>NC_088599.1:10540000-15540000 GCF_036426115.1 Kwoniella botswanensis | reverse complement strand
TCCATGACGTGATTTGACAAAGCGCGAAGCGGGTGTAGGAGGACACAAAGCCATATGACACAGATTTAGGAGAGAGTGGAGTTCTTGAGGTGCATGTGGTCGAAGCTATCCTCACTCCCTTCGTCAGAACACTAACCGTAACGGGTGAAGTGAGTGACCTACCTCCGTCACAAGCTCAACGTGTGAGACGATTGTGATCGTAACAGGTCTTTTCTTTCCTCCTGTCAATGGTCCACCGGGCATATGGGTGTTTTGACGAGTTTGAAGGATATGTTTAGCAGCGTCAAGCGATGCTACCTCGATATACTATACAAAAACGAAAGCAAGTTCAGTGTATATCTAGATAGTCTTCACTCACCAAATAATCCTTTGTTTTGCCGTCGTATCGGTTGAGAGGAATGTGGATGGCTTGAGGAACCTGATCGGATAAGGTGTTTGATGGTAAGAAGCCTTCAACTATCTCCGGAGTCATATCCTGGTAGGGAGACTAGTCAGCACAGAGCTTTTACTGGATGATGGGAATGATCTCTCCGTACCCAAGCGATATTGTCAATTCTCATAACGACTGAATTCTCGACGTTTTCTGCCACAGGTATCTTGTATTTGCTGAATCGATCGTCAGAAGGGTCGAGATGACCAGAAGAGTCGATGTATGAGAGGTTCTTAATACGCTCGAAGGTCGTAAGATTGGTGGTACAGGCTACACATTGCGAGTGCGCTCGATCGGGCGAGACGGCAGAGATGGTTGAAGAAAAACATGAAGAACAGGTGATATGCTAGGTGATTAGTCGGTGTATCAGATGGAGGTCTGATTAACAGGGAGATATCCGAGTACTTACCCCACAAGGTATCATTCTATTGGCTTTCTTGTATTCCACATACTTACCACATGCACTGCACTGAAGCTCTTTGTCCTTACCCCCATCTGGTTCAGACATGATGACTTGCTCATCGCGAGAAATCTCAGTTATTACTCTCTCAGTCAGGTTTAAGTTTATACCCAGAGACGATCCTAGATTGAAGAGCCGTCCAGGTGCACTGAGACTGGAAGGTGATTGAGGGATGGGTAGCGTACTGGAAGCATTGAAAGGAGTGCTAGGCGTAGATACCGATGGAATGATAGAGAGATCAGGCGATTTACTTGCTATTCTCTTTCTTGATAGGAACGGTGTGGATGGAGGAGTGGGGGGTAGGAATAAAGCTGGTTGACCAAACAATACAGTCTATCTCTAAGTCAGCTGTGATATTTGCTTAGAGGAAAATCCCTTAGCTGCCTTACGAGATCATGTGGGTTGAGTACCATCCTGGGAGCAGCTTGAGAATCCTCAGGAGTGATGATCACCGGACTTGGACTATCGTATTCATCGCTTGAACTTTCTCCTGACCAGGAACCAAAGTCTTCAACTACTGACCCATACTCTTCGTAAGCCATTTGTGGATCCGAAAAGTCCATCCAGTCTATTGGCTCGGGCGACGGTGTGAATGCGCGATCGGAGGCTGAAGATATCGGTGGAGGTCTACGTGGAGTAGGAGTGGGCGAGACAGTCTTTGACCGGAGATGCAGACCTCTACCGAAGCTTCGAGAAGAGGAGTGGGTGTGTTCATTGGAGCTTTCATCGGAAGAGAAAAGGTCTAATTGCTGGTACGAGTGCGGTCCCATCACGATGGTCATGGAAGGCTTCTTCTTGATGGGAGGCTGTAAGGTCACAAAGGTAATTTGAGCCATACAGGTGCTGGCTCATGACTGTATAACGATACCACGGGCACAGACACTGTAGGTACCAAGAACAGAAGAGAAAGCGCACATACCTGTTTCTTTACCGACACCGATGCCTTTGCCGCTCTTTCCTTTTGGGTAGGCGATGAAGGCCCAGCATCAGGAGGTATCGAAGGTCGTTTTAAGATGATCGCTTCGACATTGGGATCTTTAGGAGGGGAAAAAATGATGACTTGATTTCCCAACATTCTGGGAGGTGAAGAAGGGGTTGGAATGGACATGGTGTCAGAACGGATCGATGGTACGACGAGGAGATATTGATATCCGTCAAATGATGGGGCAGTAATCCAGCCAGTTCATCTGCCAGTGTAAGTTAAGGGCTGTAGATGATCTGACTGGGGATAACTAAGGATAGGTCAGTAAGAAAGAAGAAGAGAAGAGAGAGAGAGAGAGGATATCTGAATGGATTTCAAGTCATTCTAGTTTTTCGAAGGGGGTGGACATGGGAGGTGGAGGTCAAAGCGATGTACCACGTGGTACCTTTATGTGACCGCATGGCACCTAAGCAAGGGTCTTTTGATCGGTCAACTCCGCTCTCCGGGTACTCTCTTTCACCCATGCGACCACTCATCCCTCGTCTATCTCAGTTTACAATTCCACTCTCAATCTATCATATCAAATTTCTTGAGAAAATTGAGAACATAGACACAATGGCAGCCAACCCGCAATTCCTCAAATACGTCGACGACCATCAAGATGATTATATCAAGAGACTATCTGACGCTGTCGCAATCGCCTCGTGAGTGTCCTTCGCTCGATGTAAAGGCAGACTTGATGACTGACCATTCAATATACCTGAGGTAGAGTCTCTGGTAACTTAAGGTGAGCACTCAGCTACTCCAGGGTTTTTTTCCCATCAGCTGATCATACCACTCATATCTACAGCTACGTCAAAGATGTAGAAGCAATGGGTGAATACCTCGTCCAACAACTTACTGCCCTCGGGGCCACAGTCGAGAAGAGAGGTATCGGTAAACACACCTTGGAAGGTAAAGAGGTAGACCTCCCTCCTGTCATCATCGGTCAAGTAGGCAACGATCCCAAGAAGGTAAGTACAGTATATTATCTATCTGCCCGCACTTCAGACTACGATCCTTCCTTTGATGACGGTGCTAATGGCGTGATTCATATATGTAGAAAACGCTTTTAGTATATGGTCACTACGATGTTCAACCTGCTTTGAAAGAGGATGGATGGCTTTACCCTCCTTTCGAACTTACACCTGATCCTAAAGGTTCCGGTAAACTGTATGGAAGAGGTGCGACGGACGACAAAGGTCCTGTGTTGGGTTGGATCAACGTCTTAGAGGCTCATAAGAATTTGGGCATCGAACTTCCAGTGAGCAACAATCAGCTTGCAGGGAGCTGGATGAGCTAGCTGAGGCATGTATGCAGGTAAACTTGAAAATGTGTTTCGAGGGTATGGAAGAGAATGGTTCGGTGAACCTTGATAAGTTCATCGAGTCAGAGAAGGACAAATTCTTTTCTGAAGTAGATTGCATGTGTATCTCGGGTGAGCTTGAAGTGAACGTATCGTGTAAACTAAAAGCTGATATACTTTTATAGACAACTATTGGCTCGATACCAAAACACCATGTCTTACCTATGGTCTAAGAGGTATCAACTACTATGAAATCAAGATCAACGGTCCAGATAGGGATTTACACTCTGGTGTATTTGGTGGTACGGTACATGAACCTATGACCGATCTCATTGCTTTGAGTGAGCTGTGTCCTGGTGACTCCTTCGCACGGCGAAGCTGACTCCCTTCTGTGGAATAGTGTCGAAGCTCGTTACCCCCACTGGAGAGATCCTTATCCCAGGTGTCAAGGAGATGATTGCTCCTTTGACCGATGACGAGAAAGCCAAATTCGAAGCTATCCACTTCTCGATGTCGGACATTCACGGTGCAGTCGGTGGAGATGTGACCATCTCAAACGACACCGTAAAGACTGTAAGTCAGGAATATATCACGCTTTCGTAAAGCTGTGTGGAAGGCTAACATCAACCTAACAGCTCATGGGCCGAATGCGTGCGTTATCTGTTTAAAGCTGGTGAAAGGGATATATAGCTGACAAGAATGATAGGTAACCCAAGTTTGTCATTACACGGTATCGAAGGTGCTTTCTGTGCGTAAAATCTCACCGAAATATCCTTGGCCCGTAGCTGACGATATTATACAGCTGCTCCCGGTTCAAAGACTGTTATCCCGTGTCAAGTGAAGGGTAAATTCTCGATCAGACTCGTACCGAACCTCACAGTCGCTGGTGTCACCGAGCACGTCGTGAAGTACGTGAAGGAGGAGTTCGCCAAGCTGGGCTCAAAGAACACCTGTGATGTCTACTTGACCCATGGTGGTGAACCTTGGATCGTAAGTAACAGTTGGCATCAGATTGACTGTCCTTGCTGATCCATCCGTTGTACGCAGGCCGATCCTAACGTAAGCTGGCAATATTCTACGGGCTCTATCCAGCATGTAGCTGATGGCTAACTTTATACGAATACAGCATTACTCATACAGGGCTGCTCACAAAGCTACTGAAGCGGTGTACGGCCAAACTCCCGATTACACCAGAGAAGGAGGTATGTGGTGTTACAGTACCATCTCTCTTCATGTACAGCTCGCTCTAACGATATTTCATCAGGTTCTATCCCCGTTACCCTCGACTTTGCAAACATCCTCAACCTGAATGTTCTTCTTCTTCCAGTCGGACGAGGCGATGATGGTGAGCTAATTGTATATCTCTGCTGGCGGAGTACGTAGAGCTAACATCATATCTAGGTGCTCACTCGACTAACGAGAAAATCGATACCAGCAACTATATCAACGTAAGTATGACCGAAACTCAGGAGCAGATCGATGCTGATATCATGTTATCGTTTATAGGGTACCAAATTACTCGGTTCGTACATGTACGAACTCGCTGCTATCTCTAAGGATTAGACGTTAGTGGTTTGGTGTTTTGGGTGTTTACAATCAGGATGGCGTTGAAATGACTCTTGCAGATCCAAAATCATGTATATAATGAATGCATACAACTAAACTTGACAAATTTGTTCATCGCAGAGTAATTTACAAACTATCCAAACCCAGCTAAATCCAATGCTGAGATATATTGAGAAGTAGGTTCATTACCCTCATCATCATCATCATCCTCATCCTCTTCTTCCTCTTCCTCTTCATATTCATCTTCATCTTCATCCTCGTAATATTCATCATCATCATCTTGATATTCACTTCTTGGTAATCTACCATCTCCCACCATGTCTTCTTCTCCCTCGGTAGATTCGAGGTCCGAGGAAGTGGTTGAAGTAGTATGTGTCTGTTCTCTTGATAACTTCAATGGTGAAGACTGATTTGACTGTGTGGGTGTGATTGTTGATTTCGATTTCGGTTCAGATACTTGAGCTTGTGTTTGAGCCTGCTTGGGTAGTGATTGTGATTGTAATTGTGATTGTCTTTCGGACATGGAATGAAATGACACTGTTCTACCCAACTTGTTATCATTTCCAAATTCACCCTGAGCCTTGGTACTTTCCTCATTCTGTGGTTGCTGGATGTTGTTGCTATTGGATATATTATTGACTGCTTGACCTATTATACTTCCATCTTCATTTGTTGGGATTTTCTCTCTCCTTGAATTTACCCTTGATAGACCTATCATAGGCGATGATCCCATTGGAGGAGTCACCCCTTGTCCCATTCCACCTCCGGATGCTGGAGGCGGAGGAGGTAAAATGGGGAAAGTAAGTTTCATAGTTGGATGTTTACGGATAGATAATGGATGAGGGAATGGGAGGGTTGTTGTATTAGTAGTTGACTGGGTGGATGAAGATGATAGAGTCGAACCGGATCGATCTCGTGATTTACCCATGTTGCTACCACTGCTATTACCTTGACCTGGTTGGGTAGTTGGTCCGGGCCATAACCATCCTGGGTAAGGAGGTTGGGGTAAGATCAACGATGAATCGGAGGTATTGAGAGATAAGAATGATTGGATGAATGGTAAAAGAGGAAGATCGAGGTATTCCGGTTCGAAACTATGATATGTATCATTCATTCATTAATCAGCTCAGCTCGAGAATGATATGATCGTATTGTAGAGGAATTTCAGATTCACCGACAAATCTCGTTGATTATACATTCCATGTTCCATCCTTGTAATTTCCTTAGACAGGCTACGATCAAGGTGGTATGTGAGATCCCATCGATATCTGCTATGTATAGTGGGTATGATTTGATATCGAGGATGATCTGAATTATGAGAAGAAGGTCACACGTTGTTAGTCGAATCAGGTCAACTGTGACGGTAAATCGAGTAGAAGGATGTCATATATATGGAGGAAGAATGATGTGATATCAGATGCATGAGTATGGTGTAGTATTTCAAGCCAAAACTCACCTTGAGAACCTCCAGCACTTCATTCTTACCCATTCCCAATTTCTCTTCGCCCATTTCCTCAGCTTTGATCCATTTCATCTGTATCCTCCTCTTCTTTGTCCATACCACCAGGGGATCATCCTCTTTCAATGCCTTCTTCCTCAAGACTACGATCGTCCTGATGTTCAATCGTCTTATGAATGACTTATTCCTCGGAGCGGGGATCGAACCACGATACAGTATCTCGGGGCCATTCGAAGTGAGGGAAGAAGGGCAAGCGACGATGGAGAAATGGTATGGTGGAGTGAGCATTGGCTATATCATTGATGGTGACTGGAGTAGTGGTCCTGTTTATTCGGCAGACGATGTGATAGACGGTTGATCGATAGGATGGCTTTGTTATGGATAGTCTCGATTGAAATGCAGCTACTGTACAGAGTGAAAGTTCAAAAGCCGTAATCGTCATTCTTCGTTCACAACATTACGTTTGGATGTAGTTTTTCACCAATTTCCCTTTCATAACCGCAATAACCAAACATTGATCTTTCCATCTCTGCAACTGTGCAACTGTATTCTTTCTCTCTTTCTATAGTGCCACCTGTAGCTTCCATTTGATTGCCATCCCCCACTATCTCACCCCCTTATACGATGCTGTGAACTGGGTCATATACACCAGCAAGACCGATCAAAACCAGCTCAGTTGCACTAGCAGAAATCCATTGACCCTTAAATTCACAGAAACCCGTAAACAAATCTACATCCCTCTCACATCCACGACATACAGCGTATCTCATACATCAAGCAGGATGCCAAAACCCACTTTCCTTCAAGCGGTGCTAAACAAACCTACTAGATCATATGCGGATCCATACCATTCATCACCATGGTCAGATCAAGGTCAACCTCAAAATTCCTACTACACCTCTTCTTCCTCCTCAACATATGACGACCATTACAATCAATATAGTCATGCTGGACCAAGTAAACCTCGTTCGAGAGGTCCTTCGTCGACCGTATCGAGCTCAGCATTTAGTGATGGACAACCGCGCAATACAATATCGATGGGAAGTAGGTTTCCCAAACCTGCTAGAAGGGTAGTTAGTAATATCACTCTGAGGGATGGTCAGATCATACATGATAATCCTCCTCTACCTAAATCACCTAGCTCAGCTGTCGGAACCACTAGAAAGAAGTCGAACAAGACACCTAGTACAGCTAGAGGAGAAGAAGATGGTAGACCCGTCTCGAGAGCAGGGACAGTCAAGAAGAAGAAGAAGCCAAAAACAACTATTGACGAAAATGACTCTGTATCTGTACTGTCTTCACCTACTTCCACAACCATATCATTACCTATGCCCCCACCGATACATTCGAGGAATAGTGAATCTTCTTCTTCAGCACCTTCATCCCCTGTTCCTCCCTTGTCACCAATCACTTCGACCCATTCAGAGACGATACGGCAGAAGCCTGTCCGGCCGAATTACATGAAACCGCTTATACTCACTCCACCAAGCTCAGAGACGTCGACCCCCAATTCCTCAACGCAGCAGATGTCAACCATGAAATCACCTTCTGCATCTGTGCCAATCGAACAGACAAAACAGATACAAGCGCCTCAAGTGGTAATTGGAAATGCGTATTCAGACGAAGAAGAGGAAGAAGATATATTCTATACCCCTAGAACATCACTGGAAGATCTTCAGCTGCCCGTGCCCATTTCTACAGAGAGTGAAGGCCTCACTACCCCAAAACCTTCAAATCCATCTGTCGCTCCACCATCATTCAATTTCTTACCTCCTACTCCGGCACCTGTACCGGATCCTGTCCAATCACCGTTTCATTCAGAGCCTTCGTCCAGTAGCTCTTCTCTGCATCCTGATCGACCATTTGTCTCTCGTCAACCATCAGACACTTCATCTTCACCTATACAGACAAGCAATTTGGTACAGATGCTCAAAGATGGAGACGAAGATGACGATGTGCAGAGTGCATCTGGACAAGCTGGATCGGACGAAGACGAGGAACTAAATAGACAAAATGCCCTTGATCGCCCAAAGAGTGGAATCTGGTCCAAACCACCTTCAGCCGCCGGTCGCTGTACTCCCCCTTCGTTAGATGGCTATGCCTTTCGAGCGCCTTCGCGACAATCCACCTCGAGGCATTTCTCACGTCACTCCTCTGATGAGTTCCCAGGTATCAGAAGACCTTCCGTCCCCAATTCCGAAGCGTCATACACTTCTGCACCCAATCGACCCGAGGGCAGTATAAGAGGTTCTGGGTCGATAAGTGGGTTTGGCAAAGGTGGATGGGCCGCAGCTCATTCAGCTAGGTCTAGGCCCTCCTCTCCGATCATGTTCATGCCTACTTCCGGCGGTGATGGATGGGCGGAATTCCAACCTCCTCCGCCTAGACAGTCCAAATTTACTCCTTTACCTTCTGCATCACTCTCGCCGACTTTCGATAAGATAACCGATGGATCGAGATTACCTGTGTATGGGACGAGCTCACGAGGGAGTCAAAATGATTATCCTCAGGGGTTGAGACCACCAAGTAGAGGTGATTCGTCACCTAGTGAATACTCCCAATTATCCGATGGGCTGGAAATGCCAAGCAGATCGTATGTCAAGAAAGATTATAACAGTCAGGCAAGCCAAAGTACAGCACCGTCTGATGGAGGAAGAGAGATGATCGGACCAGAGCCTGGAAGTCTAGCTTTCCCCATTGCTCGTATAGGATCCCTCAGTATCAGTCGTTCAACCACTTCGCCATCTCTGGGCAACCCCAGACCACCGTCAAGGATTGGATCTGAAACATATTCATCTCGTCCCATGTCGCCTTCGATGGACTATTCCAGACCAACTTCACCAATGATGAATCATCGACCATCTTCTGTATTGTCTCACACACAATCTACTTCACCAATGACATTCAACCCACCTTCTTTCCTCAATCCGGATCTGCTTACCATCTTACCTGAAATGACCAACGAAGATTCCAATAGGCTTTATCGATCGGCTGCTTCGGAAAGTGGCGCTGGTGGGAAAGGTAGGAGAAGTTCAGTGCAAGATTGGGGGTCATACAACCCATCTCGTAGATCGAGTATATTCAGAGCGAAGAGTGA
Organism: Kwoniella botswanensis; assembly: GCF_036426115.1. Taxonomy (NCBI): domain Eukaryota; kingdom Fungi; phylum Basidiomycota; class Tremellomycetes; order Tremellales; family Cryptococcaceae; genus Kwoniella; species Kwoniella botswanensis. The sequence continues at coordinate 15,530,721 of NC_088599.1, read as the reverse complement.
GATAGGGCATGATGATGATGAGAGGGATATACCCCAGATGCCTACTAGACGAAGTAAATCGGTTGCTGGATTTAGAAATCATGATCACTCCAAAGATAAGAAGTGGGAAGGAAGTAGTTATGGGGACGGAGTACTGATGGAATCAAATGGACGAGCTCCAGAGAGTATCGGCGGATACACGTGAGTCAGCTATCCAGACTATCACTGTTTCAAACTGACATTCTTTGGTCATGACAGTAATCTCGTGTTGCCTTCTGGTGCATATCGACCTATCAATCCGGCCAAATCTGCCAACTCCAATGGACTAGACTCACGTATCCTCGGTATGCCACATGCTACGATGGCGTCTATCGTACTCACCACGACTTTCTCAAGACATTCTTCTACGCCTGCGCACCTAAGAGACCAATTGCCGCCTTTGGTTGATTTCAGCTCCCATCTCAAACCACCGACCAAAGTCGGTGATTCCCAGTTACTAGTTCAGGTATATGCGGTAGCCATCGATCAGATCGATGTGAGGGCTTTGGACGAAAAAGCGAGATGGGAAGTTGGCAAGTATGTTCCTGGAAGAAGCTTCATCGGAAGAGCTTTGACTGTGGGAGCAGATGAGAAGGAAGTGGTCAGAGGGGATTTGGTCATTGGGATACTCGATATTCGAAAGGTGAGTTGACTACATCAGGACACACAGACAGAAAGCTGATCAAGTGGGTCGATGAATCGATAGAGCGGAGCATTATCAGAATACATCGTAGTGGATCGCCGACGTGTCTCAAGAGCACCGTTCCCTACTAACTTATCACTCGAACAACTTTCCCTCCTCCCTCTGCAGGGAGTAGCGGCAGCCAGAGCAGTCCGAACTCACCTGATCAAACATTCTCGAGCATTGATCCTGAATGCCCACGAAGGTGTAGCTGCATTGGTATGTCAAGAGATGTCAAGGAACGGTGTGAATATCACAGCTGTCATTCCCGGAGGAGACGATTCGCACGAACATCATAAAGCATGTATGGAGAATGGTGCGAAGGGTGTGTTGATGGGTAGTCCAGCGGCCGTCATGTTGAGTCTTGAAGAAGGTGCTTGGGATTACGTGTTTGATACGGTTGGTGGGAGTCGAGTATCTGATGCGGCAAGGAGATTGCTCAAGGATGGTGGAAAGTGAGTCAATTAATCTTCTCAACAAAAGGAATACCGCTATCAAATGTCAAATGCTGATGTGTTCATGATGTAATAGACTAATATCAACTATCAAACCCGATTCTTCCTCTTCATCATCTCCTACCACTCCAACATTTACCTCTAGACCTTCCGGATTGAAATCGCTCAAAGCGGCATTCGGAGGATCTAACTCCCGAAGGAAAGACTCCAAATACATTTCTGTCGAATACCTCCCTCCGACGGGATCGGGTGAACCTGAAGTGGACAGTTCAGGAATGGATTATAGAGATATAATGGAGGAACCTTGTATGGCTATCTTCAGACCTGTCATTGCAGAACATATACCTAGGAAACATACTTCGATGGTACTGGGAGGGGAAGGGGAGGGAAGAGTCAAGGCAGTAGTGAATTTTGAAAAAGGGCATGAGATTTTTAGGAGGGATTGGGAAGGTGTGAGGATTGTGAAGGTCATCAATTGATAGAACTTGTATTCTTGTGATTTGTAGCCATTATCTGGGAGTGCGTATCATGCGGTACGATACGTTTTACCTGTCATATCGAACGGGATGCGAGCACAGGTCAGAACTTGATATGATCTCATCCTATCATATTTTAGGAAACACTTCGATTGCATTGAGCAGCAATATTGTACGATACAGATAAATATACAAAAAATCCCTTGAAATTGATCTAACACGCAGTCCAGATCACCTTTCGAAAGTCCCATAATCACCGAGCTCCTCCTCCCCCTGGGTCCGGTTCTGCTCATTCCGATTATTGAACCATCTCCCAGGTGAACTCGGACTTAGACTACCCCAACTTGACGGAACAAACCTCGCACTTCTACTTCTCCTAATTAACGGTCCTACGATCGGTGAATTTTCCAATCCTGTCATGTTCATATTGATATTGAGACTTGTTGATCTACTTGGCAGAGTCATCAAGGGAGGTGGAAGATCTATGATTGATGACGAAGAGATTGAAGAGACGGATTGATCATCGTCGTCTTCATCATTCCCATCAATGTCATATACTTCTTGGTCTTCTAAGTGATCTAGGTTATCTAAGTTGATTATATTCTTGGTAGGGCTGCCATACGATAATCGATCTTCATCTGTATCGTACCCATCTTGCTCGTCGTCTTGTTCCTCTTCTTCTACATATAGTTGACCTTCTTCGTATTCATCTTCATGCGGATGTAATGACGACCTGTCCAAACTCCTCCTTCCTAGCCCATAGCCAGAGGACATCCCAACCTCAGTCGAAGAAGTGAATACATCTCCTTGGTCTGCTTCATATCTCATTCCCTGTTGATCTGATCCAACCGATTGAGATATGGCACTATCGTCTGCACCTCCATTGATGGTATTACCACGGCTACGTACACGAACAGATCTCAATGTCCCTCTTGAGACGTGTCTCCTATGCTGACTCTGTGGGTGGAAACGTACTGAACCGGGTGTATTTCTAGTCGAAGTTGATCGATATCTCATCGAAGAGGGTGTTTGTGCTAGGGGCAGTTTGTATGATAGATTTGCGGTAGTCGAAGATGGTGAGGGAGGGAAGAGACGAAGTAAGAGAAGGTATGATAGCTGTATTAGAACGAGATGTACATTAGAGATTGTTGATGCTGGGCAAGACACGTTAGAAGAGGTAGACTTACATATTCTATTATTGATAGGATACTTGTCTGAACGGTAAAATATGAAATATAAGCAATTATAGAATCGACAACAAGATCAAACTGAGCAATGTCACGAAGCAATGATATAGATACATGACTGTTAAAACTTACGAGAATCAAATACTTCCCATCTCCCCCCTCTTCCTTGTTACTGTCGTTTCCACCCCTCGTCATAAACCTCTTACATCCCTCCCATATCGAATAAATCAACGTGAGTCCACAGACTAACATCACCCAGCTTTTCTTGAACCTCCATCTCTTGGTGAATCCCACATATACCAGAGTGAATATCCTAATGAACGATATGAACCTAGTCGAGAATGACAGGCTTGAGAAGTGCTTATAGGTGTAAAAGGTATCTATAATGACTAAAAAGAGAAGTGGGTATGCTCGATTTAAGATGGTACGTCTGGATTCGTAAGGTTGAGAGGGAGGTAGCGAATCTGGGATGGAGATCGGTGTCGGATCGGTAGGAGGGGCGGTTGAGTTTGAGGTAGGAATGGAGATAAATGCTGGTCGAGAATGAGGTTGTGTTTCAGCTTGAGGATGAAGGTGCAATTGGCCGGTCAATGGTGTCGAGGTCGAGGTCGAAGGTATCATAGTGATGATAACGGTATGATCATTCTCGTTTCCCCCTTTTGTAGCCCACTACCATAGCTCGGTAAACCTCATCTCGTGTTATCTAAAGTAAGTATAAGATTGCAAGATGAGGGAGGAAAAGAGTGATGAGATGGATCGAATTGGCACGTTCCTCCATTCACCTGGTCCCGACCACGACGCGGATGATTTCATTATTTTCTTTGTCATCTAAATTATATACATCGTATCGTAATATGATATGGTATCAGAGAAACCTACATGGATGCAAACAAAGTTGAAGGAAAGCACATAATACTGGACTCAATGCACAAATGCGAAGAAGTAAGGAATGAATGAATGTAGGAAATAGGTAAGTCGGGTCGATTGTCCTTGTATGACGATGAAAATAATGAGAAAAGGTAAAATTGTCCTAGTGGCTGAAGACTAAAGGTATATATGTATACAATGTTGTCCTTGCGTTGTTACAACTTCCTCACCTCCATTGGGGTTTACTTCCCTCTCCTGCTGTAGCTGCTATACTTGGTCTTGGACCTCTAGGTAATCCAGATGTCGATGTAGCTACCCAACGCAAAATCAAAAGGCAAGTCAGCTCTATCCAACCTTACGACTGACTCAACTCCTCAACTCACGCAACATCGAGGATCTCGGTCCACCTATCCTCCTCGCTCCACTCGCTAGTATACTTGTATTCCCGCCTGACGAAGAAGAAGGTACGGGTAATCCTTTGAGTGATAACGACAAATCACCAGATCCAGAAGCAGAAGCAGAGTGAGGATGGAAAGATGATGAAGGTGGCAACATCGATAAACGTTGTTTGGGTCTATCATGTCTTGCAGGTCCGATCATCGATACTCTTCTGGAAGGTAAGCTAGATGATGTATTTCCCATAGACATGGACGAGTTGGAAGAGCTGGAATTCGGATTGGAAGCGAAAGACGATAATGGTATTTTCACATTAGCAAATACGGATGAATTCGAAGTCGGAAGATTACTTTTAGCTGCTGAAGCCGCAGTGGGTCTGAGGAGATTGGACATTGAGGTTGAATGCGATAAAGAACTCAATGGTCTAGATGATAATGGTACAGGTGCACTGTGTAATTCACCCAACGGTCCAGGTCGAGCAGGTCGAGCCGGAGGTCCCATCAAACCTGGACCTGAAGGTCGACCTAGACCTATCGGCGATTTCGTAGGTGATTCTTCGGCAATGGGTTCGATAGACTGTTGAGCTCCCATATTACGCATCATCCTCATTTGTTTCCATGCTGGGATTTCCGCTGTGTTTTCGCCTCCTGTTTCTGGTGGTATTGCTGAGGTAGGAGCTAGAGGAGGAGCAGGAGGATTACCTAATGGGCGGAGTGACGCTGGGATTAGTGGTGATGAGGATTTTGGTTGGACAGGCTTGACATCTTCCCAATCTGAAGAAGTTGACGAGTCGTTCCTGATTGATTCCTCGGCATTCGTTGAAGGACTTGGAAATACGGGACAATCAGGTGCGATAGACCTATCATCTATTTTCCCTTCTCCGGCTTCGTCCCTCCATCTCAGACCTTTCTTCTCACTAGGTGCAGAGCTAGAATTGCCAGATGAAGTTCCAAACAAACTTGGTCGAAGAGGCATGTTTTTCTTGGGCGAGATCTTCTTTAGGAATCTTTTGGGGGATGTCGATGCTCTGACTGAAGGTCGACGGGGTGAAGGAGCAGCTAACGAGACTGGTAACCTTGTAGGAGCTACTGATAAGGGAGCTGGGGATTCGCCGAATAAGGTAGATACACTCGTATCAACGGTATCCAACAATGAATGCAATCTCTTGACAATCGTGTCAGGGTCTGCTGAGCCGTCTGAGAGGGATGATACCTCATTATGAAGTAGAATCGAGAATCTTGATAGGAGCGAAGCAGATTTGGTGGCCAAATCAGCTTGTTGGGCGATATAATCTCTCAAACCTCTTTCCTTGGCGGCTGCCATACTTCTGGTGACGTGAGCTTGATGCTCCATGATTGCAATTTGATGTTCGTATTTTGCTTCTGAAAGATCCTTATCGAAGTTTCTCTCTTCAGCTTTCTTCAGTAAATTACTAAGAGTGATATGTTTTAAGGATTTATTCTGAATGCCAGATTGAATTTCCGAGTTGAACCTATATGATTGATCTTGTTGTTGGATCAATGATCTAATGTGATTCTTCTCCCTCTGCGCATCTTCGAGTGATCGACCAGACTGTATTTCCACCTCAATATCTGCCAATCTAGTTTCCAACGCTTCCACTTGAAGTACCGATCCGTTCCATAAAGCATCCATCTCCGTACCTTCAAGAATGACCGGTAACAGCTCATCCAGCTCCTTCTCCACTCTACCTAATTCTTCTGAGGCGTCTGTTCGAGCCTTGTTTAATCTACGTTGTTGCATTCCTGACGAGGCGTTATGTCCAGCTGCTAATTGTCCTTCAAGAGATTTGATCGTAGCTTCGAGCGTGACGATCTTCTGGATCCATTGAGCAGTTCGTAGTTCCACACCAGCAGTATTCCTTGATACCTTCGTAGACACTTTCTTGGCTTTATCAGCCCAAAGTAAAGTATTGTTGGTTTCCTCTATATCCTTCGAACTCGGTGAGATGCAATTGATCATCACCGTCCTACAATTACCACCTAGGGAGAATTTCAATAATCTAGTAAGTTTCGAATCCCTATATGGGACATGTTGACGTACACCCCTCACGGGTGGTTGACAAAGAGCTGAAATACATCCACTAAGAGCCAATAGAGATTTGTTGATGTTGGCACCTTCCTTCATACGTTGACCACGATTTACCGAGGCTTTTTCACTTCCTGCTAAATCGATAATTGACAATGTCGCAGAAGTGGAGCATTGAGTTACGGTCGACTTGATCACATCAACATCCGACCCTCTCTCATTCCTAACTACGTTGATCTGCAGTACCAAATGTGATCGTGAAGAAGTTGAATTTCGAGCTGTGAATGATGTACTCCTCCTTTCGTTTCCTAGCATGACTAAAGCCATAACTTCCTCCACTGATGTTGGTGTCTTGTTGGTAACATTGGCGACTTTCACTCTTTCTTTCTCATTTTCTAACAGTTTCAATCCACCAGGTGGACAAGCTGGATACTCATCACTCAAAAGATCTCTAATAGTTTCATTGTAAATCTCTACCATTGACATTTGGAAGTATGTATCGTATTGGAGCTTTGTATCTTCCACCAAATCGAACAGTTCCCTCATGGTACGAACGATTATACCAGGTTCTTCTTCTGTCCCGGATATAGTATGCGTTTTACCACAACCAGTTGCCTATGTACTGCATCAGCTCGTCATCCAATAAGAAGGCAGAAAGTGCTCACTCCGTATGCAAATACAGTAGCATTGTATCCATCCAGTACACCGGGTAAAAGTGGTTTAGCTGTCCTTTCGAAAACTTCTTCTTGACTTGCTTCCATGCTGAACACTTGATCGAAGATATACCTATTCTCACACTTATCAGCCGGTTGCCATGTGACTAGACCGCAAGCGATAGCTTACTTTCTATTCTTATATCGTCTTCCAGCCATAAAAGCTCCTCTCCTATTCTCACTAGGGTCTTGCGGTTTATCAAAATCTAATTCTCTACTATCGATGACCTCTGCATTGTATGTGTCCATCAGACCCTGTTCCCATTGACCAATCGATTCCAGAGGTAGGTATTAACTTACCCACTACGTTCCTCAATGCACCTGGAGCAGCAGGTCTGGTTGACGATGTACCTAAATTTCCATCTCCATAGAAAAACGGTTGGTTGGTAGGCTGTACTATGAATGGTAGTTCTTTGGTAGGATGCCATGGTCGGCATCGGACTAAATAGCAAGTAGGAGTCAGCTAAGCGTGGTAACTCATGTTGGAATAATACCTTACCCGCTATTTGGATTGCATTAGCATCCATAGCTGATGATTACCTGTTGATGTGATGAAAAAAAAAAACGATAGTATATGGTTGCTAGGTTGTATTCGAAGAGGAAGGCTTGTTGTTATAGCGCGGTCATAGATTGTTTACTCCGGGAATGGTCCACGATTCTCGGACCCTTGGTGCTCCTGCAGGTGTATCGATTACCACTGGGGTTGTGATGGTCGTATCTGTCTGTTCTGATGTATGCTATATGGAGTGAGTGTGGTTGAATGACTGTCATGAGAATCTGGGTATGTGTATGGATAGTTATCGTCAGTACATAGGTATGAGTTTGTTTTCATCATTCAACTTGTACATATATCAGATATCAGGGTTCGAATTGAGAAATCAAACGCGCGCATGATCTTACGTATACAGTAGCAAGGAGTGAGTCGATCGAATATCTTTGGAATGATTTCCCCCATTTTATCCCAGGCCTGTTTAGGTTGTGTCTATCCAGAATAACTTACATCCATATGAGTATGAAAAGGCAACCGAGAACTGGCTCTGATCACTCAGCATCACTTCAAATCACAGAGCAGCCATCAACAATGGGAAACTGTTGCTCACTTCGTCCACATCATCCGCATGGCTCATCCCATGGATCCCATCCTGCACTGATCCCGCTTCTTCCTACTGATCCTCGAGCTGCGACGCCAACTCGACACTTCGTCCTGCAGAAGTCATACCACGTTCATACATCGACAGGTGGCCCTGCGACCGATTTGACTTCTGCCGCCGAAAGGTCAGCCTTGACCGAAGCTCACGCACTTGCCAGAAGGATCTTTTTCCTTCCAGAGGTCGTCAAGATGTCTGCGGTCGCCCTTGCTGCGAAAACGGATTCGCAATTATATCGAGAAGTCATGGGTATCCCAGTCTGCACTAAAGAAGGGGATGATTACAGAGACCTGGATCCAATTGACCCTGCGCTGGCCACTGTCGACTCGGAGCTGTTGACCCTCATTGAACAGTTCAAGACGCATTGCGATTACAAAATTTACGTCGATCGATCGTACCCTCGTGCTACAGGTTCCGTTCAAAAGCCTAAATATGGATGTACATGGTATAATCCTGAGGGTAAAACGATAAAGATAGCATTACAGGGGCACGTGAGTTCTGTTTGATTACATGACGCGATTGTCGTTCTCTTTGATCACCCGCAAGATCGAGTCATCACAATATAGGAATGCTTCCTTCACTACGCAACATTTCCACTCCATACTCTTACCAACGATGATATGCCTTGGATGATCACATTATACCCTCATTCCATATCTTATTTCACCGTCTGCGCATGCCATGCATATTTGAGGCTATAACGATCCTGTTCGTGAAGTGCATTACTCGGTCGTCAATTTCTGTCCCCTTATCTGTGACCAGGAGCATTTGGCCCCTGCTCGCTATTTATACCATAGTTCACGATTGCTGCCTGTTTTACTGATCCTCACTCATTTTCGATATTGAATAGATGGTTACGGATCTAGGTGCGGCCTACTTGAGGAGAGAAGATCTTCCGGAAACCTGGAGCGCTCACGTATTCTATATGGCTGTTGTCATAATCCATGGACTTGCTCACGCCTTACGTTTCTTCACTGTGAGTTATGTGCTTGGTCAACATGGATCACCATACTGACGAGGTTTCCTCCTACAGGGACGTAATTTGCCGACCCCTCCAAAGATAAGCGGAGGCGTAACTACTCAAATACCCCATCCGAATAGTAGTTTACCTTACCTTCATGGTGAGGGTGGGGCTTATCTAGAACGCTTCTTATTTGGTGGTAAGATGAATGCGATCATGATGCCTGAAGATGATGAAGATCTGGCTTTTTCTGTAAGTATCTTGTCGATCGAGGTCCGGGTTTTACTAACGCTTATGTTTCTTCCAGGGGCAATATGCTGGTCTCATAGCATCGCCAGCGAACGACTCGACAGAGTCATGGTGGCTGTCCATGGATATGATTATGCAGATTGTCGAAGGTGAGTCGAGCAAACAGCACGATACGTGGGCCTACAGCAGCCAGGCATTGCTCGAACGCTCATTCAATTCTGTACTCCCTGCTGATGATCTTGAATTTCATCCACGGCTTTCTTCTACTGTCAGGTCAATCGGGCTGGGATCGTTGCATACCTCTCCGTAGAGATTTGTTCCATCAACCCACCATATGGGGCCCAATGCAGAACAAAGCCCGAGCCAATTCTTCCGAACAGGCCACCTTGCAGCCTGAGACTGAGGCTGAGCACGGTGTGAGTGGGTCGCCCCCCCCCCTTCTAGACTATCTGGTGAGAGTCATTGGTAGCGCTAAATTTCACTTCCCTGACAGTCAGTTGATTACTGGGAAGGACGAAAACGTCTCGATCTTAGCTGTGGCGGTGCCAAGATAGTGGGCGAGAGCATTTGATCGTCTGATCATCTGCTTCTGTAACATAGGATTTTGCAATGGGAATGGATGTATATACAATCATGAAGTACGGATTATTTCTCCTTCCTCGATCGGCAGCGCTTTGGGGACTGATCTGGTTGAATATTCAGATCGCTAAACCTGGGTTTCCAGACTCTTTGGTGTTGCCACGCAACAGGAAATTTCGACCAGGCATCGTGAGTATCTTTCGTATACTACGCATATCTTGCTGACTCATCCACTTTTATGTCCTTGAAGACGACTCGTTCTAAAATCTCCAAATTTCAAGATGTGTATGAAATTTCGTTATGCTATAATATATATCGTTGAAATTCGGGAAAGAAGTAATTCGAGAAAAAGTGGATTTGACTTTGTCCTCATCACGAGTTGGTTCATGTGCGTCTCGTCCTCGCCCGACAGGTCCGAGAACGATAGCACAGCTGACATTATCCGTTTTCATTCAACAGGTGGATTGGTAATAGGATCATTATTCCGTATGTGCAGATAAACAGAATTGGAATCATGCTAACGGAGGTGAAGGTGGAGTATGTGTGAGTATCCTTCTCATGACTATATAGTCGTAAGCTAATCTCAATTGGTCAGACCCACTGGCCAGGTCCTGCTACATTGTATTGGTGGATCAACAGGAAGATCAATTGGGATGATTGGGTGATCACCAATTAATCGTAAAAGAGTGAAATGTATCAATGGGTTATCCATCTATCCTTCTATGCACATACTATGATCTATTGCAATTCCATTGAGAGCTCCATGATCCCTCGTCAAATGCTTTATCTCATGGTACAGAAGTGTGCACTTCGGGTGGAGCATTCCGCTTAGGTTTCTCTTTTTTGCCTTCTTCACCTTGAACTTCATCTACACCATGATGATGGGCTGCTTTCTTGACGTGATCGCGCTTAACTAACATTCGAGTCCATGCTCTGTTCATTTATAAGTGGAATAAATTAGCTTCACCATTTATATTTATACTTGTCGCACGATGAAATCCACACACCTCTCATATTGTACAGCTGGACTAACCGCCGCACCCAATTCCAAAGCAGCTTTCAACGGGAAATCAATATCCCTCAATACTTCTCTAGCTAAGAATACCACATCCGCTTTTCCTTCTTCAATGATATCGTTGGCCTGCGCAGGTTCAGTGATGATACCAACAGCGCCAACGAGGATGTTAGATACGTTTTGCTTGATATGTTCGGCGAAAGGTAATTCTATACAAGTGAGTTAGTCGAAGTAAAAGATGAGTAAATTGGAAGATCTATTGTGTGATATGATGACTTACGATAAGAAGGTCCAACTTTGACTTTTCCTTTCAGGTCGTTACCACCTGAAGAAACGTCGATCAGGTCCACTCCTAGATCAGCGAGTTTCTGAGTCAAGTAGGTCGTTTGATCAATCCCCCTATATGTACACCATGATCAACCTAAGTACACTTTTACATAAAGCGATGGGACCAAACTCACCACCAAGCCCAATCACCATTTTTACCCTTCTCAGGTCCTAATTCTTCATCTAACCAATCGGTAGCTGATACTCTGTAAAAGAGGGGTTTTTCCCATTTCTCCCTCAAGAGCTGAGCGAGCTCAAGAGGTAATCTAATTCTATTGTCTAGCGAGCCACCATAGGAGTCGGTACGTTTGTTGGAAATAGGATCGACAAACTCGTGTAATAGGTATCCTACAATCATAAAAACAGAATTACATCAACATGAGTTCACGAAGTCTTAAAGCACTTATATACTTACCATGAGCACCGTGTATCTCAATGAAATCGAATCCGATCTTCTTACATCTCTCTGTAGCATCCGCATAGGCTTTCTTGAGGTTGTTGATGTACTCTGTAGTGATCTCGACGGGATTGGCATATTTGCCTGGGTTGAAGGAGATTGCGGAAGGAGCTTGAACTGAACGTACGATTGCACATCAATCAGTCAGTCATAAGGTCCCAGAGGTAGAAAGCACAAGGGGCGATTCACTCACCATTGTTGGGCCAACCTCCGTTCTCTTCACCTACTACATCCCCACCGTCGTATCCCTCATCCTCGATGGCCTGTCTCAAAGTCCATGGAGCGGGGTTGGACGCTTTTCGACCAGCATGGGCAAGTTGGATACCGATGATACCTCTTAGACCGTGAACGTAGTCTACAACTCGTTTGAGAGGTTCAATCTGAGAGTCTTCCCATATTCCCTGCACCCACAATGCGATTATTCAGCTGCATCCTACACATCAGGTGAGGTGGTTACGTAGATTCGCACCATGTCTTCAGGTGTGATTCTACCCTCGGGTACTACAGCAGTAGCCTCAACCATTATGCTTCCCCATCCTCTCATGGCCATCGAACCTAGATGGACGAAATGATGATCCGTAGCTTTTCCCTCGTCGGATGAATCTGCACGAATCGGATCAATGAGTATGTATCTACTTTACATAGTCAAGGCAGAACATGATGACTTACATTGACACATCGGGGCTACCCATGCTCTATTAGGAAACTCGACACCTCTGATAGTGAGAGGTTCGAACAACTTGGGAGGATCTTGATTCTGCTTGTATACATTGGGATCAAGTAACGATCCGACAGGTTGTAATTGATCAGGCAGATAGGTGGGGTATCCATCCACTTTCTTGGGTGGGTATGGAAAGATGGGTTGAGATAATTTGGTCATTTTGATTCGGTTTTCACTTCAGTGCGATTAACGATTGTGTGAGATGGTAGAGACGGCAAGACAAGGGAGGAGAACCTTGAATGCGAGGAGGTTTATATACAGTTTCGTGTCTGATTTTTTCCTTTGCTTAATAATCTCGTCACCACCTATGAATAGAATCACAGTACCCCATCTCACCCTCCACTTGTCCGTCCATTTATCAGTTTAGCCTTCTACCGATATCAACAGGTGTCATCATTTCGTCATTCACCGTGATTTGCGGAGGTGCCCGAGTATCCCGGTACCACCGTGGGAAGGCTGACCGTGTTTCACTGGAGAGTACTCGTAATGTTCTCAAACCTTGAGATGGGCGTTGTTGACATCGATTATCACCAATCAATCAATTACAGTAGTCAATTACGATATCTTACATCTAATCTCAATATCTTGATATCTTCAACCTATTCCACGACATGTGAAATGTCACAACGTAATCAAAATGGTGCAACACCACCTCCCCCCTCGACGTCATCTACTTTTCCACTATCCTCTCCCTCATTCTGGACAGAAGCGGCCGCGGTAGTCTTGCCCTCCCCTCCCCTATTTAAGAGAGTCCGAGAGGATCTCAGCTCACCTCAATCGGATTATACAGTATTTCCAGAGATAGACCAAGAGCCACAACCAGAAGTCAAGAGAAGTCGATATGATTCACCATCCACTTCAACCACCTTATCGTATTTACCCAAACGGAGTGATTTCTTAGATTTGGATTTAGACGATCCTCATTCATATCTGGCCAATCCCGAATATGCCCCCAACAAATTCGGTGACATAGGAGATTATATGAGAAAGAAGGAGATCAAAGTACAAACGCAGAATCGTGATATAGCTCTTGCATCAGCCATCGAAGGTCTTCCTCAGATCTTCTCAGGTCTATCATTCTATATCAATGGAAATACCACTCCGCCGATGGAAGAATTGCGCAAAATGATCTTACAACGTGGTGGAGAGGTAAGACCAGTATTGAGGAATAAGGGGATGGTCAAGTTCATTATAGCACCGATGTTGACTCAAAGCAAATTCAAGCAGTTCCAGAATTACAAGGTAGTAAGGGAAGGATGGATAACGGAGAGTTGTAAGATGGGTAAATTGCTGGATTGGAGGAATTGGAAGTTACAGATCATGGGTGGGTGGGAACAGAGTAGTAGGAAAGGCTTAGAAGGGTTCTTGAAGGGTCAACAGACACCTACGCAGCTGGCGAAGCAGGAAGAGGACGAGGAGGAAATAGAGGAAGTGGAATTGGATAGATTGAAAGGTACCATACCTAAAGCAGCGTCGTCGAAAGCGTCCGAAGACACTTGCAAGCTTGGGCAGATTCCAAAGGAAGAGGAACTGAAAGTCAAAGTACCTGGTCCGATCAGATTGCCAACATCGACCCAATCTCTTCTCGCTTCTCATCCATATCGGACATCTGCCATACCTATCAGCCCTCAAAGAGCTCCTCGTGGGCCCACCTCTCCAGTGAAACAAGGATCACCTTCTCTTGCTCCCATACCACCAAAAATTCAGAAACCAGAAGGAACCTGGGAATACTACTACTCGAAAGAATCGAACGAGCATGCCGCTCAAGCTTTGAAGAACGATCAATGGCGTATAAAGAATACGGCTGAAAGGGGTAATGAAGGTGGTTTTATCGATGGATACTATCAGAATTCTAGGTGAGCTTTTCGCTTTTATCTCCTGAGATCCACTCATCCAAGTAAACAAGCTGATTTGGTGTATTTAGGTTACATCATCTGGCAACATGGAAATCCGAATTGAAAGTTTTAGTAGCGGATGCGCAAACACGTTCAGACGAATTATCATTATCTGCTCCTTCGTCCAACACGATATCTCCTTTCTCCTTGGCAAATTCAGCGTTACCATCTACCAGGAATATCGATCCAGCTGGGAGTGGGGAAAGAGTGATTTTCCATGTTGATTTCGATTGTTTTTTCGTTTCTTGTGGATTAGCTACTCGACCTCACCTGAAAGGTAAACCCACAGTTGTGTGTCATTCTCAAGCGGGAAAGAACGTAGTCAGTACGTCGGAGATTGCTAGTTGCTCTTATGAGGCTAGAGCGAAGGGTGTCAAGAATGGTATGAGTCTTGGAAGAGCTAGGACTTTGGTTGGGGAAGATTTGCAGACTATACCGTAAGTCCATTAGCTGTGTTGGCATTGACTATTATCTGGTCAGATCATAACAGCTGATCCTTGAATGGTATCAGGTACGAATTCGATACGTACAAGAAATACTCATTGGCATTTTATACAGTATTGATGGGTTATGCGGATGAACTTCAAGCTGTGTCGGTGGACGAGGCGTTGATCGATGTGACCAGTGCTGTAAATGCTAGGGCTATGGCTCCTGAAGAGGCATTGGCCAATGATCACGTGGATTCCTTCGAGGAGAATACAGCGAATACAAGCAAAGCTCGAGATCCGGCGATGGAAGTTGCTGAGAAGATCAGAGTTGAGGTACGAAAGCTTACAGATGGGTGCGAAGGTGAGCTTGCATCTCCGTCACCTCGATGAAGACAGAAGGAAGCTCATATCACGATTTTGACGAGTAGTCTCCATCGGTATATCACACAATATCCTCCTTGCCAAGTTAGCCACACGATCCGCAAAACCAGCAGGCGTAGCCCACCTCTTACATCCGGACATACCCAAATTCCTGGCACCTCTGGATGTAGAAGATTTTCCTTCTATTGGACATTCGATCAAATCCAAAATAGAGGAGAAATTTGGCACCACCAATGTGGAGGGATTATTGGGTGTGAATAAACTGTCGTTTCAGCGTGTGCTCGGACCAAAGACCGGTGAGATGCTGTATGGATATCTGAGAGGTATAGATGAGAGGAAGTTAGAACCTGATAAAATCAGGAAGAGCATTAGTGCTGAGATGAATGTGAGTGAAACCGATCGCATTCGTGGCTTCTCTTCTTTCTTCCTTCTACACCTATCAGTGACTAGATACTGATCCTGTTCTGCCTGTAGTACGGAATACGATTCCAAAATCATGATCAAGCTGAAATCTGCATCAACGATCTAGCTTTGGAAGTTGCAAAAAGAATGAAAAATGTCGGTGTGAAGGGGAGACAAATCACTCTGAAATTGATGAAAAGACATCCTGATGCCCCTATCGAACCGCCCAAAGTGAGTGTTCTTCTTCTATATCCAGATCGTCCGACCCTTTCGCGATATATAAATGGCGACGGCTAACGGTACTGATGTTTCGAAACTTGCAGTTCCTTGGACACGGGTGGTGCGAGACTTTCAATCGATCTTCTTCGATATCAGGACCCCGTAATAATCCCACCGATGACCCCGAGGTACTTGCAAGGGAAAGTGTCAAATTGCTCAAAGCACTCAATTTAGATCCGGTGGAATTGCGAGGTGTGGGTATACAGGTGACCAAACTTGATACGGAGGATAAAGACAAGGCCAAAGAAAGAGAGGTCGGTCAAGGGGTTTTGAGCTTCCGGCCGAAACGACCTCAGACAGTCATTCAAGCGCAAGAGATCCTACCCCCACCTGTGGAAAGCAATGAACCGCCCGAACCCGAGATTCCGGATTCCGCACAGGCAAATGAGCGGCAGTCACATTCCCAATCTCCAAGCCGCTCACCTGAAGTCGAGGTATCTATAGATAGATCACCTACACCTCAGCCAGAAGCCGGTCCTTCGCGTCTGCCCGCTACCGAAGCAGAAGAAGGGATCGATCCTTCCTTCCTTGCCGCTCTACCTCCTTCACTTCAGGAAGAGGTCAAATGCGATTACGCCCAAGCAAAGGCTCAAAATCGATCATCTCGCGCAGACTCTGAGAGGCCAACTTCCGGTGTACATGTCGAAGAAACCGCTACTCGAGCCACCACAGTTTCACCTGTGAAGAAACAACATTCCGCAGCTCACATCACCCGACAACTACGACCAAAGTTGAAAACTCAATTAAAGGCTAATCAATTAGCTAACAGACCATTGTTTAGCGCATGGAATAAAGCTCAGGCGAAAGATGATGGTTATGTGTATGAGCAGGAAATAGTAGATTTGACTTCATCGGATCCGCTACCTGTTGAACTTCAGGATGAGGAAATTGGAGGGTATAAGTTGAGTGAATTGATGGAATTGGGTATAGATAAGGAGGTATTCGAAGCTCTACCTGAGGATATGAGGAAAGAAGTGATTGATGAAGAAAGGCGTAAAGCCGGTCGGCGGAAGATCCTAACCAGACCGGGAAACGGTAGATTAACTTCCAAATCAATGTCTGTCTCACCTTCCAAAGCTGCCACCGGTGCCGGGGTAGGTAGCAGAAGTACATCTATACCTCCGAATGGAAAATCGAAAGGGTCAGATCCGCCAGCGATCAGTATATCCAAACCTCCTAAACCTGCTTTATTCAAATCGACCGAGATTGAAGATATCTTGGGTGTGATTGAGAAATGGATCGAATCGAGGAATGGGTCCAGTCCCGCTCAGAGGGATATAGATAAAGTGAAGAATTGGTTGATCAAGACTATGAGTACGTCAGGGGTGATAGGAGGGGTTGAAAGGTGTATAGAAGTCATAAGGTATATGAGGATAGTATTGAGGGAGAAATACCCTCTACAGGAAGATATGATCGTGAAGCATAAGGATATCATCCTGGAGGAAGAGCAGCAGGAAGAGGGAGAAGGGGATGAAGATGAGAATCGCGTAGGCAGATGTTGGTGGATTGTCTGGAAAGATTACACTGACGAGCTTCAAGAGAGGGCGAAGAAGTTGTTTGGGGCGGAATTGAAGATATAACTCATCTATCCTTTGGACAATTCTGTTTATATACATGTTGTATCTGTTCATCTTGCCCCGGAAGTACTGTGTGAGAATTAGATACTGGTTGTTGTACTGTAGATGCATAGTATCAAGTCAAAACAATGGTTACTTTCCGTCGGAACTTGTCTTTCGAGGAACGATGACGATGTCGTGAACAGCTGCAACATCCACAAGCAACGACAACAACGACAACAACGATGTGATCGTTTTCAAAACTCCTCTCTCTACTCGGTTGATCAATCTCACTCAATAATACAGACCAGGCCATAGCCATATATCGTACGACAATGTCTTCTTCCTCCAGCAAATGGGTCCCCTTGGAAGCATCTCCAGATGTAAGTCCTGTTTTACGTGTCATCCGAACTCGTTTTTCGTTTGATCGGCTTCACTCAAGCGACTAGCCATGAGCTATGATCTTCCAAAACCACATAGGCATCAGCTGAAGGAAAGTACTCTAATCCCTCTGTTGATGTAGGTATTCAACGCCTGGTCGACCCCCCTGGGCCTTCCATCCTCTTTGACATTTCAAGATCTCTTTTCTCTCGATTCCGAATTCCTCCAATTCATACCTCACCCCCATCGAGCGGTTTTACTTTTATTCCCATCAAGGGGGAAGCTACACGATGAACGTGAGAGGGAAGAGAAGGATGGCGAGGGTGTATGGAAGGGCGAGGGTGTATGGTGGATTAAACAAACTGTGAGTCCCATATCACCCTTCAAGCTGTTCACCATCGAGATTCGATAGTCACCCCATTAGCTCTATCTTCTACACACATCTAATAATGGAAAGGAATTACTAATTCTCATAGCTCGATGGTTGTTGATTCGGACAGATTCCAAACGCCTGCGGCTCAATAGGTCTTCTCCACGCCCTACTGAACTTGCCTCCAAAAGGACCGGACGCTTTGAATCCAGATAGTCAATTGATGAAATTCAAGTCTGCTTCTTTACCTTTATCGGGTAGGTTCACCTCTCTCACTTTAACATAACTCGTCACTCACTGATGTACTTCAACTGAACTCGTGTTATGCCTGTAGCTTTGGATCGAGCGAAGTTGCTCGATGAATCGGATTTCTTCACCCAGGCTCATACCACTGCTTCTCAATCTGGACAATCGTCTATTCCTGATGATCTTGATGTCGATACGCATTTTATCACTTTTATAGAAGCTGTCAATGAGAAGGGGTAAGTATGTTCTCCCACGATTTCATGCACGTACACTGAGGATTGATCAGCTGACTATATGGTACAGCGAAAAGAGGATTGTGGAGCTTGATGGAGGTAGGAATGGGCCATTCGATAGAGGACATAGTGAGAGCTTCTTAGAGGTGAGTTCACATCTCACAGATATATATATATATCCTATGGTCTGTGATATATGGGGCAGAACTGAGACACTCGGATATAGGACGTCGCCAAAGTAGTTCAAGAAAAATACTTCGATAGAGCAGAAGGTGATACGAGTTTCAATATGATTGTACTTGCTGGTCAGCCAGAGGATTAGGGATCGTTGTTGTAGATACTATCGAGGTTAATATAACGAGTCTGATCATGGTAAGAAGGATATCGAGTTTATGAATAAGGCAAAGAACAGTGAATGATACTGGGGTGAACTAGCCAGATTGTATATGGGAAAATACGTTATACGAGTATACGGTACTGTATGCGTTATACCAATATGCATCATGTAAAGTAGTACAACCATTAAATTAGACATTCCCTTGAACCATCAGGAGTATACAACGCCCTACATAATACATGTTTATAGAGCAGGACGAAGCACCGGTCCACATTCCGAAATTGTATCGCTCAACTACATATCTCGAAGGAACGACGTCCAGCTGCATAAATGATTTCATCAGCACACATTCCGTTCCATGCAACTGACGAGAATACATACTCCGTATCCCACCAATTCTGTTCGGCATTCGGCAAGAGAGTCATCATATTGCTTTGATCCCCTGTCATCATATTTGAATCGGCTTGGGCGTCAACTTGTGGTTGTTGAGTATCCAAGTATGAGTTGATATTTGTACTGGTTATGGCACTCGTGTTCGGGTTCACATTCATATTCGTTTCCAGTAATTTCATCTCGGCAGCTTTTGATTGTACGTTAATGGATTGAAGGAGATCTTCTATATTTTCCAAATTTTCAGGTGCATTATCAATTACCTATATCATTTGATATAGTATCCATCAGTGTCCGCCTTTTATAGATGATTTGAATATGGTCTCGAGAAGAGATGAAGTAGTAACTCACTTTAATCATTTCATTAGCTATACAAACTCCCTTGGCAGCTATACGCGTATGAAGTTGGAAACCAGAATTCAAAGACCTCATGAACGCTTCTGAAGATTCTACTAATTCGATCCTCATTTGAGCCGAAGATGATCGGTCATGTAGTGCATGGAGCAGGAGGATAGGTAATGCCGTAATGTGATGTTGAAACATGAAGACAGCACTTTTCACAATGGCTATATACACATAATCCACACATTACATCAGCATATCTGTAAGTCGCCAGCACGAAAGGATGATGTGACTCACAACGGTCTGAACTATCATTTAGTAATCTCCTATGAGTCTTGGCAATTTGTCGCGCCCCATTTACCACTGTAATCCTGGAATATTCGAATTGGGTATCTCGATATCCACGGAGGAAGAACGGTCGATGTAATCGCAAGAAACGTTGCTGGTAGGAACTGAAAATAGCAGATACGGCAAATCAGTGTACTGTACTCAATAACAAATGAAGGTAATCTCATGGAGACTTACCTATATGTAAGAGCGAACGCATCCGATTCATGTTGATTCAAATC
This sequence comes from Kwoniella botswanensis, assembly GCF_036426115.1. Taxonomy (NCBI): domain Eukaryota; kingdom Fungi; phylum Basidiomycota; class Tremellomycetes; order Tremellales; family Cryptococcaceae; genus Kwoniella; species Kwoniella botswanensis. Next base: position 15,510,615 of record NC_088599.1, on the reverse strand, counting down.
ACCATCCGCTTTCAAAGCCAAGAAATCGGTAAATGCATCTCGGAGCATTTGGTTCCTTTCCATCACTGCTGAGTAAGGTGTCTCATCAAGGTTTTCCAGGAGGACTACGATCTTGCGCCATTCTTGGGAGATGAGATTTTGATGTAATGTCCATATGAAGGGAGTTCTGTCGATAGATTGGAATAGGTCAATAGCGGTGTCAGATCACAATCATATTTTGAGACCAGTTCATCGTACCGAACTTACTTTTCAGATCGTGGGCAAGGTTGACCTTCTGAGAGAATTGCCTGATCGGTGTAGTTAGAAGGCGAGGGGGTCAAGATTGATTCTACAGTCAACAAATCGTCAGAAAGTTGATTGACTATCCACTGTACTGTGCGGTATAGTATGTGGGGTACATTTCACTTACCGTCAGGAAAGGCATAAGGTAACAATTTCCTCGATACGTCGGTCGAATTGATGATAGAGTACGTATCGAACAGTAACAAGTCGTGGAAGACTCGTCGAATCATTTGTATACTGTATATAGGTCTGGAAGGTGGTAGAGCTGGATCTTGCAATTTGGCTATATCCTCTATCTTTGGGTCTAGGTGTAAGTCCAACCCTTTGCAGATCCCTACGGCGATGTCGAACCATAGACAACAGGACCAATCGGATGGTGGACCGTATAATGGTCCGGTATGATAACATCCTTGCATACTACCGCACTGTGTGAGCTCATTCCAATCCGGACCGCTCGCACTGCTGGAAGAGATCAGCTCACTTGAGATATATCGGTACGAGTAACGTCTGCAGGATCCTCAATTGGGGTTTGAACAACCACCCTGAGCAGTTGAAAGCCATTTCCAAAGCATCATATAGCCCTATGGCAAGATTTATCAGACCAGATTTGGTCAATCCCAAGTTGATCATCGCTTCGGATCGAAGAAGCTGTTCGTTTTTGGTAAGATAATGGCAGGTCACCCTATATGCGATAATCAATCAGTTGATGCAGGAACCATGCCATCCATACCTATTAGCTGAGACTGTGGAAGAGAAAGCTCACCACAGAATGCAAACCAGCTGAGCTAACCAAGCTGGATCCACAGAAAAATGCAAATTGAGTGATGTGAGGGATATGAATTGTGTCATTTCGTTTCGAAAGACGCCTTCCACGATATGCAGACCTATATGCAGTATTTTCATCACCAATCAGCGTTATGACGATAGGAGCAAGTACGCGTACGGGGCACAGACCTAGAAATTGCATTTTCGAGAAATAATGATTCGTCATAAACTCCATTTGACGTTCGTTTGGTAAAGTATCGAGAATCAACTGCATCTCTCTATGCCATCTGGCCGATCTCGCCTGGGTAGTAGTAAGTATGATATTCGGGAATGTATCTGATCTGACCGCTGGGTATATAGGGTTCATATCTTCTTGGAATGTCGGTGAAGGCGCATAGTTAGTTTTGCTCCTTGATGCTACCAGCACGCTGTGGGCTCTTTCCTGTGTCGCTGCTCCTCCTTCTCCCCCCATACGTCGCCTACTGGTGATTGAAGGTGAGGTTAATGGTCTTGGAGAAGATAATAGAGCATTTTCAATCCTTTCTAATCGATCTTGTATTGCCTTGTACTCGTGATTCGACAGATTGTGAGAGCTGGGTTCATATCCCTCTTCGTAATGGCACGAATCACTTTCACCCCTTGTAGTGCACGATGAACAAGGGTAGCATTTATCACATTTCGTCTTCCTTCGCTTGCTGGACAGTAACATAAGCAAATCATCTGCAGGACAGGATGTTTTATATCTCACTTACCAATTCAGACATGTGAGCTGGATTAAGAGTTGTCAATGAGCGTCAGTAATTTTTTCAGCTTGTGCCAGTCCGCTACACTCACTTTCGCCCGAGGCCGTTTGATCTTTCTCCTATCCTCTTCATCTTCTCCCTCCCTAGTACGCACGGTGGTTCGGTCATGCGATGGCATGTACATTTTGTCTTACGTTGAAGCCCAAAATCGAAGTCGGTGAGTTATGAGGTATACCAATTGATCATGAATTAAAGGCGAGACTTGGCCTAGTAGTGAAAGTCAAATCATTTCGGGTCCGTCGGCCTCAATCCTATGTCTGAGTTTCCCGATGCACGTAAATCTGTATGTATCAGGCGCAGGTGCTAAGGTGCTAAGGTGCAAGGTGATATATGAGAACAGAACAGCTACCTTCAACTTCGGTCACATTTGGTGGAGGTGTGTTGGTAACGGGCTGAAACGAGGATTGACCCGCGGGTCAGTCCGTCATGCCTTACCGGACCAGTGCGGTGGCAATTGCGCCTGGGTATAAGTTGATACATATATGAACGAGAATATCGATGGTAAAGGGTGGATACCCATGAATTTCACAGACAGTTACTCATCTTACTTCAGTACAAGAACGTAGGAAAACAGAAATCATACGATGGTACCCATAGAAAAGCAGCTCGACAGCAACGGAGAAAGTGGCAGACTCGAACCCGAAACCCAATCGTCAACCGACACCACCTCCAACCCACACTCCTATCCTACATCAGCTACAGCTATGAGTCACTCACAAGCGGTGGACGATAGCCAAGAAGCACCTTCAGACATCGAAAAAGCTCCTACCGCAAACGGACCGCCGGCTGTCCCCGATGGCGGTTTGAGAGCCTGGTTATGCGTACTTGGCGCATGGTTGACCAGTGAGTTGTACTGCTGAAGCCCCTTTCGTACGAACATCTCTCTCCTTCCATGCTAAAAATCTATTTTCACTGTAGTGTTCGCAACCTTTGGATATGCCAACTCTTTTGGTGTTTTCCAATCCTACTACATCATCAAATACCCTTCGGTCTCTCCATCCGACATTTCATGGGTTGGCTCAGTCCAGCTTTTCTTCCAATTTGCTTTCGGAGCAATCACAGGACCGTTATACGATAAAGGCTATTTCTACCATCTGATGTATTCGGGTTCAGTTTTATATATCATTTGGTAAGTCCCCGTTCATCCTCATCCAGGCTGCTATAACGCCATGTTGACCCGGTAGGAATATAGCATCTTCATGACTTCGCTTTGCAAGGAATTCTGGGAAACCTTCTTATCCCAAGGGCTCGGTTTAGGTATGGGAATAGGTATCATTCTCTTACCTTCTTTCTCGATCATGTCCCAGTATTTCAACAAGAAACGAGCCTTGGCGATGGGAATAGCAGTGACGGGTTCGTCGGCTGGTGCGATCGTCTTGCCAATCATGTTAAATCGCCTGATAATTTCCCACGGTTTCGAACATGCCGTTCAATATACTGGATATCTATTGATGGGTTGCTTGATCTTTGCCAATCTATGTTTGAAACCTCGATTACCCCCTAAATCCCATCCTACGGTCAAACCCTCACCAAAAGTGATATTCGCAGATCTACCGTATTGTCTCGTAGTGGCGGGCTTCTTCTTTGTCACATGGGGTCAATTCTTCCCGATCTATTATCTACAAGTAAGTGATAGTTTAAAAGTTCAGGACTCTGTTGATAAAAATCGATTTGAATCAGGTATATGGTGAAGATCATGGATTGCCCGAGAACCTCACGCAATACACCCTAGCGATCCTCAACGCAGCATCAGTCTTCGGACGGATCATTCCGAATCATCTCGCCGATAGATTCGGCTCACTTAACATGATTACCATCTGCTCATTTCTGACTGGTGGCATGGTATTCACGATATTCGGTGCAGGGTCGGTCGGAGGCTTAATCGCCGTGGCGCTACTCTATGGGTTCTTCTCCGGAGCATATGTCTCATTGATGGTACCTGCTCTGTTGGCTTTCGCGAAAAGTCCAAGTGAAATTGGAAGTAGGACAGGCTTGGGGATGGTGATTTTCTCCCTAACCGCATTGACGGGTACCCCCATCCATGGAGCACTCCTCGATAAATACGGGTTTTACGCGCCGACCATCTGGGCAGGAGTTGTGTGTTTGACCGGTTCGGCCTTGATGGGGGTAGGAACAAAGTTGCAGAGGAAAAGAAAAGGGACTTGGAAAGTGTAGTGGATGATAACTAATTAGGTAGCTGTCTGCTTCGTTCAGATCCATCATTTGATCTCTTGTCGAACTGCATGTAGAGGAGCTAGAGGTACCTATCATTAGCTTAGTAACCGGTTTGACGTATATACGATATGATGCAAAAGAGCATATACGATGGTTCACCTGATCAAACTACATAAGGCGATGATGTCAGCACTGCCCAGGCAGTCTGGGGAGCTTTCTCATAGCGGCTGACCGCTCGGTAGCTCACAGTCGCCCTCGATGTAGAAAAAATCTGGGGCAAAGGTCCGTGCGCAGTCAATTTTGTGCTGCCGTAGAGTATATAAGGACAACAACAAGGGAAGTATTTCATCTACGGCCATAGAACCCAAAAAGCACCGCATCCCGTCCGCTCTGCGAAGTTAACTTGGGTATCGCTCGGTTAGTACCAAGGTGGGGGACCACTTGGGAATCCCGGGTGCTGTAGTTTTTGTTTTTACATTCAGTTTTTGAAAAGAAGTCAAAGAATATATCGATATCTTTCGATAAAATCGTCGAAAATCGCTTTTTTACGAAGGTGATCTGCGTTGCCAAGCTGAATGATGGGGTCGATGGCGTTAGTGTGTTTTTGTTGTGTGTCAAGGAGGTGTGTGCGTTTGATGGTAACTGATGATGAGATGGAGCTATTTGATCGGTGTGCTCCGAAGGGATGACTCAATAACCGACGCGTTGTCCTTGTCCACTTCACACGCTTGGATCTCACTTCTCATCACCACTGAGACATCCATCTAGACATTCAATCGAAACGTCTCTGCCATCCAGTCACACAGGCTGCACTCCAACATGGCATCTCTCTTCGCCCTGCTCGCTGTCCTAGGGTCAGCCTCAGCCAGCGTCGTCCCCTCTTCATCCACCCTCAACACCCTCCTCGTATCTTCAACTTCTCCCTCATCCCAACTCACACAATGCCTCAAGTCCTCATACTACGGTACATACGGCGGTCAAGCATCAACACAAGAGCACATCTACCTTCCATCCGAAGACTGCTTGCTTGGTGAATCAGCTTTAGATGGGCTCAGTGCAGGCTCTCTGATCCCATTGAATTTCGATATATCAGATGAAGCGGGTAGGATCGTATGGGTCGGACAAGCTGGTGTAGATCCTGAATCACTTCCCAGTGACTCCTCAGTGGATGCATGGAGCATTATATCCAGCACATCGAGAGAATTCGCTCTTCTTTCGTCGCCTGACTCAAATCAACAAGTCCTATCGTCTAAGAAATCCCAAGTCAGCTCGGAACCTATCAGGCTCTTACATCAATCACCGACCTCGCTACTCCTCCACGTGCCTCGTTCATACCTACCAATGATCGACACCTTCCTTCCCTCTCATCTTGTGCCCGTCGCACTACCCTCTAAACCCTTACCAGCTCTTGCAAACGGCTGGGACCCGGTTCCTTCCCAATTCGCGAGACACTTGGCAAACGTAACGAAACATCTGAGATTCTCCCCCGAGATCGATAAGATTGTCTCAGAAGGTATAGAGCTCAATCAAATTAGAAGAGATGTAAGGTGGCTTACAGGGGAAGCTCCGAGTGGAATCGTTTCTAGACATAGTTTCACCCCTGGTGCTGTGAAAGCTGCTCATTGGATCAAAGACAAAGTAGAAGCTACGGGAGCGAATTGTACCCTGCACACGTTCATCGAGGGATACTCACCGAATGTCATCTGTCATTATCCCTCATCCCTCAACTCGACTGAACATGTCATACTTTCCGCGCATTACGATTCGAGAGGATCGTTCGGATCGACTCGCGCTCCAGGAGGGGATGATGATGGATCTGGAACGGGCCATCTGCTTGGTGTGGCCCACGCTATAGGTACACAAGGTGTCAAGTTCAAGAAACAGGTCGTACTAGCTTTCTTTGCTGGTGAAGAGCAAGGTTTATTGGGTAGTCATGCTTATGCTGGTGAGTTCATACACCTCAATCTGAACAACAGTCAACTCGACTATATTGTAATTGCGATTGATGTATGGCTGATATCGGTCATCGTTAGAGCACCTACATGAAAAGAACACCACCATATTACTTCAAGTGCAAGCTGACATGTTGGCTTACCACGCTGTGGGTGATTCCGTAATCTTGATCAAGTGTCATCTACGACGACTGACGCATGTGCTTGTACCCAGCCTGGAGAACCCCTACAAATTGGACTACCAGAATCGTGAGTTCGCGCGACTTTCTATTCCAGCCAAAAGTTCATTTTCGCCAATCCATCATTACCACAGGATCCACCTCCCGGAAGCCTCCCACTTGATAGGTAACCTATCTCAGATCTATTCTCCTGAATTGGTGGTAGGCAAGACAGCAGCCTGTTGCTCAGACCATCAATCGTTCATATCGTATGGTTTCCCCGCTACTCAAGTGTTCGAAAGGAACGGTTGGATCGCCGATCCCTACTACCACAATTCGGGTGATCTCTCTCAAAGGGATAATTACGATTTTGAACAGGTCGTGTCGATCGCTAAAGTCACTTTGGCGGGATTGTTGACTATTGCGGGATACAATTTGGAGGAAGGTGTATAATGTGTCTTGCCCGTGTAGCAAGCAAATAGAACACAACACTGAAGGTGAATTCGAGCGGTGCTCGATTGCTTGCACATGGAATATAAGTAGAATGATGATACAATGTCTGTGTAAGATGCATTTGTGCTAAATGGTACAAAGAAATGGTCTGATATGTAATTATATGTATCTACCTGCTTCTATAGTAAGAAATGGCTCAAGTCGTCTACTCGTCTACAAATCTACAACAGCATCCTTCTCAGACTAGCTCGTCACCTTGTAGTTACCCATGCACGCACTATTACCCTAAGCAGTACCTTCAGCTTCCTTGTTATACCCTTCTAAGACCATATCGTTCAGACCCAGATCTTCATTCTGATCGAATGTACGCTCGTACTCTTCGATAGTCATGTTGGGGTCGGGATCAGGAGCGTAGAGATTTTGGAGGTACGAGTTGGACACGGGATCGTCGATGATCAGAGTGAATGGTCTAGAAGCTGAAATACAATCTTTCAAACCTTTTAGGAAAGTTTCGAATTTCCTTTCACCCTTTTGACCTTCGTTATTGATTTGTCCTATACCCGATGTCAAGGAATCTCCAGTCCTGAATACCTTGGTTGACAGTTCGGTATATATCTCGTTGAGTAATCCTTCCAAGGTCGTGAATCGTCCTCCCAAAGTACCGGGTTGAAGGTTGAGGTCGATCTCGGGAATCTCTAAACCTGCTGTATCGGACTATGAGGAAGATGAATTGTGTGAGCGAACAGAAAGGAATGGATTGTTGGGGAGAGCAAGCTCACCTTCAACAGATCTCTACTTAGATCCTCCTCATCTTCAACTTTCAACGTTATTCTCTTCCCCTTGTCTGCTATCGATCCACCAGATTTCACTTCGTTATCCCTATATCCACATGCGAAACAGTTCGCAGCCATGATAATGATGTCCTATTAGGCCATAAAAACAGAATTAGCAGGACGCAATTACGAACTGAGCATCATCTGAGCGAACCCACCTTGAAATAAGGTATATTGACCTGTTGCATCCTAGTTTCAAGCGAATGACCACAACTTGAACATGTCGATGGGAAACTGAATACTTCTTCCGGTAAAACTTCACCATCCTGTTTCCTCCTTTGCTCGAATTCCTCCATACTTGTCAAATTATGTTTCTCATCCAATGGCACTTCACCGTTCTCGGTCTGAACTGGATTCGCATTCCCGTTCTCATCTGGTTGGGCCACCAGGCCAAGTGTGACGTTTTGGTCAAAGGTTCGGTTATACGCTCTCATATTCCATTGAGCATCCGAGGGCGACTCGTTAAAGGCGAAAAATGAATTTCCAGATGGATCATCTAATACCATCGAAAATGGTTTGAAAGGTTTTTCTGCATGTTCCCCTTCTTCTTCGGAGTGTTGAGTGGGCTTCTTTACCTCCTCATCGTCAATTCCAACTCCACCGTCGTCCTCTTCATCTTCCTCCAGATCGATCAAGTCCCTCAAAACACTTAACATTTCATCGATCTTTTTACCCGTCTCTGGATCCATCACTCTCCTGACTGGTTGAGAGATGTTCAAGTCTCGGACGGTATCCCGGATAATACCTTCGACGGTGTTAATCTGACCTCGTCCAGGCGGAATGGTAAGTTGTAAATCTGGGATGGAAAGGGTAGCAAAGTTGGATTTAACTAATTGTCGATTGAGGTCGTCCCTAGTGAGTAAGTGGACAGTGTATACAACACCTTTGGCTATAAATCGTAGATTTATCAGATAAATCTGTTGGATGGCATATACGACAGAGAAGTTTTGACTCACGCTGTATTTCACCAGCACTCTGAATCTCGGTATCTCGATGACCGCAATGATCGCATCTGAAACTGGAGACAACAATTTCTTTGAAGTAGGGAATAGTTGTCAAGAGCAATCTCGTTGTACCCTATTGAAAGTACCAGTCAGTTGATCGATGACTGTACTAACCTGATGATGAGGATTCGTTAAACTTACATTCTCATGACATCGCATACACAGACTTTCAATCTCTTGCATCTGCTTATCTTCATCTTCACCCTCCTCTCCTTTCAGCGCATCCGTTCGATCAGCTACATCTCCTAATGTAGGAAAGAAATTCTCCTTCTGTGTCGTGTTTTCGCCAGATGGTGCGCTAGACATGGTGGCGATCGTCCTTGAATGACCGGGATTGCGTGTTCCTAAGCTTGAGTATTTCGTCAGCTATACCATCACATGATTCGGGACAGTAGAAATTGCGATGTGAGGTAAGGATCAGACATATTAGGCTAATATCGGTTTCACGGCTACTTTCTATTGAGTACTGAAAGTGCTCAAACGCAAATTACATGAACATCATAATTAAGAGAGGGATGTGGATGCGTGTGTATCGAAGGAGCAGCCTGAATTGCAAGTCGTTCACTCACTTCTTGAAGCCGTGAGCTCTGGCTTTGCAAAACCCTGATTCTACAATTCTATGTTGATGTTTCAGCTTAGAAGAACGAGATGCTAACAGCAGGATATGTCAAATCAGACAAGATGAAATTTGACACATTGTCGTTTGTTCAACTTTTTTTGGTCGAGCGTCATCTACGACCTTCTCCACGTTCATTTGATTCCGGCTATGCCACGTGTCACACACGACCCACGACCTTATTGCCGATTGTTGTGGCACTCCATCCTGACAGTATTGGAGAATGGTAAAAAGATATCCTATGACCTCTGTCTCTCAACCATGGGCATGACGAACGTAAGGGACTGGTCTCATTGGTAGATTACCTTATGTCAGATAGCTGGTATCCTTGGCCGGGTCCGCTTCAATCATTGTATCCCCGACGCCATCCTCTTAATGAGCAGGCTCCGGCCCGCCCGGACCAACTTCACATCAAGCCTATAGTGATGCCTTTTCACTGTAGCACGTCCACATCTCATCTCCAATCAAGCTCCATATCCTATCCCCATCAGGCAAGATATCTCACTACTCAGTACACGGATGTTGATTATCTCACCCATGTTCTCAGACTAGCAGATTTACTTCCGCGATTACGATTATCTTACCACCGTGACAAGCCCTCTATGCAACCACACCTACGTACCCGTTACCTACCCCATGAGTTACCCGACCATGTGATAGTTTCATAACGTCATAGATAACGCCTCTTCCAATGTTGTACGACGATATGAGATTCACAGACGGAAACAGCGGTTGAAGACGGTTATCATATCAACAGATCGCAAGGTGTGGCGTCTTGATATTGCTTTCACATGCTCACAGGGATGATGGAGTACGAAAAGCTTTGGCCATCGATCATGACTCTTCGTACGTAGCTTCTGACAGACGGGCCAGTGTTCATTGTGTGATTTGTCCGTCCTGTCTCACGCATTGACGCAATGAGCATCTGATGGAGATCCCAAAGACCGAAGTGGAGTTCACTCCACTTTTCAGCTGATTCGCGCCTCCCTTCGGCTTTCCCTCTGCACCAAGCGGTCGGTACGTCGTGAAAGATCCTCATAGGCCCGGAGGCCCGACTCCCGGTTTCTGACATCCATCCGATCCGAGCTTCTGTCTACTTCCAATTTACCAACATCTTCTGTCATCGTAGCAAGGCATCATCTCCTGGACGACGATAGTATTAGGACGTCACTCAGCAAATCAAGGACGTTCCTTGTAAAGGACGTTCCTTGTAGAACCTCTATGCAGCTGGGTGAGCAGGATAGACCGCGATGTCACCTAGTGAACAGGCCATCTCCGACATGGGTACAGAATCTGCTTCCCTTTCTTTCTTCTCTCGGTGATACATGTTATGCACAACTCGCTATCATACGTCCAGATGCGACATGCCTCAAAATCTATATCCGAATGCGAGCCATCAGGAATCAACACCGGACGTCATATTTTTTGACAAGTGCCACCAATGCGTCTGTATGCTGTGCCGACCGAATTAACCTCTCGCACTTTGAGGCTCATGACAGATCCAAACACAAGGATGGTTAGTTCATTACTCTGTAGTTAAGTCACGCAATCGCTCGTCCTCTTCTTCTTCCAGACATATACGCCGAATTAAACCGACCAGTGCATAACACCGTATCAGTCGTTTCGCACAAAGGAGTTTACTCGGAGCTACTATTTAACTATTGATCCCGGAGATCTCTGAAACTACGTTTATTCACTAGACCATCCCGCCCTATCTTGAATCCGAAAGCTTAGGATACAATCGACAGCGAGAGCTCTTGGGGCTCTTCAAACGATACTGATGAAACTGGAGCGGATATATATCCAACCGGTGCAATCACGATCACTGAAACGTTGGGGATGTTCGAAATACAAACTAGGCTAAGTGAAAGGATACCATGGCCATTAGAAAGTATCAAAAGGAACCGCAAGGGCACGGATTTCACTTTTCTTACGTTGAATGGGGCGTGTACCTGAAGATCCTTTTCAATCGAACTTTTAAAGATCGCAAAGAACCTCTCAGACGGTACATGCAGAATGAGCTTGAGAGCAAAGGGGTTGAGGTAGTGACAGGTTGGCATAAAGGCTGGACAGCGGCTCGAGCATGAGCATGAGCATGTACCTTTGCGACACAGTAAAAACAAGTTTTATCATGGGGATCTATCCTCTCGGAGATGGAAGCATCGTATCGCCGACCGAGTACGTGATACTGAATGTGTATCGACTTACAACCGGTCCGAGATGAACAATATCAAGGCATTCACTGTGCGATAAAAGGTTATGGGCCATCTGGCAGGTACGGTAGTACAGCGCTCTATTGAAAGCAATGACTCTGAGCTTAGGGTTTGCCGAAATATCAAAAGGAGGGGTTACTCACTACCCTGGGTCTGCGTGTGTGTACTGAATTGTTCCTGAAAGAGCATTGATGTTACGCTGGACTACCCTCAAGGAGACATACGATACATGATCATCGATGGAACATGCACGGAGGATACGATTTATGTCGTGATTGGAGGAGCTCGTACTGTAAAACCGATCACAACACGACGAATGAATGCTTAGTCATCATCGTCTATCAGATGGCCTCTCATGTGAATACAGGTGTTACATATCGATCGCATAACAGAGAATGAGGGTTCTAAGTCCCAAACGAAGTTACAAGCTTGAGGCAAAGCGGACAACATTCGGGATACAAACGAACTGCAGTTTCCCATGCCAGTTCGAAAAACTAGATCCGAAAAGGAACCATCCGCTATCCCTTGTGACAGAGGAAAACCCTTGATTAATCGAGTCAAACGAAATTTTCGCCACATGTAAACAAACATAATTAACGGCATGACCAAATTGTATCGCACCTAGAAGGGAGATTGAGATGTAGGATGATCTGGCTCGCTCGGTGTATCATTCAGACGACACCATACCAATGGTAAGGGGACCTCGGTATCTCGAACTGAGAGAACTTCGTATTCGTACTTCGTACACTCCAAGGTGTCAGCAATAGATCTGGTGACGGATGAGCAAGAATTTATCTAATCTGTCTTGTCATTGTCTCGCTTTGCCACACCATTTGTCCACGGGGTTAAGGCCGTAAGGCGTGGGTACACATCGGGATTAACAATGAGCGATTCCAATCGTTCTTTTCATTTCTTTTCCGAACCGAGACATTCGCTGTCATGTCATTCCCATGTCATTGCATTTCTTTGGATCACCGTGAAACCGAGACATAGCCAATACGAAAAGCCAAGAACGAAAAGAACATTCCACCGTTTCATGCATTCGCGATGCTCGAAGTAACCGCGCTTAAAAAAGCTGACCACGCCTCTTTGATTGTGCTTTTGCTTGTCGTGTCTGCTTCCGGCTCTTCCCCGAGATTGCTTTTAGGTTGCGTGTGCGATTGTTCTGATTACGAAATGGCGTTTCAATCTCGAAACGGACGTGGGAAAGAACGGCGGATAAACCGCTGGAAATGGAATTCAAGGAGTTAACCCATATGCATACTTCCATGGGTGAACCGATCGAATTTTTCATATCTTCGGGATCATCTTTGAGGAATGGTGTTGCGCCTATAGGCGATGATGACAAATGCGTGTACATGTACATAAACGAACAATGTTGAGACGTGGGAACAAACTACGTGGATGTCCAGCCAAGTAACTACAATTACTAGCATAAATATCGTGTGAGCCTGTGTGTGTAAGCGAGCTCATCTCATTTGACGAGGTTCAACCCAACAACTGTAAACGTTAACGTACATGGCTGATGGCCGTCGTCGATCGTCTTTGAAGTTGGAATGTTTATGCGATGCACAAGCGTGGTACGGTATTTGGCGGGTCAAACATGTCTCGCAGAACATCATTCCATGTGCACCCAATCAAGGATTTAGCGGTGTACCAATTAAACCGAAAGATCCACCTGTTGCTTTACATACAGAGCATACATATGCTGAGCCCCATGATCCCATTTTGCTTGTTGATAGAGAGGCGCACAGCTCAATAAGATCATGGTGCATCATGATCATGTATCTGTCTGTGGGTATAACCGGTCCGATGATAGACCCTGAGATCGATTTTACCCTTTTCATCCTCCTGATCCCGATGTTTAAATCCTTAGCTGAACTTACCAATCGAGTGGAGCATGGTGCATCTGTTACCATTCCGGGGTTGACGGAATGCAGGAAAGTATTCTCCGAAAGGTCAAAACCCGCATTTTTACCCAACTACGTCGTTTTCTGTTTATCCCCAAATCCGGGTGACGTTGAGTAACCTCATTTCACCAGAGCCTAATTGCAGCTGAGCTCCAAGACGCTTAGACGACCATTACGAGAGATATGTCTATTCTGCACAGTCAGACAATCGCTTGTGTGGTTTCTCTTATCCGGCCGGGATTTGACATCAAGATCGGAATGGGGCAATCCCATACCAGGATTTGTATGTATGGAGATTCATCGGTTGTTCCCAAAAACAGTTGTCTCGCTGTTACAGAAATGAACTGAATCGAATCGGAAAATAGTCAAGAAGATCGATTCCCTTTTTCTGTTGTTTACCGCCTTTCCCTCTTATGGCCGCACTCACCCGAGGTCCATCGCATTCCAATTATCCCATTCCCAGTGAGACAACGAAAAATAAGGAGGACGAGAGACATCAACAAACGACCAGTGAGACTACATGACATAGTTCTTTTTGAGTCAATCGATCTTCGGTCTTCTAATACCTCGTAGCTTTTCAACATCCGAACCAACGGGGACAACACTTCGTAGTAGATGTCTTTTGTTGTTGATACGAGTGGGTTGGACAAAAGAATCCGATCGCTCGCTCAATTTTTCCTTTTTAACCGCCCTGCCCTTCTTTCTTTCTATCTTTTAGTTTAGACCCTAAAAAAACTTACCATACCAATTAGTTTATATAAAAGACCTAACCCAATCCAATCCTATTTCATCCAATATCCAGCTCCGCAAAACCAATCTATCATAGAAACACAACATCATCGATTCCTCTCTACATACATTCGCAGTGCCAGCGCTCCAATCATCATTGTGTATAAATCGATTCAACTCAACCCAAACGCATCTCAACAACGCACAGACCTCACCAAGAACATTAAAACTTAGGAACAAGGTTCTCTTTCAAAACATATATATAACATCGCGCGACATACAGTAGTAGAACCAGGATCACTTCATTTACACGCATAGTTTACAAGACCACCAAAGCATACTTCCATTCACCATCCCTACCAAAGAGCATTTCGTCGCTATCACATACAACCAGATCGATTCTATGGAAAGCGGCAAAAGATCGAATATCGAAAAGGTGAGTGTCAGCGTCATTTGTCATGTCTTGTCTTGGTGTTTTGAGATCAGCCGAATGAAACCCGTCAAGATCTTCTTGCGTACTCCTGCTTTTTTTTGTTCTCACAATTGGCGATTGAGTGGATTTTGTCTTTTTCCCATTCTTTCAATTCGATTCAACCTTTTCTTTCATTTGGTTTCGTCTTTGTCTTTTGACAATGAACCATAATCCTTTTCCATTCCCATCAATCTTATCCACCTGCATATCCGTCAGACTCGGTGGCGCCAAAATGAGCCCAAGTCGATCGATCGACAGTCAGATAGACGGATCATTGATGTTACAGGATATGTCCATGCATTCCCGGACTGTTAGCGTTGTGTGTACCCTTCCCTCCTCACGATTGATGCGCTTAGACGCCTATCTTTTCAATGACGGCTTTTGTTACTACCTTGCTTCGTCCCCTTTTCCCTTTCCTCTTCCATCTTTCCGACGTGTTTGAAAGCATAATTTTATCTTTGATTTTTTGATCTTGATCTTCTTCGAACCGGGTTTGGCGGGATTAGGGTGATCACATTATCACTCTGTCCTGTCGATCTTGGCCTATTCCCCTCGGTCTCATGATAGTTGCGCCATCCATCAATCGATGTTGTCCTTATCATCAGATCAATGATGAATGGCGATTGTCATTGTTGATGACGCACGGGGTTACCTTGTTACACCTTCCGGCCGGGACCACATTGTCCCTTTTCTTTTCTTTTCCCCCACTCCTTTTGTATCGTCCTTTGGTTTCAACCTGCACATCATACACGCGCGTTCATCGCTTTAGAGGGTGATACCTCTTAAGATAGTCCAGCTGTGTGTGTGTATTGTTGATGAATCATTGACCCCAAGTGGGGTTGGATGGGTTGGGTTGGCATTGCAAAAAGAAGATGCTCTGTCTGTGATCCATCTGATTGACGTTTGGGGCGTGGTCATGGGAAGACTACTACTACTTTGTATCTTGTGTTCCATTGCTTGCTTCATTACCTGCTCTCGCTTTGACAAGCAACGCCTCATCCATCATTATAGCTCACTACCCCCTTTCCTGTTTTACTTCTTTTGCGAAAAACTTCACCATCTCTTCATCTAATTTCATCTTTTCCTCGCTCCATCTTAACTCCTCCTTTTGCCGCTTTTTCAATCGGTTTTCTCCTTTTCGATTTAATCACTTATTCAACCCTCATTATCAATTTCAAGCCGGTAGTGCCGGGTGGGACATTGAGACGTACTCTTTCATACCTTGTTACACTCTAGCTTGAATCCTATCTGATTCCTACAAATCTTTTTTTCCCTTTCCACTGTTTCCCCCCAGTCATCTTTTCTTACTCGTATCATCACGATCCGATCTGGCCACCCTTGTTAACCCGCACCCATCGTTGCCATATCACATCACATCATGTCTCGTCTGCTTCCTGTGAGACTCATATATAATTCAACCTTCATCCTTGAATCTATTCCATTCGCCTTCTGATTAATCAAAAGCTGACTCATCAATTCCTGTGTATCCATCTTAGCTTATTCGAAGACCCTCAGCTCATCTAGAATCGTTATCATCTACATCAACATCATCGTCATCAACGTCTGCTTCAAGGATCAATAGACCTTCTTCTTCCACGTCCACGTCCACTCAACCAACTCGCCCAACAATGTCTTCTTCATCCTCCGCCGCTATCCCCGCTTACCGACCCAGTAGCTCAACCCCACCATCGGGTAAGCGAAAGGTTACCAAACCTGCTGGATCTAGATCATCGCAAGATCCCTTTTACGGACACGAGGAAACGGCAGTGATGTCTGCTCGATTCGTGAGTCTACCTCATAGTATCCTTTAATCAAAGGACATCTCGCTAATCTCTACTCCACAGATCACCTCCCTCTTCCAATGTCCCAACATACCTGCCGCTACCGCTCCAGGTGCCCCCACACCCACACTTGCTCACTTCGTCGCCTACGCTTTACATCGTACACGACTACCTTCGGTTGTCACCTTTGCCGCGTTGATGCTCCTCTCAAGACTAAAACAGCGATATCCTGCTGCTCGAGGATCATCGGGCCATCGATTGTTCATCTCCGCTTTCATGATCGCTTCCAAAGTTATTTGTGACGACACCTACTCCAACCAATCGTGGAGTATCGTCGCCCAGAAGATGTTCGCCCTCAAGGAGATCAACCAGATGGAAAGGGAGATGTGCGGTTACTTAGAGTGGAACTTGAACGTAGCTGGTGATGAGATTGCCAGCTTTGAAGCTAAGATCCGATCAGAACATGGTCCCAAAGCCATCGCAAGAGCTTCATCTGCCTCTTCCTCTTCAGAAGGATCAGTCATCGTACCTTCACCTGTTGTGTCTGCTTCTCGATCTTACCCCACACCCGAGACCACCCCAGATCCTCAACCTTCATCAAGACCTATTCGAGCTGTACCATCTCCATACAAATCAAGATCAACTTACCAACCTCAAATACCGACCGCAGCCAGCCATCAGGCAGCATTTCCTTCCCCACCAATTTCACCAGTTACACATCACTCCTCCCCCCATCCACCGCATTTCACCTCTTCCGCAAGCTCTTCACTCCAATCTTCACCGGCATCAGATGACTGTAAGACTCCGTCCCCAGTCACTCTAACCGGCCATCATCACCCTCATCACAAATCATCGTCGTCAAATCGACACCCTACAAAAGGGTTTGATATGACTAGAGCTTTCGAATCGAGGTCGAGATCACATGCTGTCAACGTTCACTTATCAGGTGAACCAATACATGTTGGTGGATGGTAGTGTCAGTTTTGGATTTGTTTTTCGCATCATACAGAATTCTTAATCATATTCACAATATATACCCTTGCATTCATCCCACCCAATTCATATTCGTTGTATAAAGAGTTATCTATTCAAACATCACATCATATCATTCGGTCTGAGCTGTCAATTCACTCATGTACATAGTTTATATACAATATATACATAGGGGAAATTTGTCTGTTCTACTTTTCCGTCTTTTTTAATATAGTCAACTTAATGCTTCATTGCTAATGCTATTGCTCATTGCTAAGTAAACAAAGGAAATGAATAAATGATTAAATCGCACTACTTTTACTGTTGCTGCTATTGCTACTGCATACGTGTCATACGAAGCACTACTGACATGCGAATGATACACGTAGGAATCGGCAAGGTAGAATTAAAAATAGATAGATAATTGATAATGTCAATTACAAGATAAGTTTTACCAACATGAGGTAGACCTTGATCGGCATTTGAAGTGGTACGTATGAGATTAGTACACCAAACTTAGGTATATATTGAGAAGTACGATGTTTGTTCGAATTAGAAGATCGACGAGATCAAAATGATGAGGAAGATTACGAATCCGAATCATATGAGTTATTCCCATGAATCTTAATGCTATATTTTTATACTTGTTTGTCTCTGTGTGTCTCACAAGACGTCATGGGATTTTGACGATTGGTTGTACCGAATAAGAACAACTATGACAGAGTATGGCAATGAATGATGAACGATAAGCATGAGCATGAGTACGAGTGTAAACCCAATCCAGTGGTTTTGGTTTGAACAGAACTCATATCAAATGATCATCGTGTTCATCATGAGCCTTGATTCCCTCGAAACAAGTAGTCCAGACTTCATTGAATTTCATTTAATGATCCCATGCGAAATTTTTTATGCTTTGTTGTGCCGATTGAATGAATGTATTCTCATCATTCCTCCTGTGTGCTGTAAATGAAATTCCAGAACAACAAACAACAAACAGATTATCTCGCTTGACCAGACTGCTTGCTCGTTAATGAGTTAAAGGTAGAAAACATCCTCGACCTGTCTCTCTTGGTAAAATGTAAAGTTGATTCCCATCTCAAAGCCCGACAGTAAAAGTAGGAGTGAGATCTGGATCTCATTCATTTCTGTGTTAACGTTCCAAGCGAGTGAGATTATGAAGTGGATTGGATTGAATTGGAGGAGCTCAGATACATAAGTTACCCATACTCGAAATCGTACGAATATCATCTACCATCAAATTACAACTGCCCCTCAATTGTAGATTCCAGCTACCAATTTCTTTGATAGCGTCATAACGTCATTGCTTCAAGGTTCTCGGTTACTGCAAATCTTGTTGTCGTGTCATTATTTCTTTCACATGGATTTATTAAGATGGAAATGATAGCGATGAAGTATGAAGTCATTCCTGGCTTGTTACGGCCGTTGATTGAACGCGATTTTCGATAGTCTATATCGGGTTAGTCCAATTCATCATAAGGTATCGAGCGGCACCTAATGTAAACAGCGGAACCATTCTATCTCCAACATTTCTCGTACCAATCACCAGCCAGTTACCCAATCCATGGATGTTATAAGGCTTCGGAATGGCGTTTTTGAGGAGTAAGTTAGTGTCAAATCTAATCTCAAGATCTATCGTCTTCAATGTCGGCTCCATCCCCTCCCATCCTCAGCGAGAGCTTGCTTTGGGGTAGATCTGGATAGATACGAAGTACAGTTTTGCCGGATCGGTTTACTTCGGTGTTCTATCAGCAGGAGATGAGATGGGAGGTAAATTATCGCCTTACACCAACAATGTAAGGAGGTCGACGCGATCGTCAACTGCACCAATTGAGATCTTATCTGATTTTGGAGTGGGTATGATCTCGGCGCTGCGCCATGGAACGAGATCTTGACAGTCTGCCGCACTATATTCTTATACTGGAAAGATCATCGTATCATAACAAAGAGTGCATACGCTTCCATTCTGATGAAGTAGTGTGTCTCTATCTCAAGTTCACAATATGTATATCATCGGCTTATCCCAGTGGTCATCAATCTCCTCAGCGTTGGTGGTCAGCCAGCTCTGTAATTATCACGGCATATCGCATGGCCTTTTACGCATATGTACGTCAATGGAATAGATTCTGGATAAGTTAGTACTCAGCCAAGTAAATCCAAAGATGAACGAAGTACGACCTGTTTCTTTGTGTCGTACTTCAAAATATTCGAACACTATGGCTCGGGCTTGAGCACCCGATCCGGCCGATTGGACGTAACATATCATGTTGCTTACCAAAAGTCAATGCTCTTGCCGAGTACATATGACGAGGGGACATGTCAACTAAGAGCAAGAATGGACGTCGTCCGTGCTCGTTCCCGGTTCCTTATCAGCTGAGACAACAGGTATGTACGTCAAGAAGATATCCCGAACTTCATATGCAGATTCGGACAAATGTCGAAGAGAGATTGATCTTCTTCGACCAACACCACCAACTCCACTGGGACAACTTCGACCTTTCTGGCGGAATCGACGCAAGTAGGTCAGAAATGATGAAGCACTGACGTGGCGCTAAATTGACTGGAATGGTATCGAAATGACATCCATTTATACAACATTGTTTCTTCTAAGATCAATTCTAGCCTAGTAAATCGATTTACCAACCAGCTGGAACTTCCGCTCGTCCAGCTCCACCCGCAACAGCTCCAGCCGCGATATTGTCCTTAGGAGGTTCGGGACGTCTGTATTCGACTTTGTCCACTTTGACCTGCACGAAACACAATTTCATCCAGTCAGATCAAACCGAACCAAACCAAACCAGTTCCTGTACATCTCGTAGGGAAGGAGACCAGAGTTAAGTAAATTGTATGAACGGAAACTCACTTCCCCTTCCACTAGTTGGTACACGTATGTGACGATCACTGGACCCTGAATGTCCATCAAGGCGAAAGAGGGTGTTGCGTCGCTACATACAGAGGATAGAGGGTGTTAGCAACCTCTTGACGGATATGACGGTTACCAAGAACGAAGAACAGGTGATGATATCGTTCAGTCCATTGTAATGATGAAAGCTTTATCGTGACATGTCGCATGACATTGATCTATATGCGATGAATTGGGTGGAAAAAAAGAGACTTTTACACTTACCCATTCCATAATCCACTCCATGCTCCTGTTGCAGATCCAGGATTCACAAAGAATCTACCTTCGAATTCGAATGCTTCGAAACTATTGATTCATCAGTACGGTGCGATGCATCACTAGACCCTGAGGGTATTTAATCCCCTTTCGAACTCACCGATGAGTACCACCACTTATCAAAACATCCACATCCATTTGCCTCGCCAACGCAGCTAACATATCTGCATCTCCGGCAGGGACGATCTGTTGGCCGTGGACGACGCCTATTCGGAGTGATTGATGGGGGATAGTGAGTGATAAAGGGAAATGAGTGTTCTACAGCAATAATGCATAACGTGTAACGAAAGCAAGTAAGCTGGAGATCATAAACACCTTCTCTGGTGAGTGTTAATGGCAGTGAAACCCACCTCGTCAAATTCTCCTCTTACGACGTGAACCTCGGGAGCAATCGTCCGTAGATAATCATATGTCTCTTTATCACAAACGTTGCCTGTACATATGATCTGGCCTATCTTGCCTGGAACCTGAGACAATCATGCTCTATGTTAGCTTTATGATAAATCTGATTACAGATGATAAGCTACCACGCACTAGTAGTTTCTTGAACTTCGCTGGGAGATCATGCGTGAGAGTGGGTATGTGAAGATCACCAATGACTAGTACGAGGACCATCTTGAGTGTTGTCTGTCGGGATGATCCTTCCTATAACTTTGCCGGGTTTTCGTCTTCCCGCTCTCTGTATTGATCCGACTTTGGCTTTGTTGTGGAGTATGTGTTGGTCGGTACAGTAGATTCGAGAGTGCTCTACAACTGTATAGGGTTGCTTGTCGTGATCTACAGCTCTGACAACAAACACCGCACGTATTCGCATCATTGGGTATTGTGCAAGCTACGGAGACGTGGCACATCTCCGCTTCACTCAATGACACACATCCACCTTTTCATGACCACATCTCGAAATCCTTTGATACCTTCCGACACTCATGATATCTAACAAGTGACACCTCTTGATTACACTGAAAACAGCTGAAGGTAGCGAGATCTTCGAGCTGGTATAAAGATGCAATGAGGAAACGAAAAGGAAATAATCACAATAAGAGGAAAAACAAGAACGACAAGCAAACGAATAAAGATCAAGGTCAAAATCAAAATTCGATTTCGACTTCGACTGCTATATCTTCAAATTCGACATATACTGTGCATAATCCTGTAAATCCTCTCGAACACATATCCATACCGAAAACAACCCCTCAGCAAAGTCAAGCCACAATTCCGAGCCAGAGTGAAAGTGAAAGTGGAAGTAAAAGTAATCAATCTGATACCGACCTCCATCTCAGTCCCTCCGATACTCCGCCATCCGAAATATCGGAGGACTCGTTCTTCGCAGACGAATCAACACCATTACAGCCCACTACTTCTTGGCAACCAAGTTCAAGCTCAATTTTAGCGTCTATCGTATACTCTTCACCCTGGCCTTTAGATGAATTACTCCGCTTCATCTTATCGATCTTACATCAAGTGTATATAGAATTAGCCAATATGCTCTTGGAAATGTTCGGTTGGTTCGGAGCCGGGGAGAGCAGTAAGGCTCTGTTGGGTAAGCAAGAGAGGATACAGATGGGAGAGAAGAAAGTGAAAAGGAGGAGAAGGAAGATTGAGCAGAATGGAAACGGAGGCGATCACATGTTCAAAGGTTAGTAGACAAATCCGACCATCAACAAATAAAGCTGAGAATTCAGTGCTGACATGGCGTTCTGTAGCTTCGAATGACCATTTTCCAGGGATGGTCAATCTATCAGGAACTTTATGTTATATGAATTCTGTTTTACAGGTTGGTCAACTTCCAACTGATCCGATCCCATCTCATCCTCGACAGAGACTGATGGAAGAGCTTCATGTTTAGGCATTCGCATCGATAACTTCATTAGTGAACCATCTGGAAAAGATCGTAGAACTAGCTGTAGAAAGTGATACACCTACTCCAGTCACGGATGCTCTTCTAGAGGTGATACAGGGTAAGCACCATCTATCATCTATCATCTTCGCTACCAGCCCCAAGATCCAGAATAGCCATCAACTGATTTTCTATATTCATTTCGAATTGTAGATCTCAATACTCCTCATTCCCGCTCACCGCCCGCCCTACGGCCTCACAACCTTCTTCAGGCCTTACATCCTCTACCCCAAATACGCCGCCTCCTCTCAACGAGAGAACAACAAGATGCCCATGAGTTGTTCGTCGTATTGGCAGAAGCGATATCAGACGAAGCTCTCAAAGTAGCTGGTGAAATAGGTAGATTGAGAGGTCTAGGCGATATCCTTTCCCTTCAGCGGTATACAAATAGTAAAAATGAAAATACAATAAGTGGAAGAGCAGATATTGAAGGTGCGAATAAACGACGGAAAATTAGGGGGATCGCTCAACCGTGGGAAGGACTGATGGCTAGAAGGAGGGTTTGTCAGAAGTGCGGATGGGAGACGGAAGTTAGGATGGACCTTGTGGGAGGGATGGAATTGTCCATTCCTTTGCATGTGAGTGTGGATCTGAACTATGGCGTAACAGTGGATATCAAAGGGATGTACCGGGCCTGGTGATGTTGGGTCGAGGAGAAAGGGAATGGCCGCAAGAATGTTGACCTGCTGCTGGCTGAAGACAAGATGATGCGAGCAGAGGCCTGTGACAGCTTGACTGACATAGCTAGCACCCATCACAGGGCGACGTAACTCTCGATTCGTGTATCGCAGAATATCTCTCACCCGAATACCTATCCGATGTAACTTGTGAAGCATGTTCTTTACGATCTACTCTGTCATATTACCAATTCGAGGTAGACCGACTTTCTTCCGCACCAAATTCCACCAAACCCTCTTCTAGCATCAACGGCAAAGCGAATAATAGCCCCTCAAAGTCAGGCTCGGGCTCGTTCGCAGCATTAGAAGGGCTATCCACACTTTCATCCACCAAAGAAGAGCGAATGACCAACTCCAGAAAGAAACGATGTAGAGAAGCGAAAAGAGTCGAAAATCG
The DNA here is from genome assembly GCF_036426115.1 of Kwoniella botswanensis. Classification (NCBI taxonomy): domain Eukaryota; kingdom Fungi; phylum Basidiomycota; class Tremellomycetes; order Tremellales; family Cryptococcaceae; genus Kwoniella; species Kwoniella botswanensis. The sequence continues at coordinate 15,487,330 of NC_088599.1, read as the reverse complement.
ATTGAAAGAAATGTTAGATTCCGATGTGATTTCGAATTTCAACGAACCGTTCTTGGAACCTTTACATCCCCAACTTGATGGAGAAGGGAGTGGTAGTATACCTATAAAATGGCAGATCAGTCGAACTCAATCGATCAGACAGAGTATACTTACTCGACCACCTAGATCTTTGAGAATGTTATTTATAAGATCGGAATTTACACCTTATGGATCGGTGTTGAAGAAAACTGCCAGAGTGAATTTTCCAATCATTTTGGATTTAACGAAATTCATCAGTAATGGTATATGGGAAGAAAACAAGACCAGCGGTTCAGCAATTTTATCGAATGGTATAGCAGATCCGAACATAGATCGACAGAGGGTATTATACAGATTAGAAAGTGTTATTTTACATTATGGATATACACATTCTTCAGGACATTATATCTGTATACGAAGGAAACCTACCCCAACTCAAACAGATAATGGTGATGCCTCCTCCGGTAGCAGATCGTATACACCTTCAAGAGCTTATAAATCATGTCCTGATTCCTGTCGATGTGAATCCTGTGTATATTTTGGGAAAGTTCGAGAAGGTTTGGAAGAGAAGGTACCGGGGAAAGGATGGTTGAGAATTAGTGATGCTGACGTTGAAGAGGTCGGGGAAGAGGCGTTGTATGAGAGTAGAGGAGCGGTATTTATGTTGTTTTATGAGAGGGTTGGTGAGTATCGGGGGGATAAAATTGATGCGAAGAAAGATAGAGTAAAAGAGGAGGAAGAAGAGCAAAAAGATTTGAATGAGGCTTCTCAGGTAATATAGCGCGATAGATCAAGAGACAACAGATCCAACAGATACATAGAACGAAAGTAGGGAAGGGAAGTCTCGGCGGAGGAATAAGAATGTATTTTGGGGTAGTCATTAGTTAGAAGATCTTGTTGTAACATTCTATTCCCTATCATACAGCATAGTATACGATGGCTTGTCTATTTGCGACTCCTGTCATACATTGAACTTCGCATAGAAAATATTCCAATACATGTATCGCATCGAGCTATAAATGAGGTATTGATTGACCTAGAGCAAGAGATCTAATAGATGACCATTCGGGAGGCTATATTTGGAAATGGATTAGTTGGCATGCTGATGTTCTTTGGAAAGTGGAATGTTACTTACATCTAATCTGGTTTCGAAATGTAACCAATCACCACTACCTGTAGGGAGTATACCCATAGTTGAGCATTTCCATAGGCCCAGTGCGAGACTGCATGAGACACGACAGTCATGAATTAGCTTGGGAGTTGACAGTTGGTGATATTAAGTGGTCTGAGACCAAACGCAGAGGTCTAGAAAAACTCACACTAATCCCTGACATGCTACATACGCTATCATCGGTAAGACTAGAGGGCCATAAGAAGGTTCACTTGACGTTGATAGTGAATCGTTGGATTTTCTGGAAGAAGGTGTAGCAGCAGGAGTAGGAGTAGGTCGAAGAGATTCGAAAGCTAAAAACGATAGTAGGAACACGAATCACCGATACCGTCAGTTATACCTGTCTTGTTCTGTTTTGATATGAAATGGGTATGACATACCTCTGAATATGTTGAAAACAGCTGTTATAGGTCCAGTAAGAAGCATGAATATCATTCCCAATGAGAAGATCTGGACGCCCGAGCCGGAGAAATAAAGCATGATAGCTTGCATGGGAAGGGATTTGGCAGGTCTACCGATTCCCAAGATTAAAATCAAAATCCAAATGAGCTTGTTTCCAGATTTGTATGATTCCAAGAGGTGAAAAACTTACGCCAACGCCATATCCCAAGCTCTTCGTAATTTCAGTTCGGTTGATTTCCTGTTTTGCTTGATTATAGCATCGGAATCAGGTTGTGTGTTCTATAGGTTATCACCCATATCAGCTCAAGTCATCCACCTTTCTCATTGGTTATGTTTCTAGGGTGATGAAGTGAAGATAGATAGTACTGCTCACCCTCGAGGATAGCTGTTTGGCAGATGCAGGTGGTAAGTAACCTGGTGGGTTCGGTATCGAGTTGTTCCTAGAACGAAACGAGGCATGTTAGCTGATCATCTTGACGATGGAATCTGAGATCAGGGGCATCTCACTTGTTCTGAGGTACTGTGTAGTCTAGCCTGACTGTCATTTTCGCTGGTTCGGTGATTCGTTGGCTTTTGACTCTTGTTGGTTGTCTACCTTGTTTTTACCAGATGCCAGTGAATGCCGGTGAATGTAGCAGGAGAGCAGAGTTGGAGGGAGATGGTCAACAAGATAATCGATAAGAACGGGTATCAGCCTCACTGGGATGCAGTGCACCTGTGCCTGATACTTACTTGTACTTGTCCGAATCACGCTTATCACCGGCCGGTTGTGCTCAGCGAAGGTGTCATAGGTGCACCATCAATTCTCATATAAATATACCATACCTCAGTCTTCATCAACGTCTACAAAGCAGCTCACATCGACAACTATCCCGAACAACTCCAATTCAAGCTCAATCTCGATCTGGGTTGGAGCAGCTGCCATAGAATATTGCCACAGAGGTCTACATCATTGCACGTCAACATAACAATGGCCAAACCACCCTCATCCACCAGCGGCGCATTGATACTGGAAGAACCATTGATTAGGGTCAGTCAGCTTCCCGCAAATATAACATCCTCAAAAGCTGACCTATGTGTGATGCTGTAGACACCATATGAGCTCTTGAGAAGATCACATCGTTCCGCTCAGAGACAGGTTGAAAAAGATTTCAATGCTGTTTCAGTAAGCCCAGCCCATCTCTTCAATAAACTACAAAACAGCTCAACTGATTGATGGGGGAGCTAGGTCGCACTTCAAAGTATAGTCAAATCGCTCAACGCAGCTTCATCCACTGAAGAGGGACGTCAAAGTATAGTCAATAAATTGGATCAAGTTGGAGAGAGAGCAAAAGGACTGAAGAGGAAGGTTAGTCAGCTGAACCTTTCAGTGGCATAGATGAAGATCAGCTGATCGTTCTGCTTTTTGTTGTTGGGTTCTAGCTCGATGATATTCAACCTAATACCAGGGAGCCTACACCACTACGATCCAGATTGGAATATCTTAATACTCTTACTCCTGCTCCTAGTAAAATCGAAAAGAAGGAAAATGGAGACGCAAAACCGGCCAACGGAGACGGGGATGGGGATGTGAAAATGGAAAATGACGGAGTGATTAATGGAAATGAAGAAGCTGAGAACACAGAACCGTACGTCAGCTGTGGTATTGATCACTCGAGCTTTTCATATGAGCTGACTATTTACTCGTAGAGAACCGAAACAGCAACCACTCTTAACTTTCGACGCGACACTTGATCGGTATATCGTAGATTACCTATTACGCACAGGTCGACTTAAGACTGCCGAAGCTTTAGCCAGAAAGCAGAACATCGAGGTGAGCTTTTGGAATACGCTTCTATTGCATTCGAATTGTAGCTCATTGCGATGTCATCATATAGGCATTAGTGGATATCAAGCTTTTCACCGAATTAAGTAAGATTGAGAATGCCCTCATGGAGAAACATTCATGCGCGGAAGCGTTGGCTTGGTGTGGTGAGAATCGAGGAACGTTAAAGAAGACCAAGGTACGATGCCCATTTTTTCTGGCAGGTAGTCGATGCTGACTGGCCCATTACTCGATGTGCAACAGAACAATCTTGAATTTACGCTTCGTCTACAAGAGTTCATTGAGCTCTGCCGAAAGAGAGATATCGTCTCTGCCATTGCGTACTCCCGGAAGAACCTCGCTCCGTGGGCTGCAACTCACATGGCGGAGATACAGCAGGGTATGACGTTGATAAGTTTCGGTGAGAGGACTGGCGTGGAAATCTACAAAGTGGGTTGTTCCGACCAATTCAGCGACGAGAGAAGTATAGAGCATTGGGAGTGACAGATGGTTATGCGGTCTTCACAAAAGATCGGCTCATCGTCGTGAAGCTCAGATACTAGGAATTCAGTCGAGCGTTGTCGTCCGATGAACTGACCTTGCTTTCCTGAACCACGTAGAAGCTATACGATCCCTCACGCTGGAAAACGGTCCGAGCCTCATTCCGCTCCACTTTCCTCACACTATACGCTCAACCCTGTCAACCAATCTTATCGCTAGCCTTATCAGCAGGTCTCTCTTCCCTTCGTCTACCAAGCTGCGTACACCATATTTCACCTTCATCGAAGGTAGATATCAAATATCCTAAATCACCTCAATCACATATACCATTACTCCCCGCTGCTCCGCCGTTACATAATCTGGAATCACTATTGGTTTCAGAACATCTCACGGCGCCATTGGGAGGTGATCATTGCGATTCGCCCAAGGAAGATTTACATGAACATCCAGATAAACCGGTCGGTAATATAGATTGTCCAACATGTGATGAGAATCTTAAGGTGTTGAGTAAAGAATTACCCATGTCACATCATGTCAATTCGACGATTGTCTGTAGGATCAGTGGGAAAGTCATGGACAGTCAGAATGAACCGATGGCTTTTCCTAATGGGTATGTGTATAGTAGTAAGGTGAGTTACATAAACATCCTATTCTATGTTGTATCTGTCTTATTGTCGTACATCGCACATTTCACCCTTATTCAGAGAACATGATTTTTTGTGTTGTACATACATACAGCTGATACTCTGTTTCTCTCCAACCATCAGGCCCTCAGAGAGATGGCAGATGCCAACTTTGGAGTGGTCACTTGTCCACGTACGAGGGATTCATGCTCGTTTGAGAGGTTGAGAAAGGTGTATATCTCGTAGTGGACTTGAAGTCATTTTCTCCATTCTTCGTCTTCTCATTCTTCCAACGTTGTACTGTATGGTTGGGTAGTTCCTGTTTACGCATGTCCACTTTTGTAGTTGTGTCACTGTATACATGTACAGTACCAAAGCCTGATTATCTTATACCAATTTTCATAATCTGTAGTGACGATAGATCAACGGCTTGTACATCTTATATATACTATGCATAAATATCATCCTGCCTAAGATCCCTTTCTTTGATAAACTAGGCAAGCATATCTATCTCTCGTTCTAAAAATGGTAATTACAACTCATCTCTCCAATATTGTTTACCTGCTCTTTCCTCCTTCCACTCTTCCCTCTCTTCGTCATGTTCCTTCCTCAATCCCAATTTACCTACCGGATCCTCCTTGGCAGTCTCCTTGCGATAGTACATCCTCGATTCGTCGTGTGACAGGGTGATCGGTCGAGGAGGTGGTCTTCGGAGATGTTCCCATTCTTCGTCGTCTGATTTCTTAGGGGTAGAAAGGGTCGTTCGAGGTGGATAACTACGAAGCACGATGGAAGGACAAGTGAAGTACATCAATACGAACTCAACGGTCAACAATATATAAGAGGAGAAGGAGGGAGACGGTAAGACAATCAGAAAGGTTAGATATTCAACCCACACTATTCCCTCGGATGGACAATTCGATTTCCTCTCGAATGAGCTGGCAGCTTCAAATGCACCAGAATCGAATTTACCTCTGACGTTCAATGGCCAGAGGACTGATGATAAAGTGGAATTATCGCATTGGACCTGACATATATAAGATTTCATTCATCAGCTACGACCTGTCCGTCGGATTCAATTAGCTTATAACCTACGATAGGTTTATAATCCCCCGTGGAAAGTGCTTCGGTCAACTCCCTCAACGAATAAGTCGTATCGTCTGAAGGTGTTATCTACGAATGTCCATGCGAAATTATCAGCTTAGTTAGCCTTTCGTATATTCATGCTAAAAAAACAGTGACTACGTACATCCGCATCGGAAAGTAATTGAGCAGTGGTGAATGTTTTTTGTAATTTACCAAGTGTTATGAAGAATTCCGCTACCTATCTCACCCCCAATCATTAGCTCATCTCACCTATACAAATTGTTGCTTTTCTGCCAGCAGATTGGGACTTACTCCTGAGCCTGTATTTGGTTTCTTCTTCTGACACTTGGCGTCAAAAGTCGATATAAACCTTCCAGCCGTGTTCCACTTTATATCCATCCCAACCCATCCTGTCAGCCCACATATTTCCTTCCTTATACATTCGTTGACTTACCGTTCTTTCCCAAACTTCCTCTACTCCTTCGCCCACTTCACTCTGGGCCCACTCTTTCTCCGCATCATTATACCCTCTCTCACCACCGAATAAAGGCGATTTGAGGCAATAGGAAGCTATCTCCTCGTGTGTGTAGGTAGGGGCATACGAACTGGTATCCTGTGGTTTTTGAGTGGTACAACTATCTCAAGCACCAGCACAAGCACAGGTAAATATATGAATGAGCTTTTGAACATGTTCATGTTGTACGAGGAAGGTTTTAATGCTCACTCTAATACTTCCAGACCATCTATACCCCACGAACCATAGTCACCTCCTGTGTCCGGTTCGAACCGTTGTCTGAAGATGAATAAACCACCGGGCGAAGGGACCGAACACGGATCTGGATTAGGGTTGGCGGATGAACATGAGAGTTCTTGGGAGTTTGCGATTGCCAGTAGAGGAGAGAGGAGGATGAGCTGAGGTAATCGAAGCATTGTGTCTATGGGGTCTATAGGATTAAGATGGTAAGTGAAGGTAGCTCGTTCTTACTCACTGGTAAGAGGTGGACGTGTGCAGTGGATCATGATCATCATTCGCATAGCGACGCGCTGGGTTAGACTCGTCGGTGATCACCGCACAAACCCAGACCCACACATCATTCCCAGTCACGTCCAAGTGATTTCATGGACATGTACATCCCGAGTCTTTCGTATATGCATACATAGCAGAGCCAAATAGCAGATACACCATGTCATCAGCTCAAGACGAAGCGAGACTGCAGAATGCGAGAGAGACAATAGATTGTGAGCTAGCCGTACTCCCCCCTCAAGTCAGGAACGAGGTGTACTGACAAGTATTCTATCGCTCACGATTAGCTTTACACGACCTATCGCAATTGCTGCAGACAGGTAAGTGAGAGTATATTCCATCATAACGATTCTTTTCCATATATGAAGCATCATCTCTTCGCATGACTTGGTTGCTGATACAGGTGGAATCAACAGGTCTGGACAAGAACACTCTGTCGATATGCGTAGGAATGATTGAACAAGGTGCTAATCCCGATACTCTAGCTGTGAGGGAAATTGGCGACATGGCTTGGTCAGGTGTTGCTGACTCTTGATTGAACATGATTTCAGGCCGTTATCAAAGAGTTGAGGAGGGAGAACGAACTGCTCAAAGCTCAGAAATCGGATCAATCAGTAGTGAAGGATTAGCAGGAGAGTCGATATTGATTTTTTCGGACTATAATGATTCTAGTTGTATAAACTCGCATGTGTATGTAAACTAATTTTCAATATGACATATGACGCAGTCAAAGGACAAGACTAGAGTTTGCATGCAGCAATACATCATTTCTCTCTTCCATGAGTACTCCCCTTCTCACTACATTACCTGACACTAAAATACTCTTATTTTATTTTATGGCGATATGACCAATTACTTCTAATCCCTCTTCATCGCTCCACCTCCCACAGCCAGAGTCAAAGTGGATGGTAATTTAGTTTCACCGACGGTGTACAAGAGTCCGATCGATCCTACTGCGACAACTACCAGGAGGACAGTGGAGAAGATGAGGATGATGAATGGGCTATTCAAACCATTTATCAAGATATCAGCAGAAAGTCCATTGAACCTTCATACACAGATACATCCTTCTTCAAGGATATAATCTATTGCTAATTCACTGTATTCGCAATATTTGATGGACAGGCTAGAAGCATTATGAACTCACGTTGAATAGTCATCCTTCTGACATTCCACTCCAGCATATCCATCTCTACACTTACATCCCCAACATTCACCTTTATCTGATTTGCCTTTCAAAGCGCAGATACCTCTGCCATTGCATGAAGTGGATTCCGAGCAATTTTCGTTGGATGTATAACAGGCTTCTGCCAAGTCGGTGGTGTTCTTGGCCCTGGACTGGAGGGTGGTAGGTATGGATCTTGAAGTGAGATGGGTGGATGAGGACGAAGGTCGGATTATAAGTAGGAGAGGAGGGGAAGTGGGTTGAGTCATCTGTATAATGTATGAATCATAATCAGCTGGAATGGTCTTCGTAGTTTATAGTTATCATGGAAGGTATGATAGTCTAATCGCCAGCTTGAGGGAGCCAAAACCACTTCGTGCACTATCTAGCGGGCGGCCTCAGACCAAAGCAACAAGATTAATCACTCACAGACTCAAGTCCAGCTTTGACCCCCAATCTACCATTCTCCCAGACCTCATCACCTTTTCGTACATCCTTCAAGCCCGAGATGGTAATTGCTTCCCAGGGGTATGAGCCGTGGTTTTTGTTGATCCAGGGGATCGAATCGGCCAGAGCGGTCAGGCATGAAAGTTCGTGACCAAGGATCGAAGCGGCTTCTATAAGAACAGATCAACACGGTCAGTATGATGTTATGACGAAGACACAAGTGATAGGCAATCTTTCGGATGGACGTGAGGAGAGATACAAAGCTACGATTGGAAGAGACGTGTCCTACTCACTGGTTCCTGCCATCTCAAACACATCTTTGAAACCTTTAACGACATCTGGCAATTCATTCAATATATTATCAAGCAACGTCTTGGCTTGTTCCATATATGGTGAAAGTAAGTTGGAAGTGGTCAAATCATCTTTGAGGTAGAAAGAAGGTTGTTGGGATAAAGTGGTAGGTAAAACATCTATTCACATGTACAAATATCGATCAACCAATCTACCCCCTGAAATATACTTTCGATAGCAGCTAGATTTAAGTATAGGATTACTCACCTTGAGAATCTACACCACCATCAATCACCACTACTCTCGCCTTACTTCCCGTGGCGGCAGGACCATCCCAAAGACTCATGAGATGGGACCAAAGACCTTCATCATTGGGAATCTCATCGAAATCATTCAACGGTACTCCAAGATGATGCGATAAGACTGCTTTAGCCTGATCGGCTGATAGGGTAGGCACGGACAACGATGGATCTTGATTCTGAGTTGATGGAGTAGGGTACAAGTAGACTTGGAGCGGTTGTTGCGATTGAGGTGATTTGGCGAGAGTGAGGGGTAGAGCGGTGAGTGCGAATAAGGATGAGAATCGCATTTTGCCGCTGTGTATTATGCGGATGGGTGCTGGTCTTGGAGATCCGGATGCAATCTTGACGGTCGATACACCGAGGGTATGTATGAGGTAGCAGAGAAGGAAGGGTGATATGAACTTGAGATGAAAGGAAATGGAATGAATGTGCTGTAAGTGGGAGTATGATCGGGTGGAAAGATACCGAGTCTAGGTCAGTGGCGCAACTCAGCTTCATCTTGATTGTGATTCCAATCCGCTATCATAGGATAACATTCATAAATCTCGCATCAACGTTACATGTTCCCGATCGAATATATTCATACAGTACATATACAACATTATAATGCAATTTTACCGAAATGGAAATGAATGCTATGACTTGCGACATCCCACTTGGCTTGAGAGACATCGGTCTACACTTCATCGTCCACCGGTCGAGGTAGAGGGAAAGAGACTCTTAGATTAGCCGCATCTTGAAGTAACTAAGAGTAAACGCATATTCATCAGCATCAGCATCAGCCTGGGTTGGACTGGACCGGAACTTTCATTCTTGATTTGACCTGGTAATTTTTATACTTACTCTATCAACATCCAATGGAGGTAAATCCAAAAGAAACAATTTAGCTTCTGATCCATCCAATTCTTCGAGGGTTCTATGTGTGATTATTAAGGATTGTCAACACACAATCAGTGTTATGCAACCATCGAGAGAATGTATCGTCTTTTCATGAGATAGATAGGAACAACTCACTCTTTACATGTTGACAAAATTGCTACGCAGACATAGCAATGCAAAGCGAACATATCGTCGGAAGCTAGATATGCGTCTATAAGTCACACAAAAGAAAGATATAGGTATATATCAGTTGCTTTATCAGGTATTATCCGTTGATGGTCAAGGTATATGATCTCTTGTGATTTGAAGTGGTATTGACTCACCCCATAATCGCAATACATCACTCAACCACATCTCCTTAGCCAACAACGTCGTCATCCAACTCATTGCCACTTGTATATAAGGAACCTGTTCGTCTTCGCAATATGAGTGTAATTCAGGTAAGGATATTCGAAAGAGGGTGAGGAACGATGCTAAGCGTGAGGGTATCGATGGGAATGTTTCTAAATTCGTATCATACATGTATTAACGTTATTCCAAATCAGGTCGATCCAATCCGATGTGAGGTACTGAATTTGGAGGGAAGCGAGAGATCACTCACTCATCCTTTTCATCAATTTCTGAAAACCCAAAAACACACCCACAGGTCTACTCAAAACGCATATAAAGGGAGTAACAAGGTATATCCAGTTATTCTTATCTTCACATTCATCCCCATAATAACTGTTTTTTGTATTTTCGTCGTTGTTCTTTCCTAGGAGATTCTCTGAGTTGTAGTATTTACCTAATACTTCTTCTATGATCGATATATAAGTGTGTCTTGACGGGGGTGAATTAGGTGGTGGTGGAAGTATTCTTGATAATTGGGATCGTAAAGTATTCAGATTATCATCTTCTTCGCCATCTTCTCCATTCATACCTTCTTCACCATCAACATCCTTCGTACCACTGTTCAAATTCGAATTCAAATTGATTGGAGGTGGTGGGTTCTTCTCTATCGAACTGAGTAAAGGCGATATTCCATTCTTGTTATTGTTATTTCTTGTATCACCTCCGATCAAATAACTTCTAGCTTGATTCTGATTTTGATTTTGATTTTGATTTTGTTTGTCTTTCCCTTTGATCGACGAGTTACCGTTCCGACCCTTTTCAGCAGTGAGAGAACTGATCAACCCCGCGTACGTCTCATTCCTAAATCGTTTGGTATGATGACCCAAAGCTATCCTCATCAGACTCGCAGTGAGCTCCGAAGGGATCTCATGAGGTAGGGCCTGGTAAGTCGTATTGAGTGATAAGAGGGAGGTAATCTCGGCTGTTTTGTCTTCTGATAGAACTTCGAGAAGGTATAGCCAAACTTCCTAAAACATTTCAATCCCAGCAGACAATCAGTATCGATTCATATGATATAATGTGAGCATAAGGAGGAAGACAGGAGAATATACCACTCACACCTCTCACTCTGGCTGCTACTCCATGTCTGGCATGTTCCCTCAGCTTGTCCACCTGCACATGCTGTTCGGCATTCAACAGCTAAGTCACGATAGATTCAGCAAGCGAACTTGCACGTGCGTTTATAAGGGCAATGCGGCTTACCTCTACCCAATCTTGGAGGTTGGTACTCATCTCATGGGTTCAGATCGGTATATGCTGCTACACGTATCTATACATGGTTGATCAAGCGAGTTGTTGTCGACTTCTGATTCATGCCGTGCCATGCACTTTGCTTTGAGCATCTCGACTGATTTATTTATTGGGTTCCGCCTGGTATGAGGTAATTGAGACGATGCGACCGTGGGAAAGTGTTCATCCCATACCATAGAAAAGTCAAATTATGGACACTCAGCATTCCATTCCCATTACCGTCAATGGCCACTTTCTAAAATCAAGAGTTGTTTCTCTTTCTCTGATTGAATAGCAACTCAGCATCATAACGAACATATCGAAAATGTCTTTCAGAGCCCTCAGACCTGTCCTTCGAGCCAGCACCAACCTCGCTGCCAGACGTGCTGTAGCTCCCGTAACTAGACCTCTGGCAGTCAGAGCTTTCAGTCTGACTGCTCGACGAATGGGTAGCGGAGAGAGTGAGTGGGGTCTATCATCACTGCACACATCCCTTCTGATTGATTACAACCCATCGTGTCATAATGACTCAGAGCTGATATGTGTATTCGCGACTTAGCCGACTCAACACTTGCATCAGCTCTTGCCGCCGAACACAAATTCGAACTCGAGAATGCCGCTCAATTACCTGAAGTACCAGCTTTCATCGAGACCTTCAAGACTCAGGGCGTATGGGAGATTCAAGATATCCCAGGGGAAGATGATGTGATATTGACTAGGAAGTTTGGTAATGAAACGTGAGTGAGGTCCACTCGTCATGCCATCACAATCCCAATCAAACTGTTTCTTATCCCGCACTGAGTTGTCCAATTCGATTTCCGCTGAGATATACTGATATTGTTCATATCTGATGCATTCAGCCTCAAACTCACATTCCAAATATCCGATTTGGACTCCTTCGAACCACCTTTAATCGAGAACGAATCAGGCGAAGAGATCGAACCCAGCGGTCCAACGAGCATAGCATGTTCATTGGTAATTACCAAATCGGCAACTCCAGGAAGTTTAATGGTAGATTTGGAAACTTGCGATGAAGGTTTTGAAATTACCAATATTGCCGTATATGAGAAGGCCCTGGCGGAGAAGGAGGGTGCCGAGGGTGATTGGGAGAGGAGATCGAAATATATGGGTCCTCGTGAGTAATCTCACAGAAATACGAGAATAGAAGAAAATGGAATATCATGAGCTTGTCATCTCCATAGACTGAGTCTATGTCTTCAATGTTGTGTGAGTGTAAACTGATGTCGTTCACACCCGCAGAATTCGATCACCTCGACCAAGCTGTCCAAGAAGCATTTGGAGCTTACCTTGCTGAACGAGGAGTTGACGAGGCTTTGGGTGAGTTGTTTCTGGGTAGAACCGGTCCCGATTAACTGACAATTGATTCTGTTTAGCCGACTTCGTCCTCTCATACTGCGAGCACAAGGAGCAGAAGGTGAGTTATGGTTCTGACATCCGCAGGCCTTAAAAAGATACAATATCTTGGATGTCGGCCGCGGAACTCGAACAATGCTGATCATTGACACGTTACATAGGACTACGTATCTTGGTTGGACCAAGTCCGAGGATTCGTGGAGCAATGAACGTGGTTCTGATTTTGATCTTGTAACTGAGATCTCATAAACTCTTGAAAGTGGGTAATAGATGAATGATTTTATGACATGCAAACACTTCTCTAGTGACATTTCGGTGTTTCATCTGGGCGGTATGCAAGCAGATATCAATCGAATCATTGTGAGAGGTTCATATTTTTGTATTCATCTCAAAAAGGTTCAACATAAATGAAAAGTTAAGTATACAAGAACTTTTCTAAATTATCATACAACTAATGATTTGTTATTTTAATCATGTTAAACGTTAAAAGTCATCCTATTCTGCATGAAGAAATTTCACTTATTCTTCCTATCATAAACCAAACAATCCCAGAATTCTCTTTGTTACATTGACTTAATCAACTATAATCCAATTTCCACCATCTATTATACTTCTCAACACCTTCCTACTTCCCTCTCCATTACTTTCCTTTCGACTCATATGTAATGTCGACAACTGTGATAAGTGTGGGTGAGGAATGGGTGTATCTCGTCTCTTCAGTTTTGGTCGTTTAGCCAATCCCGGTGTAGAAGAAGGAGAAGCAATGGTTTCGCCAGTGGATAGTGAGATTGAATATGGATCGTAATTGAATTTATCGTTATATTCACTGGCCATCAACCTCTCTTCAACCTCCATCTCCACGTTGGTCATTGATGTTGGAAGAGATAGTGGTGTGGGTGTAGAGGGAGGGGCGACGGGAGATTCCAATATGGGAGTAGCGGGCATTAAAGGTGAACTAGCGGACGAAGAAGATGAAGCAGAAGATAGTGTTCTTCTAGGTGTAGGTTGAATCAACTCCGGTTGTGGTGAGGTAGGAGTGGTCATGATTCGCCTAGATGAAGAACCATTTCGAATGAGTGATGGAGGTGTGGGAGTAGTGATAGGTTTCTTCAAGTGGAAATGAATAGGTTGGGCAGTATAGCCATAAGCGTGTGGTTGAGCTTCGAACTGAATATGATGGAAGTACGAAGCGTTAGACCCATGGGTCAATGTGTGAGTATGTGGGAATGGGGTGAGTGGTCGTGACATTGTCATTGTTGACATTGTATGATATACTGTTTAAAGATATGAGTAATCTTTGGTTTGGTACTTTATCAAAGTTGTTCTTGGTATGCTTGGTTTGGTAGCTGTGTATCGTTATCTGATGAGGAAACAAAAAAGAGGATCTCTTACTCGATCTGAAGCGTAGTTTATATATCATATTCACATGCATGTGTTCGATAATAGTATTGATAATCGTATGCCCGAGATTATTCATAGCTTACTCACCTATCTACTCTGTCTACCGAGATGGAAACAGAAGAGATGACCGCTGGCCGTGGATTATCAAGTAAAAGTCAGAGATTACTAACTAGATCGGCTTTTGCTATTCTTGGCTTGTACGACTGCATTTCCTGCTGACGCATCTCGGTCCCCGCATCGCTACTGCTTTGAATCAGGCACCTACGCTACTACTTGACCGTGGAGGTCAGCGGATACCTCCGAAGACACACTCGGCCGCCCGGTGGAGATCGACCCCCATCCATGCTCTTAGTTGTGACTCCGCTACTCCCCAACCCCGATGCATGTCGACTACTATATCGATACTATCCATGGTAGAGAAGGGTGCATGCATGCATCGTCGGGTGGTCCCATCGACTCACATGTAGTGTGAGATACTGTACTAAGACGTGGAACGATGTGTATAACCGTTTGACCGAAGGTACACGATCTACGCACTATCTGCCGAGCAAATGTCTAGATCTGGGTCTGAATAATCGCATCTCATCTTGGCACTTGGCTTATTAAGGGATTGATAAGCGACACAACACACTTTTACTGGACCATTCCATTCCTTTGGTTGGACTCGTGGTGCATTAGTCGGATATCAGATCCGATGGAGAACTCGTCGAATCGACTCAAGCGAGAGATGATCATGCATCAGCTCACAATACCTCGGACATTCACGGGCACTAGCATAGACACAGGCTACTTAATGAGCACATTAGTCTCTAGAGTGAGTGGTCAACATTCATAGTCGGGCTGAGCAGCCGACGAAAACATGCCATTCCAGAGAAACAACCTTTGATTTGCACGGCGGCCGTGAATGCAATGCATTGAAAGACCAAGTCAAAGAAACGATTGAAACGATTACAGTCCCTCGGTCTTGAGTGAATGCACATAAAGTTATCGTTACATGGTAAAGAGAAGGCAAAAAGACGATCACCGCCGGCCGGCGACAATATGGCTGCTGACCGAGTCACAAAGTTTTCTCGTATGGTGGGGAGATGACCTTTGACCGAGATGATCTTGGAGTAGATCTCCTCCACAGGCTCAGATCTCATGTGATGTATGTGCCACGTCGGAATTGACATTCGGAGTTATAAATATCAAGGGAGTGCCACTCACTCAGTGTCAGTGTCTTGAATGTGAGTTGGTTGTTTGTCATCGCAACCTTCATCTCGATCTTTCTTCCTTCTTTTCCTCTTTCTCGCAACTCTCAAGATTCATTTATTACTCGCTCGACGTGGATCTGAACTGGACTGACTGGAAGGTAGCATATCATCGCTTGACTGAGTGCAGGGAAAGTCAATCATACCATTCATCTTATTTCGACTTAGCTTTTCCACCCCGTTTCACAACCATTCATCCTCTCGCTCTTTAGGTCGGGTTTATAGAACATAGGTATTGGGGAAAAGAGTTTGGTAGTCTGCGAGACGTACCATTGTTGTACTCCTACTTCGTTGATCCACTGCCATCCTTCCCTCCGGATCGTCTGATCAATTGATAGTGATTGGGAGATTCTCTAAGATCGTTTATGCAGATAAACTTTTTTTCCCTTTTCTTCGAGAGTGGGCTGGCTTATCTTATCTTCACTATACTTGACTGAATCATAACCAAATAACGAGAAAACATTTCAACTTCTGGCGATGTCATATCAAACTTATCCTTACCAACAACAACAACCTGGAGTAGGAGGAGGAGGAGGATATTATAATCAACCTCATGCTCCTCCTCATGATCCATTTCGAGCATATTATGCAGATCGATTGAGACAACTTACATTCAATTCACGTCCTATCATTCAAGATCTATCGATGATGGCTGGAGCACAACGTGATCAGAATAATTGGGAAGGGATGAATGCGATTGTACAAGAGATCGAAGAGGCTACACTTAGGGTAGGTTCTTCATTCTTGTCGGTGATAGAGACAGAATGAGATTATGCAATTGTGCTTTTCACTCTTGTCCTCTGTTTTGTTTGATCAGAGAGGAAGGAAATGACAAGCATGGCACAGTACTTGTTCTGATTTTGGTAGACCGGAATTGACATTCAATACTGATAAAATCATCAATCATATAGGCATTACCAACTCAGAAATTACCATTGTTATATCTCATCGACTCGATTTCAAAAAACATCGGACCACCATATACGACTCATCTCTTACCGCCTATCATACCGCGACTTTACCTACGGACCTATCGCGAGGTGGACGGAGTGACCAAAGCGAAGATGGAGGAGATGATCAACCTTTGGAGAACTGGTGGACCCAATAGGACGGAATTATATGGTGCGGGAGTAAGAGAGCAGATCGAGAGGGATATATTTGGAACTTCATATAATCATACCAACGGTATGAATATGAATGGTTTACCTAGTTTACCTAGCTTGCCGACGGTACAACAAGTTAAGAATGCTGTTCAAGGTGCGTTAGATAAGAAACAGCGAGAGGCAGCTTCGAAAGCTTGGGATATGGCTACGGGACAACAAGTAAATGCTCTAACGGGTATATTGAATTTATTGAATTCTACAAATGTACCTCCTCAGGAGTTAGCTCAGATAATGGATCAAGTTAAAAGTATCAATGGTCAATCACAACCTCAAGCCCAACCTCCCCAACAACCACCACCTCAACAAGTTTTCACTCCGATGAACCAACCTGTTACGCCCAACTGGGGTGTACCACCACCTCAACAGGCCATTCCACCATTCCCACCTCATTCAAGCAGAATACCACCACCGCCCGCTGCGGGTAGACCACCATTCGTACCTAGACCAACGCCTACACCCCCTCAGGCGAGTCTAAATACTCCTCTACACATGGCCGGATCGACTACACCCATTCCCATGCCCAATCCGGTAGTACCGCTTCCTGTCCAATTGCCAACAATGGCCAACTTACCTATCGACGTCAGCAAAATCTTAAACAGCTTGAACCAATCTGGTGTGGTAGGTCAGTCGAAGACTCCTGAACCTCAAGCTCAACCTTCTACTCCTACTTTATCGCAAGCTGTTCAACAGCAGCAGCAGAAGCAGCAGAAATCGAGTTTGGAGGAATATGAAGATATGATCATTGGTTTAGGAGTATCACTAAGATCAATTGATCTTAATGCGTAAGTGTTACATTCTTATGAAAAAACATGCTGCGTATTGCTTCCCTCTTGGGGAGAATTTGGTATGATTGAGTCGAGCTGATAATTCGCGATACTGCTTAGCCCTCATATTCTCTCTCTTGATCATCTACCACAACGATGTAAACAATGTGGCATGCGATTCGCCAGTGACGATAATGCGAAATTCCAATCTCATATGGATTGGCATTTCAGGCGGAATAGGAAAGAACGTGAATCCGCTGGGAGAGGTTCTCATAGACGTTGGTTACCTAGAGCAGAGGTGGGTATCTCTTGTTTTTTGCTTCTCCCCTGTATTGAAACATCGCTGAATAACGGAATGGCACACAGGAATGGATCAATGATACATACTCTTCTCCATCGGCTGAAGCTGGACCATCTACCAATCCCATTTTGAACTCACCTGGTAAATCCGCTTCAACAACCATGACGATCTCGGCAGAGAGGTTACAGCAATTAAGAGAGAAATGGATCAAAATACCTTCATCTACCGCCAAGGCCAACTCGGTCTGTCCGGTATGTAAAGAATCGTTTGTGAAAGAGTGGTCGCAGGACGAAGAAGAGTGGATATGGAAGAATGCTTTGAATATCAATGGGACTGTGAGTCTTGGAGTTTCACTCTTTGCTTCCTGATACACGAGTTTATATACTTATCCTTTAAGGTTCAATACTGATATACCTATGTTAATGAATATGTAGATATACCATGCGACTTGTCGAGCCGAACAATTATCAGCGATGAGGAGATTGAAAGGTTCCGATCCGAATAAAAGAAGTACGAGTGGGAGTCCTAGACTTACACCCCAACCGTCTGAACAGGTAAAAGTTGAAGCTACAAATACCACGACGTCCTCACCTCAGATGAACGTGAAGAGAAAGGCAGAAGAAGAAGAAGAAATGGGAGGACAGAAAGGCGATGGTGAAAAGACGGATGATGGTACGGGTTCAGAGAATAAGAGGATTAAAGTTGAGCAAAAACAAGAATTAGAACAAGGAAAAGAGCTCGAACAAATAAATGGATCGGTTGATCATACGGACCCACTTGGGAAAGATGATACTCCAGTAACAAGGGATACCCCGAAAGCGCAAATTGAAGAAGTAGAAGTGGGAGTGAAGGCTGAACAGGGAGAGGAGAAAGAAAAGATGGATGATCAATCAGCGAGTAATTTAGAGAACGATGCAATAGTGTAATGAGATATTAATTTAGCATGTAGTTCATTTACCCCATATATATTATCTCTCTTATTTCACATTATCATACCAGTGGAACTTTCATATTCTCATGCATTGACCGTGTCATCTCAGACTCTGGGTGTTGTATTGTCGTGATAGCATGAGCTTGCTTTGCGATTCCAGCACAATGAACGTTTGAATCAATGATCGTAGATACGAGGGCAGATGCATGTACTGCACAAACTATCGTAGGATATCTTGGATTGTTTGGATTTGATGGGATCATTCCCCCACTTCAGAATATCATCAAGTGCCAAAGGACCAGTCTCACAGAGTGTGCTTGTAGTAATTATTCAACATCATATTCAACCATAACATCTAATGGTCATTATATATACATCAAACATCCTCTTCTTCAACGTAGGGACGAAGAATACAACACATAGCTACAAATCTAACATAACGATATACATTGCGAACTATTTTCAGAGCAGGAATAGATTTTCATCACGACATGCCACCTAAACGAGAAAGAATGTCCTCATCATCCGAAAGAGATCTCAAGCCATTCGTCGAAGAACAAAATGGAAATGGAAAGAAGAAGAAAGTTGCCAGTTCACCAAGTAAAGTAAGTTCAACTTGATTCGTCCTTTGTCCTTTTTTTTCTTTTTCATTCCCTGCCAACATACATACTAGAGGGTCACTGTAGACATGCTGAATCGCCATACCCCATCAAAGACCAAAACATCTTGGACGTCATCCGAAGAAGCCAAATTCCGCCAAGGTATCAACGCGATTGTCAAGAAACATCTTTGGAATGAATTGAAATCTAATCCTGAAATGGTCAAGAGAGGTGCCAATGGGGTAGCACAGCATTGGATCGCTATGGTGAGTTTTTCTTCCACCAAAAATCATCTTTGTCGATCTTCAATAATTGTGATCTACAATAAAAACAATTTGAGCTGACGTTAGATTCTATATTCACTGCCTCTTGCAACCAGTACAAAAAGATGTGATCGTTGATCGTTGAAGGGAAGATAAATTCTATTTAATATCCAAGTGATATATGTACATCTATATGGACCTATATTCTCAATAGCAAAAGATGCATTGTACGATATACGTATTCATGGATTTCTGCATGACGCAAATCTAATCTAAAATACTCGAGATACTTTGTCAAACTTCTAGAGAAAGCTAATTCACTCCTCTTCGTCCTCTTCCTTGACCTTTCTTTTCTTTGGTGTTGTATTACCATTTCCACCTTTGTCTTTCTTGGGTGAAGAAGTGGGAGTAGCGATACCATTACCATCACCATTCTTTGATCTACTTCTACCCAAAGATTTGAGCTCCTCATCTACCATTCCTGGGTACTTCTCTGATACTTTCTTCAAGATCGATTGAAGTTTCTTGTTGATCCTATCGCCGCCGTTCTCCGATACACCTTCAAGTCCTGGGAGCTGGTAGATATCTGATCTGTGCACGAGAGATTGTCGAATGATACCTCGAAGCAAAATCGTCTGATTCACCGTAGAATGATTAATCTCACGAAGTCGTACTGATAGTTGGAAGAGATCGCATGATCCTAGAATCCTGTACGACTCACGTTATGTTCTTCGTTCCATGCTTCTTTCTCTACTTTAGGTGGCATCGTAACGTTGTTGTAGTAAAGTGTTCTCGATTGGCTGATGACAGGATACGAATAACGTCAGCTAAACACCCTATAGACTTATGCTGATGTACGATCTATTGGAGGATCGAGCTACTCACTAGGTGATTAGGTCGAAGTCAAGTCAAAGGCTTCGGATGTGATATGGTTTTATTGGGATATGGATACTGAAAGAGAAGAACGACAAAAGAGTAGAAAAGTTTTACAGAGGATACGATGAAATGAACAAGAATGACAAAGACAGAACACGTACACTTAGAAGGTGTAGTACTCCCAATCAGGTCGAGTGATTTTCAGCCTCCTTTCCCTTCTTTGGTCTAACAGAGTGGGGGAGACTGGTCGGAAATCAAGATGAATTTTCCTGAGTTGGCTGGGAATAGGAGTGCGGATGTATGTATCAATCATTGGATAGCTATGGTAAGTGTCATTATGAACTGCGTATACATACTTTGCATTGAGAATTGAGTGTGGACAGATATGGATTGAGCTGACGAGATGTCAATCCAAATAGTATAAGAGGATGCAAAAGCCTCGAAATGGGAATCGATCATAGACCATGCTAGGTGATCAAATGATCAGAGCTCTCAAGAGGCACAGTCAGGACCAATAGGATTCATAGCTACACTATTGGTTGAAAAAGATGCATCCTCTTGATTACATTGATACATATTTTTGGATGAATGGCCCTTCGGTCACCATCTTCTGTCGGATTGGATCGAGCATGAGAATCGTCCGAACTATTTCCGGATATTAGGCTGAAGGGTGGAATAAGGAGTGATGTCTTTCGCACAATTGGTATCGAACAAGCTCGATTGCTTGTACCTGTTATTTCCAAAACCGTCCGAATATGGATGCCCTCGAAGTGGATCACATCCTTTGGATTGATGTGATTATTTTCGGTGCAGCATCGGTAGTCAAGGTAACGGAATGACCCTATTCCCCCATGAAGTTGATGTTCAATGAAAGAGACTCGATTGTATCAGAGTGTTATAACTATGGCCTTCTGCAAATATTCCCATCTCTCGTCATATTCAGATTATCCACCTCAATCTGTTTGCCATTCATATTCATCTATCACGGTTCTCTTACGGTACTTTATACCATCACCACTCGTAAACACTGAACAGCCACCATGCCTACCAAAAGAGAATACTCTTCCGACTCGGAAGAGAAACCTAAACGCTCAGTATCGGGTTCATCCAAGAAATCTCGAATATCTCAGGTGAGTGTAGAGCCCAATTTGTCAATCTCATCCTTCTCTCATACACACGAGATACCTACTGCATCTTATACCTCTTCTGCTACCACTGCAAGGAGAGACAACTGACAGAGAGTCCTAAACAGGGTAAAAAGCCATTCACTTCCGAGGAAGAAACCGCATTTCTCGAAATTATCGATGAAATCGTTAAATCAAATTTGTGGAATGCTGCTAAAAATCGTTTTGAACTTGCGGATAGGAAACAAGCTAGTATTCAAGGACATTGGGAGGCAATAGTGGGTTTTTACCATGTCTCTTCTGCTTCTCCCCCAAGTCATTGACACTAGTCTTAATTGTAGGTATCATACCTTGAGCTGACGTGACATTTTATTGTCTGATTATCCTAGTTTAAGAAGATGAAAAAACCTTGATCGATGGTTATCCCTCTTACAGGTATACATACAGGTTTACCATCTTGGTCTCTCTTTATTTATATAGTATATATCTATATGAAATACTATGCTTGACCATGTCAATATACTCTCAATTCCTGGGCATTGGGCAATGGGAGTTATCTACCTTGAAGTGCCATACTCGTATACAGCTCCAAAGGGATTGAAGTCTGTCACAAACCTCCTTTGTCCTTCTGTCACTGATTGTCGAAAATCGTTACTTCCATTACTCCCATAGGCTGTTGTCTTCATCTTTACTCGAATATATTGAACATCCTGGTTAATTTCATCATTCAAGCGTCGAAAGCATCTGACACTGACCCATCAATCCATTCCGCCACAGAGCGAGTCCTCGATCGGATCCGAGACGACCTCCACCTCTTGTGTCCAAGCGTAAACAATCAATCACCCTTCTTCACCATGTCAAAAGTATCTTTCAAGGGGGGAGATACACTCATCTCACCTGATACACCCATACATACAGTCCCTGTCACCACCGCTACCACAGCTTACACTGAAGATCCCATTCCGACCGACAGCGAAAGTGAAGGTGAACGAGAGACGGAGACGGAGCCGGACTCTACTTTCCCCGCTTCTGCACCATTTACCGCTGAATGGAATATACCCAGGTCAAAAACCAAGTACAAGAAGGAACACAAAGAATCTGATAGTGCTACGGATATATCAACCTCGGAAACAGGATTGTCCCTAGGAGAAAGTGATAGTGAACGAGACTCGACTGATGGAGGTACAACCAGTGGACTTCAGGGATCTTCGACTTCAACGGCCACCGACGAGTCTGAGATAGACAGTCCCAGTCCATCAGAAAATCAAGGAAGACTCAAAGACCAAGTAAGATCAAGGGCGATACCTCACACAGTAGGAGGAAAGGGAAACACCAATCTTCAGCTGCCTCGCTGTCGAAGAACGAGAAATCATCAAGAAGGGATTTGAAGGGCAAATCATTAAGAGAAGGTACCGGCAAGAACACGAAGATAAGGACAGAAGCTGTAATCGGCGGGAAAGAAGGAAGAATTAGATCGACCAGTAAGCATTCCGGCTCACAAAGCGTCGAAGAAGAGGACGGTGAGGAG
Organism: Kwoniella botswanensis; assembly: GCF_036426115.1. Taxonomy (NCBI): domain Eukaryota; kingdom Fungi; phylum Basidiomycota; class Tremellomycetes; order Tremellales; family Cryptococcaceae; genus Kwoniella; species Kwoniella botswanensis. The sequence goes on along the minus strand of NC_088599.1, from coordinate 15,464,423 downwards.
GATTACTCTGACAGTGAAAGCGGAGAAGAGGATCCATCCACCGCGGACGAGGAGGAACAAACAAAGCCACCTATCCAAGCTAGACAACGGAGTCAGAGAACCTGGAAACACGAGATGATCCGCTTAATATCCTTATGTGAGTGTTTCTTCTCGTTCTCGTGTCTCAAACCGATTAGCGCTGAAAAGACCGAAATGTAGATCTCGTACCGGTCTTATTGGCCATACCTACATCTCTTCTCCTGTCACTCAATATTCAGCTCCTCACACCTCTCTACAATTCTATGCCCCTTTCCCTGCACACCACACCGCTCGATATTGGATATACGATTTTATCAGCCTTGATATACTGGTTTATCACACTATCAAGCTCTGCAAGAGAAATCATATCTGCAAGGGTATGCCTCGGGTTGGCCGCACTAAGTGGAGATATGGTAGCAGTCTATGGTAGACGGATTGGTATGTGGTTGGGTCTTCTGCTGGGACCGGAATACGGTGCGGTAGCTTCTAGAGCGGTGATGGGTATGGGTATCGTAGGAGGTGCTTCGGGTTTTGCATTACTTTGCTTCGTAAGTTGTCGGTTCAATTGTTCTCCAAGAGTACTATAACTTATTCCCCATTTAATCTTAGGATCATATATCCCCTATACTACCTGCAACCAAGCCTACAGATCGACCCAGGAATTTAGGTTCGGCTCTTTACAGAACTGGGTTTTACGCATTTCATATTTTCACTTTTGAGCGGATATGGACGAGTTATCTAAACAGCAACGTGTCCATCCTGAATAAAGACCCAGAGAAAACCGTAAGTACACTGTTGTATGAATATCACATGTAGGGTGACTTAGGTTAATTGATTTGCTGACCGTTGATCCATTGGATATCGTAGATCTTATTCCTCTCATTACTCTTGACTACGTTCTCCCTATTCCTAAGATCTAGTACATCTTCTACCCCATTCCCTACTCGAGTCAACATAGTTCTTGCGAAAACACTCAAAAGATCCAAATCTACCTCTTCGAAAATGACTAAAATCTTACCCCGTCAGGCATTCCCTCTTCTACTTCTATTCCGAATACCCCTCTTAATCCTTGCACTACGACAACAAGTGTTCCTTCGTCCTTCACTGAACGAACCTTACCTGACGGCCAACGGCACATTGAGATTGATAAGTTCGGAGAGAAGTTTGACAGGACAGGTCGTAGTGGCTGAAAATCTAAAGGATGGATATAGGTTTATGAGATGTGATCATTCGATTTTAGGTGGTAGATGGATAAGGGAAGTTGCAGATCGACAGGCTAAAGATGGTAAAAGGATTGAACAGGGTGATTCGTATGTTTTCTATTTTACTTTCCTCAGCATCTCAAATACCTGATCGAAGATCAAATACGTCAGACCCATCTGGCATATGGGGGAAGCTGATAAGACGTACTGTGTAGGATTTTCGCCACGTTCAATTTACAGGAGATAGCTGTCTTGGCTCATCGATCTGATCCCTCGGAATCACTCATCAGGACTTTGCAGCTTACCACTGACTTGGAAGTCAGTTTGGAAGGTGAAGTGGAAGAAGAGAAATTGCCAGAGAGAGCTTTGATCATGTCCATTGACTTACTTGTTTTGCGGTCAAGATATGAGCTAATGTGAATAATGCAACAGTGGTCTTGGCGTAGGGATAGCCGCTTCTGCACTTTCCAGAAGAGGGTTATACGTGGATATCGTCGGTCAGTCCTCGGTCCGGTAATAATATATACGTGGCTCGCTGATGCCATTCTTCTGGAAAGCAGAAATCGACCCAGCAGTCTACCTGGCGGCTCAGAATCATTTCCAACTCTACACTGCCAACGTCGCATCGACCAATATTATGGACGGATCGAAGTTTGTCTCTCAATTAGCAGATATGAAGAAAGCCCAATCTCGACAAGTTGATGAAGTAGATGGAGATTCGCTGGTGGTTGTGCCGATGTGGGATTACGTCGTACAGGATTGCTTTACCGGTGGTAGGGTCCCTGGTGAGATGTTTACTAAGGAATTCTGGCAAGATCTAGGGGAGTTGGTGAAGAGTGATGGCATTGTAGCTATGGTAGGTGCAAGAATCTTAGATCTCAAAAGGTTCGAAAGAAGCTGATTGATACTGTGAAATTGATATACAGAATTTTGCCGGTGTACTTGGAAGTAAAGCATCAAGAGCTGTTTTGGTCACTTTGACGTCGGTCTTCCCGCAATGTAGAGCTTTCGGGGATGGCTTTGAAGTGAATCAAGGTCCGGATGATTTAGTTAATATGGTATGTCAGCTTATATCTCTCAGAGTCCTGTGAACAGTCCAAGCTGACCTTGAGTCATGTGATGTTAGGTGGTATTCTGTACTGTAAGTGATCGGCATTCAGAAGATTCTAAATGTAGCTGAATGAAACAAGCTGATAATCACCTTTATATCTGATACAATTACAGAAAACATATTCCCCCTTATTGACTTTCCGTCCGCCAACACCATTTGACGGTCTCCGATCGCCCCTTCGAGCTCACGTATACTCTACTTTCCATCCTCATGAAATTCAGCTGGATAGTATAATATCGGAAGAAGATGTTGAAAATCCAGAATTGCATCTTTCCAGAGGACAGGCAGGAAAGGAACTTAATAAGTGGCAAGTTGGAAGTAGTCTTGCCACTTGGAGAGCAATGAAGACGAGTAAGTGTATTCGTGTATTGACCATCCATCTGTCCCATAAGAGGGAGATTCGTCATGCTTACTTTGTTAATGTTGATTTTGTATAGTATTAACACCGGAAATGTGGTTGGCTTATTGACAGAGTTTTGCATGATTCATTCAATTGTTCATTCGTTTTCAGACATACAATCATATTACAACATGTATAAACAGGTTTACAATAATATCAAAGGCATCCATCATCGTCACGCAAGTCGACCGCCATCTCTTTCAGTCACTCAACTACACGTAGTCTGAACCTTCAGTGTTCGAGTACAACTTAATCAGTTTGAGTCTTCGTATCATCTCTATAAATCATTACCGAACATATACCACCGCTCTTCTTATCTTGTTCGACGATTAAACCGTCGAACCCAATCAGCTCTACGTAAAATTCAGAATCACGATATATCGTCAGCAATCTCAATCACTTATACATTTTGTTCACGCATGTCGCTCAAGCGTCGATAGGTATTCAATATACTCACTACTTTGTCCTAAATTCGATATTCCATCCAAACCACCTTCTACCAATCTATCAAGTATCATTGCATCTCCCTCTTCCTCTTTTTCTTCCTCCTTAGACGTGCTGGGACTTTTGGACGATTCGTTCTCCGACAGAGCAGCACTATTAGGCGAACCATTTCTTTTCTTCTTCTTCCCACCGCCTCCGCCTCCATTCCCTGAAGGAGGAGGTGTAGGTACGCTCAATCTGATTTGTTCTACGTACTCTTCCGCTTTCTCGCTCTTGGACAAATGTGATCTGAAGGCTGATACCTTGGAGGTGAGGTCGAGTTGACCTGAAGGGGTGGGAAGGATCCATGGACATCGGGCGTACCGCTGGAAAAGGGGAGTTTCAGGCTATGTATGTCATATCGTCATTCAGTATTGAGTCAGAACACTAGAGAGAGAAAAAGGGGAGGGACCGGGTTGTGTTGGTTTAAATATGGTTGAACCCACAATATTCGAATGACATAGGATCTTCTGTACGACTCCATCTTTAGATATCAAAAAGTCTAATCCGTATTGAAAGTAATTCCAGAAACCTAATATCATGATTATTATCAGCTTGTATGATCTATCCGACGACATGATCAGATTCAACTCAACTCACATGCTCCTTTACCATCTTGATGATCACCACCACCTCCCCATATTTTCGACAACCTATCATCCTCTTTCCAAAATTTTCTCAACGGTGCGCCCAAGTCCAATAACAAATCTTGAGAGGTGGTTTCACCGATAGTTATAGGGATGATATGGTCCTCGTCCAAAGCTAGGGTTATACCCTTATTTGGCTACCGTCATAATCAGATCGTAATCATAAGCTCCTTCTGTTCATAGAAATATAAATGCCTTTGGACGGGGGAAGTTGATCGAGCTTACCTGTATAACACAACTGATCAATTTCGGTTCCCACTCCTCATCATCCCTTGGTCTCACTACAATCCTCTGAACGACATCTTCCCTTGGACCAAAACCCGCGTCTCCCAAGTTATCCGAGCGAAGTGTAAATGATATACCTGGAAAATCCAATTTATCGCCCGCCTTGGAGATGAACGTAGGTCCCATTAGTCTACCTACACGAGCTCGAGTCAAGGGCATATGCGCAGAACTCAGAATTTGAGTTTCGTATGATAGTTCTAGATTATTGCTCGAGGATGATGAATGCAGAGGAAGGGTGATGTTTATAAGGGATAGGAGTTGGTATATTGGTGATGGCGGGAAGTAGAGAGTGAGATAGGGAAGATGGACAGTAATGGCTGATTTGTGTGGATTCTATTCATGGTCACCATGGAAATCAGTATGCATTCTCATAGGGTTATATACCCATGACCATGAGTAGGAAATGGAAGATGGATCGAATGCTATCAGACAGATGTCAAACACCACACTCACATCTTCATCCCATGATACTTCAACTTTAGGATATTCCGTCCGGTGCGTACGTATAAGTTCCAAGACATGCCATAAATTATCGCCTACATGTCAATCATACTGACTATCAGTATATGCCTATAGTACGCCTCATCTCCAATCATACGTTACTTTTGATAGGGCGATGGCAAATCACCAACAAAGGGACGAGACGAGTGAGAGCTGTAACATACCGAGTTGGAATATCCCGACTCCTTCTCCCGGGGTGACCTCGTACGTGGGATTCAAACTTGTCGGCTTGAGATTCTGAGTACCGACTTCTATCATCGCTATCGCTATCGTCTGTTGAACGTGGTGTCGAGAGATATCGTGGAATGATCAATGATCATCTCGAAGTCTTTTGTTGTTGTTTCAGCCCAAGTCAAGTTCAGTCAAGTGATCGCTCTTACGTCATTACCCCTCTGACACGAATTAGCTTCCCGATGACTTTTTTCAACCTCGTTCTGTTTACTTTTCACCTCACATCCCCAATATATGATCTAGGCAAGAGCTCTGTGGAACAGAAGGCAGCTGCCGGTAATGTCCACACCAGAAACATCTACATCGCCTATACAGCAGACTCCACCTACAACAGTCCAATCTCCACAAGAAGACATCGACGCCATCCTATCGTCCCTCTCGGCACGAAGCAAGAGGCGTCTTTCTCTTCGGACGATACTGAGCTCTTATAGATCGCAAAATAACCTCAAAGGCAAGACAAAAGCCTCAGTGGACGATGACCAAGCTATAGCTGAAGATGAAGAAGAGGGAGAGGAGGAGCAGGAGCACGTGTTTAAAGTTGACACCAGTGAGAATGAGACGTATGAGAAATCGAAAGGCGATCCAATACAAATAAACAAGGGACAGAAGAAAGATGTGAATGTAGAGGAAGAATGTCATGTTGAGTTTGAAAAGGAATATGTATGGGATGGTGAGTCTGTCCAACTATATTATTCATCGTTACGCGCTGTTCACTCGGCTCTCTCAAAGATAATGCTGATCTTATGCGGTGCCTACGATGTGTAGTGTTATTCGAGAATCAACGAGGGTGAGTGGGATCGATATTTTACCATTACGAAAGGGACGGTAGCTGATCGTGATTCTCATGAACCAGAATATACATCATGGGAAAAGGTTATTTCTCTTCCCGAGGTTTACTCCCCGCCGACCCCTCAGCATTCACCCGACCGTCCAATCATATTCCCTCAGCTTCAAGTCTGAGCATGAGAACGAGCATGGGCAAGAAACGGTCAAACCAACAGCTCGACCCGGGTACTTCTGCTCCATCGCTCTCCTCTTCCTCTCAGCGTCCAGACGGACGTCAGACGGGCAATCTTACACGATCAAACAAAACGTCTTACACACTCGAGAGCTATCAACCGCCTTTACCAGATTGGCAATACCTCACACCGTGGATGATCAACATGCGCACGGGCACAGATGAGCTGGGATGGAGGTATAATGCGTGGTTCAGGCCGAAAGGGTGGTCTAGCCATTCTGGACCGTTGGGTTGGGGTGGGTGGGTAAGGAGAAGAGAATGGATTAGACTTAGAGCTGTTGGCGTCCCTGAGACCAGATTGGTCGATATGCAAGGAAGAGAAAGAATAGAGAAGAAAGCAGACAAACTCAAGGATGTTTTGGGTAGTGAAGAGGTCGATCAGAACGTTCAGGGGATATTGGTCGTGATGGGGAAGATGGGGTTGGATAGACAACGATTAACACTTTGGAAGAAATGGCTAGAAAAAGAAAAGAAGGAGAGCGAATACTGGAAAAGGTTGGAGATTCTTTGTGGGGATGAACAAGTTGTGAGTTAAACACGATCATTCATGAACTTATCTATATATACATTTATTGTATCTAATCGTCCTTCTAGCTCAACATTCTACGCAAACAATTCACCTATCCAACCGTCTCCTTCCCTCTATTCTTAGATATCCTAAAATCTCATTCTATCAAAATACCCGACTCGTTCTATAATATCTCCAATTCCAACTCTGAATTTACCAATTCACCGTCTATCCCTTCCACACCAACTTCAATTCATGAAGATAAATCGCCAACCCAACTTCAGCAGAAAGCCCAGATCTCATCTACCTCTCCGACCTCAAAGCAATAAGATACCTAATTCCCCTCTTTCGCTTTATCCTGAAGATACACCCTCAACTTCTCCAATGCTCTATACCTATGCGAAATTTTATTCTTCTCCTCACCGTCCATCTCGGCGTAAGTCCTCTGACCACCCAATTCAATAGGTTGGAATATCGGATCCCAGCCGAAATGCGTTGGACCCCTCGCGGGAACGATATTACCTTCTGTCCTTCCCTCGAACAAGATTGGTTCTTGACCTGGTCCAGGTGAATAGGCGAATGTACACAATGCGTGGGCTCGAGTGGTATTGAAGCCTTTGAGGAGGTTGTTAAGTCCTAGATCAGAAGTAAGTTATCATCGGAATAAATATAGGTTCATAGTAATGTTGAATTTGAAACATGTTTGGTTTGTTCATTTGTTGTAAAAATAGATAGATATGCGATGATCATGCTGATGCATTTTGAACTCTGTCACTCACCTTCATGCCCTAAGTTCCCTAAGAAATCTTTGATATAAGGACCTGGTAAGCCATTGAGAGCATCGAAACATAATGCTGTATCTTCTGTTACACAAGCTGTACCTAGCTATATTCCATTATACATGATCAACCAATTAGCATACTCTCGTACATCGTGATTGAATGAGTTAAGGTTGGTATATACCTTTTCAGCTGCTATTTTGACTTTTGCTATAGCTACTTCCTGAGTAGTACCTTGAATCTCCGGTACTATAGTAGTTCAAACGATTCTCCTCAGCTCAACGGTTCTTGCAATGTACCATGTGGAGTGAAGATGGTACTTTCAGGACTGGCGAATTGGTGAAGTGGAAATGTAATTTGTAAAATAGTGATGACTTACCATCTACAGCTTGCGAAGTGACGCTCACTTCACTATCTCCAGAAGCCAAGATAGCTTGGACCTCCTTAAGCTTGTTGGCGTTCCCGGTGACGAATACTACTCAGGCAAAGGCAAAACATCATAATCAATGATCAATTTTGCTTCATGTCTCGGCCGACCCGATCCCTATGGAGCGCAGATGAATCCTGCGATGAGAAAAAAAAAAGACTCACCAAAAGAGGTCATTATGATGTTATCTTATGTCCGGTGCTTACAGATGTTGAGTAGAGGTTGCTGAGAAGATCATAAAGAGGGAATAGATATCGTAGGCAGAAGCGAAGTTGACTGACTTTAACTCGATGATAAATTCGGTGCGATTCACAAGTAGGACATCCTCCACTCTGGTGTCGATTGGTGTCACTCCGCCCCACTCGGACTGACCGAGGACTAGGACTAGGACTAGACATGCCTCGCTTGAAAGATGCCTACGAGCCGAATACCCCATAAAACTACGTGCATGCAAGCTACATGATGATGGCCATGAATCTCGCAGATGTCCATCAGCACGAGATAACGGATATCTACATACTGTTGATAGATGCCTTTGACAAGGTTCCAACTGAGATTCCGAGGTTTTCTTCGTCCTCCCAAATCTGATCCACGGTAGTGTACATGACATGTCCTGGTATGTTACATACATATTGCGTCACAATGCAAGTACTATACCTATGACAGATCACCCAATCCTTCCAAGAACCTCTTATACTCATCATCCTCTCCCTCCCCCGTTCCACTGGTCCCATCCACTTTCGGCTGATCACCCAATACACCCTTCAATTTACTCATCAACCCCCCACTACCACTGTTCTGTACCGTTCTCTTCCTCTCATCACCTTCTTCATCTATCTCTCCAGCACCAGGAGCAGCATTGATTATACCTCCTCCGGGACCTGTCTTGCGTTTCTTCACTCCACGAGGAACGAACACTGTCGCTTCCTTTCTGAGATCTCTCAATACTGGGGCAGCAGATATTTCACCTGCTCCAGCTGGTTTAGTCACTTCACTTGTGCTCGCAATAGCTGAACCAGCTATCGTAGGGGCGGGGGTATCCGTAGCACTGGAAGAAGGTGGTCGAGCAGGTAAGGCATGCTGAGCAATCCTATGTCCCTGATATGTCTGTGTGGGAGCATCACTCAGTGGGTCCTGGACCATGGGTGGAGGTCGATTATGCTGTACATGTCGTGGTCGGAATGTACTTGGTCCAGCTTGCCCGTATGGTTGAGAGTGTGAGTGAGCATGTAGTGGGACAGCTACAGGACGAGGTAAGGGTGGTCTGAATCCTGTATTTGGAGGTGGGAAAGGCGGTATACTCGAACCGAATCCCATTCGCATAGGTGGTGGTGCAGGTACAGCGGTAGGTTTTGGAGGTGGTGGACCTTCAGGTAATGGTATATCATCTGAATCATCCGAGTCGTCTGAATCTTCTTCTTCTTCTTCTTCGGCGCCTTGAGGTGGTGGTCCCTCGGGCATTACGATATCTTCATCATCTTCGTCCTCCTCCTCATCTGATTCCTCCTCTTCCTCTACTTGATCAGGAGCTGAAGTATCAATATGATATATCAGCTTGATTTCACCCATTATTTTCAGCTGACATTGAAGCAGTAGTCCACTCACTCCTCTCTCTATATGGCAAACCAGGAGGAGGTACCCCGAAAGGATTATAAACCGGATCATAATAAACGGATTTCTTAGGATCTCTCAATCTGCCATTCTCGTCATACAGATGTTTCTGAGATTCTTCCCTTGTTGTTAGACCACCTTCATTCTCTTTCGATTTACGTACTCCGAAGACTCGATCTCTGGCTTCGGGATGTTCAGCCACATAGGCTTCTTTGGTCTTCTTGATGTATGCGAGTTCAGATTCGAGCTCGGATAGACGAGTCTTAGAGGATGCATCGGCTATGGACAAACATCCAAATGCCCCGGAGTCAACACCAATCCAATGTCAAGCTACGCTTTGATCTCGGCCTGAGCTAGTTGGTCAGCTCAAGTTCGCAAACTCACTTTGGGTTTTGAGATACCTGATATCCGCTTCCAACTCCCTTGTATCCTTTTTGACAGTCTGCGCTTCTCGGACTTTCTTCCTTTCTTCTTTGTTCTATTTTCGATGTAAGAGATATCAGTATACCACCGATGTCTTGTACGAGTCTCAGGTATAATCGGGTAGACACATACCTTCTTCAACTCTTTCGCTCTCTGTGCTTTTCCTACGAAATATCAAAAAGGTTGTCAGTTTCCACTGGTGATCTCACATCAAAGGATATACAAACTCACGGAAAGCATCAGCTGGGTTGCTACTCTTCTTTGCCATCCTGCGATCCCTCCTTACGGTTTGCCTACTGGACAGTTGTCGTCGGCGCTTCACTGATGAAAGAGGTTCTAAGTTGTGAAGTGGTGTTGGTACTCGAGTACCACCTCCACTGCTCGTATGTCATATGTCATATGTCTATACACTATTCCTGTTACCCATTTAAGCATCCTCCCTTCTCTGGCTGTGCGTCATGAGTGACAACAACAGCAATCAATGCATTCAACAGATAACGTATAATACCGTCCATACATACTCGGACACATTTCAATTATATATTATACCCCTTACGATGTCAGAGTACGCCTTCCGAAAGATCAACATCGACGCGCTCGAGGAAGACGTCTTACTTCCTTCGGACCTTTACGACCCGGATCCAAGAGGTCCAGATGGGGTGTTGAGTGATGCTCAGAGGAAAGCAGGCGAAGTCAGGAATTTGGTTTCTAGGTGGGTACCTTCCTTAATCTGAGATCATTTGTGATAATGTCAGTCGCTGATGCGAATGGCGTATAGGGGCGATATACCTGGTGCATTAAATACGATCTTGTCTGAACCTCCTTATGGAGATGGTGTGGACGAAGCTAAAGTGAGTCCAAGTATACTTATCCTTTCAGATACATCCGCAAATCAGTCTTAGTGATACATCACTTGGTGATGTAATTATATTGATGATGATGATTTCACAGGACCTCACGACAAATTCCCTTCTTCTCATACTCAATTCCACTCGAGCATCTGAGATCCCGACTATCCTCAAGAGTCTAGGTCAGGAACAACAAGATCACCTCATGGCTTATATCTACAAGGTGGGTCATAAGTCCACATCTGTCACTTGCTGAAAAAGTACTAAAACCTGTCTTATCTTGTTCTTGTGCAAATAGGGAATGGCAGCTATAGGTCAAGGTTCGGACGTATCAGGTTCGGTATTATTGAATTGGCATGCTCAGGTATGTTACCTTTCACTCTTCCTCAATTCAAGTACATGTATGCTGATCTGTCTTCATTTGATGATTCATAGCTCACCGAAGTCGCTGGTGTAGGCTGTATAGTCAGAGTAATGGCAGATAGAAGGACTCTTTGAGTGCGCTCATGATCTTATTTAAGAATCATTTGAACGCTGGAATCATGTTGAAATCCATTTTCATATTTTTTCCTTCTATACATATAAGAAATAGACCATAAAAAATATGTCATGTAGTTGTAAAGAAAATCTATTTATCGAAATGGTGCAATTCCATGTCAGATCCAAAATCCACCGTCTTCTCCTTTCTTTCGGAATCCGCCTATCAATTCGAATCAGATCGTTCCAGCTCTAGTTTCACCAAACCAATCTTTGCACTCTATTTTCACTTATTGCATGCCTCACCACAGGGTAAATCAATCCGTCCTCTCGTGTGTATCCCAACGCTGACCTATTTCTTGCCGTATCGAGTCTTCTTACCGAGATCGAATGGCACGTATTTGTACTTGATCATGTGTCTATCATACGTCACAATCTATCATTAGCGGTTGGTTCAGCCACACAGGAAGAGGTTCTCGTACTCACTGAATCTGTCTTCTCATTGTTAAGCCGAACAGAGTCAAAAAGTAGATGACCAAGATTGGCCAATAGACCGGGACGTCAGTGGCTCGGGTGATGGTACTGAGTAAAGCGAGTCCGGTAGCTTTGGTTGCTGAGTACCAGAATTTGAATTCTAAGTAGACGCACAGACAGACAGACGAAGTTATCAGCAGATATCGACGTGAATATAAACATTGACTCACCAGGTAATCTCCTGATAAAAGGTCTAAACTCTTCATCTTCACCTCCATTGCTGAATCCACTCATCAACCCTTTCAATCCACCAGGAGTGGTAGGTTTGTTCTCGTGCGCACCGGGTAAACCAGGTGCACCTTCTTCTACATCATCGGCAGCTAGATCTTCAGCTATGGAAGGGTCAAAACGAGGTTGTAAGAATGCGAGGAATAGGTTGAGCAGGTAGATTGCTAGAGCATAGCAGACTATGTACCACTGTGAAGAGTAAATGGCATGTCAGCGAATCACAAGTGAGGTAGATCAGAAAGTTGACACGGTTGATCACTGAAGTGCCAGTCGAGAATTAGAATGGTCTACTTCGCCAATAAGCGGGATAGAACGTCCGACAGACACTCGGAGCGATGTAATTTCAAGTTGAGAAAAAGAAATACTCACTCCCTGTCTCAATATCACATTAAGTGCAAAAAGCAAGAACAACCCCAAAGTGACCAGCCAACGTTCCATCACATGAGGCGTAGACCTATCCAACAACGCTTGAAACTTCCTGGCGTAAACATTCGTGTTCTCTTTCACCATCTGAGCGACATTCTTCTCTTCTGGTAGACCACCTCGTATTCCGCTTCCTGGAGTTAAGTTTGGGATGGGAGCAGAAGAGTAAGAGTTGGGTTGCATACCCGCTAGACCTGATCGAGGAGGGAATCCTGATCCCGGTCCACCGATTGGTCCGTGGTTTGCTCCTTCTGGGGCTGGAGATTGGCCATGACCAGGGGGAGGGGCAACACCGGGCGCTGGATATGGGTTTACGGCAGGGTAGGAGGGACCGTTCTGAGGTTATGCAGCTAATGTCAGATTTGAACATTCTTCTGTCATGAAGGCAAGTAGACTCACGTTCATTATGGGATCTTGTTGTGATAGACAGTTGCAAACAAATGAATTTACAAGGTATTAACATATGTTTTGTGCAAATATCTCATGCTCATACGTGGTAAGGAAGGAACGCCAACAACGCGCAGAACAAGCTTAACGGGGACCATTATCAGTCCACACGTGGTACTTTGTTACATGAAGGAAATCCCCACGTCATGCTGTTTCTGCTCAATTTACGTAACCGTCACGCTCTATGTTTGGTTTGTGTGTTGTGCGTTGTGAACTAGGTAAGTTAACAAGTGAGAATGTTGAACGACTTGGGCAATGACAAGACAGATTACCATACTTATTCGTTGCCTTTGCAAATGATAACAATCACATACGGATACAGGACGAAAGACGAACGATAAAGAAGAGACTCTCCTGGTCATCCACCATACTCTCCCACCGAATCCATCCTACTTCCTCATCATGAACACCCTCTCTTCCTCGGCACCCTCACAACCTCATCTTCTCAAGCGACTGCAACATTTATCCTTGAGTTCTCCTACTTCGACCTCTCTGTTCTACTCGAGGCTATGGTATGCCCTTCTCCCTCCCACAGAAAGCGATCATGATTCTTTGCATACTCTGGCACTATGTTTCCTTCAATCCGATGAACCGTATTCAGCCTTGCATCTGGTAAGAGATTCAGCCGGCGTAGATCATCCCGACGAATCCCCTATACCGACTTTCGACCCGTCGAAGAGGAAGCAGATACCATGTTATGCCTGTGCGACGATAGTCGCGAAATGCTGCCAAAATTTGGGAAGGTATAGTGAAGGTCAAGCTGTCTTGAATAGAGCTTTGAAGAGATGTATCCCAACAAGTGCGTCAACTTAGCTAATATCTTGATCCCATTATTGTGAGGTATTTTATAGCTAATCCTGTGATTAGATATACCGACGCCTTCTCCAGCATCGACATCGGCTTCTGCCCATCTGTTACTCGCTTCATTATCGCATAAAGGCAAAGCTCCAGAAATAGCTATAGAGAATTATCAGAAAGCTTTACAGGAAGATCCATGGTTATGGGAAGCTTTCACAGGTTTATGTGATATTGGTGAGCGATTTCCTACCCTTATGTATGACCATCATGCTTATGTGCCATTGTGACCTAGGTTCACCACCACCTATAGAAGCTATTTTCCCGGATCCTCCTGCTCCCTCGAGAGCGTCATCAACCCGAACCTCTCGTCCGCCAACTATGTCGCCCAATCCAATGCCCAGAAGCTCAGCTTCCGAGATGCCTGGGTTCCTACCTGCCCGCAAAGCCACGATACCCGCCAATGGTGGTGTTGGGAGTGGTGGATTCTTCACGCCTGATGTCGGTAATGGTGCGGGTGGTTCAAGGTTGGGAATGATGGGCAATCCGTCTAATTGGGAGTGAGTCATATTCATCTATCGGGCGTAAGGCTATTCTTGATGCTGATATTAGGGCGAAGCACACCATCGGTAATGGGAGATACGACCTTTCAGCTTCCAGATCAACCTTCTCATCCAGCTGCGCCCAAAAGACCTCTTCCGAATTTGCTTTCCAATTTCATACCGTCCACTTCTAACTTATTACCAGCCTCTTTACGTTCGAACTCAGCCACTCCTACCAATCAAGCTGAACCGTCCAAACCTCCCGCGATGAAACGCGCAAGAGGTAAAGATGCCGCGAAAAGAACCCCTGAACCTTCAGGCTGTCTGAACGGGATGAATCTGCCTTTAGCAAGGGAGCTGAGACCAAATGGAAATTTGAAATCGGTCGAATTAAATGGGAATGGTATACTAGATAATGATGGACCAGTGAGAAGAAGCTCAAGATTGAAAAGTACCGGTAACTCCAATGGGACTGGTTCCAAACCACCTCCAACGTCAAAGGTGACTACTAGATCTCGAACAACGAGATCAAGATCGATTACATCGACTACATCAAGTCAAACCAACGATATTTCCTCTCCACCAAATTCTTCATCTCTCGATATTCAGCTTCAATTAACGGCAGACGAATTCTTGCGAGATATCATAAGGAAATGTGCTAAAGCCTATAGATACTTGAGCTTGTATCAGTGTCAGGAAGCTATAGTTGAGCTGGACGGATTACCTGATAATATCAAAAGTAGCCCGTGGAGCTTGGATATAGTTGCGAGATGCTTCTATGAGATGGCCGATTATGTTCAGGTGGGTGGTAATTTTACCTCCGAAGATACTGTATAGGCATCTTATCTTGTCCGACTGACCGGATACTGATAAGATTGATCACTGCAGGCACGTCGAGTCTTTGCCAAATTGCTTGAACATGAACCATATCGTATACAATCGATGGATCATTATTCCACCTTGCTTTGGCACATATCAGATCCACCTTCCCTATCTCATCTATCTCAGAGGTTAATATCGATAAATAAAGAATCACCTCAATCTTGGATATCGACTGGAAATTGTTTTTCCCTACAGAAAGATCACGAAGAATCTATGAAATGCTTCAGACGCGCGACTCAAGTGGACCCTTCCAACTCTTACGCCTGGACACTGTGTGGGTATGAGGCGATTGAGATGGAAGAGTACGATCGAGCTCTAGGGTATTTTAGGAATGCTATTCGAAGCGAGGGCAGGTTTTATAATGCTTGGTGAGTGGTCTTCCCATTATCACCAAGGACAGTGATTGTTTGAGCGTGTGGTAGCGTAAGAAAAGGTCGGTCTCTCAAACGACGATGGCTTGTCGTGATACGATGTGGTCGGAGCGTGTCAGATTATCAACAAAAGTCAGAGAGGTCATAACAGCTGACCTATTGCACCATTATTTAGGTACGGTATGGGTCTTGTATACATGAAAACGGGGAAAATCAAATATGCGGAACATCACTTCAGGCGAGCTGTCGATATCAATCCTACAAACGCCGTATTATTATGTTGTGTCGGCATGGTGAGCGAACACCTTTTCTTTCTTCCAGTGGATCTGAACACAAGACTAACGGCTGATTTATCATACAGGTTCTTGAACAATCCGATGATGTTGTCCAAGCTATCCACTTCTACGAGAGAGCTGTACATTACGCACCTACCAGTCCGATGGTTCAGTTTAAGAGGATCAGAGCTTTGGTGGCCTTGCAGCGATTCGATGTGAGTTTTCACACCGAGTAGCCAGATGGTCTAGCACTCTACCTCAATCTGGCTGATTGCTAACTATGATTGATTTTTATATGATAAACAGGAAGCGATAACCCTTCTCGAACCATTGTCCAATCACGCACCGGACGAAGCCAACATCTTCTTCTTACTCGGTAAATGTTACTTGCGCAAGGACAGAAGATCAGAAGCTACCATTGCATTTACAACCGCAAGGGAATTACAGCCTAAACTTGAAAATGCCATTAAAGCCACGTTGGAAGCTAACGGCGAAGAAGAGGAGGATGAGGATGATTAACCAAAACAAAGTAACGTGCTTGTTTATTGTGCTTTGTGCGTAAAATGATTGGCTGGAAAGAGTATATTGCTTGATCCTTGCATATTGGAAGATACTCGTGTAACTCATGTAGCATGTAGTTTTAAGTACATTTTGAACTGTACTGATGTGTAACCTAGAACAGCTTTATTTATTATTGATATGCTGCTCAACTACATGACGAAAGGGGATACTTCATTCGACCAGAGAGGTACTTTCCCCATCCTTTGTTGATTATCTATCATAACAAAGGAAGGTTGATTTTGCAATTACGCCTTCTTTGATTCAACCATCTCCACTACGACTACTGACGTTATCATCCATCAATCATTTTATACTAAATCACACAATTGACTTGTATTTCAGGTAATCCTATCTCCCATCAGGGTCACATACATACATACATATATTATATATATATATATATATATGGACCATCGATCTTTCCAACAAGATGTCAAATCATCAACATCAGCATCAGCATCAACGAAACTTATCATTCACTGCTCAAGGGATGAACCAATCGATGAAAAGCGATAAATCACTTGTATCCTCCGGATGGATAACTACCAATACTTCTTCATGGGCCAGTACGAGAGGGTTGTCAGGAACAATCGGTCCTGATAGACCGCCTTTGGCTTGGGCGGGAGTAAGATATCAATTGAGGGAGGATAATGAGCTGGTTGAGGTTGATGATAGGGGAAGTGGGGGAGGTGAGTTGACTCTGCTTCAAGCCTCCCTTTTCCTTTTTTCGTTCACTTTTCGGTTGAGGGTTTCCTCAACTGCATTAAGGCCAGTGACGAGAGCTGATACTGTCGGTTTTTGTGATATTCCAATAGCTGGTCATTGTAGCCAAGCTGTACTCATCACATGTTTACATCTATCCCATGAGATGGGTCTGAGAGATGTAGGTCAATATGCCTGGACGACACCTTCGGTCAAAGATCCAATGGGAAGTATGATGAAGATTATGAAACGTGCGTTTATGCCACAATTCAATAGTGGTGTTTCTACTTCGCTGACCTATCGAGATAGAATATTCACAGCAGATCAGAGGTCTATCTAAACATTCTACATTGGATTGCAGGACCGTAAGTTCTTTTCCTAATTCGATCATTCCTTCCATGTATCCTGCTTCTTCAATGTCCTGTTCACGATTTCTCCACTTTTAGGCCCCCGACCCTTCCAAATTGGTCATCCAGCATCATTTACAACGAGCTCGTCAACAAGCAGGCCAAAACAACTACGTCGCAGTCATCTACAATGGTCATGGGATACAGGAACCACCGACCGAACAAGGCGAACTATGGTGTTATGATAGAGGGTTCGACGAGTGTTTGCAGAATGGTGGAGGACCTACCGAGTGGGTCCCAAATTCTTCTTCAATTACTTCGCTATCGATTTCTTCATTTGACCGATCGTGCACGTGAACAGATATATCCCCATCATGCTATTTGATGTACTAGCTTGGGCCGGCTCTTCAACATGTTACGTATGGGATGTATCATTCTCTGGACGATTCATCAAAGCTGCTTTGACCGAAGCTGAAGAAATCGACAACCAATTCAAAGCCGCTGCCGCTCAAAATCCTCAAATTGCCGAAATCCATCCACCGGTCTACTCAAGACGTCAAATCCATTTCGCATCTTGTGGACCTAATCAGACCGTTCCTAGAATCAACGGAATGCCAGATGATCTATTTACAGCATGCTTGACTAATCCACTACGAATCGCATTGTTATATCATAATTTACAGACTTTTCCATTGACTAAAGGTGACGGTTCAAGTTCAAGTTCAAGTTACGTTCCTCGAAATTCAGAATATATGATACTTCTTTGGGAAAATATGTCTTCAAACTTGAAAGATCGATTATCATACGAATTATTATCGATTATACATACCATTGCATGGCAGACATTAGATGGAAATGATTATCAGAAATTATTTGGTAAATCAGGTGATTTAGTCAACAACCTTTCGTCTGGATTTATACTTTCTCAAAGGGTATTCAGCTCTTACAGGGTTAATCCGGAAAGTACACCTACTATACCCAGCTCGACTGGACATACTTTATGGACCACTTGGGATTTAATATTGGATAATCTGTTTGAACAATTACCCAAGTATTTCGATGAAGGTATAATCGACAATTCGTGGGAGAAGGATTTGAAATTAGTTTCTTTCATGCAAGATCAATTGGAATCAATCACGACTGCTACTACCTTATCATCCGAACCCTCTGGATCCACTGGATATTCCGGGTCGGGATCGGGTGTGACCAAAAATGGGATAGGTATGACACCTTCATTAAGTAGATTACCTATCATTTGCGCTGCTGCCATGACCAAGCAATTCCGTCTTCAAGCTTGTCAAGCTCTCGATTCATGTTTGAGAATATTGGATATAAGGGGTTTAGCACATGCAGTCCAAGGTGGAGCTTTGGACGTAGCTGCTAAATTATTAGCTTTGGAAGATCCTCAGATTAAGAATCAGTTGATATCAATATGGTCTTCACTTGTACGATACGATTTAGCCGTATTGGCTTTGGCTAAAGAAGGTCTCACGTCAGAGAAACTCACAGACGTACCGTCGGTAAAGTTCTTTTTGGGTGCATTAGAAGATAATCTAGTTAAAGATGTCAATGTGAATGGGAAAGGGATTGAGGAAAATATGTTGGAAGAAGATGAAAGGATAGGTCTAATTATTCAAACTGCCGCTGTACTGAGTACGATAGCGAATTTTGTCAGTGGACGAAAAGCACCGAGATTCGTCATTAAGACTTTGAGTATGTCTGGAATCATGTTGAAGAGCGATAGGGAATTAATGAAACAGTGGGGAGCACTTTTGATCGCTGAAGTATTAGGTAGTTTGGATCAACCTGAAGACGGACAAAGTGATTTAGGACATGATAAAGGATTGATCGATGGGTTGAAGATGAATTTGATGGATATGATCGGATCAAATACGGTCGAAACCAGAGCAACAGCCATCTACGCTTTATCAAGATGGATACCTAAGTCCGAGGGGGCGATGGGAGCAGAGGGATTACAATTGGAGATGAAACCGTCTTTAGAGATTGTAAAGGTCCTATTGAACCACTCGGAAGATGAGGGATCGCCATTAGTAAGAAGGGAAGTGGCCAGAATGTACATGAGGATATTGAAGGTGGCGGATGGATTTGCCGAATTGGCGATCTGGATATCGATCTTGCAATCTGCCGTGGAGTTTATACCCCACACGAGGAAAGAGGTTGAAGAGACTATTGTTAATACAGGAAGAGGTCTGGGGATAACGAAGGATCAATTGGAAATTATGAAGACCTTACAAAAGGTATTTCAGGTCGCAAAGCGATTCGAAAATGATCCCGATAATCATGTCAACAAGATTGTAAATAACCCCTTGGATGCTATATTGAACAAACTACGCAAACATGAGGATGAACAACAGAAACATTGGAGACCAATTTCGACGTTGGTTTTGAACGGTGATAGAGCGGATGATGGTATGAAATGGACAGAGGAATTGCTGAAGATAGTCATAGAATCAAAATATCATTTGGTCGCGAATTGGCATAGAATTGAAAGTGACAAGGAAGGTAAAGTGGAAGATCACGATGAGGACAAGGTGAAGAAAGGGAAAGATGAGCGTAAGAGGCTGAACAACGAGCTATTCGAAAGGACTAAAGCGGTCTTACAATCTTACTTAGCGGTGAGTCCCAGATTCATGTGGTTCCCATCCTGAAAAAAGTGCTACGCACTCATTAATCTTTCTGTCTTGTGGCATTGAAGCTGATATCTGAGCTCTGTTTCTGGCTGGTCAATAGGCTGGAAGAAGACCCGACCTAATTCCTGATAAGGTGATGACCTCTCAAAGTGGCGATTCGAGAGAAAGAACATGGACATTGAGACACCGAGTACTAGAAGACAGTATGGTCGTAGCTGAACAACAGGGTAAGTCGCGCAGAAAGAGAAAGGATCGTACTCTATCTCGAGTGATGCAGTATGTGAATTGATATTTTCAACTAAACATACTGTATCTTAGTCGGTCTACCTTGGAAATGGGCCATCAAGAATATTTCTGCACCTGATCCATGGACAAATATGACTTTCCATTCGTTCCATAGTACTGTCATGTCCTGTAATAGGAGTCATGATCTTCTGTGAGAATCAACCATCCATATAGAGTAGGATCAAAATGCTGATCGGTTTTCATTGTAGATTATGGGACTGGTCAACTTCACGTAAGACGGGCCACGTTCATCTTGACTTACCTTCGACCGAAGCGATTTCATCTGCTAGGTTCGTGAATGAACTGCACGAGCAGACTGTCATCTTAGCTGAGATAAGTGAGTAGTACCTTCTCCTATCACGCTTCATGTGGATTGAAAGTCTTCCATTCACCCTGCCATGCCCGGTTCGTTCAGATGAGGTGAGCTAATGAGTAAATTCGACAACGAATCTTGTGCTGTAGCCAACGGAGATATCCATATCCTAGCGGGACCACAAGATCCCTCAAAGATCAAACCTATTGCGAATTTTCGAGCATTAGACTTATCATCACCTAAGATCGGGGCTGATGTG
Source organism: Kwoniella botswanensis (assembly GCF_036426115.1). NCBI lineage: Eukaryota > Fungi > Basidiomycota > Tremellomycetes > Tremellales > Cryptococcaceae > Kwoniella > Kwoniella botswanensis. Next base: position 15,443,839 of record NC_088599.1, on the reverse strand, counting down.
GAGTATCAAAGGCGATTGATCTCTACATGGTACAGGTCCAGTGGACTATTATGTGTAGGCGGCAGTAGCGACAAGGTCAACGTTTGGGATTGTCCGGCTGAGCGATGTGTTCGGGTGAGTTTGTGGCATTGCTTTTGCTAATAGTGACGATGATAATCCTCAAAATACTAATGACCTGACTTCATCCACAGGCATTGAACACCGAATCCACCGCTCCTATAACCACCCTAATTACCGAACCTGTATCTGGCAATTTGATTTTCGCAGGTGAAGCAGATGGTCAAATCAGATTATTCGATCTCAGACAGTCAAGGAAAACAGCTCTGATATCATGGAGAGGTGATTCATGCTCGGATATGGATCGTGGAAGGATGACGAAAGAGGCTGTGAGAAGAACGGCGATCAATAAGATTGGGGTGGTATTAGGTGAAAGTAAAAACATCTCTTCTGCTTGGTGAGTCGATCTCGATGCACATTACCTCAAGACCGTTCTCAGGCTATCAGCAAAATACTTATTTGACTTTACTCTTCTGTGACTATTCTAATATACGCAATGTGTACTGATTATAGTCCATACATATCCAGTGCCAACGGGATGATCAACACCTACGATCTCCGTACACTGTCCTCACCCATCGAATCAATCTTATCCCACCCTAACGGTATCTCCTACGCCTCTTTCCAAGCTCACTCGGGGCTCTTATCAACCATTTCCAATTTGCACTGTACCTCGCACGATGATCCTTCAGCAGATTTCGCTTTACATCGTACGACCCAAGGACACCTCTCACCCGTTACCGCCGAAAGCATCTCTTTCGGTAATCAACCTTCTGAAACGCTCAGCGGGTACTTCAAACCTTATACTGTTATGCATCCCCTCCGACCATTTCTGGGTATAGGTTTTGGGCATACATATTATCTCAGAGGGTGTGGAGTAGGGAAAGGGGATGATACGGATTCAGGAAGTTTTAGCTTCATAAAAGCTCAGGCTACAAATATCATATGAAATGATAATCATACGTTTCGCAGGTCAGCTCTAGTATGTGTATGAGACGATAATGCATTTACGAAATTTACACGTTTATACAATTAGGGTATTGGAAGGTATCAAATAAGTAATGGAATCATAAGGAACTGTGCAGACATAGAAATGATTGATGCTCTGTATGTAGAAGCAAATAATGTGAAAGGTCGCACGTATGCTGAGATGTGGTTTACATACATTCAAACAACATGAGTGGTAACAATAGAAGGAGAGACAGCGTCATGAGGTGCAAAGATATATGAACAAAGCTACCAAGTCGAATTCACAAATTCATGTAGGTTGAAAGGTTTCCCATTCGACTGTTTGAAGTACTATATAGATAGCGCAAGAGAAAAGAGGTCAGCATTATGACCACAGGTGGGTTAGGGATCAACAGGGGAGAGAAGATGGCGGGTCAACTCAGTATGACACACCTCTTCCAAATGTTCTCTACCTTTCTGATCCGTACCGTGACTACTCAAGCCCAAATCATCAGTCGTCGATATGGGTCTCGGATCGATGCCATGATCATTCATCAACTTGTACAGTAACGTTGTCCGTCTTGCGTAATTTTCCAGAGCAGATTGAGTAGGTTTATTCTGAGATTCTACGGATCAAGGGAGTATACAGGATGATCAGCACACTATCGTAAGGAACATCCAGAGATTGAGTGATGAACTCAAACTCACTAAGTATAGCTGCGTTTACCATCTCACTGAGTCTTATCCTTCTCTTCTGATCTAAGAACCCACTCAAGATGCTGTTCTCAGGATTGGAATAAGCGAATAGTGCTCCCGCATCATTAATCTCCTTGAGGAATATCGCACGTATCTCTGGTGAAAGACGTTTAGCCTCGGTATGTAAACCTTGCGCGGCACTCAGAGCGTTCGTAAGATTTATGCTGCTCGTCGAACCGGTGAGTGAACCGGCGGATGACGAAGGTGAGGAACCACCAAGAGAGGATGGATTAAGGGGACGAAAATGTTCGATGAATTCTTGAATTTGTAGATTCAATTTGATATGTGCCGGATCGGTCGACCGAGGTAGTACTGGAATAGAGTGATTTGAAGGACCCGGATTTGGGCTCAGACTGGTATATCGACTGAAATGAAATGCATTACCACTTCCATTGGTGATTGGAGAAAGGGACTCGTTGAGAACGGATGGGAAATGAGTGTTAAGTAGGTCGACGGACTTGGAGATGGACCCATTGAGAATGTGATCCAGGATAGCTATATTAGTGTAGGGCATAATGTCAGTTCAAAGTCGATCCCGAATGTTCTAAGCTAGATAAGTTGATTCAGGTGTTATGGAACTCCGAAGTGGAAAAGAATGACTGTCACCTTCCCCAGATGAGGGAGTCAAATCACTAACCTCGCCTCTTCTCAATCCCTTCCAGATCACTCTCATCAAACTCCACCCCTTTCCTCTTCACAGGGGATTTACCAGCTTTCTTATCCGGTACTTCTAATCCAACTTCCAATTCGTCATCTTCATCGCGATCGATGTCCATACTATCCTCGCCATCATTGTCAATATTCCCATCACTATTCTGTTCTTCTTTGTTGCCATTACAATCTCCATCCCCGTATCTGAGTTTCGTCCGGGACAAGATCCGGGCGGTAGAGGAGTAGGCGGATGTTTCGATGTAATTGAGGATGACGTCGTGCTATCAATGATGAACAGGAAGGTTAGCAGGATATCAATTTAGCGATAGAGATGGGAGAAAGGTCATGGAGGGTGCTGCTAGTCTAGGATATCGAGAGTAGAAAGAACAGGAAATAGAGTCTGGGATGGACGTAAGGACTTACCAAAGAGTACATGTCAAGGGATGAGGATGAGGATGATGAAGAAGAGGAACTTCCGTTCATCTTGAGCGGGTAAGTGATTAATCGGCGTGGACGTGTAGTATAGGAGGTTCTCTGGCGATTCCTAGAGTGGAAGTCCTGGTCGCGATGTGCTTGTAAGCTGCTATGTGAATCTGAGATGATAGTTGAACGATGAACGGCGGTGATGATGTGCTGAATGGAATGGACTGTTCTTATCTGTTGCTGCTGGTTGCGATTTAGCCGGTTATGATGAGTGCGAGTAGTTACGCTAACCTCAATCGCGTGAGAGCATCATCTCATCATCTCACTTCCCACTTGACCTCCACACCGAGTGTCCACCACTTACTTGTGCCTCCGCCATACCTCATCTGGGTTGCATCACCCGGAGTCAACCACGATTCATAATCAGAATACATAGTCTATATGCGTATATGATGAGGTTGGCTCTATCCATTCCGCTCCTTCCGAGATTCGAGCAATTCCATTCTTCCGTTTCTGCCTCCTATCAGTACTCCTCATATTCCAGCACAAATATATCAATTTAAGCATTCAATTTCTGGGCCACACTGTTCAATAACTGAGCCACATCGTCCACTTCCTTCTGTGCAAGACTAGATGAATGATCAATGGTGATCGCCTCGGTGATGGATGGGAAGGTAGTTGCGCCGTATCCCAACCATAGACCTGGGGCGGTGATCTTGTGTTTGTACCATTCTCGGTCCTATACGCCATACCACACAAGTCAGCTATGTATCAAACGGCGCTCACACCCCTCCACATGGCGACAAACGCTGGATAGTTTGTTGGATGATGATGATGCTGAAGCTAGAAATTCAAGATTTCGACTCACTTTCAAACCTTCTTCAGAGATAAAACCATATTCGAAATGTTGTAACTTCTTATTAACCACTCTTATTTCTTTCAAAACCTCTTTGATCTCTTTCAACTTGTGCGACGAGGGTAGCTTGGGGATGGGCAAGTGAGGAATGGGAAGTCTGATACCCTCAACATCCACATCTTTTTGGTGATGATCACAACCTTTACCGAATATCCTGGACACAAAGGATGGTTTATTGTGTTCGAATTTGGGTTTGGGTAATAGCTTCCTGAGTCTTTCGACCAGTTCCTTCTTCTCCTTGTCTAATTTGGTAGAAGCCTTTCGGACCGATTCGATCGATAATTCAAGTGCTTCGAAATTGATCGATCCATCGAGTAGCAACGAGGAGGAATTGGCTATGCCTTGAACCCTAAAATATCAAGTTAGCTTCTCGTCGCGTTTTACATGTAAGTATATGGAGAACTGGACTGACTTTTCAAGGTAGTATTCCAGGTCACGGGCATATTGAGTTGTATTCAATGGTAGAATCAAGGTATCAGCCAATCTTAATGCTACAAAATATTGTCAGCTGATGTTTGAACTCGATCCACAAGGAAGTGCCCGCTCACTCAAAAGACCGATCACTTTAGCGGCATCGGTGTGTCTGTGGAACCCGACGTCGCCGTATCTGCGAAAGGACGAGCAGACATTAGCGGAGACAATGTTGCTCCCGAGGTCCTAGGAGATATTGCGGCTGAAGAGAAGGGACATACTTAGCTTGCCAGGTATGAGAATCGTATATCGAGTGGTAATGGTAAACAGGATCCTTAGGACCACCTGAGATTCAAGGTGATCAGCCAAGCCCTGGGAAGGTGTGGCGGATGAAGGAAGCTGACCTTTATATCCCAAATCACTTGAAGCAATCTATAATGGTTCAGCATTTGTCAGCTAGCACTTCTGACATTGATTATGCGGTAAGCTTACACCGTATCTCTGTAAAAAAGGAGTATAATCCGATCCGGATCTGTAATCAACGAAATCAACATCTGGATTCGTTATGTTACACCTGAAAGAATGCGCTCACCCCAAAGCACCAATTCCGGAACCACCGGCAACAGTCAAGGTCTCAAATTGTTCTTCACCAGAAGTGACAGCGTTGAAGTCGTCCCAATCACCGCCGTCGTTCCGAGTATCGTAGACGGATCTCTTGGGGTCAGAGCTGGAATTGATCTCTTCAGCGGCAGCTTTGAGCGCTAAAGCTATCGACTAAACTCATACGTTTCGTCAGTTCCACCCTTCACTTTGGACTGTTCGGTCGAGGTAACATACGGGCGAAGCAGAAGCGTGGAAGTTGGTTCCAGAAGCTGATCCGTCGATATTGAGGTAGGCGACCGCTACAGGTAAGCCATACAGAATGTCAGTCAACCTGAAACAGCAATTATTGAAGTCAACTTACCATTCTCGACCAACCAATCACCGAAATCTTCAGCCCATTCCACAGATCCTACCAAGCCATACTCCTCCGCGTCCCAGCTGGTTAAGATAATTGTTCGGAGTGGTTTCCAGCCTTTCTTCAAGAGTGCTCCTAATCCTCGGACTACCTCATACTGGGAGGCTGTTCCGGAATTGGGGTCAGATGCACCCAAAACCCAAGCTACAAAGTGGGAATGTCAGCTTGCTATGCTTCAGAGCATAACACACTGGTAAAGCTGACTTACCATCTCGGTGGTTACCTAAGATTACAACCTCATCTGTGATATGACCTGGAATTACAGCCATAGTATCTGAAATCATCACCGCATATCAGCACATAGTACATGCTTTGAGATTTTGGTAAGATAGGACGAGGTTAACTCACTCCAGATAGGTAATACCCTATCGTTCATCTCGTTAACGAGATGTAAATCGACATCGCTTGGACCAATATAGTAATCAACACCATGGTATCCCAATCCACCAGTAAAGTCAGAACCTAATTCAGAGGCATGAATACCTTTTCCTTCCAGAGCTTTCAAGAGCGGTATTACATCTTCGTAGGATAAAGGCAATCTACGATTTTTGCATCAGCCGTATAGGTACATAGTGAATAAAGAGATTCACTCACGATGGTATAGAAGGTTGACTTCCACTTTCGACTCTGGTAGCGTTCTTATAAGCTGGTTCCCCTGGTGTACTTGGATCTCCGGGATATTTAGATAACTGTTTTAAAGCAGGTTGTATCAGCTTATTGAGGTCGACGATATGAGAAGAGCTGACTGACGAATTGGACACTACCCCTTTGAACGCTACTCGGCTATCGCATTATACAAAGGAAAATTAGCTTTGTTCGCAGAATCAATGGATTAGTGATCAGCTCACTTGTCGAGCAGGTCCATCAGGATAGGCTTCGTATCCATTTGCTTCGGTGATCTCACCATCATCTCCTGGATCAGTGAAGACGATCACTCCAGCTGCACCAGCTTCTTGAGCGGCTGTGACAATTTTTTTAGATGTCAGCGATATCGAGCGTTACGTGTGATGAGAGCGCTCACCTTTAACCTTGAGACCTCTGAACGAGCCACCATATTTAGTCAAGACAATTTTCCCATTGAAATCGACACCTGAGAGGAATGATACACTATCAGCTTGGTGGTCACCATTTAGAGTAGTTGAGCAGCTGATACTGACCTTTCTCTTGCAATAGATCGAAATCCTTCTTCCTTCCATATCCGGCATAAACATATTTCGCCTTTATGTCTCCACTAGCAGACAGACCGTGGAAGACTGGGACTTCATCCCGTAGTTGAGAATCAGGATCACCTTCAACTATATCTTCCCTCAATTTCGCTTTGAATGGTGGATCGGTGAGGAGGGTGACGGAGGCGTGGACAGGAGTATTGAGGATTGGGTAGTACTGGGATCATCATTCAAGGTAAGCTATAGTAGTCCTCCGCATTCTGTCCTCATTCCCCAGCGCGCGCGTATGATTTTTGAATTATGAACGATTTGTAGGACGAAACCAGCACTTACCGTATCAACCCAAACACTCAACTTGTCCGCCCCATTTCTAATCCTCCTTTGCGACTCTGCCGATCCAGCTTCGTACACAAGTTCGTTCGCCCCTGAAACCCTCAAGCCAAGTTCCCTCTCCCATTCGTTCTTCAGTGCAAGCGCTGAGTAGAGATCGTAGCCTGAACCAGCTGGATGGGGGTATGAAGTGTATCTCTCTGACGCTCTGTTCCCACCGACAAGTGTCAATACTAATACCTTTAACTCGGATGATATCTAACAATCGTAGAAAGTTGACTTACGCCGCCGCACTGTCGTTACTTGGAACAGATAAAAAGATCTTCTCAGCTTCCTTAGGTGAGATATGCCCATGAGGATGATGAGGGTGTTTGTGCTTATGATCATGGTGATCATGATGTTTATCAGGCCGAGGAAGGGAGAACTTCATTCCTTTCGTAGCGATACCATGCCAGTACGAATTGAGTTGACTGTCATCTTGAGTGATGAGAGCTTCGTTCTGTCCATTTTGAGCTCCGAAAAATTTGGAATTGTAGATACTGAGATATAGTATGATACCAAACAAGGCGGACAGTCGGATGACCTGGGTAGTTATCCTCTTCGACGATTGCTTATCGACAGTCGATGTTGTAGGTCTAGGGAGCTGAGCGTCAAGCCCAAGCTGGGCAGCGTCTTTCTCGTTCAGCTTCATCTTGTTCTTCTGGATTCAGTCTCGATGAGATCGCAGGAACAACATGCAGTATGATATCTCTCGATCTCTCAATGAACAATCTGTGTGATCCGGTGGGCACCTTGTGCTTCATCCCTATCGCACCATTGGTCCCCTTTCGGACTTGACCGATCCGGAAGTAAGCTCGTGGGATCCACATGGTTAAACACGATTGTTTGGTTCCTTGCTTGTCGCCTGGCTATTAACCTAAAATCCAGAGTATCACTCGTACAGCAATGAAATGCACTTACATGGAATACATGTTCTATATAGCTCTGTATGTCGCCACTCATATTCATAAATTGTCTGCAGCAAATATGTCGTCCCTGATCACTTCCTCAGAAGAGTTTATTGACTTGGACACAGATGAAGCCCAAGTTCGATATAGCATCATCCTTGTTCGACATGGTATCGTGGAATGTGTATACTACGAAGCGCCAGGAGGTATACAATCATATAGAGCAGAACTGCTTGCTAACAAGGACTATCTGGCTTGTTACATTCTCGTACTGGGACATGTGAGTGTCCATCCATTCCGTTGCACATTTTGTAATCATATTCTACCTCTTCTGTGATCAGCCCTTGATGCCTTGCACGTACTGTATAGCCTAGTCGTCCATCTCCATACGATCTATCCAGCTCAATGCACTCCGGGCCTTCTACAGGACAGAGTAGTCAGCTGTATAGATCACTTGTTGCCAAATTACATAAATGTGCTCAGAAACTCAAGGAAGCGCGATTCAGATTTACGAGAAAAGTCGACTTGATCCATACCATACGGCGCCTCTTGAAAGATATTATGGAAGATATAGGCGGTGAATATGCCTTGTGCACACCGTAAGCCTTGTCTCCGACCAATCGAACCAAACAACAAAATGAGATCAGATCAACAGAAGCGGCGTAAATGACGATGTTCAAAAAACCGCAGGTACCGGTTGACGAGCAGATCCAATTAGTTGTTCACCACCTTCTTCAGTGATTAGAAGGGTCTATGGTATTCGCGTGTTATCAAATATTTGGGAGACAGACATGATGGTCTTGCAGAATGACGAATTGGTCAGTAATTTACACCATCATCTCCGATCCCCACGGCCCTAGACTGACTGGTTTTTTGTTTGTGGAATGTACCGCACTATGTAGGTGACTGTGCCATCATGGACAGGTGATATGACTGATCCAACAGCAATGCTGAAATTCGCCTGCATCCTGATGAAGAGCAAGGAAGAGAAAAAGGAAAGACACCTGATGGTCGGTCACTGGTTGCGGTGCTTACGAAATCAATTCAAACCCCTCGGTGGTCGGAGTGGTCATGGTAGCCTAGTGGACTGTCCCGGAGGATCGAGTGCTTGTGATGGATCGACTCCGAAAGGGTTTCATCAACAGTCGACATCAGCTACTGATCTGAGATCCAATATTGATCGCTGGATTCAGACATTGCCTTTGTCAGAGCCAGGTGAAAGTGGATATACATGACGAGAGAGTATGATCATCCTAATTCTCGCACAAATCGCATTGTGTAATATGCCACATGACGTGATATCATGTGTTCGGTCATGTCCGTGCGTCGCATCATTTGGTACTACAAGACTCAAGTTACCACACTCGGGTACATCACCTCATTCCCATCCTTATCTTTCTCTTTTCTCTTCTCTTCCTCTTTACCGCCCTCTTCTCCTCTCCTCTCACATCCACGTCACCATGTCCACCTCCGAGAAAGGGGAACAGCTCCCTCTCGTCCTACCCTCCTCCCCTCAATCACCTGCTCGACCTAAATCCAAAGTCGGAACCGCTCTCAAGCACATCGTCCCTCTATCCCTTGTTATCATCTACTACTCTTTCATCGCGCCGCTCTCCCTCAGCTCCATCAGACCATACTCTCAAGTCGAAGTAGCAGCCAAAGAAAGCGCAAGATGTCCCGTCCAACCTCCAATCATAAATATCGGTAACGACTGGGATGTAGTAAACGATCATGAGTATGCCTCCCTAGCTACCAAAAGACTTTCAAGAGCAGTACAAATTAACACCGAATCATATGATAACCTCCCCACGAACGCTAGTGATCCAATATTCGACAAACACTATGAATTCTCTCATTACCTCTCTTATGAATTTTCCAAATTATTCAAAGAACCAATCAAATACGAAAATGTAAATGTCCATGGACATTTGTTTACGTGGGAAGGTAAAAACAAGAATCTCAAACCGATCTTATTGATGGCTCATACAGATACTGTACCGGTCTTACCTGCTACGTTGGATCAATGGAGCTACCCACCTTTTGAGGGTAAAGTTACGGTCAATGCGACTAAAGAAACTCCCGGTACCTGGATTTGGGGTAGGGGTGTAAGTGATTGTAAGAATACTTTATTGGCTATATACGGATCACTGGAAAGGTTAGTTACGGAGGGATATGAACCTGAAAGAACTATTATTGTAGCAAATGGATTTGATGAAGAGGTATGTCCTATATATCTTATCATCTACCTAATATGGGCATAGAGCTGACGTGAGATTGCGTGATACAGATTGGTGGGTCAAGAGGGTCAGGACATATCTCCGAGGTACTTCTCAAGCGATACGGACCTGATGGTATCGCCTTCCTTGTTGATGAGGGATTTACCGGAATCTCGAAGGATTACGGTGCGACTGTCGCAAGCTTCGGTATGGCCGAGAAAGGATCGGTAAACGTCAATGTCAAGGTGGAGACATTAGGTGGACATTCAAGTGTTCCCCCTCCTCACACCGCCAGTAGGTTCAGCTCTATTGGATGTGCTGCATGGGATCAAACAGCTGACAATATTGTCGTCGTATACAGTTGGAATCATCTCCCTTCTCCTCGCTGGACTTGAAGCACACCCATTCAAACCTACTTTATCCCCCCAATCACCTTTCCTTAAATCTCTTAACTGTCTAGCAGACTACGCTCCTGAATTCCCTAAGTCGATCAAACATGAACTCAAAGATCCTAGACAGTGGGACCAGCTTGCTCAGCAATTAGCAAAGAAGGATAGGGTTTTGAATAGTTTCCTGGCGACCACTCAGGCTATCGACTTGATCAATGGTGGGGTCAAAGTAAATGCCTTGCCCGAAGTTGTTGATGGTGAGTTTTTCGTCAGCATCACGGGATCCGGACAAACTCACTGATTGAGCAATCATGTAGCCACTGTCAACTACCGAATCTCATTTACCTCTTCAGTCAACGAAACTCTCTCTCACGTTGCTCAAGTACTCAGGCCTCTCGCAAAAAAACTTGGTTATACCATCTCGGCATTCGATGAACCACATTCTGCTCATCACGAGAATTCTACTTCTCATATCACGTTGAGTGTACCTGGTGGATTGAGCCTGGAACCCGCACCTATCACTTCTGATCGAACCAAATCATTCGCTCTACTCGGTGGAACCGCTAAAGCAGTATTTGGTAATGATACCATCGCTTCTCCTTCAGGAATGTTCGGTATGTCCTACTCTTGATGCATGCTGTGGTGTGATATTGCAAACTGATATGATTGGACCTAACAGCGAATACCGATACGAGGTGGTTCTGGAACCTCACTTCTGATCTTTACAGATTCACCCCTACATTGATTACTGAGAACCTCAATCAACATACTGTCAATGAGGTGAGTTGGCTGTAAACCTCATCGTGTGATACTGAAACAGAAAGCTGATTTCCATATGGTTGATTAATAGCGAATCAGCCTTGAAGGTCATTTGAACGCTACTCGATACTTCTACAAATTACTCAGAAACCTCGAGGGATGGGATGCTGAGTAGACAAGGAATGGGCCGTAAAAGCATGTGAATTTTCTCTTTTCATATTTCATGTAGCTTTAAATCATTGAAAGACGGAAGAACGAATCGAGGGGGACAAGGGATAGAAAGAAGTATAATAAGGCAGATTCAATTCAGTGTATATAACTCATGTTATGTCATTCATGTCTTTCTAAATCCACTTTGCAGGTGTACTGTACTATACACTCTGTGGGGTAATGAATATCACCTGAACTTTGAGAACAATTCCACTTCAGGAGACATTTCATAGTAATTCGATTTCTTCTATCGATATATGATACTTGTATACTCCTTCTAACATTTTGTATTCGCATTTTCTATCTTCTACTTCTTTCCTGTCAACCCACCTCTAGCATTGAATGACTTTTCACCTGCCAACCTGATCGCCCAAGTCTACACAGCAAGTCAGCAAATCATACATCTTCACAGTGGCTTATTTGAAGAAGGAGAGGAGAAACTCACAAATTCATAAGTCTTGATGGCATCCTCATAAGGTGAAAGAATAACTGATTTATCGGATTTACCATCAATCACATCTATGATCGCTTCGATTTCAGTCAGGTAGCAGTCGTCCTGTACATTTGGAATCAAGATCATAAGTTGGCACATATTGAGAAGAAGATACCGAGCAGAGTGTGGACTTACATCTGTGAATATCGTTCTTACTACTCACGAGCAGATCCCAAATTAACATTTCCCAATTTCAGTCTAGATACAAGCGCAATTCACTCACCTTCCTCGGTCGTACCGGGTCTCCTGACATACAACCTCGGTGAAGTACCATAAGGATCAACCAATCTGAATTTCCAACCGTCTGCTAGAATCATCAATTCACAATCGTAATCACCCTCTACAACATGACAAAAAGGTAAGATTAGCCATTGAATACTATATCAATATATAAGTTCTGAATTTACCGTGTAGAACGACAGCATGTAGGAGACTTCCCGTAGCACCATTCTCATACCTCCAAGTGGAACTTGTGATCCTAGGAATTCGATCTTCAGGTTTGACCAGGTTCTCTTCGTCGAATCTCAGAATCGAAAGTTTACCTGCTGGGTCGGTATGTTCGACAGTGTTGGTATGCACGGAGTCGAGCAACACGGGAGGAGTAAAGTATCGAGTTAAGTCGCCTAGTAGTGAGACTTGTCAATAAGCTTGATAGATCGTTTGTTGACTTTTTGATCTGGGAGTGAACGTACAGATATGGGTAGCTTGAGTTACGATGGCTGATATGGTATATCAACATGTCAGCTAGACTGACTTATCAGAACATACAGTAGCTGACTCACGTCCTGGTTCTCGGGATTTGCTCCAATATCCATAAAAGTCCTTGGCAGCGAAATCACTGAACACACATTCTGTATATCAGTCTGTTTATCGAGTCAATTATAGAGATGCGGAACTTACTAGGCAAACAAGTACGAAGCTTGAGTATGCATTACAGTCAAGTTATTTTCGTCGATAAGCTTCCTATGCGAGTGAAAAGTCGATAAGCTGATAGCGTCTCAAAAGGATATTGCACTTGAACAACTTACTTGATTTCTCGAGCAGCTAAGTTACGACATTTTCCGTATCAGCTTTCCTTCCATTTGCCTTCGGTCGAAGGTTACACCTCGACATACCTTTAAGATACCTCAACATGTATCCTACGGAAGTGACATTGCCATTTTCCTCCAATTTCTTTCCAACGGCTTCGACCTCCTTGAGATCCTCTACATCACTAATGGGCTTTTCGATGAACAATCCCACTTTGGGGAAATATCGTAAAAGTTCAAGTTCGTTATCGTGATTTGGTTGAGTGGATCCTCGAGAGTTGGCTTGGAATCCCAATATAGCGAGACTATATTGTCAAAAGTCAAACCATGAGTCAGTACGAGTGCAATTCCCACGTCCAGAGTTGATAGCTTACTGAGGGGTATCATCACCTTTCAATCCTTCTCCAGCTTCTTTGATACTTCCGAATACCTTTGTGTTCTCATATCCATGTTTGACATTTGCATCGGCCCGTTTGATGGCTAAGACTGAGTTGGCTCGGTCTTTGTTCAAGTCAACAAGACCAACTACGTTAAGTCGAGAGCCAAGTTTCCTATGGATCCATTCGGTCAGTACAAGAGATTCATGAGGTATGAATAAGATACGCACTGTTCCAATCTCTTTGACTACTCATTGACGTCAGTGTACAATGTCAGCTATACTGTCTCACATAGAATGGAATATAGTACGGACATGATTCCATGGACCTTCGGTTGTTCCTATACGACCAAGAGGATCATCGTAAGTATACAGTCCTAGCTGAGATAATGTTACGTAGACAAATGGACTGAGTACTTACCAAAGTTGATGGGTCCAGCACCCAAGAGCAAAACGTTGAATCCACCTGACATGATTGACTGGATACTGGATTGAGATATGCTTATCGATATGAACGGGATTGGTTGATTTGATGGGGGAAAGTATCACATATTGATCTACACGTCGACACGTATTTATACCCCGACTGGTCTTGCATCATTCGAGGTGTTTGTACTTCGGATCGGAAGATGATCGGTCGTTGCAGTTATCTTATCATTCCGATTATTCACCTCGTATTCACCTGGTTGCAACATGTGCCACACGTACTACCGGATGCCGTAATCCCGGATGATTCACTGGAATCACGTGTATGAGCAGGTAATGTTCCTCCCGTCCTGCTGAATGGGTGGCCCAATTAAATAACCAGGAAATAAGGAAATAAAGGGATCCGAGCTGAAGCAAGTCACGAACAAAGACAAAGATACAGACATCAATTCATCATTGCATCTCATTCAATCAATCCATCAACATTACTTCATCTTCACACTCTCTTCTTCTCGATATCACCTAACCTCGACCCATCCTCACTCCTCGGTACGACTTTACCACTCGTCGATCCTTCATCAAGTCCCTCTTTCGTCCATCAGTAGATCAACAATCAATACCAGTCGAATCGTCCCTTCCCTTCCAAAAAGACATAGATAGGATCCCATCATGTCCAAGGTGAGTACGCGTCTTCGAGCTGAACTGTCCCTTCAGGTTTACTGACAGCAAGCTGACATGTTCTGGCTGCTTCAGGCTCAATTCTTGCGCGAGTACAAGCTGGTAGTTGTCGGCGGTGGTGGTGAGTTGAGCGTTTCTCCGTCAACCATGAGGAATCTTTAGGGTCCGTGCGTGGGATAAGAAACACAAGTCCTTTGATCAGAGAGAGATGTACGGAATAGATGGAAGAGAGTAGTACTGGAAAGGCCATTTGACTAGGCAGGGCAGGCATCCTTCAATGATCGCTTCGATTGGACACCTATCCGGCGTATCTCCATTCACTCTACTGTCCATATCATTCACTGCTCGAACCCCTTTCACAAGTTATCGCTAATTCCTTCATCGTGCGATACTCATAGGTGTTGGTAAATCAGCATTGACCATCCAGTTCATCCAGTCCCATGTAAGCTCACCTCTCTCACATTCACATTCACATCCTATCCTTCATTCCAATGCAGGAGATGGGTCGACTAATCTTACGCTTTGTTCTCCAGTTCGTCGATGAGTGAGTCTAACAGAATTGGCGTGTGCCGTGGCGTCATACTAGCTTGTGTAAGGGAGGTTCGTGCTGATTTAGGATTTTGTATCGATGTGATAAAGGTATGATCCAACGATTGGTGAGCTTCTACTTTAGTGTATAACCACATCACTTAGCTGACGATATACCCTGTGAAATGTAGAGGACTCATACAGAAAACAATGTATAATCGATGAAGAGGTGGCTTTACTCGATGTGCTTGATACTGCAGGACAGGAGGAGTATGGTGCGATGAGAGAACAATATATGAGAACTGGTATGTCAGCTATCTCTGAATGGCCGAGCTCCGAGCTGATCGTCCTGTACTTGATATTTAGGCGAGGGCTTCCTCTTGGTCTATTCAATCACCTCGCGGAGTTCGTTCGAGGAGGTGTCAACTTTCCATCAACAGATCTTGAGAGTGAGCTGGATCTCGCGTTGCATTAGCAACTGCCAAAGAAAATCAAGCTGACATGGAATCTTCTGGTGCAGGTGAAAGACAAGGATTATTTCCCTGTCGTCGTAGTAGCCAACAAGTGTGATCTGGAGTATGAGCGACAAGTGCAACCACATGGTGAGTTGAGAAGATCGCTTTTTTGACGACGTTCGCGGATTTTGCAACTGACTGTCTTACTTTCCCAGAGGGTCGAGATCTCGCTAAGAGATTCAACGCACAATGTATCGAGACTTCAGCCAAGCAACGTGTAAATGTGGATGAAGCTTTCATTGCTGTTGTCAGAGCTATCAGGAGGTATCAGAAGGTGAGTTTGACTATCTGATTTGACATCGCATGTACATCTCACCACAATGCGTCTTCGCAAATTTACCGTGCTTTGCATGGCAGGGGCTAATTTGATATGCTATATATTTACAGGAATCTGGTCCACCCCAAGCGACTAGTGCACCTGGTAAATCAGCTGCTGGCGGAGTAGGCGGTCGTGCCGATCAGAAAGATGATCAAGTAGATAAAGGCTGTTGTGGGGGATGTGTCGTACTTTAGACAAAGCACGCGCATCATTACACTAGGATTTGCTTACTTTCCGTTACTGTTATTTGCTTCCCTGTATTCGTTCTACACATACCCCTTATTCAAGCGAGCACCAAAAGATACATAGATGTCGATTCTATTAGATCAGCCAGCGTGAGGAGAGAGAAGAGAATGATCTTGAATATATTGTCTTTTAGCATAATTTTGTATATACATTTTTTCCATTCCTGGTAGTTATATATGGGTACGGGTACATAGGTTTCTTTGAGATGAGTGTTTTCTCAACGAGATGCGATAAATGAGAATATACCAGAGAAAGACAAAATGAAGATGCAGTGAGGCATGCATAGAGAGGTGAAGTGATCATTGGATCCAACAATCGATAAACCGACCGCAGATAAGCTCCCTCGGATATTTGAAGCGCAACAGTTCTTCAACTCCGATGTCATTCTGCTCGTACAGTACATCACACCAAAACTTTTGCTCTTCGATATTCCATCTATCAGTCTTCCTATTATGTCATTCAGATCTTCACCCCTATCCATAGGGTCCATTGCTGGACCCAGTCGACCGTCGTTCGCCATACGTAAATATGCGACTCAGCCGAATGGACCGCAGAATCAGAATATAAGTGATATGATAAATAGGAAGGCCATCTCATCAGCATGGAGGGGTATGTACTGACTGTTCTAGCCCTATCTCATCGTATCCCTGTGATTTCTCGGTTTACAATAGAACGATATCTCCTTGAGATCTTTCGGGCGATCAAGTAGCATGATTTACTGATCAATCACTATTTCCATATAGCATTATCACCTAATCAGAAATTGATATTCGGCGGTCTAGTAGCCCTTGGAGCTTATTTCGAATATTCTTTATTGGATAGATACGTATTGGGACCCATCAAGTTGCGGAAAGAGGAAGAGAGGAGGATCAAGGCGGAGCAGAATATGGGAATTGGAAAAGCAGAAGGTCATAAAGAGGTTTTCATGGGTGAGTGAAGAAGTGATTGATAAGACCATCATCATTCTGGTGCAAGTGTGTTAGTTAGGTATAAGTGATATGATGGAAGAGAATATACTTGACGATCTACCCTTTGACCTTCTCTTTCCAAACCTCTTCGGTACATAGAGGTTATCTTACTGTTATAATCTGAAAATGAATATTCGCTGATCTGATGATGATCGCATCTCAGAATCATCATAAAGAAATCTTTGATATCGTACCAACCATTCATTGACAATCACGATCACAATCACATTCAGGTCGATCTTGCTACATAACATATAGAACAGAATAGTATAATGATGCATTTCTCATGAACCAACATGAAGGAACCTAAAACAAAACGCAAAAACGAAGATCTATTCATTCCTGTTCGACTCTCAATCATCCCCCGCATTCGTTTCTATATAATAACTAGGCAACAGATTACTACCCATCGTACCCATCGTATTCGTATGGCCCCTTCGTCCCGCACCGTGTCCCCTTCCAGCAACGGAATGGTATGTCCTCCTGGATGATTCTCTCTCTACCATTTCGGGTCGAGTCGAAGACGCCATCGCAGACGGTGTGATTGTAGAAGCAGGAGTGTATAAATTGGTATTTGGATTTGGATTTGGGTTGACGAATGACACGTTTGTATTAATCGGAGGTACGTTTCTATATTGATTTACCACTCCCCCTTGGGGCCCTTGGGGGATCTCACGTATAGGTTGAATACCTAATTTCCTTAATCCATCTTCATAAGTGACCACGACCAATTCATCATTGGTCTTTTCTTCCATATCTACCTTTTCTTTATCTTTATTAGACGATTGCCAAGGTGAATGTATCAACCCTATACCGCCTTTCTTCAATTTATGTCCATTCTTTCCCCCGCTGGCGGTAGAAGGAGTAACGAGCGTAGTATGTCCAGTAGAAGGTGATGGTTGTATTGTAGTTGGTATAGGTGTAGGTGTATTCCGGCCCCCCATTCCTTTGGATGAAGATCCAGCAGAATATGGATAATTCATAAATGGATTATGAGCATTCCCTCCATGATCATATCCATATCCATTACCACCACCGTATCCGTACTGGTTGCGAGATTCATGTATAGGCGTGGTAGATGCTGAAGAGGATGTCCGACATGATTTGGTGAGTTTGTATAGGGCGTAGAAGGTTATGAGAAGGACAGCGAAGGATGCTAAGCAGATGGCTACGATTTCGACTGTGGTAATGAATCAGATATATAATTAGCTTGTTCTGGTTAGGTTGACAGTGTAAAGTAGACTACTCACTAGGCTCAAGTTTGAAAGCCATCTTCTTTCAGTCAAAATGAGATTCGACCACGTCCCAAAACCCTTTCTAGCCCTCTGAATTGTTGGACGATGGGGGATGGTCGTATTTTCAATCGTATTTATCTGAGCTC
Organism: Kwoniella botswanensis; assembly: GCF_036426115.1. Taxonomy (NCBI): domain Eukaryota; kingdom Fungi; phylum Basidiomycota; class Tremellomycetes; order Tremellales; family Cryptococcaceae; genus Kwoniella; species Kwoniella botswanensis. Next base: position 15,425,684 of record NC_088599.1, on the reverse strand, counting down.
GATGAAATGGAAATCCAATGAGGATGATTTGTTAACGTCGATGTTGACGATTTGATTGGTATGATATGAATTTGGTAATATGGTTGAGTATGATGATGGAACACTGCTTCTACCTGGATAGATACTACAGTATGGGGACGTGATCAATTGAAAACGAAATGTTTTCTTCCCTTTCTTCTAGGATATGACTGATACAGAGTGTCCTTGGTCGTGGTGATAGCTTATAACCTTGAGAGATGTGAGGCTGACTGTGAATGATGTCGAGTCGGAACTGATGAGAGCAAAAACCAACGAAGATGAAGATGATAATGTGAGAGCACCTTCCAGACACCTAACAAAGAGAAACAGACCATGACATCCACACCACTATCGACAGATCCGGTAAAACGATCATTCCTAGTGATAACCCCACTCCTTTACACTAAGCGTTTTCGAGATCAAAGGAAACTTTCAATCTTTTACCTATGGGTCATAATGCATAATGTTATGATCAAGGGGTTAGTAGTTCAAAGGATAGTCAGTGGTTAGTTGACACAGCTTTTCCCAGCTCAAGGCTTAATTAGGCCGGATACTTAGATATTTCAGATCTATAGTTCAGTACGTTAGATTACAGTACTTAATCTTCCTAAAGGACTACCTTTATCATTACAATTCCTGTTCGGATGTCTATTCTTTCGCACAGAGAACAAAGGATTTTCAGCAGCTTGAGGTTTTGATGACAGCCATTCTTCCCGATTTCATCGACTTTGATAGCTTAGCTGAGGTGTCGGTCGATTTCCATGATGAGGATTTTGTTTAGCTTCTGTCTTGATCCCTTATTTCAGTAAAGCCCAGTCTATTCCGTAAAAAGATACATTTTATATGAAAAGACTACTTAACCTTTATTCTGCGCAACAATGCAATTGTCCTTATTGTTCTGACATATATCCTTATTCCTTTTATTGCTCGGTTTGTATCACAGCATCTGCAGGCAATACCAAACACCTAAGATTTCCATCTTTGATATACATCTAAAGTACAGCAGCTGCACCAACTACAACAGCACCAAGCATAGTACCGACCACACCGAACGTAGCGTACGGAATCGACATCTCACCCGCTGAGGATGATCCGCTGGAAGCTGCTGAAGAAGAGGACGTAGTTGAGGTGGAAGTGGTATTTGGTGCAGTGGCTGAAAACACATCACGGTATCATATCAACATCGAGTCAATAGTGAAGAGCTTGAAGAAAGGTATGAACTTACTACCGAATGTAGAACCGCACTGTTGGGTCAAAGCCTGGCCGAACGATGTGTCGCCGATTGAAGAATTAGCCTGTTTGGCTTCGTAGTAGATACTGTTAAACCCTTTGTATCAACCAAACGAACGAACGAGACAAGACAGTATGGGCCGGACCGGCCTGAAAGGGAATAGACTTACCCCGATACACAACCTGTACAGAGTGATCCAGAGGACAAAACAGATTCCAAACCTGATAAAGTTGAACTATCACCTGATAAGATGGAAGTAAGGTAATTGACAGTAATGGATTGTCCAGTAGCATTTTGAACGGTTGTCAAAGCGTCGGTTACACAGTAAGTGTCGGTCCTGTTTCATGTAATATAATAATCAGACATCGAGCGATCGATCGGTTTCATTCATTATACGATGAGCGGACTCACGTAGAATTCTTTGAACATCCCGCCGCGTAGATTTCATTGTAATTACCCAACAACCCTACGAGCCCTTGGATCTCAACTGCGTCTGTTCCGCCAGCCGAATAGTCAGATGAACAAGCTGAATTGACGGACGATTGAGCAGAGGTCAAAGTTGAATTATCACATGTTGGTGTGGAGGATGAACAGAGCGAACCGAGGTAGGTGTTGATGGTGGATGTTATCGAGTCGTTGGACTAGATAGCCAAGCCAAGCCAAATTATCAGCTCCGATAAATAGATATATAGATAGGGACGATCGGCCCAACTCACACTACCGCTCAAGACTGGTAACAAGCTTGTTAACTGAAGACATGATCCTAGATCACCTAGAGCTAGAGAGGCGAGTTGGGTGGTACAGCCTCTATGGAATCCATCGGATCAGTAATGATCGTTATAGGAGTGGGCAAGAGTCTTAGTCTTGATACTTACGATGACAGTCTGTGGGGTATAGTAATGACAAGCGATAGGATCAGTATGTTTCGCTTCGTCAGATTCAATCGATACACTCACGCCGCCGCATAAGAAGTGGAAGCCGCAATAGCGATGAGAGCAGATCGGGCGAGCATTGTTGTTGATACTGGTGTTTTCGTTCGGGGTTGTGTGGTACGAGATTCAGTGGCGAGGTGCGATAGGGTGAACAGATGCAATTCAAGATTTGATGCTTTGAGATGTTATATGTTCAAGCTAGACCATGCAGATGCAAAAATCAAAGTCAATGCTGTGTCATGTACTATTGTTGGAATGGAATGCACAGTGAGTTTACGATATTATCGGTTTCAGGGTATCGTGAATGCTCAATGCTTTACTGCGCTGACTATGACGACGATTCGTCTTCTCTGAGCTGAGTTTGACCTATGTCCTTGTCTCGGCCCAACTTGTCCCGCCTTGGCCGATGATATATTAATTACCACAGTCTCAGAATTCACCCAAAGTCTGATTGCTGATGTTTCAGTGCAGACCACGCAGATACAGTAGCGAAGCATCGTTTTTGTTCGTGACACTTCGATACTACGGTGCGTAACCTTGTGTACCATACATATACACAGCATTTCAGTGTATTCTTTCGGTTACTTTGGTTACGTCGCTCCTTGGCATTGCTCTCTACCTTTCGAAAACTGATCTGCATACATACATTCTATCAACTACATACATTCAATCCATTACGATGACTCGCGTTGTGTATACGAAAAGCGACTGCTTATCTGATCTTGCTTCTACCTTTTGATTATCCTTCTCTGTACTGTCTAATACCTTCTTTCTTGTTTAGTAAAGAATCCTTCACATCCATCTCGGTGTCGGATGTCTTACAATACGTATCTATAATCACATTGCACGATCAGTCTTCACCCATATATCACCATCCGACCGTCGTCCTCGAACTCACCTGAAATGGATATTCTCATTCTCAGTCATACCCTTCATACCATTATCAGCCGCCAAGACAGGATCGGCAGGACCGTATTTCTTGTCTCTGGACTTGTTGTCTCTCCACATCTGCGAGTTTCCCATCGAATCAGCATCAGCATCAAACTCAGCGCTATTTTGCTAGTGAGTGTACTCGAACTCACGTAAACCCAAAGAAGACCATGACAGATAGTCTTGAGGATGTAACCTGCCATCATTGAGTAGGCGGCAGTTTGGTATCGAGGTGCCTCACTTTCCAAGGCGGTCAGTGGGCCAACTAAACAAAATCGGTTAGTTGAGAACTGGGCTAAAAAGGCAAGGATCATGATGATGATAGGACACTCACCAATATTACCGACACAGTAAGCAACAAAAATACAAGAAGAAGTTACGACTCTCTTGGAGTATGCACCGATATTGGATGATACCATAACCAAACCGATGGTGAATCCGATTGATTGGGTGCTACATCACACAGTAACATTCATCAGCTATCCCCTCAGAAAACGATGAGACTATGCGTAAAAGGTGGAATCACTCACTTGACCAACCAGAAACCAATAAGTCTAGCCCAAGTATATTTGTGCGTAAAAGGTAAGAAGCTCATCATGGCTGTACCCAAAACACAGATTAAGTTTCCAACAGTCATCATCAACAACCTGGTGTTGGCCCATCGAGTGGCTACGAGACCAGCAATCAAAAGTGAAATAACCTGGAGTGAACGACCGGCACAATCGAGTAAAGCAGCGTTGAATGTCGAATAACCTAATCCTTTAATGATGGTTCCGGAGAAATTGGTAAGTACTCCATTGGGAACGGAAGAACCGAACATTGCTAAAGAGAGGAACCAGCTGAACCAAAGAAACCACTGATCAGTCATGCGGTTCAAGTCTCTATTGATTTCTCGGACGTAGAAGAGGGTAGGGGAATGGACACTCACGTTTTAGGATCTTTCAACGCTTGGAAACCATGAGTCCAATTGAAATTCGTAGTTTTCAAACCCACACCCGACTGGGCAACTCGGTTGACCGCTGCTGGTCGATCTTCCTTCTTGATCCATTTGGCAGTACTGGGCCCATCGGCAAGGAAGAAGTATAGACAGATACCAAGTGCCATGGTGACTGCACCGAGGATGTAGAAGATCAATTTCCATCGTGGAGTGGGATGATCGTCCATCTAAAAATACAAAAAGAAAACAGTATCACGAACCCAAAATCAGCCTTTACTGTGGTATCGGCAACATATAGGAGGGAAAAGGGAATCAGAACCTACCTTGGAAATACCAGCAGCCATAAGAGAACCTATCATGCCACCCCAACCTACCGCAGAGTACCAGATGGTTTGTCTTAAAGGAATTTCATCTCGCTTGTACCACCATCCGGTCATTAATGACAGACCAGGTGTGACGGCAGCTTCGAATACACCGAGGAAGAATCGAGTCACCATAACGTGAGTGAAGTTCTTGGACCAAACCATGACCAATACGGTTAAACCCCAGACGAAAGCCGAGACACCAAGGACTTTACCGGCGTGTAATCGACCAAGAGCGTATTGCCATCCAGGTTGAGCTACCATATATCCGCTGTGCAACAGCAAGGCATGGTTAGTCCAAGTTCTTTTGACTATGGTGTACGGCGTCTGACAAAGTGACACTACTTACATGTAGAAAATAGCTGCTCCGAGTGAATACTGATTCCCATGCATCCCCATGGCCTTCTCCATACCAAAGACTTTGGCATAGTTCAAAGCGGTCTTATCGAGGTATTGCAATGTTTGAGTGATGAGGAATAGAGGTAAGAGAAGTAAATCGATTCGTACTCGAATACGTTTATTTTGTTCAGGTGTCTACATCAATACCCATATGGAATCAGCCACTACCATAGACATTCAAAGGGGAGAAAGGGAAACCTACAATTTCACCCAAAGCTTTCGATTGCTCATAAGCTGCCAAACCGACATTTGGTCCTTCATCTTCTTCAGCGATAGCCTGAGGGACATTCACAGCAGCGTGATCGATATGCTTGACAGCACCCTTCTCCGCGTCTGTATCGGTAGTCCATTCGGACGAGTCGGTCACTTGTCTTTCAAGTGTAGGTAAAGAGGACATGATTCAGTTTGGAATTGGCACGATTGAGGATGAAGGAGTGATCATGGGTTATGAATTATACCCCTTGGGTCCCCAATATCTCATCCTATTTATACCTTTTCCACGTCCATCCCAAGACTAGCTTCCTCTCTTTGAGAAGAGAGTGAGAAAACCTCGCTGCCCCAATCCCCGAGCCCCCTGGTCCCCCTCTGCCCCTCCTTCCCCCACAACAATCACCCTGACGACACTTCCTAGAAATTCCGATGAGCAACGTGCGACATACAACGTACAGCGTACAATGTGCATCGTCCACTTCACTTCTCATTGTCAAACCGCCTCACTTGCCATCTCTGTAGTTAGGTTAAAAGTGAATGCCAAGAAGTCATCTTTTACCCGCCGGTACCTTGCTTCAGGAAAACGACCAATCGAAATTGACATGATGTGATTCATGATTCCTTTAATTCGAAAATACAAGATAAGTTTTATCCGCCATTTTCGAATAATCTTTATACCCCACAGCCGCTTCGAGGGAGATAGGTGTTATTCGGTATCTACTTTGGATACCTCCGGATACCCCACAGAGGAATTTCGAATTTCTGGAGAAGTTACGTGAGAAACGTACGTTGATCGGACAGGATCGTTCCGTAAGTCTAACAATGATCAAAACCCCGCAGTTCAGTTATCGATTGACAGAAGGCAAGGAAGGGAAGGGAAGTCAACGTGAATCTGAAAGTGATCGATTCCGGTTAAACTGCACATCAATCGTTAGATCCATTTTTTGCCCTGTTCCTGAGTTGAACAGTCCAAACTCAACGTAAAGGAAGTCTTGGCATTATTTGAACCCGGCGGTAAAGCGCTATCATCGGAGAGGATAAAGAAACGTTACGCCTTGGAGAAGTCGTTGAAATTGACAAGGAACGATCAGGGGGTCGAGGTCTGAATTTGCTACGACGACATATCGGTGTTCATCCCTATTTTTGATAGCCGTAATACCTTACAATATTTGACCCACGCTGCTACATTATTCGTAAGCGACGTTGGGGTCCTTGTCATTTCGTAACGAATTGTAGATCAATCACCGATCAACTCACTTTACCTGCCATTACCGGAACTCAACTGAGCGAAAGGGCTCTGCGTATCAGGATGAAAGAGCCTAGCGAACATGTCAGCAGATCAAGAGGCACATACCCCCCGGAGAGTGCCTCAGAAACAAGACCTTCTAGTTTAATCTCATTGTGTCTCACCAAGAGAAATGGCGGGAATCAACCGTGTCAGCAGCAAGTGTATTTTCGAATTTCTCATTTCACATATGTATCTCAATGCATGAATGTTCATTTATTTGAATTCGTTTCTTCATTTGTTCGAATCGAAAACTATCTAACAAAGATCTACAAACTACACATAAAGATTTACCAATACAAAAGAAAAGTCCCAAAATATCTATCTACTTAATCCTCTAATCCATCTCTTCCACCTCAATATCCATACTATCATCATCATCGTCCTCACTATCATCCGGAGCGGAGACGTCCGGCTCATGGTTCGGGATCACTACCAATCTATTCTTTCTCACGTCCGCAGTGACATGAGCTGTCTCGCCCTCTCTAATTCTAGCTTGAAGTAATAATCTCGATAATGGGTTGAGTATTTCCGTTTGGATCAATCGTGCCATCGGTCTTGCACCGTAAGAGGGTGAATATCCAGCTTGAGCCAACCATTCACAAGCTGGTTCATCAACGGCCAATTTGATCTTCTTGTTGTTGTCTTTAAGTCTTTGTTGAATCTCTTTAAGTCTGACGTCCACAACTTTCCTAATGTCGGATCGGGATAATGATCGGTATAAGATAATATCGTCGATACGGTTGATAAATTCAGGCGGGAAAGTCTGAGAGATAGCACCTTGTACTTTCGCTCTGACTTCAGGTGCGACCGCTCCTTCGGATGGGTTTTCGTTGAGGTATACCGAACCGACATTAGAAGTCATCATGATGATTGTATTTCGGAAATCGACCACTCGTCCTTTCCCATCGGTCAATCGTCCATCATCAAGTACTTGAAGGAAAAGTTGGTGGAATTCCCTGGCAGCCTTTTCGATTTCATCGATCAGGATAAGGGAATATGGTTTTCTTCTGACCGCTTCGGTAAGCTGTCCACCGGATTCGTGACCGATATAACCTGGTCCAGCACCGATAAGTCTCGAGATGGAGTGTTTCTCGGAATACTCTGATGCGTCAATTCGGACCATTGCTTCTTCACTGTTGAACATCACTCCGGCAAGTGTCTTAGCGAGGAGAGTCTTACCAGTACCGGACGGACCGACAAGGAGGAATGACGCGATGGGTCGATTTTGATTGGAGAGACCAGATCGATTCAGTCGAATGGCGTTGGCAACCGCTTTGACCGCCTCAGGTTGACCAATGACTTTTTTCGAGATAAGCTTTTCGAGTCGGAGTAATTTGGTCTTTTCGGTTTCGACAAGACGAGAGACGGGCACACCGGTCCATCGAGCGACGACCTCGGCTATCATCTCTGGAGTGACTTGTTGACCTGTACCTCGCTCGGCTTCTCTTTCTTCGAGCTCCTTGAGTTTCTGCTCTCGTTGAGGAATAGAGTGGTATCGTATATCGGCAGCGGTTGCAAGGTCATATCTGTATCCAGAAGTCAGCGTGATGTCTCAAGGATATATATATTCAGCAATGTTGACTCACCTTCTCTCAGCCTCATCAGCTTTAGCTCTCAATTCATCTATTCTTCTCCTCAAATCGTGAATTTCATCACCTAGATGCTTTTCATTCTCGTATTGTCGCTTGAGAGGACCAAGTTTATCTTCAACTTCCGCGATTGCTTTCTTGGCAGCTTCGAGTCTCTCCTTTGACGCTTCATCCTTTTCCCTCTCAAGCGCATGAACCTCGACTTCCAAGCCAAGCTTCTTACGCTCGAGCTCATCGATAGCTTCAGGACGAGTCTCTCTAGCGACCTTGACCGCACTTGCAGCTTCGTCAAGCAAGTCGATAGCTGAATCAGGCATTCTTCGAGCGGTGAGATACTGCTTGGCGAGTTGAGCAGCAAGTACGAGTGCTGAGTCCATGATTCGGACACCGTGGTGGGTTTCATATTTCTCTCGAATACCTCGCATAACTAAGCAATAAGTTAGCAAAAGAGACTGCATTTTAATGAGAGAAAAGGGAACTTACTGGCTACAGTATCTGGTACTGAGGGTTCATCAACGATGACTTGAGCGAATCGTCTTTCGAAAGCGGAATCTTTCTCAATGTATTCTCGGTATTCGTTTAGGGTGGTAGCACCAATGACCTTGAGTTTACCTCGAGCAAGCATGGGTTTAAGCAAGTTTGCCGCATCCATACCGCCACTGGAGTCTTTACCGGCCATGATGAGGTGGATCTCATCGATGAAGAGGATGATTTGTTGACCTTCGTCTCCTGACTTTTCGACTTCGGAAAGAACAGCTTTGACTCGTTCTTCGTATTCTCCCTTGTATTTCGCTCCTGCCATCTACAGTGGTTGTTAGCAATAATCACATGTCAGTAGATGGAGACCAAGCTTACCAAAGCACCCATGTCCAATGCTAATAATCTACTTAACAAGCTTGCTGGTACATCTCTATCCACTATCCTCTGAGCTAAACCTTCCGCAATGGCTGTTTTACCGACACCGGGTTCACCGATAAGTACCGGATTACCTTTAGTTCGTCTCGAAAGGATACGGATGACTCGTCGGATTTCGTTATCCCTTCCGATGACTGGATCGAGTTTACCTTGTTCGGCAAGGGCGGTAAGATCGGTACAATCTAGAATAACAATTAGGGGTCAGTATCAGAACATGAAGTATATGGTTGAGAGAGAACCACTTACATTTATTCAAAGCGTCGAATTGACCTTCGGCAGATTTACTATCAACTTTCCTACCACCCCTCTTCCTTCTCACCTCCGCTTCTAATGCTTTTGGTTCAGCTCCTGTTCCTTTCAACAGCTCTTTCAAATCTGAGTTATCCACTTTCAGCAAAGCCAGTAAAAGATGATCTATAGCTACGAATTGATCGTTCTGTTCCTTTTGGAGTTTCTGGGCTTCACGAAGGACCGAGTGGAATGGTTGAGTTGCTGGAAGGGGTGGTGCAGGTGCTGGATCGACTACTGGTAGATTGTTCAGTTTTCTCATCAAAGCTCGATTGAATATCGTTGGGTTTCCACCGATATGTTCCAATGCGGCTTTGAGTAATGTAGGTTGATCAGGTTGAGAAGATGACCCTTCACTTGGTTCTTCCCATAACACCGATATTAAGTGGACGGGGTAGACTACAGGTCGATTAATCAAGAGTCAGCATTATGTCTCACGTCAAGTCCATAAAGGCCGATTAGACTCACCCTGCGAATTGGCCATCTCCTCTGCCTTGTCAAAGGCAGCTTTCAATACTTGAGCTGATTTATCTGTGAAATTGTCCATGATGTTTGTCGCCTATGGTGGCTATGTGTGTATGGTACTTCGTTGAGTTTGAGTTTGTTTTCAGATGTAAAGAGAAAGGAAGAGAGAGGGGATACGTGGGAAGAGTTTGGCTTTATGTAGTCAGTGTAGATGGGACTAGGTAGGAAATAGTAGGATTGTGTCAAGGAATGTTAATGTGGGTGCCCCACTCTTCTGGTAGGTTCATGACGTTTCTCAACCATACAACATCACGCCCGGACCTGGGAGAAAACGCTAGAAACACGTGGAGAGATCTACCGAGTCGTCGGGTATGCCCGCTCTCTCTCTCTCATCTCGCCTTAGCTTACCACCTTTCAAAGAGATCTCTCAATTCGCATTTGTTATCCTTATTCTTTCTCATCTCAGTCCATCATCGGAAACGGCCGGATCTGCGTGACAAGTGACAACGAAGTCATAAACCATCAAGGGTCACTCTTTCAATCTTTCCCACCATCAACGCACGCCTCTTTCATCGTCATGAACACTAGTGTCAACGCCATCGCCGGTCCTTCCCGACCCTTACCGCGTCAATCAGCGCGGCCGTTCGTTTCAGCTGATAATCGACCTTCTGAACCTGATGGGATCTTTAGAGTGGTGCTGATCACTAGTGGGAGTGTAGCTAGTATCAAGGCTCCTGACATCGCTGCTGCGCTATCTCAAGTGGGTTGATGTTATTTCCCCAGATAGATGCTGAGTAAGCTGAATGAATGAACGTGCTGCATTGTATAGTCTGGTGACATAGCGTTACAAATCGTCGCTACGAAATCATCGACTCATTTCTGTAATCAGCGGACTGTAGACGCAGCCATACGAAAATCATTCGGTATTAGTGAGGATGAGAATGTTCCTGACGATCTCGGTGTGAGAGTATGGACAGATGAGGATGAATGGTCTGTGAGTGAAGATAGAGCGGATGAGCTGTTAGGGAGCCGTACTGATGATGAGACATGGTATAATAGGACTGGAAGAAAGTGGGAGAGCCAATCTTACACATCGAGGTAAGTTCAACGCTTCCATTATCCAATCGAACAGCTGTTCATCAGCCGCTATGTGCTTAGTTACGTCGTTGGGCAGACTTGGTAGTCATCGCACCGTGTTCAGCCAACACTCTAGCCAAGATAGCTGGAGGACTATGCGATAATCTAGCTGTGAGCTTATTGTACCCGTATGAGCAAGCGATCGATCTGCTAACGAAAATTATATTTCAGACATCGCTTCTTCGCGCTTTATCACCTTCCACACCCGTCATCGTTTGCCCAGCAATGAACACTCACATGTATCAGCATAAATTCACTGCGAAGCATTTACGTATATTACAAGAGCAATTAGAGTATCTTATATTGGGTCCACAGGGAAGTGGTATTTTAGCTTGTGGTGATGATGGTAAGTGGAAGACGCTCGTCAATCACATAATGCCAAGTCTGGCTTGTCGACGTTGCATCTGATTGATTGAGTTGTTTCGCCCTGTAGGTCCCGGTAAAATGACAGATTGGAGAGAAATCGTATTTACCATTGAGAACTTCGCATCAATTCACAAGCAGAGGATTGATCAAAGAAGAATGTCCGCTGTACCACCACATCGTCATCTTCCGACCACCGAAATCCCTAGTGCTGATGTTATTAGCAATCGGAACGGGGATGGTCAGAACCAGAATCAGTCGGATCGACCTAAAACACCGCCTACACCCGGTATACCAACTAGCTCTGTACTGCCGAACCGCTTAAATAATATGACTGTTGATGAGACGAACAGATCATCGGTATCGGATGTTCCTTTAGTAGAAACTCAGGGTAACCCGATAGAAACTTCTCTAGCGCATTGGAAGAAGATGCAGAACGAGTCTTATTGGCAGAATAAATGGTGGGCATTTCCTTGAACAGTGTTGCCTGCAAGTTCAGTCCTGCCAGTCTACAAAAAGAAAACACCCGAAATTTTTGAAGAGTGAACGAGGTGTTCATTGTTAAAGATCGACATTGGTCCGGAAGTGAAGAGTGTAGTGTCAGATCACCAATCAACGACGATTTGTAGGGTGTCTACATTGCGAAATGTATCTTTAGTTGTACAATACATGCATTACGATGTCATGACAAGGATGTTGCGATGAGAGAGCGTTGCTCTGATAACATGTTGGGTTTGTCACAAGTATGTCTTTTAGTCTAGAGTTCAAACATAAAGATGTTTGGAAAGGATCATAGTACGTCCAGGATCATGATACATAGTATATAATGATGATTAGCTGTCATGATCGATGTTGAATGGTCGCTACTCTGACTGGAACGGGTTCTTTCTTGACGTTTTAGGGTGGGGGAATTGGGGCTCAAACCAACAATCAGAAATCAGAAACAGCCAAACTTTCTACCAACCTATAGTATAATTTACCGATAACATTTACGATAATTATCATTCTACTTTGGAACTACTGTACAGTCTCGCCTATTCCAGAAAGCTATTGAAAATAAGCCAGTCAAAAGGGAAAACTCTTTAATCTCTGATTCCGATTCGAACAACGCATTGAAACCGCTCGTTGCTATCCCTTCTGAGAAAACAAAAGTCAAGAAGACACCTTCTAGCAATCCTATAAACGTGAGTGGAAAATATCACACAGCAGTCCTTGTTCGCAACTACATCGTGATAGAGCGCTGAGCTGGGGCACTGGGATCATAACTCAGGAACGTAAATCACGGACTGAGTCTGAGGAAATCGCCTTTCGAGAAGCGATCAATCTTATTGTCAAGAGGAATCTGTGGAATGAAATCAAGGGTAATCCAGAATCAGCTAAGAGAGGTGCAGATGGGGTTTTAGTTCATTGGAATGCTATGGTAGGTAATCTATATGACTTTTGTTTGCGGAACTTTGTTTTGGTGAGCTGACGAGATATGTAAACCTGGATAATAGAAGGAGATGTGACGAAATCTTGCATCGTGACATCGCTTCGATACACATACCCAGTTCAGTGGACATGCACTGGACTAACCATGTTATATATATACATGCATACTGCAATCATTCTCTTCAATTACCTATGATCGCTTTACTGCATAGAAATAACATATAGTATCCAACTATCAACACCTACTCTTCATCCTTGACTTTTCGTTTCTTGGGTGTTCAACCATTACTCCCTCCTCCGGTGGCTTTTGAACCTTTGAGATATTGGATTTCCTCTTCTACCAATCCTTCTGCACCTGGGTACGCGGCACACAACTTCTTAAGCATTTGTTGTAATTTCTGGTTGATCCTATTCCCTCCGTTCTCCGATACACCTCGTAAAGCTGGTGTGGCGTAGATGTCTGGTCGATGGTTTAGGAGAAGGCTGATACTGGCTCTCAGAAGGGCGAGCTGGTATTTGAAGTGCAATAGCCCGTCAGTCTGAAAGATTCACTTATGAGGAAAGTACTTACATTATGATTGTCATTCCATGATTCCTTTTCAACTTTGTTACTTTTCATTGTCATTGTGTGCGAGTTGTCTTCGTTGTAGACTTGTGGTTGAGGTGAAAGAAACAGATTATTTGATCAGCTCAAACTGAGGTTGAATAAGGAGTTGGATCGGGCAGGGTGGGACATGATAAAAGTGGTTTTAGAGAATAGAAACAATAGAATCGTACTCACTTGGTATGCCACGATGGCTACTTTGGCAAAGAGATATTACTGAATGACTGTAACGATAAATTGATTGCAATGAAATCGACGATTATAAATACAGTATTAAAAAAAATGAAACGTCAAAACTACATATGGTTATCGATCAATCGCCAAGTCCAATCCAAAGGATGTCGAATAGAATCAGCCGAAAAAAGTAACAAATTTGTCTTCACATTTGATGGTAGTCCAGTAGGGAATTCAGATTCATTGATTGATGTTTGAGGGTATCAGATAGAAGTACGAAGAATCTCATGGTCCATTCTCTTGTCCTCATCTCATGGTCCTACAAATTTTTACTTCTCATTTGTTGAAACATTAGTTCGCCACTCACCTCAATCTCAATCCAAATCCATATAAAACCTCAGTCATAGACAAAACCACGATGCCAGTGGTCAAACGAGAATCCTCTTCGACACCTTCAAGCGATTCCGGACTACTTCAAAAGACACCACCTTCTACTCCCAGTCCTAAGAAAGCTAGATGATCACCTAAGAAGGAAAAGGGAAGTCCCTCCAAGCATGTAAGTGTTGTTGACGGGTTCCCTTTGAAGTTGGTAATCGAAGGATGAAGATTAGCTGACGAGAATAACGTTGTAGAGGAAAGCTCCAGAAGCTTGGACAGCGGAAGAAGAGAGCATCTTCTTGGAAGTCATTGATAAAGTACTCAAAATCAATTTGTACCGCGAAATCAAGGCGGATGGTAGATTACAAAGAGAGAGTCCCGCTGTGAGAGCTCATCTTATCGCTTTGGTAAGTCCTCTATATCGCTCTCTCATCTCGATTTTACCTTTTTCATTGTTATGCGCTGACGTGAGTTGGGATGTTAGATGAATAAACTCAAGAAAGGTCAATAAAGTCGGTATTCGGTAAAACAAGGATCCAACGAAGCTGTATATCCTCCAAGTTGATTGTCGGTCTGAGAATTATATGCTGAAAGATCTATGCAATGAGTATACATTACAAGCATAACTGGATCGCCCGATTATTCTATCATTAGGGTATCATCATGAGTGGAATGAGAGCACTTTTGACACGTACACAAACCAAACCAATCTATACTCTACATATCATTACTAAATCTGAACTCGAAAGAATCTAGAACCTATCCCAGATAATGCCATATTACCCAGAAACTGAACAAAGTGAATGTCGCTCCTGCACCGAAAATCCATGCGTCTTGTTTCCTGCAATGGAAATGAATAGTCAGCTCTTGCTCTCTGTCACTGAGCATTATCGTCTACGTTATCTGCTATTCGATCATTTCACCACCCAACCTAACAGATCGAGTATGACGACGAACGGTCTCATGACTTTCACTCCTTATTCAGTCTTTTCTCCGAAGGGCTTATCCATCTAATCATCGTTTCACCCCAACCCAAGCCGAAAACAGAATAAAAACACTCACGTCCTCCTCTCAACCCAACCTATAGTCTCCCGACTCAATCCAAGGGTATTAGCAGCATCCAACAATTTCCTCTTTGTCCCCTTCAATATACCCCTTTGTTCTACCAGGTTCTCTAACACCGCCCTCCCCTGAGCTATATACTGATCGATGTGATTCTCCGATTCTTGCAAAAAGCTATGTTCCCTCAGGGCGAATTCGTCTCGAGCCGTAGGGGGATGATTGGGTTGCCATAAGTTTGGTTGATGCGATGAAGATGATGAGGAGCCGAAAGGGGATTCGTGAATTGGAGAGTTGCTTGAAGGATAGGCTGATGATCGTCTTTGGGCTATTCCACTTGATGAGGAAGTTGCGGAAGTTGAGGATGTACCTAGGAGGTCGTTACGAGCCTATATCATATGACTCAATCTCAGCATCGGTCCTTTGTCAAATCAACTTGGTAATTGTCAATGAGAGATTGGGGGGATGAACAGTGGGGATGGGAGAGAACTCACTTTCTGCTGACCTACGTTCTTCGCTCGCTCAAATCTAGCTTTCAACTCTTTATGCTCATTCTTCAGTTTAGCTACTCGACTGTTATTCATGTATGCGTCAATTTGACATGGTCTTCGATGTATGTTAAACAATCACTTACGTGTTCGCTTTCTCCCTCGCTGCTGTCACCATCTCCTTTCTCGCCATGGAATCGTAGTCGTCTATCAACCGCGATAACGCTCCGAGGGTGGTTGTGATCTGACCTAAGAGTGGGATGAGCGTGTCAGCAAATGGCGTCGTATTTTCCATCGTACCACTGTGTCACACGAAATAATTCAGATTGAAGGGCGATGTTACATGAGATGCTTTCTACTTCGAACACATACGCAAAATATACTTTGATCCGCTCTGACTATTCACGGTCCCGGTGGGTTATCTGTAATACTCGAGAGGAGCTACTTACCTTGTACACCTGGTCCGCCCTCTCCATTCTCCATCCTATTCAGATCTGCATTCAGACTTGCTATCTGCCTGTTCCCCAAGGCATTGAGCGACTGCATATTGTATCTTCGTTTGTATCCACCAGTCTGTTCGTAAAATAAAACTAAGATTTGAATTTGGTTGGACGATGACGAGGTTGTCGAAGAGGGCGATGTTCGAATATCCTCGATATTCTTTTGTCGACTGCTTCGGTTAGTCAGATGTTGATGTATGCAGAACGATAATTGGGTATGTGAACGCAAAGGTATGTAATACGGTATAGCTTTGATTGATGTTGCATGGACAAAGCAACCAAGATATCCAACACGACGAGGGTCAAGGTGAATGATGTGGAGCCCACCTTGCCTCTTTGTTGACTTTAACGTAGCCATTCACGAAGTATATCTATACATCCAACAAATGACTTTCTCACGCTGTAATGGCTTTTGGGAAGGTGTTTATTTATCCTCACGGAACTCCTCTCTTTAGCGCTCCATCATTACGTTTCAAAGTCTCCTCTAGCATCAGTGTTCGAGTCCCACCAAAGTCTCATGATTTTGTGTCCCTTTCCGGGGTTATATGGCTCTTACTCGGTAATCAAGTTAGTTCTACAAATCACCTCCAAAAGAGGTGGTCTGGCGAATAGGCCGGTAACGGATCAATTCGACTAATCTTGGCATTGATACTACCAGAGGATAGGACAGACGTAGGTTAGCGCAGGGAGAGCCGGGTGAACACCAACTTTTTGGGTGTGCATATCTATCTCACTGAGTCTATCACGAGCAGGAGGGCGAGCAGGATGTGCACGATGGAGTGAGTGATGGTGCCACTTTGATGAGAAGGCTTTGACGTCAGATATACATAGTCCTTCGGGCATCCGGTTAATGTTGACACCATCATGTATTCAATTCTGACCTCGATCATTCAGTTTATCATCATCTACCAAGATATTACTTTTGACCACTAATGAGAGTGTTGGACATATAAGCAAGGATGACGTCGAACCAATCTACCATCACCGAGGAATGGGTGCTTGGTCCAGAGAACACACCATTCTACACTAAACGAGTGAGTAGTATCATGTCTCTCTCTCAATCAATCTAGCTCGACTGACTAATCGATGACCATACAATTCAGTGGGCACCGAAGGATGAAGAACCCAAAGCGTGTATACTGTTCGTTCACGGTATGTCCACCTCTCCCCCCTGTACCCTGCAACATTCATAGCGTTCTGACTTGATGAGGTCGATGTAAACAGGTTTCGCCGAACACATCGCACGATATGACAGATTCTTTACCCTCCTCTCTTCACCACCTCATTCACTGCACATCACAGCTTTTGACCAACGAGGACATGGTAGAACCTCCCATACACCCTTGACAGCGGACTCGGCACAAGTCCAACAATGGAAAAAGGAAGGGAAGACCGTCAAATTAGAGAAGAACGGCAAGAGACGTACAGGAGGTTGGGCAAAGGCTTTACCTGATATCGAATGGTTCGTTAAGAGGGAATATGAAGTGGCTAAGGGTCTAGGAAAGAAACTTTTCTTACATGGATTCAGTATGGTAAATCCACTTCTTTTGGATTGTAACACCATCTATTGTGCACAAAACGAATCATCAATCTCGGTGTTTGGATCGTGAACAAGAGTCATTCACTGATCTATCCGATTCATGAATAGGGAGGTGCAGAGGTTCTGGCATTTGCGACTCGACCCCATCCACCACCTTCTCCCGAAACAGTCAAATTGCTCAGTGGGATCATCTCGGGAGGTCCGTTGATCAGGCAAACCAAACCAGCTTCGTCCATTCAGGTGAGTCATCCCAGCTACTCCTCGTAGGTACCCGGCCGTGACTCATCTAGTATATTCGTTAGGTGAAAGCTGGAAGCTTCGCTGCTGGTTTGGGATTGGGCAATATGCTTATTCCTACACCTATGGATTATTCTGTAAGTCAATAATCTATTCAACCGTCCATGTATACATCACGTTCATTCGGATATAGATATCAGAACCAGATTTACTTGACGAGCTCGATCAATATAACGACATAATCACTGATATCTCCATTTGGACCGTAGCATCTCTCACACAATGATGAAATCAACGAGTTGTGTAAATTCGATCCATTCTGCGAACAGACCGGATCGCTCCGAGGAGTAGCAGATATGCTCAACGGTGGTATATCCCTCGATACTCCCGCTGCATGGAACTCTTGGCCTGAGGATCTGCCTTTATTGGTATATCACGGAGGGGAGGATAATATATGTGATCCGGGGACTGCTAAGAGGTTTGGAGAGAAGGTTAGAGCGAAGGATAAAAAAGTCGAAATTATCGAGGTGAGTAGGGTGTCATCCGCTTGAGCAAGGTCCAGATGATACACTTGTCAAGTGGGGTATGCGTCCTTGATCCATAAGTCTGGTAACTGATAGCTTCGGTGGGTCTAGGGGATGTACCACGAAGTGCATAACGAACTTTCACCTACACCTGAGAATTTGGCCAAGACGATTGCCGATTGGGTGCATGCTCGAGCTGGTCCGAGTCAACTGTCTGTTGTAGCTGAAGCACAAGATCATGGTGGGGTTGTTTCGGCTGTTGAAGGTGCTCAGTCCGCTGCAGTAGGACAATCTAAACTTTGATCGTAGGGGAACGGTCCAATATGATCTTTTGTACGATATGAACGGTTTTATATAATATTATGAGTTTTCATATCCCCAGTCGACTTTATATAAGTCTAATTAATTATGTATGTAGAAAATGATATGTACAATAAGAACGAAAGCGAACAATCCCACAGTGAACCCGATTGATCGATTGATCAATCTATCCCCACTTATAACAGCCAGGTCAATGGTGCCGCTCCGTCTCCGTAAGGAGAGAGAGGAAGAGAGAGTAAATCCTACAGCTCCAATCTCCCTTTCTGACCCCCTACAGCACTTTTCACCCTACCCAACACCCTTCCAATCTGAGCCAGTATATACGCCTTGATCGGAGCTAATACCTCGACGGTCTCGTCGCCGTAGACGTAGTATGACCATCTCCTCGAGAGGTAGGCGACATGCGACGGGAAGTAGGTGTAGAGTGAGAACCAGATTAGGAGAGTGACGAAGGAGAGGACGGTCACTGAGTGACGATGATATGATGGTTAGTATGATATATTGGATGTCTCAGTCAATTGAGCAGCGATGAAGGATATGATATTATGGAGGTATGTACACAAAGTTATACCACAGAACTACTTCTCTCATGGATCGAGGTCAAGCAAACATAGACACAAAACCACTCACGTATCAGAGCTTTCTCCCATGGCTGCATCATACTTGTAGCAAAAGTCGATTCTATCCATATTCTGTAATCATAGAGGAAAGGGTATCAGAGACCTCGTTCTTGAACAATGTAGAGATGTAGAGACGTATGTCACTCACCGTTGATTCCAGATCAGACGACGTATACCTGGAGGAGGTCTAGGAGGGTAATGAGGCATTTCGAGGTGTTTCTGAGTTTGTGTTTTCTAGGCTGGATTGTCTACCTATGATGGGGTTGCTTCGTGCTATTCTCATAGGGATACTTTTATGGAGAGGGTATCTATATATTGTAAAGAACGATGGGATGGAAATGAAGAAAGTGAAAGTGAGGAATAACAATAACAATCCTTCCGGGTTGGTGCGAAGAAGTTACTCTTTTAATCGCGTCGCGTGTGATCCAATCCATTCGATATCATTTCATTTCTCTCTCTTTTTTCCGTCTTCTTGTCTACTTAGCATCGTCATAATCACCAACAAAACAAGGAATAGCTCTGGTCTGCTACTGCCAGAGTGACCCACATCATGATGGCCAGCACTTTCGAAATGCTAATATCAACATCCCCGGCTCCAAGCTTCATCTACCTCCATCATCCTCATCATTCCTCCACTTCTTTGCCTCTTCCTTCGTTCTCCACTTCCTCTTCTTCAAGTACGAGTTCCAGCACGAATACTATCATCAAGATAGATACGGTGGAGTTCAATACTCCCAGACTTTTCTTTTCTGGTATATTGAATAAGCTAGATCCCGCCGGGGAGGGACAAGGGGAAATACAGACCTTTGATGGATTTACACAGAGATTGAAATCGAGGAATGATAATCCGACTTCTGCGAGTACGAGTAAAGGGAAGGGTAAAGGGAAGGCCAAAGCTAGTGCTGGTACAAAGGTGAATGGTACGAATGGTCATCTGGAAGAACAAGATGAAGACAGTAAGACTATTGTACTTGTGATCACTAGAGCCGAGAGATTGAGATTGGTATTTGGGAATGGATGGAGTCTGATGACTCGTTTAGCTGAACTTGTAAGTTGAGCCCAACCTTTTCCGGACGATACAGTAGAGTACAGACGAGCTAATTGAATTGGGTCTGATGCATAGACTGGAGTACCTCTGTCTGTTGTATTCTGCTCGAGCTCACCGTGGGATCATACTCGTCCTATAAGAGGTGATGCACCTGAACCTGTACATGTATATCTACCAGCACCGACCAGGGAGGGTGAGTTATGCCATGCTTGATCATCTCATCTCGTTAGAGACCTCATAACCTTATCCCGAGGAAATAATGGTACCACGTTAGATGAAACGCAACTAACTGCTTCTGTTTCTGGTATCTAGAAATCCTCTCTACACTCATATCATCCTCCTCCCACCCCTTATGGCCCCGATTCCTCGACCTCCTCCTATCCACCATCCTCTCTCTATGTTCCCCTTCGATCGAAGAGATTCAATACCTCTCTCAGTCCCTTTGGCCAATATACACCTCTACGCTCCCACCACATTATTCAATGATCCATATCGGTCTACCATACCCTGACCCTGCCAATCCTCCAGCTGAATTGGAAATCACTATAAAGCTATTAACCGACCTCAAACATCAATTATCTCTATCTCTCACATCGGCTATTGAGAATTTGCTGCCTAGACAGATAGGTTCACACGAATTTACACAGGCTCTTTTGCCGAAAATGCAAAATGGGATACCGCTCACCAGGACTTTACCTAAACCCCCCGCGATGGATTTGAGTACGGTAGAGAAGTTTTTGTTAGTTGCTGGATATACCGGGAGTTATAATCCGCCTAAATCGGATATCAGATTATTTGGTCGGACGGCGGGTGTAGAGGGGAAGAGGAAGAAGGGCGGTGGGATGAGGAGAGCGGGATATGGGAGAGTGAGGGTCGGTAAGGTCCCCCAACGACTCCTTGGACCCAAACCGTTCCCCCTCGATCGACTGCTCGCATTGTTCTCATCCCTTTATGCGGAACATGCCGAAAGACCAGAAGACCTGCAAGCTTCCTTCGGCGGTGAATTTTCGTCGTCAGGGGAAGAGGGGGATGATTGGTTACCTAGTGTAGCTGAGCAAAGCGCCAAAGTTGAGAGAAAGAGGAAAAGGGATAATGAGAGGGAGAAAAGATGGGATGAAAGTGTCGAAGAGTTAAGTATGAGTGTAAAACTTTGGGGATTGGTAAGTTGTCTCTTATACCACCTTGAACTATAAATTACGGCTCTAAGTATTACTATTTGCTGAATATGAAAAATGAATACGGTTTGAGCTGATATCTCTAACCTCACTCTTTAGATACCTCAACTTGAATCTCAAGGATTACTCAAACGTATTTCTCCAATTGATAGATTGGATAATATCATGATTCGTTGTGAGATCAACTATGATACTGCGAAGTATTTGGCAAAGGACTTGAAATTCAATTTGGATGAATATCTATATGAAGCTGTAATGTGATGTTATTAGATGGAATAACTTATATCAATGTTTGAAAGTTTACTCCCTTTTTTGCATAAATGTTGCTTTGGTTGATCAACGAAGAAGGTAGATTAAATACAAGCATAGGAGATTGATATTGTTGTAAATTGGATCATCTACCAAATGCATATCCATGTATTCTCATGAGTTCAACTTATTTCCACTCTAGATAACCTTGTTTATCCTTCTTACACCTTCTTTGTACTACGTCCCTCACTCTATCTTCAATCTCTTTTCTCCTCTGACCTTGAGGTGATCCATGATTCTCTATGAATTGAGAAACGAGCTCCTGTTCAGTTAATGCGAAAGCACCTGATCCAGGTGAATATCCATCAACTGATGATCGTATATCTGTCTCAGAAGGTAAACCGAATTTTCTAAACTGATTCCAGCTACTATCCCTTCCTGAATCGAGTTTGGATGCTGAGGATGGTACAAGTTCTAATTCCGGTTGACCTTCTGATGGTTTACCGGGATAAAAATTCTTGGTTATTTCCCCTAAAGACAATTTAGGATCTGACAAGTCCCCTGGGATCCACTCTGGAGCGGTCTTTGATCTGTCTATGAGGACTGATGATACGCCTTTGATGAAATCGCCTGTGGATCGGTGAGGCCCACAAAAAGCTGTTGCCATTGATATATCTACGAGACAATCACAAGAAGTATTAGCACACTTGTAATTCTTAAATTAGACATCTTCTATATCTTGACGTCACTCCCACTCACCATTCAACAAAGTCCTGTCCAATCTTCTTGCCTCTTTAGCCTTCCTATACCCTGTCAAAGCAACAGCCGTACTAGTCGGACTCCTCTGACTCAAAATATCCTGTTGGGCTTTAGCCCACTTCTTCGTATCTTCACTCAAACCCTCATCGTTCTGAGCTTTAGTCAGGGCTTTGTTGATTTCAGGAATGGATTTGAGACTGAAGGTCTTATCGAGGAATTCCCGAATTTCACCTTTGATAGTTGAATATCCATCTGGATTGCTCTTTGACGATTCTCCTTCAGATGAACTCGCGGATGGGCTGGAAGTGTATGAAGAGACGATGGAAGATATTTGTTGTGGGGTGGGAGAATCGAGTGAAGTGATCTCGTTAATTATTGTTGGGAGGAGATTGGGAGTAACGTAATGTGTTGCTATACCCAATTCACTATTTGATAGCTTTAGCTTCAGATCAACGATAACGATGATACTTTCGAAAAAGCTGGGCATACTCACTATACTGCTCTACCGTATAATTCCTGTCCAGTGACTGCTAACCACGCTCCAATCGCTCCGTCAAGTTGAGCCAAGTAATAATTAGCTCCTACGTCTGGAGCATATCCGATTTTGGTCTCTGGCATGGCGAAGATAGTGCGTGGAGTTGCGATTCGGATATTAGCTGGAAGCGAAAGACCAGCACCACCACCCACTATTTGATATTATCAGCATTACTCGATACTCGATCCCGGTCAGATAGAGCATGTAAACGTTGTCATTGCGTGAAGGCTCGCATCATATATTTGATGTAAGAGTACCAGACAACTTACTGGTAACACCATCGATCACAGCTACATAAGGTTTACCCAATCTACCCAATGTCCAATTTAGTTCGAACTCGGATTTGAAGAACGGTAAAGCGGTATCTTTTCCTTCTTTCAGATCTAGAACGAGCTCTGAGATATAAACGAGCAAATCAGCTTGTATCTTTCACGTTCTTCATCGCGAAGAGTAAATGTACGTTTCACATCACCGCCTGCACAGAAAGCTCGCTGATCGCCTGTACCTATAATGACTTTACATGATTCCAATTCTCTCCAGTTCTAAATTTACGCCAAAGAGAAGTATCAGCACATGGTGAAGCTAAGAGATAGGCAATGCCACCTACCCTGATTTTCTTCGATAATACGTCGATCATATCCTGATTTAACGAGTTCAATTTAGATGATCGGTTGAGTTTGTATAATCTAGCATTATGGTGCGATTCGAACAATACCAAGTCCTATACACACAGTCAGCTTGTTTCCCAGAGGATTTATCGGAGGGATAGCTTACATCATGAGGAGAAGACATCTTGCTCGAAGTGGCTTTATCACTAGCTGTAGCAGAAGAAGATAAATGTCTTGAAATGCTCGACAATCGATTAACCGCCGTTGTCGAGACTCGAGAAGAGGGGCCAGCTGAGGAACCCATGCGGAGGGATAGTCGAGCGAGAGAGGACATCTGCTAGTTCTAGTATGATGATGTCCCAGTGGAATAGATATGAGAGGGATGTATGGAGGTTGAGTCGATGAGGATATGTGTCAGTGTATGAGTGAGTGTGCATGTGATTTTGGGTGGTTCTGCTACTCTCATTTTCGGCAAACCTCTTCTTGCATCCAAGCGAATGAAATGACCCAGGTGGAGATGGGTCTGATCTCCGTTGTGAAGCACGGATCACTCCGACGGAGCTGACGCGTTGATAATTGTGATGAATGTTACATGTTGCATCGTCGATCTCTTTGTCCTCATTGCCTTGTCCGGGACATCAGTGTAGTGTGTAGGGTCAACAGGTGTTTCTCGTCGATCGGCTCATATCCAAGAGAAAGAAGTGGTCCGATTCAAAGTCGTGGAAAGCATTAATAAAGCACTCAGAATAATTCGCCAAGAAAGTGTATGATCGAACCTAACCGTCATCATGCCGCCACTGAGCAAAGAAGAATTGTGGTCTTCAGGTAGAGATGAGACTGTAGAGGTCAATCAGAGGGCGTTGATAGATAGTGAGCTTCCTCTTTCTATGTATCGAATGTTGGACGTGAAGCTAATGCGAAATCTGCAGAGATTCTCGCTAGATATTCAGGTGAACATACAAGTACGTATCACCGTCTTGTCACTCGCACTTCCAATCAACGATGAAGAAGAATATACTGATAAACTCTTGTTCAGTATTCAGAGAGTTACTGCAGAACGCAGATGATGCAGGGGTCAGTTGAGTAGTCTGAGTCGTCCTTTGTCGCTCTAGTAAGCTGATCTTGGCATGACTATAGGCCGAACATGTACAGGTCAAGTTCTACACAGCATCAGGCTTAGAGGCTCTCGACAAAGGTGAAGGACCATCTAAGTTACCCGATGTCAAGAAAGATATGGTGAGTTCTCTTTCACACCTCAAATGACCCTAAAATCTGAGCTGATGGTTGAAATAGATGCATCGATACGTCGTTACAAACGATGGTATACCTTTTAGACAACAAGACTGGCAGCGGTTGAAGAAGATCGCAGAAGGTAATCCAGATGAGGAAAAGATTGGAGCGTGAGCTGCACCCAGTACTCACGTCTCGACCAGCAGCTGACATAGAACGCGCAGCTTCGGTGTCGGTTTCTATTCCCTGTGGAGTGTCTGTGGTATGTCCATTCTGCGACCTATCATATCAAAGCTGATGTGTTGGTATAGACGACCCCTTCGTCGAGTCCGGGGATAAGTGGATGGGATTTTACTGGAAAGATGGGAAAGATCAACTCCTCGCACGTTCCGGTGATTTACCTCCTTCGGCATCTTCGCCCACTGCAGCAGAACAAAGTCTCACAGGCAATTCATGGACATCCTTCACAATGGGCTTAAGGGAACCATCATTGCTTGAAGGGCCCTTAGATCTCGCCAGGTTCTTTATCACTAGTATAACTTTCATGCGTACGGTCAGAAAGATCGATATGCTGGTCGATGGAGTGAAAGTGCTGGAAGTGGAAAAGAGCGTGAAAGGGAAAAGCAAAGTCACAAAGAAAGGGATGAAAACGAGTAGCACGAATGGGATGATGACGGTCATGGGAGTGGATGCTACTGGAATGACCATTACTGCGAAGGTCATGCAGTGGCTTTCAGGTGAGCTTTTTGCCAATCGAATAGTCGGCATCCGCAAGCTAACGCTTCTAGCAGCTACCGGGTTTACACCACCTCCTATTCCCCAAGCTATTGCTCAACTAGCTAAACCAGCTAAAGGTTTCGCCTCCATGCTTGCCTCGTCGTTCTTCGGTCGAAACTCTCCCGCTCCGACCCCTGTAGCTCTCCCACCTCCCCCACCTCCACCTGAAGATCCGTTCGAAGTGACCACTCTTCACCGGGATATACAGATATATCAAGCTGATATCAAAGTAGCTGTATCTCCAGCATTCGGTAGAGAGCTCGAACGCGCTACCAAGAAACCTCCTCCGACGAGAATGCCTGCAAGTGTAGTGTACTCAAGAGGAGAAGCGGATGAAGAAGCGAAAACGGAAGACGGCAAACCTGCCGCGAAGGACATAGGTGGAGTGTTTGGTGGACTGTGTCCCCCATTGGACAGCGAGAAGTCAGCCAAAGTCTTTATAGGTCAAGCTACTTCACAGACTACCGGTATCGGCGGACATCTAGCAGCAAGATTTATTCCAACGGTAGAACGAGAATCGATCGATTTGGTAGATAGACATGTGTCGTACTGGAATAAAGAGCTATTATGGGTCGGTGGATACCTCTCACGGATGATCTACGAGCTCGAGCTACAAGAACTTCGACAATCATGGCTTCAGACCTCGGTAGAGGATAAGGAGAAACGAGAACAGCTGCTCAAGCGAGGTTTGCACGCCTTACGCTTCTTCACTTTCAAGACCACCACACCTTCTAACGTCGTTGGTCAAGAGATGGAATCCGCTTTCTATGGTTGTGCGAGCGATAATCGAACTTTTCCAATTGTATCGATCGCTGGTATTTTACCCATCAGCGAAGTCAGGATGCCAAATGCGGATCTCCAGAAGTTTTTACCCGATTTACCAGTAGTCACCCCCTCAGCGATTGAAGAAGCGCCCAAGTCGATTGCCCGATTACGTGAAAGATCGTTACTCAAAGACGTGACTTTCGATGATGTGGTCAAGCAACTGAATGACAGACCATTAACGGAGAAAGAGATGATAAATTGTCTGACATGGTGGCAAGGTGTAGCCAATTCGGATGCGATCAATCCAGCTATCCGGCGGAAGTTGGTCGATGCGGCGATACTTATACAAGAAAATGGAAAGGTGTTACCATTGTCTACTGTTCAAACTTTCGTCAAACCTCATAATGCTATCATACCACCTGATATGCCTTTACCGGCCCATACTCTACCATATACTATCACCAAGGATCTCAAGGCGAATTCGATATACAATATCTTTGGGTGGACCGAACTGTCCGTCTTGCAGTATATCACTTTCCTGGTCAATCCACCTATGTCTAACGATACTCAAGCTACTCCAGAAACGGATATTCGAGTCTCAGCGGATTTCTCAGAAAAGGTCCTGGGTATGCTTGGTAGAGCATGGGCGAATTTGGCTGCCAATCAGCAGACTGCAATCGCTCTTGAATTGAAGGATATACCTTGTATACCGACTAAAGCTGGATTCAAAAAAGCTGGAGAAGCGTATTTCGAGAAGAACCTCTTGTTTGATGATTTACCTACGATAGCTTTACCGAAAGGTACCGCTATCAAAGGTGGTATGGAGAAGATGCTCCTTGCGATCGGTGTTAGGAAGACGGTAGATTTACAATTGGTTTTCTCAAGGTAAGCTTTGTTAAGCGGCTCTGTACGTTAAGCACATAGCTGATATACAGGATATAGATTGGTAGGAGGTGGTTCATGGACTTGTCAAGATCTTATGAAATACCTTGTTTCGGTCAAAGATAGTCTATCGGACGAAGAGATGAAAAGGCTTAAGATGACTGCTGCGTTCCCGCTTGAAACTGAAGCTCAAGAGGACGGAAGTCAGAAGACTGTAGTCAGACAAAAGCCCCATCAGCTTTATGAACCCACAGAAGCCATGCGTAATTTGGGTTTACCACTGCTGGATTGGGGTGAAGGCAAATGGAGATCAAACTCGGAGGAAGGTAAGCTCATCAAATTGAACAAGGGTTGTACGCAGCTGATGACATTGTAGCGAAAATGCTCTTTACGCTTGGCCTGAGACGTTTCCCACCTATTGACGTTCTCTTGGGTATCGCGGCGGGAAGACCACCTGCAAACGATAAGGCCTTACAATATCTACTAGCAAATTCACATAACCATTATCCCATGTTTAAGTCAGAAGCTTTTTCTGGTGTGGCTTTCATCCCTGCTGTCACCTATATTGGAGATCATATATTGGCAAAACCTGGTCAAGTGAGCTATGCAGTGCGGAGTACGTTATTGACCATAACTGATCACATATATAGGTATTTACCAATCCTCAATGTTCCATCTTGGGATTCTCGGTCGCACAACCTATCGTCGCTGCACCTGAAAATGCAACCAAGTTAGGTATACAGAGCGATCCACCCATGAGTCAGCTTGTCGAAGCGCTCAAAGCGAATGTGACGAGGGATACTGATAAGGCAAGGAAGATCTTCGATGTAAGCGGTTTTCTACCCTTACACGCAACAGGAAATACAGCTTACTCTTTCCTTTTAGTACATGTCCACTCGACTAGGTCATTCTCTGTCGTCCTCTATCGATTCTCTCCGATCCTTCGCATTCATCCCTGTCAAATCTGCCAATGGCGATATCATTTTCTACAAGCCAACTCAAGTTTACTTCGTTGCTAAGGAAGGAGGTGAAGATCTGTACAAATCAGCTTTCACGTTTGTCGATTTTGGTGATAGGGCGAACATCTTCCTGAGATATTGCGGCGTACGATCGGAACCTAGTGTAAGGGATATTGCACAATTGTTGATGAACGAACCTGGAAGGATGCTTGAACAAGCTGGTTCGGCTGAAAGGTAATCTGTCTGGTCCATGGAATGACGTCTGGTCAACAGCTTACCATTTACCTATATTACGTAGATATCTTGAACAATTACGTTTGCTTGCTGCGAATTGGACGATATTCGATACACCCACTAGAACAGCTATGAAGACCGCTCCTTTCCTTCTTGCTTCCCAGCGTGTACCTTCGCGCAAATCAACCAAGAAGCTCTTGAACTCGTGGACCGGCGGGAACGAAGACAGTGAATATGAAAGAGAGTGGGTTTTGTGTAAAGCTGCGGATGTCTCGGTCGTGGACAGCGTAACGATGTTACAGTATTTTGGACAATATATCCTTGCTGCGCCAGAGGTGAGTCAGCTTTACGTGTGTTGGTGATTTGAAGCATAGTAACCTAATTCCTCTGCCAACTGTAGGAACACATCCTCGAAGATTTCTATGCCTCTCTTGGTGCTCGACAACTCTCATCTTTCGTCAGGCGACAATACATTTCGGACACACCGTCTACTATCCCATCCGACCATGCTCAGGCATTACGTCGACATGTCTTAGAACGCTTGACAATCTTTTTAGCGGAAGCACGAAGGAAACAATCCGAATACTCTTCTGACCAATTATCAAAAGAAGGTAATTTCACTGTTCAAGAAGTGCGAGAACTGAAAGTGAAATATACATATAAGAATGGTCGTAACGAGCATCATCATTACGAGACACTTTATGCTACTGCATCGAGAGGTAGAGGTAAAGCGATCATTTTGACTATATCTACTACAGCTCAAATGGACGATTACGACATTGCTTCAGCACTCTGTGATATCCTACTCAAATCGCCTAAAGCCGACGACGCGCTTCTACTGTATTCTATCTTATCTACTCCGCTCATGGCTTTGAAGAAGAGAGGTTTCAATGTGGATAGGATATTGAATCAGCAGAAAGAGGAGAAGTTGAGGATCCAAGCTGAACGCAAGAGAGATAAAGAGAAGGCTGCGAGTAAAGCGGCCACTCAAACTGCTTTGACTACTACCAAGAGATCATCCATGGGTGATTTGGATGATACGAGTAGTATCACTTCTTCGACTACTGCAATTGATTCTGAAGGGAGTACGAATCCGAATTCGAATACGAGGAAACATTCAATGGGTGGATTATTGGATAAATTCAAGAATAGATCGAGTATGATCAAGTCCCCTTCCTCCACTCCAACTGCACCTGGGCAGGGTATAGGCGAAAATATAATGAATCAATTGCAAGGATGGGGAAATACTGCTAGATCCGGTGGACCCGGGACTAGTTCGAGTCATAGTACCAATGGTATGCCTGGGGCATTCAATGCTATTGGAAGTGGAAGTGGGGCGATGAAGGGTCCTGCGCCGAGTTGGTCGACTAAGCAACCTACGGATCTGAACAATATACGTGAGTCGACATTATATTTCTACTCATACCTCATAAACTTCTATGAGAGAAAGGCTATTGCGCAGACAATTTGATTGAAAATGGATATTAGTTTGATTTTTCTTTTGCTTCGAAGACAGAGGTGGGAAGTCAACTGATCATCTCTTGTGTATAGGAAACACCGTCCAAAAGGCTCTTGATGCCTCGAGACCCGAGAAGGGAACACAGATCAACGATTCTAGACAGGCTGTCAGGGATGTATCGGAAAGTCAGGATACTTATTGCGATACCACTGCTCAGGCGGATATAGTTTTAGGTGAGCGACGTATTTGCAATTGATCCGTACTCGTGATAGCGAAGCTGATTGTATATGATTACATCGTGTAGTACCAGGTGCTGGGGTAAGAGGAGGATTGAATATCTGGGTACCAAGAGGTACGTTGGTCAATGGACCTTGTCCTTAATCGAGGCATGGGGCTGAACGCAAGTGTATCTATTCACATAGATGTACCGGACCAAGCTGGATTCCTTATAGGCGATAAGATGGGTGCTTGTTATCGATTCTCAATCCAGATCTTATTACCTATCTGTCAAGTTTTCAATGTAAGTTCGAACAGCTGTCGCACGACCACACCCAAGTGATGATAGCTGATTGCATGGATAATCTTGACGTAGCTCGCTCCACCCGTAATGAATGTCTTCTGGGATCATGCGGGTCCGTTGATTGCATTCAATAGAGGAGGAACGATATTCTGTAATGCGTGAGTTGCGCTTTGATTCACCCGTATGATACCTAGCTGATGAGTGATTTTGAATGATATAGGAGATATTATCAAGCCTGGCGTAAGTCAGCTGACTTGTGACAGTGACATTTCGGTAAGCTGACTTTTTCATTTATAGACGATGATCAGGTCATCCGCGGACAAAGACATGAAGCTCTCATCTCGTGGTATTTCAGTATCGCACATGGTGAGCTCCATATTCTTTCCTTAACCAGGTAAGTAACAACCAGCTGACCAATGAACTGTGATGCATAGAACTCGCTCACAATCTAGGTAAGCTGCTCTTGCAAATGCTCTATGAGGAGCAACAACTGATATGGCTGGATCTTAATGTATACATAGAATCCGCCCATAATTCGGCTCACGAGTTCTACTTCTCAAGTATCGCAGAAGAGTATTTGATCAAATTCATAGAGCTGTTGGCTAGATCTCAAAGGGATCTGGCACAACAACACTTGTTAGATTAGTTTAGATCAATCTAGTTCATGATATGTCGAGGTGTCTGAGCAAATGAGGTCGGAGGGAGGGAACGGACTTGAGCATTTTCAGTGAATATTTGATAGATCATGTTTACATACATAAGATGGATGATGACCATGTTTTCATGTTGTATTTATATTATACTCTACAGTATTTGTATAAAGTAAGAATTATACTTGATTATGTTATTACTTGTGTTATCTATATGCAGGGTGTTATGATTTTATAAACATGCGGGGTATCACCTTGTAGTCGTGTATCTCTAGATTACATCTTCATGTCGTTATGTCGTTGGAAGTTGATCCTGGGGTCCTGATTCCGAATGATTCCTATAATCCAATCGAAGTGCTATAGTATGCACTCGAATTATCTTGACCATGAGATAATCTATAAAGAAAGTATCGTGAGGGTTGATACGAAATATTTCCTAGGGCTTCAATTCTTTCTCTCAGCTTCCACTTCAGCTATGATCTCTGGCCTGCTTATCGAATTTTCAGGAAATAGCTCTACGCCCTCGATGATAGGTGAATTGGGAGGTTTAACAGGTCGTCCGAGCTCGTTTTTAGGCCAGAGTCCATCTTGGATCCATGAAGCTTTGAGGATTTTTATCTGTCACAATCGGTTTTTTTATGTTAGTTGGTAGTCTTCAGTGAGAGAAGGAAATGAAGAGGTTATGTGTAGTTCGCCTAAGGCGCAAACATAAATCTGGGAGCTGGCGTACTTGGATGAGGTATGCCTGAAGAATAGTCACTCCCCCTGCCAAAGTAGATCTTCACAAGTAACTGAAAAGACACAAGAGAGTTGACTCACCACTAAACCCAACCTCAACCCTCTCGCCAGCCTCTTCCCGTCATGTAAACTCCTCGCAATTTTACCTACACCATTCTCCCACGTCTCCTGCAATTCCTCGCTCCCTTCTTCCTTGAGCACATTCTCCAACCGCTGCACCGCAGAGGACGTGACGTCTGAGGGGTTCATAGCTGGCAAAGGATCCGGTGGGGCAGGGACAAGGTAAGTTGGGGGGATGATCCCGCCTGGAGGAGGGGTAGGGAGTGGAAATCCAGCTAGGAAGAGACGTCGACGGTATTCAAAGAATTTGATACCTGTTCTCGGTGAATCAGGTCAGTATGTGGTTATGATACCCTTGGGAGAAGCGAGACTCGGACATACCGGTTGAAGGTATCTCTATCATCGCCTGCTGAGCGTCGGAGGTATCGCCTAAAGGGATTCGAGAGGGTCCAGCTTCTGCTGAATTGCCGAACGACATGGCGCGATACCCTTGTCTCTTTGAACACACAAACACAAGATGATCTGTCGAGGTAGAGGGAAGAAACAAGCATGACGAGGAGGACGTATCGAAATTTATTTGATCTTCTTCGGATGTCTTTGAGTGTTGTTTGTGGAGACCCCACAGTTTGGTTCCTCCCCTCGAGATTGATCCATGTTATTCGTTCGATACCAACAAAAAGGTAAATGTCATCTTACTCTTTTTACTATCATCTGCTACACGACTAGACTTCATTGATCGAAGGCAATCAAGATGATAAGACCCTCCCTTACCCTCCTCAACAAATTCCCATACACCCCCGGCCCATCAAAATACGGTATCTACCCGCTCCTTCCTCCTTCGTTCGCTATGACCTCTTATCCACCTGTTAGACCCGTGCCCAACTCAATACCTAGACCAGAGTATGTACCGAGCAACTTCTTCACTGCTGATTGGGGAGAGCACGATAATGTCGAGATGGACGAGGCGGAGGTGGAACAGATAGAGCTTGGTGGGGAAGGTGAGATGAGGGTTAGGGAAGTTGCTGGCTTGGCTAGAGAGGTATTGAGGGAGGTTGGCAAGCTGATAAGGGTGAGTCTGAGTGAGTGAAGAGTTGACGAAAGACGAGAATGGCATTGAATTCCCTGTCGCTTGTGGTTGATGATTCCGTCTGTATAGCCGGGAACAACGACCAACGAACTGGACAAAGCCGTGCACGATCTGATAGTCTCGAAAGGCGCTTATCCTAGTCCATTGGGATATTCAAGTTATCCAAGGAGCTGTACCACTTCGATCAATAATGTGATAGCTCGTAAGTGGACTTACAGGCCCAGGGAGAGGACTGTCAAATGACCTGTTCGAATGTTTGCTCACAGATGGAATACCGGATGAGTAAGCTAGATGAAACGCTAATCGCCCAATTGAAGCCAGCTTACACCACTACGTGACCAGTCGTCCACTACATCCGGAAGACATAATCAACATCGATCTAACCCTGTTCTATAAAGGGTATCACGGCGATACGTCAGCAACGTTCCTTCTGCCCGAAGTGGACAAACAAGGTACAGATCTGGTTGAAGCTACGAAAGAAGCTTTGGAAGTGGGTATAAAAGCTTGTAATCCTGGAAGGAGATATAAAGATATCGGGAAAGAGATCGAGTAAGTCAGTCGATCTGTATATAAGCTAGTTAGATCGTTACCTGTTGATTGACATTCTGATCTCATAGGGATTTCGCAAAAAGTCATGGGTTTTCGGTGAATGGACAGTTTTCAGGACATGGGATAGGTAATGTCTTTCATAGACCACCATGGATATTCCACTGTCGTGAGTTTTGCGCTGCGTAGTATAGCCAACTGAGCTCCAACTCTGTCATCTTATAGGTAACGATGAACCTGGAGAGATGGTACCTGGAGATTGTTTTACGATAGAACCCTGCCTCGTTCAAGGCCGAAACTCAAGAGGGAAATTATGGGATGACGGTTGGACGATGGTCACTGAGGTGAGCTAGGGTTTGGCTCAGAGGGAGTCTGCGATCATAGCTGACCAATGAGTATGGATGATAGAGCGGTGCCAGATCTGCTCAATTTGAACATCAAGTGCTGGTAACGGAAGATGGAGTAGACGTCCTGACTCGTATATGATGCATTGCATGAATGAACCAAACACCCCAACATCAAGTCTACCGATAGAAGACGCTCGAGCAACAGGTGTTCTTATACGCATAGCATCTCAAATCTAGCACTAGTTATCTAGCTTGACTCGACATTCATCATAATTTCGGAGGCGGACCAACTATATAACGAGGGATATCAGCCGTACGACACCAGTGTAAAATCGATGAGCGATGAAAATGGTGGAAGGATTACTTACTCATCACTTTAATAGCCATCTTTCCATCTTCTCCTTTACCAGCTTTGGCAGTTTCGAATGCTTTCACTGCGTCTTCCCAGCCATACCTATGTTTAAATTCTTATCAGCTCTAATGTTCCTCATAATTACAACAGAAAGGAAAGAAGCTGACTTGTGTGTAATCAACGGTTTGAGATCTATCAAACCTCTTGAGACTAGGTCAATGGCCATGGGGTACACTCCCGGACCGTACTGATCATCCAACCAATCTGATCAGCTGACTTGATGGTGTGATCAACCTGGGTGGAGGGAAGTAGAAGCTATAAAACTTACTCTGAAGCATCCTTTGACGGTTAATTCCCTATCGGCTATGATCCTCATAGGTAAATTGACATATAAAGGACCACATCCGACCTAGTCGCCATCAACGCCAAGTCCAAGTCAGATTCAGCCAAGATATATAGCCTCGGAGATGAAATTACGATAACCACAGTTTGAGAGGAAACGGTATTTACCTGGACATAAGTTCCTTTTCTCCGCAATAACCACATGCCAGTTTGCATACAGACTTCAGCAGCTGAACAATCGATCACCACATCAATGGACTCTATTCCTCTGTCGGTGATGCCAAGGGACCGTCTGATATCTTCCGCCTAAATGAATGGGTAGATGAGTTTCTTCAGCATGCTCTGTCTACTTTGGGCAATTCCATTATCCACGTACATGTCGTTGTGAGTATACTTCTTTCGACTCTCCTTTCTCCATCCTGGAAGCTACGTATATATCACTTGCTACATATGACTTGGCGAAATCCAATCTCTGCTGTTGGACGTCGATTGCGATGATTCGACGGGCCCCTAGGGCTTTGGCAACCGATATTGTCCTGCAGAACAATTCACATCAATGCGACTCTTAATCAAACGCAGACGATTTCTCGTAACAACGATGAAGATTAGATTTCTGATTCCATAAATTATGAGATGGGTTGAGCCGCAACAGGGTTAATACCCACAATAACCCCACTGGACCCGCACCGAACACTACTACATTGGCTGCATGGGGTAAATTGGCAATGTTGATTATGGCGTTGACAGCCACTGCTAGCGGTTCCATCTACGATCGAGTGGAAGACAAGTCAGCCGTATTATATGAAGTGCTGAATACGATCTGGTCATGCGGACTGACCAAAGCGCCTTCTTCCAATGATGAGTTCTACATATTCCAGAACTTTTCAGCTTCGAATACCCTTCATTTTGCTCCACACTCACATCCGGTAGTTTATAACATCTACAAGATCAGTAGATTATCAGTTCAGTAGAGAATAAATCACAACAAAAAGATACATGTGTTACTCACAAATCGGCTGGTAATTTGTACAACCCCTGTAGTGTCCCATCTAGACCATCTGCAGCTGCGAATCTCATCGAGTTGCAATGATTGTCTAGGTACACCATTTTCGAGAGAGTAAGGTATTCAATCAGTCAATCTGTTAGATTTAATTGACAGATAACTCGGCAGTGATAAGGTATGTGAGATTCTTTTTGGAATAGGAGAACGATACAACACTCACATGCACCTTTCTTACAGTCTCCACATCTCCTGCAACCTTCGCCGGGCTACCAAGAAAAGTATGAATTACAGATTGTTGGCGATGGCGATATACCGAGTTGAGGGTATTACATGAGTGATATTGATAAGAAGCTATGACTCACCTCTAGAGCAACCCTATCACCAACTTTCAGTCCTCTCACTTCCTCCCCCACTTGCACTACTATACCCGAAGCTTCGTGACCTAATACGAAAGGCTCTTTCATCTTTTCTTCGCCTAGCTATCGATAACTCGGCGTCAACACACTCCCTCGGGCCGAGTAGAAGGACATCAGGGGGGAGAACGGTAGCTCACAAGTGCAGTTAGGTAGATATGCATATCTGATCCACTACAGGATAATTAAAAATCATCCGCTTACGAATCAGAATGACCAACGAAGGCAAGGTTGCGGGATGTACATACCATAATCCATTCCATTCAGGAGCAACTACCGCTCTACATTTCCAACCTCATCAGCTCCGACTCTCACCTTGCGTGATCATCGTAGGATGACGGTGGGATGACCCACTCATATGGTCCAGGTTTACTCGGTCCCTTTCGTTTCTCAACGGCCAATCGTTCGATATCCATTAACTTCCATGAGAGGATATCATCGCCTAGTTGAGGTAAGTTATGGGTCATTCTGAAGGTTTTAGTATAGTACCTCGGTGGCTCGTGGGTTTGGAGACAGCGAGAACGATGTTGAGGGCTCGGTGTGGGAAGGTTAACAAGAGGACAAGTAGTTGTTCAATTGTCAGTTGATCGTAATCAGTGTCAGTGTCACTGTCGTTGTTGTCTCCACCATCGCTATCGCTGTATATACGGAGATATGACGGATTGCCAAGTGGACCTGCAAAGTGGAGGTTTTAACCGAGAGTTTGAGGTGGCCAAAGAAGAGCATATAGCAGCCCGGATTAATATGCATGGGTGATCAGAGAAAGTATACACAGAAATAACGGATATATATACTGTACAACAGGGAATAAGATATGTATGAAAGTCGAAGACTAGCAAATAAGATCCGAGTCATCGATAATGCAGATGCACAGATTGCTTTAGACGATTCCTGGAATTTCGAATCCGCTTCGTGCCAATTCACTGACACCCCCTTCACTGATCTCACTCACAGCGCTGACGATTTTCTTCAGTAGATCAGATCGGATGGCAGTATCTTGCGAGTCTTGTGAAGGGTAAGAGGATGATGATCGGAGGTAGATATCGATTCCTGCTGGAGTGAAGAGTGTTTTGGAGAAGACTGAGATGAGCAGATACAGAGCCTGAGGTCAACCTGGGAAGCGTAACAGAGTCTGACAAGGGGTATGTTCGTGTTTTGTATATGTTCATGTACTTATAATAGATGATACACTCACATGTGACTGCCCATTCCAATCCATTGATTTCATCTTTACCAAACCCTAGTACTTCCCAATGTGAATGAACGAAAAACAAGTATGAAGATCCTTTCCAATCGAACGTAGCTGCGTTGGCGCTAGCCGAGGATACAACAGTGGTTAGTCATGGCATTGATTCGCGTGTGTTGGACATTTAATAACTCACCCGGTTGTGAGAGTATCGACTCCCTTGACTATTCACCCTCGCCGAGTCAGCTTGACTGACTGCTTTCAATAAGGGAATGGGTCATATAACTGACCTGTACTGGGTTTACTTCCCTCCGCTGCAGACTCCTTCCTATACTCGACTAGATCTTCGAACTTTGTGTGATTCTCTGCACCAGCTATAGGAGTATATGTAATTGTGACATCTAAGTATATGATCGATCATTCCGATGTCAGTATTTACGCCGTAGCCATACAGTAGATATGTTGATTGATCCATGTGATTTTGACAGGACAGGTAAATGAGGTCAACGACAGGTCACTGACCTTTCTTTCCCTATTGATCATCCGATGTCAGCTCAGTTCCAAAACTTGGTATGATATAACTCACCTTCCACATGGGTAATGTACTCCACGCGACACCCCATTTACCCATGAACCATGATCTGTCAAATGTGCCTTCCGAGAGTGAGGGGTGGGTGGAAGATGGTGGGTGGATGGTGATCTCGGGGATGGACATGGTGAATGCTGTTATGCAGCGTTATAACAGAGAGAGAACGGATAGATACATAAGAATACAAGTATAAGTTTTGATACGATTTGAAAATCTGAATGGGAATTTGAGCTGTTGTAGGTGTGATAGAATGGGTGTTTTTGATGGTAAAGTGGAAGTGTAAACAATGACGTAAAGGGGTGTGTCACCAATGTCTAAATGGTGATACCATCGTCCACACATTATATCACACTGTACGGTGCTCTCACACGATCAAGAGAAACGAAGAGCATGACATGATGCATAATGTACAACAATCAACCAAATACATATAACATGACCCACTTGTATCACCCCTCCAAACTCCTCTTCAACCCCTCCCATAACCTCTTTTCCTCCTCCCCGCTAATCTCCCTAAACCTGATGGCAGCCTTACCTACCTCCTCCGTCATACTCTGTCCGGAGATCTTGCGTGCTCTTGTGGGCGATGGTGGTGCTGGGTATTCATCGGGGAAGAGGGTGGAACGTGCGGATGAATGGAGGGAGCGCTGGGAAGTGAGGGAGAGGAAGGTTTGATGGGAGTGGTGATATAGACTAGATGTTGAATGATGCATTAGTCAATGAGCTCATCGTATTAATAAGAGAATGACTTGAAGAGGATCAAGCCATAGAGGAACCATCGGGATAAGAATTGAGACTCAATTCAAATTCGCACTTACGACCATACTTGCTTGTTCACAGCTTCATCCTCTGTAATACTATCCAGTTCTTTACTCTTGAAACTCTTCTTCAGGGAATGTAGCAGATGAGAAATATGATCTATCCTCGGTCTAACACATGACGGTTTATCAGCTTTTCGTTCCGCAGCGGGATATGCAACAGAAAGCTGACATACCTCCATTGAGATAATCTACCTCGAGCATGCCATATCTTAGTCTTGGGATCTACCATAGCTATCAATGACATTGTACCTCATCAGCTGTACTGGACCTTGTACTCCTTTTGCTGCACCTAAATATAGATAGATTGATACGTACGATGGAATACATCTGAGTCGAATCTCAATGTAGGACCGTTCTGGGGGTATGTAGGAGGAAAGAGAATGGTGAAGCGTAGTATTGATCCTGCGTATGGACCTGTCAGTACAGTCAAGGAACCTGTCAGCATTATATCTATCCTGATATAGTTTGTGAAGAGGAAGCGAAGCGGATGTTGTCCAACAGAGACTTGATTCAGCGATGATGACCTCGCACAGACCACTCACCTCGATGTACGAAGAAGACCCCGTTCCACCTCATCAGCCCTTCTTGGGAGGGCGTTATGTATATACCTTCTGGACAGCCATTGGGAGCTTTGAGTGAGTTGCTGGAAATATGAAATGTTAAGCTATCCATATCCCATCCACCACCTCCGAGTTCCAAGTCAAACTTACAATTCAATGGCCAGCTCAGCAGCCAACAGCGGCGAGATATCTTGGTTGTCTACAGGAAGTTGTGGCCTAGGTGATCTAAGAGGGGAAGAGAACATGCTGTCTGGCGAGAATAAGAGAATATCACGTAGGTGAGAGCTATCACGCCAGGCTAGGTAATACCCATTGTTGCTGCATCCATCGAAGTAACCTGAGATGCCAAGTCGCATCGTACGGTGAGCGGTCAATTTCCGTCGGAAAAATGAACACAGGCACGGTGATGACGATAACCCTGGTCGAGATAACGACCAGCGACGACTCGAACAATCAGCAGAGCTATATATAACTCATCTAGAGGGAAAGATTGATAATATCCTTATACATCATCGCCTTTCAACTCGACTCGGCTCAAGTCCCAACAGCGTCCCACAATATATAACAGTCACGCAACATCCATCTGAAACACGAATTACCTTATCCATCTCAACCTCCAAAAATGTCATCTCCTCTTCGAATAGGATACATCGGTCTGGGAGCAATGGGCTTACCCATCTCCATCAACCTCACGAGATACATCAAGGCCAACAACCTCCCGCCAATGACCGTTTGGAACAGATCTCCCGCTAAATATGATTTGCTCAAACCGCATGCTCCCGATACGCATTTCGTAGAGAGCGTCGCAGAGGTGGTCGAAAAGTCGGATATGGTGTTCAGTATGTTGATTGATGATAAGGCTGCCGAAGATGTCTTCACCAAGGCTTTCAATCACCTCGAAAAGAAGGAGAGAAAGGGGGTGGTCTTTGTAGATCAAAGTAGTTTGAAAGCTATTACCAGTGGTTGGTACTTCTCATATACCTAAATACAAGTTCAAAGCAAAGTATCACTGCTGATAACTCCTCTTTGTCTCACGCATGTAGGCAAACTAGCCGAACAAGCTTCATCAGTCGGTGCAACCTACCTTTCATGTCCTGTATTTGGTCGACCACCTATGGCAGAAGCATCCAAATTACTTATTGTCTTCTCGGGTCCGGAAGAGGTCAGGGAGAAGGTAAAAGGGATTTTGATACCTGCTGTAGGAGATAGGGTCGTGGATGTAGGAGAAGATGTCAAGAAGGGTAAGTGAATGATCGATCATGATATAATCGATGAACTCGGCTGAGCTAAGCTGAGTCATTCCATTCCATTCCCACCCGATATGGATACGTACTGTAGCCACTGCTTTAAAGTCAATGGGTAACATGGTTTTATTGGGTTGGATCCAACTTCTCTCTGAATCATATGCTCTGGGAGATGGAATCGGTATTGATCCAGAGATATTCAATGGATTCTTACGTGAGTGCACGGTCTAAACACCACTTGGATATATGAATAATGCTAATTGCTTTCATCACTCTCATTCGTGCAGAACAATTCATACCCGCTCCTCCGTTATTGGCATACTCCAACTTGATCTCCAAGGGGATATTCAAATCTGGGAGTGGATTCAGTATAGATGGAGGTTTGAAGGGTGAGTAGAATCAACCACCAATATTCAATCGTTTTATGCCGAATACAATTGACTGACTCTGTTCGATCCTGTGTTTGTATTTGTATTTGTATTTGCGGTTGCCTTTTGATTTGTAGACGCTCGTAACATGTTAACACTCGGTGAGGATTTAGGTCATCCCGTCAATTTACCTACTATCGACCTAGCCATGAAGAACATGGAAAGATCCAAGGAATTAGGAGGGAAAGACCAAGATTGGTCTGCTCTCGCTGCTGCTGTTAGGGAATCAAATGGGTTGGAACCTTTTAGAGAAGGGACGAATGGTGGGAAAGGTAATTGATCAGTACGGAAGATTGAAAAGAGAAGGGGGAAAAAAAGCGAAAGGGACAAATCGAATGAGTTCGTTGCCAAGAAGTCATGGCATGATAAGATACTGGATAAGTAACAAACAGAAGAAAGGCTACGATAAACACAAGCAAGATTAAGCAACAAAGTAATCAACTACTATACTACATATGCTGTGCATGACAAAATGAGGACAGAAATCAAAATAATATGCATCTGTTGTATTCTATATCCCCAAACTACTCACAGTATGTACCATCGAACTTAAGTAAGCAATAACCTGTTGCCATCTGATGAAGAGCAAATCTATTATACAACCATACACTCATCTTACTATATCTACAACCCCTCCCTCTCTCTAACCCATCTCAGATCTTTCAAAGCCGGATTGACCTCCCTCTTATCGACCTCCTCGATCCCATTCGCATCTATCCAACTAGGAAATTGAGGTCTACCGATAGAAGCCAATATGATATTGTCAAATAAGCTATTGGAGCCGAATGGATTATCGGGTCGTTTGGAAGATACGAATAGATTGTTGGACGTGTTGGCTCGTATCTGTTCATAAGGCAATGAGCGATAAGCTATCGTCTCATAAGCGTCAGAGGAAAAGAGACAGCTTACCTGTTCGACCGTTGTTATATTATATAACAATAACTATCATACAATATTAGCTGACTCTGATACGAAATTGTGGTGAGAGTACAAGAGCAGTATCTTACTCTAAGATGATACCATAGCAAAAACATTATAGGTAATATCAATATCACGCCCAATAGGAAACTGACAGCTGCACCTGGTGATTCCGATAAAGCTTTACTGAATGATATGTGATCATGATGACATAGTAGGGAAAAGTGAAGTGCGGAGAAGACTATGATGTAAATATCTGCTATGGTCTATAGTATTGGAAAGAATTTCATACATCAGTCATTTGGTGCGAATGGAAAGACGGGGAAGGATAGCCTATAAAGGCAGATAAAAGAGTCAGGCGTGCTTGCAGCGAAGAACACTCACAGCGGAAATAAGTAATACTAGAAATGAGAAGTAATTCCTCTTTCCCACACATGAATGGAGATACGAGCAATGGTGATCTTTTGGTCAATCAGCCTAATCCACGATATGTATGAGCGCACCGTTGACCCACCGATTCCATCTACACAATTTCCACACTACCAAGATATATCAAATCAGCTAGCTCAAAGAACACGATCATATCAGCTGACTTACCAATCTACAGTGACTACTTCTAGGGGGTCTATAACTCTGACACGTCTCGCAGTATTTCACCGTCACTCTAAAACAAACAATCAGCTACTACCCATCGGCCATCAACAGAACAACTGACTTGGTACCATTCACATCGATATCCCTTGGCCAAGCTTCCCAATAATCGTCATTTCGAGACATAGGTGGATCTATATCTAATTTACGTGGTATGATACCTGCATTGCAATTATATTAGAGTATATGAGCTTTTGTCTGTCCAGACCAATCCACTATGACTCATTGAACTCACCTGGATCTCTGAATGCTGAAGCTATTAACGAACTAGTCGTTATACCGAATAAATACCTGTATTCAAGATTCAGTATTCGTATAATATAGCTGTTCTTATCGGGTTACGCTCTATGAGAGAAGCACAGCTACTCACACGAAGATGATAGTGATTGCTACCCCACCACCTCTCACCAAACCATACTCCCGTCCATTAACCCATAACCATGCTCCCGTCGTTCCTAGCCATACACCCGATAATCCCAGTAAGAAAACGGTGATCATCAAAATTGACCACCAATTATCACCTCCCGTCATTAATTTACCATTCCAGAAGAACGTAGTTAAGGGGTTCTCAAATGATTCATATTTCCTTTTGGGTTTTTCGTTCCCACTCCTATTCCCATTTTTCGCTAAAGATGTTCTAGATTTTGATGTTGATTTTGATTTTGATTTGGATGTATTACTCTTATCTGGGACCGTTCCTTTCTCCAGATCACTATCCCTATCTCTACTGTTGACCAATTCATCCGAAGATAATTCACTATTAGCTGTCCTAGGAGGAGTAGACATTTCAGTTATAGATCTACCTATCGACTTATCCCAATTGCTGTTCGAATTCAGGTTCACCGTAGTTGTATTCAACTTGTTTTGAGTATGTATATTGTTATGGTTTTCAAAGGTCAATGATATGCTTGAGGACTTCTGTTGAATAGCTTTTCCAGATCCAGATTTCGAGCCTATATCGCTTAATGCTAATCCACTTTCAACAAATGTGTTATACCGATTACCCTTAATAGCAGGTTGTTCGGAATCTTCTTCTTCTTGAAGTGGTGATATTGATCTACTTGATATTAATTCTACATTCGAATTTGAATATTGATCTATACCATTGTGACCGTTCACTCTCCCATCTTCATGAGTATGATAGTTGGTACGGAGATTGGTAGAAGAAGTTGAACTTCTCTCTTTTTTCTCCAGGCGAATAGCCAAATTTGGTTTTTTAGGTGAAAGAAATCCCTTGGGAGTAGGTAATGGTGCACTGATGCGTGGTGGTGAGCCTACACCGGCGATGGAAGAAGTGGTTGAAATGAGTGACGATGATCGTATTCGTTTACTGACTTTTGATAAGGATGAATTCGGTCGATGGATTGATAGTGATGGTGGAGAAGTTGGTCTGACACCGTACTACATATACACATACACGAGTACAATCAAAAATCAAATTCCAGGCATTAGATCATGGGGAGGAATTAGAGGAACCTACGAATGATTTGGTATCTTCCAAGCTATCTCTCCTCACCAAACCTGAATTCGAATCTGGATCACCAGCCTCACCATTTTGAAATACCTTTACACTTGCTGATCTAGTAGGTAACGATAAACCTGACTGGGTCATTGTCTGCGATTGTTCTTCGTCGTTGTCATCGTGCTCTTCCCCCATTGTTTCCCACGTCTGAATCACGTTGCAGAGAGAAGAGGTATAAAGGTGAGATGGAAAGGAATTCGACGCTTTGACCTTTGTAACATCAACTCTAACTTTCTTGACAAAGCACGACAGGTGATCCACCTCCACCGGAACCAAGTGCCACACTCACGGGGA
Source organism: Kwoniella botswanensis (assembly GCF_036426115.1). Taxonomy (NCBI): domain Eukaryota; kingdom Fungi; phylum Basidiomycota; class Tremellomycetes; order Tremellales; family Cryptococcaceae; genus Kwoniella; species Kwoniella botswanensis. Next base: position 15,381,793 of record NC_088599.1, on the reverse strand, counting down.
TATGGCCCCTGGTACGTGCCTGATCTGATGCCTGGATTTACTCCTCAGGTGTCAGCACATCATTACTCGCTGGATCCGGTTATTCAAGTGGTGTGTAAATCATCTTCAAATTCTGATCCCCATCTATCAATCATAACCATCAAGCAAAACAACACAATGGGTAAGCAGCTGGCAGACCCATGGGAAGCATTCGCAGCTGATCATGCTCTACAGGCATATTCTCTCACTCTGCCGAGGACGACGTTCTCGTCTCCGCTTCCTTCCCCGAAACCAACCCATTCGGACGTGAGTGTTCTATCTTGCTCGTGTGATCTGTCAAGCTACATCAAGCTGATATAATGGATATGATGCTGTATAGTCGTGGTGAACGGTGAACAAAATGGACTCTTACTCCATCTAGTAAACCAAGGAACTAAAAATTACACTTTGGTTTCTGCCTCTGCAAGTTACCACGATGTCAATAACCACTGGGCTACTGTAGGTTCACTATTTGTGACCAGCTGGTGTACCAGGATAAAGGCTGATATTTATGGTTTTTCTGACTCTCATTGACCAGGTCAAAAACGCTTCTACACTCAAATACAATGTTCCTATAGTTGCTGGAAGTAATCTCAGTGCTCCTTATCAAGTTTACAGCGAGTGAGTCGGACAATCTGTTTTCACACTGATGATGTCTCCTTCACCTCCTGCCACCAATGCATATGTCAACTTGCTGATTTGTGTTCATAATGTAACTATAGATTCCGTCCTCAGGAACTCGGTCTAACGGTCTGGGTCAACCTGCAAGATACCTCTGACGCCTCCAAAGGCGTACACCAGCTCACAGCGATGAACCAAACCGTCTCAGTAGTCGAACCAACTTCATCATGGTTTGATCCATCCCTCTTATTCCTCTATCTCATCCTTTCTACTGCACTCTTAGGTGGTGCTTACGCAGTATATCAAACTTTCTTCTCAACCCCAACTTCGAAGAAAGGCGGTCAGAAGAAAAAAGTCAAAGCTGTTGTACCCGCTGAACAAAAGAGTGTTTATCCCAATGTCAAGCCTTATGAGGAAGATTGGATCCCTGAATCTCACTTGAAGAATAGACAATCGAAATTGAAGAAGAAATCTACCACTGCTGGAGGAGCAAGTTCAGGAGATGAACTTTTGAGTGGAGGTGAGGTTACAAGTGGGAATGAAGCTTCTGGAACGGAAGGGAAAGTAAGATCAAGCAAGAAGAAGGGAAAGAAGAATTAAAAAATGGGATTGGGAGAGTATTTGAAGCTTTGAAGGCCAAAATGGAATAAATGCATCACTTGTAGTTGTTGATTTGGCTGGGTTCACGACAAATGGGTTGACGTCTCAACGTCCATCATGGGACAAATCGAACCTCTAGCTCAAATTTGAGGAACACAACATTAATCAACGTCATGGACACTTACGACACGAAGAGGGGAATTGCATCTAAGTCATGACGAGTTGAAAGATCATGAATATTCATCAATTATACCACATTAGAAGAAATCACATATATAATTCAAGTTGACTGACATAAAATGAAATAGAAACATTACCGTACTGATATCGTAAGGATGAAGATTGAAGAGTGAATGTCCTATGAGCTAAAGAAACCAAGTCCCGTCCGCCCCCGTCCTCTGTCTATCTGGCCTTACCAAGCTTCCTGAATCTACTGATCGTTGCTCGCTGCATCATGCTCAGAATAAAGCCATTACTCCACCGACAAGGCTGATAATACTCATCAAACCTTTTCCAACGTCTAGTTTGGTTCCAACAGAGCTCGATCCATTTGAAGAAGCACTAGCACTAGCTACACCGGACGTAGCTGATCCACTAGCTGTTCCAGATCCAGATGCGGACGCAGAAGAACCTGATCCAGCGGAATCTTGAGGTGGGTAAGTTGAACCGACAGCCTTGATTTCGAAAGTCTCGGATTTAGCGTAAACGTCTGTGATATGACGCATATCAATCAGCTTCGTAAGGAAATAATCTGAAGTTGATAGGAGGATTGGACATACCTGACGAGTTGAGTGGGTTGGTAAGTAAGATTGTATATCCTCCAGAGGGTGTTACACCTCCTCTACAACCGCGAGATAAGTCAGTTTGCATTGTATTCTCTCCGTACTGTCGGGCACCAAGGAGAGGAGATAGCTCACGGATTGATAGTTTTGGATCTATCGTATGCGTAAGTAACAGAGGTCAAAGCGAGGATTGAGGTCTATCAGAGTAAAAACACTTTATCGTCAGCTCAAATCTATAGATATAGATAACACAAGCATCATATATATATATTGAGATAAGAATATAAAGTGTATAGAGAACTGGCGTTCACTCACAAGTACATTCGTGTCGGAATTACTCAAAAATACCGAAAATTGATCAGGGGAAGAACCTTCCCATGCCAATGTATTGAGACTTTGTGCGACCCCTATCCCACGAAAACGTAGTAAGAATCAGCTGAAATCCATCAGTTCTCAGATATACAGCTGAAGAGACATGAGTGAGAAACAGGGGTCCAATGCACTCACACCAATGATCGGCTCTTGGTTCAGTCACCGTCAACTGAGCTGAGACTGCACCCAAGCTTAGGAGGAGGGTCGAAATGGTCATCGAGAATTTCATGGTGGATCGGGTTGAGTCGAGCAGACTGGAAGTTGATATTTTTATCTTAATGAGTGTGATTTGAAGGTTTGTTATAATTGTTTGATAGAAGAGCGATGAGAGGGGAGAAGGGTCGATCGATGAGTAAGAGAATAAAGGAAACAGAAGCAGAAGAAAGATTAAAGGATATCGACCATGCATGCATCTGCATCTTAGTCATGCCATTGAGCACTGTTCGCTTTATTCTCACCATGCTGTACAGTACTCTGGTCATCCTATGGGGAAGGAAGGGGGGGGGGGGGAAATGGGAAGGGAACCATACAAATGTGAAACACGTACTACTTTACATACAGTAACTTGTACGCTCAGACCCACACCGCACAGCCCCCTGTCGATACTCGTGTCTGCTTGGCACATGATTGGTATGCATCCACTGTATACTACACTTTATAGTACAATACTGTACAAACATAATACAGCCGAGTGTGATAATGTATTGAGATACAGAGGTGATGATCGTCCTCAAATAGCTGGATACTCTACCCCTCCCTTCCGTCCGATAGCAAACTCCCAATCTGGTCTTTCTCCGGTCAAACTCATACCCTCTCCAAAACACTCTTCAACTCCCTCTCATCAACCGCCCTCAACCCTTTCGACATCGCCATCAACCTCAAGTTCCTATCATTACTAATCACCAGGACCTTGCTCGTCGTCTCCTTCTCCTGTAAGCTAATGCTGGGCATACCAAGTAAACTCGATCGATCCATGAAGTTGGATTCGGCGAATGAAGCAATTTGGATTATCCTGTCATCCATTGTCCTTCCACTATCTTTCTCATCTCCATCAGTGGTAGGGAGGGATTCAGTCCTGATTAACAAATCGGATAGATAATTTCCTTTGGACGTTTGGATTTTCAACGTTAAGGAATGAGTTCGTATGGTCGATTCTAGATATTTGATCGTTTTGATAGAGTTCGTACCTAGACTACCGGGTTCTTTAGAAAGACCGTCTAATTCGGTTACCACTATGTATAGTATACGAATATCAGTATATATCCGTTCCTGTATGATATATGATATATGATTTATGTCTATGAAGACATAGCCATTGTAGATAGAACAGTTTGACTCACCTGGTAAAGGCACGATCACACTCCATTGACCACCTTCTACAACCTTACTGAACAGTCCAAGCGAATCAACCAGGACGTTGGTATCGAACAGTAACATAGTATAGCCAGGGACGACATGTAAATTTGATCGTTTGCTTTTCTTTGATCTTGCCGTGGAAGTCGGTAAGGGGGAAGAGGTGGATAAGAGACCTTGAAGTTCACGTCGTCGATTCTGTAGATGAAATGACATAAAGATTAGCGCCACGGATACATTTCATAATCTCTTACAGCACAAATACCCGTTGGGTATGACACAGCAAGACGAATCCACTCACCCTCAACGCAACCAACTCTTCGTCCTCTTCACCACTCAAGTCCACTTCCACATCCACGTCGAGTTCATCCATCTCAAACTCCAATTCCTCTTCCCTCTCTCTATCCCTCCTCTTCTTATCCCTCCTCCTTTCTTCTTCTCGTTCTCTTCCTTTTTGCCTCTCCAATTCCATCAATCTCTCTTTCAAAGTACCATCCACAACGACCTTTCCATCCCCATCCAATTCCAATCCATCCACAAATTTAACCATGACTCCCATCGCCCATACAACCCTCTTATATCTTCTTGAGTTGATGGCAGATGACGAATCCGTATCTCCTTCTAAATCATCTACTACCCCATCTTCAAGTGATCTTCCAACGGGTGGATCAAAATTGGCTAACAGAACATCCATCTCAGACTCGAAATTACCTCCTTTTCTAGGTTGGACCATTCCACCGCTACCACTACCGGTTGATCCTCTTCCATTACCATTCGTAGCAGAGGTAGATTTACTCTTCCAAAATCCTCTTTCATAAACCCTTCTACCCACCCATTCATTCCCACGTAACAACCAATCTTCAGGTAATGGTAATCCACTGACCAACCTTTTCTCTTCATTGATTTCGAGATTGGTCGAGTTTGTAAATTGACATAATCGTTCCCATGGCACTGAAAGCAATAAAGCAGATCCTACATGAGGCTGACGAAAGACCGTAGCGAGAAAAGTAAGGAAGATAGTGATAAAAGGATTAAGAACCTGGTGAAATCCTTGTATGCGATTAGGATGGGATAAGACGAATTCGAATATCGCAAAAGCCAATTTCAATGCGTAGGTGAACGTTATAGGTTGTACCTCGTCTGCGTCGACCGAGCCATTACCGTTACCGTTAATAGGTAAAGGTGAGATTGTTCTTAATGGTGTTATACCATCTACAGTCAATCCTTCATTATTCGGTTGATTATCTCCATCCTCCATTTCTCCATCCTCGTTATCTGCCAAAGCTTGAGCTCGTCTTCTTTCTGCACCCTCTTGAGATAGGGCTTTCCGGACTATACCGCTACTTGTTCCATATTGCATTATACTTCCCAATGAGACTGAAGCCATGATCATCCAATCCGTTTGTCCAATCACGACTTTCCTCGATACCCCATCTAATCGTGCGTCTTCCTCCAATCGTTCCATGTATCGTGACATGACTGCGTCGAAGTCGTCGAGTGAGATCCGAGTGAATAACATACCGTGAAGACGGATGAATAGGTCCATCGCTGTAGCTTCGGGAAGAGACCGCTGATTCTGGAGAGCAGAGTCAAATAGTGGTAAGATGGATTCACGAGATGTCGGGTATTCGTGAGTGACCGTTAAGCTGGAAGTAGGGTGAGATTAGTGGACAAGGTCTGGAAACACGAATGAAGAGTCCCAAAGAAGAGGATAAGATAAATTGGGTTCGACTTACCTCTTCACGAAATGATGTAAAGCCCTTCCTTCCTGACCTTTGACATCCCTACACAACAGCGCCAAATGATGATGCAACCTCCCTTCACCGGGTTTCTCGTTAATACCCATATTATACCAATCTCTCGCTGTCGTCCTCCAAGTCTCTTTATCCTCTACATCCCACGACTGAGCTACTTCCGCTCCGATACTCGCTCCTGACGGTTCGGGCCGCTGGCCCTCTTCCCCTTCGTCATCTGGAACATCGATCCTTCCTAGCTTGTCCCTACTCGAAGTGGAAGTAGGAGGATCCTGCACATGAGAGGCGATCGTCATCCTATATCTAGCCAAATCACCTAAAGCTTCTATCCAAGCGGTCCTGAAATTCGATAAAGCTTGATTCTCCAATAATTCAGAATAAAACCTATACGCATCGTAAACCACATCCGTGAGGAAATCTAATGCAGTAGCAGTCGAATGACCTTTTCCTGACATCCAGGCGTATCGTAATCTCTCCAATAAGAGGTGAAATCCAGTTTGCCAAAGTCTAGAAGGAATATTGTATTTCACTGATAGTTGGTGGTATGAGGAAGGGACTAGGGGATCGAATAGAGTGATAAGGAAATGATCATGTAATTCTGCCAATCTACATCGTTTCTCTGCTATCAGCTCTGTCCACGTATGATACTGCTGTGTGGTGTAGCTCACCTTTTATGTTTAGCAATAAGATCTATCCAAGCTGCCGATTCCTGATCTCCCATTATATTATTCCTATTCCTAGAATGTGTATTCCTGTTACCACCATCGAGTAAACCCAATATTCCATATTCAGGATCATTAGACATGATACGATGTATTTCGATCAATTCATTTTCCAACTCTTTGATTTCATCGTGGAATTTCTTTAATATCGGTTTCACACCGGTATCACTATAACCAAAACAGAACCAAATCATTAGATTTGCTAATGCAACTCTGTCGTTTTCACAGCAGTGAAGAGATAGCTTACCTGTTATTCTTTCCCCTTTCCCTATCCTTAAAACTCTCGGACCCTTCGGAACTTCTAGACCCCTTCGATCTCGTATCACTACTATCTTTCTTCTTCGGATTTGTATTGGTACTACCCCTCTCACTACCTTCTCGCCTCTTCCTTCTCTCCCTCTCTCGATCAGCTTCTTCTTCCGGTGTCCTCGCTACTCCTGTTGGTGGTCTTCTCAACAATAACTTACTTGAGGAGGATGATCCGATATCCGACGAGTCAGGGAGGGGCAGTCGAGGCGATGGAGAGAAATGCATGGGATCATGAATGGTGGGATCGAATAGTTTCTTACTTGATGATGAAGAAGGTCTGGATTCCAGCCTACGTCTGACCCTTTCTTCTTCTACGACTGGACGGGGCGAACGATCTATCTTTTGTACTTGAGGGGGAGCAGGACGAGATGGATCGAAAAGCGCTCTGCTTGAAGATGTATTGGGAGGTGGACCACGGGAATATTCATCTATATCTGGTGAGGGTCGGAGAGAAGGGTGTGTACGACGTGGGGAAGATGGATGACGAGGAGTAGCGGATCTGTTAGGTCTGAGCGCCATATAACATAACATATATCGTCAGCTCTGTTATCTTGCAATTCCGATATTTGTAGTTGTAGAGTAGTTCAGCTCACGAAGGAGGAGGATTAGGATATGATCGACTGGGTCCCACAGCCGGCAAGACACCTATCTGAGGGAGTCGATGTCGCTCTCTTTCTCTTTCTCGTTCGGAAGATTCGGTCCGTCTAGACCCGGGTCTAGTGAAGTATATAGCAATGAGCTGAGTAAGATTATCAACGACCCAGACGGATGGGTAAGCTCACCTCGAAGCACCGTGAGAATCACCGGAAGAAGCGTTCTTCCTCTGCAAGGCGAATATCTTATTGGCTATATCCGCATTATCCACAGGTCTCCTAGGTCTGGAAGGCCCAGCGAGGGGAGTTGGATCTTCCATCTTTGGAAGTGTCGTGGTTGTCGTATCGTACCGAGATTATACAAGTGTAGTCGGTGGTTCATATGTTCATTATATATATATTATGGTGATTTGAGAAGTAAGCGTAAGAGTATGAGAATATATGGCTCAGATTAATGGATCGATAGTAAACTTTTGTAGCCGACTGCGAGAGAAGCAGCAAAGTAGATGATCCAAACAGACTAAACTAGTGTGGGTACAGATGATGAGATCCGTTATGCTTGTATGCTTGTGTATGTACTGTACCCAGTCGAAAGTCGCAGTCGCAGTCAACTCTCTGGTTGAAATTATCCAACATTCAGCCAGTCAGTCAGTCGTTTCTCAATGTCCACCTCCGCAGTAGACAGCGTAATCAGGAACAAAGGGAAGGGGAAGGGGGAATCAAATACACGTGCTATTACATAATGAATGTTGCCACATCAACAAAAAAAAGCTGTGGATCAAGAGGTATGTGAACGTCATCACAATTCATCAATATTCTTTCATCTTTCTTCATATTTCCTCTCCATCTCGAAACCAAGTCACATATACACCACAATGGCAACTAGGAAAGTCAAAGATACTCAGCTATACGACGTACTCGGCGTCAAGCCAGAAGCTACCGATATCGAGTGAGTCCACCCAACTTATCGAGCACAAGTCCATTCAGGCAGATTGACGTAAATCATTACAGGTTGAAGAAGGCTTATCGAAAGCTCGCCATCAAAGTGAGCGAAACAGCGTTGGCACACCTTGAGCTACTAGCTGACGTAGATTTTAGTGGCACCCGGACAAGAACTCTTCCGAAGAAGCAGAGATCAAGTTCAAGGAAATTGGGTGAGTAGACCGTCAACCTTGCAATCTTGGAGAAGAATGATCTGTCGTAGGGTAGGGTAGAACCGCCCTCCTTCATTCCACACTTGGTAGGGAAGAAAGTGTTTCTGACTCTTTTTTTCGTTTCGATTCATGATAATAGTGAAGCCTACCAGATCCTATCTGACCCAGACACTCGAGCGTTTTACGATAAAGTCGGTAAAGATGGGATGAACAGGCCTGAAGCGGAGAATATGGATCCTACAGAGATCTTTGGGAAGATATTCGGAGGAGGTGAGTCGTCTTCAAACCACACAAAGTAGATCATTCGCTGATGATCTGATGGTGTCTCAGAGGCTTTCTTCGACTATGTGAGTACGGGTACCTGTGCGAATCAAGTGTGGTGAAGACTAAATGATCGCTTTGGGTAGATTGGAGAAATCGCTCTTGTCAAAGGTGAGCTACTCGTCGTATGTCGGCTCTGGTACGAAGAAGCTCATATGAACGATGTCATACTTAGACTTCACAACCACCATGGACGTCGTTATGACACCAGAAGAACGAGCTGAGATGGAAGCTGCCAAAGAAGCTGGCGAGACCGACGAAACCGTACCTGGAGATGCGGAACTAGCAGCTGCCGCCGCTGCAGGAGCTACCACCACAGCTGCATCCGAGGGCACCACTGTCAACCCTACTGCCGCCGCGGCTGCTGCAGAAGAATCCAATACTTCCTTAGCTCATCATTCATCTTTCTCCGCTTCTGCCTCCGCTTCTGGATCAGCTTCCGGATCAGTCTCAGTTGGTGGTGGTTCAGCCGGGAAAGACAAAAAGGGTAAACCAAAGTTGACACCTGAGCAGAAAGCTCAATTGGAAGCTTTAGAGAAGAAGCAGGAAGAAGAGAGGAAAGCTAGGTCAGCTCATTGCTCCACCATGTCAGCTGGTGTGTTACATAGCTGATCTTTGAGTTTGGTATCCAGGGTCGAAGCACTGGTCCAGAAACTCACTCAGCGTATCAGACCTTTCGTAGATGCCAAAAGTCCCGGAGATAAAGACGATCCAGAGACTAAAGTGTTCGAAAGCAGGATAAGGATAGAGGCGGAAGATCTTAAATTGGAATCTTTCGGTGTTGAGGTGGGTATCACCTGATTTTTCGGCTTCAAAGTTGAGATGGATAAGCTGATAGGGTTTGACAGATGCTCCATACGATCTCACAAGTGTATATAACCAAAGCTGGTAATTTCCTGAAATCGAAGAAATTCTTCGGTGGTGGATTTTTCGGTAGATTGAAGGAAAAGGGAGGTATGGTGAAAGAAGGTTGGGGTTTACTTGGTTCAGCGTAAGTCTGCTGAGTAGCGCGTATAAATGCCCAGACTAATAGCAGATACGTTGTAGTATCGGTGTACAGAGCGCTATGGAGGAATTGGAAAGACTCGAAGCTAAGGGTGATGCTACGCCTGAAGAGATGGAGGCGTTAGCTCAGGAAGTGTCGAGTAAGATGTTGTTGACGACTTGGAGAGCGACTCGATGGGAAGTCATCAATGTGAGCTGATTCCCGGACAGATATTCAAGAGGTGTAAGCTCACTTGTTCAATGGCGTAGGTGTTGAATGCCGTTGTGGATAAAGTACTTTACGAGCCTGGAATACATAAAGATGTAGCTTTGAAGAGGGCCAAGGCGATCCTTACTATCGGAGGGATTTTCAAGGATGTCAAGGCTGATGAATCGGATGATGAACGAAGAGAATTGGAAAGGTGAGCTGATAAGCATCTAAGACACCCTTTTCTTCTTGTTGGGAATGCATGGGACTCATGCTGATGATTTGAATATGGTAAAGATTGGTTATGAACGCCGGTAAGAAGAAAGAAAAGACCAAAGAGAAGAAATCAAGCGGTGGTGGATGGTTTGGAGGTAAATCATCATCCCCCAAACCTGACGCCACTGTGACGGGAGAAAAGCCAGAAGTCCCATCGGAAAAGAAAGAAGACGAGAAAGCTACTACGGCCTAAACTTAGTGCTTAACATTGAACGACCATAACGTCTAACATACATAGATAAGATACATGTGTCCTTTTTGTTTCATATATATATATATATATACTATTGATTGATTAATGAGGATGTTTATCCAAATCCCTGTTCATGAACTTTACGTTGTTTCCCGTCCTATCCTTACTATCGTCCAAGATGGAAATCATTCAGTCTAAATATGTTCTTGAATCTCCGGATAATGAAGAGCAAAGAACGCACGATCCAAGAAGATTGTGAATGAAGAATTGCAATACAACGAACAGTCCATGTCTTCTAGTCACAAATCATACGTTTTCATGGGTCCACGCAAGTATATGTCTCTATATATGATATACCACTCTTTCTATGGTTTACTTCATTTGTCTGCAGTATCCCTCTTCAGCCCAAAAGCTTTGAACAAACCCCCCTGTAATTCCTGTTGATGTTCCTCTATCGCTCTTTGCTTTATCTCCTCTTTCTCCTTATTCAACTTTAATGTCCGGTCCATGGATTCTTCTTCTTTTTTAGCTATACGACGTTTCTTCCAGAAACGGTAGATCAGGTAAACTACTATCAATAAACCGATAATCGATGATATACCTACAGCAATAAAATTCGCGCATGGTCATTTAGTCATACTATTACATATTCTTTGAATATCTACCTAATAGAAGAGAAGGGGGGGGGGGGGGCAGGGCAGTGGTGAAATGATGATTTTATGACGATGGCGATAACTTACTAACTACCGTCTTACAATTTTCTGGATTGTCAGTACACCAATCACTAGAACTGGTCGATACTTGGTCATACAATGATTCATCATCTTTGTCTACGTCAGACGCTCGTGTAACAAGAGAGAAGGGTAGAGCTGAGATGGATGTAAGATGAGTGATGAGGAGGAACAGAGCGATCATATTGTGATGATTGAATATAGGCGGACCGTCCTTACACCAAATGTAATTTTTGTTGCTTCTATTATTTTTATCAGCTGGTAAGTTAGGGTGTCTGATTTTTCTTACTGTCTTTCGCTTTATTAATTATCTATGTTTTATCGATTGAAGACTATTGATTGAAGGTAGATGAATCCTATAATTGTTAATGACCCATAATTTCGTTTTTGTTGATATCAATAATTGGTTGCCCCGACATCTGTGTTCATGTCATCGACTATTGTAATATGTTATATCCTTGATAAGTTGTGAGATACGGGTAAAAATCCTCAAAGGATCTCCTGCAACCTGAAAGCCTGAAGGGGTTGATAGTTGAAAGCATCTTTAGTCTTCATACGAGTTAGTGATACTGTCAGTGTGATACAATGATCCTTTCATATACTATTTACATGTCGCGGGAAAACTAGCGATGAGCTTACGGTAGGGTACATACAATGTGTATCGATGCTCTGATCGTCTCTATCTATCTATAATACAATATGCCAATGTACATCACGAATCATAATCAAGGAAGGATCTTGGATGCTCTATGCTTTTTTACACCAAACGATTTGATCATTCGACCTGACTATCTCGTCGTATCTTGTTGATCAGTCCCGTTCTTATTACTCGTACTAGTCGAGGTGGTAGTCGTCTCTCCACCATAAGGTAGTCTGACTAAAACAGGTAATGGTTCTTGTTCTTCCTGTTCGTCTTCTTGTATTGATGTATCTGACCTTTCGGATTGTTGTTGAGCTATATTTCATTTCAGAAGAATCACAACAAGTCAGTATACATCTGTTAAGACTCCCTTTGTTGTTGCAGTATGACTTCGAAAAGTCAAAAAGGGGAACATACCGAATAAGTTCAATATCGAAAATACATGAGGCCAATTCCTCAATACACCTCCCACAGCTATTCCACACAGAACACCACAAATGGAAAACTCAATCAGCTATAAATCATTGGACAGATCGCATTCATTACAGCTGGTAGATCTCAGTCATATGAACCCACCTTCACCTCCATCAGCCATGATATTGCTCATCTCCGCCAACTTCTCCACCCTCGTTACCATTTCCGCCGATGCCTCACGTAGGGCTTGTAGACCCGCGTATTCCTGTTGTTTCTGGTATAAGATTTGAAGGGAGGGAGGTAAGTTGGGATGTGATGGTCTGGATGATGACATTGTGGTTCTTCCCCTGTCGTCTTGATTGCGATAGAGCAGGGGTAGATGTAGATTGGATTCGAGAGCTACCTACCTATATCTGTTTATCCCTCTAGTAGCTGGCGTTTTCAATGTCGAAGCGTACAAGTCTTTTGACGCGTCGAGCTTTGAGTCACGTGATTCGGAATAATCCAGTAATCCAGTCAACTACGTCAGTAGTAGAACCAGAAAAGATGTGCTGTATCTATCGAGCATACATGAACACACTTCCATCATTCGCATCCACCTCGAGTAGCACTTTGTACACATTCACAGGGACCAAGATTGGAATAGCTGCTCGGGGGAGAACCCGTTCCAGGAATCGCCCGACCATTGATGATATAGTACTCGAAGATACCAAGATCGAGCTCCGTTCAAGATGGGTGTCAAAGGTCTTTGGTCATTGCTCAATCCGGTCTCTAGACCTGTCCAGTGAGTCTGTCTCAGTCTCAGCTGGGAGAGAAAGCAAGCGGTTAGAGGTAGCTGACCTGCCCAACAGGATAGAGAGCATGGAAGGTAAACGATTAGCGATCGATAGTTCCATCTGGCTTTATCAGGTTAGTTCGTCTTTCGTATAGAGCGCACCCGAGCTAATTCATCGTACAGTTCCAAGCGACTATGCGAGATAAGGATGGTAGAGTACTGGTCAACGCACATGTGCTAGGTCAGCTTCCTTCAGTACATCATGCGATTTACGTATAGCTGAATGTCGTTAGTATAGGTTTTCTACGGCGTATAAACAAATTGCTGTTTCACGGTATCAAACCTGTATTCGTGTTCGATGGAGGTGCACCAGCCTTGAAGCGAGCTACCATTGTGAGCTGTGATATAGCCATAAGCGCAGGAAACAGCTGATCTTTTGGTGTGTCAGGCTGAGCGAAAGAAGAAGAAAGCTGGAGCCGCTGCGAATCATGCTAAAGTAGCTGAGAAGTTGTTTGCTGCTCAGATGAGGAGAGAGGCCGTGAAAGCTGCTCAGGCGTAAGTGTAGCTGTGTCCATGAGGTATCGCTTTGAGATCCAGCTGATATACAAGCGTAATGTAGGATCGAAGAACAAAGAGCTGCTCGAAGTGCTGCTTCTGCACATCAATATCCCGATGAAGCAGGTGAACAGATATCAGAGAATGCGGTATACTTAGATGAGCTGGAAAGTGGAGCTGGACCATCTCGACCTCGACCTCAGCTTGTTGAGCGAGCATCATCATCTTCCACATCCGTTAGACCGTCGACGCCCGTAGGCGTAGGGGAAGTACCTACCGATCCCGAGAAACGTCGAAAACACTTTAAGAAGCATGATCCCTACCGTTTACCTGAAACTACTATGCCTTCCGTCTCCACCACCGAGAGGCCAGATGCGAGACTGGCAACGGAAGAAGAGTTAAAACAATTTATAGATGAAGTTTCGCCTGATGATATCGATATTGAATCTGCGGAATTTAGAGCATTACCTACTGAAGTGCAATATGAAATCATAGGTGATTTGAGGATAAGGTCAAGACAACAATCACATAGGAGACTGGCAGATATGCTTAGAGCAGCACCATCCGCTTTGGATTTCTCAAAGGCTCAAATCAAACACCTTTCACAGCGGAATGCATTAACTCAACAACTTTTGACTGTAACGGATATGGTTGGAAAGGCGCATTTGACGATACCTGTTAGGATAGCTGCGGAACGAAATAGGGAATATGTACTGGTAAAAAGAGGTGAAGATGAAGGTGGAGGGTGGGCTTTGGGTATTAGAGAGGGTTCGAAAGAGAAACCTATTCAAGTAGAAGAAGATGAACCGAAAGTTGAAAGTGAAAGTAGTAGTGGAATTAGTAGTGATGATTCGGATATAGAGGAGATAGATAGGTAACTTCAGCTGTCCTGCTAGGTAGCCAATAGGCATTGCAGCTGATCTTGATACTCTTGCTTGGATCCAGTCCCAAACCTGCTGTGGTCGATAGTGATCTCCGAGAACATCGCCGGCGAGAGATCCTGGAAGCCATCGCACGTAGGTATGCGCCTGCTCGACCAGCTCGGAAATCGCTTGACGTGGCTGTCAAACCATTTGGTGCAAGTAGACAAGCAGGATCGAAACCTTTGTTCGATGCTGCCGAAGAAGAGGAGGAAGCAGAGGTGGTGCCTACTGCGAATGATGAGGCTTTAGCTTTGGCCCTGCAGCAGGAAGAACTTGGCTCGGACGAAGAAGAAGTTGATGTTGATCTCGCTAGGGCTCTAGCTTTGAGTAGAGTAGAGAAGGAAAGGAGGGAAAGGAGTGTGACTGATGAAGCGGATTGGGAAGTTCAGGAAGAAGACGAGGATATGGAAGAAGTTGATTTGGTGCCGAACGGCGCTACCACACCTGTACTTGACCAGAGAGAAACGGCAACACCGCTAGAGGAACATGATGATAATGATGACGATGACGAGTTCGAGGAGGTTGCCACGGACTATGCACCTTCAAGATCACAATCCCTTACCGATATACCTTCGGCTATTCCACCAGATCAGCAAGATGACGACGTTCCAATTATCACCGCTAGGCAGAATGCTGCCAGCACGAGGCCTGCCGGTGTTGCTGATCATCGACCGACCCCAGCGGAGGTGATCGAGATTGACGGTGATGAGGAGGAAGATGATGCTTCGTTGTTTCCTGTGACTGATCAAGCAACTATCTCCACCAAAGTCTCGGAATCATCGCAGAGGCTAAAGGAAAAGTTGATCCCTTCGACGCCATCGCAAACATCTCCTCAACATATCGAAGTGGACCATAGTGGAGACGATTTCCAGATCATACCGGAATTACAACCACATTTGCCTTCTCCCCCACCTCAAAAGGTGCCTTCACTTGGGACTGGAATCTGCCTTGAAGCGAATAAAGCGTCACTGTCTACCGATAAACCTGCGCCCACTCCTGCACCTGCTGCACCTCAGCCATCTCTAGCAACTGTCAGAAATCCAATCCAACGTATGCCCTCGGCTACAGTCAAACCCTCACCGTTGAGGAGAGTCACTCAACCCGCTTCTTCACCTATATCCGTCGACACAGAAGACGAGATAGCATCTGCTCCTGCCCCAGTCCCAGCCCCAGGCCTCCTGCCCGTACCAGCTCAGAAATCACCGGCGAGTATGGCACAGCGGCCTGTTTCACCAGTCCAAACGCTTCCTGATATCCCTTTAGTCGCTTCACCTTCGCCATCCCTAGCTCCGACTGATCGACCTAGCACATCAGCATCGCCCGCTCCAGCTCCACCGCTATTCTCTCGTGCCGAATCGACCTCATCAGAAGGCGAAGAGGACATGAATGATTCCAGATCGATAGAATGGTCACCTTCCCCTCCGCCACTACCTAGACCCGCACTCCAGCCTACCGATTCAGCTACGACTATCCCGTCGGAAGTGGAAGATCAGGATGGCGATCTGACCACGGGAGACATGGCAGCCGAAGAAGATGATTACGCGAGGTTCTTGGCTCAGATCAAAGGACGTGATTTGAATGAGGTCAGAACGGAGATTGATGATGAGATCAGGGTATTGAACAGTGAGAATCGAAATGCGATGAGGGATTCGGATGAGATTACGCAGAGTATGGTTACCCAGATTCAGGTGAGTGATTCTTCCTGATTCCTCTCAATTCAAACTCTCAATCACTTATCCCACCTTGAAAATAAGTCATGAGATATGATCTGACATAGTCCCACAATGCTTGACAAGGCGATGGGAAAAAGGGCTGATTTCATCTCTGATGACCTTATAGACCCTCTTAAGACACTTTGGTATCCCCTATATAACAGCACCAATGGAAGCCGAGGCGCAATGCGCTAAACTTGCTGAGCTTGGACTGGTCGATGGAATTATAACAGATGATTCCGATGTATTCCTCTTCGGTGGGATACAGTGTTTCAAGAACATCTTTAACGATGCGAAATACGCTGAATGTTTCTTATCATCCGATATCGAACGTGAACTTTCCCTTACTCGAGATCGACTTATCTCATTAGCTTATCTGTTGGGAAGTGATTATACGATTGGATTACCTGGTGTAGGACCTGTAGTGGCTTTAGAACTTCTCGCGAACTTCCCTGGAGAAAGGGGAATAGAGAATTTCAAAGATTGGTGGATTAGGGTTCAGAGAGGTATAGATAATTCGAAGGAATTGGATACGAAATGGAAAGTGTCGTTTAAGAAGAGGTATAGAGATAGTATATACCTTACGGGAGATTGGCCGAATCCTTTGGTGGTGAGTTGTACTCCGCCCTATCCTCTAGTTGACAGAGAGTGGCTTGGCGGAGTAATGCTCAATTATTTTTTGGCGTGTGTAGAGAGAAGCCTACAAATATCCTACGACTGATGAATCGGAGGAACCTTTCCATTGGGGTTTTCCAAAGTTATCAGCTTTGAGAACGTAAGTTGCCCTTTTAATTCGCGTTGTATCAATGTTAGCTAATCATGAAATTAGGTTTCTACACGAAGAATTATCTTGGTCAATATCTAAAGTGGACGATGAGTTGACACCGATCGTACAGCGTATAGCACGTAGAGGTAAAGTAAGTATATCGTTGACCTTATGTATTGACGTCCTTGCCGGTGAAACAGCTAATGTCTCTACGCCAACAGATCGGAGCACTGAACAAGCAATCCACTCTACTCCCATTCTTCGACGTGTCAGTCGTAACGGGTAATTATGCACCTCGACGTCGAACTACAGCAAACGTCTCAAAGAGGTTGATGAGTGTCATCAAGTCATTCAGAGAGGCCGAGGCGAAGATCAAGGGTGAAGATGTTGGCGAGATGGGTTGGGGAGAGATGATGGTTGGCCTAGATGAAGAAGATCCAAAGGGGAAAGGAACAGGAAAGAGAAGGAAGACGACTATGGATAGTGAGAATGGATCTCAAGATGGGGATGGACAAGTGAAGAAGAGAAGAATGAGCAGTGCGAGTGTCGCGTCGAGAGGAGGCGGAAGGAAGAGAGCTGGTACAAATGGTTCGGCTGTTAGTGTGACGGGAAGTGAGGGGTCGACTGAGAGTGGGGTGAGTAGTGCTGGGAGAGGTAGAGGTGGAACGAGAGGGAGGGGTAGAGGAAGAGGGAAGGGGAAGGGGAAAGTGTCAGAAGTGCAGGATGTTTGATCAGCTGTATTTCCATTATCATAAGGTATCTTCGTGTAAGAGTTTGTAGCATTAGTCAAGGATTTGTTTCATATTAAGCATGTATTGTGAGCATTGTAATACGATTAACAGAATAACCGTATCATGTCGAGTGCGATTAGATGAGTAGATTTATCATATCGCTTCAAGGAAAACTATGTTCCTCGAAAGGGAATTTGTGGGAGGGTCTTAATCAAACGCTCAACAACTTCCTTCCTCTGGGCAAATACCATTCACAGATCATCTCAAACCAATCCAATCCAATCCTATACATGTTCCTCTCTGTATCTATATATGTGTATATCGATACCATTTACTCCTCGTCGACCTCCTCGGGTCTAGCGTACGATTGTCCACCCAACTCCTTTTCTAATCCGTTATAAGGGTATGTTCGTTGGGCTACAGGTCTCTCGGGTCTGTTCTTGATTAAGACGTAAGATGCTAGGCCTATGAGGGAGAATGCTACTGATAACTATAAGACGGACGAGATTATCAGTTCAAGGCTCTTGAGTTGATGGCAATCAAAGAGGCATTTGCCATTAATCGAACCAAACCAAACCACACCAAACCAACTTACCTGGAATAAAGCACTTTGAGGTGATGTCTTGTGGACGTCAGGTCCCCACATACCAATAGCATCTTCTTCTTCGTGCATCTAAAGTATGAGAACGGATGTTAGCCATCATCCCACACGTGGCACCATTCGTCAGTCCTGAACATTGAGCTGCTCTAATCGTGCAATTTCCCAGATGTGAGACCCCCCTGCTGGTCCAGATATGGAGCTTGTGCCCGGAATTTATCAGTCATTATACACTCACAACTTCACCAAAGTTCTTTCGCTCTTGTCTGTCCCACCATCCAAATGGTTCTCTAGCTTGGATCGATACGTAGGGTAATTGTGGGTAACCGTTCACTAGCAACGACCAATAGCACAGTCATGTCAGTCATTGCCTTATCAACCCACATCATCCTTCTGCGTTGTTTTCAGTTGGTCGTCAAATTGACGTCCACTTACACTGAGGATCAATCTCTTCTCCTGGTGTTAATCGATTAGGGATATAAGACGTCTCAGCTACGTCAGGTGTGCCAGAGGTGGTTATAGGTGAATTCGAGGCCATTCGAACTATCATTGGGGAGCCATTTACTGCTCGTTTCGACACTGGGAGAGCGGTCCTGAGGAGGGCTGGTCTGAACATCGTGTATGATATGTTATTATGGTGTTTAGTGCTATACAAGGTGATCTAACGGATTGATTAGAAGATTGTGATATACGAGTGAGAGAGGTGCAAAGGGTGAAAGGGGATTCGATGCTTTCAGCTGGATACGGTAGGCTCGTAAGACATGACACACACAGAAGAGGCACGCAGGAGCTGGTCTTCCTCTAACAGACAAAATAGGCATGAAAGGTTCAAAACAGTGGAGACATCCGCTTTTGCCACCTAAGATCGAACCCTAATCTCTCGCATCAACAACAAACTCTCAGACTTTTGACTTTTCCATCAATTCAAGCGTCACATTCCTCCCACTTCACACCTTTCCATAGTCATCCACACACCTTGAACCAGCCGCTTATGCTTGGATGGTATGAGCTAGCAGTACCCTTCTGTCCCATCTGCCTAGTTCAAACTGTCAAGCAGCAGTTACTTCGATCTAAAGGAAAGGAGCACGGTCGTCTCGCTTTCCGCTTTGTTTGGGTAGTCTAGAAGTAGTACAGGCAAGATGTCATTACGACTTCGTAAGCTCAGCTTCCCTTTCCGGTCCTCATGCATGATGTAGCTGACTTCCTTTTTATAGCGAGTCAAAACAAATTCAGACCGACATTCAAGCCAGGTCAAAAGAAAGCTCCCCCTGTTCGACCATCTGCCAATACTCCCGCATCCAGTCAGCAGACCATAGCCCCCTCCTTCTCTCAACCTCTACCATCGTCTCAGAAATCAGCACCCTCATCCTCTCAGCCTTCTGCGCCTTCTTCCTTTGCGTCTCAACCTTCAGCTACAACTCCTACTGCAAGCACACAGAGCACAGCTCCGCCCGACAGCTCCCCTCAACCGACCCAATCTACCAACCTGGTACCCAAAGCTATCCCATCTTCGCAGATCCGAGCTATACTATCAAATAAATCAAGCACACCGAATGTCACTATTCCGACCCAGAGTAGTCCTGTCACACCTTCTGTGACTGTCAAGCTGAACGAAGCAAGCTCAGCTCCATCTTCAAGCGCTACGGTCGTCCCCATCCCCGCACCACCTACCCCTCAATCAACAACAGCAAACCCGTCCTCGCAGACCACTAGTAGCCCAAAAACAACCAAAACTCCATTGGGCCCTCCTCCGCCCCCCTCGCCAGTTTCAGCTCCCCGGTTATCTCTCCTTGACGCAGCTCGAAATCACACTTCCGATACTCCCTCACCAGGTCAAATCCGACGTCGCACACCATCAATCGCATCTCGTTCTGAGCGCGCTCCATCTGCTACACCACAACCTCAGCAAGCATCCTCAGTAGCTCCCTCAATCCGAGGATCATCGGTCACACCCCAAAACCCACGCGAACCCTCTGCTACACCTCAACCGCCATCATCGTTTGGCGCACCTCCATCTTTGGGCGTTGCGCCTTCTCCTCGCCAACCTACATCACGTCTTCCTCCTTCTTTAGGTGTATCGTACGGCTCTGGATTCCCACCTTCTCTTGGAACCACTTCACCGGCGCCAGCTCCTGCTCCCGTCGCATCTCCATCACGAGCAGAGGCTGAAGCATTGGCTGCTGCTGCAGTAGGTACTATCGGTCGAATAGGAACGCATCACACTTCGAAACGTCCAGCACGGCAAGGAGGTCGAAGGAGGGTGGCCAACAGTGCTTCTACAGGCTCGAAAACGAACGTACCCGTTGTGGAGATTCCCAATTCTAGAGCGACTAAGAAAGCTCCCAGAGTGGTCCGAGAGAATACCGAAGATAGGAGGACAAGCGAGGAAGAAGAAGAAGAAGAAGTGGAAATTGAAGACCAAAGCGATGCAGGTACAAACACGGGGGGGAAGAGGAGATCCTCCGCTCAACTGACAGAAGATGAAGATGGACGACCTATCAAGCGTCAAAAGAAAAAGAAACAGAAGAAAGCACCTGGAGTAGCTACCATCTCCTTACAGGATATTCAACCCGATGAACTAGTTGGAGATCAGGTGGACGAAGTGGTCATTACGATGGGAGATCTAGCTACAACTCTAGCTGCTCAGGGGAGAGTCTCGTCGAGGGCAATCAGGATAGACGAACATAGACGAGAGGAGGACCAAAAGAAGAAAGAAGCTTCCAGACTTAGAGCTGAACATGCCTGGAGAAGGGATCAAATCAAGAGAAGGAAAGTACGACATACCAAGAATAGGGATCGGGCGAGAAGGCGAGAAGAGCTGGGTAAATTGGGGATGGATGAGGGGATTGTCAGTCCGGATGAAGATGATTCGGAGGAAGAGTTTGAACCTGAACCTGAGAGGTTGACACCTGAATCCACGCCTGAGCCTGACGCTCGAAGAGAAGAGTCGACAAGACTACAGGGAGAGGGAGAAGGAGAGTGGGATGAAGATGGAGAAGAATACAATGATGTTCCTGTGGATAATAATGTTGTACCATCATTTATGGATGGCGAGGACGAGGGTGGAAGTCAAGCAGGAGAGGAAGGAGAAGGAGACGACGATGGAGGCGCAGAATTGACTGCGGAGGATATAGCTGCTCAGGAAGAGGCTGATGCCGATATGGCGGCATTACGAGAATTAGGGATAAACATTGTAGATGATGCAGGAGAAGGAGTAGATGGAGAAGAAGATTATGAAGAACCTAATTGGGAGGTTGAAGATGATGATTATCCTGATATCGAGGGATATCGAAGAGATTTGGAGAGGGATAGAAGAAGGATTAGAGAACAGCAGGAAAGGGGTGATGGGGAAGTGGTTGAGATTAACGATGAAACTAGGTTCATCAATGCTGCTAGTTTTGCCAAATATACTAAACCCCAACGATGGACTACGACGGAGACTGAGTTGTTCTATCAGGTAAGTTTTCAGCTACTCCACGAGAAGGTGAAAGCTGATTGGTTTGGATTGGGTATATAGGTGTTAGAAGAAACGGGTGAAAATTATTCATTGATGAAAGCTTATTTCCCTGGACGAACTATCAAACAGCTCAAGTTGAAAGGGTTGAAAGAGAATAGGCTTAATCCTGATAAGATGACTGCTGCTATCTTAGCTAGAAGACCTTTAGGTGAGTGTTCACTGCATCATCCTGATATGAGAAAAATAGCCGATAAGTGACTTATTGGGTTTAATCGATCAGATAAAGAATATTTGACCAAATCATCAGGGTTTGATTCCACCCGACCGTGGGATAAGGAAGAAGCGTTATTTGAAGAAGCTAAGAATGATGCGGATAGATTGAAGCGGTTGGATAGTATGAGACCTGATGGCGAGATTGAGGAAGTTGATGAAGGTGAAGGTGGAGAAGGTGGATTTGATGAGACGATGCTTCAGGAATTAGACGCAGAGGAAGATGTAGGTGAAGAACAGGATGAAGAAGAAAAGGATGGTGAGGATGAAGAGCAAGTAAATTATCAGGATAATGAGGAAGAGTACTGAATATAAAAATAATGGAGTTCTTGTCACAATATCATTTGCTTCACCAAGTTGTATATATCGTAGTTACATACACTTTATTGTTCCGAATACAAATAGGTACTTGTCGGTTTGATTATGATTCTGATCATTCTTACACGCATTCATATATGATGGTCTACACATCATTTCGTATTGGCATCTGCAAGTTGGCTGACAGATCTACATTGTTTGTTGGTCTGTGCTCCTGGACTAACCCTGCATACCTGTGTATACTAGTACATACGTCGAGATGATCCTCCTATAAGAGCTGTCTGAAGATGCAATCATTCTATACAAGATCTCAACCACCATCGTGATCGTAATCATGCCATCTGACGAGGAAAGAGAGATCGAATCACCGGTACATAAGAAGCCTCGACTTCATGGAACTCATTGTGATCCTTGTGGGGATGTCATTTTAATTTCGAACGATGAAGTGGAATTTCAAGCAAGTAGCTTTCAACTATCCAGGATCAGGTGAGCGACTCCATCTCTCTCTCTCCTTTCCTGGCGGGACTGAACCATCCAGGTGGTACCTTCCAGCCCAAAAGGAATGCTGATATAAGGTGAAACATACAGTAAATTCTTTGCGGACGCTTTCAGCCTTCCTTCCCCTCTCGGGGTCTACAAATGCCGCGAACCCATTCACCTCGATTTCGCTGGAGACATCATTGCTATCTACCTTGACTTGGTGTCGACTCCTGTTCGACTTCAACACGTCTTTCTAGAACCAGTTCAGGCAATTCCTGAGAATCTGGGACCTCTCTTGACCCTCACCGAATTCACTCTGTGTGAGGAAAGGATCATATCAATCATTCGAAGAGACCTGGAATCAGCCTGTCGCACCCATCCTCTAGAGGTGCTCCTTCTATCATCTCAACGAGAAGACATCCCGCTCGCACAAAAGGCCTTGTCACACATTTGGCGAATCATACCTTCGCATCATGATCACACTAACCGATCTTGTTCGTCGGAATGCGTCGACCGCCGTGCAGAAATTTATGAAAAGGTGAAAAACATCTTCCCGCAACTCCGACCCGAATTTCAAGGCGAGCTATTCTCGCTTCTCTTGCTTCAAACTTAGACTAGGGATGAAACACGGTATGGTGACTTCGATCGACATGACAACATCACTTTCCATTCCACCGATTGGAAACGAGTCGGTGAACGATTCGACCCCATGCGCCCTATGAAGTCCAAAATCCCAACGGTACGACCAGTAAAGGGGTATGAATACGAAGATCAATATGTGGAAGATGAGGATGATTAGGATTAGATAATGAAGATGATAAGATGTACAGGTCATAGTGCACACCGCATGGGTGCTAGCCATGAGTGGTATCCGAAGAGTAATGAAATGTCTATAGTGATCGTTGGTCGGTCGATGAATGCAACACAATCATGTCCTTATGCCTGATCCCTATCAAACACCCAACCATGATTTGCATGGATTGAGTTGAAGTTATTATAGCTTGCGCAAAATCGCGGCTCCGCGAGTTCACCAGATTCCTTTATCAGTGAGATCAGTCATTATGTCTGGCGCACTTCCAGAGGCTTTCCACGATTCCATTTCCAACATCGTTCAGACAACTTTCAAACAAGCAGAGAAATGCATTTCTTTTGGCGGTTATACATTCTCATACTCTCCCAACAAACCCGACGAACCAATGCTAGAATAATATACAAGCATCCAACATTCTAGTTCTTAATCTTCTTCTTGGGTCTGATTTGAGAAGAGTGACCACACTTTCTCTTTCGCTACAGTATCAAGAAAATACAATATCAGCGATCCATTCATCGTGTCATTGTGTTGTATGGTATGGTTGGGCACACAGATTATGGGATGTAACGATAATCGAGTTTGAAGAGTAAAACACTCACGCAGTTGGTAGCTCTGGGAGGGAGTCGAGCGTAACATTTTCGGCAGATTTGTTTGTCACACTATTATCATAGAAATAATTGATCAGCCACAGTACATGACTTTGGTGTAAAAGAGTATAAGACCTGACTCACGTTGTACTTGTTGGCAAGTACCTTGAGCGAAGGCTCAATGATACCACCTCTGAGACGGAGGACGAGATGGAGGGTGGACTCTTTTTGGATGTCTAATAGTGATTCGACGTAAAAGTTAGCGAAGATGCCCATCGCAAGACCTCTGACCACACTCTTCACTCTTCCATCTCAAAGTATCCGATCTTCTCTATCTCTTCTCTAGCTCGATCGCCTACATGGATCCGGGCTTCGACATCTACTCCAGAATCAGGATGTAGTGACCTCATCTTCAATATCTTTTCGTTCCTCCGTGCTTGAACACCATCTCTTTCTCCGTATAATCTTTCCCTCTTCTGTGCTCTCTCGCTTCTCAAAACAAAACCGAAACCAGATACCCACTGTAGTCAGAGAGAGTTCGTCCATCTTCTAATTGTTTACCAGCGAAGATCAATCGTTGTTGATCAGGAGGGATACCTTCCTTGTCTTGGATCTTGGATTTGACATTGTCGATGGTGTCGGATGACTCGACCTCGAGGGTGATGGTCTTACCAGTGAGGCTGTGTGGTCTCAACAATCAGCACCTGTCCCCTACAATCCTATCCTATCCGACCCAGATCCCCATCTTTCTCCTCCTGCTATCATTTCCTTTTCTCTTCGACCGATCTTAGTTGAACCAAACTCACGTCTTAACGAAGATTTGCATCTATCAGATGAAACCAATCAGCATATACTCTCCAAACAGTAGTAGTGTAGTGCGAGGACAGCAACTCACCTTGAAAGGCTACCTGCAAATCGTCAGTAAGGTAATCGATGAAAAAGTAACAAGATATCAATGATAACAATGAATTTTGATATTTTGGGTCAGACAGAGAGAGGCAAACGCAGTGTGTGAGTGAGCAGTGAGCAGTAAGTGGGAGAGAGGGTATGCAGACCAACTAGAATCCCAAAATGTCAAGAAACTCCGTCAAACCCCGGGACACCATTTTCGACGTGGCACCTTGGTTTTCTTGCTGGCCTTGAAAGGGTTACGTAAATCAAGATGCAGCGAGAAATTGATTCCGTTGTTCTGCTCTCGGTGAGAGTGATAACCGGGGTGTCCAACATCACGAGGGGATCAACATTCCAGCATCCACACTATGAGTCCGAGGGGTATATATAGTACTGAACATGTTGAAGATCGCCGTGTACAGCACTACTGATCGAATTGCTCAATATGAAACTATCAGCACTTACTAGACCGACAAAAGTAGTCGTACGGAACGGTATCAGAACACTCCTCACCACCACTACATCAACCGATTCGGCACCTCACGCATATCTCCGACCATACCTACAAAGCAAAGATGAAGCTCAGCCAGAGAATGAGGGATTGGAAGGTGTGATGTGCTTAGTGCTTAACAGACCGGAAACCAAGAATGCTCTGAGTGTGAGGATGGTAGAGGTGAGCGATGCAGCCCGTTGAGGTGAATGGGCTGACTTTTGAGGGGTATACAGGAGATGAGAGAGGGTATAGCTAAATTGGATTCAATGCCTATATCGTGAGACCCATCCCACCCGTTCTCCTCCTTGGCTCTTTTCATCGATGGTAGATCTTTGTGGGCTGACTGGGATCTTGCACTATTTTATATAGCTCAGCACGTATATTGCTCCTCCATTCTTCCCAACCCAACTTATTCTGTTCGGGTGCAGATCTCAGAGAGAGGCGCACAATGTCTGCATCTCAAGTATCCTCTTTCCTCGATTCTCTGAGAGATATGCTGAGGGAATTAGAAGGGATCAAGATACCTTCTATAGCTGTGATCGATGGGTATGCTCTGGGTGGAGGAGCCGAATTGGCTCTAGGGTGTGATCTGAGAGTAGGAGGTGAGTTCCTACTGCAGCCAGTTGCAGACCATCAAAAGAGAGCCCTTTCCAATTATTCGACTCATACCTCTGGAGTTGTGAGGGAGAATTAATTAATTGAGTTTGGATTTATACACAGGCGAAAACACCAAAATAGCCCTGCCAGAGACCAAACTCGGTATCATTCCTGGAGCAGGTGGTACCCAGCGTCTAACTCATCTGGTCGGGGTATCAAAAGCCAAAGAATTGATATATACAGGTAAACATATAGATGGAGTCGAAGCTGAACGAATAGGTCAGTCCTTCATTCTCTCAAGCGAAGTGCGATGATCAAAGCTAATTCATACAAAACAGGATTGATCAATGCTTATTCCCCTCAGCCATTCCAATCTGCACTTTCGCTCTCCCGACAAATCATATCTTCCGCACCACTCGCTTTGGCATCTGCTAAAACCGCTATCACCTCCGCCACAAGATTATCCTTAGAAGATGGGTTGGATCTAGAAAGAAGAGTGTATAATAAATTGCTAGATACGGAAGATAGACAAGAGGGATTGAAGGCGTTCAAGGAGAAACGGAAAGCTGTATTCAGCGGGAGATAACTGATGCTGTGAGTTTGCATACTTTGTATACATAGTCATATATTTGGTCGTTGTATTTTTACCATATTCATGTAAGATATCAACCTGGCCCCGCAAATCAGGCTCCCATCAAAATAAACTGTACCCCATTACGACTAGGCGTGTTTGGGTAAACTAATTCACACCAACACTAACGCCTTTCCTCCTCCTTCTCATCGCCTTCTCCCATTCCTCTGCTTCCCTCACCAGCCTTATCCTCTCCTCCCTCTCTTTATCATAATCATGATTATTCTCGATCACATATTCCACACTCGATATGCCTCTGGAAGAAGGTCCAGATAAAGTGGATTGTACGAGGTTGTGGTTATTGGTAGATGAGGATGATATGACAGGGTTATATGATATCCTCTCGTAAGGGGATGAAGTGGTCGGTTGGGTATATTGTGGCACATGAGGTATATGAGTATGTGGCTGAATGATATCGACAATCAGCATTCGATCCAATCGAAACAACCATCAGTATTTCGGTTGACTCACCTCATAAGCAGCTTTGACTACACCTCTCGTCCAACTTCCCAATCCCCAATGATACTTCGAGTCCACCTCTCTTGGATCCTTGATCACTATCTCTGGACCTTGTTCCTGAAGTATAGGTATAGAAACTTCTATACCTTTACTTCCGTCCATCACTATATCCTCTTGCGTCACATCCCCATCTATGACCTCATTTTCCAATTGCTGAGTCAATTCTCTCGTGACATCATGAGACAATCCACTTCTCTTCCTATCCAATCCCGGTGCTAACATCTTTTTATCTTCTTCCTGTACTTGTTCTTCCTTCTGATCAGAATTCTTTTCATTGGTATAAACCCAGTTACCTTCTAAATCCGTCCCATCCAATGTATTTAATCTTTGGTTCCTATATTCCTTCAACTGTCCATTAACCGCCAAAGTGTCTTTCGATGTGAGGTAAATCCAATTCTGATCATTCACACCTGCAGATTTCAATTTCTGTCTCTTATTGCCCGATCCAGCTTCTGTGAACGGATCTGAACCATTACCAGCGAACGTAGTCGTAGGCCCACCAATTGGGTAAAATGGAGTTAGACTGTATGAATATCTTCCGCCTCCTGGACCATTGGTGTTAGAATCACCCAATCCTAAGTCTCTAGTCATCTGATTTTCCCTCGAATTGATCTCTTCGTTCTCTGCTAATGTACCTGGCTCGTATCCCATCTCTTTACATCTTTCTATAGCTTCAGTCTCGTAGTAATCGTCTGTCACCCATTTACCACCTGGTTCAAAATACGGAAATATCAGTAAGGTGCATATTTTTCCTTACGGGAAATCCATCCCAGTCCAGTCAAGACTTACCTTTTATCACTCTAGCACCCATCAACTTGAATACGTTCCTTACTGAGACCATAGTGACCTGACGATGTTTCAAATTACCAGCTATCCTACCGATGTCGATCAATAATTGCCTTTCGTCCGCCGTACAGGACAACTTGAGTATCTGGGGATATCGCCTTAAGAAAGCTAGGGAATCTGTATATCCCAATGCCCTCGCGGCGTCGATGGTCATAGTATATAATTTATCGGGATTGCGTCGGGTGGATGAAGTGAATGTGACGAGTTTGTATTCACGGCCTAAGTACGGGTGATATAGTTATAGTCAGCGTTCGATTATCCAGCTTGCATGTGGAGCGCGATGCCAGATGATATGCTGTTCTCAACGGAATGTATGACTCACCTCCCAGTAGTCTACCTTCAACATCAATCTTGGTGTTCCCTTTCTCATCTTCATCCAAGACCAACTCATCATCTCCTACTGTGTATACCTGGCCTTTTATGGTCATCGTGGATCCCACTAAAGACAGCAACCAGCCAATACATAAATCAGTATTTCTTCCCTCCGAAAAAATGTGTATGTGAATGATAAACAGTTACTCACTCTCAACATGATCCGCATCCGGTACCAACGGTTCTCTCCTCCTCTTTGGTTTCCTGGCAGATGACGAACGGGGTTCATCTGGATCTTCTCCTCGCTCAATCTTCTCTCGTCTCACTTTATCCCATCTCGCCCTAGCCGCAGCAGCAGCAGCACCTTTCACACTGAACCCTCCTCTACCTGACCCACCGGGGATCTTTTCAAACTTGTACGGCGTATCTGTACGATCCTCATCTTCATCCTCTTCTTCACCTGTAGCTGCCGGGACGGCGTTCGCAGATGGAGTAGCTTTGATACTGGGTCGAGATCGTTTACGAGGTGTGGAATTGGAAGTTTGTGATGATAATCGTACGGGAGGTTGTCTTTTACGTGGTTTGACCTCTATAAGAAATAATACCCAAATTGCATTAGTCACGATTTCGCTCAAACACATTGAGCACTTTGAGATCTTGGGATTCACTCACCCTCTTCCTCTTCTTCTGCATCTTCCACTTCACCCTCCGCATCCTCCTCTTCATCTTCCTCAGGCGCCTCCACCGGGACTTCCTTATAGCTTACGCTCTTCCTCAACCGTCTCGAAGGCTTAAGCTCCTCTTGTTCTTGTTCTTCATCCTGATCCTGCTCGATGTCAATCTTCCCTCTATTTCTTCCTTTGCTAGCCGCACCAGCCTTAGCTCTACCTTTCCCTTTCCTTCCTTTTGAGGGCGTAGCTTTCTGATAATCATCTTCTTCTCCATCTTCTGCATCATCATCATCATCTTCCGCTTCACCCAATGCTAAAGCTTCTTCGTCACCTAATGTTATGTCTTCTTCGGGCTGAGCCTTGGCTCTTTTTCCACCTCCTCTAGTTGATCTCGAAGTAGACGCTTCTGCTGTTATTTCGGCAGGAGCGGCTGCAGCTCGTTTCCCTCGAGTACGCGATGACATGTTGCCTGTCGTCTTGATGGTGTTTTCTTTGTTTACGACGAACCAAACAAGCATAAGAAAGGTTTGTCTCTAGTTGAGCTGAATCTGAATCCAGTTGCTCATGTTGAGACGCGTGTAACATGCCACTTGCCCTGCTCACCTATTTCACCGTTAAATCCTGTTACTCGCCGCGAGCCTTTTGATTATGGTCGTGTGGACCGCGCACCTAACCACATACCCAATCATTCGGGGTCACCCTCTTGGGTTCCTTTAGGAACCCGGTGGGACAGGGAATAGCGGCTAAATGTAAGGGAGAGGTTCCAAAACGCGATAGAAACCTTATGTGACAGAACAACCAAAACAAAAGAAAAAATGGACTGCGAAAGATAACTCAACGCTCAACGTGTCGCTCTTGGCGCACGGCAAGTGAGTGAGCTCTGTTGAGCTCATCAAATATCAAGACGATGGATGTCTGTGCAGATACAATCGTATATTTTCATCTGTCTCATATTCTGTATACCTTGTCCACATCTTCATCTCCTTCTCGATCCTGGTAAAGGCAAGCGCAGGCGCAATCGAAACGAACACTCTCAAGTTATCTTACTTTCCATTTACGGTCCAAGTCGAAGGATCAATACCCAAGTTAAAGTTGGAATTAAGGGACTCCCAAACAAACAATAGTAAATTCTACCTGTACGAGACGAGTATTCCAGTAATTCATCTTGTGGTGCGATATAGAAAATCGTCATAACAGGCGGACGGAAGATCCTTTCATTCACTCTGCCAAATCCATCCTTTATCGACTGCGACGGTGTACACCAAACACCACCATCAAAACCCGGCGTCGAAGCATACCCGTCTCTGAGAAACGACACCATTAGATGATTATGATTTAGTGGATACACAACTCGACAATATCCTCAATATCTACACGTATTTGTGTATAAACACACTCTTTTTGGAAAGACATTACACTCATTTAGATAACAACACGGTGGTTCTGAGAGAACCACAAACAACGTAACTTTACGAATACAATCCACAACAACAGCAGAACACGACACGACCCACAACATCAAACAAACAATCTTTAAGTGTACAGAAACAACGAAAACATCACGAAAGAAATAATCTCTATAAATTGATTAGTCTCGATCCCGAATATATTCTCTCAACAATGTTCAACATACCTTTCATCTCCCTTATCGTCATCCTCTTTTACGTTGCGCCATCGGCACAAGCACTGAAATCGTGGTATACTCCACCAGGAGGTACACCAGCAGGATCAGTCGCGGGCGATAAAGTCCGAGGTGTCAACTTGGGAGGATGGTTCATATTGGAAAATTGGATGATGCCTAGTTTCTTCGAAGATGAAGTATTGAAAGATACCTATATCAATGACGAGGTCGGTTTAACCTTTACTTCCTTCCATTCTTACAGATTTAAGGCTGACTGTTTTGTTTGTTTGTTTGTTTGTTTGCTTATTTGAAGTGGTCATACTGCTCATACCTTGGTAAAGAAGAATGTCTAAATCGACTAGAAAAACATTGGGATTCATATATAACAGAAGATGATTTCAAGAGATTCGCCAATTATTCCTTGAATACTGTTAGGATACCTATGGGTTATTGGTCATGGACAGATCCAGAGGAATACGAACCGTGAGTTGAGGTTTTTCCAAATGGAATGGGAATGGCGAAGGCGAAGTCAGGCTAATGTGTTTGATTTGGAATGACAGATACATTCAAGGTCAATTACCGTACCTCGAAAGGGCGCTAAACTGGTCAAGTTGGTACGGTCTAGACGTCTTGATGGACTTACATGGACTACCAGGTAAGTCAGGTTATGACCAAAACTATCAATAAAATGCTGTTATGGTATGGAAATACTGATGATTTGGATATCACATATAGGCGGTCAGAATGGTCAAGATAATCAAGGATACAAGGGTCCGATCGAGTTTCAAAATAATGCAACTAACATGGAAAGAGCCATGGATGCCTTGGCGAATATGACTAAGTTTGTCACTCAGGATAAATTCGATGGAGTCGTGAAGGCGTAAGTTCACCCTTCACTACTGTTGATTATGTTCAAAGATACTAATGATTTTACACATCATCGATAGAATTCAACTCACCAACGAAGTGAGTGTATAACTTCGTGTCGAATGAAAGAGTATCAATGGCTGACTTATGACTATAGCCATACATCCTTGAATATTCCTCCAGCGGAATGGATTTCAACGTCCTGGCGGATTTCTATGTCCAGGGTTATAACACAGTCAGAGCCAACGAACATATCTTATCTGGTTCCAATGAAGTGATGGTAGTCATACATGATGCTTTCCAACCTGTATTGAATTGGAAGTATTTCTGGTCACAGGAGAGTATGGGTTTGAATTGGACGAACTACGCTTTAGATAGTCGTAAGTCACTTCTTGATTACAATCACAATTCTAACTTCCTTCATGTCAAGAGATCCCCCAAGTCAAAAGTTGACTGAGATATGTCCATTAATCCCTCATAGATATCTATGATGCCTTTGGGGGTTCCAATTTGAAAACTTATCAAGAACATCTGGATACGATCTGCGCTCAGGCGGCTGCTATCTCCGAAGCTCAGACCTATTTCCCTGTGGTGAGTCTTCTCTTCATATGTTAACATAGTCACCTAGGGCTGATTTATGTTTTTCACGTTATACAGATTGTCGGTGAGTTCTCTCTGTGAGTTTTCACTAAATATCAATGGGAAAAAGCTATAAGCTGATCGGATCATCCGCTCGTATCTCAGCGGGACCAACACCTACTGCGTAGATTACCAGAGCTGTTTCGGTCTGACCCTCGACGAGGTGATCTCGAATATCACGTCATCGTACGAAGCCAACCTGTTCATGAGGCAGTTCTGGGAAGTTCAAAGTGATGTCTACGAGCTGGGAGCAGGATGGATCTTCTGGTCGGTACATCACGAACTGGCCGGTCCATGGAGTTGGACCCAGTCAGCCGCGCAGAATTGGCTACCTGAGGATCCTACTGAGAAAATGTAAGTGCACCCACCCATCCCTTTGGAGATAATGCTTTCCCCGCTAAACCGTGTTTCTCCCTCTGTGTTTAGTTGGCCATTCTACTCCAATGCTTCTTCATACTGCTTGGATACTTACAACCCTATTCAGGGAGATCAAAATATGCCTTATTTCCCTACTTACGCCAATAATTACACCAACATCGATATCTCAACCGTAACAAGGAAATACTATGTCAATTCAACGGGAACTGAGGCAATAGCAAATTCGACTGGTGTAACTTCAACGGATGATTCCACTTCTACGAGCAATAGCTCTTCTTCTACCACAACGAATAGTACTTCATCTGCAACGTCCGCAGCCAGCGCATTGCAGAGGGCGTTGTTGGGTGTTGGAGGGTGGACAAGTTTGTTATTCGTGCTTGGATCAATCACCTCAATACTTTAGGATTGATCTCGGACCCTTCTTGCTTTTTGCTGGAACAAAAGGACCTTTTTCTGTAAATAGTTTTTTTTCTTAACACTCGTGCTTTTCACCGATCACCCTTTTTGCATCTCATACTTTTAGAGAACTTAGACCTAATGAACTTTTAGGAAATTATGTAGCGCTGGACACTATTTAGGTAAATAAAGTATAGATATATCTCCCACGAATCAAACGTAAATCAAAGTCATGCAATGAAACCCCTTATCATCTTACAATATCACACTACATATGTGCGCTAAGGTCGATTTTGAATTGTGTCCGTTGTTGGACGTTAGTGGCATATAGGATTCACTAAGAG
The DNA here is from genome assembly GCF_036426115.1 of Kwoniella botswanensis. Taxonomy (NCBI): domain Eukaryota; kingdom Fungi; phylum Basidiomycota; class Tremellomycetes; order Tremellales; family Cryptococcaceae; genus Kwoniella; species Kwoniella botswanensis. Next base: position 15,348,560 of record NC_088599.1, on the reverse strand, counting down.
GCCGAATGGAGGGAGTGTTTGAAAGTCGCCTTTCTGGCGTTGACGCAATGCACCACTCAAAGGCGACGCGTGGCAGAGAAACACACATGATCTTATGTCCAGCAAAGTAAGTACTGTACAAAAGCTGTCGACTTTTTGCCACTGATGTAACGGTTTCCGTGAGAACACAAATAAAAGTCGTGGCAAAGGTTCTTCTTATGAGGCATACAGTACTTTACTGTACTTCTCTCGGCTAAATCGACATATCAATCACACCCCAGTAGGTGATGTACGCATGTTATATTTATTAACAAAGTGTCAGATTCTTCTTCTTCCTTCTCCCTCCTCTCTCAACCGTCAGACTTCCATCACATCAACCATAACACGATAATCATGTCTGAACAACCATCAGACACTTCCAAGGGCCAAGTCAATCTCCCACTCTCGATCAACCCTCATGATCTGATCCACCCAACCAGAGAAACAATGAAGATATTATGGGATGCATGTGCATTCGACATATCCGAATCCGCCAGATTGATCAAGATCAATCGATTATCGCCCGTGATAGCTTCAAGGGAGATTGGAAATTCGCAACGGACTGCACATGGTCAATTCCTTCGATTGGTGATCGTTCATTTCCTCGAATCTAGATGGCCACATCTGGTCTCTCTCATACCTTCCTTCAAGAAGTTGGATGGACCCTAAAGTTGGTCAAAACAAAGAGAGATACTGGAACCGGATATACGGCTGACATTAAGAGATCGGTCGATGTAGCAAGCAACTTTACTAAAGATCTTCCCTTGTTAGTACTACATCATTCAATTGCATATGTCTGCACCAAGCTTAAACTTGACTTTACTGATCAAGGGGGTGTAGATTGATAGGAGCGTTATCTCTCGTTCCAGCTCATCACGAGGTCTCAAGAATGTGCTTCGCCGCTCTGGCTTCCCTCGTACCTTGGTCATCTGATAGATTCCTCATGATATATGAGCAAGCAAGAGATACAGGACTAGCAGCGATGTAAGTCAAGTTACTGTGCCTATCTTGTCGATCGAAGCTCTTGACCAAAAGAGACTGATCTTACATATGCGGCAATAGGGAAGAGACGATCTTTCTAACTATAGCTGAAGTCAGCATCGCCATGTGCAAAGAAGTGGATGCATTTCCAGAGGCTTTAGGGGATCTGGTGGATACAGCGCTGGAGATTTACAAGTGGCTTCCGTTCACTAGCTATGGAGGAATGATAAAATGGACCGAACGTGAGTGCCACTCATACTCACCCATGACACTGATTGATCGTTGATGCACCTCACGCGCAGTCTTGGAAGAAGCTATGGTGAGATGGCCATACCTCTATAAGTATGATCCAATTAGATCGGTTTTGCATACCATAAGGAATCAAAAGAAGTTCTGGTCGGAGGAGGATAAGGACGGCTGGGCTCATAGGGGTTGTGGACCAGTGGAACATACTGGTTATAAACGAGAACTCATCGTTATTCATCCGTAATGCTAATAGCAGTGTAGTCAGTTGCAACCATAGCGTATTTGGCCGTTGTCATCGATCAATTCCGAATTTTGTGTTAAGAACATTTGTAATGATATGTTAGTTCTATCTATGACGTTCTAACCCGCAAAACGATCAACCTGATACGAAAGTTGCGCGATGCGTATAATTCAGCTCTGAGCAAATACGATATACTTATCGCTCCAACATTACCAATAATACCAAGACCTTCGGCTGACGCGAGTATACGGGAATTGATGGAAAATGCTGCTGGAGTCAGTCTGAACACCAGTGCATTCAATCTTGTAAGGCTGATTTGATATCGATGTTTGAAATTGCTCTCTTCGCTAACGGAGTATGTGTCCGTACGCAACAGACTGGACTACTAGCTCTTAGTTTACCAATTGGTTTCTTGCCCAGCTTGGTAGACGGGAAGACGAGATTACCGGTAGGTATGCAAATTATAAGCAAGAATTATGAAGAGGCAGAGATTTACAAAGCTGCTCATGCTTGGGAAAATGACAATGATTGGCATACCTGTGCTTAAAGAACGGAACGATCGCCATCTAGGCATCCTTGGTATGTTAAGCCATTAGATAAAGAATAGGTATGCATAGATGCGGTATACCGGCACGCTGAAGGCCATTTTCGCTCAAAGCAATGCCTTTCTTCCCACGTAATTGACAAATTACCAGAAGTCGTCAATAGACACTCCGCATTTTTTGGTCCCGATCTTGGCGTCTGACCTTGCAATTGGCGTTGTTTCGGATTAGCAACCTAAATTCGGGACATTCAGTTTTGACTAAAAGGAAATATGTTGTCTCCTTGAAAATCGTCCTGACTCATATTCTGAGTAGCCAACATTTCGAGCCTATTCGAGATTCCATAATTGAGATTAGTAGTTACTCGCAAATTAAACTCGATTGGCTGTCAGGAAATAAAAATCGTGGCTTTGCAACAAATGATACTCACAAAATTTGATTCCAATCTATACCATTTGGATCAGTATAAGGTTGAGTTTGTTCTTGTGTTCGCATATTCATAAATCCGTCATTACTACCGAGAGTCGATTGTGCTTGTAGGATGTTCTCCATCGTTTGAGCATAAGATAATCCCATCTATCCGGGATCGGCCATCACAATTAGCTTGAGGCAGATTTTGAATGAGAATGATATGATGAAGATGCGTACGCACTTTGGCAACTGAAGGCATCTCACGAATCCTCTGGATACTCTGCGAAACTGCCGTGCGCCATTCTTCCGCTGAGGGATGCTGTGGTTCCCAGACGGCCGATAATAGTAATGTGAGACTGGATTGTACTTCGTAAAATAGCAAGTACCATTGTGAACCGCGATGTGGATCTCGTCCTGGGCCTCCGAATGCGTGTAGTTCTTGTAAAGTCTCGGTAGCCAGAGATCGACATTCACTATTCAAAGTAAATATCGGGTTCGGAGTTAGCTTACTATCAACCTCAGAGCCTTCTTTGCTGAAATGCAAAACCTACTCGATAATCTCTGTCAGATCAGCTCCAGCATTATGAGGTCCAGATGAATTCCATGCTGCCGAAAGAAGCACCGGTCTGAACAATATCGAAGCATAATCTCTTGCTCTCCAATTTTGAATGGCTCGCGCCAAGCGGAAAGGTCCTGGAGTTCCAGGTTGCATATATGCGGGATACGATCTGACATCCGCTAGGAACGATTGTCCACACCATTTGATCTGTTCAACTGTGGGATAAGGTAAAGACCTTGATATACGATCTTGAAGCTGAAGCATTTTCTTTGCAAGTTTCGTTTGCATAAGTAGAGCCGTATAAAGCGCTACGTGATCCGCATCTTCAGGGAGGACAGTATCGGTGACTGTCAAATCATCGTCATCACAGTTAATAGGTAATCTAGCGACCAAGTAAGAAGCGTGACCGAAACCATGAGGACGACCGAATGTAGTTGAACAACCAGCTTCGAGAGCGACTAATCCCCACCATAATCTAGTACGTATCTCCTCAGCAAGTGGATTACTTTTGGGATGATGAGCATTCGAAGAATGGATACCAAGTGCAACGGCCATTCTGATAGCTGTACCAAGACAGACGTAACCACTATTCGGTTTATTATTCCTCTGTAAATAATGTGCCATTATAGCGAGTCCTTGGACTAATTCAATTGATCCTTCTTCCATCATTTCCGGTTGATACGCTTGTCTTGCGACTTCGTAATACCGATAGCCATTATCATCATCTTCGATTTGAGCTAGATCAAATTCTCCCATAGCGAAGATCATGAAAATTAGAACTCGACTCCCGCCGCTGGTAGGTAAGGGTAATGCTCCTGTCAGCTGTGCGCGGATAGTGGGTTCGTGTACGATGGGGATGATAGCGTCTATTTTGCATTATCGTTATGAATGCTATTAGCATGGATTCGCCAGATGCCAGAGCGAAACTCACGGAAATATTCAAAATAAGAATCCACTAGTGGACGGAACTCTCTATATCGAGGCATCCGAGCGGATGTAGATAGGGGGGATGTGCTAGTGGGAACACGACGTGCGCCTGAACCAGGCAGGTAATTCGAAATATTCGGCACTTGGGCATGGGAAGTCGGCTTGAGGGTGTGTAGGGAATAGCCGTTAAGAGGGGAGAGTAAAGAGTCCCGGTTGAGCAACCTGCGTAGAACGAGAATGAGCATCGCCCCAGATGACATTCCGATGTATCCTGCGCCAGCATTCATCTCCATTGTTGTGTCTAGGACGGTCGCGCCCATACCGTCTAAGTGGCTTGGGGGTGTATTGCCGGTCTGCAGAGCATGCTGCTCTGACCAAGTGTTCACAGTTGACTGCGCAGCCGATTGGAATTCGTAGACATTTTGAAGGAATGGTGGATCGGTAGGGGAAGCAGGCCGAGTCGGAGGATAGTTCTTCTCGGTTGCATTATTAGTTGAACGTAGTTGAGACATGGGACTGATGTGAGGTGGTTGTCGATCTACTGCTGAATTAACGGGCTGAGGATGAACGTGCGATTGTGGCATGAAGGGTGCTGTGGATTCTGGACGAAGCATGGATGGTTCGGGTGGGTCGAAAGACTGATGTGACATCACAGGAGCATCTGGCAGGGAGCTAAAGGTTTCTTCCGATGGTAGGGAGGGCATCAATGCATCAACTACAGGCGGAGGCGGAGGCTGTTATGTCGGACCAGGTCAGTATTGCGGGCTCGATGACAACCTGATATATCACTCACCTGTTGAAGACCAGCTGAGCGGAACGCCTCCTGAGCGATCTCTTTGGGCGTTGCGGAGACGGAGCGTGCTGCTGCCTGTTCAAGCGGAAAATTGGGAAAGGCAGCATGCCAAATACTTGCATGAAGCTCAATGCTACAAAGATTCAGCACGAGCAATCTGGTGTTGAATGGTCTCTGATCGAACGTACAGATCTTCCAGCTCGGTCATCCTCCTTCTGGTGAGCGGACTTCGGAAAGACCCCTCGTCATCATCACAACCTTTTTTGTCTTGTTTACATCTCGAGCATGGCCTTTCACCATCGCAAGCCAGTTTACGAGCTCCTGTAACAGCGATGAGCTGGCCTGTCCCATACGATGAACGACTTCTGGTCCCTACTGTACTCACGACAAGCTCGACAAGCTGAGTTTGCTTTCAACCGTTTGGCTGGGTAATTCCGTTTTTCGGGCTCTGCTGGGGGTGACATTGTCATTGAGGTTGGATCATAACATATAACAGCTCTGAGCTTGAGTGCAGTATCAGATGAATTCTTGTAGTAAAAAGTCAATTGTGTTCATTCAAGAGTTCGCATCGACTGCAAAATAACAAGATGAAAGTAACACTTTCGGTGTTCGGGTAAATTCACCGGATTGGTCTGGAGCCGCTGAAGCGATGGTTGACTAGCTGTAAGTGAGCGTGATCAATAAGTAAGTCAGCTGCGGACGCCAGCTTGTGAAATCCCTTGCAAGCTGACAGCGAGCCTTCAGGAGCCTTCACAAAAATCAAGAAACATTGGTCTAAGACGCTCTCTGACATCAAGATGGGTCGGGACGATCTACATAAGAGTGCAGCTCAGCCATGTGTCCCTGCTCTCATTTGTGGACGCTCGTCATGTGTCTTCACCATACCAGATACCCGCTAACAATGCATACAAGATCGTCACAAGAATAGGGATGTACGAAGTGAGCATGCTCAGTCTAGTGCCAATACCAGAGGGAACAGAATGTGTGCATCTCTATTTCTATTGTCCTTCCGGTGTGCAGAGCAGAGTATCCTGATCTCACACCAACCTATCTCTGACTTTTGTTTACCACTTGTTTTGCCCACCATCACTATCACGTTCTCGTAAGCATGGAATAATTTCTGTCACACCGGTTGGAAACTCACTATCTCATTTGCTTCCCACCGTGAGTCTCTCTTGTTGCTTCATCGATGACCTTGATCATTCCGCCTGCAGCAAGTCATCCGATCAGCTGGCCGTTATTGTGTCCAAAGGTGTCAATCATTATAACTCACTGGTTGATTCATCGATAGTCAAGGGAGGGGCATCTACGCCAGCATTCTTGGCGGATGCGTTACCCATATCGCTATGATCTGATCAGTTAGCTATATCTAGGATGAGGGGTCAAGGGGTACAACCCACGTTTGTGTCCATCCTGGATCAAGGGGGAATACAATGAGGTCGGGTTCCTCGTAGTGCGCAAAGTGACCCTAAAACAACGTCAGTGCCGAACTGCTGCAACAGGCAGGCTGAGCTCACTAAGTAGGATGCTCCGCTCTATAATCCAAATTGAGTCAGCTACACTCGCTGCCACGCTCATGTTCATATGCTCACCTTGCTGATACCGTACGTCACTTCATATCCTCGAGGTACTTGATCTATAGTCGCAGAACCGGAAGAAATGAAAATGAATTTTCCTCCTTTTCGGATGAGTGGAACGGTGGCTTGGAAGACTGCGAGGAAGCCAAGAACCTGTAGAGCGATATGTCAGCGACGGATCATGACCGACCACAGGCTCTATACGACTGCTCTGTGTGATGCTAGAGCCACTCACATTGACTCGCCAATGCTCCTCAAAGACGTCAAGTGGTACATTTCGAAGCGGTGCGTATCCTTCAACCAGCAATGTAGCAGCACTACAGATCACCTGCAAGCAGACGATTAGCCTCAAACAAACGCAACATGGTTGATGGTATGGCACACTTACAATGTCGAACTGTGTTATGCCTTTTGACTTGGCTTCCTCGATTGCCTATATTCGAAGGTAACATTAGCTGCGGCGGAATGATGCATACAGAAGGCAAGGATACAGTAAGTCGCAGAATTCTCCGCCCCACAGACTAGACCCGTATATCTCATCGGAAACCTCGGCGATTCATTGCCTTTGTACCCTCTGTACACACAGATGCACACATGCACACACGGTGACTCACCTCGATGCACCCGCCTTTCTTCGCTTGGTCCATCTTTATAACAACAACCTTCGATCCTGCTGCCACCTTCACATCAGGCATCCGAGAAGGGTCTCGAGCGGTTGCTACAACAGTGTAGTTCTCCCTTGCTGCATACTTCTGGACTAAGCCGAGTCCGATACTGTTGCATAGCACAATTCAGCTATCTCCTTCTCCCCATCTCCCTCCGACGTGTAACGAATGATCGTGAGATCAGCCAGCTTACCCTCGATTGCCTCCTGATACAAATACTGTGGTGGACATGTTTGCGCTCGATTCTTTTCTATACTTGGTCTATAGTTGTTGTTTTCTGGAACCCAAGTTCAGTAAGAGTATTGACGGTTCTTATGAATGATGATTCTACCATCAACCCCTAGCCTCCAAGTAGAGATAGTTTGAATTTCAACCCTGTTCACCGGAGACAAGATACCGAGAGATCGGTTCGGTTTACTGTGAACCGAGGCAATGACTGCGAAACGGTTCCCGAATTGGGGGTTGACGAAGGGGCAAAGACAGCAGATTCCCGGTCTTTAAGCTTGGGGCTCAGGGCGGTGTCGTCATTGTACTTCGGACTCTATCGTGACGATACCAAATCCCCTGAGTGTAATCGGCCTGGTATGACGTAAAAACGGTGAACAATACGGATTTGACGGTGAACCGCATCTTCATCGCTGCTTCAGGATCGGAGCAAATTTGGCAACATCTTCCGACTCCAAATTCGGATGGATTGGAAAATGGTGGCCCCGGTGGGGACACGAAGTTTAGAATGAAATAGACTTAAATAGATACGGGAAGCTGTTCATTCGCCATCCCTTCTCATCTCGTTAACCAAGCAAGTCGACTTCAGTTCGAGAGAATACGATGGATAACCATACTCTCAACAACAATAATAACGATGGAACATCTGTTGAGATGGTTTCCAGACCCGACTCCAATATAGGAGACAACAAGAATCTTGACAAGCACATCGAAAATACCTCTGATACCGTGCATTCAGAAGTCCTCGAAACAAGGTTTGCCAGTAAGTCGGACTGGATCAGTGATGGAGCGTCTGCTGATAGTGACCTAGCTTTGAGTAAAATCCAGGTGGTGAAGGTTTTTTGGAAATCTATCCTTTTCTGCGGTATCCTTTTATGGTCCGCTCTTAACGATGGTGTATGTTTTTCAACGGAAATTTGGTCCCGGCCAATCATTGCTGACCTTTCCGGGGCAGTTCCAACAACAAGTCCCGGGTAACATCATAGCTTTACCCGCATTCATCGCGACGATGGGTGATACGGTAATTAACGGACAGCCAGCCAACAGTGCCAAGGTAGTTTCCTATTGGCAAGGTTTTGCCGAAATGTCCAAGACCTTGGGTATGTTTGCCGGTGGTACAATCATGGATCGATTTGGACGAAAGTGAGTAGACAGGCCTGTTCAAAGATTGTTCACTGTGAGCTGACGATCGGTGCAGGAAAGCAATGATCGTCTCCTTGGTCGTCCTATTGGCAGGCTCCGTTGCCGAGATCGCCTCACGAAATTGGAAAGATTGGCTAGGAGCGGCCGTCCTGATTCGATTGGGTGTCGGTCTTGCGCAAACCATCTTAATCACCTACGTGTCTGAGATCGCACCATTCCAAGTTCGAGGTTTCATGCTCGGTTCCTATCAAGTACTTTTGACTTTTGGTCAATTGATCGTTGCTATTGCCGCAAAACTCATCGAAGTTCACCAACCAACTCAATGGCGACCATTAATCGGTATCGAATTCATGTTCACCGGTGTAAGTTTCCAAGCGATTGGCAAAGACGTGTATCACTGCTGACATCACGTTCAGATTTCCTGCTTGACTATCTGGTTTGTTCCTGAGTCTCATATCTTCCACGCCCGTCGAAACAGACATGAGCAAGCCAAGCAATCGATGCTGAAGCTCTACGGCAACGCTCCTGGCTACGATGTCGTAAGTCTGACGATTCGGTCCTGAAGGTATACAGATCGCTGATCATGACGTGTGCAGGAATGGGAATACCGGGTCGTACAAGAAGGTATCGAAGAAGAGCGCAGAATCATGGCGGAGGGTGGCAAAGCCTCTTTCCTCGACATTTTCCGAGGCACCAATTGGCGACGAACTTTGGCTGGTTGTGTTGGTATCTGTTCCCAATGGGCTGCAGGTGCTCCTATCGTATTCAGTTACTCTACTGTGAGTTGGCCGTCTTCATTGGCAGGAAACCTCTACTGTACTAATCTAGCTCATAGTACTTCTTCACCGTCGCCGGATTGGACAACCCCTTCCTTGTCTCCATTCTTACGTGGGTAGTTCATTCTTCCTGATTCAAGTTACGGTGCGTGAGCTGATCAATGCCCTACGTTTGTAGTTTCCTTTTAGGAATGATTGCACAAGGCTCAGCTCTTTTCCTCTGCGAGTGGGTTGGACGAAGACCTCTACTAGTAGGGTAAGTGCACTCAGCCAGAGAAGGGCCACCTGCTGACTTGACTTCTACAGCGGTTGTTTTCTTATGTGTCTTTTCAATGTTGCCATTGCTTCAACCTCATTCTCGGATTCTACTGCAAGTGGTAAAGCCGGACTCGGATGTCTCCTTATCTGGGTCATCTGTTACGGTCTATCCGCAGGACCAATCGGTTTCGTAGCTGCCGGTGAAACTTCAACACCTCATCTTCGAGCTCAAACTACCTCCTTCAATCTCGGTTGCTACGGTTTAGGATTGTAAGTCTCACTCGGATGACGCCGTTCTGTACAGGTAGATTAACGCAATGCCTTCTGTAGCGTTGTATTCCAATGGTCTATCTCGTACATGATCTCTCCAGATGCGGCAAACTTGGGCTTGAAGGCTATCTATATTTGGGCCGGACTCCTTGTCCCGACGACAACGATCCTGTTCTTCTTCTATCCTGAGGTGAGTACTTGAAGCCAGAACCTCACGGTTGTTAGGCTTACCGTGACCTTTCATAGACTTATGGCCGTTCTTACCAAGAACTTGACGAGCTTTACGAACGGAGAATTCCCGCTTGGCGATTTAAGAGCACCAAGACCCAGATTGAGCTTTCTGGTCGAAAGAACAAAGCTCTTGTCCATTACGGACACTAGTCAGGGCAAGTTCTGCCTTCGTCAAACCGCTTCTGATCGTTGTGGAGCGCTTGTAAAAGCACCGTGTCTCGGCTGATGTCATTGCACTTCGATCTCATAGCGGAGGGCAGCAGTCGCGCAGCTCGGAAATGACACGACCTTTACTCATAACCTTTTCTGTATTGTCTAATCCGTATTTTCTGTATGAAAAATTGACTACAATTGCAATACCACGATGCTCAAACAAACCAGCGCGAAAGTCCCCAATTCGAAGGACAGAGCTCGTTTCGTTGGATGTGATTGGTTGGAAAACCTGCATCTGATAACATACACTGTAACGGCGTGCAATAGCCGTGGATATCGACCAGTATACGGTGGCGCTCAGTCGGTTGAGATGGTGTTACTCAAGAGTCAGTTTCGATGAAAATCCCTGCTATGTGATTCCCGTAAGCGACGAGGGGTCGACGATACAAAGGTGTCTTCCGTCCTAATGGTAATGGAATACATAGCGTGTGAGGCTGTCGTGCCATGGCGGTGTCTTTGCCTTGGCGCAGCACCACCTGCCTCATAAAGTATGAACTTCCTGATCTGCCATCTTCTCGTTAGGCCTTTGAGAATTTTCAGAAGTCGTAGATTGGGTTTGAGTTCAATACAGATCAATATTGACCCTACATATCAAAACTTGACACCTCTTGCTTCTCTGGAGCTGATCTCATATACAGCTGTAGTGTCATAGCCATTCCGGCCCTCCCCGTTTCATTAGTTCCCGTGTCGTGGCGTAAGGACAATACGACTCTTCGAAGTGGCTAATCCTTACATCAGCTTTCAACAGATATATATTGTTGTACAAGTTTAACAAATACATCAATGTCAGAAATGTTCAACCTCAGAAATGTTCAACCTCAGAAATGTTCACTCAGAAATGTTTCCCTCAGAAATGTATATCTGGTGAATCTATCATGGTATGTCATATATCGGTTCTACTAAGAGGACCCTATTGTATCGTCTCGTTCGGCCTCTCACATGTAGCATCCAGAAGCAGGAGTTTAGTACAGAGACTTACGATCTTTACCGTAAAATGATGCATGGAAGGGAATGCGATGATAGTGGACACTAGTACAAACTATCTAGTCTAGTGATTACGCCTGGGTATACCTGCAGTCTGAGCCAAACGTTGATACTTGACTGCCTTTGGTATGACCATACCTTCCGAGAGCTCACTGACATTCTCTCTGAAGAGCTCCTGCCAAGGTGTCTGACTCTTAGGACCTTTGTATAGACCCATCTTCTCCCGTCTTACCCTCAATTCTTCGGGATCAACCTTGATATCCGCTCGCCCCTTTGCTAAGTCAATTCGTACGACATCGCCATCTTGGAGAAGACCAAGATTTCCACCGGTGGCCGCTTCGGGTGATGCATTGAGGATTGAGGGGCTACCGGAGGTACCGGATTGTCGTCCATCACCAATACACGGTAATTCGATACCTTTCTTGATCAGACGACCAGGAGGTATCATATTCACGACTTCAGCGGCTCCAGGATAGCCTTGTGGACCTGCTCCTCGCATGATAAGAATTGTTCCAGCCTGTATGTCATCTCCCTTTTCTATACGATGATGGTAGTCTTCAGGACCATCGAACACCGCTACAGGACCTTCGAAAGCCATCGGATCGTCTGGGTTGCTTAGATACTGGTCGTGGAACGCTTTGCTGATCACGGACGTCTTCATTATAGCACTATCGAACAGGGATCCGGAGAGATGCAGGAAACCCGCTGAAGTTTTGACGGGGTTTGAGATAGAGCGAATCACTCGACGATCGGTCGAAAAGTCATTCCGACAATTATCTCCCATTGACTTGCCAGAGACCGTCAAAGCATCGGGATGAGGAAGAAGATTATGCTTGATTAGTTCGGCAGTCACGGCTAGTATGATTGTCAGCTGCCTGCCCGCCAATCTATTGTATAGGCTTTATCAGTACTCACCAGGGAGACCGCCAGCTCGATGATACTCTTCACATAGATATTCACCAGCAGGCTGTATGTTCACTAGTAACGGTAATTTATAACCGACATCTTGCCAATCTTGATTGGAAAGTGGAACTCCAATGTGTTTGGCGATAGCGTTGAGATGGATTGGTGCATTGGTGGAACCTCCAATGGCGGTATTCAAGGCAATGGCATTTTCGAAGGCCTCTCTCGTCAAAATATCGGAAGGCTTGACATCTTCCCGAACGAGATCGACAATTCTACGCCCGGTCTGATATGCGCAAGCACCCCTTTCTCGATAAGGTGCAGGAATTGAAGCACTACCGGGAAGCGCCATACCAAGTGCTTCGGCCAAGGCGTTCATTGTACTAGCTGTTCCCATGGTATTGCAATGTCCAAGACTGACGATGTCTGTCAGCGCCGCTTTACGTACGCTTTCCGCACACCACGCACCTGGGAGCAGACGTAGCCACGGTCTGCATCAATTGCAATTGATCAATTTTGCCCGCTGCCAGAGCAGCTCTTGCATCCCATAGAACGGTACCCGAACCGACAAGACGCTGACCAGCATAACCTGTACCATTCAGCTCGGTTATAACGACAAAGGACTCACCATTCAACATGGGTCCCACATTCATGCAGATAGCAGGGATGTTAACCGTAGCCGCCGCCATCAAGAGGGCTGGAGTACTATGGAGCGGACTGGAGATCAGCCTCTGATCGATATCCTCCTGATGCGCAAGCTTACGTTTTGTCACATCCAGTCAGAAGAACGACTCCGTCCATAGGATACCCAAAAAGTACTTCTACAAGCGACAAGTACGCGAAATTTCGGTCGAGGGATGCAGTTGGACGTTTCGTAGTCTCTTGTATAGGATGGCACGGGAATTCAAATGGTGTACCACCAGCAGCGATGATTCCGTCGCGAACACGCTTGGCGAGCTGAACGTGACCAGAGTTGCAAGGTGCGAGGTCGGAACCAGTCTGAGCGATTCCAATGATCGGCTTATGCTTATTCGCGATCTCATTCACTATGCAATATGATCTCAGCATCTGTCGAAGTCATGAGAAGTGACGTGATAGCTGCTATAGCACGAGAACTCACTGGTAAGACCGCCGTTTAGATACCTCTCAACATAAGCTCCGCACATGTCTGCCAACCCTTGTCAGCCTGAACTCGATTCTGAAATGATTGACGAAGATAGCTTACCATCAGAAGGATTATTCCACCATTGCTTGGATCGTAGTGGCACCGCCGGTTCAACTCCCTCTGGCTCTCCGCTTTCGTCCGCTGGAGCGGTGAAAGACCTCACGCCTACAGGGGTTTGCCCGAGAATGTCTTCTTCGTTCCCGCCATTTTCACGTAGTCCACAAGTGCAACCTTCGCACGGCATATTCGGTATCTGTCTGATTTAGTTGAGGTAGATGATTGCTGCAGACTAAATGCCAGCCAATACAACGAACTCTTTTTCAGTCAAAGTGATCATCTTCAAGCTATTTACTGCAACATTCTTTTGATACTTAGTGGACGCCTAGCCGCAACGATAACTTTGATACCGGACCGGTTCGGCTAACGGCCTCGATCCGGACTCGGTTGGGTAAACCGAACCCTGAATCGCTCAAATCGCTGCGTTTACCTCCACTTCAGCACTCCATCCCGAGGTGGTAAGATACCAAAGATTTTCTCTATATCTTACAGCTCAGCATTGCTTGAGTAATTATTTATATTGATACCAATCTGCTGTAAGGACGTTTTTTTTGTCAAGATCAGAGAAAAATACATCGCAAAGTCAATATGCCTGTCCACACAACCTACAAACTGTCCAACGGACTCGATATCCCTTCCATCGCTCTAGGCACTGTGAGTGAACTGTCCAAGACACAAGCTTCGAGTTGAGCTAATCAAGTGCCTACATAGTGGATGTCAGCGTGAGTGGCAGAGTAAACGACAACAGAATGGGTCTAACCTTGTTTATGTATAGTCCAGGAGAAGTGGAAAAGGCAGTCAAGCATGCAATCGAGGTAAGCCTGCGTTTAACGATGTAGTTTGTCAGAGCTACTGCTGATGTTGATGCATCGATTAGAGCGGCTACAAGCACATAGAGTGAGCATTTTTGTTTCTGGGGAGGGGAGTCGGACCGGAGCTGATAGCAAGTACCAGTTGCGCCTGGGGTTATGGCAATGAAGCCGAAGTGGGGGAAGGTATCAAAGCCTCAGGAGTACCTAGAGACCAAATTTGGATCACATCAAAATTGTTCGAGCTTCACCACAAGCCAGAACACGTTGAACTCGCGGTGCGTGACAGTTTGAAGAAGCTCGGTACGGACTATCTTGATATGTATCTCTTACATTACCCAGTGAGTCTCGACGATACACTTTGTCCTTGGGGCGTCATGTTGACCTATCGTTACCCCGACATCAGGTGGCCTGGAAGACAGTATGCCCTGACGGAGTCTTACCTCAAAAGGAGCACACCCCTATGGTCGACGGCAGATTGGTCATTGACATCCCGCTCTCAGAAGATTTCCTGTCGACTTGGGCAGCTATGGAAAAGGTTTGTCACACTGGTCGACCCACCAATCGAGCTGCGCTTACATCATGTTTTAGCTGGTCGAAAAGGGTTTGGTACGATCAATCGGTGTATCGAATTTCAACATCTATAAGTTGAAGAAGCTCATCGCCGCTGCTAAGATCAAGCCTGTTGCCAGTAAGTCGTCTACGTGTCGAAGAATTGCAGAATTGCGTTGACTATTTTCTTTGTAGATCAAATCGAACTCTCCATTCAAAACCCCCAATTCGAGTTTGTCGATTGGCTTAAACGCAACCAGATCTTGCCTCAAGCCTTCTCCCCATTGGGTGGTCTTGCAGGTCAGCATCTTCGACAACACCCAGTTGTACTTGAGATCGGTAAAAAGTACGGGGTCCATGGAGCAGTTGTCTTAATCAGTTGGCTTCTTTCAAGGGGTATCCAACCTTTGCCAAAGAGTGTATTCGAGAACGAGATCGAGGCCAACATCAAACGTAAGTTGCAACCCATTTGGAAATTGATAGAATGCACTGACCTGAGACTCTCTCCAGCTGTTGACCTCACTAAAGAAGAAGTAGAAAGATTGTCAGAGCTGGCTCGCTCTTTCCCTTCTAAGAGAGTTGTCAATCCGTCGTCAGGTAAATAGCAACGATCTGGTATGAAGTTTCGCGCTGACACGGCTATCTCAGAGTACGAGCCTTTCTACGACGTCTACCAAGAAGATCACCCAGAATTCAGTGATAAAGCCCAATTGCTTCTCGAAAAGGGTACTGCTTAGACTTGAAAGAACTCAAGGTTTGAGTCGTGCAGGGTTGACGGGATGGACAATGTATCTTTCAGTATTTACAGCTAGAGTAAAATGATTTGTTATGACATCGGAAGTAGACCAAGTTCGAAACACCCTTCTGCCTTTGTGCATTTCAGCATAAGAAGAGCTCAGTCTTGATCTTCGCTGACCGGAGTCAGAGTCCAGGAGATATGCTGAACCGTTGTACTGGCATTTGATCGGACCGCGAATTGTTAGCTAGTATAGTAGGTCTAAGACGATTGAAACGCTTCAGTCTGTCGTATGATCTGCACCTACCGCACACATCGAAGAGGGTCTTCGACATAATGCAATCTGTTGATCATCATCATCAAGCCTGAATGCGTATAAGATTTAGAACGAATCGAGCTACATCTTTCAATGTTGACTGCTAACTGCCATCTAAGCCAAGGTTGTTCTGTCTATTCACGACTCGATGCATATGACTGTGTAATGTACTGACTACTCTATCTACGTCGTATCAATAAACCGTTGTCTTGTCTACGCTTTTGTAAATCGATACTCGGTCGTATGGGTATACGTGTCACCAGGACTGATTACGCTTTGTGAGAAAGATGGGTGATGTATGTAGTCGGGCCAAAGCTGAGTTTCGAGGCACAAGCCAGCTCGATAACCATTCATCGCACCTCCAAGCCCTCGATCCTTGAGATCCATAGGAGCTCCATCGAAAAATTGAATGCCAGGCTGGTCAGTCCAGCACTCCATTGTAAGATCGCCATTTGAGGAGATGAGCTCGGCGCCTCGATGTAATTTACCTGGAATGGAAGGAGATCGAAGAACATAGTTCAAGTCGTAATGGAAAGGTGATCCACTTCTGTCATCGAGTAGCTCGATTGAGCGGGATTCGCGGAAATCGAAAGGTGTTCCTGCGACATCTGCAAGTTCACCGGTGGGGATGAGATCTTTATCTACCGCGGTGTATTGATCGGCATCAATGGTGAGCTTTTGTTGCAGATTGTTATGAACAGCTGGACCCCGAGCCCCATCGACATTGAAGAAGGAGTGATTGGTGAGACTGACTGGAGTCTTTTTATCGGTTTGGGCTTTGTAGTCTAGTCTGAAAACACCGGTCGAGGGGATGGAGTAGGTGACTGATACCTGAAGATTGCCGGGAAAACCCTGATCGCCATCTGGTGATTTGTACACCAACGTTGCCGAGCCCTTGTCGTACTTTTCTAACGTCCAATTTCTATGACCTAACCCACTGTTTCCTCCGTGACAAGTATGACCAGTCGGTTCATTGGTTTCGATGTTATATTGAGTGAAGTCCAATGTAAATTGGCCACGAGCGATTCGATTTGCGACACGGCCAGCAACCGCTCCATGATGCCATTGCTTGTTGGCTACATATCCGCTTAATTCGTCAAACCCTAAAATGACACTTCGAGGTTGCGTGGAAGTTGGAACAGAGAGATCGCGTATCGCTGCACCAAAGGTGATGATAGTTGCCGTAGTCGACCCGTCTGGCGATTGTATGTCGACCGCTAAGACGTCTCTGCCCTCGTGGGAACCAAATACTTTAACAGTCATAGTGTCGAACGATGCGTAGTGTGCTGATCTTGCCTGTTCTTGAGTGACAATAAAGTAGCTTTATGAAGGTGAAGTGGACAGTTCTGCTTTTCGTCCAAGATCGCTGCACGTGGCTCTGACTTCAAAACGATACGGCCAACACAGTCGGATATGATGAACCGTGCTTATCCGAACCGAAATCTGTTCCGACTATTACGTCGAATGCTTTCTCGATGTCTCACTAACCTCTGTATGCATGCGTGCATGGGATGCTTTTTGGTCAATTGCTGAAGGTTGACTGGATCACAAGTTCGTCTTGAAGTATAAACGCGATTATCTGTTGCTGTTCAATCTATATTCCACAAGACACAGCTTTTTACCATCATGACTGACAACAAGATCAAGATCGCGCTGTTAGGAACCGGCATCTATTCTGAATCCGACTACTTACCCTCACTCGTACATGAATCGCAAACTCACATTGACGTCGAGATCGTTTGGTCCCTAGACCAAACCGTTGCAGCCAGGTTTGCTGGTCATTTCAAGTCATCTGGTCGCTCTGAGCCTCAAGTCGCTGTCGGAGATGCAGGTATCGAGCAGATCCTGAATGACTCGGAAATAGACGCTGTAGTCATTGTTCTACCATTCGCATTCCAACCACCTTTGATGAAACGATTCTGGGCGGCAGGTAAACATGTCTTGAGTGAGAAGCCAATTGAACGAGATGTCAAGGCTGGTCTTGAACTTATCAAGGAGTTTGAGGATTACTGGAAGCCGAAGAACCTGATCTGGCGAGTCGCGGAAGGTGAGTTTGCCATTTTTACTCCTTTTGTTGTCCATTATCAAATTCTTGATCAGACACGGGTTGCTGATGTTTCATAGACTATGATCATGAACCTATCCACAAGAGAGCCGCAGAGCTGCTGCGAGATCCTGCTCTGGGACCAGTGCTCTACTGGGATCTGCAGAACCAGAACTATTGCCCAGATGGCGACAAATGGCAAGCGACGTCGTGGAGAAATGTTCCTGATTATCAAGGTGGTGAGTTAAGCTAGTCATTCACCATTACATGTCACTGACTGAACTTGGTTCATGAACACCATAGGTTTCTGTCTCGATGGAGGTGTCCACTCAGTTGCCATGCTTCGAAATATCCTTCCCGATCCTCCAGCTGCAGTCATCGCCTCTGCATCTTTACACCGAAAACACACACCTCCACACGATACGATTCTCGCTCTCGTCCTTCCTGATTCAGCTGCTACAAAAGAGCCAAGTGGATCTTCTAGCAAACTCGACATCGCTCGTCAACATAGACCCAACTTACCTCAACCTGGAAAGTCTTCACCGGCCGGTACGATCACCTTCACTTGGGCTTTACCAAACATCGAATCTCAGCTGCCTCGTGATCTGCAAGTCCTCAACATCACATGTTTAAATGGAAAATTGACATTAGTAAATGATTCAGGCACTAGAACTTTAGAGTTGGCTCCTGCGGCTGGTACTCAGGTCGAGGCAGTGAAGGAGACCAGTCCTAAGAAAGGAGTAGAGGTAGAGTTGGCCTATTTCGCTAGAGCAGTACTAGCGACGAAAGCAGGACGTGCTATAGATCCTGCGGAAGATTATGGCAAGCCCATAGACACGCTCTGGGATGTAGCAGTGATACAAGCAATGTTGCAATCAAACGGTAATAAGGTGGATATAAAACAGCTTATAGATCAATATAGATAGGAGCATACGTAGAGAGTTTGCCTGACACCCATGCGATCGGGTTAATGCACCACCTCCTTGACTGAGTCGCACTGTTCCGACCGGGCACTTCGAGATTGCCATCGATCATGATCATAGCGCGTCACCTCTCTGAAACAAGGTGTGCCAAGACTACTTCAGGACGATCTGAAAAAGATGTACACGTTCTGGGTTTTCAGCTCGTTGGGCATATGGAAAGGGCAGCACAGTTAAGGTCACCCCTGACCAACCTTAGTCACCGTATTGCGCCTCATAAAAACCTGGATTGAACTCAGCGAAATCACGTTTACAGTTTTGGTTACCTGCCATCAGGGCCACCAATTGCAGTACATTAGGTAACACTGAATTCTGATGCCTTAATGATTACTGAAATGCATATCTAGTGAAAAGACTTCGCCGACAGACTCTATTTACTGAAATCTCCGGAGAATCGAGTTCGCTCCCTTCCTTTGAAACCTAAATCCTTGACAACGAACAAATCCCCACTGAGAGGATGTTTCTTGATCTGCTCATCGGTAGTTCCGGTTTTTGCCGAAGTTATGTATAGTTCATCGAGGTTAGAGCCTACAGCAATCTTATCAGAAAGGAATGGTCTACTCGATTTGCGCGGTTAAACTCACCACCGAATATGCAAGAAGTGACGTTCAAAGCTTGTGGTAAGTGCACGATGAGGTCAATCTCGCCTTGCGGTGTGAAGCGGATGACTTTGCCTGATCCCCAACGCGCGGACCAAATGCCGTATTGGTCGTCTTGGCACATACCGTCTGGTACTCCCAGGTTCTCATCGTCCACATTGCTAAATATTATCTTGTTGCTGACCTTTCCAGTGCTCTGACCGAGAAGGTTAGCTTGAGTGCGAAATTCGTTTAGGAAAACCTACAATGTCGTAATCATATTTACCGATTTGCTTTCGCAAGCTGTCAGTGAAGTACCTAATCATGGCGTCAGCTGGACCATATTGTCCTTGTGTTTGATTATACAGATGTTAGGAGGACTTACAGAGTTTTAGAATCTTTTGTCCATCCCATACCATTGGACACAGTGAGCTGATCTAGGAGCAAGTCTGCCGCTAGTCCATCGCCTGATTGGGTTACGGCGTACAGACCGCCTCCAGCGGAAGCAGGGAAGTCTTCTTCGTGCATCATGGTCCCGACTAGCCATCGTTTCCCCGATGGATCCACGCAAGCTTCGTTGAAACGGTTGAAGCCTTTTAGATGACCGATATCGACGGGCAAACGCTTATAAGTGGAGTCTGAATTAGTGGGAGGGAACGGCAATTGATCAAAGCTGATGAAAGCGAGACCGTCTTGTATAGCTGCCAGGAGCTATTCATTATTGATGTCAGATTGTATAGCAGACTACAAAGCAAGCTCACTCACTCCAGTATCATCCTCAAGTAAAGCTAAAGCAGTGACATTTCGATCAAACGATTGATACCCATGTATGCCCGTAGACGGCTCATACGTGTATATCCTGCAACCTAGGATATCTACGAAATACAGTCGTTGTCTTCTAGCGTCCTGTTTGTCAAAGGAACCATTTCAGACGGGTTTCATTTGCGAGAATCGCTTATGTGCTCACCCAAAGCGATCCTTCCCCAAGTTCGCAACCATAATTAAGCAGAGATTCTTGCTGTATAATTGTTTTCGCTACCATTTTTTTTATTTCAATGACCTTCTTTGCCAAAACAGTGTTAGTACGTATTCATTTGTTCAACAAATTCGTATAAGAATTATGTAGAGACAATGAGCGTACTTTGTAGCCCTATGAGCAGAAACGCCAGCAATAACTGTCATCAGAATCCAGCAAAACAGGAAAAGATTGGGCGGTCCAAGCGCGGTTCACTGTTACCGACCGTCAATTCACGTGCTTATCACATGGAGACCATGCATCTGTCCTTCCACTTTGTCGTTTTCTAAAGCTGATGAGGCGATGGTAGCTTTAAAACGACAATGTTCATGAGGAATCAGGTTCCGTAAAGAGGATCCCAAGGATCTCTCTGCGAGATGGGCCGAGTTTCAAAAATCACAGCAGTAGGGTGAATAGCCTGAACTACAAATACCGTACTTGAGCTTCTATCCTTCTTGAATGGCGATGCCAATCGCATGCATGACAATCGTTTCGATCGAAGGCACCTTCTTTTCAAAGGAGAATCACCTGCAGACTATTTTTTAATATGCAGTACTGTTAGTATGAGTCAACCTACCTTGTAGCGTTGGACTCTATGTTATAACCTTGGTTTCAATATCAGCTTCTTATCCAAGAAGTATATCTAAACTACAACTCGTCTGGTCTCCACGAGACGAACTATGACTTGAACTCACTAGGGACGGTACGTTGTAGCTAGTGAGGGCAGGTAGATTACCTCAATTCATTCAGATATTTGTGATCGGCGGTGTCGACTTGGTCGGGAGAGCCGGTGGGGGGAGCAATTACGCAGAGCAGACGGTGTGGTGTAATTGGGTAAGTTTTTGGTTCCGTGATAAAACTCGTAAAGTACGGAGGACAGCTAAGGCGGAAACACGTGGTAGATTGAGAATTGATTCGCTTATTCTTGGCAAACGATTAGCGGTAGACAAAAGGATTATCTAGTCTTCATCTTAGTTATACTCGAAAAAAAAAACTCTTAGATACTCACTTTGAGAGTCAGTGATACATACCATATAATATAACCTTATACATACTTCAACATCTTATGCAGATACACCTCATAACTCTACTCTAATCCCAGAACAATACGAACGAAAACCTTACAGAATACGAAGATATCCCTTTTCATTTCCTTACAAATTCCTCCAAAATATTATCCTATCATACGGGAGAGAAACCCCAAGTAGATCCCCACTACTACTAAAATCTCAGTATCATTAACCTTCCAAGCAGATCGTTGTGCTACAACGGGATGCGATATTTTTTACCTTCTATGGCCGTAGATGAAAGATGTTTGCCTTATAAAACTATATATATATACCTTGTTCAGTTTCGAATGTCAATGGGAGGTCAGGGAAGAAATTGTGTGTTTACGGGGATTTTGGGCAGGATAGATGTATGAGCTTGATCATTGCGATCTCTACCTTTGCCAGCTCGATCAGGTAACAGAGAGAGTATGCATACTCAGTCAACATCTTTGCTTATTTGGATCTGCAATTTTATAAGAAGAGAATTGAGATTCCTTGGTGCCACATTCCGATTTTCCCTTTCGCCACGTGACCAGACGCGAGATATCGATGTAACCAACAACAACATTGACTGACCGAATTCATTATTCTGACTCTCATCAACGTTACTGCAATCATATCGCAAATCATCATCATAGCATAGCATCCGACTATCGTCTCGCTCATATCGTAGCAGAGAATAGCCGATGATCTACCGACATGCCTGCAAGACGTAAGCCCTCCGCGAGAGCTAAAGGTCGTAACACGGCGACGTCCACTCCTGCAGTGTCCAGTCGAGCTACCTCCCGAGACTCAAGTTCCCTTTCGCCCGCCAAGTCACCGGGAACTGAAGTAGCTGCGGATGAAGACATTGATATCGAAGGTGGAGACGACCAGGAGGAAGATAACACACAGGTCGAGAATGGAGACGATGAAGAAGAACAGGACGAAGCTCAGTTAGAAAATGTTGATGATGAGGAGGAGGATGAAGATGACGAAGAAGACGAAGACGAAGATGAAGAGGATGGTAGCGATGAGGAGGAGGACGAAGACGAAGAAGAACAAGGAAGCGACGACAACGATGATGAGGAGGTGGACGAAGAAGAGGAGAATGTGGCAGAAGAGAAGGATGGAGCTGAATCTGATTCGGATGATACTGAGTCCGATGAAGAGAATGGTGATAAGGAAAAAGCGAAATCGCAATCGAGACCCAAGAGAGCCAGTGGAATCGACAACGAAGAAGATTCCGTGCACGAAGAGGACGCTGGATTTACCAAAGATGATACATCTTGTCCGCCTTCTCTGAAGTTCTATTACCCTCTTCCCGTCGAACGACTTTCCGATCAACCTGAACTTCACAGATCGTTCAAAGTTGCCCGATTCGTCAGATGTCAAGTTCCCGATTGCGACTGTGAAGGATTAGAGCCACCTCAAGATCATGATATTGAAATTGGAAATATACCAATCGGTGAAGAACAGAATAGCAAACGAGCTAGGACGAACAGGAAGCAAAAGAAAGGAGATTCTGACGATGAGGACGAAGATGGAGATATCAGTATGTCAGATGATTCCGAAGAGAAGCGGAGACAGATGTGGATAAACGAGAAAGGATGGTGGAAATTGTGCGGGAGCTGTAATCATGGGTGGGATGAGGAAGGCCATGTATGGCCTAAAGATCTGAGTACGTCGGAGAAGAGAAGAAGGACAAATGTAGTGGGGAGAATTGAGGAGATTTTGGAAGTGAGTGAATCCTACGATCCGGTCACATCTTACGCTCAGGGGTGTGAAAAGCAAGAACCATCAAGCAGCTGGCCATAACCCGTTACCGTGCAATATCAGATGTCCCAACGATGCTGACCTGATGCACCCTCTGCGTAGGATGAGAAACTTCTTCTTACATTCCCAACTCCCAGGACAGAACAGACAGAAGGCTTGTTCAAACAGCTAGACCAATTCCATCGACCCGCAGGTAAACGACCTACTGTCCCTGGTTTGCCTGAACCATCCGATATCACCTCGCCTCAAGGTTCAGGATCTGGCGACACACCTCGCGAGAGGGGAGTCAGTGAACTGGATATAGATGGGGAGGATGCTGATGTAGAGAGGCCATTAAAGAGACGGAGGAGTGGATCTGCCCAGAGTCAAGATGAAATTGATATCGATGACGAGGCGAATAAACCTCATAAACATGGAAAGAAAAAACCTGGTAAAACCGCTGGGAAAGGTAGAGAACCCCGTACGGTCGTCAGAGGTATGCATGGAATAGTATCTATGGAGACTGATGCGGATGGAAATCAGCATGTTGCTGGAAAACCAGACCAAGAAAAGAATGAAGAAGGGGAGGAAGAGGACGACGAAGAGGATGTTCCACTTGCTAAAAGACCGGAGTTGGATGAACAGGAAAGAAAGAGAAGGACGGAAATCAAAGAAAAGGAAAAAGAGAAAGAAGAGGAGTTGATGAGAAGGTTGACCAAAGGTGCGAATGTGGATGATGGTCGAGATGGGATAGGTGAAGCTCAAGGAATAGACGTGGAGATATGGGAAGGAGTCGAATTGGTGAGTAGTGTCTCCTCAGCTGGAGCTTTACTGTCATTTTCAATCCATCTCTGCTGATATGTCTATTTGGACAGCCCAAGTTGCCACTTCGTCCGGCTGCTATAGAGCAACAGAATGAAGAGATACGATTACCTGTCGTATCATCTCGAAATCCTACGCCTGTAGCTACTATTCTGCTGATAGGTCTGAAAAATCTGTTTCAACGTCAATTACCAAAAATGCCTAGAGAGTATATTACAAGATTGGTTCTGGATAAAAACCATATCAGTATGGCGATTGTCAAGAGAGGTTGGAAAGTTGTTGGTGGAATTTGCTATAGACCTTTCGAGAGTAGGGGATTCGCGGAGATTGTGTTTTGTGCTGTTGACAGTTCTGAGCAGATCAAGGTGAGTGACGTTGTCGTGGAATGCGGGATAGAGTAAAGAGTGAGTCGTGCAGTTGGTTGACTAAGCAATTCTGTGCATTTGCAGGGTTACGGTTCTCATCTCATGAATTCGCTCAAAGATCATGTACGCGCCGCTCACCCCACCATCAACCATTTCTTGACGTATGCCGATAATTACGCCGTGGGATATTTCAAGAAACAAGGTTTCACTAAGGAGATCTCGTACCCCAGAGAAAGATGGGTGGGGTATATCAAAGATTACGAAGGTGGTACGATCATGCAGTGTACGATGTTGCCGAAAGTGAAATATATGGAAGTCCATCAGATGTTAGCTGATCAAAAGGCGGTGAGCTGTGTTCCAAGTTATTCCTGCTAATGACCCAGAGGCTTGATCTGGTTTGCTGATATAAATCCTGGGTCTCATCCGAAAAGGCTATACTGGCGAAAATCCGGACCATATCGAGATCGCATATCGTACATCCCGGTTTAGCCATTTTCAGAGATGGGAAACCTGGCGAGGAGATCAAATTGACTAAAGAACAAGTCCCTGGATTAGGTGAGCTGTTGTAACTCAGTACGGTAGAAAGCGAACACAGCTGATAGTAGGTGTTGAACAGCTGAAAGTGGTTGGAACCCTGATCTCGATGATATGTAAGTAAAGCTCAAAATCTGATAGTATAATCTGTTCTCTGATTGACCTTGGATCGTTTGCCGTCATATTTTAGTATCCGACAACCTAAGCGCAATCCCCATCATGTGTTGTTACAGCTTGTCCTCAACGATTTGCAAAACGAACCTTCCTCGTGGCCATTTACGAAACCTGTTGATGGGAATGTGGTGGTGGATTACTATCAGGTGATAAAGGAGCCCATGGGTAAGTCTGTTTCGGATCACCTTGGACCATGCGTTGTCGACTAAAAGCTTACATTCTCTTGGACATACTATTTATGATTAGATCTATCGACCATGGAGCATAAACTTGAGAATAACCATTACGAGACTGTAGAAGATTTCGTCGGCGATGCTAAATTGATGTTTGATAATTGTAGGCAATACAATGGTGAAAAATCAACTTATACGAAACAAGCTAATTTATTGGAGAAAGCTTTAGACAAGATATTGAAAAAAAGACAATCTGTGTTGTAATATCATAGCATTCTGTATGTATTGTATGACCTGCACATGTGTTACGGAAAAATGGACATCCGGTCGAGGTATCATGGAAGAGAATAATCCGGTCAATCCATTCGCTTGGTTTCATGTGATGGTAGACTATCAGATCGAGGGTATCTCCTCTATGCATGATCAATAGTTGTGGTACTGATCGTGAGAATATTTTGTGTGTATCGATAAGAAGCTGATCTGACCATCAACGATGGAGTTCTTTATTGTTTGCAACGTCATTATCGATCAGACTAGACGACGCAATACCATATAACATGTGTATATATGGGATTGGGATGATCTAGAGCGTTGGAGGATTTTTCGAAGTACTGCATGAATATTAACATAGGATCGAGCGCACGTATAAGTAAGATGAACTCAACCTCGAAGGTATTGACAATGGTGATTGAGCCTTACAAGCAGTGAGTGAAGGCCATGTGTCTTCCTCCATATCCTCTTATACGGAAACAGTTTAATGGGCTGTGCGTTAGTGATCGCCCACCTCAATCATTTCATAGTCGCATCATCGAGTATGACCCATTGAGTGCCCCATAATGGCTCATAAGAGGTGAGACATTCGCAGTTGCGGGTGAAGTTTAGGACTTACTGATCCATGCAAGTTACGAGTAGTCTGCTCACACCTCATCTCGCCTCATCCGCCCATTCATCCTATCCAAGGGCATCAGGCAACATTCGATAGCTTGATGGATCTTTTAGATGGAAACACTATGATCTTATGAGATGAGGTGCTTTCGCAAGTAATGATCATCGAAGGGTGTTCGTTTTTCCTGTGGGTTCTAAAGTTATTCGTATGCAGACTGTGCATAGCTATGTGATGTAGAATCGCACTTTCTCATGACTCGAAGCAGCCCAGTTGGACATCAGCGTTCCTTTTCCTTCGCATTGCGCACCTCTGACAAATCGCCATCAGCTCCACACTCCACGCACCGATCGTGTGTGCACTCAACACACATACACACAGGTACACAACGCAAAGACTCTTGAGATCGTGCGTACGTCCAAAAAGAAGCCACTTTGATCATTTGCCACCGAACACGAGGCGGAGTGGGGAAACTCAATTAGCATCTCATTCTTCTTTCAACATCATGCACCAGCAGAGATTGCTTTTGATATGTCTTTCTCCTGTATCGCTTTCATCATCACCTTCATTCATTATCGGTTTCTTCGCCGATCTGTCTCTTATACGGTACTTCATCACGTCATATACCATACCCGAAGTACTTTACCGTTTAGTCTGACGATCATATCCCCACTCCGAAGAACAAGTCTAAAGGACCCTAGTCGAACCAAAGGAGCGTTGTAGAAAGAGGGTGAGAGATGGGCGATGGAGGGCGAGAACGGCGATCTAACCCCAGAACGAAAAAAAGCGCTAGAAAGTAGGAAGTAGAAAATAGAAAATAAGGATTCTTCGAGGTTTACTTCGCCTCTTTCGATTGTATGTGTGACATTCTTTCTTTTGATCCTTCTTCCTTTCTTTGATTCTGATGGGATGATTGAAACATATGCTAGAATCGCAATTAAGCCGGTCAGCCGATCGAACATTACTACACAGTAGAGTGTCAGCTGCTGTTTACGTGTATTGATGTGATGAGATAATTGATAGGCAAGTTCTTGATTCTCCCTTCTTATTCTAAATTACTTTGAATAGTCTGTTATCACTCAGTCACTGATTGAGCGTAATCTTAAAACATAGATACAGTATCACTTTCATCCTCCTTTCCTTCCTTTGCCACAACCCTTCACCCCGAGATCACGCCACGGAACTCACCCTCA
This sequence comes from Kwoniella botswanensis, assembly GCF_036426115.1. NCBI lineage: Eukaryota > Fungi > Basidiomycota > Tremellomycetes > Tremellales > Cryptococcaceae > Kwoniella > Kwoniella botswanensis. Next base: position 15,321,418 of record NC_088599.1, on the reverse strand, counting down.
TTGGACGATGTCGTCGTATTACGAGAGAAACAACGGTATAGTGAATGATTGTTATGAGGCGGAAGGTACATTGAGGAGAGCTTGGGGATGGGGTGATTCAAAAGCTTATGAGAGACTGTGAGTCGGTATAACTCACCTAATCATATGGTTACGCAGCCCGACGATGCGACACTGACTGACAAACGGAGATACAGGAAGCGATTCGCAAGTTGGTTTGAAGATATTTGGTTGGAAATTGATGATTTGAACGTGAGTAGAGATCATTCAGTGTTGTGTACGGTAACTACCTGGTTCTGGTGATCGGATGGATACTGACAATTTGGGATGCAGGACGATGGACAACTTACCGATCGAGCAGAATGTGCTGCACTCCTAGGTAAGTAGGCTCATCGTAAATATTTAGAGCTCCTCGACTTGTTGTCCCGCTCGAAAATTCTGACAGGATATCAAGCTAATGGTCGTGATTTTTCATCGATCCGTCCGTAGCATGCGAAGAGCTCCTCACTTTCACTCACATCCCATGCGAAGATTACCTCAAGTACATCGTCCGTATACGATGTTGTCTGAGACCTAACGAGATTTGGTATGATGTGAGTTCGGTTCATCAGAAACCAATCTCCGCAATTCAGTGATCGACGTTGACGAGGGGTTATTTAGTATCCTTACGACGTCACTGGTCTCGAAGTGAGTATCTCTCTTGAATCACTTCCGGATCAGTATTCTTACAAATGCCATGATGAGCATAGGAGACAAGCGACGAGTCTTCAGATGAGGGGATGATGTTCCAACTGGAGATGTAACATGGATTTCCGACTAGTTCTTCCCAACACTCGCAAGGTGAAGAAGAATGGGGAATCTATCATTTATGAGATTGGCTCTAAACGAAGTACTGTAGAATTGATTTAGTTGTAATTACTGTACCGTTAGCTTCTTCAGCGAAACACTCAAGATAGTTGTGTATCTCACCTGTACATTTACACAAATCTCAATAACATTGTATAGATACTTCGCGCTATTGTATTACCCCCAAACGTCTCTGAACTAGTGTCACCAGCGATCATGATGATGATGATGATGATGATGATGCAATATCATGTCAAGACACTTTCTTTCCGTACATCTTTGAACGTGACTTAAGAGGCCATGTGACATTTAAGATGCGGAGCAGGTCGCCTTTACTTGCTGGTCCAATCCAAATTACCTCCTTGGGGAACTCACACACAGGGGAAAATGGGGCTTTCTTTTTTCTTGGAACCTAGGAATCTGGGGTCTTACGGAAAGATAACGCAGTTCCAGAGTCAAGGCACAGCGAGATAACCTGTGTGCTCTCGAAAGAACCTCTCAAACTTTACTGCATTGTTGCTGTTCCTGATTCACATACCTCGACGTAAAAGAAGCTTACTGGTGTGGGAATCTTTCTTCTTTGACGTCAATTCAATCGATTGAGCAGATATGTCAAAAACGCACGTTACATAGTACATGGTCATACGGTCTAGAAGATGGATGGATGCATCACACCGTCTGACCGCATAGAAGGGGTCTAACTACTCTAGGTCTTGGGTAGGTTGATAGTCTTGTCTTGAGAAGAGGATTGCTTCTCTTGGCATAGTCTATGGTGGGCGATCGATACGAGCGAGATGCAACTTGACCCGGTGGTGTTCGTCGGTAGTATCCGGATCTAACAGAAGCTTCTACGAAGTGGGGGCAAGAAGAGGATGATGTACTACAGTGCTCACTACTTTTGAGTGAGATATTTATGGTTCCAGTTCCAGTTCAAGGAGTATTCGTATAGAATAAGACTACGTAGAAACGTTGTGCAGATATTGTATCGGAGCTTGACGATTATCTCTCTTGTTAGAATCTTCCCAAAAGCATATACATATAAATTATATAGATGGATAGTTCTTTCTTTCTTTTGCCGCTTTATGACAACTTAGTAACAAATCACTGAACGACAGATCACAATCCACTCAATATGATCCACGATATCAATAATACCTCTTTAGAACTTGAGTTTGGGGTGTTGGCTTTGAACTTGAGAAATATGTGGTATCAGCATGGATACAGTGGATTGTGAGCTTTATCGTCTACTGAGGCTGAAATGCCGAATCTCCTGTGGTTTCTAAACGTGTGTTGGGCTGACCTCTTCATGGAATCGTTTAGACGGTACTTTAAACAGCATATCGCAGATATTTACAAGAGGTTCGAATTATTACTTGTCAGTCAGATATCTCGCTAACCTCTCTGCAAGCTGCAAAAGGCATTGCTGATATCTTGGAAAATGATCATAGGACGAAGATAAAGTTGATCCTGACACTGTCAGAGCAGCAGAGAGCGGTAAGTTGAAATTGCTCCATACACGGAAAGCGATACGTTACACATCTGCATACCATTTTATAACTATATCTGCAACTGACTTGTACACACTGCTATTTTATATTCAATAGCATGTAACGACCTCCTAGCTTTACATGCAGTACCCAATGAAACCTGGTTACCATACGTGACATCTATCAAAAGGAGATTATCACAATCTAGCGGATCAAGCTTGGAGGTGAGTTCCAATCATCCACGACCCTAGCCTAGCCCAGCCCAGCCCAGCTCAGCCTATTTCATTGAGTCCAAGTTTATTCAGTTACTTTATATGAAAGATGATTAAAGTTATTCAAGCTAACAAGTGATGTCGATCTCGTAGATCTCACCAAGCTCTTCTCTTACAAATTCACCTACCGAAGAGAAAGATTCACATACTTATCCATACGATTATGCGGAGTCAAAGGGGAATAGGTTGTCTCATAGACGAGCCACATCCTGACAGGCTCAATGGCAGGATGTAATTGGTGCAATCAAGGGTGAAAGGTGTAGGTGTAGGTGAAGGTGAAGGTCCACTTGTTCTGATATTGTTAATTGCATGATTGAGATCCTTGGGGAAGAAAGATGAACTAAAAGAGAAAATCGAACAAAAAAGACGAAAACTTCTGGAGGAAGTTCATCCTGTACTATATGTCATTGCGTTGTCTGTTAACTACTTTATCCAAATGTATCCCAGCTGTATGCATATATGTGTATTCATGTGTAACTCATATTTATTTTTCTATATCTACAAAACATCTCCGACCTGATGATATCCACAAGACAAACTCTATCCGACATGACTGATTGGAGACAACGTTAATTAGATAAAATAGGATATATACAACAGTCGATATGATATGGCATGACATGACGTGACATGACTGACATTGACAAAACAAGATATCAGCTTCCATCATTCGAATTCCTTATCATAATTTCTCAACTCACGCTTTTCTTACAAGTAGATAGTATCTCTACCTTCCAAAACCCGACTCCTTCTTTGATTGGATTTCTGGCATACCCACCACAATCTCTTTCTCCCCTCCTCCAACTTGTGGATCTCTATCTTCAATCTCAACTTCACCAGCTTTCAATCCTTGACCCTGTCCATCTCCATGTCCTTCGGCTTGTAACTTAACCGTCTCTCCGTCTGCCAACTTGGCTTTGACAAATCCTTTAGCAGTTGACTTCAATACCGCCCTTCTTCCTACTCCCGCTACGTCGATATATACCACTGCTACATTCTTGACTGATCCACCGACTAGGGCAGTGGCTTCTCCTGCATCTGGGCCGTATTTGTGTCTAACACCAATAATAACATGCCAGTGGCAGTATCAGCATAGTATTCCCTTCTTTTGAGATGAACACTCACCCAGCTGCAGAAGAAGCTGCGATAGTCCCATTATTGATCAAGTCATGTGCAGTAGCTTCCAGACTCGTCAATACCACTTCTCCAGCTAAGAGGATCCTACCTAACAAAGCCTTCTTCTTCGGTTGTGATTGTGGTGTCGAGGTCGAACCGGGAGTTTGGGGTCTTGATGAACCTGGAGAATAGTCATTAGGTTCGGATGAATATTTCTCAGAATACGAAGGAGGTGCGTTGAATCTCTGTTCTTCAGCTAACATCGTCTCTGTTTGACTCGGTACTGGAATCTGATAACCGACTGCAGCTCCACCAGGCTTGATAGGACTGGGGGTACGCTGTAGAGGTACAGGAGAGGTCGCTTGGCCATGTAGATGGGATGGTTTGGCTGGGATGGGCGGTGCGCTCGTTGGCGTCCTTGTTGCATAGGGCACGGGGATGTTACCGCTACCGGTCGCTGCCGTAGCTGATCTGGGTGGGAGTGGGGGTGCGCTGTGATTAGGTGTCGATGATCGTCTGTACGCTTCCACAGCAGGTTTGTAACCGTGTGTATATGTTTTACCAGCTGCTGTCGAGATTACCTAAATGGAGTGGAATAGAAAATGTCAGTCTGAACATGCTTAACACGGTCCGTATCGATGCCAAGTATGGTGTTCGCTTACTCCCGTAATTTTCCCAATTGTGGTCTTAGTCACCGTAGCAGCTTTGATACTACCATTATGGACTTTGACTATATTCTGTTTAGTCTGAGGTGAAATCTTCATAGGTTCAGGTCGAGGTGTGGAATTTCGTATATACACATTTGCACCTGATATCATTTGTCTTGAAGACCATGAGCCGAAGGATAAGATACCTTGACTATGAATAAAGAAAAGTGATTAAGTTCAGCTTGATTATCTTCATACCCAAAATAAGACGAAGAAGTACATACCTGACTTTATGAGCACCGCGTAATAACCAATCATCCAAGTCTTCTTCTGGAACAGTCTTCACTTTTACTTTCAATATATCTGATCCTTCTCTTACATGTCCGAAATCTAACATGACGGGTTTATTCTTATCTTCATTTGCTAATTTCTTATCCTCCTCCACGTCAAATGTCTGTTCCAATTCACCCACGACTTGTCCATTATCTTCATTGATCAGGACGATCCGACCCCTGAGCTCTTCTGGCGCTAACATCTCGCTATTCCCTCCAGCTTGAACTGGAGGATTTATACCATTCAAAGCGGTCAGACTCTTATCTAAACATCCATATTGTTTTAGTAGAACTTCTAAAGAATCTAGATCTTCCAGATCGGCTTGCGAGTTGGGCAAATGCATGAGGAACGATACGGATGCGTTGGGAATAGAGGGGGATGGGACAGTATACACCAGACCATCTTTCTCGCGCGACGGGATCATAGGTTGATTAGGTAGGATGGGCATCTCAAAGGTAGGTCCAACTTTGATGACCAGCCAGAAATCGTGTGTGGGCACAGGAGGATCGGCGGGCGAAGGTGAGAAAGGATTGGCAGTCTGGTGACCTATTTCTTTTGGGATGGGGAGTGAGACGCATTCGAGTCTGAACAGATATATAGGCATCAGTATTATCTAGTGTCATTCGTTTACAGGTCGGTCTGGGGCAAAGTGATGTAGCAGTGTGACTCACCGAAATTCCCCTCGTGCTAAAGTCATAGTCTCTTCATCGTATATCTGTATGACAAATAATTAAGCTTGATCCGACCATTAGCAGGATCAGAAGCTGGCCACTCACCTGCTTGACAACAGCATGTTCAATAGTCAATAGCAAATACCCACTAGCATCGTCCAGAGTGGGCGTCGAAACCCCACTGCGATTAGGCGGTGTGGGTGGAAACGACATATTGATCGATCGAGTGATCTTGAATCTTGACAGACAAGAAAGTGAATATGGCAAAGTTGTATCCAGAGTCAAGATGTATCTATGGAGGTAGGTGATGATGCCAAGTCTTATTGCATGCGGTCAATCAAGGTGAAGATGGATCAAAGATCAAGATGACCCTGACGTCACCATACGATCACGTTCACGTTGGTCAAGCAATCACGTAAAAAAGGAAACAAAAGATGAATGATCGATTCCCTTGGTTACGGAGTTAACATTCTTGATATCTATACCGATTGCATGACATCCATGAGAATTGAAGGGTAGACGAGGCCAATATCTCGCTCACGATATCCTAGTCAGTATCTTCGACAGAGGCGAGGGGGAATGATGGAAAAGATTGAAAAATGTGACAAGACGAAAATCCACCTCGCAGGCAGCATATTATCAACTTTGAGTTTGCGGTTTTCAACACATCACACCGTTGGTGAAACGGTATCATGCATCGTTGCCATGGACTCAACTCCTATTCGATGCGGCAAGGGTTCGACTCCCTTACGGTGTAAGTCTCTTTTTGTGGGTCTGCTTGCTCTAAGAGCACAATGTGAGATGTCACGTTGGATGTGCGACGCGCCTTTCCTTGTCGGGTGATTTACATGACACTAACAGGGAGGGAAGAAATGCATCAATCGTCAAACATTGTAGATTGGAATAGACGAACATTACTTGATCCTCATTTTCATACTTCAACAAACACTCATCTCCATTCATCTCTTCTTTTTGATCATAACGTTCATTTGACATTTTGACTTCCATCTAGAATCACCGAAGAACAGATCAAATTGAAGAGAATTTTCGATAAGAACAGTACGATCTTTCCTTTGGGTTTGACAATCGAAACTCGAATGATAAACAACCAACATCGTCCCTTCGCCAATCACACCTTCCTTCCTTGAAGTACCTCTTGATTTCTTCAAGAGATCTTCTTGCTTCTTCCTATCCCTCTTGGCGGCCTGTTCGCCCTCCTTCACCTCTTGATCCTCTTGTTCACTCTTCAACATGCCCATCACTCATCTCCCACTCGATCACCTACTCTCATCGACCTCGCCTGAAGACTTCACCGCTCGAAGGCAGTTATCCGACGTATCTACTGCTATAGCCAAAGCTAGACGGGTGGTGGTGGTTAGTGGAGCAGGGATAAGTTGCAGTAGTGGTATACCCGTGAGTATGATCATGAAACCAAAGTGGAATGGATAACGAAGGAAGCCATACAACATTGTCATAATGTTGTAGTAGTCGATACTAATGCAGACCTTCGATCTTGTAGGACTTCCGATCTGCCGACGGACTATATTCATTAGTAAAATCCCGATACCCCGACTCCTTCTTCAGCGGTAAAGAGCTCTTCTCATCTGGTCTCTTCCTAAATCCTCAGACAACTTCCATATTCTATACGTTCATCGCGGAACTCTCTGCCGAATGTATGAAAGCTCAACCAACCAAAACGCACCATTTCATTAAGAAACTCGAGCAGAAAGGTAAACTCCTCCGATCTTATACTCAGAATATAGATGGTCTAGAACGTAGACTGGGACTCGAATCGGGCGGTAGGGGACAAGGATTTAAGAAGAGAGAAACTCGAAATATAGAATTACACGGTGATCTCGGTAGAGTCAGGTGTGTATTGTGTATGAAGGATTTTGATAGGACTTTAGAGTGGCTGGAGATGTTTAGAGAGGGCGAGGCACCAGATTGTCCGTCTTGTTTGGAACGATGTGAGTGACCGTCCTTCGCAAATTTGCATCTAAGGTATAGAACAAGGATATGCAGAAGGAAGTAGAGGTTCCTATCTGAATAGGTGGACATACGCATACTGGGAATAACATTTGGTTGACGTGAGACTCTGGCATGAAACTGATCCTCGGTTTTACCTTCCCAGCACAATCGCGTATAAATCGTTCTGCCCGAGCTACATCTGTAGGAACCCTGCGTCCCTCTATAGTCCTCTATGACGAGCCTCATCCTCTCGGAGACGACATCGGATCAGTAACTACATATGACTTATCGCGTCAACCCGATTTACTGCTTATCATGGGAACCTCATTGAAAGTTCACGGGTTGAAGAGATTAGTGAAAGAATTTGCTAGATCAGTCCATGCTCAGAATTCATCTACTACAGATAGCAAGAACAAGAAGAAGGGGATAGTAGTATTTGTCAATGCTACTCCACCAGCCGCGAAGGAATGGGAAGGGGTGATAGATTATCATATTCAGGGAGAGACCGATAAATGGGTTGAAAGGGTTGAGGAAGAGTGGAAGAAGGTGAAACCTTCTGACTGGCAAACTCAGACTCGTTTGGATGGCGAGATGGTCGTTGTGGCTAAACCTAGGGCTATCAAAGGAAAAGGTAAACCCAAGGCGAAGCGTGAGTTGTTGCTCTTCTCTAGTAGTCAGAACAGAACCTCGTTCTCGTTAGAAATCTAAAAATTATTGGAAGAATTTCTTGCTGACGTATTGATATCATCTTGTATAGCTCTCGCCAACAGCGACAAACCGAACCAGCCCATCCAACTCCCTACACCTCGTCCAACCGCTTCTCCACGTTCGCCTGCCAAACATCAGCATCAAAATCAACTTTCTTCATCGCCCATCCCCTCAAAATCGCAGTCAAAATCGACTTCTCGTTCTACGCATTTAGATTTCGGGTCAGATTCTGAATTAAGCGATGTACCACCCACGCCGCCCACGCCGTTTTCACCCAGTAAAAGAAGATCCAACGCGTTTGATAGTCCGAGTAAGAAGACTAAATCGTTTGACAAGGATATTCCAATCACGGGTGTGAATGCTACACCGGGCAAAGGTAATTTGTTCGCTTTCAGTAAGAATAACAATACTGCTATTAATGCGGATGAGAAGGAAAAGGAAAACGAAGATGATTGGGTTGATGAATGGGAGGTATTCAACGATTCGTCGAATCAATCTAAACCGAAATCCACGTTGGGTCTTTTGGCTTCGGGTGGTCAGATTCAAGGGAACCGAAGTAAGAATAAGATCCTGGGAGAACTAGAAGAGAATATATTTGGCTCGAATTTTGCGGAGAATAGACCACTACAAACTGCGAAGGCTAGAACCCGGAGCACGAGGGTGACTAAAGCCGTTCCGGTAGGCAGTCCGAGAGTAAGAAGGACGAGGAAGGTAGCTATCAAAGCTTGATCAGAGATGAATATGGACTTTTGTTCTGTGGAAAGGTATCGATTGTGTCTTATACATGTATACCCTTTGAATCGTTGTGTTCTCGTATATTCTTTGGATTGTTGTGTCTTTATACCCAATTCACCATTTTACGAGGTGACAAGGATTTATTCTCCTTCTTTCCTTTTTATAGATATATACCCTATCTAGTTTTCAAAGTATAATACCATAAGATGGTAGCAGTCTCATGATGATCAAGTATAACAGTTGCCTGTCAATCATTTATGGTGTGATTCCCATGAACTTCATGAACTGCCACATTGATCTGATCTGATCTGATTAAGCTGTACGTGCGTAGTACCATGTGAGTGTGTGTCATGATCTGAATATAGTCGGGATCGCGTGTAGCAATTGTAACAGTAAGTGCCTAACCGTAACCTTACCCACTTGGCTCATTCTTTCATCTTCATATTCATCTTCATCTTCATCATATCCATTTTAACAGCACCCAGAGGCTGGTATACAGCTCGCAGCCCACAGCCCTCAGGACCGACATCAAAGGAGCAACTAGTCCTGGGCACAAAAGCTTGAAACAGGTCGTCCGGCACATCCGCACACAGTCATCTGGCTTCATTCCGCTTGGTCACCTACAGCATAAATCATACAGCGTCACAGTACAGGATACATCACCTCGTAATCTCCCTTGGTCCTCATTCATCTCCACTGTATCTCAAGTATCTTGCGGGCGACTATCGTACCATCAACTCACCTACCGAGTAAGAGTAGTATCTGACTATCATGTCAGCATTACAGACTACCAGTGAGTCAGCATTTACCTATCCTCATCCTCCTTTGTCGAAGCAAATTCGTTTGCCATAGAATCGGACTTGATATCGTCATTCATCCTTCTATCCTTCTTTCGCACAATGATGAGGATCTATACTGCATCCTAACTATACTCCATCATCGACCTCCATCCCGCAAAGGTCATGACTTACAACTGAACTCTGATATTTCTACTCATACCTGAAAATAGTCATGCAGCCTCATGTCCCCAACGTTTCTTCACCTACTCTAGCAACTCCCAAACCCTCCTCGCTTAATCTCAAACCGTCAGTCCCTCTTTCTTACCCTCAGCAGAAAGAAAATGGTACTTCAGATGAGGAAGTCAAGGGGGTTGAAGATGGGCATGATGGGGATTTGACAGCGAACGACATCGATGGGTGAGTGTACTAGTACTTTCTGTCTTCGCACCAGACTGCTGTCTCACTAAGATCGATACCAGAGTTTCGTTAACTTACATTGTCATCCTACATAAATTCATAGCCCTATGACACCCACTGCGGACAGTCACAGTAATCCAAGTCTCGCTTCCTCGTCCTCGTCAAACATCGCTTCTCCAAATCCAACTACCATCTCCCTCCTCAGTTCATCTACCAACCCTCCTCCTCCTCTCTCTCAATCTAACAATGGCTTAGCGGAAGTAGGTCTAGGTTCAATACAATGTGAAGATCAGTTGAAGTCGGCATTACAATCTAAAGATCGGATGTTCCTCTTAGTCTTGTCTAAAGAGATAGAAAGTTTTATTATCAAATTGTCCTCTGGACAGATATCCCAACAGCAACAGCAACAGCTACCGACGGAGAGTCAGATACCCATGATTCAGTTAAATGCCAGTACGACGATCGGTGTAACTCCCACGAGCAAGTTTCAGAGGATGTTGGTGTATAAGACGGCTGAATGGTATGGGATGAAAGCTATACCTGGTCAGGATGGGGGGATGATCGTTGGTCTATTGGGGGAACTCAATGAGAAAAGGTGAGTTATTGATCATGATCATCGATACAGGCTGTTCTTCTCTACTTTCCTTTACGCTATGTTCAAGAAAAGGCAGGATCTCCCCAGCCTGTCTGTCTAATTTTTGATTGTTCACTTTCACCCTCAATACTGACACACGTATACTGATATGTTGTCTTTCAATAATAGCACCACACTGAAACTATCTGAACTTGTTCCCCCAGCACCATCGTCAAGCTCACAAACGCAGAAATTCCGCATCATGCAGCGCGCTCCTACGCGAACTGGCGAGGCATCTGGCAGCTCATCCCCTGCAGAGGGATCAAGCTCATCAAGTGGAACAAAGTGGAAAACATTGGAAGAGAGAGAAGCTGCATATGCCGCTGCTAGAGAGAAGATCTACGGTAAATCGTTAGAAGCGGATCCGAACGAAATCACGAGCGAGGCCATCGAAACTCTCCAGAACGAAGAGCCTCCCACTCCTCAAGAGGACGAAGAGATTGACCCTGTGCCTAGGCAACTGTATCAGCAGTTCGATGTGGTGTATCCATCGCTTTATCATCCACCAAAAGCTGAACCCACTGCCCCTCCGCCGATCAATAACAATACGACAGGACACCAGTATCAGTCACAATCCACCAACATGTACGGTTACCAGTCGAGCTATACTTCTTATCCCCAGCAGATTGATGCGAATGGTTATCCGATGATGCCTCAAGCTTATTCATCAGCTCAGACTATACCACCTCAACAGCCTCAGCAGAATTTCGGGATGATACCTCAGACATATATGGATCCGAATCAGAATGGATATATGATGCCTCAGCAGAACGGGTATCCTGTGCCCGTTGGGTGGCAGCAGGTCCCTCCTCAGCAGAATACTGCTTACCCTAATCAGATGATACCCAATCCACAACCATACGGGATGGTCCCACAGCAGCAGAACGGAATGAATGTCCCGCAAGGATGGCAGTATACTCAAGCTCAGATAATGCAAAACCCGCAACAGCAGCAGCAACAACAGAATATGCCAATGATCTCACAAGGTGTCCCGTACCCTACATCGTATGGATATCCACCTCAGACTGCTCAACAACAACCACCAATACCGCAATATAGACAAGGGAGTTACCCACCCCTCGTTCAACCAACTCCCATGCGACCACCCATGCAACCTCACAGTTCTGCGTCGAGCAGCATTTCATCAAGATCATATCAAGATGGCTCAAGACCGCATTCCCGGGGCTCAACGACTAGTACACGATCTGCTGCAAGTAGCGTCAGACTAGGGGCAATGTACCCAGCGAGTCAAGGTCCGGGGTATAGGCAAAGGGGGATGAAAGGTCAGGGAATGAATGGGTTGACAAGTCTAGGGCTGGGTAATGGTAATGCGAGTGGTGTGGAGAATAAGAGAAATAGAGGTCAAAGTCCTGTAAGTGTACTTTTTGTCCATCGTCATTTCTCATTTCGCTTGCTTATACCGGATCTTACAATCAGTCATCCACAACAACCACTTCATCACGATCATCACGTCGGACAAGTTCCATCCAACTCGCCCCACCTACTTCGTCTCAACATCAATTACCACAACGACCCGATTGGGCAGCCAACAACGTCCCGTACCACCCTTCGCCTCTACCTGATCCTATCACTCCCAATGCAGCTGAGTTCCCACCGCTGTTAAGGCAGGATCAAGGTACAAACGCCGAGCCTATGCAAGTCGAACGTGCCAAGATTAAACCTCCTGTGGGGACTGGACTAGGTGGTGGCTCCGTATGGAATGGTACGATGGTGAAGAACATACATCACCATGAACAACAGCAACAACCACCCCAGGCTAGAATGACGATCATACCTCCGCCTTCTTCTACATGCATATGTACGCCTGGTCCTGTACATCCGCATCAAGCAGATGGTGCAGGAGCAGGCATAGGGGGGGACCCAGATTTCCCTAGACGATTACCCACTAAAACTCAACCTGTTTTATACGATCCATCATTACCTCGCCAACATCCGAATCAACATTCAAGACCATCTTCGGTTAATACCAATAAATCCAACACAAATACAAATACGATGTCAGCTGAGGAGATCATAGAAGCTAAACTCGCACAGATCAGTATCAATAATGGTGTACCGATTGGAAGCGCTCCGACTACCTCTGCGACTTCGTCAAGAGGAGGTGACGGGAAGAGTTATGCAAAGGTTGTTAGAAGGGATTGATCGGTTGAGAGAATAATAATGATGGTTGATCGTGATTGGTTGACTCTGGGTCATTTGGGATATTGATTATTGGATATTTGGGATTTGGATGTCTGGAATATTGGCTTTGGGTGATGTGTATTGGGTATTCAGGTGTATTTCAGGGTGATTCTGTGGAAGGGTTGTATTCATCTTTTCCTTATTGGTTCTCGAGATGATGTGTATAACTCTTCTTTATACTTATAAACAATTAACGGGGAAACATGAGACGAGTGAGACACAAGTTGACGAAATGGAGAGATAGAGGTGGGAAAAAAAAGGAAAATCAGCACATTACGAATCCACTTGACTCGATACATTATACATTATCCTCATGACAAATTCCATATGCATACGTCTTACACACTGATCTGTATAATAATACACATCTAGATTAGTCTTGACATACATGTATTCACATATTCATTGATTCCTTCCAATCTTCTCTTATAATCTCATTATCGTCCACCTCATTCCCTACTTTTTTCAATTTTCTTTCTGATCTCCAGACCAAACTCTTCACTATTCAACCTTCCAAATACATCTCTAAATCCTTCCTGTATCACTTCGTCCGTCCCCTTAATGACATTGTGGGGAGTACGCCCAGTGACTCTATCAATATTGGGACCATTACGGATTTGGATGAATTAGTATCCTACGTTATGAATTTGAGAGAGTGAGGATGGAATCCATACTTGGTCTACATCACCTGGCCAGAATACTTTGAATCGAAGTAGTGACATATCATATCAGTTCTAGCCGTATGAAAGTATCAATGAGGATTTGCTCATCGATTGTTCACACATTGGTGTTCTAGTCTTCAAAACCTTCCATCGTACTATTACTCCCACCATGAGTGAGAAACCACCCTGTAGCTTCATGGGATAAGACAGCAAATTGGTTTGCCCAAGGAACCAACACTGCTTTAATCATCATAGTCATTGGTCAAGATCTTTTGTTTCGCTAGGAGTTGGAATTCGACTCTCGCAACACCTTGGACTAAGATGAATCGGATATCAAGACTGATGAGTACGTCGAGGAGGGTGGAAGTTGATGTGGCCTAGGAGGGAACATGAGAGTACCGGAACTTTATTTATGTAAAGTCCTTATAAGCTTCGCTCGCTTCATCAATCTGGTTTGACTGATTCCTTGGATGAGAAGAATGTGAACTTACCCGATACTGTATACACCACGCTATTCTTTCCTTCCTCTGTAAAAGCTCTATCCAGGGATCCCTTCACATCTCCGTTGTCGGGCGAATGGGATTCGTCATCTAGCTGTTTAGGAAGGAGCGGTCCATTGAACAGTACTTGTGACCCTACATCCCATCGAATGCCTACCCCAGTTGAGCAAAAGACCACGCCGGTGGAAAAGTAAGGTATTGTGAATTATCCGCCTCCTTCCTCATCTGTTCGGGATATCCCTTGATCTTCTGATTTCGCTGGACAAACGATTCATTCTTTCTCTAGGAATTGCATCGCCTGAAATCCAAGCTATGTTCAAATGGAAACTTGATCAACAAGGTATTGAAAAAGGATTTTGCGCAGATTGGCCACCTCAACTGTCCATTTTGAAGCACAAAGCAAGAGGATGGTTCTTGATTCATGGAGGGGCAAATTTTGTTGATGGAAGCTATCAGAACACGAACACCCATGTGTGAGTAAACTTGGTTATCGACTTACTCTCTACGTCCCAGAGCTTATTCGAAGAGGACGTGTACAGTGAGGGTGCGGAGATACTAATATCTCATAGTGTTCTGGTCGGCAGAAATCATTCAAGTATAGTGCATGCCCTCACGTAGAACTGAAGATGGCAATATGCACTTTCAATTGCCAAAGTATGGATTTTATGGGTAGGATTTGTGAGATCAGCTTCGCCAATTTATTGGGACAATCTAATGTTCAGTAAGGTGGGGCTGGCATACGTAGAAGGGGCATCGCATGGCAACCAAGCCCACCGCCGGAGGACACTTTGGGTACATCGCAATGACATGACGAGAAGAGGGCAGGGAGTTTATATATCGATCAATTCAAGTCGCCGAATAATGGTAGATCCAGGAGAATGTCATCCCCGCTCTCAACCTAGCTCAGTATCGGACAGGCGTGACCTCAAAGGGTGGTTTAGCAGACTACGACTCTTGGTCGCAGTTGTCCCGCACCCCCGCATCCATATCACCCATGCCGTTATGTTTCTTCCGCTGAGCTATATATGGAAATGCCATAGATGATGTCATCATCCGAGTCCGAGATACAGTGATAGTAGACCGACAAGTCAGAGAGCTAGATAAGTATATAAGGCTATGTACATCACATCAAGTCGATCGATACCGTTCAGCTTCAGTAGTCTCACATTTACAGTTATACCAGTGTATATGGTTCAGTATGACCCCACATTCGGAGAATACGAACAAAGCTAAACACTTTTTATTCGTACCTCATGGCCTGTATGTGGCTTCGTATCACACTGAATCGAACATTGCTTTCTTCCTCTGAGTTTCATGCTAATCTGAATTGCATGCGATAGATGGGGTCATTTGCGACCAGCGATCAATTTGATTCCAAACCTCCTTGCTCGATCTCCCAGAGCCCTAGTGACAATTCTGATTCCAGTGGCACATTATCAATTGGCTTCTAAGGAATTATGGAAATACGATTTAGACAAACACGATCAGGTGAAGGTCATTTATTATGGGATTAAGGAAGATCATGAGAAGAAGGATCACGCGAAAACGGACTTGAAAGGGATGATGGGTTTTATCAATGATATTGTGAAGGTGATAGAAGATAATTATGAGAAGATCGTAAAAGTGAGTTAATTTGTGAGATACAAAGTACCTTTTCTTTTCCTTCATCAAACGAGTGCTCGAAAGACCTACTAAGAATCCGAGAATTGTCTGTTGTGTATTGGGTGATAGTCCGAACCTATATACGATGCTTATATCGGGAAAGAAGTGCCAACCCATCCTATACCCCCAGGTGTAGTCATGATCGAAGTGTCGACCACACCGTTCACTATACCCTTGTGCGAGAAGATCAATGAACAGTTGGGGTTGAACGTTGAAATGGCGGTCTGGACGCCTCTCAGTAGTAATTATGTTGCGTGGTGAGATTAACGCATTGCACTTAAGCTTCTTCCCCTACGATCACCAAGCTGAGATCATAGGTTCATGATCCTTTTGATAGGACCGTTTGCATTCCTTCCGAAGGTCGAAGCTATAGAGATAGAGTTGAGAAGATCTTCAAAGCTCCCGAGGAAGATCGAACTGAAGCATATAACGAGGTACGCTACTACAACACCCTCGCGTACCAAATCCTCACTAAAGGGGAAAAAATCGATTAGCAACTCGGAGAGAACGAGGAGGTCATCCATGTATTGGACAATGCGCCCGTTCGTGAGTACAATACATGATACTCGTCTGGCCGTGAGGTAGTCGAGCTTATGTATGTTTGGTTCTATGTCCACTGCCAGATGTATTTGAGGCACAACCTAATCAACGTTAGTGAAAGTCCCATTGCTCTTCGATATCCATGTTCACACCAAGCCGTACTGAGGTAATTTGTCTTTTCGTGGACACCACAGGCGACAACTTCATGGAGATCGCTCTTGGATGTTTACCAGTTCTACCCAGGGTGACAATGGTTCACTCATGGCCGTCATTTCTAGGCCAAGAATATAAAAAGGGCGCGGCTGCTCTGGTGAGGTCACCTTGCTGTGTTTTTAAATACAGCTCCTTCTGACTTTTGATTGTAATATCTCGCGAAAGGGTATCAAAGTACCTCAGATCGGTCCACAATTACCTAAGCCTTCAAATCATGGAACTGAGCTTGTTCAAGGTAAATTGAAAGAGTTTCTTGATAAGACTTTACAAGAAAGGGGTGAGAATAGTGTCATTTACATTAGGTCAGTTCACATACAGCCAAGCTCAATATCCAGTATGATGACTATTATCACTCGGTAGATGGAGCTGATGATGTTATTGATGTCAGTTTCGGTACATTGCTCTTCCCAGCCAACCTTGAACAGCTCTCGATCCTACTGGACGTTCTCATCTCCTTAGACAAGCGGTTCATCTTGGCTTTAGGCCTATCATCGGAGGAGGCTCAGCTGATGGCCAAGGAAAAGATCGATAATTCCGATGGTAAAGGAATATGGTTGAATTGGGCACCACAATATCCCATATTGAAACACAAAGCCACGGGTTGGTTCTTATCCCATGGTGGAGCTAATTCAACTATGGAAGCTATGAGAACTGGAACACCATTATGTATGTGAATATTTCATCTACATTTTTAGTCACCTTCCACGCTTGTGAGTCGGAGCTGATAGGAGTCTGTTGTTAGTATTCTGGCCAGCGGATGCCGATCAAGTATGGATCGCCAATCAATTTCCAAGAATTCACAAAGCAGGATACGAATTCTTACAAATTCGAAATGGTCCCAATATCGGTCGAACCACTTATACAGGTGTCAAAGTAAACGGCACAGAACAAGCTATCAGAGATGAGTTTACAGAAGTGTTTAGTAAGCTAGATGAGGATTTTGGGAAAGAGTTGAGAGAGGGAATAAGGATTTTAGGAGAGAGGATGGAAAATGACCCGTTCACTGAGGAGGATTGGAAAGCTTTTGTTGAACTTTGATTGTGTACCCTCGGATCACAATATACCGTTCTGTATTCACCAATGACTAGATTTGGAGTTTGTAGATATGTGTATAACGAGTAGAGAGAAAGATAGGATGGCTATGACTGATTGAAATAAATGATACTCTTTCGGTGGTCATTACTCTACTGCGGACGATGGCCGAGTAAGTTCCGGAGCAGCTTTGACGCGTTCAAGTCCAAGTCACTTTGTAACATTTCACTCTTTCACCCATGTATGATGCGTCAGACTATTTGAACAGACGACTCGATCAGTCGCAATGGAAGAGGATAGATACCAGTCGCTAAGCAAGGTGAGTTAGCTTCTCCATGAGCGAGCAAAGCTGACTGAAAATATCTTCGCAGGGCGTTTTCGTCATTCCATTTCAACCTGGTTCGTAACTCCTTGATCCTGTTCGTACCGCTCTGTTCCCAAGCTGATATTGGCCGTGACATGTCTAGATGACAATGAAGCAGGACCATCTAGACCCCATGTCAGACCGCTGAAGAAGCTATATGCTTCCGCACTGGAGCATTACGAAAGAGCTTATTCTGTACGTCCCCTTCCATTAGACAGATCAGTGACGTACAAGGCTCACCAATGGAATGGGTTCGGTGTTCATAGGAATACAACGATGAGAGGACATCAGAACAGCTGGATGATATCTCAGATTGGATAGAAAGGTGTTCTGCTGAACCACTTTTGAAAATGAAGAACCCCATATACAGGTTGGAAGTTGGTTTGCTACAGAGTGAGCTCGTGATCGCTTTTGAACAAAAGTGATTGATGCTGATAGCTATATAGATACATCATCATCCCTACCTTCTCTATTACATACCATCGGTACTAGTACCTATACATTACATGGAAGGGATGTGAATGATGTGAATGCGGGATTGAAAGCTATAGCAATAGGATTCATGGGGGAGACTGTGAGTTGGTTCGTCCTATTCTACCTTACACCCCTACTGATACACTTATATTTGTGGATCAGAACGCACCGGCTAAGAAAACTGGAAGGACAGGTATAGAAGAGGTAGAACGATGGTACAAGGCCAGAAAAAATAGTGCGTGAATCCGGCTCTTTTGGCATCGCAGGTAGGACGACTGATCAAGTCATATAGAACCCCAGTTATTATTACATATTCAAGAAGCTCAATTGATATCTTCATCGGTTTTAGGCGAACTAATGTACATATTCTCGTAAGTTCTCTTCATTCCTGCAATCCTACTCTGTCTACGCTTTCAATCAGTGAAGCTTATGACTATGTCTTACTCAGAATACACCCTTCCCTACCGATTCGACTTCTCCTCTCTGTTCCATCCATCACCCACTTTTTATCCACCTGGACACCCTTAGAACCTAGTTCAATAGCGATATCTATGCTCTCTTCGTCGGGCGTTAAGAAGAGGAATAATGGTGTGGAAGCTATATTGAGGGTGAGTCGCTTATATCCAATACGACTGATCCCCTATTGTAGCGAAGTAAGTCTTGATCTAACCTGGACTGACGATTTAGGCGAGTGACACTGCTCCATTGAAGATATCATACGAGTTAGCAGATGAGATACGTTCAGAGGAAGCCAAGTCTGGAGGAGGACCTATGTTGGTTTTGAAAGCTATCAAAGTGAGTTTTTCACATTCTAATCTGTAAAGTGGAAGACTCAAATTGATACGTATCTTGAAAAGTGGCTGCTACTACATCATTCAGTCAATTCACCTCTTTCGCAATTGGCATTCACATCCGATCCCGAGCAGTTAAAGAGAGTTCAGGCTTTGGTGAATGCTGTTCTGCGAAGGCCTAACGATCCCAGTATACCAGGCAGAGATTTATTCGAGATCACTATCAACAAGGATCTATCCTCTGTAAGCTCTGCAAATTTTTGTTTGATTCGATGTATGATAGTAGCTGACATGCATGCTGTAGGTATTGAATCCAGCACCGAGAACGTCCATTCTTCACGCTTTATCAGATTGCAGCGATTATGTGACACCTGCTATAGTATCGGAAGAGAGGGCACGATCGTCATCCCCATCACCTATGAAGGAGACCTCGAAGAAGCGCAAACATCCGACGAAGGGAGATGACCGGTCGAGTAAACGTAAACGGGCAGAAACAGTTGAGGACGAGATTGAACAAGGTGAAAAGGGTAAAGGCGAGGAACTCAAGGAATTACAGATGCTATATGAATTATGGAGGAGTGCAGGTAAATCGGTGAATCTGTGGGATTGGTTAGAAGGGTTCAGTGGAGTCATGAGTGAACGACCGCAAGTACAGCAGGAGAAGGATGGCGCAGAGGATGATGGGGACGGGACAAAAGAAGGTGAGGAAGGTGATGGTGGAGTCGGACTGCATGACGAGGAGAACGAAGCTCGTCTGCATGCGATCTTCATCAGATTTGTGGAAGAGGCTAGGATGATTGGATTGATTAGGGCGAGAGGGAAGGGTAGGAAGGCTGATGAGGTGGTTAAAGGTATTGGTTTTGTATAGAATTGTAGGTGTAGGATTGTATATATATATGCTGGATTTCAAGTATGCCGGCCAATCAATCGATACTCTTGATGCATCCTAGGCAACAAACTCGGTGCAGTACTCCATCTCGGCATCTACTGTCCATCTACTGTGCATATCATATATCGATAGATGATACACGGCCATATATTTTTGGGTGGTGGTTAGTCACCTCCACTTGACATGTCCACCTCAAACCAACTCACTCACTTTCCTTCTCATCTCTTTTCTATTCTTTTCTTTTCTTTTCTTTTCTCTCCCTGCCTCTCGTCTACATCTATGATACATTGCAGATTCAAAATCCACTAAAGGTCTATCCCAACATGTCGGCTGATCAGCCAGGAACAGCTTTGGCTGCAAGTGTCACCACAGATAAGCTGTTGAGTGAGATCGAGATCGGCACAGCAGCAGAGGTGAGCCAGCGATTCTATCTGCAATCTTCCTTGTCTTGCCTTTCTCTCCATGCAGTTACCGGCCAAAAGCGCCTAAGCTCTTATGTGCGGTGTAGCGCGTAATTGCCTAATGGAAATCTCAGATCATGGTCTTACGAGCTGACGCATGATTTTGATATAGCTAGCAATGTTGATTCGATATAACAGCAAGTTTTCTCCCACCGACTGTCTCGTCAGTCAACTGATCATGTCACTTTGTCCAACCTAGCATTTCCCTTCGGACCGACTTTCGTCGAACCGCTAGATCAACTGATACTGGAAGGAAGGAGTCATCCAGGTAAATCGACTCTGATGAGAGGAGATTTGGTCGAATTGGTAGGATCGAGTGGAACGGGTGAGTTTATCAAATTACTAATAGCAATGACGATGTAATCTTGCATTGTTTATTCTACATACATATGCAGATGAAGTTTCGTGCCATACACTAAGTATCAAAGTATCTTAACTAAGTATACAGATCGAATGACTGATATTGATTCATACATCTTCCCGTATAGGCAAGACTACCTTCCTGACTCATCTGATCTTCACGACCCTCCTTCCACAGACTCTTCCCGATTTCCTATCTACCCCTCTTGGAGGAAGGGGTCTCAACGTCACCTTGATCCAGCCAATAACTCATCGATCGATCATCCCACTTGTCAGACAGTACTTGCGAAATCATATACTCCATATATCACCTACCACGCCGATGCGAATGGTCGATAAAGTCATCAAAGAGAGTTTATCGCGTCTGACGGTGTATAGACCTAAACCAAGATGGAAAGAATACGCCCTATGTCTGAAGAAGATTTTAGATAACGCTACTGATTTTCCAAGAGGTATTTCATCTTCGTCGCTGGGAGGGGATGGCGATGGAGGGGGTTTAGATTTGTTGGTAGTTGACGGGATGGGTGATCCGCATTATCCTACTAAATGGATAGAGGAGCAGAAAGGTAATAATAGGTATTACGATGCGGTACATAAAGATAAAGATAGGATATTGGGCATGGAGGATATAGGTTTAAGGCAGGTAATGGAATGTATAGGTAGGATAAGGAAAGAGGTTGGAGCGGTGGTTGTGATGGGTACTCAGGGGTTGAGAGTGAGTTGGACTGGTTATCTGATTATTCTGATAAAATTGTATCAATTGTACATTCTATTTGATTCTAATTGTAATTCCCGACTCATCATTTAAATATTCTCCCTCATTCCTAGTCGCTTGCGCTACTAGAAGAAGATTTAGTCAACCTTGCTGACCACCGATCGAATGACCAGGTATCAAAAGAGTCGTCATCCCTCTTCCACGCGCATCTCCCATCTCCTTATCCATCACCATTCTCCCCTTCCAGCCTCGATATCAATCCCAATACCAAATTATCGGATCTAAATCCTACTTACTGGCCTGTCAATATCCAAATCACATTCACAGGTCAATTGAAAGCCCTGCAGTTCCCTATGGAGACTACCCTGGTCGAAGTCCTTCAATCGAAATATCAAGAGCGAAGGAAAGATCACGATGAAGATCAGACGAAAGTATACGAGGGTATAGTGAAGATGACTCAGACAAATACAGGTAATGTCAGTACGATATCAGGTGGGAAGTTTAGGTTTGGGATCAATAATCAAGGGGTGTTGGTGCAGATCTGAGGTATGTAGCACTATTGCATTGCTATTAGGTTTACATATACCCTTTCTACAGGCCAGGTCTGTAATCTATGTAATTTGCATTGTTGTATATATAGATTGCCATGTATGTAAATGCATACGATACCATTAATCCTTCTTAACTCCGACTTCCTCAACAGCCTTCTTAACAGCCTCAACGGCCTTGCCGTGAATCTCTTTCCCGGCAGCTACGATTCCCTCGTTATTCTTCAACGTTCTTCCTACACCGAAGTTTAACGGTTGACCATGCATGTCGGTACATATACCTCCTGATTCATGGATCAATAACGATCCAGAGGCGTGATCCCATATCTTCTCGGCGTACTCTTTACCACCAGCGTATTTAGTCGGGATTCGGAGGCTGAGCGTGAGTGAGTATATAGGTCAGCATCAATTCTCTTATTAACCATCATGTTGGTCTTGTTGTTGAGATGGGTGAGGATTGATTTCAAGAGGGATTAAATATATTTGATGACTGTGACGACAAAAGGAGATCGCCTCATAGGAGATGAGCAAGCTCACTATACACCACCTTCACCTCTACCCAAACAAGCATACTTAGCCTGACTGTCCATCCTCAAACTTGGTCTTTTCACTTCTAACAATTCACCAATACGAGCTTGGATGGAATGTGCCGAGTGTCCAGACTCGACGGACTCGAGGAATGTCAGTGGGTTGGAGGCTGGTGGAGTGGGAGGGAGGGAGAGTTTGGTGTAGGTTGGGGAAGTGAGTGGACGCTGTAGTCATTAAAATCATAATGATATCAATATGCGATTTGAGAATACATCATAAGTGGTCAATGAAAATTAGTGGACGATAGAGACCATCAGCGTTCTGCCCCTTTGATGTGTGGAGTAAAGATGACCACTCACAGAAAAACTTCCTTCTCCTCTGACGGCAACCATCAAAACCCCCTTTCCATTGGGAATGATCTCTTCACCGATCTTAGCTGGTTCTGGACCGAGATTCGGACATCCGATAACTCCCATTTCCACTTGACCGTCGACGATAAGCGCGAGACAGACTGCGTATTGTTGGTGTCGGATGAAACCTGATGTACCGTCGACTAAGAGAACGCATGGGTTTGATATTAGCTCTGGTCTTACCATCCCTTCCTTGGAGTCAATTTTATATGATGCATATGCATGAACAATCTTGATACTTGCCTGGATCCTATAGGATATTGGCATGTCAGTCGGGTACATTGCATCCACATGTCTATCCAGACAACTCACGATGGTCCAGAATCTACCTTTGTTTCCACCTTCTGCTGAACCAGCATCTATCGCTTTAAGCACTCTAGGGTATTCACTCTCGTATCAGCTTCACGAACGAAGTTACATCATGATCTTGAGCTTCGACAGATATCGCTTATCCATTCCTGTGTTACTTTCCATCCAGTCTCGAGTTCGAATGTTCTTCCTCTCAAACGCAATTCATAAAGTGTCTTCGTTTCTTCGCTCAGCCGGTCACGAAAGATCACTCACTCATCTTCACTGAAGGTCTTGCCTTTGCCCCACCCTTCCTCTCTTTCGAACCCTTCACTAACAAGTTTGACCACTTTCTCTCTCAATCCGTCATTGACTCTCAACTCGGAAGTATCCTCTTCCCCTATAATTGGATCTTGTGGAAAATGCGAGAGGAGGTGCAAGGAGATGAGCGATTGAGCAGAGAGATCGGCAACTGCGTAATTGGCAATGTCGAAATGTCAGCACCAGCTCATAGAGCTTGAGAACTCATTCTGTCATTTCATGCACGGTATAGACCCACCTGTGACAGGTGATTTATCTTTTTTGATGAGCGTATCTTGGTTTACCAAAGTATCTTGTACGTTCTTTGTCCTACATACAATTTTCAGTGCTAGCACGTTACTGGGTAAGACTTACAAGTAACATGCTCTCAAGACCGACAATATGGCCACTTCGGTTTCCTTCTGTAACCTTGTGAAAGGTAAGTTGGAAGATGACATTTTGCGAGTGGTTATCTGATTTGTGGCCAAGAAAGGGTTTGTTCTGAGGTATCCGGTTGATCTGATTGTGAGTGATCTCAGTATTGATGACATATACCTGCTGTAGACTTGAAAGGAGGTGTCAAGAAGTAAAATGAGGAGTGACGAGTGGATGATAATTATTATCTGGAATTCAAGATTGGCACGTCACTACTTTTTTATTCCCGATAATCGATCAACACCACGTGGCAATCCTCGGAATCCTCGCTGATAGCGTGCCTGAATGGCAATACGAGGTGTTGAGTACGCTCAAACGCTGACGAAGAACAAGAGATCAAGAATCATGAACATATCATGATACTCTACAACACAGTGCATACTCCCTACTCGTATTCAGACATAAGCTCGACCAAAGATGCAAGAACTGGTCTGGCCTCCCCCGCCCGCCGCCTCCTCCTCGTCTCAACCTGCCAACACATCGTTACCCCTCCCCCATCCGGAAGCGTACGAAGGTGAACCTAGGGAATATGCAAGAGCGTTGATGCAGAGGAAAGATGATATCGAGAAGGAGATCGTGAGTGGGCAGCTATTTAATCAATGATTGCTGGAACCGTAGCTGATCATGAAGCATTGATTGTCCACAGGAAGCTTTGAAAGACGTTCTGAATTCTGTCAGTTGGACAATCAGCTCCCATCTTAAATTCGTAGCTGATTCTTTCATATAGCATGGTGTGACCCAACAGACTCAGTTGATAGATAATGAGGGGTATCCGAGGGCTGATATAGACATTGTGAGTGTCGCCATGAACATCGGTTTGGGTTACACTTGCACTCCTCATGATCGCGTGTCATATTACGAATTCGATCCTGGACGGCTAACTTCTGACGGTCTTTTATAGTACGCCATTCGTCATGCACGATCCTCTCTCGTCAGATTACAGAATGACCGACAAACGGTCTCGGATCTACTGGCCACAGCATTACAAGATGCATTCTCTAGACCAACATTGTCTTCTTCATCGAATATACCCAATGGTACCAGTCACGGACCACAACCACAAAGCACTTCGAACCAAGTAAATGGTAATAGCTTTGCTAGTCAATGGCCAGAAAAACCAATAGCTAGGGTTAATACTGTCGCGCCGCAGAGTCCTGCTTCGCAAGCTGTACGTCCGATCTGGTATAGACAGGACGATAAGGCTGACTGAGTAATTTGATAGGGACTACAACCTGATGATTTGATACACGATTTTGCAGGTGTTACGCATACTTCTCAAGGTGGGATACAAGCTATTGGAGTTGTGGTATCGAGATCAGAAGGTGTAAGTACACTATTCATCCAGCTGTGTGGTTCTTCAGCGGCTATATGAGATATTTGGCTGATACCCGATCGATACTGATATAGGTTTCTCTGAAACTCTTGGTCGTTCGAGGAGATCAGAGGGTCACATTACATCTTACCCCGAGGAATGGATGGGGTGGTAGGGGTTCGTTAGGATGTCATATCTTGCCTATATAATGAGGGTAAGGAAACCATGTAATTATGCGTTGAGATCTCACGGCTTTGCGCCTGAGTACTAGGGGTGATGATGGATGTATGAGATCATGGAGATCGCATGTATAGTAACAAGTATGCATCTCACATACAAATTTCCATCTATGCCACAACCAGTCGGTATATTTCTACCATGTACCTTTCTCTTCCTGTTTTCTGAGCTGTATTCAGTCTCCCTACACTCCGTACCTTGAATTATACCAACTTCTTCTCTCCCTCTTTCTCAACGGGAACTACAACCTCGGCAACAGGTTTCTGTTCAACCACGTACCCAACCGTCTCATAACTTGTTTTCCTCTCTTTGAGCTGTTCTAATGATTTTTGAACCTGGTTATGTGAAATGACATTCGATATTTGTAAACCCGACTTATTTTCCAACGTATTCAAAGATTTCTCTGACCATTCTTTCAAATCTTCAGTAGCGTCCTTGAACCTGTTCAATGTCATTTGCGTGTGGGCAATACCGGTATTAACAAATTTATCATGTCGAGCTGCAAACTCTGGAAAGTTCTTGTCTTCTAGATCAGATAGGTATTTTCGGATGTTGTGAGATGTCTTAGGAAGGAAATAGGGTGCGGCTGCCAATGTGAATACTGGAGGGGCGAGGAAACGGATAGGTAATGATCGAGTTCGAGTGAGGACACTTCCTGATAAACCGGAGATGAGGACGTAGATTAATCCTGGGTTGAGCGATTCGTCGGCTGGAAGGATCGATTTGACTTCTTCTGTGAGAGCGAAGGCGCGAATGATATGTTAGCATTAGCATCTATATGTGAGAATCAATGTTGAGTGGTATCGCGAAGAAATCCCTCGTCTTCCGTAATATAGCTTCCACAGTGGTATCAACCGTATCTCCTTGCACTGCAATGAAGTGAAAGACCACATCTGTCTACGTCCAAGCTCATGATGAAGGTACGCAGTGTTTTCTCTTCTCCCCCATTCCCATTACACGTTTCTCACACGATCATGATGATTGCAAGAGAGAGGATAGCCACTCACTCTCTACCCTCCTCTCGAATCCTATCCAACTGCCCACTCCAGATTGTAAATAACCTCTGACATCAGTCAAGACGCCCGTGACTGCTTCTCGACTTTGAGCGATGTACGGTACGAGTGGGTTTGGCTTTTCGATCAGTGTGATGGTAGGATTAGATTCGGGAGTGGGGTAGATTGGGAGCTACATAAAGGTCAGCCGGGCAATGTGCGAAGGGGAGACAAAGGTAGCGACATATAGTCAAATTTCAATCAACCTACCTTATCTCCCGAGATGTTCCTCCCTGGTCGGACTGATCCTTCTGCTGCAGCCATTTTGGTGGGTTAGGTTGACAGTTGTTGTGAATACTGAGGCAGATCAGATTGATATTCAACCGTCATTCGCTCATTGCTCATATTGCTTTGCTCACTACTGCTCACATCACGAAGCTCAGTGGGAACCACGTTGACGGAAATATCCTAATGTGGCACCCCATCCGGTGGTGTGGCTACCACGTGATCAACTTCTCAGGGTTCAAAGCCAGGTGATGTTTGAGCCTAAAAAGCATCAAGGAAGAGAATGGACCAAAACGCGTAACATGGTAGTGGACAGGCTGTATATGTATGGACGTGCTTACCAGGTACTGTTGGATGCATGTTGATCCATGCATGTCTGTGCAGTGAGTGTTAGTGTCCATACAACGGTCAAAGTGATCTACCATCAATCGATCACCATCATTCGATCACCATCAATCGATTGATACAACAAACATCCTTTGAAGGGTGATTGGTGAGAAACCTATTTTTGGATCCGCTCTCACAATCTGTCAGAGTACTGTACCACCGATCATCTTCATCATTCGATACTACCCTTTTTGCAAGATACATTATCATCCTTCAATACTAGGAAGAAGTGAAATTGTACAGTATAAGATACAGACTAGAGGGATATAGGATACACCCGCCAAGTCAGGTTTAATATACTTGTTACACTCGGCGCGTCAACCTTATTTATCCCATATCCAATATCCCATTTCAATAATTAGAATATCAGAACCCTTCGCGCTGCGCTCCCCTTGTTATCACGAGTAACTTACTGGAATCTCCAACAATCCAATCAACAACAAATCATCGGAAACTAAGTTATAGAGTACTGTACTCGTAGATAGATGTCACATTCCAGCCGCTCACCACGACTCGGTACATCCTCTTCACCTAAACTATCCGGACGTCGCTTATCATCATCCAATCTCAATACTCCCTCTGCATCTGCTTCGAGAGAACCCTCTCCATCAAGGAGACAATCAGCTTTCGACCTCGGTCTGCCCGTAGCTACAAATTCAAACTCTCAAAACCAGAATTCAAGTTCAGGCGAGACGATAGGAAGAGGATTTACGTTACTGAAAAATTCAATTAGGATGTCGACCAAACGTGGAAATAGATATGTACTTGGTGCGGCGCTGGTTCTGTCGATATTTGGATTTTGGCATATATCGCAGATTTCACATGGAGTTGGAAGTACGAGTTCTCAAGCTGGAGGAGGGAGTGGATGGAATGGTTTGGGGTTGTGGCCTTCTGGTGCTCAGTGGGGTACAGGATCAACAGTGAGTTTTTACAATCATTAGCTGGCTTACCACGAAGCGAAGGTGGTATGTAGGTGAGAAGTTAGCCATGATGTGTAGATGGAGTGGTTGAAGAAGCATGATAATCTTCATGGCATAGATATCTGAAATACAAGACAAGGGTCTTAACTCTGAATGGAAGATGAGGGCGTGCTTCGAGATCAATTATCGGCAATTAGATAAATATATAAACCTTCCAAAGGGGATATTCAAGCAGTTCATTCAAGAGTGACGGATCAATCTGATGCTGATGCTGATTCATCCTGCTTTGTTCGTTCTCTACGATTGTAGCACTCGGGCAACGTCGATTCTAGTTCGTTCGTAAATTTAGATTCTCCAAATATACCAGAGACCGAATTTGTCAGAGGTGTAGCTGGATTTAGTGAGTTGATCTTAACGATTCCATTTTCACTTTCTCTCGCTTTACCAGAAAGCTGTCCGACAGTATAACATACTTCAATTATAATCTTCATGTGGCGGCCATTCGAGCTAATGAAATTCCCTCATATTTTATAGGCTACTTCAAAAACCTCTACCTAGCGAATGGTACCTTCCTAGCTATAACATCTGATCCATCCCATATACCAGAAGTATCCCATATAATGTCTGCTCATCCAACGGACGATAACAAATATCCTCCGGCCGGTACGGATCGATGGAGGGTCTTAGAGCTGGGGAAAGACGATCTGTCGGCTCTGGGTGGAGTGGCTGTTAGGAAGGATGGTGTTTCTGTGAGTCAACATTTTCTCCCGAGAGTAAGAGGACTAGGTTGGGAATGGGATTAGAAAAGACACGAGATGGGAATTTGACGAGTATCATGATCAATCGATGAGAAGAAAAGGGAACGAAGAAATGCTGATCATACATACTTCGATACTTTGCTATCTAGATGTTCTTCAATGATGAAAAAGGATTGAAATCCGTCTCTTTCCTAAAGCATTATTTCCATTGTAAGTTCTACCTACCTTATCTTCGAGTCACTCTCCGCAACTCGACTCACCCGCTGACATCATGTCTCTTTGTAATCTTTCAGTCATCGGAGAAGTCTTCTTGGGCGCTTGGAGAGTATTGACCACTGCTGGAGAGATGGAATTACCTAGGCGGTTGATGTACAGAACATCACCGGATGATTGGGTGAGCTAGTGTCCCTTCGCCTATGCCGTTCCATAAAGCAAGTAAAAGGAAACTGACTGGATGGTTCCCACTTGGATTGTAGCGTGATCGAGCAGGTACGTTAATCTGGCTCCATTACCCGCTAATGATGATACGGACGACAAGCTAATTGAACAATCGCCTCGACAGCCCTTACACCATGGTTCCAGCAATCTGTCATGCCCAACACAGCCATAGAGGAATCGCCCATATGGGAAGATAGAGCTAAATCAGGGATGGCCTTTATCTTCGACAAGATCACCATAACTGATGTGAGTGATTTCATCCGCAAATCCGGATCTTCATCATTTGTGCGATTGTGTATGCTGATTGAACATGTGAATCTCGCCATTTTGCCATTTTAATCCTTCGATATGATGTTTTTTGTCACATTCCATTACTTTCTACCTATCTCCAAATCATCGACTTGTAGAGATGGGCAGCTCATCAGAAAGGTATCGATCCCTGGCGATTCAACAAGATGACTGCCGACCTTCTTTATCTGGATTCCCCCTTCAACTGGATGGACCCACTCCGTCTATCGATGAAACGACTCGTACAAACCAAAGGCACTTGCTCGGTCTACAGGAAAAACAAGAACGTCCCTATCGTGCTGTACATCAACAGACAGTTGACCGGCAGGCGGTTGATTGCTGAAGATGCGGAGGTGTTGGAAAGGGAGATGGAGAATTTAGATAAAGAAGGTGTGATTGAATGGGTTAATGCGCAGATGGAGACCCTAAGTCGAGTTGATCAGGTAAGTCGACTCGGAATGTCCTTTCCCCTTGAAAGGTTGGAAGGTGTTGATTGTTATGATATTCTGGTTATAGTTCTGCTTGGCATTGAAAGCTGATGTAAGTGCTCACGATTCGATTTATTGTAACTGTCGAAAGATGGTGTTAAAGGCTGACACGTATTGTCGAACCTGATACAGGTCATTATGGGAGTACACGGAAATGGATTATCGCACGCTTTATGGATGAAACCAGGAAGTGCCGTTTTAGAGGTGAGGTTATGATTGATATGAAGATTGTATCTAATGCTGATATCTTGTCATTGCATACTATCAGTTCATGTTCCCAGGTGGATTCGCAAGAGTGAGTCTATATCCTATATACGTTGGATTGATCAGCTTTGCTCTCGTCGACTTCCTATATCTTTTCACTGAACTAATCATCATCCATCTTCGATTGATATAGGATTACGCCACTGTCGCTGAACTGATGCGACACGATTACTACGCTATCCACAACGATACGGTCTTCACCAAAGATAAATGGTTGAAAGAAGATGGATGGGGTGTAGGAGCTATACAAGGTTTCCACAGTACTTCGATTCCTGTGAGTCTGAGTCTGAGTTTGCTTTCGGGCTGTATTGCAGAAATGTGTATCGCTGTGCTAACATGAATGAACGATCGTCTCATTTAGCTCAACGGGAAATGGATAGCAAGTCTGATAAGGAAGATAGCACAGGATAAAAAAGGGATGGTTGAACCTTAGTTCGCCCAGTTCGGTAGATTGTCAAGATCAATATCAAGATCTACTGGGGAAAGACTATATATGTTCATCAGGGTAATGTGCACAAGAAGGAAGGATATGAAATAGAAAGAAAAGAAGAAAGACAGAGACATCAATCATAAATCATTATAGAAAAAAGGGTTGACCTGTGTTTTCTCATACTCGTATTCACATGTCTCCAATCTTTTTTTATGCTTGATTCAATAACATCATTTGGGTTTTTTACTATCTTATTTTCCTTGTTTTGCTTTTTCGTTTACTCTCGACAATAGAATGAAAGCATATAGTGTCTGATGTAGTCAGATATTCATACTTGAATCTCAATGGTGTAGGTCAAAGTTTCTGATGCATTACATTCCATCTTCAATCGTATATGCGGATCAACGACATACTGTATGATGTGAAATCTCATGTTGATTCTGCCATCTTGTTGTGCATGTACAAATGCAGAACGCACTGAAGATGTGACATCGTGAATTTCAATATTTTTTCTGCATCACGAGTAATCTCATCAAATCGATCTTTTTTACTCTACTCCCCCTTCCTACTTTATTAGCATTCCGTTTATTATACTTCTTCTTTACTCCTTCTTCTTGTTCTTCTAGATAAGCAATGGCGACTAATTCGTATATAATGTGCCAAGCAACTTAACTTCAATGAATGAAAATGATAACCCCAAAAAAGCTTTTAATCATGTATGTAAAAATGGGATTTCAACAAAATAACAAATAGGAAACTAGTGATACAGAGTCTGATGAATGGGTATATGTCAACTTGAAAGAAAAAAAAAATCGTCCGTGTATGTTGATTCTTTATGAATGCGTGTATGTGCTGTTGTTGTTGAATTTGACCAAAGATGAAAAGCAAAAAGTCGTGAATATCTGTTGTCGTAAAATTTCGTTAAACCGATTTTGTCTTTTGTATAATTCTAAAGTCGGTTGTGGTGTGTAGGGTTATTCGATTTTATTCTCCTTCCTCATCTATCTTACCCACCGCAGTGGTCATCGATCCAGTACCCATGACTATAATCCCACTATCCTTCCTTTTCCTTCCTCTACCGCCGCTTTCTGAAGATGCAGCAGGTGCACTCTGTCTTCTCCTCTTCTTCTTTGGCTGATCCTCATTTTCACTAGTATTCTTAATCCCTCTGCCTCTCAAAGTGGTATTGGAAGATGGTAAAGGCGCATTAGGATGTGAGAATCCAGTTTTACCCATGAAGGCTATTCCCAATCTCAGCAGTGGATCGGTAGAGTGGAATTTCGCAGGGAGGAATACGATCGGTAATCGAGTTTCGCAAGGTAGGTGGAAGCCCTATAACATCACCGAGATGATCAGCTGCTGGTCTCGTTGCATCATAGTGAAATGAGATTGGAAAGGATGGTATGCAGACTCACGACTCCTTCAGCATGTAATCCATGAACCATATTCACATAAGGAGCCAACCTCTCCGGCGGTTCATTACACAACACCATGCCCATTGTTATGGGTACTAATCCTTCTCTGGCTAGGTGCGAAACAGGTATCATGGTGCTCGTGCAACTCTCTACCGGATGCTGATTGAGAGGATAAGCGAGCGTAGATGGCCAGAGGTGTGATTGCCTAGATTCACAGGATCATTCAGCATACATATTCATCGAATAACTGCATTGAAATAACTCACCATAAATGCTCAGTATCCTTCTCGCCGATAACCAGGATAGGGAATTTCCCCCCACCTCTTCCTCTCACTTCCAGATCTCCTCGCCAGATACCAGCTTTACCATCTGTGAGATTCTCGAAAGAAGGGTTGAAGAACATGCACATCGGTGGCGGGGGGATGAACTCCACGGGTGGCATAGATAATTGGGTTGGTCTGGGTTTCTGTGAGAAGGATTTGCCTCCGGTCTGAGGATGAGACTGAGACTGAACATTGGAAGTAGTTGGTGAAGGTCCCAACAATGTCGAAGTTATCGAGCCGGCAGTGACGTGAGGAGAAGCCATAGAAACAGGTGAAAGTGTCGTAGTAGGGTTTTTGTTACTGGTCTTCCCAGATGACGGTGAATTGGAAGAATCAGTCTCCGGTGTAGGGAATTGGTAAGTTGAGTTTTGGCGACTTGGACCAGCTGATGGAATACCACTTTCCGAGGGAGGTAAGGACGGTATTGACATTGGAGGCTCAGCCATCAGGCTTGCCGCCATCATTGCCCTTTCATTCTCCACATTCCCTTCTTCCATCGATGCTAGGATCTCATCTATGCTCTTGATATTCGTTTCCTCGCCATTCTCAGTTTTGGCTAGAGATGTGCGACGAGCCGCAAAGGTCTCGCTGCCTAGATCAGCATTGAGGGGGAATGGGAATCCACCGGATAGGTTTCTTTGAGTCTGATTATCATTCCCACCACCGAACAGGGCATCGGTATTCCATCCACTTGGAGTAAGATTCATCCACTGAGACACGTCAGGTTCTTTGAGCGGTGTCGAAGGTCCGTAATGCTGATTTGGCGCGAAAGCATTGGTAGTATCGGTAGCAGGTGGATCGGAAGGAGAAGAATTGGCCGATCCATAAGTACCAAGAAGACCAGTAAAAATTGCTGGTTCCCAGTGTCTGATGCTGAGGTTATACAGCTGCTGAAGGGCCATAGCTGATTGAGCGGAAGGATTAGGTACGCGAACACCGGGACCAGGTTCGGATGGCATAGACAGAGCAATAACGATGCTTGGCCATAGACATTGATTGGTAACCTTTACAATAGCCCCAGAATATCAGCTGATACAGTCTACGAAAGATCGTTGTATTGCGGAATGTCCACTCACAAGTTCTCCTCCACCTCTTCGCCATACCTCCTGTAACACCCTTGCCACTGTCACCTGTCCGACTCCATCCACCTCGACGACACTGGCCAAAGCTGTCCTCCAGGCCAAATCCGTACCCAGCTGAATGACCCTAGCAGGTGAAACCGCAGCCTGTGGTAGCATAGACGGTGTGGGGGCGGTAGTTCGATACATGAAAGGGTCTGCAGGCGGAGGTATAGGATGGTTATCAGACAAAGGATCAGATCTCGCTCTGGGGACCGGAGGGTTTGTAGCGGTCTTGCTATCAGATGATATGGATTGTTTGGTAGAATCGACAGTCGATGGATTTAGCTTGCTCGGCGATGGTTTGATATCCGTATCAAAGTTGAGTAAAGTATCCCATGCTAGCGAACCAGGTGTGAGACCAGTTCCTCCTGAAGCTCCTTCACCTAATTCCAAGTTGAAACCAGGAAACGAATCCAGTGCTGATCCCCAGTCAAATCCTTTTGCTCCTGGTGTTCCACCCATAACCCAAGGAAAGATATTGCTGGCACTACCGCTACCTGGTGTAGTGGCAGGTGGGAAGGACGATCTCCTACGCACCAGAGCGGACCTCAATGAATTCACCTGTGGTGGCGCTAGCGAAAGGAAAGGCAACGGTGCCGGAGAAGGCGTCGCGGAGGTTGCAGCGTTTATGGGCGGCTGAGCAAGGGGATGTTGACTTGATGGGGTCGCAGAGGAAGAAGCTGATGTTGCACTCGGTGTAGAGGACGTTATGTAAGGATGTGTAGAGGATGAAGAGGAAGGGGAAGAAGTGATCGAAACTGGTCGACGGGGTTGAGTATTTTTAGAAGGCGACTGTAGGTCGATAGAAGGTAATTGTAAAAGAAAGTGTTCGTTCCCGTGTTCCATGATCACAAAGGAAGGTGATATCGATGCAGTCGGATGGAAAACAAGATGTCGTTATCGTAGGCAAAGGCAGTTGGGTATAAAGGTGATGAAGATAGTGTGGATTTTCACGTCAGCTTTTGATCCATTTGGAGATTGAGTATTGAGATTGAGATGTGAGGAGACGACAATAAAGACAGGCGGCAAGTAATGTTGTGATTTATGATGTCAATGACGAGAGTCTCTTTTGATGGGGACGTGGTGTGGGTTTTAATCAAAGACAAAAGGATGAAAAGGCGTGTTCAGGCGGGACAACGTAGAAACGTAGAGAATGAGGATGCAAGAAGGACCAAAATATTGGTGTATTGTTGTTGTTTGTTTTGTGGGTGACGAGGAACCCGTTTTGAGCATCGACCGGCGGATCACCATGTCACGGATAACGAAGCCAATAACAAACATCGAATGACCATCAGAAGACAAAAAGAGGATAGGAAACCAACGTGCATGAGTCGTGTTGGTGACGACAATGAGAACGATGCTATGCTGTTGATGGTGATCCATGCGAATATCTCCTTCCCTCATTGTTTGCACATTTGGACATCCTTTACCCCTGTGTCGGAATCAATCTACCCCTACGAGTACCTCCGAACAACACAAAAAGAGACAAGGTCCAGGCCGAAGTCACAGCGCAAAGAGAAGAAAAGACCACTCACACTCTTGATCGATGTTGGATGAGTACCTTTCTCATACTCATCGTTACTTGAATTCATACTATCCATTTCAACATCCTTGAATTGTTTATCACCATCTTCGATTGCCTTCCTTCGGGGTGATATCGAGCTTGTTGACATGATCGCCAAGTCCTCGTTCTTTCTTTCTCTTGCGGTATGCACTCCAATCTACCACTGGTGTTTGATATGACCGATTGTAATGAAAACGAAATGATGAGATGTGGACTATGATGGACGGTTGAATTTCTGTTGACTGTTGATTGAGAGGAAAACGAGATGAGGATCGTTGGTACGAGCCAAGGGGGAAATGGGATGGGATGGATCTTCAGGAATCCGTTCTTGACTCTTTCGGCGCCGACCGGCAACTGTCCAAATAAAGTCAAGCTAAGGTCCCTTTCAACGTAAAGACCAAAGAAGGTAGGTGATAGATGAGGTGACAACTGTTTTGTATCTATCTATTTTGAATTCTCACGTTCCTTTCCGCAGAAACTGTGTCTGATCTGTACACAGAACTGGTGAATCACAATTTTGTCTTGTGTATGTTTTTGTTTTTGCCGCTTGCTTTTTTTCATTCTTTGATATGAATTCAGGAATGTTTAATCTAATCCAGTATTATTTTCGAGGTCAAACGTTTTGAGTTGTCATGTGCTTTGCATAAATGTGAAAATAGCCTTTGGCTCATTTCAATCGCCATACGTACTACCACTCTGCTATCTGTGCTATGGGAGTATGCATTTTCTTTCTATTTTAGAACCTCTCTTGTAAAAGAGTAGTTCCCCTTATGGGTTTGATATTCCCGACAAATTCGGTTGATGTTTATGCCTAACTATAGTTAGCTCGCTTTTCATCTTCCCTTGTGAGCATACCAAACACCTTAGATGAAGAAGTTTGATAGCGTCGCAAAGTTTACCGGCATGTCGTGCAGTGAGCATCGATTTGAATGAGACCGGCTGATAATCGACCAAAGCTGTCATCGGAGAATAAACCCAATAAACAATACACCAAATGACGGACGAGGCTTTTCAGCAGAGGCACAACCCCTTTCTTAGGCTCTTGGGTGAAAGAGCCTGGAACCGATTCCAGCATTGGCTACAGCCCTGAACAAGGGAGAGAGGTGCGTCATTGTTGACTGCGCAGTGCCAATCGGGACATACAGTACAGTACAAGACATTCCAGTCGAATACTGCATGCTATGCCATTTGAGTAGTTTATAGCTGTATACCGCACCTCCAATGTCGAATGGCACAGCTGAATACTAAGGAGAGCGAAGAAGATACCGTATCGTGGTCAACGAGCTTGGACGACGCAGCATACCGTATATCACAACATCAGAATTGCGTTATTTGCGTTATTGATCATCGACCCGGCTGAGCTGAGCCATTAAGGAACTACTATTACAGCATGTACTTTACGCAAGAAAATCACAGATCGTGCATGCCGATGACACGGGCTATGAAAGAGTGACTGACAAGATATTGTTAACGTAAACTTCAGATAACAAAACAATAAATTGAGATTTACAGCGCTGAGTTATAACCTGCGGCAAGTACATAGCATATGCTTAGGTAAAACGGGTTACAGCGGCAAGTACATAACATATGATTAGGTAAAACTGTATATTCATTGATTGACAGTGACTGCAAAGCTGAAGTTGTTATGTAACGATCAGAAATGCTCTTTGAAGAATTTAACATCTACTGATTTACTCTTAACTGCGAATGCTTCTTTCTTGATCGTCGATGCTAAGGCATTTGGCTAGATCATCCACCCATACCAGTAAACAAAGAAGATCAGTCTCAATTTAGACCTGAAGCACAAAAGAACATCAAAGTGATAGTACGAGGGAGGCAATGTTAACTCAACTTACACCACAAAAATAAACGCCTAATCTGGATTTGAGAGTAGCTTCTCTTCCTGGGAGGTATGATCCACTTTCGATACCTGATAACAACGAATGGAAGATCTGTTTGTAATTTGGTCTCCCGAATAACGTTCGAGATTGAAGTAATGTCAATGGGCTAAAAAGGATATTCTGTCAGTCAATAAATTGGCATGAAGCTGAAGAGGAGTGAGCAAGGGGAAGGAGAGAAGGAAACAAGGAAACAAGGAAACAAGGAAACAAGGAAACAAGGAAGAACCCTCACTCATACTCTGCTCCAACGCTACGAAAAGATATCGAATCAGCAAGCTTATCCTCCATTACCGGAAAGTGAGGATATTAGCTTACTCGTTGATTGTTATATTCTGTACGGTGTCAGAATCCATCTTCTGGGTCAAATATACCTGTTTGCCGATATTTAATTAGTCAATCTCGAGCGATAAGTGATATCCGAGTCGACATACAGAAATACGTAGACAATCGGCTGAAAATGAATCGAGAGGTGAGCTACTGGTAGTGATCGATTTGACCGCGTATGACGACTCACGATTGCTTTGAGAAGCTTCGAGCTCTTCTAACAAAGTTTGAAACCATCCAAATGTACCTTAATCAAAGCGTAGTGAACATCAGCAGCTTTACTGCACCGAACATTAACAGTGATACACTAGATGCTCACCTGTATCTCTACAACTCCATATGAACTCTACTCTCCTCAACGCACCGAGTTGTCCTGATCTTTGGGCGTACCAGATATGTTTAAGGATCGACGCGAAGGGCTATCCGGTACACTGTGTAGTCAGTATATCTATCAGGTGATAAGGTTAACATGATTTACAATTCACAAACTTACAGTTACACCTATACCTGCTGCTATGAGGACAGCTACTTCAGAATTCAAAACGTCTTCCGCAGGAGCACCGAAGGGTCTGACAGTGTTGGTGTATTCAACAATATGAGAAATCAGCTCCGATATCGTTGCAATCATTTTCACAAATCCGGTATCGATATTAAGATTGAACCCACTCACCCATCGATCCTCAATACCGGCATACCTTTTCCAATACTATTCGGATTGATTTCTATAAAATCTTTTCTTCTTCCATAATCATAGTCACCTTTCTCATCTGGATAATCAAGCTTCTGACTTGCGATACCCTTCGTGGCGCCTAACCTATCTCCTAGAGCCAGGGTGAAATCGCCTACTTGACGAATGTGTACTGATACGTATGGATCTTCAGGTGCCGATGATATAGTGAACTACCAAACATCAGAAAAATCAAGACATCAGGACAAATTCTCAGTGTTGAATTCTAACATAGACTCCAATGGGAATACCAAAGTACAGTGTACTTACAGGATGCCATTGAAATTTGGAAACATCCGGTAGGTTCAAAAATAACCATTGACCCGCTTTATATTTGAAGGAAGGTTTTATGAATCTGATTTCCATTACTCCCGAGGGGTGTAGGAGGACTTCGGAGATGTCTGTTTTTCGACGTGCTCGGATTTCTCGATAGACCCTTTCACCAAAGTACTACGGAAGTCACATCATCATCAGTTTTGGTTGGTTAGACCAAAAAGCGAGATGGTCCGGGGGGGCTGGAGACTCGACGACTTACCAGTATACCTGCCCAGATGGTAAATCTCCAACTTTGATAACCCAAACAATGTTCAGTCGAATAGAAAGGGAAAGTAGGTATGTAGTCTGGATCTACCGAATCACGGACGAAACATCCTGTTGCGTGGGTATATAATCCGATCATAAAGAAGAAGGCCTATAGGATTAATAAGTTAGACCATCAATCACCATGTTAGCTCTTGTACCTTGTTTCTCCCCCGTCAAAATGAAGCAAAAGGGAATCAATTAAGCCCATCTGGGAAATGTTTGGACAACGTCGCTCACGAGGTGATGGGTATACCAGAACGCTTCGAAACATTGTTTCCTTATTGACGAATGGGCGGTGGTATACATCAAGAACATGATGAGTAGCATGCTAAGACAAGTGAAAGAGTGAGTAAATCATGTCAGTACCGATTTACAAAACAGCAGGTCAGGATCCCACAGTATACAGTTAGTAGGGCTGATGATTTCGGTGTCACTCACACATGTCCAGTGAAACCACCAGGTTGGGTATAATGGATCTCCCAAGCGGTCTGTTTACGAACTTGAGTCCTTTCGACCTATTCCAAGAAAGTTTACTCAATTCATTCAGCTCTTATCGACTATCAGGCATGACTAGACAAAAAAGAGTACGAGGTTGAGATGTGTCAACTCACATTGATGAAATTTACATAATGCGCTGTGGTATGTACCATTGTCCAAAATACCATCTGATAAGCTACTTGACGATGGAACTGTGAAAGTGATAAAGACAATATCGTATCTCATCCACGCATCCTGAAGCTGGTTTAGAGTGATATCAACATACCCATATGTTCTCATCGGCAGGGAAGAGCCACATTAATTTCGGTCTAATCAATTTCAATATATTTCGTAGCACTGACAAACAGTACAGTGGGAAAAAGTCATATCGTCAGTATTCCCACAATATCAAGATATTAATCAGTCCGCGAGGGAATGTAACTACTTACTAGGAACCAATATTAATCCACCATCAAAAGCCAAAACCAAACCTGCACCTCTCGAAGTCCACACCGAGAACTTCAACCCGTTCAAAGCTGCTAATTTGGCATTGGTCTGTTGAGAATACCAGCCATAGGCGACTGGTGGTCCGTAAATCGGCAATTCCGATCAGCATCCAGCAACAAAGAGATGATTGACGATGTTGATACCGTCACTTACATATAGCTAGATGACTTCCGTACCAGATTATATTCCATAATAACCTTCTTCCAGTCTGCCACGTACAGGTCAGTATCAGTCATTCTCGTCGTGATGACAGATTCTAATGATAGACTTACCAGCTCGACTTTAGCTTTCTCTGCTAATTCTTGACTTTTCATGCTTGTTGCTCCTTTCAGATTACGATTGACTGACTACAGCGTGGAGTGCGAGTGCGAGTAAAAGTGAAAGTGACTGAGAAGTCCAGCTTCCCGGTCGTGGAAGATAACTGATTCACCGTTATTCTAATTTTATCGGATTATACTTACTAGTCGTACTTTGTATAGCAGACGAGCCAGCGTCTTTTTTAGAATGAGGATAGACAAGTGAACAGGGAACAGCGTATCGATCGTACTGCGCCAATTGTTATATATACCTATATATGTTTGTATACTCGTACATTTCTTTTCATGAGCGTTGTCAATCAAGCTCTTACGAATACCGTAACCAAGTGACAAATCCCGTCCTTTTCAACAAAGTGCCAGTTCCTGTATTATCCGATTAATTCTATATGAGTTATCTCTTGGTCACTCGTTACAGGTATCCTTCATATGTTTCCTTGACTACCGATTTCGTTACCGAAAGATCATCCAAAAACTCGTCCTTCAAGGTAGCAAGTCAATTAGGCTCGTACTGTATCAGCCAGATCACACGCCAATCGTTCATATATAATAATTAGTAATAAACCTGAATCGGCGATCATATATATTCGAAATCTCGGATCGTCCAGAACGATCGATGCGACGAATTACGCTAGAGAAAGATGTGAGATTCATCTCGGCCCATTTATGTTTTCTTGGTTATCCTGTACAAAATGAAATACGAGACGAAAAGATTTATTCATTTGATTGATTTATATAATCAAAATAGAAATTATGATTGGATTGGATGCAAAAGGTAAAACGGAGCATGCAATTGTAGGAGAATAAGGGGGTTGAAAAAAGCTATCTATCGAAAAACACAATCCATTGATGAGATGGACTAGGTTTATCGAGCGGAGGCCATAGCTTTTTGCATAGCTCTCTTAACACCGAGTTGAGCTTTCTTGAGTTGATCGGCAGTAGCATCTTCTTGTTCGAGAACTTCGAGAGCCTTGGCGATCTCAGCCTCGACGGCACCTCTGGCTCCTCGCTTGATCTTGGCAGCGAGCTCAGGAGCGGAGATGGATTGTTCACAGGTGTGGAGGTAAGCTTCGAGGTCGGATTTAGCTTCGTGTCGAGCAGAGAAGTCTTTGTCGGCGTTCTTGAATTGCTCAGCATCCTTGATCATAGCTTGGATCTCCTCGGAAGAGAGTCGACCGACAGAGTTCTGGATGGTAATTTGAGCTTTTCGGCCGGAAGCTCTGTCTTGAGCAGATACTTTCAAGAGACCGTTGGCATCAACTTCAAAGGTACAGACCAACTCGGCTTGACCTCTTGGCATAGGTGGGATACCGGAAAGTTCGAATTCACCGAGAAGTCTGTTATCTTTACATTGAGTTCGTTCACCTTCGTAAACAGGGAACATGACGGTGGTCTGGTTGTCCTCAACGGTGGTGAAGACTCGGGATTTGTTGGAGGGGATAGGGGTGTTTCGGGGGAGCACAACACCGAAGATGTCACCTTGCATAGCAACACCCAAAGAGAGAGGAGCAACATCGAGTAACAAGAGATCGGCGGTTTTGTCAGAGGTTTGACCGGTAAGGACGGCGGCTTGGACGGCGGCACCGTAGGCAACAGCTTCATCAGGGTTGATGGATTTGTTGAGTTGTCGACCGTCGAAGAGGTCAGAGACGAGAGATTGGATTTTAGGAATTCGGGTGGAACCACCGACAAGGACGATGTCGTCAACCTTGGCGGCAGGGATCTTGGAGTCTCGGAGTACCTTCTCAACGGGTTCGATGGTGGATTTGAAGGCGGCGGCGTTGATCTCCTCGAATCTGGCTCGGGTGATGTTGGCGGAGAAGTCCTCACCTTGGAAGAGGGAGTCGACTTCGACGGTGGTTTGGGTGACGGAAGAGAGAGTTCGCTTAGCTCGTTCACAAGCGGATCTCAATCGTCGGATGGCTCGAGGGTCATCGGAGATATCGAGCTTGGTCTTTCTCTTGAACTCAGCCTTGAAGTGTTCGAGAAGGGTGTTGTCGAAATCTTCACCACCCAAGTGGGTGTCACCAGCGGTGGCCTTCACGGAGAAGACCTTACCGGTGATGGAAAGAAGGGAGACATCGAAAGTACCACCTCCCAAATCGAAGATGAGGACGTTTCGCTCCTCCTTGGTCTTCTCGTCAAGACCGTAAGCGATAGCGGCAGCGGTAGGTTCGTTGATGATTCGGAGAACTTCGAGACCAGCGATGGTACCGGCATCTTTGGTGGCGAGACGTTGAGAGTCGTTGAAGTAGGCAGGGACGCTACGTGTGGGATTTTTTCGGTCAGCTCCAGCATTGATACATTGCACGACATCGCGAAAACTCACGTAACAACGGCCTTGGTGACGGTCTTACCGAGCTTGGCTTCAGCAATTTCCTTCATCTTGGTGAGGACCATGGCGGAGATTTCTTGGGGGGAGAAGCTCTTTCTTTCGTTGAGGTAGTCAACTTCGACGAAAGGAGAACCGTCCTTGTCAATGACGGCGAAAGGCCAGTGCTGTGAACCAAACAAGTGGATTGGTCAGTTGTGTTCAAAGACCACTCATATTACTATATGCCAGCTCACCTTGATGTCCTTCTTAACATCAGCATCATCGAATCGTCGACCAATCAATCGCTTAGCGTCGAAGACGGTGTTTCGGGGGTTCATGGCAGACTGGTTCTTGGCGGCTGAAGAGGAAATTGTCATCAGCGGTCATTCAATATGAAAAGTATGAGACAAAAGTGTCTAAACTACTCACCATCACCGATCAATCGTTCACCTTCAGTGAAAGCAACGTAAGATGGAGTGGTTCTGTTACCTTGATCTATTGGCGGCAATCAATATATATAATCAGCACCTAAATCTCATGAAATCCTAAAGGGTGAAAATTTTTTCTAGACTAACCGTTGGCAATGATTTCAACTCGGTCGTTGGCCCAAACACCAACACATGAGTAGGTGGTACCAAGATCTATAATGCGCCATTCCCATCAGCTCCACTATCACCCATGAACTAGATGGTCAACAGGCAGCAGACTCACCGATACCGATGGCACCCTCGAAAACGTCTTCAGCGGACATATTGACTGTTTTTTTAAGAATAGGAAATGTGGCTGTGAGAAGGGAAGATATCTATCAGCTTGTGATCTGAGAGCCGGTCTATGTAGTATGACCAATGATAGCTTACCTTTTAGGTTTTAGCCTTTTGAGATATGGAGAAGAGGGGGAGAGGAAATGAAAGGTGAAGATGAGATGTTGAAGGAATATCCAACAGTACCAACAGCAGTGAGTGAGTGAGTGAGCGAGCAGCTGGATTGGAGTACAACCAAAGGATTTTTGCAGACGAAAAAAAAAAAGTTGAAAAGGGATTCTCCGATTCACCGCCGGAGTTTGACGAGTGTGGCACATTGTTGTATTGGAGAGTTCCAAGCCAGCTCGAGTAGGTTGAGCTGATTTTCGACGAATGCAGGCGGCAAGACAGATGCATAGCAGCATATGAAATAGACAGCGAAATCAAATGGAGAATACCTAGTTTTTTTAGATTGGATGAGCCTCAGGTAGAAGGAGAGACGCAGGTCGCCCGACTGAGCAGTACCGTTCTTTACAACAATTTCAATCTTGTCCAGTCTACAATCATAATCCCAAACTCATCATCAATTCCTTATTCGCCTCCATATTCTGCCTGCGTTCTATCTCGTATTCACTGAGCGGAGTTGAAGATTCTGCGCAAGAGAAATGAAGTCGTAGATCAGCAATTGTGTAAGTAGCATCATGTGATCGGTAGTCATCTGAGGCATACTTACCTGTCATTCTGGGTTTCTTGTATTGAGCACCATTACCCATCTCCTCATTCCATTCCTTGAGCCATTGTCGGCCTTCATCCCCAAATCTATCTAAGATCCCACCATATATCAACCATTCCTCTTTCATTTGTCTTCCTTCTTTCCATCGAACACGATACCTCGTGCAATGTCCTTTCCCATCTTTGGGCTTTTTCCAATCCTTCCTGTCCAAAATTTCCAAGATACGTCGACCTGGATGTTGGAAGAACGAACCAGAGAGAGTGAGATAATTTAGCTATCTTTACGCCTATCTCATCGAAGATAAAGATCAATTGCAATCTCACCTTTTGTGGGCTGAACTGCCTTCTGTTTCTTCGGTGACCTCGGCACATCAGCACTCCCAGGCAGTTTCCCTTCACGGTGATCACTGATTGCCTGATCGATATCTTCAGTTTCCAATCCACCTATAAGTTCCATCTCGTTCTTGGTATGCCACTCGGTAGCGTACATAGGAGACGGTTCTACTGGAAATGATTTGCCATATCTGACTAAATACCTTGAGGTGTTTTTCCAGCGCTGGGAACCGAGTATCGTGAATGGATGTGCCAAGCGAAAAATGAACGATCAGTACCCGAGTCCATTCTTCCCCATGGTGACAATCGAACGAGTGCTAAGATGACGTGAGACACATATTAAGGGGATTTGAGCCTTGAACGGAAGAGTGAGTAAGTTTACTAACTCACGTTTCGATTCAAACTCTTTCACCAGCGCACTAGCTCCACCCATCAAATTGCTTCTATATTCCCACGTATCATCCTTAGGTCCATATCCCTCCCATCTAACCAGATACTGGTTTTCCATTTGTCTATTCGGTCCAAGGGATTTCTCGAACGATCGAGCTATTATGTCAGAGACAAAATAAACGGATGAATCGTTTCGATAATCTGTATTTC
This sequence comes from Kwoniella botswanensis, assembly GCF_036426115.1. Classification (NCBI taxonomy): domain Eukaryota; kingdom Fungi; phylum Basidiomycota; class Tremellomycetes; order Tremellales; family Cryptococcaceae; genus Kwoniella; species Kwoniella botswanensis. The sequence continues at coordinate 15,276,661 of NC_088599.1, read as the reverse complement.
GTTTACGTTTGGCGGACTATACATCGAAAACCATATCATCACATCAGCCCTTATTGTATGATAGCAGTGAAGAATGAGGCTTACACTTCTAGATGCATTTCGTCTGGGCGTGCTTGACGTTGAGTCGTACCCGGTCGATCCAAGAGTGATATCAGAGAATGCGGTGATGGAGGTAGCTGAAGATGGAGGAAGACTGTCCAACCAAGAAGGAGGTTCTGACTTGACTCCTGTGCTGGAAGAAGAGGAAGAGGATGTTGCAAGTTTTATCGACATGAGGATTCTAAATATAATGGACTCGTTGCGTCGCGTCGCATCTGATCGTTGCTTACAAATGTCCTTTTGGAATGCACTGTATGAGTAGTGATTCGGATTCACGAGGTGGTAATCACCATTCGATCAACGATGGAGATGACAAAGGCAACCGGAGCACGACACGATCGTTTCGCGAGATGGAAGGACAATACACAGATGGATGAACAGTTGTAAAATCAATGTTGACCTCGACTTGAAGACAGACTCGGACACGTAATGAATGAACCGTGCCTGAGTCGCGCTCAGATCTAACCATGAGTCGTACTCGTACTGTTGTTAGTGATGATCTTTGCAAGACTAGAGAGAGTATCGAATCATGCATCTGCACATCGCATGAGTGGTTACGATCTGTTGCATTCAAAGCTCGACCTATAAGATTATACAGCCATACGTCAGGTCGAGCAGAATAAGAAGGGCCAAAATAGACTGATGATTTCAGCTACAGTCCAGTCCAATCCAATCCAATTCCGGTTCGCACTTCAACATACCATCCGGTACCGGAGTTGGGTTTATGACCAGAAAGGGATAAAAAGGACAAAGGAGGGGTTGGTGCAAAGTCCACTTCTTATCGTGTGTGTGTGTTTCTGGAGACTAACAATGAAATTTGAAATTACATCATCAATATCATATACACCACACCAATATGGATGATAAGGAATACCAGTAAGAGATAAGAAGGCTGCTTGTATGATAGGTGTAGGGTGGTCGAGTAGGCCAATCGTTCAATCAATCTCTCGTCACCCTTTCAAAGGGGATCCTTTGCCTCGTGTTGTTTTACATGTTACTGCTCACACTCACACGATCAAATCATCATAACAAAGGGGAAACTAATCCACCATACTGACAATATACATACATATCATACATCAAAAGGGAACAAGTGAGGAAAAGGTATATAACACAACAACGAGTCATCAGACCACCCCTCTCTTCCCTTCTTCCCTTATCATCGCCACCTCTTACCACATCTACAACATTCGCAATAATCATACCATATCTCAAGAAATAATATTATTTAAAACGGTCCAAGGATTCAATGGACCCAGCCTTCTCCTTTACTCCCTCTTACCCAAAAACAATCTGCAAAGGCTTATCAATAGCATTATGCTTCTTTCTACTCTACCACCTCATTCTGATCATAACCCAACGATGGACAAAGATAAAACTTACTTTTCCCGATAAACCTAGAAAATCTTCCAATGGCGAAAATGTAGTTGAATTGGTGGATAGATGTTGTAAGAGTTTGAAAGATGGATTTAGAGCTAGTTGGTGGTTACCCAAGTGAGTCTGATACCACCCATCTCATGTCAAACCTCCTCAAACTCACTGCTATTGTTCTATAATGATAGTGGTCATGCTCAAACAATATATTCTGCTATGGCGGATTTCTCCAAAGATGATCAAATTACCTATCAGCGGTGAGCTTGACTTGTTTCCGTCATCGATAAGCAAGAGCGTGCTTTAAGCTGACGAGTACAAGTATTGAAATCATAGACAGCTGTTGAGGGTTACTGATGGCGGCACCATGTGAGTTCATTTCTATGCTTTATTTCCATTTCGTGAGCGTCCCCCCACGATACATCGATTAGTTTACACCGTGTACCCTTCTCGCAGCGGTCTCGATATCTACCCACCCTTATCTGTCACTCTACCCGCAAATTCTCCCGTTGTACTTATCAACCACGGTCTAACTGGCGGAAGTCATGAAAGCTACGTAAGGAATATGGTGGTCTGGCTGACCAAACCTGTCGACCAAGGTGGTCTGGGTGGCAGAGCAGGCGTCGTCAATGTAAGTCTCCCTTTTCAGCTTTTGAATGTAAAAGTGAACCAGATCTGATGGAACAAGCACCTCTCTTTGACCAGTTTCGGGGATGCGCATCGACTCCTCTGACTTCGCCTCACCTTTACTCAACCGGATCGACTATCGATCTTCATACTTCCGTTTTGTACCTCTCGACGCTTTTCGTCGCAGCTCCGATGTTCGGCGTGGGTTTCAGTCTAGGAGCAGCAGTTATGACTAGGTATCTGGGTGAACAAGGGGATCATTGTAGATTGAAAGGTGGGGTCGTACTTTGTTGTCCGTTGGATATGAAGGTGGTGACTTATGGGTGAGTCAATCTTTTTCTTTCATCGAAGAAAACCTCTCGCTTTCGTATGTTATCATCGAAAAGCCATTACGTTGGGAGATCAGAAACAGAAAGGTATTGCTAACATGCTGATATACTATTCCATCCCTTGCCATAGCCTAGACTCTCCTCATCCTCTGACCCGCTTATATTCCCTCTCAATGTCGCACAAGATGCTTCGATCAATCTCACCCCACTTGATACCTTCCTCACCCCTTTCTCACCCAACATCCCACCTGCATATCCACTTACCCGAAATCATATCACTGACCAAATCACTTCGTCGAAGAATCACCCTCAAGGCTTCAAAGATGTTAGAGCTAGTCGCGTGTACCGTCGGAGGTGGGAATGAGCTCTTCCCCTTTGAGACACTTGATGGGTTTCTGAGTTGGAGCTGTCCAGGTAATTGGATTGGAAGTATCAGAAGGTGAGTCCAGATATCAGTTCTGTATATTATACCATCAAGGAATTGATGTGCAGTGCTCTGATCCACGAAACGATTTGAAAAGTATAGACCGACTTTGGCAATTTCAGCATTGGATGATCCGATCGTATCTTCAGCTTGCCTTCCGTACAAAGCTATCCGCCAATCATCGCATTGCGTCCTCGCTACAGTCTCTCAGGGTGGTCATCTAGGATGGTTCGAGGGACCTCTGGTAGGTGAAAATAAACACAAAAGATGGCATGTCAAGCCTACCATCGAATTTTTAAAAGGCATACTGGACTCGAACTCCACCAATGTCCGTGAAAACAAAGAAGAGTTGCTAGTGAGGAGAGAAGGCGATTGGACATGGATAGGGGAAGTAGGATGGATGGTGCTGGATGAAGTGGATGAAAAAGGTTGGAGTGGCAGTGAAGGGGAGGAAGGAGGGGAACTATCTGATTGACCAACCTAAGTAATGAATATTCATCAAGCCACATAACGTATGTAGGGCGGTACATGGAATGGAAGAAATTCGACGATAACAACGATAATCATGTATCAAATATCCTTCAACGATCCGTCGGGTCATACTGTACTTGAGTACGTACTTATGTCAAGACCGGGAAACTGACCCTATAGAAAGATCATCTACGAGTATTGACCAGAGTGATCTCACTCAAATTACTAAGTGTTCTTTCAATCTCCTGAGCTTTCAATGTAGATGTTGATGTATCTTTAACCTTGTGAGACAAAGCAGAATGGAAGGAGATGATCGAATTTCGATAACTACGGTAAGTTCCGATCGATGGACCCAAGAAGTCAGTCTAAGCAAAAGAAGAGAAACAACAACAACAACAAAGATCAAGCGCATATGAGAAGAGGAAACGTTGCTTACCCAAGTTGTTCTTTGTAATATTCCTCTAACATGATTCTCCTACTCTTTTGAGCTCTTCGATGCATCAACAGAAGAATCGACAATACTCCTGCCATACCTGTCATCAAGGATGCGAGCACGCAAGGATGTAAGTCATCATTCATCAGTCACGAAACCGTGGATTTGGGTTAAGATGACCTTTGGACATACCTATTCCGATGGATACGCCTGTAAGTGCATAAACCCATTTACCAACTTTGATGGAACTCTCAGATGGTACCTGACATAATCCTCTTTCGCAGTTATACTATTTCCAATCCAAACCATAAAGAACAAGTCATCGTAAATCAGTAACTGTATCTTAGTTCAGAATGACTCCAGATATTCCCTTTCTTAGAGAAACAGGATCAGATAGGATGAAAAGATGACAAATGAAGGAAGAGTTAACACTTACAGATTGACATTGTCTATCTGTCGTACATTCTTGTTTAGTTCCCATTAATGATAAACATGTATTCGATCCTATATCCTACATCTCATCCAAATTAGCTTTTATGCCTGATCTATAAGGAGGTGATTGGTCATTTTCACAGATAGACAAACTCACACAATATCCTTGACCTTGTATACAATTATCTCTCATCACTGTATTAGTGAAACTCATCCCTGAGTGATCATACCCGACATATGTCTGAGGAAAATCAAATACAAGATATGAAAATATCAACTAGTGTCGTTCTCATTCTCTTTCTGACATGATCAAATCATAAAAGCCAAAAGTGTGATATACTGTAGACTCACTGTATTTTCAATCAAGCATGTTTGACCTAAAGTAACATTTGACCACCTACCATCTCGAAAAACGAAGTTTAGATTAGATCGACCAAATTCAAAATACTATACAGGACCATTATCACTCACATGCATTTCCCCAATAGACATATCGATCCATCACCCTCGGGTTCATCATATGGACTAGGAACGACCAATATCATCCCATCGGGTGGTGAAGCACATTCATCTGTAATTGTCAAGAACGGTGAGAACGTCAACTGCCACCAGGTATAACTTTCGTGAGACCTTGTTGATTCACCATCCCTATTCAACTGACATTCCCCATCAACTTTAACCAGAGGTAAACATCCACTAGCATCGTCAGGGCAAAAGGTTCCCGAGGGACATAAAGGGGGGATGGGTGTGTCGGTATTGAGTAAAGAAGATAGGAGATACTCGTCTCGTCTACAGTTTACAGTACAGTATAGGTCACAACCATATGTCAGTGGTACTCGCAATTTTCCTTCTTGACATACGCAGTAAGCGACATGAGTGACGACTTACCGACATTGTCTAGGTACACAAGTACCGTTGATCGAGCAATCTACGCGGATCATCAATCCATGATACATAAGTTACTAGTATCAACTCCCTTAAATACCGACTCTGCGAATTGTATGGTAACACTCACATCCGAAAGAATCACAATCGGTCACAAAAGCTTTAGTATCTACATCCAGATGATTGTTTTTCACGTCGCATGCTCCGTACAGAGCAGTCCTTGCTGAGATCGGGTTGGCGAGGAAAGAGACAGTCACCAACAGGACCAGCAACGCCATCCTGTTTTCCCAAATGAGTTGAAAGATGTGATGTGATCTCCGATGCATGGGAATGAACAGGATACCATTGCATCGATGTATTTCTACTTTGCATGCGGGTGCGAGTCAGTGATCAAGTGTCGAAGGGGCTGGATCTGTAAGTCGTTCAGTACCGGTCGAAATTGCGATGAAATATAACAAGTACTTGATACTTGTCCTCTTCGGTCAATATAATACAGTGAGCGACCCTCAGACCCAAGTACTTGACAGTAACGACATAGGATCAAAGTATATACTCAGTCGGTCTGAGAATTCTACTATCTATGATACAAGGGGTGCGATCCTTTCCAAACGTTCCACTCCATACACCATTCAGCTAAGTCAGATTTTCTCATTCAGCGCTCGGCCTGGATCGAATTTCTCCGCTATCCAAGTCCAATCTTCTTCATTCCATTTCATCACTTCCTTTTTCCCTTCCACATCAGGATTATCAGCCTTGATCTTACTTCTCAATAACATCAACTGTAAGATTTCCACTTGATATGCTGGATCTAAGGGTCTAAGAAATCTTTGAAACTTATTTAAGGTTGCACTGCAACCCTCACTCCATTCGTAAGGGCAACAGCGTCCTTCACATTCGTTTCCCCCACATAGATGAGGTAACTCGATAGAATCCGAACCGATAGCTTGGCGAGCCAAATCGATGTCTTGACGTTCGCGCGCTAAGATCAAAATCTTTTGTGGGTAGACAAAAACCATCTCGTATATTACTTGCCATACGCTCTTAGTTATTTCTTCACTTATGGTGTATTCGCTGATTCGGAGAAGCGGTTTCAAAATCTCGAAGTCGTCATTATGCTGGTCAACGATGACTGAATAGCAGTAGGTAGGAGCGATGACGATGTCGAGGTAGATGGAAATGACGGAAGAGTCGAAATCAAGATTGATAGGTTCAGGTTCAGAGGGAAGGGTGAATAAATCGGCAAAGAATTTGCTATATGGGCATGATGAGCGTGCAAGAAGGTCAGATCATGTCAGGTGGGCATCAATTGCTTTATGTATACTGCAGGTGATATGAAGCTCACCTGACTTGTTTCAGGCGGTGACTATATGCACGCAGGTGCACTTGATCCTTGGAGACTAACACAACATCCGCTTTGGGATCACAATGACGCTCGTGTGGGGTCGGCTCGACAGCCTGAACTGCAGGTCGAGGGTGGTCTTCGATTACGATATGTTCGTCGGGCATTGCGATGATTGTGCGCCTATGAGCTTAAATGTGCACTCGATGTGAAGAATAGTGCAAGAACCTGTAGAGATGATGTAGATATCGTCCCATTGCGCCTTGACCGTACTTGCCTTGGGGAAATCGAGGGTGGTTGAGTGGACTGGACTGATCCGTGCGCAAGGGCTCTGACACTTAGGCCGATGATCTGTGCTCAACCCATCCTAACCTATTCCCTAACATTGCTTCCTCAGCTCAATTAATCTCCCGAACACAGCAGATCTACTTCGCAGAACCAACCATGATGCCGGACAATGAAGAAACGCAACCTCACAATCCACCACGGGCAGATGAGAAAACGCGACTCCACGAGACCCACTGTGATCCTTGTGGAGATGCGACTTTGATCTCCAATGACGGCGTGGAATTCCGTGCAAGTAGTTTCCAACTTTCCAAGATTAGGTAAATTGAGCTTGTTCCCTTCTAACCCATATGATCATACATGCAGACCTGTATGCATGGAAGCGTACTGACATGTGATGGTTAGTAAATTCTTCTCGGACGCAGTCAGTCTTCCCCCTCCTCCCCAATCCACCCAATTGTCCCACCAACCCATCCACCTCGATTACTCCGAGAACATCCTCTCCATCTTCTTGGACCTTACGGCTCTACCTGAGACGTATCACGGTACCAAACTCGTAAGAATACAAGATCCTCGAGTTTTAGGGAAGCTGCTCGACTTAAGTGAATTAGCACTTTGCGATGATTTTTCATCGATTATCTGCTCGTCTTTGAACGACATCAGCAAGAGATATCCGTTGGCAACTCTCATCATCGCCTCGAAGAGAGATGACTTCTCATTAATTGAACATGTCATGAGACATATAGCGTTGAATCCGGACAGAGAGTACGTTGCAGAGGACTGGTCAATGCTCAGTGATATGGTCAGTTCAATTAGAACACGGTCAGAGTTCTACTTATACTTGATTTGTACGATACTTTCTCAGATCTCCATCCAACTCAATCATATCTGAATGAGTGACAAACCCATGTCTGTGTTGTCGAAATATAGAATGTAAATTCATTTGCAAAATGTTGTCAAGCATGCTATGGACGTCCGCCGGACGAACGAAGCAACACAAGAGCGAAAAAAAAAACAGAAGGTCCGACGGGATTTGAACCCGCGACCGCTAGATAAACTCCAGTCAAGTTTAATTCCGACCTCGAAGTCTAGAATGCTACCACTGCAACACAAACCCTTCTGATATGAAGGCAGGAGATCTTGAGAAAATATATAAGATTAGCTACAAAGGGTCTCGTTATATCTTTTCCTATCGCATCATGGTTTGATCTGCTCGCAGGAACGTTATATTTATGCATCACCCACAAGCTAGAGCAGGTTGCATGCATCTATTTTTATCTGTATATGGTTATGTATGTATGTTTACCACTGCATATCCCACTTCATTTTCTTGCCATCATCATCGCAAATCTTTACCAAAGCACTCTCAATCTCGTTTACCTGATAACGGATTCATCTTCTCCAGATTAGGAGTTTCCATGCCTTCCACCAAATCATCCACCCATCCTCCATCAGGAGAATTGAAACCATTACCCATACCTTCCCCTGAATCTTGATATGGGGGATTGTCTAACGCATGTTTCACCCATCTTAGATCACTTGGATCTCGTTCATCTTCAGGTTGAGGCGGCAAGCCACTACCATCCTGTGTGATTGAAGGGGACGGAGGGGATATCTTGAATCTCGGTGTAGGTGGAGGAGATTTCTTGATTTTCGATTTTTCAGATGATGGTATAGATAATTTACCTCTTCTCTCTAATCCTTTTCGTAGAGATCGTCGTCCACCGAAATGGAAGAAGGCCATTGTGAGCAGTACGAGTACGTGGGTATACCACCACATCCTGTTCCATGCTACCAGGCAATCTTTGAATCCAAGTAAGATGAATGCACATGCGGTATAGTTCAGGGTGAGCTGTACGACAATCCTTCCGATCAGATCGTAGGCCCTTTTGGCGATTGTTGGAGGAGCGGTCTCGGGAGTAGGAAGGAAATAAGGCCGAACGAATCGACGGAATTGACGGCCTAGCGAGGTCAACACGCCACCCAGGACAAATGCGACTGGGCAGAACGGGGTGTCAGGTCAGCCATCGTCGTGTTACACATGGAGCAAAAGAAGGACTTACGATAATATCCCGGATCAACACCATGCTACCCATTGGGTTTATGAGCTAAAGCATCGACAGCCGACACGAAGGGGGAATAGCAGCTTACCCAAAAGGCTGAAGTCACGAACGTAGCCATGCTCTGCTTCGTACCAGGCTTCTTCCCTTTCTTAGTCAATCTCTTGTACACCACATCTCTTAGCCAGACCTAGACAGAGTTACCTGTCAGCTAGATCCCCGATTTCATGAAATAGCTGACCACCTACATTAGTCCTACAATTCCAACTATCGAACAGCACCTTGAAGCTCGGAGCAGTCTCTATCGAAATGATATTGATGTTTCTGACTCTGTTCCAGAGTGTTCTTCCAGTCTTGGGATCGTAACCATTAAATCCAATTCCAGTGAGAATACATGCTCCCTAAATTGGTCAACCCTCATCAGCTACGACTCTCAGGGGAAGAGCGGATAACCAGCTAAGTGGCCAAACAGATGTGAAAGAGCTCACCTCAGATAGACTCCAAACCGCATAGTATTTCGTCCTAGCCAAAAACCCAGCCAACTGAACGAAACCCAACTTCTGGACAATTGACCATTTATACCAGTCCGAAGTGAGTATTCTCGCATAAGCAAATTTGGCACCGTATGAAGCGTATATCCCCAAGAATATCAACCCGATGGTCAAATGCAGATAGGCGACTCGTTTTCTCCCGTACGGTAATCTTTTCTTCGCTGCTTTGGCTTGCTCGGCCGATGATCCGGGTGGTGGGACTCGGTAAATGGTATGGTGCACTAGTGAATCGTACGTGGCGTAATCGAATGATGGTCCAGGAAGGATAGAGGGGAAGAATAGACTGTAGAATTAGGGTAAAAATATATATCAGCGAGTGCGTGGATATCTACGGACGTTCAGCTCACCAGTATCCTAGGAATGCAAGTGGATCTGGTAATTTAGTAAGACGAGTTTCCAACTGACTTGCATCAAGGTCCTATCAGTACGAAAAACGTGGACATCAGCACCATCACGTGAAGAGAAGACAAACAGACGAGTGCTATGCTCACCTCTGATTCCTGTTTCCCATCATGTACGTTCCAAGCGAATGTGGTCAATTTCATAGCTAACACCATCTGACTTCCTGTAATCTCGATTGCCGAAGATGAAGTACCGATCATATATCGATCTATATGACTGTACACATGTTTATAAGCTTCTTCCTCAATCACCAGGGGCTAGCTTACTTGTATAGTAAATGACCCATGACGAAGCTATGTTTTGACCATGCCATTATTAGCTATTGCTTCTTTCTCATAGCCTCGGTCAGCTAACTCACACGAAAGCCATCCAAGGCATATTCTTCCCTTGTACCGTAGCAGCAATGATATAAGTCCCTGCTATACTGAACAAAAGATGTAACATCCCAGTTTTCATTTCCAGTAAGAACACCACCACGAACGTGGAAACGATGATGGAGAAGAGATGAGCGATGTACGGTTTGGAGGGAGGTAACCTGACATAGAGTGAGCCGAGTGGGTATGAGATCAATAGTGAGAATATGAGCTGTAACCCTAGAGGATCAGCTGGACTGCGCGAAGCTTTCTCTCGTGATGATCGAACATACCTTGAGCTGATCAGGTGGAGCACCGAGTAGCTCTGAGCCTCGGACGAAGAGCGGGTCCCAGAACATGTTGTATGGTGATTGAGGTGCACGGGTTGTATGAGCTCTGAGCAGGACACTATAGAGCAAGGAAAGAAGAAGACTGTTGGGATGTCGGATATCTGTGTTTTGTAGCTGTCGAGCTTCGACGTCATGTTCATGGACACAACGTGGATTCAGTTTGATGATCTACGCACAGACCTCCACCCGAACTTGAGTTCAGAAAGAGAGAGAAATTCAAAGATGAACTTATTCGAGGATTCAGATCTGACATGTTGAAGACATACATATTTACGACATATCATATACATACCATAGCAAGATGACAACAGCCCAAGCATCAAGCAGCAGCACCAGCACCACCATAAAGAAGAAGGTCTCTCCGCTTACTCGACCATGTAAGGGTCCCACAAACCAATTCTGAATTTGTACTGACAATCTGCTATATCTAGCCCGTCGATTATTATGTCTCGGAATAGAAGGATCCGCCAACAAACTAGGCTGCGGTGTAATATCTCACTCCCCCTCACCTTCGAAGAGGACGACCAAAGTGACAGTCTTATCGAACGTACGACATACTTACATTACTCCACCGGGAGAGGGGTTTTTGCCAAGCGATACGGCAAGGCATCATCGTGATTGGATAGTAAGGGTGATTGAAGAAGCTGTTAGAAAAGCTGGTGTGAGATGGTCAGAGCTGGATTGTATCGCTTTTACCAAAGGTGAGTTACCCATATACTTCGATGAACAGGTGTAAAAGCTGATTATATGTGATGGTACTGTCTCCAGGTCCAGGTATGGGTACACCTTTACAGGTCGGAGCATTAGTGGCCAGAACTCTATCGTTGTTACATGGTATACCATTAATAGGTGTGAACCATTGTGTGGGACGTAAGTCCAACGTCACATTCTACAGATTCCTTTGTCTACGCCATAAAACATCTGAATGATAATGTTAGAGTTCAGTCGTGCTGACCTGAGTTGATTCGGGTCATTTGTAGACATCGAAATGGGACGTCAAATAACATCTTCACATAACCCTATCGTCCTCTACGTATCAGGCGGTAATACTCAAGTCATCGCATATTCACAACAGCGCTATAGGATATTCGGCGAGACGTTAGATATAGCCATTGGAAATTGTCTAGATAGGTTCGCCAGGGTGATTGGATTAAGGAATGATCCGAGTCCCGGGTATAACATCGAAGTCGAAGCTAAGAAGTGAGTCTGTTCACCTCTACCATCCTCACAAGAGAACAAAGGATATTAACTTGATATGAGCTATGTCGCTATACCTATAACAGTAGAACATAGAATTAGACCTTTATGCTGATTCTCTTCATTGTTGCAGAGGCAGGAAACTCGTATCCCTTCCATACGGTACGAAAGGCATGGACGTCTCTTTAGCAGGGATCCTTCATTCCGTCGAATCATACACCAAAGACAAAAAATACATCTCATGGGATCAACCCGCCTCGGAAGATGTGATAACGGCGTACGACCTGTGTTACTCATTGCAGGAAACTGCATTTGCGATGTTAGTGGAGATCACTGAAAGGGCGATGGCACATGTGGGGGCGAGGGATGTTTTGATTGTTGGTGGTGTAGGATGTGAGTACAACCTTCCACGAAATATCTGTCCTGTTTTACTCACTGTGCCGAGCCATTCAGGTAATCTACGTCTTCAGGAGATGATGGGTATAATGGCTTCGGAGAGGAACGGCAGGGTATTCGCAACTGATCAGAGGTAAGTCGCCTTGCATTCTTGACTTTCGTGTGAAGGAATGTAGAAATACGATCTTCAGCCATGTCATATCATATCATGTGATTGAGTGTTTAGCTGACCTGTCCATTGTTGATACTAATAGCTTCTGTATAGATAATGGTATAATGATAGCTCAAGCAGGTTTATTAGCATATAGGATGGGTCAGATTACTCCCCTGGAGAAAACCGGTGTGACGCAGAGGTGAGTATCAGTATATAATGAGATCGGACTCATGGTGGTCAGGCTGATATGGTGCTCTCGATTCGCTTAGGTATCGTACGGACGCAGTACATGTCTCTTGGAGAGCCTAAGTCAGCTTCCGTATACTTTTCTGCTAGGTATTCTCACTTGACTCTGTATATCCGTGAAGAGGGGATATATCAAGTAAACAAAACCATGCGTAGCTTGATGCTTCACAAAGCCTTGGGCACAATGATCATCATGAAGCATGAATGCTTTTTTCCGTGAAATATATGCATTTCATCTTCAGTTTCATCATTTCCGTCATCCAGACTACAACTATTTTTCTTTTCTTCTCCTCTTCTAACTAATTTCGTTCTGTGAATTTTTGCAAAAAAGAAATGTGCTAATGTAAGAGTATATAAAAAGAAAAAGAAAAACAGAAAAGATGATACAAAGAAGAAAAAAAGCTGGAACAAAATGCTAATTGAAAAGAAATGTTGCATGATCTGTTTTGATTTGATTAAAATGATTGTAATTTGACTTCGAATAGATCTCCGGTCTTCAGGGCCTGGCGGTGGCAGCCATTTGAATGGATGATTTTCACCTAGAATCCGATTTCTATTGAGTTGCAAATCAAATCAGCTCATCAATTCCAGCATATTCTCAAATCTGAATCAGTACCGAAACTCACTCTTGAATATCGTATCTAGACTCGCTAGCGAAACAGGCTTGACGAGACTAATTCATCGTAATACCAAATCAACATCTCTCAAGGTTACAGAGGAAGACAGAACTTACTATCCATCTACCCCACTTCCAAATGCTTCCCGCTTGTCGTCCTGCGTTGCCAATCCAGTTAGAGCGAATATCTTAGCACGGGCCTGCACGACCTTGACTGGCGGTATGGAGACTGGTCTCCCGGGTGGAGGGACAAAAGGGATATCCTGCGGAGCATCTCGACGAGTAGCTTCGATCTTCCGTATTGCTCGAGTCGCATCGTGTCCGTTCATGACTGGCATGGAAATGTCCATCAAGATGACGCTACGTAGCGAGCCAGAGATTAGTGTTGGGTGCACAGGACATACAAGAATATGTTGACAGCTATGGTAGCAAGGGTAGACCGATATACTCACTCCCAGTAATTCTGCGGCGTACTCTCAAAGAGGTCAACACCAGCTCTTCCATCGACAGCTTCGGCATATTCGAATCCCTAAATGGGACGAATTAGCACGTGTCCAATGTCCAACATCCATCAGAGGATATGTCTAGAGCTGATAGTAAAGCAATGATTACTCACCCTCTTCTTCAAGAACGCTCCCAATACTCTCCTATTGATAACATTATCCTCCACCACCATGACCCTCGCTGACCTGCCCTTTCTTGGCGTCTCGGTAGGTACCGTAGCAGCTTTCAACATGACTCCGCCATCCGCTAGGGAAATAGTCGATATGGTAGACGTCGGCGAGGCAGATCCCTGTTGAGGTGAAGATTGAGCCGTATCATCACTTGCGACAGAAGCAGAGGTGACTCGTCTTGGAGCATGATATGTCATCCCTCTTGGTCCAAGGGATGGTCTAATGACTTGTTGGACCTGTTCATTCTCTTCTGATCGTCTTCTCTGTAAAGGTAATCTATGATCTCTTAACGGTTGAGCGAATCGTACACTGGATAATTCACTGATGGTCGAATTGGATTCAGCTGAAGCACCTGAAGATCCTCTTGATATACTAGGTCTTGACTGGTTATCTTGACTATGGTTCGACTGAGTATCGTCAACATCAATATCGATATTGTGATTATATTGGCCCGGTGAAGCATGGTTCAACCAATCGATAGCTTTTGCCAATCCATTATAGAATGCCGTTGGTCCAATAGGTTTATACAGTAGGTGACAAAACCCTCCATTCTTCTTGATAGCTTCACAACATTGATTAACCTCCATCCCCCTTACTGCAACAGCATATAAGACAGGTTTGCCTTTGTTACGACATTCCTCAAAAAGGGCTTCATCCTCGTTGATCACTATGATATCGCTGATCAAGGGATCTTCGACTATACCGAACTGCCATGCGTTGGCGTACATCGAAAGTACCTCAAGAGATAATCGGTGTCCACGATGTTCAGGGTGGAACGATAAGAAGGAGACGTTGAGACCTTGACCCAAAGTCATCGTCGTACTTGAGGAGATGTGTGAAGAGTTGGAAGACGTATCATCATCGTCATCGTCCACTTCCACTTCGAAGGACACTTTGATCTCTGTACCCATCCCTTCGGCTGACCATACGTCGACTTTCCCGTTGACATTCTCGGATCGAACGATGGAATTGACAATGGCCAAACCAAGACCGGTACCGGTTTGTAGAGGGTTTTCCTGTGAGAAGGGATGGAATAATTGATCTTTGAGGAAGTCTTTTCCTATTCCTTTACCAGTATCTATCACCGCCATCTCAACAGGTATCATACGTGATCCAGGTGGATGAGGCATCTCTCGCAAGGTGATTTGGACATATCCATCCTATATCAACAGACATCAGCAACCACAGCTATCATAAGAAAGCATGCTGTTCAGCTTACCTTTGTGAATTTGAACGAATTTCCAACCAAATTCATGAGGACTCTTCTCAGACCACCTTTCTCACACCTTACCATCCAGCCCTATTTCCGTCCCATATCAGCAAAACAAGGCTCTTAACAAGCATGGGAAAGATCAAACTCACCTTCTCCCTCTGATCAATATCAATGACAGTCTCTACATGAGACAATTTCTCTCCGACCTGCGCTCTTTGCGATTTCGGTACCAGTCCACTTGTAGTAGGCGGAGCATAAAAACTTCCAATATCCGCATCACCCATGAAAAACCTCGCTCTCTGCCCGATCCAGCATCCTTCTACAGTCTGTTCGACCAGCGCGGCCAAATTGACTTTACCCAATTTCCCACTGGAAGCCTTTCCACTTCCCGATCCGGATAACTTTGTAAAGTCCAAAACGTGATTTACAGTTTCGATCAAGGAGTTTCCACATGTCTGGACAGTCTTGAGGAAAGTAAGTTGGTTGGAATCGAGGGATGTATCGCTGAGTAATTCCGCTGCTGCCAGGATACCATGTAGGGGTGTTCGAAGTTCGTGACTGACCGAAGAGATCAATATACTCTTAGTCTTATCGGCTAAGACCATCCTTCTCCTCAATACAGCAGACAAGATGATGACTCCAATGGCTCTAAGGAACTGAAGTTCGTACCCTTCTAAGAATTGTTTGGCTTTATTGGTGGTGTATGCACAGATCAGAGCGAAAGGCTGTTGATCTACACCATAGATAGGTACCACCATACCATACCTGAATTTCTGAGGAAACATGTATCTAATCCATATAGGAGCGATACCTTCAAATATTTTGCCATCCCTATGATCTCGCAAGAACTCTGAGAATTTTTCATGTTCGTGAGAGCTCAGTGATCGACTGGGCATCGAGCTTGGGATCGTCGCTAGCACAGGGAAAGCATTGACAGGGCCGAACGTTTCACTTCGTTCTAGCACGGGTGATTGCTGTTCGGCTGTACTGTATGGATCGGCTCGATAGATCGTCTTCTTCCCTGCTGGGGTGTCGACATGAACCATCTCGATCTGGCTGATATCCAGGATGAACGATCCATCTAAATCAAGTGTCGAACAGACGAGCTGGGCTGCTCGAGAATAGACTTGATCCATCTTGGCTGCCGCTTCAGCGTTTGAAGCTGAAGAATTGGCATCCATCTCCAAGCATTCTCGAGTGAATTTCTCCATGGAAGTTTGGATTTTATCGCGGACCCGCAATTGCAACTGTATAAATCGTTAGCAATCTCAAAAGTCCAATAGAAGAAGTACACTCACCTTATCTCGCCAAAGCTCCATCTCTCGCATAGTGACCGCGGCAAATTCCTTCAGTATCAATCTGGATCTCGGTGGGAATTCTGCTCGAGGTTTATCATCGATAATACAGAGACTTCCGATGTTGTGCCCATCCATCGTACGTAGCGGTGCTCCAGCGTAGAAACGGATATGTGGTGCACCAACCACCTGAGGATTCTTCTCAAATCGCCAATCGAGTTTGGTATCGAGTACAACAAAGGGTTCGTCGGATCTATATCTGATCAGTAATGGTAACACACAGATAGGACTCACCTAGCAAGAACCGAATGACTACAGAAACTCGATATTCTAGCTGCTTCCTCTGCCCCCAATCCACTTTGAGTCTTGTGCCACTGCGTCTCACTATCTATCAATGCTATAAGGACAATCTTGGGGTTGAATACGAGTTTGGCCATGTGTGCTATACGGTCGAAATTTAGGTCTGCGGCGGTATGAAGGATGTTGAATCGGTATAGAGCTCTGCGACGAGCAGTCTCATCCGGGGGAAGTGGAGCAGGCAACCATCCCAATCTATCGTATAACGGTCCGATATCCTGAGGGTGAGCGATGTTGGGGATTTGCTCAACACTAGGTCTGGGTGGTGTGGAACGGGCAGGTGGATCAGGAGTTCTAGAACCAGTAGTGATCTTCGGCGTGGGATCATCGGCAGTGGAGGAGGAGGATGAACTTGCCGCAGCGAGGGGTGAGGCTGTACCGAAGTAATCCGTAGGTGTTTCTGGATCACCACCTCTCTTTTCCAATGGAGCCGAGGCAGGCGGAATGCGACTATTAACCACGCCTAGACGTACTTTATGAGGTGATATCTCAGGTTCAGAAATCTTCACTATTCCTTTTCCGTGAGGTTCGTTTGGTGTACTAACAGGACTGGCTTGGATAGTTGGTAATCGCAAGTTACCGAATGTGTTGGTCCCAACTGCACTAGACATGCTTCGATGTAAAGGGAATCTTGATGAACCGGGATCCGAACTTGCACTATCTCTCATCGTACCATTTGAGTCTGTCGAACAGACCGAAGCCATCGGATCTAACAATTCCCTTTCGGGACTAGGGATGGCGAGTGGAGCGAAATCTGATTCCCTCAATCTTGAAGATGCCATTCGTACCGTAGCTGCTGCGAGGGAGTAGGAAGGTAATGCCAATTTATCTGGACGTAAGATTTGATCATGAGCTCGATCTGGTAAATTTTCCAATTCGAATGCCTTTTTCCTCGCTGCCATCGCTGCTGCCATTGATCCAGGTCTGACTGATCCTGCAGACGTGGAAGGCGCTGAGCTGACGGAAGTCATCGTCGATCCACCAGAACTCTTGGAGCTGTACCCCTCTGAGCTGCTGGTGTTATCGCCCAGATGTGAAGGTAAGGTTGAAGAGTATCGTTTTCCTGGAGAAGAGTGAGCTGAATGGACATCTGTGGGTGAATCACCCGAATGAG
Organism: Kwoniella botswanensis; assembly: GCF_036426115.1. Lineage (NCBI taxonomy): Eukaryota > Fungi > Basidiomycota > Tremellomycetes > Tremellales > Cryptococcaceae > Kwoniella > Kwoniella botswanensis. The sequence goes on along the minus strand of NC_088599.1, from coordinate 15,258,988 downwards.
GAGGGTTGGGAATCTTGTTAGGGTCAAATAGACCATGGGCGTAGGCGTGTGAGAATGTGGTCCAGTCCATAGAAGGTATCGATGGAGCTCTGGCTTGTTGTTTAGCTGAGTCGGATGAACCAGAAGCCAATGAACCGGCCTTTCCCAATAAGAATGTCTTGCCTTCCTTCTCCTCTCCTCCTGATACCGAAAGCATGTCTACAGCTTCTGTCAACCCCGCTTCCTCCTGGGCAAACGTAGCGAGGCAGGAATCTCCAGAACCGGCAATCTCCGCCAGTTGTTCGTTACCCATCGCACTTTGATCTGTTGAAGAAACCGGCGATGGATCTATGGGAATGGGAGGTGACGAAGTGTACCCTTCTTTGCCTCCTGGAGCAGTTTTCGGTCTCGCTCGTTTCGCGGATGGGTTCCGGCTCAGCCCGCTGAATGTCGAAGGGCCAGCGGTTGGCTGAGGGACAGGAGACAAGGGGAAGGTAGTCGCTTTCGTGGGAGATCGATAAGGAGGACTGGTGGGTTTATTGGTTTCAACGACAGTAGGTTCTAAAGGGACTGATATCGATCGTGGAGACGAGCTGGGTCCAGCACCATTATGACTGGCGGAGAGAGTTATATGATGAGAGGCAGGATTGGTATGGAGGTGATGTAGGAAGGCGGCAGATGAAGAAGGGAGACGTTGCGGAGGTTGAGGTTTTGCGTTGGTATCTGATTCATGTCCCATGATCTACGAAAAGGGGGGAGTCGTCGTCAGTGGAATTTAAATCTCAGGTGAAAAGCCAAAAGGTTTCAATGGTTGGAATGAATGGTTCGGTTCCTCTCGAGATATTAACATACCATCGAACAGGAGAAGACGAGATTTTGGAGAAGAGAAAGCAAAAGTTACGCACGAATAAGCGGCCAACAACGGGAAACTACCTCCCAACTTCTTTCTATTCGATGAGATTCTTCCTACTCTTGAAGGTCTTGATAAATATCCCTTATATCCACAGTCGAGATACCAATCTTCCGTCTCGCATAAATGACAATTATCTCTTGACGCTTCTAGACCGTGTATGTTCCTGCGAAATGTTGATTCTATGTGATACTACCGCAATTTGGATTTTTTATCGATTAGAATATAGCGTATAACGTGTGGAAGAAGAAAAGGAGTCTTTGGCGGAATGAAGGTGTACGGCGAGTGGAGCCAACCTAACCAATGCCGCGTGAACTGAAAATGACTAATTCTCCCTATCGATCTTCTATTGCGAGAACTAGCATATATCACAGTCTGTCGAGCGATGAATCGAGTTATGCGGTATACAGTCCAGTGGTGATAGAATTATCGAAGGAAACAAGAGTGTTCACGGGTGGCATACAGCGTTCGAAGTACAGCCAGCACATAGCAAATAACGAGTAGAAGCAGAATATGGAATGACGAATGTTGGAAACCTTTTTTCCCTCTCACGGCGTATGACTAGGGTAATCGTCAGGTATTACAACATTTCTAATCAGACCTTTGGACAAGTTGGTACTGGGTCATTAGCGGAATCAATTCCAGGTGTAATGGTGAAGAATCAAGGGAAACTTGCCGAGCTTGCTGTTTTACCCTGAACTGCCCTGATCTACATCATCATGATAAAACAGGGTACAAGACACACAGTACATCTCACAGCAGATATATTTTTCACTCATCGTGATCTTTCTTACCCTTTCAACTTCACAATGAAAACACCGCTTGTCAACGGGATCCAGAGTGACCTGTCAGATATAACGAGATTATATTGATGCTTGTTAGTAAGAGGCGCTTCGCATCGCCGTCGGAATCTACATGTTAGAGTGTGGCCGGAGATCTTTTCGATGCCCTCCGAAGGTCAAACGATCGACTTACGTGATATCTGTGTACCGAGCAGCTGGACTCATGATTGCACACTTCCAGCCATGCAAATTGACGCAAGAGTGACTATGATACGATTCTGAGGACTCTGGGAGGTGTTGATGATGCAGATGTAATTATTCTATAACTGGAGCTCGATGGTTCACCGGCGAGTATTGCCAGGTCCATTCTAGTACCTCAGATGCCAATACCACAGAAACAGTCACACTGATCAGAATCATCTCTCATCTTCGCATTCTTCTCTGCGCATTGCTACCTTTGCGTTCAATGTCATGCGGCATCGATGTGACGCAGCTATGCATGTGATTGAATTCACACATCATTTATTCTGTGCACTTCCTTTCTCACCATGTCAACACGAATGGTACCCGAAATTCTCGAGAGCAATCTACCAGATCAATTTAGCTAGCGGGCCTCAGCAAAAGATATAAAAATTTTATCAGCCTACTCATCGTCAGTGGTCCTTCTTACTCTTCGACCGAGCTGCAACACCCTAAGTCAATTCCGCCTAGGAACATCGTGAGGAATATGACTCCTCCGAAGACGATGATCGGACTCCCAGCACCTCATTCACCGCTGAAACTTCCACTGAGACTGTAAGCGTTCATTCCTATAAAGCCCGCCGTGATCGTATAAAAGAGGTCGACGATGACCAGTTCCTGTTGTTCCACCTTAGACCCCTACAATTACTGGAAGTCACCCATTCCCTTCGCTTTCCAGTACAGGGAGCTTAGATTACGGTAACAGACCAGGATCTCGGCTCTTAACAGTGTATCCACCACAGATGCGCAGGACAAGATCTCAGCCCAGCTGAGTCAATACCTCTTTGCTCCAGGCAACGAAGAGCTGCTTAGCTTGAAATATGAGCTAAAAAATGCACATGTGATACAGTTCAAATTCCTCCTCCGTGGTGATCTTAGAGAAATACATCAGGGGTCACAGGACCTGCTCACATGTGTAACCATTCGCTGTCCTTTGATAAGAGCACTTCTGTTGGGATTATGCGCCACAGAAACGATCGTCGTTTTCACGTGGCAAGAAATGCGGAGTCTCCATATTTTTGTGTTTTTTGTGTGTTTACAACACGAAATCTGTGCGCGTCGTCGAGATGTTGAGTTGGGTTGATTGATTCCAATTGAACTTTTACGGAAGACAATACTCTCGATGAACACTGGAGATCTCAGTCATACCCGTTGATGTGATTCAAGAGGGAGTTATATCTAGGGATTGGATCAAGACTAGTGAATATTCAGTGTCGCCCATCATGTCACTAGGCGTATCACCCTCCTCTTCCTCTCCCCTGACCACTCATTCGAGACCCCTTCCACCCAACAGAAAACGTACTTCCTATACGCCCTCACCACGAGCTACACCCCGTATTACGCCCGAATCATCTTTTGTCGAGAATACAGAATCGGACATGCTCGCTTCGCCCAGCGTGAAGGAGCAGGATGGCACTATGGGAGGGTTGAGGGAACGGAGCGAAGAGGAATTGGCCAGAGCAGGGCGGGAGGAGTTGGAAGATGCGCTTAGGAGGGAGTGGGAAGACAAAGAGAATGTGAGTACGTTCTCCTGTTCAACTTCATCGATTGGAGCTCAATGAACATGTGATAGCTGGTGCAACGATTGGAACATGTACAAGCTGAACGTAAAAGCTTGGAAGAAAAGCACGAAGAGTTAGTGAAGGGTGTTTCAGCGTTACAAAGTAAAAACGACGAAGCTTTCAATGAACAGGTAAGATGGTATATTGCAGCGTATGTGATGAAGAACGCAGCTGATTTACACATGTAGACTCGTATGGAAGCTGATCTAGAAGAACGGGATGAGCTGCTCGACAGGTTGAGAAAGCGATTGACAGAAGCTGAGAGACTAGCTAGGGAAAGTCAGAAGAGGTATATCGAGCAGGTGAGTGCTGCACATCAAAGCGACCGACGTCAAACTGTGCTATCCTGAACCTGGAATGATGGAGTATGGATCTGATCCCGTTTGTGCTGCTGTAGGAACAAACCTTTGATATTGAACGACAAGCTTTACAAGCCCAAGAAAATCATTTACAACAGCGTATCAAAACACTTTCCACATCCAGGAGCAGTCGATCAACCACTCCAGTTCCCGAGGTGGAGAATATAGCTTCGTTGAAAGATGAATTAGCCTCTATCAACTTATCCCATTCAACCTTATTGGCCAAATTGAATACGTTGACTAGGGAATTACACGAGTTGAAGATATTGAATGAAGAGCTGCAGGAGGAGAATGAAGGTTGGGAGTTCTTGATAAGAGAGAGGACCATGAATGGTAAATTGATGGAGAAAGGTGGGATACTTTCCAATCATCTCGACCAGAACCAGGACCAGGCGAATAATCGAAATGAGGAGGGAATTGATTCGGAATTAGAAGAAGAGATGAGTGAATTGAACTCAGATTTAGAAAATCAATCTCCGATATTTGACGACGATCATCAATTCTTCGCTACCAACTTGGGTTATACCGATACCAACGATTTTTTGGCGCCTCCTAAACAATCACGAAGGGGTGGACGAGGAGGAAAGAATAGGACGGCGTGTCATTCGAGTAGGAATGAAGGTAATAAAGGAATGGATTTGGCTAGTGAATTGAGTATGGTAGATGATGACAAGTCCGATGCTGGACAGAGTGGAACTTCGGCCAACCGGGAAAATGCAGAAGTGATAGGTGAGTGATTCATCCCGTTTAAAGAACAATTGTCAATTCGACTCACTTGCTTTGCAGCCTTACGATCCGAGGTGAAGCAGTTGAGAGAATCAAACAAAGCTCTGACGCTCTATTGCTCGAAGGTGGGTCGTTCATTCAACAGGAAACAGTTTAGCAATGGAAAACTCGCTGATATAATATTTCTTGCAGATCATAGACCGTATCATCACCCAAGAAGGCTTCGAACATGTACTTTCGGTAGACTACAAGACTCGACGAGCCGGTACACGATCCACTTCCACATCTTCTCGTCCAGCTTTGAAAGATGTCAATGGCGGTTCATGGGGAATGCCCAGTGCTTCTTCGCCAATCTCGGAGGAACTACCCGCAATACTGGAACCTCAGACTGAAGCTGTCAAAATGAAGAAAGCTAGACCGTTAAGCATGATGGTCAGGGCCATGACTGGACCCGCAGAAAAAATTGTAGTCCCACCAGTAACGGGCGCAACGCCAGCTGTACCAGATGAAACCAAGTCGGAGAAACGGGTAAGTCTTATTCTAAGCTCCTTTCCACCTCTGGGAGCGAGGGACCTAGCTGATTTGCATCTAATTTCCTCAGGCTCGGAGAGGGTTCTCATTGGATTTCCGATCATTAGGATTCGGTACTTCCTCTTATACCTCACCTACCGAATCTTCCAAATCTTCCCTAAGACCTCTCACACTATCTTACAAATCAGTCAATACAACGGGCTCGAGATCGTCATCCAGTACAGCTAGGAAGCTTGAGATCCACGAGGAAGACGAGGAAGATCGAAAAGAGAGACATAGGATGGAAGCTACTCTCAAACTCATGGGGATCAACAAATCCACTCCATCACCTGGTAGTATACCAGAACAGGATGAAGAGGAAGGCGAAGGGGAATTTCCGATGAGTCGAGCAAGCTTCAGAGCAAGTTCTGGTAGATCATCCACTTCATCACAGTCACATTCACATCGATCTACACCTCTTGGTAGATTATCTTCTGTCCTTGGTCCCAACGAGGTCGAGAACGAATTCCCAATTCCATTGGAATCGATCGAAAATCCCGATCAGGCCGTAGAGGTATTACGTGCCTTTGATGAGAAACAGAATGAAAGATTGAAAGAGATGTCGAAAGGGCAAAGAACTTCGATGTACACTAGTCCACCTAAAATACATTCCAGAAGAATTAGTATAGAGGAAAAGGATAGGGATCAGGGAATGAGGGATAGGACGATAAGTAAGAGTGAAAGTATAAAGACTTTGTGGAGTTTAGGTGGTGGAGGAGATAGTAGACCGAACAGCGGAGAGATCGTGATCGAAAAGAAGTAGGTTGGGTGATTGGTGTTATGGCGTTTCAGGTAAGCATGATGGATAGAGTTCTCATCTTGTTGAGCACTGAACGCATAAGCGGAGTTCTTGTTGAACATATATAAAATGTAATATGAACCACTGATGATAACGATACAATATACGTCAGTACGTACGATCAGTTCTTGCTTTCATAATTAAAACACATATCTTGTATAAAATGCATCGGTATGACATACATTCATTAAATATCGTTAATACACAGCAGTCACAGGTTTCGTCAAGGATATTGGAAATAAATTATACGTTGCTATGAATCAAATCAAGCAGCTCTAAATCTCTGATAATAGGATTTACATCTAGCCTCCATCGTTTCTTGATATGTCTCTGGTAAAGTATCGATAAGTTTACCTGATGGACAGAATTAGCTAGACTATCTAACATTGAGTGGGTCTGATTGACTTACCTGGATTACCACTCCATATGGACATACTGGGAACGACCTCTCCTTCAGGTAAGACGGTATCAGGTAATATCACAGCTAGGTCTTTTATAATCACGAATTTGCCCTATCAAGTCGCAGGTCAATCAGTACTAAGACACACACAGCCAGTGTTGACGATTGATCGATACTCACTATTATACAGTTCTTCCCTATCTCCACACCTGAACCTATCGAAGCTGCTTCTACAATGCAATTAGGTCCTATATGGACAAAATCTGATATCCTCAGAGGATAAAATGTGAATGATCTGATAGAAACGTACATCAGCTGCAATTTACTAGAGAGATACCATGTTCCCAAGTGTTTAGTCCTAAGTCCTAATCAGAATGGCTCACCCCTTGTACATCTTTCCAGGAGGTCTAACGATCGACCCTTCTCCAATCAGACAATATCTCCCCATGGTAATTACGACATGTTGACCTGCCGTTGTCCTCCTCAGATCACCTCGTAGTATCGATCCAGTCTGAATAATGGATTTGCCACCTAGTATAATGTTGGTGGCTCCTGTGATGGATGCTTTTCTGGATACTTTGTCTATATCCAAAAGCTAATCGTCAAACATCGATACTCACAAGTGAGGGCGGAGTGAGTGAATGAAAGAAAGTAGAGGGATAACTTACTACCCGTATCGGTCTCTATGTATGTACCCTTCTCATACGTTATGATCGGATCGAATGCTCCCATCTTCTTCTATGCATCGCGCAGAGTCTGGCGATTGACTGATATGATGGTGTTAAGTAGAAAATCAATATTCTTCCTTTACGCGATCGGAAAAGATAATCTCGTGTCGGCGTCTCGTCATTCCTTCGTGTCTCGGTCACATTCAAGACATTTCACTACTTACTTCAATCTACTCTTCATATTTCATTCATGGGATATGCATTATGGCATCCTCATCAACTTCGAGGCCCATCACGCCTCTCCTACCTGCAAAACCCAATAACGGTATACTTGCGGTGAACGCAAGTAGGACAAACGAGAATGTTATGGCTAGATTATCAGAGGATTTCCCGGACGGTCAGTATGCCCTTGTTATTTCTTGACCAACACAGATACTGATGGGTCTGCCTGAATACTTCAGCTGAATCGCTAAGTCGGCATCAAGAGATCCATGCGAGACTACAGCTTGAGATAATGGATGTGAGGGAGGAAGTAGCTAGGCTGAAAAGTGAATTGAAGAGGGATCAGGATCCTGGTAAAATGTCCAAAATACAAAATCAAATCAGTGTGAGTTGTGCTTTTATACCTATCCGACGTTGGACCTCGAAAAGATATAAATGGACTGATCAGATGGATAAAACTAGCAACTCATGCTTCAAATCAATGTAATTAGAGAGAAAGCTGCAGAAGCTGAAGCGATAGTCAAATCCATCACGACTGATATACAGAGATTGGATACTGCCAAGACGAACTTGACCAGTGCTATACAGATGTTAGAGAGGTGGGGAATGCTGAGTGAGCTAGGATTCATGCTCATATACGTCCACCGATGATCTACTGACGAGTTTTCAACTTATAGAAAATGCTCATTCTCAGTTGAAAGAATTATTACCTACCAAAAGGTATAAAGACATGTCCCAAGCTTTATCCGTGAGTCTGACAAGAGAAATCTCTCTCTGTTAAAGGCTCATTAATAGCAGTTGCTGACTTATCATTCCATCTAGGCCGTAACACACCTCTTGACTCCCCTCAAAGCATTATCCAACATTCCTGCCGTATCAGAGATATTTAGAGCTGCGGAATCGGACCGTAAGGCCATACAGGAGAAAGTAGCCGTGGAGATGGATGCTTTGTGGGTCCTTTCTGCAGACCTAACCAAGGTCACAATAGCTGAAGACATGTGTATGACAGTTTCAAGCAGGACCCTAATCGACCTGTGGATAGGAAGACTGTCTCAGAAGTGTGTTATGTGATCGATGTACTAGGCGGTGATTTCAGGTGAGCTTTTTCGTAGTTCTCTATCCTAGAAAACATGTTTGCTTATTTTGCATGGCATTGTATCGTAGAAACCACATAATCGAGAGATATCTTCAATTGCAATTAGCAGAATACCGACGGATATTCAGGTCTACCGACGAAGTGAGGTGTTACTCCACATTCCTCTGCCTTCGCCTTTAATGTACTGATTGAATGATTGATTGTTCGCCTGCTTGTCTAGGCCGGTCAGCTGGATAATGTACCTAGGAGATACGCATGGTTCAGAAGAGTACTCAAACACCACGACGAAGAGGATGCATCATTGTTCCCTTCATCATGGGAAATTACCAGGTTGCTGGTATCGAATTTCGCGGAATATACGAGAAGTGATCTAGCGAACGTATTAGGAAAATCTACACCTGCTGTCAACATCTTACTGGATGCTTTACAGGCTACTTTGGACTTCGAAGCTGGCTTCGCGAGGAGATTTGACATGCCTGTGGGTTCTTCGTTTCGCCTCTGAAGTGCCTACTGTGTACCAACAGACAAATTTGCTGACTTTGAAATTCGAAAACCAGTTCGAAGATATCACTGCCGGTGGATTGACATCGCGGGGAGCAAGTGCAGCGCCCAAATGGACCATATCAAGTATATTCGATAATTACTTCAACGTCTACGTCGATGCTCAGGATAGGTAAGGACCGTTCACGTATCTTCAACAATATTATCAATGATTCTGACTTTTCGTTTAGGGCGATCGCAGATATGCTATCAGCCTATAGAGGTCCTCGATCACGTTCATCAATGGAAGGCGCAATGCAGCAGGAATCAGATACTCCCGTCCCGACTGTACTTCCCTCTTCAACCGAACTGTTCTATTTCTACGGACAGACTCTGGAACAGTGCGAGAAATATACTAAAGGTGAACCGATGAGGAAGCTGAGCAAAGTGTTTGCGAAATGGTTGAAGATATATTCAGGTGAGTCGTAATTTCGTCTGAAGTTCAGTGCGGAAACACGGAGATGAAAGCTTACATTTGACAATCGATCTACGAACAGACGACGTTCTGCTAGCTGGCATAAAAAGGCAAGTCAGCTATATTGTTCGTGCACTCCTGGTAAGCTGATTGTATATACAGGGAACCAGGCCGTAGATCGTTAGAAGGGAGAGATAATCTACGAGAAGTGAAGAACGCTTGCATGATACTCAATACAGCGGAATATTGTCAAAATACTTCTTTGCAGGTAAGCTCATTTATCACAAACAAACGGAAGACCTAGTTAAGCATTCGTCCCTACTACAGCTCGAAGAACGGTTGAAGGACAAAATTGCAGAGGAGTTCAAACCAGAGGTATCTTTTCAGAATGAGCGGGACACGTTCTCAACGTAAGTTGTCCAGAAACAGAGTATCCATGTTTCTGGCGTGGTAACTAACACATTCATCACAGTGTCATCTCATCATGTATAAATACCATCTTACGAGAACTCGAAATATCTTGCGAGCCCGCTTTCGCTGCGATCCTGAAAACGCCTTGGATGCACCTCGAAAACGTTTCAGGGAGATCGGCCTATATAGTAGATCTAGTGGGATCGATCAAGCAGGTCGCAGAGGTTGTTAGAAGTAGAGTTGAGGGGAAGAAATATATCCGGAATTTTGCTGATAAAGCTGTTGGGTTAGTTACTCTCTCGTGCAAAGTCCGAGTAATCAGCTGATTCAATTAAATATACGATCATAGGGTCGTCATCACTAGATTTACCCAGTCCGTAATCAAGAGTCGACCATTGAAAAAGATAGGTGCGGAACAGGTAAGTTGTATGACGTGGTGTGACCAGTCCAGTAGCTGATGAGAGACATGGGGCTGGTCAGATCTTGCTCGATGTCCAAGCTGTCAAGGCCTGTCTATTGGATCTGCCTGAACCCCATCCGGAGAACTCCACTAATATGTATGTGCAGTCATCTTGTACACATCAGGGAATGAGCTGATCGTTTGCCATAATATAGATATACCAAATACGTCACGAAGAATACTGGTCAGCTGGAAACTATGTTGAAAGTCATTCTCGCTCCCGATGATCCCCCAGAAGGTGAGCTATATAATCAAATATATGCCCCGTAGGCCCAATTGTAGCTCATTTTCCTTGTCTCTGCAGGTTTCGTGCAGAATTATTGCTTGTTGATCGGTGATCGATCCTTTAGTAATTTCCAGAAAGTGAGTAATCGTACAAGTAAGATTGACTCGATCAACGCTGAGAATCTGTCTCCCGTTGTATTTCAGATATTAGACCTCAAAGGTACTCCTCGAACCGACCAACAGAAACTGCTCGATATTTTCTTATCAGTCACGTCAACCAACTCCGAACTGTCCGATACGTCTTTCTTGACTCATATCGACATGGATCCTCCCGCTTCATCTACTACTTCGGGTCCAGGAGGTAATGCTGATATTCAAAGAGTCACATCGCCCGTATCTGGAAGTGGAATGTTCTCACAACATCATGGTAGTTCCACCGGTCTACCGGGTTTGCTAAGGTCCGCATCAGCTTCGGGAGAAGGTCACGATAGGTCCGAGACTCCCAAGGCGTTTGGAGATTTCAGGAGGTTGGTGAATTTCGCTAGGAGGGAGACAATGAATCCTTTAGGACATTAGTGTATATACATGTGTGAAATATTTTGATGCATTGGATGCAGTTTTTGTATCTTGATGTAACATTGCAGGAAACGAACAATTCTGATCTGAGGTACAAGGTATAAGTATAATCGATGCTAGGTATAAGTGTAATCGATGCTAGGTATATAAGATGATTGAAATGATATTGGAACGATTACTGGAGTAAGTTCATCGGCGAACCTACATTGCCTATCGACGCTGCTCCCACACCTGCCCCCATCACACTGCCAGGTACGGTGACACCACCAGGCGACATACCCATTCCCAACAAATTCCTAGGAGAAGCTACATTCAAATTCCCCAAATTGGGAGTTTGTCCCATCGATTCTACCGTTAATCCAGGTGATACTCCTAGACCCATTGGGTTGGGTGTAAGACCTTTAACAGAATTCGATCTTATCGATCCTGGTGGTCTGACCTGTCGCTGCTGAGAAGAAGAGGAAGAGGAGATACCAAATTGAGCTGATAATTGAGCTTCTATAGATTTCAACTCATCCATTGGGTCGGCTTCCTTTATTGGTTTCGTAGATAACTCATCAAGCTTGGAAAGTGCCAATCGAGTCGTCTGGAGTGAATGGAACAAGTGCCAATCAAATGTATTCTGCTGCTGCTGCTGCTCCTCCTCCTCCTCTTCTTCTTCTTTAGATCCGATCTGTCCATTTTGATCCGCTTGATCTTCCATTATAGGATCAGCAGCAGTGGTAAGGGTGGATTTTGCTTTCATATTCGATGCAACTTCTGGGGGTAGGGATCGCCATTGTGTGGTGGATCGAGGGTTCGAAGATGGATGAGATTCAGATAATGAAGTGAGGGTACTGGTTATCAGTTGTGAAGCGTTTCTCTATATCCATAACCTATAATCAGCGTACACTCAAATACGGAAGGTCATTCGGGACATTTCCCTGCATCAACTGCGGTCTTGTTCTTCCTCCCCTCATCGAAACAGATCGGTAAAGCGTATAAAGCGAACTCACCAGCCTAGCAGACACCACATCATAAACAGTCGGCGACTGGTATATCCTTTCCTGCAATATGAACCACATCCCAGATACTCTATCTCTCTTTCCCGATGGATCTACTTCCCTTTTCTGGATCACAAACAAGTCTGGAGGTTGGGAGTGGGATACGATATATTCGAAACCAGATTTGAATGCATTGAGCTCGCTATGATTATGTCAAAACACTTTGGATTAGGACGTCATTCCCTATTACATCGAACATTCGTATCGCTTCCCCTCCCTTACCCATCATCTTGGTTTCGGGAAGGGGAAGAGTGGTTTGGGGCGACTCACACTTTCTCCTCTGCATGACCATACGTAGGATTTTCCACCCTCCTCTGCGTCCTCAGAACGTTATTATTCGACTTGGAATCCCAGAATGGAGAGTAGGCAAAATAATCCAGCCTGTGCTGCGATGTCAGCTTGACCTTTTAAGTATACAGAGGAATTGGAGCTCACGCTAAATCTGCATTAGCTAATGATCTTGCCGGATTGGCCTGTAGTACTCAAGGTGATCAGTATACACCATAAGACCAATGTGAGAAAACGGGTTTAGGACATACTGCTATAGCTTCTGGCCATGACCTGTAAGATTGATTGATTGATTGATTGATTGTTACCTGGTGAGCTATCTTGTATGAATCAGTCTTGTGGGGCTGAGCAGCTCACCAGTGTATATGCGATAAATCCTGATCTACCTCTTCTGCTGGAATGGCCATCTTTGCGATAATTTGCTGACTATAATGTTATATAGTGAAGATATCGTTCATGTTGATGAGAAAGTGAGGAATGCTAATGCAGGTAGGTCCGGTTAACTAGAGCAGCACTTGATTATTGTGGCATCCTTCTCGGCCATTGACCACCTGCGTCCCTCAACGCCAGAACAAGATGCAAACATGCATTTCGTTCATCTCATTAACACATATGATGATATATTGTACAAATTTTCGTACATTATACAGGAGACAGCAAAGAACCAAAAGGGTATGACATGAATTTCTCTTTATTCATGGTTGACCTTCCCATCTGTCGACTAGATTCATCTGTCGACTGGATCACTCAGCATTATTCTTCTTATCCTCCTGCTTCGTCTCTTCGCCTAATTTAGTTTACCAATGAGAATTCACATTCGCATTGACATTAACATTCGTGTTGGCATTGGGACTCGTGTTCGTGCTCGTGTTCGTATCTGCATTGGAGCCAGTACCAAACGAAGAAGAATTCTCTTTTTCCTTTTCCAGCTTTATTCCAAACATACTTGCCCAGAACTGTTTCATCACACCCGTCATCAGCGACCCTCAACTTTTGTCCCAGCTTTATAGTTCCCGAAAGCTTACCTGAGGTAAAGCCAATGGATCAGGACCATTGAAATCCGCAGTCAGCCCACCTCCCATCAGACCATCTACCCCTTGTCCTATTGCAACTCCACCACCACTGCCACTTCCACTACCACCGACATTCGGGTCAACCCTCGTATCGTTCCCGTGAGTATGATTTGAGGGTCCACTGGAGGGAAGTGAAGATAAGGTACTACCTTTCGGGACGTTAGCAGGGGTGGGTAACGAGACAGGCGGGAAAGCCTGGATCTGTGATAAAGGAGTGGTGAAGCTCGAATCGGACACCGAATTGAGTGACATTCCGAATAGGTTAGGTGATATCGAGGAAAGTGTAGAATGGGTAGATACGGTCGTACTGGGTTGAGGTGTGTTACGTTGTTGGGTTGCTGCGCTATTCGGAAGAATATGAGTCAGATCAATCCTATACGAGATATGGAGGAGGCATAGTCAACTCACGTCACAAGTTTCTCCAATTGGACTAGACCCTCACAAAGGTCCGCTTGAACAGGATGGGTCACGTTCCAAGTAGAAAGTCGATCTTCGAAGACTCTAATAACTCCTCGCAGGTCGTTCTGGATGATGCAGGGATGAACATGAGATTACGTTTCTAGCTAGTATAGTGAGGGGCACTTACCAAGCACTTATTGGCAATCTCGGTTCCCGGCTGTCTTATAGCCAAGAAAGCGCATACAGCACCAGCTTGGAATGCCTGACAAGACCAAGCAAATCAATACGATGCGATGAATCTTGTATGCAGCATTTCACCTACCCTATAGTGCATAGTCCAGAATGACCAACCCAAGGTACTTTTCGTCTCAGTCATTGACTTGTACGTCCTCAGGAGCAGATGAGCAGCTTGAAGACAAATCTCGGTCGATTCCGGGTAAGCAGCGGGATCAAGTCGAAGATATGGGCGATGTAGGACCATACTATGTGGTAATATCATCAGTCAGTTCGCTCACCGCATGTTCTGAACATACTCACACGATAGTCCAGGTTTTCATACTCAGTATCAGCGTCTGATTTAATTGTCTTCTATTCCTCGACCCCAAAAGATATTCAGGCGTATCATTCTCCTTGAATTTTATCCCAGGTGGGAGATGGGAGTACCATTGACCTATATCGTGCGCGAGTCGTACAGCATCCTGGTATGTATGTTGATTGGGATCCTCTCCTGGACCATAGTGCGACAATTGAGCAGCTGATTGATCATTGTCCTTTGGCGGAGGAGAGAACCATCCGTATATCGTCGATCGACTGAATCGTCTGTCTACAGTGAAAATGCGATCGAGGAGTTCAAAGGAGGGGATCGTCAACTGATAAAACGCAGCATGGTAGGTCTGTTCAGTAGTCTCGTTGGAAAGTACATTTGAGGGCGGCAGATATTGCTGAGCACTTCCAGGGAGTTCAGATAGATTTGCATCGGGTCGGTCTTGAGGCAGATTCGTCGAATAATAGCTGATCGTACTTGGTCTTCCGAAGAATATACATAACATACACTCAAAACCAGCAATAGACCACCTGTTGGCCATCACATCAGCTTCGCACCAACGATAAACGGAGACATTCTCAGACTCACCATAGTCGTCGTCTGCTTTCGGCCTGTCGCATCGAGATTTTGGGATCAAGACTTAGAGGATCTTTATGTAGACCCAGGGCGATCGCTTGTTTCACCAGAGTACCTCCAGTTGTCCAAGCATCCGCCGCTCTCTCGCTCGCCAACCTAGATCAAAGCATATTAGTCAGCCATACATACCCTTGTGCCCTTGTGCCTCGTCCATTAAGTCCATCACGCTTACAAATAAACCATTTGCAAAAGTTGGGCTTGGACGGTCCTCATGGTGGGATTAGCAAGGTAAGCGCAAAGCCTCAACGCTTGGAAAGAAGCCGATACTACACGAAAGGAAATTCAAGCGTCAGTGAAAATACCAAACTAATCCGAAGCCGATCACTTACAGTAGAGTTCGCTTTGTAATCTGCTCGACGTAAGATCTTTGGGATCCTTTGTTGCTTTTTGGGCATGTCCTTGTCTGGCCGTCGAGGCGTCTGGATGTCCAAATAGCTCTGCTGCCGTAGCTCGGATCACACATCCTGTGGAAGACGAATTATCAGTAATTAGTAATTGATATAAGAGTTTGGGAAGAGGTCAGAAGAACCGTACCAAGTGCACAGATGATGAGATGCAAGGCAAGAGACGAAAGAGGAACATTCATCTTGTCTTTCGTAGACATTGCGAAGAAATCTGTATATTCCACATGTATCGTTGGCCTAATAGCGGAAAAGGGGTTAGTGATAGCATCTTGATATCGGAGCGACAGAGAGATCTCGACTCACATATGAAAAGGATGGAAGTACACCGCATGTTCCTCCTCCCAAGCTTGCCATAAGCTGCAGCAGAAGCGTTTAGGTTAGCTCTTGGTTGTTCCATTTCGGGAATCGGAACGCTCACAGCTCGGCCTGTTCGGAATTAGGTAGTAGTCCGATGATCTCTGCGCTGAAATTCTCATGACTCCAGATAGTAGTGAAGGGATAAGTCTTTCTCAAATCAGGAAAAACACCTGTGAAAGCTACATCTTCAGGTATCGATAGCAATTGACCATCTCCCTTGTCTTGCGCAAGTTCTCGTAGCTACAACGTGAGATACGATGAGCATATGTCCTAGATCATTTGGCTATCGGATGAGACTCACTCTTCTCAACATTGTCTTTCCCGTCAACGCACCTAAGAAGACTTTCCTACCGGTTTTATCAGATGACATCTCCTCACCTGGGAGCAAGTATGTCTGGTACGGTTCCAACTTGTAATCTGCATCATCATGATGTACCGACGGTCCTGCAGGGTCATCATGCAGCGCCGCTGGATTGATGCTCGATCGTATGCCTCCGGATCGAGAAGGAATAACGCTCTGTGGCGCCCATATAGGTGGATTGGGAGTTATACTCCTACTTCCAGCTGCTGCCGCAGAGTTCTCCACGTCTTTAGCTTCATCAATCTTGAATCTTGCGAATCGATCGACAATGACTCTACGTTTCTTATCTTCGCCCGCACTGTCCTCCACGGCTGGAAAGGCTAAAGGTGGAAGAGGAGCTGGTGTTGCATTTGCTTGAGCTTGAGAGCGAGTAGGTGCCTTTTGACGTAGTTCACGGACGACCTGTTCGAGTTCTGCGATTCGACGTCGTAGACGCTCTGCCTCGGCCACTTCGGGATCGTTCCTATGGCAATGACGAAGTTAGATGATGAAGTCTGA
The DNA here is from genome assembly GCF_036426115.1 of Kwoniella botswanensis. NCBI lineage: Eukaryota > Fungi > Basidiomycota > Tremellomycetes > Tremellales > Cryptococcaceae > Kwoniella > Kwoniella botswanensis. Next base: position 15,242,445 of record NC_088599.1, on the reverse strand, counting down.
GCGAATGAGTAGACAGTGACACTCACATATCTCGAGCTTCATCGATCTCATAGACGCAAGTTCCGGTCTATAATCAAATCAGTATAAGTTGACCCACATAGTCTGAGAGGACAAAGGCTCACTAGTCCCAAAGCAGTGCACCTTCCACAAGGTCTCTTCCTGTCACACTATTGGGATATTATCATCAGCTCTTATTGATGGTGTGCAATTGGGTCTATCACCTACCCTTCTTTTGTGGTTATGGCAAGGTACACAACTTCTTATCGTTCTATTCCTCTTTCTTTTCCTATGATCAATTTTCTCATCCGTTTCTTGTCCTTCTTCACCTTCCATATCGCCTCGTATCTTTGACGATTCTCCCTCCCCGGATGTGCCGATATTAGCAACTTTTCCGGAAAAGTCCTTGGCAGTCACGGGCGGTTGACCGTCGACTATGATCTTCTTCGCGCTGGGACACGATGTTGGTTGATGAAACTCATCGTCATCTACACTGTTGACCGAGGTAGTGGTATTGGGCGGCACGCTTGCGCTCGCACTGCCACTCGCGGCATTTAGACTCTCGTCATCGTCTGTTGTCCTTGAACCAAAAGTACTTGCCCTAGAGCGCTTACGTCTCGATGCCGATCCCGGTGTCGAAGAGGCAATGGATGATTGAGGGTGAGGTGGAACAGACGACATAGGTTGCCATGTCCTTATTCCCAGTGATGATGGAGTCGCCTGTACAGGGGAAGTTTGAACGAGCCCCGTGAGGGAATGAACATATTGTTGCAATCCGTTGTTACCATCGTTGGCACCTCCAGTGATCCCACTCAATAACGTTGAGTTCCCATTACTTGACTCGGCGCCGCTGATCATGGGTCGATTCGAGAAAAGAGGATTGAAAGTGTCCTTGTTGATCATATCAGGCATAGATTCTCTTCTTCGAGACAGTCCACCATATTGCCAAGGTTGTATCCCCCCATGTCCACCAGTCAAAGGGGACTGGTAGGAATGAAGTGGATAAACATCCCGGTGCGGTGTGATGGGTGACGAGAGCTGTTGCATCGCTTCTGGATAGCCATGCGGGGATGATCGGAAGTGAGGTGTATTGAAAGAAGAAGGAAACGAAGGTGCAGGTGGCAATGTACGCGACTGTGATGGTTCGAGATGATGTTGAAATCCGGTAGAGCTCGAAGTAGATGTAGATGAGAGAGGAGGAGCAAAAACTGAGAAATGTTGATATTGTTGAGGTAAAGTAGCTTGATTACTTTGAGGGAAATCCCTATGTTCACCTAAATTGCTATTGCCGCTGCTATTGTTGCTATTATTGATGTTATTACCATTGCCATCACCACCTTGACCCCTCCCTCCATACCTGTTACCTCCCCCGGCCTCATCTCCTATACTGTGGTGATAGTTCTGTCGCGATGCAGCTGATCCCCGTCGATCGGGAGGTATGATGTTCGAGTAAGGTGAGTTATCCATCGGTGGACTACTGTATCTCTGATCTACCTAGTCTGACCCAAGACCCGTTGCTGTTTTCTTCACCTTTTCCTGTTAGGTGATCTCAGATCTATGATCGATTTCACGATGACGAACACTTGAGATCATGTGTATACCACTCTTCACCTCTGTCCTTCCCTCGTTGTCTTGCAATTTGCCTTTCTCCTTCCGATGTTATAGATACTTGATAGCCAGGGGGTTGGGTGTATGGGAGAAGTCTTATTGATTAATTTCTACTGTCGATTTGAAGGAGATAAGGAGATGATTGTGAAGCAGAAAAGTAGAAAACGAAAAGAACGCAGAACGCACAGAGACAGGGTTCTGGCAATCTATATGAGCGAATTCCAGTCAACCCAAATCGAGGTGGAAGACGTCGATGACGCTATAATTGATTAGATCTATGATAGATTACGAATTTGGAAAAGGTATGGAAAGAGAGTGAACCAGAAAATCTTGTAGAGTTGGAATGTTGTTTGTTCCAGTCTGGTGTCGGATCAACCTAAAGCTGAGCTATTTGGATCAGTGTCGAGTAAGCTTATAACAGCACATTTCGATTGAGATTTGACCAATATCTCCTCTAAACCCTTACTTCCTCCCTGGATCTTCAATGTATGTAGGAGATAAGAGGATGATTACTCTAGCTAGTATACAATCACGAATAAGATATGTCGATGTTTGACCCACCTGGGATTCGATAGTCTATTACGGTCCAAATTCAAATTCGACTTTTCATTTCCATCAGTCCATAATCCTCCATCACTCCTCGTTGCAAAAAGGCAAGCTGACTCACGTCTGGGCAACGGTCATACATAAGCTTGATGACAGGTCTTCTCTTCGATAGCAGCGAGCCTTCTGCTTCTTGGTTTGACTGCTGAGCGTTATTTACTTCCGTATGTGAGGTATCCTTTCCGTACGAGTACCACTTCGAGCTCGGACCTATCTGTCTGCTCCCGATGACAATGCTGGATGTAGATATGAAAACCAGCGATGGGATTTACATGTCGATGACGATGGGGATTATATCACAGTGGTATGTACGAGTAGTATGTACCACTGTCCCAAGGAGCATGTAAGCATCTTACGAGTACTGCATCATCTCTCCTCATGTGAGTATCCATCTACATCCTGTACGTACCTTGTCATCTTGCCCTTTGGCCTTTGTGCCTGTAAGAAGACAAGGTTGAAGATTCCTCAGGGTTAAAGAGAGAAGGGGAAGAGGTGGTCAGGGGGATCTTGCAAGTGCTGTAAAAGCTAATCGGGAAGTATGATGACGAGAGATTTTCGTTATTCCATGGGAATCAATTAAGCTATTCTATCAAGCGATACGAGCACGATACCAGTGCTGATCTGCATCTCATGCTGCCAACGATTTCATCGCGATCTGCACATGTATCTCCTGGCCGAATCTGCTGCATACCGAACACAGGCAGATAGCATGCACCCTGAACATTGAGAAATACCCCAGTTTTCCTAATGGTATGAAACCTTGTGATTCAGATTACGGTATGTAGGTAGGGGTTGGTCAGTCACCTGTCCTCTGTTTTTACCGAACATGATCTCGGACTAGCAAGGGATTCACCTGACAGAAGCGAATCTCTCTATGATTATCCACTGGAGGACGAAGCGATTCGTGGCAGCTCATACGAAATCTCTGCATGTCTCGAACATCAGGAAATGCAGAAACCCCCAGTTCCAGTCTTTCGGTTCCAATGCAGAGCATGTGATCAGAGATCTAGCGAGGGTCGTTCGTCATTATTTATCGTATAAATAGTGGAAGCGAATTGCAGTCAGGCTTGACTTTCGAACAGATTGAGGGAAGTGTTGACTTAGCTCGCCTGACCGCATGGAAGCAGAATACCAGATTTATGCTTAGCGAAGTATCGTAAACGGAATGTAATCTTACTCATCAAGACCCTCACTTGCAATGATGCAAGACCCTTGTCCTATCAGCATTCTCACATTCCAAAGCATGAAATCTGTTTTTATCAGTAGCTGCAAATCAGATGAGACGGCGTTTCAGTAGATCCTTGAGATGCGAGCGGACACGGAGGTCTCCCGTCTGAAGTCAAGGCATGATAAACCCTACAAAAATAAATCACAAATGCATTTCATATTGACTCCAAATGCTACGTCCCACATCCACGGTCAAATCTACAAGTACCCTCCCCGTAAACATACATATATAGGTATGTCAACAACACCTGCGGCCCATCCCCTGACTCTTTGCAGACCCCAGACTTAATAAGTAACTTCCAACTCCTTATCCGAATGTTTGAACTCTCCCGCATTCGGATCCAATTTCTTCTCATTACCTCCTGCAAACTTTTTGCTCATATGCATCCCACCGCCTATCCCACCTCCGCTAGTGGACGTTACCGATTTATTGAATGTACTGGATGTCGATCGGGTTGAGGTGGAGGTATATGGCTTCTTACCGAATTTCGGTGTTGGACGAGAAGCTGGATGAGTGAATTTACAATCGGCTGGTGACACAAATAAACAATCAGCTTTATTGTGCCAAAAGAACCAAAAGCAAGTCTAAAGCATATACAGAAACAAGGATAAACTTACGCCTTGTACATCTCTCTCCATATCTACAAGAGACCTCTTTCTTCGTATCATCCAACGCACCATCCATCAAGCCTTTATGCGACATGACCACCTCGACATCCCCATCCCCATCATTGTCCTCGTTATCTGAACTTGCGGCCGGTACAGGTACAGGTGCAGTTTTGTGTTTGGGTGCCGCCTTGGCAGCTGTAAGTGCAGGAGGTGGGATGGAATTACCATTCTCATCTTCGTGTCTGAATGGACATGACGGGTTGGTGCAATTTTGATATTTACACAATAATCGACTGGGTCCCGCGGAATCTCCTGTATTCATGGTATGAGTTGTGTCCAGTCGAGCAGGAGCCAGTTAACTCACCTAATGTCGCTGCTGGACTGACATGACTCTTGATACACTCCGCATCTTTACACTCCTTTCCATTCTCACATGGCTCTTCACTCAAAACCATTCCCGTCTTCTCATCTGCTACGGGACTAGGATGACTGTATGGACACCTTGAATTGCTACATCCGATGGAATATCGACACAAAGCTGTAGACGACGGCTTGTCGGGAATGGGTCCAGGGGTCGCAGCCGATTTAGGTGGAATACCAGATACCGAGTGTGCACCTAATTTCGTACCGTGTGGTACTTTTACTGAAGGTGGACGAGAAGGTTTGGCAGAAGTTGCGGATGCTTGTTGCTGTTGTTGAAATTGTAATTGCTGTTGTTGTTGCTGTCTCTCCTGGAATGATAGATTTGACGTTAGGTTCCAGAAAAACGAAAAGATCAAGGCTATCTTCCGTACTCACTTGCATCATCGTCGCTACCATATTGTTCATCTGAGCCATACTAGCTTGCATCATCATCATCTGAGCTACCATCTCCTGCTGGCCTTGAGGCATGAATTGACCGAAGTTAGGCTGAGCAAAACCAGGTTGTTGTTGATTTTGCTGTTGGAAGTTGAGACGGAAGCCTACATCCGCACAGCACTCCTTGTTCAGCGTTGATCCAGCCTGAGAGCGACAAGTACACTCACCCATGTGATTTCCCATACCCATGTTACCACCTCTTCCGCCCGCCATACCTCTTATCGGCACGCCTCTTCCCCTCTGAGCATTCCCGTTACTTATCCTGTCCGCTAGACTTTTACCCTCATTACCCATTCCCCTTGGTCCGGAAGGGGCATTGACCCCAACGTCCGATACCCTCTTCTTGTTCTGCCCATCCTGTATATCCGACGCTTTTCGCTTTTCAGGTTGCGAAGATAAAGGTGCTAAGGCTGTATTGAGCAATCTAGTCCCCGATCCACCTGATCCCCTCGAAGCAGTTACGGGTGGTTGTGATGATGGAGCAGGAGCAGAAGCAGGTACAGGTGAAGGAGATGGAGCGGTGGTGATGTTTTTGGCGGCTGAGAATAACCAATCTAAGAATGCTGGATCGAAATCGGATCCTACCAGATCATCCATCTCGGTTTGGACTCGTTCTGCGGGTTTCAACGATTAGCTTTTCCGACCGATGCTGACGTCAATTCATCGATAATTCACCTCGTGCGCTTCCATTGGCTATATGTCAAAGCTTTGATCAGCTTCATTATCAGAAATCGTGATTGATTTAGCTGACTTACCAAGCAAGACAGTGATATACTCCGCCATGACATTATCTACATACGGCAATGCAAACGTGAGTACGAATCCCAAAATTGATAGTATCACACACATACCTTCCGGCTCAGCCCATTCTCTTCTCTCGAGCTCTCTCTGAATCTCCGACTGGACAACAAGAACACCATCAGTTCATGACCTCAACTTCCACGAGAGTGAGGAAGAGCTGACTAACCTGAAGTTGAGCAGATTGCTCCGGATTCAAAGTGATTCCTGACATCCTGCTGTTCTTCTATTTCCTCCTTGGGCTTTCTGATATGTCGCTAGGTGATCGTAAGACGATATCCTAAGCAAGCAGTATTGCACGAGATGAAATGAGATGAGTCAAAGGAAGAAGAATTGACACGAAATCAAGACGATGATGACGGAAGTGATGGAAATACAGCAGCATCACGTCCCTTAAATGGGTGGCAAATTTGGATTTCATCCCACTTGTACCGTACCGTTCGATGTGGCACTAACCACCCCCTCTTCGTCAGCATTCATACATCCACTGTTCTATAGCCGCGACTGCTAATGATGACTCGTCACATAGCGTACAAAGTCATTCCATAAGATTCAAGTTATCATAAGTTATATATCATATCTATATTTATATTCTATCTAATTCTCCTTCTCCCCCAGAGCAACTCATGGACTCTGAGCTTTCCGTCGATGACGGTAAGCTAAGCCGCTTCCACCAATCACACGCCCAAATCCCCGTCCTTCTCCATAATCCTCTTCCTAGCTAGCTCATGTTCTTCCTGAGGCGTACCAGGAGTCTTATAAAAAACTATAAATTGAATACCCAATACAACCGTCCAGGCAATCATAAAGTACCATGTCCTCGATCCTGATTTAGACCATTGAGGGATAGTCGAGCTGGTATCTTGTAGACCAGCTTGGACGGCCATCGTGATTGCGCCTCCTACTTGAGCCTACGTGATATGTTAGACTTGGTCAATGAAATGTCCGCTTCACACAGGCATAAAGTTTCTCCTCGAGGTATGACTTTTAAAGTCACTTACTAAAACATTTACCCATGCACCCATCACTCCGGCCATTTCTACATCGGAATACACGATCAGCGACCACCCTCATCTCACGATAGAGGAAACTTGGAAAAGATAGCACACTTGATGATCAGAGGAAAGCCATCACTTACCTGGAGGACCATACGTGACAATATTGATACCACTCGCAAAATACGTGATCATAGCACCAAAACTACCGATCACGAAAGCTGGGAAACAGTATCGCCAGTATTTGTCACCTGGACCGCCGTCTGAGAATACCTGGAGGATCTCAGCTATGACAATTACTACAATAGTCAGACCCAGTGTCAGTTGCCATCCCACTTGAATATCCTGATTGATCAAGATTCATTGAGAAGAGTTGTCGTGGGAAGGGGTACTCTTGATCACTCACGGATCATACCTCCAATGGTCCATCTGGGTTTGGTCAATACCTGCGGTACGGCATGTGCGAAAGCAGCTGCTAGCAAGCATACTATACCTTGAGGTAACATTGCGGCTGCTACGTGGACTATCAAGAACAAACAGATCCCATTAGCTATTTCCCCTATACCTCGCAGTTCGACGATGACAACGATAGTGAGAGACGAGTCGACTCACGTGCAGACCAACCGTACACTTCTTGCCACCAAGTAGAATATTCCAATTGAGATGTAGCCCAAAATGGGAAAGCTATCAATACAGCCAACGAGAGGATGATGACGTTGGTTATTTTCCATATTGAGGATGGTAATACAGCTGTTTTAGGCGGGATACGAGATTCTACATTTACAAGATACGAAGATTTAGCATCTTGCGAATATTGTTTTTCTTGATTATCGTACAGAGCTTCGTGATATTACGAGGTTATAGTAATGAGATGGTAATCCGACTACTCACCCCAGAAGAAGAACCCTACACCGAGCGGTATAGAAATAACCAGTGGAGCGATAAAGCTTGCTGAGCCCCAGCCGTCTATAGGACCCTGCGTCAAGGCAAGTATAAAGCATATCAATGCACCCATCATCAAAATCACACCAGGCACATCCAGCCTCTTCCATCTTGGGATCGGATCATGTTTGGTAGAATATGACGAGCCAGTGTACGGCAGTAAGATGATAGTTGCTATCGTAAATGTTATACCTGTGTACATGAGAGAGCAAGTCAGCTTGTATAAATCTGGCCGAAAGAGAATATTCACTCACAGATGATTGCAATTAGACGGAAGAACCATTTATATGACGCTTCCATACATAATCCAGCTAAGACTCTGAACAAAAGAATAATCAAAATTAACACCGGTTTAAGATGAGAAGCAATGATCATGAAGCAATCACGGCAACTTACAATCCCAGTACGTTACCCAATCCTCCAGCCAAACTCATCATAGCTAATTTCTTCTGTTGTTCTTCAGATCTCGGAAACATGTGAACGGTGAGATGACTAGCGGTGTTGGATGCAAGGACAATACCAATATGAGTCTTTCTCCAGAACAAGATTGTACGGTGGGGTGAGGTGTTCACAGAAAGTGATCTATGATAGATGCGAAAAACTCACAAAGCAGAAGGGATAGCTAAATACGATCAATCAGAACAACATAAGTGCGAATTCACCTTCAACGTATCTTCCCAACTCACTCATCGCTCCACAGATACCTCCTAAACCTCTCAAGATCAAGAAGCCATATCTGGAAATTCGCAGAAAAAGTATCAGCTCGAACTTCAGGTTGTATATAACAAGATGAGCTCACTTGCTGGAAGTCACGAATGAAGTGATCAACGAGATTACACCTAATCCCAGAAATCCAGCTTCGAATATGATTTGAGCTGGGAAAAGATCACTCAACCTTCCGGCAAATAGGAGGAACGCAGCGAAACATAATGAATAGGATGTGATGATCTGCATATACATTATCCCATCGTCAGCTAAATCTCGCCTCTGGAATATCTCCCACGACCTCGAGGTACCGCAAGACTCACCCAAACTACCTGAGATATACCCAAGTTGATATCCAAACTTATTTGAGCAACAGCAACAGCTACTCCAGATACGTTACAAATATCCACAAAGGTAGCTACGCTGAAAATGAATAACAGGAAGTTTTTACGGGATTGCGATAATTGAGCGAGAGGATGTTTGGAATGTTCTTTTTCTGCCTCTGCCTCTGCTTCTTTCTCCGGTGTTTGTGTTTGTCCTTCTTCTGTGGTGGCATCTTGAAGAGGGGGTGATCCCTTGAAAGGTGTTTCGGTTACTTCTGGACTGGCAATCGTCGTTTTGGGTTGAGCGTCCATAGTTTCCTTGGGTATCGAATGGATGGGGCCGTCTTCTACTGTTGAGGGTATTGTGCGAGTGAATGACTTATAACATACACATGAGATGAAATTTCAGTTTGAGTATGTTGCAGAAGAGCTTGATATACACCTTTTATAACAATCTGTATTTATCTTGTTGTCAGACTTTAGCCCATTCGATAAGTATAATTTCATGAGATGGCCAAAGCCCGTAGCCCGTACTGGCCATACCCCGAATATTATGTTACGATTAGTACTGTATGCATAATCATGCAGAGGTTATCAACACCTTCAAGTCTGATATTTTATTTATCGGTCACCGATCGTTCGGTTGACTGCTCGCGAAAAGAGGAAGAGAACCTGTATCCGTACTCCAGTAATTCGGATATTGACCTATCCTTCGGTCACCGCAAATGTCAAAGCGAGTCCTTCCGACTGATAATTGAGCATTCAAATGTAGCTTCAATGGCTGCCAATATTGTACATGCATCATTACGGTCAAATGACATTCACGATTTTCCGTTATCCCATTTCCATGGCTCACATCCAGTCTTTACACGTCAGCATGAGCAAATCAAGTCCAGTGGTGATTCAACATCAAACGTCATCTACCGTTATGTGACTGAATTGCGCCCCGACAACCGCCGGGAATTCACTTTCGGCCCCATGATGCCGGATCCGCGTTTGCGGTTTATCTCATGATCAAGTTGGATGGATTGGATGTCTTTCTCACACAAACACAACAGAAGAGACGAGAACATCCAAGAACAAGACCATGTAATACTCTATCGACATGGATCTGACATTTTGATCTCAATTGACCAACGGACGGACCTTGTAATGATATCACATCGGTCTATCGGTAGTCCTTTAACTCCAAATTAAACCCGAAAGAAAGACTCGTGAAAAACAGACGTCTTTGGGGAAGTGTGCGCATAGATAGAGTCGGGGAAACAACAAGAACGAAGAAGGGGTTGATTGATATAAATAAACCTGGATCAAAGGAAGGGGTTCAGACATCGTTTCATTCTCTCGAGTATCGTCATAGCCGCAATTTCCCCATCATCCCATCAGATCAAACAGCGCATAGCCGCATTTCAAAGGAATCACTCAAACGTAGAGACAAGAGGCCATAGCGAGTACAAAGGAAGAGGAAAATTCCCCCTTGAATAGGCAAGAAATCAGAGCATATCATAGCATATACAACGACGTCATTCTCGTAGTATAAGAATATGGTCTAGTCGAATAAAGGAAGAAAAGATTGCTCACTATCACTAGGACGGACCTTGAAGAAGCTTGACTCGAAATCATCCTCATCCCTCTCAGTTCCCAAAAAGCTTCTTACTCACACACCTTATCCTATCTGCTCTTCGTGCCATATAAAACCACAACATACCACGTCACAACAATTGTGTCTCGTCATACCGCGTCAACAACAACCCCAACACAATGACCAATCAAACCCCTTTACCCACCTACGCCAAGGTACTCTCTTTATCCCAATGGATCACCTATTTTCATCCCACAAAAGGTATATTCAGATCACCCTCTTCCCAAGGTGAATCTATCGAACATCTCGATATCGACTTGCGATACGTCGAGCATGATTATCACCAGCGCCTCATTACTAAACCAGCTAAAAACAACGACGAGCTGTTGTTGCCCAGCGGTAATCAAGATATCAACTTGCCCAGAGTGGTGGTGTTGACTCTGAGAGGTGGGGAGTATGTCCAAGACGATGATAGTAGGATGGAATCCCTTGCAGAGGTCTTGATGGCTATTAATCCCGTTGAGGTTCATTGGTAAGTGCTACACTTACCGGAATCAGATGGATGGTGGAGCTGACGATACGAGAATATAGGGTCAACGCCGCGACTGATCCTTCTGAACAACTCACATTTGCTACTCACCTTGTCCATCCTGCTATCATCGCTGCAGGAGAAGTTTGGTCGAGGAATGGGTCATTGAGGAAGCTTGTCGTTCAAGGTATGTGCTTTTTCCTCTTCACTCCTCCTTTGTTCTCTTTGATGCTCCTACAAACATAGCTTATCCTGTGGTTTGGTGTTAGGAGGATTCCCCGTACCCAACCTCACTGCACCCACACCATTCTCGTTAACTCCCGCTGCTACCCCCTGTCCATCACCTGGACTCAGTCGATCGACTTTCGGCGCATTGACAATGTCTCATTCTACTCCTGCTTCTCCCGCTACATCCAAATTTCCCAATTCAGGATTACCTGCGCTGAGCACTACCAAGCCGAAACCTGTCGACGAGGAAAGGTTGAAAGCTCGAGCTGAGAGACAACGATTGGCAGAGTACACGTTGAAACCTAGATTCGAGTATGCTTTCGGAGGTTGGACAGTCGACGAGTTGGGATGGAGACTTGATGGTGAGTACTTTATTGTTAATATTCCTTTTGAGAATAGAGTATAAATTTGTGCTGATGATCATCTGGCTTGGTGGTATAGGTCGTTACACCCCGGCATGTCAATTATCAATCATCACTCACATCTTCCGAGCATTCGGTACTTCTTTCCCTTCCTCTTCGAGGAAAGTCGACATCGATTTACCCTCCATGATCATCTTCACCACCATCCCTAGGGGAATCATCAACGATTTGGTCGAATTACCTTCCAAACTCCAATTGGACGAGGAAGTAAAAGCGTATCTTCAAGACGTCACTTTCGTTTCTATTGATAAATCTCATTGCCCCGCTGCAAGATTGTTCGATACAGGGATGGAAGTGTCCGAAGATAGGGAGAGACAGAGTCGACGTATCAAATCTGAAATGATACTCCTCCACTCTAATTCCCATTTGGAATTCGACTTGGTCTCTTTGGAAGAGCTAAGAGAGGTTAACAAACCGACATTGGACTTACCTCAACAGGGAATTTCACCAGCTGTATCGGATAGCTCGATCTTACCTGATGATACGGAGGGACCGACCGAGGACGAAGGTGAAGAAGCTATCACACCTGAGGTGGGATCTAGTCCAATTGTCGATCCGTCTGATAGGTTGGCTACGGAGAACAACAAAGTGAACAGATCCTTAATCCCTCTTTGAGTAACTCCTTGGTCTTGTAAGTTCGGTGTGGTCAACGAACGAGGATGGAAGCAAGTGCCTGTATGTATGTATGATAGTTGGTGATGCCCTAAAAGTGTTGATATCTTTTCTTAGTGATTATGATGGAAGGGAGATGGGAACGGGAAGGAGAAGAATATACGTATCCAAAAGTGCATGTATGATTTATATCACTACCTGTCTAATGAAATTGTATATATCTGTCTATACGTGCAGATGAATAGGATTCCCGATAACGTTTAGATAGGTAGGCATCGAAATCGGTAAGGAGATGTGGATCGTCAGATGTAAGATGGGTTGATGGGTGGGTGAGCCTGATAATCTGTCCTGATGTCGGCTTACTCCTTTACTTCCCCTTACGGCCCGTGTTGTCGTCACCGCAGGCAGACTCACTTTCACTCGCACATTACATTGCATTGCACTTCTCACAGCCTCATTTTGAACAGCATATCCATCTTCTGCTCATAACAGTTCCATCATAACAGTGAACATATCTCTTCCTCATACATAACGTCGTACATTGAGAGAGAAGAATAAGCACGATGAAGGGGTTCACCAAAGCTTTACAGCGGTATGTCTTACTGGCATCTGGTATGTCTTGGCATTGCTAACAGGACGTTATGGGATGTAGGACACCACATAATTTGACGAGTAGGATTGGGATGTCTAAGAGTGAGTATTAGTGTCTACATCGACTTCATGGCGAATGAGGAGATGGATGGAGTAGAGGGAGGATGAGGTGTCTAAATGAGGAGGAGAGAAAAGCTGTGTTTGAACTGTAGATGTGTGATGGGGATTGATGAGGATGTCATGAGGTTGAGGAACTTGCTCAGCTAACACATGCTAATTACACGTTGCTCTGACAGAATCCACTGATGTGGAATTCAATGACTAGTGAGTGATCTCATGAACATCATCATTCGTCGAACGGAAGGCTGATAACAGTCGTTCTTAACTCATAGCGAGAGGAAATTCGCAGCTGTCGAAGCTGCTTGTGAGAAGATGTTGAAAGATTCGACTGTGTTTAGAGATTCAGTGTCAAGTGGGTGTTCCCTTCCTCCTGTCGCCCCTTCCTGTCGTCCCTCTCCCCCTCTCCGTCCCCGTCTCGCTCTTCGTTCCTCCCTGTACTTGCCTCTCCCTCTTCATCGCAAAGTCTACCACCTGAGCTAACACATCGGTCTTCATTTGACCACATAATTCACAGATCTACTCTCATCCGGATCATCATTCTCTGCATCACTCGCTACCCTTTTCTCACCGATGGGAGCAGAGTACAATTTAGCCGGTAAACACCCTCAGGCAGAGGTGACGGTGAAGAATATCACGGTATATCAAGGTATAATGGAGGAGATGAGGGGTGAGTCAACAGTTAGAGCTCGTCACAACAATACTTCTATCTTCGATTCATGACAATACTGCTATACCTGAGGGTAGGAAGCTGATCAAGAAACTCTCCATAGAAACCCTCTCACCTGAACTTGAGTTGATCGATTCTCGAGTGGTCCAACCGTGTAAAGAGCTCCATGAAATCTGCAAAAAGATCCGAAAGACCATTGTCAAGAGGGATCATAAGTTGGTAGATTACGATAGACATAATAACTCGTTAAATAAGTTGAGGGAGAAGAAGGAAAAGAGTTTAAGCGATGAGAAGAATCTATTCAAGGTGGGTTGGGTCTAGATATATCATCTTCCTCTTCCGGATTGAGTCTGGTCGAATGTACTGACCCCTTGCTGTCAATACACCAGGTCGAACAAGATTTCGAACTCGCTTCAGGGGAATACGAGCACTACAACTCACTTCTGAAGACCGAACTACCCCATTTCCTCGGATTGGCAACTAGGTTTATTGATCCTTTGTTCCATTCTTTCTACTATATGCAGTGAGTAACGTTGACCAATGGAAGTCAACATTTGTCAACTTCCACCGCGATACACCTCGTCCGAAGGGATCGTACTGACCTGGTTGCTGCAGACTTAACGTATATTACATTATGCAAGAGAAACTCCAATCTTTCGCTGATGGAAAATACGACTTGTCAAGAAAGGATGTCGAGAATATCTACCTTGAGCAAAGGGGTGATACGGCCGAGCAGATTGAGGCGATGGCTATTGTGAAGAGGATCACTTCTACCGGTGAGTATTGCGACTACATGAGCTTAAACGTTTTGTCGTGATGTGAAACATAGGGGATCGGAGAAGGCTCTTGACTATTATCCTCTTACGTTTTACATTCAGATATTTCGGAAATGAATATGTGGTGATCTTCCGCTAATAAATGCATCTACCTCATAGCCAAGATGCTCCAAGCTCATCGATCCGCTTCCGGCACTTCCACACCCACTCGAACAGGTTCCATCGCATCCCGAACCACCTCAAACTCGTACCTCGACCGAAAGAGTTCATACGGCTCTTCAGCAGCAGCAGGCGAGAAAAGCACTTTCTCGCCACCGTCTAGAACAGTCGCTGCTCCTCCACCATACACTTCGGCTTCTTCGACGACCAGTATCAAGAAGGCACCTCCTCCACCACCTCCTTTGAAACCTAAACCCAGTTTCAACAGGGCTGTGTATGCTACGGCGATATTTGATTTTGAAGCTCAGGTGGGTAATTCGATTCCTTGTCCTATAAGAATTTTTTTTCTACGGCGACATGATTCAGATAAGGATTGAACTGACGTTGGTTGTATGTCTCTTTTTAGGCCGAGGGTGATTTATCTTTCAGAGCAGGTGATAGGATTGAAATCATTGAGAAGACTGAGAATCCCGATGAATGGTGGACAGGTAGATTGAATGGCGCAACGGGTGTTTTCCCAGGTACTTATACGCAGGTTGATGCGTAGTGCTTGAGACCGGATTATGCAGTATGAAGGCAAGATGGAATGAAGATAAGGATATTGGTTGAAGATTTAATTTTGCTGAAGAGAGAGAAGGAAGATAGATGAAAACTATTTTTAATGCAAGTTGTAATTTTTCCTCTTAATTTAGAACAGTAACGCAATGCCTTTTCTTGACTGTGTGCTCATGATTGTGACTTTACTGAAACAAGGTGGATATCACTAATCGCATACAACGTTTATCTACTGATGATTGAAGCACACTAGGAGCGAGGGTATCACCAAGATTTCGGGATTGAGGTGTAAAATACTGAAAAATTGTATCGTGAATATATGACAACTTGTATGAGCTAATTCGAAAGATCGAGAAATTGGCCACGACACTGAAGTCAATAGGAAAGTTTCTCTCGAGCAAGGATGACAAGATATAATCATATAAAATTTAAAATGATGGATATGGACAGTGAAAGGTTCGTTTTTACAGTGAAGATGTGGGCGAAGTTAGAACATCGATCAAAGATACTTTCAAAGATTTGCTCGATCGTCTGATGGCAGAGGTAGATGGCTGAGATCGAGGTGATTGGAATTGAGGTTTGATAGAGTTTGAAGAGTGGTCCAAAGGGTCTAGGTCCGCCTACAGTATAATCATCGATTAAAACTCAGCTCAAGTGTGGCGCATCGATGATTGGGAAAAGAAGCTATCGTACGAATGGATCTTTCGATTCCTTCTTATCTGGCTCAACGGCAGTATCAGTCTCGGTTTTCTGATCATTTACCTATTGCGTGCTCATGCTCATGATCAGCTATTATAACACATTCCATCGAGTATCTTGTATGTTGACCACTCACGATCTGAGGCGTAGTAGTACTCACATTCATCTCTGCATACTGCTCCAACCAATTCTTACGACTTGCAACAGCATTGTCCGATCCATTTATTCCCTCTCCCTCTGTAGGTTTCGTCTTCTCAAACTGATTGGAATTGGCGAAGAGTAATTGCTCCTCTTTGGATATGGGTGTATCCAATTTCTGAGGAACGAGGGGTATGGAGTGGAAAGTAAGTGGCTGAGGGGACAAGATAGATTGGATATCTTGAGCATAGCTATTCTGAGGCGATGTAGTCGATTGAGCGGACTTGACGGTAGACTGAGAAGTGAATTAGGTTGTTCATGAGCTTTGTGTATCATGAAGTTCTAAACCCTGAGCTCACCTCGTTCTGACCCTCTTCTCTTGTATCTTGATATTCATCTTCCTCATCAGAATCCTCCATATTTACTCTCTGCGGCTTATACCTCACTCCATCCCCTTCCTCATCCGCAATCACCTCCACCACCACCTTCTTTTTAGGGATGGTTTCTTGAATATCCTCGGAGGTCGACCCAGAAAACGATAAAGGGAATTTCGGCTTATGTTTCTCTGAAGAATTTGGTGTAGGATGATGTAGCT
Organism: Kwoniella botswanensis; assembly: GCF_036426115.1. NCBI lineage: Eukaryota > Fungi > Basidiomycota > Tremellomycetes > Tremellales > Cryptococcaceae > Kwoniella > Kwoniella botswanensis. The sequence goes on along the minus strand of NC_088599.1, from coordinate 15,226,107 downwards.
TTACGTCGCGACCGTTGACCCCAGCAGATTGAGATTTGGTTTCGTGTAAAACTGCGAGTTGGAGCTTCATCTTTTTGATTTGATCTCGAGCTGTATTTCGTTCGGAACGTAATCTATCAGAGGTCGTTCTCTGTGACATTCATTTCATTTCAGTCGACCAGTCTGCATAGAAGTGTATTGGTATCTTTTACTCACCTCTCGATGAAGTTCTTCTTTGAGTTTCTTCCTATCTTCCAAAAGACCTTTCTCAGATACTTGTGATTGGGACAGTTGAGCTTTCTACATAGGTCAGCATCAATGGTTAGTGATTCAATTCACAGGCTAAAATTCCAATTATCATTCAGAAGATAGTTCGATCTGACTTACCTCTTCAATCACTTCATCCAACCTAGCTTGTAATGCTTCTTTCTCCCTTCTCGAGAGATTCAGCTTATCGGATAATTTGGCATTATCATTCTATTTTCACATATGAAATCAGTATACAATGAGAACAATCCACCATGTCTGTAACTTGAGTGGTTTGATCTGATCCATAGATATTGCAGATAGACCTCACTCACCTCTTTACCTTTATATTTACTTATAGCACCTTCTTTCTCCCTATAAGCGTTATTCGTTTTGGCCTTCCACGTCTCCAACTCGGCAGCTAAGTGGGAATACTACAGTTATTTCCCATCAAATCAAGTCAAAATGGAGTTGAATTCGAATACAATCACCCATCAGCATATATATCATATTGTCATTCGCTCTTTGAGCATTCGCGTTTTCAAATTATCGGGGATCTTAGTCTATCGTGTCAGCACTCATGATCACTCACATCCAATTCTAATCCTCTATATCTCTTCTCGATCAAATCCCTTTTTTCCCTCTCGATCCTTTCCCTCTCTTCGACTTCTTTCAAAGTATTCTCTAATTCTTTCACTTTAATTTCACTTGCCAGGAGGGATTTAGCACATGCACTCTGACCTTTCTTTGACGATTGAGTTTCCAATTCCAATTTCCTATTTTTTTCTCTCTCATCTTCCAGCGTTCCTTCCAAGACCCTCAATACATCATTTAACGAAGAGTTTTCCTGAGAGAGCTTGCTAAGGTCATTCTCCATCTTGGCAATTATCTCTGGATTAGATCGAGGTGATAGCTCGAATTCGTCAATACGGTTCTTTAAGGTGTTGATTGTTCGTCTAGCCTCTGAAAGGGATGAATGGAGAGAAGTGTTCTCTCGGCGGAGTTGAATGATCTGAAATACCGAACAGTTCCAGCATCAATTACCGAATATCATGAGGAATGGAGGGAGACTTACCTGATCATGTTCGGCTAATCGATGGTACGTAAATGCAGTAGGAGGTCTAGGCGGAAGAGGAAAACTTTCTCTTGGTGTTTCTCTTTCTTTCTTACTCTCTTCCAGACGTCTTTGGACATCTTCAAATTCCCTTTTCTTAGCTTGAAGGGTCCTTTCCAAATCGGTGGTAGTGTCAAGTCTGAGGTTGAGATCATTACTACTCATCCTATATGTATCCTGTATTCACCAACAACATATCAGCTATCTGTGAAGACCATAACACCCAGCTGATCCAATGGTACTCACCTCATTTTCACCTATTCTCGAAGAAGACATGTTACCACTTGAGAATGGGATGGTATGATGCAACCGCAAGTTTTCTCCCCTAGGTGATCGATTTCTTTTTGGGTTAGTAGGATAATCATAATTCCCACCTGTACCAGTACCGGTAGCACCCGTGGTATACCTTCGATAAGAGGTACTTGGCATATCCTCATGAAGGTAATTCATCTTGTCCTTCTTTTCCTTTTTGGTATCGCCGCTGATGAACTTAGGACAAGGAAGGCGAGTAAGGGCGTGGGTATGATCACTTTGATTTCGAGCAGTCGGGTTGTCTTCACTAATAGAAGTAGTTGTTTGTGTGCCGCGCCCACTCGCCTTGACAGTAGAGGAAGGAGGAACGTCGTGGATCCACCGTTTCACCTTTTGGTTGGATGGGGGCGTACGTGTCGGGTCGGGCTCTTCTCCGTTCTTCTCTCCTGATCGGGTATTTCTGCTAGGTCTGTTTGCTGATGGTGTCTTCAGAGCAGAAACGAGCAAGTAGAGTATACAGTAAGCTCTCAAGGGAAAGAAGGTCGAACATACAACAACAACAAGGAGAAGATGATATGAAAAAGAGACGAAAGGAAATGAATGGAGTTTAGTATATACTGCTATGTTTGAACGCACCTTGATTGATGCACGAGCCTCCTCCCTTTCCTTTTCCGTTCCCTCCCCATCTCTCTGATTTAACTTGATACTTTTACCAACGAGGTTATAGTTGTGTTTGAGTGGACTGAGAGTACCACCCCGATCTGAAGTAGGTACACTCCCCCAGCCATCATCGTTCCCCCACGCAGATGATTGAGGCTGCCATTGAGAACCGCCTCTGCTATGTGAAGGGGAATGGATCGTAACCGGTAATGCGAGTGTATCTAGTTTTCGGACATCTCGAGCTAGGTCATTATAGAATCTTCGACGAGTGCCTTGAGTGGAGGTTACTGGCATGATCTTAGTCAGTAGAATCTTGGATAGTGAAATTCAGCAATTAGTAGATATGGATAATATTGAAGGTTAATCATCTTAAGGGAAAAAGAAGAAGAAATAGAAGAAGAAGGAAAAAAGGTTGAAGCTTGAACCCGCTGATATGTTCATTCCCGACAAGCACCGAAGCACAAGATCGATCTGCAAACTCCCAAGGACAACCAAAGACATCCATCTCAATATCACTGCATCGAATAACCCAAGTTGAACGTCTACAAAATCTACGCTTCGTCACCGATATAGTACGATGCATCTCTGCCACAAAAAGCAAGACTGGTTGAAATGCTTAATCCACGTGAAATAAGAGGTCATCTCCGCCTGGTGCCCCCTTTCTGTGGATAACCCTGACACATCACATATCGCAGTGTGTATATGTGTCTCACAGGTAATAAGTCACCACCAACAAGGTCTTTATCATCATTACTCGACCCATCAACTGCCGATCATTATCCTTTTCACAAGATCCATCCTTTCCTCACTCTTATCGTCCAGCGCATTGACCTCTGTCAGCACACTCTCAAGACGAGGTCATTATTGGTCATTCAAGACGTCATCGCCCCTGTGATCACACGACTATCTACTATCCACTTCCCTTGGCTGTCCCCAATATAAAGTACAGTCAAAATGTCACAACCACCTTCATCATCTTCATCCTCGCAACCTATTCCTATATCACCCACCACCTCCCTCCATCGACAACCATCCACGTCGGCTAGACCAACTCGTCGACCCAGTATACAAGGTTCTTCGGCAGGTGGATCCTCAATAGTGAGAAGACCCTCGAGAGCCCAACATCCTCCGATGGTCACTCCTCATCGCACTCTCACCCATCCAGAGGCTTTGGAAGCTCTGAGGAACTTCCTGAAGGAAAGATCAAGTTATGACGTTTTCCCTGTATCGTTTAGGCTGATCGTATTGGATACTCAGTTGAAAGTGAAGAAAGCTTTGGATGTCATGTTGTTATATGGTATGTCAATCAGACACCATCATCATCCCTTTTCCCTCTCCTTGTTTTTGATTGTCATGGTCTGTATAAGGATCAACTGAATAGGAAACTATGATAGGTGTCGTATCTGCACCGTTATGGAATACATCCACAGCGAAATTCGCAGGTATATCAGCCCCTTATCTCTCTGTGAAGAAGGACGTTGAGCTGACGTGAGGTTCGATTACAACACAAAGGAATGTTCACCGTACAAGATGTCATCCACTTAATACAGTATTACTATCATACTTCATCTTGGGAAGGTGCTACGGCAGATGTGGAGCAATTCAGATTACATAGCATTCGAGGTGAGCAAGCATTCCCTGACCTTCTTCCCATCCTTCCTTTTCCCAGATTCTCCCTATCCTGTCAATATTCAAGAACCTCACTTCATTTGCGCAAACCCTGTATCTAAGCAACCTGAATCTTTCGCCTATCCCCCTTCTCCTGATTAGGGATACCGATACACTCATCCGAAGTATGGTACTGTGCTAATCCCAATATCACTTACACTTAGATATCGAAAAAGCCTTAGTCGTACCTCCTCCCCCACTTCTCTCGGTCCACCCTCTCCGACCGCTCTACGACGCCTGTAGATATCTCATCAGAACTCACGCAAGAAGATTACCATTGATAGATCGAGATACGCAAACGGGAGGTGAAGTGGTCATTAGTGTGTTGACCCAGTATAGGGTATTGAAGTTTATCGCTGTCAATGTGGGTGTTCGATTTGTCATTCATTTGATAAGAGTAGATAACTGATAACAGTCATTGCAAATCAATCTTCTCTCTGTTCTCGACACTTTTTCTCCACAATAACCGATATGATATATGACTCGACTTTATAGTGCCGAGACATCACCCAATACCTGACTGCCTCTGTACAAGAAATGGGAATAGGCAGCTACGTCTCTCCCGAGTCCAACCCCAACAAGTACTACCCCTTAGCAACGGCCACGATGCAGACTACGGTATTTGACGTGGTTCACATGTTCTCTGAACAGGGGATCAGTGCGGTGCCGATCGTAGATAGTGATGGGAAGGTGTTGAACCTTTATGAGACGGTGGATGTTATTGTGAGTGATTCTCCTATATCGTATGCCTTCTCTTTTGCGTTTATTCAGAAAAATCTGAATGGAGAGTGAATCCGGGTTTGCACAAGCCCCTGCGTCTGTGCAAATGCGATCGAATGAAGGTGATGATCAGAACAGAAATGACCACTTTATATTCTTACGCGCGATCATCATACCGAACAAAGTATCGCTGACAGCCTTGCACATTCACAGACACTGGTCCGAAACGGAGCGTACCAATCGCTCGACTTGACTATTTCCCAAGCGCTGAAACAACGAGCAGTCGACTTCCCAGGTGTGGTAACCTGTTCACCCAAAGATTCGCTATCTGCCATTTTCTCCTTGATCAAGATAAGAAGAGTGCATCGATTGGTAGTGGTTCAAGGCAGGGATGATCCGAACCCTGGTAGATTGGTGGGGATCATTAGTTTGAGTGATATCATGAGAGCTTTGATTGTGAGTGACGTCTCTCCCTCCTATCACGAGTTGCCAGGTAAAAGGGGGAGTAGCTTTTGTGTAAGGATGGAGAAGTCCCATCGTTTGATGAGACTTTGAAATCCAAAGAGAATTGAGTAACTTGCGGGCTGACTCCCATTGTAATGATAACAGGGCCACGACATACCCCTTGGAGGGGCAGGAGTAGGCGCAGAAGTGGTCGATAAAGCACTGAGAGAAGAGGAAGCTGAAACTGCAGGAGATGATTCGTTTGCTTTGTCCGAAGGAAGTACATCAGCTGGACAGAGTTTGGAAGGTGTATGATCAGTATGACTCGATATAGAATATGTCTATGTAGCACAAGTATATGACTATAAAGATAGATGAATATGCAACTCGAGGTGTATTTTTATAGCATTGAAAGTATAGCTCTTCTGTATATGATTCAACTCAACTCACGAGTATCACACGCGTCAGAATCAAGTTGAAAGTCCAGACTCAGCGAGTGCTCGTGTTTGTTTAGAGGCGTTCCTTGCGTTAGCACCCGTCCCTGATAAACATCCGATCATCCGTTACCCTAATTCTCGTCTTCTTGGGTGAAGAGGGTCATTGAGATATATCCATTGGACGACCATGTATACCCATCTGAGTTTTGGTATCGATGTCAAGGGGGGTGTTAGTGCAGGTCTAGAAGATTGGAAGATGATCAACATGTAACTGAATGATTTACTCTCATTCATCATTCAACCTTCAATGATCTTCTTCTTCTCGATGGTAAGACAGTGAAAACGACGAAAAAGGCAGAAATAACGACGGGCAAGTAGGTCTGTGCGATAGCCGCTTGAAAAGTCTAGATCATCCTAGTACGGGAGATACAAGCAGGGATCAAGTGGTAAGTAAGTCTGAGTCCTTTGCTATGGACATGATGGGCGTAGAAAGAGATCCGAGAGCAGGAACGGCATTAAAGGGGAGATCTGAGCTCTTCTTCTTCTTGTTGGGATCAGGTATTGTTCGATGGATGAACGAGAAAGAGGGAAGAGGGATGCGTGGTTTGTGTGTTACTGCGATACGATACGAGATGAACGTCAACATGAGATATGATCTTGACGCTGAATTTCCATCTTCCATCTCCCATCTTCACTCTCGTATAGCCTAATCAAGTGAATCAATCAACATACCATCATTCCTATAATCAACCCTCAACTTCAGTGATCTACCTGGCTTGTCGACCACCTTCGACCTATACGTTCCTTCAACTCCACCAAAATCATCACCACTTGACATCTTCTTCCTCTTCCCTACTTCCCAACAAAGCACGATTTCAAGATGAAAACCCAATTCGTCCTCTCTTTAGTTCTAAGTCTCCTGATTTCAACAAGCTCAGCCCACGAGCACGGTATAAGAAAGAGGCATAGGATAAACGATCCCGCCAAGAGAATATACATCGAAAAGAATCCGATAGAACCACAAAACCTATATACTCGAACCAACTCTTCTTCTTCTTCCTCTTCAAACTCGACTTCAACTTCACTACCTAAAGCTCCTTCAAGCGACGTAACGACAATTTCCAAACCTATTCCTAAACCACTCGACTTATCTATCTCCCCTTCCAATTTATCCGGAGGATGTCTGACATATCTTACTTCGTTATTGTCTTCAGATGATCTTCAAGATTGTTTACCGCTATCTTTACTCTTAACGACGTCATCTGCATACTCTTCGCTACTATCTTCTTCGATCCAATCGGGAAATTACACTAAAATCAACAACCTTATAAGTTACACTTCATCTTCAACGAGGGATAAATGTGATGAGTACTTCACAAGTGTCCAATCCAGTTTATCGTCAAATAAGAATTGCGGAACGGATCTCAGTAATAAGAATCAGGTGGTTAAGGATACACAAATAGCTATAGGAAATTATCAGTTGATCAAAGAATCTTCGAAATTGACTGATGAAGAGTCGGGAGTTTATTGTTATATTGAAAGTATGGCTGCTACAAGACCTGACGATGCGTATTTATGGAGTTTACCAAGTGGTATACCGTGAGTGACATCCTACCATCACCCTATTTTGATACAAACTCAGGCTGATGATAAATATACTGTCGCCTTTGTTGATATAGACTACCATCAACATCCATACCAACTTGCTCATCATGCTCTAAATCCCTCCTGAACACTTACATGTCTTATATCCCCGATACGTCTACGTTGAACTCGACAATAGTGAAATCTGCGATAAATCGAGTGAACGACGCTTGTGGTCAGGGTTTTGTCAATCTCAGTGCGATAGCTGTCAGTAGCAGTTCGGCTGGGTCAGTTAGTATACCGCCATATCAGGCGTATGCTGTGGTAGGGGTCATCTTGTCAATACTCCGCTTGATGTTCATCTAGAACGGCAAGAAAGGAGGAACACTAGCTTTGATGGTAAAAGAATCGGATTGTATTTTTATTTTGGGTTCTGTTGTTTATAGTTTACATTTGCATTATATTGCTACACATATTTATAGTTATAGTCAGTCGGATGTTATGGGGATTTGACTGCGAATGGAAGGACATCTGTTGGTACCATATATAGCTTAGATAACAGGACATTTCATAGATACAGACGAAGTAAAGATGCATGATATCGAATAAAGGCAAATAGATACAGATGCCACGTGAACTACATGATGATCGGTGTTTCGGCGATATAAGGACGATATCATCCTCTCCTCTCTCACCATGAGTTGCCACCATAAGAGTAAGTAAGCCATGACTGCAGTTGATATAAATAATATTGCAGTTATTTCCATTTTGTTCACTTTCTCCCTAATCATCATCTGATCCTCCACTCTTCACGTCCACTTTCCTCCAGATGCGTAGAATATAGCATCAACCCAACCCAATCCATCATGTCCCTGTCAAGCAGCAATCCCAGCGACCACGATTACGGTCAGAACCAAAATCACCATCAACACCAAGTCGGGGAAAACAACACTCACAATGATATATCGGATTTCTTCTCCTCTGATAATTTCACTTCAGCTTTGGATCCATCCTTATTCGCTTTAGCAGCGCAAGTTCAGGCGGTAGCTCATGCTCAAGCTCAAGGGATTGATATAGATTTCAATATCGATCCAACCTTCATAGATCCCATATTCCCCTCTGGTGATAATGTCGATGTGGGACCGATCGATCCGAGTTTACTTGAAATTGCTCAAGTGGTCGAGGATGTAAATAAAGGAAAGATCAAATTGGATGAACCGACACCACCGACTCAACCCCAACAACCCCTCGCTCAAGCTCAATCTCAAACTCATACTGTACCGGAAGTCAATACCGCGAATGGTACTTCAGCGGAAGGGGAGGGTATACATTTGGATGTGGAGATTGATCCGACGTTGAGGGAGATTGTGAACAGTTTGACGAATGCTCAGCAGGTGAGTTGACATTCATTCTTCATTTCATAGTTCGGAATATCAAGTTTGCAGACATCTGATAGTTCCAATCTTCTTCACTCTGTTGTTCTTCCTGCTTGCTTTGCTCTCCCTTCACATATAACGCACTTCGGTAAGCTGACAACCCCCTTAGTCCTCACATATTAACGGCCAAAGTCTGTCCCACGCTCAAGCTGCCGCTGCGATCGGTGCGCATCTCACAGATGCAGAGGAGAGAGAGAGGTTACAGCAGAGTCTGCAGACGACTCTGGAGGATTTGACTCAAGCTAGTTTCAGTAAGTTAGCTCAGATTGTCCTCTACTGATCAAGCTGAAAGCTGATATACTCCCTTCTCGCTCAGACTCCCTTTTCCCTCCAAACTTCCCCCAGTCTCCTTCTGGCAACTTTCTCAACCTCGCTCCTGATACCGCAATCCTCAATGACCCCTCACAACAAGCTGGACCATCCACGCATGAACCCACACCAGTCCCATCCAACGGCCAGCACGAAGAATACGGAAGTAAGCGAGGACGAGGACGTGGTCGACCAAAGGGTTCCAAAAACAAACATAAAGCTGTGCCTATACCTAAAGTGCCCAAGGGGCCCAAACCACCTTCGAAGCCTAAAGGACGACCACCGAAGGAACGTAATCCGGAGGAACAAGCGGAATACGAATTACGTAGACATGAGCGAGCGATGGGGATCAAGAGGCGGAAAGGAAGACCGAGAAAATTCCCCGGTTATCTGGTTAGGGAGATGAGGTTGAAGAAGAACCGAAAGGAATTCAACGAGTTGTTAAGGAATTATCAATTGAACAAACCTGATGGAGAAGATGATAGTGAAGATGAAGAGGACGATGAAGACGATGATGGAGGGGAGTATCAAGGGGAGGGAACACAAATTCAGAATTTGGATCAAATGAGGATGATGATGGATGTGGATGTTGAAAATATGACGAATGGCATAAATCAAGCTCTTCAAGTGCACAACGACAATGATAATAATGATCATAACGATAATGTCAATTTGGGAATACACACTCATCATCATCATCAACAAACACAGCAACAGCAACAGCAACAGCATCACCATGATGATCATGATAATGTGAATGTTTTTGGGAATTGGTCTGTGGATCAAGATGGACAGAGTTTGTTAGATGTGGTTAATGGAGTTGGAGGAGTGAATGATCATACGATGGAAGGTGTATTTGGACTGAATCATTGATCGAGGATTCATCATGATATACTAGAAGATAATGGGACAGATTGAGAAGAAAAAAGAGGGACTGAGGAACCTCCGCTGCCCATATACCGATATGATGATATACTAAAGGGAATTCCACTGCAGATAGATTAATTTTGTATCTTGTTGTATACATGCCTTTCTCATACATGTTGTACAATCTGATGTATATACGATGCTATGTACAGTGCATTTCTCTTCCACGGATCTCGTCTGCATTAATGCAGCACGAAGAATGAGTTGTACGACAGGACTACTTACTGCGGGCTCGTAGTTGATTACAGCAAACGCCAAAGTGGAGGGCAACCACAGCAAAACCAACTTTTTCCGATCAAATGGGTTGACCATCGTATCGATAACATCTATAAATGTTTATCATAATCTGATACTCATCACCTACGATTCTACAGTGGAGCGTGTAGTTGAGCGTCTCTCGCCATAACTCGGCAGACTTGTAACTTCTTTCCGTCAATCCCTTCCTTTACAGAACGTGCATCTTCGATATGTCAGACTCGACCTCTTTCAAACCTCTAGAATACGATGATGGACCATTAGTATGGGTGAGTTCGCGTCCTTATCTTGTATTCATGAATCTTGTCCTTCGTCACTGGACAAGAATGACAATCCGCTGATCTTGATATCGATATGGATCTTTAGGTGGATTGCGAGATGACTGGCTTGGATTTCCTCAACGATCGTATCATAGAAATTGCAGTTATCATAACGAATGGAAGGCTGGAACCTGTTGATGGGGGTGTGAACTATATCATCAATACTCCCAAAGAAGTATTAGACGAGTGAGTCTACCATCACATCGACTCTTCAAGTCATGTCATATCTTACAAATCAGGAGGTAGGCTGATATGTTAGCGGTGGATGGTGTATGTCACCAGTATGAACGAATGGTGTGTTAACCAACATGGTAAATCCGGACTTACTCAAGCATGTCTCGATTCTCCTTACTCCTACGATCAGGTGACGGATAAGGTGTTGGAGTATATAGAAAGGTGGATACCTGAGAGAGGGGCTGGGGTGTTGGCGGGAAGTACGGTACATGCTGATATGAGGTGGGTTATTTTGTTTGCAATCTACAAGGGTAAGAGGATGGCAAAGCAAATAGGAAACGAGTAGGAAAGAGGAAGGAGAGTCGATGAAGAGAATGAATAAACCATTACAAGCTGACCTTGTTGGTCTCACTTGACAGATTTATGATGATTGGTATGCCAAAAGTGATGAAACATCTGTCGTACCGTATAGTAGGTGAGTAGTATTGTCCATGTCTGACCTATGCATACCACTCATACCCCTGCCAAGTAATAGTAGTCTCGATAAGCTGATGATTTTCTCCTTGACGATTAGATGTAAGCTCGATAAAGGAGATCTGTAAACGGTGGTATCCCTCGGTGAGACAGCAGGATAAAGCGAGACGTACTGAGGAATGTGCACATCGGTGAGTGCTCCTCTTCACCGAGGATGGGTTAGTAGCTGATCTGATTATGTTTTTAGTGCTTTGGACGATATCAAAGCGTCAATAGCAGAGCTCCGATTTTACCGAGAAAAAATATTCATCCCTTTGGAACCTAAGCCTGAGAGGGCTACTACCCCTGAGGAGGAGAGGGAAGGTAAGACCGCTGTCTAGTATAGCACGCGCTACAATATACATATACTTATATTGAAGCTGGGGCCATGCAATTACTAGTTATATGTAATGCATGCATTTTTCTAAATTGTATGTATGTATAATCTAGTCTAGACGAAAGACTTGTACACTATAACTGCGTCTACATACTCTTCTGTACCGTTTGGTCCTGTCCTTAGTCTACCTGCATTGGGGATCTCTCCTACTCGCTGAAATCCGAGTTGATCCCAAATCGCTAGCGAAGGGACATTATCTGCGAGAAAGCAAAGATCGGAGTTCAGAGCGACGTATGAGACAGAGAGGTTTCCTCCACGGGGTACGAGATGACTGGAGTGGTGAGACTAGTAGATCACTCACTCTTGTAAACGAGATTGAAAACACTTCCCCTATATCCCAACTCTGGTGCATAGAGGAGATAGGATTTACCCAGTGTTAAACCGATCTTACGACCTCGTTGAGTGGGCGGGACTAAGAATCCTCCATTCTGCCATCTGCAGTATTAGCGTAAATTTATCGAAAATATACATGAATATTTACTGACACAATTCTAAGTGACATAAAAGAAAAAGTCAGCTGATGCACTAATCGACTGTGACCCAGGAGGACTCACATGACTACTCCTTCCGGGATAATTTGGTTTACTACCCTCATAAAAACCTCCATCAGCACCGTTTACTGCATCACTCCATCGCAAAGCTATCGCTTTGTGTGTCTGTGTGAGACATACACTCACATATAGTAACATCCCGCCAAAGCATCCTCTAACTGCTTACCTTTCAATGCCTCTCCTATGGTCTTTTTCACTTCCTCAGAAGAAGATTGCACTACACCGACAATAGTAGTCGAGCCGAAGAAATACGATGTGAAGCCTTCGAGGGATAGAGGACCTTCTTGAGGGTACGTTCGACCGCCTATCATATTCCTCACAGTCAGCTTAGGTTGATAGCTACCTCAAACATCGCTGTACTGAGATTTCAGGTGAGGAAGCCTTGGTCATGAACAGATCCAGTTCCTCATCCTCGATCACAACGACGACTGTCCCAACTCTGCTCAAAGCATTACTCACCTTCAAGTTCCTCCTCGAACACCCTATACAGATACTCTATCACCTCCTGAGGAGCATCAGAACCCGTTATGGGGTACGTGATCAATACCAAACCCTCCACAGGGAGGGGCCAAGAGCGGATCTCCAAAGGTCCTTTGGATTCAGGTGCGGCGATCGCTCCGTATGCTGACATGATGTAATAAGATTTCCTCTAGAGGGTGATTGTGCGTGAGATGGTGTATTTGAAAGATTGACTTGGATACAGCACTTGTTATTAAGAAGTTATGATGTATAGCGAAGAATCAACTCGAACATTTCGTATTTCCCCATACGAGTATGCACTCAATTGATCGCGAGTTGGGTGACATGATTGTCGGCTAAATCCTAGCCCGCGGCTTATCTTGCCGAACCACCACCCAGCTTTCAGGGAAGACCAAGATGGTACTGAAGATCCCAAAAACTCGTAAGTCTTGGATATATAATCCTGCACATTCTGTAAATATGGTCATAGCATGGGTCTGGTGTGGTCACGTATCGGTTTGTGATAGAGGTGCTAGGTCTACTATCATCTCCTTAGGAGCAGGAGTAGTAGTTTCCATGAATCAGGAAGCCGAATCAGATCGCAGTGGAGTGCCAGCCCTTTATGGAGGGCTATAACATCGACATGCGCCGACGCACTGCGTCATAGAACCCCATATAAGGTCGGGCACGCAAGGTGGAAGGTAAGTTATTCCCTCAATCTTAGCAGACTACCGTACACTGTTGATCACAAGCCACTGGCCACAACCTAAACGATCCAACAACCATCCTCTCAGTAATCATCATGGATTCAACAATGTCCAACGAGATGCTTTTATACTATTATACTCAAGGGTAGTGGGCTTGGAATTGACACTGTGACATTCAGAAAACTGTCCGTCGCCATCCCCATGATCTATTGAGACACACTCCAATGAATCCGAAGAGTTTCAAACCTCCCTTGAGCGCTCTGAGTATACGCGTGCACATATCCACTCGAGGCTCACTCTCAGAAAGACTCTGGCTGTCGTTGATGGAAACGATATGCCAGATATAGCAGACGCTTACATTACAGTCAACCAGAAAAGTGTTAAGACTCCTAAGCTAGCAAGGTCGCAAATCCAGAAAATCTCTCATAGTGACGAATTGAATCAATGAATCAATATGTAAGGAGAACTTGCACTTCAAAAAAAGTATATATTCGTGTTCGAAAATGGGAAATTTCACCTTTGGAACTTGATCACCAAACTTCCGCTTTCTGCTCATCATTGGTAGAATCGTCAATCCCCAGAGTTCGTCGCTGATCCTTCAGCAGGTGAATGAATTATCAACCCGACATAGCATGTTACAACTCTGACAATCCGAGCTGGACATGTCAAAAGCTGAATAAGCAGGTGTATTAATGGACAACACCACAGATGCAGGTCTACACAGCTATATAAACAACCCAAAAGCACCCAAACCGCTCGGTGAAATCCGATAGTGGTTATTCGGTCACACTCGAACGAATTCGAAGACTTTCATGTGATGCCGTAAGGCGCGTGAGTTCAAATCTCACTTTCACCTGACTTTTTGCAACCTTTTTGTGCTCCCTAGCCCCCTTCGGACCCCTTTTTGTGACCTGAAATGCATCCAGAATGTTGAGAAACGCCTTAGAAATGAATGAGAGAAGGTTGCGGATGATGTGCCATTGAGGATCGACGAAAACTAGCAAAAATGGACGCCTGCCACATAGCGCCACAATGACTTTTGGTTTCTGCCACATTGAGTCTCTTTATGACAACTCTCGTTTTCACCTGGAGCCTCCACCAAGTCTTATTTGTACGTGGTTGTCTTCCAGTCGATTCCACGTACGGTTCACCACACATTCTTCATCGTTTTTGACGAAGCATATATCACTCTGTAACGATAATCAACAACAATGGCGGACGCAAAGAAGAAACAGTTGGTATTCAACATGTAAGTGAAACTCCATTCAGTCGTCTGAAGCAGGAAGTTGTAGCTAATGATCATTGGGTAGCATTGAATTCTTGAGGACTTCAGCTCAAGATGGCACTGTGAAAGAGGATGACAAGGAATCACTCGAAGTTGCAGGTGAGTCAGCTTCATGGTCGTCGTGTTCAATCCCGGCTCTACAGCTGATGCTTGGTGTATGTTGAACAGTCCAATGTATCGCCGAGTCATTCGGGGTCGATCCAGATTCTTCGGAAGACCAGAAATCCTATTCCATCGCACCAGCATCACTATTATCGATATTAGATGTCTTCCTCAAAACGAAAGCTAAATCTGCACCTTCTACTGCCCCCTCAGCCGCTGGACCCTCAGAGACGAAAGTGCCTTCTGAACCCACAGCCGAAGACAAGAAGCAAGCCGAAGCTCTGAAGACTAAAGGAAACTCATTGATGTCCTCCAAACTGTACGACTCAGCTATAGAACAGTACACGCAGGCCATCGCCCTTTATCCCAACCCCGTTTACTACTCCAACAGAGCAGCTGCATGGGGTGGACTGGGCAAACACGAAAAGGCAATTCAAGATGCTGAGAAAGCTTTGGATTTGGATCCTAATTTCTCTAAGGCTTATTCGAGATTAGGGTGAGTTAGAGATTTACTGCACTTGATCTCCTCTCATCATGGTCCTTGTTCGTATTGAATGTTATGCTGATCTCTCATTTATGTACAGTCACGCACACTTCTCAACGGGAGATTACCCATCTGCCGTTAAAGCGTACGAAGACGGTTTGAAACTCGACCCATCAAATAGCAATATGAAGACTGCTCTCGCCACTGCTAAATCCAAATTAGCAGAATCATCAACAAACTCAGTAGCAGATAGAGAACCACCTGCCGGTGGAGCCGGCGGTGCAGGTGCAGGTGGAATGCCAGACTTGAGTTCTCTCGCTTCCATGTTGGGTGGTGCGGGAGGTGGAAATGGTGGTGGTATGCCGGATTTGGCTAGTATGATGAGAAATCCTCAGTTGATGGCTATGTGAGTGGAAGGGTCTCTATACCTTGACCCTTCTCAAACGGTGTCACACTGCATATCTGTCCATTGCTGACGATTGGACGGTTTCGACAGGGCTCAACAAATGATGGCCAACGGTGGACTCGAGCGTCTCATGCAGAACCCCGCTCTGAGGAATATGGCTGAGAACATGCAGAACGGAGGTGGTATGCCTGATATGAGTCAGCTTGCCAATGATCCAACTATGAGAGATCTGTGAGTGTGCCTTTCCTCCGTGTCCTTTTCCATTTGGTTGTGTGGCTGATTCTGTGTATACTGTGTGTAGGGCTCAACAGTTCATGGGTGGCCAAGGTCAAGGTCAAGGACGAGGAGCATAAGACACTCTGCCATGTAGTGTAGGTTGTTATAAGGTTATTGGTTTTATGCAGTATTATCTACTTGGTAACCTAACAACATTCGCTTGACTACCCTTGGGATCTGATGAAACTGACTACGGCACTCAGGCACTGACTGTATCCATAACCTAGTGACGCCAAACGCTTAGCAACGTCTATGGCATCATCCATATGCAGCCAACAAGAATAAGATTGGATGTCCACATACATAAATACATACCTATATATATATATATACTGCGCTGGGAACGTGAAGTGATAAATTACTCGAAGTAAACACTTCTTCCTCCTTCGTTCATTTCGGTTTACTCTCTTTTCATCTTTTACCATTGCTGTGCGATTCCCTTGATCTCTTTATTGTTTGTTCTGTTTATCTCTTTTGATCTTGCTTCTGCGAAGTTAGCTTTGATTTTCTGATTCTCAAGGCTTGTCGATCAAGTGTTTCATCTTTTCCTATCCTTTACTACCTATCAACCGACCGGTCAATATGCGATCCTCTATCTCTTTTCTCGCTCTTATTCCCCTCCTGACTTCCATCTCCGCCTCACCCCTCAAAGCTCGACAAGAAGTCATCGGCGTCTCGTCTCCCGGTGCTGAAGCTGGTAGTGCAACCGCTACCGAATCAGGTGTGACGGCTTCCTCTTCAGCAGCTGCCGAAGCGGGTACACCAGCTGCTGACGCCAGTGCTACATTCGCTGCCGAATCATCCAGTGCATCCGATACTGCTGCTTCAGCTTCTTCTACCAATAGCCCCGCTGTGGCTGCTGCTACGGCTGGTAGTACCGCAGATACTTCCAATGATCTGACGGTAGTCAAGGTAAGTCACCGTTCCTTCTCACAATGTATCGAACATCACACGATCAAACAATATACTGAGGTGACTATTGATTTGACAGTTCGCCGCTTTGGCTGAATCACTCGAAAAGACATTCTACGAGACCGCCTTGAGCAAATTCGATGCTCAGGCTTTTACAGACGCTGGATTTGTCGATGGTCAAGGTATCTTTGATCAATTACAGTGAGTTTACGTACCACTCCCTCTCACCATAGCTTGGTATCCTCCTCCACGAAATTTGGATAAAGCTGAACGGGCTTGATAGGGTAATTGCCACAGATGAAGCTACTCATCTAACGGTCCTCCAATCCGTCGCTCAATCTCTCGGAAGCTCAACATCCGACGTGGATAGTTGCACTTTCAATTTCGATAGTGCTCTAACGGATGTAACGACTTTATTGGCTACTGCGAGGGTATTAGAGTTTGTAGGGATTGATGCGTGAGTCCAGACAAGCCCTTCAGTTGGGTCGGGGTCTTCTGACCGACCAGGGTTCGAGTAGGTATATCGGCGGTACCACTTTGATAGGTGATAAATCGCTTCAGGTGTCTGCCGCTGAGATAACGACTGTTGAAGCTAGGTAAGTCAAGTCGACCCATCTAGGTAATGATCTGAAGAGGCATATGACTTCCTGAAATGGTAATTGTTATTAGACACAACACCGTTCTGAATACTTTGAATGGTCAGTCCACCTTACACCTAAGCACACACGTGATGTCGACACTGACATATCGCTGTGGTTTTATAGGCGGATCATCGGTCCCTAACGCATTCGATATGGTTTTAACCCCTCAACAAGTATTAAGCGTCGCTGCGCCATTCGTTTCCGGTGGTTGTGATCCAGTTGCCGCATTGGGTTTGACTCGTACGTATTTCTGTGATGTCATATCCCTCTCCTTGCGTCCTCTTCTGCTTTACTTATCCCTTTTATCCAAGTTGGATTCGGCTAATTTACCCTGTGCAATCGACCACAGCCACTCCAGCATTGGTTATAACCAACACCGACGTCCCTCAACCCGGTACTCTCCTTACATTTGGAGGAGCAGGTCTAGATGGGAAAGACCAAGCTGGTTTGTTCTGTAATATGATAGTTGGAGGAGCAACCGAGTCAATCAATTTACCTATTGCGGAATGTAAGGTTCCAGATGGGCTGGATGGTGCAGGTAAGTCATCGGAGTCAGCGACCCACATGATCTGCTCGATCACTGATTGTTGACTGTCGATTGTGCATTTTCAGTCCACTTGTTTATTACTAGTTCTTCTACACCACTAAGCTCAAATATCGTTAATCAAGATGCAAATGCAATTGTAGCTGGTAAGTACAGTCATCCCATCGAATACCCATTTGTTGTGTAATCAGTTGCTGATCGTGATTGAATCGAATGACAGGTCCAGCGATCGCTTTTATCGATACAATTGCCAACCCTCAGTCTCAGGTAAGTTCCCATCCTATCTTGCTTCTTCACCTTTTTTTGCTCGAACATAAGCTGACATTGTCGCAATTCTTGATTCCAGTTGTTGCTCGGTACCAATATTAACTCGAACGCAGCTGCGACGAACGGCAGTAGCGGTACAGGAAAGAAAAAGATTGTCATCACTCAAACCATCATAGAAGAGGACATAGTGTGAAGCGACATGTAATCTTGTCTTAGCACTTCTACAATATACCCATTTATACCTTGAGATCCCTGTTTGACTCGATATTCACTTCCCATTCTCTAGAGCCAAATATACCACTTATGCAAGGTGGTACAATTCACCATTCGATTTAGTGTATATGTCATCAGCAAAAACGTAAAGGGTGACAAGGCAATGCATTTTATGAGGATAAATCGTATTCTGCTGTGACGGTGAGGCAAAAGGTAATCTCGGTGTTATGTGGCACCGCACACTGCTTCTCCAACTGCCGTGTTGAGGATCAAAGCGACGATGAGACCGTAAAGACCCTGTAAGCAAGAGACAATTTTTAGCAAGAGTTCTTCTTTACGAGACGAATATGATATAATGAAGCATAAAACGACGGATGACTCACGATAACTTCAGCGAAGATGAGGATCAAAACCATCGATACAAATACTTTTGATTCGTAGAGATATGCTCTGACACACTGGAGATGACAAAGAGCGGGATCGGTCAATACCTGACTCGTCCATGATCGGTGAAAAAGGTGAAAGATATACTTACAGCATCTCCAACTATTCCGATAGCATAACCCGCAGCTAGACCAGTGAAACCACATGCTATTACCCGACGTCGTTATCAGCTACAACGCCCGGGTTGGAAGCAGATAGCTGAGAAACGAAAGGGGATTTGACATACCTAAACCAGCGGCGAGATGGATAAACCCAGCGAATAATGAATATGGTTCGGTGGGCGATACTAAAAAACCAGAATCAGTATACAAAGGAATGTCGGAACATCTGAAGAGAAAACGAGAACCCACTGTTACCGGCAATCAACACTGATACTACTAATCCATACACGGCGATAACTGAGAGAATAATAGGTCAGATTGATTTCCAAGACGAGCAAGATAAGTTTCACATACTACCGGACATCTGCAAAATACGAAATGTGTTAATTAGTCTGCTACAAGCACAAGGAGTCGATCAACTCACGACAACAGGAATCAAGGACTGCAATTGAAAGATCAAAGAAATTCGTCAATCAGTGGAATCGACAAGTATGTCATGGGAGTCGTGATGAACATACCTTCATAATCAGATCGGGTCTGCGAATTTAGGCATCAGCTCTGCATCCGACAACGGTGTCATTCGAGCTCACCTGAATGTACCTAAACCTGCGATTCCTATACCAGCTTTCGAAGTTCCGTAAGCCGCTCCAACGGTCGAGAAGATCATCTAGGATCACGATTGCTGATCAGATTTCATGCGCTAAAATTAGCGGTGAGGAGAGACTTACCGCACTGGCTACGCCAGCAAAGCTATTGAATCAACAATGTCAGCTCATTCGATCTCACTGAATAAACATGAGAGCAAGCGAACTGACCCGAAGAATGGCGCCCAGGGTGGACAGAGCTCTGACATTTTGCCCAGTGGTATCGATCCGGATATGGGTTCAGAGTAGGGATATACGATTCAAGTGAACGGTTGAACGGCAAATAACGATCCAGTACCTTGAGCTTGAGACGGACGAGATATCGAATGGTACCGTGTGCCGGAGCTGGTCTAAGCTGACGTTGATGGCGTTATCACTGGATCAGCGGGATCAAAAGAAACCCACGTCATGTTATCGTTCAACCACGAGTCTGGCTCAACGCGTTTCCATCGAAATGTTGCGTTGGTCATGTTCCATGAGATTCAACAGAAAAGTTGGAATAATCCATCTACATACCCCTCAAGACTACCTTAGCTCATTCATACACAGACTAGATCAGTCAAGATGCAAGGTAGACTCCCTCAGATGGTACGTACTCGCTCAGCTGATAATTGCATCGTTACATGAGCCTGAGAGCTGATTCATCGGATTTGTAGCAACCGACTGTCGTCCTTCTACGAGGTATGTCTGTACTCGATTTGCAGCATGAATATCTACTCGAACGATAGAGGCGCTGACATTCACTTGATCCATGTCTTTAGAGGGTACCGACACATCTCAAGGTGTAGGACAACTTTTATCCAACATCTCAGCATGTCTGGCTGTGGCTCAGACTATAGCTACGACGCTCGGACCTAGGGGTATGGACAAGCTCATCGTGGATGATAGGGGATTAGCGACCATCTCAAGTGAGCTACCAGTGTATATATTACAACAGAATTTAATGGCTGACTTAGAGCAGATGATGGAGCTACTATCCTTAAATTGCTTGACGTCGTTCATCCTGCTGCTAGGACTTTGGTAGATATAGCTCGAGCTCAAGATGCGGAAGTTGGAGATGGAACGACCAGTGTGACATTGCTGTGAGTTCAAGTGTTCCATCGCAGGATTCCCTCTCTGCTTTTGTGACATAAATTACTGATATTTGTGACACATATCTAGTGCCGCCGAGATATTGAAGGAAGTCAAGCCGTTCATTGAGGAAGGTGTAGGACCCCATGTCATAATCAAGGGGTTGAGGGAGGCTAGGAGTCTGGTAAGTTGCTCTAGTTTCTGATCTCAGGATAAACCATATGCTAAATGGTATCATTAGGCAATTAAAAAGATCAACGAGATTGCCGTGACGATAGACAAGTCTAATCCTGAGTGAGTCATGCATTGTCATCATCATCACATTGAACTCAGCTGACCTGGTTTGACATTGCTCGTGATCAGAAAATTCCGTGAACTCCTCCTTCAATGCGCCTCCACTTCCATGTCATCCAAACTCATTCACTCCCAAACACCTTTCTTCGCCAATATGGTAGTCGACGCTGTCCTCTCCCTCGATCAGAAAGATCTTGACGAGTCGTTGATCGGAGTGAAGAAAGTCCCTGGAGGTGGTATGCAAGATTCCCAACTGATCAAGGGTGTAGCATTCAGGAAGACATTCTCCTATGCCGGATTTGAACAACAACCTAAATCATTCAAGGATCCTAAGATATTATGTCTAAATGTTGAGTTAGAATTGAAAGCGGAGAAGGACAATGCCGAAGTTAGAGTAAATGAAGTATCAGAGTATCAAGCTATCGTAGATGCGGAATGGTCCATCATCTACAAGAAGTTAGAAGCGATCGTAGAAACCGGTGCTAAGGTGGTATTGTCCAAATTGCCTATAGGAGATTTGGCTACTCAGTATTTCGCCGATAGGGATATTTTCTGTGCTGGACGAGTCACCTCGGATGATCTCAAGAGAGTCACTCAAGCTGTAGGAGGATCAATTCAATCTACTTGTTCGGATATCGAACCTCATCATTTAGGTCAATGTGGATCATTCGAAGAGAAACAGATTGGCGGAGAGAGATTCAACTTGTTCCAAGATTGTCCTCAAGCGAAAACCTGTACGCTTATCTTGAGAGGTGGTGCGGAACAGTTCATCGCAGAGGTGGAAAGAAGTTTGCACGATTCGATCATGATTGTCAAGAGGGCTATCCAAAATAATAGCGTAGTTGCTGGAGGTGGTGCTTGCGAGGTGAGTAGTCAACTCTTTCATCATTCGTGCAGATCATAACATCATACTATATGCCAAGTACATCCTGCTGACCGTTGTCTTGTTCTTTTGTTGTGCAGATGGAAATCTCCAAATACCTCCGAGGTCATTCCCGAACCATCATGGGCAAACAACAATTGATCGTTGGATCAGTCGCCAAAGCTCTCGAAATCATCCCTAGACAAATCTGCGACAATGCCGGTCTGGACGCTACGGATATCTTGAACAAGTTGAGAATGAGACACGCTCAAGGTGATACCTGGGCTGGTGTGGACGTAGATTCGGAGAACGTCCAAGATAACATGAAGAGGTTTGTATGGGAACCTGCATTGGTGAAGACCAATGCTCTGTCGAGTGCGGTCGATGCTGCTTGTTTGATCTTGAGTGTGGATGAGACGGTCAGGAACCCACAATCAGAGGTGAGCCGATTTGATCTATCTCAAGTAGATGCAGAAGAAATAGACTGGCTGACATCCTTTTCTTGCTGTAGGCACCGCAAGCTGGGCCACCCATGCCTCGAGGCGCTGCTCAACAGGCCTTGAGAGGAAGAGGAAGAGGTATGCCAAGACGATAGATGTATGATTAAAGTAGAGAACCGAAGATTACCTACTCATTTGACAATGCATAACAATGAAAAACAGATCAAATGATCAAGATGAGTTGTGAGATGATGAGTAGATCTATTGATTACTTGTACTTGACCAAACGAATGGTCAGGAGCGCTCAGCTTAGGTCTTGAAAATGTTGATGACCACTGTATTTTCGGACGCCAAGACTCCTCACTAGATTCAGTTTCGAGAAATACTATATCCATGGATCCTTCATGCCGAGTGACCGGAAGGGGCATGACAATGGGATTGATCGATTGATCAAGCAAGAATGTTTTAAGTCCTCGCATTCGAAGCCAATTCATCAGTGACACGTCGTACGAATACGATGATTCAAATAAAATTGATTTGAGATGAACCGAGTAAAACTGATCCATTATTTACACCTATACTCGCCAAGAGTACGATACTACTGTATATACTCCATACAGATCTTGATGAGATCTCTTCGCGAGGCCATGCAGAAGAGCATCAAAGTCGTTCAATAAGGTGCATTTGCAATTAAGACGCTCAGAAGTAGACTTTAAGATATATTATGAGGATAGGATATATAAGGAGTAGGAGATCTCACCTTACTCCCATTTTATGTCTCTCTCCAATACCTTACCTCCAGTCATATCACTAATCCCACTCGTTCACCCAGTCATACTAAACACAATGCAACTCATCTCACTCCTCACTATCCTCGCTGTTCTGGTCCCAACCTTTTCTCTCCCTCTGAACGAGCCTAGAATAATCGATGACCAAGATGGTGGAGTCCGAACAGTCCGAGACTTCCCTGAACCCACACCTACATCCGATGGTCAAGCAGCCAACATCGAAGCTACACCGTTGTTCAGTCCAACTTATACCAAACCGAGATACTATTGGCCACTCACAACACTTCGAATCCCCATATTGGTAGATATCGGACGAGTTATACCTACCATTCCACCTAAACCGGAATGGCCTGTACCTGATCCTGGACCTAGACCGGAGTTCGAAATCGGGGAGAATGGAATCGTCATTGGATCTTAGGAGTGAGTGGACGAAATGTATGAAATAGGGAAGGATAAACTGATACTGTAGAATGCAAACATTATAGGATTTTAAATCGGTTTTATTTATTCATATTGATAGGCCGCGGTCTTCCCACAGTGTTCACTCCATCAATTCTGTGCAAAGCGTCCGTCATGTAGCAAGCATCTCCTTGTAAAGAGAGACATTCTATCGAGAAATGCTGTAGATAGCCTCAATACGTATGACATCCCAATTTTGCCTTTGATTGCCACTCACACAGTCCATACTTCGCTATTTGGATCCTTGATCGTGATCGTATATTTGAGAAAGTTTGGATTCAAGGTCGTCGTCAAGGATAAGTAGTTCCAGACTGCCATACACATCTGCGCACAGACTGATCGTACTTCTTGATGATGATGATGGTGGACCTGACTCAACGAGATTGATTGACTGATGGATCGATCGATTAGATGATTGATGGTAACTTGACCTGATTCAGGCGTTGTGAACCATATCACCATGAGGTATACAGTACCAACACCGAGTTGTCTGAAATCACTCATGAAATGTCGATACTGTTCAGTACCAACGAAACGCCCTTTGGTCGATGAGGTTAGAGATAAGATTTCACCTTCAAGGAGAGTTGCCAAGTCACACTAGACTAGCTGTGTTGAAATGATCGTCTCCCTCGCTCCGACCGGTCCATATCATGCCGTAGCTTACCATCAACAGATCGATATGCCTTTGAGGGGACTAGAGTAAGTTAAGTTTACCAGACATCCGTTACACTCGGATACCTTGGCAATCGGTCTTATGATCCATGCGTCCATACTGATAGTCATGAGGAGTAATATGAAAACACCTTTGACCTATGACTGCGTGGCTTTGACCTGAATGTTGACATTTCACTGTGTTGCGGCGCTGTAAGTTATGCCAAGTAGGAAATAAAAATTAACGTTCGAGGGTAGGAGGAAAAGGGTTTCTTCTCGCCGAGGTCCAAAGAATGAACGAGATGCATTGTTTTCCTCATGGGTTAAGCAGTGGGTACAAAACGTTGAGACCGGAAAGGTATATAAGGGGTTAGCTTCGACCTCAGCCTTTTCTTCACCCCATCAACAACTCATTCACTCATATCCATAATTAAATCAGCCAATATGCACTTCACAACCATCTCTCTTCTTACCCTTCTCCCACTCTCTACCATCTTTGCACTTCCCACACCTTCCCACCCTCGAGAGGTAGGCAATGATGTGAAGATCGACGCTATCGGTCGAGCAATCGGTGCTATCGGTATCACGCAAGACCCCTCACCTACCTCAAATACCCCCAGTTCTTCTCAAGTAGGTATTAATGCGATCGGTCGAGCTATCGCTGCCATCCCCGTCGGATCCTCATCCAGTATCACAGGTGGAGTAGGTATCAATGCCATTGGACGAGCAATCGGTATCGTACCTAGCTCTGATCCTTCCCCTAACCCCGAAGTCGGACCCAACGCGATTGGCAGAGCCATCGCTGCTGTCCCAAAACCAAGTCCAACAGTGACCATCGAAGCTATTGGTCGAGCTATCGCCATCTCACCTTCCAACCTTCCCGTCAGCCCCAACGCAATTGGTAGAGCTGTCGCTGCTGTCACATCCGAAGATGAAGGAGGATCGACCGAAGTACCAACACCCACAGTTGGAATCAACGCTATTGGACGAGCTATCGGTGCTATCGGATTAGAACCCTCCAGCGTAGGGGTAGAAGCTATTGGAAGAAGAGGTATTGCAGCTATTGGTGCTCAACCTTCAGGGGTTACGGTGGATGCAATTGGTAGAAGGGCTGTAGCTACTGTTGGTAAGCAACCTACTGGTGTAACGGTAGATGCGTTTGGAAGAAGAGCTATAGCTGCTGTAGGAGGAGCAGGTCAAGATGATGGGCATGTGGGTGTGAATGCTATTGGTAAATGAAGGACAGGAATGGATTGGGAAAGGTGAGTCGTCCAATTTTTTCCTTTCCAACCGAACTTATGATATTAATACAAGACGGACTTTAAGCTGATTACTCGGTGATCCCTTCTTTACTATATGGTTGGTGTTACAGGCCTACTTCCCTTTCCCCCATCTGCCGAATAATATGAATATGTAGATGAAATCACGCAGGAAACAAGGTGAGGGCTCAATTGGAAAGTTCGGTATATGGTTGGTTTACTACAAAGGCAGTACCTATGAAGGAATGCATCGTTCGTCTGTGAACCGGCAACCATCTGAGCTGACAGCACAATCTCACTTGAAAGAGGGAACTCTGATGATTCATCATGTTCGAGTACGTTGGCAGGATCTGACTGTATGGTATGCGGGCATTAAGTAGCTCAATGTCATAGTCAGATTAATCTTACGACAGTCGCGCTACATATGTACCATGATGGAGAGTATTACGCCATTCGTACTAGTCGTCCTTTCATGTATATCATGGGTATACTGATCATCTCATTCCCGCTCAGTGTCGGTAACCTCGGCCTGCGAGCTATCGCACATACTGTATACATGCTATATGCTTGGCGAGAGTCAAAATGAAACATAGAGAGAGGCAGCGAGTACTGATTGAGCCGGCTGCCACATTACGGTCACTGGACGTAACAGATAACACTCAACCTACTGCCAAGTGATCGGTCAATAAGGAAAGTATCGGGAATTGTACCTTATGATGAAAGGACTGGAACTTCTCTTTACCATTTCCCATGATATTGAATGAATCTGGAATATGTGCTGTATGACATGAAAGGCACGAGGTAAGACTTGATGCGAAGCGAAAAAATCTGATCTACTGTAAACCCTTTAGCGAATGGGACTGTGTGGACTGCTACAGCCACTGCCTTGGCATATACATCAGTTGATCAATCCATCAGGACCACCGGAAAGCCGAGATTGAGATCTGCTATCATCTGCTGATTGTGATTCAGGTACGAGATCAAAATCAGAATCACAAACAACAAAAACAAAACTCATCCATCAAAGATAAACAACTGCCACAAA
Source organism: Kwoniella botswanensis (assembly GCF_036426115.1). Lineage (NCBI taxonomy): Eukaryota > Fungi > Basidiomycota > Tremellomycetes > Tremellales > Cryptococcaceae > Kwoniella > Kwoniella botswanensis. The sequence continues at coordinate 15,199,767 of NC_088599.1, read as the reverse complement.
CATACTGTACAGTATGGTCAAAGCGAGGCATAAGCATAAAAGGTCGATGTCCACTTTCTGGGGCGGGTAACACCTCAAGAACGACTGATATATATGAACCGCTCTCTTACCTCAGGACTGACCATCCATATCGCACTTCTCCAACATTTCCAATTCGCAAGTCCAACCAGTCTGGTCACTCACCGAGATGCTCTTCACAACCAATATGCTGGCTCTTGCGCTCACCTCAGCTTCGCTGCTTCTACCTTCGTCTCTTGCTTCCTCAAAAGATCCACCTTCTCTGTTGGAATATCGATCTTGGCTCCCTGAGAATACGTGCATCTGCCCATACGATCCCCTTGTCCCAGAAGGTTGGCTCGAATGTGGTGAGTTGATAATTCTTTACACCTGAATTTCAGTACAAAAGTGCAAAAGCTGATCCTAGGTATCACTCAAATGTAGTTGGTAAATGTGCATCACATGAAAAGCGGGTACATCTCTCCACTAGAGATCTATCTCACCTCACTCGACAAGTCTGTGTCTGTCCTGAGGATGAACAAAACTGCCGTGAGTTTGTTTTTCAGCGATCCACCAGAACGATCAATGTTGAACTGATATCTGAATGCTATGACTCCTAGCGTGCCCACTCATCCCTCCTCCCGACTGCTGTACGCCAACATACAAGCGAAACGAATTGACCAATGTCATGCCGGCTTTACACGCTCGATCATGTCCTCCTGAAGGTGAAATCTGCCATGTGGTAAATGGTAAAATCGAGTGTATCCGTAAGTCGAATCTTCATCTCACCATTCTTCCACCGAACAGCTCAAACTTCCAGATCTGTATTGGCATCTACTGGTCAGCCCGCTGACAGTCTTTGGTTGTAGCTTGCATTCAAGAAAGGATTATATGCCCACAATACAAACGAGCCGAAGCTGATGATAGCTCCGCAATCATCTGTTTGGCTACCACAGAGGGAAAAATCAGCTGTCGTGGGTTGTCTACTCATGACTGCCATGGTCGTAACATTCCTAGCTGACGATCTCCTTGATTTTCATTTATGAGACAGCCTCTTGTCCTCGGCCATGTCCTCTTTGTCCGCTCGCAGAGTCAAAGAGAGATACCGAAGCAATCAGTGCATTATGGTGTCGTAAGTGGTTTTCTCCCCCTCGATTGCGAACAGATCCGAATCATTATATATCTTCTATAGCTCCTTGCAACCCTCCTTACCCACCTAATTGCCCTCAATGCTGGTACAACGCCTTTGGAACAGTTGTTTGTCGTGAGTACAGTACTTGTCCCTCTTGAGTATGTGGCATGAATTCATTGTATGGTTGTTTTCGTCATGCGTAGCCCTCTGTCCATGGCCTCCTGTCACCAGCATCAAACCCCCTAAACCAACCATTACTTTTTGCCCGTTAAGCAGGAAATACTGCCTTGCTCAACCCGACGGAACCTATAAGTGTCGTGAGTGGTCTGCAGTATCATCAATTTCATACCGTATGAATTGTTAATGATCTTTCTTAGCTGGATGCGGACCTATCCCGATCGACGTTGAGGTCACCGATGTCGCTGGAGTGGAACCTACAGTTGCACCTGCCAAGTAACCTATCATACCGGGTATAGTAGAATCGCTCACTTGTAGAATGATTGCCTGGGTTCGAGCAAAGTTTCAAAGGTGGAAATCATACTTTGCTCGGGTACTGTGTAATGAGGTTACTGTATATAGGTATTATAGCTTCGAAATGCATCCTCTATGTCCCCGTTAGTGGGGTTTTCCTATACTATACAACGAATTGCTAAACAACCAATATGATCATATGTCTTAATGTCGATTTGGTGATCACCCACTGTCGCGAGTCAGTACAACAGGAAGGCAAATTTGACGCGGATGTATCGTACATGCAGGACGACATGATACTTGCTCTGATCAGTCAGGCAAAGATTTTCGGGTTGGGATCAAGTGATTTTCTGGAAGCCATCACCGAAGTCATTTGATCAAGTTGTGTAAGCGACCGACTTGTCAGAGTATATATACTTCAACCTCAATCGGAATACCTGATCCATCCACCTTTCTCAATACATCAGTTTCTTTTTCCATATCTTATGATAGCTTGACTTAATACTATAAACCACTCGAAGCCTCTAATCAGCTGCTCAGAAAGAATGCAATTCCACGGATTTGACTTCTACTTCTTCTTCCTTGGTTTTATCCTCACTACCATTCTCGCCACTGCCATCCCCCTTGACGAACCCTCTTCTTCCCTTGTAAGTAGGTACGCAGGAATATTCCCTAGGGATAGCTGTATTTGCGAATACGATCCTGAACATCCTTGCAAATGGGATGATTGTGGTGAGTCCATATCATCTACCTTGTTATACACCTTGCTACCATATATTCTGGCTCGATGGAAATTATCATGATGCTGAGTGGCAAATCGTGCAACTTTATGAAAACAGTTGATCGATGTCAAGAGCCTTCCAAGAGAGTATATCTCTCAGAGAGGGATTTGAGTCATATGACGAGGGCGATCTGTTATTGTCCTTTCAACTTCATGTGGTGAGTGCTCACTTCCTTACTTACTCAGTATTCCCGAGAGCAAGTCTCAATCGATCCTGGAGAATCTTCGCTTTCTCTGTTACTCATATGTTATACTGCACATACAGATTGCGGCCCAATCAGACCAAGACCTTCTAAACAATGCTGCGGTATCATCGATCCTCCCATCTTACTTTCCGAGCGGGACGATTCGATCAACACTACGCCTGTACTCCATGCCAGGGCCTGTCCACCTAATCAGGAACAGGTTTGTTATGTCTACAGAGGAATCAAGTATTGCATTCGTGAGTTCAACGTTCCACATCACTCTGCTAGTTCTAGCACAGAGCATAGAAGGACAGATGAACTAATCAGTTCATTGATCCCTTGATATGTCTTCCATGTACGTCCATAGCATGTATCGAAGAGAGGATTATTTGTCCTCTGGAAGATGAACAGATCATTTGCCTAAACGATGCTGATGGAATTATCAGATGTCGTGAGTACCGTAGACTCAAGCCTTATATCATATACAGTACACTGTGCAAGGACACTGATTATAACATTTCAATGGCACCTCATTGTAGCTCCCTGTCGACCTCCTAGACCACCTATCTGTCCACTTTGCGTATCCCATCGAAACGGCACAATAGTCTGCCGTAAGTCTTTGTCCCTTCTTACCGTCTACCAATCTATCCATCTGAACGTGATGCACTGCACTGTCTGTACATAAGCAAATTGACCTTGTTATGTTGTGATGCGACATATTGCGTCGTAGCTCGACCATGTCCCACTTCACCTATCGTATGTCCATTGTACTGTATCGATTATCCGAATGGCACTGTCGTATGTCGTAAGTGCCAATCTCCTCTTGTGACGACACCCCGATTTATCAGCTGGAGCTTGATCACGATGTCCCTTGTATCCCAGCCGGTTGTGGTGACAGACTACCAAGGACTTATACCAACCCAGTTTCACTTCCAAGCGCCACGACGAATTAATGAGAAAATAAGAAAGTGTGGCTGTTGCAGTATAACACATGGTTTTGGGTTTTTGTCTCAGCAATAACGAATCTATCTGTATACCTATATTCAGCTTATGCCCATGTTGACAAGCTGTACTATGTATCGTATATCATGTCCCCATCTTGTGGGTAAATATCCAAATAGTAAGATTTATACCCCTGTGATACTCGAAGAGGTCCAAGGAAGATCAAGTAGATTATCTCAACAACCTACTTGATCTCTTGACCGTCAAAGCCGAGTCAGTCACATGTCCTTTACCCACAATCGTACTGCGACCATTCTCCATCAATCAACATCATTCTATTTTCTGATCTTGACATCCTCGTCTATACGGTCATCAGCAAGTCAAGTCAAAACTACCCTTTGTCAATTCATTCTATTTTTGGTGTTCATCCCCACTTTCCACTCATCACTTCGCTATACTCTATACCTCCTTTGGTCTAAATCGATGATCCATGCGGTTCAACGACCTGAGATGGTATTCGCTCTTATTCTTAGAACGGTCCATCTCGGGCAAAGCTGATAATCATATGCATGAATTCAATATGCATACGTTGATCCACCGGAAGACCGAGTCTGGATGTTTCAACTTCAAGGTATATATATATATACAGGCTTCATTCATTTCTCCTTTCAATAAGCTCTTCCGATACATTCAGTATTATTTTCCAACACTTTTTCGAAAACAAGATGAAATTCCATTTGACTATCCTCACAGCTCTCTTGACCCTTACTACTCTTACCTTGGCTGTTCCTACCCAAGGAGAAATAGAGGAAAGACAAGTCTGTCATTGCCCAATCGATCAACCTGATTGTAGTGAGTCCATGAGTCCATATACACTCTCACAAATGATATCGATGATCGCTCTTGAACGTGGGATGTCATTGACATTTCACCTGTACGGTAGCTTGCGGACCTGTCTGTTCAGATGGGAATGAACCGGTGTGTTACTATGTCTTGGGAGAGAGACAATGTCTTCGTAAGTTTGCTTTGTCATTTCCAGCACGTATAGTACAATGGACCGAGGAGGGATAATGTATACAAAGCTGATTGTTATCTATCTTGCATTATGCTGTCAGCTTGTCCCGATTCCTAAGCAGGTAATCAATACATAAATACTGTAATACTGTGACAATCATTGATTTTGTATGTGCTGGAAATGCTAAAGAGAAGAGAAAGAGAACTTTGGGTGGAATCACACGAGATATGATTAGGTTCAGTATTCAGTAGGATATGATCTTCCTGTAACTTGAATTTGATACATATCAATTTACAAGAGCATTGAGTCAGTACGATGATATCAGTGCCAAGTGCCATAACTTGAATCACAGGGGTGGAAACAGAATACATTCGATTAAGATATATTAGGGCACTACTAATACCACCACATTACTATTATTATTATCTTGACGTATTAAACTTATTAAGGGAGGAATTTTCGACAGACCCCAAATACTTCATCCGCTACAGTACACGAATCATGAAACTGTATAACTTAACAATCTATCTTTATCTTTTCCGGATAATCTTCATTGTCGACAAACTTATTCAGACACGAAGGAAGCTTCGTTGAACAGGTATCCCTTGACGGGGATTGATTCACCGTCGATCTCAACGTTGAGCGTAGCGGGGTTATGGTACTACAAACGACAAAAGGATTTTGTCAGTTTCGATGACTCCCTGTACAGTTCTGAGTGAATTAGAGGAAAAATGAAAATAGAGTGGAACCGATTCTAGAGATACGGCATATTGGTGTAATCAAACATCCCCTCTTCGCCGTTCACGTCCCTTCCCTTCCCTATAGCAATCGCATCGTTCACGACCATTGAGTGACTCACCTGGTAGATATACGGCTTCGTACCCGTCACAGCTGCCAATCCCTTCCTAATGACATAAGGAATCTCCGCCAGGACATCGACTTTCTCAATTAATCCTCCCTGTCCCACGATCGCTCCAGCAACGTCCTGAACAACTTTCGCCGATACTTTTCCTTCTCCCGAGACTTTTTGAGCAGACCATTCGAACTCGATCGACGAAGGAACCAGGTAACCAGTTTCTTTATCTTTGACGGGTGATTTGTGAACAGCCGAGGAGATAGAATCAGTAGGATGGGGATAGACGTCGGTGGAAGATGGTGATAAGTGAGTTTGACCAGTGACGATCAATGGGGAATGTTTGGTGGTGTAGATGGCGCCGATGTTGACTTTGGTTCGACCTGATTTGGAGCCTTTGGGGCCGTATTCGTCCTGTGTAGTGTCGGGATCCGAGGTCAGCCAAATGTTCGTCGTATATGATAGTATGTCTACTCTGCTCTGATAGGGAAGCCGGGTACGATGCTACGGATCTCATTACTCACAGTGGTCTCAAATTCCATCTGGACAGCTCTGACTCCACCTAACTTAGGATCGTCGGCACCGGGTGTGGTAGTGAAGAAAGCGAAATTCCATCTGGTCGCGACCTGAAGAAAGACAGTAGGTAAGTATGTATGATGAGTGGTGGTAGCAGGTGGAAGGCGCGATGCTGATTGTTTTTCTGTGAAAGAGTGAGTCTACCCACCAGATTAGGTCTCATACCTTGAATGGCATGTACGAACATTCCATCACCTTTTACGTCCAGAGGTTTATCTTCGACGGTAACAGTTCCTGATGAGAAAGAGAATGGGTGGAATCGGCTACGGCAATTACCACAGAATCAGGCAATCTTTCAAACAAGCGTGTCTGGTATCCGGCGTCATTCGGCAACCTTGACCAGAACGAAACAAATGTATTGAATCCGTTGATATGGAAAGGTGAACTTACTGAACGACAAATCCATCTCTCTTGGCCTCCTCTCTGTCTTTTCCAAAAGTTGAGATTCCACCTTGAGCACCTTGACCAAATTTGAATCCAGGTGCTTCAGCAGGCTTAGTGAATTTGACATCCAGATGAACATTCTTATCTAAATCTGCCACGATGTGATATACTTCTTCAGTAGTGGGTGATCCGGTATGTTTGATTTCCTATATTCGCACACAGACAAAACAAGTCAGCGACAAACGCTCTATTACTGCACGATAAGGTTTGATAGATGACCTACAAATTGGTCAGTCTTCAAATTTTGTTTATCGAATTTCGCTCCACTGGCATTGATCGATCTCCAAGTTGACTTTTGAGTGTGAGGGTTGTACACTTTGAATGTCATTTGGGTTGTTGCTGGAACAAGGAAGATGCTAGAGATTGATAGCAAATTTAGCCATATCTCATCGAGATTAGAGTACCGTCAATGGTTCATGTGCTCACCCAACGTATGACCAGATGATCTGGACCATTATCCAAGTCCCATCTTCCAAGACTGTATACCATATTTGAGTCTCGGTCTGGAATCCCTTATTCGAGGTGTTTGCCCACTACGCCCATGAACCAAACCAGATTAGCCACGCTAAGTAGCTCTCTCCATCCCCCCTTGTCATCCGCCTTGATTTCATGCTTTGTCACTCACAGCGGTATCGGCAGATGTAAGTTCACCATACCCACTCAGATACGATGTGACGGGGTAAAAGTTGGTAGCATCTTTTGATGAGTTTGAGGATTGTGAACTAGATTCATTTTACAGATTGGCCACTCAGCGGATGTCTCTGAGATTATGTCAGTGCGATGACCACTCACGAGAACCAGGACATTGTGTATTGTGGTTGTGTTTGGGGTTGTGATGATGATGAGATTGTAGATGGATGTTGAATATGTTATGTTGTTATTTGTTTTGAAATGCTGAATGGAATGGTCCAAGCGAGCGAGTGCAACCGACGGTGAGCGACGACGCCCGATACTATACACTTACAAGCTAAGTTACCTGAAACGTCATCAACCATCAATTACATAAGCATGTTGACACTAACAGACCCATTTAACCAAGACTGAGGATACATTAGAATTCATGCATGCAGAATACAATAGGATACAATGACATGACGATCCAGTCTTTCATGTTACTACTACCTTCGTCTGTCCAAATCATCCCTGCTAGGCTTGGTGTCCCAATGATGATCGTCATCCCGCCGCCTATATCTGTCTGGCGTCGGTGACCTATCTCTTTCTCTCTTAGGTGAGATCGACCTCGTTCTGTGCCTCTCTCGCTTGCCAGGTGGTGTACGCGAGTCGTCCTTCTCTCTGGATCTCCTATCGTCCCTTCTCCTGTCCCTGTGTCTATCTCGATCATCATCATCGTATCTTCTATCCCTCTGACTCCTGTCCCTATCTCTATCTCGATCATATCCCCTTTCCTTCTCTCTATCCCTATCCCTATCCCGATCCCGATCATCATGATGCCTCGAGCTTCTATGTCTATCTCTTTCCCTCTCATAATCCGAATCATTATCCCTATGTCTTCGACGTGATCTCTTATGTTCTTTCTCTTCTCGTTTCACCTCTTTTTCAGCTTTTCTCAATGCTTTCTGTTCTTTTCGCAACCTGTGAAATGACACCAATGCAGTGGAAAAGAAATACCAGCTCACATTTAGCGAGGGATAATCGATGGAAGTGGAATCCCGAAGACTCACGCTTTCTCCCTTTTCCTCTCCTCTTTTTCCAATCTTTCAATCTCCAAATCCTTCTCACTCTTCGGTATAGGTATATCATTCGATCCTGTACCTTCACCATTTTCATCATCATCATGTCTAGGCTTCGGAGCTATACCCAAAGCGATATTCAAAGCATCTTCTTCCTGCTGTTTCAACCTTCTAATCTCTTCTGCTTTCGCTTTCGCTGCTCTTTCTTGATCGTCATCCTGCACTTCTCGATTGTACCAATGTATATCTTGGTTTTTCTGCCATCGACCTACTGGGGCGTTCACTGTGTGCCCAAGGTAGTTTTCTACAAACCAACAAATCAGCTTTCGTAAGTATATAGGAAGGGAGGAGGTGACCCACCTCGATGTTTATCGTTGGCTACTTGAGACCAACGAAAATCACCTTGTCCACCCCGTGTACCTAAGCAGATGAGTCAGCTGGGCGTAACCTGCCGATATGAAGACTTGAGCTGCACTTACCTCCTCTGATGGGACCGTCGTACATGCTTGGAGGATCTATTGGCCAGCTCGCAGTTGTCAACTAGACATGAGCATAAGTATCTAATTCTTCGAGATTGACTGATTGACTTGTTATACGATGGGTGGCCAGTAACCGGGAGTGACGCGGGGATGACACGCCACAATGAGGTAATCCCATGGATCCCATGGATATCCCGACAATTGATTCCGTTGGTATCGCTCTGGCTCCCATCTCGTGTTTGTTGTTGAGTTGATGCGTTGCTGCGTTGATGGTCGATGGCTCTCACTCTCATGCATCAAGATTACACGTCAAGATAAACCACCACTCTACAGCCAAGTCGCACTAATCACCATACATACATTCAGCTTCCCTTCGGTTCTCCGACAATCCGCTCCATCAACGTCAGACGGCCCTGCTGGCCTCATCAGACAGACGAAATAGACTAGAACACGGCTAAGAACCAACTTGACCTCAAACCTCCTTTATACTCGATCATCGACGTCACGGTCCACTTCTCAGCCGCTAGGGTTCAGTTCATCCAACACATTCTCACTCTTAGTCATTCACTCTTCTCATCTTCTTCACTTCACATAGAATCCTATAACGCAAGATGGGTGGTGTGAGCAGTTGCTGTGAGTACACTCTCATCCATACATTGGGTACCAAGAGATCATGCACGGTCACACTGACGCATATCATTCATCTCACGTATACAGGCGGACCTAGACGAAAGAACAACTATGAACCATTATTACTTGAGAATGAAAGAGAGGCAGTAGCAGACCTGCTACAGTACTTGGAGAGTGAGTCATATATCATCTGTACATACATACTAGTCGACTGTACTGACGTATTGATCCTCGTGTTACGATTCAGACCGTTCCACCACCAATTTCTTTTCCGGCTCACCATTAGCGGCTTTAACAACCTTGTCATTCTCTGATAATGTGGATCTACAAAGATCAGCGGCATTGGCGTTCGCAGAGATAACCGAGAAAGAAGTTAGAGAAGTTGGTAGAGATACTTTGGATCCTGTTTTGTACCTTTTGACAAGTCATGATCATGAGGTGCAAAGGGCTGCTAGTGCTGCCTTGGGCAATTTGGCTGTGAACGGTGAGTGATAAGTCAGCTTTTGTGGGAGTGAAGCTGATGTATCAATCGAACTTGATAGCTGAAAACAAGTTATTGATCGTCTCCCTCGGTGGACTAGAACCTCTCATCAGACAGATGTTGTCATCAAACGTAGAAGTTCAATGTAATGCCGTAGGATGTATAACCAATTTGGCTACTCATGGTCAGTTCAGCTATCGCTTTTAGGCTCGGACCATCGAGGTAATCCAGCTGACAAAGCTGATATATGCGCAGACGAGAACAAAACCCAAATCGCGAAATCGGGAGCTTTGATCCCTTTAACTAGATTGGCTAAATCAAAGGATATGAGAGTACAGAGGAACGCTACGGGTGCTTTGTTGAACATGACTCATTCAGGTCAGTTGGCAGAGGAATAGGATTGTTACCCTGAACGTAGCTGAACCTTTATGTATGTCTCACAGACGAAAATCGACAACAGCTTGTCGCAGCTGGAGCTATCCCAGTATTGGTCAGCTTGCTCAACTCGCCTGATACCGATGTGCAGTATTATTGTACTACTGCTCTGAGTAACATCGCTGTAGACGGTAAGTCAACTGAGTAATATGGACGCAATTGAGCTCTCCAAGCTGACCTGCCTGTTATTTTGTAGGAACAAATCGAAAACGATTGGCAGCATCTGAACCTAAATTAGTACAAAGTCTCGTTCAGCTTATGGATAGCCAAAGTTTGAAGGTACAATGTCAAGCTGCTTTGGCTCTTCGAAACCTTGCCAGTGATGGTGCGTTAGCTGATTTCTACTCGCATGCTATCTGGAGCTAATTGAACGATTTACATGGACAGAGAAATACCAACTAGAAATCGTCAAATTCGATGGACTCAAACCCCTTCTCCGATTACTTCACTCTTCCTATCTCCCCTTGATCCTGTCGGCCGCAGCGTGTGTTCGAAACGTTTCCATCCACCCGGCCAACGAATCGCCAATAATCGATTCAGGCTTTTTGCAACCCTTGATTGAGCTACTATCCTTCGATGAGAATGAGGAAGTACAATGCCATGCTATCTCAACTCTGCGAAATTTGGCTGCTTCAAGTGAAAGGAACAAGGGCGCGATTGTAGAAGCTGGTGCAGTAGAGAGGATCAAGGAATTGGTGTTGACGGTGCCATTGGCGGTTCAAAGTGAAATGACAGCCTGTGTTGCTGTTTTGGCTCTTAGTGGCAAGTCCCGTCATGTTCGAATTACCGTCTTGAAAACAGCAGCTAAGTTTTTGACCATTCGTAGACGATCTCAAACCTCAGTTGCTCGAGATGGGTATCTGCGAGGTTCTCATCCCGCTCACCAATTCCTCCAGCGTGGAAGTTCAAGGTAACTCCGCTGCAGCACTGGGTAACCTGTCCTCGAAAGGTGAGTTGGCCAGTCATAAATGCAACCAGGACAACAGCTGACGTCATTGATGCAGCCGCTGAGGACTATGCACCGTTCAATGCCGTGTGGAACAAACCGGACGGAGGATTACATGCGTACTTGGTTAGATTCTTGAGTAGCGCCGATATAACCTTCCAACATATCGCTGTATGGGTGAGTACGACTTGATTACCTTTCTATGAAGCCTTCCTGCACTGACATCTCCCTTTTTCCAGACTATCGTGCAGCTCCTTGAAGCGGAAGATGACCAATTAACCAACAACATCCGATCCTCACCTATCCTCATGTCTTCTATCCGACAACTCGCAGCTTCGCCACCACCTTCACGAGGAGGTCGGGGAATCAACGAGGTCTCTCAAGGATCAGAGGGAGAAGAGGATTACGAAGATGATGGACTGGATGGTGAAGGTGAAGGTGAAATTGCTACTCTCGCACGAAGGATCTTGGATTTGACCGAAGATGGAGCGAGGGATATCAACGATGGATCTCATTTCTCGACTCACCATCAAGGCGAGAACTCGACGTCGGGAGTAGCGGGTAGTTTGGGTAGTGAACATGCTGCGTTGAGAGCTAGTGTGCATAGGGCTTTGAGTGGAGGTCATTAAAAAGGAAAAGGACAAATCTCCCACGGAAGGACTGCCATTTGAAGAAAAATGCGAAGATTCGCTAGTCAAGTGGGCCACGATGAGGATTAGGGATTGAGACGACATGATCCTCAAATCAAAAGTATCATCAACAGCGATGGATCGACGACTGAATGATTTCTTATTCAAGTAATTTTTTTCCAAGTGTATTATGTATTTGTAATCTACCCTTTCCAGAAACGTATTACCATACATAGTACAGTACGAGTAAAGTATCACCTAACAAACATTAATCCACCAATATGTACGATTTTTCGCACATATATACCCATCAAAGAGCCGATCAACCCATCGTCGTGTTCTGTCCTGTCTTATGATCACCCAGTTTCATGCCCTATACAACTCACAACGGAGGCACAACAGTTGACCTGTCATGGCTTTGCATAGTGCTGCTAGACTGCAGGGATGAGAATTTACGCCGAAGAGCGCATTCTGGCTCAAACTCTTTTGGACTGCATCAACATTATTGTCTAAACAGGAGGATCCTCACGTTCTAGTTATGTACTGGAGGGGACCGCGTGCATCAGATGAAAACCATTGCTATTCCATCACGAAATCTACAGAATGTTCGGATCTACATGTGCAGTATCAAAATGAAATCGATCTGTCCCCTGGCGAGAGGGTCAACGTTTGAGACATAATTCAGGCCAATGTGGATTGACGCTCTCGTAAGGCAGGTAATGCTGAATGCGGCAAGAAAGGCTCAATGGCGAAGGGGTCAGAGGTATCGAGCTCGTCCTCGTCGTGCTCCTTCTTGAGAACGCTCAAAGCATATTTCAAAGGATCTTGACTTCGCAAATATTCTGATACAGTTGGTCCAGGGTCTGACCCACCACATGCAGCACAGGCTCTAGCTCTTGACGCATCAGTGACAGATTGAATACCTCTGTCGATCAAAAGCTTCTCCCCCTCGATCAGTAATTCCTGGGGTCGAAACTTCGACCGGAATGCCTGAGAAGTTGTTCCCAACAAGATCTCCTTGTCCAACATTGACTCTCGATATTCCTTCACCCACGGATCCTTCTCATATAGTACTTCGCTAGCTTGAGGTAACCTCTCAGACGCGAGTTCAGTAGGGTTCCAGCTGTACCCTTCGTAGACCATGTACTTGTTCATGTCCCTCAAGAATGAAGGAGACATGATATCTGATTTCTCGTGATGGGTGAGTGATCTTCCGAGACTCGCGTTACTTAGGATACTATTGAATTGGTGTTCACTGTGCCCCAAGTCTGCCTTGAGGGTGGTAATGAATCGTTTTGTGTCCATAGGGCTGGTTACAGGTTTGCCAACTTGAAAGTCGGGTAACGAATTTAATGAGATGGTCAGATGACCAGTGTCCTCTTCGGGTCTAGCTCCATCTCTTTTGTAAGCATCGTCGATGGTACGGTTAAGTGTCTGGAGATCAGTTGGATCAAAGTAACGACCGTGGAGTGTTTGCCCATTCAATCGAATCTCCAGGAGATGCGACAGGACCGAGCCGCACAAAGTATCGATCTCAGCTTTTGAGATTGGTATGGTATACCCGTCAATCGCTTGTATAGTGCCAATCAACGCTTGCGCCAATGGATCGCAGTCCCAGATCGCCTTTGTCATGGCGGCGTTATGGGATACAATACTTCCAGATCGCCCGGTCAATTGAATACAAGTTGGTCGATCAGTGGATGTAGGAGGTGGAAGGATGGCCGTTCGAGAACGTCCTTTCCCGTTCACATCACTAATTGATCATAGTGAGCTTGGACTACTTCTTACATAGCAGAATTATTTTACAATATAAATGAAAGGTCTTTACTCACTACAGATCCGAGACTAGCTCGTTGAATGTTTTTGATCCACATTGAGTATCTCCATGCGACGTGAGGAATTCATCAACCCGATTTTTAATCAGATTTGGGGCGGCGTTTGGGTCTGAGTGTCCATAAACATCTTTCTCTTTGCCGACGAGTTCTGTTGCAGTGTCGAATTGCGTGATGTACTGTCCCAAGGGGACAACTTGACCTTGAGCTGTCCCTGTGGAAGACATCACTTGTGTGGTGCTATTGAAGAATTGTGCTGATGAAGACGATTTAACGGTGTTGCAAGATGAACAAGAGGTAAATGATACAGAGGTTGGACGAAAGTAGCCCTTATATAAACACTATTCCTCAAGAAATGGGACTTCGATCCCAGGTCTTGCCTATGACGCTGTGTAGGTAGGCAAAGTCTAACCTTTCTTCAGAAGGACACGGTGAAATTCGTGGCTCCCTTGAATATGAGTACCTCAGAGACTTGAAGATTTCGATTTGGTGTTTCCACCTTTCCATACGTGAGTCCAGAGCATGCGGAAGTGGCCGGTGCCAAAACCTCACTCCTGAAAGGATCTCTACCTCTCGAAGGAATCTGAAGATTCTCCTTTTGCGTCATGAAATGGCCTATACCAGGATGGTAGGATAGTACTGTACACATCTTCTTTGGCGTTGGCGAGTACTCGAGTCGAGAAGGGGCTGATAGGGGAGTCTACAGCAAGCAAGACGCGAAGAATGGACACCCAATTGACAGTGATGTCAAGGCAATCACACGAAAAAAGAGCAGAATTCGTATCATTACAAGTACGTGTATGCGCTACTTTGTCCATGTACACATGTTGTCTTTCTCTGTTTTTGTGACTAAATTTCATATCATAGGACACCAATCGATGAGATTCCAGAAGCGAGCCAGTGAAAGAGAAGAGGGATACAACGCCATGAGGATCGTCTCTGTCACATTTCATTCATCACTGGAATAGAAGAAGGGGAAAAGAATACGACAGTAGAGATGATAAACGGACTTCGATATTCACAGTACATTACTTGTCTAAGCCCATGTTCCAAACAACTAAATGACCATTTTGCCGTCGTCATCAATTACTCTGAGCTTTTGAGAGTTCTTCCAAAGCTCGATGAGGCATGAAAGGCCTGATAACTTCGGGATCGCTAAAATCGATTTCCTCTTCTGTATAGTCATATTTGAGTGCTTCTATTGCGAATTCAAGTGGATCTTGTGAACGCAAATGTTCTGCCCAAGTCGGTCCGGGATCTGAAGTGCTGTCACCTAGCGCTGCTATAGCTCTGGCTCTTGAAGCATCACTGACAGATTTGATGTCATTTCGAAGTAACAGTTTCTCTCCTTCGGGGAGGATTTCAATGGATTCAAGAAGGCTACGATACTCTTGATACGATGTTCCATTGATGAGTGCTTTCACCTGTGAAAGTCTTTCATAACGTTTTGACCACGGATCATTGTGATACAAAACCTCACTCGGTTTAGGCAGCGCTTGTCTGGAACGTCCATCAGCGTCTCGATTGGTCCATCTAAATCCTTCGTGAACCATGTACTTATTCATCTCAGTCAAAAAGGAAGGAGGCATGAGATCCACTTGCTCATGATGAGAGAGCGATCTCCCCAGACAAATTTGACTGAGAATGGCGTTAAATCGATATTCGCGGAATCCCGAATTTCTTTCAACCGTAATCAAAAGTCTACTGGCTCCCTCTGGGTCGACTAGGGTTTTACCCTGTTGGAGTTCCGGGGGTGAACGCAGAGAAATCGATAAAATACCCTTATCATTATCCGTGGGATAAGCTCTGTAACCACTTCTTATGAGCTTTTTGATATTTTCGAGATCAGCTGTATATTGACTCTGAACAGGTGGAGGCACGTCCGTTTCTGTATCTGACTCGATCATCTGGATGAATTGGATATGTGAGTCGATCGATGTAACCAAAGTATCAATCTCGATTTTGGAGACAGGGATTTCCCGATTGTCGATCGCTTGTACGGAACTGACCAATGCCTGTGAAAATGGATCTCCTTTGGCAATAGCTTGGGTCATCGCTTCATTATGGGACCAGATCCTCTTGTCGGGTATGGTCAATTCGATGGAAGTAGGTCGACTATCCAAGTTGGAATTGTCAGAAGGAGGTGGAAGGATGAACATTCTAGGCTTCGTATCGCCTTCTTGCTCCCAGCGGCCACTATGCGTTGTTCGTCCCAAACATGGAATAAGGTTCAGCTTACTACAATTCAGTATGACAGAGTCGTCACTTACCCCGATTCGGATACAAGTTCGCTAAACGTTTTGGAGCCGCATCGAGTATCTCCGTGTGTGCTTAGAAAATTATCAGAGCCTTCTTCCAATATTTTTGGTCGATCATCATCGAGGTCGATGAGGAACTGCTTGATGAATTGCCCTAATGGGACATTTTGAGGCTGGGGTGATGCATCCGAAGCAGTATCTGTCGAAGACATTGTGCGTTTTGTTATGACTTTATAGTTGAGGTGGTTGCGAGACTAATCTATGTCGAAGGGCAAGACGAATGAGGGGAGTGACAAGAAACTATGGGCGGAAGCTGCTTCTTATAGCTGTTAGATCTCTCAGCCAAGCCTTCTCTATGATGATGTACATCTGTGAGCCAAGTTTGTTGTCCTCGGACGTATACGATGAAAGGCAAACCTCCTTTGATCGTAGGGCCCTCAAGAACCTTGACTGTGTCTCCTTTGCTTTGCATATATGTCTTCTCAGCCGGTGAAACGTCCATCCAACTTTCTCTGACTCAAAGGGGCTTCGTGTATGCCCCATGACTGTCATAAGAATAGAAACCTCGTGAAGACACTCGGCCTCTGCGTATCCAGAGCAAAGATGTGAGGAAGAGGGGAAATAACAAAGGTTCAAATCGTTATGCTTTTGCTTCAACAAGAATGATATATCTCAGAACGAGGAGAGCGCGAACCTCTGATACGATTGTGAAGGGGTATCGAACACAGTAATGCTTGCGAGTGTTCCGCAACGACAAATGGTACGTAGAATAGTGCACAACTGACAAAAAGTAGGGGAATGACGTTATTTACCGATAATAGTGAGATAATTTATTTGAGTTTGGAATGCTGCATAGCGTCACTATGTACATTAAATCGACCGCATATATCTGAAAGCGTATCAAGTCCCATGCAATCTCCAAACAACAGACCGTTCAAGCCTGACTATCGTGTATGAAACAGCGTGTTAAGGATGGAGGATGTGGCGCCAAAACGCTCGCTCCACATCTGGGGGACCCAAGAAGTCCTCGGTGAGTCCCTGTTCGTAAGCTTCTATAGCCCTTGGAGGTAACAAGACTTTCAATTGGTCTTGATTCGACATGTCTGCCTCTGGGTGTATGTGCTTGATCACCTGACAAGCGAAGTGATAAGGATTTACCGTAGTTGAATAATTAGAAATGGTACGTCCCGACCATCCCACATGTGACCTGCTCCGGTTTAATGAAGATCTGAATACCTCCGGCGATGTTTCCGGGTCAAGGGATCGTAGGACTTCTTTCTTGAATTCGGGCTTCATCGCGCTCTTCAGATCTTGCAAGCTTTCTGCATGGGCTGTCTTCAATGCCTGTTGAAAATCACCAAGCCAAGGGTCATTCTCGAAAAAACTCAATGAAGGACGCTGTAACGGATTTCTTCCCATTGAGCGCGTGGCATCCAAAACTTACGAGCTATTTCTAGTACTTGAGGACATGATGTCTAATGATTTTTGGTTCGATTAGGGTAAAAGTTTCTGTGGGAGCGCGGGCGAACCTGCAGGTTTATATACAGTACCCAACAGGTTCAGCTTTCCAAAGGTTCCCACCAATGCATGACCTTCCCTTCAGATCCAGGGATCCAAGAAGCCCATATGCTGTTTTGAAAATGCTTCGTGAATAGAAGAATCAAGCAAACGTCATCTCACTACAGATCGATGGATTAGAACATGACGGATCAGGTTTGCGGTCTTCTGTCGGGCTTACCTGAAAGGAAAGACCTCAAAAGCGGTGTCCATCGGAAAGTCTTAGCACAACATACGCTCGATCAGAAGTGTCCATAGGGCCTAGACCGGGATCAGATCAGGTTTTAGCGAGGTGAGGTTAGGCTATATGGTGTGAAACACGCAACATCGTTGAAAGCAGTGCAATGGGTCAATCGAAGGCAGCAAATGCCACATAAAAAATGTGTAGGCCATCATTTTTGTTGAAGTCCGAATCCATGTAGCACAAACACTCGCGGTCGCGCGAAACACCGATCTCCACATCGACGATCACAGTCATAAGCTTGAAATGAAAGAGAAACGGAATGAGCTTAGATGTGACACTGTAGCAGTACTGTAAGGCAATGGGTCTGCTCCTTCATGGACCGGTCAATCTTCTTGGAAGCGATAGTATGACGACGTTATCACTAGAATGATATTGAGAAGGCTTTTATCTACTACAACAATTCGCTCAGTTCTTTTTCCTCACCGAATGACATCCTCTTTACTAGAATGACATCGGTGGTAGCAAATACTGAAGTGTACAAAGTCTCGTCGCCGTTCAAGTCCTCCATCTTCGCCATCAAATCCAGCCCTTCTTGCTGGGGCTTCCTTTCGCTTCTTCTTGACAAAGGTATACACAACACAAACAACGATCACAGTCGCCTTTTCAATAGAAAAACGCTTGCGTAATTTACCATTGAATTGCCTCAGAGGTTTTGGCATTTAGGGTGTCATTATAGTAAACAAAGGTTGTGGCTATTATTATATTCTCATAAATAACGCGGATCTAGATGTCAACCTACTAATAACCCTATAGGTATACAAGCATCACTATGGTGCCAAGTACAGCCATTGAAAGCTACCGGTAACATCACTAACGCGCATTCAATCATATATCTAAGCTTCATATCCGTTGTTAACTATGTTGCATACGAAGTAAAAGAGATAGAGATATGAATTATGAGAATTCTGCTACTGTAGTCTACTGGCGCTTCCACAACGATATTCATAGGGCTCATGGAGAAATAATGAAAAGTAAGAATGTCACACCAGTCTGATGGAATGTCAAGTGAAATTTCCATCCTCGAAAACATCCTATAGTCCCTTATCGGCCGATTGCCCATTTGTACTCCTCTGCCACCTTTGGTGGGAAGATTTCGAGTGGGTCGACGTCATACAAACCTTCCATCTCTTTCCCTCTAACCTCGAGTTCGTCCCTGGCATAATCAAGATACGACTTCTGCGCATAATCTTCAGCCCAAGTGGCTGAGTTATCCCCTTGTGCTCGAGTCTTGGCCAGTACAGCCGGACCTTGTCCCTGTAAGATTGTCTCGATCTTACTTCTCAAAACAGGAAAATTTGACATGCACTGCGACATCTGCGCTGGGGTCAAGCTAGCTACGTTTTGTTCGACCCTCATCGATGCCAACGCACCGAAGAATGCTTCATAATCTTTATCTTCTACTGTCAGATACTCTGTGGGTTTGGGCCATTGCCTATCTGTGCTTTTGGAATACTTGAGCCTATCCAAAGGGAGGTACGAGTTAATATCGACCATGAGATCCTGTGACATCATATCTGCGATTTTGGTCTTGGAAAGAGCCTCGGCCCTTGCAGCGGAAGCGACTGTGATGTTGGCCTCCATTTCTGAGTACCGCTTATCAAGGGCAGGATACTTCATGAATTGTTTACCTTCGTCAGTCATATGCTAGCAGGGAGAAAGAATGTTAGCAAATGATTGTTCAAATCATCAAGTCACAATCAGATGCAGCGAGACGATTACCCACTTCAGACAAGGCGTCCCACATTGGAACGGGATCTTTGGAAACATAATCAGCTATAAGTGATCGTTCCAATTTCTGCAATCCTTCAGAAATGATCCCATAATCTCTACCGAGGAACGACTCTGTGACATACAATGAGCTGATGGAATGATCAGGTCGACTGGCAGATTTCATCGTGCCCATGAACCTATCTCGTGAATTCTTGTTTCTCATAATTTTCGAAAAGGCTGGTTGAGCTTTTAGCGTCGGAGTTTCGTCGAGACTCAGTTTAAAAGTTCCACTTGTCTCTTGAATCTTCATGGCAGTGTCAATCGCACTTTTCACTTTGGTGATGTCCCCTCTCACCAATGGGTGTAATTGAGGCACACGATCGCAACCTGCGATGAGTGCCGCAGCGCTTTCTGCAGTCAGAGTTTGCGAAGTTGACGTGTTACCTGTCCCATTGCTGAGGGCATGGAGAAGCTGGATAGTCCGGATGGCATCTCGGTCATCTCCAGAAACAGCATCTGTGAGAGCGGGTCCCTGAATGACCAGTCGTTGAGGTCTTGGGTTCCCTCCGGTGTCTGTAGTGTCACCAGTGAGAAGTATGGAGACACTGGCTCTGCCTTGGGCTTCAGTAAGGGTCAAACGGGATCTCCCGGGTGCTGTAAGTTCACTGAGCATACAGTCAACATGATGTCGTAAAAATGGAGATGGGAATGTGATCGAGCGTGAAGTGAGAAGTTCCGGACTTACTCCACTTCAGATACAATGCCACTTAGCATACGCCCCCCAATCTTTACGTTACTGTATCGATCTAGGAAACGGTTCTGTGCAGAGAGTCTCTCGGTAGTAGTAGTAAATGTCGCACCGTCATAGGGAAAGGCTTGGTAGTATTTAGCAATGGGTAGGCTGGGAGTGTCGGCTGTACTAGATGGGGTTGCCATTATGATAGAATTGTTGGACAGTCGAAAGAGATATAACTAAGAGCAGCTTGTCGAGAAGTAATATCCTTGAGGAGAGGAATCAAGTCGAATCATGGGGTAGCACGCTGCTGTCTTTTATAGGTACGACAAGCTCTGAGAAGCTTTGAGCCACAAATCCAAGCTTCGCACCCGCAGAAAGGATAGATAGGGCTTGGGTTTGCCAATGACGCTGCGACGATCTGAAACGATGATCTTGGCCTTCCTCCACCCCCTAGAAGAAGCAAAAAAGACCGACATGCATCACCACTCGTCTCATCGTAGGTCTTCTGATCTTCGCACGACTTCTCCAACAGGTCCTGTTCGATTTCAACCCTTTGACGTCTGGAGGGATATTCTCGGATAAGTGCCACCGCCACGAACCAACATTTCTGGTGAATGACTTCATCTCTCACCGAGAATGACGGAACATAACTAGCAGAGCATCATCATCGATAATCTCTCTCTTGTCTTCCTGCCTTCATCCTTTGACACGTTACGATGACACCGCCTTCATCATTCTTCCCCACCCTGCTCACCTTTCATATATTTCCCCTTCATGCACCTATCACCCTGTATGTCCTCGACGCCCCTTTCGGAAGGTTCGCAAGTAAGACTTCGAACCTGAATGTGAATGGTATGTTTGGTTTAGGTCTAAAACGATTTGGTTAGATCATGCTTCTGATGCGGTGCATATGCTGAGCTACTGGTGTGATTAGGTAACATAGCTTGGGCAGTAGCTGAGCTGGTCTCGGTGAGTTTGAGCTCTCGCAAGAACAAGATGAAGAGGAGCTACTCATCCGATTGATCACCGTCATGTAGCCATTGACATTCGCAACGACTCTACTCGTCAACCCACATCCCACATTGAATTATCCGGCAAGAGTCCTCGCAGTGCGTATCGGATCGGGGCCCGCCTTTATATGACAACAAACTGACTGACGACATTCTGACTATAGGGATTGTATTTCGCTCACTATGCTCATCGAGCAGTCATCTCTCCCTTGCTACTCTCCCCTAAAAGGTCTCCCTTGCATGTGGTGGTAGCCTTGGCTATGGGTCTGTTCAATCTGTTGTAGGTTTCTCAATGCTGTTCTGGACTCTTCACGGGGTATTGGCTGATATGGTGTGATAGTAATGGTTATCTGATCGCTCTGGGGTTAGCGTTTTATCCACCTCAAGCAGAAACAGATTGGAAGTTCTGGGCAAAAGTCGGAGGATGGGCTCTAGGTTACATGGGAAATGGTGAGTACCTTCAGATTGTACACTCCCCTCTCGACCTCGTATGCAGGTCGGAAGTACGACCCTTGTATAAGGTCTATCATTCCTCTGACATCAGATGAACTTCTCCCAAATGACTCCTAGTGTATCACGATGAAGTGCTTAACGACCTTCGACGACCTTCATCCGGGCGACTAGTGATATCCCATCTACCTGAAGATGACGACCCGAAATCAGGTAGATACAAAGTCCCAAGGGGGGGTTTGTACAAATACGTTTCATTCCCAAATTATCTGTGTGAATGGTAAGTGGTTTCCTGTCATTCTGTGTGAATCGGGTTTGAACCAGTCTTAGCTGATAAACATGTACATCATGCGTGTACGTAGGCTCGAATGGACATGTTTCGCTCTAGCAGCTACGTCAACTTCCACAGCTCTACTCCCACTTCCCCCTCTATCGACTCTCCGACTCCAAACGGGATTGCGAGGCGGTATAGTCAAATTAATAGCTAAAATATGGTGGCCACCTTATCTACTTCATCCCACTTGGATGTTCGTCCTCGCAGAGATCACCTCGATGTTACCTAGAGCATTGAGAGGTCATGGGTGGTATAAAGAGAAATTTGATAATTATCCAAAAGAGAGGAAAGCCGTTATTCCTGGGATTTTATGAATCACGTATCATGTATCATCTTAGGATCAAAATGTAATATAGGATATAACGATTATGATTACAGTACAATGCATTGGTATGAAGTACATGATTAATCACATATCTATATCTCTACGATGACTGGTGCATATTCACCTTCTTCATCTGACTCTTCATCGTCATCGCTATTCTGAGCTGGTTGATCTTTCGACAAATCACCGATTTCCCATCCCCATGGCTTACCAGCTTCCTTCAACTTGGTCCAAGATGATCCTATCTTTCCCCTCGCATTCTCATCCCACTTGTCCGAATCCTTAGATATTGATATCGCTCCGGTCAGATTCTTCCGCATGGACTCAATTTGATCAAGGTAAAAGACATCCAACTCAGGTAGCTCCGTATCGAACGTACCGTCCGGTATAGTTTGTATCTGACTTGCAAGTGTATCGACGAGCGATATGAACGCTTCTTGTATCTTTGTTTGGGAGGCAGACGACGACGATAGGTATTCTGAAGGAGTGGAGAGAAAATCTGTTGATTGACAAAGTAGAGTGAGAATTCTTTTGTACACTAGTAAAGCGGAGTAGGAAGACAGGTGCAAGAGGAGGATAAAGGAGAGTTGGAGTTGTGAGATGATTTTGATTGGATCTAGAATGGAAAAGATCAGCCATGGATATGGTATGATAGACATCCATATTCGAAACGTATATCACAAGATGATTGTTGATGACTCACCTCCTCCTAATCGTTTCTCGACGACATTCCCCAACAACCAACTCTTATCTTTAGAGTATCTCGTAACTTCTTCACCTATCGCACCATCTCTCCAGCTTTTCTTCAAATTGAATCTAACAAAATTCAGCTTATCACCATTACCACCTGTACTATCCTCATCCCCTTTACTGGTAGTTCCTTTCCTACGATCTATCGAATCTTCCTCTTCACCTTCGACCTCTATCATCCCACTGAGCACTTTATCATTTCCTCCAATGACTTGTATAATCGTTTCTTCGGTTATATGTGAAGTGAGGGATTTCCAACGCTCGAGATGATCAAATGGGTAGGGAGCCATTTCCCCATCGAGCGATTTTAACCTGTCGTCCGAGATTACTACATCTAGCTGCACCTCGGTATGTTCAGATTGGGGATCATATCGTATGACGAACCGTTCTTTCGGTTTAGTATACCTTATGAGACCAAATCGAATGGGTATACCCGCAGGACCCGCTGGACTGGTGCTGGAAGGAGAAGAAGAAGAGGGTGACCAAGTGATTAGGTGTATACCTGGTGGGAGGAACTTGATACCACTGAATCTACGTATAATGTTGATACTGTTCTTTCAACTATATCATCAGTATGTTCAGCTTGACTTCATGTAGACGATACGGGAATGTGATTTATTGTTTGCACTTACCTCCCATCGACACCGAATTCACTACCTTCCGATAATCCATCAAACACCAGGAACCCACCTGCTGACCATAATGCTTGAGCTTGTTCTGATGTGAGCTGATTCATATTGATGATACTCAGCTTAATAGATATGTATGAATGAATGCCCAAACACGTATGTGTAGAGGTAGATAGATCCTTCCAAAACCATCGAAATTTCCAGTTGGTGGGCATTTCGACTTGTTCCTCCACCAGGATCATCCATCTCACTTTGCAACGAATGATGATGGAACCAAGTGAATCATGCTGTATCAACCAGTATTATGTCGCAACATCATATGCATCCCATTATATCATCGTACCCACACCTATACCTGAGACCAAAGGAACCCAACACTATATGTCAGAGAAGAGATAATACCATCTGAGATCTACCTCCCCAGGACAGACCTAATAGCAGTATTATTCCCTTCCTTACAACACAGTCAGGGTGATCAATTATAGGAGAAGATATGGTAATTGGTAGATGATAGGAAGTACATTGTTTGTGTATTCAAGTGAGAATTCTATGAAGCTTTGAGAGATTCATTATCTGAGCTTCCTATTCGGAAAGAGAAAGAGAAGAACCAGAAATAGGATGTAGAAAGGAATATCATATGTCAGAGATGTAAAAAACGTGAAGAACCAAATTAAATAGGAGAAATAACGGATATATTGCGAAACCCAAAGATCTTATGCGGGATACATTTTGGTCTATACCATTATGATTTCAAGATGTATTGAAGAGAGAACATGCTATGATGCGTCGAATCTGGAATTTCGACCCGATTTGAGTGAAAAGATATTGTCTATGCCGGTTATTGGAGATCGAGAAGGAAGAAAAGCGATTCGAGGAGTCTAGGTGATTTACAGTCGATTAATCCGATGCCTCCTCCTCTGCTACTTGAGCGAGAGCCTTTTCGAATTTCTGTTTAGGCGTTATCTTCGGTTCTCCATAGACGTCAATCTTATCTCCCAAAGCGCTGATCTCTTCAGATGACAATGACAAAGGCCGTATTAGGAATCCAATCGCCTTGTAAGCCGAAGGGAAATCTAACGAATCATCATCCAACGATGGCATTCTAGCCTCGATACTGTGAGATGAATGAATGGTCAGCACAACTGAATACTAGCACACATGCCATCGTTTATCAACTCACGCAGTCCTCAACACATCAGTCGTAACGACATTAGCTTCCAAAGCAGCTTTCCATCCCTTAGCCACAACCTTGGCGTCCTTCTCCTTTGCAATTCTGAAGACATCTTCCAACAACCTCTCAGCCAGGAGATGTCTTCGGATCTCAGGTAACGTCCTGAAGTATTCGGCGATATCCTCTGGATCCCTCGAACCTCCTTGATCCTTCTCACCCCATAATTCCTTCATGTCAGACGCGATCTTGGTCTTGGCACCAGCCTCGGTCAATTCCTTAGGAGCGGCAGGTTCAGCAGGAGTCTCTTCTTCCTCTTCCTCCTCTTCTTCCTCGTCACCTTCACCCTCGCCCTCACCTTCACCAGGTAGAGGTTTCGTCCGAGGAGCTAATTGAAGTTTCTTCCTCTGAGGAGCATTGTCACCGGCATCAGCACTACCTCTTCTACCCTCCGCAGGAGAAGGTTCAGTAGCGTCGTTAAGAGCGGAGAACATGTTGGCGGAGGAAGGTTGTCGGGAGAGTGGAGGAGTGACAGTACCAGTAGCACCGGCTTTGCCCTTTCGAGCGAATACACTCGAAGGTCCGAAAGTAGGTGCAGAGGGCATACCGGTGGAAGAGATATTTCGACCGATGTTGGAGAAGTCCGCTGGTCGACCGAGTCCTGCTCGTGGGTTGGCCGAGACAGATTGCCATTCTCCTGGCTGAGGTCCATCCCGTGATCGACCCGCTCTTGATCCACCTCGAGAGATCGATCCCTGAGATACTTGAGCAGCAGCAGCAGCCTTCTCTTCGGCAGCTTGTTGGTGGATCTCGGCGATGGTCATGACTCCCGCTTGCTTGTTTCTCGACTTCCATTTGGCCTTTCTCAAATCCATAATATCCTAGAGTACAAATGAATTACATTAGCTCAGCAAGTTCAGGAAAGAGAGAGATGTATTAACTCACCATAACCATAAACTTGATTCGCGAAGAGATCGATTCACTGTTAACAACCTGGTTCAATCTCTCAAACACAGTGTTCATGTTATCAGGAGCAGCTTCGTCATAAGCTTCACCAATGGTTGAGAGAAGTTTACAGGTCGATTCGATATCCTCTTCATCCGGATCGGTGACGTTACCGAGTAATCGGATGAGACATTGTCTGATGACACCTTTGGAGACCATTTCCAATTTGTATAATTCACCGATCAACTGGACCAAACCTAATCCTCTTCTCTTGGCTTTCTGAGCAGCGTAGTACTCATCAGACATCATGACAGCCTCGGTTTCACCCTCAGCACCACCTTCTTTCTCCTGTGCTTCTTGGTCTTTCTTCTGTTTAGCTAACCTCTCTTTGTCTTCCTCAGATTTGGCAGCAGCAGCTACAGCAGTATCTTCTCTGGCCTTCCATCCATTCTCGAAATCCATCTGACATCGACCAAGCAAGTATTTCCTGAACAGTACACCACCGGAAGTAGGTTTACCTTCAAGCACCTCAGTGACGTTGGGATCAAGTTCCACCATCAACAATCGACAAAGTTTGGCATACATGGCGGACCAGTGAGCTTCATCGGTAGCTTTCTCGAAGATGAGCTTGATGACGAGTTTCAATGTCATACCGTTAGTTTCATTCTGAGACTTGTTGGCCCATTCAAGAATCTGTTTGGAGATACCATCGAACTTCTCTTCGGTAAGCTTGTTGAGCAATGATTTGACCTTTCGTTCAATGAACGCTGGTGATCCCTCGTCATCACCTCCGAGTCTGGTTCTGGTCCAAGCGTTACCTGAGACCTGTAATGGTGGAGGAGCAGGCTCTTGAGACAAGCTTGCTCGGGGTTCCTGAGGAGCTCGCTTGGTACCACGTTGACTACCTCGACTAGCACCAGATCGGGAAGTGGATGGACCCATAGAAGGGAGACCAGCCATTCCTGGCATTCCAGGCCCACCTTGAGATGGTGATCGACCCATTGAACCAGCTCTGAGAGTCGCTTGATATCGTTGTTCGCTGGTGGTACCTCGGAGAGATCCCGATCCAGAACCGAATTGACCCATACCGAAAGATCCCATACCTTGACCTGGGAAAGCAGGTCTGTTGAGACCACCGATACCAAGACCAGTTGGCGCACCACTGACACTTCGACTGGAAGGGCCCATAGAATTTCGTCCACCTCTTGATCCTCGACTACCAAATCCACTTGAAGCATCGGCTTCAAGACCGATTTCTTCGAGAGGAGGTAAGCTTTCAGGCTTCTCTCGACACACGCCCATGAATTGCATCAGGAAGTCTCGGTCGTATCTGAATTTACCAGGCTCAGCACCGACGTTGAGCTGTGGTTGAGGAGATTTCATTGAGCCGGGATAGACGATAGATGAGAGATCTTCAATGGGTTTAGCGGTGTTGAGAGCTGATTGAGAGGCACTAGGGGATTCATCGGCAAGAGATGGTGAGGAAGGTTTGAGATCGAGAGCGGAAGGTGGGGGCCGTCTGGCACCGTTGATAGCAGCGACAGGTTTGGCAGGGAGACCAGCACCCAAAGCGGGAGAAGCGAGAGGAGAGGATGGAGTTGAGGCGGCGGGGGTCATGAGAGCTCGTCGTTGTTCGTCTGCTTTCTCTCTGGCTTCTTGAGCGGCAGCATGTGCCGCAGCCTTCTCTTGTTCGGCCTTCTCAGAGTGTTCTCTGAGAGCCTTAGCGTTGGCCTCCTTCTCAGCCGCGGCCTTTTCAGCGGCGGCTTGTTCAGCGGCGAATGCTTCTTCGAGTTTCTTCTTCTCAGCTTCGGCAGCAGCCTTTTCTTTGTTTTCAGCTTCCGCTTTCTCCTTTTCGGCCTGAAACCATGATTAGTCAGTGCCCATGATTGATAAGATAAAAAGATCACTCACCTTCTCAGCTGCCTCCTTAGCTTTTCGTTCCTCTTCCTCCTTGGCTTTCTTCTCTCTTCGTTCCTGCCTCTCCTTCTCCTCCTTCTCTTCCGTCAACCTGATCTTCTCTTTAGCAGCTTCCTCGGCTAATCGTAGCTTCTTCTGCTCCTCAGACTCGATTCTGACAACAACTGGTAAAGCAAGTTTCTTCTTAGGAGCTTCCTGCTGTGGCTCACTTCCTAGTTCCGGTGTACCCGCACCACTCGATGGAGCCGGTGAGGTCTTAGCTTTGACGGCAGCTTCAGCCTTGAGATCTAAGGCGGATCCATCCGGACGAGAAATCTTGATGGCGGCGGTTGTCCTTCTGGGAGTGAATGTAGGTGCGGATCCAGATAGATGAGGAGCGAAACCTGGAGTCGAGGGGCTTTGAGCCTGTTGAGGTGTAAAGGTAGGAGGCATAGGTCGTTGAGGTGTCACAGGGATGGAAGCGGCAGAAGCGTTTGAGGGAGTAGGTTGATGACCACTCATAAGGGATGGAGGTCGAGTAGGGGGTGTGGGAACGGGACTGGCACCACCACTACTGGGGAGGCCAGCGGAAGGTGGCATGGGTGATTGAGATGGTGGAAGTTGTCCCTGGGCAGCTCGAGGAGACATTGGTCCAGCTTGTTGTTGAGCTGGGTTGTAGCCAACACTGTTGTACTGCTGATTCTGAGGATGTTGCTGAGGAGCCCACTGTTGGTTGTACTGCTGCTGCTCGTATGGGTTGTATCCCTGCTAATAATGGACGCGAGAATTAGCCTCGACAATTCTCATTTCAGAACAGAGACCATACTTACGTAGTAATTCTGTTGAGGGTATTGCATCATTGGGTAACCTGGACCTTGAGGACCAGGATGCATACCGTAAGCTCCCATTCCACCTGGACCCATCATCATACCCGGTCTGGGCATACCCTGAGGACCAACACCATTAGGTCTGACTTGGGCTTGCTGGGGAGGCATACCACCTTGTTGAGGAGGTCGGAAACCTTGTTGGACATGGGTAGGTGCAGATGGGTTGAACTGGTTGGGTGGGATAGCTTGGTTGAGAACAGGTGATCGTTGTTGGTTGGGGAGACCGCTAACGGGTGGACGGAGGTGGGGAGTACCGGTGTAAGGTGAGTTTGAAAGACCATTTGGTCCAGGTTGGAAACCTGATTGACTCATCGATTGCCTCCTGTCATGTGTAGGGGGTACAGCAGGTTGCTGCTGGGGAGACGAGGTAGAGGGAGCGGGTGCTTGTTGATGGGGTTTACCGGCGAAGAGGGAGTGCAGATCGAGGTTCTTTTTGGGTGGGACAACGCCAGTGGTGGGTGGTGGACTGGTCGAAGATTGAGCACCTAGCGAACTCATCCTTTTGGTCTTGACTGCAGCAGAGTCATTGGAGGCGTCGGCGTCTATCGAACCGAATGATTTGACAGCATCAGAGAGGTGAGCACCAGTCGTTGAAGGAGCAGCCGGAGATGAGGACAGCATGGGGTTGGGGTGATCGACAGTACCAAAAGCGATGTTACCTATCGGCGATTTATCCAATTAGATGATGCGACATGCCATTTCACCGAAAAGAATCGATACTCACCTCGTTTGATATCCATACCACCTCCCACTAACATGCTACTTTTCCTACTATGTCCACTACCTGCGATAGGCACTGGGTTGGGACCATTTGATGCTGACGATTGGTTACTTACTCCATTGGGTAAAGAGGAATTTGATTGAGCAGGAGTGTTACTTCCTGAAGCTGGGTTGGAGGGTACAGGTGTCGAGGTAGCAGAAGCGGTTGGAGGTCCACGAGACCAGGCGGAAGAAGCGGACGTGGACGTCGAAGCCGAAGCTTTGCCTGAAGCTTGATTGACGTTTGCTGTGGTAGTTTTGCTCATTGACGATAATACGTATTCGACTTTTTTCTGTCTTTGAAATTGGTTTTATTCAAAGACAAAAAAGATAAAAAGAAGTTCAGGTCGTGAGATGCTTTTTTTAAATTTGGAGGTCGTGAAGGTGGAAAAGTCGTAATATATTAATGATATGATAAGTGACTTGACTTTTTATTTTATTCACGGACGAGAATAAAGGGAAGGATGGTATTTGAAGAATCTATCGGAATGGTATGATATATATGAGATCAGCAAACATAGGTAAGATCGGGATGGAAGAAAAGGTTTTGTTTCAATGTGTCATTGATCCATTCATGAACAATACTACTCACACGTTCTTCTTGATATCCTAGGTATGCTAAAGTGTCCTTATGATGCAAGTCCTTTAGTATATAAATATGAGGATGCTGATGCTGATCAGACAAGAGTCGATACGATGATCTTGTCTCTTGACTTTTCTTTTTTTAGGTTGAGTGGTGATGACGAGAACAGAGGTACTCGGTCCTGTCTCAGTCTTCTTTTTTGATGGTAGACTACGTGAAGCTATCCTCGTGGTATAAGGATGAGCTATGCAGTGCTATGTTGAGAGTGTACCCAAAAGAAGAGTAGTGATGATAGACCCTTTTCTGTTGGAAAGAGTCCGTTATAGCGAGATATAACGATGATGAAGATGGAGTGAAGATGAACGTGAAAAAGTGATATTACATGAAAGGGAAGGGTGCGGTACAGGGTAAATGGATCACACTGTATGGGTATACCATGGTGGGTGGCAATTTTACTAGGACGACACGCGGAGTTTGCGGAGAAATGGGAATAAACTGCTATGTTAAAAAATGACATAACCGACCAAGTTGAAAGAGATGCATACCAATGGCCAGAGGACGAACCATAAGCCATCAATTCAATTTGATGATGCTGGTATAGCAGAGGGCAATACCGATCATCGACAATGCTGATGCTGACGTGGATCTCCATCAACTTCAGATCCCAAGGCAGTGCGAGTATACTAGTACATACACGAAATACACACACACACACAACTTGCTAAGTACAAGTAAGTAGGTTGATCTACCTCGTGGCATGAACATTACGCAACAGCAGATTGCCACAATCCAATTCAGTTCGCCTATGCATGATCTTCATATCCTCAAACAACGTTCAGTCCGCTATGCAGGTGTTGAGCATATCAAATTGATAGTACACTAAACGACAGCACGTCTAAGACTGCACAATCTATACATCATATCTCGTATGATCCGATCCATATATATATCTTCTGCTAGTCGTAAAGCACGGAAATGCAAATGGAGCGGAAATACTGCTACGATAACGAACATGTGACGAAAACCAACGAAAAAAAATTGGGAGATGGTACGGTTGATATCTGAAGCTTGGTGTCAACCGACAAAATCTCTTTGCCGTGCCTGTACGAGTATCCTGTTTTACTACCTTCGATTTAAGACTAGATCATTAATCAATACATACACACAATATAGATAGTAATCACAGATGTAAGTATTGATAGATATCGTACATCTCTCCAAAATAAATTAGATAGTACTCGTAAGTATATGAATGAGATAGTATTCGTCCTCAAATCAATTCTCTAATCATCCCTTCCAGATCGTCCAATGCCCTACGAATATCTTGCATCTCACCTTCATCCTCATCCTCATCATTTAATTGCTCTTCATTCTGCGTTGTCGCACTGTTAGACATCAATAATCGTTTGAGGTTCTGGTGTAATTCATATTTCAGTCCTCTCAATGAAGCTCTCAATCCCTCCAGTTTCTCCCGTCTCGACCCTCCAGGTAATGATTTGATATCCAGTTCCTGTACCTCGTCGAGAGATGATATGAATTTAGTGATTACCAATGCCAAGTATCCGGCGATAGCTTTGGCGAATATCTATTGTATCTCGTCAGTGATCTTATATTATTTTATGGATTGTATCAGTGCTGACTTACACTTCTGTCAATATGGGAATACTCAAAGTACAGATTAGAAAGATGATGAGTCAGAGACAGTGTATCGAGACAATGGCATTTTCGT
The DNA here is from genome assembly GCF_036426115.1 of Kwoniella botswanensis. Lineage (NCBI taxonomy): Eukaryota > Fungi > Basidiomycota > Tremellomycetes > Tremellales > Cryptococcaceae > Kwoniella > Kwoniella botswanensis. The sequence goes on along the minus strand of NC_088599.1, from coordinate 15,168,278 downwards.
AAACATCCATATTTCCCTGTACAGCTCGAGTCGATCTCTGCAGCATTCCATATTTAGCTAGGAATGGTCCACTACAGTAGGGACATGAAGTTGCTCACTTGTACTCGCAATCACTTTGATAGTCTCGTCACCCGACCGGATACATTGGATCAACACCGCCAGAACAGTAAGTAGGGAATCCTCCAGGAGACCAGATGTCGAGACACCCTGCGTTTCCATGTCGACATCCATTTCAGTTAGTTGACTTTGTTCCTCGTTGTCATTATCGGACGGGCGAGCTCCAGGAATGAAATGACCACGTTGGAGTATCATTCGTGCCAAACTCGTTACGCCGCCTTGTACTTGTATGATCTGCGGGGCCCATTCGGGGGACGCATCGGTGACTATGAGAAGCAGTTGAAGAGATTGGAGTACGCAGCGTGAAGCTATATGTGCCTCTGTCAGCACATCGTGGTAGTAGGGTGGCAGGTTGATTTCTGAGACTTACTATTGACCGAGACACCTTCTTCATTCAAGACCAGACTACTGCATGCAATGATGATGATTATGAGATCCTCGATAAGGTCTTTATGTCTTTGTTGCAGCTCATGCGGACGGTCATCGGCGTTACTCAAGGTATGAGCGATGATCTGGAGTAGCGCATAAACATGATCGAAATCAGGTGGGCTATCCGACGGTAGAAGATCCTGTATGCCCCTATAAGCACTGAAAGCCGATAGGTGCTAAGCAGACACTTACCAGGCCTTTCTCGTTGAGATCAAATCTTACACCAAGTATTTTGACTTCAGATCTCAAACTCTTTGTCACCTTCTCAAATATATGAGCACCATTGACAGCCGGACTCAGATCCTTCAGTAAACTCGATTGATAGATATTGCCAAGTACGGTAGAAGCGAGCAGTCGTGTGCTTGGCTGGGTCACATAGACGATCAGTCGGAAGCCATTGAATTGAGTAGCGGTGGACTTACGGTAACTGATGAGGATGCCGATCGCATCGAGGCGAAAATGCGTCGAATTTTCTGTGTCTTCTTAAATTGTCAGTCCCTTCCTAATATATTCGGTTCGAAAACCACTCACCGAGCCGTTGGCTTTCCCTTTGACATTCCCATCAAGCGGTCCTTCCCTGGTCTTAAGATTTCTCAACAGTAAATCCAATACCTTCTCGACATCATTCAATAATATATGTTCGATCCCAGAATTTGATTGTTGCAGAGTCTCTAGCATTAGCATACAGATAGTTTCCATAGCCTGAAGTTTGTCATATCGTTAGCATCAAATTTGAATGTTGAGTTGAAACTCCTACCCACCAAATCAGGTTCTTCCCCTCTAGCTTCCATAAAACTCTCCCAAACTTTCTCCACTTGACCGCATATGTTCATCTTGGCCAACCAGCTCTCGTCCTGCATATTGTCCAGAATATCGATGGCACTGTATAATGGCAATATCATATGAGCTGCCTGTTAAACATGATTTTCAGGTCACTAAGCTAAGCTCACCTAGTTCTCTTGAATGACATTCCCATACTTGGATCGGTGATTCCCTCTATCAAACAAGATAGTTCATCCATGAATCTTCTGTTCTCCCCTTTCGATCTCATATCTGATACAGCTTGCGGTGCTCTTGCCAATAGTAGCTCCTATCAACAGTCCCGTCAAGCTCAGTGTATATCTTCTTGATAAGAAACTCACGGCCATGAGATTACCAGAACCATTCTGCGTCTCATTATTATCAGTTTCGTACTTTTTCCTCAACTCTGCATAACTAGCTTCAGGAGCTGTCTCTTCTACACCCAGCTCTTCCCTTGATACATTCGCTATGTCGAGATTTACTTGAGATACTTCAGCTAACATCGATCGTTTACCGCCATACGTCCTTTTGGCTCTTCCTCCCGATCCACCACCACTACCACTTGCCACTTGCGCAGGGATTGTCGCTGAGCTTGCTTGATCTGTACCTCGTGGTGATGAACGTGAGGGTGATTCAGGCATGGATTGAGTACGTAAAAGTGATTTTGAAGGTGTTGTAGGAGCCTGTTGAGTTTGCTGAGCAGGTGAATGGGTCATTGATCCTCCGAAAGAACTCTTATCGTCCTCATCAACACCTTGTTCTTCTTTGTTGCCTTTGGACGGACTAATCGGCACTGAAGTCATACTCTGACTCTTCGTCAACATTCTCCTCATCCCCCCTGGTCTGCCCAACTTTGGTCGATTGGAGACATCAAGCGTACCGGGCGAAGTGAATTTACCAGGTGACTCGAAATAACCTTTCCTTGGTGAAACAGCCGAAAACAGATCTTCGTATGCCGATGGTGATCCTTGAGGTGTATTGGTTCGAGAGAGTGATCTGAGTTTTCGGGGCGGGGTGGAAGGTGCTCTAGCGTCGGGTGGTAGAGGTGGAGAAGATGAAGGTGGATGGACGTCGACTATGGGAGCTGAACGTTTTGGTTGTGCTTTCGATTTCGATATAGTGCTTGGCGTGGTAGAAGTGGGAATGATATTGGTAGATCTGGATTTCTTGATTGGTGGTGGCGAAGGTGAGGGTGTCCTACTTCCCGAAGGGGATGAAGGTAGACTACGAGCTGACGTGAGTTTCCTATCGCCAGAAGACCTCGAGATTCGACTTTGAGGTGAGTTATCACTATGTGTGTCCACCAGCGATATTGCTTCCTTGACCTTTTTGGATATGGGCGATCCATCCTTGATCACTGCCTTCCCTTTGGTGCTAGTAGAAGCAGACCCATATGTGATCTCCTCATCACTATCGTCCGTATCCTCCCCTAGAGCTTCGGCCTTTCTTTTCTCCCTTATGATCGATGCTTTTCGAGAATACGTCTTTCGGGCAGACAAGCTGGTCGAGCGGGTGATACTGACAGGAGAAGAGGGGACAGGAGAGGATGATGTGGTCATGGCGATTAGGGATTGATAATAAGAAGGATATGGACCAGAACAGAGATGACGAGAGATGCAGAAGCAAAATGAGTTTAGGTGATATCCTATGAAATAGTCATCAGCTCTTCGAGCTCCATTTGATACGATTAGCTCACCAGGATTCTGCCTCTTTCGCTTCTGGTGAGACACAAGAAGGAGTGCGATACCATTACATGTCACCACATCAGAGAGGAGAGAAAGGAAGAGGGACAAACCTCGACTTGAAGCTTGGAATCCGGCTCTGACATTAACTCGAGAGGGCCCCACAAACCAAACAGCTGAGAGAGCTCCCCCTTTCGGCGACTTCCGCTTCAACTCTTGAGAGTCGAACAAAGCCAACTTTACAACATGAAGTTCACAAACAGCATCCATCATAAATTCACATATAATCGTATCATATCATATCGTAACATACAGAAACTATACACTCTCTGAATTATCTTGTATCGTGCAGAAAACCCGGAAACAACCCATACCATAAAACTCAAACTATCAAACATCTATCATCGACATCTAATCCGAATCATCGTCCAAATCAGACATCTCGATATAAGCAGGTTTCTTAGTCGCTCCCCTGCCTGCTCTGGCAGCTGGTTTCTTGGGAGCGACAGGTGAAGCCTCATAGTCATCTACTAGCATCCTACAATAATTGGATCGTTCAGATCAGCTAATCATCGACGAATGAGTCGGACATCAAGTGGAAATCCGAAACTTACGAGTCATTGAATTCAGATTCAGATTCCGATTCTTCTTTGACTTTCTTAGCCTTGGCTGCAGGCGCCTTCTTGGCTTTAGTAGCGGCGGCAGGTTTAGCTGGCAGTATATCTGCATCTGAATCCTCAGATATAGCTGCTGCCTTCTTTTTGGGTGGAGCTTTGGCTTTTGGCTTGATTGGCGCGCTATCTGAATCATCGTCGATCACTGATATCGTTGCCTTAGGTTTGGCTTTGGATGCGGCCGCAGTAGAGGCTTTAGGAGCAGGGATGGTGTACACTGTGACATATCAAGATGTCAATCGTTGATAGTGAAGATTCAAACAGCTACACTCACTATCGTCATCGGAATCATCAAGCTCCATCTTGGTCTCAATCTTAGCTTTTGGTTTGGCAGCAGGTTTAGCTGCAGCTACTTTCTTAGCAGCAGGTTTGACGTCCACACCGTCTTCTGAGACATTGGTACTGCCATGACAAAGTTAGTGTCGTCCTCTAAAGGCATTTAGGGGTCTAGTAGCTTACCTGTCCCGCTTAGATGGAGACGTCTTGACAGGTGAAGTCTTAGCAGCAGCAGCTTTAGGCTTAGCTCTTGGTTTGGCCGCAGCTTTGGGTTTGAAATCATCCTCGTCATCGTCGGTATCTTCACCTGCAGCTCTCTTCTTCTTCTTCTGAGCAGCTTTGATGGCGCCTTTGGTCTTGGGTTTCAAGCCTTTGAGAGCGAGAGCATCGTTCTCCAATAAAATCTATGAACTTGGTTAGTTTGTGGACCTTGCCCCATCAGATCGATAATACTTACATTCCACTCTTCGAGGAACTTATCCAAATCGGTGTTCCAGATATCCTGAGGAGATAGCTTGAGGAGCTCGATGAGCTCTCCTTCTTTAGCATCTCTTTCGGCAAGAAGTTTGTTGACCTGGTCTTGATTATCAGCTGATGTAACATTAGGCACACTGAAAGAACATACCTTCTCCACCGTCAAACTCCAGATAGCCATACCCAACAAGTAATCATAGTCGCTGGCCATACCCTCGTCTTCTTCTTCAAGAGCTGCTTCAGTTTCCCCAGCATCTTTAGCTTGGACCTTTTTAGGGAAAGGTCGGAATTTCAAAGCTCTAAGCTCATCGACGATGACAGCTTTCTTCTTGTTGTTGACGTTGAGTTCTTTAGAGATGATCATCTGAACGAATCGAGCTTGATTGGAAAGCCTTTCGAATTGCTTGTTCAGCTCGTCGGCGAGCCATTGCTATGGGGGGAGGCCATCGTTAGTACTGTATCTCGTCCCACCAAACCCCACTGATGCCACTCACCTTTCGCAGACCATAGTATTCTAGACGCTTTCCGTAGAAGTCCGACAAGATCTCTTCGGCGGAAGTATATTTCCTGATCTTTCCATTAAGATCGAAACACACCATATTACCCGTGCTGAGCGTCGTGGTCATCTTGAATCGCTTGTCGAGACCTTCTGCCTCGGCAGCTTTCATGTTGGCTTCGTTCAAGTGCAATTTGAAGTGGACTGTAGATTCGGTATGGTGTTCTTCGTAGTCCTATGAACGTATGGTGTCAGCAATGTACAGCCGGGAACTACGTTCAAGGCTTTGGCTCACCTTGATGGTAGCAGGGACCTTATCCGTACCAGTGGTCATCTCTTCGATCATCTCCTTGAAATCTTGAGTCCATTTTCGGATGGGCAATTCAGTAATCTCGATAGTCTTATCGTCAATCTTCTCGATGATGCCGCTGACCTTGTACTTGTCCTGCTCAATTCGCTCGATAGAGCCCTACACCTGTGTGTCAGTACTGTCGTGGATATGAGACCTCTTGAAAATCTACCTACCTTGAAGCCTCGGAACCAAGGGTTCATCTTCTCCTGCTCTTCACCTCGCATCAATCGGCGCAAGTTTTCAACAATTTCGATTGGGTTGAAGTTGGGGATAGAAGTACTCCAACCTTTAGTGTATTTAGGTCAGCTGATGTATCCTACTGGAATGGTAATTAAGCTTACCAGTTCCGATACCATCAGCACCGTTGATCAAGACCAAAGGAACGGTAGGAAGGTAGTAATCTGGCTCGATACTCATACCTTCTTCAATAAGGTAGTTGAGCAAGCCTTCGTCAGCGGGATGGAAGATGGCTCTAGTCATTCGAGGGATAGCAGTGTAGATATAACGAGGACTGGCAGCGTCTTTACCACCCTGTTATATTGAAGTTATCAGCTTGTGTGACACGAAGCGAGGGCAGTCTCTATCACTTACTGAAAGACGTGTACCGAATTGACCGTTTGGAGAGAGCAAATTGATGTTGTTACTTCCGACAAATGTCTGTGCTAGACCAACAATGGTAGATGCCAAGGATTGTTCACCGTGGTGGTATGCGGTCTTTTCAGAAACGTAACCGACCAACTGAGCCACTTTGATTTCTTTGGTAAGGTTTCGCTTGAAAGTAGCGAACATGACTTTACGTTGACCAGGTTTCAAACCGTCTGCCACTGATGGGATCGATCGCAAGTTATCGGCCATCGAGAAAAGAATAAGTTCCTTGTTGACGAAATCAGAGATGGGAACTACGTCGATATCGTGGTCAAGGAAAGTACCAGGCTAAGGATTATATATTCAGTCTAACATTCCCATAATGAGAAGACGAACCGCAAGCTCACCTTGAACTGTCGGAGCCATTCTTTTCGATCATCCGCTTTCTTCTTGTTGAACGCCATGTCAATCAAGCCTCGATCTTCGTCCTTCAGGGTATCGAAGGCGAGTCGATGTCGGTCGAGATCAGCAAAGTATTTCTGGGCATCTTTCGAGTCACTCGTACCCAGACCCTATATCCATTGATCAGCTCGCAGCTCATTAGCTCAGACAGAGGAAAACATACCTTGTAATACTTAGATTCCCAACCTCGACCATCGTTATTGGCAGCTTTCCATTCTTCATACTGGGGCATGGTGTAGAAGGTGTGTTCTTGTTTACCTTTCCATACTTTTACGATGGGAGTGATAAACTCCAAAAGGAAGTTGGGGATTCTTAGAAGAGATGGGTAGAAGTGGTCTAGGAAGTTGATCAAAAGACCTTTGATATGCGAACCATCATGATCCTACGTGGGGTGTGGGTCAGCCCATGCAAATGTGTTCATCGTGATGGTCCGGAAACTCACCTGATCAGTCATAATCATCAAGTGACCATAACGTAGACTATCGGTCGAAGTATAAGTCTCTTTGTGTTTGAGACCGAGGATTTGACGGATATGCTGAAGCTCCACATTCTTGATGATTTGATCGTGACCGGCTTCTCGCACATTCAGCAATTTACCTCGCAATGGGAAGACTCCATATTCGTCACGTCCAACAACGGCTAAACCAGACACAGCCAATGCTTTGGCGGAATCTCCTTCTGTCAGGATCAGGGTACAGTTTTTGGCGTTTCGGCCACCAGCGTGGTTCGCATCTTCCAGCTTGACGATACCACCGACTCTGCAAGTTCATCAGCGAATTTTCTTACTCAACCTTATACCGTTCACTCACCGACTTCGCTTAGCACCGTCGGTCTTCTTCATTATCTGATCTTGCTTGAATCGAGCCCAGCTGAGCACGTTGTCGATGATACCGGTTTTGGCCACTAAGTACTATGTCAGCTGCATTTCCCACTTGGTATATCGCTGAGCTTACCTTTCTTGATGAAATCTTCCGAAAGGTCACATTTACTTCCAAAAGCAGACGATTTGAGCGTCAAATTCTCTTTGGTCTGAGAATCAAAAGCGGGATTTTCGACCAAGGCGTTGACGAAGATCCACATGTGATTTTTAACCTGGAAGGGTTTGACGGGAGCAGCCTTGTTCTTCTTCTTGATCTGTTCCAAAAGCTTATTGGCGAGCTGAGTGGAGACCATGTCGACGTGTGTACCACCTTTTGTAGTAGCAATGGAATTCGCGAAAGAGACTTGTTTCATTTCCCCCTCAGATAGCGTAAAAGCGATTTCCCATCGTTTATTCACGGCCTCGTAGACGAGAGGAGGCTTATTCATAGCCGCACCTTCGGCGGACGTGGATGCACTAGCGGAGTTGACGTACATTTCGACGTACTACATGATGTTGTCAGCGAAATTCATGGATGCTCGTTATCGAAACCTACCTGCTTGAAACCTTTGATTTTTAGTCTTTCATCGTTCAAGAATACCTTGATATCCTTGACTGTACCAGCCATATCATATACTCGCTTCATCAATAAAGCATTGGTATCGTCATCGATTCGAGTCATACCAAATCGAGGTAGATCAGGAGTGAAGGTGATCCTGGTCCATTCTTCGCCTTTTTTGTTCTCGGTGATCTGCGGGATCGTCGGTCAGCTACTCGATTCCTTACCTATCCAAAAACAGTACTCACCTTGGGCGTGCCTTTCTTGTCCATATTGTTCGAGAAGACTTGCTTGTACTTCTGACCGTTGACCTTGTCGGCGGTTTCGACGACTTATAGGAATATCAGTACAATTCCGAACAGATTGGGATAGTATAGGAAAGACTCACTGAACTCGGTGGAATAGATGTTGGCTAACTTAGCACCATAACCGTTACGACCACCGGTCAACTTCTTCTGATCGTCGTCGAAGTTACTTCCCGCTAGTCTATGGTAGAATATGAGTCAGCTCAGGTATAGCGAAGAGCTGAAGAAGGGGACTTACAGATGACCGAAGATAAGTTCCGGGATCATGACGCCTTCCTTCTTGTGCATTTCTACTGGAATACCTTTACCGTTGTTATAGACGGAGATGGTGTTCTTTTCTCGGTCGATGGTGACTTTGATGGAATCCATGGTAGGATCGTTGATCTATGCCCAGGGAGATCAGGTTCTGCGTGACATGAAGTGGATATGCATGACTTACCTTGTTGTCCGCTGCATTCACCAATATCTCATCAAAAATCTTGAGGAAACCAGGTACAAAGGTAATATCTCTATTTGTGTCTCGTCAGCCTTTCTAACCTATAACTGTTGAGCGGACAGCGATGCTCACCTGTAGATCATACCCTTGGACTCTTCGTCAAAGACCCACATCTTTTGAGAGATAGCTTCTACCGAACCGATATACGTATCCGGACGTTTCAAAACGTGTTCTCTTTGTGATAGCTAAACATTCATGTGAGCTGAGTTCGGGGTTTATAGTAGGGAACAAACTAACCTTTTGGTAAACTTCACTCGCACTCTTCTTGTTTGCTGGGACCGCAGCACTTGGTCCAGCACCCAGATCTTCGTCATTCTCTTCTACGACCTTTGCTTGCGCTTTTGCTTTTACAGGAGAATTCTCCATATCGAAGTCATCTTCGGAGATTGAATCGTTTGGTAGGTTCTTAGAAGCTAGAGGAGTTTTCTTGGTGGTAGCTTTCTTAGCTGCTGGTGCCTTTGAGTCGCATCTCACATCAGCTTGCCATTCCTTTGTCAGAACAAATTCTGACATGGGTAGGGAGGAAAGACTCACTTTAGGTGCTTTGGGGACGGCTGCTTTCTTAGCAGGGGCTTTCTTCTCTGCTGCAGGCTTCTTGGCTTTGGCAGGTTGAATGTACCCCTCGGATTCACTTCCCCCATCATCCATGATGAAGCCATCAGATTCACTGTCTGACATGGTGACTGGGCGGTCGGTCGGTCGAGTGGTGAGATATCGGAAGTGAGTGTGTCTTGCTGTTGTTTGAAGAGATTGATGAAGTCGGTCGAGTGGTGCTGATCTGATTAAGGTGAGTGACCTGCTATGTGAAAGGGAATAAAAGAGTGAAAAGGTACGTCTGACAACACCCATCTACTGACTACCACCTGTAAATATGTATGGATGTGAGAGAGCGAGGTGGAATGGAATGGGTTGTGGTTGTTTTTCGCTCTTGGGACGCGTCTCACCTCAGCTTTTGTTTGTTTGTTTACATTTGTACACCTTCTGATAATCAGCACGTGGTGTGACGTGACGTGGCATAATTCATGAATCGAGAGTACACAGCAACTCGGTTACTTCCTGTGTCTTGTCGTCACCACACGAGTGAGAGTGAGATTCGGTGGTCGCGTTTACTTTGTCCCTTCGCAGCTCCAAATAACATTAGAACAGTCAACAGCTCTCGACACTACTCGTTTGCTTGATAGCTTGTCGAGCGACTCAAATTCCAAAACCTCTCTTGATAGTCGCAATACCACATCCGACGCCATGTCGCGTCAGCAGCAAAATCCATTCGACGACTTGCTATCCGATAATCCCCATCCGAACCAACAGACAACACAGGATGATCCTTTCGGAGATGACGAGCCAAATCTGTTCAGTCCCTCTGGAGCAACGCCATATGGTCAAGGAGCTAGATCCGGTGTCGGAGGGGGCTCAAGTAAGCCTCAGCAAGGTTATGCATTAGATCCGTTCTTTGACGAGTAAGTTGTAATTCTTCATGGGTAACATCGCTCTGAAGTTGAGGCTAATTGGCTAAAACTATAGTGACGACGAGTATGGCGGAGGTGGACAGTCCAGTGGATATATGGCACCTCAATCATCTTCTACGGTCAACGTGAACCGTTCATTCGGACGGTCTGATCCATCTTTGCTGGAATCGCACATGCCATTAGCTCAATCCGGAGCAGTACCAGCAGGTTTCGCCGGTCCACCAGACGATAAGCAATATCATCCCACGTCTTCAACGTCCAAGGCGTATGGTATGGGAGGTGGAGATCCATTTGACGATGATATCGAAGGACCCTCTGCCTACGCTTTCTCCGCTCCAGGATCAGGGCCATACGCCGCTCAGAAGAAACGCTCAAGATGGCAGAGAATAAGAGAGGATCATCTTACGGATGTAGATTGGACGTTTGGTTTGAATAAGATGCTGGGGAGAAGAGGGAAATTCGATGGTGTACCTAGGGAAATATCGTTGAATGATGCCGAAGGAAATAGGGTAAAAGGTTATGAGAAGAATTCGGTTACAACTGGAAAATATGGTCCTATAACTTTCTTACCGAAGTTCTTGTTTGGTGAGTAGTTTTAGCTGGTCTAATTGTGCGGATCGCCAAAAGTGAACAGTAGCTAAACATCGACCGATCTTTTTCTCAGCTGAATTTTCCAGATCTGCGAACTTGTTTTTCTTGTTCACTGGTGAGTTGCTGAACGACCCTAAAGCCACGCAGTATATCTGACCACAATTTACAGCAATCATACAGCAAGTCCCCAACGTGTCTCCTACCGGTAGATATACGACTATAGTACCTCTTGCTGTAGTGCTGATAGCGAGTGCGTTCAAGGAGATCAAGGAGGATCTGGTGAGTTAGCTGGTCTTTTAGCGTAACCCGATGAACCAGCTAATATATTGGATTGAGCAGAAACGGCATGCTTCTGATCGGTCTCTCAACAATAGTACCGCTCAAGTTCTGATTAATCAAGCGTTCCAACCCAGACCGTGGAGGCGGATACGTGTTGGAGATATAGTGAGATTAGAAGCCAACGCTTTCATACCTGCAGATATGGTCTTGTTGAGTAGTAGTGAACCGGAGGGTTTATGTTATATAGAAACAGCCAATCTGGACGGGTGAGTCAATTCTCCTTTTCTGAAACTCTTTTTCTGACTTTGTTTCGCCGCAGAGAGACCAACTTGAAGATCAAGCAGTCTCACCCTTCCACAGCTACACTCACCAATCCTCAGGCAGTTTCCCTTCTTCGAGGTCATCTGCTTTCCGAAGCTCCGAATTCATCTTTATACACATACGACGGTACATTCCATCTTTCATCGACTTACCCTGGCGCAGCACCCACTAAAATACCTGTCGGACCCAATCAGATGTTATTACGAGGTGCCCAGTTGAGAAATACCGAATGGGTATATGGAGTAGTCGTCAATGCGGGTCATGAGACGAAATTGATGAGGAACGCAACGTAAGCCGTTTTGATTATGGATATCCTCAAGGCAATGCTAATCTGAACTTGTTGATAGCGATGCACCTGTTAAACGAACGGCTGTCGAGAGACAGGTCAACAGGCAGATTCTGTATCTTTTCGTCTTATTGCTCATTCTGTCACTGGTGTCGACTATTGGAGGAAGTATAAGAACGGTAAGTCTGTCGCCAGAGTCAGGATAGCGTCTCAACGTCTGACCGTCCTATCACAGGCATTCTTCAACAACAAGAGCTGGTACTTGCGGCTGGCTGGTGAAAGTCCAAATAAGGGTAAGCTTTTGCTGAGTAATAAGAGAGAATCCATCGCTGATTCCTTGTATAGCAAAGCAATTCATCGAGGGTGAGCTGAACTGGCCTAAGAATATGCTCAATCAAATGCTAACGTTATATTGCAGATCTCCTGACATTCATCATCTTGTATAACAATCTCATTCCCATATCGTCAGTGCAGCTGTCCAATCCCCCTTTGCTCTTAGCTGACTTTGATTGTAGCTTGATCATGACAATGGAAGTCGTCAAGTTCCAGCAAGCTTCGCTCATCAATTCCGATCTAGACATGTATTATGCTCCCACCGATACTCCTGCGCTATGTCGAACGTCTTCTTTAGTAGAGGAGTTGGGTCAAATTGCCTACATCTTCTCGGATAAGACTGGAACGTTAACAAGAAATGAAATGGAGTTTAGGGAATGTTCGGTATTTGGTACGATGTACGCTCAGACGGTTGATGATAATAAGAGGGAAATGGGTCAGAAGACTTTCGAAACGCTAAGACAGAAGTGTATGGAAGATAGTGAAGAAGGTGCCACCCTGAGAGAGTTGTGAGCAACTTCCACAAGTTGACACTGTTTCAAGGCTGATGAAAAGGATCTTATAGCTTGTCATTACTTGCTGTCTGTCATACCGTCATCCCCGAAGAAAGAGAAGGTAAAATGGTATATCAAGCGTCGAGTCCCGACGAAGCTGCCTTAGTCTCTGGAGCTGAGATGTTAGGATATCGATTCCATGTAAGTCAGCTGTGAACTCACGATGGCATACAATGATAATTGACTGTGATGTCTGCATACAGACCCGAAAACCCAAATCCGTGTTTATCGATGTCAATGGTCATTCAGAAGAGTACGAAGTCCTGAATGTTTGCGAGTTCAACTCTTCTCGTAAAAGGATGTCGACTGTTGTGCGAGGTCCTGATGGACGCATCAAGTTATATACTAAAGGAGCGGATACGGTGATTTTCGAGAGGTTGGCTCCTGATCAGCAATTGACTGAATCGACTCTGGTGCATCTCGAAGTGAGTTCAGCTTTTCGGTCGTTACTCAGATGAATAAAAACTGACTATGTTGACGGTTGTAGGATTACGCAACAGAAGGTCTTCGAACTCTTTGCTTAGCTTATCGAGAGATTTCAGAAGATGAATATGCGAAATGGTCAATGATGTACGATAACGCCGCGGCTCAGATGCACGGCCGAGCAGAAGCTTTAGATAAAGCTGCGGAGGTGATTGAACAGAACTTGATATTACTTGGTGCGACAGCTATAGAAGATAAACTTCAAGATGGTGTACCAGATGCGATTCATACTTTACAACAAGCTGGTATCAAGGTGAGCTGAGATATCTGTGGTGCTTTACAGGCAGCTGATACTGGTTCTGAAATCTCATAGATCTGGGTTTTGACCGGAGATCGACAAGAGACAGCTATTAACATTGGTCTATCTTGTCGATTAATCTCTGAATCCATGAACCTGGTAAGTGCGATCCAGTGAATATACGTTCTTCCCGAAGCTGATGGTCATGTCTGCTGTGCTAGGTCATAATTAACACCGAAACTGCCACCGAAACTTCCGAGCTCCTGAATAAACGTCTGTTTGCTATCAAGAATCAAAGAATGGGCGGTGATGTCGAAGAACTAGCCTTGATCATCGGTACGTCTCAGCTTCGAGGATGACTACGGTATCGGAAAGTAGCTGATGTTTACCTCTTTCTCAGATGGCAAGAGTCTGACATATGCTTTGGAGAAAGATTGCGCAGATGTCTTCCTAGAATTGGCTGTTATGTGCAAGGTGAGTCGCCAAATACGAATGTGTGGGATACACGCTGACTTTACGATTCTGGACCAGGCCGTCATCTGCTGTACGTAGACATTCCCGATTTACCATTGATCATATACTGACTGATCATCCTTCACAGGCCGAGTATCGCCACTACAGAAAGCTCTCGTTGTCAAGCTGGTCAAGAAGAGTACCGATGCACCTCTTCTCGCCATTGGTGATGGTGCGAATGATGTCAGTATGATTCAAGCTGCTCATGTTGGAGTCGGTATATCGGGTGTAGAGGTAAGTCAGCTAACATCGTAGTCGGGAGAGAAGTAGCTGACGAAAATGATGATGAACAGGGTCTACAAGCTGCTCGATCAGCCGATGTTGCCATTTCTCAATTCAGGTTTTTGAGGAAGCTGTTATTGGTTCATGGATCTTGGAGCTATCAGAGGTTGACCAAGTTGATTTTATGTATGTTTGGTTTATCGTTTCGCTGTGATGAAGTCGGTGCTGACGATCACATCTTCGGTAGACTCGTTCTACAAGAATATAACATTTGCTTTGACCCTTTTCTGGGTAAGTATATGCGCCCACTGATGATAGATCGATGACAACAACTGACATTGGACAATGCTGCAGTACTCATGGTTCAATGATTTCTCCGGTCAAATCTCATTCGAAGGATGGTCAATGTCCTACTACAATGTCATCTTTACGATCTTACCACCTTTGGTCATTGGTATATTCGATCAATTCGTCTCTGCGAGAATGTTAGATAGATATCCTCAATTATATCAATTAGGTCAAACGAACCATTTCTTCACTCCTGTGAGATTCTTCTATTGGGTAGGAAATGCTTTCTATCACAGTGTGGTGAGTGATTGACATGACTTCTGATATCTGACGTGGATTTCCTGACGACATGATCGATTGCTAGGTCCTGTTCCTCTTCTCGGTACTGGTATTTTACAATGACCTGATAGCTTCGGATGGTAAAAATTCCGGTTTATGGGTATGGGGTACTACACTGTACCTTGCAGTCCTTTTGACTGTCTTGGGTAAAGCCGCTTTGATATCAGAGTAAGTTTGACTGAGGTTGCGTGTCCCAAGGAAGGAAGCTTACCTTGTACTTTTTATTTAGCGTCTGGACGAAATATACTCTTGCCGGTGAGTATTGGTATCTCGCAAGGATTTTACTAGATACTAAGTACTGACCACTTTGTACGCTTAGCCATTCCTGGATCTTTCCTCTTTACGATGATTGCCCTTCCCTTATACGCCATCATTGCACCCCTGTTGAATTTCTCGCTGGATTATAAAGGGATAGTACCTAGATTATGGGCAGATGCGGTGTTCTACTTCTGCCTCATCTTGTTCCCTGTGGTCTGTCTATTGAGAGATTACGTATGGAAATAGTGAGTGAACGAACGATCCCGAAATGGATTATCCTGTTATTTGTCATAACCATGCTGATTTTCGTCGCATTTGATCAAACAGCTACTCGAGGACTTATCACCCTACTTCGTATCATATTGTTCAAGAAATCCAGAAATTCAATTTATCAGATTATCGACCTAGACAAGAACAGTGAGTGAAACACTCTACTCGAGTATCAACAACCTGCATCTAACCTTCATTGACTGATCCTTGTTGCATTTTACCTAATGCAGATTCCAAAAGGCGATCAAGAAAGTCCGAGCCACTCAACGTATGCGAAGACAGCGAGGATTCGCTTTTTCCCAAACGGAGACTAACGATCAGGATCAGACTAGGTTGATCAGAGCATACGATACGAGTGTAGCTAGACCTTCGGGATATTAGCGAGGGCAAGGAAGAATGGAGTTTGTGGACAGTCAATTTCATCTTGCAAATGAAATATCCTTTTTCTACACATCATAAGATATAAATAGTGAATTATACAATCTGATTATGCATTATAGTCATTACCAGTATATCTTGTGCTTAGAAATCTAACAGAGTGGTATTTGATATAAGATCCTTTGGTGGTGGTGTTACAGGTCTCTCGAATATCTTTTCGGGTATATCGCATGGTAGCCCATCGTTCTAGCCAAACAGACCATGACGTCAGCTAGAGAACGTTATGCATGTCAGATCAGCTGAAGCTCACGTCGACATCGAAAGCTGCCCAAGGTAAGTTTCTCGTCGATCCTGACATCGAAGCATGGACGTAACGCAGCTCATCGCCTGGATGACCACGGAACAAACACAGTCGTAAGGTTTTACCTGTCGTCCATGCGTCGCCTAAAAGAGATCAGAATTTCAGCTAAAGACCCCACTTCCACCTAATAGCTGACTATGTAAGGTCTAATGCTAAGGTCGGGTACGTAGAGTGACCCACCTAGCTGAGGCATCAGGATTGCTCTATCGCCAGTATCGAAATTGGCAGGTTTGTTCTCGGCCGTCATTAATTTCGTTGCCATCTGATTACAGACGATCACCTGATCAACTGCGGTGTCAGCTAATCTACTGTAGGATTATGAATAATCAGCGTAAGCTGACTAATTATACTCACTGCGCAATGATGCAGTGTAGTGGCTTGACCGATCTTCTGCTTGACCCTGTGTGACAGTCATAAGCTAAAACAGATATTTTTTCTCGGAAACGAATAGCTTACAACTCCATCATCCTCCTTCTCGTGCTCATATCTAGTCCAGGCTGTCGGAAATGGAAACTCAAAGTGTCGATGACAATCAGATTGACCTGAAATTCATCTGATCATCAGGCTTTCGCTGTTCTAATGTAAACAATCAGCTCACATACCTTCGGATGCGTTTCTAACCATTCATCCAGTGTGTGTAAAAAAGCTATCATCTGGGTTTGAGTAGGTATTCGAACGAAATGTATACCATGGATTATATCGCGAGGCAGTGCTAAAGATGCGAAGGTCAGTTGACGGTGAGATTGTCGTAGCTCTAATGACAACTCACTTGAGCATGTTCTGGTAATTGCTTCAGCAGCTGCACGAACTCTTTCCGCTGTTATACCACCTTCCGTGTCTGAGCAGTTCACAAAGCTCAATTTTTTTCGTGCAGAGATAGAGACCATAGCCTTGAGTTGAGCTCACCTATTATCAACACCTCACCGGCTGAATCTCCCACATCATCCTCCACGTCATTGATCCCAGTCATCCTAGCATTCAATACGATACCCAGAGCAACAGCGGTTTTCCCTATTCCCGGTGGACCAGAAACCTCAATAGCCATCCCGGGTGTGATCGCAGCGCTATCTGCCTTCTCTTTCCCCTTTCGTGATGGCTTACTAGGGAGGTGACGCCGAGATGGATCCTGGAAGCGGGCGATAAGGTGATCTATCGAAGTGGAAGATGTAGAGAAATGAGGAAGGTAGGCGGATGAAAGTAGGTCGGCAGCTGTGGATGCCTGAATCTGACTCTGGAGAGGTATGCTATGCGATGGTTGTTGTGATGAGTCTGATGAGGCAGGTAAAAGCTTATGAGATACATGTCATGTTAACAAAGACAAACGTCAACCAACCTTGGAACGATTCAATTTGCTGACGTAAATCTTCGGCTTGATGTTTCGGTATGCCAATTTCTGTACGAAGTGGGTCTAAGCTGATGTCATTGAGACTGACTAGAAGTGTGGAGCAGCTCACCGGCACTGATGTCATTGACTGATAGCTGTTGTACATCACCCAAGGTCTTGTACCCAGCATCGGTGAGAGCAGATTTGAGCGCTCGACTATTAAGCACAGACAGGTCAGCGATAGGAGGGGACCGCCTGGTTAGACGCAATTACATACGGTATGTTGAGTATGGAGATCGGCTGAGAGAGGGAGCCAGCCTGGCGCTGTCGATCTATCATTATACCTCGCAGTGGGTATCGTGGTCCTGATGGGCATCAATGACTAACAAGTAAAATCGGGAGGAAGAAACCAAAATCGATCGCGTCCGTCTGCTGTATATTGCGAGATGAGGTGGACAGACACAGGTGGAGGTGTTTCATCTTGACGCCACGTGTCGCCCATGTGGATCATAGCTGGGGCCGCGTTTGCGCGTTGTCACTGTCGGATTGACGATGGACGATGAATTCAATCATGATGGAATTGGTATCCAACCTTCATAGCATCCATCATCATACATTGCAGTCCATTCGCTACAGCATATCACTCGCTCATTCATCCATATCGACGCTCTTAGCAGCAAGATATATTATTCCCACTCAGCGAACTCCTAATTGCCTCGGGCTTGCCAATCGTTCATTCTCCTTTCAACATGGTATGTCTTTGTTCCCCTCTCCTCATCCGTATGAACCATCTTAGTAGGTATGAGGCTGAAGCTGACTCTTCCGCCCCTCATAGTCTGTAATGGAACTCAATGGTGGATCAGTGGTAGCGATGATCGGTAAAGACTGTGTCGCTATCGCCTCGGATCTAAGATTGGGAAATCAGGCTGTCGGTGTGGCTTCAAATTTTGACAAGGTGAGTTCTGTCCTGTCTTATGCGTAAGGCAATGAGCTCATATCGGTAACTGTTTAGGTATTCCCTGTGAATGATAAACTATACTATGGATTACCAGGTCTTGCTACGGATGTATACACATTGTGAGAGGGAATTGAACTAACATCCGAAATGTATTGTTATGCTGATATACTATCTATCATACTCAGGAAAGAACACCTTAGATTCCGGGTGAATATGTATAGGATGAAAGAAGAGAGAGAGATCACCCCTAAGACATTCACTCACCTCGTCTCAAGTACACTGTACGAAAAGAGGTGAGCTTTCGAATATAAACCTTCCATTTGGAGTAGAACAAAGCTAATGTAAATGCGTCTCAGATTCGGTCCATTCTTCATCGAACCTGTAGTGGCTGGTCTTCCCACACCAACGGAGCTAGATCCGCATCCCAAACCATTTATCTCCACTATGGACACGTAAGCTGCTCGCACCTTTCAAAAGCAATGGGCACGCACAGCTTACGACAACTCATACATTTGTAGTATCGGCTGTATAACAACACCAAAAGATTTCGCAGTAGCTGGTACAGCGGCAGATAAGTTGTATGGTGTAGCTGAAGGATTGTGGGAACCTGATCTTGTGAGTCAGCTTTATCATCGTGGCTGTTAGCATATAGCTGATCAAATCACTTTCATTAGGAACCCGAGGATCTGTTTGAAACCGTCTCTCAGACCTTGTTGAATGCTGTAGATCGAGATGCCCTGAGTGGTTGGGGTGCAGTCGTCCATATCATGTGAGTTTGGTCATATCGATGCAATCAAGTCATCTTTCTAATTGGTTTCGATTTCAGTACCCATGACAAGGTGATCACCCGAACTCTTAGGGCTAGAATGGATTAAAAGGAAAGGGCAGAAGCAGTAATTGGTATAGAGAGATTCGTAAGATGTTCACGACAAATGACATGTATATCATCAATCAATCAACATATCTTCGATGCCCTCGTTCTGTGCGTTACTCCTATCAAGCTTAGATCAATTTCTTGGTGACGGAAATAGAGACATTCTTTGACCTCGTCACCCGAAAAATACATCACTGATTAAGCATACGACCTCGTAAGAGTACGAAAGACACTGTCTAACATTCCAAACTACCTGAGAATCCTCAATTCCTACCACGGCTCGTTTCTTTGGATTGTCGGATTTAAGAAGGATAACAAGTCATGCCTGAGTGAGGACAGCCATTATCAATGTCATCTCACACGACAAAACATTCATACATGAGTATGAGCTTGACTCACTACACCCTTGAGGGTCTCGGCAGGTGAATCTAACACCATTTCTGGGACAGTCTAATGAGAGAATCTTAAGTGATCCTCACTCGATCGCATGAATATGGTGAATGAGTCTACTCACAGCAAACCTCGTAATATCCACAAGTGATGACTTGTCTCTCTTCGATATCCTTTTTGACGAGACCTGTAACGATTATGTCAGTACAGATCCAGGTGCTACAGCTGACAGGAAACGGACGACATACCTTCCTCGACTGGGATAGCAGCTGGAAGAGCAGAGATAGCAGTAGCAAGTGCAAGAGCAGTGAGGATCGAACTGAACTTGAGTAACATGTTCGCTATGATTTTCCAGAGGCTGAATATCGGACAAGTCAGATCAATCCTGTAGGTATCGAATTATATATATATTTATAGACAGAGACATATTGCTCGGCTTTCCGTCATCTGATCATCGAACAGAGCCATGCCAAGATGTCGAGGATTGTGATCCAGAAATAGGAACAGACAAAACACGACCTCGATGAAGCTAGTGCACGAATGAATTGATTGTGTACCTATCATATGAGATCTGATCTGATGGTAGTCAACCTGAAAGGTCACGTTCCATCACATTGACCCCACTTGAAAGGTATAATTGTGCGGCGGTACTACCTTTCGAGGTGTTGTGTGTTGTGAAAGTATGTACTCCCCCGTGTACACCCTCGAACAAGAGGCACTTGTCTGTCTAGGTGAGATTCAAAGACTGTCTCTGATGTAAAAATCAAAGAGATCTGGACCCCAGATCTCTTTGATGGATCTGTTGAAGGCGATGCGCCGGCACCTTGTATCTCATTCTCGTGTCCAAGGGGTTTGTTCAGGTGAAGATCGCTTGATTGTACCTTTGTGTCACGGGGGATAATAGTGACACCAAATTGATGGGATTGATCCACTTCATAAAGTCATGGGATCACACTCAGGAGATAATCATGTATATATGCATGCGTGTACACTCATCAGAATACCTGACCCAAACGACGAACTGATCATCACCGTCACCGTCACCTCATTCACCTTACGAGCATGACAGCCTAGGGTAGATCATTCATTCCATCTAAGCCTTGGGAATGATCGGTCCAGTGGGACAATCAAGTTCTGTACCCAATATGTGACGAGGTCAATCAGAGACCAAACCCTTGTTTTGCGAAATCAGCCAATACTCACCGCAACCATTTACATCTTGACAAGTGAATCGTACTTTAGTTCTTGCACAATCTGTGAAATGAGAAATATTCGCAATCTCATTGAATGAATACTGCCGAGAATGAGAGGTGGAGATCACTCACAGCATACTTGGTGGTAAGCGCAATGGATCTCTTGTCTCTTGTCGATTACCCCGACAATATCTCGTCCTTGCAGTGCTAAGTGAATTCCAAACAGAAGTCATCTTTATTGATCGATCTGGACAAGGGACGAAAGGTACGGTTAAGACATACCGTCATTGCCAGCGATAGACGCTGGAGCAGCTATGGCGAGACTCGCGAGCCCGAGAATGCCGATGGAAGATAAGTTGATGAATAACATGATGGGTTTTATATTTGATATGATCTATTAGGTTGTCAAAAGAGAGAGGTGTTCAAATTTGAGGAGAATCAGAATCAGAATCAGGAAAAAATCTTTCGGAGATGGTATATATATCCATTCCGTTGAGTGCAGCAAATGGACAGCTAGGGTCTCATCGTCCACAGCACAGTCATTATCGTCAAGTTGTTCGTCAGCTGACGACTTGCTCTGATCGACGGATTTCTTTGATTATTCGGTTCATGAAATAAGTTCTATATTTAGCTATAACCTGTGGTGGTAGGTGGAGATCCGTCGTCTTCTCGCCTATTGTTTCTCTATTTCGGTTGAGAACTGACGTATCTGATGATCAAGGTGAAGCTGCGAAATGTCAGTATAGTGTACAAGTCTGGTGGTTGGCTCCAAGCCGAAAAATCACATAATCAATGGACAAGCAGATCAGCGACCCTCTTCTGGAAATTTGATCTTGTTCTTCTATCAGAATGGTGCATGACTTGATCAATATACAATGATTATACCTCCTTTTCCCCATCCAACCCCCCTTATGGCGGTATACAGCCCTATTGTTCTGCATCCAACCAATCAAGGAACTGGGGAGTGAAATAACTCAAGATGATACTCGCACCGGCCCTTACCATACTTTCCGTAGTCTCAAAAGCCATCTCCTTCAAACCGTATAT
The DNA here is from genome assembly GCF_036426115.1 of Kwoniella botswanensis. Taxonomy (NCBI): domain Eukaryota; kingdom Fungi; phylum Basidiomycota; class Tremellomycetes; order Tremellales; family Cryptococcaceae; genus Kwoniella; species Kwoniella botswanensis. The sequence goes on along the minus strand of NC_088599.1, from coordinate 15,146,745 downwards.
ACCCTTTTCGGCACCGGCTACGACCATCGCGTATTCACCTGATACCTGGTAACAGGCCGTTGGATGATCAGGTGCATACTGAGCACAATCTGATATGATGTCGAGGTATGGTAAGGCCGGTTTGACCATCAAGATATCGGCTCCTTCCCTTGCGTCTCGTTGCTATAACTCGTCAGGTCAGCTGATGAAATTTGTTGATCAGGGTTATCACTCACGATTGCACGTCGAGCCAGTGATCGACCGTTGGGAGGAAGTTGATAACATTTCCTGTTACCGAACGAAGGTGCTGAACCAGCAGCGTCTCTGAAGTAAATCCCAATTCAGCGATAATCTATATGAGGGATCTGTTGATGGGAACCCACCTGAATGGGCCATATAATCCACTTGCAAATTTAGCAGAATAACTCATCAGGGCACATCTATTCGCCAGACCAGCATGCATCAATCCCAACTTGATGGCTCTGATCCTTCCATCCATCATGTCACTGGGAGCCACACAATGAGCACCCGCTTTGGCATATGCGACAGCGACTTCCGCGATCCTCTGAGCGGAAGGTTCCATCTCGATAGTAGGCTGGTTGGAGTGTCCGGGGTTAGGTAAAGAAGATAAGATACCGCAATGACCATGAGAGGTGTATTCGCATAGGCATACGTCGACGGTGAGCATGAGCTGAGGGAAGAGCTTGCTGAGGAGATGAAGAGCTTGGATGACGGGTGTCGATGGATCGTCGGCGGCACTACCGCGGGCGTCCTATCGACGGTAATGAATGTCAGTGACTACCGTTCATCTCATCCTGGACCACCCGTCTCACCACCCCGGCCGTTCACGCTCACCAGCCCCTGCTTGATCATGTAGAGCCTTCTCCTCAAACAATGCCTCATCTCCATCGCCTGATGACATAGAAAACCCACTAACCTTCTCCATCTTCATAGGTACACCAAACAGTATAACACCTTTAAGACCCTTCTTCACCAGCGGATCTAAGAACGCTTCCAATTTATTCAATCCCCATCTTTTCTGTCCTGGCAAAGAGCTGATGACTTCTTCCGCATCTGGATCGTCCGATATGAAGATCGGGTAGATGAACATCGATTTCGTGAGATTTCGTCCGTTCGATTGCCATGATCGAAGAGTTGGGTGATGTATACCTCCGTGAAGGATAGATCTGTACAATTCGAGAGATATCAGCCTTGAGTCCCCAAAGTGTCTATGGTAAACTTAGCCGGCTGAAGTTGCATGAGGAAATACTTACGATACATCGAGAGGAGGAGCTTTAAACTGACATAATCAGAGATATCAGCTCAATGTCCCCGTAGATTAATAAGTCCAAGGTAGCTCACTTCTGACATTTATAGGTAGGATTTGGCTTGGAAGGAGGAATAGCAAGGGGTGTGACAGTGGGTCTTGAGATAGGTTATATGGTCGATGATTCACCAATCTGGTTGTACGAGTATCGTCTTACGATGTATTTTCTTTTTTCGAGTTTGATCATGTAATTGCTTTTCGGCTAAGTCCTACTATGACACCGCTCCCCCACCACATTCCCACGGTCGCTATTGCCCTAAATTACCTCATCATATCCACGACCAAGTCTGATAATTGCCTCTTCTCTCATTCAACGAGATATTCATCACTCATCTACCATCTATCATCACATCGCACGACCAAGACATATATAGCCCCCATTCAAGGCCTCACAGAAATTCAACACAAGTAAACATGTCGACCCAGCCTCGTCAGCAACCTGGATCAGCACGTACAGCCGCTCAAACAGAGGTTGAAGCTGGTCCATCGACTACTCCGTCTCCCTCCGAACAACCTCCAGCGGGTGTACTGAAATTACGTGGCGGACCCTTGAAGAAGCAGAGGGTGGTGTGGAGTGATGAGACGGTAGATAATGAGGGCATGGGGAAGAAGAAGTCGAAGAGTAGGTCTTCCTTCATTTGGATATAAAATCATGATCGAAGGAGAATTGTTTTCATTAATTCGTACACACTGCTAATTTCCCATTTTTTAATATAGTATGTTGTATATACCACAAACCAAAGGCATTCGACGAATCGTCCGACGAGTCTTCCTCATGCTCATCATCCGATGAAGGCCATTCACCTTCGTCTAGACGATCGAATTCCCATAAACATGCGAACGGGAAAGGTCAAAAGCAGAGATCGAGAGATGGTGGTGATGGAGATGTGGAAGTATCGTCGGATTCTCAGAGCTCGGAATCGGATGGTGGAGCAGGTGACGGACGTGCGAGGTAAGCATCATTGTACTACATACTCTCTCAAGCCAAAGTATCTCTGAACTAAAGAAAGAAGGGTGTTGAGGGAATCGCTTACACCTTTTATTTAGACCCAGTCGAAAACCTAGAAAACATCGTCATTCGCATGACTGCGATCATCACGGTACGGGGCGAGTCAACAAATACGATGTACAGCCGAAAGCCCTTGGCGGAGCATCAGGTGACCAGAGTCAGGATAGGTCATGAGGAGAAGCTGGTCACCAGATGATTACTCATTTCTCCATTATCCTCCTTCCTTTCACATCTGTACCAATGTAGCTTGTCCATCAGCGTGTCTTTCGGACAGATACTTTCCCGTAGATGAGTACATGTACATTAATCATGTATGTATAACAGACTGTATGCTATCTATCCTGTCTACTTTAACCCCACTCTAGCTTCCTCCTCATCGACAGCGACTCGCAAGCATTTCATACCCAGCTCAAACCATCTTTCTTGACTTCCCGTCAATTTCTTCCCCCTCAGCCGTGTTGACATGGCTGCAGCGAACTGTTCTCGGAGCAGCTTGATGGCTATGGCAGTTTTGGGAGAGACGTGATATCGTATCTTTCGGTCGAGATGGAGAGATGAAGCAGGTATCTACAGAAAAAGGAGGATTAACCATCTAAACAAGACGAGGTATCATCAATTGCTCACCCTGAAATCGGCTATATCACCACATAGTAGCGCTAAAGCTTTATCATCCACTGGTCCAGTCTCCCACGCGTATAATCTCTTGGATTGCATGATGGTGAAGTATGCCAAATAATTCGTTCCAAAATCGGATTTTGGGACTTTGAAGTTGACCGAGCTGGGGTGCTGCATAACAGAATAATCAGCTTCGTTCTTTATATTTCTTTCCTGTCACTTACTATAGCTACGGGCTGTTGATTGATGATGGTCTTTAAGCCACCACCAGATGAGGGATCAAGGGATAGCAGCTTAGGATATAACCCAGCGGCCAATGCACCTCCTAGTATATTGACATCGGCCCCATTGATATTGAACTCAGGAGGAACGTTGACGAATCGAGTACGAACGCCTCGAGAGAAACGTGCTCTACGTGATTGGCCAAATGAGCGACATGACTCACACCCTTTGCGCCGAAGGACTCACTGGCTGACTTCCCGACGTTGCTCCGGGGTAGCATCAACGAAAGACGAGTCAACGAGATATCTGAAAAAGGTAGTCAATAAGAATTCCCTGCCCACCATTCGCGAGATGCTGTAACTCACGCTAGTAGTTGTTGACGAAGCTCTTCGATCTGTTGCAAGTTCTGTAGAAGACCATCTTAGTATGAAATACGGTAAATCATCCAACATTTGGAAGTGGACTCACTTGTAACGACACAAAATTCTTCTTACAGAATACTCTCACAAACGCAGGATTCTCCGAAGCTCTCCTAAAACTATCAAACACGTTGGCGATGGTCAGGAAATCGCTGTTCCCAACGGCGAAGCTCTTCTTCGCGTTCTCGGCTAAAGCCTCAAACCCGAAGGGGGTGACAAAAGGCGATTTTGAGTTGAGTGTGGCGGCGATAGTCAGAGCTGGATCGAGACACCTCATCATAGCTGCGACGAGTAAGAATTTTCCGAGATGAACGTCCATCGGTAATTTCGATAGTAGTCGACCCATTGGAGTGATGTCTTCGTTGATTGTGAGTGCTTTCACCTCGACCAGAGAGGAGATGGCACGCTGAATGTTCACTGGTGATGGTGGATCAAGAGCTTGCAGAAGAACGGATTCGATGGTCTTTCCGAGTGGTACTTTGAGTATCTTGATTCGTAGAGCGAGATCTTGAAGGGAGAGTCGGAGCATCTCAGGTATAGGATGTTCGGCAAGCTAGGAGGAGGATCAGCAAGTAGGCATAGAACTGTTTCCATCCAATCGCATACCTGAGTATCGTGTCTGGCTTTGGTGAAGAGGTGGAAAGCGAGACCCTCTTGTACTCGACCAGCTCGACCTCGCCGCTGTTTAGCGTTACTTCGGGCGATGTACGTTTCGACGAGTCGGGATAATTGACGTTTTTCATCGTAGCTGCGGGATAGATATCTCAGCCCCGATCATTGTGACCTATCACACAAGTCGGCTCACCGCATTTCTCGATGTTTACCGCTATCAATGACGCAGGTGATATCGGGGATGGTCACACCGGTTTCTGAGAAAGGCAAGGATCAGCATGCTACGATACCGATTGGAACTTGATCAACACACCAGCAATATTCGTCGCTAGGAGCATTGAAATCTGTATCAGCATGTGTCATGTGTCGCCAGTGAAACGTACTCACAGATCACAATCTTCCTGACTCCCTTCGTGGGTATATCAAATACTGCGCTCTGTCCTTCGGAGCTGATCGTGGAGTGTAAGGGATATACAACGAATTCCTTACTTCCGAAAGCGGGGTGGGACTGGAGCAAATCAGTCAATTTCCTAATTTCTGCAAGACCAGGCATGAACACCAAAGTAGCCTGTGAGAAAGGAACGAGATTCTGATCCTCGTAACATATCTTCTCGAGCAGGCGAACGATGAGATCGTAAGGTATCTGCCGAGAGTCTAGTAGATTGAGAGTTGATACGGTGTTCGAAGAGTATTTGGTAGAGGACAGTTTCGCAGGATTGGATGAACGACTTTTACCATCATCATCTTCATCGTCTGATGGGTCAGAATCGGATTTTGCCCCTTCTTCATTCCATTCTACCATCTGACCAGCAGGCTTGAAGTTTCTCCCTCTGACTGCGTAAGGGGAATCTTCCTCGATGTGCCAATCTGTTACCTGAACAGCATCTTCAAGATAGTTTACCTGAACGGGGAAAGTCCGTCCAGGAACAGAAAGGAAAGGACATCCGCCGAAGAAATTCGATATCTTCTCTGCATCTACGGTAGCTGACATGAGCACCACTTTCAAGTCTTTTCGTTGTTGAATTAGGTTCTTGAGCACGATAAGGAGGAAATCGGATTCGATGGATCTTTCGTGTACTTCGTCTACGATGATATGCGTGACTTCGTCGAAAGCTGTTCCTTTAGATCCTCCTGACGATCCACTTTCAAGCATACGTAGGGCAATACCATTGGTAACGAAAGCGAGACGAGTGGCTGGTGATACTTTAGCTTCCAGTCGGATAGAGTAACCGACCAAGGAGGAGTTTGTACCCATAGCACCTGCAGAGTCGCCTAATTCTTGCGATACTCGCTGAGCAAGTGATATAGCACTAATTCGTCTTGGTTCGGTGACGTAGATCTTGCAAGGTCTACCTTTGGAAAGCTGATCCTCAAGGATGAAAGAAGGAAGTTGAGTCGATTTACCGCAACCAGTCTCTCCGCTGAGAACGATGATTTGGGATTCCTCAAGGGCTGATACGATTTGTTCTCGGAAGGATGCAATCGGTAAGGTATTCCGCTGTTGTAGCATTTTCTGATATGAAGGAGATGACCTGCGCTTCTCGAAGTCATCTTGTAGCTGCTGGGAGAAGCGATCGACTGATCTTTGTTCGCCTCGGGCAGTCGGCGTGGATGTTCCGGTAGATGTGGTCTTAACGGCAACATCCGTCTTTGGTACTGCTATCGGTTCAACAGCCTTCTTCTCATACAAAGCTTTTATCCTCGCCCAAATCTCCCTCTTACCAACATCTTCTTGCTCCTTCCTCTTGACTTCTAGTTCCTCCCATAATTCCCTATAATCAGGTGGCATAGTTCTCCAATTGATTCCCGAAAGCGTACCGTCAGCCGAAAGATCGTTGAGTGCGAGGGTAGAAACGTAATTTTCAGCTTCTGCCATGTCATTACAGGCGATGTCGTCCATACGCCACACTTTTCTCCTACCAGTAGACCAGCGGATCTCAAGACCAGCTCGAGCCGCACGACTCCCACCAGATAATTTGGCGTAGGTGAACACAGCTTGTTTCGATTGTTTGGTGACAGCGGATTTGAGTATATTCTTGGGGATGTTTCCGGCAAAAGAGGATTTGGGAATAGCCATCGAGCGGACCGTAATAGAGGTATTCGAGGTTGAAGGCTCCTCAAATACCTGGGGCTCAGCAGGTTCGTCCAGCATTCCTCCAAATAGTCCACCTTCATCTTCATCTCCAGACCCGCTAAAAATGTCCTCTGTCTGGGGTGATGTTTCGTCAGGCGCGGGTGAAGGGTGTTCCGATGCGATCTTGCTGTCTTCGTCGGGCTTGATGGAAGTTCCTTTCAGCCTAGCTGCAAGTGCCGCAGCATCTCTCTGCGATTTGAGGGTTTTAAAAATGACATCTGGATAAACGTCAGCACTCATTGTATCCCGCCGACTCAAGACTCGGCTCACCAGCATCTTTCCGACTAAACAAGTATTCCTTCTCCACCTTGCCTATCTTGTCTTTCAGCTGCCTCATCTCGGGGGTCTCTAGAATTACCCCATTCCCTTTGCCTTTCTTTCCCTTTCCCTTGTTCCCCCCAGCCGCAAGTTTGAGGTTATCACGTTCCAGTGAAAGCTTCGCCCATGTCTCGTTAATCTTGTTCGAATCGAAGTCGTCATCTTCGTCAGACTCGGAAGCGGGGGAGTGATCAAGGGATTGGAATAGGGATGTTGGTGCTGTTGAGGAGGGATTAGAGGGTTGAATTGACTGCTGAGGTGCTTTAGGTTTGGTGACTTCGGGCAGAGGTGTTGTGTGGTCCGATGTGGGCAGCTCAAGCAGAGGTTCTTCTGCCTGTACTAAGGCGGGCGCTGAACTCAGAGCGGTTAGCTTTTCGATGCATAAGAGGTGAGATTATGTGTATTCACCTTCTTTCATAGCATAATCTCCTTTCTGTAAACATTCATCTTCGGTCAAGTGAGTCCACATCTGAGGGTAGGTCAGCGAATGGGAAGATTTGTGATAAGAAGAATCGTCTGCTTACCCATTCTAAAGCTTCTTCCCAGGAATCATTCTCGTACAGTCCCTCCAGCAAGCATTGCTCGATCCTTTCGTCCCGGAAACCAAGCTTCTTCAGGATATGGTAGATTATGTAGAATCGTAAAAGGCTTTTCTCGGTATCTGTTCCAAGTACAGAATGAGGGATTGTTTTGGGTACCACAGTTGATAGATCTGTCGATACAGATGTTGTCAGTTCAGGCTGTGCGTGCTGTGCATTCTATATGACACTGAAGCGTACCGTCCGCTATCTTTCCATTTTCTGCTGAAATAACTCTAGCACCTCGTCTCGTACTTTTTCATCGAGTTCCAATTTGGGAAAAGAAGTTGCTAATCTTCGGTCATACTCGATAGTCTGTAGGATATCATCAGTCAATGCAGAAGCACCAAGGCTGATGTAGCTCACCTTGACTACACGAGCGACCTCCTTCTCTCCTTTCTCGTGTAGCTTGTCCACCAGGGATTGCAAAGCTGCTTTTTCCATAGCCTCGTCATCCTCCCAGTCAGCTTCCTGCTTGTTGACAGCAGGTATATCAGGCTTCTCGTCTTTCAGTTGACTATTCTGAGTCCCTTCGGTGGAAGTATCCTTGACCTCTTCTTCTTTCTGAGCAGGTTCAGGTGCTGGCTCAGGCTTTTTTGAGGCCGTCGAGGTGGTAGCGAAACCCCTTTGTACGGCTGCAAGGGGTGTCAGCGGGAGAGAGTCCAACGACTTGCAGGGCTGCGACTCACGCTTCAAGGACATCTTCTTCTTCCCCATGACGTATAGTGAGTTCGCGGTATGGTCTATTCCATAGAGGGGTGAGATGTGCTGTGATCAAGTGAGATATTTCGAATGTCCATTATAGTTGAGATCCTCAATCCTACTAGCACAACGATGAAATTGACAGTGCGGGTGTGGAGCCCCATGCCCCCCCCCCCCCCCTCGACAGTCATCCCGGCGGAGTAGTCCGCTGTTTTCAAGTTGGAAGTCGTCTTAGTAATTCGACTGATGTTGTTGCATTTGCCACTACTACTGATGCATACCTGTATATCGACATTATGAGTGCATCCATCGTCTTACCAATCTTACCATTACCACTGCTGTGCTACATCATCCATACCACAAAGCAATATGGGCTTATAAATACATCTATCTAGCTCTTCCCGACCCCAGCTCTATCCCGTGATACCTCCTTTTAACATTGTCAGTATACCATTTGATCACCAATCCAGCTCAAACTGCGATCTTCTTCTCCAAATCAGCGATGCCCAAAAGGAAGTGCGCGCCATGCGACGCCCTTCCTACTCCGCCCATACAATTAGGTTCGCTCGACGCCGCTCTTGATTTACTAGCGTGCGATACATTTACCAGGTTAGAGGGGTTAACGGCGAAGTTTGAAGCATGTGCAAAGGTCAAATTGGAGGAAGGTGTAGTAAAAGCGCGATGGGAGGAAGCGGTGAAGAGATACTGGGTTATGAAATCGATGGATGAGTTGTGCTGTACAGCTAAGAAGGCGGCTATCAAGGAAGCAGATGGGGAGAAGATGGAGGAGGATGGTGACTCACAGGCAGGTAGGTAGTATCTTTTGGTCAATCCGTTCTGTTATTAACTTTGCTGACAAATGGGATGCATAGATGGAGAAAAGAACGGTCGACCTCTACCCAGTCGACATCACATAGGTGCGATAGCTACACATTCGTTGAACGCCGAGGAAGAGAGGGAATGGAGAAGATGGAACCCTAAATTAGGAGATGTCGTCCTTGTGGAAACGGCTGAAGATGGGTTCTGGCCGGGTAAAGTAGGTTCGACTTTCTGCCACAACAGTTTGAATTCTTCAATAGGCTGATGATATCCCCAGGTCATCGATAAGAAGATCTTCTTTCAAGGTAGAACAGTACCCCGAGGTAATCATTTCTTCCCTGTCAGGATATATAACGAGGATATGGATCCGTGAGTGAACTCTCTACCACGGGTAATAAGACGTATCTGAGCATCGCTCATCTCCAACTCTCCTCAGCATCATCACGGTCAAAGCAAGACTAGTACCATTATCTCTTCGCCCGAACCCCCCTTTACTCGCTTCTCCGGCGTTACTTAGCGCATATCATCACGCCGCTTCACCCGCCACTTTCGATATGCTAGCTGCAGCGAGAGAATCCCTCGCGGCTCATAACCGAACCCATCCGGGCGTAGGAGATGAGCCAGATCGTGCTAGAATCAAAGCAGATAAAGATGCATGGAACAAGACGGTCAATTGGGTCATGAACGAACGAAGGATCGAGAAGCTCAGGTCGGTCAGTGAAGAGCGAGATAAGCAGTTGAAGATGGTTATGAAGAGTGAGGTTCTAGAGGGTAAAGGAGAAGGTCGCGATAGACCATGTGATGGAGACGAGATATCGAACATATTCGGACCAAAGAAACGAAGAACCTTCGCGGCCGCGATGGAGGAAAATGGTAGTTCTTCCGGTACAGAAGGCGTCTCGTCTAGTATATTCGGTCCAATCAGCGTCAACGGCAGTCCTTCCACACCTCAACGAACAGCTTCTCCTTCACTTGCTTCGATCATCCGACCAACCCTCTTGACTCCCCAACGACCGAACTCGCCTCGTCGATCTTCTCGAGAAAAACGCCGAAATGGTATATACATCGGTATGGGAGAATCAAGTCCGCGAGGTCGTGGCGGTACATACACCCCACCTAGGATATTACCTTCCGGCGATGAAACTGCTGTTAGAAGCTCAGGATCGCCTGTGCCCACTCTTCAACGGTTCGACTTTGTCAGTCCGTTGGGACCTGTCAAGCAGGGTAAACTGGCTAATGGTGTGTCCGGCGAGAGTCAAGCTGTTCCGTCGATGCTGGGCAATACAGGTAGAAGTGGTAGTTTGGAAGTCGTCAGGGAAGAAGAAGGTGAGGAGGATGGATGGACGGTCGTGGAGAAAAAGGGAAGGAGGAGAGCCGGTTCGGAGCCTGCGGCTGAGAAGAAAGAGCTGAAATCGGTTGACAATATTGTCAATGGCTCAATCAAAGAGGATGAAATGATGGAATCATGATATATTTCATATTATATCTTTGTCTTTATATAGATAGGATGTTGTTCATAGGTTGTAAGATTAAAAGTCATCAAGTATACCCAATTTCACCCTATACTCGCTATGTATCATCCTAAACCGCAATCGTATTGACACTCAAACTTCAATTCGCAAGGTGACATCGTGAGGTCGCGATAGGACTGAAGCTAGTGACCAAACTGGAAAGTGAAGAGGGATCATATACATAAGATACATGTGTAGACATATTCGTTGCGATTTTTACTTTTCGAGACTTCTCGCTGAATCTATATACATATACAAATCACACAATCACCATACACGTATTTCTCTTCGTGATTGATGTTCTCCAGATCGAAATTGTATGAAATGTTCAGCATCTCATCTTCTTGCCACTCAGATTTTTTACTGAATCAGCTAAACCTGATAGCTGCAAATTATCAATGAACGGATAGGTCAATTGAATACAGAATGCAGAGACAACTTACGTTTTGTGTTTATCCGCTACTCTTCACTTTGACCTTGACCCGCCTGGCTTCCATCGCCGACAAATCTATGACAATCTCTGAACCTTCACCTCTAGAGATCTGAACCTCGATAACCACTTCTTCATCACCTTTGTCTTTTCCTGCTCTCGATCTTACCTCTTTCTCACATCTGGATTTTGGCTTATCTTGGTCCGATCCTTCAGCTTGCTCCTGAGTTTTCAGAACTGTACTCCCTTTTCCCACAATTTTCAGCACTTTGAGGAGGTTCGACAACAGCTGCTGACCCGCCATTACCACTCGCTTGAGCTGCTCGGTAGTCTCGTACTTTAAACTTGTGATCTAGCGTCAGGAAGGAAGTGTCGATCTCGCGATCTTCATGGATAGCCCTATGGAAATTGACGGATCCCAGCTGCCAGACGGTCATATCATCTTCGTCTGGCAAAGTGGAAGTCTTGGTTTTAGTTTGAGCATTGTTCGTCTTGATAGGAGTATCAAAAGTAAGGATGAGGTGATTTGGGAAGGAGCTAGAAGGTGTTCGAGTACCATGAGGAGTAGTTGTTCCCTCTTGACCATGTTTCTTTGACTCTTCTACCTGCTTCATCTCCTCCTTTCCCTTCCCTTTAGCACTATCACTTGATCTTTCAGCTTCGTCCTTCTGTACGTTCGTATTTTTTCCTTCATCAACCTGCTTCAGAGCGAAGGAAGGGGAAGGGGTTGGAAGCCGAACAGATCTGCGTGTCGGGTGGATGCCTAGAGAACAGACGTTGAAGCGTTTGTCAGGTGGAGTAAGACTTTCGAAGTCTTCAATTTCCGAATCGCTTTCCAACATTGAATATTCCCGGGTGATTGTTCCTCTTGGCCCAAGGGGTCGGGGGAAGGGCAGTTTAGTTTGTGTACGTGAGGTCATCGATGAGCTTGAGAAATGCTGCTTAAGTTTTTCACGCTGGGCGTTTCGTCTCATGAGTTCTTCGTCCTCGAAGGACAATTTGCAAGGCTTCTTGCTTCTATCTACTCGGGATGGGGATGGAGATCTTGATCGTTTCGCGGGTCTAGTATCACGAATTCGTCAGCTTGTTGCCACCGTGATGGGAAGGAAGGAAAAAAGGAAGAAAGGAAGAAATGTGGTCATCTGTGACTTACGCCATGATGGTCAAAATTTCATTATTCTCTTCGTGGTTGATTAAAGAATGTTCAGAGTTGAATATGAGTTGTGAAAAGCTCCGACGAAATCAGACATGGGAATCGGGAATTGGGAAGAAGAAAGAAGAAAGAAGAAAGAGAAGATGCAAAGTGAAAAAAGGACTTGGCATATATGCACATGTCTGTGCATCTTCTTTCTTCCTCGGCACCTTGATTGATATATCCCAAGGAAGGAAGATGCATTGTAACCGTGAACACCTGCTAGAGTATGAAAGTTGCATAATCATAGTCTAAATATTTACCTAAAGGAATCCTTTTTTCTGAGTTAATTATACTTCGATGGCACGAAATATATTCTTCAATCTTCGTCAGCTTTGGTTAGCGAGTGTAGCTTAATTCCGATTGCATCCCTCTTTGCTCATCGTGAGTAATATAGATCCATCAACCAAGCCTTATACTCATTCCAGCGGATTGTCGGATTGCGATGCTTTGTAAATTCAGTACCCGCTGATAATTACTCGGTCAGCGCAGGATGATATTGTAGGGGAATCGAGAAAAAGCTTTTTGGCATTATATGTCATGATCGTCATAATATGGTATTATCTTACATCGAACAACCCAATTGTTTATCCCTTTCTAACCCGAATTCAACTTGAATGATCCGGGTTGTCAGATGAGCTGCTTTTCTCTTCTTCACTTTCATCTTCACTACTCTCACTACTGCTATCGGAAGAAGAGGTCACATCGCTCTCTTCCGATTCTTCAGCACTTTGCTGCCCTTGAGCTGTCAACTCAGCAGGTGGTTCACTATCTATCACCGGTCCTAGATCGCTTTTCGAATCTGATGGCGCAGCAAAGACACCTAGTCCCAGGTCCTGCGATGGATGAAACATGAGTTTTACTGAACACCCAACCGCAGGAGTACACAATGGGAAACAACATACCATAGCTATCGCATTTCCTCCATTGATCTTTTCGATATTCACCGAATCAGGATTCTGAGCTGCTGCTGCCAGTAATTCTTGGTTTGATTCCTGCAACATCGGAAGGAAGGCTCTCGCTCGAGCTAACACTGTTGCAGAAGACATGATCAGCCCCGTGTCACGTCGCCTACTAAATCCTCTTAGAGAGACAAACTTACCATCACTCTCCGGCATGGCTGAAGGGCGACTTGGTATAGGGTTGGATGGACTTGGCAGAGATGTGCCTTTAGGTGTGTCTGAAGATGGGGAAGATATACTAGATAGCAAACTGCCTAGTATATAAACGGCATATCTGTAAGTCCGGACAGAAAACTCGCTCGCTGATAATATGGGATACTCACCTAGACGGGCTTCTCTCGCTTGAGACGATTCGACATCCAGCTTTTCTCGAGTGGTAGGCGTGGATGACATATCGATGATCGTGTGGGCCGGATAGCTCTAATGATAAAGTTGTTGTATGTCAGAGTATGCTCAACGAATCAATAAGTTGTGGATGTGAAATCACTCATAACCTATGTTGGTTGTCTGATTTGTTGTAAACAAAAAAAAGTTGATCGACCTCCACTCCACATCATCTTCGATTTCTTGATCATTCCCATCTCCATCTCTACTGCTTCACCTCTGATAGACCCGAGTATGGGCTCATTGATCAAGACGGCGAGATCGATCTCATCGATAACGCCAGCTCAGCTGCATGATCACCTATTGGGATCCAAAGCGTTTCCCCTTCACCTTACAGGGTTGATCTCCTCCTGGCCTGCGCTTACCCAATGGCGATTATCCGATCAATTGCGTGGTATGCGAGATGCAGTAGGAGAGGACAAGTCGGTAGAGATCGAGCTGGGTAAGAAGGGAAGAGGATATCTGCATCCTGATTGGCAGAGAGTCAATATGGGGTTCGGTACGCTGCTCCCTGTTTTTCAAATCGAGGATGCCGAAACGATCTAGCTAAAACTTGCAAGGGTAGGCATGTTCCTGGATGCATTCATCTTCGATCAGATACCTTCTGCTATACCGAAGTCTCAATTACCTTCAGCATATCTGGCTCAATCTGATCTGTTGGATGGATCACCAAAATTGGCCGAGGCGGTACCATCTTTACCTCATTTCTATGTAGGCAACGAGAAGAGTCTGTATCGAAGGACAGTATGGATTGGTCCCGAGAAGAGTTTCACGCCTTTTCATAAAGATCCCTATGTGGGGATCTTTTCTCAAAGTAAGTATCCACATCTCATACGACCTGGTGTGAGATTGCTGAAGATCGCTTTTCAGTTGTGGGGAATAAGACGTTTCACGCGTTACCTCCAGAAGCAGCTCAACATCTCTCTCCGTCAAATCTCGCTAGGCATACCAATACTTCACAGATACCTGTCCCCGTATCACGTATCTTTTCACCTACAGACGATATTAATGACCTCGCCGATCTACCTCGAGACATCCTGGAGACATGTCAGAATCAATTGAAACAAGCTTTCGCTATGGATGGAGCATGTGCCGTCGAGCTGAAAGCAGGAGAATCTGTCCTGATACCTGAAGGATGGTGGCATGCGGCCGAAGGTGGTGATGGACCAGGAGTGGGTGTTGGAGCTTGGTTTAGATGATCATTGTTGTATCTGTTGTACTTTTATGGTGCATCGCTATGCAACGACAGAAAATCATACGAATACATCACTTGACGTGTAGTACGCTGTGCGTTAACAAATATATCGAAAGAACCAAAAATGATTACCATCATCTTCACCTGTGAACATGTATCCCGATTCACCTATACACACTCCTTGACTAGCAATGACTTATACAAAGAAAGCGAGGTAGATACTTGAGATTGCAGTAGCAGCCATAACTGTGTAACCGGTAGCGTAAACGCCCTTGATAGTGAGACCTAAGACGATACAACGGTGTCAGCAACATTACCCGTTGACGCATAAAGCTCTACCCATTTCTGCTGTCGAGCTGAGCGGACTTTTTACGTTTCGCAAAATACCGAGACTAGGACGAGACACCCACCTTTTCCAATGTCCCATGACAAGTGTCGAATACCATTGAAGGTGTGGAAAGTGAATGGCACGGCGAAGAGGAATTTAAGACCACCTTTGACCCACGTTGGGAGGTCGGCAACGATGGAGATAAGGTGAGCAGAGTCAATGACTGGGAAGACGGGGTGGAGGAGGTATGCAAGAGCACCGGCGTAGAGAGCTCCTGAGAGAGCAACACCGGTAACTCGATTGGCGATTGAGAGGATCCATGTGATCTATAGCATGACAGGGATAATCAGTTTTCCAATTCGTGGGTCCAGAGATATGAATCGACATAACATACTTGAGGTTGGTAGATTTGAGCGTGAGGAGAGTTGGGTCGATGTTGTCGCTGAGCGTTAAGATATGAGATACTTTCCGCTGGGGTCATGTTCTCAGTGGAGACGAATCTGCGAAGGTGACAATATTCAAGTCAGCTCATGTTAAACACTTACACGAGTGCAAGCCACAATCCCTCTGTGATCTGCTTCTATCCGAAGTCTATCCATTTAAGAGCCAAATCTTCCGTACCCATCCTACTCCTTCGCATCTCACGCATACCACAGTCCTTCATCCTCATATGAATGACTTGGACTAACCTTCGTTGAGCAAGCATCAAGCCAGGAGCGGAAGCTCGGAGCATCGAGGCTATCCAGGTCAACTCAGATCAGCGATCTTCCAATCCTTGCGAACACATCTCAAGTCTAAAACCCAAACTCACGCTTGGCCACCGCTCGGAAGAGGCTTTGTCGTACTAACGAGGTGGACATGGCTACTGGCTGCTGAAGTGATCTGAGTAGTGAGTAGGGATGCCGACGATGATGAATGAGATGATGATGCTCAGATGAGAAGAGATGTGACTTAGTAGCTGTTAATTGTATTTGGTATTCTCAGACTGCTATTCGCTGAAGCCGGAAAGGTGGATGCCACCCACGTGGCAAACTCATCATTATTACCGGAGCAAATCGGAGTTAGTCTGTATCACTCAGGTACGATCATCCCAACAACTCTCGAGTGGCACCAAATCATGATCATGCATAATGGATGTCACAAATTCACTCCTGTTGTTGCTGCTGCTGCTGCTGGTTGAGCGCAGATAGCTCCTCCTTCAGACGATCCCTCCCGGCACGCTTGGCTTCCCCTAAAACTCGCTGCTGAGCTATCCATTCTTCTTTGTTTCTCTTGGCTGGGTTGGCATTTCTGTTGCACCCATTCGATCAGTCGTGCTCCAAATTTACACAACCAACAAAACCAAACGTACCGTTTATGGAATCTTGACTTGACATGAGCATCCCACTCTTTCAGACTCAATGAATACGGACGACCAGGTGAGGAGCAAACTTCGCAGTCTTTTCGGGCATTCAGGTCTTGTCGCCTAGATCGTAAAATCATTAGTAAGACCATGAATCGATAGGAAGGATACGAGAAAAGACCTACTCAGCTGTATCAGGCACTTTGGTTCCGCTCAGATCGTTCAGAATTCCTAACAGAGATGAGGTATCTGAATGACCGACATCTTCGGCTTTGGGTAGAGTTTCTTCTGCCATGAAAGCTAAATCGTAATCAGAATGGATTTCAGCCACAGATGACTTGGCTTGGTACTCGACAGGTCATGTTCAATAACTCACCCTTCAAGACCTTCAGAGCTGGATCAACACCCTTTTCTCCACCATTGACGACATACACCTCTACTTCTCCACCTAACGATCTTGCTTCTTTCACAGCGGGTAGCAGTTGCTTCTTTATCCACTTTAGCTGAGATTTGGCATACTGATGCGTCGACAACTTTGTCCGTTCCAGAGCGGGGGCGTATGCTGGATCTGTTGTTGGATTCGACTGAGGTAAAGACAGTGATGCAAATTCCTTATATCCTGTCGAGGTTCCGGTCAATTATGGCATCTCTACTTTCGCAAATGGGGAAAGGTGAACTTACCAATCGATTGGAATATCCCTTCGGTATGATCGGTAGCTTCTGTTGTCCCATATATCCGTTTTGCGATGTCCCTCAGTTCCACTATCTCCCTCAGCAGTCCGTTCTATTGCATTCTGATCCGTCAGCACATGATGGTAATTTTGAGGAGAAGATTTCAATCACTGACCTCGACCATTTTGTCTACCCGCTTATCCAGACGAGGTCGCAGGTACTCAAGCGGCTCGTACACCCAGAAGATTAATGTACGGAATCTGGGATATAAATCAGCCGCCTGGGCGACACATCAGATAGAGGTCATGAACTCACCTTGCCTTCCTCCCTAGAGAACTCACGCCATCCTTCAGCTTCTCATTCAAGGTTTCGGGAGCTTCTATTGGACCTCCGCGTTCCCACCATCTTTCTAGACCCCGTCTGACCTTCCTGCCATCACGCCAATGCCATCTTCCTCCCTCCTTCGGGTCCAACGCACACAGTAGCTGATGCAGTGCCAGTAGTTGGGCATCTTCAGTCACAGTCGGTCTGCTGGATCGCGAGGAAGAGGGGTTGTCAGATGATGTCTCGATGCCGTCAGGAATAACGCTTGAAGGCCATTTTGGCGTAGGTGTCCAGAATGAATCCAACAGCTGGATCTGCTCTGTGTCGAGGTTCTCTGGTATCGACGGACGAGGCCCGGGTGGTGTCCACCGAAGGTCGTTCATTGGGAACTTGCCTTTGGAGGATGGAGGTCTATCGAAAGAAAGTTCGGGAGGAGGAAAAAGATAATGTTGAATGAAGTAATGTGTTCCACCGCATATGATAGGTAACGTATCTTCAGGTAAAGTAGCTATCTACTACCAATGGTATTGATAAGCTTCCATACTCTCATTCTTTCAAGTATGGCGAAGATTAGAGTGTCTGCTCACTTTATTATCCGCTTCGTTGCACCATTTGCCCACCTCCCAACTACCTCCTTCGCCAGGGGATACCATATCCAATCCCCAATGTTCCACTCCACCCATCTCCTGATTGGTCACTTTATTCGTTATCACATCCAGACCCTTGTGAAGTTGCATAGAGTCAGCTGAGAGGACGACGGCTGGGTATCGTGGATTGTGTGTAGCAGGAGCAGCATAGCTCGTTGACGGAGTATCGGAGGGTTGCAAGGATTGAGCTAAAGCGACGGCCAAGTTGGATTTACCAACTCCAGTCGTGCCTATGACAGCGACGAGAGGTCTTTGCTTGATGGCAGGAGGGCTTGACATGATGGATCGCCGGAGGATGCTGAGCATGAGCTATATCATTCTAGTTGTGCCGTTCGAGGGAGGGAAGATAGATTATAACTAACGTTGAGTTCGAAATTTAGATCAGATTATTTCGGGTAACTTAAATCGTTTGCTTCAGCTGTTGTCGCGTCATGAGGTGTTTTGGTTGTCAACCTTTTGTTTCTTTGCGCATATAGTAGTTGCATCTTGTTATTCCTAATGTCATTAGAGACCCCAGCTCAAATCGGACAACGATATGATAGACAGGAATGGGATATGGACCAAACTTCAGTCCTACCGTACTGTCATCCTCTTCGGGTTCGCTCTGCGTGTAGCTCTCTTTCTTGGAGCTCCATCGCTTTGTCTTACGGTGGAACGAAGGCCCGAGTTGTCCACCCCATTGACATCGATACGAAGTTGTGAGTGAGCAAACACACAAAGCAAACTGTGTGCTGACCACATTATCATAGTGAAAGAGGGAGTATATATATACGAACGAGGGACTAATCCATATGACGGAGGGGTATTTTACCACGTAAGTTGACTTTTGGACATATCTTTGGCCATTTGGACCCAATCTGACAACGCCTGTAACAGTCCCCTATCTACCTCGCTTTCTTCAGCTACATCGTGCCCGCCTCGTCATACTTTCTCACTACGATACTATGGTCTCTGGCAGATCTGGCGAGCAGCATAGCTCTGATCAATATCTGGCGAGCTCGAAGTGGACTGTCAGATGGAACAAGGGAATGTCTGATATCCGCATTGTGAGCGCTATCTCTTTATACCACGAACGACTGGCTAATCTGGAATATAGATTCTTGTTCAACCCTTACACACTGCTCTCATGCTTGGCAAGATCCACGACATCGCTGGATAATGCTGTACTTCTCGGTTCTCTGCATTTCGCTACTGATGGTGGGTCGGAGGACAATGCTCAAACGATCTGGTCTGACAAACATTACTATCTCTCAGGCCAAGCCTTACCTGCGACTCTCCTACTAGCTCTTGTAACACATACATCGTTATATCCATTACTTCTGCTTCCTCCCCTCCTTATGATTTTAAAGCAAAACACAAAATATCAGCAAGAGTCATTGAATCTAACCAATGTCATCACATATATATCAAGCTTCGCTGCTCTTGTTGGAGCCAACTTTTTTATAGCTGATTCTAGTTGGATAAAACAGACTTGGGGGGTCATGTGAGTGTATAATTACTGTCCATGGGAAACCTCAGCTCACTCATGTTGTGTTCATAGTATCAACGTCACAGATCTGACACCCAACGTCGGCATGTGGTGGTACTTCTTCACCGAGATGTTTGATCATTTCAGGACTTTCTTCCTTGGCGTATTTCAGGTGAGTAGAGCGGTAGATATATCTACAAATGCTGAGCTCGATTGAACAGCTTCACCATCTTATTTACGTCGCTCCCATATGTCTGCGACTGTCGGACGACCCTCTATTCGCTACCTTGGTTTTAGTTGGGATTATAGGAACTTGGAAGAGTTATCCAACGTTGGGGGATATGGCATTGTGGGCTGGATTTCTAGGTTGCTTCCCCGAAGTAGCTGCTAGTGAGTGACTCACTCCTCTCGCGATGTTAGCTACCATTTTTAACAAAAAGTTGGCAGATCTTCGACACCCCTTGTTCACTCTCACTGTCCATCTATACACATCAATCCTTCTGCCTCTCCTGCACTCCCTATGGCTTCTCACCGGTACCGGTAATGCCAACTTCTTCTACGCTGCTACTATGGTGTACGGCCTCAACGCAAGCCTGGCTGTAGTAGATGTCCTAGCAGCAGGAATGAGGGTGCAGGTTAAGAAGAAAGCTACGGCGATGTTGCTGCAAGAAGAGATGAAAGATCATAACGTGGATGAGAGAGCCGATATCAAAGTGATTGATAAGATTTGGGATGGTAAAGGTTGGTCCGTAGTGCAGTTTACCGGTTCACTATCATAATGCATATGTCTATATTCATGATCCTACTCCTCAAGGTCTGAGAATAAATCGATCAGCCCTGATCATTATGGACATATAGATACCATACTCACAAGATAGTCGCAATGACCTTTCTTCCCTGTCCTCTTCCCCCCCATCCTGCTCCGCTATGCCTGAACTCTGCGAGATAGATTCCTTGCCATGTACCAAAGACGAGTTTACCTTTGGAGATAGGGAGAGTGATCGAGTTGCCGATCAAAGACGTTTTCAAATGAGATACTGAGTCGCTGTTTACAATGTTCAGTTGACACTTCTACTCCATCTATGATACACATCGACTCACTCAGGTCCTTCATCCGTATGTTCCCAAGGTAAAGATTCGGGAACGATAGTGTCCATCGCCATGTCCATATCTAACGAATGAATCAGCTATTTCATTCGAGACCCAGAGTCTAGCTCACCTGTTCGTACAGTGCTATCGACGTTGGTGTGTAAGCTAGATCTCTCATTTTATATGGACTAGGGCACCTACGGATCACAATTTTCGTTGATCTATGTTGACACCAGAATATAAGCTATTCGTCCGCCTCCTTCCTCTGAGGGGTCAGTAACTACTCACCGTCAATCCAGCAGATGTATGAAGACAGTGTAAGGTGAAGATACCGATATCAATACCCTTCAAGCCCTCTTCGCACTCCTTGACGACATGACTGGTCACCTATCACCGCATTAGCTTGGAGCCTAGTACAGAAGAAGTCGACTATGCATACAAGGTGCATACCCTTGGTATGGGCAGGCAGGGTACTACAAAGCGGATATCAGCTCGTGTAAGAACACTGAGAGTTTCAGGTAGCTCTTTTTCTCACAAGGTCTTTTGCCAGGGCATTGTGATCTATGATTTATATCTGAGATTGCTTTGAAAGATGGTAGTGAGATGTGCTAGCTATCTAATGAGTTGATGTGCAACATCAAAACATTGATGGATGCTCTGTTCATCTTTGTATGCATCGTAAAATGGTGATGGTATTTGCATGACGTCAGGATATTCTGTATGATATATTCGAGGGTAAATTACAAAAGGAAAATCGTTGTTTATCCAGTCGTTCCTCTACTTTCTCTCTTTCTTCTTTCGTAGATTGATCATCTACAGTTGATCCACATCCATGACATCAGCTGCCTTTTGGGTGTTGCCTTCGGCCAGCCAAGCATCGATCTTGGCTTTGAGCTCGGTATCAGGTATACAATCCTCGTATTTCAGACTGCAAGGAGATTTAGCTTCTTCCTTGACGGTTAACGGAGTAAGGAGATACCTACGGTACATTGTTGAAAGGGTCCACTTCCTTGGAAAGCAGGACAGTTCGGATGGTACCTCGGTCGATCACAACACGAGATACAGGCAAGATGACTGGGTCTTTCATCACTGAGGGGAAAATTAGCGAAGTCCTATACGGTATGACACCAAACTTACGAGTTGATAACAAGGGGTCTATACATCACAAGCATCAGCGTTTGGACACCAAGCCTATTCGTGAGATCAACTCACCAAGGAACTCATCTGGAACCTCTCTCTCATCCTCCATTTGGATAGTGGCTTTCATATCCTCTACCTTCTGCGTAAAGCTGACCACCTCTGCGACCTCAGCATCAGTCATGATAGCTCGGTGCTTCAACAATCGTGCGAACTTCTCGAACAACTCCTTGGAATAACTTCGACCATCGTTGGCTACCGCTCGTATGAACTCTGGTTCATTCCCTAAGTTGAGATAGATCTGAGCGATTGCAGCAAGCAAATCCTTCGGTTTAAATGAGTATTTCTCGGGATTCGTGACCTTCAATTCGGACATTTTCGGCCCCACCAGAACAGCGAGGTTCTCGTCAAGAGACTGGACTACGTATCAGCATACGTACCAGCGGTCGTGTCGCAACAATATGACTCACAGCGGCCAATCGATCAACAATCTCTGAGGTTACAAATGGCTCCTTAGTCGTCGCAGTGATATCCCTGATCAACTTGACATTCTCAAGACCCATCTGTGTATGGAACGGAGCGGAGCTCTCGGCCTGTCGAAGCTGACTCTCCTGATCTTCCCTTTCGTTTTGAGGGAGTGCTGCCCATGCTTCAGTGTTCGCCTGCTGCGTCTGGATTGACGCAATCTTGGCCATTCCGGTGAGAGATTCCTCGAGATGGAAGGTAGTATCACTCATAAGCATGTTAACGAATCGGATGAATTGGTCGAAGTCGTCACTGGAGCAGGTATCAGTTCCAATCTTCCGAGTGATCACAGACAGGACTCACTGTCTTGACTTGACGAAGGCCTCTCGATGAAGAGGATTCTCCCACATAGACTTGAAAATGCGCTGAATATCCCGTCTGCGCAAAGATCAGCCAAGGTCGTGTAATCAAGGGAGAAAGCATACCTAAAGTTGAATTTGTCTGAAGAATTTCTGTCAGCAGTGATACTTGAAAGAGAGGCAAAAGAGCTTGCTCACCCCAAAATTGAGTATGTCCACCAGTTGCTTCCACATCTGAATTCTGTCAGCCTTGTTCTCCTTTCCCAGAACTCACCAATGAAGAATCTGATCAATGTGGGCATCAGGTATTCGGTAGACAAGCTATGCACGCTCAGTCGATCGAACAAAGCCCCTTTACGCCAGTAGCCCATAGGCCAAAGACCGTAAGACAGTATCTGTAGACACCATATGTGATCAGCACTCAGCAAGATTTTGGATAAATCCTACCCACCGAAACAAGCTTGGCCTTTAAGAATGGGTTGTTGACGTAGTTGGGCGAGAGGAACGTTACCACGAAGGTGATCACGATGTCCTTATCAGCATCGTCCAAGGCATCGGGATTGTATCTATCGCAAAGTCAGCAGGTACTAGGTTTTGTGCTATGAGAGACACACCTAGCAAGGAAATCGAAGTATTCGGTAATATTGTCGAACAGGTATTCCGGTAACATTCGGAATTCCAGAGGTGCCTCGGATGGAAGGGGAAGGCTTAGGATCAGCTCGAATCCTTCCCTTGGTAAGACTTACGAGATACGAGAAGAGGGATGCTTGTGGGACGGATCGACCAAACGTATGAGCCATGTCATGAGGAATCCAAGGAAGGAAACGTTCAGACGAATCATTGCTGGATCCAAGAGTTGCGTATCGTAGGCATGAAGGGATGCATGAAGTGTAGCAAGATCGCCCTGACTGTCAGCTACGTCATTGACCCATGTACTCACTTTCAATTTCTTGATTGCGGCCTCCCCCTGTGTTTCCATTGCCGGGTTCTGCGGACGGTCAGCTGATGACATTATGAACCTTGATTACAATCACTCACTCCAGCCCACGACGATCTTTGAGCTTCAGCCCGCTTCAGCTCCTTCTCAATCTCTGACATGTTCTTCTCAGCCCTGCTTCGCGTTCCAATAGTCTTGACAACGCCCAAATGTATGAAAGCATTCGTGAGGAAGAATAAGTCCGAGATGAAGTTAGGTTTTGTATCGACTAAATTGGTCAGCCTGAACTGTATGAGCGATCAACTCACCTTCCATTGAACCACCAGAATATTCATCTGCTTCCTCTTTAGTTCCTCTTATCTTGGTTTCCTCTGTTATATCCACCCTCTTCGACGTTTTGTAATAAGCAGGATCGACCTTATCAATCTGCACTTGGGTTAGCTGTTGTGTTTGTGTAGATGACATACCTTTGAGAACTGAGCGTCCATGACTGGTTCGAAGAGCTTAAGGAGCACCATCGCCAGGTTGATCATATATCCATCGGAAGATACAGTTCGGGGATCGACCTAAATTATCAGCTGAGATCGTTTCATATGTACTCACCCTCATTCCTGCTCGCTTCTCGTTCAATTTGATAGTCAAAGCGAAGAAATCGAGTATACCCTCCCTCGACTCCGGGGAAGCGCGAACAATCGCATTGTATATGTTGAAAAGTGATCCCTTTTAAGAGTTAGCACTCCGCTTGACTTACCTTTCCGATTGACTCACATGCAGACCGCCTAGGGTATATCGTAGATTGCTCTTGTTGGCCTCTATGTCTTCTTTCTTTCGCTCGGTAGGATTCGAGAAGTAGGTCTTCCAGATCTCAGGCTGTCCGATTGTGATCAGTCCAGTATCCATTCAACAGCCAAAGTCATTCACTCACGAATTCTCGTGGGAACACATTTAATCTGGTAAGTGGACCCAGAAGAGACTGCCATTCGAGTTTTGGCGCTGTGACTCCTGGTGCGACCCAGATCGGGAGTGTGGGAAGCTAATAATCAGCTTGGATTTCCAACCAAGGGAACTCACCAAAGCAGCAATGGATTTGACTTGGACCAGCAACGCCACAGCGCCTAGGTATCTTCTCCAATCCGCACCCATGATATCCGGTGTCGGAGTGATCTTATACCATTCTTGGAAAAACAAACTTAGGGTAGGGGTGATCACGTCGGCCATGGTATCGCTAGGGAAGCCAATGGCCAGGTCATTGAGGAATGGGAGCAAGTCTGCACCGAATAGAGCGCCAGGCTTAGGTGGAGCAGACGACTGAGCCGATGATGTGTACTGATCGCCATTTGTACTCGATGGTACATCGATGGCAAGAAGAAGCGGTAGAAATTCAGCAGGTCCGACAGGTTTGCTATGTATGGTAAGCAATAATGCATGAGTATGAATGACTCACTCTTTCGGCTGAGGGAACATAGTTGGATCCTCCAATGTCATACCACAATACGAGATCACCAAAGCCTTCAGCTTCTCAAAAGCCGCTGTCCAGGTCGTCTTCTCGTCGTTGGTGAATGACTAGGTCTTGTCAGCGATACTCTGGCATGCAGAACTCACATATTTGTTGGACTCCCGATTGGCTCCGTACAGTCGTTTCCAGCATCCTGTCAAATACTCAAAAATAGTTTCTCCTGGTGGTAATCCAGCAATAATAGACAAGGCATCGGGATCATTCCTAATCGTCAGTCAGGTTCGCTTCAGGTGACACTCACGAGCTTGTCATCGATTCAGTGTCGAGTGAAAGCCGGGCGATAAGGAGTCGATCAGATAGGTCTATGTTAGTCTCTAGAGGTTGAGGGTGGTCTGGCACGTCAGCGCATTCACATTTTGAGGGCACTCACTTTCTTCGATCAACTCCTCTTCCAACCCTTTCAGCCAGCATAATCTCCAGTCAATCTCAATAGCTTTCTGTTTCTATCGGCAGCACGTCAGCGAATTCGGGATAGAGGTCAACTCACGCTCAATGTGACGGAAAACACCTCTCCAACTTTCTTGGTTTCCCACTGTTTGTAATCTACCCTGGCAAGGTGACTCGATGCTTTTGAGGGTACCACTCTGGGCCCTACAGACTCGCTGGTGGGTGTTGATGAAGTGGGGCGCTTGCCAAGGGCGAGAGTCGGTGTTTTGGTGCTGTTTCTTTCTGCTGCAGGCTTGGAAACTGACGCAATTTGTATTGGCTTGCTCGAAGAAGCCGCAGGAGAAGAAGAGGTTGAAGGAGTTGGTTGAGGTGTGGACAGTAGTCGGGATCCAGCAGACGCGGGCGTATGCGTGGTAGTTGGGGTAGCAGTAGGTGAAGGGGATGCTTGACCACTCGTTTGCCCATCTTGCTGAGTTGGTGTTGATGTTCCAAGCCTTGCCAGTCGCTTCAAACGGATCTGTCGTCATATGTCAGTGGTTGACTCTGGAGATAGATCGAATATACCACTAAGCTTACCTTGTCCGCATCGCTCAGCTCAGTGTTGTCGGACATGACGAGCTGATCTATTTATGCTTGTCGGTATGAATAATAGAGCCTTGGCTCACTGCTGACGATACTGAATACTGCTGTCAGAAGGGTCAGAATGGCAACGATGATGATGGTGGTGGCGGTGATGATGATGCGTACTGGGTTGTGTCACCGGTGTCACTTTCCCACGGTAGATTCACCATATATCTCACCGTATATACACAAAAATCATTCAACCTTTTGCATCAACATAAGAACTTTTCGTTCACCATCCTCTGTCTAGTGTAACCGGCACCCTCAACCAGATCAGATCGACGATGGCTCAAGTGGTGACATGCTTAGATCAGCCGTCCTCCTACAGGGATAACAGGTCGGAGGTGAGCAGACTCTTAATCCTATCAGAAGTCCTAGTAATGACCCTTTCGCTTTAGATTGACCGAGAGACTGAACGTCGGCTGCTCGCTCAATCCAGTACACTTTATGTAGGAAATCTAAGTTTTTACACCACAGAAGCACAGATGTATGAATGTGAGCCGCCTCACTCTAGATCTTTGTGTCATCAAGCTGATATCATGCTCAGTATTCTCCACATGCGCACGACCAGACGAAGGAGGAGGAATCAAGAGGTGAGCTCAGATCATCCACCCGCGGCGGGTCAGCTGATGATTGCTACTTCATCGTAGAATCATAATGGGACTTGACAGGCATCAGAAGTGAGTGAAACACCATGGAAACAAAGCTGATATAGGTAGGACACCTTGTGGTTTCGCATTCGTAGAATACTTCCTACATTCCGAAGCCGTGGACTGTCTGCGATATATCTCAGGTACAAAATTAGATGAAAGAGTCATTCGATGCGATATAGATCCAGGTTACAAGGAGGGAAGACAGTTTGGGAGAGGGAAAAGTGGTGGTCAGGTGCGGGACGAGTTCAGACAGGAGTACGATAGTGGACGAGGTGAGTTCTCATGAACATGGCTCAACATTGCTAACATTTCATTCAGGTGGATGGGGTCATCAACGTCTCGAGGAAGAAAAGAGAAGACAAGAACAAGAGAGATTACGTTCTCAGATACAGTTCGATACATATGCTGCTGTCGGTGGACTTGGTATGGCTGGAGCAGATGTGCCCCGAGGTGAAGGTGCGGGTGCAGATCGTCAGAAAAGAGGACGAAGTGAGGATGAAGATATTGAGAGGAGGGAAGACGAGAAGCGATTACGAGGAGAGCGTGATGATGAATAAACTTTCTTGTCTTGTAGATATCCATGATCCAATGTATAATATGCTGCATGTCATGATGCCTCTATTTTTGCACTCGAGTGAAGATGGGTGATGATTTCTCGTGAATCTGTGGTTGACCTTCTGGTGATCCGGGGATTTTTTTGGTGAGGTTCTGAAACAAGAGTCAGCTAGGCTATGCAAGTGGTTCAACTCACTAATTTCGTAAATACACATTGGTTGAGCGCTTTCTCAGGCTTTCGGCATGCTTGGAAGTACTATGAAAATAAATGAGTATATGGGTGATTCTTTCAGTTGAGATTACTGACCTGATTGTTCTTCTCCAAACATTGCCAATGAGCGTCAAACTCGGCAAGACACGATTCTTTTATTTTGCCAATACTATTAGATGGTCAGTTGTTTTCTTGTCAACAAAGACGTCAAGCCACTCACACATCAGCCGCACACCTCGTTACTTTTCTTCCCTCCGATAAACAATGAGCCGGATCTCGGTTTTCTTGCTTGCAAAGCATGAAGTCCTCTATAAGAGCGCATCAGCCTCATGTTTCATGCATGTTAGACAGAGCTGTCGCCTCGACCCACCGTTGACTTCCTTGCAGTGCTGACCTATAAAGAACGAAGCACTCTTCAATGGGGCGGATGTCACACCTAACTCGTCAACATGAGGCACGGAAGATGGCAGAGGGTTGGGATCTGTGTAAGGTTGATCGGTAAGAACAGCTGGACGATGACTGGCCATATTGGAGGAGAATAGCGATGATACAGATGAGTGATAGACGAGGTTCAGGTATATGAGCTTTGACGATACTGCCGAGTGAATGATTTAAGTGGATAAGGATTGGTTCATCTCGTCTCCAGATCCGTGAAAGCAAAGATGAGAGGGAATTGATGACGTGTGCCTAACCAAGAGAGGATAAGATTACGATTCCAGCATGCCTGCCCTTTTCCCCCTTTCTCCTACGTGTGCCTAAATAACTTCGCCTGTGGCAGTCGCGTCAAGTTGACTCACCTGTTCTAAGGACTCCACCTCCACTTGATCAGGTCCACTTTGTTCACTCCCATCCATCGGATTTTTTCACCCTCTTGCCACCACACATACCATTGTCCATATACTCAGCCGATACAGCCTGTCAAGCACAATGTCAAGGAATCGTAGAGCAGCGGGAGCAGTACGAGGCCCCTCCTCAGCGCTCACTTCGTTCTTGGCTGTAAGTGGTGTCTGCTTGTCACACTGTATGAATCCTCTTGCTGATTTAGCTTCTTCAGAACCTCGGTGTCGAGCCATCACACCGTATCACCACTTGGGGAGACACTTCCGGTCTCAACGCTAACCCTACTGATGATCAACCCACACTTGCTCATGATGGCCCCGTGATCAACCCTCAAGACGAGCTGGATCCTGCTGGAGCAGTGACTGCTCGTAATGTAGTCGCTGGTCCCAGTCAAGCAGGTGACGGAACCACTGAACTGCAGAACGAGAATAAGAAAAGGAAACGAGGTGGTGGTGTGAGTCGCTCTGACCGTATCCATTGTACTCTAGCTGATCCTGGGTTATTGTCAGTCTGACGACGATTCCGAGTACAACGAGCCGGATGCAAAGAAGACTCGTGCAGCGTCTGTCGATTCAGATGACCTGGACGCGGAAGATCCATCTCCTGCTCGACCGCGTAAATCACAACCTCCAAAAGTAACTGATGATACTGCCAAGGTTACACCGGGTCCACTCAAGCCGGTCGGTTCGTTTATGGACTGTGGTGAATGTACCAAAAGGTTCACGGTGGTATGTCGCTTTCGAATAATAAACCGCTTCAGCTGATGTCTCTCTTATTCATCTTCTATCAAGACCGTTTACACCAAAGAGCATCCATCTATCCCATCAACCTATCTATGTGTGAACTGCTGCTATGCTCTCGGTATCGATCCCTTCGCGAAAGTGAAGAAAGCTCCGCAGAAAAAGAAAGTGCCAGGTAAAAAGGAAGATAGAGCGAAGGTCGTGCATTATGAGCAAAAGAAGGGAGTGTCAGCTCTGGGTGATCTATGCATACAAGTGAGCCCATCTGATCTTGGTTTCTTCGATCCTCTGGTTTTACGCTTTACGAGGCTAACGTAACCCAGATCATCGGCAAATACATCGAAGACGTAGAACAGTTGGGTGATATCGGTGGGATCAACATGGACAAAGTCTGCAAGATCATTTCAAAAAGTCGTCGATTGTGAGCGCTCTCCAACTCAATCATCTGATGATGTGCTGACCATTTTTTAGAACTGCCGAAACGGCTCAGCTGTTCTACTCTGCTGATCGAGAGGACCTGAGCATGTATGACTGTACTCGTGAGTTGACCTACACGTAGGTTCAGAGCTGAAGCTGACAAACAACCAGGACTTACACCGGAGGCGTTCATCACAATATCGAAACTTTGCCCGAAGCTCCAATCGTTGAACCTCCAATTATGTGGTCAGCTTTCGACAGACGTTGTCACAGCCTGGGGCAAATCCCTCAAACAGCTCAAGAGAGTAGAGCTTTTCGGACCATTCTTGGTTCGACGAGAAGGATGGTTGAATTTGTTCAAATCGATTGGGAAGCGTCTCGAAGGACTACTCGTCACTCAATCGCCCAGAATCGACCATGAAACGATAGAGGTTCTGGTCAAATCTTGTCCAAACCTGGCTGAACTCCGACTGGCTGAAATTGGGCAGCTCAACGATGACTGTCTTGCTCCTTTACAATCACTGAAAAAGCTCAAAACCCTTGATTTGTCGGCTCCTGGTTCCCCATTGACCGACGAAGCTGTCATCGCTCTTTTGTCGAAGATCGGTGGTAATTTGGAAACGCTCGATCTCACAGACAATCCCGATCTCACTGACGAGATCCTACCTGCCATTACTGCTCACTGCCCTCGCCTTCGTCGTCTTTCCCTTCGAAATGTTGTCGAACTCACCGATGAAGGTGTCTCGGCGTTCTTTGCTTCGCTGAAGAAACAAAACCGACCAGGTTTAGAATGGATCGATTTGGAGAAAGGTCACGATCTAAAAGATAGCTCATTACACGCGATCCTCGCGCATTCTGGAACCACGGTCGAGAAGCTCAACCTGCTCGGCTGGAGAGACGTAACAAACGATAGTCTGGGAGGATTAGCTCAGTGCAAACACCTGAAGGAGTTGGACCTGGGTTGGTGTAGGCAAGTGACAGACTTCACCATAAAAGACATTTTGGATGGTTGTAATGAAATCGAATCAATACGAGTCTGGGGTGAGTCATGCTTTATATGGGAATAATCGCAATCCGTTCTTCAACTGATCTGTGACCGTTATCTCTCTGAACAGGATGTAATCAGCTCACAGACGCGATCCCCCGTAAGAAAGGGGTGCAAGTGATTGGTGTTGAGAGCCATTCCATCTGAGGGGTATACAGTCTGGTTGGGGTGGATTATTGTATATTGTATAGCCAGCATCTCATGTATGTGTGTATATATCTGTATGCGCAATGCCACTTTCGGCGATTATGCTATTGCTATGTGGTGCACGTGGCATAATACCGAATGTATCCGACGGGATCTAATTTTCTGATCTCAATGACAGAATGAATATATGAGCATGGTTTTTTTCGTTTTTTGTGGAACTCGCTAGATCAATCAATCATCGCATCCATATATCCTCAACTTTTCATTTCTACAAAATACATCCATCTCAATCTCATCCTTCTCCTTCTCATACATCCTCCAAAAAAGCATCGCCAGACCCATCAAGATGTACTCAATCGCTCGTTCACTCCGATCACCCTCGACCCTCTCTCCTCTGCGAAATGTCGCCGTAAGTGATCTCCACTCGCCTCCACCCCGTCCGATCTTGACTGACATCCGTCATCTTTGCCACCTAACTTTTCGTAGAGAACCACTTCTCCCCTTCTCACCTCGAAACGATTCAACAGTGGAAAGGTATCAGGACCAGTGATTGGGTGGGTAGTCGCACTTAAATCAACAAGCAGCCTGTACTGACGAACATCTGCAGTATCGATCTTGGTACCACCAATTCTTGTGTATCGTGAGTTTTGCTATTACTTACTCAAATCTGATCATATCGCTGACACACTGTGTAGCATCTTCGAAGGTGGTGCTCCCAAGGTATTAGAGAATGCTGAAGGTGCCCGAACGACACCATCCGTCGTTGCTTTCACCAAAGGTGAGTTGCTTGGTTGATCTGCGTCCATCTGGATCATCGCTTATGTTTCGACTTTCAGATGGAGAACGATTAGTTGGTCAACCGGCTCGACGACAAGCTGTCGTTAACGGTGAAAACACCATCTTCGCATCTAAGCGGTAAGCAATCTCTCTCCTCTTCCCAGACAAGCATTGCTGACATCTTTATCAGATTGATCGGCCGAAAGTTCAAGGACGCTGAGGTGCAGAAGGATATCGGTAACGTGCCCTTCAAGATCGTTGCTCACACCAACGGTGATGCTTGGGTTGAGGCTCGAGGCGAGAAATACTCCCCATCCCAGATCGGTGCTTTCGTCGTCGGTAAGATGAAGGATACCGCTGCCGCCTACCTCGGTAAACCCGTCAAGCACGCTGTTATCACTGTCCCTGCCTACTTCAACGATTCTCAACGACAAGCTACCAAAGATGCCGGTTCCATCGCTGGTCTTGAAGTCCTCCGAGTCATTAACGAGCCCACTGCTGCTGCTCTTGCCTACGGTCTCGACAAATCCGATTCCGCCGTTATCGCCGTTTACGATTTGGGAGGTGGTACTTTCGATATCTCCATCCTCGAGATGCAAAAGGGAGTCTTCGAGGTCAAATCCACCAACGGTGACACCCATCTCGGTGGTGAAGATTTCGATATTGCCCTTGTCAACCACATCCTTGCTGAATTCAAGAAGGAAACCGGTATCGACGTTTCCAAGGACCGAATGGCCATTCAACGTATCCGAGAGGCCGCTGAGAAAGCTAAGGTTGAATTGTCCAGTGCCGGTGCTACCGATGTTTCCCTTCCTTACATCACTGCCACCGCCGAGGGTCCTCAACACATCAACTTGAACTTGACCAGAGCTCGATTCGAATCTATCGTCAAGCCACTCGTGGACCGAACCATTGAACCATGTAAGAAAGCTTTGAGCGATGCTGGTGTCAAAGCTTCCGAGATCAACGAAGTCATCTTAGTTGGTGGTATGTCTCGAATGCCCAAGGTCGTCGAAACCGTCAAGTCTGTCTTCGGTCGAGAACCAAGCAAGGGTGTCAACCCCGATGAGGCCGTTGCTATCGGTGCCTCTATCCAAGCCGGTGTTCTTGCCGGTAACGTCACCGATATCCTCCTTCTCGATGTCACTCCTCTTTCCCTCGGTATTGAAACTCTCGGTGGTGTCTTCACTCGATTGATCAACCGAAACACCACCATCCCAACTAAGAAATCTCAAACCTTCTCTACGGCCGCTGATGGACAAACCGCCATCCAAGTCAAAGTGTACCAAGGTGAACGAGAATTGGTCCGAGACAACAAACTACTCGGTGACTTCCAACTTACTGGTCTCCCTCCCGCCCCCAAAGGTGTCCCTCAAATCCAGATCTCCTTCGACATTGATGCCGATGGTATCGTCAACGTATCTGCCATTGACAAGGCCACCAACCGAGAGCAATCCATGACCATCGCCTCGTCCTCTGGTCTTGCCGACTCTGAAATCGAACAAATGATTGCTGACTCCGAGAAATACGCCGAGGCCGATAAAACCCGAAGACAGATCATTGAAGAAGCCAACCGAGGTGAAAGCTTCGTCACTGATACTGAGAAATCCATGGCCGAATTCGAGTCTCAACTCGACAAAGAGGAACGAGAGAAGGTCAAGAAACTCCTCGGAGAGCTTAGAGAGATCTCAGCCAAGGGTGCTGCCGGTGATGCTACTGTTAAACCTGAAGACATCAAGGCTGCTTTAGATGCCGCTCAACAAGCTTCTCTTGGTTTGTTCCAAAAGGTGAGCCGCCTCGATATATCCTAAGTAGTGTTGTTGCTGACTGAGCATATTATTTAGGTTTACGAAAAGCGAAACGCTGAGTCTCGAGGTTCTGAAAGCTCATCTGACTCTGCCTCTTCATCGGAATCGGAATCATCATCTTCTGAAGGTGAGAAGAAGCAATAAGGAGGGTGATAGTCGAAGACACGGGGAAGAGGAACGTAGTAGGATGAATAATGAAAAAAGGGAAAATATACCATCACACTCATGGGTAAACAGGCTGTCGGATATGTAGCCTCAACACGTAGCATCTTGATAGTTTCAGATTTCCCTCCCACTTAGCATATTATATAGTCTAGCATAGACATTTCCATATTATTTTGATTGTAGTACAATGACCCAAAATGCAAGGAAGAATGCACTTCTCACATAGTTAATCACCTCGATTTCCCCTTATTCGGTTATCACCGAGAAATGGAGTAGCATCATGAGTCAAACAGGTAATTTCAACTCTTATCGTACATATCTTAACTCGACTTATGACCCACCTACATCGTATTCAAAGTCCTCATCAAGCTTCCCCTAGCATGTCTACTCTAGATCCTGGACGTGTGCTGTCTGTGCAGTCTCACGTCGTGTCGGGATATGTAGGTTCGTGACATCGTTTGCTCCGTTATCGTTTCATTGCTTACCTCGTCCTACAGGTAATAGAGCTGCTACCTTCCCTCTTCAGACGCTTGGGTATGACGTGGATGTAGTGAACACAGTGCAGTTCTCTAACCATACTGGTACGTCAGAGATATGCATCAACTCTTCAAGAGGCTAACAAATCTTCAGGTTACGGTTACACCAATGGTCACAAAACAACGCCTGAACAACTGACGGCCATCTTTGAAGGTCTCGCTACGAATGGTCTAGTGTCGCATTACCGCGTCCTGACAGGCTATGTGCCAGGTGCTGAAGCCCTCACAGTGGTTGCTGAGCAGATAAAGAAGATGAAGGAGGTTAACCCAGAAATCTTATATGTACTGGATCGTAAGTCCACACCCTATCGTCCTCTCACGATCATTGTTGACCTCTTGTCGCAGCTGTCATGGGGGATATGGGCACTGGTCTTTACGTGTCAGAAGATGTAGTGCCGATATACAAGGATATGCTAAGGATAGCTAGTATAATAACGCCAAATCAGTTCGAGGTAGAGTGAGTGAAAGAATGATTGACGTGTATATCTTCGTCACTGATCTCCCTCCTTCCCCTCTCTTCTCCTTCAGATTACTATCAGGAATCAGTATCGTTTCTATGGCCACCCTTCACACCGCTCTTCGTCAGCTTCACACATCCCACTCCCTACCCCATATCGCTTTCTCATCCATACCGCTCCCAATCTCACTTGTCACCAAACTCGATCTACCCTCTCCACCGCCCTCCTACATGTGCCTGCTACCTGATCCCATACCACCATGGTACGATGCTGTAGGTGTAGGAGAGCCAGAAGACGAGGTGCTTGTCTGCTTCGCTAGCACATGGGAGGACGAGAAGCTGGAAACGTGGGCATTCGCCCTGCCCACCATCCGAGGATATTTCTCTGGAGTAGGTGATCTGTTCTCCGCCATGGTGTTGGCCCACTTCAAGAATCCCGAATCTCAGTCGGATCTACCCCCTTTACCTCATGCTGTTTCCAAAGCCCTTCTCACCGTACAACAAATCCTGCTACGGACCCACCTCTACTCTTTGATACAGACTGGCACTTCTGGTACCGCAACTCCCCGACCGCTCCATCACTCGTCTAGCGAACACCACGGTTCAGTCATACCTTCAGATGCTGAGCTCGATGCCATCGGTCCGGTGAACCCCAAAGATCCCAAACGGAAAGCCAAGCGAATGAGACTAAGGGAGTTGCGGGTAGTGCAGGAGAGGAAATTGATCGTTGATGGAGGACAGGGCTGGCCTGGTAAAAGATTAGATTGGCAGAGAATTTTGGGACATGGTATGTAAAATGCATGAATAATGGTCTATAAACAATAACTTCCGTACCTCATTGATCATCTCACCTGATACTACTTCTTTCACATGGTATCGATCATTCTATTTTTACTATACTGATCATACATAACATAACTCAAAGACGGAAATCAGCTTCATTGGGCGACCGCTTGGAAGGTCTCGGTGAACTCGTCGAGACTTTCTCGTTGCAGGTTTTCCAAAGAATGAGCGAGTTCCTCGTTATCCGATTCCCTGCGCTGAATGATTTGTTGAAGTTTGCATCTAAGCTATGATGAGTCAGTCGTGATCGCTAACATCATTTACGTACTTCCAAAAGGAGTTTTCGACGTTTTATCATTGCGTGAGAAGCGGTCGAGTCTCGGCCTGATGGTGGTTGCCATCAAACATCTTTCAGCTGCCTGCATATCGTCGGAATCACTGATCTGCTCACCTTTAGCCTCAAGCTCACTCAAGCTCATAGCTACTTCCTTAGCACGATTGAGCAAATCCGCAGGTAACGAAGCGAGTCTTGCGAGTTTCAACCCTGTTCAAGATAGGTATCAGAATCGACTGATGTAGGTAGAGATGGAATCGCACCGTAGTGTTCGATGACAGCTGGACCTTCCTCCACTTTGTACTGAAAAGTAGTCGAAAAGGCGTTATTGTCGTCTTCCACTCTGTTGTCCTGTGGGAAAATCAGCTGGTCTACTAGCGCCACTGACAAGAAAAAGTCTCACTTGAACTCGGAGGTGCATGCTAAATGATGCATTAGTCAGTAAGAGAAACTGTTCTCGAGTCCACCTACCGAACCACCCCTCGCATAGACCCAAGAGTCGTTGCCAAATCATGGAAGTGGGTCGTGAAGAAGACAAAACACTTTTCATAAGCCATCCATACTCAATCTGCCGGAACTTACTTGTCGATTGATCAGGGACTCGGCAATGGCGTGAGACAGACCAAGGCCTTCAAGGGGAGCAGTTCCTCGACCGAGCTAATTTTCATCAGCCGACTTCCATCATGTATTGTCGCTTACCTCATCAATGAGTATGAGAGAATTGGGAGTTGCCAAGCCTAAAGCCATGATGTGTTAGGGGTCCATTCTCGTCGTATCACAGACTCACCTAAGATCATGGCTGATGTTGCCATTTCGGATGCGAAAGTTGACAAATTTCGGTCGAGGGAGTCTGCAATATCGTCAGCCATTGGTCGGTGATTTGCCTGATGGGAAGGACTGAACTCACCATCATTTGACAGTCGACTAAGCAGTGCATCATGTAATCTAAAATTCGCGAAAGTTGCTGGTACGCTGAAGATATCAGCAATGTTACATCTCGCCAATACTTACTAGCAACCTAGCATTGCCTGCACTGTGAGCAGCCCGACTTGTCGAAGGAAGGTGCTTTTGCCCGACATGCTGTAAGAATTGATCAATACAGCTCTCAGTGATTTCCAATCCACGTACTTTGGTCCTTGTATCAACTGAAAGGAGGCATGACCTTGTGCAGCATAGCTGATGACACGTTAATAGCAGTTGGGACATGCAATATCAAGGGTACCACCTACATGTCATTGGGTACACAATCGTCCCGACCAAGTGTTTTGTCGAGAATGGGATGTCGACTGAGTTTGATCTGCACAAATGTATCATCAGGAGGAGTCCATCTGAGGAAGAGCCTGAGCGCACCGCAATCGTCTCGCCAAACATTGGTCGTACTATGTGATAGATCAGTCTGAACATATAAATCCAATCTTCATACTCACCACAATCTCCGTCTGACCGAGATTTCTGTCAGTACGCCTTTTGCATCCCACTTAGTACAACTCACCAGATGCCAATTCAGCGAAACAAGCGAGAACATCAAGCTTGGCAATCTGATGCAAAAATCAGTGTCGCGTTTTTGGGATGAACACGGATGAACTTACTGCATCACTGCAGCGGTAAAGCCCACCTATCAGTCAGCGACATTCCGACCGATGACGGACTCACTGATATGGTCAAGCACTGATGCAAGTAATTTCATGACAATGTCGCCACTGAGTAGAAGAATCTCTTGCTGGGCTTCCTCCAATCTCGCGTTGTGTTGGAGCTATGGCGGTCAGCTTGTAGGGGAGCCTTGCCACTCACTAGTTCATGGGTCGTGAAAGATATTCTAAACTCCTTGATCAGCTTCGAAACAAAGACGCTTGAGAACACACACTTGGTCTTCTTCCTCTGTACGTTTATACATTCTCCAGGTAATGCTCGACCCTCCACGTCCTGAGGTTTGAGCGCAAGTCGGAACTTGTTCTCGACCGGCTCAAGAGTGCAATGCAGAGAATGACGTTCTGCCATAGAGGTCAGGATCGTACCGCAAGTTTCACACATACCTCTGAAGCGTTTTTCCACTACGACTGGTGATCAGCCAAAGGAATACCCTCAGAAAGAGAAAAAGAAGACGCTCACACTGCTCGATATCATCGAGATTCTCCTTGAAAGTAGTTCTAGCGACATCCAGGAGATGATTGAATTCCGCCTTGACGGCATAGAGTCGAGCAGTTGTGAGATTCCTTCGCTTGGCGGAATTGGTGATTCCATCCGTGGTCAGGCATTCTGCAAAGTCAGCTTCTTCTTGTAATCGCCCACCTACCTTGAATCTTCCTTTCAATTTCCGAGAGCATCGGATCGGACATTTCCTAACGAATCAGCGGTATGGCTATTCACCCCTTTGCTTACCTTCTGGATCTCAACGAGCATTCTGCACTTCCCCAAAGTCATTTCTTCTTGTATACTTTTCGTAGCTTGGATATACTTTTGCAGTTGCAGAAGAATGGAGATTCGAGCTTCCGTCTCCACTACTGTGACAGATCCCTGTCTCTTTCGGGAAGCCTGTGAAGCGTCAGCTCCAGAGCTGAACGTTGGTCAAATCGACTTACTTGAAGTATTAATGTATCGAGATCGGTCTGCACAAACAAGTCAGCTGCTCTATGTGGTGTCTTTCCCTAATGTAGCATACTCACACTGCCTAGTGCCTTGAGACCATCTCGGATTGATTTAAGCTTCTCCGGTGAACTCAAGAGTTCTTGATATTCTTAGCGTACTCCTCACCATCTCTACGCTTACCTTGCACGGCATCCAGTCGTCCTTCAATCGTATGTTGGACTGAAACAGTTGATAATCCTTTTGAGGTTCCAGTTCCCGTCCAGGATCAGGCTCACTCACTGTTACTAGGTTGAAGGATGTTTCCTCGTAACAGACGAGAGCCCATGGGGGTGAAGCATTTGTTGAGTATGCCTGCGACGAAAGGATCAGTGAGTGATACTTTTCATAGTATTGATATCTTACCATAAAGGGTGTCTTTGGTAGTGTTGGTCAATGTGTTCTTCACCAACTCCAAGTTTTTGGCTGTATCGGTGTCCATGAACATTGTGCCTATATTGTTTGACATCAATTGTCTGTCAGATTGTCTTTACCCCCTCTTACCTTCTGAGCTTGCATATCGAATTTTTAACGCTTCTTTGGGGTATTTCAATCCTTGTCGGACTTCAAGGAACTTGAAGAGAGCCGAAATGGCGCATAATGCGTAGTACCTGGGCACCGAAGTGTCAGGTCAAAGCCTAGCCCCTGATAGGCGAGACATATACTTTTCTTCAGTTGCCATAAGAGTTGAAGTTTGGACTTCATCGCGCACAGCGAGCCGAAGGATATCATCGTAACCTTTATATTACTTAGCTTCTGGCATGGTTCTCTTCCAACTTACCCTTCTCTCGATTCCAGTATTCCCGGGGAAGGGTCACGCATTCGAGCTCAAAGGAATCTTCGACTTCCTCGATCAATTGAGTTCCGGAAGGTATATTCTCTCCAGCTTGATTGCGGTTCTCGGGCACCAGAACAGTGCAAGGAGGATGAAGGGTTAAGTGTTGAAGGGTTTTCTGAAAGACTTCAGAACTGATATGTCAGTGGTTAGAATGGCTGTATAGCCGTCGTACTCACAAGGGGTGTCGGCAACCTGTTGTTCGTCGAAGTTCAGCTTTATCGGGAGGTATCATCCTTCTCTCTTGATGACTTACTTGCGTTAACACAGTCTGAACATATAGGTTAGTAGGATTTCCTTACCGATTGGCTGGCAACTTACATAACCAGTACTCAAGCTATGTACCGCGATACCAACTTCTGTTCCGCTACCTATAGCGTCATCGTCAGATCTGTATTCTCTATGCAACTGGTTACATACCTCTGCTCTGTGACAGCGCGACCACATATTCGTTCATGTCTTCTACACAAGTTGATGCGCGAGTCGAAGGACCCGCAGGACGGCCACTTGCTCTTGAACCTCGTCGAGATCTTGACTGGATGGATCTGCCTGATCCAGGGTAGGTGTAGGAGGACATGTTGTGAGTGACGCCTGAGTTTGCCACCGAGCGGCCAGCAACAGACATGATGGGTGATACAGTATGCTGGTGAGCGGGAAACAATCGTGTGTTGTCAGTATCCAGGTGATGATGGGGTCAATAAATGATCTTGGGAGGTCAGTGTGAGTGTGGACGATATTGATGGTTTCAACACTGATCGATAGGTGCTCTACCAGATGTGATGCAGAATGGACGAAGATGATGAGGAGTGAAAGAGAAAAAGGAAGAGGATGATGGGAATCTGAAAGAGGTTGACTGGACTGGATTCATTAAACCGTTCAAAAAGTCGTGATGTCATCAGATAGATTGTTTACATGAAAGATACACGGAGATATGAGAGCGTGACTGATTATCTATCTATCCTCTCATCGTTGTAGACATTCTCATTCTCATCTCATCCACATCCTCACTCGTGCGCAAGCTCAAGATCACCATGCGGTGAGAAGAGGACAAGCTGTAGAGAGATCTAACAAGTGGACACCATCACATTATGATTATACAGGCTCACTGTTAGGACGCGTTTGCTCATCATCCCCATTCCACTTCTACTTGACATTCACCGAACATCATGTCCGATCAGGAGTCGACTGAGCCACGCAAGTCAACCTCTACCTTGCTTGATGGCAATCACACCTTTCCACCTTTCTATGCATGCTACCTGCTACGATCAAAGGCGACCCCCAATTCCAACCGGACTTATGTGAGTTTATTTGACATCGTGATGTTTAGCTTTGCTTAGCGTGACAATCCAGGTTGGCTCTACGCCCAACCCACCCAGACGTATCAGACAGCACAATGGTGAGCTGAAGCAAGGTGCATGGAAGACCTCAAAACATCGTCCTTGGGTGAGTGGACTTGCATGCTACCCTGACTTTGCTGATCACGGATCACGGCAACAGGAAATGCAGATGATCGTGTATGGGTATGTGACTTTGTCGACGACGTTTCGCTGATCTAGTTTAGCTTCCCGAGCAAGCTCACGGCGTTACAAGTGAGTGAATGTATCGTTTCACATGCAATCACTGATCCCAAGCAGTTCGAATGGGCTTGGCAAAAACCAGAGCTCTCTAGACATCTACGCATTTCTGGCGACCATACTGGCGAAGATCATGGCCCAATCTTCAGCAAAGATGCTAAGCGAAATTGGGTGGAAAGGAAGCTCGCGTGAGTAGTTGACATGTCCTATCCTCTGCTGACCTTGTTGTAGAGTCGCACACGCTCTTCTTTCCAGACCTCCATTCAACAGGCTGCCGCTACATCTGCGGTTCTTTGTTCCAGAAGTGCACGACCTCTTTCACAATCTAGAGCAAGATAGTTCTCGCGCCGGACCCTCGCGCCGGAGGAAGAAAAGGGTGACACAGGACTGGTCTCCGCTCCCGCTCCCAGTAACTCTCACGTCTATTATCGATCTGGGTGGGGTGTCAGGTTCGACAGGAGCGCGAAGACATAGTACTCAAGGCGTGCAGAGTCGAGAAGGTCCAATAGATGTCCACGACGTTGACTTCCGCCAAAGTGAGCGGGTATGGGGCAAGTGGAAAGATATCGAGAGCCGGGTCAAGCAGGAAGGTCATATCAGATGCGAGCAATGTGATGGACTGGTGGATCATACTGTGAGTGATCATGGCTGATGGGACTTTGCTGATGCTTTAGAATCACCTCTCATTCTCTCTTTGCCCTTCACATCGATCTTGTCATTACATCTCTCACCTCACTTGCCTGAGCGCCAGCTTCCTCTCCAATACCACTCACGTTCTTCCACATCAAGGAGTATGTCCTGGTTGCCAAGATCAGCTTGAATGGGGTCAAATCATCCGAGCATCTTACGCTCGTATCGAAGGGATTCAACGGGAAGAGGAAGAGGCGGTCAAATCTGCAAGGAAAGCCAAGCGTAAAGGTCGACGCCAGAACGATGCAGATGCATCAACCGAAGATGAACACAGCTCCATGACTCCCGAGATCAGATCTATGACGCTAGAAACTCCGCCAAAGCGTTCTCTCGATCGCACTGCTTCCGACACCTTGGAAGAGGCAACCGTCACTCGAGCGAAACGAATGCCGCCCCAACCACCCCAATCACCGGATGACGAAGACGAGAGTGATGCAGAGATGGAATGGGAGAAGTTCGAGAGAGAATTGAAAGCCATACGATGATATGCATAGCTGCAGAGCTACTATCCTTTCTTCCCATCGTTACTGCCATCACTTCTATCCTTCAAACCTAGACATGCAATCCCCTCCGCTATGTCTGGATCTGCCTGCTTTTGTGCATCAATTCCTCCACCCTCCTTCTTTGCTGCTTTCTCATCTTTGACGCCCTCCTCGGCGTCACCAGAGACGGGTCGCGGCTCCTCGTTATCAGGGGTAGTTTCGGTTGGGGGTGTATCGACTGATTCGCCATCATCTTCTTCGTCTGACGTGACGTAATCTTCCCAATCGAGCTGTTGATTGAGTCAGCTTAGGTCGACTAGCTTGATCCGAGGAAGACATCACCTACATAATCGTATATAACCCTAACTATCAGACTACAGCTTGGGCATATGGCTATCTCCTCTCCGTCCCTCAACTGAGCTTTTGAAATCTCGAAACGATCACCACAGGGGCATGGATAGTGGAAGAGTCGAGCGACTGGGTCCCATGCAAAGTCTTCAATCTCCAGCTCGTCGTAGTAGTTGGGCATCGTGTGTGATGGATGGTGTATGATTGGTGATACTGGTAATTGTAGGTAAGAGCGGCAAAGCCAAATTAATCCGAAAATCAATTCACCAAAAAAAAAAACGACCAAGACAACAACAACAAGACGCAGATAAAAGGAAGCCAGTAAAGGGGTAGCGTATATAAATCGAAATGAAGTCCCGCGTGTTATCCTGGGCCCCCACATTCCTGTGAACGGTACTCAACGTCATCTCAATCATGTTGGGTGGTTATCCCCCTACGAACCGACTGAAGGACTCCACTACTTTAGAACAATTATACTTATCTCTCCATCATACTCATCTTACCCATACTCATTCATACGAACATACTATATACCATGTCACAAGTCCAACAAATACCCACAGACGGTAGGTGTAATTCATCTACGTTGATTAGCAACTATTATCATCGTGCGCTAATCCTCCCTTCCAGGTACCGGTGTTCTCCTCTCAGATCCTTGGTAAGTTGGTTGAGAGATGACAGGCATGTCGCTCTGCTGACGAGGTGTATCAGGCTCGAGCCCTTCTCACCCGCTCTTCGAAAACGTTATGCCGCTTACAAAAAGCAGCTTGACGAGATTGAAGCACACGAGGGTGGTCTCGCTCATTTTTCAGAAGGGTACAAGTCCATGGGTCT
Source organism: Kwoniella botswanensis (assembly GCF_036426115.1). Classification (NCBI taxonomy): domain Eukaryota; kingdom Fungi; phylum Basidiomycota; class Tremellomycetes; order Tremellales; family Cryptococcaceae; genus Kwoniella; species Kwoniella botswanensis. The sequence goes on along the minus strand of NC_088599.1, from coordinate 15,104,192 downwards.
CCAAGTAGACGAGAATGGTGGGGTCAGATACCGTGAATGGGCTCCGAATGCAAGTCAAGCTCGCCTGATTGGAGAATTTAGTAAGTTTTCTCCTCATCAGTACAGTGATGAAAGCTGACATTGTGCAGATGATTGGTCTCACACTGCCAATCCAATGACCAAATCACCCTACGGTGTATGGGAGTGTTACGTCCCACCCAAATCACCTGGTGTCTGCGCTATTCCTCATGACTCTATGATCAAAATATCCATGACCTTGCCCTCGGGCGACTCTATCGATCGTATTCCCACTTGGATATCTCGTGTGACCCAAGATCTTTCTATTTCACCCATCTATGAAGGTAGATTCTGGAACCCTCCTAAGGAGCAGGTTTACCAGTTCAAACATGGTCACTCGACCAGATCGTCAGAAGGGTTGAAAATTTATGAGGCACATGGTGAGCCCTTACCATCTACGCTTCCCAAGTTCCCCAGCTGAAGTTTTCTTCAGTCGGTATCTCCAGCCCTAACATGCGAGTAACAACATACAAAGAATTCGAAGAGGATGTTCTACCGAGAATTAAGAAACTGGGGTATAACTGTATTCAGATGTGAGTGCAGACATCTGGTGAACCAGGCTAATGGCTTCCGCAGGATGGCTGTCATGGAACATGCTTACTATGCGTGTACGTTCACCTCTCAAATGATCCAAAGGCCGCACTAAACATTACCACATAGCATTCGGTTATCAAGTCACGAACTTCTTTGCTGCATCTTCCCGTTATGGTGAGTCGATGCTGGCGCTGCTCCCGCTTACGCTGTGACCAGGAACCCCCGAGGAATTGAAATCTCTTATCGATAAAGCTCATGAAATGGGTCTCACGGTGTTGCTCGATGTGGTTCACTCTCACGCATGCAAAAATATCCTAGACGGGTGAGTGGATACTTCATGAATGGCCCACCGTTAATGCTCGTAACAGTATAAACGAATTTGACGGAACCGATCACCTATATTTCCATGGCGGGGCCAAAGGAAAGCATGAATTGTGGGATTCACGATTGTTCAATTACGGACATCATGAGGTACTTCGATTCCTCTTGTCCAACCTCCGCTACTGGATGGATGTATACATGTTCGATGGCTTCCGATTCGATGGCGTGACCAGTATGATGTACACTCATCACGGTATTGGCACCGGTTTCTCTGGTGAGTCTCGTCTACATGTTCGTGGCTGACGTCAGGTGGATATCATGAATACTTTGGAGACTCTGTTGATCTCGAGGCAATGGTATATCTCATGTTGGTGAGTTATTGTGGTAGGCCGAATATGGTCAACAGAGCTGATGTGCTGATAATGTCTTAGGCCAATCAAATGCTTCATGAGATCTACCCTAATGTTATCACCATCGCTGAAGATGTCTCGGGAATGCCCACTCTCGGTCGACCAGTCTACGAAGGTGGAGTAGGCTTCGACTATCGTCTTTCCATGGCTGTACCCGACATGTGGATCAAAATGCTCAAGGAATTATCGGACGATCAATGGGACATGGGCAATGTCGTACATACTCTCACCAACCGTCGACACCTGGAAAAGAGTGTGTCATACGCTGAAAGTCATGATCAAGCCCTTGTGGGTGATAAAACATTGGCATTCTGGCTTATGGACAAGGAGATGTGTAAGTTGGGTTCCGCACTGTGCTATGTCAGCTAACTCTAGCTCACATTATGCTAGACGATTACATGTCCGATTTGTCCCCTCTGACTCCAGTCATCGACAGGGGTATTGCTCTTCACAAGATGATAAGGTAAGTCCCAAGTATCATGTACCTTGCTGATTGGAGTCAGGTTCATCGTCCACACTCTTGGAGGAGAGGCGTATCTCAACTTCGAAGGAAACGAGTTTGGTCACCCAGAGTGAGTAATAGCAGCTTTACTGAGTGGGTATCCCTCACTGACTCGAATACAGATGGATGGACTTCCCTCGAGAAGGTAATGGCAACTCCTTCGCCCATGCACGTCGTCAATTCAACCTCGTAGACGACAATCTCTTGCGATATAAATACCTTAACGAATTCGACATTGCGATGAATTGGCTCGAGGACAAGTATAAGTGGCTCAGCGCACCACAAGTCAGTTCAAAGTCTTGCTATGAATCTACCAAGCTAACCTAGATTTCAGGGCTACGTTTCGCTGAAGAATGAGAACGATAAAGTTATCGTGTTCGAACGAGCAGGACTCGTCTTCATCTTCAATTGTGAGTAATGGCGAGAGTTGAAAGGACCTTCATGCCACAGGGGCATCTTGTCACCGGTCCAGATATCTGTGCTGATCACCTACACTATCCGTAGTCCACCCCTCACAATCTTTTGCTGACTACCGGATCGGGGTGGAAGTGCCAGGAGAATACAAAGTCATCTTATCAAGTGACGAAAAGAAGTTTGGTGGACACGACCGAATTGATCTCAATGGTAGATACTTTACCACACCTATGGAATGGAACGGGCGAAAGAATTGGATCCAGGTATACACTCCTTCCAGGACTGCCTTGGTATTGGGCTTATAAAAGTTTGGGATGAATCGTCATTGAAACGAAGAATCAGTAGAAATGTAATCATGCATACGATGAAATCATGACTGAGCCGATATCCTACTGATCCCATTGCAAATGACATCCCAGACGTGTCACACTCCTGTTCACGTTGATGATATATAATTTCATATGTTGAAATTACAAATTTTTAGGATTCTTTACCGAAGAATCGCGTCAGCATTATTATTATTAGAGATTGGAGGGGGATCTTTACCCAAGTGATGAAAGGGTCTGGGCCGCTCCAGCGACAGATGCCTGCACTTTATACGCTCTCGCAAACTTGTCTAACTCAAAGCTGAGTACTATAGGCCCGTCAATGCGATCTTAAGCTACATCGACACCAGAATCACTGAAAGAGTTCAGTGAACGCTGAAAAAGTGATTCGATCGTCATTCTATCTTCGCTGTTAGACACAGTAGAATTTATCTTGTCTTATCTCGCTAACGTCTGTGGAGATCTCATCCAAGAGTCACATCTTCAGTTTTATCCACGATGGCAATATCATCTGTGCGTATTGCGCTGACATTCCCTACTAGATCTGTATCTGTATTTAGCGATTGCACTGGGCTCGTTTGTCTCGATTACTAAACAAACCATTCAGACGAACAAGGTTGAAGAGGTAAATTTTGCTAATGGAAATCGATGACCATAAGTATATTCTGTATCGGACTACAAGATAGCATGCATATATTTATATTACTGTGACAAAAATTCGACGAGAGAACGAAAACTAGAAATCGGTGAAAAAGTGGTCATACGGACCCGTTCCTGCTTTACCGTACGCGCTGACATCTGCCTCTTGGTATCGATCGAATCTGGGAGGGCGTCAAAACAATCTTCAAAAGGGAAGGATCAAACTTACTGGCTTGCATCTCCTTCCCCTTCGATTTTGGGCACATACGGTGCTGGGATCTCTCGTCGATAAAGCTTGTCCCAGTCTACCTCGGCGAACCAACCGTGCGCAAAGATATCTGATGAACCTGCTCGCAAGTTACCGTAACGTTTGGTCAAATCTCCGACCAACAAATTCTTGAGTAGTTCTTTCGCGAGGGGGTCGAAGTAGGAAGGGTATCGGACCTTGCCCGCAATGATCTGATTGTCAGCTGGGTTCGTGCATGGTCAACTTACTTTTTCATACAGCTTCATAGGGTTACCATCTTCGGTGAAGAAGGGTGGATAACCGGCCTGCGTCACGTCAGCGGGGGGGATCTCTCAATTCTGGTTCCAACTCACAAGCATTTCAAAGATCAAAACGCCCAGAGCATACCAATCGACACTCTTGTTGTAACCTTTTGATTGTACGACCTCAGGAGCGACTGAATGTCAGCGATGTTCAGTCACCATCCACTCACGATAATCAGGAGTACCACACAAGGTCCACGTGATATCCGGAACGTGCTTGGCGAAACCGAAATCAGTCACTTTGACGTGACCATCGGCACCAAGAAGTAGATTTTCAGGTTTTAGATCCCGGTAGATGATGTCAAGGGAGTGAAGGTAATCCAAAGCTAGGGCGACCTCGGCGGCGTAGAACTTGGCGACTGAATTAGGGAAACGTTGACTTTTTCGTAGCAGACTGAACAATTCTCCACCTGCGACAAAGTCCATGACCATGTAGAGGTTGTTGACATCTTGGAAAGTACCCCAGAGATTGACGAGGAAGGGATGTCTGACCCGGACCAGCATCTCTCTTTCAGAGTTGGTGTGTTCGACTTGCTTCATTTTGATGACCTTTTCTTTGTTCAGCACTTTGACAGCGTAGAATCGGCCATTGTGTTTGGAGCGAACGAGGTGGACACGACCAAACGAGCCGGTACCGAGGCTGGAATCGAGTTAGTAAGATCCAGTGTACAAACACTCACGTTCGCTCGATGTAAAAGTCTGATAGCGCATATCTTCCCGCCGTCTTCCGTTGAGGCTGAGTGGCGGTAGCAGGTGCCGGATTGTCTTGAGGAGTAGTTGAGACCGTTTCCAACGCCGCTTGCGTGGCAGCGGCATTGATCGCGGCAACACGAGCTTGCTGGGTGGCCATTTGAAGGTTGGCTTGGGCTTGTGCAGCCTAAGTGGCTAGTGAGCAGGTGTTTTCCAATCGAACAGCACAACATCCACTCACCTGTTCCTGAGCCTCCCTTGCCTTTTCTCTTATTCTTTCTTCATCCGCTCCACTATCATTTCGGTTGAGAGATGGCTGGGGCTCAGACGCGTCGGCCATTTGTACGCTCATCGTACGGTTCTCCGAGACGGGTGGATGATTCTCGGGTATGGGTCCGCTGTTGTGCACCCCGAGCGCGGAGGAGAGTGTACGAGCCTGTGGAGGGACGTTGGAAAGAGAAGAGGACGCGGAGGATCCGGCTACTGATTTACCTGGAGGAGGAGGAGATGGGGAAGGTCTGACATTAGCTCGTGCAAGGCAGTCCATCCGCTCACCCTTCGATACCCTCCATTGGGGTATGGGTCGATTTTGCATCTACTAGAGGGGCAAGAGGTGCCGGCGCCGCTGATGACGATGATACCGTGGTCTGTACAGATCTTGAGGAGGCTGACGGAGAGGAAGGGTTCGACTTGTTGGAGGCAGAGGACTGTTGCTTTCGGTGGAACTTGTCTGAAACCTTTTGGAACATGATAGAGCAATGTAGAGGGGGATGGGGGATGCAGGAAAGGAGGTAAGACGGGGATAAAGGAGCGGGTCGATGAGAGTATACACAAGTGACTGGATCTAGCAGAGTCCACGAGGAGGTAGGGATGAGCGGACACGACGATACTGAGGTTCAGCGAGTGTGGTTGAGTCTTGGGTTGAAGGACACGGATGCGAGGAGTGAATTGATTGAGATTGATGATGATGAGTGATGGTGTATGTGGTGGTGTTGAGGTTTGTTAGTGATCAGTTAGGGGTGTAGTGACAGGGGCACTGAATTTAGCGTATTTCGCCACGTGGTCTGATGTTCGTATGGTGGTTATATAACCTTTAAGGTTTCCCCGGTGTGTGTGGTAGTCACTTTACATTCACTCCACCCTGCCCGCTTCAGGTAAAAGCCAAACAGAACTGACTGCCACTTCTCCATGCGCATAACATGTGTTTAACACGTGCTAACCAGTTATCCACACATCCGGTCCTCCACCGTGCTTACTCCACTTGAGTTGATACTTGATCCTCAATACTTACTTCTGAATACTTGATCATCACTCAGTACCTCCTAACACGATTCAAATCCATCAGCATGCCTCCACGCACCCGATCGACAAGAGTTGCTTCAAGCGCACTGACCGGCATCCCAAGAACAGCTACAAAGGCCAAAGTCAAGACCGACATTAAGACTCCTCCGGTCAAACGACAGAAACTCTCAGCACCCGACCCGTCGTGTCTAGAAGGTACACTTCCGGGTCCATCTGAACCGACCCAGCTCATTCCTCCCACCCTATCCTTTTCTTTGCCGGATGCGATCTCTCATCTGTCGAAAGTAGATCCCCGTTTCGGTCTCTTCTTCGCACAATTACCTTGCCGACCTTTTGTACATCTCGAAGCGATAGATCCCTTCCGAACTCTGGTCACTTCCATCATCGGTCAACAGGTATCTTGGCTCGCGGCAAGAGCTATCAACAACCGATTTCGAGCTTTGTATGGTTTTGATCCTGAAAGCAAAGAAGGGTTCCCGAGTCCTCATCTCGTCGAGAAGGAGGATGTGGCAAAGCTGAAAACGGTCGGACTGAGTACAAGAAAGGCGGAATATGGTGAGTTTTTTTGACTTGGGACGATCGAGTGCTAAAATGATCATTCAGTCATATCACTCGCTCAACATTTCACATCCGGCCAATTATCACACGAGCTTCTGCACCACGGTTCGGATGAAGAGATTTCGAAAGCTCTTATAGCCGTGCGAGGGATCGGTCAATGGACAGTGGATATGTTTTTGATGTTCTCCCTGCGTCGACCAGATGTATTGGCTGTGGGAGATCTTGGTGTACAGAAAGGCTTGTTACGCTGGGCGTTAGCAGCGCACGGTGCATTGCCAAGAAAAACCTCTACGACTCCGAAGAAAGGCAAGAGTAAAGCTAAGGTGGTTGAAAGAGCAGAAGGGGAGCTAGATACGGTTGTACAAGAAGCGACCCCCGTTAGAGCGATCAAGGATACTCTACCTCCGACTCCTACCACACCCACTACTACCCATCAAGCTGTTTTACATACCCCCGATGAAACAACCACTACAGCTCAGATACCTCCAACCCCCAATTTTCCAGTTCCCGGTGAAGTAGCGCAGATACCAGCTGGAACCCTGCCTCCACCTGCACCCGAGGAAATGCTAAAACCTTTGAATGATAGTCCTGATTGGAACCCACACACCGCCGTACCTCTTCCCGAAGGCTTGACGGTGGACGTTCTCAAGGCCAGGTTAGGGGGAAAGAAAGTAAAGTGAGTGGATCTACTCTTCGATTCTGGCTATTACTGACCCAAGCTTTTCAGGGGAGGAATGTACCTCACACCGAAAGAAATGGAAGACCTGACGCAAGGCTGGAGACCATACCGTTCATTGGGAGTCTTCTACATGTGGCCCGCGGCCGAAGAGCAGTGAATGCATTGGGATTCTACGAATGCACAAGATGCTCGTGATCATATTCCGCCATTGACTCTCGGGCCGGTCGGCTATACTAACATGGACCACTATATTAACACACCTCATGAGGTATAGACCAGAAAGTACACCAGTACAAACTTATCTGGCATAGTTCACCTTGGGTGTGCAATGCATTGCTTCTTCGTACCATACAATTCAAAGGCGAGTCACAGGACAATGTGAAGTAGTCCTGGTGGTAACTTGATCATGAGACAGTAGTAGACTGATACCACGACGGAAACAATCTCTGTGATTGTTATGAATATAACATAAAACAAGTCTGTTCTCAGTACGATAAAACTGCTCTTCAATTATAAACCCTAGTGAATCAAACCAATTTGCTCATTCACCGGCGGGGAGTGCTAAGATGAGATTTATGATCACGTCCTTGCTGCAGAATTGCAATCGCAGCTGCTCATAAAGCGTGACCAAGAGATAATCACGGTGATAGAATCTACGGCAGGTTTCGAATGGCGAAACATAATTGCTCTCCAGTCAACGAGAGCTTTGCCGGTACTAGCATTTTCGACATCGGCCTGCCGGATTGGCAAGGGGTTCATAAGTGGCTCGAAGGATCCACAGTACCGTGGATGGCTTTGAAATCTGTAAGCCTTGATCAAACTCTACAAGCGCAGCTGTTGTCAAGAAATCTCTCATACGCATCTACGATACAATCAGATCAAACATCATACCTAAAACGTTTATCATCTGGGGAGTCGTTTGTCGAGAAGCAGGCGAAGATCTAACCTAAGAACCGACCGTTGCGGAAAGGTGTTTGGGATAGATTGGGTGCACTCAGATACATGGACCACATCGGGAAATACATACTGTTCGAATAGTATGGACAGATCGTAAGCAAGAGAGGTGGAGGGATCGAGAAGTTCTTTGAAGCGAGCAAGGGACTGACAATCGATGACACCCTCCGAAAGGGCCTCTCCGCTGCTAATCCCACAACTCATTTGGTAGCCCTTCCTTTGTTTGATGGGTGGGGGAGATACCCCAATCCCACCACAAGCTTTTTTGACTTGATGTAATCGATGGGATCGGTCGTTGTAGGACACCGAGCGAACCTGCCACCGGTGCGGCCTGCACGAAGCTTGTTGAGGCACTCATTGGTCATAGTGCTGGTGCAGCTTTGCGATCCTTCGACTTGCACCGCAGACTGACAGAAAGGCTAGCTCGTCTCCTCTCAAAGTCACCTTTGTATCAGTCATGCGTCACGCTGACGATGGACGAGCTAGAATGCCCTCCGCATCAATGTGGCAAGGGTTATTGTGTCGATGTCACGGATAACTTAAAAAGTGAGAAACCGAAGAAAGGGGGGGAGATAGGTAATGGCATCATTGTTGTCGATTTTATTTTTCCTCTATCATCTTGAGGTTCTCTACGGTATATTGGTTTTTGGATTGCAGGCTACAGACGTTTCTATCTTTGGACTATTGCTATCTGGCCAGTAAATTCTGAGCCACGTCATCACAATCGTCCATTGCTTCAAGTTTGTGTGGTCTCTTTCTTCTATGGCTTTTGTAAGAATGGAGGCGGGCGTCGTTGCACCACTTCTGATAAGGTATGAAGTCAGTCAACCAAAATCACATTGTTCAGGCCACACTTTGTTGACTTGAATGATATGTCTCGGTCCATACAAGTCTCATGTGAACCTACAATCTCAGCTTCTCTCGAGTGTGGCATGCTGTCTGTCGTGTTGAAGCTATGGCCCATTTATTTACACATGTCGATCTCAACTAAGTTATTGAGAGGATTTTAGAATACGCTCAAGAGCATGTCTGCCAATGGCATTTGCAGCATCAGGTGGGCTTCTGACTTGAAGCTTCCTTCCACCAAAATGCAGACCAGCATGACGTGAATGGCTCTCAGTCGTCGCTGGCGGACCCGAAGTACGCTACGAGATCCCGTCCTCACCATACTGCACCCCGAAGTACATATTGGAGGCCGGTGCCGGTTTCATAACATGCTGACTGTTGACCATCCTGGCCTTGTATCCGACATGAATATCGTCATGGCAGAAGGATCTCCCCTACTGCCGATACGCAATCAATCACATCTAAGGGAATGATCGACCGGGTAAACCCAGACGCCACTGTTCTGTCGAGTTGAGGTTGACCTTGGTTGCAGTGGGGCCAGACTGTGAACGAGCGAGTCAATGGCCGTTGTGCAAGTCAAATGCAATTGTAATTTGATTCACCTACCCATTTGTGCATCACCCGATCGATCACCGACTCCCACGATTCTGACCTGAGGAGTGCGTAACCGACGTCATACGGACGATCGGAGAAATACACAACAGCCATGTGGCACAGGCATCAGAGGAGAGGAAGGCCTATCAGGGTATCGGACGAGACGGAACGAATTTAAATAGATTAAAAGAACAGAGTAGAGAGTGAGATCCAAGACGAATACGGGGTTTGAAAAATGATACAAGGGAGGAAACAGAAACAGGTTAGTACCACACTCATACGCTGACAACCCCCACCCCACGCCCGTGTGATGACCCCCCAATGCATACAGCGAGTTACATACGGGTGCAGCACATGCACAGGCAGTAGTAGGTAGGCATGGTCTCAGCCGCAAAATTGATTAATTCCCACACACACACACCACAATACGTCTCACAATCGTCATCACCATGGCCTTTCTGCCATGCATTGCTGGAATCGCCATGCAGTGGCGAGTAGTATGCATGTAGATCTTTTCGGTGCGAGCTAGAAAAGCCAACAGGACCGCAGAGAGAGAGAGAGAGAGAAAAGCGAGAGTGAGGATTAGACTAGGAGAGTTTATACCCCTGAGTGAGAGCGAAAAGGTCAATGTCCGAGAAGGAATACCCTGTGTACTGTGTAGATACAGTTGGGGGATTGTTTTGCATATAGCAGATAGCAACCTAGTGACATACCACGTACTCTGCCTAGACCATACATACCATACACTCCACCTTTTCACCCTTTTCATCTCTGATCATCGACCCAACCATCTCACTCCTTCTTTCGCCTCTCTCTTCTACACTCTTACACATACTCTCACACATACACCAATACAAAAAGCATACACTCTCAAAAGCGTTATCACACCATATTCAGCTCGTACCATAATACGCAAGCACGCACTCTCCATCCATATACACCATCGCCCAGTCTCATCCTGGTTGAGATTGAGACATCCAGCCACGAAACGCTCAATCAATATAACATCACACCATTCCAATCAGCATAGTCACAGTTGATACCACAGCATACGAATCAAGCAGCAACATCCTATCTGTTGTCTCCCCAACTCCTTTGCACTAGCCACCCCCGACGACACGATGTCACAAATTAACTCTCAACGTCCTCCTGCCGCCCCACTGCATAACAACACAGAGTCCAACAACGGGCAGCCTTCGAACAACGGCAGCTCATCAAATGTCCCCCGCAACCCTTCACAGCCTAACCAAAACGCTCAGTCACCCCTCGATTGGGCAAACTTTATAAACTTCCAGACACCTCCCGTAGCTAATGCTCACAGCGGGAATATGTTCAACAACCACAGGATGCCTTCGCAAGATGAGCAATACAACAACTTTGCCCATGGCATATCCATGTCTCGACCCTCTCCATCCTCCATCAACTTCCAACAACCCCTCCCAAGAGGATCAAACTCTTCAACAGCTTCCTCTCGACAGAACCCTCATCGACAATACAGTCAAAGTTCCAATTCGTCACAGCCTCAACTCCCCACTTACCATGTCCCCTCTCAAACACCACCGCAAGGTCCATCGCCTCGATCACCAGTGGAACAACCGATGAATAGCAAAGGCAAATCACCAGCTACAAAATCATCCGAGACCCAAGATAATGGTCTCTCCCTCGACCCTTCAGCCTTCTCTCGTGACATACGATTCCAGGTTCCTTCGTTTTTAACCAATCAGGTCGGTGGTGCACCCACCTTCCCGCCTGGTGGTGAAGCTTGGAGCGGGTTCAGCGGAGCCAACTTGTTTGGCTCGGATATAGGCCAGCTCACCCCTGGTACCATCTTCTCCAATGCCTTTGGTATCTCGAACAACAATAACTCTGAGAATCAGCAACCCTATTGCGATAATAATGGGAATATGCAGAACATGGGTGGTTATGTCAACGAGAACGCCGGGTGGGAGCAGTGGAATCACGATCAGAATAAGAACGATACAAGTAACAATAATAACAACCTCGGCGCGATGTTTTATGTCAATCCAAACCCCAGTCCCAGTATCCTTGCTTCGCGTAACCCTCCCGCCCGTGACTCGTCTCAACGACCTCCACGAAATCAGATGCCTCCTTCCATCAACACTAACCCTCCGCCGAATATGGACAACCAAGGTCAACTGCAAAGTCCACGCACAACCTATCCACGCTCCTCATCTTCTGGCTCGATGCCAACTTCAGCCATACTACCTCAACAACCCACCTTCTCTCACAGCCCTTTCGGCTCATACGACAATGTACCTTCCGCATCTGCTCCTCACAACTCTGCCAGTACCATCAACATAGCCTCTTCATCGACCGCACCTTATGCTCCACCATCGAACACCCAATCACTTCTTGCTGGACCCATGCCACCTCAGCTGACCGACGGTCCTGGCCTTTACTCCACCACGGGTTTCGACATGGTAGGCGTTTTAGCTCGAGTGGCTGCGAGAAGAGACCCTAGCACCGTACTTGGTCCCGTAGACCTAAGTTGTAGTTTCTTGGTGGTGGTGAGTTCAATCGTTTAGCGTGCTCATTTTATGCTGACCAAACTTTCAGGATATCCGACGATACGACTCTCCCATTGTCTATGCCTCTCCCAGCTTCAGCCAGCTGACTGGGTATGAATTGCCTCAGATCCTGGGTCGAAATTGTCGATTTCTACAGGGTTAGTCATAGTGCTTGTTGGTAAATGCATATCGCTAAATCTCTGTCATAGCTCCTGATGGCGAAGTCGTCAAAGGTTCAAAGCGAAAGTACACCGACAATACCGCTGTAGCCCATCTCAAACGAATGCTCAACGCTGGTAAAGAATGTCAAGCATCTCTCATCAACTATCGCCGAGGGGGTGTCCCTTTCATCAATTTGGTTACGGTGGTGCCAATCCCCTGGGACGGCACGGATATCGTCTATCACGTTGGGTTTCAAGTGGATTTGGTCGAGCAGCCCAATGCTATCTTACGGAACATGAGGGATGGAAGTTATCAGGTCAATTATACCGTTTCAAATCCTCCCGAAAAGCCTTTAAGACCCCCTGTCAGAGAGATAGGTCTCACTGGTCTTAGTGGCGAAGTGATGGAAATTATGGGACAGAGGGTAAATACTCTAAGTAGCGGTTCAGGAGAAGAAGCCGGTCGCATGGAGTGGCTGAAGATGGTACTCGATAACACTGATGGTGAGTTCAACCTAAACCCAGCATGTGCTAATTTGTCTTAGACTTTGTCCACGCTCTCTCCCTCAAAGGATTTTTCCAATATGTCTCGCCTTCAGTCCGACGGGTACTCGAATACGAGCCCGAAGAGTTGCTCAACAAAAACATTTCCGAATTCGCTCATCCCTCCGACATCGTTCCGCTCATGAGAGAACTCAAAGATTCGACCCATGCTCCGACTGACGGTTCTTCAGCTCGTCATGTCAACCTCGTCTTCCGGATCCGACGAAAGACATCCGGCTATATATGGATAGAGAGCGTGGGCAGGCTTGTGGTCGAAGCAGGAAAAGGAAGAAAAGCAGTCATATTGAGTGGTCGTGCTCGAGCGGTACCCGCGTTACCGTGGGACTCGATATCAAAATATGGAGGTCTAGCAGAGACTGAATTCTGGGGAAAGATCTCCTTCCAAGGTCTTGTATTACACGCTACTCACGGTGTCGAAGGTGTCCTTGGACAACCGTCCGAGGACGTCGTCGGGCTTAGCTTCTTCTCCCTTCTGCCCGGCGGGGATAATGGCCCACCTGCTGCTGCTTTACTTCAATCTGATCCTTCTGCCCCTGTATCCTCCCTGTCCGCTGCCATTCGACGCGTCCTCAATGGTGATACCCGAAACGGCGCCGTCTCTGTTCAGCACAAACTGGTTCACAAGTCCGGCAATCAAGTCAACGTTCTCACGGTCATCTATGCTCCTCGTCGATCGATACCTGATGTCCCAGTCGGCCGGGGTGACGACGAAACAAGCAGCAATGCTGAGAGTGAAATATCACGTATGTCAAGTCACGATATGGCCTCGATCACTGGCATACCTCCCACCAGTCTCGTCATTCAGGTAAAATTGATGGTTTCCCCTATTCCTGGAGCCACCATACAAACCATCACCCGTGCTCGACCAGTCGTCCACGCGCCTATCTCCAATTTGTTTGAAGAATTAGAGACGACTCGTGGAACATCATGGCAGTACGAATTGCATCAGCTCCGACTGCTTAACAGACGACTCAAAGAAGACATCGCTGCGGCTAAAGCGCGTGGTGCTGGAAAGGGAAAAAACAAGAAAAGAAAGTTTGAATCATCTGTTGGTGATATGGGCCCACCAGCACTTCCATTTGCCAACTTGCATGATCAATATTCGGCTGCGCCTCGGCATCAGCTGGCTCCAGGTTTCGGTCTGGTGACACCTGGTATGGGAAATGGTTTCTATTAACAGAAATAAAACGTTGTATGTAAATAAAAGTAATAGCTGTATATCAATAGTTCTGAACAAAGTCTAGTTGGGTTTTGCATGTAGTCATTAAACATACATATAAGAGTCAAAATTATCATCTTACAACCATGCATTATATGTATAATTCAGAGTCAATCCGCTGGCAGCTCTTTACCAAGAATCGATCTGCGTCCATGGAATCTCTCCTTCTCTTTCTCTCTGATTGATGGACTTTCGGAAGCTTTACGCATAAACTGAAATGCGATGAGAGGACTTCCTGGACCGCTAGGTGAGGTGGTGCTGAGCTTTCTTGCAGAATCTGGGGTGTGAGGTTGGGATGGAAGACTTTGGTTGGATGTGGACCGAGGGAACTTTTCCGGTAAAAAACAATTCTCTTCGTTATTTGGCAGAGCGATTGGCTTGTTCGACGGCGTCCTTTCCGAGGACGACGATGCTATGGATGCAAGCGAAGAATGCGAGTAGGACGTAGGGACAGGTCTCCCCATATACTGCGACGAGAGTGAAGCGGAGGTAATGGGTATGGGCAAATTCGATCCGAAAAGTGAACTGTTAGATGATGACGCTGAAAGAGAGGTCTGTCTCGTGAGGTGCGCCTCGCCAAATGGAGTCTGCCAAGAATTGACAGCATCTGCAAAGTGATCTAAGAGAAACCTAGATGAGGTTGATCAGACAGGATTCTCGAACGTAATGTTCTTTGACTCACTTCGAAAGCTCTACCCATCCTCCGCCGACTCGGACCATGACTGTACGAGATCGCAAAATCCGACAAAAACAAAGTTTCGCTCTGCCTTCCGCTCCTATCCAATATTGTCCAGACTGGTCTTTCCACTCGTCGGCACTATTGAGACCTACTGGACGAACTGGCACGTGAACCTGCAATTCGTCAGCACGTCATCTGCATTCATAGACCACTCACATCCAATCTATTCACAACCTTGCCAATGGCCACATCAAGCTTGCTCTTGGCATTCGGGATATATTCCTTCTTGGTGAAGTCTCGAGGTACTTTCGATCCTTGAGCCGTCACAGACCCCGGATGCATGGATAAACGTGATGGCCTGGGTAAAGAGGATTGTCTAGGCCACGTTCCAGTCTCACTGGACGTAGGCGTAGTAATCGATCCCGTTTTCGACAGAGGCGGACCAGCGCTCTTCTTCAGGCTAGACAGTCGATATCTGCTCGGAGTGTCAGACACCGCCCGTATGCGTAGAGCAGTAGAAGGATTGGTGAAAGGTGATGGTAAAGTATCCGTCATTGGATTCGAAGTGGATCTGGCAGTTGCTCGTGGAACGGAGCTGACCAATCGCGGCAAGCGAGAGGCGGTAGAGGTGGTGCTATTGACACGATATGTAGTGTACGAAGCAACGCTTGGCGACCTAGACGAGACCTTGTCTGGCTGGTCCGATCGTTTCATTAACATTTGAAGCTCCTCCCATGATTGGGAGACTCGCTTAACTTCCCTGACCACACGTTTATCGTCGTTGATCTCTACGCTGGATTGTATAACCGCTTTATACGCGGATGTCGCGAGGGCCAGAAGCTTCTCTAGCTGATCTGGATCTTCCGCATCGATGGCTTGGAGCAGGTCGTTGTGAGCCGAATCACACTTTTTGATGACTGCATCTAAGCGTGCAAGCCGGTGAAGTCGAGGAATCAACAATTGCCGTTCGGCAATGGAAGCTGCAAGTGTGTGGTGTAAGGATGAACTGGGATTAACCTGATCCATCTTCACATCCTGAGCCTCCTGTGATATCCTTTTCAAACTGTAATCAAGGCTCTCAGCTGTGTGAGTATCGGGTAGCCGCTGCAATCTAGGCGTTCTCGTCAGATCCTCGGACGATGGGTTGACTATGGATTCTAGATTTAACTTGTCTAACTCTATCTGGAGTCGGCGAGGCTGGTCGACGGGACTGGCTGATATGTTCAGGTTTGAGAATGATGACGGACCAAATATGTCATCAATTTGTTCGATTGGGACTTGCGTCTTCGGGCTAAGCCGAATTTTGCTTTTATCTTTGAGCAAAGCTTGCATTTGATCGATCTCAGAGAGGACCGTTTGGACAGCAGAAGTTGCTGGACCGACAGTTGAGTTCCATTGTTTCCCATCCAACGTATCGCGATCAGGCTCTGGATTGTCTTTGATGCGAGATTTCAGTTCTTCAAGGGCATCCCTACTGGCTGTTTGATGGTGAAAGAAGATTGAGCTGTATCGCGCTTCGAGTTCTGCGGCGTTGCGAGGTGCCGATTCTTTCAGGACTCCGGCATCCATATGTTGATCGAGCCTTGCGATGTCTGCTTCTACATCTTCTCGTAAAACTTGCCATCGGGAGACGATAGTATCGATGTGAGCTGCTGCTTCGTGGCATCTTCGTTCCCAGCATTCGTTTTTGAGACGACGGAGAAGAGCTTTGCAGTTGGTGATCTCGGAAGCAAGTCTCAGGCTACTCATGTTGATATGTTTCCGCACAGCTAGATCTACCGCAGATTTGTCTATTGGCTGATGTGTTTCTTCCATTCTGATATGTGAAGGCTCGACAAGAGTCATCCCATCTGCTCCTAAGTGGCCATTTTCAGGGTTAAGTGTTCCAGTGGTATTGGCTAAAAAAGGGATCCTTCCTGCCAGTGTCGACTCCCATTGCATGAAATCATGTTCCAATTTATCCACCTGTCTGGACTGATTGTCGATTTCCACATCCATGGGAGGGGACGAAGCTGCTAAAACTTGCTGTATCGCTTGCACTTTCTTGTGCAAAAAAGTTTCATCTTCTTCCGCTGATCGGATTGCCTTTGCTTGAACAGTTACCCGTTCCAACAAGTCTATGGATTGATGAAGATGTCGTTCCTTCTCATCAAGATCAGATAGCTGTTCTTTGAGGTAGCTCCACAAGATCGGGAAGGTCTCCTGAGCCTGAGGAAAGCGTCGAAATAGAGACTGCGAAGGGACTCGTACCTCTATCTTCAACCGTTGACTTATTGCAGAGACCTCTTCCTTGAATATATCCGCACTCACTGCTTCGGATGTCGGCCATGCAGAACGTCGTGTGCTCGAGGAGACTTTTTCCTGTAAGGCTGCAATACTTGATTGGATTGCGGTGACAGAGATAATGAAAGGATGCGATGCAGAGAGAATCTCTTTACGCTCTTGAGTTGATTTGACAATTGCGGCCACAGCTATAGACAGCTTCATGAGGTCTTCAGACTGTCTCCCGGCATATTCGGTCAAATCGTCAACCACTGAGATTGGGTCATTGACATGACAAGGTTGTTGCGAGATGTTCTGATATCTGGCCACCGCAAGTGAGAGTTTCTGAGAGACTGTTATTCCTTCTTCACTATATCGCTGAGCTCTGATGATCCACCTAGGAACCTCTTGTGCCCAAGCTCCGTATGAAGCAGAGAGACTAAGTGGATCGTCCATGTCAGGCGGGATCGCAGTACCGTCGCCATATGACAGGATTCGGGTAGCATCTTCTAACGTAGCTGCAATGCCTGTTGCAGTCGAACTCTGTGCCAGTATAACATTCCTCGATCTTGCTAACCTCCCATACCTTTCAACACCGATCTGACAGGTCTTCAAGGAGCTTTGTGCCTGGTTGTAGGCTTCAGTAAGAGCGGCAACGACCTCTTCGTTGTGTTGATCGTTTTCTGGGTACGCTTGATGCGAAGGCCTGGGGAATGACTTATTGATAGGTATAGGAAGTCGTTTCTGCGCGTCTTCGAGGAGGTCACACATTTCACGGTGACGCTCGCTTGATGCGGGCTGTTGTAGAAGGAGGTTGAGAATGGTAATGAGACGCTCGGCATGATGTAGGCTATCTGCAGATGCTGCGTGGTGCTCTTCGGATCTGAACGGAGGATCAGTCAAAGTTGCCATTGAGTTCGGAGCTAATGACTTACCTCTTCCAATGATCTTCTAGCTGCTTACACCAAGCGATCCTATCGCCCATATCTCTGACCTTTTCTTCCACCTCATCTTGTATATCTAGGAGTTCATCGGGTACCGCCTCATTATCCTTCTTTTCCGCACTATCGACCGGACCATCGATACCACCCAGATTTGAGAGTGGCCCCGCGATGTCAATCATTCGATCAAGCAAGGCACCACTCCGTTTCACCTCGTTTGCCTGAAGATTCTGCTGCCGTATATTGAGATTGATCAATTGAGAGTGAAGCAGAGGAATATGGAGTGACCTTTTTGGCGTACTATGCAATTTGGGAGATTTGTGTGATTCGGGTCTCGGCGAAGAGACCTTGGGTGAACTGGGCTCAGATGCTGACGAGCGTTCGGGAAGACTTGGTACGCGAGGGGACGGAGTTTGCGGGATAGAATCTTGATCCATATCTATGTTTTGGATCGATTGTTTGCGTTGCGAGTTGTGATTCCGAGACCCTAGAGCCTCTATCACCGGCTGCCATCTCCCTTTGTCTCGCACAACTTGAGCGACTTCGTTGCGTATCTTCTCGGTCTCCAAGTATATCTGCCATCGTATCTGATCCCAGCGAAGACGAACCGCAGTGAGCTCGAGAAGAGATGCTCGTTGTCGAAGAAGTGTGAGAAGACGATCAATCAAAACGATCAGATCGAGTGTTATGGAGACGAGATGGGTCGACGGGGGTGTAAGGGGTAACAGAGTTGCGGCTGTTGTGAAGGGTCAGCGCTAGACTGAAATCGTGACATAGCACATATATACCCCGAGTTTTCTCCTTCATCCTCTCCAGATCTCCTCCATCAAAAACCATCACCTCTGCTTCAATCCTGTCTCGTTCTTTCTGCCATTCTCTGATTTGGTTAGCGGTGGGCAGTCGATAATCCGACGAGCTCTCCTTCTCCCGTATGAAAGCTTGAGGGTGGGTGCTATCCCTGTCGTTCGAGATCAAGATAGGATGTATGAAGGGGTATATGGGTGGTACATCCTCCAGAAACTGCAAGCAGCATCCGTTAGCAACCGAAATAATGGTCAACCTGACATCTACATACCTTTAACTTCGCTTCAAACCACCGTCGCTTCTCCAAAAAGTCTCGCAACTCCTGCGCCTCTTCTGGGAGTAGATCCCTCAGCTCATCGTCCGTATCCTGACTGCGCTCGATCATTGTATCCGGAGGATGTCAGCTATGCTGTTGCATACTTTCGACATGTACGATATCAAGTACCCAAAGTATAAAAGGCATGTTCTGAACGTGTTGTTGACATATCTCACGTCACGTGATCCAAAATCAACAACCACCATATCAGATGCAACTACTTCTGTCAATCCCTTCATTCTCATTCGTTGTATATACATGCAGGGAATATAGAATCATTATTACCAAGCTCAGGCAAGAGACCGAATAAAGAGGAAACTACATACACATCCCGCACTGCGGGATGATCTTGAGAGAAAGAAACAAGAAACATTGTAGGAGGGTCACACCTATGGCCGACGCTGCCTGGGCACCGATCTGACACTCTGAGTTGCTCGAAGTGGTACCTTGGGAGGTGTAGCAGGTGCTGCGGTACTCTTCTCGGGTGATTCGAACATCGCTTTCGCCTTGTTGACTTTGCTCGTTTCTACGATCAAGCATGATCAGCAACTGCACTTCAGCTATAAGGGAAACCAACTCACCAGTAAGTCGATCGATGTCATGCTCAATCGTAATCCTCCTTCGAGTCCTAGCTGAAGAATTGCTAAATTGAGTGGGGTGCATGGGAAGTGGACTTGGGCTGGTTGGCAATGCAAGGTTACGAGCAGTGAAAGTGGATACCAGACCCTTGGCGTTGGGCAATGCAGAGGGCATTGGAGAATGAGAGATGGAATGGGATTTTCCATGACCTCGAGGGGAACCGGTTCGTATCGGTAGAGGCGAAGGTGATGGTACGGGTGTATTATTGTCGTTAGTGAGCAATCGGACAATCTCTCTTTGTTTTTCCATTTCCTATGAATGGAATCAAGAAGTCAGCTCCGTTTACGACGCATTTCCGAAAACAATACTCACTTTGCCCCATCTCTCGATCTTCTCCCTTTGCTCATCGATAATCTCCTTCTGGACCTCAATGATCTTCTCTAACCTATCAATCTCCTCCTCCTCTCTTCCTTTCAGCATAGCTAACGAGGCGTCTCGTTCCAACGCACCAGTGCCGCTGGAAACGCCGCGTCTGGAACGAGATCTTAAGCTATCAAGGGCCGTCGCCGACATGTCTTTGTCAATACCGTGACCAGGACCAGGAGCTGAGGGACGTAATCGAGACGATATGGAGGTGGTGATGGTAACTTCAGATCTGGATTTGAGGTCGTGCAGTTCGGATGATAGTTGATCGAGCTTGATACGTTGGGCTTCAAACTCCACTTTCGCATCCGAAGCGTCCTTTTGAGCAGTCTTCAGAGCTTGACGGAGGGACAGGGATTCTGCTTCGAGAACATGTTGAGCTGCTTCATGCTTGTTGACCAATTCGGCTGAGACCTTGGTGAGGTGAAGCTCCGCTGCCTTTCGGGCGTTCGTTTCAGTCAAAAGCTGTTCTTGCAGTTCAGACAAATGTTTATCTTGTGATGACGATTGAGCAATCGTTTCCTCGGCTTGTGCGATTGTCAGAGCTAGAGCGTTAAGCTCCTGCTCCTTCAATTGTGAAGCAGTAGTCGAAGCTTGCAGATCTTCTGTCAGCTTCAGAAGCCGTTTCTCTAGATCCTCCCTGATCGATGTAGCAGCTGAAAGATTATCCTCCTTCTCGTTAAGCTTCGCGGTTAAGGTTTTCAGATGAGTTGTGACCTCGTTGAGCTGTTGTTGAAAATCCTCCTTCGCAGAAATCTCATCCGCCAACTTCTTCTTGAGAGCATCTTCATCGAAATTCGCAGCTACCTCCTTCTCTTTCAGCTGCGACAATTGCTTCTCAACCTCCTCTCGAACTGCCACTTCGGCATCTAATTTCCTTCTAATTTCCTTTACGCCTTGCAAGTTTGCGGCACGTTGATCAGTCAACTGCTGAACTCGCTTCTCTACCTCTTTCCTTGAAGACCTTTCCTGCTCTATGAGCTGATCCTTTTCCTTCACCTCAGCTACAGCTTGATCTCGAGCTTGAACCGATTCTATTATCCGCTTCTCAGCTTCTTGTCGAGCGGCACATTCGGCTTCTAGTCGCTTCTCTTGGATCCCGAGATCTTTTTGAGCTGTAGAGAACTTCTCTCTGAGATCCTGCAGAGATTGATGTGTTGTGTCGAGGTTAACCGAGGATTGCGCAAGTTGTCGGGTCAGATCGTCCAGCTGAGCTTGCAACGCTGTGCGGGTTGCGATTTCTGCTTGAAGCTGCTGTTCGGCGCCGCCAGCTGCGATCATTCGAGATTGAAGGTTATCTCGTTCCTTCTCGATAGCAAGTTTGGATTCAGATTCCCGTCGGAGCTGATCTTCTAGTTGGCCATTGGCTTTCGCAATATCTTCCAGCTTTCCAGAAAGTCCGTTGACCTGCTCTTGGATTTCCCTTTCCCTTTCTGAACTTTCGGCGGAAGCTGTTCTGAGACCATTCACTTGTTGATATAGTTCCTCCTTTCTCTTACTCTCTTTTAGTAGCTCACCCTCCATCTCTACCCGCATCCTCTTCCAAGCGAGCTTATCTTCGTCCCTTTCTTTTCTTAACCTTCCAATCTCCTCTCGCAATTCAGCCAAGACTTTCGCTTCGTTCGACATAGCTTCTCGCTGGGATCGATCGAGATCAGCACGAGCTTCTTCCGTTTGGCGCTCAGCAAGTGACTTCTCGGTTCGCAGTGTGGCCATCTCAGCTTCGAGAGTCGATTGGGAAGTCGAATGTTCGTTGATCTGGGATTGCAAGGTAGAGATGGTGACTTCGTACTCATTTGCTTTGAGAGAGGCGGTTAGCAGCTGAGCGGTATATTCGGTTTGCTGATCAATCAGTTTTCTGATTTCACTATTCAGTTCCTCCACATCGGCATCCTTCTTTGCCTCGGAAGCAACAATTTGAGCTTTGAAGGTATCAAGCTCAGCCTTCAATTGATCCTTCTCCTGCTTCGTCTGTTCCACTATTTTCTGCACTTCATCTAACCTGACTTGATCCTCAATCACAAGCTCCTCCCTACTGCTTCTAAGATCAATCACTTTATTCTCCAATTCATCGATCTTCTTGGCTTTATCTTCTATCGTAGAGACCAGTTCCGTACGGGTACTTTCCAATTGCGAATTTTGATCTTTGAGATCGGTCTCGGTTCGTTGGAGGGTTTCCTGGGTGGACGCGAGAGCATCAAGAGCCTGACGGAGTTCGTTTTCGAGTGAAGCGATTTTTGCATCTCGGTCGGATAATTGAGAAGCTCGCGAAAGAGCAGATGCCAGATTTCGGTTGGCAAGTGATAACTCCTCTTCCTTGGCAGCAAGATTCCGCCGAGCAGCTGCTAAAGCCCGATCCTGTTCAAAGTTCTGGGGGAAAGATACTATCAGCTCCTGCCCTACCTAGTTATAAATCCGCTTACCTTGGCGACATCGCCGCCAGCGGCTTGTTTCAACGCCCCGATGATTCCAGGCATTTCCTCTGACTCTTCTGTCAACCTGCTCATACCACTGATCGCTCTTCGATCGACCGTCTTTTTGGGTGTGCCTAAGCCGATTCCCATTCTGCCCGTGCCAGTGGACACTATCGCGGAGAAATCACTGATTCTTCGTCTCTTTGGTTTGGGAGGTGATAAAGGTAGACCAGCGCCAGATCTTGGCAGCTCGGACGTGAGAATTTCTCCATTCAGTTTGGACAACTGAGCGACCAATTTGGTTTTTCTAGCTTCCATTGCGGCGACAGAATCAGCAAGCTAAGAATGGAGAGTCAGTACGTGATATAGACTGGTCATGAGATTCACTCACATTGGACGTTGGTTCAATCTGAGGTTCCACCTTCGGTAAACTTTCACTTCTAGTAAGAGTGGCAAGCCTTGACCTCAATTCTTCTATCTCCTGATCCTTAGCTTTGATCAAAGCGCGTTCCGATGATTGCAGCTGATGGTCGGGTCAGCACGGATGCCGCCATTGCTCCAGGAGTACTCACAACATTCTTCTTGGCATTTGTCTTTACTTGCGAACAACGGCCGGCAAATTTCAGTGTCTCTAGCGTCTCGCCACAGTGTTCTTCTTCGGCTGACATGCTGTACAATATTTGGGTCAACACCCTATACCCATATGGTATAAATAAAACCATGGACTTACGTGCAGATGACACAGATATTTGAATCACCACCAAGCGCATTCTCGAGCAGATGTGTGAGTTTCGAGTTTCGATATGGAATATGGCTGCAGGAGTTTTAGCCACATCAAATGCCTCTTCGGATCAAAAGAACTTACGTCGCCTTGGTCTTCTCGGTAAGCTTATTGATGACTTCTCGCAAGGCGAGCAAACTACATATAGAAATCAGCGGATTGATCTTTTGTCTTTCCACTCAGCTTACCTCTGGTTGATATGTTTCCCTTCGCCTCGTCGCTCGGAATCGGAGACAGCTTTTTCAGATCCGGCAAGATCCTAACAATGCGTACATCAGCTACAGTAGACTCTCTTATTCAGTGGTTTTCCGTGATAACTCACGATCAGATTCTGCGCACAATTAACGGTCAGCATTGTCGTAATTCCGCTTACGTCCCGTACGTACCAGTCGAGATAACCTAATATCATCATCTCCATCACCATCCCTAGGCCTTGACTCGATAACGATGGTGAAAACACAATGAGATCGAGAAGACCGTTCGTTCTAGTATTTATCGTTAGCTGGCATTGGCTTGGTGGAAAGAGCTCAGCTCACCCAATCAGTTGCCCCTATACTTCTTTGAGCGTTTCCTTTTTCCAGGAGATCGATGACATCTTGCGGTGTGGATACTATCTCTTCGACTAACGGATCGACGTAGACTTTGCCCTGATATGATCAAATACGGTCAGCGAGGCTGCAAGGTACGACGGTTGCACACTCACCTTGGCGTAGTGTATTGCAGGCTTCTCGTCATCTTTGAGCGGTCCTTTCTTGAAGTTAAGAAGATCACGCAGCGTCTCGTTGTAGATTTCGATATATGATACTCGCAACAAGAACGCGCGTTCGGTGTCCTATGGGATTCTTAGGTATGATTCATTCACTCAGCTATATCACTTACAGCAGTAATAGCATCGAATACACCGTCCACAGCACAGGGTATGATACCCAATTCATCCGAGGTTCCAGTCTGTAACGCATGTCAGCATGAAGACCAAGACCGCCGGGTAGTTGACCCACCATCGTGAAGGATTTCCCACTACCAGTTTGACCATACCTATCAAGGAGAATCAGCAAGCTACTTGCGGGTTCCGCTTAGGACTTACGCAAAAATAGTACTGTTGAACCCATGCATCGCCTTGTCGACTAATGGTGCGACTTTGTCTCCATAGAGCTCAGGTGTAGTTGATGGATATTGAAGAAGTTTGTCTATGTGCGCTAGTCAGACAAATGATCGAGTCCGACAATGAGAACTTACCAAACGTATATGTATATCCATCCTCTCTCCCCGCCTTTCCGCCCCGCTGCTTCACTTTTGGATGTTCATCTGACAATGATAAAGAGGTAGGTGAGATATCGTATGCTATGTTTGCAAAAGGGTTCTTAGTCGGTTTGATCCTGCAAAGGAGAACCGGTTTCAGCTCTGTCTCTCACTTGATCCATAGATAAGATTAATTGATTAAGATATGGACTGACCTAACGCAGACTACCACTTTATCACTTGAGCTAGAGGAAGAAGCTGCATTTCTAGAAGAGAGTATCTCTGATCTCGTTTGTGGTGTCATCAACATAGAAGCTGATGAAGAGCTCTCTGCTATGGTCGCTGGTTCACTCATATCTGCTATACTTTTACTACTCTTCACTTTCGCTTTCAATCCTCCTTCAGCTGAAGCTCCCGCTTTGGCATTGGCAGCAGCAGCTAATCTTTCTTGCAGGGTCATCTTCTTCTTTGACTTTATGCCTGTTGAAGGTGGCAAAGGTGCTTCTACAGGGTTGATGATCTTCCTCTTCGGCGTTATCTGAGTAGCATCCTCCTGTTCATTCTCAGATGATGCGGCTGAAGAGGAAACATCACCCCGATGTACACGTTTACGTGACCTTGTTTTCGGCATTTTGGACGGGGAGGAAGGTTGCATGATGTTGGATTCGGGGAGGGCGGGTGGTAAACCGACGGCGAGGGAAGGAGATGACGGTTGACGGGATAAAGTTCTGTGTTTGGTTGGGGACAATGACATTTATCGGTAGTAGTGTTCGATGGATTTGGATAGGACCGACATTAGTAGTGATTTGATTGTCGGAACAAGAGATGGTTAAGAGTGGTATCGTCAAATGTGTATGTATATGGTATATGGTTTATGGTATATGGATAGATGAGTGAGCATATGAGATGACAGGTTGAACCAACATCTACTCTACTTTTGATTGTTTCATGGAATGTCCGAATCTCGTTTGTTTACAAGATGCAGTGTCCTGCTCAGGGTATATAGACAACTGAAAGAAACAAAATCAGGCACGTACCAGAAAGACGCGACACAAGCGGAACTCGCCGACCTCCTCCTACATGCAGAAGCAATGCCACGTTACAGTGCGATCATTCACTTGTTCACTATACACTTTACCATGTAGCCGTACAACCAAAATATGTTGTCTTGTATAATTATCCATTACAGGTGACTGTCGCTTGGTCCCATCCCTTTATCTCACCCTACCATCATGTACGAGCCACATCTGATAGATCATGCCAGTGAACAGTCAAGGCCGAGACGTGAGAGTCAGTCTTTATTGGAGGAACTGGATAAAATAGCTCCTATAAAGAGCTTTGATGCTTTTCCAAAGGTCAGTGTTATCGTCGGATCTCAGGTGAGGCATCACTGACATATGACACCACCTGAAGGTCCAATCGACGTATACTGTACAGTCGAGGAGGGGAGGCGTTTTGACTGCAGTGGTAGGATTCATAATATTCCTGTTGGTCCTGGTGAGTTTCTCGATCGGTTCTAATTTCCTTTACCAGGCGCTGACTTGAATCCCCCAGAACGACTTGGGAGAATACCTTTACGGTGCACCGGACTATTCCTTCCATGTGGATCATGAGTTAGAGAAGGATCTTCAGCTCAATGTGGATCTGACCGTAGCTATGCCTTGCCATTGTGAGCTATATCTGGTCATACATTTGAAGACCAATCTGACGTAGTGTATAGACCTTTCCATCGATTTGAGGGATGCCGTCGGTGATAGATTACATCTGAGCAATTCCTTTGTCAAAGATGGCACTCACTTCAACACGGCTGGAGCTACTTCGATGAAGTGAGTAGTTGCCCCTGGCTGATGTAAATTGTACTGACAGCTCTCACAGACACGTAGCACCGACCGCTCAATCAGCATCGGAAATCATCTCCTCATCGCGTCGACGTACACCAAATCAAAAGAGGACTTTCACCGGGATACAGCGATTGTTGTTCTCACCTCCATCGAGAAAAGGCGTCAAGAAGTCCCAAGCTGCTTATAGACCGACTTACGATAGTGTACCTGATGGCCCGGCATGTAGAATATACGGGAGTGTCGAGGTCAAGAAAGTTACGGCGAATCTGCATATAACCACGCTTGGTCATGGTTATATGAGCTTCGAGCATACTGACCATCAATGTGAATTCGTCCCTCCCCTTGAAACGCAGAAGCCCACAGCTTACGGTATTTCTTTTCCGCAGTGATGAATCTCTCCCACATCGTTCACGAGTTCTCATTCGGTCCGTTCTTCCCAGCCATTTCGCAACCCCTCGATAAGAGTTACGAAATCGCCAAGGAGCGTGAGTGAGGCTCTTAGCGTACATCCTGATAAACCTGCTCATAATATCTCGCAGCATTCACCATCTTCCAATACTTTCTACGAGTAGTCCCCACCACGTACATCGACGCAGCTCGACGTCGACTCGTCACTTCTCAATACGCTGTGACCGACTATTCTCGTTCATTCGAACATGGAAAAGGGGTTCCCGGTATCTTCTTCAAATACGACCTAGAAGCTATGGCTCTGACCGTAAGAGAGAGAACGACATCCTTGTATCAATTCTTGATCAGACTGGTTGGAGTAATAGGTGAGTTCAGTCCCCATCACTTTTTGTATACAAATCAGACTGGCTAATGATATCATCTCGATCAGGCGGTGTCTGGACAGTCGCGTCCTTCGGTCTGAGAGTATTCAACAGGGCTCAGAAGGAGGTATCGAAAGCGGTTGTAGGCAAAGAAAAGGAGTATATACCTTCGTCTCTGCCTTCTGGATCACCGGCTTTCGAAAGAGCAGGAAGTGGTTATTTCTCACGCGATGATCGCGGTATGCTGCGAACTACCACTTGGGGAGGTAGTCCCGGTGGTACCGAGTGGAAAGGTAGATAGAGCAATATTTGATGTACAAATACAATGCATAATCAATCAATACAATATTATGCGCTAGCTACGGATGCGTTTGGTGTTGCTCCAGCTGATTGAGAAGAAAGCTCAGCTGCGGCCTGTTCGGCAGCGGCAGCTCGACGTTTCTTCAACACATTCTCAATGAAGAATTCTCCGGCCTAAGCAAGGCATATATGAGCGGATGTTTCAGTAGTTTCGATAATCTTCATTCATCTAACAGGAATCTCGGAACTCACCTTGTAACTTGACCTGACCAAAGGTCCCGAAGCAACGTACAAGAAACCCATACCCTCCGCCACTTCCTTCCATTTAGCGAATTCTTCTGGTTGAACATATCTATCAACCTTCATGTGCTTCTTGGTAGGTCTCATGTATTGACCGAAAGTGACAACATCGACGTCGGACTGTCTCAATCCTATATAGAAAGGTGCCCGGTAAGTCTCTGATCAAACAAAACTCGCGACCACTCACTCCTCAAAGTCTCATGAATCTCATCCTCTTGCTCCCCAACACCTAACATGATACTACTCTTTGTCAATATCTCCTTGCCAGCCTTCTTAGCACCAATCTTGGCTTCTTCTAAAACCCTCAGACTCTGGTTGAATCCTGCTCTTCTATCTCTGACGAATGGAGTACATCTCTCGACAGTCTCGACATTATGGGCGAACACATCCAATCCCGAAGAAGCGACTGTGTGTATCGTATCCACTCCCTTGTTGGCGAAATCGGGTGTTAATGCTTCGACAAGGATTTTAGGTGCTTTCTGCTTGATCTTGGATATTGTCGATGCGATGTGAGCTGCACCTCCATCGACAAGGTCTAAAAAGAAGGATGTATCAGCGAAAGCATCATTCCAGCTTGCTGATGAGACTCACCATCTCGGTCAACACTCGTCAAAACGATATAACCCAAACCCCATCGACTGATAGCCTCAGCAGTGTTCTCAGGTTCGTGCACGTCCAATGGTGGTGGTGCACGAGCGGTCTTGACTGAACAGAATCGACATCCTCGCGTACATTGGTCACCCATGAGCTGAAGGAGGAGATTGTGAGCTATGCCCCAATATGCTTGGAAGGTTATCTAGCTTACCATGATAGTCGCCGTGGCATTGCCTTTCCCACCACCCCAGCATTCCCCAATGTTAGGACATTTCGCCTCTTCACATACGGTATGCAAACCCAACCCTCTCAGTTCCTTCTTTATATTACTGTATGACGCTCCAGTGGGAATGGGATGTTTGAGGAATGATGGTAATCGAGGTCTACCGTGATTGATTAGCTAAGAGAGTCATCTTGATGGCAAGCTAAATACACGTACTGCGTTGTATTACCCAATACCACTCTTTCATTGGCATCAGGCAGTTCCTCGCCCGATACAAAGTCATCGAACGTGAGCCCATCATCTAGCTTTTCGAATCGTTTACGTCGAGGAGGAGCGGCGGTATTATCGGTTGAAGAGGAGGAAGGAGAAGTAGGAACGGCAGTGGCGAGATACCGACGGACGGATGGTCCCGCAATGATCCTGCTGGCTGAAGATGTGGCTGAAGTGGTCAATCTGAGCATTGCGCTGGATGATGAGGAGCTGTTATGATGACCAAGAAGAGATAAGATGCGAGATAACCAAGATGTATGTATGTATGCTAGAGCTTTTACGGATCGGAATAGGCTTCACTCGATTCGTCCGCAATCTTGAGATTGGAATTTCCAAGATCACGATACAAGATTGGAAAAACAACAATGTGTAGGGTAGGGGGGATGAACGGAGATACATTGCATGTCCGCCGATCTCCACTTGACTCCGTCGGAAAGATCAACCCAGTTATTTTGGACACTCACTCTCTGTTGGTAGTCGTGCGTGTGCTAACTGTACTGTGCATATGTTATCCCTTTGATCCAACCTCACAGATATATATCACTCATCCTTTATACCTCTACCTACACAGCTCAGACATCTGTCCTCCCACTGATATAATAAACAGCTACACCAGTATACACTCAACTTACTCTGTCTTCCCACTTTTTCCATCTTGATCAACTGACTTGACACATAAAACAACAGCAACAACCGGGATGTCACAACAGCCCGCACAGGCCTTTGCTTCCCACTTGATCAATCAGACCCTCTCCTCCATCGCTCTACTCGAGTCACTCTCAATCATCAACCCAACCGATGCATCGCTGATAAGACAGAAGCTGCCCTCACCCACCGGTCCATTCCCATCACTCAACCCACCTTCACCCTCGCCTTCTGCCTCTTTTGCCGGTTTGAACATCTCCCAATCACCCACCTCATGGACCGTGCGACATGCCAGAGAAGATTCAACCCATTCGCCTCCTCAACGACAACCCCAAATCCAAGCTGCTCCTGTCCAACAACCCCCTCAACCCGCTCCTGCTCCCCTTTTACCGCCCAGAGGTAGACCAGCAGAATCAAGAGCTAAAGCTTTGTGGGATTTCAATGGGACGGTGAGAATTTCCTGCTCCCTTCCAAGCACGTGCGATGCGATGACTGATCAGCTCAGGTATATAGGAAGGGGATGATCTTCAATTCAGAAGTGGTGATATCATCGTAATTGACGAGGAGGGTGAGTATGATAGACGATACGGAGCTGGAACTCAAGCTAACTCATTGCTGTAGTCAACGAACAATGGTATCGAGGACGAGTTATCCCAAAGGGTCATACAGTACCTCTTCCCAGATCTGGTCTTTTCCCTTCCAATTATATTGAAAAGCTGTAAGCTATGACCTGCACGTCGTCAGATGTAATCAAGCTGACACCTCGAGTAGTCCCCCTGCACCATATCACTCTTCCCCTCCACCTCCTCAACAACCTCCCCAACAAATGATGGTTCCTTACCAGGGCTCGGCCCAATCGTACTACGATCAAAAGCCTCCTCCAGGTCAGATGCAGATGATGTCACCTCAACAGCATATGCAAGCTGGTGTGGTCGTTCAAGAACCTCAAAAGGATGGTAAATTTGGAAAGATCGGTGGTCAGGTCAGTTAGCTGCTATGTCTTTGAAGCACATGAAGCTGACTGTTTTTACTCTAGCTCGGTACCGCTTTCACCACTGGTATCGGTTTTGGTGCGGGAAGTGCTATCGCTTCGGAAGCTGTTCATGCCAGTGAGTAAAGCCAGTCTTAACATATGAGAGGCATGAGAAACTGATGAACCTTTTCGCGATCAGTCTTCTAAATTATGCTCACTGCACATATCCCCGTTTCTCGCTCATTTGCATTATAGATATCCTGTGTATAGTAATTTGTAACATAAATAGACATGAACTAATGAATATGATACAACAAACCTTTCCATATATATTTACAGTGGATCTTCTAACGGCCATGCTAATATGCTATTGTTTCAACCAATTTATCAAATATTCTAATGACATCAGGTTGATAGAATTTCTCAAAGGTCAGGGGAACAGGTGTACTAAAAATTTTTGTGATTCAGTTAAGTGAAGTTCCATTTGAACATGGTAGGGATCTGACTCACTCCCAGCCACTGACTAGCCCAATGGGCGCTTCCAAATATTCAAAAGCTCGTCTTCCAATCTCCCCAGCTAAATCATTCCCTACACCACCCGCTTTCCCTGCTTCATGCACTATGACCATTCGTCCGGTCTTCTTGACTGCTTCGGTCAAGGCTCCAAGAGGCATAGGGGAGATGGTACGAAGGTCGATGAGCTGGATCGATGGAGCGGGATTAGGCGGTCGAAGGGATTCGGGCAGAAAGGGAATAAGAGATGGAGGTGGTGATTTGAGGAGATCAATCGCTCGTTCTTGGGGATGATGAGTTTAGCTCAAGACGAAATACAGCCGTACCTGTCGATTGACCATTACTCACGACATATGTGTAAAGGTGTACCATACGCCACTACTGTTAAATCAGTCCCATCTCTCACTATCTCAGGTTGTCCGATGGGTAACGTATAGTCATCCGTCGGTACTTCCTCTACGGCTGCTCTGTACAGTATCTTCGGTTCAAACACCAACACCGGATTGGGATCTCGGATAGCGGCTAATAACAATCCTTTAGCTTGAATGGGTGATCTCGGTATGACCACTTTCAGACCGGCTGCACCAAGGAAGAAGCCCTATTGACAACATGATTAGCTACGTCACTCTGGTGTACATGCGATTCTGAGGTATCGGAAACTTACCTCAGGGGATTGGGAATGGTACAAACCCCCATGTCCCACACTTCCTATAGGTGCTCTGATGGTCAGAGAGCCTCCCTCAAGCGGATAGGCACCTCCGCTGGCATATCTCTGTTTCGCAGCTTCGTTGACTAGTTGATCAAAGGCGGGAAAGATCTATCACAAATTTGTCAATCAGGGCCTTTCATTTTGTGGACCAAGTAGCCAACTCACATAATCACCAAACTGTATTTCAGCTATTGCAGTCGCACCGACACTTGCTAATCCAATTCCGAATCCTGCTATACCTTGCTCCGTAAGAGGTGTGTTGAACACCCGTTTCTTACCTGTCAAAGCGCAATCATTATAATTAGCTCAAGGTATGGTGGTATGCAAAGTCAATCATCCTTGAATTAATGGAGGTAAACTTACCAAACTCCTCAACTAAACCAGTGGTACATCGGAAAACACCCGTCTGAACATCCTCACCAAATACGAATGCTCTAGGATTGGTAGCTAGTGCTGTGCTATTCACAAAATCAGCCGAGATTCCGAATATATTGTGACTCACCCGAGGGCATCTCGTATAGCTTGATACAGGTTCATCCGCCTAGTCTGCCTGCCTTTGCCCGTAGGACCTTTCAGTCCGTGTCCGTCGGTAAATCGTATACCGGGAGTTGCGAGTGTCTTTAAGTTTTAAGTGAGAGCAGGGCGAGTCGGTCAGCCGAAGAAGCAAATGAGGGGTAGGATGATGCAATATTTTTCTCTCACCTCTTCTGTTGTATGCAGAAACAGCCGACTTTCTCCCAAGGACGGCTCTTCCATAGTAGGAGGAGCAGGGTTGATGGATGGTGCTGATCTCGATTGTCGAGCCGATGGCGACTTGTCCGTGTCATCTGACCCGTTTACAACTTGACTAGCCTGACCTTGAACAGCATAATATCTGATAGACCCAGATGTTATCGCCGGCCGTATCACCGACATTGAGAGGTGGTCGTTGATCGATCGTATCATCTTGTCGATAGTGATGATATGATAAATGAAATGTGTCGACCGTATTTACATTTCCGCGGATTGAACAGGTGGATGAGCCATTGCACCAGTGTCATGCTGGCATGGTCCATTATATCACGGGATATCAACATGGGTAAGAGTAGTCATTTATTAACGGTGGTTTCATATCGCATATCTGGGTCAACTGATCGACATCACAGTCACATGATCCACCTGTTAAATGGTTAAACACTTAAACACTACGAGTACTGTATTAGACTGATTTTGTAATCATTACTAGAACCATTAGATTCGATTTGTAATATAAGTACATCCATTGACCTCAAACGCATCAGATGGGGGTTGCAACCCCTTTACCCCGCTTTCCTCTCCCCCATGCATCGTGTCTCCGTGCTCATCAGCACAGGGGGACCCCCCGACAAAAAAAAATATTCTTTCACTTCATTGTGGTTGATTACGAGTATCAAGAGAAAGTACGGGTAAATTCAAATCCTCGGTAAATGACCTCATGGCACAAATCGTCGGGATAACCTTGGCATGTAAGTCGCCGACTCGTGACTATATCTGATCTCGTAGATACATGACATCTTTCTCCAACGAAGAAGCCTTTGCCGAGCTGAAATGTACATGGAAGGCGATCAAGGAAGTGCTCGTTGTCGCTCCTGCGTGCTGGCGCTCTCCTTATGGTGATGTAGATAATCGAATCCGACTCATCGCGCAAAGGTGTCAACTTGACCAACTACGTCCGGTCGGATGATTCGGTGAGTTATTTGGTTCAGCGTTGTGCATATAGTTGACGAAGGCTCCAGCAGGACTGGCGAGCAGGCGCTGTTGGCAGGTACTTCCCGGAAACCGATATGACCGCCGACTACCAAGCTGTTATCGACAGAGTTGCAAACGGCACATACGCATCCAGCGGACCAAAGGTACTTAAGGTACTTGCTCATGAACTCAGTGAGTTTTTTTGAGGCTGTCAATCGAGTGTCGTATGTAGCTCATGCGATCGCAGCCAACTTTACCATGTCTGATTTCATGTCTTCAGTACAATAAAATGAAGGCAGCCTTCAAATACATTGTACCCCTAGCCAGTGCCTTCAACTCCCTTACGTCGAAACCAACGTATCGTAACCTGACTTCGCTTCGTAAACCAATCAATCGACAAGTAGTCCGACGAGCGCATCCTCGTCCAATCTCTCAAGCAGTACAGTCAAATCATCCTCATCGGCCACTGGAATTTCGTGTAGCACTAATGCCAAAGCTAGCTCAAGCAGTACAAGTTCTGCATTGTCCAAAGTGAGGACGGACCGAGCTGTCGCTGGCCTCGCTGGCGTCGCTGCCGCTCTCTTGGGATGTCTCTCGAGTGCTTAAGATGGGGAGTTACACACTCGGTGAGTGCACCAGATAGGGACCATACAAAGGCATCTATGCTTGAGAGTAGACAACACCTACCGACGATTTGTTAGCTTGGATCTCTTCCATCGCTCGTACCACTTGTTAGATAAACATGAAACCTAACCGATTTCGCTCGCAACTGGGACGTTCTGCTGGGCAACTGGGTTGCTTTATTTTGCTGAACACGTCTTCCCAAAAGGAAGAGTTGATTATACATAACTATGGACACAGTGGACAAGAGTATCGAGGTATCAAGGTCTCCCATCGTCAGGATTCGTCACTCGCATCGCTATGTACTACCCTTGATTCCCAATGCCTTCTGCGATTGCGAGATCTATCAGTCTCGTTTGGACTGATAACAGCCATCAGGCTATTTGTCCAACCTTGCACTGAAAGATCCTTCCAGACAGCAGCAGGCTGCATAAATCATGGCATTTCATGCTGACCAGTGTGGCTGGGAGGAGCCAGACCCGCTCTGTCAAGATGGCGAGATTTCCTAAGGACACAAAGACAAATAAACGGTAATGCAGTACATGATATACAGTATCACATGAAGGTCGAGTTATCCCAGATATCGGCTGCGTCAGTGCTTGTGTTGTAACTGCTTAGCAACAAGCCAGCACCCATGATAGTACAGTGTATTGGACTATGAAAGTGAATGAGACTCCTTAAAACATAGTGAACGAGCTTCATCAACTCCCGTCACGTATTTCATTGCTCTTTTCATATCAGTCTAACGCCGTGTTGAACGTGTGAGTCCCGAATTATAGGGACAAATCCCTTTCCGATTACGATGCCGAGGGACTTTGCTCGCCCTAGCGTCTGTGAATTCCAGCACCGAAGGCGTTGTGCACGATAGTCCAGTAAACAACCAAGGCAGTTTGATTACCTGTTGCCACGTGAGATACGTGTGCAGAGTCCCCGTCTCACTTGAACGTGATCTCTTGGCACCAAGGCAACCCTTGACCAGACGTGACGTGATGAACGGGAGAAATGCAGAAGATAACCGGCTAATGGGCAACGATTAAAATGAGGGTTGGTCGAAATCACTCTCGGAAATATTGTGTTTTTTTTTTCAGTTGTAACATTTTGACGGACTGTTGAAGTCGAGGATCAGATGGACTTTCAAAGTTCCTCGATATCCAGCTTGAAGCAAGATTGTATTGATTTGCATTGCATGATACAGTCTGCTGTCCGACCGTGCAGCCGAGCGCGCAACTGAAAAGCAAGCTTGTCGAGACACAGTTCCGCGGCGGATTTCACCTCTGGACTATGCAATTTCTCCGTCTGTCACGGATATGTACGACGAGTATTTGGATCCACATATAAGTGGCCAAATCCTTGCGATTCCAATGGGAAGATCTTCGCTGGTCCCAGCCACCTACACATACTAATTACCATTACCATGTCTTCCAACATCGTCGATCAACTTCAATTCGGTGCTGCCACTGCTTCTTTGGGCTTTTCCTCAAAATTCACTTTAGAGGACAAGTTCAATGCGATCCAGAATGCAGGATTCAAGTATTGTGAGGTAGGATTTGGAGGTTACGTAGAATGGGTCAGACAGAAGCTCCCGGAACTGTGAGTCGATAACGATCCATGGCAATAGAATGGTAGCTCACAAATTGATAGCCCTGCCTCTACCTGTCCTGAGGAGTACGGCGAAGGCGGAGAACCCGACCCATCGGATGAGGAATTGTGGCAAGCTTTGTATGGCAAAGCAGAGGACTTGAAAGCTTTAGCCGCTAGTCACGGCCTCACAATCCTGGTACTTCAGCCACTGAACCAGTTCGAGGCATGGACACCTGGAAGTGAAAGACATCAATGGTGCAGAAGAAAGGCCGAGAAATGGCTACCCTTGTGTTCCAAACTTGGGGTACAGCATTTACAAGTGAGTCGATTGTGCGTTATCCCCCAACAGTCCCATTAAATGATCAAGCATCTTTATTAGGTGGGATCCAATGATAAACCTGAAGCCAATGCAACATTCGAGGATATAGGCAGAGATCTCAACTGGCTTGCCGAGCTTGGCGCCAAACAAAACCCGCCAGTGAAGATCGCATACGAGAGTTGGTGTTTCGGAGAAAGATTGGCTAGCTGGGAGGACACCTGGAAATTGGTGCAGCTCGGTGTGAGCCATTCGCATGAGGTCTTACCACTTGAACCGCCGCTGATTGTTTCATCAATGCCAGGATCACCCTAATCTTGGACTGTGTCTGGACACCGCTCATTGGCCATTATCTCCGATTTACGGTTACGATCCCACCACTGGCGAGGGCTTCACTGATTCGCAATTCAAAGAAATGATCGGCCGGTTGTCTCAGGTCCCAGGAGAGAAAATCTTCTACGTCGAGCTATCTGACGTTCTCAAACCAGTCGTCCCTCTAGGGAAAGGTTCTCCATTTGATGACTGGCGAGTCAAGGCAAATTCCCCCAGAGGTGACAGATTTGTATGGGCGGTTTGTGGTCGGCCCGTCCCATTTGTTGGCAGAGATGCTGGTAGAAAAGTGAAGACCGAAGATGATCTGGGTGCTGCCAGGGTAATGCAGTGTTTCAACACTCTTCTCAAATGTGGTTTCAAAGGTGAATCTTTGGCCCGCCGTAGGATTAGTCCTTCTGCTGACATTTTTTGTGTAGGCCCGGTCATGTGGGAAGTATTTGAAGCTTTGACAATGGAACGAGACGATGAAGACATCCCAGCATTATACGCCAATGCCATGGCTAAGTCTAAAGAGAAGCTTATTGAAGGTATCGCGATTTGAGAGTCGGAACAGCTAAATATCTCGTACACAATCTTGATGGTCTGGTTCATACATCAAACAATGCATTCATGGTTGGCATTTGATCTAATTCCAATTTAGAGCCTAAGCTGCATCGAGAGTATGAAACCCGAGCAACCTTCTCAGGCAGGCAGCACACTCATTTTTCACGACTGCAAGAGTGGGTGTTGCAGAACAGAGTATAATTGACTTTTCGAAGCAGATTTGACGTCTGATCAATTCTGACTCTGTTCTCCTCAGAGTCCAGGAGCTTTCGACATTTCACAGACGACGCTTGCCTAACCACTGGAGATTTAGGACAGCGTCTCCAACCACAACCCATGCCCATACATTAAGAAACTATGGCATTGATCATAAGGTCATACTCTATATGATGTGCATTTCTACGCGGAAGCAGATCCTTTGAACCTATATCTTTCCACTCCCTTGAACCCAAGCCCTCTCACCACAAACAGGTCACCACCCTGATCTCGTTCTGGCAAATCATCGCCAGTGTAATCCGAAGAAGCTGAAGTGACATAAAGGTCTTCTAGGCTGGGACCTGTGTACGCTGTCAGCCATATTTGTTCAGTTTCCCATACTGTCACTTACCTCCAAACACAACGCAAGTCATGTGCCATGCTTTTGGGAAGTCAATGACAATGTCAAGCTCGCCGGACGGTGTCAATCGAACAACTTTGCCTGCTGCCCATCGAGCCGACCAGATCCCGCCTTCGGAATCTGTACACATGCCATCTGGTTCACCGTATTGGTCCTCAAGAACCGAAAAGGTTCGTCTATTCGTCATGTTTCCTGAATCCTGTAGGAAGACATCGGAATCAGTCAAAGCTTCGATGTTTACACCATCAAACGCACCAGATCGTAGTCAAAGACAGCGATCTCCTTGATCCAGCTGTCGGTAAAGTACCTACACCACACGTGATGTCAGTGGAGTTTCGGTCAATGACCAAGGGAACACGAGATGGGAATCGACTCACATGGTTCTACCATCCGCAGTCCATCCCATGCCATTGGTACAAGTAATGTTATCTAACACGAGCGGAGCCTTGTATCCTCCTTCAGGCGTGGCTTCCAATGAGAACATCCGTCCATCCTTTGACCCGTGCTCAAAGCCTAAAGTGCCGGAAAGGAATCGTCCTGCTGGATCCACCGTACCCTCATTGAAACGCTTCTCTTTTTCATTGCATTTCGCATCAACTTCGATTGGGATGATTGGCTTCTTAGAGCCGTTTGGAGGAAATGGCAAAGAGCTGAAGGGAATATATGCAAATCCAACGTCCACAGCGGCAATGAGCTACAGAAACGAGAAATCAGCATGAGCTCATGATTTTGCTATCCTTACTGCAACTCACGCCCGATCCGTCTGCTAAACCGGACAAACTCGTGATTTTGTTTTCGAATGTTTGATACCCGTAGATGCCGGAGGATGGCTCATAAGTGTATACCTTTCGTTGATCTATGTCAACAAAATACAACTTCTGGGTTCGCGTGTCCTGGCAAGATTCATTATTTGTCAGTTTTAGAGAACACTGGTGGCCATCATCAAGACGTCAGCAGACCAACCCAGACAGCACCTAGGGAGATAATATCAGCGATGCTCTTCAACGCCGCATATTCGTTCATGCCTCTCGCTCACCTTCGCCCAAAGTGCATCCGATTTGTAGCAAAGGATCTGTGACTGTAAATATCTTTACCATAGTGACTGAGATGAATATCTGGACCAAACTCCTTTGGCAAAGAAATACATACAGAACAAGAAGCAGACTTCTTTTGCTGATTTCGAAACACCCAAAATTGGCATACTTCCCTAAATCCGCTAAATCCGTGATCTGAAGTACCGGACATAGCATCACGTGTTTGATAGGGGGCGCCGATCAAATTGCCCCAACTGCACCACCACATCAAGAATGTCGTTCCAGTTCCCTGTCAAATCTTTCTCCGTCCTTGTTTCCGTAGCCTCGAGGAAAATAGTCACCAGTCATGTCCAGTAAAGAACCACTCCAAACCAAATCAACATCATCATCCACCTCACAACATCCTAAACCCCGTTCGTCCGCCGTTGAAGAGATGGGCAGCGCGCAACCGCGGAAAAAAAGGAAACAGCGACAACAATTCAGCTGTGCAGGTCAGTCTCGGACGAGCTGGAATGACATTTCCACTGACAAATGGTACATCGTCTCGCAGAATGTCGGAGGCTAAAGCTCAAGTGTGATCGACAGAGCAAGTCCAAATCTCACCTCGTCCGAGCTTGTCGCCCCGGCTCCTGGCTAAAAAGTATTTGTGTAATTAGTCCCCTGTGCCAATTGCGTCAAAAGAGCTTGTGGGCACCTATGTCCGGAGAAGGAGCGGCGACAAGGAAACACGTGAGTGCCGCATTCTCTCTGTCGACGCCCAGACTGATAGTCATAACTTTCGAAAGAGAGTCTACTGGTCTGCTATCACGTTTAGAGAATCTCGAAGGGGTATTGCTATCTCACGGCATACCATTGCCTGCAACAGAACAGTCGAGCTCGCAACAGAGACAGACTACCCCTACGGTCGTTCTTCCTCGTAGCAATCAGTCCCCGACATCTTCTTCTCCATCGGATCACCCTCGTGCTGCACAAATTTCGACATCAAACGCTGCTTCCCAAATCAACCTTCCTATTCTATCTCCCCGTCGGCAAGTTACTGAGGCTGGATTGTCCGAGCTCGCTGACGCTGCCCCACAAATGAATGATGACTCATCGAGCACACCAACCTTTGCTATCTCTCATTTAGCCCCTCCACCTGAGATCAATCATGTCCACTTTGACTTCTCCGACCCTTCTTTGTCATCATTTGGCTCAGCCCCAATACAAGGTCTATCCGCCCGGCCCATGTCGCCCGAAACTCAAAGTTACGGTACTTTGATGCTGAGTGAAGGGGGGAGATCGAAATATCTAGGTCCTACCGCAGCGAGTGAGTGGCTGAAAGACGTGAGTGATTATTCGAACTCCAGTAAATCTTGCGAATTGCGCTTACACAGCTAGACGCCGTAATCAGCAAGAATGTACCGATCCAACGGAATCGCCTTCAGCTTCCAGATACCCGTCTCCTGAGCGCCAAGGTATGCCTATTGTGGCTCAAGAGGGTGAAACCTCGGCTTTGTTCCCGTTCAAGAGTCAACATCAGTCCATGGAAAGTCTTTTGGCCAAATTGCCCTCTATAGATGAGGGCTCGATGATGATCGACTCGTATTACAGGTATTTTGCATGGCAGTGGGTACTCTGTCCATTCTTATCGGTCTGTCGGTGGATCTAACGCATATTAGCTACAACGTCGCTCCTCGGGCAAGGTTTCAACCCCTGTTCAATGCCGCATATCAATCGCTCCACGGCGCACCGCATGGGACAGCTACCCGTCCCATCAAAGCTCAAGAGCTTGCCCTGGTGTATTCAGCAATGGCTATGGGTGCATTGCATAATCTGGAGCTACGGCCCCACGACCCTTGCGCTGAGGTATACTGCGGTTTAGCCAAAGCGTGTCTGGCCAAGGGTGATTTTCTAGTGCATACGACATTGGCTGGAATTCAAGCCCTGGTAGGTCCTTTAGCTTCTGAAGACCTTCCGCATTATATCCTAGAAGCTGATCTCAGCCGTAGCATATCATGGCTCACTACTTTCTGTGAGCGTCTGTTGATTTTCAATGTCAACTCGAGGCTTGGTGGAATATTTTCTGAAGCGAAAATTTGTGTAGGGAAACTGAACGAGGTCGAAATGGAGATGCGGCCTGGCCCTTGTGGGGCATAGCCATGCGTTTGATACAAGCAGTAAGTGTCATACGAGGACGCGTCTCTAAACAAAGTGCTCATTCGGTCTAGATGGGTATACATCGTGATGGCGCTCGATGGAATCTGCCAGAAGAAGTGGTCGAAGAGCGGCGGTATGTGCTTCATTCCGAAACTCCTGCCTTGGATGTTGATCATGCCGCTCTAGACGAGTGTTTTGGGAATGCAACACTGCCGATATTTTTCAGGTAAGTCGATCCCTTACTGCTAGAATTATCTCTGACATCGTAGTCAGGCCAACTGCTTCTCTCGACCGTAAGTCAAACTATCCGCCCTAAGCCCACCCACCCGTCTGGGATCAGGCACTGCATTGATACTTATGTACTCTCCCTCAGATGTACTATGTCACCTGACTATATAGACACAGCTTTTCCAGCAAGTACTGGCCCGCTGTTCGAGAAAGACTTCTTTACTCTTAAGTTCGAGCTGACGCAAATCTCCGTGGCGTGAGTACTACGAAATTTTGCGTGGGCGGAGTGGGCTGAGACCATCTCCTGTGTAATAGCATACTTAGTCACGCAATGAAAGTGAGACCAACACCTTACCACACTGTGAACGAACTTCATCAAAGACTGTAAGTTCACTCTGGATCGGCAGTTCGCACTCTTTGACACCTTCCGCTTCGATTCAGGTGCGATTTTGAAAAACAGGTGCCATTTCGCTTGCGGTGCCGCGCCGCTCTTTTGGCAATGCCTTCGGTCTATGCCGACCCTGCGGCTGCTATTCGAGACAGTCCTCAGGCTTTGAAGGGCAATCTGGTTCTGACTCTACAGGTGTGTTTTGTCGTGCGATTAGAGCTACGATATTGTCACTGATAGAGCTAAGTCCACTTACAGCAAAGTACTTTAGCCATTAACCTTTCTGAGACATTTCTGTTCCTCCATCGCCCCTACTACGCTCGAGCCTTGCATGATGCGTCGCAGGAGCCGACCAAATCTTCATTTGGACCCTCATTTCTTGCTGTTGTGGAGCGATGCCAAGTAATTATCAATGTTGTGACCAGCCTATACGCCATACACCCACATGTTTGCGCTCGTCACTGGTTTCTCTGGGTAGGTTGAAAGCAAATCAAATCGGGGGCTTTACGTGTCGCTGAGTGATTCTCCCTGCATTAGTACCACGCTTTCAACTGCGCAGTATGCCTTGGCACCTTGATCTTCAGCAGTCCACAAAACGCCTTAGCCAGCTTCGCCCTCTCTCAAATCGATGCCACCGTCGCACTCTACACGTCGGGAGTGCAGGGAGGTGCATCCAAACGAACGGTGAACAATCTGCGATGGCTGTTACGTCTGAGAGTACAGGCAGCTCGGAAGATCGAAAAGGCTATCGGTGGTCAGTCCACAGCTCAGCAAACGAACTATGACGTTGGCTCGGACAGCGAGGACGAGAACATTGAATTGATTGGCTGGAGAACCCGGCTGATTGAAAGAATCTCGAAAGGTGGACAAACCGCCAAGACCATCTCACAGACCACCCCGACTGCTTCAGCAGCCACCGAATCCCCCACAGCAGATGTCAATGACACGATCTCCGTCGCATTGCAACAATTGCTTGGCACATCAAATACAATAAGCGCTCAGGACGGTCAGCGATCCTCCACGAGTATGGATAATGAGTCGAACGACTTTTTCGGCAATTCCACAAATGACTTGGTGAGTGATTATCTGCCTGTCAAGCTTGCTTGCTTAAGGTTTACACGGTAGCTGCACCAATTTTGGGACCCTTTGATGCTACAAGATATGCCGGAAAACTCGGGTCAGCCGACCTCAGTGAGTCCTTCAGGATGTCGTAGAATCGAGAGGTGCTCTGTGCTTATTCCGGATGTTTCCTCCCCTATAGGGGACGAATTGGTGGGAATGGGATGCCGATTTAAGACTGGATCCTAACGGCGGAAGCGCATGAGACATTTGGAAATCTGCATCAGCAAA
This sequence comes from Kwoniella botswanensis, assembly GCF_036426115.1. Lineage (NCBI taxonomy): Eukaryota > Fungi > Basidiomycota > Tremellomycetes > Tremellales > Cryptococcaceae > Kwoniella > Kwoniella botswanensis. The sequence goes on along the minus strand of NC_088599.1, from coordinate 15,061,916 downwards.
TGCTGTATGCCAGTGCATTATGCTGCCATTCGGAACGTCATCCGAGTTTCATGCAACACATGTAACACGCATCCATCTAGCAAGTACAAGTATGTGAGACTATCTTTAAGGACCTTACAAATGCCATTTTGTGGGTCAAAGCGAAGAAGAACAGCACTCAGATTCAGCCTGACACGTCGCGATCCCATCAAGCGTCCATATCCATGCATGACGTTTGATTTTGTGTCCATGTGTTCAGGGTAGTACATATATTGAACCACAGATTGGACAAGCAAACCACACATAGTATCACAAAGTTACTTAGCTTAGAAGCGAGGTATGCAATTTGAATTGCTACCAAGACAAGTTCAAATGGTAGTCTAACATCTTAACACCGGACAAGCCAGAGATAGATCTGATTGTATGAAAAGGGGTAACCCAGCAACTTGTATCTATATTCAGTGTTTAATGAGATGCGAGCACAGCAGAGTATCTGCTTACGACTCGATACATACGATTCTGACCGTGTGCAGGAATTCTATCTGAGTGTATACCGTGCACGCGTGTACGCAATATTAATCTGTATTCAGATCCGCGGGATCTGACATGACAGTCGGAAAAGATACAGTATGCTACTGTACGAGGGGTCCGTTCTCGGTAATCTGCTCTTCCGGGTGCAATGCCGGATCATGTAGTTGTCGGTCGCGTGAACAGAGCAAATCGTTTGTCCGTACCACGGAAATATGGCATCCTTCCCCGCTTCGGCGCTGTGCATTGGTTTCATCAGTTGTATCCACTCTGGAAGCAGGCGTAAGCGATCAGCTGGTGCCCGTATAAAACACAGCATGACAGAGAACACAGAAGCATCTCTTTCTCCTCGTTGATCACTGCAAATAAGACTTTCTCTACAGTAATTAATCGAATTTATAAAGCTAAAATGAAGGTCGAAGGTCGAAGTAAGTCGAACCAAGTGACGTTATACGAATCGAGATGAGCGCTAACGCATGACCGACTTACAGCATTCATCATCACTGGCGGTTGTGGAGGTATTGGAGGTACTGTAGCGAAATCCATCATCGCGAAGGGAGGATACGTAGTGGTGAGTGTCTTTCGTGCATGCAAACTTGCTTCATCCTCACATGCTGACTCGCCCTACGCAGTCCTTCGATATCCTTGACGATGAGGCCGGTCAAGCCAAAGTTAAATCGTATCACCCAGAAAGAGCATTCTACTTCAATTGTAACATCGCCGACCTCGAATCTGTGGTGGCCGCCACCGAACAAACTCTCAAAGTCATTCCCAAGGGTTCCCTCTTCGGTGCCGTCCATTGTGCCGCTATTGCTCCCGGAAGAAAGTGGAACAACAAGCTGGTAGATAGTGTTGCTGTGAGTATTTTGAATCTCGTCTCCGTCACACTCGGGCTGATATATCAACCCCAGACATTCTCCAAAGTACTCCAAGTCAACGTTTACGGAACTTTCGCCGTTAATGCAGCCATTGCCGATGCTATCAACTCCCAATATCCAGACGAGGGTCCATTCGCCCCCCGAGTCACAGAAGAGAGAGGTTGTATTGTCAACGTCGCTTCTGTCGTCGCTCAACCTGTTCCAGCTCGTTGTCTCACCTACGGTGCTTCTAAAAGTGAGTAATGTGCGAGAGTCTGTTTGTGGCGGGGCTGCTCGCTGATGTGCTTACGTGTTCCTGTCTATAGCTGCTGTTCTTGGTATCACACAAGGTATGGCCGACTTCCTTGGTCCTTCTGGTATCCGAGTCAACTCTGTCTCCCCGGCTGTGGTAGCCTCTGGCTTGATGAGCGCAGACCGAATTGTGAGTGGCAGCTCTAGTCATAGAATCTGAGCTGACGTGACCCACCTTTTGTGAAGCCTTACTTCACCTCCGAGCTTGAGGCAGGTGTCATTTTCCCCCGAAGAGTGACGCATCCCGATGAAATCTCGGATGCGATTCTGTTTTTGATCGAAAATTCCATGATGAACGACTTCAACATCCGGGTCGATGGCGGATGGAGAGGCAGCAGTAACTGGGCTGGCCCCGTTGATCGTGAGGTTTAGAAACGTATTCATGTTATTGGCAACGCTGAGCTGACCTCTTAACCAAAACAGCCCGAAAGAACGCTTTGTCTCTGGAGTAAGCGCAAATCGAACCTGAGGACTTTTTGTACAAATTTGCATGCATTTCTGATTTCATAACAAGCTACGTGTCAGATTATCTCACCACAAGAATGTCCGGGCCGCCTTTCAAGGGCTTCTTCAATGACTATGCAGTTCCATATGATGTGTGAAATTCAAAGCATTGCTGAAAATGAGCTTATGATCCATTGCAGCGCATTGTTACTCTTGCACCAAGCTACCTACAACCTGGAAAACACTCCGAGATCGTTTCTTTTGAAACGTTTTTCCCGGTTGGCATGATCCGAAAGCTGGTGATACTTCACTTGGTCGGCAACGGATTAAGCGGAGATAAAGACAAGTTATTGGTGAAGTGCAGATGAGTGAATCCCTCACCCTGAATCTTGCCGCAAGCTGTTCCCTGAGACCGCTGACGTAGGGGGCTCAGAGTTGTCACTTTAGTAGGGTCCCCGCCGCGGCACCAAGGCAAAATGTCTTATGGTTTGCAAACAAGATTCTCCGGTCCGAGGAGTAAATCAGATTACGAAGTCTGCTTTAAAAGTCCACACGAAGCAGCCACAAGGTGATCATACATCTGTACTGGCACTTCATTCTTGATCTCAAGCTAAGTGCCTCTTTCAATAATTTCGAAAACAACATGTCACAAAGCAAAATAACCAGGATCGACCGTGCAGATTCTGATAGCACTCCAGATTTCTCTCTGAATCTGATCGTGAGTGGAAGAAAATGGCTCCATGGAGTCGTAAATTGACGCGTCAAATATAGGACGAGGACCTCATTAGAGCCGAGAGCGATGACAAGTTGACGCTTTACTTGTTCTCTTTGATTCTGGCTGTAAGTGCAGATCAGGAAAGTGCAAGATCCGAGCTGAATTGTTCCTTTCCAGGCTGCGATGGCTGGTTTTCTGTTCGGGTACGATACAGCGGTTGTTGGCGTAGCCTTACCGTTGATTGGCGATGATTTGGGCCACGAGTTAACATATTCGCAACAAGAGATTGTCACTGCGGGTACAACCATTGGAGCGATTTTCGGATCCTCCATTCTAGGAGCATTCGCCGACAAATTGGGACGCAAGTGGTGTATTACCATTGCCGATGCATTGTGAGCTATAGTCTGGTTCATGTCTGCTGTACACACCTAACTTAAAGTCGGACAGCTTCACGGTGGGGGCTGTTCTCATCGCCTCGAGTTACTCTTTGGCCCAGATCATCGTCGGACGTATCATTCTAGGCGTAGGGGTCGGAGGTGCGGCGGTGATTGCGCCCATGTACATCACAGAGTTAGCCCCGACTGCCGTACGTGGTCGATGCATTGGCATCAAGTGAGTCTTAATCTTCAGCCAAGATTGAGCATAGCATGCTGAGCACGCTTTCAGTGCCTTGTTCATTCCCGTAGGACAAGTTGTGGCTGCCGGTATAGGCGCCGGTGTACAGAATATGCAACATGGATGGCGTCTGCTTTGTATGTATCCCGATCGTGTCAGAATAGAAAACGGAGGAGCTGATCGTAGGATAATACAGTTGCTCTTGGTGTTGTACCTTCCGTCGTGCAACTTGGCCTGATGCACTGGCTTCCGGAATCGCCCCGAGTGTTGATTTTACGAAACAGAAAGGAGGACGCTCGACAAGTCATGCGGAAAATCTATGAGCATGCGTCTGATGCTCAAATCGAATTCAAGCTGCGCGTTGCCGAGGAATATGTCGCTGCTACAACCAAACTGCAGAGACAAATGACTTTATCGCAGCGATTGCACAAGATATGGGCCACCAAAGCGTACCGAAGACCGATCATCACTGTCAGCGGTCTTCAATTTTTTGGGCAACTCTGTGGCTTCAACGCCTTGCTGTACTATGCTGGTACGCTATTCGGGTTGTTAGGCCTGTCAAATCCTGCACTGGGAGGTCTGATCCCTTCCGGAGTCAATGCTCTTTTTGTGGTAAGTCCGGCAATGCTACGTTCTCACGTACAGTCCCTCAGATTACGCTGATATGTGTTCCCAGGTGATCGGCATGTCCTTGGTTGACAGGGTAGGAAGACGTGGGCTACTCGTATGGGCTGGGCCATTGATGGTGAATATTCAGCAGACTGCATCAGATGTTGCGATGATGTCACTGTGCTCATATTTAAGGCCATCCTCAGATCGCCGGTCTCGTTTGGAATATTGTCGCTTTTTACTGTGAGCGACAGCTCTCATCCATTTCGATGACTCTGACCCGCAGTTAACCGTGACATGGTTGTCCCCTTTCAGATATGTGTCAGCCTACCGGAGGCTTCCTGGACACGGAATTTTCGTACGACAAGACTCATGTCGGTGCCGTGATCGGCGGAATCGTGCTGTTCACAATGGGTTTTGGGATGACCTACTCCCATTTGGCCTGGTATCAATCAGAATTCCTCGCATTGGAAATTCGAGCATCGGGATCCGCTATTGCCACGACGACCTGCTGGGTAGCCAACCTGGTGGTCTCAGTATCATTCTTGTCGGAGTTGGAGACCTTAACTCCCTCCGGAACATACGGCTTATACCTTGGGTTCGTTGTGGCTGGTTATGTCTTCGTTCTGTTTTGCTACCCCGAATCCAGTAAGTGAAAGGCTTATATCAAAACGAGGAATAAAGTGCTGAGAAATCATATCGTAGAGGGTTTGTCCATTGATGAGGTTGCAACCGTGTTCCATGATGGCTTTGGTGTCCGGAAGTCGGTCGAGATGCGACAGGCCAAGGATGCCCTTCGGCAAAAATGGGCCAAGGAGAATGATGGAAACATTCATGATGCTGCTCAGAAGGCGCGAGACACGGCTCATCTGGAGTTCTCTGCACGGCAAACACGAGGTTTCCGTGACGATATCGAAGAGCAAGCGTGAAATGTTATGGCATCCTTACATACAGCAGATTAACCCAATAATGGATGTTTAGGAAGGCATGGTCTGATTGTCCTTGGAAAACATTGCAGTTGTTTTTCTCGTTTCAACTTGACACTATATCCAAATATAGATCATATAGACGTCATTTCGCAAATGCAGCATGAACCCCAGGTTTGACCTGAGCCTACATTTTTTTCACCTCCGGTCAAAAGGAGATATTTTATATTCGAAGGCTAATCAACGGACCGAATAAGATACTGACGAAAGCTGCGGAGCAGTTCGGATGCTGAGATAGTCATTGTCTTGTGCATTGTGGAAATTTTGATGGATAATGAATCACCTGACCGGGTGAGGGATAATAGCATACATCAGCGACATTAGTCTACCGAGAGATGTTATGGAAATCTGGATTGCGACATGCACGGAGTTACGGAGGAGAGTCTTGGCCCGAAGCTTTTTAACCCTAGGCGTTGAGAACGCGCAGACATACGACATCCACAAGAAGTTCTCAACCAGAAGTATCCCCTGGGGCACGGAACAAAAGCACAGGCACAGACGACCAAACACGGATTAAGCGGAGATCACGCAGTATCATGACTTACGTCTTGGAGTCCCGGCAACTGTCGTCAGGGATTTACGGGGTCACGCTGAACCCCACAACGATCGGATTGGCCAATCTTTCACAGGAAATTGGCTTGCATTGCCACCAAGTTGCAAAGTATATAAGGGATAGTCTGAATCGCAGTTGTGGCCTGTTTCGTACACTTGTAAACACTTCGATATTTATCTGGGACTTTTTGGCGCGTAATTAACCCAAATACATCGATATGCAAGATATTATACGCGAAGACAGGACACCCGACACTGTGTCTGAAAAAGGTGACATCGTTCAAGCAGAAGGCAAACCCCAAGCTGTTCATTACGAAAATGCTCCCACCTTTGAGGGAGCCATCAGCGCAGGTCATCTCATAGTATGAATCCAATTCTTCTGAACTTTGAAAGGCCATGGTACTGACAAGCACGCGTAGGACGAAAATCTCTTGCGAGCCGAAAATGAGGACAAAATCACATCCTACTTCATTTTTCTCATATCAATCGCTGCTGTGGCAGGGTTCCTCTTTGGTTATGGTACGTCCTTCTACTGCCCCGTTGTGGACGTACACAGCTGACGTTATGTATCTACAGATACCGCCATCATTGGTTCCGCCTTGCCTATGGTGGGCACTGATCTTGGACACGACCTCAGTAATCCAGAGCAAGAGATTATCACCGCTGGCTGTACAATAGGAGCTATCTTTGGTGCTCTTATTTTGGGTGGTCTCGCCGACAAACTCGGTCGAAAATGGGCCATGGCTCTAGCTGATCTTGCGTGAGTCACACCACTTTAGACCATACTCAAGGACGCTCGCGCTGATTTGTCTTAGCTTTACTGCTGGTGCCATCATAATCGCGGCTTCCTTTTCGGTTCCTCAAATCATTATAGGCCGTCTCGTACTGGGTGTCGGTGTAGGTGGGGCCGCGGTCATCGGTCCTCTTTACATCACCGAGCTCGCACCGACTGCCGTGCGAGGCCGATGTATTGGTGTGAACGCCTTTTTCATTCCTTTCGGCCAGGTCATTGCCAGCGCTCTCGGCGCTGCTTTTCAAGATCGAGTGCCCAATCATATCGGATGGAGAGTACTCTGTACGTTATGACAGACCGTATACGAGGTGATTGGTCATTCCCTAACTGAACTTTGAGTTTCCTGTTCCTCTTAGTCGCCCTGGGTGTTGTTCCCTCCATCGTGCAGCTCGCATTGATGCATTGGCTTCCTGAATCTCCAAGAGTTCTTTTGCTTCGTGGCCAAACCGACCAGGCGAAGGACACCCTTCGGACAATTTACAAAGGCGCTTCTGAAGAGGTTATCGATTTCAAGCTGCAAGTCACCCAACAATACGTAGCCGCCACCACTGTCATGCGTGAATTTTCTATTTGGACCCAGTTGAAGAAGTATTGGTCCCACAAGCCTTACAGACGGGCAATCATCGCCGTTTCTGCAGTTCAAGCTTTCGGGCAACTCACCGGTTTCAACACTCTTCTTTATTACTCGGGAACCGTTTTTGGTTTGTTAGGTCTCAAGAACTCTGCTGCTGCTGGTTTGATTCCCTCTGGTGGCAACGCAATGTTCTTGGTTAGTCCTTAAGTTGATTCCTCCGTTTTGAGGTAGCGACGCTGACCCGCGGTGAAACTTACCAGTTCATTGGTATGACCATTGTGGACAGAGTTGGGCGAAGAAGACTTTTGGTTCTTGCCATTCCTGGAATGATCCTGGGAATGGTATGGATGATTATAGGCTTCCATTGTGAGCAGGCTCTGACGATAGTAGTCCCAAGATTGGGCTGACTCTTGGTTTCCCATCAACCTAGTCCTCACCAAAGAGACCGCTGGTGATCTTGTCGCTGGTTATCAATATGGCAACGGCCTTGTCGGTAGTGTCTTGGGTGCCATTCTGCTCTTCACGGTCTGTTTCGGTATCACCTATTCACACATTGTATGGTATCAATCCGAATTCTTAGCTTTGGAAATCAGAGCTGTCGGTTCAGCTATTGCGACAACATCTTGCTGGGTTGCCAACCTGGTTGTCTCTGTCTGTTACCTTACGCAGCTTGAGCACCTTGGTGCTACCGGTACATACGGCTTGTACCTCGGGTTCATGATCGTTGGCTACATCTTTGTATGGTTCTGTTACCCTGAAACCAAAGGTCTTTCCATCGATGAGACCCAATCCGTCTTTGAAGATGGCTACGGCGTCAAGAAGGCCCAAGCGATGTTAAAGGAAAAACGACGACTTGCAGGTCAGCTCAATTCTTCCGCTTAATCGTTCGATTCAAACACATGAAGTGACTGTCCAGGTCGTCATACCTGTGGCAGGATATGCGAGGTGTGAGATAAGAAGGGAAATGACCAAGGTGGATGAACGTTTGTACAGTGTTTGTACTATTGTAAGATGAGATAAATATCCTAATATTTTTGAAATCAACAAGTCAGACATGTATTGAGAGGTTCTACAGATTGTCTGTGCCATTGCCCATCTGGCTTCCTGAATCCTCCCAAATCGCAGGCAATCATCAAGCTGGACTCATCATATATCCTAATAAGACATGTGGATAGCCCAGCAACGGACCATGCGCTAGCCTCAGTAGCCTTGTTCCAATTTAAGCCAGGCATTGCCGACTTTGGACTGTCTGGATTGTATCCGACTTTGGAAGCAATGGCGAGGCAGGATGCAACCGCTGTAACTGTATTTTCAAAGCTTGGTGGCAGGCTACGGAAATCACCTGCGATTACCGTAGTATGATTGCGAACCAGATCTCATGTCCAGTGAAGCAGTCCCTAAACAAGTGGTGTGTGACGCAAGACCGGAAGTCTCAATTGCTGCCATGCTCGTGCTGGCAGACAGAGTTGATTCCCTTTGAGTCAGGTCTCCTGATAAATCCTTTTTCTGCCTTCACCACATATTCACATACAGTAAATATACACGATTTGTTGTCCTTGATAGTAGAGCTCCATTCATGTTATTGTCTAAATCCATGCCACACGAGGGGAACAACCGCCATGAGAATGCAGAACTTGAAGTTGCAACCGCCTGCGTGTGTGTCTCATAAGACTGTAGATCTGATCAACCTAAACCTCCAGCAAAGGCGAGTCAAGAGGGGTCCAGATCTCCATAGGAACCAAGACGGGGTTGTCCGGCAGCCTAGAGGTATCTGATGATGATCGCTATTACACTGTTAATAGACGTTCGATCCATGAGCTTGATGCCAGCGGGGTGTTGATATACACTTGAGGAAGCCATGTCCACATAGAAATACCGGCCTGTGGGTTTTATGACCAATATCTCGATTCGATTTTTGTGGGAACAATTGCATGCAAGCTCAAACATCTATCATTATATCGTCCATCGAATTACGGAAAGAAAAGAGACTAATCTACAATAGAACATGAGATGAAAATTCGAAAAGATGATCCCCTGAGGTTTATGCAGTGTAAGGAGACGGTGAGATTCCTTCGATGAGAGCTTTGAGCCTCAGCGCAAGTCTCTTGGAGTGGAAACGTGTGTATGGCAGATAGCCGACGAAGACCCAAAGGTTTGGTACTCCCGACTCTTTGTAGGCAGATCTAAATTCACCTTCTTCGTCTATACCCCAGATAGGAACACATTGATCAGCGATCTTGTCTCCCAGGGTGCTCTTGATTGAGTCGATTGTGTTTGAGAAACCGGTAGCAAAGACTATGAGATCATAGTGTCTCTCCCGACCGCCTGAAAGGATTACTTTATCTTTGGTGAAACTTTCGATGAATCCCGGCTCGACTTTGATCTTCCCGTTGATGATGTTCTCGCAAGCTCCAGCATCGAAGTAGAACCCTCCGTTTCTAGTTTGACCAAGAGTACCATTACCGGTTCCTCTTTGACCTCTCCATGTTCTTAGACCTTTAGCGTGAAGAGCATTAAGCAACTCCCTGTCGGCGTTCTCGAGGTATTCTGCATTTCGACGACCTAATTCTTCAGCGGGACCGGTGGGGTTGGCAAAAGCTAAACGGTCTTGTTCATCGAGATCTGGTCGAACACCATTCTTGGGTTCATATCCGCCAATGGCACGAGGAACGGAATGGGTCAAGGACATGATGTAGGTGGGAGATCTTTGGAGGATAGTGACATCAATGTTCCTTCGTGCGCAATCGTATGCTGTGTCGAAACCAGAGGATGATGTACCGACGACAAGAACCTTTTTGTTCACGAAGTCTCGTGAAGAGTCATGGGCCGTTGAGTGTCGGTAGATACCACCCTCCCATTCATCGATTCCAGGAATTACGGGGATAGTAGGGACACCACAGAGAGAGGTAGCCATGACCTGTGTTGGGCGTCAGCTTGTACTCCTCGGAGAAAGATGGACAGCGCCAAGAGGACTCACCAAGTGCTTGGGCTTGATTGTTCGGATGTCATCTTTCCCTCCTTTGTTGACTTGGATTGTCCAATTTCCATTGACATCTTGATCCGCTTTGACAACTTTGGAGCTGTTCCATACAGCGAGCTCCATGGCTTCAGCATACCATTGCATGTATCGACCTTGCTTCTGGGCTGGAGTGTAGGTCGGCCAGTGGTCGGGGTAAGGGAAGTACGGGAAGTGATCCGCCCAGTGAGGGAAGTGTAAAGAGAGGTACTCGTAACGCTTTGTCCAGACTTCCCCGATCTCGGCACTGTGGTCCACAATTAGGGTTTTAACTCCTAGAACCTTGAGCCGAGCTGCAAGAACGAGACCGCTATGAGATTGAAGCATCTGTTAGCACTTGCTCGCATGTCAAGACCAAGGAAATGTACACACTTTTGTCCGCCTCCAACAATGACAACATCTGGCACAATTTCATCATCTTCCTTGGCTCTTTGTTTCTCCCAACTGATGCTGCCAGTCATATGTCCATCGGCAGGTGGTAGTTCCGGGAAATTATGCAACGATTCAATAACGGTGTGCAAAGTCCAAAGCTTCCAGCCTTGGGTTGTCGAGACCGCCTGCACAACAGCATGCGCATTTGCCAAATCGGTATCAAGTGAGACGACAAACTGGAGGTAAGCGAGGTCCGGGTAGGGTTTTTGGATCGAAGGAGCGGGAGACAAGAACTTCAAATTCCTGGCTTTGGTGGTAGGTAGTAAGTCTTTAGCAGCTCGAGCAATGTTCTCCTTGAAGTTGAATGATCGGTAGTCCCAAGTGAACGCGAGTTTGTCACGCCATACACCTATCATAAAGGTCAAAGTCAGGATCTCGACAAGGATCTCGTGGTCACTCAAGTGGTACTTACCGTAGTCGAGGAACAAGTCTGTGAATCCGTCGGCATCGCCAGCTCCTAAGACTTCGGAGAGTCGAGCGACCAATGCTTCGGCGGTTTCAATAGGATCGACATCAGCTGCGATGTCCTGACCAAGAGATTCGATTGTTGGGAGAGCGTGGTTGTACTTGAAATCGTACATGTAATTGTCGGCTAAAGGAAGTTTGGGTTGTTGTTCGGTTTGAACTTCGCCCTCTACAACCTTCGCCTTTAGATCTGCGGGGTGTTCGTTGACATGGTCCAGGACAGCGGTAGGAGCCATTTTGTTTGATCTATTCTTCTGCTGAAATTGGAGAGACTGGATAAAGAGGAATTTTCGACGGGTGAATCTATGTTATATCAAAGTGGTTCACAAGTAGACTAGCCGATGCTGATCCCCATACCATCCTCAACTCCTTGCTGCCTTATATATCCCCTCGTGCTCAATGGATGTTTGCAGCTTGCTCCGGATTTCAAAGTTGGAGGATTGAACGGGGTTTTCAGCTTGCCAACAAGCCCGCCGATCGCGGAGATAACGGATATCCGCCACTTTCTTTTCCTCTTAACTTGTCATTGCTGAGGAAAATCCGGTTAGGGGATCAGTGCGGAAAACCCGGTCATCCACCTGGTGCTGCCGATTTCTTGCGGACATAATTCAACCCCATCGCTCATACAACAACCCCACATATACTTGAAATCTCAGCTCCGTTCTGGGTCTAGTTTTTTTGCTCTTTCTGCAAATCGAATCTGCTTACGACATGTCCCGAGATCGTTAAGACAAAGAGCTGTTCGTACCGCGCTCAAGCATTGCATTACGTCCGAGATCGGCGTTCCCAGCTGTCATGGACCATTTACCCCCTTGTTCAAAAATGGTGAGATTCGCAAATTATTCTCAAGCCAGTTTGCCAGAAAGCAACTCTGAAAGTTCCCAATCTCAGCTTCGACGAACCCCAATCTGGCTCCTCAACCATGTCATATGGGTACGAATGCATCAAGGCTGATGTTGTTGGAGTTGTTGAAAGATTAAATAAGGTGAAAATTCAGGGTGCTACAGGCAAGTTCCACGATAAGGTGGGTGGGTATATAGGTTCCGAAATGGTCAGCCTTATTGAAACTCAGCTGCGAATCGAAAGGTGGTGAACGCAACACGATTGCGAGAGGCAGAACGAGGTTAGTAAGGCCGTGGAAGGAAAAACAGACAACAAATATCAATAAATGTTGCCGATGCATCGTATACACACAGATAATGCACTTCCCATCTATCTCGTCTGATGAGCTGACATTCTGTCAAACGCAACATCACCATCCGTGTCAATCTTCTCACCCTCGACCTCATGACCTTCTTCGATACTGCTCTCCGATTTGGTCTCGACGAGAGACTTGGGCACGTTCTGGTATGGAAGACCGTAGCGTCTGACCAAGACAGCGATAATGGTGCAACCAGTGATTGCTATAGCGTAAAACCCTGCTCCCATTTGATATCCGTATTTGTCTATGACGATGGGTGAGCTGTATTCGAGATACACCTGTTTATGCACTCACAATGAGGTGCCTGCGATGCTGGGTACATGATGAATGGGAATCCGGATATCCAGGCGTACCCTATACCATTGGCGAGACCGATGACCAGAGTTCTGACTTCGGCGTCGGCGCTGCAGAGCTGAGAAGGGATCTTAGCAGGATTATGTGGAATGAAATGATGTGCGACTCACCTCAGAGAACCAGGTTAAGAGCAAAGCACCCGACCCGACAGCGCAGTAGATGAGCATATAACCTGTAAAAAGGTCAGTTCCGCATGCACTAATTGCCCCTTCAGCTAGAAAATGACCGACCTGCGAACTGCCCGTTGAATCCAATATCCCAGATCGACAACAATATGTGACCCAGCATTCCAATTCCCGCGACGACCCAGATCATCGCGAGTCTAGCTCCGAAGTAATCACTCAGAGCGGCCGATCCGATCGTTGCGAAAATTTGAAGAGCTTGTCCACCGGTAGGGATCAAGTTGACCTGATAAACCGAGAACTTGTGCCCTGATGGGTTACTCTTCAGATACAGGTTGAAGTAAGAGATGGCTGCGGAGAGTTTGTCAGCATGCACACGATTCGCATGATAGGCATCACTCGCCTTGGCCAGCTACGATACAGGGTGGGTAGCAAAACATGATGATCCACGCGGGGTACTCTTTGACTGAATGAAAGGTCAGCTGAAGAATCCGAACACCATCAAGCACGACTCACAAACGGCAATGACTTTGGCCAAAGTGAGTTTTCCCTTTGGTGCTCTACCGATCTCCTTCATCCTCTCCTCTGCTTCTTCTAGGTGATGAGGTTTGAGCCAGATAGCACGAGAGGTCTTGGGGGTGTCGGGAATAACTGTACAGGGTAGTCGTCAGCGACTGGTCCTATCGGTTAGAGTGAGAACTTACGCCAGAATCCAGCACAGGCAATGGGAAGGGATATAAGCTACATGGAGACATCATATTAGCGGTCTCAGACCCATGAATGCTCCTCTTTGTCGACCAGACCTACCATATCAATAATAAATAACCAACGCCATCCGCTCACTGGAAGATTGAGATCTAGGTCAGAAGGAGCTGCAATCGTGTGGAGATGTGTGACTCACGGCCATGTTTCCCGTTCAAGCCGCGATAGATGGCCGCTTGGAGATACCCACTGAAATATGGTTGATAAGCAGCGAACCCAGGTCACGGGTATATGCCGCAACTCACGAGAACATCGAGCCAGCCGCACTGGATGCTTGCAGGAATGCTACTCGCTTGGCGAGTTCCGCAGGAGTACTTGAGGAAAGTCAGCAATCGGAACCGCCAGTGATGAGACTGCACTTACTACCAGGAAGCCAAAACGCTCACAAATCCAGGATATGCAATGGACTCAAATAGACCGATAAGCTGGCGATACTGAGAGGTCAGCGCAATACTAAGCTTGGAACAAAGGTTGTCGAACTTACAAATCTCATCGCGAAGATCAACTTTACATTTTTGGCAGCGGCATTGATACTATCCAAAGGAGTCAGCTCCAGCCCAGAGCTCGACAGATAGAATGCACTCACGCGATAAGAATACTCCAAGCTTCAGTTTCGCATATAAGTCAGCTATGAGCATATCTCAATTTCCCTAGCGAACGTTACATACAGATTTCAAAGATGGGTACTATTGAAAACAAGTTAACGCATTCCTTAGGATAGGAGACGACTTGAGGACTCACCGATTACACTAGGACGGAACCTGGCAGTGAGGAATTGGCTCGGAATAGTACCAATTGTATACCTGCAGACGCAAACAGTCAACGAGTCTCTCAATAGCGGACACCGCAATTCACTCACCCGATCGAGAAGAAGGTTCCAACCCAGTTGTATTCATTCCCTTTGAAATGGAGCTCTTCTTTCATACCCGAGACATAGCTAGGTACATCGAGGTCAGCCATGGTCATGCAAGGAGAATACGTCTTGCATACTTACGCGTTACTGTGCGCCTGTTGATCAATCTGTAAACACGATCAGCATCGCGGTGGTACCATTCATAGGTATGACACATACATATTTCATACCTGCGTGATGGATCAGCTCTTGGTGTGGCCTGCTACATCCACGATGTCAATACTCACAGTAAGATACACACACATAGGTCATCAAGAAAAGATCTAATCGTCGGACTAATGCTGTTCTTGTAGCCTTATGCACATCGTCCTCTCCCACAACCCCATCATCTCGATTTCTTCTGTTGAATAACCGCATAGTACCGATTGTTTTATCTGAATCAGGAGCGTAGATGGTTGCTGCTTCATCTTGGCCTCTTGAAATCTCACAGATCGATCTTTTATAGTGGACCAGAAATAATTAGGTATTGATGCATAGTATGGCAACGTTGGTAAAGAGATCGACAAAGCGATCACGTCACACGCTGAGGAGACTCGAGGCAACGGGGTTAAGGGGAAAAGCAAAGAACACGACATCCGGGTATGAAACGATTCACGGATCACGTCAAAGTTGGTAACTTCTCACCCGTGGAAAATGCATTCTCGACCGAAAGCTCAATGCTTGGCTGGTAATGACGAGCTCAAGCGTAATAGACATACATTTCATTTCTCGGGCCTTCCGAGGCCATCTTTGTTCACTTATACGGTCGTCGAAGTGTAAAATCACGAGATGTACCTATTCTCCCAGACAAACAAATCAATCAAGATAGTGCACATCCAGCATGGCAGTCATAGCAGCACCACACGAATTGGATGAACCTCTGTATCCAGCTTATATGCCAACCTTGACTGATGAGATCTTTCCAGAGTGAGTCACAGTGGAGAGTGGTCTCGATCTAGCATCATCCTGACCCTAGCCTCCTTTAGACACGAGCCATTCGAGCATGATGACCCAGCACTCAGAGCAGACCCAACTTTTCCCCATCTTATAGGCTCGAAAACTGTAATCAAATCCGTCACACCACTCTTCGGATCGGAACTCGACAATGTGCAGTTAACAGAACTTGATTCAGCAGGTCTAGATGAGCTAGGGTTGCTCGTCGCTCAGCGGGGCTTCGCAGTCTTCCGCAATCAGAATTGGAAGGATGCAGGGTTTAAGAAACAGCTGGATATCGCCAGGTATGTCCCAGAAGAAGTATTCTTCTCCAACGAGCCATTCCGATCTGATCATGTCCTATCTCGTAGACATTTCGGCCCACTTCACAAACATCCAGTCCAACCTAGACCTGCAACGGAGACTGAGATAGCTGTGATCTATCAATCGGCAGCAGAAGTCAGGAGGATGTAAGCGTTGCCCTAAAAGATCTTGCCGTTGTAGCTGACTTTTGATAATCTAGCAATTACTGGGGTAACAGAGTATCGGGCGTGAATTGGCATGCGGACCAGACACATGAAAGGCAACCACCTGCCGTGACGTTCTTTGGAGTACTGGAGAATCAGGTGAGCACACCAATCTTCGAGGGGGATAACTACTAAACAAACGATCTTTTGCAGGGCTGGTGTGGAGGAGACACGATCTTATCGGACTCGGTTCAGGCCTTCAATCACTTATCACCAGTGATGCAGAATATGCTTATTGGATTGAAAGCGATTCATTCGAGTAACGCTTTGACTCTAAAGGCCAAGAAAGAGTGAGTAATCTGTCGATTGCGAGACTGATCACTTGGACTGATCTTAAGACCTTACCAGTGGAGACGCCCTTCGTAGAGAAGCAGTGAATACCGCCCATCCTCTTATCACTCAACATCCAGTAAGATACCACTCTTTGTCTTTTCATCGTCCGGAGCTGGATTAATGAGACCTTAAACTTCAGGTCACGGGAGATAAAGTGCTATTCATTAATGAGGTATTCACTACTTCGATAGAAGGGATGAAGGTTGAGGAATCAGATAATTTGTTGAAATTCCTGTTCAATTATATTGCTCGAGGTGCAGATTTCCAAGCTAGAGTTAAGTGGGAGGGTGAGTAAGCATCATTCTGTCCTTTCTTCAAGCACTGATGATCGACTATGATCATGACAGAGGGCACTGTCATCGTCTGGGACCAGAGGAGAGCGCAACATTCGGCTACGTTAGATACTCCACACGACAAACGTCGACACATGATCAGGATAACTCCATTGGGTGGTAAACCTATCCCTGCGACGAGGGACTAGAACTTCCACAGCAGTTATTATCATACTTTATATGCCTGATCATTCCCTTATATGCATGACCATTCCCTTATATGCACTCAGCCGTTCCTGCTAAACAAGTCTCTAGATGCACACAGCGCATGCCGATCGTATGCATGCTTGGGCTAAAGCTATACACGACTGAACTACAGATGGAACAATGTCACAACGCCATACCTCAAGAATTGTCAGGTAGTTCTGACTGGCGGACGTAGCGAACGTTGACGAACATCTTGACTCCTCTAGATGTTCGACGGTAATGTAAGCTGCAATTCATCTGGGAAATTCCCTGGCCTGATGCCCCACTCACTCGTTGGGACACGATGTATACGGACCATGTATCTATTTGCAATCGTCGTCAGTTCACATGAGATCCTCAGCGATGCGAAGGTTGACACTTACCATTCCAGGCGGTCGACAGCAGTAAGATCCAGCGGTGAACCACCTGATTTGTTTTATCAGCACCTGATCGAGCATCTCTACACTCCCTTCATTTGCTTACTGCTTGAGAGCCTTGTCATAAATTGATCCTGACAGTATGTATACCTCCTCCCTGGGATGGCAGAACATTGCAAATCAACGCCAGGATCAATATGGCAGAAATATGACCCACCAGAAATCGGCATGGACTTGCGCTGGACCAAATTGCTCGTGACCTGGATCTCTCGACACTATCTTGGTCGTATCTCCTGTCTCGGCACTGATTGCCTGCCGTCAGTGGAACGTTTGTCCAAGGTACGCCAGCAATGACTTACTCGTAAGCTAGTATCTGCTGAGCAAAACCTTCCTTCCTCTCCCAAGGAAAGTCGTTGGTGGGCCTGAATTCTAACTCGGGTTTTGGCATCTTGTCAGATCAGCGTGAGTTTCACAGTTCCGTTGGTCGAAGTTGGTGAAGAACTCGCAGAGATTTGGAGATAGATCCATATGTCTGGTCAACAACAGTCGACTGCTGATGAGGGCTTGGGCAAATTTAATCGCAAGCCTATGATTGAATCTCGGGCGATACGGGTGGTACGGTCAAGTCGGTATCCCGAAATTCAGTTGGAATGTATGAGACATGGTGTTATCCGCGATCACGCCATTTGATTCAGATTTTATTCATATGTCTCTTGATCAAATTGCATCGAATTCTCTCGCCCAGTGATAAATTTTTGGACACATCATGCATGCAGAAATTACATATCGGCAGCATAGCTCCTGAACCAACCCCCCCCCCCCTTTAGTTACCTTCCTGATACGCTGGCCTGTTATCCCATATTTGGTTGCCTCTGTAGTATGAGTTGGCATGAGCACGTAATGAAAATCAGAGACGAACAACAACTCGCGCTCACCCTTCCGAAATATTCATGAATGATAACATCCACGCTTCAAGCGCCGGATCAGAAAATGTAATCCCGGGGTCCAGCTGCGTTACACCTTGATTGGCCACCTGGTTGTCGGAAGCCAAAAGCGTTCCCACTAGTTGATCCTGTACTGTTTCGCCTCTTCTAACTGTATTACTAATTCTCTTCAACGCATGTACGAAACTACGGGACGATCAGGAGGTATCAGCGCTGGCAGCTCGAGCATTTGTCTTAACACAGACGATCATGACCCACTCACCTCTCGTGTAATCCAGCAAAAGATCGTCGATCATTCAGTGCTTCCACAAGGAGTTGTATCGTAGTTGCACCGATTCTAGCTGCACGAGCTACTTGTGTACGTAGAGATCCTTCATAATGTCGGAACACGGCAATTACATTGGAAATGAGCTCGTCGTCCGCATTGGCGACTGGCAAGTTGTCACCATGCCATGCTTGTTGAATGAGCACCACCACAGCTGACTAATTGTTGAGAAGGGATGTCAGCGCGCTAGCGTTGATCACGCTGGAGGCACTCACCTGCAAGTGCAACAGGAAAAAGCTTGAGTGAGGATTACAGTAAGTATGTTTACATAGGTACAGCAAAGAGCAAAGGGAACTCACCACCCTCGAACCAACGGAGCACCTAAGCGATATAATTCTAACGCTGCAGATATCAATCCTCTAGCAGCATTTTCCACTGCCTGTTTCAACGCGTCTTGGGTGGGCGACTGTTGTCCCGACTGTACGACTAGCAGCATTCTTCAATTGTATGTTGTATGAGTCAATGGAGAGAGATGAAAGGCGAACTCACATGGGCGGTGGAATCGCATACGTCTGACATGTAGATTGTAAACCGAAATGAGCTTCGACCAGGTCATTTGCCTATTTTCGCGTAAATCTATCTGATCAAGAGTATATCGAGTATGAATTTGCCTGAAAAAGATCACATCAGAAACTACTTCCGACAGCTCAGAGGAGCACTGTGACTTCTTGTGTACCCACAAGATCCTCTCATCAATGTCCAGCAAGACTTGATCACCTGGTGGCCTATCCCTCTTTACCAAGTTGAGCCATTCCCTCTGCATCTTTGCGGATTCAAACCGCAAGATATCTATCGCAGTCTCGGTTAATGATGGAGCTGGACGTGGAACATCTTCACTGTCAAAACTCAGATGATCGTCGTTGTAATTACCCGGAAGACCGCATGTTACTATAGCAGAGAGGTGGGGGTCAGGACTATCTTTGCATGATCGAAGTCTACTCACTATCGCTCAGATCCATGAAAGGCCTATGTCGATGTTGTAAAAGATCCAGAGTCACACAGTTATAGAACAAGCGCAAGGCGATTTCTCGTTTTAGCAGAGATGGTTGTTGAGGGAAAGAAGGATCAGACAGAGGCATCTTGGTAGGATCGTCCGATAGAACGTGGAATCCAAGCTCTTGACACATTCTCATTGACGTTATGCAGTACATGCCTATTCTTTCTACAGAATCGGGCGCAGCGTTGAATAACAGGTGCGTACCCAGAAGCGAAAGAGCCTATGAAGAACGAACGATCGACCCATGCATCTTTAGCTTTCGCGTTCAGATGAATTGTGATACTTGCATTCACCTGTATTGACCGTATCCGAGCCTTTCCCAGCCAATCTCCGCATTCTAGAGCTGATCCTGCCGCACGACAAAAGATATCAGGGAGAGCGACCAGCTCTGTCGCATCAAAGAACATCCCAGTAATACCGTCTACTTCATCGAAAGAGTTGGCAGCGAGAGTGAGAACCTGTTCCAATTGTCCCTAAGCGTAAAGATACCATACTGGTGACATGTGTTTTGTACGCACCGCAAACAGGTTCGCAAGCCACAATGGATCCACCTGAGCTATTTCACCCCTATCGAACAGAACCCCAAAAGCTTCATATTCTTCCAGGAACGACTGACGGTGCAGGACTATAGGAGGAGACATCACTTAGTGTCAGCTGAGACTGACATCCATCTTCTGATGACACTCACTATGCCAATGCCAAGCGACATTCGAGAAGTATCTAGCTACCAGACAATGCACAGCTTCCTTACGTTTAGGCAAGACACCTATCACCTTTTCGTACAGCTCACGATGGCTGGGGATGCACTTTTGGTAAGTTAGGCGTTCGACGATCCCTTCAGACAGCGGTGAAGTATATCTCCTAGGACCCTCTGCACCCTCCGCTGATATAGTCCATTTGGCAGACATAGCGCCAGCAGCTGTTCTCATGTCATCAGCAAAGTGACCAATCACCTAATTCATGCAGATAAAGTTAGGACGTGACTTACTGAGGTAGTCCTCCATATCTTTGATTGTGTTCTCAGTATATTGCCCATCGCTTCTATCTACGGTGGTTCTAGTCGAAATCCATGGATGCCAGAGACTTTGCCCTTCGACAGCCTCTTCCTGATGATTGTTCGTCCCTCTGAGGGACGACCGTCCATAATGGCCCTCTTTCCTACGCTTAGCCTTCCTTACAGCACTTGGTGAGATGTCGACCAGGGAAGGTGAGCGTGGGGGCGCGGGGTCGGAGTCCAATGAGTTTGAGCTACGATGAAGTGACCGCTGTCGAGAGGACTCGCCCTTTTCTGGAATGGGTGGATAGATACATTGCCCTGGCTTCTTTCTGGTCTTACACGCGTGGCAGGGTTCAGCGCGATCGCATTTGACTTTGCTATACGAGCAGCGTCAGGTTCAGATGATTGGATCAGCAATGACATTCGCGCCGAGACACTCTACTCACCGTCTTATACACTCAGTGCACGATAAAAATGGCCTGATCCGAGTGATTTTTCTGCCTTGAATTGCTTCCTGATCATGTTCCAGCATTACTTTCGATTTGACGCGAGTCTGGCGATGTGTCGAGTAGAAACAGCGACGGCAATTATGCATTAAAGAATACCTCAAGCATGCTTATCTTCCTTCTGTACAGTATGAGATCGTCGTCTTCGCCCTGCCGCTATATGCGATGGCGCGAGGACAACTAATCGAAAGATACAAGCATAAGCAGGCCTTCTGAGGGAATACTGACAACAGGAATTGGCAATAATTTCCAAATCCTAACTAGATGTCACGTGTCTCACGCTTTGAGTGCGCGATCGTTTACTGGTCTACGTGCTTGATTCACATGAGTATACTACACTTGCTTATCGCTATCATGGTACATCTCATTATCGAAATTATTGCATGATGCCGAAACAGATCTGCTTCACCGGGTCAGAGGCCTCGTCGCATTACAGATAACAACAAAGCTCATTTTTGTTATCTTCCGGTCTTCAATGAGAAATTGACCCTATTGTTTTCTGTTCGACGGACGTCGCATGAAAAGCTGATCCATATCGACAAAAGGAGAAAAGAGGAGTATGAACAGGAGTGAGTTATATGGGAGATGAGAACTGTAGCAGACATTTGAAATTGACAATCAAAAGATCACACCGGTGGAAAAGAAGATCCTTGGTAAATGAATTCTTGGGAAAACTCGTCAAGATGATCTTGGCAAGGATTGTACAAACCTAACCTTCCATCTCTGCGCCCAATGTGACAAACACATAATCAGTCAACCAGATCATATATGATTATACACGTGAATTTACGCGTGAAAGTGATCGTGATGTCCTGAACATTCGTAAATCGCTTGTGACTAGACCGCCAGCTACCATGCAGTAACTTCAAAAGTCCCCCACATACATTTGAGTAAATCGATCTACTCGTTTGAGTGCTCATTGCTATTCATATATTTATGATCATCGTGACGCAGGATAGGAGCTAAGATGGAGCTTCAAGAGCTGTAAATTGGGAAGCCGATGTGAGTCATTGGCCAAAGTGATCTCTGAAAGCAATTGGCAGCAATTGTAAGTATTGACAATGTCTACTTCAATTTTCGGAACAGAGCTTTACACCTCGGCGAGATTAGGCCCACACCTCTCCCTTTTGAAGATTATGGGCTGTAGGACTGGGTCCGGACGTCACTCGGAGACGAGTTATGCGGTTTATACACGGGCAACCTCCAAGGGGATTCATCTGACGCCTGCACTCGATGCAGTCCTTCGCACTATAGGAGGAAGTGTTACACCTGGGGCTGATTTCATGAATCTCAAATTCAAGTTAAATGAATGTAGAGGCATCGTAATTACATGCGGGATATGGGGCTAGCATAGCCGCACTGGGGCTAAGCCGAAGTCAACAACGTTTAGAATGGAGTATACATAGTTGACTTGTGCTTTGTCAGTACATTTAACATGCCAGAGATACAGACTGTTCAGTTGCACATAATGACTCCACAATCAGCTTCGCATTGTGTGGGACATTGACCAGTAGGGATCCAGCCTACAGATGCCAACAAGCACATCAATTATCAGGCCAGCTCTACTTCAGAGTTGCAAAAGCTGTCACTCACCGATCCTAGAGCTACCCGATTGAATATCCCCGCAAATTCTCAATTGTAAATCATTACAAGAATAAGTACCTTTATCACAATCAGCTTCTTCCGATCCTGGAAGTTCTATGCCTAGTTGTCCACTAGCACTCGGTACAGTATTACCACTAGCAACGGAACTGATGGATGCTACAGAAGCAGTCTGAGGAGAGGTTGGAATCGAAGGAATGCCCGCGTTACTCGCAAAGGCGTTGACACCAGGTAAGGAACCATTGGAGGTGGCAGCCCCACCAACGAACCCAGAGACAGATGAGGGTTGAGCTGAAGGAATAGCGGTTGTTCCGTCGGAAGACCTAACCTCGGTAGTAGCGGATAGAGAAACCGACACGATAGGAGATGGCACGCCGCCTGAGGAAGAGTTCGGAACACTGGATGAGATACTTTGTGGGACAGAGGCCGGCATTCCGGTAGGTACATTACCCACACCGGTCTGCGAGTGACCAACCGCTCCTGACGTGGGAGATGAAACTCCTGCACCCGGGGATGATGTCAGAATAGCAGCAGTTGCGGAAGAGACTTGTTGAGATTGGGCTTGGGTCGCAGTAGGATTGTTCCAATCGATCGAACCCACTCCCGAAGTGGTAACAGCTGTAGGAATTGGTCCAGCAAAGGTTCCTGATCCTTTATCAGCTTCAGTGGGATTTTCAATAACATTACCACCATATTGCAGTTTCCAGTAATAATCGTTTGTCACTTCGATCCTCAGTCCCTGCGGGTTATCGCATCCCGAGTTGGATTGAGGGATCTGATCTTGAAGTCCAATGATAGCTTCGGCTATACCAACACAATAGCACGAAGCGGATCAGCCATGATGATAAACAGAGAGGCTGCTGATACTTTAGCTCACCACTCATATCGATTATATCGTCTTTACCGCAATTCTCGCAACCATCCCATATGAAGAATGGTCCGGAGTCCATCACGTAGGGTATACCATCAGCTTTGTAGACATTGACGCTGAATAATAGATCATGATAGGTATTAGTGACACGGAAGCTAAGGATATGGCAAGTCCTTTTAGAGGTACTTACATTCTTCCACACCAGTTCAAGAGATCATTATCGATCAACAAGTTGTTCATGGCTATATGACGGGCATACATGAGTCAAACAACACCATGACGAGTGATGCACTTGACAAGTCTCAATGGACCTACCAATAGGTGTGACCATGTCCAGTTCAGTGAGGGATTTTCCTCTTGTCCACTCGCAAGCTGGCGCAGTGGCTTCCGGTCCCGTCATACCAGTAGCCACTGACCAATTCTCTCCGAAAATATTGCTGCATGTGTTACCACCTTTCAAATCGTAGTATCTAATCAAGGAATTGATCAATCAGTGATGGAGCGGCGAAGAAACGGGATGAAAAAGAAGTGGGGGACAGACTCACACGGTTGCAGCTGAACTTTCGATGGTGAAATAAGGCGTCTCGGTTCCTGATCCTGTCCCATTCTGCTCTGCCCTGGTTGAAGTCAGTAAAGTCAACAGCCCAAACAATCGGGAGTATGACGAAGGTCGCATGATGCTTATCACTAATACTCGAGAATGTTGTCGAGTGAGACCCAGGCGGCTGATTTGGTATCTGTGTCTACGTGAGTGAGATCTGACAAAAGATCGTCTGTAGCTATGAGCTAATGAGTGTTCACCAGATACAATATGAACAAAAGTCCCGCTCTTGCTTCTTTATGTAACGGTTAAGAATTGCTTCTAAGTGTATCGTCAGGAGGACAAACCGATCAGCTAGGTGTAAGACCACTCTGTGTACTGCAAGTATTCGTTCGTGTATATATATATTGAGCGTCAGCACCTTTTGACATTGGTCTCGGAAAGATCCAACGGGGCGATCGTTCAAAGGATATGATTTCATTGTTAATCGTTTCATCCCAATACGAAAGGAATGGTCTATAGGATACCCTTTCAGACTGTGCCGGATACCCTTTAGACTGTGCCGGGATTAGATCAATGTTCCGTAAACTCCCCTGCGAAAGATCCATTGTTGTGGTCTTGGGCAAGTGTACTGTAAGTGGTGCCAAGTCGGTAGTCAACGACAGACCGAATGATTGTGAACTGTGGTAATGTTTAGTGGGCTTGGCGATAGCAGTGATGCCATCAGTCAATGCATCGATGGTGTCGATGAAACGCTTAATGGATAGATTGTCGTTCGTTTCCCCCGGATCTGCATTGTCATTGGTCAGTATGGGAATGGAGATCGATGTAAGCAGCGAATTTAATTAGTTTCCGAGAGCTGCGATCAAGCATGATCTGCATGCGGATCAGACCTGAGAACGCATCTAGCGTCTTTCGTCCGTCACAATATTCTATACGTACCAGTACGTAAACAAGATGAACCCAAATTCAAGCCCATCATGGGATATGACCGGGAAGTGAGCCAAGCAGAGCACAAAGGGAAACAAGAATTATCGACACATAACGCATCGTAGCAACCGCAGGATCTGTAGTAGCATTAGACCGGACCATCAGCTTATCACTTCCCAGAGCGAAGTATAACCAACTTACTAGTGCAGTTTCGCCAACCTCCTCTTCCTCTTCCTTCTGCAGGTATTAACAGCAGTAGTACCATTGTTCGATCCGGCTACAGCAGCTACGGGACCAGCCGTAGGTGCGGCAGCAAGTTCATTGTTGCCGTGCCCACCCCATCCGCCCCATCCGGTAGGACGATGTCTACTCCCTGTACTTGTCGAAGTAGGAGCAGTAAGCTGAGCCTGTGTCGATTGAACGGCGGTGACAGTAGGTTGTAAGAGAGATGAAGAAGAAGCGGGCGGTTGTTGTACAGGTGGCGCAGGTTCAGGGGAAGGTGAAAATGCAGCACCAGCTGATGCAGACGAAGGTGAAGGAGATGACAGAGCAGCTGGTGTAGACGAAAAACCCGGTATGACAGGTGAAGGTGGACTTGCACCTCCTCCTAAACGTTGTAATCCCACGGAAGGGTGGACGATGTAGTCGTCCATGACATCGTATCTGAAACCAGTAGGGTTATTGCCTCCGCATGTACCGCCTTTGATTTAACGAAAGCTTCGCCTGTTGTGAATCAGACTCATAATTGTTAGCGATGTAAGCGAATGCTCAAGCGGTCGATGGTATGCTCACCCGATACATCTAGGATCTTTCCACCACCAGCACAATTCTGACAACTGTCCCAGATATAGAATGGTCCATCTGGCATGATCAATTCACTCCCATCCGGTCCGTACACCTTAACTCTACATCGCGATAGACACTGACATCAGCTGCCACTCAAGCGATGATAGCATGAAAACGCTAACTCACTCTCGCCCACACCACTGAGCAGGATCTGCCCACACTTTATCCTGGTCGAAGGCTATATTTCTGTCAATGTCAATAAGCTATCCTTTCCTTCAAGTCGAATGACCAAAACGACGTGATGGGTCAACAGAATATCACAGACCAACTCACCGACTATCTGATTGGTTCCAATCTGATTCAAACTCATGCCCCTCTGCTGCTCACAATAGGTCGTACCTGCATTGATACCAGATGAATCGGCCCAGCCTGCAGGTACCGGATCACCTGCTGCCTTTCCGCATCCTCCCTTATCACCTATGTCATAGTAGCTATAGTCGACAAGAAGAGATGTCAGCCCGTCTCATGCACCGTGGAAAGTAGAATACTAACAAAGTCAGTTTCACATCAGACTGGGAGAAGATGGAGGCGTTCACGAGCAAAGGAGCGAATAGGAGAACGGAAGGTAGTATGGTAGATGCATGTTTGTTGAACATGTCGGTTTGAGACAGAGCGACTGAGGAGTGTAGTGACGAGTATGATGGATAATCCAGCCTTTCTATTGGTCTATTTATCTATTTATCTCAAAGTCACGGGAGTGGGTGAAGATCGCAAACGAATTATCGATACCTTGTATAAAGAGCGTGTTGGGTTAGAGATCGTGTTTGACGGGGTGGGCGTCGGCTGTCGCGAGGAAGGTGCGTGTAACGTCGATGTCCAGAGGGGGTCAGGGAAGGATTGACCTGGGAGATGGAAGGTGCGTCGAGATGTCGATGGGTCGATCAGGTAACCCAGAACCGAGTCTACAAAGGGAGAAGAACGAAAAGAAACAGAAGGCGAGAAGCGTGCAGGATTTGAAGTGGGAAGAGGATAAGGGGGGCTTTAGAAGGAAGATTGAGGATTTCAAAGGACTCACAGCATGCATTGTTTATTATGCCAAGCGATCAATCGGTCAATGTGTCACTTAGCTTGTCAAAGGGACACATTCCTCCTTAGTCCCTTCCCCTTCCCCTTCGCATTCCCTCAGGAGTATTTGTAACAACAACAGATTGCATGGTTGTATGACTGAATGAGCCATTGGCAATCAGTCCGAGTCAGCCCTAACCCAACGCCCAGACCCATTTGTATGATCTTCATTCAGTTGATTGATCAAACGAGAAGACCATAAAGATCCATTTGTCTGCTGACGTATCTGATCGATCTGCCTTTATGCATAGGTGAATAGGAAATTGATAAATTGGTTCGATAGATGCTGTGTGCTGTTTTTCCGAATTGGAAGATGTGCAGAGGAGGGGGTCGAGCACACAAAGTGAAAACAAAACACACGATCCTTGCTTTACTCACGCGTCATACGCAGACACACAAATACAGGAGCATACATACACACCTACATTGTGGTTTGTGATAATAGGCATGCATACATTCAGAATTCAGATACGGTAGCATATACTCTATCCCCTCATGCTCGACTCCCGTACTTACAAGTCTGGATCAGATCCGGAAGTGTACTCACTTGGGCCACGCATGTCAAAGTTGAGCCCTTGTGGGGCAGCGTGGATCCCTCATCAGTCAGCACGATCTCGTCAGAACAAGGCTAAGTATGTCCAGCAACGCTCTCCTTTCCATGAAATTGTGATTACGCAGAAATCCCAGATCCTCCGCCTGTTCGATAATCATTTCCGAAATGGTCCAGAAGTTCGAAGGCTGTGTTAAGTCACTGAACAACGGATATGAACACATGACCTAGCTCATGATCTCACACAAGCCTAAAACTAAAAATAGATAGAGTTACAGTCGTCTCGAGTGTCATTTCCACTTCGGTCAACCGAATAGTTTGACAACAACCCACGCGGTCGATCTGCTGATACAGTCACTGTCGGATAGTTGCTGATGCTCCAGTACAGGATTTTGATCCGGCTGGTATTGACATCAGGTAATGGCCTTCCTTACCTTGCACCCATAGGTACCCGGATGTGAGACATCCTGGTCATATGATAAGATAAAACAACGGCGAAAGATATATCTAGATTCCGCGCACACTGTTCGCCCTTACAAGGGGGATCTTCACTTGATGCTCATGACACAGCATTACTGACCATTTAATATGGAGTACGATGCATCGCCTCTGATCTGTCTTTCCATAGGCTACTAAAGAGGGATCTACGAGAATACCGCTTCACTAACGATTATGCCTGCAGGCTACCTCATTCCGATTTCAGGAGTATCGGATGAGAGCTACTAATTCTGCTCTGCCTCTGCGAATTTCGAATGCCTAATTGCCCACTTACTACTTCCGTCCTTCATCTAGAGCGATAGATCATGAGACCATGCGTGCAATGTCAAACACGATGATGCTGCCGGAGATCTCACATCGCTTGAGAAGCGTACGAAGTGCAAAGAGAGATCGACATTTGATCCAACCAAGCTGGTAGCCCAGAGCGGGAGGGATATTGCGGTGTAAATTAGCTCGCAAGACGAAGATGTCGAGGTGGTCAACGTCTGATCATACGTATGATGCTCAAAGATCCAAGATTCTAGCCCATGAAAAGGTATATAAGGGGAACTTCTAAGAATCTTTCTCCTCCTCTCCTCCTCATCAAGTCTCCTACCAAATCACCAAACCACCATCTTCGAGCTAATTTTACTAAAAGCCCAAACACATTCAACAACCAACATGCTCGCTTCTCTGATGCTCGTCGTCCTTCCCTTCCTTGCTGTTGTTTCAGCCTCACCCGTCAGACGATTCACCAGCGCCCAGATCGTTGCTGGTCGAGATGGAAGATGTCTAGGTGTCCAATCTCCCGCTGGGGTCGGCTCCGCCGTCTCCTCAGTCGCATGTACCGCCAGTGGATACCTGACCAGATGGGATATCAACCCTGGATCAGGTAGTGTTATCCTTTCTGGAACTGGTTTAGCTTTGGATGCTGGTTCCACTCCTGGTAATAATGGTGCTTTGAAGGTGAGTTAATACTTTTACCACCACTTGCACAATGACCGGAACCATTGATCACTGCTGATCATGTTCATACTCGCACTCAGGTCTGGACGTCTTACCCTACTTTGTACCAACAAACCTGGTATCTCACAGGCGACAACCGGATTGCCATCACAGGCGGAAACCAATGCCTCGATGAGGGTGTGAATGGTATCCAAACTTATCAATGTACCACCGGAAACACCAACCAAAGTGAGCTCTACTATTCCTCATCAATTGAGACCCTTGAGCAGCTCTAGCTGATGAGATTGTTTCCACAACAATCAGTCTTCAACGTCGGAGGCGGATCTAGCCCATCTTCGTCCTCTTCCTCCGCTGCTCCATCTTGCACTTGTCCTACTTAGTAAATTGCGACCAACGGATGGCCAGTCAAGAAGTTGACAGCTTTATATGGTATGATCACACAGCGAGAATGTAAGGGAATGGACAATCTTATTGAAATCAGTTATAATCGCGGACATTGATATTTCATGAACGGACGCTTGAGCACTTGTGTTTCGTGGAAAGTTAATTCAGTTATAATCAAATAAATAGTCAAATAGTACCGGGTGTAGGAATATGAATGTGTAGCTATGGTCTAAATCGCCTTCTCGATTGAAGCAGACATGGTGTTAATCTAGATGATATCACATGGGCACTTCAACGAACTTTTTGCGCGATTCGCGCCGGCCCGGCTATACTGAGATTTTTATAGCTCGGACCTAAATACTACTACATCGCAAGCGGCACAAACATGTTCGGCACGCTGCCATTCTGATGGAACCTGCTTCACCCGGTCTGGCTTGTCTGTGATTGGATCGAGCTAAGATGGGGATGCATGAACAGGGCTATTATGGCTGTGATCCCGCCCGCAGCCTCGCTGTAAGTGGTGACTCGAATTCCGGTTGGCTAATGTACGCCTTCAGAAAAAAAAAAAGATAAGACGGTTGCGCCGGACGTAAAAACAAAGAAGAGTAAACAACATGAGTCACGTATTGCAAGAGGAAGAGCATCTTGACACCTGAATAACGATTTGCAGGTACTATCCCAGGATCGGCGGTCTCGGACAAACAACAGAACTAACTCATATTCTACCGTTACTGAATTTATCCTGACTGATCATCCTGACATCCTCGTCCTCGCGTACCTTCTATGGATCCGAGTAGGCTTCGTGCAGTCCTCCGAAGTATCAAAAGAACGTCCCGAAAAACACATGCAAACACAGCAGTTTTGTGCTCGTAGACAAAGAGACAAGAGTAGGGTAACTTCTGACGAGAAAAAATCAGCAGAACCAAAAAGGATCTTCCCGTGAAGCATAAGATCCCCGTTAAGATGGCTTATCCGTTGGAATTGTACAAAATATCCCGCATGTTCTCTGGGTCGCCCACAGGAAGTCCTGAAATCCTCTCCCCTCGTTCTACGTTCCGCCAATTTTTGTCTCGTGAGGGATTTCCAGGCACCCGGATAATTATGAGATCGTCAGGAACGGGTAGGTAACCACACCTTGTTACCGAAATTTTGGTCTCCTAGCTGCACAGTAACATCAGCTTACTTCCCTCGAAACCATGGCAACAAAAACGATGTCTAGGTGATTAAGATCAGGAAGGATAGGAAAGCTTCAACCAAAGAACCAATGTTGGTTGGAAGTTGGCAAAGGTCACTCCGGACTATCCGGCAGATAAAGTCACGCTTCTTCGGTTCCTTGTCGCAGTCCGATTTGAATTTTGCATTCGGACGAAATCAAAGGAACTTCTCTCCCTTGCGATAAAAAAAATCTGACAAGCAGGTCACAACAAGAGCTTTCTCTGGGGTATAAAAAAACGAGAATATCTAGACGACGGGGTGGAAGTTCTTTCTCTCTTTCCTCTCATCCGCAAAAAATCAAAATCCAAAGGTCATCTCGTACATCCTTTTATCCGCTTGTCCCCTTATCTCCTTTGAACCCGACCAATCTAATCAAAACCAACAAAGCAAAATGTTGAAATCCACTCTCTTATCGTTGGTCCTTGTCATGAGCATGGTCAACGGTGCTGCCATTGTCAGACAAACGTCCGATGGAACCTCTGTCGACCTCGTCACCGTTGATGAGTCCGAACCGGCTGTAGCCACCGGATCTGATGCCGATACTGCCGAAGATGAGCCTATCGTCGCCAGCGACACCACCCCATCCGGATCTGCCAGTTCGGCTATCAGCTCTTCAGCCTCGGCTTCGGCCTCTACTTCTACTTCCAGCACCGATTCCGCTACCTCTGCCTCTGCCTCTTCCTCTACCTCTGCCACTTCATCTCCCTCCGGCTCCACCTCTGCTTTTGCCTCATCCAGCATCAGTACTTCTATCTTCGCCTCCGCCTCTGCCTCCGCCTCCTCTTCTGCCTCTGCTTCTGCTTCTGCCTCTTCCAGCGTTACCGCCTCCCTCCCATCCGGCTGGTCCAACAGCGGTGTATGTATCTCCGAAGTATCTGGCCGAGCTCTCACCGGTGTTCACTACTCTGATTCTACTGGTTTGACCCCTTACGCTTGCGCTGCCTACTGCTCTTCCAACGAATACACTCTCGCAGGTCTCGAATACGGTTCTGAGTGTTGGTGTGGATCAATCTTATCTAACGGCGCTTCTCTCACCAAAACTTCTTCCTCATGTAAATCCAAGTGTAAAGGCGATTCATCTTCAATTTGTGGAGGTAGCAATGCCATTTCACTCTTGGTTTCCGACTCTGCTCTCTCCACGCTCTCTTCCGATCTCACCACTGCGCCTCTCACGCTCCCTTCCGGTTGGGCCGAAGCTTCCACCGCCTGTATCTCCGAAGGAACCACTGGTCGAGCCCTTTCTTCGGCCACTTACTCTGACGACTCCATGACCATCGGATCTTGTATCTCTTTCTGTGAGAACAAAGGATATAGATACGCGGGTCTCGAATACGCTAGGGAATGTTACTGTGGTAACTCTCTCTCAAACGGTGCTTCCTTCGACCGATCTTCCTCCTCATGCACTTTGACCTGTAAAGGTGATGCCACTCATACCTGTGGTGGATCCAACGCTGTTCAATTGTACTACAACGCCCCAGCTTTGCCTACCGGATGGTCATCAGCTTCTACCTCGTGTATCGCCGAGGGAACCACTGGTCGAGCACTCGCTTCAGCATCCTGGGCTGACGACTCTATGACCGTCGACTTATGTTTGGGATACTGTGAGACCCAAGGATTCCAATATGCTGGTGTTGAATACGGTCGAGAATGTTACTGTGGTGATTCACTTATCAACGGCGCATCCCTCTCTTCCCCCTCGTCAAGCTGTAACAAACTTTGTGGAGGAGACAGTACCTCAACTTGTGGTGGACCCAACGCCCTTCAACTCTACACCAACCCAACTCTCGCCTTGAACCTCCAGGTCACCAACGGATACTCGTACCAAGGGTGTATCCAAGAAGTTTCAGGACGAGCATTGACCGGTGACTCCATCGTGTCTGAGAACATGTCAATCGAGACTTGTACCGCTTTCTGCCAATCTGAAGGGTTCACTTATGCAGGATTGGAATACGGTGAAGAATGTTACTGTGGAAACTCGTTCTCAAACGGTGCTGCTCTCTCTGCGTTGTCCACCCAATGTACCATGAAGTGCAGCGGTGCCAACAAGGAGAACTGTGGTGGACCAAATGCCATCGCTCTCTGGACAAGCTCTTAGGCTTAGCATCTGAATAAATAGATCAGTATATATACAGAGACTATATGTCAACCTCCTTTCATTTTGGGCCTTATAGAGTTGCTTATAATCACATATATATGCATTGCATCGAGATTGTGACTACAGATGATAGCATTGTGTCTTCCTTGCGATCGCCGAGACTATCTGCAGCAGGTCCGGAGCGCCTTTTTCGCCAAGAACGTAATACATAAGCGGAGTTTTGGTGCTAACCTTAATCAAAGCGCCTTTTTCGTTCTACCATATGACTGTATGTTTTGTTTCGCCCGAATGATGTCTTCTATACCGCGCCAATCACTGTTATAATCATAATCAGATAAGGAAAAGTCATTGGATGGTCAGCAGAGTAGAGAAGCACAGAGCAAACGGGAAAGATCATGCTCCATACTTCACACCGGCATCTCAGACCAGCAAATACCAGCTCGCAGGATGGTTGGTAATTACCGTATAGGTGTCGACGTTGGTGGTACCAACACGTGAGTATGCTTCCAACTCCCAAGTGCTTCACATCTGGAGCAGCAAGACTAATTCTAGTAATCATCGTAGCGATGCGGTTATACTTGATGTCTCTTCCAACTCAACACGTCCGATCCTGGCAACACATAAATCACCTACAACCCCCGATGTGACAACGGGTATCCAAGACGCTATCAAACAATCGCTTCTCAAATCTGACATCGACAAACATAGCATCCAGGCGATATCTATCGGTACAACCTCCTTCGTCAACAGTCTCATAGAAAGAGACGCGTCCAAATTGGAGAGAGTTGCTGTGATACGGCTTTCAGGACCATTCAGTAGACTTGCTCCGCCCTTCGTGTCTTTCCCTTATGGACTTAGACACGTATTGGAAGGACCGTGTTTCTTCGCTGAAGGGGGATTGCAGGTGGATGGGTCGGAGATCACTTCTGTACGTTGATAACAACCTTTTACTGTCGGCTTGCTCGGATTGTGATGTCTGATTTTGTCAGGTATATAGGTTGATCCATTGGAGATAAGAGGAATCTGCGAGGAAGTCAGGAAGCGGGGAATCAGGACAGTCGCTGTATCAGCATGCTATTCACCCATAGATCGTGAGATAGGACAGGAAGAGCTGGTCAGGGAGATACTATACGCGGAGATACCAGGTGTGAAAGTGTGTATAAGTAAAGAAGTAGCAAATATAGGTGAATAGCGATTTCTCAGAACTACGGTCCTGATATTGATCCTCTGTTGCAGGGTTGTTACAAAGAGAGAACGCTACTATTCTCAATGCCGCTTTACTGGAATTCGCTCAATTGACCGTATCAGGTTTCAAAGAATCTACTCGTGCACTCGACATCTCTTGCCCTTTGTTTCTTACCTCCAATGATGGTACGCTCATGACATGCGAGATGGCCGCTAAGTTCCCTATCAAGACTTTCTCAAGTGGACCTACCAATTCCATGAGGGGCGCGAACTTCTTAGCTAGATTGGGGGATCAGCAGAGGAAGAAGGAGACGGCTTTGGTCATGGATGTGGGGGGTACGACTGTGAGTTGCTTTGTTCGACCTAGCACAATTACATACGCTGACATCCAAGGAAGACTGAAATCGGTGTATTGTTGTAAGTCATGACTAGCGATACCACCCTGGAAGTACTAGCTGAGAAGTCATATTCAACAACAGACCTACTGGCTTTCCTCGACAAGCGTCAGCGTATCACGAGCTCTGCGGTGTCCCACTCAACTTCTCCATGCCTCATGTTTACTCTATCGGATTGGGTGGTGGCTCTCGAGTCAGAAAGGACTCAAATCGTAAAACAACTATCGGACCAGATTCAGTGGGATATAGAATACATGAACTCGGTAGGGCTTTTGGCGGTGACATTCTCACCACGACGGATATAGTCATTGCTGCTGGCAGAACCAGTTCCATTGGAAATCCAGAGCTCGTCAAGGACATCCCTAGGGAGGAAGTATTTGCGGCTCAAGAGAAGATCAGGCAGATGATCGAATCTGCTGTAGACTGTATGAAGACTTCCGTTCAGGACATCCCTGTCTACCTTGTAGGTGGAGGAGCGATCTTGATGCCCGATGAGCTCAAGGGGGTCAGTACAGTCTATAGACCCCAGTTCTACGATGCTGCGAATGCGGTTGGCGCCGCCTGTGCTCAGATATCAGGAGTTATAGATACGTTAGAAGATACATCCAAGCTCTCCATTGCAGAAGTACAGAAAATAGTAGAGCAACGAGCCATAGATAAAGCGGTTGCTGCTGGGGCGGACAAGGACCACACGGTCATCGTAGAGAGCGAGGCTATACCCATAGCATGTGAGTCATGTTCACACCATCACTATTTGAAGCGAACCGGCTGACAGATAGATTCACAAAAGACACCACCGGTCGATGTCGGTTCTACGTCAAGGCTGCAGGAGAATGGACAGGTGCAGCCGACAATTCCGAACAAGGTGATACCGCCAAATCATTATCCCTTGGGACTCCTCGTACATGGGACACTCAGTCTGCAGCGAAACCAGCTAAGGTCGCCAATGCGGATAGAAAAATCCCTGATAAGGATCACTATTTCACGGCTGAAGCCATCATCAGCTACAAACCCAATGTGACGAATGGAGAATGGACTTTGTCTGAACTTGACATCGAATGGATATCTACAGGATGCTACATCCTAGGCACAGGAGGTGGCGGAAACCCCCATAATGTTTACCTGGCACTGAGAGAGATGTTCCGAGCTGGGTCCACCTGTAAAGTCATCGATATACAATCTTTGGATCCCGATAAGGTAGTAATGTATGGCGGAGGGATTGGTAGTCCCGAAGTAGCTGCAGAGAAATTGCTATCATCGGGGTAAGTACCTTTGTCGCCTGCAATTTCCGCTGATGGATTCAACGCTGACTGAATGGGATGATAGCTCTGGAAAGGCTGCAAAGTCACTTATGACATTTATGGGTTACGAGCATAGCAAGCTGGGTGCCTTGTCAGCCATAGAAATTGGTGGTGGGAACGGGATGGTAGCTATGATAAGAGGATCAAGTGAAGATCTCAACGTACCTATCATTGATGGCGATTTTATGGTGGGTACCACCTGATGCACGAGACGCTAGTAACTGACCAAGCAAATAGGGCCGGGCATATCCAACCGGCTGGCAGACCACTGTGAATGTGTATGCGACAGACGATCAGGCTTCAATGGTCTTACCAACATATATGAGCAGCGGTGATGGGACAGAATTGGTAAATACCTTTGAACATGAAAGTGCTAGATCGGGACTAAAGATTGCGTCCGCCAGATTCTTACCAAAGTTAAGCACTACAAAGAAGTCGACTCAATCCTACGAGCAGCATGTATGGAGATGGGCACATCTGCTCAAGTTGTTGCTCGACCGTTGACCAAAGTTGAGTGCGAGAGAGCCTTGATTAGGAACACGGTATCTCAGTCATGGCGTATCGGTCGTGCAGTGGCTCTGGCGAACAAGCAAGCCAACATAGATAACATCGGATCGGTATTGGTCAATGCTTTAGGTGGATCTGATGCTGCTAAAGTCCTATTTGAGGGAAAAATAGTTCAAGTTGGCAGAAGGTTATACAAAGGTCATAGTTATGGGGAAATCGAGATACATGCTCTGGCCGGGGATGAAACGACGGAAGATCCAAATAATCCCAAGGAAAAGTTCAGGGGTGTGATGAGAAGTAAGTCTGCTCTTGATGGATGCAGCTAATATGATGTAGTACCTTTTAAGAACGAAAATCTACTCGCGGAACACATGGTTGATGGTAGAACTGAAGTGAGTCTCACAATTCGCAATCGATTCAGCAATAGCTCATTTTCGTTTTTCGACAGGTCGTTTGTGGTGTTCCAGACTTGATATCGGTACTGGACGCACAGAATGGTACAGCTCTTGGTACACCAGAGTACAAATATGGTCAACGGGTTATCGTGATTGGCATAACAGCCGCACCACAATGGACAGATACTCCCCGAGGTCTGGAGCTCGGCTCCCTAACGGCGTTTGGCTATGACCTACCATACAAACCTCTGGGAACGTACGTCAAGCCTCGAAGTGTCATAGAAGAATACGCAACCTAGATCAGATTGGATCGACATATGCTACATGAAATGCATTGCATGGTACGATAAGACTTTCTACTGATTAATACAGATGAACCATTTCGTTGTCAGATTATTAAGATGATATAGCTAATAACTCGCCTTTCGCCCACATGAAACCTCTTACAAACTCTTCTTCCCATTCGGTATCTGACTGATCATTTTGGTATCTAACATACTCCGATATAGTGGTCACCTGTTCGTCTACGATCCTTTGCATGGACATGCGATCCTGTTCTTCTTTTAACAAGTCTATGACACTTGGGTTTGAATGTAATCCTTGACAAATGGCGAGGCAAACACCGAAGATGGCGGGAGCGTTCGCATAAGGCCTCGCTCTCAGATCTAACATTTTCGCACAAAAAGTGTTGGTCTCTCCTGCAGGTGTTCGCTTGGCGATTTCTTTGATATCGCTCGAAGTGGTCATACCAGAAGCGGAATCCATGTTCTTCCCCAATTCCCATAAACCTTTCATTTGCTGTTTCTGTCTTTCTAACACCAGGTCATCGGTTCCCGCGCAGATATCTTCGGGAAGATGTAATGCTCCGAATCCAAGTTGAGCACGAATCAGTCGCAGAGCGTACATTCCTAAAGGCGTGGCGAAGTGAGATGGTTGAAGTGGGAAACATTCGAACAGTGAGGTGGCAACATACCAAATTGGACGTATGAGAGCATACTCGATGCGGATGGACTGAGTGTAGCTAGGCTGTGCGATCAAGTCCGATGGCATGAACAGATTATGCGAGGGTATTTGAGGTATAGGCGAACGATCATGGACGTACCAAACGTCATTGGCTCTTTGTTCGAATGCAGTTGTCGTAGTGTGACTCTTGAGATCCTCATCTTTCGCAAATGATGGACCAGCAAATTTCTCATACGCCCGTTCTGGCATGATTTTAGGTCCGAGCGAGATGATCCATTCCTTGACCACATGCGATTCCGATCCTGTGAATGCACCAAACATCTTTCCGCCCCACTCTAGATCTCTCATAAACCGACTCCGCGATGGTTCTCCAGGCATGACAAAAGGTCGTTTACTCGCCAGCGCTCGGATGAAAGACAGTGTTTTTACTTGGGTGAGGGTTTCAGGTTCTAACCATTCTTCTACGGTCAAATTACCGATTTTCATCCTTGATGTACAGTGCATTTTCTCCGCTGCTCCTGCTTTTCGCATGATCACATCCACCAATCTAGCTTCAGCCGGTGTAGGAGGTCTATCCGGGAATTTGCGAGGTTGCCAAAATGTCGTTCCGCCTGCACCTACCGTAGACTCGAATTCGACGGGTCCACTCGGGGTCGTCGGCAGCCCTTCAGCAAGGATATAGCCCGTTTGGACTCTTCTCCATACATTCTCCATAGCTTCCTCGCCATCCCTCTCTCTTATTCCTTCGAGGTATCTCTCAACGGCCATACGAGCCATGGCTGAGTGACCCGAATCGGCGTTGTCGATAGTAACATGAATCGCGAAATAGTAATTATCGATGTTCAGTTCTTTCAATTCTCTCGCACTGACGAGTAAATGGTATGGTAGCGACTCGTAGGCCATATTGAAGCCCAAAGCTTCAGGGAAGAATTCTCTTGTCGATGCCAAAAGACCAATACACTGCTGTGCCACCGCCGCTTCCCAACATCTAAGCACTCCCTGATCGTCTCTAAGCCCATCGAATCCTTCCATATGTCCTGGAGCGGTCGATCCATTGGCCTGGAGAGAACCAGCTTTAATGTCGTTGAGGAGTTTCTCATAGAGATAGATATGGTTCTTCTGCAAATCTCCATCCCCGAATTCTTCTGAAATCACTTGCCAAGCCATCTTACTAACTACTCTTTCCAGATTCCCATTTCTTATCTTCCCGTCTGCGTTGTCTCTTGGCTCGCCCAGACATGCTGCTCTTCCGGTCCCTACACCCAGTATACCCCCCAGCCAGCCTCCATCCACGTACTTGACCACACCCGCCAATCTGAGCCATTCTAGCGCGTACTCCCTTGTAGGAAACATCTCTCTAGGGCCACCCGCTTTGCGCCTGCCGAGATACGTTTCATAGCGGTTTGCAGCCGACCGGTGTGATTTCTGAAGGAAAGTTTGGAGAGAAGATGAATCAAATGAACGCAAGGACAGGATAGTGTCGGAGGGATCGTTGAGAGATTCAGCCAAAGTCTGGTCAAATAGCCCGACCAGTCGTGCACGAGCTTCCTGTAGTACTCCTGCTCAAGTTACTCAGCTTTTCACCTGTGTGTGAAGAGTAATCCCAGCTCACCTTCCCGATGATCCTCCAGATTCTGCAACTTCCAATATAACTCCTTGTCCTTGATCAGACGATGCCTGTCCGTCTCACTAGCCAAATCCGCTACTCGAGCGAGATCGGGAAAGGTAGCTAGATATAATTTCTGATCTAGCTCAGCTGTAGGTGTGGTTTTCGGCTGTAGGATGTCAAGTTGAGCGTCATGACGACGAGGGGATTGCTCGATACGATGGTCCGACTTCTTCTCGTTATGCCTCGATGCTATACGTCCTCTATGGGTCTCCTTCACAAGACGAGTGATACCAAAAATTATCGCGATCATACCCAAAATGATGGCCGAAGGGATGTACGGTTGCCATGAGGTCAGGACACCTAGAGCTGGTTGTGAGGCGGATGAGTTCAGCATGGTGCAAGACGATCTTCCAAAGTCGATTGTGAGAAAAACGGTGTTTACTGGAACAACTCTAGTGGATTTCAGAGATATCTAGCACGTTAATGTTATAACAGTGCACATTCTTGCTATTTACATGGATCAGACATCAACACTGCTGAAGGAATGTCCGGATGCACACGATCGATTGATCTCTCGTATTCTCTCGATCTGGCTATTGACCGGATTCGATAATGACTGGATCAGACAGTCCGGAAAGCATGTATGTAATCGTGATGATCATTCCGTCAGGTTTGCAGTATTGCCTGAATGGGAATGAGTTCTTTGAATGGTGTAATCGCAAAACGCAAAACGAGAACAACAGACTGGTTGACGTCAATGGTTATTTGGATTAAAGCTGTTTTTAGCAAGATTCCAGTAATCTTAATGCTCATATCCCTGAGTCGATGTCCGTTCCCCACGCTCTTCCCCGCTTGTCTAGACGTGTGCAGGTCATATGACGGTCGAGGTTGACTGGATGCAGGAGGCACATCGAGTAAACAAAGAACGGATTACATCGACTGTCTGAGACACGCGTCATAACTTGGCTATGAGAGAGTTTTCTAATTTTCTCGTAATCATCACGACGTCACCTGACTATCGGCACTGGCGGTATGATGCGGATTGACGGAAATGACTGGGCGCAGAGTGAATACAACAGAGCACAAATAACATGCTAGTGATCGCATCCATAGTTGAAGGTCATTTCTAGAGCTCAATGCAAACTTTCCCTATGTGCCTGCCTTCCTCCATGTACCGATACGCATCTTTCAAGTCGTCAAACTTGAACACCTGAGTATTGCTTCGTTAGCTTGTGCAACTCGTAAGAGTCGTTCCACATACCTTGTCGATTATTGGCTTGACACCACCCAGTTCTAGTGCCGAAACAGCAGTCTTGAAATCCTCTCTATTGCAAACGAAGACACCTCTTACGTTCGCAGCTGAATAGAGAATAACTTTGGCGATATCTGTCGAAGAAGAAGGAGGTTAAATCTGAATCCTCGCCGTTGTGTACGATAAAATCTCACCTTCTTGTATTAGATGATCAGGGATAGGCTTGTAATCACTCATGTAACCCGAAATAGCTACCAAACCTCCTTGCTTAGTACTCCTGATACTCCTTGCGAGTGTAGCTCTGCCCGCTATCTCAATGACGAAGTCTACACCCCTGCCTCCATTCAATCTACGAGCTTCCACATCCCATGCGTCAATTTTGGAATAATCGATGGTTTGGATAGCATTATTGGGAGCTGAGTCCGGGACCAGGTCGCGCAAGAGTTTGGTCACTTTGTCGAGCTTGGATTGGGATGAAGAAGTGAGAATGACCCTTGCCCCAGCAGACAGAGCGATCTGTAGGTTCCACGCAGCATCATCATGAGACTTGCACATACTACCATGTGTAAGAGGGAGACTCACTTGTGCTGCACACAATGACACTCCACCCGTTCCCAAGCATAGTACAGTCTGCCCGGCTTGCAGAGTGGGATGATGAGAGTACAGACTTGACCAAGCAGTGGTAAAACCGACAGGTAGGGTAGAACCCTGAAGGCAATCGAAATTGGATGGTATGTGTACTGCTTCTTCCTGCAGGAACAGTCAGTAGGAGGTACAAGAGCTGGACGAAGGACTCACTTGATCACAGACAAAGTATTCAGCAGCTACACCGTCGATCGCACCTCCCAAACCTCGCTTCAGAGACCGCAATGCAAGGTCTTCTTCCTACTTGAAAGTCAGCCTTTCTATTTGTTCGTGGTTTCCGGAGATGACCCACATAATGATGTCCTTGAGGGAACACTGGTGCAACTTTATCCCCGACCTTGAACAACGTCACTTCGCTACCTACAGCCTCTACAACGCCGCACCCATCTAACACGAAGTCATTAGCAATTTATGAGACACCGTCGTCATACACTTACCGGAGACAGGGACGCAATCCTGTGGTACATCATGGGGGGCAGGATAATCATTGTTGACTATCTGTAAGTCCCTAGCGTTCAGCGATAGGTACTTGATGTTGATTCGTATCTGCGATAGTCCTCAGTAAGAGTCTTAAAGTCCATAAGACAAAGTAACTTACGTCGGTAGGGCTACGGAGTTCCGGTACTGGAACGTCAGTCTGCAGCTTCAGACCATCTATACCTTCACGATGGGAAAGGATATAACGCTTCATCGTTTGGAGAGCCATGGTGGAGGGCGTGTAGGGGGAAGATCAATGGTACAGCGTGACATGGCTTCTATTATCTACTTATGCAAGCGAGGACTGGCCTCCACCATACGGCCTTGCATGTGGTGTTATCTAGATACATAACTATCGGAAATGCCAGCCATTGTGACTTTGCAGACAAGCTAAGGTTGTTCCGACAAAACCTCAGAAACTGCCCATATACAGTACATATGAGCATCATTCCGAAATTGCAATGAACCATTATCTGTCCTGGCACACCAGTCTATCGGAATATGACTGTATGACATGCATGCGCTGGATCATTGGGCCAATGCTATCTAGCGGCCTTTTCCTCCACAATCACATTGGCACTCTTCACCGAAGAAGCTGCAGAATCACTTGGCTCGTCAATCTGTTCTACGATCTGGGGAATTGTTTCCCCTGCTATTTTCGTGGGCAAAACGGGGGCAGGAGGAACGTCGAGTGGAATGTCCTATAATTCACGTGATCAATCAAAAGATTATGCTAGGCTTTGGTAGCAGATCAAACCACCCACCTTGATGAAGATACACATGAGAAGACACAGGGCAACCACAGGGACGAAGAATATGAACACCTTCCGTATACCGGCCATATCTGAGCTTCGGTTAGCGAAGGCAAACGTCGTTTGAGATGATCGATAACTCACATGCATCTCTCACCTGCGAGGCGGAAGTTTCGTCCAACAGCTTGATTGTATCAAAATTTTGTCCCAGCTGCTCGCGTACTTCCATGGAAAGGGTGTCGGGCAAACTTGTAAGGAAGATATTCTGCAGTATACTGTTACCGATTGCTAGACCAATCGCTCCACCACTCTGATGTCAAGTCAGCGATAACTTAGAATTACGTTCAAATGCTGACCTCACAGTTCTTGCGAAACTGAGAGAAGAAGATACTGTATCAGCGCAGGTGTTTCATAGCTATTCAGCCCGCCATACTCACTTTCGGACCCCAGTCACTACAGCTCTATCACTTGACGGTCCGGATGCTTGTGCTAGAACGAGAGCTAAATTGATGTTGTCAAACTGATTGCCGCAAATCTGCATATCTCAGACACCACCTACTGCTTTGAATTGTTGACCCGATACCGAAACCTTGTAAGATCAAGCATCCAATGATCACGCCATTTGTAGTTTCTTTCTCAAAGCACAGCTGAGCTCCCTGACCCGCCGTCCACAGGATGAAGCCGACAACGAAAGATGGCCAGGTTCGGTTGGTCCACTTGACGGCAAAGCCAGATATGGTCGTGGTAAGGACTTGCCCAAGGACCAATGGTAGTAACAAAGCGGCAGACAAGATGGGAGAATCGCCTTTCACATTCTGTAGATATAAGGGTACGAAATAGACTTTGTTTCAAGAAATCAGATTTGCCCTGTCTTTGGGAATTGGCTAATACTCACTTCCACCGTAATACACTATCCCTACCAGCCACGTCTGTAGCAGTAAAAGACAAACATTTCGGTTTGACAATCTGTGTTGACAAAATAATCAGTCGTCTGGTCCATCTGGGACAATAGACCATTGCACTCACAATCTCCCAGGGAACAAGGGGAATTTGGCCACATATGTTTCTACCAATATGAACCCGGTAATAGCCAGACCTCCCACAACGAAAAGAGCTATGACAATTGGGCTATTCCAGGCAAATGTCGATCCTCCTCCACTCAAAGGGACCTGCTGTTATGTCAGCTGTCAAGGTTCTTTATGCGTGTCGAAGACCAACATACGAGTATGGTGACGGTCATAGTCAAACTAAGAACACTCCCGATCCAGTCCATACTTCTCAACTTCTCCTTAAAGTCACCACTGACAGGCTTAAGAGGCACGGTGAATTGTATAAGAACCATCGTGAGAGCACTCACTGAATCAAGTCAGGTTACTTCGGTTCATTACAAACATCGAAGGACAAGCTTACAAGGTGCAATTATCCAGAAAGCCCAGGACCACCTGACTCTCTCAGCTAAGATGGCTCCAAGGAAAGGACCAACGCCTGGGGTGATGCACGTATTGAGCTCACTAGTAATGGTTCCATTGAGTGATGACTCACCTGAACCCAAGGCAATACCAATTCCCAGTAAACTCTGATATTGACCCCTTTCACGTAAAGTCACTACATCTGACATGATGATCATGGACAACGAGTTGATTCCTCCTCCGCCAATACCCGCCACTGCTCTTGCACAGTACAGCCATACTTTGTTTGTAGCAAAACCTGCCAGCAAATCACCTAGTGCGAATAGAAATCTATTGACAGTATACAAATGATCATCATTAGTGAGGCCCCTCAGAATCACACAATATCTTACTTACAATGATCCCAACAGAACAATTTTTCTACCGAAACAGTCTGACAAACGGGACGTGATGACCTGAAAGCTGGTATTCGCAACTAAGAAAGCGGTCCCAGCCCATGTTATGGAGCTTGTAGCGTTGAGATCGGCTCCGACAATCGGTAAGATCGTGCTAACGCTGGTCGAGTCGATGAAGCTGAGAAAGAGCGCTATCTGAAGACCAAGAAAGAGAAGCAGCAGCTTGGACTTGGGGAGTCTGGTGGTCTGATCGGTCAGACCTTCCTTCACCACGTCTTTGGCCATGTTGGGATGGCTGATGAAGTACACAAGCGACTCCAGCTGAACTTTTGGTGAAGGAAACTCGCCTCTCAAATTTCTGCAACATCTCTAAGGGGAGCTCGACTTCTGGCAAGCCTGTCGGAACGTCAATGTGCGGTTCGTTGAACCATACAGATCAGTTCCGACAAGAATGCGAAGATACCGACGAATCATGCTACTCTATTATCGAGATGATGATAGAGAAATCGATGGTGATAAAACGCGTTCACTCCATTTTTACCGCGTTCGGAAGATCTCTTCTTGTTGAAGTGAAAGCATTTCCCGTCGGAATCATCGAACACCAGCAGTTTCATTAACCTCTCGGAATTGATAAGAGCTGCTAAGAGAGAGGCGTCTGAGTCGATATGAGAGGAGATCTTCGACTCTTATCTCTGGGAACAGAATTTTGGTCAACTTGTCGGATCCTACGATGCATCATTTATAAGTCTACCTGCTGAATCGAAGCTTACATCTTTTCTTAAAACCTTTCTCAACTTAAGTCCAGCTCAACCCATACTAGGCACAATGTCGTTCTCTGATAAGACCCCCGATCTCAATACCGACGTCGAGCAGGTGGCCGTAGACATCAATGACCATGAAGACCAAAATGAAGTATTCAAAACCCATGTCGACGGTGAAAACTACCGAACAGTGTCATGGTACGCCAATCACACTATGCGCCGAGGCTCTTCGCTGTGTCTGACACAAGCTTTTTGATGGTTGTAGGTACAGTAGTTTCGCTTTGATGTTCAAAGTGCTCTTTTCTGTCGGTGTATTATCTATT
Source organism: Kwoniella botswanensis (assembly GCF_036426115.1). Lineage (NCBI taxonomy): Eukaryota > Fungi > Basidiomycota > Tremellomycetes > Tremellales > Cryptococcaceae > Kwoniella > Kwoniella botswanensis. The sequence continues at coordinate 15,017,340 of NC_088599.1, read as the reverse complement.
CCTGGAGTTTTCGCATATGTTGGTGCTCTGCCCGGAGCTCTTCTCGTTATCGGTTGGGGTCTCTTCAATACCTGTGAGTCATCGTCACAGCTGCCAGAAGAGTCTGTCTCAACCATTCTGACCCCGGCTCTAGACCAAGCTTTCATTCTTGGCGCTTTCCGACTTAGACACCCTGGTATGCACGGTCTTCAAGATATGGCTTACATCGTGGGTGGAGCTTGGTACCGTGAATTGGTTGGTATCCTATATGTCGTTGGGTACGTATATTTTCCGTGCAGGCTTGGAAGCCATACTAAATAATCTGTACAGGTATACGCTCGTCACTGGATCTGGATTGATAGGTACTGCTACCGCATTCAACGCTTTGTCTGAGCATGGCGCTTGTACAGTCTGGTTCTCTTTTGTCGCTTTGATCATCTCCACTGCCGTCGCCGCATTCCCTAAATTCGGTCAAATCGGTATCGTAGCTTGGATTGGGGTTACCTTACTTTATATTGCTGTATTGGTCCTTACCATTGCCGTCGGAGTCCAAGATCGTCCCTTCCTCGCGCCTGAAGGTGTAACGGATTACGGCTACCAAGTAGTGGCAAGCGGTACAACGTTCATCACTGGTATGAGCGCCTCGTTGATCATCTTCGTCTCTTCATCTGGTACTTCCGCTTTCATTCCTATGTGAGTGGAATCGTTCTGTTATGGGATCTTTCAACTGACAACACTATGAAACAGTATCGCCGAAATGAAAAACCCCAAAGAGTACAAGAAGCCGATCACAGCTGCGATGGGTCTTCTCAATGTGACATATCTTGTTGTCTCCTTGGTGGTATACCGATACTGTGGTAGTAAGTATCGTAGACATTATAGCTACATGGCCATCAGTTGACCATGCCCGATAGTTTACATCGCCAGTCCCGCTCTGGGCAGTGCTGGTACGCTCATCAAAAAAATTACTTATGGTATCGGTCTTCCAGGTCTGCTCGTCAGCGCTATCTTATGTCAACATGTAAGTGCGAGAAATTCAGAATCAAACCTGGTCGACCATCTAAATGGAGTTCCACATTCAGCTTGCCGCCAAATACTTCTTTGTCAGGATCTTACGAGGTACCGAGCACCTTCAAACTAAGACTAGGACTCATTGGATCACATGGCTAGGCAGTGTCATCCTGATCGGTATCCTTTCATTCGTCATCGCGGAAGCCATCCCCTTTTTCAGCACCCTTATCGGTCTGGTCGGAGCTCTCGCTTATGCCCCACTCGCCGTAAGTTTATCCAGCTTGTGAAGACAAGCTCAGCCAGCTGAGCAAAAGATTTAACATCAGATTGTGGTGCCAATGACGCTCTGGCTTTATGACTTTGGTCACTACCGAAAGGGCAACTTGTGGAAAAAAGCCTTGTGGGCTTTCCACGTCCTATTCATCTTCATTGGTCTCTTTATGACTGTTGGTGGATCATACACTATGATCCAAACCATCATCGATGCGTATGCCACAGGCAGTGTAGACAGAGCGTTCAGTTGTGCCGATAAGTGAGTCAAGTCATCTCTTCTTCATGGGAGGGGAGACAATATGGCGGCTGACCGCTTTTTTCATATTCAGCTCTGGATCGACTCAATAAATTCGATGTCCATGGACAGCCCCTGTTTTTGTGTTTATAGTTTGTCGTTTCCGTATACAACGACGCAAGTTGTTGTAGAGGTTCGCAGTGTGATCTGTTCTGGTAATCGTACTCAATACTATGCAGTCTATAATCTATGAGCTGAAGATCAAGGGACCTTCTGAGCATCTCTAGAACCTCATAGTCTTGTACTGCACTCTACAATCACAAAATTCTAGTTCTATCATCAGCTTCGGTGTTCAGTAACGCCACTTTAGAATGCCGGAAAGATTTCTGACAATAGTTATCCACCAACGCCTACTGGAGTGTAGCTTGGGAATCACGAAGGTCAACCCTTCAGCTGATTTTACTGTCTTTGTAAGAAGTGGGGAACATGGCATGCTCCGGTACTGCTGGTAGCGCTACCGGCATTCGGACTTCAAGCCCTGAGGCATGATTGCTCGAAATCCAATGAAATTGTTTGAAGACATATGGCAGCTTGACCCTGATATCGGAAAAGATAAGGAAGTCTCAGACCATTCCGAAACTCAAGGTGATACTTTGATAAGGCTCAATAACCGGAAATACCTACCAAGGCTCATCGGAAGTGTATGTATGACAAAGATTGGTACGTGCAGGAGATATGCTTATAAGCTGACCAGGTCATCGCAACGAGTATTGGGAACACTGAACTGAACATCTGCTTTTGCAACATCTTTATTGTACTGCTTATACCATTCATAAACCAAGAACTTACAACTTGTGATCCTGTCAACATGGCTACACAATTCGATGACGCTTGGATGAAGAGAGATCTTTTCGGTTATGGTCCGGATAGACCAGATGCCAAATGGCCAAAGGGAGCTAAGATCGCTGTCAATTGTAAGTGTACAACTAGTCTCAGTCTCAGATTCATAGTGTGGAATACCACTGACAGGCATCCCCCTTAGTCGTGTTGAATCATGAGGAGGGTGGTGAACGAAGTGTTGAAGATGGTGATGAACATGCTGAGACAGTCTTGCACGAATTTGGTCAAGTCGTGAGTCCCATTATCCGCCTATGGAAGTTGCATCCCTCACTAATCCATATTCCAGTTATCCGCCGAACCAGGAAAGCGTGATCCAGCTACCGAATCCCAGTTCGATTACGGATCTCGAGCAGCCATTTGGAGAATCATGAGACTCTTCAAGAAGCACGATATTCCCATCACTTTCTATGCTGTTGGTAGAGCATTCGAAAGGAACCCCGCTGTAGCGAAATATGCGGATGAGAATGGTCATGAGGTTGCTGCCCATTGTTACAAGGTACATATACATCGCGTCAATTGAGGATTTAGCCGATCAAGATACTGATATTACTCATCTCACATCCAGTGGAAACCATATACCGGTATGAGTGATGCTGAAGAAGAAGAATATATCAGAAAAGCGGTCAACGCCTACAAGACTACCTCACCTTCGGGTAAAGTCCCTGTCGGCGTAAGTAATCTCTGTCAAAGCTCTCCACTATTCAGGCTTGGCTGACTATCAGCTACAGTGGTTTTACGGACGACCATCAGAAAGGTCCGCTCCGTTAGTGGCCAAAGTCTACAAGGAGCTCGGTCACGAACTACTATATTGGGCAGACACTTACGCCGATGATTTACCTTACTACACTACCATGCCAGGCGGTAAAGAGGGTGAATCGTTGGTGATGATGCCATACAGTTTGGATTGCGTGAGTCTGTTGTCCTTCTTGCCGAAAGCTGCTCAAGCTGATGTCTGGTCATGTCACAGAACGACTTCAAATTCTGGCAAGGCCAAATGGGTTCCGATGATGCCTTTGCCCAACACTGTATCGACGCTTTCACCACCATCCGAGAGGAAGGTTTAGAAGGTAAATCTGCCTACATCACCGTTGCTCTACACTCTAGATGGATCGGTCGACCTGGAAGATTTCAAGCTTTAAAGAGGATGGTAGAACACTTCTCTTCTTTCGACGATGTTTGGTTCGCAACCAGGGAACAGATTGCTCGACACTGGGTGGAGACTTACCCTCCTAAAGCTTGATCAAGGGTGAAATCGGGATCAAATAACAAGCTGTACATACAACAACAGCGATTTTTGTACACAATATCTATGAATTCTATAACATAAGAGTCTACGTCGGGTCATAGCCATCAGACTTGAATGCGCAACTGGTCCTTCCCGTCTCAGCACGAGCTGAGGCTGATAGACATCTTAAATACCCATACTTCCTGATATGTTGTCCGAAGTGAAAAAGTTTCCAGGTGAAAATGCCGCAAGCTCCCACAAAGGCTCGGTATAAGGTATTTGTTCAGAAGGAGCTTGACCGACTGATATACCCAGTGTTTGCAGTATATTAACATACTCTCCAGCAGTAGCCGGGTCTACGGACGATGATGTGCGGTCAGCCAAGAGTCCGTCTCAAAGCCAACAGGATCTCACCTAAATTACTGGTCGCCTCAGAAGAAGCCTTCTGCCAGTCATCGACCGACGCCCTCCTATCCGTACTGCTGTTAGCGGGATCCATCATATCACTTCTCCCGACATGCTCAATACATGCGGTGGACAGATCCTCGAAAACGTCATACAGCACTTCCGCAGAATGATGAGAGTGTTGCGTATACGCGAATAGAGTATTGGATGTAGCTTTGATGGCTCGAAAGATATCTTTCAGTGGCATGACTTTTGGTTGAAGGAAGATTGCGTACAGTAATGCTAGTCCGCATATGAATGCCGAATGAGCAGATGCATTGGACATTGGTTGTCCCTGCTGGTGCATCCGTTTTCTATATGGACAACGTTGAGTGAGCTATGCTGTTTGATCGTGTGAATTAAGGAGGACTCACTGTATTTCGCATCCTCTTGCAGCATGAGTCGCTAGGTGCGAAACAAAGACAGCACCCGCCGACTGACCTTCGGCACATAGCGGTCTAAGCAAATGCAATCTGGCCTCAACACCTTTGAGAAGGAACCAATCCCTTGAATTGGAGGGAGCCATCCAATAATTGGGAGAAGAAGCTTCCACCGGTATTGTGGTTTCCCACTCGTCCAGATCATTCAGGAGCTCCCAGTAGTCAATGGCCTGGGGTTGATTTTGACGCTTAATGCCATATACCGATCGCTGTATACGGCTCTCAATACATTTCAGCTTGATATGGTGAATGGCAGATGCCATGGAGCTGAGTCGCATGGATGGTAGCTGAGGCTTCTCGACAGGGTCGTATATCTCGGGTAAGTCGACATCTACATCGTCATCTGATATACCAGGCGGACGCCCAAGCAAGAGAGATATCATGCGATCCAGTATGTAGCTACAGTCAACACCACTCTATCAGTCACGATTCGGTAAAGGAGGGACAGACGCACCAAGACCAGAAAACCCGTTTACGCATTTCGATCTCATACTTCGATAGTGTCCGAACTGCCCACCCTGCAGCATTACGATGCAGTCCCATACCGACACACCTGCGCATACATCAGTATGAACCGTACAATCTGTCCAATCACCCGATTGCGACTCACAATCTAAGTGTCACTCCTGAAAGATACCAGACTGAGGGGCCTTTACTATCTCGTAACGAATAGACAGCTAACAGAAGCAAACCTGACGATCACATTTAGCTTTATGCCAACGGTGGTAAAGCCCAATTGTGATTTAGCTCACCTTGTATGTTGGCCAGGTTGTGAAGTGTCACGATGGTGCTGAGATACGGCGAAGCCAGGTTATAGTAATCTTCAGCTCTCAACAGACCCGCCATAGGACGTTCTTTGGTAAGCTGAGCCGCGATGGCCAGTACCATGAGGATGAAGAAAGCCCCCGTGGACCTCTCTCTATCTAAGGGTAACCCTTGTCCGACTGCCACCAATATCGCATCCCGTTGTTCCCACTGCTTCTCAAATTTGACCCAGTCCATGAAGGGATAGCGAGGATGCAAATGCCTGAAGACTGTTTCCGCAACTTGAATAGCGATATCTGAGGGTAGGGGTTGCTGGATAGCTTGCCGTATATTGAGGACACCTAGATGTTCACCAACATGCGGAATATCTGAATTATGCAACTTCTTCCTCTGAGCAAAATTTCCAACAGCGCGTCTGGAAGCCTCCCCGATTTGATGATGTTGCAGTTGCGGATGCATCCCGCCTGAGATCACTGTGGTCCACAAGGAGCCGGAAGATTCGCCCACATAATGAGGCTCAGCTGCCGCTTCTAACGAGATCATTGCTAAACCTTTGGCTGCATCCTCAAGTGATCCTTCGTCACTCTCAATGCCGCTGGCTGGGGAAGTGGGCAAGCGTGACGCCATTGGGGGACGATTTGAAGCTGACACGGCTTGGACAGGTAAGATGGACAAGGAAGACGACGTCGGAAGGGGAAAGGAAGCAGATGCCGCATTCATTTGAGATGCTGTTGGCTGTTGATTTCCTATCACTGTGGAGATTGAGGGCGGATATGTTTCATGATCACGAGCGTATCTCGGTGAAGAATCAAGCTGGCCAAGTTGAGTCGTTGATAGACCTTGCGAGAGATCAGGGCGATGTGTAGGCTGACTCTGTGGAAACAGTGAATTTTGGGATTGCGGAAGTCCCGGTGACTGCTGCTGTAACGTTTGCATTTCCGCTCTTTGCTGATCGCTCAGAGACATCAACCAAGACCCCCAATCAATCTCCGGTTGTAGGGGCTGTACTGAAGTAGATCGAGCGCTATCGGAGACAAATGATGTTCCGTTCTGAGATCGGGAGATCTCAGGCTTGTCAGAATCAACTGATGAGAACGACAGAGGGATCTCTGCATTGACTTGAAAGTTTTGACGATTATCATTTGTAATAGGAATTGCTCGAGCGGGCGTCTCTGTAAGCTGTGAAGAGGACAAAGCTGCGAGATCAGGCGAGTCGTCTTCTCCACTATTCGCACGAGACGAAGACAGTCGTCTGGTTCCATGGCAGCAAACTAGTCAGGATAGTCTGTGCCATAGCATCTCCAAAACCTAAGCATTGACTCACGACTCCCCTCGACTCCTTTTGGATTTCTCATGTGGTCTACTAAAGATACATTCTGATTTACTTTCTATACAGTTCCGCTGCGAAGAGCCGTTATATCAGTTGTGAAAAGGAGAGAAAATGTAAGGGTGTCGTCAGAAGTCAGCTACTCACACAGACCTGCAATCAAAGGCATGTCAGCCTTGCATTGAAGCCAAATATTTCTTGTTCACTCACATTGTCATCTGTATCACTAATAACACATCGCTGATTGAAGATTTCGTTAGCAGAGATATTGAAATGTGACGAAATGACCTCAGCTCACCTGCTTGCGGCCCCTGCAACGCTCACAGGCTTGGGTGGTATAGCTGTGAGGCCTGGGTCTCCTCTGACCCGCTACAGAGCCAGACGATTTCGATGAAGCATCCATAGGGTGAAAATTGCCACCGACTGAGTGTTGCTGATATTCCGAAGGCGGTTGACGATCATATTAATTGACTACATTAGGGCAACAATACACTTGAAGTTGTCCACTCGTAATCTAGGTAACATGGAGTTGGTGGAGAGATAAGGAAGTTGACCACGAACCAGTAAAATCAAAGAGTCAACAGGGAGATAAGGGTTCCCAATTTGCTTCCGCGCTTTCTCATCAAAACAATACCAGCATTACCAGATTCAAACATTTACATTACTCTGATGCATGCATCTTTATTCAGATATCGATCACTACCGAAAGTTGATGTGCAATATATGAAAAGACTGCTTCTTAACCACCCAGACCCATTCTTGAGAGATAAAGGACATCAAGATTATTTTCAACTATCTAGTCCCACCATGTCTCGAAATCGCTTCTACAACTTCCAACCACCTTTAGCGAAAACATCCTTAATCGCATGTGAAGTCCTGAGTAAATCCTGCTCGTGATATCTAGGAGCTACAAGGGACAAACCAATCGGCATCCCATTTGGACCCTTGAAACCAGGTATGTTGATGACCGGAAGATGTAAGACAGTCCACATGAGGTTGAAAGAGGCATCTCCAGTGAATCTGAGGGGTTCTTCGAGCACAGGCGCTTCGCCAGTGACACTGGGAGTAACCAAGCAAGTATACTTTGAAGCGATCTCGTCGATAACGGGGCGTAGCTTAGCAATTTCGTCGTAAGCTTGCAATTGTTCCTTCCTGCTTGTTTTACCTTCATTCACGGCGTGTTTAGTAACCCAGGGGTCCAATAGTTCCGGTGACTGTAGATAATCACCCAAGAAAGATGAATACCCCTCCATATGCAATATGTTTCTATGCCATGTTCCTAAATTATCAAATATTTCTGGTAATTTGACCTCCTCCACTTCGGCACCCGCCTCGATCAAATAATTCTTAGCTTCCTCCCATAATGTAATCAATGCCGGCTCGGCTTTAGGCCACACATGAGTTTTGACGAATCCAAATTTGGCCCCAGAAAGACTGAGAGGCGCTGTAGGTGGAGCGACATCATCTTGCAGGTTGAAAATTTCACATAGCATTTCTAAGTCCTCGATGCTTCTGGAATAAAGCCCCACAGTATCGCAGGTGATGGAGTCTGAACACGTCAAGAACTATTCAGTTTGATCCCTTAAGTGAACGATGCATTTTCGGCACTCACACATCTTCAAGCCTTCTCTAGAAATAGCATTCCAAGTGGGTTTTAAGGCGTATACCCCATTGTATGAAGCAGGTCTGATAGTACTTCCACCAGTCTGAGTACCCAAAGCGAGGGGTACCTGGAAGTCGCCGACAGCAGCACCTGAACCTGAGGAACTCCCACCTGCTGTTCTAGTCGGATCATGAGGATTGCAAGTGGGCGGACCTTTTTGACAGGTAGCAAATTCCGTTGTATGTGTTTTACCGAAGATTAGAGCGCCCATCGCCCTCAACGATAACACGACTGAAGCGTCTAATTCGGGATGATCATCCTTGTATATGGGCGAGTACTGTTGAGTAGGCATATCTTTGGTGTAAATCACATCTTTGATACCAACTGCAACTCCGTGGAGAGGTCCTCGCTTCTCAGCTGGGATGGCATCTAGTCTACGGGCCGACTCGAGAATGATCGACGGATTGAAATATGCCCATGCGTGCACGACTGGATCTCGCTCCTCCACTCGGGCTATCAATACTTTGGCACTGGGCCACCGTGCGCAGATCAGCATCAAAGCACAGCTTCAGGTTTATTCTACTCACTAGTCTTCCACCTTGAGCTCCCCTGATTTAGTCAATTTGACGACTTCAGTGGCTGTGAGTCTGCACAGATCTAGTGTCATGGTTTTGAGTTCTGCGAGTCGTTAATCGGGAGTGGAATGTGTAAAATTCGTGACAAGCACACATATTTATGATGATAGACATATAGCAACCAATACCTCGTCTTTGCCATGGTAACCGGTGATAGTGCACTAGGTCGTACTATACACCATCCAATTAAGAACGACAAAATCATTCCTAAAGACTCTTATCTCTATCGGAAGGGCCCATGCGCCCGGAAAATCCAGTTCCGAAATGTGCTTTCCGAAAACTCCTTTCCCGCCTCTGTCCCTGAATTCCCTTATCAATAGCAGCTATCAATCCTTGAGAGCAGTTCGCTAATGTCTCTACGGAAGTTCTGCCCAACATCAGAAGTTGTCTGAACGGCTGGCACCAAACAACATGATCAGAAAACTGACCACCACCTGTCAGCTTAGCACACCTATAACGACTAACCCTTGATTCAACCATGACGAAGACGTTAGAAGTGGACATCTGGACACCCATCAAGGTCGGTGATTGCCAATTGGCGCACCGTGTAGTCCTTGCCCCGTTGTGAGTGTTCCATCGCCGGCAGTCATTATCAGCGTGCTGATCTGAGACCCGCCCCAGGACTCGGAATAGAGCTTCCAAGTCTGAACAGTATCCTTCAACATGGGTTCCAAATGATCTGATGAAAGAGTACTACGTGTGAGTTGGGATACGGTTGGCGATAGCCTGTTACTGGACACCAACTGACACGTACAGGGACCTAGAAAACGAGCAACCCCGGGTGGATTACTCATCACCGAAGCGACGTGAGTCTACTCACAGCGTAGGATGTTTGGGGGACATCAGACTGAATACCCCTGTAGACCAGTATCGCTTCGAGCATCGGGATTATTCGGTATACCAGGAAGTTTCACCGATGAACAGCAAGCTGGATGGAGATCTATCGTTTCTGCGGTACATGACAAGGGTGGATATATATTCAACCAGCTATGGCATCAAGGTAGGACTACCCACTCAGCGTTGATAGGCGGTCAACAGCCGGAGAGTAGTTCCGACATACCCATGCAAGGTATTTTCCAGTGGAGCGGATTCGATGCTAGACCTTTTGAAGTTCCCAAGCCGATGACTCAAGAAGATATATCAAATACTCAAAATGATTTCGTTAATGCTGCTCAAAAGGCAATAGAGGTGGGATTTGACGGCATAGAGGTACACGCGGGCAATGGGTATGTGATTACAAGACCCCGCTAATGCAGGCAGGAGCAGAGCTAATTTGGAGCTCATCAGGTACCTCTTCGATCAATTCTTGCACAGCAACAGTAAGTGACATCCGCATTGAATTCGTACTTGGAGCAATTATCTGACACAACTCTTTGCGCATATTTCTCAGTAAACAAACGTACAGACAAGTATGGAGGATCCGTCGAAAAACGATGTCAATTCGTGCTGGAAACCGTTGGAAAACTATGCGAAGCGATTGGACCTTCAAAGGTGGCTGTCAGATTGACACCATTCGGTATGTTATTTGGTCAAACTTTCGGAGAGAATAGGTTGGAGCAGTGGTCCTATCTATGTGGAGAGTTGGGTAAATTCGGACTGGCCTACGTGTAAGTCTATTCAAACTCCAGGGCAACAACAAGATCTTGTTGATGAAAGATCTTGTAGACACTTGGTAGAGCCAAGATTCGATGAGTTGAAATCAGCTTCGGAGAAGCAGGATGCTCTGAAAGACATGATCAGCAACGGACAGGAGGAAGTATCACTCAAGCCATTCAGAGAAGCTTTAGGTTCAAGTACACCTTTGATCACTGCAGGTGGATTTGGTCCAGAGAACGCAAACGAAGGTATCCAGAATGGTACCTCAGACCTAGTGGCTTTCGGGAGATATTTCGTGTAAGTCCATGCTTGGCTACAGGACGCTATGCTCACTCTTTCGATTACGAACCTGTAGGGCAAATCCTGACTTGGTAGAAAGACTCAAGAATAAGGAGGCACTTTACAAGTGGGACAGGTCAAGGTTCTATGGCCCTTTCGTTGACAATGAGGTTGGTTATACTGTTTTCCCAAGCCGGGAGTTCGCCAAGAAAGGTGATATTTCTAAAGCTCAATTGGCGGATTGATCCTACAATATGCATTTTATGTCATCATTCAAGACCCGCTTAAAGAGTTATGTTAAGCTGTAGTAACTAATTATCTTGACGAATCTTGGCTTCTATGAATTCATTAGAGCAATATACATGAGTGGATGTTGATCGTGCTTCCACATAACTCCCAAGAAAGGATCTATGTAAAGCCGTGCATACAGTAACATCATAAGTAGCCAATCCGAGACCACACTTAGAAACATCAAAAGAACAGCAAAGCGAAATGACGAGCACGAGACACCAAAATTGGGTAGGCGCAAAACTATAAAGGTTAACCATGAGAGCAACAACCTGAAAAAACCGCTAACACCAGGACACGAACGTCCTCTGTCATCAACCCCATCACCTTTCTTACATTTACAGCACTACAGCATATTTCGGATTAAGCAAGATCTTGTTTCTTCTCTTCGGAATCATCTACAACAATCTCGTCCACGACATTAGCGGAGGTAGCCAGGACCTCATCATCGAAGTGATAACCCTTGAATCTACGAGTGGCCACTCTATTCTCGTAGAGGTAATCGAGCTGCTCCAAGGAGTGCCCTTTGGTCTCTGGGACGAAGAAGAACACGAATGCGATATTGATGAGGGAGAAGGCTCCCCAGATGAAACCCTATTGGACAGCAGACCCACCAGCCATTAGCCAAGTCAATGACCAGGTAAGGTATTTCAGCAGATAAACTTACGATTTTAGATCCGATGTTACCGTATCCTGCATCTTGGATATAAGGAGCCACAAAGGTGATGATGAGTTGAACACCGAAACCACAGAAGGTCGCTAGACCCAATACCTTCTCTCTGTTTCTGGTGGGAGCAGCTTCGGCAGTGACTATCCAGATCAACGGCGATTGGACACCGAAAGAACCGTACCAGAGGAAGATCAATGCGATTGAAGCTTTCTGCACAGAAGAGCTTGGATCGGCAAAAGCGGTGGTGAGAATGGATACGATGATCAGAGTGGCCGCACAGAAGGCAGAAGTGGAGAGCAGGATGGGTCGTCGGCCGACCATATCTGGCAAGAAGTTACCAGTGCAGATGGCAACAAAGTAGAAACAGTAAAGACCCATGATGACGGGGAAATAGTTGACCACACCAACACCAATGAGGAATCTATCACGTCACCCTTTCTCTTGTCAGCCCGCCCAGACAGTGCTTGGAGGCATTTGTCGTATGATCACTCACGATACGATATAATTAGTCATGTAGGAAGAACCTTGCGCTTGTTGAAGGGATTGGATACCCATGGCGATGAGCACTCGTCGAAGATCCGGTTGTCTGGCGAGATCACCCCATCCAGTGGCTCTGGCTTCCTCTTTGGCTTCATGGAATGCAGCATCGAGTTTGTGCACATAATCAGCTGCGTCGAACCCATTGGTCTCGGTCTTGAACAGCGTCTCGGTGGCTTTGATGGCATCTTCATTTCGTCTGGGAGAGTGATAGACAGGTCAGTGACACAATTCCATGTCGCGATCGACTGATTGCACACTCACCCTACCCAAACAAGCCATCTTGGAGACTCAGGGATAAACGGCACAACCATAAGAATCAGCGATGGAGCTATCATTTGAATGCCCATCGGGATCAGGTAGGCTGATTTGTCGGTGCGAGTAGCCACTGCGTAGACTGAGCCTGAAGCTACAATGACACCAACGATTTGGACCATTTGATACATGTTGATCACGAAACCTCGAGCAGATGCAACAGAAGTCTCGGATAGATAGATCGGAATGACATTACAAGCGATACCCATCGCAATGGAGTTGATGACTGTGATAGATGTATGTTAGCCACGTTGCCAAGCAGGTGGAAGGGTAGATGCATACCTTTACCAGCGAGGAATTGACCATAACGAGCGGAAGACCCAACTGCTGAGGTCATTTCGATGACGATACCGATGATGGAGATCACAGCAAGAGCGACAATCGATTTCTGTCGACCGATAAGATTGTTCAGGTACATAGCGATAGCACAACCAAGCACTATAGTGAGGTAGTATTCAGCACATACCGGAACCGGTCAATGCAGCTGTACTTACTGATACCAGCAGAGCCGACACCTGTACCAGCCGATTGCTGTGAAGTGGTGAGATTACATGTTTCGACTCCATCAACGGTCGCGGATGCACCATAATCGCAGAGGAAAGCTTGTTCTCCGAGTACAGTACCCCACCAACCGTTATCGAATCCCTAGAATAAGAAAGCCCAAGTCAGAAGGGCTACGGATACAGTGAGACCGAACTGACTTACGAACAGCAAACCACCTAATGATGCAAAGAACATCACAAGTGCACCCCTTGGGGTGATACCTTCGTATATGCCCATGTTGATTTGTATGGTCAAGGTTGAATATCTGTCGTAGCGAAGTCGAAGATTGTGCGGAAAGAAATCGTCCGATAGGGATTGGGGAGTCCCAAACCTAGCTGGCTAGGCGTATATATATATATGATAAATGATGATGGGCGACAAGCATATCGCTGCAAATTTCGGATCTGACCTTCAGATGGGTCCGGGGCGCCGTTTAAAACTCGATAGTGCGCTGCAGGCTCATGGCTTTTTGGTTTTCGGAATGAGATAGGAATGGATGGTCGAGGTCAAATGACCAATGCAAATTGAGGTGATTCAGCACACTTAGAGGAGAAGAGCAGAGATATCGAAGTTGAGGATAGAAATTCTGATCTGATGATCCAGATAAACAGAATGAATGGTAATCGAGCGAGATTTCCCAACTGGGTAAATCTGGTACTTACGAGAGATAGCCTCACCCTGAAAAGGAGAATCTCACTGGCCAGAGTAGGCCGAATCTCAGCCGCTAGGTTCACAGAGAGAGTTCGGTATCCGGACGTCTTTTACCGTACTTACGTTCTATCATAGCGAATGAGAAGATAGGCAGATGTAATCTGTAAGCGAGAACTATTTTTGCCCTCTCAGTGAGTTCGAAAGAGCGAAAGAGCGAAAGACCTGAGGTGGTGCCTGATGTCTCATTTCCCATCAGCCATTAGACAGAACGTCCGTGCACAAACACTAAGAACACACAACACTACACACAGTACAGGCTACTATCCTGATTGCTGATGAGATTATCAATCATTGGTCTCCCGATAAGCTCCTGAAGCACACGGCAGATATCACACCTTGGTTGGACGCTTGCTCAAGTCAACTCCAATCCTGGTAATTCCGAAGAGAGACCAAGTCATCTGACTTATCTCTGCCAACAAGATAAGCAGAAGCAGAACCCGGCCGCAATATCGCGAGAGTTAGGTAAAAGCTACCTAGAATATCATGAGATAAAAGGTTTACATTCATAGCCATACATATCTTTGTTCAACAACCGTATCTATCAACTTTCTGATTTCAGCTCGAGATTGCAACAACAACCGCACTAGACCAAGCACTTCATCATGCCTATCGCCGTAGACACCGCGCCCGTCGAGCAACCCGATTCCTCCTTCAAGAAGAGGTTTACAGAAAGGACTACCCCTCCTCCTGAACTTCCACCATTCTTCTACGCCGACCGATTCGATAAGGCTCATTTCGGTGATTGGCGAGATGAATTGGCCACCAAAGGATATACCGTCGTCAAGGCGATTCCAACTGAAAAAGCCCTCGAATATAGAGAAAGAGCTTTCCAATGGATGGAATCTTTCCCCCTTGGATTCGATAGGAACGATGTCAAGACTTGGAAGAACGAACATCTTCCGGTGCATATCAAAGGTGGTATGTTCCATGGTTATGGTTTTGTGAGTCGCTTTCTCTGGATTGTGAGAGAATTGGAGCTGATCAGTGGATTGTCTTTCTATCAGTGTCACGAACAACTTGTAAGCTCTAATGAAAAACAATGGGATTAGATAGACAGTGACTGATCAGTATGATATATCACAGTTGTGGGACATCCGATGTGAAGATGGAGTGATCGACGCCTTCGCCAAAGTATGGGGTACCGACGAGCTCATCACCTCATTTGACGGTGGGTCAATCATGTTACCCAACAGAGTCGATGTGATGGACAGCGGCAAATGGGAACACATGGATCAATCACACTACCGAAGAGGGTTCTACTGTTGTCAAGGTTTGGTCAACTTGAATAACAACGGACCTGACGATGGAGGGTTGATGGTCCTGGAGGGAAGCTCGAAGCTTGTCGAGGAGTACTTTGACACTCATGGCAGAAACTCTTATAAATCCTGGGGTCCATTCGATTGGTTGTGAGTCGTCCCCCATGCTAGCTCATAACCATATACACGCTGACTTGATGAACGATGCGCAGCGGTTTTACCGAAGAACAGCAACAATGGTTCTTCGATCGAGGTTGCAAATGGGTCAAAGTCTGCGCCGAGCCCGGAGATCTGATCCTTTGGGATTCAAGAACAATGCATTACAACGTTAGACCAAAAGGTGACAGAGATAGAGTTTGTACTTGTAAGTCCACTCTCTCCCTCTTCCAGCCTTCACGTGGAAGATCTTATGGCTCATACCTCATGCAAATTGCTGTAGACATCTGTATGGCTCCAGCGCACTTGTTGACCGAAGAAGACCGTCAATTACGAGTCGAATGTTTCGAGCAATCAAAAGGTACCACCCACGTCCCCTTTGCTGCCATCTACGCGAGGGACTTCGAACCTGTAAAGAGATCAGATGGTTCACCTTGTCCTCACGATACAGGTAAACCCAAAAACCCGCCCGTATTGAATGATAAAATTGCCAAATTGGTTGGTATCAAACCTTACTAGATTCGTGGAAAACCGTTTTTTGTATAGTAGTGAACAGCGCGATGGTACATGTATATAATTTCTTCCACGTTGTGAATGAGAATACAACGCATACAGTACAGTACATTCCACACACAGATACAACTGAATTATGAAGAATTCATATCCGATTGAAAGAAAATATTCAAGAGATCCGCATCCAGATTATTCATCATCCCCTGTAAGAAGAACCCATCAAGACTGAAATCGAAAGGTTGTTGATCGATCGTTCCATCTTGATTTGTCACACTGAAACCATTTACTTCCGTAGCTGCATTTCGTGATCTTGACTCAGCTTCAGAGACCATGTTCTCTAGTAAGGTGATACCTCTGTTGACAATAGCATTTTTGTCGGTCAAAGATCGGAAGAAGTTGATGACTTCGAGAACTTCCATTTTGAGATGATCGCGCTCGTTGGCATCATGACCACCGTTGGTCAACTCCAGGGCTAGGATCATACCTGCGATGACGGTGTAAGATGATACATGCCTAAAGTAGTGTCAGCATTACACGGAAGGAAAGTTATCAGGACCGACGCCACCTACCAGTTCTTCTGGAACAAAATCGGGACGGGCTTTTTACGGGCCGATAAAGTAGCCCTGGCAGCTTCCAGACATACCTACGTGGTTCCATCAGTTGGTCCGTTGCATTTTCACGGTTTAATCAAAGAGGACACGCACCTCTCTCGCCCTTGCCCACCTTTTATCCGTGTAGCTCTTACCCAAAAACCAGCGGTAGAGCATGATCCGGTGTGGAGGTAGAGCAGTCAACCAGAGGTACCTTGACCAAGGTCTGTAGTCGAAATTCTGAGAGCCGTTGATTGGGTAGTACGTCTCGTCTTCCCTCGGTTTCAAATCCGGTATGTCGTCTAACAATCGCTGCAATCTCGCATCGTGGTCTTGGACACACTTGAACCTTGCATTAATGGTGGTTTTGGTACTGAAAGATTGATTGAAGTCTCGGAACAGGGCAGCTAGTCGTTCCATCGCGATGAGACTGATGGTGAGATAAAGAAGCCATGTTAGCTTATCATCAAGGTATGCGCAGATGCAAAACGTACTGAGTAACACGGGTAGTCTGACTCAAAGGTCGCGATATCACTGGTTTGTGATCATCGAGATCGTAGTCATCAACATTAGCCGGTGGAGAAGTGCGAGCGGCTATAATGACGTATAAGCTTTAAAGATGTCCCAGATGGCAGAAGCAGGAAGTAACCTACTTGGTAGACATAGGTGGAATGGGTGATGGGCTTCGGGACGTAAACTAAAGATCATTGTTGGTGATCAACCCCGTGTCGTACTTATGCTTGAAAAAAACATTGACTCACCTATCGGTGATGGCCAAACACCACCATATCCGCCTGACTAACTCGGTCTGAATATTACCACCAAATCTCTCGGGATTTGTAGCTGAAGTAGCCAGGTGAAAATCGAAATCCCGAGCAGATCCTAAGGCGCAGTGCATGAGCGATCCGAGGTATTTCGAAGCGCTACGAGCCAAGGGGGTAACGTCAGTTTGTTTTGAGGTCCCTGTGTAATGTTGGGCTGAGCACGGTCGAGGGGAGTGAATCGTCTAGTCTGAGAGCTTGTGTAAGGTGTAAACGATCAAGAAGACTCACTCGAAAGCATGTGCTATCATCGGCAGTATGCAGATCGTCTGTAAGTTTGGCATGGTAGGGTTGAGCATGAAATTGCCCCATTGCAGGCAGTTGACAGATGTATCAAACCAGAATCGGGGAAGAACCGCAACGGACTCTATTAATAGGAACGAAAACTCAATTAGCTCATTGCCTAAGCATGATATCGCTAAGCTAACATTTGATACATCTATTTACCTTGATTGAAGCCTATCAGCATAGCTGAAGATTCATCCATGAAGTAAAGACTGCATGCTATTATCGCATAGTCTGTTGTTATATCATCAGTCTCGCATCAAAGAACACAAAAACATAGTCAGAGTCTCCCAGATGTTGGGAGTGGATCTGGGTATGAGTCACTCACATAAAGCATAGTAATCATACGACTTCACTATCGGTCTGCCCATCCTAAATGAATCAATCCATTCATCATGTTCTCTGAGAAAAGTGGGTTCGTGGAATACGGTATGTATCCAATGTAAGGTCTGACAATGATATCTGACGAGTTGGCTGCTTTGCGCGATTGGGACTGTACTGAGTAGGGCCTCAAGGGATTGGATTCCGTTATTCTTGAAAGATGAATATGGCTATGTGATATCAGCGATTCAGTCGTTTGCGCGTACGGAGTTGGATGAAAGGCAGAAATACCCATAAAAAGTCTAAGACTCACTTGTGGTACATTCTCATTCTCTTTATATTTCTTTGACTCGATGCCATAAATCTGACTTAGGTGCTTTAGATAGTCCATTCTGACCATTTCTTCCTGTTCTGGCTCTCCATCATACTCCATCGTTCCAGCACTTGCTCGTCCCATGTCCCTCTCCCTATCCAGACTGGCGTATCTTGATGAGGTATCGCCGATATCTCTTTGATGTTGGGATTCGGTAGAACCACTCCGTCCCTCAATCCCTTCAACTTCATCATCATCATCATCTTGGTCTTGGTCTTGCTCATTCCCGAACTTCTTCATGAGGTTCTGAATTGTCTTCTCTTGAGCATTGACCTTTCGATGTAAAGCTTTATTCTCCTCCACCATCTGAGCGAGCGTAGGTACTTTTTGAGAAGGAAGACGTCCACCACCGGTGATTTTCCCGTTCACCATGACGGTTCTACACCAAGTCGGACCAATCGAAACAATAAGCCTAAGTCAGTGCTCGCTCTACCTGTATTCCATGACAGATGATCACTCACTGTTGTTCACATAGATCACCCAGTCCACGAGATAGGCATCTACTACATGGGAACACCTTATCGCATTTTACCTATAACTTGGGCTATCAGATCTCGGTCCTCCGCCTGTTCGTCTCGATTTATAGCACTCACTTTACGCTTGTAGCAGTAGTTGCAGCTATGACGATATGCTTTCGTCAGTCTATCCCCTTCGGCTGCTTAACGCTGCAAACCAAGCCAGCTCACCTCTTCACTTCCCTCTGTCCCATCCGAATGGGACCTACGAAAGAGGGTGTTCCACTCGTCCTTCCTTGTCCTCCGCTTGATGACTCTCCTAGACTCTTATCACTCATATCGGCATATCCAGCATCGAGGCGATCAGTCTACTGTCAAGTACAATCGCCGGTGGTATTCGTAAAGTGAAATGAGCATGCAACGATCAGAAGATGTAAACACGCAGCTGACAACGGAAAGGACGGTCCAATCCCGATAACGCTAAATACATCGGAAATCACGGAACCAATTGTTACCAAGTGATCCTATCTCATATTCAACAGTACACTACAATCGAGAACGAACATGAGACCTTGATACTATTGAGCCAATCCGATATATATACACCTACAACGACACAATTCACGGGAATCTATGTAATCATCTAGACAACCCAAATTTCCAACCTCCCTTCTCCTCTTCCATTCCCTTCGCCCAAAATCCTCGCTACGTCCACGGCAGCTTCGAAATCACCTTCGTCCCTCATCGACAGTATATCTCCATCTTCATCTTTGAACTTTACATCGAGCGGCTGATCTGCCAACTCAGGGAACTTGTCTTTGAGCAAATTAATGAATATCTCATATGTGTGTGAAGGAAGGATGGACATTCCTCGTTTATGGGCACCGTAGTTTACCTATATAAACCAATTATTAAAACAAGTATCAGTATATCAGTCTCTTGAGGTATAAACATCAGGTAGTGATCTGATCGTCTCAAGTACAAGAGAATGTCTTCAACCAACCTTGACCCGTATCTTCATCATATCGTAGAAACTACCATTCTCACTGCCTACCTCATAATTCGATTCTCTATTACTCGTAGCAGCCGACAACGTCCTCGTCAGGGGTATAGACCCACCACCTCCACCAGGCGACCTACTACCAAATGAAATAGGTGGTAGTTGAGTTTGAGGTTGTAATCTCTTCTGATTATTCATCATATTTTGCCCGATCGTCGTAGAAGCAGTTGCACTTCCCTTTCTGGACAGAGCGATACTGGGACTAGCACCCAGAGGAGTTCTATTGGACCAAGCTTCGATTCTCTTAGCACCTCCAATTGGAGGAAGATTATCGGGTATGACTATACCATCTTCCTCCGGCGATTCCTGGATAGATTGATAGTATTCATCGTAAAGCTCAGTGACCGCTGAAGACTTGATATTGGATCTAGGATTGAGTTGAGGCGTTTGGAGGTAAGGTGATTCACCTGCACCCAATCTCAATGGCGGTTCTCCTGGTCCGGCGGTAGATGATTTAGGCAACATTGCCAGGTTTGTATCGAAGCTATTAGACAATTGACGTTCAGGTGCTGATAAAGGTTGATTTTCCCTTTGTGTGAACTCGGTGGTGATTTTTACTGCTGGTCTGGTAGCACTAGTGATTGATCTGTTCAATGCAGGGGTAGCCAAAGGAAGTTCGTTGTCCATCGTATTACTCCTTGAATGTCGATTCAAAGTTGGGTCTGCCGAACGATGGGACGAATTTGGACTGATTCCGACGGTGTTGCTCCTTGTCATTCGGGTCGTACCGGTATCTTGCGGGATCGCTGAGTCAGACGCAGACCGGCCCAGAGGGTGTGAAGCATCCAAAGGTGCACCGGAGGGAGTTTGGCCACGCTGAAGACGTGTTATACCTGTAAAGGTGGTGTAGGCGTCATTGACGTCGGTGGCTGCGACGAGGATCTGCAGTTGGGGCATGGAGGGGGTGAAAGCAAGAAGCATCGGTAGATCAGCTAATTGATGCAATCTGCCAATGTGTTTGCTACTCGTTACTAACAGCTTTACCCATGTAATCTCGACTAGCTAGGTTCTTTAACTTCTTTTGCGAAGGCTTGAACAGTACACCGACCTACAATATGACAAAGGTCAGCAGACGGTTCAGTTTCTGCTATTGGAACGCAGACCTCAAGATGAGTCGACAGCCATGAAAAAAGTCACTCACAGGTACAGAAAACACATTGTAATCCCTTCCTCCGTCTCTGATAGCATCATCAATCACATCATGTTCCTTGATCATCTTCTGACTTTGAGCATTTCGTAAATCGGATAAACCACTTTCCATCTGACCCAAGTATATTTTGGATAATCCGCAATTGAAGAGAACTTCGCAGGAGTATAAGCGGAAGTCCAGACCGAGTTGTTCGTAGTTACTATTATGATGAAACATGGGTCAACAGTCATTCCTTTTGAAAGCAGCTGTCCTTTATAACCAGAAAACAGGAAGCAGAAGTCAAAGGGATATACTGTATCTTAAAGAAGCACTCACATGGTTTGATTACCCCTCAAATATAAAAGAGCGTCTTCAAAATCTTTCAACGCATCTTGACAATTACCCAGCATCTGCATTTGAAGGGCTATATCAGTCAATCATCCGCAAGCGATATCGACAACCATATGGTGTGACTTCGACCCTTCATACCATACCATCGTCCATGTTTCCAGCCCAATCATCACGAAGTCTATCGCTTCAAGCCACTCACAAAATTGCTGACTCCCTTCTGCTGATATCCAATAGCAAAGTAACAATCCAACTCCACTGCTCTCCCGAATTCTTCAACCGCTTCTTGGTGTTTACCAAGCGTGGCCAGGACGATCCCAATGTTCCAGCAAATCTTGGACGTATCTGATATCTTGCTGAACTCTGAGATCGCCTCTTCGTAATCGCCCGCTTCGTATGATGAGATTGCTTTAGACCAGGTGGTAAGCTCTGCTTTGAGTGACATGGCGAAGCTGGTGGAATATAGTCGATTGATTTGGGTTTAGCAGGTACCCAGAAATGTGAATGTAGCTAATCTAGTGACTATTCCAGCTTCAGGAGTGGTGACTACTGGACAGTAGGCTATGTCTCACGTATTAAAGGCCTCTACACATATGTTCATACCATTCCGGCACGATGCGATGAACATAGGATTGTCAAGGAAACAATCTCACCCTTCCTGACCCTCCCGCCCTTTGCCAAGGAAGGGGAAGGGGTGCGATACCGATCCCTTCCGTGTCTTGCATCCTCACGGTAACTGATGTAACATCTTGATGTGATTGCGTTACTGCTGTATATGAGTGTGAGAACTGTGAAACCGTGTGGGTCGCTTGGATCACCTTTTCATCTGTCACTTGACAACGGGCGATAACCAAAGTGATTGAAACGAAGGTATCCTGGGTTGTCATGTCTTACTCGAGTACATGGTACTAGTCGTATCAAGCTTTATAAGAGATATAGACCTCACAGGTAAGGAGAAACGCATAGCTTGCCAGTGCTTTCAACCCGTCACTATGCTCTATGCCATCTCCCTAATCCAGACCTAACTCCTGTGCCATTCGGCGATGTCCGAAGAATCTCGTGGTCGGATCACCGAGGGACGACCAATCCCAATAATCAAGCACTCGAGATCACCTCATCAATAATCAACTAATCAATTATCATCATCCCCATCACTCTATCCAAAATGTAAATAAACATGCATCTGTTCATCTCTTCTTACCATCTATTATCTCGTTGTCATCTGAAATCATAGTAATAGCAGACAGATATCAGCATGCCCAAATACACCCTATACCAACTTGTAGGAGACGCATCCAACCCTGACGGAAGGGTGATCTCACCGCACGTTTGGAAAACCAAATTGGACTTGGCGTAAGTCTTCGCTCGCCCTTCATGTTCTATGTTATATGGGATTTATATACATATTTAGCAACTGGCTCTTTTGGTCCGCTTCCACTCTTAGCTTCTTCAAACAAGAAGTGACCAACTCGGGCAAAACGTTCCCTCAGATCAGAGGAGAACTATCTGAATTAACCAAGAACCCCGCTGTCACTGTACCCACCATAGAGGTGGATGGAGAGTTTACAACAGATTCATGGAAGATTGCTGAATATGTGAGTGTGACACTGTCTATAATGAGATCATATACACGACTACTAGATTTGATACTTGATGACAAACGTCTTTTGCTCTTTCCACCCATCCTCCCTATATGTTATACTCCAAAATTGCGTAAAAGTAGTAAACTGATTTGATCTGAGTTCAATCGTCAATTGAACAGCTTGAAGCGGAACATGGTACCCCCGAACGATCATTATTTGGAGGAACTGAAGCGGGGAAGAATTTTGCAAAGTTCATCGAGATCTGGAGTAATACCACGTTTGCGAATGAGCTGAGACCTCTGGTTGGAGTTGCTGTGAGTTGGTGTTCTCTCAATTTCTAGCTCCCATATCCGTTATCATATTCCTTCCCACTACCTCCAACCCTGATCAGTGAATACTGATGCATCTACTTTCTCCAAATTACACTGCAGATAACATCCCACTTCGACCCCTCTTCCAAAGCGTATTTCATCAAATCCAAATTCCAAGGGGACATCAAGAAATATTCCTCGCTCGTTGACAAGTTCCAAGATCCGGAGGAATTAGAAAAACAACTTGCTCTCGCAAGAAGTAGGCTGAGCGTGGTGAACGATCTGTTGAAAGTGAAGAAATCGAAAAATGAACCATTATGGTTATTGGGTGGTAGTGAACCTTCCCACGCCGATTTCTGCTTGTTTGGATGGTATACTTCTTCCACTATCCATCCGGCTGTTGAGAAAGGTGTGTGGAGACATGAGGAAGTGGCATTGGTGGGTGAGTGGTTAGATGGATTGTTGGATAGTGGGTTGGTAGATAAGGATCAACTGAAGTAAGAGTGGTGCTCAGATTGGTAGAAATAGATGATAAACAACAAGAAGAGAGGTGAGAATGATAATCTACGCATATGCATACCAATACATATATGTATATATATATATATGTCTATTGTCATCATCGTGTATCCGTTGTCGTCACTCTTCTGCTGAACATGTGTATTGACCGTTGATACTGGCACTGACGCACAGACACACTGACAACCATCACTCATATATGTGAACCAAAACAAGGTAAACGATCACTCATCTCACCATCCCGTTCCATTTCCTTCTTCTATCTATTCTTCCTTCTTATCGTCAATCATCAGTAACATACCCACGAACATCATGAACCAGCCTATGGATATCGACCTATCACTTGACGAGGTGAGCTGTCACTTCTCCCCCTTCATCAAGCTGACTATCCCCATCCACCTCGTTCAGATAATCGCCAAGAAGCGAGCAGAGAGAAGAACCTCTAATCGACACGATCCATACAAACGACCCACCAATTCATCTCCGGCTCCGCCTCCTAATCAAACCAGGCGATCTTCAGCTGCTGTTTCTCTCTCAACCAGTCCTGTCAAATCGACTCTGACCACTCTCAGCTTCACCGATGTACGTATATACCTCCTGATCCTTCTTTATCTTTTGCGCTGTTCTTGAGCTGACGTCATGTCATGATACTATAGATCAAATCCAAATCATTGGATCCATCATTCCCTTCCTTCGCTTATCGATCTCTCGTACCGACCGCAGCAAACTTCAAGATCCCATCTAGGGAGATATCTGTAGGCATATTTCCGAGAGATATCACCCCGAACCAAATTAGAGATATGAGCCAATCTACCGTTGGCCCCGTACAGGAATTGAGATTGGATAGTAAAGGTGTAGCGTGGGTGAGGATGTTGAGGTTCCAAGGCTGGGAAGTATGGAGTTTTCGTAAGTAGAATTAGAGTTCCTCGAACTGGATATGAGAAAAGGAAAGAGGGAGGATATAGAATTGCGCTGATGTCGTTGATGTTGAGATAGTTCATGGGAAGATCTTGGATGGAAGTGAGTGTTGGCAGCTAGCTCAACTGGTATAGTAATTCACTTGATTTCTCGATACAGCTCAAAGGCTTGTCGTTCGAGTATATCCTGTTCGACATGGACCTGCATCTCATGGTAGAAGTGGACATAGAAGGAAATAGGGGTGAGAGTGAACGGATTTCAGTGAGCTTTTCTTATAGGATCATCCTTGCGGAAACGGAGCTCATTCAACCATTACCTCCTCCTTCTTAGGCGAACCATCATCGGATACCATTTGTAAGTCTCTCGTCAGGTCGCTATGTGGTTTAGGAGATGTCGTGTTGATTGAGCTGACGATCCATTAGTATGGTCAACCTCTATTAGTCTTCATATCGCAATATATGGCAATATATGGTTATCTTCAAATGGTGATCCTCGAAGAGACATGCAATCCATTTTTTCCATCAATGGATGTTCAAGCGTACCTTTCTTGCTATTTAGGCATTTAAGCGAGAAATAACCCTTTCGATCCTGAGCGTTATTGGTGTTGTTCAGATTAAACTAGAAGGAGCTTGACAACGGCAAGCCGCTAGTACACTACCCTCAACTATAATATAATAACGCCAACGGATCAAAACTTCGAGTGGCCAACTCTAGATTCTCCTCGTCGTCAACATCAACTCGAAGTCGAGAACTCTAATTGTGAGCGTGTGTCGACCTAACCGCACGATCGCCTCATGTTCTGATCATAGATGGAGGAGTTAGGTGTGTTGGTGTGTCGCCAAGTTGTGTTGGTGTGCATATACGCTCAGACAATCCTCCTGACAACGCACAGAGCACAGATCACAGATCATCGAGCACAGATACATCCCACGTCCTTTGTGCCGTGCACACTTTACAGTACATACAGTGCCCCTGGTAGTCCCGGTAGTCGTGGCCACTTGCAGGTCTAGGGCGTAGTAGGATCCAATGGTGATTTGATGATGACGAAGCTTTACTGTACTTACGTGCTTCTTGATTGCAATCAGACAGCGGCAGTTCACAAGATGAGATCAAACGATGAGATTGCAAGTGAGTTGGATTGGCTTATTCGGAATGCATATAAGCTTACAGATCCAGATCTGTGGTAACTACCAGTCTTACTCATACCAGGTACAGTACACTCACTCCCTACTTACAGTCGCACGGAACCTTTTTGTTTACTTTTACAATATAAACAACCATAACTTACCTGAACCCTTCGTTCTTCCCCCACTTTGGACACATCTCATACAGCACATCCTTTCTTTTTCCATCCCCCTTACATCTCTTTATACCCATTCCGTCCCATCCCTTCCCAGGACGAGCAACAAGAGATGGAACCAGGTCCTTCATGCTTTAGATGTACATATCAAGGATGTTCGAAGACGTTCACCAGGAAGGTGAGTGACTTGGGGGTGTCGTTCTTTCCCCACTTTCACTTGAACCCCCACTTGGTTCATCAGTTTACCTTTTGCCGCTGTCAAGTGCAAACAACTGATCGTCGTTGATATCGTGATGTCATGTAGGATCATCTGTTTCGACATGCTGCTAATCGTGAGTACAATCTCTCATAAAATATGTCACTGAAGATGCATGAATACAGACGTGGACTCATCAGCTGATGAGAGTTCTCTAATAGATTCCACTGACACGTTCAACTGTCCTCGATGTACTCGACCATTCAAACGCCTAGATCTTCTCCAACGACATGAAAAAAGGAACATCTGTGGTGATGAACCTTACCAACCCCCGGCACACAAACGCAAGAGGAGTGAAGAGAATTTCACAACGCATAATAGAATGTCAAATCCACGTTCGGATGGTGTAGATGAGGGAAGATCAGAGATCGACGAAGATGGTGATGGTATTGATAATGGAGAGATGAAGACTGAACCGCCATTATCAGCTCTGTCAACTACTTTCCCTCATTCAGCATCTACTATATCTTCAATGGGTCAAACCACATCCGACAACACCGGTGGTGGGATCAACCCAATATCCTCTACTTTAAATACATCATCTACTTCTCCCTATAGTTCTCTGACGGGGACTACGACGAATCATTCTGGATATATGAATAATACGGGGAATGATCTGATCACAACCAATTCCAATCAAGTACCAGAATTCGGATTTGGTTTTGGTTTATGGGCACCGGAACAATGGGAAGCATTGTTACATGAGAGTCTCTTACCGCCTTTCAATGAACCGATTATACCTAATATCAACTTTGATTATTCAAACTCTACGAATCCTTACAATTCGCAACAACCAGAACAACCACAACCACAGACGACGAATACCTTCTTTCAATCTCAACCTCTAACCACCCCGATTACCCAACAGATCCTACCTCCATTGTTGACCCAGACGAAAATACAGTTACAGTCGTCCTCTGAAAGAGATCAGATATCATTTCAACCGCACCCTCAAATACAATCGACACCTTATGGACAAGAGAATGGGATCAAGGAGGATGAGACGGTAATGGAAACTTTGCTGAGCAGATTACAGATGTCTTTTCCAGTGAGTACCACTCTACTCATATCCTGAAGTACAATTTGCACCGTCCATCATCTTGTCATTCGACTACCTTTTCACACTGATATTAAAATTGGGTTCTTGACTGTTTCTTGATCTTGATGCCCCATGTAGGAACTCGACATCTCCTTATCAGTTATGTCACAATCACTCGATTTATACTGGACTAAAACCGCTCCTACATTCCCATTCATTCACCGACCGACCTTCGACTATTCCACCGCTTCATCGGAATTGATCGTCCTCATGATCATCGTAGGCAGCGTACATTCCCTCGGTACCTCGGACATTGGCCAAAAGAACGATTTCAGCCGATTAGTATCAAAGATCAGATCAATGTTATTCCAAGAATGCGGATTAGAAATGCCCATCTCCACTCTCCAATCGTTTACCCTCTGTCACGTGTACGATACGTGGTATGGTAATTCCGAGAGTCTGTTCGTCGCTCAGTGCATGTGGCCTGTGATGGTCGCTCATTCGAGGAAGAAGGGGATTGGCGTGTTGGGTAAACCTGAGACGGAAAGTCAGCAGGAGGAAGCGTGGACGAATTGGGCGAAAGAGGAGGGTAGGTCGTCGACATTTGAGATAGAGTCCACCTGGGACTATCAACAAGATATGTTTACCATTGAAATATATAATTTTGTGTAGAGAGTGCAAAGGGCTGATCAGTCTACTGTCACTTTCATAGAACGCCGTCGATCAGCCTACTGCGTACTTCTCATCGATACTCAACTCTCGGCCTTCTGGAACCAACATTGTTCACGACAATTATCAATCTTCGCTCATAATCTCAATTTACCTTGTCCCAAATCTCAGTGGGAGGCAGGCAGTGCCAGTGAATGGGTCAAGATCAGACAATATACCGTGACCAATAATACACCGACTACTAAGCCGAAACATTCCAAATCAGGATACCTGCCAGGTCTTCACCCAGAGTTCACCGTTAATGTAGTCACCGAGGGATATAGCAGCGCTATCATGTCTGCGTTATCGGAAGAACATAAATTCTTGTTTAAGGTGGATTTAGATAATAGTCTGACTAGTCAGATGGTCTTGATTGGGTTGATTGCGATTGCCTGGGATTGTAGGACGAGAGGTGGCATGGGGATCAGATTTAGGGAGGGGACGAAACATTGGAGATCGATTGTATTCAATGGTGAGTATCGCCCTAGTCATTATAACCTACCCTTCAGTATACCTTCATGAGCTCTCACCCATCATTCTAATCGTTCTGAGCCGAAGAAAGTCGATGCTTGGATGCTGAGTTGTCTCGCTCGCACTAGCCGTTATCCAACTCCGAGCAGCTTACGAATCAGCCGTCATGCACATGAGTGCATCTATCGAATCGAGAGACATGCGAGATACATTCGCCATATGTATCATCTCGGTGTTGAGTGATATGTGAGCGGCATCGCTTCTGACCATCAAAGATAGTGACGATTGACTAACTGAACATGTGCATCTCTCAGACCAATGTTACATGTCGCTGCTGGTGCTACCACTTTCTGTGGTGCTTCGAGTGAGTCATTTCATATTCGAAGTGGGCATATCTAACCTAGTTGAGAAAGAAATGGACGATCGCTGACGTGAAAGCTTCTTGTTACGCAGTCGGTCCACGACAATACTCCGATGCCAAACGTCGATTGAAACTATGGGCCAAGACGGATGACGCTTGGACATGTGTATGGCAATCGATCAGGTATCTCCGTCAAGCCCTTTTCAGTGAATGGGGGTTATACTCCACCTGGGCGGTATTCAACACGACAGTGAGTAAGAGTATACTGGATTGTAATATGTTTATGTCAATTTGTGCTTATCATACTGACCTCCCGTTCTGTAGCTCGTGCTATGGGGTTATACAACGACCATCTCTCATCCCTCTACTTCTTCCTCAAATACCACCACGACTTCTTCTACCCTGAGTTCCTCTGAGCATCCATTAAACTCGACTTATCCCCCAGCTACAACCTCTGCGACATTCACTTTCACCTCTTCAGCTCCTTCTATCGGGAATCGTAGTAACAACCATGACGAACAAGAGAGACAACGTAGATTGACTCAATGGCTCGAGAATGTATTGAGCACCCATGGGAAATTGGAATCGATGAGTGATCTCGATGAAATTATAAGGGATTTATTGGAGATTGTCTGCGAGAAATTGAGTGGGGCAGGTGGTGAGATTGACAGAGATAATAGTGCGTTGTTGAGTAGGTTGATTGGTCAGAAGAGGAGGTAAATCACGGTGTACATTATCAATCAGACTAGGAAGGAAGATTCAGATGAAAGTTTGAGCTATACTTGGAAGGAAAGAAAAGGAGAATAGAGCAGGGGAAAGGTTCAAAAAGGATACACGGGATCGGATCGGTCATGTCGCCTTCTTGGCATACATATACATGTCACTTGCATATTGTATACAGCAGTAGATTCAGCGAGACTGGGATATTAGGATTGTGGTAGTGTGTGTTGGTTGTAAAAAGAGAATATAACGTTTGTGTTAAGCATATTTTGTATATAAATTCTATATCGATCGGTTGTAATGTATATAGTCAAATGCGTAAATGCAGAGGTGGCCAACTGTGCCGTATAAATTCGAGCTAAGCTAAGAGGATGTTGCAATACATCCTAAATCTTAACCCTTCTCATACATGAGTTCAAGTGATCCAGGTGTATACATACCATCATCATGTTCTATTGCTATACATAGGCCTTCAGATTATCACTAAAATATCAACATCTACCACCCTTTCCAAGGTACCCAAACATCCACCACCTCCTCTCCCTTTCCTTGCTCTTCATCCACGACGTACATCCACGGATACCCCGCACAAACCAAACAAGCATGTTGAGGGACCAACCTGACGGTCTCACCTACTTTCAATTCATCTTTTCCTTCTACAAACTCCCCTTCTGGTAGATCCGGTCGGTGTACAAGTGTACCATGCTCTTGAGATATCCTACCTAGATCCCATTTACCGACCGCTCGTTCAGGAGACACTAGACGACCATAACCTGGATATCGACCTGTATCCTTGGAGACGCCCAATGCTCCACAATCGCACATTGCTTCTTTCCTATGAGGGTATACTGAAACGACTTTCGAGACTACTGTCAGAGCGAGGTGAGAGTCGGGGACGAGTGAGGTAGCGTGTTGTTGCAGATCGCACATGCAATAACATCCCGCGTGACTGTGAGATACAGTCCGAATCATCAGCATGAATCTTTCTGATATGGAGGATCCTTCCGTGCATATGAGGATTGCGCCTTAAAAAGTGACATAGGAAAGAGGGAAAGAGATGGATCGTTGACCACTCACAGTTCCAACCTGCCTTCCAAACCATTATGAGCCTTCTCAACCTCCTGTACGGCCGCGTGGGCAGTGGGAGTCGCACCGACGGACAAAATCCAATCACCTTTACACCCCAATTCCCTCGCTACCTTCGCTGCTGACTGGACACAGTCGATCTCGCCTTCGAAATAGGATGAACCCTTTTTCAGCGTGTCAGAGGCGTAGGACTGACCAAAGTCTACAAGACGAAAACCGGTTGATGGGTCAGACGTCGGTTTTAATATTGAAATAGAACTTGATCGAATATGAGAGGTGGATGTTACTTACGGGAATAAAAACCGAATATCTCGACTTGTTCGGCTGATAAGACAGCTTGAATTATATCTTTCAATTGGTGACTTGTGGGTGGGACTCCTGCTCGTCTATTGATTTGAAGCAATCACAGATTGTCAGTCAGCCACGTGTATTCAGATATGATCATATCCTCTACGGCTGATACGTAAATCACCAGCTGATCTCTCTTCGTCTCATGGGTCCCTTGTACATATGTAACATAAGTTTGATGCATCAGAAGAAAGAGTACTCACCTACCACCTCCATCTACTTTCACAAAGACACTCCATTTCTGCTTCCTACCTTCTTGCTCATTGAAGTTAGTCAACAGTCTGATTTGTTCCGGGTGATCTACCATCAATCGGATGACTCCCTTGGAACCGATTTTGTCCTGCGCGAGATTCAGATCGGATATCTTGTCTTCACCGACAGGCATGGAGTAGAGGATCTGCCACGAACAAGGTTGACGACAATGTCAGTTTCAAATATTGATTATGACGATGTTATGGTTTTTTCCTTGTCAATCGTAGTTGCATCACTCACATCATCCACCAATCCCTCTTCAACCAAACCATCTTCAATGATTTTCCAAAGTTCGATCATAGTCGAGCAGATCGTGGCCTTCACTCCGCCAGCAGCTTGTACCTGGAGTCTCGTTCCTTCTGTTGTCTTGTGTGCTGTACAAGACCAATGATGAACATGCATGGTATGTCAGCTAGGTTGGTTTGACGGTACTCGTCTACACGCTTATCACCCCTCGCTCACCCCTCTGTACAGTCCAAACACACGACTCCATTCTCTAGCCTTCACTACATCTTCAAGCTGTCTATCTCCCCTTCCGACTCTATCTCAATTTCACCACAAGGATCTGATGACTACTCACTCTTGACATGCGCCCTGAATAGCATTCCCCTCTTCTTAGCTTCAGCCGTCACCTCCTCGCAATTGCTCTTGAACCTGCTTCTATCTACCACCAGCGCAGGTGTTCTCAGCTGATCGATCTTCTTACCCACAAATTCAGCCCGGAGGGCAGATTTGGAGGGGAGGGCGTACAGCGACGTGTGCGTGAATGTGTTGGTTGTGGACATGGTGGATTGCACGTTCTGAGTGATAAGTGTGTGAATGAAGTGGTATGATAGGGATAGTAATTAGAAGAGGTTTTGTACTATATCCCGTCTTTGTGTCCAGTCGAGATTGTATGTACGGTAATAGGTAAGAACAGTACGAGTTTTTCTGTCACTTCTCCATCTGCTCGTCTATGGAAGATGAACGATAAGGATTTCAGCTTCACCCACCCGATGATCGGTTAATTCCGGTCCGCCCTAAGCAGCAGTGATATTTCACCGATCAACCCATGGACCCCATCAAAGTGGGGGAAAGGGAATATCGTAAAGTGGGGGAATCAGAAATAACCCAAAAAGAGACGTACTGTACAAGCGAACCGTATTACCCTCTCGACCTGTAAGTGTCGTATCTGTAGCCATATGCAAGTGTAGCAAGTCTATACATATATATATATATATCGATACATTGTCATACGTAAAAATATCAAGGGAACCAACTAAATCTATATATATGTAAAACGACCAAAAGACCAAAAGCAAGAGCAAGCTAAAAAGTCCATGAGTATCAGTGTCCTAATCTGCAATATCTTGTTCTGTATGCAAACCTTCTTCACTGAAATGATCCCCTTGAGATGTACTATTATCCTTTTCGTTTGCTTTGGGTGAAGGTGGTTGATCTTCCACAACCCAAATTGAGCAGATGACTGTGCTATCCTAGCATACTACTCCATCATCTCTCCTTCTCAACACTTTCCCACCCCTACCTCCATTCAATACACCCTCATCCATCGCTATCTGCCCATTCACCAACACGAATCGTATCCCCTCTGCTCGCTGCTTCGGCTCCTCGAACGTAGCCTTATCTTTTATCGTCTTCGGATCGAATAATACCAAATCTGCGGCTGATCCTTCTGCGATAAGTCCTCGATGGGGGTATATACCAATTCGTTTGGCAGGTCGAGACGTCAGGTGGGAGATCATCTCGTTCAAGGGGATGAGGCCGAGTTCCCGAGAATAGTGACCTATTTTTGGGATGAATCAGCCACAATCACTGTTGAGACAGCTGCAATTTGCAACGATAGACTTACCTAAGAATCTGGGGAAAGTTCCATATGCCTATTGAAATCCACAGTGCCAAACATCAGTCAACCCGTTCATCTCAATGTTATGTCACTATAGAAGGGTAGACTCACCCTGGGATGAGTTCCTTTACCATGCAAGATGGCATCACTCCCTGAACAATGTGTATGATGGCACATGATCTCTCGAACGTTCTCCTCGTTACCAATATGCATCAGACAGCTCGTAGCCAATCGATCTTTAATCAAGACGTCGAAGAATACTTGGATGGGAAGTTGGTTGACTGATTTAGCTACTTCTGATACTCGTCGACCAGAATAATGTTTGATCGAGGGGTGATTTGTCGACCCGATCTATACGTAGATGCAGAGTCAGTACTGGTCGATGTTTCATCCATGAATTTCCCTGATACACAAGTTGGATGTAACATATCTGATCAGGTGGGATCTACTCACCTGGATCTCATCCCAATTCGTCGGTATCCCATGGCCACCATCACATCCCGTCTCTTCCACTGCCCTCCTAATCTTCTCTCTCGAGATCTCATCCTGCAGTCGCTTGAGGGTTTCGGTCGGTCCTCCAGAGCTTGCCCAGCTGGGTAACAGAGCAGATAGGGTTGTACATCCAGGTAAGTAAGGGTAGGTATCTAGTGTAACGTCTACGCCGGCAGATCTAGCCGAGTCAATCATGGAGATTAACATTGGAGCCTTTCCTTTGTTTTCTGTGAAATTAAGCGTGGCGTGGGTGAGGTCTGAGTGAGAGATTGATCAAGATAGACTTGAAGTCAGCTCAATTGCAGGAAAGACTATACAGGATGTGAGGACGAACTCACGTATTGGACATCCGGTCATCCTTCCGAGACCTAACATCTCAGCATAACTCTCGATAGCCTTGAACCCGTAACTCCTATGATGAGGCGCATAGTAGGCACCTGGGAACTCTTTGGCCAATACTCGGCATAAGGACCCGAGTTCGGACGTCGACGCGTACATCCCAGGTGTGTAAGTGAGACCACTAGAACGTCATGGGTGCCTAGTCAGCGCATTCCTTACATGATCTAGCCACGGATTAGAATGGTCACGTCAGACATTCCCAACTCACCTTGACATCCCTACCGCACCTTCCTTCATAGCTTTTCTCAGTTCCTCCTCTTGCGACTTGATCTCTTCCGGGGTAGCCACCTGATCCCAAGGTCCACACGCGAGTAATCGAAGGTTCCCCTGGATGGTTGAACATCAGTCATCAGTACTGAATTCCATATGAGGAGGCTGCAGAATTTAGTTACAAAACATGGAACTGAGCTAATTAACTCACCTGAGGAACCAAATAAGCGACATTTGTAGCAGTTTTATTCCTTTCCAAACAATCCAGATACTCTTTCACAGATTTCCATTCGAATAGACCCAAATTGGGGTAATCTTCAGGAGAAGGGTTCCCATTCCATCCTGCTATCTGTTCTCTTATGGCGGTGAGTTGTTTGGGGTTATCGATCGGTGAATAGGATATACCATCTTGACCTATGACTTCGGTCTGGAAAATGGAATTAGAGCGTGGGATCAGCTATTATGTCTGGCTATCTCGGTAATGACTGATTGGAAACGGAATCAAAGGCGTATGAGCAGGGTAGGACATGAAGTTCTGATTGTTTGTGTGTGTATATCATAGAAAAGAAGGACAAGCAAGGTACACGAAGAAATCGTAATTATCGACAAAGAAGCATAATTAACCATTTGTCGACGATTCTTCCGATCAATCCCTTCTTCTCGAATATACAAACAGAAACGATCATGTAAGGGAGAGGTTATGACTCACCGTACATCCCTGACTTATCTTAGCTTCATGTTCAGGATGAGTGAGGAGGTACAAATCGGAGTGAGCATGTAAATCAATGAATCCAGGTGACAGCACCCAGCCCTTGGAGTCGATCTTTCTAATATCAGTCTCGTTTGTGACCTGTATACTGCCTGGAGGGGAAATTTTCGATATGATACCGTCTTTGATGAGGACATCGGCTTCGTATGGCTGGATGGAAGGGTCACCCGAGATGATGGTAGGTGAAAGGAATAGGATTGATTTTGACATTGTTGTCGACTGATGCTAGGTGTAGTTATCTAAGTGTGATAGTAGTGATTGTATTCGGTTGTACCAATTGAACTAGTAAGATTGTTGCGGTAGGATTTGGAGAACGAAAAGAAGATGGTGGTTATTCACACAAGAATATGTATAATATATGATATTTATATAAACATCAGAAGGTAGAAATAAGAATATAAACAATCAAAGAAAGTTTGTTGGGGGACTGATATACTTCGTTTCTTTTATTTCTCGCGAAGTCCTCTTTTCCTCATTCAAATCGTCATCAGCATGATGTTTCTTGATGTGAGACACCAAATAAACAGAGGATGAGGATTGAAAATCTTTTTGGATCGTTGATGTCTGATGTTTGACTGATGTTCTTCTATTCCGGAGTATATGCGTCCGACGTGATCGGTTTGAGACGATCAACTATTATTTGTTATTTGTTGAGTGGGTGTATAGGCGAAGGGTAGAAAGGTCGTTTCCAGGTGAGACCTCTTCTTGATCTAATGATGATCTGACGATGATCTGATTGATGGTCCGTCTTGACGGTATAGTGGTATGATCAAGTGAAGGAGACTAAGAGAAGATATAACAAGATCGACGGTGAAACACCTCCTTTCGGATCCAAGAACGAGGTCAAGGTGGGGGAGAGAGAGTGTGATCGTGGTCGAAAGGAATGGTCTGGCTGTACACTATAGACTATACGCAATTTTGGATGGTGATGAGGACTGATGTAGAAAGGTAGATAGGTGATCCTCGTCTATATCGTCGGACCGAATTTGAGTGTCACATCTCAACGTCAAGTCAGCTTACCCCACTCTAGCATGTGGATGTTGGATGAGTGATGAACAAATAACGTTTGATACGATTATGACCATCTTGGTATCATCCGGTCAAAGGTGGGGGAGTACCTCTCCATCCTTTATCCATTCAGGGTAAATCTGATCACAAATAGAAAATCACTCTGAAGAGATAAGCGACAGAAGGATATGTAACAGACTGGTTGAATAACCGCTCTTTCCCGACCCGGCCGGTTATCCCTTTGCTCGTGCTGGGATTGACACGATTCACTAGGAGTACTTACTTGTACTGCAGATGCAATCATGACCGTACGGACCATGACGAAGGCCGTTGTTTGCAGCTCAGAGTCTGCAGGGTGGGGATCGACGAAAACCATATTGAGAGTGGGTAAAACAAAAGGGAAATCAGGAAAATAGTCGGTTGATCTTTTTACATCAAGCTCACTAGTTAACGATGATTGAAACGAAGCCTTAGACCCGGACCATAGGAGAATTATCATACATCACTTGGTCACGCCTTCTTGTGTGTATGTTTGGCTTGGGGGATGAAACTTTGAGTCAAAGTGGGATGGTATTGGGAATTGGGAATTAATCAGTTGCATTAGAAGATGTTTTCCTAACGTCAAATCAATGATCACAATAATTATATGGTAGAACCGAAATTTCTGAAGAGCCAAGACGAGGCCATTTTACGATACTGGATCACCCTGCATCGCCATCAACGCCGTGCCATCATCATCAGAGAACATTTGACTGGTGTGATGATCAATCACTAGTCCGTGTCACAGGACGAAAGAGTCTGGAATTGGTTGAATCAAGGTATATCGTCTTCTCAGTTTGTTCAGTGAGGATATCCGCTATCGAGTGGATGCTATCAAAAGAGGTACCACTTCGACCAGCTGTCGGCTCATCAAATGTAAAATCGGTATGGAGGCGATATGTAAGATGTGAGACGTGATTCTGAGCTTATTTGGCCAGACCATCATCATTCTCACGAAGCCCTATTGAAGATGAAGTCACACCTGACAGGCAGGGCTTCTTCGAAGTCTAAGTCAGAGTCTGATTGGTGGCTTGATTTTGAGTTCGGTCTCGAGCTATGACCTTTGCATGAGGGCCTTATTCACACTATGACCTGGTCCAACATACTCTTTGCACGACATCCTTGATCTGACCCACATAAACGTCAACTGACTTTTCACATATAGATACATCATACAACAATTTGAGCGATTAGCACGTACATTAGACTATGAACTCATCGCTTCTAGCAATATGATATTCTATCTTGTCCAACTATCAACATGTCTACTAGCAGCCCTCCCCCCTCCTCCAGCACTACTTACAACCCCAAGTCCTCCCATACCTCCCATGTTCGCCCCGCTGATTCCCAACCCATACCCGGATCCAACTGAAGAAGAAGGATCATTCCTATCTCTCCTAAATTCATGATGAGTATATACTTTCCCAGCGAAAGATTTCGCCCCTTGTTCCATCTCCGACGACTGAACAGAGGGAATTATACCGAAAGGAGGCGTTCGACTTGTAGATAGGGATTTGTATAATTCTGGTGATAGGAGGGAAATGAGCTCGGAGGGTGTTATACTATGTATCAACGAGGAAGAGTTGAAAGAGGAGGTGAGGAGGGATTGCGACAATCTATTGAATCTCCTTTGATCTGCATCTACCTCGATATCTGTCTCTAGATCTTGAGACAATGTTTGTGTTGACGATTCATTGGTGAAAATCTTCTTTAAAGGATCTTCGTCATCTACCTTGTCCAGATACTTTCCAGCCAATTCATCGCAGATCGATTTGGTAGATCGTCCATCTATGATCTCAGTTCTAATTTCCCCCAACGACCCGATGACTTCGTGTGAGTAGTCCAATGGAATTCCCAATTCTCTTTTACCGTCAGCCATTTTGAGATTATAACAAACTACCAATCTAGGTAAATTCCTTATAAGATATCCGTTCAATCCCTCATGTCTAAATGATTTATTCAAAATATCTAATATCTTCCCTAAACATCCAATTGTATCATCTTGCTCGATGCCCTTATCAATTTTCGATATCAAGTCGTTTGCAAGTTCCATCAGTCTCATGAGATTACTTTTCTCCTTTCCTGTTTCCACATTCAGTAATTCGTGCTCGGATATATCTTGAAGAGCTATCAGTGTACCTACACCCAGACCTGATTCTGACACTGATGTCGATAGATTCTTCATAGCCAGAGAGTGACGTTCTTCTGTCGTTGTAGCTTTACTCATCACTGCGAGTGGATGGTCTTTAGGAAGGTATGGTGAGATATTGGGATGTAGAGCAGATTCAGGATCGGAAAAGATCCTGTCTTTCAGAGGTACTGCCGAAAGAGAGTCGATGGTCATGATGTATTTTAAAGCTGTAGGTTCATCTAGTAGTAGTGATATGACGGAGGGTGATGTTGCGCCAGGTTGAGCTTGAGATTGTGCTTGGACTTGATCAAGGAGTGTCAAACATTCTATAGCTCGATTTGAAATTTGTAGAGGGACCGATTCGTCAAGTAAGGAAAAGAGGGAACAAGGTGATGGTCCAGACCAGGTATATAACCATGAGAAATCTTCGTCCACCTTCTTCGTCTGTCGAGCCGAGTGGACAGGTTGTGCTTGTGTTATAGTTACTTGAGTTTGCTCTTCTTCAGTGTTCAACGAGTCCCCTTGATATCCATATACCGATAAACTGAGTTTCTGAGCGGGTGAACGTAACATCATCATTCGGGTTGTCACCTGGTTATATGAACGAGCATCAGTGTCAAAGCGATCTACCAGTATCATCCCTTTCATCCTGCTCGTGTGTTGTGTTGTTTGTTGATATTGCAGATCCGTGAACGTTCGTTCTCCTTGCTGTATAGGATATGAATATTTTCCAATCCACCTTATACTGCTATGTCATTCACCGTCATGACCTCTCCATCTTCTATCCCCTTGAACTCCCCTAATTCTAAAGGTAGAAGGAAACGAAAGCACTCACCCCTATGGGCATACCAATAGGATAATCCAACGCATGTTCACAAGGAACCACCTCGATCGTCGACCTTGCCAGTGCGTTGACGGGGTTTGACGGTGAGATGTTGAATAGCAATTGAGCGGTGAATTGCGGAGGGTAGGTGGTACTATCGACGTAGTCGATATGTATATACCAGTAAGCCAGTTTTATGTATATAGGGAGGCAGGGAGGCAGAGAGGTAGAGAGGTAGGTAGACTTTTAGATAATCATGTACGAAGAAGAGTAAATATGAAGACGAGGAGATCTCACCCTACGTTCCCCTTCTCATCTACACCTTGACCAGCTAAATTACCAATTCCCACTCCTTCAGGTATGATCCTTACACTGCTTATCCTCGTCGGTCCATTGAATCGGACTACCAACAAAGTTTCACTGGCGTTATTGGTGGGGTACAAAGTGGGATTAAGGGAGTGATAGATCAGTGAAGGGGGCATAGTCGATAGTCGAGTGATATATTGTTCTTGTACGGAAATTTATATCGTTAAGTGTCGTAGAGTATCATTCGTTAGACCATGTGTATGTGCATGTTGCAAGCAAGGAACCAATTTAGAGTAGAGCCAAGCAGAAGTCGAAATTAGACGTGGATATGTCGTTGCAAGAGCAAGAATGGTGGTCGGACAAAGTGATACGAAGCACGACTAAACTCAAAGCTGAAGTCGGATTGAGAGTGAAAGTGCAAGTGCAAGTGCAAGGGAGGTCAGGTGATCACGTTGTCATGGAATATCTTATTCACACACTTGCATACGCTGGTCAATTCTCATCGTCATGCTCAATCATATCATGTTCTCCCTGTTCCGAACCCAAATGAAGTGCTGACAGTCTAATGTGATGGACAAGGACAATGCATAATGTATATATGTAAAAAGCAAAATCCCGTATAAGCAACGTCATTCGTTAATAGTTCATAAACCATCTCATCCCATCCATTCCTCGATTCTCCCAATATACCCTATCCAACTTATACGGTATCTTCCATACACAACTTGGGCATGATGTTCATACCCATCAACTATAGTACCAAAGTGGAATATCAGCCAAGTGGAACGATGACAAGCTAGGTAAACAAAACCGAGAAAAGCTTACCTCCTGAATTAACAATTTCGCTGCGTAGGGTATAGTCAACCCTATCACACCTTTTCCACTCTTACATTTAGGACACCAGTTGTTGTACCCCAACATACCGCAGGTCTCACATACTTGAGTTTCGAACGCGTCAGAGGAGATCATGAGTCGTTCGAGTAAGAGTTGGGTTGCTCCGTATCCGATAAGACTGGGTTAGGTATCCAAATAACAATCAGCTTTGGTCAAAGGAGAACATATGATAACACAGCTTAAGATTAGAGTAGCGTCTTGAAGATAACAAGGATAAAGGTATGAGATAGTGAAGTAGTGAAACATAGTACTTCATATGTACTTTCACCAAAGTATCGGAATAGCAACTCACCAATCACGTTCCATTTCACCCAATCTCAAACCACCATCCTTGGATCTACCTTCTGTAGGTTGTCTTGTCAAGTTCGCTCGTGGACCGGTAGGTCGAGCATGCATCTTGTCCATCACCATGTGCTGTCAAGTCAAAAGTGGGGAAGTCAGCTTTCATCTCACTGAAGGATGGGATGAAGTCAAGAATATATGTGGTATCGTAAAAACGTATAATTTTACAGAGTAAGTGGGATAGGGAGAACCAACATGACAGAAAGACCAAGATATAGTTGATGAACGAATAACTCACCTTCAATTTCTGATAATAGATCGGTCCGAAATACACATAGGCTTCCATGGGTTGACCAGTAATACCACTAGTCAACATATCTTTCCCAGCGTATGAAAATCCATTCTCAATCAAGATTTGAGACATGTCGACCACTTTGGATCCTCCGAACGCAGTTCCATATTGTAATTTACCAGCTAAAACTCCCGCTTTTCCTGATAGGAGCTCTATCATCTTACCCACAGTCCTGTTGAGCAAATACGATCAGCTGTATTCGTGAAGGGTATTCAGAGAATGTAACGAAAAATCACTTACATTCGAGAAGGGAAACCATGTGGATTCATGATAATATCAGGTACGATCCCCTGATCGTTAAACGGCATATCTGCCTGAGGTACAATCAAACCGCATACACCTTTTTGACCATGTCTCGAAGAGAACTTATCGCCTAATTCCGGTCTACGAGTTTGTCTAGTCAAAATCTTGATGAGTGATCCATCTTCTCCCTCGGTAATCATGACTTTATCGATTTGGATCGGTTCAGGTAATTTGTGAGTAATCGGAGAAGGCTTGTATCCACCTCCATCAGCTGATGGTCCACGAGTATCGATAGGCGTTTCTCGATGGATCATCACGTCGAATTGGTTGATAGTCGCTCCTGGAGCTGTCATACCGTCTGCTCTATCTATGAACGCATAAGCATCAGGACGAGGCAATGGATCAGGATAGGCCGTTCGTT
Source organism: Kwoniella botswanensis (assembly GCF_036426115.1). Classification (NCBI taxonomy): domain Eukaryota; kingdom Fungi; phylum Basidiomycota; class Tremellomycetes; order Tremellales; family Cryptococcaceae; genus Kwoniella; species Kwoniella botswanensis. Next base: position 14,976,173 of record NC_088599.1, on the reverse strand, counting down.
CGTGAGATCCATTGGCGAAGGTTCGCATAGGAATAGTCTGTTTCTTCAAGACGTGACATCTTCCGAATCCACGGTCGACCGAAGCTCGATTCAGAATCAAAGCATCTTCGATATCGTATCCACTATATGACATAACCGCGACAGTGGCATTTTGTCCAGCAGGTAACTTGTTGTATCCTACTAATTCGATAGTCTTGGTCTTCACCATAGGTTGTTGAGGATAGGTCATGAGATATAACAAGGTGTCGATACGATTTAGCTGGTTATAAGCAATAGCTCCGATGGCTTGTTTACCCATCGCGCATTGATAGGTATTTCGGGGTGATTGGTTGTGATGAGGATAAGGAATCAATCCAGCTACAGCACCTAGGATAGTGAACGGTTCAATTTCCAAATGAGTCGTTTCCTTGACGATCTCACTTTCGTAACAAGCAATGAAAGAATCGTTTTCTTCGTTTACATCTAGATATTCCACCAAACCGGATCTTAGGAAATGATCGAATGTCACTTTACCCTCTTTGAGTAGTTTCATATGCTGAGATGTTACTCGAGATTGTCCATTTTCCACTATGATCATCGGTCGACAAATTCGTCCACCATCTGAGGCAATATATATTGTACGTTGATGATGATTGATGTAGATCGAGACAAATTCCGAAGTTCGTCCTGCCCTTCTTAATTTTCTAAATGTTCTAACAAATTTTTTGGCTAGATGCGTAACTCCAATCAATGTACCGTTGACTTGGACAAGGTGTACACCAGGTCTGTAGAGTTCGTTTCCGGTCAACAGCGATATATCTTCTACACCAAGCAAGAAAGCGATCTTCAATAATGGTTCTTCAGGAACATCGGTGGTGATATGAGTCATCAAAGCTAAATTCTTCACCAATCCACAAGCTTCTCCTTCGGGCGTATCGGAAGGACACAACATTCCCCACTGAGACGGCTGTAAAGCTCTAGGACCAGATACCTTTCGGGTCTTTTCGAATTGTGAGGAGATACGAGTCATCATTCCTAAAGCAGCTATGAAACTCAATCTGGAGAGCACATGGGTGACACCGGCTCGCTCAACGTGGAATCGCTTCAAGGACCAGTTACCGGTTGAGATGGATCTGACAAATGCTGAGGTGATGGGATCTCCACCCTGTCGAATGAGTGAACCAGCGTCGAATGGACCGGCACGCTGCTTCTTCTCGAGGATCTTGTCCATACGTCGTTTCAGTTCGCTGTTGAAGGTTTTGAAGGAATCTTCGAAAAGGAGGGAGAGTAGCTGACCAGCACTGTGGTACACTCAGGAGTCAGTACGGATGGAAGGCACAACATGAGTGGAAAGCAAGAGAGTGTGATAGATTTGTAGACGATCATTCAGAAAGCAGGAATTGGGCGAAAAGAATAACTCACAGTTCCAGTCTCTTGTTACCGACATAATCCCTATCATCCACCATATGTTCATCGATCATCGCCATCAACACCCTTCTAGACATGGTCGCGAGGTAGATACATTTCGGCCTAAAGTTCATGTTTCTGACTGGTACATGACCTAGCACCATCGCTGCAAGAGCTTGTTGGGCGATGTCCACCGGAGTCAGCTTCTGACCGTACGATCCACCGTCATCTTTAGCCTGGTTGGGCGATACTCTCGCGCCGATCCATTCCAACGCTTGTCTCCTGGTGAAGGTCTTCTCTTTCGCAGCTTCTTCTAAGGATACACCAAAAGCTTCTTGATACCTCTCATCGGATCCACAAATCAACTGTAAGATTTCCTTGTCGGATGTTATACCCATTGCTTTCAAGGCGATGACGATGGGAATGTATTCTTTGAAAGAGTTGTGCCGAAGATATAATCGTTTGTTCTTGGTGGTCACGTATGTTTTCACAACTCGATCGTGGGTGGATCTGGAATTCAAAGACAGGATGTTAAATCAGGAAAGAAGCACAAGATGTATGCTGATTTACTCACGAGGTTACCTCTGCAGTAGTTTCATCCTTCTTTGGATCTCTCATTACTATAATTCTATTCTTACTCAATTGTTCCTGTACCAAGATTACCTTTTCTGTCCCTTTCACTACGAAATAACCACCTGGATCCATCGGGCATTCCCCCATCCTTGCTAATTCCTGTTCGTTCTTATTTTTCAGATGACACAGATCACTCCGAAGCATCACAGGTAACATTCCAATCTGAACTCCTCTCTGTCGATTCTTCTTCTCTTCACCTTGGTATTCAATATCCACAAAGATCGGTGCGCTGTAAGTCGAATCTGTCAATCGACATTCCATCGGTGTAAGGACATTGGCAACTTGATTGGTATCGTGTCTTGCAGGTTGACCAACTCGAATATCCAAATATCGTATATAGTAATAAGGGTTGATGTCTGATATAACGTGAGAATTGGCAGCTAGGATAGCTTTGATATCCACATTGACAAAGTAATTGAATGAATCTAAATGCTGTTTCACTAATCCTTTCACTTTTAAAAATGCAGGTAAAAGTTCCCATTTATCCTGATACCATTCCGCATATATCAGCTATCTGCCTTGCTATAAAACGATACGGTCAAGATCTCACCTCGACACTCTTCACTCCCTTGGCGTACCAATCCGCACCCTTCTGACTCCCATATGTCTGCCTCATCAATTCAGCCCATTCTTCTTCGCCCTTGTTGATCTCTGGTTTCTTGTCTGTAGTTGAGACGGTGTTGGATGGTCGGAGGGGTGCTTTACCTTTGGCAGCGGAAGAAGTACCTATCCTAGGTTTGACATCCGCACCTCCTGATGGTCCCGCCTTGGCTGTTCGAGTGCGGGGAGCTGGAGCAGACGATGACGAGGATCCTGCGGCTGCTGCTGTTGCTCGCTTGGGAGGCGCACGAGCTGGTGGCATGGCGATGAGTCGAGGTGCTTGAGTAGGTGGTCGGTAGGTGAAGTGAACAGATTGTTGATGGTTTTGAAATATTTCATTTCATGCACCCCTTCCCATCTGTGCGACAAATGACTGAGCGGCAACAACCGAAATCAGGACGAATAGGCACACGAAAGGCTTTTTGACTTTTTGATAGGCATGTTCATGTTGTGGTCCCGACACATGTGATCGAGAATCCACGTGGTGGTATGATGAATTATGCGTTTCAGATGATGATTTACATCTTACACAGGAATAAGGAATGTACCGTCCCACTTTAATCCTTTCTTCTCTTTCTTCTTTGCTACTTTCTCATCTTCACTCATCTAGAGACTCGTCATCATGGACAACACCCCCAGACAGATCTTCCAGACACCCAACAACGTATAGTAAGTGGAACATCATTATAACCTCATTCCCACATCCATCAACCGATACTCGAAGAGGGAACCGTGCGGACATGGTGTATCACCCATGATCATCCTTCTCTTCTCCACGTATACCCTTTGTCAGATACAGAGCTGACTCTCAGCCAACTCTAGTATCCTCCAACATCCATGGGCTTTCGTCAAGGAGCTAGGTCAAGGTGCCTATGGGTGTGTCTCTTCGGCTCGCAATGAAACTACGCACGAGACATGCGCAGTGAAGAAGGTAACCAACATCTTTCAGAAAAAGGTGAGCTGGCTGTGACACACCTTTGTGTGAGCTATCAGCTAATGTCATCCTCTCCGTTGGTCAGATTCTTACCAAGAGATGTTTGAGAGAGTTGAGGTTACTTCATCATTTCAGAGGACATAAGAATGTGAGTTGAACCATGACCGAGATGTCCGAGATGCCGTGCTGACTTGAAATCCACATTCAGATAACATGGTGTGTCAGCTAATATGTACTTGTTCGTCTCAAGCTGACACTTCCGTAGCCTGTACGATATGGATATCGTGTTTGATCCTCCTGGATCGGGTCAATTTAGAGAGGTATACTTGTATGAGGAATTGATGGAAGCGGATCTTCATGCTATCGTACGTTATAACATATCCAGCTATCCTGTGCAAATCATATACTGATTAGTCTGTTTGTAGATACGATCAGGTCAACCTCTATCAGACGCTCATTTCCAATCATTTCTCTATCAAACCCTTTGCGGTCTTAAGGTGAGCTACCTGGGAGAACTCGTCGACCAAAATTGAGCTGACTAGGCAGAATAGTATATACATTCCGCCAATGTGCTTCACCGAGATTTGAAACCTGGAAACCTCTTAGTCAACGCAGATTGTGAATTGAAGATTTGCGATTTCGGATTAGCTAGAGGGTTCCAGCCGGGGGCGGTGCAAACGGATCAGGGTCAGGCGGGATTCATGACAGAGTGTGAGTGATCCTTCCTTATTCAAACAATGAGAATTTCAGATTGGCTACAAATATTAGGGAGAGTAACAATGTAAAAGCTGACGATCTACGAAACAGACGTCGCTACTAGATGGTATAGAGCTCCTGAAATTATGCTTTCGTTCGCCAACTACGTGAGTGATCTGAGTTAGCGAGAGTCCTCGTGTCAACAGCCAATATCTGATGCTTCCCATCTTCCCATACATCTAGACCTCATCCATCGATATGTGGTCGGTAGGATGTATCTTAGCTGAGCTACTAGGTGGTAAACCAATCTTCAAAGGGGAAGATTACGTCGATCAATTGAACAAGATCTTGAATTTGTTGGGTACACCAACAGAAGATACCTTACGAAGAGTCGGATCGCCAAGAGCACAAGACTATATCAGATCATTACCTATCAAACCTCGAGTCAGATTCGATACTCTCTATCCCAATGCTCAACCGTTAGCTTTAGATCTTTTGCAGAAGTTACTGACGTTTGATCCGTTGAAGAGATTTGGGTGTGAGGAAGCTTTGGAGCATCCTTAGTGAGTGATATGTTCTTACACACCCGATCTGCTGTACGGTCATCCTCTTAGCCATGCCGTCATCTCTGTCTGCCCAACCGGCTTCGAGCACAAGGCATTGTCATGTTCGTTCATCACAGTACAGTCGCTGATGAATGACATTCTTTAGTCTGGCTGTGTGGCACGATCCAGCCGATGAACCTTCCTGCGAAGTGGTCAGTTGTCTAATTCGCTGCAACTCAGGTAGATCGCACAGCTGATGATTTTCCTGACCATAGCCCTTCGACTTCTCGTTCGAGCGAGAAGATTCCACATCCGGTATGCGACACCTGATTCTCGATGAGGTACGATCCTTCCGACAACTCGTTCGAGAGCAAGCTCCTCCTCCACCACCACGAAATCAGAGTGAAACTCTACCACAGGCTATGCAAGCTATGAACGAACCGGGAGCTGGTGTCGGTCCAGGTTACGCAGGTCAAGATTCGGAAGAGCTCAATAAAGGGGATGACATTGAGGAGCATCCCAGTAGTGCGTTAGAGAGACAGTTGAATCAACATCGGATTTAGGGGCAGGGCTAGAGCTGGGTATGGGGTACCTTGACTATCCTACTGGAAGTGCCCACTGAAGAGAAGATGTGAAATCGTTATCGTGGAAAGAAGTCGAACGGACACGTCCACAGATCAGGAAAAGGAAGGGAAAGGATTTCCCTCAGGATCAGTATCATGTCAACTCAACGAAATCATTCAAACTTTCTTAATGGTTATACAGTACAGAAATCGTGACTTGATGTCAGATATATACAAATTAATCTTATATGTAATTAACATGTGTATGAAAAAGGTTACTTGTCATGTACAAATCCCGCTCGTTCAAGTAAAAGGGATCTGGATCGCTGAGCTACAGAAGTCATGGTCATGATGCATGTCCGAAATACTCATTGCCTTGGTTCTCTCTTATGATAATTTGCACTTCTCGGTATCGATGTTTTCCGTTTCGATACTATACAAGAAGAATAGGAAGGTGTACATGGTACTTGTAAATGGTGTTTCTCATGATTCATATCTTGATCGAAATCAAGATGCTCGATCGATTTCATACGCATTTCCATATCATCGGTCTTGCTATTGCTCGATAGGTTAGAACAAGGTTCGGTTGATTTTCCCCAAGTCGTGACTGTTTGGAAATTATCACTGAAGACATGAATTGAGCTGATGGTCAGCGAGATCGTCGTGACGTTGTAGGTTATTAAGCCGTCAGGAAGATAGGACACAATATCGCACTATGTACAATGAGATCTACGATTATCGCAACGTATAAGAGGTACCCTATCCAACAGGCTAATTTGGATTCCGCGAGCAAGGTCAAAAGGACTCACACAGAGCTTGTATCTCCTTCTGCAGACGGTTCAACCTTGAGATAAGGTATCATAAACCTGTTATCTGTCAATCTATCATCCGCATATGGCCCGTAATAATCAGATAAAGAAGATTTTGTTTGATTCTGGGTTGCTGCAAGAGAACATCGGAAAGAAGCGAATTCGAAGTCGAAGTGAAATCCGCTTTCATCACGTTGGAATGGTTCGCCAGTATTCCTATCAGCACTGCGATTTGAATTGGTATTCGGGTTAGCACAGAAATTGGGAAAGTGTGGATGGTGGGATGGTGGGATGGATAACACTTCGGTATATAGTATAATAGTGCTCACTCGTCCTCCTCGTCACTCAGGAAAGCACCCAAAGAAGTATCAGGTTGATTTGCCAATCGAGTGTGAAGGTGAGGGTGAGTATCCATGGATAGTCGGTGAATCTGTTCAGTCAGGGGAGAAAGATCCTTACTGCTACCGGTAGAGCGTCCAATTTGATCTGGACCGCCTGTCGACATATTGACAAAAAAGAGATGATCTTGTAATTTGTGATTCTGACTATATATCTTATACGATTCTGAGTGAGTCAAAAGTTGATGAGGACCAATATTCAGTATAATTGCTGAACAGTGAACAACATTATTTGTAAAAGAAGAAGAGTAAGTCCAAGTGTCAACCTCAAAGCGATCACTAATCACATTCAGTGATCAAATGTGAATATATCGTGCACACACAGCATAATGGACCGACAGCAAGGACCTTTTGATTCCAAATTCAAGTCAGCTGAACCACCCTCTACCACCACTCAGAAAGAAGTCGAGCTGTAGTTCCTATATCTTGTGATACGGTGTTGCACTTTCCTAGTCAAGGGGTAGTCGACATAAAGGACAGCCAGTGTATAATGCATTGCAGTCTTGGGTATGTTTTTTAGGCAAATCCAGCGATGTTCGTGAAAATGGCAAGCAAAGATACAGGATATATGCGTTTCCCTGCAGTCCGCTGACATTCAGAACTCCGTGGACAACGGACTCATCACCTGGAGACGCTGCATACCGACTTTGAACACACAGAGTAACAGCGACTGCAATACATATTGCTCATACTCAAAGCAGGTTGCAACGACTATTCCACCTTTCAACAATCCTCTGTGAAACAAAGGCGAGTACTCATGCTGTGGGGCTGTTGATATTGGTATTGCTCGATCTATTGGATGGCTGGAACTTCTCAAGCCAGAGAAATTCGTAGTTTGGAAATACCTGGATTATACCAGAGGAATTGAGCCAAGTCCCAGGAGGACCAGACCAATTGGTTGGTGGGTAGGCGACCGAAGGAGCTTCTCTGTCAAATGTTCGGCCATCGTCCCTAGGAGTCTGCCAGATTCGTCTGGGATCGTATCTATTCAAGAGAAACCCTGGTCAACCTATGGAAGTTTGCCTCGGACCACTTTCTCGCAGCCAAAATAACTTACTTGGGGTCAGACTGGCCTACTGTGCTGATACTTTGAATGCATATACCCGAGCCGTCCCCCACACCAAAGTCAGCCACGCCACCAAGATCGGATATCAAGGTTATAACCAAACGATGTGAAACAAGAGTCGGTGGAAGCACTGATGGTATCAACTCACTTGCCAGATCTCCAACTTTGGGTATACGCTGCCCAAATTTCACGGGTTTTTGGACCGTACCAATGTTCGCCCGTACGTCTAGAAGCAGCCCTTCTGGACTTCTTACTTTCAGAGGTCTCAGTTTTTCTCAGGTACTTCCAATCGCTATTGGACATATTTCCGACATCGTCTGTAGTGAGTTGATGAACCATCCTAAACAAAAAATCAATCAACAATCATCAATTGTCGAAAGAGGGGGTGTCGCTGAGGATGTTAATCGATGTTGAAGAAACTTTTATTGGGGTATTGCTAGAACAACTAGACTACTTATACCTTCAAGAGGTGATACATGTCTTCCATCGCCAGATCATCATAAAATATCACGATATGGGGAGGACCCTGATCCCATCAAAGGGTATACGAATATTTCAGCCTAGAAGTCAGTCTTGTCTTGGCTTCTGATTGGGCTTCTCGATTTCAACATATGGTCTGAAACGCTGAATAAAAGAGGAATAGATGAGTCATAATTGAAAGTCGTTTCGTACGTATTTTCCGCGACTCGCCCGAAACAAAGGGAGGTGATAATAGGCAATGAGACGAATATGGGATTCGAAGGTCAACATAGGAAGTGAAGTCTCGAACGATCATGGTTTTTCGTTTTTTTTTTTTGTTTCGCAGGGACCGCGTCGCAACGGATCTTTGAAGAAGCATCCCTTCTCTAGAAATTGCGCAGGTTTCAAAGCTTGCTGCGATAGCCTTGGTTATGTTACTCAACAGGATGGTGGTGAAATCAGTTGTTGCATTTTCGCCACAAGCCACTTGCTACTGCGTCATCGACGACAACAATAACAACAACATCAACATCAACAAAGTCTCTTCCCTATATCTCGTGTCCAACACTGATCTTACCATTTCAAGGAGAAAAGGCCAATATGAACTCCCATCCACCACCTTATCAATCCCCACATACACCTGACACCTATCCACCACCTTCTCGTACCCGCCAGAATACACAGCACCAGCGAAATAGGAAACGACGTCGATTTCTACCTACCGCCAAAGGTTTTCTGTCCTTTTTATACCATACGAGTTTTTACCTTTTCATCTTGATCATAGCTGCTCTGTTGGTTGGATCAGCATGGAGTATAGGTGAACAGGCGTGGAGGAATGGCGGACAGAGGAAATGGAATATATTCGTCATGGTTGCTGCTTATGTAGCTTTGGTGAGTTTAGTTTGATTCTGGTTCTCTGGTCCTAAGCACGGGTAGGGATACATCGATGGGTTTATGACTGGATAGAAGCATGAGCAGACTAAAAGAACTCGGGTCGATGCTTCATATGAGCCATGTAGGGGTGACGAACAAGTCACAGCGGAATATGACTACACATACCAAAAGTCTGTGGTCAATTTGTCTATACATTGCTGATTGATCGATGGATCATTTGTAGGGTATCATATCAGTCTTACATGTGTGGTCTAGAGTACTGAGTATAAAACGGATATTGAGGACGATGCCTAAGCCATATATACCTACCAAGCGAGTGGATTTGCCCAAGGTAAGTACGAGTGAACCGCTTTCTGCTTCCATTCATCCCATCTTCCCAGTCTTCGATCAATTGATTGATTGTTCGATGCCCCTACAACTGATCTCATGAATTGTGCTACTGCTATAGAACGTCGCTAAACATATCGCAACTGAGTACTCGAGGACAGCTGTGATAGCTCATATCTCCCAAGCTACGACGGGTCAACAGGAAGGATGGGGTAGACCAGGTGAGTCGAATGGCTTAGTCTCTCATCACGACACAAACTTTCTTTGGTATCCCTCTTCTCCTGATATGGTCATGAGCTGGCTAATAGAGGAAATAACGTGCTCGGTAACTGCATTCAACTAATTAATGATCTTCCAAGGACTGTAGGTACCAGATGGGAAGATAAACATTTCCGAACCTATATCCTATCGACCATACCCATAATGAGTGAGTCCACAGTGTTTTGTCTTATCATAATTCTATGGTACCGTCATGTTGAGAATCCTATACGATGCTGACAGAACCTCGTCACAGGACAGTCACTCGCACCCACTTCCACAGCATCACCCCTATCCCTCCAACCTTTACTGGACGCCTCTTCCTCGATGAACGATAATGGAGCGATCAGGCTTCTCGTCAATTCATATGCAAAGATAATCGAGAGAGCGAGGTACGGGAGGAAGGAACCTAGTCAAGCTGATGCTGAGGCTGTGGAGAAGGTGGTAGAGGTTGTGTTGCTCACGTGAGTGGTTCTCCGGTAAACTTCTTCACTTCCCACAGAAGATATGTACTTCACTGTGATCCATCTGCATCGTCACCGAAGTGAGGATTCGATGTTGTGTACATCAGACTGATTCGATCGTTGCTCTCTCATAGTCTCGAAGTTAAAAGACGTCGTGAGAAGGATAAGCATCGGACGATTATATCATGATTGTTCTTGTATCCCATCTAGATTACAGTTTACAACGTTGTACAACACGATTATTAAGTCAAATTAACGGAAATTGACGATATATGTATATGTAATGAGTCTCAACTTCACCCCTTTCCCCAAATCCCAATCATTCAATAAAACTCTTTCATACTACCATGACTTCAACTCAACCCCGCCCCACCTGCTCCTGCCGCTGCCGCTGCTCCAGATTCGCCAGCATGACCATCATTTTTCGCCTTTTCACCATCATCTTTCTTCTTCTTCTGCACCTTCTTCTTGGCTGGTGGGGGAGCTTCGTTCTGAGCAGCGTTCGTATCTTTCTGAGCATTTGCATTCTTCTTCTTCTTAGTCGGAGCAGCGGTTGTCTCTTCACTCTTCGTAGCTTCCGCATCCGCTGCCGTATTTGTATTATTCAATTTCTTCTTCTTTTTAGGTTTCTTCACTTCCTTGATTCCTTCATCTTCCTGTTCTTCAGCTTGAGGAGGAGGTCTTTTCTTTTTCACCTTTTTCTTCTCCCCCGTCGTCTCTCCATTACCCATACCTTCTGCACCTATACCTATCCCTTCTCCACCATTCTGTAGCATTCCATTTGGATCATTCCCATTACCCATACCCTGCGGAGGTCTACTAGCAGCTTCCCTAGCCTCTATCTCCCTCTGCATCTTCAATCTCTCAAACTGCTCTTTGGCCCTCAAAACTACCCAATTAGCTTGGAAGGGCGTACCACCAGATGAGGTCGATCGATCATTTATACCGGCGCGTAAAAGCTTGCGCATCTTGTCTAAAGTCGATTTGGAGTCGTTGCCTGTACCGTTGCCTGAGGATGAGGAGGAAGACCGTACGGTACCGTCTGAAGAGAGGTTGGGGTTGGCTGGTGATGTCAAGGCAAGGGCAAGAGTCGCATTGCGGGTCGCTAGGATGGATGTCCCCAGGTAGAGTGGGGGTGAGGTCGCTGCCTGTGAGAAGAACAGATAAGTTAATATGGTATAGTAACGGTCAGTTGGACATGGCGAGGTTGGATATTCCGAAAGATAGTGGATAAAAGTGTTCCAAGACACTACTCACTATTATCCTGGATTCCAATTCCAATCCCATTCCTTCATCCAATACTTGTCCTTTCCTCTCTGAAATAACGTCTATGGTCTGAGCGAGCGTCTCCGCTGCAGGTCTCATGACCACCCTCGAGCGAGTTTCGGGCGATCTCCTAAAATCTTGAATCTCCACTACCAGACAACCATCCACGAAGGATATGGTAGGATAGATGTTGTACAGTGATCGAATGAGGGAGGAGGGAATAACTTGAGATCGGAGTGCGAGGAGGAATGGCTAGTGCAGACAGACAGATAGTGTTAGTGGGATGTATGATAAATTGAGAAACAGGAGGATGTATATCGAGAGGAGCAGGAGATGTGGATCACTCACCTTCATCTCGCCGTCATATTGGAAATTTATAGGCTGTATCACCATCATCATCGTCAGCTAATTGATCACATAGGCTGGTGGGATGAGAAGTCCCGAGGAAACAACAACGATGACCCACCGAGTTCTCAAACCTCCAATGATTATGATGAAGCTGAACAGTCAAACTAGGTTCCCATTTCCTCGATTTCTTCAAAACTGCTCGAGCGAACCGATGGTGGTTGTATCCTGATGCACTTGCCATGGTGCTGCTGTAAGCTGCTGTATTTCAGGCAGTCGGGATGGACTGGATGGTTGCTAATATATAGTGAATGGATGGATGAAAGTGATGAAATGGAAGAAAGGAGAAGAAAGAACGAGAGAGGATGTTGCATGTATTTACCCGAGTGGGTGTGTCAACAACCTCCTACATATCTACTTCACATATCACGACATTGGTTTGGACCGTTTTGCATGCATACCGTTCGAACTATGACTTGTACTGGCTCCATGATGTGCTAGATGCTGCTCAGCATGCATATGCATACTCGCTAGGTTCAGCTGATTTACTGCTTTTCACCGTTCGGCCGATCACCTGTAAAATGACATCAGCATAAAGAGTAAACAATTTATCACATTTTACCAGTTCATGTTAAACTCGCATCACACCCATTACATCCTCTTGCGTACACCGTTCCAATGTCTATAGACGAGGCGCAGAAAGCGCTCAATGCCAGAGTACGGAAGTTATCAGTGGTGTTGGGAATCAGTATAGCTTTTTTCATAGTGGAGATTTCGAGTGAGTGAAATGGGGTGTCTTCCATTATGTCAACAGCTAAATATGATCACTGATCATATGGTTAGTTGGATTCAAGACGGGTGCTCTGGCTCTTATTGCTGATGCAGTGAGTGGTACCATCTCGCTGTGCTAGCTATATGTTGTCACGCTGCTGACCATAAATGCTAGTTCCACTATTTGAATGTGAGTGGTGCGATTTCCCACGACAAAAGTGTCCATTAGCTTATACTTCATCATGTTATAGGACATCGTCTCCTAGTGAGTCGCTCAATGTAGCATATTGTCGTCTCCAGGTACTAACCACATACCATCTTTTAGTGTAATCGCATTAGTAGCAACTCTGGTGAGGGCTTTTCCTTCGCATCTTACAAATCGAATATCTTGTTAATGCCATGCTTCCCAATCACTACCAGTTGAGTCGGAAAGGCTCAGGTGTAGGTCATTCTTTGAACCATTCCAACCTATGTCTTGTGTTCGTCTTTTTGGCTGAGAATCTAGAATAGCCAATAGGTTATACCTTCGCCTACAGACGAGCCGAAATTGTAGGAGCCTTCTTCAATGCGAGCTTCCTAATTGCCTTGGCACTATCGATATTCCTGCAATCGATCGAGAGGTTCATCAATGTGGAGGAAGTCGATCATCCATTATGGGTCATGATTGTTGGTTGTTGTGGATTGGCATTGAACGTAGTTAGTATACTGGTCGTTCATGGTGAGTATACCTATCTTTCTTGCCATCATTCCCAAAAACACGGAGAGAACCTTTTTCCTTGCGTATGGTACAGAACATTGTCCATAACGATTCTCTGCCCCTGCCCCTATATATGAACGCTAAATGGCTGTTTGATGATACAGAACACTCGCATGATCATCAGAAATCTTCTTTCCCTGACGAGCCGTTAGATCTCGAATTGTCAAGGATAAAAGCTGCTGCTGCCTCTCCAAGTTTGAGAGGTTCAGCTGCACCTCTGAATGTGGATGTGAGTGTAGTTAGGACATGAGCAACCGCGTGGTCCAGCTCGATCGCTAATTTTGTTCCATTCCAGCATTCTCAACATCATCATGCTCAACAGAATGACGAGGAAAAGAAAGGAACGACCAGGAATCTAGGTCTGTTAGGTGTTCTAGTTCACCTTCTTGGAGACGCCATCAACAGTTAGTCCATCTAATGAGTTATCATGCTTGAAACACTGTTAGCTGATATATGATGCAATCCCTGATACAGATATCGGAGTGATTATTGCGGCTGCTGTCATGTGGAAGACCTCTTCACCTCATCGATTCTACGCTGATCCGGCTGTATCATTGATTATCTCGCTGTTGATCTTCCTTGGTGCTATTCCACTGGGTAAGTCGATTCATTGGCCCTCATACCAAAGTAGCCAGTAGGGCTGACCAATGCTTGCAAAATCTAGCGAAAAGATCGTCTAGGGTTTTATTGGAAGCTGCTCCGAAGAATATCAATCCTGAGCTTGTGAAAGAGGATCTGATGACTGTAAGTACATGTAGAAGTTGTACGTGATGGTCCATTTGCTGATATCAATGTAGATCCCTGGTGTGATATCAATACACGAACTTCATCTTTGGCATTTAACAGAAAGGTGGGTCGACCGACTCCGGGTCCGATATTGATACCTGAAGTACATCATATATAGTACAGTACACTGACTTATTTATCGGTCTTGTTGATGTTCAGCGACGTACTAGCCTCTTTTCACGTTCATGTCAATGTTCACGATATCAAAGGATGGCTACCTATAGAGAAAGAGTTGAGATCATGTTTTGCCGCTCAGGGTGTCACCCATGTGACTATCTCACCTGAGTTTGATACCGTGGTGGATAACACTGAAATAGGAGGTAGTAGGAGGGGTGATGGGGATCTTTGTGACCCAACTTGTTCGGTTGTCCCTTCGTGAATGATCTCAAGTATCTAGCTCAATGCAACCATACATTATACACATTCCTCTGTTGATTGATATGTTTTGCAATGGTGGTGATCATCATCACAATCTCAGCAACTGCCCGGATCATGTGGTTCATCCTGTTGACCTCGCAACTACATGGAATCAGGGGAAAGGTGAATGTTAGATTTACCTATAGGCTCACACACACAATGTCTGTTTTGACCACCTTGTCTTCGTGCATACCTATCAAACATGTATTCGGCTTCCACATTCATTTCTAGCACTGTATCTTGACGAGGTATCCTAGCAGACAGACAGAGCCAAGATGTGCTCCGCGTTATCTGCCACCAGTGATAAGTCCTTCTTATTACGTAATTATGATCTGCATCGACCTGGATTCGGTGACAACAACCCTCACCGCACCTTACGAGTCCATCGTCATCATTCACCATCTATCTATCCATATGTATACCATCTCCACTCGGTCCCATCAATCATAGCCACTGGACTCGGTAGCACCATGAGCAACTCAAACTTCCTAGATGTGAGTGGTCCGAGCTGTTGTTGAAATAACCAGATCACAAATGTTCGACGGCGATTGCTTACTGTTTGCTTTAACCAACTCTAGAAAGCAATCGCGTTGGTGCAGAAAGCTATAGATGAGGATGTCAAGCAGAACTATGCAGTGAGTAGATATCTAGTTGTACATCACCTGTACTCGTCATGTTATCTGATGATTATTCGAGTAGGAAGCATATAAGCAATATCAGGATGCGTTGGATTACTTCATGATGGTGAGTATTGGTCGTTATCTTCGATGTCGACAAATGCTCATGATTCGATCGTTCACTTGTAGGCGATGAAATGTATGTCCTGTTGAAGCTCAGCGTCACATGATGTTTGAATATACAGCTACCATCACCATCCCCCTATGCTTCATTCACATCGCTAATGTACTCGCCTTTTACTCTCCAGACGAGAAAAACGACAAACTGAAAGAACTGATCCGAAAGAAATTCACTGAATACCTCGACCGCGCCGAGAAGCTGAAAGAGCACATTGCCAAATCGGAGGAGAAACGTACAAAGGCCAAAGTGGGTGTGAATGGTGGGGGTGGATCAACGGCTGGCGGACCAGATGTCAAAGATGGAGGTGGGGAAGGGGATGATCCAGAGATCAAGAAGTTGAGACAGGGTTTACAAGGTGCCATCTTATCTGAATCGCCCAATGTCCAATGGGATGATGTAGCTGGATTAGCCCAAGCTAAAGAAGCGTTAAAAGAAGCTGTCATCTTACCTATAAAGTTCCCTCAACTGTTCACTGGAAAGAGAACACCCTGGAGAGGAATCTTGTTATATGGACCACCGGGGACGGGTAAATCGTTCTTAGCGAAGGCTGTGGCGACAGAAGCGAAATCGACTTTCTTCAGTGTGTCAAGTAGTGATTTGGTATCGAAATGGATGGGAGAATCGGAAAGGTGAGTTCAATCCGCTTCAATCGAAGTATCCTTGGATGCTGACATTCCCACCACCCCCTTAGACTTGTCAAACAACTATTCCAAATGGCACGTGAACAGAAACCAGCGATTATATTTGTCGATGAGATTGATTCCCTAACTGGTACGAGAGGAGAAGGAGAGTCAGAAGCTTCGAGACGTATCAAGACTGAGTTCCTGGTGCAGATGAACGGTGTAGGGAATGAAGAGACTGGTGTGTTGGTACTGGGAGCCACCAACATCCCTTGGCAGTTGGATCCTGCTATTAAACGTCGGTGAGTAAACCTATATTTGATCTCACTGGAACGAGTTGAATTCAGGTATGCCTTCGCGAAATGTTCGGAGGTATCTGGTTTGCGAAAGATTGCAGATCTGGTAGAAATGAATCTGGATCAGTCACTGATAAATGCTCCTACAGGTTCGAAAAACGTATATATATCCCTCTTCCTGATGTTCAAGCTAGAAGACGGATGTTTGAGCTCAACATCGGTACAACACCCAATGGTCTGACGCCTAAAGACTTCACCACCCTAGCTGAACAAACGGAAGGGTAAGTTCATCAGTCCTATCACTGATAGATTAAGCTGATGGAGGATATATAGATACTCCGGAAGTGATATAGCAGTGATAGTGAGAGATGCGTTGATGCAGCCGGTCAGAAAAGTATTATCAGCTACTCATTTCAAGGAGGTGAGCCCTATCTTTCGGATATACAGATAAACTACTTTGTCACTCAGCGTATGCTCCTTGTTGACATTCAATCATTATGGATAGGTTCAGTCGGATGGTAAAACCAAGCTCACGCCATGCTCACCCGGAGATCCAGCAGCTATCGAAAAGACATGGACGGATGTAAACTCGGAAGAACTACTAGAACCTCTGCTAAGCGTGAAGGATTTCGAGAAGGCAATCAGCGTGAATAGACCTACGGTGACACAAGCTGATATCACCAAACATATTGAATTCACAAATGAAGCCGGTAAGTCATGCTCTACTATTTGATCTCCAATACCTCATTTCGCATGCTGATTGATATCGTACGTTGTAGGTGGTGAAGGAGCTTAGACCTGTAGAACAGTATTCCCTTTCTTCCTCATTCTGGTATTGTTAGGATAATTATTGTACATCAAGAATCGAGCATGGTGATAACATGCAATCCATTTTCGGCTGAACTCGAACGGCAACCGCAATCCGACCATCGCCTACTTCAATGCATGTTCGCAATATCGAACAGTAGCACCAAAAAATCATCATCGTCTGATCATGCAGTGACTTGATACTAACAACGCTACATTACGTCACTTAGTGACGATCGCCTAGTCTTCGCTTTCTTCTCTTGCAGGACGCGTTGGACGCAACATCCCCTTCAGCGAAGAGAGCTACTCCTGGGACACCTGTTGGTGTTACCCCCGCGGCGAGGGTGGGCGAAGAAGATACTCCAATAGGTACCGATGGTGAGGGTGGTACACCCAGTACGGCAGTATCGGATGTTACCCCCGCTGCGACGGAAGATGAGGATGAAACCCCAGCTGGAACCGTGGCTGTAGCAGCATTTGCGACAGTTTGAGTTGCAGGATTGTCTGGGACGGATGGTTCAGCAGGGACTGAAGAGACTACACCTGGGACAGAAGTTCCTACGCCCGCGACAGAAGTTGTAGGTACACCTGCAACGGATGATAGTGTATCGGCTGCTGCAGTAGCTGGTACCCCTGCGACTGATGTTGCTGATACACCTGGGACGGATGATGATGCTGATGATACAGCGGCGTCTGGAACACCTGCGGCGGAAGTGGCGGAGGTAGAAGTGTTACCATTTGTACCATCACCGAGTGAACCACCAGAGATCGACGAGTATTCTGGACCTGCCATCGTATCGAGGACTTGGTAGGAGATTCCCATGGCGTTGGATTTACAATCACCGACAATTTCGACAAGGGCTTTCGCTGAATTCACATGCAACGAGTTAACAGTGTTATAATTGGTGATGTATGCATGAACAGTACTTACCACTCAAGTCGAGTCTCATACCACCTGCACACCCTGGACAAGCATCACCAATGAACAATTTACCTTCCGAAAATTCAAAGGGCGTGCCATCAGCTTTGGTGACTTGGATTCTGTTGACGACAAGGCAACAATAATGGTCAGCAACGCTCAGCGTATAGTACGCTTGCTCATTATCATACCCGGAATCACATATAGTATCAACTTACTCTTTTCCGCAGTATTCAGCAGGGCTACCAGACATTAGCGACGCGTCGAAAGCTGTCAACCGAAATTGTAATGCATGCGTCAATATACTGATGCGCACATTTGACAGATTGGTAGCAAGCTCACCAACTAATCGATTGTCACCGATCTGATCGACGCTATACCCACAGGCACCCACATGCGCTTCGATCTCGGGCGAGTAATTACCTGATCCTCCATCTACATCACCTTCCTTGCCGCAAGATCCACTTCCATCGTAGTATCTATCAGAGAGTGGAAGAGAAGAAAACATTGGAATTATCAGATCGACCAAGCCACAGTCAGGATTCACTGTTCACTCACATAGTACCCATCACACCGCTGGAGGAGACACCAGCTCGAACGAGATTGAATAATGCCAAAGTGGCAGCGACGGTGGGTAAGATCATACTGAAAAGTGAATGAACAAAGAATGAATGTATTACACCAACGAGTCAAGGGTGGAGATCTACAAGGTGAGTTAGCAAGAGAGGGGTGGTCAGATGTATCAACCAGTGATAGATCTCTTGGAGTAAGGGGAGGTGTTGAATGATAATGGGAAATACTATAATACTTTTTATCTGGAGAAAGGGCTTATATACCTTGCCCCGCCACGTATCCACTGACAGTAAGTTCGCTACCACATAGTTTGACCTCGGTTAACAGTTGTTGCTTTTAGTGCACATCATGGGTTAATTAGTATTGGATACGGGAGAAAGGCATGTCTTTCATTCATCCCCATTTCTAAAACCGACGATCTGAAGGGGTAACGACCTCGTAATTGGTATCAATAATCATTTCCCAAGTCTACTGCTTCCTTGGTAGAATACTTTGTGGGTTGAAGGAGGGATGAAGTAGATCTCAAAGGAATAGAGGAAAGTCTGGAACCTGGTAGACTTCGAAGTCGGAGGCTTTCATTGGGAGAGATTGTGTTTGTTGTTCCTTCAGATCGAAAGGAAGTGGATGGAACTTGGCTGGGATTTAAAGAATTGTAACATGGTACCTGATGCTCACTCTGCCTTTTTCGAGGGATGATCGGAAGCAGTGCTGCTTTTGAATTAGGTATTTTTCGACAGAGGCAATGGGTTCCAGACATTCGAAAGTTGCATAGATGACCAGATCCTACAACATTTCGCCGGTCCTGAGATCCCACATGCTATGTACACGATAGTTCTCATGTCACTAACATCGCTGACCCAAACTTCATCTCTCTAATGAGCCTTGCGAACTCTCCTTCGTCTCTTCCGCCTCTTACATGACGTCCCATTAGTGGCACTCTCATTCTCGGCGAACAAAGCTGGTGGTCTTCCCCATCCACCTCCCCATCGATTACCACCGGTGTTAGTAGGTGCCGCTGCAAATGTCGTCGCGGGTAAACTTTGAGCAGCCGATGTAGTAGCTATCACTGAAGCGGGATTGGCTGGAGAAGTAGCAGGATCGACAGGTTGAGATGTCGCAGGAACGATTTGGGAAGTGGCTGGTGTGACTGGCTGAGATACTGGTGGGATCGACTGGGTAGTGGGACTAACAGGTTGGGAGGCTGCTGGAGTCGACACTGCAGGTTGACTCTGACTAAAAGCTGGTTGACTCGCTGACGCAGAAGAGACGGGGGAGGACGATCCATCGCCAGCAGGGAGTGATCCTTCTAATGTGGCTCCGACTATATTCTCAGTGATTTGATAAGAGAATGAAGGAGGGTTTTTACATACACCTCCCATCATCTCGACTGCGATCTTGCCTGGGGGAGATATACATATCAGTATCACTTTTCAACATATGTCCCTTTCATGCAAGAAGCTAACTTACCGCTGAGATCTAGTATCTTACCACCTTCACATCCTCCACATAAATCACCAACGAACATAGGTCCTTCCGAGAATGAGAACGGTGCTCCGTTCTGGGTGATAATCACCCTGGACCAGAACGGTTAGTCAGCTAGACAGCGTAAACACTGGTAATTCGTAGGAAATCCGATGCTTACTCTTGACCACACATACTTTTGTCAAAGATGCTTCCATCAATAGCTATACCGCAATCACCGTCATCAGTTTCTGAACTCCTTTGTGCTTTTTTCGCAACCACAGAATTAATGCTGAACAGTGTATACGATACTTACCAACAAACCTTGAAGTACCCAATCCTTCTGCACTGTAACCACAGGCCGTTAAAGCACCGTTCAGACCTGATGCTCCGCCTGCATCGGATCCATCTCCAGTACATTGCAGCTCGAGATCGTAGTACCTACAATATGTCAGAGCCATGGATTATCAGCAGCCAAGGACGAGACGCGAACTCACACTGTACCTCTAGCTCCGTCGATACTGACTCCTGCATTGACATTCTCAATAGCAAATAAGAATAAAAGCCCCAAGGTCGAGGAAAGAACATGATTTAACATTGTGATGATGTGTGGTTAAAAGAATGTATAACTTTGTTTGTGGTGATATCCGAGGAAAATATGGAAGTAAATGAATGAAGGATGAAGGAAGATCCAATAGTCATAGACAAATGGGATCGACCAGAGAGAAAATTGTACCTATAGTATGCGATCCTTGGTGGGACTTAAGAGCCCTTCGTCAAGGACAGTAACTACATATGCATAAACGGGAAGAGGCTGAATTGTCAAGATCGATTAATCGATACTGTAATCATTGATTGCGAAAGGTGTCAATTCTCAAGGAGAAGACCTATTATACACTCATCAACGGAAACCCAAGACCGAGAGATTCAAAGGCTGCAATTAGATCCTAGTTTGTCATGGGAATTCAGGCATTATCATTGGGACAAAGGATATATTTGACTTCAAGTGTTCGCTCCATCAGGATCCAAATTAGGATCGGGTTGACTTACTTTGGAACAGTCTATATCATTCTGGATATCTGAAAAGGTCTAGAGCTTCGCCCATAGTTGCTGTACAGACTAACAGTATCGTCAAGTTCGCTTAGATGTGTATGCAGCTCCTGACCAGTGTAGTACGGACATACAGTACTGGGTCATTCATCCTTTCACAGTTTCACCTATCCAATGTACAGGTAACAAACGTCTGTGAGAGGTGTGTACTGTACCTTTCGACTGCTACAATACAACAAGGGGTAGAAAATAAGGACGTTAAGAGTACAACACCCATCACTCCACGTTATACTGTATTTTTGACCACTTAATGTGATTTCAATCCTCTCCTTCTTCGTCTTCTCCTACAAGTGTTATTTGATCCTTGCAAAGTCTCCTTTTCGGCAAATAGTGTATTCCCATTATTCCACCCTCCGGCCCACAGTGATTGAGTGGCAGTGTTAGTGGGAGCGCCGGACAGCGCAGTGGAAATTATACCTACAATCGCAGAAGTTGCAGGGTTCATAGGCTGAGTAGTGGCGGAGTTCCAGTTCTGCGTTGCTGAGTTCAGAGGCTGACTAGCCACAGATGAAACGGATGATCGAGTGGTGGGGTTCCAATTTTGGCTGGTAGACGGATTGGCTTGAGCTTGACTTGAGCTTGAAGGTGAGGGAGGAACAGGGTTGGAAGAATTCGATGGAGGTGGTGCAGCGGCAGAAGAAGAGGAGGAAGATACCCCCGAACCTGGAGCTGAAGCTGAATTTGAAGGAGTGTTCTGTTGATTGTTGGTACCTCCCCCACTCGCTTTCCAAGCTTCCAACGATGCCCCAGCTATACTTGAATATAGAGGACCGATCTTCTGATCACCAATTTCGAAAGAGAATCCATTGGGATTCTTACAACCCGCACCTCCATTGATTTCATCTGCAGCTTTGGCTATAACAGTGTTGGTCAAATAAAGCAAACATTGACAGACGGTGACGGTAGATGGGTCAAAACTCACCTCCAAGATCGATATGATTACCTGTACATTCCCCACCTGGACAGATATCACCTACGAACAAAGGTCCTTCGGAGAACTGAACAGGCTGGCCGTTTTTATACACAGTAATCCTGTAGTACGGTACAATCAGATTGAGGGGCTGATTAGTTGCAATAACGGAATGAGATGATTGATGACTCACTCGGATCCACAGAGATCGTTACTGAAGATTGATTGACTGATCGCTGCAGTATAACATACAAGAATTATAATACCACCGTCAGAGGAGAAAACTCGACTTGACTACCGTGAGAAGATGGATGACATACCGACAACCCTTGAAGCACCCAGATTCCCAACAGCATAACCACAGGCGTTATTACTAGTTTTCATACTGGACATATCACCTGTGGCATCTGCACCTGAGACTTCACAAGCATCGTTCAGATCGTAATAACTGGTAATTCATTTCGTCATCAGCTAATCGTCGAGATATTCAAAACCCATGTGGACTTACATGGTACCAATTGCGTTATCGTATCTCTGACCTGCGATGACGGGATTGACGCCCACATCAAATAAAATAGCTAGGACAGAGACGATCGACTTGTTAAACATCTTGAATTGATTGTATTGGGTAAACGAGTGTGTATAGTGAGTATGTTACTCTGAAATATCTATCCTGAGCGTGAAAAAGAGGGAATAATCAGGTTCCAGACCTTAATATCTGGCAATAACAGCAATAGAAGAAAATGTCACCTCTTATGATCGCTTGCTTGTCACGAACAGGTACTAGTTATATATATCTTGTTCACAATGAAGATCCACACCTTACTTCACATTGATAGGCAATGCAGCCGAAATCAATGAAAGGACTGGTCTAAGCGGGTTTCAAGCGGAAGAGGTGTACTAAAGGACTATACAATGAATGATAGATCGTCATCCTTTGGCGGTACAGAACAGGCAGAGAAAGATAGTGTTTGAGCGTATCAGATCAAAGGTCGTAGTCATCAATTTTCAATCACATACCTTCATACACATCGTTTCAAGGGGAGATGAGCATTCGGGCAGTCAGGTTTGTTGATTGGTAGTATTTCGGTCAGCAGTCGACGTTTTACACCCGTGATCTCCAGTCACACAGTCCAGCAACGCTGGTATTAGCTGATCGTTTTCTCCAAGCAATCAGTATCGTTCGATCTACGCATATCATTGCATGTCGTTACCAGCCTATAGAAAGGTCGTAAAGCAATACACCGATCATAATCCGTACACGAAAGCTCTCTGGCCATACTCTGATTATCACCCTAATTTAACGTTAAGCCATCCCCGACTCTCACTTGTCTTTCTAGACCTGTATCCAAATCACGTATGACCAGAACTCCATCTTCTTCATCATGATCGTTGCTGGATGTCTGAGCAGGTTCAACTTGAAGTATAGTCTTGTCCAACTTTGCAGTATCGTCATTCTCGACTAGTGGTGATCCGTCTCGCGCTGAACCTATGTTATCGATTTGCTTGTTGACACCTCTACCTCCCTTGTTGTGCCTATCGGATATCTTCACTTCAATTGACCTCTTTCCCACTGCAGAAGGTCTCAATCTGGGAGACAGTGTAGGTAGATGATATACAGTTTTCAAATTCAATTTCATACCTAACCCCAATCCACCTGATTCTGGTCCATCCTCAGGAGAAGCCAAGATGGGCGATAAATCGGGTGACGAACAATTCTGTAAGGCAAAGTCCAGATCGGGAGAATCGAATGCGCCTTGTAGAGCCGTAAGTGCAGATACGACGTGGGAGTCTAATCTGTACATCGTTTTAGGTGGTTGAGCGGGTATAGAGTTGGGCTTCGGTACTGTTATGGGATCAGACTGAGGTTGAGGGGTAGTTGAACCATCAGTGGAGATCGACCTGGGGGTGAAGGTTGAATTGCTTATTGAAGGGGAAGAAGTTGATTCGTTGTGAATAGAGTTTATAGTACTGCCACCAGGAAGATGATCATCCATCTGGGGAAATTTGACTCGAGAGTATTCCTCCAGACTTCCTAATCTATCTGTATGATGGGCATCCAATTCACCAACATCGCACGAAGCATATCTCTTCCTGACTCTGTTACCTCTCTTGATCGATTCCTTGTTCATCAGCGGGGTGTTCCATGGTGTATATCCATTTTTAGATCCGCCTGGAACGAGCGGAGCTGACATGTCGAACAAGGCTGTGGCGGAGGATGGCGATTCCATCATGGGTGATGAACCGTATGCGAACGATGACGACGATGACTGAGGATGTGGTATATGTAAAGGAGGAGTTGAGTGAGAATGGGCAGAAGCTGAAGGGTAATAAAGTGATACCGAGAATCCAGATGAGGTAGTCTCCATCTTGATGGCTTCTTCATTATCCTCATTATCCGAATCATCGAAAGATGATTGTTGTTGTTGATTCAATCCTCTTTCACCTTCGTTTCTAGGCTTGACCACCCATTTACCTCTTCTCAGACTCCTACCTCTGACTTTCCTACCCAACTTCAACTCCAGCTCTCTCCATACTTTCTCAGCTTCGTCGATTTCACCTGAACTCTCGTCCGATTCCCACTCCAGCGTCATGGGAGGTGCTGTCGAGGGGACAAGATAAGGGGAAGTCAGACAATCAGTGGGTAAAGGTGAAGAGTGATTGCCCAGGGTATACGTGGAGTATAAAGAAGTTGATTTGGATCTGGGATCAAGACTGTATGAGGCTTCCGATACTTGAATGGTTGCTTCGCGATCAGGTGGATTGACTGTGGCCACAGTACGTATCGAATGGTCCGATATAGTCGATTCAGTATCTTCTTTCTCTAGATCTGAATCTATGGCTAAAGCCCTAATCAACGCATCGTGATCAGGTGGCGAGTATGCGGACAGTCTCGCGAATGAAGACCGATCTTGACCCTTCTGTTTGATGGCCTTATGACGAGCTAGAGATGATGCAGAGGAACATGTGGATGATGCTGTAGACTGGTTGGAAGCTTGACGGGATGGTTGTACCGAGGTTGGAATGGTGGGTACAGGCAGGAGAGGTGGACGTGGTTCAGGGATGGCAAGAGTAGGCTGTGAGATGTAGGATGACGAAGATGTAGAGGAAGGAGGTTGATAACTCGCAGGCCGTGACTTGGGTATAGGAATAGTGATCACAGGGGCAGCGGGCAATGAAACGGGACGAGAATGGGTAGGTATAGGTAGTCGACTGATTTGTTGGGTAGTAGTCAAAGGACGGACTTGGGGCTTGGGGATTTGCAGGACGGGACGTTGGATGGAGTCTTGTCGACGAGGTCTCATGGATGGTCTGGGTACGGGACGGGGACGTATATGAGGTCTGGGTATAGAGCTAGGAGATGATAATGGGACAGGTCCAGTATCCTTCAATTGATACTTCGGGACCTGATATGATATTCAATCAGCTTCATTGCCGATTGCATGAATCCATAGGTGGTGAGGAAGACCTTTGAGTGGTACACTCACCCTTGAAGGAGCCGTGGCCATTTTGAGATTTGGTCTCTCGTTCATATCTGGTATAGGCGTAGCGAGCGGACTCCAGACTTCTCTTGGTGTCAAGAAACTGACTCTGGGTAGTGGTAATCTGCTTGCAGTCGAAGGCTCCTCAGCAGGTATAGCTCGATCAGCAAATTGACTGGCAGATTTGCTTGATGTTATCGATTGTCGAGGCTTGGAACTTGTCCTGAGGGGTAATGTTGACGGAGGTTGGATCCTAGATGTAAACTGTGATTTAGGCCTCCTCTTACGAGAATCTGTAGAAGTCAGAGTCGACATGCTGTAACGAGATTGTTCGACCAGCGGCGATGAGAAGATACGGGATCGCGTCACTGCTCAGCAGTCTGCGATTACCGAGAAAGCTCAAGCTTAAGCTCAGTCTCGGCTAGCGAGAAGGAGGTTGGAGTTGGGTGAACAAAGGACCAGCCAAGGGATCGTACCGCAATGGTGATGCGAATGCGGATGCGCAGGTGCACAGCTTGTATGCATAGTGGACAGGCGATCTGTGACGGTCATACCGAATGTGTAGTGTACCAACAACTTGGCATGGTAGAGAGCAAGGAGAATACGATGTTAAGCTGTGTTGTGTCAGTATGAATCATTTTCCAGCTCGTACTCAGCCCCACACAGCCTCTCTCTGTGCACGGTAGTAGTGGTGCAGTGGTGCAGTGGTCTGTAACGAGATTAGGATATTTCTGATATCGAATGCTAACCGGTCACCGCGATTCTAATTACGTTCCTGTATCTGGGCTAATCTCCCATTACAGAGCTCATGCTCATACCGCTGCACAACTGATTCAGTCCCTCTGTCGCAGTGTCGTCGTGATCAGCAGCACACTCGTGACATTGCTGACCATACCAAGAGTCCGCTGCACTGGTATAACATACAGTAGTACTCAGCCAGGCTTCCAAGTGCAATAATGTCCTAAGGCCCACAACGGAATGACCGACTAAAAACGAGAGTCCGAATGTAAACAGGCGCCCCGCCATTGGCGCCGCTCGATAAACTGAGATGGACGGATGACAAGCGGCCTGTTTTAACAAGGCACATGGCAGGTCTTACAGCTCACATCACTTTATCGGTTACGATCTTTTTGCTCGCCCTTACAACACTACTTACTTCCAAAGTACACGTTATGCGAGAGATCGGTAGTAGCCTTGCTTTGATCAAAACTTAGTATAGCCGCCTGATGATGATCTTCGTCCGCGCGCTTAATTGGATGATAGCTATAAGAACCTATCTGATATACTGTACACGTATCGACAAGATGTGGTTGACCTATCTCCGCTGCTACTCAGGCAACACAACTAAAATCAGTATAACTCCTCATCATCTGTCATGCTTAGTTGTTTTAGAGGTATCGTAGGCTCGTCGTCGTCCTCAAAGGATGGTTCGTCCAACCAGTCACCAAATGGATCTGAATCGACCTTGGTCAATGAGAAGAGTGAGAAAGTATCGATGATAACTAGTACCCGCACGAGTAAATCATCAGCGACATTATACACCGATGTTCATTTGGTCGGATCTGAGAAGGAAGGACTTAGCAGTGTTCTAGTACAGGATGGTCAAGTAAAATGGATAGCAGCCGCAGATGAGAAGAAGGAATTGCCTGAGAATGTGGAGAGGATTGATTTGAATGGACAATGGCTTGGTCCAGTGAGTACATCATCTCTATTCTTCATACTTATCCTGTGAAGTGTATACTGCCCATCCGATGCTGATCAACGTCACTTCGGTAGAGTATGATCGACTGGCACGTCCACTCCAAGCTCGCCGCTCAATCTGAACATCGGGTCCATCTTGACTCTGTCAAGTCGGCCGAAGGTGTATTCGCTCGAATGCGAGAAGCCCTCAGCGATCCAAAATACGATCGGGAAGATTTGATAGGTGTAGATATGAGAAATGGCGATTGGCCAGATAATGATGAGATGAACCGTGTCAACCTAGATGAGAAAGTCAGTTCAACAAGACCGATATTCTTGTTCTATAATGGATATCACTCGGTCGTCTGCAATTCAATTGGATTGACAAAATACGGAGAGAAAGCTGAAGGATCTGGTATACTAAAAGAACACTCTGCGTGGCCCTTGACGCATCAATTGGGTAAAGTCGAGGATGAGGTTATGGATGGTTGGATTGATAGTTGGGCAAGGGATGCAGCGTGAGTTGAACTGTGGAGTATGAGACACGGAGCTGACGATTTCATTCATGTTTAGCTCTTTGGGCGTGACTGAAATTGTCGATCTAGAAATTGACTTCAACATTCGCGATTGGCGACGAAGAGCTCAGAACGGGTTCAACACCCTCCGAGTCAATTTGGGGATATACGAAAACCATTTTGATGATGCTGTCAAACAAGGATACAAGACTGGTGATATCGTAGATGAAGATGGCTTGAGATTGATCAAGATTGGTCCCTTTAAGATGGTCACCGATGGTGGATTGGGATCGCAGACGGCATGCTGCCATGATCCCTACCCTAATACCACCGATTATGGAATGATGAATGATTCACCTGAAAAGATCAAATTATGGACCAGGAAAGCTACAGAACACGGATTTAGACTTGCCATACATGCTATAGGTGATCAAGCGAATACTTACTGTCTCAACACGATGGCTTCGAACCCTATCCCACCGCTTGCAGGATCGACGATAGAACATGCTCAGTTATTGGTATTGGATGAAATACCGATATTCACCAAGTTGGGTCTCATCGCTTCGGTTCAGCCTGTTCATCTCGTAGATGATAGGGAGACTTGCCTAAAATACTGGCCGGGTAGGGAACATCGAGCATGGGCTTTGAAGAGTTTAGCGGACGCTGGTGTTAGAATGAAATTCGGAAGTGATAATCCGATAGCAGAGTTGAATCCGTGGGAAGCTATGGCTGTAGCGATCAGTAGAAAAAGGAAAGGTGGATTACCATTGAGTGAGGAACAGGCGGTGGGTATCCACACAGCTTGGGTGTCGAGTACTTCGGTGAGTAAACCAGCATTCACTGATGATATCATCATGCGATTATGAGCTAATTCATTTGATTTCTTTTCCTAGAACGGCCGTGCAAGTATACAAGCAGGCGATCGAGCCGATTTCGTGATCATAGACAAAGATCCATTGAAATGCGATGCGGATGGTTTGAGAAGCATATCTATACATGGTACTGTACTAGGTGGACGATGGACTTATAGAAAAAAGATATAGATATCTATGTATCATAATTTTGCATGTACATTCTATGTGAGATTTACATACCATAAAATATACATGTACAGTTCTTTGGTTGCTTTTTTGTGTTCTTGCTGTTTCTATTGTTCAAAATCGACGACGACTTTACCTACATGTTTTTGAGCTTCCATGTACTCATAGGCTTTAGGTAGATCCTCAAATCCAAATACCTCATCGTCCACAACAGGTTCTATTCCATTACTATCAATAGCCTTGACCATATCTTCACATTGTTCTCTACTTCCTACAAAGATTCCTCGAGCGATACATTGATATGAGAGACAGTCGAGTATGGATGGCATCTTGTCGCCTCCTCCAGCTACGAAGCCAATCACCGAAATGACACCTTGGAAACCTATCGCCTCGAGGGAGTGTTGGAGTGTACCCGGTCCGCCAATTTCGATAACATGTTGGAACCCTGCTCCGTCGGGTGTCAGACTCTTGGCGGTCTTACCCCACTCTTTGTCTTCTCTGTAGTTGATGACGTGGTCTGCACCGAGAGCTTTGAGCTTTTCGGCTTTGGCGGATGAAGAGGTAGTGGAAACAACAGTGGCTCCCGCAGCTTTGGCAAACTGTACATCACATCGAACACACGTCAGTTTGACTTCTTTCATTCTTCATTCTTCATAAGACGATTGAACTATAATCCGATACTCACCTGCAAAGCGAAAAGAGATACACCACCTGTACCCTGAGTCAAGACCCAATCACCAGGTTTCAATACTCTTCCTTCTAAACCGAAAAGCGAATCCCAAGCTGTTAGAGCAGCACAGGGGAGTGTGGAGCCTTGTACGAAATTATAGCTCTTGGGCATGGGAGCAGCATCCAATTCGCTCACTACCAGATATTCCCTTGCCACTCCATCGGTGGGTCCTCCGAGAGATGGTTTCCCAGGTAGGTGAGCCTGATGGAAAGTAGGTAAAACCTTATCACCTTTCTGGAATCTCGTTACTCTAGATCCAACCTGTTCGACTACGCCTGCGGCATCTGAGATGGGGACGACAACGTCTTTCAAAGGGAAGGGGTATGAGCCCTATACACCAATGACGAGATTGTAAGTCTGAAGCTGAATCGGACAGATACGAATGAGTTACTCACCTGTACGATGGAGATATCTCGATAGTTCAGAGAAACAGCTTTGACTATAGACAAAAGGTGATCAGGACGTCACTCATGTATGTCCTTGAAGGATTGAACTCACCTCGGACCAAAATATCATTCTCTCCTACTTGAGGAACCGGTTGGTCCTTCTCAATCACCAACTTGTCATAACTGCCTCTGCCAGTCAATTTCCATTGTTTCATAGTAGTGGATGTCATTGTGTTTGCGTGCTGAAGGTGAAGTTGTGAAGTTCTTGAGACTGCGGTGGGCGATCTATCAGCTGTTATAGCTTGCAACGAATAGATCAATGAACGGACGTTCAGTAGTTCGTTCTTCACGGTTCTTCGACAGTTTTCATGTACGATTAGGTCTGCATAATACCCACCATGATCTGACGTCAATGTGACAACCACTGGTCAGAATCACTCCACCAGATTAGTAATATTTGAACGTCCTCCACTTTCGTCTTTTACGGTATGGTGCTTAGCTTATGAGCAGGACGGTGATCGCTTGCATATACATAAGATTGAACCAAGAATCGGCCGGATACACATACAACGAAATAAAATCACATGCTTCGCTTATGATACCCTTCTACAAAGTGAATTTCAGAATTCTTGACAAATGCCGACTACCAACAGGCAGGAAGAAGGTCCATTGACAAGTGGAGGAGCGATAAGAATCGTGTGCCTCTCTTTGCATTTACCTGAAATGAGAAGCAAAGATAGGTGAAGGAGTGAGCAGTAGTGTCAAGCAAGCGACACGAACTACTCAAGGACATGAGAGATTGGTAGACCATTGTGTCAATGAGGAGACCAGGAGCAGTTCCATCAGGGAATGACCTACGTGCTTATTCTATCCGCTCGGACCCATTCAGATCACCACCTTTCTCCATAATCTCCACTTTATCTCTCTTCGTGCCCGGTCCTAGATCCTCCTCAAGCTTATGTTTGACCGTATCACCCATTGTTACACCCGCACATCTGACTATAAATTCACAAATCATCTCTTCTGCCTTTCTCGAGTTCCTAGTCAGGGCATGATCGTCCCCCGGGAAAAGATGCATCGTTCTTTCGCCGTGTGTCGATCCATATTGCTGATATAGCCTTTCAGAACAGCTGTGAGATAATGTCCTATCACCTGTACCATGAAGTAGTAACACAGGAGAAGGAGTAAGCTGTCTGATGCCCTCTGTTTCGGCCGTCTGAGAAGCTATTGTCACAGCACCGATCACCCTTCTATCCTTTCCACCAACAGTGAACACTGGTGCGCCTCCAAAACTCCATCCTCCCAATACGAAATGACTGAGTCCTAAACCCGATTTATACTGTAACCAGTCCATCGCAGATATGACATCAGGTACACAGTACTTGTTTCTAGCGGGATATCGATAGTCCATACGTAAGGTTGGGATAGCTTGACCATCAGGGAGAGAAGCGAGTTTATCAGCGATGGACAGATAGATACCACTCGGACCGGTCACACCACCACCTGCTCCACTGAGGAGAATGGCTCCTACGTGACGATTTCGAGTAGTGGAGGAGGTTGTGGAAGAGGGATCTGATACGGGTCTATGTAGGAAGGCGACGAAACTTCCACCACCTTGACTATCATCTACTTCGATCTGGAGCGTGTCGGTCTGACAGCCCCCGAGGGAAGGTGTTATAGCTCGAGGGGCATGTTTGAGCGATTTGGGATATTTCGAGGGCTGTGATGGGGCTTGATCGGGAGGTGACGATGTTGATAGCGAATCACGGGTAGACATGTTGATTGAAGGCAGGCCAAACGCTGTAGGCTAAGATCTTGATTTGACCTTGATGCATGTCGAATAGAGGATGATGGAAAGGCTGTCTCAAGAAAAAGTTTGGTATGACAAGCTTTCATTTGACGTCACCTGTTTTGGGTTCATCTAACCTCCATAGCTGAATGACTTACGTGCCCCCATATCATCCTTGTATAGCACTGTATCGTTCTCGCTCGGCCGTCATCCTAGTGGAACGCGCATATTTGTGGTTACTCTTGAGGTTCTCGCAGCATTCGACACCATCCAATTGGTAAATACATGTACAATTAGAACATCGAGTTCGACAGAATGACTGTATAGCTAGACGAGTCATGAAATCCACTTGAGTTCCAACGGTCAATCCGGTCCGGTCGGAAAGATCTTGAACCGTATCACACCCCCATAAACAATTATTTTCAACATGAAATCCAATAGGAAATCGCTTAAATGTTATCACATTCGACAATCTTGGAAAGCTCTACACAACACATGTGTCCAAAATGCTGAAGAACGGTTTAAGGAATACCTCGCGCTGCTTAGCCCAAGCATCTCAATGTAACGCCCATCACTCATTACCCACAATCAGGTACTTCACTTCGCTTACTACGAGCTCGAGGTGGGGAGGGAATCAGACCAGATCTTATGTGCTCACGTTGGCAGGGATAATAACCGTTGCTGTGAGTAGAGCTGTCTCACTTACTGACTATTTGCTAAAACCCACTTGATAGGGCTTGTATGCTGGATCTAAATCACGGATATATCTGGATGATTCGGTAGATGTGAATGAGGAACAGCGGATAGATCCAGATGGCGGCGTATCAGGTGCGAAAGGGTCGAAGAAGTCTGGTGAATCGTCCAAAATAGATGTACGTGAAGATCTGAGAGTTGAAGGATGGAGGACCGACCAAGCCAATGGGAAAGAGAAAGGATATATAACGATGGAGGAGGTAGCTCGACATGATTTGGCTCATGATGCTTGGGTGGTAGTAGAGGGAAAGGTGTTTGAGTGAGTCAAATGAAATATCTCTTGACCAGCATACCTTCATTCTTACTCCAAGGAGGCCTGTCGGCTAACATGTAATCTGTAGCGTTACCGAATTCCACAAATACCATCCTGGTGGATCGCAGATTATCGTCGCTAATGCCGGAAGAGATGTAACGTGAGTTGAAAAATATCGTACATTCAGCTGACCCCTATAGTGAGATCTTTAAACCTATACATCCACCCAAAACCTTAGAGAATAATCTTCCACCAGAATCTTTCAAGGGATTGGTCGACCCAAAAGCAGCCGCTAATGTGAGTGGATATATGAGTAGCTCCATTGCTGATGGTACGGTAGTCGCTCAAGGCATACGAAGCGGAGCAGCAAAGGGTTGAACAGGCAAGAAATGCTCTACCTCCCGTTGAGACAATGCTTGGACTAGATGAGCTGCAGGTGGGTGGTACCGCAAATTTTGGTGATGGGAATGATGGTGTGAAGCTGAATGCATATTGGCTCTTACTTATTGTCGGTTGTACAGGACGCAGCGGAATCCTTTCTCAGTCCCAGAGTGATCAACTATTACGGCGCATCCAGTTTAGATGGTTATTCGACAGCAGAGAATCGCTCGGCATTCCGTAAATGTCGTTTGATACCTCGTGTCATGCGAGATGTTACCACTGTCAGACCTCAAACCACTATCTTCGGCGTACCTTCGGCTCTACCAATATATATATCACCAGCTTCCAATGCCTTATTGGGACATCCTGAAGGAGAACTCAATATTGTACGAGGGGTGGGTGATTTTGGTCATCTTTGATTATATGTGGAACTAGGCTGATTTTATTGACTTAGGCTTCAAAAACTGGTATTGTCCAAGGTGTTTCTGCAGCAGCATCTTTCCCACTTGATGAGATATTGCAGGAAAAGGCAAAGATGGACCAAGAAACCGGGACGAAGATGGGCATGGTATATCAGGTTTATCTATCTCGTGACCGAAGGAAAAACGTAGAACAGCTGAAAGAGGTGGTCGATGGTGGTGTACAGTGAGTGAAAGCGGACATTTCGATCCTCATGTACGGTGCTGAACTCCGTATGCAGAGCTCTGATATTGACGGTTGACTCCAATGTGGGTGATCATCGACAAAGTACCGAGAAGCTGAAAGGGGCAAGGGGTGATGCGCAACCTGGAGTGCGGATGGGACCGATAGCCAACTCTGACCAGTGGCATGATGCGAGTCAGAATTGGGATGATCTCAAGTTCATCAGGGAGTATGCACCGGGTTTGCCAATATATTTGAAGGGAGTATCACATATTGAGGTGAGTACTAGACCATGAGCAGGGAAAACGGTTGAACTGATATGACACAAACAGGATGTCCGGCTTGCCAAGAAACATGGGTTAGCTGGGTGCATCCTATCGAATCACGGTGGCAGACAGCTGGACGGGTAGGTCATTCAGCGTTGACTTAACAGTATAATTCGCTTACAATCTTCTTTTCTATAGTGCTAGAACAGGATTTGATAGTTTGAGATCAATATATGCGCAGGATCCACAACTGATCAAAGATCTCGAGATATATATCGATGGTGGATGCCGACGAGGTCATGAAGTGCTGCAAGCTCTCGCTTTTGGTGCGAAAGGAGTAGGATTGGGTCGACCGTTTCTATACGCACAAGCTGCTTATGGTGAAAAGGGGGTTATCCGAGCAGTGAGAAGTAAGTTGTTTGGATGCGTATGCCTCCATCGCTGACGCTGTATACCCTTGCAGTCATGGAAAAGGAGATAGCCACTGCTATGCAGCTGATGGGTGTGACTGAGCTGAGCCAAATAAAACCAGACATGGTAGAGTGTCTACAGGAGATCTGGAAGTGATGATTCTGGGGATATGCATACGTCATGTTGTATCGGCGAAGTGGTCAGTCCGTCCTCCGAGATGAAACATATTTTGTGGGAATCACAATCACAATCAGGTCAAGCAACCAAATTGCGAGAAAAATATGCAGGTCCTCTGTCCAAAGAGGACCACAGACGGAATGGGTGATACGCATTTCCAGCATGTTATGGTGATTGCGAAGCGCGCCGAGTTACATAAATTGTTGATCGTCCTGAGCTATCTTTCGATTCGGACCGGTCAATGGTTATCATTTGCAATCTTGAGCTATCGTGCACATCGGCCGTATGAAAGAAAGACAACGTTGCTTGCACATCTTTCAACGGTGACTACACAATTTTTTCGAATTTTGATATCGGCTTCTTTTAGTTCAGGGTAGCGGCCAGGTTTTGATCCTGACCTTCTGCCGGAGTGATCACTCCGATACCGGCGGCAGGGAAATTCGCAGCTGCAATCATAACAGAGGCTTGGCTTTCGCTGAATATAGATACATAGACCTTTCGATCATAAACCCTGAAGTAATTTTCAGACCGCGTTTATCGGTACAGCTAACTTACAAAACTGTTTGTGGTTTGATTTGTTATCGTTTTCACATCGCAGAGAAGTCTGGTTGGTTCAGCTAAGCGATGATGAAAGAGGGCTCCAAATTAAAGTGGAGAAATGACATCGACTATAGCCAACAATCAAGAAAGGCCCCAAAAGACTGGGGAAATAGCATGCGGTCCTTTTTCTTTTTCTCTCTTTCTCGTCTA
This sequence comes from Kwoniella botswanensis, assembly GCF_036426115.1. Classification (NCBI taxonomy): domain Eukaryota; kingdom Fungi; phylum Basidiomycota; class Tremellomycetes; order Tremellales; family Cryptococcaceae; genus Kwoniella; species Kwoniella botswanensis. The sequence continues at coordinate 14,941,050 of NC_088599.1, read as the reverse complement.
AATTTGCGATTTTTCCAAAGCCCCATCCCGCAGTACAATAGTCCAACCAAACGTGCTGGTATTCGATTTTGATTTGGGTTTTGATTACTCCATCACAACGATTCATCATCTCTTTTGCTATCGTTTTCTTCTCGCACTTATTGATCATCTCATACTATTGATTATCTCACACTTATCGATTATATTGTGGAACAAGTCCAACTACATCATTGTAACCTCCATCAACACATCACCGTCTAATCAAAAATCATGAAGACACTATTAGGAAAAAGGGGAGAGCCTCTCCAAGAGCTCATGAATTTCTGTGTCGTAGTGCCAGTATTCTTAGCTATGGGTTTCTCACTTTCGTTCGGAGGAGGAGTAACAGGTTATAAAACCTTCTACACCCTGTTCCCAAAGATTGACACCACTACTACTAAAGGAGCCGTCAAGAGTCACAATTCGCTTATTCAGGGGACTGCGATCTCCTCGTTGAACTTGGGAGCTGCGATCGGCTGTCTTTCTACTATGTACCTTGGTAACAAACTTGGACGAAGAAGGACGGTCGTGTTGGGTGCGATTGTCGCGATCATTGGGACGATCTTACAGTGCTCAGCTTACTATTTGCCCCAGTTGATCATATCCAGAAGTGAGTTCAACAACTTCGCTCGATTTACCTTTTTTCGTTTCTAGTGATTGTGCTAATGGCTTGTCTACCCAGTGGTACTCGGAGCCGGTCTCGGTATGATGTCTTCGACAGTACCTGTATGGCAATCAGAGACGAGCAAGGTCCACAAAAGAGGTCATCATGTTATCATCGACGGTATCTGTATTGCTGCTGGTATCGCCCTATCCTCGTGGCTCACTTTTGGTTTCTCAAAAGCTCAAACCACTTCGTCTTGGAACTGGCGTTTACCTTGGTAGGTCGCTCCTGCCTTCTAGAGCAATTATAAGGATTCGTGGTGCTGACTTGATCTCCAGCATGACCACTGGTATCTTGGCTATCGTCGTTCTAATCTTCACATTCTCATTCCCCGAGTCCCCTCGATGGCTCGCCTTGAAGGGGAGGTATGAAGAAGCCAGGGAAGTCATCGCAATTGTCGACGATGTCGATCCTCAAAGTGAACACACCGAATACGTTCTCGCTTCAATCACTTCTGTCAACGAAGCTTCTGCTGAATCCGCTTCATTCTCAAGTCTTTTCAAATATGGCAAAGAGAAGATGCTTTACCGATTGATCTTGGCTTCCGCTACTCAAATGTTCTCCCAGATGTCCGGTTCGGCTCTCATCACTTACTACTCTGAACAACTATTCTCGACCGTCGGTCTTTCCCATGATCTATCCAAGATTCTCGGTGCTACCGATCTTACGTTCAAACTGATCTGCTGTTCTATCCCTTTCTTCACGATTGAGAGAGCTGGTCGAAGGAGGTTATTGATGATTGCTGCTTCAGGTATGAGTACCTGTATGGTGAGTTTAGTACTGCGACTTGTATGCGGAATCCTTATATTGACCTCTGCTACAGTTCTGCTTAGCCATTTGTGGATCTCAAGTCACCGATGATAACCTCGTTCCCGCTTACGTCGCCATCGTATTCGCCTTCATTTTCGTGGCATTCTACCCCATTGGATTCCTCGGCGTCAACTTCCTCTACTCCCAGGAAGTCATCACTACCAGGTACAGAGCCCCTGCGTCCGGTATCTCCACAGCTGTACATTGGTTATCCGCTTTCGTTGTTGCACGTGAGTATCTTCTATACGGTATACTGTATGTGCTCGACCTGATGCTAAGATCAACGTTTGTAGTGACCACTCCAATCGGTTTCACTTCCCTCGGGTGGAAGTTTTACCTCGTGTGGGGATCTGTAGCCGTGTCCATCATCCCTTCCGTCTATTTCTTCTACCCAGAAACCACTGGCTTGTCAGTTGAGGAGATTGACCAAGTATTCATCGATTCACCCAATGTGTTCTCCACTGTCAGTCTCGCTGAGCAACGCAGGAAAGAAAAGGCTCAAGGTGTTGATCTGCTCGAGGGACATGTCGAGCATTTCCCTGAGGAGGGAAAGAAGGCTGAAGAGAGACATGAACAAGCTTTGGTTGATAGTCGCGTCTAGGTATATTCATCGGATTGTAATGTCAATGCAGATTAGATAGATGTCTATATGCAATGATACTGTGTTGACAGTATCAACAATCGGTTTGGTGTATAAAGGAGAGCGATAGTTCTGTCTGAACATTGAGCTAGTCACATTGATGCCGAGTATTTGAGTAAAAGTGTTGGAGGGCAACACAATCCACGAAGCTGAACATGATGCGAAGCACGAAGCAAGAGCGGACATGGATTAGATGCAGATCAAGTCCAGGTTCATGGTGATCAGATCGCACTTGTGAATCGCATGATATACAGCTCCCTGAACCGATCTATCAGTATACACATGCATAAAGGCTGGTGCGGAGGCCGCGCGAAGCTTGATAGAACTGTTTATCTGGCGAGAGTACGGTCATTACTGTAGCGATTATTTGGCGGGTGTTGACGTTGCCGTTTCGGAACTTGATCGACGTGATGAATTATCTGACTTTTGGAGATGATACACAGGTCGGTAAACGGAGTTTGGATCATAAGAAGATGCTACACATTGAGGGAATGTTGAAATTTCGATAGGGTGTCTAAGTACAGAGCACTGCTCATGAAATTATGATGACGTGATGAAGCTGAGATATGCTCACTGACGAGGAAATTACTTTTAGATGCGATTATTTAGTATTTCCTATTCGTATCTTTTGGCTCCACAGTATGGGTTTCATCGCCATCTACTTCACCTTGATCAACCGGACCCGCGTTCGGGCTGGTGGACTCGAGATCCTTGGTTTGACGATTGGCCTCATGGTGATTAGGTTTGAAGAACATGGTGGTACACAAGAGGCAGCAGGCGGTCCATTCGGGCAAGACGGAGAAGAGGTTCTCCATCACGATGAAAACTTTGGTGAATGCTAAAACTGTAGTGTAGGTATATGCCTCAGGGTTGGCATAGTTGATGGGGGCGACAACAGCTTGGAGAAGACCGAAGATACCACGAACGATGAGAGGTGGCCAAGCGATGATGAGAACGAGAAGATCGGGACTGATTGATCTGATCAGGGGTCTATCGGCAGTATCGACAGCTCCGTGATCACTGCCAACCCTGAAGAAGTGGTTCCAACCTCGTGGTAAGGTGCCATTGGGATTCCGATCTTGATTGACCGAGAGGAAGAGGAAGACAGCGAGGAGGATGTTTATAGCGAGGAAGATTGCTTGACCGGTCGCTCGTAGGATTTCACCATCATGAATACGATCCCAGAAGCCTGGTTCATTGTAACCAGCACCGGTAGCTCGTGTACCACCGACAATGATGATTGTGTTCGCCTGTGGGTAGGTCAGCGGAAGGTTCACGAATAAAGACAGGCGGTATCGAATGAGGATGGCAAGGTAGATCCTTCGAAATACACAAGAAGTCTCACTCACCCCGATCAATGTCCAATGAATGATGGTCATAACCCATGGATCCTTCTTCCCATCCTTGTTCTTGGCTGTCAGAGCTCTCTTCAACCTGATGTACCATGGGTCTTCCTGTCCGCCTCTATCCTTGTTCCTGTTTATCTTACCTTCGAGCCAACTTCCACTGATCGGGTAAACATGTTCGTGATGGTGAATGAGGAAACGATATGCACATAGTACGAGTGAGAAGTAACCCTCTGCCCCGAGGACGAAGAAGGCGATAAGTAAACCAGCATCTAGTCGATCCTTGGTACCTGTGACGATGGCGACTGACTGAGCAGCGAGACGAAGACAGACATGGAATAGGAGGAACGAGTAAACTGATTTGAAGGTGATCAACTTGGTGGTGAATCCATAGAGGAGGATGGTGAAGTTGATGGTGTAGAGGATGAGGAAGACTACACCTCCGATACCCTCGCCGTGTAGTGTCATCTGGGTGTGTTACTGTGAGTGAGGATGGACCAGAATTTATCAGCTAAGATGTCCACTGGGAAGTAGGATATGTCGTTGGGATAGACGGTCCAGCAGACGAGAAAATGCAAGTTTTTCCCATTCATATCCTGTCGGTTTGGTGTGTTGCTGTGCTTATAGCTTTATACTGTATACCCAAGAGAGAGAGTCATACTACCACGTCGGGATCGCCGAGACACCCGACATACACACTTGACAGATCTAGAATAGATATCTATTCTTGGCGGTGGCACGTGCACATCTAGCATCTAGCATGTTACAAGTACATAGCACGCTCGCTGATTGGGGCGATGCATAATGACATGTAAATAAGCTTAGATCCTTTCGCGATACTCATACTCATCATTACGTCATGGCGGAGGCACTGATTCTTTTTCACAAAAACCATGCAACAGAGAATCCCACGGTGAACAACACCAAAACCTATATCCGTACAAAAACAGAATGAGAACATGGACTATAAAGATAATACCACCACCACCATCACTAGTTCTTCTCTCGTTTCTATATCCCTCTCCCTTCTTCGAGTCAATTCTACCTCTATTATGGCGCTAACAATGCCCCTCCGCACTCTGATAGCTCAGACTAGAGATATGACCGGCTGACAGCAACGAACATATCATCCTATTTGCTCAGACACGCATGTCAGCGAGGTAGACCACTTTGAGGCAGGGTAGAAACATACCTTGTTATCCGAATCGTCATTCAACTTCGTATCATCGTTGATACCATCCACAATAGCCATCTCGACCTGAGCCATTTGTGCACCAACACCAATAGTCTGGAATGAGGAGTATTGCCATCCCCAGCGGAATTTCTATCGATCATCAATGATATGGTATGAACCCAGGTCTTCTCAGATGAGTGTAAAATTGACTCACGCTCAATAACTCATCCATTTCTTCCAAAGATCGACCTTTAAGTTCGGCCACGAAGAATACAGTGAAGAAGAGTGCTATCACTGCCGCACCACCCCATATATGATCCGGTCCTACCGCCTATACTAACGTATGGTATGTTCACGATATAAGGGGAACAGAAAGATACAGCCCATGCGAAGATCAGATCAGCGGTAGTACCGACCATCATCACTGTCTTTCATGGTGGATGCTGGTCAGGGAGCCAAGACATCCAACTACTCGATTATTGTATCACTTGCCGGTGCCATCGGAGGTCTTATGGGTAACCTTTCCAGTGACACAATTGGTCATAGGCCACCTGCCATCTTTGGATTGCCCCTACTGGTTGTTCGGGATCGTTTGATCGCTGGCCTCGGTTGGCGACCAGACATCACATCGAACGCGACAGCTCAGATTGTTGTTGTTGCTGTACCAACTTGCTGATCTGGTCCACGGAAATCGCATACGCGTCGGTAGGATGTGAGTAAACTTACGCCATATCGTGATGGAATCTCGGCTAATGTGGGAAGTGCATCGTCATCATATGTTCCGAAAGAGGGCATAGCTAGATGCGAAAACTCCTCTCATTCAGTCTCGGCGGTGCTCTCGCTTCTCCCGTCCCAGATGAGACCAACACCAACGCTTATAGGCTAGCTCGGGGTTTACCTTTGAAAAAACCCTTGAATCCCTTCAATGCCACTAGGACTGCCGGTGAGTCGTACCCAGCTCAGCTCAAGATGATACCTCACTATAGCTTATCATCGTATTGCGCCCGATAGCCAAGCGACAACAACCTTCGGGCGCACCACAAACTGGTAACTTCGTTGTCACATACAATAATCCTACTAAAAGGAAGAGATCCGGGCCCATCTACCTTGCACCTAAAGGTGCCAACAGTATCTTCTCTATCACCGGTGTAGGTCCTTCGTACCTTCCTTGCGTCACCTTGTACGAAGTTGCGATACAATCAACTGATTTGTATACCTCTTTGATGGCGTTGCAGGATCCCGCACAAGCTATATTGGTCAAGACCCCAGGTACAGGAGCGTTTTCCAACTCCAAAATTCAAGGGTATGACCCAACTGCTGGGGAATGGCAATACATGCGGGCTTCAAAATTCGGTGACGCCCAAGGTGGCTTCGAGTGAGTAACCCAGCTTTTTCGCTTCTCCAAGTTATGAGTATGCGATAGCTCACGGGTGTGATATCTGAATTGTGATTTTCTACTGTAGTGTATCATTACTTGGCTCGAATTAGGTTGGAACAACATTCCGACAATCCGCTTCGAACGTTTTAGGATACGATTATGTAGCTTCCGATAGGACTACAATTTCTCTCCTCAGCTCTACGTCGGCACGTATGGTAGTAGGACTGTCGTAGTTGGGGCCAATTCGCCCACTGACCTTAGTGATCTCTCAATCACAAACGCCGAGCCTGTCACTCTCACTTTTATTCGTGAGTTTATCTTCCCCATTCCATGCCGATGAAATATAGCTAACGTTGTTTTGTGCTGTTTCACATAGCTGATATTGAAGTCAACTCGTGCGGAAGGAAGAGAGCTTGTTGATCTTAAGCCACCATATATCCCCCCTCAGACTATACATATCTCTTATACGTCTCATCTAAAATTTCTCCTCTTCTTTTTGTTACAGGGTTTTTGTGGACAGTTTAAAACGTTTCATGTAGTACCTAGACGAATGCCTCTTGCAACGCTGTCATATTGAGCTATTGCATCAACAAGCGGAAAATCCCTGCTGATTTGACAAGCATATCATCGTCCCGAATCGTGGTGTAGCAACAAGAAAGCAGATGATAGATAACCGGGTTCTTATGATTTGTACTTCGGATCAGTCAATGCCTGTAAGAGAACATACAAACAACCTTCTGTGTTACAAACTTTATATCAGATCTTCCAGAATTCCATGCCGTAAAGCTGTATGCTTGTAGGAAACGAAAAGGCGCGGAACTCACGAACCTTTTTTGGGTTGACTTACGGTATATCGACATTCCACCTCTTCGGCACACGCCTCGTTCGTCCGTTGGAATGGCCAAAACGCCCTCCGCCCATTGTGCGGTACGTATGGAGATTGTCCTATGTGCATCACTGAAGTATGTGTTGTTTGTAGCCGACTTCGTTCGCAATTCCGGATGCTCTGATGTAAACAGAAGAGGAGGGACTTCCTACATATATAAACCAGATAAATTGGGATTGATTTGGCCGGAAGTACCAAGTTCTTTCATTCACAGTATATCTCAACAAGATGATCTCTATATTACACTCTTTGGTCCTCCTTTTATCGTTCTCCCTCTCTGTGCTTGCCACACCAACAAGTATCGACAGAGATACCAATGCCTACAGACTCTCTCGTGGTCTGCCATTGAAGAAGCCTCTAAACCCGTTCAATGCTACTAGGACAGCCGGTAAGTCATGGGTATTTGTTCAAATCGAGAACGTATACTGCATACTGATGTTGTGCCTTTTCATCCTCAGCTAAAAGACAACAACCTTCGGGTGCACCCCAGACGGGTAACTATGTAGTCACTTATGACAATCCCGCAAGGAGGAAGAGATCTGGTAACATGTATATCGCTCCGAGCTCAGCTATCGGTATTCTCACTACTACTTATGTGAGAATCTTCGGCATTGTATGCAAAGAATATGAGTTTCAGCTGATGCTTGGTGCGTGAGTAGGATCAAACTTCAGCTGCGTTGATCAAGACTCCAGGAACAGGTGCATTCTCCGATTCCACCATCCAAATTTACAACCCCACTACCGCAACTTGGCAATACATATATTCGCCCAAATTGAGTACCGGACCGAGTGGTTACGAGTGAGTGACCTACTCTCTCGGATTGACGGGTGTTCTTGAGTATCTGACATCTCTTGCTCGCACAGTGTAAGCTACATTACCTCATCGACCGCTTTTAGCACATACAAGCAATCTGCTTCAGGTGTATTCGGATACAATTGGGTAGCTTCCGATACCCAATACAGCTTCACACCTCAAATGTATGTCGGTTCATACGCTGGTTATACTGTGGTTGTAGGCGGATACAAAACAAGTGATCTCACAAATTTCGGAATCACAAATATCGAACCTGTTACAATTACTTTCACCAGTAAGTCCATCTTGCCTTATGCGATGTCGCATTTATTGGTATGTGAAAGCTTAGCTGATATCTTCTGTTTCATACAGCTGAGGTCGAGACCAACCCATGCCTGGGAAGAAAGAGATGTTAAGCTTGACATCGACATCGGTCAATGGCAGTACCCCTCATCCCATACTTGACTTAGATAGTCCATCTTATATACCATCCCATACCCACCTAGTCTACCTTGTCTTAACTTGTTTCAGGGCTTTTATGGACACTTATGTTATGATCAATTGAATTTCAGAAAATGCATATTCTGCGCCGAAATTTACTACGACTTGCATCGCTGCATGATGTGTAAGCAATCTCACTCATGTGTTTCTGGTTCCCTTTTGGAGCACTAGCCTCGTAGAGTTCTATGTCGTTTCCAGCCGGACAAAATTTGAAGCATCATGTGTGCAGCGAGGAAGATGGATGATTCATTACTGGAATTTCAGAAGGACACTTTATAACTGCGGATAAACCCATTAATTAACCTTATATCTAAACAAAACAAACAAACAAAACATTTTCTTTAGGTGTACTGCAGATCTCCTGGAATCATATGCCGTAAATACAATACCTTTGTTTTGATCAGGAACGGTGATGGGCTTTCGAAAATTGTTTGCACTCGATTTAACTTATGGTGTTCCATAATCATGTTCATGTTTCTGGCGAGGCTCATTCCATTGATTTACAGTCAGCCGAAATGGAGAACGCCTTGTTGGTATATGTACAGTATGTCGGTAGTGATCGTCTATCGCGCAATACATAACAGTACAACGTATAAGCTCCCTAAATACAGTATGCCTCTCGTCCTGTTGGGTATCTTGTGTCTGGTCAGCTACTGAGTTCACAACAACAGATGCAAATGTATCTTATTTGCAATATATGATCAATTCTTTTGGATTATAGTCTTCCTCAAACCTATCTGACTGTCACATCATTTCGTTTTTCAAAATAAGACACCCATCAAACAAGATGATCCCATGCTACATTCGTTGTTATCCTCTTGTCATTCTGCCTCTCAACAATTACTAAAACATCAACAAAATTACCCATGCGTATAGGTTGTCTCGTGGATTACTCTTAAAAACCTGTTAATCCGTATAATCTTATTCGAACTGGGGGTATGTACTATACTGCTCAACAGACCTATCTCACGCCATCTTCGTTGTGTTTCTGCACTTTGACAGTTTGGTCGATACTGGAATGATTTGCTACAGCAAAACGACAGGAATCATCCGAAGCACCTCAGACGGATACATTCCAAGTCACCTATAAAATCCCTACGAAAAGACGAAAGAGGGATGGTCCATTGCATTGACAGTTCAAATCTGATATCTCGGTATTCATCAGTACATCTGTAAGTCCAATTCCCCTTCCGCTCGTTCTTTTTCGAGTCTTCTTTTCCTCCTTTGCTATGGGCTACAGATTTGAAAAATGGTGTGCCCCAGGACGTTTCATTAGCTGCTACGATCAAAGTTCCCCTACAGGAGCGTTTTCAGATCCTTACGTTCAAGATACTATTCTGCGCTCTCAGGTGGCTGGTAAAATATCGCAACGACATCCAATGGTAAAGGTGCAAGTGGTTACAAGCAAGTTCAAGACTATGTTTATGTTCATGTTTACAGCACCCTAATCGTTCTCGTGACTGATTAGACACGTTTCTTTTGTCCTCTTTACATTGTACTGCGTTGTAATGTGGTATTTTTCAGTGTACAAGATTCGAATCCTACTAAAATATCAATCCACTTCATACAACGTCATAAGCTTCGAATGTATCGCCTCTGATCCAATCTACAAGCACTCACCGCAAATGTACTTGGCCGATTATGCTGGGTATCCAGTCTTGATTGGAACTTACAAAACTAGCGATCTGACAGCTATGGGTATTACCGATCCTAAACCGGTAACCATTACTTTTGTCCGTGAGTACGGTACTTGTTATCACACCATGATACATTTTCTTCCATGAGCCCCGGTGATCTGGTTTGGTTCTGACGTTTAATGTTCATGAGAAATAGGGAATATCGGATAATTGATATACCAGATCAGCCACTTCAAATATGTATATTCATCAATCGACTGAGAAGGGAGCAAGGGAGCAAGGGAGCAAGGAAACGGGTATTCTTCTTGTTGTCTCTCCAGTGGATTAGCCTCTGATCTGACGAGGTGGCAATCTTCCACCCTTACACCCAATTTCAGTTGATATCTTTCTGCGTCTCATCAAATTTGCATTTTGGAATTTTGGAATTCTGATTTGTGTCTATTTTCTAAACAAATGGTCTCAGCTCGCTCGTTATTCTAATTACTGCAGTGAATGAACGAATGGTTCCTGTCTGAAATGTACTGAGGATATTTTACATCCTACCCCGATTTCAGACATCAGATACTTCAGTCAATGCTGTATGTGTTGCACTCAGTAGACTCCAATGTTCAATCGGTCAATTTTTGGCATTTCATTCATTGCTCTTCTTTTGATCTAAGATGTATTCGTACTTAATACTAAACAACTAACCGAAAAAAAAACAAGGGATCAAAGGCATATGACAATAATAACCCACAAAAAAAGGAAAAAACGAATAAAGGTAGATACAGAGAGAACAGAAGACAGGTTAGACTTGAACAGTCTATTTTAAATGACAATTGATCGAATTTCAGTATGGACAAAATCGAAGATATGTGGCATACAACTAACGAAGCACGTTGCTATTTGATCTGAGTCGAAGATGGGCGTCATTCAGTCCGAAGGTTGGGAATCAAGTCTAATGATGACCTTTATCATTGATATCGCCGTCGACGTGATCATTGAATCGAAGTGGTGTATTGTATGAGATGGTTCTTCCCGAGCCAAAAATCGATTACCAATTTTGTAGGTGGATATCGAAAGGTTGAGCCTAATAACCCATAGCATCCCTTCCTGCTCTACTTTCTATCAACCTCCTATCACCTTTCTCCTCCAAAAGCCATAATCCCTCTTTATCATCCACCATAGCCCCGGGGGGAGGTACGCCTTTTTCAAAAGCCTCCTTCTGCTCTTCTATCCATTCGGCAGATCCAGCTGAACTCTTCAGAACAGGATGAAGAGGTAAGAATACCTGACCGCTGTTAGGGGAAGTGGTGATAGGTAAAGATGAATGGTGGAATACCATATCTCCTGGTCTCAGTTCGGGATGAATGATTTGGACAGATTCCAAATGGGGTAGATCCAGCTCGGGTCCTGATGTCAATGCTGAAGAAGAAGGATCGAGTAATTCCCAATTGTCAAGGTTGAGATACTCAGAAGATGAATCGGAATAGAATGATATTTTAGATTTGACCGATCGGAAGAATGGTCGCAGTGCTGCATATTCTGCTGCTAGAATTGTTGGCGAGACGATAGTCGACGATGTTGGAATACTGGGAGTCAGAGTCAGATGGGATAGAAGTGATTTAGGAGTTGACCATAGATCTGTGGGAGTCGATGAGGGGACGTTGGGTGAGGGATGTAGACCCTCGATTATTGTTGAGGCCGTTACGTATACTTCAGGGGATGAGAGGAGAACAGATGAGATTTGCGAGTTGGCAGAGAGAATGGATGGGTTAGCTCGGGCGGATAAGAGGGAGGGGTGCCAGTATACAGCTACAGAAGAAGTCAGCGATTTGTTTCTATGGACAGAAGAGTAAAATGATGATTCAGAGTAGGAACGTGTTTTAAATATATATGACTTACCTCTACCACCTCTTTCGCCGACACTCAACAGTATTTCTCTGGCCCATTCGGTAGCCTCCGAATCCCTCACCACATCTCTGATCACCACTAGACCGGTGTCCTTGATTTTGTCCGTCGTAGATGCCGAAGATAGCTCGGAGGTGAGTTGCTGAAATGCTATCTGAGGAACCTCGTTCTAACAGGAAATTAGATTCAGTCCTAGAACAAGTAGTGTATGTTCTGTTAATGGATGATGAACACTCACATGACCATCCTTCAACCTCTGTAAGCCAGCTACTACCTCCCTCCATCTGCTCAGTACGTCGGATCTACTTTGATCATTCGAGAGTATCATATTCCTCCATTGATCCAACTCGGTCGTACTGTTCTTATCGTTTGAGAGTAACAACTCGAATTTCTTTGGTGACTTGAGTGATCTATTGATCACTTTTACATCTGCTGGGACCTGGTGTGTATATGGTGGTCTCAACGACGAGGAGGGTGTTTCTGAGAGTGAGGGTAGGTGTTGAGCGTAGGGTGGGATTAGTCGGGATGTTGAGGAAGGAGGATGGGAAGCCAGGGATGTGAGCAGTCGTCGGTATGTCATTGTGTAGGTGTTGTTGAACTGGCTTGTTGGAATGTATATAGGTGTGATTCAGGCAAGATAGATCTCTTTGGATGGATGTATAATCTTGAATCTTGATCTTATGACTCTACCTCGATATCTATGTGTAGAGGTGATTGGTGATTGATGAAATTCGTCAAACTCGCACTCGGAATGACCCGGTTAGATATAACGATGTGTGACACAGTACGAGTTTAGCCGGTGTCACTTTTATCCTTTTTTTTTTTGGACGGTCGTGTCTCTTATCTCTAAGCGATGGATACGCTTACGTCGGGCGCTTGGCGCTTGATGACGATAATGAACCTGTTGATGGTGCTGATGTTGCTGATGATGCTGATGATAACGACGAAGAGTGAGTCAGTGGGGAGAGTGATGTATGATGTGTAGTCGAATAAGCTGATACAAAAGGACCTCCTTTGGATTGATGAGATTGAATTCGGGGGTGCTCTGATAGACCGATTCTGTTGTCTGTCCGTGCTGCTAGTCCCAGACGATTAGTTGCAAGTTGATGATTCAAATCAAGAGATAAGACACAAGCTGCAAGATGTAATGGGAAGGATCGAGATGTACTGAGAAATGTAGATGTGATGGGGAAGATGCTTAGCAATCGCATTCCTTCGACTTGAGATTCATTGTATAAATCTGAACTCCATGGTCTTACCAATCGGAGACCGACCCGATCACGTCTTACATTTTTCGCTGTTCATTTTTATGGTTAACAGCTCCTCGTATGGCACGAGTATGGGCTCGGCAAAAGTTTAGCTAGGTTAGCGTGATGAATCCTGGCGCTCCTCATTCCACCATTACTGTTCATACGGCCTGTATGCTAAGGAAAAGGGGGGTCTTGTCGAGATCACATAAAGAGAAATGATTTCTGTACCCCGAAATTTTACCACCGTGACAATCGGGTCCAAATTTCAACATGAGCCGAGATTCCGGTTGAGTCGTTCTACAATCCTAGTGGGGAGCTCCTCCACCATACCGATCAGTACAGTATATACAACGGGGCGACAAGATTCTGACTGGTCACGGGAAAAACAAAAATTTACGTTGATCACGGACGGGCTCGAACCGCCGACAATTGCATAACTAATTTGCTTGAACAGCAACTATTAGTACAAGATTCTAAACCAACTGAAATACGCGACCAATACGCTGGTTTTTTCCGGAGCTAGCTACTCTATATAGATGTTTTTCAAAATCATCTCCCAATACTCAGCATTGGTCTTTTGCATCTACAGATTGTCCCAGAACAAAGGCCTTCAAAGACGCAGTCAAGAATGCCCCGGAGACGAGTCGGTTCTCTGTGATAATTGTCATGAGTATGAGAGCTCAAAGACAGTGTATCGACGGCATAACTATTATTAAAAGTGAACCTGAACCCAGAATGCAATTTGAAGATTGGATTCGAGGAGATATCAATTGCCCAAAAGAACGATGAAAAGATCGTCGGAGTTAGCCAGGATGAGAAGATGCGCAAGAGATCCTATCAGAGGGTAATGATCTCATGAGGGTATGTAATTTGTCTTATGGTGTTGGACGTGCTGATGACCTTGGCACTATATAGCATGCAGGTATGACCATTCGCAATATGAGATTGACCTATGAGGACTGTTGACATGTATACAAGAGAATCCAAACTGAAGGTTGATAATGCTACAAATGTACAACGATTTTCGATATGTATTGTGGGATATCATCTTGATGATGCCGGCTCAGTGATCTGTCTCAACGCATCTAGCTTTATCAGATTAGCCCAATGCTTTTTTTCTGATTTCCATTTGGATCTTGATTACTCACCATTGGGGTTCATCTGTTGATCTTCCGTCAATTCGATAACCTCCAGCATCACCTCCATTTGCTCGGCCATCTACACAGTCCCCATTGAATTGACATCAGCTGTATGTCAATTACGCAGTTCTTCCTTAACCCTTCAAGTTGACCAGGAATCAACGATCTGATAGAAACTCACCTTCAAATCCCTTAGGGCGTTTTCCGGTATGTTATCACCTTTATCGAGTAATAGAACTAACTCCATTCTATGTATCTTCAGTCTATTCAATGAAATCTCAATCCCAACTTCAACCGATAGATGACCTTTCCAAATCCTATCTCTACAATGCCATTCTACCTGATCGGTTTCTACCAAGCTCAATCCAGATTCGGGTGAAGGCGGAGATTCCGATATATCAGATAGGACTAGTCGATGGGTGGGGACACCATTTTCTGATAGGGAGATGAAAAACCTTGATAAGGATGATGCGAGTATATCTGTAAAGTATCACGGATCTGTCAGTCAGCAAGGCAGAGGAAAAGTGACATCATGGTGCTCACCATAAGATCTCATTTTCGCCTCAGTTTCTTCATTATTCGAGATCAACTGCAGTTGAAACCTCGCAGAAGGATCGAAATGTTCATCGATGAACAATGCCCATTCATCGAACGTACCATCCTATTTGTCAGTCGATCAACCATCTATCAGCTATTGCCCAGTATTTGATGGAATTTGGTGTCAACTCACTTTCATCCCACTCAAACCTTCTGCGAAGTTCAGTGTCGCTTGTAGAGCTGACCCATGCTCGATCGGGCTGATGGCATGATTGGTTATAGGTGGTGCAGTGGGGATAGGTGAGAAGACAAGGTACTCCATATTTTAGCTATACACCTCAAGACAAACACGATCGAGAAGACAGGACGTAGGACATAGGTTGAAGTAGGAGAAGGACTACCATCCAAGTGAAGTACAAAGGATCGGAGTTTGCAGGAAGGAGAAGGGCCATCGACTCACCTTTCGTCCAAAATTTCTGGATCCTTTGAATTCGGTATAGGTATAGGTACAGGTATCGACACCATTCCCTGGGGTATATGATTCTGATGGATCTGATATGGCGAATCTATATCCATCTCACCAAAGGAGCCTTCCGTAGAAGATGGACCATTGGATAAGGGCGGCAAAGATGGAGAGATAATTGAGAATGTCGAATTCGTACGGTTCATGTCTGATTGCTGTTGTTGAGCTTGAGGTTGGGTCTGAACGATATGTATATGATTAGGAGGTAAGGTCATCGATTCATTTGATAAAGGACTGCCACCTCCTATCCCATTACCATTGGTTTGTGAGTGCCCGTTGGGTCTTTGGAGATAGACAAAAGGTGGTGTTACCTGTCTTTGACGTTGCTGACCACCACCACCTCTGCTTCCCCTCCCCCTCCCCCTCCCTCCTCTGGCAGTAGCAGGTGGTGGACGTCCATATGAGATATACGATGGGCCAGGCACTGGCTGTGGGCCGTTCACATGTATGGGCGTAGGTGACGATGTTATTGCAATATCCATTTTATTCTTGTTTCAATGAAGAGAGAGAGTGTGTGATGATGAGATATACAATAATAACTTGTACATAGTGGAGGTCTGTGACACATTAGGTGTTTAGGTCTACTTCTCATTCTTTTTCCGACACCAACATTAAGCAATCCTCATTGTTCACACATTCCATTCCTATCCCGCTACACTCAAGAAACACCGGCACAATGTTCAGATCCACCAAAGCTCTCGCTATCAGCAATGCGAGACACTTGTCCACAAGTGCCATCTTGCGTCAAGAAGCTGTAGGTACCGTTGGGACCGTACCCGTCAAACGTCCCGTGGGAGGTTTCCGGTGAGTCCGATGGGTATATTCACATCTCGACATCCTTTCGTATCACTCACTGACCGGGCATCTCAATATCAATAGAGGAGGGTAAGTCCTATACACTGCAGACCATTTGAATGTCGATATCGACTGATCGATACCGTCTTCCATCATTTTTTAGTATTTTGGGATTTGTGAGTTCCGACGTTCATTCACATCTGGATCCGAGTGTAAACAACATTTACACTTACCCTGACGACGTTGTACGTTCTCGTGAATCAGTTCTTTGGCTTCTCTTTTGCATCTGCTCTATCGATCTACTATCTCCAACAGGACAACAAAATCGCTTCAGGTTTGCTTTTAGCCAGCGTAGAAGAACTCCAGCAAGGAACCGGTAAGGTGAGTTCGTTGTCTAGTTCTCCCTATTTGTACGGAAATGAAATCAGGACTGACTGCATGTCATACATCTTGATTGATCTGTAAACAGATCTCATCTCATCTGGATAGACTTCAGACTGTCGAAAAAGAATTGGCTGCTCTCAAGTCCTCCGGAGCCATTAAAGACGATGTGACTAAAGTAAGGGGTGAGATGAAGAAAGTATATGTGAGTGTATGTCCAATAACAAAGATCTCGTGCTGTTGCTCTCTGTCTTTTCGCTCGGGGCGATAGCGTGATCCTTAGGCATAATATGATATCACATATAGCCTAGCTGATCTATCTAATCCTAGGACGGTCTTCACCTTGAATTACTTGATTTGAGAGCACACGTATGGGGAGTAGAACAGGATTTACAAAAAGTTGTTAAAACGGGTGAGTCTGTCGACCTTACCTGAGTATGCCAAATGGCACAAGACTGATATGAATCGCTTACTTTCCTTTCCTCGCCATCCTGAAACCAGAATCTATCCGAATCTGATCTAGGGCAATAGAGATCCCCCATTCACTTAATCTGGATGAGACTAAGTAAAATGAGTTATAAAGATAGATGAATCAAATCGAAAAATCAATGCCAATGCATTCGATCAAAATCCAATACATTGCTCAGCTCCATCCTTGAGCTTTCAATTCTAAGATATATATTGGTATATATAAGTACAACAATTGCTTGACTATCACCATCACCCTGCCAGACACAACCAATACCATAAACATAACCATAAGCAACGATTGACAATCTCTCCTTCTTCTTCAATTCGTGACCATTATGACTTCTTACACTATTTACGCGGTTTTCCACCTCTTGATTTCCCCTTCCCCCTGGAACTGACCTTCCTACCCGTCATATTCCCTCCACCAGCAAACAGCGTTTTCCTAACTACGCCATCATCCGCTCCTTCTCCTTCGGGTCTGTCGGGTGAGCGCAGTATGCCATCGGGAGGGGTCGTATCTGGACGCATGGGTGAGGGTGAAGATGGTCGAGAAGAATCTCTCGAAGAGGGTGCTCCTCCATTGGGTTTAGGTAAGGATGGTGAGGACCGTTGTATTTGGAGGTTAGATCCAGGTGGGAGAGAGTGTATGGGCAGCATGTGACTGTGAAGCAGGACGTAGGAAATAGGAAGTACAAGTTGAAGCAGGTGAAAGATACTATGTTAGCAGCTGTATACCTCTTACAAATTGATAAGATAGGGTTGAGTTAGCGGAAAGTGGGCTCAAACTCACTTTCCAACTTCCCGTCCTATAGCTTCAATCCTCATCCTCTGTTCATCTGTCAAACCCTGTTCAGTAGCTCCATAACTTCCGACCAGCCCGTCAGCCGAGATGATTGATTCTTCTCTTGCAGGCGGAGGTAGGAGTGTACTGGTTTCCTGTGTCTGCTATATCACAATGACCGCACTGAATGTCAATCCACCAGCACATCGATTTTTCCCCCCCTTGAGCCAACACTTTCAGGATATCCAACACTTACCGATTCCACATCTCTCACTTTATCCTTCCGCGGTCCACAGCAGGGCAAGAAATCGAAGAGACCCATGAGAGCAAGCCAAAGGATTCACCTTGATGATTTAGAGTCTAGGTTATATGCGAGAACAGATCTATTCAGAAGCGCCCCTAACTTAGTATATATATATATATTCTAGTGTGGGTTGGGTTTGATTAGGATTATGGAATGTGAGTTGTCAAGTACAGCATATGAATATGGAATTGAATCAGATGGATGCTGCAGTTGTCTCTCCTAAACGAAGACGAAAGACGGAAGATGAAAATCAGCTGAAATCACCTAACAACTCAAATAGCACTCTCCTACGAAATTCCCTATTTAGGTAGATGCTGACTTGCCTCCCACCCTTTCCACGAAGCTATCACTGAATTTGTATTAGTTACTGGGTGATCATATGGTACAAGATCAAGAAGATCATGAGATTGAGGGCAGCACTTGGAGGGGCAAGCTACTGTTGCGCTAGAAAATTCTTAGATCTGCATGTAGATATGTATATGACATGAACGAAGAAGAAGAAGATGAAAAAAAATCCAAAATTCAGATTGTAAAATCCATTTCTCAATACTGATTACTGTAGATGTATGACTTACTTCTGCAGAGGGACTGTGAATAAGATTAAGGAGAAGTAAGAAGGCAGACAGAATAGAAGGAAGACGATGCTTTTCCTGAAGGGCGAGGAATATGTGACCGGATTATTGAGGCTCATCAAGTAAGATTTTAAGGTGGATATATTGGATGATCAAGATCAGAAGATTTATTTGCGGTCAAACGTTGATCCTAGATTCATTTGATGAACCTACGTTGAACCTCCGAGTGGTATTTCGGACTTTCAACAATCAGAGTGATTCGCTGTGTCTATATCCATCAAAGCTGATCCGTTCATCCGTTCATCCAAATGGATTGAAGCCCTATAATGATCTTCTTGTTCTCTTCTTCTCCTTACTGTAAAGTTCCCCCTTGATTGATTCCCTTGCTTTTCTCATATACATCTATCTCCGTGAATGTCAGTTCCTGCTGTGTAGTCGGTCGGGCTGGCGATATGAATTTATAAAAGAAACTGAATTGATTTGCTGACGATTCGTTATCGTCTAGCTTTAGCGAAAGAAAGGGGTATTGCTGTTGGTATATGTTGATTACATGTTACTGATATTGATGCTGGACTCAGCTCGAGCGATCGAATATTGTCATGGTACATGAGAGAGCCAGAGTGAAATGAAAATTATATGGTATGACGAGCTTTTTCGTTTGTAAAAAGATTGTGATGGTGAGATAAGCTGGTTTACAATATACCGGAATCACGTAGAGCGTTTTGAAGGATCGTCTCTTTCACTGCAGCGAATACCAGACGGATCTATACATATGTCGCCGAGACAAGGGTGTTCAGCAAGAGGACCATACACAGTTCATATTTGATTCGACTCACATTAGAAGTATCAGTCGCTTGAGTCAAATGAGGGTAGACGGATAATCTCGCTCGATTGGTCTGGGTGAATCGCCATAGGATGTATTTGGCAGCTTTGTTGATATCGGCGCCACCTGATATCGAGGAGGTACCCAGTCAGCGATATCGGACTTGGCTGATAGTTGGCGAATGAAGTGAGGGTATAGCGAGGAAAAGAAGGAGAGATGAAAAGGCAATGATCTCAACGGCTGGACTCACCAGTATACTCAGGGAAGTATTGTACTAGAGGTATCTTGGGTAACTTCTGCTTAAACAGATCAATCTTATTCAAGAATAAGATCACGGAAGTTCTTAAAAACCATCGCGAATTTATGACTGATTCGAACAGGACCAAGGATTCTTGCATTCTATTTTGACCCGATTCTTCAAGTAATACTTGATCGTATTCCGATAAGGCCACACAGAATATGATGGAAGTGACTGCTTCGAAGCCTGACGATTGAAAAGACAATTAGTACAGATTTCGCTTCACTGCCTTCAAAGAAAAGGATGAATGCGATGGAGCGCGGGCAGGTGGTGAACAGCATCCGTGTAGAAGAAAACAATGGGTGATCGCTTGTTTGACAGAAGTGAAACACCCACAATGAATCCACTTCTTTCTCTCTGATCTCTGACCTCCCACATCGAACATATGAATCGACAATTGACCCATGTTGAATCTCGTTTCGCTGATACCAGTAGTCTTTGTTCTCGCTCTCAGCACATCCGCTTCATCAGGTATATAATCCGCTGCACCGATCTTCCTTATGTTGGCGAAGAAGTAGGTGGCCGAGTCCATGAGGTAAAATTCGGACGATCGGTCCATCACTGAAGGGATCACCGGATCGTGCCATAACGAATCTACGTTGTGTAGGATATCCGACGGGAGGACGGAGAGGGGGTCGGTGTCCATACGGAATTCGAGGATTCGGTCGGCGTATACCTGTTGGTGAACAATATGAATAAGGTTAGTAAATTGTCAAGAGACCGCTGAGAGACTCTGAATAAGGAAGGCAGTGGGGTATGTGCATTTGATCTACGCGTCGGAAGGCGTAGGGGATCGATGATGGGTAGAGAAGCGGGGATGTCAGGAAGATGACGAATGTGAGGTAAGGTCACACCATGTCGGGAGAAACCATTCATCACCGTACCATCACTGTTCACTCACTCTGTTGTTTGGTTCCTCCGGATCAACCCCAATCTTCCTCATAGCCATGATCAAAGCCTGCGCTGAATCAAGTACGTTTTTGTGTACGATCTGACGGAAGCTCAACAGCTCTTCACGGCTGTACCCGTTCTGGTGAATGATTTTCATCTGTTTCACGATGGTGGATTTTCCTGATTCTCCGGATCCTATTATGTTCCAAAGTTAGCCAAAGTCAAATCCAGATTGATTGTCATGATGAGTCGATGCATCAGATTGCATGGAACGACGTGGTCTCAGCTATGACGATGAACGACAGGTAGTTTGACACCAGCATCAATGGACAACGCGTCGAACTGCACACAAGTACTTCCGCGCTGACAAAGCATACCATCCCGCGATAGAGTTCAATATAACACTCACCCAGTAACAGAATCTTACATTCCCTCTTGAACTTTTTCGAATCATCTTCCAGCTGCCTATCAATCATATTACTCCTATTTCTATCTCCCTTAGATTCCTGCGCGGTAGGTTCAGTCGATGCCAGGGCAGCAGCTAGGCCTTGCCCTGCCGCGCTCGTCGGCGTGGACTCGCCATTGTTATTGGTTGCTGGAGCGGGTGAGGAAGGGTTGACGTTGGTCTGAGGGGATTTAGATGATGAAGCAGCGGTGACCTGTTTGGTCTCATTGGTATGTTTGGGTGACGATGGTGTTGATAGACATCCTCCCATCTTGATCAGATAAAAGCTCCAAGCTCCTAATCGTCAATTATAGTGGTTTGTACTGTATATGATTAAGGTGAATTTGCTAATACTGTATCAGTCCGATAGAATGGATGTAAGTGTGAATGTACTTTCTGAAAAAAAAACAGTGGAGAGATGGCGTGACTAACTCACTCTCACTCAGAAGATAAATCCCTTTTCGGTTCGACTCTCAGCTGAGTTGACTGTTTCTTGGCTTGGGCTCTCTCTCGCGTGTGTATCTGTATGTACACCGACTGAGGCGATACTCGGGTGGTTGATAGTGGATGATGTATCGATTGATAGCGATATGATGGCGATGATGATGGTGAGAAAGTCAAAGGTCAAGTGTGAAAAGTGACTAGTGGTAGTACCAACAGAGTAATTTAGTGGAGTGTTTCCTTTGTGTGGCTCTCACTGCAATCACTTACAAAGCACCGAGATAGAGTTACACTCCCTTACCTGACGATCTGCAACTGTATCTTCACCCATACCTGCATCTGGATGTGCATGGCATGACTTACTGCAGAGTCTAGTGGTGGGTTACCCTTGATACGTTCACGTTATGCTGTTGGGTAGACATGCCCCATATAACCAGATTGGGTATTAACTTGTGTCAACTCGTGTTACTGGAATTACCCGTTTAAGATGATTCACCCTTGTTCACCATAGAATGTATTTCACTCTAAATCACTTTTCTCTCTCTCTCTCTTCCCCTCTCCTCCACCAAAGGGTTAGGGTCCAAAAGGTCAAGTGGCGTTATGGGCAGGTTCGATACATGGTTCATATGCCGGCAACTCTAAAGTATATCCTACCTCTCATGCATGCGACGGGTTTGAGTGCTGTAAGTACAATCCATATTCGAATACGCTTACTAATCATCATCAACCTCACCCTCGCCTCGTGATCATTGGACTCATGTAACACTTCCTTTCACGTTTGCTATAAGCTAGTCGTCCGGTTTATGATGCACTAAGTGATTGCTAATGTCCTCGCTGCGAGGGATCCAGGTGGGTTCAACATCTATGTTTCTACACCTCGTCAAGCTTTCAAGGTTATCTGCGAAACTTCTCTATGATCCGCTTAGAAGACGATCAATTCGTCACCACACCCTGTGTCAGCGACGCGGAATGGTTAGCTACAAGACTCTGAGAACGATACAGCTAGAACTAGAGTTGTAGTCGCCCCAATGATTCGCACGAAAACGCATTGTATGCGATCAACTCAGCCAGCCTGGAAAGAGACAACCCGAGAGATGACTCAGTCAAGTAGGAGAGAGGAGCAGCCAAGTGGTTATCCATCGAGACGGCTACTACGACGATGATCTGCAGACTTGACAGTTGGGTTGAACTCAGTCAACGTGTGTATGTCAAGATATGTCTTCTCTCTTCTCCTCACTTGGACTTATCTCTACAAGCATACTTGTATGGATCTGTTTATTCCACTCCCATCGACGCAAGTCAAAACCCCCCGCTACTAACAAATCTGCTCGGTGGAAGCACCTGTTGACAGAGCTTCATCCGGAGCAAAGACAAACTCGCTTGCCAAGCTGAGGTGTCGGTTAGGTTCAATCTGGTGCTTCTATACGATACATCCACTGACGTCGGTTTAGGTGAGCAATTTTTAAACCTTTGTTGTAGCCATCTGTTTGACCGAGAATACCTTGCCTCACACATTCATGTCTATGCAAATTGGATCAAGGACCATCAGTTCTGCTCAAAACCGCCCCTCATTGTCCATGGAAGGTGAATCTCACAACGATGCTATCTTTATATGTAGGCTGGCATGTGTTAAATAGCTTGCATTATACCTCTAAAACGCTGTGTGCGACGGGTATATCATCATGCTGTACGAATAATGTTCTGACCTAGTTTGTCGTCTGTACCTCCGGTCTCTGAGCGTAAAAAGTTATTACGGATGCGCACGGCTCATCGCAATCCAGCTTCACTCGTTCTCAAAGATTTTGAATGCTCTTTGATGGTATCGATCAACGAAAAACTCGGCTGTTCATATAGCTGTAAACACCGCCGGGTATGTCAAAGGAGCAGAATGTCAGCCAGGTAACCCAAGTTTATCACATGCTCGACCTACCGACATCATTAAGTCCGTCCAGAGTAAATGGCAATGAGGAATTTATCATCTATTATCGAATAACCGACTCTCCCAAAAGGTATAGCTGTTTGTCTTGTAACCTTGTCATGACGCTATGGCACCCCTTCCGTCCACAAGTCTGACACAGATCAGGAAAATAACGTTTGTCGTTTCCAGCGTATTTCAAAATGGTTAATATGTTGCGCTTTACTTGGGGAAGACAGAGACAGACGAGATGCCCCTTCTGTACCCCCAAAAATAGAATATATATTGACAAGACGTACGCTTTACAGCGTTCGATCCGACTGGTCGCGTATTTCAGTTGGTTTAGAATCTTGTACTAATAGTTGCTGTTCAAGCAAATTAGTTATGCAATTGTCGGCGGTTCGAGCCCGTCCGTGATCAGATCTTTTTTCCTCGGACGTGGCTGGAATTCTCCATCAGTCGCCTGTGCTTATATGCTTTCTCGTCAAGTAATGTTACTGGTCCGTGTTCTGCATATGGATTTGACCAAGTTATTTGTTGTACTGTGTCATGCACTTGTGAGATATCAGATAGAAAGAGATGATATGCGGGTACCCCCGAGATGAACATTTAACCATATCACTCCGAATCTTGAACCCGGCTTTAAGGATGACTAGGCGACCTGGACCTGTCACTGCTTATATGCAACGACTAAAATCGCCCATCTTACACTAATCATCATCATACACATTTCTCGCAAATCGTAAATAAATAATGGATGAGGAAAAAAGAGGAATAACAGAAGAGGTTTCTACGGATATTCCAAGAAAAGTAATATGAGAATGAATTTATTCTAGATGGCTCTTACTCTTACAAAAACTCATCTATCATTCAGAAGCCCGCCGCTCCAGGGGCCTTATCACCTTCTCGTCTGAGAGCTAAGAGGATCTCTTTCATCCTTGCTAAATCGGACCCACCAGGTACAGAAGGTCTAATGGTTTTGGACTCTATTACATTTGTTCATACAAAATCAGCGATGTTACGATAGAATAGTACATGGTTATGTGTATGAGTAGACCTTAAATCAACTGACGTGAATTTTCAAGCTGAATCAACTCTGTGATTCTCTCCCAAGCTGTCCCTTTAGCTATACCCTCGTTCAGCTTTTCGAGGAAAGCAGCTTCAGTCTCTCTATTGTACGTCAGCGAGATATCAGCATTACCCTAAGCCACACCGAAATATCTGGATCTGATAATGCACATCGAGGAAATGAGAATGGCACATACTTGTTTTCCCTGATATTCCTCTCTTTCATCTTGTTGTAATCTTCATAGAAACTGTCAATCGCCTTTTCAGCTTTATTCGCCATCTCATCTCTCCTCTTCTTATCTTCCTCGTCCCGTTTCTTGATTTGTTCAGCCTGTTTCTCTCTCCATGCTTTGATAGGTTCAGATTCCTCTTCGGAGTTCGATGGGAGGATATTGTTGAATGTTGGAGGAGGTAGGATGGATTGAGCAGAACGAGGTTTGGGTGCGGCTGTAGCTGGGTAAGGTGATGCACCGTATGGTTGGGGTGATAAGGCGTTGAACACGGGTTTAGGGGGCTAAGATCATCAACCCATAACGTCAGAAGTATACCCGCCATTGTTGCGCAAAGGGGAAGGTACGCTTGATTCTAATGAACGAGAGAGACATGGTCATACCCCCACTCACAGCTTCGTATCCCACTTCACCTGATAAATCCGGGAATTGACTTTCGAACTGAGCACGATCTTCATCCTCTCCTGTTCCAGCTACACCGGTGACTCTTACCTCTCCTCCTCCAATCGAGGGAGAGTGGAGGGAAGGGAATGAGTCAATCCCCTTTGGGGGAGAGGCCGGTTTGGGAGCTTCGGCAGGAGGAGCAGGTGAAGCTAAATGACAGTCATCGATCAACATTGCACAATTCAGATGATAATACACCGGAACAGAGGATATACGTACTAAAGTCGGGGAAGGCATCCATCCCTGATGGTTCTGAGGGTGCGCTTCCAGATGCGAACAAGTCGGCATCGTCACCTACGACAATCCAATCCCAATTAACGTCAGCATCAATCATTCCATTGAAACAGCCCGACTCCAACAGGAAGAAGCGCAACAGATCGCAAAGGGATGGAGGAGAGGGGGGGTTGACATACCTAATGCAGCCTTCTCACGAGCGAGGAAATCAGCCATTGGATCGTCACTCATTTTGCAGGTGGTGATATTGAGTGGGTAGGTATAAGGGGTATAGTGATGTATTGGTAGGAGGAAGAAGGAGAAGATGAGGATGAGGATGATAACAATGGTGACGCGCATACCATGTTACCACACAACGTGAAGACCAATAACGGAAGCAAATATATCAACCTGACATTGATGTGGCAATCTCTTGTGAAGATCCGATGGTCACTGACACAGACGCGCACCCAGTACTATGATTTCAACTCGGGTATCTTTTGCTTTCTCTGTTCTAGTTACTCTTTCCTCACTTCCCCAAGCATGACTCATCCAACAGACATAGTCCGCCCCCTGAACAGCTCTGACAATGGCTGACCAGGTAGCAGCCACCCCAAGCCCAGGGGAAGGAGTTTCGAAATTGATCTCGACATACCCTCACCACTGGAGGGAAATCATCAATGGACCTTTGGAAGAGGAATTCGGTGGGCTGAATTCCTCCTATACCAACCCATATGTATGTTGCTGACAACGATGCACATGTCCTGTAGTGCAGCTCGCCTTAAGCACACTCAATGAGCTAGTTCAACCTGATTTTGTGCCTACAGTGTGAGCCATCTTCCCTTCAATATGTTTTCTACCTTCGTGGATCAACCATGCTAATCGGCGAATATATTTAGGGAACACGTTCAACTCCTCTTATATCTCACTATAACCCCAAATGTTCACCCGATTTCACCTGAACTGCCTCTAGACATATTATATCGATTGGTGTCGTTGCATCACCCGATGTCTTTCTCTCAAGGTATTCCAATTCACCCATCATCTTCTGGTAAAAATCGAGAGAATGAACCGATATGGTTACAATGGAATTATAAGCGATCGGACTTGCATAAATCCATCTGGAGATGTATGAGGGCATGTAGGGATGAAGGTGTATGGGCATTGCTCTGGGACAAAGCAGCCCAAGTTAAAGCTAAAACGGAAAGACCGCGTCGATCTATAGAAGACGATGAAGAAGGAGACCGCAAAGCACATAGGAACCTTAGTACGGAAGGTTGGAAGTTGTTAGAGTGGTTGGTACAGTTCTGGGAGAAGGATAGGTCTGAGCGTGATCTCAGAGAAAATTCCATAGGTAAGTACTGTGTCCAAAATGACATATGACCTTCAGCGGTGGTAGCTAAATATGTACGGTAGAGTACTCCCCCTTATTCCTCAAACAACTTCCTAGACCTTTCGACCGTACAGGTCAATTACCTCGGAACGATGCTTCAATTCCTATCTCAATACTTAAAGCTGCTTATACGACGCCATCCAGCAAAGGTGAAGAAGGAGAAAGGCGTAGATCCTTTGCAGTGAATTTGTTATCATTGGTAAGTATTCCATCAACCTTACAAATATTCACCGCTAACTCTCCGAATCCGGTGTCCTCATATAGGTCATTGATACTGCCATCGGTCCAAAAGCACCCTTTCATCCTTCATCGCTGTCATCTTCTCTCGTCCACTCATTACGCGCATTACCGACTAACGATGTACTGGATGTCACGAAGAGACTCGCACGTTCAAGACACTGGAGAACAGCATGTCACATACTCACATTACTTATAGAGGATCTGGGGGGCATACGAAGCAAGAAGACAGAACAGCGACGGGCTGAGCATGTGTCTAGAGGGATCGATATGGACTTTGAGAAAAACATTGATTTAGATAGACCCACTGCGAAATATCTTCTGGGTGAAATCGTTCTTCTGACCCCTAGGGATGCTCATGATGTAGTGAAGACGACGATGTTCAAGGTTGCATTGGTGAGTATCACAAAGTCTCATAACTACGATGCCATTGCGATGGAAGAAGTCACGGCGAGGTACAAAGACGATGTATCATGGTGGAATAGAGTTGAGAATACTTGGCGTATTGAAGCGGTCGAAGAGAAAAAACAATCAGTTTACATTGGATTACTTAAACGTTGTATCGTAGATATGTTGTCAAATGTACGTTAGTTTCAATATAAATATTATGAATACTAAATCGACAAGCACAAGCATCTTAGGATGTACGATACCATCCGTCATGGTAATGCTGGCATTTGACTCTGCCAAGGAGCTATTATCTCTACAGCAATCCCTGCCAAGCCCGTCAACAATTCATCTTGTCCAATCAACTCGACGTCTCTCCAATCCGGATACAAAGACGAGGCAAGACGATTGACCATTGAAATCCAGTCCATCTTCCCATCTCCTGCTCACAGCGTCGTACGCCACAGGTTGTTTTGCTACTAGACATAATGAATACTGAATTTTCTAATCGCTCTGGTCGCGTATTTCAGTTGGTTTAGAATCTTGTACTAATAGTTGCTGTTCAAGCAAATTAGTTATGCAATTGTCGGCGGTTCGAGCCCGTCCGTGATCAAATCTTTTTGCTGACTTTCCAAAGTCTTGTCTAGCCAATTAGCCAACTAACTATCAACTTTCGAAACACCTTATCGCACTACTCTTCTTCTTCTTCTTCTTCTTTCTGGGCTTTGCAATCTGGTCGGTCGATTTGATACAGCTCAAGGGTCCTCGAGTTGAGCATTGACAGGGTAAGATCCTGATTTCGAGCGACTTTCTGGTTCTACTGCAGTCCTCTTTCCCCTTTTAGCCAGCTTGCTATCCCATGCAGTAGGCCTGATGGTGCGTCCTAGGGGAAGAGTATAAGAGATGCTGAGTGCATCCGCTTTCGAATATTGGAGGATATGCCCAGGACTTCAAAGTCTAATCGTACATGGTAGTGTCCCAAAAACTCTGCTGTGAAAATGGAAGCTCGTTTGACTGACCTACCGAACCGTTCGTAAGCTCGTTGTGCCTCTGGCCAGATTCACTTGAGAAACGTGTCAAGGTTAACCTACTAGCCTCAGAAGATCTATCAATGACCCATCGAATGACCATGAACTTAAGAAGTTTATGATACACCTTTACTTTTTATATATGATTTCTGTCTGGTATCAATGTGAAAAGTTTACGCACACGGGGTGCGCTCTCTGTCATAGAGCAGTAGGATTCTTCTGTAAGTTTACGCGATTTTGAGTGTGAGATACCGTATCGTTAGTCCTTAGCTGATAGAATCTCGCATTCTCTTCCTGCTCTCCTTCCATCCAGCGAGAATCTCTCGCTTATTGTACTCGACCCACGATCTATACCCGAGAAGGATCCATCCACAGGAAAATCTTGGCCACCAATGGTCAAACTTGAACTTCCTTTCGACAATTTGGAGCTCGAAATCCTTCTCAAGGAATGCCGGTATGAGGGGAATCCGGACTTTTATGAATATATAGATGACAGCAAGAGGGTTTTGCTGGGGGGCGAGAACTTCGACACCGGGTGCACCGAGTTTGTTGTCCCGATGATCCGACGTTGGGTAAAGAACGAGGATGATTATGCGAGAGATCCTTTGACTATCATAGATTTTCTGATAGTCATTCCTGCAAATCCCCTCAAGCGTCTCCTCGCGGACACCAAGGGACGAATACTTGTCGGCAGACCGATAGCAGATAGTCGAAAGCATAATACCTTTACCGACCTCGATGGTGAAAGTAAGGAGCGGCTAAGGCGAGAGACGTTTCAAAATGTCACCACAATTCTATTCTGCGACTGGCGTAAAAATGCACACCTGTGGGTACAAGATAACGATTTTGCAATGGCGCAACATGGAAATTTCAATGTAGACATCATCCCAAACGGCAGTGAATCTCTTGCCTTTCGTGCACATTGTATTTCCCCCTCCTCGTATGTATCTGATCTGGATAAAGGTTCTGGTAAAGGGAGTATGAAAAGGCTCCAAATCGCTAAACCGGTAAGTTCCTCAGTCATTTCCTTCATATTCGCTCAGTGACTGAATCTGCTTGAAGGAACTCGATCGTCCGACTGTCCTTCATCGTCTCAGAACAGGTTTTCGATTTCCAGAGCTTGAGGCACCATCATGGTCAACAGGCGAGCAGTATCCAGACTGGCCAATGGGGTGTGCATACGGTGAATATGATATGCGCAAAGAAGAAGGGAGCTTTCGCAATGCTCGTTTTGACGGTAGAAGGCTCATCGTACAAATCCAAGACGAGAAAGCGTTGATTTTCGATTTTGGTGCTTAGGCTGAGAGCTTCAGGCGGAATGGGCTCGTGCTTGTAGAGCGTTGTGGATCGTTTATATTTCCTGTCAATTGAGTCGGCGCTAGGCTGACCATGTTTAGTATATACCCTGTGGAAAGCGTTTGAAATACTCTGACAATGCATGTCGTTTAATTTTCTGGATCGTATAGATCATCAGTCACGGAAGCATCGCAACTCTGGCAGCTCACGATGTATTGCGCTATGCATCAGAGTGTCAGACTATGTGACCCCAGCCCAGCTCATCTCCTCTTATTGCCCCAATAATCTAAGAAACCCGCCTTCTCCACCCAACCCATACCCCTCGTTCTCCTTATCCTACCAGTCTCAGTCAACACAACACCTATAGCCTCTCTCCATACTGCTTTTGGATCTTTCGCTGCACTGTCTAAACCTCCAGGGGCATTGTTGAGTATCTCGGAAGGCAAGAACGAAGGTGATGATGGCGAGGCTGAAGGATGAAGTGTGCGAACGTGTAAAGATCTTGATGGAATGGGTGTTGGAGTGTATAAGAGAGAGAATACGAGATGGTTGAGGGGCGTGGGTATAGGACAGGTTGCAGAGGAAGCAAAAGCGGTAGGAGGGGAGTGTCTATGTGTGTCGATGAAAAATGATTAATTCTTAATCTCGTTTATGTGCCAAATCCTTTCATCTATCCGATCGAAGGAGGTGGACTCACCTGAAATACTTGATCCACACTTGCCCATCCTCACCATCACTAAAATCACTTCCATCCAAAACACCTTCTGCGAGTTTGAGTATCGCTCTTCCATTGGAAGTTGTGGCCTCAGGAAACACCACGACAGGTCTACCTTCTTTCCTTCTCGCTTCTCTGAGGGTCTTGTAATACTTCGTGATAGGTGATAGATCGTAGGTGGGTGGTAACGAACCTGTTCTAGCTAATAGCGCAAGCAAGGGGATAGGTTCATAGCCTATCAAGTTTGGTTGAGCGGAAGAAGACGAGAGGTTAATAGAGGCTGAGCCCGTCCCGGTATGTCGACCTGTTTTGGCTGTGGGAGCTGTAGAAGAGGAAGGAGTGGAGAAGATCGGTAAGAGGAATGTCGGATTGTGTCTGTACTTTCGTATCAGTAAGTAAGATCACGGTGGGGTATCTCGCACGCACTTACCTGAAAGCGAGATACAACACATCGACGTAGCTGGTCCAATTGGTAATTATCAGATCACCTTTCTTAGGTGATACTTTCGATATTTGTGATACACCATTTTTACTATTATTGATCCGAAGAGTCAAACCAAGGCAATGTTCAAGTTTTTGATACGAGATGACGGCAACTTACCCTCTTTTGGGCGAATAGATATCGGTAGTAATCCACCAATAACCCATGATCCCCAATGCCAATCTACATGTGAGAGCTGTAAATCCAGATGAGACTAATCGATATATTGGTGGAACGGGGGTCTACAGATAGTTATGGAGTACTTTAGTGCGACAATGTGTGAATATGAATGACACTATACGTACAAAAATCAAACACAGCCCGTCAACCAGGATAACATGGAGCAAAGCTATCACTCCCAATAAGATGGTTCGAGCTATCGCGTGTACCAAGGAGAAAGGCCCCAGGAGGGCTACGAAGATCGGTGAGACCGAACGAGGGGGAATGATAGGCAGGAAGGGCTATAAGCGATACTGTGAGCATAGCTACAATCAATTATGAGATCGGAGAAAGATCGCACTGACTTGTATGCCCGTTCCGGGGTCCTGCAGGATACCAGAAGATGATCAGTATGATTTGGCTTTGACTCGCTGAGAGCACTCACTCTCCATTTCGAATATTTCTCCATCTTTATCTACTCGATTCGCCTTATCGATCTTATGTTAGTTCTGGGCTGAAGACTAGTCTCAAATTTCAATATGAAAACTGAAGATGAAGATATCCTCTTCTTCATTTGCGACTGCTTCGTTCATGAGATACGCGAAGGACAGCAACTTCCGACGGAACGGGATGGTAGCCGAAGTGACGTGGCGTTGTACTGCATGTTTCTTTCATATTCAAAAGTCGAGTCAAGAATCCGAACGAGAGACGTTCATGTCCATGACCGAGCGTTTATTCCGAGTGGATGAGTCGATGAATTGCATTTCAGCCATCAGCTATTTGTCGAAAACACTTTAATCTTATCCTCCTAGGTTCACTGAGAGAAGATCCCGCAAAATGGGTATCACATTACTGATCGACAACTACGACTCGTTCACCTGGAACGTCTACGCCGACATAGCTGTGTTGGGAGGTAATCCGGTGGTAGTGAGGAATGATAAGATTACTCTGGAACAGATCGAGGTGAGTTGCACTGGTATATCCTCATTGAGTATTGCACTACCGAATGATGTCCCGTTACAGTCATATTCTATACGCAAACTGATCCATTTTGTCTCTCACTGTGTATAGGAAATGTACAACTCCGGTGAACTCGAACGTATAGTGATTTCACCAGGACCAGGACATCCTCGAACGGATAGTGGGATATCTAGAGATGCGATCTCATGGGGTATCGGCAAATTACCTATATTGGGTGTTTGTATGGGTTTGGAATGTATAGTGGATTTGCTGGGAGGGGAGGTGAGTACTTACGTCAAATACCACTTTTTGACATCGGCTACTGCATATAATTCCGCTTGATGATACCATTTTGTGTATGGTCAACTTCAAGCTAAGTTGTTTGCTATTGTTTAGATCGCATACGCAGGAGAGATCAAGCACGGTAAATCCTCTTTGATCCAACACGATTCCATCGGTATCTTTCACGACTTGCCACCATTATTATCCTCTGTCCGATACCATTCCTTATCCGCTCAACTATTATCTTTACCACCTATCCTACAAGTCTCTTCCACCACGCAGGAGTCAGGTGTGATCATGGGCGTGAGACATAGAGAAGCCACGGTAGAAGCTGTTCAGTACCACCCGGAATCATGTAAGAGCGAAGGTGGCAAAGGGTTGATGGCGAATTTCTTAAAGTTAAAAGGAGGTAAATGGGGTGCTGAGAATGCCTGGTGTGGTGTTGTCCCTACTACCCCCGGCGAAGACGAACAATCATCTGCTATTCCAAATGGTTCCGCTCAACCTTCAGCTTCCGGTCCATCCAGATCTGCACCATCTTTACCTACCATCCTTAACAAGATTCACGCTCAGAGATTACTAGATGTAGAAGAAACTTCGAAAGTATTAGCTACCACTCCGGCGAACATCACCAAATCCCTATCACTCCATACATCCCCACCATTGATATCATTCGTTGATCGAATCAAGTCGACTCCTCATACAGCCATCATGGCCGAGATCAAACGAGCTTCACCATCCAAAGGGGATATCGCCCCCGACGCATCGGCACCTTCACAAGCTTTGAAATACGCCTTGGCAGGTGCTTCAGTGATATCAGTGTTGACTGAGCCTAAATGGTTTAAAGGATCTTTGCTCGATATGTTATCCGTTAGAAACGCTTTAGACTCTTTACCCAATCGACCGGCAATTTTACGAAAAGATTTCATCCTGTCGAAATATATGATTGACGAAGCTAGATTATACGGTGCCGATACCGTTTTACTTATCGTTGCGATGCTTGAGCCCACCCAGTTGAAAGAATTATATGATTATTCGGTATCGATAGGAATGGAACCATTGGTAGAAGTGAATAATACGAAAGAGTTGGAGTTGGCGTTGCAAATTGGAAGTAAAGTCATAGGAGTCAATAATAGGAATTTACATGATTTCAATGTGGACATGTCGACTACGTCCCGCGTGAATGCGGCTTTAGATGGAAGGGATGTCATTCTCTGTGCGTTAAGTGGGATATCGTCTCCTGAGGATGTACAGAAATATGTGAAAGAGGGAGTAAAAGCTGTCTTGGTTGGTGAATCTCTGATGAGGGCGAAAGATACTGGGAAATTCCTCAGGTCATTGATTGGTTTACCACTTGAAGATGAGAAAAGGATAGAAGAGAAACCTCTAGTGAAGATATGTGGAATTAGATCAGTTGAAGATGCTGAAATCGCGATTAATGCTGGAGCAGATCTATTAGGGGTGATATTGGTACCGAATGCCAAGCGAAGGATCTCATTGGAAGTAGCTAGGGATATATCGGATTTGGTAAAAGCGACAAGATCAAAATCGAATTCAAGCCGAACGAATTCAAAACAGTCTACTTCGACAGGTAACGAACCTTGGTTTACGTTCAATTTCAACCGATTATCACAACGTAAAAAACCCTTGTTAGTGGGTGTATTCCAGAATCAACCTTTGGCGGAAATACTGGATGCAGTAGATGAGATTGGATTAGACATCGTTCAACTACATGGTGATGAATCTCAGCAATTGACCAAATTCATCCCTGTACCGGTTATAAAGGTATACAAGATATCGACGTCGCCTTCCCTCACTGGAGAAGTGGTGGTGAGTGGAAGAGGAGAGATAAGTCGACCTGGTTTGAATCAGTTTATCTTGTTGGATTCGGCTGGGAAAGGCGGTGAAGGGATCTCGTTCCCTTGGGAAAACGCTAGAAAAGTTATTGAAAAGGGTGAGAATGGGTCGGAAGGATCTGTGAAATTACCTATTATCTTAGCTGGAGGATTGGATCCGACCAATGTGCGAAAAGCGATTGAAGTTGCTGGTGGATCCGAGGGTGTGAGGATGGTTGATGTTAGTTCGGGAGTGGAGAGGGATGGAGGGGATGGGAAGGATAGGAGCAAAGTGGAGGAGTTCGTGAGAGCTGTTAAGGGACAGATATAGAATGTAGATTCGGTGAAAGTGGAAGAGGACTTCATGAATTATACGTTATGCATCATGTTTATCATCCGGATCAATTTGGATCACGTATCAACAACATATTGACTTAAATAGGATGGTTACCTCATGATAAACAGTAGATAATCTCATTGTCCGTGCGTTGATTCACCTGTGCACGGATGTCCATCATTTTTGTTCATATCAGGTTGTTCCTCCAATTCACATTGTTACATGTCTGATTCCCCACCTGATCGAGCAAAGCTGATCCACCATGACCAACGACAGGGACTACAACCTGCCTGACCTGGAAGATTATCTGGCGATTGGTGAGTTGACATTTCCATTTCCCACTTCACCTTCATAATGTCCGAACAAGAGGAAAGAAGAAGATCATATGGACTGACCGTGTTTGGATATCTATACTGATATTTGATATTGTCATGTTCGTCAGACTGCGAATTCGTGGGATGTAAATCAGGTCAAGCACTAGCCAGGTACGTTGGATATCTTTGATCTCAATTGTCCAGCTGGGGAATCGATCACGGGAAAGGCACCGTGTGGAGATACCCACTGAAACAGGAAGGAAGGGAAGGAATGTTATCCTTACATGCTACTACTACTACTACTACAGATATTGTTCTTACAATACTTCTCGCTGATATTCTACTGATTTGCTCCTCTCATGGAAGGGTCGGTATAGTAAATCACGAAGGGTCGATCGTACTCGATACGTACGTGTACGTGAATCCTGAGAACAGAGTCGATTATAGAACATCAAGTGGGTGTGAACATCACTTCAGAGGCAGACGAGGCTTGATGGACAACTGACGAAATGTTTTCCTTGGATGTTGTCGCAGCAAGTGGAATCAGACCTGGTGATTTGGATGGAGGTATGTTCCCATCCAGCTATGTCTTTCCTTATCGCTAGCACGAGACCCAGCTGGTGACTGTTTACCGATTTAACACTGTAGCACCAACGTACGAACAAGTGACATCCCGAATCAAAGATTTAATAGAAGGAAGATCTTAGTGGGACATACATTATTTAACGATTTGTCAGTGAGTCCCTCATATCTCATTTCAGTCGATCCCACCTGTAGTCATTTTGTCCGATGTCATGTTGTGTATTGCGATGGAATGATATACTGAGGCTGGATTGATCAATTTAGGCGATAGGTCATAAACACCCATATGAATCATTCAGAGATACAGCCTTGTATTATCCCCTAAGATTCAAAATGGGTATCAAAAGAGAAGGTGAATTTCCAAGTCTGAAGAAATTGTCGAAAGAAGTGCTTGGGGTGAATATTCAACGTGATGATAATGGAAGAGGACATGATCCGGTGAGTTGATCGTTATTTAATGGTCACTTGCATTGTAACCTGTCAAATCTATAATTTCGATTCTAGAAATACGAAAAGGAAAAGCTAATGTCATGATAAATCTTGTGTTGTATTCTGCACTGTAGATCGAAGATGCTCGAGCGACTATGGCGATTTTCATGCGTGTTAGAGAGGATTATGAGATTGATTTGATGAGCAATAAAGATTGTGTTGCTGGTATACCACCGTGAGTGTCTCATCAAAGTATAAATGGGAGTGGACTGTTTGAATGTGTTAATTATGAAATTTGCCATGATCTTAGGTCATACGAACTTTGCTTTTGGTGACATGGTATCCCATCACACTGATCTTCGACCTTTAGGTATATCCCTGGCTCGTTATGAAGTGATTGTTCATCCTGTGATGGATACCTACCGGTGCATGCATATATCGGAAGGTATGCATTGCTTGATTCGCAGTACAATAGGTACTGTGTCTTATCAGTCGACCAGGAAGGAGGTTGCACTACGTCATATGTCGGCGCGTGCAACTGTAGGTAGTAACCGCAGGTGGAATCATTGAATCACATATCTCATCTCATCTCATTTCTTCTGTTCCACTCAACTCTGATCTGATCGATAGCTACTATATCATCCGCTCACCCACAATGACACCCAAACTGCGCGTACTCATAAGTTCCAACCACTCTTACCCACCTACCATTCCCTGTCCCGTCAATTCCCCTACACCCACCAAATTAGAGACCGAGCACTTCTCAGGAGATATATGGGTGTTTATCAAAGGGTATAATGGGGATTTGAAGAAGGGTGATGGAGAGGAGTATTTTAGTGCGAAAGGGAGGGAAGGGATGAGTTATGGGATCGTCGTGAAGGGTGAGTGAAGTCGATTCCATTATAACCTTTGAACTTGATTCAAGACGGGAGGGGAGTGAGAGGTAATATCGTTGGTAGCTAAGGAGGAAGGTTGTCCATGTCATATCTCAAATCACGATCA
Organism: Kwoniella botswanensis; assembly: GCF_036426115.1. Lineage (NCBI taxonomy): Eukaryota > Fungi > Basidiomycota > Tremellomycetes > Tremellales > Cryptococcaceae > Kwoniella > Kwoniella botswanensis. The sequence goes on along the minus strand of NC_088599.1, from coordinate 14,904,355 downwards.
TAATTTAATATTGTTAATTGAAAAAGATGATAAATATGACTGACTTGCATATGTGATGATGTTATAGGTAAATATAAGAAATCCTTCAACGCAGATACAGTAGTATTCGGAAACGTCTTCGAAAAGCCTATAAGAGATAATTTACCTTGGGGAACAAGTATAGCAACGAAATTTATGTAGTAAGTAACAAGCATTTGCTTCACATGTGATCTTGGCTGATAATATAGCTTGATACTGTGATGCAGCTTTGTGGATCCAACGGTAGAAGCTGATATATACGCGGACAAACCTTGGGCTCTGTCGCCTGCTTTGGCTACGATGGCTCGTCTTTCCCTCGGAGAAAAGAACGAGGGGCCGTATGTGGAAGAAAACAGTTTGGAATGGTTGAAAGAGAGCGTACAAGGTGGTGAGTGCCTCTTTACTACAGACTGCCCCATCCGATGTGAATGAAAAAATTAAGGAGAAAAATGGAGAGTCTGGCTTATAGAAAATGAGGTAATGCTGACTTTCTGTCCTACATATTTGTAGCCGATGAGATACCCTCATATACCGATGATAAATCTCAGATAAGCTCACGAAGGAAATGGTTAACGAAAGCTTCGAATAGACAGGCTGTAAAGGTTGATCAAGGGACGGAAGTAGGTATGGAGTTTTGTAATGGATTGTTGGGTGAGTACAATCCAATCCAACCATTTCATTATGAACGTGTCCAGTCCGAATGGGTCCATGAGAATAGATATACGTATCTATCGCAATGGATCGACGTATACCTCCAATCATCCATCCTATCTCATGTTCCCGCAGTTCAACGAAATCCCATTTCGCACGGCGACGAAGCTACATATAGGAAATAGAAATTTGATACAATATGCGATACTAATCCTTTCGTTTGGTAATAGACTTCAACACCCTCTCTGCCACTCTCCCATACCCATTCACCCTCCAGATCCCCCTCCTTAAGTACTGGGACGGTCAACCCGTCACTTACGTATGTCAGGATAAACCTACCTCCTACAAAGATCAGTCGCCTGTAGGTGGAGAGAATAAGGTATATTGGAGTGTGGCGTTCGAAATTGTTGATGAAGAGATTACGAAAGAGTTGAAAGAGAAGGGTGGGAAGGTCGTTAGGCCTGGTGGGGTTGAGGAGGAAGATAAAGAGGAAGAGCGAGACGAGGAGAATGAGAATGATGATGTTGATTGAATTTAGATGATTATGGTTGGAAATGTTAGAATTTAGTGTTTGTAGATATGTAGATATATCTGACTGTTTACTCAATCCATGAGGGACAAAGGTAGAGTAGTTCACTTGATAGTGTTAAGATGAAGGGGAGTTAGCTCAATATGTATTTGTAGACTTTTAGAACGTAGAACCTATTTCGATGTATCCCTTTTTCAGTCGTAATGATTATGTCTGCTAACCGAAGCAGGACACAAAAGAGTTCAGTAAAGACAGGATGTATAAGTGCTCGATGTATCCGCATTATGATTCTCTGCATGTCATGAGGATGATAATCATCAATTTGATCTCTATCTTGTCTTTCTTTCCTACCTTCAATCCACACCTACGGAACCCGTATCATCAATCTCCTATAGTCAATCTACCATCTACCAAATATCCAATTTCCTACAGATCTTCCACCTTTATTCTCCAGCTTCCTGCCAGATAGATTTCCTCTCCAGTTCATCCCATCCCATCCCATCCCATCCCATCCACCGCTCACTCGCTCTTCCCCTCTCTCTCCTTCTCCCTCTGATACTTCCTAATCGCCCTCTTCCTGATATCCTTATGCATCTTATCAATCACCTTGATACCCGACACTTCGCTCAAATAACCCGCGAATCCAACGGCGTAATCCAAGAATGCATGTGTCCAGAAGGGTGTTCTTTCGTATGGTCTACCTTGGGCTCCTCGTGGTTGACCAAATGAGGATAAGACGGATTGAACAAAGTTTCGAGGAGTTGGAACGAGTGCGGATGATCGTCGGATCTTGGACATGTTTGAGACCTGAGAGTATAAGACACATAAGCAATTGATAAGTAGGTCAAGGGCATATTATACAAGCAAGTTGAGATGAAGAGGTACAGTATATAGAACAAGAAAGGAATCTATCGTTCTCTTATGATTGGTGTCGATGACTTCGGACATGATACTCTGGATTTCCTCTCCATGTCCATTGGGTGGTGCGAATGGAAGGAATCCACTCACAACGAACGCAGCTTGGACCAATTCCACCTCCACACCCTTCTGCTCCACCTCCTTAGCCAAAGCTTTCGTCCAAGTTGACAAAGCAGCTTTGGTTCCTGAATAAGTAGCCAAAAGAGGTGAAGGGATTCTACCTGACAATGAACCGATAGTCATGATTAACGATCTGGGTGACCCACGGGGGGACGATCGGGCGATCATAGAAGGGATGACAGCTCGAGTAAGGAAGATTGTCCAGTTGATATTCTACAATACGTGTCACTGTCAGCTCTGAATTTCGGAAAGTAAAAGTTCTAAGGGGAGTACTTACAGTTTCGATAATTTGAGTCATCTCTGTTCGGTCGGTCTCGGCGAAAGGTACAGGCATAAGATGAGAAGCACCGACGTTATTGACTATTTTCCCATATTCATTTCGATAAGTCAGCAGGTTCGAGTTGGCAACAAACTCTGTAACTTACTTAGTACACCGACATCATTCGATTTTGAGAATAACTCAATTTGAGTCAAAGCTTCATCTCTTGCTGATCCGGGAGTAGCGACATCCACTACGAATGATTTGGTTTCTACTCCGTATTTGCTCTCTACCAGGGTGTGGCATGACATCAGCTCAGACCGGTTGTTTGAGATTGGGAATATGGGAGCGTGCAAAGTTCGCTTACCAAGTTCTGCAGCGACTTCATCCAATGCTGTTTTTCTCCTTCCTACCAACACGACGTTGAATTTGTTCTTGGCTAATTGTCTGGCGAATTCCAGACCTATTCCACCTGTACATCCAGTCACCAATGCCCAAGTCTTCCCATCTCTTGCCTGGTATCGCTTAACCTAATAAAATAATAGTGAGGTGTAAGCTGTTGGCGGGGATAGGACACTGTGGGCTAGCTTACATTTTTACCTGGAAGAATTGTCAGTTCAAGGATCAGTCTGAAGAATGATAAGGTGTATCGTAAGAGGAAGGCTGCTCCGACTGCAGAGAGGATCAATGCTGGAATAGGGACGTCAAGGACTATGATGGTTATCGTCAGCTTGTGTTTGTCACATAGGGTCTATCCGCCAGAGTCATGCAGCTCACCTAAGTCATGTCCTAGGACGTGATAGGTCGGGTGACCTGCGAGATGGGTGTGGACGTGGATCGTATCTGCTACCATGTTGACTTATTGACCGGATAGTAGCTGATCTTGATGGAAGGGTAGAAGAAGGAGAAGAACTGGAGAGAGGTATGAATAACTAACACTGTTCTTCGGGTATCGCGGTCTGTGTGACTCACACGTCGTGATGTTACGTAACTTTTTCTGACATACCCCGCGTTCTTGAGCTTGTTACCCCTCATCCGTTGTACGGATCAGAAGCAAGTTGGGTTGTTGGGAGAGACTGTAACAGGGTGATGATGATTCGGATCCAGTCAGCTGTGCATGAAACACACACGCTTCAGAGGTGTATATATATATATATATATATCATACCAGTACACCAGTACTAAACAGCCAAAGAGCGATGTGATACCTGCACTCACCTTTCTAATTCATCTTCCTACTCACACCAGCGTCCTCGACCTTATACTGTCCATTCATCTGCTCTCATCTAGGATAGGCAGACAATCAATCCATCACTCAATCCCACGCACGTACCTCTGCCTCCGACAACTGATTTACCTTTATCTCAACTCGAATCAGACTTCGCACTCATGTCAACGAGGAACAAACGTGGTAATCCTTCTTCTTCCTCTGCATCATCCTCATCCAATCAACCTTCTTCAACTAAACGGGTCACCCGTTCATCAGCCAAAGCACAACAACAAGATTATTCGTCCTCCTCTTCGTCTTCGAAGAAGGACAACCAAGGAAATACTTCCTCTTTTTCCTCCGATCATCCAAAAGAGAAGAAGATCAAGATGAGCGTTCACCAACCAATCGTCATTGATGACTCGGATGAAGAACTGGAAAATACATTCTTTTCCGGTGCTGAAGGGGAAGATTTAGAGATTGATGATGATATTCAAGCTGCCATCGATGCTTCTCTGAAAGATCAGTCGGTGACTAGAGCGAAGCAAAAGGGTCTACCGTCCCCTGCCCCTACTGAGGAAGTGTCTTTTGGAAGGGCGGGATGGAAGCGGGATTATGGGTTGTGCAAGGCGAAATGGGGAGTACAAGGAGAAGTGGAGGGGTATGCGGGGATGCATGGGATGATCAAAGGTATGTCTAATGACAGACAGAATATGAAGCTGGCTTAGCATTGAATCATCTCTAGACTTCAGAAGTGGTGAATCAGATGATTCAGTATCGTATAAATTAGAATACGAAGATATAGACGGACGAGGATTCAAGCTCAATTTGAACTTAGCCTTTCAAGGTATGTGCTATATACCATACGGTTTTCTCACTCTTCTCACGTGCCTCTCTCCTACTCTTCTCCTTCTCATTCCATTCCCTTCTTTCCTCTCCGTCCTTGCTCCTCCACGAGTCCCTTTCCTGCTCGTCTCGTCAACTGAATGTGACAAACGTTCTCCCGCTAAACAGATCTCAAATCCTATCCTGCATCGTACAAACTCGTCCTATTCTCGCCTGACTCTCTTCCGAAAAGAGCCGAAACCTCCTTTTCCCGCTTCTCCGAAATATACGATCTCGAGATACCTCTCCTGCTAGAGAAGCTTCTAGCCTCCCTCCAGGGCGATGACGAGGCGACTGGAGGGATCCCTGGAGACTTTGACGAAGGGGAGCTGGAGGAGGATGAGGTGATGATAGACGGGGCGGATCCCTGGGCCGAAGACCCCGGAAGAGGGTTCGAAACTGCCGAAGGGTCTGATGGGGACCTTGGACCTGGATTGGTGCAGCTGAAAGAGTGAGTCTGTGATCCTCCTTCATTACGGGCACAAAGCTGATCACACGTTCATTCTCCATAGTCATTTCGAGCAAGCACAGAAGTGGGGTTATCGACCAGGACTAACCAGAGTGTCGGATTTCTGGGTTGTGTCATACTCAATACCCCTCAAGAACCTTCCTATCGATCCGAACGTTCTCAGCATGTGGGATGATGGCTTAGTGGACGCTTGGAAGAAAGATCAAAGGTTGATATTGATGATGGGAACTGATACATATCCTCCGCATTTGGATAAGATGAAATATTGGTTAGGGTTTCATCCGAATTGTGAGTCTATAGTATCATCATATCGACTTGTGCTCATATCATTTCCAGATAAACCACCTCTCGATGTGTTGGTTTCTACTACGAGAGGACACGGCATGCCAGGATTCTACCTCTCTGCACCGATTTTGAACTACCTCAAGTCGTTCGGAAGATGCTACAAACTTCGAACAGCTTTCGGCTTGAATTGGTCTACAGCAGATAGGATAGGTATGGACGAAGAAGCATCTCGTCAAGTGTTTCAGTACAATCAAATTCCCAAAAATGCAGGTAAAGAAGATGAGGATGATCCTGTTGTTAAAGGATTCGAGAGAAATATCCCCTTAGTCATGTTCAATTGGGTATTACGAAGGTTTATGGAGGCTCCCAAATACTGCTTGGTAAGCTGGAAAAGTTCACAAATGCCTGACAGAGAATATGTTGATAATTCTTGGGCAGAACTGCGGTCTCGAAGTCAAGCTTCCATCTCTCCGACCCTATGTTTGCGATAAACCTCTCTGCATCTACGGTTTCATGAGCTTAGGTTTAGGTCCCTCTGTCGAATATACCATTATGACCCACCCAGCAGTCGTCGATGTGCTTTTATCATTCGCACATTGTGCAGCTGCTTCCGGGGCACAAACGAGGATGGAACTACCTTTACATCTACAGTAGGTCAAACAAATCCTCATCTCACTTGAGGTCAATCATTGACATCCATTGCAGTATCGAAGTTCCACCTGAGTTCGGTATCGCCCATTCTCAACTCCTAGATGAGCTACCTGATCTCGATCAGCGTCGAGCTTTAGCTTGGCTCATCCAGCAACTACCAAAAGTATCCGAGATCAAGGCTCACCTCGAACGTGGTGGAAAGCTGAAATCGATCGATGCGCCCTCAGGATCGATAGGAGTCTTGAGATGGGTTGTAGGGTCGTGTAGAGCCTATCTGAAGGAGACAAAACCCGGTGAAGGAGTACAAGATATCAGCTCGGCCTCAACGACCACTCCGACGCAAGTCACCTACGGAAGCTTGGGGGGAGATTTGAAACAGTTCACATTCGTTGTCGGATCGCCAGAGCAAGAGAGTAATTTCAAGAATGAGATCGAGTTGGCGAAGAAGGAGAATAAGAATTGTAAGACCTACCCTACGCTCCTAGCGTTTCATGGTGAGTTCGCTTTTCCTTCCAACATTTGTGTCTGAATTGTAACAAGCGAAGAAAATGACCCTAAAGGTTGAAAATACTTTTATCAGGTTCCGCAGCTGAAAGATGGCATAATATCCTACGAACTGGATTGGATTTCTCGGAGACTATCAATGGAAGGGTGAGTCATACAGTATACTAATTTCACCGTTTACTCCGAGATTTCGTATTTTACGCTAAACTGTGTGAATCAAGGCATACGGGAACGGTGTCTATTTCGCTTCCAATTCGGGAACCTCTATGGGAGGGTATGCAAGAGCAACGGTTCACGTTAGGGAGAATGCAGATTTTAAATTGTCGAAAGCTACCGCACTGGTCGAGCTAGGTAAGTTTAATATGCTTCGCTCCTTTCATTAGTCTGCTCTTGAAATCCCATTCAGAATTCTCCTCTCCTTTGTTCACTCCATTCATCTGTGGGCCTACAAGCAATCGCTCTGAGCTTTTCATGGCAGGAACCGGAGCTCATACTTCCTGTTCCAGTCAACGTACCTCACACCTTTGTCTCCTCTCATCCATTCTACGTTGGTGAGTGAACTTCCAAGTGTTCTTCCTTCCTCACGCTGCCTATCTCATGACTTCTATGCTTTATTCCAGTCAACAACGTGAAACAAATCAAACCTTTTCTTCTCCTCGTCCAAGGGAACGAAACAACGGAGACATCTGAAGAGGCGGAGGAGGAACGGGTCAAGAATGCCAAATCTGCCAAAGGAGCATTGTTTGTTCATGATCCCATGCTCAGAACCAAACCGACCCTGAACACTAATCAGCCTTTGGCAGTTGTAAGTTGTTTATACGGTCTTCCAAGTTATAGAACATATGGTGGCTGAATGAATAATGATCGTGTTACATAACAGATGATGCCCGAAAAGCTTACCCGAACGACATACATCGATGAAGAACCAAATGACAAAACCGATCATGATATCTTCCATCCATCCCCAACTCCTCCCAAGCCCCAAAATACCTTCAAACCTTCCCCACAAAGTCGATATGACAGAATGGAAAGCTTGCCTCCACCTACTGAGACCAGTGTGGTAGCAAGTAAGGCTCTTGGCAAAGAGTTGAAAGCCGTAGTGAAGGCTCAAGAGGAAGGTGGATTGCCGTTCTGGGTCAATCCGGATGTTGAGAGGTGAGTCAATCTTGTTCGTGTTCAATTTACATATAAGGTTCTGATGCGAGAGATCTGCTGTATTTCAGTCTCTATTGCTGGACCCTCGAGCTCCACACTTTCCCACCCGACTCACATCTATACAAAGACATGAAGAAGCATAACATCCCTTCGATCATCGCCGAACTTCGATTCCCCGCTTCCTTTCCCCACTCACCACCGTTCATGCGAATCGTCCATCCTAGGATGATGCCCTTCATGCATGGTGGAGGAGGAAATATAACGGGAGGCGGAAGTGTGTGTAATGAGTTGATGACGGGGACAGGGTGGAATCCTGCTTTTTGTACGGAAGCTGTTGTTAGGGAGGTGATGGTGGGTTTTAGTTCATCCTCTTACACAGTATCTGATTCTCTATATCAGTATACAATTTCAATCAAAGAGGGTTTCGAGGGAATTGAGGTCAAACTGATAATTACTTTACCAATATCATAGACGAATATGACGGAAGCTACACCGCCCGCTCGACTCGATCCACGTAATTGGAATTCCCCCTATACGATGAGAGAGGCTATAGAAGCTTATAAGAGAGTTGCCAAACAACATGTCAGTTGCACATATCTGTATTTTTTATCGGAATGATCAGCTGACAATCTGATGACATTGTAGAACTGGGAGATCCCGAAAGATTTCGATAGATTGACGGTGTGATCGAATAAAACTATGACCCATTCGACCCCTTGCCAGAGGACCCTCACCCATATATATATACTGACACAGCCTAAACAATGACACGAAATAAATCGAATTTGTAATGAACACCATGAAATATATTTACCAACGATTACGAAGACGAGACTATCCCCACTTGTATAGATATTGTATATGCTTCTAGCGAGACCCAACAAGTGACTTCTTCATGTATTATAGAGATACAGATTATATCATGTGTAGCCGTTTAGTTAGAAACCTCATGTATGTATATATATCTTCCTTCTTTGCGTACCGAGTACTCCAGGTCTGGTGGGGGATGAGAGGTGGGTATTAGGCGCGCGGTCGAGAAACATAAATAGGCATGTGCCCTTCTCCAGTCCATCACTTTTGGCAGAGACTCGTTTGAAGAGGTTCATCGTACAGTATTCCTCTTCATCTGCTTTTCCTCTTGAACATTATCATACCGTCTTATAACAAGCAGTTCATTCGTTGCCTGATACAAAGAACGATCCGAATAGATCCTACCACTCAAACTTATACAGCTATCAGAACCAAAATCATCGAAACGGACGTAAAAACAAATCCGAGAAACCGATAGAACAAAGAATACAATTTAATCAGTCAAGATGGGTAAATATTATTGTGATTATTGCGATATGTGAGTGATCATATGATCTTCTTATGCAATGGCTTTGTACCCTCAGTAGAGAGAAGAGAAGAGAATATAGTATAGTGTGGTGACTCTCTCGTGATTTCCATTGGGAGAGAAAGAGAGATGGAATGATTCCCCCCTTCTTCCTTCTTCCTCCTTTTTCCTCATTTATATCAAACGGATCTTACCTACTACGATATGATGTGCTAACTACTTTATATGACAGTTATCTAACGCACGATTCTATGAACGCCCGTAAAGCCCACAACACGGGACGAAACCACGTAGCCAACGTTCGAGATTATTTCGCTGGATTGAACCATGATAAAGCTCAGAATATAATCGATCAAATTATCAGTCAGCATGAATCGGGAGGTGGGAGACAGCAGATGATGATGGCGCCCAGTATGAGGCTGGGCGCGGGGTTCTTGAATCCTATGACTACGCAACAGGGTGAGTGTCAGATTAAGGAATGGGATAAGGATATCTGTATACTTCGGTGGTGAAGAGTGCTGGCTAGATGAGTTGTAGCAGGTCAGCAATTGGATAGACATGATTGCTGTGATAGAAGGAAAGAAAGGATAGAGGGAGATTGGATATAATCATTATGCGGGAATGAGACATGTCATTACATCGTTTTCCAGTAGTTGATATAAATATTCAAAAGCTCATAATCGCTAACACCCCTTTCCCTCCTACAGGATACCCTCCCTCGTCACCATCCCAACCACCATTCCCACCATCCACCGGCGCACCACCATTCCGACCTCCTTTCCCACCTAACGGCAATATGCCACCCTTCGCACCCTCAGCCGGATCAGGTACACCCCCTCCCTTCCGTCCTCCTCCTACAGGTATGGGAGCAGGTGCACCACCTTTCCCACCTACCGGAGTGAACGGTTATGGTGGTCCACCACCGACTAATGGAATGCCATTTAGACCACCACCTGCATCTAATAGTCCTAATGGGTTTGCTAGTCCGCCTGGAGCAGCTGCAGCTGCAGCCGCAGCTCCACCTTCGTTCACTCAGGCGAGTCAACCGCCCGCTGCGGCTGCGCCGGGGATACATCCTGATAGATTGAGAATGATGGGGAGTCGATAAGTGGGATCCGAATGTAGAGATGGGACTAAGGTGATAAGTCAGCTTATCCGATGTTGGATCATCGGGTGGATGCGAGGAGGAGATTGTGGTTCTTTTGCGAGGAGTGAATGGATATTGAAGAAGATGAGTGAGACCAATATATCTATTCAAACGCAAATCATATTGTCTATATATCCGAAATTACCAGGTCATTTTAGAGATGTATTATTTCCCATATACCATACACGTTTGGAATCTATGACTGCAGTATGGTGGATGTCCATGTGATGAACTGTTAGATATACATTCTATTTCTAGTGTCTTATCTGACACAACAATCCCTCTAAGATCGGATGATCCACCGTAGCTATCGTATATAGTTGCCAAATGTACTACTCATCACCTCCGTCCTCTTCCACATCCAATTCCATCCCCTCATACTTCTTACCTCTCCCACCTGCTCTTCCCTTCAATTCCCTCCATTTCCTATTGACTTCATCCGGCGTCTCACCCCTCGGTCTGTTCTCCAATTTCTTGTAATTCATACCTATGATCACCTCTCCCCCACCTACAGGATATATAATCTGATCTTTCTTATCCTTCTTCGCCGGCGTGCCATACACTTCTTGTAACTTCCTTAATGATCCATTGATTTGCCAACTTCTCAAATTTGCTTCTTGACTTGCCCCCAAGAGCTGCCTTTCGAATCCCTCTCTACCTCCCATCGCACATGCATATAATTCTTCTTTCCTCTGGTCGGTAAGTGATTTGTAAGGTCCATCATATCCTCCAAACCTCCAATCTAGTATACCTTCCTCATATCCGCATTCATGTAATGTCAGAGGTAAAGGATCTCCCATCGTATAAATAGGTTTAGAAGGATATTTCTCGACATCTAACAAATCTTTTACTATTTCCGGTTTTTCTAGTTTGGATCCGATGAGGAATAAGATAGCTATTATATGTCTTACTTGATGCCATAAGAATGCTGTACCAACTAAATTGAATATTATCCTATCGCCATTGGTTTGAGGGTCGGATTCGAAATACGCTTTGAGGACTGTACGCTTATGATTTTTAATCTGTTTCGATCCATCTAATTTACAGAAATTCCTATGATCATTCTCCCCTATCAGATAACCAGCACCTTCGGACATTAACGCTAGATCTAGTGAAGGAGTGGTGGGAGTTGGTCGAAGGTGGAAAGCATATTTGTAATGTCTGTAAGAGCAGGAGAACCTAGAATCGAATTCCTGATTGAGAGGTGACCATGCGAGGACTCTGATCGAGGGTGGGAGAACAGAATTGAGTAATTTGGGATAGGGGAATTCTAAGATTGGTCCTGATGGGGATTTGGCTGAATCGTATGCTTCTTTCTTCTTCTTCTTTTTCTTATTATCCTTGTCATCTGTTTCCGCATCGACATTTTCTTCCGTGGGTTGTGGTTTTACTTTAACCTCTATAGGATCCCTCGGATCTTTCCAACCCACTTCATAAGGTAGTTGTTCGCCACCGTCATCCCTCTTCCTCAAACTCCTAACCCAGAGATTGACCACCTGCCCATGTCCGCTCACACCCCTATCAGTCCTACCGCACCTTGAATAACCACACCCTTCTAACCCTTGTCCCTCTTCGATAAGTTTAGTCTTTTCCAACGCTTTGAGTAATTCCGATTCGACGGTGTCCACAGCTGGTTTACCGCCTATGGGAGGTTGGAGGGCTAATCCGCAATATGGCCAACCGTAGTATGAGATCATCAGGGCGATATGTCGGGTAGGATGGGAATGGAAGGAGAAAGGTTTGTCGGATTTCTTCAGGACTTTGCGTTCGTGTTTACGAAGGGGTTTACCATTTTCACCTAGCACTGGTGTAGGTGTTGATGAAGTGGAAGCTGAGGCTGAAGCTGTTGGTGCTATTGGAACATTTATTGGTTGCACCTCATTCTGAGATGGAATAGTTGAAGCCTTTGACCGAGCTGCATTTTCAAGATATTCGATCTTGGCTATCAATTCTTCCTTTGATAGGTTTGCCAAGGGTGCCATTCTTCTGTTGTACCTTCGGGTCAAGAGGGTCAGAGTGAGTCGCATATAGCGAAGGATGAGAGGGTGCCGAGCGAGAATCGCCTGCTTATATGGAGATAGACGGTCATGATCGGGCTACCTATAGCTCGTCGTCTTTCAACTTTTTTCCTAGCTTTCTGGGTCTTAGCGCTATCGACAAGCGGTGATCGCCGCAACACTGTCTCCTACTTGTCTGTGCGGAGGGAAAGAAGGTGTAAAGGTGACCGATCAATTGCATATAGTCTCAACAAGATAATCGGTATGCATGAGTACGACTACATAGAAAGCATGCATGGTACACGCAGACCTCTTTTGGGAGGCAGATCTGGAAGGGCTGAGCATGACTGCGAAAAAATGGGAGATAACGAGGAGATTTTAACCTATTTACCTGAAAGAGCTTTCTATCGGAAATTAAGGTTTATGATTTTGTTATGATGTCAACATTAAAGCGTAAATGGGAGTGGGTGTGGACAGCTGATATCTCCCTGTTCTCTCTTATACATCAAGCTTGTGAATGTATATATAGCATATCATTTTCGATTCCTGCGAGGTATCGCCACCCCCGTCTCGTCCTCTGTATTGCTTGCTATCTACCGGGATATATAGATCGTAGAGAATTTTAGATCAAGATCGATGACAGTCGATACTCCGTTATCTAATGGGCATACCGCCAATGCCAAGTCCAAGTCTACCGAATCAGATGGTACGAACGGAGAGGAACCAATCTTGACTCCTATCATAGCCAAACAGGTGAAAGTCCGGCCGAAAGAAGAACCCACAGTGGAGAAGACACCGTCATGGAATTATTTAACGTTCTTATTGATCTTGACGGTCTTACCGGTTTATCTATCTAAATTACATTACAAGTTACCTGAAAGATTAGAGCCATAGTAAGTCACCTTCCATCTGAGGCTCCATGCTGATCTAGTTTATTGGATGTTGACGGTGTGTTGTATAATGAAGCGACGTGAATGGAATTCCACAACCTTCAGAACAACTTATCCTGGGTCATATAGATTCTCTAGAAAATATAGGATACAGAACGGTCGGTACTTCTGAAGCTGTAAAAGGTGAAGAATACGTTCTAGGGGAAGTCCGGAAGATCGTTAGTAGATGTGAGGAAGGTGATGTATTGAATTGCGAGTGGTGGGTTCAGCAAGGTTCTGGATTTCATTCGTAAGCGACAGTCCTCATCCCTTCATGCGCAACTATCCGTATCCGCTCTGTTGATCGATTCGATGATCGAAGTTCTAACTAATCGCCATGAGTGATGCAGATTTGACATTTTAGATCATGAAGTGCTCAAAGCCTACAATGGAATCACCAACATAATTCTCAAATTATCAGCCAAGAATCCACCTTCTTACAATGAGACTGCGAAACGACCAGAGAAAGATGCAGTTCTGCTAGGAGCTCATATGGACTCGACTTTACCTTCTCCTGGTGCTGCCGAGTAAGTCTGGATTGCTTATCATGCTTGAGGATCCCCCCAAATCAACCATGCTTGAGCTATGATTTGACACTGAAATGTGCGATGTCATAGCGATGGTATGGGAGTTGGAGTCATGTTGGACCTGGCTAGAGTTCTGGTAGAAAGGGATAGACCATTTGACGGTTCTGTCATATTCAGTAAGTCAGCTGGCATGTCCTCACCAATGCTCGTTTACGCGAAGAATAGCTGATTCATTCGACATAGTGTGGAATGGGGGTGAAGGTGGGTTCGCACATCTGGGGAAGTCTGGCTAATGTAGTAGAAACACTCCAGGATGGGTCGCACCTATATTCGACACAACATCCAACGAGACATCAGTAAGTTCCACGCTCTGCATATGTGAAATATGAACATGCTAATCGCCTCATACAGGGTACGAGCTATGATCAATTTGGAAGGTGAGCTAACATTTCCCTATTCCCCTCAGAAGAGAGTAGCTCATATTGCTTGTAGCCGCGGGAAGTACAGGAGGTGCTTTATTGTTCCAAGCGACAAGTAAAGAGATGATTGAGGCTTATTCTCATTCTCCACAGTGAGCTATCCCAGCTCGTATTCATCATATATGTGAATAAGCTGATATTGTTGTAAATAAAGCCCACGAGGGACTGTCATCGCGGCTGATGTGTTCTCCTCTGGTATTATCATGTCCGAGTAAGTCATCTAACAAATGCGAGGTCTGTTGTTTTGATGAGCCTAGCTGATATATCATCGGTAGTACGGATTTTGTCCAATTCGAAAAATACCTTGGAGTATCAGGCCTGGATGTGAGTCAGCTATGCTTTTCTTCTTAGAAATTATAAATGAAGTTGACAGGTCTCACGTCATTGTCCTTCAGATGGCCACTGTGGGACATAGTTATTTTTACCATACGAAAAAGTGAGTCATCGGTTAACTCTGGGGATCGGATTATCGTAAGGCTGACTATGCACGGATTTGCCAGAGACTCAATCAAATACATCGAGCCTGGTTCAGCCCAACATTTCGCCAACAACATGATCGCCATCCTTGATTACTTGACCTCACCTGAATCACCTCTACTCCAAGTTGAAGAATTCTCTCCACCTGATATGGTCTACTTCTCCTTATTCGATCTGGTATTTGTTCATTGGCCTGTGAACGCTGCGAACAGCGTATACACCTCTTTAGCTGTTATCGCTGGCGCTTTGGCCCTCCGACAATTGAGCAAGAAAAGGTGGAAAGCGTTCTTGGTAGCTTTGATAGGCACTCCGCTGGGACTTGTTGGTGGCGCGTTAAGTGCCAATCTCCTAGCAGCGGTCTTGGTCTTAGCTGGTAAAGGTCAACTATGGTATGTTTAGCGAGAGTTTCCCCTCACTCTACTACTACAGGCATTTCCAGCTGAACGGAACGATCACAATATTAGGTTCCGACATGAACATCTCCCATTACTCGTGTATCTCCCAGCAGGATTTATCGGACATTTCTCAGTTCAGCTTTTACTTTCTAAGTTACTTTCACCGGTCGACCGAACCAAATTGGAATCTGCGCATTATACTTGTCAGACCCTTTTCGCTATCACACTCATGATGGTCCTACAATCTTCGAAGGTCAGATCGGCCTATTTGTTCTCTTTCCTCGCTGCATTACTCCTGGTTGGCGGGTTGTTGGATGAATTCTCTAGATTGATTGGAGGAAGGAACGCAGAAGGGATGAAGATCAAAACGACGTACCTGATACCTCTCATTGGCTGTACTACTTTAGCTGTTGAGGCTGTTACCACGGTATGTGCGATGGCTTTCGAGTGAAAGCACCAAGAGAAGGAGATGGCTGATGATCCTACTTTGGCTGAGATAGACGCTGGATATCTTTACGCCGTTAGCGGGAAGGATGGGCAAAGTGAGTGCTTCGATCATTCCACATTCAACTTGGTCCTCGAGGCGATGCTAATGTACCGTTTCTATCCTACAGGACGCTCCAGCAGAGTTCATCATCGCCACCATCTCATCCGTATCAGGCTTTATCTTCTTCCCGACTTTCATACCTCTCTTCCATCGTGCACCTAGATCGTCCCAACGGAAGGTCGTCCTGGGCGTGTTATTGTTCTTAGCGGGAGTTTTGACTGCTCTGGCAGGTCCATGGTATTGGCCTTATGATGATATGCACCCTAAGAGAGTAGGTGTGCAATATCTATACAATGTGAGTTTCAACCTTTTGTCATTTCAGCAGTTCTAGTATGGTCTTTGTGACTTATGACGACTCGATACATATAGCACACTTCCGGAGAACATACAGGTCATATAGCATTCATGGATCGAGGACCGACAGCGAACATTGTCGAGTCGATCCACACTCATTTCGGTAAAAACGGTTCAGAAGTGGTCAACACTCAATTGACGGATTATGACTCCGATTGGGATACCGTATATCCCATATCTAGCTTTTTGGATACGTATAAATTCCCTTTGGAAGTTTCAAGAGAGGATGAACATTTTGAATGGCCAAGTATCGGATTCTATACTCAGGAGGTATCTTGGGAATACGCTACGAGGGTATTGAAATTGAGATTTGTCTTTGTGAGTTCATAACTCTCGGATGATGTGCACCTGTAGCAGGAGCTGATCTGTTTGTTGGTTTGTTTTTGTTGTTTGTCTGTTTGGTACTTTTAGAAAGGATTAGTTTGGCCTACATTAGCATTTGAAGCTTCCGTCTTAAGATGGTCATTCGACTTACCACCTCCGATACCGAAAATGAGACATCATATCAAAGTTGCCACGTCGGTCGATGAACATGTACAAGATTTGAACTTGACGTTGAGGATGGATGTTGGTGAGAAGTTACAGATCCATTGGACAGCTATAGGTGAATCTCCTCGTGATCCAGCCGTTGTCTATCTCTGTTTGACAATACTCTTGGGAGAAACTGACCAAAATGATTGTGTATAGACTTGAATCAAATGGTACCTGGGACTGCATCTCGCTTAGGACCTGAGATGCCAGCTTCGAAATGGTTAACATCCATCGATCAATGGGCGGAAAAGGAATATGAAGGTAGTTTGGAGATTATGATGAATGGTGTGGTATGTGGTGTGATTGAAGTGTAAGTGGATGAATGTAGAAATGAGAGTAGAAGGGTAGATATCCAGATAGGGGTTGCAAGGCAAGGATGATTTGGGTGTTCCGGTAAGGATTGACTACAGTAGATGGGATAAGATGGTAGATTGGAGTTGTAGGAATGTAGTAACGTTTTGATATCTTGGTAAATATTGAACGAATATACATGAGATGGTTATATGCGTGAGAATGCGCGAGCATACATTCAGCCTCTCGGATACCTCTGATGTATTCAGAATTACTCGATTGGAGCGCAATACGATAGAAGAGGTTAAAGAGCGATTAAGATTATTCTCTAGAAGCAAGGTAAACAACAGAATATATATTTTTTAAAAAGTAGAGCAAATCATCAAATGGGGATGTAGCTCATTTGGCAGAGCGCGTCATTAGCATCTTCAAACAAGTTGAATTGACGAGGTACCGGGTTCAATTCCCTGCTTCTCCAAAATTTTTGTTTTTTTTTGTTTTCTTTGGTAACCCAATTTTCCTCGGCAGTTCTAAACCTCGGGCGTCTATAAGTTATACTTTTTGTCATGCTCGACGAGCGATCGACTTTTCGTATGGCAAATGACAAGTCTACAGAGTATCATGATGATGCATCATTGCAAAACATGTTCTATGCACAAAGGGACAAAACAACTACTATAATCCAATATGTCCTGGTTTCTGTTCCTCTTCTCTCTTCCCTTCCGATACAGCCTACTCATCATCTTCATCTGAATCATCATCTCCTGCAACATCCATATTGGCAGCTTCGAATTGTTCCATGAGGGCTTTGAGTTCTGCGTCTTCGGTTTCTGAGACGACCTTGGGCTGTGGAACGGGAGTGGGGGGAATCAGCACATCAATTCCAAAAAAAGGGGACAAAAGCCAAAAATCGACGTCTGGTATGTATGAAACAGTACAACATAGAGATGATGAAGGTAAATGCGGGAAATTTAAGCTCTGCTTTACTCACCTTCATCTTGATAGTCATATCTCCCTTTTCTTTCGTGATACTCTCCCCGATCGTCTCCACAGCCTTCTCCATCAACTCGATCGCACCTGACTTATCCGTCGAAGTGGTCGACATGACATACAAAGGAGGAGCGACCAGTCTGACCTTGATTGGGATCTCTTCGGTCGACAGGGCCTCACCGGCGGATAGGGCACGTTTGATAGCGTCGATACCGTTATATGAAAAACATTTCACTTCTATGTCGGCTCTGACTTTGACGGGTTTGGGTGTTAATCTCCTGGCGATGGCTGATCGGAGGTCGGCGAGGGTTTCGGGGTCAAGGGAGAGTGAGCCGAAGATCGCTTCGGGTTCGCTAGATGATCACAACGAGTGATTAGCATAACAATCATTGTACCTATATGTAATTGCAGTATCGATGTAGCTCATGGAAAAAAATAGTATCAGAGTGATTTTGGGGTATGCCAGAGGAAAAAAGGAGAATGATGTACAATGTACAGTCTAATATCTGAAGCTTAAACTCACCTGATAGAAGCTTTGAAAGCCTCATAGGAATGTCCATATTGTTTATGCAATGGCCAAGCTATTTTCTCATACAACGACTCGGGTGACACACCCCTCTTCTTGGCTACTTGAGTTAAGATTGAATCGACCGCTTTCCCCTTTTCGTATTGTTCTTCACATTTCACTACTTCTTCGGCTGATACTCTTCGTTTGGACAGATCGATATAGCCTGTGGATGGTATGAATTAGGGCAAAGTTTTGAGATGTAAGATGTAAAGGACGTAGTGGAGAACAGGAAGAAAAACGACGATATAAGGTACGTTGAGCGTTGGTTTTGTATTTGTTATGATCGGTGAAAAATTATAACCCACCCTTATCAGGATCCACCCTCATCACTACTACCACTTCGTTCCTTCCCACTCTGATTAATTTCTGTACGGATCTAATACGTCTTCGGGATAATTCGGAAAGCAAGATCATTCCTTCGATGTTATCGTATTCGAGCTACATCGTATTATAACAATATTTAGCTGATTGCCCCTGACAGGAATGGACAGATGCAAATAACTCACCAGCTTCACATACGCTCCCATATCTTCGATGGACTGTACTTGGACCATGACCAACTGGTCGACCTATTGTATGGTATATTGTAATATATCGAGAGACGATGTCGAGGACAAAATTGACAAGGAATGAGATGATTCGAGATTGTTAGCTCGACATGTCATTGCTCCACAATGATTCATAGAGCTGACGCACCTCTGGATATTTGTTCTCGTAGAACCTAGGCATTTTGACTGATTCTCAGGACGGTAAGTTGTAGAGATTAAAAGGGTTGTGGCAAGATGAAGGCTAGTCTTCTTCTTTTGGCTTGTAGTCGGAACGGTAAACGCTTCTATTGTATCTTTTTTCACTTGAGCTTGTAGAAGGATGTCGTATTATCCTGTTTCTGAGTTGATTCTCTATAGTACCTCATATGTATGATATGTGTGATCACGACCTGTATGATGAACGATAATTTTCGATATTGATTGATATCTGCTTACATTGTTCTCCAGACTCGAGTTATCGTCGAGTGAAGAGAACATCTGTCAACCATGTGCCATGTGCCGGTGTGACGGAATCAATTGTCGGCGTTTTCTCATCCACTGAAAGAGTTGGATCCACGTGGCGATCTTCCCATCTACTCCGGTCTATTGAGATTACCGGTCGTATGGTGCATGGGTCTATGCCCACACATACAGCCAGTACCAAGTTGACGTTGACATTTGACATTCCTGTCCCCATCAGACACCATCTCAAGCTACTATATAACAAGAGCATACGCTATCGTTATCATCATGCTCACCCGTACGATCCTCAGACCATCGACACTACCCACACTCCAACTCCAACTCAGAGCAATGTCATCCTCAGCAGACCAACTCGTCGTACCCTCCAGATCACCTTCCAACAAAGTATCCATCTTGACTCTCAACCGACCCAAGGCTCTCAACGCACTGTCCACGCCGTTATTCCAAGCTCTCAATGCCGAGTTGGAAAAAGCAGAAGCGGACGATTCGGTCAGGGCGATTGTGATTACGGGTGGAGAAAAGGTTTTCGCGGCTGGGGCGGATATCAAGGAGATGAAGGATAAAGAGTGTGAGTGGGTTCTTTGGACTGATCATGATGGTGTACTCCTATCCACAGTGTCATTCGTCAGCATGAGATGTAAGGGACTATACTGACTCATCTTTTACGTGGCCATCTGAATAGTCGCCGAAGCTTATACGACCAACTTCCTCGGATCATGGAACAAAATCGCTTCTATCCGGAAACCAATCGTAGGGGCAGTAGCGGGCTATGCTGTGAGTTAGTCCCATCTCACTGAAATAGCTACGCTCAGCTGAGTTGGGATCATGCTTATCATGTTCGCGATCGTAGCTCGGTGGAGGATGTGAACTCGCAATGTTATGTGACATCCTCATAGCCACACCCAAAGCGACATTCGGTCAACCTGAAATCACACTCGGTATTATACCAGGTATGGGAGGGTCACAGCGACTGACTTCCCTGGTCGGTAAAACCCGAGCGATGGATATGGTCCTTACAGGACGAAAGATCGATGGACTCACTGCTGAGCGATGGGGTCTGGTCAGTAGAGTGACGGAGGAAGGTCAGAGCGTCGTGGAAGAGGCTGTTAAAGTTGCAGAGACCATCGCTGGGTTCGGGAAGGTTGCTGTGCAAGCTGGCAAAGAGGCTGTCAATGCTTGTGAGTGAAGTTCTGGGTTACAGCTCAACCTTATGTCCACTACTGTGCAAGAACGATCGTTAGCTCAGTTTACAGTGCTGACTTATGATCTCTCTTATATGATAGCTCTTGATCTCCCTCTCGAACAGGGATTAAGACTCGAAAGAAGACTCTTCCAACAACTGTTCGCTACTCAAGATCAGAAAGAGGGTGAGTCAGCTGTTTAAGACTTGTACTGGTCCAGCAGCTGATATGATATCTGTTTATCTAGGTATGGCTGCGTTCGCCGAGAAGAGAAAACCCACTTGGTCAGATAAGTAGCTATCGTAACAGCGGAATACAGAGTATACGGCCAATAAAGAGGACATGTATTCCGGATGAAGTATAAAACAGACGATTGTAGATATAAAACACCATGCAATACGTGTAGATTATGCAAGCAGGTTGACGCCAACTCTACAGTAATTTCATAGCTCATGTCACGGTACAGTACATGATCGACTGAGACTGTAGTTGGAGAGGTTCAAGGATGATCAACAATATTTAATACATGACTTCTGACATACACTTTACTTTGCTATTTATCGAATCTACGATACCTACTCTGCTACGAATACGAGTAAGACCGGATGGGAATTACTTATTGTTGATCTTTGGGGGTAGTATCCACACCAGCTTGAACAGCCGACGCGGTAAACTTCTTTCTGAGCTCATTGATTTTACCGAAGAAACCATCTTCTCCTGTGGTGTTTGGCTTGGCATCCCATTCTTCGTCATGTCTGGTAGGCACACGCAAACAGGATCAGCGATACATACGGCTGATAAATTGCAGAATGAAGAGATGGAACACAGAATAGCCCAGACGGTTGGATGAATGGATGGATGGTAGAAAGACTTACCTAGTAATGAGGTTTGAACTTGGATCGACATGGAAGGTGACCAATGAATTGACTAATTTCTCTCCAGCGGGCTTCATCTTGTATAATTGAGATAAAGAAATTTGAACTGAGGGGGGTTTCTAGAAAAGAATTGATATATGGAATTAGCATCTGGCAATGTTCGATTTTCGCAGATGATAGTATATGTGAGTGGTAGATGAGATGAGATGATCACTCACTACTTCTGGGTTATCAAGGAATTTCAACCCTTTAGTTTCGGATGAAGAGAAGATCTTTGGCATTCCATTGAATTGAGCTTTCTACGAACATGTAACAGGCCAGTAAACAGGTAAGCGTTATCCGTTTATGTTCATACCCTGTAGAACCGTTCGCATGCACTCACGATCGCTTCTAAACCCTTGGCTAAACCGATGGGATCATGGAACTGTGCTTTCGTATCGTACCTCGCGTAGGCCGATGAAATAGGATTAAGCTGATAGAGTTGTAACACATCGTCGACCAACGCTTGTTCTTCAGATGAAGGTTGTCTTTCTTTGAAACCGAATGTTGGTGTTGACTCTGTGGAGGACATTCTGATGAATACGGTAGAGGGTGTTTTGGCTATGGTTGGTGCACGTAGTGATTTGGATAAAGTACGGGTGAATGACATTGAACCTTTGTCAGATTGATTGATTAGAAAGAACAGAACAATTTGAACAGAAAGAATGAATCGCTGTTATGTATATACCTGATAGAACACTATGACACCATATCACCCCACTCCTGTCCATTTATAACGTACCATTGGATTCCAGCAATTCATACCTCGCCATCGATCGAACTTATCCCCTATGCAGATAGATAGACGGGATGATGTATCTCTTCATAGTTGCAACTCTTGTCAGTGGGATGATGTGGGTGATGCGGGGTATGACCAGGGGTACGTCACAGGCACGATCGGATCGACGATCTGTTTGTGACGGTTACTCGTATTCCTCGATGGGAATGCTCGTGGCGATAAATCTGATATCTACGATTGGGAATTCTGGGTGAATTATCGCTATTAAGCAAGAGATAGGTATGCATAATCGATATCGTACAGTACTCTTCGTTGGCATCTATATAGTATATGGAATCATGTGTAATTTTTGTATATATCTATTTACATTGATCACAGGCAGTATCGTGTAATATAGTATGGAATAGTATAAAAGCTGGTCAGGATCCAGTCCTGCCATTAGTGTTCAACCTGACGCATGTTTACCCTTTTCAGCCTCAGTATAACCAAAGCTGAGATAGCAACACTTCTCTGATCATCGCTCTTAGACACTTTCCCCATATGTTAACGAAGCCATTTAGGTTCATTCAATCCTCTTCTAAACCACCTCACCTCTTCTCGATGATGCCCTACTTTCCTCCTCCCTCTCTAAATCTCTCAAGTACCTCTCCAACTCCCATTCCTCAACCCCTTCTCCAGTAGTCATCGTATGAATGGTATGTATCGTATGATCACTTGATTTTTTGATTCTATCATCCTGTCCATAGCCTGTACCCAAACCATATCTTCCATCGTCGTTCCTATCGTCATCGTCGATATCGATATCATCTAGAGAAGGTCTTTCTAATTGAAAATAATATTCTGGACTCTGACCTTGCTGTTGATCTGCATCTTCGAATCTATAATTTGTATTCTCCATTTCCATTTCCATTCCATCAGTAGTGATGGTATAAGAGGAATGATTGGAATCGGGTGGTGGAGGAACTGTGAAATCCGGTATTTCACGTCTAGTCTGATATGAATACCTGGGAGTACCGAACGTACCGAGATTAGGATCAAAATAACTTTCTACAGTACCTAAATTCAACTTTCTTTCCCTCTCCCCGGAAGGTCTTGGTTCAGGGAAAGGAATAGGAGTGGACCATCCATCGCCTGCTCCACCTCTATATGGCATATCATCAGATATGTCGGATGGTTTGATAGATGGCTTGAAACGTTTCATTATTCCCAATGGATCTTTCCTTGACATCCTTGAGTATATCTTGTTCTCATTAGAAGAAGCTGGAGCAGGAGGAGCGGGTAGACCCACAGAGTTGACATTCTTCATAGATAATGGTCCTCCCGTTTTTAAACCTAAACCTTCGGTAGATTTCTTACTTCTCAATTTGGCGGTGCCCATACTGTTCAAAGGGACATTCGTAAGATTGAGCGGTGAGCCCAATTGTATATGTGACTTGTTCTTGGTCAGATCGATATTCAACGCTAATCCATTTGGTCTTCCTTTTCCACCTGTGTCTCGAATTTGGGATAGAGCGAAATTGGTAGGTGTTGAAATACCACTTGGTTGGAATGGCGACGAGAGCATTTCAGACTGTGTTTTGGTCAATGAATTCAATGTTTGTTGAATAACAATTTGAGCCTGTGTCGGTTTACCATTACCATTAGGTTGAGGTTTGGAAATAGGTGTGAAAATTTCTTGAGATTTATCGAAATCAAGCGAATCTTCCACTGCCACCTCCTTTTCTAACTCAGGTGGATTGTCAATATCTCTAGAAGGAGGAGACGTCACTATATCACCTAAATGCTCTTCTTCAAATCTAATCACTCCGTCCTGTTCACCGTCTTGCCCACGAGGAATATCAGATCCATCTCGTTTAGGAGTTTCAGGTGCTCTCCTAGGCAATTCCTTGAGGAAATGGGATGGAGATAGATTTTGGTTGGGTTGTAATTTAGGTTGACCAATAGATGATTTGGGTGTTCTCCTACCGCCCTTAGGAGTTGAGGGAAAACAATCGGGAAGATCATCGTGATGACTCGGTCTAGGTAATCCTGCTGGAAGAGGTAAAGGAGGTGTACAGTTATCGATATTTGCAAATGGGTGAGTAGGATGAGCGGCCGATCTCATCGATCGGAGTGTTGTATTGGACGATTTCTTCGTCAAGGCAGATCGTATAGTGCCAAAAGATGATTTTCGAGGGATGGTATGTTCGGGATCTTCGATTGAGGGTGGAAGTGGAAGTGGCAGAGGGGATGGTAATGGGTCGTGGGATTCAGGCATTGGAGGTATAGATGTAGGTGGTCTATGTTACCGAGAGATAGTTATAGGTTCAGCTTCATCGCTCCTTTTTGGTCATGATTGATAAAAAGATTAGTACTTACATAGATTGTTTATTCTTCTTCGGTGTAAGACCTAACCTCTTGACTAAACCATTCATCATCCTCCTACTTCTCCCTGGAGTTGTTGGTATAAGCATCTGAGATGGTACGGGCGGCACTTCCGGTACATCGTTCGTGGGGAAAGGTATATCCAAATCCATCCTATCGGTATCTTCGGATTTCCTGCCTTTTTCCTTTTTGGATTTCGTAGATTTCGTAGATTTCGTAGATTTCGTAGATTTGAAAGTCAATTTCGACCTACTGGTCTCATTGGATATTCTAGGTTTGATCAATCCCCCTTCATCCTCGTTATTCTCATGAGTATCGACCGAAGATCCTTCAGTGGATGAAGACCATCTAGATTGTAGTTTCCCATTACCGTTATAATTATATTTCTTAGGTGTGATCGTAACTCTTAAATTACGCATTACACCTTCCAGAGCCCTTTCCACGCCGTTATCGACTCCTACGGATTTGAGTTTCTTGGGCGAGACGGAGGAGGCGGTGGTGTGGATTATAGATGATCGACGTCGTCGTTGAGGTGTATTGAAGTTATTGTTATCGTTGGTGGTTAATGAAGATGGTGGAGCTAAGTGAGAATATTTGTTCGATGACTGACCTTGGGATGGCTGAGATTTGGGTGGAGAGGGGAAAGAAGATAAGGTTGGAGATGGAGTGGGGACGCAGTTGGGGAACATTCCCGAAGTGAACTACGGTATGTAACATTTGGTAAATTAGCTCGGTAGGGTTTCTCTGATATAAAACCACTATGGGTTCAGTGGAAAAGAGCATACAAGAAATTGGAGGGTCGAGTTATGAGTGGACTTACCAATCCCGAATACCCATCGTTAGGAGTCAAACTTTCCCCACTAAACCTAGGACGAGCTTCCTGACCTTGTTGGGTGTCATCAAACATGAATGTTGAGGAGGATGTTGGAAAAGGTATGGATATCAATCCCTTGGCTTGAGATCGTCTGTGTCGGAGTGAGTTGGAGTTGGTCATCTTGATGGATTCCAGTCAACTCTATCGACGAGATAAGATAGGATGGACCTGTCGTAGCTAGGAGATCAAACGATGTTGAGTATGTTGCTGTTGCTATACAAAAATTTATACGAAGATGGTTAGTATGATGAGAGATCGAAGAGACAAATATGTCAAGATTTCATTTGATCCGATTTGGGTATATATGCATAAGGGTTGAACAACGTCGATGCATCAACATACTCGATGGGTGGAATGGGTCTAGGCAGGAAACATCAGCGAGATTTCATGTTTGGGTTATGGGTCAGTGATT
This sequence comes from Kwoniella botswanensis, assembly GCF_036426115.1. Classification (NCBI taxonomy): domain Eukaryota; kingdom Fungi; phylum Basidiomycota; class Tremellomycetes; order Tremellales; family Cryptococcaceae; genus Kwoniella; species Kwoniella botswanensis. The sequence goes on along the minus strand of NC_088599.1, from coordinate 14,878,642 downwards.
GTAGATGGTCATTCAACCAATCAACCAACTTTGACTCTCAACTTGTTCCGCACAGACAAAATCACACAACAGGATAAACATCTGATTTCATGGTTAGCTATGGATGCATGTCACTCCAGCTGTTGGTTGCAGGTGCCTGCGTCATTAGAATGGATCCGATATCCGTACGTACTAGATTGGCAGCCGATCTTGATTCGAAGTACAGTACGATTACCAGATGTTTGTCTTCTTCCCTATGAATTACCATGCCATGTTTCAGGTTTGCTCATGTATTGAGCGAAAGGGTATATGGTGGTGCATGGTATATCGTGTTCCGTATCATCTTGAGACATACCTTTGAGGGTCATCACTCAAATAGCTTGCAATGTTCATCCAGGATCTTTTTCAGTTGTTTGGGTCGTTTGTTAGGTATCAAAGCGAGTGCGGTGGGTGTGTTTTCGCTAGGGTTGTGGATATTAACGATGATGCATTGTGTCATCGTGAGACTGAGACACTCACGGTTGTTCTACCCATAGATGATAGGGTATAGGGTTAGATAGATTATCGATCTTAGTAGTTACTTCTTGTAGGCTGTTCCCATCTTGTACCTATACCAGTATCATGCAGAGTGTCAGCTGTCATTCTTATGATACTCAAGTTGAATTTTGCATTCTGTCGTATTGATCAAATTTGCCTCACCTCCAAAACAACCTTTCTCATCCCTTGCCACCCTCTCCCATCTTCACCATCTAGGTACTTCCTCACATCAGGATGATCCCTGTATCTATGTAAGACAGCTGTAGCTGCGTGAGCCGATTGCGCTAATAACGGTCCAACGGGCCATTTATGTACCTTTCATCCGTTCAATACTTCAGCTTGTATCAACTACACAGAATTTGAGATAGCTCACGGTGAGCAAGTCACGCCGTATGATTATTTGCATGACTAGTCCTGTAGGTTTTGGAGGTTCGCCTGATGTCGTTGAAGTGGACATTGCGCGTGAGATGGAGGGTGGAAAGGTTCGGCGGAGTGACGTAGCACGGAATACCAGCATGCGGTGTATTCTCGCAGGATGCTCTTGTACCGCAGTGTTGCTCCCTGATACCTATGACCTGATCTGATTCATGGAACCATGGACGATGTCTACCTCTCTCCTCTATTCTGTTCGGGATGTCCTATGTCTTCTTCGAGGGTGGGGACATGGGCCTCCGCCTCCACTTGACCTCGAACAAAGAATGTCACTACTTTGTGCAGTCACAGCCGGAAACTAACACCTCTATATGTTCAAACTGGTCCACTCCTTTCTTCGCTCGCACATTGACAAGTACCAACTGGCCATTCCCATAGACCTGAACTAAGCTGATATTCACAATGGCCGAAATACGCCGCCGACCGATCACCCCTTCCATCTCGGACCATTCAATACCTGGCCCTTCAGCAGGTCAACGAAGACCCCAGCAGAAGCTCTGGCGAAGATCAAGGTTGCTCCTCTTCCTATTCTTCTCAGCAGGTTTACTTTGGCTGTATAATATCGCTTCATCTGTATTTAAGAATCTCCCATTTTTAGCCTCTCGAGATAATCAAAGGTTCAACGAGGGTTTTACCAAGATTCGACCTTCTGATTTAGAACTTGACATACCACCGGGGTATGTCATTGGACATGCGGATTTCCGAGATGGACGAAGTAGGAGATGTAAGAAGGAATATGTACAGCCTGAGAGTGAAGGATGTAATTGGGTCAACGTGAATTTAGGGAATGGAGGGTGAGTCACACTCTGAATAACACTCTGTCTGTGAAGGCATGAGGTTTATAGTACATCATATAGGTCTGAACCGAATTTGAGTGGTGGTATGTTACCTGAGATACTCACGGAAGGACACGGTAGATGCTAACATGGACTTGATGCTGGATAGGTATGATTCCCGCTGTCGCACCTCCTTTTGGAATGACTCGATGGACACCGCAAACGAGGGAGAACTGTGAGTTGTCTCTCGCTTCATCTTCCCAACCTCATCAGACACATCTGGTCTTTTGCGTGAAGACCGCCGCTGACTTCGGACTTTGATGATTCTGGGTTGTAGACGTATCGATGTGTCCATACAATCAGACAGACACGAAAATACACGGGCTTATCGGAACACATCAACCTGCCATATGGATGGGTAAGACATAGATCACTTCTTATCGCAGAACGAGGATCTTGGTTTGTATATGGCACAAGCGTTGATATCGGTGATCGTCACATAGGGGAATCTGGTCCGGTGGAGATACATGCTTCTCTAGGAGAAGTCATTACTGATTTCGAGAAAAGGGGATTAACGTTCAAGAGGGAAGACGAATATGCTAGTCCCAATTATTACAGGAACTTGTTGGATGCTGGGAACAATAAGGGAGAGCTGGAGATAGAGATGTCTGCTAGTAAGTTCGTCATCATCTGGATGAACTAGTTTTCTCAGACAGTAGAGGTACAAATGTGGTGAGGTTTCTTCGCTGACGCCAGATCTTATGTAGCTTCTAGGGTAGGACTCATTCGATACACCTTTAATCCTTCTTCCGAATCCATCAAACCTCATGTGGTACTGCAGGCCAGTAGGAAGACATGGATCTTACATGGTGATCAGCCTGATAATAAGGTGGCTTACTATCCTGATGGACACATCGAGGTTGATGTGGAGAAACAGGAAGTCAGAGGATGGAATGATGAGAGACAGGAGTGAGTGATCAGCAAGTCTGTTGCACATCTCAGAATCCCATGAAAATTGAAGTCTACGAAAGCCACATATGGAAGATATGCTGATTAATCTTTTTCTGCAATAGTCACGTCTTAGCAGGAGATGAACTGCCGGCTAAAAACTTCAAGTCATATTTCGTCGCTAGATTTTCTCAACCTTTTTCCGAAGGAGGTATATCGCATGCTGGTAAAATACAACCTGAAGTCCTTAGAGGACAAGGAAAGGTACTAGCTGGATATGTCCAGTTCCCAGAAAATACGAAAGAAGTTGAAGTCAGAGTAGGAGTCAGTTTCATCAGTCTTGAACAGGCCAGTCGGTGAGTTTGACTATACTCTCATACACTTGCGATATCGATAACATAGGAGAGCTGAGCATGACATAATATTAGGAATATCGACCTTGAGATCCCATCTTCTCAAAGCCTCGCTCAGACATCCCAATCAACTCGATCCCAATGGGCCGATAAGCTCGATCTACTTTCCGTAGAGGGAGCGACACCCTCCAATTTGACTGTCCTATACACTTCATTCGCCCATACGCTAGTATATCCATATGAGATATCCGAAACTACCCCTCAAGGATCGATGTATTACTCGGGATATATAGATAAGATAGTTTCGGGAATTAGTTATACCGGTTATTCCATATGGGATACGTTCAGAGCTCAATCTGCGTGGTTGATTTTGGTCGCTCCTGAACGAGTTGGAGGGATGATCCAATCGATGATTCAGGATTATAAAGAAGGTGGATGGTTACCTATGTGGAAGAATGTTGTGGAGACTAATATTATGGTGGGGAGTCATGCGGATAGTTTGATTGCGCAGGCGATGAAAGTCGGTGAGTATTTTCGACTTGGTTTGACTAGATCTGAGATCCCTTGATATGAAGACTTTACAGTATGGGTAAAAAGATATGAGCTAACTTTGAATGATTATATACTGTAGGTGTAAAAGGATTTGATTATCAGGAAGCGTGGCAGGCTGTTAGGAAGAATGCTTTCACACCTCCTGATAGGGATACAGAACTTCGGTCAGTGGAAATACACCTCTATCTTAGTGCCCTCTGACCGACAGTAATTGGGATTATCAGTTTTCCGATACTGATGATGATGACCATTTTCTTGAATCAGCTTCGGCGATAGAGAAGAAGGTACACCCCAAGAAGTCAGAGCAGGTCTAACGGAATACAGGAAACTTGGTTATGTAGCGGATGATCTGCATAGTGAATCGGGAAGTAGGACATTGGATTATGCTTGTGAGTGATTATCCGCTCCCAAATAACGGACATCTTTGAACAGAGAAACTGATATATCATTCCGCTTCAAAGACGACGACCACGCCGCATCGATCGCAGCGGATATCATGGGAGCCAGGGACGATGCAGCGTTCTTACGTGAACGATCAAAGAATTACAAGTATTTGTATAATAATCAGACAGGTCATATGGAAGCGAGGAATAGTGATGGTTCATGGGCTGGTCAAGAGAAAGGTTGGACGGAAGGTGATCATTGGGCTTATACACTGGATGTCATGGTGAGCTTAACTCGCTCGTTTTCTGAAGGATCAACTTCTATGTACGAAGATTACAGTTCGAGCTGATGTGTGTCTTATTGATACAGCACGACGTACCTGGCTTGATAAATTTGATGGGCAGTAAATCCAACTTTGTTGATTTCTTAGATAGACATTTTGAAGGTGGACATAATCTACATACCAATGAACCTTCACATCATATTGTGAGTATTCATATTACCTCTTCTCGTTGATTGAACAAATTACTTGTACTCACACTGATGATATGATATGTTGCTATCATTAGCCATACATGTATATCCTAGCTTCTGCCCCACACAAAACTCAAGAGTGGGTACGCAGGATAGGCGAATCGGATTATAATCATACTGCCGATGGATTATCGGGTAATGAAGATTGCGGTCAGATGTCAGCTTGGTATCTATTTTCTGCTATGGGATTATATCCAGGTGAGTGTGATGCAAAATTTCGATTCTGTTTCTCGTAGAGAAGTTGATCCTGATATGATATGGTATATCCTCTAGTCGATCCTGCAAATGCAACTTATGTCCTTGGTGCACCATTCTTCGATAAACTCACATTGACATTACCATCTACCGGAAAAAGGATCGAGATCAAAGCGAAAGGTGCAAGTTCAGGTATGAAGTATGTCAAGAATCTCCAGATTGGTGGAGTGGACCGTGAAGATGTCGTGGTACCGCATGATGTGTTGGAGAAGGGCGGAGTATGGGAATGGGAGATGAGAGGTGATCAGCAGGTTTGGGGGATGTAGGTGGATCCATCACCCAAATGTAACGGATCTCATGGCAATATCGTCCGTTTAAAGATGAGATACCAAGGGGTATATGTATAAAATATTTCTGGCAGCCATTACTAAAAACATAGAAAATACATTAACAGATGTATAAAGTGTATAATCTATTCGTCTTTTAACAGTAAGACAGAATTGATCCACAGTGAACCCCAGATCCCATATACCCCAAGAGGATAAGTCAAATTACCCAATTCCAACCAATCTTTCGCCAAGTCCAAATCAACATCCAAGCTATACTTCAATAACCACAATACCAAACCCGGTTGGCTAACCACGAGTATCAAGTATTTGATAGATTTGGGAAAATCCGTGAGGTAGAGAAGGGAGATAAGAGCTAGGAATATTGATTGAGGGAAATTGATCATTGATAAAGTAGCTATTAAACTTCCGTACAATAATCTTAATAATCCTTTAATAGATCGAAGTAATTCTCTACTTGCTTTGATTTGATTACCGCCGTTTCCTCTCAACCGCCGCTGTAGCTTCAAGATCAGAGGACTGATCATGAATGAATACCAAACAATAGGAGGACAGGATGCAATCCAAAATACGAATGATGCGATAAATCCAGGAAGAACGTAGACTAGACCTTCTAATGGAAGTGGAATATCGAATCCACCTATAGTGATAGATGCAGAAAGTAAGATTGCCGAAGGCAAATAATGACCTATAGGAATGAAGTTCCAAGGTCTAGGAAGTAAATAGAAGAAATACGAGGCGTGAAGACGTTCGAGTAGGTTATTTAGGGAACGTAGGGATGATTCGAGAGTGCGTCCTAAGGTGTGGAAGCCGTGTGGACCTTCGGAAGGGGTACAGTATAAGGTGAGAGAGTCGATACGATGTCTGGGAAGATCAAGTGGATTAGAATATATACAAGTGAGAGTGAACCAAGCGGGATTGTCTGCTTCAATGAATTGGAGTGGAAGAAGACTATTCACGAAGCTCAGTAAGTCGGAGATGATTTGCTCACCTCGCTAACACCCCATGAGCTGCACTTGCTCTTCCAGTTATCATACATCCGAAATGACTCAATAGATGTTTAGACGCCAGAAGGTATTTGCCGAACCATTCTGGACCTATTGAAGGTACTTCATCAGGTATATTGTGGTATCTTGTCGGTACACCTCCAGTGAACTGGGCAACTCGTGAGATGGTATTGAGTATATCTTGATTTGGTAATCTACCATTTACCCCTTCTACAATTACCAATTAGCTGGATCTTGCAAATTTCTAGTATCCTGTACTTCACAGCCAAGTCGGGAGGGTAGTGAAACTCACCATAGAATAGTCCGATATGGGAGAATGAATGACCCGGATAATCAATGTTCAACCCTGTCCATATCACACCATTGAACAATGTGGGATACTCTCTCATGAACCCTTCTAAACCTTCCATATACCCTTCTCCAACTACTAAGATAAAATTGAATGCCCAGTGATTTTGACCTAACATATACTTTGATCAGCTGAACGTGACGAGATCGAACAAATGACAGCTGTGGTGATATTCGCTTACCTTTCAAGAAATCACTCATAGCTAACAACGTAGCTACCCCTCTCAGATTCGGTGTTCCATCCCTCGATATCCAGTTCGCAGAAACGAGTACACTCTCCGTACCCTTCGATCGAGGTGGTTTGACGTGAGCGTATGTTGACGTGGAGGTGTTGGATGTAGATAAACCAGATGATGAGAATGTATCTTGTAGATATGTTGATCGTCTAGATAAACCACATGGATGAATCAGCTAATTATTCCTATGCGCAGGTGAATGTCCTAGCTGGATGAAAGTATTTCGAGCTTACTCTTCGAATGTACCATTCACTATTCTCTCCAATCTATCTAGATACAGATCCGCTTTATGTACGTTGCCCCAATCAAAGTATGTTGTCACCTATCACTTTATAAGCTACATCTCGAAGTCAATTCGCTGAGATGGTATATTTTAGCTCACCTGACCAGGCTGTAAGGCATGTTCATCTACATACGTCCCCTTCCATAATCCTTCATATGGGATTGCAAGTAGCCACAAGAGTCCCCCTATGGCCAATACCGCGCTATACCAGATATTAGCTTATGTCATGTTGTTGAAGGTACCGTTAGATATAGGACATACCGGATGAGAGGGATTTTGTCCCATATCAAACCCAACACTTTCTTCCGCCTCGCTATTGTCTTGGATACTGTCAAATGCTCCGAGGTGAAGTTGACACTTTTCGTGTCGGGAGGCGGACCTGCATTCCGTCGCCGTATCCTTGATAACATGTTGCTGCTGGGGCCTATTGATAGTATACAATCCTAACATGCAAGAGATTGACAATGATGATTACTCTTTGACCTGTTTACGAGACACGTATAGGTAAGCAAGTGAATGAGGGGACCCCACCTCCACACGCGCACAGACCACTGACCCTCGTTAGGTGAGTAGTAATGTTGACGGTTGACTAGACTACATAAGACACTGTCATCCTTGTTTTCCTTCTTCCCTTCTTCCTCACAACGATTCAGAAACACAATGAAGATACGTTAACATCGAAAAGCAATCTATATACCCACAATGGCACCTAGAAAGGGCGCTCAGCAAGACTGGAGTTGGACTCACACCGTCTCATCCCCCGACCAGATTACTAGACAACATCGAAGAAGGGCAGCAGGTCTACAGGATCTTATTCCCTGTCCGTTTACCTTCAGTCTAGATACACCTACCAAGGTCGAATCTGAAGATCATGAAGATGAGGTGATAGAAGTAGATGCAAAAGGGAAAGCAAAAGCGAAAGCCAAACCGTCCACTAACAAGGTACCTGGATGCTCCAAGCAGAGATGTCTGAAGAATCCAATGTGTTACAACCACTTGGGCGCTGAACAGGTCAGCTTCCTTTGGAACTTTGGCGGGGCATAGCTGATTTGTACCTCAGGTTCTGCATCCCGATGCGAAGAGCGACTATATCGATGATCATGCAGGACTCATACCGGTTGACAGAGAAGGTCCAGCAGGTCTCAGGAATCTAGGTGCGACTTGCTACGCCAACGCTTTCCTCCAACTGTGGTTTTATAACGTAGCATTTAGGAATGGTGTATATGATTGTGTGACTACTGAAGTAAGCTTATCCAACCACAGATACATGATTTAAGCTGACATTCACACTCAGTCCACGCCTCTCTTTCACCTCGCGATGGTTTTTGGCATGCTGCAACACTCGAATAGACAGATGGTAGACCCAATGGGATTGATTGAAGCTCTGAGATTGGAGAAGGGGAATCAGCAAGACGCAGCAGAGTGAGCTGCGAGCCATCTCAAGCGTAAACTCAGCTGACCCTTTTGCCAGATTCTCCAAGCTATTCATGTCTGTCCTCGCTTCTGAATTCGCGAAACATCCCAATCCGAAAATCCGTTCCTTCCTGAAAGATCAATTCGAAGGTGTCATGGAATACTCGACTACGTGCAAGTGCGGTCATAAGAGTAGTACTACTAGTAAGGAAAATGGTTTTATTAAGTTGACGGCAAAAGCTGACACATGTACCCCATAGGCACATTTCTCGAACTCGAACTCAATTTCAAGGATAAATCCACCCTCGAGCAGTGTATCGAAAATCTACAGACTCCCGAAATCCTCGAAGGCGACAACTTGTACAATTGCCCTTCATGTGATCGACGTCGAGAAGCTATACGAAGACAGGTACCGATCAAATACCCACCTGTGCTCCATATGGCTCTCATGCGATTCGTATTCGACTACCAGACTCTATCAAGGAAAAAGTCACCTGCTTCTATCACGTATCCTAAGAATATCACTTTGGGTGATGATGAGTACGAGCTGAGAGCGATAATAACGCACGAGGGGAAAAGTGTAAGCTGTCAGATATGGACTTTGTCGATCACAGCTGATATACCTATCTAGGCACACCATGGACACTTTATATGCGAAGTCTGGGATGAAACGTAGGTCTCCTCATAATTTGGACCAGGTATTGACATAAATAAGACCTTGACTGATATTCATTGCTTTTGCCGTAGGGAACAAAATTGGCTTCTCTGTAATGACGAAGAAGTCACAAATCTCTCCGATCGACCCACGAAGAAACCTCGAAAAGCAATCAAGCTCGATAAGCTTGATGAAGATAAGTATAGCTCGAAGGATGCTTATATGCTGGTCTACAAGAGGAAAGATCAGGGTCAAGTAGCAGCCAAACAACCGCCGCCTGCTATCTGGGATAGAGTTATAGCCCACAATGTGGCGTTGCAAGAGGAACAGAATGCAATAGGGGTAAAGTGAGTGCGATGGCATTTTTAGAGTCGGTCAATCAAACTGAGAAATGCTGATGGATTCTTGAATCAGGCGAATGCAGGTGGAAAATGAATTTAACCAACTCTATAATCTCAAGAAGCATGTCATAAAGAATCTACCAGGTGTGAGTGTACCAGCATCCTCCTTCACATGAAAGGTTTCTCGATATTGACATCTGGAATCCCAAACAGACAGATCACATCATACCAAAAGATTCCCTCATGAAATGGTTGAGGATCCAACATTTCGTAGAACTATACGAGCCCTTCGACATGTCTCCAATTGTCTGCTCCCACGGTGGTATCGATCCCGGTAAGACCGGTGAATCAAGGTTGATCTCCGAAGAAGCTTTCGATCAGATCCAATTGTTGAACGATTGTCCTCAACTGGCTATCTGCTCAGTCTGTGTGGAGAACGGATACAGTAGAGAGAAAGCTCAGTCCAGTTTGGATGGACAAGTCGAAGCTTTTGACGAAGCCAACGTTGGAGATGGCGATTATATAATATCGAAATCATGGCTCGACCAATGGCGTAATGGGTCCTTACCGCATGGTAAATTACCTTCCGACGACAAATTCAGCTTATTCTGCGAACATGGTGGGAGATCGATCGTACCAAGTAATAAACGCAAAGCCACGTACTCGACAATCACCGCTGAGGCTTTGGCAATACTCAAGTCAATAATAGGTGAATTCGAGGTGATAGAGAATGACCAAGAAGAATGCGAAGAATGTTCGTCGATGACTGAGATTAATTCTGAAATACGCAAACAGAGATTAGAAGGTACCAAAGTAGATAGACAAATAAGGAGACTGGTTAATAAAGATAAACCGCCAGCATACGGGCTGGACTATTTTGCCTTATCTTCCGATTTCATCAGAGAGTGGGATAAGTATATGCGAGGTGATAGAGATGAACCGGATCTGGACATGGGGCTGTGTGAACATGGGTTATTAGATTATGATCCGCAGATGGAAAAACCTGATATTTTGGATAAGAAGGGTTGGAAGATGTTAACGGAGAGGTGAGTTTAGGGAAAAATCTCGGTAATTCACATGGGATCAGCTTTTGTTGACCTTGCTTATTAGGTATGGCCAGAAGAATCCTATCGTAATCCAGTTCGGACCTCACACAAGATCCGGTAAGAAGCATAATGTAGAGATGACGGATCCTGGTGTCTGTGAGGAATGTTCTACTGCGAGGTAGGTGTTCTGTCAGCTTTCTTCTTTGACATTGTTGATGGTAACAGCTGACAATTGGGCTCTTACAGACGATCGGATTTCGACGTCATATCTATCCCAATAATAACCATTATCGCATATTACTGTTCTCCCAGTGAATCTGTTACACCCGCCCCTTCAGGATCCGGATCCGACTGTGGTCCAAGAGGGAACGGATTTCCACCTAACAACGGATTCAACCGTGATTTCAACAACAAGAGAAAGTCCAATGGCAGATCGTTAACCACTTATGGTGGGCGATCAACGAGATCAAAATCCAAAAAATACCATTATGAAGGTACGAAAGAGACTTCGATTAAAGATATAAAGATTCATATAATGGATAAGACTGGTGGTAGACTTACACCAATCCAGCAGAAGATATCCTACCACGGTCGAGAGTTGGGATCTGATGAGACGATAGGAAGTATTGGGTTCTTGAAGGGTGATGAGCTGGAGTTAGAAGAGATGGTTGAGGCAGTTGATATTGATGATGATGATGAAATTGAGGTGGTTCAAGATGGAAATGGTGATGGGAGGAAGAAGAAGAGAAGGGTGAATGAGGGATTTGGCGGGACGGCGTTGTTAGCGAGGATCGGTGAGTTCAAAGACTGACAATGTCGTTCTGTCACGCGATCTTCGTATCTGATAGATCAGATGAGGTTGAAAGCGTTGCGTTGATTATGAAATCACTGCTATAGCCTGTCCAGATTGTACGTTTGAGAATGATGGGGCAGCATCATCTTGCGAAATGTGTATGAGGGTGAGTATTTTACAGAACTACATATCGATATGAGCTGATTCCTCGCATGTACGAATAGCCTTTCAAGATGGACGAGATCTTATGAGTTTATGAACTTGATGAACAATTGATTTACCAAGCATTGTGTACATACCCTATTTGACGTTTGAGTGTTACCTAGCATTGTAATGTACACATTTTCATGATATTTGATGACCCCGATGAAATCTATGAGAATCGTAATATGAATGAGATACAACATTTTCTCCTCAATCATTATTTTACACATGATAAGTATGCACGATGACACAAAGCTCTTCGAAATCCCAATAGCCCAAGGATTCCTTTTCCTGCCTGATTGTCTGAGTTATAACCATGTCAAAATTTGGTGAACTGACCGATGATCTACCTTGTTCGTTCCAGATCCAATCTGTATGACGATCACCTGCGCCAAGGTTTCTTTTCCAACTTATCACTCAATTTAACCCAATCTTTCGTTATTCCACTTTCCACGGGCACCTTCTCCTTAAGCAATGGACAATCTTCCCACCATGTCTTCTGATTCTGCTGGGTATTGAGTGGACACCAATTGAGATGTTCATTAACTAAATCGAACTCTTTCTTCTCACCCTGTTCTCCAGCAGCAAATGCCCACAGACCGATACGTCTCTGACATATCCTACAATGTACAATCTCCGTGTTTTCTTGTTCTTCCTTTATATGATCGGATGGGAGTGAGTTCTGATGATAGGGATACCATCCAAATAGACTTGATAAAATTGATTCTTTACTGATATTGCCGTCCGTCTGTTCAGAGGGCGATTGATGAGATCGCATAGACCGTATCAGACATTCTTCCTGAGTTGGGGATAAAGGTGATTTCACTTGGATAGTAGATAGAGTCGGTATGGAGGAATGTAGATGTTGAGCTAAGGGGGAGAGGTTGGAGGAAATTAATCGATGGAGGAGATTACGCAGTTGGTCGTACAGTTCATCTGTGAGATATACCTCAGTCAGCTGAAGCTCGTAGATCTCATATGAAGTTTCTGGGACAGCTGAACATACCAGGAGACCTCCTTATTCTCCATGCACAATCTTTCTTATGTGACAGTTCAAACCCTTTACTCAACCTCTTAGATACTTCCTCCCTCACTCTTTCATCCCTTATATCATCCATCCCATCCAACTTCAAGCTATTTCCACAAACCCCACAATGCAATGTATTTCGAGCACTATTTTTCCATCCATGAAGAGAAGCTTTGATAGGTGATAGATGGGTGGGAAGTAATGGTGAATACCTATGAATCTGATATGTCCTCAATCTAGATAATAGTCCAAGTGGAGAATATGGTAGATATTCTTCTGATGATGGTAGTTGTGGGATAGGTTGAGTACAGAGGATGATCGATGGAGTGAGGTGATTGATAGGAGGTGGGGTATATATCCTTGATTTCTTCGATGGAGAGGAGGGAGAGGATATCAACGAATCTAATGCTTCTAAAAACCTTTTACGCGTATAACGCTCTTTCACCAGTTTGATCTCATCGATGTTCTCTTCTTTACTCAAGCTGGAGTCTATAAGATCAACTTCGATATCGGGTATAAGTGAATTCAAAGGTGGATGAGCTTGAATGTCCCCTGGATCCTCTTCTGTATCAGAAGTATCAGAGGCGAACGCCCATTCATCATCTGCGTAGAGAAGTTTGAATACGTCTCGGAGGTCTGGATCGGAATCACCAGACGGGGTTGACATGTTGAGTCTTGATGAAGATGATGTCAGTGGATGTACAGAGATGATATCCCAGATAAGAAGAGCATGGAGGTGAGATGTTATAATTGAAAGAATGTCACTCTGGTACTCGTACAGTAGGTTAGGTTGATTATCCTCCACGTCATCACTTTTCTCTTCCCTATAGATAGATCCACTGATTTGTTCGAGGTAGGATACAATTGTGCAATTGTCTGTTGTTCAGCTTTTCTTCCCTCCTCCATTCCAGCCAGCAAAACATAAACCCGAAGAACCAGAGTAGAGAGACCAAGGGTCATCGAAGCGGATCAGGACAGGCAATTTACACAGAGACCCGCCCCGGCAGAGGAAGCCAATCACAATGTCCTTCGACCCATTCGAAGCTCGGATGCAGTTCCTCCAACTACTTCGTAAACTCAATGCGTCTCAACCTTCTATCCAGAAAGTTGTGGGATATGCTATCAAATATGGCTCGAGGTGTAGTGAGGACTTATGGGAATGTATAGTCGAGCAATGTGGGAAGGTGCGTTGGCCTTTTCTTGACCTGTTTCACTTCCTGCAAATACATCGTTGTATAGGTATCGAGTCAATGGAAAAAGCCTAAACTAACTTGATACCAACATTCATAGGGATCATTGAACACACGTATAAATATCTTATATTTCCTCGACACCCTGCTCGAAGCTTCTCTCCCTCTGGGACCTGTCGATGCTCCATACCCTCAACTAGTGACGCAGAATTTACAGGATATAGTGGGGAAAGTAGTTCCGGATGGACGAGATAGGGTACTGAATCTACGAAGTGCGAAACAGGTGTGTCGTCTTGAACTCATATTCTACAGCTGGTTGCAGATCCTCTTGAGACCGAAACAAGCTGATGTGGTTGTGTGGGGTAGATATTGGAAAGCTGGAGACTTAGGCGAGTTATAGATCATGATGTTGTTGAAGAAGCTTTGAAATTTCTCGAAGGAAGGACGCATAGGTGAGTATGGTATAATATGTCCAGTCTTCATTCTCATCAGACATGTCGAGTCGGGAAATTGTGTAAAGAATCCCTGCTCATGATGTTCTTTCGATATGTCCGTGTGTCACAGCGACGATCCATCGAATAAACGGAGTCATGAACAGGCTTTTTCGAAAAATGAGATTCTGCGGAGGATGGAAGAAGATCGTGAGAGGGTGAGTGTCAATACTGTTCCTCGCTCCTGATGGCAGATCCTCGTCCAATGATCGATCAGAAGAACAAGGCTGATAGTTTCAAATATGCATATCACAGCATAAACGCTTGAGAGAACGAATATGGATACTACCAATCCCACCTTTACACCCCCAATCATCTCAACTCCCTATCAAACTCAAATCATCCCCATCGACTACTTCACCATTTACACCTGCCTCACCGTCCAATTCGAAACCTTCTAACGCATCGACCCCAAATCAAGGTAAGATGGCTCCTCCACCTGTACCGGTGGCCGATAAGGAGAAGACCCAAGAGATTGAAGGAGGTGGGCTGGAAACCGCTTTGGAAGTGGAGTTCGAGCAGGCTTGGGAGGGAGTTAGTGATATTGACGAAGAGGAATTACAGAGGATGAAAGAGTGAGTCATTCCCTCTTAGATCAATGTTACGCATACCTGATGCCTTCGAGGGTCATTGCTGGATGAGGATGATATGCTGATCACTGTTATTCGTGTATAGGGATATAAAGTTAGCTAAATTAGATATACCGATAACAACATCATAGGATCAACTCCTTCGTCTCTACATACATATGTTGTATAATCATGACTCATCTGTATCTTATACCGCGCATATCATATCACAATTCATCATCACGATTAACGATCTCGCTTTCATTTGTCATGTTTCGATCTGATGTGATTGTTTGCTCATCGTTGGTGATATGACATTCACGAATCATTTCATCATGAAAAGATGATACGCATACCATACTGTCATATTCATACATTCATTGTACATCCTGTCAAATAATTATATGACTGTATCCAAAGCTGGCAAATCAATTTAATTATAAGGATCTACAATGAGAAAGTTCAGTTCAATACAGACTACACTACTATCAACTGTCCCAATATCACATCCATCATAACATACCGTACTGTCAAATTATCGTCCCATCAATCACACCTTCATCATCTCGCGCGACCTTCTCGTCCGATGTTGATCAAATACCTTTTTCCAAATCCCTAGATCTTCCATCAACTCCCTCACCTCCAATCCTAGCATCTTCACCCGCCTCCCTATCCCACTGAGGTTCCAGCGCCTCATCTCGATTAGTCTTGACTTTCCTCAACTCATCCTGCCTCTCCTCTTCCCTCTCTCGCGGCGTTTCTTTTGACTCTTCGTCGATTGTATGCGGAGTAGAGGGGGCGTATCGCGATTTACGTCGGAGGTATGGTCCGTACTTGTAGAATAGGAATGGCATTGGTGCGCATGCTATAGCAAGGACCGCAACAACTATTCGGTTGCAAGAGTTAGCAGATCATACGTCTTTGATCTCGTTGCGGGTAGGAAAGACATTATCATCGTCGTCACTCACTAGTCCCGGCAATATGTAATCCCAGATTCCTATACATCGTCACAGCGAACAACGGGAACGCCGCCCCGAACAAACATCTCAATACAGCTAGAGCTGCCAATGCACTAGCCGCATAGAGCGTGTAAGAATCGATAATGTAATTGACCATACTGTTGAATATCCATAAAAAGCCAAGTCCAAAGGGTATACAGGATAAGATTGACCATATCCAATGTACGGGTGGTGCAGATGTCCATGCGAACCACATTAATCCGATAGGTAGTAGGATCGCCGCAATACATGCTAGAGGGAGTCTGGTCTCGGGAGGTGTAGGTTTACCTGGGACTGTGGCTTTCTTGTACCACCTGTCTCCTAAGGGATTGAGAATGTTACCTAGGACTAGACCGAATCCCATTCCCAGGAAAGCTAATCCTCCTTGACCGACTGAACGGTAGCTATAAGTCAGCAAGAGGATGAGGCGAAGAGGGATGAGAGGGTTGACTCACCTGACCATCCTCTGATTTCTTGATAGATTAGAGGGAAACATGCGAAGAAGAGGTATAGACTAGATCAGACCACCAAAACCGTCAGCTTGGCTATAATGCCTTGTCAAGAAACTGAGTATCGGTACTGATAGACCTACATTCCATATACAATCGCACCTAGTATCAATCCGGGTGAGCTTGGTCATCCTTTCTTTCAGATTCGGAATAGTATACGCCTTGCTCACCATATATTGCCAAACATCCAACAATGACTTCAGTGAAGAGCAATTCGAATGGTCTCAATAGACCAATCTTAATAATCTCAGATTTGGATTTTTTCGCTTTATCGAATTTAGCTATATACACTTCACCTTGGGACAACGTATTAAGTTGTTTGGCTTTACGACGAAGGATCGTAGGTGCGTATGTTTCGGGCATGATCACTATAGTCGCCACTGTTACGATACTACGACGAAATACAGGTCAGCTAACTGAATCGAGAGATATCATTTCGGAAGATCGACTGGTATAGCTTCTCTGTAGAAGGAGTTTTCGAAAATAACTTACAGAGCGTATATAAATTGAATCCAGTATACCCATCGATATCCACATCGTTCCGTGACATATCCACCTGGATTGGGTACAACCTGGTAAGTTCCCTTCCTCGTGTAAACCAGCGTCAAGCTATGTGAATGACATTTACTTACCTACTATTGGACCGAGTACAGGACCAAGAAAGGGTGCCAAAGAGAAAATACTTGTAGCCATAGCTCTCTCGTGTCTTACATTTTTATCAATCGATGGTCAGCTCAAGTATTAAATTGGCTATTTGATACGATTATAGGTCGACACGACTCACGCTGCCCACATATCACCAATTTGACCACCAGGATTCGTCAACGTACTACTCCCCCAGAAACCAGCTAAGAATCTCATCACGAGTAACGTCCGAGTATTGTGGGACAGTGCAGTGCCGAGGTTGAACATTGTAAAGAGAGGGAACGAGACGTAAAAAGCGAAATTACGACCCCATATTTCAGAGATGGGTGCCCAAATCAATGGACCGAGAGCGAATCCTAAACATACATCACGAAATCAGTTGCCTCATCGCGATGTGTGTGAGTGGTTATCTCATTGGAACTGTGACGTACCAAGTATAAACAAGCTTATACCTGCTGTACTCAGCTCCCTACTCATGCCATACTCCGGTATTATCTCAATCACGGTCGAACTATAACTGACACTTGAAAAGGGTGGACATAGAGCTGTGATACCTATAAGGAGGGTTAACATCCATCGATACTTCTTCGACCAATTGTACGGGTTCGTAGGGTCGTTAGCGGCAAAATCGACAAGGTATGGATCTGATGATGTTCCTGAGCCTGGATAGGTGTGTTTGAGTGTCGGTTCTGACCCAGAGAGAGATCGTGTGCGAAGAGGATGTAAGATGCGTTGGAGTATCGATGAGGGTGACTGAGGGGCTATCGAAGATGGTGTAGGAAGGGGTTTGGTCAAGACTGTCGTCTTATTGGGTGGTCTTTCTAACTCATTCTTATTTTGATATGATTTCACATGATTATTCGAGGGGTCTGGTGATCTTGAAGTACTCTTATCGCCAGTCGTATGATAATCATCTCCGACAGGTGAATCATCGTTATTGAACATTGTCGAAGTCGAAGATAGGGATGAAGGGGTATCCAAATCGGTCCGAGGCATTTTCACTATATACAAATACGACTATAACTTGATTCTCAGTATAGGGCAGACTTATGGATTGTGTTGGGAGAGGATAGATACAGTGGACTAGACGAGGATGATAGGACGATCGAGTATGATTATGTTACAAAGACTATAAACAGTTCGATCGTTCAAATCAACAACTGACGACAACAAGGAAGAAACGTCGAGAACAATAAAAGGCAAAGATCAACTTCCACCTCACATAGAGATGATGAATATCATCTACTCCAATGATACCTTAAAGTCGCGAATGGAATACGCTCCAGCATCTCCACTCACCGCTCATCACTCACATCGCTCGTGATTAACTTTTTTCTTTTCCTGTCCCTTTCTAATTTCGCTCATGTCCGATAGAGTTATCGGGCGATCCGGATCTAGTTGCCGATCATCGTGCCGAGAGCACGGTATTGGTTGAACTTGCATATAATTATGAGTGTATGTATGCATGATCTACTCGATCAGCAATATATCAAATGCTATATGTTATTACTACATATGCAAGGTAAACAAGGCTGATGATAGTGATGATAGGCAAGAGCAAGTAGGTATATACACCTTCATCATCTTGAATCTATACTGATTCAAACCCATTGTTCCATGCGTCGCATTCGGTCCCCATCAACCAGTCCTCGCACACAAGCAAAAACATCACCCCATGATCTCCTTCTCAACCGAGCTCCTCAACTTCTTATAATCCTTCTCATCGAACCTGACCTGATCACACGTCTTCATGAAATTCTCAGGTAAGAGCAAACTATCCTGAGGAAGGTTTTGTAAATATTTCAATACCGTAGTTGGGTTTTTCTGTAAGCCCATTAAACGTTCCTTCGATAAAGTTAGGATGGCGAACGAAGCGATGAGAAGAAATCGGGGCCCTAAGCGACGAAAGACAGAACCAAATCAGCGTAGCTCGACCTACTGATCAGTCACAATTCAGTTCTCGCTTACCTTCAGAAACGACAGCATCTATAACTCTCAGAGTAGTGGGCCAAGGTAAACATCTGATAAACAATTGACTAAACCATTTATCGAGGAAAGATATTGCTACGGATGCGGAAAAGATCGTTGTCAGCGACTATGCCAACATAACGAGGGAAAGATGACTTACGATGCAATCCAATCTCATTAAACAATTTACCCAACTTCGGTTCTTCCTTCATTAACAAACCCATAAATACCGACGAATCGATTCTCAATCCTGTCCTATCGTTCGAATTGGTATAGTAATCCTTCAGAACGGAATTTACTAATCCACTCAACAACCAGAAACTATCTTCTGCTACACAATGTATCAACAATGCTCCAGCAATCAGGGTCATCTCGGATCGATAGCCTGAAGGAGCGAAGTTGGAGTATGCACGAAGGATCAGACGGAGGTCCTGTTGACCTGCTGAGTTGGACGAGGCGAATATGGAGTGGTCGGGGTATGCACTATGATTTCACGATAAGTCAGCAAGGAAGTAGAAAGTGGAGATGTTAGACGAAAAGCAAGAAGAGAGATGGATGTTTAACGGGGTCTAAGTTTAGATGCAGAAGGAGTATTACTCACCCAGCAACATCTTTATCGATCCTCTCATCCTCCAAGCCATTATCATGCGCAATCAGTTCCTGATACAATCCCGGTGTTCTAGCTGAAAGTGTATTGGCCATGAACCACGCCCACACCTTTCCCCTAAGGGATGAAGGTACTCCAGCGTCCAGAACAAGTTTACGGACTTTCTTAGGTGGGGAAGTATTGGGTGGAAGAGGTGTCGAGATGATGGAAAGCTAAGGGAATCCAAAATGAACGATAGATCAGCATCATATTCTATGACATTTCTGATGATTGATTGATTTGACAGCAGGTCTCGATGCAGCAGATCGTGTTTAGCCAGAACAGACTAAATCACACAACGATAACCACATTGTATGATAATCACACTCACCCATTTCTGTTCAATAACCCTATGATCCCCCGGCTGACTCCTACTCTGGAAAATCTCTGGTACAGGTGATCTATCTTTTAAGAATCCCCACTCATCAGTCTCCGGTAAAGCTCTAAGAGAGTTTATGGAATTTTGCGAGGTTATCGTCGACTGTCTATTCAGGTTGGGTCTTTGCGAAACGTCGCTAAACGATCCAGGAGATATAGGTGAATTGTCTTCGATTGGTGATAAAAGTACTCCATTTGCGTTCTGTCGTTTGGGTTGTATAAGTTCGAAATCCAACCCTTCAGCTTTGACAGTTTCCTCTATAAAGTCTTTATGAGATATCGCACCTCCTCTCGAAGTGATAGACGAAGGCGTAGTATAGCTTTTCTTAGGTGTCTTGGAGTTGATAGACGAATTGAAGGAGAAGGAGGATGATCTGGCGGATCCAGGAATATGTAACGATGGTGTAGAACCATTTCCGTTACTTATTCCATGGTGGTGCACAGACGCAGGTGTTGAAGGGATAGGTAGATGATTGACTGTGGCGCTCGATGAGGATGGCGAGTGTGTACCTGTAGGTGGAGTCGCGGGGTTCAAGGATGATTTCCTACCACCGAAGAAAGATCTCTTCACGGAACTTGCAGACTGAGGGACCGGCGACTTGATAGAAGGGTCAGGTAATGGCGGAGTTTGATCGATCTGGATTGACAAAGCCGGTGGTGGAGGGGTAAAATCCTTCTTTACCCCCACACCCAGAGTCTTGGCTACAGTAGCAGAGAAACTTCGCGCCCTAGGTCGACCGACCAAGGATGGTGGACTGGGTTTAGCGAGATCGGCTTCGAGAGGCGTACTGGGTGTAGGTGGTACAGGCGAAGTCGCGCTTCTAACAGGATGAGGATGTGGGTGAGGTGGAAAGGGTGAAGCTTGATTCATCGTATCTTCATTGGCCAAGATGGGTGACGCCAAAGGTGAAGTAGCTCTTCTATGAGCATCATGAGGTGACGGTGCACGGCTTTTGGAGGAAGGCAATCCTAAGCCAATGGCCTCGTGTCCGTGAGAAGAAGGGGGAGGAGTAGGAAGGACGGGCATTCCTGGGCCATTTACTAAAAATGTGATTGGAACAGGTCCCTTTGAAGCTAGTAAATCAGCTTCCATTCTCCCCACGAGCGTCAGGCCCCTGGGTCGTTTCCCATCGAAGGTAGATCTAGCTACATCCACTGCCTGTCGAGTAGCTGATACGCTATGCGGCGAAGAGGGTGATCCCGGGGTCCATGGAGCTGATTGATGCAAATGAGGTGATAGACTGGGGGAGTGAGTACAAGGTGGAGGAGGCACCAGGCTGTGGGCAGAGATTATACCATTGTCGGTCACATCGATCTTTACTTCAATCTCGTCGATGGGCAAGGGCGAAGCGAGAAGAGAATGGCCGCTAGCGCTCTTCGTCATGTCATGACCCACCGTCTCATGGCCAGCCGAAGATGGAGCATTGAGCGGTTCAGCCTCATGAGGTTGAGGGGTAGCGATGTTCGTCGACTCTTCGGAATCATGGGTGGTACTTGCTGATCTCTGACCTGAAGTGGTGGAATCAGAAGGGCTGCTTTGGTGCGCAGATATGGAAGATGAACCATGGGTAACGTGCTCATGAGGGTCATTCCCAGCTGATTGCATTTCGCTGTCATCGTTCTTCGCATCAGTTGAAGGCGCAATAGCTTGATATTCTTGGCGTGATTTGAAAGGACTGTTGGTCGAATCGTTTTCAGACTCCTCCTTCTCCCTTTCTCTCATGATTCTCAACCGTAATTCCGTAGCTACCGATCTGCCACTTTGTGCGGAAGGCATATCTAACTTGTGGAAATGGGATTGGTTAGGCGTGGTGGGCGTAAGCTGATCAGATAATTTGGGTGTGATTTGGATTTGCTCTCCTTCTTGATTTTCCTCCTGGACTTGAATTGTACCGTTTGGATCAACATTGTGTTGACTTTGATTTGCCTGAAGGATTTTCTTGGCCGAAGGTAACCTGAAACTCTCTGTTTGAGGACTTCGACTCAATCGGTTGTCCATCGACCAAGCAGGGGACGACAGTCCTGGTGACGCACTACCTACGCTCAGTGGTGAGGGGACTTTACTAGCTGCTTTGGCAGCTCTAGATAATCTCTTCTGTTGGATTGCCAAGCTCATCCGTTTCGCTGGACCGTACATGCTCTCTCGAGCGTAGTCGTCGTAAATATCCCATTCGACGTCATCTTCATCTTCTTCTAGATCCTGTTCATCTCCATGTTCACTTTCATCTTTGCTATGAAAGGAGGATGAACGACGGTGGAAGGGCGCAGAAGCAGATCCTGTGGGTGGTTGATGAGATGCAGTAACCGATGTAGTGGAGGGGGACTGATCGTCTAGATAGGATAAGTCAACATCATGATTAGCATAGAGTCAGCTTGAGGGTGGTATGCTTGTGTGGAACATACCTTTGAGCTCTTCCAAGCTATCAACCTTTATGCCTCCATCTCCATCCTCATAGTCATCTTCATTCTCGTTACCGCCCATCATGAATCCACCTATCCCTCCGAAAGCTTCACTACTGTTGTTTGATACTATTGACCTTCTTTCACCAATCTGTTGCGGTTGCTGCTGTTGATCGAAAAATCCTTGTTGTCGATTATCCTGTGATAAGGCAGGTGATGGTTGAGGTGAATCTAATTCGAACGGTTCCGAGATTCTCTTCAATTCTCGTCTACTTCTTGTCACCAGATGAGATTGTAGCTCTTCTACTCCTTCAGCTTCCTCCTCTTCCTCATCGTATTGATAGCTAGAATGTTTCGTACAGCTCGGACGAGGTGGTGAAGGAACAGTCAAAACAGTTTTTGGTAGATCTTTGACACCGTTTGGTGGTGTACTACTTCCAGCTAAAGAGTCAAATTTCACATTCTCCCTTTCTACCCATCCTATCACACCTTCACATGATGCCAGTAAGACTTTTCCAAGGTCACGTAGTAAGATCAACTCGTCCCCTGATATGTACATTAGTTGATCGGGCGCTTCCGCAACACAGTCTGTGAGACTACAGCAGATCCATCAGCTATATACTCTTGGGAGGACGATTGATTGGTAGTGATGAAAGAGGACGTACGCTACCCCCTTTCCTATCCCTCCTCTCTCAGCCAAAGCTATCAGATCGTTCAACTCTCTTGGATCGAGGTATCCCATTGTCGGCAGGGGTTCGGTATTATACGGTTGATATATGAAAACTATAGAAAGTTCGATTTTGATGATGGCTAAGGGGGTCTTAGCTGAGCATGGTTGCAGTGTACAATACGGGCATAGGTGTATTGAATGGTGTTCAGAGGAGAGAGAGCGACCATGTGCAAAATATATTCATTTGACATGAACGTATGAGTCTGACCTGACGCGTCCATACAGACAATCGACAATTTAATCTGAAACACGAACCATACAATACACGGAATCAAACTCCATAGGGAGGTCAAACTCAAAACTATAACCTTCAGGCATGTCATTGGATCTTTCGTTGCTTTGGTGGGTATCGCCAATAATTGATCAGCTTGCCCAGCACAAAATAGCACCTTCATGGAGTCACCTGTCATCCCGCACTGTCAAGAGTCCCTCGATAGTTCGAGATGTACTATGGTTCTAGCCGATATCAGATGCTATAATGACCCCTCCCTCCTCGACAGGCCTTCGTCACCAACCCTTGGACACGATCATCATGCTGATCAGTGATCAGATATCCAGCATACAGCGATGACTATGGTCTATCAAGCCATGGCAGATGGGTAGTATGGACTGATTTAGATAGATCACTGTGTGCACGGACCGTTCCTTGATGATGATACCAGACTGATGCACAGACCTCTCCTTATCATATCCCTATCAATGACATAAACATGGCATCAATGGATCAGCGCAGATTACCATGATACTATATATACATATATTGATACTCACATCCTTCTTTCTCTTTTCTTCTCAACGTCAGACTTGAAAAAATAACTAAACGTCCTGAACCGAAAACAACCTTCAGTCACTGATTGAAACGACGACGAATAGTACTCTCTATATTTCTTGAAATTCACTTATACCTTGTTTTCTGTATGTATCTTCCTCATGACCTGATCATGATAGCGCGCTTACATCGATCTGCCTTTCTACTTAGGATACTGATGCCGAGGAAGAAAAGTCAAGCCAAGAAAGTTGGAGTAACCGACGGGTTGGTGAACCTACTCTCCGACCCCTGCGTAATCAACGTCGGATCATCAGTAGGCAATCTTACCTCCAGGACATCTGCTATTGGCGCACTTCCACGAACAATAACACCGAACATTCACAAAATTGGACGAGATACTCGAGCTACCACCAATAAATATACGACGTCAAAAGCACCCCTTAAATGGACGTTGAGAAGGAGATCGGAGGGAACCGAGACAGTAGAAGCAAAAGAACTGGAAAGCATCCAGCTGACCAAGAGGTATACTCCGAAACCTGCAAGCTTCGAAAGCTTAAGGATCATGGATTGGTCTCGAATCAGCCAATGTTGGGATCACAATTCCGAAGAATGCTGGTAGTGAGTGATGCTTTCCTACTGTCTTCGTAACAATTACCTCCAGTGTCTTCAATAATCTTCCTCGACATACGTCAGGCTGATGATTTACATCTGAATCTTCCCAGTCACAAACAGATCAACTGTACCAATTATCGCAAAACAACCCACTTCGCTAATCCGATACGATACCCCCGGGCACTCGGACGAGGACTTGAAATAGGTTCATGTAAGGATTGCAAGAAGGATGGATGTCCTTGTTCGGTCTCAAGCGAGAATGATAGATTCTATGGTCTATCTTACAGCTTGGACAATCCCCCTGTCATTCATCGAATTGATACCTCCCAAGGAAAGTTAGTAGAAGGCAAAGTCGATATGAGGGTATTGTTAGAAGATAGCAATGGAGACGAAGGGAAAGACAAAAAGGAAAACAGAGAAGAAGGAGGAAGATCCGTCACTCCTCGAGTGGCTAATACCACCTTGAAACATGGATCGAAACGACAAAGACCTTTGGATTCAGACTCGGATCCAGAGGAAAGTAACCGATCTCACGCTGGCGGCTCAAGGAGTGGTCAATTGAACCGTGTGAGACGTCGCATCATCGTAAGCATCCCTTCCTGTTCAGTCAGCCGTTTAAAGGCTCATAGATGTTAATTTTGCAGGTTTCACCGAAAGACAATTCCGAAATAATCATTCATTCAGGCAACCACCACGATGATCAGGATCCCAGTTCGACTTTACGAAGCTCGGCCTCCTTGATCAGCGATTGTGCTCTTCCATTACATCCACTGCGCAGGATGATCGCCCTGACATGCCATCGTCGACCTCTACAAATCCTTCTACCTCCACCAGGACTCTTGCCGGTGACGAGCCAAACCGCTCGAACTTTGCATCAGTTGATGTAGTGACTGAGAGTTCAAATATTCCGACTTGCACTTTCACAAGCGGTAGCACCCCAATACGACATCACGTTCCTACTGCAGCCCAGTTACAGGTAACTCGACTGAAAAACAAACTTAGAGATCAGGGCGAGCGACTTGACAAGATGATGAAAGACAATGAGGTTATCATGGCCAAATTAGGCCAGGTGTTTATGGAAAGAGATGAAGCGGTTAGAGAAAGGAACGAGTTGGCTAAAGAAGTAGATAGATTGAGAGAAATCTTAGGGGATACAAAGGGGTAGTCGTTCGAAATGAGGGAAGTCTGAATCAGTGTATGATGGCATAATATAACATATGGTGTATAGACCGGGGTCAATCCGAATCCGGAAAGGTAGACAAAAATTGTGGCAGAAGTTCGGTACAAATGGAAGGAAAACAGTTCATCTCGAAAGTGTATACATAAATAGGGTGTACGAGAACAAGTCGGATTACTTAACGAAAGAGAATGATGTTTCATGTAAATGATATATATAACGTAGCGTCTATAGTCTAGATGTCGTCTATGTACTCAAAGACAAATACGTATATTCCAAATCGACTGACCGGTTCCTTCTGATAAAAGTAACATTGGAACCATGCTGAATGCGTGTCATATCATAGCAGCGCAAAATCCTGGATCGGTTAAGATGAATTTGAGACGTAGTAAGACGATTGAGAAATTGGGTGAGGCGGTGATCGAGAAGGAGGGGCTGATGGGAGAGTCGAAGAAGTTGAGAAAGACGCTTGGGGAGAAAGAACGAGAGATAGGGAATGCGTTGAATCCGTGGCCAATACACGGCATATTACCAAAGCATAAGCGGAAGGGGTGTCATTGATCTCTCAGGCGATTGAGGTGATGGTGCCATCGGCGAGCACATCGATATCGTCACCAAATTACAGCGAAATGCGCATATATATATATATATATATACATACAGATAAGATTTATCTTTCCCACCGCGTCAATCTTTTCCCAAAATAGTTGTGCTTTGTTAGTCAGGCGACTTAGTCAAAATGAACGACACTAAGAGGATCACCCACATGGCCCCAAGTCAATATACGTTAACCAAAGAAGACGTCAAAGAGACTTACACCGCAGTCATATCATCTCTCATCTCTTGCCACACTTTCTCTCAAACTCAGTACTCGCTGTCTCCATTCCCTATCTGCTCCACCTAGTACGTTCCGGATCAAGTGCGTTCCAGCATCTCCATCACCATCAAACGCCCATGCACCCTCTGCTCTTCCACCCGTACCAGGCAGTTCTTGTGCGGGGTAGGGTCTAGGATCGGTAGGTGAAACCATGGGATATCTCTCAGGTAAAGCTTTTTTGGGAATATCACCTTGAGAGGGATTATCTTTGTATGCGGCTGTTAAGAGGACAGCCTCTTCTGAAGTGAGTCTGTCCCATACTACATACAGTCGAATAGCCTCATCAGTAGGGATTACAGGAAAAGAGATGATACAGGGGGAGTGGCAGACTTACCCCCATCTGAAGCTAGAATGACGAATTTCAGATCCTCATCAGGGTTCGATTTGAGATCTCGAAGAGACACTGCCGCCTCAGTATCGGTATATGGAGGAGTCTTCTTAGGGAAATGGTTGAATGCCTGTTTCGTTTGAAATACATTCCAAATTCTGCGGTTCGCACATCAAACCGTCAGTCCTTTGGTATGGTTTAGTACCCATAGATTCGTCTCGTAGAAAATATTGTGTCAATCAAAGCAAACCTACTCATTCTCCTCTGCATGTGATCTCACACTGTAGCTACCCCCAAATTTCCTAACCACATCATTAGTCCCCAATATCCTATTTCCCCATCCTCGATCGTATATCACTCGATCAGCTTCTTCGGGAGGATGTCGAGAGAGTCGTCTATAATCCCGACTCAAGGATCAGTATAGTACCTTGTAGTCTAATCTCCAATGGGGATTCTTCCCCTCGATCGATGTTATAATACTATGTTGTGATTTACCTTTGACATTCCTTGGAATTTTGTCCACAGTGATCTTCCGTCAACACATCACATCTCCACTTCCCCTCTTTATGATTATACCACCCAGCAACAGCTCTCGAGTCCCCCACGTGAGCAACGTAAATCTTGGAAGTAGACGTATCGACTATGACTGTACATGCTGTACAACCACTACCCTCCGTCGCACCAAATAAGAAATTTGATGGACCAAGTTTAGGAAGTATAGGTGAAGTATCTTGTCTTTCCAGTAGACCTCGTAACGCGGAAACAGGAGCGTTCAAGAAATCTTGGTTGATAGCTATGAAAGTATCTGTCAATGCCCATTCCAATCGCTCTTGATCGATTGGTTCTCCTTTGGAAGTGTCTTGCCTGAGTCTTGCGATGGTCAGTGCCAAACATGCATGAAGGGTCTTGCTTATCATATCGCTAAAAATTGAGCCGCCCATTCCATCGAACACGGAGAAAAACATTAGTTGATCGTTGTCTTCATCGCTTTTGAATCCTTCATGATCTTCGGTCGTAACACCAATACCGGTATATGCGATTGGAGTAATGATATTTGTTATCTCATACCATGTTTTCCAAAATGCTCCTCCTTTATTATCCGCACATCTTACCAAGTTTGCCAATTGGTCCAAGGGGATAATATCAATCTTATGTCGATCTTCACAGATCGCATTGGAAGGAACGACAATCTCGTCCCATCCCCTGACTCTAGTACTCTCAAGAGGGAGCGGGACTCTGAAAGACTTAGCATTCTTCTTCATGAATTTTTCAATCTCATCTACTGTTCGAACGTAAAATGTCCCTTCCCATTCGCGATCAGTAGCATCGTTAGGACCGGATTGGCCCCATACTTTGATTAATGGTCCTGGGAGGACTTGTATGAATGCTTCGTCCCCGTTCGATTGGGTGGTTCGGATTATGGGTAATGGGGAGTTGAGCTTGATTGGTTGAAGGGAGGACATGACGTTGTGTACGATGACAAAGATAGTAGATGATCAATAGAGTTTGTGTTAGAGAGATAGTATAGAGGATGATGGAGCTGGGAGTTGAGGACAAGATGATATACTGGAATGAATGATGAATTTTATATACCTTGAGAGAGAGTGGGCATTCCGAGTCGAATGTGAGTTCCAGGGAGACGAAAGGATTCAGTATGTCCACCCCTTATTCTTGACTCCTTCAAGAAGTCTAACTTAAGCGAACTGTATACACGTCAGAGCACTTCAAAGGGTGTCTCCCTTCTAGCGTTTCCGATCAAATACGCGTGAATGCACCAAGGATCACAAAGTTGTATGATACTTGGATACAGGGTAATCCTGACATTCACCTATCTTGTAATTTGCATGAACGATAACTGGAAGACATACTTCACTCCACAGTTGTCGTGCAGTATCGTCACGCATTTCGATCGCCACTCACCACTGCCACTGTGGGACGTATGACTGGAAAAGGTGATGATGGGCATGTTCAATGGTACAGTGATCAATCATCTAACATAAAATACATGAATAGTCCATTCAAGTCCAAGAAATCTCATAAAACATAAACAAATCATGATCATCAATATCGTTCTATTACTATAAGTATATATACAATGTCGAATGTACATTTGCACATGGTCTAACATCCTTTTCACCTGGAAAGTAACAAAATCATTTCCATATTCTATATCCAGCCGATCATATGTCTCATCATCTCGTTGATTCTACATGGTGTTGTTTTCTCTAAGGATCGACGATCTAGAATCGAGCATGATCTTGTTCATACTCATCTTCCATAAGCTTCACGATATCCATAATTCGGTCCATTATAACTACTCGCATCTACCCAACCACTCCCCGAGTTCCTGTGATTGGGGTTCCCACCATTTTGATATCCATATCCTTGTCCGTACGAATCACCATAAGGATTAGGGTTGTTATATCCACCATAACCATAATCATACGTACCTCCCTGTCCCTGAGGTGGCGGAATTGGACTTGGATCTCCATCGATTACTCCAGTTCGCATCAAAGGATCACCAGATGTTATCGAATCCGAATGTCTCTGTAGGGTGTGTGCAGGTGGAGGAGGGAGTTGTGACATATTTGGCGGCGGAGGGGGTGGACCAGTAGGTGCTGGAACATATGCTGAACCTCTGGTACCATTGTTACGTGAGTTAAGAGGTCGTCGTTGTTTCGAGCCGCAACATGATGCCAAAGTGCATTTGATGATGGCCCATAGTAGACCGAGCACCTGTAAGGTCGATTAAGATCAGTCAAGAACACTGACAATTAAGCCACTAGCGAATGACGAAGCAAAGGAGAATAAGGCAACTGGATGGCGATTATACTTACCAGTAATCCTACAACGATTGTAACAGGGATCGATATCTGCAAGTTCTGAGTGTACCAAGCAGCAGCTGTAGCCTGCCATGATCCAGCTTTACAAGTCTGGTTATAACAATGACCGCCGTAGCCTAGTCGTCCATTGAAGAATATCATCAGCTTGGTCTTCAACCGAAGTCACATTCCAAGCTCACCACAGGGTGACCCATCCACCAGGGAAGTTTGCAAGACAACACATTGATTGCTGCATTTTTCATCAGCGCCTATTTTCTTCGAGTGATCAATAAGATTTCTACTTACGTCACATTCGGATCTCTACAGCTGACCGTACAGGTCTTATCATCCTTCTGACCACAAGCCTGCGACAGCCCTAAACTCGATCCGGCAAGTTTACACTGCTGATTCAAACTCGTACATCTACCGGAAGCACAGGCTAATCCATCATCTCCACATTTCGTACCGTCAGGTGCGGTCTTGTCATCAGGACAGGTCGAATTAGATCCCGTACACGTCTCCTCGTAATCACATGTGGAGTCTACACTTGATCGACAGACGGTTCCTGCAGATGCCAGTTGACAGCTGCTCGTGCAGCATGCTGCGTTGGTGGGATCACAGACGGCTCCATCACGGAATTTACAGGCTGAGGAAGACCGGCATCACGTTAGCCATAAAAGCCATATTTTGAGGGCAGACAAAACTTACTTGAAGCGTCACAACATGCTGAAGTCGAGTTGCTTCCGGGATCACAATCTTCACCATCTTCCACGATACCGTCTATGATGTGCTCATTAGTGAATGAACCAAGGGATGCCAATATAGGGAGTACTCACTTCCACATTGCTGCAATGAGATGACGGTTCTACTTCCAGGACTAGTGATACAATTGGTGGATATAGCTCTATTTCCGATATTCGTACCTATAGTAGATAAAAACAGCAATATCAGATCTTGAAATTCTGTTCCAGAGATGTGATCACTCACAGATATTACCCAGAGTACACGCTGAAAAAGTCTGTTCACTGCTCGACGTGGTCGGGTTCATGATGTATGACCCTCCGGCATCACAACTCGAGCTTGACAAAGGACAGCACGAACCGGAAAGCGAGCAGCCCGATGTACACTGTGAGTCAGAGCAATGGGTCAGCGTCGTAGCAATGATTCCTGAGTTTGGCAGCTTACATCGTGTATCGCACCGAACCTGACAATAGCAATGACATATCAGCTGAATGTTCCTTTTCATCATAGACGTCATATGATCGCTCACCCGTGACCGATCTCATGTGCTACCAAGCTCCATTCCGTCTTGGTTGCTGTGGATATACCAGTTCCAGAGACAGTTTGGCCAGATTGTTGAGTCGCAGTATTCTGACATAAAGTGCCCAGCCACGCTACACCTACTTCCGAGTCCTGAACAGATGGGGAGTCAATAATCAGTCACACAGAAGAAGACGAGAATGAAGAAGGAACCATATGGAAAAAGGAGAAAAGGCATATGAGGAAATCGGATTGTTAGGATATGATAGGCTGGATTACTTACAGTAGGACAAGCACTCATCAAATGCCACAATCCCGCTCCGTCATCCCCCTTATCACCTCTCCATTGACTGAACAAGCTCAGCCTCTCATCCAGCGTCAGGTTCTTCCCACAGGGGACATTCCATTCCTCTCCTGTAGGAGGAGTAGAAGGACAAGTCATGTTCATGACTTGTAATTCTATGATCCCCAAAGATATATTGAAAGTTGATTTGTACAATGCCGAAATTTGATTCCAATCGTTTAGAACTTGAGTCCTAGCCAGATCGGGGGAGCTGTAAGCTGCTACGTAGTTGCAATCTAAGGCTACTCCCATGTAAACGATCTGCTGTTGTTTTGGACAACCGTTGTTGTTTCCTATACTGTCGATAAAATTTGATGAAACGGTCATTCCTCCATAATCGTCTCTTTTACCGAATAATCCTCCAAATCCGAAATATGGTGAGATGAACGATTCGTCGGAAGAAGATGGCGTTTGGAATATGGGGTTGTTTAGTTCATTGTTGAATGGTAGATTGTCATGTGAACAACTTGAGCCGAATTCGTTATTAGTAGAGTTGAGATTGTGTTGATGAGACATGTCGATATCTCTAAATACAACCATTCTTGAGCCAAGTGACTCCACATCCACATCTTCGTTGGTCTTTATACGTTGATAATTCTCTTTAGTCATCACGTTATACCTTACACCATAAATTGTAAAAGTCCCTTCGAAGACTGTACTATCTTCATGAGCTTCATGAATCATTATGCTCGCTTGACCAATTACCGAATCATGACCTCTATACAGATCTAGAGCATGTCCAGATGATTCTAATGATTTTATCCTTTCTATCCATTTTGGATGTATAACCTCTCCAGTAAACAACCTCCAATCTTCTTGTTTCAATTGTTCGGTCTTTGCGTTATCCCCATAGGAGATTTTGGCATCTGGATGGAAGAGATTTTCGGTCGGTCTGAGCAATAAGCTTATTTGCTCGAATGGCGATATGTCCAAAGCGTCCAAAGCGATTTTGAGAATGACAGTATCGGAGTGTTTTAGTGATGAAGGGTGGGGAGGTAGGTGCGTTATATACCTTGGATTAAGGTTGGAATCTGAAGATGGCCGACGAGGTAGGATTTCAAGGGAAGATGATTGAGGGTGAACGAGTCGACGTAAGGGTGGTGGATGAGGTGAACGAGCTATCCCATCGAGCAGAATAATCAGAATAGTTGTCTGAAGAGAACAGTTGAGGATACGTAGACTCACCTTCTATACATGATAACAAAGCAATCGCCACTATCACCATTCCTAGTAGACTAGGTATCCGATTGAGTATCGGCGGTCTGATCTCCCTACGTCCTATTCGACCCATCTTGTTATACTGTCTGGACCGCTGTCGCCAGCGATTCACCGATATATTTTAACTATTCTGCGAATGTAACGTTGAGATTTGTCGATTGGATGAGATAAATTACGGTAATGGTCAAATATCAAGGGGTTGGGGTATCCAGATGAGTGGATGAAAGGGTCGACCGTCGTGTACAAAGGACCTCCGGGCAATGCGATGCTGACCAGCCAGCCTTGATGTTTGTGAGTATTTAAGTCCGCTATACAGTGGTGGTTGTATATTCTTTGGATAGATGCGTTGAATTGGATAGGAGATAGAAATGAAGTCAGATGATCAAGATGTGATGGGATACGTCGTTGTGATGGTGATATTGAGGTGTATGTCCAAGCTGAGGCCACTCGTTGTCCGTCTGATGCGTAGTCAGGTGGAAATGTTGAAATTCTTTTTGTCCGTGTTTGATGTCCTGGTCCTTTATGAGCTGTGATACCTATTGGATACGACTGTGCGTAGCTGTTCTGTCGGTGGCAAGGAATTGTGATTCCGATGACGGTGGTGTGGACGGTCTGATTTATATTTCGATGATGATCATTAATATTGTCATTCTATGCCAAGGCTATGTGCTGCGATTATCCAGCCAAGAACATGCAACATCCCAAAGAATGCAGTGCGGGAAGGCATACGCGGGTAGCAGCGAACATCGTATTTACGTAACCAACATCCTGCCATCAACGTACTCGTACTCGTAGACCGATGTGGAGGGGACGTTCATCCTCTTGACTTTCTCCTTTTCCACTTGTCCATTTCTCATCTCATCATCTTCATTCTCGCAGTCGCCAAGTACAAGTAACAATCGATACCTCTCAACCATGACAGCATTCCCTTCTCGACCACTCAACAAGACCACCTCAACCTTCCTCACTCAGATACGTAAACACCCATTCGTGCTGTTCGGTCTTCCATTCGTCGGTATAATTGTTGCCTCATCTTTCGCATTGAGTTCATTCACTCAGACGAGGTATGATTATCAGCAGAGTAAAGTGCAGAGTATAGGTGCAGAAGAAGGACTGGGGATGAGGAGTGATAGGAGGAAAGTGGATTTGAAAGAGGAATATTATGTGAGTGAGGTCTCTCCTTTCGGATACAGAAGAGCCATTCTTGTATGAACATATGAATTGCGTTCATCGCTAGCAGACTATCGTCCCGGTACATAATACGTAAGGTGCTGAAAATTAGGTATAAATGCTGATGTTTGCCATATCTAGCGCCTGAACGCCCCTTCCGCCCAGATATCTTCATTGTCCAACCCCGACTCCGCCCTGAACGCAGATATATCACCATCGCCATTAACGTCGATACCGAAGAGACCGAAGAAGTCGAAGTTTTCCATGAGTCCAGTCTCTCAAGATGACTACGAACCTGTCAGAGTACCTAGACCGGAGGGTGTACCTGAATGGGGAGGTGGGAAAGCGGGTGAAGAGGCGCCGTTGAAAGGTCAGAGAACGACTGATAGGTGGGTATGAGGGGTTACTTGTCAAGGGACGGTCCTAGTATTCTGTATCATCATACAATCATGCATTCACCTCGTCTCATCATCTATATCCCTGGTCGGATACTTGAATTCATGCTTCGCACTCAGCCAAGTCGGGAACCTGAGTGAACATTGTGTTTCCCACGGTGTATTTGTGTTTACACCGGGATCAAATTGCACAGACGAGACGCGTGCCACCAAAATCAAAGAGCTGAGATGAAAACAAACATCAACAGACGAATGGTCAATATCCATGTTCATGTCCATATGCTTATCATCATATAACATAGCATCCTATATCCTACCACTAGAGCACGAGTAACGATTATGGTAACGATATAACGACGTGCAGCAAGTAGCAAAAGATACCAACCGAGCCAAATCCACACAGATGTACCGAATTCACCCAAACGGTTCACCATCAACATCACCTTCCACTCCCCCTCGCTCATCTACACCCGAACTTGAAATGCCAGGTAGGGCATCGACTACCACTTCACTATATTCCGATGACCCCACTGAAGTGCCGCCTATGCCCACTACCTACGGTGTGAGGGAAGGTAAATTGATTGATTACGATGGACCCGATGTCGGAAGCGAGGAAGAAAAGGAGATGGTCAATCCGACCGACAAGTTGAGGGAATTGTTAAGTCAGATGAGAAAAGAAGTCGAGATTAGTAGACCTGTGACGTCCATAGCTTACAGTGAGGATGAGGATGAGGATCAAAGAGGTGCGTTTGAATCAAGGAATAGTGCTGGACCTAGTTCGCCCCCTCAAAAGCAGTATAATGAGGAAAGTGAAGATGAGGAACAGAGTCCACCTACTCCGCCACCTAGGATAGGGAATCCATATGCTGCTAGAAGAGGAGAACGTGAGTGATATCCCGCTTCTTCAAGTGATGTTTACGTTTATGTGTGGTGCGAGTTCTGATAGTATTATTGTGATAGGTTGGAATTCACCTAATTTACCTTCCATCCGGCCAGGTAGATTGCCTTCGCGAGCAGCAGTCCTGCGCAATAGTATGTTCATCACTCGGCCGTGTTTTCCATGGCTCCTTCCAAACATGCCAACAAGCTGATCTTGGTTGCATTCGATCATCTAGGTGTATCACGATCCCCTCCATCTCCTGAACCTATTCATCCTCAACCCGAAACGAAATCCCCTCCTACCCGGTTAGAAGCTTTCTTAGCCTCTTCTTCATCTTCCGTTCACCCCATTGCAGAAAGCTCTACTTCCGGCCGACTTCACACCATACTCGTGCGCAGAGACTCGGGATCAAGTACGAGTAGTTCGAGGAAAGGGAAAGATCGTGCGATAGCACCCATATTACCATCACCTCAGGAAACACAGAGTATCTCATTTAGACGCAATAGGTTTAGACAAACTCCTCCTCCGGGTTCAGTAGATTCACATAGAAGACCTCAGACTCCCCGACGAATCAGCGTTGATCTTGCACCGGAGGATATCAGCTCCTTCGCTCGCAATGCCGTTGATCTGGAAGTGAGAGGTGAAGTTGAGTTGGATCTGGATGAAGGTCTGAGTGCGCTAGGATGGGAAGAGAGTAGTCAGAGTATCATTGAGGAAAGCGTGGATATAGCTCAGTCAGAGCGTGGGGAGTACGAAGGGGATTTGAGGCAGAGTACGTCTAGGTCGCCTGATAGGAGAGATCGGAGCAGGACAGTCCAGCCTCATTCTGGCTCAATCTTGCCAATACAGTCGAGACAGGGCGTAGATGTACATTCGACTAAAGGGAGATCTCAGACCCGTTATTCACCAACACCACCAGAAGACAGACTACAGAATTCTCAAAGTCGGTATTCAACTTCATCACCGTCAGTAGCAAACACGCTACGGCGTTCTCAGAATCGATCTCCCAATGGACAAACTCAACCAGTCGAAAATCCTCCGACAAACTCTCGCCACACAGCACCTCGACATGGAGAATCTTCACCATCACCTCCTTTACGTGCTTTGCCTGCTTTGCCCGAACCTGATATCTCAGCTCAGTCCGATAATAGCGAAGTAGATACGTATTCTTCGAGGAGAGCAGCCCTGTTTCGTTCAACTTCTCGATCAGCTTCAGGCTCGACTTCCACGTCGACGGCTCGGAGTGGATCACAAACGCCTTCTCAATCTTTCGCGACTGCTACAGGCTTGAGATCGAGACTATCTCAGAGAAGCTCAGTGGAAAGGAGTGAAGAGGTTTCGGAGGGAGATATATTACCTAAGAGGTCGCCTAATAAGTGGAATCGGTCGTCTCTTCAAGCAGAGACTCCTGAACCTATACACGGCCTATCATCTCCTGTTCCTCCTACCCGACGTAGTTCAAATCGACCTTCACCTGTACGAAAAGAATATACACCGAGGAGAGGGGTGGAAGATATACGTATTCCCATACAAGATCCAATACAGGTAAACATCGCACTAGCACCAGCATCAATCTCTACACCTTCAAAGCCTTCAGGTACAAATCCTAATGTCAGTACATTACCTACACCTAAACCACCTGGGGCATGGAAATCTACTCCGAAGGCCAAAGTACGCTTCTCACCTTCGCCATTGAGTCAGCATAGTCCCGTGAGACCCGATACGCCAAGTCGGGATGAAAATGTGGAAGGGGTATCGATGCATCGATTGAAAGTTTCGCCTAGACGGTCTGCCAAAACTAAGATTATCAGCAACGAACAGGAAGAGGACCAGGAGGTGGGGAATGGCAGTTTCTTGGAGAGGTTGAAAGGATCTTTGAGCTCGCCTCTGAAGAAAGCCAAAACGTGAGTTGGCTTATATTGCGCTTGATTTTACGAGCTACGTCGGGGGGACTCGATGGTGGTGGCCTAAAGATACACAAAGGTAGATGTTGAGTCCAGCTGATTGGTCGGTGTGTGTATTCTAGTCAAATTCCTATCCCACCCAAATCGACGACCTTCACATTATCCACTCAGTCTCTCCAACATGCTAAATCAAGTACGATAGCTGCCGAACAGAATTTGCTGATTACTCAGAAACAATGGCTAGAAGCTCTATCTGCTATAAACGCAGCTGCTAATACTTCCTCAACTGTTGTCAGAAGGGGGTGGGGATGGAGTACGTGGGTTTTATGGGGGTTGGTGGAGTTTTTGGTACTTTGGAGTGTATTCAGGTAAGTCACCAATAGCTCTCTCCTCCCTCCGATTACATGTGTCATTGAATTACACATGGGATATTTCAACTGATTTTGACTGGGTGATATAGAGTAACGATAGATTACGCTACTTCCTTAACACATATATCGACGTTAGATCCATTCCATCCTTTGTCTTTACCCTTTCGACAATCCACCACCTCCACGTCAACATGGAGTAATGGACCGTTCGGATCGATGTCTCTGGAATTACCTATACCAAGTGCTTTACAAACTTTGGTAGGTGGCAATGGCGGGTATGGGAATGCAAATTTCTTTGATTTGATGGAAAGCTGGGGTGTATGGAGTAGATTGGTCGCAACACCGGTAGCTGGAGGAGGTGGGAGGATATCGGGCCGTGGAGTAGGCGGTGTACCTAGTTGAATGTACAATGGACTGTAGGATGGGAAAAGGAGATGTGGATCTATTTTTGGTGAAACATCTTGATATCACATGTTTATCACGTATAAAATATAGTATTTCTTGTTGCGTAATGGGATGTACAGCTCACACTTTGCTCTCAAGTGGGATTTGTGCATGTATGCATGATGCATAGTGCATAGAATCAGTAAATAGATTGATGTGCAATGCATATCAGCATGTATCACTCGTAGTGATGAAAATCAGGTCCCAGCCGAAAGTCGAGTTATCCGAGATTTCGTCGTTTCGTTCGATAATTTCATTCCGTTGGGTGTCTGTCTACTTTTCCATCACTTGTCATCCTCATTCTACACTCAATCATAGCTCCTCAGCACTGACAACAGTGATTTGGGCTTATTACGATTGTCGGCTCCAGCTGTGAGGTGTTCAAAATGTCAAAGTTACAGCAAACATGGGAAGTTGAAGAGAGGAAGTTACAGTCTGTCTATGGTGAGTTACTATGTGGCCTGTGATCATGAATATCAAGGGGGACAATCAGCAACGTTGTGATCTGCTGGCACAAGCGAAGACCCTCATCATATAGGGAACAATCGTGGAACGAGACTGACTCGCATGATTATCATGATCTTGTATCACCCAGACGACATATCATCCCACCGACTTACCTCTGCTCAATCGACCCTGACTCGATACCTCAAGAAATCACCTAAATCCCAGCCTGCCTTGATACTGAAGATGTACATCCAGCAGAAGAACGGTGTTTCGGAAGATGACCTATTGGGACTGTATGAACAGATAAAGGGGTTAGGGGAGATGAGCGGAAGGGGAGTTTGGTGGGTTGGCATGATATTTAGGAATATGGCTAGGAGTGAGTGATCATCTTTCGTCTTTTACTTTCACTTTGATGAAATAGTATACCCACAAGGGTTACTCATCAAATATGGAGACATGAAACGATTGTATTCCTGTTACTACTGAATACTTCGCCATATACCTTCCCTGCTCCTATACTCTGTACGCTTCCTGTTGGATTATCATGTTGATGTTGACCTGGAGCTTTTTTTGTCAATTCGGTTAATAGCCGATTTGGCTCTTCAACTGTACAATGACCTATCGTCCAAACACCCCGATTCACCCCAACTACTCGAACAAGTAGTCCTACATGCCGCGGCGGATGATAACACCGAAGTACTGGTGAAAAGCAGTAGGAAGATATTTAATGTGACTAGGGAAGAAAGGTGGGCGAGGCTAAGTGCATGGAGCGAGTGGGTCAAGGTGAGCATATCACTCATGAAGATATGCGAACTGTAGATGTTATTATACTGCACTGTACTGATTTATTGCCATCTGGTGATATGAAATATAGAATGCACCTCAACCTACACCTTCTCGACCATTTCCCCCGCCCTGCTCGGATCCTTCATCACTGAAAATAGCTTTACTATTGCTAAACACGTCAAAATCGTCTTCTACGTCTGAAGGATTATGGTTGAAATTACAGATCCTCCTTTCTGCCGGACAGCTAGAAGAGGCCCTAGGATTCTTACAGGATCAAGGTCAGGAGGGTGGGCTGGTAAGACTTTGGTGGAGGATGGAAGGAGCTAGAGAGGTTTTGAAAAGGTTGGAAGAGGCAGGGAAAGATACGATACAATATTGGCAGAACGAGAGGGAATGGGCTGGAGGATTGCTGAAAGCTGATAAAGATTCGTGAGTACATTGGTTATGTGCCTTTTACGGACTGGAGATAACATTGTTGGGATGACTGATTGCGAAATTGTATTGTTATGTGAATATACAGGCAGAGGAATTATTCGTATTACCGACATCTATTATTATGTATCGATCATCTAGTGTCAAATGAAGAACATGTCAGATCCACCGATGATCTGTTAAAAAACCTTGAAGAGGAGATTGGAAACAAGGAAAGATCACCTTCATTAGCTAGATTGGAATTACAAAAGACTTTACGCAAAAATCAGTCACAGTCTGATAGAGTGTGGGATAATGAGAAATGGCTCAAAGCTGTTGAAAAGTATTGGATACATTGGGGATCAAAAGGTAGTATCGTATCTGAACTTGAGGGTATAGTGGACGAAAATGACGAGGAAAGGAAAGGTTTGGTAGAACAATTGATGGAGAAACAAGCTTCACAACAACAAGTATGTCTTCTTCGTTAATCACGATCACAACACGAAGGACCCTTATATTTTTTACAGTTTGCGAGTTGAGGGCTGACATTTGTTTGGTTCAATCTTTTAGTCCGACGAACAATCTTTCCGAGAACAAGTAAACTCTACGATATACATTCTTCGTCAAAAACCCGAGGAGTGGAAACCTACTTTGGAAGAGATAAAGAAATATTGGGATTTGTATTTATCAGGTACACAATATGGTCAGTTCTCCTATGACATTCTATCTGAAAGTTTGGCAGCTGATCTTTTGGTACTCGGGTTGGGGTTTAATGAAATTAGGTAAACATCTGCCGAAAACGGATGTTCGACCTGCCGACCAGATTGGCTTGGTGACTGTTTCTTTACTCATCGAACTGTGGTCGGTCGACAAGGTTAGAGTAGAAATACTGTTCAAGGCTATACTATGTTTGGAGAAGATTCTTGGCGATAGTCCGGCTTGTGCACATGGTAAATATCTGCTGATTAGGTTATATCGATTGATTGGTGAGTGGCTTTAAACCTGATCATCTGATCGGTGGTTTTGGGAATACTGAAGTGGCTTCAATCGTGTAGGAGCTCCTTCGTCGATTGGCCCTCATCTAAGTTTACTCAAATTATCGGAAATTCAACTTGATAATCTACTTCACATCTATACCGAACGAGGTGCTTGTGAGAGCTTGTTAGGGGCCAATGAAGAATTGTGGAATGATCATATGAAGAAATCTGGTGATATGTACCAGAGGACTTTAGTCGATGTGAGTTGATCAACTGTAATTCAGGATCTATCTCCATTGATGTTGTCAAACGGAACTGAATGCAATGACTGCTTTGATGTGTAGTTCCCGGAATACATCAAAGAATGTCTAAGTAATGAAACGTACTCTAAAATTCCTTCGATCCAATACATCTCTTCATCACTTTCGAAATCGATCACGAACCACAGTAGAACCATCGAACAGGCGAGATTAGCTACCTACCTCTCGGCGCCGTACGGTCCCAAATTACTCAAGAAATTGGACTTGGCTGCCGATCAGGACGAAGTAGTGGATCTGAGGAACTGGGAATTGATCAGTGAGATCGGGGGGAATAGACCTTTGATAAAGGATTTGACTAGGCTGGGTGAGCCGGTGGAAGGGAAGTGGGTGAAGGTGTTTGGAAGCATTTATAGGGATCTGGCGAGTTTTAGTAATGGGGAGGAGGTAGAGCAGAGGGAGGTCCTTGTGGAAGGGGTGAGTGTCAGATTTCTTTGATTGTCCATTTTGAAAGATGGGCTGACCCGATCTCATTTGAATCACACAGTTGACAACCTCAGAAGCTTCGCTGGTCAAGAATGCTCAGAAGATACTTGACCTCGCTGGGAAAGCTTTGAGATCATCGGATGAGATACCAAAATCGAAAGTAGAATCGATCTTTGAAGGTAGGTCCACTGCTCGGTCGTCGACTGTGGGAGTTTCAGCTGATACACAGTATACGATTGTAGAAAGTATACAGCTGAGTCTATCGGCCGAATCGAGGTGGGAGCAGATACAAGCTCTTATCTGTCTATATGAGGTATGCCAGCGATCATTTGCCTCTCGTATGCCAAATGAGATGCTAACATTTCTGATGTTGACATGGGTAGTGGATCAAAGTGTTTGATGTGATTTTGAGCAAATTGGTAGAGATCAATAAACCTCTCAAGGGGAAGAAAAAGATACCTGTCCTAGTACAGTTTATCAACGATACGAAAGATGTCAAGGAGAAATTGCAGAAAGAAGGGTTAAAAGATGTGTTTGGGAAGATCGATGAGATGAGTAAAGAGAACACTCTATGGGAGGCCGTCAATGATGAGTGGATTGAGGTGAGTGTTGCTGATTCTTGCAGACTATTGCGATCTAGGCTGGGCATGCATTTTACATTGCGATATGTGGGTTCATCTGATTTGCTGACCTGTTTCTTCTTTTTCTTTTTTCGTGGCGATAGGATAAAGACTTCGTAGGAAACTGCAGTGGATCGATCGATAAATCCAGGAGAGATGCGTTGGGTAAGATGAAGGATTTGTTGAGTGGGAAGTAGATATTTGGTATGCGGTATCTGAGATTAGATTGACATGTGAAGTATGAGGCAGGAAGTAAATCTAGAAAGTAGATAGAACAGAAGAGTATCTGTTCTGGTAGCTTGGTTCAAAGCATATATAGCATGGCGATGTAATTCATTACAACCCTAACAACCCGACGAAATGACGGAATCAAAAAGTTCGAATGATGTTGGAGAATTAGCCGAAACGACGTAAAGCCAAGTCAAGTCAATCCACGGACGAACATCAGTCTATCTGCCTTGATCAACTGAGCTCACAGCAAGTCATCTTTCCAAAGAACTGTATAGGAGCGCACTCAGGCGAGGGATTATATCGCAGAATGTCAAATCGGGATTCACCTATAATCCTCCACTCGACCCCACCTCTCGACCCTTTACCTTGCTCCGACCCGGAATCTCTGTACCTCGCGGCCTATCTTCAGTTGGCATGTCCGGGCAGGTGGGCCATCAAGACTGGATGGTGGGGTGATAATGGTGGTGAGTGAATGACTGATCTCCGTATTGTCAGATAAGCTGATATAAACTGACAAAACCTCATGATATAGGTAAATTACCATATATAACGCACCTAAATCATCATATACGCCAGAATCACCTTACTTCTTTACCATTGATTGAAGATCCTGATGAATGGCTAAGCAGAGAGGATAGAGTAGATGCGGAATGCTGGAAAGCTTATATCGAGCAGAATGTGATTGATTTGGTGGTGAGTACAACCGAATCATTACTTAGTTCTATCGTTTGGTCATTTCACGTCAAGTCTACTATCACTTCAGGTTGAGGAGAGCTGATGAGCTTTCATGCTGTTGCTACCGCCACGCTGTTCTCAGAATCACACATATTATTCGTTACCTCCTAACTATCCCCAAACGATAGCAAAAACGCAATTACAAAATCTCCATTTCCCCGAAAATCAATATATACCTCAGAGAATCAAGAGTATAGTGAGATCGAGATTGCAGTATGTTGGATTGTGGGGACTTGGAGGATTGAATGGCGGTATGTTCATCTCCTTTTCCATCTTTGTCTCTCCCCTACAGTTTTCTCTTACGATTCATCACTTTGACAATGGGATCGCCTCTGACTGCCATTCTGCAGTCAATTGAGCTAGAAACAGTATTCCGATTGACTGATACATCGTGGAATCTGTTCTAGGCGACGCTATTGACGAAGATCGAAAGAGATCAGACGAGGCATTCGTAGTTGGACCTGCGGGGACACTAGCTCCTAGAGCATGGAGCGGTTGGACTGCTGGGAGGGATGCTGAGGAGAGACGAAAGAAATGGGGTGAACAGGAGGTGAGTGGGGGGAAATATTCATTTCAGCCAGCTTAGTATAATCATGCTTCGTAGATTAGCGAGCTGATATGGGATGTTTGTATAGCTCGAAAAGAAGATCAGATCTGTTCTTGATCCGATAGTGAGGAGATTAGGTGATGAGCTCTACTTCTTCGGTAACAGGTGAATATACTTACGATCTACGGTCTCAATCGTTTACAAGGATATGTGCTGATATTGAAGGAAATAGACCAACTACCCTGGATTTACTTCTTTTCGCCCAACTAACTTCCATCCTCACTCCTGTTCTACCCAACCCTCTATTCCCCAATCTCATCCGATCGCATTATCCTACACTGGTATCCCATCACGATAGGATACTTTCGCTCTTGTTCCAGAACCAATCCTGGAGCTCTATTCCCCGACTGACAACGCCTACATCGACAACCCAGAAAACATACCTCGATTCATTCAAATCCCTATTTTTCGATTCTCCCGTTCCCATGCAGAGTGAAGACAAGGATGACGAAAAGAAGAAGAGCGAGCAGGAAAAGAAGTTTCAAAGAGGTAGATGGTTATGGTTTGCTGGGGCGAGTGTGGCTATGATAGGGTATCTGTTAGGTAGTGGGATAGTTAGTTTTGAATTTGCCTCGGAGCCCGAGGAGGTAGAGGAAGAGCAGGTGGTTTTCGATGACGATGAGGATGAAGAATAAGGTGTTATGTAAGTTTTAGCAGTCATATACTACTTTTGCATGCATCTATAACAAATGACTGGTCAGAGGTCTAGTATTAGCTATAAAGGTAGAGCTTCTGAGGATTACCCCACTTCACCCCACCTACCTCCACTTCCAATCGATCACGTTGTTGGGTACGTTGTAATCTCATCTTGTATCTCATATCTCATCTCATCAGTAATTTGACCTGTCAAGAAACACACCACCAACCA
This sequence comes from Kwoniella botswanensis, assembly GCF_036426115.1. NCBI lineage: Eukaryota > Fungi > Basidiomycota > Tremellomycetes > Tremellales > Cryptococcaceae > Kwoniella > Kwoniella botswanensis. Next base: position 14,834,733 of record NC_088599.1, on the reverse strand, counting down.
AGATAAGCACCAGTCAGTCGCAGCAGGGATTGTATGATAGGCCAGAGCTTGAAATCAGGTATGAAGAGTGGAGAAATAACGGATGGACTTTGAAGGACGTCATACACCATTGAACAAAGGAGCGACAGCTTGTACTTCTATTTCTTCAACACAGGAGCGTATCGCCCTAACCTGGAACATCCACCCGGCGGATGGACCAAGAACTCGTGTATATACATATAGGCGGTCTGTTTGAGTATTTCTCCTCCTCATCAACCTTCCAAAAGAGATCAATCGATTTACGTTCATGACAATCGAAGATGAGCTCTACGCAAACACCCTTAGAGACCGAAACGCTCTTACCTCAAGATCCCCCATCGCCATTATCATACGATGATCCTGATAATACTGATTATGTAGAAAGGGACAGACCGGTGTGTATTGGTCAGTTCAAGAAGAATGTCAAGATCTGTAAAGCATTGCTTGCACCTGGGATCTTCGGATCCCTAGCTATGGAAGTTACCCATCTTTGTATGGCTGTTCAAGAGCATCGCAAGATGACAGGTGAAGATGATTTCATACGGCAGACTAAGAGTTCTGCGATGGGGTTGGATATATTTGGCGTTGCGATCACAGTGAGTCACTCCTATCATTCTTACGCAGTGACAATTGGAGCTTGACGGTGAATATTCGATAAAATAGAGCTTTTTGGCTGTCTTATATACCCTCACTGTGTTCAAGCCAATCACGATCCGTACCATCCTCCTTTCCCCCATCGCAGAAATGTCCAACCTCTTTCTTCATCGAACACTCTGCGTCACCAGCTTCATCCTGTTACTCCTACTTATCATCATTCATCCATTACCTGGAATATGGTATACCATCCAAACCCATGAATCTTCACCTACCCTATCTATCCACAACTCCACTCTAGTCTATTACCTCAGAACGGGATTTCTGTGGGCTTCTTTCTTAGCGGGAGGCTCGATGAGGAGAGGTCCGAAATTGTATTTTGAACCTCCAAGGTTGGGTACGGGATTCGGACTCAACGAAGTGAAAGTAAAATCAACCCAAAAAGTAAAAGGGGGTAAAGGTGATAGTGGGGTTAGGATAAAATTGAACCCTCCTCCTGAGGATGAGATTGGTGTGAATGGACATGTGCCTTTGTCTGGAATTACCATTGGAAGCTCTGAAGATGAGACTGTCGGATCACTAGAGGAAAGAGAAGGGGAAGAACAAAGTAATGTACTGGATTATGACAATTCATCGATGTTGAGTTTCATCTTTCTTGGTTATGTGAGTCAAATCATGTTCCCTATCTCCTACCGAGTCAAACCAATCATACGACTATCTTTCCCTTCTTTATCTTCAAATGGATTCAGCTGACTGAGCGGTACTTGATGTTGTGATGGTGTACTATAGATTGGCAATTTAGCCTATACGTCAATGAAAGTCGAAAGTCTCGTCCAAGACGATTTACCACTCCTAGAAGAAAAGACTAGAAATAGCGGTATAACAGAGAACGTCTTTTCTACAGATGATAAGACTAAAGCTCATCTCAATACGCACAAAGTGACTGGATGGGATTTGGTCAAATCGATGTGGAGAGGTAAAGGGACAGCTGTATTTATCAGTAAGTGAAATCCTTGTTCAAACAAGGGAAAGCGAATTTGCTAATGCTAATGCTTCTGGTATGTTTGATAGCTGCTGCTTTGGAAATCTTCAGAAATCTCATTAGTTTCGTGCAGATTGCTGCGATGCATGAGATTATCCAATCGTTCAAGGAACCCAAAGGATCAGATAAGAGTTATGCCCATTTGCTGTGCTGGGGTTTGTTAGTTGGTCAAGCATTTGAGGGTGAGCTGTACTCCATTTCAAGGAGTTTTGACCTCTAGCTGATGTATTGTTATTTTCTCATTTCAAAGTCTTGTTATCTGCATATCTATGGTGAATGATCATCTCATTTTATTTCAATCAGTGCTGGACATTCTGACCTGGTGATTAGCGTACGAGAAAACTACCTGCTTCATATACCGATCAGAATGAATCTTAGCTCTTTGGTAAGCTACATCATGACTCAGTCATAGATCTCGATTAGCTTACCGAGGATTCTGATATAGTTGTTATCGAAAATCCTGCGAACAACGGATGCGAAAGCTCTCGAAGCGCATAATGTCACCCCTGGTGATAAGGTAGATGGTAATCAGGGTAGAAGTCAAGTCATGAATCTGTTCACCATCGATACCGGTATAGTCGCCTCGATGGCTACTCATGTTTGGAATTTCGGTAATGGTATAATCACTCGTAAGCTTATCCATCTCTATACTCATACTCTGCTGGAGGTCTACCGTGCTGATGAGATCGACTTGGGTTGGGATGAAAGTGTTCATTGGTGTAGGCATGCTGTATAGTATGCTGGGAGTAAGCGCGCTGGTCGGTATTGCTTGTATACCTTTGAGTATGCCACTGTCTTATCTGGTTTCGAAACTTATCTATCGTGAGTTGCATCTCATATCGGTAGATAGATTCCGTCTGACATTTATGAGTGGTATGATAGGGTGCGATAAGGAATGGGCAAGGGCAAGGGATGCTAGAACTGGTGCTCTGAAGGAATTTCTGTTAGGTATCAAAGTCATCAAGGTGGGTTGTCTCGCATAATGCTTCATTCTATACTGGTGGCTGATAATTTAATGTCTAGCTCAATGCGTTTGAGCCGTACTTCATGAGCAAGATTCGTCGGTTACGTGAGGATGAAGTCAGGTAAGTTAGCTAGAACCGTTTGATAACGAGCTCGACAGCTGATCATCGACCTCGCATAGCTGGCAACGATGGCGATATACCTTAGGAACCAGCTTTAACATTCTAGCAGAACAGCTTCCAATCATAGCTCTTCTAGTTATGTTTGGGTTCCATACTAAAGTTTTGCACAGGTCGCTTGATCCTGCAACTGCATTTGTAGCTCTGAACATGTAAGTAGCGAGTCCTGTCTATACGATGCACATGCTGACACAGCTTCATGATATCTTGCAGCTTCTATCGTGTCAAGGGTTAGTTATCGGATACTACTTGATCGATAGTCTATAACTAATGTCATTCATCAACATACAGACGGTCTCGGTACATTCCCGATGATCATCCAGGTATTCCTTCAGAATAAAGTATCCATTGATCGTCTGAGTAGATACTTGAGCCAACCGGAAATTGATAGATCCCAATGGGAGAATGCCTCTACTCGAATTTTTTGTGATCACGCTACTATCGGATGGCCTTCTGCAAAAGAAACTGTGCCCGGTGATGAGACGCCAAGATTCAAGCTACAGGATGTCGATGTTGAGATTCCCGAAGGGAAATTGACCCTTCTATGTGGACCTCTAGGATCTGGGAAAACGTTATTGGTATGTCATCGAATGTCTCGACACCGATGATATCCGGGCTGATGAATTATATATGATAGCTTCGAGCATTCCTCGGTGAAGCGAATATCGAATCAGGAGCGGTCCTTGCTCCTCGGTCTTTACCTGACTCTACACCTGTCTATCCTCGAAATCGTCGTTGGACTACTGAAGAATGGCTGACCGATTCTATCGCCTACGCACCTCAGCAGAGCTTCATTAGACATGGGTCTATACGTGATAATGTGCTCTTTGGTCAGCCCATGTGGAGAGAGAGATACCGCGAAGCACTGAGACAGGCCGCTCTGACGCCTGATTTGGAATTATTTAACGAGGGTGATCTGACTGAAGTTGGCGAAAATGGTGTGACTTTGGTGCGTATGCGTTGTTCACCAAACTGATCCGACTATTGACTAATGCGGATCTGTTGGCTTGCAGAGTGGCGGGCAGAAAGCCAGAGTCAACTTGGCGAGGTGTCTTTATTCTCCCGCTAAAACGGTCTATCTGGACGACATTCTGTCAGCTGTCGACGCTCATACGGCCCAGTACATCTGCAACGAATGTCTTAACGGTTCTTTGCTCCAAAACCGTACGGTTGTTCTGGTCAGTCATCACGTATCTCTGGTACTACCGACCGCCAATTACATCGTCACTTTAAGTAAAGACGGACAAGTAGAACAAGCATGTCCAGCAAGCGAAGTATCGTACTCCAACTTGGTCGATATCGCTCCAGCCGAACCATCAATTGATGAACCGTCAGAATCATCAGGAGTATCCAAAGTTGCCACTCGTCGACGCCAATCGCATCACTTCGAAGAACGAGACGAATCCAGTGGTGTCTCCCGTCATCTCTACAGAGAAGAACACAAGTCAGTAGGCAGAGTAGCGTCGAACCATTACCTGATGGTATTCCGATCTGCCGGAGGATTCTGGTATTGGTCTGCATTAGCTTTGGTATATGGGATCTACAGGCTTGTCGCCGTTTCTCGGACATTCTGGTTGGAAAAATGGACTTCCGATCCTGAACAATCACATATCAATTATTATCTCGTAGTCTACGGTGCGATCTCCGCTGGATGTATCGCCTTGGGATCATTCAAATGGGTTTGGTTATACGGGATTCGAAACGTTGGGTTCTACAGTGCTGGAAGTAAGAAGATTCATGAATCCCTGCTTTCAAAGGTCTTCCAAGCGCCATTGCAGTTCTTCGAAACCACCCCTCATGGAAGGTTGTTGAATATTTTTGGGCAGGATGTATATCGGTTGGATTCTCAGTCGGCTGATGGATTTGGACGTAAGCGATATCTGTTTGGTGATTGATCTTGTTCCTCTAAGGATATAGCTGATCAAGAGATTGGAACGATCAGGTACCCTGAATGATGGTGAGTCATTGGATTTTCCATCGCATATTGTAGGAAAATGAGACTCATACAGTTGGACATAGGCCTCGGACTAGCCACAGCAGCCGGTGTAGTATTCGTCAAGACACCTGTACGTATCACTACCGCCCTGAATAACATCGCGATCAGAGCGGGTTGTCTGACTTGATTTGATTCGATTTATTAGGTCATCTCTCTTGTCGCGCTCATATGGGGTGTACCTTTTGTCTGGATCAGTAATCAGTAAGCCTGCGGATGCCTGATTGATCCAAGACAAACAACACGTGCTGATTTTGTCAAATGTGACATACAGACTGAACAAACTTCGAGCGGATATCCGACGATTGACCGCGACTGCTTCGTCCCCTCTCTATTCACTTTACAATGAGACCATCGATGGAGTTGTGATGGTAAGAGCGTAAGTTGCTCAATTCGCTGTTGATTCCTCGCAGCTAAAAACCCGAGTACATCGCAGATTCGGCCAAAACAAGCTTATGATGCACGCGATGAAAGTGATCAATAATCGAGAACGGGTAACATGGTTCGCGGCTTGGGCAGGTAAGAATGGTCACTTTCGCCTCATTTGATCTGACCTGGCTGACGGGATTACATTCTTGTGTAGTGTATAACTGGGTCCGTGCTGTTATTAGGTCATTCGCCAGTGTAGTAGTCGCTGCTACGGCTTTTGCCTTGATCCGACAAGACTTGTCAGCTTCGCAAGCGGGATTGATATTGAATTTTGCATTGACCGTATCCACAGGTGTGTGTTGGCCTGGTCATCTGACTTGTGATCGCGCTGTATATTTGCTGAAGATTGATCGATATATACAGGTATTTTCAGCTGGGTGGAGCAATATAGGTAAGTCCTTCGGGGTGAATCTGCCCAAGTACTTAGACTGATTAATCACTATGAGCAGTAACCTCGAAGAAACGTTTGTTAGCGCCGAACGGATAAATCACTGTATGTGTTACCTTCATGTTACCTTGATCCTTCGCTGACGATAGGGATATTCCGTGATATTCCAGATATCACCATGCCGGACGCAGAATCGAGAGAAGGCATGATACCAGAAAGATCGTGGCCTAATCGAGGTGAGATCAAAGTTCAGAAGCTTCAAGTGAGATACGCACCAGACCTTCCGGAAGTTCTGAAAGGTGTCTCTTTCAGCATCAAAGTGAGGCCGATCTATCATTGGGGCACTATCGATCAGGTACTGATCATTATGCACGACACGCTGTCCTCTTTTCGTATGGCAGCCAGGCATGCGAGTTGGCTTAGTCGGCGCGACCGGATCTGGGAAATCGACTTTGGCTCTCAGTTTGTTCAGAGCGATAGAACCTCATGGTGGTACCATCACGATAGATGATATCGGTACGTACACTCCATGGCAAGGCAACAATAAGCTGATGGGATGGTTTTCTTGCAGATATCAGTCAAGTGGCTTTGCCAGAACTGAGAAAACGACTCAATATGGTAGCCCAAGATGGGATGCTGTGTAGTGGTACCCTGAGGGACGCCTTGGATGTTACGGGCACTAGAGGTAAGCCACATCCGGACGCATGCCGTTGATGTGTGACATTTGCTGATCCGAAATTTAAGATGACTATGAGATTTACGAGGCTCTTCGTCGAGTACATCTCTTATCGGATAGCTTGACCAAAGATGAATTGGACAATAACCCATTCGCGAATCTCGAGACTTTTGTTGCGATCGGTGAGCAGCCTATGATTATTCTGCTTGTCAGGCATTTTGCTGATCCTTGATGATGGCACCTACAGAGGGGGGAAATCTCAGTCAAGGGCAAAGACAACTACTGTGTCTTGCTAGGGCATTGTTGAAGAGGTCCAAGATCCTTGTCATGGATGAAGGTGAGTTACAACGCGATATAAACAGAAATGCAAGATGACAATGTTGATTGGACCGCCAATGGATAGCCACTTCATCCGTTGATTTTGAGTGAGCCCGGATCTGACGTGGGAATGAGATCGCTTTCGAGGAATTGCTAAGTTGATATTCGACTTATAGGATGGATGCAAAGATCACCGCTACAATCAAAGAATGCTTTGCGGATACTACGATGCTTGTAATCGCTCATCGTCTAGCCACCATCATGCAATAGCCAGTATTTCCTTTCTGCCTGCCATTTTTAAACTCGTGGCTGATGTGCATTATTTCAGTGATCGGGTTCTAGTGTTGGATCAAGGTCAAATCGTCGAGTCTGGTAAGTTCCTGCCCTAATCATGCCTATGATTAGTCCAATATGGCGAATGACGTGTTCCTTTACTATACTTAGGTGAACCCCTCAAATTGATGGAAGATCCTACTACGATTTTCCACGGGTTATGCATGGCTCAAGGTGAAGAAGAATTCAACAGTCTTCTCACCATTGCTCGTGCTTGAATATGTGTGTGGAGAGGAAATATCAATATCGGATAGGTTGTACATAAATTATAGAGAATGTCACGACTAGATACACGCATATCGGAGTTTTCATGCTAATTGAACGGGAAGGGACAATTTTCTGTGTGAAATAATGCATTTGTGTAGAATGTTGACAATTAGATGTCACTCTCACCAATACTGCATCATATGACAGTCGGTCGTAGGTCTCTTCGACTCTAATAGCCTCAACCTTCGTAAGTAATAATAGGCATCTCCTTTCACTACTAGGATTTGTGGGACACTGCAGACGATATACGCTTCTCCATATATCGACTCGACTGGTCATCCTTTGCCAGCAAGACTCTGCACAGCAGAAGGTGGTCGTCATGTTCTGGCATCCATCCTTCCTGTATTCCTCCTCGAAGAAGCCTATCTTTTGCATGAAGAGTTCTCGACAATCGCCTTCGTTGATATATTGGTCATTGCCTTTTCATACTTAGGGGAAAGAAAAGAGGCAATATCTCCGTTGATGGATCTTTGCTACATCAATGAATCTGAGTTACAAAGGAAATGAACATTTGCAAATTTCAACTGCATGGTTATGGATGACGAGAGAGGGGCAGATGGACAGGTATATAAAAGGGCACCGACAGCCGGAAGATTATAATACACACCATCACATTTACAATCCATCTTTACACAAAGATAACCCAATCGCTTCACAGTCTGTATACCGTCCTTCCCCTTCAGATAGTCAACATGTCTGCCACCACCAGCAACGCCACCATCCAATCTCGAGTCCAATCCACTCTAAGTCAGTTCGAATCGTATGGCCAACAATCCCGGGACCTCGAGAAATACCATTTCACCTCTAAAGGTTCCTCTGCACAAGCTCGTTATAGGGATAACGATATCAAACGATTGAATGATCCAAATCATCTGGAGAAAATTGTCGAGTACACTTGGGTTGATGCGTTGAAAGCTTCTGTTTGTGGTATGATTGGGACTACCGTCAGATCCCTTACATCTGGTGGGGATGAGATGCTTCAGCAAGTTCATCTCAATATGGACAAAATCCCAAGTTTGATTTCTGAAAATGAGACTGAAGAGTTTGCGAATACCTTGAAGGATCAGTTGGAGGGTCGAATCGTCCAGCACCTTGCTACCTTTGTGTCGATGAACTACAAAGACCATTTAATCTCCGAATTTCAGATTGGCGACAGTCTCGCTGCCACAATTCAAGATTTACTTACCTCAGATGAGAAGTACGAAGATAAGATGGGGATCTCCAAAGACCTTTGGAGAGACAACTGCCATCAGCGATCAATCTCGGAAGTTGAACATCTACTTAACCGAAGTGATCATTCTTTGTTCACTTTCGATCCGGAAGGAAAGAATACCCACAAGATCGTTTCGTCAATCAGTATTAATCCGAGCTTATCACCTGTCCAACTCGATCATTTCATCGAACAAAGGAGGGAAGAAGCTGATAGAGAGAAAATCAAAGCTGAATCTAGAGCCGCAACCAGTACAGTCGATTATTATGGTTCCTTCTTAGAAGGGGCTAGAACGAGAAGAGAGTCAAACAGAGAAGAGTACTTAAGTAAAAAGCGAGCTGAAGTTGAGAAAGTAGTATTTGCACAAAGTCATTTATCGGATGAAGGTTGGAAGAAAGACGGTGACCTACTACCGATGATTTATCCTGTCAAGATGCAGATGCAGAATGGTGAACTTGCCATGACTAGGGTGGACAAGTACAAGCAGTCACGTTCGACGTTTATCTCTTTGAACAAACCCCCGACGGTTCATCTTTGGGAGTCAATCGACGAAAGTAAAGCGGATGGTGATGGCTCGCTCTGTCCTGATGATAAAACTGCGAGGGAAAGGTTCAAAGCTGTTGGGATTGAAGATGAGCCAAGTGAATCAGAACGATCCGCATGGATCGTTTGAGTGATTTTTTTTATCTTGGCTGTCCTGGCTTGGTCCGCTGCTTTCAGCTTGGCGGTAGCTGGTATGTAGTCTGTCTGGATAATCATAAAATATGCAGTATGCATCTCTTGTTATGGAAAACTGGTGGCAAAAATGGAATTATTTCCTCTTTACTACTGGTTTCTTGACAATGACCCTTCTTAATCGTCTTCGGCTTGGACACTTATAAACAGTATGAGGCTCGGTGCCCCCAAAGTGAACTCGTTTGGAGTAGAAACGAGACAAGTAGTGTTGGGAGAATAGCAAATATGGTGAAGGACATACTTCACTTTGTGTGTAGCTGATCAGCTGCGTGTGATGGCATGAGTACAGTATACTGTAGCATTTCAATATTCGGTTTCTTGATTAAGCGATGTTGCTACCTTGTCGTGAGAAGCACCTGCATAGTAATCTGAGTGCATGTCACTGACTTACAGTATGTTTGCGAGACATCGATTCAAGGGATATCAGAGGCTTAAACGATGTCGGTTACAGGAATATCGCCTTTACACACGTCGGACTCTGAATTTGCTTGGGCTCTTGCAGTTGAGGTGATTGTCTCTTACTCCACCTATATATCTCAAAGGTACAGATAGGGATAGTATTCTCTGCATTTGACCAATGACGATTATAGATGGTATTGCCAATGACTGACTCGAACTGTATTATACTGTACTGCTCATTTATTATTTGTGAAACGACGTGATATATATTTCCCTTGATCGTGGCACCCTCAAGAAGTTCGTGAATACTGTACTTCTTTCCAATAGATCCTTTGACTGAGTCGGGGTTGACATCAAGTCTATGTGCATTCTTCAAAATCAGGGGGACTGCACTGCACAGCTCACAACAAGATCGCTGACCACACGTCAAGGTATAAAAGGCTGTGTCAAACAGAACGTATCATTCCGTTTCTCACATATCATGACCGAGTGACTTGGCCTTTACTCGATTATTACCTCGTTACAACTTTTCCTTGATTATTTACACACACATTACAAACTACGATGTCAGCCGTCGATAAAGCCACTCTGGACATTCGAGTTGAACAGACCGTCAGTCAATTCAATGCGTATGGCAATCACCGTCGAAACGCAGAGATATTCCAACTGACTCATAAGCCGCCAACCTGCTACCAACGAGTCAGACAAGAGGACCCAAGTCGTCTCACCGATCCACGTCATCTTGAGCTGATCGTTGATAAGACGTGGGATGATGCGTTGACTTTCAACGTCTCAAAGATGATTGGAATCACAACAACCCCTGTTGGAGGTAGTACCAACGAGGTGCATCAGCAACTTCATCCCAATCTCGATAAATTCCCATCTACCCTTACAATATCGAATGACGAGATGATGATGAAGGAGTTGAAGAACCATTTGAAAGTTGACATGGAAAGTCCAGCACTTGGAATGATAGTCGGTTCTTCCACTGTCAATTACCAGGACGTCCCTGTGTCAGATTTCCGAATTTGCGATCGACTTAGGGAAAGTATTAGCTCGTTTTTCGAGAAGGATGAAGAACCGTACAGATCTATGATCCAACAATCCAAGTCTGAATGGAAAGATGCATGTCACAAGAGATCTATTGGGGACGTAGAAACATTGTTGAATACTCATATCCGCCCTGATTACCATTTCAATCCTCTGAACAGCTCTACTGAGACTTACCACGAAATATCGCCATCAATCACATCGGAGGCTACGTTGTCGCCTAACAAGTTGGAATCCATGATTACTATCGCGAGCCAAGAAGCAGAAAAGCAAGAAGTCGATATGAACACCAGAGCCGATACGACCCCTTCCTCAGTTCATGCTTCTGTCTTAGCTTCTAATAGATGTCACTGGAACGACGGACGCGAAAAATATACGTCAAATCTCAAATCGGTTGTTAGTAAAGTCGTCGATGACCAAAGTCACTTATCATCTGAGAAATGGAGTTCACAAGGTAATCTACTACCTTGTGTGTATCCTATGAAGTTGAACAATAAAGGTGGAGAGACTTACAATAGATCCACAAGGGAACATTTCGGATCGATGGACGTTCCTCCTACTGTCCAATTTTGGCGATCCAAAGGAGATTCAGTCCGGGATGGAACGGAAAACGAAACTTTCTTACCTAATGGAGATGATTTGGAAATTAGGATGAAACTTGCTAAGATTAACAGTATAGCTAGCGAATCCAAACGATCAGAATGGAACGTTTGAGGCACGTCTACGGATCAAGAACATTCCAATTGCAGCGAATGACCATCTTGCGTGACGTTTTGATTGGTTGCTTGCTCGTATAGGTGCTTTTCACGTTGTAGATAGATAAAGATAAGGAGTTTAATGAGATGCATTGTTCATGGAACGTTTTATGTGTTATACAACATGTTACGATGATTACAGATTTTTCCTTCTCCAACTGAGAGACACTATATGAGTCAGATTTTCACCAGACCGAACCAAATGTGACTATTCGGTAACAGTGTATGATTTATAGATAATTCGATGATGGAGTCCTTCCCTTTTCTTTTGCAACCTTGTTCTTAGTCTTTCTTGCCCGGTGACTAACGATGCTTGACTTTAGGATCCCTAAATGAGTATTTACAATTCGTACAGTAATAGAATAATGTCATATTGGTCGTTATTCGCCTAGCTTGATCCTGGTAGAATACGGCTCTAAACAGGGTACACATGTCAATGACAGCATACAGTTAGAGGGTATTTGAGATATATATCTTCAGCTGAAACAAGCACTCACTCGTGATGAGAGCATTTCGGACATTCGATATTTGATCGTTGAAGGGTTGGGTCCGTTTCTAAATCTTTGGTCTCGCCCGCTTGTTCCCTATTTCAAGGCGGAGAGCATGCGTCAGTATGTACTACACTGAGCGATCAGGTAGATGGATGCCTGAAGGGTGAAATTTTTCTGCCCCACCCTTCTTGCATGCAGCGTGACGGGTTAATGATACAACTAATTTCTCATCCCGCTCAATCCGACAGGAGTGTGATAAAACGGCAACTCACCTAGCAATGGTCAATAGATCGTTCTTATACACACAAGGTGCCATCCCAGGATCAGGCTGAGCGTTCTCCGCATATTGACAGTTTCGACATTGATATAGGAGGATTTTCGCGTTGTTATCGGACTAAAAAAAGATTCGTCAGATTATCAATACATCGGTGGGGAAGTAGACATATCTCTTGAGCGATGAGTGCAGCTTACCTTGGGATAAAGAAGATTGTTGCTGTATTTGAGGGATATGCCAGTGAGTCAAGTTGGCGAATAGACAAGATAGGATGAGATGACTTACCATTCACCACAGAATCGCAAGGAAGGCATGTTGGGAAGAGTGAGATGTCTGTCTATGCTGGGTTGCTTTTCGCTGATCGATGTGACTTTCTTGTCCGCGGAGAATCAACAACACCATGTATGGGTATATGAGTCTTGAGTGGAAGAGCTGATGATGTCGCTGTTACGATTGTTGAGTAGCAAAAGATGAGTAATGTTGATCCTGTTGGACGGCGAACCACCGAGGTTGGGAGCATGAGAGTGTGAGTCACATGATTTTCGATGATTAGGCCCGTGATAAGGATCTCGGATGCCTAACCTTCAGGGAAGTGATTTACCTGATTTACCTGATTTACCTGATATACCTGATTTACCTGATTTTCTGGATTTACCTTGTTCTGCGCTAACGTGGTGGACGGTGACTGCTTTGCAGTGAGATGTCTCAGTCGAGGGACCAATGACTGGTACTGCTGCTGCACATCACCCTTTTAAAGTTGGTGACACAGGTACCTCTCCAGTTTTTCAACCCGACTTTGCATCTACCTATACCCATACCTATACAAACATCTCGTCCATCACTCGACCTCGACCTGTTCATAAATCTTCGGCATCGCATCCTCACCCACCGACAACACAACAGCAAAACACGACCAGGTCTTGACGAATAGCCAGTGGACCTTCGAGTCCAGAATACACCGCATCTCGACCTTGGCACGAGCCTTTTTTTCACCTCTTGACTCGCGTTTCAACGACTGTCTGTTGTCTGCTTTCACTTGACATTCATCATCACATTCACATCCACTTTCACTTTCTTTACATTGTAACATCAAACATAGCACACGAATATATATATATCCAAACACCCCATACATCATCGATACAAACAATCCACATACAACACCCATCACGTATCAACTCAGCACAATTAGATACCGCCTCGCGACAATCTCTCCTCAATTCACCAGGCCTTGATTGGCTCAACCATCCCCACCCCGATTCCCATCTACCAAAATGGCGTTGAATTTCCCTTTCCCTTCACCACTGAATCTACCTATCCCACGTCGGTTCGTGGTACTGATACTATCAGGTAGTATCCTAGTCCTCTTCCTACACACCTTCGCCCCTTCCACATTACCTCCAGCACTCACACCGAACCTACCACATCATGAGCCCGATGCTTCCTACTTCTCACCTTCCAAATGGTTACCACCTATTCTAAACCCCAACACTCCCTCGCGTCCAGTCGAATTCGACGAAGATGGACAGTGTCTCTTCCTCTCTCCCTACGACGCATTATCGCCCAACGAAAAGAAACGAGCAGAGATGTTAGTATTGGAAAGTGTCAGTCCTGGAATAGTCAAATCGCATAAACCACCTTCAGAAGGTAATGATTACGATCCAGATTTCGATGATGAGTTCTCTGCTTTGTCGAACGAAACGAAATCACAGCCTTCCGGATTGACCCATCCGATCTTAGGGTTGTTGAGGGAAGGAGAGATGAAATGGAATTCAATGTTGGCTAGACAATCTCAATCTTTAGAACAGGCTGTGAAGGTGTATAAGGATAAATGGAACAGAAATCCACCAAAAGGTTTCGATGAATGGTAAGTACGATGTACAATATCATAAGTCAAATGGAATGACTGAACGTGATGCACAATATATAGGTGGCATTTCGCTGAAAACAACAATGTCCTACTGCCTGATGAATACGATGCGTGAGTATCTCTCTGCAAATCATTCACATCTACACATTCCTGTCGTGCGTGTAGGAGACTTTTTGGCTGACTAGTGTATGTGGAATAGGATCATGGATTCACTACTACCATTTTACGGTCTCCCTATCAAAACTCTGCAAGAACGATTAGAGGAAACTGAAAAGATCCAAGAAACATTCACGCTGATCGTACACGATGGTAAAGTAGAATTGCAGTGGAATGACGACTATTCAAGAGACACATGGTGGGCTAGTAGACCTAGAGCAGACTCGCAGATCAATTTGTTGGAACCTTTTATCAAGCATATTGGAGCTTTTAGGTGAGTGAGATTACATCGCTGAACATTTCCTATAGGGAACATCAAAGAAAGCAGCTAATGCTGTTGAATATAATCTCATAGAGCAACCTTCACCATTCACGATCAACCTTCTATCTTACTTGATCATGCTCGACAAGAAGAATTGATAAACGCAGCTAAGAGCGGTAAAATCTCGAACCACCCTAATGAGAATGATAGGTTCGAACAGGATTGGAGTAAAGCTTGTGCTAAGGACAGTCCATTGAATAGAGGGGAACAAGAACTACGTGAGTGTTAAACTGTCAATAGCCATCTGGGCGCGTTGTGGGAATTACAGTGTTTCATGGCTTCTCGTGCTCACTGATTCATTTCTTGCATAGCCGCCGCCGACACGTTCATCAACGCTCATGGAGCCGCCATGGATATCTGTCAGCATCCTTCGTACATGGAGAACCACGGGATGTTACTGGAAGAGCACAACTCGGAAACGCACCCTAAACCACATACCAAACTGTATCCTATCCTAGTACCCTCCAAAACTATGTTGAATGGTGATATACCAGTTACGCCGATAGGCCGAGATGGGAGGAGAGACGATGTTGGACCTGATCCAGAGTGGAGTAGGAAGAGTGGAAAGTTGTATTGGGTGAGTCATCTCTCACTATATGATACAAAAGTTCGGCTGTGCTGACATATAACATCATGCGGTTTGATGTATGTAGAGAGGTCTAGCAACGGGATTAAACCACGATAAGAAGAAAGGATCCAAATGGCGTCAATCACACAGGGAGAGATTACATTTCCTAGCCAACGATAAATCAGATTCTTACACCGAGGTGTTAGCTCCAGTCGGTTCCACTGGAGAAGCCGAGTTATCGAGATTGCCCCTGAAGGAATTAGGAGAATATTATATGGATGTCAAACTTGCTGGAGGACATTGGCAGTGTGATTGGGATGATGGGACTTGCGATGAGATGGAGAAGGAAATTGAATTTGCAGGGAAGGATAATGCGGAGAGAAGTAATGATTTCAAATATGTCTTCGATGTGAGTGATGATTTTGATCTTCGTAATGAGGGTAAGGGGAATAGGAAATGGAAGGGGACGTAGAAGGGTAGAAAAGTGTGTCAACGATATTTGACGATTGATCGGATAATTTCTTGACTGAGGACTTAATGAAAGGGTTAATAAGAGAGGAAAAAGGATGGAGAAGCAAGACAACATACTGACGTTCTTGTGATTCTACAGACCGACGGGAACGCTTGGTCATCACGATTCCCTCGATTGATGGCTAGTAACAAGTGAGCAGATATTCATCGCTTTTGAATCTTATCGAAACGTGTATCTGACGGTATTTTCTCTTTTAGCGTTGTGGTCAAAGCAACTGTCTTCCCAGAATGGAGTGAGTTTAGCTTTGTCCTCTGTTTTCTTGAAAAGTCATGACCAGAAAAAGGTAGCTGATGATGTTTTCGTCTGATAGACACCAAGTCGTTACCCGAATGGTACGCTTACGTGCCATCCAAGATGGATTACTCGGATTTGTTCTCGATTATGTCTTTGTGAGCAATCGAGATCAGCTGCTTTGTTCAGGGCGTGAAGCAAGAAGCTGATGAGGCGATTGTCATCCTTAGCTTCCGAGGTACACCGTCGGGACGAGGTGCGCACGACGAAGTAGCTAGGCGAATAGCGTTGAACGGACAGTGTTGGGTCGAAAGGAGTAAGTCTGGCTCCGCATCTACCTGTGATGAAGTAGTCTTTGTGTCATAGGATTATTGCTGATAATCCGTTCGCCCTACGTAGCATGGAGGAGAGAAGATCTACAAGCATACATGTTCAGGCTGTACCTTGAATATGCGAGATTGGTCTCACCCGATAGAGATAACGGTAAGATGGTGAGTCATTATCATTCCTTCTACCGTTGATGGTCAGCAACGTATATGATGGCTGACACATGGATTTGTCGGGATGTAGGATTTCATATTACCTGGACAACATTCCAACACGCACCCGGTCGTAGCGGATAAAGCGGGAGAAGCACATGTACCTGTAGCTGCCCAGGTGGTACCTCCGATGGTGGACGAGTAGATCAATGCACGAAGACACTATTACTCAGATAGGGTATGGCAAAACGGAGAGAGGCAACTTGGCGACAAGACACAAACCCAAGTTCGAAATTCCGAGGGTGTTTGCATGCCCTCTGAATAGCATATAGCATATATATTCAGTTTATCTTGGTTTCGGTTTTATATACATACATTGAGTGGAAGGAAGTTGCATTGAATCGCATAGATCATAGGACGGAAGAAGGAAGGGGAGGGAAGGGAATGGAGGTATGAAGGACTTTAGTTCATGTTTATCACATCAATCATACAGTGTTTTAGATAGATAAATTCTCTGGTTCACACAAACCCAAAATGTATATACAGTATCTCATTTCTTTACGCTTACGCTGACTTACAACCCTGTGCATGGCGCTTGTGATGTGTATTGGCAGATTGGACGGTGAACGATGTACAGTATTTTTCATCTAGGGTATATATATATATATATATATATATATCATGTCATCTATAAGAATCGAGTATTGTATTGAACTTGTATGTTATCTACGTTTTCAAAGGGATGTCGTTTTCTGATGTTATTGTTACACAAAAATAGTTGAAATCGAATGAGATCCATTATCCATTATCCAGTGTCCACTGAAATGACCTGTAAATTCCTATCCTATGGGATATTTGTAATTGAGTAAAAGGAACTTGATACTCCCTTGCCCCGTATCTGACGAAGATGAACGGGAACCATATCGTCATTTGACTGGGAACCTTCACCCAAAAAGTATTCCAAAGCCCCACCCCCACTCCGGCTGTGTATGTGAGTTGTGGATTACTCTTGTACACCTAAGATTTTGACCAAACCGAATGCCGCACCTGCCGCTACTCCACCAACAATCATCGTCGATATAGCTCCGTAAGCATATCCACCCCATCCACCTGTCGCACCGCTACATGATACATAAACATGTTGGATATCAGCACAATGTCGACCAAACCAACGTATCAAGGAGAACTTGATCAGCACTCACGTAAAGTATGTCTTGAATCCACCAAAGATGAATAAGATCACACCGGTCACAATAGCGGAAATAATCAATCCCTTTTCGGCTGTGTCGGTAATCATATATGGTATGAGGGGTATCAGACCTCCGATGAAATAGGATAATCCAATGGTAAGTGCTGAGATGTATAATCGAGATTTCGGTACTTCCTCTATATCAATGGTAATCCAATGATCAGTTATAAGTCTGCACTTCTTCCTGGTATCCAAGTGAAAATTGGTTATAAGACGCAGGGTAGGGTCGATTACTCACCTAAACCTTCACCGAACTTCAATAAGAAAGCCGTCAACCCCATATCCTCATCAACCTTACTCTCACCACCTTCTTCTTCTTGTACATCCTTCTTACCCCAGTTGAATATGCTACTCCATTTCTTCGTTGAAAGTGGAGAGATAGGTTCGACCTGAGAAGCAGGCATGATACCTTGATTACCTGTCGTACCATCTTGAGGACCATACAAATCATCTTCGACAATCCTCAGATCTTCAGCTATCAATCGCGATAAAGGTTCTTTCACACCTAATGGGCCGAGGATCGAGTGGACTTCACGTTCCATCTCGCCTGAACATGATCGGAGGACTCGAGCTTGAGTTTGACGACGGAGGTAGTGGAAATGATCGAGTTCAGCTTGGGAGGCGACTGTAAGTGATATTGAAAGAAAACGAAAAAAATGATCAGTCAGCAGGCAGGTCATAATTAGCCATAATTGTAAAATGACATCAAGTTGTACTTACGATATCCACCTAGACCCATCGAGATAGCACCAGCACACAATTCGGCCAATCCACCAGTAACTACCAAACTTGAACTTCCCAGGGATGATAGACCAGCGGTCAAGGCGAAAGGTACTGTCAAACCGTCTGAGAGACCGATAATGCTATTATACAAAGGAAGGTAGTCGAGTCGAGTCAAGTCGTGCGAAGCAGATGAGGTGGTGGTAAAGTATGATACACGTGTTTTTATCGCATCAGATGAGTTGGAAGAAGGAGAAGAGACGATTGATAAGCACTTGTTAGAACTTGATTGTCGAAGAAAGAACCAACTTACACATCTCTAACGATTTCAGGACTAATCAAATGCCTCTCATCATCACCTTTCAACTCTTTACCTACCATCCATCTCAAACACATCAGCTGACTTTCCAGACCCCAAAACCCATTTCGTGTTTACTCACAACATTGTCCACCCGAGGCATGGGCCGAACATTTACTTCCCAACGGTTCATGATCCCCTAACACATCTTGCAGTTGCTGCGTCCTGTTGCTTTGAGGTACAGCGTTATCCAATGTCCATACAGCCCCATAGGACTTGTTGTTGTTATTGTCCGAGGTGTTGCCGGCAGCTACAGCAGCGTATGAATTGGGTTGCTGAGAAGTTTTCTTGTTTCCTCGTAACAATGGTACGGCCGCGCCGTTTTGATTCTGAGCGGATGGTTGATCTTTGCAACATCCCGCTCCACCTTTACCACCGCAGCATGAAGATGACATTTTGGTGTTCGTGTATAATTGATGTCGCGCGAAGGTAGAGATTGTCGTGTGATTGAATAGCTAGGTGAATGATGGTATGTGAATGGAGTGGAGATAGGTGGCGAAGGAGGAGAATTTTAAACGGGTGGAGTCTCTTGGCACTAGTCGCTTATGTAGTAAATATGCTGATAGCAGTCACTCGCTTATGTCATCAGGCGGCTTTTATGAAATTTTTGTTGATTACGATTATTTTGTAATCCGAGTGTTCTGACTGGTTAATCACTTCCAGTGCACTTTGTATCGGCCGAAGTCAACCAGGAGACGTGACT
This sequence comes from Kwoniella botswanensis, assembly GCF_036426115.1. NCBI lineage: Eukaryota > Fungi > Basidiomycota > Tremellomycetes > Tremellales > Cryptococcaceae > Kwoniella > Kwoniella botswanensis. The sequence continues at coordinate 14,815,431 of NC_088599.1, read as the reverse complement.
AACCTCTTGAGGATCTCTGACACAAAGTTGGAATTGTCGCACACGATACAACTCAGCGACTGGAAGAGATGGTGTTCGACAATGATGACAAATGCATGTAACCCAATGTACCTATTTCAATATGTTTACTCAACCCCATCATCTCCTCTTCTTACTCTCCCCATCACTCCCTACCCAGTATCCTTTCAATCTTCCAACTTCCTCTTGACCTTCTCTCCACCTCGCAGCCCCCAATACTTGTTCCAACCATACCAATCCAATGATCACAACGTATCTAACCCAATACCATGCAGGTTGCACCCTCCTTCTCAAGCTCTCCAGTACGTTCACCAATATCCTAGCAGCCAATATACCAAAAGTGGTAGTAGGTAAATCCCTAGTAGCTGGTCGTAAGGGGAAAGGGGAGTATACGTTGAATGGAGGTTCAAGTAACAATTTCATAGATGACGTGAACCCATCTTCGTGGAAACCATATTTAGTCCACGCTCCGGCATATGATATACCTCGTTTGTTCTGTATAGAAGGGAGTAGCGCTTGGGAAGCGACCGATTCATGAGTCATCATGGGATGTTCGTAAGTGAACTTTCGAATGACTTTGCTTTCGTCAACTGGGAATGGCGGATTCAGAGTGACAAGGACTAGACCATGTTTGGATTCGGGAAGGTGTTGGAGGATATTCATATCGTATGTTCTACGATGATGATATCGATATTAGCTCAGGTAGCTCAAAACAGGAAGGTTGTCCGTGAGCAAGAGCTAGATATGTTGGATTGATGACTCACAAAGCCACGGTCTCAACTTCCGTGTCCGAAGTACGAGGCTTATTCCCATCACTTTCAGTCAAAGTCAGGTAATTCCAAGCTATGAAAATGTCAATATCAGCTCATACCTCCGTGCTTCTTATCAAGATGCAAAGCGTTTGGCTCACCTGAGTAAGCTTTCCGCCTGATGGGCATCAACTACAATAAGTCAAGACATTAGCAATGACGTGTCGCTTGAGAGGATCGGTCTGATCCGGATTGACTCACCCTCTCATCCCAGTGTAGTATCGCCTCATTCTTACTCCATTTCCATGGCCCTAGAGCTTTCTCTTCATCCTCCGTCAACCCACCACCACTTTGGAGCAGCCTCAACGTCGTGTCTGAATGTGTACTAATAACCCAAAATCATCAGCTCGTCCTTGCCTCCAATTGACGAACCCAATCAATGTAGATCCTTGTGAGACGTGCGGTTGTCGAAGAGCAGATGCTACGACTCACGCTAGGATAACATGATCATATAGATGTTTCTGACCTGAAGCCTCCACAAGATGAACTCCATTATCCACAGATTCAATGGCCGTTATCTCCGTATTGAGGTGTAAATTCTCTTTTGGTAATTTACCCAATACCGCATCCAGGTATTTCTTACTGGCATGAAGCGTCAGCCATATGCAGCGTATGATCTTGATCTTGGGAATAGACAACTCACGATCCACCTTGAACCGTTAACCATTTAGGTTTACCAGTTATCTGCAGTAAATGATGATTGTGGAAAAATCGTATTAATGTTGATGCTGGGAAATCTAGCGCAGCTTGATCCGCTGGTGTAGACCATATAGCTCCTGTCATGGGCTATGATCGAGCAAAATCGTCATGTAATCAGCTGAATTCATATGGCATCAAGTCAAATGTAAGATATGATAACTCACCATTAAATAATCATCTCTGAAGCCTTCTCCATACCCTTCTTTATCCAGATAATCACCTATACTTATACCTTCCCTATCGCCTTCCTGGTGTAACAAGTCAGTCGCAAAGAGGTTAAATCGAATTATATCAAATAACATCCTGTACAATCGGGGGTTGAACCTAACACAGTTGCCGAGTCAGTACATCACATCAGACATCATATGACAGTCGATTTTAAAGTACTTGGACTGGGAAAAAAGATCACTTACAGATTCGATAATTGACAGAAAACCCCTCCTAGTCCTTCACCGGCCCATTCGAACGCTCCTCTATCCCTCGTCACCGAAAAGGTCATTTCCGTTTTCAATAGTGGTATTTTCAGATGTTGTAGGAATCGCAGGAAGTTTGGATATGTAGGTGGATTACAGACGATCTGAAAGTTGAGTGTTAAATCGAGTGAATCAAATCAGTACCGTATGGATATTGCTTGAATGATTTTCAGAGTAGACTCACAAATCCTCTGTGTCCCTCCAGAGATTGATGATCGATCATCAGCATCTACTGAGCCACTATCGTCACTTCTCATATACTTCGGACTCACGTATCCACCTGACAAGGTTCCTTTCCCTCCCCTGCATCGAAAGTCTCATGATCAGCTATAATACACCACTCATGATGTGATTCACCAGCTCACTCTTGAATTCGACAGTATTGGTATGTCCACCAGGTCTCTCATCTTTCTCATATATATTCACTTCATGATCCGAGAACTCGTTGAGCAGCTATGAACATAGATATTATCGCATCAATACCTATGCGCCTATCATACTGTATGACGGACAGGATAAACAAGGGAAGGAAGGAGGGAAGGTTGTACTCACCCATAAGGCTGATATACCCGATACACCTGTACCTACGATTGCTATTCTCATTATCACCTTTATCTTTTGGGGAAGAGTGCTTTCAGGTTGCAGGAGGGTATAACGGAGAGTCAAGATGTTGAAGGTATCGTTATGGGAGCGTAATGAATATGAATTGATTCAACCTCCAAGAGGGAGGGAAGCGCATATTCGACGATTTCGAGATGATCGTGCCTGAGATCAACGCAATCGTCATCGAGAAAAAAGTTAGTGACCATGATTCTGACCCTTGCTACTACTACTACTACTCAGCAACTGTCAATTCCCATTTAACCCAAACATGCTACAAACCACAAGGAGATACTCATCCACTGTAATACATGTACTCAACCTATTTCATCTATCATTATAGTCATCATTTTGTCTAATTCATATCGCACTAATCCCAGTCCTGCTTCTTGACATACTCGAAAATCTCCGAACCGATCTGTTGAGTTACCAAATCACCTCTCCCAGCTGCTATCTTCAGTATCGCCGTATTGAGTGGTGTAGCTCCTAGGATATCAACGTGATCCGCTCTGACATATACCGCAAGACATCAGCTTATGATCCATTTCACGTACAGAACAAAGCTGATGGTCGATCAGACTCACGTTTGTGCACCTCCACGTAGATCCATACTTTCAGGTGAATGCAGATACTCTGTAGACGTATACATCAGCTATCCTGTCATTCCTTTACATACAGCTGAAAGCAGAACAACATGCCCACCTTGCGTGATAACTTCAATACCAGCGGGATTCCACCTAGTAGTCCCATTCCATCCCTTCACACACATACTTCCAAGACTGATCACAGGTATCGTCCCATCGCCGTCACCGAACTTCACACCGGATCGTACTTCGGGGTTTGAACCTTTGACAGTAACCACCGAATCTATCCAATGTTTACGCGATAAGGGGAAGTCTAATGGTGCGCGGAGAGTGGTAGAGTTGTCGCATCCGTTTGAAGGGTCTGTTGTATCACACTGCGGTGTATTTGGGTCAGCAGATATAGTAGTATATCGGTTCACCACCTTTGATCTTTGTCCATCCGATCTCACCCCAGTCATTACCTACCATACTTCCAATTGGGATAGAAAGAGTCATCGAAAGGGGAATCTTCCACTCACATAGGCATCTTCATTCTCCGCGTCTGAACGCGTATCATCATGCTCGTACTCTCCTTGCATATACCAGTACGATCGCTATGAAACGTCCACAAGGTCAGCTCTTTGCAGATGACGGAACCGCGAAAACTATAGCTGACCTCTGTCTCCTTCCCATGACCATACAAACAATATATCTTCATTGAAGGAGCTTCAGGCAATCTAAGTAGGTCCAACGGATAAGCTAGATCCTTTGGGCACATTGTATATCTAGCTTACCTGACTTCAAGAGGATTACTCCACTATCAACGCAAATCATCTCATCAGCTTCCGGTCAACCCGCCATTACCAGCGTGAATTACTACTACGCACTTTGGTATGATCCCTATCATTCCTCTTCAATTGCTCTTCATCCCTTTCAAACCCAACACTATAATTACTTTCCATCATCCTCTGGAAACTCGGCGGTGTATGGGTCAGAACATAAGGTCCAGCCTCGTTCAAGGTCAAGTTTGGAGAAACAGTCCAGCTGTTCAACGAGGACTCCTCCTCGGAAGTACCGGGATGGCGGAACGAGAAGAATCGACCGTGTGTATCGGTGGCGTTAGTTGGATCGTCCGGCGCAGAGCTATCATTGCCCCATATTCGATTGCCGCCCTGTATGATAGGTTGAGATTCAGCGGGATGAGCTCAGTCACATGCCATCCTAATCAAGTTGAACTTACTTTCATCCACATCGAAGTTGATCCTGGCCACCTTCTAAACAGTTTAGCCCTTTCTCTGCGTGAGAAAAACTGTGGCCTAGATGTTAGCTGGAACTTCTTAGTAGGTTTTGGTCACTCACCTTTTCCAAAACCCATGAACCGGCAGGATGCTGTATCACTGGTCAGCTTTTAGAATGCTATAAGATATCCAACCGCAACTCAACTGACCAACTCGACAGTGTCCCTCATTTCTCCAGATAAGAAAGCGGTCATTGCTTTTGATACACCCAACATCGTTCCAGCAACGTTGATCCAGGATTCAATGTTTTCCTAGAATATAAATCATCAGCTTGTCAATCGATATTGTGAGAGATATGACATAGTCTGGTATAGAATACTCACCTCGACCCAAGCCGCCCCTCCTCCTCCACCAAACCTGTTCTCCTTTGGATCCGATTCGACCCATTTCAAGCTAAATTGCAAATCAGCTTACTTTTGGCACGATGTCCGTTTTGCTAAACTGACAAGTACTACATCAACGGAAAGAAGGAGCATAAGCGTTATGACGTCAATCCCAGATTGTAAGAGACTTACTAGTAGAACTGTCCCTCCCATACTGTCCACAACAGCTGAGTATCAATCACAAGACCATCATACTTCGAACAGCAGCGCGAAAGACATACGAGTGTGAACAAAGTACGACTTTCTGACCATTGTGTCTTCTCATAGTTTCTATCCTACCTTTCAATCTTGTGAAGTACGCATCTCTAGTTTCAAGATTGTAATAGGCCAATCGCCTATAAGGAACATATCAGCTCTTCAGTTCACTACTATATGATATCCCGTACAAAGGAGACTGGCAGCTGACTTACCAATCATATGCAGCCATATCCATAGAATTAGTATCGTACCCCAACGTAGCCAAGTTCTCGACGATCTTCTGCCATATCCAGTATCCTATCATCTTTCGGGTCAGCTTCACTGAGTGTCGCATAAATCAACATTCAGCTAACCTTGAATGAATTCGGACTGTATCGATTGAATCAGCTTCTGCCTTGAACAAGCTTTCAGGAGGCAGCTGAAACACTCACTGCAGCATCCAATCCCTGAGCCGCTCTGATCTTAAACCCGGGAGGATCTAAGCCAGTCTCAGGATCAATAGATAACGCCTGAATCCATCTTTCTCTATAAAACCCGGCACACGTCAAATCAGCTATTATTGTGAAACTTATTCCCAGATTAACAGCTGAGTACGTACTTGTTAGTCAACACAGCTCGAATCATCGTCGAGGTACCCTATCGATTCTCTAGATATCAGCTAAATTGAATTGCAGAAATGATCGAATAGCTGATGTAGCAGATAAAGATTGAACATACCCATAATCTCTTCCTGAAGAATGGTCTAGCTACACTTTCCGTACCCCAGCTTTCCAAACCGGTAGATACGATCCCAGGTATCAAGACTATCGGATGGTGTTTCTGTAAACCATATTGCTCGACTAGAGATTCACCAACGGTGAAATCTCGATTTTCCAATGCTCGTCTTGCGCCTGAGGGTATACAAACATATCGCATCAGTCCAACATTCTCACAATAGACCCATTGTTTGGTTAATGAACATTCGTCTGAGGTGGAAGATTGTGGTTGAGAATGAAGGATGACTTACCCTCGACGACAGTCAGATTAGCCAATAAATCCCTGGGATCCAAGGCAGCAGGTAAAGTAGTCCAGATATCTTTCATATCGGCGCTACAATGATCATTGCTCTGTAAGCTGATATCAGAACAGATAGCCGTAGTGCAGCTCACGGTAGAGTAGTCAGGTCGACTGCCCATAAAGCTAAACAGATACCCAGTATGACACCTCTAATATGATCATAGACTCGTTAGCTTCGTTGATGTGGTTGAGCCGGTGGATTATGAATGCAGCTTACGCGGGGAAGACGAACTACATGATATCATATGAGATCAGCTACCGATCCATTGATAGATCATATACCATGGACGATATACAATACGAAGAGAGAAGGAACGACAACAAGATCAACTCACTTTTAGTCCGAATAACCATGATTTCCAAGTAGGTTTGCTTTTATGTCCATCATGTCTAAAAAATGTGGATTCGCTAAGGTCTAAAAGGATGAAAGGCTAAGCTTGAGGCCATTGCTAAAAGCGAGCGAGTTTGTGCTGATTACTGCTTACCTATTTCGTTGAATGGTGTTCCAGGAGCTACGTTGAGAGTTCGTGGAATAGTGAGCTAGCTGGTTTTCCTCGATCATCTCGTCAAGCTGGCGATAACATACCTAGTAGCTATACAGTAAGGTCACACTTTGTCAGCTGAGATTGATTATATCTTTGAAATTTATATCATGAGCTTACCTTATAATGTCCGTCATCCTATCCAGCCCCGATAATCTTCCCATTTAGCATCACCTCCCCTTCCTTCCCCGAACAGACCGAACTTACCTTCTTCCTCAATCTCACGTGCAGCTCTTCAGTCTCTTTACTTATCTCATCTACGGTACTCTTAATCCTCTGTCTCAGTCCAGTAGGAGGAGGTGTCCTCGTACCGCTTCCAGAGGTGCTTTTACCTCTACCTTTGACTATCGTTGAGGGAGACGATGAAGGGGGAGTAGGTTGTTTGACGGTTATTTCAATATCACCGTCGTCATCGATCTCCGAGTGTACCTTTGCTTTACGAGGCATCGTTCAGTCTCTCTTCCCCTGTAGTTCGACTCTCAACGATGTTATTTTACCTTTTCGCGAGGGGTGGAAGACAAAGCAAGAAGGAGTTTAAAACGAGAATGTCAAACTACCGAGATATCTGTATTTACACTTACTGTAACTTATCGGTGACGTTGTTTTTGAGCGAGCTCTTACACGGAAAGTGGAGGAACAGGAACGCGTGTTTTCATCCTGTCATCACAGTGAGACCTATATGACATGACATAGAATGCATATATGATCAATCACCTACACACCATAGATACTAATTATATACACCACCTCCCAAAGACTCAAACAGACAAGCATACGATGGAAGAAGAGAGAGAGAGAAAAGCAAGAATCCATCTATGAACATCTATATATGGGCATTTCGAGGAACGAAGAATCAAGCGTCAGACCACTTATGAAACCGAGCGAAAGAGGAGCTGTTTGAGCTTAAGCAGTACCGTTAACCTTGGGCTTATCAGAGTCGAGTACGATTGGTTCGGGACCTTGAGTGATGTTGAGATCGATCAAGAGACCGGTAGAGAGATCGTATAACTAGGTTAGAGTAAATAGGGTCAGCTTTTTTTTCTTATATTCGCAATGAGCTCTGTATGGGTATTGTCGGAGACATTTGATCGAGAATGTACAATGGGAACGTTGACTTACCCATCCGTGGACGTAGACCTTTCGGAATTCACCTTTTCTTGCTAACTCCCAAGCATTCTGGATTGTCTGTGGAAAACAACACAAAAAAGTGTCAGCCTATGATCGTTATCTCTCGAGATCTTTTTTTTTTTTTTTTTTGGATGGCAGCATCCACCCTTTCCATTCTCTTCTTGATTTGCTGTTACAAGGGAGACCATAGTGCGATAAGTGAAACTCCACTCACAGGACTATCAACGACATTCCTAACGCTCATCTTCACATTCTCCCTGATCAAATCATTGACATCGCTACCCTCAGGTAAAGAGTGCTTCAACCTGATGATTGGGTCCAAGAATCGAGTCAAGGGTGTAGAGGGATCACAAAATTCTTCATTTTGTTTAGGGGCAGGGAGATCGTAGGCGGCGATACAGCCACCACAACCTGTATGACCAACAACGATGACTATGAAGTAGCCATGATCAGCAAGAGAGTCAAGTGACGAGGTGATATCATATAACTTACCATGGCATACACCGACGTTCATAATAGCGTAATTCAATAAAGCTTGAGAAGCGTCATCTTGAGGTTGGAATTGATTTGCTACGTTTCGCTACAGTAGAATATTGGATCAGAGATGTGACCCAGACGTTTGAAATTGATGGTACAGAAGGGAAAGCGGTATATGCGTGAAATGGACGGATACCGCGGTAGGTATTCTAGGGAAAGGAGGTCACACTCACTTGCACGAACACTTCTCCCGGTTTCCTAGCCATGATGGTAACCTCTGGTACTCTGGAGTCTGCACATCCTATCCAGAGGAAGTTTGGTGCCTATAAACGGTGAAGTAGCAGTGCGTAGCGGAGGGAGTTCGATAGTTGTTCGTAATGAAGTATAGTATGGTCATCGATTAGAGTGGTTGGTAGAAACGTAGGTGTAAGGAAGAAATATCTCGTCAGCTCAACTCTTTGTCATTCCAAGCCAAACCAATCCAGATGAGACCAGACCAGTCCGGTATCCGAAAGAAATGTCAACTCACCTGTCCTTTGACTTGCTCTGCCCATACTTCAGGCTGTTCCTCTGTGACCTTTCTAGACCACCATCTATTCCCTTCCAATACAGCTCGAATATCGGGGAACTTCTGAGCAGCTACCGAATGCTCGAGATCGATGTCGATCTCCTTATTCGCTCGGAGGGGTTCAGCGTGGAAAGGCATATTGACTCGTACGGCAGTATGTATCTGTCTATTTCCAGTTCGTGTCTTGGAAGGAGGTTGAAGTGGTGGAGGTTGTAAGATTCGAGGGATAGATTGAGAAGGTGTAGTAGCGTATTCAAACGAAGGTCTCAATGATATAGGTGGTGAAGATAATGACTTATTGTTATTTACAGTAGAAGAAGAAGAAGCGGCAGAAGGTGACGAGGACAGTTTGAATGATTTCCTAAGCGTTATTAACGCTTGACGGGTAGGTTGAATTTTGTTATTATCAACACTTTAAACAGGATCACTGAATGATGAACCTGTCTTTTGTGTTTTCTTGATTGTTAAAAGAAAAGAAAGGAAGAAAAGATGATATGACTGATTATTGATGACGAGCGGATGAGTCGACGGAAGGATATTTTCCGTTGAGCTGGTTTGGATTTGGGATAGATTCCGTTTACGTTATGGGTATGGGGACGAGGAATGGAATGTTGTGAAGTAGACTGGGCTGGGCTTGAGAGGGGTCAGGTCAATAGATGATAATTGATGAAGGGATTTGAATGATGATAAATTAAAAATTATGAATAAAATATTGGGTTAGTGATGGAATGGGATTGTACCGGTTATACGTTATACGTATGGTGATTTGTTGATTTGCTGCGGCACTGTATGACCACCGTACTCTTACTTCACGGTGGTTACGTTCCTTTTGGGGGTTTCACACTATCAATGCTTGGCAGACTATCACACCACACCACACTACTCTAGTCTCATCACTACTACTAGCCAATCTCTCTATCACCATGACACCAGTCTAGACCATACGTGCATACATAAATCTCTCAACTTAGACTCAGTCTTACAGTCAGACTCGGATTTACTCGGTTTCATCATCCAACATCGTCCAAATTCTCATGGGGATACTTGCTGATAAAAAAAGGTGATCGAGAGATTAAATTAAATTTGGATGCGGATGGACCCTGAATCAACTTGCGATTCCAAAGGATCTATCGTATCGCTTGGATCTCATCATTCCACATTGCATCTCGTATTTCACACATGGCAACGAGACTACGTAGTATGTTTGCAGGCCCAAGTGCATACCGACGGTGCATAGGCACACCGAGACAAAGACGAGGAGCAAGACAGCAAGAAAGCCGCCAAAGACACAAAAAGAGCATCACGGGATTCCGTCAAGAACATGAGTATCAAAAGAACGGATCTCCTTAAAAACCCTTACTCCGTTCCTTCCTCCCTTCCTAGCTTGTTCCGTGGTTATCCACCGGGCCGTACCATATGCAATTCAAACGTAACAGTTAGTCACCATAAGACCTTCTCACACGTGAAAGTCGAATGTCATTGTGATTCTATGCATGGGTATATGTTTTTCTATGTATTACGAAAAGAGACAAATGACCTTTCTATGATACGCTTACTATTTATGTAGATCACCCTCACCACGGCTGAGATTCTGATAAGATTGTATGACACATGATATAGACAATCTATCAAGCATGTTATCTATTTTTGTTTCTCATCTTACTGCTCCTTCTTCTCAGCATCCGTTATAGCTTTCAATCTCTCCTCCTCCACTCTCCTCTTCTCCCTTCGTTCTCTACCTCTAGTAACCAACTCGGCAGGTTCGAGATTAGCAAACAAGGATTTACATGATTTCTCAATCGCCCAACAACCGACGAAGTCAAGTATCATCGAAGTGGTCAACTTGAATTTGAACTGGACATACAACAAAGAAAATCAGCTCCAAGTGTAAAAAAAATGATAGGTAGTATCAAACTCACGGATGAGCTCATTTCCACAAGTTGTAACCACCTGTTCAACTCAGGTACGAAATCCGTCGCACCACTATAAGCCACAGCCGATACACCCAATAACCCCCAATAGAGAGGTGGGTTCTCCCTTATTCCCTCTCTGAAAGGTCTGCCTTGGAAATTCAACACGAACGTCGAAACTTGTTGAGATAGACCAAGAAGGTAGATCGCAGTGTTGAGTAAAGTAGGTTCAAACTTCTTTTCCAAATCTACTTCTCCACGACTACAGGAAAAATAGAAATAAAAAAACCATGAGACGATTATAAGCATATGTAAGGCAAAGAGAGAAGAAGAGTCAGGTAGAAATTTCAGTTACTCACTCTTCTAAAGATTTTGATAATCCAGTAATGTAGACCAAAGCAACGATATGAATAGCGAATTGCAATAACACTGAGAGAAGTACGTAAAAGTTGAATATGTTGCCCAAAGGTCTTTCCTTGGATAGTTTCTCCACAGGCTAACGGAGAAACAACCACTCTTGATCAGCTTTATTCTGTCCTTCCCATAGTCATGCAGATGATGTAACCCACCTTGGCCCTTGAGATACAAAGGAAACAAACACTCATCAACATCCCCGTGATCGTAACTTGATAATCACCAAATTTGATTCCATCCAAATATTGTACACTCAACGAGTACGCCGTGATGAGACAATTCAAAGCCAAGATCTTGTACATCTGAATGGTAGCTACGAGGGTACATCGACCTTGTCGGATGATATTGGTGATTGCAGATACGTTTGAAAGTTTCGATGTGAATGGGGCAGCGCAGGAGGCATCACCTAATTTTATCTGAGGAACATCTTGATCTTCGTCCAATTCGGATAATTTCGCAGTGATGGTGGCCATGTCGAACTACACACAAACTATAATCAGCACATGTTGCATTTCATGACACTGTTTGTAGCCAAGGGTGGTGAGCGTGTAGATAAGATTTCAAACTCACCTTCTCCATAGGATTCTGTTTTCTCGCTCCCTGATGTTTCTCCGCCACTTCCTGTTGAGTCTTTACCAATTCTGGATAAGCATCTCTAAGTGCTGGTGGCGGTGGTGGAGGAGGTTGATTGAATCTTGCTGAAATTTTGACTTGTTGTTCGTATACTTTCTTCATCCTTTCCATCTTTTGATGCTCAGCAATAGCTTTGAGATCTTCAGGCGATCCATCCAATAATGCAACTCCGATATGAGCTTGTTTCAAAGCTCCCACATCATTAGTTCCATCTCCAGCCATAAGAGTGATATATCCCAAATCTCTAAGTGTAGATAAGATGAATTCTTTTTGCGAGGGCGATACTCTGGCATACACCCATGTGTGTTTACATAGTTGATGCCAGGATGGGAGGTTTTCGTACTGCTTCAAAGCAGCTCCGGTTATACAGATATCATATTGGTCGAACAATTTCTGATCGAATGGTTCAGATGCCTTGACGGGGATGACAATGGTTTCATCGACGTTCTTCCATACGAGTTCTGCGATTGGGTTTCATCAGCTGAGTGAACTATACAGTAGCTTAAGTGAACTCACCATCGGAGGTTGTACCTTCCTTCAAATCCAGGATCATGGTCTCTCGGTCTACGATTTCGACATCCTTGGCAACGTGAACAGCAGTCAAGGGGTTGTCACCAGTAATCATGATACACTAATACGACTTGTTAGCTATTTTCTGATTCAGGTCAAACGATTGAAACCGTGACTCACCCTATGAGAAGAATCGTTGAGCATCTTGAGAGTTTCGACAGCATCAGGTTTGAGTGGACAGTGGAAGACGAGGAACCCAGCGAAAGTCAATTTGGATTCTACTTCATCTCTCTGAATGGTATTGATCTGAGAGTGAACATCAAAAAGTAAGCTTTTGGCTCTTGTTTGCCGGAGACATAAGAAAAGCTTACCTGTTCGGGCCTAATGTTCATCTCCTTGATACCCAAAGCCAAGACTCGACTTCCTCTTCGGGTGTACCATCGATAAGTCTCCTCGTAATATTCAGGAACGGAGGTATACATCCCCTTCAAAGTCTCAGGTGCACCTTTGACAGCCGCGATCCATTTTCTACCATGGGCATCGGAGATGGCAGAGATAGTTGACATTCTCTTGAGCGCAGAGGAGAATTGGTATCGTCTTCGTATATTGATTTGATGCTTGTGAGGTGCCTCTTTAGAGTTGGGTGAGATGTTGTCGCCTAGCATGATGACGTACCGTAAGTTGACATATATGATAAGCTGTCCAGATATTGTCAACTCACCTTTGGAAAGTTTCCAATCAAGTGCCGACAGAGTGGTCTTTTCCATGGGATCCCCAACAATTGTTCCATCTTCCAGTAAAACCAAGGCATGAGCGGCAGCAAGGGTAAGGGTAGTGTTCTTGCCGGTCTCAGTTACGGGAACAAGCTTCTTAGGATCGGAAGATCTGCGTTGCGGCGTAAGTTGGACTATCGCAAATGGAGGTGGCAGTCAACTTACTCGATACCGGCTATACCCTCTACGACCAAGTTCTCTCCAGTGATTGTACCAGTCTTGTCGAAACAACATACGTCGACTCGACCAGCAAAGGGGATTCTGAACGGTTCAGTACAGAAGATGGCTATAACAGCTTGTGTCAGCGGCATCTCTGGAGAATTTCAGCTGTCGACTCACCGTATTTCTGAAGGGCAACGAGCGATGCATTGACAGCGAGTGACAATTCCATAGGCAGCTCGGGAGGTACGACGGAGGTGATGATCAAAACACAATCCAACAGGAGTTTACCTTTGGCCATTCCCCTTTCGAGTCCTGTGTATGGTATGAGCTATTTCCCCGTAACGTCAAGTGTCGTGGCAATGTGACAGCTCACCTTTGATCCATACGTATGCACTAGCAGCGATAGCGAAGATAAGTAAGAATCCAATGAATAAAAACGCTTCGAAGGTGTTTGCCGAGACTCGTTCAGTAGAGAAAATCATGGTTCTAACCAATTGACCTTGAGTAGTACCGAAACCAGTTCGAAGGACAACAGCGAGACATCCTCCATCGGGTGCTATAGAACAGCTGAATCAGCCTAGAGATTCTATACCGCCTGGGGTAGACTTACTGGTTAAACCGCCTTCACCGGCTTTCTCAACTTGCAATGCCTTGGTACCAGAAAACAAAACGCTATTCCTATCTGCTCCATTCATATCCAGCCTATCTGATCCTTCACGAAGCTCGACACTTTCTTTCAACAATGGTGTGGATTCTCCAGAAAGCATAGCTTCGTTGACGATGCATGTTCCACGTAGTAAGAGCAGATCGCATGGGATACCGGAATCAGGTTTGGTTCGCACTACAAGAAAAGGGGATTAAGCTGTTACAGTCGTTTGGGAGAAGAGACGTAGCTTACATATGCTAACGAGATCTCCTGGGACAAGCTCAGAACTGATCACATCCACCCATTTGCCATCTCTGAAAGTCTGAACGTGGTACGGCGTGATACTCATCGTTCTAAATTCGGTCAAGGTTCTTACTCGCTAAAATGGGTGAAGACGAATTGTCAGCTATTCCACATCAAGCTTTCATGTTGCTATTCACTCTCGCCAATTATCGATGGGTGGATCGATTGAGAAAGTCAAGTTCACTTACCTGGAATACGACGGTACATTCAAAAACGACCAACATGAAAGCGGTAAACAAGGAGTAATACCAATATTCATCTAAACACCATAAAGCCACACAGAAGATCTGGAAAACGAAGAATGGAGCTACGGCATGTTCAGCGAAGAGTTCGGTGAATTTGGGGATGGGAATATGACATTCGTTGGGTCCGTAGGTTGATTTTAGTACTTCTAAGTTCGGTGCGGACGATTTGTTCGATGGGTGAGTCAAGATTCCTTTGGAGGATTGGAAAGTCGATAAGGGTGGCGAGGAGTCGCAAGGGTATGGAATGGGTGTGAATGTGTTGGTTGATGCTATGAATTACTGTAAGTTGGGGGTGATTGCGGACAGATCTCTCATCTTGACTTACCATCGTAAACATAGGTATCCCTTTGATAGATGAACGAATAGGTAGGTTCAGAAGCTCCTGGAGCCTATACGAAATTTTGTTTAGCTCGTCGTGAACCCGCTATGTACAGCCGATGGACGTACCAATTTACTATCCAATGGAACAATTTCACCTTTACCTCTACCTTTATTAGGAATCACTCTGACCTTCGAAGCGTCTTTCAATGAATTTGCCTATTGTTTTCGAACCAAACACCATAAGCTTGTCTTTTCCCTCTCATCGTCGGTAGGGAGAAGGGGACGAAGCTTACAGTAGTATAACTGATTCTAGCGTTGAATCCACTCGACCAAGCAGTAATTAAGAAACTCAAAGCGTGACCGGCAAAGAGTAATACACAGTAAATGAAAGTCCATTCTTCCGATACCACCCATTCGTCGTATTTGTGATAATAGGTGTAATACAGTAATGGATAGAACGCTGTTCATGTAGTGTAGAATGAACATCAACTAATTGTCTATATCTGTGTTGGAAAAAGAGCTGATATGTTGAACTCACATAAGATGGGTAGTCCGTATATTCGTAGATGCAGTGGAATAGGGTTATGCAATGAGATCGATTCGATCTCCTGAGAGATTATCGATGGTTTTGAGGAGGACCTGGTGTGATACATGATATGTTCAGCTTGGTCTGATAGCTACCACGGTATCAAAACAGCTCACATGTTGGATGAACCTCCTGTTTTTCTTCCTATCTCTTGAAGGATAAGAAGAAGGATAGCAGGTGTTAGCAGGTGTTTTTCAATATCTTTGCTTTGACCGAAGGTCCTAGACTGGACGATTGCTCATTGCTAGGTTGCATGTCGCATGTCACGGTGGAGAATGGGAGTATGAGTACAGTAGGTCTCATGCGCCACACTCGGTCCAAGGTGCTAACTCCGTGTCCGTCTATATAAGTTACGCGTCAAGCACTGAGATTAAGCATCAACGTGGATGGATGCATATGATAGACGATGTGGAGTAGTGTACTACTTCACTCGTTCACAACAATATCTTCGGTCAGTGTCGAGCTACTACTAGATATACATACCATCTCCGTCCAACGATACCGAGCAGGAGAATAAAGGCTAGACAACTTGGTGAACTATCAACCATACTGGATATTTCCCACCTTCACGTCAACTCCCTCTTAACCTCCTTCCGCAGTCTAACACTGTTATCGTGTTAGCGAATTAGAAGCATCATGAATATCTTCCGTTTCTTGGGTGAGTGCTGTTCCGTGTACGACCAAGAACCAGTTCAGGTATATCACGTATGATATACGCGATGAGATGGATATGGTAGATACTGACCATTTGTCATGTTATATCATCTATACAGGTGATTTATCCCATCTCGCATCCATTTTCATCCTCCTTCACAAAATCCAAACTTCCAGATCATGTCGAGGAATCTCCTTCAAGACTCAGGCATTATACCTGACGGTATTCCTGACGAGATATGTCGATCTGTTGACTGGACCATACGTCTCATTGTATAATACGATAATGAAGTTGTTCTTTATCGGTTCGACTGGTTATACACTGTTCTTGATGAAGGTTAAATTTAGGTAAGTCGAAAGCCTCCTTATTCTTCGCAGCGATCTAACGAAATAGGAAGAACCTGAAAACGTCGCCAGACCCTCACTGCTTTTGTATCGTCACGAAGAGCTGACTGTTTGATTTTGATGTACAGACCAACACACGATGCTTCCCTTGATACATTCAAGCTCACCTACCTTCTCCCACCCGTTGCTATTCTAGCTTTACTGTTCAACTACGCCTACACACCCTTCGAACTCACTTGGGCATTCTCAATTTGGTTGGAATCAGTCGCGATCCTACCTCAATTGTTCATGTTGCAACGTACCGGTGAAGCCGAAACTATCACTACGCATTATCTCGCTGCGCTGGGTTTGTATAGGGGTTTGTACATCCCTAATTGGATGTATAGGTGAGTGCGGTGTTCTGTGATATCAAGGGACCGAATTAGAGGAGAGGTTATATGTCATAGCGGAGGTTGAAATCGTAGTATTGTCGAATTGCTTTTCGAAGGGTGGTGTTCTTAGCAGGAAAGAATGTGGATGAGCAGATATCGAAGACATGTTGCGACTGTGCTGGTACAAGAGATGATGCTGATCCGCCGATTCTCATGAATGTAGATACTTTACCGAAGGTGCTTTCGACCCTATCGCAGTAGTGGCAGGATTGATCCAAACTGGTATTTACGCGGATTTCGGTTATATAGTAAGTGTAATCACATCATCTGTCAATATGTTGCTGAAAAGTGTGTCGACTGATCCTGTTATGTGCTGTTTGTCGCATCAGTACGTCACCAAGTAAGTTTAGTCTCGCACGCAATCTCGTCTCAATTGTCGATTCCGACACAAGTGCTAACTCGTCATCGTTAGGGTCCTTCGTGGTCAAAAATTCGAACTCCCCGCTTAATCGCACCATCTCAAGTAAAGTGATATGAGCGAAATGGAGTGAACAGGATACATATCTGGTATCAGTGGAATCACACAAGTTAAGTCAAGAGGATGGAAAGATGTTAGCTGTAGTACTCTAGTTAGTGGTTGAATTTATCGATACCATCGAACCCAATCCAAAACCCATGAAATGCAAATGAAAAATGATGAACAAACAATATAAAACCAGTTTTTTTGATATCACACATGCCAGAGGGATAACATCAACCAAGTCGAGGGCTGACTGTGTTACTAATCATCGCTTTTCCCACCATTGATGTTTACACGTAAGAAGACGAGTTACTTTACTCGCAAACTTCTCTGTCCCGTGTCAGCTGAAGTTGGTATTGATGAACAGCTTGACCTTGTGGTGCGGGAAGATCAAATATGTTCAATACCGATCGCGTTACATAATCCAATTCCCTCCACTCGTGAGATCTCATCCGTACAATTCGGGACCGAGGCGGAGGTCACCTCTGATCCCTCAGGCACGCATATCGTAGACTGCCGTTCTCCACCTCGTTGACCGATTGTATCAACCATTGTATCATTATCCTCCCTCCACTTTACCCGTCACTGACATCAGGTATAAATAGTACATACTCTGGGATCAACATACCATACCTCGTTCATTCTTCTCATCAACTACTACAGCTCAACAGCGAATCGACAACAAACAGCAACTCAACAAACTACTACTCTATCGATCACGAACCACCATGTCATCGCCAATCCCGCAAGTATCCGTCGCAGGACATCAAGTCGGACGAATGGGTTACGGGTTAATGCAATTGACTTGGACACCTACCCCACCACCTGAAGAAGAGAGCTTCAAAGCTATCAAGTGAGCGGTGCTTCCTATACCACCAATCAATATACTGTGATATATGCTTTTTGCTGACTTGATCGCCTTGGATGGAACAGAGCGGCAGCAGATGCCGGTGCGACATGTTGGTCCACCGCGACGTTCTACGGACCGGATTTCGCCAATATCAGACTGATCGCCAATTTCTTCAAGAAATACCCAGAGTACAAAGAGAAGATTGTTTTGGTCGTCAAAGGTGGTGCGGACTATACTACGATTGCACCCAAGGGTGAAGAGTGAGTGGGTTTACATCGCATCACACCATAACACTTCCCACCGCTCATCTTGTCCTTTTATTAGCATCGAATTCCTCCGATCCGATCTGAAGAACACCCAAGAGATCCTAGGCGATAAGAAAATCGACATCTACTCTTTAGCTAGATTATCGCACCATGCGTCGGTCGAAGAACAGTTCACCAACCTCGAGACATTGAGAAAGGAAGGATTGTTCACTGCTGTGGGAGCTAGTGAGATGGGTGTTGAAAGTCTAGAGAAGGCTCAAAAGGTGAGTCCATCGAACCGTATATACTATCTCATCTTTCCGTGGAGTTGAGTCTTGCGGACTAATCCGATGCATTCGTTGTTGATAGATCACTCCCATCGCAATCATCGAAATTGAAGTATCACTCTTCTCGTTCGAAAAAGCCATTAGGGATGTCGTCCAATGGTCATCCACCAACAAAGTTCCCATCTTCGCCTACTCACCTTTAGGTCGTGGATTCCTCACTAGGACTTACAAGTCACCTGAAGATATCCCCGATGGCGATTTCAAGAAGATGATCCCTCGTTTCCAGGGTGAAGCGTTCTACGAGAATCTAAAATTGGTCGACAAACTCGATGAGATCGCTGGTAAGAAGGGTGTTAACACCAGTCAATTGGCTTTGGCATGGATCGTCGGTTTGTCCGATTATGTGAGTTGAGAACTTCCTTTGTGGCATCATACTTTGTATCTTGGTTCCCATTACTCAACGATGAAATTCGCGCTGATATGTGATACATGTGATTTAGACCATTCCAATTCCCGGTTCTTCCAAACCTCAACGAGCCATTGAAAACACCCAAGCTGCCAATATCAAGCTCACCACCGAGGAGAACAAGACCATCTCGGATATTTTGGATAGCTTCGAAGTTGTCGGTACCAGATATCCAGGCGCTGGAATGGCTCATCTCGTGAGTTGTCTCAAATGGTTTATATCACATGAGAGGTATGCTAACGAGAATCAACTGTGATGCAGATGAAGTAATCAATGTATATGGTGCACTCAGTACGATAGAGTGAACGAGGTAATCCGCGTGCTCAAGAAGTATTACATTTGTTTGTTTTGTTTGACAAATATTTCAAAATTGTGACGGAGTAGAACGAGAATGCATCGATGGACAATCACATCAGTTCCCATGTCGTAGTCACGGTCTGTGGCAGTGGGGCAATTGGACAAGCGTAATCAGTCTACTAACAGTTCATGCATGATCTGCAGTGCGATGATGTTCTGATGGTGTCCATGCGATGGACTGTGCCAACCTGGCTGATGAATGAGTGCCACACGCAGTAAATTCGCAGAAAATTAGCTCACACGCACGGACAACGTACGAAATACACCAAAGGACCCTTTGTAGTCTCCTTAGCAAAGTTGAGAGGACCGTGCTTGGTGTGGGTGATTCTGTAGATGATTGAGATCAAATGATGGATGGCTCACTATCATCGAATGTTGATCTTACTGTCCTGAGGGTGGACACGACCGTGGACTGATCTACAGTATGACAATGTTTGCATCACACAACCTGAAGTAGAATCACTCACTCTCTCTTTCTGACTATACACTATGTCCTTTTTACCTTTCCCAGATACCAACAAAGGAGCGAGTGAGTGATGATAACGTGCAGCAATTGACCATATCCGAAATCGTCAATCCTCAATCTTCAACCCATCCTTTGAGCTCTGGAGCTGAATATCGCTTCCTAGTCGTGTCCCCCCAGGTGGGAATAACATTTGAGATGCCGATCTTTCTTCCCACGTCTCACCTGTATACTGACTAGACCGTTGACCATCACTCATCAAAATATACTGATAAGTTACACTGCCTCGCTTGTGAACATCAATCGTCAAGAGAAGAAAACGTGTTTCCCTAGACTCAACCATCTGTCCTCTTTTCATCTTTCATCTTTCACCTTTCACCTTACCTTTCTCTATAATATATCGTATATCATGATCAACGACCGATAGTAGTCAATCGACATATCCGTATAAACTACTTCTCCTTATTCTTCTTTTCTATTTCCATCAACCATCTTCAATCCCCTGATCATCGATCCACCTAGAGTAACATCGTATTGCACGACCGCATCTTGAACATCTCTGAAGATATATAAACAACCAAATTCACATCGGTGGAAACCAGTACTGAAGACAATACCACCAATTCATCAGCAAGTTCCAAGTGGACTTCACAAGAACATTACAGTATAGTGCAATCTTCGCCACAATGTTCTTACCTAAAACATTCTACCTACTCTCCCTATTCATCCTCTACACCACCGTATCAGCCTTACCTTCTCCCGATGCCGATTCAGATGCTACACCCAACGCCGTGGCAGACTCAAGTATAGCAGGGGTAGATCAAGAATGTGTATTGGCATGTTCCCATTGGGCAGTGACGATGGGTTATTGTAGAGGTCAATTTGGTGATCTTTGTGAGTTGGCTTTTATCACCTCACGTCAGCTCATACAAACACAAAACAAAGCATACATAAAACCGTATCCACTTGCTCAGTCATTATTAATCTTTCGTACTTCTTGAACGTAAGGCGTTATATACTGACTGATCATTTGTTCTATGTCCATAATTCATCCAATCCTAACGTCATGCCACTTCCATCCCACCCTATTTTACAGCCCAACAACGAAATATAACATATACGAACTCGTTCCTATCCTGCTTATGTGCTGGGACGAACTCGACGGGTACGTTGGGTAGCGACTTGATGGCTGATTCGGCGAGCTTCTGCTTGGGGTGCGAAACGACTCCTAAAAAGATTAAAGATAATTTAGGGGTGAGTTGAAAATTGGTTTCGCTTAACCCTTTCCTAGCTTTTATTGAGCTCGTTGCAACCTTCACGTCATGCCTTGCTTTTCAAGACGTCATTTCGATTATCCCTTAGGATGATTTTGGTCATTAACACTAATTGTCCTGATGAACTAGCAATTCCTCGGTTTATGTCAAGTCCAATCATCAAACGGTACAGCCACGAACGCAACTGAATTTATGCCTATTGGATATACGACTTCCAACGATCGTTCCAAAGATGCTGTCACCGGATCTCAGAGTCGACTATACCAACTTGATGTTGGCTTGCTGGTAGGGTTGGTGGCTGTTGGTTTATGGTCAATCATCTAATATCGAGGATGGAAGCTGAGAAGAGAAATAACTTTGTCATCCTCCCGGATCAAGACATAAGTATGCTGTAAGCTAGAAAAATGGGCAAGACATAGCAATATAACACAATGGAAATTTTCCATCCTTCTGGTGCTCGTAGTTGAGAAAACTGGTCACATCAATTCAGAGTTCTCAAAATCTCATCATTCTCTTCTCTTCTTTCCTTTTCTTTCCTTTTCTTTTGGTTTTGCTTCATAGACCAAATCATTGGGTTTTCAAGGATATTTCTTCTCTTTTCTTTTCTTTCGTGGTCTGATCCGGTGATATACACACTTCCAATTTTGTTGTAACATAAGAGTATAGGTATCATCTAGTCAATCATGATACGCTACAGTATGCTATGCTACGATCACTTTTGTTTCAAATTACAAGGTCGGTGTTTCTCAGAACGAAACAGAAAGATGCAATGCATGAAATATGGAACATGATTCAAATCAAGGTAAACGTGATAATCTAGATTACTCGTCTTTGATGTGGGATTGAACAAAGTACGAATACTGTAATGAAAGAATGACAAGATACATACGTGAGAAATGAAGAACAGGGGAAATTGTATGATGAGATGATAGGAAGAAGGAAAAAGAGGATATATATATATATGTCAGAATAAATGATTGATAAGGCTACATGTCATATTTCAAAACAAAAACAAACAAAAAAAAAAGAATAAATACTCTAATCGAGAAGATACTTGAAGAAAATGCAAAAGTATTACATAACTGTACGATCAGTCAAACTCATTGACTTGTCTATACAGTATACAGTATACCATATCTACTTTTCTAGATTTTTCTCTTTATCCAAACCCTGTCCCTGTTCTCCAGTCGTACCGAAACTCAATGGCAAACCACCACTGTCCATATCCAAATGCAAACCTAATTTACTCTTGCTTCTCAACCTATTACTTTTTTTCGTCGGACTAAGTGGTGAGGAAGTAGACGAAGTCGATATTGATGATCCTCCAGATCCAGTCGAAGATATGGTATTGGTGGAATCGGTAGAATTGGAAGTATTACTTGTAGGTGAGATCATTGAATCTACCGCAGGACGCATCTTCTTAAAACTCGGTCTTTTACTTAATCCACTTGATGTTGTCGATGCCATTTCTCCGAGGGTCCTAGTTAAGATCTTACCATGTTCGTCCAGTCCTCCTTTCGAAGACATCGTTTCAATTTCAAGTTCAGTTGGAGACGCTCGTCTCTTCGAGTGCATATCATCATCCGTCCCCGCTGTACCTACACTAGGGATCGTACTGGTACTTCCAGAAGTTGAATCGGATTTAGCAGGAGTCAAACCCATATTAACCATACCACCTGATACAGAGCCCGAAGAGGATTTCGATTGTATTCCGAGTGCTTCATTCTCCTCGTCCAAAATGTGCAGATAATTATGTATGATAGCTCGATGAACGAACAAGTACTGTCGAAGTGATTGAACAAGGGACATCCGTTGAACTCGCATACCTTCTAAGACCGATGCGACAGGGTTTTCCATTTCGCTTATAGGTGTGGGTGTTCGATGTTGTATATCCGATCGGATGATAGGCATAGGCGCATTGAGATCTTTCCCATTGTTTTGAGACATCCTTCTGGAAAATTGCAGTGTCATTAGCAACGGTCATGAACATCCGGGGGATATAGACTCACGCATCAGGAGGGAGCATATCGGAAGAGTGCTTAGTCGAAGCCAGACTCGGTCGTCGAGTATCACCACCAGCTTCACTGGAGAAATGGGTCGAGATACTTCCTCGATGTTGGAAGAACTTCTCGTCCCTTGGTGGACCCTGAGGTTCCGAGGCAGCATCGATGTCCATCTTCTCCTCTTGCGCTTGATTTGACGAGTTCTCAGCCAACGCAGCAGCCGTGAGTGGCTGGAAGGGGGGCGTGGGAGCGGTCACGGTGGTAGTCAAGGGGGATGGCGAGGACGTCAAGATTGGTCGACTCGAATCACTCAAGGCGGTACCGCTGACCGGAGGAGATAAGAAGGATACAGCTTTGCCGGAATCTTGGCTCTTATGACCTGAGTCCGAATTTCCAAAGCTGACGACTGGATTGGCCGACGAGGTGACAGATGCTGATCGCTCGGTATCGCGGGGATCTCCAGAAGAAGGCACAGACGACCCTCTTCGAGCGCGTAACTCCCTTCTGAGCCCATCCAGAATGGCATCAACAATGATGAAACTTCCCGTTCGACCGACACCGGCGGAACCTGAGAACGATCGTGAATGTCAGTATCAACGTATTGGAGTGAAAGAGACCAAGGCACTTACAATGGACCAAAACAGGAGGTTGGCTAGATCGATCATCACGTCCAACGGTTTCCGATTCCTCCACAGCATTATCAACATCTTTGATCAGGTTGAAGAGAGTTTCCGGAGTTTCAGGAACATCGAAATCTGGCCAACCTATACATTGGATTTGTACGATCGTTCTTGGCGGTTCGTCCGGTTCGTCGTGGTTCGTCAACTTGAACACTCGTTTTATATTTCGTTCGTTTCCAGTAGGAAAAGACGTGGTTCGTGGAGTAACAGCAGCAGGACCAAAATCAAATCCTGTTGTTGGTTGTTGTACTTGATCTTCACCTCCCGTTTGGGAGACCACATGAAGATGCAAAAAACCATATGCCTTATCTCCCCAATAATTACCGCACTTGATTAAACCTCCTTCGAACTGCTTTGTGATCATCACGATCACCCGTACACCTTGTTCCCACACCAAAGTCCAAAAATCATGATATGTCGCATCCAGTGGCCCCTGAGTAGCGATATATCGTCTGGAAGTACCTCGGGGTTGGACGTAAGATGCGTTGATGTAATCTGAATCTTCATCTGGTGGTCGTTCTAATCGGACTCGCGAAAAATCATAGGGCCAGATGTTCTTATACCTACAATTTACGTCATGTCAGAACCGTCTTATCGACTTTGAGGGGAGTGACTCACCTATTCTTCGTACCTCTCTCTACACCAGCAGTAATGGAGAATGGGAAATAATCATCTTGCAAAGTCGCTTCTTCTCCATTCCAATTCGTCAATCTCTGTACTTCTTCCGCATCATGATGTCTTTTCTCCGCCCAACTTTCTTTCCCGGCTTTATCATTCAACATCATTCCCGATCCTTTACTATGCCATTCCATAACAGCTTGTAATCTCTTCTGCTCGTTCAATTCCAGATCATAGAACTGCTTCGCCAACTGGTCCATACTATCTTTCTCTGGCATGATAGCGAGATCACGTAAGAATTCAGGTAAATCTTCGACACGCTTCATCACTTGGTCCGGTAAGTTCAGGGGGATTCGCTCGGTGATCCCACCATGGGAGAGTTCGAGATTCTGTCGGATATTGTCGAAGAAGGGATTCGCAGGTTGCAATTTCGCTTTCTTGGGTGAAGGCATGCCGCTCAGCGTCAGATCGCGTCCGGTCGTCAATGGTCGTTCGGTAGCTGTAGAAGTCTGAGATCCAGGCAGAGAGATCCCGAAAGGGTTAGATTTGAAATTGAATCCTGGTGTAGGCGGTATCGAAAGACCTGTAGGTGGTGGCGCGCGTCTGCTCCGACCTTCCGTCGATTCTGTAAGCGAGAGGAAAGACAAGTCAGCATGAGTTCAACAACTCAAAGCAAACCGGTAAGGTCATACCTTGTCTAAAAGCTAAAGTACCTAGCGTTCCAGCCATCATTCCCTTATTCACTGCAGCATCTGCAGCAGAGGCCGTACTTGATCCCTGTCCTTCTGCTCCAGCTGCATCATCTTGAGCTACCAATCTGACATCTCGCTGGGACGATAAAGCGGAATGACCGCCTTTTACAAACCATAAATGT
This sequence comes from Kwoniella botswanensis, assembly GCF_036426115.1. NCBI lineage: Eukaryota > Fungi > Basidiomycota > Tremellomycetes > Tremellales > Cryptococcaceae > Kwoniella > Kwoniella botswanensis. The sequence continues at coordinate 14,790,109 of NC_088599.1, read as the reverse complement.
CCTGTATATCCTTCTCTCTCGAACTTGGAAGACAATCCATCTAACACGCTTCCGTCAGATACCGATCCACTATCTGCATCGATGAGCACGATGTCACCCTTCTCACGCCACCGCAGAACAGCTTCTGTGGTGTCTGACGGTAGCATTTGGACCAGCTTGTCGAGGTTGAAAGCTGGCCTACGAAGCAGTGTAGATGGGATCGGGAGTGAGTAAGACGAAGGGACATGCGAATTTTGGAACGATGATGGTGGTCGTACATCAAGTACAAGGGTTGATGGCGAGGATAACAAAGGTAAGAGTGACTTGGCTGTTATTGGTTGTAAGCGTTTGCCTCCTGCTCCCGGTGATGATGTAGTCGAGCTCGATGCAAGTGGACTAGGTGACTTTCCCCCTCGGGAAGGCGGAAGGGACAGAGACGGGACGCTGGTGCTGGCCTTGGGAATCGAGCCTCTCCTGCGGGCCAAAGCAGGTGGCAGTGAGGGGGGCGTGGTGGAGTCACTAGAGGAAGCTCTTGATGTTGGTGACGAACCAGATTCACCTTGACTAGGACCTTTCGCCATTGCAGGTGATAGAGATGATCCGGAGTTAGCCATAGCTTTATACCGCAGTAAAGTCTCGTTACTCAGTCCTCTGGCCGGTCCAGGTGGCGGCAAGACCATGGGTGGCGGCGATGATAATTGCATTGGAGCTTTACCTGGACTTGAGCCTGGTCCACCTCCAGTGGAATCTGCGGATCCTCTTCTTCCTTGAGCACCTTCTCCCCAGAGGTTTGCGCCACTCCAACTTCCACCGATGTTAAGACGTTCAAATGGATATCCCAAATGCGGACTACTTCTTCCCATCGAACCCCCCTCCAAAGAGGGTGTCGGAGCACCTGAAGCGGCGGCTAGAGAGTGCCATGGCGAGCTGACGCCTGATGCAGAGGGAGTGACGTAAGGCTGTGAGAGGGGAAGGTTGAAGCCCGGTGTACGTGCAGATGGTCCAGCAGGGGGAGGATCGGGTGAGCGGAATGGTGAACTTGCCATCGGCGATTGTGTAGGTGAGGGTGAGAAGGGTACGCTCGGTGGCGGGTTTCTGGGTTCGTGAGATCCTGGAAAGTTGGGTATATTGGTTGGTGGAGCTTGACGACGTCGATCTGGTGTTGTTGTAGTAGAGTGGATGGGAGGAAATGTAAATTCGAACGTGGAGCTAGGTGGAGTAGTTGAAGAAACTGCCGCCGATCCTTTTGACCATCTGTCCTCTTCCACTTCTATCCCACCATTGTCATCCTGATGCTGATATCTATGTCCATGCCCATATCCATTCGACCGATTTCTTTCCCCATTGACATTCGAACTTGACTCCACCTCCATGACGTGCATCTGGTCTTCTCCTAATCCGAACGATTCGAATCACTAGCTTTTCACGACCAATCTAAAGATCCTTCTTTTTGAGCGCGGCAAATTGTCCTAATTCAATACCGATTTATCTATCTTTCTAATGAAAAAGATCCATCTTCTGTTGACATCTAGTTTTGGACAGGTGGAATTGGGGATCTATAGTGTAATGGAAGACGATGTGTTGGATTTTTTTTTTAGTAGTGGTGCTTTTGTCGGATATATTTTCGTTAGGTGGAAATCAGGTCCAGGGAAGTTTTGACTAAAATGGCAAATGACGTTTGACTGATGTTGGTAGTCGTAAGACCAGTTGAGTGATGATGATGAATGCAAGTTTGCAAGTGTAAACCTGTGAGAAGCGGCAGTGGCTTGATTGAACGAATGATGATTTGTGGTATTACGCTTTGATATTGTGAAATGGTCGGGCGTCACGGACGAATGGGATGAATGGTAGATGATGGAAATAACGATGACGATGTTGGTCCGTGATCGATGTCTCACTTCACTCTTCTACCAATGATTAATGATTGATTGCCGAGACGGTCTTCTATGAGTTGAAGAGAGAAGGGGTATTATATGGTCAGATGGTGAACTGAGAACATGAGCCGTGTCTATGCTGTCTTTGCTATATGCTATGTGCTTTATGCTATAGTCTATGCTAGATATATATGGGTTGTGTAATTTCCTTCTTTTCTTCTAACAGGTGAACTCGGTTTTCATCTTCGTTTTCCCTTATGTTTGGTGTCAGATATTCCGGTGGCAGTGACGTAATTCTTTCCCCTATTATACATCCGCACACAGGTCCAAAGCGCATCAATCCACATCATCACTTATCGGCTGTGCGTTATGCTAGGCTCTCTTTCCAGCGTGAAGCATATATCAGCGTACATAAGTATAAATACATCTCTCGTCTTGCTAGTTACTAGTCCCCCATAGGTCATATTCTGTACTTTAGTATACAGCGTTCCGAGTACGGTCCAGCAAAGAGGTTGGTTTTCATTTGATCACAGCGAATGGTATGGGATCACTTTACATGTATGCTAGAGTTAATTGCCATTACCAGCAAGTGGCAGAAGCAGAAAGAAATACAAATCAATGGAATACAAATACCACACAAATCAGACCGAATCACGAATATATCCTTTGTCTTCCTCGTTGGATGATATAAATACAAATCGAGTTCAAATGACATCCTTGCGGACTTAAGTCGGCTCTACCTCTCATATGGATACAGGTATGATACTGAATCCGAATTGGAATTCCTCATGTCAAATTTTACCGTAAGCCGAAGGGGAAGTGTAAGCTTGACCCTCGTCTTGATTTAAGCGTCTTTGCGTTTGAGCCGAGGTATGCAAGGCGTACAGTAGCCGGGATTCGGTTGTAAGAATGGAAGCTCAAGCCACATCTATCATACTGTATATCCCTGTCAGCAGGTATATGCATTCCAGCAGCGAGAAAAACGGCGTGTCAGAAGAGTCAAAAGTGCACGGTCGTTTTTGCCTCCGAGCATTGCACAGGTGATCGAGGTGAGCCTGATTCTGGGTGACTGAGGGCGGGTTCGCCACGTGGAGAGGGTGGTTATGATCAGGCACATCAAAACCGCAGTATATGTTTAACAGTTAAAGTTAACGGAAGTATCGTGTTGGGTGTCAGACGGGGATGACGATGTTGACAACTAGCTGGTAACATGTCATCGTACGTACTCTATTTAACACTAAACTTACTCCTACCAGCAACCTCTCACTTCCATTCAAATGATATGCTTACAACATATAAGCGAATGCAAGTAATGTCATGACGCCTTGCTCACCCACTGATTCGGCTCGTCATCTCTTGCCTATGACCAAATCGAAATGTCACATCGTTCGAAATTCCTCGGCATCCTTCGCAAATAAATGCAACGGCCACGAACAGCGAGTCAGGATTGTTTTAAGCGTACGATGCAATGACGCTAAAAAGAGCAAAGCTAGCTAGCCAAAAGCCAAGAAACATCGCCACTGTACTGGTCATTGATTACAGGTTGGATCTCATTTCATTTCAACTGGCTGCCTTTCTCACAATACGAAAATACAAATGATACCCAAATACCAAATGACAAGTATGTGACGATAAATATATGACTAATTGTTTGTCTAGCGTTGCAGAACTCATCATCGTCCTCAATCTCTCCCACACCCTGTATTTCAAATCATTTCATCTATCATCTCAACCACGCTCTTTATCTATCGGCACATTCGTCGCCCTATCATATCCTATCGAATCCATTATCGCCTCTCTTTCTTCTCATCTCAACATCACTTTTGACCTAATTCAGCTTATTCCTCAACTCCATATATGACCATTACCACCTTCTCTCACCATGCCCAACCGACTCCCTCGTCATGTGATGGACCGCATCCTCCAGCTCCTCGAACCACTCGACATCCTACGGTGTGCGGCCGTGTGTAGATACTGGAACAGTATAATTCATAAATCCGTCTATATCCAATTAAAACTTCGTCAATCTTTACATCAATCTCAACTTTACGATGGCGAACGGAGCTTTCCTCAGGGTGAACGACTCCGTAGACTCGTTACTAGAGAAACCAATTTGGATTTGTTAAGACCTAGAATTAAGCAATTCAACTTACCTGTTGATCAAGTATTGCATACAGTAGCTGGGAAATACGTCATCACGCAACCTTTAGAACAGATGGATAAACCTGAACCATCAGAAGATGGAGATGGTAAATATACTTTGTGTACTATATGGTTAGACAGTCGTCCAAAAAAGGTAAAAGTCTCTTTCAAACCATTCACAGATCTTTTCGATCTGGATGTCCACCAAGATGTGATCATAGTACAGGAGGATGAAGGACACGAACATGATAGAAAGACGAATCTTCGAATGAGAGTATTGCATCTGTTCAACGAAGGTGAAGATGCGACTCCACGTGATATGGATGGATTCAGGATACTGGAAGAAGGTTGGGAAGGTGACGAGCCCCATAATATCAGTTTGACAGTAGATGGAAGAGTCATGATTTGGTGTAGTGGGATCGTATGGATATATGATTGGAAATCTGGGGAAAGATTAGGTGTGAGTTGTTATGGATCTCGTTCTGTGTATAATGTCAGCACACCTGGACTGATGGTATGTCATATAGAGACTCCCACCGTCCTCCCCTACGATATGGGAAAGTAATTTGGGCATGGCATGGGCTGGAAAGAATATCGCACTGGGTTTAGATATGCCTCATGACCCAAGTGATGAAGAGATGGAACATACGTGAGTATTCTCTCACTATACTTTTGTTGCTCATGCCAGCAACGTGTAACAGAAGACTAATATCATATTTTGCGTGTGGGCTATAGCGAGGCATACCTCGCAGTATTCGAAGTCGACACCAGCTATCCAGGAACCAGCTCCCTCCCTCTTTTATTGGAATTACCATTCTGTTCCGACTTGCTCGACGACACAGTTAGGGATATACTTGATTTGCCTGAAGATGCTACTATCATCGCTCGAACCCAAGATCACCTTCCATTCCTGCAACGAAACGCTCCTTTTGGTTTGATCCTTGTCGCTACCGAATTCGTCATCAATGAAGATGCAGTATGGAGGTTAATCATCGTCTTGCCAACTAGTGAATTGCAGAAATTCGAATTGGAGAAAGAAAGAAAGATTCCTCCACCTAATGTCGCATGGGGTAACGAATGGGATCCATTCGCAGGATTGGATTCCATACCTTATTCGAAATGGTCTGGACACGCTTACACGTGGGCTGAACCTGCCCGTTCACCTAATTATTTTCATGGTTTTTACGAAGCTCAAAATTCCCTTAGATTGTATCATCATGATTATACACTTATGGAACTTCATGGTCTCCTCCATTTGACGATATTGGATTTCAATCAGAAAAGATTAAGAACTATAGCATGTGATTTTAGAACCTTGGGTGGGTTGGGCAGGATTGGTGAGGTTGAGACTCAGGCTCATGCAAGGGATGTAAGTGATCCATCAATATCAACATGGTTTCTGACTGTTGGATATGGCCCGGAAGCTGAATTTGTGTTTTGTGATTCGTGTGCGTTTCATAGCGAAGAAGACCGATCAGATACAAACGCGAGATCATTCGACCTGTTAAAAACGATGAGGATAGTAATTTAGGGTGTGCAGAGATAGTAGGCGAATTTGTGCTGGGTCAAAAAGCACCTGTCAACGTCATTGTGTTTGACGGCGAGAGGTTGTTCATGCAACAGGTAAGTCAAATCCATAGAATTCTCAGATGTAACACAACGAATGATTGCCTGATTCATATTTGATCGTGTGTCATAGCGCTCAGTCGGTAAATGTTGGATCCTGGATTTCGGTGTAAGAGAGATAGTTGGAAAAGCAGGCGAAGAACCTAGAACTGAAGAAGGTGAAAGTGAATCTTCGCAGATTTCCTTGGATGAGGAAGGACCTTCGAGAGATGGCGGGACGGACACTCCTGGAGATACAGAGAATGATATTATCCAAGGAGGTGGTGGATGATGAGTGAGTGATGACAAAAACGAAAAGAATTAATATGAGATAGAAAATATGATAAAGATGAGAAAAAAAATCAGATTGAGGTTTTAGCATCGATCGGTTGGCTCGAATAGAAGAAAGACAGATAAGATAGTAGAAAAAATATGTATCAGATTAGTAGACTGTCGAATGTACCTGTATTCATTTAGAACAACAAGATTGTGGAATCCCATAAAACATAAATAGAAAGGAGAAACATGTAGTGTCCTACGATAAGTATAACGATGTGTATGAATCAGTTCATGTCACATTTTCACATGTGGAAGTGAGAGTGAGTATCCTGTATCGATGTTGGTGAATGAGAACGGATGTCCATGCATCTCTAAGAAGAATAGCAGCACATACAGTGGTAGAGGGATTGGTGATCTCGAGACAAACCCCATACCCTGAACCCCCTCGATACCGGCGGCGTTCTTCGCATTCAATTCATTTACAGTGGATATCCACATATCCAAATCGCATCTTCTCGTCTATTCTCATGTTCATGTTCATAACCTCACATATCACTCGAAATATCAAATATCAATTATGGATGCGACCACGTCGTTGACGGTTAATCCGAGGATCCGGGGAAAGACCCTCTCTGATCAATGCACCACGAGTTTGGACTTAGGAGAGATGAGTCTGGGCATGTCTTGGCGTCGACATTTGATTGATTCCCACTTGTTACCCTAGACCCTAATCGCAAGTAACTCTTGTGAGTATTGGACAAGTGATCCAAGCCAAGAAACCCTACAAGGGGGTTTCATCAGACAGGCTACTCATACTGTACAGTATGCAGTATAGAGACACACGGATCAGCTCAACACGAGACAAGAGACAAGCCAAGAGACCAAGAGACCAGACACAAATTCACCATCAGAACCCAAGCAACCATGCATTGTATCCCTTCAAGGTCCTCTTTTTCTCTTCTTTACTGAATAACATCCTCGATCCAAGACTTTCCTTCAGTATCAGTATCACCCATCACCAACTAATCACCTTTCATTCAACACAGCCTTTCTATCTTTCATTTCTATGATCTTATCCAACTCGATTTAGCTAATGTCACGTTCACCTTTATTATCGAATGCAGCAACTCCAGGTATGTCAAGAATCTCTCAATCAAGTTTGAACTCCACCACTTCGATGTTACCTTCCAACCAATATTCTCAAAGCTCTTTAGGTCATTCATCTTCAAGTGGAGGAGGGGGTGGAAGATTCGGTCCAACAGCTCAAATTGGTGGTGGTGGTGGTGGTGCTGGATCAACGACAGCGTATGATTCCCAGTCCGGGGTCGGAGGTGGTGATGGTTTACATCAGAGGTTCACTCATGATGAATTACAAGATCAAGATGATGAGATGGACGATCATCTACATACTTTTACCGCAGCCGAACAGAAGAATGTTGATCATTCTGCTTCGTTAAACCTGACAAGTTGGAGAGGTTGGGCGAACACTTTGACACTTGGATTCATCGCTATGGCATGTATAGGTATATTTGCCTTGTATCCAATATTCGACTTCTACAACAAAGATGATAATGCGATGGGAGCCAATACGGCAGGATATAATCTAGGTGGAATCAATTCAACAGGTCAATATCCCTCTGTACCAGGTTTACCGAAACTGATAGATGATGATACACCGGAAGATGCGAAGACTTGGACAAGTCTTAATGGTGAAGAATGGCAATTGGTCTTTTCAGATGAATTCAATAAAGATGGTAGAACGTTCTTTCCTGGAGATGATCCGTTTTTCACAGCTGTAGATTTACATTACTGGGGAACAAAGTTAGTAAAATAATCGCTCAACTCAACATTTTTTCTTCGACACCACATACAACGTTTCATACCCATGAGTCTCATTTTCAGACGCTAATTACTTTTATGATCAACTCCCTAGCGACTTCGAATGGCTCGACCCCTCAGCAGCAACTACCAAAGATGGTCATCTTGTAATCACGATGTCGCAAGAACCGATTCACGATCTCAATCTGAAAAGTGGACAATTACAATCTTGGAATCAACTTTGTTTCAATAAGAACGCCTACGTATCCATGTCAGCTAGTTTACCTGGACATTCACACATCGGTGGATTCTGGCCTGGTTTTTGGCTGATGGGCAATTTGGGTAGACCAGCTTATGGAGCTTCGACTGATGGTGAGTGATGAATATCCTTGGAATATCCCTTGTCGATGTATCAGGAATGGATAATAATGATTGGTTGATCAATAGGTACCTGGCCGTGAGTTGTCTTCTCGACTTCGTACAGATAGTGAAGATTGGAGGAGATCTTACTAATGGTTGGGTCGTAAACTTAGATATACATATGACTCATGTGATATCGGTGAGCAGAAGTACACAACGTTTAAGACAAAATAGACATTTCTAATTCTGAATATTCGGTATCTTAGGCACTTTGGCAAACCAAACCTGGCCTAACGGTACCGCCCCAATCGCAACCTTAACAACAGGAGAGAACGACGGTGTATTATCTTACTTGCCCGGACAGAGATTATCAGCGTGTACATGTCCAGGTGAAGATCATCCAGGTCCAGACGTATCTGTTGGAAGAGCCGCACCCGAAATCGATATTGTCGAAGCTCAAATCAGGATTGCTGAGAGACACGGCGAAGTATCTCAATCCAATCAAGTGGCTCCGTACGATGACCATTATCAATTCAACAATCGTTCTGGATTCGTGGAAGTTTACGATGAGGATCTGACAATGTTCAATACGTATTTGGGTGGTTATTACCAACAAGCTGTTGTGAGTGTCTCTACCCTATGGGATCCAGACCAGTCCATATTCGGACTTTCGAAACCGATGGTTTGGTTGTCTGTAAAAACATACTATGTTTTGATAATTCGAGTTTGATATGGTGTGCTGATGTAAGTCGACGTGTTAGTCCGGTTTGACCCTTCTTCCGGATCGAATATACTCCAACCAAGTAGTTGGAGGACGAAGTGGAGAATTCGCCGAATTCGGTGTTGAATGGAGTGCGTTCCCAGAGGAGAGAGAAAAAGGATATATAAGTTGGGTATCGGATGGTAAAAGATCTTGGACGATGTACGCAGATGCGGTTGATGAGAATCCTAGAACAGGAGTTGGAAGGAGGATCGTGTCGGAGGAGCCTATGGCTATTGTGAGTTTGTCTTTCTGGGTTTTAGCGATAGTAATGTTGTAAATGATTGTTTGGGTCTTGTTTTGTCATTGTAGATCATCAATCTTCACGCGGTAAGTATGGTCTACCAATTTACACATCCTGCATCCCGAGCTCTTCGAAGATAGTTACCTGTCGGCTAATGTCTACGCTAAAATGTCGTGCTTTGTAGTCAAACAATTTCCAGTTTGTAGACTGGGCCAATATGATCTTCCCTAACTACTTTAGAATTGATTGGGTCAGAGTATATCAAAGGCCTGATGGATCAGGTACGATCGGATGTGATCCTGCGGGTGAGTCAGAGGGCATTCACTGTCATCATAGAATGGCCGCATGATGCTGATGGTGTATATTGTATGAAGATCACCCAACGAAGGATTATATTGAAAGACATTTAGAAGTTTATACGAATCCCAACTTGACCACTTGGGTAGATGGCGCTGGTAAGTGATTACTACCTTAACACAGTACATCTTGCAAGGGTTTCTCTTTGAAGACTGATATTGAATGTGTTAATAGGCAAACCGTGGCCCAAAAACAGATTGATCGATCAATGTTAATGATGAGCCTTCAATCTTCCATCCTCAGTCTTACCTGATAACATAAAAAGAAAACAACGAAAACCCCCCTACGACGATAGATCAACTCAATCAATAGACTGCTTGCTTGCTTCAATGCAAGGTAGGTAGATACGAATTCATGTATATATATAGATTTAAACACAGTAGAAAACAGCACAGTAGATTTACGAACATCACAATCCCATACCATACAACACCATACAATCATTCAGTCGAGTTCTGATTCGAATACTCATATGCATACTCATCGATACCCTTTCAAGTAGAGGAAGGTCTTCACTCTGCATATTCGAGGCACATAGGCGAATGCTTGATTGTAAGATATACGCACACAAAGCAATGGTACCTTACTCCCCCTTGTCTGGAACATAGTATCGCACAGACCGCGGATGGATCATCCGATAGTACAGTAGTGAGATCATACAAAGGCAACGAGCATGCAACCCCTCAGTTCCTCGTTGGTCCCAAAGAATATGCCTCATGCACTGATGCATTGTGAATAGTAATGAAACGCTGGGATTGTTGTCTTTTGAAGAAAGCAGAGTATTCTACGCCACCCCCCATCTGGATCCGCTGTCACGTGTACAGGGTAAGATGAGATGTTTCAGGGAGAGAGAGCACAACAAATAAGAGGCTAAATTACCATGACATAGAGATGTAAGGTTTCGGTTTCATTTGTTCACTCTGTAATTACGTATAGATCCTTATTACCTGACTGCCTTTTGGAGCTAAAGGTTACTTAACTGCTTTTAGTTGGTTGATTCACCACTCACTCCCTGTTCATCTTCTTTCTTCTCTCACTTGTTTGTAGCTCATCATCATCCAAATATAGTTCTATAACACCTATTTCGAGGCAAAAGATAATCCCAATCCCAGTAATACATATACACATATATAGATTCATAGAGATATACATTTAGATACAATGAGGTTCAGTACCGTCATCACCGCTTTACCATTCATCTCTATTGTAAGTCCCATTCAATCCCTTTGTCTGTCCATCCCATTCCACCGTTTACAAACACGTCCATCTTGCTGATTCCGTTGTAGGTCATTGCATCTCCATTATCACTAGTGAAGAGACAAGATGGTGACGCACCCGCGTGTGCTCAGGATTGTTTCGATTCGGTAGATCAATTTGATGTGAGTGAAGTCTGCCGACAGTGCATGAAGTGTAGACCTGTAAAACGATCCCGAATAATCGACTGATCATGAACTATAGACCTGCTCTCAAGGTGATATACAATGTTATTGTACCGATGAGATCATCACTGCATCCATTAGATCGTGTTTAAGTGCAAGCTGTACTGTGAGTCTCACTTTGTCCTCACACCTCTCAATCGTATGTTTATTACCTCAATTGACCATATGTATGTCCTCTCTTCTCATAGACCGCCAACGCGACCGAAGCAGTTTCATACGGAGAAGCCTACTGTGCCGCTCACGGAGCTACCTTAGGCGGTGGATCATCCTCGTCTTCCTCTTCAGCTTCAGCTTCTTCTGCAGCAGCTACATCAACATCGTTCGTTTCTTCCTCTACCACTTCAACCATTTCAACTAATATTCAATCATCTAGTGTTTCTTCCGCTTCTGCATCATCAAACTCTAGCTCTGCGTATGTCTCCTCTCCGCTTCTACCTGTGACATCTACCTTTACTTCAAATGCTTCACATACAGCCATTCCTACTTCAAATACTTCATATCCTACCAATACTTCATCCTATCAAATTCCTACTTCTTCGGTGTTCAACATCACCTCTTGTCTGAACAATTCATCCATCTCATATTGATCATCTCTATCTTCTTCAACGTACATACGACAATATACATGTTTTCTCTTTCTTTTATATGTACCCGGACAATGCATAACAAACAAGCAAAGAATACCTCACTGAGACTTGTTTTGATATTCACACAGTACCGCATCTCACTCTTCGACATCTTCAAGATCGATATCAACATCAACATCAACTGCGTAAGTCCTAGCTCCTTTTGTTAAAAAACGTGGTATTTTGACACTAAATTCATGATGAAACGAGCTAAAAAGCTAACTTTTCACATTAAATTTGTGTTTAGTACTTCTACAAACCCTGAAACCACTACTACCAGCAAGAGTTCTTCAACCACCACAGCAGGTCAGAGTACAGCCGTCGTGACTGTTACTTCATCGTCTTCCGGTACTCCTCCTACGACCGTATCAGCTGCTGCTGCTCAGACTACCTCGGCTACTTCCGCGCCTGGATTGGTATCTACCTCTACGTCGACTGTTAGAGCATCATCGTCGTCTTCTGCCAATGCGTCTAGTGCGGGAGCTTCCTCAGGTGCTGAGCGAGGTGTGGTGGTGATGACGGGATCGATGGGGATGGTATTGATCGGTTTGGCCAGCATGCTGATTTTGTAATTTCAATTGACAATTGAAGTTGAACTTCGATTTGCTTCTTCTGTATTATATATCTGTTCTTTTTTTGTTTCATTCTAGTTCATATACCTGACTTACCTTGGGTTTACCTATATCATAACATGATACCCTCGTCAACATCTATCTGTAAAGAACAACATTTAGTTACTTGGATCTTTATCTCATATACATTATACATTATATATCATATAACCCATGGACAATACGATATCATTGAACCATTCTATTACCTTATCTCCATTTCTGGATATTTAGGTATTACCTTAAAATCATTTACAGTACAGTAACATAAAATAATCCAACTCATATTTGAGACAACAATTGGACTAAAAATAACAGAAAGGCCGTTCCTCTAAGATCCATTCATACAATCTCCGAATTGCTGAAAAGATCAACCTCTTAACTACGCTATGCTTTCTTAATTCATTTCGCTTCTCTCTCCAGAGCTACTCGAACAGCACCGACTGTAGGTGCCATGGCCTTTCATTTCGCACCACATCAGCCTTTCTCCCGAAAAAAACTGATCGACAGTGGGATAAAGCCAAGCCAAAACCTGACGAATCACTAACTCACCTTCTTTACTCGCTCAGGATCGAAACCCAAAATTACACCCGTCTCGATAATAGCTTTCACTTTATTCTCTGTCGATCTCAGATAATTAGCCATCTTGATCGCCTTGGCCTCTTTCGCTTTGATGTTGGAATTGAGTGTACCAGGTTGTGAAGGAAGTATGGCCGACCAGTATTGTCTGAGGAATTCAGTCGCAGCGTTATGGCAAGATTTCATCTGTTCATACAATTGATCGGGAAATGGTGCTATGGGAACAATCCCATTATCAGCAGACCGAGATATGTTTGGCTTGGTGAGTTGGTACTCACAATTAACAGCCGATTCTGCATTAGACCGAACATGCAAATCCTTGACTACCTGATGAGCGGCAGCCTGGGCATTACGCTGTTCTGCAAATGCCTGATAAGCAGGATTCGTCTCGTTCATGTTGGTCGTACCGTCCGGATCTACCGGATGAAAACCTGGATTGGGTAAACAGACAGATGCGAAATCGGGCTTGAAGCTGGTTAGATCTGTAGTAGATCGAGTAGCTATTGAAAGCAGTTCCTACACCAGATGGTTCCGTCAACACACCTCCCAGCCGATATTGAAAAGGAAAGCAATAAGGGGGACTACAATACTCACCTCATCACTCTTTCCAGGTAATACTCCAACTTCACCTTCTTGACCCTGTTTATCCGCCTCGCCCGCTGCTTCCTGTACGTCCAACGCTATGGTGCTTTCTTGAGCTGGTCCATGTAGATCTTCTAGATCGATCTCATTATATAAATCGATTCCCTAATGATGATCCAGTGTATCAGTTGGGTAATCGCTTGAGCTGATGAGAATTACGGTAACTCACCGATCCATATAGTGAATCAGTCAAAGCAGATTCATCTCTATTCGCTTCGGCTCTAAGATAAAGCAAAACATAAGATCAGCAGTTATACCAAGATGGATGAAACAATGACGAGGCAACCCAACTCACGCTCTGAGCAATTTCTTGGAATGATCGTTGAACCGCCTTATCAAAGGTAATGCGCTTCTCTCTCGCCCAGCTTGCATCGTAACGTCTCTTACGGTGATTGCCTTAAAACATCACCACTTTCAGCTAACGGTCGTCTCTACAAGATCAAGTAGTCCGACATTACTCACTTCACCGTGATCTTCTTCAGTAGCAGCTAGATCCAAGAATCTCTCGACATTATCAGGTAGAGTCTGTCTAGGTTGTATGTCTGCCACGAAACACAGTCATTTTCAGGCTCGTCGGGACTTTTGAACAAAGGGCGGTTGAACTCACTCCAATCAGGTTCTTCTAGGTATTGATCAAAGATATCATCTTTCTTTCTCGCACTTTCATCCACTGCCGATTTTCTGACAGACGCTCGATGTCTCTCCCATAATTGAGAAGTGAAATACCGTGACCAAAATTCCGTTTCGCTTATCTACGAGTGCCACGAAAATTTCAGTCAATATGGCAATCACCTGTACAATATGTGATAGGGTTGAATTTGAGGTATATGTCGATATGATGGTAAAGCATGGTGAAAAATAGGAAGTGGGAGAATGCACTCACTCCAGGAACATATTTCGCATAAGCATCCTGAACCACCGGAAACTCTTCGAATATCTCCCTTGTCAATTCTTTAGACAACTTCAAGACTATCGGACCATTTTGATCCGCCTGCTTGATGCCTACTCCAGTCCCACCGGTGGATTTTCCTTTCCTACCCGCATCCAGATCGAATCTATCATCTAATAATCTAGAAGCTCGACCGGGCTTTTGGGAATACAACATTTCTTCCGCTTGGATCAATGCCTAGATTCGAGAAAACATAACAACCATAATCAATTCATACTTCAGCATGTCATCCGTTGGTTGAGCAACAGTGAGAAATTACTTACCTCCCTACCATCCCAGAATTCTTCTTCTGTAATTTGTTTCCCGATGACCAATTCTCGATGCAACATCCTCAACGTTGGATTTTTCTCTAGCACCTTTTGTCGTAATTTGTATTCTTTCTTCCGTTGAGCTCTTACTGCTGGTGAGAGTGTCGCAGGCGATCCACCAGTAGTAGGTGTACCTGGTGTTCCCGCTGGACTGGATATATCATCTAATTTCCTTTTGCTTGATGCTGATATTGACGACACTGTCGGTGCTGTCGAGGTACTTGGTACACCCGCGGGCGTTGTAGTGGAAGCAGCAGTGGTAGTCGGCGGTTGAGGGTTTTTGTTGGCCGCTACGAAAGGTATAAGGATATCTTGGACTTCCTTCCTATCATTTTCTCTCGTACTATTATTCGAAAATACAAATGTTAATCCTCCAAGGGGTACATCATCCTTGAATAGGATTTTCAAACTGATCGATTTGCTTCCTGCTTTACTCGCTAGCATATCTACATATTCCACCCACCAAATGATATCAGGACATGAGCCAACCTTTGTAATGGATGTTTGGTAAGAGAGTGATAGACCCACTGATGGCCCTTTCCATAGATTGGTTCTGACGATCCATCGCTCCCTGTGTTTTGGGTACCCATGCTATGTGAGTGGCTGTGATACTCAACGTACCGGGTACTTTCTTGAAGTCGACATCGTAGCGACGTACTTGAGATGATTCTCCAGCCATCTCCGAGCTTTGTATGCTGAAAATTACCAGTGGATATACTCGATACTGATATGATGATTAAGGATGCCGATAACCAAGATCTCTAGAGAGTCGATAAGTTGAGGGTACTCGTGATTGACCATTCTGGTGGAGGCGATCTACGAGTAGTAGTGAATCAACATCCCTGTTATATCCTCCTCCCATTTATCTCTTGATGCATCACCCAGTCGATGTCATCTATAAGATAATCGGTATGAGATTTTTATTCATAAGTTCATGATTGCATATATCTATACGGTATGTACAATGAAGCCCATCGGACCATTTCCATTCTCTATATAATTCCAACCTTTTACCGTTTCAGTAGACAGTATCAGTCACAGACCTGTCAATCAAAAGCCATGATCGTAGCCCCATTTTCCTATTGATATCATCAGCATAGGAATACTACACGCGCATATACGACAATACTTACCATACACATGATCATGTTATCACCATCGAAATGCAATTCAAGCAATTTCCTTTTATTATCCCAAATAAAATCGACTCCGCTCTCTCTGAACTCCAAGTATGATTGGATAAATTCATCTTCAAACATATCCTCAGTTGATACTTTTCTATCCTCAATCGTCGATTTTGTCCTGATTACACGCTTAGACATTTTGGGTAAGGCGATCGGTTTAAGTAATTTACATTCTCCCATTATTGTATCCTTCAACTCTCATTGACCATCACCATCACCATTACCGCCACCGAGATTGAGATTCTTCAATGATACCCCACCTAAACCTAGTGGTACTTTAAACTTCAACTTTGAATATGTATCGTTGTTGACGATGTTCGGGTTGAAGTCCCTCATAATCAGTCGAGTTGGTATAGAGCCAGATCTAATCGCCTGATCCAAGTCAGCTTTAAGCTTATCGTAGTTCGGTTCGGCCAGGAAGACCTTCGTTCCGAATGTCGTAGGCGTTTTGGCATATTGTGAAAATCTGAATGAGGCCGATTTGGCGCATTTATCGTGAGGAATAATATATTTTATCATATCGGTGTTACCTTTCTCTTTCCCAGGTCGTGTGCCATTCACGTAACCACCAGGTTGAATATCATCGCACGATGTGTTGTTCTTTGGATCATCGTATTTCTTATTTCTGCCCTTGGATTTGCTCTTTCCCTTGATCTGTTTACCTCGATTTCGACTGGCGGATACTCTCGATGAAGTGTATTCATCGTTCGACTCCGTTTCCCATCCGTGTTCTTCAACCTCTTTTGAATGAGCATCATCATCTAATCCCAATTGACGATTTAATGCTTTTTGCACCGACAGGTCTTGAGACCACATGGTAGCAAGCTCCTTTTCTTCTATCTGTCCCTTGCGAGTCGAGCCTCTAGCTCTATGTCTCGCAGTGAGGGTTAAAGTGATTCGATGGATGATCTCTCGAAGGGATATCACTCCTTGACATTGAATCCACGAATCCCTACCGGATCCTCGGGTCGAAGCGAAAATAGTGAAAGTCATCACTCCATCTCTTTCACCTTTGAGAAGTGCATCATCGATGTGAACTTCGCCTAGATCGCATGACGAAGGGGAGATCATCGGTTCAGGCGGAAGAAGGATGTCCATGGGACTCAGTGGGAAGGCTGGCATCAGATTGAACGGTGGCGATATGAAGCTGACGATAGGTTCACCAATCGGTATATCCTGATAATTCCATGTACATGGTTCCGAAGATCTATAGCCGATCTCGGTGTAATCATCATGAGGGAAACCCGAAGGCTTCGTACCGTTGGAAGGATTTTGGATCTTAAATGCCTCGAGGCAGCAACAGAAAATATCGATATGACCCTTCGAATCTTTAGGATCGTCTTCTTCACTATGATCATCGTCTTCGTCATTGTCAAGGCATCGATTATGCCTGGATGGGATTGGACCCGTTCTTCCTCGTACCTTGTAACCTCTTGACATTTTCTTGGTTACATCGCTTGACTTGTTTTGACGATCTTTACCATGGTGAGATTTCGACTTCGATGTCGAAACTTTGGGTTCCAACCGAGTCGGGGATTCCATGGTTCTGAAGACGGATACCATGACAAAATTACCGAAGAAACGGAAGTCATCGGGAAGAGTCAATTGAGGGGAAGGTGCAATCTTCTAGTAATTGATTGACATATATCACGTCAGTCATTATAGACAAGTATAGATATAACAATATCTTACTCACTCCTAGCGAAACACCTCTTTTCCAATCCCAGACGCCCAAGAAACCGAAATCGGCGTCACCAGTGGGTCGGAGCATCAAGCCAACCGTCCCTCCAGGTGCTAGTTGCGCTTTGATTTGGTGAAGATGGTATCTAGCTGGTAATCGCACTTCGATAAATCCCAAGGCTGCTTCTGGGTGACGAGTAGCTCCCTCGCAAGTACCTTTCGGTGGAGGTGTTGTACCCTTGGGGGGAAGTAGCTGATAGAAGTAGATTCGGAAGTCGGATAATACGTCAGAGTTAAGAGGTAAAGTTGCGCAACATTGTCTGTTGCTGTGAAGATCGGATTCGTAACGTCAGTCATAAAGCAAGAAGGTAGACGGTTACGACAAGTCATGCGAAGCCAATTCAAGAGAACTCGAAGGATAAAGCTTTACTCACAATTCCCTAACAACGGCTACTACATAATCTTCCACACACATCGTGATCACGCTATAACAACCGGCTTTACCTAAAATATACCTCCATCTATAATATCCTTGATGTTTGGTTCCACCCCTCGATTTCTCTTCAATTTCAGCTTCTGTGGAAGAAAGTTTCCAGATACTGAAAGAATCAAGTTGATATCCTGCCTTTTCATCCGTTGGGTTGATTCTGAGTTTGTTCATCCTCTCACCGAATAGAAGATAACCCGAATCCGATTCGAACATTGTGCTATTTGGGATATGGATACATTTGATTGAAGTTGGTTTTAAGGATTACAAACGCTCGTTTTTCTCCAACAACGCTTTGTAATTCTGAGATCGGTTTGTTTTCAGAAGCGTCGGTCTTGTTGAAAGAAGAAGGTACGGCATGATAGGATTTACGATAAGATAGTTGAAGTCGAAAAGAGGAAGTGAAGACCTGATTGATGCGCTTGTTATCTAGATTCCTTCATATCAGCGCAACTCGGCTGATCATCTTCCATAGATCAAGCACACATACTCACTCTCAGTAGCTTTGCAGTGTCACTCAGCCCCACATGTCTCGAGGTCAGCTCCAGAATCTCCGAGTAAGCATGATCACCGAACAGGGGAGCCAGCCCTGGTTGAGGGTCTTTCTCGGTAAGTCCATCTTCTGCTGTCGAGTCAGTCGTTATAATATCAGATTGATGATGTAGTGTGCGGAGTGTTGTCAGATGATGAGAGGAAGAAAGAAGAGAGAAGATTTGGATCACGGGTGTTTGACCCCTAAATAACACCGGATCTCCATGCGAGCACGGCCGCATTCGAGGAAGGGAAAGGTTGTTTCGAAAGCTGACTAATTCTCTTCGGTTTGGCGGGTTTGACGGGTTTATCGGGAGCATTACTAGAAGCCGAAGACGTCGAGCTCTGACTTGTCCCAGTCGACAATCTCTTCTTTTTGGGATTCGACCCAGCTGGTGCTTTGGTACAATTCCGCAGGCAGTAAAGCCAGTTGCCGATGAGCTCTTGTCGGCCTTGAGCTTCTTTCTGTATATCCAGCAGCAAAGAGCTAATCTCTAGCAAGCATTGGGGTTTCAGGACATCGCCTGACCATACAGTAGCCACACGCTATCAATGATGCGAATCAGCACCCAGGTCCATAAAGAGAGACGGTGCTTACGAATTTTGATCCATCCCAATGGCCTAAACATAACTCCCACAGATCGGCAATCATTCGTATCCCATAATTAGAATAGATTGTACTGGTAGGAGCCATGCAAGCAGAAGGATCGGCTTCCACTGCCCTGTCATGCAGGAGTATATGGCTCTTGAGGGCTATGAGCATCGCGGTCATGCCTTGCAGACGCGCCTTGTTCAGGCCACCTCTGCCACACTTTTCCTCAGCGAAAATGAAAGGAAACCAAGCTGATTGATCCAATACTGTGATACATTTGCAAGTCAGTTATCCATGATAAACATAAGCCGTGGTGGAAAGAGAAAACTTGCTCTGACTGAGATTGAATAGCACTTCGCAATCTCTGGTGCTAACATAGCTATCGAGGTCGGCTGTGATTGCATCGCTGAGCCGATCTTTTCGTACATGAAGCTCTGCTTTATTCAGCCCAACTAGGAAGTTTGGTCGTACGCGATGCATTCCTGAAGTTGTAATGAGAACAAAGTCGAATTTGAAGTTTGGCTTTGCATTCTGATAACGACTTTAATCAACTTTGACCATGACTTGTGCCAAGTCTGAACTTACTGAAGAGCTGTCGGGGATACAGCGATGCTCCGACTTTCAAATATTTCCGCCATAACAGGCAAGTGGATCTTACCAAAGCTTGGTTCATCCGAATACTCCAGTCGAGCTGTCGCCATCTTATGCCAAGCCTCGTGAAGGATGCGGATAAATTGAGCAAGGGTGGGCGAGGCATTCCAACCGTATATGTCGGGGCTGTGTAAATTAAGGGGCACGCCTTCATTGGTAAACAAAGCCTAAGAATGAGAGCATCGATTTGAGCACATGCACTTGTCGCATGAGATATGATGAGATGATCGTACTCACCATTTTGATGACATTCGCAAAAGATGCCAAGGCTCCCTCATTGACTAGCAGGTTATTGCAGATGGGCTGCAAAACCTCATCTGATTCCCAGTCAAGACCTCGGTGACGCCATATCTCCTCAGAATGCTCTTATAAGAGCTCTGTTGAGCATATGTCTCGATCTTTGTGGATGTCGAAAATCGGGTACGCGTCGAAGACTGACCACCCGTAAAGGACTGTGTATCACTGATCGATCCTTCGTCAACGTTGAGCGTGGGAGCTTCCGATTCGAACCTATTGCTCATGTCGATCAGTATCCAGTGTACCATCAGAGAGACCACTCACGAGGCCATTGCGTGTGAGGATTACTTGGGTTATCTTGACGGCGATTACCTAGATGAGATCTAAAGAATATGAACGAAAGTGAACAAGGTTGATGATGAATGTGATGGCTAGGTGGGTGACACAACTCACGTGACCTGCAGTGGTGTGAAGTACCACATTTGATTCCGTCGTTGATCATGTTGTTTTCGATTCTTCGTTCACCTCCTCTTGTTGCCAAACCTGTCAATCTACTACTGCTAATCACCACTGCACTGTCATAATAACAGACAAATCCCCATTAACAATACTGGATCGAGTTGAACATGCAGAATAAAGCTGAACAAGACAGAAATCAGGAGGCGACGGTATATCTCGTGAGTCCACTTCAATCTTCCTCGAACACCAAAGGACAAGCTGATGCAGCTACTGTAGGGTAACCTCGATGAGAAATGTACGGATGCTCTGATATGGGAGTTGATGCTGTGAGTATATCCTTCTCTGAACCATACGATTCAATCAGATGATCAGCAAATGGCTGATGAGCTGATTATCATAGGCAAGCGGGTCCGGTGTGTGAGTCGGATCTCACAACGACACCGAATCTCGTTCTATCATATACACCGACTCGGCAAGCTGACTCTTTCTTTTATCCCATAGCAAATGTCTTTCTGCCCAAAGATCGAATCTCAATGTCCCATCAAGGATTCGGATTCTGCGAATTCCTAACAGAAGCAGACGCAGAGTACGCCGTGAAGATAATGAACCAAATCAAATTATATGGTAAACCCATTAGAGTGAATAAAGCAAGTTACGATAAGAAACAATTAGACGTTGGAGCGAATCTGTTCGTGGGTAGTTTAGATCCTCAGGTGGATGAGAATACTTTGGCAGATACTTTTGGTACATTTGGTGGATTATCGGAACCTCCTAAAGTAAGTCCATCCTTTCCTTAACATTAAACTAAACACTACAATTTTTCTCTATTCTTGTCGCTTGAGATCTGACGTATGCTTTGGTTGGTTTTTTTAGATCGCAAGGGATCCTACGACGGGCTTATCAAAAGGTTACGCCTTTATCTCGTATAACGATTTCGAAGCTGCCGATATGGCAATCGAGAATATGAATGGACAGTTTTTCGGTGGTAAACAAATTTCTGTACAGTACGCATTTAAGAAGGATGGTAAAGGTGAAAGACATGGTGGTCAGGCTGAAAGGTTGTTGGCTGCTCAAGCAAAGTAAGTTATGCAACTCCTAATTACATTCTGGAGAACTAAAGCTGATTGTATTCATGTATCACTTTCTATAGGAAACATCAACTCATTCCTGGTTCTTCTACTCCTGCTTATCAATATCAAGGTGAGTACAACCTTCTCGATCTGATTGCTATAGAAGCTTTTCTCCTGTTCAGGATTCGATCTCAGTTTTATGAATGGACGTCAGGCTGATATCGACTGCTCAACCTCATAGGCCAATTCGCAGGTGCTCTCGCCAACGCACCTACAACCAACGCGACTCCAGGCTATCCCCCACCCCCACCAGCCGGTATCCCAGTCTATCAACCGCAGAACCAACAGCCCGTCTATCCCACTTATCCTCCACAGGGGTACCCACCTGCTGGTTATCCCGCTGCAGCAGCTGGTGGTGCTGGTGCGCCAAATGGGTATGCTCCTCCTCCACCACCTACTGGGTTCCCGGTCAACTACGGTATGCCCCCTCAACAGCAGGGTGGTGCGCCTCCTCCTCCGCCTCCACCTATAAGGATGGGTTTCGGACAGTAAAGTGGTGTGTTATGTGTATGAGTAGTTGAAAGAATGAGACGAATCACGGGGTGTTATCAGAACTCAGGCGGTGGATGGCCACCATATCCCAAAAGGAGGAGAATAGCTTGTTGATCGAAACCATCGTAACCTTCAAGATCGCAATCAATCAACATCTAATGATGCTCATGTAATTGAGTTATCAAAAACATGTAAAGAACGACCCTATGCATTCATTCGTATGAATTGATCTGATTTTGAGATGTGATGTGATATGCATTATGCAAAATACAACTAACATCGAATTCGATTTGGTCTTACTCTACGATCTATATACTGTGCGTAACTTTACTTCGATTCATACTTTGTGAATTAATCTACAAGATCAAAATTGATCATTGGATTAGGCCAATCCTGAACATCTCTAATCTTACATTTCACTTCTTCACCAATTTTCCATCCTTCCTTACCCCCTAGAACTCTATGATTCAAGAAAGCTTGTAATCCCAATTGTTCAATGATTATAGGCGTTGCTTCACCATTCAACGATGGCACAGAATCAGTCGATCCCGCAATTTTCGCTGTGAAAATTCCATCTTCAGGTATTTTCTCATCATCCTTGATTTCCCATCCTTGAGGTAATCTCAATTTACCATTCCGTTTCTCTTTCGATTGTAGGTACTTCTGTATTACCCTGGCCTGCCAGTACTTATTCGCATTTATACCAGCTCTCTTGGCTCTTTTCAAACCTTCATCCGACCGTTTAATCAGACCTATCACTTCCTCTTTACTATATCCTTTTTCCAAATGGCTCTTTCCGATATTAGCTTCTCGTGCTAAGAATGATTTGATCTGCCAATGTACCAGGAAATCATCGAATCGTCTCAAGGGAGACGTGGCTCTGATATATCCAATGGGAGAAGAAGAATCGTCAAATCCCATTATCCAATGAGGAATAGGTTTCGTATCGACATATCCTGGTGTTCTGTACCACGCAGGATCCATCAATCTGAAATAATCAATTTGACCTGTTCCCTCTTGTCGTGAAGACAATAAATCTTCCAACGTACCCACTTCAGAGGATAAGGGACGAGGTGCGAATGATCCTCGATATATTACTGGGATATTACGTGAAGAACAGAATGCAGCTGAGAGCCGTCCAGCCATAATCATATATTCAGCTACTAAGCCGGCAGCATTGGTCCCTCCGATGATAGATGATGATACTCGATAATCAATGTCCAAAGAGCCACTAAACAATCTAGGTGTAGAAGGTATAGCCAATGGGTCGAAGAGATTAGTCGGAGGTGGGAAAGGTTTGTTCAAAAGTGTGATACTGGCAGAGGGTAAATTCCATTCTAATCCTGCTGTAGCGTACCTCCTCGCTCGATGGGCTTTAGCGATCTCATACAATGTTTTGAGATCTTCCAAATCGGACTGTTCAATATCCATCTTGGTGGTATCGGATAATTTGACTGGACCACCAAATGGCCTGGTAGATTTGGAAGTAGGTAAACCAAGAGCTTGATCTACAGCTTGATACGTTATCACTTTTGGTTTCTTGATCCATCCCATTCTTACTTCCGTTTCGTCAACTTCACCTTTCCTATTCACCTTGGCAGAAAAAGTCATTGTCCCTTGAGCACCATTATTATCTGATACTTCCGCACCAAGCGATAATTCCTTCATGATTACATCCAGCGGGAAAAGTGGTTTGTTTGCCTCAGGTAAATACGTTGAACTTCCCCTGACCGAAGCTTGTTTCGCCAATGGGTGATTAGGAGGTATGAATATCGTAGGATCGGCTATATGGATATGTACCCATACATCATCCGAATTCGGTATCCTTTCCAGTGATATTCCATCATCTAGTTCGGAAGCAATTGGATCGTCAATGACAAATACTTTGTGCGAAGTGAAATCTTCTCTCAACGAATCTAATTCATTCCCTTTCAACAGTTTCTCCTCTCCTTTGACGATTCCAGTCGGGATGGAACACATGATCATTGATCGATTCTCCGATTCGGTGATTTTCGATAATCCCAGTGAATCCCACGGGACAATCACCCCTAGATCCGATAACAATCTTGCTAATGTGCCTCTATCGACAACCTCATCTGAAGAAGGGGAAATAAGACGAACGATGGATAAAGCGAGGGGAAGTGAAGGTGGCGTTTGGGTTGAACGTGTTTCTGTCAAGGGCGACAATAAAATTGATATGTGTTCTTTATCTTTATCTGTCCATTCTGGTAAACCATCTTCCTTGACCTCTGTTAATTCTTTTCCTTGACTCTCTTCCCTGAGCTTTCGTGATTTTTCAACTACCGCTTTAGCTTTTTCTACAAATGACAACAATGCTTCATCCGTCGATCCAGATTTACCAATATCCATCGAACCATCTATACCTTTCTGTACACTATCTAAAAGTGTTCTTTCCGATCGTGATCTAACGATGAAAGTACCAGATTGCCACATATCACCTTGATCAGCCGTAAACAAATCCGGTCGTCTCATCAGTAACACATGAGCGGCATATGCAGGTAAAGTATTGGGCCTGACTTCGATCTTCTTCTTCTTCTCCTCTTGCGATTTTGTGTCCGAAGGGTTTAAGATGAATTCTGCAGCTTGAACAGCCGTTATACTCTTCCTTTGATTACCGCTTTCTTTCGTTGTCCAATTTTGCCAAACCGATTCTATACCTCCTACCTGTCCACCATTCCTATGACCATCGTCAGGCCTGAACGATCCAGCCATCAGCCTCCCACACATCTTCTCAGTCTCCCTGTGTACCTTCCTAAGAATCATCGCTACCTTCCTCCTAGCCGATAACATCTCAGGCGTAGGTTGGATCGAGTCGTTCTCTTCGGCTAAACCTGACTTGGTATCGATCTGCGAGAGCGATTCGAGCAGTTCAGGGGACCAACACTGTGCGGCGAGCGATGGTGAGATGAGGGAAGTGGGCATGACAAACTGAACATCGTGGGATGATACTGGCCAAATCTCCCCGGACGATCGAAGGAGGAGTAATCGAGGTCGACCGGAGAGTGTGATCGAGGCGAGAATCAGACCTATGGTAATATGTCCAGATCTACCATGTATAATCAGCTAATGCTCAGGATCAAACAATTGGCCCAACCAAATATATTCGTTCGAGAATTATTTACACCTGCGGTCATGAAGTTTCAATGGATAAAAGACCCAAACTTACCTCCTACATTCCACTACCCGTCCACTTTCCAGCCCCACTTCCCCTTCTACAATCTCAAGATTCGACCAATCCTCACCCAGTTCCCCTTCAATATCATTCGCGAAGTATGCCCTTCGCTCATTACTCTGTCCTTCTGCGAGACTAAAATGTATCAACCTCTCTCTCGTACTGGCATTTTCCAACGGGGGTAGATTCTTGTATGCCTCCGGATCAACTTTGGGTCGTTTCTTCGGAGGAGTAGGTGGTTTAGACGGGACCTTGGGTTTACGCCAGTTCGAGTCGGCTCCGTATAGGAATTCGAATGTTTTAGAGTTTCTGACCTGCGGATCGGAAGATGAAGATGAAGATGAGGATGGGTAGGGTGAAGATTGGTCAGATGAAAATTGTGATTCGGCTAGTCGAGCTGAAGTAACTATAGACCGCCGTAGAAGACTTGTTGAACCTCTATTCGGTCTGAGGCGCATCGAAGCCATCTTGTAGGTCTGGGTTGCACTGCTGGCTTGCCCGAAGATGAGGATCGAATGAAGAGATGGATCTGACTTGACACTCTGCAAAATCTCGAAAGCTCGGAATACGGAGAGAGGTCGAATCACGTGACTCAATCCGAACTAAGCATTGACGAGATGATGATGAATTGACCCTCAACATTCAACATCCTCCTTTCTCTCTCTCTCTCTCTGCATATCTCTCGTGCAGAACAGCTCATAATCAGCCGTGTCCCATCCACTTCAGACGACGGCAATATACTACAGTTTCAAACCTCAGCATGTCATTCTTCCACATCGTAGTCGTCGCGGCAGTAGTTGCCGCCCTAGGGGCAGTCGCATGGTTTGTGATGCCAAAGGGGAAGAATCAAACGTGAGTCAAATTGAGCGTTTGATCATGAATAAATTGATAGCTGAAGCTCATGGTCTCAATATCAGTTTATTGCGAACCGCTGTGCTCCTCACTTTCACCTGTTGTTATCTCATGTGAGTCCAATTCGATTCTCAAGCTAACAGATATGCTCGTTTTGCTGATACAGTCATTTAGGTGGGCAATCACCTATCTCGCTCAATTACATCCTCTGATCAGTATGTGATCTCAGTCTTCACATGCTGCATAGTCTTCAATCAAGCTGATATACTGACACATTTTTCCAGAACCTCGGAGATCAGACTTACGAGCGGAGTATTAGACCATCCCCTCTTTACGTTCCTTCCCTTCGATAACCCACGACCCTTAAACAAAACATGCATGTTGTACAGACCAATCATCGCTATCTTACAATCGTACAGAATACCGTACCACACACAGCTCCTCTAATCAGTTTACAATGCCTTACCAACAGATTCCATCGTACTTCTCTTACTTTCCATTCTGATCTGCGGTAAATCGTATGTCTCAGGTATATATACAGGCGAAGGATTGACAATAGGCGTTTGATCCCATCTTTTACCCACTTCACCTACCGTTTCACCATTACGAGTATCTGCCTTTGAGTCTGGAGTTGAACAGTCAACATCATGGGCGTGATCTGCAGGACAAGTATGGAAAGTATCTTTGAGGTAAGAGTAAATACACGGTGAAGCCGCTAGGAGTAACACGAGGATGAGACATATCGGTAAGATTGGTAATACTACATATTCATCCAAAAGCAAAATCAAAATCAATCGTGTTGCTCTTCATACGAACATCGATGTTGATACTTAAGAAAGGATGATTGATTGCTGTGTAAGGGGGACTCGAAAGATGGGGACATACGATAAGTCAACGCTCCCAACTCCCAGATCATTCCCACCTCCATTCCTTCCTGACTGTCCCATCTATCCTGAGCTTGTCTGACAATACGTAACTGTACTAATCCTCCGGCAGTCATGCCCAAAGCTATGAAGATCAAAGTGAAAAAAGCTAAATGTGGTTCTTTCCTCTTGGTCATCGTCCCTTTACTGTTGTCTCTAAATCTGATAGACTGCACGAGATCTTCAGAAGAGTCAGTATGAGCATTGGCTCTTTGATATGGTGCACGGACGCGTGACCATTGTGAATCAGCAGGTAACGGTGGTTTACGATGTAAAAAGTTGAAAGACACTGAGCATTTCCAAGGGATTAGACCAGCTACGAATACAGCGGTAGCCAGGAACAGTAGTATGGCTGAGATTAGTAAGAGGATGGGTGTAGGTGGTGAGAGAGGTACCGAGAGAAGAGTGGAGCGAAGAGGTAAGGGAAGGAATGATGAATCTAAAATGAACGTCCCAGGAACTAATGTCAGATTCGTCCACCCCACATCAGGATAGAGGAAATCGCCGTATCGCATTGTATTGTATATTGTTGTACTTACGATAATCAGCTTGAGAAGAAGAAGTGCAGTTCATTTCAGGCCCCTGATCGGATTTTGAACAGGTTTCTATAATCCAAACAAGCAGATTAGTCATACAGTATGCTCACATCAACTGTGACGATGTGGAGTAAAGTATGGTACTAACGTAATATCCCAACATATACGCTAGGTCCATCTACACCCAACCATTCATTTCCTCCAGCACTTTCCGCCACTTGCACCAACCCATCACTCACCTCGTCCCTCGTCCCAATACTGGTAACATTGGTACCTCCGATATCGTTGAGGTTGATCGCCACCGCTTTCGGACCCTTCTCAAATCCCGTCGGACGGATGGTGAAGTACGTTAACGACTGGAGATGTACACTGGGAAGTAAGAGCGGTAATAATGTCAAGGTCAGACAAATCGCTAGAAAAAGAGGAAGTAGTGATGTCGATATAACAGTCAAAAGAGCACTTTTCGATCTTCTTCCTTGGTTGTGGACGTAGGTGTATTTCGAGGGGAATAGGTCGAGTTGGAAGTAGAAAGAGCTGATTTGAGTGGGGCAGTATGAGGAGGAGGAGGAGGAGGGATAGGAGGTGCGCTGGATAATTGGATGATACGCATTGTGGACGACTTTTGGCTGAACTGGTATAACAGTGTAAAAGACTTGTCAAAAGTCCGAGATGGTTTCCTACTGCAGTATGAATTGCTTGTTGAACTTTCTATACAGCCTAGGTTAATTCTATTTGATCTGAAAGCATTAGCGAAAACGTTCAACGTCATGAACCACTGCTATAGCAGCCAAGATTGTGCCTTTGATAGTGAGATCTCCAACACGCAGTAACTCAAACAATATATCTCCTTTGTAGCAGTCAACCCTGCTTGACGATAAAGGAAGATGACGTTTCGCCCCTCGATGCAAGATAAAGATACTTTTGGTGTGTCATACCCTTCTACTGTGCAAGTGAGATTAATTTATGGCGTATCATTACAGTACAACGCCATCTCCGCAGTTGGTAGTAGGGCTTGCTGAGCAGTTTATAAGCCATGTACTGTGTGTAATATCGCAATTGGACGAGATTATGATGCCTCATGCCATCACTGAAAGTGATGGGTATCATTTCCTCACTTCAGTTATATATGCTAAATAGGTTCATTTCGGTACGGTATTGCTCTATGCATATACACCTGAACATACATGATGATACAGTATAAGTAAGATCAATTGAGCAGAGCATCAAAAGCTGATTTCCGATTCATCTAATGTCACACAATATTTCTCCAGCACATTCACTCAACTTTCCGTTTGCAATCAGCTGCCACGGGGTCTGTACAGAACAGGAAGGCTTCAGCATATCACCCGTTGAGTTGAAAAGCGGTCTCACCTTTTGGTACCGACATTCAATTCCGTACCCTGTGTTACATCCCAGATTTGGATCAGCGTCGATGATCAGATCTCAGATGTCACTCAATTGCGAGCAGACTCACAATTTCATCTTCGTAGGTTTCACTGATGGGCATATCATCATCCTTCAAATAGTCTTTTCCAACATGTCTTCCCATCGTTTCAGTACTGCACTATTAGCCATCTGATCTTTCGGTACAGTGAACAGCTCATGGCATGGTACGATCGGTCTGCACGGGTCCTTGATATATTCGTTGAATTCATTCCAGCTCTTGACGAAATCGAGCTATAGTCAGTAAACGCATATGTCAGAGATGACCATGCAGAGCCAAAGAGTACTCGGCAATATTCAAAGATACTTCATGCTGAGTGAAAGACTACAGCTTACCTCTCGTTGTGCATACCTAGTTGACCAACCAAAATATTTCCCATCACTTCTCAAGAATTCCCTTTCTATGTCATCATGCTCCTTCTGCATCACACCGTAATCTACAAAAGTGAGATAGAGTCGATCAATCTTTTCGATGATCCCATCGTAGATCTTACATCGGATGACCATATTCTCTCGTTCCTCTGTGTACACAAATTATTAGCCCTATACTCAAGCGAAAGGAGGAATGCCAATTTACCAGGCGGGATATACGGATTGTCAAGCTGTTCCAAGTTTCTATAGAAATTGACAGAATTACAATCCATCAATTTAGCAGCTACTTTCATGACTCTGTAGAAAACTTTTCTCCTCTTGTCCAGTTCTTCCCATTGTTTACTTCTGTAGGCTTGGAGACATGCTCTTTCAGCTGTGATGACTACGATTGCGATAACCCCGGTGAATATTCTGGTATAGTCGCAATGTAATGGGCATCCTTGATGAGCGCAGTCGATCCGGGCTCGATGGACCATCCTTGAGCCTTGACTGTCTTTCAGGTCCAATAAAAGGTTGACTTGTGCTTCGAGCAGGTTCAAAATCCTTGTCGGATCTGTTACAAGAGCATGCAACAGTGATCACAATCTGGTGCCACTGATAACCATATCAGAAATCGAAACTCACGTCCTTCACCTTCGAGTACCTCACATACAACCCAGCTCATACACTCGTGTACCCATCTGAGATGTACTCTCTCGGGGTCGATCAGTCTCCCATCTCGTTCGATCGAGAACTGACCGAAATGAAGCGTGACCGTATCGAAATAGTGTCTTCTTGACCCTGGGCGGGAGAGCGGCGTATTGTAAGGATCATCCTTCTTGGGAAGAGCTGGCGTATGATTGGCTAGTAGCTTGATACAAGCAGCGTTGACATCGTACATGTATGCTGTAGGGATGGTATCGAAGAATCCCTTGTAGGGGATTTTTGGCTGAAATCGATTAGCGGATTATCAGCTTTGATCTTCCTGTGCAGCAGCTCTGGGTGTCGGAGACTTACCAAGCGTTCAAGGGCATGTTCGACATCGGAGACTTCCAGATGATCCGGAAGCTGCATTCGGGAATCTACAGTTCCATGTCATCCCTTAGCCCCCTGTTATAAGCAGTTACCATCAAGGCTTACCGGGATCTGCCGTGGAAATCGTTTTGTAGACGTTCCGCTGCCACTCGGGATACTTTGACATAAAGCTACCAGCAAGTCGCTGAATGCCCGTTTTCACCTCGAACTCGTCTTTAGAAGGCGAGGGGGAGCAAAGCAGGTATAAATAGCACTCTCAGAAAATGCAATCAAGCGAGACTGCGAACGATGATGTACTTACAAAGCAACGAGTCGATAGCTGGAGGACTGACAGAAGCCACTGTTCCAGGGTAAGCGCCGGGGGTGACGATGTTGGTATTTTCAGTCGAGGGTATTCCGCTATCACCACTCATTTCCCTTGGAGGACTGACACCGAGATGTCTTCGGAGCTCTCGCTCAGTCTCAATGTCCACTACAAGGAAGGTTAGTATTAATTCTGCCCTTCGCTTGGTTGGGGTTTATTCTTACTACTATTTACCCAATCGAAGGAAGGATTGTATACCTGGGGCTTTGCTTGTCCGAATGGAATGGGCAGCGGAACATCTTCCTCGTCATCATCTGAAGATCGGAATAGATCTCGATATCCCATAAGGCTAGCTGAAGTCGCCCGAGTGACCGGATCGGAGATGGCTAGAAGAAACATCAGCGCTGTTGGCATCCGAAGCACACAAAGTACTTACATTGTTGCGAGTACGATGGACCTAGTGCAGGTCCGATATCACCATTACTCGCTGAGTAAGATGGAGTGTAGAAGCTAAATCCTTCCGCTGGATCGCTACCGAATCGTGGTAAGGTCGGAGCATGAATCGGCTGTTGAGGCGGAAGGGAAGTAGCCCTATTGTTGGCGGAACCGGAGTAAGGAATTTCTCCACCAGCTCTACTCATATATGGAGGCTCGGAGCAGTCAGCCTGAGGGAATAGACCGTTGAAAATGTCAAGATCCGCCCTCATATCCGGATCCCAAGCTGATGAGAGATCATCAAAGGGAGTTTCGTATTTTGCGCTACCTTGATCATGCGTTTCATCCTTGGCAATTTGAGATGGTTTGGGTTGAGCTACTGGACGTTGTTTGTCTAGATAGTCTTTGACAAAAGCTGATATATCAGGACGAGGCTGGCCCAGGTCTAGAGCTTTGTTGGCTTGCTTTTGGTATATGACGAAGGCATCGTGCCCTCCCTCTGCGGATCAGATGCGAGATATCAGTAAAACTGCCACTCTGTATGAGCTTGTTCAAACT
The DNA here is from genome assembly GCF_036426115.1 of Kwoniella botswanensis. Taxonomy (NCBI): domain Eukaryota; kingdom Fungi; phylum Basidiomycota; class Tremellomycetes; order Tremellales; family Cryptococcaceae; genus Kwoniella; species Kwoniella botswanensis. The sequence goes on along the minus strand of NC_088599.1, from coordinate 14,758,464 downwards.
TACGTCCACGGATGAGATTGAGTTGTTCAGGGTTGGTCCAGAGATGTTGGAAGATGATCACTGCTTTGTTGTAATCGTCTTGAGCTATGAAGGGAATATACTTATGGTCAGCTGCGATCTGAAGTGTCGATTGTAAACAGATGGAAATAAGGAGCAAATCGACAAGCGAATAAAAGAAACACCATGACCTTCAAAGAGGATAAACGATGTGACATGACATACGTGTCCTATTCTCAGATGAGATGTCACAGGGATACAGGAGACTCACCCTCGGCTTCTCGTTTGGCGGGATCACCCATCTTAGCATGAGCAGGACATAATCTCCTTTCTATACCTCTATACACATGCAATTTCTCTCGATCTTCTTTTTTCTTCTGATGACATCTGCTACAAGTATTATTACAGTCTTTACAACCCTCATTTCTCTTTGGTAATTTGTGATCACCAGGTTGGATTAGAGTGCGCTGTTCTTTCTTGATCCAATTTTCGATAGCGTCCAATCGGTAAACGAAGCCGCAGTGACAATTGGTGATTAATGCTCGACAATCCGGTGCATCACATTCTTCGATCACTCGCCACTCGACCGACCCGTCCGTGGGTTCACGATGATAGTGCACGGGCTTACCTCCGAAGAGGGTTTGATAGGTTATACAAGGTAGGTATTTGGTACCACAAGCAAAAGATCCACCGGATCGACCCATGGTGGCGAGATGATGTATATGGGGTAAATGGCGTAAATGCGGGTGAAAGATAGGAGAAAAGTCTAAAAGGGTGTAGTGATAACTCAAATAGAATTAATAATCACGAGAGAGGTCTTCTAAGTTTGTGTAGTAGGAAGGTGGGAGGGTGGAAAGTAGAATAAAGTAATGTAAAGATGTTTGAGAAGAGATAATGGGTGCGAATATGGATGAGATATATACCTGTGCAAGATGATAGGAGGAATAACAACTGCAGTAGGTACATCGGAGAGAGATGACCAGTGGTAGGTTATGAATCGTTGCCAAAGGATGCTATGTTAACGAGAATGTGGTTAGACGTATACACACAGACACATTGTCAGGTCCGAGCGCAAAATCAAAACAATTCATCTAGTCTAGTCAGATCAGATCTGAGGATTCACCTCCTTGATCTTGATGCCAAATCTCAGAAGAACGCACTAACACGTTGAAAGGAGAACACCCTCTCATCATCGGATTTGGACAAGTGGGGTCTTCGGACTAGCACAGGTTGACGCTTGAGATTTTCAGGTACGGTCCTCACGACGTCATGGTAGCTTGGTGCGACAGTCAAGCGAACAGCCCCGTCAAAGGATGTCTCATAGCTTAACAGGTACAATCAGGAGTCATACCTTCTTTCACAGATCATAGTAAACCGCTATTTGTGATAGATGAGATACTGTACTTGAACACCATATCAAGGCGAATGCAGTAATGCTGACGTCGATGACATACAAGGAGTTGTCTTGGCTTGTTGGAATCACAGAATAGACGAGCTGTGGAAGTTTGATACTTGTTTGATCAATGACGATAGTCCGTTTCATCTCGAAGCTAGGTGACACAGTTGAGATTCCATTCATCACGGATCAGAAAAACGTGCTCATCGGATCCAGTGGTCACGTATCATGTCCGAAGCAGCATGGTTGAATTGACAATACGAATACCTACCAGGCTTGATGAAATGCAGCTGAATCCTGTGCAAGGCAATCTCCGAAGATATCGGTGATGTCTTGGAGATAAGATCGTGCGGGCGGATCTTGTCCCCGAGTTAACTGTGGCGCTTGAGCCGATCAGCCAAGTAACCTACCGGCAGATACGAAAAATCAAAATCTCATAACAAGCTTTCATGTGGATTGACCAATTGCACGGATGCAAAAGAGCACGAAGTTAGATCAGGTCACAGTGTAACTTATCTATGATGATCAAGTCACGAAAAAAAAAAAAATATGATATGTACTGAAAAAATCAAAGGGTTTTCATGCATGCCCCAGGATCATTGAGTGACAACGCGTCCTGTTCACAACTACGAGATGAACTTCAGATTGTCAGCCAACATTGGACCTGGATTGCTGGGATACCCTGCTTCCTCTCCTGTTTTGGACCCCCCCCCCCCCCCATCTTCGAGTTGATTTAAATTAACCTACAACTCCTACTTGCTCCCTAGAAATGATACCCGCGCGGAGATTGGGTCATTCTAGACCAAGGAAAGGTAACTGCGTTCTGAGTATGCCCAGAAGCCCTGAGGCGAGCAGGTAAAGCGGAAGATGGCCAACGAAGAAACAAAGTACGAAAGGTATGCAGCTCTTCTGGATTTTCAATGAGACTTTTCAATAGAACAAGGTGTCGACTGACTCTGTGCAAGCTTTCAAGAGACTACACCAAGTTGTATGCATACATAATCAGATGTTCTGTACCCACATATATCGTATAATCTTCCGGTATGCAAGAAAATACGGCAATCCACCGCATTGATATATGTTCATTCACCTGTCAACTTCCTATAAAGATTTTCCTTGTCTTGCTATCATATTCTGGGCCCGTCTCACCTGCAGGGATGATGTTTCATGATCAATGGCCAATCCATTCATCCAGAAATGTGAAGATTTCAGCCTATCAGTCATAATATCAGCTCACGACCGGGAATTAAGGGCAGTTCCGCTTTTTGACACCAGCCAACTAAAAGCATGAGAAGTGATGTTCACTCACATACCATTGCTTGACATTGTTCGGTCTCTCGAACTACAAAAATAATCAGACTTGGCGATTGGCCAATACGTTGAGGGGATTTATAACTTACTTTGTGGCCTTCATCTGGCAAATGCAGGAATCGACTAGGAACGCCTCGCCTGATGACACAACGATAGCTCGGTCAGCCACTTGATTGCGAAATCTGTGCAGTATGTGTGAGTCTCACCATTGTAAAGCAGTGAAAGCGCCTGTCAAGAGGAACGGATCAGGAAACACACAACTCATCAGTGTCTTTGTTCAATATCATCCAGCATTCACCTACCGATAGCTTGACTGAGTGGTACCCTGAAGTCTAATTTCCCAAAGAGATATCAACTTCAACCATTGTGAGTCCATCAAGCAGTGGCAACACACCTTTCGCACCGTGAATGATGAGTGTGGGAGTTTTCCATCTGTTGACATTGTTGATTGGGTTGTATTTTCCTCCTTGAAATTGGTCGGTGTTCGGATTGATGCCGTCATTCCTACTCAGTGAATAAGTACTGGTCATCATTCTGCTTATCATCCAAAGATAGGTAGAATCCAGAGTGTGACTGCCCACTCACCAGCAAGAAAGCCACAACTCCTTGAAAAGCTTATATCAGCATGCCCATGGCGAAGAGAGAAAGTCTGTGCTGACTCACATCTGTCTCATACGCCATAGAGGTCTCATCGTATATACCAGCATGACAAACCAAAGCTTTGAATGCAAATCTATCATTACATCCATTGATACGGTGAATGAGCTGTCCGCCTGATGATGGACCCAATGCTGCAGTCCTTTCGGGGTCGATCTAAGGTAGGAGACAGTGCGCATCAACCAAGGTTTTCAGACATGCATAAAATAGATTCGGTGAGCTCACTTGAGGGTAGTCAGCTAATACAGCTTTGTATCCTTCTTCAAGATCGTCTACGTCACCTGATGAGATATTCCTCAATTAGCTGCAATGTTATGAAGTGTGTTCGAGGCGGACATGGACTGACGGCCTCCAAATTCGTATCGTAATCTATCGACAAACTCTTGACCATACCCTATGGACCCAGTGGGATTGATGGAAAGCACAAAGTATCCATACGAGGCATATAAGAGAAGGTTCCATCGGATTAACCATATATCTCGACATGCACCTGAACGAGAAAGCATGAGCGAAGGTGAGTGAACTAGTACCGCTGCGATGCAAGGGAAGCGAGACTCACTTTGAGGTCCGCCACTGAGATCCACCCGGTGGGCTACGTCTTTAGCGAGAGTCCAAGGAAAGATACCGAGAAGCCTAGGACTTACTGTATGATGAGCACTACGAACAACATGTCAGGTTATATTCCCACCGCATGAACAACCGATTCACCACTTACCCATTGGAAAGACTTTTTTCGCTTCTCTAGCCTCATCAAATCCTCTCGGCTTTGCTGTCCAGCCCATTACCTGTCTCTCATCTACGCCCTTGAACCAGTACTCCTCCAATTTCAGGTCATCAAGCTTGTCTCCGAGGAAACCGGAGGACCAATCTGTCAACTGTACCATGCCTACTCTTCTTCCCGGTTCTGAAGCGATGTCTGAGGGAAGATAAAGTATATAATCATGAATTGGGTTGAACATGTCACTTTTACTGATTAACACAGTATGATCATTCAACGGTGTCAAAGAATCAGTAACTCCCTGATGATGAAGAGCAATAGGTTCTGAGTTTGGACCAGGTATAAAGTACGGTAAGATACGACCTTTTGTTTCTGAAAGCCAATAAAGGGAATTTCTATCTTTGAAAAACTGACACGAGTTGGGTACAATCATCAATCATAAATCGTCATTCTTGTAGAAAGCTCCAACGGTGAGATGATAATGCTTACCTGCACTTCACTTGGACTAGCATCCCATTTCTCTACCCATTTTGTCTTCATACCCTCCGTGAAATCCCAAGTGAAAACAGATCGTTTAGAAGCTTCATCACCGTCTATTTCTCTTTCTGTCCAAACTATTTTTTGTCCATCTCCTGACGAAGATACATAATCAATTTCGCCATGATTATGGCCTGGAGTTAGGTTAATTGGTAACCCCGTACATGGACTGTTTTGGTCGGTATTTAGAGGAAAAGCGTAGATGTCCATTCTTGTGTGAATGGCTGGACTGAGTCGAGGTGGTTTGGTAGCAATGATTAAGTGGGAACGATTTAAGGAGATTGTATTTGATGAGAAACTGGGTATTTGAGAATACTAACAACATTGTCATCAAAGTCATTTTAAGCCATCGATTGTTTCCCTTCCCTTAGCTTTCCAGTAGAATACGATTTATGGTCTGATGATGGACGGTACTCACCAGACCTGTACCTTTAAGTACATTCCTATACTTCTGTCCATCAATCTCACCCAATGACCGAACTTCACCTTCTCTAATTAATCTTACAAGCCCTATTGTATAGACCTTACCCGGGATTCGCCACTTGTCTTTGTACCTGATTACAGTAGTGTCACACACCTTAGAGTTTTACTCTACGAGGGTATACAGCCCAGCCGGAACAGCGAAGGTCTGCACTCACCTGACGAATAACTCATCGTATCTTACCCCGGATCCCTTTTCTTGAGAGTTATTTTGATCCTCCTTAGTACCCTCAAAGTCTCCTTGGGTCTCCCATACTTGTGCTCTGAACGCTAAAAGACCAGTCTGCTGTTCAAAAGCGAGGAAAGACGCATTGATCGCTTTCGGAAAAGTCAGTAAGTCCTTGTGAGCGATTGAGCCACCATCAAATTGACTGAGTTTCTCAGATGTTGGTAAGTTGATGTACTTGATAGTTGATCCTGAGAAGTAAGCAATGTTGATTTCGGAGAGCCAAAAGAACGATTTGGCTTCGTTGGAGGTGCATGTGAAGAGTAATGTGGGTTTAGGCATTGAGCAAGAACTAACGTCCTGAGGTCCTGTCATATCGCGCTTGTCGGGAAGAGAAAGAGGTATCAGGAAGATTTTCCGGATCAATCTATGTATTGGGCAACATGTTAGTACAGATTGATTTAGTAATGACAAGCCGGTGAGATACATTACTCACTCCTGACGTTCCTCGTCCCACTGATCAACGATATTGATGATTCGTGATCCATCAGGAGAAGGAATCCCAGCTTGTGGTCGAGGAGCAGAGATGAGTTCTTGGTATGTCATGGCCATCTTGCTGGTAGTTGGACTATCTTTCCGATTGCTACAGATAGGTCGAAGTACCTTACTGTGCATATGGTGTTGTTCATCTTGAGGACAGTGGTATATCACTGTACGCTGAATCTCAATGACGGGACGTCCCCTAGAATAGCACGGAACATCTCCATTGTTTCTTGTATGAGAAAGGATCAGTGATGCTTGAGATCCTTTGATATCTGTCAGATTTGGGACATTAGGGGTATTCAATATCACCCATTTCGGGACATAAGCCCGATATCAAGCTCAGTTCTCTATCTTCATTGAGTTATACTTTAAAAGAGGTCGGAGGCCACATACATATGACCTCACTCATACTTGATAAGTACTGTTACACCACACTTAGAAAAACCAGATCAAAAGCTCGTTTTTGAAAGTACTGCTTAGTCACAGGCAAATGTGCATAGCTAGATTTCCTTCGTATGCATGAGTTCGTTATATAGATATGGTACAAAGCCACACTACGTGAATCGTATAAGCATATAAGTCCAGATGAACATGACCATAACCAACATGACTACGCCGACAGTCAAGCAAGTCGTACTTCTACCTTTTGACGAAACGCTCGAGAGGTGTTTCTTGGATGATTTAGTAGCGGCTAAATTGTCTATGGCATCGCCCATGATCAGCTACACCAGACAATGAAGCCCAGACAATATAGACTCTACGAGTGGAATAGCGTGATATTCAAGTCACTTACTTTCCAAGGTATTTTGTGATATCTCGACTATTGATTTCTCATTCTCAAGCGAATTGGCAAAATGCACTGCGTTCAGTTTCAATCGATGCGACAACTGAAAATGACCGACATTAGCACAATGTCCATAGGACAAAAAGCAGAAAATGATGGGAAGCCATTATCAGACTTACGTCGATAAGCTGACCCCCTAATTCTTCATGTAATTGAGCCGAACCTATCCCATTACCAGGTCCTGATCCAGCCAACAAACTTTCTCTTGCCCCAGGGCCATTCACATTCTGCTTGGGCAAGTTGACAGGTTTGAGTGGTAAAAGCCCTTCTTCTGACCCTGTTAAATCTGATTTTGATCTCTGAGCGAGATATTCGTCTACCCTTGATCTCCTCTTCCTCACTCCATCCGGTGGCGGCACTCGCTCAATTGGTGTCACTGTGGGCGGCGATGACTTTTGAGATGTGTGGAGTGATGCTGGTGGGATGGATTCTGTGGGAGGAGGATTGGATGGGTTGGGAGTCATAGGTAAAGCTATCACGGCTGGGTTGAGAGCTGGGGTAGGTAAGGGGGATGATAATCTGATTCGGAATGCGGATTCGATCAGGGAAAGTTCCTTCCCCAGAAGAGAAAGATTCGAAGATGTTGACGATGATCTATGATCATCTGTCAGCTCCGCTTCATATTGTGGGGGATAGGCAACCTGTACATACTGTTCATTTCCATCTTTCAAGGCATCTAATAGAGCTCGGGCGTACAACACAGTCTATAGGGTAAGTTCTCAGCTTCAAACGTCCGAAGCATGAAGATCGAGTATAGCTCACCTCCCATTCCTTCTTCGCCGTATATGGCTCAGTCGCAAGATCCACATCGTCCGAATTGACCTTGACTTCGAGCGATTTGACCAATCGGATCAAGTTGATCAAGGCGTGTTGATTTGAAGCAGCATGTCTCGCAGCCCGAACAGCGACAGGAGAGGCCTTCTGAGGCAGCTCGAGGGTTGATATCTGTGGACTAGCTATCATGCTGTCGTTATAGTCGTTATATGGCGTGAGCGTGCTTGACGGATATACCAAAATACCAATAGCCTAGCCTTGTCATCATGATATATCGTTGTCTGCAGTGATTAACAGCCGCCTGCGTGTAATGGACTGTAAATGCGGGGTCTCCATTCCCAGCCTGTGCCACAGTCGGTGTTACGAGTGAAGTGTTTGTTTACTCCGAGACTGTTGCTCGTGATGTTCCTATCCCCCCTTCGCGTCTTCAACGTTATCTCAGCTCGATTCATACATTTACCCATATTACACTCGTATACCATTATCACATACCACACCTGCAACACCGTTCACAAGGCCATACAGCCGTCCACGAGCAGCTATATGTCTCACCACGACCCTTTGCATCACCGGATGATCAATCAAACGTCGAATGCTTGATCAGCGATTTTCAGCTATACCAACCCACTAAAAGTGGAGGTCGTCCACCATGTCTTCGAATTCTACAAATCCTCCAGAAGACCTCTCATCATCGTCGAACGTCACTCAGACTCCCGCAAAACCATATGAATCGCCTATGAATGGTAACTCAACGCCCATAGGTCGATCACGGGCACTCAGAGCCCGTCCTTCTGATCCCGGTCCTTCTTCCCTGCCTGCACCTACACCCAAAACACCAATAACCACACCTGTCAACGTACGTGCGCCCACACCCAAGGAGTTCAACCAGATATCTCGACGGCTGGGAGATGAAAATATCAGAGAGAAGAGGGAAGAGCTGCTAGTGGAGAAGGAGAAACAGCTGAAGAGAGTGCTGGATAGTCATGATGATGCTATCAGAGAACAGTTTCATCTGGAGAGGTTTGTAACGATGATCACGGGATGGGATCCTCAGGTGAGCTAATCAAGTTGCAAAATAATCGGCATGAAAGGACAAAGAGATAAGCTGACATATCTGATCAGGCGGCCAAAGTGGACAACTCACCCGTATTTCTCGAAGTGGGCCATGCTCTCCTCATAGGTAATAAATAAGCTAATGCGATTCATCTTCTAGTGGAAAGAACAACGACACAATCTCCTTTCACTTCTTCCACCATCTACCTCATTGCCTACTGGATCAGCATCCGCTGGACCTTCCCGACCTGCTTCATCCGTCCCTGCTCGTACTACCCGTCGACTGGCTCACGAACAATCTGAAATTCTGAGTCATGTCGTCACACCCGCCGCTCCTCCTATGGTTCGTCAGATATCCCCTAAAAAGTTTATTATAAAAGGGAATGGAGTATCTTCTTCCTCAGCGCCTCTCAGTGACAAAGCCAAAGGCAAGCGAAGGGCAAGTGACGTACCGATAGATGATGTACAGGTAGCGGAAGGAACCCCAACGAGAGGTAAACCAGGTAGAAAACCTAGACAGACGGTGAGCACGGCCGAAATGCCGCCACCTCCTATACCAACACAGGCGAAGAAAGGTAAAGTCTCACGTCGGACAACTATGGGTGCTTCTGCTGAAGAAATCGCCGCGGAGGTAGAAGTGAAAGAGGAAATACAGGATCCCGGAGGTGGTGGCAAAGGGAAGAAACGAGCAAGACAATCGTTGCCTAATCTACCTGCTGCGAAGAAGACCCGCCAACATCAAATACCAGCAGAAGAGCAGGTGGCTAGCCCTTCACCAGTCATAGAGACATCCACTCCTCGCGAACCCCCACCGTCACCTACTCCTGCTCCTGCACCTCTACCTTCTTTAGCTCATTTACCATTTCCTCCTCCACCCAAACGACCAATGGAACGACTCAGGGGCTCTAAGACTATCCAATATACCGAGCCTTCCCAGAAACCTCCGTCATCTCCCAAGTATGATCGTCATATATCGCCGATTTTGGAATCGTATATCCACCTGGAAGATAGTGGACCAACGCTGGATTTGAAAACGCTCGAGAGTCGAGCAGCTAAAGATGGATATTTCAGAGCTAGGGTCGTGTACTTACAATCCCACGGGAGATTACAGAGATTGCTAGATGAAGCTGAAGATGATCAAGTGTCATTAACCATATCTAAGAATACGAGTAAATCGCAATCTAGTAAATTACCACCTAGGAAGACGGATTATCAAGATTCGCTTATGGCTCATATGGTACAGGTGAGGAATGCGATGTTGAATGAGGCCAAGATGAAGCCTGTTGTATGTAAGAGGATAGCAAGGATGATACAGGTATATTGGGAGAGGATAGAAGGTAGAGAAGAGCGAGAACGACTCGCAGAGGAGAAAGAGAAGAAGAGATTAGGTAAGGAGTTGATTAAAGGATTAAGGAAAAGATGGGCTTTAGCTGTCAAAGTGAGTAACTATTCAAGTACTACTTTCTTTGCGCGGGTTAGTGATGGCTGATACTTGGCTTGGGCTTGGGGAAGATTGTTCGAGCGAAATTATTGGAAATCCAAAAGATCGAACAGGATCGTCTGGGAAAAGAACATCTTCAGAATATCTTACAGCGTAGTACTGGGTTGCTGGAGGCTCAAGTTGCCGGACCAGAGCTGGATGAGGACGGAGATGAGGATGCTGATAGTAATGTATCAGATGCTACTGAAGATGTTTCGGCGGCGGAAGATAGTGACGAGGGTGAAGGTCTGGCGGAAGGAGAAGAGGGTGTACCAGTTGAATCGTCCGTGCCCCCTGAGACTCCTCTTGAGGATGAGGATGAAGATCTAGAAAATGAAGAGGATGAGAATGATGAGGAGAAGGAGGATGCGAGTGAAGACGATGATGATGATGGAGTTCAGCCAGATTTGCGGATTCTCATTGGAGAAGATGAAGAAATGGATTTCAACGGTGAGGAAGAACCCGCCGCAAATGAAGACGAAACGGTCATTGAAAAGGTATCGGACCTCGCCAACAAACATGATCAGATATCACCACATTCGGACAGATACCCGCACATCGACATCAGTACGACTAGCAATGGACCACAATCATCTCCTTCGCAGATCCCTTCATCTGCCCCAGACCCTCTCGACCTCACCACTCGCCATACCACCACCCAACCCGAAGTCAACGGTCATAGTTCACCCCAAAAACCTTCCACGCCCATTCCCAGATCCCGTCGAGCAAGAAAGATAAAACTTCCTGTATCTCTACCCAATGAGGAGGATCCCGACATCAATGATATCGAGTTCACTGCGACAAATACGTCTGATGTCGATGATCAAGATGCAGAGTTGGACGTAGAGATGGAAGACGAGGATGAAGGCCAAGAGAGAGATAGCGAAGATGAGGGATTGCTGAAGGATGCTGATGTGCCTATCGAGGAGCTGTTGAAGAGGTATGGGTATCCTGTGCCTGGCGAGCGGTATGAAGAAGTAGATGAGGATGACCATGATCAGCAATATGGTCGTGACATCGAGGCAGATCAAGGTATAGAACACGCTATCGCGATGAACGAGGAGGGCCTAACGACAAAGGTCAATGGCGACCAAGCTGACGACGAAGCCGATATCGGCGAACCAGTGGAAACACCAGCCGAGGTCCATGTAGATACTCTCAGAAACGCTCAATCTTCCCAGAAAATCGCTACCGACAAATCTCTTCTCGACGATCGTTTACCAGAGACTCTCACATCGCCTCAACTGATCGTCGAAGGCAAGCGTCAAAGAAGGGTACGATCGGTGTGGTCTCCCGATGAGAAAACGCCGCAGCATCTCTCTTCCAGTCGACGTCCGAAGATTGAGGTAGTGGACGATCAGGAGCAGGAGTCCAGTCCCGAACCTACTTCTTCTGAAGAGGAAGAGGAATCGTCTGACGAAGAAGATGAGAATGAAGAAGAAGGGGGTAAAAGTATGGAGGTGGATGAAGAAGGACCGAGAGTCAGACAACCCTTCTTGCTTCGAGGTACACTCCGACCATATCAGCAAGCTGGTCTGGAATGGTTAGCAAGTCTCTGGGAGAATGGAATGAATGGGATTTTGGCGGATGAAATGGGTTTGGGGTGAGTAAAATGGTTGAACTACACCATCGTCGGCAGTGAAAGAAAGTCACTGATCTTCTGCTTGTAGTAAAACCATTCAAACCATTTCCCTACTTGGTCATCTAGCCTGTGACAAAGGAATTTGGGGCCAACATCTCATCATCGTGCCGACGTCCGTCATACTGAATTGGGAAATGGAGTTCAAGAAGTTCTTACCTGGATTCAAGGTCTTGACGTATTATGGGAATCAGAAAGAACGTAAGGAAAAGCGAGTGGGATGGCTTAGCGAGACCTCTTGGCAAGTCTGTATAACATCCTATCAGATCGTTTTGGCAGATCAACATATTTTCCGAAGAAAGAATTGGTCTTACCTCATATTGGACGAAGCGCACAATATCAAGAACTTTAGATCGCAACGGTGGCAAACTCTCTTGGGATTCAAAGCTTCTAGAAGACTCCTCCTGACCGGTACACCCCTCCAAAACAATCTGATGGAGCTGTGGAGTTTGTTATACTTCCTCATGCCCGGCGGAATTGGTGCGGACGCCACTGCAGTAGTAGGGTTTGCGAATCATAAGGAATTCATGGAATGGTTTTCAAGTGTGTAGTCATCTTTATGTACTGATGGTGGCTGAAGATGCTGACTCTTCGCTGCAGATCCCATGGACAAAGCAATCGAAACTGGCGATGTGATGGACGAAGAAACCTTGGCGACGGTCTCGAAGCTTCACACACTCTTAAGACCTTTCATCCTACGTCGACTAAAATCAGAAGTGGAAACTCAATTACCTGGAAAATTCGAACATGTCGTATATTGTAAATTGTCGAAACGGCAAAGATTCCTCTACGACGAATTCATGTCTCGATCATCTACCAAAGAAGCTTTGACGACCGGCGGATATCTCGGAGTGATGAATACCTTGATGCAACTCAGAAAAGTGTGTAATCACCCTGATTTGTTCGAAGTTAGACCTGTTAGAACTAGTTTCGCTATGGACAGTGTGGCGAGGGACTTTGAACCTCAGGAGATCCTCGTCAGACAACGCTTACTCGCTGAAGAAGACGATAGCAAGGTCGATATCTTCGCGCTAGGGATGGCGATCACCACGAATGAACTGGAATCCGGATGGGTATGTCGATCGAGACAATCGTTAGATGCGAGTGACAAGTTACCTCATGCGGTCGAGCCTGTCATCACTCGACGTGGCAAACCGCCTGCTGGACCAAAGAAAGATACTAGAACAGTTGAAGGATGGCTGAAATACCAAGCTTGGGCTCAGGAACAAGCTAGTATACTCCGGTGGAGATCTTTACGAGATGTCAACAGGAGAAGATGCTCACCCCAACCTATATACGGCTCAACTTTCTTGGACATACTTGGTCATACACCTAATTACCTCTTGCCGCTCACTTCAGCACCGAGGAAAGATGAATTATTCGCTGAATATCGACCTCCAGCAAGTAATTTAGTTTTGTCTCTACCGGATCGAGCAAAGACTCTGGATCCGATAATCGACCTGTTCGCTGTAATCCCACCCAATGTCGTGGCTAGAGATATGTCCAGATATGCTTTACCAAATCTGACTCCTTCGTCTCACCCATTATTGACAGAAGAGTCGTTCGACACACTTCATCGATCGACCGTCAAATTGCAGATCGCCTTCCCCGATTCAAGCTTACTTCAATACGATTGCGGTAAACTGCAAACTCTATACACGATGTTAAGGGATCTCAAAGCGGGTGGACATAGGGTGTTAATCTTCACTCAGATGACTCGAGTATTGGATATACTGGAGATCTTCTTGTCGTACAATGGACATCGATATCTACGATTAGACGGATCGACTAAAATTGAAGATCGACAAGTGACAACTGAGCGATTCAACTCTGATCCAAGGTATTTCGTATTTATAGCTAGTAGTCGATCTGGTGGAGTTGGTATCAATCTGACTGGAGCGGATACGGTCTTTTTCTACGATTCAGATTGGAACCCCTCGATGGATCGACAATGTATGGATCGGGCGCATCGGATAGGTCAAACGAGAGAAGTACATATCTACAGATTTGTCAGTTCCCATACGGTCGAGGAGAATATGTTGAAAAAGGCTGAACAGAAGAGATTGTTGGATAAGATGGTAATTCAACAGGGGGAGTTCAATAATGATTGGTGGGGAAGAGTAGGTTGGAAAGATATGTTTGGAGATGTAAACGAACAAGAGGTGAAAGAAGGGAAGGGAGGGGAAGATGGAGATGGAGATGGGGTAGTAGATGTTGACGTGGAAGGTACGCCTACAGCAGAGGAGATAACCAAACTCAAACCTAGAGTAGGACAAGAGAGGGAATTGGCAAGAGTATTGGCTCAAGTGGAAGATGAAGAGGATGTTGCTGCTGCCAAGATCGCTCAGAATGAAAATGAGTTGGATTTCCAAGAATTCGATGAAGTGCCCTCAACCGGTGACGCCGCTAAGAAACATCAACCCCAAAAGGTATCCTTTGATGTTGAAGGATCGAATACTCCGATAACTCCCCAGACACCTGCTGTCGGACAGGATGGAGAGGAAGAAAGGGAAGGGGAAGGCGAATATGAGGATGATGGGATAGGTGCGATAGATGAATATATGTTGAAGTGGGTTGAAGAGGATTGGATAACTTATTTCATAGGATTTAGAGCGTGATTTTATGTAAAGCAAGGGTGGGAAAGGGAGTTGTATATAATATTTGTTCGATTCGGTATGTAGTAGGTACAGCACATCAACTGATGCATGGAAAAACATCTTGACTTGATTAAGTTTCATATAGTATTTTGTGTTCTGCAGCGTACATGTACTGCACTTGTACAGTGATCTTAATCTCTCGAGCTTTTGCTTGAACATATTGTATTGTACTGTACTATTATAGTACAGTATGCCCAATATCCATTTTGCGTTTGTGGGTATGCCGTCACGGTTGAACCATGAACCACAATAAACAATGGTAAGATGGACCATTAAGGATACTGTACGTATCAAGAGATTTTCCATTCATGTGATCATCAAGCATTCATTTTTAGGCACGTGTATCACACCGAAACGCTTGAGTGGCTTTGTTCATGTTGGTGAAGTATGCCAAACTCACGTGATGAGCTGATATACTAGGCCTAGGTACATGTTGACTAGGTCGAAAAGATTGGAGATGTAGGCGATTGCTTTAACAACTAAGCATTATTAGCTCATAATGACTAGATATTGGATCAGCGGGGTTGAATGTGTAGCGTGGATTTGGAAGTATGGCAGTTAAGAAGCAGGAATCTCAATATGATGTTTTTCAAATCTTCACCACCAAGTAGGGTGTGATTAACACCAGCTACCATTTCGAGTATCGTACTGACAACGAAACAGAATATGTACCAATTCCAGATGGGAAAGGGGTTCGACAGGATCGGCAGTGACGTCGGAAGTTGCTGGTTGATTGGAAAGTGAAGGATGGGGCGCAATTCGAGTGAGATCCCCTCGAGGTTTCATCTTTAATCTTTTTGAGTTTCAGGTTTGTATGCCACTTTTGAAGAGGGTGTGGCAAATAACTCCACGTGTTTTTCGGTCTGTAGATGAATCGCGGCAATGACGTCAAATCCGCTCACTCCCCCCCAAACTAGTCCCAAGTCCTGCTATGGGATGGAATGCTCGTTCAGTTAAATCCGTTTCATCCTTTCTTTCTCCCTTCTTCTTTCTACATTTGCATACCCCATTCTCAAAATCTCACCGTAAGATACTACAGACAACGCTCCATACACACACTAATCAAGATGGCTCCCGCTGGTACTCAATCCCCTTCCTCCGAAAAGCCAGACCCTTTGGTACCCGGAGGTGGTAAACAGATGACTCAAGCTGATCAACGACCTGGTGAGTTGATCCCTGATGACAGCAACACCAGCCTCACATTCCATCAGATAGATACCGCTCTTACGCTCCCTGGGATAGTTGGAATATATGCTGATTCTGTTGCACATTATAGAGGCTTCTGGTCAAAATCCCGGCCCTGCTCCTGGCGAACAATCTTCTGGAGGTGTTTCTGCTGAAGCCTTGAAAGTGAGTATTATGTTTTCCTTGCTCAAATGTCCCCCTCATCCCTTCTTTCCTTCTATGTTATGTTCAAATCTACCCCACATCTGAAGGATCCCCTCGCTTTCGTCGCTTAATCGCCATTCGTTTCTTTCCATCTCTTCGTACCCTACTCTCCTCGAGATATGCATCTGACCGACCTATGCTACCATAGACCGCCCAACAATCCGCCACCGCTGTTGAAGCTGAATCTCGAAAGGATGTTGAGACTGCTTAAGTATGAAGGAGAAGAGTGAATTAGGTAAAAAGAGAAGTAAAACGGGGCAAAGTACCATGACCACAGATGGTAGGAAGCTATAGCATGCATAGAAGTAAACCATCACATGCGTGACCTGGTCATGCAAGATAACTCTAGTTCCTGTTCATGCTTTCCACCTCTTATATGATGCCTTGTGATCGTTGTCGTTATGAGGATGATTTATGAGATGGTTGAACGGTGATTGGTTATAAGCTCTCGGTCCGGTAGTAACCGGTTGGCATTTCCATCGTCCACCTCTGCAATCACGATTCCCATACAATGTATATGAACAATATATCAACAAGTTTGGATCATCTTTAGTCTTTGTAACGATACTGTATTATTGACTCCTAGATTGAGATAGACGGGAGCACAGACTCGCATATACAGCATGACCGCGCAAAAAGGAGTAGACGGCAAGGAAGTTGCCAAGCATAATAGCAGGGAGAATGTGAGTTGATCGTAAAATCATAGTACAGTGACTTCTCTGATCTGGATGTATGGTGTGGATAGGGCGTATGGATCGTTGTCCATGGTATGTATCTCGCATACACTAAACCCCCTAGAAGAAAACATCACTGAAGCTGGATGGAATTCCAGGTAAAGTATACGATGTGACCGATTTCTTGGATGTGAGTGTGTTTCCCGATCTGCTGTACAGGTAACATCGTACAGTTAACTCATGCATTATGACTCATAGGAACACCCTGGTAAGCTACACTAATCGGCCGGTAGAGTACTTTTCTTCTAGCTGACGATACTGATTAAGGTGGTGCGGAGATCATATTGTAAGTTAAGTTGGTGACGGCACACAGTTAGATTACCTGACGCTGTGGATAGACGATATGCTGGAATGGATGCGACGGAAGAGTACGAGGTGAGTCCCTCTTCAGCTGTCATTATTCCCTTTTTAGCATCTGTTCTTATGCTGATAGTGGGTGCTCAGCCAATCCATCCACCTGATGCAATAATTGATAACCTCGGTACGCCCGACCTCCATCTACCACTACTTGTCTATCCTAACGTTTCGATTTCAGACCCTTCGAAACATCTTGGTCCCTTGATCCCATCTACTCTCCCCCCTCCACCCGTCTCAGCATCAGCTCCACCTCCAACGTCCGTGTCCATTCCTCAGAAGACCAACGAGCCTTTAGCAGGCGGCGAGGAGGAATATGCTAAACCGCCTTTGGAGGAGATACTGAGTTTGCATGATTTCGAAGCTGTTGCGAGGAGGACCATGGGCAAGAGGGGATGGAATTACTATAGCTCGTAAGTCCACTTTTCCATTTGATCCTCAGAATTCCAAGATTACCAAGTGGAAAGTGGAGAAAAGCTGATATGGTCACATGGGCGATAGCGGTGCGGACGACGAGATTACGATGGTGAGTTATCATTCAATTCTAAAGAAGGAATGGGGGTTGACATTGTAGCTATACAGCGAGAGAATCATAATGCCTATCATCGGTTAGTGTCGACGTCATCTCGTCAGCTGGATACACGAACTAACATGCCGTCCACAGTGTATGGTTCCGACCTCGAATCTTACGGAATGTCGGTACAGTCGATTATTCATCAACGATATTAGGCCATAAGACCTCGATGCCAGTATACATAACGGCCACTGCGCTAGGTATATCCAGCAGTCTCCTTCGTCCGTCTGGATCCAGCTGATTTCATTTGAATGATTCAGGTAAACTTGGTCATCCGGAAGGAGAGGTAACATTGACTAGAGCAGCGGGGAAACATAATGTGATTCAGATGGTATGTTTCCTCATCAATTTTAGTTATCCTGTGATTTTGCATATTGAATATGATCGAAATGGATTCACAGATTCCCACACTGGCATCTTGTTCGTTCGATGAGATGGTCGACGCGGCTATCCCAAATCAAGTTCAATTCTTACAACTGTGAGTTCTGTATTCAATTTACCTACTTCCCACAGCTTGCTCTGAAGTCGATGAGTATGAGATGGCTTGTGCTGATGTTCCCTCATGTCTTGCAGCTATGTCAATGCTGACCGCTCAAGGACCAAGAAGATCATCAAGCATGCCGGTGAAAGAGGTGTTAAAGCATTGTTCATCACTGTCGATGCGCCTCAACTAGGAAGGCGGGAAAAGGTGAGTTTCACACTTCCCGACTCACGACTCCCTACTGCTTCTCAGGATTTATACGAAAGCGTGACAAATAGAGCTTGAATAAAATGTTGATGGCGTACCCCCAACATCGCAGGACATGCGGACCAAATTCGTTGGCAACGCCTCATCCCAACAAACTCAAGGTGGAGACAACTTCAAGCGTGATCAAGGTGCCGCGCGAGCGATCTCCTCGTTCATCGACCCTTCATTGAACTGGAACGACCTGGCTGAGCTGAAAGAGGCAGCAGGGGAGATGAAGGTCATACTGAAGGGTGTGCAGTGCTGGGAAGACGCGGTGATGGCGGCTGAGTATGGGTGTGATGGTGTGGTATTGAGTAATCATGGGTGAGCATATTCGTAGATACTCTTATCATGAAAATGCCCCTTTCTGTTGTCGATAGGTCGGAATGAAAAACTGATCTCGTTTTCCGTCTTACACCACTTGATTCTTTGTGATTCATCAGTGGTCGACAATTAGATTTCGCACCTTCACCACTCACCATCCTCCCTCAAGTAGTTTCCATCCTTAAACAACGAGGATACATGACCCCTTCGAGACCATTTGAAGTGTTCATTGATGGTGGAGTAAGAAGAGCGACGGATGTCTTAAAAGCTATCGCGCTAGGAGCGACAGCAGTGGGTATTGGTAGACCCATGATTTACGCTATGAGCACTTATGGTGAGGAAGGTGTTAGTAGGGCTTTTGAGATTTTGAAGGTGAGCAGTGTCCTACAGTGGTACTTGCTGTGTACTGTACTGCACTGTATAAGATTGACATTCTGAGTTGGGTATTGACTACTGACATTTGTCATATTCAACAGGACGAATTCGAAATGAACATGAGATTGATAGGTGCACCGACATTGTCAGATGTCGTACCTAACATGGTAGATATATCGTCTTTGAATTCTGCCAGTGGTGGAATAACAATGTACGAGGAGAATTGTGAGTAACATCCTCTCTCAACTTTTGTCTTCATTTCATTCGGCCCAGTTCAAGTTACTGATGAGATTGATTATGGTCAGACGAACGGATGTTACCTGTGGGAGTCAAGGCTAGACTTTAAGACTGTCCCCATGATCTGGGAATCTACTGTACATCGGAAGTATGTATCTAAAAGTATATCTGTAACTTATCTTAGCTGAGATGAGAATGCACTGTATCTATCCGTCTTTGGTCTGGTCATTCTTAAAAATCTCGCAATATCATATCATACAGCAAATGCATAGAATGATACATATTGGTCATATACAGATCCCTATTCATCTAATTACATGCACAGTACCGTATGTTGCACTAAACCAAGTAGACCGTTGACTCATATTTGGTTTTCTCCCTTCTATTATACTGTATACAAAATACCGCACTAGAATTTCTTACATTGAAACAACAAGCCATTAACGAGAAAGAAATATTACTGAGAACTTCCAAGTATGCTACTCCTTGTGTTTGTTTATCCCCCAATACAGCATGTGATTACTTTCCTATATCTTCCGTATCATACCATTTCGTTCCATCGCGATTCGCTCACTGTCAGTTCGGTAAGAGCTTTTCCAATCTCTCAACATACGCAGCACTATATCAACATTACCCAACCTCAGTTATTTTACTTTGAGATATGGCTTCAATCTGATGATCAACTCACATAATCTTACAATGAACGGCCAACCCTCTAAACCCATCCAACAAAATTGTTACTTCCTGCATGCATTTCCTCGATTCTACATAATACGTCAAAACAATAGAGTCAGCTTTTCTATATGGCATGGTATAAGAAAGTCAGTGATATTTACCTTCCATTTGACCTATTTTCTCCAAGATTATCGACCCCTCTACCAACTTTTGAACAACTCCATAGCATGGACTCATCCCATACGGTCCGCTAATCCCACCTCTATTCCTTGAATTATCCTTACTATCAGGTATCTGGTTATTTATCCCTGAGAACGTCGAATGTCCAGTATTCGTTTGGTTGAGTGTACAGGGTTGAGTTGGCGAAGTAGGATCGGGAGAAGTGACCACGTTCTTATAGTAAACTTGTAAAGTTTTGATCAATTGAGCTGAATCGAATGCCAAGCAAAGTCCGATGGGTCGATCGAAGTCTGATTCGAGAGGGTGTAAATGCATTCGAGCGGTTTTCAAGCATAGGGCCTATATGATCACTGAATGAGTATACTACCATTACAGATTCCAGTGTAAAAACAGGTTGACTCACAACGATAGGAATATCGGGTTCACCCCATTTACCAGTAATCAAAAACTTCATCCTCCAGTCTTCAGGTATCTTCTCCTCGAGCCATAGGGAAGTCTCCATTATCTCCTTGTAAGCTGTAGGGTAATGCTCGCGTGGTGTCCATACCTGCGATTGGCCAAATAGACCCAGAGATCTGTAGGACGACAACATAGCTTCGGGTGGTTGAGACAGAATATTCATGGCTCGGTAGATAAGATGCTCGGCAGCTAGGATATAGCCACTATAAGATGATGTTAGCATTTGAGCGCCTGTACTTTTGGTTCAGAATGATGCGTACTATATAGACTTAGGAGGAGATGCGTTGTCCCTGTAGGCCAGATCATATAGATCTCTTAACGTCATATCAGGTTCTTTGAGCAATGCATCCTGCTAAAATGGATTCATCCAGCTTGGAGTCAGAGAAGAGCTGTGCACTAGTGTAAGTGAGCAAGATGATACTTACCGACAAGAAGTCTTCGCTGGGTCTGGGAAGCGGGGTGATGATCTCCTCATCCCTTATAGTCGATGACCAATGATGAGTAAGACATCCACCTTTATCATTACCCCAAGCTGACCAGCTAAATCAATGACACATCCAGTTAGCGAAATTCGACATCTGACGGTGGCTCATAGTGAGACTTACAAAGCGTGTATCCTCTCAGCCAATTCCCCTTGGCTTTTAGGTGGCTCAAGTAAATATCTAGCTTTTTCATCTTGAGCCATCTGTGATTCCGGTGCCCGAGTGAAGATTGAAGATGGTATCTGATGTAATCCGCAAGCTATACATAATCTACCTTCACCAGTCAGCAAACATAGATTAAAAGGCTGAGATGGAAATACTAACGAGATAGTTTTGCAGGAGTACTGATACCCTTCAAATACTCGACCTTGGGCGAACAACCATTTTGACAGATTCTTGCTTGCTCTTATAGCGGAAATCAATCTATCTTCCTGCCGTATGGCAATCTCCAGTTTGGAAGTGGCGATCTTGAACAGGGGTTCTGCAAGTTTTCGGATACTTGGTACGTAGGATTCAGAGGCGGCTATGGTGCACTGACAAGTCTCAAGCAGATCAGCCTGATTCGATGGTGATTTTCTAGTATCAAAAGCATCTCACCATGGAAAACACCAGAGAAGGATGAGGTCTATCTTCTCCCTGTAATGCCAATCTCGATCTAAACTCTTCTTCCGTGAAAAATTCAGATCCGTACAATGGCCTTGGTGGATCTGTACTGAAGAATAAGTCGAGTCTGACCATACGACATTAGCATTTGAAGTTCGGGTGAGATGCCCATCCAAAAGGAAGAGAAATATACTCACAGGTAATCTCTGGCTCCATCGCTCAATTCTTTAGCTCTGATAGATTTGTTCTCAGCCGTAACAGCTCTCTTGACTTGCAACACACTGCGAATAACTTCGGAAGCTGGTGTGATTTCCTGACTTTCAGGTAAAGAAGTTCCAAAGTTGGAGCCAAATCCATTTGGAAGACTTATACCCAGACCATGGTTGGAGAGCACGCCTGACTGAATGTGATCGTGAGCAGGTAACATTGCATGTGGTATGACAGTTGATAGACCGTCAATTGCTACAGAGCTGTCATGTCCATTGCGTAGATTGATATTTAGATTATTGAGTCCCCTAACGGGTGGAGAGGTATTGGACTTGAGGAAGTGTGGTGGAGTAGGCGAAGATGTCGAATCGTGCGATTGGGCTCGAGAGGACGCTGCAGACCCGTTGGCTGTAGAGGGATCGGAGAAATCAAACAGTCCATTGATAGGAGGCGAATCAGATGGATTGGTGAAAGACAAGTTGTTCGACGATCCGATCAGATGCCAAGGAAGAGTACTATCAGGCAAACGAGTTTGTTGTAGCTGACTAGGTTGAAACATCGTTTGGTGACCGTTATGATTGAAGTTGAGAATTGAGCTCGTTCCCGATTGAGGCCACGGCCAAGCAGATAATGGCATATCATTGATATCGACAAGGAGTTCAGAGTCGTGATTGAGCATCTGGTCAAAAGAGGTCGGGCTGAGAGTCTCAGCTTGACCATTTGGATCTTTGGAATGAGATGATTGGGATGATCCAATCAAGTTGAACCCTGAGAAGTTGGGTATACCATTATCTTGACCAATCGTATTGCTTGAGGGAGGTGAAGCCAATGATTCAGCTAAATTCTCAAAGTCTGATCGACCGTAGTTTTTAAAAGCGGTTCGTCTCATTGCTTCACGGAAGTCCTCAGCGTCCATCTCAGCTAGTCACAATGCAGTAAATCAGCTCGACTATGTCGAGGGGGCGCAATGAAAAAAATAGGCTTACCAAGCTTCTTCTCGAGCTTCTCAACCCTCGAAGCAGGACGTACAGCATCGTAGACACATCGATCTTTGCGCTTGGCACATTGATCACACACAGGTTTCTGGGCGGAGCATCTCTACGACAGAAACGGAATTCAGCCTCAAGAAATCTGCTTTGATGAGCGAGAGAAGAGAGTACTAACAAGTTTCTTCGCTCGACACATCAAACAAGCATCGCCTCGTCGGAGTGGCTGACCAGGGGCTATGAGGGAGCAGACATTCAAGCATCAGTCATCAGTCTTTACTCATCACTATCACATATGAGGAAAGCGATGCAACGTGAAGTGGCAAAGAAGATTTACCTCTTCTTCTCCCATGCTGATGATTGCCGTTCCTTGGACTCTCATCTTTCCCCTCGTGCTGGTGATGATCATGTGATCCAACGACGGGTGGCATCTTGATTTCAGGTGGACTATGTTTATGGGTATGATGATGTCGAGTGCTTTTTCGGAATTTGGCTGAATGTGGCGGACTATCGTCTTCTATCCCTGTAGGTTTCTTCGTTCGCACTTGAGCTATATGTCTCACGCAACCAAGACCAGTTGAACAAGATGGTCCGAACGTTCGATCGAGGGTGATTGGTAGTTGTTGTTGTTGTCAGGAGGAATGGATTAATTAAGGTGATGGTCGTGTGTGTCATTGATGTTGCAGATGGAGATACGCACACGAACACAATCAACCACGTTGGATGGGGTCAAAGACCCGCGTTGATCGGGATTATCGAATAGTCAAAATCGATCGGATATGGTACGATGGCATATACGGGTATGTCCATGTACGCAAGAGAGGATGGATGCAATTGATGAAGAAAGGATGACCAAAGTTGATTATATATTTTATGTGAGGTGAGTTGAGTTGAGGAAGGGGTGAAGTTGATGTCCGATGACGAGGATGTGGAGATCAAGGAGAATAGAATAGGCAAGTTTCAGCTTTAATGGATCTTACGCTAATGATGACTGAATTGATGCGCACAGGCAAGGGTTGTAATGGCAGGGGTGATATGGAGGGAGATGGAGGTTGGAGAAGGAAGAAG
Source organism: Kwoniella botswanensis (assembly GCF_036426115.1). Lineage (NCBI taxonomy): Eukaryota > Fungi > Basidiomycota > Tremellomycetes > Tremellales > Cryptococcaceae > Kwoniella > Kwoniella botswanensis. The sequence continues at coordinate 14,734,838 of NC_088599.1, read as the reverse complement.
AAGAAGGAGAAGACTCACTCATGATGGCTATGTGACTTGATGGGTATATAATTGTATATAATTGTATATATTTCCTATCGTGTTAGATGATAAAAGCAGGGAAGTGATAGTTGCAAAGAGGAAGGCGATGACAGGAGAGTAAGATGAAGATGAACTGAGTTGGATAGGATAAAATGACGTCTGGTATTGATATAACGGTATGGCTGATGCAGTGGATTAGTAAGATGGGCAATGACCGTCGGAGCTTGTGAGAGAGGATGATATGATATGCCCAAAGGACCCTCCTCCACTTCGCTTGTGAGGTTGAGACAAGATATTGAGATGGAGATGGAGAAAGACGACCTTTGTTTGACCTAAATAACAGCACCACCTCGCTTACGGTATCGCTTGTAGCAAGGGCAATGATAGTCTTGTCTTGGTATCGAGTCTGTCGGAATCTGATCACGGGTTTGTGTAGGCACAGTGTCACCTGTGATGTAATGCTATATTGCGATGAATTTGATTTGATGCGATATATTCGGAACACAGGAAGAGACGTCGATCTTTTTTTCTTCTTAGAATATTTGTAGTTGCATAGGACTAAGGCATATCACCTCTTTGGTAAGAAAAGAAGGCGCAGCAAAGTCTGATGGTGAGGTGATGACAAGGAACGAGTGTTGTACGGTGTATGACCGTGACTGAGATCAGATTCACTCGAGTAGTGCTGATTGGATTGAGATTGGTATTAAAATTAATCCTTGATTGTACCTTTTTCTCGTTTGTGTCTTCGTCTTCTTGTTCCAAAGGAATTCAGAGCGGTGTATAGGATGCGGTGTATTGTATGTAGGAGTAGTGATTAGCTTTGTCTGAATTGTCCAAGCGTGGTGTATCAAATTACTGTTGTGTCGTTTGATGGTCCTTTGAAATGGTGGTTCGTTTATGCATAAACAGACTTGTGTTCGTTATCGTCTCGCTTAGTAACCGTAAAAAGGTATTTCATGGACATTAAAGTCCAATCTCCACAAGGCGCCAAGCCAAGAAGACCTTTATGTTTCTATTCACTCGAGAAGTGTACGGTATTTACCCAGCTGCGGATCCGAAGACAACGGTGACGGCGTTTGTCCCGATAAGAGTGTGTGTGTGAGAGAGAGAGCTAATCTTATACCCTCTTTCGACCTTTGGATGCGATATGTGTAATCGACTCGACTGAGTTTGGGTCTTTACTTTATATGCATCCAGACGTTCATCGCATCCGTATAGGTAGACTAACAAGCAAAAAATCCTTGTTAGTAAGCTAAATATGTAGCTGTAATCTTAGTCAACTTGACTCGAGTGAAATTAAGGAAATTCACAAGGCACGTACTTGTACGGTACATTCACCGTTCTCAGATATACCTCCGAAGTTTCAGTTCAATCCACTTCGTAATTGCTGTAGATCCCAAGCAAGCGGTGTAATATAGTGACTTATGTATTCTAATGTTCACATGTAGCGTACCGTATGTATAGCAAATAAAGATGCGATGTTGTCAAGTCTGCAAATACACCGCAACTAATTCTACTCGTAATTGGTAGTACCGGAATCGAATCGACCGTATGGCGATGCAGATAACGAAATGATAGGGAATGATATTAAGATAGGAGGATGCAGGGCGACCATATCTTTATGGTGAGATTAGAATTCTGGATGTACGCGAGGAATACGGCAGAGAGATTAGGGGGAGTTGAACGAGATGAATAGCCAGGATGTCAGCCAGGACAGATGATCAAAGCGATAAGTGAGTCGAGATAGTTTCCAAATATCTGAAAACCATTTATACGAGTACACCGGTCAAACATCACCATAAACAGCCGAAGGTAACGTAGATGATATGAGATTATGATGTAGTAGTATGTACCAATCATCACGCAGGTACGAAGTATCAACGGTGTCTTCTCTCTTTTTCTTTCTCAGTCTCACACATAACAAAAGCTGACTGATCCAGATCCCATATTCATGCACTCTGCTTACACATCTCATTCAAACCAGCACCACATAGATAGTGGAAGAATTATCATTATCCCGTTGAGAGTGTATTATACGGGCATTGCGACGAATGAATACGTACCATCGAAAAAAAAAGCACATGTATCTGTACCTCATCTCAAACTCAAAACGAAATAAAAAAAAATATGTTTGATCTTCAGGCCCAAGAGGACAACTAACTGTGTAGAAGTGAGACAAGAAGAAGCTTGATTACGGTTATACTGTGACTAGACTTGGCGTTTGAGAATGTCTCTTCTCTCGTAGCTCTCTCCTCCGAGACAAAGAAAATCATAGCTTTATCAGGTAGGGATCTGTATACGTAATTGTACATGCACATATGGTATGACAAGATATATGACTTGACCGCTGACGATGCCGATTGAGGTACTACTACAGCCAAGAATAGATAGGTCAAGTCAAGGAACGTCGGAATTAAATGATAAACATTATCAAAGAGAAAAGAAGTTGTTGTACCGCATGGTTATCCCGATCGAGATCTGACCCTGAGTCTGAGTGAGCAGTATTTAACATATGGAATTTGGAGATGGAGATGGAGATGGAGAGTGATCACCGAAATTCATTATAGCCCATCTGTTAGTGGGCTAGTACATCCACCAAACTTCTTAGCGTGAAGCCACAGTTACAAGGGTACAGAATGTGTACATCTGGACTTTCAGAGATGATCACCCGAAGCACTGGATTCGAGGAAGAAAGCCGATCGGATGATGGATCGTTGTTGGCATCCCCCGATTTTAAGTCGTGAGAACGTGCGGCAAACAAGCTATTGTGGTTGACCACTGGTCCGTCGACAAGGATTCGATCTATGATAGTTTTACCTACGACGGTTGCGCATCTGGGTCCAGATTTTCGAATGGATGATAGCAAACGACACATCACAAAAATGGGTTACATGCAATTTGATATCGAGCAAAAACGCTTGGTATATGTTACTTTCCCTTAGGAGGAAGAAAGAGCAGCCTGTTCGCGAAAGAATCTGCAAGAATCTGTTCTACTGCGTCGTAAAGAAGGAAGAAGAAATTTCGATATATGTATACAAGGCATGAACTAAGTTGGGAACTCGGCCATAAGGACAAGTCTAGTAAGGCTTTTCATTCCCTATCAAACCTGTTGGTGCGACCGGCGGTGAGATTTTACCGTGTCGTCCTGATGAGAAGCCGTATAGGTAGTTTCTACAGGACAAGGCGAGTCAGCAAGTAGTCATGATGATCAAGTATCGAAGAAAGCAGATGAAACAGTGGAAGTAGCAAACATATGGACAATGCGGGAGATATGTTGGTACCCAGAAGGAAGGCGGATTGACATGATGTAATTACAAGTGTGTAAAGGGTGATACAGTCAGATTGTATGCCGAGAGCAAACACTCACTTGTAGTAATCGTCATTCAGGTTATTATCGAAATAATTCGATCGTATTCTGAAAAACACAGCAGCAGTAAGGAGTGAATCGGATCCTGCTTGATGTTGAGGACCTATCCTGGTCACCTAAATGCACGATAGAATGTTTCAGCTAAGATCACACATACGACAAATATGACGCCTCTCGGATTGGGTAGTATGTGATTGCACTGAACCCACTCCTAAAGACTCAGCAATCTCCTGTAAACCACCTCTCAGCGTCTTGACGGACCTCACGACATGCTTGATATCGTATATGCAAGGGAACCAAAGGAAGAGAAGGTTGAAGAAATCTGTTTCGTTGGCGGGTAGAGGTTCGCAAGTGAGGATTTTGAGGAGGTATCCAAAGTCGTATCCGCTATTCCATCACAGTGAGGTCAGCCATTGATCACAATGTACAAGTAAGGGGGGAGTAGCGTAGTCGGGCATGGTGGACGATGGGAAAATGTGGCCATGAATACAGGATTCATATCACACCATACACCTCCCTGATCCACTGCGTCTCTCAGTAGAAAAGGATAAAGAGCGGAACGGCACTATAATTTGTACTCACGAATGGAACGAAACCCATTTAATATTATCGAACAACACCAATCCAGACGTTATCAACAATTCTCCAAAGTACTCTACGTCGATACCTTCTTCCTCGTTCCGCTTGAAATCGATACCGGAGTTTTTGAGCAGGTCTATCGAATCGGGAGCGTACATGTCATCGCTAGATTATGGGGTGATACAATTCAGTTAGCACAGGTTTTCGGGCCATCCCTCCTTTAAAGCTAAATTTCGTTTCCCGGGTCTTCACCACATGACAGACCAGATTCAATGATATGAGATACGTTCCTATGCTACCAGCTGGGAGGGTGGAACAAAATAGAAAACAAACTCACGATAGGTTAAAAGCAAAATTGAACTGCCAAGTTGATATCTCAGGAGAATTCCCATGCTCGTCGCATAACGTTATACCCAGCTGGATGATCTTTAGCATATCCACGTTACATCTCATAGTTTGGAAATGATAATCTGATCCGGTCTTGAAGTTACCTATTGGTCGAGCTACTATCCCAGGGAATTCTGTATCCTAAGATGAAAACCCACCAAATCATATATCAGCTCATACGAAATAGATAGACGTTCATATAACAGCAACAAGCTAGTAGCCAGATGTAGAGGGACACTCACCATCGATATGAACGGATACTGATCTACGGCTGCTCGTAACGCTGCGAACTCCGTTTCGAGGTTATCTGCCCATACCTACACAACAACCTGATCAGCAAGGTGTCAAGTGTTTTTACCAGCTCAAGGTATCGCTTGACATACTTCATGTATCCCCGGATCTCCCCTTGATGGTCTTAGTGTTGTCATATGGTCGAGCAGAGCGTGTTGGGCATGTATGGTATTCTGAAGAGGGATGACAAAAAGGTGGATGTGTGTATATATGTTCAAAGGATGAAAGACGAGAAGAAGCTGGATGAGAGACAAAAGATGGGATGATGCTTGTGTGCAAGGTGATCGGTGTTATATTTGGCTGTTATTACCGGAACTGGAGGTTGATTACAATATTATCCCAATGGGTATTACAAAAAACCTGTAATGACATTACACCTAGTTACCCTGAATGGTTCACAGCAACAGCAACAACCAACAGCGTCATCCATCATCCACAAACACTGCATCCATTTCACCTTTATCACCACCAACCTGCCATCCGATATCATATCATCCATTGTTATATCCCCGACTCGGAGAGCAGCACAGGAATCAGCAAGCCATTCCGGACGGTAGTTTCGTAAGACTTCTCGTGACAGACTCGGGGTAGAAGACAGCAAACAGATAACATGGTACGTTCTTCCTTTCCAGACACCAGTAATATAACTTAGCTCACCTCTGCAATGACCTAACCAGGCAATTTCTAAGAAGGCGGGTAAGAAGGGAGTCAGCGGGCTGCTAGGAGGAGGTGGAGGAGGCGCAACCAAATCCCAGAAGGTCCAAAAGGTCGGTCTTGAATCCTATCCGCGTTCAAGATAGCGACATGAATGACTGATGATGCGAAACCAAACCGTGTAGGCCGATTGGAGTGAAGGTTTCAAGAAGAAGAAAGCGGCTGGTGTGCCCGATATGACACTGCTGAGCACGATCACCAACGAAGCTATCAATGATAATCTGAAGCAGAGGTTCAACAATCAGGAAATCTACGTGAGCTATCTGCTACTCAATGAACACAGGTGTCTCAAGCTAACAGCACCTGCATCTATAGACATATATCGCACATGTGTTGATCTCAGTCAACCCTTTCCGAGGTACGTCCACTCCAACCTTTCCTTCCTCCGCTTTATAGAGACCAATGTGACATGTGCTAATTTGGTTGAGCGGTTAATTGTTGTTTGTTGTAGATCTCGGTATATACACCACTGAAATCCTCAATTCGTACAGGGGTAAAAACCGTCTAGAAATGACTCCTCACGTATTTGCCATCGCCGAATCAGCATATTACCGGATGACGACCGAGAAGGAAAACCAATGTGTGATTATCTCAGGAGAGTCCGGTGCAGGTAAGACGGAAGCTGCCAAGAGGATCATGCAATATATAGCGGCTGTGTCGGGAGGTGAAGGTTCATCAGGTGGGATCGAGAATGTGAAAGAGATGGTATTAGCCACGAACCCGTTGTTGGAAAGTTTTGGATGTGCCAAGACGCTTAGGAATGATAATTCTAGTAGACATGTGAGTTGAGTATACTCTATACCTCTGGCTCTGAGAGGTGAAGAAGACTCCAACTGACTTTGCCTCCGTCTAGGGTAAATACCTTGAAATTATGTTTAATAGTTTGGGTCAACCTGTTGGAGCTCAAATTACCAATTATCTGCTGGAAAAGGTAAGCTGATAGAATCACGACTATGACGAGCGATTGGAGCTGACAATTGTACGTCAGAACCGAGTGGTAGGACAGATTGACGATGAGAGAGATTTCCATATATTCTATCAGTTCACCAAAGGAGCTAGCGCGGAGCAGAAAGGTGAGCACATATGATAATCGTTGTCTCACGACCCGTTGCTGATGATTTTTGTAATTGCAGAGGCATTTGGATTACAAGGACCAGAGGCATATGCCTATACAAGTAGAAGTGGATGTCTAGATGTCAAGAGTATCAACGATGTTTCGGATTTCCAGGAGACCATTGTATGTTCACCATTGATTTCTCGGTTCTCCCATCGATCTGCCAGTTCAACTGATCATCCGGAATGTAGCGTGCAATGCAAATCATTGGATTATCAGCCGACGAACAGAACTCAATCTTCCGCGTACTCGCTACTATCCTTTGGTTAGGAAACGTAGAATTTGTCGAAGGAGATGATGGAAATGCTACTATCGCCGATACGGGTGTCACTGATTTTGCCGGTTATCTGATGGAAGTTGATCCTCAGCAACTGCAGAAGGTGTTGATGACAAGAATCATGGAAACTCAGCGAGGTGGACGAAGAGGGAGTGTGTATGAGGTACCGCAGAATGTAGCTCAGGCGAGCTCGGGCAGAGATGCTCTGGCGAAAGCTCTGTGAGTGAGCTATCGTTGCGGTGCTCATGTTCGACTGCTAACCTGATCGTCTCTATGTTTGATATAGGTACAACAACCTCTTCGAATGGATTGTTAGTCGTGTCAATGTGTCTATGAAACCTCAACAAAACCCTGATTATGTGATTGGTGTACTGGATATCTAGTGAGTTACCCATACAATGATCGGAAACTGAACCGCACTGACACTCGTCGCGCTACAGTGGGTTCGAGATCTTCCAAGTAAGCTACCTGTATTTTGATGGTCTTCATCTTCGACGAAACACCAGCTGATTCCCAAATCAGGACAACAGTTTCGAGCAGCTTTGTATCAACTATGTCAACGAGAAATTGCAACAAATCTTCATTGAGCTTACCCTCAAAGCTGAACAAGAGGAGTACGTGAGGGAACAGATCAAATGGACGCCTATCAAGTGTAAGTTGCCTTACCAGTGTAATGTATACGTGTGGCAGCTTATCATATCGCTCGCATAGTCTTCGACAACGCAGTCGTATGCTCGCTCATCGAGGACAAACGACCTGCCGGTATCTTCGCTACTCTTAACGATGCCACTGCAACCGCCCATGCCGATCCATCAGCAGCCGATAACTCGTTCATCCAACGATCTAACATGCTCGCTTCCAACCCTAACTTCGAAGCTAGAGGAAACAAATTCTTGATCAAGCATTATGCCGGTGATGTGTTGTACAACGTTTCAGGAATGACGGATAAGAACAAGGATACTCTCATTAAGGATATATTGGATCTGATCGAAGGCTCCAAGGATGATTTCCTACATACATTATTCCCTGAGAAAGTCGACCATTCCAACAAGAAAAGGCCTCCTACTGCCGGTGATAAAATCAAAGCGTCGGCTAATGCTTTGGTAGACAATCTTATGAAGTGGGTACTGCCTTGCCAACAGACGCTTGTCAACGATCGTTGATCGCTGATTCACTTGCTCTGGTAATAGATGTCAACCTCACTATATACGAACCATCAAACCCAACCAACATCGATCACCTACAGAATACGACGATAAGGCGATCTTACATCAAATCAAGTATCTAGGTTTACAAGAGAATATCCGAGTCAGAAGAGCCGGTTTCGCTTATCGAGCTGAATTCTCCAAGATGATTCAGAGGTCAGTCCAGATACTCGATTGGTTTCCTATCCATGCTACAAGGCTGACGATCTTCTTGATATTCAGATTCTACTTGCTCTCCCCTGCTACTTCATACGCTGGTGATTATATCTGGAATGGCGATGATCGATCAGGATGCGAGAGGATCTTGATGGATGCTAAGATATCGAAAGATGAATGGCAGATGGGTGTGACAAAAGCATTCATCAAAAACCCCGAGACTGTGAGTAGCTTTCTCCCCTATAACCACTCTATTCTTCTCAGTCAGAGGGCGTGTGACTCTCCGCCTCTCAGACGGCTAACGAAACTCGATGATATAGCTGTTCTACCTCGAAGGTGAAAGAGATCGATATTGGCACACCATGGCTTCCCGAATCCAACGAGCCTGGCGAGCATACGTCAGACGGAAGGTAGAAGCAGCCATCAAGATCCAACGATTCTGGAGGAATCAGAAAGAATCGCTGGTATATGCTAGAAAGAGAGATTACGGACATGAAGTCTTGGCTGGAAGAAAGGAAAGGAGGAGATTCAGTTTACTGGGTATGAGGAAATTCATGGGTGATTATCTTGATGTTGGAGGTACGAGTCCACAGGGAGAGATGTTGAGGAATGCCGCGCAGATTGGTCGTGAGTGCACCCTTTCACCTGTCCACACTTGACTGGCCTTGAACAGGCAACATTCATCCAGTGCTGATCCATTTGTTATGTATCTGTTTAGCCGCCGAAACGGTCCATTTCAGTTCAAGAGCAGAATTGTTGGTGTCAAAACTTGGTAGATCTAGTAAACTCAGTCCCAGGTTCCTGATAATTGTGAGTAAGATACAACGTCTTGGTTACTAAGCTCATATGACGACCGTGATTTTCAGACGGACAAAGCTGTCTACTTCGTCGTTTCCGCTGCTAAAGATGGCCGAGTGACTACTTCCCTCGAAAGGAAGATCCCCCTTGTCACTATCAAGACCATATCTATGACTAACCTCAGAGACGACTTTGTGGTAAGTGATCAATCCTCTATGATGCAGCCCGCATAAGCTTCACGTGTTAACCTATAACCTATACATCAGGCACTCAACTTACCTCCATGCGAAGAGGGAGATCCAATCTTCACTTGTGCATTCAAGACCGAAATGATGTGTGTCATTCTCACTTTGACTGGAGGCAACATGAATGTCAGCATTGGTCCAACGTAAGTGTAATTCACGCTACGTCTATATTCCCGATACACAGAAAGGTAATGCTTATTTCCTAATTCAGCATTGACTACCTCAAGAAGAAGGATAAAAAGGCTCAGATCGTAGCTAAGAAAGATGAAGCCGTCCGAGGAGAAGCTGTCTATAAGAGTCATACAATTGCTGTTGGATCCGGTGAACCTGCCTCTAGCTGTCAGTATATCAACTCTTACTGAAAATCCTACGCACTCGGAGCTGATGATATAACAGTATCGGATCCTATGCCACCGCGAAAACCTAAAGCCAAGAAGGCTGCTAAGGCTGCACCTTCCGTGAGCATAACAACGATATCCTGTACACCTGCAACGCTGACTCGTACATTGCAGAGCCGACCAACAAATCGACCAACCGCTAAAACCTTACCAGGAGCTACCAAACCTTCCGCACCGGCAGCTTTGGCTTCGATGCCCTCCGCACCCACTGCTACCAAGGCTCCGGCTGCTGTCAAGCCTCCTATAGCTACTGGTGCTGCACGTGCACCACCCTCAATACCTGGACGAGGTGCTCCCCCTCCTCCTCCACCACCACCCCCTGCACCATCTGCTCCAGCCAAAGAAATGTACAAGGCTTTATACGCTTTCGCAGGTCAACCTGGAGAGATGAGCTTGGTCAAGGGTGAAGAAGTGGAAGTGAAGGAGAAGGATGATAATGGTGAGTGTTTGAGTTTTCCCATACTTGCCGTTCATGTTGAACTCAGATCTAACGAGGCTTTGATAGGTTGGTGGATGGTGGTGAAGAACGGACAGGAAGGATGGGCGCCTTCGAATTAGTGAGTGCCCGCGCTCAGGCCGGACATCATGTGGATGTTTACCTGACTGCTAACATGATTATGCTCAATAATAGTTTGAAACTTATCGAATCTGCTCCTCCACCCCCGCCGCCGCCTCCACCAGCAGCAAGGCGTCCGCCACCCGCTGCTCCAGCTTCAGCAATGAACGGATCAGCCACATCCACACCGCCTACTTCCCGACCATCCTCAACAATAGGTAATAAACCGGCTCTGGCACCTGCCATCAAGCCCAAACCCGCTATACCTGCCAAACCATCCGTAGGAGCTAAACCAGCGGGACTGGGAGGTGGTAAACCCCCTGTACCTTCTGCTCCGAAAGTTCAACCTTCTAGTGCGGGTAAGAAACCTGGTCAGGTGGCTCAACCTCAGGCGCAAGGTGGACAGATGGACTTGGCTGCTGTGTGAGTGTACTTGCTACATATACCGTATTCTGAGTGAGAGGAAATTTGCTGATGTTTTTGTCAGCTTCGCGAGGAGAGCTCAACAGGCTCGGGGCGAATAGTTGTTTTTCTTTCTTCGGGGAGTTATAGTATATAAGTAGGGACATAGTTACAGGTAGATATGAATTGTATTCAGATAAGTTTCTGGTTATGGGATAGATGTATACATGAGATTTAGTAGAGAAAACCCGAGTACAGATCAAAGACACATTGATACAGTACAAAAGAATTCAGGTTGAATGACGTATATACAAATGTACCTCGGATGCATTTCTGATGGATAGTCACACGTCCAAGTGACTTTCCCCTAGAATATTGACAAATCTGAATGAGAATGATGGTAGTGTGCCGTTCCATCAGTTGTCAAGGTGTGGGTCAAGCTGTCTCACCATATCGACGTTGTTCGCACTTAAACCCAAAGTGTGAGATTCCAATGGCATCATGGCATCGTTCTGCCGCTCCACGTCCGTTTCCGACTCCGACGGAGGGTGAGAACTGGGTTTGGGGTGATCAGTGGGATTGAGAATGGCAGGTAGCACAGTTAATCATCCGAGTTTTGACTGTCATAACACGTCATTACACCCTGAGAATGATCAACTCCGTTGTGCCTGATGAACGTATAGGTAAAAGTAAATTACAGTGTGGCTGTGAACCAGGAAACCAACCTTTTGCCAAGAATAGACTGGCTGGGACATCAGATGATGCAACCTTCCAAGAATAAAGGACGAAGGATGCGGGATGAAACCACCTGACTACGAAAGATTATATCATCCAGGGGTTGGATTATGTCATTACGAAGTACGGTCGAATCCGAGATGAAACAAAGCAAAGTTACATATCTCAGGTGGCTATCAAAGGTATATATATATACGGACACAAGGGGGGCGTCGTATGATTGGAAAGAAGAATTTAAATCCCTCTGTTGTTGAGTCTATATACAGTACATACTTTGGTGACTCCCAATTTACATACGGTATCAACAACTTCCAACCCTATATCAGCATCTTCTACCATCTTACAACAAGACTTCAATACAATATGAACGGCTATTCACCTAAATCCGCTTCTTCGTGAGTAACTCCCTTCATCATATTTGATGCGATATGAGACTGAACCTATCTCCTGTGTTGTTGAGCAGGTACGGATTACCATCTCCATCTACTTCTTATAGAAGGTTCTCAGAGGAACAGTCGCCTTCGTAAGTATCCACTTACCGTGCACAGCCCATAGCCCACAGTCCATATGAGATCAAGTTAGCTGACAAAACCATAGTCCCCTCCCTCAATACTCCCTGTCGTCCGATTATACTCATCTAGTAGAAGAACCAGGAATGAAAGTCGTCATAGCCCGTAAAGTAGCTAAGCTGGTGAGTTACCCATCCATACCATATTACTATGTACTTGAATAGTCAGTACTGTTGGAACGGTCGCTGAATGATTAGCTCGTTTTCGGTGAACCACCATAGCAAGACTCGTTACCCAACCTGTCATCAGATAATCTCCGTCAAGCCAAGGCAGATATGATGTACCTCCTTACGATCTTAGATGGGCAAGGGGATGCGGTCGCTCAATGCAAAGCAGGTGCAGTGTATAGTGCTCCTGTTTAAGTGAAATCTACGGCGACTAAATCTAGTTTCTTAAATTTGTATATTGATTTCAATTGTACTAGTAACAGTAACGATCTGATACACGAAAACGAAATGAAATATAATGCAATGAGCCCAAGAAACGCTTTGATCGCTGATCATCCATTGGTACACACTAACACTGACTGTTTTTGATGGTGATCAACGTCATTCTCCCCGCCCCTCCTTTGGGATCACCCAGCTAACGAACTAGACTCATATCAAGAATTTCATATGCTGAACATGAACTAGAATCATGACACTACCTTCTTCCCTTTTATGCACTTACACACACTCTCTCTTTTGACTATATCCATTCACCAATATCTGATATCCCACATCGATACACTGTAGTCTTCCGACACGCTCTTTTCACAATACTTCAGACTCAACGTCATATCCTACCTTGGCCCTACCAGGTAGTGATAAAGAAAGAAATATATAAGAGGTAGGCATCTACCTCTTCGTACCCGTACTGTTAAAACAAGGCATTATCCTGACACTATAAAATGGGATTCGACCTAGAAAGAGCAGATAAGTCAATCACGTACCTCGCCATCAACAACAACGAAATGCCAAATAGTCATAGCAATTCTTTCAATGGGACTTATCCAGCCAAGTTAGAGGATCAAACGAGGTTGAAAGAGTTAGATGACCAGGATCAACTTCTGGAGAAACAGAAGCAGAATGGGTTAGATGTAGATAACGATACACATATCCATATCTTAGCGTGAGTGTTGTCATCATCGTGAGTACGACAATGGTAATGGAAACTGATGGAGTTGGATATAGGGGTAATACGGACTTCTCTTTACCTAATGCTTATGTTCAAGGTACTGCACCTCCGTGAGTGATCCTTCTAAAGTACTTCAAGCAGTCTTATCCCATGATTTCACAAGCTGACATATTCGGTAAATTAATAAGCCTTACTGCAAGACCTTATCAACTCTCCAAAGGTTATTCCCATCTCGTCGAATCGCCAGATAAATATAGGGAAGTGATCATTGAGAAAGTCGGTAAATTGGTTAGTGATGAAGTCCAAACCACAATCCTGGTCCCCAATCCTTAAATTCTCATAACTTTTTTTTTCCTTACTCATTCCAAGTGGGCCTTTTTACTTCTCCCCATATCATTCACTGTCTTTGATCAATTCCGAGCTGATCATATGTATTGAAATTTTCATTATCAGCAATCAACATTACCTCAACTCGGTTCAGATGATCTCCGACAAGCTAGAGCCGATTTCGTCTATCTCAAGTCCATCTTGGATGACGAAGGTGTCGATATTGCGCAGATCAAGGCTGGCGCGAATTGGGCGAGTAGGGAGTGAAAGAACAGGATCATGCGAAATGAGCAATATTATTTAGTATTAAGAGATAAAGAAACAAAAAAGGAAAGAAGAAGGGTGTGGAGGAAGATTGTTCGTTTACGAGTGTCATGATTTTAACGATATAACGATTTGTACGATTGGGAGAGAAGGGGGAAGTGGTAGAAGATGTCTCATGCATTTACATTTGTGTATAACAGTATGCACATGAGTCGTCCAGATTTCGCTATATCGACAAATGATATTGATGGGGTTATTCGTCTGTTAGAGTGGACGATTCGTGATCAGCTTTTATCACTTTACTTATTCCTTTGACTACAAAAACTGAGTAAGGGCAAACCAAAAGATGAGAATGAGACAGTCTTTCTAGATCATAGACAACAAGAATGAACGATAGAGGGAAAAAGCAAGAGAGGAAAGTAAGTAGTAAAATAGTAATCATCACTCACCTTTTGAGCTTAATAGCCAGGTCTTACCCAATCATACTCCCATCCTTTTCCTTTACTTTCAACGGGGACCCAACTTTCCCTAGGGAACAATCCAGGTATCCTGGTTTCTTTCCATCTCTGTTCAACACTCTTCTTTCCTTTCTGAGATCTTTCTTCGGCAGTTCGTTCAGCCTGATGTGTAGTGGAAGTAGCAATTTCGTATATCCTTCTATGATACTTTCCCCCCTTCCCTTCTTTACTCTCAATTCCCCCATTAGAAGGATTAGTAATAGCTTCTAATTCATTACAAGCTTCCACCATAGCTTTGAATTTTGCGTCCAACATCTTCTGACGGGATTGACGGAGGTGACGTTGGCGCAGTTGCCAAGCTCTCTCAATGGTCTCGTGAACTTCCTCCGAGGGGATCACTGCCTGTAGACGATTCAGGTGATCTGCATGATAGGTTCCGGTTGGAGATGATGAAGTGGGTGAATACGAATCGAGAGGGTAGAGGACTTGACGAAGTAGGTCGGATCGACTGTCTGTTGGAACGTGGAGGGCGGGATTACCTGATGAGGAAGAGGAGGATTTGACAGCGTAGGTTCGAGTCAAGGTGAGAGTGGTACGGGGAATAGTCGAACGGATGTTGCAAACTGATCGGAGGGACATTATCGGAAGGATCAGAAGGGATTGTGACGGTTAAATTAAAGTGGTTATCACTGCAGTTGATTTTGGTTTGAAGGTGGATGTATTCCTAAGCAGTGGCAGGTAGAGGGATTATGAAGGATAGTTTTTATATCTATCTATCGATCAGAGGTGAGAAATGCTCAAATATCAACGTATGTATCTCATTCCCGTTATGGTGGTGATTTTGACGAAAAAACCGAATCCCTCACCAGACACGGAGATGAGACATATCTCCGTGCACATCCAGTTGACTTTGTCTCTTCGCCCAAGTTCGAAAAGGTATCTCATATTTGCGTCCAAAGATGGATACATGCAACACATGTAGAGCGAGCACCATTGAATGCATCTCTCATTCGGCCATCCTAAACATACAGAACCAGACTATACGACGTTCAATCCCTACTTAGCATGTGCTGCTCCTTTGTTATTGGTGTACGCCCCTGCCTACTCGGTGACTTCGAGGACAATCTAAATCGATACAAAGTCAGTCAGCCGAGTATCAACGTCTATATTGGTAGTGTCTCATATTATTCACCTTGCCGCTGTTCTTATTCCCTTCCATATCTTTGTGAGCCTGAATGACATCCGTCCAGGGGTATGTCTGGGTCGATTGAAATCGAGGGTCAACAAGGATCAAACCAATGGATAGGTGTCAATCGACTCTCCTGCATGATCATAGCAAGAGATGACTCGAGGATGACAGCTCATTGTGCCTCGATGGTAGTTTCATCATCGAGACTCAAACTCACCTTATAAATCTTCACTTTCAATTCTCCCTTGAGTATACCAGGTAATACCCTCTCTTTAAACACCTCCAACAAACCATGTTGATATTCTGCCTTTCTCGATCTCAAGGTACTTCCCTTGATCGTCAATCTCTTGCCCAATATCGGGGCAAGGTTCGCTCCCTCGGGGAAGGCAGCACCAGACATGAAAGCGAGGTACAACATTTGACCGTCCAAGTTGAGGATTGAGATATTCTGGTTCCAATATTGTTTACCGATGAAATCGATTATGAGATCTACGCCAGGTGCGTGGGATTTGATCTCTTTGGCGAAATCTGTTGGATCGCTTTGTTAGCACGAGAAGCTCTTCCTCATGAAAGATCATTCAAACGGTAGATCAAGGATATGGTCTTTTTCTTTTCGACAAAGTTGGACAGTAGTGAGTTGATACTTACCCTGAGTTTTATAATTGAAAACATGTAATCTATCACTGTGACCCAACTGCTTTAAGAATTCAACTTTCTCATCTGATCCGCAGGTCGTAAACACTTTTCCAGCTTTGATCACGTGTACTATTCCAAAGCGATAAGGTCTTGTAAGCTCATACTCCCCTCTTCAGTCTCAGCAAGTACGGGAGAGCTTACAGGCAATTTGGATCGCTGCGATACCGACACCGGAAGCTCCCTACGGTACATCCACGTCAGCTAAAAGATGGATACGTACAGTCCTGGTACCGCCTGAGACGTACTGCGTGAATTAGAACATTCTGACCTTCTTTCAAAGGAGTCTCTACCATCAAAGCTTGAGTAGCTATCGTCATGCCCGGTAAGGTATCAGCTATATACCTAATGATATATATCTTTTCGCAGAGGTAGGACTGACCTGTCATCCATACTTCCGGAATACCAGCTGCTTCCACCCAATCGAACTCTTTGGGTTTGGGAAGTAACATAGTCTCGGGATTGACGATATATTCAGCGTATGCTCCCTGTAAAGCAAACAACGGAATAAGCATATGAACCAGTGTATCCGATCCAAGAGGTGAGAAATTAAAGGAAAGAGAAAGAGGTACACAAGCTCACACCATAAGCTAATCCATAAACTTCGTCTCCCTCCTTATACACCTTCGCACCTTCTCCCAACTTATCGACTGTTCCTGAGAACTCTACTCCCAAGATTGTTTTCGATGCTTGAGGAGGTAAAGGGTATTTACCCTCTCGTTGGAGAAGATCCATTCGGTTGAGACCGAATGCCTGTCAATGAGAAAGGGAAAAGAAAGATCGTATGTCAGTGAAGTCGATAGCGATACTCTGCCAAGCGTTAGAAGGAAAGATGGTTACCTTGACCTATGATAAAGGATAAATAACTGTTCGTAAGCTGAATTTTGTCCCATTCCGGTCACTTGTCGGACTCTACTCACCTTGACTAGCACTTCTCCTTTGCCAGGCTCGGGAGTCTTCTCTTCTCCCATATGAAGATTATCCGCTGGACCAGTCCCATCTTTGATCAGTATACATTTCATCTTGGATGGTATTTGGCTGTTTTGATGATTGTATCTCGGCTGAACAGTAGTGAATGCTCTAAACGGGGATACGAATGATGATACTGGTCTTGCAGATGAGATTGATAGTGTCGGTAGGAGTACTCGAGGTAATTGACGAAGGCTGCTTGTGGTGGTAGAGTGTGTGATACAAGACATGGGGAAAGAGCGAACTTCAGAACACGAGCATGCGAATGATATGCTCTCGTCTAGTGAGTACTCGTATGCATTCGAGTTACCGGATGAGCACGAGTTATGACGGCGGTCTTCATTCACCGCTGCTCGTTTCACTCGTACTGGTTGTTACTCATCAGGTGGAGGTGCATCGAAATACAAGCGGACATCGCCGAGCTGGTATCTGATGAGGTCATCGGTAATCTCGTGATCTGTCCTGCTCGTTAGCTGGAATCACACGTCTCAATCGATCTTAACTTATAGGTATCCAAATACCCAACGCAATAAATATCCATACCTCTCTTGGCTTGTTACTTCCCACTTATATCGATCGTTCCCGTGGACTCACAGAATAGACATATAGATTATAGACAACGAGTTCGTAACGTAATGTCAAGAAAGTCCAAAGCCACTTCCAAGAGATTGCATCTTACCAGACATGCTCAGGCGGAACACAAGTGAGTGGAGTGTGGTTTGCTCTTATCCACAAAAAATGCTGATGTCGAATGTTCGTAGTGTTGCATCGGATTATACCAGTTAGTCAATCACACAGCGTCGACCATCTCGGACACAATGGGTATAACCATACTGACACTCAGGTCATCACAGTCGCAGACGCACCATTAACTGCCTTGGGTCGAAAACAATCCCGAGAATTAAATGAATTGACCAAGGATACTTTCCAGAAAACAGCCGAGTTATTGGTCTCTTCCCCTGTAAGCTTTCTACCCACTTCAGCTCCTGCATACAATGGGAAAAGAAGCATAAGCTCAATATCTGTGTGTCGTTGTATGTAGTTGAGAAGACCGATGGAAACGATGTTAATTGGATATCCATCCCTGAAAGAACGATTAGATAAAGAAGGTAAACCTGTCATCCTCTTAGATACATTACAAGAAGTAGGACCGTGAGTCAAACCCAACCCGTCCCCGTCGACGGGGACATGAATCTAAGGTAGTTTCACTGACATACATGATGCACTGCTCAGCTACGCGTGCGACACGCCAACCTACCCAATCTCCAAACTCAAATCATCCAACAATGGTATTTTCTCAGATCTGGACTTTTCGACATTATCGGAAGACTACGCTAGTAAACAGGGTATATACGCTCCTGAGAATGGAGGTGAGCGAGCTAAAAAGGTTAGACATTGGTTAAGGGATAGAGAAGAGAGTGAGATCGTTGGTGAGTCGTGTCAAAACTATCTTTGGGAACGAAAGAGGTGATATCGTGGATGGAGTGATCCCTCGCTGTGATTGAAAAATGGTAATGGCTCGTCAGAGTGTTCAAGATAATTCACATATCACATAGACGGGACAAAAGTCTGACTTGCTGCTTGTCATCATAGTCGTAGCTCACGGTGATATTTTGAGATACCTGGTAGATAATCAACAGTCCAGCAGAGTGAGTTGAGCCCTTGTAATCATGTAACTTGCGCCTCAGACAGATGCTGATTTGACTTCTGTGTCCCTTTGTGTGTTCATCTCAGCCATGGGATAACGCCGAAGTGAAAGTCTTTACTTTCGTCTCGGAAGATGACGAAAACGCCTCGTTAGTCGAGGTCGATACTCACGCTGAGCCAAGAGACGCTACAGACGAGCCTACCAGTAGGGAGATGAGGAATTAAGCCTATATGTCATGGTCAAGAGGGACGATTGGCGATAGCCCCCTTGTATGGTGCTTTCCTTGGATTCGAGTTTAGAGATAGAGCTAGAAGTAGAATATATATACGAATAGATCGATGGGTACGAATCGGTCAGCTCGCTGCATCACTACAGTACCCATTGAATTCAATGGTGATGGACATGAAAGAGGAGATCTCATCAATTCATGAGAAACGTTGAAATTGAAACATCCTGTAATGCTAATGATTGAGATTCGTAAAATCATTATAAAAGAGTACAAGCAAAGTCCCTTGACAATTTCGACTCCTTGGCCGAATTTTACCTTTCCCCGTTCCCATAACATTTGAGAGCAACTGCTAAAGTCAGAATATATCAGAATGAAGACCCTTGACAATCCGACTAACGTTGTATCTAACAGTCCAAACCTGACGTACAAAAACCAACCACCTTTACCCCTCAATACTATTCCTTCCTATATCCCTTACTCTCTCTCTCTCATCAATTACGAACCCTCTTATTTTCTGTTCTAACCTAGCTAAATGCTCGTTCTCGCCAACTTCGTCTCTCCATTCAAGCACTTTACGCAACTTGTCTCGATCATTGGAAGCACTCGTACTTGCACCCGTACTGGTGGGATCGATATCTTCTGATCGGAGGGTATCATCTCTAGCTAAGAGGGTATCTAACACTGCGGGACGATGATGTTGTTGAGAAGACGTACGTTTACTACTGCTTGCAACAGTGTTATTGGTAGTGAGATAGTCGTTCGAGCAAATACCATTCTTTCCGACAGATTTGTTTTTTAAAGACGATCTTAAGGATAACCCAAATCCTGTCTTGGAATTGTTCGTAGAATGGCACAAAGAAGATTCGGGTGATTTCGAGTTTGACCTAAGACCAAATATACTTGAGGTAGCTGATGTATTCCTACCCTTCATTGATCCTCCAATTCCATTATTACTGTTCGATTTTCGAGAATTATCTCGGAAAGAAGGATCGATCAATTCTTCCATAATCTTCTCTTGAGAATTAGCAGTGTTCAAATCAAAAGTCTTGATTCGATCATTATAACCTAATGGACTTGAGATTGGTATTGGTTGACTAATCTGTCTGATATTCATTCTATCACAGGTCTCTTCATGTTTTGATCTCGGTTTCGATTTCGATATTGACTTTTTACCTTTAGTCAACTCGGCTATTGAGAAAGAAGATGGTAAACCTTTACCTTGTAATCTACGTGTGGAAGTTGAAGGTTTTTCGAAGTATGTGGAAGCGTTATTAGAGTAACTGTAAGATATCTCATAAATTAGCAAACGCAACGTAATCATAAAGAGCGGTAAGTAAGTCAGGAAGTATCGACCTCACAAGCTGGGAGCTGATGTCATACTTTCCTCTCTCCCTACCGCTTCCAACATCCTACTTTTACCATTCTCCTTCTCTTTCTCTCCTTTGTTCCAATCTTGCATCATGACAGCTCTAAGGTTCAAACTACTTTCCAAACTTCCGTTCACCCCATTCCCAGCTAACATACTTTCACCTATACCTCTCAAACCATCAGTTCCATTACTGATGGTTGAATCACGTATATTTGGTGCTGACAAAAGTTGATCGGGAATCGCTAATCTACTTTTCGATCCGGAAGATACCATCCTCGGTACAGCACCACCATCGGTTTTATCGTAGTTGGCGAGTTTGTGTAGACTCGATGAGTTAGATATGGATATACTAAGAGCTTCTTGCAATACTGATTCTCGCCATTTCTTATCTGCGTCTCTTCCCTTCTCTCTAGCCTCTTCCCCGTACTCTGGTGATAAAGCTCTATGTCTTCTTCGTACTCCTTCAGCGTTGTGTGAAGCTTCAAGTGGACTCGATATTCGAAGTTTCAATTCTTCCTTAGATCTAGGTGACAATGATTTCTCTCTCTCGCTGTATACGCTATCTCGAGGTTGATGGTGATGCTGATGGTTGTTATGATCTTTATCAAATGCCTGTGAGAGGGACCTGGCGACAAATCCATCTTTACCAAATAAGATTCTCAACGAATTACTTGCAGATAAGAATGGTGAAGATCTGTTCGATCTCAAAGTTCGCGATATTGCCATCCCAGGCGAAGGCGAGTTATTCTGAGGTAGAGGTTCGATAGCATCAGATGGTGAACAAATTGAGAAAGTAGTCAAAGGTCGAGACCTAAATTTCATTGATGATGTAGATGATATCCGTTCCGTACCATAACTCTGCTGTTGATGCGTGTGCTGATCGTGATTTTCCAAAATTCTTGAGAATCGTTTGGTAGTTGATCTAATCGAAGCTGATTTTATCAAACCTCCAAAAGACGTGGAATTTGAAGGTTCACCTGGACCCGGCTGACCATTACCATCAACATCTGCTTTAAGGTCAAAAGGAGCGTAGGCCCTTTTCATTATCCCTGGTCCAAGGGATTTACTAGATCTCAAAGAGGGTTTTCTACCCACTCCAACTCCACCTCCAACTCCCACTCCAACTTCGACAGGGACTTGCATCGGCGGTGAAGGCTTGGCATGTGAAGAAGGGATGTAAAATCTATTTTGAGCCAATAACAACGACCTTCTAGGTATTCTCTGGCTACCCGTTCCCGAGCCAGTAGACCCAGTCGAAAGAGAAGGGGAATACTGATGTGAATTTTGATCTTCGGGACGGTGGCTTCGACATGGAGCTAAAAGGGCTTGTCTAGGTAATATACCTTGATTCTGTGGTGTAGGAGGTGTAATGACAGCTTCGATCATAGGACTTGATAGTCTTCGTCCAGTCTCAGTCAGGTCTATCGCCTCCTCAAGTAAGGAATCAGGTAATGATACTGGTGTACCGACAGGAGAGAATCCCAATCCTACTGTTGAAGGAGCCATGATCGATAACGAACCTTCACTTTCGTTGAATGCTGGATGTAATGGTCTTCCAACGATCCTTATCACTTTATCAATCATAACGGTGTGGCCCCTGGAAGTGAGATGGTGGTCGTATTCCAAGCTGGTAGGGGTGGAAGCGGGGAAGATGGAGGTTTCGGCTGATCGTGGAGACGCCAGATCCATTTCTAACGTAGTTGAACAGCCTTCTAGATGATGGGGATGATACCTACTTCCTAAATCGATTGATAATTCCCCTGTATACCCTTCGGAAGTATATTCCCCACCATACGGGATATATCCACCTTTCATTAGAGATGGTGAAGGTAATGGCGGTGCCTCATCTAACTCTCTGATAGATTTCGTTGTGGTCAGCGACTGTGATCTAGGTCGTGTTCTCCTTCCGGATTCTTCTGAGCTGTCTTTCTTCCTTAGTGAGACAGATCGCTTGATCGATGCCATTCTACCTTCCAGTCCAATACTAGTCCAATTGGTCCTCTGTTCGAAATCCTGTTGAGCTTTCAATTTAGCAGAATCATAA
Source organism: Kwoniella botswanensis (assembly GCF_036426115.1). Lineage (NCBI taxonomy): Eukaryota > Fungi > Basidiomycota > Tremellomycetes > Tremellales > Cryptococcaceae > Kwoniella > Kwoniella botswanensis. The sequence continues at coordinate 14,712,718 of NC_088599.1, read as the reverse complement.
GTACCTAGGCCCTTCCTCGTATCTCCCCTTGACATGGCAACGGACAAAGGGAAGATAGCACTGGTCCTCTTACTCCATCCTCCTTTCTTACTTTGGCTTCTTGACATGGGACTTGCACTAGATCCAGCAGGACTGTAATCGAGATGAGAATAAGAAGGGCTAGGGATGACGACAGATAGGGATAATGGATCTCCCAAGTCTGGCGCAGGAAGCAAGGGCGAATTCTGAGGATCAGCCGGTGGAGAAGGTGCAGGTCTAGGTGAAGTTAGGGATTGACTTCGTCTCCGTTGTTGAATGACGGTGATCGGTGGGATGTAGGGTTTCTTCTGATTAGCACCTCTGATTTGGGTATGGGTAACATTCGTAGAGGTCTTGGTTTTGGTGCTTGGTGATGTTGGCTCAATAGGATCGTTCCCGTGCGCAGGCTAGAGTCATGCATGAGTAAGCCATTGGGCACCTATTTCGAAATTATAAATTGTTGACTCACTTTACTTCCAATTTCCCATCCTCTCCTTTCACGTCTATTTTCAATCTCCTTCAATATAACGCTTTCTCTTCTCTTCATTCCAGTACCACCATTCACAATATTATCATGGCTTTCCACCAATCCCACTCTACTTTTGACATTGAGGTCATTCATACCAGGTTGTCGTCTCAGAGTACCCATCGTATCTGCCTCCGGTCCTACGTCGTAATATCCTTTCGAGTAGTCTCTAGCTTCGTCAGAAAGTGATGGATAAGGTTTCGATATGTCTGATTTTTTCACTCCTCCAGTTGGTCCATTGACCTTAGTGGGATTGGGTGAATTCTCTTTCTCGGCTTGGTGTTTCAGATTCGGAGTGGGGAGTGATCTTTTATTCTTCAGTCCTGGTACATCACGATGCAATTGTTGGTGCTGATCAATATTTTGGCTGTTCTTTCTATACTTCACTGAATTCCCTCTTGATAACGATTGACCTCTCCTTAAGGGTTTACCATCAGCCTGACATAGACCAGCTGAGTTGTCCTGGGATATGTTGGTGGAGGTCGAAGTAGAGAGATGGATACCGTTCTTGGTATCGCTACTAGGAAAGAGATAATGAATCGTACTTGTAGACGGAGAAGCCAGAATGATTTTAGGTGTAACTACACTATGAGTTGAACCTGGTAAAGGCGATCCACCAGATGACAAAACTGTTGAAGGTGGTCTTGAGGAACTTTGCAATTGAATTGGAGCGGGTGAAGTGACTTGTGAACCGAAAGGGTCAATTTGCGAAGGTGATCCTGGTGTAGGACTATTATCTTGTAACCCTGGTGCATATACTGCACGGTTACTTGGTGTCACGCTTACATTCACATCAGGATGATATTGTTGGCCAGACCTCGAAGTTTGTGGGTGAAATGGCGTTGATATCGACGAGATGCTACCAGAAGGCTGATGCTGATGGTGATGACTTGGCGTAGTAGGTGGTTGTGAGATCTGATTGTGATTATGATATTTATTGGGCCATTGATGGAATAGAGTTGTGGACGATCTTTGAGATTTCACCATCTTGATGTGTCTCGTTGTTACTACGCACTGATCTACGCTCGAAGTGTGTATCTGATCGTGATGTTTTGTGTTTCGGATGGGAGATTTCAGGCACAAAAGACTAAAAGGGGCGTAGGGATCGTCAATCAAACATCAACATCTCCTCGCGCCTTCCTCCAGAGCATCAGCGTGCACCTTTCAGGCTATGTTCGATCCCGATGCTCGACTTATTCAAGCAAAGTCTGGTGCAGTCCATGTACTCACGCAGGTCAGAGTGGGAATGATCTCTCAACCAGCCGAGTAAACGCCACTGATACAGCGAGGCGCCTCGAGATAAAGAATTCGGATGTGTCGGATCAGATTAAGGGGTTATTTTCTGTTGAATACGGAGGGTAATCAAAACAGGATAAACTTAGTCGGTACTTTGTGAGACCAGTTCTTTATTTGTTTATGCTTTTTACATACTCATTGACAGGTTTTCAATCTTTGGACTAATCGCAGATAAAATAGGCTGGTAAGCTTATCGTACTGGTATCTTCGGTCAAACGTTAAATTCAGCGGATCAAAACGCCACAATCGCCACCTGCATTTCGATTGGGGCTGACAGGGACTAGGCTTGCCATCGAGTTGAGAATATCTCTCAAATATTACTTACCCCATACCTGGTATAGCACCATTGACTGAACGCATTGGTCTTCCTTCACGACACTCCGAATCGAAACTTCTTCAAGGCTTCCATCATCCAACAATGGATGTATATCTGTCACCTCGAATGCTCGAGATCATTCTGCAGTAGGTCTTATAATTTTCTCACAAAACTGCTGATCTGCTGAGTGTGGAGCTTGATGCATCGGAGAAAACTTCTATTTGCCTTTCAAGCAGCTTCAGCTCTTCTGAATGACAACTGCATCACGCACATAAACTCATGAAGGCGTACCTTCCAATCAGCTGGTAAGAAACATGGAGTAGTAGGAATGTACAGGATCCGACATTACACTCAGGACAGTCTACTTTTGAGAGCGGGGGATTGCCGTTGTTTTAGTACTCAGTGCGCTGGTAGAAAGCGGGATAGCTGTAGAGGAGGACAAAAGAAGGGTCAGCTCTCTTGCCCTTTTCCCATGTCGACTGCAAAGGAGATCCAAATATACTGTCAGAGATATCTGTCCGTCACTCACTGATGGTATAAAAAGCGCACAAGGAATTGCTGATCTTTCTTTCCCAAGCAATAACTCTCTTATCAAATTGAGAGTATCAAATACCGTCAACAACAGCACATTTATACATATTCACTATGGCTGAGGCTTCAAGAGATCACACCGCCACGACGACAGTTACATGCTCTTGCGATTGTCGAACCAGCGAGAGGCATATAGGCACAGCCTGTACTGTAGTTATGACACCTTTTGGAAACCATGTGCCCAAAGCGGGAGATGTCTGCTCTTACTGTGTGAGCAACTTGGTCCCTCAATATAACCCCCCTCCTCCTTCCATGTAAATCTAATGTTTATACAAATCAACTTATAGTGTTATTGCCTATAGAGCCAGGATCCCGGATGCTTAAAAGCCAGAACCGAATCCTATAGACTAGCGACAACGACATATTCGAGTGGGACCCAGTCAAATGCACAAGGATCCCAACCATCGTCAGCTGAAGCTCGTCAACCACCCAGCTTGGGATTTCAGCCCGTATTCGATTCCTCAGGACGTTTTCTACATCACCGTACCGTGTATCTAGGTGCAAACTCTGACGTCCCAACTATGTCCAATGAGGAGGCCAAGTCTCTCTTATATAAGTATGGCAATAAGTGATCTCCAATGTGGAACATCTCATAGGATACCAATTCGAGAAGAACTATTATCCGTATCTTACCACATTGAAATCTGCATGCATTTTGAATGAAGTTTCTAGACAGGGTTTCTCTACTGTGTCCCGATCATTACCATGTCTTGCTTATCCCATTTTGCCTCTTGTTTCAGCCTCACCTTGGGCGTCTATTCACCATCGCTAGTTCTTTTCGGTGACAATGCGAAACCCTTGGAGTACATAGACTTCCCAAAGATTTGTCGCAACCATCAATGGAAATGTGTCAAGGCGATGCTTGTGGCGTCTTCTCATTTGCACCCATTGTCGCTCTGTTGGTAGATCACCAGTTTCAGTTGGCCTTCGCATTCCTGGCCGTAGAGATGCGATGAAGAACCAAATGGTCTCATGTACTCATCCCACGATCGGTTCATACCGTATATAAAAATACATACCATTTGGATAGCCCCATAGATATCCACAGTTCGATAATTTGGATGTACTCCTCGCATACTGTACCGCATAACCCGTGATTGATAACATCGAGATGTCTTCGAGGGAGCATTGTTCAAAGGTTTCTGAAGAGGCAGGTGAGACTGTCCCGCTCAATCGAACATTCGATCCCAGCATGATTGAGTGCAAAAATTGAACTGACGATCTTGGTAAAGTGGCAACTCCAGAGTGTCCGAACCGAAGGAGGATCGCACTCACATGGTAATTCAGGTACCGAAACAGTCAACCTCGCAAGATAATCCAATGGTGTACGCTCCCTCATGAGGAGTGATTGTACCTACCTTTGACGAGAATGGCTGTTCTACTGGAGGCAGGATTGAGTGATAAATACTGCATCGGGATTGCAGAAGATGACGGACGATCAGTCCAAAGAATATTGCGCCTCTCTTTATGGTGATAATTGGTCGAGATAGTAAGAGTAAGCCCATGGAAACGGGTCACACTGAATCGGAATGCGTAGTCAGTTGTTTTTATCCCATGTCCCTTAACACATGCATCTCATTCAACTGTAATTACATGACTATTCTGTCCGTTGCGAACGTTAAGGTGCCTTTTCGATAATGACTACGCTTGAATGATGAACTTTGGTCTCATAATGTCCTGCTCAGATACTTCGCTATCGTCATGAGCTCTGCCTACCCATTCATGTAGCCACTTGAACACCTCGTGCTATGACATATAAGTAGGATCAGCACCTGATGTCGTTGGAGGAATTGAGGGGAGGATGAATGACTTACATGCCATTTGAGCGAGTTGTGTGGTTTGAGTACCTATTATCAGAACAAAATATCAGCAACACGAAGTGGGAAGATGACGATGAAGAACTCCATTTCAAAAATTGCTTACCCAATGATTTTCGTCAGGGAAGTATACAAATCTACTTGGAACACCTTGACTACATATAGTACAGAGATTCAGCATTGGGATCATCAGCGGATCATCGACGAACTCATCCGTTACTTACGTTTGAAGAGCAGTAAAAGCACCTTTAAAAGGGAGGGTCAGTTGACGTTTCCAAAATGATCTCCCATCTCGTTCACTCACCCAAGCCTTGAGAATTCTCCAAGCGATAGTCTATGAAAAGTGTGAGTTAAGCGCGACTCTTTCGTAATGTCTCAGCGTGTATAGCAACTCACCTTTACCTCCTTGGATGACTAATTCGGGTGTCGTCCATTCGATAGCATGGTTGACCGGACTCCACCTGGATGAGTTGCAATGTCAACAAATTTCATGCCTACCGATAAACCCGTTCTGAGCTTACTTACCTCTCGTAATTAGCGCGATGTGTCAAGGGCGTACCAGCGAAATCCCTATTATCACTGGTATCAGCTTCCCCATCAACAGATATTTCCAAGATCCTGATCATGTGACCTACTGGGTAGGGAACCAGACCTCCTGTTTGTCCGCTCGTTGTCGTCAGCCTTGCTTCTTGAGAGACGAAAAGAGAAGAGCTCACCTCAGTCGAGAAATAAGTAGTAACAGTATCAAATACACCATCGTGGCATACAAGTGCTTTAAATCCAAAATGATCGTTATGGCCGTTAATCCAATTTATCATATATCCACCGTAGGAAGCACCAAGAGCGGCCGTACGATCGGGATCGATCTATCAAACACCAGTAAAGTTAGCTTGTTGCTCCCAGTAGCAGGCCGTGACATAGCTGCTCACCTCGGGGTACTTGGCCAAAGCAGCTTGATATCCTGCTAAAAGGTCTTTAAATGGTTCTACAAACACTTTGTCAGCTGGTGGTGCAGAAGCATATTGGGAAGCTAACTCACTTCCTCCCCAATCGCATTGTATCGCATCGGTAAAGTCCTGCCCGTAGCCCGTAGATCCAGTAGGATTGATAGCAATCACAAAGTACCCTTGAGAAGCAAATACAGCGGGGTTCCATCGAGTAGACCACGAGTCTTCCCATGCACCTTGAGGGCCACCACTGAGACCAGCATCGTCAGCTACTCTGCATTTCACACAACGCATGACAGGCAGCAAACTTACTGGATCAAGAAAGCTGTCAAGTAGTATCATCCATGTTCAGCTTTTACAACTTAAGACGATCATCGAGTTGAGAACAAGCTGGCTCACCCAACGGCCAGGTCCTCTTCTGTCCTTCTTCCCATCCTCTAGGTTTCACTGCCCATCCCATCACCTCTTTCCCTTCGGCACCCTCGAACCAGAATTCTTCCCCTTCCAGACCCTCCAGTCTATCTTTGATGAACCTCACGGACCATGCTGTGAGCCTTCTTAGGGAATCATGAGGTAACTTATCACCATCTTTATCCCCTCCATCCGATGCGAATCCTAAGGTTTTGCCATGCTTCTTCTTGGGCTCGGGGAGGGTGAGGATGAAGTCGTCCGACGGAGAGGTGAGCGATTGTTGAGATAATAGAATTGTTCGGTCCGTTAAAGGGGTGACGGAAGTGGTTGATCCATTGAAGTATAGCGGAGTAGGGAGATGATCGGGATGTGAAAGATGATAAGGAAGGATACGACCGTGATGCTCTGCAGTGAAGTACAGAGAGTTGGAGTCGAGCGACCACTGGATACAGGATCATATAAATTAGCTACTTGTCGTGCTGGCTTCGTGTTCGGCCTTACTCACAGTCAGACTGCTAGGACTCCTATCCCAATCTTCCGTCCACCTCTTAATGCCCTTACCTTCCTCATGCACGACAATCACCCTCTTATCACTCTCGTACCCATCCTTCTTCATCTCCAACCAAGCTAATTTCTTCCCATCGGGAGAGAAAGTAAGAGCGCTGATGGCACCGTGTGAATGAGGGGTGAGATGTTTGGGTGAGGAAGAAAAGCTATGACCTGGCAGTGACAAAAGGTATATATCCTCTCTTGTATGCGTTGCGTAGTTCAGATGAGGACTCTTGATGGATGCTGCGATAGTGTTGGAAGTGATTGTGAATGATGAGATCGGATCCATTTGAGAGTACTATGAAACAAATCAGCTGCAATCCTTTCTAAAGTTTAGAACAGAATAAGCAGCTCACCAGTCCAGTATCTTTCAGGAGATTGACGAACTTCGCTCCTTTTCCATGATGATCTGCTTGCCAGACCCCAGAATCGTGACTGAGCTTGATCGCACCCAAAGTCCATACTTTGCCTGGTACCCTCCATTCATCCCAATGTCTTACGAACAATTCGTCATATACCCAAGCTGAATCACCTCGCTCGTCCCATGATTTGTCATACCTGGAGGTCTGATTGAAATCACCAGACTCTTTCCATACCTGACCTGAGAATGCTAACGAACCGCTCTTGGGTTCAAATTGGAGTCCAGTGGGATTAACACCTTCTGGGAAAGTCAAGATCTCCTTGGAAGACGAAGCAGGCGTTGTTGGTGGTTTCGTAATATTGTATTCGATCGACAACGAATGTAGAGAAGATCCGTTTAGATAAGCTAAGTTGGCATGGTCGAGCCACAGGAATTGCGAGGCTTGAGCGGAGCTGGTGTTGAATAAGGATAAAGGAGGAAGGGTATGAGTGGTGTTAAGGGATAAGAGGTATACTGAACGATGGATTCTATTGACGTAGACACGAGATATCAGCTTGGCTATCTCGGCTGGAGTCGAACCAGCTCACTTATCATCTTCTGGGTCCCACTGGTCCACCACTGATACGGCGTGAGTACCATCGGGCGAAGCTATAGCAGGTTGTGGTCGAGGAGTCGAGAGCATATCTTTCGGCGTGTAGACATCTTGCAGCTCCTTGGACTGGGCGAGAGCCATCAGCCCCAGAAGGGACAGAAGAGCGTACTTCATCATGTTGTACTTGCTTCTCAGGTAACTCCTAGTGAAGCCGTTGGTGAGAATCACTCTTTGGTAGCCATCCATTCAGCTATCTCACTGACCTCACGCCCATCCCCCAACAACAGCTTGCGTCATATCACATCGTATCTGGTGACATCATCACTTATCGCACTCACCTCGCGGTGGACGCCGACGACATCCTTCTGGCGGCCTACAGAGAATTAACTACAAGAAAGTAAATGACTGGAAAGACAACAACAAAAGCTCTCTTGCATGGTTATCTCATCTTTTGCAACACATAATATCATGTCATAATGTCACTAGCCCCTCGTCAACTGCCCTCGCCTGCACCTACACCAGGATCAAGTATGCTCCCACAGCCCTCGACTAGCGATGCCGAACCGATAGATCAAGCATCTCTGAGAGCAGAGCTGGAGGCTCAGTTATTAAAATTATCGCAAGACTTGTACGAGCTTGAGATATGCGCAGGGGATGTAGGACAGGGTATGGAAGATGCGGTACCAAACTACCTGTAAGCTAATGCCCAACCTCCTTTACCGAAAGGCAACGGCTGATATCATTGATTTACGACTGAAGGATGAAAGTGAATCAGGGGTTTATCAATCTCGAGAGGATAGCTGGACAGTTGGGTGAAAGTGTACCGCATCAAATAGTGGAGTGAGTATATACTCGTAATGCCAGCATATCTGGGGCTTCTTCCTGGCGTGCTAGCTGACGATGATGCGGGACATATCAGACACATAGATAGGTATAAGAATCCCCATGTATTTACGAAGAATACTTTGACAAGGGCTGTGGGGGAGAATCAGTATGCTTTAGGAAGGGTGCTGGGATTAGAAGTGAGTATCCTGTCCAATCGTGTCACCTGTCGGTGACTGGCAGCTGACTAGGTCGTTTCGATTGAACAGAGCTTCCGACGTCAACTTCACAATGCACTGAACGAGGAATTTCCTGAAGTACCTCTACCAGATAGGAAACATCAACCTATCGTTCTTTCAAAAGTGATTGTAGATGAGAATATGAACAATGAAGAGTCAAAAGGGTCGCAGGTCAATGGAGACACGGATGTTAAAGTTGAAGAGAGAAACCAATAAAGGAGAAGAAAGGGTCCCATCTTTGTCGTTGGATGTGTACAATATATACCTTGCATCAGCATATACCCTGTCTACCAATTCCAATATATCATGTATAAACATCTATTGATTTCTACCATATATCTATAAAACGTCTATACGCGATATATCCATGGCAAGTGTTGACATGGACTCTGTGGTCCCATTCATCCCACTGCTGTCATCACACTTCCAGTTCTACTTTTTTCATGTTACAAGCTCAATTAACCCCACTGGTGGTGGTATTTGATATTTTGATCTACCAAGGCACAGCCGAGTACTTCTTAGCAGCCTTGATAATCAAGGCAAAACAAGAATAGATGCCTACACCGAATAAACTTGAACGGATAAATGACTTTTTACCTAGATCACATACACCAAAGTCATTCATTAGGCTTGTATAATGATCATCTCATTTCAAATCGTCCACATCCAAGCTGGGGATCGCTTGGCGGGATAAAGGAACTTACGATCTTCGATAAAGATATAAGCCAAAGTATAAGCTATCCTACTGACTACCCAAAGTGAGGCGTGGAAATGCAGTGAAGAAGAATCTACGTGTGCGGCATTGGCTGCTACCAGGGCAGCAGCGAAGAGGGGTAGGTTCCTATGTGTCACATGAGGCGTCCGTCAGTCTCTTGATCGTATATTATGGCAAGGTCTGAGCATGAAGTGATAGAATGGATAGGTAAGATGTGGACTGGACTCACGTGTGGGTGTTGTTTTCAGCAGCTATAGCTCGCTTGATTCTTCCTTTTAACTATCATCAAGTGTACATCAGTGCCCACGTCCTTGTGGGAACCACTACCAGGCTTGCTCTCATGGCGTGGAGTAGCTCACCTGCTGAGGGATAGGTTTCGAATCGATATTCGCCCAACTATCTTTCGGGTTCTGTTCGGTCATTGGTCGCCTTCGATCAGTAATATGACATAGTAAAACCAAATCCACGTAACACCCTTACATACCGCGTTATCATAGGTACCTCTAGAAGCTCTATTGGCTATAGGTGCAGCCCACCACAACGGCACCATCCTATTAGAATCCAATCATCAGCTCCACCAGTCTACTGATGAAGGTGGAGATGCTTGGACTTACGCAACGACCCATCCCACTGGAATAGCATAGAGGGAATAGTTGTATTGAAGACCTGGAGTGGAAGCTAAGTAGGCGTATGACATTGTGTGTGGAGTAAATGCTCGTAGACGAGGGAAGTGAAAAGATACAACTGTGAAGAGATGGTATATACAGAGCAGCGTTGGTACAGTAATGTGCGGTGTCCCATCTCGGAACGCCAAGCCGAGGTAGCGTCACTCCCGAGAAACTCGGAGTGTGTCGCCCATTTACGATTGCTAAACAGCGAGCGATACCAATGAACTGAACAGCAACAGTATCTACATCATGCATGCAGAACACCACTTCGGTTCTCGAATCCTCTATATACTTTCTACCAAGGCAAAGACTTGTATTTCAAGGCAGCTTTGACATACAGAGCGAAACATGATCCAACACCTGTCCAATAGAAGATACTTCGGAACCATGAATAGCTCTCTGAGGGGCCATACAAGATCGCATCATCAGCGTGGACCAAAGCAAATGCGAGTGGCGTACCTTCTTCGATAAGGATATAAGCCAGATTATATGCTACTCTGCTAACCAAGAATCCAGCCGAGTACAAATGAAGAGAAGCGGAGTCGACATGGGAAGCGTTGGCCGCTGCTAAACCAGCTGCAAACAGAGGGAGATTACTGATTTAAGGAGGTCAGTATATGTATGTGCAAATGGAATGAAATGGCTCAGAGATAGCTAGAACTCACACGTGAGTATTGTTATTGGCTGCAACAGCACGTTTGATCCTTCTTCTAAGCTAATAGAATCAATCCATCAGCTGTCCTTGGATCGTGAGTAGAAAATATAAAATCACCTGCTGGGATATAGGTGCCGAGTCTAGGTTGTTCCAACTTTCACCGGGGTTCTATATCGAGTGAACAGTAAGTCATTTTATGATCAGTCATTGAGAAGAGGTACATACTGCATTTTGGTATGTACCAGGAGCAGCGGAATTAGCTGCACCTATAGCGTACCACAGAGGAGCCATACTATCCCATACCCGGTCAAGTCAGCTTCCGTTATAACATATTATCAGATCAGGAAACAAGGTACTGAAGACTGACCCCACTACCCATCCTGCGGGTACGCTGAATAAAGAGTAATTGAACTTCAATCCCGGTGTGGAAGCTAGATAAGCGTAAGACATCTTGCTTGTGGTGTGGAAAAATCGATGATAGTGATAGCGTAGGATTAGCTATGCGTGGATTGTTTAGTATCTTATTCTCCCGTATAACAATGTGGTTGATGGGGTAAAGAAATGGATGACATCGTAACAGCATGTGCAATAATCGGGAAAGCTGTATACTATATGCACCTCAATGTGACATCGTCATACCCCAAGGAAAATACCGTAAAGCATCGTGGTGCTCCAAAAGGCGATCAATACAGGTGAAATTGACACTCGTGGCATGGTTTTGAAACGAACATCCTGCATTACTATAAGTTCATGACGAATTAGGCAAACCCATAACCGTTGGAGTCCTATGAATGGATATGGACGACAACATAGCATCACTTCAGTCAAAGATCCAAGGAGTAATTCTCCTCCTTTGCTAACCAAGCCTTGTCCAGCGCAAACTACCCGGACACCTTGTTGATGGAAAAGAGATCAAGAACGGATGTGACCAAATGCATGTCTCTACCATTTCTATCTTTCTACGTGATCTACACTTCCTGTTCCAGTCATCTCTTCAACCCATTCCAGTGTTTTGAAGCCAATTACATGTTCACATCACAAAATTCCTATGTAATTCATTGCAATTAGAACAATTTGTTACCAGCTCTGACGAAAAGGGACATCCAAGTGGCCACACCAGTTAGGAAAGTTGCTGATCGCAAGTTAGCAGAAAGTTCTATGTACCCCAGCGTATCAGGTTATGTCAGCACTTCTGTATGTGTTTCGATCGTGAGTATGCTGAAGAAGGGGAACATACCAGAGGTATTGGTGATGTAGATGAAACTGTATACTACTCTAGAAAGGATATACACTGCTGCTGTAGTATTCAAGATTGATGGAGATAATCTAGCGAAGTTACCAGCGAGCTACAACCACACAGCAGATGAATGACATTAGCGGTCTATCCTCACGGACTGGACGAACTGGTTTAGGGGATGGAAAATGTGACACTCACGATGGCAGCAGCGAACAAGGGCAAATTCTGTAAACCATTTTGCTGGGCAGCTTCGGCTCTCAAATATTTACCTTGTGAAGTAGGTGAGAGTTTGGCTTCTTTGATATTAGCGATATTCTTTTTGGGTTCCTGCGAAAAAAGAACCCCGACATCAGCCAAATCCTCATTTTCATGGAAGAGATGACGAGCAGACGATCACTTACTGTGTTGTCCCACTTAGGTGAGCCAGCAGCTTTTTCAGAATTGTACAGCGCTATAGCGTAGAAATGGGGTGCGACGCTATATCAACAATTCTACTATAAGCTTCCTCTCCCCGACTAGTGCGCGTATACATGTACGTACGCTACGGCCCAAGCTACAGGAACGGCGTAGAGGGAATAATTATTGGTAAGATTAAGTCCGACAAATGACATGTTGTTTTAAAAGTGATTTCGAACGTAGCGATTAAGTGTAAGTGTCAATTGTAAGAAGCCGTGTAGAGAATAGAAAAGTCAATGAAGGGAGAAATGACATGCATCCAGAAATCATTAATTTATGTATACCTTTTACTACTGTAACCCATTGAAGTCGGATGGTTTTGTTCGATCGCCCCAACACTCCTGAAATTTCGGTGTATGCGTGACTGACGTCAGTCAATCTTAGTTGATTCCTGTAAAACTCAAAACCCGATGATCGACCCGCAACAGATTCCAAGGTGACATACTCCACATCCGGCATCCCGATTCTAAGAACTGAATAAAGCAAGTATGTAATCCTGAAACACGGTGAAGTTTATGCTTTGCATACTTGCTTTTCTCGTACTACGACCTACAAGGTCACATTAACCGCAATGGATCTCGCTTGAGCCCCGTCGCACCCTCTCAAATGGATTGAAACATCGATGGAGGCCCCCGAATTCTCAAGATGTAATGTGATTTGTTGCTTTGACGTCTAAGAAGCGACAACAAGGATAAGCGGACTACAATTAGCCTTTGCCTTTGAAGCAGATATCCGAGATCGTTAGAAACTCACTCTGTGATTTGAAACTTGAAGCTATATACTTGTAACAGCCCGTCCACATTTCCGAGATAGTACCTATGGCACTTTCGACTCTTGCAAATTGCAGTCTGAGGTCAGCAGATAATCGTCAGACTCCAGTTCCCCTTTGCTCCAACAGTCCAAGCAATCTGTACCGTCCAATGTATGCCTAGACTTGCGGTATACTTTGGAAAATCAACGCTCACATAGTAGCTGAGACTATCTCCTCGAATCCATCACTACTACCAGAAGAAGGGTTGTCATCGTCATTGGGGAAGAAATCGATTGCATCATCGTCGAGGGCAAGTGTGAAGCGTTCGTATTTGGGTGAGACCATGACGATTGCGTGATGGGGGGCCGGTGTAGAAAGGTGGACAGGGGGTGCAATGTGAGTCGAATGAGATATTGGGATACAGTATCTCATATCTGACATCTCAATGTACGAGGTATATATGTACATGCATCGAGAATAGCTGTACTTCGACTAGATTGTTACTCTCATTACATACCCCTTGAGAGTACGTATCAATTAGGAGTAATTAACACCTAAAGGACCCCTTTCTTACCCTCAAGATTCAAATAAAGTCCCTTGGACCACTGTACCCGATCCTCGTCAACTTGCATCGATAGCAATACATCTATTGACCTCGGATAGATTACTGAATCATGCCTTCCAGCCTTATTCCACCCTATCATCAACTCCCGTCTTCCCAGCTTTCTCTGCCAAAAGCCCATGTTCATATTGTTCTACCATTTTCTCCTTCCTCGATCGATGAATCAGGTAACATTCTCGGAAAGACAGTACAGCAAGAGTGAACAGGATGAGTGCAAGAGTACCAAGCGTCACTTGACGAGATCGACAGGAAGTTAATCAGCATCGTTTCATAGCGTACGCAGCACTTACGCTCAATTATCAGCATTAGCCATCCTTCTAGACATACTGATCCGTCTATTGAAAGTGTCACCCCTGGTATATTCTCCAACATCGTCGATGATAAAATATGATCAATCACTGGGATCCCCGAGACCAATGTAATGTTAAGAAACCGATTTGGATTAGCTACGATATAGAAAAGCCGCAGCTCCCGAAACACCAGGCTACGACTCCTCACCCCTTTGTCAGACACTTCCTTTTTAGTCAGTGTACGTCAGACATACATACAGTGACAATAATCCAGACACTCGACCAGGCATTGCACAGAGGAGAGACGGTGTCTGGGAGCCGCGTGAAGCACCATCGGTAGCTGTTGGCGTAATGCCAATGAATCCTCACCTTCCTCGCTCGAAACAAAGTCGTGTTCCACTTGAGATCTCGCTGGAGACGACCACATACATGCATCATTACGAGGTCCCCTGCGTTATTCTTTCATCTTTCTCCGCCTCCGTCCTTTAACCTTTGCCAACTTCCAGGATAATTTACTCTTTCTCACCAGTGCTATACCCTCCTCCTGATCTGCCGAATGCCGCTTACTTCGGAGCACCATGAATACTATGAAGATCGTTATCTCAGATATGATTAGGATGATCACCCATTCTGTATATATCCACATTAGCGTCCCCAACTTGATCTCGCTCAGGCCTGATGCTGTTGACTTACTGATGATGGTATTCCAGGTCTCAGAGGTTATACATGTATGTCCATTTGTCGTCTCGATACCGTTCTCAGGTGAATTAAGATACTCAGACATCCTGCCTTTTTTCTTGCTGGTTAAACATCAAAGATGTCCACTGGAAATGAGGCTGCATACAGAGTTCAAGGCGGACCATTGTAAGAACATAAAACAACGGCTAGTATCGAGAGTTTGTTGATACTGAAAGGAGTGACAATCCCACTTGGTGCCACCCTACTTCATCCCGCCATCCCTTCACGGTATTTGTCCACCATAGGAGCTGTCGCATCAGATTGTCTTACCAGGTTTTAACTTCAGGCCACATCAATGCCGCCACGCCACTGATGGCTTCCCCTTTGATGGCCGGGATGGTATGGCCTCGCTCGTTAAAATCCGTGCTATAATCCCTTATGGACGGTTCGAATCATAACAGTCAATTGTCCGTCTCGGTGACCGAGACAACGCATACAGGCCGTTCTGAGCAGTGCATTCCAGAACGTCGGACATCCGACAAGTTCTGGAAAGGAACTCAAGTTGGTTGACAAGTTTGGGCGCTCACGCAAACAACGATACACCTCCTCATTTGTGTGTTCCACTCAATCAAGTCAGCCGCTGACAGAATGGTAAGAGGTCAATGCTCCTTCTAGACTTCCTGGGTTTCCAACCGGAGGCGCGGTCCAGGATACACATCGACTAATCGCTGCAATTGTATGTCAGGCACCGGATCGGAAGAGCACCTTTCGATCACTGGGAACAATTGCTAAACATATTCCCTACCGTATGTTCTTCGTTGGAAGTCGAACAATAAGAAGATGTGGTTGTTTCTGGGGATCTAACCTGATGCGTATATATACAATAGCGCCGCGGCACCAATTAGCTCTTCCAAACGGTTTATTCACATAGACAAATCATCTGTCCCCCACACAATCTCGATCAGATACTCGGTGATGAAGTTTCGAGCCTCGACTGAGTCCTCAGTACAGTACTGTACATCCCACACCTCCCTTCGATCGAACGCTCAAAGGGAGCACTGCGCGTACCTCAATCAATCTCCCTTACCTCCTTGACTTCATTTGTATCATCGTCCTTCCTCTACATTCCGATGGGTCCATTTCATCAGCTGACAAATCCGCAATAACCGGGTCGTGAACGTTGGTGTCAGCTTGCAAAAGGAAACATATAAAAACCCTTGATTGTTGGTCGTAAGACGAGGCTAATTTCCCCCAACCTACTCATATTCATTCCACATCATACGCTCCGTGAAAATGTTGGCCGGTGTTTTACTCGCTATCCTTCCTATCCTCGGGCTCGCCTCAGCTTCCGCTGTTCCTCGAGCAGTCACCGGTACCATCCACCGTGAGTACCGCCAACTGCTTACAGCCATGAAGACGCTGATATCTCTTTAGCTGCCAGCAACAGCAACCTTTGTATCGCTGCTTCAAGCGCAACCGCTGGTGCCAGTGTAGGCATGTATGTCGCCTCGTCTTGTCGTCTTTTTTGGTGTGTGATCGGAAGCTTACCTTCCGTACAAATAGCGAAACATGCGGTTTGAACCCTTCTCTTGAAGCTTTCAACGTCACCTCATCCCCTACTTGGGACAGGGTTAGAATCGCCGTCAAATTTAACCCTTCTCTCTGCTTGGACGGAGGTAGTAGAGCTCAGGGCGGAGATGTGTTGACTCTCGGTACCTGCGGTGCTAACACCAACGGTCAATTGATCAGCAAATCTACCGACGGCTTCCTTTCTTTCCAAAATGGTGCGTTATCTCTTCGCTCTCGATGAGCAAAATTGGGAATGAGCTGACGGGCATGAATCATCACAGCATACTGCTTTCACAAGAAGAGCGACTCTGAGTTAGACATTCAAACTTGTTGGACAATGGATGACCCCCTTGTAAGTACTAGAGACAGTTTGCTACCAGCATGACGGAGCTGACCTGAAGCTTGCTTTGAAATCAGAGATACACCGTATCTTAAGTAGTCAAACAAAGTTCGTCGAAGAAGAGCAGTCCATAGGCAGCCGGAATGTCTATAGTCCATGTCTATGTATTGTATATGCATGCAACTGTCAATCTGTGTGGACTCGCTTCGTTGATGCGTGCAGGAAGGATACTGCATGCCAAGCAAATCGTATCCAGCCATTGACGTGAGGATCCTAACACTCTGCCCGGATGCTTTTTGGGAGAGGATTGCGTACAGATCACCATAACATCAGTAGCAGGAGACTGCTTGTGGCATATCGAAAGATCAGCCCTTGTCCTTGTGCGGTGTCATCTGCACGAAACATCTCCATCCATCTGTGGCCTGGGAAGTTTCGAGTTGTTGTCTTATGGGAGACGGCTTTCCTTTGGGTGCTTGACCCAGAGCTGCTCAAGACAAAGCAAATAGTAAAAAAGAGGCAGTTAGTACTTTGAGGGAGCAGTTCGTTGTCACAGCTACTTTTCACGATGTTACAACCACTACAATCGATCTTTTCATTTGAATGTACCCTGTCTCACCTTTATATGCTCAAATTATATCTTGGCGACAATGCAACACCTCAAACTATCGCCAACATATATAAATAGTAAATTCTTTCCAGGATCGATGCTCTCCTTCTTTATCCATTAATAAGACAGCCGTATAAAAGCCAATTACTGGGCACAAAATTAGAAATAGAAATAGACCAGTCATTCTTTCAATAGCTTACATTCATAATAGCTTACATTCATAATAGTATAGTCAGACCGGCAGTCAACCCCAAATCGACAAAATTCTCGGAAAGATCCAAAAACGCATATACGAGAATGATGTTCGTCAAAACTCTCTTCCCCATTCTCCCCTTGATCGCTTCTGTCAGCGCCACTGCCAAACCTCGTAGATTCGCAAAAAGGCAAGAAGGAGCTTCTAAAATTCAGCGTGAGTCGACGTCGCTACGTCAATGCACCATAAGCTGACACATTATTTTTCAGCTGCCAGGGAAGATAACCTTTGTATTACTGTCATGCGTGGTGGAGCCGTCGTAGGGGCTCCTATCCAAATGTATGTCATACTCGAATACCACCTCTATCACCTCTATCACCTCTATCACCTCTATCACCTCTAACCCATTCGGTTCAGCACTGATTTATCATCGCAGTTCTACATGTTTCGATGATTCCGACCCATATGCGCATCTGCAAAGATTTACATGTTCAGAAGAAGATCAAGGAGGTTTTTTATCTATCGCTCTGGAGTGCGATCCCAGTCTCTGTATCGATAGGGGAAGCGATGATTCCGATGATGGAAGCGCTCTCCAGCTTCAAGAATGTATGGGCGGTACCACCTCCGCTCAAAATTGGAAACATGTCGATCAACAGATCTTTTCATACTTCGGTGAGCTAATTCTTGTACCATGTTTCAGGGTCTGACTGTAATCGATATTGAGTTTCATGATTGTACTGTATGTAGACGGCAACCAAAAATGCTTGGACGTTCAGGAAGGTTCAGAACATTACCAAGGGGCAGGGGAGCCCTATGCGAGTGAGAAGTCTCTGCAAACTTGGCCTTGCTTCGAGGGTAACACCAATCAGGTAAGTGAGAACCTTTCGCAAACAACGATCCGCTCACAGATCGCTGACGTCAACTGATATCCTGTACCATAGATGTGGAAACTCACTCAAGCTTAAACTACTTACAGTACAGCTTCTATGCATATGTGGCCTTTCCCTTTATGTACCTTAATGTGCCCTGTGCGAAAGGCGGAATTCTGTTCCTGCGCCTCTATCCTCCGTTGCTCGGGCGCTTCTACTTCGGTATTGTACACGGGATGACCCTCCTGTAGTTTCAATTTTCACCCGTTGGACTACTGTATCAGCAATACCTTTCGATGAACCCTTTCACCGCCTTGAAAAAGGATGTTACACTCGTCCTCACTTATTGTGTTGTCATTGTATTACTGACGAGAAGACTGGGGATGAAACCGAGCTTGACACCGAGCTGGCTAGAACGCAAATGGTAATTGTCCCCCAGATGATATGAATACCTGCATCAGAATCCTTGTTCACAAACAGATTACCTACTTATCAATTTGCCTTCTGTTCATTTGGCCTTATATCCCCAACACCCTCTGAATATTCAGACCTCTGAGCTTGTCTAGTAACATCATATACAGAGCTTCGTTCACACTCGTAGCGATTCTCGGCGCTGTCTCGGCTATCGAAACCATCACTCGTGAGTATGGACCTCTTTTCTCAAGTAGACACCAGGTCACTGACTCGCATGTTATATGATGCATGTTGTAGCTCGATCACGTGGAGATCTCTGTCTGAGCATCGAGGGTGACAAGCCTGCTGCGGGTGCCAAAGTCAAGCTGTGAGTTACTTCGTATCATTCCTTGGAGGAGCAAATCCGGCACTGACTGCTGTGTCTCTCAATACAAGTACCGAATGTGTTGAACCTTCGAACGCCAAAGCTGAGTCATAAAAATGGGAAGATGTTCAAAGAGATATCGGTGGTTTACAAGCTATCGTATTCGCAGGGGAAGGAGATTTATGTCTGGAAAGAGGTAAAACTGAAGGTAGCGGCGTGACGGTTCAGAAAGGTCTTGATCCCACTCCCGTCCAAGTATGGTCATATCGTCCAGAGGGTACTTTGTTCGCTTACTTTGGTAAGTTACAATACTCCGCACTTGCTAAACTGGTTCTTCTTTCACTTTTACACTAATCATTTTACTTGAATAGGGGATGATAAGAGATGTCTCACTCTAAGTGACAACGACGTCAAACTTCTCCCATGTGAGAGCCACTAATCAGGTGAGTGATCAGATCGTAACAGGAGTTTATAAGAATTTGACTGATGGACTACTGTATCGAACAGCTATGGGACTTTGGAGCCGATGTGCCCTGGGCAGTCGTGGGAGCCTTTGCTGCTAAATCGAAGCAGTAGGATGACCTGGTTTAGCAGTATGTCAGATGGAGCTATTCTGTTAGAAATGTCTTCAGCATGATTCAGCGTGCCGCGACTCAGAACGTACTATATCGTCACATGTATTTCTTTTTCATTGACATACATAGACCTATCATCATTCATTACTTTTGTTAATTGCCATGAGAAGCACGATTGAACCAATTCGTACTAATCCACCAAATCATCACTGCCAACTGCCTTGCCATCCCATTCCACCCTGATTCTGCTGGTTTTGATTTCCTTGACCTTGTTGAGGATTGAATCCACCCATATTCATTGGATCGAATCCACCCCCACTTCCTCCAAAAGGCATCATCCCCATCCCCATCCCCATCCCCATCCCCATTCCCATTCCCATAGGCATTTGCATGGGCATTTGCATACCCATAGGTATCTGAGCGAAATTACCAGGTTGTCCGTTATTGATTCCCATTCCCATCTGGCCATAAGGATTATTTGCGAATGGCATGATACCCATACCTACGCCCATGCCCATCATTCCCATAGGGTTCATCATAGGATTATTCACCTGCCCGTTGAAAGGATTATAGCCCTGCATGCTCATGCCCATATTGGGTTGCTGTTGAGGTTGTTGGCGTTGTCTATTCTGTGATCTAAAGCCTGAAGAAGTCGGATTAGGATTCGGACTTGGTCTATTACCTGTACTGTTAGGTGTCAAATTGCCTCCACCATTTCCACCAGGTAGATTTCGTGGACGACGTTGAGGTGATTTAGGACGTAAGGAGTCGATCTCTGTATGATAGGGTAACACAGGTCTACCATCTGATTCTGTTATCATCGCTGGGTAAGTCGTATGATCGAATGGGACCACCTCTTCTGTCGTGATAGAACAGACGGGAGTGGTAGAGGCTGTGACCCAGCCTCTACGTGGGTTGGGCGATGTGGGGAATAATTCCAGTCGTCTGGTACCGAGACAGAAGTTTTCGATGAGGGTGTAGAGATATGGTGGGAATACTGGAGAATTGCGATCTAACAGGAAGAGTGACAGATCAGCGGAAAGCCGACACCGTTATAGGAGGGATCAAGTCAAAACAGGCCGGCACGTATGTGACTCACCGTCATCTCCTTCCCAAATCATCACATCGGTATCGACATTACAATGTACGAATCTCATATCCGTTGATCTCCTGACCGTTCCCCTTATACCCATTAGGCAGTGTTCCTTCTGACTAGCGAATAATGAACCGCTTTCGATCTTTCTTCTTTTCGTAACACTTTGCAACCCTAAATTTTCATCTTGCTCTTGATTTGTATTCGCATTTTTACGATCTTCGTCGGCAGCGTGAGTATATGTCTTTGAAGAGGAGTCTTGTTTATTCGTCTTCACCCAAACTATATCTTCCGCCCTCCTAAATCCCCATTTCGCGAAACATTCTCTTCCCCTCTCCAACCCTTCGTTATCCCCCTTTCCCACCCAAAGGAATACGAAGCTTGGATCGGATGATATCTGACGGATAGGTAAGTTGGATGTTTGTTCCCAAGATGACACCAGTGGATTAATCAAGATGACATCGAATTTGTTGGTGCCCAGTCCGCTTTGTACTGCATTGGGAGAGTCGGATGGAAGTTGTAGGTATAAAGCGGGATGGGAATGGGTGGAGACGAGGGAGGATTTGAGATTCATGAGTTTCTTAAGAGCTGGATATCTGTAAATAGATGCAATTTAGTCCAGATGGCTCGAGTTGTTCCTTCATGGACTTGAACAATGCACATGAGACCGAGGGTGATTGGGCAGCAAGTGACAAGGCCATATTTGAGAGGTATTGTATCTCAATAAGACCAAGAACGACATAGCTATGAGTAACTCACTCTTCACAGATCTCTTCATCCCTCGCTCCTAATATCCAATTACTCGGGAACTCATTCTCTTCCGACCTTGCGAACCAATCGCAATAATCGTTCCTTATGGTCTCTTCTTCTTTCACGTAGTTGATCACATTGTCTTTACTCACTAGGTCCACTGGAGCTGATTTACCAGCTGGCGAAGGCTCGGGACGGTTGTTGGTATGTAATTGTGGTTGGTGTGGGAATGCATACACTGGGTCTATCGTCCTTCGCCTTTTGGTCTGACGATTGAGGATGTCTTCGAGGAATGCCGCGTGGAATGAAATTGCTGTGGTCATTTCTGCTTTCCAACGTTGAGAAATGACTGACTCATACCATACGGGATCGCTGTTCTGTTTCCCGAGGACGAATGGATGTAAGACAGATTGGATCAATCCGAGTGGAAGATGAAATGAGCTAACATATATATGTCTCCCTTGAAGAGTGATGTGAGCGAGTGGAAGTGGAGGTTATAATGGGATAGCGTCGAGTTGCATGCTCAGCTTCAGGCTTTCGGTTTTTGGTTCTATCTCAATCATGTTGCATGCATCGATGTTTCCGCTTATATCATCGATTATAGTACGTCGTGGATGACTTCCCAGATAGATAGGAAGAATATAAAAGAGAAGAAGAAGTCTAAAAATATTAAAAGATAAGATGAGATTGAAAGTTCAGATAGATATAAACCCCATTCGACCACCTAGAAATGAGGAGCATTCAAGATGATACCCATCAAACAACCAGCAGACACACCGGCGACCTATCATTCAACATCGAATCGATTAGCATTGGTCTGCTGTTCCTTACCTTTAAGCGTGAGGTAGGATAACGTACAGGAACGGTAAGTACCCAACCTAAGAAGATCCATCCTAACGATCTCCAATTAACACCTTTGACTATACGTGATCGAGATCTCAAGTGAGCTCTGCACACTATCGATCTGAGAAAATACTTACAACCCGAAGATAAAATTCCTACACCCATCGTAGCACCCGTAATACACATAGTGGTAGAAACGGGAATGCCATACTGGGAGGCAAGTAAGACAGTGATGGCAGCTCCGAATTCCATCGAGAATCCTCGAGAAGGTGAATGCATGGTAAGCTTGTTACCCAATACAGCCATGATATTGTATCCGTATGTCGCTAGACCAATGACGATCATCGCTCCTCCAAATGCGAGGATCCAAGTTGGAGTGGGTGTATCTTTGGGGGTAACTTCGCCGTGGGACCATACGTAGTATACTAATCGGGACGAATTAGCACATAACATGAACCTACGTGATTAGAACGAAGAGGAGACTTACCAGCAGCGAATGGACCGACACTAGCAAAGGAAGGTAACAACCTCAAAATGTCAACATGGAAGTGATACAATATGTTTGCGGAAAGAATTACTTACGCATTGGCAACATCATTCGAACCATGGGCGAAAGAGTTAGTACAAGCTGTCAAAACTTGCAAGAAAGAGTACATATGTTCGGTCTATCCCCATAACAAGCGATGTATAAGCTCTTGGATAGGCACATTACTAATTCTGATGAGATGAGGTAGTGTACTCACCTCGTTAGGATACTGAGAAGCTCTTTCATGCATCTCATGAATTCTATTGGCTTGTTTGGTTCCATTACCAGCTTGCATGGCGTGGACGTCGACTGACAATCACATCGTGTGAGCCTAGCATATCCAAAATGGTCGAGAGGCGTAGACGTGACTAACCTGATGAACCGTGAAGAAGGATCTTAGGGATTTTATATCTTATGATAACCCAAAGGTTTCTAGGTAGGATCCATAATCCTTCGATCTGAGTCGTAGGGTCCACTTCAACTTCTTCTAATGGAACGGGTTTATGAGGTCTTGTGGGAGATGACTGCGATTCAAGATCACCTCCGAGTTCGACGTTCTTGACTCGGTTTGGTGAACCCTCTTCTTGTGGTTGTTGACCTGTAATTTCAGCACACACAGTATTAGAATATGATCAATGTCACTATTATACCATTTCGATATGATGATATACTATAGTACAAGACTTACTATTGATAGGTAATGTAGAGGGATGAGTACCGTCCTCAAAGCCCTTCTTCTCATCATCTCTTCCTAATACTCTATAATCTGGTACATGTTGATGAGCATGTTCGAGTGATTCAGTCGGAGCAGGTCTTTTCCATAGCAATGGTCCATAGAAGAAATGATACCATCGGATAGTATAATCCTTCTTGACCACTTTAGCATGTACGTAAGGTAACCAGAACAAAATTGATAAAATGGCTACGACTAATCCCGTTAAGACGATAGCGAGGGCAATGGTAGCTTGAGATAGTTTATCGAGGTTTAAAGATGGTGCTCCTTTGTACACTGTAATCCGACAGACACGCATACGCCGTCAGCCTATCGATCGTACATCATGGGACAATTTGCTATACCCATAAAGTGATCATGTCTGCAGGTTAGTAAGAGGAAAGTGACTTACCAATAGACATAGTCAAAACAGCAGCAACAGTAAAGAAATAAACAGGAGCAATCATCATTCCTGCTCTAATACTATTTTTCCTTTCTAATACGGCGTATTTCGTAATCAGGTACACCACAGCTGCGAAACCAGCTGAAATTCCAGGAGCGATAATGAATCCAGCGAAGATGGCTGCTATACCTTTAGAGCCATTCCATCCCCATTGAACGGCATCTTTACCCTGTATAGCCACTCCTACACCGGCGAGAGCACTGACGATTGAATATGTCGTAGAGACTGGCCAAGAGTTTCGAGTGGCGATCATCAACCATGTTGCTGATGCCACCAATGCGCAAGTGAAACCTAACATTTCTACACCTGCGTTAGATTGAAAGGCCGACAGGGAGATGATTCCATTTTTGATTGTGCCTGCTACTTTTGCGCCTACCAGGACTGCTCCTAGGAATTCCATCACGGCTGCGGCGAGGCATGCTTGACGGAGGGTGAGGGAACGAGATGATACGGATGTAGCGAATGAGTTGGCAACGCTGTCACCTCAATTGGGTTAGATCAGATTAATCACATTATCATGCGTATGATATTTGTGAATTAGATTAGATTAGATACTGAGAAGATAGAGCCGTGTGGACTTACTCGTTGGCACCAATATTGAATGCGTCCAATGCGGCGACTTGAAGAACGAATGTTTTAGTATAAGTGGCTGTCTATCCGTAAAGAAGATGAGTGTACTCACACAGAATCGCAATCGCAAAGATATAATCGTATTGATGCATGTAAGGCATCTTGAAGGGTTGTGTTCTTCTGAGTGGTGATCGTCGTTCCAGTCAATAACAAGTGTATCCCTATTTCTCGCGGAGGTTTGGTAGATTGAGAGGTATCTTTGACCAATCTGTGTATCGATATCTTGTGATAGTCCGAGACACAAATTTTGTAATGAGTGATGTGTAGAGAATCAACCAGTTCTTTCTTTTGATGTACATGAATCGATTATATATATATCGAGCTGATCAGTCTGTACTGCATCCTCTCTCATTATCATCCATCTCTCACCTACTCCATCACCTATGAGCAAGGAAGTCGAAAAATGAACGAATGTCTTCACCATAATCGCCAAGATACATATTTTTCTAGAAGGTCTTCCTCCCCTAAATCACCTATGCATGATGGATATATATATATGATTCTGAAGAGTTCAGAAACGTTCTAATTGAAGAGGGAGATATGAATGGCTAATCGATAAGAACGTTCATTGGTTCGAAAGAGGTGCCAAGGAATGCCAAGATCACAGAAATCGTCGAAAGTGACCACATCAATGGTCTGTGCCACTGGTACCACCTGCGAATGAGAATATTGAAGAACAACGTGCAATGTGTAGATGATAATGTCCATAAGTTCATATGCATAAAGAAACATACGTTCTACCTCTGATGTGATCTCTCAAAGCATATATTTCCCACCGATAAGCGTAGTACAGGAAGATACAAGGGAAGAGGAAAGCGATTTACCTCACCAAATAACTCGGATTCCAGCGGCCTGCTGGCTGAAGTTAATCTCAACGCTTCTACTGGTGCTCCACTTTGGGCAGAGCGATCATGTATTTGATCCCACTTTGAACGTTTCAAAATCACCGATGTATAACGTGCTTGATATGGTTGGTGGTTGCACTACGTATTCGTTTACCTCTAGAGCGAAGTGCAGATGAAACTCAAAGGGGAACGTTGAGACATCTCAACTCATCATTTCTTGACGCCTTATCAAGTCCCGGACGATCATCTGGGCAAGAAATCAAAACACAGTCCGGCGCTGAAACACACTGGATGACTGAGTTATGATCACATGAGATAGTCAATGATTCTATATACATACACACTACAAGCTGACATCAATAATCGTGAACTTCACGTTAGATTCGAGAAATGATCGTATCCTTTCGCAGCCAGGAGACCTAATACAATTGACAGACCCATTGCGATCAGCAGCCAAAAAAGAACTGTGGAAGATGACAGATCATCAGCATTGTTGCTCTGATCGTTCTTGCTTGTGTGAGCGATGGTACTGTTGAGGACTGAACAGACAAGATGAATGACCGGGTACTAACAGATAACCAGTCTTTTTAGGAATTGCCGTTTACTTGTCTTGGTTGCTAATTTCTCTTTAACCCGGACTATTTCAGAGGAAAGGTACATGTCCTGAAAGAGAGGTATATCATTGTCAGTTATGTCATCCCAGTCGATCATATGTGAAGTCTGGACTAGGCGCGTGGTAGAACTAAAGCATAAAAGTACACTGACCACTTCATCCGCCCACATTTCAATCCTTGTCAACGCATCTCCCCCCTCTCCATCCAGCTCACTTATCCTCTGTAGTCTCATCATACCGTGTTCATTCCCACTCCCATTGATACCTTTCGAGAGACTGGATAGAGATGTATGATCAGAAGAAACTACATCGTTCCAAGGTGTTGTACGTTGTTTCATCAATTCGACATCTGTCGATCTGTCCGATACGATCTTATGTAGATGCTGTTGGAATGGTGGAATATGTGCAGATAATGTTTGTTGTAATGATGCTGTTATTGCCTACAAAGTAAAGAACCAAGTCCGTCAATTACGAATGGTAATCGTAGTTCAAGTACAAGGTACATACCTCCGCATCGTCATCTATCTTGTTCACTCTTTCGAATACGTCTGGCATGTTGGTCATCACATGATGTTTGATCGTTGACTAGACTCACGACACGTCTTATGTCAGCTGGAATGCGACCTCTCTTTTATGAACGCGGATGGCCTGGACTGACCAGACTTGATCTAATCACTCTTTCATGTTCTTCACACACAGCTGTTAGCCGATCAATCTCTACTTGCAGTGGACTACGCATATCATCAGCACTTAATGAAACGAGGCCTGATAGCTCCAGTTCAGACCCACTGAGCACTCCTCGAAGCCAGGGGTAAACTCCTCTTCCTCACCGGCGGTAAGAACCTAGGTTGAAAGCTTGATGCGGTGGTATTACCATCGATGGAAGATGGTCTCCGCTGCTGATTTGTGACTGTGACTGGCGGTGCAGTCTTAGGTGAAGGTGAAGTGGGTCGATAGGTGGGTTGAACTGGTACACTGAGCTGTCTCCTTGGATCGTTTGGCATCGTATGTTATCTATTGCAAGTGGAACAACGAAACAGTCCATACAACGATAGTGCTTTAACAATCTGGTAAGGTAAGCGCACGGACCTAGGAACGATCTGTGCACCACGTGTTAGAAAGATTCCGATGGATCTATCGACCCGATCTGACGTCAGACCACACTGAGCGGGTTACCGTAGGAATGTTTGAGAACAGGGAGCAGCATGCGACGACGACCACACCTGATCGAGGAGATATATCAAGATCAAAAGGACAGAGTGCCGTAAGAAATCAATCGAGTTGTATACACCGTATATCATACATATCGTAATCAGACAGACATTCAGACACCGTCATTGACTCACTCTGACACACCGTCTCACACATCGTAGAAAATCTCGCTTGAGATATATATATCTTGATCTTTTCTCAATATGCCTCCTACTCAAATCCACAACGACGCTCAGTACGAAGCTATGGATCATCCCAAAGAAGATTGCGATGCTGCTGGTGCACCCATCAGGGGGATCCAAGTAGGTGAAACAATGTGACATGCACGGAGACCAGGTCGCTGATAATATGGTCAAATTGCAGGACCATGCATTGATTGGGAACCTCAGGGTGAGTAAAGTCTCGCTAGTCTGGCTATCATGCTACAAGATTAGTGGGATACTGATCAAGTATATCGTAGACTGCTGCTCTGGTCAGTCTGGATGGATCCATAGAATCGATGTGTATTCCGTACTTTGATTCCCCGAGGTATGTTTCCGCTAGACTACAACCCTGAATACCAAGAGCGACATCACTGATTACATGGATTGTTGTACTAGTGTCTTCGCCAGATTGGTAGATGCCAACAAAGGAGGTCATTTCTCTATCACTCCGTAAGTGCATGTCCTACGAGACGAGTATCTTATTTAGCTGATTCTGGTACAATCCGATATTGACAGAACATGGCCTTTCAAACCGTAAGTCATCAACTCTCAGAGGCAAAGAGCAGCGGGCTGACCCAACGAAATACTAGTAAACAAGCATACGCCCCGAACTCCAATGTCCTAGTCACCAAATTCCTCTCTGAGGAAGGTGTAGGAGTAATGACCGATCTACTTGTACCTAAAGGAGCGAACTTGACAGGATCACAAAGCAGATCTTTTTTACCTTGGTTAATCAGGAAAGTAGAAAGTATCAGGGGAAAGGTTCCTTTTAGAATGGAATGTGCTCCGGCTTTCAACTATTGCAGGGATAAACATACTACTGAGGTGGGTGCAATCTCAGTCTTATATCCCTTACAGAAATCCTGGGGTCATCGTTAGGATTTTCAAAGAATTGTTGGAGTTGTCGTCAATGACACTAATGCCAATACTCTTTGAAAATGTATAGCTCGTAGACGATGACTCTGTCCCATCAGAAACCGAACACACCCACAAAGGTCTATTCACCTCTCCATCACTCACCCTGGATTTACGATACCTTACCAACTCGACTGATCAATGCGTCTCAGATCCCTCCATCAAACTTCAGGTAGAAGAACTGAAAAATCGTGAACTGTTAGGTCCAGCCATAACCTCGAATTTTGAATTGGAAGAAGGGCAATGTGTCTATTTCGTCTTGAGAGAATGTGGTGATTTCAGTTATACCAATGCGGAACATGAACGAATCGCCAATCCAAACCCTCAAAGAGCTCAGTCAGTGGGTATACCGTTGGAAACTA
Source organism: Kwoniella botswanensis (assembly GCF_036426115.1). Classification (NCBI taxonomy): domain Eukaryota; kingdom Fungi; phylum Basidiomycota; class Tremellomycetes; order Tremellales; family Cryptococcaceae; genus Kwoniella; species Kwoniella botswanensis. The sequence continues at coordinate 14,684,063 of NC_088599.1, read as the reverse complement.
TGTTATCGGCTGCTTCTAAATTACGACCAAAAGAAAATCCCATGTTGACACTTGTAAGTACCTCTTATATAATTGTTTCGTATTAGCACTAATTGGTACCATACGATGTTATATGCAGTCTCTTCTCAAAGCGCTTATTAGGGATACAAATTCATATTGGCAGAATTGGATCAATAGGAGTAAGTATAAAGGCAGATGGAGAGAGGCTGTACATAGATCAGCCCTAGTCCTGTGAGTAATCAACACTTTGTCGGTTGGACTCCACTGATTACCATGGGGTTCGCACTGTTCTTCAGCAAAATGCTGGTATTCGAAGAGACGGGAGCTATCGTGGCTGCTCCGACATTCTCACTACCCGAATTCTTGGGAGGTCAAAGGAATTGGTAAGTTCGTTCTTGCTTCAATTTGGAATCCTGTATGATATCCGCTTGCTGACCTGAGTGCATTCCACAGGGATTATCGATTCACCTGGGTTAGAGATACCTCTTTCACACTGTATGCTTTGATTCGATTAGGATTTACTGAAGAGTGCGTAACTATACCAGTAACGAGATAACCATACATAACATGCCATTACTGATGGTGCGATCAATGTTCATATAGAGCCAACGCATACGTCGATTTCATCTTGGCCCGATTGAGGGACAGAAACTCTGATGGATCGTTGCAGATGTGAGTGGTCATTCACTGTGATTCGATTCAGCAGAAGATACTGACCTCGGATGATCAGTGTGTACACCATCCATGGGGGCAAAGTAAGTCTTCGTGATATCGCTTGCCATCTATGATAGTTAGGATTTAGGCTTATGAAATACTTACAGGATCTGGAAGAGATCGAGCTCGATCATCTGGAAGGACATAGGGGTTCTAAGCCCGTTAGAATTGGAAATGGTGCAGCCGATCACTTGCAGCTGGTGAGTCTCGGTACCATACAATATCAACCGATGTACTTTGACTGATATCCATCTTTGCGGTTTAGGATATCTACGGTGAATTGATGGATTGTATATACCTCGCGCAGAAGTATAGTAAGCCATTAGTGAGTACCACATTCAGAGCAGATCACTGAGAAGTGAGGTGAATCTTATGCTCTTTGTTTTTGTCGCTATAGAGCTGGGAGTCATGGGTCGCCATCCGTCAAGTGGTAGATTACGTCTGTACGCAAGTGGATGTTCCCGATCTATCTATCTGGTACGTCCCTCTTTCTATCAATCACATCACATCATACTGCAGAGAACGTATATTGAAGCGATTTGGGAATGATAGGGAAGTAAGAGGGAAAACAAAGCATTTCCTCTATTCCAAAGTGATGTTATGGTAAGTACACACTCTCTCGTCATCAATAATGCTAATAGTGTTGGACATTAGGGTGGCCATTGATCGAGGATTAAGATTAGCGGAGAAACGATGTTTACCTTGTCCGAACAGGTATAAGTGGCTTGAAGCTAGGGACAAGATCTATGAGGATATCCAATCGAAAGGATGGAAGTGAGTCAGCTCCTCGACTTGTTCTGTCTTACACTAGCAGTACAGAAGCTGATTAGAAACGTCTAGTGAGGAGAAAGGTTTTTTCAGTCAAAGTTACGAAGATAAAGATTCCCTGGATTCCGCTGTCTGTAAGTCGGCTTAGCTCCATATGTACATGATATCTGATGTAGCGATGCTGATATGGTTGAATTTGTGTTTAGTGATTATGCCACTTGTAAGTATGACAATAGTGTTGTTAATTGTTACCAGAAGGCGGCTGATGATAGGTGATTTTAGGTATTCTTCATGTCTGCGGCTGATCCAAGATTCACCAAGACCTTGGAGAATATTCTGAAGACGTGAGTCATCACCCATTTTAATGGGTTACCATTAGCAAATTTGTCTCTCGCTCGAGGCTACGTCAATATCTGCGGAACGAGTCATGCTAACATGCTCATCTTATGCTCAGGCCCGAGAAGGGAGGTTTGACAGCCAATAACTCTGTATACCGATACAACGCGGCGATATCGGATGATGGTGTAGGTGGTGAGGAAGGTGCATTCTCATTATGTACTCTATGGTGTGTGGAGGCTTTGACTAGAGCTGGAGTGTATCATAAACCGTATTTGGAGAAGGCGTGAGTGGAGTTTATTCGTCTTTTCGATTGTTGAGTAGCTGAAACATTGAGCTGGATGATAGCGTCAACATGTTCATGGACTTTTTGGGATATGGCAATCATGTGGAATTGTATTCTGAAGAAATTAGTCCAGGAGGTGAAGGTTTAGGTGTAAGTGTACACATGGACAACACATCATATGCCTTGCCTATGAAACAGACCACTGACTAATTGTGATATTGATACTGGTTCGACGTAGAATACACCACAAGCGTTCTCCCACGTTACGTTGATATCGGCTGCTTTCAACCTTGATAGAGCGCTTAGTGGAGGTACGATGTCTGCCTAGGGTATGCGTATTTACATGATAACAAAGAAGGACAATTTCGAAAGAAAGAAAGATAAGTAAATCGAAAGAGTGTCGTCATAATTACAGTACCTATAATTAGATGAAAGAATTATATACTATACAGTATGTGGTCAGCCCAATACAATCACCATGAGAGATCTCAAGAGTTTATGACGATGTCAGATTCTGAACAGAAGGGGGAAAGTCAAAAGAAAAGATGATTGATCGATATGAAACGAGATCCGCATGATCAGCAATATTTACCCTACTACTAACCATTTCTACCTTGTTGCGCTACAGTATCACTATCTTTCACCTTCACTGCTACAATGATTAGTGTTCCAGGAAGATGTCAATGTCGATGTCGATCAAAATCAAAATCACACAGTTCCACCATACTTACCGATAAACCAACAATCGAGTCAACCGATCAATTGAACAACAATTCCGATTGTGTAGGAACCATCCCATATTCACCTTCTTCCCAGTCCACATCAAGGCTGTTGAAACAATTCATTTTGGTATTCCAGACATATTTCAATCTTTTCGATAATCTCTTCATATGTTTCTGTTTCATAGTTCGTTGCGATGTGGTGGAAGGTTCAGTCTGACCCTGATGACCTTCATTCAATAGCTGTGAAGTGTCACAAATCGACTCCTGTTCCTCTTCTGGGATTGAACCTTCAATGTCAATCTCAGAATCAGAAGAGTAAGGTGATAATCCGGGTGATTTGTTTGGAAGTCCGATTCCGGTAAACTTCTTGAACTCTTCAGGTGTAACCTGGTGCAAATCAACCATATTCCTCTTTCCGTTTTTGATTTTGTGCTCATGTTTGAGAATAATCGTATTGAAAAGGGTTCTTTCTGTCTGTTGATAGGTTTCGAGGTGATGATTATCAACAACATCTCTAAACCAATCACGGTTTTTGTTCAAGCCTTCATTCAGGTCTTTACTCATTGTATTGACTATACTCATGTCACCATCGGAAGTAGGAGAGGCAGTGATACTGAATCTCTCCAACGTTTTCAAACTTGGATAATACCTTGCTGTACTGTATATCCTATATGAATTATTGCCTTTCTCAAGATGGGGTTGTGAAAATCTTTGATAGATGGTATCAAGTTCGATTTCTAGATCTTTCAAATCATCGCCTTGAACAGAATCTTGGTGGTGATGGTCATTCTCTGAAGAAGTGACCAATGATTGGACCGAACAACCTGACTCTGATTGAGGAGATCCATCATTTATGACAACGGAAGATAATTCCGAATGCCCGTTGATAGATCGGATCAAATCCGTATGAGGATCGTATGTGAATTGTTGGATCGTTAAATGAGAGCTGGACATTGTTGAGATATCTTATATATATATATATAAGTAACTTATGGTATGACAGATGAACAGTACGCTTGTGACAGAAATTCAGGCAGGTGTGTTACAGGTCAAGTCAGGTCAAACCAAAGGTTATATAAATATACATATATATTCATACTTTTATGCAGCGATACCTACAAACTAAGATCCGGTTCACCCTTACATCACCTTCCATAGTCGTCTTGGACTTCCAGAAGACTCACAAAAGAAGGTATGGGAAGAAAGGAAGGGATACCGTAGGAAGAGGAAGTTGGTCCGAGAAGTTCGGCCTCAGAGTTCTATTTCGAGCATGTTGGAAGGGGATCCTAATCCTCTGATATAGTCGATATATACGAAGGGAGTGCGTTGCGTGATTAGGAGGAAGACTTGAGCAATAACATAATAGGGCTGGGAAGGTTCGAATAATACTTGTCATAAGTGGTGTACTCGGATCTTGTTCAGGTTTCGGTAAAAAGAGAACTCTGGTAAATTTGTCTTTTGCTTCTTTCCCGAGGTTATCAGCCTTGTAAGACGCACACAGTCATTCACGGCCTTGAGATCAAAGACTCGATCAGTTGAGCTGGTCTGGTCGCGATAGCTCACAATGAATCAAGTATGATGTATAACTGCGCTCGATGCATTTCCCGCCTGCTTCGAGAGGGTACGAAAGTGGCATCGCGGGACAACGAACATGCTCACCATCCTGTTATTATACCACACGAGCCTAAGTGCCTCTGAGCGGATGAATTTTAATACTGAACCTTATACTCTGGCTCTGCAAATCCCTTCTACCCTTCTCAAACGACTTCTCTCCTTCAAGCCATGCTTTCCCTCATGGACAATTAGGATTGAATTGGCACAGGAGAGATGGCCCATAAACATACACCACTTGTTTTACGTAATAAGTGGACCTTACAACGCGTTTTTGGTTTCTCCGAATGTCAGTTAGCTTAGCTCAAGACGTGCAGACGTCTCTCTTCGCCATCATTCACTATATCCTCATCGAAATCTCTCCACAGCATCTCAACATCAATCCTACCGCCACGAAAATCAACACCGAACGAAGCAAGACGGTTTGATCTCCCAGGGCTTGAGTTCCAGTAGTGAAGATAGGTCGAATCTCGGAAGCTTACGTTGCTGTTTCGTCAACTTGTCCAGATCGTTTGAAGTTGATGAAACATAGCACTGCTTGTACAGTACAGTGAGCGGCCAGATATAGCGAACACTGATGTCGTCTCTAGACATATTCAAAATAGGAACAGCTGACCTATTCTCTTTGCTAGACTTGAACTTCCCTCTTCACACGACCCCCTACATCCTCTTTTACCATGCCCTCTTCATTACCCAGAATGGTCCTCTCCCCGATCCTTCGACTCCTCCGACTGTCCGTTCCCGTCTCAGGCTCGATCCCCAACTCTACCACACCCGCATCGTTCTTGACTCCCATATACCTCGCCCTCATCGCTTCATTGCAGAGATTAGACCTCTCTCGGGATCCTAGGAAAACACTACATAAGCTATCCAAACATAAATTCACCATAATGAATACTCTCCCTCAATTATTCATGTTGATCTGTGCCATCCATTCATTATGGATAATGCACTCTTACATCCTCAAATTACTCATCCCACTCGCATACATCACAGCAGTGATCTTACCTATAACTGGACAATTCGTTTGGCCAGCCACACCGGTATTCTGTTGGTTATTGTTATTCTTCACTGCACGATATATATCATCAGCGTCCCGACCTACCATCCACGTAGCTCTCTTACCTGCATTGGAGAGTGTACTGTACGGAGCGAATATATCGGATCTACAAACGAGATATACCAATCCCATATTAGATGTAATCGCCTGGTTACCCTATGGAGTCATTCATTTCTCAATACCTTTCGTGGTAGCGTTGATTTTATGGATGTTCGGTCCAAGAGGTGCTGTTCAGTTTTGGGGATTGGCTTTTGGTTGGATGAATTTGTTGGGTGTTTTTACTCAGTTGGTATTTCCCGCTGCTGCGCCATGTAAGTAAAACAAAACTTTTCGTTCTTGCCTACTTCTACCTGGCTACTCTCACATCATAAATTCTCTCCGCCAAGAATCCTGTAATATCGCTGATTACTATTACTCCGCAGGGTACGAGATCATCCACGGCCTCACACCCGCCGACTACTCCATGCCCGGTTCACCAGGTGGTCTACTTCGTATCGATCGAGTCTTCCATTCAAGTGGATATACCAATACGTTTGGGAACGCTCCACTTGTATTCGGTGCGGTCCCTTCCCTCCACTCAGGATGTGCAGTGATGGAAGCCCTTTTCCTATCGCACTTCTTCCCAAGATTCAAACCTTTCTATTGGGGATATGTAGGTGTATTATGGTGGGCGACAATGTACCTCTCTCATCATTATTTGATTGACGTAACTGCTGGAGCATGTTTGAGTATATTGGTATTTTACCTTACCATGCCTCTTGGATTTAAAGATGTAGATCAAATCAATTGGACAAGTAACGAAAGTGTACAAGGGTATGAGATGATCAATCAAGGTGGACCTCAAAGAGTGAAAGAGGAATTGGACCTAGATGAGGAAATTAGAAAATTAGAAGAATCAATTGATATGGATGAAGATGATATAGCGAGAAATGACGAAGAATCCAAAGTACGTGGGATAGAAAATGATACTGTATTCCCAGGTAAATTAACAGAGGAACCCGCTGCAAGTGGAAGTGGAGGTGGAACGAAGGATACTGCGGGTCAAGAGAAACCGAAGATCAAAAAGAAACGATCGGTCAGCTGGGGAGAGACAAAAGTACTGGGTGAATCTGCAGGTGGGGATATAAGTGATCAATTAGGAGAGAACGCCAAGAAAGAGACGGGCTGATCATAATTGTGATTCAGATCATTATATGGACTTTTGGTGATTTGATATCAGTATATAGATGAATACAACAAAGCTTAGAGAAGTAATTCTATATGATGTCTGACATGAAGTGCATATGCATGTTTACATATAAATGAAGAGCAAACCTAATATCTACCTATAATCCTTCCATCACTGGTTGCCACCCCACCTTGAACAGGTTGATTGGACCATCTCGATATCAATCCCATTGCTCTGGACCTTCTCACTAATTTACCTATCTTTCTCTGATTCTTCCACGTCAAACCAGTCTCGGCTCTAGATTTAATTTTACCCATTGGATTGACGAACTGCAGTGCGAAATGAGGATTGAGATCGTAATCCAATGGAGAGGTCTGGGAGAGGTGGAATGGATCGATCTTGGTCGCTATCTTTTTGGAAGGTCCTAGTAGGGGAGCTTTGGCGTAGGGTCGAGGTTCCGGGTAAAGTGAGGAGGAAGTTAGGGAATGAGGTGGAGCGTACTGGTACATCAGAAGAATGGAAGTTAGATGATTATTACTTCAGTTTGTTGACGCAAAAAGATACTTACCGAGCCAGCTCTGAATGCTTTCCGCTTCTCATCCGCCTCTGTCCTGACTCTGCTAGTCATACTATCGAATAATCGTCTGGTAGCTTCATCGGCAGAAGCGGAAGACAATACAGAAGCCAAAGAGTCTCTCGCGGTAGTACTTGGACCAGCACCCGTCGGTGTGCGATGAGCAAGGGAGGTGTGGAGTAGTCGGATCGAGATTGGTGGCCGTACCATATTGACTGGGTTGATTGCTCGTTTTGATATGCAGGATGTTAAGATAATTTGCGGGATTGTAGTTGTGGATGTTTTCGACTTGTCATGCACATCCCAGAGATTGCGAAAAGTCGAAAGTATCCTTCCCTTGCATGTGCTGTTTTATCCGAGTTGCCCATTTAACGGTGTCCGCTGCATGCATTACCTCGCGGAGACCCCACACCTCGAATAACAATTTCAACATCCTAGACAAAAATACACCAAAACAACCATTCTCTATTTCCTTGATATACTTTGCATATACCTGGTACAATTGGAAAACATCTCAAAATGGCTAAAGCCTCCTCAGCGCAAGCGGGACCCTCAAGACCCAACGGCGGCAGACCTCTCAAGCCGATACATAAGACAGTCGATCTGCTGAGAAGTAATGAGGGAGCTAAGAGGAAAGGCAAGGGGAAGGAGAAAGAAGTTCTGGGAGACGGCGTGATGGGTTTAGTTGACGGTGAGTGTAGCTCAGACGCATCTAGGCAGTCGTCTCCCGCTGTGTTTGAATATCTCATCTGAGACTGTATTTGCATAGATGTCAAACGGTTACCTGGCATGATCCAGGTTGAGAAGTTCGCAGAGGTATGTAGCTGGTGAAAATTGTATGAAATATAAGGAGCTAATGTAAATGGACAGACGAGAGCGTTGGAGATCCATGCCTTTCAGACGGCCATCAAAGTAGCTGCGTGAGCTTCTTTCTATCTCTACCGATGAAGGATGTCAAGCTGACACTTGCCTGCTTGTTCCGACGGTAGAGCTCAAGGCAGTACTCGAGCATTTCAATCGCTTCCTCGTCATCTTCGAAGAAGAGCAGCAAGTCACAATCCCCGTAGAGTACCCAAGAGGCTCAGATCAAAAGCAGCCACAGAGGTGAGCTGGGCCTTGATCGATCTCTGGATGTGTAGCTGACCCCAGACCCATCGACAGATCGATTCTGGAGACACCATAGCCAAGAAACACCGCAAGATCGCCCGACTCCGACAAAAAGGTACACTTCGAGATCATCTTTCTCGAACGGAGCAATTTGCATTGAGACAGAAAAACAAAACGTGGTTACCTACTCATATGTGGCTTGCTAAGCGATATCACATGACGAATCTTTGGGGATACAGATTACCTCTTACGCCTACCTTGAAGTCTTTCAGACCTGCTTACAGAGCTGGAAGGAGGAAGGTAATAGGATTCGATACGAGTTATTATGGTATTATAGAATTTGAAGGTTCTCGACAGGAGATTATCAGCGTACTAAGTAGAATGAGTGGAGGCAGCTTTGCTGGATCGAAGTAAGCTATACTTCGCTCGTCCTGCAAATAACACTGAAGATGATCAAACTGATATGAATTACTAGGTATGAAGATGGATCCCGTGTGGCCAATATACTATTATATTACTTCGATTCTCTCCCTACGAACCTCATTGGCCCAGCTGAAGTCATCTGGCAAAGGCCTTCACCGGGTATTGACCTACAACCCCGAGTATGGCTTCGACTTCATCCATCCATATTCAACGAAACTTGGGATGCGTTGAAAGTAGCGACCGCACAACTTCAGCAAAGTGGTTCATCTAGGATCGGAGATTTGCAGATCAGAGACTTGAGAGGAGATATAAATTCGATTGACCTCATTGGACCCAAGTCAGGAAAGGTTTTGCGAAGGGTATCGAGGTTGTGTAGAGATGAAAAGGGAGTCAAGAGTAAAGTAAGCTGTCATCTGCAGGCGGGTCCGCATCAAGCTCACAATGTTCATAGTTCTTCGAAAGCCTCAGAGATCTGGATGATCCCGCTCAATTGACAGAAGGAATGGTTGTGGGATTGAAAGTACATGATCCCAGGCTGAAGTGAGTACCTGGGACCGAACCTCGCTCGATTTCAATACGGCACCCGCTGACTGATATCTGTGCAGCTTCCCTCCCCCTCGTCTTTCACCGAAAAGTACAGACATGATCGAAGAGGAAATCTTGCGATCGAATCATCTCCAGCCCTCACCTGATCTTGCTCAGAGTACGCTCTGGGACAGTAATGTCAGGGAAGATCTGTCCAAAGCGGCATACACGAAATATCAACTGGACGCTAGACGTCACCGAGTAAGTGGTGGCTAAAAATCCTGCCATTAATAAAGGTTGACGTATCGAACATTTCTAGTTAGGATTGCCTGGTACCAAGCTACGACCTTCATCAACTGATGATCGACTCCCTATCCTACTATATCAACGATCCATCTCATCGCCGTCTAAACCTTCCGAAGGATTCTACGGCTTTACTATCCTTCTACCTCCCGGTACATGGGCACAATACTTCCTTTCTTCCCTTGTCTACTCTGGTGTATTGGTTGGTGGATTGAGAGAACGAGCTGTACAACATCGAGAAGCGGGAGTGTCCTCCTTCCCCGAACATTACGGTCAGACCTGCAAAGCCGGTAGGGAATGGGAGATGAAGAAGGGCGACAAGGAGAAAGAAACGTTTGATAGGAAACCACCGGGGAAAAGACCTGAGTTCAGGTTGATAGGTACGCAGGATCCTTGGATACCTGACTGGAATAAGGTGATGGTGAGTTATTTTTCTAAAGTATCCATTGAATTGTGGTGGGCTAATGATTTACGTCTGGTGTAGAGCAATCAATGCAGTGAAGAGTCCTCGCTCAACGGATCCGGATCCGGTGCTGCAAGTAAACCATGGCTCTTACCATCTCCTTTCACTTCGCATCTCACACCAAACCTCAATTCCATGAATTTGCTCAGAATGCTTAATGCCTTCCGGGAACAGCGCTCATTGGTCCCTTTACCATCTGAAAAGGGTCGACAGTTGTTCGATTCAGCTCTGGTACATGTCGAAGTCAACGTACTGGGCAGAGGCTCGCCGGGAGATATGGCTATATTATGTACGCTACCGAAAGGAGAAAGAGTGAAATGGATAGAAGCGTATGAAAAAGGAGCTCAAGTAGAGTCGGGACAATTGAGTGATTTACATAAAGTAAGCATACCACCTCGGCTTCACCAACCATTCGCCCTGTGATTGAAGTGTGACGAGCTGATTTAGGTTTGGATAGCTTGAAGAGGTTTTACCGTCTCAGGATAGTGTGATCGGATATACGACTACTGGAAATTTCTCCCTATCCCGAGGACAAGGATATGCAATAGGTGCTATCACTCTTAAATCTTATATTGATCTTCTTAAGACTGCTGGACCGGAGGAGGAATACAAGGATGGATGGGAACAGAGGGTTCTGGTTAGGGTTAGAAATAGGGATGGGAGGTTGAGCAGGTTGGCGGAACTGAAGTTGATCTTGAATTAGGTGAAATGCATATGACAAGTATCTGATGATATAGCAGCAAGGTGATCCTGTGCTACTCGATGCTGTGTTGAACCTCAAGAATGATCGGTCCAGAAAATCTCCGACTCCGTCTCCGTCCCTGATCGATTCGATCACGGTGCTCCGCCGAGGACGAAGTGTAGCATCGAGCATTAAGGACGTCATCATGCATGTTGAACGATCTGCCTGAAAGCTGTGGTATATAGTGTACTTTTAGGACCTAATCTAATCGAGAAAGGACGTTCAGAAATATCGAGTGATGAAATGAAACACTATAGCAACATAGCCTTTGTCTTCATCCTTTCATTTCAACCAGTCTTGCTCACTCTTTCAAGGGATCATACTGCATTCATTCATCATATGTACAGCCCCAGCTCCTTTGATTACTAATCTTATACATGTACGGTCCGCTGAAAAAGTACGTCAGCGACTCAAGGTCATGCATATAAATAAGACAAGTGAGATTAAAGATCGTCTTCGTCTTTCAAGTCAATTACATCACTGCTTTTGTGTCTATCAATTGAACCAAGATTGTGAATTTCACTATAACTTTGTGTATTGTACACCTCCGACAAGAATTATATTGTGATCTTCTCTTCTCTTGTCACAAAATGTTGAATACCATCACCATCGCACTTTTACCGATCTTGCTCGGTCCAGTCATCAGTGCTAGTGCCATTCCCATCTCTACTAGACAATTCTCAGAGCCGGATCTCGGTCCAGCAGTCAAGATTCAACGTAAGTTTGAGATTCGGATGTTTCATCTCTTACCGTGTAGCTAATTGTTGATCTTCATGGTTCTGTGTTAGCAATCTCATACGATGATTTATGTTTGACAGTAATTGGACCGAAGTTGGTCCCAGGAGCAGCCGTAGAACTGTAAGTTATAGCCACATACTTTCCTGTTGCAGTTCATCATACATTGTACGTTGTACAATGTATCATACATTCACCTCGTCGATATACGATATACTGATCATATTGTCTACTCGTAGAGCGACTTGTTTCGATTCCTCAGATTCTAATGTCAATCATCAACAATGGCACGGATGGTCCAATGACCCAAACCAGCAATTCACCTTGTCCATTCAAGATAATGATAATAGATATTGTCTAGACAAAGGTGAAAAGCCTAATGGCGATGGAGACTCTCAAGAATTCAATGGAACGAAATTGAAATTGACTGAATGTTCGAATGGTGTACCGAATTCGCAATTGTGTGGATATGATCAAAGTAATAATCAATTGAGATTCGTTGATATCTGTGAGTTTGAAGTTCGATATTTCCTTTATATATATAAATATATGTAATATGTCCAGTAACTATTTAGGGGAACGCCTGAAACTGATTGATTCATTGAACTTCATTTTATTGTAGTCGCACCTAACACTGATAGCAAGAAAAGATGTTTGGATGTTGTCGAAGATTCTCAATCGTACCAACCTGATGGACTTGAATTTAGCGTTCAGAAGAGTGTACAACTCTGGGAATGTGTCGATGGAAATACCAACCAGGTGAGTGGAATGAAGATAAAATTATAACGCTAAGTGCTGATTATATAACTTGGTTTTCAACCCTTACTCCAGATCTGGCGATCGACCGATGCCTAAAGGACTAATCGTTTCGTTTCTACGTTCATGTTCATCATGTAATACTTAAACACATCTGTGTATACATGCATACTTTGACATGTGATTGTTACAGTTTCTATCTTTTCCGATGATCACTGGCTTGTTTGGCAGCAGCTTGATGGTAGAAAGTCACTCGTAAATTATGATACATCTCAGAATTTTCAGCTACTATACCTAGCATACACATCTCTCATTTCGTTCCAGCATATACAAAACCTCATCATCTCTTTTCATATATCCCATAAGTAAATTATGTAGTCATTTAAGCCATCACGATATACACAATCATCAATCCCACCCCGATCATTCGGTATATCATGATCAACAGATCAAGTCAGGAATCACGACCTCTGCACATGAACAAACCTCTAAATTAGCAATACACCGAGACAGACATCAAAGAATCACTCACTTAGTCACTACCGCCCATCCCTCTCCTGCTTCGAAATCACCCGGATCTTCATCATCCAATAAGGGTGATTTGGGCGAACGTCTCGCAGAAAGCCTTTTGGAAAGTGAAGAAGAAGGTTTGATAGCTTGCGGTGTAGCTTCTAAATCTTCTTCTCCTTCTTCTCCACCACCACCAACACCACCATCTTCCTTTTCTATGTTATCAGCTCCGGGCAGAGGGGATCCTTGATCTACGGATAATCTTTGATTTTTTAGAGATTTCGATTTACCAGGTATTTTGGCAATTGGCGTAGTAGGATATTGACCTGGTACTTCAATCTCCTTCTGACTCGTATTGCTATCTCCCGAATCTTGCCTTGAGGGTTGTTCACTTGCACCGTCACCGCCAGAAGGAGCAGCAGGAGGAGCAGTGTGGAACGATTGTTTTTGAGGTGTGTTAACAGGCGAAGAAACGTGTACTTCAACCCTAGGTTTATCCTCATCAGGTACATCCGGAAATGATTTCAGAAAATTGCCATCGATAGGCGTGGTCACCCCACTTCCGCTAGTTCCTCCGCTAACACCAGGAATATCAAGTTCGACAGGTGTAGAGATCGGGTCTTCAACATCCGGATCGGCGGTTGGTGGGTCAGGAAATGCAGGTGCAGACGTTTCTGCTTCACCTTGGGGAGTTTTCTCGGCGCTGATATCTTCTTTAGCAGTGTAGAATGGTTCTTCGGCGTTTGCCGAGGCGGGTTGAGCTATGGGAGCAGGTTCAAAATTTAGTTGTTTGGGATCGGAGGGTGATGTGGGTTCGACTTCTTCCTTATTCACTTCAGCACCAATTGCAGTCACAGGTGGTTGATCGGTTTTGGATGCAAGGTCTTGAGCATCTGCATCGCTAGGTTCCTGTTTTGGAGTTGTGGGAGATCCGCCTACAATGTCAGAAGGTGATTTAGCTTCATCTTCACCTTTTGGGCTATCCTCCTTCGATTCCTCGGATCGGACGCTGACTGGAGTGGGAGGAACTTCCACTCCAGTTGGCTGAGTGGGTTCACCGATATCTTCCGCTACTGATGAAGTCACCTCTACAGGATCGACATCTTGAGTGGGTGTATCCTCACTAGTCGATTCTCGAATATCTCCCTTTGGCAGTTCATCTGCAGTTGACTTCTCCTCAGCAGCTCCGTCACCACCATCTTCTGATTCCTGTTGATCCCCAACCTCCTTCGCCTTATCATTCTTTTCCACTTCACTGATGGGTCTAGCAGCTTCCTGTAGTGTCGGGGGTTTATCTTCAGGTTTATAAGGATCTTTCTTGGCAGATTTGGAATCATCACCTTTGTAAGTCGGATTGATCAAGTCTGGATCATTGTTCTTCGGCGGTTTACTTTGATTCGCATATGGATCAGCATGCTGTTCGTTGCTAGCACCTCTTTCTTCATGTTTGTGAACTTCATCATCTTGAATTTCAAAATCAGTCTCAAGCGGTTGGTATTTCTTTGCTCCTCCATCTTTAGCTTCCATTTCACCTGGACCAACAAAGACGGTTTCTTCCTTTTCGTTAATACCACCAGTATAATTACTGATGTCTTGTGATTCCTCTTCACCAGGTTCAATCACCTGGTCGGCAGTTTCGATATCTTCCATACGTTGTCCTGCTTCTCCACCTTGTTCTTTCACTTCATCAGGTGCGATATCATGTTCAGCCAAATTCTGCGTATACGTATCGCCCACCATCGCATTGGGGGGTACAGACATCCCGACAACTTGAGACGGTTGTTCCTCAGGTCCAGACTCGACTTTGTTCTCGTCACCTGCCGCACCAAGCTTACCGGCTTTCAGGTCATCCAAATCAGGAGCTTGGTTGGGATCCGGTTTATGCTGGGAGTGATAAGAATCGGGTTGGGATTGAGATCTCTCGTTGGCTTTGTTGTCACTCGACGTTTTCGGTGCAGGCGATAATCTACCGGCTTTGAGATCAGCCAGATCAGGTGCCAGGTTGGGGTTTTCTTCCTTGGTCCGGTCCTCCGGTCTAGATTCCTCGTCGATAGGTTCTCCAGCTTCAGATACGTCACTCGCATCATCAGCAGCACTCGAGATTTCATCAGATACGATGGCGCCTTCCGGGAGATCGCTACTTTGTTCCACCGGTAGTTTCTCTTTGGGTGGTTCAGGTGTGACATCTTTATCATCGTTATCGCCTTTCTTCACCTCTAGGTTCTCCAATCTGTTGCCTAACTCTTCTACATCGTTATCACCCAAAACACTTCCTTCTCCCACTACACTGCCTTCTCCGACGACGCTTCCTTCTCCCAGCTCTCGTCTTGCTGCTCTGGGCGTTCCAACTGGAGTTGACACACCGCTAACATCTTGCATCATCTGGGTTTCTTCCTCACTTCCTCTTGAGGCGGTTGCGAGGGAAGACGAGACGGAAGGAGCGAACGATTTGCTATTTGAGGATTGTTGAGAAAGACCTCTAACCATAGGATTGACCGCTACACCGGCTGCGTTGGCAGTAGCCAACTTGAGATTGGGAGCGACAAGGTCATACTCTGGTGCTGGCAGGGGTGGTGTACCGGTAGCGATAGGAGTGGACGGTACAGATAAAGATAGTTCAGATACTGTATCGCCCGCTTCTGCTCTTGTCGAAGAAGGGGTAGCTGCACCCGGACCACTGTCGTCCAAGGTTGGTAAAGAGGCAGCAAGTAAAGAAGGGGGAATACCAGCACCTGGGGAAGTAGGCGGTGAAGATGATCTGGAAGTGATAGGTGAATTGGATGATTCCAGAGTGGCTGCGCTTGAATCAACTGATCCTGAGGGACTAGCTGATCTAGCTCCTCCAGTACCAGTAGCCGTAGATGGTTTGGGTACAGTAGCTGAAGAAGGGGTACTACCAGAATTGGAAGAACCGGTTGATTGATTTTGTAGATAAATCTGTCCACTGCTCCCCATACTTGGAATTCGATTTCCGATCAATCCTCTATTCTCTGAGATCCTCCTATTCCCCACCGGATGCCCACCTCCTCCGGAATTGATCATACCTGCGCTCTTCGGGTCCAGACTCGGTATTCGATTTCCAATCAATCCACCACGCTGGACAGAAGGTTGCGAATGCGGGAACTGGCTTCTGGGCACTGGTGGTGGTGCAGAGGGATTGTTGAATTTAGCAATTCGGTCTTTGAGCGATCCAGATACGATACGTCCTTGAGGTTGACCAGAAGGAGAAGATGAGCGTGAGTTGCCAGAGGGCGGTGTCAATGAATCGTCAGGCCTGAAAGCGGATGATGAGTATGAGATGCAGTGGCAAGAGAGTCGAGCATGAGTCACTCACATTTTGATTGACTATGTGTATTGGTCGGTGTTGGCTAGGTTGAGAGCGTGCGTTGAAAAGTCGTGGTATCTGTCAATCCAACCTTTTTCCCAAATCAGCTGCATTGTACTACAACCTGCATGAATTGGTTGCAGTCCATGCGCGTCGCGTGACTCACCTGGCTGAAAGTTGATCAGCGATCTGATGCTAGCGAGACTTCTAGCGGTGTTTTGGTGGTGCTACTGCTGTATCAGCCCGGTGGATGGGTATCCAGGATGCTATGCTTGTGACAAGTATCGAAGGTGTAGAGAAGACACGTCCAACTATATTCTCGATACTTTGCTTTGTACTCACTCACTCTACTCTTCTGTGGGTGCGCACTCTCGCGATGACGATATCTGCGGTATCAGACGATGCTTTACGTAAACGACGTATCTGCGTTCCCAGCGGTGATCTTCGTCTTCCACTTGAACGCGTCAATTCGAGTAAACAAAGACCAAGAACATTGGAGATCAAGTAATACTCATCCTTCACCGCATATCAAGCTTATCCTTGACGCCCATAACGCATGAACCAACCAAGCCAGTTCATATAGTCCCAACATGGGTCTACAAAGGACTCCTCCCACACGCTCACAGCCCCTTCCATCCGTATCACCCGTTCCTCCTCCTGTCCAATCAACAGAAGATGTCGACGCCCCCATTCAGCCCCAGGGACACGATGAGGCAGATAAGACCACCATCTCAAACATCTCGGACTCGAAAGCTTTCGCACCTCGACATCCAGGCGTGATGCGTACTCCACCACATTCATCTGGCTCTGCTGAGCACGAAGATCAGATAAATAGGTTCGAACATGTTGATGAAAGACCCATCCGACCTGCACCTTTTCCACCTCGCGAAGAGACATCTCTTAGACCTATGGAGTTGGACGTACCTCAGATACAGCTAGAGGCAGATAAGACGATCGTAATCGAGGAGGATTCACAAGCTGAGTCATCAATCGAACAGCAGATGGTCATCGATACGGAACAAAGTCCCGCAAAACAGATATCAATGCCAGTCGATCGAAATCAGATACATTCTGGGTCAGCTCCTATGGAGATTGACATTCCCGTACAACAGGCAGATCCAGAAAGATCTACCACACCCACATACAACCCACAACAACCTTCAGCTCAAGCTGGACCATCCACAATTCATGCTCCGCCGCCAACCACGCCCTCTTCACAGAGTACGATTCCCAAAACACCGAGATCAAGAAGGAAGACAATGGAACCTTTACCTTCACCTCCTCGAATACCATCTGTACATCAGGAAGAAGAATATCAATTTGGAAGGAGATATCAACTGACGATGGAAACGCTCGAAAGAGCTGTCAAGGCTGGTGCACAAAGGTGGACGTGAGTTTGGGATAGTCTTCCTCCCTGATTTTCTAAGTATCGTTATCTCACGTCCGATTAGGTATGTAAGTGTGGATAAGCTAACTCGTAAGATCATCTTGCGCACATGCAGGACCGAACACTTGAAAGGATGTTTCCCCCAACTTACCAAAGACCTAGGGAAACCAATGGAAGATATCTGTACGTCTGCCAGTCAAAGTATGCGTCAAAATATTCTTGTGAGTCAAGAGTCAAGCGTAACCCGATTCGCATGTGCATCCGTCGGAGCTGATGGATTGGCCGAATTTGGATGGAACAGGCAAGTGCAGCGGAACACATGAAACACTACAAAGTCGGACCTGCCTTACAAGCTATTGACGAAGTTGATAAAGAAGCTAAAGATTATAGGAGGTTCAATCCGCCCGAATCGGATATAGGGAAATTGGGTAGACCAGATGCTTGGAGGTGAGTTCCGGGGGGTGATCAACATCATCATGCCATACTGCAACATCCACCTAGTTGAGAAGTGGTCTTATGTCGAAATCCAATGTTGATATAATAGATACAATAGGATAATATGCTAATCATCCTTTTCTTCTCACTGCAGACCCGACGTGACACCTAATGCATTGACGATATCATCCGTACTACCAGTATACGACAACTCATATTCCAAGCTCAGAGAAGAATATCTCGAGGTGAGTCAACAAAGGATATTGTGTCTTCTGTTCGACACATACGTGATTCGGCGCTGACCAGACGATGATTCTCATATGGTCGTTTTCAGCTACATAAATACTGCTCGGACAAGTACAAAACATTGATAGAGAAGCAAAATCAATTAAACGAGTTGGAAAATGGAGTTTCAGATGGTGTAATCGAATTAGAAAAGGCAAGTTCACAATAACCTGCACCCTCATATATCTCATTATGTCATCCTATCATTATACTGATTTTGATCTTCTTCTTTCTTGGCTTTCATTAGACAATTGAGATTTTGTATAATCTACCAATGGAAGATATGATGATTTGGACGGAATCTGCTGAAAGTAAATTAGATACTAGGGCACCTGAACAGATTCAGTAACTTCCCTGTGGAATGTTACTTTTTCCCTTTGGTAGGTGGATAGATGGATTTGTGTGGTATGTCTTCGGCTGGCTTGTACTCTGTATGCAGATCATGAATGATATCGAAGGTTTTGACTTTGAGTTGTCGTTGTTGTTTTCATCCAGACCTGCATTCTTTCGTGCATTGACGGTCAAAGGGAAACTACCTTACATTTTCTATCAATGCATCTTGAAGATAGTGTCTACAACGGAAAACAATTGTATTATCGACTAATTCGCGTCCTATCTAGGTACAAGATCCACCTCGAATCGTTCCTATCTTTTATAACAGGCGGCACCATTTGATTTACTTGTTATGCCATAATAGCGTCTTGAGACCGGTCCAAGCTTCCGAATCGTGGTATAGGTATCCTACGATATATCAATATACCATCAGCTTCAGCTGTCAACTAAACAATCCTGTAATTGAGATTTTGCCTTGTGTGTATAATTATAGTTTTCGCATTGAATGTACATTGAATGTAAAATCGCACTCACGCATACTATTGCCCATACCAGGTTGGATTCTCTCCCCTCTATGTCTAAACATGTACATGACCCCCGCCCATGATAACGCACTTACAATTGCGAAGGGCAGTTGAGAGGGTGGGATGGGTTTGGGATTAGCCTGAGGGGATGTGAGCGACGGGAGTGGGTGTTTCAAGGGTGAAATGGGAGTTGAGGGTTGTTGGACTGATGAATTGGTGTAAAGTCGAGGTAAGAGGGATAAGAGGACTCGGGACATTACGTAGAGTACGATCTGCTCGTTTATCTATTGTATAGTATTGCAAGAATCGTAAACAAATCAATTGGCAAACATAGTCAAGCCAGTCAGATTTAGGTTCAGATGAGGTGAGCGAAAGGAAGATATCCAACTCACTGGTGTTCTCTCCCCGAAAACTAACCAACCACCCAACCCACCCGCAAAGAACGTATCCAAATCTCTTTCTTTACCCCCATTAAGCTTTTTCTGCAACAACAATAATGTCTTGTATATCGTTACGAACTTGCACAGGTTCAAGGCATGAGTTCTCGTAGCTGTGAATATACCTTTGATCTTGGCTGGCCATCTGTTAGAAACGACAATAAACGGGCTCAGCGAAATACTTATATCGATGAAGATTACACTCAGTATGGACAGACTCACGGTTTATGAGAGAATAATAAGGTCATTACCAGAGCATGTGGGAATCCTATTCATGATAATTTCACCATAAGCATGGTCAGTCTATCATTGAAGAGGTAGATGTGATGTGATAGAGATGACATACGGATCTTCACTCCATATACTAAACCATTTCTGGCACCTTTCAACACGGCCAGTAACTCCTGATTAGCAGGGCTACACCAAATGTCAGCTTTACCTATAGCACCGAGGTACGCCTGGGCTCACTTCAGGATGAACTGCTGGATGGCAGACATGATGATCGCGTCGCACAGAGGTGGAGCGAGATGAAGAGAATCAACGAGAGATAGCGGGGATATTCCAGACAATGAAGAGGATTGGCTCCTTCCTGCTCGTGGCTAGTCGGTCAATCGAGGCGATCAGTGATATTGAGTGGAGATATTTGAATGAATGAATGAATAGTCAAGTACGAATCATATCACAACTTCAGTTTTCGTTTTCGTCTTTGTTTGCGATCAACAAAGCTAAGCTAAAAACAGTGCAAACCTAACATCTTGTTCCGGTTAAATCACATAGGGGATTAACCGGAACAGGAAAGGAAGAACGCAGCAGCGATCGAGGTTGATAAGAAATGGTGTGGTCGTAGTTACCCATTCTTTCTAGCAGATGTGCACCGTACGAGTATATATACATTCACATAAGGTCTGATGAGGTCTGATTGACTTAAAACTCAATCGACCTTGTGAATGGAGCATTCCCGACGCAAGAACCACCCTTACCTTTTCGGACCGAACAAAGATCGGACAGGTGAATCATCATCTCCGATGGCCGTCGGGCAATCAGCTATCCCAGTGTTTTACGACTGCAAGTGATCCATCTTCACCTCAATGAGATCGCCGAGGTGAAGTAAACTTACTCGTCTTACTCATCCACGTTCAGTTCCATATTATTCATCAATGTGAATTAGTCATCAGTCATGAGTCATTGTTCAGCTTGCAAGACGACGGTGGAAGGTATATAAACAATCGGGATTGACAAGATATTGACAGAACTGACCGAGACCACAACCGTTACGAACAATGTCGAGCCCGACCACCGTCCTCATAACAGGAGCTAACACAGGTATAGGCTATCAAACGGCCTTACAACTCCTTCTTTCCCTCAATGACACCTACAAGATCTTCGTCGGCGCAAGGTCAATCGAGAAATCACAACAAGCTATCAAAGAATTACGACAAGATGCTACACAGACCAAGTCGGAGCTTGAACCGTTGGTAGTAGACCTGGAGGATGATGAGAGTATCAAGAGAGCTTATGAGGAAGTGGACAGGAAAGTAGAAAAGTTGGACGTTTTAGTTAATAATGCTGGTGAGTGTTGATATGCTGTCCCTCCTTACCAATCGACTTTGTCCGGTTACCTCTGACCGAAAAATCTAGGATATACGCTGATATTGAGGTAATCATAGGTGTATTACTCGATAGTCAAGCCAAAATACAGAACCTCTCCACCCGTCAACTATTCCTTCAAACATTCAATACCAACGTATTCGGTGTTCAAGTCCTCACCGAGAGATTTATCCCTCTCTTATTGAAATCTACTTCTCCACGCCTCCTATTCCTCGGAACAAGTATGTCATCACTCACCATCTCTGAAAACCCTAATCCATATTTCAACCATCCTCCTCCTGCAGGGTGGCCGAAAGAGAATCCGGATTCCTGGGCATACAAATCAAGTAAATTGGCGTTAATGATGATTATGAGAGATTGGTCCAAAACTCTAAGGAACGATAATGTAAAAGTATGGGGTATCAACCCAGGTCTTGTCGCGACGAACTTGGGAGGAAGTAAAGAATTCCTTAAATCCATTGGAGCGGGCGATCCGGCGGGATCGGGTAGGTTGATTAGGGGTGTTATTGAAGGCGAGAGAGATGGGGATGTGGGGAAGTTGATTGCTGCGGAGGATGATTATTTTGGTAGTGTTGTACCATGGTGAGGCAAAATGCATATTTGTCAATATGTCCGGAGTTGCGGACAAGATTATCTCTATCAGGGGTTAGTCAACTGTGTATTTCTATCCGAGTTGTGCGGTGCAAAAACCGGTTTCAAGTTAGACTCGCGCTTGTCACTAGTCGCCGTGCATGTACATATTTATAATCAGAACATGCACTTGATGGTCAGATTTAAACATGCTATAAATAGATCATCGAATATCAGGAAGACGAACGTAAAATCCCAGTGTCTTATCTTGTTGGAAAATACCTCAACCTCGGCGTCGCGTTTGACGAGCGGGAGACCGAATGAAAACCTCATTCGAGTACATTACTGTGACTTATATAAGACGATGGCACTGACAGCGGTGATCGTGAAGTACTCTTATTGTCAACGAACATCTGTCATCAAAGTTCTATACTACCTACTACCCAATATTCAATCTGACAATGTCTCTCAGTCCCAATACTGAACAGAAAACGAAAGTCCTCATCACAGGAGCCAATACAGGAATAGGGTACGAGACCTGCCTGGCGCTCCTCCGATCCCCAATCCCATGTACGATCTTCCTTGGTTCAAGGTCAAGGATCAATGCTGAAAATGCAATCAAGAAGCTTTACGAGCAGATTAATGTCGACCGATCAAGCTCCGGCTCTGACTCAGAGGTGATTCCGGTTGTTGTTGATTTGGAAAGTGACGAGTCTATATCAGCATGTTATGAGGAAGTGAAAAGTAGGACAGATAAACTTGACGTCCTGGTGAACAATGCTGGTCTGTCCTCGTATTTGATATAGGGGTGATTGATCTCCAGCGCTGATATGTGAGAGATCATTGGAATGTGCAGGAGCAGCGTTCGATGGAACTGGATCCAAAAATGGAATGAGTCAAAGGGAGATTTTTAATCGAACGTTTGATATCAACGTCACCGGAACTCATGCTATAACTCAAACGTTCATACCGCTTCTATTCAACTCGGCCAATCCAAGAATCCTATTTCTTACTTCTGGATCAGCTAGTCTGACACGTACGGAGGATACTAGCTTCTCACTTAACAAATCGCCCGGACCGGGATGGCCCAAAGAAGAAGAAGGGGAAGGAGGATATTTATCGTATAAATCATCCAAGTTGGCTTTGAATATGATAATGAGGGACTGGATCAGGTTGTTGCGCAATGATCACAAGTTCAAGATATGGTCCATCAATCCTGGAACAGTCCTAACTGGTCTAGGAGGCGATAAAGAGCAATTGAAGAAATGGAATGCCAAATCACCGGAGACAAGTGGGATATTCATTAGAGATGTGATCGAGGGAAAGAGGGATGATCAAGTTGGGAAAAGTATCTCACCACCTGGCGCACCTTCAGGTGATATCCTGCCTTGGTAGGGTGGTAAATATATGTATATGCATACTTGGTTCTCGATCACTGTTATACATGTTAAAATGGCCAGACAAATTTCAGACTACGGGTTTCTCTTTTTTTCGTTTCTCGTTTCTTTTCTTTTCGTTTCTTTTAGCATTTGACAATTGACTTTTTTTCTTGTTTCGTGTTTTCTTGTTGATACCCGGGCAAGCACAGACTTACTACAGCAAGGCCTGGTAGAGTCAGATATATGGATATACCTTGGTCTAGTAGTCAGATTGACTTTGACCGTATCCTTGGGTTTGTCCCATACCCATACCGCCGCCACCTCCGGTTCCTCTGAGGTTTTGAGTACCTCCAGTAGAAGAGGTGTTAAAATCGTCGCCTATCAAAATGGTCATCAACTTGGTCAGTCTCAAATAGCAAAGGGTTTCATACGTATACGCAGTCCAGCCGAAAAGCAGATGCCCGTGAAGCTTACTTGTAGAGTAGCAGGAAGGATTTCGGGCATCACTCACCAGTCATATCTCCCCTACCTGACATGGTATTGAGATTATCATCATCTCTACCCATTCCCATGCCCATACCTGAGCTTGTACCTGTACCGCCCATTCCCATTCTACCTCCAGATCGGTCCATATCATCTCCTATACACAGCTCAACCATCAGCCTTTAACCCACGAACTTGAAAGAGAGGGATATGTGATATCACTTACCATATCCAGATTGACCGGTTCTACCGCCCATTCCCATTCCCATATTCTCACCAGACTCATCGTCTCGAGTATTTCTGTATTCTCCCGTCAGTGAATTCATCCAGATGATAGTCATGGACCTTCTACTACTAACCCATATCCAGTCATACCCATTCCAGTTCCTGAACCTTGCTCCGCAAACCTTCCAGTGTTTCCAGCTCCAGTCCCATCGGCACCTGTGAAGGTATCGTTAGGAGAACCCATACCTAGATCGGATCCTCTTGAAGATTCGAATGAGGTTCCCCGTTCGTTTTGAGAGTTATCACCCATCATTCCTTGGTTGTATGATGGGTTGTTGTAGTCGTCGTTACCTGGTTTGGAATATTCGGATTGTTGACCTCCGCTGCCGGACTAGCGCAAGGTCCATCACATCAACGGAAAGACGAGGTAAGGAAGAGGAAGACGATTGACATACTTGAGAACCGGGCATGACATCTTTGACTTTATCCATAATCTGTCGTCAAGTATCAGTTATCAGTCTCCTTTACTGGACCGTCAGAGCCTCGGATAAGATGTAGGACTTACACCCATATTGAATGATTTAAGATATCAAAGTTAGCGTCTAAATGATTTAATTTGTGTGTAAGGTATTTCCTTTAGATATTGGAAGGGAGTGGAGTAAAGAACTCCTCACACTTGGTGGAGCCGGGATATATATGTAGAGGAAGAGAAGGGATACACAGCTTCATGACAGATATCACATGGACCATAATTTCTTATGAATCATAATGACGTCCATGACGTTTCTGTGTCGATTCAAATGATAAGATGAGATACGACGACGATGTTTTCGGCTGACCGAGTGTGAAAGTAGAATGGGGTCATCTGTAAGAGTGAGTTACAGTAAAGCTAGTCACAGTCATGAGATCCAGATCCAGACCCAGACCAGCTATTTCAAAAATAACAACAAGTAAAAATAATAGAATGACTAATCCTCTTGAAGGTCATGACTTAATGCATTCCGTGCCTGCGTTAGGCTGCGCAGAGAAAATGTTATCGATAAGACAACATCAGCATCCATCATCAAGGCACAAGAAGGTTTAGGTAATCCCTCTTATTGAATCCTAACTTCACAGATATGAAGTCATCCCTTGCCGCTGGTCTCAGTAGCAGACGCACACAAATTTGTACGTCAGGTCTCTTGTCACTTGCTTCTCAATACAATCCTGATATGGAAATCTAATGTGGGTAACATCGAGATCACTACAACACCATATCAATATACATGGCCACATATAATCCTTCTATACCTTATATCCTCCTACATATACAATCCCTGTACTTACTGACAAAACTATGCAATTCTATCTTCTAAAACGGTGGATTATACGATCTGACTCTGTAGGATCCATTACGAATCAGGTTAGAATGAGATTTATTGCAACTTCTCGTCACTCGCAGAGACTATATCACTCACTTTGAGAAGTAGAATGGTTTCTGATGTTTTAGCGCCAGCGCCAGTACTTCACCAGTCATGAGATTTATCGATCTATATTCCAAGATCTCTAGTTTGTTCCATCTATCGACGTGTCATATTGACGCAGATCAGTACGAGATTCCCACAAACAAGGCATTCCGGAACTTTCGAGTCGTACCAAGCCAAAGTATAACTCACCTCCCTCGACCAGTTGACTTCAGAATCAATTCCATCTCAAACTCATACTTCGGACTTTCGTTTCCCGGTTCTAGCAAGTCGGTAATAATTACCCTAGCAAACTTTTTACCGTCTTTAGTCGTTTGCGAATCCACGTTTGTATTTGAATTCTTATCTGAATCTGATCTGATTAAACGCCAGCGACCGAAATGTAAACCTTTACCTCGGATGGACGGCCGAAGGGATGGTACGATTTCCGATGGACTATTGCAATAAATCCTGTATCAGCTCGAGTGATGTGGGAAGTGTGGTAGGATACTTACTGATCCGTTGTGAGGAATGATATCACATTGCCATCAGGGTAGAACCGCAAGAATCGATGGTATGTTACTGTGAGGGTATGGATGTTAGCATGACTGCGGATTACGCTATGAAGAGGATAGAAGGGATCCTAACGCACTCATGTGTGTGATCTATAACGGAGGAAAGACAGAGTTAGTTACTGATATACCGTTATGTCTATTCTGTTCCAAAGTGAAGAAACTCACCGTTACCCATTCTTCACCTGCACCAGGACGGCTGTATAATTACACAGCAATCAGCTCAACCATCGTCAATGACCATGATTTTTCTCAGTAATTCACATATAATGACAAACCGCAATGTAGCATCCATCCATCCTTATCCTCTCTTCCTCTACTACCGTCGTTCTCCACTCGTCTCTATGTCTTTTGACTAGATCTTTCACCCGGATAGGTTCTACCCTTGATTCCTCGTTGAATTTCTGCGATATCATTCCTTCATTCTCGCCATCGCCACCCGTCCGTTCCTGCATATCTCCAGTAATTTGGGGCGCAGGTGGTAACATCGCCGGAGGTTTGTATATTCTCTCAGCTATATCCCTCCAAGCCAGGGAGACATGTGTCAACCAACGGGATTTCCAACATGCCGATCCGAATCTCTCTATAGACGTTACATCAAGGTTCATCAAGATAGGTTCGAACAGCTCATTGGGTAATTTTGTAATGGGACATGGTAATTCTTCTTCATCCGGGTGGAATGTCAATTCGTTCGATGGGGTGGACAGGTTGTTGAACATTCGGGTAAGGGGTGATATTGGATAAACGGATTCGGCAGGTCGAGAAAGAGCGGGAAGGGGACTGGTGGTAAAAGCGGGAGCAGGGAGATGCGTCTTTTCGTAATCTGGCGCCGTCTGAATATGTCTTGCGAATGAGTAAGGCTCGATCGAAGGTGGTTTGGAGGAGATTATATCGGACGATGAAGGTGTGGGAGGTAGTTCTGTCTCTTGGGATTTTTTATCTTGCGTGATACTATTGGACTTGTTTTTGAGGGATCTAGCATATGTCCTGTCAATGTCGTCTATCACAGGCCAAGTCAGCATAACGGCAAAAATTCAGATACAATTTTCTGGAGTGGAGGGAGGGGTTTTCTTCGGTGATGATTGTACCCTCTTTATGATCTGCTAGCTCTTCGATCCTATACGGAGTAGTAAGCAAACTCACCATCCAGCTTGAAAGCTTTCCTGTACAACATCAACGCCTCATTCAACTTCCCACTCTGTTCACTCTCAATCGCCCTTTGGTATATCTGTATGGCACTCTCCCTTTCTTGTCCTTCGGGCGCTATCGAGCCTGTGAACCTGGTAGGCCGATGAACTGACGCAGGTTTGAAAGGTGTGAAAGTCGTCGTGGTCAGATAGGAATCTAATTTATCCAGATCTACCGCTTCGCCTGGAACGAAACGTAATGGTTTCTTGGGGGAAATGGGAGAAGGAAGTTTGATCTTCTCTTTGACTGGTGAAAGGCTTTTCTCGGATCCTCCTGAACGTTCGCTCGGAAGGTCAGGTTCAGCTGCTGGTGGTTGATCATTCTGTTTGCCCTTCCACCTTACAGGTCCAACTTCCACTTCCTTCTCTTTGCCCTTGCCTATACCCGTCGTTCTCGCACCGCCATGTACGGGTTCGCCCTTCTTGGCTTTTACCTCTTCTCTCCACTGATTTCTGAATTTTTCCAATTCGGCATCCTCTACATCGATTTTGGCTTGACTGGGTGGAGCAGGCGATGGAGAGGGGTTGACAGACAACTGATCGATCTCAGATGCTAGATCGGGGGAGGACGGTGTCGGTGGATAGGACGGTGTATCCGTTGCCGGTACTGGTGAGTCCATCTTGGGTGAATATGCTATAACAATCAGCTCCAGAGGTAAAAAGGAATCATGCATTCACTGCTAGTCAACTTGGACGATGATGTCGAATCAGACAAACCTCCACTTTCTCTCGGCTCGAGCGATGACTAAAACCAGACCATCCGCTGGACGAGAAACGCATAAACGGGTTACACCGATATTTGTACCCGGGCATCTATGGTGTTCTCAGGGGAGTGCTGTGGCATGGCGTAAGGTGTTTGAAGAACCTATGAAGATGGCTCCAAGTTTGTGGTGTATAAATCCCTTGTACCCTATGCTGTTCGTTATTCTTTCCGTCATTAGTTGGAGTCAGACGCTGATATCCCAGACCCATGCAAAAGAAGCAGTCATTTTGTCTATGTTTGGGTATCATTACATGACAGGAGGTATATTTTACATACGTCGCTAGAAGTACTTATAAAAAGAATATATCAAACAGAATGTCCGTACGACTCGAGGAATAACGTATCACCTTATATACAAGTGCTGATTCCACCTAGAGTCCAGTAAATACCCCACCGATGGCAATCGAAGCTACACTGACCAATAGCCCAACCAGAGGTCGCAATCCCATACCTGCCAAACCTGCAGTTTGAGCGGGTAAAGCACCACTGGAGGCATTCCCTTCTTCAGTACCATTGGCAGACTTCGTACCGTTTGCGCTAGAGGCTGAAGAAGTAGCAGCTACTGCTGCCGAACCGGTTTTAGCTGTCCCTGTTCCAGATCCAGTCGCTGAGCCTGCAGCTGCTGAGCCACTAGCAGAAGCAGCTGGACCTGTTCCTGTTACACCTGGAGCGGTTGATACGCCATCTACAGCATTGTTACCTCCAGTCTTCTCAGCTGCATCGGCAGACCATGGATCGGAAGCGGTAGCTTGTACAGCACTTGCACTGGCGTGTGCGTCTTGGTCTGCGTTGAAAGTCGCGTGCTTGTATCCGTCTGGAGCGGAATCAGACCATTCGTAGATCGATCCGGTGGCATAGAACAACTGCATTGATCAATCGGAACTGCATCAGCAGGAAAATCACAAAAGAGGACGAATGACAGGAAGACAGAGCAAGCAGCACTCACTTGGATATAGTATAAAGTTTGATAATAATTACCAGTACCGTCGCCTGCACACTTCGATGCAGCGCATTGATAGGCCGTACCTTCCATATCGGGTCTGGTTAATGTCAACTATCAGTACATGATTGGAAGAGAGGTATGAATAAGACTTACTGAGGGATAGTAGTGATGGTATCGTTAAATCCGGATAGACAGCCGATCACTATGACAGGCCGACATTAGTTACCCAACGTATCATCATGAGAGACGGAAGTACTTACCACACTGATAATCATTGGTGATCCAATCTGGGTATTGAGACAAATCTGGTCCACCATTTCCACCTTGCGTCGAGTTTTGACCTTGGGTTGAATCTTGAGCTTTTATTTGAGCTAGGAGGGGTATCAAGGACAATAATAGCGCGATTTGGTTCATCTTCGATTACCGGTCAGAATTGGTTTCACAATTAGTTTCGAGTATTGTACGTTGGTTGACGTCGATATGGTATCGATTTCTCTTTGATTTTTAGTATAGTATAGTATAATATCGAGACAGATAAAATGAATGACTGTGCTGTATGTGTTAGTTGAGGATAATCATCAAGAGGGCGAGATGAATAAATTGATCATATCAGTCTGATAGCAAAATCGACACCATTCTACCTATATAATTAGATAAGGGGTCCATAGTGAAAGGACGCAATGGGAGTGAATCAAACAAAGGAAACGTCCTTTTAACGAGAACGAGAGTTTCGAGATTCGAGTGTGAGTGCCGTGAGGGATGATAGTTCAACAAAGGTTTCATCCAGTGATTTGAGCACACCTTTGATAGGCACATCTTACTCACTAACGAGTTGTAGAAATTGATAATATTGAGCTGCCTACTCGAGGCGCTATGGTAGCGAGGATCAAGAGAATCGATCAGATCTCACTTTCGACAGCATGTTTTACGTAACTTCTGTCCTAAGCATAGACCGCTTGAAAGCGTACTCCCTCCTTTCGATTGGATTGTCAAAGGAAGGTCGTGTTTCTATTTTCCTTCCATGCACTGAGCAACCGAAGAAGAGAGGTCAGAGCAGAGAAAGACACTCTGGTAGCTTGGCTTGCACGAGGTCTCATGTACATACGCATGTACGAGGACAAGGGGATAGGAATAACCGGGACAAAGCCAAGAGATGGATCTCAAACATGCACAGTATCACGTGGCGTGCAGTAAGATCAAGCTTGAGCCGGGACCGAAGTGGCAACCAACTCGTATGTGTGTGTTTTAGGAAGAAACTGTGGGGGTGAGGGTGAGGGTGGGTGTCCGAGTGTTGTGCGTCATCCCGAGTTATGGGTTGGGCTTGACGTCCATTTAGATTCATCCATTCAGTTCATACAATCATTCATCCTACACAGATCACAGCGCATCCAGTCTCTTCATCATCACATATACATACCTAGGATAGCATACATACCTCCTTCCCTCCCATCACACTGATCCACTGCATCGTCAATTCCTTCAAGCTCATAAACTATGGCACCAAGGAAGAACAAGGAGCCAGCCTCTTGGGAGGTAGATGCTGACAAACCCAAGCCTGAAGGAGAGACAAGAGTCAGACGTTCATACTGCATCAAAGACTTGGTCACCCGTCAGTACCCCTATTTCATCCAGAGTATCACCAAGAAGTCATGCTGATGCATATATCTCTTCCTAATCCTTCTTTCATGTCATTGGACTACCTCTCACCTCTCGTCTCTCATTTTTGCCGCTAATCAACCTTCCTTTACTACCACCACGACCGTTGCTCAAATAGAGCCCGCTCCAGGAATAGATACAGTCCACGATGTGATGCTGTACGCAGCTAAGACACACGGGTCCAAGAAAGGCTTCGCATCTCGTAATATCGAGAAGATCATCTCAGAGGAGAAGGAAGTCACCAAGATGGTCGGTGGAAAAGAGACCAAACAAAAGAAGACGTGGAACTACTTCAAGCTGACACCATATGAGTGGATGACCTACGAAGAGGCTTTACAAAGAGTCAAGGAGATTGGTGCGGGTTTGAGGGAATTGGGAGTAGAGGATAAGAGAGAGAACAAGTTTTTCAATATCTATGCTCAAACTTCGTAAGTCTCCTTTCTTTCCTTCAGCAACAAGTAACAAAGGAAGCCCGATTGAAGCGGCTTCTATGCATGTATGCCCTAAGTGAAATGAACATGACGACTGCGGACACTAACGATGCGTGTAATAGTCGAAATTGGATGTTGGTCGCTCAGTCATGCGCTTTCAACGCCGTACCTATCTCGACCGCGTACGACTCCTTAGGTCCAGAAGGATTAAAACACGCATTGAACGAGACCGAAGTCAATGGAATGTTCACCAATGCCGATTTGCTCGGTACACTGGTCAAGATCATCGAACATTGCTCGACAGTCAAGCTGATCGTATATGATGGGAAATCAGAAGATGGGGCTATCGATAAACTCAAAGCTATCAGAGATGACATCAAGGTCATTCACTTGGATGAAGTGATTGAACTGGGTAAAAGCAAACCTGTAGAGGCTTTACCTGCCAAAGCCGAAGATGTGTACTGTTGTATGTACACCTCTGGATCAAGTGAGTGTAGTCCCGCCACGAGATCTGATTGTTCACTGAGCTGAAATCGTATTCGCTCGCGCTATTCAGCTGGAACTCCAAAGGGTGTACTTCTTACCCACCGAAATGTCGTTGCTGCTAGTAAGTCACTTGACTCAGACCAAGCCTTGAACATTGTTGACGACATCTTACAGTCGGTTCCGTGTGGACCTTGCTCTACGAGTACCTCACTACCAAAGATTCATATCTCGCATTCCTTCCCCTCGCCCATATTCTTGAGTTCGTCGTGGAGAACTCGTTCATCTTTGCTGGTTTACCTATCGGTTACGGTAGAGTCAAGACTTTGACTGATGCAAGTGTAAGGGAATGTAAAGGTGATATCGCGGAGTTCAGACCAGTAAGTGCAACATAGGCAGAACCCTCACAGCAAGCGGACATCTGCTGATGGCGCACATGTGCTTTGTCAGTCCATCTTGGTCGGTGTCCCCGCCGTTTGGGAATTGATCAGAAAAGGTATATTATCGAAAGTAGACACTGCTGGTGCCCTGAAGAAATCTATTTTCAACTTCGCTGTCAAAGCTAAGCAGACTGCGAACCAATATTCCTTACCTCTTGTGGGCGGTCTGACCGACAAAGTCGTCTTTGACGCCGTGAGAGCTCAAACTGGTGGCAAACTGAAGATCATGTTCAATGGTGGTGGTGCCGTTTCCAAGAGCACACAAGCTTTCTTATGTACCGCTTTGGTGACGATGATTCAAGGTAAGTTCGTTACCGTAAGGCATCAACTCTGGCTGATTGAAGATTTATCCTCAGGTTATGGTCTTACCGAATCTACTGCTATGGCCTGCATCCTCAACCCCAGCTTTATGCAATACGGAGCGGTTGGAGGACCTGTCCCCGCGGCGGAGATCAAGCTTGTCGATGCTCCCGAAGCTGGCTACTTCTCTACTAACACTCTGCCTCAAGGTGAAATCTTACTTCGTGGTCCGGCGATCTTCAAGGGGTATTACAAACGCCCTGATCTCGATAAAGAAGCGTTCACGGAGGATGGATGGTTCAGAACAGGAGATGTTGGTCAATGGAACAAAGATGGTACTCTGGCAATTATCGATCGACTGAAGAATTTGGTAAAATTATCAGGTGGTGAATACATTGCGATCGAATACCTCGAATCAATTTACAAGTCTTGTCCCCTCGTCGCGAACGGAGCGATCATCGCTAACGGCGAACATAATAACCCTGCTATGGTTGTCGTTGGACATCCAACGAACTTGCCTGCCTTTGCGAAGAAGAACGGTCTGGGAGATGGAGAAGATTTGGAACATCTATGTAAAGATGAGAGAGTTGTCGAAGCCGCTTTGAAAGAATTGAATAACGTTGGTAAGAAAGCTGGTTTGAAAGGTATGGAGTTGTTGGAAGCTATAGTGTTAGTTGCGGATGAGTGGACACCAGAATCCGGTTTCTTGACTGCTGCTCAGAGTGAGTTAAGTATGACGAATGCTCAATAGCTGTATATTGACGAGTGGTGTAATAGAACTCCAACGTAAGGTCATCTCCGACCAATACGCCGACAGGATCAAGGTGAGTTGATTTGACAGCGTGAACTGTCCTTGTCAATAATGCTGATTATGGTCGTACGCGTTCTGTCAGGCTGTCTACCCATAAGTCGCATTTGACACCAAGGAACTGTGCATATGTGTATACCTATGAAATGAAAGCATTGGGAGAGAATTATATGAATACAAATGGGGAGGGATTTGAAACGATTTTACTTTGACTATATATACAATTTCATTCAATTTAATTTGATCACCAATTTTACCAAGTTCCATTCTTTTTTTTTTATATATAGGAGATTGCGTGAGGAGGAGAGGAATAGTCAGCGAGTTAGGCCAATATGTGATATATCGTATCTGATATATGTATTTTATATGATGATGTCCTTTCCAAACAAGTCTATTGATTGGATTGACAGCTGCAGCCAACACTTCGGCTCGGCGCGAGTGGTGTCGTAATATAGTAGTTTCCTTAATCGGCGAAAGGGCATACTACATAGCCGCGAGGGCCTGCGTCAAGCATATTCGTCATTATACCATCCACTCAATGTCTTGGCCTGAATAGTATCTTCTCGGTCATCTTGATGTATGCACAAGTGAGAAAGCAACGATCATCCACATCATCTTATTTCTGTGAAAATCTGTAGCAACATACAACAACACATTCAAACGACGAAGGTTGGAGACTTCGGCAGGAGATCAGAGTCGCACAGCCCACTAAACCTGTACCGGATTTCTTGGCTATTTAAAGCAACGTCCACCTAGATAAAAAACATTCAATCATCGTCATCCTCGTCTCCTCAAGCGCAGCATAGATCATCAATAAATAGAAATAGAGATAGAAATCACTCAGTACACTTGAATAACACCGCACAACACACAATAACAGATATATTGGATCCTTTTGTAATTCCGACTCATCCCCTTCGAGATGTCGACGTCGGCAGGAAAGACTATCGAGGGTTTACCGCCAGTTCGCTCATATGACCATGCTGGTGGTATCAGCAGCACGACTTCGACTCATGTCCCACCACCTGAACCTGAACAAGGAGCAGTTCCCAACTCAAGCTCAGTCCCTTCAACACCTCAACCCCCTACAGCATACGCTCAGCCCCGACCTCAACCATCCCACTCCGACCACAATGTCAGTTCATTTCCGGAGAAACACAAATCATCACCAACTTCCTCTTCCAAACTTATATCTACATATTTGAACGACCATCCAAACCATTCAGCAGGTAAAGCCATA
Source organism: Kwoniella botswanensis (assembly GCF_036426115.1). Taxonomy (NCBI): domain Eukaryota; kingdom Fungi; phylum Basidiomycota; class Tremellomycetes; order Tremellales; family Cryptococcaceae; genus Kwoniella; species Kwoniella botswanensis. Next base: position 14,650,004 of record NC_088599.1, on the reverse strand, counting down.
TACAGCAATTTCCCTCAACCCAACCCACTATTCAGGTTGATCAGACGATTCAAAGTGAAACATTCAGTTATAAATGGTTTAACAGATGAGGAGATGAAGAAATGGCAAGCTCAAGGGAAAGATCTTCGGAAAAAGGCCGGTTGGAGGTTTGACCATGAGGAGGGAGAGGGTGAGGAGGCAGTAGTTGGAGAATTGTTTTGGAAAGTGAGTCAGGCTCCATTCTCAATCATGCTACCTGCTTGATTTTCTCTGTCAGTCAAATAGCTTCTTGATAAGTCAGCTAACGTGTGGTTGTGATGAATAGATGTACATTTCACTCTTACCTACTCTCGAAAGAGATCCTCTATCCGGCTTGGTCCCTCCTGATTTACTAGGTTCGACTACGACGATGCCATTGACTATCATCTCCCTTATCCCAGATATAATGCAACACTATAGGGATGTGATCATACGTGCGGAAAAAGAAGTCTTCTTAGCTACGAATTATTGGCAGTGAGTGACTCCATTTCCTGGGGATATGTACTTTGGTATGTTGGTATTTGGTGGTTGATGGTTTCTGTGCGCTATTTAGACCTTCTAATTCGGTAAATACCATTTCGTCCGCTTTACGGGACTTGTCAGCTAGAACGATCAAAGCGGGTAAACCCAAAGTGATAGTGAAGATCATGTATGATAGAGGCTCTTGGGAACAACTTTGGAATGCTCATGCTCCTGTCAATCCAAAAGAATGGGCTCCATTGGATTTACCGAAGAAAGAGGAAGTACAAGGGTTGGATATGGAAGTTATCGTGAGTCAAGCTCATTTCCAACTCAATATTTCGCACGTATTATACTGATAATGGCGCTTGTTATAGAATTTCCATAGGGTACTGTTAGGAACGTTTCACGCAAAATTCTTGATTGTAGATAGGAAAGTAGCTTTGATCAACAGTAACAACATTCAAGGTGAGACCCTTGCTATCTATCGTATTGACTACAATGCTCAGATGAGCTGATACTCGTTTAAATTCCATAGACCGACCAAATCTCGAAATGATGACTCACCTCGAAGGACCAATAGTGGATTCATTCTACGAAGTAGCCCTTCACTCATGGTGGAACAAGCTCTCACCGCCTTTACCATGTATGTCAACACCCTATCAACCCCCCTTGGACCCCGTGACTGGAAAGCCCCATTACCTGTTCCAAGATCATAATCCGTATTTTGACGATATCGAAATACTCAAAGCTGCCAAAGCTGCTCGATTATTACTCAGAAGACAAACGAGGGATATAGACGAGGAAAAGGCCCATGCGCACAGTCTTGACGGTCCTGGTGCGACTGAACGATTGAGAGAGGCAGTGAAAAGGGTGATTGATGAGCAGAAGGCGAGTTTCAACGACTGGAAACCTGGTGAAGAACTTGAGGCGAGGGCGCATACCGCCATGAAGGAGTTGAGGGAGTTTAGGGAGAGGTGGGGATTGGGTTCGACTTCAAGAGCGCCTAGTAGAGGACCGAGTAGAGGGCCAAGTAGGAGAGCGAGTGGGGAAATGGGATTGTTAAGATCTCAACGTGAGTTAGAACTAACATCACTTTATGTGATGTACTTTGCTCGGATGGATGGATGTTGAGCTGATTTCGAGTGGGTGGATCAGATAAAAACGAAGATGAGAAGGCTACGATCACATCCACTGCGAATGGATCGGAAGCACCCTCTTCACCCACGGTAACGAATGATGTACCACTCAAATCGAAATCCTATCCTTTACCTCATGATCCGGCGGTGGATGAACATTGGGATTCGAATGATTTTTCGGCACCTGCGCCAGATAGACAGAACTTTATCAGTCAGGATGGTACGAGAGCACCAGTCAAGAATGTGGATGGTGTTCGAGGACGGGAACGAGACAAGAAACATGTTGGATTTGCCGATGCCAATGATGACAATGGTGATAGATCAAATCGGGTAATGGGCGATGGGCCAATTACGACTTCACCAAATGGATCATATACCAGCCTGCCCCAAATTCATGAAGATACACCCTTCGTGTCGTCCCCTATAACATCGACCATAAACTTACCACAGGAGGATGACACTGCGAATGGTACGGAACATGCTCCCGTATCACTTGGTGAAGAAATACCTTCAGCTCCTCGAGACACACTGGGTGAACCATTGCCTCTCACAGCGACCCATTCAGAGGAAGCTGGAGATCTGTATGAGAAAACTAAAAAACATGTGGAATTGAGTTTACCCCCTTCTTCCTCTCAGCGGCAGAATGGAGAAGATGGACAAAGTGAGGAAATGCAGCCTGAGGGGACTGGAAGTAAGAGGATGTTTGCTCTTTCCAAGAAGTTCAGTGAGTCATTGCCATCTCAGGCATTCGCAGCTATCCTTTGCTTCCTCTATCCGATGGTTGCACTCTTGTGATTCAAATGGAACGGGATGACTGACAGATGTTTGTGGGTGGTATAGATGCCGGTGCACTTTCCGACGCATGGGCGACAGTGGAAGATTCGGATGAATTAGACGAATTCAAACCTCACGTGGTGCACAAACCACATGATCCTTTCCCTATAGCTATGACGTGTAGGAAGCCTCATGGATGTGAGTGAAACGTACCATCTTTAACCGAAGAGGAAGATACTAATTCTGGGTATTCTGCGTGATCTAGTCCCCGGTCATCATGGTAAGCTTGAATTTACATGTGTATGAGATGTCGGTTTGGTCTAACACTGATTTGTGGAATGAAAATGCAGATATTCGAAATCCCCAGAATGCAGCTTGGTTAGCTGGATTTAGATATGCTCAAAAGAAGGTGTTTGTGTGAGTTAGCTGTGATGTCCGTCTCTGTAGGATATGTAGCTGACGTGTAATGTAGTCAAACTCCTACGTTGAACGCTAGACCGATTGTGAGGGCTGTTAAACAGGCTTGTAGGAGGGGTGTGGACGTCGTTCTGCTACTTGATCTGGGTGAGTCTCAGTGGATTATCGGACAAAGACATATCGATCCACAAAAGACTGTGTATCTAATTCATCCGCTATCTGCATCGTTTACCATCACACTTGTATCTTGAGCAAGAGTATATACTAATCACAAATGATAACCTCGCAGGATTCAATGATAAAGGCGAATCTATCCCTTTCCAGGGAGGTACCAACGAAGAAGTTGTCGATCGGTTATACAAAATCTTACGAAAAGACAAGAAAGAACAGTACCTCAAAGTCTATTGGTACACCGGCAAAGATCAAGTACGACCCTTGAATGCGGTGAAGAAACAGAGAAATTGTCATATCAAATTTGCGGCTTATGATGATCGAGTGGCGATATTCGGGAATGGTAACCAAGGTGGGTCATCCAGCCAACTGGAAGGTATGTACCGAGCTGATTTTACTGGGACGGGGTTGTAGATAGTCAATCGTGGTTCCACTCACAAGAGATAAACGTCATGATAGATTCAAAGGTAAGTTTCGCGTTCTTCATTCGCAATTCGAGAAACGAGCAGGCGCCGACCCTTGTGATGGTTCGTATCTGTAGCAAGTCGTCAGTGAGATGATGGAAACGTTATTATCCAATCAAAACACCTTGAAATACGGTTTGGTGGATTCTGATGGGATCTGGAGGGATAAAGAGGGTCACACGTTGGAACATTACGGTGCGACTGCTAAAGGTGCTTTCAGAGGTTTGAGTGGGTTCATAGCGTTTGCCAAGACCATTTAGACTAACTGTAAGAGAATTTTTGTGTAGAGTTTTGTCATCATTTGTTTGCTTGTTTCTTACTCTTGCATCGTATTGTCACATCTTACTCTTCCTTGTATATAATGTCCAAGTACATTCGTTATAACAGTATACAGTAAATAAATAATCATGCAGCAGTAAAATATTTTGATGTTATCATTGGATGTCTGTGATTTGATTTCCAATTTATGCGATGATATCGGACCGTGATCATGACAGCCGAGTTTGACTGGTACGGTGATATCCGGGTGTACTGACTGAATTGGAAATCACCACTGGCTATATATACTCCTACTCTACCTTACTGTACCATCTTGAGCGCTCTTCGTTCAGTATCCTACCTACTCACAAAAGTCATATAGATGGCTCAGAGCGTGCTTAGACAATCTATCAGATCAATCAACCCGTTACGTCGAAACTTCAGACCCGTTCTCCCCATAATCGCTAGATCCTTTGGTACTTCTACGTTCGAGATGTCTGAATTCAAACAAGCTGATCACAAATTATTGGTGTGAGTGTCTTTCATTCTGGCTTAATATATCTATATCTCCACCCTTCTTTGGTTATTTCCGTGACGGTGCTATCATACACAACGTGTTCCATAATCGGTACTCCTGCTGACCATCTATACAGCATCCCCGGTCCAATCGAGTTCTCCGACCCTGTTCTCTTAGCCAACGCTACACCAGGTACCGCCCATACCTCACCAGCGTTCATTCCCGTCTTTGGGGAATCATTGAAACTCCTCCGAAAGGTGTTGCTGTCCACCGAAGAATCGGGCTCTCAACCTATCCTCATCGCTGGATCTGGTACCCTCGGATGGGACGCTGTTGGAGTCAATCTCGTGGAGAGGGGCGATGAGGTCGTGGTGCTTAATACGGGTTACTTCGGTGACAGTTTTGCTGAATGGTAAGTCAGCCACTGCTGTTATAGTTAGATTCAACCATGTACAGCGCTAATGCTTTTACTTCAGCCTCGAGATTTATGGGGCTAAGGTAAACCAAGTCAAAGCTGAAGTCGGCAACATCCCAACGTAAGTTATTTTTCTTCTACCATGTCACCCGTCACTTTGCTCTCTTCCTTGTGTTCAGACGTCTAGATGACCATATATCAGCAGGTGCTGATGGTTTGGTATGGTATATGTATACAGCGACGAAGCAATCATCTCCGCCCTTTCATCGAAACCCAAAATCATCACCATCACCCACGTTGACACCTCTACCGGTGTCTTATCTCCCGCCGCACACATCGCTTCCCTCGTCAAGAAACACTCGCCCGAGACTCTCATTGTGCTCGACGCGGTCTGTTCAGTCGCCTCTGAAGAGATCAAATTCGATGAATGGGGATTGGACGTCGTTATCTCGGCTACTCAAAAGGGGTTGGGTGTACCTCCTGGTTTGTCTGTTGTTTTGGCTTCTAAGAGAGCCGTTGAGGTGAGTGATATTTTCGATCCCTATCAGCCATGGACCATCTTGCACGCCCAGTGTCGAGATCCGGATCTATCCAGATCTACTCATTGATGTATGAGGATGATGCCAAAAAACTGATGAACTGCTTTTGTGCAACCCTTGTATAGGTTTCCGAAAATAGAAAGACCCCTCAACAAGGATACTACATCTCATGGAAGAAGTGGATCCCAATCATGAAGAACTACGAGGCTGGCAAACCATCGTACTTTGCTACTCGTGAGTATCAGTATACCCTCTTTGTATGGTTTCATGTTTGAAGTGGACTGATTTGTTCTTCGTCACAGCTCCTGTCCAGCTCATCTACGCTCTCAACACCTCGCTCAAGTCCATCGTCTCCAAACCGATCTCAGAACGAGTCGAGGCCCATAAAGCAGCTTCTAAATATATCAAAGATGAATTATCTGCCATCGGACTTGATTTCGTTCCTAAGAGTAGAGATATCGCTGCGAACGGTATGACAGCTGTCAAGTTCCCGAAGGGATTGCAAGCTCCTGATGTCTTACCTAAACTTGCCGAGTGAGTAATTCCCCCCTCACTTCGTGGGGAAAAGGGGTTTTATGATGGTTGTGGTTGTTTGCTAACATGGATTGATTTTCTTTTTGTGATAGACGAGATATCGTCGTAGCGGCAGGTCTACACAAAGCCATCGTCACTGAATACTTCAGAATCGGTCATATGGGCGTTACAGCCGTTGACAGACAACGAGGTGATTTGGAGAAAGTCATAAAAGGCATTAAAGAGGTTTTGGGAAAGAATTGACTCGTTGAATTTGATAAGTTTGAAAAAGAGAAAGAAAGAGCTAGGTTGTAAAAAGGAAATAAAGGTGAACGTGAAGATAGACAGAAGACTAAAAGTGCAATGCTCAAATCAACGTGGTAACTGGAATGATTGTGTGTAGTCAACAATGCATATCGCAGTATGGGAAGGGAAAAAGCCGCCTAAATCAAGACTTCGTAACTTTTTGATCCTTCGCGTATTGGATGATACTACTGACTATGCTGATCGTGCTGCGAAAACTTTCAAATCTACGTTGCCATCCCCTCATGTCAAAGTAACTCAAACGATAATGTACGAGTAGCATTCGTTGCTGGAACTCAAATTCAAAATCCATCAAAAGAGAGGGGAGAGATGCTCACGTCAATGAACGGAAGGTCAGGCCTTCGAATTCTAGTTGATACTCTGCCGAATCCTCAGACCGATTCATGTTGAAGATACACTGCAGTCTGTGCTGTATATAACTGCCTCCTATGCTCGAAGACAATACGGGTCTTGCTACTGCAATTCTCCCTTCACTTGCCAATCAGCATACATCCATTCACGATATCAAAGATGGAAAGAGGCGAAAGTAGCGGTACGCAACATCAGGGCAACGGCTCAGCTACTGACACTCGCAACACCGATACTGAAAGAAGCAGAGCTGATAGTCAGACTGCATATGCTCGCAATGTTACCCCCTCACAGCTTGAGCAAGGACAAGGATCAAGCGCCGCTGGTACTGCTGGTACCGCTGGAACGACTGCGAATACCAAAACCTCGCGATGTTGTAACCCTCTGAAATGGGGTAGAAACATCAGGGAATCTATTGGGAACATTCAAAGGGAAATTAAGCTTGAACGAGAGAGAGACTGGGAGAGGACCAGGGAGAGAAGGATTGAAGAGGCCACAGAGGACCTGTTTGATGAGGAGTGACAAGTTTCGACTGCTCTGACATTTGCTAGAAATGATTCTGATGGTGGTCAAAACAACAGATACATGGAGAATTTGATTTGACATGACATGCATTCTCGGTATTGTACACAACATACGTTAGAAAGCCATGTTTTGGCCCAAACAAAGAAACCTCTCCCTACTGAAATTCCATAAAGTGATATATACATAAAACAGGCAAGATATTACCTAACCCTGCACCTCCTTTAGACCGGGACTGTTCGAAGCAGCACCCTATATCGAGCCTCATCATAGATACCCAATTTGAGATCTTCCGCTTTATTAGCTGCTCTCAGAACCCTTCGTCCCTCATTACCTGGCGTACCGCTAACATCCAAGAAGAAATGCGGAAAGAACAATGATTCATCTTGATTATGCCAGATGACATCGACGAATCCTGGTATGGTAGGTATAAACCAATTTGAACTTTGATGTCTTGTTGCGTCGTACCGTCCTACTGGATCTCCATTGTCGCCTGTATGACTACTGGGATCATATGTGAAGATGACCGTGCTACAAATCATACGAGATTTGAGATGTCGACATACAAAGAGTGAAACTGTACTTCTTGGTCGGAAACAACTCACTGATTACCAGTAGCACTCATAGGTTGATCTAGATTCGTCCAATCCCTAGTAACGATCGGGAAAACCCCACCATCAATGGCATTTCTAGCCTTGATGGTTACTCCAACAGCGGGCAGTGGACCAGAAACTTCGAAAACTACTCGAGAAGCCTGACTATCGTTTAATTGCATATGATTTCGTCAACAAATCACTTGTCTACTGGGCAAAAAGAACATACGGGGACGATGATGAACCTACAGGTGAAATTATCACACCATTGGCATTATCAACCGACCTGTGGAGGGTTCGAGTTCAGTCTGACTGCTTCGATGTAAAATGCTGGTGTTTGAAGCGATTGAGATTGACGACAGCGAACGGCTGTATGCAGTATATCGCTATCACCCTCCTCACTGAGTAAGTCCTGGAGGCAGTTTTGAGGTAGACCGTGGACTCACCTTCAGTCTTTGTCGGACCGAATTTCTTCACTGGCGCCTTGAGCGGAAGACCTCTGGCGATTCTTTCGGCGTTACTCAATCTTTGTCCTGAGATGGCATCTCTCTTATTGTAGACGGGTGGCAACGCTCCAGAGTCAGTTTCGGGTTTACGGTAGGCAAAGCCGAAGATGGGAAAGATGGTGAGAGAAGCTTTGAGGAGGATTCTACGGACCCACATGATGACTCGGTCTTTCGATCACTGGAGTGGAAGATACCTCAAACAGGAAATGATAATTCAGTTAAGAAAGGGGAGTCGACTTGCGGTGTGGTTCCTTACTTTCCCACTGGAATGGTAGGTTCTCATTGTGTTGGTACAGAGCTGTCACATGGGAATATCATTGAATTCATAAGAAATCAAAGAGCGATTATCAAGCACATCAACATAGATCCGCCACAAAACACGATACTGTATGCTGGTCATCATCTTTCCGCGGGTTGTCATTCGCTTCTTGCCTTCCTCTGCGTCGAGTGTGCAATGTACTATTTACCTCAAAATGGTGTGTTCAGCATGGCTAGCCCGAAGACCAGTATATACTAATGTCAACGAAATATTGTGCGATGTCTTGGCGGCTGGACTTCACAGTCGCTGAGGAGGGATTATTCAATGCAAGAGAATGAGAGATCATCGATCGACTTGAAATCGCACAATAACTGCATTGAATTCTTATTTCATGCCCAAATCCCAAATACAAGACAAAAGATTACAGAAAAGTAAAGAACAATATAATGTACTGTTAACGCGTCAAGTCATGATGAGCCATCATAGAGTATTCGTATACACCAAGGCCAGTCATACGATATGCTTCACAATACTCTGAATCCTCCTAGTGTTGTTCTACTTCGGCCTTATTTCCTAGCTCATCCACTATCAATCGATCACCAGCACCATCAGTGAATCGAGTCACCAGATGAACCCGAGTACTTCATTGGGACTTACGAAGCTCGTGCTTTCAAAGCTACAGTAAATTGCAATCCAAAACGTTGTACCATCAGTCAACATCGTCCCTTTTCTACCTACAGTATCGCTGTTGACAACTCACGATTGACTCTAGTAGGATCATATAGTCTTTCTGGGGTTTTCAATGGTAAACCCCTAGCAATCCTCTGTGCATTACTTAGTCGATCGTTCCTCGTTTCTTTGTCGTTCGTATTGGATCTAGTGGTGGGTGTAGAAGGAACTTTGATGGGTGATCCTTGAACTACCATGAGGCATAGAGCGAGAACAGTGAGAAGAAGGAGAAATTTAGATATCATGACGAAAGTGTTTGATTGTGTAAAGGAATGTGTACTAGTTGGAATAATTGGGTTTTATCGTTTATTACTCTACCACTAAAAGAAGATGAGACAAAATGGTTGTGATTCGGCACATCCTTGTGAATGCTTTATATAGTCGTACACAGACTCCATGATTCTTTCACCATTCTTCTTTACAGTGTATGAACGACTACGCGTTCCTTTGGATGGTGTTTAAGGTAAACATCCATAATCAGATCGGTTCATCGGATGATCCATCAGGTTTGGTGATTAACATTTCTGTTCCTGGGAGATCTTCCATGATATCCATGGATTGTGCCACAGCCATGGTGAAAATACGCGTTGATCCCAAGTTACAGTAATTTACGTTAATCGGTTCCACATTCTGGTTTTGATTTGTTGACTTGTTGATGCTCCAGTACTATTTACAGCACCACTTATCTTTCCATCGACTAGAACAATAATCCACTTACGTTCTTCTCGCAGTATCCAGCCGATCGACTATGTTGGTGCTTCTGCGCATACGGTCAGATAAGCTAGAATCGCCACCGCCGCCAATATACACCGTCAAAAGCGGAGATAAACAGATGTGCGATCGAATTAGTATGATTTACTTCTGCCTTCTGCGGTGACGATCTCCCAAGATGTTGAGAAGACAAATGTAGCAATATTTGGAAAGATGACTAGCTCTTGTGTACGAATCTAATGTTGATCGAAGTCCCAGCAAATGTGACTGGAGTCCATTGGACTGTCCTGACTGACTGTGAGTGGTCTAATTATAGCGGGATTACAAGCCCGCATATCCCGACATTTCATTGTGAGATGACTGAAGGAGAGACTGAGGTAGATGATACCTCGGGCATGCCCAACGAAGGAATAGTGAAGGAGGAGAGGTCATGTCCATTAATTGATTTCTGTACAATGAGAGGTACAATAGGATCGTGTGGTGGAGAATACCACATAGCATACATTGGACAAGAACAGGGGTCTAAACACACGACATGAGCAGTGATAGCCAAGACGGAAAGCCCAAAAAGAACAGAGTAAAAACACGAGGCTCAAATGAACAATACGAGGAGCCCAAAGATAATGTTGTATTCAATCCCCAACAAGCAAAAGAGATTCGAGATGATGTCAAGCAAACCGTATGGTTTTACCACCTGGACTGCCTAGGTTGTAAAGCTATGCATGGAACGATCTCGAAATTCTTCATTAGCATCATCCTTTATCAGACGATGCTTAAAGTCACCGAATGTATCTACTTACCCCTCGGAAAACTAGGTTTGTATAGCCTCTCGGGCTTATTCAACGGTAGTCCTCTTGCTAACTTCTCTGCATTTGTCATATTCTTCTCTTTTGGCTGTTGCGAATGAGTTGGTTCAAGTAACATACGCTGAGGTCGATTATCGAATCCGTTTGCTTTTGTTGGTGGATGGAAGGCAGGTGCTGCGTGACATGTTGCGATCAGGTAAATGAGGGATATGAGGAGTGTGAGGAAGGATCGAGGTAATAATTTATTGCGAGATAGGATGGGTGTCCTGTGTGATCTCACTTCCACCAGGAACTTGACTTGCCAGAATATATACACGCTGGTACACCCTATGCGGTAGATCCGTCTTTCGGTAAACTTTGCACACCGTATGGAGGCACGCATCAGAAGGAGCTGTAGTCGCACAAGGCCAGCCTATCGAGATAGTCTCATCGTCTGTGCATGCTTGCAACCTCCCATCGAGACGACAGAATTCACAACAGAGGATGTTTTACTCTTTTAGACTCAGACCGACCCATACTGTATTCACATATGTCATGATGTTATGCATGTAAGCGCGCTCATTGTATAGAAATCAATAATGTCTTGAGAGGCTTCACGAGACCTATCCCGCCGGTGGAATGTCTCAGCCAGGATCGTAATAGATAATAGGAGAGCCGGGTGGCAAAAAAGTCTATATATGTCTAAGGTAGAGATGTATGATACAAGATGATGTTCTGTAGGTGAGCGCCGTCACTACTGGATGTTTGCAAAGTGATAAGTCTATGTCTATTGTTATGGGTATGGTGAATCGAGCCCAAGATCTGTGCTGTGATTCGTCAGTATCCGCTGTAGTTGTGGGAGGAATAGATATACTCACGTTTGTTGAATAAAATGAAATGCATGGATCAAAAGCCTAAATCTCTCCTCAGCTGGGAAGGTGCCGGCGCTCTCGCTCCCACTATCAGTATTCACATGTATCAGCTTCCGAGTTGTGATAGGATAAGAGAGCTAAAAACAAAAGTAGACTCACACCTCGCATTGAACAAATGACCAGGTTTCCGCAGGGGCAACCCCCTTGCCATCCTCTGTGCATTCGACAGATTATCTAACATCTCTATCTGCTGTGAAGCTTCTTCTGGTGTCCCGGCACTTTCTAAATCTTCGATGGAGCTGTCAATTGGGGGATCATCGTCGAATGTGTCCACATCTGTAGTCTGCGTTGGCACTGCCGTGGCGAGGGATATGAATACGAGGAACATAGCTAGAAATATGGCGAAATATCTGGGGAACCTCATGCTGCCTCTTGATATACAGGTTCTATCGTTCTAAGGTAAGTTTAGTGGGTCGAGAAGGTAAAAAGGTGCAGATATTGTGATTTCCTGATTTCTTGATTGAGATCCCAGGTCAAACTGATTCTGGAGGTTGTAACGATACCTTCCAGTGATTCTTTTTAGTCTATGTCGTTGATCGATTGTAACGATTGACAGACGACTAGATATAAGTTATGGTGGTACGACCTTGAAGAAAAGAGAGATAGACGATGAGAAACGAAGGAAGAACAAAACTTTCAATATTAACAGTACACTTATGGCTTGGTCGAGAACATTACTCTTCCACTTTCCTAGGTTTATGTCTCGGAAACAGAGAAATTTACAGTTTTTCCATCCCTACCCAATGCCCGTGGTTCAGATCTGGTTGTGACGATATCCAGATAGGAAGTCAAAGCGAAAGACGTCAATTTTACGAAAACTATGCATCCTACTGTATACCGATATGGCTTTTTGGGTTGTACCAACGCCAAATGCTTCACTTTCTTTGTCCTGTACATTTTGGCTCTGATCGGATGCGTTGATCAGGTCCGCATCCTAGCGAAACTTTATCTTGGATCAAGGGATTAAGGGTTAAGAGAAGCCACCGAAACGTAACCTTACGGTTGAGGCGGTTTGAGGCTGAAATTGCCTTTTTCGTAAAATTCCGCTTTCTGCTGCACATGCAAGAGTAACTTACCACTCGTAGATGGTTTATTGCACACCTCATCACAGCTTCGCAGGTGAGATGAATCCTGAAGGTACAAACCAAAGGAACGCCATATTTAAGTTTCTGTAGATCACATCATCCGATTGCAGTTGAAGCAAATTTACCCTATGCCTGTACCGTGTATTTTTACTGTATTCGGTGGCAACGGCTTGTACGGAGCTTAGTGGTATATACAGTAATACAGACAGCAGTAAAGGTCAGGAAGCGAATATCCCTACGGTGACATTCTCCGTCGAAATGCTTGTCATATCAGTAGGTCAGAAGAAGGCGTCCGATTGAAAGTTAGCGTCATCAGGCGTTTTAGGGCGCAAGGAAGAGAGAGAGGGCAACTCTTCGGCACCGCTTGCTGCTCGGATGGACGAAGGAGATGTATATTTTACCACTCCCGCTTCTAAGCTAAGGATCGGAGGATCTTCATATTGTGAACGACTGGGGTGACAACAAGGGTGAGATGATCATGTCCATTTACTATCTTCTCGAGACTATACTGTGCTCCAATCCATTTACCGCCGGACTTCAAGCCTTTTGAAGATCCTAAGCTTATAAGTGTCGGGATTAGGGATATGTACCCACTGTACAGTATTGGGTGTACATCATGTGGCAGTCTTCATACAGGTGCAACCATCTGTGGCTCTACAACTTAGAAAGGCAGGACTTCCCCGTACAGCCATTGTCTTTGTACAGTCTTACCTACATCTTCATCCCTCTTACCCTCAACGACATTCACCACGAACTGTCCACTACCAGCTGGATCACCTGCACCTAACTTCTTCAATATCTCTGGATCACCTCCTAGACCGGTAACTACTAAGCCTGGGTTGACAGTCCATACTTTTACCTTATCCTCTTTCAAGATCCTATACCAATCCCGCATGATCATATTGAGTGCGACCTTCGATGATTTATAGGAGAACAATTCCCTTTGAGGGGGCTTGGGCCATCCAGCCGCGGGGGACTTGTTCAAAATGAATTCTGGGTTAGTGCTGAGCTCGAATGATGCTGTACCAGAAGTGAGAAACACTAATCGAGGGTTACTTGATCTGAGTAACAGGGGAACGAGTAGGGTGGTGAGAATATGGGGTCCAGTTATGTTGGTAGTATATGTCTTGTCGAATATCTCTCGAGTGGTCAGACCTTGAGTTGGACCGTTCACATCTAATTCGACGCCTGCATAAGGCAGAAAGGGTCAATACCGGCTCCTTGGTCTAGCAAACAACAGGGACTTACCAGCATTGTGGATCAAGACATCGATCTTGTCTGTGACGCTCCTGACAGCCTTTACGGCCTGTTCGATCGACTCGTCACTTTCCAAATCGACTATAGCGGGTGACAGAGTTGATTGGGTATTGGGATATCCTTCAAGTAGATTCTCAATGGCTGTCTTAGATTTCTCCTCCGATCGAGCCCCGAGGAAGATATGATAAGGTATATGGGAAGATAGCAGGTGTCTAACGGTTTGATAGCCTATACCTGTGTTGGCACCTGTGATCAACACGAATGTCAGTTCGGAGGACATTGCTCTGCAGTCTCTTTGAGTCGATGTGGATCAATGTATGGCTTCTTCCTCCGTTTTGGCCTACACCCATTGTGATCGTCCATTGCTCTTCTTATACATGTGTGGAAAGTGGACCTCGGGGTGGAGATTGGCAGCCAGGAATAGCTCACCGGGGCTGGGAGGTGGAGGGTGGAGGGTGGAGGTTTGACGTTTGACGTTGATGCGAGTAGTAATCTGATAACACCATGCTTCTTCCTTGCGACTTGTTCAGCTCAGTAGAGCGAGCTCTCCACGAATCGCCCGGAGCAAGAGGAGTGGGACCTCCTAAAATCTAATCCATGTCGGAGGATAACATGAATTTACTATCACAAATCAACCCAACGCTCTTTGATGAACCCTGAGACGGCATCAACGCGCATGTCCGATACTCAACGCTCACATTTGTTCAGCTACTTGAGCTACATTTTCGTATCTTTCTTTCATATCGCACTGATCTTATGAGATGCCTCCCACCAATGCTACCGCCTCTCCTGGACCGAGCAAAACCATTGCGGCGAGCTTGTCCCACTTCGTGATTTTCAATCCTACCATACGACCTGATATACCGAGATCAGATAACAAAGACGACGATGATGATTTAAGGGAAGCTGCCCAAATCCTATTTTATACCTCTCGAGAGGCCGGAGGTGTCAGTAGAGATAAGATGTTGAGGCAGGTAGGGCTGGCAAAAGGGCTAAGGGGATTTGGAAAGTGAGTTGAGAGCTCATCTTATTGATACCGGAATCCTTTCACTTACGTTCCCCTTAGTATGATCATCGAATCATCCTCCAAATACACCTCGATTCATGGGAATAGGAGTCGTCTGATTGTATTTAGTCCTGAACCAGATTTCTACGTATATATGGTACGTCCGCTCGAAATCATTCGGTGATATCAGTGTTGATAGAAGAGGATTTCTTAGTGTATCACACTCTCACATCTGGACAATGAGAAGAAGGACCCCGTGAATGGTTCTCAAGGCATATCCGATGAAATGCTTGTTGATGGTTTAGCCAAGGGCTATGAGGACTTCAGGGTGAGTGAGACCGTTTGAAATAGAATGAATGTATGGTGCTCACGAGCAGCTCTACCATAGCTATTATACGGACCATTCTCCTCTCACACCATCCCTTCAGCTCCTCTCTCGACCATCCTCGACAAGTTTTTCACTCGCTTTGCATTTCAATTCGAATCCGCCTATCTCTCCTCACCATCGCTGTCAACCTGGGTGGAAGTTTATCCTCCAATGTCTATTGCAGCCGACCTGATCGAGGAATATCGGTCCAGCGTCGAAGGCTCGCTCATTGTGGTCGGACCCAAAGGACCTCTGTACAAGGACGAAGTGGTGGATGATCCAGCTCTGATAAGATATCTACATAACCTCGTCCAGTCGACCCTTCCTCCACCTGTCATATCGCAGCCTATACCTACTAGCGGTGATAGACACACAATGAGCTTCGGCTTGAATCTTGGCCTTGGCTTAGGTAGAAAAACACAGAACAGCCGTAAATCGAGTTGGACAACTTTGGGAGGATGGGTACCGGATATAAGACGTAGCTCTACTCCTTCATCCACTCCATCATTCCCCAAACCTGACAGCGCAATCAAATCCGAGGATGGGGTTGATGAAGCTCGGAAAGGCAAATGGGGGTTTGGATTGGGTGGGATAGGAGATGCGATGGGTAATGTGGGAAATGTGTTTGGCTTGGCAAGATCGTCGACACCTACTTCTGTACAGGTCGGGAGTCAAGATAAACAGGGACCAACAACAACGTCTACCTCTCACGATAGACAGGAACCTCTCACATATGATAACAATCGGACTCACCATGTCGAGCCCGCTTCCGTAGTTGTAGAAGAGCTCGAAGCGGCTGTGGAGCCGGACGAAGAGATAGAATGGGAAGGCAAGAATGTGTGGATCAGGTCGGTGCAGGATGGTGTATACGAGAAGAGGCGGGCGTGTTGGGTAATTGTGAGTGAAATAGGTGTTTGGTCACGCACATCACACTGATAATGAGGATGTAGCGCAACGATATCCTGGTCTCCGTCATACTTCTCAAAGATGCTGTCCCGCCTCATACTCTTCCAGATACCAAAGCCACTACAGATCTGTTCAAAAAGCTCATTGGTCAAACCTCACCTGAACCTCACTCTGCTTCGAATAACCCCTGTATAGCGTTGTTAGGGCAAGACAGGATCGTGACAAGAGGCGAATTAGATGGCATTTCTGATCAGTCGTTAATTCATCTGAGATCAGCCATACAAGAGTATGTTCCGGTTGATTCCCTTAAGCAAGATCGTGGTATCATGCTGATAGTTCCCTTGCCTTCTTGTGGAATACACTGCGACAGCTCGGATATACAGGAGGTACTCGCGAAATCCACTTCAAACAGGTTTTTGGTGGCTAAAAAGAGCGACAAGCTGGAATTGTACATGAAGGTGGGAGGGGACGATGCTAGTTTGACTGATGCTGATCGTGAGCTATGTCTCTTCGGTACTAGAACAGGCGGATTTGTGCTGATGATACCCATAGATGCCATGAGGACTTTTACGAGACTCAATGGTGGAATCAGTGTATGAGTGCAAGTCTGGCTTAGCATTTTAATGTTCCATAGCGCACATCTTGTATTCTACTATTAACTTTAGAGATGCATGCATTTGTGCTGGTGTATTGCCCCCGTAGTTGATTTTGCTTCCAAAGCAAAATGAGTAGACATTGATGATGTTGAATGACTCTCGCACCTCGGATCCGAGCCTCAGCTCAAAACGTCATCGTTGTCGTTGTCGAATCTTTATCTAATCGGCATTTTCCTTCACTTTCTTGGCTTTCAACATTCGTTCACTTTTGCTCCTTTTCTTGCTCACCATGACTTCTCAACTCCTTCAGCCTGTTCCACCATCTCGCTCGGTCCTTGAAGCATTCATCAACCGTCACCAGTACCTGTTAGAGCTGGAACGTAAAGCAGAGGAAGAACAAACCAGATTGTTGAATTCGAAATGTTCGCCCAAGTTACTAGAAGAACGGGGTCTGTCTATAGGTGGTCTGGGAGTTAGTAACATAAGTGTCGGACTGGGAGGTAAGAGGTGAGCGGATATGAGATTACATATCTTATGATACAGTTCTGACCGGGTCGATCTGATCTACAGCTTGATAGAGCTCAATCGACCTTCCGCATATCATGTCTCGCCTTTATTACCCCCTCATACGTTCAGATCTGGTGATCCCGTTCGTGTAGAAGCTCATATATCATCTACTTCCTCTTCAACAAAGAGTAAAGCCAAGAAGAAAGATAATGGAGATGAAGGTGATAATGCAGTTGAAGGAATTGTGTATAAGGTTTCTCAGGAGAAGGTCGTGGTCGCTGTAGACGAGAAGAAGGAGGTTGACTTACCGGAAAGATTGAGGCTGTAAGTTCAGTAAATCTAGCTCGGCATAGACCTGTCGATACCTTCCTAGTGCCATGAAAGCGTGACTAACGTTTAGTGAACAGATTGAAACTTGCCAACACGGTAACCTTCGATCGAATGGATAAAACCCTGCTTCATCTGAAAAGGTTGATCTTACCGGAAGAAGGATCACCTACACCCAACGCTCAGAACTTTCCCCTGATCAATTCGTTATTAGGTATTCAATTACCTTCGTGGTCTGAAAATGTCCCTCCGACGCTTGGATACAACGAAGAAGACAATGCCAAAGAGGAGGACGTAAAGTGGTATGACGAAAATCTGAATGATTCCCAGAAAGATGCAATTAGGTTTTGTCTCAAAGCGGATGATGTAGCTTGTATACATGGTCCTCCAGGGGTGAGTGTAGCATATGGCACTACTACTACTCTTGCTGTTATCGTTCCTCAAGGTATTTCTAACATTGACTATAGACAGGTAAAACTCATACACTTATCGAACTAATATTCCAATACCTCTCTCGTCCCGCCTCATCCTCTACGACTCAACCACCCCGTATAATCATCACTACCCCTTCGAACCTTGCATTGGACAATTTGCTGCTTCGATTACATGCTTTATCGCAATCACCCCCTTACTCTTCCCTCTTACCTCCCGGATCGATATTGCGATTAGGTCACCCTACCAGGGTACACCGCGATCTGGTTCGAGAGACATTGGATTATAGAGCAGCGAATGGGGAAGAGGGTGAATTGCTGAAAGATGTAGGTAATGAGATGCAGGGTCATTTATCGGATCTAGGCAAGAAGAAGGGTGAGAGAGGGGCTGTTAAGGGGAAAGAGAGGGGGAAGAAGTGGGAGGAACTTAGAGAGTTGAGGAAAGAGTAAGTAAACTACTGCTCCAGGTTTCATACCTGCATATCTGGACAAGAACCAGTCACCAGAGTCACGCTAATGTGTCGATTCCAGATATCGTCAGCGAGAAGGCAAAGTCGTCACCTCAGTTCTATCTCGTGCTCAGGTGGTATTGGCGACCTGCCATAGCGCTGGGTCGAGACAACTCAATAATATGATATTTGATATTGCCGTCGTGGACGAAGCGACTCAAGCTATAGAAGCTGTCTGTTGGGTACCGATATTGAAAGCTAAGAAGTTGATCTTGGCAGGTGATCCACAACAGGTAGGTTCCAATTATGAGATAAAATCGACCAAGGTGATATAGAGAGTTGACTTCAGGGTATTTTAGCTACCACCAACAATAATGAGTAAAGATGACAAATCCCTCAAACCCGACGTTGAAGGTCTATCCGAGGAACTAAATGGCATCAGCGTAAAATCACGCACGATACTGAAGCCTCCTAAAACATTAGAAACGACATTGTTTGAACGACTAGAGTCTATCTATGGAGAAGGGATCAAGAGGGTATTGAAAGTCCAGTATCGTATGAATTCACTCATCGCCTCTTTCCCTTCCGATACACTCTATGAATGCCAGTTAATATCACACGAGTCGGTCTCCAAGAGGACGTTATTGGACTTGCCTTCTATAGAAGACAAGGAGTCAGAAGAATCGAAAGATCATTTGGCACCTGTCGTGGTGTTCTTTGACACGGCCGGATGTGAATTTTACGAAAGGACGGAAGGAGATGATCGGGATAGCAAGAAGAGTGGTATAGGAGAAGGATCCAAGTCGAATGAGAATGAAGCTGGTGTGGT
Source organism: Kwoniella botswanensis (assembly GCF_036426115.1). Taxonomy (NCBI): domain Eukaryota; kingdom Fungi; phylum Basidiomycota; class Tremellomycetes; order Tremellales; family Cryptococcaceae; genus Kwoniella; species Kwoniella botswanensis. Next base: position 14,630,851 of record NC_088599.1, on the reverse strand, counting down.
GACTAAATGGGCCAGAAAATTGGTATGTCCGAATTCAGTACCCAAGTCCGACCATGGATGTCGTTCGAGTAGTTGATCGATATTTTGAACTTTTGGGCTGCTAGATCGAGCTAGGCGTTAATCCGGCTGAAATCGGGATTGTCACGCCCTATCAAGCTCAAGTATCGCTCATATCGAGCATGTTGCATGAGGAATATCCAGAAATGACTATAGGAAGTGTTGATGGATTACAAGGTCAGGAGAGAGAGGTGAGTAAAATTCATCCGCTTATGGATTGTGGGAGAATCACAGCTGAGCGTTTATACGGTTACTAGGCAATCATACTTTCGTTAGTCAGATCAAACCCCACGGGAGAGGTGGGTTTCTTGGGTGAATATAGGAGACTTAATGTGGCTATGACCAGAGCGAAGAGACAGTTGGTGAGTTATAATTGCCAACCGAACCGGAACTCTATGAGTCTGATATTCAAACTCTTGTATATAGTGCGTAGTAGGCGATTCTTCCACTGTAGGAAAAGGCAGTAAATACCTTAAGAAGTGGATGGACTGGCTGGAGAATGAAGCGGATGTAAGATGGGCGGGAGACGAGTCCGTATAGGATTGCTTTACAGAAAATAAGGTGTCTTATTAATACCCAGCATGCATCTATACCACTTGTATCAATACTTGATAGGCTTGGCGCCAGCTTCTATCAATTCTTTTATCCTCATCTCTACGAAGTTCAACCTATCCTGACCCCAGAATATCTCTCCGTTCACTACGTAATTTGGTGTTCCGAATATACCTATAAAAATCAATCAGCCAATCCGCTTGGTTAGTAGGAGAAAACTCCTGCTTGAATGCAGATGGCTTACCCAGCTTGACAGCCTCCTCATGATTCCTCCTCCACTCTTTGACACCATCATCCCCCTCCTGCCCTCTCTTATCTACCACACACTCATCTATCGTCTGCTCGTCGAAGCCACATTGTCTGGCGATCTGCTGGAGAGTCTCGACTTTTGAATGATCCCCCTGTTCCGTTATCCATATACATCTCTGAATCTCATAACTGAACTTCAAAGCTTCCTTCGATCCTATACCAAACTTCTGCTGAATGCGTATGATGGCTTGTCCGGCGATTTCGATGGTACCTGCTGGCTGAGGGTAATACTTTGGAGAAGCTTTCATAGGCACGTTCAAGTGTTTGGCGGTTCGATGGAGGTCTAGAGCATGATATGCTTGTCGAGCGGGATGACGAGTCTTGAGCTATAAACGTGTGTTCGGAATTAGTCAGACGGAAAAGGTCGAGATCCGAGGTGCTGTTTGACGTACTCGTATCCCACCATTCTCTTCCACGACTACGATAGGCTTCAAATGTATCGTCACGCCATATTTCTCCGCTATGCGCTGTGCTTCTGGTGCACCTAGTAATGCCCAAGGTGAGGAAACTCCGTAATAGATCTCGAAGCGAATTTCATCACTTGGGGCCGGTGGGACGGTGAGGAAATGCTCTTCTGACATGTTGATTTGCTGATCTGCTGGGAGCTAGACAATAAGAACTGAAGTCTAACTGAGGCGCAAAAAGGCATGGTGATCAGCGACTGCATTCAACTTTCTAAGACGACATCTGACATCTCATCTCGGGATCATTGATAAGATACAATCCCGGCGGGCCTTCTGCCCCGGCTGCAGGTGAAGCAGAATCGCTCGCCTATTCAGGTCTGTCCAGTCGCGTACCTAACTCATTTTGCGTCAAAACACGTCCTTTCGCCTGCAATGTTGATGTTGATGTTCAGGTAAAACACAATTCACGCCATATTAGTATAGATATAAGCTATATACCACTACACGTACTAAGATTCAGTCATGGCCCATCTACGTGAATCACATGCTGTCGTCGTACACTGCGACGCGGACTATATACGAGCTGTCCACGGTATATCAGAACTGTTCAATCGTCCCTTAGTTGTACGTTCTCTTTTGGCTTCTCTCTCTTGTGCCCCAAGCTAATCCCGTGTGGTAGACCCTACGAGCATCTTATGCTATACCTTCGACTTCCTTATCCTTCAAACCTGAGGAAGTCAGTGGGGATGTCCACATGGATGGTGAAGTACCTCCACAAGCCCCTGCTCCTGAAACTTCATCAAGGTCAGGTTGGTTAGTAGGTGAAGATCTGTCAAACGCGGAGAAGGAAGATGGATTCGCAGACAAGTACGAGTTACGTTGGCCATTCAGGTCGAGCAAGTCGGTAGACGATTGGGAGGGTCGAGAATATGTCTTGTAAGTGGTGTCTGTCATTCATCCCATTGACCTTCATGTTGATCTTCACACTACATCAGGATACACCTATACACGCTGCTGGGAATAACCATAACATCTAACTCATCACCGTTACTATTCATCCCACCACCGACACCGACTTTACCTCTATCCATTCAAGCAGCTTATACTCAAATAGCATTTGAGACACTCAACACCCCGGCATTCTCCTTGATACCGTCACCTTTAGCATCGATATACGCACTGGGTGCAACAAGTGGGATTATCGTACATATCAGTTCCGTTGAAACTAGTGTATTCATAATAACCGATTCAGTCGTACGGTGGGAATGCTCAACAACCGTACAAGTAGGTGAATTAGATTGTAGAGGATTCTTAGAAAGTTTGCTGTTAGAAGATGAATTATTGGATAAAGAGTTGAAAGCTGCTTCGGGAAAAGAGGACTTGTCGATAGAGGAGAAGGAGAAATTGGTCAGAGAGGTATCTCAAGTTGTTTGGAATGAATGTACGGGTGATGATTTGGAGGTGCCGTTCCTGAAAACTGGAAATAGATCGATAGTAGTTGGAAACCCGAGTGGGGTGGTTGGGGCGGAAAAGGAAGATGATTCGTTTGATGTTGCGAAGAAGTAAGTTGTATCCTTCATACGATATGCGAAGATGAAATACTGATGTGATGCCTTTGTGTTTTGTTAGACTTGTAGGAGACAGTGCACCTGCACCGACAACCCAATCGCATAAATCCAAGAAACAGCAAGCAGCAGCAGCAGCGGCAGCAGCCAAATCAGCTCAAGCGGCCGCAGATGCTGCCGCTGCTGCCGCGGCTTTACCTCAACCTATCGATGCGATAGTGATCAACATCCCTTCGCTACCTGGCAAAGAGATCCAGCTAGGTCCAGTTAGACACCGGCTGTGTGAGCCTTTGTTGCTGGGTAAGGAGAAAGGCGGTGATACAGTTTGGGAAGGTGTGGGAAGGGCGATCGATAATGCCTCGTTGAGTTTGGGAGAGAGATTAGGATTATGGGAAAGTGTTGGTGTGGTCGGTGAACTGGCTAGGATCAAGAGTGAGTGTGCTGCATACTTCGTTACGGATAAGGATATTCGTCGTACGATACTAATCGCGGTTTATAGCTTTCTCGCCAGCACTGATAACATACCTATCCCCATACCTCCTATCTTCAGCCGATCTGACATCTGACTGCCAACCCTCCAAAATACGTTTACTCAACATCCCAGATTACTTCGCCAACTTCAAGAACTCCACAACGGAATTAGCACCTTTCCTAGGTGGTTCACTAATTGCCAAAGTGAGTAAACAATACCAAAGGACATAGAATTTTGTACAGTATACTGATTTTTTGTTCTTGACCAGGTCGCTTTCTTAGACTCGCAAGGGAAACATGCGATAAGTAAAGTTGACTATAATGCCAAGGGTCCGGCTGCTATATACAATGTATCTGCGGACGGTCAGTGATATCGTAGTGTATGATAGAATAAAATATCACGGGAAGACGAGCTGGTATGTATGTAATGCAGTGCGATCACAACCAGTATGATGTGGATAAATCCATTTGAATGGATATCTGAAAGCCCCTTTTCTCTGGGTTACGGACACCGTATCATCCCTCTCAGTCTCACATAACGCAAAACAGCATAGTACACCTGGAAAAATACTGGAACGATAGCTCTATGCGGCTGGTATCTCATGCGTATTTGCAGAGACGGGAACAGCATAGACATGTCATTTGACCGACTTGGGGGTTGCTTCGATTTGAGACTATGGTGTTCTGTACAGTTTTTATGTCATTAGCAGAGCTGGGGGCTGGGTGAGAGAACAGCGTAGTATTGCTCTTTTCTTCTGGGCAGATCTATAAAAACAGGGTCTATAGTGTTCTCCATACCTCACCTGAGTGGGTGAATCATTGATTGAGAACAGTATAGATGTCTTCGACTATTCGAACAGACCCTTCCGAATAGTGCCTATGGTGTTATCCTACTTAGGTGCTAGATACATACTGTAGATAATTACTTGAACATGAGAATAACATAGATGGACGACTTTACCTTTCACGCTGATTCCTATCATGTTCATCCTCTGTCCAGCACCTCCCCATCTTAGAAATGGATGAGTTTACGAGAACACGATAGACTGTCACCCGCTGCATCGATAAACTACGCCTATGCTGATCTGATCTCTACGAGTCATCTCATTAACAGGCACGGCTAACCCAGAAAATCAACTTGTTACCGAAAAGTTCAGAAATCTGTTTATGCGTTCTCCATCTCCACTTTTGTTCTTCATCTCTTTGTTCAGTACTGGTACGAAGGTTAGACCTGCAGACATAGAATAACAACATGTCGGACATACGGGCCGTCAAGAAATATGCAACTCAGCACGATCTGTTTAATAGGTTACATTCTATATCGGCGGATGAGAACTTCGTGAAGGACGTAGCTGAGAATTGGTTTGACGGGAGGTTTGAGGTCGTTCGTGAGTGCTCGTCAATGAATCCTATATACACAACAGTCAGAGGAGACATCCTCACAATCAGAGATACCCTTCTGCTCTAACTTCCCCTCAGCCCTCCCCCTCTCCTCTTTCCCTGCCCCTCTCCGGCCTTAAATTCCCTACAATGTCCCTCTTAAGATCTTGTATTCGTCTCATCTCGTTCTATTCGACATGCCTGACTAACTATTGTAGCCAATCAGCGGTGCGGAAATTGGTACTGTGATCCTTCCGTCAGTGAATTGTTCCCTCCATATCATGAACTGTAGACTAACAATTGTTCCTGTCACAGACCAGCTCGAAAGCTTACGCTTACTTTAAATCCACCGATGGACATATGACGGTGGGTCATGCAAAACATCTTGTTTCCTACGGTCGGCAAAGCTGAAGATTTCGTTCACCTTAGCAATGGGACTTCAATCTCAGAAGATCCAATCTGAGCTTAGCTAAATATGCTGAAGATTGCGGAGGGTGCGTTGGACGGACATCTATTGATATACCAAAAAGAGCTGATCCATAATGGGCATTACAGGTTGATACTGGTGGATTCGACGAGAAGAGGCAAAAGGATGCCTGATGGACTATCCAAAACTGTCCCTATATGGTGAGTTTTCACATTTTTGCTCCATCCGTACTTCAAACTCGACTGATACGTTCGTTCGTTCTGCAGGTGCTGCGTCGTCAACCTGGCAATTGAGCTACGGCGAAACATACCACTAGACGAAGAGTGGGATACAGAACTGTACTTACCTCCCAAGGTAGTTTCTCCATCTGAGAAATCACAGATAGAAGATAGATTGGACGAATGGGCAGAGACCCTCGAGGTGAGTGAATGAAGCAAATCTGATATTATGCATTTGATCGCATGTGGAGTATCCCAATCATTCACCGATTCTGACTTTGATGTATGGCAATAGAAATCTTCCCTTCCATTACCCATCCTCACCAAACCCTTACGACCTTTCTTCATCCACCCATCCACCTCCACTCCACCTGCGATACCTCTCAATCCTCCTTATACACCCATAATATGTCTCTCGGCCTCGCGCTGGGTGAATAACCCAGATGATCAGATACCCTCAGTCACCAGGTTGGGAGATACGAATAGAACGGTCGGATTCGATTATGTACCAGGAGCAGGGGACGATGACGAGCTTTGGGCTAGAGTATGTTTATTCCCATTTGGCTTCTTCTCAAAGCATCACATCAACTCATTGATAGGACTATTAAGCTGATATAGTGATTTATTAATCGATCATAGGGTTTAACACCTACGTTATTCCATTCCAACAAATCCGACCTTCTCATTGCGGAAAGAGATGATTTACCTTCCCTGGTAGATGAACTGGTCTTATCCCATTCGATGTCGAAACTACCTGCTCCCTCAGCTTCTTCCCTCGATTCAAATTCTCTTTCAAGTATTGGTGAAAGTACGATTGGTATACCCGACGAATCCTCGAGAATAGCATTAAGAATCGGATCACCTATCATACCTACATCTACCAAATGGAAATACGCAACTTCATCGATTAATCCGATAATAGTCAGAGCAGTGGAATATGAGAAATATCCTAAAGACCTACCTCGATTACTTGATTTTACGCCCGAAGAGAGGATATTGGCTGTGGCGAATTCTAAAACCGAAGGTAAAGCTTTTGAATCGACGTTAAGCGAGTTGGTTGATCTTGTGAAAGGTGAAGGAGGAGAAAGAGGTGTGGTTTTGGTACATGGAAGAAAAGAAGATGTGGAATTGGTCTTGAAGACATATCAGAAATCACAAGCACAACCACAAGAAGGAAAGCGACAACAAGAAGAAAAAGTTAAACTCGATGAACCCCCTGAACCTTCAGTAGAAGGTAGGAAATTGATTTTACCCCTTGCTTTGGCTCTCATCTGCTCGATGCCGGCGTCAAATGACGAAGTCCAACAGGGAAAGGAGGATATGGTGTTGACGAAGAGCGATATAGCTGTCAAGTTGCATAGTTTGATTTCGCTTTGGCCGGATGGGAATCCGCCGAGAGCTAGTCTGAAGAGGGTAAATGAGTTTTTAATGTCTGGTGACAGGGGCAGGAAATGATAGAGTGTATTGTGTTGGAAGCGATTAGACTTTCGGACATAAAGTGAGGTACAATCCTTAAAGATGTTATTCATGTTACGTTCATTTGAATTCTCAAATGAGTTAGTGATCTACAGATATAATTTAGAGACATTACGCATTTATGCATGGATTACACAAATCTATACTGTACATCGCACCCTTACCATCACTACATCAGATCCACCCTTCTTGTTCTCTCCTTTTCAAATTTGGCCATAAATCCCTTAATATCCTCTCAAATTCTATATCATCATTTTCTTCGCCATCTTGAATTTGCACATCACCTCGTCTGTTTCTATTCACTTCTCGTTCTCTTTCCTGTGTGGTAGTTCGTATCATCCCAGGACGCGGGGGAGGCATCAGTGAAGTTTGGTATTCTGGTGAAATAGGGGTTGACATCGAATGAATAGTGGTGTTACCATTACTTTCTTTTCTTTCCATCTTCGGTCTGCGGCCTAAAGATGAAGATGAAGAATCGAAAGTCGGTATAGTGGGTGATACTAAAGAAGGTAGTATTGGAGTGGGTATCGAATCTAACGAATCTCTCTTACTTCCATCTTTCACATTTGTAGGAGTAGAAAGCTCAGACGGAACATATGGTGGAGGAGGTACACCATAACCATAAGTCATTCGATCCGAAGCGAAATTGGTAGATTTCAATTCTATATCTTTCTCCACATCCGTTCGCTTTCTTTTGGAAGGCAACAGTAATTCCCTAAATCTCTTATTTCTCTTCTCTTCGTATCCTTCTGCTTGTTGTTTTGGTTCGTCCGAAGTTAAGAGCCTTTGTAACCCCGAAAGTCTTTCTAATCTCAATACTCTTAAGTTATCTTGAACAGTCCTCTCAACTAATTTGTCTCCAAATTCCTTTGTAGCTTTCCTAGTCTTCTGTCTTTCTCTTCTAACATACCACCAAAATCCTCCTATACCCGCACCTAACAGTAGGATGATCAAGAAGAATAACCAGAATAGTTTCGATCTACTTGACTTATCCACCAAGTCACTTAAACATACACCTAATCCACTAGCGAAACCTCCTTCGTCACAGCTAGCAGCTACACATTCCCCTTTTTTATGGATATAGCCATCAGAACATGAGGTACACGATCTGAAATCGCCTGCAGAACATGACGAACATCTCCAATCGCATGCTTGACATCCTCTTGATGGGTCGTGGTACTCGTCTTTCGAGCAGTGGTCTAAACATCTTCCATTGGATAGGACTGGCCGATCCGAAGGGCAAGTCGAACACTCCGTAGGAGATGAACAGGTCGTACAATCCACTGGACACGGTACACAGGTACCATTTAAGGGAGTTGTCGATGATGGACAGGTAGATAGACAGTTACCGCCTGAAGCGAATAGTGGAGAAGGGCAGGAAGTACAGGTTGTGGAGCTGGAAACGCATGTGGAACAAATAGAGTCGCATTCTGCAGTGTGTCACAATTCATCTTTTAGCCCTCTCTCTGCACTCACATGATGCGGGAAAGTAAGCAAACCCACTTTGGCATGTTCCGTTCTTAGCTGCGCTTCCCTCAGGCAAAAACCAACCATCATTACATTTCATAACGCATTTTCTATCTTCCAGTAGATACCCTTCTTGACAAGACGAACACTGTAAGGTATCGTATCCCTTGATATTGGCGAAGGACGGAATATGGCATTCAAGACAGCCAGAGGGACATGCTGTGATAGAAGGGATATAAGCTATTATTCTCCTTCGAGGAATCTTTAACTTACCATCACATTCACTCTTGTCCAGGTTGACCACGTAGACACCTTGCAATGTCGATAGCGCCGAATCACATATACCCGTCGAGGCATCGTAATAAACACAGGAACCTTGCAAGTTAACTCGGGGTGATGCACAAGATAGACAATCGGATGTTGAGGGACCGGTACAAGTGGAACATGCTGGCGAACAGCTACGTAACATTGCATCAGTCGAACTGTTCGAGCGCTACCCAAGGGACACTGACCTTTTGCAAGAAGCGCTGCCAGCGTCATAGTATGTTCCATCCGCGCAAGATCCAGTGGCTGCTGAGCACGCTGCTGGGCTTGCAGTCGTAAGGGATAAGCTGTCGGAGCATGATGTGCAGGTTGCAGTTGAATTTGTACCTTGCTGGAGGGTGCATGTATCGCATCCGAGTGGACAAGCTATAGTAATGACCTGGTCAGCTGTTACCGAAGCTTACATGGCAGCTGGCTTACCGAGACAGTTCCCCTGGGAATCCTGGAAAAAGCCTTCGGCACATGTGTTGCACAACGCTGATGATACCGTCGAATTGGTCTGCCATCCTGCTGAACAGATACACTGGTTCGACGAGGTGCATGTTCCGTGATCGCAATTGCAAGCTGAAATAGAAAATAAGCTGCTGTGCACTCGGCCACCAGTATCGGTGTCGGGGAGCTTACCCAATGAAGACGAGGAGGCCGTGCCCAGACATGCTCCTGTGCCAGATAAACCGTCATCCCATATCGTACAATTCGATGGTCCAGCTAAGGCATACGCTAATCAGCGTTGTATGACCGGGCAATAGACGATATAGCTCACGAGAACAGGAAGGCCCCCAAAACCCAGTGGCGCACTGATCGCACGTCGATCCTGCCCAGCCAGTCGAACATTGACAAGTACCCGTCGAGGAGGTATTGGATGGAATACAAACACCATGAGATGAACAGGTGGGATCACAGGCAGCTACAAGTTATACTCATGAGCTTGAACCCAAGGTACGGTGTGACGGGACAGAAACTTACCCGAAGCCGCTCTGACTAATCTCAATCCTGTCATGTCATTCGGTAGTTGACCTTTATCAGGTAAAGCACCCCAAACTACCTTCCCTCCTTCCAAAACACCGTACCAGTTCGAAGGTAAGTAGATACTCTTCCAATCATCCAATGACCAATTCCCATTATCCCATACGTTCGGTGATCCATCATATATAGTCCTAGGGAATCCCAACGGAGTAGAGGGTAGTGATACAGTCAACGTATCGGAGGATCGATTGATGTTGAGCAATGAGGAGGATGGGGAGAGAGAAGAATCGGAGTATGTCCCCGGTGTAAGATATTTGGAAGGAGACGAGTCGTACGCTAGAACTGATGGGGACTGTAGTGTAAGCTTCATTCTTCAACACCTGGTGTTCGGTAAGCTCACTTTGAGAAGAGCTTTTGCCATCCAGGCAATGTTCAGATGAACATACTTGACTTGCCCAAGAGACTGGTATCGAATCAGTCAGCTTCAACTCGCCAGATCGACATCAGATGCAGACTCACCAGTCGCTGAGAGGGCAAAAGCCAGAGTACTGGAGTAAAGTATCATTGTGGTACAGTTGTGAGTTCAGTAAGTATAGTTCAGTAGATGTAAATTAGGTAAGAAGAAAAGATCAACAAGGTCAGGAGATGATTAGTGGTTATGAGCAATGTTTTTACCCCATCCGCTTCCTCTTGCCGCACTCTTTCTACCCCGTTCCCAGTGTTTTGTCTGGTTTTGTCTGCTGCATACGGAATGATCGACCTTTGTTTACGTTTCACCATTGAAGCTATAGGAAGTGAGAAGTCTTATTGATCGACCGGTGTAACCAAAAAGATGATGGGGGATGAATAATGAACAGTGAACAATAAAACAGCTGGGTCAAACGTCAAAGGGGTACTCGACTACGTTTCAAGCTCGGACCTGATCAACTTGATCTCTTCGATCAAACCGCGTGTTCACATCCTTTGGCTCGTGTCTTAGTTCTCCCACGGTTCACCGCTTCCGCTTCCGGACATCGGTCTAAACATGACGCAAGGACCCGCAAGGACATTCATCCAACCTCTTTGTCCTCCATCTCATGTAATCTTATCAGTGTTCATCATCTTGCTTGTCATCGATGACGACACTCCATCCACCTATCCCAACTATGACCTCCTTATTCTTGACTCCCTCCGAAGATTCACCTCCTGTGGAACCTATAAATGGTGCAGCTTACCTCACGAAATTACATAAATACCTGCAAGTCAATTCCAGTCGATTGTCTCCGTCCGGTCCATCTCGTAGTACGCCTACCATCCTCCAACAATCCTATACCCTCCTCACTCTAGGTCTAGATCCTAGCTCTGCACCATTATCTAGATCTCTCAAAGTACCGCTCACACTAGGTTTCGGTCAGCCTTCGACGTCTGATAGGAGGGTCCCTCCTAAATCGCCTAAACCACTTTTACTTCGCCTTCCGCCAGATAGATTGCTATATCTCTTATTGAGATGGCAGTCCCTCCCACAATCTCTGAATCATGTAGGAAGGACTGACGTACCCATAGAAGAGGGCGTACCTGTTGCAGCGCGCGGAGCGAGGATAGATGACCGGAATTTAGAAGGTGATGTGAAGAGCGTAAGGAGTTGGGTGGGCAGTATGAGAAGTGTCAGTATGGGTAGTTTGATGAGTAGTCAGAGTAATAGAGGATGGTTCGGAAAGAAGGAAGAGATAAATGAAGGTGAGCTGTTGATCACCATAGACGATCAGGATACAGCTGATATGTTTCGCTCACCTGTATAGACCAGATACTGTTACAGCTTTATTCGATGTTCACCATTCTGCCTGCTTTACTCATACATCCACCGTTTGTATCTGATCCACCGATACTGGAATTGATAGAAGCTGGAGGGTATACTCAGCTAGGAGGAATAGACGTGAGGGTCCCGTTGGATGTGATGCGAAATCTGCAGATGTAAGTCAGCTATCAGATTGTGGTCTTCTGCTATGGAGGGAAGCTGACAAGTAGATCAGACTGGAGCTGGAATCATACGATCCAAGAGCTCTGCTTATACCTCCCAATCCTGGTATGAGGAGCTTGACAGTCAGAGATGTGCAAGATGGAGACGATTGGATAGAAGAACTATTGGCTGTGACTTCCGAAAACGTTGCAAGTGAAGATACCATTGTCAAAGCTCGTTTCCCAAATCTACAACATCTATCCTTGATATCCACTACCTTACTCAACTTTCCTCAACTCCCTCTCACATCTCTTACACACCTGGATCTATCAAACAACCTTCTCGATACCCTTCCGCCATCTTTATCAGGACTCACGTCCCTCAATTCACTCAACCTCTCCAATAACGTCATTGTCTCACTACGATCAGCGTCATCCATAATACCTCAGGTGATATCGTTAAACTTGTCTGGAAATAGGATAGATTGTTTGGTGGGATTAGACCAATGTGATTCTCTTAGACGTATTGATGTAAGGAGAAACGAATTGATGGATGTCGGTGAAGTAGGGAGATTATCAGTCTTACCCTCCATAAAAGAAATTTGGTGTGTTGGAAATCCATTTGACGTTACGGGATATGAAGATGAATGGCGTATAGAATTGGGCATAGCATTCAGAGAAGAAGGTAAGATGGTGGTACTGGATGATAAGGAATTTAATTGGTCCGAAAGTAGAAGGATCGATATGGCTTTAGAGAAAAAAGGCAAATTACATCAACCACAACATGATCGTTCGACATCTCTTTCTCGCTCACGAGACCATTCGCATTCTCATGATCAACAAGGACCTTCATCCTCTACTATAGATACTTCAGATGATTTAACGCCAAGTAGATATAATTCGATAAATTCGAATTATCAATATCAACAGAGATTATCTATTCAAGCGCCAGCACAGACACCAACGAGTATGAAATCACCTTCATCGTCTGCTGCTGCGATAGCGAAGAAGAAATCGAAGAGAAGAGTAATAAATCTGGATGCTGATGCGGACACAGATGGGGATCTGGGTGATAAGGGGAAGAGGACTCTGGAAGATAGTTTGAGAGTTCCTGGAAAAGTAATTGAAGAGGATGAGCATGAGGTGGAAGATGGTAAACAAGATACTGGTGTAAATGACAAACCGTTGGATGAAAATGGACATGGGATGAATAATGGAAACGGAGATGGAAGTTTAGCTACGAATAAGGGCAGGAATATAGTTGAGGATCAGGAACAAAAACAACAAAGTATAAAGGTCGTATCTTCCAAGAGGAAAAACAATAGGAAAGGATTGAAGAAAGATACTTTTGATCCCATACCTTGATCTTGTTGCGAGATTGGGCGAACAGTACTGTCCAAATGGTATGGGAGAATGTTTGATTTATTCGATATTTTGCTATATATGTATGTTGTATTATAGTTGCATATGTTCCTTATGTATTATTATGTGTATGTTTTACATGTATATAAATAATTCACAGATTCAAAAGTAAACCCAAACTCTTACAGTTCTATAATCTTTTGATAAGGTATGGTACACTTAATATATACAGGAAGATACTGTGGTCAAAGAGAGGGAAATCTAGTATCCAAATGACGAAGAAGATGACCTGCATCTACTCAGTTCCCTTTTCCATCTTGATCTTCTGCTTTCAATTCAAACTTTCAATGGTCTCTTTACGACTCTCTTCAACCAACTCTTCTTTTCCTTTACCCCACTCCCATCCCTACTGCCCATCACATTCGAATTGGTTTTCGAAGTCAAGTTACTGTTATTGGACTTGGACTTGGGTTCGGTCGGTGTAGCAGGTTCGAAGAAACTCATCGGTTCTTGTTCTGATTCTTGACTCTGTCTGATACTTATAGGTAATGGTGGGATTCCTTCAGTGGGATTGGGTCTAGGTGCCACTCTAGGTCTGACAAAGGGTGTAGGAGGAGCTTCGTATTTCTTGGCCATATAACTCTGGGTAGAAGGTATATTATATCGATCTCGATCATTTGGAATGATCGCTTGTGGTTTACTTCTAATCACAGCTGGTACCGCTGGTGGTTCTTGAGCTTGATGGTTGTTCTTGTTATTTGATGGTGTAGTAGCGGTAAGAATCGGTAATTTACCAGACGGTTTAATCCTTTTCAACGTTAATGGAGGAGGTCGATTCTTGATTCGGGGTGGTGATCCATTCAAACCTGAACCTGAACCTGAGCTAGAAGTGGATCCTTCGCTATCTGATCCAGATCCAGAACCGGATCCAGATCTAGCTTCAGCAGCAGAAACAGACCAATGGACTTGATCCATATAACTCGTTGTGGAATTAGGTAAAGAAGAAGGTCCCGCCTTCGAACTGATCCTTGGCGGAGGAATCAAAGCTGGCATGGGAGATGAGATCGATAATTTAGGAATAGTCGACGATGGGGAAGTGGGATTTGATAATGATCTTTTATGTGATGGTGTGCTTGTCCATGGGTTGATATTGGTTCGAGGAAGTTTAGGTGTATCTAAACCTAAATCCAAAAATGAATTTTCACTTGCTACTTTAGTCTTCTTGCCAGTCTTGCTTTTACCGTTGGAGTGAGCTTTGGGCTTAGGTAAAGATAGAATAGAAGTGGAATTCTCCATTTCCCATTTATTCTCTTCCTCCTGCGAGCCAGTGGTTTCATTACTCTTCACTTTTGCCAATGTTAAATCAGGTAGGGGTTGAGGGATTAGAGCGAATATTTCGGATAATAACCAAGCAAATTCTTGTTCTTCCTCTACATCTAACCACATTGATCCATCTTCAGATTTATATCTGACCGTCTCGCCTGAACCGACATTCCTATCTCCCATTCCTCTTTCGTCCATCCCTCCGGTTCCACCAGTAGACTTTGGTTTGCTTCGTTTAGTGTTATTGGTCGAAGAAGGCTTTTGATTCTTGTTGGGAACATCACCGAAGAATTTCTCTATTTCAGTTAAAGTCGAATGAGGTAATGGTCTGAAATGTTTTGTATTCAATCCATGCACCTTCCCTCCTCCTTTTCTGCTTTGAGCGAATCCGGTAGGTACACTTGCACCGAGTAATGCCGCAGCTTTTCGAGGTGCTCTAGAAGGTGTAAGAGGAGATGGTGGATGAGGAAGTGGTTTCTTCGTGTATTCTCCAGTGGTAGTAGTGGAGGTGGAAACGAAAGTCCGTTTGTTAGGTGAAGGTAATGGCGAACTTGGTGGTGAAGGTCCAGGAGATATTGGATCGTATGTTGTAAATTTCCCAAGACCTAGGTGTAAAGAAGAATCGGAAAATTCAGTAGCATTTCCGATCCTACCCTTCATGGTACCCTTTTTCTCGGTGGGAGAGTCAGAAGGTAGGTTAAGGAACATCGATGATATGTTGGCGTAAGTTCTGGATAGATTTGATTTACCAGAATTGCAAGATGGATTTCTCTTAGGTTTGTTTCCTGTGTAACCGAATTGTCTAGGTGATGTCGAATGAGTGGTGAAGGATCGAGAGTAATGGGGAGAAGATGAATGAGGAATGGAAATTCGCTTTTTGGTTTCTACGATGTGAACAATAACATGTCAATATCAACATTCGCCGTCTCGATCTCCGGTATCGCATAAATAGGTGATGAGCAGTGTAACTTACTAGAACCAACTTTAACAGCTGTAACACCTTTCTTCTTCTTAACTCTCAATGGCTTGGTACCACCACCGACAGTAGAACATTTATTGGTTCGAATACGAATTTGAGGATCGTCTAGATCTTCGTACTCGCCACTATCATTACTTGATATTCTTGATAATTCCCTTTCTTCCCATGTAGAATCAGATGTCATAGGTGACTCAACGATATGAGTGCCCTCGACGGCAAGATCATGAGTAGGTGTGATTGAGATGGTAGGTGATTCAGGTATAACGTAATTGGGGTCTAGATAGATATTAGAAAGGAATGATGAATGTGAAGAACCTGATCTTTCAAGGGCCATTTGACCATTTGGTTTATATTGATGTTGACCGGACATAGCGGATAACCTATTTGGAGTAAGCGTATGTGAGGCGAGGTACAGTACGGATTCTTGTTACGAAGATTGTCGATTCGATAGATACTGCAGATGAATGTGAAGATTGGTGGCGTCAAGATGGTTTAGACTTCCCGCTTGTAGGAAACTGATCTTCTTCGTGTTTACTACGAGAGTTATTAGGTGATGAATTCAGTATCCACTTCTTGAGTTGACGTGGCGATAACTTGAGTTAATACGTAGTTCAGGAATGTCTAGTTCATTTATCGACAAATTATGTGAATGAGAAAAATTGTAAGATGGAGAGGAACAAGTCGGTAAGACAAAATTAATACTTTAAATATATCATGACCCTACCTCCTACGCTTCTCGTCGTCCTTCTTTCAACAAAGATGCCACGCAAAAAAAAAGCGACACAATGCGGTACGTCGTGTCTCATCAGTCAATCAGAATCCTATTGTCGCCTCCCTCCACATCTGGTGGAAAGCACAAAGCGTCGATCAGTCTGTTTCCAGTACAATGACTCTGTGTCTGTCAGTTGACGTATTCCAGGAAAGCAGGTGGTCGTTCGTCGTTCCTGCTCAGCTGTTTGAAGCTAACAGCGGGTTTGAAGAGGGGGAGGAAAAGGGAGCGGCGCCGATTCAAACGGATCAGAATTGTATGCTCTTGTTCTACTTGTTGATGACGGAGAGGAATGTAAGGTTCTTGTTGTCTTTGAGACATCCTCGCCCTGACCCTCTCCAGCATAAGCATGCATGCTGCGTGTAGCAGCATAGGACAGGATGTGTCGAGCTGACAAAAGAATCTTCGTGGTGTGTGTCAGTATGAAACGACAGAACAAAAAGATCGACAAAGGTCAAATGTAACATGTGACGATTAGAACAACAGTTCTGTTCGCCAAACATGAAACGTATAACCGGGTGCCTGAATTTCACTCCTTGGTTGTAAAGCTGTGGCTTTTTGTAGGTCATGCTGTTTTGGGGCTGATTATCCGAAAGTCAAACTTTATTTATTGTCCCATGTCCTCATGGATCGGCAACGCTTGAAGTGGATTGATTCCTCAATGTTGAATGTGACGACACGAAATCATGAGCATGGGAAGGAACAAGTGAAAAAGCCAAATAAGCTTGAAAAGTCGAATTATGCCACTTTAGCTCCTCGGTAATTGCGTAAAGCATCCTATGTGGCATTCCTACACTTGTGAGGGGTGGATCGACGCGTTCAACAACCATTTCCACGTGGAGCAGCCTCAGTTCACGTTCACGGTCAATTGTACACATTCTCATTGACCTTTAACAACATCCCTCATCTCTCGCATCCCCTTATACCCCCTCAGAACCACCATACAAGAGGAGAGCCCGCACCATGTCGACTCAACAATTCACCTCCATGTTCTCCTCGAGGCTGAGCTCAGCTTATAACCAACTGCGAGGGGATCTAGGAGCACCCCAAACAGCGACGGAAACCATTGACAAGCTTGTGGAAAGGATAAACACCAGTGCTGCTGTTGAAGATAGACGTACGGCTGTACTTGGCTTGAAAGGTTTGAGCAGGGATTGGAAAGAGGTCAGCTACCTTTCGGACCAGATTATCCTGTAGGCATCCAGCTGATATAACTTTCTTGCGGTAGGATGTCGGTATACGAGCTATGACGCCTCTCATTGCTGTCTTGGAGCATGATGCACCATTTGACGTGGAGATAGCAAAAGCAGCTCTGGAAAGTCTGATGCAGCTTTGTGAGACGGCTGAGAAGGTAGGCTGATCTTCCGGTTCCCGTCGCTAAATGCAGATAAAGCTGACGATATTGAATTTACAGCCTGCGAAAGATGATTTAGGTCTCAAGTTTACCGATGCCTTCCTTGAGGTGAGCTGATTTACCCGCTAGAGTCTGAAACAAGCTAACTGTAATGATGTACTATGCAGCAACCCAAACCACTTCATTCTCTACTTTCTCTCTTATCCAACTCGCCATCTTTCTACCCCCGATTCTACTCCTTACAATTCCTCTCACAACTATTGACCTCTCGACCGGCTGTCGCTCAATCATACATCATGTCAGCTCCACCACCCGGTGTCGATGGGATATTATCGGTCCTGGATCCAGCACCACCACCAGGCAGTCAGCCTCAAACTGCTCAACTGGGTGGAGGAGCTACCGAGATGTTAAGGAACGAAGCTTTGTTACTTCTACCTGCTATGTTAGCTGGTAATGCCGACCTACAGAAGATCGTAGCTTTCTCGGGAGCATTCGAGAGACTGTTCCAAATCATAGATTCCGAAGGCGGAGTGGAAGGTGGAATAGTCGTTCAGGATGCTTTGACAGTCATCGGTGGTCTTCTCAGGTTTAACGTTTCTAATCAAGTGAGCATCTTTCGACTCTACTGTCTGACGCATACATCATGGCTGATGGTTCACTGGTAGAACTACTTCCGAGAGCTGTCTCTCATCCCCACTATCCCTAGGATCATCGGTTTCCCTTCGCCCTTACCCGCTGATGTACCCACACCAGACGAGTTCGCACTGCAATATTGGCCGGAACAGAAGATCTATAATACCGGCTTGGTACTTGGCCTGATAAGGATGCTTGTCGGAGGCCCAGGTGGCGGCAATCAGGTGAGCTGGACATCCATTGTTGAGTTCTGCGAAGCTGACATCTGATCGATAGACCGCTATGGTGACCGGAGGTGTGACCAGATGTCTCGTCGAACTGTCCCTCGCATCAAATGCTCCAAACGGCATCAAATCGCAAGCACTCAATACTTTAACACCGATTCTTCTTTCTTCACCTGCCAACCAAGACTTGCTCTCAAGCCTCCTGATCTCACCTCTTGTAGCCGTACACGCAGATGATGAACATCCCAATGGCGGGTTTGTTAGGATACCGAATAAGCCGACTGCCGTAGCATTAGTTACTGCTGTCATCGAAGGGGATCCTAGTGCTGGTGGGAGAGGTCTTAGAGGAAGAGCCGCCGGTGTGAACATGTTTGAGGTGAGCTGACATGCACCGGAACTCCCGGATTCGCAGCTGACACAATCCCAGGCATACGTATCGGGTAACGATGACGCTCGAATCGGTATTCTTTCGTCCATGATAGCCCCTCCATCGGATAATCCCAACGCCAATTTTCCCGATCAACCTCAATCAGCAGGATCGCTCATTCTCTCTGGCTTACTTGACCTACCTCAATCTTCGACCGAGCCATTCGATCCTTATCGACCTCTATTCTCGTGTCTCTTACTTGCGCACCTGATTCGAAATTCCGAACATGCCAAGAAATTAGCCCGAGATATAGCCATTCCCTCTGGTGATTCCGGCGACAGCGCAATAGCAGATGACGAAGACAAGGTCTCGCTTGTTCAGCTAGTTGTGGGTAACCTCATGATGGCTTCGAGAGAACAGACTGAATGCGTCAACAGAGCTGCTAAGGAAGGGTTGACCACTGGATTACCCGAAGAAGAAGATTGGACTAGAGTGATGGTTGGATATTTGGTTTTATTGTGCACCTGGTTATGGGATAGTCCCAAGACAGTGAAAGAGTTCTTGAGTGAAAGTGCCAACTTACAAGTGGTAAGTTGGCTAATCTCACAGTGGTAATCGTACAGCGTGCATGTCAGCTAAATTACGATCATAGCTCATTCAACCGATCACTCAAGCTACCGGTATTGACCCTTTGGTCCAAGGTTTGAGCGCATTCCTTCTAGGTGTGTGCTACGAATTCAACAGAGAACCAGGAGAAATCACTCGGTAAGCTTGACCGTTGTGGATTCTTCTTAATCGTAAGCTTATATAACATTGCAGTGCAACACTTCATCCCATTCTCCATTCTCGAATTGGTCCAGATCAGTTTGTCTCTCGGATGGCCAGATTACGAGAAGATCCTCGATTCAGAGCTGTCCAGCCTGATGCTTTCGATACGGAAGGAAGCGATGCCACCGCAGCTGCGACGGCGGAAGGGGAAGCGGATGAAGTTGATGAAGGGTTAGAATTGTGGTTTGATTGGGCGTTTGTTGATTTCTGGAAGAACCATTATTGTGGGTCCTCCTTTCTGACACAGGTGATGCAACGAATGATGCTAATGCAGTACTTTCAGACACCATCCAACGATCAATCGCGATAGATCCGGATGCTGTGAGGGGTTCCGGACGTGAGTGCCTGCTTTCCTCAGGGGAACGGGAGTCATTGACTGATCGTATTGATATTCGCTGTAGCTGTCGACGACGGTGAAACTGCCGCAATTATCATGTCGCTCCGACAGAAACTCAAAGCTCAAACTGATGAAGTGGTACAACTTCAGTCCAAACTGGAGGCGTTGACCAAGGAAAGCAAACAAGAGGTCGGTCCGCAACGTGCATGACATATTAGATCGTGAAGGCTGATTCATTGTATTTTATTCAATTAAACAGAAAGACACATTGGTTCACGAGGTCGATTCGCTCTCCTCGCAGATTGCTACCCTCTCAACGCAATTACAGGAAACCACAAATGCTCGATCGACTTTGGAGGAAGAACTGTCGATCTTGAAGAACGAATACGAATCCCTTAAAGATATTGCATCTTCAGCTGAAAGTACTAAATCCGAGCTTGAGAAAGTTTCAGCCGAACTTGCAACTTTGAAAGATTCTCATGAGAAAGCTTCGTCGGAATTAAGCTTGGCCAAAGCTAGTTCGAAATCACGTAAAACCAAATTGAAAGATCTTGAAGCCAAAGTCAAAGATCTGGAAGAAAAAGCTAAATCTGCTCCTCCACCCGCAACTACGGATGACGCCTCGTCAGAAGAGGATAAGAAAGCGCTAGAAGTGAAGAGCAAGGAATTGGATGAGTTGAAGAAATCTCTCGAGGAAAGTAAATCGGCGTTGGAGAGTGCTCAGAAAGAGTTGAAGGAGAAGAAAGAGCTGGAAGAGAGGTTGAAATCGTCCGAAGAGAAAGTATCTTCAGGTGAGACCAGGTCGAAAGAATTGGAGGAGAAGACCAGCACGCTTGAGAAGAAGATTGAGGAATTGGAAAGTAAACTCAAGACTGCTGAATCGGCAGCACCAGCACAGGGTGGTGGTGGCGGCGGAGAATCAGGTAAAGCAGCTAAGAAGCGAGCTGCAGAGCTCGATAGCAAAGTGAAAGAGCTAGAGAAATCTTTGGAGGAGGAAAAGACAAAGAGGGAAGAGGAAAGTAAGGAACATGAAGATCTTTTGGTACTTCTAGATGAATTGACGGCGAAGAGGAATGCGGATAAAAAGAAATTGAAAGATAATGGAATTGAAGTTAGTGATGATGAGGATGAAGAGGAGGAATAATCGTTTGAGTGCACTATGGAAAATGGTTCTGTAGATGAAACATAATGATATAAATGGATGTAGTACACGATCTTTGCATTGGCTCGTCGCGAGGGGATCCGACATATAACGGTCAAAGGGTCTTATTAGTCTTACTGATCGTTGTTCATTCACGCGACCCCTGATCAATCCGTATCCTACAAGTGGCGATGTCTCTTCAACATCTCACAGGGGTAGAGCCTTTATCAAGGCTGTCGCTGGTACCTGTATGAAGAAAGATCAGAGGCAGGTGCAATCATCGGACGTATGCGGTATATATGTTCAAAAACTCACTCGTATCACCATCAGCATAAAGCCTGGGGATCCTTTGATTGCTTCTGTGATGTACATCATTGAGTTTCTCGAGAATTTGCCAGTCATTTCATCGCCGTGTCCTAGAAGGGAGGGAAAGAACAAGGGGTTAGAATGCGGGCGCACTCGGACAAAGCAGAACCCACCTTGGAATCAGCGCACTGAAGGCGTGAAAGGTAAGTAAGCCTGTCTTTCAACGGAGATGGTGACGTCAGACCAATATGTATGTCAGTGATGTGGGAATTATTATCTCCCACCAGACACGAAACAAGTGTGGTAATGTACTGATGAACTCAAGGCTGCTGATCTTCTCCGCCTATAATGGGCTCATGAGTGGTAAGGCAGGAAGGTGTTTAGGAAAGAAAGGCCGGAATAAAGGTTCACGAACCCATACCGTCATATAAGCCATTCATTGGTTCGAGATGACCATAGTTGCATGGTAGATATGTAGAGAGATTAGAATGGGAGTGCCATGTGATCTATATACGAAGATCAGGAATTGGATGAGGGATCTGCGTGCCATTGACGACATAACTTCTTTGCACGGGGTATTTTGATGTTTAATCTTGTATATCACAGCTCTTTCGTAGCGTATGGGTCATGGCTGATCGGCCTTCCCCAACTGTGCTTTGATCTGCCCAGTCCGTTGAGACTGCATGATGACCTTCCGTGAGCTGAAAACCAAACAATCTCTCGAATTCTTCTTTTGAATTGTGAATAAGATGTTCTGGGCGATCTTGTCCTGAGCTAGTATTGAACTTTTGAGCTTGCCACATTTTAGCTACATCCGCGGTGGGAGAGGATGCGAAGCCGGCTTCGGCGGACTGCAATCTTTTGAATCTACGAGTGATCATTTCCCAGTCAGTTCGTAGATAGGATCCAGTGTGGATAGAAGCGATATGTAACGTGTTGGTATCATCGGCCCAGTTGGAACAAGTGATACGCCCACCAGGAAGGACTTTCCCATCTACTGTATCCAGAGCAGGATTGAGGGTGAACCAGGACCGCTTGGGGGCAGCACCAGGTCTGATCGTGGTATAAGACAACAAAGACATGGTTGTGAGAGTGAGATAAAAGTGAGACGATGGATTTTGATGTAAGCGTATTGCTTGGGGATCCAACAGAAAACGCGGGGTTGCTCGTGGCTTATATATCTTTGAGATGGGTGGCAAGATTGTAGACCACTTTCGATTGAACGCTCACCGCGTTATCTCACGTCCGCCATCCCTCCCATTATTGCTCACCCGAGAAGAAGCATTGTAATTCTGCGAAAGCTTCTTCGGAATGTTGGATTGACCGCGTTTCAGAGCATTGGTCCACTGAGGGTAAAGGAACGTTCCCCACCCAAAGTGAAGCGAAGAAGGGAGACCGTTAAGGAGCGATGTGACTGTGCCCGAGCTGTGGATCAGAACCACTGTAATTTGTCCAGAGTCGCTCCTCTTTGCGGTGAATCATGTCGCGACAGATCCTGAGGAGATGATACAGTAGTACATAGGAAGTGAAGAGCCGAATGTCAATCTTGAAATCTCAGAGGCGGTCAGAATCCCCATGCCGTTCTTTCCATTCCAAAAAAAAAAAAGAATTAGAAGGCAATTGCACCTAAGATCCCACGAAAAGTGCAGCTTATGGTTCTTATTTCTACCACTTTGGTCTCATCCAAATTCCACTTGAACGCACGTGCAACCCCAAGGCAGCCACAGCCAGATCTATATATGCCACCAGCGGGTGTGAAGTTACGTAACGGTGATGACTAGATCTGTTTATCAGAATTCTATTCATAGCTCCCCTCCCTCAACTCCTTGCTCTTTTTCTTTTCCCATTCCCCTCTCACTTCATACTCATCCATCTACAGATCCTCACCAGTCATTCATTCGTTATCAACCAACTCTGGTCTCACTCCTGGTAACTTATAACTTTTGACTATCTCCGCTGTATTTGGTCAGATACCCATTGAAAACAACTCTTCAACCCAACTCCATCGTCTTTCGCGCTTTCCAACTCCGCTCACTGCCCTCACTGTATCTTCACCGGATGGTCGGATCCACAGTTCTCGGCGGCCCAAAAGGCGATACCTTCTTTCGAATCTACCCATGACTCCCTCCTTAGGACCTCAACATGTCACCCTCCACCCCTCGACCTAAATTCTCAATAGGCGATGCACCTCATCATCCTCGTCACAACACCCCGTCAACCGCAATAACACAAGGAGAGTTGGAAGAAGCTGATATAATTGCACGACCCAATCCAAGACTCTCCCCTATCATTGCAAGAGATACCATCTTGTCCTCTGCCAGTCCAATCCAACCTCAATTTGCCGAACTTTTGACTCCCCTCAAACTACGTAGAAAGAGAAACCGCCCGCCAGTCAACCAGCAACCTACCTCCATACCGCCTGTAGCTGGTCCATCTAGATTAGGTTATTACACTTTAGAAGGAGATCTATATAGAGGAGCTGTCAGAGATCCGACCGTACCGGATCAACAGCCGATGGATGAGGATGCTGTCTCTCTGGGCACGAGCAGTACGTCTAGTGCGAGTTCCACTTGGTCAGAAAACCTTGAAAAGGCAAGAGCTGTCATCGAGAGATTTGGAGAAGCTCTGGGAGTAAGGAGAGGCAGTCATTCGTCTGGCTCTGATACGAGTGATACGACCGATACTGAGTCTCATGGAGGTCGCTCAACCGCATCGATAAAAACGAGAAATAGGAGGAAAAGAAGGGGATCCAAGCTTAGTAGGATTGAAACTGCTTTGGGTCGTCAAACATCCAGCAGTCCCCATCCTCCAAAACGACAACACCTTCCGAAACGAAGAGAGTTTACTTTGCTTTTACCACCGCGTTTAGGAGAAGTTGACATAGGTGTTAGGAGCTCTGTCTCTTCCTCGGAAAGAGAACAGTCAACTTTAGTAGAAGGCGATGGTAGTCCTCAGTCACTAGGCCAAAAACCATACCCACCAGATAGAGTAGTAGTAACTCCCTCTTTGCCGGTCGTCGTTGAACACATACGCTCACTTCGTCTGTCAAATGGCGTTTTCCCCATCGATACTACCCCACTTCCTACTCCCGGTCCCACACCAAATGTACCAATGCGTAAAGCCGGATCAGCTCCGGGACGCTCCCGTACACCTAAAGGCCCTCCCTCATTCCCTTTGCCTCCTCGACCGCTAGCGTCTCGCACTCAATCAAGACTGCATGCGCTCAGAGGAGATATGACAGCAGACCCAATCAGACCAAAATCTGTCTCGGACCTACTCGGCTTGTCCAGACCGGATTCGACCGCTAGCTTGACATCTCTCAAAGCCGAGTATCACCCGCCATCCAGGCTTGGGACACCTGCGGTCGCGAAGGACGGATTCGATTTCCCTAAAAAGGGCAAGGCAAATGAGACTTGGTGGTTGGATGTATCCTGTCCTGGCTGGGAGGATCTGAGGGATCTAGGAGAGGTCAGTCGATTTTTCATCCCACGCGAGTATGAGAAAGCGCATCTCTGATCTGTCTTGTGTTGATCACAGCTTCTCGGTCTTCATCCTCTTACTCTTGAAGACGTCCTGCAACAAGATCCGAGAGAGAAATTAGATCATTTCGATAAATTGGGTTACTATTTCCTGGTAGTCCGAGCTTTGGATGAAAGCTATTTCAAGTACACCCCTGGATCAGCAAGTGCATCTGGCGCGACGCTTGCTGAGGCACCGGCTATACGGAGTGCAGATACTGCACCTGAGATATACGAGATGCAGGAAACGGATAATCGAGAGAGCGAGAAGAAGGAGGGTAGAAGGAGAGGTTGGGGCATGGGCAGAGCTACTGGGAAGAATGCAAGTAAATCAGGTGAAAAAGTTGAGATTGTCGAAGATCATCCTGGAAAAGAAGGACTGGAAGGTGTTGGAGTGGGTGCCGTTAATGTGTATTTGGTCGTCTTCGCAGATGGAATTGTCAGCGTGAGTACCCGACTTTCGATCTTCCTGAATATAACTGATCACACTTGTTTTTCGTTTTTCGTAGTTCCACTTCGAGGATATCTCAAAACACACTAGACGAGTGCTCGAACGTGCTCTCAACTTCCCCAATCCAGAACACAACTCCGATTGGATAGCCCACGGGTTGATCGATTCAATCGTAGACGCTTTCTTTCCCCTGATTCGATACGTCGATGGGGAAGTGGATGATATCGATTCTTTGACTATTGACCCTACCACGGATCCCAAGAGGACTACAGCAGTCCTGGAGAGTGAACCTATACCATCACCAGAATCTTCATGGAACGAATTCGAATTGAATGAAAAGCGTCTATCATCAAATGAGAAACCAAGTTTATTACCTCATATGTGTAAACAACAACCCTCTCGTCTGCGTCAAAAGAGTAAACTCAACATCAGAAGGACTCTGCGTGATAAGATTAAGATACCTTCATTGCAAATACCTCTTCCTCGACCCTTCATATATTTCAGGTTATTCTTCTTACCTACATCCTCCGCTATACGAAGAAAACATGAACAAGTCTCTGAAGCGGTCTTTGATCGATCGACGATGTTGAAGCGAATCACAGATATGAGAAGGCTGGTAACTGGCTTGACTAGATTATTAGGAGCCAAAGGCGCGGTTATCGCCAGACTCAGAAAGAGAGCGAGAGAACAGGGTGCGACGATGGAAGCCTACATTGGTGATGTTGAAGGTCAGTCAACATCTCATGTACACTTACAAGACACCGATGCAGGGAGTGCAGACAGCTGATCAACGAATGCGTTGCACCTTCAGATCATATCCTTTTGTTACAAACATCGTTGTATCACTACGAGTACATCTTGTCGCATTGTCAACCTGCATATCTATCGCATCTTAACGTATCTTTCTCTTTCGCCAGAGGTGGCACGGATCAAGCTATCTTAGCGCTGTCCACCGTCACCATTTCCATCCTGCCTATGCAATTCATACTAAGTGAGTTGACGTATCCCTATTCACCTTGGGATTCCTAGTTCAAACAAAGTTGCTAATTGGGTGTATCAATAGGTTTATTCTCCATGAACGTCAATGTGCCTCATAATGGTGATCCCGATATGGATGCTCACGAACACGATGACGGTACTCCCTCTCCTTATGGTTACTTCGCTGGTATAGTGATTGCCATCTTCCTCATCGCGTGTGTGATGGTCATGATCATTCGATATTGGAGATGGCTCGCAAGGAAGAAATGGTCAAGACTTAGAGGGGCAGACGTACCCGATTTCTGGGAAGGTTTTTGGGGATGGAGATGAATTGTCTCTTCCCTGTTACAATCTGTCATCCGTTATCGAACCGAATACCAAACATCTGTGGATACATTATTTAGGTTATCGAATTTTAGATCACTGAAGATCACTCAAGATTGTAACAAAATAGTTTTCATTTCATCCTTTTTTCTTCATCGTGACTATATTATTTAGACTTTTTGATTCCATTAAACCTGATCAGGAGATATCAAGCATCATCATCAATATATCAAAAATACTTTCCATATATACCATTTTCCAGGATAGATTAATATAATGATATTATTCATTACACATGTATATCAAGTTGATCAAACATTTGTTCTCGACAAGTCTATCTGTCCTCACAATTCACGCATGCTGGCAAGAACGCTGCAAGCCACCTGGACATTCGCATAGTGATGAATAACTCGACATTAGGTGTGCGGATGAGATTGGGCGGTCGCAACCCTAATTCGAGGCAGGAGACCGCTTTTCAGATGCATAAGGTACTGTACTTTGAGGAAACATCTTCTAAACGAATAGACTAATCCAAGAAACTTCTGAGTCTGAGCGACAAAGATCGCAAGTTACCTTTACAAAAGATATGTACACACATAAGTCACGGACCAAAACTTCGCTTGTCGAAACGAAATCATACTGTACAGTAACTATCAAACACATGAACATCCAAAACAAATCTTTTTCGTCTATTCAGTGAATTAATATATATAATTGAACCAAATATCTAATTCCTCATATTGCCTTTGCCATCTTTCCAATTCCAATTCCCTAAACTTAGTTTCCAACCCATGACCGTGGTTGCGTTGGGTATAAGCTAAATCATTTAAATGATCTTTACAGGATTCAATCCAATCTTGACCTTCTTTCAAATACGATTCAATCTCGCCATCATCCACATTCTCTTCTTCTGAAGTTTTCAAATAATCCGATTTACCCAAATATTTATAAGTAATCCTTTTTTTCGATCTTTCTTCGATCAATTGCTTAGATATTCTTAAGATATCTAAATGCGAATTTACCAATTCGAAAGCCAGGGAACAAGTTAGAGGCGTAGATAGATTATCGTTGACAGAGAGGAATGATGAATATGCTTGAGTGTAATTTTCGATAATTTCCTTTGTACTGGATAAGGTCCGAGGTAAAATAGAGAGAAGCCGAGCGTATCGTATTCGTAGATATGGTACTGGGTAAATGAGATCTGGGAAGGTTTGAAGGAATTCAGGTATCATCGTGGATAAGATTCGGATTTCATCGTTTATGGCTATACCGAAAAAGGCGAAAATGATCGTCTCAGCTCCACTATACTACAGGGTTGACGACTAAATGAACCTACCTTCTTCATCATTTGGCAGTAACACTCCCTTCTGTTCACTCTCCCAAATCTCATCTACGACACTCATATGCTCCTCATACCGTTGTTTTAACTTATCAATACGAATATTCTCGGAACACCTATCACATTCCCTTTCTTCCACAGATCCCGTGATACTCCTTTCAGCTTTGAAGGTTCCCGGCGAGGGAGCTAAGGGTATGATCCCATTCATAGTACAATTCTGATGCTTTGCAGCCCAACGACAATCTACGACAGTCATGGAGCAATGTGGACATAATTGAGAATGGTCGAATCCGGATTTTGCAAGTGCCGCTTGACGAAGATGTATTGGCAGGGCCAAGTCAACGTATGATATAGTGATCTGTCCAAGCTCTGTCATGTGAGCTTATAGGCATTGTTACCAAAAGGAAAAGAAAGCTTGCCTCTTCACCAGGGTATATCGTCTTGTTCGCCACCAGGCTCATACCATTTTTTACATTCGGTCCAGTATGGAAGACAATCTGACAATTAGGTTTGCAGGATCGACGTACGCTCGATAAGTGGGGCGAGAGACCAATACCGACGGGATTTGCTGATGAGTCGTATAATGTGAAAAGGCATGAGAAGATCTTTGAGAGATAACATTAGCGCTCGGCAAGGAACAGCTATTGGGAGAGATCTTAGGAAGTATAAGGCAATAATGGTGCATACTCTTCCAACCAAGGCCTCGAACCCATCTTCTTCGTCGATATGATATTGGCACAATTGGACAGTATAGATTAAGGTTTCCCCTTCACATTTCGGTTGAGCAAGGAGCTGGATGACACTGTCGTGGATCTTTAGTGTCTCTTCATTGATGTGTGTGAAGTCCGTGTCTGCGACTATCCCCAATTATTAGATATAGATCGTGGTGCTGAGAGAATTGTGTTCTAGCTCACCAGGATAGTTTGGGAGTGGATCGTATAGCTGGGTGATAGTAATCATCATAAGCGATATCCTGTACATTAGCGATTAGCTACTACCTACCTCTCTTCCAAATCGTCGTGCGGTCAAAACTTTCGCCACCAGCCTCGCCAATGTATCAGGGATCCATCCGGGATTATTGGCTAGTCCTCGGTATTCATCATTGAGTGAACACCAAGTACTGGCATAGCATTTCTGTCGTTACAGTTTCCGAAATTAGCCTAACTACATGAACATGTCTGACGAGACTCTTACCACACTACAGAATACGTGGACTTGGCATCTTGAACATTTCAACATCCTCTCTTCCACCTTGTCAATGTTGATATTCGAATCCTCACTTATCTGTCGTGCAGTCTTCAGACATCCTGAACAGTGACTTGATAGTAATCCCGAATTGAGTGTCGGAAATATCGGAGTGGTGGAAAAGATGATATCGCCTTTCTCGACTGGTGAGGTCAGTTCACCCAGGATGACTTTACGTTGCCCTGTGACTGGAACGAGATTGTTCATGGGTTTCGATTTGCGAGGTTTGGAACGATGTGTTTGGGCAGTTCGGACCATTAGATATAGTGTATATGTGTATGATCGTCCGAGCTTGAAGATTCGTTAAGGTGATTGTACTAGTCTTGGAAGAGTGATTAAGAGGATCTGGTTGAGATTCAAGAGGGATTCCAAAACGATTCGTGGGAGTCTGTACGGCACAGACAATCTGATGAGTGACTGCTCATGAAGAGGAAAAGTAGAAGGTGTTACTCGACTGACGAGGGGAGTGATGAAATGTGAGATGGAAGAGAGAAACAAGGATCCAAAGGAATCAATGTTGGAAAAGTTGATCATCTCAATTCGCCACCCGGACATGATACTGTAGCTCAATTCACACAACGCACAGACGCACAGACGCTGAATATTACCTCTGTTATCGCTACATGTTCCAAGAGATTGACTATAGCAGCTCATGCATGACCGCGGCCCTCCATTCATTTTACCCCTTCTCGATAATTGGATACATATATCCTTGCTAAAATCACTGAAAACATTACGAGTGAGGTTGGTTAAGATATCAGCTGTCTCATTTTGCCCAAAATCAGCCGCGTATCGAACTCGAAACGATATCTGTTCCTTCCTTTCTCTCCCCAGTCCCACATCATCTGATCCCTCTAGGTATATGCATGGCTTCCGAGCAGTATGATCGTAAACCAAGCTCCTTGACACCTGCATGCATAGAGTATTCCATGCTTGTCCTGGTGGACTAAGAAGGGTGATGACGCAATGACCATCAGGTAATCATCTCATTGGCACGTGGTTATTTAACGTCGTATCCCATGTTTCGTAAACAAATATCAACATCGCTTTCTCTTATCTATCGTCTTTCGCCTTCAGACAATGCAAACATCATAGACGATCATGACTCCTTGATTTCGGCCTGACAACAGAGCTCTCATCTCAGAAAGCCGCATCGTAGACTGCTTCGTTCAAGCGGGCATTAATTCGCAAAGTTCAACATTACGGGTGAAACGCTCGACCCGCCTTCTATCAACTCGGACGCATACAAGATAGACATCATTCAGGCCCATCATGCCAGACCTTCTCACCCCTCAAGCTCTCGCTACAGGTAATTCCCCATCTTATCTATCCTCTCGTAGCCTTCGAAACGACAGCTGACACATGTCAATGTCCACCTTAGCTGGACCACTGGTCCTCGAGACGCTCTTCAAGCATTTCATAGGCCCAAGACCTGCGGCTGATAAAGGGAAAGCAAGGGAGGATTTGATGTATGATGAAGGTTGGTTATTCTGTTCAATCGCTGAGTAGGAAGGAGAGCTGATGTATCTGGTTCATGTAGCTTTCGTGCTCATGAAAGTGAGCGTTTTCTCTTACCCATTGCTTACAATATCGACCTAGGCTTACGTCGATCAAATTCGTCTAGACGTTCTTGGAGATAGCTACCAAGTAAGCCTACCATACTGATTCACTAGTCGGGCATCAAGCTGATGTTCTGAGGCCTATAGATATCCCGTAGCAGCCCTTCAACGCTTCGGTCAAGTTCGTACCCCTTCACCCCCATGGGTTGGCGTACATCGAGTGACTATTCCCCGATCATCCTTGAATGATGCGGCAGAATATATGATCCAAGGGTTTGGCGGTGAAGAGATGGCATATAAAATTGCAGGCGGTACGAAATGGTGGCAAGTCCGGGCGGGGCAAGGGGTGGAAGGTGAATGGATAGTGATGAAGAAGGATTGGAAAGGGGTCGTTGCGGAAGAGAAGAGGGAGAAGAAACAGAGGGCAGAGCATGGTGTGAGGGAAGAAGAGGAGGAAGGTGAATGTGAGTATCGGTGTCACTAGTTATGTTGTCCTACATTTGACGGACCATTCAAAGCACAGTCCGGCCGGAAATGGACAGACTGAGGTGCATGCTGTATAGTGAGTCATACGAAAGGCTACCCCATCGAGATCGACTGACATAACAGCCTGCGCATAGTACATGGAGGAGCGTGAGTATATTGCTTCATATGGACTCGTAGCACTCATAACATACGCTTTCCAGCTACTATTGGGGCTCGATCAATACTCATCGATATACAATCTGGAGATATGCTCGTAAAATGCATGGAAGATGCTTTGCCGTCAATTACAGGAGTAAGTTTTACTGTCCATAATGGGAATCAGAGTTGCGCAAATTGACTACTCATCATGCAACAGAAACACCACAGTATCCCTTTCCATGTGCGATACAGGACTGCTTAGCGGCCTATCTCTATCTCACTAATCCTCCTCCTGAGGCGAAACACCGGCCTGTAGACCCTAAAAGTATCATACTAGCTGGAGACAGTGCGGGTGGGGGACTCTGTCTAGCCTTGTTACAAATTTTGAGAGATACGGAAGGTCTAGAGCTACCTGCGGGAGCGGTCTTGATCAGTCCCGTGAGCTTATCCTTTCAGACTGAATCAGGCTTGCAAGCTTATCCATTGTTATAGTGGTCCGACTTGACACATAGTTTCCCTAGTATATTGCAGAATACAGCTACCGTAGGTATTTTCCGCATTCATCTCTGCATTCACTTCTGACGGGCAATTGCTACCTGTGAACAGGATATTGTACCCCCATATGGCTTCATCCATGTGAGTCTGACTTGTACACTGCTAAGGCTTGTTCCAGTCACTGATATATCTAGAGCAGAAACCTTCATCCCTTTGGCCACCACCTCCGCCGATGCTCACCGACGAAGTACAGCGCAAATTGCGATCGAGAGTGAGAGAGGTTGTATCCAAACTACACCATCATCCTCCCAAGGTCGAAGACCCTCAACAATTATCCTCGGATACAGATAACATTGGAGAGGGGATACCGACCATGCAGCATTCCACCAGCATCCCTGACAGACTCAAAACATCAGAGCCATCCGGTCAACTGGACAAATCGAAAGAACAGAGTGAATCAGACTTACATCCCCTGGCCGAGAAATCAGAAAACAAACATCCCGAACCTCAGACTGAACCTACCTCGAACCCTTCACGTGCCAATCCCGCTGATTTATTTCCTACCTTGGTGGAAAAGCGAGAAAAGGAGACTCGGCCATGTACCCTAGCTCAGTGTGATACACCACTCAAGTTGACCGTCAAAGGTGAAGAGATCCTGATTGATACTCAAATCCAGCTATATGCTACAAACGCTCAGTTGTGTCATCCATGGGTATCACCGGTGCTTGGTTATCTGGGAGGTCTACCGCCTCTTTTTATCATGTGTGGTGATAAAGAAGTCCTCCGGGATGAGATCATATTCTTGTGAGTCGGACTATTCTTGATCTTCACATGAATGAAAGTTTCAGCTTACCCTTTGAATGCTTTTAGAGCCCACAAAGCTGCCAACCCTGATGCATATCCGATCCGAGACGATGTCAGACCGATGTTACCCTCGTTGGATGGGATCGAAGAGAAGTATAGCGCTACCAATGTTCACTTGCAGGTGTATGATGGTGAGTCAGACCTTCTATTTTTCTCAACTTCTGAAGCCTCGTCTCGACCTGATGATCAAGGCAGCTCTAACACGTCATTCCAGGTGTATGTCATGATCTCCCTTTACTGTCGATGACCCGTCCGTCGAGAGGCGCTTTCAGAGCGATTGCAAGTTTTGCGAGATATGTCACACCTTCAGCTCCTGGATCCCGGTATATATCGAGATCCTATCCTGCTACTCCCAAAGACTCCGGTTCCAACACTCCTGGACGCGTAACAGCTAAAAGGGCACCCAAGGATCAACATCCCCCGCAGACTCTGCAAGGATCGCAACAATCTGCCGCCGGCGGTACCGCCACCCCCGTTACCACCGACCAAAAGATCATGGAACATGTTCTGACCACGACTCCTGCTGTCATGTCCCCTCAAGAGTCCCCGACAACGACAGTCCACAAAGGTCCCAAGCAGATTCTCACCTTAGATCTCGATCTAGGGGATGAATTGAGCAAAAACGACTCTCCTGCAGATACCTCACTGCGGCATGAATATCCAAGAGATACATTAGATGTGACGACTTCGCATACGCCCAATCGTAACGTGTCCTTCGCATCATCCATCAACTCCTCTACTGTATCATTTGAGCGGAGATCTGAAAGAAGAGAGTCCATCTTACCTCCTTCACCTAACCCTAACACCGGCAGTGGCACCGGATTCGATAACGATGGTGCCAAAAGGGAGAATAGTCAGCCAAGTGGAGATGACTCGGGACCCCGGTTCGAAGAAGGTAGGACGTTTTTGAATGATTGGAATGCCAAGGAGGGCGAGGCTGGATGGGCTGGCATATACAAGGGAGATGACGTGAGTGCGATCCAGATTCCCAAGTCCTTAGTACTCCTCCATATGGGTTAACGGACATTCATATTTTATGGGAGTCGAGCTGACCGAGTCTCATTCCACGTATAGCCATTCACCGACCACATGATACGCGAGCGAGTATCTACCACTGGTATCCTCAGACCATTAGAACCCCCAGATGAACTTCAAGCTATGCAAATGCCCCTTGACGAAGTTGGCTATATCAAAGAAGGACCCGCCATGCGATATATCAACGGTCAAGCCCTGTGGGATAAGAAGTATCATCGAGCAGCCAAGAACGTCAAGAAACGAAGAGAGAAAAACCTCAAAATTGCTCATAAAGAAGGTGGGAAGTACAGTGCGGAATTGATCAAGAAGGCTCATGAGGACAAATTGAAAGGGAAAGACAATGTAAAGAACTTGGCTCATGAACATGAACAGCAAGAAACGAAGGACGAAAGTGGCGTGACGGAGACTGCTGAAAGCTGGAATTGGGCTTTGAACGGTGAATCACCACCACCTAGTGCGATCATTTCAAGAAGGGATTTCGTAAGTGTGCTGTTGACTATTAACGGACTGAGGTATACTCACCAGTTCCGATATATGAGGCTAATCTTGTATGGTGTACTTATAGGCTGAAGCACGCCAGCTGGCATTAATGGCTGACCGACTCGATTCGTCTCATAATACCTCTTTACACGGGTTGAGTATCTGGGTGGGACTGGCAAGTTTCTTCTCAAATTCAATGGAGAGAAATAAAGCTACTGAGGTAATCAAGATTGCAAGGGAAGCTAAGAAGATACAGAAGGATTCGACTAAACAAGGGAATAGTGAAAGTATGGATATATGGACTGATCTCGATGATGGCGGAGATACGCCTGATCACGATGACGATGAGCAGCAAGGATCGGAGAGGGTTATGAGCAGACATGATGATATTATACGTAAGATCAAGTCTAAAGAAGGAGAAGATAGAGTCAAAGGGAAGAGAGCATTGGAAGGGAAGAAAGAAGTTAAGAAAAAGGGGGTTATAGCTAGTTGGTTCGAATCTTGGAAGAAGAGGAAGGATAAAGGGAATCAGGGAATATCATGAAGAGGTGAATTCGAAAACGGTCTTCCGGTCCTCCGTAACGGTCTGAATAGCTCTACTCGTGGTCTCATGATAATGGCAGATGAACCATCTGATATAATTATATGTATGTAAGCGACTCATATTTCTTCTGTACTGATTGAAACTACATATCGATATCGAACATTGATATTTGAATAGATTGTATATATGCCTCGATGATACATGCCTTTTTACTGAGGTCTTCGAAATTGTTTGATCGCTCAGTTGAGATTGCCAAGTAACGATCATGCAAGAACAAGATGTGAGATAACATGATACTTGGTATTTGTTACTTATTTTTTCTTCTTTGAATCTTCACTTTCCTTTATCCACTTTTTCGGTATACCTCTACCTACCAACGCTTCAATTACCAATTTCACTTGAGAGCCTTGGATCTGTACTTCTTGCAGATTCAATTTAGGTGATGCACCGGGTAAGGGTTGGACTATCCAACATGACGAATAAATTGATTGATTAGCCTTTTGCTATATTTGGTATTTCGTGCTTTGTGGTTCCAAGCGGGAAACTTACCAGAAGCACTTCCTGCGCAAAGTTTTCTCATCTCCTCTGCGAATCCATCAGGATCGATGTTGAACGTTTCCAGTCCATATACGTGAGTCACTGTTTTTCGACCTTGTCGGGTTTTCACTGTCATTGTTATAGGTTGAAGGGTACCTTTTCTGTGGGATAGACAAAACCGCGTATCAGACTATGATATTCATACCCCCAGACTCATGGAGAGAGAGGGAGAGAGATCGTGTTGAATTGTAGATTTCATGTAGACTCACTTGATCACCCCTCCCAGACTAACACTCCAACTTGCACCGCTCTTCAATTTCTTCATCACCTCATCTCTAGCCATCTTATCCCCAGGTTCAGGCCTCTTGATCCCTACTGCTCTTCCCAGCTCATCGTCCAGGAATACAAATCGATGATCTGAAGGGTGAATCAGGGAATGTTTGGTCAAGTATGCATCTAATGCCGATTTCAATTCTGAGGGATGGTGAAGTGTGGATTTGCTATAGATTAAGATGATGAGGTTAACGTCGGTTCCCTATTCTACTCGCATGTAGATTCATCTACTGTGTATCACCGAACATCACTCACTCTACTCCAGCTGCTTCCCAGAAGCCTATAGCCCCACCAGAAGGTTTCCACAGTTCCTCAACTTCCAATTCCTTCCCTTTTCCCTTTCCTACACCACCGCTCGAACCACTCATTTGAGGATTGTTGCTATTATTGTTACTCGATTCTCCATCTGGGTTGGAGGCAGCTTCTCTAGCTGCTTTCCTAGCTGCTTTTTGCTCTTCTTGAGCTATCGTAGTGAATCCAGAGTGATTCTGTAACGAAGGATGATTGGAATCGAAGCTATTAAAAGGCAAAGTACATACATATTAGCCACATTGGACCAGTTATCTTACCATTGCCTTTCGATGAATGAAGCACAAAAGTTACTAACCTTTGAACGATCACTTCCCCCTTAGTCTCTTTGATCTTCAGCAACCCCTCTTTACCCAACTCTTTCATCCATTTGGTCAATTTCTTCCAATCGCTCTTCGCAATCACCACTTCTTCCCTTCTCTCTTTCGGGATATACGACGGTCGATTAGGTAGAACGTGTGCGGAGTATAGTAAGGATGCTGGAATGGGGAATGAGGCTGGTTGTAAAGATGATAATGCTTGAAGTAAGGATATGGAAAGTAAGGTTGATATTTCGGAGGATGAAAGTGGTTCGGAGGACGATGATGGGATCGACGACCGACCAGGAATAGATTCGGGTTGTGGATCTTCGTCTGTGATTGATAACTGCTGGATCGCTGGTTCAGAGGGTACAGGTGACGATGGTTGATCAGGTGGTCGAGCCAGTGGATTGATAGGTATAGGCAAGCTGAAAGGAGTCAAAGAGGGTTTACTGCCTAATTCCCAAAGGCTAAACTCATTCAGATCAGCACGAGTTCAAGTTTGTAAACGCAGATTTCACCTACTGATCATCGATTATACATAGTATATCCGCAAACTTCCCTTCTTCTTTTTCACCACCCTCATTCTGGAGGTTATCGATCCTTCTCTCCAAAGCACCTTTCATACCTCCTTGAGCTACCACCCTCCCTACGCCGACGTATCGAACATCTTCGATTCCATTCGAGGACGAAGAGACAAACGATACCAGTTGTCCTTCTTGTACATCGGGCAGTAACCATGGTTTCGACAGATTGCGGACGGCAGGGATGAATAGTGGTGCTCCTGTTAGTATGGGTGGGGGAAGTGGATTATGTATCTGGATGGTAGGTAAAGGAGGAGAAGGTAAAGGGAGGGATAAGAGGTATACTATAAGGGTATTAGCTTGATAGTTGCAAAGAAAATATCGTAGACTCACATGTAGGAATGTATTCCTTGGAGCTACGCCCGAATGTCATCCATAAAGGATCACCATCAGGCGTCAACCAAAAGGTCTAATCGACCTTGTCATTAGCACGACTTCATGGTAAGCGCATAGTCGATGTTGAGTTGTACATACCCCTTCTGTACCAACGCTAGTCTCGAAATTAGCTATCCTTACTCCTTCAGGTAGTATCATCCTGGCCAACTCTTTGTCTGCGATCCCATCCTGGGCTTGGCTCTCCCCTCGCAAGGAAGGGTACTGTTCGTATATCGCATTGAGCAGCTGTCGTCTCGCCGAAGACCGTAATGGCGTTGCGTTTGATTGGTGAGCTAGAGGTTTCTTGAACATGATTTCGCAGACCGTATCGTTCGCTCCCTGAAACGTCGGGTAGGTCTAGCTATCACTCGATGCTCTGATCGATGCTAGATGATTTTTCATACGAGTATATAGACAACTGAGGGGTGAAAGATGTTGGTTCTTTGTCCTTCGAAATGATGGTTACCCCACGGGGTAGTGGCGGTAGATGAAGATGTTTGACGACCTATCTTAGCTGGGATTCCTCCTTCTTCCTTCTGGATCATGCATGCAGCCAGGTAGAAGGATGAGATACATTGACCAGAAACAATGTAAACACTAGAGATACAGATCTACCAGAATCTATAAACTACATATACAGTATATATAAATCCCTTTCCACCTCAAAGCTCCTAGTCTCAATCTCGTCGAAGGCCCATGCCTCAATATCCTTGATCCTTCACGTCCAACCCTCCATCTACTGACGGTGTATCATCTTCATCCTGGCTCTTTCTAGTTTGCGTCGCAATACCATCAGACGAGAGCTCAAAAGACGGATCTAGTCTTGTACCTAGATGTGGGACTATCATTCCATCTTCCTATAGACAGCAATTCAATGTCAGCGGAATCCATCAACTGGACTGACAGGTAAAACCCACCAGTTTTACAGTCGGTTGACTAGGATTATCATGGATATCATTTTCTATGTCTTTATCACCCGATCTCGATTTTGATTTCAATTTGAACTTTGAGGATAAAATCTTATTTTGATCTTTCTTACCAATATATTTGTTTTCCTACAAGTCCCAATTGAAGTTATTCAGTCCAGCTTCACCTAGTCAGTCTCGAGTAGAAGCAAGAGGACTTACTTTGAGGTTGGAAGTACCATTCAACTGGTTTCTCAATCTATTTCGTGAATTTAATACAGTCAACAAGCCCACGACGTGGACTTTGGGGTGAAATAATCTAATATCAAAATGAACCATCAGATGTCTGCCTAACGTGAAAAAGACGATCGATCCCTACTCACTCGAAGAATATATTCAATCCTGCGTTCGGTTTTAATCCATAGGAAACCATGAACGCTATAGCCACTACTAAAGAAGGTAATTGAGTTTCGACCGAAATGCTAATGAGACAAGTCCACCAATCCAACGTCAACACTGCTTTGGATCTCTCCGTGACTTTTATGACCTAGTCTCTCATGGGACTGTGGAACACTCACGTGATCAACTTGTTAATCATTAAATCCGTATCTGACCAACCGGTACGTGACTTGATAAGTTTATGAAATATGATTGAAGTGATCAATAGATCAACCACTAGAGTGCCTCCGATCCAGTTGTAGAAGACTGGTTTGGTTTTCTACTCATTGTGCGTTACAAAAGAAATGAAACAACACAAACCGAAAGGTCAGTTCTGAAGCGTGCAATAGCATGGTGCTCTGGTTTGGTCTGGTTTGGTTTGGTTATGGGGCAAGTGAAGAACTTACGACCAGATCGTACGCATCGGGTATTCCGGAAAGCATGACTGTACCACCTATCGCGCCTCCTATACTTGCGAGGCTGTGTGTTCAACGTCAAAGTCAATGAGAGGAGGGGTGCTTGAGAGGGGATCTATCAGCTTACAGGAAAGGTAACACGATGATAGGTACCCATTTAGATCTATTATGGAGTTGATATGCTCTCTCAAGGTAGAATATCTGAAGAACGATTTAGCTTTTATACAAGGTATGGAAAAAATAAACAAACTTACTTGAACGAGAGTAACGGTCGCACAGTCTAATATAGGAAACCATCTAATGTCTAGTATTACAGGCCATGACACGGAATGAGCTCAGTCCAGAATTACCCATTTACAACGTCTACAGCTTGTATCGTGTCTTGTTGTGAAGTTAAGGGAAAGTACTCACAATCTAGCTGAATCAACCTATACCAATTCCCAAATCCACTAGCAAAACCATGAAAAAAGAAACAATCATTGAATATCGTCGTCGCTACTGATAGTAATACAGCGGAATATAAGATGATCTTATTGAATAGTCGATCGGAAGGAGTCCAAATGGCATTCCATATGAGTTGCTGGATTATACATCCTAATAGCATTGAGTCAAAGGCGAAGCTAATATCCAAATGCCAACGGCACCAGCATATTAGTACAAACTGCCATACATATGTATAGATGAACACATCCTTCTCTTGAGGGGACGGATTTTGATTGTGATTGATATCGTTTTGAGAGGATGAGACGCAGTCACTCACCCTAATACCACTGGACCTAGATACAAACCAATATGTTTCTGTATCCCCGCTTTGGTAAGATCATTGAGCTGTTGAGGGGTGAACCCCACTCTGTGCGGCATCTTCACCGGAGTTCCGATATAAATCAAGTGGAACTGAAGGATATGTGTATGCCTAGTTCTCGAGGGAGGGGAACAAAATGTTGGTTGTCCAGCCGAGCACGAGTTGCTAGATGTCGAATGAGGAAGGAAAGGAGGAGGAGGAGGAGGAGCGGAAGAGATAAACCTTGATTATAGCATCTGCGTGAATGATATAACAGACTTGACTATACTTTAACAACGGTTTCAACTTCTATTCAAGATGATGTTTAGATGAGAGTTTAAAACGAAAAAGTTAAGGAAATTCTTGCTGAAGGGTGGTTGATGATTTCGTTGTTCTTGCTCAATACCATCACATGGATGATTATCCGATAATAGTTTTGGTAAAGTTTGTACTTGGATCTATAACATCTAACGTCATGACATTCACCGTACCCATCCCGTCCATTCACGGTGACAAACAACAATCTCTTTGCCCCTTTCGGCGAAATTCAACCGACACACGCAAACAGATGTTCAGGGATTGATGTTGAACCCTGGGAGATCGGTTCCTGATCGACCTGATGTTTGCTACCCAATGAAGCACTATCAGCCGCTACATCGTAGTAAACAAAGGCTACGTGGTGCATGTCGCATGTTCAGATGCTCAACGAACGTTGTATATATCGCAGATGCACATACAGTCTGAGAAATCCCCGCAAAATACTGTAAATACCCTATTATCAATCGCGATTCCTTCGGAGAGCATTCTACGATCTTCCGATATCTTAATTTAGATATACACGACACGATACAACTGATAATACCATAACATCTCGTTTCATTTTCAATATATCTTATTATACTTGATTTAAATTATCTTGTTCCATGCATCCATGAAGACATGGATCCCGTGAGCACTACAGTATCAGTCTACTCATTCATTGCTTTTTCCTTCTCTCCGGATGATTGTCGTTCTTCAATCATATCACTACCCAACCGAATCGAAACCGAAAATCAGCTCAGCCCATCCTTTTATCACACATGAGCAGTACAAATTCGGACTCACGTATCCTATCACCTCTCTTAGTCTCTATAAACTGCACATCCAATCCACCCTCATTCTCCAAATCATTCAATTCAGACATTATAATTTCCCTTGCTGTCTTCCCCGTTGGATGAGGCACCAAGGCGTCTTTTATATGTATAATAAATATCTTCAGTCCTTCTAAAGGTCGTCTGTAGATTACACCAATCAGCTCAAGCTAAGCCAGTCTCACAAAATCATACCAGAAGCGATCATGATATTCTCCGTAGTTTTAGTTACTCACTTCTTGCTTTTTGATACGAATCCAGCTAACGTTCTCAGTTCCTGATATAACCCAGGTGGACTTAGATGTCCGAACATCAGATGAGCAGGTCTTGATGAATCGTATGAGCATTCAATCTTTTTTTTCCCAGCAAAGAACATAATTGTCAGTATCAAGTATAATAGTAAATTTCCGGAAAAAAATTGAAAGAAAGATGAAACAGTGAAAAGAAACGAAAATCAAATAAAAAAGACTGATGACATTGTGCACTTACGAATATCCCACATAATCTCCCATCTTTAAAACTCTTGCTAGCCTCTTTCCAGATATGTTCATTCAACCGCTTTGCTTCTTTCCCTCTTTCAATATCTATATCTTCTTCACCGGGATTCCTATATGACGATTCGACATCACCAAAAAACAAGAACTCTTTACCTTTCCCCTTTCCTTCCGTAGTTGATGACGGAGAGTGAGATGAAGATGAAGGTGGAGTCTGAGTCAGAGCAGATGGATCATAACGTATGAACATTGCTGAAGATTCGTAAGTGTTTTTTGATGTACATCCATGTGCGACTGGATAGGTGAGTAACGAGATGGGGAGAGTGGGATGTAATGGTCGATGAACACGTTCTGTACTTAGGCTAAGATGAAGCACACTCCCGTTAGCATAGCACAATATCTCTTGATCATTGTAGTCCACAGCCAAGTCCATGACAGAAGTCGGCGAGATGGTTTGTTCACGACCAAGGGAGGAGACGAGGAGAACCAACTTGACTTACGGACTAAATAACAGACAAGAATTGTAATTCTCCTCCGTCCCTTCAACCTCACCATTCGGTCCATTAACCATTCCCAATCCATTCTTATCGCCATCATCAATTTTCCTCTTCTTCCTTCCGGGGGGATGCGGTCTATCACCTTCTCTATCCGGCACCCAACTTCCCAACTCTGGCCATAGTCCACCTTGATAAGCTTGACTCAATTGTTCCAGCGTTTTCCTCGTTCCGTACACATGCGGTTTAGGATGAGTCGCCGCTGCTGTTGCTGCTTTAGTCTGGTTATTCGACTTATGAGGTGAGACGTTATTGGTATCTGTAGGAGGTTGAGTGTGTTGAGCTGATTTGGGTGGGACCGAACCGGA
Organism: Kwoniella botswanensis; assembly: GCF_036426115.1. Lineage (NCBI taxonomy): Eukaryota > Fungi > Basidiomycota > Tremellomycetes > Tremellales > Cryptococcaceae > Kwoniella > Kwoniella botswanensis. The sequence continues at coordinate 14,588,758 of NC_088599.1, read as the reverse complement.
GAGCATGATTAGGGATCCGACGTGATCTAAATGTGCGTGAGTGATAAGGTAGCATCTGAAAGTATAGGTAAAAAGACATCAGCGCCACCATGTAAAAAGGATGTAAGACGGTTATGGTAAAGGGTGATGGTCACGCTCACGCTAGAAACGAGAACACATGAGCAGCCTGTAATAACGGTGTATTATAATTTTTGGGAAATCTCAAATCCGGAAAGAGGTTTGACGACGATGTAGTGGGATTGGAAAGTATAGAAGCTAAAGCACCGAGACCTGATCCTGTGACAATCGAAAACGATAGTCAGTCAAATGCGCCGGGAGTGGATGTTATAGGATTTTTTGCGGATGGTAGTGTACAGTGAAGGATGTTGATTATAGATGAAGGATATCTGATATCTTTTCGTACGATATGGTAACTTACCACCTTCCAAAGCCAATACTCCATCTTCCCAAGAACTCTTCGAAGCTTTGACAAGGTATCTACATTTACACAAGGTCAATATCGATATGATCATCATCTCACCACTTGAGAGAGCGAGATGTGATGAGAGTGACGGAAGACTCACCCCGAACAATCCGTCTCTAAAGGTCCACCCCCACTGCCCAATACTATAATCTCAAAAGTAGGTTCGAACTCGGTCTCATATTCATTCGACAAGGTGATTGTATCCACCGCAGAAGATGTAGATGTAGTTGTAGATGTAGATGATTGAGCTTTATTGGTATCATTCTCATTCTCATTCCCCTTCCTACTCTGTCTTAACTTTGGTACCGATACTTGCATAGGTAAAGGACTCTTTGTCCTATTTGTTCTTCTTGATCTGATTGACATTGTCCTCTTGTTATTATTGTCTAAAGAGGTGGAGTCGGTCCCTGCGCTTGTCATTCTGTTTTGGTGCTGATAATATGACAGTAATTATAGGATTGTACAGTGTTTATATTGATATATGTGACCGACAAGGGATGTAAAGTATAGGGTATAGATTATCGATATTGAATCGTTGATACTTGAACACTGATGGCCGGACAATTGGATAAATATCTGTACGTATAGGATATCGTAATAGGAGGAATGTCTGCGATGAGATATAGTCGTGTGAGATCGATCGTTTACTGTTGTTTGTTGGCGATGGGGTGAGTAACCGTATGATCTTTCGTGGATTCGTCTTGATACACTTCCCTGAACTGGAGTGGCATGCTTATACCTATGCTCAGGTGAATCGCACTAATGAGGGAGTACGTACGCATGTAAAGTCATGACAAGTTATCCAGTAGTCGATGTTATGTATATTTATATTTATCTCCTACTTGCATTCTGCCCATTCCTTGATTTGACATTTGACATCATTGATTGACTTTGTCCAAACGGTGCGATTCACGCCCAATTACCCGACGCCTTTTACCCTATTCCTGAATCATAACATCATTCATCCCGTACCTTGGTCCAACAGTCACTGCCCTGTATTATACAAAATACAGGTCTTCTCCGTAATCTCTTAAGGGTTCAAGGTGGGATTTCCCTCCATCTTCCGGATTAAGGTTAAGTGGATCTCTTTTCCAATTCCAGGACAGTACGCCAATGGTTTTTCATCTTTTCATGTGGCTCATACTTTATATCAAGTACAACATCAGTTGGTATTTTTGTTGAAGAACCGATTTACCGGGTCGATGATCTGAGACATGCAATACTGGGTGTCTGGTTGTGGATGTAGCAATAGACTTTAGCTCACTCACTCCTGCTATAATTTGAGGACACAGATAATAACATAATATGCAGGTGGTACAGGTATCGTGTACCGCCTTTGATACTGTATTCGTGATGCGATGCATGGATTACTCTGTCATTTGTCGCAGCATATATCAAACAATCATTTGTATTTCTATATTTATATCCCTCCTTCTCACCTGTCCTACCTGCCTTATCCGATGCAACCGCATACCTTCTTCCGTCTTTATCACCGCGTCATGACCTCTACATCTACACTAACAATAACGAACTCAATGTAGCTTCAGTAGCAACGACCTATTCATCGTCCAATAACAAAAACAAACATAATCAGCAGACGACCTTTCGTGATATGTCAGTTTGATTGATTGGCCCACCTCTAAAGCCTGTTGCACTTCCAATTTCCTTCTAGCTTCATTCAACCAATCACCCGCCAACTTGGCCGGCCATCCTTTCAACGTGTTGACCTCTCTCGCCGCACCGTCCAAATCTTTTTCGGCCAAACACCACTCCGCTCTAGCCAAGACAGCACCAACATTCTGTCCATCGACTGGACCGGGTGAAGGTCGGAAGAGCAATTTCGATAATCCTATTGAAGCAAGGTGAGAAACCACTCCAGCTTCTTCAGGGGGAGGTACCAATGAAGACGAATGCACTTTAGGTGCGATAGATTGGGTAAACCACGATGATAAGGCTGCGAAAGATTTCACGCCGGTAGTTGGTATGCCAGATTTCTCCAATTGTCCCAAAGTAGTCAGAATGACACTCTCATCTTTATCTGACGAAGAGAGAGATTTTAATGCTCTTAATTCCTCATCAAATGATACGTCTCCTGAATCAACTTTGTTCTGTACAGCTCGGAGAGCAGACCAGATCTTGTGTAGTCTAACATTGTCATCTAATTGCGCTGAGTTATCCAAGGTGACTCGCTCGAGTTGTTTCAACGATGTGGTGAGGGTATCAAGTTTTGCCAATCTACCTCCTCGTTCAGTCTCTACTTGACTCTTGATGGATCGTAACCATCTTCGTTGGAGTTCGATACCTTGAGAAACAACTTCGTCTCGGAGTCTATTCGGAAATACAATACGGTATCAGCCATCGAATACAATTAACTCCCACAGTTGAAGGATGAAGGTGATTCAACTTAAGTGTGAGTATCTTGCGCCATCACTCACCTCTGCTCGATACCCTGTCTCTGCGATTCCAACTCATTCTCCAATTCACCTCTCCATTTCGCCACCAAACCTTCTCTCTCTTTCGCCCATGACTCCTTTAACCCTTGTTCAGATTTCGTCCAATCCGCTTCCTTTCCTTTCAAAAGCGCTTCAAACTCCTTCGTCTTCTCGTTGACCGTTTGTTCCAGTTTCTTCTTTTCGGCCAATTTCACATCGTGTAATCTCTTGTTCAGCGCAGTTAGGTCGTCCTGAGCCTTGGAGAGAATACTGGTAGCTTCGTTGGAAGGTGGGGCAGTTCCTGGTCCAGTACCCGAAGCGGTCGAAAGGGAAGTAGTGAGTGAATCGATGGTCGAAGCAAGTTGTTCTATTATAGGTTCTTCAGAAGCAAACTCTTTCACTTTAGGTCCAAGCAGGGGGAGGGTCTCTTTGACTTTCTCTTCTTCTGTCAACACGGGTTTAACAGTCGGAGGAGGGATATAGTATCCTGGAGGAGGTTCGAATCCTAATGGTAATTCAGGTCCGTTGTAAACTTTCTTACCTTCATAAGAAGGTTTCTGCGGTGTGACACCAGTAGGGTTCAATTCTCTCGTTCGCTGTTGATAGGGTGAAACGGATTTTTCATACTCCGTAGCATGAGGTTTGATAGCTTCCTTGGCATCGTGAGCAGCGCTCTCCACCTTCTTTTCACCTCTCTTCAAGGCATCTTCAGCTTGGTGTAGGGCTTTCTGACCTTTGGTCTCAGCTGATCCTAAAGCTTTTTCAGCCTCTCTTACAATCCCTTCTACCCCATCGGAGAAATTGAACGGAACATCTTTCGTAACTTGATCGACCTTCTCTTTAGCATCATGGGCAAGGTGTTTCAACCTATCTTCAGCATTGTGCGTAGCAGTTATAGCTTTGTCTTTCAGATCTTGAGCTTTATGTTGGATCTTTTGTGTAGTAGTCTCTTTGCCGACCAAGGTATCTTTAGCTTCTACAGTCTTAGCCTTGACCTTTTCACCAGCACTGACAACTTCCTTCTTAGCCTCTCCAGCCTTTCTTTCGATTTTCTGGGTGGTGGTCTCTTCGAGTTTACCAGTAGCGGTGTTGTACGATTGAACGGCTTTCTTAGTTATCGTACCAAAACCAAGTGATTGCCATCCGTTATCATCCGCGAAATCAGCTACGACCTCACCACCTGGCAAGTTCGATACGAAGAAATCCCTATATCCCTCTGAATGCGTCGAAGCCACACCGGAAAGACCATAGAACGTGATCGCTCCGAGGGAAGTGTAGATGATGAATCTCCTAAAGAAGTGACGAGGTTTTCTAGGTGGTGGAGTGGATAGTGGTTGGGCAGAAGCGAGAGTGGAAGATCCTGGAGTTGGGGTGGTAGGTGGGACAGTAACTGGTTTGATAGGTACGGTTTTGAGTGACGGAGGGGGGTTGGGAGGAAGACCGGATCCTGGAGGAGGGGGAGGAGGAGGTGTAGCGTAACACTATTGTAAGTCCGTCAGTAACGACTAATGACGCCAGAGATATCGTATGACTTACTCTTCGCTGGGGAAGCGAGCGGACTGCTCTCGAGCGAGCTACATGGAGTTGACTGGACATGGCTGAAGCTTGGAACTGCTAGAGCTGTACTTGTCTTTTGATTCTACGGCAAGATGGATGAGCATGCATGAGAACATTGACGTATTTGACGCTACCAGCTACCAATCAACCATCAACCGGAGCATCATACTCACACGAGGGAGAGGGAAGGGGACGGAGTTATGCCATATCACCGAGTCACCGTAGACAGCGTGCTTCTCAAGTGGCGCCTCCAAAATGAGCAACCGTGGGAGAGAACCTCATGAGCAATTAGATATGTGATCGTCCATCTATTTTTCTGATTTCAACATTTCAACTCTCGATTACTTGATCAAACAGACATCACTATAAATCCACATCCTCTTCACACTATATCACAATGTCAAACTCGGACGATATCATAACCACCTCCAACGGTCTAGGCTACACCTCAAACTCAGCCGCTCACCCTGAGAGCCTGGTGAAACCACCCATGGCACCTACTGCAGGCGAAGATACGATAGAGATCAAGATTGAGTTTGGGTAGGTGTACAAGGGCGAAGCAAAGAGGGAAGAAAACAGAAATGGTTGACTGATACGTTGCCTGTTTTTCGGTTTCAGCGGCGGTCTACATCTTTTATTCTCTTCGCAACCTAGTCATAAGATAAATATACCTCGTAATATACCCAACTCAGAGGATGGTCAACCTCAACCGGTGAATATGAGATATTTGGTCAAATGGATGAAAAATAATTTGTTGAGTGAGAGGGAAGAGATGTTTGGTGATGGTGATGGAGTGTAAGTCGTCCCCTCGCATACAACGTATGACTTGTTTGTAGATGATGGGTACTAACAGATTGAGATGCTCGATATGTAGTCGACCAGGTATATTGGTTTTGATAAACGATGCAGACTGGGAACTTGAAGGTGAATTAGAGTATGAGTTGAGGGATAGGGATGAGGTCGTCTTCATATCGACTTTACACGGTGGATAAATCAGTGTGAGTGTGTTATCACCAAGCAAGCTAGCAGAGAACAATCGATTGTTTACAGCGACAGCTAACGGATGACTGTACTATATAGCCTTCATCGCAATCTCATTCATATACTATACCCCTGCATCATATACCCTTTGGATATCTCCTCATATGTATATATCACAGCACGATATAATCTTTTACGTTTTACCTTCCCATGGGCAATGACGATATACCTAACTTGAGAAAGTCGAGATATGCTGATCAAAGGGAAGGTATGCCTTCTTACTGATCAAAGGATCCAACTTTCCCGTTGACTTAACAGCGTCGATGTAACCTAAATGGTGTGACATCTGTCCAAAGGTCAAAACTTGAATCATCGTCGGATTGAATTTCTACTGAAAGTGATATCTTTCTATCTACTGACATCATCTTTACCAACTTTGCCAAACCACATCTAACGCAGTAACCCACATGTCCAATACCTATAATCCCTCATGGTCCTGGCGATCGGACCTTTGCGGGAACACAGGTGAGTATTCATGTCAAAACGGTGATAGTGATACTGAACGAAAGATATGGTATGACAGGTACAATCAACTCATCCAGTAACGGTACAGCCTTCAGAAAACCTCCAACCAGACCAGACGAACGATCCCAACATCATTATACATCCTCTCAAACACAAGCACAATCGACCACCAACCCACCCTCTAGTAAATACTCTCATGCTGACTATGAATCCTGTGCCACCTGTACACATCAGATCAACCATAATTTACCTCGAGTAGAACATCAATACGTCCCTTATAAAGCTGGTCATACCACTGATACTGGTACTGATATTGGTAGCTCGTGGCAATCTCCTGCGGGTGGTGTAGGATGGGGAAGAGAGGATCAACATACCGCTCAAGACTTGCATATCCCTTCAAACTACAACCGAGGCTCTGATTTGAATACTCAATCGACTCAGCCCCTTCCTTCTTATACTTCGAATACCGATATAGATACAGATCCGAACCTTCCCATCCCATATCCCGAACATGATTTTGATCCATTGTCTTCTTCTCAACCCTACTCCAACTCCACCGGTTGGCCTAATCATCATAATACTCAATTCGGTCTTCCCGACAAACTCCGTCACCTGACTACTTTCTCTGGTATACCTCCCAAAGGGTATATAATGACTTACAGCGGGAGAGGTAATCCCCTAAAGTTTCAAGATTACTTTGCAGCCAGAGTAGATATATCTGTAAGATTAAATCCTAACCATCCTTCTATCATCAACACTACTCGTACCAGCTCAGAGAAGAGTGATTACAAGTACAGCTATGACCTTGGTAATCCATTGGTTCAAAACGCCTACGAGGGATATATCCTACGTACGTTGTTCTCTGAATCTTTCCGAATCAACGCTTCGAAGAAACGTACCAATACAGATGAGATTTAACAACCTACCCGTGAAACCATCAGTGAAAACACTCAATCGCTCAAACAAGCTTCTGAGCAATTACTAGAAAATCGAAACAGTGAATTTGAATTCGTTTGGGTAAATTACGATAATCAATCTGAATGGTCAAAAGATAAAAAATCGTTAGGTCCTCTAAAGCTCAGTGAAAGTTTGAAGAGACAAGCTTGTACCAGGGCCAACATGATTATGAATAATGGGAAAGGGAGTTTCAGAGGTGGTGGAAGAAGAATAGGAGGGTATTTAGATTTGGATGTGCATAATGATTATAGAGAATCTTTGGGGCTGAGACCTAGACCTGCGTGATACCTTACTGCGTATGATGCAATGTTAAGATAAATACGTATATGTGTTATTGAATTACTATTGTGATATATACAAAATGCATACATACTCTTCACAACAACATCTTAATCACTTCACTACGACCACCCCTTTCGACTCCACTCTTTCAAGGATTTACGATTTACTGAAATTCCACTCGCATCAACTAGCCATTAATACTGCTGAAGGTGTTAATCCATTCTCTTTCAATGTCTTCTTCATATCATCTCTTGTATATGTCTTACTAATGACAGCGAAAACACGAAGGATCAGCTTGATATGTCATCTCTGGCTACTCAGCTGATGAGTGACATTTCAAAGTGACACGCACCGAGGGAAAGTCGAAGCGAACGTGACTGTATCAACATTATAAGCCAAATTCTCCGATGCTACCCATTCAGCTACGTCTATCAGGGCTATTGTCCCTTCATCAGCTATAAGCTCTTCTCATGTGACCAGTGTTGATACAGCTGGTGGGTATAAACATACTATTATCACTTGGGAAAGTTTTCGTTAATGGTTGACCACCAACACTCAATCGGACCTACGATATCACAACACGTCAGTTATTGGTTGTTTAATCTGAGTGCGATTACGAGTGAACTGACCTGTAATCTAGTCTGAGGATTGTCCGAACTACTAACTCCAGCTGTTGGTTTGGCTACTGCCACAGGAGCAGGTGGAGTTTGGGTACCTGTACCTGTACCTGCTCGTAAAGCCTTTTCTCGAGCGGCCTTCTCAGCTCGTTCCCTTTTATCAGCCTCGATCTGAGCTTTGATAGCTGCTTTTGCTCTTTGATCTTCCAATTTTTCTACAAATCAACAAATTGACAACATCAACTTGTGAGCTTCAAGTCTAGGTAAAGATTTCGCCCAGCTAGCTCACCTCTCCTTTTCTGTTCGGCTTGTTTCTGTAATTCCTTAGCTTGCATCTCCTCTTTGATCCTCCCACTATCTTGCCCTGCTTTCCTTCGTAATGCCTAACCAGCGCACATAATCGGAATTATAAGCTGTATGATGACAGGCAGCAATAATCTGATCTGGATCTTTCAGCTCACCTCATTCGCTTTATTATCTTTAGCATCCACTTTAGCTTGAGCAGCACGTTTGATAGCTAATTTCTCTCTCAATTCAGCAAGTTTCGCTTTTTTCTCTTCTTCCGTCAACGGTTTGATCTACTCCACCCGAACATGACTCATCAGCTCGCAACATTCATTACTCATCGTCTGGTCAGCTGACAGCTCACCTCATCTGTAGATTCTTCAAACTGATCATGACCACTCTTCTCTGCGTGTAATTCTGCATTGGCAGTTGACCGAAACACTTTCCCACATTCACTACACTTTATCGACTGACCCAGTATGTCAGCTAATATTCAAGTTTCTGCTAATTTTTTCCGGGTCAGGCTCACTCTTGCTACCAAGTCTGAGTCGTCTACTGCTCCACTCTCGATCTTCTTGATATTAGCTTTGACAGCTTCCTCATCGTCTTCTTCCGCCTCGACAGCTTCAGGGATGGGTTTTTCAGAATTTTCAAGAAGATGATCCATCGCGGGCTATGGCGAATATCATGCCTGTGAGCTATTGGTGTATACCCTGTCTGCAGGTCGGTCAGCTCACCTGCAATCCCGAATTCTTGGTGGCTTTCAATGCCCCTGACAACATATCTTTGATCAGCTGGAGATGCTGGGCAGCAACCGTTGAGCGGACTTACAGTCGATCCTAGCCGGGTCAAAGCCCATTGAGAGGAGTGATTCTCTGTCTGACATTGTTAATTGCGCTTTGATTGGTCTTCCGTGACCCTCGTTTGACGCTTGGATATAAGGAGAAGGATGGATAGCCTAGCCAAAGTGACAAGGTTGGTTTATGGTTGATAGACGAGCACATTACGCTGATGACATCGTGCACGATACAAATCACGTGATTCCACCTTACCCCACCTTTTATTTCGGTGTTCTCCGCATTCCCCCTCCCCCTTGTATCGCTGACGCAACCCACTCAGACACACCCAAGAAACTCTCAATCAACGTTCTCTCTCTTCAACTCTGTCTTCTTGTCAGACTCAGCAAAAGACACAATGTCAACCCCCTACCAGCTAGCGTTCACCCTCCACGGCCACGCAGCAGACGTGAGAAACCTATGTGCACCCTCTCCCGATATACCCTTACTGCTCTCAGCTTCGAGAGACGGCTCAGCGATCGTCTGGGGTCCATCGAGCAAATCGAAGGAATGGGATGTCAAGTTGAGAGTGGAAGGACCTGAGAAGAGGTTCGTCAGTTGTGTAGGTATGACACGATGGAATGGCCAAGGTGAGTGAGCTATATTTGCCATACCGTCCTTACGGGGAGCATAGCTGATGTGTTTGTGTCTTTAGCATACCTCTTACTAGGCTCACAGTCTGGTATCCTCTCTTCATACATCTTACCTTCCCCCAATACTGATCCTCCATCTATCGACTCACCGCTAGAAGAACCTCAGCATACGTTGGTGGAGCATCGTCAGAATTTGTGCTGTCTAGATACGAGTAAAGCTGGTTTGATAGCTACGGGAAGTTGGGATAAGTGAGTTTCAGCTTCGACCTCAACCTCCAACAACTGAAATTGAAGGATGAAATGGCTGATGATGATTGATGTACAGATCAGTAATCGTATGGAAAGATTTCAAGAGAGCTTTGACTATTCAATCTCACGATCAAGCTATCTGGGCAGTCAAATTTGTAGGCGAAGATAGGCTATTAACAGGTAAGCTATCGAACCTCAAAATGATATAGCTTACAAAATCGAATATAGCTTCTGCCGATAAGAAGATCATTCTACATTCCCTCGATATAGCTTCAGGCAGATCAACACCTCTACAAACCTACACTGGGCATAGCGAACCCGTAAGAGGTCTGAGTTTGAAGCCGGATGGAACAGGATTCTGGTCATGCGCGAATGATGGGTCAGCTTTTTGTTGCTGTATACTTTTATCGAACGTTTAGCTGATATTGACTGATCGCAGGAACATCAACATATACTCATTCGATCAGCCGTCACCTAAGAAAACGTTATCAGGTCATACTTCCTTCGTTTACTCGATTAGTGCTTTCCCGGATGGTTCAGGTGCCATAAGTTCAGGCGAAGATGGGACACTACGTGTATGGTCTGGTATGTTGTTCTTCCTCACCATTTGGATGGTAAAAAAGAGAATCGCTGACAGTGTCTTGCCTATTGCCTTAGAAACCGAGCTGCTTCAGACTATCCCTCATACCTCAAATTCCCTTTGGTCCTCCGCCATCGTCTTTTCAGGGCTATCATCACCATACATCGCTTCATCATCTTCCGACTCTACTATACGGTTCTTCACCAAGGAAGAACGTCTGAAGGCTAGTGCGGAAGAAAGAGCAGAATGGGATAAGGAAGTCAGCGGGAGACAGCTGGATAAGTGAGTTGAATTATCGTTGTCGGAATAGGAAGATCCAGCTGATCGATGCCTGATATAGATCGCAGGTTGGCGATGTCAAGCAATCTGATTTGCCGGGTATCGAGGCTCTCGGACGAGAAGGTGAGCTGTGGGATGCACTTCGGTCTGACTTTTCAAGCTGACAATTGTATTCAGGTAAGAAAGATGGACAAGTAATTATGATTAAAAATAATGGAGTAGTGGAGGCATACCAAGTGAGATTTATGGGAGACACTTGCTCTGGGAGATATATAAGCTGACACATATGATCTAGTGGTCACAACCTGCATCAACATGGCAGCAGATTGGACAAGTGGTCGATGCGATTGGACAAGGTCGAAAGCAGCTATACGAAGGGCAAGAGTACGATTATGTATTTGATGTGGACGTCAGTGAAGGAATGCCTCCTCTGAAATTACCATATAACGTAGCGGGTGGGTACTACCTCAGCTATATGGCCATATAGTGCGATCTGGTCATGACTTAGCTGACAGTTGTACTATCTCAGAGAACCCTTGGATAGCCGCTCAACGGTTCTTAAACAAACATGAACTCCCTGCGACCTATTGCGAACAGGTCGTAGAGTTCATCCAGAAGAATACAGCTGGTGTGACCCTAGGTCAAGGTGGTGGAGGTGGGAATGATTATGTTGATCCGTTCACTGGAGGATCGAGGTACACTGGTGCGGCTTCGTCGAATGCTGGCCCGAGCTACGGGGGTGGAGATCCGTTCACGGGTGAGCTGAGCTGCTACCTCGATTTGGATGATTAAGCTCACATTGGGTCATAGGCTCCGGAGCATACTCTTCATCCCCTGCACCCCCCTCTCAACCTCAGCGATCGAACGGTATCTTACCAGTCAAAACGTACCTCTCATTCAAGCAGATGAATATCAATGCTGCTAAAGCCAAGATCGTTCAATTGAACGACGAGATCAAATCGTCCAATGTGAGCTTTACCAAAGTCGGGAGCGTGGTCAGCGCAGAAACTGACCTTTCTGTCTTGTTTCTAGCCCGATCTGGCCATAACAGATAGCGAAGAAAAAACCCTGAACGAGATATACGCTTTACTCTCTTCACCTGCTGTTTCTTTGCCTAGTCCAGAGACTAGAGATTCGAAAGAACGATATGACTCAGAGGTATTTTTGGGTTTGTTGAGTAAATGGCCCGAGGATAAGAGGTTCCCTCGTGAGTAATGATCCCCTGTGCCAATCGGTGGTGTCTCGATTGAAGACATGGAGTGTTGTCATATTGTCACTTTTTCGCTTCGTAGTGATGTACTGATAATTCCCCTGGATGTAGTAATCGATCTATCAAGGTGCTTAGCAGCCCTTTCTCCCCACTTCGGCAAAACCACTTCTGCTCCGAAAGCTCTCATTCAAGCTTGTGGATTGGATGCACCTTGGTCACCTGGTAAACCCAGAGAGACAAATACATTACTTTCCCTCAGAGGTCTAGCGAATTTGTTTGTCACTGCAAATGGTCGACAGACGATTTCTCGGCCTGATACTGTCGAAAGTATATTGAGTGTCCTGAGGGGTGTCGAATGGAGTAATTGGGGGACTAGGAAGGTCGTAGTCGCTACTATAGCATTGAAGTGAGCCTGAACGTGCCCTATTCATCGCGAACGTAAGAATCAGAGTTGACTTGTTCTGTATCCAGTTACTCGATATTAGCTGTCAATAATACGTTCCCTTCTCAACTAGCTGAAAAGCTGTTGGATCTAATCATTCATGTGAGTATTCTCTCTGTATGTAGGTGCACTCAGGCTGAAGTTGGTAAAAATATAGATTTTATCAAATGAAAAAGAAGACTTGGAAACCATCTATAGAGCTTCAGTAGCATTAGGCAATCTCGTGAGTATGATTACATAGTGCTTCGATTGACTTTTCACAACACCACGAGTCACTTTGAAAGCTTCAACTGACTTTTCAACCTGGGAATCGCAATTACAGCTCGTCTCTCCCTTGTCTGGTTCTCTCAAAGTTGGAGAGATCACCAATTGCAAATCGATAATTACGAGATTGGCAAGTGAGAAGGGTGAAAAGAGACTGAAAGATCTATCAAAGGAGATTGAAGGGTTGGGAGTTTAACAGCAAGTCCAGGTCATCCGGAAGGGATGAAGCATAGTCTGTGCGTATGTGTGAACATTAGCATAATGAAAATGAAGATATACATATATGCATCTAACAAAGAAAGGGTATATTGAATCAAGTATGCGTATGAGCAAAACTTGATTATGCGGGGTAATGACACAGTGTTCGATTGAATTGACTGAAACCAAGCGAGAAAGGATAATATATGATTTGTGTTTAAGCTACCGCCATGGCTGATACGGCAGCATGAGCGGATCTTTCCATCCCTGTCGTATTGGATTTATTCGTAGTCAGTGAATCGATGGGGTTGAATTGATCAGTGGAATTTTCGTACTACCAACCGATCGAAAAACAATGTATAATCAGCATAAATCGTATCATATGACAGATCGAATTTGATGATCGGTATGATATATGGTGATCTCACTTACCTCCCACATATCAATGGCCACCTGACAACTCTCTCTGACTACCACCGGAGCATCTTGCTTCACCGCCCATTCTCTAAGTACTGCCAATACACCGCCCGAGGGGAGTTGCTGGTCGGTAGGTAAAGAGGATTGATCGTCTCCCTAAGCAGATCATACACAAATCAGATCGATGAGCTTAATGGTACTATGATTGTTGACATGAACCCACCTCGACACCATCCGAAGCTATTCCACCTAAAGCTTCAGCAGCTTCATGTCTCACCATATCGTCTTCCTTTGGATCTCTCAATCTCGATAATAACGAAGGGATCGAATAAGGAGAAGAGAGCTGTCCGAATATATAGGCAATTTCGTGCCTACACCACATCAAACCAGACCATATATCAGTGATCCCTCATTGTACGTGATACATATATTTGATTTGTTTACTCACCTGAACAAGGCTGACCCATCCCCGAATCCATCTGCCAAAGCTTCAACAGCCTCTTTACTCGACGATCCGAAATCCCTCAATGCGAACATCGCTCTGTACCTTTCGAAGAGGGGTAAAGAGGTGTTGAGCAAGTCTGTTCGGAGAGAGGGGATGGAGACGTCGCCGCTGGGAGTAGCGGAAGGAGCTGGATCGATGGTTGGGAAATCTGGGCTGTGAGATGGAAAAATCGTCGATTGTTAGCATGATCCGTCGTACCGTCGTATATCCGAGATTCATCATGGACAATGAGTATGTGCAAGGGTAAGGAAGTTGAGAGACGGTGAGTTAATGAGAGATGGATCAAACTCACTTCAACTGTCTCTTCTTTCCCTCTTCAGAGTTATCGAACCTGATCTTTTCAGCGGCGATCTCACATGTTTCTCGAACTTCCCTCGAAGGATCGTTCAGGTATCTCTCCAATACTGGTAAACTCTCGAGGGAACTCAATGCACCGAGAGCTTCGGCAGCTTCGTGTCGGACCATCGAGCAGTGTTGTCCAGTCGGGTTGATCAATACGTCATTTAAGACGGGTAGAGCACGGGGGTTGGACAATTGACCCAAGACGTAGGCGAGTTCGTGTTTTAACAAAGGAGATGGATCTTTAAGACCTATAGGGGATCAATTGCAATGTAAGTTTAGTTTTCTGAAGACATGATTGGAGTGATCAGTATGAAGGGTTCGCTTACCCTCTGCGATTATATCTACCACCTCATCGCCTCCCACCGCTTTCAACATGAACAGAGACCTGAACCTTTCATGTAAAGGTGTTGAACCGGAGGTGTTCAAGAGGGTAGCTTTCAATGTTGACAGCTGTTCAGGGGTGACTTGGACAGACATGGCGATTAAGGATAAATCTTTTTTTTTTTGGCTGTGAGTGAAAAGATGCTGGCTTATGAACCTGCAAAAGTTACCTTGTTGTATTTCTTTGTAATCTGATAAGATCTTTGCTTCCTCAACCTCGTCTGTTTTTCAAAAGATCAAAAAATAAAAACTTGAACCGGCCGAGTGGACGGCATCAAATTTTTAACATGGTGCCCCACACGGTCGCCACTCACTCACCGTCATATCTGTATACAACGGTGAATGAATGGTTTTCCATAGCCAGGATATTACAAATCACTCACTGTTTTGTTTTCGACCAAGTGCATATATACACCCCAGCTATCCCTCAGATCACCGGCCTACTATCTTTTCGGTGATCATCCTGCCCCTCCCTCGCTCATGCGGTTCACTGTACCAAAAATGTCATCTCAGAAACTACCCATTCACCGATTACCTCTCCCCTCCTCCACACTCCAGCACACTTTACCCCAGCTCACTCTAGAGCCCAAGCCTTCGTCGCAGAGACGAGCCACGACGTTCGATACGACTGGAGAAGGCGTATGGGCGAGGGTTAACCCTCTATGGGCAGCATGGCCCTTGCGAATAACCAAAGAAGAGGCTTTTGGCATGGGGGTGGATGTGGAGAAAGGAGAACAAATTGATGTTGAAGATGTTCTTAGACGATGGGATCCTATCAAGTTGGAACATACCGGTATACCTCATGATCCAGAGGACGAGACCAATGGTCTGAACACTTTCAGCTCAGATCATCGGTTAAAGCTTCAACCTATCTTATTGGGAATATCCACCTCAACGTTGAAAGATACCCTACCGCACTTGACGGTCGGCGACGCTCCTACTATATGCAATAGGGGTGCATCACCTTCGCCCGACGCTACGCCCGCTGCGTTGGTCAGAAATGCTTTTATAGATGTACTCTCCGGCAGGAAGGTACTGAGATCGGAAGGCGAAGGAGAAGGAGAAGGGAAAGGGTACGGACCATGGTCGACTAGGTATTGTGGACATCAGTTTGGTTCTTGGGCAGGTCAACTAGGAGATGGTAGAGCTATATCTATACTGGAGACAGAAAGTGAGGGAGGTGGAAGACAGGAATTGCAGCTGAAAGGTGCAGGAAGAACTCCATTTTCAAGATCGGCGGATGGACTGGCTGTGCTGAGAAGTGGAGTGAGGGAGTTTCTAGGATGTGAGGGTGAGTATAGTCAATCACCATTCAGCCCATTCATTCTCTTCGGTATACCCACTCTGCTTTCCATTCAAACACTCGACTAAATATTTTTGTGATTTTCTACAGCCATAGCAGCCCTTCAAATCCCTACCACCCGTTCACTAGCCCTCCTTACAACTCCATTCCCAGACGTACCAGTAGTTCGAGAACATGGACCTGAACCGACCTCGTTACTATGCAGAGTCAGTCCATCGTTCATCCGTATAGGCCATTTCCAAGCCTTGAACCCCTCGAAAGCGGATCAGGGCATGAGGCAGTTTTTCCTGGGCGGTAGAGGATGGTTGGATGATCAGAATGACTTGAACCCTGATAAAGAGGAAGGTAACTTGGAAGGATTGAGGAAATTGACTGAATGGGTTAAGAATGAAATCATGCAGATGCAGGGAAGTAGTACGAAGGAATGGTTAGAGGAGGTGGTCAAGCGGAATGCTGAGACAGTGGCCAAATGGCAGGTAAGTCTTCTTTTACCTCTTTCTTCTCGTAATTTCTATCTTTCGGGAGATGAGGGGCTGATTGTATGGTTTCAGGTCTACGGCTGGATGCATGGTGTACTCAATACCGACAATATCTCTTTGACCGGTGCGACCATTGATTACGGACCTTATGCATTCATGGATGTATACGATGAAAGACATATATGCAGTGAGTGTGACGACAAATGCACCTACTTTTTGTGATTGTACTAATGATTTGTTATCAGACCATTCGGATCCATCAGGTCTTTACAATTACCGAAATCAACCTTCGCGAGTCCTATTCGCATTGGACAAGCTGGTCTCTACCCTAGCACCTATCATAGGATATGAGGCTATTCACTCGAGTCCACCTATTCAAGGATATTCCGAGGAATTAAGCAAAGAGACTAGGAAAGAGTGGGAAGAGAAAGGTCTGGAAGTTATGAAAGGCTTCGAAGAGAGATTCTGGGAGATAGAGCGGGAAGAGGAAAAGAGAGGGTGGGCGAGGGTGAGTAAAGGGTTGCCTCTCTGACATAACAAAGTTATTGTATCATACCGCCCGGATGGCTAACTTCGGATTGATATAGCGATTTGGTCTGAGAACATTTCAACAATCTGATTCTCGCGATATCTTCTTAGATTACCTATCGTTATTATCCACACACAAGATTGATTTCCATACATCTTTCAGGAAATTATCCTTTTTCAGACCTACTCAAACGAATGACGCAGGATACCTATCAAAGTTCGTCACAGAGTTGTTAGAGGAAAGTACAACCAACGTTTCTGATGATAAGCTCAACTTAGCTGAGAAAGATTTCGAGGGATGGCTCAAATTTTATGCTGAAAGAGCATCTACCCAAAATGAAAAGGAAGCCTATGGCAATACAGAAGGAGAAGGATGGGAAGAAATAAGATCGAAAGAGATGAAAGCTTCTAACCCTAGATTCGTATTGAGACAATGGGTATTGGAAGAGACGATTGAAAAGATGGAAAAAGCTTTGACTAAGCCTTACGTTGAAGCTAAAGAGGGACAAGCACCTGAGGAATGGGAGATTGACTTGGGAGTAAGGGAAGCTAGGAAAGTCTTAGCTAAGATTCTAGATGTGAGTGCATTTCTCAGGAACCCAGTACATGCAATGTTGACACTTCTTATGTAGATGTCAACGAGACCTTTCGAACCGTATGGAGAAGGAGAAGGAAAAGGATCAGATTTCGAGGAGGATAAGAGATTGTGTGGATTAGGCAAGAAGGAAATGTTGGGTTTCCAGTGTAGTTGTTCTAGTTAGGGTATATCTTGCGGATTATTGGTTGCATCATGCTGAAGGGGAACCCTTGCGATAGAAATTGAATTGATAGAAGTATATACAGATTAAGTATCTTGTAGCGACTAGATGATATTTCATCATATAATGACATACATCTCGACATACACTTGGTGTGATGATCCCTATCATCTTAAGTATCCCACGACGCTTCAGTGACTTGGCGCTGATCAAATTGTGTACGTATATGCTAAACAACTCTCCTCTTCGATGGTGATCTGGATCTATCGTATTTCCTCTCCCTATCTCTATCCCTATGACTGCTCTCTCCATCACGATCCCTATACCTATCTCTCTCCCTATCACGATCCCGTCGGTCGCTGTGCCTATCTCTATCTCGTTCACGATCATCATATCTGCTACTTCTATAAACAATGTTTCATCGTCAATTCCACTGTAAATAAACAGGGATTTGAAAGCAGGAACCAACTTACCTCTCTCGATCCCTATCATCCCTATCTCTATGACTCCTCTCCCTGTCTCTCAAAGAATCATCTCTACTACCTCTCCTTTCCCTCAAATCATCTTCCAACTCCCCCGCCTCCCTCTTCACTTTATCCCCGTGACCCACCACCGGAATCTCATCCGCTGGAGGTACCTTGGAATGTACAGGCGTATGGGGTGTATCATCCTGAAGGTGTGAGGGAGGAGCAAGTGCTGAAGATCGAGGTCCGGAAGGTGCACTGGGTGGTATCGCGGGGTTCTCAGACGGAGGTGGTGGTGCAGGTGCAGAGCTATCTCCATTCTCCTCCATTGGTTGATCGGGATTGGGACCAGTTGCGGGTGTTTCCTTGGGTGGTACGACGGGCCATGGTCTACCTGTCATACGAGCTTCGGCGAATATACCAAGGAGTCTTCGTAATTCGTGATAACCCAGATGTAACTGCGAAGAAGCATAAAACCATGAATATCACGGTCTTTCCTCGGCTTGACGTTACTAACCACCGCGAAAAGAAGATAAGACTCACTTTACCTCCGAAATGATCTGCCAGCCTCTTATCCGAATCCAAAACCGATAACATCGCACCACACGTCTCACAAACCCTCAATTTCTGATGTCCACTCGCACCGGCATTCTCATTCAGATGTTGTAATTCTTTTTCTTTATCCGCTTTCAACTGTTTCAAAGCGTCGACGGCTGATAATTTTTCCATTGATTCTTCTACTTTGCCTGCTTCTCCCAATGCTTCGATCTCTTCCGTACCGCCTTGGATGGATAGTTCGATCTCACCAATTTCTCGCATCTGTCATGACCATCAGCATTATGCTCATCCCAGGTACTTCTGCTAAGATACAATTCCTAAACTCACCAAATCAATAGTTTTCCTATTCTCTTCCGGGGTTTTCTCCAACTTCCTCTGACTCGCTCTGATCCTCCTGTCGATATCATCCACGAACCCATAAAGCTTGTTCTCATGTTCCTGTCTGAAAGCCGCCACTCTTGGATCATGAGGTTGGGCTAGAGCATGTTCTTGGAACTGTTTGAGGATTCGGTCAGAGTGGATTTTGGGACATGGGCCGAGATCCATTTTCTACGTGGATGAAGAAGCAAGATGAATCAAGTCAGCATCACAGACTCATCATAGCCATGTAGGCTGCAGGACGGCTTCAATCAAATAGCGCAGTGCTGTGCTTTTATAGCTGGAGAGATAGATGTTTGAATAATCGGATGGACACTCACCGTATTACCGAATAAGATATGAGGACAAGTTCCAAATAAGAAGTTCCTGCAGACCTTCTCAGACCACCAATCTACGTTTATAGGTTGGATACCCATCGCTTCGGGACCCATCATTTGCTATATGAGTGCATCCGTGTTGAGCATTCGTAAGAGTGCATGGATTACATGTCGAGTAAATCGTCATGGTAGAGGAAAATGAAGGTATTACATTTATCAGCTACTGGGGAAGTGTGACTGACATACGAGGACTCACCTCAAGCAGCCTTCGCTGCGCTTCTGCCATTCGTCCCATGGTTAACGATCTGGAGAATATGGATGATTCGTTTGATGTGGATGAGAGATAGGTAATTAGGACTGAATTTCAGTAGAGTTATTTCAGTTGACCGAATGTCTGGAAGTGAAGTGGACGAAGGCATACAGTTTATGTGGGACGGCCGAATAAGTTGAACTATGGGGGAAATACACCC
Source organism: Kwoniella botswanensis (assembly GCF_036426115.1). Taxonomy (NCBI): domain Eukaryota; kingdom Fungi; phylum Basidiomycota; class Tremellomycetes; order Tremellales; family Cryptococcaceae; genus Kwoniella; species Kwoniella botswanensis. The sequence continues at coordinate 14,569,108 of NC_088599.1, read as the reverse complement.
TGGCATGGCTTCCCTTCAAGCGGGACTTTGGTGCGTTCCATCAAATCTGAATATGCAAAAGGCATTCTGCTTAAGCAGTAGAGTCCAGGGATAGTTTCCTGAGAGTCTGCTCGATCAGAGTATCCACAATGTTCCTCCATCATGCAGGCGACACCAAACTTCAGAGCCAAATGCCAACGAGCTGAATGTGGCAAAAACCCAAACCAGACCATCCTTTGGCGCGCGTCGCATCAGTGAGACCCGAATGTGGCACAACATCTCAACTCACCAAAATCGACATATCTCCTTCACTTCTGAACCAATTTCATTTCCGTTTGAAGCGTTTGAAAAGGTGGGAAGCAGAGGGTTTTTCTTAAAAAAACAACAAAAACTGATCCCGGGCAGGATCGAACTGCCGACCTCCTGTGAACCAAATCTGCGAACAGAAATGTTAGACAGGTATGGTGACCAACTCCATCACGTGACCATTCACCTGTTTCTCACAGCTCTAGGAACACTAAGTAGGAGGCGTACTTCCACAGCTGTCCTTCCCTTGTCTGAAGCCTTCAAATCAGCTTAGCTAGCCCGTGTTTCAGAACCACAGGCGTTGTGTTATGACCACTGCCACTTCTGGCTTGGACTGAGGCGGGGTCCATACCTTTATCCCCTGGCCTGAGATATTCAACGTGGGATACATCGCCTGCTTTCCAGGTAAGCTCGATTGCAAAAACTCGACATATGCACAGTTACATCCGTGCAGAACAGAACATCAATGAAATATGTGTCATTAACAGACACCACTGGGATAGGATCATGTTTTATCGACAATACGGGAACAAGTTGATGACCACTTTTCAAGCGAACGAAACATAGAAGACCTTTGGCTGGATGATTCCCTAATCAGTAGTCGAAGTGGCAATCTCAAGTCTTTCATTAAGACTCTCTACAGATGTCATAAAAGGGTCTTCGATAGTGGAGGATGGGTTCTTGGATTGCCAGAAACGAGCCTCGATGTCCAAGTGAAGATCCATCACCGGTCCATTCGAGGGGCGCATAGTGAGAGTGCCAGGGGCTTGGTCAGGGATGTACACTACATCATGGAGGTTTCCGTTCTCTTTCCAATCTTCATCGGACATTTGACTTTGTTCGGAGAGTGCACTCTCCAAAGCGGATTGCGTCTTTTGCCAATATCTTTCCTGTCGGCTGGCTAAGTCAGCTTGGCGTTTGGCTTGTAGCTCTGAAGTCATGGGTTTGGGCATGATACTGGTACCTGCAAGTTCAGGGTGCTCTCTCTCACGAGCATCTGCATTCCTCCCAGCCTGATCCGCTTCACTCGTGATTTGGGTAATCATACTCTCAATAGCCTTGAAGCTAAGATTCGTCTTGATGGGTATTGAATGAACCATGTCGAAATTATCCGGGTCAGACTTGAATCCTTGGCCATACAATGGCATGAGTGATTTAGGGTGTCGTTCGGACAGATACATCGCCTCGAGGTTAGCAGTTGAAACTTCTTTTTCATCAAGCGACTTTTGCCAGTCGGTACTGACCCCTTGTAAGCCATTGACGAATTTAGGGGATTGTCTTAACATCTTCTGAATGGTCCCAGTGAGGCAAAATGACACGCGAGCGGCAGTGATAGGTACACTATTATTACTGACAGTGCTACTGCAAAATTTTCTTTGAATGCTGGACCTGGCGGCAGAAATGAACTCGTTACAGAACTCATTGGGCGGTTGGACGATGGTCCCTTGATCCTTCAAGTCGTCTCCGACATTGTCTTGAAGGTACTTGGCATACAAAAAGTCTAAATTATCCTTGTCGAGATTGACTACCGGCCTATAGGTATTGTCTTCCGATACGGTACATGACACAGAGTTTGAGATCATTCCATCAACAGCATTATCAACACACGTATTATGAGACTGCTTCTGTGGTCGGGGTCGGTAAAACGTTCAGGGTCATTCCCGATGATAGCTGTCATAGCTGGTGGCCTCTTGGCTCTCATTGTGTTTTCCTCATATCGTTGTGATTGACTGCCAAGGTTTTTGAGAGCTTCCAGCACCGAACTTTGTCTTGAGCTACTCGATGTCATGTTGTACAGATAGAGCTTATTGATATAAAGTATGGCGGTCTGTGATCTATTTAAATTGAAGGATGGAAGTGATAGTATGGTCGATAAAATGTTGAAGGGATGGGAAAGTTAGGATAAGTCACATTTGCAGGAATATTTTGACCATTTTATACACAAGATTTCCCCTTTGCGGACGACAATTGCGAACTGTCATCCTTTCTCAGAAGAAAGTTGCGAATGGACCAGGCTTGAGAAGCATAACTTGTGAGCGCACGTACGCGTTCGCAGGAATGACTTCCTCCATTATACATATGACGCTTCATACGGTCATCAGTATACAGGTTTCGATGAGACAGGTTTGTGGTCAAGTAGATCCATGAACAAAGGATTCGACTAAACGCCAGGACCCCTTCGTTCCTTCTACGAGCGAGCTATTCCGGCTCACACAACATTTAAATAGATATGGGTGACAGCAGATGTATTTGTTTATTCAACAACTTTGTGTGATTGGTGTCGTAAAGACCAAGATTTGTGCCATGCAATCAGCAGATATCATTGGACCGTCAATACCTTGGATCATCACAGATTCCAACAAGATACTAATCATAATCTGAGGTCTCCTCTCACCCCTAGACTACCAGTGGTCCGATAACTTGATCACTCCATGAGCTGTATCTATATTATCTACCAGGACCGTCCCATCAGGTTGATCGTGTATGTCAGAGGTGAAATCCACACCCAGTAGGCTCTCCATCGTCTCTCGGGGAATTCTTTCATGTCTGACCTCCGAGTAACGGGGGGTGACCCGGTTGATAATGCCATCATTGTTTGGTTTGGCAACTACCAAACAAGCATGAAAATCTTCTAGTATCGCCTTCGTCAATTCATCTTGATAGCTTTCCCAAGCACGAGCTGAATCGAAAAGAACCGAAAAGGTGTTCATGGATACCTCACGTGGTATGATTACCTGCTCACCACGTCGATCATCCTGATGTTTGTCTACACATACTCTATGTAAGGTCAAGGTTGATCCTTCCTGGGTTGCCCAAATTGATAAAAATACCTGACTATTGGTGTCGGCCAACTGACTTGGGTCGTAAGTTATGATCGGAGTGTGCTCTAACATGCTCTTTTGCCATGTTCCTGGGTCTTCGGTAGAGGTGATGGAAAGAATTTGAAAGGTGATGGTAAACATGCCGATTGTCTGTAGTGAGGTACTCGCAATCCAGATATAATCTCAATGTTGATCAGTGCAGCAGAAGGGGAGGTATATATGTTTACCATAGTCAACGTTACAGACCGCCTCGATGCATCGAAAGAGATCCCCATCCCAGGCACGTCCGGTGAGTACCTTCACCCCGTATGGCCGAGTAAATGACGCAATGATCGATCGGACTGGGATCTATTTTAAGACTAATCCGTCCCGTCACAAACAAACATCACCATAAACAGATCAGTGCTCAATGCAGTGAGTGAATCTCAAGCCGAGCCTGTGAGGGAGTCGGATGCCGAGTCATCATATCAGCTCACATCAATCGATCATTTCATACGGCATATAAGTATACTCAACACCACAACATGACAAGGTACTCTGTCCTTTCATATCGATAAACCGCAAATACATACCACTCAACATGTCGATACCAGCAGCTGCAGTGAAGAAGTCAGTCTTAATCTCCGGAGGAAGTATAGCCGGACCAGCATGTGCATTCTGGTTAAACAAGTATGGATTCAAGACTACCATCGTGGAGAGATGGCCTGAATTGAGACCTGGGGGACAAAGTATAGACGTCGCTCATTATGGGGTATGTTGATCGTCGTCTTTTCCATACAAACATATATCACTACCGCACCACGTCAATGCTGACATGGGTTTGACGCTCACAGCTAGAAGCCATCAAACGTATGAACCTTCAATCCGAGCTCGAAGCCCGCTTCACAGGCGAAAAGGGAACGACCATCACCGATCTTCATAACGTCCCCTACATGTCTTTGCCAGTGGGACACGGTCCAACGAACGAAACTGAGATTCTCAGAGGTGATTTTGCCGATATGCTTTATCAACAGACCAAGCAAACTACTGATTGGAGGTTTGGAGATTACGTTACGAGTATCCAAGAGGAAGAACAAGGAGGGAATGGAAAGGTAAAAGTTGGATTTAAGAGTGGTAAAGAGGAAGAATACGATTATCTAATAATCGCTGAAGGAGCTAGAAGCTGGACGAGAAAGCTGGTGATGAAGGAAGAGGCAGAGGTGAAATATAAACCTATTGGTTGTTGTGAGTCTGAGTTTTTATCTGGTTATTACTGTACCGAAAAGTACATGGAAGATTGTGTGAATCCGCAAATCCCTCAAGCCATGACACATATCACTGTACTGTATATGATGTTGAATATATTCGCACATCAACATGCTGATACTGTTCTCCCGACGTATTTAGACATCGCCTATTTCAGTATTCCCTTCACTCCCTCTACGCCCTACCAAGACCAATGGCATATCATCAATCTCCCACATCAGCGAGCCATCTACTTCCGACCAGATTTCAAGAACCAAACCCAACGTGCAGGAGTGATGTTTCTGACTCCAGAATCAAAAGGGTACGAAAAACTATCTGCTACAGAACAGAAAGAAGTCATCAAAGATATCTATAAAGATGGTGGTGAAAATGCTAAGAGGATGTTGGAACATATCGATCAAAGTGATGATCTCTATTTCGAGTATCTCGTTCAGGTTCACGCCGATAAGTGGAGTACGAAATCCGGACGAATCTACGTAGTGGGCGATTCAGCATGGTGTGGAACTCCCATGATCGGAATGGGTTGTTCGTTATCTGTTGCCGGAGCTTATATCCTTTCTGGAGAACTGGCCAAACACATCAACGAACCGAAGACGGCCGCAGAGGAATATGAAAGATTATGGAGACCTACCGTTACCGAAGCTCAAAAATTACCACCTGGTATACCCCGTATACTTTTCCAGGAGTCGGATTGGGGTGTTAAAGTGTATTTGAATATCATGACTGTCGCAGGATGGGTATTCGGCTCGAGGATCGTCCAGTATATTATACCTTATCTATCAAGCGGTTGGACAAAAATGTTTCCTTCGGAAGAAAGTAAGATGCTACCTGAGTATGGTGAATATATAGTGAAGGGTGACGAGACCAATAAGGTAAGTCTTGGTCAAGCCTCAACAGGAACATCGAAGGCTTATCATAGTGGCTGACCTTTTGACATGATGTATAGGTTGCTGATCGATAGCTGGTGAAACAGTTGTCACATGGTCTGATCCACAAGTCTGAGTCATGAGCTTGGTTGTATACATGCGATTCGAAGTAGATATTGTACATAGAATGGCTTTGAACGACTCGCGTATTGTATACAAGATAGAACTTTTATTGGTAGAATTAGAAGGAGAACCTGATTTTCGCCTCTCTTACGCCACTAGTATGAACTGTCCATACAGAATGATCCCGGACCTATATAAATTCATGACCCGAAATCAATGATCCATATCTTCTCATTTCCTTTCTGTCCACATTCACTTACTCAGCCTCATTTCTTTGTTTTGAGAGTATCAGTATGTCAAATATCACTCACCTGTTGAATGACCAATCTTGTACCACTCTCATCTCCTAAGATATCTTCCATCTCTCCCGGGTATCCTAAGAAGAACGAACCTGAACAATTCAGCGTCCGGGGCAAGTTGGCAGTGCCAGCTTGTTCGGAGATCTTGTGATATCGAGGTGAAGTACGAGGTTTGTTCGGTCTCTACAATACAGTACAATGGCTTGTCGCATAAGCTGTCATACACTATATGATATATTGTAAAATACTCAATCTTACTTGACCATCTGGTGGAGCCATGTCCAGCTCTATACCTTTGAGAGCACCATATTCATTACCTTTTTGTCCGATCTCGTGAATATCGAAATCTGTAATTTGCAAATCCAATTGACCTTTCTTGGCAAGGAGGTTATTATCCACTCGATACGACCTGCGTCCGATTTGACATTCTTCATTGGACAATGATGAAGGACTGATCGATTTCTGCGTTGAGGCGGACGCTTGAGCCCGTTCGATATACACATGACATCTGCTTTTCCAATTATCCCACTTGATAGTTTCAACCCCATCAAAAGGGTTAGTTGGATATCGCCAAGTCCTACCTTTGATCCATGGTTTGATTCGATTTTCAATTTTGATCAAAGGTAACTGTCTGATAGGTATGACGAGGTTGAGCTCATAGTTTGATCCTGGGAATAGCTTGAAGGGGATGCTAATTCTGACGAAAGACGGATTCATGGCTTCATGTATGCGTGGAGGGGTTGAGGGAGAAATGATGATTTTTCCTTTGGCTGGGGCATCCCCAAGGGTTTTGATGCATGACTTAAGTAGGCGATAAGTCGTTGGGAGCTCTAGCAGCAATTCGGGAAGGTATGGTGCGGTCACAGGGCTTGAGAGACTGAAGATCGCCAAGGAGGCATTGCTGCGGAAATCACAGTATATCGTACATATCATCATCAATCCTTATTCCCGTTTCTCATCCGAATTCTTGTGCTCACCCTGATTGACTATCATTCATCCATGCCAATCGAGGTACATCCAGCCCAATTATCAATCCCTCTTTAGTAATGAGGGCCCCATGACAGCTTGACCAGTTACGGTTATTTGGTGGGAAACACTGACAGTATATGAGTGGCGAAACATCCACTCACGTCAGCTCGCATGAATAGAATCTTGAGATCTCCAGGAGAAGATTGAGGTGATATGGCACTCACGTGAAGTAAATTACCAGTCTTCCAATTGTATACAAGCCATATACCAATACCTAGATCGACTACCATCTTATCATCTTCCATCAAATCCACTCTGACCTTCTCACAATTGGTGACTGGGGGTGGAATTCGATCCCAATCTTCCGAAGGAATCCCGATATATCTATCCACGTATTTCTCACTACCGTAAGAGTTGGATTTCATGGAAGAGATATACCCTTCGTAATCGATGAACACCATCAAATTCTTTTTGATATCGACCGCAATTGTATGATGAATCGGGGAATAATCGGTATATACCTTGTGAACACGATTGTTTTCGTATACCGTACATAAAACATTTCGTTCGGCTCCATATTCGATTGGAACCCCAGATGGGACAGTGATTATAACATCCTGATATACCTTATATACCTTCTCATTCTTACCAATTCCCACCTTACTAAATCTAGGTGTAAGTCTGAGGATGTTACGTTGACTCTCCACCAGATCCATAATACTTTTGTTGGATTAGACGTGTGTTCGACCTGGTCATCGGACGAATGGTAAAAAGCGAGATAGAGCTTGTACTGGATAGAAGGTATTTCTCGGATTATATGGTGAAATGCGTGATTGACAGCGGATAGGCTGATGAGATCCGAGATAGGGAGCGGGTGTAGGATCTGTTCGAGGATGTGGGAAGGGACCCGAAGCATGGTGATGTGACAGAAACTAGAGTGGGTGAATTCTGATAAGTGGGTATATGACGAGACTCAAAGCAGGAGTGAGATGATGTGACATGAGATGTGGTGAGATACGACGAGATGTGATGAGATACGACGGGATCCATGAGATGCTGGTCTTACCATCAATCATCAAGCATCCTTTCCATCGTGTTAACCCCTCCTTTGGTCATGGACTGGAGGTCCGTGCATTGTACTATACACATGAATCTATATTCCCAGTCAGATGATTGGTAAACTATAGTACAACTATGAATGCAAGATTGTATATACCAAGATGATCTTTATTACCCAAGTCATACTGCATGAGTGATACTTTGTTCCCTTTCCCTACTCCACATCCAAAATACATCCCTCCTCTTCCAACCAACCTATCAACTCCCTCCACACTTTCGCTCCTCCAGAAGGTAAAGTCTCTTCTCCACTCTTTCCAATCCGCGCCTTTTGTAATGTCCTCTTCGATCCAATCATGATCAGTGCCTATCACCACAATCAATAAGTTGAAAACATTCACTCAAATTGACCGTGTGTGATCAACTCACTTTCCTACCCCTAGTCATAGCCACGTTGACTCTCCTCCAATCGCCCAGAAACCCGATCCATCCAGCATCATTACATCTCACCGCACTGAAGATGATGACTTCCTTTTCTCTGCCTTCAAATCCATCAACAGTCTTAATTTCAATATCTTCCAATTGCCTTACTCTGTCTTCGCCCAATAGATCTCGGAAAGCATCGAGACGTTGGGGGTCAGAGAGGTGGTTGGAAAGTAAGCGCAGTTGAGAGATGTATGGTGTGATTATTCCGATATCAGATCCTTTGAGTGTCTACCACGTGAATAGTCCATGATCAGCAAAAGCCCCTCCAACAGATTCATGACCATGAAATCGATAAAATACGAGAGGTAAAACTTACCGGATTCTTATACATCAAATCAGTAATCACATCACAAGCATACTCCGCATCACCGTAATTCGCTAGACTTTTCGATATCGGTGATTCGGGATGATCATGATTGAGAAAAGTGATATTCCTTCTTTGTCCCGTTTGACTGTCTCTAACTAAGAATTCAGTGTCTGGAGGTAGTCGTTGGGAAGCGGATGTACCATTTTTGAGCAAGTTCGAATAGAACGTTTTTGAAGGGAAGGTAGATAAAGTTGGATGCATTCGATATTGCGTATCGAGCATTATAGATGGTATATCTGGGTAATAGCATATTTTGTTAGTACAACGATACCGCTATAGCTCGGGGTTTAATCAAGATGGTGGAGTAAGATTCTCCGACTCACTACCTTCATGTATGAGCCTTTCAAACAGACTTGTGGCGAGTCCACCAGCGTGAGCTTCGGAAGATAAGATCACAGGCGGTAGTTGCTTGTGGTCACCTATGATGGCAACGTGGCAGGACTAAGAGGGGAATGGGAATCAGCGGGCTGACTCTGACTCTGGACAGAGGGGTGAAGCTACTTACACCCTTTGTCAGCGGGACAAGTGAAAGTGGTTCGGTAGCCATGCTCGCTTCGTCCAGAAACACAAGGGGAAAATCTATACCCTGGAGGGCTCTTGAAGTAGCTGATAGGCAGGTCGTGCAGATCTGTCAGAATGCAAACCAGTCAGCTCTCACATTCGAGAGAATAGATAAAAAAGAGTAGTGTATGCATATAACTCACGACATCCGCATCTAACAGAACTTCTCTCATGATGGCTTGTCTCACAACCCATATTTTCTGACCGACTTTAGTCAACCGGGCATCATCTTCCGCTGCACGTTCAAATACCGATACCAGTCAGCATCTCTGATTCTCATGAGGTAAATTTGACAGGGGACATACGACTCCAACCATCTTTCAGTGTCAGTTTCTTTTCCAACAACGTATCTTTCTCTTTCCTTGCCATCTCCAAGCTCCACCAACTAGGATGTTGACCAATCATCCTATCCAATGTCCATTCACTGTATTCTTCAGGTATCCGATTGATGGCTCCGAATCGCAACGCTTTGATATCATGAGCTCGTAAGCCAGAAAGGAGGTTATCGACAGCTACGTTGGTATGCGCAGTGACTAGGATCGGATGGGGGATCTGCCAGTGTTTCTTGAGTAATTTGATTGTTTCGATTATGACACGCGTTTTACCTGTTCCTGGGGGCTGGTCATAGACATATCGAATTGTCAGCTTTTATGATATCAACTTCGATGGAGAGTCAAGCCGGAAGAATGACTCACACCTTGTACCAAGCTCAATCTCTCACTCAACATCATAGCTATGGCTCGCATCTGACTCTCGTTCAATCCCACTTTAGGATCGCCTTCGATCTCAACTGGCAGACCGGGACGACGATATCGGTCAGTCCAACTTTGTATAAGCTGGTTCTTGACCAGGACACTGGTGGCCGTCGTGTCCTGAGGTATAGGTTCAGGTACAGCATCGAGATCCGAAGATTTCATCTCGTTCGTATTTTGTACGATATGGTCGGTAGGTAAGGTGTGGTGAGGGGGGTTCGAACGAGTGAGTGGAGAATAAAGCCCCTGGAAAGGTCGAAGCAGCAGGTCACGAAGAGCAGTACCTCGTAAGATGGATTGATCCTTCCTCTTCTTGTCGGGTATGAAGGAGGGAAGAGCAGGTGATGCTGGCGATGCAAGTGCAGCAGAATTGGGCTGATCCTGTGGGAAATCGCCCTTATCCTGTTCGTAAGGATCGAGATTAAGCGATTTGATAGCTTCGATCTGACGTCGAATGGCAAAATCACTACAAGCCACATCGAGTCTATATTTGATTGATAAATTCAGCTATCTGCGCTTCCGCATGAGATTTTTTATGAAGAAGGCTCACCTCCAATAACCATTATCTATATCTTCTATATCCTGAGGAAACATGATCCTGATATTACCTTTGCTGCTATTCCATACACTACCAACGAGCTTGTTCTTGCCGTCCGCTGTGGCGCCAACGGCGTCGACTAGGGGATCTGTCCTACTGAGAATGACGTTGCTTCCGATGCTGGAATGATGTGACAATGATTGTTCAGTCAGGATGAAAATCACCTCGGATTTCAATGCGTCTCCACCGACCACTGGTGTAAGATGACTCACGTGAATCTGTTGAATGGCAATTCCCGATCGCCTTTTCCCCTTACAAAGCCATACACAGTCCCAAGACCAATCATCGATTTCGGTTGATACCCTTTCGATCCTCTCATTTCATCCAGAGCATATCCTTCTCTTTTCAGTCTGTCGAAGGACCATTCGGCTATACGGGAGTTGAATAGACGTTCTTCTTCTGCTTGTTCAGCTTCGAGGAGGGGCATGAAGCTGGATACGATAGCAGATGGTCAGCATATCAACCTATCTATAGATTGTACGGCATTTGAGATGACGAGCTTTCAATGCAATCGAAGAGATCGACACCACATGAGGTTGACAAGTACACTGCTAGGTGGAACGGGAAATGACAAGGAGAGGTGTACAAGTACGATGCTGAGGAAAGAATGCTGACTCACTGATTTGCATATCTATCCAGCTCATCTCTATATTGTTCACCAAACTGCAATTTCGTCCAAGGCACTTCTTTCCTTCTAGGTGCGTTCCAAAACCAATATCCCCTATATGCTATTTTACGCAGTTGACTGGATGCGCGTGCACGCCAGTCAAATCGAGTCTGATGGTCTGGTGGAGGATCTGGCGCAGGTAGAGGTGGATGCTGAGTGGACAGAGGGGGTGGGGCCAATGGTGTGTTTTTGATTTGGATGGTAGAGGATGAGGATGAAGGGGCAAATGAATCTATTATCTCCGGTTCCGAGAGTTCTTCTCGTCTGAATGGTGCGCTTCCGTTTGTATTCGTATCGATATGATTTCCAAAAACTTCATATCCATATGTTTCTCCTTCTCCTTCTTCGGCTGATCCATCCATACTCATACTTTCCATTAACCCCACAATCTCCTCTTCAGTCATATCTAGCGGTAGATCATCTAGTACATCGGCTGAATTCGATGAGTTGTAGAGATCATCAATCATCTCTTGGGAAATGTCAAATTCACCTTGTTGTAAATTCGGGTCATCAACAACTTTCTCTTTCTCCTTCCCTTTCCCCTGTGGGAGTGCTTCTTTCCCTTTAACATTGCTATTCTGGTGGATCCATGTATCACTCCGCTGGCGCTGACGTGAGATCGAGGCAAAAGACTCTGGCCAGCTTTCCACCGGAGGTGGTGCTGGATGGTAGTTCCATGACCCGTGTTCGTCAGGTAGTACTTGAGCATTTGATGCTGAGGAGGTATGAAGAGCTCTATCGAAAGTCGATCGATAAGATTCTATCTTATTTTCATAATTTGATCGAGATGAGGTCGATAAAGGCAATGTCGATCGATTCGAAGCCGAAGAGGATGAAGAAGCACTTCGTGAAGCAAGAGCGAAGGATACATCACATCTCGCTCTTGGTGTATGCCTTGCAGTATCGAGAAGTGCCAATCCTCCAGAAGAAGTCCGAGTCGAACCCCGAAGGGTTATAAGTCTAGTTGATCTTCTCACTTTGACCGATTACTTATTTCGAGGTATGTCTAATCAAGGAGTGTACGTTGTGTGGTGTAGTCATAGATGTATGCAGTAGAAGAGGTGAAGGAAGAAGAAATGGGAAGTCGGCCAGTCGAGGATATAGAGGTATATGTATGTAGATGTAGAAGAGTTGAGTGACTGCTAGAATGGAAAAATCGAGATTAAGGGGTAAATGTAGCAAAAACAATGATATACGCTTATCAACCAAGATGATCGAGAATTCACAATTCACCTTCACCGAGCAATCAAAATTCCGTGGGCCTGTGCGTCGTCGCGAGTCAGGAACGTCTTCCATGATCAACATGAGTGGCAAATGAATCATTATACATCTTTCGGATACGATTGTACTGATGTATGGATGCATTTTATATATTTTGTATGATCATATATACGATCGATGCGATGTTGAACGCTCTCCTCTAGTAAGTCTATACTATATACCACTACAAATACAGTGTCACTGTTTGGAATATACAACTTCTAGAAGGAGAATGTCTGTGTACGGGGGTATCATAAAGTATGTTGAATGCGATGCGGGGGATCTTTCTGATAAGTATATCTAAAAACTAAGACCAAAATAAGACAAGAAGGGGGGGGGGGGAAAGGAATAGGGAAGACCTAGTTGATAGATCTTCAAAAGGGAAAGGATAATGATTAATGACCATTAACGGCGACACCATTAGGATGACCGTTGGCTCCTACAGCACTCTTCACATTTTCCACCACAACGTTCAGCCCATCCAGTACTCCATTGGCAGTTTGTTGAGCAACATCGACCACTTTGCCAATCTTACTTGTTGATTGTTCATCAAGTAAGAAAGGTTCAAATATCGACATTCCATCTCTGAAGTCGTTGGCGACGATGTTAACGAGATAAGAACTGTTCATAGTCGATTCGATGAGTTCTCGGGATGGAGAGCCAGGTGGGTAAAGGTTCGCCCATTGTAAACCGAGTTCAAATGCTTCGTCTCTAACAAACACAATGGAGATGTTAGCATCGGTATCCTACTATTTCGTTTAGTAAATCACTCACTTCCATGCGATGAACGAGACGGCTTCAACGATAGTAGGCTACGATGACAGATGACAGTATCAGTTTACTCAATTCTCTTTGATGGATTAAACGATGATTTGAACTCACCTGAACAATCTCCTTTCCAGGGAAGACACCCCAAGTCACAGCATTAGGACCTTCACTATGCGTGTTTGTCCTCAGATCACCCTGTTTGTTCACAGCGTAATAGGTGATTCGGGGATCCCGTTCAATTCGTCGAATCAGAGGGTTGAGCAATTCAGGCGAAACGAAGAATTCCAAGTAAGCCTAGCAGAAAACAAACGGACAGATCGCCCACTGTCAGCTTATTCACTCTGGAAATTGGTAATGGTGAGTTGGTACATACCTTCTGGTAGACATATCCACCTGTAGGACCCCATCCATGTACTTTATCCTCACTTGGTACACCATCGACAGCAGGTTGAGAGTTGATCGTCAAGTATCCCAATTCATTCATCTTGGCTAGTTGTTCATCGATCACGGAAGTTTCTGATGCAGGAGGTTGAGATGACCAAGGCAATTTCGCTAGATCACCTCTGCAGAATCGTGCGAATAAATCACATATCTCTGAGAAGGTAGTTGGGTGACCCCAAAGGTTATATGCGTCGTTTGCCTGGAAGTGTCACGTCAATACGCAAAAACATATGGTGTTATAAGAACATATGATCCTCACGTTGATATTGATCGAGACGGGATAACCATCCAAATCACCATAAGCTGGAGAACGTGAATCTCCCCATCTTCCATTAGGGAATTCATCCCACTCATCGGTCCTCGATAGATAGGATTGTACTCGATTTGCCCTAATAACAACCGTTTATCGGCTATTGCACCACATGACAATCATGAAGAAGGGTCAACGACAGCTGATGACTTACCAGAAGATAGGTCTGATCGACTCCGATCTCCTATGAGGAGTCAAAGAAGGTCTCCAAGGCAAGGGAGCAATCTGTTCTCTTCTACCTTCCAATCCTAGTTCCTGAAGTAACATCCTAGCTCCTTTTTCCAAATTCAACGTGTAAATATGTAATCCTTTTATGCCGGCTTCTTTATTCGCCAGGATCTCTTTACACATTCCAGCGACCAACTTGGTTCCTACTTGTCTAACTCTCTCATCATCTCCTTTAACCGGTCTGAGAGCATCATAGAAATGTTGAGGGACGACAATGCTTTCACGTTGAACCCATTTTTCGAATTTTTCCCAATTTTGTATAGGCATAATTCCAGGGACGATCGGTACAGTTATACCAGCTTCTCTGACCCTTTTGACCCAATCGAAGAAAATTGAAGTATCGTAGAACATTTGAGTGAAAATGAATTCCGCACCAGCATCCACTTTCTCTTTCAACCATTGAATTTCCTGTCTGGCTCCTTCTACCCCTTCAGGCGTCTCTGGATGACCCTGAGGGAATCCTGCGACAGCCACGCAAAAATCACCGGGATAATGTTCATGGATGTGTTTGACAAGATCGACAGCATTGGTAAATCCTCCAGGAGTAGGTTCCCACTTGGATGTACCTGCTACCGGATCTCCTCGGAGTGCGAGGATATTCTGACATCCATGTTGCTTTGCTTGCTACGGTCCGACAAATCCATGAGCTCAGGTTTAATCATCTGCTCTTATATGCGGGAACTCACTGCTAAAGCCCATTCTACCTTTTCCTTTGGCACTATTGAATACACTCAGCATACTCGAGCTCAAACTTGGTGTATATATGATATGACTCACTCTCGGTACAGCACAAATGCATACAAGTTTCAATCCCGATCGTCTCCTGACATACTTGAACGAGAGAGCTAGTCAAATCTGCGTTCTTTCCTCCTGCTCCCCTATAAGTCCAAGTCGACCGCATCGAAGTCAGCTCTGGAATACTAAAATTAAGTGGGTGTAGTATGAATCGACATACCAAGTGATATCGATGAATTCCGGACCGAGATTACGCATACGTTCTATTCGATCATAGAGGTTTTGTAAACCCTGTTTGCGAAGCCCCATACGGATATCAGCAATCATGAGGAGCGAAAACTACACCACCCATATAGCCTGATAAAGGTAGGTATATCTGCAAATGATTTCGAAAAATTTGCAGAGACACTCACCTGAGCAGTTCTGGGAGGGAAAAACTCGAAACTCCAAAAGGTTCTACCTTCCTTTTCGGCTTTCTGCAACTTTTCAGTGATCTTCATGATGCCGAAGGTCTAATGTTGCTGTGTGTTCAATGGTAAGGAGTCGAAGGATGGACTGATCAGTGACCGTGAATAGGTTTATAGATGTCTATAGGATATGAGAAATGTCCTTTTCTATTTGGTCGATGATGATATGATCGAAGCACGAAGCGGGAATGATCGGATCGTACGTTTTCGATTTTTGGGGTTAAAAGGATCGATAGTCGACGAGAAGACTAGTCCTTCTTTTTTTCAATGAGGCCGAAGAGTAAGTCTTACAGATGACGGAGCGATTTGAGTGTGTGTCTATCGATGTAAATGTAGTGAGGAATGAGGAACGTCAAGGTATCTGAGGACGAGGATGAGTGGAATGGTACGATTGCACCGTAGAAAAAAAAGTCAGTGAGTCAGGGTCAAAGACCTCATAAACGTTGTTTAGCTGCAAAAGGCGGAGATGACCGCAGTTCCTCAACCGCTAACCTGTAATGACACCCCGTTCAGTACTAGGACGAAAGAATCGTCTGTATGTCGCTATGAATGTATCGATTCGATTATTGACATATGTGAGCGACACATAATTCCGTTGCAGCTGCATCTGAAGGCTTTGCCGAGGTTTCCAGACGAGAACATTCCCCCAATCAGGATTGAAGAAGTAAAGGCTTGGCATAGGTTGAGCAACAAGCTTGAGCCACTTCCGAGATCACGATATCTGAGAATAGCGTTAGACCCACACATCTTGTAGGAGGATTGGGGAGATAAACAGCATTGTGTTCTTTCTACCAATGCAGCTCGTCCGTCGCCTTCTTGACCTCATATGCCACCCTTCCCGATCGACTCCCGTTTCTCACACAACACACAACCGTTGTGGACTATACAATCACCACAGCCAATCCAGTAGTTCGCATTACCGAACACCTCATGCACGATCTATCATAGCAAGAGTCATCTGATCAAGCAACATGCATGAGCGCGACTATTGATTGGTATCTGTTTACTCAATGATCGCTTCTATGCTTGCAAGTCTGATAAGATTGAGCGGTTCCACTGCCATGTGAGCTGATGTTAGTGTGATATGTTGTTGGTTCCGGTGAATTAGCGTAATTTGGGACCTGTCCACCATCCAATGCGCAGTCGATCACTCGTTCATCCCACTTGTCCCGTACATTCAATTCAATTCCTTCGACCAACGTGAATAATTTCTCGTTACATCACTGCTATTTCGACTGCCCATACATACCTTTCTATCATACACACTACCGCTTCTTTCGCATACCCTCGGTACTCAAGATATACACAACGAGCGGCTTTACAGGAACACTCCCAAGCGCGCTCACTCTGACCTCGCAACAAACACCAAACAACCGAGAAACAATATCCTTCTATCCTACTTCGCATTTCTTCTTCTATCCGCAATAGACACTCTCACGGCTCAAGCAGAACAATACATGCGACACCTGGGCAGCTGAACACCATTCACGCATGCTAGCTCAGAAGTATACCCACTATCTTGATTTATAACCAATTCTCAATCCTCTAATCCTCTAATCCTCGACTCCTGCTTCTTTCATCTTCTTCAACCGTGTATGGCACCTTCCTACCCTTCCCCTGCGAACGGTACAAGACGACCGACAATGGATCGTTCAAATTCCCATACAGGAGCATCATCGCCCATCCTCGCCTCGGCTCACACTACAAATGCGAATCGACGCGTATCAGCTGCTGTAAACAACGAGGACGACAGGGGACTGACGATGCGCGAGAAGGAGAGAGCGGAGCAGCAAGGAAGTATGGGCAAAGCTGGGGGTGTGAGCAGTGGAGTGACTAGACCCAAGAGACGTCTCAGTAGGTGAGTACATGATATTCTCGGCATGAAGGAGGGGTCACGACCATTCGTAACCGCTTGGCTTGGTGTTTTCCTTTCCTACATACGCTAGCACTACCCTACGCTCGGATACTCCTGTTTTGTGTTCCCTTCTCGTGCTTGTTTATATGGATTAACTGACTGACTATGAAAGTTTACCTACTCAACCTCACCCTTTCTTCTCTGTCAACAGAGCCATGTCCACCAACTCTATGAACTCCCCTCCTTCTTCCCCTAAGATCACCCATCCTCATTCGACATATCAGGCAATGCAGAATCACAAACATGAACATAACGACCATCACCACCAATCACCCGCATATAATCGTGCGAACCCGCCAAGATTTGATGGAAAGATTGGTATGGTCGGCTATGCAACTCAGATGGCGGCTGCAAGTAGGGACAAAGAGGGTCCACCGATGTTATGGGGTATAGAGTTGAAATGGATATCGTGAGCTGTCTTACAACAAGCTATGTGCTCGAAACTTACTCGGGGCTTATTGACTTGAATAGGTTGATCACCCTCGCTCTTCAAAACGCCTTTCTCACCATCATCATGCACTATTCTCGAATATCCACCGCGCCAGGCAAGACCTATTCTGCAGCTACTGCCGTATTGCTCAACGAACTGCTGAAAGGTTCAATATCGATAATAATAGCGTTGAAAAGGATAGATACCGACATGTCAAAATCACCAATTCAACCACCAGCGGTATACTCTGAAAAATCAAATACAAGGGATTCAGATCGTCGATTCCCTCCTAGCACTTCATCAGCATTCTCCCTTATACATCCCACACGACTCACAGCATTATCCAAAGCTGTCTTTTCGCCAGATTGCTATAAGCTTTCTGTGCCCGCTATTCTATATGTCATTCAGAATAACCTGCAATATGTTGCTGCTTCCAATCTCGATGTGGCTACTTTCCAAGTCACTTATCAGATGAAGATCCTCACTACCGCATTCTTCTCAGTGTTGATGCTTAGAAAGAGATTATCCAAATCGAAATGGGCTTCACTAGTCATGCTCGCTATAGGTGTCGGAATTGTTCAAATGCAATCTACTTCTGCGCCTGCTACCTCCCACTCGTCAACTCCAACAATGACTAAAATCAACCATGGTGAACATCAATTAAGATCCGAGATACCCGGAGCGCTCCACGAAGAAATCAGGATGATGCATCCATTGAAAGGTTTCTTAGCTGTTACATTAGCATGTATGACATCGGGATTAGCTGGAGTCTATTTCGAATTCATCTTAAAATCTTCTTCGGGTAATGCACCACCACCGGATCTATGGGTTCGAAATACCCAATTATCGTTGTTCTCCCTTATACCCGCTTTGGTACCCATCATAGTCGCTCCTGCTGGACCGGAAGGTATGGGATATATAGGAAGAGTTATGTCTGCGTTTAGCAATTTCAATGGATGGGCGATAGGGACGGTGTTGACTCAAACTTTTGGTGGATTGATAACGGCTTTGGTCATCAGATATAGTGATAATATCATGTAAGTAACGATTTCATACCTTTTTTCCTTACTAAAATCGAAAACATACCATATGTCGTAGTGGGGTAAATGCTAATCTTCGACATGACGTATATAGGAAAGGATTTGCAACTTCACTGTCCATCGTAATCTCCTTCCTAGCTTCCGTCGCTTTATTCTCCTACCCTATCACATTAGCATTCGTAACAGGGTCCAGTATCGTATTAGCTGCTACATACATATACAATTCGCCTTCCAGCTCTCCTCCAACAACAAGGACGACAGTGGCAGTCGCTCCTGGATCACCTATATCGACGAATGCTCCGATCTTGGGTGAACCGGAGAAACCTTCCAGAACATCCAGCGTAATCAATTTATTGGGATTATCAAATTCCTTAGCAGGATCGAGAAAAACCTCTTCGACGGATCTGAAGTCTGGCTTCTCCTTTACGCCTACAGCTGGGTACTCTGCTTCTGCACCTGGGACACCTTATTTGGGTAACAGTGGAAGGGCGAGTCCGAATTTGAGTGTGAATACCAATATACATTCGGGGTCGAATCAGTATTTGGCTGGGCCAGCTCAGATAGTCGGTGGGCCTGGGACGGGGTTCGGGAGAGAGAAAAGTTGAAAGAGTGGATAAGGAGAAAATTCAAGGTTAATGATGGATGATTGGTAAATTACGAGTAGGATTGGATTTTGGTAATTCTTAGTAAATTCCTCATATCAAGTAAGACGAGGTATATGACGGATGAAAAGATAGGAAATTGAGTCGAGTCACGTTTAATTCTCTTACATATACAATACAACACGATATGACCCCATCACATGCAATAAAGAGAATAAAGAAGTACGATAGACCACCGAATTGAGCTCGTGGCGAATGTGCAGTTTTGATAGTCATGGGTTCATCGATACTGTAATTGCAAGATCATGATGGCCTTTGACGCGATATTCTAGTCTATACCGATGATATGTCTACTACCAATGATAATTTGTGTATTGATACGACATGTTCATATGACTACTGATAATGAAAGACGGATATGGTAGATGGTCTAGACGAATGAATGGTATCGATCAATGCGGATGAGGAGATTGACAATCTACGTTGATAGGATAATAGAATAATACTGAAATTTCATAACAATAGTTAACACACCACTGGAGATAAGTTGAAGGTTGAGCATGATGGACATAAGTCTTGTATGATCCACGATGTGGCATGCTAGGGGAATCGCTAATCAGCCTTGAGTATCAAATTTCAGTTACTTCGAATTATTGATACATCTTCAGTATATGCAGATCTCGATTTGCGTTGGTCAACAGATAACTCACTTGTCTATCAGTTTGGGTTCTGCTGCACTGCATATAAAGGATGGTATAGAGCACCTATAATGGCCCTTTGGGCTACATGGCAAAGCCGAATAAACTCACTTTGTTCTACCTTGATCTCCGACTTGGCATGGAGATAAAAAAAAGGTATACACTCACCCATTCTCCTCTTTTACCACTCTGCTCCCTTCTGTTACTCATCACCTTCCCATGAGCGATCAGATAATCCTCGTGCCTCGGGTTCCACAGAAGTTGATCGATCCATCGTTGAGTAAGATCGAGTGGATCGTAAGTGGGTAAGAAAAGGTGTGCGGGAAGGGGAAATGGCGTTTTCTATTGTGTTTTATTCCATTCAACACCAAGCGCGAAACGACGATACGAAATAACAGAAAATATTAATTCGAAAATGAGTAAAGATGAGGAAAGTTAGTATCCTAAAGCAGAATATTTTGGTGATTCCAGACCAATACACTCACCTCGCAAGTCCATTCCAAATTGCTCAGTACGTTCTCCGCCCAGATCCTACCGAAGAAGAGGATCTCCCCACTTTGCGAAGCCATCTTTCTTGATACTTCGTAACTCTCCTTGAGGGATAATGACATTTCGCCAGGGTACGTAGGGGGTGATAGTACATTGGTAGGTCTTAACCATACTTCTCGAGGTCTCGGTGTGGGTGTGGATTTCTCGTGTTTAATTCTTTCTGTTTCAGATCGATTATCAATTAAATCTCCTTTTTCTCCCTCATCTTCCAAGGAGATAATGTTGTTTCGATTCAACTGATGATGAGAATCATAGGATTTGGGATGTCTAACAATAGCCATCTGCGCACCTCCTACCCAACCTAATTCACCTTCAGGAACAGCCAACCTCTTAGCCATCTCCCATATTGTCCAAAATAAATTTTCAGATGCGGATATCCAAGGAGTTCTCTGGTCAGGCCATGCACCTTCTTTTGTTTCTTCGATCGTAGGTAATGTAGGTATACAAGTTTGCTTGGGTTTTTTCAAAATGTGATTTACTACTGTATGTCGAAGGTATACTCCAGGATGGATCTCATATGTACTACTTGAGATCAGATGATTTCCCGTAGAGGAAGAGTATTCGAGGAAAGGTATATACGATTTTGGAGTGAGACTACCGAGATGAATATTAGGTGATGAGAATCCTGAAGTGGATAGTTCACCAGTCCAGACGAGTGGAGAGCGCGAGGTGGGCGTGTGGTCGAAAGAGGATTTGTTGGGATTGCGATTGGGAAAGGAGGGTTGATAAAGTTGTCTGGGAGAGATCGGGAGTCTTTGAGGGCTTCATGCTGATCTGATGAGTCTGACGCCGATGTTGGTAGGTTGCTTGGTACGGTGAGTTACTGTCAAATCAGCTTAAACAATATGAAAATCACTGAATTTGGGTCATATGTATTGAGGAAGAAGAAGAAGGGGAAGTGAAAGTGAGTAGGAAGTTGGAAGTAGGAAAACAAATGATTTCGCCTTTGATGGACACAGTACTTTATCAAGTGAGTGCGGTCTGTGCGGGAAAAGTCCTCTCCTGTGCTAAAGGTGAGAACACAAGGAATCAACTTGAGTTTATTCCCTCAGTATTGTCAGAAACAACGTCTCGTTCTCTTGTGTCAAGTTGAACATGGACGGCGATCAGGATAGTGAAGTACTGTAACGGTTGACTAGTGTCTCGCAGATTTAGAACATCAGCCACCGTACTCGACTGATCCCAGTTGCCAGATGTTTCTTGTGGTTTGGAAATCAAGTGATCAAAACTGTACTTTGGGCATTGGAAACCACTTGACATGCTGAAGGGCATTTACAGTAATCCTTATCCCCTCGTCCGTGGTTCGGGAGGGGTACACAACTCATATATCATGCTGATAAGTATATCGACGAACCACTTCAAGTTCAGTTGGAACAAAAGATCGACATTTCGCCACAAATTGCTTTGAAGATGAGTTCATCAATTCCCCCAAATCGTTCTTCTAGGATCACAAGCAGGCACATTGAATTGAGCTCTAAGAGTAGCACCGCACCAATCAATAGTAGATGCAATGTTAAATTATCTCATTCGACTTCAGCATTTTGAACCTGCCTCGCCACCGATATGACCTCCACTCGATAAGATAACCCCATCATACAGTAAAGTGACATCATGAGGAAATTACGACATCTTACATCTTTTGCATCCTGTACTATTTATCACAAAGAAGATGTGATCTCACAAAGGTTTAGGTTGGTGGGACTTGAGATAGACGTCATTCGAGGTATTCGTCGTGGTTCAACGAAAGGACTGTATATAAACACCTTTCGATGCTCTTGTCAACTACTGTCTGATTACAGTCTGTATTTACTTTCCACCACCAAAACGAACAAGACAATAGTACAAGATCAAATAAAGTCAAAATGGGTAAACAACACGTGAGTCCGACCAATCCAATCCAATCCACCCCACCGTCCCACCATCCCACCCTCTTTAATTTGGAAGGTCTATGATACCAGCTTATATCATGATGCTCTTACAGGACGACACACACGTAGCTTCTTACAAAGCTCAAAACGACGGGCACGAACTCCCATACTCCCAAGTGCCCACCAACGCTCAGGGAAGAGACGTTCCTCCCCAAGCTCAACATTCGGGTGACGTAGCAATCCACCAACACGATCTGAAGAAGGCTCAAAATGCTCTACATGAGGATCTGAGACCCGAGAACGTACCGAAGAATAGACCTGACACGGGTCCTCGAAATGCTAACACCTAGATTAGGTGAGTGTTTTGTTATGTCATTCTGAATGGAGCGGAAGTACTGGGCTGAATGCCCGTTTAGGTCAATACAGTGAATACTGCAGTCGGGTTTACCAATTGAGTACGAATGAAGTACATTATCGAAATCCAACAAACAAGAAGTAGTAGTAGTAATAGTGGTGAAGAAATCGAAGGTGAATGATCATTGTAGTCATATGAGAAGCCATTTGTCAATGCATCTACAATATACTGTACTCGAATACTGTACAATTTGATGTTCCATACTATATACAGTACAAAGATCGCAGACATTAGTAACATACGGTATGATATTGGTATCTCTCTTGTTAACCGATTACGTTTATCACTTCGATCAAAGGAGAATGTAATTTCAGCCTTTCGAGAAGAACCTGATTATCTTCCCAATACAACCCCTCTAGGCTTCTCCAACCCCCTTCCCAGCTCTTTCTCAGCCAAGTCTATCCCCCTTGATCTCACCCAGGGGGGTTTCGTACCTTCCTGAGCGACCTTGTATTCTCCATAGGGATGTTCCATAACTTCTAGATCCAATGCTTGATGGTATAGCTGTGGGAGAGGAAGAGGGACTGAAAGGGACGGCCGAGTGACGGTAGGCAGAGAAGCAGGTAGAGTTGGAAGGAAATATTTCGGAGCGCCTCGAGCTGTCCCAAATAAACAGAACTCCCTGAGTATAAGCATCGGCTGGATCAGGGATATGGTGTGATATGACGTGAACTTACGAGGTGTGGGGATGTGGGAAGGAAGGAAAGTCAATTTTGAAGGTGGTGATCTCCTTGTCATCGTTCGTTTTGCGGAAATGTATAAGAGATGAGTATGGTCGACCAGCGAGTAAGTGGAGTAGAGATGAAAACAGATAGATGGGAGATTAAGTGAATGCCGACCAGCGGGGATTGCTTTATGGTAGTACAACAGGTTTGGGGGGAGTATTCATTGAGTAGGGATTACGCTGTATGACTTAGATATACCTGTCGCAAGATGATACTGCAGAATGGAAACCTGTCGGGATTTGACGATGCGGTTGATTGCTCTGAAGTAAAAGCAGTGTCAGCTGGTTACAACGATACCGATGTTAGTGTCTGAGCGACTCGTATCAGGGTGATATTACTGTCGGTCAGAAGAACGATTGTAAGCATGGACGATTTCGTCACCTTTCCATCCCCGCACTACCATGGCAACCGTAATGGACAACCAGTATCAATGGAACAGCAGGAGAGTATATTTCCACTTGTCTAGATAACCTTTACCTTCGATTTGATGCTCACAAGCTTTCAGTCGATGACTATGAATTCATTCCGTAGCGAATTCCCCAAGACAATGGTACGTTCATCTGTGTGATGATCCAGGTGCAACACAAAAGTGCAGGATGTAGATTGGGATAGTTCAATTCAGTTGAGCCGTTGAATTGTTTGTTCGTTGATACGTTTGAGCAGCTCTTGGCGACCGACCATCACGCAATATGAAACATTCCTTACAAGTCTTTCCTTTTCTTTTCGTAAAGATCCGCGGTCCAACGCTATCGCTATCGTAGATGCTAATGATACATGTGAGATCCGCAGTAAGAAATAAACACTTGGTTTGTTTGGTTAAGGTTAAGACCGACCCGTCCGATGCGAACGAGACAAACACATCCACGATTTTCTCACTGAAGTTGTTTGTGTTTAGCCAAACATGTGTTCAGCCACTGAGTTCGGATTAACAGTTTGCTGATGTCAACACTTCGACTTAAATCCTGTCGGATGGGAAGAAGACGGAGTGTTTTTCGACTGAGACAACAAGAAGAAAGAAGTGTGGGAAAATATCAAGAAGTTGATTGAACGAATGAAGGGTGAAAGCGATCTCAGGGTTACAAAATGGACTATTGGACCTGAGCCGAAGAGCGAGTTTTGGCTTTATGATCGTCTGAGGAAGGTGAACAACTGCAGATATTCAAACAAGAGAAAGCGCTGTAATGACATTTCACAGACTATGAAATATAGTGCAAGCGAGCTCGATGCTCACAACCCATCGATATGCAGCTACCTACCTACCTTACAAACTTGTACAGCCTTGAGAAAGTATACTTGCATATATACGGCAACGGGATGATGGATACTCTGTGAACCTGTTTCATACGTTCTCGTTTTTTCCTGAACACCAAAATAGCTTTATTGGTTCGGACCGAAAAAAAGTTTCGATTATGCAAGGATACGTAGACGGAAGCAAGTGCATATGTATGTTAGTGAAGAGTTATGTACAGTAAGGTATACATATGATCGCAAGCACCCAAGCATTTCATCATGGCGATGCGAGCAAGTATGCCGTGATGAATGACATGGGTGGTAAGCAGTACGATGACGATCCCTTGGCGGACCAAGATGAATTACGGCCTGTGTGGTAAAAGCTTTCTTTCATTGCATTGCTCGTTCAAGTCACAAGGTTCAAACATACGAGAATAACTGTATGTTCCTAGGCGGAGGAAATAAGCGGGACAGATCTTTCTACCTTATCCTTACTCGTATATCCTGTACCTTACGCGAAAAATAGCGTAAACAAACCAACCAAGCTATGAGAGCCCCGCACAGCTTTCTCGTTTTGTTACACACAAATCATTTCCTGAATCAAAGGGCGCCACGCCGTGCGTCCCTGCTTTGCTCACCTGCAGGTCCATCTGTAGGTTAGTTAGCTGTTACACCCATAAGCAAAAGAGATGATGAATGCCGAAATTATAAGCAGGAAACAGTGAAAAACGAAAATAACAAGTCCAAGTAGTCAGCTGGTTCAAGTTTCGTTTCAACAATCAGATATTCGACAACAGTGATACCTTTGTTCATTCTCTTTCCTCTTACTTTATTTCAACTTTGTTTCACTTTAGTCGTCGTACACGATTTTCAACGACTTGGAGCGGTTACGAAGACAAGGACATTTTTCATCGACACAAGAGAAACGAACGGCCTCTCGATCGTAGGAGAAACATCTGTGGGAAGAACAATCAATCATTTGCATCGTCTCTTCACCAAGCTTTGCTTGGCTATTTCCTTCTCTTAGCAAAGCATACCTTATTTGATAATTCATATCAGCTGGTTCATCTCACTATTTGCGTTTGTCCCGTTTTTTGTGTGACATCGGTATCCCCCGCCTTGAATAGTCTTGCGAATCCGATCAATTTCACGGTCAACCCTTTCAACCCCGCATACAAAGGCACCCTTCTACATCAACATCATCAACACAAGACAGGACAAGACGAACCCGTCAAACTTGAGATCGGTAATTGGGTGAGCCTTCTTGCATCCTTTTGCCACCCTTTGTCAACTCTGTACATCTTCACCATCCAAACCTTGCACCGTTTGACCCTTTCAACGTCCTCACTGAATCCAAAACTCAATTTGCTTCTTGTTGTACGGGGATTATATAAAGATTCAAGCACGAGGTTTAGTTGTCAACCATCCGTCCCATTCTTGTTCCTCTTCTCAACCGGTCAGTGGGTCAGTGCGTCGTTTGGTATCGTGTCCATGTACCCAAGCAGTCACCCACTATCCAGATCGTTTCTTTTCTCATTCCTTATGCATTGTTCGTCAATTAGCTGTAGAATATTTATCAGCTGACCAACTATTTTTACTATATGTTCAGATCCGCAATTGATATCCCATCTTACCGTCAACATCGATTCAATCGATTAGGTTATCGACCGGTCTAGCAGTCGATATATTAATATCCCAAATTCCCTCTCCTCCTCTTCTCGCCACCCCATTACATTCATTAAATCGTATTCATAATGGCACCACCCAATCCCACTTACACCGCCGTCCCCAACCCTGGGACTTCATCCCCTACCGAACCTAACTTTCCTTCACCAGATCCCAATAACTCTTACCAGAATCCTAATCCAAGAGATAGCAGTATCCTTTCACCTCCTACACCTGATCCTGATACTGCCAATCTACTCGGGAGACCCGGTTCGGAATATATGCCCGCACCATCTATAATGACTCGAGACTCGACGTACTCGTCTCTACCCGGAACTCCACCTTTACGAGGAGATGATAGGAAATCATGGGGAAGTGGTGTAGGACTGGCTGGTGCTGCTGAAGGAATCTCAGGTGTCGAAGTTAGTTATCCCCTTCTATCGTCCCTTTTTCATCCCCACTGGTATTGATGTTAAATTTGACATAGCAACCACGAAGACCAGGAAGTGTACGGGCACCATCGAATCTTGCTCACTCATCTTTAGGCTGGAATAATTCCACCAACGATAGGCTGTCGGTAAGCGACGAAGATGACGAACAAGGTCATATCACTCCTGCTGTAGCTGGAATCGGAGCTGCCGAAGTACAGACTGAAAAACCAAGATGGGCAGAAGTCAAAGATTTTGATTCCACACCGAAAAAGAAGAATAAGAAATTACTCCTTGCTGGTGCTTGTGTTGGTGTGTTGGCCATCGTCGCTTTGGCAGTCGGTCTTGGTGTTGGGTGAGCGACCTCATCTCCATCCTCTTTTCGTGCGGACATTTGAGCTAACAATGAGAATAACATGGTATATAGTCTTACACGTAAATCGACCAAAGACGGTTCCTCCTCCTCCTCGGAAGATGGAAAGACAGGAGACGATGGGAACAAAAGTGACAACTCTGGTACAAAAACCGCTTCGACCACTGCTTCCACTCCTTCTGCCACAGCTACGTCGGGTACCCAAGGTTCTTTGGTAACCCTTGACGATGGTTCCACCATGACTTACGACAACCCGTTCGGCGGTGAATGGCATTGGGATGAATCCGACCCTTTCAACGTGAGTTCTACCTACTCCTCATCCTGCGACCAGAACACTGACCGATCCTTGCGCAGAGTTCCGCACGAGCCAACTCTTGGTCTCCTCGATTAAACGAAGCTTGGGACTATGCCAAGAACAGAATTTATGGTGTCAACCTTGGAGGTTGGCTCAACACAGGTGTGTCATGAGTTCTATTCTTCATGCTTCCTGCCCAATTGCTCATATCGATATAATAGAACCGTTCATCGTTCCTGCTCTGTACGAGACATACCACGAGGTCAATGGCCAAACTGCTATCGATGAGTACACTCTCAGTCAGAACATAGGTAGCAACTTGACCGCTGTCATGACCGAACACTACGAGACTTTCATAACCGAAAAGGATTTCATCGAGATCGCTTCGGCCGGTCTGAATTGGATCAGACTTCCTATCCCCTTCTGGGCCATTGAGACCTGGGAAGGCGAGCCTTTCCTCGAAAGAGTGTCGTGGACTTATGTCCTCAAAGCATTGAAATGGGCAAGGAAATATGGTATCAGAGTAAACTTGGACTTGCACACTGTCCCTGGATCTCAAAGTGAGTCTTCTTGAGTACTGAATCTGTAGGTATCACCAGCTGACCCATCATGTCCAGACGGTTGGAACCACTCAGGTCGTCAAGGAACACCCAACTGGCTCCAAGGTGTGATGGGAGTTGCCCACGCTCAACGATCTCTGGACTACATCCGAACTCTCGCGCAATTCATTGCTCAACCAGAGTATTCCGATGTTGTCCAAATGTTCGGTTTCATCAATGAACCCAATGGAAATGCTCTTGGCAAAGATCCCATCACATCCTTCTACATTGAGGCACACAACATCATTCGAGATATCACTGGTATCGGGGCTGGAAACGGTCCACAGATTTCCATGCACGATGGTTTCTTGGGTATCAAGAGTTGGTACGATTTTGCTCCTGGTGCTGACCGAGTGATGTTGGATCAACACAATTACATGGTATTCCAGGATCAACCCACAGGTGATCTCGATGAGTTAAAAGTCAAACCTTGCCAATGGTGGGCTGCTTCCACCAATACGACCTTCCAAACCTACGGACCTGTCAACACTGGCGAATGGTCTGCGGCATGGAATGATTGTGGTCAATGGGTCAACAACGTCAATTCCGGTTCTCGATATGATGGAACTTTCGATGGATACGCGGGCAAGGCTACCGGCTCATGTGATTACTGGAACGATTATACGCAATGGAACCAGACTACCAAGGACGCCCTCAGCCACTTTGTCAAAGGTAGTATGGATGCATTCCAGGATTACTTCTTCTGGACTTGGAAGATCGGAAATTCAACGGGTGATATCCCCCAACCCAACCCTTTCTGGAACTACCAACTTGGTCTGCAACAAGGTTGGATCCCCAAAGGTGAGTTATGTCGATCGATCATGAAGATCTATGGCTTACGAACGCATGTTATAGATCCACGAACCGCTATTGGTACTTGCGAAGGAGATGGCATCGCTTCGAACCCATTCAGCAGTTTCTCCAATGCAGCCGTTACCGGAGGTGTGAGTTTATCATTTCATTTTCTCTTACAACTTCGTAGCTAATGTTCCGATTCAGGCTGGAGCTGGTATGATCACTGGATCCGATTCCTCGTCTAACCCCTGGCCACCCAACTCCCTCACCAATATCGCCGCCGGGCAAATGCAAAATATCTACCAATACACTCAGACGGGCGAACCTATAACGATGCCTGCTCCAACTTTCACTAGTCCAGGATCATCGGCGACGATTGATGCCGGTGATGGTTGGGCTAATCCGAGTGCGGACAACAGGAAAGCCTACGCTTCTTTCACTGAGTGAGTGATATACAATGTTGTTTTCGGACTAGGACATCGGCTGATCTATGTCTTATGTTGCCCTTCTTACAGCTGTTCATACCCAGCTTTATACAGTGCAGCTAGTATCACCTCTGTCGCCAATGCGTGTGGAGCAGGATTGACACAACCTACCAAACGATCGGAACTCGGATCGGTACAGCAGGTCAAGAAAGCTGCTTACCCTCAACCTACCACGCCACCAGCTAGAAGGTGATGATGTTTTTTTTTCTCCTTCGATTTGTATCATATATGGACTCTTTTTTTTCTTCATTCTGACATGTGAACGAACAATCAATCAATAATGTGACTCTTATTCTTCCATTCCATCGATGAACTCATAGCATGTTTACTTTTCTTTCCATTGAATGGACAATGTGGATTATTTCAATCATGATACCTTTCAAGTTCCGTCAACCATTTTTCTCTTTGATGAAGAGGTTACTTAGTAGTGAGTGTTCGGTAGTAAGATATAAGGATGTCATAAACCGTAACTCATGTGCAAGACCATGTACACCAAGCATGAATAATGTCCATGTTCGATCTCGATGCCATCTCGATGCGCGTGTGTGCGAGTCACGTGATAAGCGAGGATTGACGCGACTGACTACTCGTAATGTTGAGTATGATGGCATATTTTCCAGAAGAACGAGCCACCGACTCGTCACACACGTCCACTCTGCTCAGGTTACCCTTCATTTGGCACATTCAAGACGGGCAACATTAAACATTAACATTACCAAACTGTACTATACCATTCACTACCATACAATCGCGTACTTCCACCCTCATATCTGCATACACACTGTTGCATCTTCATCATTCTCATTCATTGTCATTCATACATACAGATGGTACTGTAATTTGACATCACTGTCATCAACTCGACGCGACCGATCGACCGACTTACGACTAGCATCAAATTTGTGAAACAGCCTCAGCTTCCCTTACTCAGCTTTGTCCGCATTCGACCACGACCACGACCCCCATCGTTACATACTCGACTTGATCGCTCAACCCATATCAAAAACTCTTCTCTCTTTCTGTGTAATCCAATAATACCTGACAATTAGGCGAGATGAGCTCTTCCTCATCTCTCGCTCCTAACAAGATACATTCCCTTCCTGGTACGTACATCCCATATCCCCTCAGCGCACTCACGCGACCTGTGTTCATATATGCTACATTGCAGTTCGCGTATCATACTATCTTCCTTCAACCTCACAGACATTCACTACCCTCTTCGCGACCCCTCAACAAGTCTACGTACACCCAAACACAGCAGCAGCATCTACTCAGAATGGTCAGGAGGAAGCGTGGGGTTCGATTTACCTCAAAACTGTCGTTTCGGGTGTACTGATGGCTAGGTAAGTTCACATATTCCCTCATGACGAGAATCGCGTGGTTCCCAACTTACATCGCATTTACAGTCCCGAACTGCATCCTGCCTATCCCCACACACCTGATCTATCTCTCTACGTACTCGATCCTCGAGAAACATACTTACGACGATCTCGAGCTGGCTCTTCATCTTTCGTCTCTCACCCTAGAAGTCAATCTAGTTCTTCACCCTCATCAGACGCCCTCTCTTCCCCCAACTTATCATATGGTGTTCCTCAACCACCCCAGAACCACGAGGTATGGACAGGGAAGGGTCTGGTCTCATGGGCACTCGACGAACCAGGACAAGGAAAGAATCTCATCACTGGAAGATTGATACGTTCGGTCGATTTTGCGACCCTCACCAAGCAACAGGAGATGAACCCCCTCGAAGCTCTGATGATGGCTAATATGGCAGGTACATCCACACACGAAGAGTGGGGTATTGAAATTTCAGTCGGTCTCAAATCTGGTATTTCCGGATTCACTTCTTCGTCTCACCCTCAAGTCTCAAGTGTGATGTCTATCGATGGTAGACCAGACGCTATGAGAAGATCATCTACAAGTTCCTCAACTGAAACTCACGTTTCTGTCAATGGCAGTCACTTCCAGAGACCTCAACATCCTTTACCTAAAAGACATGAACAACCTCGTCGACCCCAATTACCCACTTCTGTTCATGCTCATCAACCGCTTGGTCCTTCGCGTGTGATCAGTGCGAGTAGGAGCACACCTAGCAGATCTGGTGATCTCAAGCACCCCAAATCGTCTGGATCGGTTTCAGGATCAGCAGGAAAGAAACCACGTAGAGGAAAGTCCTCCACTACCAGTGCCAATACGTCGCGTAATTCGTTGGGTACGATTGATCCTAATTCGGACCCACTCAAGAGGCGTCATCAACCAATGTCGCAATCGTCTTCTCAGATCAAACAATCTCCTGCACCATCTTCCGATGCCGCCGAACCGTTCCCTACAGATATCCCGGCCGGACTATTCGCCAAACCTGAATCGCTCACTAGAGAACAAGCTCAGAGGTTGTTGGCTTCTCCAGCTTTCTTGAGCATGCTCGAAAAGCTTACTGGAACGCCTATCGATGCTGCTGCAGCTGCGAAACGAGCGAGAGAAGACGAAGACCATTCCTCGGCTGAATCAAGTAATAAGAAACCCCGACTTTCACATGGTCATTCACGCAAAGGATCGACGGACTCTTCTGGAGAACCTTCTCATAATGCCTTTGTGTGTTGGAACTGTGGTAGAACTAAGTCTGCGGTATGGAGGACCAAGGTTATGGAAGATGGTAAATCCGTCAGAGTTTGCAATGGTAAGTCATCTTTCAGACTGGGAAAACTTGGAGTATGCTGATGGTCGAGTATCATGCCAGCGTGCGGTCTTTATTGGAACAAGATGGGTTCAATGAGACCACCTACTTTATGGGGAGATGTGGATGATGATCCCAAAGATCGACCTAGAAAGGATAAGAAAGGGCCCGCATCCTCAGCAACACGTCAATCATCTCAAGCACCCACCTCGGATCCTGATATCCCAGCCTTACGAATTGATAAACCAGCCACTCGATCTAATAACGAGCATGGATTCAAACGAACTCTCTCATCGGTGGTGGAGGAAGATGCTAAGCGAATTGCCGCTCATGCTCAACTACGGAAGTCTCTTCCCAAATCAAACTTGCATCATACCCACACTACCAAACCACTCCCGATGTCTTCACCTCCAAGAGGATCCACTTCTGCTACGAAATCTCTGAGAAACCCGAAGTGGAATGATCAAATTGCTGCTTCCTCCCCTATCAGATGGGACAATCAGAATAAAAACCAGGTTAACAAATCAGACAACTTCCATACCGATCCGACCGAATCGCCCGCCACAACCTTACGCAAAGCTTATGCCCAGTCAGCCACAAACACGCAGACTTTAGATATGCCTTTGAGCGATGATGGACCTGGACCATCTGAACACAAACCACTTGAGAATAACCAAAACCAGAACCAAAACCACCAACAGATCAATTGGGGTACAGACCTTTCTGCTTTCTTCGATGTCGAAGGATTTTCAATGCCACCTCAACCTCAACCTACACATGGACACGAGATTCAACGATCGATCTCTGATCAAGGTAAACAAATGAGAAAGCAAGTCCTCCAACCTTCCTCGTCGACTGGAACGGAGGAAGATGATGTTCTGTCTCAATTGTTTAATCGAACTTCTTCAGTTGGATTGTCAGCTTCAGCATCTTCACCCT
The DNA here is from genome assembly GCF_036426115.1 of Kwoniella botswanensis. Taxonomy (NCBI): domain Eukaryota; kingdom Fungi; phylum Basidiomycota; class Tremellomycetes; order Tremellales; family Cryptococcaceae; genus Kwoniella; species Kwoniella botswanensis. Next base: position 14,536,078 of record NC_088599.1, on the reverse strand, counting down.
TTGATTTCTCGGCATTACCACCTTCTTCACCACCCATCTCTTCATCGGATTCTCTCCCTCATTCGGCCCTTTTGTTGAGCAGTCCCGATAACTCGCCTTTGAATGACTGTTCACCTATGGAGAGTAAACATTCTACGACGCCTGGGAAGAGTAGGTTGAGACATTCTGTATCTGCTCATCAGATACAATCTCAGCATCAACCGATGGGTGAAAGTGTCGGCGGATTGGACTTTGAAGATATTCAAAGGATGTTGAACAACATTGGGAATGGTAATGGGAACAACAACAATTCACCACATGAACAACAAAATGATGGACAGGGAAATGGATATGATATGTTACATGAGATATTTGGGAAATTACATGACACTCAACAACACCAGCAACAAGGAACGAGCAGTAGCGTTGGACAGACCGATGAGATCATTGGTGGATTCCATGCCCACGGTCATACCAACGGTGAAGATATTTTCGCGATGTTGGAAGGTAATGCTTTTGCTTCGACCTAGGAGGATGATAGGTGATTCAAATGGACAGTTGCGATATGAACAAAACTTCGTTACAGATATATATATATATACCCTTTTCATTTCAAGATTCTTAGATATACACCCTTTCATATTCATATGTTGTTCTCGTAACTTTTCACTTCGCATCAATCAGTTCTCGTTCATTTCTTTTCATTCTTTTATAATCACAATCACGATAGTCAATAACGATACCATCTGTACTATATATATACCATAGGAAATCAAGAGGCATTTTCGGTTCTGTTCTATTTTGTTGATTGTTTATAGTATATAGTAAGCAATGAAGTATGAAAGAAACATGTCAGGTTATATCCCGAGCACGGATCAAGGACTGAATCTGAACATCTAATCGAATTTGCCCTGCCTTGTAATGCATTGTACTGTTACACAGGACGCGACAACGATGTAGACAAACATTTCATCAGTGCATAAGCATAATACAACAAACATTAATCATCATTTATCGAATCACCGAAAGAACTATTTATCTCCTCCTCTCCAATTTCCATTTCCACATCTTCCCTTCCAACCTCTTCCTCTCCCCGTTTTTATTCTCGGGCTGTGACTCGTCATCTACCCATTGAGTATCCCTGATCTTACGCGCTGCACCTTTGCCCATGAGGGACTTGGTGGTTTCCAATTTATTCTCTGCCTGACGGAGGAGTTTGAGTCGGTTTAGATAGGCTGAGAGGAGGGTGAGAAGTTCGATTCGGTGTGACTACGATCATGTTCTAAAATCAATACCACACTCTTATACAATCACATGTTGATCCGGGGATCTATAATTGGGAGGGAAGAGGGATGCGTACACTCACCTTTGCTTCCTCTGCTATCAGTTCTTCGTCAACTTCTTCAACCGGTTCGATGACTTTTTGTTTATTCTTCTTTTTCTGAGATGTGGAAGGTTCATTCCATCCTAAATCTATCGGTTTATCATTCTGCTCTTCTATTCGTTCATCTTCATTTGATCTACTCGATTCACCATAATTTTCAACTGCATCCATTACAATCGTTAGCAACCAAGTTACACTACTGGTGAAAAAGCGGTATAGAATGATAAACTCACATTCATCTTTACCATCTGCAAAAATCACATGTCCACTCGTCACAGCTTTACCCTTTCCTTTTCTTTTTGCAGTACTCTCATCCGAGGATTTTAAGACTATACCCATCTGGGCTAGTTTCTCAACTTCCGCTAGTTCTGCTATAGCATCCCATTCTGAGCTTGTTTCAGAGGTTGATGATCCGGAGGGAGCGGTGATTTGAAGTTGGGTTTTAAGGTCTCTGATTTTCTATAACAATCAACAAGAAGCATCAGCATCTCTCGTCATAAGTAACATCAGATCTCTCATGAAGCAAATCTGATGGTATAGATTACAATATCTCGACAATGAAATCACGACCCAACCAACTCACCTTCTCATCCTTTGCAATTTGTACTCTAACATAACCCAAATCCTGAGATTTCAAAATCTTGACCAAATCCGTGTTCAACGCAACGTTACCTCTATCTTTCGTCTCTATACCATTCCGAGTCTTACTTTTCACCATCCCCCAGTAAAATTCATCTTTATTCTTGAATGCCGCTTTCTCGCGGAGTTTCTTGATCCTATCTTGTTTAGACTTGTAATCCCTCGCTCGGAGTACATAATCTTTATGTTTCTCTAACAGCCCCAGACGTGCCCGATGAGCGGGCTGGGATCGTTCTTTGTGATTACGACGGGCCATCGCGTCTAAAATAGATATAACAGTTAGCAAAAGGATGGCAATATAGGTAACGGAAGAAGAGGAGAAGGGTTGGCGTACTTTTCAGAGATGAGTTGACCATATTGAATGATGATCACTGTGCTTCTTGATATGTTCTATAGGAGTTTACTGATGGTACTTGTATGTGATGTATGCAGGAGTATCAACATATATATATATATAGTAGTGAGCGAGATGATCGACACCTGTTTTCAACTTTTTCAATTAACCTTTTCAACATCCCTCATGTTAAATGGGTGTACGATTTTAAATCACATCCCCCAGTCTCGGAACGGTTGGAAAAAGTCAAAAGACGACTGCCGAGGTGATCATCTGTTTTCTCATTGTGATCATCATCACTAATTTACATTGTCATATAGCTACAACTGGCTGTCAGGCCCTCTTTCTTGGTCCCCTTCCCACCACCTCCCGCCAAGATGGCAGCTCGAGAAGGCCTCGGATTGGCGAGGTCACTCGTTCTGACCATCCCGCGTATACGTATACGGCCTCTGCCTTTTCCACATACCTCTGCTTCTGGACCGTCAACATCAATTCCCTTGCGACTCTTCTCAACTCATATCAGATGTGATAGGATACCACGGAGTCAATCTCGCTACTCTGCTTTCCCCCATTGCTCTCGGCCAACGTTCACACAGATACGGTACAACTCCAGCTCCAGCTCCAAGATAGATTCCTCAAGGTCTAGTTCAGTAGAACAATCAATAGAAGAAGACCAGGATCAAGAAAAGGACAAAGCACCATCGCCTATCCCTATACATCCCCTGGCCCCAATAGCTCCACCATCAGCAACTGCCGATATAACACCTACGACCGCAAGTGGAGGATCAAGTAAAGATCCTAAACCTGATGCATCCTCAATATTGAAATTGTTATCGTTGGCAAAACCACAATGGCCCCTTTTGACTGTCGGAGTGGCATGTCTATCGGTATCTACAGCTGTCAACCTATCTATCCCATGGGTGATAGGTAGAATCATAGATTTCTTTACTCCCGGTCAGGAAAATACACTCTTGCTTGGTCTCCCACTCGAGCAAGCTACTGGTGCCTTGGCGGTGGTACTGTTAATTGGTGCAGCTGCGAATTCAGGAAGGAGTATAGCTCTTAGATTAGCTGGCCAGAGGACTGTTGCGTCTATCAGGTGGGTTCAGTCCTAGAAATATCGTCTCCTGCTAATTGCTGATGGTACGATATGATGCAGGAACCAGACATATGGCAAATACCTATCATTACCTCCATCGCACATTGAAACTGCCGGAGTCGGAGACGCCCTCTCACGTTTAGGTCAAGATACATCAATCGTAGGACAGAGTCTAAGTGAGAATTTGGGTGAAGGTCTAAAAGCTATATTGGGTGCTGGAGCAGGTATAGGAGCGATGTACCTCATCTCACCAACATTGACATTCGTGATGCTCTGTATCATCCCACCTATCGCCGTCGGTACTTTCTTCTATGGTCGGTTCATCAGGAAACTATCACTCAAGACTCAAGAAGCTATGGGAGGAATGTCGAAATTGGCCGAAGAGAGATTATCTGCCCACCGTACCGTCACTGCTTCAAATACCCAATTATCCGAACGGGCGTTATATTCATCAAAAGTTGATGGCGTATATAAATTGCAAAAGAAGGAAACTTTTGCGAATGGGATTTTCCAAGGTGCCAATGAAGTCGCCGGTGATATTGGTATGATCGGATTGTTGATCTATGGTGGTGTATTGGTGAAACGAGGTGAAATCACCGTTGGTGATATGACTTCTTTGTTCATCTATGTCAATTGGATCGAATGGAGTTTGAACAGTAAGTCGCACTCGCCATATCAGACAGATTGGGTGTAAACTGATTTTATTATGGTATATAGCCCTCGCTGGATTCTTCACTGGTTTGATGAAAGGTGTTGGAGCTTCTCAGCGTATCATTGGCCTTCACGCGCTCCCACCTCCCATACCTTTAGGAGAAGGAGAAACGATCGCCAAATCGCGTAGTGGCTCAATCGAATTACGGGGGGTAGATTTCGCCTATCCTTCCAGACCCGATGCCAAAGTATTGAACGGATTGAACCTCAGGATCGATAAAGGGGAAAGAATCGCGTTAGTCGGCGGAAGTGGATCGGGAAAATCATCAATCCAGCTTCTTTTACTCAGATTCTACGACCCAACCTCCGGTTCAGTCGTGTTTGATGGTCAAGACATAAAATCGTTTGTTCCTGAATCATGGCGATCAAGGATAGGTATCGTACCTCAAGATCCAATCTTATTTGGTGGTACGATCGAACAGAATATTGCATATGGTCATCTAAATGCTACAAGAGAAGAGGTCAAACGTGCGGCTAGAGTAGCTCATTGCGATTTCATTGAGAATTTACCTCAGGGCTATGATACTATCAGTGAGTCAGCTTCTTCGCTCAACCTAGCTTGATCAAGCTGATTTGTTCACTTCTTCTAGTCAACAAGAACAGTCTATCCGGTGGTCAGCGTCAGCGTATAGCTATTGCTCGAGCTCTTGTCGGTAATCCGTCGGTCTTACTCATGGACGAAGCGACTTCAGCCCTCGATTCGGAATCCGAACGAGCTGTCAATGCGGCTCTCAACGATCTCTTCGCCAACTCGGATATCACTGTCATTCTTATCGCCCATAGACTGTCTTCGATCGCCTCGGCTGATAGGGTAGTATTGCTTGACGGTGGATCAGTAGCTGAAGATGGTACATATCACGATCTGATCACTCGAAGACATGGTAAATTCAGAAAGATGGTAGAAGGTCAACTGGCGAAGATTGAGATTGGTGAACCCACAGTCATCGACCCTGCTCCTCCATCTGAGGGTGAAGGTCTCCCTCCGCCTCAAGCCGCCGCCATAAGTGCCTCGCCCGCATCTGCGAAATCAGATGTACAAGCTCCTGCTGCTAGTGCTTCATCGAAGGAGCGCGCATCTATCAAAGCGTCTTCGTCTCCTTCTCAGCGTCGTCAAAATCACACATCAGCTCTTCAGCGCCCGTTCTTCACCGCTCAACCTGCGCCTTACTCTCCTCCGTTCAAGACCGTTTACGGTGCTGCCAATGCTCCTATCCCTGCCCTACCGGATCTTCCCATCCCTCATATCACATCGCCGGCAGCTCCTCTGTCAGCCTACCGACCGCTTACACCATTGAACTTGAAACGGTTAATGACGGTCTACTCTCAGCTCTCCAAACGAAATTTGACTATTCTCATGACTCTCACCGCTACCACCGGACTCGCCCTATCACCGCTACCATTGTCGATACCATTGTTGTTCAACCTTACTATCGGAACATTGTTAACTTCTGCAGCAGCAAACACGTTCAACCAGATCCTCGAAATACCCATCGACGCTCAGACACCTCGTACCAGGGTCAGACCCTTATGTATGAGGAAGATCACACCCTTCCACGCATTCATGTTTGGAATGACATGTACGGTTCTTGGTGGTATCATCCTATGGTACGGGTGTAATCCGACTACTGCAGCTTTGGGAATAGGAAATCTCATTCTTTACGCTGGAATCTACACGCCTATGAAAAGGTTCTCGGTATCGAATACATGGATCGGGGCTATTGTAGGTGCGATCACCCCCTTGATGGGATGGACAGCTACAGGTGGAGCGTTATGGCCTACACCCGAACAACCTTTACAATTCAACCTTCCCCCCTTTCTCGGTTCCGGTGAATTCAAATTCGACGGTAGTATTCCTAACCCCTTGACGCCCTTATGTTTGTTTTTGTTATTGTTTTCATGGCAATTCCCACATTTCAACTCGCTCTCACATATGATCCGACCTTTCTATGCGTTATCAGGATATCCAATGTTATCTGTCCTTTCACCCAAGTTGAACGCCTTGGTCTCCCTGCGGCATTCTGTACTTCTTATACCATTCACTATGATCCTTACTCCGCTTTCTGGATCAGTAGATTGGAGTTTTGCTTTAACGGCCGCTTTACCGAATTTCATATTTACTAGAGATTCATGGAAGTTCTACAAGACGCCTACAGAAGCTATAGCGAAGAAGTTGTTCTTCACCAGTTTGTGGTATTTGCCCGTGGTATTGGGATTGATGTTGGTTCATAAGAATATAGCGGGATGGTTGGTCAGTGTGAACGACGAGGAGAAGGAAGAGGAGAAGCAGAGGATATAGCATTGACAGTATACTATTATCCTCGAGTAAGAATAGTAGAAGTCAGAACAGACAGGAGGGCAAACAATCTTGTATCATCATATTCAATATTCAATATACCATTTACAGTATATATACACCACACCATGTTTTCTACTTTTAACATAGCATCGCATGAAATTCACAAAACACTCAGTTCATAAGCTGATGGTCATATCGGAACTCTGAAGGCATAATTACTGCAAAAAGTGCACTGAAGCAGTCAAGTATCGACGTTCATCCCAATTAATATCTCCTAGTCATCCTGCGATGCTGAAACTTGGACTGGCAGAGCAAATGGTAGCAAACACCTACGAGTATTTGTGTCATCGAGTCTGCACTTGAACACTTGAACACTTGAATCTGAGATGTTGTGGTTGTAGGTTGACGCGTCTTAGCTTGTACGCGCTGTCAATCGCACATTACATTACATTACGAAAAAAATCATCCATCTGTATCCTTCCATCACTTTCTCTTTCTCTACACATATCTTCAACATTGTCACTCCGGATCCGACTCCACTCCTGTTAGCAATCCTACGAGATGGTAGCGTCTCCTGTCAAAACAACCAATGGTGTCCCACATTCAGGTAGTTCAACATCCGAACTGAGCACGATCTCTTCCTCTGATAAGGATCAAGATGACAAACAAGTTGGTATCAATGGGAAAGGGAAGAAGAGGGCTAGGGATAGCGAAGTCAGTATCAACCAATCGAATAAGAAGAAAGCTAGACAATCGGAAGGTGCAGTCAGTGCAGATGGCAAGAAGGAAAGAGGAACGTATTGCCATATGTGAGCTCTCCATCCAATGTCTCGCGTTATTCAATGATTCAGCTGATGGTCATCTGCATACAGTTGTCGAAGGAAATGTGAACCTGGTCGTGGGTCCACCATAATCACATCTTCCAGATTCGATATACATAGCTGATAGTGTTTTTTTTTTTCCTCTTTGCAAATATACAGACTCTTTGAGATGTAGTAATACGAAAAAGAAAGGATCGACAAATCGACCGTGCGATTTATCGTACTGTGATAGAGATCTGACCGTTCGTTATGGTATATCACCTGAGAGGATAAACAGTATAAGGAGAACCACCAAGCATTCGTCGAGCTCCATCGACGGACCAAGTGGTAGTGCTATTGAGGAAGGGTATGAATGGGAGTGTCCATGCTGTCGGGATGATTGTCAGTCTTCGAATTGTGAGTTTGTCACCGTCTTTAAGCTCTATACGCAGATACTGACATCAGGCGACAGGTCGAAAGAAGAAAGGTCTGGAACCTTTAGGGTGGGCTTTCTATTTCTACCATCCTGCCCTTCTGTCAGATAGATGAATCTTAGTTGATTCCAGACCTTCACATAGGAATTTGACAAAAGCAGCCAAAGCTTCAGGTGATACCTCCATATCTTCGTTCCCCAAAGCGAACGGTCATTCCACGTCCACCTCTTCACCTCACAAAGCCACTTCGACCTTACACAAATCGCCTGACTCAGATGATGAATCGATGTTGTCTGACATAGAAGCCGAAGCACCTAAGAAAAAGAGAGGAAGGCCGTCAAAAACCAACGGCGTCTCCCCAGGCAAGAAAGGTGGAAATCATAGCCCAACGAAATCTATTAGCGCATCCCCCAAAAAGAACACTAATCTATCAAAGGTGAATGGTACCAGCAAGAGAGACTCTGTAGACACCTCGGCAAGTACGGATCTCACCGATATCGACTCTGATAATGCCGCTGAACCACCAAAGAAAAAAGGCAGACCTTCAAAGGTCCACGGAGAAAGTCAATCCATTTCGGGAACGCCTAAAATCAAGAAATCTAAATCAACTTCACTAGTGTCCACCCCTAAAAACAAGACACCCAAAGGAACGAAGAAAGATAGTGAAAGTAAGAGTAAACCAGGTCCTAAACCCAAGAATACACCTGTAGTGGAAATACAGAAAAACAAAAACAAAAAGCAATCTAAAGAAAGTGGGAAGAGCACGGGTAAACAAGATGCTAAAGGTCAGAAATCAACACCGAAGAAGAAGGTAAAAGATGAGAAAAAAGTGAAACTCAAACCGGTGAAGAAACCTGAAGTCATACCGGATCCTCCTGTCTTCGAGAAAGTTGCTACCAAGTTTGGGAGGGAGGAGGCCGAACAGAGGATAATGGTACGTATTCGTATCTTCCGTGTCGATGTAAGACTGACAGGGAGAATAGCTTCGAGAGTATTTGTTCAGATTCAGAGCTGTATTGTCTTTCCCTGAAAGAGCATTGTTCCCCATCGATGACTTTGATCGACCATTGACAGAAGCAAGCGTCAGATTATTTGCTGGAGCTATGGTGGATATGATCAAGGATGAATTACAAGGTAGCGATAACGAGGAGGTAAGTACATGCAAGTATCTATGGACCTTGACTGATTCCATATCCAGCTTGTCGATACGCTCTTCAACATACGAGAGGAATTGCGATACTATGCGGATCTCGCTCGTTTCCAGAGCATGTACAACATGGTTTCGGAACCACTCGACCTTCGACTTCCTCCACCCATCGTAGACGAACGATTAGAAGCTAACAACTCTGCCCTTCGAGCGATCCTTGACCTCGGTGATGATCAACCTCCTCCAGCTTGGGCGACTGAACTCACCGCTGGACCATCAAGACGTACGGCAGCTTCTAGAATCCCACCACCCGCCGAGGTCGTGCGCATGCTCATTGCTTTTGCTGAACGGACATTGTCGACACCTAAAATCAGAAGCGATATGGAATACTTTGTTCCGGAGAATGACATGAGGAGGAAACACGCTAGTGCGATCAAGAAGGAGATGAATACGATGGAAAGTAAGAAGAAAAAGCTGAATGAGGCGAGGTTGAAATGTAAGACTGCAGCGGATACAAAGGCGCACAGGGAAGAGGTAAGCTGAACCAACCACCCCCCGGGGCGGCTAGATCTTAGCTGACCTTGACAAACATGACAGTTCAACAAGCAAATGAAAGATCACTCGTTACGTCTCGCTCTGATCAACGTCAATCTTGAAGCTCAACTTGCTCGTCGGGCTCTACGACATGAACCACTTGGTATCGATCTTGATGGAAGGATATATTACGCTTTGGCGCCGAGAGAGATTGACGATGACGTTAGACCGCCTTTGGGATGGGCATCAGGTCTCTTAGTGTGGGGTATCGGAGTAGAGGCAAAGACAGGCGAAGAGACAGATTTACCTGTCTCTGTCGAACGATGGAGTCATTTTGGGAAATCTCAAGATGTCAAACTGCTCGTCCAGTGGGTCGAATGGAGATTCAAGAAACATATTGACTCGCTCAAACCGGCAAAATCAGCGAAATCACCTGCAAAACCCAAAACTCCAGCTAAAAATCCACTCACAACACCTTCTAAGAATAACGTCAATTCGACTAAGAAAACACCTGGTTCCAAGATGAAACAAAAGACGTTACTAGAAGTCGTCATACCTACATCTGCCAAGCGGGTTGGTTCAGCTGAATCATCCTTGTCATCATTATCGACTGCAGCCCAAGCTCTGGGTGACGCCGATGCTTCTTCGACTTCTTCGGGACTTACCCCACCTCCTACGTCGAACAAGGATGAATTGCTGGCTCTGGTTAACCCGGAAGGGTACCAACCCTCCGTAGAAACGATAGAAGAGAATGGAAATAAGTTGGTATCGAATTTGCGACAAGTGCATAGATGGCTGGAAGTGTTAGAATGGAAAGGGTTCGGAGAGATTGCTTAGTTGCTTATGGCATTTTAGCGGATCACGGTCCCATGCGCTGCATGATAAATTAGTACATGTTATGACTGATGGGGATGGAACATCATATTGGCATGGATGCATCAGTCTTTTGTGGAAAGTTTAGCCCTATCGCGCTGCATACGGTAAAATCGGTCGTCTACTCAACCCTCCACTCAGTTGTTAATCCACATTTTGAAATCCCTAAAATAGGTATACTGATCTTTCGGACTTGCCCAATCGGACGTATGACCCCCAAAGAAAGTAGAGAAGAACAATCCTATGAAGCCTACTCCGCAAGGTGTCTGAGATTGAATGTGATTTTTCGTCTCTTCGGGAGATTTCATCACTTGACCAGGCGGTGATTTCAAAATGACGGGTTGAAGTGGTTGTGCTTGTGATTGAGCTTCGTAAGCTTGTTGAGCTACCACAGGTTCAGGATGGATTACGATGGATTCATTTGATAGATCCATTGAAGGTGAGGGCGATGAATCGCTATCGAAAGAAGAGAAGGAAGACGAAGCGACGGTAATGGTAGTGGGTTGAGTGACGTAAACTGTATCGAAAATCGTATCCACAGAAGCTGATGGAGTGATAGTCACCTGGACTTCGCTCGTAATTGTATTTGTGGTAGGAATGGTGATGAAAGCTGTAGTGGGGGTTGCTGCTGCCGTCACGGTGGTGACAGCTTCGGTGATAGGTATGGTAATTACTACGGCGTGTTGAGTCATTGATGGGGCATCCACCGGAGATGAAGGTTCGTCTCGTTTCTGCTGACCAACAGATTTTGCAGATGAAACATGTGCAGATCTTGATGCTGTGGCGGTTGAAGCTGAAGCTGGTGAGGTGATTGTCGAGGACGGTGTATAAGGTGTATAATAAGCCGAAATCGGTGGCATAGTAGCAGTAACAGTAACAGTCGAAATCATAGTCGTACTCGTACTAGTATTAACCATTTCCTCTGATACTTGCCAATCTTCATCTAAAGCTGACGCTGAGACAGTCGAATTATCATTGGTACCACCTTGACCAAAACCTATAGTATTGATCATAGCTGACGAAATACCATCATCTTCACCTTGTATACAACTATCCCCATTCTCCCTGTATCTCACATCGTTAGCCGAGAGGATCAGTTGGCCATTAACCCAGATGTTGAACCCTCCATCATTTTGCCCCGGTGTATTCAGCCATACATCTTGACGAACCGTCGTCCAATCTCCCAGAGCAAACTTCCAGGCTCCTCGACCGATGGACAGGCCATATGCCGCATCGCAAATGGATTTAGGCGGAGTCTGACAAAGTGATGGAGTCTGTCTATCTTTTGGTGCATACTTGAAGTACATTCCATAATCAGCTCATTTAATCACATATAACAAAGAAAAAGTCAACTTACCAAGTACAGCTCCCCTTGACCTCCTGCTCTCCACATCAGTCGAGTACTAAAGCAACTATCAAGAAACATTATAGTCAACAGTATGTCCAGATCTTGTGAAGGGACAACTCACTCCTCAGCTGCATTACCTCCCGAACAACCTTTATGACCCCCATAAAGTCCCGGCAATTTACCACCTTTGACAAAATCGAAATCCGGTGGGAAATACACACTGTATTCCAAACTTGCATTGGTAGCTTTGGTAATGTCCATTGGAGCTGCGTAAAATTCTGCTCCTCCTTGTGGCTTGTTACCAGGATTGATCGACCCACTAGGATAAAGTATCTGAAAGGCATTTCGTGATAAGTCCCAGGGTTCCTCAGGATTCGTATCGGTGTTATTGGAAGATGCAGCTGCTGGTGATCCCTGTAGAATAGCCATGTTGTGTTTACCAGCCGCGTAGGTGGATACTTGGAAGGGAGACATGTCGGAGAACATGGGTGGTAAAGCCCATGAAGCTGTGGGAGTGGGACTCAGAGCGTAAGCGTCATTGGAGGTATCACCAGGCTGAATGATGACTGGTACCACCGAGGGTTCATCCGAGTAATTGTCGACTTGGGCAGCTACGGCTGTAGGGTAGGAGTTCCAACTCGAGTCAGGCTGGCTGTCATCAAAAGAGTCTGCTATGGCGGTGGGCGTGGCAGTGATAGTCGAAGGAGGAGCCGATGTATATCTGGTAGTACCCATATCGGTGATGGCGGGATACGACGTAGAGGCTGTAATGGCCGGAGTGGAGGGGTCATTGGGCAGCGGCGCAGCAGCAACCAAAGGTGCGAGGATGAAGGGTAGAGTCGTGATCCAGCGACCTCCCCTTCGTTGCTTTGAGGATGTCATGTTATCGTTGATCCCACAGAGTTTATGGGTTCTGGATGGTTAGAATGGGTCGCACAGCGCCTCTTGAAGATGATGACTGTAAAATTGAACCTGTACAACAGGGTATCATAGGAGTTGGAAGGGGAAGAAGCGACAAGAGATCTTGGCAATTTCGTTTCATAAGTAGTGTTCAGATTTAGTTGCCTTCTCCTTTCAGTATGTTCGCAATGTAGATAAGTAAATCATACTCCAGTACTTAGAATGGTATGATAGGATCAGTGCGAGTCAGTCTATCATCCATATGTCTCTAGGCTCAGATACCAAGGTGGCGCGGAGCCCAACGGGCATAATCGAAATGATAACTTTATTCAGAGCAATATTTTCGTGTTTGTATTGATGTTGTCTCGGAAAATATCTAGTTCAAGCCACCGAGTTAGGTCTCAATCTGAGACAACCAAAACCATCTCCTTCTCAGTTGTCTATTGTGGGGATCGTCCAGTAGAATTAGATCGGCTTCATGTCGAATGTGACGAGGTTCAGATTATCTGCGTACAGGTCAGCTTTCTATATTCTGAACTGAAACTATAATCGTCAACCTACATCCAACATAATCACCTAGCCAGCCTAGCTCAGGAGTGTCTGGTCCGATATATCGACTGCATAGTCAGCGCGTATCTGAGGGTTGGTAAACTTACAACATCACTATCATAATGGTCCATCAGTACATCGAATACTCATCCCCGTTGATCGTCTGACTTACCATTTTCTAGCCGTGTACCATTTGGCTAACCAGTCAGCTATGCTCCTATCCAAACCCACTCACAAGATGCATATCGTAATACTATTCATACGCCCCGAGGTCAGTTTGGTATATCACTCTGCGTGCAACAACTCACTTTGATATCCCTATAGATAGGTTAGTCAGCCTACTTGCAATCGAGGAACAAGGATAAAGCTTATCCTGACTCACTCAATCGGAGGGTATCTCGAGGCAGAGAACATCGATAGGGTGTGTATATTCCTTCCAGGTTCAGGAAACCACCAGGCTATGACAAAATCAGCGATCCGCCAATCGAGATGTTCCGAATGACGACGCTTACTGTTCCTGTACCAATAGCATTGAGAGTGTAGGCAAGTATGAAGGAGGAACGAGCTATCAAAAATAACACGATTGAGCGTCAACCCCTGAAAGAGCAATTGAATCAGTGAGCCTTACTGATAATAGATATCCCATTTCTCATCTCTGTTACCTACTTGAGCAGCTATGGCAGCCGCGTATTGTTGACGTTCTGGACTAGTCGGTGGTGGTGGTTGTTGTTGTTGTGGACGCCAATATTGTCGACTACTTTCACCCCTTTTTTTGAAGAACATATTTCGCATTTTTTTTTTTTTTGTATTTGTGTAATTATTTTATATCAGATACCAATACGTATGGTATGTTGTGTTCGATATAGAAAAAAGTTCGAATTGCCGAAAAAGGAAGGATAAGTAATGATAAAGAGGTAAGTCAGTCATCTTATATGTATCTCTCCTTCCCTCTCCCTCTCCCTCTTCTGCTTCTCATCCCCCCAAAAAAAAAGATAGTTCTTTTTTCAATCAATAAGATTGATCAAAGAATGCCGATCGTGATTTTGGTGGGGTGGGGTGATTAATCAATGAAACTTCTTAAAATCGACTTTGAAGCGAATCGAATGTGGTGCAATGGAACGTACCTGTTCATATCGTGGGGTGACGCAAGATGCTGTTCGATCAGAAAAAACCATTTTAGCGGAATTTAGCAAGATTCAAAATTACTTCTAGATCCGAGTGAGTGGAATGAATCAAGTTTAATCACGAGTAGAAGGTTGGGGAAAGAAGCAAAAGACATTCTAGTGTGATACCCCACTTCTCCCATTTTCCCAAGACCTTGCAGATCTAGATGACAGGCCGGAAAAGTCGTGTTTCTCTTTGATGGGGAACAAGTCATACCAGAACTAGAAACACGACTATAACACGACTTGCATGATAAACTCACCCCTGAAGGTGGACTGTCCCTATCATCGTCGACGGCTGGCATGTAGGCCAGTAGACCAGGATTAGGAGGTGCATCTTCTCGCTGTTGTTGATATTGTTGTTGATATTGTTGCTGCTGCTGTTGCTGATTATATGGTGGTACCTCTGATTCCCGATTCTGGCGACTGTAGGAGAGATTGACAAATAAACATGCGTTAGCGCCATCCGTTTCCTTGATTGATGGTACGTGTATCAGAATCAAAGGATGGGAGATCGGAGAACAAGCAGAAAAGGGTTGTGGCACTGTCGGATTGATTTTTAGTATAGAGAATGATAGATACAGAGAAAATGCTGTGTATCCGATCAATTCCCGCACATACATATGTCATACCAATTGATTCAGATTGGTAAGACTCACCGACCAAAAAAAGGAATCCTAGGTGCCATCTTCCAGAGACATGCGGCTGTTAAGCCGATTATCAAATAAAGATTGTCGTGGGTGGCGAAGCTGATCGACGGCCGAGTATACGGGCTCACTGTCCGGATACGACCGAACTTCAGTCAAACTTGCGTCCTATGCCTTGATGTAGACGACTTTTCGAATAATGGTCAATCATGAAAAGCAGAAGAAGACATCGATAATCATGAAAACATCAAGATCCTCATCCTTTTATACGATTCTTTTATCCTTCTCGGTTCTCGTCAATAGCATCTCACCCTCTTTTGACATCAGTGTCCGTTTCGTCTCTTACTCTAATGTGTCCAATCCCTGGTCCAGAAGCATCTTGTCCCTGCCCAAGGAAAAGCGGGAAGGAGGGTGGATGGTGTAAGAACCAAAGTTAATCCGTTTGATCGGTCTGACCTTGAAAAGTTTAGTTCACATCAAAGGAGTATATGAGTAATGTTCGAACAGCGTAAGAAGAGGAGAGGGTCAAGTGTGGATCTCGGGGTTTCAGTAGTTGCTTTGTTCAACACGGTGAACAGATAAGGGTTCGAAGTTTGATCTTGCGCCACCATCACGAGTCAGTGTGTTTTTCAGTACCCTTGCGCATGTTTGTCAAGCTTACATAAGCTCAGGTAGACGAACCGAGGATATAAGCAGAAGAAGAGAGAGATTTACAACATGACATGAGGTCCCTCTCGTCCGCATGTCACGGACATGTTTGATGAGCATGATGCTGATGCCATTTTACCGAGATTTAACACAGAGTATCCTGTTGGAGAGGAGAAGATAGTCGACCATATGTGCAATGATGAACGCAGATGGCTTGCTCGTCCTTCAAGTCTTAGTTGGCACCGACCCTTTGAGGCTTGGACTAAGATTATCGGCTAACCAAGCGATCGAATTCTGATCTGCGGATTTTGCAAAGCGAAATAGAAATAGAAAATACATTTGATTGGAGTTGGGATGTGTAAAGTATAATCGTAGATTCTGATGATGGCGCAATTCTGATGAACAGAAAGACAAGTCAACATAATAAACCATGACGAAACGGATGGAACCAACAGAAATGGTTATCTCGTTCATATACTGAACCTGATCTCCGGATCATTCCCTCATTCCCTCTGACTCTGACCACATTAACAAGTTAACTAGTCAGAGGTTTATGAGATGAAGTGAATCCTGTAGAGATCGGTTGATGTATGCTCAGACATACGCCTTTATGTACTTTGATCTTGCAGCACATGAGGCACCTTGATCGAGCTGGTCAGTTGTTATAGAACCAAGAAGAAGAACCAGGTTAGAGATGAGTTTGATGTAGGAGGACGGAGGGGATGAGCGGGATCAAATTCTTTCATCCCCTGTCGACGGTCCGGTCGTATCGGAGCTCGCCGAAAGGGACCCATCTAGAAAATACAGGACAACAAGGTCATGACGTTCTCCTTTCTCAATCATAGCACTCCTATCCTAACAAGGCATCGGCTGCTGATGTCTGCGAGACTACCCCCAAGATGCGCCGCCGTTTCGTATACCTCTTGGTTCATAGTGTCCTCGCCGTAGCCACTCAGGCACAGGTCGATCAAAACAATTCGGCTATCCCTACCTGGAGCGATTCGAACGGTTCCAGTTCAACCTCGCCGTCCTCTCACTCGCCGACCGTGTCTCATGTCGCAGACACTGGAATCACTCGCCTCGATCTCTGGCACGACTTCAGAAGACTTACCGATTCCTGCAGCTCAGAGGATGCTGCCACACAGATAGATCAGAATACTGCGACAGATACGGTTGATCCCTCCGTGAAGACCTCGACGACTATTGCTACGGAAGTGACGGAAACCGCTGAACCGTTCATCAGTTTTGAAGACTGGAAGAAGATCAAACAAGCTGAGGATGAAGAGCGGGAATATGAAGAGGAGGCAGACATGGCTGTCAGCTCTGTTACTTCGGAATCATCGTCGACTGCAGAGGCAGCCCATCCTCCCACCGATGTAATCCCAGGTCAAAACACGTCGCACGACTCTTCCAGATCTTCCGAACCACCTATGGTGTCTTCATCAAAGTCCAAAGGCAAGAACGACCAAAATACATCATCATCCAGCCAAAGTCAATCTCAACAACCATCTGCTTCCCCTCCACCTGCACCACACCATAATCGCTACAACTACGCTTCACCTGATTGTTCAGCCCGTATACATTCCTCCTCTCCTCAAACACAGCACGCTTCTTCGCTCTTGCATAAATCAAGGGATAGGTATATGCTTACACCATGCAAAGCGAAGGAACATTGGGTAGTAGTTGAGCTGTGTGACGAGATCAGGATAGAAGCTGTCGAAGTCGCTATATGGGAGTTTTTCAGTGGAGTAGTCAGAGAAGTGAGAGTCAGTGTAGGTGGTGAGGATGATGAGGAGTTTGAAGATGACCCTGCAGATGATGTCACGGGAAGAAGTGTAAAGTGGAAAGAAGTTGGTTCCTTCGTGGGCAAGAATGTAAGGGGAGTACAGGTAAGTTATTTCAGGCCATTTTTGCAGGTGAAGCTCGCTAAGTCAGCATCGGATTGAACAGACATTCACTCTCTCTCAACCCACATCCTTTCATCGATTTATCCGCCTTGACTTTCCCACGTTCTATGGCACGGAGTACTACTGTCCCGTCTCCCAACTGAAAGTTTACGGTATGAATCAAATGGAAGCGTTCAAGTGGGAACAGAAACGACTCAGTGCCGCCTCAAAGGGGAAGAATGAAGCGAAGGAGAAGGAAGCTGAGGAGAGAAGGGCCAAAGAAAGGGAGGAGAAGGAAAAGAAGGAAAGGGACGAGAAAGAGAAACAACAGGAGAGGGAGAAAGAATTGGATGCGCTGGAGAAGCTGTTACACGAACAAGCAGGAAGAGTTGTACCCGATATTCTGTCGGAAACAGCTGTCCTGTCGAAGTTGGAAGAAACATCGGTGACTAAATCTCAATCAACGCAAAACCCTTCAACTAGCTCTGCTCAGACAGTGTCCTCAGGCATCAATACTACTATAACAACAAACACATCGGATGGGGTCACTTCAGAGGCAAAGCTTCCAGCTAACACTTCCGACACTCCCCTCACCACTCAAACCGCTTCCCCGCCTCCATCAGTATCATCATCTTCCTCTTCCCCTTCATCTACCTATACTCGGAGCTCACCACCTCGATCGGATTCTTCCGAATCCATCTACGCTTTCATCATTCGACGCTTGAACGATTTAGAGGGAAACTCCACTTTGGTGGCGCGTTATATCGAAGAGCAAGCCAAGGTCATGCGACATATGCTTACTCGAGTGGAGAAGGGCTGGGATGACTGGAAGGGTGAATGGGAAGGGGAGGATAGAGGCAGATGGGAGCAAGAGGTGAGCTGCATCGGGGGCGATCGAATCTGTTGTCAGCTGACTTTGCAGTAGCGTATGAGACAGGAAGACAGGCTGGGCAAAGTCATTTCTCAGCTTGAGCAACAAAGGTCGGCATTTGAGGACGAACGAAAAACCCTCCAATCACAGATGCGTGGCTTAGCCGAAGAGGTAGGTGCTTCATTGAAAATGCAAATGCTAGGCTGGATGCTGATGGAAGTACAGCTTGGCTATGAACGACGTCGAGGTCTAGCGCAATTATTTGTCATGTTCATCATCATCATCCTGGGAGTAATCAGTCGAAGCTCGACAATCAATGCCGTACTCAAACCGTTACTCGCCGAAGCCAAGCGACGACGAAGCATCTATGGTCGGAAGAGCTTCTCCGGTCCCCTGACGGGATTACGAATCGACATGGGTGCAGGTAGACCCCCAGCCGTGATAGGAGAAGGTCGACCCAAGAGTCAATCAGATATCAATGATATTCAACAGGATGTTGACTCACCGACGTCACCCACTCCTACACCTACTTCAGGTAAGATCCGCTTGCTGGGTAAGAACAATTCGATCTCGAAAAGACCTGGTACGCCCAATTCCAGCTCCAGTGCTGTCCGTCACAGGAGATTCCCACCTGGAGTCATAACGAGTTTTCGATCTGTATCTGCTACTGAATCACATCAGTTATCTTCTACTTCACCTGTACATTCAGGATCAGGTGGTTATTCCAATTCTAGCTTTTCGAATTTGACAAGTCCGAAGCCTAGAGGATCATTATCTTCTGTGGTTAAACAAAACGGAAATAATCATGGACCTTCAAGGAAATTAGCTAGGAGCTCACATTTACATATGATTGATTCGGATCGTCGTAAAGTCAAATCACCAACATCTTCTGGTCCTGGTCGGTCACGGGTTCAATCGCCAATCAGTATGGATGACGAGGGGAATTTCGAAACTCCAAAGAAAGGCAGATCAAGTCAGGTATTTCATAATGGAATCATACTTTCTTCTTCACCTCCACCAAATGAAGTATCACCTTTCACTGTCAACCCATCGTCGAAGATGCCAGATCAACCGTCCGTTCGAGTTAGTACAGACGATGGACCGAGTGACTGGGGGACGGACGTAGAGACTGAAGGGAGTGTTTCGGAAGTTGAATATGAGATCGAAGATACAAACAAGATAAAAGGAAATACATCTTCTGATACGGTC
Organism: Kwoniella botswanensis; assembly: GCF_036426115.1. NCBI lineage: Eukaryota > Fungi > Basidiomycota > Tremellomycetes > Tremellales > Cryptococcaceae > Kwoniella > Kwoniella botswanensis. Next base: position 14,516,627 of record NC_088599.1, on the reverse strand, counting down.
AGAACGACAGATGATGAAGAAATGGTCAGGGAATTGTCGGACATTTGGAACCCACCGTTAAACCACACACAGAAGACGGATTAAAATAGAATGCTCATTGTAAAACATACCTTGCACGATTATACCATTCCTGTTAGGTGATATTGCAGTATATCTGTACAGTACAGTACATTGACCAAAATGTTGTAATTGATGCATATTCATAAATATGATAACTTATCATAAAACCCAAGAAACTCTTTCTCTTTGGTATTGTCCATAATACTATTTTATACATAAAGAAGAAAAAAATCTATAATCTATAAATTTCACCTACGTCATCTGCGCCATTGACTTTCATAGCTATATACCTATATAGAGCCGTACCAAGAGCAGCGAATAGGAAAGTTACGTCGAAGAGTCTACCGAAAACTCGGAAATCTGGTAATGTGGATAATAAAGAATGGTCCGTTTGAGCTGGGTCAAGGTAAGTTGATAAGTTGGCTTCTTCGAGAGGTGCAGGTGGGAGGGAAGTACGAAGTTGAACGAGGAGGGATATAACGTATGTTGCCTATTCATAACCATCCATACTATGAGCCATCTCCACTCTCGAAAGGATTAAGGCAAAGCACTGCGTACTTACGAATAATTGACCTAAACTCAATAGCAAGAAACCCGCTCCAACGGTCTTACTGGTCAATCTCAACACTTTGTTTAGACTCCTCATGACTTGTGCCAAACTAGACAAGATCAATACTCCCGTTAAGATAATTGAGATTGATCTACTCCATGATGGAACGTCGATATCGATTGATCCAGCTGGTAATTTCGATATAGCCAATGCTAGTAGGAAAGATATCCAGTCTCCATTGGTATTGCCTTTTCCTTCTTGTGGGGTATCGGAGGACGCCTGGGAGCTTGTCAATGGTGCGAAAAACAGGGAGGGGAGACACTACGATGGAATAGTGGTATAAGCTATACGTATAACGTGAGAAGACCAAGTACCGAACGCCGTAACATACCATGATTAGTCGAGCCGCACAATAGGTGGCAAATACATATCCGAAGAGATTGTACAGCTGTCCTCGGAATGTTTGACCGAAATCTTGATGTTTCTAAAACGGATACGACACGGCGTGTTAGCCATTGTGATGAGGTATGTGTGCGGGGTTTGACTAGCTCACCTTTCTCAGTTTCATAGCTTTGAGTGATTTCGATACTTGATGTTCCATCGTTTTCAATCCACTTAGTTCAGCTTGCAACGAGATAGCCTCTATCGACCATAATCTGTGTTAGCTGGACCACCCGTCGTGATTCATCGTGAAAAAAACATATGATCACTCACCTTGGTTCTGACTTCCAAACATCCTTCCCATCCACCCTCCTCTGGCGGGCGTACTGGTACCACTCGTCGCTTCGACACGAGCAATCTCTTCTCTCTTCGTCACCAAGTCATGTCGTACACGATACAGTGATCGTTCAGCTTGTAAGATATCGTTATCCGTCAGAGAGCGACTATAAAACGAATTGGTCAGATGTCAGTTATTTGCAGAGTTCTACAGCTTCAGTCTCTCCTTTATAGTCAACTCACCTTCCAGCTCCTATAGCATGTTCAAAGAAGTTCCAAGCCGATCTGACCGCTCCAAAACCCGATAAACTACCTAATACCAGTACACCCAATACCACCACCCTTCCTAAGCTAGGAGCGAGCCATCCACCTTGTTCCCACCCCTCTGGACCTGATGTGGACCACTGCACGATAGCTTCATCGATTGTCGAGGCGGTAGACGATGGATCATCCACTTCGAGGACTGGTGTAGGCGGGACAGGGGCAGGGGTGATGGGTATAGCCGTGATGTAAGGTGGGATTCTGGTGAAGAGGAATATGTATAAGGTAAATGGGATAAGGGATATTAGGAGACGTGAAGTGAAGGATAGGGATGTCGAACGTGAGGGTTTAGTAGAGGCGGATGAAGATTCTGAAAGGTAGATGGATCAGCTTATACTGTCGTACGGAGTATAAAGAATGGAGGATACTCACCTCTAGATCTATAAGTCAATAAGAGACACTGGACTAAAGGAACGACCAGTAAGATGATGGCCAAGATGACATGTAATGATATCGAGAAATTCACTCTTCTCGATCTAATCTCACAAACCCATTCATCAGTTCCGACAAAAGTATCTCTTTTGAGACATACATCACTTTGTACTTACCTAGAATGAAGTATTCCAACCGCATGGAATATGACCAAAGTCAAAAGATTACATCCCTCGGCAAAACAAACCCCAAACAACATCCTAGAAAATCTATGTAAACCCCTCGTAGCTTTCTTGGTAGCCTTCGTACCCTGTTGCAAGGACGAAATTGACGTCGTATTCTTGCTTCCATGAGTAAGTTGAAGCACCTTTTTCGACACGCCCGATCCAGCTTCCTTGAGTTTCAGACCTAACTGTTGTAACTCTATATTATCTTCTCTTGGTATCGAGGGTAATATCGAAGTAGATGGACCAGGGGATGAAGGTCCAGAAGGGTTGATATACGGTTCTGCCCTAGGAAAATAATCTTTCCCACCACCAGGCAAGGACGAGTCTTTATGAATTGGAGAACCTGGATAAGAAGAGGTAGGAGTCATAGATCCCAGTAAGGCTTCGTCCTCTGTATCTAAATCTGATTCGGCTATACTGCCCCTTCGCACACTACCGTCCGCTCGACTTTCTCTCCTACTTTCATTCGTAGCACTGGTCGATGGTAGGAGTACCTCGGGTTGAGAGATATTTCGAAGACGAGGGTTGACGGCTGCGAGGAGGAATCGTCGCGATAGGAAGAAGTAGATTACACGGAGGACGACGAGGACGAGGGTGTCGAGGAGGATGGGCGATGTCGTGGATGTGGATGAGGTGAGTGCGGAGTTGATTGGGATGGGGACAGGAGTCGGGATGGGTTCACCTTCCATCTTGGACTTTCAGGTGAGATGAGATGAGACTGTTTTAGATGTTGGTCTGGTGAGACATTTTCTTCTGACTGTTGGAGTGAGAATAGAGAAAGACGGCAGGAATGGTGAGAAATGGGTATAGGATGATTTCGCAGTCATCATCTATGTTGATCTTCTGGCTGGACGCGTTCAGTCCACCTGGGGTCCAAGTTCGGTTCCCGCCGGGAAATGCCAAAGGGAACACACGGACAGGGTGACAACCTCAATTTTGGACTACTTAGTACAACAGGAAGGGTATATGAACCCATGCATGGTATAAGGATCATATTATCGCCAACATGTCATCTACACTTCTCTATCAACCCACACCTAATTTGACAGAAATGCACGTCTCTAGCGAAATCAAACCAAGTTCAGCTCATCGCGCATTTCGTAACAACTACAAACAACAACTCACCTTCTTCTGATCTGTATGTCCTTTAGGAACAGCTCTCAACCATTGACCCACAGGACCTGTCGCAGTCGCAGTCGCCCGGGGAGCTTTACAAGTTCTACTTCCTGCTCCCGTACTTCCCCCATTCATCACTTGATATAGCGTGTTTCCATCTATCACTGTGAACGCTGAGGTATAACCACCTGGACCTTGGGTCGGAGCATACGACAGTACGGTAGAGGATCCGCCCGGAAGGGTGGTCGTGATTGTGACTAGGTGACTCCTGGTCAGAGTGGATTGGAGACTGGAAGTCGCGGGAGAGGTCTCAATAGCGTTGATGTTAGGTATAGTCGAAGATGATCCGAGGGGCGAAGCCGTATCGGTAATGATTGAATCGGATGGTGATGATCCTTCAGTCTGTATTGTCGAGGTCATGCTGAAGGAGGTTATATAAGATGCAGAGGTAGTCGATTGAACCGATGCGCTATCCTCTTCTCCTATACTTTCTGGTTCGCCAGATGACCTTGAAGATTCAACAACTGAACCACTTGATGTCGTCGAAGCGACCTCATTGGCATTCACACCTTCCACACTGATTTCAGCAGAAGGTATCATATGTTGAACGATCGGTAGACCAGGCGTCACTCCCCTCGTTCCGGTAGGTATACTGACCATCTGTCCACTACTAGTAGCAGCCGATGAACCAGTCCTACTGGCGGTACCAGTCGACGATGAAATATCGACTCGTATCGCAGCAGCACCATCCACACCCGTAGCGACAGTAGCGACCACATCCAGCGTCCCACTGGTCAATACTTGAGTGGGACTAGGTCGAATAGGGAAAGTGGTGATCCAAGATGTAGCGATATTGGAACAACTTGCAGTGGAGCTGAGATACTTTGGATCAGGTTCGAGTTCTCCAATGAAATTTGAGTTGTTGGGACAAAATTCGACGGTGTAACCTGCTAACGAAGTTGCGGGGCAGGTATGAAGGGCCGTATCGGATTTTTCGTCGTATGCGTACTACCCGACCAATACGCTCAGTCCAAGGCAGGTACCAAACCACTCTGACAAAAGCGATACTCACGGCATAAGAGAATTCACAATTATCTTTAAACATATCGTAATAGTCCATTCCGCAAGATTCACACAACATACTATCATTACCGTATGCACCTATATGTGTCTTATCGTCAGTGTTGACTTTGCGGGTAAGCTGTTTCAGAGTGTACTATAGATTCACCAGTACAGCAAGCTCTGTTCCCGTACAATTCATCTCCGAATCCAGCATTACACGGTGCCATACATCCTAGATTAATTCCATTCTTGTCTAAACCTGTCCTGAGCAGGGGTGGACAATATTTGTTGACATTTCCTTCACATACTGGAGAGAGACAATTTTGGTCGGAAGGGTATATATTTAGTGGGAGGTTGTATCCTTCGCACGCAGTGTTCATCAGCTTGTCACCCACATATTTATGGTATGTCAAGGGACAGGTGTTCTTGTATTAAATTGAGTAGTCATGCTGACTCACCATCTACTAAACTTATATCGTAGTTGTCCTCTTTATCAAATGAAAGTGTGAATTCGGCTAAGCCATGTGATTCATCGCCATCAGTTGTATGTCACAGCTCGACAAAGTGTGTGGATACTTACCAAGAGTTGCGGGAGGATCGTTCGTAGTCAGACTAATGACAATTCCTCATAAGCCTTTCATCTCATTTGTACCATAGGAGATCAATAGGACATACCATGCAGCATCAATGGCGGTACCGTTCCCACAACTGCCCGTCAGACAAACGAACAACCCGCTCTCGTCGATCGTACATCCTGTTCTTGCCCATATCCTCCCGGCTGTCCAATTACCAGGAACTTGGAAAGTCGTACCTTGCTTTGGCTGCAATCGCCATCCTGTAATCTGGTTCGGTATAGTAGTTTCGTTACCTGTATGTAAACCTGGCCAGATTGTTGTCTTACATGAATTTTTGACTGTTATTTCTCTTGTGATGGATGATTGGTTCGTACTTGCGAGAGTTGGTATTGATGTTAGACCGATCAAGGTCAGTATATAATGAGAGAGAGCCTTCATTGCGATGAGTATGTTCTTAGTTCAAGTCAACTTTCTGGGCTACTTGTCAACACCTTTCGGTAAAGATAGCCGCAAATTGAGTTATAGGATGCGACCCGCGATGATCCTTCTGTCTTTCTGTATGAAGATTGATTATTCTACTATCTTATATTGTCCTTGTCGACGTGTAAACGCAGATTCGCTGCCCCATCAAAGCTCAAAGAGTGAGTGTTGTCTTTGTCTTGCTCGATGGAGATTGTTTGGTGAAAGTCATGCAGATCATCTAAATCGAAACGTACCATGACAAAGGCTCATCAGTCCTTTGTGCCTTTCCCTTAATTCATCTCCCCATTCCTTCCTTTCTATATAAGGAGCTGTAAAGGATCCTCAATATGTCTCGAAGAGGTGAGGTGATTGTCCATATTGCAGATCAAGCCATCGAGCCAGAAGGCTGACCATGGGATGTAACCAAGGGGACGTTCGTTCCCAGTATGGGGTATGAATGCATCGGCGCTTTCATGAAATCACTGTAACATGTGGACATAGTGAGCGAGACCCAAAACACCGTTCGATAGTCAATATACTCCGACTATGATGACTCTGCTTGATTAACCGAGCATTCTTATCCCTTGTTTTGCAGATATACTAGGTCAAAGCGCTAGTGACATGACACCCTCTTGTTTTCCTCAAAGGCTTCGCAGCGATTTTAGACCTGATTAGGGCGTAAAAGTAGGTTTGGTCCATGTGACTGGTAAATGGCATAAAGTGTAATCGAAGAGTACTTCTATCTGTATGTCACTGTTCGCATAGAGATGAGATAGAGATGAGGATGGATAGTGAGAGAACCAATGCATCAGGATTCAGAGAACAGGTAAGAGGCACTGCAAGAGTCTGCTAGGAACGTGGTATAAAATTGACCCTCCGCGTGGCTGTGTTTCAGGAAGTTGAGTATGACGTTGCACCTGACGCACGGACTGTTCGGACATGACCTGAAACGCTGGCATGGAAGAGAATGTACACGTTCCGTCTTTCAAACGGACCATCATCCGAATCTACCTGTGCCATCAATATCATCCGTACAGTACAGAGATGGTATATGCTCTATATAAATCATCTAGTTCACATTCAAGGTAATGTGCCAGGTGATCTTTCCAGGATGCCAAGCCACGCGATTGACTTTGTCCTTTTTACCTTTCCTTTTCTGTTAAAGCGGCAAAATCCACCTGGAAGGACGACGACAACGTTGATCGGTTTCGTTGTCACCATGTTGTTATTCATCCCGCTGAAAGGGACCGTGCAAACTACCTACCTCTCTTACCCTTCTCCTTTCATAGAGTATTCATCTTCCCTATGTACCATTCATACCCATATATTTTTAGTCCATTTCGTCGTTTTCATTCTTACCTTACTTACTGGACAATATCGGTCATCGTCCCACCACTGGCATCACCACTTTAGCTTGTCTCACCATTTCATTCTGAATCAGATCACATAACGTATTGACATATTATTGTATATCCATGTTCCATCCTCATACCTTCTAGAAAGGTTGTTCTGTCTTTTCACTCTCCTTCCCTTTTTATAATCATAGCGACAACGACGCTTTGTATTTTCAACATCTTTCACACGCTACGACCATCACCATCAACATCACCGTCACCATCAAAATCATCATAACGACTTTTGTCCACCTGACCGAAGATACTTTGTACTTCATACATCACCTCGACTACGCTGCATTGTCCATACCCAATATCCCAACCCTAATCCATAATCGATCATCGATCATCCAACCACCCACCCACCCACCTTTCACGTGTTCTCTTTCGGCCATCGGATATATACATAAAACATACATCATCATTGATCATCATCAAATCCAACATCAGGAGTGACATTTCTTCACTTCATTCTTTTATCACAGCCCCGTCACTGAAGACACATAAATCATACGATATCATATCATACCATTTCACTCATTGTTTGATTTCGATTTTCACTTTTCGACATCTGTACGGTTCCTTCAACTTCGACTCAAAATCACTTGACGACGCCCGGATCGGATTGCAAGATATCCTTTGTCCTTCCTTTTCGACCATACCTGTTCCTTTTGGACCGATAGAGTATCACTTGACTTGCATATCTTATCCATTTCAGCGTACTTCAAACATAATAATACCACGTCTTCGAAAGATAGAATTAGGATCGAACGATCATGGCAGACGCGACGAAGTATGGGAATGCGATAGAGTTCGATGTCGATCTGCATTCTATATATGCTGCTTACCTGTAAGTCATCTTGACTTCTCCCCTGCATTTCAGAAGACAAGCTGACAGATGGTTGTAGAGGCTTGTTCGAGTCTTCCAACACCGACTGGTGGGATAAATCATGGGGAGGATATTTCACGACGTTCAATGATTTCTTGGGGTTCGGCTGGGAAGTCATGGGTGAGCTCGAGCTTCTTCTCCACTTCCTTTATCAAGTGATGGAAAGCTGACAGGGGTTGACTGCGCAGTGGTGGTGGACAGTGGAACGGGAAAACCTCATATAGCTGTAAGGAGGGAACAGATTGCTTTGTTTGCAAAGATGATCAGGACTAGGTGAGCACGATCTCGCGTTTTGATGGTCCCCATCCAACTGCCTGATGAGACATTGACACGTTATCATAGGTTCGGGGAATCGTTACCCAAAGATCCACCTACGACCCTCCCTCTCGATCCCGTACCGACTCGTAACCTATCCCTCCGACGCCTAATCACCATCCGAGACTTGACATCCTATCGCAAATTGGCTCAAACCCTTCCAGCCGCCGAACTATCCTACCTCCGTACCCGTGTCAGATCAGGTGAAGTCGGGGTAGCAGAACAGCTCTTCTACGCTGGAGGCAGTAGTGGGGAAAGAGATACTGGTGGAGTAGGAGTAAGGGATAATGGCGTAGGATACACTTTCGCTTGTGTCAAAACTACTTGGTGGGAAAAAGGTGGTCTCCCATATGGGCTGGTCCCTGGAGTAGGAAGGACACAATGTGGGAAAAGCGCTCAGAGTGGAAAAGGTCTGATATTGGAGATTGGAGTGGCTACTTTGAGATGTGCGAACTTGCGAGCGGTGGTGAGTCAGCATATCTTCTTCATGGTAAACCTCTAATTGACAGTCTTGTTACAGAACGTCTGGCCTCCAATACCAGATGAGAATTACCGAAAGTCCCACTATGTAGTGGAAGAATGGGTCGATAAGGTGAGCAGTTGTTTTTGCATCTAAGTAGGTCGCTGATGTCTTCGCAGAGAGCCAATGTCAATCCACCGAACTACCCTCGAGCGTATGCCTTTGGGAACAGTAGATTCGTGGCTGAGAAGGATGTGGAGAAGATTTTGGAGTGAGTTTCGGATTGTGAACCCTTCTTCATTGACAGCTGACAGTTACGATCAGTGCAAATGTTGGGGCTCTTGCCTCACAAGAAGCAGACAGTCACCCCAATACCCTTGTTCTTCTGACTCTTGGCGATCCACCGCCCCTTCCATTACCTGCTTCTTCTACCCTACCCTCCAATATCCTTCACCTCGATGTTTTCGCGTTAGAACTCAACTTGTTAAGGCGAGCTCAAAGCCAGGGACTACCCGGAATACCTGATCGACATCATCCCCTCACCTCGCTTGGCGCTCTTCTGCAAACCCTTCAGATTCCTATAGCGCCCTTCGCTCCACTTGGTAACGCAGGCAACGAAGCTTACTATACCTTACTGGCATTCCAGAAACTCATGATGGGAGAAACGAGATTACCTGAAATGCTCTTCCGACAACCTGAACCATACATGAATGGAATGCCTTATCCCTCTTATTCCTCTTTCCCGAGTTCTGGAAGTATGCAATTCGCACCACCTTATTCCCCGCTGCCTATGCCGATCATGCCAGCTGCCGGACGAAGTAGACGAGATTCCAGTACCAGTGGGAGACAATCGGAATTTGCTCCGCCGTCGTTCCCTTCTTCACCTACTGGATCATACAGTAGACGAGCGAGCGATCAACCTCGACCTCGACCTGCTTCTATGGGAGATGCACTTGCTGGTACTGGTATGGCTAGTGCTCCCGGTACGCCTGGTCGCCCTAGCCGTCGAGAATCTGAATCTGGAACTGGATCTGCGTCGAACACAGTCAGAGCGGAAAGGAAGTCTATGGCTAGATCTCAGACTGTCTTCTGGGACGAGTCGAGTTATGCGCAATCTCCACCACCTGATAATCGACAAAGGGAAGGTAACACTTCCTCTTTCAAAGAACCTATCCGACCTAATATGACTGGGGTTTCATCTGGATCAGAAGGACCGAGAGGAAGAAGTACAAACCAAAATAATAGTAATGGACAATTACCTCCATCGGCATTACGTAGTGGTATTACACCTTCTGGAAGTTCACGATCGATATCATGGGAAGGAACGACCAGTGGAAGTAACACCAATGGGAATGGGTCTAGAGCATCGAGCGTTCACGGATTACCTATTTCGAACAGTAATGGAAACTCTCGTCAAAGTGGATTGAGAGTTTCGGGAAGCTCTTCGACCAATTTGGCTAAATCTGGTGGTGGAGCGAAGGGCGGATCGGAGGGGACGGGAAGTTCGACGAAACTCAGTACGGATTCAAGTGGTGAGAACAAATCGCGTCAACAACCACCACAACCTACCAGAAAAGGATCAAAACCTCCTCCTGGTGGTGGACTATCAGAGGATGATACGTCGAATAATCATAAGAAAGCAAAAGAGAAAGAGAAAGGAAGTGGTGGAGGTGGAAATGGGAAAAGTAAGATGAAATCCGAGAAGAGCGTAAAGGATTTAGCTGGAGCATTGGCTAGGTTTTGGGTCGGTTGAACGCTCCATCAGATCTCATGAAAGAGTGAAGTGGACAACGTCAGATCATGTGGAGACTGGATGTTTGGTCTTTTGTGAAATTGGGAAGAGTAGAAATCGAATAGAGAAGAAAATGAGAGGACGTGGAGTTATTGTCAATGAAGAGTTGTCGATCATTTCGCTTCACTCGGAAATTCACTATCATCTCACCGTCATATTCTATGGACTGTTTCTTTCTGTGCTTATCGTCACATAGCAAGTATATTGGACAATCTCGATAAACATCTCAACATCTCGTGCTCCTAGGATCCTCTCAAAGTGTCATATTATTATAATCTCTTTGTGTATGTGCATGTATTTTTTGGTGTTTTGTAAAAGTGCATAATACGTTGTGAGAGTTTTTGATCAGGCAAACGCTTGTATATATTTGAGGGAGCCGTCAACGATCTTTGTATATATATTGATAGATGGTTATAAACAATGATTTAACGTGCAGTGTACAATACTGAACAAGACAAATGTCAAGCTGAGATAGCATATGTTGTTATGCCAACATGATATCTCACTCATACACAGTCTTCGCAAGATGTATGATCGACTATGACCATTCTATAAAGACCAATCATGAACATCTTTCTCTTCAACCTCTACAATTGCCTCATCATCATCAAAGTCCCATACTTCCCTCCCATCAGCAAATACCTTCCAATCTCTTTCTTCCCATCCACCAGGTCCGACATTATGTAAACCCACTTCGTAATTCCTCCATCTCCACATCTCACATCTCTCTGACCACGTCCAAATCAATTTGACTTTTTCTTTTTCTTTCTCCTTATCTTTCAGATCTACAGCTTTAGAAGCTGACGATTCGAGTGCTTTGAACGCTTTTGCAATATCATCCATCCCCAGTGGTCTCTTTTCATTTCCCTTTCTCTCTTCTTCGGGAGCTAATTTCGGTCCTGGAACAATAGCAGCTTCTGCCTCGTGCTTCTCATCCTTCCTTACATTTTTGGGATCTGCTTTGCCATCAACGGGAATGGCAATAATAACTTTCTCATCGTTATTGTCCCCCAAGGCAACTGCATCAACAGCAGCAGGAACAATTACCTCTCCGTCGATAAGCTTGACATTACTGAGGGGTGTACCTGGAACTGGAGTTTCATCTTTCTTGTCTTTTCCTTCCGACTTGTGTTTATCATCATCAACCTTTGTGTCCTTCTTACCAACATCCTTATCATCGTTATCTTTGTGTTTTGCATTTTCCTTCTCTTTAACCAACTTCTCTTTCTTCTCTCGCTCCTTCCTCTCCCTGTACTCCTTCTCCCTCTGAGCTTTCACCATCTCACCGAATACCCTATCATGTCCAGAGGTAACAAGCACTTCAAACTTGCCGGCTTTTTCCTCGGGCTTGAAGTTGATATGCATATCTGTCCTTAGTAGGAAATAGTTATGGGATAAGAGGAGATATCCCCCGGCTGGATGGGACCAGTGTCTTGAGGGTTTCTACAAATCCCCCCTCCAGTATCAGCTCAACCAGGCATTACCTCAGAAAATATGGCATGGCATGGTACTCACCTCCACATTGTATACACATTGAACACCAATAGTAGCTAAGATCTCTTCGACACCTTCTTTGGTCCATTCAACCTCTTCTTCTCGTTCACCCTTCTCGACAGAAGTATCGCTACTGTCAGACTTGTGTTTGATCTCAGTAGTTGGTTGATCATTCTTTGCTTCAGATCCGACTTCGGCGTCTTCCAAATCTACCTTATTCTCATTTTTGTCTTTCGTTTCATCCTCTTGGATCGATCTTTGGATATTTGATAGATGGACTTTGGCAGATTCTTTGGTCCAGTCAAATTTCGACCAAAACTCATCTACTGCAATCTACCATTCGACACACAGCAAGTCAGTCAGCACAATTGATTGATGGTTGATGGTCTTCATCGACCAAAAAATCGTTGTCCTTCTCCTACTTACCTCATGATTATAAGCTTCTACCAAGACATTCCACAACTCCAACAAAATACCCTCTGCAGTCCTTGGTAATTCCCTAACTTTATTTGATTCTCGTTGCTTTTCCAATTCCCTTTTCAGATCCCTTTGCCATTCACCGGTAAGACGCTTGAGAGCCTCTCTCTCTGAACGCTCTTTCCACTGTTCAGTCAACCATCCATCTTTTGTCACATCCACGTAGATCACCTCATTGCCTACCGCCTTTGCATATGCGTGATATGCACCCCTGGGATCACTAGGGATAGGGGGATAAAGTTTGAGAGGATTTAGATCAAGCTTGGTTCGGATGGGTCTGAATGGTGCAGGAGGTAAAAGCCGAATTGGTTCCAATGGCTTTTCACTCTCTTCTGAAGCTTCAGGCTCCGGCTCCGGTGTTAGATCTTTGATCTGGGTAGACGTGACTTTGTTGTTGTCGGGAGTATCTTTTTTCGCATCAGCTGGTTGTGGATCTTTGCCCTTTTCAGCTCTACCTTTATCTTTGACGACTGCCTTGTCGTCTGCTTCAGGCGTGTCAACACCACCATCACCGTCACCGTCACCGGGAGCAGGAGTTGCAGGTTCAGGAACCATCGATCTTGGAGTAGCTGGCGTGGCAGGTCCGCCCCGTTCTTTCTTTTTCTGCTCTTCATCTATGTTCACCTTCTCCTTTGCTTCTTCGGGGGGCTTATCGATCTCCTTGTTGTCTTTGGCATCTTTCTCCTTCTTGTTTTCGGTCTTCTTGTCCTTTTCTTTGTCAGTAGGCTTGGGCTTTGGGGGCGGAGCTGGATGAACAGCTAATGCCAGAGGAGGAGGGACAAAGTATCTGTGTAAGGACATCGTGCTAGTATTGTGTTAGTCAAGTGTCATAACGAATATCATGATCGAAAGGTGCAATTTCATTGAAACATGAAGACTATCAAGATGTGTTACTGTATAGCCATGACACTTACAATGCTTATTTAGATATGCTCTATGCTGCTGTGATCGGATGACAAGATCTGGTGTCGAACTTTCAGCTGTTTACTTATTGTTTTCACTTTAATCGTTGATATGCTGCGTTGGCTTTATATTGCTCGATAGTTGACTAGTTCATAGACATAATTGACTCGATTTGACTAAATATATCTTGACCAGCCCGTGATTACGTCTTACATTTCGGACTGAGGTATGGAAGGAGGGTCAGGACGTGTCAAAGGATCATGAAGGGATGAAAGGATCGGAGGGGATCAATGGAGGGACACATGTATATATGTATGTTGTAGGGTTTTGGAACGTCAGTCTTCGGCCACTTGTTGATATGGCCAGTCTGACTTATGCCGTCAGCCAGAATACGAATTTGGAATGTACACTTGGCATGTTTATTGCATGTCTGTGACACGCCCAACCGCGCAGTTCTCTTGCTCCTGAGTGTGAGGATCAACCAAATTGGAAAGTACGAGTTGTGATTGTTACATGACATGAACATACTACGACTATGAGTTTCGTCCTGATCTGATCTATAATATCTATCTTGTTTACAGTCAAGAGTAAAAATTCAAAAAATTTACAACAAAGGTACTAGTGATACTCGACATATCTACAGAGAACATGAGGTGACGACTTAAAATCAAGGGATATATCGAGTCCCATTTATCCTGCACGCACTGCTGAATGCGGTAAGTGGAAACAATCAAATAATGGTTTGAGGACCTGGTTCCGCTATGACCCTCATCCACATCCTCTAGGTTTTGTTGACCTGTCGGATTGGCTTGACTATTGCTGGTGCTATTGACTATGACCATTCCTAGATTTACGGTCTATCCATAAAAACCTATTACCATCTGTCCTTTTGAACACCTAAGTATATTCCCAACGACCGGTCCCATAATCAATTGCCTTTCTTCCCCTGTTCTTCTTCCATCTTCATCTTCTCAGCCTCTTTCTCCCATCTGGTCAATTCATCCCTGATAGCCTCCAATCTCTTCTCAGGGGTGGGGTGCGTAGCTCTAGTCCACAATTTAAACATTGATCCAGTCCATGAATTATCCTTCTTTGATTTATCAATATGTTGAATCTCATGTAAGTCCGCTACTGATGTCGAGAAATATGATAGAGCTTGATGAGGATCATATCCTGCCAAAGCGAGGATCCTGATGCATCAAAGAATTAGCACCAAGCATCACGAGGTATATCCACCTTTTTAATGTTTATGTATCTGTATCTGCGTGGCTCACCTCAATCCAGCTAAATCAGCTTCGTACTCGTGTATATACTGAAATCCAATTTCACCGTATTTATCAGCTAACTCTTCTGTGCTCGTTCTTCCGACATTTGCTAATGCGTCGTTAACTGTCGGTCCAAGGAACCATCTACGAGCAACGAATCAGAAATCAGCATCAAGTCGAGATCTGTCAAATTTGACTGACTCACGTAAAAGGCCATATGAACGCTCTTACCAGATCCATACTCAAACCCAAGACACTCGGCCAAAGGACCTGCTGCTGAGACAATGTCTCGAGATGATGACTCAACAGTAAATGACCCATCTCATGAGCCAAAACACAAGCTAATTGTAAAGTCTGTTCTTCGGTCGGTTGAGGTGGAGTTCGGTCTGAGGGAGCAGCTTTAGGCGATGAGAACAAAGAAGAGAAGAATCCTCGATTTGACGTATTGGATATGGGTTGTTGAAGGTCCACTTGCGATTGTATTTGCGACTGAGTCGAAGTGTTTGATTTCGGACGTAAGATCATATCTAACAGACCGGTGAACACCACAATCCCACCTGCTCTCTTCCCTCCGAATCCATAGGAAAAAGCATTCTCCTCGTTCTTCTCCATCAACATGAGATTATACGGCGGTCCAATCTCCAGATGTTCCTGACCCGAATTAGACTTCTCACCGGGTAAGACGGAATGTAATCTTGATGATACTCTAGGTCGGGGTTTTATCGGATGATAGGCAGGTGGTGGGATAGCAATGATTGGTTTTAGGTCTCCCTGATTTGCCTGTTGAAGTTGTAATTGACTCCTCAAGACTACTTTCTGATCTTCAGTCAGAGTATGACAATCTACCAAAATGGCGTTTTCCAATTTACTGAGTGTACTCTGTACCCAATTCCATCTCCAGTCGTTTGGCGGTATTATAGGTGGTGCCGGAGATTCAGCAGTGGTTAATAGGTTGATCACTGATTTATACCAATTCGAACCGGATAGACTATTCGATATTGTATCTTCTTCTTCCGGAGTCAAAAGGATCAACCTCCATCTACCTGTTAATGGAACTCTTTCTAATCCAGCTAGGTATACACTTATAAGTACCAAGAATGGTAATCCGAACACTATCCCGATGAACCATCTTGAAATCCTATACCAATGTTTGAATACCTTCAACCCTAACCAGTACCTCCGCAATTGTTCCACTTCACCTTGTTGGCTTGGGGTCAACTCTTCCCACGACACTTTAGATGCAGGGTGTAAAGGCGGTATGAAGAAATTCCCTTTTCTTATCCAATTGATCACCTTCCTCTCGTCTCTGGCACATTCACGCATATGTTTAGGCGACATCGAAGTCATGTTTGACGACGAGGATGACCGATGTCTACCCCCCCTACCAAGTCTTGAATAAGGGAAAGGAACAGGATAAGCGATTTGACCTTTCTTGCCAATCATCCCACCACCAAGTGCCTCATCGTAATCGGAATCCAAAAAATCTTCAGCATCCTCTTTAGATAAAGAAATCCATTTCTCATCTTCACACCACATTTTCCAAAATTCTGTGGCCTCTTCGCTGACGTTAGGTTCGACGACATCTTTTTCTAGCCATTTACCTGCGTGTGCCATTTTGAATGCTGCGAGTGTACCTATGGGGAAGAAGGAGATGATTATGCGTGAGAATGCTGTGGCGGCTGTCAAGATCGATGTGCCCTACAAGATAGCGGAGTGTCAGTTATGGATCATATCACCAAGATGCAAGAGATGGATCAGCAACTGACCTTGAGAATGGCTATTGAGGCAGGCAAGAGAGGTATCGCATCTCTTCTGTGGGTAGCATGGAAGTATCTGCGATGTGCTTGTAAGCTCGTAAGAGTTGAGGAATGTGACGTGGAATGTCGAAGGTTATTACTGAAGATTCCACTTGGGGTTACCTGAGAAGCGTGGTGGTCATACTCGATGGCTCGTCCTTTGCCTTTGACATCTGATTGTAAGTGATATGGCCGAGGAGTGTATGGCTGTCTTGAGGACGAAGCTGAGGGGGAGGATGAAAATGAAGATGTGAATGAGGCTGTGGGAACGTTAAGGTATGTTGGAAGATACACGGAGCTGGATTGCCGAGAAATTCTCGTTCGTCTGACTATGAACATTCTGGTAGTTTCATTGAAGAGAGTCTGACTATCAGTTGAGGGATCTTGCTATTCGTCTCAAGCCATCAAGATATGCCAAGGTGTCAAGGTGTGGTATGGGAAGAGTTGAAGATAGCATGAAATAGCACGAGATTAGTTGTAGTTGTAGCATCCCATCCCAAAATAGCGCTTACGACGGATTATGCGGTGAGTCGGCAACAACCATAACACAAAGGCACGGGTCATTCCAGCATTACAAACTAATCTCCGAGTCATTACGACCATCTTTTGTAATGGGAATACAAATCAATCGTAACAACCTGCATGCATGGTGCCCCAAATGAGCAACAACGTCATACATACAACACATGCAGGAAATACAGTAGAATAGAAAGATCCACAGTCGAACGGGTACCAGCAAAGTGGAAATGAAAAGAGACGATAAGTCCACCATTCCAATCTCATCAGCATATATAGCAACTTTTATCAGAGAAACTTCCAAGATGGCTTCGAAACAACACGCCCACTTGCTATCCCTAGTGAGAAGTATGATCCCACCTCTCTCACCTAAATTACACAAAGGTCAAGCTGGTATGTCTGTCTCCTCAGTTTCCCTTTCGGATGACCGGACAGAGCTGATACAATAATAGGTAGGATCGGTGTACTGGGTGGATCTGGAGAGTGAGCATCATCTTCCCTTTCTCTTCCATGGTGTCAGAGCCTGGGCTAAATGGGTTGATTTATGTAGCTACTCCGGAGCACCTTACTTCTCTTCCATGGGAGCTATGCGATTCGGAGCTGATCTGGCGCATGTGATCTGCGAGCCTGGTGCTGGAGCTGTCATCAAGACATAGTGAGATTTTTGCTTTCCTACGATAACGAGAGAGACTAATCGCGAAGCTCACCGTATTCTTCTGATGTGACATAGTTCCCCTGATCTCATCGTACATGGTGTCCTGGACGAATCGAAATCAATGGATCAGATTAAAGAGGAATTGAAAGGTATATTGGCTAGACTGGTGGGTTGGATCTATCTGATCACTCTATCATCTGTCTTCAGATCTCAATACTTTTGGATAACATGAATGCTGATGGGATGTGTGCTTGACAATATAGCACGTTCTCATCGTCGGGCCAGGTTTAGGCCGCTCAGAGCACATGCAGAACTGTGCCAAAGTAGCTTTCGAAATTGCCAAAGAGAATGATCAGATGGGTGTGGTAGTTGATGCAGATGGATTATGGCTGGTTCAGGTGAATCATCTATAATTATGTTCTTGTGATGACGCTTCGTAATTTCCTGCTTCACACTTTGTTCCTGTTATGTTTTCACAGCACCACTATCATGCCTTCTATTGATATTGAGAAAAACTGACGATCGTTGTGTGGCAGAACGAACCTCAGGTGGTCATGGATTGGCCAGGTGTACCTCGTATCGTCTTAACTCCCAACATCATGGAATTCAAGCGACTATGCGAGAAATTGGTCAGTCCAGCTATGATTTTGGGTATATTACTTCAATAAGCTGATAGAAGTGTTCGGATAGCAAATCGACCCCAATTCCTCGCCCGAAACCTTATGTCCCAAGCTCGCCTCTGCCCTTGGTAACGTGACAATCATCCAAAAAGGCTCTACCGACATAATTTCTAATGGACTCAAGATCCCTCCGTCTCTCAAGGCAGAAGGAAGCAGCGCACAAGGGAAAGATGATATCTTGGAGAGCGATACCGAAGGTGGTTTGAAAAGAGTTGGAGGTCAAGGTGATATCTTATCGGGAAGTACTGGTGTACTAATGGCCTGGGGAAGTGAATGGGTCAAAGGATCTTACAAGTGAGTATAAGGCTTCTATACCTGATAGCTAGAAAGCTAGAACGTATGACTGATACGTGTGAGTTGTGGTAGACACGTCGGTCATCCTCCTCCTTCAGATAAGGGAATCGCAGAGAACATCCCTCTTCTCGCTGCGTATGGTGCATCAACTTTCAACAGAACGGTATCAAAGAGAGGATTCGAAAAGAAAGGCAGAAGTATGGTCACTGGAGATCTGGTTGATCTGGTTGGGCCAGTATATGAGGAGTTGTTCGGGAAACCTGGCGAAGAGGAGGGTAAAGGAAAGCTTTAGAAGAGCAATATATTGATAGACAGGCTTGAAAGCAGAAAAGGCGGACAGGATGTTATTGGATGAATGTCAATGGATGAATGCATGTAGCTATAGATACATTGATAAGGCGATCCAGGATTGATATCAGGTCCCGTTCTCAAAAGACGGTCAAACTTTTCTCGGTCCAATTTTGCGTGTGATTGATAGATAAGTCACATTAATACATCTCCAAACTCTGCAATCAATGTTATAACAGCAGCAATCAGCCCTTCCCGTTTGCTGGACAGGTTTACCTGACAGATATCTCACTCACCATCCCATCGTTTATTTCATAATCCTGTAAAGATACGTGATCTTTGAAGTTCGTATACCACTTTTTCAATTGGATTTTCTGTGCTGTCGTACCCGTCTGAGCAGCGATGAGTTTTTTGAGATCTCCTACAGTATCTGTAGGAAGGCATTTTACTCGTACTAAAACGTCAAATTGACAAATCAGCTTGCATTTCCAATCTAATTACGTCTGTGAAGCTGAATTGAGGGAGTTAACAACTCACCTTTACGTCCCATTCGGTCGTTTGCTATCACTTCTATGAATCTCATTGATGCACTGTCAGACAGAAAAGTTATCAGCTCATGATTTCTTTCATATCTGAAGAGGAATTAGGAAGATGGGTTGACAGTAATGAATCGATACCCACGCTGATGGTGCTGAAGGTGCAGCTGCAGGAGGTCTAGCAGGAGGTCCACCGGAAGGTCCAGAGGGAGGTTGCCTTCGCTCCTCTCTATCTCTTCTTCCATCTCTATCTCCATCCCTCTCCCTTCTGTCTTCTCTATCTCTATCCCTATACCTCCTATCATCATCTCTGTGTCTATCCCTCCTATCCCTATCCCTATCCCTATCCCTATCATCTCTCCGATAATCATCCATATCATCCCTTCTATCCCTATCTCTATCTCTTCTATCATCACCTTTCACTCCCATCCTATCTAATGGATCCTCTTTCCTGCCCAAACTACCCATACTCGTCTGTACACCTCCCGACACATTACCCATCGTATTCCTCACGCCCTGTTCTCTCGTCCCTCCAAATCTCTGAGGCACTTCACCCCTCTCTCTCCTTTCCGCGCGCTCTCGGGCAGTAGGCTCGTCATCCAGTGGATCTCTACGATGGGAGAAGGAACCGACGGAGGATGATGATTTTTTGTAGAATGAGAGTTCCTTGGGTTTCTTGGGGTGATGACGGGGTGGAGGGGAACGGGAGCGCGAACGACGTGGCGAGGGTGAACGAGGCATGTCTGGTGAGTTCAATGTGCTTATAGGCTATCGGAGCGTGACCACCTGTATTGTCGGCTGGCCCTCTGTCGAATGCGATGGTGAGTATGGATTATGAGAGGAGCTGGAGTAGATTCCTTGCTATTTTACCTGCGCTCGATTGTCACTTGTTGTCACTATCGTTATGTGGGATGCATATCCAAGATCTATGGCTTCCGTGTGGTGCCCCGCCAAATTACCATCTGATCAACATTCCTTTTGCCTACAGGAATCATTCACTTGTACGAGTACATTCCCATCTTCTCGACTATATAATATATATATTCATCACCTTGGCAATTGGTGTAGCGGTAGAAACATGGAAGGCCTCATGTATCGAGGATCTTCCTCCAGTCGAGCATCGACCTCTCAAGCTGGACCGTCAAGTAGACCCAGCAAACCATCATCCAAAAGACCCCGAGAAGAGAATGATTCCGTCAAGCAGGAAGACGATGACAAACCTCCACTGCCAGAGATGGACGAGGTGAGCTATACTGATGCGTTGAAAAGAACGACTCCACCACTTCCATTTGTGAGGCTGATGTCATAATAATCGTAGCACTTCGTTACTTTTCGAACAGATGTCGTGGGAGTTCAATACTACCGAGGTCTAGTAGGAAGAGGTGAATATGTGATGCTTCGAAGACAACCTGAGAATCAATATGACCCGAATGCAGTACAGGTGTGTTGAATGGAGATGGTTGTCCTGATTATCGTTGCAGCTAACACAAAGAACATTCTAAGGTGATCAACGCATCTGGTACTCAAGTTGGCCACATCCCACGTACTGTAGCCGCCAGACTTGCAGAATTGATGGACATGTCGGCCATCACAGTCGAAGGTAGGATGGTGGGACAGAATCTAGATGGGGCAAAGCATTACAAGATGGGAATGTAAGTTGAATGCTAGCGATGTGACGCTTGCAAGCTCATCAAGCAATTGAAATTATAGGGATCTGTCAATCTACGCTAAACCCTCCTTGAAAGAAGTCTTACAGACCGAGTTATCTTGGGCATTGCACGAAACGGCTGTCCAGAAACCTCCCCCTACTACTTTCACTTCTGTATCAGGATTCAAAGGTCATGGGAATTCCGGTGTAGGCTTACCGGTAGGGGACGAACCTGCTATGAGAAAGCTGTTGAAAGGTTTGAAACAAGTTGGAGAAGATCAGAAACAGGCAGATAACGTCATGGTAAGCTACTCAAGCCTCTCTATCGTAATAACTTACTTCCGCTAATCACATTGTATGCTGCTCTGATATAGGACTCGTTGACCTCTGATATCGATGTTTCGAAATTACCCCTTCATCCTAATCCACCGGGAATTGCGAATGGTCAACTGAACACTGATATTCTACCTCATCAATCTCAAGCTTTGAAAGTAAGTTACTGAACTTGAAAAGATTTCACTCGTTTCTTGAAGATAACTGATAGCTGCTTTGCAGTGGATGATCGAAAGGGAAAATCCTACTTTGCCTAAATCACCGGGAGATAAGCAAGTCCAATTTTGGGTTAAACAGAAAGGTGATCATAAAGACTATTTCCTCAATGTCGCTACGAAGACACCGCAGTATGATGAACCGACTCTTGGAAAAGGTGGAATTATTGCTGATGGGATGGGCTTGGGTAAGCTGATCTGATCAAATTGATTATGACAATAGCTGACAACATATAACATCAGGTAAAACACTTGCTATGCTTTCTTTGGTCTTGGCTACGAAGAAAGATAAAGGACCCACGTTGATTGGTGAGCTGTTAGACAGTTTTGTCAAGCAGTTCAGTCAGCTAGCTAACTTACGAGGTTGATGATCCAGTCTGCCCACTCTCCGTGTTAAGCAATTGGGAAAAGCAAATTGGAGATCATGTCGCTCATAGTCAAATGACACATTATACTTATCATGGAGCTTCTAAGGGAGTTACAGCGAAGACATTGGACCAATATGATGTACGCTGGGAGTTGCCTGAAAATCAATAACCCTGCAGCTGACCTCGATGCGTCGTATTGTTTTAGGTGATCATCACGACTTACAATGCTGTAGCGGCCGAAGCGGCTATCGAGCCACCAAAGAACGGAAGTCCAAGTAAGGGAAAGAAAGCCAAGACTTCCGCTACCGGTGCTGGACCGCTGTTCAAGGTGAAATGGAAGAGAATAGTGGCCGATGAAGGTCATGTACTGAGGAATCCAAAAGCTAAAAGTGAGCTAAGAGGAGTAAAATCGACATTATAATCAGCTTACAGATCACGATGCAAACAGTGACCCAGGGTTTCGCTGCTCTCCAAGCTGAAAGAAGATGGATCTGTACCGGTAGGCTATCCCACATGTGGTGCTCTTGGACCTTTTAGCTAACTTGCGTATTCCAGGTACCCCTATTGTCAATTCCCCTAGTGAGATAATCTTTGCCACGGCTCACGATTCCAGCTCACATCGCTTCTTCTACAGGTGATCTTGGCTCGCTTCTCACCTGTTTGAAAGTCTGTAAACCCCTGGACCAGCCTGACTACTTCAAAACCCTCCTTCTTCGACCACTCAAGCGAGGAGATCCGACTGCAGCTAGATTACTCCAAGCTCTTGTCGGTGAAGTCCTTCTCCGTCGAACGAAAGACTCGAGGGACTCCAATGGACAGAAACTCATTGAGTTGCCTGGGATTGAGTATTTCCGAGTTGGTGTCAAGCTTGATGAGGATACTAGGAAAGTGTATGATGAGATTTTGGAAGGTAGTAGACAGAGGTTCCAGGAGGCTATGGAAACTGGACAGGTGGGTATTGACAATCAACTCTATAGTACGCTATCATTCTGCTGATATGTTGCATAGGGGACCGCCAATGTTTTGAGTATGTTGACTAGAAGTAAGCTGCATCTCGCCTCTGAGGAGAAAATGGATCCAAGCTGACTACCCTGCTTGAGCAGTGCGTCAACTGTGTCTCTCTGCTCAACTCGTCCCTCAATCATTCCTTGATGATCTTCGTCGTCCTGTTCCGAAAGCGCCAACTGGTCCAGCGATATCGATTTCCTCTTTGACTCCAGAGAAGAAAGAAGAGCTTATCGCTAAACTCCGACAATACGTTGAAGAGGACACGGAATGTGGTGTTTGCTACGATGAAGCTGAATTTGTGAAACGACCTTGTATAACAGATTGTGGACATGCTTGTAGGTGGTTCAGATCTGAGCATGATCGACTCAACAGCCTGCTGATACGAGTGAACAGTTTGTTACCCATGTATCGAACGAGTTCTCCTCTCTGCTCCTCTGTGTCCGATGGACAGACACCCTATAGGTTTACCTTCGATCCTGGAGCTTCCACCGGATGATACACCAGACTATGTCGATCCCCTCGAATCCTCTCAGGCGGACAAATCACTCTTACCTGTAAAATCAGCCAAGATCGACGAATTGGTAAAATACCTGAAAGTCTTTCCTGGAGATGAGAAGACTTTGGTGTTTAGTCAGTTCACAAGTTTCTTAGATCAGGTGGCATTGAGATTGAAAGAGGAGGGGATGGGCTGGACGAGGTTCGACGGTAGGATGAATGCTTCCAAGGTGAGTAACGATCAGTTGTCACCTTCGTGTATAATCCAGGATATCATCTGATGTGATTTTGCTATCTATCGTCCATAGAGACAACAAGTCATCAGCGGATTCCAAAGACCCATCACGCCAAAAAACGCCAAATCAAGTCCCAGAGTTATGTTGATTTCGTTGAAATCTGGTGCAGTGGGGTTGAACTTGACTGCTGCTTCGAATGTGTTTTTGGTAAGTCAGCTAAACCGATCGAGTTTGGTACACTGCCATGATAGGTGCAAGCTGACGATGAAATGATAGTGTGATCCATGGTGGCAGAGTGCGATTGAAGCTCAAGCTATTGATAGAGTACATAGGGTGAGCTGATTCGCTACTGAACATCGTCCTGAATTATTAGCTTGCTAATTACTTGTATCGTAGATGGGACAAAAGAAGGAAGTCAGGGTGTTTCAGTTGATAGCTGAAGATACGGTTGAATCAGCTGTATTGGATATCCGTGAGCTTGCATGCCGAACAATTGCGCGATAATAGCTTTGCATCGAGGAGTGATCACTGATTCGTTCTATGGTCGCGACATTGCAGAAAAGAGGAAAGATGCTCTAGTAGCTAAGGTAAGTGTTGCTCAATCGTCGTTGGTTGCTCTAAATTTGGTGATTCGCATGCTGATCGTATTGGGTAATATAGGCATTTGAAAAATCCAGTAAAGAAAGTAAGATGACGAAGAAAGAAGCTAGGTTCGAGGAACTGAAAGAGCTGTTGGGAGTGAGTTGAGTTCAGTCGGATCTAAAGGACGATGGTGATTTTGTTATATATGAGAGTTGATTCATGATGATGACGATGAAAAGGAAATGTTAATAATGATTGTATGTTATAATGATGATTTATGATTGGTCTATGTCTACTCGTATGCATTTGTTACGTGTGTAATGGATGTTGACTTGAGATCAGACGATTGACGTCCAAATCGAATGGACATTTTGGAACATGTACTTGACGATCCTTATCCCATTCTACAAAACCTGCTTCTCCGAGCTTTCTTCTTTCCCATTCCCACCCAGACCCTCGTAAGCCAGTAGATTCCTCCTCTCCTTCTGTGGTCTCTTCTCTCTTCTTCTCTTATTCAAATGTAATCTCTCCATATTCGTCGTCAAACCATCCTTCCTACCATCCCATTCCCAAATTTGTCTTTCTGTCCTCAAGACTTTCCCGCTATCCAACGCTCGTTGCTTTTCTTCTTCCCTCCTTTCCAGCTGATTCTGCTTATATTCATAATACGTTTCGCCTGGGGTCTTCTCTCCTGATATAAGACTATCCCAATGAGATGGATAATCCCACGAGGGGGTGGATAGATTAGATTGTTTAGGATTGTTTAAACGCCATACGAATGTCGGTTTACCACTTGAACCTGATGAAGAAGAAGATGGGTGAGATGGGGTTTTGATCAAGAGGGATTGGGAAGATAGACGAGCGAGTATTTGAGATTTTAGATAACTATCGATGGAAAAAAGTGATATTAGTATGATTGTATTGTGTGAGTCATGGACAGTCGATATAGTTGCGAATTTTCTGTACAGACAATCGCAATATCATTGAACTATGTATATATACCATTCTCCGCTAGAAGCGAGTGATCATGTATACGAGCAGAACAACTTACGAGGTGGATACGAATGGATGACCCTCCGGAATGACATTAACCCCTTTTTCTTTCTTACCCACACTCAAGACGTTACTTCCCTTGCCTTTTCCTTTCCCTTGACCTTTCGTGCTGCTTTCAGCAACCGTTGAAGAGCTGGCCTGCAACGGAGTGGCATCGTGATTTGGGTTTTCGCTTTGATAGATCTTCAAAGCTTCTTTGACTAATTCTTTGGTTGTTAGACCCTGCGCTGCGGTGGACTCTGAGAGGATTTGTCGGACGAGTCGGAATGCCGAGGGGAGTTGTGAGGGTGCTCGGGTGAGTGACATGGTGAGTGAGAGCGTTATGATGGGTATGGGTAGATGTAGATGACTACTTAGCTTTCATTCGTTCGAAATCTCAAAAGTCAAAGTCAATCTTGAAGATGACTGACTGACTTGTACGGTGGTGAGTTGATAATTCCGCGATTCTCCGATCATAGAAAATCAATGTGGCACCGTATTTCATTCGAGTTCACTTTTGACTTTTCCAAGCTGAAATCTTACATCTGAACAGTCCTCTTATACATCCAGCTACCTATACCTACATTCGCTCGTTATCCACTTGATAAATCTCAGTTAGCATTTTCCCAATAACACATCGACTGACAGATCAAGAACCATCCCAACGATAGTCTACCAAAATGCATTTACTAGGACACAACTTACCGGACCACAAACCTCTCAAAGTGAGTTCTTGATCCATATCACTTCATCTCACCTCACCTCTCTGTCTATACCATATTGATACATTCCTTTTGTTCATCTTCAGATCGCGCTCTTAACATTCTATGGTCTCTCTCACCCCCTCGCATCCCGACTCCTCGCCCGACTCTCCATCCACTCCGAAGCCCTCGTATCAGATTTGACCGAACCTCAACTCACCTCTCTATCAGCTTACCTCTCTTCACCATCTACAACAGCCAAAGTCCGTGAAACCCAGTCGAACATCACCCTTTCTCCTCCAGGGGGTAAGCCACTGCCTATACCAGGAAACAAATCCATCGTAGCCACCGCCCAGAACAATAAGGGAAAGGCAAAAGAAAGGGATGATCCGCTAGATGAGCTTAGACTGGAGACTGAAGCTAGGAGGGGGATGCAGGCTGATATTGCGCATTTGAGAATGGTTGGAACGTATAGGGGTAAGAGGTGAGTGGACGTGTTCTTACCAGTAGAATGCATGGTATAGGTATGGTAGTCGGTCGTAGAGATAGTATTGATGTCGGTGGTATGAGTGATTTGAAAATGGGTCAAAAGAGATCCAGATTTAAGGATGATTGATGTAGGGTAGTGAATTATCAGGAAGATCGACATTGTTTAGAGTGGAAATGAAGATAAACACATGTTACCGAGATACCCTCCAAAACAGCTCGAGTCGTTGACGACTGCTGACCTACACTCTTCTCATACTCTCAGACACGCAGCAGGATACCCTGTAAGAGGTCAACGGACTCAGACGAACGCTTCTACAGCCAAGAAGCATAATAGAGTAGAGAGAAGGGGCTTCGCTACGTGAGTTATGACAACGTTATCATCAATTCAACTATGTTCAGTCTAGTTCAAAGTTCAGTCTGATGCTGACATTGTTTGCGGACTTTGTCAGATATTCAATTAGACCATCTTTCGGTATTACGGAAATACCTCATCCTCCATCTAGAATATTGAACGAGATAGCGGTATCTCGTTTTGTATAGCATAACATATAGCATATAGCATGATGGTGACGCAGCAATCTCCATCACATGACGATCAATTTGGCGGTGGAATGAGAATCAAGCGAATAAGTATTCTCAATGATGCACACAGCGCTTCATTCTCGATTCCCAACATCCATCACAATGCAAATATGATGCATAAAATATCTATCCTAAGCCTACACCCACACCTATCTAAATAAATTCTTACTGAGCAGCCACCCTCGCTCTCTTGGGTTGCCAAGCACCCGCTTTCTTAGGTTCGTTCTTATTTTCTGTCGTTGTTTGTGTAACGCTCGTAGTGGGTTTACGTTGGATAGGTAAAGGTGATGATTTGATGGTGTTGAATACTCTCTGAGCATGTTCGGCATTTCGAATGAAGAATCCTGCATATCGTCTGTGAGAGGTAGTTTCTTCGACGTGAACCATTGACTGAACAGTGCAAAAGGACGGATCAGCCAATATTCCCATTCCAAAACTTATGGATTGAGAGAGAAACATGGCACTCACCCCATCAATTGTGAAATCCAAGTTATTCGTAACGATTCTCTCACCATCCAATAAAGTATCTTGTTGTTGACCTTTCGCATAAGTCCTACTGGCCGCTTTCAACACCATCAACTGTTGAAGGATCTCTTCCTGTTCAGTCTCCCCTTCAGAGAAGGTAACCAATTTCGAAGCGTCAATCGAAGTGTACAATTTCAACAGGTTTCTTATGTTGGATACACCTCGAACGGCAACTACGTCAGAAAGGAACAATTCGAGATGTCGTTGTGTGGCGTCTATGGGAGGGTTGGCAAGGTATGATTCGAGTGCTGAGGGATCTTCGTATGGTGGTGGGTTGACGTTGAGGTATTTGGGGGAGGCGGATAGGAAGAGATCTTTGAATGTTTCGAAAGCTTCGTCACTACATGCAAAAGAAAGATTATCAGCTTGATCCGTATCGTGTTCTCTTAGCTGATTCTGGTGTGGGTCATGGGGATGATACTTACCCTCCTCGTTGTAAAACTGATAATTGATCTGCGTAATGCTCCTTGACGATACTCATGATGCTCTCGTCGGAAGGTCCAGGCGAAAGGGTAGTGCAAATGGCGAGAAGGGCGTACATCCTCTCACATTGTTTGGTTATCTATCAAAAGTAAACAATATCAGCTCAAAATCGAATCCGACCGAGTCTGCCAGCTGACTCACCGATCCATACTGGTATGACCTGGTGTGGTACTGCTTCATTCTGATGAAGAAGATCAAAACGGAGATGAAAGTCTTGATAGCATCTGGCCATCTTCCCAAAGCCATATAGGCACATCCAACATGATAGTAGGTGGTAACGTGACAAGCTGTGATTCGGGTTAAGAATGCACCACCTGAAAGATCGACATTTTCCATTGTTTGGAGGGCCACTATCAAAATTCATGAATCAGTTTCAGCGACAATCAACGTAAGTTATGTGGTGCGGTTGGTATTGATCATTCTGATCTGTACGCAGAAGGCAAACTCACAAGTAGGATCACCCAAAAGAACATGCACTCTCAACAAACAAATCAAAGAGAAATAACCTAAATTCCTGTACAGAGGTTTACTTCCATACTCTCCAGCTAATTCTTGAACTTCTTCTGGCGTTTTACCTTGTTTCTCCGCCCTGAGCTGTTCGTTGATTTGTGATTTTTGAACCAAGGAATACAAAACGTTGAGGACAGAGTAAGATGACCAGATGTTTTGAGCTTCGGCCAAAGCTTCTAATTCCTCTTCATTCTTGTTTTTGGGGTTGGCACGCCAGGTAGAGAAGTTGGAGAACTGGTAGACGAACTCGTCGAGCATGTCCCATAACCATTGGATTGGTAGGTCAAGAGGTACAGGACCGTCAGAGTCTGTCAGATCCAGCGTAAAGTCAGCACAACAACATACGTGCACGTGTCAGTGAAAGTTGAACTCACTCAGAAGGTAGTTGAAGAGTTCACAGATGTTTTCGTATGATTGGAATCGATCGTCGATAGTAGGTTGAAGTTTAGCATAGACATGTCTGAAGTAGAGCTATTGATATGCGAGAAATTGTTAGCATGTCGTTCAGTGGGTCAGGTACTCGAGCGGCTCACCTCTCGGTAAAGGGTCAGGAAAACTTGATCTGCAAACCCAAAGTCAGCTGTCGGTTCTACATACAGATGCTAACCAATTAGCTCACCATTTCCGACCAAGGGAGAGATGAGTTCAGCTTCCGGCCATTCATTTTGAGAGTAATGGGCTTGGGTCAACTTGTTCCATCCACTTTCGTACATGTTGGTGATGGTTGGTAAGTCATTCTCGAGGATGGCTTGGTGGAAGAGGACGAGGAACTGGACCAGCGCATGAAGGTCAGCATGAATCCTGACACTAATTGATCCATCTCCAAAAGGAACATCTGCCCATTTGTCAAGACGTTGAAGAAGGCAACGACTGTATAATGTCATATCCATCTTTCAAACCTAAGTCCACGCCCACTCACCCTCTTGACATCCTCTGGGACCTGTTCCAAAGCCTGCAACTGCTCCTGCTCCTGTTCGGCCACCATCAATTGCTGTTGCGCGTAGGCATGTTGTTCCAGCTCCTGCAATCTCCTATATTCATCTGCGTCTGATTCAGGGTTGTATGATTGGACTGGGACGGCGAGGGAGGAAAGGAGCTCGTCCTCTGTTGGCTCGTAGAATGCAGTTGGGTCGGCCATTTCTAGGTTGGTGTGGTGGGTGATCTTGTATAGAGTAGTTGACCTTTTTAAAGAGTATTATCGAGAACAATGGACGATGAACGAGTGCAGTGGACAAAAAGTCAAAAGTCTGAGTGATAGCTTGGCTGCTGCCTGACCTGTCATGTCAGGTTGAGTTCAAAACGCCGATTGGGATGGTAATGTGGCACTGCACTGTACTCATAACTGTCGCATATCCCTCCACTTGACATGACCGCTCCTCGACCTCTCCTCTGCATGTCGATAGATGTATGCTGGTAGTGAATCCAAATATAGCATCAGGACTTTCTCATGGTCTCTACCATGCAAGTCATACGTCCAGTCATACGAAACTTACCAACTCGAGAGATAGCTCGGAAGATCAATGCGACTCGTCTGGGACCAGCGGTCGGATGTAGCTATTGGCGATATCGAACATTCGCTACGCGACCTCAACATGATGAACAGAAGGAAGAGATAGATGATGGGGATTTATTTGGAGATAGTGGAGATGGCACTTCCCATTCAGTAAGGAATGTCGATCAAGAAGATCCGAATCCGGATCTCGTAGACTTTGAAGAAAGTATTACTGGACCCTCTGTATGTTCATTCCACATGGTGAAGGAATGTTAATCATTTTTGTTAATGGCATCATCGCTGTAACAGTATCAAGTCAAAGACACCTCTTCCAGTAAAGATCAACTTCTTCATCGACCGAAATTACCAACTTCGATCAAAAGACTGAATCGGATCTTGTCAAGACAGAGAGCGGTTGAGATCCCAGAACATGAATTGGATGAGAAGTTCGTGCGAGGTGAGTTATCTAGCATGTATCTCATATGCTCGGTCTACATCATCATTTCTACAAAAGTTGTTCTCCGTCTCGCTTTCATTTCGCTAACTCGTAATTACTTGAAAAGGCAGGGGACCCGGCGGTCAAGCAATAAACAAAACCAATTCTTCCGTTTCCCTGACCCATATCCCAACCGGTATAAGAATTCAAGCGCAACCTACAAGATCAAGAGAAGAGAATCGTAAAGTGGCTCGTAAAATCCTCGGTGAACGTCTAGAAGTACTTAGGACAACGGGTCAATTACCAGGATACGACATAGCAGGAGTAGTAGTGGATATACCTCAAGATGAGGGGTTGATGAGAAGTAAGAAAGAGACAAAGAAATTTGAAGAAAAGGTATTGAGTGGTGCGTATACGAAAAAAGAGGTTAAAGAGGAGAAATTGAGGATTAGGAAATTGAACAAGAAGAAAAAGGCGAAAAGGAAATATGGTAAGAAAGGTGAAGGCGAGGTTGAAGGTGAAGAAGAGTCGGATTTGGGTATTGATGGTGAAGGAGGAGTGGTTGATGTTGCGAACGATAGTACAAGGGTATAATGATGCATGATTATGATACATGATGGTAATATCTCATTGGTATGAATATCCACTAAGGTCCAGTCTCAAGGTTGATCTGTTTACCGAACTTTGCGTATCTGCGACATGCCAAGTATCGTTAGTATCAATTGAAGAGTGCATGTTTTCCTGAGATAACAGGTGATCGTGCGGTCATAGTCCATCTGAAAAAGCAAGGATTACACACTCACAATTGAACTTTCAAATCCTTCATCCCGGATTCACAATCATTCTTCTTACTTTCCAACCCCTCAATCTCACTTTCATACCTCTTCAAATCCGATTTCAACTGTTTCCTTGCATCTCTCAACGACAAATGGAAGAACGAATCTCCTAATTTGTATAGTATAGGTTCGGAATCTGAATCGGCCAGCTCTAATTCCATTGATAAGTCGTCATAGTACTCTTTCTCTTCCTACATATCGTCATCACGCATGTCAGTCACAGGTTCACAATGTTAGTAAAATATCAGGACAAGACTTACGTTTTTCTGTTTGAGGAGATCTTGGATATCTGTCAATCGATTGTTGAGCTTTGAGAATGTATTTATACGCTGTTGGTCCTCTGTGACCATGAATGTTGTGGCATCAGCTACTTTGTATATCTAGCTAAAAGTTCAGAACCCACCCCAAGCTACCTCCACTCCATCTCCTTCATCTTCTGGTGGTAGCTATCAATGGATTGATATGTCAGCTGATTGCTCCTTTGCAAAAGGTCAGGAGATTTGCAGCTCACCAAGCTCATAGTGTTGTCGATCTGTGAATAGTTGCCAGGTGGTCGAATGCATAACACATCTCGAATTGTATGTCATGTTCATCCGCTATGATCATCCCGTGGTGGTCAGCTTGTAACATCAACAGTACTGATATGTTTGATCCCGCTCGTAGGCTCTATCTGCTCACACGTCATCCTAGCTAGATGCCGGGTTACGATTACGTTGATGACACGCGTATACGCTACACGCGTTGATTTGCCTGTCTCACTTTTCATCAGACTGACCACCGACTGACTTCATTCCACCCCAAACGTAAATCATCATCGATAACATCAACATCATCACCGACAACCTCTCATGTCACGGATCCCAGTCCCGAACGGAGGTCTACATCATCAATTACCACACTCAACGTACGAAGCAGCTTCCAACCCAACTTACAGTCCTCAACCCGATCGCAATCAACCAAGAACCAGTATGAACACTCATAGTCCAGCGGCGGATACTAGGAAAAAGACTAATAAGAGGGATGAGGTGAGTACTGTCCTCTTGCATACCTCTTCTCAGTTGGCTTCCAACATTTCTTTCATGTTCTTCTTGTCTGCCATAATCATTTTATGCATCCAATTTCATTACCTCTCTCGGATGTATACAAGGATGGGATTATAGGGATTGTTTGTGGCTTTTGATTTTTAGTGTGTGTAGCGTCTGCTTGTTTCAAAGCTATGACCTATCATTTGCATCCTTATTCGATCCACATCCCATCCCATTCCATCTCGTCCTCCATCATCGATACCTTTGTCAAAGTCATCATCGCTTGTACTTCTTAATCCTTCATCACCCACTAATACATGGGACAGACCGATGAAATACGTTTGATCAAAGTAACTCCCGGCGCGAGTTGTTTTGTTTTGATTTTTAACTTTTGATTTTGATTTCGCTGCCCTGAGCGAGTTGCCCCGACCCAAACAATCCCATCCCATCAATCCATTCCTTGTTCTTCTTTCCTTTCTTCATATCTTCTTCCTTTCATAACCT
Organism: Kwoniella botswanensis; assembly: GCF_036426115.1. Taxonomy (NCBI): domain Eukaryota; kingdom Fungi; phylum Basidiomycota; class Tremellomycetes; order Tremellales; family Cryptococcaceae; genus Kwoniella; species Kwoniella botswanensis. Next base: position 14,483,911 of record NC_088599.1, on the reverse strand, counting down.
GCCCATCGCATCTCGTGACTACCCATCCGTTTGCGCCCGCACCCGTCATTTGACTTGTTTCCCCACATTCCTTATACTTTTATCTCTTTATCTCTTTCACCCATCCTGGCTCATATACCCTCGCGATCGGTTTTCTTGCTCAGACTACCCTTTCATCTGCATCTTTCCTTGCTCCCACCGTAAACAAACCCACCATGTCACGTCCCCAATCCCAATCCGGCTACGACGTCGCTCCTCCTACCACCACTCAAATACCTCTCGATACCCCACCATCCTCTATACGCTCGACCAACTCCTCAACTACCATGGAACGACCGGCCATACCACACTCATCATCTGTGCCCTTCCCTGCACCTTCACATTCTATAACTGCTGCCGATATAATGGCTGTGCCACCTTCACCTGCATCCAAACCTGTTCCACCGAAACCTCATCGGTCGGCATCGAACCCATTCAAACATAAATCCAAATCTACACCCTTCCCATCTTCCTCTGTGCCCACATCCGGACCCGCTACCTCAACGCATCTACCTCCTACACCCGAATCGGAAACTAACGATATACCTCAACGACCACGTTATCACTCTACTCTATCGCGCTCGCAATCAACTGGATTTGCCGGTAAATTACAGTCATTGAGAAAGAAGATTGAAAACGAACTATCACGAAAACGACCTGGTTCAGGTGCCCCATCGGCTCAATCTTCTGGAAGGAGAAGCACCAATAGGAAACTTCAGAAAGGTACTGTAGCTGGACTTCGACCGAGTCCCGCTCTTACCGTTCCGGAAGGAATGAGCGTTGCAGATGCTTCTCAATTGTGTGCTGCCAAACGAGCAGATTGTGTTCTGGTCGTCGACGATGAAGAAGGTTTGAGTGGTATTTTCACTGCTAAAGATTTGGCTTTCAGGGTGAGTAGAGCTTTCCTGCAAAAGCGAATAAGTAGTGTTTCACTTTTATTGATTGTATGTTTCCTGTGTTTAGGTCACTGCTGAAGGTCTTGATCCCCGACTAACCACTGTCGCTCAAATCATGACGAAAAACCCTATGGTCACTCGAGATACCACTTCTGCCACTGAGGCCTTGCAATTGATGGTCAGCAAAGGGTTCAGACACTTGGTGAGTCAACCGACACCCTATTTTCGTATACGGAGCTGATCATTCGTTATCAGCCCGTCTGTAACGAGGATGGTGATGTCGTCGGTTTACTTGATATTACTAAAGTATTTCACGAGGCACTTGCCAAGGTCGAACGAGGATCTTCAGCCACTTCGCAACTACACGCTGCGCTTGCCGGTGTTCAATCCGAACTTGGTCCCGGTCTATCCACCAACCCTCAGGCAGCAGCTATGATGGCCTATGTCGATGCCCTGAAAGAACGAATGGCTCTTCCAGACTTGACTACAGTCATCGATGCAAGGACTACTCCAGCTACTGTCACTCCTAGAACTTCTGTACGGGAGGCTGCTAAACTCATGAAAGAACGACGAACCACCGCTGTCTGTGTTATGGAGACCAATCCCGGTACTTCCGCCATCTCGGGCGTTAGTGGTGGTAACAATATCCCTAAGATCGCTGGTATCTTCACTTCCAAAGATATCGTTCTTCGAGTCATCGCTGCCGGTCTCGACGCTTCGAGATGCAGTGTGGTGAGAGTCATGACTCCTCATCCTGATACTGCTCCTCCCACTATGGTCGTCCAGGATGCGCTCAAGAAGATGCACAGTGAGTTAGCATTCTGTAGTTGATGAGCTGTAGCTAACGCGTATGTGCAGATGGTCATTACCTTAACCTTCCTGTTGTGGAGACCGATGGAAGACTTATTGGCATTGTGGATGTACTCAAACTTACGTATGCTACGCTTGAACAGGTAAGCTGAAATTAAAAGGAAATTCAGCGTATCAGCTGACAATATATTCAGATCGAATCCATGAGCGAAGACCGATCCAACGAGACTGGACCCATGTGGGGTAAATTCTTCGAGGCTCTCCCCGGTGCTGGTGGCGATGACGATTCCATCTCTGTTGTCTCTGCTTCTGATCGACCTGATACACCCTCTCGACCAAGTCACGGTCGTGGTCTTTCATCGATGACTTCGCCCATCTCTGAAGTCATGCCCAACGACTCAGCCTCAGCTGTCGATGACAACGCCTCAGAATTCGAAAAACGAGGTGCAGCTTCTTCTGTCGCTCCAAACCCTGTTCCAGTGGACGATGGTACCTATGTCTTCAAGTTCCGAACACCATCCGGAAGGACTCATCGATTCCAAGCTCGACACGATTCCTACGAACTCCTTCGAGATATTGTCGCTGGTAAATTATTGACCGACCCATTCTTCACTGCTGAAGGAGCCAAGGAGGGACAAGAAGTTCATTTACCCGATCCATCGAATTTCACTTTGCATTATACCGATGACGAAGGTGATCTGGTAACCATGACAGCTGACGGTGACGTTGCCGATGCGGTCCGTATCGCTCGAGGTCAAAAATCAGATAGAGTAGTATTGTTAGTAGATGGAGGTAAAGTGTGGGAAGAATTTGCTAGAGATCTTGGAGGTGAAAAGGCAGTAGAGGAGTTAAAGGAAGTTGAAAAGGATATTAAAGCTGTTGAAGAATCTGAAAAGAAGATGGAAGCACCTAGTGCTGATCCCACCTCTGAACCAACCTATGGACAAGAAGGAGTCGTTCATTCGAAATCTGCTCCTGCACCTATCCCTACGAAAGTTACTGCCCCTGGATCAGGAGAGTTGATAGCTGGAGTATTACCTAAGGAATTAGCTTTACCTGCTGCAATTGGATTTTTGGGTGTGGTCATTCTTGGTGTTTTCGTGATGGGTAAAAGCAAGTAAACCAAGTTAGTAAATGAGTTATACAAGATGAATGTGGGGTTTATGATTGCTCTCTGAATATGGATATATAGATTCGAAGGTCATGTACGATAGACAGATAGGATAGATGATGATATGATGACTTGACTCTGCTTTTTGTGGAATGTATATGGACTTTTTACTTTCTATGTGATTATTCGTCGGCATTTATTCGAACATCGAGGACGAGTATCGGCTAAAACAGGTGAATGGTCTGTCGGTTAAACCTTTAACCGACAGAATCATGTTGGAAGATAGCGCCAATCTAAGAGGGCTTCCTACTACAGTAGTATCCTTCAACTAGCCTTGGCTCGAAGAACAAGAATAATCGTCAGCGTGAAGTCAGTCTAACGGGATAACGGGAAAGATCGTACACCATCACATGCAGACAGACCGGCGGGAAAGAACGGCACCATGGGGCCAAAAAGAGGGAGGGGGAGGGGCAGTTGATCATGTGCTTTTTCAGCTGTTAGCGTCTACTGCGCCCTTGTTAGCGTATAAGTCTGATTGATCCCGTTTGAAGGATGTAGAGGGAAAAGAAACGAATCATGTCAATCGTGTGTACGAGTATACGTACACGAATTTTATCTTCTTAATTCAGCTTAGCTTGGTTCGAAGATGGACCGATGAGCTAACAGATTGATGAGCCGCGTGATTCGACGGATGATGTAGGATGAAAGCTTTTCTGACTGGGGATGGGGAGATGAGCATGAATATGTATATAGAAATATATATATGGTACTAGAAGGGAAAGGAGGGATGTTCTGTTCGGGCTTACTCATCAATTGCTGAATACGAGTGTAGACGGACAGAATGAGGTCAAGCACTCTATTCACGTTATTGTCACTGGTAGTATCAGTAAGAGGAAGCGTTATAGCTCCTCGTCAAGATAGTAACGGTAGTGGGAATGATACTTCCATCAGTCCTTCAGATACGGAAACAGGTCAAACTACTTCTGCTCGATCAACTGGAACTTCCCAATCAGCTACCAGCACCTATATCAGCTCAGTTGCGAGTCTTCGATCTTCTGTATTTTTATCGTCTACCTCTACCGCTTCGAAATCAGGGAGTAAGACATCTCAAAACCGTGCTTCTTCGACTTCAGCTGCAGCTGCAGCTTCATCTGGGTCCACTTCAGATTCCGATACTTCCTCGACGTCAGTGAACGTAGGATCAGGTACTACCGATCTAGGGTGGATACCTACTTCTGCGATTCCTTCTCCACCTCCTTTGGCAACTACCAATAAAAATGTTATCAATGCTACCAAGACTACTTCCACTGGTGGAACACCCACTCCGATTGCGTTTGATGATTATTCGGATGAGACGTTGGAAAAATTCTGGGATGATTATGTGAGTTTGAAGAGTAATATCATTACATCAATGTCTAGATCACACCTATCATACTTTATTCATTGTGGATCTAGCAGAAATTGATCAGATCGCTAATGTACATTGCATCATTTTGCTCCGTAGGTCGGTCCAATCCAAGAACCACCTTTCCGCACCACTCCACTCCCACCTCAACCATACCCTTTACCCGAAGACCCTCCAACCCTCTTCCCAGATTATCTATTTACCTGCCCCGAAAAAGTCTTAACGCAATATCAATTCCCTGAGGGGTTCTTATTTGGTTGGGCTACCGCTGCCCAGCAGTGGGAAGGAGCTGTGAAAGATGGTGGGAAAGGACCGACTATTTGGGTGGGTACAAGTTATTTCAGATAGTTACAGTATGATTGGCTGACGAGAGTATAATCTTGATGGTTTGATAAGATGTAGGATTGGGCAGCAAGATTCCCTGGCTTTATTGCTGATAACACTACGTCTGGTAAGTACAATCGACAATGCGATAAGCACGAAGCTCGTGAGTTAGGGAAGGAAGAGCTGATGAAATTCATGGATGATTTAGACGTTGGTGATCTCGGATACTATCTATACAAACAAGGTGAATAGTTTGAGTAACAATACTACACACCTGACAGATCTTTGGCTGAGCTGCTTGATTATCGTCCATCTTCTAATCGAATAGACATCGCCCGACTTGCCGCACTAGGCGGCAACGTATATTCCTTTTCACTCTTCTGGACAAGGATCTATCCATTCGGCTCCAAGGATTCACCGATCAACGAAGAGGGTGTACAATTCTACAGAGATCTGATCAACTATTGTTGGGAACAAGGTGTCGAACCTGTTGTGTGAGTGTTCTCTCACTAAAAGCAATAATGATCTCAGTCCAACGAGTGAGGCTATATGAGCTAACAATTGCTTGTCGATAGTACGTTATTCCACTGGGATACACCGTTGGCTTTGCAGTTGAAATATGGTGGATTTGCTAATGAGGAGATAATAGATGACTATGTTAACTACGCTGTTAGTCTTCCGCCTAATCAATCCTTTTTGTTTCCACCTGAAATTTGGCTAACACAATTCCCCCTTGCCTTCTAGGAAACCGTCTTCCGACAATACAATGGTACGGTTCACAAGTGGATCACGTTCAATGAACCTGTAGTCTTCTGCAGTCAGGTGCGTTAGCTTCTGGTATGGGTTACATGCCCACCAACCAAGCCAAGCTGATCTTGCATATGCGCAGGGACAATACCCAATCAATGTAAGTTCTTTTTCACCAGAGACCACTTATTCTCATATCAAGAGGGTGCGCTGATAAAACCTTCGACATCCTCCAGCAAACATTCTCGGACGGTTTGAACACTACTGTGTACCCTTATACATGTAGTTATCACCTGACCCTGGCGCATGCTAAGACTGTACAGAGATTCAGAGAGCTCGATATTCGTAAGTGGCAGAGATCGAAATAAAAACGTACATTACAGTAGCTGATAAGTCTTGAATGCAGAGGGTCAAATAGCTTTCAAGTCCGATAACTTTGTGTAAGCTGAGTACAGTCTCGTAAAGAATTCAGCTCACGTATACGCTTTTTCAGTGGTGTACCTTGGAGAGATGGCAATGAAGATGATATCCGAGCTGTTGAGAGACATGGCGTAGGTGTCACATCTTTTCTCTTCATATGCTACTCCGAATCATGAAAACTGATACTGTAACATCTGAGACGTTAGGCATACCAAATTGGTATCTTTGCGGAACCGATATACAACACTGGAGTGAGTGATGATAGCGAAATTCCGTATGATCCAAAAATGTTGATGTTGATTGGGTTTCGCCTTTAGGATTGGCCTGAACTCATCAAAGATGACCTTCCTTCTGAGATCTTACCTCGATTTACTGATGAACAAAAGGCTTTAATCAAAGGAACAGCGGATTTCTTCGCTATTGATGTGAGCGAATACACTCACATTTTCAGACAACCACAAACAATGGAGCTGAATTTTTTGGTATTCGCCAGGGATATCGAGTAGGATACGTTACGGCTCCTCCAGCAGGGTTCGACGCTTGTATTGCCAATATCTCTGATCCGCTCTGGCCAGCATGCAATCAGGTCAAGTGGGTGTTTTTTCAGCTGGCTTACTAGGTCCTTGTACATCGTATTGACGATGTTTTCAACTTTACAGTTTCTACGTTCCAACACCTTACGAATGGGGTTTCGCCGATTTTGCAGATCAAAGAGTAACATGGTTACAAAATACCTGGCAGTACTTACGAAGTTTCCTCAAGGGACTGACCGAACAGTATCCTACGAGTGGAGGGATTTATCTAAGTGAATTCGGATTTGCTGAACCTGTAGAGGATGAGTAGGTGACTTCAACTGCCGATATTTTAATATTGTACGATGAACATAGTGTTCGGTGAACAAACAGGCTAACACCTCAACTTTGGTTCGGTGTTACAGACAATCATACAAGTATAGAGTTACGACAGATACCAAGCGAGAACTTTACTTTTTAAGTTATCTTGGTGAGGTTCTCAAGGCTATACATGAAGATGGAACAGATGTTAGAGGTACCTTCGCTTGGAGTCTTGTTGACAAGTGAGTGATCAGCACCTGGATCAGAAAAGAAAACCCCCGAATGAGTCGAGCTAAATCTGATATTGATTTTATCTGCAGTGTTAGTACCTTATTTTCTGCTCAGTCTGTTTTAATGCTCGTCATGAAAGTTACGAGTCGCTAATGGTAATTTGTGATATCTGATTTGCGCACAGTTTGAATGGAATAATGGATTTGCAGTTAGATTCGGTAAGTGTCGTGATTCTGGTATCGATTCTCCTTTCCCAACTCTCCCAAATTAAGAATGATGAATGATGCTGATCTTTGGTGCTTGTAGGTGTACAACATGTGGATTACAACAGGTGAGCCGAACTTTCTTTTTGTTTTCCTGCTTTTTGATAGACCATTCTGCTAATTAGAGGATATCAATTGTCAATAGCCCCACTCTGGAAAGAACTGTGAGTCTGATTACTTATGATTCTCTCGAGTATCCAAGGCTGATATACTCTCATGGGGATTACAGTTCAAGCGCTCTGCAATTGCCATGAACAAGTTCTGGAACTCGCATCGAAGTGGTTGATCGATTCACCCACCGATCGATACGCTTTAGAAGCTACTGTATACGTGTTTTCATCGATCATGTTAGTAGCGAACGATATGAAATCAAGTTATAATTAGAACATTGACTGGCTGAATTATACTGAAAACTTGAATTAAGTTAGTGTTAGTAAACTAGGACAAAAGAGATGTTATAATACGTGACCGGTGACAGCGCACAGTCCCAGAGTAGCATCTTCATGTGCTCCTGAAGAGAATGGGTAATTGAATGTTGAGCACAGACCACATGTGCGAAAGTTGAACCCCCTCGAGTGACATGAGGTGGTGCAAAGATATAAAGTCTTTCGCGATCACAACCATCTCAGTGAGAAACATTCCTATTGAGCTTTGTCTTGTGTCTATTGTAGTGTATTTCTGTGGTTCTCCCTCCTACTTTCTATTGGACTGAGTCTTGAAAAATCTTCTTGAACGGTTAGAACCATACTGTATACCTTCGACTCACAAGTAAGGGTAAGTGAAGTATCTCCTTCCCATCAAATGGACCCCTGTATACTAGTTTCTCATTATAGGCGTTCTTTTACTTCCTTCACCTCTCTTTGGGGGATACAATAGCTGCACGATCTCTCTTCAAAGCCGTGCGTGATGAAAGAACCAGAGAGACACACCGAGGGATGGTCCCGTGAGACCCCACCTCATTTATCAACCCCCAAGATTGTCTCTCCTGCCAAGGTCCAAACTAAATCAGGCGGTTCATCGAATGCACCTCCTATTCCTATGCGTCAACACGCTTATAACACCCCTCGTTTCTATTCCCCAAAGTATCAAAATATTCGGTATCATCAACCTAATCATTCGAATCAAGGGCAAGTTCAAATCCCCCGATTCATCCCTCAAGCTCATTCGAATATTCAGTCCCCGAGACCGCGTAAACTTCCTGAATTTTTCAAAGAATCACTATTGATTGTTGATGATGACCCGAACCCTCCGAAAGGCATCACGGCAGATGGAAGTTGGAAATCGAGACCGGTCAGAATTCAAGATCCTTCTTTGAAGTCGGTCAACCGAAGCAGACCACAGGCGATACCATATGAAGCACAACATTCTCCCTCGTCCCTGCCGAAAAATCCACATTCGAACACAGGTCTGAGGATGCTTCCGCCGAGGCCACACTACATTCAGCCGGGAAACAGTTCATATAACTCATCTTCATCACCGCCATATTATTCTGCCACTGGTCCCCCACAGGCTCAATCGCCTCGTAACATCCCAAATTTCAATACCCCTTCTGAAACCCGACACTTCATTTCTTCTTCAAATGCAAATGCAGGTCCGAGTATGAATTTCAACCTCGAACGACCGTTATTCTCCAGATCATATTCCTCTCAACCAGCTACTTCTGGAGACACCGCAGGTTCAGCACTTCAGACTGGGTACAATAACTTAGATTATCTCCAATACCTCCAATTATCAAGACTAGCAATAGAAGATCAAATCGTCTTCAGAGTCCATTCGCAATCTAGCGTATCCCCTTTGCTTTGGTCAGGAGATATGAAAACATCGGGGTTTTCCGCCACTTCATCTGTATTTCAAAGACTTACACCTAGATCGTATGAAGCCCTCTTCCGATCTTATCAACCTGACGAAAGGAAAGATAATGAAGGCTGGCTGACGAGACCTTTGATGAGAGAAGTAATGATAGATCATATACTTTGCAGACCCTCTAAAAAATTTATCACTGTTAGGCTCGACTCAATTTCAGATATTTCCAAAATGGCGAAAGAATCTGGACGAGAGGGGGAAAGAGAAGATTATTGGATATCCACTACGAGATCCGTTGATTGGGCAATATTTGAAATTGCAAGAAGATTGAGTATGTACTTGGTATCTGGAGCAAGGGAAGGTGATAAGGAAGTTAGATTAACCGTGATCGATAAGCATTCAAATTTATCCTATGATAACGGTAATGTGGTGAAGGATAAGATAAGAGAGAGGACTGTTGATCCTTATTTCTGTCTAAGATCGCACGAGAACAATATACTTTCGCCAAGCAAGTTGGAAGCTTCTATACATGCTCGTCAAAAGACCAAAGAGAGTTATGAGCTTTTATACTGGGGTAGAATATTTGGTGAGAATATCCAACAAGATTTGGTATTCAACACAGAAGTAAGTTCAGATACCTTTGTTCCCTTCTTATTTCCCATTGATTTGTTTGATCTCGCTGGATGCATCAATAGGAAGGTGGATGTACGGATAACGTGGATGATATGACATAGTATCTCCCTTTCAAATTACCATCAAAATTCTGGAAACCCCCTTCAGCCATCAGCCCCTCGTTACCAGGATGGTTAGGTAGACTGAGGTGGAATCCAATCAAGGACCATTGGCACTCTGCGGTCAGATGTCTAAGAAATAAGATTTACCCTACTACCAAATGGGACAAGCAAACTGTTCACGAGTAAGTTTACACCTTACGGTAGCCTGGTTGTGTCTGTCAGCTGATGCCAACCCCATTTATGCAGTCTGGGTTCTACGTGGCCTCCTGCTACTAGTCCCGATGCGACTCGTCATCGGTCACAGAAGGATGCTATAGGGGCCAAAAGTGACCCGATGCTGAAGGTCGTATCGGATACAGAGGCAGATACGGATCAATTCGGTTCTTCTCGGTCGGGAGAGATATCCCTCAGTGGAAGTCGAAATAAGGGATCAAAGGAGGCGGTGGTAGATTTCATGGCGTAAGGAAACGTCTCAAATAGTGATGTGAACTCATGATTTGATCGTACCGTGCGGCATGAGATACCGTCCAGAGTAGTAGGGAAATCATTAGTACGAGATACCTTTGTATTTGAATCTTTGACTCTTCCGTGGAGGACAAAGTGGTGACGAGCAGATACAGCATTGCGATAGTCATCGGCAAAGCCGCAGGTCAATCGCCACTTTGCCTCGTAGTTTCTACAAGTACAGTGCGGTTATCTACGGGACTTGCAAGCAATCTATTTTCAGGTCAAAGTTCCAGGCACAAAGCGAGTCCACCGAAAGGAACCGTAAACTCGCATTTGACCTGTCGGCAATCTACTGGAGGCAGCTCATACAAAAAGTCACTCGCTTAACTACACTTGGTAGCCCATCTAATCTATAAAAGAAACAATTCAAGGACTTTGCTTATCTCCATAGTCTTTTCTTGATTCACTGTCGTCACTCATTCTGTGGGATCTGGGTTCGATTGAAGTACACATCTCAGAAAATTCATATTATACAAACTGTCTCATAGCATTATGTCACAATCTAAGACGGACGTTGTTATCGTAGGATGTGGTTAGTCCAACAATTCCTTATCTTTTACCTCGTCGAGTTAGTTATGGGCTGATCAACTCGATGTGGTTGTGTATGTGTAGGTATCTACGGGATGTCCACTGCTTTGTGGATGTTACAATCTGGGAAATACAATGTGACGATGTTGGATAAATGCGGGATCTTACCTGCCCCAGATGCGGCCAGTACAGGTGAGTGATCAGCACGTATCCTACTATTGTGCTTGTCACTAATGGTAGACGATGATTTCGTATATTCTTGTAGATCTGAACAAGGTGAGATTCTACTCATCGAGCAACGCGTGGCCCAAGTGATCATCATGCTGATATCTTGATGTATCATTAGATCGTCCGAACAGCAGATTACGCCGATGCTTCCTACGCGGAACTTGGTTTGGATGCAGTTGAGAATTTCTGGAGGAAACCGGAGTGGGAAGGAACATATCATGAGTGAGCTCGATTGCCTCTTTCTTCCGCTTCCTTCATATCGCGAACTGACGTGTGAATACTTTGCAGATCCGGCGTGATGGCCCTTGCCACGGAAACAGAGAAAGAAGGCCTTGAATTCGTATCATCCGCCTATCAGAACTGTAAGAATCTAGGAATTAACGTGACTCTCTTGAACAACTCCAAAGATATCAAAAGCAAGTTCGATCCTAAGATCCGTACGGGCGATTTCGGAGGCAGACAAGGGTATTTGAATCCTATTGGAGGATGGGCGGAGGCTGACAGAGCGTTGGAAGTGGGTTTGAAGAGGGTAAGACAGCTGGGAGGACATGTGAGATCGGGAGCCGAGGTTACGGGATTGATCAAAGATGGTAGGAAGGTCAATGGAGTAACTTTGAAGAGTGGAGAGGATGTTAGAGGTGACTTGGTGGTCATTGCTGCGGGTGCTTGGTGAGTAGAGGTATACTTCAATACTTGTCGAAATCGAAACTGATCACTAGAATTGCGAGGGTAGGACTCCAGCATTATGTGCCTTGCCTGGAGTATCTGCTCGACTTCCAGATGTCGTGGCTACGGGGTAAGTTTTGACGTTTCTCTGAGCAGATCCTCTGCGGATCGAGCTAATAGGACTTGTTGTGTAGTCAAAGTGTCGCTGTCATTCAACTTACACCAGAGGAGGCTAAACAATACGCGTCAGTCCCTGTTGTAAGTCACAGATCAACCGGATTTGTCCAAAGGTCGAAATGCTAAGCATCTCGGGTGGTCTCAGGTATTCAACCTTGATGACGGATGGTATATTTTCCCACCAAACCCCGAAGGTCTCGTCAAGATGGCTATTCACGGTGCAGGTGTACTCAACCCTCAATCCAATGGTGTTTCCATCCCTCGAACGAAGTTGACCGCTGGGGCCGAAGATGGAGCTATCCCGCTAAGCAGTCTCAAAGGATTGAGAGACGGACTGAGACAGGTTTATCCTGAGTTGGCTAAGAAGGACTACTTGACTACTAGATTGTGTTGGTGAGTGCTTGACCTTTAATGTCAAACGCTTCTTATCGAAGGTTCTGAAGCTAATGTGGAAGTATGTCCGATCGGCGGGAATAGGTACTGCGACACCGTCACTGGAGACTGGTTGATAGACTATCATCCCGATTTCGACAATCTCGTAATCGCATCAGGAGATTCAGGACATGGATTCAAGTTCACTCCAAACATCGGACGAGAGATTCTAAAAGTCATAGAGAAAAACCCTTCACCTCAGTACGCCGAGAAATGGTCATTCGGATATACCGCGAAAGTAATCAAGGAGGAAGGATCGAAAGCAGCTGTTATGGACGTTAGCAAGGAGGAAGCGGAGATTGCGAAAGCCGGTGCAGATGTCAGAGCTGGTCAGAGAAAGATTCTAAAGGAGAGTGATTTGGTCAAACCTCATGATTTGAAAGCGAAGAACTCGAAATTGTAAGAGTAAGAGCAAATGCGGCGATTGGTTGTATAGTATGATATACGGATTAGAGGAAAATAGATTGATAGATAAATTATCTGTCAGAGTCGGATGAGATCTGTATGCATCTGGATAGACTGATGAACTCATTGAGGCCATGTATCAACCTTAAGTTGTATTACACCTTTGTTGAGCTACTGTTGTCAGCCCTGACTTTTCGTCCTTCCCCGCTTGTATTGGTGCACGTCCATCCTTGATAATTCTTGATAGAAATGCCGATTTCGAATTCAAAGGCTCTACCCAGCGACATAAATTGCGAGCTGAAGTGTGTTCATCGAGAGATGATGGTAGAGTCCATTTGGAACATTGATATTCCAGGCACACATCGAAGTAAACAAACAAATAAACCAATAAATCAATCAATCCAAGATTCCAGCAAATCGGGTTGAAACGTTGAAATGTTGAAATGTCGTCATTCCCCCTATCTTACCAACATCGTCCTATACCAATCTCTTCTTGATACACCATCTCTTCTCACTGCTGTACACATGCTCTTGCCTGCCTCATCATGCCCACTCGACCTCCTGCTCAGCCCCTCCCATCATCATCTTCCTCATCCATCCAGCGTCCGCACTACATCGCGCCGGAATTATACCAGCTTTTCGCAAATATATCATTCCACATCATCCCTGCTAAGCTGGAGGAAGATCTAGGACGGATATATGGTCTGGTAGATGAGTTGGGAGGACAATGCGTTAGAGTGGAGGAATGTAAATTCGTAATTAGCGCTGTGAAAGGAAAACCGAGATTACTTAGAGTCCTAGGTGAAATGTATGTGAGTATACCGAACTGAAACAAACCATACGGGTTGATAGGTATATGACTGACACGCATATCTGTCTTAGGAAAAAGTACCGATTCTAACTCCTGAATATATATACGATGCATACACTTCTGCATTGGAATATGCAGCTCAAGGTGATACCGCACTTCGACCACCTAAGTTACCAGATAGGTCGAGATACGTTATTAGTCCTGGTCCGAAGCCTATCAAATCCATTACTATCTTTCCAGTAATGATGGATATCGATGATGAAGAGGATGTCAAACCTGTGTCGAAAAGACGTAGACTGTCGCACGATGTGGATGTGAAGCCTAAGCTTGAAGTGGACTTGATGGATATGACTCTTTTTGAAGAAGATGTTAGATTTGAGGATATCCCTTCGTTGTGTGTACATCGAGGTAGTCCGCTGAGGTGTATAAATCAAGATATAGTAAGTCGTCTATCACATCTCAATAATCTATACTGCCTGTCACTGGAGTCTGACCTCAAGGAATTGTTTCTAGGTGGATGCTATACGTCCAATCATCGAGGAAAGGGAGTTTGAGGAAGCGCAACAGAAGAATTCAAATGTGTTGAGCTATAGGAGGAGTTTGAGCGTGAGTTCCTCTTTCATAAGATAGTAGTATCGCGCATACCGAAGATGGCTGGAAGCTGATAACGAGTTTTACCAGATCATAAAAGGTCAGCTGAGAAAGTGGCCTGCTTTAATATCGGGTTCGTCATGAGCTGATATCTTACGACAATTAGCCGTTCCAAGACGTATCAAGTCAGGTAAAGAAGCTATGAAGTTATCTGGAGTAGGCGACAAAGTTGCTCAGCGTGTATGTCGGGTTCCACTTCGATTGATCTAAAAGGTAGTACACGTCTTTCTGACAGTTGGATGTGATCATTCAGATTGACGAATACCTTCAAACCGGTAAAATCCAAGAATCAACCTCTATCGTCTCTTCATCCCGCTTCAATGCGCTCAACCTGTTCGCATCGGTCTATACGATAGGTCATCACAAGGCGAAGGATTTGTACGATAAGTACAATTGTAGGAATTTGGAAGATGTGAAAAATCATTTCGAAGCTATAGAAGAGGATTCACCAGAAGTAAGGTTAAAAGATAAATTGAGGAGAAGGAAGAGAGGTGGAATGAAACAGGTTGAAATTGTTGAAGAGTGGATTAGACTAAAGGAGGAACTAGATCAGAAGTGGGTTTCACTCAATACCAAATTCGAAACAAACTACTACTCTCCTGTCAAGTCATGCAATTGTAGGTTCCACAAACTGACCAGGATGGATTGCCCAACTTAGAATACCCCGAAAAGAAGTTCAAGAAATAGCTGAATGCGTGATGGAACATCTAGAAGCTTACATACCAGGATGTGAATACACCATATGCGGAGGGTATGTGAAACTCCTTATCCCCCTTTTTTCCAGTGTAGTATTTCGGTGACATTAGCTGATATAGTGAATATCATAGCTATCGAAGAGGAAAGACCGAATCTAACGATGTGGATATAGTCTTCCGCCCTCCAGGTGTCAATTTGGATATAGGTCTTTTGAGAGATTTGTATTTGAGATTATCAGAATTAGGTATAATCACACATGTTCTGCGTGAGCCGATCCCTTCCCACCCCATCCCTACATATATGCCTAATTTGTCCTGAATCAAATGAGATAGACGTAACGCATCGTGATCCCAATACTCCCATTCACGCTTCTTCGACAAACTTTGATAATCTAGATAAAGCTTTTGTGATTTTCAAGTTACCCGGACCAGGGCGGCTGCATCGACGAGTCGATTTGATATCTGCTCCTTTCGATCGGTATGCTTCGGCGATATTGAGTTGGTCGGGAAGTATGATGTTTGAAAGGGATCTGAAGTGAGTGGGACGAGTCATTGAGAAGAGAAGTTGACTGACTGATGATATGACATGATATTTTACTATTGTTCAGGAGATACTCGGAAAATGTGTAAGTAAACCTACCGTCTTCATATAGTATTACACTGAATTGACCAAATTGTTTGTTCAATCTAGACGAGGATACAAGTTCCGAGCGGGTCTGCTGCACGTTACAACAGGACAAGAAGTCAATTTAGAAACGGAAAGGGATATATTCAATTTCTTGGGTTTGAGATATGTTCCTCCAGAATTAAGGAATGCCGACTGATCGAGAGTTTATTTAAAGAATGATGGATCTGTCTTGCTGGGAAGGAAATAAATAAATTTTGACCTCATCATACCATATCATATCTCACCTTGGAATGTTGTGTCTGTATTCGGAGGGGGGACAATTGATAATTACTGTATGTATCATTGAAACAGTGCGAATATGGATAGATTTCAAGCTCAGCTGGACTGACACAACCAAAGATATATCTTATATATGTATACATGTCCAAACATCTAATCTAAAAGTATACATGTAACGATCCGTCGTTCCGTAGTCTATGTCAATCTACCACCTAGTAACGTCCGCCTCCGCCTCCCCAAATACACTTTCCTTCTTAACCCCAAACCCATCCTCATTTTTAGCCTTACCGTACTCTTCCAACGGGATAACTCGATCTTGGAAGAAATTGGGCATTTTCCTTTTTAAGAAACCATCGATCCATCCATTTATAGCTTCGAACTCCAATAAGAAGCCATCATGTCCATCTGGACTAGGGATCAAAACCAATTCAGCATCAGGGATGTAAGCAGCGATCTCCTTCTGTTCGCTGGTGGTGAACAAACCATCTGACTCAATACCAATCACCAGAGCGGGAGGTTCGAGCGATAGTGCATCGGATAAGAGTTTCTCCAATTCGATATCACTGGGTGGTTCGCCCTCTGATGAGTGAGGTGGTAATTTCGATGAAAGTGATCCGAGAGAAGAGTCTGTGGATGGTTGAGATAAGTCGTGGGTATCGAGTTTACGGGTAATGTGGATATAACAGTTGGCATCGAATCGGCCAGTAAACTGAGTACAGATACAAATAGATCAGTTAGATGATTGCTTCACTCAATCTGGCTTGTGAGAGGTACATGAGAGACGAGCAGATGTGAGCTGGCTGGATGAAGAAGGATAATCAATGGTTGGGAAAAGGCAAACAGACCCACCTTATCACCTTGATACCTCAGATAACTCTGCGCACTAAATATCTTTGGTTGTTTATCCCCTCCTGCACCCGTTCCATTACCACCCACTTTACCATCCTGCTGTTGAGCACTTAACGCGGCGGCCGAACCTAACGCAACACCTTGACCAATTTTATCGTTTTCTCCCAATACCAAGCTCTTCTCCAACTCCGGAGTCTGCATACCATTAGACGTAGACGTAGATGATTTACCCGAATCTGAATTCCTCCTCGAACCCAAATTCGAGCTCGATCTATGTCCATCATTATGTTCTCTCCATGCTATTTCCCTTGGAGTCTCCTCATTGTGTAATTTCACATCGGAATCAGAAGGTGAAGAAGGATCCGTAGTTTTCTTTCCTCCCATGATCCTCACACCGCCTTTGGGGACTTTCGACTTGTTGGTAGCATTGTTACCTGATCTCCTACCGAATCGAGATTCGAACGAATCCCTACTTCTATAAGTTAACAACGCGGCCATCCGAGCTGCTGCCAATCCCCTTGTAGGCTGTTTAGTCAAGTCAACAGTAGAGTTGTCTTGTTCAAAGTAATAGCCATCTTTATAATCTGGATCAGAATAGATGGATTGTCGTTGAGCTTCACCCCATGATATACACCATGCGGAATGTCTGGCGGAGGTAGCGAGCGGTACGATCGCTTTGACGAATCCCGGTGGTGAATTTAGAGGCCATTCAAGACATGTCATTCCTCCCATGGATCCTCCTATAACCGCTGCGACTGATTGGACGCCGAGTGATTTCAGAATGATATAATGGAGTCTACGATTGATGGTAAAATGCCAGATGTAAGTGTTTGACGACGCAGATTTATCTGTTATACGAGATATGAGAAAGATAGACAGATGAAAGAACCTTAACTTACCTAACATCATCCTTGACACTACTTCCAGGCATCTCAGGACCGAATGGTTTACCCGTTTCCGGGTTAGTCGTCACACTTGATATGGTCCCGTATGGGGACCCAATGACGTTGGCGCAGAAGATGAAAAATCTGGTAGGGTCGAAAGCTCTATCTGGACCGAGGAGAGGACCCCACCTGAGCAAAACGAGCAGAACGTCAGTACAGATGATACAGACTATACAGTAGACTTCGATCCTGATAGTGTAAGATACGATTTGATCTGATTCAATCAGACCATTCCAATTGTGGATGATCTCATCGAACTCATTCGATCAACTTCCGAAGAACTATCGTACTCACCAATCTTCGACATCCGCACTACCCGTCAAAGCATGACAGATGACCAAACAATTATCTCCATTCTCATTCAACTTGCCCCATGTTTTGTACGCAACAGGTACGTCGGTGAGTCTGACTCCAGACTCGAGTGTGAAGGAAGGGACGGTGGTGATATTCTGTGATATCAATCCGGCGTAGGGATTGGTAGAAGAAGAAGATGATGCTGACATGGTGTCTCCAAAGGAAGGGACAATTTTGCTACTCGTTCTGTCGTGATCTTGATCCTTTCTTGCTCCCAGGCAGAGCTTCGATATTTGTTGGTTTACTCGATGGATGTAGATTGCTGAGATGATCTATGTGAGTTGGACGGTCTGACATTTCTGAAATCTGAGTCGAGCGATAAAGTGGAGTCCAAGATAAGCGGTGATCGCCGCCGACGCAGGTTGATGCTGGTGTCAAGTGATTCATCTCACGCAGATACCACCACAGAACAGAGAGCAAGAACGAAGACAAGCTATATGCATCTCAACAGAGCAACAATATATATATTCCATTTCCACATCACTTCTCCACGAATTTCTCTTTTAACAAGTCCCCCTTTTCCCTCTCTTCACTCCTTAATCCATCTGCCGAAGTGTTGTTAGCATTAGCAAGATAAGGAGTATTCAACATCCTCTGAGCTTCAGGGACTTCTTTGAACGCCTCTCTCAATTTATCAGTGGCTATTCGCTTGATTTCGTTGAGGATTGTTCGGGTAACTTGGAGTAATGGTCCGGCAAGACCTAGCTGGAGGATTATGTAGCTACAATGGAATCAAGTTGCTTAGTTTTGCCTGTTGACTTGCTCAATATCAGTAGAAGAAGGTTCAGTGTACTCACGCTGAAGCACCTAAAACCAAGAGCATAGCGAAATACAATGGATTGAACAGCACGGCCATAGCTTCGTTCCACCCAAGCACCACTAAGATACCATACATCCAAAGCGGTACTTGTGCGACAGAAGATACCATCGATCGTTTCGCTTCCACATACGCAGCATCAGCTTCTCGCTTGAATCGAGTTTCCAGCGATAACAATTTCGTTGGTGATAGAAGGACGAATGCGGTCGATGGGTCGAATGGTATGGGATCTGATTCGATGTCGAATGTGACTTCTGGAGATGGTAGAGCAGGAAGGAGGGATGAAGTGGTAGGTGTAATTTGGGAGAAGATTGGTAACAACTTGAGTGTCTATTTCAAAAGCACATCAGTCATTTTTTCACTCATGATATAGCGCGGATACGAATTCAGCGGTATAACTCACCTCCTCTTTTGCCTTTGTGAATGCACTTTCGATATCATCTTCAGGTTTCCACACTCTAGGTACACCAGCCTCATCATACCTGAACCTCTCTTCAAAGGTCGTTCGTAAAGTCGCCAATATAGTAGCATCGGAAGTCTGTTCCTCCAACTTCCTTCTGAGCGATAACCACGTTCTTGCTCGTAACGATGCAAGTGCAGCTTCGTTCTCTTCTTCAGAGCAGTTGTAACCTGGGGAAAAGAGGCCATCTATCAGCTGATGACCATTCGACATTTGGGACTCAGCTGAATTTGTAGATGGAAAATGTACCCACTCTTTGCTTTGGAAAGATACGATCCCTCAGCATCTTCACTGACTTCCTTGTACGTCGTCAAGACAGTATCCCACATCTTAGGTGAGGGTTGAGATAAGGCAACTTCAACAGGTTCAAGCAATTGTCTCTTGACATTTCGCTAAAAACAGACACCAACCAAAAATCAGTTTATCGTCCATTACTAACTCGAGTCATTCGTTTATGCCTATAACAGTCAGAATCGCAGACTCACCTCGATTGCATTAACCATCTTCTTCGTCTCATCCTTCCTATACCTATCCGCAATATTTTTCAAATCATCTTCCAAAAGTTCCAATTCACTCGTATATTCCCAATCAGTCCCATCTACAACCACCTCTTTGGCACTCGTCAAGAAATTCTGCTTAGCCTGTTGCTGCGCTTGGGTAACAATCTTTGCAAAATCATAATTCACTTCCTTCGTTCCCTTTGATAGGTTCTTGGTGAAATTGTTCAATTCAATCTTATGTAAATTTTTCAATTGTCCAAGGAACAAGGAAGATAAGTTCGAGTGTAATGATGATAAGAGATCAAGTCGTTTACGCTGATATACTCCGGCATGATACCTTGATGCGTCCCTATCGAATTTGCCTGATGAGAGGGTCAAAAAGGACCAATGTCAGCTCGTTCACGAGTCAGGAGACTGCTTAGCTGACCCACCTAAAGCAGTATCCAGCCAGTCTTTCATCAATACATCTAAGCCTTCTACGACTTGACCGGCTTCTATAGGTTTTCTGACCACTTTGAAGCTGGCTAAGAAAGTCTCCGTCGCAGAAGCTGATATTTCGTCGCATCTGAACTGAGCTAGTAGCTCTTGTTGAGTAGGGAGATCAAGATCTTTGTTGGTGAGGACTTGTTGCTGCGATTCACAGGTTCGTCAACATCGAATAGTGGCACGTACACTTATTCGGCACAGTTGCATAGATGGTACACAGCGAAATGAAAACTCACCCAAATACCCTCCATATAAAAGCCCACACCATCCGCCGGGATCCTCTTATGATAACTAGGTTGGAATACATAATCGGACCTCGAACGGTCAGTGAATCGTTTACGAAGCTCTAGAACTTCTTCTTCGAATTTCTCGGGCATGAGGACTTTGTGGGGCAGCGTTGCGAATGATAGGTCGAAATAGGATGAGAGGGTTGCCTCCGCGAGGTGTTGTGGCTGGCGAGTATTCAATTTAGCTCGTGAGTTCCGAATGCATGTGTGATGAAGGCTTCACATACTAACCTTTGACAAGCTAGCCCAGATCTTCTCCATATCCTGAGTCAAAGTCGCCGTCAGATTGCTGACAGGTGTTGAACCAACATGATCCCTTATGACGAAGAGGATCATCGTTTTCTCTTGCGGTCTACCATACCAGATCCATAGTCAGCTACATGCCGAGATCAAAATGCCTTCAATAGCCCACTTTGGTTTTGAGCTATCACCACCTCCTCCAAACAAACCCAAGTTCACTTCAAATACCGTCTTCAGAAGACCCATGTTGGCTCCATTGTATAAACCAATTTGATGTTCCCTACAGTGACGGAGACAGAGCAGTGTCAGTCAGCGGCACATACAGCACATGTTCACGTATCAACCAGTCCATATTCACATTCAGATGGATGATCTGAGAGGAACTTCTGATGAGTGAAGACTTACCATAAATTAACGATCAACACCTCGGTACTAGCCAAACTGAACAAAGCCGATTTCCTCTCGAAATCCTGATCTTCTCCCCTTTCCCTCCCATCCGTTCCTTCCACATCCATCACGAGGGTATTCCCATACACCGAGGGACACATCCATATCCCTTTGGTAGTCTGTTGTCGTCTCGATTCATCCATCACATCGAAACTCGTTCCGAACAGTCTGTTGAGTAAAGTTGATTTACCTGTTGATTGAGATCCGAATACGGATACTACATCGTAGGCGAATCCCTTATCGAGTAATCCCCATTGAGACAAGTAAGGGGATAACTCTTTGCTACATGGAGTGGTAGTCACCGAATTAGCCGACTACACAAGGAGTAGCAATAGCAGATATATGAGGTATTTTGGTGAGATGGACATACGTAAATTCCTGATGTTCGTTAACAATCTGCAATCTCCCTTCTCCAGCATTATTGACTCCGTCAGAGGTCTGTTCCTTTTCTTTCTGCGTGGCTACCAACCCATTGTGTGTCGGTGGGGGCGATACCACCGATACTTCTTTAACGGCTTGACGAGCTTCGTCGGTGGTGCGGGGGTCGTCCAGTATCCGCTGTAGTTCTGGAGGTGGGTCGGATAGGAGGTCAGATGCTATTTGGGGTGTTTGATTCATGTTGAGTATAGATAGGCTATCGAGGGCGGAATGGCAAGATTGAGAGGTATACGAGAGTACTCCTTTTATCTGGACTGAATGTGGAAGTGTTGTCAACGTACAACGTCACAGGTAACTCGGCTGAACCGGGGTCAATGCTCCTTGTGTCCTTAATTGGGTGACCCACTTGATGACATGGGGGTTAGTCACCGCTTGCCGAGCATACAATTGACGCGACTATGTATGCCTGTGTGAATGATTACCCTCACTTGCATCTCGGTCTTCTCACAACACTCACCTCACCACCTGCATTCACTGCCAATCAGACAGGACTACCTCGTCACCCAAAGTCAAATCACCCCTCATCATGCCTCAATCAGCAGAAGACGAATTCTCAGATATCGTCAAGATTTCGCCCCCATCATCTTCAGCAAGTCTCATGTCGTACGACTCGGTCTCGGCGGGTGAGAGCAATAACAATAACAATAACAATAACAGCGAGATCAAATCCGACTTCATGTCAAATACGAAAGACGAAACCGATGTCAAGCCAATTATCCCGGTATCACCTTCCAAGCATACCAACGATAGGAGACCTCCCCACGTCACTTTCGAACCTGTTCCGATCACTCCGAGCAAGAAGGAACACAGACAGCCTATATCTTTGGAGGAAGAGGAAGGAAAACACGGTGTTGTGGAAGATACAGTCAGAAGGGTCAGACAACAATCAGACAAGTGAGTGATCAGCTTTTCGTACAAGGATCCTCCTATAAAAAGCCCAAGCTGATTGACCGGTCTTCGCGCTAGACTCCAATCCATCGCACAGCCTTATGCAGACAAGACGAGATATTTCGCTGAATCGAAGCCAGTCTTATTCGTACGTGATATCTTGCGGTCATCGTATACATGCTGACTTAGAGTGGATAGACATTCATCGCACTTTGGATCGGGTTCAGCGCCATCCCCATATTGATCTTCCTGTAAGCTGCCCATTACTCCTGCATGAGAATACATCAGCTGACAAGATCATACTGGTATGGCGATAAGCGGTTTCGCTCTTGCTTCTACAGTGTTCATACTCTCTGCAGCATTGATTTTCTCAGCTGTAGTCATCTTGGGGGCGATCCTAATGGCTGGTAAGTTGTCCTCGTCCCGGTGGTCACACACTGCTTTTGTATTCACGTCATATATGATGGATTGCAGCTACTACACTAATCGGTACAATCCTCTTTGGCGGTAAGTCATCATCATGCACTTGACTATCCATCCAGACTTTCAGCTGATATTTGATATGAAGCTACGATCCTCACACCTATCTTATTCCTCACCACCTTCCTTTCCTCCTGCACACTCTTCACTCTCCTCTGTCTCTTCCTCGTGCATCGACTATATCTTCATATTCAATTATCCACCAGCGAGTCATCCGAGGGTTATTCCATGTCTGCTATCGGATCAGGAATCAAATCATGGATGGATGAGACAATCCAGCGAATCATCTTATCTCTACCTTTCACTCGCAAGCCCAGCGACAGCGATGAGAGCCTGTGGTTAGGAAGGAATAGTAAATTGGGAAAAGTAAATGTCGGTAGGAAATGGTCACCCGTCGAATTTGCCAATCATCAACCTACAAGTAAACATTCGGACGCTCAAGGAGATCATAACGTCACAGATGGTGATGCAAGAGTAACAACAAACAGGGATAAGAACCAAGTGGATACGCTACATGATAACGAATCGATCATCAGTGAAGCCGCTTCTTCCGGCTCGTCAAGTTCTTCGTTAGATACACCTTCCACAGGCTCGGGATCGACTTTCAAAGAGATTAAAGACGTACCGGCTTTTGATCGACATCTGACTAAGGAAGATAGGAAAGCTGTAGTTGGATTGGTCAATTGAGGTGTTAGTGACCAAGATAATTTTCATACATTCGAGCAGATAGGTGATAGTGTATTATGGTACGATATGATATACTTCAAGGTGTAATTTTAGTTGTATTCAATTCAGATGATTCATTCTTTCCTTCCTCCTTTATACTATATGTACTGAAGATTCATGATTTTCATGTCTTATGTATCTCATGTCCTTATGTCAAAATGGTCCCCAAGTGAGGCATTTGCTAAGATTGATCCGTAAAGTTTTTGCATGATTCATTCACATCATTAAACCATCCCTTCGCATTACATGTCATCCTACGACCATCCTGTATGTTCTTCCAATCTAACTTCTAGTCATCTTGTTAATCTTTCCACCAAAACACCCACCTAACCCAAGGCCTTCTATAAGTTTGGATCATACCAGCCTCCCTCCTCCACCTTCAGCGATCAACTCCCTTTCCACCCCTTTACGCTCATACCATCTCCTTACTTCATGTAAACTAGCACTGGTCACTCCCAACCCTAACAACGTAAACAAATCCCTCAGGGATAAAGCTTCAGTTTGGAAAATATGTTGTAAGATCGGTAAATAAATTAATAACAACTGGACGAAGAAAGATATCGATATGGTTAAAAATAACATTTTATTCTTGAAGATCGTACATGTCAGTCCACGATTTTGTAATGCCGATACTAAATCGAGGAAGACGAATCCTGTGAATGTCTATAACAAAAAATATACTTTCATATTAGCTTGAAATCTTACGTTGGACATGACGTGAATCGCCTTCTACATGGCCAATTGTTTGACATTCCACTCACCATAGTCTGATCCCTCTTACTCATGCTTCCATCACTGATCTCCCTCAGATAGATATACAGCGTCCCTAGTACAATCATCGTCGCGCTGAATGCTACTCTTCCAATTAACCTCTTCGACAAAACATGATCTCCCTTCTTTCTTGGTGGTCGTCTCATAATCTCTTTATCTACCGGATCTACACCGAGGGCTTGGGCGGGTGGTCCATCCATTAGAATATTGATGAAAAGGATTTGCATGGCGTTCAGTGGATTTGCCAATTTGAAAAATGTCGATAATGTAATTAAACTCAACGCAGCGACGGCGGTTGAGAGTTGGAAAGAAAGGAAATTTTGAATATTGTAAAAGATCGATTTCCCTTCTTCGACCGCTGGTAGGATAGATGAAAAATCATCATCTACCAATATGACATCGGCAGCTTCTTTCGCCACGTCCGTTCCCGATTTACCCATTGATATACCGATATCAGCCATTTTCAGTGCTGGTGAATCGTTGACCCCATCCCCCGTCATGGCTACCACCGCTCCTCGCATCTGCCATGCCTTGACGATAGCCATCTTGTGCCGAGGGGTCGTACGTGCGTAGACCGATATCGATGGAACTCTCTCGATCAGTTCTCTCTCGGTCAATTGGTCCACTTGCGTTCCTAACATGCAGCTTGAAGCTCCTGCTAAGGGATTGATGGGACTTCCAGAAGTTGAGGAAGGGTTGACTTTCAATCCTAGTTGTTTGGCTATGGCCAACGCTGTTGGTTCAGCATCTCCAGTGATCATTACCACCTGAACTCCAGCGTTATGCAAGGCAGATACAGCATGCGAGACTCCCTTTCGAGGTGGATCCATCATAGCTTGAAACCCAACAAAGATCAGATCGTTCCCTTCGCCCTTGGGGAATCCATAAGCCATAGCTATGACCCTCAGCCCTCTTGCAGATACTTCGTTGGCTCGGTCGAGGATGGTCTTCTGCGTTGAAGAGTCCAAGGAAGGCGTAGAGGAATCGGTAACGTAGAAATATCGACATTTCGAGAGGACTTGCTCGACCGCTCCTTTGAGGTAGATCATATCGGAGCCGCCGTTGAGTGAGCCAGTGACACTCATGATTTTCGTTTCGGAGCTGAAAGGTATTTCAGATTTGCGGGTGAAGTTCTGATATACATATACCTGTCAGCTAAGCAGGCCTCTCGTCCCATGCACTCCAGCTTACCCTTCTTTGATCATCAACTCCTATCACCGGCAACACGTTGAGCAGAGCCACTTCGGTAGCTTGGCCGACGTTGATACCTTGTTCATTCTTGAAAGCGTTATTGCATATACTTCCAACCAAAGCGGTCTTCTTCAATGCTTGAGATCGAGCAAGTTCAGGCTGATCGGGACGTTTGGGTCCAAAAGGCGAAGTGACGTTCAACAATGGTGAGAGATCTACCAGATCATCGACAGCGTACATGTGCGTGACGGTCATTTCGTTTTTGGTGAGTGTACCTATAAAGACGTTGTAAGCTGAATTGCCCACTACTGTCCGAGCTTCAGCTTACCGGTCTTATCAGAGCAGATCACACTGACACTACCCAAAGCCTCTACACTAGGTAGTTTTTTGACGATAGCTTTCCGTTTAGACATCCTTAAGACACCCAGAGCGAGAGTAACGGTAGTGACAATGGGTAGACCCTCGGGGATTGCAGCGACAGCGAGTGACACTAAATGAAGAATGAGCTTCGAGTCTCGCCATCGTGTTGAGACAAGCTCACCTCCTATCGTGAACATTTCCAACCAATCTCTATTCTGCAGTACACCGATGAGGAAGATCACTCCGATCACACCAAAGGAGAAGAGTGAGAGTCGTTTGGCCAGGTCGTCCATATCCAGTTGTAATGGCGTTCGTTTCTCCTCGACCTATATTTTACATTACTGCCATCAGCTATACGTAGATCATTACCGCTAGCCGGATAGCTGACTTACATCTTGCATCATGGAGAATATAACTCCAAATTCAGTATCTTTGCCTGTACCAACTACTATACCTGATCCGTGGCCTGTAAAGTACAGATCATTAGCTATCGAGCTGCGCTGATCTTTCATATCTACTGAGTGAGGAAGACTTACCACTCCTGACAAGTGTACCCATGAAAGCCATGCAATGTCTTTCTCCCAAAGCTTTCCCACCACCTTCACCATGCGTATCTTCACCTTCGCCCCTCTCACATATATCGGTGTTCTTCCTCGCTGGTCTAGTCTCTCCGGTCAAAGCTGATTCGTCTATTTCTAATGATACAGCAGTGATCAACCTGATATCGGCAGGTATACGATCTCCAACTGAGAAAGTGACCAGATCTCCTGGAACGAGTGCGTTGGCTAAGGGAGTGAGGGGATGGCCATTCCTACATTGTCGATTAATCATCAGTCGGAGGTTAATGAGAATCTCTGCAAGATGGGCCGGACTTACCGTATAAGATGACAATAATGAGGTACGAGCTGGAAGCACACGCTAGTCAGCTTTTCGGGTGCGAGGAAACCCAATATCGTAGAGCTCACCTTGTTTAAAGCTTCTAGAGATTTCTCAGATCGCTGCTCTTGCACGAAGCCGACTGTATATCCCATACAAGTCAGCTATTTCCTCTAACATATAGACGACATCGTATGGTAGAACGAGTGAAAGAGGTAAGGTCGCGGATGTGAAAATCGGATATTACTCACCAGTCAACACAATCCCCACGGCAACCACCACACAAGCTGCATCATCATAATTCCCCATCAATGCACTAACTACGCTACTACCAAGTAAGAGCAATATCAGGGGGTTCTCGTACACTTGTTTGGCGAACTTGAGGAAGAGTGGGTCAGCGGGCGGGAGCTCGAATTCGTTGGGACCGTATCGAGCTAAGAGGGCTGAGAGTGATGATGAAGGTAAACCTTGAGTAGGATGAGTGGATAGTTGTTGAATGGTTTCCTATATACAATATGACAATCAGTCTTGTTTCATGAAAAGTACCGAGCCGTTGGCTCAATACGACTGGATTTCGGGAAGATGTGAGATTTTAGACTGAAGATGTTATTTATACTCACATCAATAGTCTTATGAGCGAATATCGCACTTGGAGTTTCCCTCTGTCTTCTCTCCGTCTGTATTCTCCTATCTTCTTCCTCCAGCTTCAATTGTTCATAATCCTTCTTTCCCATAATCCTCTTTCCTACTCCAACTAATCTACCTATAAACCCTTCTTCCTCTTGATCTATAGGTTCTCGGTAATCCAATCCACCATTTGTCAAAGGGAAGTTATGCTGGGACCTATAAGGCGAAGCAGCATGGACGTGGGATGAAGAATCCCGTCTGAGGGAGGTAGTAGGTATTCTAGGTGAATGATGGAATGGAGGGAATCCATCGGTGACTGAAGCTTGTCTTCTGAGAGTGGTCGAATATGCATATCCACCGTTATTCGTTACTGTCCCAGTCCCACCATTATCAATCTTACCAGGTTCATCCACCAATCCACCTAACGTAGGATCATACTCGTTACTACTGTTGGAATAACCCAATCCGATATTACCATATGAAGCAGAACCTCTCGATATGGTATTAGACGCATTCCTACCTGGAATACCATACGATGAGGCCGATGCACCTCCTCCGGGTGGTGGAAGGGACATGATTCCTGATTTGGGAGATTCAGAACGAGAGGGCGGCGGTGATCTGCGTTTTAGCGAGGACGATGATAGAGGTCGAAGGATCGAGGCCATATCATGAGTGGAGTGGGCTGGCGAGTGAGGATGAAAGGGATCTTGGACTGAAGAGAATAAGCAATGCTAAAGTGACTCGATCGTTGACAGTAGGATGAAAGTATGGAGGATCTACTGTATGTATGGATCTATAGCAAGTGGAAGCAGAGGTAGATGCTGCTGTAGGTTGTCAAAGTGATCTTGCTGCTGCGAGTACGGAGCAGCTGCAGTGTCAGGTTAATTTGATGCAAGAGGCGCGTCGAAGGTGATGGTGGATCTGGCCGACATGGGTTTGAGGCGGTTACTACCTCGTACCAACTGCAAATCTGCGTACATGAGTCATCTCTCGACATCAGTGTTGTTAGTACAATCTCAACAACGGACTAGATACATGACCAAGATATGCTCCCAGAATACTATACCAGCTAGAAATATACAACATCAATCGGTTCCTTCTTCATTAATCCGTTGAGTCGAGCAAAGCATGATCAACGCGATCAACGTCCTTCCATTCAACCATTCGTGGAGATGTAGATTTGCGACCTTACCAACATCGTGGCTATCCTTTTGATTTTAGCGAAGATCCAGGTATATTCTTATGATCCCATCCCCTCGTGTCGTTCTGTGCTGACCCTAGGGGATCATTTGAAGGTGGGACCAACTTGATTTCCCAAAACACAACACAAGGCTGTCTAACTCATTTCGCTGTAAATTCAGCTTTGTCTTCGTGTCCACGGAGATTGGTTGTGCTAGAAATCCACTAGTACATGTTATGAGTGTATTTTCAGCTGACGAGTCAGTTTTCCATGGTGGTTGATATTGTTCAGATACAGCTAAACATCAAATGCCAACAATGTTAAGCTACAAACTTTGCACAATACATTATGACGTTGTTGAGTTATGGGTATAGAAAGTATGAATAACATTACTGTTCCAAATACGGGACTGGAAAGTACCCCATTAAACATTCCTTCCCACCTATCCACAATACCGATACAACGATAACCCATTCCTTCCCCACTTCGTAAAATAAGATGTTATCTGCAAATCCACAGGCGACCACTGTAGTGTGGTACAGCTCCTCAGTGGGGAACAGTCCCATATCTACATAAGGTAGGCCTTGCGGAAGGATGTCAGATTTGTTCTCAACTTGTATTTGATTCATCTGGATTAGAAGATGGGGAGAAGGGGTTGAGGAGGTAGAATTGAATTCGAAATGATATTCCAGTATATGAAATTTGAGTGTGAGATTGCTGACTAGTCATGAGAGACTCTCGAGCATGCACTGCTTTGATGATCACTTTACACTTGCTCCTTGTCCTGTTACAGCTTGTGCGCCACTAGTGCTCAACA
Source organism: Kwoniella botswanensis (assembly GCF_036426115.1). Classification (NCBI taxonomy): domain Eukaryota; kingdom Fungi; phylum Basidiomycota; class Tremellomycetes; order Tremellales; family Cryptococcaceae; genus Kwoniella; species Kwoniella botswanensis. The sequence goes on along the minus strand of NC_088599.1, from coordinate 14,454,571 downwards.
CCCATCGAATATCATTCCGGATGATCCGACCTCCGAATTCTGAAACAAACTCATTTCCGACGGAACTCGGTCGACACTGCGCTTTTGTTCGAGATCAAGACGTGTTTACTGTTGACATTTACATTGCAACACACACAATTAACAGAGTTCTGCAACTACATTTCACCCGGACCAGCCAAAGAAGAACTGGCAGCTTGTGCGAGTATGCCACCGACAACTTCAATATCAGCAAAATCACAATCAAAGACCGACTTATCTCGTGCCCCGAGTGGTTCGATACAACTGGGTGTCAACCTACTTCAAGCTTTGTTATTCGATAGGAAATGGTATTGGCTGTTCGTATCTCTGCTCCTCATAGGGGAAGCTCTCTTAGGAGTACTGATAATATGGAAGATACCTTGTGAGTAAAATCAGCTTCTTCTTCACGGCCTGTCCGTGCTTGTTCAGCTGATATGTATGGTCGTGCGTATGACAGATACCAAGATCGATTGGCCGGCTTATATGCAGCAAGTAGAAATGTTCTTAGATGGTGAGAGGGATTACTCAAATATTGAAGGAGAGACAGGACCATTAGTGTGAGTACCATCTCATCTCCCTTTCATGCTGGTCGAGACACACGGTTGGGGCTGGTAGACGTAGAGGTTTTTGACTGATAATTGTGGATTGTGGATTTAGTTACCCAGCATTGCATCTATACATCTACACGTTATTTCACAGATTCCTTCCATCAATAGAATCCATCCGACCTGCCCAGTACATCTTCTTGGGATTCTATCTCACCACTTTACTCCTAGTATCGACTGTATACTACTTATCAGGATCAAACAATGGCAATACCAGAAACAAGCATTATCCTCAAATCTTACTTATCCCTTTATGTCTTTCAAAAAGATTACATTCGATATTCCTCTTGAGGCTATTCAACGACCCTATAGCTATGATGATCTTTTATGGGAGTGTGCTGGCTATGATGAAAGGTGGGAAACCCGGTTGGAGGATTGGAGGTGTTCTGTATAGGTAGGCTCCATCTTTTGATCATCAGTGAGTATCGAAGTACTAGCTTACTGGAAAGAACTACGTTTTAGTTTGGCATTAGGCGTAAAGATGAACATTCTCCTATTCTTGCCGGGATTGTTAGTGTTGCTGTTCCAATATAGAGGAGTTTGCGGGACGATTGAATCAGTGATGACAATCGTAATCATTCAGGTGAGTCGCGAGGACCGACGTGCATCTCGCTCGAATACCAGCATTTCATCGAAGCCGTTTGACTGTAACGCAGCTAAATCGACAATATGTTGTCAGGTTCTATTACCATCCCCATACTTCCTCTCATCAACATATCTCTCCAAAGCATATTTCACCTCTGCATTCGACTTCTCACGTCAATTCTTGTATGAGTGGACTGTAAATTGGAGATTTATAGATGAGAAGATGTTCTTGAGCAGGGAAAGAGCGACTTTGCTCTTAGCTGGACATGTGAGTGTATAACTGAGAATCCCACTCTGCTGCGTGATACATCACAAAGGTAGCGTGCAGCAATTTTGTGTTGAAAAGAAACAGTAGGTTGACTTATATTTTGATATGAAATAGTTGGGTGTGGTCATACTGTTCGCAGCGTTCAAGTGGTCACCTATACCTGGAGGTACCTTGACAGTGCTGAAGAATGGTTTGAATAGATGGTCAAGACCTGCTATCGGAACAGGACAATTACCATCTTATCGTGAGTCATTCAGAACAACCTGTCAAGAAGTCTTCTACGTACCAAAACGTGAATCAAATAATACTGACATATCTTGATCGACCATTAGATATCCCTTTAACACTATTCACATCGAACCTTATAGGAATTTTATTCGCTAGATCATTGCATTATCAATTCCAATCATGGTACTTCCATCAGTTACCATTCTTAATTTACTCAGGTGGAGCATGGAATAGTTTATCCTTGGGGTGAGTCCCTCAATATGTTGTTGATACAGGTGGAAAGCTGATGCCAATCGATCTGGGATTTCTGTTTCGCAGGATCGCGATATGGCTGATGATTGAATACGCATGGGAAATCACACCTGCTACACCTCTCTCATCGGGTTTGCTTGTGCTAGGGCATGTCTTGATACTTGGTGGACTGTTCTACAAAGGGAGCGGTGTATCAAATCAGGGCAAGGCAGAGAAGAAGAGTCAGTAGGATATGGCATGATACACTTGCTCGATCGTATGCATCGATTCACTACGAATGTAGTCTGTTGCATCAGATACAAATCATACGTATCTACCGATTGACAGGTAACTTCGTAATTCTAACATGTCCTCCTATGTCAACTATCTCCTCCCAATCGGCGGTAGCAGTGTAACGACGACTGTTTCGTCCGATTCGCAAGTGCATATCAGGAGTAGAATGAGATGAGCTGATGTCAGCTCAAATCTTATCATATATGGTGTCATTCGCCTCCCAGCGTGTTGTTCCTAATCAGTGGGTGGTCAGTCCGTAGATGGTCAATCAATTGATGCATATGATGTTATACACCCAAGCAGAAGTATTCGGTACGGGTGGTGAAGGACTGCCAAGGCTTTGCTATCCACCATGTCACTGTTGTGAGGAGTCATCCAACGACTATCGACCTGATTGTGTGTGGATGTTGTATGTGTGTGTGTAAATGATCGATCAAATACCAATCTGATTTTTTGATAAACATTTAGACATCTCAGCTATCTTTCACATCTTGGTCTTTCTATCTCATCCTATTCATCCTTTTGGCATCTTACCGACTGGATATATCTCCTCCTCACACGCTCCCCCTGGTCTCCCTCGCAAAGATATATATATACACCGTGTTCATACTTAACTCTCACATCAGCTGTACTTACATCTCAATATCTCATATCCTTACCTCCCCCTCGTCCCTCCAGACTCCTCTCAAGGATGACCGACGACCCTTTTCACCCTCACGAAAGTACCCCTGGTCATTCACCAGATATCGAGATGGCTTCTCCTACCGACCACCCTTCTGGCTCACCTTATCACCCATCCACCCCACCCCACCAAGCGTCTTCAGCCTTGTATGGTGGTCAATCACCAGAGATCTACACTTCACCTCAACCCAGTGGCGGCGTACCTGCAGGATCATCCAGCGCTCCTCTTCAAGCTACCCCTCCTAATTTGGGTAAGAGGAACTTCTCCGCTTTGCCTCCTCTAACTCCTCGAGAGTCGGAAGAACGCGAAAGACCCAGCACTGGCCTAGAGGCTGGCTTAGGTCTAGGATTAGAACTGGGAAATCCTTCCTCCTCTGCTTCTTCAAGGAATAACCCAGATCTTTCAACTAGCATCGACCGACCAGATAGACAAAGTGAAGAGGTGGCATCTCATCTCCTAAATCAACAAATTCATCTTGCCCATCCAGAGGTTGTCGAAGACGAAAGGGGAAGTTATGCTGCTCCTACAACACCTAATCCGACACCTGCAAGAGGTTCAGAACAAAGTGAAGCCATGGATGTGGATCAAGGCCCGGGTCAACCTCCTGCAGAACTCGTCGAAGCAATGACCAGAACGAAAAGGTTACAACGACGTATTCCAACTGATCCCCTTCCGGTCAACTTCAAGCCAGAGGTAGTACCGAGTAACCTCGATCTGACTCCTGATGAATGGAAAAAGGTCAGATTCGAATCGATAAAAGCGGATTTTAGGAAGACCTTGTTACCCAAATGGAGAGGTGAGTAGTCTTACCTGCCTTCACTACTTGATACTCTATCCGCATTGACATCATCCCTACTTCCTTAGAGCCATCCGGTACCCATAGAGTGATGGCTCCTTCTGGTGACCTGGCATGGGTCGATCCCTTCGCCTCCCCAACGCTCCCGCGAGCATTGATCCCAGAGTTGAGAATTCCACCCGACTTTGGTATAGACGATTTTAACGCCGCTCGAATCGGTTTGAACTTTATGGAAATGTTGGCGGACGACCTGAAATCTGGCGAGATGACCCCATTGGATCTCGATTGGCCGGTAAGACGACATGTCTTTGGATGTATCATGATGCAAGAAAGGGGTGAAGCAAGGACCCTTTTCCCTACATCTCTGGTGAGCTTTGTTGTAATTCTATTCAGTCGCCCCAGCTAATTCAGCAATGTAACTATGACAGGATCGAACCATTCTACCTGCAAGGCAATTTGAAGGAGTCGATTTGGACGAGACCGCCGCCTACACCTTTCGAAGGCCTTTGCAATGGGCCAGACCTCAACTCCACGTCACCTTTGAACTTTTAGCAGCTCAATCGAGTTTCAAAGATACCATGAGATTATACGGATTCGAATGTGGTAGAGTATTCCATTGCGATCCTACGTTAAGCCTCGAGCCGCATATTATCTCGTTAATCACCACTCAGCCCCATACTACCGAATTTGAAAATCTATATATTACCGTTTCGGAAATGATCAGTGCAGGTGGAAATTCCGACGTCTATAGAGGGACTTTACACACTCACGCGCACGGCGAACAGAAGACGGACATTGATGCGGAAGACAGAGATGTGGTGATCAAGGTGATTTGTCCAAAAGCATTCGAGGATGATCCGAGATGGGCTGCGAAGAAAGCGACCACGCGAGAGGCGAAACAATCGATGATCAACGAAATCACCATGTACAATAACCATGCGGCTGCGCTTCAAAGCGAAGTCATCCTGCGCTATTATGGATTATGGGAATGGAAGGATCAATTGAGGAAAAGCGATGGGGGTGACAGCGGAGATATGACTGAAAAGTCCTATCGGGTATTCATAGAGGTATTGGAAGATGTGGGTATATCAATGAATCAAAGATTTGGTTGGCCAGAGAATACCAGTCCTGACTCGATCAGGATCGAACACAAGTGAGTGTTGTTTTAATTACGGTATCTGTGCAGTTCTCGTGTTGGAGGATGGGTTGATGCTGACATTCTCCCGATTTCTATCGAGGTAAGAATGGAAATCTTAGCAGCATACGCTCAACTTCATAAAATGAAGGTTCACCATGGATACATTGGACCCGAAGTCATCAGATTCAACCCTAGAATTGGATATCCAAGTATTGATTCTGGAATCCGATTGATCGATTTTACCCATTCGCTCGTGGTTAGGTACTCTAGTCATTGCAAGGACGAACTTGATCATCTCCAATTGCTCTACAAAATCACGCATGAAGAACTGATGGAATTCTTCCAACAGATGAGAGAGAATTTCGAGTCGTTCACTTACATGGATGGATTGGGTCAACCGGAGTCGGATGAAGATTTGGATATGACATAGGGTTTGTATAGTGGTTGGGGTGTATTATGTTTTTACGGCCATTGTCTAGGGACGTTGTCGTTGTCATTGTCATTGTTGTCACGGCTTCTGTCATTTTGATGACTTGATAAGATCGTTGTAGCTTGTTAGTCTGGAGATCATGAAATAAATCAGTCATGTATTGTTGTAACCTGTCAATCCCGTCTCGAGTTTCGAACGTTTTCAATCCCAGTTCCGTCGGATACGAAGATGCGAAGATGCGAAGAACGAGCTTTGTCCCATCCTCCACCTCGGATTCGAATTGAAATGGAATTCCTTTCTTTCCTCGCTAAGTTATCTCACAGACCGTATATCACTCTCCAGCCTCAGCTATCACATTTAATAGTCCAACAGCCATTCCTAAGAGGTCCAGAAGTCTAGGAAATATACAATGGCAATAGTAGAAGAGATCCCCTCATCCCCTGATCCTATATCAAACCAATCATCTTCAACCCGTCAACGTAAAAACAAATCCAAAAGTAAAACCAACAAAGAAGTTCCCTCTTTGGCTATACCACTTCGTACACCCTCTTCATCAAGTTCATCGACCAGCACCAAACCTCTAATCGGTGTAGATCTACCTGAAAATTCAAGTATATATACCCTAAATCCAGGTGAAACTATCTCAACAGATCATCTATCCAATAACACCACCGAAGAACAAGAAGAAGAGGAGGAGGAAGGGGACGATGAGATATTCAATACTTTGATATTGGCCGTACCATTCACTTTCCTTTATTTGTTATTGGATATTTTAGTTCATTTGCAATATAATCATAGGCCTGATAAGTCGGATCTGATGAAGGGCTGTATAGTAGCGTTACCTAGTGAGTCTATTCATCCCATTGTCAAAACCGAATGATAGGATCAAATCAATCAATGTTGATTCTGGTTTTTGGGATATGCAATGGTAGCTCTTTATATGATAGTCTTGTATAGTAAGTATACTTACCTCATCACTCATATCATCCCGTTAGGTGGTAGGTGATAGCTGATAGCTGACGTATAAATAGCCAACAGACATGCTTCTCATTGGATAACAAACTCGTTCCTCATATCCGCTTCTCTCATAAGTGGATGTAGGTTGATATGGCTAGTTAACAAAGCTTCATGGAGCGTGGTCACCGCTGAGGTAAGTACGACTCATCATGGATCTATCAACTTTTGGACCTTTGTTATTCCTCGTTGTTGGTTGTCCTTTAACCAAACTCGAACTCGACTGACCGACAAATGCTTACCTTCCGATAAACCTCGTAGGCCCCTCCGATGGGTACGCTCTGGATACTTACCATCGTCCAATTACCCTTATCTCGAGCGGTGCTGGCTCTGGGTTTGGTAGGAGGTTGGATATGGTGGAAAGGAATGAAGCTGATGCCATAGTCAGAGTCTCAAGCAAAGATAAATTGCATGTATCTTGCGATGTTCACGAAAGTACACCAAAACATGTGAGATGAAATCCAAGAGCTTGCGTTTGATCATAATAATTCATGTCGTTTCATCTTGATCTTCAATTCATTCCATATGATGCTCTACAACATGAACGCGATTACAAAAAAACATATGATGATAAAGTACAACTTATAAGCGAGATATGATACTCAGATATTCATCGATCCCTCCCTCTTCAACCCTCCTCCAGGAGCTGGACCAGGTTTTCTTTGATATTTCCTTTTCTGCCCTTGCCCAGATAATTTCCTAGATTGTGACGAAGGCGGGGCATTCGGATCCAAAACTCTATTCAATTTCCAACCCTTCTGGGGACCAGGTTTTCTCTTCTCAGACTTATCTTTCAATGGTCTTCTAGGGTTCGCAGAAGTACTTGGCCTACCTCTCTTCTTACCCCTCTCATCACCCTCACCACCTTGGTTCGACCTCGTATTACTGACGACGTTGGGTTGATCATCGTCTAATCCTAGATAATCGTTTCCTACAATTTCCACCAGATCGTTAAGATTTGGATTGGCGATTCTACGATGTTGCTTGAGTACCTCGGACATGTATACCATGTGATCGAACCTTTCTAGGTATTTCGAGTAGATAGGGTTGGTAAGTCGATGTCTGATGATATCGAATGACAGAGGGACAGGTAAGGGTTGAGAGGCTGATGTTCCAGTTGGACGTAAGGGTGGGATCGGACGACACTGGCAAAGCAATAAGTATCAGCTGAATATTTCAACGGAAGAAACATCGTCAAGTAAGCTGACTCACAAGATCAGCCAAGAACTCCACCACCATATCTTCCATGTAATCAACCGTATCGATATCAGGTTCGGGCACATCGCCAGCTCCATACATCAGACGAGCGACTAGGCAGTAAAGAGTTGATTAGCACACCTAATCTGACAGAGTGCTGATCGCAACTCACTTTCATTCCTCATGGACCCTCTCATACCTTCTTGTCTCCTACTTCTGGTCTCGGGTGCAGCTGCAGGCACCGACGAGATTGTTTTTGGCTCAGCAGCTCGCGAATCGACTGCTTTTTGACCCTCTTTATCCTTTTCCCTCTCCTTAGCTCCGTCATCCTTCTGTACAGCTTTCACCTCGTTCGCAATAGAACTCTCTTTATTGGCTGAAGTAGAAGTAGCAGAAAACACAGCAGCATCTCCATCTCCAGTCTGGGCAGACGAAGCCGCAGCAGCAGCAGCAGCTTTTTCTTTATCCGCCGCGACTTTCCTTCGACGAGCTTCAGCACGTTTGGCCTTTTCCTCTTCCGTCCTTGGTTTCTTAGGTTTGACAGGTTTCTCCGTTGGTGTAGCCGCGTTACTATCCGTCTTATCCTTATCCTTCCCTTCATCGGTTTTAATCTGATCATCCTCTTTCTTATCTTTCTTCTTCTTAGGCGCTTTCTTCTTCTTTTCTTTCTCTACGGGCTTCCCATCCTGATTATCCCCCTCATCCCTTTTCTCGGTGGTTGCTTTGGTATCGCTCTTGAACGGTGACGGTGGACGAGGAATACCTTCAGGCGGTGGGGTGAATGTTTGAGTAAGAGGAACGACAGGCTTTGATATCTGAGGGGAAGAGATCGAAGCGGGATTGACGCTGAGATTCAGACTAGAGTTGGAGACAGTGTTCTGCGCGACCTTGGCTGCATTCAGCAACGCAGGATTGAAAGCGGGATTCTGATTGATAGGTCGAGGAGGCGCGGGAAGTTGAGGAGCAATCGTAGAAGGAGTGACAGTCTGATGACCCAATGGCAGAGGTGGGTTTTGCGATTGAACACCATTCTGCTGTAACTGAGACGGTGTGATTGCCTGATTCTGATTCGAGCTTTGTAGGAATTGCTGTAAAGCATTTTGCTGTTGAGCTTGTAGCCGTTGCTGCAAGGCCTGTTGCATGGCCTGAAGGTTGGGTCTGGGTTGAGCTTGACCTAGATTTTGCATCTGACCTGAAGCTTGAACCTGTTGTCTAGCCTGGGCCTGCGCTTGTTGAACAGCTAACAGAGCCTGCTGACGTTGATGAAAATCGGTCAGAGAGGCCAATTGAGAGGGATTGAACTGATGGGGTCGATTGGGTGAAGGCGAGGCAGTGGGAGAACTGAAATGCTGCAATGCCGTTGGACGTATACTGCCCATCATTGGTGAAGGGGTATTCATGTTCGGGTTGGGAGAACCAGTAGCATTTCCATTGGCATTCATGTTAGGTCGAGCTTGACCGAAGAAAGCTTGCTGGTTGAAATTGTTTGGGAATTGCGACATCTTGATCGACTCCCAAAATTTAGACCTGTTTGGTACAAAGGTACATAGCAAAGTCAACATATGCATAAAACGATATGGTGAATAGCAATAAAGAGACTAGCAATGTAAGAATGAGGATCATAGTAGCAGTATAAGCTTGCTTTAACCTCTCTTTCCAGCTCTCAACAACGTACACTTCGATCATAATTGATTCTCACAAAACGTGAAGGACCAATCATCACGAAGCCTAATTACGAGTCATCTTTATATAGAATATCAACTCGTCATCGCGCGCATGTATAACAAAGACATATCCCATCTTTCCCTTCCGAAGAAGGTAGTCGATAAGATAATACAATGCCATTCAGAGACGGGCTAGAGATGATGATAATGATGAGTACGCGTGAGAAGAAGGGAATCGAGGAAAGTCAGAGAATGGATTGAGCTAAAGTTGAATCATTTCAAGGTATCTAGGGGAAAGAGTAGAGGAGGATTAAATCTCAAGAAGCAATGAAGGAAACTTACGTCCTCAAACTTACTGGCAAGGGTTATTTGAGGACGAGACAAAGAGACCTGACGGAGCAGCGGAGAGTCAGCTCAACTTCCTTTCGCAGTTGTACAAAATTGTATAGATAGTCAAAGGAGAACAGATCAGATAGTGTTTTTTGGTATGTTTGGTTTATCGCTCACGATCACTCGGTAGCAGAACTGAATAATTTGTTACATCATTGTAGGGAGGAAGGAGGAATGTATGTTGACACAAGGTAGGAGGCGAAGAAAGAGACTCACTGTTGCGACTTTTGCAGTAGATCAATCAAGAACTCTGCTTTGTCTTGTGCTATCGGTTATGAGAATGGTATCATGTTGGTTTGACGAGAAAGTAAGGAAGAGAAGCTGGAAGAGAGAGAGAGTGGAGATGCATTTTATACTGAGAGCTCTGATGTAGGCGGTTTGGGCATTTGTTTGATTATCATGTCCATAATGCCGTCATATTCCCGTAGGTGGCACCCGAATCACGCTTACTTGCATTTGCCACCCAACCTATCTCATCGTTGAAAACAATCAAGATGTATGAGCTTCGTTTTCTTCGCTACCTTCCTTGCTCATACCTCATTTATCCTTATTAAGCCAAACCAAAACCCATCAAAAAGCAATGGGTGCCGATGGAGGATCAATTCCCGATAGAAGGGATCTAGTCAGAACCAAAGCTCAGGCCGGTCAGACTGATAAATCGTTGTTGAGGGAGTTGTACATCCTCTGCGCCTTGAGCAAAGTAAGTATACTTGCCACGTTATCAGGCTAAGAACATACAGCTCACGTATGTAAATTCACTTCCCGTTGCAGAAACCACTCAGTAAACCTGTCGTACTCGATCCTTTGGGAAAACTGTACAACAAAGATGCTATACTAGAATATTTTTTAGATAAATCAAAGTACGGGGATGGTGAACAGATCTGTGGACATTTGAAAGGTATTAAGGTGAGCTAGGACTGCGCAACTCTGTCCATCATAGCGGAGGTAGCTAATCTTCAGTTCGTTTGGTCGGTTATAGGACTTGATCACTCTCAACTTGACTCCCAATCCAGATTATTCACCACCAACAGCAACAGCCGTATCACAATACACCAAAACACCCTTCATATGTCCACTTTCCCTCAGAGAGATGTCGGGTGTGATCCCATTCATCGCTATCAGATCATGTGGTTGTGTATTCTCAGAAGCAGCTTTGAGAGGTATAATACCGAACCTTACAAAAGGTATAACCACCAGTACTCCCGCTCAGGAGTTGACTCCGGAACAAGCTAAACCCGTCGTACCTGTTGATGGACAGAAAGAAGTGACATGTCCAAATTGCGGAAAAGGATTTGATCCTTCTCTGCCTACCGCCATCATACCCATCAACCCACCTAAGAATGTAGAAGATCTATTGTTGGAGAATCTATTGTTGGCTAGAGCTTCGGCAAAATCATCCAAGAAACGTAAAAACACAGAAAAGTCAACTAACGGTGTAACAGAAGTGTCAGAACCACTGAAGAAAGTCAGCAAAGTATCTTCAACAACGAATGGATCAGCTTCACCTATTCCTCGTGTGAATTCACCGGCAATAAGTGGGAATGCAAGGTCGGTACAGGATAAATTGGCAGAACAGGAAAAGAAAAGGTTGAAAGCTCAAGAGAATATGAGCGAAGCTGTGAAATCAATGTTCAAACCTAAAGATAACGGGGGGAAGAAGAGCGGTGCGGATGATTTCTTCGGCAGGACATTCACAAGGGTTAGTTGCCTCTCCCTACACTGTTTCAGGATAAAGAGATGACAAGCTGACTCTCGCCCGTTCTCCCAGTATGCCTAAAAACGAAGTATGGTCTGTTGATGGGCTTTGGGATTGGTGGATAAATTCTGTCAAGTGTATGGCCATGGATGTAGCGGCTTTTTGTGAGCAATTGTAATAGAACATCTGTGTTGTATCATCCGTATATGCATATCCAGTTCAAAATAGATAGGAGGAGGATGCGGCCGACTCAACTTGAGTGTACAGTACGAGTATGGTAACGACGCATCGAAGGGCGCAATTCATATTCACACAACTTGATAACGCACAGACATCTTCCAACTCACAGTGCGGTGAACATGATCATCGATATCACCAACATATCTCATTACTCTTTCCTCAAAGTCACCACCCAACCTAGTCATCAGTCTTTCTAAACTCTAAGACCGACCTTTCTTGGATCTTCCGGCGATGCCACCTTCTTCACCCACCCCATACCGTTACTCCACCTCCTTGATACCCTCTTCACCACTCAGTTCCACCCCAAATCCATTCCGTAGACGACAGCGTCTTCGATCATCTTCCGGGGACACCATCATCAAGGGATTATCCAATTGGAGAAGACAGGCCAAATCAACTTCCCAATCCACTTCTACAGCTGCGACTCGGAATCAAACTCGATTTACTCATAACAACGAAAACGATTATGAACTGACATCGTCTAAGAAACGGAAATCTAAAGGATCGGGATTGGGTATGGGGATGAGAGGGACACCCGCAAAGATTGTTAAGAGAAGTAGTAAAGCAGTGAGTGTGACTCTATATCCAGCAGACTACATCGCAGAGGTCCTTCTAAGTCCTGCTATTGTTTAATATGGACTTGAGCTGACATCAGCACCTGGGAATAGAGTATCGGACCCACTTCTACTCCTATAGCAGATACTAAGAAGCGATGGGAAGGTGAAGATGCGGCGTTGGACATTTCTACTCGATCATCTACTACATCTTCACATCTCCTGACAGCGGAGGAAATCACTTCTCCCAGTATATCTGCTTTCGGAACTTCACCTATCCTCCCTTTAATGCAGCGTAGGGGAAATACCCCTTCGGCTCTCCCGGGTTATACTCCTGTAGACGATTCGTTATTCTCACCATACCATCGAGTCAGGTCTAGACGTGACGATACGTTGCTCCCTGCACAGGCAGACTTGGTGATCCCTCTGAACGATCTTACTTCTACTTCTTCTCGTTCAACCTCCAACGTCGATGAAACTACTCCTAAGGCCGGCAGCCGAGCCTCCTTATCAGCTGAAGTTACTCGTTCGACAACACAAGGTGACGAGCGGACTCTCGAGGATGATAACGACGATGGACGATGGGAGTTCACTATCCCTCTCAATGATCTTTCCCAATTCAAGAAGAGACGATTACCTCGCTCATCAAGTGGATCAAGTAAGCTCAAAGAGAGAAGATCAACACCCAGGAAGATACCGGGGATGGATAAGACTCCTTCGATCTCCGATACGTCTCCTAGCAGTGATAGCTTGGTACGAAGACGACATGAAGCTACTGTGAACATAGCTGAAGAGAGACATTCGTTGGATATCTCGATCGAAACTGTTCGAGGTTCCGAATGGGACGTGGAGGCACCCATGGTCGTTCCACAGAGTCAATCCAACAACGACTGGGATGTAGAGTACCCCTTGGGTGTTGATGCTGAAGACCTTCCTCAAGATCAGTCCCATGCGATCGAGATGGCCGCCGCACCTCCGGCCTCGCCTCGACAGACCAGTCCCGCTCCGAGCTTCTCGGACGGTGAAGATGACTTTGCTGATACAGCTGCCGAATTTCCTTTCACTCCTACCAAAGCAAAGGTCCATGTAGACAAGTCGACATCCACTGGAAGTACATCGACTGGCTCGGATTCAGATAATGATTCGTACGGTTTCGAGTGGATGGAAGACATAGTTCGGGGTGAGTTTCTTCGTTTGAATGTCAGCTACTATGGCTGATCAACATGTTTCACTTAGAAAAGATACCCCAGCCTTATGATCTGTCCTCAGGTGCTAATACTCCTGGTCCCGCCCCTTCGCCTTCTCCCATCTCATTCTCAACAATCACTTTTACACCCCCGATCAATCGTACTCCCACTCCGGAAGTCGAAGAGAGACAATCAGCTGGTACCCGTACTATCAAGGGGATTTGGAAAGGCGCGCAGGTCATGCAACGTATCGAGAATGGAGAAATACAACAAATTGCCCAGGAAGACACTGGTGAGGAGACAGATGATGAGTGGAGTGATGAGACTAGACCGAAACGAAGGAAGTCCAAGGCAAGAGAGAAGTCTGATTTTCCGGACTCCACTGATGTGTGTGATAATTCCGCCTGAGCTTGGGTAAGTCGAGCTGATTCATGTTGAGATGAGATAGGAAGCTATCCAAACTAGACAAGATCGTATCGCCCATTACATCGACCTAGCAGAGAATTACGAACTTCATGTGGAATATGTGCTTTGGTAGATCTAATCGGAACCAGGTCATTCCGACACATACAAGTTACTGTGCAGTCGAAATACCGAGAGGAGGAAGATGGTCATTCCGTCGGCCGAATTGAGGCGTTCATCGGCCGATGTCGGATCTGTCCGATTAGATGTTATGTCATGTTATGAATTTTCCATATCGATGTGATGTGATTTTGACGAGATTCGTTTGGATGGCGAGTCGAGTGCAAGTCCATACTAGTGCATCCAACACTTGCATCAAGTTACTACTATACTAGCTTATCATTGTTATCTGACTATCTGTGAACAGACCATCTGCGAGTCATTCATCTATTCGCATCTGCAAGATCAGGACTACCTCTCAATATCGACCTATGTCTCTGTAGCAGTAATCGGATCATTTGCCTAGTCACGAGACCTCCTCAAGATGACCACTCAAGCTAAAGCTGGATCTGGGTCATCATCTCGAATGGCTCATACCTACTCCCACAATGCAGCAAGTCCATTGGAAAGATCTGCATCTCGTATATCCAATGCATTAAGTAGGATTCAATCTACCGAGGCGTACCCACCACAGGATAGGGATCTTGGAGGGACATCCAATGATGAATCGATAATTATAGATGATCAAGAGGGAGAGAAAGAGAAAGATATCACTGCCAGTAGTGATGATTCACCATCGAAAGATAAAGGAAAAGCAAAGGCTTTGATAATAGACATAGAACATGTTCCTGTAGAGGATGATCCTAGAGATTGGTCAAATGGTAAAAAATGGTTTGCTCTGTTGGTAGTCACTGCTGGATTGGTAAGTGATTACGCCTTTTTGTCGAGATATACGATATACAGTATACGATGTACAATATGATATTCCCATGGAACGAATGGCTGATCATGTGCCGCGTGTGTTTGTGATACTCGTAGCTCGGTCCAGTCATGGCTGCAAGTATATATAATCCAGTGATCAACGAATTAACAGAACAGTTGAATGCTAGTGAGGCCGAGACTGGTTTGAGTCTGAGTATGTATATATTGTGAGTCGATATTCTCCTTTTTCACATATTATCTTAAGGCCCGTGTGATTATCTGGTTTTGGGCGAATTAGCTGACCCAGTTGACTCGTCGTTGTCTATTTAGATTCCAAGGTTGGACACCAGTTGTATGGGCGATGATATCGGAGGTACATCCATTTCCATAATCTGAAATACTAGGCATGAAGATTGGCATAGCTGATCGAGATGCTCCCGTTGAATAGGTGACGGGACGTAAAGTGAATATCGATCATTAATGAAAGAGATCATTTAGAATGCTTTTGTACTCCAACACTGACTTGTCATTTCGTTGCAGCCAGTATACCTAACTTCGTTCGCGGTGAGTACCTCATCTGATATATATTACTGTATCACATCGTAGCTGACAGATGTTACCGTGATCCGCAGATATACATCGTAGCTCTGATAGTAGCGTCGCGGGCCAATTCTATGCCGCTGTTGATCGTCATGAGAGCATTACAAGCCACCGGTTCAGGGGCTGTGACGGCGTTGGGAGCGGGTAGTCTGGCAGATATGTACGAAATGCACGAGAGGGGTACGAAGGTGAGTTGTAAAGTGTACCAGTAACATCGAGAATACCACACACATTTCAGACTATTTTAACAATTTAATCCTGATCTGGTTGTTCTATGTTATAGATGGGTTTATACTATGGACTTCCCATGCTTGGACCAGGTGTGGCACCCTTACTAGGAGGAGCATTAGGTCAAGCATTCGGCTGGAGAAGTGTATTTTATTTTTTGGCCGCTTATGCGGGAGTAATGATGGTTGCCTTCGTATTCTTCCCTGATTCATGGAGAAGAGAGGTGAGTAGTCTCGAGTTTTTCTTCTTCTTTGTAATATCATACGGTGATTATGGACTGATCAGTACTTTGATATTCGTAGAGATCTAGAGTATATCAAAAAGCATTATCTAACGCGACTAAACGAGCCGAAGCGCAAATGGTTAAAAAACAACTTCGTATAGAAAAGAAACAACGAAAAGCAAGATTGGCTAAACCTTCAGATCAACTTGAAGATATACCTGATGTACATACACCGGTGGAATCCAGAAGACCGAGTCAAGAAGATATCATGCTACCTACTCAGCCCGTAGAGGTGGATGTGGAGAAACAACCTGGTTTTACTCGTCAAGGCGAGATCAAAGTGAAAGCCAAGCGAACATGGTATGGCAAGAAGATATTGAAGGAGCAGAACGAAACGGTCAAATTAAGTTTCAGAGATCTGAATCCTCTACCTACTATGATTAGCGTGGTGAGGAAACCTGCCAATTCAGTTTTGTTGACTGCATCAGGTGAGTTCGCAAGTATATCTGCACTTTCGATCTTTACATCGAGAGTCCTTTGCAAAGTAGTAAATGATGTGGATGTTTTGTGGAAGAAATTCATCTCGATTTCTTTGGGTCAATGTTGCTAATTCGTCGTATACCTTGACAATCTAGGTATCTTGTTTGCCGCTCAATATACGATAGTATACACAGCCTCGATAACGCTAGGCGACGCACCGTATAATTACAACTCGCTTATAATCGGTTTGGTCCTCTTGGCATTTGGGATAGGGAATATCATGGCTAGTATACTGGGAGGAAGATACAGTGATATGGTTTTGAGGAGGCTGAAGAAGAAGAGTGGGGGTGTGATGGTTGCCGAGGTGAGTTAACAATACGAAATAGTATCGTAATTCGGTCCACTCGTCAAATGTCAAGCATAGTCGATCCCTCATTCAACAGATCTCATTATGTATCGAGAGTGGACCAAAGCTAAACACCTCATACATTCGCAGATGCGTCTCAAAGCCACTTTCGTAGCTATGCCTTTCCTAGTTTTAGGTGTACTGGCCTACGCTTGGACGGCAGAGGAGAAGGTTCATATAGCTGGTATAGTCGTTTGTCTCGTCATATCTGGATTCGCATTGTTGTGAGTTTTAACCGACCAGACCCATCATTGGTCTACAATTTTGTAGTATTCGTACGGGTCAGTCCAAGTATACTTACTGATTCGTGATTTTGTTAGATGGATATACTCTTCAACATTAGCTTATCTGGTGGATGCCAACCCCGGTATATCCTCTTCGGCGGTATCCTTGAATTCATTGTTTAGAGGTGTCATGGCATGTATCATGTCCCAGATTGCCGTTCCCATACGAAATGGAATAGGTGACGGAGGGCTGTATACTCTCTTTGCTGGGTTGTTGGCATTGAGTTGTGCGGGGTTAATATTACTTGCTTGTGAGTTATTCTCACACTGACGCTCTCAAAAGATTCTTACTGATGGAATGGTCTCATGACTTGATAGATAAAGGTGAAAAGTGGAGATCGCCTGATCATAAGTCATCTCCGAAAAAGGATGTTGAGAAGTCGTGATTTATCAGATAGAAGGGTTTACAGAAGTCAGAGATAAAACGATAGAACGAGGTCGGATACAATGGAGTGATAACAACACTTGAATAATAGCTAGCATATGACCAATTCATGCCTTGTCAAAGAATCCTGTCCTGTATGTATGAATATAGAAAGAGAGATTACCACTCGACGCGTCCAATGGGTTTTGGATTCTCAAACGTCATACCTATTCAGGGATAATCAAGCGGGGAGTATGTTTATATGTTTGAGGAATTAAATGATGATTATGAGGAATGCGATGGACTAACTAGATGCCACTTTGGGTAATCCACCACAGACCATATCCCACCACTCAACAACTCGTCAACAACAACAACACCTCACAACTCATAACCCATTATCCGTATACATCTTCATATCTATATCCCATCACCGCTCACACCTTACCATCATCAACATGCTCAACCTCATCAGACCTACCCTCATGGGCACTGCCCTCTCCCTTCCTACCGCCTCCTCCAGGATCGCAGTGAGGAGCTTTAGCGGATCAATGGTCGCTCTCAAGAAGAAGGTTATTGGTGAGTTGATCGAATCACTCTGAGAGATGATCTGGATGAGGATAGTCGCATACTCTGGCCATGGTTCGTAGGAAGGGATGACTCCGCGTCATGAAATCAACCAACCTTATCATTGAGACTGTCGATGATATAACAATGACAATATAGACCAAGTCTAGTCGCGTGATCGTGTCAGACAATCGTTATCTACTTCCTATATATTCCCTTCCGAGATTATTCCACTCTTCTAAATCATTTTCGTTTTAAGCATTGAACGTGACGCTAATTTTGACAGTCCCTCAATAGACCCTACCCTCCCCGTCCCTCCCAAAAACCCTCCCTCAGCCTACACCCTCTTCTTCAAGCAATACGTACTCGACCCATCCAACCACGTCCGTAACTCAGATGGTAAACTAGATATGAAACAAGTAGCAACTGCAGCAGGTCAAGCATGGACCAATCTCCCCTCTTCATCCAAATCTCCTTACGACACCGAAGCCTCCTCTTTGCGAAAAGAGTACGAGAGTGCGTATAGGAAATTTTGGGATAGTACTACGTCCGAAACCAGACGTGAGATTGAAAGTGTCACAGGAAAGAAGTTGAAAGTACCAGGTGGAAAGAAAGCTTATCAGAAGAGTGTTTCTGAAAGATCGGGTAATCCAGGTAAACCCCTTACACCCTATTTGGCATTTACAAAGGAGTTGAGGGACCAAAGTAAATTGGATATCCCAAGTGATTTGACTCCGAGAGAAGCGTTCTTGTATGCTAGTAAAGAAGCGGGAAGACTCTGGAAAGAACTTGGAGAGGAAGCTCAACAGGTGGGTTTTGTTTGTCGTGATGATTGATCATCAATACATAACACATGATCTTATACCTTATCTCAAATTGATGATCTTTTTGTTCGCTTACGTCGAATGAGTCTTAATCGCTGATTCAACAATTGTTCTACCCTTTGCAGACCTACAAAGATACCTATGCAGCTGCTAAAGCCAAATGGGAAGAATGGAAAGTTACCCAAAAGGATCTTTAAGTGATAAAATATAGAAGAGAGAAGTAGAATCGTTACGGTCCAGCAGAAGAGAGGACGGATGATAGGCGATCCGATGTGGAGCAGTCTTGTTGAGTTGGTGATAGGTGTTTCAATCACAAGGATGTGTAACTTGGTTCGTTTGGTAATAAACAAACCTATTTTTACATTTTGACTTATAACTTAGTTGGGATTGGCGAATCCATTTGAACCTTTTCTTTTGAAGTTGGGTTCCATATATATATATATATATATATATATATATGTTGGTTTAGGTAGTTTTGGAAGAATGATCACCGATGAAGAAAGCGATAGATATGAAATACCATACTACTCTGCAGATGATGATCCACGGGTCGTATCGGTCTGTTAGCTTTCAACTCACATTGAATGTTAGGTGAGTGAGTGGAAGTCCGATCGAGTCGACGATTCAACGATTCAACGATTCAACGAATTGGTGATAAAGATAGATAACTTGGGTTATACGTCCAGTTGGTTTGATTTGGAAAATCATCTCCGTGCAATCAACTCTGATGATTCACATGATGATCAATGAACAAACAACTTCAATATTCGTCGCCTAATCTTTATCTCTGGCTTGATGTAGAGACTTGACTCCACAACGTCAATACCTGTATTCAACGTATCTTTCAACCCAAATGCCTTTCCTTTATTTTCTGTTAGTTCACCAGTCGCGATTACGGAAACGTCGATATGATCGATCAGTTACCACACTGAGGATGCGACGCAGCGTTCACGTCAAAGCTTATAGAAGATATCAGTGAGGAAGAACGTAACGTGCCGTCTAAAGCAATTTTCATGAAAGAGGACAACATAAGTCTGATAGGAGATTGACTTGACATGGATTGGATTGATTGGATTGGTTGATTTCCGAGACTATTTAGTTTTGCATCACGATTCCTTTTTCCCTATGATCTAACTACAAGATAGAGATTGAGTCTAATGATATGGGAGGATAGATGCGTTTAGTGGTGGTGACCACCGTGGAGGAGAGCTTCGTCACCTTGGAAGTTGAGGGTGTAGACTGTTATACACATCAAATCACATCAAATCAGCTTCTTTTCTCAAACCTCTCATCAAGTTCTATGCATTTGTAAGAAAAAAAAGGTACCCACCTGATCCACATTCTGGGCATCGGTGGTTCTTGAGTTCAGTGTTGACGTTGAGCCAGATGGTATCGTGAGAATCGGCTGGGTAACCGGTACAACCAACTTGTCTTTCTGGGTACTATAATTTGACATTGTAAATTTAGCATTTCGACATCCCGGTTATGATACTCTGGCGCGAAGGGACGAAGGCAAAGAAATACACGACGACTTACCAAAGAGTATACGGGGATGGGTTCATCGACGGTACCTAATCTGGTGATCTCGAGTGGTTTCATGTCGAATACATCGACACCTTCGAGTTTACCGAGGAGCTCGAATCGCTCAATACCGGTAGATTGAGCTTCACTATTGATTCGAAGGGCCATTGAGGTATTGGATCGTTATTGAATGGACAAGATTGTAGTAGAAAAGCGAGATAGAGGGGAGTTGAAATAATAAGGATAAAACAAGTCAGTTGTCACTATTCATTTTCTCACATATCCTATCCGTAGCTTCCTCGCAATGACAACATTGTACACCGTTCTCCTCTCCTTCCACGATGAGAGACAGAAACTCACTCAGTAGGGACTTCTCCTGCTTTCGCTCCGGGACCAAGCAATTGAGGGGGACCATGTCCAGCCGATCTGTTGACTGAGACTGAGAAAGCTCGGAGGGGTTGTTGAGCGACGATGGGTCGTCTGAGAGCTGGGGAGATAGCCTTGAATGATCTGAGGACTGAAGCCATTTTGCAGGTGTGTGGGTGAGGGTATGGGGTATGAGTGGGGAGTAGATACAAGACAAAAGATAAGGTATGAGAATAGCACCACTCGAAGTGAACTCGAAAAGCGAGCAACAAACTAGCAAACCAGCAAACTAGGAGCTAAGCATACCTGACAGATGTAGCGTGGCTCTTACGCAAATGAGAATTGGAGAATTATCCCAATCCCAATCCCTCATTCCCGGATCCAACCGACTGAATTCCCATACCATACATACTGCACACCATATCACCGAGGGGTTATGCGATGTGGCACTCGTGCGCAACACACCCGTGCGTGACTTTGTGTGAATGGGAATGAAGGGTGTGCTTTTATGCTTTTATTTCGTATACGCGTCATGCGAAAGAGAGTCGACAAAGACATTACAAAAGTCTAATCTAGACCATCAAGTAGCATACCATCAGCATCGCATCGGTATCACCGTATCTGTCCAACACCCAATCAGCCTGTACTGGCTGCTGTTGGCAGTCCGGCCATCTATGGATAGATATTGGTATCCCCTCGCTGTACAATCCATCCAGTAGGATATCGTAAGTCCCCGTCCGTCACATTCATCGCACCACCCACTGAATCATAATATGTTGCCTATCTATACAGATGTCCCGCCCTACACCTCGACCGACTTATGCCCCCGACCCTAACGGATGGATAGACACCATCCCCTCATCATCCTCTTCATCCCGTCGACCGACACAACGTCCGTTGCTATCGTTCAACCACGGTATAGCTACACCTTTGAGCTCGGGATATAAATCGGCCAAACCTGGACCTGGACCCAGTGCAAGTGCAAACATCAGAAAGCGACTGTACGATCAAACGCCTCTGGGACAGGTGAAAGATAGACAAGGAACTCTGAATAGGTACTTGAATACTCCTTCAACGATGTCCGACAAGGAACGTAAACTACCGCTGAGCGATAAAGATGCACCTGTACAATCTCATAATTCGGTCAGAAGCGGGTTGATCTTTGGTAGCAATCAGAGAAATCAGACGGACCAGGGACAAGGGCGAGGTGTTCAAGGAAGTAAATTAAAGGTTCGGGATGATTTTTGGCACTCCGATGATGCAGAAGAAGAAGATTTGCAGAAGAAGGCAACTTTAATGATGGCTAGTCAGATCAGGGGTAAATCTCAGAGGAAGGTTTTGGAAAAAGAGAATCAAGTGCGGTTACCGCCCATCAGTCAGCAGCGATCTCTCAAGAAGGATGAAGTCGCATCTGCGAAGACCCATAAAAAGACGGATGATCGGCCTGAAATTTCTTCGTCGAGCAGACGGAGGACATCTGAGATTGTTAGGAATGTTATAGAGCCCTCTTTGCCGCCTCCGGCACAATCGACCAGATCTCACGACAAATCACTAAGATCGCAAGAACGTGGCATGACCGGAACACCCGCCCAATCTACTCGTTCTCACCACCACAGATCACCTTCACCTACGCCTCCTCGGAAGTCTCCTTCACTACCTGAACTCACACCATCACTATCACCCGAGCCGGAAACTGAACCTACTCAGCCTCGTGCGCCCTCATCATCCCCTGGTCCATTCGATCCGTTGCCTCCTACAGAGCGTACACCTTTGATTTCAAAAATTTCTTCACCACCACCACCACCTATCACACCTATACCCGATTGGGTCATGAACAACCACCGACAAGTGAACGGTAGGAACCCTTCACAGTTCGCTGCTATCCCTTCGCCCTGGCGTAGGAGGGACGAGCACCCACATCCGCCTGATGACGAGCCACCCCAGGCTAGCGACGGGAAGATGAAAAAGAGGAAACGGGAGATTAGCAAAGAGGAAGAGGTCAATAGAAGAGTTCTTTTAGCTGCTCATGAGAAAAGGCATAAGACGCCTTCACCGGGGAAAAAGGAGAAGAAATTGGTCGATTTGTCTTCTTCTGATCCCCCGGGTTCCGAACCTATGCTTGAAAACGAAGAAAAGAAAGCTCCCAGCGAGACTCCCTCTCCCTCAAACAAACGATCAAAAGCAAGTGGGAGGGAAGGAAGAAAAGCGTTGACACCTATCAAAGTCAATGCGTTGAGAGGTACGATCAGTTCTTCAAATATCGGCAGAAAGCCTTCGCAGCAATCTCCCTTCACACCTCGCAGCAGACCGAGGAAAGGTCTACCCATACCTGTTTCACCACTACCGCGAGATTCTATAATGCAAATGCAAAGAGATCAATATACCGAAAGGGAAAGGTCGTTATCACCTTCACCTATCAAGGCTACTTCCAAAGTATTTCCAAGATTATCAGGCAAATCACCTTCCTCTGCTACTGATCTTACCAATCGAATAGACGAGGTTGAAGAGAGAGAGCAATTACATGCAAGATTGAATAAAGCAGAGAATGTTGGTAGAGGCTCTGAACCGCCCCATACTCCTCGGAAGCCCTCTCCTAAGAGGTATCATCGTCAGATCACTTCTTCTAGAGCTCGATCCATCCGACCCAGATTGACGGAAAGGCAGGAAACACTTTTCGTACTACCTGATCCGCCTGCCCAACCTCGATTCCCTACGCCTCGACGAGGAGGAAAAGCGGATGATGGTCCTAGGGAATGGAAAGCCGCTGAGATGGAGCCTGAGACACTATTATATTGGGGGTTGGATCATGAGTCTGTGGACACTAAGGATGGGATTGAAGCTCAAGATAATGCATTGCCTGAAGAAGAAGTGGCGCAGGAGCAAGATGAACGGGATAGGGTACAGAGCCAATCTCCAACTCCCGAACCTCCCCTGTTCAGTCCGGGTTTGGAGGATCATTCGCCGGAGCACGGGAAGGACAGAAGACCAAGTTTCGGGCATAGATGGTCAAGTAAAAGCGTAAGTAACGATTTACATTTCATGACATCTCGTCGTCCCGCAAAAAGTCAAAGCTAATAAATACAAATCCTTGTGATATGTAGATTGAGCCTACTGCCCTATCTCAAGACTTTCCTAGACTATTGGCTTCTTCCCCCACTCCTTCGAACAAGGAGGACAAATCCCCCTCTCGTTCCTCTCCATCATTAGCTGGGAGGCGTCACGATGGTACGGATAATGCGACACGGGAAGACCCTCAATCAGATGCGATGAAACCGAAACCTGCCTCGAGCTCACAATGGGATCATCTTAATCGTGGAATTCTAGCCGCTGGTACATCACAACCACCGAAAGCTTCTCAGAAGCAGAATAAGAAGAGAAAATCCCGCTCAACTGCCGACGAAAAGGAACAACAGAGTAAACTTGCTTCGTTTGGATTTTTCAATGATAGACCTAACAAAAGGATGAATAGGGATTTTGAGAAGAAATGGGAAGATGAGGAAGATCTTGATATTGATATACCTGAGGACGACCAGGTCATCGAAGCTGGCCAGGAAGAAGAGAAAGGCAAAGGCAAGAAATTGGATAAAGTACCTTCACCACCTCTTCATCCTTCTTTACGACCTGCTGGGATCAGAGAACTGCAAAGGCGAGAAGGGGAGAAATCTAGATCTGGGTTTAGGGGATCACCAGATCAAGGAATTACTCCAAATAGGAAGAACACTACTACCACCGCTGCTGCTGCTGCTATAACTTTGTCATCGCCCGAACCACCTTTATTTGATGTGCGCACATCCAGTCTGACGAGCGGTACTGGTAGCTCTCAGACTAGTTGGTCAAAGACTCCTGGATCGACGAGAGAATGGTGGGACAAGTTGGGTAACAGACGGACGAGCGAGTTTGGTACTATGGAATGAAACAAGATACCAAGATCAAGATGTTGTGTGTATATATGTACAGTTAGCGTGCAATTGTAGATAAGATGAATATCAAGTATCAGTAGGTAGGTTTGTTGGAACATCTCATTATTTTAATCATACCTTTGTGTGTATATACGTAGGAATAGGGCATGCAGAATGCATATACTTGATGAAGGGATTGTGGAGCCTGTACTCGTACAGACCAGGTTGTCTCATCGTCCTCTGCCAGGTGATCAGAACTTGAGAAACATGTTGCAGTTAAGACCCAAGAGGCGCCTATACGAACAGATCTAAGCGCTTGAAAGGGATCAGCTGATTATGGGAGATGCATACAAAGTGAAAAATGATGATGTGGAAGATGAATATGCGGTTACGCTACTCTCCAAATAGCCGCTCCTCACTTCTTGCTTTCGTTCTGCAGGTCAAAAAGTCAGAAGTATTCGCTTCTCAACCTCGTCCTATTTTCTTTCCTTCAGATAAAATATACGTACAGAGACTGTCGTTAGACTGATTGTATATAACATAAACGTACTTTGACTACCAGAAGACTCCTTTCAGCCCTTAGCGCTGGTCAAATCGGTTATCAATTCGATCACTCCTTTCTCCTCATTTCGATAGATCCATCATCATCATCATCATTTGATCTGATCTAGTCTCGATCCCATCCTCATCCATATCCATATACTGCTATAAGCTATAAATATCAGAACTGTCTCCATCGTTGTTCAAAGAAAATCAACTACAACATGTCACCAGTAGCTACCAACACACCTAACGCACCTGCTCAACCGGTAGGCGGGAAAGCGAAATTCTCAACTCAACAAATCATCAATTTGGAACATGAGTATTCAGCGTGAGTCTTGCTCAGTATCAGCTTCGCGTTCAGTCTCAAGAGGTAAGGACAAGATGATAAGCTGACTTTTCATCGTCATCGTATAGACATAATTACCACCCTTTACCTGTGTAAGTTATATCTTATTTCGGATGGCCGAAGACACTGTCTATTTGTCTATCAAAGAAGTTTTTTCGTCCTCATGTCACTCTTTGATGCTGTCGGGACGGTAAAGCTGATCAGTGTCTGTATGCATCCGTTCAGATGCTTTGAAAGAGGTGAAGGAGCCCATGTGTGGGATCCTGAGGGTAATGAGTACCTTGATTTCTTAGCTGCTTACTCGTGAGTACATCATCTGTTTATCAAGATCGTGGTTCTTTGTTCTAGAAAATTAATGACATTTCGCTGCTGCATTCAGGGCTGTCAACCAAGGTCACTGTCACCCTGATATCCGTGAGTTCACATGCACCTCGTTTCCTATAGCATGATCATGGCTGATCATGTGCTTTATACTCAGTACAAACACTCATCACCCAAGCATCCAAGCTCACCCTCTCCTCTCGAGCCTTCTACTCATCCAACCTCGGTCCATTCGCAGAGAAAATAACCAAGATGTTCGGCTTCGACATGGTCCTACCCATGAACACGGGTGCCGAGGCAGTCGAGACAGCCATCAAATTAGCTAGAAAATGGGGATACGAGAAGAAAGGTATCAAAGAGGGTAAAGCCAAAGTACTAAGTGTGGAAGGAAATTTCCACGGAAGGACAATCGGTATCATCTCCATGTCAACCGATCCAGAATCGAGGAATGGTTTTGGGCCGTTCTTGGATAATGTCGGTCCTCAGTGGGATACAGGATTGATCAGGTACAACCACCCTGAAGATCTTGAGAGGACTTTGGAGAAATATGGAGATGAGGTGGCGGCGTTCTTGGTTGAACCTATTCAGGGTGAAGCTGGGTGAGTAGATCTTACATACCAATGGATGTACCATGAGTTATGATGCAGAGCTTCCGCTTACTCCAAGATTGTCACATTAGTATCTACGTCCCCGACGATGGATACCTAGCGAAGATCCACGAAATCTGTAAGAAATACAATGTCCTGTTGATCTGTGATGAAATCCAGACTGGACTTGCTAGAACTGGTAAAATGTGAGTGTTATACGGGTTAATTGACCACTAAAGGATACACGCATTGAGCATGCTACTGTCTGGACGTTCGTGCTGATATCACTCTTATCGTACTCTAGGCTCTGCTACGAGTGGGATAATATCAAGCCCGATATGGTTATCCTCGGAAAAGCTCTTTCTGGTGGTAGTGAGTTTACTCTCTTCGTTTGGGTCATGATCAAATATTGATTTTATACCAAATGGTTATCAGTGTACCCCGTGTCATGCGTTATGGCCAGTAAGGAGATCATGCTTTGCATCAAACCCGGAGAACATGGGTCGACATACGGAGGGTTAGTGTCTACATCATAACGTCGTCTCTGACACTCTGACATACCGACAAGTCGCTGATCGTATCAATCAACCTGTCTCGCAGAAACCCCCTAGGATGTGCTGTAGCCATGACCGCCCTCGACGTGCTTGTCAACGAAAACTTAGTTGAGAGATCACAAAAATTGGGTGAAATCTTCCGATCGGAATTGGCGAAATTGAATTCACCATTCATCAAGATCATTCGAGGAAGAGGATTATTCAACGGTGTGGTGATTGATGAGAAAGCTTCAAAGAAGGGCAGAACAGCTTGGCAACTGTGTTTGTTAATGAAATCAAAGGGACTATTGGCTAAGCCTACACATGTGAATATGTGAGTAAAAATCAAACACAACTCGATCGACTCGTTCATATGCCCAGAGCAGCAGCAGCTGATGTGGATAAATGGAACAATGTAGTATTCGATTTGCACCTCCTCTTGTGATTTCAGAAGAGGATGTGTACAAAGCTACGAGGATCATTGCTGAGTCCCTAGAAGAATTCGATGTTGTTAGTGAAATATTTAACATGTGAGCAAGCAAGTGCTGACAGAGCTATGGTTATAGATCGAGAAGATCCCAGGAGATGAAGGTGAAGAGCACGATACCAAGATTGAGCTTGAGGATTAGATCAAGGGTGGACGCCATTAGAGGCAGGACTGGAGAAGATGTACAAGTACACATATGAATCATCAGATGCATTATCATCGTATCACTACCTTACTCGCACAATGTGGTTGATGTATTGATGCCTCATGACATGCAGTATTCCATCATATACGAGTCGTTCATCTGACCTGTATTCTGCTGTCAGTGGCGTTGTCGATCTTGAATGCCAAGAACAAGGGAAAATCGTCCGCACGTGGATGTCACAAACCGATCTAACGCGTACTGCGAATGCTAAGTCAGAGAACCAAGAAGATCAAGTTCATGTCATGTCATTTGCTCGTTTTCGTCCAATAGAAGATTTCAGCCCTCAAAGCAAGCACAGATTCTCGATGTGCCAGCAGTATCGGTAGACGTCAGTCAACTCACCCCTTCTCTTGAAGGAAAGTAACCAACACACGATCTCACCACTGATACCAGATAGCTCGAGATCCACTTCAACATGCCTGGTATACCAGTGTTTGTAGCTATCTTGGTAGGACTGGTATCGTCCTTCGTGCAGTCATTAGGTGAGTGTGTCATCGCTCATATCGAAAGCAACCCTCATTTCTGTAACAGCAACGGAGCATAATCCACTGACCCAACTTTCCAGGTCTAACGATCCAACGTAAATCTCACCTCATCGATTCCTCCCTCCCTCTCCCTCAACGATGTAAACCCCTCAAACGACCCCTATGGCTACTGGGATTTGGCATTTACATCACCTCCAACATCTTTTCGACGATATTCCAACTTGACTCCCTTCCCATCGTCATCCTCGCTCCCTTGGGTGCAATTTCGTTGATATACAATGCAATCCTCGCTAGAGTAATGCTGGGGGACAAGTTTGGGAAAGTTTGGATCATTGGTACGGCCCTGATCGCCCTGGGAGCAGTGTCAATAGCTATCTTTGGGGTTGTCAACGAACAGCATCATTCGTTAGATGAGGTTTTATTGCTATTTAGACGAGGACCTTTTGTGGTGTTTTTCACCATCATGAGTTTGATGACTGCCGCTGTTATCGTGGTGGTGAGTTGTCTGCTTCACTTTTTCACTCTGATTATTCACCGATCCCGATCTGAAGCATGCATAGGGCTTGACATGACGATATGTACAAGTGAATCGGAAGGATGGTCCTCCGGAAAGACAACTTGATTGCTGACTATGCGAATTCCTTTCCCAGTCTCATATCGCTTCATTTCACATTCACCGACAATTGTCTCGTATACGATTACCTGAAGATTCAGCTGATACCGGCTCGTCTACACCTACATCACTCGTACCTAGTAATTACGCATCGCCTCACAACAATTCTCAGGCAATCCCCTTCCGATCCAGACCTGCGACCAAACCAGATGGCCATAACCTTCGAAGATGGTCATCACCTACATCACCTGTATATAACTCTGTACCTTCCCCTCTCCCTTCAGACCCCAATACTGCCAAGGCACTGCCAAAACACCATCTTCATCTTGAAATACCGGATCCCCCTAGTCATCCTTACGGTACAAACCAACCTAATGAGAAACAACAGCGGACATTAACATTATGTGGTTTGGGATTCGCTTCTGCCTCAGGAACATTATCAGGAATGTGTCTCGTCTTGGCTAAAGCAGCTGTTGAGCTGTTGGTACTAAGTATCAACTATTTTAGAACGGGTCAAGGTAAAAATGAGTTTCTGAGAATACAAACTTGGTTTTTAGTTTTGGGCTTGGGTGTTTGTGCGATACTCCAATTGGTTTATTTAAATTATAGCTTGACGTTCGCTTCGCCTGCTATCATCTGTCCTTTGGCATTTTGTTTCTTCAATTTGAGTAGTATATTTGGTGAGTCTGAGTACTACTGTGTGATCAATCGGTCCATGTAAGTAATGGAGCTAATTATCGTTTAATCCTTTTATCTTTGTGATGATTAGACGGCTTGGTGTTCTACGATCAATTCTCGAGATTATCGACTCTGCAAATAACTTTCGTCTCTTTGGGCGTGGCAATCTTATTACTGGGTGTGTGGGTCGTATCAGCCATCCAACCGGACTCAGGTGTAGATATAGGTACATGGGTAGAAGAAGAATCCGATACTGAATCGATCCTCGATGAAGTTGGAGTGGAACAGAATCCATTCTCACAAAACGAATCCCCTACACAAGCACAGCTCAATCAGGTCAACCCTCTTTCACCTACCCTACGAGGTGATCAGAATCCAATGACAAGATCATATGTCCAAACTTCGGATGAACAGGGCACACCTGAAGCTCTGCACCGATCGGTGTTCTCTAATCCCGAGCATCCATCGACTCCTACTTCACCAATGTCCCCTACGACGCGAAGACGACATCATCACAGGATGAGATACGGTTCGTTGATACCTGATGCTCTACCTACTGGAGCACCAACGGGATTCTCTATAGGTCTAGCAGCGAGTTCGCCTGGTTTCGCATTGCGTTCGGGGAGTTTCTCGATCGATGGGAATTTCCATCCCCACCACGGACATGGACATGGTCATTCACCATTGATAGGTTCAGGGCAGGGAGAAGGACCAAGGGATTTATGGGGACGAAACGCCCATGTGAGAAGTAGATCAGAAGGTCAGAGAGGTATGACAGCGATTATATTAGGACAGGATGAAGGTGGATACGAAGCTCGTACTGAAGATGACGCAAATGTAGGAGCACAGGAACAAGAAATCATAGGAGAGAATAGGGTGGAAGGTGAATTGAGGGAATGGACGGAAAGGGACGAAGACGGGAACGTCAAGAGGAAAGCATGGTGGGAAAAATTGTTTGGAAGGGAACTGAGAGGAAGTGCAAGTGGAAATGAACAAGGGAAAGTCCGATTGGGAGGTGATGAACATGAACGGATTTAGATGTACTCTTCAGAATGTATGTGTATTCTGTATATTTTTAGTTATTTTGACATCCCGTACCATACCCATATGCAGTATGCACTCTGCAAAATCTACCTATATACTTGTATGGTGTAAAAATGGGAGAACAGTGTAGAAGTATTCGGAGGGGTGCCTTATTTGGTGCTGGGCCATTCCTGTGGTGTTCTTATTACGGTGTTGAGCGCACAGGTCTACCGAGGGGAGAATGACATAGAGGCGATGACATTTCCGGTCGTGAGCCTTGTCTATGGTGTTCTCATTACTCGAATAGGGTCTGACGCTTCGATCGCCCTTAAAACGCTAGCTGAAGCAGAATGAACAACCTCGAGCTCACAGCGACTAGCATATTCATCTGAAGTCATTGGTGATCAAGTCCGATTTGTCTTTCTTAAGCTGAGCCCTTCAATGGCTCAGTCGAAAATCACACTTGATCTGCCCTCATTAATGTCAACATCGCATACACAAGATGTCAATCCCACCTAACAAACGTCTCAGAAATTCCAATGATCCCTCGTCGGGCACAAGATCCCCGCATTACCCAATTGAACGAAGCTTTGAACACCATACCACCAGATCAAGTGCGATACATCCTCGCCAGTATCTTACCATCACACCCATACGCCTTACAGGATTTCCTCGCTCATCATCAAGCATACTTAAATTCGATCGAGGATCAGAGACGTAAAGCTCCTCCTAAGGATTTTGATCATTTGTCCAAATCATGTTGGAAAGAACTAAACATAACCCATAGAAGATTACGACCTTCACAACAATGTGGAATTACGGGAGAGGTCGCTGGGGTGATCCAATCTGCTGTTCGTGAGATTACGAAGGGATGTAGAGATTCGCCAAGATTGGAAACAAAATTATCTGCTTTGGAGGCTCTGAGGAAAATCAGTAAATCGATTATATTATGTGATGAAAGAGAGATAAGAAAGGGAGTGATGAATGATGATTGGACGCCTAATAGTCTCGCTCATGCCATGGTAGAAATTCTAGATGGAATGGATGAAGAAGAGAAGGACAGATTGGGACCTAATGGGATAAGATGGTTAGTGGAAGAGTATAACAAATATGCGATAGATTGTTTCGATCAGGTTCTGGAAATTTTAGATGGTGATGAAGAGGAAGATGAGGAAGTTTAAGTCGACTAGATTGGAGGTTTACAGACACAATTTGTATATAAATTAACAGTTAATGAGTAAGCGAAAGCGAGCAATGACATATCAATGATGAAGGCGATTGGCGAAACACTGTACTCGTATCATCCGAGTGGAACCATCAAGCAGCCTCTGGTCCCCTTGTGTCACCCATGAGTCCGATGCCAGCGACATATTACTGCACATACTGTAAGGTATATCTCCACTCCCATCCTGATCAAGGATCGTCGATGGAGTTGTACTACGCAAAACATCTCAATACATAAGCTGCTGGTGATTACAGTCTCTATGCATGTTGCCTACACTCTGACCAGATAGGCTTTCCGTTATCATGGTTCAATATGCATGAGCATACTAGGGAGTCGTGTATCTCAAATTATAAAGAGCATATCCAGTGAAACAATCCTACTCGATCCGTGTAATGAAGAGATTTCCTTTTCATTCCTCTTTGATGACCCACCAATAACCCCAAGGGCTCAGCAGTCCTTGAGCACCTAATGGACCAGCTAGCCCTCCCGATCTACCGCTAACCTCATCCAACACGCCTGGCATCAATCGATCGAATTCGTCCTCGTCTACCGCTCCAGCCTCGAGAATCATCAGACGAGCTGCGTAGAGGAAACTGATCGCATGCGTGGTCTCGTTCATACCTACTTCTACCGGTCGCCATTGATCATAACAATGAATTTGTCAGTTCAGCGCGATACACCAAACTTTGGTCATGAGCTTACCACTCTGAGGGTCATCAGGGCAAGCCTGTCTGTAGTGATAAAAGACATCGATTCCATCGGGGTCAAATCCTGCCTCAGCGAGAACTTGATCCATTCTGCTGAATAACTCGGTACTGTGAGATCACATCAGCGCGGTGCTTGATAATGCGATTATTGGCACAGTACGGCGACCGACAACGTGACAAGCTTACTCTATTCCTCTGTAATGGCAAGCAGCTTCGAGATGAGATATCATCTGCAGCAAGATGAAGATTCAGATAAGCCGTTTGGATCATAGTGCGATGCTTACTGACCTGAGCCAGACATGGAGCCAAATCTTTCAGACCAAACCCCTCCCAAGCGCTGTGCAGCTGTAGCTGAGGCTCGTGGACTAAAAGTATCCCACCGGGACGAAGTAATCGATGAGCCTCTCGGACGATACTAGGATAGTCGTTCGTCTGGGAAAGGACAAATTCATCAGCTATTCACGCTGCATTATTCACGCTGCATACTTTCAGCGACCTACAGCATGTACCATCTGACGCATATGTACCACGTCGAAGGATTCATCCCCAAATGTCCTTAGACCTGAAGGTGCACTGACTTGCATGAAGGTGCAATTCCGATACTGCGAACTGGATCGAGATTGGCCGCATAGGTGTCAGTGAGTTCATTCGAAAAGATCTGACCATAACACTCTCAAAACCTACTCATGCTGGAAAGGCGTTATATCTGATATATCAGCTCAATCTCACATCACGTCCAAGCTTACCAATTCCAATACAATCGACATGATGGAATAGCTCCGCCATTTCTTGTATCCTTGGTTCCGGAAGGTCAATTATCAGCAAATACGTTCTGATGTCGGTTTCATCATCAGTATTCTATTCACCACAACCCAGTGCCACAACCTATATCCAAGATCCGTTTCCTTCTACTTCGATCGTTCAATATCTGTTCGACCGGTCCTCGATATAAACCAGGTAAAATTCCAAGGAGCTATAGCGCTCGTCTGAGCCACTCAACTTGCGAGTTCATGAGAGGAACTCGACATACAATATAATGTAATCGATCTTGTCGCTAAAATACATAGGCAAAAACAACGTCAGCTCAGTATATTATATATCCTGATTTCTGCACAAGTTACGACCTACAACTACTTCCTCTTGATCTGCTGGTAGACGATATACCCATGAAGTGTTGTTACTACCATCGAGAATCAATGTTTTTGTCGAACCCTTTGAAGAAGGACCGTGCGATGTTTTGTTCGTTCATTTCGAATTGCCACTTACTATGTTCGCACAGCTTCGACAAAATAGGCCGCCTCTGAGAAATCGGTATTTTGTCCAGAATGACGAGACTCGATCTCATTCTCGTCGTCATCGTCCCTTGTATTCGAATGCGAACCTGTAATCGATCGATTCAACTAAAGTCCTTACTAACTGGCCAACTTACCATAGTGATCATCGTAAGATCGTATAATAGGACTACTTGAACCTTGGAAACTCATCTTTGCTAGATGACGAAACGTAATAACGTATCAAAAACTCGAGCGATCAACGGTAAAAAGTGGGAAGGATGATCTTTCGTTTTTGATCTGATCATCTGTCTTATATACTATATACCTTCGGAAAAGAAGAAGGAAGGTTGGGTTCTTCTTTTTTAACTTGATGGAAAAATCGTTTTCACCACGTTTTGTAGTGTATTGTGTTTATATTTATGTCTGTATTTCGAATGCTTAGATTGTTCATCAATCTTATCATCAGATGATCAAGAAACTTTTCATTCCTTTCCCTTTTGATGATCGGATTTCGGATGAAGCAGTTATCTTGTGTAGGGCTAAGAGAAATACGGGACACCTAGTCGAAGTGAAATCGTCGTTGTTGATTGCCAAGCAGCCTGATGGTCGCTTCAGATTTCTTCGATATTCATATATTAGGTTGTAGATAGGTGAACCTTTGGTTTGATGTGTGTGTGTTTTGTAATTGCTGATGATGATATGCGGATTTAGAGAGATGCAAGGGGGTCCTTTATCTCCATCCCGTCAAATTCATCAATAGCCGCAATGGACCAAGCTGGTTTTTACGATAACATGTTGTTATATCGAACCTTGCCACTTGTGGAGGCTACAGTACAAATGACAAGTAAGACAAAGTGCGGCTTTGCGAGTGTGTGTGTACTGTATGTGTGTGCATGGTTGGAGCGCATCAACAACGAAAAAGGGATTCCTTTGATGTTAGTTTAGTTCGCAGATCCGAATTGATCGGTCGATGCCACCCACTCCTATGCTATATTCCCAGCTTGCGTACGTCTGAAGAGGCAGCTACGTAGACCACCTCTACCGCAGCCACGGCCCGAGCTGAATCAACGACTTAGTGGGACAGTTGCCGCATACGCTATGACCGATGATCGAGGCTATGAGGGGAAATAGAGTTTAGTACTTCCCCTACGAAACGACGACTAAGAGAAAAAAAGGCTCTAGCGGTCAAGTTACTCCGGATCTCACTGAGATCCCATCTTAGTCTGGCTGTAAGTTGACCTGAGATCTGACAACAGATGCTGTACCGATAAGCCGAGATGACTGATCCTGGCTGGTAACGAGGATAAGGAGGTGAAGGCATGTTGTTACTGACCAACATAAATTATGACACTACCTATATACAAGAACTCTACAGCGAATGAAGCTAACTAGATTTACACAATATGATTATACAACAAATGATTTTGAGAGAATGTGCCCAATGTGCCCCCGGTCCTTTCCCACTCGTACTACCCCAAGCG
Source organism: Kwoniella botswanensis (assembly GCF_036426115.1). Classification (NCBI taxonomy): domain Eukaryota; kingdom Fungi; phylum Basidiomycota; class Tremellomycetes; order Tremellales; family Cryptococcaceae; genus Kwoniella; species Kwoniella botswanensis. The sequence goes on along the minus strand of NC_088599.1, from coordinate 14,419,761 downwards.
GTTCTCCAATTCCTTCACTCGATCTTCCAATTCCTTATTTCGTTCCTGTAGCGATTTAATGGTACTTCTCATACCCTTCTTCATTTGTTCTGCAGCACGCAATAATCTATCTTGACGATGAAGATGTTCAGACAGCTGTTCGAGGGACGAGAGCGTGGGCGAGAGGATGGAGTGAGGAGGTGAACGAGGGGTGGTAGGAGACGAGAGGAAGGGGTTAGGCTAGATTGCAACATGATGAACTTAGCTACGGCACAGTTTAAGAAATTACATCACTTACATCGTTAGCAGCCCTTTTTGGTGTCCTATCCACTTCTTGCGAATCTTCTTCATCCCTCCTTCTTTTACCCAGACCCTCATCGACTGCATTCTTTAACCTATCGTTGAATGATATACCTTTACTTGGTGTAGTCGATGACGGTGTCTGCTCACTAGCCACGAGTTGAGATGATCCAGGTGTACTTGCAATAGCTTCACGTTCAATCTCCTCAGCATCCACTTTATCCCAATCTATCTCCTCCATCTCATCTTCATCCTCATCATCACTGATCAGTACTGCTTCTTGCTGACGAGATGAGCTGTTTCTTACAGTATGCGTACTGTCGTTTGAGCCAACCGGACGGCCATATCTAGCGGCAGGGGATTGACCGAGGGTCTGATTCGTTCGTTGGACCAGCGCAGAAGCTCGAGTAGATCCTGACGGTGTCGATGGTCCGGCCGAAGAATGAAGAGGAAAGAGCTCGTCATGCCATTTGAAAAACTTACATCGACCAGGATCGTCTCGTGGTAATGGACAGCAGTAAAATGCTCTGATAAAAACACATCAGGTATTCAGCTAAAAGTGTTACACCTATCAGTGAGATGGAGGTCAACCTCACCTTCCCGCGTTCTTGGTTGTTGGACCAGCTCTGAGCTTTGGACAAGACATGTGATGGCCCTGTCAATCGTTTGATAATTAGCTGAGGGATAACCAGAATAGTTGATGGGTTTGCATTGAACGCACTGTACATTTCACATCTCCTGAATCATCTGTCGGTGTTCCAGGCTGTATCTGAGTTCTAGTGGGGTTCTGTACCCTTGTACTGGCCGTTGTCCGTGTTCGAGTAGACATCGTCATCTACACTGCTTGCATGATATACATTGTATGCTGGTTACTTGCACATGGAATCAACCGATAACCTACAGGCATAGACATGTTGAGTGAATCACCTCCACTCGTCAAAACGATCGTCGCAGCTTGTAAACATGACGACATAACATGCCACATCCTGGAAATGCCGTTTATATGAGATCGGGGTTATACTTTTGGTGCCGTTCAGTTCCGAATTGAAGGATTGGGATTGGCCATGATATGCAACAGAGGACGAAGGCAGATGGATGCAGACAGGTTGAAGATGCGAAAGATGTTAATGCAAGTGACAACCGAAGATTAATCGACTTCTCATCTCTACTCTTGCATCCTCATCATCAATCTTGTCACCCTCCCTCTTCCCGATGTACTCCCTCGCCAAGTTACCAAGGGGTCAATCCGCCCTCAAAACAGCTGTGAGGAGATCAGTCTCCTCAAAGGCTTCCTCGGCAGGTGGTGTCAGTGTGATCGGTTTCGAAAACAAAGGTCCAGCAGCAACCTCAAGTTTGACGGTGGCCATTAAAGCCGGTTCCCGATTTGAGAGTACTCCCGGTGTAGCTCATGTGTTGAAGAATTTCGCTTTCAAGGTGGGTTGGAGATGTTGTGCTTTGGTTGGGAAATCGGAGGATGAACGTGGATTAGATTGTCTCTGGGGAAAGGTGTAGACGAGGATGAGTTAGGGGAGCCGCGACGGATGACTACGATCAGATGGGCGGGAAAAAGCATTCAAATAGAGGTAGTAGAGGGGAAGATATGCTAATCACAAAATATTGATATAGGCTACCGCCAACGGTTCATCCTTGAAGACAGCTAGAGAGACGGAGTTATACGGTGGTGTTTTGTCTTCTGCTCTATCAAGAGAACACATCTTCCTCACTGCTGAATTCCTCCGTGGTGACGAGTGAGTGTTGCTCGTTCAAAGGCCATGAGTATTTGCTAATCTCTTATACCATAGGGAACACTTCCTCTCCGTCCTCACCTCTGTCCTCTCTTCCTCCCACTTCTACGGCCACGAGCTCAAAGAACTCGTTCTTCCAGTCGTTCAAAGCGAAGCCATCGCTGCTCAATCATCTCCTACCACCCTCGCTCTCGACGCTGCACACAAACTCGCTTTCAGAAAAGGATTGGGTAACTCCCTTTACGCCTCCCCTCATTACCCAGTCACCATCGATGATGTCAAATCCTACGCTCAAGGTGCATTCTCCAAATCAAATGTAGCTGTGATCGGATCCGGTATCTCAACAGAATCATTATCGCAAGTGGTATCATCTGCTTTCGGTTCTGGATCATCTCAACCTGGATCATCTGGATTGAACACCAGCAAAACATCGTACTACGGTGGTGAAGCTAGAATCCCACTTGATATCCATGCTCCTCCAACTGCTTTACCAACTTTGGTTATCGCTTACGGAACGACTTCGCCCGCTACTCCCGAATTGAAAGTGTTGAAGCAACTGTTAGGTGGTGAATCTTCGCTCAAATGGACTCCAGGTACTTCACCTTTAGCTCAAGCTGCCGATAAAGTGCCAGGTGGATCAGCCAAGGCGTTCCTCCTTCCTTACTCTGATGCCGCCCTCTTCGGTGTCGTCGTCTCTGCTCCTACTTCCCCACAACTCGCCGGTCTCGCCAAAGAAGTCGCCCAGATCATCAAATCGGCGGGTTCAGCTGCCAAAGACGAGGAGATCAAGCGAGCAGTCGCCAAGGCTACTTTCGCTGATGCCACTGCTTCGGAAACTCTTGAGGGTCTCATCGCTAACGTTGGTCCTGCTGTGAGTGATACTTCAAATCGCGTTCGATCTTTGTATAATCCACTGACGGTGTATCTATAGCTTTTCGCTGGTGGTGAAGTCAAGTCGGAATCGTTCTCTGGTGTTTCCGCTTCTTCCGTCTCCAAGGTGAGTGAATCTGGTCTCTGTGTGTGGGTCAATCAACTGACGATACTTCTCACAGGCCGCTTCTGAATTACTCAAAGCCAAACCTACTGTTGTAGCTGTCGGAAACGTGAATGTCTTACCTTATGCGTGAGTCAAATAACCAACCTCTATATAAGAGTACTGAGTCGCTGATCTTGTAAGTTTGCGTTGTGACAGTGATGAACTCAACTTATAGAAACAAAAGGGTACCGATTGTTTTGTAGAGGGTGCATAATGCAAACTTATCACACTTAGGCTGGTGGTTGTCCGAGTTATACAGGATACATGTTGCATAATGCTTGGATATGGTACACTCGGAAATTATGGGTCGTTCGATTACAAGTAACGCGAGAGACTCAGAGTTATACAAAGGAGGATTGATTGGTGATGAGAAACAGATACTGATCAATGTCGAAGTGTGGAGATAGGATACAAGGGAATAATAAGGAGGAAAAGGTGAACTACAATTCGAGAGTTGGGGTTAGAATGTGCGTAGCATGCTTAAGCTGTGCCAGCATGAGATCGAGCTTTGTACGCTTTGATGACCCCTTGCTCGACTCTGATCAAAGCATCAAAATCGATTAGCGATAATATTGCAAATAGACCACCCATAGACCACCACCTGTGTGAATACTCACCTCTGTTTAACCAGCATCATCACACCCTGTTGAACCAACCCTTTGACCAACTGACCTTCTAAACCAGTATACAAAGTTCTAATTCCACCTCTTTTGATGATCTTTACTAAAGTTTCTAACATACCCAATTTATGTTTGTTTTTACCTTTATCCCTCCCCGACTGACTTAACACTTTGATCAGAACTAGGGGATATAAGGGGATAGTCGCCAATGCATTTGACACCGCGCCCAAGAGGAATGTCAACCCTGCTGGTGGATGTGTACGATGTCTTGCCGGTAAGAGTAATCTGACTAAGACCGTATGGATGTATAATGTTAAAGAGGGTAAGAGTGTAAGGGGGATGGTAGGTTTTAATCCCGAGAATAAACCTTCTATTCCAGATTCTTGATATATCGTAGATAACGTTTCTAATAATGTCATATCTTTTTTATCTTTATCGTCAGTATCGGTGTCGGTGTCGGTGTCGGTGTCGGTATCATTTTCGATTTGCTGTCTTACGCAGACTGTCGAAATTGGTAATGTGATTCCCTTCGAGATCAATCCACTCAATATACCAATAAGAAGTTCCTCCAGTGCAGTAGGTTTAGATGGTTTAGGTAAGATCTCGGATGCTTTACTTGCTAGTCCACCTATCCCAGCTGGCGAGGAGGATACACTTCCATGTTGATGAGGATTTTGAGTAGGGATGATGGGATGTCGAGTATGCCATACGTGTAATCCCTTTTGGAGTGATGTGTAGGTATAGAAATAAATGAAATTCGATAACAAAGTTGAGAGCGTGTCTGCACCTATACCCGAGTAGATCTCGGAGAGGTAGTTATTGTGAGATAATAGATGACTGAGGGTATCTCTGAGGTTTACTGGAGAAAACAATCGTCAGGTCAAGTTGGCTCGTTACACTTTGCACATTGGAGAGCCAGCTTACATCGTTCGTGATGTGGTCTCCTCGCGTTGTTCTGCATACGGGTTGTAGCGAGATCGAGTGGGTAGACGATAGCATTCCCCACTGCTGAGCTGAATAGGGACATGCGGTAAGTGATGCTCCGCTGCGAAACAGAATACCGGTTACTCACCCTAGAGCTCCGGAGCTAGCTTGAAGGAACGGAGGCAGAGTTGAGTTCATCGTGAGAGGCAGGAGTGCGGGTCGTATAGAGCAAGTGCTGAATGAAGCCAAAGTCTATATGGGAGAGGTTTTGGAGATATGGATGAGCAGTATTCGGAACATGATGATAGATCTGGGATCATCCCCATTCTGATGTATGGTGATCGATGACTCCGGTCATACGCGAATAACCGATCATCACCATCACATCAACCACGCGTCAGATGGATCAGATCTAATCAATAACAATTTTATGCATCTTACCCCTTCTTACCCATATTTACGTTCCATACCATTCAGTCTGATGACTCGTATATGACATACCATGCCTCCTCCTCCAGACAAGGACAGGGACAAGGGTAATGCCAGAGCCGAAGTGGAGATGTCAGAGGAAGACAAAGCTGCGATAGCTGCTGCAGAAGCTAGACAGAGGAGTTTTGAGAGGAGTCTAGCTGGTCCGAGTGTAGGTAAAGCTGGTAAGTAGGTATTCACTCAGTCTAGTCCAGTATGTGGATACATGCTGATATGCGGAATCATATTAGGATTGATGAGAGATCAGACAGGTCAGCTCGATAGGTCGCAAATTTCCCTTGACTAAGCTGATGTGTCAGTCGATGCGAAATAAACAGACATCAACCGGATCATCGCTGAAGCTTCAAAGGTGAGTCATCGAAGTCCTCCCTAATATCAGGACTCGAACTGATAGCCTTGATAATCGCAGGGATCAAAGTGCGTACATGTAAAGCGGATAGAAGAGAGATTTCCATACTGATAGAATTCCAATTCCAGATACTATCTTAACCAAGTCAGGAAAGACAAAGAACTGACCGAGAAGATCGAGTGGTACCAAGCGAAGGTGGGCTTAGCTGAAAAGACCGCTACTGGGATCTATCAGCTGACGAATAGCACTTAGCGAGACGAGCTCATGAAGATGGCTAATGTACCTAGATCGGAGAGTGAAGCTGAAAGGATAGTGAGTCGACTGCAGGCCGTAATCGATTCAAGGATGATATAGCTGACTTGCTATGCAGCTGGTTGAAGTGGAAGCTACCAGAGATCTGTCACAAGTGATCGTTCACTGTGATATGGATGCTTTCGTAAGCTATTCTATCAATGTCGGGCATCTCAGATTCAGCAAGCTGATTATGGTTTATACAGTACGCTTCGGTAGAGGTTCAACGGGATCCTTCATTGAGAGGAACAGCGTTCGGAGTCGGTCGAGGAGTTCTAACGACAGCCTCGGTAAGCTACATATCCACCGTATCTCGTATTGATGCTCACATATGGGAAATAGTACGAAGCTAGAAAATACGGTTGTAGATCTGGTATGGCTGGGTTTATAGCCAAGAAATTGTGTCCACATATTACCCTGTGAGTAATATCCCGAGGTTTTAAAAGGTACGATTGTTAACCACTGCGATGATATCAGTACCGAGATGCATTTCGATCTGTATATCGCAGCTTCTAAAGCTGTACGGGAAGTTCTCCTTCAGGTGAGTTCACTAGCGATCTCAACCCGAATGATCCACGCTTACATTTTCATCGCTCAACAGTACGATGAGAATCTGATGATGGCGAGTCTGGATGAAGGTTACCTCAAGTATATCTTTTATGTCTCTCCATGTCGTTCAACTAGCTGACATGTCCGGTCGCATAGTATCACAACATATATGAACGCCAACAATATGACCGCAGCAGAAGTGGTATCTCAGATGCGAGCCGAGGTAGAAGCGAGAACTCAACTTACAATGTCAGCCGGTATCGCACCGAATAGGATGTTAGCTAAAATTTGCTCGGACAAGAATAAACCTAATGGACAGTATGAGATGGAATTTGAGAGAACGGTTATAACGAGGTTCATGAGGGATTTACCGGTCAGGTAGGCTGAACCGATATTGATGAAGAAGGTGAAAGGGTTATGCTGACGCTCGTATGTCTACAGGAAAATACCAGGGTTTGGTAGAGTGACGGAGAGGTGTTTAGAAGGTCTAGGCGTAGAGGTAAGCTAGCTGTGAAGTCGGTATCAAATTCATTCAGCTAATAAACGAGTTGTAGACTTGCGGTGATATCTTCACTCATCGAGCTGAGTTGCTGGCCATGGATCACTGGTTTGGATTTCGTGGGTTATGGTAAGTCAAGCGTATCTCACGCGACTGACGGATCGACACTGATACCCCGATGTAGCAAGGCATACCTTGGAATAGCCGATAATAATGTCGCTCCGGGGAAAAGGGAAGAACGTAAGAGCGTGGGAGTAGAGAGGTGAGTGTTTACAGATCACTTTCTAGTGCATATGACTGACATCGCTTCCTTAGGACTTTTCGCGACAAGACGGACGACGAGGACATACTCAACGAGCTTACGAGTATCGCTGAAGAACTTGAGAAAGATCTGGAGAGACTGCAATATGCGGGCAAGACTGTCACCGTGAAGTACAAGGTAAGTTGATTTAGGACACGGCATAAATGGACAATCTTGCTGACAAATGGATGATGCGAAGCTCCATACGTATGAAAGTGAGTTCATTCATCAATTTGGCAGATGAAAGCTGACAAGCTTTGAAAGACAAAACCCGAGCAAAATCAGTTGGCAAATTCATATCGACCAGTAAAGATATATTGCCGATAGCTTTGGAACTGATGAAAAGGGAATTACCTGTTCGAATTCGGTTGTTGGGAATACGCTTATCCACACTGAAAGATCTGACTGTAGCTGATAAGGGGATCAAAGGGGTGAGTCATTCGGCACATACTTGCCAGTGTACCCTTAGCTGACATACCAGATACAGTTCTTCACATCTCCCGGTAAGAAACGTGCAAACTCGACTGAAGCTGGACGATCCCGTCCCACAACACCCATACTCATCGACGTGGATGACGATAATGAGCTCGCGAGGATGGAGAGGGAAGACGAAGCTGAGGTTTTCGACATGACGGCCGAAGACAGCGATGATGTCGTCGATTCTCCCATACCGAGCGACATAGGTGCACCACCTCCGACATCGATTTTGGGTAAACGAAAATCATCTGAATCGGATAAATCAGCTCATTTACTTGGACCAGTTTGTCCGATATGCAATAAAGCTCTGGGACCCGGTACTTCTAATATAGGGTTGAACGAGCATATAGATTGGTGTTTGAACAAAGAAGCTATCAACGAGGCCGGTAGGAGATCGCCTGTGAAGAAGCCCAAGTTGGAGAAGAAGGGTACTGGTAACAATGCAGCGCAGAAAGGGAAAGACAAAAAAGGGACGATGTTGGATTGGCTAAAGAAGAGCTGAGGCGTATAATGTGGGTTAGATAGTTGTATCGCATATCGTTTTTGTTTGTTGTATCATTTCTACCATTTGCATCCCATGCATGATATCTTGCATCCTATCGATTTGAATTGGTTGTTTTTGTCAACATAGCAATGCGGGGTCTCCGCTGTCCAGGTCCACTCCCCCTTTCGCATCTTCGCATCTTGGCGTAGACTTCTCTCTACTTCCCAGCTGTATGCTCGTCTCGTTTTCCCACTGGATTCGAACGACACGCTGGACTGGGCAGCCCGTCCTTCCAAAGCACCATGATGATACGCCAGAGCGCAGCCAACATGATCCGACGTCGTCCGATGTCAAGGCTCAACCCCATCTGTCTGACACCACCTACCAATCATTCCTTTCTCCTCCAACCGAAATACCCGTTCCCACCCATCCGAACGCTTGTCAGCACATCGGTGAGACTAGATATTCCCCAATGGCCTAATCCACCCGTCCCTCAACCTCCTGTTGGACCGTCCGACACTCTCACTGATACGCCGCCCAGACGTAACTCAGATAAGAAGGGATTTTGGGAACAATGGGCTTCGAGCGCTTCATTTCAGGCTGCGTTGACTACTGTCGTAGGGTTGGGTATGGTGTTTGCTGCTGGTGTAGGGTATTTGGAATGGTACAAGGCTCATGTGTTACACAGGGTACGTGAAGATCACGTTTTCTGCTCCGTCTGCACGAAATATGTATTCTGGATTCTCAGCTGACGGGAAATTGGATAGATCATGAGAGCTTTCGAACCTGGATATGTGAGTGGTCCCCAATCTCTGACTACTTCAATGCTCGTCTCTGATATGACATTGGGTGTAGGATCCCGCATTGGAACTTTCCACTCTGCACGCTCCCAACTCATCTCATATTCATCGTCGAGAACAGTCCCTTATAGATAGGATAGTAAGTGGAGAAGAGAAAGGTGGATATTATCTCGTCATAGGTTCCAAGGGGACTGGAAAGGGTACGATGATCCTAGAGTGAGCAGCAGGCATCTTGCGGATCTTTACGATCTCTCGACTTATACTTGGAAAAATCATTCAGTGCTATGCGAAAGATCAATGCAGATGGAGTATCATTCTGTGAAGGTGAGTCCTGCTCTTCCTAAATAATCTTGAACGATTATACTGATTATCATCTTGTCTGTTTTAGCTCATCCCGATCTTGAAGTTTTCAGATTACGTCTAGGAAAAGCCCTAGATTTCGATTTCTACGAAGATTGGCAAGGATCCTTATTCTCCAGGGCAGATCCAAGGAACGGTGGACCGGCTTTAGACGTCGAGAGAGCACTGAATAAATTGGAGAAGGTAGCTTTGAGATATGCGAGAAAGAATAAGAGACCTTTGGTATTGGCTTTTAACAGTGAGTTTATCCTTCCTTATTGGGGAGATTTCAGATGATGATATATATATGTATGACTTCAATCGTAGATATACACCTGTTCCCTAATACCGATGAAGGACATGGGTTACTGCATCAACTACAACAGCGAGCGGAAGCTTGGGCAGAAGGGGTGAGCTGTCAGATAGCCTTTACTGCGATACCAACTAAGCTGACAGCAGAGGCTTTCGATAGGGGATCATGACCATGATATTCTCTACTGATGATTTCTGTAAGTCCACCATAGACGAAAGGGTGATCGGTAGAGTTAATGCTCTTGTGTCAGGGTGTCTCGACATGATGAAGAAGAATGCATCTCGGATGAGGATCCTCAGCGTATACGACTTATCCGCCTCCGAATCACTCAAAGCGCTTCGACATCTGAGGGCTCAAGCTCTGACGAATAGAGGTCTACAGAGAGATGTGGAGGAGGATGATGTGCTGAAAAGGGTTTATGAGCTTGTGGGTGGAAGGACAAGCTATCTAGCTAGAGTAGCCAGAGCCGATGATATGTTAGGTGAGCTAACACATGTTATGAGCAATATCAGCTGATTTGGGTGAGGTAGAGGAAGCGGAGCAGATGATCGAAGGGGAGAAACAATGGTTGTTATCAAAGTGAGCTGGTCGCTGCGTAGGAGATGGGCGTAGCTGACGTGGAATACGTAGGATTGGACTTATACCTGAGCACGACGACGATGTGATGTGAGTTATTGACTTACATGAAGTCCACGTGAATATGCTGATACAATTCTTCATACAGGGACGAGCAGAAGTGAGTATCTCAGCTATTTGACGTTATTGTCGTGACTGGAGCTGACCTTTTTTGGTTGTCGGCGTTGATCACAGATGGGCAAGGTAAGTCTACTTCATCGACACTGTAAGTTATGTGCTGATACGACAGTGCAGCTGTTCATGGTTACTCCTGCGCCATCTCGCCAAGATGATACCCCCTCTTTCTCCTTACCCAGTCGTTGAGCCGGATGCCATCTCTCCTATCGACAATGACCTTCCACTAGCGGAAGAATCTGCCGAAGGGGAAACCTCGAACAGCAGTGTCAACGTTACACCGCCTGCAGCTGAACCATCGAGTGCAGATATTCACTTACCCTACGTGACATACGAAGCTGCAAGGAGGATCATGACGCGGACCGATTTCTTGAATGAGCTTGATCACTATCACGTGAGCTAAATTCATGCATCTTCATCATTTTCCTAGCTGACTCTTTTGAATGCGCAGGTCGTCTCGATAGATGTGAGTGGTGTATAAAACTCGCACAAACCGATTAATACTGACTATCATGTTTAGCTCAATCACCACGTCAGACCGGATTCATTGTTATTGCTGAGAGCAGCTCAGCAGGTGGTGTCCGAGGAGAACTTTGATGAAGACTTGGATACTACCCGTGATCGAGTTGATCAGATCGAAGGTGAGTGTATCGTCTATCTAACGGATGCGCTCGAGCCTTGTTTAGAGGATTCAGAGCGATTCCCGCTAATATCGGGCATCTCCCTCGCACAGGTCTTCACCGACAAAGTGAATTGACGGTCAAGGAACCTTTCAAAGTGACGTTTGATAAGGTTGACGGTAAAGCGGTATGGGAGGTGGTGGGTCTAGGTGATAGCTTTGTACCTGCGTCTGAGGATGAGGAAGAGGAAAGGTTAGTATAGAGCTATTGTCCCTTATGCATATATGCTCGGATGCATGGTCAGCCATGTGTGTGATTTATGAGTATATATGTATGTATACGTGAAAATGAAACGATGAAACAAGGTTGACCTTATTGACGTGTGTGATATATAACTGTAGGGAGTTGGTTGATATGATAAATTCGTAGTTCAGATTTGTAGGGTACACACGACTACACGACTCCCTTGGTACATTACAATTTAGTAATGATTCTGAATTGAAGGGGGGTTGAGTGTTTACGTTGAAAAGTTGAAAGGCTAACGTTACTGTGCTGTGAACGTGAGGTGTACCCTTAAAAAGCATGGAGCTGAGCTGTGAGTGTGAGTGTGACCAACCGATGGGATTCTAGGGTATGATGGCAGTAGTTTTCATGGAAAATCAAAGTGATAGAGTGTCAGACGCGTGTAGTTTTGATCTTTTTATACTGTACTGTATGGTATCATGGGATTATGGGATTATGATGATTTGATGATTTGGTGATGCACAGATCGTATTTAATGTTCATCTTTAAAGTTCACTCATCTACACTCTCACTCTTTTTCACTCTCACCTGGTAATCCCAATCCCATTTCATAATTTGCAACTTCGTCATCCTCTTCGTTCTTGTACTCGTCTGTTCATATATCCATCCATCCATCCATCCATACACCCCTTCAACCCAATCATCTTTCTTGATCCCTTTCTTCCTGACAAACATTGATTGAATCCTCATGATAAACTAGGATCAGTGGTGAGTCTGAATTGATTGATTGATCATTCCCCATTTTCCTGACAACGCGTCCTGAACAGTTCTGATTGTATCTTGTCCACTCCACACAGCCTCTTCATCTTCAAGTCTATCTGCTTCGTTCATTCATTCTTCCAACGAATCAATCATCCAACATGTCGTATCCCATTCCATCCCTCCCTTCTCCAGAGGAAGGACAGGATAAAGAGAACATGAAATTCACCTTACCTCCCATTCGTGATATCCACGCTACTCCCAAGACCACCACCCAATTACCTCCAACACCATCAACGATCCCACCGTTACACGCCAGACAAGATCCCAACCTCGTCACGCCCGTTCAGCCCCGGATGCGCCAGCCTTTGCAATCCATCTCTTCTCAATCGAACGGGTCAATGATGGGTCATCCGATATTCACCGCTCCTCAATCTCACATGATGATGACTCCTCAGACCAACGGGGCGTCTTCTCATCATCAGAAAAACGGTCAACCTCTTTCCTCTGCTCTGGCCTTTGAGGAGAAGCATCATCAGAACGAGAACGGTTCTCATCCTCAGTCCCGTTTACATCAGACTCCTTGTCCTCGTCCGTCCGGCTCAATCGCTCTATCATCCTCGGGCAGAAAAAAGGTTCATCCTCCTAACGGTACCCCTCTTGATACTCCCATCAACAACACCTTCAACGTTGGGTACTCCAACGCGTCTAACATCACTCCGATGCGCACACCCGTCTCAACATTACCAGCGCGTACTATGGGAGGATCCATCTCAACCCCCACCTTACCTATGAACTCTTTACCCAAGACTGGATCTTACACTATCTCTAACAGGTCAGCCGCTAGTACAAGGTACTCACCATCTGTCGATTCCCATCGATCGTCTTCCCTCCCTCGCTCTGGGACTAGAGGTCGTACGCACATGTCCTTCTCTCCTTCACCCACTCCTGCGTCTCCTACTCCAATCGATCTTTCAGGAATCCAACCTCCCGCCCCATTCCCTGGCGCATACCCTACCGCATATACACGTAAAGATCCAGTTCCTTCCGAGGAGGGTGAACCGGAATCAGAGAACAAGAGGAGTGGACGTCAAGGTGCTCCTAGCTGGAATCCTTGGGATTATGTTCTTGGTGAGGTGCCCGGAGGAGAGCAGGGACCGAATCAAACTCCGGTAAAGGACACTGATGATGGCAAAGGGAACAAGATCAGAAGGAGATTCACCAAGAGAGAGTTGGAAGCGTTGGAGGTACTCTGGAGCATCTCGAAGAGTCCTAGCAAGTATGAGAGACAGCGATTAGGAGCTTGGTTGGGTGTCAAGACGAAGCATATCACAGTTTGGGTAAGTTGGCTCGAGCTCATTGTAGCGATCACGAATGACGCGTATCGACTCACTCTCGCCCCGTTAGTTCCAAAACCGAAGACAAGAGGAGAAACGATACCTCCGCGAAGGTGCTCCTGTCGAACCTCCCCCTCCATCCCGATCCAACCGAGGCACATTCGATCCCGTCACAGGAAAATGGCGACCAGTGCCTCTCTCTTGTATATCCGGCCTTCAACCTCCTCCCGAAGAGAAGTCCGCTGTGGTACGATCCATCAGCGTTGGTGATCTTACTCGAGACATGTTCTTTGCTCAACATCCTGAGTTAGAAGCTCATTTACCCACTCCTACTCCCTCTTCTTCCGGTAGAAGGTACACCACTCAAGGCGCTATCACCCCTCTTCCCAAGAGAGCCAATAGCAGATCTCTCGACGAGATCCTCCAAGCGAGAGAGAGCGGATTCGGAGATAATAAGAAGCGATCTTACCAACGAACTCCCGGAGAAGGTATGATACAAGGGGAAGGACAAGAAAGGATAAGAGAGATACTTGCTCTCATGCCTAGCGATCCTCCATCCATGGATCTGTCCGAGCTCGCTGGCGATGACGAGAGTGAAGAGGTAGATGAGGAGGAGGATGAGACCCCTAAACGAAAACCTTTGGGTAATAGTGGTGGACCAATGGGTCTAGACAGGATGCTAAACGCTCCTACGAACACTTTGGGACGTGCTACCTCCCTCGACATCCTTGCCTCTGTACCAAGAACCAAAGGCAAGTACTGGTCGTCCAAGCCTGGCAACAACGGCGGTCCTCTTCAACCTCGATCAATCAAAGGATCTTCCAGCGGTGTGCTTGGATCTATCAACCCAAATATCCCTTCCGAGAATCGACAAAGCACTCCTCTCGGTAAAACCCCTCTCAAACATTCTTTACCTCTCACCTCGCAAGCCGCCTCTAAACGAGCTCGACTCGATGGTGGTCGTCATCGACCTGCCACTTCATTCAGACACAAGGATTCATTCTCCCGATCTCAAAGTGCTGCTGTCCTTGAGACCCCCTTGGCACGTAAGGACACCAACGATAAAGAGGAAGAAGGAAGTGAGATGAAGACGCCAGGTTTCGCGAGAAGTTTTTCATTCTCATCGACTATGAGCGAGGGAGTAGCCATCACACCTGATAATGCCGTTTTGGCCAGGAAACAACGTGGGAACGATAAGAAGGAAGAGAAAGATGCTGAAGTGTTAGGTGCTGCTGAGAAATTGTTGGAACTTCTTGGAGGGACCAAATGATTTGGATGATAGATTGGACAAAAGAAGGAAATTTAACGAACAGGAAATGCAACGATTGAAATTAGATTGCATTAGATCAGATTGGACTGGACTGCTGCTTGATGCGGCAACTATAGGAAGAAGAGGACAGAGAGAAGATACATCATCATGGTTATTTGGTTTCCTTGGTAAGAAAGAATCGACCAAGGATTTATGGTTTTACATATACTTTACATTAAATATCATACAGAGCTTGATGATTTACTTTCTTGGGTTATATATGATCGCGCTGCGTATATCCACGTACATGTTTCCTGACGAAGGGATATATATCTGACACGAAGAAATGAATATGAATATGGATATGAATATGAATATGAATATGAATATGAATATGATCATGTCTACTGGCTGGTTAGCTGCGCTGAAAAGTCAAACGCGTGAATCAGGGTTCTAATCAGTCCCGTCGGAATTGCAAACCGCCTATGACGTTTGTGATGGAATCGAACCTGGAAATAAGAAGGAATCACCTGGATTTCAATCATTCATTGGGATGTATCAAGTAGGTGATACTCGTTCACATCGATAATCCATCTATCAAGCAAATACTTGCAAACGGACCGAGAAGATAGGAAAGAAAGTCGCACAAGGAATTTGTCTCTTCTTCCGACTCACTTGATCATAACGCACCACCGACAACCGAAAACAATGGGATTCCTCTCGACCATCTTCACTTGGATATGGTTCCAACTCGACTTGATCGTTCATTCGGGATTCCCAGTGTTCTTCTGGGTCCGACCCAAGTGGTCCATAGACGATATACCGGATCAAAGTGGTAAAGTGAGCCTTTTCAATCCCTAATTCTCTCTTGTGAGCAAATCAAGGCTGATTTGGGTTTCCATTGTGTTTAGGTGGTGTTAGTAACAGGAGGAAACAGTGGGACAGGCTATGCCACGGCTCTGTCATTTTACAATGCAGGTGCGAAAGTGTATATAGCATGTAGGAACGAGGAATTAGCGAAGGAAGCGATCGAAAATATCAAGAAAGGAGGCATAAATTCATTAACTGGATTTACTTACCCCAAAGACCAATCTGGTCAAAGAAAAAATGGGACAGTGAAGTTTATCAAATTGGATTTATCGGATCTGCAAAGTGTTGAAGAGTGTGCCCAGGAACTCTTAAAGTGGGTGAAGAGCACTGGATGAACGGCTATATGAAGAAGAGAATTTTCCACTAACCTGTGTTTGTTTGATTAATAGGAAAGAGGATAAATTGGACGTGCTATTCGCCAATGCTGGTGTGATGGCTTCGTGGGTGTCGATCTACCATCTTGAGGGGTCATCAGATGACTAATCGAAGATGTTTTGCACAGTCCTGAGGGTTTATACACCAAACAAGGATACACTTTACAATTCGGTACCAACGTGAGCACGCTTCGTTACTACTGATATTCATCGAGTCATCCCTTCCTGACGTGTCTATCCAATCAGGTCCTAGGCCACCACCGACTCATCAATCTACTCTTACCATTACTTCTGTCTTCCCCTCCTGCCCACCCCAGCCGAGTCATCCTAACGTCTTCAGCGGGACACGGCGGAGCACCAAAGGGAGGTGTGGATTTCAAATCGGTCGTTCGCGATGCTTCCGATCCAATCATCAAAGATGGTCAGCAGCCTAGACAAGGTAAAAACGAGAAGATGAGATGGGTAGAGTATGGTCAATCCAAATGGGGTGATATAGCTTTGGCGAAATTCCTTCATAATACCTATGGTAGGCAAGGTAGATTGATTAGTGTGGCTGTTCATCCAGGTAAGTGTTCTTCTACCGGTGTGACTCGTGGTCAAGCTGATGGCGATCTGATATAGGTATGGTCGCCACGAATTTGTTTCGCAATCTATCTCTGACACCTCATATCATCAAGTATGCACCTTGGCTTGCCGTGAGTAATGTCTGTGCTTCATCATGAAGCATAATTTTCATCTTATGTGGTTCGATAGCCCGTCATTACTCGCACTCCTGCTATTGGCGCCGTCAACCAAGTATGGGCAGCTACCATCCCGGAATACGATGCGAGGTGGATCAGCGGAGAATACCTCGTACCATACAGGAAAGTCGGTATCGCCAGACCCGATTTGCAAGATGACAAGAAGATCGAGGAGGTATGGAACTGGTGTGATGAGCAAGCTAAGAAGTGGGCATGATGAAAGGCGATAATCTCATTTATGTGAGATGGAAAAGAAGAAGGCGTCGAGTTAGGGAACATTATGCCCTTGATTATTCTAAAAATGCATCTAACGTAGACTCGAAGCTACGATATCTTTTATTCTAGTTGATATGTAACCGAAATCCTCACATGCCTGATCCAGGTATCTCCGCTTGTTCTGATCTTCCATATGTCCTGAAAGTTCAAACGACTTAGTATACGTCTAAATAAGCCCTTGAAAGATGATAAAAGAGCAGCTTACCTTGAGGAACTTCCATGGTGAATGAGTGAGCGTATTCTTCGAAATGCTCATGATGAGGTATAGGCGTTTCACCATTGATCGTACGGTCGAGCTGTATGATATTTAGGTCAACCGAAAACGATATAAGGATGTGTATTATCTAACTTACCAACGAAGCAGTGACGACAGCCCACGCTCTGGCTGTATTGGGATGATTATAACCCCCACCACCTGTCACACAAGTTTTCTTGCCCCATTTTTTCACTTTCTCGATACACCATCTCATTCCACCTTCTTCTTCCACCGACCAATTACCGAATTGACCAACTCTATCACCCGGCAGGCCGTCTGATCCCAATTGCAAGACGATATAATCTGGATCCCACTCTTTCACTATCGGTTCTACGCATCCATCCCACACCGTTTTGTACGTTTTCGAAGAGGGGTATGCTCCGAGCGGTACAGATAGAGAGAAAGGGGTAGGTAGCCATGGATTGGTGAGTTCCGCCCAAGGTGTTGCAGGCGGATAGAAACCTGTCGCAGAGTGGTGAATTGAGAAAGTCATCACCGAAGGTGGTTTGAGTGGGTTCTTGGTAGGCATGGGATCAGGGTATTCTTTCGTAGAATGAAAAGCTGACGATACTCCATCCGAATAATGCAAATCCAAATCCAGATATAATATCCTAGGTGATCTAGTCTTCGTCCTACCGTTCTTGTTCCGCTGATCAGAAGGTATAGGTACTTTCCCTTCTCTCGACAAGAGCAACAGACCCAGAACCAAATCGTTAACATAGCAGAAACCTCCCGCCTCGCTCTTCTTCGCATGGTGTCTTCCGCCATCCCAGCAAATCACAAAATCAGCTTCGTCTTGGACCAATAGCCTACACGCCGTAGAAGTTGCCGCGGCGACCAAGGTTATATATCTAGGTAATTTTGGGAAAGGTGGATTATCATGCGATAAATTGTATACATCCATATCCCGATATTCTTGCAGGTTCGGTCCCTTCGTTCTTGCTCTTTTAGCCGGTGGAGGTTGAGAGGAGGCTGAGGGTGTATCTCGAGGAGCAGTAGGGTCGTAGGCAGGAGGTGAGGTCGCTCGGTACTGCATGAGAGCGTCTAGAAGGGATCAGCGGACGATCAGTACTTCGTGAGATACTCACCTATGTATGACTGGTCATGGTATTTCAACAAGCATTGTTCCGATCCCAGGTCTTCATCAGGAGCGAAGACAGTTGCTTTGTTAAAGTTGTCATCACCGTTTGCGCGTCGGTTGTCGTCGGCATCATCGTCGAGGAGGTCCAAAGCTTTTATCAACCCGTGGACCATGCTCGATCGACCGCTGTTTGAAGGCAATTCATCGGATACATCTTGAAGCTCCTGTGACCATATGTAAGCGACTCTGGACTTGTCGTCGGTGCCCATGGTGCTTAGAAGAGTGCGGGATTTATGTTCAGTTGGTCGACGCGACTGTCCTTAAGTCATCACGAGGTCGACGGACGTGGATACGATACAATCGTAGAAACGGGCGTGAGCGAAGTTCACTGTATTATGTAATAGATTGTGCAGAACACATATGCACAGATGTCACATGCATGAGAGCGCTTCTACAGATTGCAAGCATACATACCGCAAGGTCTATACTGTAGCTTGTCAATGGTATGCTTGGACTCGCTCCATGAGGTCTAGAAGGTGATGCAAAATGGATAGAAGTGAATGTACGGATTCCATTTTGACAGGATTTGATAGCAGCAAACTCCCGAGTCGCGCCGGTAGCAATCACCGACAGTGTTTCCTGCACCAAAATTGGCTGAATCAGACAAACATCCGTTGAAATTGGCTCGATAAGATACATTCTTCTAAGAATTGGCTGATTGAGATATGACAAATACGGTTTTTGGCTAAATAAGATATTTCCTCCAAGATTCGAAAAGCCCCCCTCCCTAATTGTACAAAATGAAACACACCGGTTCCGATAATTGTCCCTCGAGCCGCCCATCCACTGGACCAGACACCCACGTTGCCTCATGCACTTCCCCCGAATTACAGACTAGTAAGAATACCTAAACTCAACATTCTGCATATCAGTCTTGTCCTCGAAAGCGTGAGCATGCGCGTTGACCTGTCCTTGCATCAATGCGTCCCTCTTCTTGTTCCTAGAGACGCAGATCCATCGCATGACAAGCACATCGATGATGAAAGCGCAATAGAGACCGATGTGGATGTAGAGCGAGTTGATGTACCTTGACGCCCATTTGGCTTGGAAGAGTTGAGGACCCAGGGCATTTCCGCCTGTTTGAAAGAAAAAAAATCAGCCTCGATCAAAACAGATCAAAAGGTGTACTTACCTGCCCATCCGACGAAAAATATGGCGTAGACCACAGACTTCTTGGTCTGACCGGCAACATTTCTCGACAACATGGCATACATGGACGGGTTGGTGGCCTGACAGCATTGCATCAGGTAGAAAGTGATGAGGAGTCCTACTTTGGTCTTGCTAGATGGAGCGACGGTGATGAGGACGATGGATCCCGCGATGTTTACCATGACGTAGCCGACCATGCAGTATACCGTTTGTCTGGTCTTGGTGCCGAGCCAACCAATCAAGAAGTACAAGATGACCTGGAAAACGGCAAGCGGCAAAGCGAGGAGTAGAGATTGCGAAGTCGTGAAGCCGAAAGCGTTTTTGATGAGCAGATTGTTGAATGTGTTCAAACCACCGACGACGGTTGACTGGATGAACATCATTCCAAACAGTAACCATGGTAATGGGTCACGTAGGACCTCCCACGCTTGATCGGTTCGCCATACCTTCTGCTGTATACCTTGATCGTTCGCTCGTACACGCTCGACGTACTTGACTTTCTCTTCCTTCGTCGCCCATCTAGCTTGCACAGGGGTATCGGGGAGGAAGACAAGTACAATGACAGCTGCGATGAATGAGATGAGTGCAATCACGACCGTCATCCACTGCCAAGTGTATAGTCCTTTCGTCTTGGTGTTGCTGTCTCCGCCAAGCTGGTAAAAACCGTAGGCGATCAGGTTGCTGGCGAATCCTGCAGCAGCGAACATTGCTTGCCAGACGGTTGTGATGAGGGTTTGCTCGTGTGCGGTGAACCATTGAACGGTGACTAAGTCCGTCGTTTAGCAAAGGACAACAAGATGAAGGCTAGTGTCAAGCTACTCACTGGCAACTAAACAAGGTGAAAACGAGGATTCAAAGAAACCAAGCAAGAACCTGATAGCAAAAACTGGCTTGACGTCTAGGGAAAAGGCCAAACCCATGACAAGCTGTGGGAATAAGGAGTCAGTGGACAATCGTTTGAAAAAACGCAGTCACTCACAGCAGACCAGATGACGATGGATATACCCAGCACCTTAGCAACGGGGAGCCTTCTGACAAACTGATTGACAAGCGGTTCGCCAACGATGATACCAACCCAAAGCAGAGTCGAGGTGAGAGCGTAATCTTGGCCTACAGCTCCGACGTCCTTCTGCCAGCCCATGATGGAAGCGGATCCCAAGGTACCTTTGTCAAGGGATTGAGTGATATAGGCCACACACATGACAGGGAGGAGGCTGTGGGAATTCGTCAGTGATGAATCGCTGACCATAGACTTCGTCGCTCACTTTCTGTATATTTTTCTCCTGAGTCGCAGATTCTCCTCCTCGGTGATGATGATGGAAGAATCTACATATTCGGCAGCTGCCGTGTCTGCGACGAGAGCATCATCTCCCTTCTTATCGATGGTGTGGACTCCACTCTCGATATGTGAGATCTCCAGATCTTTGTCGTCGGGATGCATTGTTGAAGAGAATATCGTATAAGGTGCTTGTGACTGATTAGTGTGAAGGGCTAGTACAGGGCAAATGCACCCCTTGTGCCAAGGTCCATTATATACCTGTTGTCCTTGTTCGAATATCAATATGACACGGTAGAGCAAGCGGTCCGGAGGCGATCCGATCATGTGACTTTCGAAATGTCGATCTGAATTTAGCGGCCCGTGGGGTCAGCAGGTCAACTAGGATGCCAAGACTGGAAATTCATGTTGAGATCTGTGAGGAATGCCAGGAAAGGTTTATTCTTAGGTCATTTCTCGTAATGAAAGGTCCAAGGTACGACGACGCCTTTTTCCCCGGACCGTCGGAGCGGCGCGGTACTTAATGCGGTGTTGTCGTCGTCCCATAAGAAATCGCTGAAAGCAGATACTGGGCCGCTCCGGATCATGAGCTCTTGCTGCATCATTTGTCACGGGAAGGGATGACGTTTTCAAAATAAGCAATGGCTTTGAGAAAGCGAACACCTGTTCATGTGATTGCACGAAAATATGTACAACGATCTGCTGTCCCCATGCTATTTCGGAGCAGGATCAGGGATATCAGGTACATGTTTAGCATAATACCAGAGGTAAATGTATGTTTTTAGCATTCGCATCGTCACAGAGATAACGAAGCAATTCTTGTAGCAAGGTTCTAGCCTTCTGAAAGCTCTGCATAAGAGGGCAACATCAGTGAGGCACCCTAATAACCAGGTAGATGGATTGTAATCCTCGAAATATGATATGATAGGTTATCATATGAGGACAGGATCATTGTTGATATCGTTCAACTTCGTTCTACTATGGGCATTGGACTTTTCGGTCAAAACTTACACATACTTTCTCTAATTTCGTGTTCAGCTCTGTTCCTGGCGCCTTCTATAGGCCTGCCGGACACGGTCTTGCCCATTAGCTACTTACTATTCGTTATTGCCAAAAAGTCAGTCTCACCAATGGACTGATGAATGGACCGTTAAAGCTCGGTGAAAGGTCCCTCTCGATGGGAGAAGTGATGATACAAGTGACATGAACCGCGATCAACGGATGATGAGGTAGAGGTTGGCTCAATTTAGTCAATTCGGGTTGGAATGATCTCGATGGGAAAAAGTGCTAAACAACGACTACGTGACATGAAGCCAAAACGCGTGGATATACTGGTGAATATCGTGTGAGGTTCTCGAAGTGTGACGTGAAGTTACCGGTACCTGAAATATGTGACAATCGTGAGGTTTCATGACCACTTTGTGAGGCTTCAAAGCAGGTCAGTGAGGGTTTTAAACTAGATTGGTTTGTTTATTGTATCAAAGTTCGGTTTCACACCAAGATTGTGAAGTTTCTCGATTGTATGCAAAATTCCTGTCGACTATTCTCAGAATCACCGTAGCTTCATGACCAGACCGATAAACATTCATATTAGTCGATACAAGGTCCTGCCGACGAGATTATCTTCTAGTACGATCCGCAACCGTTCGACGATCTTTTCTGTTCCCTTTCCCCTCGACGTCTCACACTCGTTATCACTTCTCCGATCATAGGAACATGGCTTGAAGTCTTCCTTTGAAACCTTTGGCCGGAGGACGCTCTTCGATGGTAGCTTCAATCTCGGCTAGGTTGGTGATCACTGGAAGCGATAGGAATCAGCTTCGCGGTCCCTTGTGGATAATCAGAGTACATACAGTCTACATCAGTAGGAGGGATGATCTTCGTCTTGCCATAGATCTTGTAACCAAAGTATAAAGCTAGGAAGAAGACGGCGGGCAGATAGTCTGTAGGAAAATGAACTTTAGCGACAAACGTTGCGATTGGATTAGAGTAGCTCACTGGTGATGAAAGTAGCCCGGTCGAAATTATCCGTATCTCTGAACACCGTCCATGCGGAGAAAAGAATAATGACTGTAGATGAGTACAACGGTCAGCTGTACGCTAAGATGTCACGGAGCTACGCATACCGTACTCACTTCCAAATGAAAACA
This sequence comes from Kwoniella botswanensis, assembly GCF_036426115.1. Classification (NCBI taxonomy): domain Eukaryota; kingdom Fungi; phylum Basidiomycota; class Tremellomycetes; order Tremellales; family Cryptococcaceae; genus Kwoniella; species Kwoniella botswanensis. Next base: position 14,397,076 of record NC_088599.1, on the reverse strand, counting down.
ACGCGAACCAAGCTCCAAAGAGAGCAAGAGGGTTCTTATATGGCAAAGTACTTCTGTCAAAACCTTGCGCTTTCATCGCTCGTCGGAAACCAATGTAGGCTAGACAGATGCCCATCCATTCGACAAGCCCCATGACAGCCACCTTTTTCGATAGTATCAGCATGTGGAGCGCCTGGAGTAAGGCGGTGGTTACTCACCAGATTGACAAACCAGCCAAATACCTTGGCAGCTCCTGTGCTAACTGTCATATACGCCAACAATGGTATAAGAGCCATTGTCAAAACAGCGACATAAGGTGTACCCCCTTGCAGTGCGCATCAGTTCTGAAGACCATGACCTTCTCGGTGATTGACTCACATCGGTGGGTTCTAAGGAAAATCCTCGGGACAAGGCCCTTGTGGGCCATGTTGTAGAGACTTCTCGACGAAATGTATAGATCGGCATTACCAGCAGACCAAGCAGACGTGATCAGACAGGCATCTGAGATTGCCACCATCTTCAGCGATTATCCGTTGGATACTACATGGATACTCACTGATGATATGCGGCAGCGCTTTGATGCCGGACAGCTGGATAGCAATGACCCAAGGGGAAGCCGCAGCGTCACTCGAAGTACCAAGTCGATCATTATCGAATGGTACAATCAATCCAAGTATGAATGTACCTAGATAGTGGGATTATCAGCGGATAGACCTCCAGGGGATGGAATAGCTTACTGACCCAGGATATAGAAGACACCAATCCTGAAATAAATCTGCTTCATCGCTCGAGGAATGGAAAATCGAGGATTGGCACTCTCAGCAGCGGTGATACCGAAAAACTCGACTCCACCATAGCTGCGGGTGGTTTATTGGGATACTTCAGCAGTATCCCATGGACACAACACCATGACCTTTACTTACGAGAAAGCAGCTTGTGTCATGACAGCCCAGAAACCAAGGAATCTTCCTTTCGCTCCACCGATTCCCTCATATTGAGCCAATGCGCCCTGTGAAAGTTTATAAGCTTCAGTGTACCTTGACATGAAAAGACTCACCGGATCCTTCCAATAGTGAAATCCAAGATAGTGTCCAGTAGGGCCGGCTCCACAATCGATAGCAATACCGAGAACTGCATCGCAAGGACTTTCAGCGTGCAAGCTGTTGAATACAGCAACTCACTGATTAAGCCGATGATGGTGAGGACCTTAATCGAACTAAAGATGAACTCTGTCTCCCCGTATACCCCCGAGGTAGTCAAATTGAGAAGAACGATGATAACGTAACCGATGGTAATCCATACCGCGTTGTTGACTCTGCTGGGTTCAAGCCAGTAGTTCACTAGAACAGCAACAGCGGATAGCCTATGAAACGAACACCTGAGTACCGCTTCTGCTCATATCAGACGTTAAATGTTGTTGGACTCACTCAGATGCACAAGTTAATGCCCAGTGAATCGTCTACGCCCAGTGGATGATAAGCTACGCCTTCGATTTACCCTATCACACACACTCACAGTACTCCAAGTCATAGCGAAACCGAGAGCAGGATCGAAGAATCGTCCAGCATACGTCAATTGACCACCGGTGATAGGTAAATATGCAGACATTTCACCGAGACCGAGCATCATACTACAGAAGTGGGCGTGTGTCAGCGTCCAGGAGGGAAGTGAAATGAAGGACGTCTCGACTCACAAGTAAACCAATATTCCAACAAACGAGAACCCAAGCCATAAACCCAGAGGTCCACCGTTGGCTAAGGCAGTTCCACTTCCGATAAACAGACCTGTGTTTGCCCAACGTTAGACCAGCTATTTTGCTATGTTCATTTTGTAACTTGCCTGTTCCGATAACACCTCCGATGGCGATGAGCTGCATCAAAGTATGATTCATCAGCGTCTCGCCGTTCCGTTTCCCTGATCACACGATCAACTGCACTCACCGATACATGACGAGGCTTCAAACCTCGATGAAGAGAGTTCTCGCTCTTTCCAACGCCTGTATCATGGTCTACATAACCGTGATCGTAGTCTGGTGATCTATTGTCTTGAGGATAACCGTTCCCAGCGGGATAAACGGAAGCCTGAGTAGGACCACCCAAATTCTTTTCTTGATCTGCTGCAATCTTCGACGACATGTCGTTGGCGTTTGTGTTGCTGTGTGATGAGTAATATCTTTAGACCACGATCTGCTTTTATGAGGATGTGGTTCTGATGAATCGTGCGATCATTGAATACACGCTGGGAAGAGAGAAAGAAACGGAATGTGCATGACCATACCCAATTTTTCGCACCTAACACATGGCGAAGTGCCATGGTCATGTGGGACACTGCTAAGAATAGACAAGGTTTTGATATCGTCATGCGATAACATAACGTTGAGCACCTGAGGGGAAACAAGCGAGCTGAGATAAGAGGGCTAAAGTAGGTGTGACGTAGTGGGATTGGGGAGAATACCGCGCGTGAGAAGCGGATCAGTTCTGGGCAATGACTAAAAATAGAATCGGTGATTTTCAACGATGGTTTCTCTCCAGCAAGCGATGATGCAACAGATAAGTCTAACCAATGAGGCGTAAGGTGATCGAGGCGCTTGATAACCGTCGCAGCATTGCTAACGATGTCCTGGCAGACTGTTATCTAAGCGAAACAAACCACCGCATGATAGTATACTGTGAACCTCATGGTACCCGTAGCCCAACATGGATGGGTTGCCACTCAGCAAAAGCAGGCGGGAAACACAGATGGTGATGCGGCAGGCGCTTTTCCTGCAAGAAAAGAGTTGTACCTCCCGTGCCAAGCGATTCCAGACATACTATACAGCTTACCTGCGGATCAATAGTGGGTCACTGAAGCAGATCACAAAAGACCTGGAGCTGATTGGGCAAGTAGAGACGAACAAGATGTTCAAGAGGGGTAAGGGGGATGCAGCGGATGCAATTAACGATGTTGTGGAGCTTATAAGAAGGCGTTTCTTGTCCTGATTGTTGCACATTGCTTGTCAAACAGTATGCATCAGTTAACATAGGGTATACGCTATTTTAGAAGGTGCAAGACGTTGTCATGAAGAGGAAAGAACGTTAACTCTCGAGCTGTGCTCTCCTGACTTTGAGCACCCTCTTCTGAACCTCTAGATGATCTCCCTTTAAGCCTGACCTAGCCGCACAATCGCCTATTTGACGAATGTGCTTCCAGATTAAGACCGGTGATTTCAAAACGTTGGCATAGCGATATCAGGGGGAAGATGTCAGTTTAACCGGAAGAGAGATCACGAACTGAGAGGGGGGTCCAGTCATTCTATGTGATATTTCAAGGGCGGGAAACCGTCAAGTTTAGCCATTCCCACTTGAAATAGGCTGAATATCGATGGGTGAGTGCCTATGGGGACTATAGGTGCTGCTATAGATGTATTAAGGGTTTTGGTGAGAGGTGGGCAGATGTGAAAACATTCAACTTGCTCACAATTATTGCCCTTTGCCGATACATTTCCACTACTACTTCCATAGTCCATGTTCTTACAATCTTCATACAGTATCCTTTTGGCGATGACAATACATCCATTCACCAGGTTCAAGCTGAGCGCCCAAGAAGCTCTCGAGTCTGATCTGTGATTTTCAAATTATTTCTGCCAGCAGACAATTGGCTTTAACCCATTGGAGGAGAGAAGACATGAAGGCCTATGTGTTACGATTATACCTCGAATGGGCGAGACTCATTGCTGCCCATCGGAACTCTCGAAACTTTGTTTACACACCGGATATGAAGATACCCAAGCTTTGAGTGTATATGAATTACGCGCGATCCGTCATCATGCAGACGTAAAATTTGATTACGCGCTCAGCAATAGTCTCTCAACATATGAACGATGTAGCTCGAGGAAGACTTTGAGTCATATCAGCTCCGTCCGCATAGTCTTGAAGCCAGTGCTGACGCTATGGGAGTCATTGTGAGAAGAAGACATCCAAGGTGGCCAAATCCAGACGGGTCAGTGTTCGAGTGTCGTGATTATCTTACAACGATCTCAGCGGCTGACCGTGATTCTATCGGAGAGGGCCTGGAAGAGCGACCTGATGATCGGAGGGCAAGTCAAGATGTACAGATCGCACCGAATTAGATGTAACAGATGAGGCTTGCAGTCAGTGTAAGGTGTGAATTGAAAGCTTGTGCGACGACAGATCTTGGTTGTCACTCTGCAACCAGGGTGACCGACCCTTGCAGCTGGTCAAGCACGGGTTGCTCGGATGAAAATGCGGCTATGGCTACGAAAATCCGACCGTCACCTGGTGCCTGAGCACAAACATTCCTCCCAAGAAACACAAAATTTCTCACACTTAGATTTTCATGATGCTTCTTGTTCCGATATATCTTCAAGCGAACGCCCATCCTCTCAGCAGAGCAGATGTCTGGAGGTATATCCGCAATGTAACGATATGAAATAAAGACGGACTGCTTGTCGGTCCATTCTTTCTCTCAAATGAAACGCAAATAACCAATCTATCCTTTAACTTGGTCCTACTCGTGTCACTACTTTTCGACTGCCTAGAAGGATAATTCGATGACTCTGCAGTACCGATCCACAGATGCCGTGCGTTGAAATCACGAAAATGCCGGAATGTAGCCTCGATCCACCAGAAGACTTGCCACTTGCCAGTCCAACTACACCGGCACCCTACAAGACCACAACGTTCAAACAGAGGTTGAGAGAGACGGAATGGTCAAAAAGATGGGGTTGGAATCTGTTCACCACGGCCATGGGTACGGGGGCCGTCATGGTTTGTGTGCATAGTATTCCATACCATTTCAAAGGGCAACCTGCCATAGGTAAGTCCAACATCATGGCTTCGTGGACCCCCAATCGAAGCATTGAATTTTAGCTTACCATATCGTTTGCGTATAACAGCCACGGTATTCTTCATGTTGGACATTCTGATCATTTCAATATGCACGACAATGACCATCATCCGAGCGATCAAGCATCCGCTGGTATTTAGGCACTCGTTCTTCGATCAGACTGAGGCACCTTGGTTACCCACTTTTAACCTTACCATAGCGACCATCTTGATAGGGATGATCGAGCTTGGTATACCGAAGACTGGAGTGAGTGGGCACTGATACACGATCACTCAATCAAGCTAAACGTTCTTTGTTATCATCATCTCTAGCCTTGGTTCATTGTCACGTTGGAAGTCTTGTACTGGGTATATATCTTCCTAGGTGCTTGTACCGGTGAGTTACATGGTAGCCCACCACTGCATAAACCTACCTAGCATTGACCAATGTATTAATGCTGACTCATTGCTCACCCCCATCGCTTGCAGCTCTGATCCTCCAGAATACCTTTCGACTGCTTCCCCGTCCTCTCCACCTCATCGGGCCTGTGGAATGTCTGGAATGTTTCCCGTTGATGTTAGCAGGTTCGATCGGGTCGATGTTATGTGTAGAAGTTAACAAGCTGGACTCAGGAAGGGCGTTAATTATCTTGTTATTCGCTATCGTGTGTCAAGGGTTGGGTTTCTGGATGAGCTTGATTGTGAGTTGGGTTCTCATCGATTATCGCGTCTACTTTCCACTTGGATCTCAATGTGAATCACGTCCACAACGATCATGAAGGCCATCCTCACTGATCTCGCTTTACTTGTTGTTTAGAAACTCTCATCGTGGATGCTCCATCACATCGTTCTCCCCCGCGCACCCTCCAAAACGCTCCCTTCATATATGATAGCAGCAGGGGCTCCAGGCTTTACCGCATTCGCACTAGTGAACATAGGGAATGCTTCGGTGGAGATATTCCCCGCCACCGGGTTCTTGAAGGGACAAGGGATAGATCCGATGTTGGCTGCTCAGGTGTTTGCCGTCGTCGGCAATTGGTTTGGGCTGCTGTGCGTGGGGATGTACGTATGGATAGTGATGATATTCTTAGGTGAGCTATTGATATACCTCTTTATAGGAAACAGAAATACTGATTGACTTGTGTTGATTGGGCATAGGATGGGGCCTGCTGCGCATCATCGATATGATCCAACATGGTTACCTGGGGAAATACGAATTGTCCTTATGGGCATTTACCTTTCCTTTATCAGGTGCGATAGCATGTTGGGGTCACTGGGCAGAATTCTTCCCTTCTAAAGCTTTCGGAATACTGAATGTTGTGAGATCTCACACGCCATCATCAGCATCTGGTGAGACACTGATCCTTTGTCGACTTTTTCGATTAGATTGGTACGGTATTCGTATTTCTCATGTGGTTGTTCAATGTATGTTCTCATGTCATCGACGATATCGACGCTCCGTGCTGACTGCACTACATTCATCACCTAGTCCATCGGCACTCTCACTCTGCTATATAACGGTATCCTCCCAGGTGTACCCAAGGAATTTGTGCCTTCCGAACTGAATACAGCCTACGACTTGACAGAGGATCTGACGGGCTTGGACCTAGATGAGATTCGGTACCAGGGGCCCGACGTGGAACGTGGTGAAGGAGACATTACTTTTAATTCGAGGTTATCCACCGCTGTGAACAGCTTAAATGGTGAAGCAGGTGTAACCAGGATGAGGGGTAGAGGATGACCGATTCATCTGTGAAGCTCGAATCAGCTTCAGAAGTCAATACAGCCAGGACATCGACAATGGAACATATAGCATCGGTCACAGAGTATAGAACAAGGAATAGAGCATAGATCATTTGAACATAAAATAACGATCATCACACCCCATCTGTATACATATACATTATAGTTACCATGAAGATAATGCAAACTTGCCATGCCAGTACGCTGGCCTCAAATTTACTATCAATGACCGGTCTGATTGCTTCGCTTTGTTCTGTGCCCCATGCCATATCCGGACCAATGCAATTTCAGTTGTTCATCTCGGACATAAGAGCCTACATCGCTTTTACACTTTTTTCGTTTCATTGGCATCCAGTATGTGAAATGGGTTGATTACAAATATACAACGTATGGGTAATGATCATATCAAGGGTCACGCCCTGCATGCTGATGCGTGAGTGGGTGGTTGTGTTGTCAAGAAGAGGAATCATGGGTTTCGGATTGCTTTTATTGTAGTGGTTCTCGACTATTTGTTATAGATGCGATCAGCAAGACAATCAGCAGTGTTCAAAGGGGAAATACAATACAAGTTCAACTCACCTAGAAGACAACTTATTCAAAGATATGTACACGTCCGTACCATATCCATCCATCGAAATTAATCGTAAATCACCGCCAAAGAACCTTGCGTACTGATTAATGAAGGGCATGAAAAATGGATAGGTCAGTTTCGTGACCATCACAGAGCAGAAAACGGCAGATAAGGAACGTCAGAACTAAGACTCACCAATCTAGACAATGGTAATCCGTAACCGAACCCAGCCATGGGCGCTTTGAAATCTGAGCTCTCAATATTCGCTTCTAAACCTTCGTCGCTCATGGTGGTGTATAGATAGCTGGATAAGAAAGTTGCGAGAGATTCATTAGTCTCACTCCACATGTTGCCTGCGCCCAGAACTGGTGAAAACATCATAGCACTCACGTCCATATCATCGGTATAGCACTCCTGGGTATACCACCGCCTTCATCCGAGATCTTGATCGTTATGTCCTCACTTCCTTCCACAACGACCACCTTTATAGGTGGGAAACTGTCTTCGTTATCCACTCCGTATCTCTCCACCACAGCTCTAAGCGAGTTCTTCAGTAGTTCGAATAGGATGTGGGATAGGTGTCCGGGAACATAGGCGAAGGTCAGGTCTTTGGGACAGAGAAGCTGGATGGGTGGACCGCGGAAGAGGGAGTAGTGTTCTTCGCAGACGTATCGGGCATTCTCTGGATTATTGCGAAATCAACATAAGCACTCAGCTTCTCCAGGGCCATGGTCAGAACTCACCAATAGCTTCGTGACATATATCATGCACGTTCTAAAATGGAATATATACCAGATCAGCTTCATTTCGCACGGTCGTTGACAAAATGATTGGCTCACAGCTCTTGTACAGATAATTCCTACGTAGTCAGGATGCGGCTGTAAGGTATTCAAAGCGACGTCTACGGCAGCGACATTTTCGATCGTCAGCTCCGATGACTCAGTCCTACTGAATGGTTATTCAACTCGGCGGGACTTTTCACTCACGCTGGCCTATCAAGAACCGTATACCTATCCGACTCATGTAGAATCTATCTAACCATTCCTGTATGTTCTGACCTATTCTACCATGTCCCTGTCGCTTCTTCCACTCCAAGACACCTTGAGCAACTGTCGTCACCGTGGGATCATGTCTCTTCTTTATATTCTGTAGAAGGTTGGTGAATCGGTCGTTGTAGTCGTGCACTTCAGGGGGGTAGACGATGTTGGCGGGAGGTGGGGAGAAGTATCTGAAGATCGCGAATAGAGAGAGAAAGTCAGTATCTCCTGTGCATTAAAGGGATGCGATAGACGAATTTAGACTTTGTAGCTGTAACAAACAGTATATAGTACTCACCTCCTTTCTATCGGTATTCTCAGTCTGGTTCCGGGCAACGCCATAGCTGCTCCCACAGGTACACCATTCCCATTTCCATACCCATTATAATTGCCTGAACCTGTCACTAAGTTGGACCCTACAGGGCCTTCGTGCATCAGAGGGTCAAGCGATGGATTGGGAGTAGCAGATGGGAACTGTGTGGGCCTGGTAGTAGCTCGATGGCGTAAGCACAGGTCTTGAATATTGGTAGATCAATCGCATCGATTGATATCAGATGTGAGTCGGGAGACACCCACTGTGACGCCTGCGTTCTCAGTATTTCTTCTATCTCAGGCTTTAATCTTGGTCTTGGGAATGTCACCAACTCCTGCAGGATGCATCTCCACGAGATCAGCATGATGTTCAATCGGAGATACTCGGCAGACAGTTCGAACCCACCTCGAAACTCTGTGCATACCATTCTTTGACCTTATTTATGCTTGGCATCTTGCTCAATCCATCGGGCAGACTCTCCAGCTCGACTACACGATGCGATAGGCGTATAGGCAGTTCTTCGGACAAGAACTGCGAGGCTTTTAGGAGTGTTCCCTGGGTGGGATGCTGTCCAAACAGCACCATCTGCTGAAGGGAGACTGAGCAGAGATATATGCCATCAGCGATTGCCACATGATAGGTTGAAGACGATCATACTCACCGCCCGTCTGAGGGAAGGAGGCAAAGTGATGTATCTTGTCCCATAACGCAGCTGAAATCTTGAACCTTGACATGGCAGGATATAGGTTGTATAGACTGAGATGATTCGGGAACTTGCGGAAGCTGGATCGAAGAAGGGGATGTGATTGTCACGCCACAGTTTTGTATGATGGCTGTGACACTGCTGCTGCTGCTGCTCCTGAGAGGGGTGTGGGTGATGATGATGGTGTATGAATGGAGGGTGAGGGGGTATATAAGAATGAGATGTGGTGTTGACTTGGTATGAGAGTGAGAAGTGAAAGGATGTATGTCACAGTCTATGATTGTTTTTTTTTTGTAATCGAGTCGTTATTGCGATTAGATCCGGTTACGGCAATACCGGATTTAACCATTAGCGGGATCAAATCCATTCCTAATTCGGCAATCTCATTAACCGTGAGGTGTAAGTGTATATCCGTGTTATTCCTGCACATAGTAAGTACAACAGTACATCCCATCCTCGGCCCTCCGATCCATCAAGACAAAGACAATCCATAAACACCGTTTGCATATCGATCACCAAGATACCCACTCGGTGTCCTGAGATGAAGCTGATTAAGAACAAACTTGACGAAAACTATCACTATTTCTATACGATTAAAACTATATATCACTGACAACCCAATCATCCCTGCTCTGGTTACCCCCTTCAGCTCCTTATTCCCGGCTGCCTCTTCTGCCTCTTGACCACATTATGCTGACCACGTTATAAAAGCTTACAATCCCTCCAGTTGACCATCTTCTCTCTTGACCATGGTAGCCTTTGAAAGAGCGGCCTTGGGTGGCCATTTAGCATCGAACACCGCGTCAAGCTCTTCCAAGGTTCTTCCTCTGGTCTCGACACCGAAAGTGAACCACATAACAGCTAAACAGTCATATAACTCCCTCCATCAGTACACTCTCTTATAAGCATACGCGAGATGCCTTGGACTCACCGTAGAACAAGTTCAAAGCTACGAATACCAAGTAGTACTTGTAACCGATTGAGTCCAAGGCGATGGCGGTGACGAAGGTGTTGTACAAATTGGCGCAGTTGGACATGATGACATGCTAAATTCGACCAGAACAACACATTAGCGTTATTGTGCTATAAATGAATCGATTCCTCAAAAGATCTACTCACCACACCCATACCCTTGGCTCTGGTATGATTAGCCAATACCTCCGCACAATAGGTGGCGGTCAACGGTGTGTAGATGAAACTGTATGCGCAACCGAAAAGGAAAATGAAAGCTACACCTCCATTACTGAATGCCGAACTGACATGCTCTTTACCAAGATCGAATTGACTTGAGAATCCAGTAACCGCTGCGAAAAGGCAAGAGAGAACGATGGAACCGACCCAAAGTTTGGTTCGTCGACCGATCATGTCGTTGGTGGCTGATCCGGCGACGGCCCCGGTACAGGAGACGATCGAGTTGGCGAATGTGAGTAGGAGTCGTCGATCGGTTGAGGTAATTCCGAGTTTGGTGTACATATTAGGGAGATAGTATGTCAGAACACTGTTGATGAGAAGCAATATATGAGTATAGTGTATAGTGTAAAGTCACGCGAGCAAGGAAAGCTAGGCTCACCTGTTACCGGACAATTGAGCAAAGAAGGACATGAAAGCGTTCATCAACATTCTCCATCGTTGGTTTCGAGTGTTGACGCTGTTGTCGAAGAGTTGCATTAGCTCGCGCGTGGTAACGGTAGAGATCAGGAGCAGACTCACAGATCGTAATAGTTCCAAACACTCTGAGCTTCCTTGACCTGGATACCCTCCTCGAACTCCTTAATCTCTAACTGCACGAGGGGATGGTTGACATCGCCACCACCATGGTACTTTGCCAATATAGCCTGGGCTCTCTCTTTCTTTCCTCGAGCGGTTAACCATCTAGGTGATTCGGGGATGAAGAAACAACCGATCAGGATACAGAAAGGGGGGAAGAGCTGTAATCCTAGAGGTAATCTAAAGGCGAGCTCTCCAGAGGCCTTGTTGGAGGCGTATGCTACCCCCGTGGAGAGGATGGAACCGGTGTAGAAGACTACCAAAGAGATTAGAGTCAGCCTTCTGATTCCGTATATACGTCGTAATGTATAATACAACCCCTAGAGTGAGATGGGAACGACCACTCACAGGTATTGTAGAATCCGACAATCCTGGCTCTCCATTGAGGAGGAGCCAATTCCAAAGCATAAGTAGGTGCCGATGAAGTACCAATGGAAATACCAAAACCTAACATGAAACGTCCACCGAGGAGGTATGAATCATTTTTGGCGGCAGTCAAGACAATTGCAGCTGCTCCAATAATGATGGAACCGACACCCATCCCTGCACGGCGTCCTAAATGATCACAGATTGGACCGGTGAACAAGGATCCTACCATATTACCGATAGTGTAGATCATGAAGATGCTAAAATGGATCAATGATCAGCTTGGGTGACCTATTGAAGGAGAAAAAAGAATGCTCACATTCCGGTCGATTTACCAGTCTCAACGTGATGGAAGTATGCTTTGTATTGGTCCATGGCATTGATAGAACTGAAGATGGACTATGGGTATAACGCGACAATCCAATATCAGTTTTATCCTCTGTGTAAGAGTCGTAGCAATTGTAGGAGTAAATCGACACACTCACCCCATCGAAACCACTCGCGGTAGCATTCAAAGCAGCTACCAAGAGGATCGCGTAGAGTTGGAAACTCGTCTTGGACCATGGGCTTAGAGGAGCAGCGGTAACGGTCTCGTAGAAGTTTGAATCACCTTGAACATCTTTGATGTCAGCTGAATCGAGGTTCGTCTCAGCGTGTTTCTCGGTTTCAGAGATGATCGAGGTCGTTTGACCCAGGGTGTGGTCGTTGATATTTGACATATCCTCTTGATATCGAACGTGATCGTGACTTTGATGAAAAAGAGCAGAGACTTTACGACCAATAAAATACCAGGTATATATATACTCATCTTTTTCAAGATAGATAGATCTTATCTACAATCTAAGCTGTTCCATTATTACGATCAAACAAACAATTTTCCCCCACTTTCCTCCACTTTCATATGAGCTTGACCGGACGATCGACCGATAGTCCATATCAAGCTTATGATAGACGGTTAATTACTGAGGCATATCCATAAATGGACAGAAGGGGAAAAGGACGAGCGAGAGGGGATGTCAAAGTGGGGTATGAAATTGCCTTCGGTCGTGTCCGTTTGATACAACTATATAGTTCGGACCGGAATGGCTAGTGGGTAAGTGGATAGCGAAAAGGGTGGAAGGAGAAGTCAAGTGAGGTGTGAGGTTACACCTCTAAAGGATAAGCGCGGTCTAATGCGATGTACGAAAACTGCCTTCACAGGTATTTCACGAGTCAGCTGATAAGTATACTGGCAACTAAGCCCATATGGGCAATTCTTTCACCTTCAGGGTTAAAGAACAGAGAGAAATTAGAAAGATTAATACGAAACAGAGGCGTCCTTATCTCCCCCCTTGCTTTGTTTGCTTATGGACTTACCCACTTTCCCCACTTTGGTAGCTGCCGTGTTTTGCATAACTGCAACAATCGGTTCTCCGAAAGAGCAGGCAGCAGCAGGACGGAAGCGTATCAGAATGAATCCGCTCTTGGCAAACATATCAGGGACTAAATTTAGGCGTAAAGGGCCCCTTCTGTAAATCCGAATCTGTTCCTTATCTTCTCCCTTTGGATTTGGCTGAGAGGAGATTTCTTTGGTAAAGTCATAAGAGGCAGTAGTAATGTAGATAAGGTCAGATGATACGATGCCCGACTTCCCCACTTGACTTCTTATGCTGTCCGCTGTCCGAACGAGAGTGGGGGAGAATGAATGGATGTCTTTGTCTTGGGACAATCAATTTGGACTGTTTGGTTCAATAAGAATACATAAAACATCAGGAAAAAGCAGAAGTCAGCTCAGCAAGAAGGTTACCAACACCGAGTCAGACCGTCTTTCATCGCCCCGAGTAGGAAACGCCTTTCGTAAACATGACCAAACCACAATTCCTGATTGATCTCGAAAGAGACGGCTATGTCGTCGTGCCGAATGTCATCTCCAAGGAGCAATGCAAAGAGTTCCAGCAGAAAGCTTGGGAGTGGCTTGAGAGCTTTCCATATGGATTCAAGAGGGATGACAAGTCCACCTGGACGAACGAGCATCTACCTTATAGTACAACGTGAGTCGTACCTCCGCTACTTCATGAAACATGATGCTGATGTACGGTGTATTTGAATAGAGGTGGATTGTATAACAGATATAGTGTGAACCACGAAGATTTCGTATGGAACATCCGAACGTGAGTTGACCTTCTGATACAGCATCGATCAGGTGGGCCAGGCTGATATTGATTGACTCCGTTAGTGAACCAGCTATCATCAAGATATTCGAACAAATATGGGGTACCGAAGATCTCATCGCTTCGTTCGACGGTATGAACGCTTCATTACCTATCAACCCGAAAACAGGAAGAAAGGATATCAGTACTACCAAAGCTTGGCCTCGTGAGTACACCTACATAATCTACACATACTCCATCTGATATAACATATAGTGCCCCAGTACTGACCAATGAACTCATTCACTCCCTCAAAGATATCGACCAGAACCCCCGTACCGTCCAGAACTTTGAGCTTTACCAAGGGATTGCCAATCTCTCGCCTAATGGACCCGAAGACGGCGGTCTTTGCGTGTTGAAAGGTTCTCACAAGTTACATCAAGAATATTTCGATCATATAGGTGGATTCAAGCTCGATCAAGACGCTGGTGTCAGAGAGAACGGATACAACTATAAGATTGATGAGATGGATTGGTTCAAGGGTAAAGGATGCGAGGAAGTCAAAGTTTGTGCAGGAGAAGGAGATTTGATATGTGAGTCCTTTTTGATCGCATCAACCTATGTAGTTCATGCAATTTGGATACCAGCGTGGATTATAGCGTGCTGACGCTTCTTGTTGCAGTATGGGACTCGAGAACTATCCATTGGAACGCCAGTCCAACAGGCGAGCAAACTCGATTCGTGACATACGTCTGCTATTGCCCAAAAACCTTGATGTCGCCTGAAGAACTCGCTGTAAAAGCTCAGATCTTCAAGGACAGGAAGGGTACCACTCATTTCCCTGTGAGTAGTGTGGATCTCCATGTGCTTAGTAGTGGTGTCCTCAATGACTGACTCAATATACCATTCTTGACAACGCTAGTACATGAACCGTGTCCCAGCCGAGAGACCAGGTTATTATAATGCATTACCTCGTCGACCCGATGGACAGCTCGATCCCGCCAACCGAACTAGACCTAGGAATGAGCCTGAAGAGACGCCATTGATGCTCAAGCTCGCTGGTGTTGTAGTATAGTGTTCTTGCGTTGCTAGTAGGAGATTGAATTAACCAAAATGCATGAATTATGTTCAAGATCGCAAAGATCAGGTTAGTGTATGTATTTATATGCACATAAGCATAGCAGTTCGACCGTCATACCTCAGGCCGACCTAGTTGATCGATACAAGTTTGACATCGAACTTGAGTGTGGAGCTATAAGAGACAGAGAGGGATGTCAGTCATGTTGGGACAGTGAGACCTGAACACAGAGACAGCTCACTTCTTAGGGATACCAGGGAGTTTCTGACTGCCGTAAGCGAGTTGAGGGGGGATCTGAAAGGGTGCTGGATTTCAGCAGCAGTCATAAAATGGAATACGCGGATGAGCCAACTCACGGTCAATCTCCTCTCGCCGCCTACAGCCATACCGGCCAAACCTTCATCCCAACCTCTGATCACTTCACCTTTACCGAGAACAAATGTGAATGGTTTTCCGGAAGTGTTGGCGTCGAATTGCTTTCCAGTGGTCAATTTACCAATGTACCTATCGAGAGAAGAAAGGAAATCAGGTTAGATGGTGATATGAGACGGATAAGAAGAGCACAGCAGCTCACCTCATACCTAATCGTTTACCGGTCTTGGCTACAGGTCCATCACCCACTTTGACATCTTCGATGATAAGACCGGAAGGGAGTGTCTTCTGTAAGCACGAGTACGAATCGTCAGTAAAGCAAACACCAGCAAAGTAAACACGAGAAAGGGGTAAAATCAGGACAAGCGAAAAAGCAATGCATCTAGATTATCTATTAATGTTGTAAGGATTACTATGTATATGATATTCCCGTTGGGAAAGAACATTCAGAGGGTGAAGTGAAGATCTTATTTCCTCACCTTCGAAGGCTTCTTCTCCTCCTTCTTCTCAGCGGCGGGAGCAGCACCCTCTACCTTGGCTTTCTTGGCCAATTTCTTCTTTTGGTTCTTGCTCAAAGCTTCGCCGTCAGCAGCAGCGGCGGGAGCAGCTTTGGCAGGAGAGTCGATGTCATCAGCCTTTCGCTTCTGAGCAGGTTTGCTCTCGGCGGCAGGAGCTTCGGCCTTCTTGGGTTTGGCTTCAGCAGCGGGAAGGGCTTTCTTAGCGGGCTTTTCAACAGGGATTTCGGTGATTTTGCTATTTACCAGATGATCAGCATTGCGATTAGGTTATGTGTAATCTTGTGGACTCACGCGACAGCCTCTTCCTCGTCAGTGTCAAGTTCAATATCATCATCCGAACCGTAGATGTCGGAGTAATCATCATCGCCGGAGAATTCAGAGTCGGATTCGTCGTCGGAAGAGACATCTGGGAATTGGTCGATGTAGTTACCGAGGAGGTGAACGGCGCTGAGCGAGAAAAAGATGATGAGCTCAAGCATGAGTGGGCAGACACGATGGCTGTCTGAACTTACTTTTCACCGGTGGTCTCGAAGATCACAACATCACCCTCAACGAAAGTAAGGTTGACGGTAGCTTGTTCAATCTGACGTGGACAAAAGAAACAATAGTCAGCTTGAGATACTTGGTGATACAATGAAGAATGGATGATCAACTCGCTCGTCCAGCGGTAAGAGAGGTGATGACATTGGTCTCCTCGATCTCACCATCCAAATCAGAGTCATCGACGCTGTAATCTTCGTCTTCAGAGTCCTCGTCTTCATCCATCTCAGCATCTACCTCTGCCTTCTTGACACCATCGGCTTTCTTAGCAGCTTTAGGTTCCTCCTCCTCTTCATCATCTTCCTCGTCATCAAGCTCCTCATCGTCGAATTCAGAGTCGTACTCGTCAGAGTCGAACTCGGAATCAGATTCCAAAGCGGAAGAAGGGATAGGGTTGTGGGTGACTTTGACCACTGATCGTCCGTCCTTGGAGACGAGCTCTTCACCGAGGGCTACGTTGGTGATTTGGAAATCTCTTCGGACGAAGAGGGGGTATCGCTCTCCAGGAAGGAGGGTGAGGGACTAGCGTAAGGATGGAAACAAGTGGTGATCAGCTAACGAAGATCTCTGAGGGAGAATCTCAGCTTACCCAGAGGTTCATCTTGACGGCCATTTTGGTAAAGTCTTAGTCTTAGTTTGATCTGTTGATCTTTTAGGTATAAAGTGTAAGATACAAGAACTGAGGGTCCTGTTGTATGGGTATAGGGAGGAAGAGAAGAGATGAAGGATGAAATATTTCTCAACGTGTGTTCAACTTTTTTATTTTTTTATTTTGAATTTTCAACTTTTTAGAAGAGGAGAGCTGCCACGTGGTTGGGTGGCGAGACCTCCAAGACACGTGCTATTCGGTGATATACGGCGATTTGCTGAATGTGGCACACTAACTCCAGTTGCAGCTGGGCCTGGATGACGTCCCGTGCAATGATGGTGACAACGGATAACATGGTAACACGCTCTCTTGACAAGTCTTGCAACCACACATCCAACCATAAGCTCATCAGTCTTCCCCTGCACTCTCCTCACCCCCATCACCCAAGATGGTAAGCATTTCACCTTTGATCACCCGTTCAAGCCCTGCTAAGTGCCATCGCCCCTAGTCCAACACCCTCCGTCCCTACCTCAACGCCGTCCGAGCGACACTCACCGCTGCTCTCACTCTCGAGAACTTCTCTTCTCAAGTGGTGGAAAGACACAACAAGCCAGAGGTGGAAGTACGGACATCACCCGAGGTGTTGCTGAAACCATTGATCGTGTCGAGGAACGAGTCAGAGAGGGTTTTGATTGAACCTTCGGTAAACTCGATCAGGTTGAGTATATCTATCAAACAGGCGGATGAGATTGAGAAGATATTGTGTCACAAGTTTACGAGGTTCATGATGATGAGAGCGGAAGGATTTGTCATTCTCAGAAGGAAACCTTTACCTGTGAGTGAAGTGTACCTCTTTTTTTAAATTGATTGATCTTCTATTTACTTCCTAATACACTTTGTTTCGTTCGTTATCACCCATGCCTCACCTTTACATCTGGTATACCGCTCAATCGCTTCTATAATCTCACTTCGCTTGATCATGCTGATACATGTTAATCATGACTTATCTCACAGGGCTACGACATTTCATTCCTCATCACCAATTTCCACTCCGAATCGATGTTGAAACACAAACTGGTAGATTTCATTATCCAATTCATGGAGGATGTAGATAAGGAAATCTCAGAGATGAAGTTGTCTTTAAACGCCAGAGCGAGAATCGTAGCGGAGAGTTATTTGTCTACGGTGAGTTCGGGATGTATCGTCGTCTGGTAGAATCATGCTGATGTTGTCTCCGCATCCAGTTCGCATAAACAACTTAAGAGCTCAAATATTGTACACAACCATAAAAGTCATCATGTAATTGTATTGATATGAAGATATAACGATCAATCAGTGACTTCCGTGTCAACTCGTATATATTTCGCTCTGCGGATAGTACTTTATGATATGGTGGTGTCATGCTGCAAAGGTTTGACTATTCTACATCTACTCCAGCTCAGTTACGCCTATCTACCCTCTCTATCATCCCCTTGCCCAACCTCGCTATCTCGGCTAGAATCGCATCTTTATTGATCGTCACCAGAGCAGACTGACCAAATCACCTCAAGTCAGCTAACAACACGTCATTACTGATAGGACTTGACTTACATCAGATTCGGTAGGTTTACTATTATATCCCAAGAAAGCTTTCAATGCCCTCGCACTATCCTTTTGTGGATTCCAAATACCAGCTATTACGGCTCCGCCAGAACAATCGTAGAACCATAAGATCGAATCTCCATAGGTCCTGATCAAATCCTGGGCGAAACTTTCAGCAGGATTAAATCCTATCTTCACACCAGCACCGTCCGGAGAAGCGGAATGGAGATTACGGTATTTCAACTTGGATTCCCATTCTTCAGGATTGGCTTGGATGTTCTGATAGTATTTGGTTGTCGTGGAGGGCAAAAGGTGTAGTAGGAAATCGTAGTGATCTAATGGGGTGATGAAGAGTGACTAATCAAACATGAACACGGATTGTCAGCTTACATACTTTGGTTGGCTTGCCAAACAACATAATGATATAAGAAAGTGGACAACTCACTTTTACATCCAGTCCACCATCTATCGTACCAGTCTTGATAGCTGTCAAAGTGGCTTTCGCCAACTGCGATATCCTAGATGCAATCACCTTATTCACCCCCTTGGTCCACCTTAATCCACTATCGTCTTCTTCGGTGTATACGACCCATCCGTGTTGGTGACTGTTTGTACAGGAATTATCTTTACTCCTTAGTATTGCAAAGGCCTTGATCGCTTCTTGTCTCTTCTCAACGGGGAATCTGATTCTTCCGCCTGCATCCGTTGCAGCGGTGTTCTTCACAGAGAAGATAGGCACGAAAAGCGGATCGTTCTTCCAATCCCATTCGACCAAAAGACACATCGCTCTTACAAATCCATTGGTGGCTGAGCTAGGTCTTTGAAGCGAGTTGGTGTCGAGATACAATTTAGCCATGATCAACTCTACCACTTCGATCGAGACGTGTATACCTAAAAGCATGTGAGAAGAGAACCATTTCTTCAATAACCTCGTAGCGGTAGAATAAGAGGGGTACTTGTGATGCAGCGGTATGACAGCTTGATGATGCTGGGTTTTGTGATTGAACAAGAATAGATGTTTTTCCAAAGCAGGTATAGCAAGCTTGATTGATGGTCTGGGTAACTGAGTTCCAGCCAATGCAGCCAAAGGTTTTCGATCTTCCTGAATGATCCGTTCTGACAATACCCGCTCTTTCTCGTAATGGATCTTCAACCTGAATGCTATTCCCAGGTTCATCAACACTTCCAGGGATGATGAATCTTCGATCTCTGAACTATCCCTTCTTACGCTATCAAACAGGATGTTGATTCGCGATCTCGGTAATTTACCTTGTAGGACTCGAGCCAATTTCTCGAACAAGGCCAATTTGACATTTTGGATTGCTGCTAGATCATCGGGCCATTTGGGTGAGGATTCGAATTGGACTACCACGTCCACCGATGGGATATGCGCAATACATACCGGGGCAGTGGCGATTCGGTTGACATCGATAGGATGAGGTACGTATATCGACGAGTACCTCAACAACTCCGAAGAAGGGTTGACATTCAAGATGGATAAAGGTAACTCCGTATCGAAATCTTTCAGAATTTTGTACAGTTCCTCATAAGCTGATAGAACAGGTCGGAATCCTTGTTTCTCACTTCCACTAACATTGATCGCATGTCTCACCGAAGCTGGGACTTGGATGATATCTTGCCAAGTTGAATCCGAAGATAAACATCGAACATCCTCTTCGGGTATCTGGAAATGTTGGCCCAAGAGGTACTTGACGATTTTACAAGGTATCAACGTGGCTTCTTCAGGTCGGGTGATATCCCACACGACAGATTCAGATATACTTCCATCCTTGAATCTTCGCAATTCAGCTTTGCTACCCCATAATGCTCTGAATCCCTCGGCAGCAGCAGCCTGAGATGAGTTCGATGAAGGCCCAATGTCGATCACTCGGTTGGCGTGTTCGGGGTTGAATATAACGCCGATTTCCAATGTAGAAGGGGAGGCAAGAGAAGGTGAGATGCGAACGATTTGAGCTCGATCGGACAATCCCCGTCTAAGGATGTCGGCGAGTAGATGGATGGCCAGGTCGATCGGGGAGGGGTATTCGGTTTTCTGTTGTATATCGCCATCGAATTGAGCAGAAGATGTGTCGACTCTGTTGTGAAGGCATCAGCTATGAATTCTTCTCCTCATTCAGCTACTCTATCGCACACTCACTTGATAAACTCATCAAACACCTCCGTTCCCACCTTCCTATCCTTCAAGAAAGTCTCACCAAATTGATCCGTATTCTCGTCCTCTAGCATCGCTAGTGTTTCTCTGGCATGATGCCTCAGTATTTGTACATCACCTCGTTCCCATCCTGCGAATATGTTGACTCGACCCGTCGGGTCAACGAATACATCGTGATCAAACGATTTGGTGAACTCGGCATGAGCGATGGTATCCTCGGAAGAGGTGTTGATGAATATTGGGGTTTGGGTAAAGTCGGTATGAGCTAGGAGAAAGTTCATTATCAAGCATCAGCTCAGATTGGGACAAAGAGTCGCAAACAAAACAGAGAGAGAGAGACATACCCAGGAATTCCCAAGCGGCTCTGATCGCACCCCAATGACCCAACCCTCTCCCTACGCCTCTAACCTTTTTCACCTTCTCTCTCACACCGCCCACTCCCCCAACTTCACCTCCACCTACCACCCAACCCAGAAGCATACTGGCAAACCAAGCTGATGCACCTCTTTCTCTCCGTATTCCACGTCGACTGCACCATATCCTCCATATAGCCAAAAACGAATCGACCGTTCTTGCTGGTGAGAGAAGTTGGGATAGTCTGTGTAAATGGAGTAAGTGCGGTTTGTGAAGAGTGTCGTTGAGCATTGAGCTTGAGTATAGAGGGGTGGGTTGCTCAGATCGGAGGAGAGATTTGGTTGGCGAAAGAGTGGATATTGGGAATACAGTTGGGAGGATCGAGGCGTGGATACGAATATCAAGTTGATGTTTTAGACCTTGTTCTGATGAGAGTATTCGATAGCAGGATCAGCCACGGCATAGTTGGATTGCTGGATTGGTGACAGATCGTCACGACTCACCTTTACCAGCTGAGATTCTGACTATTGGTCTTCTCGCATCACCCATCGCGGTCTCCCAAGACACTTGTACACCTCTCAATGGTCCATCTTCTTTGGCTAGCTTCTGGATCGCAGCGTAGATCACGGCGAGATAGTGTGATCGTTTATAGAAATACCTATAGTCCATCCTATCCTTGGGGCTGAACATGGTCTATGTTTCCACGAAGAAAATACCGTAAGCATTGACTTTGAACATGACACAAATAGATCAGTAATTCCACTCACCGAAGGAATGACAACCACCAGATCTATATTCCCAGCATCCCCTTTCCCTTGCCTGTATCCACCTACCACCCCCCAGCTCCCGCCTACGATAATCTCTTCAGGCTTATCCCAGCCAAGTTGCCATTTCACTTCGTTCTTAGTTGGGTCCCACTGGGGTCCACCTACAAAAGGTACTTTCACCTCTTTACCTAGTCTCTTGATTGCTTTAGTGGGTGGTAAGGGCGGTAAAGATGGCAAAGAGAGTATTGTGGAATGGAGAGTAGATAACAGAGCTTTCAGATTGGCTTGAGGGGTAAGAGGTAACAGGGTTGATTCGAGTAACGCTGAAAGTTGTAAAGAGAAGGTCGTCCCTCCTGATTGTTCAACTGCTTTGAGCTTCTCCATCTCTTCTAGCGTAGGCGCTTTGTATAGATGCTTGCCGGAGGAATTGGTCGATCGCGAAGGTCCTGCTTTGGAAGTGGATCCGTCTTCCTCGTCCTCGTCTTCGTCTTCACCCTGCTCGGAGTCACCCGAATCATCATCCGAGCTTTGTCGATCTATCATCGGATCGTCGTAGATCCCACCAGCTTCTTCGACATCGTCTGCTCCAGGCCCATCCTCGAGATCTTCAAAGTCCTCGTCAAGGTCGGAAGGAGAAGGGGAGGGCTGCTGAACAGGTATTCGCTACGAAAGGAAGATGGGCATTGTCAGCTTCTTCCTTGACACACCGCTTAGATATGTAAACTCACCTTCTTGGACGCCAGCTTGGAGGACGATGCCTTCCTCTTGAGTGAATTGATGCTTGACATCGTCGCGTTTGTGATGAAATGAGAAAGACAAGAAACAGAAGAGGGAAAGAGATGAACATCTGAAATTTTGAAAAAAAAAACAAAAACAAAAATACTTTCTTCGTTGCCCCGCAAAAGATCAACCGAATCATTGGAAAAAGATCCATTTTCCACTCTTCTCCACTTCCTCTTGTGATCTTATAATCACCATAACCACCTCAAGCATGGCCTCTCTACTGCTCGGAATACCCAATACCCTACCTGCAGACCCTAACGATCCGAAGGGGAAGAAGAAAAAGATACCGAAAGTAGCTGGGTATGTTGCTGGAGCAGCTGTAAGTGAAGAGTTCCTTCTCCTTCGTATAAGATGATGTAGGAACCGAGTCTCAGCGAAGATGTATTCACCCTATCACAGAGTCACTCTAGGATTGAGATCTGAGTATGTCCATGCTACTGCCTAGGACCTGCTGACACCGCTATGATACATGTAGTTCGCCATAACAACCGGTCTGACCCTCCTCGTCATACCGTATGTCCGACAAGCAGCCAAACAAGTCAACGCTACTCAATTCCTGTCCCACCAAAGTCAAGCTATACTCAACTCACGTACGAGGATACCTAGGATAGCTCTCCCAGCAGCTACCAATGCAGTTGAGAGCAATTCACCCAGCTCCAGCTCGTCTAGCTCAACCCATCTGACAGCTTCCTCATCATCCTCAACAATACCAACTATACCTTTGGACCCTTCCCTGATAGCAGCTAGGTCATTCAACGCTCGAGAGGAAATATCTCTATATGGGTCTAGCTTAACACCGATGGAGGGTGAAGAAGGGTTCTCCAATGAGCCTGTATCGGGTTTGTTGGGATTTCAAGCTTTGGGGATAGCCACGGCTTTGGTATTTGGAAGTGCAGGGTTGGGTGCTCTCATAGTAGCCAAACTGATGGGTGTGAAAGATGTAAGTTTTCTTGACTCCAAGGGTCATCGTGCTGATCCTTTGGGTATGTATGTATAATGAATAGATGACCGAGTTCAGTACGAAGATGAGAGAGACGTTGAACCTCTCCATGCCTACTCTGGTGGAGAGTGTGAATCAACCTGGAAGGAGTATAGATGGGTTTGATGGAGAGGCTATAGATCAGTGGGTAGCAACGTTGGAGAAGCAAGATGAAGAAGAGGAGCAGAGGCAGAATCAACAGTAACGTCGTTCCATATCACTTGTAATACAATATATACATTGCATATGACCTAGCATCTTCAGATGCTGATCTATATCTAAGTCGACAATCGGTTGATAGCAAGATATGTGACCAATCCAGCCGCTGTCACCCATTTGATACCATTGACAACCTTTCTCCTGATTTCAGCATTTCTAGCAGACTTGTATCCTGCTTTGTCGATCGCTTTCACTTCTTCCCCGGTAAGATCGAGATCACCAGCGGCAATGAAACTTTCGATTCGTGATTTGGTAGAAGATGCTGTGACAGGAATGACACTGGGACAGCGGAATATCAGATAAGGTTAGAGATGACTGTACTGGACCAGAGAGAATTTAGTACTCACCCCTTAGATCGTGACCATGCCAATAAGGCTCTCTCTTCGGGTACATTTCTCTTCCCAGCTATGTCTTTGACCACTTTCAGTACAGGAGACTTTTTATCGTCGTTCCACAATGGTGCAAGTGGTGAATAGCCCTCGATGGCTATGTTGTGGTCTTTGAGGAATTGTACCAAAGGTTCTTGCTTGGCTAAGATGTCAGGGTGAAAAGGTATTTGATTGACTGATGGTTTGATATGTGCATGGGAGAGGAGCTCTTTGAGGTGCGAGATCTCAAAGCTATGTGATGGCGAATAACATGAGCGCGACGATGATATTATCCAGCGAGGTATGTTAAGCGGTGAGATGGCGATCGTGACTGCATCGGAAACGATCACTCACTTGGATACACCGATACTCTTCGCGTGACCCAACTTCTTGAATTCCTCCAGATGTTTCCATGACCCAGCTATATCACCTTTGGTGACAGCAGGGAAATGGATCAAATAAAGATCCACATAATCCACACCTAACGCCTGTAAACTATCTTGGATCGATTCTTTGGCGGTCTTCAGACCTGACCATTTGGTGGTGATCCAGATTTCATCCCGAGATAGTCCAGATTGCTTGATCGCTTGACCTACCGCTGCCTCTGATCTATAGACTATACAATGAGGAAATGACCCATCAGTGTAATCAGTGATGGTTGAATGTCAAGGATGATTCAACCCACTCTGAGCAGTATCGATGCTATCAAATCCGGCGTGGATCGCTTCATCCACCGTTGACACTGTATCTCCGGAATGCCTCGATGATCCGAATGAGATACCTGGTATCTCTCTTCCGTCGTTGAGCTTGATATCTTGCCAAGTCATCGTGGGTGTCACGGAAGGAAGAGATGAGAGAAAATAGGAGAGTGTGAGGTGTAGTATCGTGTGGTATGACAGGATATTTATAGTTCTCTCATGATCGGTCATACCCGTGTGATCGTTCAATGTCGTCACCGATGGTAATGCTGACAGATGGCGACATCTCACATCTATTCATCGTACTGGTACTGATATGAATTTGAAAGTGGAGACTGGATCGGTGTCAGTATACTGACATCGCATGGTAGAAAACAGGTGCGAAGACTAATAGAGCAACGGAGCAATAGAGCAATAGATAATAGAGTAGTCTCGATCGATGGTCGACTGCGAAATTCTACGATGGACAGATGGATAGAATGTGAAATGGATGGCAGTGATGGGAGAATCTTGGCCTGATGAATGGTCGGGCTGCATTGCTGACCCATGCTTCATGAACATGCCTAGATCCAAACGACCTTTTGCTCCACCCCAAAAGCTGATCGATCACATCCTTAGACGGAACGGCGAGCATGAAACATCAACCAACGTGCTTGAGTGATGTTTCGATTCTGAAATCAACAAGACGACGTACAAGATGGTTGTCAAGTAGCCAGAGAAATGCCGCATCCTATTCTTGGCGTTCCTTATTGAACTGGGCTCTAGAAACAGCATCGACACATGCATGGCCCTACCATCGAGGTTTCATCTTTCGGCCCGTTGTTGTGCTCCTATCACATTGGATGTTCCTGACCTCGATCTACCTTTGTTCTGGTACCTGGATGTGATGATATTCATGGTGGCTTGGGAATAGTACATCGGCATACATCGTGTCTCCATGCAATCAATCAATCCACCTTAAGGTTTGCACTTTGAATACCATGGTAACCCATTCCCAGAACAAGGGGATATAGACAATCCATCGATCAACCTTATTGTTCAAAGTCATGGAAGATACCTTTGAGTGACATCAATCATATCTCATCGGGATGACACTTCGATTGCATCAGCGCAGGAACGAGGGTAGAGTGACTGGTACAAGAAAAGTGTGATCTATCTACATATCAATCAACCGAAAACGATGGATGGGGCCAGAATGAAAGGAATCTATCGAAGAGTGAACTTCGAACAATGTTGAAACACTCAACAATTCCACAGTGCCTTGTGCATGCCAAGTTTAGGTAAGGAAAACATCGAAGATTGAAAGGAATAATCAATCAATCCCGCTTGGATCAATTATCTGATACATATCATCTTCTTCGATGACATATGCTTTTGTTCTCGGGATGAGTCATTTCCAGGATGGAGAAGATGAGGCCAAAAAGGTATATATACCACTATCTCTGAACGAGACATTTTCTCTTTTCTTTTCTTCTTCCCTCATCTCAAACCGATTCTTCACTCTTCTCACTAGCCAAATAGTCAATAGTGAATTGATTTCACAACACTATCCTTATCTCACTTTCATTCTTTCATTACAAGCCAACTTTTGATCTTATCCACTCGATTCAACTCGTTACACTTCTACTATCATCTTTTTATCAAGGGATCGGATCAAGATGATGTCTAAAGTAAGTTTGTACTTTACCTTCAATCATCGTGCGACTTAAGCCCCAGTTGGAAGTATACTGACTTGACCTTCCCTCCGCAGACTCAAGCTTTCTCACTTTTAACTTTCCTCGTCGGTGCTTCCGTGGTTAACGCTCACGGTCACGTCTCCAGTTGGACCGTCGGTGGTGAGACCAAGCCTGGTTTCAACCCTTCCAATCCTCCCGAATATGGTGCTACTGCTGAAAGACCTACCGACAACTCTGATCAAGGTGAGTACAGTCTCACTCAATATCCTCTAGCTTTGACCTTTATGCTAACTGTATGAACGATAGGGTTCGCTGACTACACCAGCCCCATCGTCGCATGTGGTGGTCTCTCTGCTGGTTCAGGTTTAGAGACCTGGGATGTCAATGCCGGTGATTCCGTTACCGCCCACTGGAATACTTGGCCGGACTCCCACAAAGGTCCTGTCACCGAATACATGGCTCCCTGTCCTTCTTCTGGATGTGATGGTGTCGATGCCGCTTCTCTTCAATGGTTCAAGATCCAAGAAGATTCCTTCGACGGTACCAAATGGCCTTCGGACACCATCGTCTCGACTTTGGAATGGACTTTCACCATTCCTTCTGATCTCGCTGCTGGGTGAGTGCATTCTTTCTTTGACATGATATATTTGCCACACTGACAAATTGTTCATCTCTGAATAGTCCTTACTTGGTACGACACGACATCTTGGCTATGCACACCACTGGTGCACCTCAAGTCTACCCGGTCTGTTTCCAAGCCAACTTGATCTCTTCCGGATCAGCCGTCCCAGCCGATACCGTTACCTTCCCAGAAGCCTACGATATCAGCGATGAGTTCAAGACCTGGTCCCTCTACGGTGGTGATCAATCCGCTTTCGTTCCACCTGGTCCTGCTGTCTACAGCGGTGGTGGTTCAGGTACTACCCCTCCTGCCACCTCAGCTGCTGCATCATCATCCACTGCCGCTTCAACTTCTGCTGCTGCTTCGACCTCCGCTCCTGCTGAGACTTCTGCACCTGCTGAAACCTCCGATGCCGCCTCTGCTACCAATTCCGATTCCGCTTCTGCTCCCGTTGAGACCGAAGCTCCCGCTACCTCCGATGTTGCCTCTGAACCTGCCACCTCATCCACTTCCGCTGCTGGACCGTCCGACACTGAAGTTTCATCCGAGCCAGCACCCTCTACCTCTGTCGCTGAGTCATCTGCTGCTGCCTCTACCACCTCGTAAGTCTTTACTGGTCAATGCTATATCGATCTTTATGCTGATACCCTTTACCCCTAGTGCTGCTCCTTCATCTGCTCCTACCTCCGGTACTCCCGGCAACGCCGAGATGGGTGGACCCGTTCCTCCCGTCACTCAGAACGGTAACCGATACGAGACCCTTGGGGGATCTTACTTTGACGAACAATCGGCTGTCAACGCCGCCTGTATGGAGCAAATGGTGAGTTTCCGGTCTTTTATTATTTGACAAGGCTTCGTTCGCTGAAATTGCTTATTGTTTGTAGAACCGATGCAAGAGATGGGCTAACAGCCTCGCCAACTCCGAGGTTTCCAACGCCTTGGCCTCCTGTGATACTCAAGCTACCACCTGTCAATCTTCCGGTGCTTCTGCTAAACGAGCTGTCGTAATGAACCGATATGCCAAACGAAGACTTTTCTAAGCTCGTCTATACCTTTCTAGTCGAAATACCGGATGACTACCAGCTGGTCACGAGGGCATAAAAAGAACATTCAGATATTTACCTTTTTTAAGTTCACCTGGTTCTATATTTTCCGAAACCCCGATTCCTCCCAGATTTCCCCATATACTTTGACTTTGGTGCTATAGAATCGTCGAACGTTTCTATAATGACTATGCATATTATTCCTAACTCACATGGTGTGTCCATCGTTCGAATGTTGACAGATACTTAGTTCATACATAGGATGGTCTCGACACATGGGTTTATACCACTATATGATTGGTATATCCCAATTGATGTGCTACCAAGGTACAATACCATCTACCCCAATCAACTTCCCCTGATCATCATCTCTCTTACCTTCGATCACACTCCTTATAAATTTTCCACCTTCAATCGGATCCTTCGCTCCTTTCTCTTTCAACACTTCAGGTTGAGCTCCACCGAGGGTAGTACTCAAAAACCCTGGGTCAAGTATATGTATCTTGACAGTATCATTCTTTAGTGTCCTGCACCATTCCAGAATCATCATGTTCATCGCTGTCTTGCTCGTCCGATAGGTAGGGACTTGGAATATCGGTTGTTTAGGCCATCCGGCTGGAGGTGAGAAATTAACAGGGACATGTGGGTTGGAATGGTCACCCAAGGATGAGATCCCACTAGATAGGAAGAGCAATCGAGGTGTGGAAGAAGCAAGTAGTAGGTCGACGAATGTCTCGGTGAATAAATGGGTCGATACGACGTTGGTAGTGAATGATTTGAGGAACGCATCGCGGGTGGACATCTTGCCGGACGCCACTTGGAAATCGTAATGTGCACCTAGACATGACGACAGACATACCACCGTCAGTCTCCTTACTAAATTTGCTAGTACATCCGGTTTGTACAGCGCTCAGATGACCAGGGAAGATGGGATGGTGGGAGATAGCAACCCACCGGCATTGTTGACCAACACATCTAATTTCCCATATTTCTCCGCGACTTCCTTATGTAATGCTTTCACACTCTCTTCATCATCGATGTCCAGCTGCCTGGGTACAACTCTACATCCCGACTCGAAAGCCTCTGAGAGAGCTTGATTTGTTTGTAAATCCCGTGATGCTTGCACCGCCTTGTCAAGAGTACGGGAAGTGATGATGATAGTCATTGAATTACTTGGCGATGGGCTTGGTGAGGTGAGGAGTGCCTGGGCCGTAGCATAGCCTATACCTGTATTCGCACCTGTTATCAGAATGACAGTGGAGCTCTTTGTCGTCATCTTGGAAATGGATGAATTGTACTTGGACGGGATGTCAGAAAGCAAGATTGTACCTTTATATGTGGGAACATGATCGACCTCCTTTCCGATTGATGGGTAGTCACCACACAACGACCATCAACATTAATGCAGATCACCGAGCTCCGGGGTGGAGGGTTGGGAGGTGGAGGATGTTTGGATAGACAGTCACGTCACGAGATGACGGAATACGGTCGCAAGCACTGAAGGGGGTGTCTTCTTGTACTCCCGAAGAGTCAGAGAAACAGCAGCAAAATCCCTATGCTTGGCTGTTAGGATATCACTTGTACTTCAAAGAAGACCATGATCCGATATCTCCACACACCTCTAAGCAAGAATCTGAGACATATGACAGAGCATGACTAACAGTGATTGAAGTATCTGGTGTCCCGATGATAGGTCGATTGCATAACAACTTCCCACGAAAAGACATCTTCGGATTATGGGTTGATCAAGCCAGAAAGTCTTGTACGGGTTCCTCTACGTGACGACTGCTTATCTATCTATTTATCTATTCGCCCAAGAGGCGATGATGTTCTGTACTTACCGTCCAACCCGCATTTCTTGGCGAGGCACCGTACGGTAAAACTGAAGAGTGTCGTGGGGAGGAGCTGATACGAAAATTCACTAAAATCCGGTGAAAAGAATGGGGGTACAAAAAGCGCTTTAATCGTCTTCTCTTCCCCCTTACCTTCAATCACTCTCTGTGCGTTCTTCCTTCTTACAAATTTACTAAACTTGATCCGACACTAAGCTACTAATCACCAAGATGCTTTTCAAATCACCCTCAATCCTCGCTCTGGCAACAGCTTTGACAACACTCATCCCGGTGATCTCGGCAAAAGGTAGCGGTGCTACCTCAAACAACAGAAGGGATGATCAGGATAACAAGGACGGTAAAGGCAAATCATACCCATCTTACAGCTACAATTTCGATTATCTCTTCACGATCACTTATGCGTTCGGTCAACCATCTCCTATAATCTACCAAACAGGGATCACCGAGAACAGTGAGTCCTTATCGTTCTATCCTGTCAAATACCATTCCGCTGATCATAGAACTCAGTCAACAGTTTTGTCGGTGGTACACTCGAGGGTCCAGCTTTCAACGGCCATATCACCAAAGGTGTGATCACCAACAAATTCGTCCCATACTACGATACCTCTATCGTTTTTGAGGAAGCAACATGGTATGGTTATTTCGATAATGGTGATAAAGGGAATGGTACTTTTATCGCCGAGACGTCTGGTTTGGTTGATTTCGAAGCACACGAACAACAAAGAGTTGTAAGTTGAGCTTTGACCTTACCTCAAGGTTTCCGGAAGATACTGATGCACGCCTTAATCTGGCAGAAACTCACTGTGACTCCCGGTGATTACGACTGGCTACAGTACAGTTACATCCTTTGTGGATCGATCGCATTCGACTTGAGAACAGCCTTAGCCAGACAAGATTGCTTTAGAACTTATTACGGAGAGAAAGTCGCTCTGCCCCCTGTCTTCCCTTGAGGGGTTTTGAATTGGGAAAGATGAAAGGTAGACACTGATAGTGGAATGTAAAGGCAATATCAAACCATCTTTTTGATGGACAGGACATTGTTTGTTTGACAGCCGTACACGTAGGTATCTCTTGTATCCGTGACTCCCGGTTTCTGTCTCCTATAAAGTTATGTATCCGATATCTGGCTTGATGTGGAAAGCAAATTCTTGGCCATCTGACTCGAACGATCCGGCTTGCACTCCGCTCTGTGACATGCTCATCAGCCCTCAAACCAAGTGCATAACAGCAATCCAGGCTACTAATCCTGGTCTTGACCCAAAATGCATGCATATGTTCATTCAGTGTAGCTGTTTGCGAGTATACTGAGTGGACTCACGTGGCCTGGACGTGGTAGCTGTCTTCGCTTAAATCTTCGTGTCCAACTAAGGGGAAATTTGATCTCGTTTAGGACGAATACATATGCTCTTCTTCTTCCTCTGCTCCTTCTCTCATCTCTCAGTCACGTCACAAACCTTCGCCATGTGCTCTACCGTCTCCTACGAGTGGCCCCAAATGTTGCATGGTCTACTCGTTCGCAAGCGAGATCCACCGGTTGGAATTTCGACTAGAGATGAACACAGAATGTCAAGGTCCGTGGAAATATGATGAGAGGATCGAAATTATCTTTCATGGTCCGACCGACAGCTCCAATACATCTTGTGTCACCATTTCAACATCCCTGCAAGATAAGATAATCATGGACAACGGCAGAAGTGTCAGTACGACCGAGACAGATAGGTATTCTTATGCCCTTGCAGATCGTGCGGAGGCAGGGAAGGTGTCGGATCCCGAAGTTGCTAAACCACAGCTGGATCCGGAGCAGGGACAAGGGGCATTGGTAGATGCTGTATGGGGCACGATAGAGGGTGATGGGCCAAACTATAGATCGTTATCTTGGTAAGTCGATACTGGGTGGATATTGTCGTACCTTACTAACGCTGAAATCGTACAGGATCAAAGCGACTGTCCTACAGCTGAAAACCCAAGTCGGGCTGGGTATCTTAGGGCTGGTGAGTGGAAATTACTTCTTTGCACTTCCCAGACTTGAAATAGATCTCTAATCACAATTTGCTTTTTTCAGCCAACGGCCTTCAACATATTAGGATTGGTACCAGGAATAATAGTCATCGTGGCCATAGCATTGATAGTTGGATGTGAGTCATATTTCACTGGGGTTGTACAATCACTAAGTCAACTTCGCAGGGTCCGATTATGTTGTCGGCACTTTCAAGCTCAACCATCCCGAGGTCTATACCGTAGCAGAGTAAGTGTATTCATCTCGTTCGCAGCTCGTAAATTCTGACTTAGCTCTCTTAGTGTCGGCTACATGTTGTTCGGGTTCTGGGGAAGGGAGATTTTAGGATTTGCGTTCTGGGTGAGTAATCATATTTGTTTTCACGATACGTCCTTTGCTCATGCTCCATCTAGCTTCAAATAGTCGCTGTCACTGGAGCCAGTTTCCTATCCATGTCTGTCGCATTCAACACCATCACCGAGCACGCCACCTGTACTGTGGTTTGGGCAATCGTCGCTATGGTCATCATCGGTGCTCTTGCTTCCATCCAGACTCTCTCTCGTATCTCCTGGCTCGGATGGTTGGGTCTAGCCAGTATCATGTCTTCTGTCATTACACTCATGATCTCACTGGGTGTATCCGACAAACCCAGTCTAGCACCTGCAGGTGATGATTGGTCGATCGACACGAAGATAGCGGCAAACCCTTCTTTCATCGATGCGATCAATGCTGTCTGCATCATCATCTTCTCTTATGCTGGTACACCG
This sequence comes from Kwoniella botswanensis, assembly GCF_036426115.1. Lineage (NCBI taxonomy): Eukaryota > Fungi > Basidiomycota > Tremellomycetes > Tremellales > Cryptococcaceae > Kwoniella > Kwoniella botswanensis. The sequence continues at coordinate 14,364,669 of NC_088599.1, read as the reverse complement.
AACTATTTTAGCATTGTAGGAGAAATGAGGGAACCGAAAGATTTCACAAAGAGTGTCATCGTGGGTCAGACATTGATGACGACCGTGTATCTCGTGAGTAGGCCAGGTCCTATGTACACGTAAAGCAGTAACGAGTATTTGCTAAATATTCTGCTTCCAGATCGTCGCTGCTGTTGTATACCATTATGCTGGACAGTACATCGCTTCACCTGCTCTCGGAACAGCTGGTCATAATATCAAGAAGGTGAGTATTCCAATAATCCAATCTTGCCCATGTGGTCTGGTACCGAAGGTTGACTGGATGGTCTAGGTCTGTTATGGTCTTGCGTTACCTGGTCTAGCTGCTGGGGGGTTGATTTTGGTCCATACCGCTGCCAAATATGGTGAGTCTCGGATATTGCTGGCTTGGCAAACTTGGCTGATCTACCTACTGGGACAGTCTTTGTCCGTATCCTACGGAAATCTGCTCATCTATCTAAGAATACACCCACCCATTATGCTGTGTGGTAGTGAGTTATACATGACGATATACTCTCAAGTTGGTTACTGACCCTGTCTTCAGTGGATGTATATCTATCACTTCTATCCTTGCGTTTGTCATTGCCGAAGCTATCCCATTCTTCAACGATCTCATCAGTCTGATCGGAGCGTTGTTAGGTACACTCATCTGCATGTGAGTATCTTCACCACGACATGTACTGTTTGGGTTACTAGCGATTGACAATGAATAATCACAGACAAACAGAGACCTACATGTGGGTGTGGGATCACTGGCGAGCACCCAATCGAGGATCAAAGAAGTGGTACACCATGATGGCTATGAACGTAATCTTCCATTTTATCGGTTGGTTCATCTTGGTCTCTGGTACATACGCTGCTGTGGTGACTATACACAAGGATTTCCAGGATGGAACATTGTCACAGTGAGTGGGCATGTTTGCTAATTTACATCGTTGATTATTGCATCAAGCTAATCATAGACTTATTGCACATAGACCGTTCAGTTGTGCGGATAATAGTGGATCCTCGTAATGCTGTGACTCCTGAAATGATCCACCGTATATGCATGTCATGTTTCAGTGTTGTTCTTGTATCACTTTGTCCCAGTGGTCTCGTTGGCTCTTGTTACCCTATCGCTGCATGCGAGATGTCTTTCATGATTTATGGGATGTATACACACTTGTACCAAAATGCCTCTTAGGAGTAATTTTTTTCTTTATCTGATAAATCCAAAATCGGTAAAAACCACACCTTCTTCCGTTCACATTGATGATGTGTTATCATCCGTCTTTCCTTGTCATCCATCATTGCTACTTTTCTGCGTAAACACCATCCTAACAGACTCGGCCATAATTTTACTCATTGGATCCGCCCCGTGCTTATTGTAAATATGGATTTTGGTGCAGGACCTGGCTCAACAGGTTTCTACTACCTTTGACGCTCAATCCCAATCAATAGCATCCTCGTCGACGTCTTCATACGCCCCACCACCTTCACCGAGTCCCAGTGAGACCCCACGCAATGGAAAGAATCAGAGGAGGAAGACTGGATGCTTGACGTGTAGATTGAGGAAAAAGGTAAGCGTTCTATAGTACTGCACACTCAGAATAATGCTAATCTCATACCCTTCGTTAGAAATGCGACGAGGGTAAACCAGCTTGTGGAGCTTGTCTTCGGCTGGGATTAGACTGTATGGGGTATGATACCAAGAGGCCAGGATGGATGAACAAGAAGGACAAGGTGAAGGATATGACTGCTCAGATGTAAGTAAAGTTCATTGTCGACAAACGGGTCTGATTTGGCTGATACTGCTCATCCTTCCTTACTTCAGCAAACACACTGTTCACGAGACAAGAGCAGCTAAGATGAGAGACCACTGGGCAGCGAGAGCAGCTTCAGTATCTGGTGGGGACGGTGATGGGCATAGCGTGAGTGTTTGTAGCTTTTACGACGGAAGTAAGTGGAATGGTGGGTTTATCTCGTTCTACCCCATCTATAGGTGTACAGTCCTGAAGATCAGGAGGAGATCTTGGTAGATAAACCAGTAATATCAACGACTAAGCCATCCTTACACTCAACGAATGATTTGACTGTACCTACTGCCGTGTCGATACCATCACAAGGTGGATCATACGTTGGCGGTGGTTATGGATATAGCGGTGGAACAAGCAGGAATCTGTTCAACTCACAGCAACCGAACTCGACACCCACCGCATCCTCTTCTTACCCTCACTCGCATTCACAAGCCAATCCTCCAGATCTGCTTTCAGAACCATACATCCCTCAATCAGCTGCTTCATCTCCTCTTATCGACCCGGATATCCTTAATCTACTGGGCCTCATCCCACCAACCAAACCAACCACCGATGACCCTTACTTCCCGTTGTACCCCCAACTACCAAACACCTTATGGTTCCCTTACCCCAGTGCTCTAGAGTCGAGAGAGAACCTAGAGGATATGCGTTACTTCCACCACTACCTCACCGTCATCCTTCCTCTGCAATTTCGCTTCGACAATCAACCCATATCCGACCTCGTCGCTCCTCTCGCTTTACAGAACCCCAGAGTGCTTCAGGCTCTTTCAGCGATCGCCGCCCTACACATTGCAACCAAGAAACGTCGTCAACCGGTTCTTCTAGAGGACTTCGTCGGTTCAGATAGTGTGAACTCACATCCGCTTCCTAATCCAGACGATGTATTTGCTCGAACCACCATCCAAGCGACTATCAAGGAACTAAAATCGGTACCCTCTTCCGAATTAGGCTCGGATGATTCCATCTTAGCTGCATTATCAGCAAACAGTTTCAACCTCTTTGATGGGGGAGAAAACAAGGACTGGGTGGAAACTGCTGAGCTTTGCAGGAGGTGTCTTGCTGCGGTTTTGAATGGAATAGCAGGAATTGGATCGGGCTTTTCTTCTTCCAAGTGAGTCGGCGGACTTCTCTCGCTCGCTTGGCTCTGGCAACTGATGGAACACCTCCCGCTCAGACCTCAAGCCGATATCTCTCCCTTGATGGATCGTTTGGGCCATCTGATCAGTCCTCTGATGTGGGTGGACATCCTCATGTCCGTCACGCAAAATAAGGCGTCCCAACACCTACCCATATACCGCTTATTCCTGTTCGATCGATATCAGAAGCAAGGTAACGTGTCCAAGCTGCTACGCGAGACTGTCATGGGATGTGACAATACTACAGTGAGTAAACCACCCCGACCGCCATCCATGCTAATGACTTTCGTCCACAGCGTCTGGCTTTAGCGGAAACAGTCGCACTATCTGAATGGAAGGACAAAGCTATTCGGTCGGGAACTCTATCACATCGCACCCTCGTTGAACGAGCAGACTCTATAGAAAGATTGCTCCTAGAGCGAAAATGGCGAGAAGAGCACCTGTTCCAGCCGGATGATACATCAACAGTTCAGAGGATGGCGATGAGCAATGTTTTCCATCATGGTGTAAGGGTGCTCTTGGCTACTGTGTTGGACGGATGTTATCCAAATGGTGAGTGGAAGTGAAGCTTCACGTCGTATATCTTTGCTCATACTTCAGATTAGTACCCGATGTTGCGACTGCTGTCCAAGATACAGCAGATGCTCTGCTCGCATTGGACAAGTATGATCCTCAGGGAGCGACCGACAAACTCATGATTTTCCCCATCGTCATCGCGGGGTGTCATGCGGAACGACCAGCATTACAAAGAGTATTTAGACATCGGTTCGCTAAATTAGGTGATGATGGTACATCTTTCGGCAATACTCGGAGTGCACTCAGATTGATGGAAGAAGTGTGGAGGAGAAGAGCAGAAGCAACAAGTGAGCAGTCCGAGACCCATTGGAGGAAGGTCATGTTTGAGCTGTACGAAGGAGGTTTGTTACTAATCTAGACTTTGTAATATATCACGTTGCATGCAATGATGTATCTCGCGATATTTGATACATCTCCACATATAACATTACTGATTGAATATCATCTTCCCTAATGATTCTGTCTTGGGATACCTTGGGTTTGAGCCAGACGTTGATACTTGACTGCGCTCTTGATTACCATACCTTCACTCAACTCCGATACTGATCCTCTATAGATCTCTTGCCAAGGTGTTTGACTCTTGGGGAACTGGTATGAGCCCACTTCTTTCTTTCTCTCTTCGATCTCAGCCTCGCTCAGCAGAACATCCGCAGTCCGCTTGAGTAGATCAATTCTGACTCTATCGCCATCTTTCAGGTAGCCTAACATACCACCAGTAGCTGCTTCGGGACTAGCATTCAGGATAGATGGACTTCCACTCGTACCGCTCTGTCGACCGTCACCGATACAAGGTAATTCTATTCCTTTCTTGATCAATTCACCTGGTGGAATCATATTGACCACTTCGGCCGCTCCAGGGTACCCTACCGGACCTGCTCCTCTCATGATAAGGATTGTACCTGGACCGATATTGGGTGATTTTTCAATCCGGTGATGGTAATCTTCTGGTCCGTCAAATACAGCTACCGGACCTTCGAAAGCCATCGGATCATTGGGGTTAGATAAGTACTGCTCTCGGAATGCCTTGGAGATAACGGAAGTCTTCATGATACCACTGTTGAACAAGCTTCCTTTGAGATGTAAAAATCCAGCTTCTGCCATCAGGGGCTTGTCGAACGGTACGATCACTCGTCGATCTTGGGATAAATCACCTCGGCAATTGTCGCCGATGGATTTACCAGACACTGTAAGAGCGGAGGGATGGGGCAGTGCGTCATGCTCGAGCAGTTCGGCCACGATGGCTAGATAGACATGGGACTATGAGTGAATTTGTCCGAATGGGGTCGAGGGTCGATGTTCCACTCACCTGGTAAACCACCAGCTCTATGATATTCCTCGCACAGCCATTGTCCGGCAGGTTGTACATTCAAAATCAAAGGTAATTTGTACCCTACTCTTTCCCAGTCATCACAATCCAACTGTACCCCCACGTGTTTAGCTATGGCATTCAAGTGGATAGGGGCATTGGTTGAACCTCCAATAGCAGCACAACAGGCGATCGCATTTTCGAAAGCCTCTTTTGTCATGATATCCGAAGGTTTGACATCTTCTCGGACCAGCTGAACGATTCGGAGACCAGTCGCATAGGCACAGGCACCTCTTTCTCTGTATACCGCTGGAATGGATGCACTTCCTGGTAAAGCCATACCCAAAGCTTCGGCCATTGCGTTCATGGTAGACGCAGTACCAATCGTGTTGCAGTGTCCCGCACTGTATATACATATCAGCAACGTCCATAACATACAGCGGATGTACTCACCTAGGAGCCGACAATGCTACGTGATGCAGGAATTCTGCTTCGGTGATCTCCCCAGCAGCTAATTGGGCTCTGCTCTCCCATACAACTCCTCCGGATCCTATCAACTTCTGACCACTGTATCCATTCAACATTGGGCCGACATTCTGAAAGTGAAACAGGTCAGCTCAGAACTCTAATTTCTGAAGTATGTAAACCTACCATAGCAATGGCGGGAATGTTAACGGTAGCGGCAGCCATGAGTAAAGCTGGGGTACTATAGGAGAATCGTCAGCCGCCTTCCCATAATGTCGCAGCGGTATGACTTATGACTCACGTTTTATCACATCCTGTCAAGAGCACCACACCATCCAAAGGGTATCCGAACAGTACTTCTACTAACGATAGGTACGACAAATTTCGATCGAGACTTGCTGTAGGTCTTTTACCAGTTTCTTGAATAGGATGACAAGGGAATTCTAAGGGTGTACCACCCGCAGCGATAATACCATCTCTGACTCTTTTGGCAAGTTCTACGTGATATTTGTTACAAGGTGATAAGTCCGATCCTGTCTGTGCTATACCGATGATAGGTCTGTTCTTTGGTGACAGCTCGGGTACCGTTAAACCTTGATTGAGATATCTTTCGGTATACAAAGCGGACATTCCTATTGATATCAGCGATGACACTCATTGTAAAGCACTCACCAAGATCCGTAGGATCATTGAACCATTTCTTCGACCTCAGAGGCACAGCTGGCTCTATACCCTCGGTAGCATTAGGGTCGGCCTCTGCAGGGGAAGTGAAAGAACGAAGTTGTCGAGGACCAGAACCAGAGGTAGCGGCTAAAGCTTCTTGAGCCCTGCCGCAGGTGCAGCCTTCGCAAGGTTGTGACATATTATAATGTTAACAAGATGATATACATCTATATGAGGTATACACAGGCGAGGGGTAACTTATGTGTACGACTGCTCATACACATATATATCATATGATACCTTTCACTATTTCGCAAGAAGGAACTGAATCAAGCAGGTTACGGTTGGTTCGCGATCTCACGCTTCGGTACACCTCGGACCGATATCTTGGTATTTCCCCAGTTACCCCGAACGCGACGCCCTCTCCTGGCCTGCCTAAGCTAACCGTACTCATACTTGAGCACTCGTTACCCTAAGCTTGTATAACTTAGCAGATACCGACATCCCGAAGGAAAGGATGAAGAGCTTAAATCATATGTATGCATGGAATTCACGTGAGAGCTCGAAGTGTGAATGTCTTGTGTCTTGTCATCTCGGCCAAAGCCGTGAGTCAGAGTGATGCTGTGTTGTTCTCGATGTCGCTCGATGGCGTGAGCAGATTGCGTCAGCAGAATGTAAATGATATTCACACAGGTATAACAAAGTATTCCATAGCATATATAAGGATCCAGCTGAAGTAGGAAGAGGTATTCAGATATGCACGCTTTGCCGTTGTCCATAACGAACAATCCATCATGACTGCAATCGTTGCGACCCCACCAGCTGCCCTGCACGATACGTTTCAGGCTTTGAAGATCAAGCCTATACACAATGACGTGTATGATGCTGAGGAGAAGAAGGTATGTCGCTCGTGTATCGTCCATATCTGCCCAGTTAACGTTCAAGGTAGAGGAGGATTTTTGACACCCCTTACGAGCCAAACCTGAAATGGTGGACCACCAACCAAGCAGAATACGTCAAGCCAAGCCAAGACCCCTTACCAGAAGGATACCCTGATCAAGTGGTATCAAACACTGTATGGGACGGGAAGGTGCTGATCAACCAACGTGAGTTGAGATCCGCAATGACATAAAGCTTATACGTGCAGCGGAAAAATGGCTCTATCGGTTCACCGATGACGATATCAAGCTCATCAATAAGGCATACGATCATTTCCGATCGTTGTCCATCACGAACAACGAGATCCACAGGACCACCTTTCCGATTCCGACCGAAACAAATCTACATGATGTTCTGACTGGAGTAACTCATGAACTGAACCATGGTCTAGGTTTCAGGGTACTGAGAGGCCTTCCAGTGGATTCATGGACAAGATCTAAACAGATCTCAGTCTTCGCTGGGATCTCAGCATATGTTTCTCCGAGAAGGATTGCATCGCCATCTGGAGACAACATCACACACCTCAGGTGGGTACCTGTCTCCTGTAAATGTAATTACGCTGACGGATCAACGAAGAGACATTACCAATATCGAAGCGGATAAGAGGCCTCCTATTGGTGAGTTAATTGAGGATCACAAGTGAAGTGTCATGCTCATTGTGTTCGATAGTGGTAAAAGGTCAGACCAATGGTAACCAAGGTATGTTGTACTGCAGAAACTTTGTAGGCACCAAACTGACTGGCATCGTCGCAGTATTCCATAACGACGGAAGTCTCGGTATTATCTCCCTTTTCACCCTTGGTGTTGCAGAAACTGGAGGGCTGTCGCAATTGGCATCAGTTGGTCAGACCTACAACGAATTTGCCAGGGACAGAAGAGATATCGTCAGAGAGCTTGCCAAACCAGATTGGAAAAACAAATATCATCCTGAAGGTCAGTCATTGCTGATCAATATCTTGGATCCTATGCTGATAATTACTGATAAGAGAGACGTCTGATCCATCCCGTTGGAGACAAACAAGTGATCTCCGTCTACTCTCGAAGACCTTACTTCGGCTTCTACGGGGCGGATGAAGACGTTGAGCCTTTACCCAAGGAGAAACATCTAGCCTTGGATGCTATTCACTTCACAGCGGAGAAATTCAGTATCGATTTGGATTTGGAAAAAGGTGATCTGGAATACGTTAACAACGTGACTGTATATCATGGTGAGCAGATACAAAAACCCACTTGTACCAGGCGTCCCAACTGACTAGGATTCATGTAAAGCTCGGACAGCATCAGAAGACTCGGACAAGAATCAACGGCATCTCATACGGCTCTGGCTTGACAACGAGGAGCAACCATTGCCGGACAATCTGGTGGATGAGTTCAGAGCACCCAGAGAAGGTCAAAAATGGCCACAAGAGGCCTGGGATTAACGTTGCTGCTATGCTCGCCCCTTAGGTTGGTAGTTTGTTCAACAATTAGTGTATCGATGTCTTCATAGACCGCAGGTGCAATTGCTTGAGATATACTTCTCTCCCATACATCTGACCTGCGGATCGAATGATTGCATAAATGGATTGTGTGACTGTTACAGAGATGATCCGTTGGCGCCAAGAGGGACTTACTCCATCCGCGGCTTTGAGCTATTCCCGAACCGTCGCCTAAGCCGCGTGACCACCATCCACTTTGATATCGGCACCAATGACAAAAGAGCTTGCATCTGAAAGCAAAAACACCGCCGGGCCTGTTGTACAAGTGGAATCAATTGGCTTGCTCATTCAGCAGACTATCATCTCACCTCTATATTCGTCTCCTGTACTGGCTCGGCCCAACAACGTCGAGTTGACCATATCTTCTTCGTACCCCGGACGAGCAGCTACAATGCCAGCAGTCATCACTGTTTTGATCTGCATTCTGCGTCAGCCATCATCTCGAGGAGGGAGCGGTAGTTATATACAATAGTATACTCACATATCCTGGTGACACAGCCTGGACGCATTCGGCAAGATCAGCCATCAGTCACAACAGTGGAAGCCCTATTCGGTGGACTCACGTTCACTCTGATCCCAAGCTTCCCCCATTCAGCAGCAAAGCTCTTGGCCATGTGTATGACAGCTGCTTTACTGGCGGAATAAGCAGAACAAGGTATTTGTCGATTTGCAACGTGACCGGCAACACTAGCCGTCAAGACGATACTTGCGCCGCTCACTCCTGGGTTTCCGTTAGTCTTGTTTTGACTCAACCACTCTTTGGCGAAAGCTTTACAACATAGGAAAGACCCAGCGGTATTGACATCAAAGACTTTTCGCCAATATTCGATGCTCGAATCCAAAACCGTCAAGCTTGAAGGGACTCCAGCAGCCAGGAACATGCCTTTAACGGGAGCGCTCGGAAAGGCATCTTCAAAAATCTTCCCGAACACCTGTTCAACGGCTTTGGCGTCGCTGATATCGAGATTGTGATAGGATAGAGTGAGATTATTCGCCTTGGCGATCTGCTGATACTCGGACCATTCCGGTTCCGTTGGTACAGGTAGCAAATCGACTGCAGCTACATTCGCACCAGCTTCCAGAACTCCTCGGGCCACTGAAAGCCCCAGTCCCCGTCCACCACCACTGATAATGATGGTTCTGCCCTTTAGGGAGAACAGCTTTGGGGTGATCAAGATTGAGAGAGGAGCTGTCACGATACAGTGTCAACAGAGTTCAACATCAGCAGTGGCAGAATCACTTACTAGGTTCCGGGCCAGACATTCTTGTTTGATGGGTGTGTGAGATTGATTTATGATACGAAGGCGGTGAAATGATATTCGTATCAGGTCGTGAATTCAGAAGATAAAGAGATACAGCATGCCTACAATCAAGACTGGCAACCTTATCCTGCTTATCCTTAACATGCTGACTGGAGCGCGGATGCGCGTATAACACCAAGCAAGCGCTGTTAACCTTATCGAGACCGCTCGAAGGCTTGTCACTAGGGAATCGTGAACTAGGGTGGATCCGATGAGTAGTGCGAAAATGGATAAATAAAGGAGGAACATCATGCATAAACATTTCCCCCACACTCAAACTTCTCATCGCACAATCTCCCTGAACGACATGTCTAAGGAAAACCAAGTTGAGGAAGAGAAACATTACGGCCCTGGCGTCACTGAGCTCGCCGTCGCTTCTGAAGCACCAACAGACAAGATCAAATGGTTCAGAAGTACCCTCGTTCAAGTCTTAGTCGTTGGGATCACCTCTTTTCTCGCGCCTGGAGCGTGAGTTACACAACTAGATTAGAAATAGCATAGCTGACATGTTGAACATAGATATTCGTCACTCGCTTCAGTCGGTGCTGGTGGTCTCGCAAATGTCAACATCGGTAATGCGAGTGTCGCTTTGGCCTATGCTCTGATTGTCCCCTCTGCGCTATGCGCGAGTGAGTCATGATAACTACGACCGACCAGCGGACAATCCTTTGCTGATGACAATCAACTCCATAGCTGCATGTCTTTCCAAGATCGGTCCCAGATACAGTCTTTCACTCGGAGCAGCAGGCTATGTCTTCTACGCCGCGGCTTTATATCAAAACTCTGCAACAGGCAATCAACCTTTCCTGGTCGTTGGGGCAATTATTTGCGGAGCGACCAGTGGTATCTTTTGGGTTTCTGAAGCGGCCATCACCTTACTATATTCGGAGCCAGAGTACAAAGGTAGACATTTAGCCATTTGGCAATCTCTCTTCCAACTCGCTACATGCATCGGCGGTGCTATCAACCTTGGCTTGAACATCGATTTGAACGAGACAGGTGGTCTGAAGCCTAAGACGTGAGTTGATCGCTCTTGCACCCAACAGCCATACTGATCAAGACTTTTTCAAGCTTCCTTGTCTTTGTCGGCCTCAATGCGATTGCACCTCTCGCCGCGCTTCTTTTGACTAATCCTAAACAAGTACAAAGAAAAGATCGACTTCCAGTACCAGCATTTCCCGCCGAGCCTTTCTTCAAGGAGGTGTGGTTGACCATAGTGGAGCTGAAAAATCCCCGAATCATCGCTTGTGCGTACTCTCGGTAAGAGAAAGGATTTGCCATAGCTGACAGGCCATCATCTAGGTTGTTTCCTATGGTCTCAATCGTTGTTCATACCATCATGGACCTCGACATACCTTGCCATTCGTGAGTAACCCGCTTCTACTGCCTTATCAAAACAATGCTTACTCTCATTAGATTTTTCTGTTCGTGTTCGGGGTCTGACCTCTCTGATCACCCCACTCTTGACTATTTTGACGCTCGCTCTGGTCGGTTCGATCCTCGATATCAAGTCAATGACCATCAGATACAAGCTCGTCCTTACATGGGGGCTTCTGCAGGTCCTCGGGCTTGGATCAGCTATTTGGCTCTTGGTGATGCAGGTTAGACAAAGTAAAGAAGCTGTCGTCCCAACTTGGGATTGGAGTACACCTGGGTTCGGACCAGCTTGGGTACCTTATCTCTTCTCTTTCGCTGCTTCGTGGACAAGTTATGGCTTCTTCTGTACGTCAGTCTCACACTCAAAAAAGAAATTATCCTACCCCTCTACTAACATCAGCTTCACAGACTACATGGCCACCTACTGCTTCCCTCGCGAAGCGTCTGGAGCTAGAACCACACGAATCATCGCTACATTGCGATCAGCTGAATCAGGATCCGCTGCCATTGCTTTCGGCATCAACTCTATCAACGTTCCTCTGCACCACATCGGTTATATCAATTTGGTGTTCATTATCGTTTGCCTGTTCTGCGGGTACTATGTGCTTCAATGGATCTGGAAACAAGACAAAAAGGGTGCTTACAACGAAGTAGTCGTTCCGGTCGAGCCAGTCCCCCCTGCTATACATTAGATTCAGAATGGTCGATGTCTGGAATCGTTGTTTTTCAGGTCTATGCGTATGGGTAGATTATGAGTCGGCTCGTCCCTGATCTTTAAGTCTGACGTATGAATGTAGAGTTGTTTAGAAGAAAACTATAGGCAATCTGTTCATGCAAATTAGAGACGCCAAGTGCCTCAATCCTGCACAGTGGTGAGTATCTTCGATGTTGATTGCGCATCGCGATCCTTAATCCAATCAGCTTCGCCTACTTGGGTTGCGCCAAAGGAGCTCCTCATCAGGTGCCCCAGATCGCTACAAAGAGGGTGGTAGAGAGCCAAGATACGGACAGTCACGTCACAAAAGGCTGAACAATTCGTTCCGCGCTCTTGTCGCCCCATCTGGGCTGCAAGGGAATAATCTCCGGCTACCTGAACTAGTGCCTTGCTCAGAACGTTCCTTTTGTTCATTCATCTATGCTCCACCGATGAGATTTGTCTGACCGAGCGCGTATAGGTAAAGACATCATATATCCGCGCGCTCAACCTCTTTCTAACACCTCAAGTCTCCAGTCACCCATTATCTACTCGCCGTTCCTTTCACACTCTTTTAACAATGACGGCAAGATGTTGACGCCCCGCATGTGTCTCGCAAGCGTACACCTGCCAACATGAAAGTCTTCACCGTACACACCGACCTGTTGTTCGACTCAAAGAAGAAACAGTTCGTCAAGGATATCTCCATTACCGTTGATGGTGACACAGGGCTTATCTCAAAGGTGGTCGAACGTAAGGAAGCCCTGCCGGAGTCGATCCAGGCGCCCGACGTTGACTTGAGAGGGAAGGTGGTCTGTCCAGGCTTCGTAGATGCACATACCCATATCTTCCTACATGCTTACGAGTGAGTGTCGTGACTGAGTGGTCAAATCATACAGCTGATAAGATACAGCGAAGCACCTTCGGTCGTTCAGAAGCGGGATGAGAGCTTTGTGGAGAGGATAGTTCGTGCAGTGAACCACTGTAGACTCGGATTAATGGCCGGATACACCACTTATCGGTGAGCACATCATGATCCATGTACTTAGCTAATGCCAACAACAGTGATCTGGGATCAGAGTCGATGAAAGAAGCAGATGCGAATATACGGGACGCTATTAACCGTGGCTTAACCCCGGGACCCAGGCTATTTGTCGCCACAAGAGTGATCGCTTCGACCGCAGCTTATGAACCAAGAACAGAGAATCATCTCGGTGGAACCTGCATGCCCGCAGGATGTGATTCCGCAGATGGTCCAGATGAATTAAGGAAAGCCGTAAGAAGGAGAATAGGCCATGGAGCAGATGTCATCAAGTTTTATGCAGATTACTATCGTCGAGTCATGCGATTCCCCCCGAAGCAACAACACCCATACATCCCTTCGATGAAGTTCCAACCCGTCGATCCTAATCCCGATTTAGTCGTGTTTCAAGATGAAGAGATGGATGCGATAGTCTCGGAAGCTAATCTGGCCAGGGCACCAACCGTTGCTCATGCGGATTCTAAAGAGGGTATTCTGGCTGCCGCACGGGCTGGTGTCTTGTCTATAGAACATGCTTCGAGGGCTGGTGAAGAAGGTTTACGGCTCATGAAGGAAAAAGGAGTCATCTTCGTTCCTACCATGGCAATATTTGAATTGATACTGCAAGAGCGATTCGGTAAAGTGGTGGAAAACCTTCAACTCGCTCACAAGCTAGGAGTACGACTGGCATGTGGAGGGGATACAGGTACCTTTCCACACGGCGAGAATGCGAGAGAGATGGAGATCTTCATCGAAGCGGGAATATCAGTAGAAGACACGCTAGAAGCTGGTACAGTTGGAGGTTGGGAAGCATGCGGTGGTGATCTATGTGGAAGACGATTCGGATGGTTCGAGGAGGGTTGTGCGGCAGATATCATCGCGCTGGATACGGATCCACGTGAAGACCCCAGCGCATTGAGAAAGGTGTCGTTTGTCATGAAGGATGGGCGTATATGGAAACAAGATAACGAGCCGGTTGATCTGTTCTCTCCCTGAGGTGTTAGAAGTTGATGATAGTCGCATATTCGTATCGATCATGTATGTTACCATGTAATAGAAACCCGCTCAGCTTTATGGCTCGGACAGGAATCTGGTGTGAGTTGGAGATGATTGAGCTCATCGCACCCTGTCTCCAACTTGCCGTCATCATACCGCAAAGCGAAAGTCCTATCTGTACTGCAGCTTGATCTTTCCCATCTTCATGACGGGCCCGAAGAAGGAAAGCACATAAAGGTTTCAATTCTCAGCTCCCGCAGAGGTATCGACTATGCACAGCTCAGACGTGATAGCCTCCTCATAAAGCATTGAATACACAGACGTAATATTCGGAGACAATTCATCTGACAAACCATGACTGAACGGAGGAGACTGCAAGAAACACCAAGCAGCTCTACCACCCGGGCATGCCATTAGATAAACGGAGATGTCTCGTGTTCGCGAACTCTCTGGATCATTGGAGCGGGCATGCGTCCTCAGTAACTTCCTTATCTGCTGCGCTCGGGCTTTACCAAGCCCCTTGGACTATTGATGGGTTCTTTTGAGTAGAACTATCGTGCATGATATTTGGATTATCAGCCCTGGCCTGACCTCAGAGCTATAGCTGGTATAAAGCAACACATACTTCAGCTCATTCACCAGCTGAAGACGCAAACGACCTATGGTGGACAGTTCTCACACCGCCCTTCCGATACTCTGATCATGGCTCCTTCGTAGGCTGCAAGATCTGCCGATAGGTCACACTCTGCTGCGAAAGTTCGGCTAAATCAAGGACATGGTCTTCATTGTAAGCAGCCAGAGTGAGACTGCGCCCGTCCTCTCCAAGTGACAATTTCTCATACGTGTGACTAGGGAACGGCCTTTGGAATGAGGCGATCTCAGCGTTGTCCAAAGGGCTGAAGTGGTTTTGAAGAGCTCTTGTCTCCGCGAGCAAGCTCATGGCGTTGTCTGCTTGAAGATCAATAGAGTGGGTACCGGTGTAATCGACTTATTAAATTGTAAGAGTAGATGGACTTTGTTCAACATGTCACAATTGTCTTCAGATGAACGGATGGCGTAAAGCCTAATCTGATAGCACTTGATCGTTTGCAAAGAAGGGAATTGTGGTGCCGGCCAATGAGTTCCTTATGGTGATCGAACGAGAAGAGACTTTGATCAATAATGCGCATGAGTCCGATCGGCGCCGGATGTCGTCTGGCTCCGGCCAGCATCAGAATCAAGATTGAGATGAAAGTTTATCATGACTCCTGTCAAGGGATCTGACGGCATCTAGCAGGTCTCAGCGCTAAAGCGGTACACGACACTCATTTGATGTCTTATTTGCGCACATCTGAGAATTTAGGAACTGAACCTAAACAGTCTGAAGTCACCATGTTCTCGTGAGAAGGAACGAGAAATAGTCTCTGAGCCTGAGCCATAGACCTTGGGACCTGTCTAGAGCTTAGCTAGTACTTCTGCTGAGGCAACTGAGCGTAATGTGGAAGTCTCGATTTGTTATTTTCTGCCTGATCATGATCTAGAGAATGATACGATGTGGTCTGCTCTGCTTCAACTGAGCACTACAACACTGTTGACAGCCTTCCATGCTGAACTCAGTGATTTGATATATATTCATTCGCCTAATGTATTGAAGGATTTAATGGTGCTGCAGATAACTCGGAATGCTTAATCCGTCAGAGCAGAAGCTTTTTTAATTCCCATTCTTTCGAAACCAATCTTCCAGACTCATGAGTCCAGGATGAATCGATCGAAGTGCAACAGTATCCACGTTGCTATATCCGGTCTCTTCGAGATCTGCACCAGACATCAGTATCCGCATCCTCCATCGTCGAGGATTAACACTCACAATACATCATCTGTCTAAAGTCATAAGGCAGTATTGCCCGAATTGGAGTCGGAGTGTAGGATGCGAGCCAGGGTTGATAACCTTGAGTCTTGAATATCGCTTGTCTCACGTCCTCGAGATCGTAATTCCCACCCGATAATTCGATGACTCTGTTCTTGAACTTGTCACTCTCAGGGTTGAGAAGGGCTTTACCAGCAAACACTCCTATATCTTCCGTAGCTATAAGCTGACACTTCTTCCATCTCAATGAAGCGTAAAACATCCCAACTACCATGAAACGTGCGAATCCTGCAGTTGGAGGGAAATTATCCTGGATAGTGGTCGATGAGATTAGATGTTAAGCTTGTATATGATCAAAGATTACAAACCTACTCACCATGAAAGCGACAGGTCTAAGGATAGTATATGGTAGACCGGAAGCCTTAAGAGCCTCCTCGACCTGTATACCACTCTAAGTTCTAGTCTGATTGCGTGTGTGGAGAGCGGTCGGCCAAGTGATGTGGCCGTGACGAGCAGTCTGGACTCACCTTAGCCTTAGATCGGAAGTGGGGTACATTATTTGCATCGTCTGCAGAAGCTACGCTCGTGAAGACTAGATGCTCAACTCCAGCTAGTTTGGCAGCTTCAATGAAATTGATTCCTTGTTGCGTTTCCTTTTCTTCACCTGCTCCGGCATCTGTGACTAAGAATGCTCTCTGAACACCTGTCAAAGCTGTTTTCAGTGTGTTCTTGTCTTCCAAGCTACCTTCGACGGCCTCTAAACCTTTATCTGTAAGTTGTTGAGCCTTTTCTGATGTCGAATTACGAGTTAAGAATTTGATGGAGAGATTGCTGGCCTTCTCCTCTAGAAGAGTTGAAACCGCTTGGCCACCTTGTTTGCCGGTCGCTCCGACGACGAGAATGCTGAGCTGGGCGGACATGACTACTATAAAGGATTATACAATGTATATTATAGTATCAGAGGTACAAGGGGACGAATGTAACAGGGGGGTTCAAGATGTTAGTCTTCTCATGATACGTCATTTTGGCAGGCGTCCGAGGCTGATATCTTGCAGATCTAGGGTTACGACGGTTATTACCCTTTGCAGAAAAGTGCATGCACGCCGATCTACATCCAACGTGGAGAAACTGTGCTAGGCAAACCCTCAAATAGCCTTAATAGGTACGATACGTGAAGTTGCGCCCAACGTAAGTACGTCCACATCTCTGCCAGTTCACATATACATACATATGCATCAAGTGCCGTCCATCGAAGCTGTCGATGGCTCAGCCACTACCAAAGAGTACATTTTCTCTATCGTCGCCATCAAACGCAAGAAATCGCCTAAAAACACATAGTCAGTGACAATCAGCCAAGACGGCGCTGACACGCACATAACAATTCCATGCTCCTCTCGTCCTGGGCGGTTACGTCTGATATCTGAGGAGGACTTGCCTGGGATCCTGGAGTCGCCAGCGATGTAGGTGAAAAGCTTGTTAGGAGCGAGGCAGAAACAGAGCGTATCTTGCTAATTCCCGGAAAAGAATTGATAGCTTGCGAAAAAAAGGTTGTTAGGTCAGTTTGACTTGTAGGAGTTGCGCTGTATACGTACCGTGAATTTCGAGCGGTATTCCGTGCAATATCTGGAGTAAGTCCTCCAAAACCTTCCTTTTATTATGCTCCTCCGACTTCGGTGGGGAAGGGGCCATGATCTGTCTGATGGTCGTACATCGTAGTTGCTCGTGAAACAAAATTCGTGAAAGATCTTCTCGATATTGTAGGGTGAGGAACCGGAACAATTGCTAGGTAGCAGTGGAAGAAATCAGCAACACTGCTATGCGAACGACCGAAAGGTGTCACCTACTTGAGTTACACGAACATGTGCACTGTGGACTAAAAACGGAGTGCTATCTGCAAGACTTGCTGGTATCAATTGCTCAAGCATATCGGGCAAAGCATCGACAAGTCCTCCTTCGATCCTGCAATTTTAGAGGGTCGAGCGCGTTAGCATCCGTAGTATGGGAGAAAAGCTAAGACTCACTCTGTCGCCATGCTACCCATATCTGTGAAGCTGAGTCTCATTTCAGGCTGACAGTCTACCAAGAGATCCTCAATATTCTGCAGTAGCTCATCCAGCTCATTGATACGACCTCTCAAACCATTACCAGTGGGAGGTCTAGAGCGATCGTGCATTCGCTTAGAGAGCATGTTTCCCCCGACTGAGCAGTTCATGAGCACGAGACTCTTTTGTCAAAAAAATTCACTTACAGCTGAACAGACGACATGAGTCAACAAAGCCTCGCATCAACGAAGCATGACCTGCAGGAGGTTCCTGATGGCCGTATCTGGTGATGAATTCATCGTCGCTGATTGCGGTTGTTGATTACATCAGCAGAGGTCTACCGAAAATGCCTAAGGAACTCATGGCTCACAGGTCCTTGGGCAAAGCGACGTTGATCTCATCTTCGTTGAACAAGAGATTCCCATTCTCAGAACAAGCTGCGGATCTGTCGCTACAGTATACAGCCCAGAATAGTCTACGGTGGCTTTCGGCGCTGATGGGATCCATGGAAGTGTAGGTCTGAGAAATAGTGCCAGGTCAGCTCAGATCATGCACCCTGATCGTGATATGACATACGCTTTCTTCATTCAGGCCGAGCTGTAAACAGTGAACAACATTGCTTCCGTGCAGTGCTCTTGATTGAATATGTCTTCCTAGATTGTTGAAAACAGTGCTGTAGACGATATCAATAAGGGGTTTCACAAACTTGCGCGGGATTAGGGGGTACTAACCCGATGCTGTATTTTCATCGTACCGTCAGCCGCATCCTTACTTATTTGCTGAAGGACCGTTCCACTTACCAGTACACGGTGATCACTATATAGGCAGATACTCAAGTCAGAGATATTTCCTTTCATACACTTTTACTTGCACTCACGCCGCTCCAAAGATACAGCGTGGTAATCTTCCATAAGACTCAGCTTGACCTTTCGCGATAATCTTTCCACCAGATCGCGAATCTCATTTTTCGTGATGGAAACCATGTGATGTGGGATCTGCACCAAAGTGAAAGCCAGTATCGAAAAGACCATCGTTACCCACTCCTCCTGACCATTCCTTTCTTCTCGTCTGTTGTGCATGTCTTCCATAAATGTTATCCTGTGGGGTACTGGCAAGAGAGGATATACACATCTGAAGAACAATGAAACGATCTCAAAGCGTAGTGACCTTGGCAATACAGCATCCAACGGGTTCAATGCGAAGGATGTAGACGGACCGGGCATGCTGGATAATGAGGTATGGAGAGATGAATGAGCGAGTGATGGTGTCACTGCGGTATTGGATGAGAAGCTGGCTGATGGTGTTGGAAGTACTGAGCTTTCAGACTTTTCGGACCCGATATACGAAGGCTGAAGAGGTGGGACAGCAAGCGGGCTCTGACTCGAGACACTAGGCGATGTGCGAGTGGTGCTTTGTCGCACAGCCTGGACTTTATCCTTGGCTCTTTGTGAACGGAGGAAGCTGGAGACCTGATCAGACATGAATTTGGGCACAAGTCGTCCAAAACTCACCCAGGTACAGGTCCTCTTCTCTTGGCTTGATAGTTAAAAGTACCTGCCCAAAAACGGTATCAGAGTTTGAATACCAACCGAGTGTCTTTGCTCAATCTAGAGCTTACATTCTATTTTCAGGTTCTTGCATTGAGTGCAATGTCGAGCTGCAATAGAAGACAATGGTCGTGTGGGAAGGGTCGCATCACAACGGCATCTGGTGAAGTAAAGTCAACTGGTCATACCATCAATTGACTGGAAAAGCGATTGCATACACGTACTTCCTCGCTTTACATGCTGCGCAGATGGTGAGCTAGAGTAGCTGGGGCGGTCGCATATCGTACTCACCATCACAGGCAGCTGCCGCACGCTCTCATCGATCAATGATTGAGTTACGATACAAAGAGCTGCTGTAAACTCACGACCTTCTCGCCGAACTCCAAACTCCTTGGACCTCCTAATCTCCCTATAACTCTCCTCCATGTCCTAGGCTATCCGTGTGGTACTAAGGAATTATTCGCAATTGATCAACAGCAATGACAATGGGTCTCGATATGTTTGGTTTCGTTATGGTTGTCTCGATCGGTTATACAAGGGGATTAACAACGTGAACATTCCTTCACATCTCATCACATGATGAGTGATGTATGTCTACGATTATGTGCAGATGCAAGGTGCATATCCTGGTGCCTGGATCGGGCCGGCGCTCCATTATCCTTTTCCCCATCCAGGTTGTTTATCAGTTCTTACTTTGGGATCGGCATTTCGACTACGAAGAGATTGAAATGTCGATCCCTGCTTGCATTGACGCTAAACAGTCTCGAGCCAAAGCATCTCTCTGTGGTCACGCTCAGTTCATTCGTAAGAGTCCGCTCCTATTTCTCTTGTATATGAACGACTCATACCTTCAATACGCAACCTACAATAGCAACACAGCTCATGAATGCAAAAATATACCTGAAAACACAACCTTCAACCTTTTCTTTCTTCTACCTCTTGTCCATATTATCTACAATCGTCCAATCCACCCATCCCCCAATCTTTCGTTCGTTGAGTTGATGCCACCCCATATAATGATCTCACCATCTTTCGTCACATCGCTGGCAAACCATCCTCTCGCTTCCATCTGCTCCTTCGGTGCCAGCTTTGACCATCTTTCTTCAGTTGGATCGAAAGACCAAATATCATCCCAGAAATTACCGGCAGAATCATGTCCACCGGTGGTCGAGGGTTTACCTTCACCACCAATAATTATTAACCGACCTTTGATAGCTTGTAATGCTGCTACAGACCTAGCCCCGGGGTAAGAATCTGAAGTGTCAAGGAGGACCGAGGATTCTCGACCTAGGCCAGCTGTATCTCCAAAAACGATTGACTTCCATTCGGATGTAGGTGCAAGATAGTCGATATTCTCGATTGACCCTCCAACCTCTGTCTTCCCGTTGAACCCACCAAATCTCCATAACGTGTCACCTAAAACTGTAATAGAACTTCCACCTCTAGGGTCACCAGGAGCGTCTGGAAGTCTGCTCCATTCTAAGGTGGTGATATCGAATGACCAAGTGTCATTCAAACGCCCTGTAGATGCGTCCCCACATCCTGCGTGAATGATGAACTGTTTGCCGCTAGCAGTCGCACAATGATATGATCTGGCGCATGGGAATTCTTTGGATGTCGCTTTAACAGTTGACCAGGAAGAAGTGGTCGGGTCGTAGACGTGAACAGCACCGGCCTCTTCCAGAGGAGTCATGACAGGACCACCTCGCTACAGAGGATAACAGGATCAGCACAAATCGTGACGATACGCACGATCTAATGTAGTCACTACCCACACCTCCGAATATGTAGATTCTCCCGTCAATCACTCCTGCTACATGTCCTACACGAGGTTCAGGTATTTGGCCAAAGGCGGCAAGCTTTTGGTAAGCCCCGGTAGAGAGGTCGATCAGATGCACAGCACCATCTACAGGTTCTCTAGGATTTATTTCACTGATTTTTGACATCAGCTGGTGTACAGCTCAGGATAGTTCTCACCCACCCTCCATAGATGTAGGCCTTTCCCTGTATCACCGAGATGGAGTGAGACGATCTAGGAAGGGTCGCGGCAAGCTTAGTGAGGTTGAACGTGGACATGATGCTTTGAATGTCTGAACCTATGAGGCGATATGATCAGAGCATGCATGGTGGGATGAATCTATGGGGATATTTCCATTGACAGTCTCGTTCATCTGCCTGCTCAAGAAGATGTTATATATCGTATCGTACGATGAATATATAGTCGCGTGATAGATAAGTGAGTACCTCCAAGGTTATCAGGAGATCCACAGATACAGATAAAAGAGTGGAGCAGCATGTCACGACCTGGATGTTGATCATTTCGCAGATCACATACACAGATCGACTATCATCCGTCCACCCATCGTTCATAAACCATTCATGACCAGCTGTATTGTTAGCACGTAACTTATCCGACCCTCGGTCTGATAGATGCATGCGTTGTACCGTTTAAGGAGCAACCCAAAGACATGGCCTCCATAGCTATCAATCGCTCCGCTCTAGCCTGTCTGTTGTTACAGCATACTTCCAGGTGAGCCTCCCACTTTCACGTTTGCAGCTATCACTGAGACCACGACCTGATACTGACTCATATACAGTACTTTTGGGTCTGCTGCGTATGATTTCGCTTCTTTCCTATTCCGTTAGTCTTCTGCCCTCTCGATCCCCTCTAGCTGCTCCAATATTGCTCCTACACTCATAGCTTATGGTCTAACAGCTGACCTCCCTTGTAGTAATCCAGGTGTTTCCGGATAATTTGATCCCTGCTTCACTTGCTGGACTTTGTTCCACAGCATGCGGTCTCATACTGTCTGGTTATATCGGGAGCTTGGTCGATCGCATCAAACGACTACCATTTGTTAGAACAGTGATATGTGCCCAAAAGGTGAGCCTCGGTACTTCACTTGACGATCAGGCAGCTGGGCTGATGTTGGCGACTGCTGAACCATCAGGTACTTCAAGCTTCAAGCTACTCCTTCTTCCTCAGTTAGTTCTTTCAGCAACCCTTGTATCATCCAGACGCTCACAGTCCCCATCAAACTTACAGTCTTACTAGGCCCTTTCAAGAGTTTCGCTGCGAGTGCTTTCCACGGAGATGAATCGATATCTCGGGTCGCAGCAACATGGGGTATACTCCTGTCCATAATCACTTCTTCAGCTTTTCTGGGACTAAGTGCTACTGGGATGACGGTCGCCATCGAGAGAGACTGGTAAGTGTTGCTGCTCATCCGCATCAATCTGTCACACATTCGAATGATCTGCTGACTTTCTCATCCCAACCTCACGACGTTAAGGATCACCGAGATAGCACAAAGTGACTCGACTGTCCTGACTCGTCTGAACACGTACATGAGAAGGATTGATCTGTTAAGCAAATTGACGGCTCCAGTGAGTTCACGACATTCTTGATACGCTTTAACAGTACACGAGGCTCATACCCTTCAAGCTCCTGGTTTCTCTCCTCACATCAACGGGTGGCTACCCATTGGCTACAACCGTCCTTCTCGGAATGTCTGCTGTGTCTCTTGCAACAGAGTATTGGTGGATTCAGGTAGTTTACAATCATTTCCCAGTATTGGACCGGGAAACAGCTCATTCCAGCCGCGATCACGAGGAACTGGGGCTGCTGGAGGAGGACAACGATGCCGGAGATAGCATCGTGCGACATATGGAGTCCAGCAATGGGACAGGAGGGATATGGAAGAAATTGGAAATGGAAAAGCAAAGTTGGCTAGAGTTTATCGCATTGCCCATCTTCTTTAGTGAGTCCCCTCCACTTTTTAATGATTGGATCTACTGACATCGTAACATAGGTTCCACCTCTATGGCACTCATTCATTTGACTACTCTATCCTATGGTGAGTCTCCCTTCGCCTCGTCAGATGCTGAATAGTTCAGATGGTACCTTCATATCATATATTAAAGCCGCTCGCGGATGGGATGACACCATCATCGCTAGTATGCGGGTGAGACATTTCTGCACTCTCTTCGTTCAAGCTATAAAGATCTGACATCGTTATAGGGGTTGTGCCTTGTGACTGGCTTGATTGGTACTGCTGCAATGCCCATACTGGAACGTAGAATAGGGTTGGAGAGAGCCGGAGCGTGGTCAATATGGTATGCGGCTTCCCATAAGCAACGTCGTTTGTCACTTATACCCCAAATCTCTCATCCCAGGTACGAGGTAGCCTGTTTAGCTCCTGTGGCGGTGTCGTTCTTTTTTGGTACAGGCAAATATGGTGAACATGGACCCGTGTGGAACTCAATCGTTCTCTTCGGCGGTTAGTTCATGTCGACTTTTATCTTTACCGACATGAAGTCGCTAATAACCCTTGAATTGGAAAGGTATTGCTCTGTCCCGTGTCGGTTTATGGTCTTTCGATCTATGCCAAGTGAGCTGCTATACCCACTATACGAGCAGGAAGACATTGCTGATAATTGTATCTAGCTGAAAGAATTGCAACTCGCGCTCGATACACATCCACGTCGAAATCAACTTACCGCACGACAGATCTCACTACAAAATCTCTTTGACCTCTTGAAATACGTATTGACGCTGTCGGCTTCTACTCCAGCACGCTTCAAATGGACCGCTCTTGTCAGCTGGCTAGCGATCGTGGTCGGAGCAGTGTCATACGCGGTCTATCTCAGAAGTGTACGAGGTCATTTGTTCCATTTTTGCCGAACAAAGGAATTATAGCAAATCTACCAGTCGGTCCTTTGTATCGTGTATCTCATCTGTTGGTCAATGCAAGTTGTCTATAAATCTCTCAAAATCATCAAGCACTGGAGGGGAATATCAAACTATCATCAGACAGCGCCGTCAATGGCAGCCTGCTTGGCCACCGGCCACTGATATGATCCTTCACAAATTGACGTGAAGATCAGGTATCATGTTCCCGCGGCTCCATTCATACAATTTTGCATACTGACTCCATTTCATCTCATCTACTGACACTCGTGTGAGAATCGTTGTTCACAAGTTAATACTGTATCTATTTCCCAAACTATTGATCCTTTTGCCTGTCGACCATGATATTCCGGAAACGCTTCCTGCGTGCCTCTAGTATCCTGTTTTGGTCTTGATTCTGGCGAAACCTAGTAAGCTTTTGCAGATGGATACTAGCTCTACTCTCGACTCCCAGACCGGCAAAATTCTGTCCGTGTCGTCAATGTCAGTGAAAAACCATGGACCACGCTTCTCGAAAAAACCGGACAGCTCACATGCAAAATGATCCAGCCAAGAAGACCCAGATGAAACTCGCCACGACCCAGAACTTGAAGAATCCAAGCGAAAATACATAATGCGCAGCGAACATTGGAATCGGAACGATCTTTGTTTTGGATTCGAGTGATCAGCACAGTGTCCCGATATCAGACACCACTTGGTGTCAACTCACAAAGGTAATGATCATGGCCATAGAGCTAGAGATGACCGATGCTCTCACGAATACCTTCTGTAGTAAGTCAAGGTCAAGTTCTTCGATGATCTCCCTCTCATATGTTTCGTTTGTCTCGCCGGGTGATTCGGCCTTGACATCAACAGTTTGAACAGTAGTAGAATTCGCATCTTGGTGTTTCTCATCTGTGAAATTCTTCTCTGGCATGGGAGCCGATGCGATATGAGCAGAGACAGGCTCGCCTTTACTGTCAGTGGAGGCTTTATCATCCGCTTGATGGATCGCTCGAGTCGCTGTCCAGTCATTCGATCCAGGAAAGAAGTACGCAAGGATCAATGTGGCCAAGGTGGACATTACCAATCCGGGACTACGATAGAAACATATACCCACTCAGCTTCCACTCTCTCTAGGTCACGGCATTGTAGGTTGTATCTCTTCACTCACGCCGAACCAGAAATCGCAGCATATGGTTTAGCCAGATTAACAGTATTGATCTCTCCGTATACCTTCCAGCAACCGAGCATCCAACCGATCATCCCACAGACAGTTCCAAAAATGGTGCCATAGAATGCCGAGATTTTGGACATTCTTCCCCATGAGACTGTTAATCCAATGGGTACTACTGCAGGGGTGAGACACACTCCTTGAATGTAGAAGAGCCAGCCGAGATCGATCTTGGCTTTGTGCAAGATACATGACCAAGCACCAAACCATATTGCCGCTAGGGCTAGGAGACGGGCAGGGCATTAGTGAACTTGCGGAGGATATACGTAATCCTAGACAGACCCACCAATAACCAGATGAGACCAGAAAACAACCTGTTTACCTGACAATGGCTTCCAATAAGTCCCAAAGATGTCATAAACCACGATACTTGAGACGGCGACTGAATGAACCGACGAAAATGCATTGTCAGTATCGAACGAATGAAGCTGGAGATCGGAGATTTAGGGATGACTTACTCAGCTCGGCAGAAGCGGCACTCGTAGCAGCCTGATATTGGAGAAGACATAGTGTCAGTGAGTCAATTCAGCCTTAAGAACTACATACTACTTACCATAAATGTAGCAAGCAAGATAGCAACCGCCCCTCCTTTGCCTAAGAGGGCCACTGCAGCAGCTGGGGCTACCAGACCAGCCGATTGTTGGCTAGCACTGAGTGCATAAGGGTAAGTGGGATAAGCGGGAGTACTCTGCAGTGCTCTAGAGGACAAGCCCATGGTAGTTCCAAACGCTTGCGCCGACGATTCGTTAGCAGGTCCTCACAATCCCTTTTGCAGCTCGACTCAC
The DNA here is from genome assembly GCF_036426115.1 of Kwoniella botswanensis. Classification (NCBI taxonomy): domain Eukaryota; kingdom Fungi; phylum Basidiomycota; class Tremellomycetes; order Tremellales; family Cryptococcaceae; genus Kwoniella; species Kwoniella botswanensis. The sequence goes on along the minus strand of NC_088599.1, from coordinate 14,338,780 downwards.
CCCATGGAATCGCGAACCAACTAAGTCCACCGAGCATGTAAGCACGAGTGGTACTTTCCGGTCTGCTCGCTATGGCACGTTGCCAATATCCCTGGTCGCAGAACACGCCGCTGAACCCAGATGCGATTGTACAGCCCGCAAACAATATACCGGAGTTGGACTTCATGGTCAAGTAACTTCCTTGCTCATTTCCTTCGACGGGAGTTGTTTGAGCTGCTTCAACCAGGAGTTTGTACATGGAAGAGATTGAACCCAATGCAGGAGAGGTCGCATATGCTAGAGGAAGACTCGTTAATCAGGGCACTTCCGAGTACTCTCGATTCATCTGACCACGTTCAATGTTTTAGTGGTGTGTGAGTAGCATGACGTGACTAACCTGAGAACATGAACAGATAAATGATCACGAACAAAATGACGGTATGTGTGAAGTCGCAAATAAAGGTCTAAAACAGGTATTGACACATCGATCAGTTTCATTCCTCGATACAAGCTGACGCTGAATTCATACTCACTGCTCGAAGACCACCGGCTATGACACTGGAAGTCTGTCAGTGTCCAGTACTGGGCAGCTGGGAGGAAGTCTATTTTATCCTACTCACTAGATAGCGATACCAATCGGTAACAAGAAGTTACACGCCTCAATACTTGCCCCGGTCAGGGCGTTGATAGCTTTATCGGAGCATCAGCATTCACGCCGACTTTGTGAGCAGACATAACACTTACTAGCCGAAGCTCCAAGCACGAGAGATCCAGCCACGATGTGTGCACACACCAGAGCGTACTTGAAGGATGTCAGCAGACCGCATATCCCAAAGATGGACATGAAATGGTGATCGTTTCGAAACTCACAAAGGTAAACAAGATATGACATCCAGTTCCATATCTTGCTTTACAGATTTGCAAGAAGGTGGTAGCTCCATTCGCGTTCATTTTCACCTTCGCAGCGATTGCTGCAAAGAAACCGATCTGGATTGTTCCTAGGATCGATATTTCAGTATCTCTTCTTCGATTTTTCTGTTGGAAAGAACAGGAGGGGTGTCCTTAGGGAGCGAGGGATCAACTCACCTCCCACACCATACCACCATGCCGCGCTCAAGCCCGATTGATATGTTGCCGCGCTGGACTGTAAGAGGGTAGCACTCCATGTCCATGCTGAGACCTAATGATATCAATGCAGGATTGTATCAACACGACTATTGAAGTTGACGCCTCAGGTATGATATCTGCCGGGTCGACTTTCACTTACGATACCAGCACAGATAAGACCCGGTTTAATCGATCTACTGGCTGTGGCGAACTCTGAGGCATTGTTAGTGTCGAACCTGGTAAATCGACGTTGAAGGTATGTGAAACCGACTAAACAATTTATCTGTCAGCTAATCTTTTTTGACGTATAGTGAAAATTCATGGAACAATCGCAACGCACTCATAAGCACCGCGAATGCGGCTCTGAAAGGCAAGATGGAGGTCAATCAAGTTGTTAAGGATTCGAGAAATCGGTAGCGTCGACTTACCCAAGACCGACTATTGGCAAATTGCTGTCAGTAAAGGGCATCATGCCTTCTACATGAATATTGAACTTACCTACGACACCATAACCAGTTGCAGGTGATAGCAGCTTTGTGAATTCTCTCTCTCCAGCTTGACTCATGATGGAGTAAGTTATTGTGGATACGCAAAGACAGTGAATCGTTAGTGGAGGAGCCACGATATATGTATTGAGATGGGAATTCCATATATTCTATCAAGTCATAGACCTATTGATTTACGATAAGCATGTAGGCTTATCTTTATTGCAGCCATGCCCATCGATCCAGCGCTCGATAAGCGATGTCCGAAAGCAGCTAGCGCACGCTGAAGGACCTGCAAAGGTCATTCATGCTATTATATCATATATCCTGAGGTACTGTCTGATTGGTTCACATATAGGCGAGGCCTGGAGCACCTTGTCTTGACGTTATCTTCGAGTATCCCACAGGCTCACTCGGATCAGACCCGCCCTCCTGTTGAAAGTCGGAATGGTGCTCAGTATTCCGACGATGTCTCTATGTTTCCGGTCCATTTCCGGTCAGACATGATATCTAGCGATAAGCTAATTCAACAGGATGCCCAATACGTTACTCTTATCAGCTGGGGCGTGATGAGAGGCGCCTCAGAACATCAATGAACGATGGGATACATGAGTAGCACTGCCTAATTGCCACTAGCGATCTTAGCGTTTTAATTACTGTTTCGGATGTGACCGATATCCGTTTAAGCTTAGCTCCACAAAGCTTGGCGCTACGTCCATCCTGCCCATCGTCCATTCTCTGTTATCTCTCTACTCGAGTACATTGTCGACAGCTGTCTCCGTGTTTCTGCCTGCTTTGTTCTTATCCGTCGTTATCTGTTCTCACAGATGTCTTATCACGCCCACCATGACACTATGTCAACACGGGGGTTCTTCACGTCGCCATTCTCGCAGGTAAAGTCCGGCCACCCGCCATGTGTACCATGCCCTTCGATAGCTTATCGTAATTGGTGAGATATTATCCCACTATCCCATGTTACCACAGAGTACTTATCAAAGTATTGACCCTCTGGCCAATTCAGCAACATACCCACTCACAGCAGCATCGACACTCTACATCCACGATATGACCTGGCAAACAACCGCAGCTCAATATCTAGAAGAGAGGGATAAGTCCATACCCAAGGAGTACCTCCTCACTCTACCTCCTCCAGACGACGTGTTAGATGTGAAAGACTACCCTACTCTTCCAGGCGTCCTGTCTCCTCCGGAGTTGGAAATCACCCAGTCTCTCACCGTCACACAGTTGCTCGAAGCGATCAAAGCAGGGAGATATACTGCTTTACAGGTTACTGAGGCCTTCTGTCATCGAGCTACTATAGCTCATCAACTCGTGAGTAGACTCATCGACGTTGTAGTAAAGGTGTCCAATGTGTGCTCATATTTCATCTTAGACCAACTGCCTAACCGAACTCTTCTTCGACAAAGCGTTGGAGAGAGCCAAAGAGCTGGATGAGTATTATGAGAAGACTGGAAAGACCATTGGTCCCCTTCAGTGAGTCAGTCATGCATCAATGAATTACCTCTGTACAGACGCTGATTCTCCACCCAGCGGTCGTGAGTAAAGTAGCATCATCTTCACGGCATCGCGACTCGAAATCGTTGACCTTCCCTTATACAGTTCCCATATCTCTCAAAGATCAGATCGAGGTGGAAGGCACAAACTTCACCATGTCGTATGTGGGATGGATAGGGAATAAGGCGAAGCACAACGCAGTAATTGCAGATATCCTTCTAGCTCAAGGGGTGAGTGCATGCTCAAAGGCATATCGGTATACTTTATAAGACTGACATTTTTACGTAGGCCGTTCTCTACTGTCGTACCAATATGTCGCAAGGTTTATGGTTCGGAGAAGGTTATAACAATGTCTACGGCAGAACGCTCAACCCCTTCAATGTGAGTTACAGTCGGTATCACTTGTTTCAGTATCCATACTGATGAATCGCACTTAGCGTAATGTCACATGTGGTGGAAGTAGTGGAGGGGAAGGGGCTTTGATCGGACTTCGAGGATCCCTGCTCGGTGTCGGAAGTGATATCGGAGGATCTGTTAGAATACCTGTGAGTGTTGCCATCCTCAGTCTCCGGCATAGTAGCATGCTCATCAACATTGTCAGGCTGCTTATCAAGGTTTATATGGTGTCCGAGGCTCTTATGCTAGGATCCCATACTGTAAGGCGAGCAACAGTTCTGAAGGTGAGTTTCAAGCGATTGACTTCGATGTCCAGTGCTAAGTATCCAATCTTTCAGGTCAGGAGATGGTCAGATCTGTCCTTGGACCTCTTACAGTATCGGTTGATGGACTCAAGACGTTCTATAAAGCCGTTTTGGACGCGAAACCTTGGGAGTTGGATCCGTGGACACCTCGCATGCCATGGTCAGACAGTGCCTACAATCTTGTGGATCATGGAAACGGGGAGAAGCTATGCTTTGCCATCATGTGGGATGATGGGGTGGTCAAGCCTTGCCCACCGTACGAAAGAGGTATGAAGGAGGTGAAGGATGCGTTATTAGCTGCTGGGCATGAAGGTGAGTCTTAACGCTGTTTTGTTACACTTTACATAATGCTGATCATGCCACTTCTGTAGTGATCGATTGGACCCCTTATAAGACAGCCGAAGCGCGCGATCTGCTTGTAAGTTTCTACATCGCGAAGCTGTCACTATGAAAACTGACCAAATGACGATAGATGCGATTCTTTACTGCCGATGGAGGAGTGAGTACTTCTGGACATTGACTCAGCGATTTTGGAGTGACGATTGAGTTGTGTGATCTGTTTCTTATAGTATGATCTCAAAAAGCAGCTCGCTCTGAGCGGTGAGCCGCAATTGGGATCTATTCTCGAAAGAGGGGTACCCGAACTGTCAGCTCATGAACTATTCGACCTGTGTTATCGTCGATCGGCATTTGTCAAGGACTCTCTTGACTACTGGAATGCAACAACCAGCCAAACCACCACTGGTAGACCTGTAGATGCTATCATCGCACCAGCTTGTGGTGGCCCACCTCAACCACATGATGGTTTTATGTAAGTTTCCAGTAAGTACTCAGTCCTCAAGGCAGATCGTGCTGATGTCACATGTACAGGTGGCTTGGATACACTGGCTTCTGCAACCTCAACGATTACACTGCTTCGATCCTGCCCGCTACTCAAGTTGATCCTGCGCTCGATCCAAAACCATCCAGAACTGATTTCATTGGAGAGGATGATAGGAAGACTTACGAACAGTGTGAGTCATATCATTATGCAACATAAGTTCGTGCTGACTACGAGCTCTCGTTAGACGATCCGATATTTATGAAGGGAGCGCCCTGCTCATTGCAGATCATCGGGAAGAAGTATGAAGAAGAGGCAGTTATTCGGTGAGAAAGCCACCAAGATCTTCGTCTCGACAGTGGCTAATGAATTTGCTCAGGATGACTGAAATCGCGGACGCCGCATTGAAACAATATCGAGGAGGAAGGACATGAGCCATGTTTTCTGATCAGATAGACCATGCAACGTGAATGGACATGAAATTTACGAATGACCTGTTTCCGTCCCTCTGAATGCGGTTGAGTTGTGTACTGATGGACATACGTGCTACAATGCCACTTGAATACCCCATGCATTTATGGAAACATCTCCAACATCACCATCACATCCTGAGTTCCGGTGAAAACCGCGATTACAAACTTATAGACCGTCTGACAATTCATTGCGGTCGCAGAACACACCATAGAGTGATTCGCACAGGTCTACTAACCATTCTAGTAGAAGTGCCTCCAAGAAGGACCAGCGGGACCGTCCTTCAGGGCGGCCGTTGGAACGTCCTTGCTGGTCCAATTTACACCTTGTTCCCTATTACGACGACGATTGTCCAAAACCATGTATGTCCCTGTACGTCCCAATGAGTCAATTGATCTCGAAAAGCGACCGCGGAAAGTGAACGACTCACTCAAAATTCCCAAGACTACGATACCTAAGCCCGCGATAGCCGCAGAAACAATCAATGGAGTAACATATTGGGGGGCGAATTGCGATAAGAAGATGTTGGCTATGCATGCCTTCAGTGCTGCCCCAATCGTTAAATTCAATATCACTCACCGGATACGATGCCACCTGCATTAGCTCCGAAGGTACAGACAGCGGCTCGGAAGGCTCTATGATTCTCCTTGGTGGTGTTGTTTTGCACGAAACTACATGATCAAGTCAGAGTCTGATACACTCCTTTTGGCACACTTACCTTTGGAAGAGGACAGTAGGAATGAAACTTCCCGACGCAATGAGGAAGGTACAGAAATACCCAACACCTATCTTTTTGATCGAGATACTGCCAAGGACGATACATCCGATCAGAACAAGTGCTGTTCTCAAAGATTAGCTTGAATGATGATGACCGGAAAGTTGTATAGCTTACCGTTCGATCCCATGACGTGGAGTGTTCTTTCACGATGTCGGTCCGAGGAAATGACAAAGACCCCTGTTTGGTCAAAATCAGCATGAATACCTGCGGTCACCCGGTTTATGACTTACACATTACTATGACTGCTACCGAATATGGAGGAACGGTCAGAAGGTTTGTCTTCACGGTGGAGTAGCCCCATCTGCCTATGATCTGGGTCAAGAACACAGACGCTGTGGAGTTGGCTACACCATAAATCTACAGAGAACCGTTAGCATTCGCCCCAACAGCAGCGAGGCAAAGTCTCACAATTGCATAGAAGCCCCATACCCATGTCTCCCATCGTTTGGCAGGCTCGATATAGTCCTTGAACGTCATGGTGGTGTTGACCGCTACTGTTGCGTCCTTTAGAAGCCGCATGACTCCAGCAACCTTCTGTTCGGGAGACAAGAAACTAGCCTCGGTGGGGTATTTGGGTAAGACGAACCTGTTCATCATCGTCAACATTGTTCTGACTTTTCTCATCAGGTCAATATCACCCACCATGAGATCACAGCCATAACTATGGTGAGGCCGCCTTCGACCACGAATAAAAGCTGCCAACCGTGAAGTTTAGACTTGGCTTGGAACAGTCCGTAGGACAACAGGCCGGAGAACGCTCCCGATATTGCTACGGTACTGTACCAACAAGCCATTCGTTTACCTAGCTCCCCTCTGGTATAAAAACATGCGAGATACATGATGAGGGAAGCGGCGAAGCATCCTTCGAACTAGTAAAAGTGTCAACTAGATCACTATAGTACAAAGTGCGCACTTACGATTCCGAGCAACAATCTGACTACCAGACATGAAGCGAAACCTGTTACACCTGCGTTGATCATCGCCATTGCTCCCCATCTGCAAATTTAATCAATAGACGTTTTGAGGGCGTGACGGGTCCCCACTCACCCAAACATGTAAATTGGGAGCATCCGGTTGGGACCGAACTTCTTACTCATGAATGTACCAGGGTATGCCATACAGCAGTACGGAATGAAAAAGACCGTAAGCATGATGTTCCACTGGTTCCCGGTGAAACCCAAATCCCGACTACATCGCAATGATTAGCGCTCCCCCCGAGATGTCGCGGTGAGTTGTTTGACTAACTCCATATGATCAGACTTGGCGTTGGACACATTTCCTCGATCAAGTGCCGAGAACAAATACATCAACATCGTCGTCTTTTTGATAGTCAGCGCGCGATGACAAGGCGTAGGCTGGTATTGACTTACAGGTAAGATACGCCAATCATACGATCGAAGAACTTGTGCATTCAGTTTCGGATCCAACAAATATCGTTCCACTATATAAAACCTTCAGGATGTGTCTCTGATGATTCGTATGGGACCAACTTACCCTCCTCAGTGGTAAAGGCATAATTAATCGCATTACCATTGAGGTCCTGGGCGACTTCGTGAATCGAGCTGAGCTTGCCTCCTCGTTCCTTCTCGTCGTAACTGTCGATATTTGCACCTGGCGTTTGCTGCATGGTCGATCGTTCGTAGGAAGTGAGAGAGAACGCTTCAGAAGCTTCGATGTTGAAACGAGAGAAAAGTTGGGATTTGATCGCTTGCTATATAACAAAATTCCTTATCAAGTGTTGCAAGATCTGAGATTGCAGTGCTAAGGCACTACCGACAATAACCCCTCTTCCATTGGACAAATTGGTCAAGTGACAATTGACTTGGGGTCCGACTTTGCGGATCCGCAATACGGGTCTAAGCTGATGCTTGCATGATAAGAAGATCGTAACGCGCCTACGTTTGTTGCTCCCGGGGTTACCTGGAAATTCATGGAGACAATCAGGTGCTCCCATGTATGGCTTTCCGGAATTGCCTAAATGAAGCACGCAGCTCCGCATCTACGGACCTGGCTACTTGGCTGATACCATTTAAAGAATGACCAAACCATAACATCTGTGGTGATCCCCTTTAACAGAACGAATCCTAGCAAATCCACTCACATCATGCCTATCGCAACAAAGACTCCTCTCAGACCTTGGGTCCCTCCTGCCGAGACTACCGCTAATGTGGAGTATGCCAATCTGAGAACTATCGATCTGAGCAAGTTCGATTCTGAAGATGCGTCTGAACGAGAAGCTGTATTTAGAGAATTCCAAACGGCCGTAAAAGAGGATGGATTTCTATATTTGGTAAACTTCGGTCTGACCCAAGCCCAAGTGAGCATCGTTCTGCTTAGTGTCCAGAGCCAATTGTCTGATCACTCAGCAGATCGATAAGCAATTCGCTATCGCCCAGCATGCGTTGATCGATAACGGGATCACCCCGGAGGAGAAGCAGAGGTTGGAATGGAAATATTTGAACACTGTGAGCTTGGAAGGTGACTAATTCTCAGAAATCGATATACATACTGATCTGAACACCCTCAGGGAAAATACACTGGTTATAAACCGAGGGGATACTGGGATATCGCTCAAGGTGTCAAAGACAACGTGGAGAGTTTCAATTATTACAGCGAAACTATGTGCGATGGGAAACACCTCCCAGCCTGTCTCCGGGATTACATTGGGGAGATCGTTGACTTTAACACTGCAAGTGGAGCTGCCCGATGATGGAGAAATCGTGACTGATCCCGTTGTACAGTACCTACACGATGTCATTAACAAGAAGCTACTCGCTCTTCTGTCTCGTATGCTTGAGCTCCCAGAATCATACTTGTGGGATCATGTTCAATCCCACAATGGTCCGATTGGAGAGGGCTACTTCCGTCAGATGATGTTCCATCCACCGCCTGCTGAACACCGAAAAAAGTCGGACGTGCAAATGCATGGTCACCAGGATTACGGGATTACTACCCTTCTTCTCAGGTGAGATACACCTCAGCAGTCGGACAAAACTCCTTGTTGACAATCTCCTACAGTCAACCGATCGCAGCACTCCAAGTACTGTCTGCTGACGGTCAGTGGCGGTTTGTGAAGTATAAGCCAGGTGGTATGATCGTAAATCTGGGAGAGGTCTTGGAATTCATCAGTGGGGGCCATCTCCCCGCGACCCGTCACCGAGGTATGTTCTGGGATTTGATACTATATGCTCAGAAGACGAACTTATTTTACCATCTTCTTCAGTCACACAATGTCCCGAGGATCAAGCCGACAAATACCGTTTAACAATCGGTCTATTCACCGCAGCTAACAACGGCTTATCCTTGGCACCTTTGACCGATTCTCCCTTGCTGGCGAGAGAGGGGTATGTGTCCCGTTTTGAGGCCGGGTCTGACGGGGTGGTCGATGCTACTAAAGTGAGTGGTAGAGCTGGGTACATGAGAGAAAGGATGGTATACTTACCTGCCCTCCCTGACAGATTCCCACCGCTGAGCAGTGGCGTGTTGCACGGGTATTGAGATCACAAACACCTCCCGAAGACGTCGTTGTTGTGAAGGGCGTCAAGTACAATCGTCAATACTTCCAAGGCATCTATGTTTTAGAACCTATTTGAGCTTCGGCAAAAAGAGTACTGTTTCTGGAAAGATCACCCCGGATATGCATCATCTGATATATAACGAATCTCATTGCTATGTTTGATCATTAGATGCGAATAGACCAATGCTTGTCATCACTGTGTCAGAGACTTCGTCAGGATACGAATCCTAGGTAGTCTACTACGATTCGACTTACAATTCACAAAATCCTCTTCCACCCTGGCAGCGGTGCCAGACTGATCTACAGCGTGATACTGATCGGATGAGACGAACGCAGAAGTCCAATCTGCAGAGAGCCAATCGAAAAGATGATCGTCTTCGCTGAAGGTTGGGACTGCATACTCCGAAGAAAAATTCTGCTCCAACGAAGGATCCGCCTGGTTGGTCAATTCGAAGGCGTCCGCCAAAGTGGTAGGGAAGTTGAAGTCGAGACCGAAACTTTTGCCATTCTGCGCGGACGGATTGATAGCTTCTGCCTGTGCCAATGGTTTCGTTGAGAGGCGCACAAGTTTGGTTCCGAAACCGAAGGAGTTGACATCGATCTCAGACTGCTGCCTATTCTCATTGTTGAGACTTTCAATACTCTTCCTGGCTTCGTCCAGCAGCTTGCGTATCAATGGCTATGAGTTCTGTTAAGCTCAATCCTTGATAGACAACTCAAATCTCTCACTAGATCATTCCGGGCTCGAAAACCATCGGGGATCGATTCGAAAAGGCGCACGCCATGTTCTGCTTGAATCAACGACGCCATTGCTAAAGAGGATCGTGGTGATCGAATCACCACAGCAGCGAAATTCACAATCGCAGTGAACGCATGGAAGAAAAAGATCAAGAATCGGTAAGCAAGCTGATCCTCCATAGCTCTAAAGTATACAAGCATGAGGGTGTCAGCAAAAGTCCATAGGCGGATGCTCACTCACAGTGCATCCTGTAATATGAGCAAGATCACGCGTGAGGCTTCTAATTCTGCCACGTAGCTGAACCTGAAGAAGGCTATCAGTGTTGAAAGCCATGTTGTATGTGACAGCACGTACCGGAAGGGGGAAGTCAACGGTTCATGAGAACTATCTTTCAATGCTTTGAAAAATTGCACGCGGTGCAGAAAGAGGTACCTAAGCATGGTCAGCAAAGTCATACGCGTCCGCAGACCTACCCTTCCGTTATGAGCAGTCGCAGAGTCATTCTTTGGTAGTGAGCACTACGATCCATGTGAGGACCGATGACATGATTGGTACGAAGGACAGGCGGTAGCTCCTCCTCGACTGAGTTAGAGCAGTAATCATTCAGCAGCCAAGTTGCTTGTACCTTTCGACTCACACTTCTTTAGCAGGTCATGAATTGCTAGAACATCTTTGTATTGCGAGGGGACAACATTGACCTGGACGTCATTCACCTTGGAAAGGATTCGAGCGAGGCGATACTAGGGAGTTATCAGCGAGATGCATTGTGAGATAATGCTCACTTTATAATGATGAACTATTGTTGATCATGAGCACCACGGCCATACAAGATGTTTGAGAAATAAAGATTTTACACACAGATAAGTCTGCAATCACTGTCCCCATCGCTGAAACTGTAACGAGGCATCGCACAATCGATCGTAGTTTGCGAAATGACTGCACAGGCCTCAACAAACGGATCGCCGACAGCATGGTGATGACACTTACGACGTGGCCTCGCTTGTGTCATGGATTGCAAAATGTCTTCGGTGTAGATCTAAAGTACGTATCCGATTTAGCGGAATGTTGCGACAGAGTACAGTTATTGTCTCACCTCCCAGAATAATCTTCGACGCATCTCCAGCTCCTCATCGCTCAGATTCCACCGAAGACCTGAAGGTGAGAACGTCAATGACAGCTCCATGTCAGAGCTGGATTCGTACCATCTCTGTGTAGACCCATCTATCTCGTACATATCAGTGTGATTCACAACATCATTGTTATGGTCGTATTTATTTCTTACAGATTGTGCGCTTCTAACAGCCATACCCAAATGAGTCCAGAATCCGAGAGTTGTCTTTGGCCCTTTGAAAGAGTTGGACAGGTAGCGACTCATGATGTGAATCGACTGTATGAAAGGTAAGGAGTCCCCAGGGTCTGTTTCATTGGAGATGAGTCAGACGAGGTTCAGACCATCGACCGAACATGGAACTCACTTATGGACAACGCTGTACGTCCTAAGCGGAAAAAGCGTTCAGCGATCTCGTTGTCTGATGTCCGACAAATCAGCATGCGTACCAGACCAGAGAGGTATGTATATCGACTAACATGGCGGAAGGCTTGTATCCATTGCTGCACCACAAGCCAAGACAAGGAAGACTAGTCCCAGCTCGTGGCTGTTGAGTGACAGCCCTCGCGCTTGATCAGCGGTAGTAGCATTGCCGAACAGACGCGGGAAGACATTTGTCCAATAAATTTGAGGGTCAACGCTATGATGTAGGATCGCTGCGTCCTACGAATAGTCAGCTTGCCAAGAAGATGATACTAGAGTAATTTGCTCCATTGACTCACCTCGAAATATATCCTTGACCATCTCTCAGCATCGTGTCTACTGGGTGAGAGCAGTAGTAGGTTTTCCACCGTGATAGGAGCTAGATTGGGAAATGGAAAAGTATCGGACCGCTCGGCTGATATATCATCTGCAATGAACGGGCGTTCCCCTCGCAACGGCGAGTCTGACCCTTCGCCTGAGACGTGCTAACCAGAAGCGGAGTGAGGCGAGTTCAAGCCGAGAAAAAGTACTTCAACTCACAAGGTGGTAATGAGCACCAGCGTTACCGAAAAAGGAGGACGAGCCTGGCTCATCTCCTACAATGAGGTGACCATGTGTTGATTCCTCAGTACTGCTCTCTCTTTCTACCAATGCTTGTGCGTATCTTTCCGTAGACATAGCCGAAGTGACCATTCCAGTAGGTCTAGCGTCCACCACCGATATATCGTCTAAGCCGTTTCTTAAGCCAGAGATCTCAAACCCCTGACGCAATGCTTCTTCCAAAGCTTCTTTTAACAGAGCATTCCTTTTCTTCAGATTCTCAATATCTTCTGACGTCTGCTCATATTGTCCTACAAAGATCCTATCAGCTTCAACTGGTGCTGGGTGTAGCAACAAGCTTACCTCGTAATGATCGAAGTTGACCATTTGGACAGAGACTGTTGAAGAATTAGTACTGGTAAGGTCGGGGATGAGATCTTGCTTACGATTCCAGCCCGCGTTTGCGGCAATTCGCACATGGGAATTGACGGTCACATCTATATAATTCTGTCAAGTTTTTTTATGGCTAGCCATCATTCGCACTCACTTCCATTTCATCCTTCTACATTCCAGACAGCTCACTATAGGCTGATAACGCGTGGCTTTTTTCCGAGATGACTGGGAACCCGATCTTGTCGATGACGATCCGGCTTGGCGATCGCTCATGTCTCGCCTTCAGTCTTGATTGCTCGGAATATCTGTCAGAGAGTGAATTTGATCTGAAGCTAGCGGCGAAACCTTTCTCCTCATGAGACGAGATGACATGATTTGTGATGATTAAGATGCATTCCCGAAAAAGTGGGAAATGTCCGAAAAAAGTACAGTAACTTACTGTAGACCCATCTCAGGGTTTGGTGGCCCCTATGTCTACCAGCTCATCTGCTTACTCCTCATGGACCACTTTGGTAGCCGCCTAACACGTTAAAATCCTCAAGTTGCACGGTGTCGTCAACTATGTTTGAGATCAGGCGGTTACGCATTAAATCGCTGAAGTGCAGCTGAAGTGTATATTATTCTTTGTCAAGAACATACTTTCAAGGGTGGTGTGAAGCGCTTGCCCCTTCGAATGATGATGAGCCCCGCGCGCGTTGCCAGAGATGTAGGGCAGCATCTTGATAACGACAGTGCTAGCGACGTGTACGAAAAGCCGAAAAGCATTGTTTTTTTCTTGTTCTTTCTTTGCTTTAATATTGATCAATACATAAAATTGTCCGGTTGGCTGGGCTACCTCATATTATGGGAACGAAACATAACAACATCGGTATGCATAAACATCCACCGAGGTCATGCTGCCTCGTCCAGCAACATTCCTCGATCGCCCAGCTGATGGACCCTCCGGCTCCTGTACAGTCCTTATTGCCAGGAAGAAGAACTGAAATCGTAACGTGAAAATATACCAAATGTCGTTTTTGCCTAGGATGTTCGCAGAGCATCAGTATGATCACCTTGACCCTACGGCTTCATCTTCTCCGAACAACTGTACGATGTGATTTATATATGAGCATGCTATTTCTGGGCCACCTCCACCTCGACCTCCACTCGTCAACAGACTCCTCCACTTGACCTACAACAGATCACTTCGGCCACGTCCGCATCCCGTCTGAGATGATGACGCCGAGGTGATCGATCACATCCAGTATATATATAACATCGACCTTCCCCCTTGATCAGTCTCATCGACAGTACCCCCATCAATTAATATCCTATCATACACCATGTTACACACTTTACAAAGGAAGGAGGGTAAGAACAGGATCATCCTCGGGACGTAAGTCTAGTAATAGTGATTTCCACGAGCGCTTTTCCCAATCTCCAGCTAGCTGATCTATCCTCCTTGTATCAGCATGACCTTTGGTCCTGACGAGTCTAAGGGAGCGCGTATCACCTCTCTAGACGAGTACAAAAAACACCTCGACTACTTCCAGTCTCAAGGTTATAATGAGATTGATACCGCTCGAGTATATATCGGAGGACAACAAGAAGGTTGGACCGCTCAAGCTGGATACAAAGAAAGAGGTCTCAAGATCGCCAGTAAATGGTATCCATCCGAAGCTGGGGCTCACAAAGAGGCCAAGGTGAAGGAGATCGTGAATAAGAGTCTGGAAGAATTGAAAGCGGAGAAGACGGATATTTACTATCTGCATGCTGGTAAGCGATTGCCTCAACGTAACTCACCAAAGACGTGGATATTCAACTCATGTCACTATTTACCCATATAGCCGATCGTACCACACCTTTCCATGAGACTCTCAAAGCCATCAATGACCTCCACAAGGAGGGTAAATTCGACACTTTCGCTATTAGTAACTTCACTGCCGCTGAGGTAGCTGAAGTCTGCACAATCTGTCAATATGAGGGATGGGTCAGGTGAGTGATAACATGATAGATTATCTCTTATGGACTGAGAAGCTGACCAAATCATCCTTTCAGACCAACCTTATATCAAGGAGTAAGTTCTATCCTATCTGCTTATACGCCCTTGTAACCTGGCTTGTGGAAGTGTGCTAATGCCTCAGATAACAGATGTACAACGCTGTGTGCCGAGGAGCCGAACCAGAACTCTTACCTGTTCTCAGACGATTCAAGATCGATTGGGTGGTATATAACCCTATCGCTGGTGGATTGCTCAGTGGAAAATACAAGAGCGAAGATCCTCCTAAGGATGGTAGGTTCGGTACGGAGTCGTCTACCGGAGCGAATTATCGGTGAGTCTCGCAATTTGCAGCTTTTCATTTTCGTCGTCCGATATCAATATGCAGCCCTCTTTTCGATCAGAAACACTAATGCTGCTCTTCTTCATTTCTAGAGCACGATATTTCCGACCTGCCGCTTTTGATGCCCTGGAAGTCATCGAGAAAGCGATCAAACCCCATAATCTCACCATGGTGGAAACAGCTTTGAGATGGTGTGTCCACCATTCCCAATTGAAATTGGCAAGCAAAGGTGGAAATGATGGTAAGTGGATGCCTTGATTTGGCAACTGGTGGTCAGCCAATCCGCATTGTGACACTAATGCGAAACCTACGATTATTAGGTATCATCATTGGTGTATCTTCATTTTCACAATTGGAATCCAATCTTGCCGATCTGGAGAAAGGACCTTTACCCGACGACGTGGTAAGAGCCTTGGACGAAGCTTGGCTGATCTGCAAAGCCTCTGCTGTTCCATACTGGCATGGGGAGAACAAATACGCCTACGAGCTAACTGATGATTTGTACGGAAAGAAGTAAGAATCGTTGCACTTCTAGGCAGCAATGGAAGTATCGGGTGAAAAGTCAATAATCGTAGTGCCATACGTAAGGTGAAAAGTTGATAATCGGAATGAAAAATGCAAATTTTATATGTTGCTTCGTTCATCGAGATGTAACGAGGTCATTGACAATTTCGCAGGTTAGATACACCTTCTATGAGATTTGTCTTATATAATATTGACAACTTGACTATCATATACAACGACGGGGAAATCCTTCTTCACAGATAACTGAGCTGCTTTCTGGCCTTGACTAACTACACGTGCTCAGTCAATAAACCCAACAACACAGTCCTACACTCCTCCATGACTCCCCTTTTCAATGTCCCAGCCAGGTAAGCAGTATAGGCTACCACCCCCGCGCATCGGTTTTTACCTTTGATGGAAGGCAGAGAAAACGGATGGTCGACCGATAATAGGTTATCCAAGTAATCGATGGCGCTCCTTTGCGCTAAGGAAGGTTCGATACGCACTTGAGGGTTCGAATTGGATGATGCTGATGTGATGAGAATGAACGGGGCGAGTAAAGGGTCGTGGTCTTCCAGGGCGGAAGAGTAGGACCATATCACGACTACGAAGGTGATCAGCTTCAATAATCTCGAAGACTGTAGGAAATCGTAAGAGATGACAATGCACTTACGAGCTGCAAGATACTGGTACAGGTACATATGACATTCAGATGAAGCAATTATTCGACTGGCCAGATGCATGGAAGAATAGATGACTCACGACACACCACGGGACCATACTGGTTCTCTGAAATTTCGTCTCGCTACTCCATCTGAATACGTGCGCGAGTACTGGTGATTTGGAGTCAGAGGGATGCACTCAAGACTCAACGGAGGACTCACGTCTCAAGGCGGCAAAGCAACAATAAGCACCATCTTGCGATTTCGCCCACGAGTTGACGTATATGTTCGCGGCTGCCCATTCACCTGGTGAAATTGGACGACCAGCGATTTCTAATGACCATGATCAGTGTCTGGTATGGGGGTCTAGCACGGTGTAATTTGGACTACTCACTTTTCGTTCCAGCGAATATCCTTATCTGTTCTGTATCACTCAGCAGCAGCACCGTGCCAAGATGCGAGAATGGTATTCCGGCAGATAACATTGGATGCTCAGCCGTCGACAAGAGCGGTGAGACCTTCAAGCTCGTATTCGACATGCCAAAATTGTCGTCGACGTATGTCCGCCAGGTGTCGAATGCCTTCCTACAGGAATCCTTCCAATTGGTGATTTTACTAACGTGAACCATCGATAGATCGCCTAAATCCCTCCACAGTAATGTCCATTGTACGCAGTGAATACCGTGCAACAAGATCCACAAGACTAGTTTGGTCAGACCAGGAGCAATGTACCCTCTACCTGCTAGGTCTCTCAGCAGATTACGGAAGGATGGAGGTCGGACGCTTTGGGTCAAGGCGGTATTCCACTCTAGAGGGTTGGATGATTGCCACACTTCGTCTGAGCAAGGTACGTCGATTTGAATGAGGTAGCAGTGAATCTGTGGAGATGGTCAGTGGTAAGGTTAAACGAGAAACAATCAACTCACCAACAAGAAACCCCTATACAACGCTGCATTCTCAGTATCCATCATAAAGCTGAACCAGCCCAGTCTTTTCCTCTCCTCTTCTGCTACCCATTCCAGCCAGCATGCCATCGGATCATCTAAGGAGTTCTGCAATTTCCTATCGAAATTGGGCAATAGCATTCCCGACTGTCTGGCAAGGTTGATGATTGGTGAGTGAAATATCTGTAAGACCCAATAAGAAAATTAGCATTCAATGATATGACGGATATACTGATTGACTGACCTGAGCCACATCATGCTGTTTCAACGAGCAGAAAGATCTCGCAAAGTGATTTAGCAATAAGATCGTCTGCAAGGACGATACCGACGCTGTCGGTTCATCTTCAACCATGTCGAAAACCCTCGTTCTGAGATGTTTGTGCACCTTAGATGCCATTTCCAGACCTTCTGGGTCGTTGGCGAAAGCTGTCCCAACGCATATCATGGCTAGCAGCAGATCAGGGGGCAATTTACGGTAAGGCAGCGAGGCCTCGTGAACGATTGGATATAGTGGTGCGAAGTGCCTAGTAAAGTGTATTGTTACAGTAAGCGAATTGTGGAGGGTTTTATGATAGATTTGACATACATGAAGTATAGCTCGAGGTGTAATCTCATTTGCTGTAAGCTGAATGAAGGGGACATCAAGTCTTGCCTTGCAGTGTTCTATCCATTGGGTTAGTCAGATTAGCGCAGCTCTTTCCAGGATTCAACAGGACAGCCGTTGTATCACTCACGCCGAAGAGATCCAACATTGATGCTCTAGCTTCTTCATCCACTATCTCAACATTGGGTGGTACCCTCCATGGTCTATAGCTTGACCATCTTTCTGACAGGTCGGGATAGATGTTCTGCGATGGCACGGGAGGTGGGACGTGAGGGATGTAATTTTCAGGATACGTGGACCTCATCCTACTCGGAGGTCTTTGCGATAATGTTGGAATCATGTTGATGTTACTCTGATATCCTAGATCCGATCGAACTTCTAAATCAGTCTCGTCTGGATGCAGATTGTCATCGTGTCCCTTATGTTGCAAATCTTCGAATAGCGGTTGGTTGTCTAGCGGGATAGTCGATGAAGATAAAATGTCATTATCTGTAGCTGGATTGAATAGCCATGATAGAAGATCATCCATATTATCTCCAGTTTGACCTTGCTCTGGCACCGTGTCATTCCAGTTGAACTCTTCCCCTGCGATTATAGTGGTATCTTCCTGTGTTGAGTCCGGCAGATCTACATGGATATCGGTGGAGGTCGTCATGGGAGCTAGGGTGTTGTCGACGATATTATCATCTTGAGATTCATTGGGTATCGACCACTGATGTGCCAGTCCCGTTTGGGAGGGACGATCTGTCGGATGGATGTGAAAGGATGTGCTTCTCCCATCTTTGACACCTTGTTGCCATGTGGCCAATTCTTTTACTATTGCTCCCTCATCATCGACTGTCTCCGCCATCTCGTCCGGGACATACGAAACGGTTCTAGACAATCTCTTCCGCTTTCTTGCTTTCACGTGTGGTGGAGGTGGCGACGGTGATAGACTATCTCCTTCGCGACTTCCCTCGTCGTTCCCCAAACTACAGGTAGTACTCTGATGTTTCCTTAGTACATCCGGCCGGGCAAAACTCTTCCCGCAGACTGGACACACACATGCAGGACGTTCATCTGTACGAGTACATCTCACATTCGTCAACTCCAGTACCTTACAACCACAGGCTTGCAAGAAAATGTGATGCGGCATATATAAAGACGTCTGACGTACGGTTCAATGCATGTCTCTCCAAATAATCTCGTCTTGCGTAAGCCTTCGAACACTGCGAACAGGCATACACTTTTTCGCTCGAGCTGACCTTTGGTATCGGCCTGACTGGTCGATCGGTGGAGGGGTAAGTCGGAGCCGACATGCCTTGTACGCGTGGGCAAGGGAAGCAGGAGTGGGCGGTGGAGAGAGGGAGAGATTAGTGGGTGGTAGAGAAGAAAAGATGTCATGAATGATCGAAGTGGGAGAAGATGCGTGAGACAGTGGTGGGGTGATTGTCAGGTGGAGTGGGTGGGTGCACGGACCGTGTGAGGCCGATAAGCGATAAGGCCAGCAATACGAGTATACGGCTTAATCCGCTGACACAGTCAAGAGGCGAAATACCGAAATGCGAAGAGTACAGGTGGATTACTGGCTCATGCTGACCGCCCACTCGTTCACCAAGTATGCATGAGAAGACGAATACTTTGCATGAAACGTACTACAACAGATCCAGTTTGACAATCATACAAAAGCCTAGTATTTCGCATAAGTAGCGTTCATACGCATCGTGATATATTCCCTCGAAGTGATAGGTGCATATTTCTTGGGGCGAGCCTCCGAGTAAGTTCCAGGCAATGCATCTATAACTCTCTCAGGATCTGCAGAGCAGAACTATCATACGATTGAATACATCAGCTGAGCTGTGGTCTGCCAAGATCAACGTGTAAACTTACATATGGGATAGAATACCGTTCTCTTGTCATTTCACCATCATCGGCTCTAGGTGGAGGGGCTCGTACTCTGTGTAGCGTCGATTTGAGCTCGTCATTTGACCATCTCATCAGGAAATCACCAATATTGAATACGATAGCGCCATGTACAGGAGGTGCAGGGAGGAAAGTTCCGGGGTTATGCTGAAATCTCGATGAGCAGACGAACACAGAAAGCTTAGTGAACGGGACTTACTGGACTTTCTACCTCCAAACCCCCACAATCATCTTGGAACAGGAAAGTACAAGTCCCGAAGTCCTGCCCACATACAAAGGAAACAATGAGCAAGGTATCATCACTAATGGTGGATGTATAAATGGGTTACTAACCGTGTGTGCCGCGATCCTACCTTTTTCACCCGAATCAAACACCTTCCTTGGAGCAGATGGATCTATCAGAATGGTCAATTAACCATTCTGCTGTATAGTGCTGAGGAGAGACATACAATGTAAGAACCTCAATTGATTATCGTATCCCGAATGATACTCTTCAAAGAAGTTTTCCGGTACACCCGGCATACCTAATGCCAAAGCTTTCAATACCTTGTTCTCCAGCTTTTTGCATGTTTCTTGGAAATCCAAACATGTACTTCGTAGACCAGGTAAATATTTGTCTTCTAGCCATACATTGGGACATTTGTGAGAGTCTTCGGAGCCTACGTAATTTATCACCAGTTTTAGTTGATTTCATTCGTGCCAACGGAGGTTGTACTCACCCATATCATAACTTTCCTTGAAATCTGCTCCTTTACCTCTCATCTCCTCAATCTTATCGTCGTCAAAGACCATCTGCGAGACTTGCTCGACTCCTATGCCTGAATATCCTCTATAACATACAGTAAGCCTCATGTCTGTCGCTGCCTATAGGACGGGCTCACCGATGATGCCATGCTTCTTTAGGATGAGGCGCAGTCATCTTGACATCGTAAGGCAACGCAAAGAACCTCTTGCTCATGTCGAATATACCATCGATGCTCTCTTGGGGTATGCTGTGTCCCACGATGTACAAGAAGCCTACATCTCGACATGCCGTATACAGCTGGGTACCAATTCGTTTCGCTGCCTGTTGGCTTGTGTCAGCAAGAACATTCGCGATTCAGTTTTGACTCACTTCACTTGTACCATCGCCAAATTCACTAAAGTCAATAAATGGGATTGCAGAGTCGGCACTGGGCATTGTGAATGGTGGATTAAGGTGTATGTCGTAGAGCTACTTCCACAGATGTGTTCGATTGGAGCAATCCTTCGCATTGATCTTGTAGTCTTTCGTTCATCTGAGATGGACTTTTATCTTAGGTATCTCTCCACCTCGACCTCGCCCACTCAGAGTAACGGCATGCTTCTTCTCCCACGTTGTGGGGCATAAGTACGCCCACTTGTTATCAGCTGATCAACTGGCTGACTTCATGGTGGGCACTCGCGTTTTTACTGGATGAGGTATGGATCGCTTATCTCTTCCAGTACTCGCACATCGGCATCTATTATTCATGTGCTGCTTCCTGCTGTGCTCTTTCTCCTCTTGCCCTTAGGTCGTACCCATCTTGTGGTGGGTGACGGAAAGTTTTATCCGAAATTCGAAGGCTTTGCGAGTCATACTATATCCCACAGTACCTTACAAGTAGGTTGTGATAAGGTCCCATACCAGATAGATAGGTGATCACGAGTTGTGCCCACTTCAGACTCGAGAAGATACATATACATATACAACCAAGACGAGACGAAGTGAAACATTCCTGATCGATGATCTATCTCTTCCCCAAAGCATACGCGAAGACAAGCAAATCACGACGATGTCATCTACTACGAAATTAAGGAAACTAGCGAGAAAACTCGAATGTCCCGTCGATGAAGATGGGGGATATACCAATGATCGATGGACCAACCGGGATTTGATTCCTATCCCACCTGATAGGCGGACCTATAAAATCTGGAGTTTTTGTATCTATTGGTCAGTCCCACTCCTTCCGATTCACAACTTTTATCAAAATACTGATTGGTGTGGTCGTTTATTCTGGTACAGGTTCGTTTCTGGAGCATGTATCAGTGCATATTCCACTGGATCGTCACTCCTCGCCTATGGACTCACAGCTCAACAGTCCATGGCTTGCGTGGTGATTGGTGCGGTCATTACCGGGCTTCTATCGGTAGTCTCTGGTTTCCCAGGTGAAATCCATCATATCGGATTTACCGTTGTTAGTCGAATGAGTTGGGGTATGAAAGGGAGTTATTTCGTAGGTATCATCCGTCTCATTGACTGTGAAAACTTCTGCTGATACATGGTCTGCATCAATACAGCCTGTCTGCTTAAGAGTATTCACTTCGGTATGGTGGTTCGGTATTCAAAGTTACTGGGGTGGTCAAGCCGTCAATCTGGTTAGTCACCTTCCTCTGAACCCACTAATTAGGGAACATTAAATCTGATCGTATCTTTGTAGATGCTCGGAGCGATGTCACCAAGTTGGAAACATCAACCCAACAAGTTTTCTGCCTCTTCCAATATAACGCATCAAGATTTCCTTGGTGTAGTTTTATGGTATCTCGCCTATATCCCTTTGGTTTTAGTACCACCCGAAAGACTTCAAAGACCATTCGTACTTTCTTCAGCGGCATTCGGAGCTACCTTAATTGGTCTTTTGGCCTGGGCCGTACCTAATGCTGGAGGCGGTGGACCATTGTTCAAAACTGTTAATACAGCTTCGTCTACACCTTACTCCATGATGTTGGGTATCACTTCTATCCTTGGTTCTTGGGGTTCAGGAACGATCGGTCAAAGTGATTGGGTGAGTCTATCAGCTGCCGAAAAAGAATATGTATATGAATATCTAGCTGATTAAGTGTTGTGGTAGGTACGATACTCTGAAAGAAGATATTATCCAATGTTATCTCAACTTTTCGCTGCACCATTGATGATCACCCTCTGTGCTTTGGTCGGAGTGGTGGTAACCTCAGCGTCATCCTCGATCTTGGGCGAGATCATCTGGTCACCTATCGAATTGTTAAGTGCGATTCAAGATCACTACAATTCCACTCCTGGTGTGAGAGCCGCGGTATTCTTTGCTGGTTTGGGATGTACTTGCGCTCAATTATCGATCAACGTCTTGTTGAACTCTGTAAGTGCGAGAGTTTCTACATGGTGAACATGGATGAAACTGATGTTTGCGATGATGTAAGGTATCAACTGGAATGGATATGGCTGGATTATGGCCCAAGTACCTGAATATCCGACGAGGTGCCTATCTTCTCGCTGCTGTAAGTTCAATCTCGATGAAATGCTCTGGAAGCTTCGCTATAGTATATTGACAGTTATAACCCCGACTCTAGATCGGTATCGCGTCCAACCCTTGGCAAATCTTAGCTTCAGCCGCTACTTTCCTGTCAGTCATCAGTGGTTTAGGAGTATTCATCGCTCCTATGACTGGGTGAGTCATATTGTCTCTTTTTCCACTTAGAGTTAATTCATGCTTGAAGCGTTGAACGAGACTAACATGTTTTGTGTGTTTTGTAGTATAATGTTAGCAGATTACATTGTTCTTCGACGATGCCACGTCAAGATCGAAGACCTCTACAACGGCAGTCCATCTTCCATCTACTGGTTCAAGAATGGATTCCACTGGAGGGCAATCGTAGCGTTCATCATGGGAGCTTGGCCATTCTGTCCAGGTTTCATCATGATCCTCATTGATCCTACTGCAACCAACGCTTGGGTTAAGCTGTTCAATATCTCTTTCTTGGTTGGTTTGGCCATTGGATTCTTTGTCTATCTGGGTATCTGTTTGGTTTCTCCTATACCGCATCAAAAGGAGGGTCTCAATTATCTTGTAAGTGATAATAAAATCAACTTTTTCAATCACTATGTAAATGATATTGAGAAAATGATCGATACTGATCAAATGGATTTACTATGTAGGACGACGAAAGATTCTGCAAGAACGTTTCGGGAGAACCATCCACTCCTGCTGTCGACGAGAATGAGAGTGAGGATAAAGATAGGGATATCAAAGGAATCGAGACTAACGCTCTGGTCAGAGAGGTGTAAGAACTGGCTTGAAGACAGAAGTTTCAGTGTTTCAGTGTTTTACGTTTACGCTTTTGCGTTTTCCTATATAGACCAAGAAATGATTGATTTCGATATATATATATCTATAGTCAGTATATGATATAGACTTCGGAGATGAGTTGTAAATATGAGTAGTTAGAAGTTTGGGTTGTTCCTTAGCATGAATTCGTAGTTCGTTAGCTATAACATGTCACTCGGTGAAGCGCTGCAAATCCGAATTTGCGATGAGAGAATGCATGTACTCTTTGCGTTTCTAGAGCTCAGATATCAATGCAATTGTACACACATACGTTCAGTCTATTTCCTCTTCTCCTTTTCTTTCTCTTCTTCAGCTTCCTTCTTAGCTCTAGCCACATCCTCGGCTTTCACACCAGCAGCCTGGGCGGCAGCTTCGTTGGCTCGATCTTGAGGTGACTTCGAATCTTCCAGTTCCTGTTGTGCGTTTTCGATTCGGTTTTCAACTGGAAATCATCGATCGTGATTAGCGATTCCGTCTTCGAGTCAAAGATGATCAAATGGTAACTCACTCAGATCATGTAGAGCCAACACGGTCCTAATCATCGCACTCAGATAAACCACCAAGTTCGAATCATTCTGACCGATCTTGAAAGCTTTACCCAATTGCTGATCGTCGCTCAGTTGAGGTAATAATCCGATAATCTCCTGTAACTGATAGATCACTTGGTGGTTCACGGGCAGTTTCTTATTCTTCACCGCGGTGAGATAATCTTTGATATCGAGTAATCTCGAATTGAGACCTTTGAGTGATTGGAGCTGAGAAGTGACTTTGGTGGATAATGATTGAGTAGTTAAGAGTGATGAAGACGGGGCGGAAGACGATGAAGATATATCGCGTAAGAGATGCTCGACACCTATCTCTTCTGCTTCTTCGGCTTCAATTGATGTCGAGACGTGAGTGAAGGTTCGTTGGGTGGCCGTTCCGTCCTGACAGAAGTGGTAGCCAGTCAGTAAGGTAGCTCTTGTGTCTCCTCCTTTCTCTACATTCGCCTTCTTTTATGCGAATGGCGATACGCAAACATTCAATGACACTCACATCCTTGATCTCCTCAACTGCAAAGTACGCATCCGTCGGAATCCCCGTATCTCCCCTGCCACCGGTCGCTCTAGTATCCACAATGACCATGACGGGACGTGAGCAAAATCGTTTAAACAGCTGTGTGATTTCCAAGTCGGACGATCGAAGTCTTGGGCCAGTATGATAGAACCCTATCGGACGTTCTTTGGCTATTTGGTGTGAAAGAAAGAGAAGGCGATCATCAACGACTAACTCAACGAGTGAAAGGAGCAAGGAAAGAAAGTTCAGGCCCACCATTGACTTTCCTGAACATCCTCCACATCTCTTCCACATAATCTAAATCTAAGAAGAACGTCTTGGGATCTTTATCATCTTCTTCGAACGGGATTGCGAAACTGTACGATAAGACAATATCAGTCGCTGTTTCAATTGATTCTTCACATCGCCGGCAAATATAGTATCTTGAACACGACGAGGTGAATTGCACCTTTCTGACATGACAAACGTATAAGGTCGATATAGATGAGGGTAACTCACCTGTTGGCTACGTTGATGGTATTCCCATTATCTTGACCCAACAACACACCTAACACCCTCTTGTTCTTCGATAGAGGCACTCGAGCCGCATGATCCACGACCGATAGAAGTACGAGGGGATGTATAACGCTGTGAGTTGGGACCCATAGGCAACCTAAGTCAGCTATATTCGGGTCTTACTCTGACATGGAAAGGTCTTTGAGAGGGGATATATACATACACATTGACGGCGCTCAATTCGGTCACCTAATTTGGTTTTGTCAGCTATTTGTTCTTTCGATCTTGACAGAGTGGCAGAGAGCTCACCTGTGCTGTTGTGAGACCTGGCATCTTGCTTGATTCTGGACTGTTGAAAGTATATTTATCAGTTGAGGATGAAGGATGATATCTTGTTCAACTTGATCTTCATCACTTGGACCCAACACGCGTCAGCGTCATTCAGCTGTAAAATAGGGTGCACAAATAAAGAGTGCCACATTCTTCCAACACATACTGGACATATCACCGACTACAAGAGAGATGACGAGAGAGCTCGTCTCGATAGCGACTATGCATGCAGGGATGACACACGAGACGGGGGAACAATGACTGCACATGTCATATGTCTCGGTGTTAGATGCTTGCCCTTGTGAGGAAGAGAGTCGTGCTCGCCGATCTAGGCTTACACGATGGGTTAAATGGAGGCTGCGCGTCCTTCTTCGATTTCCTTTCATTTCTGAAATTGAGAGAAGGGTACATGCGTTTGCATACAAGCTGATATCCTTGTGTTACGCTCATTCCGTGTTCATGATCATCTTGTCTCATCTTTGTCAAAGTGGTGGACTGTAGACCCAAGTCAGATGGAGTGTGAGGGTAAGAGGTAGAGGTATGATGATGATCGCGTATGACAGATAGCCGATTTCTCAATGATACTCGTAGTTACTGTAGCATATGACGTATATCGAGAAGAGTATTGGACAAAGTTATAAATGACATAGGTGAGATCCACACTCTTGTTAGTCTGTTTTATATTCATAACTGCTCATTCTTTTTCTTTCTCACCCGTCACATCAATCACATTCGCACATACACAATGTACAGACTCACACTCGCCCGCTCCCTCAGAGCACCCATCACTCCCATCCGATCATTCTCCTCCACGGCCCGATCGCTCCAAAAAGGCCCACCTACCACTCAAGGACACTCGACCGACAAAGCTCACCAAACAGGTCATTCCGATGGTGATGTCCAATCGGCCTCGGTCAGGGCAGGTCAAAATGCCAAAGACAATGCGTCACCTACCGCTCAAGGCGAAGCTCAACCTTTCGATGCTGCCAGACAAGGTTCCAGTGGAGGAACGGCGAAACCTTCAGAGGCGAAAGCAGAAGTGAAAGATGAAGGTCAAGCTGGATCATTCAAGGATCAAGTTGGAGGTCAAGATGAGTCTGCACCCGGGGTAGAGTTTGGTAAAACCGAGAAAGCCCCGGGTGGAAGTTATACGGATAGTGTGAAAGAGACGGTGAAGAGTGGATTTGATGGATTGAAGAAGTTGAGAACCGTGAGTGAAGCGCATCGATTAGATCGGTTTAGATTTTCGAATCATATATTCCCACTGAAGGAATGTTCATCCCTTGCTCTGTCTCATCTCCCACATCGTTGTACTGCCATGAATGGTTTTTCGTTTATATCCCTCGATCCATCTGTATCTCATCGCTGACTGCTGTTGTCACTCCCACAGGAAGGCAAAAACTTCCACACATCCGCTCGTCAGCTCTACCCAGGAAAAGGTACTTCCCCCTCAGCCGAGACGGAGGGTTCGAGACAACCTAAAGAGCCCAACCTCGAAGGTGAACAAAACCAACACCTCAAACATCAAGCTCCAGGTACAGCCGATCAAGGTAAAGGTAATGCTGCCGAGACACCCCATTTACCATCACGAAAGGGCGATGTCACGACCGGTGGGTCGGGTGCACCCACTGCTCCACAATCGGGAAAGAAGGCTTTCTCGACTTATAGCAGGCAAATGATGGCTGCTCAACCTCCCAAGGGATATGCAAAGGCTTTGACTAGTGAGGGTGAACAGGCTGGTTATGTAGGTTGATTTTCTGTTCTGTGGTGAGGTCATGAGTAAGATAGAAAAGAGGGATTGCGATGATGAGAAAAGAAAAAAAAAATTGGTAATATGAAAGGGGAAACGAAAGGTGTATCTCCAATCGATGGCAGGAATTCAAAGGAAGGGTTAAGAAAACAGGAAAATAGGGCTCAGAAGTCAGAATTGTATCTAATGGAATTGAAAAAATCATGCAATATATGTCCTAGTACCTGTTTGCTGATACCCTTTCATCATCGCTTGCAGAACGCACCTTCGGAAGGTTTCCCTCGACGACTTGACGATACTTACACTTCCGAAGCTACCCCCTCGGCCGAGCCTGGCCAAACCCCTTCTTCGAAAGCCGAATATTCAAGTACAGCTGTCGATCCTCCCAACGAAGCGCTACGAGCTGCTGCTAAGGATGGAACATTGGCAGAGAGGAATGAACAGCCTCATGCCGAATTTGGGTGAGTCATATTCATCTTTCAGCAGTGAAGTGGATCATGTTGATTGAGCAAGACTGATATATCGGGTGGTTGTGATAGTAAATTGGGAAACAAAGAGGCATGGAAACATCGAAAGTAGATCGACCGCAGATCGTAGCCAAGTGAACGGATAACGATCAGAAAGAACTGGAAACAGATTGATCGAGAGTTTTGCTAATCGTGTGATTTATAAAAGAGGGGATCGCATAGCAGCCATTTGAGATAAGAAGAAAACGTTGAGAAGAAGATTTGAAAGTCACATTCCATACTCTGTAGCGTAGTAAAGACTAATATGTATGTTTTTCCCCGTGTGCCCGTATGAGCTCGACCGAAGGACCAGCGACTACATGAGTAACCCACTTTGATTCTGAATCCTTGCCTCTGCTCACTGCTGGTTGCATACAACCAACGAAATTTGGAGAAGCATGTACAGTACATGCACCATAGTGAAGAATGCTTGTCCAGTAAATACGTGTCCTATGCATACATTCGTACGACACCGTGATCGTGGTGAATGATATGGTATCCGATGTTTGAGAATGACAGTGGCCGAAAAGGAAAAGGATGAGTGAGGTACGTCACCGGGTTTTGCATTAGATCCGATCGTAAACATACTCTACGAGTGACATTCTTTGTCCAACTTTTCTTCTTCCTTCCTCTTCAATTGCATTTGCCCATACCATCATACCTTGTCCATAGATTCTCTCCACACGTTGTGCGATCGAGACCCTCCTGACCTCTCAACATGCTCGCTCTGAGCACGAGCATAGGCAGTATTGGGCTGAACGTGCCGTCAAGTATCCTTCGGAATGGGTTAATACGCTGTTCGACCGAAAGCGCGAGTGTAACGAGGAGGGGTATATTGCAGAATGGATATGGTGTGAATAGACAGATATCATCGTATAAACCTAGTGAGCATACCTTAGTTCTCTAGAGGATATACTGGGTGTGTACTGACAATTACGTTCAGGCATAAATCGCCGCATACCTACTACCTTCATACGGCATAACTCATATTCCTCTCGTCCTCCCACACCTTCCATACCGAAATCACAATCTTCCACCACTCCATCCGAATCATCCGCCATCACTCAGACAGACTCCAAGCAAACCGCCAAACGATCTATATTATCCCGGATAACATCCAACCTATCACTCAAACCCGTCGCTGAAACACATACCTCAAAAGAAGGAGGGGAAGATAGTGGTTCGAGTAGCGTAATCAAATTGTTAGAATTGGCTAAACCGGAATCGAAGAATTTAGGGATAGCTGTTGGACTGGTATGTCTCCCTCTTTCATTTATACCAATAGAGGTCATGGGGAACAACGAAGGCTGACTTGGGTCGATCTAACATTGGTTCGGTTGATTAGTTGTTGGTCTCTAGTTCTGTATCCATGTTGGTACCTCTGACTATCGGTAAACTGATAGATTTCTTCTCCTCAAACTCTGTAAGTGCCCTTCATCATCTTGGTAAAACATTACCTAGAGTACGATGAGCTGACGAATTTACATGTTATGAAGACTCAATTCTTAGGTCTATCGTTCCCTGTCGCAGCGGGTTTATTAGCTGTTACGTTCTGTATAGGAGCTACTGCCAATGCAGGTGGGTAATGGAAACTTCTGATTTTATACCCATGGACCAGACACGTATAGCTAATTCATGTCAATCAGGACGAGCTATAATCATGCGAACAAGTGGTCAGCGTATCATCGCCAGAGTCAGGTGTGTCCATCTCGTCTGAGTTAATTCATGGGTTTTGTGGGATACCATCAGACAGCTCGTGCTGATATGATTCTCCCGGATGTCTCATAGGAACCAAGCATACCTATCCACTTTGCGTCAAGAACCTGAATTCGCAGATAGGTCAGCAGGAGATATAGTCTCCAGGCTCAGTGTAGATACGAATATACTGGGTGATAGTGTCACGTCCAACTTGTCTGATGGTCTGAGGTACGTGCATTTCAGACATGCATTATTGTCTTTATCTCCCTTACCCTTCCTTTATACAAGTATACATATATGCATATACTAATGGATTTCTCATGCAGAGCCCTGATCTCAGCAACGGTCGGCGTAGCAGCAATGTTTTGGATATCCGCCAAATTGACCCTGGTCATGCTCTGCGTCGTTCCACCTGTATCTCTCGGTGCAGTATTCTACGGTCGATATCTGAGGAAGTTGTCTAATTTGACACAAGAAGCTGTTGGCGAGATGTCCAAGGTGAGTCGAGGGAGGATCCTCCATCCCTCTTATTATACTTCGATCCACCTGGACTTAGGTAAATAATACGATCAGAAACACGCTAATACCAATACGAAAATTCAGACCGCCGAAGAGAA
This sequence comes from Kwoniella botswanensis, assembly GCF_036426115.1. Classification (NCBI taxonomy): domain Eukaryota; kingdom Fungi; phylum Basidiomycota; class Tremellomycetes; order Tremellales; family Cryptococcaceae; genus Kwoniella; species Kwoniella botswanensis. The sequence goes on along the minus strand of NC_088599.1, from coordinate 14,308,736 downwards.
GCTCAACGCTTTCAAGACCGTCGCAGCCTACAATTCACAACCTCTAGAAGCTACTTTGTTTTCCAAGAAAGTAGATCAGGTGTTCCAACTGGCCAAAAAAGAAGCTCTTATGACGGGTATATTCTGGGGTGCGAGTGGTCTTACCGGGAATTTGGCTATGCTCTGTCTGTTGGGTTATGGTGAGCTCACGTTCCATCCCGTTGTACCTATATGTTCATGCAACGTACAAGGGCATATCACTGATACAATCTTCTGATCTATGCTATATAGGTGGACATTTGGTGTCGATAAGTGAGATCACTGTTGGTGATTTGACTTCGCTCTTGATGTACAGCGCGTGAGTTGCCCTCCTCTTTGTTCCTCTTCAACCATTCAGCCCGGAACTTCGCAGATATTGACTAATGATGGTCATTCCTTTTCAGGTATGTCGGAGGATCTGTATCTGGCTTGACAGGGTTCTTCACCGGTCTCATGAGAGGTGCGTATCTGCTTTCTCGATTAGGTGGACCGTCGGCTGACATAAATTATTTATCAGGCGTCGGAGCTGGATCTCGTGTTTTTTGGTTACTCGATCGAACTTCGCATATCCCTTTGGACAAAGGTATCAAATTGGATCATACACGAAACGGTCCAATTCGGTTTGAGAATGTTGTATTCAGGTATCCATCCAGAAAGGAAGTGGTGGTTTTGAAAGGGATCAATATGACTGTAGAACCTGGAACAAGTGTTGCCTTGGTGTGAGTCTGACGTAACACATCCATGTTGAGTCGAACGATTCGCTTCGAGGTAGCTGATGTTACGTTGGTGGAATAGCGGTTCAAGCGGAAGTGGTAAAAGTTCGATACAGCAGTTGATAAGCAGGTTCTATGATCCTGAAGAAGGTAAAATCACTTTTGATGGAACTGGTAAGTCGACCCATCTGTCTCTCCCCTTAACAAAGCATACATTATCGATAACATTACTGTGAAAGATGTCTGACAATCCTATTTCGTCTCTCTGCAGATATCCGAGAATTCGCACCTGAATCATGGCGTGAGCGCATCGGAGTTGTATTTCAGGATCCCATCTTATTTGCGGGTACGGTTCATGAGAATATAGCGTATGGATCGCCAGATGCTACCAGGGAAGATGTGGAAGCAGCTGCCAGAGCGGCCAATTGTGATTTCATTTGGGATCTGCCTCAAGGTTTTGATACTTTGAGTGAGTCAACGTCTTCCTCATCCTCATCTATCAAGGTCCTCCACATGATTTCTCAGGTAAGTAAGAAGCACGGAGCTGACTATTTGATTGTGATCCATGTCTAGTCGGAAAAGCAAGTTTGAGTGGTGGACAGAGACAGAGGATCAGTATTGCCAGAGCATTAGTTAGGAACCCTTCGATATTGCTTTTGGACGAAGGTGAGCGCCAGGCCGTCATCTCAATATCTGGTGCGATCAAAGGCTATACTCAGGCTGATTGATATGTGCGTATCTGTCACTCAGCTACATCCGCTCTCGACTCGACATCTGAGAATGCGGTCAACGCAGCTATAGATGATATTATCCGGCAGAAAAACATTACAGTCATATTGGCTGCACATCGATTATCTTCCATTGCCAGAGCCGAGAGGGTGGTAGTCCTGGAGAATGGAGTGGTATCAGAAGAAGGTAGATATGATGTTTTGGTGAGTTTATCTTTTCTTCCGTCTATCTGGTAGGGCTGAACTGACGCAGAGGATTGATCAATGCCAGTCGAGAAAAGAAGGAAGTCGATTCAGGACGTTGATGGCTGCTCAATTGCTTGTTGAGAAATCATCAAAAGGTGTACAGGAGGATCGTCCCCAAATAGAACAGAATATGGAAGAAGAACAACAAGGTCAACAGACGGAAAGGGTAGTAGCGCAAGGTGCAAGATAAGGGGAAGAATGTCAAGAGTAGGGAAATTTTAGCATCGTTCATCTTCGCATTTTCGGATCAAATATGTATGTATACATACAGTGCAAAGTATATGGTGGTGGAACTGGATTAAGAACAGGTGGCATCTTGCATGGCACCATCAACGATATTTGAACTGTCTGTGGTGCCGATCAATGATCACAGTACCGTAACGGTGAGTGGGCTTAGTTTTGTGAACGACAGGGTCTAAGTGTACCCGATTGATCGATACATGAAACTGGTACTCGACTTCAATACTGATGTAGTTACATGACAAGAAATATGACTACTGACGAAGACTTGGAAGACTTGGGGCCAGAATCACTTGAATGACTACGCATCATAAAGAACGACGAAGGTCGGAGAGCATTGGAAAAAAGAGAGGAGTTGTATAGGACAGCAAGAAATTCACCAAGCTTAATTAATGTGCGATGTCAATTTTCTCAAAATTGATTCGCATTAAACCTCAACAAAGGTCTATTTCCGGCCGATTTCCAAGCTTCGATCAATTTACCTGCATTACCCCAAGTGACGGTATTGAGGACGGTCTCAACGGATGATTTCATTAATTCAGAATTGAACATAACGAATCGGTCCTACGAGTGTGATAACAATGGTCAATTTATCACGAATCAGCCTTGCTCACGACAGGGCAGATAAGAGTATTGCCGTTTCAATGTACTTACAACATTGATGGCCCTTTGCAAAGGATGAATTACGATGAAATAAGAGGATGGACTTCCAGGGATATTGATGGGGACTTTGGCATATTGCAGATCGTAATGTTTAGGTCTGAGATCTGATAATTCGAGATATTCGGTTCCTACAGTATACCCCATATTCTCTGTCAGTTAACTGCTTAAAAAGATATTTATAGCTGACTAACCTGCAATACCATTATGATTTCTAATATTAACATAATTAGTCGAATACAAATTCGGAGTATTAACCAGATGTGCACAATGTGGATTATAGACCACCGAATCGACGAAAACCGGAATAGGTTTCTCCCTCGTGATATTTCCTTCCTGTCTGATCAGATAACCTGTGACCAAGATGTAATTTGCATTCAACCATTTTTGATTCTGAAGCCAATGGATGGGTTGTTCTTGATAGGCTGATTCCCATGCGGGAAGGCGAAGCTTGTCGTTCACTCGGGGTTCAGGTGTATCACCCGCAGGGACGTTGGCGAAATTCTGATTGAGATTGGGTTGAGGTGCAGCCATGGTGTAACGAGTTGTGTCGAACGGTTTAAGAAGATAGAAATTTACTGATCTATTGATGAGAAGAGTTTTTATCACTTGGGGATGGATTCTGAGATATGAGGATTCGAATTGTATGCAATTCATACGTTTTATATCATTCACCCAATGATTGAGGATATCGTCTCATCCCTCAAAAGAAATCACTGCGCGGCAGTGGCCGGATTGTCCGCTGGATATTTACGATCGGGAGCGAATACGACAATATGTTTCACGCTTGGATCAGATCAACGGCATGTGTCACTGTTCGCTTCAGGTGCATCACAGTAAGGACCCGAACAAGTGACTACCAGGACATGTCAAGTCAGAATGGTGGTGACACATGGTGGCGATCAGATCATCGTGTGGCGCACAAAACATAGGCGGAGTTTAAAGTTTAAGCTTTGGCTCAGGTGACTTGCCTTGAAGGTATGTGCAGATGACAGTCCTAGGACGTTGAAACAAATCATCGTCGGTGATGGACCTCCCTCGAAATCAGGTATAGATCCAAATATAGATATTCGCTTCCCCTAGCTTAGCCGAAGGGAGAGCTATCCCCAAAGCACGTACGAATCCTCGTGTCAACTGGATCAAAGGCCCTCCATTCCCCTAAGGTACACTACGATTGAATTGCTCGGAGGTAATAATCGATTTTGTACAATCTCGCCACCATGGGTATGTATGACTCCATGGGGCCATAAGCTTTTCGGCTCCCATGAAGCTCCTTAGATCATGATCGACACCGGAAGCATCCTCGTTTCCGAGTCTGATCCAAGGCTATGATGCGGTTTGTCTCTTTCGGTTCCGGTGCGCAGGTGGAGCGCAAGGCTGATCACACCAACACAATCGTGTGACAAAGATCCAATATGGCTTATATCAATCTGATGGGCACGTATGACACACATATATAGATGCATATATATACCTACTCGATTGCTTTGGCTGACTTTCTATTCAACTGCCTCATCCAGATTCTGATGAAGAGGTAACTTCGAGGATGGAATTTCCTTCGTTACCAGCTTCATTTGGTGTCAAGCTCGTCCCTGCCTTGTCAGGCGAGGGCACCAAGGCTCGAACTTTCGCTCTCTTACCTGAAGACCTCCTCAAGATATCGCCTAGTGTAACCGGTATCACGCTCAAGCAACTCAAAGGGAAATTGTGAGTCCCCTTCCACTTGAACAGATATATTGGCAACTTCCCACTAACTGATAATTCTGAATGGCGTCAGACCTGCCAAGTCCCGATTCTGCTACAGCCAAGGTGAAGAGGTAGATGATAATCTGACTATCGAAAGCTATGTCAGGTACAGTAACGATGTAAGCTTGACCTGGTCGCTATGCACATCCCTTTCAGAGCACGGTCTTGCTTATTCGGAATGCATTGTGGCAGAGTAACATCCCACCCGACAACAAGGACAGCAAAGCTACTTCATTTGTCAAGATTTGGTACCTCTCCCCGAGCGTGAGCCCAAATGAGGTGAGTTTTATAAATCAAGAGCTCTGAATCGATACCACCGCTCACACACCTTTCTTTACAAGGTAAACCTGCCTAGGCCGTCCGCTGGTGAGATCATTCAGCCACACAACAATAATGAGAATGATTCACAGCTCAATCAAGTGAGTCTACTCTCGGCCCCTGCATTTCTAAGCCCTGTTTTTGAGCGAATGCCATAGATTGACAGGCAATGGCTTAGTCGACCATATATCAGCGAGGGCACCTGCAAACTCCAGAACAGCGAGGCAAGTTGAACGAACAGTCCATTCAAGACTTATTGCAAAAGATAGGCGGTGATGCTTCGCAAATGTCCATTGGTGATTTCCAGACCAAGTATGTCGTTTAACCCTATCATGTGTACCCGATCACTCTGCGGAGACCACCTGGCTGACATTGAACCCAACGATTTCACACAGCGGTTTACGAAATATGACTTCCAATGACTGGAGTAAGGTCGAAAGAAATTTGGGATATCTGTATGGATATTATCCTTCATCCGACAAGAAAAGATTCTTAAAAGCAGCTTATCCTGGCAAGTTCATTGAATGTGTATGACAAAAAGTGTGGGATAAGCGACATAGGCTGACGGGAGGCATGATTGACAGCTTTCAGGACTTTTATCAAGACCGACAAGAAACCAGCCCCTGTAGTGAGGAACACCTCAACCTGAAACGCGATGATAAGCTGACCTCAGATGATCGTCAGGTGCCTCCCCCTCCGTCTTATGACGAGAATGGAAATCTTCTATCTCCGGCAGCACCAGCTCAGGTAGAAGAGCTGATCGACGGCTACCTTATCGAAAGACAAACACCACTGTATCACACCTCAGGCTTACAAGTCAAGATCGACGTCGAATCGTATAGATCTTCACAAGACATGCAATACGCTGTCAGTGGGTTTAACCATCAGAATACTCAGATTGCATTGTGAGCTATCATGTCAACACTAGCTCAAATGATGAGACACGTGGATGACTTACTACTCAATGACACAGGGGCGTAGCAACACCTAAAGTGCAAGTCGGGTTATCTGGAAGTCACGACAGTACAAGTGCGACTGCCACTACTGGCTCGTCTACCGAAGTTACAAACAAAATTGTCGCTACTTGGCAAGTGAGTGATCGTCGCCTCTCTTGTTCCTCAACGAAGCACGACAGTGCTGATAACTACTGAGGTATAGATTCCAGTTGTTGAAATCATGCTCAATACCGCATCGACCGAAATTCACCCGGAATGTCAGGATCGAATAAGAGCCTTGAAATCAGGAGGTACCTGTGAGATGGCTCAGAAATTTATCCAAGACTACGGTACCTCCTTTTCAACCCGAATCGTGTTAGGTGGTAAATTGCACAGCAGTCAAGATACCTTGTCATCCTCCAAGGACTCGTTCTCACAGCAAGAGACCAGGATCAAAAAAGCCGTCAATGCAAGTATCTCGGGTGGTCCTGCAAGTGGAAAGTTAGATGCCAAAGGTACTGGTGGCCATTCTAGTGAGAAGGGGAATCAAAACTCTCAAAGTTCCTCCAAGGACGAAGAGACCGTGAATCTGGCTTGGACCGCCTTCGGTGGAGAATCAATCTTTGCACAAAATCCCATCGCTTGGTTGCCTACAGTGGCTAATTTCAATAATTGGCAAATCATCGAAGTGAGTTAGAGCATCTTAGGCTGACCTACAACTCAAAAAGGAGTACCTGACTGACCCAATCAACGCTTTGGCTTCAGCATACCGAAGTCAGGTCGATCATCTATGCCTTTGACGGATACAAAGGTTATGAAGGTACTTCAGCAATGTTAAGAGCGCTACTCAGCCCCATCGACTTGGTTAGACCCTCTACCTTACCTTGGACAGCTGCTATGTATGACGCGATCCCAGGTTTCGATCCCTCGGTCGGCGCGATTGGATACTCCTTTTCCTCTGTCGACCTCTCACAACACTTCAAAACACCTCCATTCAAAGTGAAAGCCTCTAAAGTCATCCATGAGGGATCGCTCAATCAAACTGATCAAGAGGATCTCAAGCTCAGCTGGACGCTACTGAAGGATGTCGGCGGGGTCAAGGAATACGTTATAAAGGAGTTGTCAAGCTCAGAGACGGAAAATGGTGTCAGACCACTTTCGGATCATCTCCTTTATTTGGATGTTTCGGAAAGATCGTTCACGATCGTGTTACAAGTCAGATCCCCCGAGCTTGTCACTAGCGTTGATCCCAAAGAGATGGACTGGACCAAAGAAGCGTTAGAGTTGGTGAAGCTCAGTGAGAGTAAGGAGGAAAACAGACGATTATTCAACGACAAATATGGTGATAGATTCATTACTGGTTGGGCAAGACAGCGAATCATCCACGCCAACTTCCAAATGTCCTTCAATCGACTCGATGATTTCGACACTGCTATCAGAAAGTTCAACGAAGCCAAGCTCAGTGAGAAGAGGGTGTCAAGTGGTCTTACTTGGATTAAAGAAATGATATCCAGATCGGGTGTACAAACGAATGTAGTTATCTGCAAGAGTGATTGGAAATCCAAAGGGTTCGAAGTAAAACATTTCGATCGGGTAGATAATCATCGATGGAATCAGGTATTCGAGGAGATCTACAATATCTCTTCGGCAGATCCAATACCAACCAAGACTTTCAGCCACTCTTTCGTCGAATCGTTTCCCAACTTGGAGTTTCCGAAGCAATTTACGTTTACCAACGTCGATTCGGACAACACGGAGAAGAAGAGAAAGAAGTTGATCAATTTCTTTGCTGAAATTTCATCTCAATCGAGTTTACCTATTCTAAGGTATGGCTCATCGAAGAAGAGAGAACTGAAAGATAACCTGGGGAAGATCATCCAAAAGATCAAATCAGCCGAACAAGGAATGAAAGGTATCGGATATACTGAATCGCAAGTTAACGAGATCAACGCGATGATAATCAAAGCGAACCAAGACCTCCTAGTCCAATTTGCAGCCTGTCATTGGATTAGGAAATCCAAACAGTGCGAGATCAGCCTGTGAGTGTCAATTTCCAGATCTGATCCGATAGTGATGCTGCAAGCTGACTGGTTTGCCATGTGTTCTGCATAGCTGGAAGAACGGTTTGAACTGGATCATCCGATATGCCACCCACAGGTTCACATCGGACTTTTGTCCTAACGAAGCGGACCGAGAGAAGTTCGGTAACGATGCTGTCAACACCATCAATCAACTTTGTAGGAAACCAGCGGAAACGCCAAGAGCTGATTACGAATGGAGTGTCTTTTCGGTACCTGACAGATTTGTGAACGTTACCGCCAATCCACCTTTCTCCAACTACAAACTTGTGTATTGGAGGATGACAAGTTATAATGGTGGATCGATGGGTGGTGGTAAATGGTGGCCTTACTGCTCGTGGAAACAAGTCTTGAATTTACTCTCTTGCCACTGGGAGGAAGAAAGCGACCTTTTTATCTGGAATAGAAGTCCAACGATGCGAGTCGAAAGACAAGACCTCTTTTCTTATCATTGGGGGTTGGAGACTTGGTGGCTTTCTGATGATGAATTTCCATTCGATGAGGACATGTTGTGGGATTTCGAAATTAGTGGTTATAGTCATAGGAAGGGGAAAATTGCTTTTACCGATTGAATAGACAATAATTGAGCTTCTGAGGTGGCTGCGAATATTTCTGATATGAATTGGTTGGATAATCTATCACATGTCCGCTGTGACATATGTTCGACTGTTTTGCAAATAGACTGCCGTGTTATAGCCCCATTGGCTGATTTCATAGCGTACCAACGAATGCATATAGTTATACAAATACAAGGGAACGAATCCCCTTTCAGAGAGAGAAAGACTCTAATTTTTGTTCAAGAAGGGTCGCTCAGCTTGAGGGGTGATTCTAGCTCCGTGTCGTCGTCCATCTTGAGCAGAATCAAAATCGACGATAGCACTGTGAGCTGTTATTCTGTTGTCCCATAATACCACTGCTCGCGGTGTCCATTTGACTCGGACTTGGAAGTCGACACCTTTGGCCAAATGATCACTAAAAGAGGAGCGAAGAGGTATAAGCCAGGAGATAGCAGAAATTGTCAACAATGAAACGTACTATAACAAATTGAGGATGGCATCACTCTCTTCCTGCTTCAATCCAACGATCCTTCTTGAGAATTGTTTGTTTACAAACAAAGCTTTCTCCCCTGTGACGGGGTGAGTTCTGACTAGAGGATGAACGTTCTCAACAGGCTCTCTTCGTACTGTACCACCTCTGTTACCAGCTCGCGAGAAGTTGGCCTGCTCGACTCCCGAGTGTACAACTTCGAGGGTTTCGAGGTAGGCTCGGAAAGACGGTGAGAGTCGTTTGTATGCTTCGACCTGGGATACATAGGCGGTATCACCTCCCGAAGCTGGGGAGTCGAAGAGGAAGAGGGTAGTCAGTCCAGGTGGTTGTTCTTCGTAAGTCACCTGAATATGGTACACAAGATCAATCAACGCCATTTCGTTTGAGCGATTGGCAAGAGGTGATACTCACATCAGAATGCCACACACTGGATGTGAACCTATCGGTGAATTCATAGTTGAAAGTCTTGCTCATGTCTCGGTAGACTAAGTGGAATTCGGGGTGGTTCAATGGATGGGCTGAGGTTGGGTGGATGTGTAGTCGACCGAAGAAGCTATGAACGATTTTGTCAACACATGCTGTCTGAAGCTTATTGTCATGTACTCACGACCCCCAATCCTGCAACATCCATTCAGGTGATTGATCTTGAAAATCTTGATCTCTGAACACCACTATACCTCGTTCAGCGACGAACTTGGCCAGTTGCTGTCTGCCTCGAGCATCTAGCTGGGTGAGCTGCACTCCAGATACGTCGGCACCGAATCGTGGGGTGAGCTGAGGGAATTGACACAGGTGGATCAGCATGTATACATAGGCATTTTTGTGAGCCTTGTTTAGCCACTCACGTCTGAGACTTGAGCATTCTGCAAGAACTCCCTGGGGTTTTCGTGCTTCAAAGCTTCCAAGCCTGGGTCTTTGTGCTCATAGGGAGTCAGAGGTGGGTATGTTGTGTTGTTGAAAGTGGGTAAAGCCCAGGCGTACGGGTACTCTGAGTCTTTGGCACCACCTGCATCTTTATCGTGATCATATTTGGTTCCTTTGAAAGCAGGTTTCTCTGTCTTCTCAGGAGACTCTGAGCGGAGCTGGAGCGTTCGGAGTGGTTCAGTGATAGTTTGAGTGATTGTCGACATTTTGATGTGAGTCTTCGTTGCCTCGTTGTCGTTAGAGATGCAGCAGATCAAGAATATACTTTAGGAAGGAAGAAAGAACCAGTTCAATTCATCCACTGACGCCATTTGTTCTCTCTTTTATTCTTTCCATCTTCCATGCTACGAGGTGGAAGTCACCGTAACATATCGATTTCGTCTTCTGACAGCAATTTGTCGTCATCATTACAATTTTTCGGGACGGTCCGGTTGGACACATGGCCAGCTCAGCGATCTAGACAATCAGACCATCGTGATGACACCTCGGACCACTGATTATTCGGAATACCGACTGATCACGACGTCTGGCATCTTGCCCTTCCCTCTGCGATCCTGCCTTGAACATGGATGAGAGTGTCGAGAAGAACGATGAGTCGCGATGGTGTGATCAGAAATCAAGGTTTAGCTCGGTGAATTGCGTGATTCTTCATCAGCGATAAGATGGCGGAGATCGCCGCAGCCTACCAAACTTCCTCAATGAGGCAATTTCATCGAAGTGGATTTCTTTATCTTTTCATAATCTCATGCCAATCTTGCCGAAATTTCGATTCCAACGTCAATGAAACTCCGTCATGGGTAGTGTTATCTGACTTTTCATCTACACCTACATGAAATTCTCGTTTAGCAGCCGATCGATTATTTCAACTTGTTCTCTGCAATTTCAATTCTTCCAAGCCTCCAATGCTATTCCGGGATGCAGCTGCTAGTTGAACCAGACGTCATAGAGGTGTTCCTCCTCAAATTCCGCTGTGAACTTGATCCTGATTATCAAATCCTTCCTATGAAAATTATCTGGGGATGTCGTGCTTCGCGTGCCAGTTGAAAAATCTGTCCTATCCTTTCGACCACAGCAGAAGCGTATGGTAAGTATGTATATATCTGGGCTGCATACTTTCCGAGCAGCTTAATAGGTTTTCAGTCTATCCCACCCTTCTCCGCAGATCCTAAACTATTGAAAATGTCGACGATTCGACCTGAGAACTCTTCTCCGGCTTCCACATCTTCGGAAGACTTCTCGAGTAGCTCCTACTCAGACAATGAGAAGATCGGATCTGCTCCTGGACGCAAAAACTCGGATGCACCTCTGAGAACACCCCCTTTAGATGTATCAGAAAAAGGACAAGCAGCTCACTTCACCTCCCAGCCTATCCAAGGTCCTGATGGAACCACTCTTGACATTCTGGAGGGGATTCCTCCGTTGGCGGAAGCTCCCGCCCCAGCTTCAGGATCGGCATTTGGTAAAGCTTGTCTTAGGATCGTTGGGATCGGCAAGAAGAACGCAGCACATGCTGGAAATGCTATAGCTACGCAGCCCTCGGTCTTCGATACCCCTCAAAGAGATCATTATACGCCGAAATCATGGTATGAAGGTTACGCTGCCTTCGATCCCTTGTTTAGATGGACTTGGAAAGAGGAGAATAAGGTTACCCGGATGATTGACTTCAAGATTTTCCTTTGGGTCACGTAAGTTTGTGCTTCCACATGATCACCCAAGGCTCTACTGATCGGAAGTCTGATATAGCATCATGTTCTTGGCTCTTGATATAGATCGATACAACCTTACCAACGCCACTGCAGACAACTTCTTGAAGGATCTGAACCTCACTCAAGCAGACTACAATTTGGGTAACACCTTGTTCCGAGTAGGGTTCCTGGTATGTTAGAGTTCTTGCTATTCAGCCTGACCATCACTTGTTGACAAGAGTTACTCCTAGATCGCCGAACTTCCGTCTCAACTGGTCTCCAAACGACTTGGACCTGATGTATGGCTCCCGCTGCAGATGATCATTTTCTCCATTATCGCTTGTTCTCAATTTTGGCTTTCCGGACGAGCTTCCTTTTTGGCTACTAGGTTCCTCATATCATTTTTCCAAGGAGGCTTCATTCCAGATGTCATACTCTACTTATCCTACTACTACACCAAGTCAGAATTAGCCATCCGATTATCCTTTTTCTGGGTTTCGAACTACTTGGCCAATTTGATAACCGCTTTCCTCGCTGTGGGTATCCTGCAGATGCGTGGAATAGGAGGATATGCAGGATGGAGGTTCCAGTTTTTATTGGAAGGCTTACTTACTCGTGAGTCCGAACGATTTTGGGGTCTAAGAGCAATTGCTGATGTGTATACGGACAGTACTTGTCGGTGTGGCATCATTTTTCCTTCTTCCCGCATCCGCCTCTCAAACGAAAACGTGGTTCAGGCCCAAGGGATACTTCACCGATGACCAAGTGAAGATTATAGTCAACAAAGTACTGCGAGATGACCCTACCAAAAGTAGTATGGTAAGTGATCACTTCGACGTAAAACAGTCAATAAAGGATGGCTGATGGGAATGGGGCACAGCACAACCGACAAGCTCTTCCAGTCAAGACTATCTTCCGATGTATGGGCGACTACCAGATGTACCCTCTCTACTTGATTGGTATCCTCTTCGGTATCGGTGGTTATCCCGTTCAGCAGTACTTCCAATTATCGATGAAACAACTTGGTTTCACAACTTTGCAAAGTAACTTGCTTAGTATACCTAATATCGTGTGGTCGATCATCAATGTGAGTTCTACCCAATTACAGTCCTTCCAGTGTACCGAACCAGTCGCTCACACAAAGTATTCTGTTAGATCGTTGGTATAACCGTGATCTCCGAGGTGGTGAATAGTAGAGCTTGGGTCTGTATGGCGGAAGATCTCTGGATGTTACCTAATTATATTGCTCTGTAAGTCGTCTTCAACCTTCAACGCACCCCTCTAAGATCCGCGGCTGATATCTCCGGTCTTCTCTCAAAGCTTGGCGATACCCAATCCCGGGGCATGGACATATTTCGCCATCAGCACTGTCCTTTTGAGTTTTCCTTACGTTCATGCTATCCAAGTCAGCTGGACGAGTAGAAATGCCGGATCCGTGGAGAATCGAACAGTCTCTGCTTCGCTCTACAATATCTCGGTGCAGCTGTCAGCTATCATTGGTGCAAACTGTGGGTACTTCCTACCATACGTAAGAGTACTACTCCGCGGGTGGGGTAACTGATTTAATGCTTTCTTCCTACAGTATACCAAGCAAGCGATAAACCTCGATATAAGCATGCCAACAGTGCTATCGTAGCTATAATATGCTTCAACCTGGTTGTCCTCTATCCGGCGACAAGGTGGTACTATAAGAGTCGAAATGCCAAAAGAGAGGCTGTATGGGGGTCGATGACATCGGAACAGAGGAGTGAATATCTTGAGAATACAGGTGATAAAGGTAATAAAAGGTTGGATTTCCGTTTCGCATATTGAGCGAAGAGATGGTGTTATAGCTTTTGATGGGTTCGAAACGATGCATAGATACATGAACAATCAAATACATTTCAGCTTTCTGTACCTGTACAGTACAGTGAGTGACCCTGCTCCTCGGCCGATTGCAACGTAAAGACGCTCAGGGCGCCACGGATAATTCCCGAGGTACTGAGTACTCGTCCAACCGCCGTTTCTATCTGATAACTTTCGATCACCTCGTTGGCCTCTTATCCATGATGATGGATTGTACAGCTTGATATATAACATATATCGGTTTGGTATCTCTTCAGAAAGGCGCTGCACCAATGCCAAGACTTTCGATCCCTTGAGATGCACCTGATTGTTTCTAGGTACCAAAGTGGTGATTAGCTTGCTGACTTACAAGTGAGCTTTTCAAGTTCTTGTTTGTCCGCTATAGATTGTAAATCTCCTGTAGAACATCCACTCGACTCCTTAGGATATAATCATGCCAGTCGCTGATAATGAGTGATAAGAAAGAAAGTCCATCGGCACGCGAACAAGTTCAAGTGCAATTTCTTCATCGAGGTAACAACATCCTCAAGATGGGTATAGCTTCCCTCGTTCCCTTGCTATTCGCCTATAACGCTCAGCACACCAATACACTGGAAGTCACTGGTGTGCGGAATCTCAATTGTGGAGCAGGGGACAATCAAGTGACGAATGGATATGTTCATCTCGAAAATGGGAATTTGTTCTTCTCCCTCTTCGAAGGGAAAGATGAAGCGAAGAATGATGGGTTGGTAGTTCAGTTTGAAGGTGGACCGGGAGCATCGGCATTTGATTATCCTTTCATTGGTGAGTATCACACTTCGCTCTTACCATATCTCTCCACACGGAGACCTAATCCCACTCAATAGATGGAAGCCACACATCTCTTTTCTTCGTCGCTTATACAGACATCTCTGGCTCGTGCTGAACCCAGTTTCTAGGTGCTGGACCCTGTCAGCTAACTCCCGATGAAGAGCCCTCCTTGACCGGACTCACACCAGCTCCCTACCCATGGACGGACCACGCAAACCTTCTCGTGGTTGACTTCCCCATCGGAACAGGATGGTCATACAATACCAGTGATCAATTTCCGGGTTCAACATCAGATATCGCGGCAGAGGAATTCGATGATTTCTTACAAGTCATCCTCAAACAGTGGCCCCAATTCCAACGACAACCTTTGATCCTCTCTACACTATCTTATGGAGGTACCACTGGATCGCATATCGCCTCTACGGTGTTGGAACGGAATAACGCAGTGAGAGATCAGTGGTGGAATTCGAGGGTGATAAAGCAGTTTGATCAAATACTGTTTGGAAACCCTTATGCGGATGCCATGTCGGAAATGTGAGTGCTTAAACGCGAACACACCTCATCGCTGCGGCCTTGTGGATGCATACAAGTCACCAACAGGACATTACGTGCTAATGCCAATGATATCCATTATAGATACTCCCAGTGGGATGTGATGTGCAACACCGAACCTAAAGGGTATAATGAGACTATCTGTTCTCATTTCCGAGACGATCTCACCGAATGCCTCGACAAACTTCGATATATAGACGAAGTGGAAAATACCAAAGATCTCAGACTATCCGCCGTGGAATCTTGTGTCAAAAGCCTCGAAATCCGATTTGAGGCTCCATTGTACAATAGATATAATAAGAAAGAAAGGAAATGTTATCCTACGAATCTGTGTTTCTGGTGGATGGGAAAGTTGACTGAGTTGATGAATAGTCAGGAAATGAGAGAATGGGTGAGTGATACGAAACTCTGCTATCATTCCCACGAGCCGTACGACTTTTACCGAAGGACGATGCCCGATCGCTAAATTTTCATATTGAATGTAGCTTGGAGTTACCCATCATGTCGAGAGATGGTGGTATGCTGGTCCAGCGATGATCAGATTTTCCAAAAATGCTGATCAGTAAGTGTCGAATATCGCTCAATTTCATGATGCATGCTTATTTGCTGACCGTGTCTTGGATTCGTAGTATGCAAAGCGCTTACAAGCTACTCACACCTATCCTCGAAGCTGGAACTAGGCTTCTGGCATACAGTGGTCTAGAAGATACGATGGTACCTTATATTGGAACTCTCTCATGGGTAAGTAATCATTCCATCCCTTCACATCCCATTCGATGCAAGAGGGCGAGGGCTGAGTGTTGACCAATCAACTGTACTTTAGATGAACCGTCTTCCAAATTCGCATCTCAGAGCCTTCCGGGCATCTGAAGCTCAACAAGTGTCGAATGACCTCTTCAAGGGTACGGTCATTAACCCGGGGTCAGATTTCACGCTGATTGGCGTCAAAGACGCTGGTCATCTTGTGAGTCTGCAATTGACATTCAAGCTAGGACGTATGTCTGACCTTACTCGTACCTCCGATAGGTCGAACAAACTCATGCTGCCTTGATGCAAGAGATGGTCAGGCAGGCGGTACGGGGGAAGAACTACAATCCTCTCCTTGTTGTACCGAACACGACTGGCAATGACAACTAGGTATACAATGCATTACATAATTTAACATCTACGAAAGCCTTACTGATATGCCAAACACATGAGTAACCACTGAGCAAAATACCAAATCGTTCAATGTCCTTTTCTGATGGAAACAAAACATGTTATAGCTCGAATTCCTTCTTCCAACCACACATCATCTCCACCGATATATTACTTCCTCCACAAACGACCAACACTACCTTGTCATCCTCTTTCACCTCCATCACTTCACCCAATCTACCTGAATACACTAAAGCCAGCGTCGCACCACATGCAGGTTCTACCAAGACTTTATGATCTTCTGCGAATCTTATACAAGCTTCTATGGCCTCTTTATCGCTTACCAATGTTGAACTGACGTTAGACCTCAGACCGTATTCCAATGCCTTGGAAGCTACGGTCGTACATCCCAAGGAAGTCGCTATTGATCTTATACTTGGTAAAGTAACGAGTGATTTCGCTTTGATAGCTTCGTAAAAAGATTCACATCCTATGGTTTCTACTCCGATCACCTTGGTGGTTTCCCTCTTTGATAACGGAGTGAGTTTATCTAAACCTTGACATAGACCTACTAATAGACCACCACCTCCTACTGAACATACCAACGCGTCTGGAGTATGAACAAGTGAATGATTTACTTCGTGAATTAACGTTTCGGCGCCATTCCAGATATCCTGATGGTCAAATGGAGGGACGTACACCCCTTGGGGATCTTTAGGTAATATCTCCGCGCGTAGATACGCATCAGCATCGGCGATGGTCTGTCCGTATTGAACTACCTCTGTTGCTCCCGCTGATATGATTCGCTGGATCATCTCTGGTTTGGTGGTCAGGGGTACCACCACTGTGGATTTTTGTTGGAGAAGGGTAGAAGCGGTCACGCAGGCTAGACCAGCATTGCCCCCTGAAGAAGCGTAGAAATGTTTTGGTGAGGAAGAGGAGGCAGAAGAGCGTTGGACAGCACGGAGAACAAGGTTTCCTATGCCACTGAGGATGGGAACCAATGGATACAAATCAGTGATGACTCATCAGGAGACAGCACGGACATGGGACTATTCACCGAGATTTGAATGAACCGCTTGGCTGGAAGTTCTCCATCTTTAAGAAGATCCGACTGATAACGTAACAGGATATATATCAGCTTGAGCACATGATCATATGAACTGAGGTATTAGTCAGCAACGCGGACTCACCAGCCAGCAAGTTTCGATAATGGTGCTGATTCGATCAGAGGCGTTTCAATCCAAGGGCATGGAAGTGAAGTATCTTGATGAGCCATATAGCCATCCTTCATGTGGATCTCAAGGGTCGGCTCGGCAGGTGGGGTAAGGGGCATTACAGTCATATTGCTGAGAATAACAGGATGATATGTTTATAAGTTCTACTTTAATGATCAATAACAATGTGCAACAGTCGTACGGTGATAAACCAAGTATACTGGCTGTGGGGATGAGCGACGACACATTCATTTTGAGGGCATGTATATATCATAATTTTTTTTATCTCATTCAAAGAATGCATCACTTGACTGTGAGTAACATCTTGATCAATTAATTTCCCATTTATCTCACTATTTTCCATTTCCTGTTGTGTATTTCCCATTTTTCGTAGGATGATCCGTCACGCTGTACCGTACGGGAATACATACCGAAGCGCTACTTCTAGTTCAAGTAAGTCAAAGTCTAGACAGGTGACAGGTGACAGGTGACTATGTATCAAGATGTCTTTTCCAATTTTCTTATCGTCAACAGTCATATGCAGCTTCAGTTTGTATGATGTATGTTGTTGTATGGATGGTGATTCATGTTATGATTTTCCAATTTCTTATCTACCGCCATGTATCAGAATCGATTGGGATTTTCCAACATCTTATCATGATTTTCCAACCCGACTGCTTATGGGAAATTAACTTTTGGCTACGTACGTGACGTGCCTGGACCATCAAATCACTCGATAGAGAAGTGGATCAACGGCCGTATTCCCGCTGACAGATGCATGATACTTGGTAACATACAATCATCGCATGCATGATGGGATGACGAGAGGGACGGTATTGCCGTGAAGTATATCATGTGAGCTGCATTACCAATATCCCTAGTACCGCACAGATACAAGTACCATCGGCTGACTAGAAAGCTGCCATAACAGATGGTACAACGAATAGGCGCCGAGGTACTATAGAGATCTGACTGGAGCGTCTAACAAATAAGTGTATGATGCATACTGGCTCCTCTACAACGTATAGTAACTCTACTGTACCAATCTTCTGACTTTATGGCTTTGGCAAGTTCTTATCCACCCATTCACCTAGACTCTCCGTCTCCACACCCTTCTTGGCATTCCACGTATCTTTGATATCCCAACTGACTCCAACATTTCTGGCCCATATCAGCCCGTATTTCGGTCCTAGATCTTCTGGATCTGCCTTTCTCTTCTCTTCCAGCTCTTCTACCGTCGTTACTTTCTTATCCACCTTCCATCCTACCCTTTTGACTTGTTTGTACACATCTTCAAAAGTGATTGTATCACCTGCTATGAATACCACTCCCTGAGGTATATCCTCTGGATTGTCAAGTACGATCTTAGAAGTGACACGACCAATATCTTCTGCAGAAGTTATTGTTATTCCATTTGACCATCCACCCAACGCATTGACCGTTGCGTGTCTGTCATCGGGGTCGAGGTTGACGACGCCGAAGGAAGGGTGGAATAAGAAACTTGTGAACAACCCAGTAGATACGATTGTCCATTTTGTCTTATCCTGTGATCTCAGTAAATCCCTCACCTCCAATTGTTCATCAAACAACGGTTGACTAGAGCCTCTCCCTATCGTATCGTAATCTACACCGAACTGCCATGGGAAGTAATGTTTCACACCTGCTTCCAATGCAGCTTTAGCTAGACCAATTTGAGATCCTGGACCACCTGCGAATCCCGTCGCTGAGATTACTACGTCGTGGCCCTTCAACAGCGGTGATACTTCTGAGATTGGGCCGGAAATATCGCCATGGATGATGTTCACTGGATAGGAGGAGAGGTCGGTCTTGGATGAAGGCCGGAGTAAGACCGATACGGAGGGTTTGGAGGGGTGAGAGGTGAATGATCGGATTAGGGAGAGACCAAGTTCACCAGCTCCTATGATAAGTATCTTGTGTGTCATTGTCTACAAGTGTGTCTCTGTAAGTATCTCGACGGAAGCTCCTTGTGTGGGAAGATTAAGCATAACCCTGTCAACCGATAATCCGTATGCATACCAGTATATATACACCAACAAAAAGCTTGTCGAAGATTCTCCCTCCACTCCACCTCCACCATCATCATCCTGATCCACCTCCACAAACTCCACTATCATACTGTACCTGCTCCACCTTGTCCCTTAAGTGTTACAGAAAATATGAATATGCATGAATCAGCCTCTAGCAGCCACTACTGACCCTTCTTTCTCTTCTGCCTATCAATCTGATCCGTAAGCCCATACACTCTTTCGAGTTGTTTCCTTCTATACCCCGCGATACAACCTGCCAACCAGATCCAGAACGTTTCCTGAGGCAGAAACTGTCCCACTAATCGCCTATACGAGCGGTATACGGGGAACTGCAAGATCATTTCGTCGATTCAGCTATCTAACATCCGAAATAAGAGGCGTGCACAGCCTACCTTTCGACTCGTGATCCATTCTGTTAAGAATGTACTTGCGCAGAATAATATACTCAACTACCAAGCAATGAACAATCAACAAGTCAGCTGGAAGACTACCATCAGGGTGTAGGCTACATTCGGCTCACCGCAAAACATGGTGCCCATACACACGCATCACCTCTCCTTGTCACTCCACTAGAATCCGATCCAGCAATGACGAACAGAGCTTGCGTAACCCAGAATAACTGCTCCGAAGCGAAATTGGGATGTCTGGAATATCGCCATATCCCCTTAGTCGGGAACCCAGGATGATGTGAAGGAGGGTAAACCGTAGGTTGAGGAAGTTTGCTCTTACTTTGGGTTAGTAGAGGTTGAGGTTGAGGTTGAGGTGGATGAACGATTTTGTCTTTGGGTAAAGTCTTGATCAAGTTATGTTTTGTAGATTGGAATTCGTACATTTGACTATCCGCTGTATATTCAATGATCAAACATCCAATAGCTAGTATTGATACTACCAAATCTGCAAGGTTCAATACGACCGTTCCGCCTGGTGCAGAATTTCTGTATCTTTCCGGAAGAAATGGTGATATGGATCTAAAGGATATACCATTTCTGGAAGTCGAAGCTAGCTCGCTAGGAGGTAATGACATGATAGCGTATATCGGTAGACTGAGACTAAATAGTAAGATCGGTTGAGCAATGGCGATGACGAATATGTGAACTAGGCTGAATATCGGTCGGGGTACCAGTGATCGAAAGACTGTATATCGGTAATCTTCTGATTTGAGGTTGTAGAAATCCCTCTTGAGAGCGTGAGAGAGAAGTCTCATCGACCACAGGAGCTATGTTAAAGAAATATGTACATCAATCGGCACGAGTCTAACCTTTTGATCCTGAATTACATACTTGTAACCCCCACATCAATCCAACTCTAGGTATATTATGCCCGTACACTGCTCCTTCTTCATTGACAAAGATCCAAAGTACTAATAATCCCGTGCATAGAGGCGTGTAGAAGGGCCATAACCTATCTACCCAGCTGACGTTCCCACTGATCAGTCCTAAGGTATAGATGACCGGTATAGATAGTATGGTGAATAGTAGAGGAGCGTGTAGAGGATGTGTGGTCGATGCTGAGACAAACGACGTCGAGGACGGGGCAGGATGAGTGGTAATGTGTAGTAAGAGGGATGGAAAGAGGGATAGTACTGGTGTAGGGAGAAGAGGGATGTACGGTAAGATTGGCTTCAGGATGGGGATCAAGAGTTTTGCAGTGGCCATGGTGATAAAGACGCAACTCGCGTTTGAGGTATGGTGTGAATGCCACAATTCCTTCTGATCCTTGTCAGGCCACTTGAGTGAAGCCTTCCTATCGGGGCTAGTGGATCTGGAGATGGGCTTATGTGCGATGTCTCTGATGGCTCTTGACGATGTTGACGATGATGGCAGTATGAGTGGTGATCGTCAGGGGTGGAGGTGATTGATGGTACCTTAAATGGGTATCTCATTTATCGCTCCGAACTCAACAGAAATGTTGGAACGGAAATGTCAAAAACAAGAAGCGTTATATAACTAACTGCACATATCATCATCCTTAACTCATTGAAATACATAGCATATCAAGTCACCACAAGGGCATACAACCATCTCAGGATCGCAAGAGTTTAATAGTGAAACTAACGAAGAGAAGAACATCGATATATCCTTTCCATTACCGATTACACGTTCAAGATGTCAAAAGTAGCGACTGCTCAGCTAGTAGTGAGTCTACTACCTCACTCACAGCCCAGAGCCTCGAAGGGTAGCTGATATCATGCCAATTCTTGCAGAAGATAGTAGTACCAGCTGGGCTTGCTAAACCTACACCTCCAGTTGGTCCAGCATTAGGTGCGAGGGGTGTGAAAGCTATGGATTTTTGTAAGGAGTTGTGAGTGGGATTTGCTGTGCCTAAGAAATCTAAATGGGGAGAAGGGCTTCGATATAAGAGAGGAGGAGCGGGAAAGGGCATATTCAGAAAAGAAGGGAGACTGAAACTGGATATCTGTGATTCTGGAGTCACCAGAACGCATAAATTACATTTGGAATATCCGTTAAATTATGGTATATTCAAGGGGCATTACTGATCTTCTGTCGTATACTTGCAGCAACGCCCGTACAGCTAATTACGTCCAATCCATCCCTATACCCACACTCATAACGATCTCCCCCGATCGTACATTCACTTTCACAACACGTACACCGCCGGTATCGTATCTTATCAAGAAGACTTTAGGTCTTGAGAAAGGATCAGGGGAAGCTATGGGTAAACCTACAGGATCGAAGTTGTCTTTGAAACATGTGTACGAGATAGCGAAGGTGAAAGCTCTCGATGAGGATTTGGCGGCGGTGGGGTTGGAGAGGATAGCAAAAGGTGTATTAGGGACGGCGAGGAGTCTGGGTGTCGAGGTGGTGCCGTAGATTGCACGTAATGCATCGGGGATTATCATGTTCTGCATAAGAGCAATCACTGGATCGCATGATTCATGATATTGTTGATCATCATGAGATGCTGATTGAAAAGGACTCTTGTTGTCGTGCTAACGGAATATATGTTGTTCTGGGAACTTCTGATGTCCCGAGATGCTGATTAATCTTAGTATAAATCGTAAGCCGCACAAGTTAGAGCTTCATGCAAGGGAGGTATATAACTGTACATTGGTGATGATCAGCTGTTTTCGCTTCAGGTAACTATCCTCAGTAATGCTCAACACAAGACTCACCAGTCGATGGTCACTGATGATACAATCACTACAACGATCAATCCTCTTGTGCATAAATATTCTAGGCAAAGTCAGATTTGCATCGACAAGGTAGGTTATACTGTCTAATCTACGTATATCCATTTTCATTTCCACTTTATTTGATTTCTACTCATCAACCTTACTAATTCGTTTATTCACTTATATAGAGATATAGTTGTGCCATTCATTCGTTTACTTTGTTTCTTTCCCCCAGCCGAAATTCTTTCTTGCCTGCTCAGCTTTCTCTTCTTCTTCCTCCTTTGTCAACTTCTTTGCTCTGGTAGGTACGCCCAAACCCTTGTAGACTGCTGGTCGGTCTTCGATGGTCTCCAACCATTTTTGAACATGGGGGAAAGGGGTGATGTCGATCCCTGCCCATGCGTGGCTTCGGACCCATGGGAAGACTAGGTTGATGTATACGATCAGTGATATTCGTCAGGGGTGTAACACATCACAATGGAAAAAAAGAAAATGACATGGATGACGAGACGATCCTCAAGCGATGCGGAACTCGTGTACTGCTGTGACTGCGACCCAACCTACTCACCATTGATATCGGCTACACTATATTTCCCACCAACCAACCAACCTTTACTTTCAGGTTTCTTCAGTTGATCTTCCAGCACGGAATACAATCTGGCAGTCTCATCTTGGTATCGCTTGATTCCATATGGGATCTTTTCAGGGGCGTATCGGCTACATAAGATACACCGTGGTTAGCTCTCAACTGAAAAAGGTCGATAGCCACGAGCGTAGGCGTATAGGGAATATGACTATGAATATAGGTCATAATTCAACTTACTAGAAATGATTCGCTTGACCTTGCATAGGTCCAACACCACCATGAGCGAAGAAAATCCAACTCAAAACGTCTGATCGTAATTTTGGATCTTCAAAAGAGAACTTGTGATCTTTATCGTATCTCTCGATTAACCATAACAAGATACTGGCTGATTCCCATACGTTGTGTCCTCCGACGTTATCATCAACTAAAGCTGGGATACGTCCGTTTGGGTTTATAGCTAAAAATTCAGGTTTCTTCTGATCCGTCTCTGAAAATCTGATCGGGATGAAATCGTACACCAGTTGATCGTTTTCGGGATAAGCCTCGTGTAGCTCTTCGAGTAAGATGGATGGTTTGAATCCGTTGGGTGTACCTACGGTGTATAGATGTAATTTGGGGACGAGGGAGGGGGAAGAGAACGATTCGGGTCTTTCGGCTGAGGGGAGTGATGACATTTTGGGACAAGTTGTGTGGATGGTTCTCAGGGACGGGAGTGAGATAAGAGGTTGAGTTCTTCTTGTAGATATTGATAGCAGTTGTCTGAGTAAGGTAGAATAAGGCCTGATCATTGATTGGGGATGAAGAAGAGATATGAGATCAATTGAACGGTTGGAAGATTGATAATCGATTTATAGCAATTCTCAGATAGAGGTAATCGCATATGATCACATAATCAATCCAACAGCCTAGTGTGATATGTCATCATATTCACGACTGTGATTATATCAAATAACGTTATATCTACTTCATGCCTCCACTCTATACCTTCACACCCGAACCCGAGAAGAGGGACGATCAGGCAGAATGCTTTGTTCACTAAGTCGACGGAAAGGGTTCAAAAATGGTATCCTCTTTGTGCTTCTACAGGATCTCAGTTGCAATTGAATTGTACAGAGGCTGTTATTCACACATTATGCGAGTGAAGGAAAGTATTGAGATTTATGCAGATTGATTCAAGTTCAACTCTTTCAACTATCGACCTCCTTCGTCTGTCTCTCTTGGAATATCGCTTCCTTCGTGAGGTCCACAGGGGATTCTCTACCATGAACATCATGTAGCGATCGATGCCTTCCATAGGGCAAAACGCATTATAGCAGCATAGTTCAGTTGAACGTATGGTTGGAATGCGAGGTCGATGGTATTTGCTGACGTGATGGGATCCGGAAACTCCGGATGGAAGTGTCATCTTCGGATTACACCGATGGTTCAAAAGGATGTGCTAGACGATGCCGCTGCCACAACCACCTGGTGATACCGACGACGGATCTCACATATTGACTTGGTGCGAGCGAATCTAGATGACAAATTGAGTCAGGAAGATGGAGAACACAACATGTGAATTTGCACTACCAACACTATTAGATCCCCGGATGATATCGTGTTCGAAGCAGGATTGCAGACAAAATCATAGCGATACTTTTATTCATATCACATACTGAAAAAGAAAAAAAAAGTCATGACACTAACCCCGAAAAAAGAATGGCAGACCGGGAAATCCAACAAAATCATCTAATTAAAGAGATTTAACATCCTTTTCATCAAGAAGCTCATGATCAGACTTCCCTTCCTTCCTCCAGCTCCTTGTGCTATGATGCTACGATGCTACGTTTACCAACCGCCCGAAGCGTCTTGAGCGGGCTCGGCGGTCCAGTCACCGGAGGTAGGTTCGGCAGACCAGTCGAGGGCTTAGTGATGAACCATAGTCAGTATGAATGCCCTGTTACACTATGGTATATGTCGTCGTAAAGAATCGATTACTCACCTTGGTCGGTGGGTTGAGCAGCAAGGACGGCGTCAGCGGCGTTTCCAGCATCCCATTCTTGGGCTACACCAGTTGCGGCGGCGGAAGCGGCGGCATCGGCATCGGCACCCTCAGCATCGGCTTGGGCAGCGGCCTTCTCGGCGGCCTCTCGTTCGATCTCCTCAGGGTCTCTGTAGAAGAACAAATCGGGGAGGGTTTCCCATCCTGAAGGACCGGTAGGACCTCTTGGGACTTGACCCTTCAATCGGAGGACTTCTCGACAGAGCAAGTACCAGAGTAAACCGACAGAGTGTCGGGATTTGTTGTTACCTGGGATAGCAATGTCGACGAATTTGAGAGAAGCGTCAGTGTCACAGAAGGCGATGACTCTATAGAAATAGCAAGATCATCAGTGTTCGTTCATTCCATCAATGTATCAATGTCTATAACAGGTCGTCCAAGTGGTTGATTCTGTTGAAAAAGTGGTGAAAGAATGTAACACTTACGGGATGTTAACGTAAGCAGCCTCTCGGATAGCTTGGTGGTCAACTCTTGGGTCGGTAACGATGATGACTCGGGGTTCCTTGAAAGATCGAGTGATGTAGTTGGTGAATGAACCAGGGGTGAATCGACCAGCGATAGCTTGAGCACCGGTGAATTTACCGAACTTGAGGACGGCTCGGTGACCGTAAGGTCTAGCGGAGATCACACAGATATCGTTGGGGTTGTCGATGGTAGCGAGAACTCGGGCAGCGAGAACGAGCTTTTCCCAGGTCTTACCGACGTTGAGAACGTGGATACCTATTGAAAGTCCAAAGTACGTTAATTGCTATCTTTCCCGGATACATCCCGCATCTGATAATCTCATCTCCTCCTATTGTCTTCCAGCCCATTCATTATTGAGCAATCATCATTCGAACCCTCGTCCGCTACCCCCTGCCTCCTTCCTTTCCTCTCGTGATTCTCTTGGTATGGCACATGTAAAACCGAAAACCCACCATCAGCTCGTCTTTTCCAGACGTATGGTTCCATAGTCTTATCACAGTTCTTGGTACCAAGGTGAGCTTGAGCAGCCAAGAGGAGTTGGATATCCTCTTCGGTAGCTTGAAGGGCTTTAGGGAGTCTGTCGGTGGACATTTTGATGGATGTTGGCTTTGTTGGGGTTTACTTGAAGGTAAAGTAAGTCGTTTTTTCGGGGCTTGCAAATTTGCAGCAGATATCTACGTTGAGATACTGAGATGAGAATGTTCTACCGCAAACCGAAGTAGAATTTTAATGATGAGGAGAGGGAGAGAAACAACGCAGAAGAGGAGGAATGAAGATGATTGACTGGAACGCAGGCGGAACAGAGGGGACCAAAGCATGCATGCAATGAAAACGTGAAAATCTTATATCCGATATTATTCGCTAACTTGTGCCACATGCAGCCTCTAACGCCGACGAGGGTTAGTTCCGGGTCAGTCAGTCGTTAAGCGGAGAGGTCCGCTTGTCATGTTCATTAGGGGCTCGGCAAGTAAAAGTGTAATAGCGTCATTAGAAACATATGGGTAGAGTCGTAATCCCCTGACCTTCCGGACATCAATTCACCGTAGTCTGCTGTGTGATCTACCTAGTTACCATAAGAAGCAATTCACGCAGGTCGGATCGAGGTGGAGTGGGAGAACACGCCGTACCTGATCAAGAAGAAGTGGGGAGAAGAGTGAGCCTGACAACTACCGATGTACAGTACGTGCTACAATACAGTGACTGGTCCAGTCCAATTTGATTCCGTCATCAATCATTCATCTAGTGCTGTTGTTTTCCATCTACTCTGACTCGCCACCGGTCCATGCATACATCAGTACTGCTTTTCTCACCATTATAACCAACATACAACGTTAAAAATACATATCATACTTACTCACAGCACAAGTTCAAATACAAATACACCCAATACATCACAGCCAAGACAAACAAACATCGAAAACCCCCTTTGGTCAGCTTAGAGGGCAAGACTGAGGGAGATCACACTTGGGAAAGAGAGAGCCATCCGGGCACCGCCGGTGAGGTGAGTTAGAATCGACTCTGTCCGGGAAAGCGATGTCAACGACGACGAAGCTATGCATGATACCCATACTGATGATATTGAGTCGGTGCATCAATAGACATATCGACAAAGTGCAGTTACGACGTCGTAGAAAACGTAGAAAGAAATTTACATCTTACACTCACCACTCAGTTATACCCTAAAAACAATACTCACATCTGATTTCATTCCGTTCTTTTGGACAAACGCATCAACGGCATACACGATATCTTCTCAGTAGCTAATATCAACATCCAAAATATCGTCAAAATGTCCTCATTCATTGTTGTAGCGCTTATCAAGTTCGAATCAGCTCTCGAAGCTAGATGTTAAATTCACTGTTATACCCATTTGCCACTCGACTCAACGAAATCTCAGGATACCTATCAAAACGGACGGGACAATCAACAACAACAATCATCACCACCACTATTTGATTCTTCATAGCATTGTTTCGGTTTGATTCTGATACCTCAATTTTGGGTCATACACATACAAGTGGTATAATACGCTTTTACTGGTCTGGTTATCATCGTCTTCCGGTCAATCGATATCACATATAAACGGTTCACATCTCTTATCGTAATCTTAGACAGGACATAGACAGGGGATCTTCGGCTCAACTGTACATCTCCCTTAGCTCGACAACGTTATACTACCACCTAATCATCACTCGCGATAATCCTTTTATCAGTGATACTGCGGCCTCGACGAAAGATTCTACCTCAACCTCATTCACACCTGTTCATCCATCCATCCTTTCACCTTTACCACCACGTTCGACTCTACCGAGTATCATCAAAGGAAATTTCCTCATAGCGGATCACTCACCCTTATCATTCATATCTATATAACCATATCCACCAAAAATCGGGTTAAGGCTGTTCAACCAAAATCGCCACTCGAGTGATTTACGTTTTTTCGATATAGATTGCTACACAACCAACGTGTGTACATTCGATCGATAACAGCAATAGGGCGCGAAGAAAACGGAGGCTTCTCTTCCATCTCCTCGACTAATCATAGCCATTAATCGCCACCGCACTTCTTCGCCTCCCTCCCCTCTTCCTCACCGACTCTTTTTTAACGTATCCGATACCATGTCGAGAGCAGCAACTGCTACTCCCCCACCTCAGACGTATTTCCCACAGCGGAATACTACCCCGACTATGCGTCATTGCGCTGCACCTACTGTTACTGCTGCTCATTTCGCCAGTCGAGGATATCAACATCAACCGCATAAAAGGAAAACTAAAAATCTACCTCATTCAGGCAATACCTCCAACAGCAGCCCTCTCAAGAAATCTTCTACGCCTGTGGAGAATGGTGAAGCTCTTGGATTATCGTTTGAGGATCTTGGTGCCACAGCCGTGGAGTACGATCAACCGCCACAACCGCCTAAAATCTCGAGGCAGAGCTCGGTAGCGTCGTACTCTTCTTCCGCTTCCATGGACAGCTTCCAGTCATCTCGGTCAGAGGTCTTTACTAGTGAACCATCAGCATACGAACAGAACAGTGGGCTGGAAACCGGTCGATCAACACCGACGAACGCATCAATATCAAGCTCGGTATCTCGAGCGCCTACTCAACTCTTGACACCGGTCGCTTCGGAAGCATCATTCCCTATTGCCCATGCCCCTCAGGAACAACAGGATGTCGCCGCCCAACAAGCTGCTCGAGGATCATGGATGGGCAAAATGGCCATGGCCGTCGTCAATACTGGTATGAGCATGGGTATTCCTTTCGGTCAACACGTCAAAAAAGAATCCGCTGTCACCCCACCAAAATCAGTTGAACCAGTTGTTGAAACCGCTCCGACACCTGCTCCCATCGCTGCCCCATCTGGATACAGTATCCCAAAACCATCAATCGAAGAGCTCTCAACCCTTTCGCCTGAACAGCGATTGGTGAGGCAAAGGGAATGGGCTGAGGCTGAGAACCGCAAAGTCACTGAATGCGCTCGATTGTGCTCCCAGTGGCCTCAAAGCGGGTATAACATGTCGAAGCATGGTCCTAATGGCCTGAACTGCTACTACCAGCCTCAATCGTTTGCCAATCCTCAACATGTCGCTGGGGTCATGCAGCGTCAAGCTGAACTCGAACGATACTTGGCCATCAATTCGATGATGTTCTTCTCCTGCCAACGAGAAAGGGATTCGCATCGAGATTCCAGCTCGGACGATGATAATGACACCGATCCGTCTTCTTACGAATCTTCTCAGCCCTCACCATCGACTTCGATGTCTCTTTCTGTTGATGACGCTATGGCCAAACAGGAGGCAGATATCCGAGCTGCCATGGCCTCGCCGATCATCTCCATTGCCAACCTACCCAACGGAGCTCAAATTCCTGCGCCACTCTTGCTTTCACCCAAATCAGTCAAGGGTGCTAGGAGTCTCCCCGAATTGGACATATTGGCTCAGTCAATGGTCTTGTCGAAAGATGATCTCGCTGAATCCGCCATGGATATCGACCAATCTGAATCTGGCTCTTTGGCTGGCTCGACTGATCTTAGTGAATCTGGTTCATCGTTCAGTCGACCCTCTAGAGCTCAGTCATGTGGAGCCAAGCGACCTTCCACTGCCGAAGGCTTTGAAGAGGAAAAGCGAAGGAAAGTAGATGAAGCTATGGTAGTTGAAGAAGCTGTCGAGACCGGAGTGATTGCTCCACCGCCTTCCGTCAAGTCTTCTTCTAACAATAGGATGTCGTCTTCTGTTCCTGATCTAAACAAAGCTAAAGCTGCCGCCGCCGCTGCTCAAGCTCCTCCGGCTGTATTTGGCGTAGTAGTCAAAACATCTGATACACACCCAATCATCATTTCCCCATTCTTCCCTTCGGATCTCTTACCGATCTTGACCAAACATATGGTCATGCCTCCTCCAACGGGACCGTTTTCCCAAACTCCCCTGTTACTAGCATCGAATATCGACGTGCCATCGTTATTGTTGTCTTACGTCCCACCTACGCCTAATCCAGCTATCATACCTAGTCCCATCCATAATTACTTCGGTCAACAACAGACCGATCGCAAAGTCGTTGGCAACTTGTTGTTAAGCAGTTGCCCGGGTAAACGACTGAGGCTGGACGGACCTAGTAGAGGTAGAGGACCGGTTTGTAGGGATTTGGCTACGGATCTCAGGAGGATCAAGTCGGAAGGTGTGGGTTGTCTTGTTTGGTAAGTGGTTCTTTTCCACATTAAATATATCAATAGCAACACTCGCTAATAACACCATTTTCCTTTGGTTTGCTTGTTCTTTTTCTGGTGTATGATGCATATAATACAGCTGTTTGGATGATCCTGAACTTGCTTTGCTCGGTGTACCATGGGAGACTTACCGTGAGATCGCCAATGAGATTGGTCTCGATGTGATCCGGTGTGTTTTGTTTTTTCCTGCCTCTTCTGCGTTTCTGTTGTGTTATCCTTTACTTACGACTTGAGTGTGCTTGTTCTGTGCCGAATTGGCAGATTACCTATGCCTGATGGATTCACACCTGTGAACATCGGATTATTTGATTCTCAAATCACTTTGATCGCTACCAAATATTCTCTCCAGGGTGTCAACGTCTTGGTCCATTGTCGAGGTTAGTGCGATGTGTGATTTATGACCACAGTGTTCGGACATATGTACTGACCAGTGTGGATTTGTGGTTTGATTTCGTTCAGGCGGAGTAGGCAGAGCCGGTTTAACAGCTTGTGCATGGGCAATCAAAATGGGTTTCGTCCAACCTCATCCATCGCTTTTGTTGGTTGAATCTGCCTCTTCACAAAAAAACAAGAACGAACCATTACCTGCGGAATTGGAACATCAAATTGTGATGAGTATAGTGGAGAGGGTGATAGCTATGATCAGATCCAGGAGGGGATTGAAAGCTATTGAGAGTTTTGAACAGGTTCAATTCTTGGCTAGGTACGTTGGATGGTTGAGGAAGGAGGTCAGGGGATGTTAAGAGTATATTCTTCCAACTCAACACCGAGGGGGATCTATATCATGATTTGATAAGATGTTTGAACGAACCTTTCATCAAGAAAAGGAAGATGATGAGATCTTCAAGCATACGTATCAGTAAAAGAAATGTTTTCGAAAATCTATGAAGGAACATATGTTCAACCGCAAAAACGAAATATTGTATACGTATGATCCTACTTATACAGATGTATACGATAGAGATTCTAGTTGTAAGAGGAAGTGGGGAGAGGTAGGATACGATCAACTCTTATCTCAATGGTGTAAAATGGTCATGATCAAATGCATATCTACATGTCTTCCACAGTAACATTGTTGAGCAGTACCGTGCAAGTCAGACAAATCTGCTTGAACAACCAACCTTTCTAGGCAATTACCAGCTGTTTACTGATCGGAACAGTGCCGAACAATCCATTTGCTCCTTCTACGACTGCTATATTTCTGCGACTTTTGTCATGTGTTCATGAGGAAGCCGGTAGGGTTAGTACTTGATCGAGTAAGTGACCACGGTTGGGGAATTTTATCAATCAGTGTGGCCCAGTGTGAACATGAACCCCTACACCCTCTCAGCCCTTTCGAATGGCTTGGTACAGTACAGTACATCCGAATCTTTTCAGAAATACGTACGATGTATATTAAGTGTATATCGTGATAGGTCGTTCACATCGTCTTATTAAATCATTAATTATACAACTGTACAATATTTAACTCATCCAGTTGTTTTCCAGCATCGATTATCCCCAAGCTTGAGTATTACTACATATATCCAAGCATCTTTACATTAGCATCTCTTGACTGGACATGAGTGCAGAGAGAGATACGACAAATTCAATTGCTCACCTGTAATTCACTATCAGATGACCTTCCGTTCCAAAACATTTATACAGGTTTCCAACTGTATCGTCAGGAGCAGGAGCAAACGCGGCATTGATATATGTGAACTAGAGCCGAAAGGCGAGAAGTTAATATGGGTTATATCAGCGAATGTCTCTCAGATCCCTAGTTACACTTGGTCCTCTATAAGTATCAAGAGGGATTGAATAGGTGACTTGACTCACCAAGGCCTCTTCCTTCTTCATACCCAACTGCTGTCTCAGAAATAGTATGACGGCTTGAAACTTGTGTCCTGCAGTAGCTTTAAATACGTTGTTCTTCATTATGGGAGCAGAACCTATCGCTTTGAATCGAACGACGACTGTTGGTAGTTGAGGAAGACGAGTCGAGATGAGATGAAGAAGGATTATCTATAGAGTCAGCACGGCACAGACCTGACGAGGTAAGGGCGATTGCTGACCCACCCTTCGACGCATCTTTCTTCTTGTAATGCTCTAATGCTTCCAAAGCTGTAGGCTGAGTGATGATGGAGTTGGCCATCATCGTTTCTGAATAAGGTCATGAGTGTCAATCAGCCTATGCGAATGATAAGGTAGAGAGTAGAAGCGTTGTAGGTAGGGAACGGCCGTTTGTGCTGATCGAGCAACGACGCACGTACCTGCTGAAGGAGGTTGGATAGCTGGTGAGAGTAGATCTGGTGTGGGTATCGACATGGTTGATGTTGTACGATGGATGACAGGGTGTGGTGATACGAGAGGAAGAGGAGAAGGATGTTGACATGGAAGAGTGAGTGTTCGGATGATGATTCAGGATAGATGTCATAACCGGAAATCACTCGAGATGAAAATTCATGCCTCATCTTCATCCTCATCCCTTTCTTCATCCTTCATAATTCATACTCCTTCGTATTCGAGTTCAACTCACATAATATACATAGAAAAGCACGTTCATCGTATGATAAATCATGTCAGGAGACAACAACGGCAGCAACAACAAGCAGGACGACCCGACTAACAATCCACTCTTCGGTGCTCCTCCCCCTCCATCCACTTCCACATCAGATATACCTCCCTCGCAAACAACCAATAGTCAAGCTGGTGCTTCTACCAATAACAGATTCCAAGCTACCACCGATCCTTTATTTGGAGCTTCACCACCTCAAGATGAACAATTGACGACGTCGATACCGACACCAACACAATACCATCAGCCGATAAGAAGGGAATTGAGGTCATATCATCCCCCTGAACCTGTGAGTAATTTGTATCCTTCCGCAGGATTATAGCTCGACAAGCTCGACGAAAATCTTTGTCCTTTCCATCATCGTGACCGGTAATCGTGCTGTAAATCGAACATGACTGATCACCTTTCATTCACAGGCCTCACCATCCAGAACCCTACTCTTCATCCGTCGACTCACCTACATCCTATCCATCCTTCTCGGTCTCTCCTCAGCCGTAGCTGGAATATGGTCAATATTCATCCTACCCTTACTCCACTCTTCCTTCTCAGCTCGAAAGGCTCTGGTGGACCAGCAGACTGAACGAGTCAATAATCTCTTAGAGGGAATAAAAAAGCTCAAATCGTTGGGAATATATACCCAATCTGGGAGTAGTGGGGATGAGGATGAACATGCTGGACGAGGGAACCAAAGGGAAGAAGCAAGTTTGAAAGAAATCTCATCAAGTATATCATCCCTCCGGTCTGACAATATCAACAATCCTGAACCGAATGACGAAACCAACGAGATCATTCCTATCACCTCACTGACGAGGTTAATATCGAAATTGAAGATCTTGTCATCTTCATTGGACGCTACGTCAACTACCCGTCTATCTGTCATTTCCACCCTTGAGGGATATACTTCTTCTATTCACCATCAATTGTTCTTATCCCGTTCGACCACAGGAGGGATGAGCAGTTATGGCGTGAATATGAATTCGCTGTCTAATCATTTGAACCAGGATAAAAATCAGGGTAGAGATATGATAGGAGGGACAGGAGAAGAATGGGATAATACGAGGAAAGAGATTAGGGCTATAAAGGGTTTGTTATTGAATAGAAGACAGTTTGTAGCTGGTAAATGAAGAAAGGGGATAGGTATGGATCATGTATATTGTATGAATCGGTGTGATTACGAGAAATGTATGCCGATTGTCATGGTAATTATGATAAATGGAGGAGCTAACGAGACAGTACTGACTGAGCATTTAGATCGATTTAACCGTTTGAGCTGATCGATGCCTCATGAAATGACAAGATGCTGTGCATGTCAATTATGATAGCTAAACAGTACAAGGTGCTGTGATAAGATGTGATTGATCATACAGTACAACAAGATTAATTCAAACTTTGAGAGATGTCGACCAAATCCCAAGACACACACTATGTATGACAAGATCTAGGAATGAAATGCGTGATAGCGACAAACGCCTTTTACTCTTCTTCTCCTCTCCCGTCTTCATCACCATTAGCCAGACTATCCATCAACTAAATAACCAGTACTCACAGCCATCAGCCTGTCGTTCAAAGGCCGAGAGGTATATTAAATTGCAGGACGACTTACCATCATAGCGAACTCATCTTGTTCTGTACCTTCCGTACCTTCAGTCCCAGCTACACTCTGCTCATCCACATCTTTGTCTTCTTCTTCTCCTTGAGACACGACTGATACATGACTATCATCTGGCTTTCCTGTTCCTTTTCCTTTATCCTTCGCCTTGTCTTTATACTGGAATCGATTCTCAGCGGGTATCTGATCATTTTCAGTGGCAGCTTCAAGTAACAATGGTTTACGTCTTTTGGCAGGTTGATCATCTGGGCTAAATACGTCAGAACGAAGAGAAATCAATATGCCATTCCCCATTTTATACGCAGTATTGTTCAAGTGTTCAGAATCGAGACTTACTCAGTAGGCGATGGATCCTTGAAATCTTCCAAAGGCAAACTCTCTTCATCCGCATATCTCACTCTCTTCTTGCTAGGTGTTGAGGGGGCACTGAATATGAATCAAGCAAAATGTTAGAGAACCAAATATGATTAATCTTCATCGCAGGGTGAACTTACGTATTAACAGATCTAACACTCCCATTATCCGTGCCATACCCTTCATCATCATCGTCTTCAGCCATGAATGCGTCCCACTCCGCATCTGCACCTTCGTCCCACCCTTTCCCCACTTGAGCATCATCGTCCATATCTTCATGTTCTTCTTCTTCCTCTCTCGGACCATCTAATCCATCATAATCACCATTCTTTTTCTCTTTTGGGTCTATACCATCCACGCTTTGGACCAAGGATGATTCCCCATTACTCCCATTTCGATTCGTATTCTCAACTACTTCAGCTGAAACTGGTGTAATGGGATCCTGCCTTTGCTTCTCCTTCTGCGCGAGATACTTGTTCTCGTCCTGCCTATTCCACAAGGCTATACTATCCCAGAACCAATTCGCCCAAACTATCTTAACGTCAGGTAATCTACTTGATCGATAAGTCTTCTCGGTATTGAGGGTAGCAGTCACACAGTGGGTTATACGTGGGTGAACAGACAGTGAACAGAGGGCACCAAACGTTTCGGCAGTTTGCCATATCTCGGTTCTGCAAGATTACTTCCCATCAGTAGACATTCAGTGGGAAGCTAGAGAACATATATAAAAGAGAATTCACGTCTCAGGATTGACAGCTTGAGGTATCAAGCCGCTGAATACTAGGTTGCACCCCTCCAACACTTTCGATTTCAACTCGGGAATGATGAACTGCATCAGGTGTTCACATGTTAGCTAAATGATAACAGATCATGTATGCTGAATCCTCACCTCGACATCGCAACTCATAGGTAGCGATGTGCTCGGATCCCACGAATCAAGAGAATC
Organism: Kwoniella botswanensis; assembly: GCF_036426115.1. Classification (NCBI taxonomy): domain Eukaryota; kingdom Fungi; phylum Basidiomycota; class Tremellomycetes; order Tremellales; family Cryptococcaceae; genus Kwoniella; species Kwoniella botswanensis. The sequence goes on along the minus strand of NC_088599.1, from coordinate 14,273,395 downwards.
GAATGCCCGGTAAAATCGATGATGAATCTCAGTGAGGATCTAGACACTAGTCAGCTGCTGGAACCTGATTGCCACGAGAATCAAGCAGCTCACATCGGATACTCTAAGCAGCTCGTAATCATTTGGATTCAAAAGTGGTTTCCTAGGTCGAGGTGGTGTTGATGATGTTGTAGGGCTCGGTGTAGGTTCGCTCGCGTCTTCCTGCTGTTCCACTTTACCATTAGGAGCCGTCCGCTCAGTTGACAAACGCTCAACTTCGTCGGTGTCTGACTTGACACCGATTGGAAGGATGTCTGCAATATCTACTTCTCCATCTGGTTGCATATCATGCTCCAATTTCTCCTGCATCTTAGCCAATGGTCTACTCTCGCTCAAATCATCCAGTAGCTTAGCTTTCAGCAACAAGCCATCTTCGACCGACGGCACGTCTTCAGGGGTAGCTGGTGGTGGAGTCGACAAGTCAGAGGAGGAAGCGGGCGATGAAGCGGCTGTCGGAGAAGTGGCTGTGGATGAGGGCGGTGGGGTAGATTTGTTTTTGGGCAGAAATGAAGAGTTTATGTCTCCGATCCCGAGGAAGAAGTCGTCTGTAAGATGCATGAATTAGCACAGGTTGAAGGCCATCATTGGATCATAGATGGTAGTCTGCAGAATCTCAGGGTGTTTCGAATGTATATTGACGACTTACACGGAACCACCTTCACCAGATTGGGACAATCCGCCCAAACGTCTGACCTATCATCTATGACTACCACCATGGACGTGTCGGTAGGAAACAGTCGTTTCAGGTTTTTTGAGCTGAAACCTAAAAGGGCGAATCAATTATATCAGCTTTCCCTTCCTTCATTGATAAATCTGCTGTATAAGAGGTAGCTCACTTCCACTCTCATCCCTACTTAAAATCCTCCCTGCGAAAATTTTCCCATCCGGATCAATGACATTGCAAATCGCATCTGCATACGACCTTGTTCCCATCGTGTATACATGCATCTCGTATAATTCTGACATCTCGTCCAGAAATTTCTGCAATCCGGGTCTACATCAATTTGTCAGCTACGACCCGATATCTTCGGAACCAGGGCCGAGACAGATACAGTACAGCTGAACTGACCTAGGTTTAGTGAAATACCATCTACCTTGCATCTGTACAATCTGTTCTCTACCTGATCTATTTTTGGGTTTCACATATCCCGGAGGGAGGTCATCGGCGATTTGGAATCTAGCTACGTCCTTCAGAGCTTCGGTATTGGGATTCCGTTCTCTAGGTGGAGAAGGTGTGAGTTGAGGCAAGGTTGCATTGGCATTATGAGGAGATGTAGGTGGGGTAGTACTGATTGTATTACTTGTATCAGGAGGTAAGGCTGGAGGAGTGGTCGAACGTTGATCCTGGGGATCCTGTGGTAGTGCAGCAGATTCCGTTTCGCGATTATACTGATCGATCTCGTCCATCCATTCTGCTACTGTTGGATCGACAGTGGTATGGATGATAGTTTGATCTAAGTCAACAATTAATGATAGTTTACGTGAGGATAAAAGCGCATCTCGAGTTAGGTTATCTAGTCGGTGTGCTTCCTATAATTAATCCATACGTGTCATCTCGTTGGGACTAAAGAAGAAGCAATATAGAATGAGCTGAGACGTACGTTCTTAGATACTGTCACACCCATCGAGTCGTGGGTTACTTCGAACCCTCTTGAAGGTCCAGCTTGACTCGAACTACCTGCTTGAGCAGGTATAGAGAGATAGTCGTCCCTTTATACAGTCGTTGGATGAGCTTATCTTTTATGCATTGGGATCTGAAGCAAGAAGCTCACTCTGTTAGATCTGCACCGCATACCCCACACATTCCATGTAATTGAACAGGATGCGAGCACGGCTGATGGACATTCAGGAGTGCTTGACTACAGTCCTATTTCAGCTTACCAACCTCGGAGATATGTGGAATGAAAAGCTAACCTTGATTGTCTTCTTTCAATCTTCACTCCCACTTTGACCCAGCCCTCCCATCCTGCTACATCACCATCAACCAGACAGTCCCATGTCCCCGAGCCATCATCGCCTTCGATCTCGCCTTTGGATATATCTGCTCTTCGACCTTCTTTCTCCCTCTTCGATATAGCCTCGCGCTGCTCTTTGGACATGAAAGAGTATTCTAGGAGAGGACTGCCCCTCTTGACGGAGCTGCCGGGCGAGACGAGCAGTCGGGTGACAGTGATTGGATAAGGGAGTGTGGGGGGTAGGGAGAGCTGGGTCGGGATGTCGGACATTGTTCGGGGTCGGTTCAAGAGCTTTGAGAAGTAGACGGGTGTAGAGGAAAGAGATCTCCTGAGTTGTTGAAGAGCGATCCGTCAGAGTAGTCCTGCAGGTTATGATATGTGATCAAGGACAGTCCGAAATCGAGAGAAGGATAAGAGAGCGAATCTGGATCACAAAATGGCCGAACAAAGATCAACATCATCTAGTAACATACCCTTATCTTACACGTCATCACTTTTAACACCATTCAAACAGAGCGAGATCCTTGAGCATCAATCATCGTACTTCATTCCTATCCTTCTCACCCATCTGTATCGTAGCTGCTAAGTAGAGTAACCTTACTATATGATCCTAGCGAATCAACGATGTCCGACGATCGCAACCGGATATGACACACCAGCCACCCTTCGACCTCCCTCAGATAGGATCCCCATCCTTCACCCCTCTACTCCTCCGCTATGTCCTCGCTCATCCTTCCCTAGATGGTTGGCCCATCAACCCATCCTTGTTCTCTGTGATTATACTAGCGATGATAGTGAGGAAAGGAGGTGTGGTGGTCGATACCAATAAGAGGGATGTAGACGTTCTCGTTAATGCCGTACATCATGTAAGCTCATCAACCAGTACCTGATATGACAGGCGCTAAATCTGAGTGTGGATGGGATTGGACAGATGATTAGGTTGATATTTGATTTAAGAGTATATCATTTATCGCTTGATGAACACTCTGGATTGGAAGATGTGGTAAATCACTTATCCCATCAAACGTCCCAGCCGAACAGGACAATGCTAGATCGTGGATATGATAATGAAAGGCAGCCGGGTAGGCAAATAGACAATGAGGATGCAGACGAGATGGAAGTTCTTGTGATAACTGGGTTGGAGAGTGCCCGTAGTCCAGTGAAAGTGAAGCTGGCAGGTATCATGACTAAGAAACGTATAAGAGTACCTTCAAGTCAGAAGAATGACGAGGATGTGACAGGAGACGGATTAGAAAGAAAGTCCGATCCGCTCATTATCTGGGTACGGGAGGAAGGGAAGGAAGTACCGTCTTGGATGGTCAGTCGATCGTTCATCACCGACCGGCATATTAGTACTTCAGCTGACTTTATGTGCCTTGTTGTTTTGTACAGATCGATCATTTCATGCTGGGACTCAATATCGATTCGGACGACATTGAACCACCTCCATCTGATCTGGACTATCCTCCGAGTGGAGAAGGTATACTACCTAATACTGTGAGTCCAATCTTCCACACCGAATTCCCATATACTGACGATATATATTCGTCTAGTATATCAACCAGCTCGCATCTTTACTACCTTATGTACACATCCACGCCCCGCTAAAGATACACATGAGCAACCTCCTTTCTGCCGTTTCCTCCCATCCGGGATTACGAACCGCCATGACTGGGAGGTCAACAAGGTGTTTTGGGGAATATGTTAAAGCCCATCGACTATTGAGTGGATCATTCACTGTACCATACGCGTTCTTCGAATCCTCATCGACCCAAAATGGATACGAGGAAAAGTCTTTGAAAGGAACAGGTCTTGGAGGCGGGATAGGTGGAGTGGATACTTGGGCTGAGATGGCGGGTGAAGAACCTTCCCTTTCCAAGTTTGTCAGTGAGACTGAAGGAGTTGTAGATGATGTATATTGTACGCCGGCTAATGTTGAGGGTGTATGGAAGGTATTTGTGGGGCATCGATGTAGGAGCAGAGAAGAGAGGGAGGAAGTTATGTATCTGATCAAAGGATCTGCTGTGGATGGGAATGCAGATGAAACGAAGAAGAAGAAGGGTGGAAAGAGGAGAGGGGTGGACAGGATATTAGATGAGATTCTGAGGACTGTTTAATAAACTTAGAGCAATGATAGAGAAGGTTTGTTGATTTGTATATAAATCAGATATCTTGTTGTAGTTGTATGTCTTTATTGTCGTATCACATCGTGGCATACCATGTTACCCAAAATGCATTATCCCATTATGTACTACACCAACCACCCTTTGCATTCCGCTCTCCCACCTTGTCCGCCAGCTTCAGGCCACTGGACCAAGAACTTATCCACGAATGGTCTGACCAACTTCCCACTTAGGGATAATGATCTGACCCGAGCGAAGGATTCGATATAGATGATTTTAGTGTATTTCAGGCCGAGGATCTGTCACAGACGAGATATCAGTTTATCAATTACATTCGCAGTATGCATGTGTAGAGTCAGATATGGATTTGTATGATGCGGTGTGATACCGATGATAAAAATGGAAGAGTCCACTCACCCGCCGTATGTAAGACACCAAAACCAACACCACACAGGTCCCTGGACCATTTATCAACAATACTTCTGCATAAGGTTCCCTCGGATCAATCAACAGCGGTAGGAGGAATATATGCCATAATGATACGATGAGTGTTTTACTAGCTGATATGAGAGTTGATAAGAGAGGTTCAGAGACTTTACGTGCTCTAGGAAGAGGTAAGAGGGTGTATGACTGTTTGATGATATTCAATTGGATCAGCTTCCTTTTTATAACACGAGAAGATTTCAAACGACAAAGCTGACATCTTGGTCCTTCGTATCTCCTTTCTTACTTTCCAACTCGCTTATAGCCCGAAGGGAGATCTCATCGTTATGACAATAAATATATTTACGAGGTGAATATCGATCGAATGGGAGAGTCGAGAGTAATGATTTCATTTCACTCGTATGACCACCTACATGATCGGTCTATCAGCGGACTCTGTTGAGCTATATAAAGGGGAGTGAGAAATATTACTAAGGACTTACCTGATCCTAGGAAGATGGCTGTTGAACATTTCGAAGACGGATTTCGTTTTGGTGATTTTGAAGATGGAGATGGGATGACTTGATAAATCCTGATTATTAGTAAGATTATACACCCTGCCAGGGCTATCAAGGGATATATGAACCCCATCGTCGGCCTACTTGCTAGTTTGGTGAGTGAGGAATGTTGACAAAGTCACTCGCTCGCTATCAATGTTACCTTGCTCATCATCAAAACAACTCTGCACGTGGACGTTACGGTTGAGCATGACGTCATCACTTTCACCTACGTCCAGTGCAACGTCAAGAGAACGATTGTTCAGATGAGATTCAAAGCATCAATGGACACCCTTAACATATGATCACAGACATACATAAGGGACTGCTTGCATATCCGAGCAAGTCGTTAAATGGGTAAATCCACCGAAGACTCGACGAGAACGATATCACCCGCGAGCAGCGATCGAGTGTCCCTTGTCATTGAACCAGACGTACCATTATCGAGACCCCGTCCATCTCCATCATCTGTCGCAGACTCCGTCCAATTGTGAATCGTTATCCGAAAGGAGTTCAGCATAAGGTCGACGAATACGAAGCCAGATCTTAGACTGGCGGGCTACCATGGCAGTGATATTGAGGAGTAATACCGATCTGGTGTATTTGCCTGATCATGGGTTCGTAGGAGAGGAAGGAGGTAAGTGGCCAAGCGATCAAGTCTATTTCACCAAGATACACCGGAGATTTCTTGTTCTCTGAGTCTGTTCCGAGATAGATATCTGCTAGATATAAATCCTTAAACTAACCATTAATCACTTGGCCCTTTCAGCCCTCCGTATATTACCTCAGATAACCCGACATATTCACCGTCTCGACATCTCTCACAACCTCCTCGGCTCCTCCGGCACCCTAACGCTATTCAAGGGTCTCTCCACCTTGCGCTTACGCCATTCTTCCCCCGAGTTAGGCCTGGGCATGTGGGGTCTGAAAGAGGTTAATCTGGGTAACAACAGTTTAGATGATATTGCTTTTGATGGTGTACTAGCTTACGCAAAGAAGGACGTATGGTTGAAGAGAGTTTTGGTTCATGGTAATGAAATTACCTTAGATGAAAAGAACGTGGATAGTATTGTGAATTCTCTGAACGGTAGTCATATAACTTCTTTGTCACTCGTTAATAACACTTCGATATCCCCTAAAGGTTTAGTGAGGCTTATCGGATTATTAGATTCGACCGAACTGAAACAACTTTTATTATCTGCTTGTAATCTATCTTCTGAAGATGGATTGATAGAAACCATAGTGGACTATTTGGCATCAAATAGATCAAGAAATTTAGAAAGTTTAGAATTGAATGGGAACCATCTTGGTGGAAGTGGAGTGACGAAAATTGTTGATTGTATTGAATTGAGTAATTGGACGGTAACGACTGCGGGATTATTGGCGAATCATAGTTTATCGGATCAACTGGTTCCAATCGACGATAACAGTAATGGCCACGATGGGAACGGCGTCAATGGAGGTAATATGGTAAATAGAGCAGAAGAGAATAAAATAATGGAATATCAAGTCCATCGAAGATTACCCGAGATCCTGAATCGAAATAGGATATTAACCAAACGGATACGTCTGGCAGCCCTCAAAGCTTTAGTTCCAGCTAGGATCATACTCAATGCTATGCCTTTAACGGACGAACAGACCGCTCGTAGAGTCATCGATGATATATCTCAAGATGTATCATATAATATGGCAGGATTCAGATTGTTGGAATTACCTGAAGAAGTGATACAGCTGATTGTGAGGCATACGTCCGACGATCCGTGGGCGTTCAGTGAATCCCAATGGACAAGATTAAGGAAGGAGGTCAGTAATAGAGATAATCTGAGGAAATCTTCCGAGCTGGTTAATAGTAGATTAAGAGGGAAGTTACCAGATGAGAGGAGGGAAACGATGAGGGAGTTGAAGAATGATTGGTTAAGGAAGGGAAGATGGGATAAATGGGAGAGATGAGCGGTGGGTTCGGGGAGTAACGTATCTTGTCTGGAGTATCGCGACATCGGTCCCTCTGTTCTCGCTTGTCATAGTTGTATCTGGTCTCTAGTAGATATCTCAACAGTCATATATCATATATCCAGTCCATGCATATGTATAAGAATAGGAGTAGCTCTTGGTTCGTACAATGACAGTCACGTGACTCACCCAACACCAACCCGAGATAACCCGTCTATCTTCATCTTGTTTGGTTCCCATTTGAATCGCATCTCATCTCATCTGCATATAATCTTAAACACATCCATGTATATCAACTTCATTCCGCCATGTCCAGCACAGTAGCAGGCTCATCTGCCGATCCGTCATCTACCCGGAAGAGAGCTAGCAAGGCCTGCTCGAGGTGTAGGCGATACAGGACGAAATGTGTCCCCCTGCGACCCGATGCGGTCGGTCAACCTCCTTGTGAAGCCTGTGATACCTTGGGATTGGCTCAGGAATGGTAAGCAGTCCACATCTAAGTACATCAATATTCGGCTGACCAGTGTCTGTTGGATCTTATCTTAGTACCTTCCTACCTAGAGGCCAATCTGCCTTGGACAGGTCGGTAAGTCGACTAAACCTTCGTTTGGTTTTGCTTACACCAGCTCATCTCATATTGATTCGGATATAGCATCGTCGCAGAGCCCCCGCCCCCCGAGGACATACATCAGAATACGCATCATCCCACCATTCACGCTCTGTATCACCTCCTAACCATCATCATCGACGCGAGTCCCTACATCATTTACCTATCAGTCCCATCACCTCACCTTCCCCCTCTTCCCGACCCATCCCTGTCGCTGTCGGTGTGACCAATGCTCTTCCTCCCCCTTCAGATATTATCGAAGCCATACGGCACTACGTGGCATCATATTTCCAACTAGGCTTCCTACACAAAGCTCTATTCGTCGAACGATACACGTCCCATCCCGAATCAGTCTCGCAGTTCTTACTCTTAGCGATATGCTCAATAGCTGCTCCGTTCACACCTACCTTGGTGAATCGATATGGAGGTAAGAAGAGAGCGACGGATTTCTTTCTGGCCAAAGCGGACGAAATATTGGGTAGGGAGATGGTTCGACCAAGTTTGGAGAGAGCTCAGGCTTGTAAGTTGTCTTGTTCACCTATGCTGTAAATCGAGAATCATTATAGCTTACAGCTGGGTGTTGGAATAGTCTTGCTGCTAGGTGTCACTGAATGGGGTCAAGGAAATGGTCCGAAAGCTTGGGTAGGCGATATGTCTGTTCGATCCAGACTGCTTTACTGACTTGCTATGGCAGATGCTCATTGGAACAGCTGTGCGAAGTGAGTATCATAAAAGGATACGATCATATTGGGCCGCTAATCTATGAATAGTGGCTGGATTTCTCGGTCTGCATCGCGAATCAACATATAAACTACCCCCTAATCCCACTGCGGAGGAAGTGATAGAATCGGAAGTAGCTCGGTAAGACCATTACTCATCTCACGCATGTATAATTGTTGCATCAACTTTACTGAATCCTATTTACGGTTTGTTTATCAGACGCACATTCTGGGCAATCACATGTCATGAGAACCTCCTCGCCGGTCAATCCCGTCCTATGCAAATTTCACTCGCCGAGGTGGACGTGCTATTACCTTGTGAAGAATCAGAATTCAACTTCGGTATCCAACCTAGAAACAGAGCTTCCATCGCTGGTGCGTTAGGTACATCCTCCGATTCTTTTGATACGAATTCACAAGGGGATAAATCCTTATTTGCCTCGTTGTGAGTGAAAAGTAGCAAGAAAATCATCGATATGGTATACTGAATATAAACGATGACAGGGTCCAAGTGAAATTACTTTGGAGCTTGACAGCTCGACATGCATGTAGAGGATCAGGAAGGTTCGAAGTTGGAGTATGGAGTCCGGCGAGCCAGAGCTTATTGACAGCTCTGCAGGATTTTGAAGCTAGCTTACCTGTGAAACACCGCTTCAGCTTGACCAATTTGAGAGGAATGATGGTGGAGGGTCTTGATCTGGTGAGTCAGGATATATCCACCTTCAATAGACGTCATCTGACTGATGCTCTGTCTAGGCCTTTCTATCTATAACGCTTATTACTAGGTTATCGAATATCGTCATAAGGAGATTATATCTTCCGTAAGTTATCCCTTGCCTACAGCTTCAACCAGGGGCCAATGCTGATGCGATGGAATTCTGATAGATCAATGGCAGCTGCTATCGACCCTGATGGACCGACCGAAGCAAGTTTGGAATCCCGTCATTTCTGGCAACGTATGGCAAATGATATGATCGTGAATTCCGAGCAACTCCTCTCGCAGGTTGAGACGTTCTTTAGTATGAGGTCGGTACATCTTGGTTTCCCGCCGATTATGGTGAGTGCATTCCACCATCGAATCACATCCATCTAAGCTGAAAGTGGGGAATGGACATGAATAGGTTTTTGGTGTTTATATGTGTGGGAATGTTTGGTCGTATTTGCGGAAATGGCCGGAATGTGAGTATAACATACAGAATAATGCCATATCACCTCAGGAGACAGCAGTGGTTTATATGCTATCTCTCATATAGTATGTCTTGAGCGTGCGAACACCGCAGAAAGGTCTTATGAGAGATGTGTCGAGATACTATCTCAACTGGCAGATTGTATGTTCTCCCCCTCTTATGTACCTTTCTGTGCTACGTCGCTTACAAATTGGCATGATTGATACTCAAGCTTGGCCTCTTGCTTCAACATGGCACGTCGCATTGAAATCCGCTTCCACTCGACCGATGCGACAAGCTGGCTACACCAGAATACGCGCGGCGGTAAGGGACGAGAGGACGCTAGATGATGAAATGGCGGATATCTACGGTCATACTGCACCTTCCATCGTTGGATCATCGCCTGGCGATAGAGATACTCATGGTATACGGATGGTCAATCCACACATTTCGAATCAGACGGCCAACAGCCTTCTACCCCCTACACAAGGACAAGCGGGTGCCAACTTGCAAAATCAGAGCATGAATATCTTCAATTTCAATGAACCTCACACGGAAAATATCATCCAGCCATCCTCAACCGGCACCGGCGGGACCAATATTGGATTTGATATGACCTCGACAGCGGAAGCAGATTTCTTCATGGACACTTTCGGTGATGACCTCTCTGCATTCTTGCAGAATGCCGTACCAACAAATGAAGGGAATGATATTGATGGGATTGGTCAATTCCTCTTTGGGGATGTTGGTAATGGTGGCATGTAGCCCAATACGCTGTGAATACTTGTTTAAACTTGGATCTGATCCATACTTGCCTCCTCTGTTGTACATGTATCTCGTAATATGTTTGTATACTTGGATATTGAATGACCGGGTTCTAGCCAGTGCTTCTCACTTGACCTCGTAGATACGAATGATCTGCTACTCTTCCGATTGGACAGGAGGCAAGGTTAGATAGAGATCAAATACCAAAACATTGGTAACGTAGTTGTTCCCTGTCCTTCTTCCGCTGGATACCGGACCTAGGACTCATGAGGATCTTGAGTCACGTTGGAGATCTGCCAATGATATTGTGGGACGGCGATTGGAGGATATTGTCGGTGTGGAGGCCTATCTACGAGCGTGTTGATACAGTACGTACTCGAAAAGCGAGCGAAATTACTATTTATGGGAACTTGTCGTCTGTTTGCCAAACCCGAAGAACTGAGTTTGCCCGTTTGCCTGAAACTGCCAGATACAGCGGATAACCGGTGCATGACTGATTACTCTTATTGGTATTGAGGTCATTCAACTGAAGATATGGAATGGAGTAGAGCATGGAATGTGCGGTTGCTGTGGTCCTGCATAAAGCGAATGAATGTCGTAAAAATTCTATATGAGCTAACTGACCCTCTTTGCGAAGCATTCCTCATTTTCAATAACTCTGGGATACCGATCACCACTTAGTGAAATTCACTTAAGATGCCAGCTGAATACACGTTGACTAAAGATGCTCCTGCGCCATTACCAGGTATCGTGAGTACAACATCACACATTACGCTTGTTTCAGGAACCATCTGGTATTGATATTAACATCATGTTTGTGGATGATAGTATTCCCAAGCTGTTCGAGCGGGTAATTACGTCTATACGAGTGGTTCGGTAGGTATGACCAAAGAAGGTCAGATGGTCCCAGGTACGGTGAGTTGTATAGTCTCATAAGCTTCACTAGCCTGTAACAGGATGAAGAATTCATCATACTCATATGATTATCTTTTGAAGGTCCAAGATCGTACTCGTCAGGTTATCCAAAACCTCGAAGCTGTCCTCAAAGGTTCAGGAATGAGTTTGAAGAACGTCGTCAAAGCCAATATATATTTGTCCAACTTGTCGAAAGATTTCAATGCTGTCAATGAGGTGAGTAACACACATACCCTATATGTACTGTACTGGATGGTCAATCCAAGGGAACAGAATACTTGCTGATATATTTTTATGCTTTGTATAGGTGTACAAGGAGATGATGCCTGAGCCTAAACCCGCTCGGACCTGCGTTGGAGTCGCAGAGTTACCTGCTGGAGGGACCGACGTGGAGATTGAATTTGTAGCTTATGACGGTTAGGATCTTATGTTATACAGTCAGGTCAGACTACTTAGACCCGTCCGCATGCATATGTCATATAGAAGTAATCGGCTTTTTTCTGGATCCTCAACTCAGACGCAGAAGGATCTATGTTGTCATTTGTCTTGGGAAATTCATTAGGATAATGCACTTTCACCATCAGTATCACCGCGTAGCGGTAAAATTGAGTCACCTGAGTGAAGAATGGATTGGACTCATATTAGTGATATGGGGCCGTTGATAAATAGGATTGATGATCAGGACGAAGGAAGTGTGCATGGTATCAAAAAGTGATATCTCCTACAAAAGAAAATACTATAACCCTCTATAACCTTAGTCCGGCGAAGACAACATACCAAATAATTTCTGAAAAAAGGGATCTATACTAAGACCGACAAAGAACGAACTACTATATCTATTCTGTATTGATAAATTGATAAAACGACGGGAAGCTTCAATGTACCATTAACAACTAAATTTCATTTACTCTCACACCATTTTCGATCTTCTTCTCATAATCATCATAATTCTCTACCACTCCGGTAGTTGACTCAGCGGGATGAGATGTTTCACCATCTGGTAATACCCAATCTTCATTCACCATATCATGGAAAGGTCTCTGACAATCCTCCTGACCCGGTACCTTGAAAACCAAACATAGCACCCAGTAGGTGATCCCACCAAAGACGAAAGAAAGTTCCCAACCTAGATAGAATAATCGCATTGCTCCCTGGGAGACTGTGACTGTACCGAAAGAACCGATGAAACCGGGTAAGGGCACTACGAAACCCACGATGAAAGCTACGATACTTCGCCAATTCGTACCGAACGTGTAGAAGTATTTCGAGGTAGAAGATCCATCGTATAGGGCTCCGATGTCGAGATTACCCTTTCGAACGAGGAAATAGTCGACTAACATTATGGATACGACGGATCCTTGGAAGATTGAGTATCCACCGAGGAAATTGAGGAATGTAGGAGCAGAAGTGAGGATGTGCCTATAATGTAAAAACAATGGTTATGATCAGTCATCTATTTGCTTTTTTTTAGGAATTTAGGTAAACTTACCAAGGTGTGATGGCGAAAGCGACGATCAGGCATAGGATCTGACCTCGGATGATGTTGATGTATTTAGGTAACATACATGTGATATCGGCGGCGAAGGCTGACAGGACAGGAACATTCAGCGCTCACCATTGACATGCAAGTGGGCTGTCTGGGAGATCGTAATACTCACGGACGATATTACAAGCGATGGAAGTTCCCAAGGTGGCGAACGCAAATACCAAAGAAGCGAAGAATACACCAGCTCTACTCTTCGAGCTATATGTGTGATCCAAAATACCATTGAAGAGGTCATATGGGTTCCAGAAAGCCTCCCCCCACATATTTTGTACAGCCGCCTACATGAGATATCAGCTCTGCACAAATCATCTAGTTTCAGGTGTAGGTATCATGGTTTACTCACAGTGGTAATAACACCGAAAGCGGCGCATACGATCGCCATAGGCAGACCCAGGAGCTGACCGATGATTTGAGATCGGGGCGTTCGACTGTATCGAGCCAAATCGGGTACAGTAACGATCAAAGCGGAGTTTGAGCCCATGACTATTGCAATCCCTCTCATTCAGTTAGCTAGGGATATGAAAAGCAGCTAGGTGCGGGTGAGCTCACCGGAATTGAACTGAGAGACGATACTCCAAGCGAAGACAGCGATACTCGACTTATCAGCGGGTGTAGTGAGAACTCCAGCTGAGACACCGCCATTGGAAGTGGTGGCCCAGATGACCACTCCGAGACATGCCAAAGGCATGATAACGGATTTGACGCTGAACACTGCATAAAACGTGGTCTATCAGCTACCTATAGCTGGATAACAGAAGTCAAATCCTCACAGTAATGGATCTTAGTAGTGTGGATGAACATGAATGGCATAGTCACGAAGAAAGCAATGACAAAACCAATGAGGACTTGTCTATATACAGATTGACACCGATACAGTAGTCAGCGGCCGAGCTTGAGGTGGGCCGGGGTAAACCACTTACAAAGTTATACCTTGTGATTCAGGGATGGTATTTCGCATCCTAGCCCAAGAAGGGAAAATACATCGAAGCATGATCGAAATGAATTGGCCCTCGAAATACAATTGAACACCACCCTACTCAGATAAGTGAAAAGGTAAGCAGAGTGGTGCGGTGGAGATTTGATGATAGCGATCTTACCCAGATGATACCGAGAATTGCTCGGATAAGAACAAAGAAGTAATGTCCATACATCCCGAAGGTTGCTCTTGCCAGTACAGGGTAACCGATGTGATACCGAGATGCAGCGACACCATTCGCGACGATCACGATAGCGGATACTATGACGATCATCCTGTCAGTCAAGTATTTATTCGAAGATAGATATATAAGGTTGCTTACAGATATTGGCAAAGAGGATGACAAGTAAGGCTTCACCGATCGAAAGCTGTAGTATACCAACGCAACCTGTCGTCAGTCACATGACAGCTCATTGTCGTACATTTCACTACTTACACCTAAAGTGATCAAGGAACTTCCAAGTGACCAAGTAGAGACATTCCAGTTCTCGGACCACCAGTAAGATAGATAAGCCCATGCTGACCAAGTTCGTCTTTCGGGTGGCGAAGGTACCAAGTCCTCATTGATGAATTTCGATTTAGCACTTTCGAGCGTGATGGCTTGATGGAAGTGTTTGGGCGAGGAGAAAGCGTATTGGACCTTCTCTCGGAAGGTGTAATCGGATGGAGGAGCCATCGTATCGTGTCGTATCGTGTAGATCGAGAAGCAGTCGCAAGTCCTTTGGGTATGTCGGCTTTGAGATAAGCTATTCTGAAATGGTCAAGTTGTTCTGAGAAGGACAAGGAAAGTGGTTAGATCGACTCGATAAGGAATGTCTGTCGATCCTCCTTAATATATATGTCTGACTTTGGGATAAAACATGATACAGTATCACGAGATGTCCAGAGATACGGTACGGTGTATCAGTATCCAGTCGGGAAGACACGGTTCGTGTTCTGACTTGGAGCTGCACAGAGCATACAGACCAAGAGAAGAAGGGGAAGAGTGAGATAAGGAGATAGAAGTCGACATAAGGTGCTACTGTTGTTTTGCTATCTCCCTTGCATCAGACAAGGCGTAACACCAGAGGTTTTTCAGTTGCCCTTGACCCTCGGGGTAAACAGAGCAATTGCCCGTACGGGCTAAATCGAAGTCATGTGATTTGAGATACGCTTATTATTTTGCCTGTTCGGTATACCGCGGTCCGAATTTGGCATGACACCGATAAGCTAATGCCTACTGTACGAGCGACGAGTGAATCACGACAGCACGCTTCCAGTTGCAGATGATAGAGGCCTAGAATTGAGATACGATTCTTACCAATTGTTATTGAGATAGGATAAGAAGAAACTCTTCCTTCAATAGTTCGTTGTCGTTGAAGAAGTATATCACTGTCCTATTTACGAAGTCAAGATTGCTTCAGAACACAAGTTATTCACCATGCCTACAGCCGTAACTTCCCCTCGGAATCCTTTACACCCCTCGCTGTTACCTCGTCTCGATAAGCAGTATGAGGTGAGCGACACCACATTCCACAGCGTATGATGAGATTCTTGCTGATTATGACTAATTAGGCATTCTACAACAAGTACATGGCGAACGCCCCTATGATCCAAGAACTTCCTTGGGATCCAGCAGTCCGATCGAGTCCCGCTGTACCGGGTGGTGCTCGTGAGTAGACAGAGGCTTACTCATCGAGAGGACTCTCATGCTGATTGAGCGTATGATCAGCTGCTTTGCCTGTATCAAAGACAGAAGAGTAAGTCAGCTCCGCTTTCCACATGGTGTACAGGTGGGACCTCCCTGATGCATTGATTAAAGTATCGAGCTAGACGGATTCTCCATTCGTGTCTTCTATCCTACCGACTTACCCACATCGGGCGACGCACCAATTTTTATCTGGTACCATGGTGGAGGGATGGTCCTCGGTGGTATCAACGCTGAGAACCCATTCTGTACGAGGGTAGCCAACAGCGCAAAATGTGTGGTCGTCACTGTAGATTATAGGATGGCACCGGAGTATAAATTTCCAGTAGGCCATGAAGACGCTTGGACAGGTGAGTTTGGGTGACTCCCAGGACATGTGTAGTGGTGGCTAATGGGAAGAGATGAACAGCATTCGAATGGGTCTACAAGAATGGTAAGGAGAGACTTGGAGTGGATGTCAGTCGATTCGGTATAGGTGGTTCTAGCTCGGGTGGGAATCTTGCGGCGTTCGTCTCACAAAGAGCTGGTGTTCAAGGTATTCCTATCCAGTTTGTGAGTACGGTCATGGGATACAGTACATCATATGTGTGCTTGTGACTGTGCTGATTTGATATGGGCATAGATGGTACTAGGTGTACCTGTTTGCGATAACACTGCTAACGCCGAAACATACAAATCGTGGAATGTCAATAGACATTGTCCTGGATTACCAGATGCCAAGATGTTATGGTGTAAGTTGATCTCACTTTGTTGAACGGTTATTCACTTCTGATACAAGAGTGTTTGTGGTATAGACCGTGACCAATACATCCCCAATGCGGAAGATCTATCCAACCCTATCGCCTCTCCCCTATTCGGATCAGACGAAGCCTTCAAATCCAGCGTCAACAAAGTATTCATCGCCCTAGCCGAATTAGACCTCTTGCGAAGTGAGGGAGAAGCTTATGCCGAAAAATTGAAATCTTTCGGTAAAGAGGTAGATTGCAGGACATACCCTGGTGTACCCCATGCTGTCCAGGCGATGGATGGGGTATTGGACATGGCGAGAAAGTGGATCAAAGATATGTGTACTTATGTGGCGGTTCAGTTTGGTAGACATCCTGCTGATGTTGCTATGGAGGTGGGTCGGCTCACAGCTTCGTTGAGTCCAAGTTCAGAGGTGAGATGTGCTGATGTGTGAGAACCAATGATAGGATCTGTATCCCGACAATGTAGAAGTCGACGTACCCCAAATTGAAGGTGGTGGACCATGGCTTCGACTTAAAACACCTATGGTCCTAGGAGAAGCTCCCATCTACCGAGCGGAAGATTCGACTTTACACTATGTTGATTGTCTGAAAGAACCTGCCGAATTGCATATACTCAAGCTTGACCCGACTACAGGGGAAGCTGCAGAGTGCCAACCTCGTATAATCCAATTGGAAGAATCAGTCACAGTGCAATTCTTCCGAGAGAACAAACCTGGATATATTTGCGCTTATTTCGCTGGAGTAGCCTTTTTAGATGAGGAGACTGGAAAATTGGAGATACTTAAAGAGATTATACCTCAAGATGAAAGGAGTATAAGAAGGTTTAATGATGGTGGTGTGGATGTGATGGGTAGATTCTGGTTAGCTGAGATTGATCGTAAAGCCTTGAGTCTAGGTATGGGTAGATTACCTCAAGATTACGGTGAACCACTCGGTAGATTGTGGAGATACGACCCAGATGGATCATTGCACTTGATGGAGAAAGGATTGGTATGTGGCAATGGATTAGCTTGGAGTCCTGATAATAAGACTAGTGAGTGGTTTTACGCCATGAGGCTGAGCACTTGAGGGCCAATTTAGACTGATTTGATATGTACTCGTAGTGTACCTGAACGATTCTGCTGCAGGATTGGTATTCGCCTACGATTTCGATATTCCCACTGGGTTACTATCCAACAAACGACTATTTATTGATCGAAGGGACCTCGGAGGTGAACCGGACGGTATGGTCGTATCTGTTGAAGGGGATTTGTACATCGCCATGTGGGCCAGCTCGAGGGTTATGGTTTATTCACCAGAAGGTAAACATCTGAAAGACATCAAATTCACAGCTAGGAATATGGCTTGTACCTCCTGGGGTGGACCTCATTACGATACACTCTATATCGCTTCTGCAACGGACAAGAGACCGAATAAGAATCCAGAGGATGATGGAGGTCATTTGTTCAAATATCATGTGGGCGTTCAAGGTTTACTTAAATATAAGTTTAAGGGTTAAATATATAGGTTTTAGATAGGTTAGCATCTGATGTTTTTGGTATTAGTGTTATGCATTGCTTCTTTGATTCGTCTCATCGTCGTCTTACTGGTTAAAACCCTGTCATGAATGATTGTAACGGACAAATATTGTATAGGTTCACATTGCCTCATGATAAGAACTTCCGTATGGCAGCTATGACTTCTTCGTTCTTCTCCTGATGTACCGAGTGATTGGCATTGGGTACGATAAGCAGCTCGGAACCAGATATACCCTGATGTATTAACTTGGATTGGCCTAATTCACAAAGTGCCAAGATTAGCCTGCAAGACTCCGGATGTAGCGAGAGGGAACACTCACTAGGAGGACATATCCAATCTTTATCACCGACAACTATCAAAGTCTTTGCTTTTATATCTTTCAGTTCGGGTCTATAATCGAAGTACTTCTCTTGTTCCGAATACAAATCGTCTATTCAAAACGATACCGGTATCGGTCATCAGCACCTCTTGGAAGACTTCATGGACATGTAGAATGAGGTTCACTCACTATGTACTTTGGCACTTAATCGCATACTCCTCGCTCTCTCCAACCCTTTATCAGCATCGTAGTCTGCTTCAGAGTACAGAGGTCCAATAGCGAACATGACCAATCGCATCTCGTCATCATCTACAAATGAGTTAAAGACCTTTTTGAGGAAGTTGAGCGATGCCAGTGGTGCGCGGGATAAACGCTGTTCGAGAACCTCCATAGCTTCCGTTTCGTCTGTACAGGAAAAAGATCACGATATTAGGTATTTGTAAATTTAAGTCAGGGAGTAGATGGTTTATGATTAACATCAAGTATTATGGGACTACTCACGCTCATAGGACGGTACCGTACCTCTCAATATCAGATGACTCAATCCCCCAGGATACGTGATCGCATATTGTTGAGCCAGATATCCCCCAAAACTCCCTCCGCATATTACCGCTTTGGCTTCTTTCTTGTTATGTTTTGCCACCAGGTATTGTCGGAGAGACTCGATATCCTCTACTAGGTGTGCGAATGTGTATGGAGGTGTATGGGATGATTGACCGTGACCTCTGAAATCGAAGGAAACGATGTGGTGGGTGGTTGACAGTGGTAGATAAGCTGAGAAGTCAGATTCGTGAGAGCCTAAATCATAGTATGTCATAGTCAGTCATGGCACTTTCAAGCATAACCATAATCATGGGATCTAATCATTGCGACCCACGGAAGAAAAATGTAAATACAGAGAGATTTGATCTGGACTTACCGAATCCCCTTCCACCATGAAGTGTGATAAACAACTGATTAGATACTTCCCCAGCTTCCCTGTACGCCAGGTCGGCACCGTTTATTCTGATATATTGTAGAGGTGGAGAGGAAGACATGGTAGTGAGACTGTTCAGACAATTGATCTTATTGGGGGAAACAATTGATAACTACGAGTATCATACGATAACATTACTTTATATCTCTTCGAGGGAAGACGAGATCTCGCTCGGTCATAACCGATTACGTGCTATCGATCGACATCCATCCCGAACATTCCCGCTCTATTGGACTACTGATTCAATAACGTTGACCAATGCAAGAAGAATGCCATGACAAACCATCTAATCAACTATACATATATACATGAGTTCTGGCCAAGCCTAGCCAATCTACTCTACCATCTACCTATGTGGCCATTATAGCTGTTAATCTGAAATGATGAGCATCGGGGTTGGTAGGGTGCGAGGTGTTTTGGGCTACTTCGCATGTAACGCTGAGCGAGAAATCATTTGATCTATCAGCTTTCATACGAAACACCGACTGAAAGTATTCACTCACTAATGATCACCCGGAGTGACTTTCTCATCTATATATGCGACGCTGTTTCATTCATGAGCGATCAGCCACAGAATGCAAGGTAGTAGAGGTGATCGATCATGTTGACACTTACATAGCGACGTTATACTGTTTCTTCCAATACCCTGCCAAATGAACTGCTCCTTTCTCGTTATCATCCACCCAGCATCGAGCATCACCAAGATTATAATGCTGACTTCGGAAATAGTACACAGCGACTCTGCAAGATCATCGTAGTGTCAGCGAGAATAGTCTAATGCAAAACTTGAATTGATAGAGAGAGTGTGAGAAAAGCGCATCACTGACCTTCCAGCAGTCACTTTGATCTCCACCCTAATCCTCGCTCCAGGGGTATCAGAAACCCAATAATGTTTTTCCCCATTCCACACAAAAGGTTTCCATCCCTCCGAACTAGTAGGTTTCATAGGATTCTCTTTATCATTCGCATCCGCACAGAACAATTCAGGCTGTATCAACCCCGTTATATGTTTACCCGAACTTGGATCTTCCTTCATCGGATTGACGACTTCTCTGAGTGGAGTAAAGATCCCAACGGGTGGAACGAAATATGGTGTAGTAGGTAAGACGAATTTCCTATTTTCCAATTTCAGTTTTTCCAATGGTTCAGTATCGAAGGTAGCTTCCCATCCTGGCGGTGGAGTAATTGGATCTATCAGATGTAATGTGTCGAGAGGGAATGGTGTATCGACGAAATTTGAGAATGGCTCGGAAGTCGATATGGTTTCTGATATGGAGGGTACGACGGGTAGGCCGTAGTGCGTTAACATGCATAATTCGGACTCTAGGTATGATATGAGGAGGTCGGCGAGTATGCGCTAGAGCGGTAACGGCCAATCATCAGTGATTATTCCTTCGGTCTTGAGACAATCTCAAGATAGAGGCTAGAATTATCAGAAAATATGGGATATATTCGTATTTACTCACATGCCCTCGTGCTTTGGGATGTACCAAATCCGGTTGGAAGAAAGCCTCTGCAGTCGATTTGGGGAACCTCAAATAATGATTGAACATCAACCTCTTCATCGATATGTACGGTACATCGTAATATAACGATATGGGTGCGTGGACAATTTGGGGATCACCATATCCTTGATCCTGAGCTACTTGAGGACTCCATGCTCCCAGTATCAAGATGGCAGGTTGGGTGGTGAATTCTGATAAAGCTCGGAGAAGTTGATCGAAGAATGCTTGATATAGGAGATCCCTATAGTATATATCGCATGGCACAATTAGCATCTATCAGAAGTTAGGATAGAGGGACGATAAACGATTTATGATAAGATCGGTAAGCTATGCTGAAATCTGGACCCCGACTCACGCTTGATCATTCACATCGAATTCTAACACTATCAGGTCTGTATCTGTCGCTATGTGATGTGTACCGCAGAAAGCGTAGTAGCTCGAGTCCATACCACCTATAGCACCATTCATAAAATCATGATCCGCCTAAAATCGATTTGGATACACCCATGATCAGTTCGATATAATCTTATCTACCGATGCCGATGTATATTGGCAGGATTGGAGATGTTAGAAGTAACGCACATCTGGAAAAGTATTTTCAAACCACTGTTTCAACAACGTCGTATAACATCCTGGTCCAGCTGGATCACCTTGTGGGTAGTCTGCACTTGGGTGCACACCGTGACATGCGGATACTACAGTGGTTGACGGATGAATTAGCGATTACTTATACTCTTAAGAAGATGTGATCATTGTAAAATTGTAGATTGGTTAGACATACCACTTCCACCCAATACACCAATCTTAAGTCCTTCCCCCTCTCTAGCCTTCTGTAACATCCTTCTCATCCTGGCTCCAGACCCTTGAACCAATCTACTATTCCTCAGTCCCTCTTCGTTATAGACGTCACACAATCGACGTCCTTCATCCGTTATACCACACGTACATCCTTCCACTATCTTCTCTTCATACACTTTTTCAGGTACGAGTTCGGAGCTCGATCCAGATGAAAAATGGACTTTCGGTAATGGTGGTAAACCCTTGACATGGGGATGTATCAAGGCATAGATGAATAACAGAAGGAACGGAAGTGATATTGCGAACAGCGGTTTCCACCATTTCTTCACCACGTAATGCAGTGTTGGGTGCCTCCTGTGAAAAGATGAATGACGATGTGATCTACTTGAGGAGGACGGTTCACCATTGGATAGAAGTGGTTGAGAATGGGGATGATTGTCGGTTGAGGAAGATGAAGGTTGTCCGTAAGATAGTAGCTCGTGGTCGTCTTCACTATCGCTTGAAGCTCCCATCGTTTTCTTCTGTCGATAGACGGTAGTATCACACTTTATGTACGGGGTATCTGCGAGGTTGTACTATATGCTCATGGCTGCCTGTTGATAGCTCATCTTCATCATGATATCATTGCATCTCCTCATTTCATCCACTCAAACTCAAGACTTTTGTATATGACCCGACGCGTTGCTCGTATTTACGTAATGATGCACGTGCATCACTCAATACTTGAAATTCCCACTAACTTTACCCAACAAGAAATCCCCATAAACCACTTCATCCTTCTCTTCCACTTCTATACCTTCCTCCTTGGCTTTCCGCTCAGCAGCTTCCAGCAATTTCACTCTAGCATTGAAGTTGGGCTCGTAGAAGAATGGGATGGATACCCTGTATGTGGGTGATTTATGTATAACCCGATGTAGAGTCGATGGGTACATTCCTCCTGTCCAGATTTCCCACATCTCGCCTATGTTCACGATTATACACCCTTCGATGGGGTCGGCGTTGATCCACTGATTTGATCTTGAGAGGACTTGGAGAGAGGATGGGATTGGATCGGCGTGCAGGAGACTGAGACGAAATGCGCAGTATCAGTATCTAACATTGTGGAACGCACACCAAGATGGGAACGTAACAGCCTAAAGAATTCATGTAGGAGTAGAGGCGTAGGGGACCTAGCCGTATACATCTTTAAGAGTACTCACGTCAAACAACCATAATCTTTGTGTTCACCACATGAGATACCATCTGCGCCATTAGGTAAAGGGGGATATCCTATGAGGATGTAAGCAGATCTTGCCAGCAAGTTGTGGGAGAGTGTTATTTGACATACCGATGACCCTCATTACCCAGAAACTATCATCTACCATCCCTCCTAATTCATCCCATTCCTCCGAGGTCATACCCAGTCCATCGGCCATTGCGTGCATCACAGCCCATCCAAGGACTTTCATCTTCTCTATCCACTGTTCCAATTTCGGTTTGAACGATTCCGGTTGACTAGGCCATTGATTAGGTCCATCTAGGGGTTTGAAGTTTCTTTCACCATTTCCATTTGATTTTGGATCATCGTTATCCTGGGTAGATTTGGTGTATGGGGAAGGAGCATAGAGGTCTAGTCCCTCGTGATGATCGACTTTACCTTTTGTTATATTCTGATGCAGTTTTTGGTATCCTGTCGACTCAATAAATCGTGATCAATTACTTCTTCAAAAACATGTGTAACATAGGAAAGGGAGATGATTGAGCTTACCTCTCACGCCATCACTTTTCTCCAAGCCTATACTTTCCTTCTCCTCCCTCGGTCGATGGAAGAACTCCCTACCCAGTTCCAAAACCTCTTTCATCTCTTCTTTCAACAGGTAGGAGTCGACCTTCAGATATAAGAACCCTATATCTCTACATGCTGCGTGAATGCTCCTGGCGGTAGCTTCTCTGCTTGGTTGGAGGTCAGAGGGGGATAAGGGGTTCAGATGCGGTAAGAGTGAAGAGGGAGGGAGGTAGGGGAGGGGATCTATGATTGGTAAGCTATCTGGCATGGTCGGTATTGTTGCTGTTGCACTGCTGTTGTCGTTGCTAGCAAGTAATGATCGCTTCTATCTCTGCTACATGCCAGTCCGTTATAGGTGTCTGAATAAGTGATACTATGCTCATACCTACAGAGCGCTTAAGATGCTTTGAATCCTTCTTATCTCTCTTGACCCCGTAAGTTAAACGCTTGGATCGCATCCGGTTACCAACATATCTTAGCCGCATCCGCCCGGATCAGATTCACATGGCATGGTTCATCCAGCTGATGTTACCAAGGTGTTAATTACGTCATTCCCATCGGTGACAGTGCGTGTTGAGCAGAGTGAGGAAGGAATGGAATGCCAACAACCCGATTCACATCACCATATATACATATATACAGCATCACCACCATTGCATACATCAGAGTTGAGAATAATCAGTAATCAGCAATTAATCAACATGGAAGGAGTAAGTACTTTCATCAATCCCGCTTGTGAGAAAGGAATCGGGAGTGCGAAGGTCCTGCTACTGCGACTATCCTTTTAAGGGAATGGAACAAAGGAGACGGCAGGGTGATGGGAACAAGATAGTCTGATGGTTCGAATTCGGACTCTATATGGGTGAATTCTGACTCCATATATGTGCTATCGCAGAACATCGATAACGCCAGACAATACTTGAACAGCGGCGAGGGACAAGGATTGAAACAACAGCTTTTCGGAGGTGAGTTGGGCAGTCTCATGTCATCCTGGCCTTTACTAGTCAGAACAGGATGGTAATAGCTGATATACGTTATGGTGAATAGGAGATCAACCCACTGGTGATCCTCAAGCTGACGCTCCATCCTTCGACCATCAAGGCAACCCCGGTCAACCTGGACAATTCGGACAAGAAGGTCAATTCGGTGCTGTCACTGGCAAAGGTTTCGGAGGTGGGTTTGCAGGTGGCAACCAGTCTCAACCTCAAGGCCAAGGACAAGAAGGCAAGAGATTTGGAGAAGTTACTGGACAAGGATTAGGTGGAGCCTTAGAAGAGAAAAAAGCGGAGAAGAAAAGTGATTATGAAGGAATGGATGTAGGGGATAGTAAGTGATTTGATCGATTTACATATAACATGTACTGTTTCGTTAGGATGTACTCTATATGATGTAGAGTGATCTACTTCGCATATTCTATGCGTTGATGGTCGTCTTATCTGTCTTATTTGTTTTGAGCGATGTTGGTATGTAAGATATAAGTAATGACTCTCCGGATCACTTCATAGGCACAGCAACAGGAGGATACGGCAAGAACGCCCAAGGATTCTCTTTCTCAAGACAAAACCAGATGGGTACCGATCATGATAACCATGCGAATCCCGGTGGAGTTTACGGCAACGACGATGACCACAGAGAAGGTATTAAAACTGGTTATTCCACTCCTGGATATAGGAAGGAAGGTGATGATGAGGAAGAGAACGCTAGGAGATTGTGAGTTTATCTGTGCATGCTGTATAATATATGGTAAGAGGATGTAACTGATTGATTTCGTTCTGCAACTCGATCGTTGCAGAAACCAAAATGTGAGTTTACCACTTGCGTGTCTCGTTTGCTTAATTTTTCATCATTCAAGAAGGGTTACTCCATTGACATCGCTCCTGATTTGGAATAACACGCTGACTTGCTCTGCACAATCTTTAGGTCTACGGCCAACAAGCTGATGATAGAGGTGCGAAAGGGAATGACTATAACGAAGCTGAAATCTGAGGTTGAGGTTGATCTTATGAGGCTTGAGGTGATGCAAGTAGTGCAAGAGTAAAGTCTCGGATTCTATGTACACCAGATGAAGAACGATATGTTATGAGATGATTTCCTAACCTTTCGAGTAGACGATCAGACCCATACAGTATATCTTCGAGCGATTCATTGAAGCCTACTCACTACCTAGCTCGACATTTCCTGATTCCTTGTGCCAGAATTCCAGTTCTTTAACAACCTTTCTGGTAACGTGAACATCAGTGCGGAACGAGTAATGGACGAAACTCAGTCTCGAATTCGGGTGCGTGATAGAGTGTCTTCGTCTCCATCCATTGTGACCAATTGCCAGTCTTGCCACTCACCTCACCGCTCTAGTAGCATTTGTCCAGTAGACTAAATTTGAACTGAACATGACTCGATACTTCATCTCATCGCTGAAAGAATTGTCACACAACATGCGGAAATTCAAAACTCCGTGGGTGAATCTAGTAGATAGTACTAATGTGTAGTTCAAAGGAATTACGTGTGGCAAAGTGTTTCAAACAAGCGGAGAGCCTCGATAATCTCCCCTGTTGGATTTGTGACCGTCCCACTTGTCAAGGGGATTCCGCAAAAGTGCGACGAGCAGACCGAAAGCGATTTGTAACAGATCATCGTTACAAACCAGTTGACCAGCTCATATTCTTGAGTTCTGCCACAAGCAGATACTGGGAAAAGAAGGATCGGATCCATTATACCATGTCATCGAGTACTGGTCTGTTGATGTTTGGACATGACATTCTTTACAAAAAAGAAAGCTGACAAGAAAGAATGACATTCTCGTCAAGACCCCGCAAGTGTATCAGAGTTCGTCGTCAAGGGATGTCAGAAGCGAGTCGGACACAAGTATTCCTAGTTCACGAGGAAAGCTTCTCGCCGACACTGTTTCATCACGTCATATGCTCTCTTGGAGGATCTCCTTTGTTACGCTTTCCCTGTTGAAGCTGATCTTCTTTAGGTTTCGTGCTGAATGAAAGACGTATAAAAAGGACGGATTGAGCAGCGAAATCCTGATTGCCCAGCCTCAACAGGTGAGCACCCAGCGATCTGTAAAGTCCAGTTGTCAGGACAAATTATCCAACGAGTAGGGTACCGAAAGCTATCATGCCAATTTTACGAAAACGATCTCAACCGTCGGCCCCTAGATCCCCTTCGGACGGGCGAAGTACGGCCACTCGAAGCTCAACAAGGGAGCGCAGACCGCCACCTTCCACGCCGTATGGAGCGAGTCCCTTGCTCAGCACTCGACCTACCCCATTAGCTGGTGGAGATTCCAGATTACGTCAGTCGGAGTTCAAAGGGTGGCAATACTTTGAAATTTCAGATACTGATGATAGCAACAATGACAAAAGTCGTGAGTCCAATCGCCTCTTTACTGCTCCGGTAATCTGAAGAGACCCCAATCCAATACAACTGATTTGGCGTATGCTATGAAACCGACAGCAACCCCGAGAGAGGCCAGCCCTGATGCTATCACCGTCATGCCTCGAGGTGAGTAAATATTCTTCGATCCACTTTCGTCAACACACCGGTCGTAACTGACAGGATGCACTGTATGGAATCTCAGCACAAACTCAAAGCGGTAAGCTTTGGTTTCAAAACATTCATTCATTTTCCTCTTATAGCGATACGGTATGCGCTGACTCAAGCTTCAGGTGTCTCCACTGATGATGACCTACCCGGCCTTGAGCATTGGACAAAGGGTAAAGGTATGAATGATGAAAAGATCAACAATATCAAGCATTTTCTCAGAGCGTCCAAGGGTTGGGATGCAGAACTGAAAGATACCATCAGTGCATTGAACTTTGAAGAGCAACCGGAGTATATGGCGGATATAATGGCAAGATGTAGATTCACTGGATGTTCACATCACGATCTGGAATCCCTAAACCTCTCTGTTGACCGATTGATCAAGTATGCTGAGAGCGATGCTCACAGAAGTATCGTTTTCAACCATGCTACAAGAGGTTTATCCCTCTGTAAAGACCATACTTCAGACGAGTTGTCAAATCTCCCGCAGACTAGACTGAAGGATTTCAAGGTTTGTGGACATACGATCTTATCGGAGCATTGGGTTCTAAAAGAGGATGAGCAAAGAGCGTATACTAGGCAAATTCTCGAAAGTCAAAATCTGATGTGCGATGTGAAGATCCCCATTTGGGAAGAGAAACAGTCCGATGGATCTTGGAAAGAATTGTATCTCTTCCGATCTATAGGACCTGATACATCTGCCTCTGAACCACCCACACACCTATGTTCGTTGGTTTCTACCCTAGAAACGGATGATAAGTGGGTGGGACGTGATTAGGTACCCAGTTCCTCACAAGAAGCACTGAAGTGATTTGTTTTTTTTTATGAATTCGCTTCGTTGGTCATACAGTGGAGACTTGCAATATCTACTATCGGAAGGTACTTATCTCACCAGAGCATACAATACATCTCTTGATTGGTCTTCATATCTATTCTGCGTATCCCATGCATTTTCTTTCTGGTATTGAGTTCGGCCGAGAATACAGTAATGAAATTTACCTCAATTGCATTTTGCCGGACAAGGGCCTGGCAGTGCCACATACAGTACAGTAGGTTACAGTACAGCACCAGCTGTCTTTCTCTCAAGCACATTGCGCGGAGAAAGCTTTGCATATTGTTGAGTTGATACTCTTGATCACCCTTTCCACAAAAAGAAGCGAGGATCAATAGGAAAATCATCTAGGAGTATGTAGTTCGGGACATTCCACGTATGTACTAACTATGATGAACCTTTGGCACGCGGAGTGGCGAAAGTGATGTCCCCCCTCATTAGCATTGGTGAACGTCAAGCCAGATGCTGACGCGTGACAGTATGCATTGTCGGTCCACGAAGGAAGCAAAGGAGCGTCGTCTTCCAAGAAGTATTTGTCATACACTCAAGAGACAACCGTGCAGGATGGAGCACAAAGGGTGGCACAAGTGAAACTTCACCGTTTGCTCCCCCGAACCTCCATGACGAGAAGAGAAGCCAAAAACTTCGTATATGGGCCTGCAAGGTAGTGACATGCCTTGTCCCAAGTACTTTCTCAGTCCGGAATATTTCGTTCATCCTTTGACATACATCTGTTACGGGTGAGAAGACACAACCGGTGTTTCGCCGTGAGACTGTGAAAACGCTCACAGTAAGCTAAAGTCCTTTCATGCCGAGTAAAGATCTTCTTTGAAAGGTAGAACATGTTGACAGTGGAGCCCATGAAGGTATAAAATGCAGCACTGATTTAGAATCTCCTCATAGATGTTCAATGCTCCACTGAGTAACACATACCTGTCATACTGGTTTCGGAAAAGATACAGGATGCTTCCTAGACGTATAACAAGAAGTCAGGCTAAAGCTTCCCAGCCTCCTGCTTCGCAAGCAAGCGCCACTGCTATATCTGGACATGCAAGACACTCAAGACGTACAGATGTCGAGCCCACTAGGCAGTTCAAAGGGTGGGAATACGTTAGCGGTGAGTACTTGGCCCAAGAGTGCGGTAGTCGCTTGATCGGATGATATCTTGCAGATGATGAAGCAACACCTCAACCTGAAGTTCAAGGTGAGCGAGCTCATCAGTTTTTATATTTATGATAATTTTGCTTACGATCATGTAGACCTATCGGCAAATGCACGAGCAAGAGAAGTTCGAGCAGCGACCAGAAGAACCAACGCTGCCTCTCGACAGGAAGAGCGTGATTTGGAAAGAATGATCAGAGAATCAATGACAGAGCCGGAAGCCACTCAAACACGTCAAACACTAGTTGAAGAAGAGGCTGAGAGAAATCCAATCGGTATGTTAACACTTATGCTTTGGGAGATGTCAATCATAGCTAACTTTGAATTGAGTGCTTGGAGATTCTTCCCCAGAGGACACAGATGGTGAGTTCCGACCAGGCATGGTTGTCTATCTTTGGCTTATATACCTTTGAATACGGCAAGACGACGAATTTCATACACCTGGCGTTCCCGGAAAGATGCACATGCCTGCTATGGATGACGATCAACTCAGTGATGTATCATGATTATTCTTTCCTGTGCGGTATGTTGATGGAATATTCAATCCCGACAGACGACCTGGAGGAGGTGGACGTACAGCTACAGAATCCGGTGATCACTGTCGAGGCTTCAACTGGACCTGGTATGTTAATCATTTGGTTTGGCGGAAGTCCAAGTTCTTATTGTCTTCATGATCGATTTCTGCTGATGGTGGATTGAACTGGTCGTACCATCATCACTTGTTAAGGTTCCGTGGCGACTGCGACCAGACGCAAGGGCAGAGCGCCAAATAAGAGCAGACAAAATCATGGTGTATACGTTCTGCGCGATGGTGAGTCACACCAGGTCTCATCGGCTGACATCACCTCTTCCTCTTCTTTCTGAAGCGGATTACATTTTCATGGAATTACTGCTGAGGTTCGTGCCTAACTTAGGAGACGAAGAGCCTCAATGGCTGAAAGAGAAAACATGGTATTCGACTGCAAGTCATGCCCAGTACGAGACAAACACCTTGCTCGACAGAGCCGTCGCGGTATCTATAGAAAAGGACTCAAATTTCAAGAAGTCGTCAGTGGGCAATGCGGGTCTTCCGGATCTTCAAGCCATTGTCAGGTCATGCAGTCAAACCGGATGCCAGTATTCGGCAGAGACTCTGCAAGGGTATCATCTCTCACAGTTGGCTGAGTTCATGTCCGGACGTCCTTCCCAACAGGACCATGACAGTTTGATCCGCACGAGTATCACGAAAGGAACGGCGAGGTGCACTGAACATTCGGATGGAGAGCGATACCCTTATCCACCCGCAAGAATCGCTGGATGGGCTAAATGTGGTCATCTCGAGCCACAGTCACGTGGTACTAAGAAGCATGGCCTTGAGATGCCGATTTGGTTCATTACCGAGGAAGATGGGACAGAAAAACCTTCCAGAATGTGGCATATCGCTAACGACAATACCAAGACACTCACTGTCACTTGCTCAAACAGAGATGCTGCATCTTGCGTTCATTCCATTCGTCAAAAGATAGTCAGAGTCAAGAAACGTGAAGATGAGGACGCACTGGCCGCCGCAACTTCGCAGGCCAGTGCCCAGTCACTCATGCCGCCTCCTAGCCTTCCCCATGTACTCTTCCAGCCTGGACACCATGGTGCGTCTATGGCGCAAACAGAGGGAAGCAAGTATGGGTCAAGCAATTGGCGTACGTCCCATATGAACTTCTTCAATGGTAGTAGCCGGGAAGAGATTGGTCTGGTGTTAGATGAGTTTCACGAATGGTCCTGCTGGACCTGCAAGAAAGCTGTAGGGAATCAACCAACTCCAAACAGTAGCCGATTAGAAAAGTATAAATGGATGTTTACAGATGAATACCAAAAAGCAATGGATGATCGCGTCGAGTATGGAGCTTTCGTGTGTGATGACGAGGAATGCAAAAGTGGCAGACGAGACTTTATGCATGAACAAGGACATCAAACCATCAAGTGCCCAAGCTTACAAGGTTGCTCGACCACTTTCAACATGGTCAATAATGATACCAGAAACGAGGACTTTATAGTCAACCAGACTAATACTAATCCTCAACAGATTTATCGACTCTGTTCACAACCGTGCACGGCGATGACCTCCCTTAGAGTAGCTGACTCGAACTATCGCACTTCTGGGCAACAATTCAAAGATGCCAGAGCCCTTATAGAAAGGAGTCAATCCCGAGGTAGAAAGAGAAATAGAGATGGATACGGTGAATATGTACCTAATTCCAGAGGCTCCTCGGCTTCGGGAATGAGTGCTACCACTGTGGGTACAATGGGAATGTCCGCCCTGAATGTAGCCGCCACCGCTTCTAGCCTAATCAGTGGTTCGGAAGAAGGAGGCAGAAGATCCCAGATCGCTCGAACGGAATCTCCAGATAGTGGATGGCGATGATTGATGGGCTTATCGGCATCAAATCATGTTTTCAGATTCTTCTGGATGATTTGATTACAAAAGTTTTGCTCTGGCCTTTTTCACCTTACAAGATTGACCACCCTCTTCATATATGTTGATAAATGCGTCTTATCCGTTTCCAGCATGCATCAGGTCCTTCGACCATTCGATGTTCCCGTATAAGATTCTGCGGTGGTCTACGAAAGGCTATGCGGAGTGATTTCTCGCATGCAAGAGCACTTGTATGAATGTAAATAATATACGGTTACCCCCAAGGAGCCATTAATGAATATTTGAGTACTATCGAAGCTATACCTGTAGCCGGAAGGATCGGTGAGCGCGATCGGCTCGAGTACTTTTGGCGGTCCTAATCCGTCTGTCGCCCTGTCGGCTGATTGCACTTCTTCTTGAGAGCGACTAAGTAAGATAACATACCATGTACGGACTTTTGAATGTTCCTCATGGTTTGGGAAGCATTGGAATAGTAAAAAGATCTTAGCGCGCTCGGTAATCTTACAAACTCTTGCCATGGGTCATGCTTTCAAGCGCGGCGACCACCCAGAGAACGATGAGACTGGGGTATTTCCCCAGTAGGCTCACTGATGGTTCGTTGATGGTTTGTTGAACGATTGCATAATATGCTTACAAAATAGACCTTCCTAATCACTGTCGTCTCCACTTCCATATCCACCTAAAAGCGAAGCCATCCCGGCGGGTTTCGCTGGCACTTTCCTCTCTTTCACTCTTTCTTGGTCCTCCAGCGCCTGCTTCTTAGCTAATTCAGCATAGAACTTTAGATTATCCAATGCGTCCGCATCGAAGAATCCTCCATTGGTATTTTTAACTTTCTTTATTGGTCTTCCTGGCTCTTTCTCATCTTCGTCGTTAGGCTGTTCAGGTACTTCTTCTTCATCTTCTTCGTTATCCTTCGATTGTTCGATATGATAAAAGTCCTGTTCGTCCCCTTCTTCCAATGCTCTGACTGTTTGTGCAGCTTCCACCAAATCTTCATCCAACATTCCTGCAATGGCTTTCTGTCCCATATCTTCAATACGTCTGGCTTCGGCCTTCTTCTCTCCTGGATTAGGATCCTCAGTTGCCCATCTACATGCAACACATGATTCGGTTAGCTCTCCGTTCTATCAAAGGTCTATCTCAATAGTTCAAGATTGTTAAGCTTACCTAACGTTCAATATCTCATCACCATCCATACTCTGATTTGCCATGGCCTCTTTTGCGAATTGAGCGTTCAGCTCTGAATCGTACATCACGAACGCCACACCTCGATTATATAGTATATTCCCTGTCATGTTGGAATCGTCATCGTCAGTATTGCCTACAGAGGGGAACGTCGACAAGAGGTGTACTTACATCTTAATATCTTCCCCCATTCTCCGAAATGCCTCAAGAGCGTCTCCTCAGTTTGCTTCTTATCTGGACTTTCGTGTATTTTCCCTACATATAATGTCCTATTCACTCGATTGAAAGATCCCACACCACCCATATCATCCCTGTAATCACCATGTTTCTCTCTTCCAAAACAGTCTCGAGAGTTGTCTGGCAGTTGATCTATCACAGTGAATGTCAGCGATATGACCATGTAGGAAGGAGAGCAAATGAGGCTTACGATTGGGTAAAGGTAATCTATGAAGGTAATTACACTCGTGTCTATCAACTCACCACGAGTCAGCGAAACGGCCAGGACAAGGGTGACACGGTCAAAGGATTACTCACCCATATGGACAGCATCCTCTGGCGAAGAACAAACAACAATACTTGTTGCCCGTAGCATCCGCTCTAGTATATCCAGCGTCTCTAGCTATTATACATCGTGTCTGAGATAACGTTTTACTACGTAGCATATCTGCGTGAGCTTATGTCCATACCTTCGATGATTTGAGCAGAGCTCACTTCGCCAAAGCATCTTCCTTATCCCCTCCTGCCCACTTATTATACCATATATCTATACGATTCAGTCAGCTGCAAGTACGTGATACTCATGGGGGTCGAAGTGACTTACTGTACTCTTTTCCCGGTTGAATAGCCTCGCTCTTGTCTACTTCTCCCTCGGCGACTTGCTTTCGAGCGGGCCTCAACTTCCTCTTGGGTGCTACTGTAGCTGTAGTCGACATCTTTCTTGATAAATTGTCGATGTTTTGAACACTGCAAGCTAACAGATGATTAACTTCTTTGCTCTTTCAGCACTTTCAAGTTGTTGTTGAGCATTTGCGAATGAGAGGTGGCAAAGTGCTTACGTAACGGATACCCGATGCACGATCCGTCTATGACGAAACCATCCATACATTTCAGATGGATTTCATCGAATTCTTGACTTATTCATCTATCCTCTGCCCAGCTTGATAGAAACCATCTTGCAGCCGACAGAAGAGTTTCAGGATCATCATGCCTGTAGAAGAAGACGAGTCACTCGCCGACGCTACGTTCCTCGAGCTGTTGCACACAGCTGGACACCCTTCATCGAGCGATGCACTCTCAAGTGAAGAGCTCGCGTCAGCTCTAGGGATCGATGGACCACTGAGCAAGGAAAGAGCATTGGAACTGCTGGAGAAGGAGGTGCTAGCTTCTGTGGAGAGTTTACAAGGTGATGAGCTTTGGAGATGGCAGGTGTAAGTGAAACCTTCGTCCATCGATCAGCGATCCAGTCGTTGGACTAATGTTGATGGTCGTTCTAGTCAACCTCCAGTAGACCTGCCGATCCCACCTCTGACGCTGAGACCACTTTACCAAACACATACTGTCACACCTTCGTACAAGGGTATAGACGGTACTTTCACCCATTGGCGAGAAGGTCTAGCACCCAAACCACCTGCTCATCCCACATTATCCTCTTCGACAACCCGAGCACCAGGATCTCTACAGAATTTCGTTAGAGGAAAGGGAAGCTATGCACCCTTTTTACCTGGTGGATTAGAGGCCGCTGCCAAGCCTGAAGAAGAGGAGAATGAACAGGAGGAAGAGGAAGAAGACGAAGGGTGGAAGACTAGAGCTCCGGGGATGAGAAGGGGAATCAAGCTTGAGGGGGGTGAGTCACCATCTTCTGCTTCACGATGATATACATGAGCCTCTCACTAATTCCGATTTGATGGCTCGTCGCAGCCGACGAATTCCTGGCGGAAATGCTAGGCCAACAGTCTATAGCGCCTAAAGCTAAGCGAAGGAGGAAAGAGGGGGAGTTTGAACCTCAGTTAACAATCTCTAGATTAGGAGATGAAGATGCAGAGGAAGAAGTGGAGCAAATCAGTACAAACGGTCACGCAGGACCAAGTAGTAAGAATGTGGATGATCTATTGCCCATAGGCGTATGTCTTCTGTTGCCTACTAGTACGCTCCGATACGCTGATGTCGTCTTCCACTAGCGACTTCCCGCTCCTCCACCACCGAGAAGACAATTCAAGGCTGCTGTACATAAGGAATGGGCGCATGTAGTAGATGTCAATCAGCGGCTTGTCAATGTGAGTCTGATTTCACCTTCCGCTGAACGACCTTGGACTATCATATTGATGAGTTATACTTGCAGTTCAACGAGCTCGTCCCAGAAATGGCAAGAGACGTGAGCTGATCATCGCATGTACGTGTGCATCAGCTAATCACATAATGATTCACCTATTCTCAGTACCCCTTCGAACTTGATAACTTCCAGAAAGAAGC
Source organism: Kwoniella botswanensis (assembly GCF_036426115.1). Classification (NCBI taxonomy): domain Eukaryota; kingdom Fungi; phylum Basidiomycota; class Tremellomycetes; order Tremellales; family Cryptococcaceae; genus Kwoniella; species Kwoniella botswanensis. The sequence continues at coordinate 14,238,731 of NC_088599.1, read as the reverse complement.
TGTATACAGATTGGAAATGGGAGATAGTGTCTTCGTTGCCGCACATACCTCAGCTGGTAAGACTGTTGTAGCGGAGTATGCTATCGCCTTGGCAGCGAAGCACATGACGAAGTGAGTACCTTTTCTGGGGATCAAGCGAGATTGCTTCTAACTCAACTATGTAGAGCTATCTATACATCCCCTATCAAAGCTTTATCGAATCAGAAATTCCGAGATTTCAAGACCACCTTCGACCCTTCGACTGTCGGTATTTTGACTGGAGATGTGCAGATCAACGCGGAGGGTAGTTGCTTGATTGTGAGTGACTTTCCCGCGAACAATGTGTTTATTGTGAACTTGATGCTAATACATACAACATCATCGAGTTTAGATGACCACCGAAATTCTACGAAGTATGCTTTACAAAGGGGCGGATCTGATCAGAGATGTGGAGTTTGTCATTTTTGATGAAGTGCATTACGTGAACGATGCTGAGGTGAGCAGATGACCTACAGTCTCATGAACGACGCTGAATGTGCTTAAATAGCGAGGAGTTGTATGGGAGGAAGTGATCATCATGTTACCAGAACATGTCAATATAATATTGCTTTCTGCTACGGTTCCGAATACCAAAGAGTTCGCGGATTGGGTAGGGTGAGCAATGCTTTTCTAAGCACGTTATATATACATTGTGCTGATTCGACGACGTATAGCCGAACCAAGAAGAAAGATATCTATGTCATCTCGACACCTATGCGACCTGTTCCATTGGAACATTTCCTCTGGGCCGGTAAAGACATACATAAGATCGTAGATTCTAAATCGCATTTCCTCGGTGATGGATACAAGAGTGCTCAGGAAGCTTCAAGGAGGAAACAAGATAAGGAACGAGAAGCCAACGGATTACCACCTGTACAACGAACGGGTGGTAGAGGAGGAGCACCGACCAGAGCCAAAGATCTACCTACGGGCAAGAATGCGCCTTTCACGAAGATCGGGGCGGGACGTACGCATACTAATCGAGCGGGTGGGAATGGTGCGCCTGCACCTGCTGTTGCCTCTCGAGGAGGAAGAGGAGGTGGGAGAGGTGGCTTTGGTGGAAGAGCAAGTCACCAATTGGACCAAAATGTCTGGACACACCTTATCAATTACCTCAAGAAGAACTCATTATTGCCTGTCGTCAATTTCGTGTTTAGTAAGAAGCGATGTGAAGAGTATGCTCAAACGCTTGGGGCGATGGATCTCAACAGCGCAAAAGAGAGGAGTGAAGTCCATTTGACGTGGGAAAGGGCTTTGACTAGGTTGAAGGGTCAGTGAATGGGTTTGCTGTATAAGATCACCTTAGCTGATGTTTCCTCCGATGAATAGGGTCCGATAAGACTTTACCTCAAATCTTGAGGATGAGGGATTTGCTTAGTAGAGGTATAGGTGTACATCATGGTGGATTGTTACCTCTGGTGAAAGGTAAGCTGTCAAGCGCATCTCCATTGAAAGACTTAGCTTACTTTGACCTGCAGAGGTGGTTGAGTTACTGTTTTCACGAGGGCTCGTCAAAGTATTATTCGCAACCGAAACATTCGCTATGGTGAGTGATCTACGATTTTACATTGCCAAGTCCGATCACCAATTTGCTGATATTTGGAATAACCAAATAGGGAGTCAACATGCCAGCTAAATGTGTAGTCTTCTCTGGTATCCGAAAACATGACGGAACATCTTTCCGAAACCTCTTACCAGGTGAATATACTCAAATGGCTGGAAGAGCCGGACGAAGAGGACTGGACACAACCGGAACTGTCATCTTATTAAGTGGAGAAGAATTACCCTCAGTCACAGAATTGAACGAGATGATGTTGGGTACTCCGAATAGATTATCATCACAATTCAGATTAACATATAATATGATATTGAACTTATTGAGAGTGGAAGCGCTTAAGGTGGAGGAGATGATCAAAAGGAGTTTCTCGGAGAATGCCACGCAAAAAATGGCTCCAGAACAACAAAGACAGATTGCTCATGTGAGCTGTCGTTTCCCGTTTCTGGATAGAGTGAACGAAGGTCAATAAGCTAATGACTCTTCGTGGGAGTTAGGCGGAAAAGCAATTATCCAGATTACCTAATGTCGAGTGCGATGTCTGTAAAACGGATATTGATGCGTTCTACGAGCTCTCTTCAGAAGTGGTCAGACTCAATCAATCAATCTTTAAGCAGGCTTCGTACGCTCAGAATGCAACTAAGATATTCGTCCCTGGAAGAGTCGTGATCTTGCGTAATGGTGTAAGCTGTGTTGTGATCTGAAGTGTCGAAAACAGCTGATCATTCTGGTTAGCATCTGCCTGGGAATCTCGCGATCTTACTTCGAAGTGCGACTAGCCTCACAACTGATGGAGTTAAATCCGATGCGAAAGCTTGGAGGATGTTGGTCCTTGTTACTCCAGGCCAGAGATCAAGGAAGGAAGGTGAGTAGCATTTGCTCTACTGACAATTACTCTGCATGGGACAAGCGCTGATGGGTGAAAATGCGAGTTGCAGATGTCAAGGAATCCGAAGTGCCTCCTCGTTGGCCGCCTGTCTTACCTAAAGGTTCTTTCCCTAATCCTCAATGGGAGATCGGTGTCTACGATACTACCAGTTTGTCCTTTGTTGTGAACCGTATACTCAAAGTCAGTAAAGATGTCATAAACCTAGCATACGAGATCTTACCCTCTACTACGTGTGACTGACGTCGTATGATATATCAGGTCGACCATTCCGGTATCGTCGATAAGAGCAGTAAAGATTCACGAGACAAAGCGTTACACGACTTGACGATTTTACATGAAGAACTATCGTCTGTTCCTGAATTACCAGAAGTCGATTGGTCAAGAATCAGAGCTGTCGAATTTGTCGACGCGATCAGACAAAGGGCAATTCTACATGATAGGTTGAACAAGCTGGGCTGTCAATTATGTAGTGATTTCCAAGAACACGTAAGTAATTGTTACTTAAAACTTCCCGAAGACGGAGAATATTGACATGCTTCTTGTATAGTACTCGATCCTACATGAGCGCAAAGTAGTCGAGTCTGGACTAGTCGCCCTTAAGTTATCTCTGTCCGATCAGAACCTAGAACTATTACCAGACTATAATTCCCGAGTGGAAGTTCTCAAGAAATTGCAATTCATCGATGAGAACTCTACGGTACTCCTGAAAGGTAGAGTAGCATGTGAGATCAATTCTGCACCAGAATTGATTCTGACGGAATTGATATTGGAGAACATCCTGAGCGAATATGAACCTGAGGAAGTCGTTGCGTTACTCTCTATCTTTGTTTTCGTTGAGAAATCAGACTCTCAACCTGTTATTCCACCGAAGATCCAACAGGGGTTAGAAGTGATTTACAAGATTGCGGATCAAGTTGAGAGAGAACAGGATAAATGTAGTGTGCAGTATGATCAGTTTGATGAGAAGTATAAGGTAGGGTTGGTTGAGGTTGTTTATGAGTGGGCGAAAGGAATGGTAAGTGGTGTTATATCTTCGTTTCCAACCTTCGACCATGATTTTTGGATTCACTCGGCTTCAATTTCCTTCGTTCATGCGTCGCTGGCACTTAAAGCTGTTGATAATTTAAGCTAATTTCCAATTTTCTCAGCCATTCAACCAAATTACCGAACTCACCGATATACCCGAAGGAACCATTGTGCGAGTCATCACGCGTCTAGACGAGACGTGTAGAGAGGTCAGAGACGCAGCGAGAGTGATCGGTGATGCGGAACTGTTCCAGAAGATGGAAGCTGCTCAGGCGTTGATCAAGAGGGATAGTGAGTGTTACCATTGCTGAGGAAGATTAAAGGTAGAGTACCAATCAGCGAATGCTAATTTCCCCATTTTGCCTTGTTTAGTCGTCTTCGCTGCTAGTTTGGTAAGTTTTCCGTTTCACTGAGATAAGTGATTTTGCTTGTGATAAAGCTGATTTATATTCTGGTCTGATTTTCCTCATTAGTATCTATAAAACGGGTCCTTTAGAATTGCATCTCACGGGACCTCAATTCATCTTGCATATACAATAACATAGTAAAACAACATGAATACATTCATTCGCATGCATATCTTTATCATGTAGTCCAAAATGCACAGTAGAACCCAAAACATTTTTATGAAAGTCTTTCAGATAGGAAACATTGAGAATCACCCAGTCGATCTCGAGCTTTGCCCTTGTCAACCACGCACATTACCCATCTCCTACCTACACAGACCTAACCTTCCCTTTGTTGATCACTTGGACAAGCCCAACTCCAATTCTTAACACCTTCATCTTCAAACATCTTCTCCAACTCTCTTTCAAATTCAACTTTCTCGTTATCTTGCTTTTCATACTTCTCTTGCTGTTTCTCCCGCTCTTCAAAGACGAAAGATGGATTTACTTCCTTCCATTTCCTCAATGTTGAATGTAGTTGTTCCAACTCTGTACATCCAACTACGATCGGTACTTTTTTGCCTTCGGTCTGTTTCAATGGTCGATATCCAAATCGTAATGATACCTCTTCAATGCTCGTTCCGTCCGCTTCACATCTTTCTGATACTTTTCTAGTCGTTTCGTATAATTTGGTATGAGATCTTGCAGGATGCCAACTAGGTCCACCAGAAGAAGTTAATAATCCCATTGATAATGGTGCGGCAGACACCACTTGAGAGACTTTAGCTTTTTCGGTAAATGCTTGTAAGTATCCTGAGGATAGGGAGGAGTTTTGAATAGTCTGATGAGAATATGTTTGTAAGACGTCTAAACCCTTTCCACTAGTTTGATACACCAGTAGAGCGATTCGTAGGAGAATTGGTAAGGGGTAACCTGCAATTCCGACTTGAAGTATCTTCCCTTCTGCTTGCAGGGATCGAAGAGTCTCGATGGCGGTGAGAAGAATTTGTTCTTCTTTGCTTGGAGTTGAGGGAGAGTTGAGGATTTCGGAGAGGGAATCAAGAGGGTTACCAGAGTATGAAGGTGGAGGAAGGATATATTCGATATCGTGTAAGTCTATATATATACAGCTTTTAGAACGTATTTACAATATATACAGCTTGAACGAGTAGGGTAATCAGTATAGAGATGGTAATTGACGGTGACTCTCACAAACAACATCAAGATAATCAGTATTCATCCTCTTCAAACTCCTTTCCACAGATTTTTTTATTGTCTCAGGATCGAAATGGTGATCGCTGGAATTAGGTCCGTATTTACCGACTTTTGTGATTAGATGATAGGATCCTCTGGGGTAATCGAGTGATTTGAATATCTGTCCGAGGACAATTTCGGAAGGATGATACCATGGTGCTATTTCATTGAACAGGTGAGAAGAATAAGCTTGATACATCTAAGGATCATCATACCTCCTATCCCAAAGATAGTAGATAGTCTGTATTCAGTAAGAGATCTCGCTTACAAGTATCGAAAGCATTAATCCCACATCTCATGGCCAACCTTACTATCCTCAAAGGTAAACTCGACTTTACATTATCGTCATCGGCGTAAATCCCATATCCGAATGTCGAACAACCCAGAACCAGAGGAGGGAAGATCACTCTTCTGTCATTGGGTGACTTCAAAGCCTATGTCGGGGCACTGGCGTCATCAGCACTTGCATATGGATGGTCTGTCACTGGTGTGGGATGCTTCACCTTGGGCAAGAGCTCGGCATTCCCCGAAGGATGGTCGATATCTTCATCAGGGATGGTCGAGAGGTCGAATGCGGGGATGGATGGTTCAGGTTGATCTGGATGGTATGGTGAGAGGTATGACATGCTGGGAAACCTGGAAGTCCGGCGTATGAGATCAAGCTGTGATTTCTTGACAGTTTATTGTCGATGCTTTATACCATCTTTTCATCTCGAGATCCAACAAGAGTCAGTCACCCAAGACGCACGGACCGCAATTACCGAGATCCACTCCACTCCATGTGGCTGTCACGTTTTCCGGGGGTAAACTCGAATGGAATGTCAGTCACGTCCAGAGACAAACAAACACCGAGAACATCAAAAACAACAGCAACGACAACAAGGACATGTTCCTGTCCCACTGTGAACAGCTTTGTCACCAAATCGTATAGCTCATACACAGTCAGAAGTCGAACACTCATCACACAATGCCACCCACTCGGACTACCACCAACAAGACACCCCGTAAACCCGCCGTGCAACCTATAGCTTCCTCAAGTAAACACACCCTCGACGCTATACCTCCCGCTGACGTACCGGAGAGTATCACACCTGGCTACGTGTACAAGGCCATCACAGAAAGAAAGAGATTGAATGAAGAAGAACGAGCCAGGCTGATTCATGAGGTGTGTGGTAGATACACCAGCTGAGATAAGGACTGTTGGAAGTTCAAAGCTGATTGTTGTGTTGGTTACTCGGCAGCTTGTGGGCTTTCAACCTCGGAAATTATGCGATGATATATCTGAAGTAGCCCGTCAACAAGTGTATGTGACCATTAGTGCGATTGAATCATGGGCGAGGGAGAAGTCGAACCATAATCCCAAATATGAGACTGAATTGATTACGGTGAGTCTTTATTTCCACATCACCAATATAATCTCAATCTTGATATGACAAGGAAATAAAATAGTACTGATACATTGATTCTCGTCTTACAGGGCTTGGTAGCACTTGAGACTCTCCTAGAATCACACGTAGATAAAGCGTTCGACAAGTTTACCGCATGGGTGTTAAGGAATGCATTCGAATTTTCACCGGAATTGGAGGTCGTCCTGGTGAGTTTGTACCGATAGATAGATTGGATAAATTGACAACTTGGATCTCATTGTTGTTGTTTTTTCTCGCTCATTCATGTAATTTGCATACGTATATAGCCATGGCAAAAAGGATTGGATTTCCAACGAGGTGAATATGTAGCGAACTTGCCTAAAGGTCAAGATACCCTTGACGAAAATTTGGATGAGATGAGATTGAAAGTCGAACAGGTAAGGCGATTATATCGCTTGTGGATTTTACAGATCGTCAATTATGATTACTGAGTCTGACTCGATGTTCTAGGCCCGACTATTAGCTCACAAGCTCGATTTGGCAGAAGAGAAATTAGATAGACGGATAAACGTAGCCAAACAACGTAAAGCAGAAGTAGGATTTATCAAACAAGTTATCGATTCTGCTGGATGTGAGTTTTGAGTCTTTTCACTGTCACACTAATCTAGGAATGATAAATGATATTTGGTTATCACCATTCTCACTTGAATTGTTCAAGCTGTGTTCGCTGATATTGATCTATCCAATGTATGTTCTAGTGAACCCACTTGATAAACCTGCTCAACAAATTCTCCCTACCCTCTTATCCCTACACGAATCACTCAAACCCCTCGAACCATCCACATCTACCATCGGTACGGGGATTTCTACGAGGAATACGCCGAACGACCATACCAAAGCGTGGGAATTGGGTAGATCAGCATATCTTAATTGGGCATTAGGTAAAGTCATTCCCAACACAGGTGGTACCGGTACGATACAGGGTGGGGAAGGTGGTGGTGGAGATAAGTTGATTGATGTTGAGAGTGAGATAAGGCAAGTCATTGGTGATGAGAATAATAAAGCGGATATAGAGAGAGTTCTGGGTAATTTATAATCTACTGTATTGGACTTAACTGAGTTGTATAAAGATCTGGAGGCGGTAGTAATCTCGCCTATAGATGGGAAAATGGTCATCTAGGATTTATTGAGTATACAGTATGTATGTATGTATGTCTAATGAATCTGCTTTGTTTATGAATAACTTGCGATCAAATCATATATAAACATATACATAGAAATATGACACGATTTACCCAAATACGTCGAATTCTCATTCTTTGATCATCTGATCGAGTCGGTCCATACAAAATCAAGTGACGTATAATAATAAAACGAAGTGTATACAACGGAGGAATGATGACAAATGAGGTGTTTACAAAAGATGATTGAATTCGAATGTGCGAGGGTGATATCAACATAAAATGAGAGACTCAAGTACAACGAATTGGATAGACACAAAAAGAATCTGAAGGGTTGAATATAGAAAAGGTAGAAGTAAATAGAAAGATGAGCGAGAAGCCAAAAAGAAAAGTCGAAGAGCACGTAAATACTTGATCTTCCTGCATCGTCTAGGGAGCGAACTGCATGAGTCCATAGACGGTACCGGCACCTCCCAAAGCGGCTCCAAGTGCCATATACCCAATAGCTGATCCAATCCGTCTGATCTTCTTGGTCGGCCTGGTAGCGTCCCTGACTTGCAATGGAACAAGCATGTCTGTCGATGTCGTTGTGCCACCTTCTGAGATATGATCGTGATCGACAATAGTGAAATCTTCTGGTAGAGGTCGTTTCTTCGTAGACTCGGGAGTGATGGGGCCTTCGGAAGATGCGTCGCTGAATGAGAAACAAGGTGTTCGAGGTCTTTCAACTGGTAATTGACCATCTGACACGGTGGGAGCTGCTGCTGGACAAGGCAGACTCATCAGTTACTTCATATGATATACGAGTAGAGTAAAGAGGACAAGTCACCTTCTTCGGAACCAGCAACCACTTCCACCGATGACGTTTCAATATCGACATCTACGTTCAAAGTTTAGATATTGGCAACACAATGAGAAGGATATCAATGAAGCTGCGACCTACCTTTACCAATGTTGCTCTCGATTTCCTCATCGACATCTCGAGCGCTTGTAGGCAAGGATGCCAGACGGTCTTGAGCTACACTGGATTGTTGATTGTGTTGAGACAGCATTTCCTCTTTGACCTCTTTGCTTAAACCAGTCCTATCAAGAGCGTGTTCGTGACTGCGTGGTTCATACACATCAACGCACGAACCTCGATCGATAATGAAGACCTTCAACTCACTGCTCGGCTTCTTGAGCTGGTTGATCATTCTCTAATGCGATCTCGAGCGGCTCCATCTTTCCAAGCTGGGATGTTTGAATATCGGAGTCCACATTGACACTGACCTCAATTTGAGGACGATGGGGTGTACCGATGTTGTTGACGATGGGAGACACTTCCCCTTTCTCATCCTCGTCCTCGACCTCATCCTCATCCTCATCATCATCATCATCGATCTCAGATCGCTCAAATTCTTCTTCCCTTTCACTACCTCCATCCTCATCATCATCATCCCCCTCTTCCTCATCTTCCCCGTCATCTTCCTCCTCTTCTTCATCGTAGAACTCATTCTCTTCATCGTACGATTGACCACCGTCAGAGTCATATACTGAGCTTCTGCCATCTTCACTATAGTCCATTCTCTCAGATTCGTCTTCATCGTAATTCGAATCATCATATCGCTCAGACGACCCATCATGGTGATAACCTTCCATTTGTATTCCTTCGTCTTCTGCTTCCTCTTCAGAGTAATTCTCATCGTTCTCGACCATAGATTGATCTTCGTTGAAGTCCTCTTCTTCGTGCTCTTCTTCTTGGTCCTCCTGTGAGTCACTGTAGCGATCCTCCTCATCCTCACCTTGCATTTGGTCTTGAGCCTTGGGAGCGGTGACCGCAACAAGAGTAGCATTCATAGGAGTCAAGGCGGGACTGACAGGTGAAGGTAAACTAGCTGCTTGAGATTGAGCAAAGTCTATGATATTCAATGTTCCGCCCATCAGAAGGTCTGGATCTGGGATATCCCCCTCTTCATCAGAGCTGTAGGAGTACCAAGCTCGATAATTGGGTGAAGACGGTGGAGAGTGTCTAGAGACATCGTCCTTATCGTAATCCTCGATAGAATCATCTCCTCCCAGAGGGGATGTGATGATGGGTACATTGATAGGCGAATTGAATCGATAGTCCGGGTTGATTGACTCGTTATTATCTACTGGTCTTGGCGCAGGCGACTTGGCAGGAGCCGAATGCAATGGTGGTTGAGGTTGTACAACATCTTCTCTAACACCCATGACCTCAGGTTCACCATTCTCACTTTCATTCTCTAGCTCACTATCGTCGTCATATCTTTGATCGTCTTCATATGGCATGCCTGATAAAGTGGAAATTTTCTCTGGGAAGATGTCCGCTTCTTCTCCTTGAGCCTCGGCAACATCTTCATGATCTTCGTAATCTGTCATCGAATCATCATCCGCCTCATGTTGATCAAAATCGGAAGATCCTCTAGGAAGGGAATCATGATCTTCTTCCTCGCTGATATACAGGATGGATGGCGGGATCTTGTACGTGTTGGATCGATGGATCACTTCAGGTGCAGTGTTCTCCTGATCAGAGTCGTTGGTATCGGATCTTACGGAGATGGGAGATTGTGATCGCAACGATTGTACCTCGATAGCTGATTCTGGAGATAGACCTGGGCCAGATCGTACTTGGGAAGATTTGATCTCGAAGGTGAACTCGACCGAATCGTCCGCATTGAAATCGATATTGTCATCGTCACCATCGGGAGATTGAATGAGTGGAGACTCTTGCGATGAGGATGGCAAGTAAGCTGGAAGGTCAATGCGATCTTGTGCCATAGCTGCGATGATAGCGGCGCTTGCTATTCTCGTCCCCGCGTGATTTGGTTTGAGATTCGCAATCAATTTCCTCAATTTCGGCTCATCGTTCACACCTGCGAATTTACTTTGTGCAAGTTCCGATTTGATCTTGCCAATAGATTTCCTTCCTCCATGGGCGGTGGACCCTTCGCCAAATTCGTGGTGTCTGAAGAAGACAGTGAGTCGAAGAGGATCATAGTTCGTTCCGTTCGAGGTTACTGTTTTACCAAGCAGGATCGTATCTCCATCAATGACTTGGACAGGAGAGTGAATGGTGAGTGGGACCGTTGATTGCGTTGCTGATGAGATAGAAGAACCATGCATTGAACCGAGGTCGGTGACGTATACATGTCCATTGGGCGTGAGGGTGAGCTGAGCGTGAGCTCGAGAGATAATGGGAGAATCGAATCGCTATGTCATGGTAGGTGATTCAGCATGAGGTGAAAGAGAAAGGTTGATAGCTGGTAGGCTGTTGGATGAGTTGACTTACGCCATCCTTTGGTGCAGCTGTACTGCTCTTCCTTCCCAATACAACGCCGCCATTGATGAGCGCTTTCGAATCCTTCTTCCCCTCGAATGACGTAAGCAGCTGAGTAAGGGTGAGATAGGTGATCTGAGATGAACGCAAGTCGGTCAGGGAGATGAACCAGTCTATGATGGAACTCAGTCTATCAGCTTTCCTTCACTGAAAGAGTAACACAAGAATGCGATAAAGGAAGGAAGAGCGTCATGTGATGGGATGTTGTAGTTCATCCATAACAGTCCAGCGGATAGAGTATGGAGATTGAAGGCGGAGATGGACTATCTCCAGGATTGGATAAGGTATGTGAGAGCTCACCAGAGGGTGGTTCGACCTTGTTGGTCGAGTCTTCCATCCTCACCTGCGACATTGTTACGGTTGATTGGGTGGCAACGGATTATCGTCTAGCGGTATAACTCAGCTCGCTTGAACGAGCGTGAGTGTAGATAGATGATCGGGTGATTGGGATTGGGATCTACTTGATTTCCAACTAGATAGCATATACGATTGAGGGATGTAAGTTGATGGATGTGATGATGAGGAAGAGAGATAAAGGAATGAATGAGTGAGTACGAGTATGTATGATGGGAATGTGTGTGACTGTACGCAGAGTAAGGTTGAGTGGACTGAAACCGGCCTATCCCACCACCTTAACCGGTCCACCCGCTTATCTTATACTGATATCACACACACCTTATCACGCTTATCAGTGCAGTTCTTCGTATTCAGAGTGGCACATCAGAGAACCGCATAGAGGGGTGTTCATCTATGGTAAAGCTCTTCTGTTTGCCGTTCTCTTGTTTCATGCCATACTCAAACTTGTACGTGATACAGGTTTTTTTTTTTTTTTTTTTTTTTTTCCAGATTCTTCTACTTCAATTTGGATTATTATAAGCATACAAAAAGGTATAAGATACGAGATATAAACGTTAGATGCAAAGTATATGTTCGAACTTTATAGGTCATTGAAGGGAAACTTTGTACTGTAGGATATGTGTCTATCTAGTTCCTTTAGATTTTTTCTTCTTCTCACCTCTTTTAACCCCGGACGAAACACTTCCAGGACTGCATTCAACATTTGTTGTTCCTCTTGTTTTTTTCTTCCTTTTCCATCATCTGACGATTTTCGATCAATTATACATTTTTGATCATTCATCATATCCGATGACTTATGTTATCACTCCAACAAGCAATATCCAGCCGTCTTGCTAATGCCCCGTCCCTTCAGAATTATCCTCATCTTCACCATCCGTCTACCTCCCTTCACTCATGACAGGCGAAGCACTCTCACTACCCGCACTACCACCAACATTTGTAGGGTTGCCCTGGTGTGGGAAAGAGAAATCTCTGAACAGATCACCATATTGGTCGGTAGTGACATCGTACGGTTGCCCAAATATACCTGGTAATTCGTGTGGACGAGGTGGTGGATATCGTTGGAAGTTTTGCGAGTCACCTGATAAAGCGTAGATCATCATAAGGTCAGCTTTGGTTATCCGAAAACGACCATGAATACTTCATATAGACCATGTTTTCATCACATTCAAAGAAAGAGCGATGGTGATGCTTTTTTCCTTCTCTTCTGAGAAATATCAAAGTTTAATCATACAGGGGTGGAATACCGAAGAAGCATTTTCGTACTCACCCATACTGGCCACTCTCGGTACGATCGGCGCCCCAATCTCCTTCCTTTCCAAAGTTCTCCAATCCACTCCAGCAAACCACGCATGGGACATTACATCTCTCGCACCATTCCTCAAATTTCCTAACCTCTTACTCCTATCGGCAGTTAACAAACCTCTAATCAAATCTTTCGCATAGGGATCAATATGAGATGGGAAAGCTATATCTCCCCTGAGGATCTTTTCGTATATACCTAAAGGATGATCATCGAAGAAAGGTGGATATCCAGCTAACATTTCAAAAGCCAATATACCCAATGCCCACCAGTCGACAGCTTTTCCATGTCCCTGCGATAAGACTATCTCCGGTGCAAGGTATTCTGGAGTACCACATAATGTGAAAGTACGATCTTCGATTATTTTCGCAAATCCAAAATCTGCTATTCTCAAATACCCATATCTATCTAATAATAAATTTTCAGGTTTGAGATCTCTATATATGATATTCTTCGAATGTAGATATTCGATTGCCAGTATGATTGATGCGAGATAGAATCTAGTTACGTCCGCAGAGAACCTTCCTGCTCTACGTAGATGGGAGAACAGCTCTCCACCTGGAATGTAAGATAGAAGCATATAGACGTTGAGTTGATCCTGATATGTTGAGTGTAGTTCGACAATAAATGGATGTCTGATTTTCTCCAATATTGATCTTTCGGAATTTATATGTTCGACTTGCTTCAATCTAACAATTTCCGATTTTTTTAACACTTTCATGGCGAAATGAGGTAATTGATTGTCGGATTGTTGGGTCGATGAAGGACTAGGAGATAGTGGATCAAGGGATTGGAATAGATGTGGGAAGATGGGATGATATGGTGTAGGTCTATAAGAAGGCCTCTGACGGACCAGTAGTACTCTTCCGAATGTACCTGTACCTAAAGTCTCGACTATCTCCCAATCTTCCAAACGGACTTTACTACCACGTAAGGGGTGATAAGGTGTATGATGGGCGTAGTGCGAGGCCAGGGAGGAACTGCCATCCAGAGAGAAAGGAGTGGAGGAGAGAGATGAAGCGTCCCATTGTGCGGGTGGGGGTGTGGACATGAGTGAAGCTGGTGGAGAGATCGGGAGAGCTTGAGACGGGATCTGGGTAGGAGGGTAGGGTTGAGCTAGGACAGATACGAAAGTGTTAGCATATTCTGGGAATCGAATACGATCGGGGGTACGAAGGACACCCCTCTTTCCGATATCCATCTAATTCATATATTTGATCATAACCATTTCCCGGCAGCTCCTCGAGCTCTTCTATCAAACTTTGTATACACATCACAACTATTGCGACTTCCCACAGTTCAGAATCAAGCACTCACCATTCTTACCGCCCTCATTCCCAGCCAATCTACTGGGTCCAGCTTGCTGCTGCTGTCCTTGCCCGGTTGATGTAGCATGTTGAGGTCTACTCATCGACATATACCCTTGCGGTCTAATCTGTTGTTGTTGCTGTGGGGGCGGAGGTGGTGCGGCAGCATTGTTAGCGAGGTAAGCCTGTCTTTCATGAGGGAGTAACAACGACATGGGATCTAATTTGAACTTCTTAGGCTTTTCCTTCTCTTTTGGCGTGGACGAAGATGATGAGGAGGACGAGGGAGTGGGGGCGGTGGAAGGTGGTTTGTCGATATCCATCTTGCCGGCGATGGTTCAACACACTATGTTGTCGTAAAGTTTCGGGTTCAAGTGAAATGGTTGTAACCAGGTTATCTATTATCTATGTGTGTGGTAGTTTGGTTTTATCTTTCTTTGTTGATAGAGGGAAATGATCGAAATTGGATTGATTGATCGAATGACTGGTATGTTTATCTCCGATCTCATTCAACTGCCTATTGCTCTAGTGATCCTGGTTGGTGTAGACGACACGAGTAGCGACGAGGGTAAGATGATAGAGTTATGATGAGATGGATGATGTTGATACACAAACAAAGAGTAGTGGTAAGATGACGCGTTGAGGTTGAAATGTTGAAATGTTGTAAGAATGGAAAGAAAGGGTCAACCGGGTTTGTTGTGTGCCTTTTAGGGAGTATGTATGTATATGGTAAGATCTGTGATTGTATCTGTATCCGTTGAAGATCTGATCGAACGGTGGCATGCAACCGATACTGTAGACTGGACGATGGACTATATGTACAGACCAAAGAAGAACGACGAACAGCGTTGTTTGGCTGTCATTCCGAGGTCGAAACAGTCAACAAACATGCGTTGTAGTGGTTGAAGATTACACCACAGTGCATTCAACCTTACTCTTTATCAGGTACTGCTACTCTCAAGATACGGCTAACAAAAACACAGGCTACGGTTCATGCTTCGGAAGCGGTCCCTAGCACTACCCCGATTACTCCTTGCATACAGCCAAGACATACGCGACGGTACACTACACCACCGTGAATTCGATGCAAGAGGTTAGTCTCTCTTTCTCTTTTTTTTTGCCGTCCTTCAGGGTAAACTTCAACCACACAACAAAAAGATGGGATCCTGGTGAACGGTGCCTTAATTACCTATTCCTACTCCTACTCCATCAACCGCCACCACGGGGGCAATAAAAAACACGCAATCCGCATCAGGTGGGCACCCACAAGAATCTTGTTGTTTGGTACCACATACATACAGTGGCGACCAGGGGACACGACAGTATTGGATCCGACGTGAGCAAATGACAATGAAGACTGTTGATGGAACTTGTGGACAACTACAGTGCTTATAAAAAAACATGGACTGACACCTTGATCTGCGGACCTGTACTGGATGATTTGATCTGTACTATAAATTCATTTTCTCGTCTGGTCAGGCAGGCACTTTGGTTCTGAGAGCTGCTAGTGCCGATTGATCATCCTGCCACTCCGAGCTCGCGGACAACAACCATGTATAAATGGGAAGGGATGTTCAATTCACCATTGAACGATACTCTATCTGATCGACGCAGGTCATTCCCCAATCTACTTGACTGCAAGTGAATTATCGTATGCATCTCTCATTGATCGGCGATCGATATTGCCCAATGCCAGAGATGAAGGATACGAGGATGTGGGATGTAGACGTGGACGTGGATGAGGATCGCAGACAAATTGGCACTAAATGGTGACGTTTTGCGCTAAATCCAGGCAGGTCAGATGACGTCACTGCACCTATTCATTCCTCATTTTAACTGGTACCATCTTCAGTCACTCAGTCCCGTGCGATAATGGAGTGATGATCATGGAGTCATGTATGTAATGGACGGGAATGCAAATGTATTGTTCAATCAGTACATATACCTGATCAAATACTGAGCACTATCATACCATTTCATACGCTATAGCAACGCTCCCACCATGTCCTTCCTACCCAATCTAGCAGGAATCAACTACGTACCCGGACCCAACACCACCACCGACCTTCCCGGTTCAGCTACAGCCCCCACAGCCCAGACATCAGGCTTCGTCCAAGCTGGTGATGCACCCCAATCTCAGCAGGTTGGTACCAGTGGTGGACCAGGCCTGGGTTCAAGTCCATTAGTACCCAAACCTGGAACCTCCACTGACACTCAAACTGGTAAACCCCATTCGGAAGGTATCACTTTAGAAGAACTTCAAGCCAAGAGAGCAGCGGAGGCAGCAGCGATTACTGCTCAACTTTCATCTTCCACTTCGGCAGAGTTAAACGATCAAGTCTCTTTGCCTTCTGGTGGAGGTGGTTTAGGAAGTTCACCATTGGTTCCTAAACCCGGTACGTCGATCAACGCCCAAACTGGTCAATTACATTCCGAGGGAATAACCAAAGAGGAACTCCAAGCGAGAAGGGCAGCAGAACAAGCCGCGTTAACTGCGAACGTATCTTCAGCCACTTCAGCCAAACCTGAAGAGATTAGTCAAGATGAATTAAAGCAGATTCAGGAGAAGGGTAAAGAATTGTTAGATCCTACACCTCATCATCAACAGGCTAGAAGAGGATCAACGTCTGGAGCACCTCCTTCCGACTTACCGGGACACTCTACTGCTCTCACTGCCGATGGAAGGAGATTGAGCGATTTGTCGGGAAGAGAACAAGCCGCTAGACAATTGGCTGGGAATGCTATTCCTATACATCCTGCCAATCAAAGACAAGATTCAGGTTTGAGTACTCCAGGACAAGAACTACCTGGTGGTTGGGGATGTGAGTCATGTCCCCCTTAGTCGTCACCAGGTGTGCTGACGGTAAGATTGTATATGTAGCTACACAAACTGTTCCACTCCCCGGTACAGCTCCCAATGCGCCAACCTCATTATACCACGACATAGCGGAAGGTCTCGATTCAGTCGGGAGAGCAGCTTTCAACGTCATTCCCACACCAATCAAAGATGCTTTCTCTGCGTCACCCACTTCTCCTAAATCGTCTTCTGCTCAGTTGGGCGTCTCTCCACCTCAAGGTAGAAGATCCAGTGTAACTGCTCTGTTCGATCAGGCTAAAGACAAAGCGTCAAGATTGGTTGAAGATGCTCAAGGAACTTTACAAAATACTCAACGTGAGTGTGCAATCTATATCTGTCATTGCTGCCTCGGGGCGTGTGAAAAGAGATACCTGATTTCCCTTGCGACCATCAGGTGTTGTGGGTTGAGCTGACCAATGATGTGATTGTATATAGGACGAGCATCAGCTTCGCTCAGTAGAGATTCAGAACTGCGAACCAAAATCTCGGGTTTCGTAGATAACTTCGCAGCTGCAAGCCCAGCTTTCGTAGCTGCCGGTCCAGGTCGTCAAATTCCTGTAGCCAGTAAGTACATGCCTCGACAACTCTGATGTTGCGGAAGGGGCCCTCGCTGAATATTATGTTTAGTTGTTCCTCGATACTCCTTACCCTCGGAAGAACCTGCTGGTGCCTTACCCGGAGAGCACACTTCGGGTGTAGGTGCTTTACCTGGTTCGAGCAATGAGCGAGGTGTAGCTGTTTTGCCCGACGAGAAGAGTAAGCACAGTCTCTTTTTTGTTCAGTCAGGTTGTTTCCAGTAATTTCCTCGACGTCCCGAATCATAGACGTGACCTGATTTCTTTGTCATCATGCTGACTGCCCATGTCCTTTTGCCTTTTCCAGAAGCTCCACTCAGCTTGCCTTCAGAAGAGAACCAAGGTATTCTTCCTGGTGAGACTTCCGGTGGTATCGGTGCTCTACCTGGTCAAATTGGAGAAAGTGGTGTAGCCGTTCTTCCAGACGAACGAGGTGAGCACACCATTTTTCGGTGGAAACTCAGAAAAATTGTCATGGCTAATTCAGCGGTCCATTTCAGCTACCAATGCATACCAAGAGCTCAAACCTGCTTCTTCCTCTGCCGGACCATCCGGTACTTCAGGACTTGCTGGACCCTCCGGAACAACTTCGAAGGATCTTCCAGCTGGTTCAGGCAGTGCTGGTCCTTCCGGTACATCTACCGAGTCAACTTTCCGAGGTGCATCATCCGGTTTGAGCTACGCTGGCCTCGCTCCTGCTCTCCCTTCTACCTCTCTCGGACTCGGTGGTGATAAAGGTGCGACCGACGTTCCAGCTACACTCGGTCCTTCATCTTCCAATGCCAACAGCCTCACTACGGCACCTGAACCTACTTCTACTGTGGAGAGTGGATCCACTCCCGCTACCTCCACACTCTCACCTGCTACAGCTACCACCGCCCCTGCCTCCATCGAATCTTCCGATGGAGTTTCATCAGCTTTGGCTGTTCCTGAGACTCGACATGCCAACGAACGAACAAGCTCTGCCGCTTCTGTCACAGCTATAAGACACGGACATGAAGGCTCAGTAAGCAAGATCTCGCCTCTGGCTGGTGATGGAATTACTGTTCCAGAACATGAAGAATTAGATACCACTTCTACTTCTGCTGGATTAGGACAGAAGTCGACCACGCCCGGTACAGGACCTAGTCATACTACTTCATTGACACCTGGAAACGAACATGAAGGTATTGGACACCCCGCGACTAGAGGATCGGAAGGTACGGAAAGAAACCCTGGATCATACCCTGCTGTGAATGGTGGAGATGATAAGTTGCCAGAAGAAAAGAAGAAGGCTGAAGCGATCGTTGATGCTCCTGCTCAAGAATCTGACTTGACCAAGAATAAAGTAAACACTGAAACACCTGCCAATGGGCCTACTCAAAATGCTGTTAAAGACACAACTCCGACTGAGAAGCCGGTAGCAGGCTCTACTACTTCGAAGGATTCGTCGATACCCCACCCTACTTCTGTTGATGAAGCTAAAGATATCGCTGGTGTGAATGGAGCTAGCCCTGCCACGCCAGCTTCGAAGTCTACCACCACTCCATCTTCTCCAAGTATCAAGACTACACCTACTACAGCAGCTGCAACTGGCAATGGTACCGGAAAGACGAGCGGTGATGGGCATTCGAGAAAAGGAAGTACGAGCAGCGAGAAGAAGAGGGGATTGTTTGGTAAGATCAAAGATAAATTGAAGCATTAAGTGGAATGAAGGATCGAATGAGAATTTGACATATACCCTCCGGAGAAGAGCGAAAAGAATAGTATCAATTATGTAGCCCTAGTATCTAGTTGAGTGAAACAGTTCTAGTAAATTTAGTGAATGCAGTAGCAGTATCATACAGTATGAATATATCGATGAAAAGAAACAACTATATCTAATCTTACCATTCTGCTCGACATGTCGGCTGTCGATTTGATATTTCATTCGGCGTGCTCCGGGCCGGGGAATAGTAAGCTGAAGCTAAGATAAGATACAAAAAGCACCATCTGCACCTGGAATCGATTCAAGTACGAGTACGAGTGATCGCATTCTGCATATGCTAGTCATACAAAGCTCCAAGCCATCCCTCTGCTCATCGCGGTGGTAACGACAGAATGTCCAAGAGTAATACTATTTCTCAATCCAAATTCATCCGGCCTTCTCCCGATCTCACTGCACCCAACGGCCCATCCCATCTCACCTACACCCTCATAACATCCCTGGCATACCTCCTATACCTCATTATAATATCGATATACGTACCATACCTTATCATAATACATTTTCTGACTCCAATACCATTTCCCAGCTGGACCTTAGATCGGCGGGTTACCACTCGATTAAATAAGTTATGGGTCACCTTGACAGGATGGTGGATACCGCCCTTACCGGCTGATTGGGACGACTGGAAGATCGCTCCTCCCGGTGAGCCGTACATCGAAGCTCAGAAGAAGGGTGAGATCGAAGTGAAAGTGATTAGGTTGGATCCTGTAGGGAAAGAGTATATCAAGGGAATAGCGGAAGTAGAACATGTAAAAGGAGAAGTCAGACCTGGATTCTGGATCGATCCGTTAGTTGCATTGAGCAAGGATGGGGTTGGAGAGGAGAAGGTGATTTTGCATATACATGGAGGGTGAGTCATACTCAAACCTGGCTTTCATCAGTAACCACGAGACGCGATGAGTTGAAATTGAGGATCCAATTCGCAGAGGGTACATAAGAGGACATTCATTATGGACGCCATTCCCTATGGAAATCTGCAAATCGACTAGTCTGAAATGCCTAAGTAAGTACTATAGATTATAAACTATTATCTGTGAAATCATCTTGGGCGGGATAATCGTTTAGCTGATGAGAGACTTAGGTGTAAACTATCGTAAAACCCTATCTCCCTCTTCATCATTCCCCGCCCCTCTCTTAGACGTCTTCTCGGCTTACTTCTACTTAACTCGCAAGCTCGACGTACCTCCTCGGAATATAATTGTCTTAGGAGAATCCGCCGGCGCACATCTGGCATTGAAGTTATCTCAATACCTTCGAGATCTAAGTTTGCCTCAAACCGGATACTTGATCCTTTCTTCCCCATGGTCAGATTTTACTTTATCGTATCCTTCTTACAAGTATAATTCGAATTATTGTCAATTATCGCCTATACGCTTAGGACGGGCCGTAAAAAGTGCTACGCGTTACTTGACCCCAGAGTTTCTGGGTAGTGGATATGCCAGTCCTGCCAAGATGGTCTCTGGCGGATGGAAATATCTGAGCGAAGAAGGGACCAAGGTGTACGTACATTATGGAGGTAGGGAGTTGTTCAGGGATGAGATTGAAGATCTGGGAAGGGGAATGAAAAGAGATGGAGTGGATGTGAGAATGAGATTGGTAAGTTGTATTTCGCCCTGGAAATCACGATATTGACAAAACGAATCAACTGACTTGGTCGTTGACGCTTATCAAAGGATCCCGATGGGTTACATACGAGTGGGATGAACGGGGAAGCGGGGGAGGTGTTCAAGAAGGATGTGCTAGAGATACTTGATATCCATAATGACTAAAAGACTGAGGGGTTGGCCAAAGACTGGCATCCCCTTCAGGCAGTCAAGATACAGTACGTATCCCGTGCAATATCGTGACGAATGATATTACGATTCGCACCCGTATGGCAACATTTGCCTTCGATCAAGCTGTTACGTAGACTGAGACTTCTCGAAATCTTTTCATCTATCATACTCAGATGCATACCAAATGTCCTTGTTTCTGGTCTCGTTGAATTTCCGTACTCCAGATTCAACTTCGATAGACGGGGCGAATGAATTAGTGGATATTGGGCGAAAAGTGGCATATTTCAAGTTCTGTCTCGAGTCATCATTGCTATCCGTTCATCTCATCTTTCCAATCTCACTCCATATGGGAAAGTCAACCTTTGACCATATAAGTTTGAGAAATTGGTTTAGCTCAAAGTACTATGAATTTACATTACATTGACTGTCCATTGATAAAACTTCTTTTGCCACTTCAAACCCATTGTGAAACATCAAAGGATGCTTTACTGTTCGTGTTTGAACAATTCCAGTATAGGCAATATATAAACCTTATACACATGGAGAGGGTCGGTCGGAATGAGTTCCAAAATCAATTTTGGAACAAGGACATTAAAGTCATTTAATGGATAAAACTAATCGGAAGTTCGACTACTTACAGCACATCTTTGATATCACATTTTCCACTATATTATAAAAGTCTTTCAACGTTGTATCTGGCTGTGATATTTCACATACCGTCGCTCGCTGTCAGAGACATCAGACATTTTGCACTTCATCCCAATCCCACTGTAAAACCGTATTAATCAAGACGCAGTATGTCTCAAGACAACTCTGCGAACAGCAGTCAAGATGAGTAGGACAATCAAATCTGGAGTAAGTGAATCACTGCTCTGGCTGGCGATATGTACCGGTATGGTAAAAGAGCTTATCAATACTCATTGCGAGAATAGTTTATGTAGGAATAACGGTCGGGGTGTTGGTAGTACTGGCTTTACCGTTATTATACATCGTCTATTTACGTCGAAAGGGCGATGATAGAAAGCTCTTGTGTTTCAAGGCGAAATCGAATAAGAGAAAGAAGGTTGGCTCGGGGGAGGCTTGAGGGGATAAGTGGAAATGGGGATGACAGTGAAGTGTCGCTTGTGAGATTGTCATCATCGCCACTGCCACCAAGCAATCCTATTCGCACTCTGCTGTGTACGTTGTAGACTACTTCGTATGAGATATTGAGAAGATGCAGTTCGGACTTATCCTGGGGAACTATCCTGAGTGGAGGTTACAAATCGTAGAATGTTAACTCAGTCTTGCGCTGTCACGGCTGAAAGAACAAGATTCGGCTCCTCATGAGAGTGAAGGTAGTGGTCCATAGGCATGCTCGCTCAGTGCCACACAACACATTATTCACATTTCATATGCCTGGAGGATCAATTGCTGTATCACCCACCTTTGACAGCTCTATGACCGGCAGTTACAGTTCGGAATCAAAGGTGGGATCCTTTCCTCCGCATATGTCAAAACAACCTATCGTGCCGAGGTTGCGATCAAGTTGAAACGATCGTTGAAGAAAGGTAAGATCTTGTGCGTTACTACAGACACTTTATTTATCATACAGTACAAAAAGACTGGCAGCCTATGTGATTTGTGTATCTCTTTGTTGCATCCAAAGTGTACAGTTATGGACCAAAAGTCTTCGATCATTCGCGTTTTAACACCATAGAAGGTGGTTTTTGACACCATGTAACTCTTTCATTTGGGTATGCATGTATAGCTCTTGCGCCCATAGAGGATTGCGGAAAGTTATAAGTTAGCTCTCATGAGTTACAACTGGAGAGCATGCATGCATAGGGTAACTTATGCGCCCTTTCCTGTGGAGTTGAAGGTTGATTCTATGAATGCCTACTGTACAGGCGGAATTTTTGCAAATTTCAGTCATAGAAATGCTTCTGACTGTCATAAGTCGTCAGTCTGGGCTATGCATGCTCTGAAAGCCACTGAAATTATATTTCAGATGTTATCACATACATACATACCGGAATCATGCATACTTGTGACTGAGGATGTGTTTCTGTAAGGGTGTAAACAGGAGGCTCTATGGTGGTAAAACGCGAATGATCGAAGACTTTTGGTCCATGACTGTATTATCGAAAGTAAAACGTTGAATCTTGATATACAGACCATCAATAATCCCTACCAATCGTATTCATTCATTAGATCTAAAATAAACATTTCAGTATCATCACCAAAAAAATGCTGTACATATCAGTTCAGTCACACTATAATTGCCACAGCGATGTCAGACAGGAGTACCAACACTTCCTCTACCCCAATTGACGATTCATCTTCATCCAAAACCTATGCTATCAGTAAGTCATCTCTCACTACCGTGGTTCATGGTATGCGGGAAGTGTACCGCGGAATTAATGATTTTTACGCAGTCGCCATCATAGCCTTCCTCGTCCTGACTATCATATCCCTCCTGATCTTCTACGTTCACAGGCGCAAATACGTAGGTAGAGGTATGTTCGGGATAAAACCAAGATGTAAACACTGTAAAGAGACTCTGGACGATGATGAGAAGACTCACAGACCAGGTAAATTCCTCTGCATGAAAAGTAGAGTTTGGTATCATAAGTATTGTATAAGGGAGATTGAGAGTGCTTAGTGTGAATACATAGGGCATTGTATTTGTCGTGTAGACTCATGGCCAATATAACAGGCGGTATGTAAGTATGAATTGGTGTTGATGATTGTGGCGTAATATTAGCACTGTATGTATAGTACTGTGTCGGTTTGTGTACATACTCTTGTCTGCCATGGGTTGTTCCACTAGTCGCTACTACATATAGTACAAGCTACAACCCTTACAGGATCATACTCGGCGTTTCCCATTGGCCAAGGCTGTCTTATTGATGAGCCCGGAGATATGCCTGATTCACTACTGACCAGCCTGCGGTTTGCCATCCTCTCTAATGTTACATCGAAACAAGTCAAAGGATGACTTTGAGACGAGTAACACTGGGTCTCTCCTTAGCCTGCGAAATACCTCCTTTAGTAAACCTCGCTCAATACCTACTTTGCACCTACAAGACATATGAATTCTACGAATTAAATAAGTAGGTTAACGATACTTGATATCATCGTATCCACTCAACCTCATTGGCAAAATTCGTCAAAAACAAAAACAGCTTTGGTGTCTTGCGTTACGCAGGGACAGGTCTATACATTGAAGAATAAACCAGTAAGTCAACATCCTTCAAACTAGACTTAAACAATAACAACAATCCAAAGTCAATAGAAAACATAACAATACAAGCTGAGCATCTGACACCTCAACCGACCTTCCCCGAATCCTACTGATAGAACCCACTACTATCAAATCGATACTTTCCAACATGCCCACCCGGACTCAAGATGATGATGATTCCTCATCCGGATCCACTAAAACTTCGATTTCAGCTTCTGCCACTTCTGGTGGTGGCGTTACAGGAGATTTGACAAGTCAAGGTAAGAATTATATAGGTTCAATGAGCTCTACTTCGTTTACGAGTAAGTATTGTGTCTAAAACATTCATTGTAAGAATGGACTGCTGATGTTCTAGTGTCTTGTCCATGGTTCAGTCATGATGATCGTCCTAGTTGTTGGAGTGATAGCCATTCTCTTCCTTCTTTGGTGGTTCACCATAGGTAAGAATCGAAGACAGAAGAAGAGGGATCTACAGCAGTTCTCGATGCAGAATGGTAGTACCAGTACGACGACGGCAGTTAAACCTGGTTCCAATTCTGTAGTATAGCTATAGGTATGTATGGTTGATCGTTAGAGTGAACCACAGCACGGTATGTACGATTTATCGAGAGCACTATTCTATAGCATTTCTCAGCTTGAGATCTGGTTGGCTTACCAGCCAAAAAAAATATGAACATGTGCGTGACATGATGGCAGTCATGATATTCACAGTACATGATCTATGATCGATTAACGTCGCTATTTTTCTGAAATACATATGTTTGTATAATTGAGTACAATATAGGTAATAACCTTGAGAAGCTTTCCGGGGGTGGCTATACTAAATCTACATTTCTATACACTAACATCTCCTACCTCACATTTACAATGACACAACCCATCTTCGCACTTCTTGCGTGACGATACCAGAGCTCCTCTTACCTCGAAGGGTCTCGACCGGAGAAGAGTTGACTACAGCGTAATTGATGATCAGCCGTCTTTATAAGAGGCGCAACGTAATCATTGTACGTACGAATACTGCTTCTTGAGCTGCATATCCATGCCATCAGTGGGAGATTTGAAACAAGCATGACAGTCGCATCACTCACACTTGGCATGTTGATAACACCCTCGGGCATAGAATCTGCCAATTTCAGACAAAGACCGAGCCAGCTTCTCGCATCATTCAGCCTCGAATGGCTGCCACATCGAAACGAAATCATCAGTTGCCATCGACCAAGATCACAAGTGAAAATCAGCTTCGGGAGCTCACTGGTAATCGTTTAAGCCTCGATTCCAAGTCGTAGCGACCAACCACTGCATTTCGTCGTGTGGATAATTCTTTCAATGAAGCTTGAATGAGCGGTACAACACTTTCTTGTGGCAATTTTAACTCACTTGAGATCCTAAAGTCGTTTGGAGTACCTTATGCACTCTGGATAAGTACGTTTTCACGGTGACTTGTTCCCCTCTCCCATTTTCAGGCAGGAGGATCATCATTATACCTCGTATCCACCTGGAAAATCGGACTACCTCAGCTTCGTTGGTAATTACGCAAGTCTTGATGATAGTGTCCAAGGTATCGTGAATGACTATATATAGTGGTTTTTTTGATCAGCGAAGGTCGGAGCGATCATGGTTGAGCTGCTCTACGGAAAATTGTTGGTGATTTGTGACAACTTACGCTTAGGCGGGCACTCTGGATAGTCGAGCTGTGATGAGAGAGTTTCCTGATGAAGCAAGTACCTCCATTTAGGATTTCTTTATACTCACCAACAGATTCAATACTATCTCCAATTTTCTGATAGATCTATCACTGTCTGAAAGATTCGTACTCTTGCGCGACTAAGGCGAATGTCCCATCAATCAGCGATTGTACATATACATACGGGAAAGACACAACGTGGATACTCACAGCTATGAGTCCTCCGACCAATTCCCAATTGGAGGCATCGCACAAGAGTTCGATGTGATATACCTCGAGCAAATCTCTCATTTTGTTTGATTTCCCTTCGTCATCGTGAGGTATCGCCTGTTTGACGATGGTGTAGTACATTGTGAGCTGAGTGCGCAGCAAGAGCTACAGTATCGTGTATACAGTATCAGCACATTTCGCCATATACCTTACAAAATGTGAGGGTTAACCTACCTTTTCTTCACCTTCAGGGAGGTCTCGATATTGGAAAGCTAAATACAAAAAGACGGAAATCCGCTGATGTTCTAAATGTACGTGATTCTCAGCATTCGAGACCACTTACTCTTCCCGCAAAAACATGAAAACATAGTTGAAGCGCGAATCTTCTCCAAAGCCAAGTCCACTCCAGCAGTACTCAGATCTCGGTACCAGTCGATCAACTAAAACGATGGTGAAGTTAACCAGGCAACGGAAATTTCTTGCCCGAGAAGCATTCACTCACTTGAGCTGAACGATCAAACAAATCGGACAAGACTTTGGCTGAGAGATTTGCCAGTTGCTCCACTGCCACGTTATATGCTATTTGAGTAACATAAGCCTTGGCCCAATGCTCAACCGTGCTTTTGCCTACCTGTCCGGAACAACCATGAGACGTTCTTCACCTGAGATGAATAATCCTGTGGGCTTTCCCTGAGCAATGCTATGGCTAAGGTGGGGAATAATCCATCAGCTGAAGCTTTGTAAGTCTAAAGCCTCAACGTACCGGAGTCGAGGAGTCCGACTATAGACTCCCCTAAAAACTCTCTAGGATTCACAACCAGTCAGTTTTCAACAGCACCGACATAGTGCTGCCACTGTACTCACTTCTCTGTGATTTCGTCAAATTGTGATATGGTAATACGTATCATGCACCTGCCATACCCCTATCAGTGGGATGCCATAACTTATCAAAGACCTTATAGGCTATTGAACCCACCTGATCACGGTTAAACTCTCAACTTTGAGACGTTGTTTCAGGTCAGGTCGCTGCAAGGCACTGAATAAGGTCTGGAGTGCGGCAAACAGCAGTGTTTTCGATCCTTTCCTTTCCGCTAACGATCTGTCGAAGAGAGATATCAGCGACCAATGAGTTATTGTGTCATCGTGCTAACTTACGTTATCAGGAGGATCTGACTAGGTTGGACGTCCTGACAAGCAATTATGTTCTTGATGGCAGCTCTGGCTTTATCAATGTCGTCTGGAAACGCCATTAGTCAAATCCAGCTTCAAGAAGGAGACGTACCTCGTCTTTCAGCGATGAGAAAGGCTAGATATTGTATTGAAGCTTCACCAGCGGGACATTGTGTCAATTCTTTCTCGGCTGATGTCAGATCCCCAGATCGAATGTAGCCAAGGACGGCTTTCCTACCATGAGGAAATGAGTATCGATCTGGCCATTCCTACTTCGTTAGACCCACCTTCTACAGCGAGACGTTATCTCTGCTTTGTCCGAGATCAGAGCCGAATGAGCTGCCAGAAGGTCTGGAAGCACTGACTTCTTAGTGACAGAACCAGCTTTTGTCATTCATTCAAGCAGCTCACACCAACGAGCTGCATCTTCATAACGTCCTTTGCTCTCGTAGACCTTTCCTGCCACACTGTTGAGGATCTACCAGACAGGTCAGCTCTATACTCCGAAACATCTCAGTTTTCGTGCCCACCATTTGGATAGCCGTAATTCTGGTACGATCTAAAAGTTTTTCTGAACCATTCATGACTAACGCTGCAACCGAGTTCAGACCAGGTGCAATCTTCTATGGAGTAATAATCAGACAGACTAACAGTCCAGCATGGATAAAACACCATTATACCCTGCCTGGGGCTGAGTAACAGCACATTGTCGAGCCAAAAAGACACCTTCGTAGACAATTCGCGATACGTAAGGTCGGCCTTCATCTTGTGCTAAAGCATGATGAAGGATGATTTGTGCGAGATTCAGAGGTATTTCTGGACTGGTATCATGGAAGGTTGTTAGCTGCTGACTATTTTATTCTGACCTACTGACTTACTGATCTGCGTTCAATACTTGCAGTTGGGCGAAAAGTCTACTCTGGTTTTCAGCTACCATTCCAAGAGCGATAAGATTGAGCTCTCACTCGTTTACCGTTTCTTCCGACCATTTCGTTTTCTTCAACAACTCTTCGAAAGCTATTTTGGACACGTCAAAGCTTTTTTTTCTATTAGAGCCCAGGAAAGAAGCGCAACTCACCTTTCCGTACAGTTGCATGGTCGTTGGCGGTGGTCCGTTTCGAAAGCAAATGAATCTGAATCTGTCGGATTCGCGTCGCTGTATGTTGATCCTGTGATCAGTGCATGATCAGCACATGATCTACATGATCTTGTACTACCTACCATAGGATCAGTCATTTTGATGATCTCGTCCAATGAGTCTATTGCATTTTGGAGGCCATTGGGGTCGTCCGAAGCGTTCTTGAAATGCGCTTGCGCTGGACATCATTACTTAGCATTATAACTCATAGTCATAGAGATCAGCATCACATACCGATGGTCTGCAAAATCGTGGTCTGCTCAAAGATCAGTCCCTTATACATACATTCTCCAAACTATTTGAATGAGCTTACACGGATCTTGTCCAACAAAAGTGCATGAGCACTACGCTCTTTGACCTTCTCAATAATCAGTAAACCTTGCTGAAGCCACTCGATTGGTGTAGTTGTGAAAGGAACAGCTTTCGTAGCCTTCTGACGTGATAGCAACTCTTGAGCGATCGACCAGCATTTGATCGCCATTTCTTGGTACTATGGCACAGTCCCAGATGTTTCGATTAACATGTATGAATATCTTGGATTGTGGGAATATACACACCTCGAGTGGATCCATCGTTCCTTCTGAATCGAGGTCTAAGACGATAATTGGCAATATCAGTTCCGAAATTCTCACGATCGTAGTGAAATGAACTTACTCGATGCTTTGACCATGAAGCTCAAGGCGAGATTATCGTTTGTCTTTGAGATTTCCTGGAAGTTGGTGATCATAGTCAGGATCAACACCAAGGTATGAAGTAATCGAGTTGTGAGTTGCCACTCACCAGATCAACCCTGGCAAGGAGGAACTGCAATATAGCATGAAGCTTGTCTGCTTCCCCGATTTCATCTGGAGCACTCGAGGAACTTATTGTTTGCTGATACTAAAATAGGTGATTTAATTTTCCGTCACCCTTCCATAATCGATAGGAAACATAAGAATGATGATGCTTACCTCTGCACCCAGAAGTGCAAGCTCTTCAGCTGTCGCCATTT
Organism: Kwoniella botswanensis; assembly: GCF_036426115.1. Classification (NCBI taxonomy): domain Eukaryota; kingdom Fungi; phylum Basidiomycota; class Tremellomycetes; order Tremellales; family Cryptococcaceae; genus Kwoniella; species Kwoniella botswanensis. Next base: position 14,209,378 of record NC_088599.1, on the reverse strand, counting down.
GATTCGCCTCTGCGAACATGTAAGCTGCAAAGATTGAGTATTTATTTACTGACATCAACTTACGAGCAAGGGAAGATATAGCTTCTGAAGCAGCACGAAGCAGACGGATTACCACTATGTGGCACCCATCTATATCAGTCTATTGATCCGCCTCAAGGTGATGAAGTGTACCTACAGCCTAAATGCAGTTTGGAATCAGTAGAAGCCTCGAGCAATCGGAAGGAAGTTTGTCGGACTAATGAGAGATAGAGGCTTTAGCTATTTGATATATCTGTTAAAACTCAGAACTCACGAGAGGCAATCAATTGTTTATCTTCTCCTGTCTTCTTCCCAGACATCCGTTCGATCTCTGAAGTGGTATTCCATATCTTTACGCCTAAGGAAGAGTCAACCATAGCACATCGTCAGTTCAATCCATCCTACGAGCTCGATGTCGAAGATCAAGAACCGAACATACCGATTTCGTCCATTTCATTTTTAATTACCAAATCCACTTTATATCCTTCTTCATGATCATCGTTAACCTCGTTCACCTTCCTCTTCTTAGTCACTTTACTTTTCTTATACTTGTCGACCTGGAATCTGACAGAGTCCAATGCTTTCATCAATTGTTCAAGGGGGATCGCTTGAGTGCTGGTGATTCGTGTGAGATCGTCGAGGAGTGGTTGTAAATTGCCTAGAGAGCCTGTGGATAACATGGATGTATCCGGACAGCATCATCAGTGTCATGAACTAGGTTATCGATGGGCGGTGAACCTTTGCCAATCGAAGTTGGGGTGGATGCGACATACCTTGAAGGGTATCTCCCCGAGTCGGTCTAGTCTTTGCCATATTGGCTAGCCACTGAGTTTTGTGAGGCGAAGGCGGATGATAGGAAAGGTAGAATATCAAGTATGGATAGTAGAAGGAAAGATGGAAGAAGAAAGACGAAGGAAGGACAGAAGGAAAGATGAGCAAAGTGATAATTGATAGGAACGAGAGCTGACGGTGTTTTCGTCAACATTGATACTGTATTTGATGGTGCACGGACCCAGCCATACCATTCAATTATTAAATAGCGTCCGTGCATCATTTGAGGGGTCTGTGCGCATGACGGATATTATGAAATTCCACTCATAGATTCATGGTAAGCATTCAAGTGATACATGTGATGATACAACCTACAACAAGAGCACGATATATGATCATCATACAGAATGCATAGCATCCCACAATTCTTTCACTTCAGGTGTACCCTCCTTCAACCCAGTAGCACCCTCAACAGCGAGGGCTTCGTTGATATGGGATAAAGTGGTCGAACCGCATAAGGGAGTTATATTCCATCTTTAATCAAAATTAAAAGCAAAGGTCAGCTCTGCTTGAAAGTGAGTCTGTGACTGTATACGTCGGCTGTAGGTAACGTACAGTTGACACAACTTGTATACAGTTTGTTCAGGTGTTAAACCATATTTAGAAGCGAGATTGATCAAATGTGGATGTTGGAGAAGGGAAGGTGAACCGGTTAATGTCCAGAATGATCTGATAAATAAGTACATCGTAAATCAGTCAACAGTCAACAAGATCTCTGACATTGTCGTTTAACTCACTGATATCGTATATCATTCTTCTGACAGATCTCCCACACTACGATAAGTAAAAGATCAAATCAGCTTTCACCACACGAAAGGGGGATTACGTTAACCTACCTGCCCAATCCCATCCATTCCCTTCATACCACCTATTCTGAACCACCCCAACCTTCACTTCAACCCTCTCGATCAACCATAAAAGTAATTTCGGATCGTATATATTGGATATGCCCAATTGACGAATCTTGCCTTCTTTAACGAATGTCTCGAGAGCTTGATACGCAGAGAGGGTTTGCTAAAGGAGTATATCGACGTCGATGTTAGTATCGAAGGTTGAGGGTGAAATAGAACATCTTACTTGAGATAGGATAAATTGCAACTTACCTCTTTACTCCTTAAGGGAGAATGCAATACAACCGAATCCACATATTCCACTCCCAAATTCTTCAGAGAAGTTCCAAAGCTCTGCTTTACTTGTTCTGGAATAGGTAGATTAGGATCGTAAGGGAGTGGTTGTGATTTATCTTGTCCGTCTAATGATGTGAATCTAGTTGTATGATACAGTATCAGCTAAAGATGCACTTAGGGTTTGTTCAATCATCAAACAGACATGATGCGCAATGGATATCCAGGAGTTGAAAGAGTACTATGCGACTTTAGACTTACTTTGTCTGTATAAATATATCTTCCCTCTTCACTACCCCTTGATCAATAACTTCTCTTAGAGCTTTGCCAACTAGATCTTCTCTATAATCGTCAGGTCATGGTATCATATCAGCTACTGCACTCAGACCATCTTCCCGTCATTCCTTCTGACAGGGATACCGGGAAGGTACGATGGTCAATAAGATAACTAACCTATAATGCTAAACCACATTGTCTATATCAGTTCCGCTCATACGGCATTTGAGATATACTTGACTCACCTTGGGTTGACAAGCTGTATCGACCCCTCTGAAACCAGCTTTGATAGCCTGAGTGACTAATTCAGTGGTGCGTTCTTTCTTCCTGTACTCTCACAAGACGAATGAGTCATTAATCATCACAATACATATTTTAGGCACTACCTGGGCTAATGCTTTTGCTGAGCATTGTTTGAGGTGAGGATCGGGTAGATCACTCACCACGCCGTACCGTACATTATCTTAGGCATGATCATTCCTGTCATCTTGCCAAGTCTGATTCTGGTAGGTATCATGAAGCTGAAATGAGTATATTTGTTATCATGCGTTGATGATCGGAAGAGAATCACAAGAAGATGATTGTCGGTTGGTGGTGGAGTCGGAACATCGCACCAGATCAGCGGACTTGAATGGTGGAGGTTGTATGTTGTCAAATGACGTTGGGATGGAATCTACGTGCATTTATGGTTTGATGGTCTGCTATATCCTCATGGGATGTTCACAATCCTCATGCAGTCCGAGATATGCAAGAGAATACGACCTGGTCATATGAACTTTGAATCTGGATCTGTGGTAACAAATGCATTCATCCATCTCATCCTCATGCTACATATCATATCATGTTACCAATGTCGTTTCTGTTTCTTCTGAGCATTATACGTTCTCTACAAACCCACAGCAAAAGTCAATCAGTATCCTGTCAAAAAGAGAAGGAAAGGAAAACTTACGAAAGCTGCAATAGCGAAAGCTATGAATGCTAGTATACCGATACCCTGAAGTCACGCAGTCATATCAGCATGAAATCACTCAATGAGATGAGAATGGGAATGGGCATGACATGTTAGATAGGTGTGAAACCGATAACCCACTTTCAAGATGAACAAGAACCATCCAGCTGCTCCTCCTCCCGAGGAAGATTTAGGACTGGGTCTACCCATTCCGCTCCTTCCTTGACTCTTCGCGTCGGCCGCCAAGGGGGCTTGATCTGTTCGATACTGAGGTCTTAGAGTCGCAGAGAATGTGTTTATTGCTACGATACTGTGTGAGAACAAGGAGATCAGTACAAGCAAGCAGCCAAGGAATCTTATTAGGTTTTTACGAGGTAAACAGGATTGCAGCCAATTTCTCGAGTATGGTAGGAGGTGAAGGCATAGACAATAAGGAGTAGAGAGGGAAACCAGACTAACTCATGATTGTCCGATACATCCCCTGTAGCAGCTGTGAATCCAATATAAGGACTTTCCGGGAGATCTACCGGAATTTCGAAACATAGTTTCCAGTCGTTTACATGTTTCGTCTGTAATTTGAGCTTAAAGTTGGGGGAACAGGACAAAACCGCATATCAGTCTTATTTCTAGGACGACTCGTCGTTGCGGAAGAGTTAGAGTACCCACTTGGAGAGTTTTACCCTTTATATAAGTCAATCTCGCTTTAGTAGGTGTATCACCCTGTCTTCTGAAATTTTCCTATGTGATCCCAGGTTCGAAATCCATCCCAAGGTCAGCGCGATCCAATTTTCATGTCCGATGGTAGTTTGATAGAAGGTGGGAAGATTATCGACTTACGGAACATCCAGCCAGTTCATTAGCTTCATTATCATGATCATGATCGTATTTTGTCTTTCCGTCACCTAACATTGAGGTTATCCTTGGCCATTGGTAAGAATGACGTGAATTTGCGTAACTATCCACATTATATCAGCATCTGTCTGCTTATACCACATATAGAAAGATGATGGAGAGCTGGTAGCTGGAATACTGACGTATCGAAGAATATCCCTAAACCTGTGAAATAATCTGATAGAAAAAGGCATTACCCAAAATCAGCTTCATCTCATAAATTGTCGACCAAAGTATGGTTCAAGAAGGGTGAATGTTCTGAAATTGCATGCAGATGAGGGGTATCACTCACCCACACTACCAAATACCGGACCTTCCTGAGCTCTATCTTTAGTTATCCACATGGCAAAACCATCTCCAAACATATTATGTGCTTTTCCATCTACCTGTTGACATGAAAAATAATATCAGTCAACAGCTTACAGAACGAGCAAGTTGAAGCAAATCCCCCTTGTTATCTCTTCGGTCTGCCCAACTTCCAGGTTCAGGAAGATGATAACCCACCTTGAACTCTACATCGATCTGCCAATTCGATACGCTCAAAGGCATTCTCGACCACAACCAACCTTTCTCCGAAGGTCTATCTTGAGTGAGTCGAACATGTTTGTTGGTATTCTATCAATTTAAAATTAAGATAAGTTGAGAGCCATATCAATTGTCCGAGTTGTGTGTGGTACAAGTAACTTACAATGATTGAGTTTCCACCGAAATCCCACCTACGCCAATTAACCACATGATTAAGCAATTGACGAACATGTGGTCAATGAAAGCGAAACGGTCGGTAGACTTACCACCTATTCTGCAAGTCACTATCCACATAAGGGGCTGCCAGTGAGTGAGTTCTCAATGGAGTGGTCTGTGGGTCATACAGCTCGACAAGTCAGCTTGACCTCGCCCAAATCACCGCTACCCGCTACAAATTCCAATCATTCGATTTGACCTGCTGACATACCTTCTCGATCATCCCCGCTATACTGTCTTGACCCTCATCTGCTGCGCATACCACTCCGGATAGCAGGAGCGGCAGCAATATTGATAGTGTCGTTATCGGTCGTAACATTGTGGGCTGTGTCGTGGGTGAATAAATATGCAGAGAGGAATGAAATTGACCTATTTGATCTTTGTTCTTCTGTCGCGTCTGCATCGTTCATTGTCCATCTCCACGGTAGCTGATGTCACTCATCCATATCACGTGACTTGAATTCACTGCAGCAATCTCGATACTTCAGATGAGGTTGGGAAGATGGTAAATCTCCTTTCAATACCAGCGACCAGAGTACAAATTGAGCACAGAAGTCCAACAGACTCGAGATTGACATCCATCGCAAAAAGTAGACTGAAAACGATATGTCAACCAAATCCATCGAGCTATCCTACACCCTTCATCCCCCTTCATCAATCCCTCCTCCAACCGATTCCTCTTCCAACCCCATACCATTATCATCCACCACAAATTTCCCAGTACCTTCAGAGCCTACACCCAACTCAGAAATAAGTTTACCACCTAAGATCACCCAGACCTTATCAGTTACTGCGAAATACTACGAATCCCTGACATATCAAATCCGCAATGTTCAACAATCACTTAACGATACGCTAACAAAGTACAAAGATGCTGTAGGAGATCTGGAAAAGTCTAAAGAGGATTTCGGAAAGGTAGCTCATGGGATGGGAAGGGCAACGGTCATGAGTCTAGCTGTGAATGGGGATTTCAAAGATCAGAGGGAGGGATATCAGAAACAGGTGGGGGTGGATAGTGAAAGCGAAGAGGATAGTGAGAGTGATTAGCCATATATCACTGTAGATCAATTAGGTGAGTACTGCCATCGCATTCCATCGCAGCTCTGCTGGGTTGTCGTTGATGAGATGTGTGTTAATAAGATGCAGATTCGTCACATCCCAACATCCTTGTATTATATATAGTAATATCATCGACATGTATCTATACTCAACTACAAGCTACAAAACCAAATACCAAAACATTCATACGAAAAGAACCAAACTTAAATCGGATGAACAACAAGACCTACTTCGTTCAAATTACCTTCTCTCTCTCAACCTATTGGCCCATTTCTTACCATCTCCTCTTTCACTGGAATTCGTACTTAGATTATCATCGCCTAAACCAAATCCTACACTTCCCTTACCTCTCAGACTGACTGGTCCAGCAGTTGCATCTACTCCCTGTCTCTGTCTCGGTAAGACGGGTCTCTCATGAGGATGTCTCATACTAACACTTACATCCTCTCGAGGTTGGTACCTGGGAGATATTGGGGGAGGTTCTACTTCAGTAGGCGAAGATACAGTCGTAGATGGTTTATTTAACCAATCGATCTGGAAAGGGTTCGTATACCCCTTTTTGGCTTTCGGTCTCTCTCTACCATCTCTCAAACTACTGAACCCCGAAGAAGTCGTGGACGAAGTGGAAGGTTGATAAGTTGGTTTAGGTCTTGCAATATCAATCTCGGTAGTAGAATTCTTCAAAACTCCCTTTCGCTTATCATCTCTACTGGTAGCTTGTCTACTAGGTACAGGTCGTTTAGAGGAAGAAGTGGAGGAAGGGGAAGAAGAGTTACCGAGTAAATTGGATATTTCACCATCTAACGAATGGCTACTTTCCTTCATTGGTGAAGATTGATAAGGGAGTAATGCAGCTGTGGGTATCTCATGAGTTGAGCGTGTCTTGGATGGTTGACGGGGAACCGGTGGGATTAGGAGTTTACCTAGGAAAGATATCAAGGGGTGATCAATATTATGTTTAGCGGCTTGAAATGTTCTCCATTCTCAAGAAGACCTGATCCTACTCTCATACAGATAGAGTGTGTTTGCGAAATTCCTCATTACTGATGACTCGATACTCACCTCGAGTGATTTCACCATTCCTACCTGACCATTTCTGATCATTCCCGTTTGTCCCATGAAAATTATCATTGGCATTCCCATTTCCATTCCAATCATTATCATTTCGAGTACCATTCCTATGTCCCCATTGTGGCTGTTGCTGTTGTCCATTAGGTGGTCTCGAAATATCATTATGCGCTCCTATTCCCGCCCTATTCCCACTCCCCTCATTAGCTAGCTCCAACGTGGCTTTCCTTTGCATCTCCGCTTTATTGAACTCTTCAATCTCCCTATTCGCTTGTAAAACTTTCATCTTCCTCTGATTCTCCAACTCCTCCTCCTGTTTCAATTGTTCATCCAATTTAATTTTCGCCTCCACGTATTTATGTTTGATGGCAGCTTTCTTCATACTCGTATATGTCGAAAATACCGAATCTCTGAACCCCTTTTTCTTAGTCAAAGCTGATTTCAGACCTTGACCTGTACCGGAGTGGGTGGATGGACTGGGTCGGAAAGAAAATGCAGATTTTGGTTCAATACTTCTACTATATGTCTCATCATCATCATCATCATCATCATCATCCTCACTATACTCATCTCTCCTTCTCCTTCTATCATCACGACGATATCGACGAGGGGGACGCCGTCGGCCTTTACGCCGTCGAGAAGGTCGGATCGTACCTCCATCACTATACTTATCTGTCCAATAATCCTCATACTCATCACTATCATACCTCCCCCTTCCTCTCCCTCTTCGAGAGTTATGTCCAAAAGCCAATGCCTTGAAACGTTGATCATCTTTCATTTCTTTTTTCCTCTTTATCTCATTCTCTATCTCTTCCTTTTTCTTCTGCTGTTTCTCGTTCCTCCTTCTCTGTTGATGTCTGAAAAATAACCAACTTCCCACGGACAACGCTAAAATACCGCAGATGATCAAAGCGAGGAGCTGCCACCATGATAAGTTTGTGGTGGCTACTGCCGAAGAGAGAATCGAACTTTCACTTTCACTTTCTTTCGAACTGTTAGTACCTGATTTGAATACCGAGGAAGACGAGGCTGGTTTGTCGGAGGAAGAAGAAGAGTGGATAGTGGTTGTTCGTGTGAATGATGTGGATGTGGATGAGGGCGAAGAAGTACCCTCATCGGCATCACCTTCAGTCGAAGTTGCTTCACCATCATTTGCCGTTCTGGTATTACTGCTACTGCTGATTTCGAGATTCCCGACAATGGTGGGATTATCAGACCTCGTAGTCCTGATCGACGGAGCAGTAGTAGCTGCAGCTGCGCGAGAGGTAGTGTATTCACGTGATAGGTCATTGAGGGTAGGATTAGCAGTTCGTCGGGTCGTGTTGGCGTTTGTGGCGGCGGTACGTGTGGGTGTGGATACGTCTAAAGTTAATTGACGTTTGGAATTGACATCAATGTGTTTTCGAATTGGATTTATACACCGTCTTTGATATCGTACATGCGTTGAGGCTAGAATGGATATGGTAGTGGCGCTTACGTTGATACTGCCTCTGACGGCTGAATTTGATTCTATATTGGCTCGAGGGGTTGATCGAAGATAGTCGAGGGGTGCCATTTATTCTCATCATGCGATATGGCAGTGATTATGATTGACTGAAGGAAACTTGAATCATTGACAGGTATCAGATGTCTGATCTAGATAGTCTCTGTATTTTCGTCATAGGCTGAATAGGTGTGGTGTTGTTGTTGTTGTTGTTTAATTTTCAATGAATGTCTTTCTTTTTGGTTGCTATGTCTTTTTGGAAATTCAAAGATCAATGAACGTCGAGTAAGTTATAGCAGCTTTTTTATGATTATACTTTTTATGTTTTATCAATGATACTGAGTTAAAACTATTGAAAGTGCTCAAAATCAACAATGTAGAAAGGCCTACAGGATGCGTTGAGAGGGTATGTCACCCAAGACCTTCATTTGGATCCTTTCCGTTAACTCATCTGTCACACAACAACAAGCTGCCTTTCATGCGAGTACGCGATGTAAAACCCATTGTGAACCCCTTTTGCCGGTTCAAAACAAACTCCAGAATCTTCTTACAAGTCTAGTACACTGCGTCCTTTGGCTAGTCCGGGGAAGGGATGAATGGAAGTTTGGGACAAAGGAAGGGTATAGTGGACTATTTCTAGCTTATCGATCATATGAATACTGTAGATCAATCATTGTATATAACGATCAATGTCATTCACCTTGGATGGAGGTCGAACCTTTGTTATATTGCTTGCAATGTCTTCCATTATCTGTTGACGTTGATGATTGTACAAGCATACTTCACAGTTGGATACTCTATCGTATAACTCAAGCTCGAGCTCTCGGTGTAGATACGATACGATACGACTCTCAATAGGTTGGATAACGGACTACACTAGATTTCATATACATCTCATGTTTGAACGTCAAATATTGAACATCAACATAAAACTGGACCTCGACCTGATCATCTTTCAAAATCAATCGCCACTCTTCACTCTAGAAGCTATCTTATCTACAAGAGAATATTGTGATCCGCTTTTCGTTTCGGAGGAAATAGAAAGGTATATAAGACAGAAAAGATGGTAAGTCCCTATGCATCATGCGAATATGTAGAAACCAAGTACAGAATTTCTTGTCCTGAACCTGAACTAACCTTGAGAATTGTGAGAGAATGTTTGAGGTATTATACTGACCCACTCTGCTTACCCGGGATATGTAGCCACTTCAATCACATCTACCCAAATTGAGATCCAAACACTCAAATGAAAAATCCCAACCCCTTCCCAAACCATTCCAACGTTCATTGCACATAACCAACCTCCCACCAACGATCAAACCCGCGCACTTCAATTACATACTCTCTCATCCTGTTCATTCTCAATCCTCAGGTCGGAGAGGGAGATATAAGAAAGATCCTGGGATTAGTTTGTGAGTGATACAGAAAACGATTGTCAGTTGCCACAATGATGTCTGGTTCATTCTGGCTTTATACAGTTTCCCATGCTTTTTGCCTGTGTGTGCTCGTTATTGAACTGTACTTCCTACTGATGTGAGAAAATCCGTTGTATTAGGGTTCAAATCTATCATCTTCCTTCTCCCTCTCCGTCAATCAAGTATAGACCGTTGAAACGGTTGATAAGTGTATTTGAAAGGATAGTATGTGTTTCCGGGGGTAAAGAAGATGATGATACTGTACCGTGCGATACTCCAAGAAATAGTATCGCTAAATCCCTCATTCCGAGTCAAAGTCCACATGCAAATTCGAATACAAATTCGAATCCCGGTGTAGATCCCCCAATTTCTCCTGGTGAAACGTCAAACGGAAATTCTAGATCAGATACTAATGAGATCACCGCAAGTGAGGATAATGGAAGTAGAGTAGAAGAACGTGAAGTGATTGATCAAAATATCAACCCGATTTCGCCAGATCAAGATCAATTATTGATGGATATCAGTCAGAATGTCAAAGACAACGAGGAGAAAGAGAAGGAGCTTAAGACCATTGCTTGGATACATTTTAGAGACGAAGATCATCGTGAGTTAGGTGTCTCTTCATATATCATGAATTTCTCGTTGCTGTGGAGAAACACAAGGAAGAAAAGGAGATAAATCTCAACACAGTACAAAGATAAATGTTGATTCCTGATTGATTGATTCGCTCTTTTACGCTCTAACTGAAAATCTGACGATTCATTTAGTATATCGCGCCAAACAAGTTTTGAGATCTATAACGATTGATGGAAGACAAATTGTAGTAAAGACTGATAGGTTTAATGGTGGGATTATCAAGAGAATCTGGTCGGAGGGTTCTCCCAACAAAAAGTCAGAGTGAGATTCTAATGAAGTATTTCATACCGTCTCGTTTCGTTTCGGTTCGGTTGGGATTTGGTTCGATCGTATATATCTCGTTAGTATATGACTCGGTATTTGGTCCATCTTGAGCAGAATTTGGCATCAGCATAGTATGTTGGACTATATGATACAATGATTCAGTTGTTCTACTTTACATTATCGAATACCGAAAATGCATGATCGGAGTGAGTCGTCAGTATTGGCGGCTGGGGGAGGGTGGTTGTCGTTGAGTTATGCGCTCTGTTGATTGATTTAGAGTGAATCACAACATATTTCATATCGGTTCGCATAGGAGCAAAAATAAAAACACTTTATACTTGATTTATACTAAAATATCTCTGAAATGTACCACTTCTTCCAACATACACGATCAACAACATCGTCTCATTTACTATCCTGTAAGTGAATCATATACTGCTCTCTTCTTCTCTTTGCAATGTCGCATTTCGCATTATCCCTTGGCACTAAACCTTAATATCCATGTCAATCCCTGTCCCTTGATCCAGATCTATGGATCCACCTCATCCATCGCATTGCTCAACCTCGATACTGCCTGGAATATCAATCCCGCTCGTTGTTTTTCCAGACTACTAACAACCGGTTGAGGCGGCTGGGCAGGTTGGTTCTGCGATTGTGAAGGAGTACCAGGTTGGGGTGGTGTACCATTTCCATTCGAATTCGATCCATCCTTTCCATCACCGTTTCCATTCTCTGTACCATTGTTGTTATTATTGGTACCACCCAAGGAAGTTGTAGGTCTGATTATATCTTGAGCTTTCTTATCTAACACTGCAAATATCTCTCTTATACTTGCTCTCCACGAGTCCCATACAACCCCTACGATATGTTGTTCGATAGCTTCTGATAAGCCCGTACCGGATAATCTCGCTCCATGAATGGTGATTTGCGCGGATGATCCAACGGTCGACGAGATGATAGGTGGATAAGGGAAAGTGAGGATGGTGGTCGTTCGTGATAAAAGGGCTAATTGAGGTAGGGTCTGTTGAGGTGATGATGAACATGAAGGACATACATGCAACGAATGAAATAATCTTAATGATCTTGCCAAAGGAGCAAATACACCTAATGTCAGAGGAGTGTTGGAACCAGGTTTAGGATCGAGGGTATGTTGAGTGAGAAGAGATAGAATATGAGGAACGAGTTGTCGATGATTGCATCCCGAATGGACTGGAGTTGAATAATCAGGTATTTGTAATCCCGTTGAATCGTTGTGGGTATTGTTCGGGTCATTGTTATCTCCATCATCTTGCATATGCGTCAAGTTCAATAACGCAAGATGAGGATCCATCTCGTGTTGATCTCCCTGTCCATCTCCACCATGTTCACCTTCTACCGCTCCTTCACCGTGTCCACCACCATTGTTCTCGTTCAGAGAGAAGATGGCATCACGAAGAGCTGAGGTGGTATGTTGATCCATATCTGAGTTGGGGAACGTGTTGTCTCCGGCAGAAGGGAAATCATCGTTGTTGTAGTGGACTTGGGGTTCGGGTGGTGGAGGTGCAGTAAATGGTAAATTATGTACGAAACTTGCTAGGGGGAGATCGGCAAGATATCCATCGATAGCAATGGATTCGAGCTGTCCATAAATCATCATTCATATGAGCTGCCAATCCGATATTCGAGGTGGATAATGGGGTGACTCACCATCTGATCATCCGACATAGTCTGCATCTCCTCACCCTCTTCTTCACCTGTCAATCCCATATCCATTGCCATACCCATGGCCATCTTCATGTCCATCGCTTCTGATCCGAATGTACTGAGGCTTTCTCTCGCTCCCAGCTTTCTCTTCTTCCCTCCATGACTAGGTGCACTATGACTCATACCGTGTTGCTGCATTGGGTCGAGGTTGTGATGTGAATTCTTCTGGTCTTTGGGTACAGTCCGTCGACGTTGTCGTGGTGCATAGTTGCAGTTCCACCCGCCTGCAGCGCATCGAGTGCATGATGGTCTGTCACCGGAGCATTTCTAGGGAAGGGGTATCAGCATACTCTATGGAAAATGAGGAAACATCGAGTCGAGAAGAGGTCAACTCACTTGTTTGGCAGCATGACACAGATCACAAGCTAAAGTAGATCGCATAGCATCATCAGCACGTTTACTCATATTATTTATGGGTTAAATACCACTTACCTTTCCTTATACTGGGTGGTCTACCAAAAGAATTTGATCTCTGATTATCGAAATCGCTCAGATCATTCTCCCTAGGATCAAACTCATTGGGTGTACCTATATTGCCCAATCCCAGATCTAATTCAGGTTCACCTTCCATCCCCATATTGTGATCGTGATGATGCATGTGCGAGCCATCATCTACCGCGACGGGTATCTCTAACCCATGTACGTCGACATCCACGTTGAGGTCGTTGGCGGGATCGCCGTGATGGTGTTGATGATGAGGATCTTCTTTGACATGATGATGATGCTGTGAGAAGTCGGGTTGCTGTAATGCATGATGGAAATGATGTTGATGGGGTTGATGTTGATCATCCAATGAAACCACCCCCACTCCTACTCCTCCATCATCCAATGATCCCAGATGGGCTGAGGCGGCTGCGACTGCTGATGCCAAAGCATCGTTATCGGCCTGCTGCTGTGCTGTCTGGAGTGATTGATCATCCATCGTTGAGTGGATTGATACGTGGGTGGTTGTTTGTTTACCTGGACGTGTCAAGTGGAGGGGATGTCAATGTTAGATTAGATACCAAGTGGTAGATGATAGCTCGGCGTTACAGATGACAAGAGAAAGAGGCATCTGATAACGATGAAGCACTCGGCAATAACAGCGGGGAATGGTTTGTGGTGGTTTATATCTCAATCCACTTCTTGGTAATGGATTCTCAACTTGAATCATCAACCCCGAAAGGCCGGAGGTGTGGCAATGCACCAAATACCCCTCAGAGACAGTTGACAACAGAACTCTGCACTCACCAGATGGATCTTCGAGCGGAAAACAGGGAATGTGATATATGTGACGTGGTGATGGAGAGGGAAAGAGGATGATGGGAGATGAGTTGTTGTTGTCACCATGAGTGGTGGCGAGGGCGACGTTGGGAAAAAGCTGCTTAGAGCGTTGTTTACAGATAGATGCACACGCCACCGTACACTTTAGGAGATAACTTCCTCATTCAGTAATTCAGGTATGGGCTTCGGCATTACCGGCGTTTGAGTTCCTGTGGCATGTATTGCGGAACGATCATGGTAAAACTATAGCGAAGCGTGGGGTCTCTATAAATGGCCTTGCACTGTAGAATATTCAAGATATCGCGAGACGGAGAGCGTAGGGGACAAAAGAGCTTGCGGCAGGTCTTATGATCGAAAGTCTGCTGAATAATCAGTTTGCCAAATTTAGCATCCATGTTGTAGATGCGCTGGTGCCTTACATCGACATCTAACAACTTTGCAGCACAAGCCGGCCGCCGGCGACCGAGCGCATCGGCTTGGGGAGAACTAATCCGACGACCTCGTAGACTCTGAAACGAGCTGGACCTGTTGGTCTAACCGGCACTCAAAAAAAGGCAGAAGGATATCGAATAGACGTACGAAGTTGTTGACTTTAAATGCTAAAATAGATCGGATGAAATGTCCAGAGCGATATCCGCTCGGTTTTATACCAAGTGGTACCCGGACAAGCGACACATGATTCATCGAATTGATACGTACTTCTTGAACAGCATTTCAAGTTTTCTGAACGGCCCCATCGCACCATGTCATTGCTGGTAACTCCATGAACCGGTTGGGTTGCATCAAGCCGGAGGAGATGTCCCGATTCATGTGATCATGGATAAGGGAGGGACCACAGTGCTAGCCGTTGTGCCGCAAGGTATATAGGTGAGAAAAGGTTACAAGTCACGGTCAATCGACACTCACCCAATCGCTCTACTCATGATGTGGCTTCTTCTCCTCACATTTCTCGTCGCTGTGACGACATGCCATGCCTGGCCAAACCCCTACAGCAATGTGAGTACGCAAGCTGGAAGCAGCTCTGGCCTCACAGTCGACCTCGGATATGCCAAGTACAAGGGATATTATAACTCGACTTCTGACCTTTACGTTTTCCAAGGGTGAGTCATCCCCCCACAGATTACATGCTAATTTCTGTAGGATCCGTTTCGGCGCACCACCATATGGGTCGCTGCGATTTGCGAGCCCAGAGGTACCAGATGTGAACCGGACCAGCACTCAACCCGCAACGTCGTATGGACCGACCTGCGTTGTCAACTCGTTGGCCTTGGGCACCGGTGATGCTTTCACGAACGAGACCGGCGCTTCGGAAGATTGCTTGTTCCTCAACGTGCAAGCTCCAAGCAATGCAACAGGTCTTCCGGTGTTTGGTGAGTAACATGTGACTTGATATAACAGCAAGAGAGACTGACATCATGTAGTCTGGATTCACGGCGGCGGCTATGGTGCCGGCAATGGCCGCGTCGACTTCAGCCCCTTACTTAAGACGAATGACAATGAGTTCATCGGCGTTGCCATCCAGTATCGACTGGGCGCTTTTGGCTTCCTGGCTGGAGACGAGGTCAATCGCTTCGGATCTCTCAATGCCGGCCTTCAGGATCAGCAGCTCGCTCTATACTGGGTACAGCAGTACATCCATCTCTTCGGAGGCGATCCGTCCAGAGTAACCATCGGCGGCGAATCAGCGGGCGGCGGGAGCGTCATGCTGCAGGCCATGGCGTACGGCGGGTCGCTCGGTACCGAGTTGTTCAACAACGTCTTCGCGTCGAGTCCGTACCTCCCACAGCAGTACGATTACCGCGACTTTGTTCCTGAGCAGGCATATTACGCGTTCGCCCAAGCGGCAGGCTGTCTTACAGGTCCTTACGGCAATACCAATCAATCCGTCTTCGCTTGTCTTCAAGCCGGAGATAGCGCGACACTCATCAACGCATCCGCATCCGTCAGTGAAGAGGGCGTTTACGGCACATGGGCTTTCGTCCCCGTCACCGGACCTGCAGGATCCTTCGTGCAGGAGCTACCCAGTCAGCAGCTACTTCAAGCCAAAATCAACGGCAAAGTCGTCCTCTCCGGGAACAACGCCAACGAGGGATACCCATTCGTCCCCAAGGGTGTCACTACAGAAGACGAAGCCATCGCGTATCTCAAATTACTGTTCCCATTCTTCTCCGAAGACAACCTCAACACCGTTCTCGCCGCTTATAAATACGATACTGGACCCAACGCGACACTCTACGCGACAGCAGGTGACAGCGGTGACACTGCGAACGACGTCAGCTCAGTCGCGTCTGGTCCACAACAGCAAATCGCTCAAATCTACAGCGAAACGACCTTCGTATGTCCGTCATACTGGCTCGCTGAAGCATTTACCGCCTCCGGAGGAGCAGGCTACAAGTACCAATTTTCCGTTCCTCCCGCTACACACGGTGCGGATGTCGCAGCATACTTTGGGAACGGATACACGAGTGACTTCTCTCAGGCCTTCCAGACTGCTCTAGGCACCTTGATCATCGACAACAAGCCTAGTATCCCCAGTCAAGTCGCCAATGGTCTCTCAACTAGCAACACAAGCTTTAACCCAGCCAGCGACTGGCCAGTCTTTTCGAGGCAAAGCGAGCTCATGATCGACCTCAACACAACCTGCACAGACTTTGTCACTAGCGCGGCGGGTGTCCCGACGTGTCAAGGTGCCGATAATCTCAACGTGATCAGGGAAGTCGATGCGTACAGCTGGGAGGGAGGCAGGGGAGCTAGGTGCGAGCTTTGGCGATCACTATACCAAGTCGTTCCCGAATAATCTCAAGAAAAAGGGTCCTCTGCCCTTTGCAGAACAAAAGTTGGGGGCTTACTTTTTAAGGCTTGCATAATCATGAAGGATTTGACTAATGTCTAATGTATTGGACTTCCGTCGTTTGCTTCTCATGGAAGTCCGTACGGACAGTCGGTACTTGCCACTGATATCTTTGGACCGTGAATTGTGAGCTTGAGTCAGCATAGGAATTGGCATCAATGCAGACTATTGAATTAGGATGAGGCCTTTCTCTCCCTCTAGGATGAGGTCACTGCGTACCATGCGGTAGTTCACGGTGCAATGTATGTATGATGACGTTAATGCGTTACGAGGCTAACTCGTTCAGACTTAGAGGCAGGAGGCCCCGAACCCATATACTGGATGTACCTTCTCGAATTGGTCGCAAGTGAGCACTGTTTGTTATAGGACGAGCGATGTACTCGGAATGAGACACGATAAGTAGTAGCGACAACTTGATCCTATATACGAATTAATGCATGAAGGGATGAAGCAGACGACGCGAAGGTGATGGTCAGACAGATAGAGCTAGACAACGGTAGCTAGGGATACTGCGAAGCGAAGTCCACACATTGAATTGCATCTCAACCGCTAATCTTCCCTGTGTTTATATCAACTCGTTGCTTCAATTGATATTTTATCAGATAGCGATAGCAATATATTGGCATGAGCCAATTGTGCATTAAAGTAGAAGACCCAAATCATTGTTTGAAATATAGTAATGAGATCTGCGTGCCCGATCTCAATTATCCCGAATGATGACGCTGGAACTATTCCATATCGGCAAAGGGGGATGATATTCGATAATGAGGTTGGTGTTCGACCGTTATAGATTGGCTGTAGGTCTGATTAGGAGTGGAATAGAATCCAGGATAGAGTCGCTTATTTATGTCCTTGACCAGGTTTCAAAATGATGGAGTGATCTTCTCCACTATCAAGGATCTTTTCAGTATTCTCGGGAGTTTCCAGTATTGAATACCAGCCTTCTGAATCATAAAATGCATCTTGTCCTTTTGGTGTTCGTACCGGTGCAGTAGATGACAAGATTTCTAAAACTTGTTCGCACGGAATGCATTTATGGGTCTTCCCGTCTGGTGAGAATAGGGGTGCACCTGGTAGATTGGTATCTGAATTTGAATTTGATTTTGATTTCGAGTCTGCCATTCGCGCCTCGTGCAAGAAGAGAGATCATGAAGTGGTAGAAGAATAGGTGAGTGGTCTTCCTATCATCCTTTGACGATCATACAAGTATTTGTAAAGGTAACAGAGTAGCAGCTTGATTGTGATAATTCATGTATTACGTGATACTCAGTGGATACGAGGGACTGGTTTCTGAGCTCAGCGTGGGAAAGTTACACTTGACTTGACATGGTGGCGAGGTTGAGAGCCAAATGGTCAACCTGGGTTAAAGGGATACCTCGTTATTCGGTTTCCCTCTAAATCGTAAATGCGATCACTAGCACTGATGCGTAGGCTTCGCAAAGGCGTCTCACAGCTCTCACAGCATGATCACTCCTTATCCGCCTGCAAGCGTTTCGAATGTGATCCACTTTGGGAAGTCAATAATAACGCAGAATGCAGAAGAATGTCAATGTTACACCTGGACGAACCTCGTTTTGATGCCCCTCGCCATTCACAATGAAAAATGACCATGAGCCATTTAGTATGCTAATTCATCTGCAAGACAAGTCAAATATGAAGAGAATGCGATTTGGCTGATCGCGATCAAATGAACGAAGGGCGGAAGTTCATATTGGAAGCTCGGATCGCGATCGAATGAGAGATATCAAAGAAGGATGAAGGAAAAACGGAACTTTACATTCCAAGCTCGGAACAACATCAAGCGATCGGGCTGTTTTTCATGCTAGACTACCGATGGCCTTGCACTGGGCTGAGTGCATTCGCTACCGATCTGATCTCCAGTTCGCCACTCTCCAATAAACGTTGGGTATTTTCAGGAGTTTCTAGTAGAAGATACCATCCGTCATCTGTATAGAACGCCATTTTGTCATCTTCAGTGCGAAGCGGAGCGGTCGACGAGAGGATCTCCAAAACTCGGTCGTGGTCTATATAGGTACTGAATAGTTCCATTCGGCGAGAACAGTGGCGCTCCAGGTTGATCCGGAATCTCTGATCGCTTTCTAGCACAGATCGGACAACTGTAGTTGACGAACATGGCATTTGAGTATTCACAGTCGTCGCATGCCTTGCATCCCGTATAAATGGTGGCTTGGGCTTGAGCCTGAGGACAATTCGAAAATTGAGGTAGATGTCCGAACGTGTATACGTTGTATGCTGAAGTTTCGACCCCTAAGGCATTGATGTATTGAAAGTCCGGAGAGCACTCGGTGCAGGCTGTGGTAGTGAACTGACATTGTTCGGCTCCTGTGCAGCCACCGGTATAATGGGCTCTGGAGTATGCGTTCACTCCGAGCAGGAAGTATGGAACGAGGGAACAGATCATGATTCGGGATTGGATGGTCATTTGGAGTGGATGTTCGTGCTTGTAGAGCGCGACTGAGAAGGTATGGCGGAATTAGTATATTCATGTGTAAACATCAACTCGTATGATCAACGTGCCCCGTTGGGCCGCGGTCAAGCAACGCGGATTAGACCTATCACTCACTGCCTGGGAATAAAGATCAAGACTCAGTGAGGACTTCCTTGTAGCGGTTGATGACGACAGCACACTGCGGCACGAGATTGAGGTCGAGTGCCGTTGTTAGACGGATTCGTGCTTTTCATTTTAGGGCTTTTTATACCTGTCCAAGGCCGGAACGACTCGGGCTGGAAGTTACTGATCAAGAGATCATATCGCCTCAAAGCATCTGTATCCGTTCACGCTCGCAAACATCAGACACTGATCTCAGGTAGCGCCTCAGGCGTAATTTGTTATCTGATAGGAGATTTTCTCATGCTAGTCAGTGTAGTGTGCCTTAAGCGATACGAGTCCATACATGAGCTAACGATGTCTCATCTCGTTAGTCGTCTCGTCCCCTCGGCCGAAGACGCGAGAGTCCCAAGAATCCGGGAGCCCATTCTCAATTCCCCACATGAGTCTTAGTAGCCCTCCTGACGTCTGGCTTCACTACGTCAGCAATGCTGGGAAACGACGGTCCTACTGGGCCAAGGCCTGAAACTAGCTTCTCTGAACGAGGAATATCAGGCCGTTCGAGAGTTCAGGATGAGCACCTGCAGCCATAGTATAGGATGGAACACGACGATCACTGCCTCAACATGACCAATGTGAGGTTACGTTTATGCCTGACTCATCTATTCCTCTCCCGTTTGACTTCTTCTGACCCAAGGTGTCTCGGGAAAGGGTGATGAGCTACGCCATCAAAGCGCGACACGAGCTGAAATTAATGCTCACCGAGATTCATGGAAATTTGGTGGCACGGTGAAGCACATTCACTGTGGTTGTCGGCCGATAAGTGTCACGGATGTCGCGCTGGGGATACATCCTAGAGTCATCAACGATTCCCAAAAACGATCCTCACGAATGCAGAATGTCAAGAATCACAGATTGTCTCCTGAACAATGGCTTGTGTACATTCAAAGGCCGATGCATCTTGAAAGAATCTCATCTCATCCTAGTCTAGGTTTATCCTGCTTTAAACGTAGGCCTCCGATTCCTGATAAGTCCGGATATGAGGCTGGTGGAAGAGCGATGCTGTATAACAAATGCTGATATTGCACGGCGTCAGCCACTTCTCTTGGTATGTTTATACTAACATTGGGCTGCACAGCAAAGGATCAAGCTCTATTATCTTTCGCTTGTGCATCGAGTATTTCTTGGGTGCGTTCGGGGGTTTCAGTCAACAAATACCATCCATCCTTGGTGTAGAAAGCGTTCTTGCCATCTGCAGTTCGTACCGGCGCCGTCGACGAGAGTACCTCTAACACTCGCTCGTGGTCTATCTTGACGCAACTCTTGCCATCGGGAGAGATCAGATGCGCACCAGGTAGATCAGACATAACGGATTGACAGCTGTGTAAGGTAATGAGAGATGATACGAAGGTTGAGAATGTCCAGAACCGAGGTATCATTTGGCTGGTGCTGTGACTTGTTATGATGTGAATCAACAATCGAAGAGCGATGAATGCGACACTAAGTATTATCTGTATCTGACTTTATAGTAAAGGACGAGTGATGATGTAATCATATGGTCACGTGACAAGTGACCTCAGATGTCATCGTGGGCATGTTGAAATTCAAGTTGCCACTACGTTGTCAGTCAGCCTACCCATAAGAAACCCAAGACATTCATCTCAAGAGGTATCTTTCAGTCTCAAGCTTGATATCGAGCGCTTACTTGTCACCATCGTCTTCGAACAACCACCGGATCCACTCTGGCTAGATACAGTGAGACCACAGATCCCAGCTGAAAGTGCAAGCATCATGGCATCACCCCTGGTTCAGTTCAAAAAAGGACCCTCTCGCCGACCTGTCCAATCCCGAAAGAGATCCGCATCACCCGTCGCAGACCCCGATCTGTCATCGTCCTCTACCTCGGTGGTACGTCCAGAGAAGAAGAACATAGCCAACCCTCTAGTCCAGGGGACTAAAAGACGGCGCGATTTGAATGGAGAGAACAACGACGAGGGACTAGGGCTGGATGATTTGGATTATAGGGCTGATGAGGGGTTGACTCGAAGGGCGGATGAGCTCGCGACCAGAGCAAATGATTGGGATCTCGAGCAGGATGGTGGCGACGTGTTAAAAGAGAAGAAGTTGAAATTGAATGAGGTGAGTTTGGTCATTATTTCATCTGGTGACAAGAGCGAGAGCGATCTGATGCTGACTAATGATAATAAATTTGGTGTACAGGATGGCGAGCTAGACGTAGATGATGGATTATATCGAGGATCCTCAAACTACTTACCCACCATCAACAAAACTCGTGAAACACTCAATGCGAAGATGAAAACTGGTCCTATCAAAGCTACCAGTCATGTACGTACGATTACATTGATGGATTATCAACCGGATGTATGTAAAGACTATAAAGAAACTGGATTTTGTGGTTATGGAGATTCTTGTAAATTCTTACATGATAGAGGAGATTACCTCGCAGGTTGGCAGATGGATAATTTACCTGAAGGCCAACAACAGGTTATAGAAGAAGAGGATGAAGAAGAGGAAGTTCCATTTGCATGTCTAATATGTAGACAACCGTTTACCAATCCGGTGGTTACTAAATGTGGACATTATTTCTGCATGAGGTGAGTTATCCTATCTCCCTTCTGTCTTGCGTCTATTCTCATTTTCTCCTTGTCTATTGTAAATGATGGTATTGTGACTATGTGAGCATATACTGACTTGGATCTTTCGACTCTTGTAGTTGCGCAACCAAACGATTCATCAAATCACCCAAATGTTATGCCTGCGGTGCACCCACGTCAGGTATATTCAACACTGCCGATAAGATTCTGGCAAAGATGGAAGCTAGGAATAAAGCGAAGAGAGAAGCAAAAGGAATAGTGGATGAGGAAGCGGAAGATGATGGTGGGATTGAGATTGGTGGTGGGAGTGGGAGTGAGGATGAACAAGAGGAAGATTAGTGTTGTCGTCGTTATGTACGTACATGAGAGATGTTATTGTTGTATCATGGTTACCACCATCATGAGTTTACCTTTACCAAATGTATGGAACAGTACTAGATGGACAATACAAAGAGATGCCATGAGGATATAGTGATGCTGGAAATATACTGTACAAATGCGTGTTACTCTACTCACTAAGCCTTCTGACCATTTGACATGACTTAGGTGTTCCGTCTTCCGAATTTGCTTGATCCTAATAATCATCATCGTCACCTCCGTTGAACAACCCATTCCTAATCCCGACTTTCCCTTTCCTCGCTCTTCCACCACTAAGTCTATCCTCGTCGTCTGAATTTCCATCATCGTCCTTCTTGGTTGGTACGAGTGTAGAAGATAGGTTTGAGGCGAGACTCAAGTCCGAGGGTAAGACGCCTATAGTTGAGGGGATCGCATAAGTCAGCTTACTCGTAGATGATCAGTAAATCGTTGTCATGTAGAGTTGTATACGAGCCTCGTTGAAAGAAAACGTCAACGGGATACAGAACTGACCAGATTGTTTTAACCTGAACTCCAACACTTTCGAGGTAAAATGATCCGAGTCTCCTAGTTCCTCAAACCCTATCAACCTGCAAAAGAGGAGCAGAAAGGTAAGTGACCTTCGGTGGACTGGGCAATGAAGACGAAGATGGATTTTCACTCACCTATCTACCGCTCGCCCATCTACAAAACAGATCACACACGGTAAGACCTGTACTGCCATTTTTGTCACTAGGAATGGAACGTCCGAGACGGATGCTCGAAGGAATAGAGTGTGCGGATGCGAAGGTGCTAGGTCCTATACAGACGGTCAGTATTAATCAGAGAGGCTATATTATTCGGTCGCGATGGAAGAAGTGGGATTTTAATGGGCATAGTCGAAAATAGATCATAGGTAGATATGTTACTTACGGATAATTTCTGGTCCATTATCTTACATCTTGAAAAATCATTATGGAAGAAATGTAACAAGCAATAACGTTCTTTCCTACATTTGATCGCATTGTCAATTCGAATCACTACCTTTCTCATAAAGAGATTTCATATTGCAAAACAGAGCGATCAAGACCTCTTCCGCATGCACCCTTCTGGCCATCTGTCAAGTATGATTGACTCGCACTCACGACATCCTCTCAATTAACGATTTCTCATCATTAAAAGTGACTACCCGTCCGTTATCGCTTTCCTTCAAGTCCCTCACTTGCTTGATCTCCCTCTGTAAAGCCTCTATACGTCTCTCTCGGTCGGACGCAAGGTCGAATCCCGCATCTTCGAGGGAATCGAGGAGCTCGGAATCGGACAGTGTAGGTGAAGGTGGTGCGCTGTGATATCGGAGGAGGTGGATTATCAGCAAGTTGTGTCGTGATAGGGTGTAGAAAGTCGAGGAATCTCACCTCATTCTTGTAGGTCTTGAAGGTCTTATTCGAGTCTATGCCAGTGTCAAGTCGACAACATTTGATATTGTAGATTCATTTTTGGTGATTGATTAAGCTGTTTTCATGAAAACGCGTCCGAGCACGAGGGGACAGAGTAATGTCCTCATTCCATCGGAGAATGTGGCATCTCCATCCCTTTGGTGGCAACAGTCGGAATCATCTGCGAGTGCATTCATTGTAACGTATCGTAATGTCGAGTCATTGCGTTTGAGATGTGTCGACTTCCAGTCAAGTCCAATCTCATACCCGTAGAGAAAGCTCGACACCTTTTATGCTCATGATATCATGTGAAGTTCCTTTGATCATCGGTCGTGTGTGACGATCACCTACCTTTGGTACCGAAACCTAGTACTATCCCAGCTGTCTGGTGCTTTGGTTGAGTTTTCCATACAAACAGTTCCATATATCTTCCCCTGATCGAATATGACCTTTTCTCTGCCCAAAAAAAAACAAAAACCTCAAAAAAAGATAACCAATAAGTATAATAATCGATTCCTTAGTAATCCCTACGATAATCAAGTCCGACAGCAATTGGGAACCAAAACCCCGTGAAATCTGTTTCCCAATAGCATTTCTTCCGTCACATATACCATAACAAGTACAGACCGCCTAATCAAGTCTTGAACGTATATTGGTACTTCCACAACTTTCAGGCAAAAACCGTAGATCAATAATGGCACCTTACCTCCGACTCGTTCGACAAGACGCTTCGTCCAGCAATTCCACCTCCGCTGATACAGGCACAGGTGCGACAGGCAATGATCAATCATTCATGGACAAATATTCCAAGGAAATCTACAGTAAGTGCTCCATAGACTATTTCGTCACAGTATCAGGCACTATGTTGCTGATAAGGTTTACTGCGATCGATAGTTGGTCTAGCAGTATTAGGAGTACTCATTCTCTCATACTTCCTATGGGCAGTAACGACCCATCGATTATCCT
Source organism: Kwoniella botswanensis (assembly GCF_036426115.1). Classification (NCBI taxonomy): domain Eukaryota; kingdom Fungi; phylum Basidiomycota; class Tremellomycetes; order Tremellales; family Cryptococcaceae; genus Kwoniella; species Kwoniella botswanensis. The sequence continues at coordinate 14,184,844 of NC_088599.1, read as the reverse complement.
TTCCTCCATTCAACCAGAAAAGGTGTATAGACTGTAGAAAGGGTATATCGAAGGATAAAACAGAGGATGAAGATTACTTTAAGAACGACCAAGAGTCTAAAAAGGGATGGGTATGTAAGGAATGCCAGGAAAAGAGAGAGGAGAAGATGTTGGATAAAGAGCTAAAAGAAGGTGAAGAAGGTAAACACGCTAAAACAAAGAAGAATGCTAACGACAAGAAGAATAAGAATAAGGCTGGAAGTAGGAAGAATGAGGTGGTGGATAGTGATGATTCGTCTGATGATTCTGAAGAAGACGATAAAGTGGCGAAACGAGGCGTGAGGAAAAGTATGGTTGTATATAAGAGAAAGAGTCGACCACCTCCTATAAGTAGGACACGAAAAGAGGAGAGTGAAGTGGAGTACGTGAGTGATTCAGACGATGAGGACACGAGCGATGAAGAGGATGAGAGGGAGAAGAGGAAAGAGAAAGATAGAAGACGAAGAGAGAGAGAATAAGAACGATAAATCCATACATAATTACTAGTGCTTGAAATCTACGTACATCAGGCTGCTACCAGATCATAAGATATCCATACCCGCTTGATGTCAAGTAAAGTAAGATCCAACTGCTCAGATATCCTCTTCTTGTCTTTGATTATTGATATAGATGGCAGTCACATGATTCTTTCCCCTCCAGTCTGGGCTACATAGTATCGTCTAGATTCGAAGCTTGACCAAGGCGAAAACGAATATGAGTTATCTGTCTAGTTTCAAGTGAGTGTATAAAGATCCTTTACAAGGAATGAAATCTCGAAGGGAGCTCTGAAAACACGTCCTTTCCGTTTATCAGACCATGTTGAAACGCGTTTGCTACCGAAAATATAATCAGTGGAGAACAACGGATTGCTTCCTTAATATACAAACTGACCGAGGGTGTTGGCTGATGAATACAATATTAGTGTAATATATATAGATATACATACATATACGTTACTCGTCGGGAACAGACCTAATTTGCGAGCGAGAGGGCAACCCAAACTCAGTAAAACCTAAAATTAAGATAAAATTCACCACCTTGCACAGAAATAAAACGATCTAATTTTTTTCAAGAACAAACCAATCAAGTAAGATGTCCGAACAATCTAATCAGAACCAAGATTCTTTCGAGAAATTCAGCAATACCTATATCTGTGAGCGATTCCGCCACCACTACCGTCCTGTACATTGTTTGATTCAGTGCTGACCGGTTCCTCTCACGGCTTGTAGGGTATATCGTAGTAGGAGTAATAGTATTCTGCATCCTCTTATTGCTCTTGCATCTTCTCAGACTTCAAAAGCGTGGTCAGGTGACCCTGTGGGGATGTCGTAGATATACGAGATGTTATGGTTGTAAGAAGCGTTCAGAGGAGTGGTCAGGTTGTGAGGCCGGTTCGGTGATGTCTTTTCAAGTGAAAAGGTGGTATTGCACGAGGAAGGAATGTATCGCAGATGTTGGATCCCAGGGACGGGAGACAGTATAGGATGATTTGTAATTACGTGTAACCATGAAAGGGTTTGTCTTCAGACAATTGCAGGTGAGGATCCATGCTGGACCCGATGTGTGATATCCTGCCCCTCATTCCCCGTATATCCCGCCAGATACTCCTTCTGGGGGCTTTCAGCTCCGGGTATCTTTCTTAGGATCTGCATGTTGGGTTTACCGTACTCACTTACTGTACCACAGTTCCAGTAAACTTACATTGGCAATCAACTCACATAATTCAGACGATTTGGAACCCGCATTTCCAAAATTTCACCACCGATCATCTCGGGTTATAGTATTTTGTTACTGTTTCTCTCCTCCTAAGCTTGTCGTACGGTTGTCCGCAATCTGGGAATCGACAGGCACAGTTTATCCGACTTACGTACGACCAGCCGACATGTTTTGTCTCATGCCGAGGCTCCTTGGCATTCCTGTCAATTTCCGAATCTGGACAAATCAAGGTCATCCATCTATTGTTATTCAGTTGAGGGACGCGTCTAAGACGGATTTAAGATCACTTGGGTACCCGCGGAGTTCCTGCTTACGAGACATTGACTATGGGGTGAAGCATGTTTTGTATTGGCTACGGGGAGACCTGGTTTGTAAGCGATCCGGTCCGACAAATGCACCCTTCCCTAGACTTCTTCAGGAACATATGTGAAAGTCTTTTGGGTGGAATCGTGACGTTACCGCCGGTGCAGACGGCAGACGACCTCTATCGGACGCGCTAAAAACATGGTCCCGGCGGTTCAGGGATGTGCCTGTGGTGTCTGGATGTTTCGCTTATTTATGCTGGGGCAGTAGGGACTTTCTTTGGGCTCTTCTGGGGGTTCGATGACAGACTTCACAAGCACAATATGATCGTAATGAAAAAGGGTCTTCATTCATATCGGACTACATCGGATGGAAAGGCCGAACTTCAACTAAGAGGAGAAAAGAGAAAGTGAAAAGACCGATCATGCACATAGAGTTAAGAAAGGGATATAAACATCAGACCCAGAAAAGCTTTCCCCCTTTCCCATTACCACTTATCACTCTCATACAGTTTTTCCAATCTTCTCAACTGAGTAGTTATATCACAAGATGGAGGAAATCAAACCTGAACGAACTCACAGTCACGATTCTATCGTAAAGCCTGCTGACAACAATGTCGAGGCGCTTCGAGGCGAGAAGGACGAGCGCAGACTCGCAATCGAAAAGAAATTGGTCAGAAAATTAGATATGAGATGTTCTCTTTTCGTACTTATCTACATCATGAGTGAGTTATTCTGATATTCTCGACTAGCATCAGGAAGCTGAATTCAGTCATTGAATTTCAATAGATTATCTTGATAGAAACAACATCGCTTCAGCCAAAGCAAAAGGTCTTACCAGAGATCTCAACTTAAATGCCACTCAGTACTCCACATGTCTTTCCATCTTATACGTCGGTTATATTCTTATGCAGATCCCCTCAAACATGATCATCAACAAGATTAGCCGACCTTCGTGGTACATTGGTATTGCCGTGAGTCCTGATGCACTCCTTCCAAGGTCGCCACAAATTACTGAACAACCTTTCTCTTTTTCAGATGTTAATCTGGGGTGCTATTTCCACCTGTTCAGGTGTTGTCACCTCCTTCGGAGGTATGCTTGCCATCAGATTCACCCTCGGTTTCGTTGAAGCTGCGTTCCTACCCGGAGCTTTGCTCATTCTCTCAAAATGGTACACCCGAAGAGAGCTCACTCTTCGAAATGCCATTCTTTTCGGTGGTAATCTGATCTCCAACGCCTTTGCTGCGCTCATCGCTGCCGGTGTCTTGTCTAACATGGAAGGTGTCTTGGGACATGCCGCTTGGAGGTGAGTCAGAATGTGCCATACGCTTGTTATAGACGGGGTGAATGTGCTGACAACGCCTGTTCGAACTGCAGATGGATGTTCTGGATCGAAGGTGCTGCCACCATGCTCATTGCCACCGCCGCTTTCTTCATCCTTCCCGATCTTCCTACCAACACCCGAGGCTTCACCGAGGAAGAACTCGAAGTCGCTCAACTCCGTCTCTTGGAAGATGTAGGAGAAGCCGATCAAGATTCCGCTGAAGAAGGTATCTTCTCTGGTTTAATCATGGCTGTCAAGGATGTCAAGATTTACGTCATGATGTTCGCTCTTACCGCCTATGTTGTTGGTCTTTCCTTCAACGCTTTCTTCCCTTCTCTCACTGGTACTCTTGGATTCAGCTACATCCCTACTTTGTTGATGTCCTCTCCTCCTTGGGTGTTCTCTACCATCGTCTCAATGATCAACGCCTGGCACGCCGATAGAACTCAAGAGAAATTCTGGCACATCGTCGTACCCATGTGTTTCGGTCTGATCGGGTTCATCATCTGTATGGCTACCCACAACACTGCTGCCCGATACATCGCGTTGTTCCTCCAAGCTTCATCTTACGCCGGATTCATCGTGTTCTACTCCTGGATCTCTTCTTCCTTCCCTCGGCCCCCGGCCAAGCGTGCTGTTGCGATCGCGATGGTCAATGCATTTTCGCAACTCGGTAACATCGCCGGGTCATACGTCTGGAAACTCGACTCAAACGGGTACAGACAAGCCTACGGCATTGTCACTGCCATGTTCGGTGTGGCCATCGTTCTCTGCTTCGTATTTAGACTTATCCTTATCAACCTCAACAAGAAACTCGAAGCTGGTGAACAAGCTTGGGAGACTAGGGCTGACGTTGCTGATAAGGGTAACAAGCTCGAGCACATTGAAAAGGGTGATGAGGCTTTGGACATGAAGAGGGGTTTCAGATACCTTATCTAGGTGCCAATTACATACTATATACGATATCCTATATTTTCTATATGCACTCGATATGACATTCAAAAAACAGGTTGTGATTGTTAGCATCAGAGAAACAACACGTTCCATTGAGACCACTAATGGAAAACAGAATCGCACGTTTTACAGTACATCTCAATGAGCGGGGCTCTTATTGCGATGTGCGACACATGAATGATATAGCCAAGTGCGTAAATAGATCTGAATCATCGAATATGCTTCGTTAGAATCATGCACTGTTTATAAAGCATGCATGTCCACCAGATACCAGACTACTCGGATAGTTAAACTCTCTGTGAAGAGCTGTGATGGCTTAAGCCTAATTCACAGAGCCCGCTTCGATTGACAGATCTTGAAAATTACCCCATCTGAGCCGCTCGTTTTCGGCTTCGGTGTCCGCTAATTCCGCTGCTAATCGCTCATTTTCGATTTTCAGTGCTGATTCCGCCGATCTAAGGTCTATGATTTGCCTCGTCAATTGCGCAGAGTGCGCTGACTCGGATTCCCTTCTTCTCCGTCTATAATCTCGGTCTTCAAACAAAGCTTATCAGAATTTGCCTGCTACCCATGCCATGAACGGCTCATCCTTACTCACCCTTTTGTCGAATTTGGTCCCCAAGGGATTGCTAAGTGGAATACAGATTTAGCAGTTACTCAAAACAACTCTCATGGTCAAAAACATCGTTGAGCCACTGTCTAGCGATGATTGTCAAAAGATGTAGTGACTAAGACATTTGACTCACTACTGAACACATATCTGTGCTAGCGGCCGAAGACTGTTTGGAACTCATTATGTATAATAAGGGGCTTCAAAATATATGTGGATTGAAGTCAATCATAATCGTTCATTTGGGATCAAGCGCCTTATATATACGTGAAGATCAAATCCCGCCATTTATTTTCGAGTCAGATCCCCGGATCACGAGCCATGTCATCGTATCATTCGACCAAGACGTTTCAGAATGCATGTCCGAACATACTTGTTTCTCTAAAGCCCAGATCCCTCGCCTGTGAAACACGATACTGCACATCTGAAGTCAGCTTTACAAAGGTAATTCAGACGGATCCGACTGCGTATGCGGAGTACAAACATTCAAATCCTTTCATGACGACTATCTGTATATTTGTCATACACGATTGTTGAGAAGTAACCCATATTCTGTCAAAGGATACTTCAAGAACCTTTCCTTCCAGCTTCTTAACAACCATTCTAAGATGGTCCTCTTCTTCCAAGTAAGCTACAACGCCGGGCCACCGTACAGCTTCCCTCCTATACGGTCCAGAACTATTCCTGACCACCCCTCATGCTTCCTGGACCCGTAAGGATCGGTTTGGCAAGAATCGGTTTGGTAAGAATCGGTTAAACTACACCAAAAAATCCTGATCCCCAAGGCAAAATCGTACACTCCCGTCTTTACGATTCTGTATCTTTAGAGGTCAGAGTGAGGTTCATGAAAGCCTGCACATCTGAAAGTACCAATAACAGGGGGTGTGGCAAATCCGTAAACGGGTTGGAAGATCCGCTTGAGATTGGTCGATCAATCGCTTGTCTGTGTTGTTGTAGTTTGCGTCGATTCTGATCCGTTAACTGCCTGGACAGCGAGCCAAGCGGATGCCTATTTGAATCAACAACGACACAACGGGGAATAACTAAGGAGTGAACCTCAAAGGAAGCTTCAAGAGGCATTCAATATAGCATACAAGTTCAAACAGCGAGATATGCCGTAGCATGAGAGATGGCGCAACCAGATTACCGCATGACCGTGGCAGATCTCGAACAATCTTCCATACATCCGCACTATGTCTGTCATACATCAATCTACTACTGTATATTCTTATTAACATATGAACGTAAGGTGCGGAAGCTCTCTGAGTGGTATGTGACCACGAAATTGTCTTGGATGGTCGCTTAGACGTCACCATCGTCAATCTCTTCTTGGCTGTATCCTTGAGACTGTTGTGTACTTTGCAGTTCAGCTTGTAATCTCGCTGTCTCAGCGCGAGCTTCCGTCAATTGTCTTGTCAGCTCCTCATTTGCGCCTTGATAGTAGCTTTCAAGATCTTGCAGGTGTTCCACTCGGCTTTCCATACTTGAGATCGACGCGTAGAGCGTATCCCTTTCTATTATTGGATCGTGCGGCCGAGGTGTTATGGTTCGCTGACGAAGATAGGCCAACGAATGAGTGAGGTGATCGACGAAGCAAGCTTGTACAATGGACGAAGACGGTCTAGTGATTTGCGAAGTAAGAAGAGATTAACATATGATATTTTGTCTCTGAGGGAGACATAGATTCACTACAAAGATACAAGGGGTTTATATACCTTTTCCCAGGAAACGAAGCTGACTAAGCTAGTTGCGAAGATTTCCCGAAGCGTGTGAAGATGGGAAGCAAAGATGACGCTGACGGCTGAGACAAGCCGCAACGGCTGAACCGTCGTCTTGTTTCAGAAAGCGGCTGTGGTGAAACGAAAGCCGAAGTAAGGGAAGGTAAGATGTGGTGAAATGTGGTGAATCAGATCGAGTGTATAACACGAGGCTCTATATATGTATAGTATAGCAAAAATGCAAAAAGTGAGGGAAACATAAGCAATCTGTCAATCTGTCTGTCCTATTGTCAATACCCTGCCAGTAGGATAGTACAACTCTGTATTACTGCTTTGTGATATGGAAAGCCTCATCGATCAAGGAATTTCGTTACTCACTCCTTTTCCTTCGCTCTTCGGCGGACATAGCCTGGAGGAACGACCGATACAGTAGTCGAGAATCAGGATATCCATCACCTGCATTGTAATGAATGTATGTCGACACGACTTACCGTAGATGTTCGGTTAGACTTGGGAGGCATGTTTGATGACTTATGGCACTGAAAAGTTCCGTTGATTGATGCAGGGGGAAAACAATCAAATGTTCGGTATTTGAGGCGAAGTATGGAAGATATGGATATTCCCTGTAACATCTGCTAAGTGGAATCCTGTCTAGGCTAGGCAGGGCTATTTATATCTTGATTTGTGGTCTTTCGGATCTGCAAAATGATGCTCAGCACTAGACAAAGAGAGCACGAATGCTTGCCAATGTCCTTTGTATGCCTAAGGTGAATCGATTGATTAGATTAATGATTACTTATGAGAACCGTTCTCCGATTCCCACCAGTTCAAGAGATCAGAAAGGAGCCAAGTCTTGTTGATGCTTCTTTCCGAGATACAGAATCTCCACCTCAAACTGAGAAATTGGATCCACGATCAGTAACGCATTGCCGAGAAAGAAGCGAAATCTTCATTTGCGAAGATGATTTATATCCACATACAACATCATTCAAATACCTTCAAAGGAGATGCAAAATCTTATATCAACATACGAAAGAGGATCGATGACCATGACGCTTTCACCATCCATCTCCATTAAATCTCCCCAATAATATCGCATACTCCCTCGACAATTCCTTGCCACTCTTAGTCTTGCCCAAATAATCCACTAATACCTGCGCTACATCCCTCTTGCTGAGTCCTGTTACTTGATCATCCCATTCTACTGTACTTGACGTCCTGCATTCACCAAGGTCAAATCAGCTTACATACGATTTGTTGATGAGAGACAGATAGGAAAGGAAAAGACATACCTATAAACAGGTCCAATGAGATCTCTCAATACCTCCTCAGCTCTCTGTATGAATCCCTGATTACCCACATACGTGATATATTGTATCATATAATCTTGATACTCGTCTGTCGAATCAAGTAAGACGCAAGCTTTGATTCGCGTTTCCCAATGGCCCATAGTCATGGATTCATTCCACCACTCTTGATTGCCATTATCCTTCTTCTTGCCTTTCCATAATGATCCGACTGTTCTCTCGATCTCGCCAACTACACCTTTTGAACTTGAGGTGAGCGGACTCGATTGGACATGATGTGTCGATGAAATTACTGTCCATTCGGATACAGATGGATCATATGCGTACGCTGCAGGTAAGGAAGTGACGATGATGGGTATACCGTTAGGTCGGAGGGTGCATTCTTTGATATCGATAGTAGTGGTGGATGAAGGGGAGTCGAGAAGAGGGGATAAGGTGGTAGGAAGGAAGACATTTCTGCCATTTTTGGTTCCGCTATATCACAAGTTGTCAGCTAAGTGATGACAGACAAGCAAGTACACTCAGCTTACATGACTCGGACTTGACAATCCGAAGTGATGATCAACAATTTATCCTTGTTTCCTTGAAGATCATGGCAGAGCAAGCCGAGTTTGAGATGGGATAATCTGAAAGTATCGTCAGTTTTCGTTACGAAAACGGAAATCGGTAGCTCACTGTCTCCCCGAAGAAGAGTAAATCATAACCGATCCATCCTCCATAGCAGCTGCGCATAATTTTGCAGTGACCGCCAAAGCCAATACAGCCGAAGGAAGGTAATCGACCCATTGACCTTGACCATCTTTGACGAACGTGATCTTATTGACTTCCTCTGCGGAAGGGGAATTATGGGCTTCGAGATAGCCTGAACCTTCATTTTGAGGTAGAGCAGCTCGAACAACAGATTGAACTTGTGGGACGGGTAACGATCGACCAAAAGATGAAGGTCCAGCTTGAGGGGTTAACAAAGGGGCTCTGAGAACCTCCACTGGTGCAGCGTTGGCTGGAGTAGTAGCCATCAATCTTCCTCTGACAGCTCTCGTTTCTTCCTCACTTGATAACGGGGCTTTTCTCTTCAGTCCCGCGCGAGGTGACCCACCGTTGACTTGCTGACTATCATTGGCAAAAGCGGTATGGGCGTCCTCAAACATCTTCGCCGTAGAGGCTTGATGACCAGATGAACCGCCGAATTGCTGTATAGGACCAGAGAAGGGATCCCTTGAAGGTGGCTGAAGAGATCGCGAGTTTGAAGCTGGGTTTTGTAAATCCACTCGTCGGTTGGAGCCTTGACCTTTCTTCCTTGGCTGCAGAACATTGACGACGTTGGATGTTGATGCAGAAGGACCGAATGAATTGGATACAGATAATGGCTGTATCGATGCACCTCGAGCAGGCTGACGTTTGGGCTTGTAATCGTACTCTTCTAAAACCTGCTCTGTCATCTCCGGTTGACCAAGTTCAGGGAACTCGGAAGGCGAGAAGGAAACAGCACAGATTGAACCATCCGCAGAACATCCATACAGGTTGTATCCGTCATTTGACCTGAATCAGTAGGATTAGAATCATTTCTGTTATCCTGCTTTCTGCAATGCAGGAGACTTACCAGCACATATCCAGCAAATCTCGCCCAAACACCTCTTTCAAAACCACTAAAGGCTTATGCATCGTATTCCTCCAGATAGATATGCTGAAGTCATTCGCTCCCAGCGCTAACATACATGAAGCGGTAGCTCTACCAGGTTTATCTTCCTTCTTGAAGAAGAGACGGGGGTTGAAAGCCTGAGATTGACAAATGAATCAGAATGCTTTCAGCATGTTTTACGAGAACAACTTACAGCCACCTGAATGGTGTTCTCGTGTCCAACAAATGAGATGTCCGATGCCCATCCCTCTCGATCAATGACAGCAGCTACGAAGACGGGTCCGTTCATCGCATTGGAGGCAGCAATGAAAGCACCATCGGGCGACCAACTAAGAAAGACTGTCAGATTTGGTCCTTAATTGCTTCAACACCATTCGAGAAGTAGCTTACCTCAATCTTCGGAAGAAGGTACTCTGCGGGGACGTCTTGAAGGGCTCCGATACTGTATGTGTGAGAGACCAATCTTCGGTGTTCCATACCCTCACAGTCTTGTCATCGGACTGTAGTGTATATACTTGTTAGACAATATGTATAGTTTGTTATGACAGATACGTCCACTCACTTGCGTAGCTAAAAAGTTGCCCACAGGATCCCAGCAAACCCCTTTTACGAATCCTTGATGCAAATCAAGTTTCCTCAGACGCTCTATCTCCAGGGTCAGCTGTTTCCCTAGTTCATTATGCAAATAGCTCACCAAAAGTAGCACCATCCCAAATCCAAACTTTACTATCTAATCCTACAGAAGCTAACATCGAATCGTCCCTTGACCAGGCCAAGTCCACAACATCTACAAGTCAAGAACAGTCAGCTTAAAGTTCCTGGCGCAACGGGGAACACAAAACGTCAGCTTACCTGCTACATGCCCTACTAATCTAGTGAGAGCTTTCCAATTTTCATGATTAACTTCCTCGGATCCCCATAACCTTCCTGCTCCTTCACTACATCCACAATGATCAGCTGAAATGCTTCCGCTCGGAGACCGGCTGCTTGATTACGTAGCTGATATACTTACGGATCTATTCCCCAAATCATGATTACCTGATCGTCCGAGCCAGTCGCAAGGAAACGTCCGTGATGCGCCCATCGAACAGTGAGAACGGGTCCTGTTCAGAAATTTGACATGAGCTTGAAGTTAAGCGTCAGACAACGTAGATCGATTTGATAGCTTACCAGTATGAGCGGCCATGGTACATAACAATTTATGATTCGCTTCGTCTTTCTCTGCTTCTTCGTCGAGAATGGGAAGAGTGGACCATATCTTAACTTTGTTATCTGTACAGCGAATATAACGTCAGCAAGTACTGAGCGATTAGGCATGACATATACCAAAGATGAAAGACAGTGGTCAATCCTAGCAACCTCGACTCACCCAATCCTCCCGTAGCTATTCTCGTTCCATCCGGATGAACGGATATACTATAAATAGGACATCGACCTTTCTTCTCCCCTACTACAAGATATAGAGAGGATGGAGATCAGTCAGCTTGGCAGCAGGCGTACAATAGTAGGCTAGCTGACCTGAATGTTCAACCCAGCTGGGTTTGGTACACCTCATAGTGATCTCGTGCTTTCCTTCTCGTTCTCCTTATCTGCCTCTTGGTCAAGTTGGATTGCGGCGATGGAGAATGGGTGACTATGAGCTTGACTTGACGCTCTGTCCGGAAACTCTTGCGGTAGTCTGTGTCGGGGTGTCCTCTCATCAATTGGTCGCAAGTGAGTATGTAAGAAATGATAAGAAAGAAGACAATAAATTCTGATCAATGTCTACTGCAATCAAATGTTGGGTCTGACATGAACATCAACTTGGGAATGGACGCGTTCCTGTCAACAACGTACAGTACCACGCTACTCTATGACGTGGCATTGTACTGCAACGACAGGCGGTGTATCTGAGAGATCTATACGGTATGCATAGCGATGAGAGTATACTGTTACAACAATCCAAGCCACAATGCATACTATATACAATGTCTAGAAAAAGCTTACAAGTACAAAATCAAGAACAAAGAAGGAAAAAGCAGAACGAAGAGCGAATCATCCTCCCCCTCTGCCAAACGCACCTCCAATAGCTCTCCCTCCCCACCCTACACCCGCACCTACAGCCCTCAGACCATCTTTGGCCTGTTCCAGGTACCCAAACGTACCTGTTGCTGGTGATACTCCTCTTCGTGTACTTCCTATACTCACATCTCCTCCCGAGGGGTTGACAGGGGTTATATCTCGTGCGGTTGCGGTGGCTGGTGTGGTGTTGGTGAGTGGTTGAGGGGGAGGGGAGGTGAGTCGAGCAGGGTAAGTAGGTGGAGAAGGGGAGAATAGCTCGGTAGGTGATGGCGGGGATATTAAAACCTACATTGGAGGTTAACATCATTATTTTACCATAATTGTAAAATGATCGTAGTGCTTACTTGATGAGATGTATTACTGTTTTCCTATATGTCATATGTATTGTCAGTTTGAATCCTCCTCTGGGTGAGGGAAACTCAACTTACTGAGCTTCCAACTAATGGAGGTACATTGCCTTTCTTCTCGGCGCAAAACGTCAAGATCTGTAATAAAGCGTTATGCAATGGTTGATTTGAGGTAGATGATCTATCGAAACGTAAAGTTATGAGATGTTCTTCCCATGGTATGAGCTCCTACTCCAATGTAACACACATCGTTATCTTGTTCGTTAGCTTTAGAGGTATGGTGTGGTACTATACGAAAATCACATACCTCAGTTATAGCAAACCATCCTTTCTTAGGTTTCTTCTGCAAGAACACCACAGCTATCTCCCCATAGGTCTTTCGTGGATCTTCCAGATATTCTCTAGCGAACTCTTCTATCTTCACGTTCACCTCTCTCTCAATAGTATGGTTGGATGATATTGCCTAAACCAATACGATGCTACATTGAGTACCGATTTATGCGGGTATGATGAGAAAGGGAGAGAGATACTCACGATGTGAGAATCTAGTAATTCGAAATCTTCAGGTTCGATCGCATCTAAATTCCTATGAAAAAATATAGAGTATAGGAGGGCTCGTAAAGTCGGTCGGACCTGAGATGGATGAATCGTCTATGTGGGAATATGAATGATCAGCGTGGGATTAGATTGTCTAGGTGAGGTCAAGTAAAGGGGACATACCAATTCGATGTGGTTTACCGTATCCATCTCCATCTTCCTAGCATCTTTATTGATAATTTCTCTTCTTCTGGTGGATGTTACCCCTGAGTCTTCTGTATGCGAGTGATATGAGCGTATGATGGGTGTGCAATGATGGGGGGAAGCAAGATAAAGCAGTATCTTGATCAACTGTTGTTGCTCATCATCAGTTTTGACCATCTGGTCATTCGCAACCTCCACTTTGTTGGTATCTATTTCTCTGTTTACTTTTCTCTCTTAAAACTGCAAATTATCGATATCGATCTTAAATCAAGCATTCATACACAGACTGGAGTAAGACAGGAGAGCGATGCTCAAGGGACCTTCATTACAGCATGTAAGTGCTACCGATGAGAAAGAGGATTTGAAGCAAGCCAAAGTACGAAAACGTTGGTCTGACATTTCATCCCTTTCATCAGTTCATCGTTCGGGCCGAGATGATCCAGGCCTACAGATCAGCAGTGAGAGCTACCAGGCGTGGGTCCATCGAGCTCCTCACTCCTGAGATCGAGAACCGTTGATAGCTAATCAAAGGTATATCGTTTGCCATGTAGCTCTACCTGATCCAAATACACGGCGAGAAACATTAGATTTCCTTCGAGCAGATTTAGAGAGATTGAGAGGTGAATACGATTTGGTAAGTCGCAATCTTTTTTGCCCCCCTTATACGTCATTTTAAACATTAGAAGTAAGGCTGCTGGATTGCTTGTCGTTTGTCTTGACTGATACCACTGTACTAATGATGGATTGGTTGGGTACAGAACAAGTTGAAATCCAATTTATCACACTTCAATCGTACCCTCAAACAGATGTTACCTTCCATAGGACTTAATGGATTGACAAGCGATCAAGTAGGAAAGGGAACAAGGTTGATAGGGCAGAAAAGTACTGTCAAAGATTTGTTATCGTAGCTCAATAGAGGGAAAGAGAACCATATCTTCTCATCATCATCTGATCACTTCTCGATAATCATACATATTCATAAATGGGAATATACCATTCATATCTCACTAGTATACCCACCAATCACTGTGGAAGCCCTGATCAATCGTGTATTCATGTATTCATGTTCATCTCATATATAATAACAATAACATGATATATAAAGTATCGTGAATAAGATGCAAAAAAATATCAGGTCAATCTCTGTTAACTCGTGAAAACAAAATATCGTATTGTAGTTTGTCGAAACAAGAAAGTATCATTGAAAAGAAAAAGAAAAAGTGCTACATAGTAATACAATCAAATCAAGCTGAACAGAAATCGTATCGTATTCAAGATAGAAACCAGACCCGGAAGATGGAATGTACAAAGAACATCCATTCATCCTGCCAAAACACTAATGTGATCCCCTTATACTATGTGCTTTCCCAGCCTGCGGTCCACTCATCCTCTGTGAACCACCTTGTCCCTGTACTCCCTGTTGTCCTTGGGGAGGAGGGAACTTTAGGAATTGCACATGACTATCATCACTCGTGAAGATAACTTGTTGTCTTGCAAAGCGCGATACCATCATTTGATGATTGGGCGGAGGAGGCATACCATATGGTCCAGCAGGTGGTGGACGGGGTCTACCAGCTTGAGCTTGAGCTTGAGGTGGGAAATATCCTTGTTGTTGTGGCTGTGGCTGTTGTGGATAATATCCTTGTTGTTGCGAATAAGGATTACTACTCTGAGGTGGTGGTGGTCTACCATATCCCCCGCCAGGACCAGGTGGGTACATCAATTGTCGATTAGGTTGGACAGGTACAGGAGCATTGACTCTTGATGGTGGTGTATCAGCGAATAAACACTGAATGTTGGATCCAGGTATGATCTGCACGAGATGTCCTGTTTCTACGTGATGCACTTCGATAAATGTCGGTTCGAATGCTATCACATATGGGTATTGTAATGCTGAACCAGAGCAAACGAGTCTTTAGTCAGATGTCAAACGTTGGGATGAGGTGTTGGCAAAATGACTTACCAAAAGCAGTAGGTAAACCTTCCCATACAATAGCCCATTTAGGTCTAGATCTCCAGCCATTCTTGTTAACATAGAAAGCGAATTCTGAAGGAGGTAATAATGTGTTAGCATTACCCCGCGGTAGGTGAATTACCACACTCACCATCATAACAAAGTAAGAAATCCTCTTCTATCCTATAAATAGCTATCGGTCTAACATTATCCCTCTTCAGGACGAAATCCAAACTTGCGTCTGAAGGATCCAGAAGACCTTGCATGTCGAGTGTTTCAAGGTCAACAATTTCGAATCCTTTCGTACATCCTACACATAATTTGGTTTTCAGGAAATGTACAGAGGAAGATTCGGTGGGGATGTAGAATTCCTATTTGTATTGCAAACGATTAGCATCGTGTGCATCAAGCCATTAAGCATGTCAAGCTGTGAGATGATAATTATGAGAAGAGTGAAGAAAGAACAAATTGACTCTGAAATGGAAAGACACTCACTTTGAATAATTTGAGAGCTTCATCCCGTCCATTCAATCTCTTCATAAACCCACCCGGAGCTTTCTTATTCCTTAACGATTGATCAATCGGCTCCATCACTTTGATTGTGGAAGACAATGTCGAAGATTTAACGATAGCAATTAAAGTTTTACCCAAACAAATTCCAGATTTTATAAAGCTCGTATGGCTCGAAATTCGTTTACCCCTCTTCAGAGCTGCATTGGCGTCATTTGGATCTAGGCAATCTAGAGGAAAAGTCGTAACGCATCGTTCGTGAAGGACAATTAATAGTTGAAATTCTTCGATGACATCGACTTGAGTTACATCCAGGAGATTGATAACTTTCACTGGATCACGTAGTTTGTCGTCTCGCAGGTTGGAGAAATACACTCCGTCGTCTGTACCGTAAATCATTCTGTGGCCCATGTCTAAAAGCAAGGGAATCAATCAGTGTACTGCTCTGATCTCATCACGCATGGTAAAAAAGAAAGAGGTAAACACTCACCATACGGACTGACACAGTTGACTTTCCTCAGTCCATTACCAGTAAACGTAGGTCCACCCTCGGTGATAGTCTCACTGACAAATACACAACTCCGTTCTCTCAAGATTGTTTGTTGCTTGTCTATCGATTCTAACCATTTCTTCCTTGACATATAGGTATCGACCCACAATTGCATCGAATATCCTTTCTTACCCAAATGAACCACCGTCAGGGAGAAACCATGTTTCGATTCTGGTTTAGGTGGGTTTGCCAATACAGCTTTGGAATTGTTGGTGTGGTTGGAAGACGATGCGTTGGATTGTCGAGGCATCAATTTGTTGGCTGCTCGAGATGCTGAGAGTTTGGATGAATTGTATGAGTCGTCTGGTGTTACCAGAACGAGTAATTCGAGAGGGATTGGCTATACCAAGAAATCGAGTCAGCTTACTCTAATATTGAGCTGATGACATGGATTACTATTCACTCACCCTTCGATATACTTTATACTGTTCACTTTTTTGGACCCATTTCGGTTTAACAAGTAAGAAAGCGTGGTCGAACAGGAAACCGATCAGATCTGCGATTTCTTCCCTGTTTCCACCTCGTCTCTTCAGCGGTCCTTTGTGGACAAGTTCACGGGATTTGTCTCGAAGTCGTAGATCCTATAGGGAGAGGGCTCAATCAGCTGCAATCCTCAGGTTCCTCCACGTTCCACATAAATCTCATTCAATCCGGCCTAGCGCCTCTACATCGGACCCATTGCTAGACCTTTCCACCCAAATCGACCATACACTCAAATCTAACTCCCTCAAAATACCAGCTTCATCTAAATTTCTGGACCACACCAGTAATCTCAACTCACGATATGTTCCCCTGGTCTAAATACCAAACTCTGCTCAATCTGCGCCAACTCAAATATATTCTCCGATTTCCCAGATTCTATATTCACTTTGGTCAAAAAGCCTCTAATCAACTTGATCACTTCTGGTAGAATTTTCTTATCAGAATGATCGTCAGGCGTATATTTCAGGACCGCTTCGAGGAGTAAAGGGTATCGACCAAGTCTAGTAGTGGGTTTTGTAAGGTAACCATTCAATTCCAACTTTCTTGATTCGGGTTTACGTTCAGTTTCATCAACGAATTTTTGGAATGCAGGATTAGATCCTTTCTCTTTTTCGAATTCGTATTTACCGAATAACTGATGTGAACCATATACCACAAACGGTTCAAACAATGGGACTCTCTCTAGAAACAAATCTCCAATCCCACTAACTACAGGTTCCTTCTTTTGTCTTTTTGTGAGCTTTTCAGCCAAAACGTGATTGACAGATAAGACATCATGGACGTTCCAGAATACTTGTCGGACAAAATCATCTCGTCGTTTTGGGTCGATAACGTCCGATGTACGAAGTGGTTTCACCCATGACTGAACAACATCAAATCAGTCAATCAGCTAGTGTAACTTGGAATGTGATGGGAGTGGGAGAGGTTAGACTCACATCTCGCAGGTACTCCAAATCTCTTACGAAATCTCTTTCAGTGTAGATAACCTCGTTGATAGCTTCCTGTCTCTTTTTCTCTTTATCATCTACACTATCTAAGATCTCTTGAGATACCGAGTGGATCCATAATGTGCCGGTTTCCTGTCACGTCGAGATTCCTCATACATCAGCAATGTTATACGCATAACAGATGGTTTAAAGCATCTACTCACCTTGACATCAACGATACTCTCCTGACTCAATTTCCCCGACAAACCAGGTTGAGGCTTCATATTCAACCTCTTCATCTGTTCTAGCCTCCTCGGACAGTTGATACTATAACACAACCTTTCTCTAGAACACGTAGGCGAATAACAATCAGTTAACAACGTGAACACTCCAACCGGTAAATCGTCTTCTGTATCACCCTCTTCAACTATTCCATTACCCGCTTGTTGGCCACCAAGCGGGGTATGTGACGGGACGTAATGATGTGATTTAGGTGAAGCCAGCGTAGTAGTCGAAGTAGCAGGTGTAGAGTGTGAATGAGAATTTGAAATATGTCCACCTTCAGATGTTGTAGTGTTCATCGAACCGTTATCGGAATTACCTTGACCACCTATAGGTGGTCTCGTCATCCCCCCAGACGCTCTGAAGTTGTTATTCGTACTCCTCACTGAAGAGGTCCTTCCTAATCCAGCATGTTCAGACATCGGACTATCCTGAACCGTCGCCGTACCTCCGTTAGGTGTGTTCATAAACGGAGCAGCCGTTAAGCGCTCTTTGAATTGATACACCTCGTGCGGATTATCCCTCAATCGATGATCGTACGTTACATCATGAAAGAATTTCTGAGCATCTAAAGCTCTACCAAGTAACAATGCTAAATTCCTATCGGGAGTTTTGATTATATCTGCTATGATCCCTACCGCCGTCCTACCATCAAAAGAATCTTTATATGTTATTCCATCTTTCACCAATTCAGATAAAGTCAATAGTTTTTTGAACGCTTCTGCAACTTGAGATAGTAAAGCGGGATAGATAGGTGGCATAGATTGCAGGATTGCTGCTCTAGCTGTCGAAGTACTTCGCGTCAAAGTACCAGATAACGATCGTTGAGAGGATAATGGAGTAGGGAAAGTGAATGAGGACGGAGGTGCGCCAACAGGATTCGACCGTCTTTGTGATCCACGTCCTATCGATTCAGATCTCATCGTTTTCACTACATCCTTTCTGGTTGTTGATGATCCCGAGAATGACGTTGCCCGACCATCAAAAGCAGTTGCTGAAGGTGCTGCTCCAGGAGGTAAAGGTGAATCGGTAGCTGGAAGTGGTAAAGATACAGTGGACTCCATAGATTTTCTTCCTGATAATCTCCTCTGCGCATGCGCAGCAAATCCTGAATCTGATCCTGTGGGTGTCGTAGGTGAACTGAGCGAATCTTGAATACCTGATGGTGGTTCAATTTGAGATAAAGGACTATAAATGCGAGTTAGTAAGGTTCACATACTTAGATCGAAGTGTGGTTGACTTACGCCATATACGTCCTTCCTGCGGTAGTAGTATAAACACTACTTGCGATAGACGAGTCTGAAGCCATCCTCTGATGCATCGATACGCGAGAATTACTGGAAAATGACCCTTGACGTTGTTCAGCTTTGGGCGGTATGGGAGGGGGTTGTGATATAGTTTGAGCTGTTCAAATCCGTCAGCACCACCACATACCAGAATCAAACCAATCACAGTAAGATTCTACCCACGGAAATAATCCTGATTGGTATGACTTCCTGCACTTGACGATAAACCGAAATCATCCAAGAAACCTTTCTGAGGTGAAGTTTCAAAAGCCAATTTGCCCAATGCTTGACCTATATAATCCGGTGTCGTCGAACCACTTCTATCATTCTCATCTATTGCCGAACCTGCTAATCCCCTTGGCGGTGGTGAACGAGAATGAGAAGATGAAATGGGAGGAGTGGGTTTATGGAACGATGTAGTAGATGCTGAAATAGGTAATCTTGACCCAGACGATGTACTCGACATGAAAGAGGTTACAGATTCCGTTTTCGGATTGGGTATAGGTGGGACAGAAGGGGCAGGAGAAGCTGTTGATCTAGGTGGGAACACTGCTGATGCCGGTGATGACACACTGCCATTGCCATTACTGTAGCTTTGAGATGCCTGATACGCCTGAGCGGGGGTCAGACCTTGCGGTTGTCGCAATGACCCTGGACCACTTGGTATACGATTGGTAGGTTGAGGAGCAGGGAATGTAGCTGCTGAAGGGTTGGAAGGTAGACGAGTGGTTCTTGGCGGTGGTGGAGAGACACTATCTGGATTAGGTGAATAATAAGATGCGGATGATTGTGTTGAATAGGTGGAAGGTGCCAATGACGCTCTTCGATCAGGTAGATCACCAACCTATCATAACAGACGAATTATTTAGTCAGATGTATGTATCTGTGTTTATCTTAAAGAGTTAAAGGATTGATCTGACCGTACTTACCGGTACACCATATGCACTGGGAGCATAACCTTGACTGACCTTCCTGTTACCACCAGGATAATTCCCATTCAGACTATTGTTGTCATATGACGGTCTGTTGTAGATCCCTCCTCCTGTCCCTCCATCATTCTGTGTAGGTTGGTAGGTATGCTGAGGGGGGAAATGCTGTCTGGGTGGTGGTGCAGCACTGTAAGAAGTGCCGGGTGGGAAGCTTGGTTGAGCGGGGTTCAGATATGTTGAAGAGGATGATGGTGTATTGCTATATGAAGGGTACTGATATCCTCCTGTTGTTGAGGGAGGTCCGGGATGTAGTCCAGATTGGGGTTGCTGAGGATTGGGTCCTAAGTGATGTCCTCCTGCAGGTCTACCAAAGATGTTCTCGAATACTTCGTTCCTCTGATTAGCGGTTGGAGGTGCACCCCTGGTACTACCTTGTCCTTGTGCTGGTCTGGATCTCGGTCCAGAGGGAGGCATCTTACTGTCGCTGAGTTGAGAAGGATGGGATACGGTTGATATTTACTGTGATTCGTCGCGAAATGTCGTTAAAGTGCTATGGCTGATTACAGTGTGTTTATGCCGACATGAGTGCGCGATGTTCTTTGACTTGTGCTAGGTTGTGTTGTGTTCTGTACCGTGCTAGTCGAGTTTGGTAGTGGATATATGATCTGTAACAGGTAGATGGATGAGTTATGGATTGGATGGATGTTATTGGGGTACGTGCATATGTTACTCTAACTACTACTGTGTTCAGGGTCAACAATCCCTTTGTGGCGTTTCATCCACCTTATCAATCCTCATATTCCAGTTATTCATGCATCATCATATCAACATCTTTCAGCATCCCACTCTTGTTGCTCAAGATCATCGAATCGATGATCGACCAAGTTCGCACCTTATCGATTCCCGATATGAACTGTATTCTTTCTCGGCTTACGACGGTGATTCATTCATGTAGAAGAGAAGATGGGGAAAAATCCATTTCTGTTTGACGTCGGTCATCGGCGCCACGCGACGCGTCGTGAGGATGGGATGAGGGAGTATGCAATCAATCTCTGCTCAGATGGCCTTGGCAAATACGATGGTTGACAGCATGACGGCGATTCCCAGATGTAGTGGATGTGCATGAAGTGACGCTGACGATGCTAGGCAAGCTGACGGTGATTGAGCAGTCGCTCTTGCGAAGTCTCATTGCCGCATATGATCCGACAGGACGTTGCTTGGGTGGGAGGATTGAACGACTAAAAGGGTTGCTTGAATAAGATCAACCTCGTGTCGTTGATGGTAATTTAAATCCGGAGATGCCAGAGAGTTGTGGTCATGGACATGCCATCCATGTCAATGGTCAATGACAAGTCATTTGTGCATGTGTGTCAAAGGGCACCGTAGCATACAATCACTGGTCACAAGCATACAACATAGCATAGCATAGCATATCATATCATATCACATCACATCGCAGAGACAGCAGTCGAAGGTCTACCTTGTACCTTGTCATGATATGTGAGTTGTCAGATATGGGCAGTCGTCATACCATTCGAGTCAAGCTTGACTGAATCAACCTGAATTTTATAGAACTACCAAGTCTTGTTTTCATTTCTTCTCTAATACCGGTACAATACAATCCATCTCAATCTCTTGCGACGCATACACATATGAGTAAGATATCGCAAGATGTCAGATCAGCGATACTCCATTTCCCGACCGCTTTCACCACCTATGCCATCTTACGAACCTCTATCAGCCAATTCGACCAGCTCGACCTCTACCTCTACAGTCAATGCTTACCCTCGTCAACCCGTTAAGAGGGAATCTTGGAGACCTGGTCAAGCGTCTTCTTCGTCTACCGGTCAAGGAGTGAATATACCTACTGTACATGCAGCAAATACAAGCAATGCGAATAGATGGCAAAATCCATCTGCAGGACCATCAGGAATGTACAGTAGAGATACCGAAGGATCCAGGTCACCTGTGTCCAAAAGGGATATCAGTCCCTCAAGTTCAAGAGGGTATGATAATAGTAATAGAGCAAGATCGGAGTATAATGAGGATGCAGATAGGGATAGGGATAGGGATAACAGAGGTTGGAAGAGGGATAACAACAATAATAATAGGAAAAGAAAGAATTTCGATGGTAATGATGGGAATTTCAATAATAATAACAATTACGGTCAAGGCCAAGGACATGGTAATAACAATGGTCCAGGAGGAGGAGGAGGAGGAGAGGAAAGAAGCTGGGCAGCATGGAATCAGAAAGTCCAAAATACCACTAATCGTCAAGATGACTTAGATCGTAATAATGATCGCGATCGTAATCGTGACAGGGGAAGGGATAGAGGTTGGAGGAGAGATGTGGATCGTGATCGGGATCGAGATCGTAGAAGAGATGATAGAGATAGGGATAGAGATCGAAGGAGATCAGGTGGTAAAGATGATTCGAACTCCAACAACGATGGAGGAGGTGATGGTAGATCATGGGCAGCATGGAAAGCCAAGGTGGACACTACAGAGAGAGGAAGAGAGGTAGTGAATACAATTGATCAAAGACGGAATACCAATCTGGATTTGGAAACTGTTAAGAAAGAAGGGTTTTGGACGAATAGTCGGTATGATAACCACCAACATCAGCATCAGCAGAGGAATAGGAATTTTCAAAGAAGGGATAGTCCCGATTATGGCAATGGTGGTGGACCTAGCTCGAATAGGAGAAATGGAAGGGAATCACCTGATTACGCTACGGGACAGAGGGGAAGAAGAGATAGTCCAGATTACGGTACAGGCGGCAGAGCAAAGTCTCCTGATAATACCGATCCGGAGAGGCGTCCGCTTGCAAGCAGATCACGAAATCGGAGAGATAGTCCAGATTATGGTGAGCCTCGAGTTGGTGGTAGAGCAAGTGAGCCGGGAGTCGGAAGAGGCGCGAGAGATAGTCCTGATTATGGTGTTGGAGGGAAATCTCGGGAGAGGTTAGTCCGTCTCGATAAAACTTTTGTACAGTACCGATGTTGAATCTCTGGTATAGATCACGTCAGACTTCACCTGAACCTAACGAACGTAAACGCGCACCGTCCTCACCTCGAGCCAATGAACCCAAGAGACCAAGAGATCGGTCTCCGTCCGGCTCCCGTCGAGGCTCACCTTCACCGCCTCCAATCAACCGATGGGGCAGGCATGGCCGTCAGTCACCCGAACGTCGGGCTAGAAGTCCACCCTCTGGACCAAGGGGTCAATCGCAAACTACTCCCGTCAGCAGAAGACAGCCCCTGGCTCCTCAGGGTGATATGTTCGTTTCTGGAGGTAACAGTCGGCCATCATGGGGTGAAAGGCATGAAGTTCCCCCTCAAAGAAGATGGGGTAGAGATGAGAGGATGGATGTTGATGAGCCCCCGAGAGGATCAGCTGCTCAGGCTGATCCCAGCAATGGATACACCAGACAAGGTGAAGGCTACAGTTATGACGCTTACCGTCCAACTCATGGCCAACGTCCATTCCCTCCTGTACAAGAACCTGCCTTTGCACAAACCCAACACCCTCCATTCCCTTCCTCTTCTCAGCCTCCGCTACAACAATCGCCTTATAACGCTAAACCCCCACCACCTCCCTCGGAAACACTCAATTACGGATCGCCGCCTACCCGTTCGACCAATATACTCCAACCGTTTCTACAACCTCCATCTCAAGAACCTCTTATCAGCGAAAATCCAAATCCTGCTATCCCTGCTCCACCTCCAGCTGCCAGCGGTCCAATCAAAATAGCCGTCAATGCTAGTCCTAAGAAAGGCTGGAAATCCATCTCACCTTCTAAAACTATACAAAACCTATTCGAAGCACCAACTTCACCCTCGCATAATTCCCGCTCACCAAGCAAAGGTTCAACCACCAGTTTATCCCCGACTAGACGGTACTCCGATAATCCCTCATCGGCAGTAGCACCTTACATCCAAGCTGCTTTTAGCTCATGGTATGGTCAAGGTATGAGTCCGCCCATCGAAAGTTTCTTGATACATTATTTCGGGAGGGAACCTAGTGATTTTGAATTGAATCAAATTGAGCTGCTCTTACGCAACAAGCAAAGTCAAAATCAACTTGGTGCAGTAAGATCTAAAGATGATGATGTGAGAGAAAGAGATGTTTCACCGGATCAATCGAGGTATACTCGGGGCAGAGGTCAAGATCAGCCAGTGTGGAGGGACGAAAGGAATAACAACAGTAAAGATGATAATAGGTTTACTCGTCAGAGGGATGATGAGATGGATAGGAATGGTGATCATCGATATGCGCCTTATGGAAGGGAGAGGGAGACGAACAGGAGGTTATCGAACAGTAATGGAGGTGTGAATGATATACCCGTCATTCAGAGTAGGTGGACACCTAACAAACCGACTACTTCTACCGTATCTACAGCAACGCACGGACCTATCGACACTACGATCACAAATGGTACAGTCAATAACGCACGGACCTCGACCTTGTCAATTCCCTCGTCCTTACCACAACCTCAATCTGATCAACCTTCCCCAGTTATACAAGCTCAAACATCGGAATCTTCCGGCGAGAATATACTATCCACATCCGAACCTTCCTTCGTGCCCACCACATCAGGCGAGATGTACGTCCTTGTCTCTCACGTGGGGGAAGGAACCTACGGGAAAGTGTATAAAGCGCGTAACACCGATACTGGCCGGATGGTCGCCTTGAAGAAAATCAGATTGGAAGGTGAAAAAGATGGGTTCCCCGTAACTGCCATGAGGGAGATCAAGTTGCTCCAGGGTGTTAGACAGGAGAATGTGGTGAGGTTGTTGGAGATTATGGTTTCGAAAGGTGAGTTCTGATTGAATGGTTGGGGAGGAAATGTTCTCAGGGGAGGAAAGGGGGTGGGTTATATGGAGGAAGATTGTACCCCTTCTTCATGCGCGTTCAGAAGGGAGAAGGAAATGCTTTCAAGTTGCAGATATCTGGATCATCACAGATCGAAAGATATACTGATATCGGTTTTTACTTGTTAGGAAACGTTCATATGGTATTCGAATATATGGAACACGACTTGACCGGTCTCCTTTCCCATCGGACACTCAGATTCTCCCAAGCCAATATCAAATCATTAAATCATCAAATGTTAAATGGTTTATCGTACTTACATTCCAAGTCAATCTTACATCGAGATATGAAAGGATCGAATATCCTATTGAATTCGAAAGGTGAATTGAAATTGGCGGATTTCGGATTAGCAAGATTGTACTCCAAGAAACATCTGGATGATTATACCAACAGAGTTATTACGCTCTGGTATAGGTCTCCTGAGCTCTTGATGGGGGAGACGGTATACAAGAGTGAGGTGGATATGTGGTCTGCTGGGTGAGTGTCAGGACATTGTTGTATATCATCTCATCGATGGAGTGATAAATTACTTTGCTTTATGAATGCTGAGCACAAGTTAATTTCTCATTTACTTGCACAGCTGTATTGTATTGGAGATATTCACAACGAAACCGATATTTCAAGGATCAGATGAGATCAACCAACTGGAAGTGATATATAGTATAATGGGTACACCAAAGGAATCACAATGGCCTGGTGTGAAAGAATTACCATGGTACGAATTGGTGAAACCGAAGGAGGCTATCGAATCGAAATTCAGGACGGCTTTTGAGAAGTGAGTTGATCACCCCAAGCTTGTCCATTCAGGTTCATATAGAGGGAAGCTAATCCATTGATGAATTGCTTCGTGAAGATGGTTATCTCCCGCTGCTTTGGAACTTGTCGAGGGTCTTTTACACTTCGATCCATCTAAAAGACTCTCAGCGAAAGATGCTATGAAGACTCCTTATTTCATAAACGAACAACCTCCTATGGAAATGCCTACCCAGTGAGTCGACCTTCCGCGATAAATACAGTAACTGTCACTGATGGAGTTGGATTTTTTTGTTGTATGGTTGTAGATTGGATAATATTGGAGAACATCATGAGATGAGTGCCAAGCAGGATAGACAGAGGAGAAGACAGATGGAGGGTAGGTGAGGTAGATGATTGTGATTTATGTCACTTCAAGGCAGCGATTTGATGATAACATGTGGTTAGGAGAGTGAAGTTATTCCATATCATCTGTTATGTCAGTGTATGAAGTTACATATTGTTCACTGTTGTCTGATCCAGTGGATGAATGTGGTAATATTATGCTGTTTGGTATTACTTACTATATGAAATCACCTCCACCGGTTATCTCCACTCCGTGATGGTTCGGCATCGTCGTCTGGCTCTCGGCTCTCGATCCTCTCAACTTTGTATACTTTGTATTGTTGTCATTGTTATCAAGAGACTACGACTGTATCCATCATACTCCCAAGCTAAGAGCTAACTAACTCTCAACGCAGATAGGGGAGCCGGCTTCCTGCAGTAATAACACCCTGAGCCACACTTCCCCGCACCATCATCGACAAGACCAAAGATCGAAATTCAACTTCCTTTGGCCTACCGTATCGATCGGACTTCATTCGCAATTCGACGCAGTCTACCTATGACAGCGATATAAGAAAATTTGATTGAGACAGATCCAATCGCAATGCCCAGACATATACTGCAACCCCTACCAAAAGCTTTCAAACCTACGCCCTCATCTTCCTCAAGATATCAACGACATGATGAGAATATGTGGGAGACACTGGATAGGGTCCAGGTTCTGGGTGAGACTGATGGGCATAGGGGGTGAGTCGTTTTGGACTATCTTGATCATTGATCTTCCCTGTGTTCTCATCATGTGGCATAGAAGAACAGCAGATTTAGAAGAGACCACTGATTCACTCCATTGATGTGAACATAGATGTGTGAATGCCCTATCGTGGTCGGATGACGGGACGACGTTATTATCTGGATCAGACGACAAAAGGTGAGCTGAAAGTCTTCTTGAGATACTACAAGTTCAGCTTCTGCGACCATTCATATTATTTAGTAGTTATAGCCAAGCTGATATACTTGTGGTTTTACAGAATATGTATCTGGCAACCTGACCCTCACCCATCTTCCTCCTCCTCCTCCTTTTCTTCTTCATCGTACTCGCCCCATCCATTGAAGCTGTCCGATACGATTTCGACGGGTCATCGAGCGAATATCTTCTCAGCAAAGTTTTTACCGAACACATCTACACCTACGATCGTGAGTTGTGCGGGTGATAGGGATGTTAGGGTGTTTGAAGTTGAGAGGTTAGTAAGGGACACGGCGACGGGGGAGCTGAAAGGTGAAAGAGGTGATGGGTGAGTGCTCTTCTCTGGATACAGAGACTGTATTCCTATCATTTTTCAATTTGAGGGATACCTGGTGGTTATCATTGGACGTCCCCTCATTTTGACTTTTCCCATAGCAGTTATGTCACTTCCACAGGACGGATGCTGACAGATAATTTAATGATCTATACAGCGTAACAATCCTGAAATGTCATAAAGATCGAACCAAACGAATAGCTACCGAAAACTCGCCATACTTATTCCTAACGGTTTCAGAGGATGGTACAGTCCGACAACACGATTTACGTAGACCACATACATGTAGATCACAATGTCCCGAACCGCTCTTCTACGCTCCGAAGGGTGTGGATCTGTATAGTCTAAGTATTAGTACGGTCACTCCTCATATCTTTGCGGTAGCTGGTAGAACGGATTGTGTGAGTGATAATTTCGATTATACGTTCTATCTCTTGAAATGATAGTTTCGATCTTGATTATGTACTTGAACAGGTGATGTAAGCTAATTTCAGTGAATTTATTATAGGCATTCATATGCGATCGAAGGATGTTACCTCGTCAAACTCCCTCTTGGGGTCCGAACATACGTTCATCAGGTCAAGTTCACTGTGTGCGTAAATTGGGATTGCCAAATGATGAATGGGATAAAGTCGCGCCTAATAATGGGAATCGCTTGTTTGGTGAGGAAAGACATATTACCTGTGTCAAGATGAGTCCACAGAATGCAGATGAAGTGAGTTGTCTGCTATATTTGTTGCAGCTGCAGAGAAGCTAATCAATATACCGGCTGTAGGTAGCAGTATCGTTCGCAAAGCATTCTACCTCGTTATTCTCCATATATGATTCTCCTCCTTCAACTTCGATCAGGAATGGCTCTTCAAGTGTTATTCCGCCTAATGAGGGAAGTAGGAAAGGGTCAAAGTCACCTACTTCCCCGACAAAGATCAAGAGGAAATCGAAATCACCCTCAATTCCAGCTTCACCCAGTCGACGATCGCCTCGATCACCCCCACCTGACCCACCTGCGCCGTACATACTTGCAGATGACATTCCGCCTCGACCGACATATTCTCCGAAGATTGCGATAGATGACGGAGATGAGGACGAGATCTGTGGTGGATCCAGTCCGTCTCTGGGAAAGAGAAGACAGTCCGATAGGGATAGTATACTTCAAAATAGTGGTGTACCGAGCATTAGGCAGAGGATGATAGATCAAAATCATCATGCGGAACAAAGCGCTTCACGGGAAATCACTTTGGGCGAACAGAATCACGTCGATGATGAAGCCGGAAGGAACGTTGAAGAAAGGACGTCTACAGATGCTGTGAGTCGAGCCGAAGAAGGGCAATCTAGAGGTCAAACTAGAGTGGGGCCTCCTACACCTCCACGGGCCTATACAGCAGCAGATTTTCTGAGGGATGAAAATCAGGAAGAGAATGACAATATGGAAGATAGGTTTGACCCGGGTGGTGAGCTATCACGTCTCGCATCTACGCAGCAAAGCCGAGCTGACTACATTATGACAGAAGCCTCTTTGTCGGATATGGAAGATCTGGCATTGGACATATTAGACAGGGAAGGGATGTTGGATGTTGAGACTGATGAAGATCAAGACGAAGATGATGAAGACGATGCTTTGGACGAATTTGACGAAGATGAGGATGAGGAGGACGATATGGACCTCGATGCAGAGGATGAAGAAGAAGAAGATGAAGTTGAAATTGATCAAGATTTCATGGATATGGATCCTGATATAGATATATTAGGATTTGGAGGATCGAACGCATCGAGATTAGAAACTAAAGCTTTCGATCATGTCGATACGATTTATCCAAGAAAGAGCTTCAAAGGAGCTAGGAATGTCGAGACTGTAAAAGATTGTATGTCATCCCTACTCTGTTTCTTTCAATTAAGCCTCTGGCTGATATGCTGTGTATTTAGGTAACTTCCTAGGTATTCGAGCTGATAAAATTTGCTCGGGAAGTGATGATGGAAATTTCTTTGTCTGGGATAAAGATTCGGGAAGGTTGGAAGGCATTTGGGAAGGTGATGGATCGGTTGTCAATGGTATGTTATAATTGCAGATCATGTTTCAGCTGTTTTTGTCTTTCCAGGATCTTATAGCTGATACTGCCTGGTGCCAGTCATGGAACAACACCCTACCTTACCTTTGGTGGCTGTCAGTGGGATTGATAATACTGTCAAGGTAGGTATCCTCACTCACAATGATATGTCTCTTCATCTCATGTATATCGTCTGGAGAGGTTGACATTCTGTATTTTTAGATGTTCGCACCTACCCATATGCCCATCTCCCCCTCTTTCTCACGTATGCACCTCGCTCAAAACATCATCGAACGTAATACCCGGTTACCCCGGTTCTTACCTGGAGGTTCATTTGAGAGAGCCACCTTGTTACAGTTTTTAGCTAGTCGAGGGATTAGAGTGAGGGCTGAACCTGCATCGCACATGAATGGCGTTGATGGCGAGGAGGGAAATGAGGATGATGAAGGTGTGGAAGGGTGTGCTACTCAATGAGTAAGCAGTGCCCTCAACGAAAATAGCGAAAGAACAGCGAAATACAATCCGGACGGGAAGGTAGACTGGTAATTAGTGGACGAGATGATCATCTGGTTGTACTCAAGTAACGTGTTGTGAATGATATGTTGTCGTGAACTTACAAATGTGCAGATGTGGTGGTAGATATGATGTATCCGGTGTTTTAAGAAGAATATGTAGCATCATATGCACTGTGCGAAAAGTAATGTATGAAATGTATATATGGACAATGAATTTTTACAAGAAACAAGAAACAAGTCATAATGTACCATGATGAATCTCCCTACACCATCACTATCACCGAAATATACCTCTCCTTATCATTGAACTGACAGATACACTTTTACCTAATCCTAACTGTATTCTTGGTCCTACCCATTCCCCCATCATTGATCATCCCACCTTCATCACCTTTATCTTTCTTACTCTGTTTGACTTCCCATATTTTCCAGAATTTCAGATTCTCATCCCCTGCACCTGTACAAACCGTCGTCCCATCTGGACTCAAACTACTACAGATAATCCTCGAATCGTGAGCCGGG
Source organism: Kwoniella botswanensis (assembly GCF_036426115.1). Lineage (NCBI taxonomy): Eukaryota > Fungi > Basidiomycota > Tremellomycetes > Tremellales > Cryptococcaceae > Kwoniella > Kwoniella botswanensis. The sequence continues at coordinate 14,154,854 of NC_088599.1, read as the reverse complement.
ACTTCCCATATCTTCTCCAACGAGGGGTAACTCCAAAGCGTTATGGTGTTATCTGGATATCCGTGTGTTCCCAAAATCTCTTTTGAATGAGGTGAAAATGTGAGAGAGGTTACTTGAGTCGTGGTGGCCAAAGAGGAAGTACGAGCTCCAGTTGATGTTGACCAGAAATGAATATGTTTGTCGGCTGTTCCTCCACCTGATGCTAGCAAGGATGATTGCCAGGGACACCATGCCAAGGCCTGGGGAAATGCCGATCAGCTAGCTCTCGAATCGCCGCAATAAAGTAGCTGAGATGAGTCAAAAATAGGATCATAAAGCTCACCTTCACTGCTGCAGTATGATTCCTTTTGGTCCACTTGGCTACTCCACGAGGTACACCTTCGCCAGTCTGTAGGACAGAAGCACCGATACGACCACTGCGAGCAACGTAAAAAGAGTAAGTAGGCTGATGACACCTCGATCGAAGCGTTCAGCTACGCTTTTCACTCACTCCCAGCAATTGACAACATTATCGTTACCTCCCGAAGCAAGGAATTGACCATCCGATCTCCAAGTCAGACCACATACCTGACAACGTTGAGCATAAAATCAGCCCTGACTTCCTTTCTAGCGCGAGATGCTCCAATTGTAGTTGTGAGTGATGTACTCACCTCAGCATTATGTCCAATCAGCTCCATAACCTTATGCTTCGCAACTCTGACATCATGATGGTGAATACTTCCATCTCTACAACCTGAACTCAAGACGTGACCATGCCATGATAACGAAGGGATACGAGCAGAGTGTCCACCCATCACACGCATTTTCTTGCCTTCTTCCACGTCCCATACTTCCACTTCACCCGCGTCGGTACCTACAGCAAGGTACGCTCCGTCGTTGGACCATGAAACTGCGGTCACCTTTGGCCGATCCTCGCTGCAAGTTTAATTCGTAAAATCAGCTCACCCTTGACTAAGCTACAGGCGATGTGATGACCAGAACATTGAGCAAGATAAGGTACATAACTTACCTCTCATCACCGCCACCTAACGCGTTGACCGTCCCGCTCTCAGCATCCCATACGTATCCTGTATCTCCCAATCCAATGGCAACTCTATTCGAACAGGACCAATCGATCAAATTCAAATAATAATCATCTTCGAAGCCCGGCGCGTCCAATACCCTCTCTGGCACATAGGGCGGTGCACGTTTCTTATTTCCTTCTTTACCAGCTGCGTTGGTCCCTGTACCGCGGTTGGCTGATGACGACGAATGCAGGAGATAGTTTCGTTGCGCGTCGAGGTGGGAAGTAGCGTGTGATGCGGGAGGAGGAGCGGATCGGAATGATAAGATCCTTCGGTTGTTCTGAGGTACACCCAAAGTAGCTGAAAGAGAAGATGTAGTGTGGTCCATTGATAATGAGCCTGATCGATCCATTGATGTATCGGGAGAATGTCCGTCCAGAGCCAAGGTAGGTAATGTGCTCGATGAATGGGAGTGGGCTGCGATGGAAGATGGTCTCGAAGGAACAAATCTATCTAATTCCCTCCTGTTGGCAGTCTCCTTAGAATCTTTCCTTTCCATGTGTAGATAATCCATAGAGTTTCCTCGGGAAGATATGTCCATACGACCCATACCTTCCCTCAGGGTTGCGATGGACTCCTCAGCGGGGGACATACGCCCTTTCTTGGGTGAGTTGGTGAACTTTGATAAGAACGGGTTTGAGCTGAGACGGGAATAGGTCAGCTTACTTCGTAGATGTGAGGAGGGCGAGAGAGTCTTGGAGTCGCACCAGGTCTCAAGAGCAAGGCGAGGGGAGCCACGGTACTTACACATCTCCAGGGAGGTTGGAAGCGCCTGTGTCAGACAACATGTTGAGGTTGATTGTTGAGGTGTATCTTGTGTGAAAGGAAGTTCAGCTGTGGGGACAGGGGTGAGAATGAGCGAGAAGTTAATGTGTGCTACAGTTAGAGTCGGTTGATCAAATGCAGAGAAGACAAGGTAGGTCAAGCGGTTGGGAGATCAAGGTTGAATGACGAGAATAGGATGGCTTTGGGCTTTTGTTTGTGTTCGGAGCCAGGGTCAGATTCAGATCACAGAAAAGCATTCGCGTGGATGCATTACGTAATAGGGGACTCTATAAATTAGATCGAATTACCTCGGATAGATAACTTTGCAATTTGACATTGCGATCTTGCTCCATGTAGCGTCGCTGACTGCCATAGACATTGCATGTCAGCTCTACGACCTATGGCAGCTGCTGGTCCAGGACCGCAGACATGGCTGTATCGCCTTAGCTTGGGCACCAATGCGACAACTCATCTTCGTCCCCCGTTACTTCGACCGTTGCACACTACTGCCCCCGCACCTGCTTACAAGCGGAGTCGAAATGTCAAGCCCAAACCCAATGTCACCAGACCACCGCCATCGTCGAAGCCGAAAGGCCTTTCAACAACTGAGCAGGCTGCAAAACCTGTCGCTCATGATCCCACTTCCCCCTTGACATCTCGTGGCGATGCGATCTTGTTAGGGGTACCACCGGACTATCCCATCGAAGCCAATATCAATCGACTTATCTCGCACCTTCAGAACTCCCAATTAGATCAATCGATCGCGGAATGGGCTCAACTGTGGGACCTTCGCTGTATACACCGTCTGGCACCATGGCACTTCGAAGTTATATCCAATAGTATCCGTCAAATCCTGTTCGGCAAGAATTACCCTCATCTGGGTAAAATGGCATTATACGAAGCTGCCAAATATGGGCATCTGAAGAATATGGTCATTGAATCTGCATCTAGAGGATATGCATTGGGGTTATATGGATTTATGTTGAAGTTGATCGGAACTGGTAGACCTAAAGATGTGGTCGACGCGTATGAGAGGTGTAAAGAGCATATGAGGGAGATTCAAGGTAAAAAGAAAGAAGATTTGTTTTCTTGGGATAGGATAAAAAGGTTAAATGCGAGATTAGAAGATCCATCTGCTCGCCCCATTGGCAATCAGAACAAAGTCAATGTGGGATTAAAGCATCTTCTGATGGCTAATATAGCTGCGCATACTTTAATGGATACGTTAGATGATAAAGTTTTATTCTCAATGTTGGATTCTCACATAGATCTCAGACCAACATCGACATTCGATTTCAAACCTATCGATAGAGCTTTGAAAGCTTCCAAAGCCCCATCACAAGTTCACAAGAGATTCAGAGCGAATGTGGATAAATTGGTCCTTTCCTTGATGTGTTACCATCCTAATGCTTTGGTGGCAAGGATCATCACGCTGGGAACTAGAAAATCAGATACCAAGCTGGATAGATTGTATGATAGGGTATTGGAAGCTTCTATTGGTCCCGATGCTTATCTGAAACCCAGAGAATTGGATGATTTCAGTCTGGTCTTTAGGAATATACCGATTCCCCCTGTTATATGGTGTGAGTGCTTTTTGGATCTATTTGATCTCAACTCCTTTGCTTTACACCAGAACATGCCTTTCGGATCGCAACTGTATCTGATTAGTCTATTCAGTACTGATTCATTCGTTCTTTTACAGTGCAATTCATGAAAACGTTTGAATGGAAAGGTGACGTCGACCGAATCATCAAGATGATCGATGTCGACCTACCTGAAAGAGGCCTAGAACCCAATGGTGACTTCCTTTCTTCCGCAATGCTGTACATGGCGATCCTGTCCCAGCGTGTTGGTCAGCCTTCTGCTGTGAGATCAAAAGCTAGAGCATGGGTAGATGAATATTGGCGTCGACTCACTACCCAAAACTGGCATGTTGAAGATCAACCTTTTTCAAGGCGAATACGAACGTTGAGTATCTTATCATTCGACGAACCCAATTTACGAAATGAGATTAAAAGCTTGTATAAAGCTGCCAAAGAAGGTCATCTGGGTAGCATACATTCTAGGACTCGAGCGGCTTTTGTTGAATTTTTCATGAAGCACGGAACACTCAATCAAGCTTGGCAAATATTCCAGACCTTTCCCATGGACACCACTAGACCTGAAGATAATTCCGATATAGCTTTTGCAGTTTTCATTCGAAGACTCGCTTTAGGTCCATGGCCTGTTGAAGACAAGTTAAAGATGTATAAGAAAGTAACCAAATTATTCATCGATAGTGGTATACCTCTTCGACCCCATGTGTTAGGACCATTATTATCGGTCCAACTCCAAGTTTTAAACTTACCCATGAAGACCATAGTGGACCTTACTTTAAATGCTACGACTGATGCCGAGGCTCCCGATCCAGGTATACAAAGATGGACCAAAGTTTTATATGGGATGATAACCAAGTGGACACATACAGCTTCACCTACCTTATTGGAAATTCAAGCTGGTCTGTATATATTGGAAAAAGCAAGTGAGAGGAAACTGTATGGAGTGACTAGATCGAGATTGGTACAAATGTGGATGTCATTCCTTGGGCCTATAGCTAAATCTACTTATACGAGTGCGGAACAAAGACAGGAATATATTGATTTAGCGTTGGATCTCTTCCCTGATGGAGGGAAAGCGAATGTATCGATTAGTATGTGGATGGAAATTATTACTCATTCGTTCAATCGACATGATGGTGCTGGATTTGGAGAAGGCCATAGAAGATGGAAAGAATTGGGACAAATTAGGATGGTACAGGCTATTTGGTATAGCAAGATGTTGGACTTATTGATCAAACATGATAAGATTGATTGGGCCTTGGATCTAGTCAAGGATGCTTGGAATAAGAAACATATAAAGAAGACTGATGGATTTTATCTCAGAGCTAAAGCCTATGGGTTGATCAATAAATCGAATTTGGATATGGAGTTGGAGATGGAGCAGAATAGGTTGATGGATGATCAAGATGGTCAAGTGAAGAGATGGAAAGTACCGATTGCATTTGTGGAAGATTACGAGGATGAAATGTACCTTGAAGCAGAAGAGCAAAGCTCGATTGATGAAGAGGATGTAATAGATGAGGAAGATGCGGGGTTCCAGGATGAAGAGGACATAGACACTGAGGGAGAAATAAATAGGTCGTGAGTTCTGATCGATAATAATCATATCTGCCAATTTCAGCATACATTACTGTAATTGTGTTTGCGTTATGCATATTATTGTATTCAAATATAACATTACGCTGTCTCACTCCTCTTATTCATACTTTGACTCCTTTGGTGTGACTTACTATTACTTCCCTTACTTCCACTCCGAGGTTTATGATTACGCTTATCTTCCCTCTTCCTACCACTTTCTCTCGTTTTCTCTTCCCTACGCCATGGCCATAGACTGTAAACACCATGAATGGCTTTCTCAGCAAGACCCCTCTCAGGTTCAGGTTCCAAAACGGGTCTGTCCAATTCCGCAAAGTCATGTCGCTTGTACATCCCATCTAGTTCTGCAAAAATACACCATAAGATGGAAAAGACAAAGGCAACTGTGCCGCTAAGGGTATCGCATGGAGAGCAAGGTCAGTAGGATGTTTAACAGTACTGTGGATTTTTCTATAAGAGCAGAATACGATGGTGTAATGAATGGGGATTCCGATCAACCTCAGACTGTTATATCTGTCGTATGTCAAATCTGAAGCAGTACTTACAGCCAAAACACATCTATCTTTTCGACCTCTTTCACACCCTCCTTAATCTCTAGGGCATGAGCTACACACAGATCGGCCATGAAGATGATACAAGTGAAGAACGGTGCGAAGAGGGGTATTAACGTTGAGTACCTCTTTGAAAATACAGATTGGGGAAACGAGAATAGAACGTAGGATAAAATCCAATTCACGGAGAATATTGCTGTTACTGTTGTGAAGAAATGGGTAAAACCATGTTCAGCCAAGACGTCTACGACGTGTTTGATGTATGGTTTTTTCCTGACACAGAATGAACTTACTAGCTAAATGTAATCGCAACACTTGTTGTATCGGAGTATAATAACCAGGGGGAGATTGGCCTGTCTGACATCTGTAGGTAGAAGATCATTACGACATTGATTTTTGTCAATTTGTAAGATTCATCTTTAAAGGCGATACAAGATCCGGTGTTGTTGATCAGACCACTCACTTCTCACCAAGTTTGCATGTCCCAAGCCCACCTAGATTCCAAATCTCACCATCTCCTCCTACAGTCCCATTTACATTCACCCCGCTGGCAGTCTGAATGGACTAAGATTGCGACTCGTTATATTCCACCCTCAACCAGAAGAATCCCACTTTGGGTCCTGATACTCCTGACAATACCAAAAAGACAATTGTTATTAGAGCAAAGAAGTGGGCGGCTATACTCGTTTGAATCTTGAAGAGACGTGAGGGGCTTGAAGGGAAACATCTTGAGTAGAAGGACATGTTTGACGATTTCGATGAATCAGTATATATCGTTTTGACACTTTACTAGTCCGGGTCGTTATGGCAGTCCGTTGTCTATGTTGTATTTAAAACTATCGTCTGATCTTGCTTCCGCTGGCGAGATGATTTTCAATGAGTGAAGCGATTTATCTAGCTTCGAAAGCTTGTTGACGGTATGTGGTTATAATCAAGTTTTGCTGGGTCAACAAAGCCAAATCCGCGCTATAAAGGATTAATGACCAAAGCGGATGGACCAAAGGAAGTGAAAGGATATACCTTGCTGAAACCGCATACGAAATCGATACATTCAAGTTTAGGAAAGAAGGTGAATACAGTAGAGTTATCTGGCTTTTGGATGTCTACCCGGGAATATTCAGGCAAAGCTCATATGTGATGCATTACTCACTCTGAGCAGTCTCTATAATTCTTTTCTGGTACTCTAGATCTATCCCTAGTTGTAATAGTCCGATAGCTTTGCTATTGTCAATGTACAACCAGCGATCAAGCGTGTCCCGACAGAATCCATGCAGATCTATACCTATTCCATCATCCGTGAATTGTTCTAAATCCAACCACCGGTTGTCTGCTGTTGAAATCTACACCTTCCTTCTAATTGGCATAGGTCTTCCTCCATTCATCTAGCAAGTCTAGCGTCACCGCACTTCCTCCACAAACTACCAACACAACCCTTGAATCTTTTTTCAACCCTTCTATATGATTTTTCAACTTCCCTTCGTAGGCGATAGACAGAGTCGCTCCGCAAGCAGGTTCCACAATCATATTTTCTTCGCTTGCGAATCTCAACAATGCCTGTACAGCCTGTTGATCGCTTACTACAACACTCTTCACTAAACCTCTATTCTCATGGGCGTAATCGAAAGCTTGTTGGCACACTTTGATAGCTCCCAAGGAAGTCGCGATGGAAGTGATTCCCCCCAAGCTGGAATTTTCACCTTTTTCTAAAGAAGCATTTAGACTTTCTGCACCTTTCGTTTCAACAGCTATAACCTTTGTTTTTCTTTTCTTCTGGTTGAGAATACCTTGCATTATACCTGCGAACAACCCTCCTCCACCTACACAACAAACTACTCCATCCGCTTCGACTTGCTCTAGACCGTCAATGTGAGACAGTTGGGTTTCCCATTCTGGTACCAAGGTAGCGGCGCCATCCCAGACATTCGGATGATCAAAGGGAGGAACGTAAACTCCTCCAGGATCTTTAGATAATATATCATTACGGAGATGTTGATCGGCATGAAACCATGTTTCTCCATATTGAAGTACGTCCGCTCCTGCAATTTTCAATTTCTCAATCATGAATTGCTTTGTCGATAGGGGAACTACCACAGTAGCTTTGTATCCCAAGGTAGAACATGCTGTTACACATGCTAAGCCTGCATTACCGCCTGACGAAATGTAGAAATGAGGTTGAGAGGATGGATTGGGAGTGGATTGGATTGATTGGACAATGAAATTTCCGATTCCTCTATAAAACGCAACAACAACGCAATACAGGTTGATGAGTCATGGGAAGCAGTATAACGATGTCAGAGATTGAACATACCGAGATTTGAATGATTTACTGGGCTGGAGGTTCTCTAGTTTCAAGAAGACCCGACTGTATCATTGATCGTCTCAGCCGATTGATGAAGCGAAGCAAGTGAAGAGAGAAGGAGATACGTACCAGCCATTGATCTTGGACAAAGCTGCTGACTCAAGTAAGGGAGTCTCTATCCACGGTCTTTGAGGTGTGGTCTCTGGCATGTTGTGTCTTTGACCTTCTCGATCTTGATAGTCACGAGTAGTTTGAACGACTTCCGAGCACGATGCGTCTGAGATATCTACAGTAGTGGTGTATCGAAGATGAGCAGATGATGACATGAAGAAGTGATTACTCGAGTGAGACTAGACCTTTCTATCGGATTTCGGCTAAACCGATAAACTGTCAATGGACGCATGTGAGTGGGGGACAATGCCCGACGGGGATAATTCCTTGTAGCTTCAGCCTACTCATTGATGCGGCCCATGGTACACATGCATGGTATATATACTCGCTTATGAAAGTAAAACATTACAAATATCGTCCATCACAGAATATCACAGTATCCTACCCTCTTGTTCGTGATCGTAGATTGGACGTTCGTCAGTAGGTGTTCCTGATAACCGATACATACAGATATGTAGGCTACATGTTGCATGTCATGGCGTTGTTGTCATGCATCGAAGACAATGACCCACTTACTCTGATGGTGGGGCCGCACAATGGTGTACTGTGCGGGACATGAAAGACAAGGGAAATGCTGCACTGCCCATGGCTCGCAATGTCATTGGACCCTCCTTTACATCTTGGCAGCGCATTGCTATCGGTTCTATGGTCAGTATCAAGAGTTGAGTTGCGATCAGTATCATACACTACTGGAGCGACCAGTCTGTCCCTTCTAGCGACTTTGGTTTTGGTTAATATTACTTAGGCAGTTTCCGGTCAATCTCTTGTTCATTGACATATTATTTTCACTACCGATCATCAATAGCGAGGAATACAGTACATAGGCAATTTAGCATATTGTCGTCGCATATGACATCACATAACAATCATATACACACTTCTACTAGACGTTTTGGCCTTTGGAACGGACTATCAGGTGTACTTATAGTTTACATCAGGGAAACCATTTATCTCGGTACCAATTCTTACCTTTGTGTTCGTTGACGCCGCTGGACACTTACTACTGTACTACTTGGAGTTGGATTTGTTGGTATCTCATATGGTCAAGATAGGAATATTCGGAGCAGACTCTCAGGGCGTCTATAAATGATGTGATCAGTTTTGCATGCAAGTCTCTGATATGAGTTTGCTGTGAAGAGTAGCCATACAAGAGAATGTCTTGTACGTGAACCACTTGTCACGAAGAAAACTCACTATCACGCGTTCTTCTGGCTTCCTGCTGACGGATAGAAGACACACAACTTAAACGCCTTGATTCCCCCACTTACAGCGACACGCTTGTGCAAAGCGTTCCAGGCGAACTAGCGAAGCCTTCTTTCTCGGCTAAATAGGAGATTGATATTCGCCTATGATGGTCATACATGGAACCCTCGAAAACAGCGTCCAGAAATATACATATAAAGGCGCTCATGAACGGCAAGAGATGTGTTTTTGCTTACAACACTGACCCATCAACCAGACTTTTCACCCCCCTAGTGCTCCACTCAGGACAGAATTCGACTCATAATGCCCCTCAAACAAGAACCAGTATTTGAGCCTTGGTCTCTTCCTCCCTCCATGAATGCTAGCTCTACCTCAGGATCTACTCAATCAACAGATACCAACACGGGTGGCACCTCAGTAAGCTGTCAACTTGATGTATCACTCCGACGTGAAGGAAGATTACTGATAGGTTTTGTGCGATGTTCAGAGCTCTCAAAGTGGTGGGTCATACGTTCCTTCTGGGGGATCTCAGACTCAAACTCAACAAGGACCACAATCTCCTGCGTCGACATTCGAGTGGCCAAGAGAATCTGGAGGTTGTTAAGACAATTTTGGTGCCAAGAGAATTTTGTATCACGCCTGAGTTCAGGATCGATATTTAACGATTGATATGATCAGTACAGTATGAGTGACCAGCGATAAAGGAGCAGTATGCAGAGCCTGTAAGAAGTGATGTTGAGATGTTGTGTGTACATGAAATACACTATTGTCTTGACTCTCTGATGGTATTGGAGATCACAGAGCAGGGCTGTAACACTCTGTGGGTCATTTGTGTTGAGTCATCTCACCACTTCCCTTCATCGGCACAATAAGACTCAAGAAGTCCTTTTGGTGTGAGAAGATACTCCGCCGACATGAAACCTGCACATCGGACTTCCATCAATGACAATACATTGGCTACAAGATGGACGGCGCCGTACTTTGCCACCCATCTTTGCCTTCTTCCCTCCTTCTACTCAACATCACAAAGCTTGTTAAGCTAATCATTATTCAGCAGGATGAGCGAGCAATCAAGCAATAGAACCAGCACTACTTCCTCATATAATGGTGCATCAGGGGGAACATCAAGTGTAAGTCTGACAAAAACTTGAGCGCGGGCCCACCGGAGTCAGAAGCTAATCTATCTTGAATGGGTAACAGGACACTGGTACCTCACAGACAACTACTAATACAGGGGGTGGGAGTACCGAAAGTAGTGGATTGCCTGAAGATTGGGAGGAACTCAGAAGGGACAAGATTGAACTTGAGGCCGCCCAATTTGGATCGAGTCAAAGTAGCGTTAAGCCTACAAGATTATTGTTTGACTTATGTTCTTCGTGTGCAAGAGTGTTCGGAGTTTCAAATTAAAATTCTTGTGAATGACAGATGAGCAAAGGTCAGATCGATACATGATTGTCCTTTCTGACCGATTTTGTTGTAATATTACCATATTCCACATATTCCGTATGCCATACACTGTCTACCAACCTGAGGTCCAAGCAGTCTTCCTCGATTGAAGGGGTAAGCTGATTGACTTAACAAGTATCAGGCTCGTCATCACCTGGTACCAGATTCAACTTAGGTCCATAAGCTCTTTGTTCAGGTAGAGGGAATCCTTCAGAATCCCAAACGATGAATCGGCTATACCAGTCACATGCAGATGTCAGTATCTCTAATGATGTTGCAAACTGAAAAAGATATATGTTCAGTCGGAGGAGGACAAACTCACAAGCTAGCTTCGGGTTTCCAACATTTAGCGGGGGCGAAGTAGAAATCGTAATGATCATAAACTTCATTTTGGAATACGAAGTTTAGCTGTAGATGTACGTGGAGCCCATCGTCAGCGGGATCGCCATACATCACTACTCACCCAATCTCAACTCCCCGAGAAAAAGGGATGGAAGCGATGCTGTACTTACCAAAAGATCATCACCACCATTATATTCCTCCACCCAAGCTAAGGTATATTTTCCCGAATCACTTCCTTCCCAGCTCATCGAGATGCTATCTCCACCTACCAGTTGATCAGGCCATGAGGAGGTGAAATGGACGTCGGATTGACGTTTCTCGAGACTCTCATATTTCGCTGGGGAGATCTGAGCGGATGGGAGGGCTTGAACAAGATTCAAGAAGAGGAGAATGGATGAGATGATTGATAGTGTGAAGAACATATTGTTCGATTATCAACAGGAGGTTGAGCTGTGGTAGAGTTGACTGTGGGATGAAGGAGGGTCGATGAGTCTGTCAAGTGGTCAGGAATGTGAAATTATATATCTGTTCTCTATTAGTCTATAAGATCTCGCTCCATGTCAAAAACAGAAACACGACCGAAAGGCGATGTCAGTCACTTAGCTCCATACACTGCACACGGCACACCGCCCTCTCCCTCTCAAGCCTGCACAGAGAGTTTAGGTCCGCACAAATATTCCTCCTATATATCCCCTGGCATGACATCCATGAGCACAGCCTCTGATCATGGACTAAAAGAGCATTTGATCCGTTCTGAATCGCACGAGACGTTTGATCAAATGACTTTATTTTGTATGTACGACGTCATTCATCGGACAAAGCCGCTCTAGAAGATCAGTTTACAGGTCACGTGATACGTCTTTGTTTCTTTGTTTTCGAGAATGAGACCAAGAAGTGCCAGTTATATTGTAGGGAGAGTGATCAAACAGATGATCAAGCTGAGATGGTTTATTGATTCACAATCACGACAGTCATGTTTTCTCACAGGTCACCAAGAATATAACACCGCTGGATCCAGTGCTTTAGACAAGGGCGGACCGGGCTAAAGACATAAGCGGAGATGGGCAATGGGAATATCGAAGATATCAATTGGGTATCCAATCCATGGGATCATACTCGAGAACTCAAGCATATTCCGTCAGATCCTAAAGCAGAACGGGATCGATCGACTTCCTCATCTGATACAGGACATGGTCAAGAGATATTAGAGTATAATAATGGCTTGATCCTAATTAACGATTTTCTCTCGCCTGAAGATTATCAAGTCTTACTGAATACCATTAAAGATGAATTTCGTACAATGGAAGAGAGCAAGTCAAGCTTTCTCCTGACTATAAACCATCTTAAGCCCAAGCCCAAAGCCAAATTACGTCGATTAGCGATTCACTATGGACCCAAATACGATTACACCACAAACCACGCTTCACCCAATCCCACTCCTGTTCCAGATTACATCCAAAATCTGATAGAGATGATTAGACCTTATATAAATGGATTAGAAATTAATCAAGCTACGTTGCAATATTATCCACCTGGATCTGGCATACCCCCTCATATAGATACGCATTCGTGCTTCGAGAAAGAGATTTTATCGTTCTCGCTAGGAGCGAGGGTCAATATGGGGTTTCAGAAAGGTGATGAAGCGACTGCTATGAAGATGTTCGCTCCTAGACGATGTGTTGGCGGATCAACCTCTACCTCAACTCCGGGTACGCTCCCATCAGAAATTTCGGTTAATGGTAATCACCCACCACCACCTACGCTTACACCTAAACCCTTAGCACAATCAACATATTATGAAATTCCTCTTCAACCCAATAGTTTATGTATAATGTCCAACGAAGTTCGATATGCCTGGACGCACGGTATACGCTCTAGAGCGACCGACGATAGTGTGAAACGAGAAGATAGGTATAGTATAACATTTAGGAAAGTTGATTTTGAGGGTGTATGTCAATGTGACTATGGAATTTGGTGTGATTCTCAGCAAGATAAGAATAAAGAATGAGGAATGAGGAATACGAAATACAGAAGAATAGTTTTTGGGCGATAGATATCATAGTAGGATATTATTGGCTTTCTCCATGATTAAACTCCAATTGATCAGATATTGTTGTTGTAACTTCAATCTATACTAGATATACATACATTTGATGATGATGATGATGTATTATGATGTCAGAACTGTGGTGTTCGCGACTCCCCTAATCCTCACCCACACGTTTGACTACGTTATTTGGCTTCATACCCGGTACTCCAGGTTGACCGATCTTAGGGGGTAGTACCAATACCCTTGTATTCCTTCGCCAGAACTGCACGATCGTTGAGGCTAATGATGAGGGATTATCCTAATCGGTGGAACATTAGGTAATCAGCCACTGAGATCTGTTTCACATTGAGAAACCGCAGAAAATCTCACCTCATGCAAATAATGTCCGGTATCAGGCATGACTTCGAGTTGGAATTTACCTTGCCTATGAAGCCATTACATCATTAGCAGCTGTCATGGACAATGAGATGTGCAGGATCAGCCGACGATACAGGCACTTACATCTGTCCGACCATCAGTTCCTTATCCAACCTTTCTTGCCCAGCTAATACCAATAACCTCGCGCACTTGGCTTCGAGGAATCTCTTACTTAGACCTATGTACCATTCTAGGCGTATCAAAACCATGAGAAATCAGCTTGACGTAGAAGATGTAAGAGATACAGGCACGCTTACCCTCCCAGTAGGGCTCAGTAGCTAAAAGATCAGTTCTCCAAATCTGTTTCTCCCCTCCTCCTCCTCCCCCATTATTGGTGGTACTGGGATCCGGAATTAGGAATGATGGTACGGATACTCGTGCTGCTTCTGTATCTCTTAGTGTGTTCGATGTTAGACTAATTCAACTTGATCAGCTTTTCATGCTTAGGCATTTCTCCCAGACCAAAGAGCCATAATGCGATGAAGAGTATCTACTCACTGCCAGTGGATCGCATCTACCACCGACCTGAATTGGGTAGGACGCTGGGATAAGATAGATTTCATCAATGGTAAAGCCTCAATTGCTGTACCTATTTCGGTACATAGCATGTGATCAGCCATCATCCTATCTGCTGGCCCAACAAAGAATCAGCTAACCTTCAACGACGTCTAACACTATCACACCAGGTATCGTATACCCCTTTTTCTGTAGTATAGGTGCGGAAGATAAGATTGGTGCTGCACCCATCGAATGGCCTAACAGCTGTATGAGACCAACCTGTAAGCTGATACACTTGATGTGACGATCCGAACCATGGGCAGCTTACTATCAGAGATGGCGATTCTTTCGCATCAGGGAATATATGCTGTATCAGTCCTAGCAAATCGTTATGTAATGTAGGTAAAGATAGATCTTGCTCCGAAGAGGATGAACCGGCAGTTTTGGTTCTGCCTATTTGGGCATAAGATCAGGTCAGCTCAGACTAATCTACTTGGTAAGCTGATACGGATACTTCATACCCACCATGATTTCTACAATCGAAAGCGAGCACACCCAATTCCCCATTACTGCTCTCCCTTACATGTTTAGCTAATGCTGCGAAACTCAATGCGGATGCTCCTGCTCCATGATGACATATAAGGTAAGTGCCCTTCCCCTTTCCATCGCTGGCATTAGGTGGAGTGAGATATACTCTGAACGTCGTGGAGGAAGAGGAAGGAGTGACTTCTAATGCTTGTTGGAAGAAAGACGAAGCGGATAAAGGAGTGAGATCTGTTGAACCGTATTTCGTGGGAGGTGGTAGACTATAGAGAAGTCAGCTGCTTAAATGGGAATCACATGACGAAAGGCAGCTGGACGTGCAGATGATTCAGTCCAGATGGAAGGGCTGATACCCACGCTGCGTGCAGATCGCCCAACCCATCATCCTCCTCGTCCTCCTGCAACTCCTCTTGTCCCTGCTCGTCCTCCTCGGCCCATGGTGCTTTTGTTCGAGGTAGCTGGGGTAGCTTGTTGGCCATTGCTTTCCTGAATGCGTCTGACATGATGTCGTTCGAGACGGTGGCCTTGTGTCTTGTTTAGTGATGACTTGATGCTCTATACCGGTCTTCAGTACGATTGCGGATACTTCGTCGCTGTCATTGATATCGATCGGCTTTTGATGAACCGGGGTCTGTGCATTAAAGGTTATTAGAGATGATATATGCGGACATGTGATATATGTCCGTTGTTCCGATTGTTTGTGAATGTTATGATGGTATGACGGTATGCGTATTTGAGGTGATGTTCTCGGTAAGGGGTCAAAGTGAATATGTTATGTTATCTGTTCTTGCAATCTTCAACTCTCTTGTTGACACTCTGTCATAGACACATCCACTAAGTAGAGTATCTTGTAACCATAGTAGTATCAACGGGATCGTCTTTCACATTTATCACAACTCTTCAGCTGGACATCCGGTCATACGCTCCCATCTTCATCGATTCCTCCAATTCGCATCGATGATATAGAAATACCATCTCCACAATGTCACATCCAGCTCGTCTGCTCTTACGAGCCCCACCCCACCTACCTTTCATCCAAGGTTATCCCGGTATCCCTGCCTCCCCTAACCGCAAAGCAGCAGGTGTGCATGGATCCCTGGAACTGCGGGTCGGATCCATCCCAGTAAAAGCCAAATGGGTCAGAGTCGAAATACGCAAATACGAATCCCTCCCACCTGGATTCCCTAATACTGGTGGATCATCCTCTGAACCGGTATGGGAACATATAGGAGAAATCAACACATTGTGGAAACCAAGCGACGAAAGTAAAGAGACTGAACAGATCGAAACGGCAGATTTCAAGTTCTTCTTACCTCTTCCTGAAAATATACCACCTTCCGTCGAATTACCAAGATCTACTGGGATAAGATACGAATTAGTCGCTGCTTTATGCTATAAACAAAAATCAGGTCTGTTCAAGAAAGAGTCATACCCTATATT
The DNA here is from genome assembly GCF_036426115.1 of Kwoniella botswanensis. Lineage (NCBI taxonomy): Eukaryota > Fungi > Basidiomycota > Tremellomycetes > Tremellales > Cryptococcaceae > Kwoniella > Kwoniella botswanensis. The sequence goes on along the minus strand of NC_088599.1, from coordinate 14,138,871 downwards.
GAAAATATCTGAACCGTTAATAATCATCAAACATGATCTTCATTCATCTTGGCCACTATATAATATACCCGATTCGAAGACTATCAAAGCATCGAATGATCAATTGATATTGAATGTCTCAAGACCCAATACAGCTTTTAGTTCAGGAGATAGAATACAGTTCTCAGCATCGTTGAAATCAACCAAATCGCAACCCTTCAAATTGAAGGGATTCGAATGTACGATATATGAGTTAATCACTTCTATACCTATCCCACCTGATCCCCAGGGAACAAAAGGAAAGAAAAGGAAATCCCTACAAAACCCTATAACGAAATCAAGGCCTATATCAACGGTCAAGGCAGCAGTGGACGAAAGGATAGGACTAGGTGGTGAGAAATCAGCGAAGATCGAAATGTTGGTGGATAGAGTGTTGGTAACGGTTGAAAATGCTAGAACGTTAAGAGTGGAATATGCCTTAGAAGTCAAAGCTGTAATGGAAGGTATAAGGGATAAAATTGAAATCAATGGGATTATGTATACGGTCGGTGTCTTTGATAGGAATACTGCTGAACAGGCTACTGGGTGAGTGGTTTTCACGGAGTTTTGAATGAATGTTTATCCTAATGAAGTGTCATAGGGATATAGGTCGAGTGGATTTCCTATGCCCCGACATTCCCCAACCCTCACCTCCTCCTCGTCCCATTGATTCAACCCCTTTCGCCGGTCCTCAACCTGACTTACCCCCTAATGCTCGATTCAGCGGTAATTCTCTCTTGCCCGGTCCTGGTTATTTCCCACCTCAGCGTCCCACTGCTGGATCGTACAATCAACAGCAGCAGCAACAGCCAATACAAGTCCTCGACCACCGACAACCATATCAACGACATGCATCTAGTAATAGTGCCAGTACATTCACCACGACGAACACCCACACTAACGAGTTTGGTATGACACCTACACCGACTCAGAATAGATCATATGCTACTATGCCTACTTCACCTGGTCAACGAAGGCCCGAGATAATGTTCCCAACTGCCCAACCACGACCTAGGAGTACTACACCTACTTCACCCACTCTCGATTCTGCAGGTGGACATGAGAGAGACGTGATGAGTGACGCGGGGCATGACACCTCCAGCAACAGATATTCCACAGCGACTATGGCTACATTTGGTAGATGGGATAAAGGTTTGAAGAATGCTAAGAAACCGGAACAGGAGAGTGATCGAGCTGCGAACAGTCTAGCTTCTAGCAACGTAAGTAATGGACACAATTTGATTTGGTCCTATCGGTGAGCTGACCTGTACACGTTACAGAACGCCATCACACCTACTACAGCTACCGCACCTTCCCCATCAACTCGTCAATCCTCCCCTATGCCAGCGGTACCTTCTCGCCCCACCTCGGCTCGTCCACCAGTCCCTCCGAGCTCCTTCTACCTCACTTCAGAGCAGGAGAAGACCTTGCAGAGAGAACGGTACGAGGCTGCTCGGAACGCCGCTGGTCTGCCTACCTCCTCTCAAACGACTAAAAAGGACGAAGAAGAAATACCTGAAATACCACCACCAGAATACGCACCTCCTGTGCCTGCTCAACCGAAAAGACAGTATACAGCACCTTCCAGACCGGTATCAGAATATACGAGTTTGAACGGATCATCTGTGAATTCCAGTCCGAAAACTACCAGTTCCCCTAGATTGACTTCGCCCTCACCTGCTACAAGGCCTAGTTCAGGGTCGAACAGAATGGGATCACCTCCTCCACCATCTATCGCTGAACAGACGGTGCTTCTGAGTGCTGCTGAAGAAAAGGAAATACAGAGAAAGAGATACGAAGAAGCTACTTCGAGAGTCGCCGAGACCACCACTCCTCCACCGCAAGCGGGACCTTCCAAGATTGACGTGGTCAAAGCCAATTCATCTTCTTCGCCAAATAGACAATCCAGTATAATACAGGCCCTGAAAACTTCTCCACCTCTATTTCCACGAAAATCTTCTCAGGGTAGTACATCGGATGGACCTATGCCATATAATGCGATCTACCCACCTGACCGTACTAGCTCAAAGGCTGATGGTAGCACCCCAGTTGGCCTGGGTATATCGGCAAATGGGTTGAGCGAGAAGGAACAGATGAAAAGGTATTACGAGGCTCAAGAAGCTGTCGCACAGAATCAGAATCAACCGAATCCGAATTCACCCAGTAAATTGATTCATGTTGGAAGTAGTAGTGTCTTATCTAGAAAGTCTGGTGGTGGGAGTGTAGGTTCGATTAGTGTGAACGAACAGGGTCATAGAACAGGACAGGGTAGTCGAATAGATGAAAAAGAACAGATGAGGAGATATTATGAAGCTCAAGGTAGAGTTGCCTCTGCTTCCGGCTCTGGACAATCACCAGCTACACCCTCTAAAGTAACCAATCTCCACAATCAGGATAGGGACGTGTCAATACCTTCGTCACCATCTGGTAGTAAACCTCCAACTAGTGCCTTAGATGAGAAAGAGCAGCTGAGAAGGTACTATGAGGCGCAAGATCGAGTAGCGGCTGCTGCAAGAGGAGAAAATAGTGCTAGCCCAAGTACGAGTACTTCACAGAAAGCTAAGCAAGACACCTTGCCTTCTAGCTCGGCTATAGATGAGAAGGAACAGATGAGAAGATACTACGAAGCGCAGGAAAAAGTTGCCGCTAGGACTGGGTCCCCTCCACCTGTTGGTCCATCGGGATATACTCGAAAGACTACGCAGACTCCTTCACCCACAAAACCGAAGATTTATGCCGCTATACCCGGTCCGATCGATGAGAAGGAGCAGATGAGAAGGTACTACGAAGCTCAAGATAGGGTGGCCGCAGCATCCAGAGGGGAAAGTAGTGGGGCTGGTATGCAGCAATCACCTCCTAGATCCCCTCATCAAGGTAGTCATGCAACTTCACCCACTACGCCTGAGACATCAGCGGCTGCATCTTCTGCTATTGATGAGAAGGAGCAGATGCGGAGGTACTACGAAGCCCAAGATAGAGTTGCTAGAGCCTCTCAATCGCCAGGTATAGGATCTTCAGGTAACAATCGAATATCCGATACGCCCACTGCATTCCCTACGAAGTCTCGAGCGACCTCTACGGTTCCTACCGCCCTGAATGAGAAGGAACAGATGCGAAGGTACTATGAAGCCCAGGATAGGGTCGCAAGGGCTAGTTCAGGATCGCCTCAACCTGGTCCATTGCGGCCTGCAGCCGGACCTGGATCGATGGTCCCTTCTTCTAGCTCAGGAGGGGTCAGCGCTTCAGATGAGAAAGAACAGATGAAGAGGTATTATGAAGCTATGGATAGGGTTAATCGAGCTTCAGATACGAATGAATCGCCCTCACGAACCCGACAGAGTACCGCTTCGCCTCCACCTCCACCTGTCTTAGCTCCTCCTGTTGAGTCTCCCCCTTCTTTCGATGACGCACCACCGTCTTTTGCTGGGCCTTCGTCCAATAATGCTGGAAGTGTCGGTGCGAGTGGAAGTGGAAGTGGAACAGGTTATCCTTCAGCGGAACAAGAGAAGGACATGATGAAGAAGAGGTACGAACAGGCTAATTCTGCTGTACAGCGATATAACTCGCCGTCTTCACCACCCCCTGAAGCTTCTTCCCTCTCAACAGCAGCGACAAATCCATTCAGAAGAAGTTTGACGAATCAACCTAGGACGAGTCTAGGATTAGCTTCTGAACAAATCATCAATCATGCGAACATCGCAGCTCCTTCTCAAGTTCAAAAAGGCGATGACCGTGGGTACTTCGGTAGCAATGATACCCTCTCGCCTGCGACCTCACCACCCTCTTCACCTTTATTAGCTAGAGATCCGACGATCAAAGCTGGTAAAGCTAGGGCCATCGACGGCTCATCAACGTCCAATGCGCCTCCACCACCTTTACCTGCTAGACCACCTAAGGAGTATGTCGAGCTGTTATCCCCTGTTTAGGGCTAGTGATGGACCATGGGGTGATTTTGTTAGGCAAGTCTTCATTGGAAAAGATTGTGAGGGCTAAGGGGTAGATGGATTCTGGATCATGGGTTTTGATTATTCTGTCTCATTCGATGTAGGTTCAATTTGAGGTTAGGTTATTGAAATGATTTGTCTTGTCTTGCTTCGAATCTATGGATGATTTCGTCTATTTACATAGCTTTGGGATCTATCCTGTTCTGAGCTTGGGATCTCAAGGTTGGGTTATATTAATACGATATCTATCGTCACGTATACCTCATTGACACTTCTTTATACATTGATAATGCTTCGTATGACGATACTTTTTAATGAATGACGGTGATTGTTTGGCTCATTCAATCATCAAAACAGACCAAAGGATGTATTCCATTGACGAAACTATGGGAATATACATATGCATCCATCATATCAATGATGTATATATTTTAGAAAAGCAAACAGACACAGCCTGAGTTTGATCTAGACATGTTGGTGGAGTGAACGAGTATTTACACTCAATTCACTTTTCGTCAAGAAGTCAATTTTCACTTTTTAAGTCACTCTCCTTTCTACTTTCCACTTTCTACTTTCTAACAGATCGAAGACACATCTATACTCTTTTCACCGTCTTTCCTCTCCGCAACTCCTTTCTCAGTCACCACGCAACCTATAGTAGAACATCAGTATACACTATATAACGCCATTTACTGTTATTCGTAGAGAGGGTTTGTGGTTTGGTATGACAAATGATGAACTCACTTATCAACTCTGCAGGAGTAACATCAAAAGAAGGATTATAAACCCTTTGCCAAGGTTTATCACCTTCACCTACACCTTCAGGTGTGATTCTCACAACGCTCAATTTACCCGTTTCGGTGTTTAGGCCTCTTACTTGGGTAGCTTCGATCGAAGGTCTTTGTTCGATGTGAATCCTGCGTGGTAAGTAGTGAAATTAATCAGCTGAATATCATAGATTCATGAACAGCTGCTAGTGAAGTAGACCTATTTCGGGTCTGATCTACTCACTCTTTTCCTGTTTTTAGAGATAGATCAATAGTAGTTACTGGAGCAATGACCATAAATGGTATATTGTGTCTTTGGGCTAGGACTGCAGCTTGGTATGTACCTATCTAAGTGAGTGGGTGAACAACAAAAAATCAAATCAGTCTTTGGGATTCTGTAGAATAATCGAAGACTCGCATAACATAAATTGTTATGTCGTATAATTTTACTCACCTTGTTGGCTGTATCACCATTCTTGACTACTCTATCAGCACCGACGATCACCCCGTCAATATCTTCATGTTGGAATAACGATCCGAGCATGGTATCACCTATAGACGCATGAGAAAGGAAATGATCAGCCCAGTTATCCGATTCGCATTTTCATGTTGATGTGTGGAAAGAGCGAAAAAGATCGACGAGATCGAAGAGTGGCACCAATTGTAGAATGTGTAAAGTGGACTTGAAAGTTGGTATAAAGTGACACTTACAAATCATACAAGAGGGAATCTGTAAGGTGGTCAACTCCAAACTTGTCAATCTTGATCCCTGATGGTATGGTGTCGTCTGGGCGTAGTAGGCAGTATCTAATTGGTCGTGCTCGTATAAAGCTGTGATTACTCCAATGGCAGTACCGTAGCCCTATCGAAGGAACAAGATTGTATCAGCATACTCTCCAGTTTTACAAGACGCCCCGAGATTCCTCCAATAGTATGATATGTGATTTCTTTATCACTCAACGATCGATGATCCAAGTGAACTCACGGAAGTAGCCAAACTACCAGTATTACAAACCGTCACCACTTTCAACTTATCCTTCTTTCCCCCTCTTTTGGCGAATAACCAATCAGCACCTAATTTACCCATTTGCATATTCCTTTCCAGATCCTCTTCATGTACGTCCTGACAGATCTCTCGTACTTTATCTATCACACTTTCTTTCGTATCTTTCTCGGTGATGGTGGTATTGAGATATTGTCGAATACGGTTCATAGCTTCACTTAGGTTTACTGCTGTAGGTCTAGATGATTGAAGATAATCGCATTTCTCCTTTACCCACTTCACTACATCTGTCGTGGAGGAGATGTTTTCGGTGAGAGAGGTGGAGGAAAGAGATGATTTGAGGGAAAGGGCTGCTAGGGAAGCGATGGCGGGAGCACCTCGGATTTTCATAGATTTGATAGCTTCGAATGCTTCTTCGGGGGTTGAGATGGGGATCCAAACGACTGAGTGACTACGATTCAGGAGGAGCGAATATCAGCTATACCATCGCCAACATGACCATCATAGCTGATATGAGATGGTAATGATCGAAAAAAAAATACTCACGGGAGTAATAGTTGATCGACAATTTCAACTTGACCTGACTTGTCAATTCGGATCGAGGTCATCATGTCTGGTAAAGGCTTTTTACCCGAGGGAGCTTGGGCGACCATCTTGCTTGATACGTGTTCTTTATGTTAATGGCAGAGGGGACGACAGTGCGACGTTAGATAAGCTGGAAGTCACAGTGACGAGAGAGACAGATGTTAGGTGGCGAAGAGCACAAAAGAACACAAGATTGCGTGCAGAGCACGTTTGAATTTCCGAGTGTTCTTGTTTTTGCAAAAATAACTTGTACGATCAGGCACCAAGATTGGCGAACGCAAAAAGTTAATCAGCATTAGAAATATATTTTAATACCTCTCAGTCTGGATTACAAAGAACACTTATCATCTTGCTCTGTCAATACGGGGCTCCATGTAACAGCAGTCCTCCATCCTCGATGTTTGATGCAGGTCAAGAACAGAGAAAGATGACGAGGGATCACAAAGAATCTGCTCGTCTGTCGCAGATGATTACATAGAGGCTTGCACTTTGAAACGCTATCGATGCCCCCTCAACTTTTAGCCTGCGGCTCCAACGCAGCGTCCCATCTATCTATCAACCATCCGGATGATGTCTTCACCCTTACACCGACAGTTTACCATCCTTCTCTGCCTCCTATTCCAGATGCCTCCATAATCCTCGACCTAGTATCGACATCTGCCCATTCACTATTACTCATATCTACGCCTGCCTCTGAAGGCGGTGTCAGACCTAGGAACATCCTTCTTGGAGCTGGCACAAATACTTTCGGTCAGCTGGGTCCTAGATGTGCGTTATGGGACGACATCAACCCTGAAGCAAGGTGGAAACCGCTGAATTTACTAAACTCTGCTGGAGTAGAAGGAGATTGGGAGCCTGTGAAGATCGCTTCTGCATGGACCACAAGCTTTGTAGTGTATCAGCGGATCAGTGATTCTACACAAGATCAAAGCGTTTCATCTTCAATGTCAAAAGCAGATACAGGCTCTTCTCAAATTAAGGAGGACGATGTAGAACAGATAGTACTGTCATGCGGATCAAACGACTTTGCTGAACTCGGGTCAACCACGAACGTGCCTCTTACATTGGATGCTCCAGCTGAAATACCCATATCTCAAGCTTCTAGAAAACCTACGATAGTGGAAGTAGGATTGAGAAGGGGAGAAAAAGTGGAAATGATCAAAGGTGGTCAAAGACACGTTATCGTGGTTATATCTGGTAGAAATGGTGAACAGAGAGTAATGGGATGGGGTGCAAGTAGGAAAGGTGAATTGGACGCTGCAACGCTTTCAAGTAATATTACAAATGGCAGCAATTCTTCGGCTTTCAATATGGCAAAGGGGAAGGGTAAAGGTAAAGCCATATCTCGACCGACTACTTTACCGCCTACAAAGATTGATCTGCAGATACCACCAGGAGAGCGAATAGTAGATGTTTCTCTAGGAGCATCGCATACTCTGGCATTACTTTCCAACGGGACTGTATTGGGCTGGGGAAGTAATTTGAAAGGACAAATCACCGATATACATCTCCTTAAAGACGTAAAATGTATAGCGGCAACGTGGAACGGATCATATTTCCTTACCAAATCGAATCGACTTCTCTCTCAGGGATCAAATACTCATTCACAATTACTTCGAGGGTCCAATGCGGAAGCTGTAAGAGGGGAAGTGGAGATACCGGATGGATGGGGAGTGTACAGGATCGTAGCTGGATCAGAACATCTTTTGGTGCATATGAAGTCTACAGAAATGGAAGAACAAGGGGAAGGATTATGGACGGGAGGTTGGAACGAACATGGTAATCTTGCTTTGGGAGATCAAGAGGACCGAGCACGCTTGACAAGGGTTGGAATCAATGGAAGGATCAGGGGTCTGTGGGGTGGGTGTGCGAGTACGTGGGTATGGGTGGGATGATTGGATATGAACTGCTATATCGGTGGTCTTGAATGGCCAAAAAGTGTACGACATGACGATGACATCGTACAATATCCCAAGTCAAGTGCAGCTGTGACGGTCTTGGATGTCACCCAAATTCACCTCTCGCGCTGTGTGTAAGATATTCGCACACAGCGCACGGACGCTCGGACGCACTGCTCAGACCTTCAGGAACAAAAAGGAGAAGGGAAAAAAAAATCATCAAAACAGCAACAATAGACAATAAAAATCATTCACCAAACATCCCATCGACATCCATATCCACTCAACAAAAAGCATCCTCATCGCCATTACTCATCACACGGTTTTAAGCTCAATAGGATTCACAAATACGAACATGCAACAGACAACTAGTCGAGATCACACAGCTCTGTATACAAGCATCAACATACATGCCAACCCAAACAGTCGATATAAGATGCGAAGCAACTCTAGTCCACTTCACCCATCAATTGCACACTCCAAACACGCCTTTTCCTCCTACCCTGCAAACTTTGTCAAGTGCCGATACAGTCACACTCTGCAACGTACATCCTTCTCAAAAGCACACATCTATATCACCTGTTTATTTACTTTCCTCTAAGACGCACAGTCGAGGATAAAAATCGATCAACTGGTCGCGCATCAAGTGCCATAGAATAATCTGGTTCTTGCCGCCTTTGGCATCTCCGACTGGTACGGCTCATCTACCATATCCACCAAAACACGAGGCTGAGACGTCTCCTAGACGCTTCAGGAGCGACCTTCTAAATATCATCTGGGTTGTCGACCTCAGTAAGTCAGTATACAGTCAAGTCGCTGAACTCACAACGTTTTGAACAAGCTATGTTCTATGCCGCTGATGAATAATGTCGTTTATCACAACAGCTCATCCCATCATCAACCCCATGATTCAACTTCCTACCCATCAACTATTCATTCACAAGATCTAGGTTACCCATAAACAATGAGCGCTCCACGTACCGTCCCGCCTGCCCCTGCTCATGCACCCGTACCATTACCGAATCCTCAAAATGCTCCAACTCAGAAGAAATACTCTGAAGGAAGTATGTATGAAGATCTGTCGCCGGAGGATGTGGAAGCTTGGCATAGACGGTATGCGGAATTCAAGGAATGGAGAAAAGCAATACCAAATAAGGCTTTGGTGGAATTAGGAGCTGGAACAGGATCATCGATGAGTTCAGGTAAGGGTGTTGGAGTAGGTTCAGCCGATTGGAGCTGGTCTGAACCTTCGGATAACGGTACGATACCTTCGACGATCGTTGAAAGAGCTTGGGAAACAGCTAGAGCGAGAAGTAATTTGGGTCCTCAAGCTGAACCCCCCGCTCCTTCTCCTCCCAAATCAGGTTTATCCAAGAGGTCGTCGAAGAGAAATATGAACTTGCAAGCTAGAGTGGAAACGTTACATGCGACTGAAACTCGACCTTCTCAACCTGCTTCAAAAGCTACAACAGTCAGAGCGCCCTTATCCCAGAAACCTGTTCCATCACATAATATCGCCAACATCCAGAAAACCGATAAATCACTCAAAACACCTACGATAGAAATCCAACCTCCCTCAAGTAAAAGTCCAAATCAAGTACCTCTTCCATCTTCCAAGCCCGCTCAATCCCAAGCACAGCATTCAATCTCATCACAAAAACCTTCCTCCTTCGCTAAACCTACTCGACTACCACCTACGCCTCTCCTCGCTCAACCACCTAGCGCAGACAAGATTATCATCCCCTCCTCCGAACCGAAAATCATGTCCCGTTCACCCTCAACGAGAGGTTCGCTCGTACCCGGAGAGCAAATTATTCCTTCCCCTACCCCCTCGACTAAATATGCAGAAAGAGAAGCATATATCGCTTCTGCGCTTTCATTACCCCTTGACATGCTGGCCGAAACGAATGGACCACCACGAACAGATTCCAGCACGCAATTCACCACTGGTAGATTGGATTCCCTGTTGGGTAAAGGGAAAAGTGCAAGTAGGACGAAAGGAAGTCAGAGATCTGTTGGAAGTAGTTCGACCCTTCCTTCAGTCAGAAGCGAGAATGTAGCGAAAAGAAAAGCTAGTGCACATGATTTAACCAGAAGTCAGACGGCATCGGGTGTATCGACTAGAAGCAGAGTTAGTGAACGGGCTTTGACCGATCATAGGGAGCACCATTATGAGGTGAGGCATACAATCTCAAAGAAATTGGGTCGTTTAGCTGATCATGATCTGTTGGGACAGGGTTCAAATCATCTACCCGTACCCGGTCCCCCCACGAACAGATCCAGAGCACCGTCTGATGCTACAGTCGTCCGAGCTGCCAATCAGCCTCTCCCACCATCAGCTCAGAGTCAGTTTCAAGCTTCCGCCATAGCTCCGGCTAATTCTCCAGCAACTCAAGCCTCAGCTTCGCGCTCTGCTCCACCACCTACGCAGCCCGCCGCCTCACAAGCGACTTTCATCCGAGCTTCTCGTGAACCTTTGCCGCTGTCGGTCCCCAGTGCCACCACTCATGCTGAGACTATCAAAGTGCCTGCCTCCGTAAAGACCGTCATAGCGTCGTCTGGTCCTGCCACCAAGGTTCCTCCCACCGAAGCCACTGTGAGTAGAGCGGCGAACATCGGGTTACCTCTTACTACAGGTCGAACAGGGACTGTTCGATCGTCCGCATCAACGGTGAAAACGGCGGGAGAATTACTCTCCGCTCGGAATGTACCTTTACCGCCTGCCGTTCTCACTGCTGCTTCCACGGCGGTGCCGAAGAAAGAATCCGCTCCCACGCATCGCCAACAGATGCCACTTCCTCGTCCGGCTCTTACGCCTCAGCCATCGTTTGATGGCCTGACAAAAGCCACCTCGCTCGGTCGGAAACATCGAGATCCGTCTTTGGGCGATCTCACAGCGCATTTTGAACCGAGTATGTACCCTCTTCCGCCGAGTGGAGCTACCCTGTTCTCTAGTCCTGAACAGGTCGGTAATTTGGTAAGTCCGTCCGTCCACCACTCGTGCACTTTCTAAGCTGATCCGAACTCCCAGCCTTCCAAACCAAGCGAAGAGCATGCAGTAGCCTTCTCGACTGTCGAGTACATCCCTCCCAAATCGCTCAAGTCTACTACGCAAGCGTCTACTCCGGCAGTGCAGCCGACCGTCCAATCGCGATCTGTCAAGTCCGTGCCTCAGACTTCCGCTAGCCGAGCTGCAGCGATACCACTCCCACCATCTTCCGCAGCATTGTCGGCTAGCTCGACGCCAAAAGCGACCCCTTCTGCACCTGCTCCTAGCACCGTGTCACCTCCTGCCCCTCCCCCACCACCAGTCACGTCTCCTGTCGAGCCTGCCCACGTGCCAGCTACCATCCGAAACTCGGCAGCACAAGAGGAGGTATCCCGCCCGGTATCAAATCGCTTGTCGAACCCACCGATCGAACCTCCTAACCTTACGCAAATCTCAACCGAGTCTCGGAGCCCAGCTCATACCCATCCTCATATTCATTTCTCACCTGGACAAGTATCCCAATCTCTTAGATCGGAAGATGATCACGTATCTTTCGAAGTGCCTTCTGGCTCTCGAGGTAGACTCAGAGTCACACTGAAATGGTTCAGAGAAGGTGGAAGATCAGATAGAGGATCTCCTCGGACCGGAAGACTGAATGTAGTCGAGGAAGATGCTCCACCTCCTTTACCTCCGAAGACTACCAGTCTGAAGAGTAAGGTCATGGGAAAATCTAGCTCAATTCAGAGAGAAAGACCTCGATCGGAGAATCCGCCGCCTTCCACTCATCAAACTTCACATGCTGAAGATCACCGACATCCTATTCCTCAGGATGAACGACCTGAACTTTTGCCTCCTCCACCAAAAAGAGATGATCTGAAATCGCCTTCGTCCGATGATCAATATCCACCGGACCAACAAGCTCAACAACAGCATCATCCTGCGGGCCCCGCACCGTTTTACAACCCTTACTATTCTGGTGCTACTTTACCTGCGTACGCTGCTGCCATGCCTCAGGTGTACAACATGTTATCACCACCTATGGCATACCCTCAACCTGGTTTACCCGCGGGGGGAGGACCTACGGGACAGTACAGACCTGCTCAGCGTGGTGTGATGGCTCAACATCCGCCACCTATTGATCCTGCTTCTCCAGCTAGAGAAAGCGTTGATCCTCCGTCCGATGTGGATCCTTCTCCACAACCTCAACTTCGACCTCAGCCTACTCAGCAACCATATCAGGGATATCCACCTCATATGATGGGTTACCCCCCTCAACAAGGGTACTGGAACGGTATGACTAGACCCTCCATCTGGCAAAGGATGTTTCGAAAACCTTCTCAAGGTCAAGGTCAAGGTCAAGGTCAAGGACAAGGAGAGGACAACATAGGACCTGACGATAGCGTCACGATACGTAATTGGAGGAAGGGAGTCCAACCTGGTGGAAGAGCTCCAACAATGTTACCTAATGTTACTCCTCAAAGGGGTGTTCCTACTGTCGTTCCTCCTCGACCAACTTTGGCTAATACTGCTTATCCCGGTACGGGAATGGGAATGGGAATGATGGGTACCCCCAGTGGACCTGGAACCACATTGTATAATGCTCGAGGGGGATATCCGATGGCCCGATCTCCAAGAGAGAGGGGAAGAGGCAGGGAAGGTACACCGAGTGTATGGGAGAAATTGATGTATCGCCGTCAAACTGAAGAAGCGATTTATAGATCACCTCCGAGGAAGAATCGAAGAGATTTGCCTGATCCTGCCCCTTCACCTTCTCCTTTAGGTGCAAGAAAGAATATCTTCAATAGATCAAGATTTGGAGAAGGGACCAAAATTAGACCGAGGTATGAGGATGATAGCACTAGGAGAAGAAGGGATAAAGATGATAGGTATGTCATTAGACAGAAGGAAAAGGATGAAAGAAGAAGACAGAGGTCACTTAGGAGAGATCAACGAGCGACTGCTCAGCAGACTCATGGAGAGGGACAAGGACAAGGGTTAAGGAGGGAACAGTTTTTGTATGCTGATGAGAGGGATAGACCGGGTGATTTGGGTTCGGCTCCAGCAAGAGGAAGGTCGGGGACGTTGGTGGGAGAGTGGGTTGGGAAATTTGGGAGAGGAAGGACTGGACAACAGGTGAGTGTGCAAGTCAGTCTTTATCCGGATAGTTTGTATACTCAAAAATTTCGATTTTATCCACTACTGATGATTCATGACGGCATCCTTACAGTTCCCAAATTCCGAATCTCAAGTTAAAAATTATCAACCGAGATTATGGAAAGATCGATTGACATTCAACAATCGCCGTACCCCAGGTCAAGTCGAAAGGACGCAAGCTCAACCGCAGCCTCAACTTCGGACTAACGATCGAGGACAAAGAACGACTCTCCGAAGGACACTGAGGACTACGGAGAGGGTCAATCCTGCTGCTCGAACGGGAGGGAATGCGTTAGGATTGGGAGGATTGGGATTGGGGTATGGTAATTCTCAAAGACAAGATAGGTCTCGAGGAAGGGTAGAAGGTACGGGTTTGGGGATGAGAGGGATGATTGGCAGGTTGAATCTGAATAGGAAGGATGGAGCTACTACCAACAGAGGAAGGAGGATGTGAATATTTCAGCATCGAGTTGGAGGTTATCGTGCTTTTTTGGGGCAAATGAGAAGACTTGTTATATCACCATCAACCGAATCACATATACTATCATAACAAGGTTGAACATGTTATAACATACGTAAAATGACATCGGAAATCCATGATTGTCTGAAACTTTGTGTGGATGTGGAATATATGTAGGTATATAAAATGCTAGATGTTGCTATGAAAGGTAGATATGATGTTTCGGAGTGTGAATAGGTTGTACGATGTGAAGCATAGTACAGTGAATGAATATGATCGCTCCGATGAGATGATAGAAATTCTGCTTGTAGGTTGAGATGGTCATCGATGATATCCATCAAGCTGAGTTGGTTTATCGGGTTCGAGGAATCCAGATATATATTCGATGGGTTGACCATTGATTCTTTATCCCTTGACGAGTCGGGTAATCATCTCCATCTTAAATGCCCATATCAATATCCATCGTTTATTCCACTATCACGTATTTTGATTATTCCTAAATTGAGCAATGACGACCCCAACGACCATCCCACCATCATGACTTAGACTACCCAATAGGTCAAACCTATCGCGATGTTCCTTTTGAGTGGGGAACAGTACCAACGATCCATTGGAAGAATGGGTAATTTGAAGATCTTTCCATGTTATGGGGTTTAGATGAGGGGAAAGTGATTTGTAGGCTGCTTCTTTCAATGCCCAGCTGAAATGTTAGAGAGCTTGGAAGTCAGTAATGTAGATCGAAATCATTACAGGAAGCACGCACCGACATGATAAGAATCTTAGTTGTTTATCTAACAATTCATCTGACTCCTCTTTGATAGTATCATTGTGGTTCGCTGTACTAGGACTGCCAATTGCGCTGGCCAGATTCGTAAATAGCTCGTACTCCTTGGTCGTGCATATCCTCTTTGCCAATCTGGTTGAACCTCTCTTTTGTAACAACGATTTGAATCGGGTCAATGACAGGATATCGATGCCTATACCAGCTATCATTGGTGCCGGTGTTGGTCGGTGTGGGCAGTGCTTTTTTAAACCTTGCTTCTTGTCATTTATGAGCTATTGGAGTCGAGGTGTGATGAGATAGCGCTACGCGTGTGGATGATGAGATGGGATGGCAATGAGATGAGATGAGATATTCAGGGTAAATGTGCGCTTCGGACGCGTACAACCTCGATCGATGAACATTGACCATGATCACCAGAAATCAAAAATCATCCTACATGCCCATTCCATCTCTGATTCATTGGTGTTATACTTGTCATCCAGTAAAGGTATCCTATAGCACAAGAGCATTGACCCGGAAACCAAATTATAGATACCTTGAATCTTGTATAATCGAACAACATGGACGACGAAGATAACGATTAGTAAATATCCCTTTCTATCACTCATGAAAAGTGCAGGATCTGTACCTACCTATACTAACAACCTGGTTTATTGACGTTCGTAGCGAGATCGAAAGACAGAAGACAATTTTGCAAAACCGACTTTTACTCGATTCACTAGGTTTAGATCCCAATGGATCATCCAAGATTCCTTTTGCCCGTTCAACCGCATCTCCAAAGCCCAAACCAGCCAGTAAGAAACGTAAAGCCCCTCCTACTTCGAATGTCGATGAAGGTCCGCGAAGGAGGTCAGGGAGGTTGGCAGGGTTGGAAGCTGATAGTGAGACGTTGAAAGTGAAATTGGAGGATGAAGCTAAAGAAAGAGAGGTATTGAGAGTCATTAGTAGGAAAGAGAGAGAGAAGATCATGGATGTTGGTAAGATGGTTGAGGATCCTGAAGAAGGTGAGGTGAAAGGACTGGTGAGTTTGAGGCTTTATCTTATTAGCAAATGGTGAATCGATAGTAATGATTAAAGCGTCATGTTTGCTCTGGTAGGAAGATTACCTCGAACGTATCTCATTGTCCTCTAATCCACGACGATATCCCAAAGAATCTGATTCACCGAAAGACGCATATGCCGATTCCGACCCCAATACCATATCTACCGAAGTGGCACGATTGAGATCTGCATTCAAAAATATGGAGCTGAAAGCTAATGCCAAAGTGACGGAGGATAGGGTGTTCAGTATGGTGGTTCATCCTGAGAAGAAGAAGACGCTGGTTTTTGTTGGTGATAAATCTGGACAATTGGGAATGTGAGTGGTCTTGACGAAGTCCGCACATACATTATATGGAAGACTCGACGATCGGGAAACTATATGGAGAATCGTATTCATAAGATAGGAAAGATAAAGCTGATCCATTTCCCCTTTTTGGTTTAGTTGGGACGCTCTTGGTCCACCCGAAGATATCGTAAATTCGGACGATGATACGACTGGCGTTAAGCAAGAACAGCAGGAAGACGAATCGTATGAGGGAAGAGTATGGAGGATACAGGCTCATGCTAGGAGTGCTATCACTGCTATGAAAGTGAACCCAGTGAATGGTACAGGAGTGAGCGTCTTTGCCATTATCCCATGGACTGTTTCCTACTCATCATGATTTTTGGAGGTATCGCTAACTCTTGTCCCTTGAATAGCTCTTCACGTCGTCATACGACTGTTCTCTCCGTCATCTCGATTTCGCGACCCTAAAGTCCACTGAACTATTTGCATTCCAAGATGAAAATACCCTAGTGACCCATT
Source organism: Kwoniella botswanensis (assembly GCF_036426115.1). Lineage (NCBI taxonomy): Eukaryota > Fungi > Basidiomycota > Tremellomycetes > Tremellales > Cryptococcaceae > Kwoniella > Kwoniella botswanensis. The sequence continues at coordinate 14,122,423 of NC_088599.1, read as the reverse complement.
TTGATCTTCTGCCCAATGGTGAAGAAGCGTGGATCACCGATCGGTACGGTGGATTGACGCATTGCGATTTCAGAGAAGGAAAAAACGAGAGGAGGCGATTCGTAGTTCAGGATGAAGGGAGGGCGGCTAAGCTGGGTGGGATCAGTGTGAATCGTAAGTTATGATCTATGTGCTTTGGGCTACTCGGAGAGGTGCTGATGCTGAACCATCTCCGCCTCCCATCAATTTCTTCTTGTTGTTCGATCTATCACTTCATCCGAAACCTCTGGTAACATCAAATATTTCAACTTTCTCGACATCATAAAATCACCACAGCCCTCATGCCACACCTTATCGTAACAGCAGGAAACGACCAACACCTCCGTCTATGGGACGTCCGATCCCTATCATCCATCAACCCTACGTCCATTCCGACACCACCGCCTTCCGCTAAAACCGAAGGGGAGAGTATAGATACGCATCTAACGGGTGAAACGCCTTATGAGGAAGTATCAAAGTATATGCACTCGAAAAAAGGTCAAGGGTTGTTGAGAGCAAGTTGGCAGCATGGTAAATCTTGTAGTTCGGCTTATTGGGATCCGTGGGGTAGGAGGGTATTGACTACTAGTTATGACGATAAGTTGAGAGGTGAGTGATTGGTCTTCTCCTCGATATCACAGCAGCGTTATTATTTCAAATGTCCACTGTCGAGATCATCCATATTTAGAGATAATCATTCATCGTGATGTCTCATCTATCTTCCTCTCATTTTACCATTTTAACCGGGTGCCCGCTGATCGATCATATCGAACATACAGTATGGTCACTTCAGCCTTCTTCATTGTTGCTTCCCACACCACTCTCTCCATCACATTTCCAACCATCCAAGCAGATCCCGCACAATTGTCAGACAGGAAGATGGTTAACTATCCTTCGTGCGCAATGGTCCCTGAACATGGATTATATACCCCACTTCACCGTGGGCAATATGAAGAGAAGCTTGGATGTGGTTGCTGCGAACGGAGAGAAGATCGCCCAACTGTGGAATGATGTGTGAGTAGAATCTTAACTTTTCTTATTTCCTCTCTCCTACTTGCTAATCCTGACTTGTCATATCGTAGAGTAACCGCTGTACCTGCTGTGACTGCGTCCCATCCAAAAATAGTAGATCATGTGGTGGGTGGTAATACGAGTGGGAGAGTGCAATTATGGGGAGCAGGATCAGCTTGATTTGAATTGATATGGTAGGCCTGTCCTTTTCGTCAAAGGTTCTTGTATGTTTAGAATTTATGATAAGTTATGCACACCTTTGTCAATGTCAATTGCGAAAGCGATCGAGATGAAGATGGTATAATCTGTCATACTTTATAATTGAGGGAAAAGTAGGTAAGCCCATTTGGGAGGAGCAGATAGATCCAAATCAATCCAAAATTCGGCATCGCGAAGATGGTATAATTCATACTGTAACTTATCGATATGATATAATCTGTATTTTCAAGGGTATCATCCGATCAAATCTTATTATTATACAAACTGTACAACTATCCAACATACCTTCCCTCTTTTGACTGATATCATCTACGAGTACAAAATCACATCTTGCGACTTGCTCTATTTTACTATCGTTATACCAATGTTATACCACCTACTAACAACCCTAATCCAGCTGCTATTCCAAGTCCAATCAACTTATCAAACCCTCCATTGATCAGGTTCAGTTGTAATGGCAAAGCGTAACTTTCTGACGAATTCGTTCCATTTGCATTAGTCCCATTCACCCCAGTCGTACCATTCTTTCCAGTTCCAGTACCACTTGTGACTGATGGTGCAGCCGTACCGGTCTTAGCACCGTTACTGGTACTTTTTCCACTTGCAGTTCCAGTCGAGTTCGATCCTTTACCTTTACTACTCGCTGATGATGGACTCGTAGCTTTCGCTCCTCCAGCACCTCCTACGATGGACGGTGTCCAGGTGGTAAAACAACATTGATCACCTGAAGTGATAGTCTCTCCTTCACCTTCACCTCGTTTGAGATACCACCATTGATTCAACCCACGAGCACTCAGATCTCCTGCCGGTGATGGGGCGGGAGTGATCGCTGCTGCACCGGAAACGGAACCAGAGGCAGAAGTGGCAGTGGAAGCAGATAACTTCGTTACGCCAACTTGCTCTGTACTACCCTCCGCTGCCGACGATTCACTTTCGCCTGATCCTGATGCAGGCGAAGACGTGGAGCTGGAAGGTGCTGCCGAGCCTGATGCACTAAATTCTTCAGATGCGAATGGATTACCAGATGAAGAGGCAGCTGATGAAGATCCGTCACTCTTTCCGGAACTTGGACCCGCCTCACCATCTGACGCAGACGTAGAGTCAGACGCGGCAGTGGCAGTACATGGTAGACAAGTTTGAACGGGTACCCAAGATGTTGATCCTTCTTTACCACCTTCAGTGCCCGATGCTGATGCGTTTTTCGATCCTCCTGAGCTCGCAGCGGCTGTTTGACCATTTTGGATGGACGAGCCAGGTTGACAGTTTGATACGGCTGGTATAGACTGTGTGGGTACTGGACCAATCCCCTATGGCGGAATCAAAAAAAGGGCTTATGTTAGTTGTGTATAGATATGTTGTGTCGTAGGTTGGTAGAGGCATCATCAAATCGAAGTATCTGTGTGATAAGCGTTCACTCACAGGAGTGTAAGTTTGACCATCAATCAGACCTGGGGGATCACCTTCATCACCCTCACAATCTTGCCAGACATCGTGCCATCCTACTCCATTCGAGGTGAGGAAGTAACATCCTAGGGAATCATATTGTGTTGGACAGAAGCTAGGTACGACATCCACACAAAGAGATCGGTCAACATGCTTAAAGTAGTATGTGAGACGCATGATACTCACGCTGGATCACCGAAACATGCTCTAACGCAGAATGTTTGACCGGAAATCATTGTCTACGTACGTTTTACAATAATATGTCACAAGATCAGTTGAATAGATGCTTTACACTTCCGGATGTGGTGGGAGATATTCAACTTACCACCCAGTCTTTTGCAGGATCACCCCCCTGACTAGTGATCAAACTTGATCCCTGGGGATTATGCGAAGACGAATCGAATTGAGCTCCGGAGTCATCGGGGGAAATTCCAATCTGGCTAAAATCGCCTCTACCATATGCCAAAAGAATGTAATGATTAGTCGCAATAGACGAGATCAATGCCAAAAGGTGTTTCGAGGATCTTCATATGGGCATGGGCCAGAGCGCACTTACGATCCGCTCACTTGAACCCATGATGGTGTTCTGACGTAGGTAACTCCCTTTAACGTACCGTCAGGTATCAATCTCGTACCATGACCGGACTGATGAAATTCAACAAACATCAGAACACATGTCAGCAGCTAAACCTCGGCCACAACAGGCTTGAAAAATCGAGAACAGTGATCATGACTCGACTCACCTTTGAACAATAACTGATCACGTTATCAACCGATTCACTCAACATCTTACCTCTATTCTCCTCTGATAAACCATATACACAGAAATCTTCGTGGGACATTAACCATAATTCTTTAGATTGCGATTGTGCATCCGAGTTATCTTTGGTTTTGTCATTTGACTTCAGTTCAGATTCAAAAAAGAACGATAAAAATGTCAGCTCAGTAGTACTTTGGCAAGACAATACACTAGTCTACATGAACCATGCAGTAGATATCAAACTTACCTCATCACCTCTTCCTGCCAAGGTACTATTTACATACGATCGTCTATAAGATAAAGCCTGAGGTGGGATATATTGACTGTTCACTAATATGCTTTGGGATAATGAGACTAACAGGAGGTACAATAGGGAGGTAGCTGACCACTTGGATAGTGGTTGAGATCCAAGTCGAAGAGACATCGTTGGTAGTTACTATCTGATAATTGCCAAGTATGAGGTCGTCTCTCGATACTGAATTCCAGTATCTCAGTGAATTACTGTGGAGTAAGGTATCAATCATTCACTATGTCCGACTGAGGCGTGTCTTTGATGATTTCCAGGTTGACTAGCCCAAATTACGAAAATATCTCTTTCTTTTTCTTTACGTCTCCGACACAATCAGACTCGATTTACAGTTTCCTAATCTTCCAGACCCAAACTCAAACCTGTGTCTCCTTTTTCCTTATCTTTATATATATTGTGTCGATGCTTGATATCTCGTAGATTCGTTGTTGGATAGATATTGATAAATTTCCGGCTGACAGTAGCCAAGATAATCAGGATCAGGATCAATCAAGTAATGTTGAACTTTTCAGAAGGAAAGATGTAATATGACAGAGGACAGGTAGTCAGTATGTCAATCGCGAGCAATTAGCAAACCAAATCCTGACGATTAGAACCTCTATCCAACACAGTATCTAGTATGTCGTAGGGATCCTTTCGTTCATCCTAGATTGTCCCTCCCTTTCCCCTCGAAACATCACTTGACATCCTTTGACATCCTCCCAACCGTCCTTTGCGCACTGAGGCATCCTTTGGCTCTGATCTGGTAAGTGATCTCTATATCGAGATTGATCAATCCCTAGGCTTCCATTCATTCATCTCCCTTGGAATCTTGGACATCGAGGGAGAATTAAACAAAGGGGCTTCGTTCGTGGGAGATGAGTATTGATCATAGCTTGACCATTGGTGTTTATGTAGAGTAATGATGTCCAATGTAGAAGACGGCAAAATAGGGCATAGGCCGCATGTAAGGTCAAGTCTGACTTGACCAGTATATCGTCAGATAGAATATGAATCCTGGTGATCATTCAGTATGCAGTAGCCCACAGGATACTACATAGCCCGAAGTACATAGGATTTGTGTATGATATGACACGCTCACATTCATACTATGACAATGACATCCAAGGCCGTATATTCAATATTATTCCGACATGTCCTCATCACTATCTTTGTTCTTTATTGGTCGTATGTTTCTTTTCAGTTCACTCAGATCCAACATGAATCTACTATTGAAACCGTTAGGAGCGTCCTGATTATCTTGTGGGTTCGTTAATTTTGATGTTCGTGTGAGGCGTATTTGATAATCTTGATCTATTTGTTCGTCCTTCCTATCATCGTGGTCGTGTCGGTTCACTGGATTGGCGAGCATCTTCACAAGGTCATCCTGGTCTTGTGAGATGTGATGCTCGACAATATTCTCGTTCAACTGCCGATCGGAAAGAGGAAGTGGGATTGGCAATGATGGCATAAGTGAACCTTCTTCGACAACATTCCTCACACCAGTTCCATTTGTCTGTCCATCGATCATCGACAGTCCATCTTCCCCAGGTAAATCTCCAACCTTCATCCGTCTAATACTCCCAATCACACCCCTCAACTCATCGACCACCTGTCCACTCCGAATCTTCATCTCCCTTACATCTTTCTCTTTCTGATCACCAAGACCATTTCGATCTTTGAGCAGTTCCACTACCGATATACCTTTCTCTCTAGCTTGTTTGGTAAGTTTGATCCTATCTTCTCTACTCATCTTACTGAGCAATACTTTATCTTCATTTAGAGGTATACTGGATGTCGCCTCGAAGATGAGATCTTTCCCCACAGGTGGTAAAGGTTCTTCCGCATCTTCAAAACTTTTATCGGCTGATCCTCGATCTTGATTTTCGTCGTCGTCGGTGGTTGTCCATGATTTCATAAATTCAGGTAACGGAGATGTTGACTGTCGTACATCCTTCTCTTGCTCCACGTTTTGGCCTTGATCATCTTCCGTCGATGACGACACTTGAACATTATCACTTCCCCGATTCTGACTAGTCATTCTCAGTATCACTTCCTTGCCCCTCTCCCATTCCCTGATCCCATCTCCTAATCTACTCCTGACTCCAATCCAACCATCCATCAACCCCAACCCCTGTCCCTCTTTCCTGTTAGACCCCAGACTTTCTCTAAGTTTAGATAACTCTTTCCAACTGCCTATTAAAGCCTGAGCCAATTTATCCATATGTTCATTTAACAGAACTTCATCCGGCGTCTTCGGCGCGTAATCTCTCTTGTGATCAGGGAAGACAGATTCGATAGGCGAAGGTGACCAAATATCCGATAAACCATTATCATTATTTCTGGGATGTTCATGTTTGTCGGAATTTAATAATCTGATAATTCTTTCTTCTCGCTCAGAATCTTTTAATACGTCTTCCAAAATTTTCTTCTCTTCTATCATACCCAAAACCAAATCATCCAATATCCCCTTAACGTCCCTCCAATAACTATCATCTTGATTTTCCCTAAATTTCAATCCTAACAAACAACAAGTCATTCGTCGTCTCTTGAGATGTATACCCAAACAACTAGCCTTAAGTGAAGGAGTAGTCAATGGAGATATACTCTCCACACGTCTCAAGTTGAGGTTCAAGGATGGTTCAGGTGATGGAGGAGGTAAGGTAGTGAGACTTGATCGTTTGTTTACTACATCTGTTGGAAAACCTATTCCGAGACCTATACTTGATCGGATGGCAGAAGGGTTCAACGATGACCTTCTTGATCTTCCACCTCCACCTCCAGCAGTAGAAGCACTTCGTAAAGCTTGTAAATCCGATAAAGGCATTGATCTAGTTCTGGTCAATCCAGCCGATAAAGGACCAGAACTCAAGCTTTGATGAGGGTCATTCTCATCGGATGAATGATAATATACCATATTTTGTAAACTTCTTCTTTTCGGGTTACCACTCGCACCGGCTTCAGAGGAAGACAAAAGAGGATCAAGGGAAGTTACAGCTCGTAATGGCGCTGAAGAGGGTGGTACGATATCGGAAATCGAACTTGGATCACTCATGAATGGAGAAGGTAGCAAAGTCGTTGATCCTGGAAGAGATCTAGAGGGTGTGGACATTGCAGCTGTACGTAAGGGCTGAAGACGTTCGCTGGCATTTGATAATCTCCTTGACAATGGTGATGGGATATGTCTGAATGGTGAAGCAGAAGACCCACGGGGTGTTTCCCGAGTCAGTATTGGTGTACGTGGGATGGTCACTCCTAGACCTGCTCGACCGCCAGCCGGAGGTGATTTGGGTGATATTACCGTCGATCCAATTTGATTATCCGATCTAGAATCGCGTCTGTCCAGCTTAACCGGTGTATTGTCATCACTTGACATCGATTGAACCGAAGTGGTGGTAGTATCTTCATTCTCAGCTTCTTCATCAGCTTCCGTTATTCTTCTTTCATGCTTTGGTCTTTCGTATCTTGGTGACTGCGACCATGTATCCCTTAATCTTTCCACGCTGGCTCTTTTGGACAACCTGGGCGTCTTATCCGGTAAATGAGTGAATCTGTCATCTCCACCTGGCGAAGAGCTGAACGAAAACCTTTGAGCGCTGGGTAATTTCTTGAGAGACGATGGACCCGCATAGGCAGGAAGAGAGGAAGTGGAACTGTGAGCAGCGTGGTTGTGCTTTTGTGGAGATGGGTGTGATGAGGGACGATGTGGTAAAGCAGGTCGATGAACGGGTATGGGTTGGTCGTACTCTTCTTCACTTGATGAATCCGTTATGCTGTGATGCCTTCTACCTCGAGAATAGAAGAAAGACCCAACAACGGGAATGTCATACATCTCGCCTAGGACGGCCAATTCTCTTCGATCTGTGAGTTCTAAGAGTGTCGATGTGGCTGTTGCGAGATGATCCGTCATGTTGCCGGTGAATCGATGGAGTGCAACTCGTAGAGGGTTGTGGGTGTATAGATTGTAGGGATGAGGTTCAAGGAGGGATAAGGAAGATAAGAGAGTGTTATTGAGAGATTGGGATTGGGTGATGAAATTTGTGAGAGAGGCGAGAGCAGCTGATTGAGGAGTGTTATCGTCCGAAGAGGTGGTGGGTTTGTTCGATATCTGGATTGGATTAATTAGTTGATTAAGTTATCGTGTCTCAGAAAAACAGAGAATAGTTACTTTGACTCACATCTTTTGATATAGGTACCAGTCCCTTGTACCACCCCATGAAGAGTATTCCTACACTTGACAATCCCAATATCGTCCACAAACCCAAACTTATCATCAACCCCACCATCAATGCTATACTAGCCAACACGAGATCCCATCTCTCTTTCCCTTTCTGTATCCACCCTTCTAACACTTTCCACGTCTCTTCATTATTGTCAGGTATATCGTCTCCTAATTCACTCTCCAGCCCACCACTTAAAGCAGGTACATAATCCTTCTCCAACAATCCACTCGAACAAATGAGATATCTGAACTTCTCGGCAAACGTCTCGTCGGAAAATGATAATCTACTTGGAGAAGGAAATTTCCCAGGTACGGCGTTGTTGGATGTGTTACTTGGACCAGCTGAGTTGGGTAATGAACCTGTCCATCCTTTCAAGGTATTGGGTGAGAGCGATAAACGATCCACCAATGTCTGTTCCATCCCATATCAGTATCCATAAGCAAGTACAAAATATGAGGAGGTTGGTTTAAGCCGGTACAGACACATACGATATCACCCGATTCATCTGATAAGCCTGAACTTCTTCTGGTCTGATTATCCAAGTCCATCTCCATATCTAGATTTTGACCTTGAACAGGTCGTTGCTCGTTGCTTGATTCGATTTCATCTATATACCCAATAGATGTTAGCCTTAGCCATGTATCGTGTAGCTGTACGCCAAGATGGGGAAAGAGGTAAACGACCTACCCCGAAAGTACTCGTCCAATGGCCCCGCATCGGCGAATGAAGTTGCCATGAATATGCGTTCTTATACGTGATCCTAAAGACGAATCCCTTGTCCCAATGGATAAGATAAGGGAGTTGACGTGATTGTGTTGGTCGTCAGATGGCAGTCGGTGAGCTGTCTTTCGAATATGATTTATATATGTGTCCTGTTATAGTGGTATCAGACTGTATTCTTGTGATGGGTATGATGATATGTAACACAATGGAGTATGAGTGCAATTGATCATCACCATCACCCATCAATTGGATGTTGATGTTGTCTGTATGTGTTGTTTTGTCCAGTTGGTGTTTCGATTTGCCACTAGTCCCAAATGACGCACAGACAAACACGTGGTACCACTCCTGAGTCACCCTGAGTTTCAGGTTTTGGGTGTTTGGTTCCTACTGTCGGATCACCTCGTCCTGAACAATCACACATCTATATCACGTCGTGGAGATCACGAGTCGACACTTCGTCGTGAAGATGGACACCCAAGACTATTGTTTGGCAAGAGCAAGATGACCAACAACCAACTGGTCGCGTTGCCACCACCACCACCCCCTTCTGACCTGATAGGCTCAGCGTTGTTCTTACCTTTACACAATGTGAACTTGGAACATAGAGCTAGGAAGTTGAGATTTGTAGGACAGTGTGTTGTTCTCTTTTCCAGTGGATCTGCGAAGATGAGCTGAGTCCTAAGGATAGGGTCCTAGCATTCCATCCTCCCACTTCACTGCTCCTTCTCACATCTTTCCCTCCTGCGTCCGACCCACATTCACCTTCACCCACAATCCTGGTGAATATCTCAATACCTCTGATGGGCCAGAGTCCGTCCCTAAAGGATGTATCAGCAGCAGCTGAGTCTAATTCCTATACCCAGACTGTCCAATCATCCTCAGAGGGACAGTTGGGGAGGGGACCAGTCAATCGCGAACCATTGACGCTGAATAGAGGTGAATGGGTAAATGTAGTAGGGTGGTTAGAAGGTGATGGTGAGAAGATGGTAAGAAAGGTTAGTCGAGCATACTTATATCATACTTCTGTATCATGATCAAAAGAGTTGTAAAGCTAATATCTTATGGTGATTATAGGTCAAAACGTCTTCAAGTTATTTGAAACCAATACCTATCATCCTAGAAGCTATACACCTATCCAATGCAAGACCACCTCCTGTTGATGCAATGTATAGAGGTAGTATACCTGGCTGGGATGGAATAAGGTCGTCCACGAAGGGAGGTGAAGATGAACCGATTGTTATCGATGATGATGACGAAGGAGAAGATGTGTTGGAGAGTACACCGAGACCTAAACGATAAAAATGTCTTTCGAAACATCGATCAACAACCATTAGGGTGATTTCGTATTACAATCTTCATATGCCTCTCTCGCACGAGCAAAGCTCTAGCAGGTATGACAGGTCATCAACCTCAGTGCAGCCCTTCGCATACCTGTCAAGTCACCTTCAAAATGGAGATTCCTGCCGAAGCTCATCCTCATCCCAAGTGTCAGTAGTAACCGGGACATGCAGCGGAGGAAGCAAGAGCCTGAAAGACGTATTGAGTGGGATGTTCACTACAGCTTTTGGTGGACATTGAGGGATGGGGCAAGGTATCTCTGCTGTATGGAAGTCTTTCGTAGTTTTTTTCAGGATCAATACAGTAGTGCGTCGCCAGTTGTATAGACTAGAATCGTTCATGACCCGTAAGTATTTCAACAGGATGTCGCGCCGTGGCGTACTTGTGAGCCTCGATATCACAGTGCATGCATACTCGTACATCTATCTACAGACGAGTCTGTGACTTGCAGCTTATTCCAACATTCCAGTTAATCAGTCAGGTACGCCACCTTCGTCATCTTGCGATACTTCGGGAATTACGGGATTATGTTGAGTGTCGCGTTGTTTGGCACTCTAGGTGGGGGGCCAAGGGAGGCTGTGTGCTGAGTCCTCTTTTGGTGTCAGAGTTGCGGGTGGAAAACCCTGAAATCATCTTTGTGTTTTGTCGACAACCGCAACCACAACAAATCCCAAGTGCACACTTTGACACTTTGATCCTTCCAACGATCCTTCTCGTCTTTCATTTGTATCACGTACACTCGATTTCGACCCATTACTACCAGCATCATCATCACTGTCTCATCGACCATCATCAGTCGAGCATTAGAGTAGAAGAAAGTAATTAGTTCCAACCGTTCCATCGCGTCCCCCATCCCTCATCCGCCACCTCAAGTTCTCCATTTCATTTCACCTCAATACACTCCTTTCAACATCCCTCCCTCTCACTCTTCCTTAATACGATAATCACCCCCCCTCTAATCGTCATAACAAAACACCTCAAGACAGTTGAATAAAAGTACAGACAAGGCTTCTATTGAATTATCAAAAGACAAGATGTTATCTCAACTCGCCGTATCTCTCACCCTCGCCCTCCTTCCCCTCACGCTCGCTCAGGGAGATCTCAGTGCGGCGAACAACTTGACGGACTTGGAGGGGACTTGGTCGAGTAATTCTGCGGTGTCTACTGGTGGTGTAAGTGTTTTCTCTCTGTGGATACCTTGTGAACCAGTGTTTTATGGTGGCGTGTAGTAAGGTTGGATATATGCTGGTATCTCTGCGGGAGTATTGGGAGGAAGGGGAGGACTAGCGGTGTTTTGACAAACGGTCGTTAGGTCCCACCTTGCATTGTGTGATATTGGAAGCATCACCTTGAAGCTGTTCTGGTGATTGCGATAATAAAATATGACGGGGAAGGGCAGTCGACAGAGCGGGATTATAACTTTTCAACCTAATGGATTCTGGTCAAAGTATTAGGCAAGCCTTTGAGCTGATGGTTCTGAATTGCCTATAGTCATTCTGTTCACCCGCAGAGATGGCATTCGATTACCCAAACAATACAGGAATGGCATACTCATTGTGAGTCAGGGGTTTCTTCCCCATCTCCTTTCTCATTTCCATCCCGATTCATTTCAATCTCATTTCTTTTATATATTGCATTCAAAACGGACATAACTGAAATGGTGGAATCTCATGTGTCAGCACAAACGACGGTTTCTTTGAAGAAGCCCAATACCGATACAACTCCAACGCTACCAATCCAGCATGCATCCAAGCCGTCTTGATTTGGCAGCATGGAACGTACTCTTTGGAAGATGATGGGTCGATAATTCTCCATCCCTTTTCGGCTGATGGGAGAGTCCAAGTGCAAGATCCTTGCGCGGCCACGACGAATATCATCACGTACTATGATGAGACGGTGAGTTGATGGCGTTTCTTTCTTGTTCTCGCTTCTCACTACAATGAAAAATCTGGACGGACGAGCGAACGAGGCGAAATGCGATAAAGATCATTTCGGTCTTGTAAAGATGAGAGAGGAATTCATGGCTTACGCGTATATGACCTTTTACTAGACAACTTTCACAGATTGGGGGATCATCGTAGATCCCGATACTGGAAACTATCAACTACGATTAAACAGATATGATGGAGCCAAATTACCCTACATGAACCTCATCGCCAAACCACCCAACATGCTTCCTACACAAACATTAACAGGTGTTAATGCATCGGGTCAGACGAATACTCGAAAACGTTCGCTCACTTCTTCACCTCTCGATATATTCAAAAGATCATCCGCGTCCAACCGGGCTTCGATCAGCTCGAATCAGGTGATTGCCGTAGGGGGTATTGTGGGAAGTGTAATGGTTGGGTTATTAGCTTTGGTATAAGTCTGGAGGGATTCACCAATAGATGGAAGGAGGTGGACAAATCGGAAGTGGACAGGAGACGATAGATTCCCTAAGAGGGGAAGAGAGGGACATCGCATTTACGACCAGTGTCAGAGCGAGAGAAAGAGTTAGGACCGAATCAACTTACGCTTGTTCATCTGTTCCTTGTCTGTCTCTCTATTCATTCAACAAACCAAAGTACAAAGTGACCTGTTGTTCTCGTATTCACATCAATTATCTACTACTTTTCACGATCAAGTCGGGTCAGTCACGTACATCATATATATTCCAAAAGGACATTTCATCTTATTCTTTTCAATCAGTTTCTTAACATTTCTTTTTTCCCCAAACCTTCCGCTATCGCTATCAGTGTCATTCATCTCATTATATACCCTCACTGGTATTCATCTTCTCGTTTTTGAGAAGAAAGATGCGAGAACGAACATACATGCATTTAACGACTACATACTTAAACATCATACATCATACATCATACATGATATACGCTGTCACAGCTGATTTGAGCGGTTGTGGCGATTGTTTGGGCTATCCATACAAGTACATTTGTTTGGTATCCCAATGTCATCCTTTCATACTTGTTACCTTCAAACAGGTATTCACCGTGTTATTTGGATATTTCAATTCCATCATTGGTTATTAAGGCTTTTCTCTCGATAATCTCACACATACCTCATAATTACAGCACTTTACATCGGCTTTCTATCTCATCACTTACTCAATCGCATTACACTCGTACATTATCGTCTTTTCCTGTGCGATCCTACATAATCATGTTCTGCCGTACTCACGCAGATGTGAATGCCACGACATCGTACCGAACCTCGCTGCAAATATCCAACATTCATCAAGATGATCAAGATGAATCGTTCCAATTTGATATTCATAGTATAATCAGTAGGAAACCGAGATCGAGGAGATCAGAATCACAAGTATCTTCCGATCCGCCAGAATCCGAAATACAATCATCCCCACTCATGGAAGGTGACGAATCAGGTCTCAGTACACAGATAATCTTTGGGGAAAGGTACAAACTCAGTCCGCTCCATGTGACTTACAATGGGGGTATACCAATGTACGATCTACAGCCAGTATCCCAAGATGGAGAAAGTAGAGAAAGATGGAGTAATGGAGATATATCTCAAGTGGTTTTCAACAATGATTTTGCCTTTGAAATTGCAACTTTTGCCAACACCTATACCAATACCAACACCAATACCAACACCACTGATTCGTCTAACGTACAAGGCCATCCGACCTCTGCTGATACTACTACCAATACTAGTACGAACGAAAGAGACAGTGACAGGGTGACAGTTGAGGGATGGATGTTTTGTAAATCCGAATCAGCACTCAAAGAACATCAATCTCAATTAGGTAGAGCAAGTAGGAGTGGGAAAAGCTGGAAGAGACCTTTTGGCAGGATGGGTGATGTTTGGGGTAAAGTGAGTACATCACGGTACAATCAGGTCGTTGGACTTGGTTTTCGCTGATACAGTATGATCCTCTTTGTGTTCAAACTCAATCCTGTTGTAGATAATAGGCCAATCTCGATCGAAGGACATAACAAGGTCTGATAAATCCGGCGAACGTCTAGGTGATGAGTTTTAAAACTCTTATGTCCCGAAGTCTGCATCTCTAACTCGAACAATTGACGTTTTTTTAGTACAATGGATGTTTTGAATGAACGCCCAAATTTTCTTAGAATTTCTCCCATACAGTATACAGCGAGTCTGAAACCTGAGGGGCACACCCTTCTTCTACACCGCTTCACTTGTGTAGACTCGCATCATCGTTTTCGTTCCCTTGATCTATATCCTTTCTTGCATAAAGATGGCTTCTGAGCGAGGAGGGATATAAAGACACTGTCCAATGATTACATACAGTGCTAGTTTAGCAAACTCGAGTAACGGAAGACCAACTTTTGCTTTCCCCATCACCCACCCATATCCATTCTGTTAAAGTGTTTCTATATGCTAGTCTTGAGGATTAATATCTTTCATCATGATCTCGAGACCACCTTCTCTGGATGATTTGGGATCAGCAACTACAGAGTACATTTCGATGGGAATTTCCGGCATTAGATTCAATCGTAGATGGGGTAATCCTGATGATATCGATTTCAAACTACAAACTGTCTCACCGGGTTTACCAATCCCTCCTTCGGCCACCGTTTCAGCTCTGAGCGATCAGATCGAGCTTGGAGAGTATTATCGATTGAGTCTGAATCCTACTATTACAACTTCATCAGGAAATGCATTGTTCACACTCAGTCCGATTGATACCGCTGATGATCGTACTCTGACCAAATGGAATCAAGGATTGCTCTCTTCCGTTGTTTTGGAGGAGAATATGGTAAGAGCGATTGGAAGACAATACGGTTCTGATCCAGGTGAGGGCGAATTAATCGATGGTCCGATATTTTGTATTCCCAATAAACCACAAGTCCTTCCTGTGAGTACAGTACACTGCCACATGCTCTGCGCCATGTCCACATCTACTTGGTTCGGTCGGTCTTCGTGGTGTCTGCCTTCAGCTGATTTACATCCTTTTACGATTGATATACAGTCCAATGTGGCAGGATATCAATTACCTAACGTCGACCAAGGAAGTGCTCAAGTGACAATCACCTTTTCCTCGAGTAGAGGATCTCAAGAGATTTTCCCAACTTTCAAATGTATTTCCATCGCTAATCCCCTTGGAGAATCTTCGAATCCGAATCAATCGCGTCTATCAGTTTGGTCTAATGACGAAGACAACGCTTTTGAGCTGATCCAACAGGTATTTCCCGGAAGAAAATTCAGGACTCAATTATGTTACGATAAATATGGTAATCAGTCTTACAATGATTTAGCTCTAGAGTTGAGAAAAGACGATACCGATGGAGGTCACAGACAAAACGACGAAGATCTCATTAGCTTATACAACTTCGCGATAAGTACTCATTTCGATAAAGCCCTTACAGAGGATCATCGAATCCGGAAAGGGCAAGGGACTGGCGAAGTAACTGGTATAGTGAAATTCGAAAGGAGAAACGGGGGGAAGAGTAACTTTTCTCTATAGAACTTTTGTTTTTGAATCAACACTGATGGTAAGTTGTTCGATGCTCTGCTCATAAGGTTCATATATCGTATTCAGCATGTGGGAGGTGTGTGGTACACTTGATTTTGCATCTGTAGGTATGCCTCATACAGTATGGCACGAGGTCAATAAGTTAGATTGAAGCGGACTGTGCATGTAGATCACCTTCTACTGGAGGACATCCTGGAGTGAACAGTGCGAGAGCATTTGACCATTCTGATTTGGTGAGTGCAGGAAGGTCTAAGCAGCTCCTTTGTCGACATGACGCAGTTCGAGGTGCTTCCATTACCGCCACTTACGCGAAGAGTTTGAGAGTACCAACATCTGTTTCAGGACATAGCCTGTGATGTCGACAGTGACTTCTAATTCTGAGAGACAATCCTTTCTGGCCTTGATGGTCCAGCCCGACCAAGATCAGTCATTCGACAAACCGAATAGCACATATAAGCAAAGGTCTATGTGCACTTCGTTAAGTGTACACTTCTTTGCCACTCTGATATTGTCAATCGTTTTCAATCCTCTTTGCTACTTTATCATTTTTTATATCGAAGTTCTCTTAACCCAGTCTTACTCATCTCCCCAGGGATTCCGACATGTCCCTAAGTTTGAAAGATTATCCCTGCACCACCTCAGCCCTGGTTTCCCTTACCGTGTCTGATGTCAAGTACGACAACACCCAAGATTCATGGTATCTGACAATCTCATGTGCAACACCATCCTTTCCCAGACAATTAGGGTCCGATGTAACTAATCAGTTCGGGGGAAGTGGTCAATACAAGATGAGTAAAGTCAATGATGAAGAATCGCAAATAGGTGAATATTATTCCATCGCCAGCGTCGATCCTGGATCAATGCGAGAATGGAATCGTTCAAAATACTTAGGGGTATTCGCTGATAGGTCTTTGGGCGATGACATCAAAAGCTGCCTCGGACGACCTGGTGAACTCAAGGCATATGGAAGCTTGATCGGATGTCATGATGACTTGTATAATGACCATTTCAATGAAAGATTGTTTTCTCAAGGTAATTCCACAGTTACAATGGGTTCGGATGTATTCACGCCTACTGGAACTATGACACCCTCAACTGGTCATTTCGGTATGCCGCTCTTCGAAAGTCAAGCCAGCCTTTCCCCTACGCCCGAGCGAGGAGAAGCCAATGTGACTCTTAGATTCGCTGCCACAGAGGGATTTGCTGGTGGAATGACCTACGAGGTGCAAGCAGTGGAAGTTGGTAAAAGTGGCGCTTCCTTCTGGCATGATCAAGTTAGTTTTGATGTCATCCAAAGGAACTTGACGAACGAAGCATTCGCAATGGATCTCGAGTATCCAGATGGAGATAAGACGGACCGCTGGGCACTAAAGCTCAGAAGCGTAGAAAACAGCCGGTATAGAAGTGGAACAAGCTTCATGGAAGGAACCGAAATTCATCAGGAGCCTCTCAATTTCTCTGTCCCTAAAAAGATGCGAAATTTAATTGTTAATGAATCCACGGGACGCAACAAAAAAGTGACAGGCAACGTAACATACATCAAGCGTATACAAGGGAAAGCGAATTATGAGTAGAAATAGCCAGGTTCGCCAGGGTGGCTGTAGTATATATCGCTTTATGCCATCTTATTGTTGGGAATGAAGACTTCTCAGCGTCAGCAGATGTTTGCCTCGGTGGGTAGTCTTACTCTTGAGCCAGGAAATGATGTGGATATTCGTGATCAGATCGTACATAGTCGGCTTTGAATGCGAAATGCATATCCTCTTTGTGCGTTGCTTCAACACACGTTATGTTATCCTCTCTCAAAAGTTTCATATAAACCATGAACACCGGTCTTTCACATACCCTTAAAAACTTCCAACTCATAACCATTTCCTTTGATCAACATGGCTCCCAGAGTCAAGGCACTTACTCACCTCCTTTCTGTATACTTCCTCAGGGGAACAAGTCTAGAACTTGCAGTGTAGAATCTTGCAACGTTTTTGAATGTCTTCACGGCAAAGGAACGTGATTAACGTTTGACCAGTCCGGTACAGTATTCCCGATGTCTCTGTACAGCCTCATGACTATGCCCCTAGTTTGATACTCTTGATAAAAGCATTGTATGATGTCACGAGAGTGAGATCTACGAGTACTATCACAAAATCTCGAATGGCTGATACCATCCATGCTTCGAGCACTACAAAGGTGGAATATCCTTGTGCAGTCAGGGCAAGGAGGACGAACGCTCCTTCGCTTCAGGTGAGGTCATGTTAACCTCCCTATAAAGCTCGTTCTCGCCACCCCTTCTAGAAATTATGCATTTACCTTACATTCGACCTGTACTCCTATCTCATACACATCTCAGCTGGTAGAACCCCATATAGATCAAAGCATAATTGTGGAAGGGGGCTCCAGCAACATGTCATTGGCACCGAGCGACTATGATCATACCCACGACGCCCACCTGACATTCGGCGTGTCCAAAGCAATTCTCGACACCGTGAAGAACACAATCACCTTCAACCTCGACTCGATCAAGCCCGCCAGGTCGAACCAAGTACTCAGTGATGATGTGAGAAATCTGATGGATCAACTCCAAATTCCATGTCTCTACAGGGTAATCACTGAGGTTGGAGATGACACGGAGATCTTCTCCTCCATCGAGCCTACAGACAGAACACAAATCAAGCATCGGAAAACCGCTAAATTTCCCAGTGTATTCGGGAGTGCTCATTTCGTAGAACATCTCACCCGTTTGACTGGTCGAGAGGGGCATAAACCTCAGACGTTCACCGCAGCAATTTTTGGTGGGACAGACGAGGCCCCTGGGGATACTGTCAGATCAGAACTGGGAAGCATGTACGGAACATCGAGTACAAAGACGTTCCCGATATTCACCCCTGGAACGATGACAGAGGCACCTAGCATCCGGGATTTCGAGGACGATCGAAGTGATGGAGCTACGACTCCCACTACAGGTCAGCCCGAACTTCTTGAACTCCCCAGATCTGGACATGCAAATATTACCATCACCTCCACACCCATACGTTACCCCCGAGACCTGTACCCCGTGTTCAGAATAGACTCGATCGAGAAGGCAGATCAACTTTCCGCCCGGTACAACCACGATGCTAGCGCACTTCTGCTTGAGCGTGAGCTTTCTGGTAAGACAGTCAACCTAATGAAGGAATATTCACAGGATGGTCGAGACATGACCGGCAAAACCGCACTCCAGGTAGTTGCGACCAGAGATTCTGCACCAAGTCGCGAACTCTACAATTACCACATCGACTCGAAATCCGAGTCTGCCTGGAGGAAACTTGGGACCAAAGATCAAAGCTCAATCACCATGGAAGTCCATTTCAGGGAGCGAGTAAACGGCAAAGACAACTTTACCTGGACCCCAGCCCCAGAAGATTTCGGACCCTATGGAATCGGTCGATAGGATCATGAGAGGAAGACCAATAGCGTCACTGCCAGTGTATATAATACAAGGAGTTTAGAGTATGCATTGATACTGCTTACGGATCTGATACTCGACCTTCTGATGTAGTCTCCCGGTGACCATAGCTCCCATGCCTTCCACATATATCGTACATCCAGAATGACTCAACGGCGGAAACAGTACGAGACATCTGGGTCTTCGAGGCTGATAAATCTCGCTTCGCACACTCGGTTTGGTATAGGAAGCGCAAACGTCCTGCCTGTACGTATCCCAGTCGGTGTCCAAAGAATGTGTACTGTATTGTGGTGTAAATGTGGCAGTGTATTTTGCGAAGCCTCGTCACATCCTCGCGCATCCGTCCTCGATGATGGAGCTCCAGGCCCTCTGAAAGGCTTCCTTCTTGTGATGCAACAAGACCTCCCTTGTTATCTAGCCATGAGTACCTCAGGTGAAAAGACGATACTATCTCATGCAGGCAGACTCACATTCTCCCCAAACATTCTTTTGGAGGGCCCTTCTTCTTATTGATATCAAGGCTACATCTCACTCTGTGTGGTAGGTCAGAACTGAGAAGGACCACCATGAACACTGCCGAGCCCAAATATCCTGCAGTAAATGCGAATCTGGACCTGCGACTATTATGCTAAATCGAAGTCAAATACGCCTTAGGAATAATCGGTTTCACCTTACATTTTTGTAGAAGACCATGGTGTACAATCTTCTCTGTCAGGAGAAGTGCATCCTGAAAAGTTCTCAGTACGACGCTGTGTACATATATTTTTTCGTTCGTGTTGGTGCATATCATGATAATTGTGTATTGCCCTTTTGCCACAATCAACTAACCCTGTTGATCCTCATTTATCATACATACTGATCGTCGACCTAATAGATTACAAGCCCTTGGTAGATACATCGCCATGGAGACTTCTTGGACAGAGGGTGAATCCATCTACGAGCGGACCACGCTCTCTTTCCAATTATCCGATATCTCAACTGCTGATTACGGAGGAATCACATTTAATGTCGATTCTGCTCATCCGGCTGTCGCTAATTCTACAGAAGTCTCTGAGAACCTTTCAAGATACTTGACTGGATGTAGGTTAAGAGGAGTCAAGACTTATCGCCTTACAAGTTACTATTGTGTCATGCATGGACATTTCAAAAAGATTGAGAACAATGATGAATCTGAAGAGACTCAAACCGTATATGGATTCAACTCCATTACAATGTACCCTGATTTGCTGGATCACCTCGAGTCCCACAAGGAAGAATCAGGTCAAAACACTTTCATTGGGACAGTCACAGGGGTGAGAGCTAAGCCTTCACCCCTGGAGGATTCCGTGAGTTCCATTGTCCGCTCAATCATCTGTGTCCCAAGGCGCTAAATTTCTCCCCTATTCATGCAGATTTTAACACCAGAAAGATCGAAACAGGAGAATATCCTTGTTATAGACTTTGCGATGGCCAAATAGAGAACCGGACCACAATGCATATTGCAGTAGCCTTTGGAGGAATATTCTCTTCGCGGTGCTTTCTTTGACCGATCATACGCATCAGGTCAACATGTACAAACGATATGCACCGACATGCTAGTCCGATATGCATTTGTGGCAGTGGCCAAAAAACAAACCGATTGGGCACCTTAGCTAAGCATGATCGAGGAACTGCAGTATTTACAAGGCTTGCGAAAGGCTAGCGGACATGCTTGAGGTCACAAGATCCTTTCACTAGGTCCCAGTACCGATTCTCTAGTCATCATTCTGAGCTGCGTGTGACGAATCGCCTCCTTTGTTCCACAACAGCGAGGGAACGCTCTCTACCTTCACTCAATAAACTCCGCCGGCTCCAATGATTCAGCCAGATTACACAAGATACAGTATCGAGTTTTTGAATTGACAGAACTCTCTACACCCTTGGTATCATTCGCACAAACAGTAACCATGTCTTCGGAAGAGACACCATCAGCCACACTTCTTCCAGCTCCAACCTTCGCCAGGCAGGGATATATTGCCGAGACGGCCGATCTCTCGCTAGCCATTTCCATTGTGAGGGTCAACGTGAGAGCCCCTGAATGGACCACATTCGTCATCGACTCCGTCAATTCCAACTCGACCGATAATGCTGAGTACATCGTCGAGGATATCTCCAAGCAGATGACTAGCCGCACTGTAAAAGAGATGATAGCGAAAACCGATGATTCAGGTGCAATCTCTTATGAGCTATCATTCGCGAAACCCAGAAAAGGGTCTTCCCAGGGATCTGTTAACACATATCGTAGAATGTACTTTGACCAATCTTTATATAATCAGATTGTTGATCCGACAAACAGTGTCAATAAGTCCAGGACAGCTAGCGGCAGAGTGACGGGGATTCGTCAACCCAGAACCGAACCTGTAGACGAAGGTTTGGTAAGTGTATCTTCCATCTCACTCCACAGCGTCGTCAGATGACTCAGGGCTCTAAACAGTACCGTACTGATCATCATGCTTCTGGCCAGACTGGGTCCAAGAGTGTCACCAAAGACGTGCGATCCTCGAATGCTGCCAAGACGCAAGTCGAATCGAATGCAGCTGACCTGATCCCGTCTTCGCTCCGGGGTCCGATCGACTGCCAGAACACAGAGTTGACTTATGAAAACGTCATTCCTAGGGATTATTACTATCTCAAATGATCGATCGGGAGGACAAGCAAGATGATCGTATATCGTATGCATCGTCATGCATTTTCCTTTTCGTTTCGCAGATAGTCCTTTAAATTCGAGTGCCACGTCAAGGACCGCATGTTTTTGAGTCTAGTATTTACTGTAGCTTGACGTGATGAATATCTTCTGGTCGGCACAATTACTCGTGTCACCTCAATTTGTCATTTGCGCAGATCCGAGTAAGTGTCACTTTGATCTTCGGTATATTGCATATGTACAAAGAAAACAAACAGAAAACGAGAGTGAGATCATGTATTCTTAGGTCTTTAAACAAATTAGGAGCTACCATATTAAGGAAAGGAGATAGATGGGGTATATCATGAGGGTAAGGAAGAACTTGAAAATGAAATGTGAACTATGAAGTATGAACGAACGGGGTATATATTGCGAAAAGAATGGAAAGAAAGAACTGTGACTAATGGTTACAGAGTTGACCATTTCATTTATCATATGTTTCCTTCCGATTTCTTCCCTTTCATTATGTGTTGATCTGTTGTATATGGGGTATCAGGTGAAGGAAGAAAGGGGAAAGATGTTGCTCGACTTGATACACTCTATGGATTGTTTGCCATGTATTATTCAAATTGTTAATCAACGAAGGTCTCGTCGTCCAAATTGGCCAAGTTGAGAAAATGTTGGAGACTTTGATTTCATTTCTGCTATGCTCTCACCAGATTAGTTCATTCTGCCATCTAACACACCCCTTATATCATCGACAGTAGCTAGATCAGCCAAGAAAGGGCATAGATCTGTTAATTCGGTATCGTGAGGATCGTTAAACCACGTCGAGACTGGGACAGCGTTATTGGGATGGAAGATGTATGATGCAGGTGAATTATCGATGATGATGGAAGTTTCGATTGATCGACCAAGTTGTGAGAGATCCTGCGATACCAGTGACAATTATCAGTACAACGGTATCTAGCTCTACAATTTCGAGGATTACATGACTCACCTTCACATAGTTACCTTTATGATTGTAGCAACTTTCTCTGAATAGTCGATGAGTGACTACTCGATGGGTATCGAGCATGTCCAATACTGGATCGGCATACTACGCAGACTCATAAGCTCAATCTTAGCGTATAATAAGAAGAAGAAAGCTTACTTTGGATAGAGAGGCGGTGAAGACGACAATCTCGTATATCTTGCCCATCTCTTTCAAGAAGTGATCTACACCTGGTCGTTTGATGACGTATACATTGTGGATTTGGGATTCAATTTCAACGGGGACGATGTAATCTGCTGAGGGTAAGGACTGCAGGATGGATCTCATCAGCGTAATCTGGTGGGTTCGCTTCCCAATCAACAGACCTTAAAGCTACTATGTAACAGGGTCTCATCCAAATCCAATACTAAACATTTTCTACCGTGATGCTCCTTTAAAATAGATGGAAGGAGAGGTGCAGGGTTACCATTCTAATTTGACCGAAAGAAAGATCATCTCGTCAGCTTCTTTGGGTGATACGACAGCTGTGAGATTGACTCACCTCATCAATAGGTATACCCATACCACCCTGTTCGATCAATCTATCCTCCTCATCCTCATAATCATCCTCTAAACCATATTCATCCACACCCTCCTCATGCTGTACTCCCACACCACTGCTTTCATCTTGAATCTCCGAATTACTGATGTCCGTGTAACCTCCGCTGGTCTCTGTGCGATCTTGTTCGGCTGAGGTTGATGGTGCGGCAATATCTGAATCTCGCCGTTGGACTTGAGGATGGGATCGAGTGGGGGTACCAAGTAAAGACGATCCTCCTCCGGGTGGTTGTACAGCAGATGAAGTCACACCTGCAGTCTACAATCGCGAGATTACACACAATGATCAGCGTCATATGTGTTATATACCCCATTTAAGCATTGGGAAAAGTAATCAACTTACCTCTTCATCAGGTAGGGTATGGGGCTCAGCAGGCGCAACCACAATCTCTTCATTTGGCTTCACAGCCTTATCACCTTCTACGTTTTGGTCCACCAACGTGGTCCCGGTAGTAGCGGTAGGTTCTACCTGGTGGCCCAAGGTTTCCTTCTTACTTGGAACTTCATCTTTCACCTTGGCAGTCTCGGCAGGTTTAGCAGTCGTGACTGAAGTACCAGCTTTCTGCGTTATTTGCTGCTGCTGTAGTTGGGAGGTTTTGGGTTTTGGTTTCTCTTCAAATTCATCTGCCGATAAGCATCCAAGCGCAAGTAAGAATCCAGCCAACCCTTTTCTTTTCTTTTTCTTCTTCTGAGTCGATGGCGTACTGGTCGAAGCAGCTGCTTTAGTAGATGAAGAAGCTTGGGTAGTAGTAGGGGTTGGTTTGGTAGTGTTACTTGGAGGGGTGGATGTTGAACTCTCTTTCTCCTTTTCCTTTGATAAACCTGCCTTTGATGGGTTGGTATTCGAATTGGATTTGGATAACTTCCTCGTCAGATTAGACAACGCACCACCATTCGTACTCTTACTAGGTTCTCCCCCTGTCGTGCTAGCCATGTTTGTGGATGTTTGAGGTTGTTGGGAAAGTAAAGCAGTTTCTGATTCCGTAGGATGATTTCCCTTTTCTTTCATACTCGTTTCTACACCCGAAGTGGTGGGATTAGGATTGGTATCTAATTCCTTCTGCTGATCTACTTTATCTGATTGGGTTGTAGTGGGCGATGCAGGCGTAACAGTCAAGGAAGGTGGTGAAGGTGAAATCGGATTGGCAAGTATAGGTGGTTGCACAGACGATGAGTCAACGTTGCGATTGTGGTTCTCCTTTTGAGTCTCAGACTGAGATGTTGTTGATATGTTTATGTTTGACGCGGGATTAGGATTGGTGGTCGATATAGGTAATTTACTGCTATCGCTCGTCGTCGATGTCATATTAACCCTTCCTTCTGGGGACTAGAGTAGAGAAGGATAAGAATGGGAAGGGAAATGGTAAGGGGGATGGATGCGTGATTGTTGGTTGTTGGTTGTTGGTTGTTGGTTGAATGTCAAGTTGAATGATTGTGCGTGTTTTGAATCGAGATTGGCAATGAGAACTAAATGTAGGATTGGGCTTGGACGCGTGTAATGTTGGATTAGGACGATTGTTTGCTCTCTTTTTCTAATGCTCATTACATTTCAATTGTTTACATTTCCTAATGTTCACTTGTCTCTGTTTACGTATCCGCCCATCCTGGTGTGATATCAGTCACTGTTTGATTGATTTACATTTTTCTCACTTGTTCCGATCACTATGCAGTAATTTGACAACCAACCCATTCCCTGTCTCTTCCTATTGTACGGATACATGACCACATCTTGCATCTTGCCATCGCCAACACCCGTCAATCCTCGACGACATTGCACGTTGTTCCTGACAGGGTTATGAACCTCAGCGGGAGTGTGCAAAAGTCTCAATTGAAATTCCCTATTTTAGCACAAAGCAGGAGTGGCATTTTATCAAATCGTAACGTACAGGATGTGGCAACTAGTCCCTCGTTCCTGTTGACCACCAAGCATTAGAATCTCGGAGACCTCGGCTTTTAGTTTGCTTCTGCGGTCACTGCATGTAATGAACAGTACTGAAACCGATGCACATCATACATGATGGAACAAAGGATTGAAATGCGGTGATGACTTTGACCTGATGACTTGTATCAAGTATTCCAATGAATATACGTTCTCTGAACGTCGTCCTTTCGGTAGGCGCCATAGAATATATGTAATGTTATTCTGGCAAGTCTGTTCCTACCCACTGAGAGTGTTCGAGGCGGAATGCCCCCCAGAATCCATTCGGATGAAAGCTCATATTCACCCAATGAACTCATGGAAGAAGCAGCACTTGCCAACGTCATGAATTCAGTGGTGTATGAACGGGCGAAATGAAACTTTATAGAGACATACGCATCTCTAATGACTGGTGATGGGAAAGGCATAACCCGAGATGAACAAAGAAAGATGGATGAAGAGGCCACGAGCCTTGCGAAGTGGTTAGTCAACAACTTTAAGAAGGACTCAGTACCTGAAGAAGGCACTGGTAACCGAACTCAGAGATGGACGCACCCCTGGGTAGCAAAGTTCCCACTTTCTGGTACATCTCACATCCTGTTGAAGGGCATCTCTAGAAGTAGCTGGTAAGAATTTGCATACACGTCGGGCACTCTCTTGACATGTATTGCATGTATGAATCAGCGTATAGGGGAGTGAACTTGCAAGGACAGCTGGCGCTTCTGTATACTTGATTCCCTCCAGCCTGTTGGGCAGATTCGTGATGTAAATGGACATCCATTGTCTCAAATCAAATGTTCTGCGTAATTTAGCAACAAAATGAACAATTGAATGCTCGTGCACAAAGGAGGGAGTGTCATACCTTCCAGCAGAAGTCCATTGATTCAGTCACCTCCAAGATCGATATTTTGATCAACGTTATAAGAATACGTTATGGCTGATTTGCAGTTATGATTACCCGCTACCCTGATGGCCCATTTCACACCCCTTCACAATCTTTATCCAGTATCTGGTCAAGAATCGGATCATCAGTCCCATCATTTCTATCGCCTAAATCTTCGCGGCAGATTTCCCATCCTATAAATTCCAATCAATCTCGCTAATCCACATCTGGAACTACCTCAAGCGATGCAAGTCACCACAATTTAGCATTGGAAAACATGTTGCAGAGCAGCCATACACTTTCGCTCATCGCAATGATTTTACATGTTTTTGCACGATCATTTCTCTGTGAGCACCATGGAACTGTCTGCAATGTACTGAAAAGCAATGTGTATCCAGTTTGCCACTCCGAAGGCCATGACAAACCATTGAGATCACGATCCTTTGGTTTATACCCCTCTCTTCTCATAATTCAATGCTTCAGGTGGCTTTCGTGATGCAGTACGCTTCTAGGAATGGCGTCAGTTTTTCTCATGGGCAGCATCCTCTCTCTCACTCGACAGATGTGAGCGAAAGCACCCACAGCCGGTGTGTCCAGCTAACTTTCGCTTTTCTAGCTTTATAAGCGACTGCTCACATTCGTCTTCAACATTACATTCGTGACACAAGCTGCAGTGGTTATCCAAATACACAGTTCCAATGGATCAATCAAGAGACACATCGTCACAACAGGGTACCAGTGGCATCGATGAGCTTAGCCGACTTTTTCGTAGCACAATGCACAACCGACTGGAGATGATGGCTATGCAGCAATAAGACCCTCAGGTCCTTGCGAGATTACATGTGAAAATGCAAGTTTATCTCGACAGTCCGTCGTTGCAGCGCAAAGAGGCAATTATCAACTTGCTTTAGTCCTTTTGCAGAGACAGATGGATAACAATCGAGAAAAAACAGATTTGATAGGCAGTTATTGTGATGGTGTCTCACAATTCACCCAAAGCAACCATCGGTTGATGTCTCAGCAGGTTCTCCCTTGGTTGCAAGACGGGCACCGAGGCGCCCAATCCACTGAAAGGGTTTCCCTAGACTCAGAGCGCCTTCAATCTTCTGGCCCTAGAGATGCAGAACAACTGTATGAGCCCGATGCAGCAGGATATCATTCGGATGACGAAGAGCCGGATCAGGATTTCACTTCTATTACCAAATCTCAGGCAGGTCAGATTGGGGATATCAGTCGAGGGGATGAAGCGGCAGCAAGAGACACTAAACATTCAAGCGGGGATGATTCGAACTACACTAACACTCGAAGGGATGGTCAGACCTCATGAGACGTGGGATTGATGGGATCCACTGCTGATTGAGAAGTTCACATGAGTGATGTTTATAGCTGATGAACTCAGTAGATGGCCCTCGGGGCAGGAGGGACACATGTCAAAGCACGTAAGCTGACAAGTGTATTGGGGAAATTCTGGTGGCGGTCTGTATATCCATACTGCATGCATGTGATCGGTATGCACTTTGTTTCAAATAGCCTATGGCGAGACAATCAGCTCCTGAAGGGCAAACGGCACGTAAACGAGAACAGTTCACATCTCGCACGGGGCGTCCCTGCATGTACAGTACTGTATGAAATCTTGCTCCTTTAGGATTACGTCAATGGCGATCCCTTGTGGGGTTCAATCCATTCTTCTACTCTACTCGAATCAGTATTTTCTCGCAACGACAAAAGTTCACCTGTGGAGTGTCCGATGGTAGGTAGATTTATGACTGCTTTCCATGCAGATCACCATCGCTGTCTGCCATCTGCACAATCACTTGTCTGAAGCGGGAACCCAACAACTTACTTATCGCGCATCGCATCCCAATTCTGATACTTACAATCTGATCACACGATGTCAGTGCCACAAGACTCTGCCTCTGAGAAGCTCAACGCCAATTCGGTTCTGCTCTCGAATGCTGCAGCCGAACCGACCAATTCCGATTTGTCAGCCGATTCTCGACCTAAGATCAGAATACTCGAATCAGTTGACGAGACAACGTCTCTAAGCACCTTGGGACGTCTGGCAGATCATCAACTTAAAGAAATGACGTACTATTGCTCTTATGCTATGATCGTTCACAGTCATAACGAGAGAATTCGAAATGACAGCTTGGCGAGCAGGGAGGAGTTCGACTTCCTGAGAACCATGACGGCCGCCATGTACGATTGGAAGAAGAGGAAGGACGAGCGTTCTGCTCAAATAGAAAGTGCAGTGCAACGAGTTGAAGTAGACGAGGATGACATATAGGCTTTTGATACGTGTGGTGCTGTAGTAAAATGCCCAAGAGTGAATAAGAAAGTGATCTTACAGTACATATGCTGCCCAGTCAGGCTCATGAACGTTGTGGTTCTTCTCCGGTAGAATTGTATGTAGATCGTGGCGCTCCCTAATCGCCCGATTGACAGGATCCAGAATCCAGATTGCGACGATGCTCAATCGTTCGAACTGTTGTCTCTTGCATGCTTCGGGGTGTCATGTTGCAGTCGGTGTTCTCCCTTCCTGCGAAACAGCTCCGAATGATGTCTCCATTCATGTTCGTTTCCTTTTAAGCTTGACTTGATCAATTGAAATCATATCCGATAGATATCGGGTATATAAGCAAGCGACTCTCCACGAGCACAAGATCTGAACTGGCGTCCCATATTCTATATACCTGGCCACCGAAGAACTAGGACTCAACGATCCAACAGAAATGTCAGGAACGAGCTCTCAACTCGAACGTGAATCACTAGAATACCTTCATATCAAGCTCTTAGACCAACTACGCCGACCACATTACTATTGACCACTTTGGGTCTTGGGAGAGAGCACTCATGGTAGAATACAAGCTATCGAAAGGAGACTCGCCTCCCTCAAACCTATGGACGTGACATATCAAGATCAGACGTATCACCTGAGATCATCCTTGGAAGCTAATTCGCATCCTGATCGACTGTCAGAGAAGATTAGTAATCTGGCTGAAGGGTATAACAGGTCCACGTTGACGATTCGAAATTATCAAATTTCGAAGCACCTCTCACAAATCAAAGGAGAAAATACGAAATATTGGGATGAGAGGGTTGAGAAGGAGGAAAGTAGGTTGTGGGAGATTGAAGAGGAGATATTGAAAGTCTCACTTGAGGGGACAAGTGAGGTTGAACGAAATAGTGATGCAGGGTAGAGAGAGTCGAATGGATGGCTGTGATGTCTTTTTCTGATATGTATTGTGGATGTGTGTCATCAAGCGCATTGTTGAAAGTAGTCTGGAATCAGTCGATCAGCAGTGACTGAATACGACAAACAATCCATTTTGGAGATGAGATAGCTCAATCATCAGTTCTCCATACCTTCCCAACTCAGCCTAGTTGCTATTATCCGTATCTTTGTTGTCGTTTCGTAAGTCATACTAATACATGATATGTCCTAGCCATTCTACTGCCCACCAGGAACTATACAAACCACCTCCATTCTCCCTATTGCTATCTAATGCGAGATGGTATGTCCACCATGTTCATGTGCGGGTTTCGAAGCGAAATAATCATCGTAGATCACGTAGGCGGTGAATGCTACTATCGCTGTACCTAATCCTGGGAACATGCTCCTACGAACGAATAGACAATAATCAGTTAGCAAACCAGCTATGGATGGATGATGATCCGTTTAAGAGATATTCCCAGAAGGTTAACGGTGATTTGATTGGTGTAAGATACGCCCCATATGCGCTTTTGCACTCATAGATTGATTTGAGTACTGAATATAGACTGAACGACTTACCTGAACATTGCTCGGTTGCTAAATATGGGTGATTTCCTCCAAGCTTCTCTGGCAGCCCATGGATCACGATACTGAGGGCCTGGCATCTATGGGGGCGAAGGGGTTGAATTAGCTGCTATGAGTTGGTTTTGACGATTGGATCTCTCTCCTGATGAGCAGATGAGGACGTACGCTGGTGTGTTTTGTGGTTTGTTTATGGGATGAGATGGAGGACAGGACAGGGTATGTAAGGTATTGATGATCTTGGATGCCATATAGTCCAATATTGAACATTGAGCATCTCGAACAAATAACAGTCTCAGCATAGGTCAGTGGTCAGTAGTGGTGGTGGTATCGGAGATGTGCGGTGATTGACCGATGTGGCACTTTTCAAAAGTAAGCTAGTGATCTGCTAACGTAGTCCCTTTGGGTGATTTGATGCTCACCTCTCTCACTCACACACAAGCACACAACCACACTCTTACGCCTCTTAGCCTCCATTTCGGTTGTTGAAAAATTACTTGTCTTCCTCATCGCATCCCACAAACCATCTCAATCTACACTACCTCAACGAACATACTCCGTCACTTGCCACTGCAAACACGGCCTGTACGAGGAAGGATAGCCCAAGTCACTGATTGCGGTGGATATAGCATTAAACGCGACTCGACTATCACACTCCGCCGCTAATGACCACGACATCCCTTCTCGCTCTTCCTCTACTACTTTGTTAATCGTCTTATTTCCCCCGGCTCATCGTCAACTCGTTTAACCCATGTCCCTCCGTTCGCTGAGGGACACCCTCTACTCCCTCACCGGTTCCGTCCCTCAAGACTCTCAAGTCACGATGGACACTGAGCCAGTGTGGGTGGCAGCTGGGGACGGAGTCTGGTCAGACGGTAATGGTCATGGTAATGGTTTATTCGGTTGGCGTAGCTTGGCTTCAGGTCTAGGTTTTGGTCATCACTCTCATCAATATCATCATCATGGTGTAACGGATTGGAGAAACTTGTTCTTCTGGTTGGCAGTTTTTGCTATATTGATACTTTTCGGTTAGTCGTCATTCTCGTAATCTCTCGAGATCTTGTTTCTCTGTAAAATGAAGAAGATGAGCACGTATAGCTGACTACTGATTTATTCGCTTCAGCTGTCATTACGAACCCGACTGAATCGTCTTTCCGAGCTCACTTGACTGAACTTTCCTTCAGAAGGCATTTGGCGGATATCAGACGATCTGAGACAGATGAAGTAACTCCGTTGACAGATGAACAAGCTCAGTTACCTTCGACATCTCCTTCTGCACACACTGCTACACCTGACAGAAGAGGGTTTACACCTGGAACTGGAACCGAGACGCCTACGCACACAATCGCGCCATTCCGCTTTGCCAATCACGTCGCCATATCGCTTCGTACCCCGACACTATTATATCGGTCATTCTTGATATGTTCAATCACTATAACATCACCTCTTGCACCTCCTGCTTTTCTATTGGATCAAGCACCTCATCTCCTCAAGGGGAAACATGCTTCACCCACAGTGAAGGAAAGACATGTGCTCTGGTTTGGTTGTATGGGTCACTGGTCATTGGTCGGTCTCGTACCGACTAGTGTAGAATGGGCATGGAAGTTTTTGAAAAGGAGCGAAAGGGAAAAAGGAAGAAAGAAAAACTTGGATAAGGCTGGTGTACTTGACATGAGGGCTATTCAGAATAAGGAAGATACTGCTCCAAGTGGTATGTCGACTTGTTTCATAGTGTATTGCCTGAAGCTGACGTGAGATACCATAGTCAAAGCTGCTATCGGTCATGCCATGTCGGCCTCGAAAGGCATGCGACGAACCGATTCCAGTACGAACCTCACCGAATCTCTACCTTTACATTCTCATCCTGCACAGCTATCTGCCAGCCCTCTAGCGCCCGAATCTCGTCGACCGTCTCTTGTCAACCTAATCGCTTCACCGCCTGCAACTGCCACCCTTGATTCACCTGAGATCGCCAATTCACCTGTGATAATAGCTCTCAAAGCCGAATTGACTGCCGCTCAGACTGTTCTGACGGATCTTCAAGCTCAGCTCACATCGCACGAACAATCGGTTTCAGACGCTCACGCTCATCTGCAGAAGAATCTTGACGAAGTGCGAAATCGCCGCAAGGAGGATGATGCAGAGCGTCAGGAATTGAAATCTCGGACGAAGAGCTTAGAGGAGCAGAAACGACAGGCTGAAGCTGCTCGTCGTGAAGCTGAGAAGAAGTTGAAATCAGTGGAAGGTATAAGGGATGGATTGTTATCTAAGATATCTGCTGCCGAAAGTGAAATAAAGGAATTGAAAGGGAATATGGAAAATAGTGAAAAGAATGTAAGAGTAATACAGGAAGAAGGAGGTAAACATGTTGTCTTGACTCAATTAAATGTTGAAGAACGTAAGAAAGAAATGGATCTAGTTGAGAACGAAATTTTGGAAATTGAAAATCGAAATGAAGATTTAATCCAACTGATCAAAGATGCTGAAGAAAGGTTGAAAAAGATAATTGAAGATGGAGAAAATGCTAGAAAGATCAAACCGGAAGAGGAAATGATGATGATGGCTGCAGCTTATGAAGCTGCCGCTCAAGAAGGTTACTTACATAGTGGCTATCAACCCTCTCATCATGGTCCGTCACCTGTTCCACCTCCGCCTGGTCCACCGACAGGGGGAAGGGGTGCTCAGCAAGATCAATGGCAAAGTCAAGCTGCAGCATATATGGCTGAAGCAGGTATGCCTCATCTGGGATACGACTATACCGCTCGACCTGCCCATTCCGGTTCGACAGGATTCGGTCATCTGTCTAAACATCCTAATCCCAATTCAGCTTCTTCAAGAGATTTGGAAAGTATGCGTAGACCTGATATCTCAGGATTTGAAGATTTCGGTCCTGGTACGGCCTTTGGGTCTCTGGCTTCACATGCTCATTCGCAAGGAAATCAAATCAACCGATCGACTACACCTCAACCGCCAAGCGATTCCGAATCGGATATATACGGTCAAGATCCAGGTTCACCCTACGGTGGATTCTCCTCTTCCAACCTTTTACCTCAAGGCTTGTTCAGATCGTTGGAAGGTGATCAGACGCCTTTTGTCAGTGGGGACGAAGAACTACCTGAAACTTTTGAAGAACCTTTATCATTTGATTTAGACCAACATCATCATCATCAACAACATCGAGATCCAACCGAGTCTACTTCTACTGATACTACCACGTCGACTAGTACGACCGTTTCGAAATTGGAGAGACAAGCAGAAGATCTCCAAGTCGATTCGGGTAGTAGTGATTCTGATGAAGGTGATAATGAGGATGAGGATGATTGGAAATCACCTTTACCTGAACCTAAATCGTTGAAAGAAACTAAAGAATCGGGATATAAGAGATTAAGTTCCAGTTCTGCATCGAGATTAGTACCACCAGCTCCTACTGGGTCGGCATCACCCAATACCCTGTCGGCTTTACCTTCGTTATTACCTGGAAGTAGAAGATGGTTCTCTGGTACGGGAGTAGGAACATTATCGAATGATAATATACCTTCGACCGCATCTGCCTTTGGAGGATTCATGCATTCGACCACATCGAATGATTCCTTGAACTTACCAGGTTATGAGAATAACCCTTTTGCTCCTACCTCCAGCGAGAAGAAGGCCCTCGCGAACAAATGGGGACCTTTCGGTACTTCTGGATCGGATAACAAATGGGCTTCAGCTTTTGGACGTGGTAATACCAACGCGAAAGATAATGAAGATGATCCGATATCCAATGGATGGCCCAGTACCTCGCCCGCCAATGGTAATGGGAATGAGAATGAGGGAAAGAAGCCATTTAGGTTTTTCTCGTTGAGAGGGAAACCCACCACTGGAAGTACCCCGCCTTAGGTGGATCAGGTAGACCATTGGTGTTACCTTTACTTGGTTACTTGAAAAAGGTTAGGTGCATGGGAAAGGTCATACTTAATGGTGTAGTTTCTTGGATCTTGGAGAATGTAAGGGTGTTGGGTATCAATTGCGTCTTTCTTAGATGCATCTCTCTGTTATACCTGTTTCGTCTACTTTCATAAATCGGATTTATCGATAACAATGTAGTTCAATTCGCACCTGTCATGGATATACATCCTGTATCGGTTGCTTATATAGTAGTTGATAAGGTATGATAGGTAAATGTTCAAGAGAGATGTCATCGTTCTTTCTTTATCGTCAATGCCAGTCAATGTCACTCAATAAACTCAATTACTTCATGAACTTTGAAGATTGGAAGTTGTGTATGGTGTATGGCACAGATATAAGTTGGCATATGATGGGATATACATAATGTAGTCAATATACAAGATAAGATCTTGAATCTATATACAACGCTAGACTACGTGCAAGTTCACTTCGAATTCCAATTCCAATTGCGATAGTGATAAATTGATAAAGGCGATAATAATGCTCCTTGCCTTATTCACATATCATATCTCCTACTTTACTGCTAGTTCCCTTCTTCGTAATCCATCTTTGACATCACTTCTGATACCATATCTCCCCCCTATGTTATGTTTGGGGCAATCATGCAAGAAGAGAAGGGAAAGGCATTTCCTTCGTAGGTTGTAACCTATCATCCGATATTGACATTCAGCTCAAAATATGATTGATCAAACGCCTTCAAGCGTTATTGATTGAATTGTAATTTTGCCAAACATGATAGGATATTGAAGGAGACGTACCAATTCTTCTCATCATACACTGTCTCCTGGGCACCTTCAATCATATGAAATGTATAGATAAATCTCGTTTTGTCAGAATGGTTAGGTGGTGATTTATGCATTACGCTTCCTGCGATTCATCACTTTATCAGTACTACCCTTGGTCAATCTCTGTAATGTCATCAATGGCACGTAAACTATCCTGTACGACGGAAAGGCTGCATGACCAGGCCAACTCACCATGAATCAACACTAATGTACCGGCCTTACAGTCAGCTTCTTTCCACCCATCCATCTCATCCCAATTCTCCTCGTTGTTCTTTACCTCGGGTATATCGATGAATGTCGTTCCATTTCCTGAAGGGTCTCGAACGAATCGTGAGGAGATACGAGCCGTTTTATGTGATCCAGGTAAAAATGACTATATCGGTCAATCAGAATCCGATGACATGTACCATCATAATCAGTAAGGTGAATTTTTGACGTTGTGATGATGAGGAGGAGGAGGAGAGGAAACTCACCAAACACCCATTGGTAGGTGTACAATCTTCAAGGGCAATCCAACAGCCTATAGCACTTGGTGGATCGGTGTAGAGGAAGGTCGAATCATTATGACATGGCACTGTTGATGTTACCATCAGAAACATAGCGATTGATAACAATGGATATTAGGTATCAAACATTTCACTCACCTGTACCACCAATTCTAGGTTGTTTACAAATGATCATACTTTGCAATACCCTCGGATCCTCTTGTTCACCTAAATCGCTAGCTACATTTTTGATCTTGTCGTTCTGTAATGTGTACTTGTTAAATACTGGGTTGAGGACGGCTAAAGCATGTCCGATCTTGTTGATTGATTGAGCGGGAGGGACGAGTAATTTGGCGGGTTGAGAGACTGTAGCTGGTGAAGTAGAAGATGGTTCGAGGAAATATCGTATCTATCAATTATATTTATAATACATCAAAATCAACATCACGTTCTACAAAGGTGAATGAATGTGGGATATGAGAGGAGGGATAGGACTATGGTGACTCACCTTATCACCTGAATTCAAGAAATAATCATCCCCTACGTGCTCGCCATCCGCAGCTGTCTTGAAAGCGGTCTAAGGATATATCATACCATAGTGTCAGTCCAGTGTCGATGGGGTGTTATTTGTATCGATAACAGGATTTTGCACTCAGTTGAATGTTGGAAGAAGGATACATTTCTGGCTCATTGGTTGATTGACACTCACCAAGGGATGTCCCTCGATATCAAACTCATCACATAAGCTCTTAGCTTCCAGGTGCGAAGAAAGACGGTAAGAGTAGATATCCATCGGATTTCCATTGTTCGAGCTGAGTGGGAGTAAGGACGGGCGACATGATCTCTGATTTATGTATGTCTATCGATCCGACTGTCGATAAGAAAGAAGAAGAGAAAAAAGGGGAAGGGAATGAATGTTGAAGGTTCCGTTTTGATATGATCGATATGTATATAGTGTATTGAGATGGTACGAGCCGGTCGAATGCTGCCTAGGCCTCGTATTTTGAGTGGTATTGTGATTCTTTGCTTCTCTATCTGACGACGATCAATGTTGAGACGCAATGAATGATCGGCCGTTATGACATCGGGATGAACATGATGATAGACAGATAGATAGGCTCGATCAAAATTACTTGTAGCATCGAACCGAGATAACGAAACCGCACATATCCGGTTCATCGGGAACACCGAACACGTGGCTAACAAGGCGTATCGTACAAATCAGGAGATGGTATAGTAGTCCCACATAACGAAAATAACAAAACGATGGCATTGAGTACAACATCATGGATCATATATACAGTGCAGTACATGCTATTTGGGACACTGATATGTTGTCATACTTCCCACCTAAAGATTCACCTTACAATTTCATCTTGGCGTATGGTACGCCCGCTGTCAATCCTCCATCTATCGGTATAGCTTGTCCGTTCACATAAGACGAGTCGTCTGCTCAATTGCCAAATCATCAGCTTGCTTGTTTATATTTCATTCAGAACGACAAGGCCACTCACCAGAAGCTAAGAACAGGGCTACTTGCGCTACCTCTGTCGAGGGGGAAAAAAAAAGACATAATCAGATGATGAGACATAAAACATGTCAATCTTGAGTGATGTTGTTCTGCACTTACCAGATCCCAAACCTTGTCTGTGAGCAGGATTCAATACCCCCATCTTATCGGATTTACCAGCCGCTTCGGCCAGTGTGAACATGCCTCTAGTCATGTCAGTCTACATCAAGATTCAACAAATATCAGCCTCGACGATCAATCTAGCATTGCAGGCTCATAACATGATGATGAGCCAAAGCGTTGGATACGATCTCCATGCTCACCTCGATTAGTCCAGGACACAAAGCGTTCACTCTGATGTTATACCCTGCCAAATCATATGCGGCGGTCTGAGCCATTGAGACTACCGCTGCTTTCGAAGCTGAATAGGGGATTGGACCAGCATTGGCTTTTAGTCCGGCGACTAAGCAGTTGACGGGACCAAGTTTAGCTGAATCCTCACACTGTCTACAAGGAATATCGGTTTGCATGGAGTGAATAGGGAATGGAAAGTCCGACTCACTCGAAGCTGTCAATAATATACTTCCACCAGGAACTTTTTTACCTTTCTCAGGCGATACGATCTTCATAGCTTCCGAAGCATACTTGATAGCTATAAAAACTCTGCTCAGGGAATTATCAATCAGTTCCAAACCAAAAACACTCGTATTTATTTTAATGTGTATTTTACAAGACCCAGGGTATTCACGACAACTCACCCCAAAGCATTTATCCTCATGACCTCATCAAATTCCTTCTCATCAATCTTACTGACAGGTCTAGCAAGGGATTGCAAATCTCCTATGGCCTTGTTCACATCTTGCGTAGTGTTTCTAGGTCTGATTTGAGATACACCGGCATTGGCAAAGAAGAAATCTAAATGACCATTTTCTTTAATCACCTGCGAGATAAGGTTGGATATAGTGGAGGGAGAAGCTGCATCGGCTTTGAGGATTGTAATCTACCCAAGGTCCATCAGCGTCGTGATGAGATCAACGATATTCTAAATAGGTGGACACAACCCACCTTGGTAGACGGATAGGTTCTTTCCAACCATTTCTTGAGATTTGGTAATGCGGTATCATCGTAGTCTATCAGATATAGGTGTTTTGCACCTACCAGAAATCAAGTATAGATAAGTATTATCATGAGTCACATATTTTGATCTCACTCACCGTCTCTAGCAAAAAGTTTCGCGGCAGCAGTCTAGCCCTCTTCCTATCAGCCTACCGTTCCTCTTCTTTCTCTTGATAGAATAGGTGTACTGTACTCACGCCAATCCCACTCTCAGGTCCTACACCCGTAATAACTCCAACCTTGCCATTCAACTTCCCACTACCCTTTGTACTTTCAGCCCGTCGTCTGACACCCTCCAAAGCCTCTTTTCGTATTTCCTTGAGTTGCGCTGCACCCGACGAACCTGCAGGTCCACCTCGGACAGTGCCAATCGTCAAACCCTCTGTATTACCAGAAGACTGATCATCGAATGCATCGAAGTCAGTACTTTGCTGTAATCTGTATTTGGATGTCATAGTTGTACGGATACGAATGGCTGATCTGGGTATGATAGTGAGGGAACGAGTAGACTTTATGGCTCTGATGGAGAGCATACTTGACGATGCCAAAGAGATGAAATGAACGGGAGAACAGGAGGAAGATGACTTACAGTGTGTTTGGTGCTGGTCATGTTGTTGATGGCTGATGGTAGTGGTGGAAGTGGGGGGAAAATGATGGTCAAAGGAAGGGTGGGTAGGGTACACACACGCAAAGGTAATGGTTCGACTTGAAACAGGGTAGATATCTAGATCAGTGCGGGTCTTTGACGGAGAGCTGACTCGAGACGACTGAGCTTGTCGAGATCCAAGTCACCAAGATTGAGCTGGAGTAGGACAGCAAGATGGTGTTGACTTGCTCGTGCACAGTATTCATCTTAGTCTCACTTGACTTGGGACAGTCAACATGGATCCCATATGCACACGATCGGCTGATGTGGTAACCGGGCCATGTTGAAAGGATCCGGACATTCCGGAGACATCCACGTGTTCATCATCACCTCCACTTTCCTCTCAACCGTCTCAACGTCATTCACCGAAACAGGACAGATAGACAGCATATAATCACAGCGACCCTTCCATCACCACCTTCTACCTTATTTCATCTCGATCCTATCCAATGATCACCTCTTCACTACTCAAGCTCAGAATTACACCTTACACCAAACAGATCATATCCAGAATGTCATCCTCAGCTACCAACACCGCTACTTACAAATTCAACCATACCATGCTTAGGATCAAGGACCCAAAGGTCTCGATCCCTTGGTATGAGAAGGTATTGGGTATGCAGGTGAGTCCTTACGACATGATCTCACAGTCTATGTGTATATGCCTAAGTGGAAATATGGAATGTGTGACTGATGTTTGATGGCACAAACAGAAATTCAGAGAGTCGCCAGGCGGTGATTTCACCAACTACTTGTACGTTCAGCATACAATTTACATCTATCCATTCATCCTCAATGTGGTCAACAGCTTCGATACAATGTACAAGATGAGCTAAACCATCGCAATCCGTGTTGATAAATAGCCTCGCCTTCCCAGCTGGTTTTGGCGATAAAGCGAATGCCTCAGATGACGAGAAAGCTTCAGTCATGTTGAGCAGAGAAGGTGTATTGGAATTATGCCATAATTGGGGTACAGGTGAGTCCGATTGTCTGTATGTTCAACTCAGGTGTATAAACATATACCAGTCATGACAGAAGACCGTCATATCATCGAAAAAAAAAGAGAAAACAGGATTCTTCAGCTGACGCCCATTCTTTCCCTATGGCAGAATCCGATCCAAACTTCAAAGGTTATGCATCAGGTAACGAAGAACCTGGAAGAGGCTTCGGACATATCGCAGTCACTGTCGACAACCTCGAAGCTGCCGTTAAAAGATTTGACGAATTGGGTGTGAAGTTCAAGAAGAGACCTGAGGACGGTAAGATGAGAGTGAGTCAATTTTCGGATATACCATATACCGCAAGGGGAAGATCAAGGGCAAGGAGATGGACTCGACGAAAGCGAAGAAATGTCTCGAGGATCAACGGGAGATCAGGTCCAGCTGGGAGATCATACTGCGATCATATCTCTCGCTCCTCTCATGTGTGATAGGGACAGAGTGTCAAGATGAACATGAGAGGTGCAGAGGAAGATACCAAGGTTCATTGATCTTGGTAGAGTAGAGGACGCGGGGGATGAGGGTGAGATGAAGAGATGCGACAACGTACGAACAACATAGCTAACATCAATTTGTCTTCTTTCACCAAAGCACATCGCGTTCATCTATGATCCTGATGGATACTGGATCGAGATTCTCGCTCACCAAAAATAAGCTGGATTACATCCGCTGAGAACTGCTTGCAGGCAATATCAGGATCATAATCACAGAGGTGTTGTCGGAAAGCAAGGAAAATCAAGGGTAAGAAGAAGCAATCAAGTACGAGTTAGTCTATATGCATTTAGGTGGATTTTCGAGTGTCCGATGAAAAATCATCGAACTTCTTGCTTACACATTTACATGAGCTTTTATGAGCATTGTTTCTCCGTCTCCTCCATGGTAGATTACCGCTCAACGAATGTGGATTCGATATATGCGCTACGCAATGCTTCTAACTTTGTACTGGCAGATCACAGGGCTATCGCGCACGTGCCTCGTCACCGACACGTGGCATGGCCATGACGTTGGCGGCAAAGTACTCAACCCCTCAGCTCTCACATGGATTGATTGCTTTTCATGTTCCTCCATATCTCTATCTGCACCTTCACTCTTGTAACACCTGGCGTCTCAAGTCTCCCTAAGCATCAGCGCAGAGAATCCCGGCTTATAGGACATTGCTTCAAGATGGATCTAGTACCCTGTACGTCTTAACACAGAAGAGACCAACGTTCCCGAAAGGTATACTGATACCTTTCCTTGTTTATACCTTTAGTCATGTACTTTGAAAAGCAGGAGGAAGGGTCTTTACTATGTAAGTTGGTAATTCACTCGTCTACAATTCATATGCTGATAGTTTTCTGTCCATTCAGGCGCTCAGCATTGCTTGTAAACTCCCTATCAACTGTACTTCCGCTGATAGCTATGGAATAAGCTTACCTTTCTTCCTCCTTTTTCAGGAATAATGTCCTTCAACAATTCACATATACAGAATGGGATCTTGCAGATATAGCCAAAAAGTATGTTCGCTACCTGACATCATCTTTACTCCTCTCTTCCCGTATCAAGCATTAGCTGATATATGTATGTGTGATCGTACCCAATCACAGATTGGACCAAGCTGAAAATGCTACTCTGGACGTATCTCATCAGCTCAAGAAATCATACAATTTCGATGATACTGGTTATTTTTCTATATCAGTTTTGGAGAGGGCACTGGAAGTTTGGGATTTAAGTTTGGTTAGATGGAGAGGTGAAGCTATGAGGGAATATCAAGAACATCCAGAGTAAGTTTTCGTTCTTCCTTCCTCGATTTACTTCCAATGCTAACTCAAATTGTATTTGTATACTCTTCCCAGAGAGCAAGTCGCATTCATCCTCAATTTATCATCTCACTGGTTTCCCCTTCGAAGATTTTCGACATACCCTCCCCACTCATCTGCTACTAAGAGATGGTACAACCTCAATTCCTTCTTACCCCAACCGGAGTGGATCTCGCCTACCTATCTGAGAATGGTCCTCACCCAAGCTGAACAAGAGGGATACTCGGTTTTCGTAGTGCGCAAGACCGTCGTGGGAACAAGGGAAGGCGAAGATGCAGGTGAAGGTCAAGGATGGCAGGATGGTGGGATAGGTGTCTTACCTGAATGCATGGCAGATACGATGGCTGTAGAATTGGGTGAACCGGTTGGTAGATCCGGTGCCAGTGGGAGCATGTTCTCTCAACCTCCTTCTAGCGCTACAGGAGGAATTGCTGGACGTGAGTATTCCCTTCTACTATAGCATGTTTGAAATGCTGATGTAATGTTGATGATTGGATCTGGACGTACTAGCTTCTCATGTTGGGACATCCATCAACCCCGACACTCCCTCGGTCGATTTCCCTTCTTCTTCCGGTGCGGGCCCATCCTCACCACCTGTCCCGCGAAGAAGAAGGAGGCAAGAAGATTTAGTTCCTGAAGATCCTATTGCTATCGATTCAGACGAATATAGTAGACCAGCAGTGACACGTACGAGACAATCATCTAATCGATCTACCCCCGGTCCAACACCCGCAGTGGATATATTCGATAATCAGACTTTCCCCTTGGGCCACGGTGATGGAGATGGAGATGAAGATGAAGAGATACATTCTGAGGAAGCTGAGGGCGAAGGAAGAGTTGGGACAGCCAGAGATGATATATTCGGATATACAGGACCGTCAGATTTCCAATTCCATTCAAGAAGTTACGACGATGAAGATGAAGCTTTACAAGCTGCGTTAAAAGCTTCAATGAATGATTTACCACCTGGTTGGAAACCTCCTCCGGAATTACCACCGAAAATCGATTCTCCCATTCTCAAATCACCTGATCCTACCACTTCTACTTCGGTGGTACCCCCTGCGCAACCGTCGGAATTTAAATCTACTAAGAAGGAAGAACAGAAAGATGTCGAGGATGAGGAAGAGGATGCGGATGATGGACCGGCACATGAACCGTCTCCAGGTGAGCTTATCGTGTCTGTAGGATCGGATCAAGCGGAGTTTGAACTGACTTTTTTGGTTTTTCGGATGAAAAAGAGGAAATTCGTAGACGAAGATTAGCCAAGTTCGGTGGACAGTGAACCGATCGGATATTTTTTAGCGTACTGTATGAGAAATCCAAATATAAAAAGGACTCTGATTTTTATTGTGTAGCATGTAAAGCCGTTAGATTTTCCCTTGAGATTTGGACTTGTTCAATGAATAGCATTATCAAGGAAATGCATATGAATACAATCATGTCTCTCTTATTTCTCAATACTATCAATAACCAAAACCAATCCCAATCATTGATAATTTCCATCATTGAGGCAGTTCTGCATTCGGATTAAGGATGTATAGATACAGGAGGATGAGCATTGGAATCGCTAGCAGCCATTGTGTTCCATAGTACGAACAGTATCAAAATATGCTATGTACCGGCATCGAACTCATCAGCAGATGGGATCATTGAGTATCAAAGGGTAAGACTTGACTCACCAGCGACGCAGCATACAGTATGAACAGGCTCCTAGCTCTCTTATTACCTATTATAGCTCTCGTCAGGGAGAATACACCTCTTTCGAGTGGGTTTAACGCTTGTATAGCTCTTTGCGCTTCCTACGGGCCGTCGGATTAGTCATGAAGTCATTACATTAACCCATCAATTGGAGAACAGACAATTACTCACTCTACCTTTAAACGCTTCGAAAGGATTCAAACTCTCATCATATTTATCTTTATATTTCCCAATTTCATCGTCTCTCCTTGCTCCAATCCCTACTCCAACACCATTTAACCCACCTCTTGATGAACTTCCCGGGACATTATATCCACTTATACCATTTGGATTGTTGTTATTGTTAGATGAAATACCGTAAGATCCCATATATCTAACTTTTTCATATAGTTTGAGATTATCAGCTTGAAGGGATTTAATCTCCGTACGAAGATCAGATATGATCTCGAATTGTTTTCTTAATTCTTCCTCTAATTCGGCATTACGTTGTCTGAATCTGTCCCTTTGGGAAGTAACGATGGGAAGGATAGAATTGTCTTGAGCTTGAGTAGCAGGTGATGCTCGACCATCCTGAAGATACATAACACATCAGCAACTAATTGAATAGTTCGACGTGTGTATATGACACTTACAACTTTACTACCACCAATATCTAATCCTTGTAATCCCTTTCCTTCCTTTTCATTATCATCTTTATTATTGATGTTCATCAAATCATTCTCCAACTTCTCCACCAAACTCAATTGCTTGTTTAGGTCCATCTGGAGATTCTCAATGATCTCATCCGTCTTTGAATGTTCAGAATTCAACTCCTCATATGATACTCTCAACTTGGTAAGATCTTCTAACAACTTTCGGTTCTTGGATACTAGCAAGTTCTCAAGTGATCGATTAGACGATTTGTTCGCTACTGTCGCATTTGGATCGGGTAATTTCAGAGAAAGTCCAGATTCTTCGAAGTCTCCTTCGTCTTCTACATCTGAATCTGCTCCTGAAAATTCAACGTACTACATATCAGACATATGTATTAGCTAGATCCATAAGAAAGACATAATAGAGAAAAGAGCTAACTCACTTTCATAATCTCCAATTCTCTCTTAATTTCATCGTAATCACCATACTGCTTCACCTTATTCTTGAGATTCTGAATCTCAGTAGCCTACTCAACAGTTTCCAGACAGATCAGCTGATACATCCCTTCCACGTCGTCCAGCTGATCCCTCGTTGGACGTACCTGAGAAGCGACCTCTTTGGCCAATTCATCTTCCTTTTTCTTCGCTGCTTTCGCAGATTCGGCTTTCCGCTCTTTGATTTGATCCAACGCTCTGAGTAATCTGGAGGCTTCCGCTTCCAGCTCTTCGATCTGAGATTCAAGAGCTTTGACCCTGAGAACGACAACGACGCAATGGTCAGCATCGTGGAACGATGGCTAGGGTTGTGGGGAGATCTTACTTTTCAGCTTGTTGAGATCCACTTCGAACGGATTCTATCTCCGATCTTAACAATTCCTATAGGTGTACTCATCAATGCCGGACTTAGATTGACACGCCCAAAGAATAAAACTTACATTCCTCCTCTCAACTGTAGCCACTCGCTCATTGGCTCTTGATAAATCAGCAGCCACCATATCCAATTCTGCTAATCTAGCAGCAACGTCTTGTTCTGTTTATGACATGATACGTCAGCTTGATTCATGTCGGGAAGAATAAGCGAGAAGCTGGATCAATCACTCACCTTGCCTCTGACTCGCATCCATCAATTTAGCTTGAGTACTTTCGTTCGAGGAGTGCATATCTCTCAATTGGTTTCGAACAGTTTCGACCTGTCTTTGTAGGTCTTTCTCTCTGTTGATATCCCCAATGGTCAGCTAATCCAGACAAGAAGCAGTGAGGGGCTTAGAACTCACCTCTCTTCATAATTACGCATTCTCTCATCGTATTCCGCAT
This sequence comes from Kwoniella botswanensis, assembly GCF_036426115.1. NCBI lineage: Eukaryota > Fungi > Basidiomycota > Tremellomycetes > Tremellales > Cryptococcaceae > Kwoniella > Kwoniella botswanensis. Next base: position 14,077,742 of record NC_088599.1, on the reverse strand, counting down.
TGAGTTCATTCTCTTTCTGATTCACTCTTTCCTGAATCAACTCTTCCATCTGACAAGACAAGTATTGCCATAATCAGCCACACTCTCACTTTCTTTCGTACAATGCAATGTGACATACCTTCTCTTCAATCTGCTCCACTTTATTCTCAGCTTTCTTCCTCCTGTCCTCCGAGTCCTTGTACTCTTTCAAATTCTTCTTCAGATCATTATTCTCTTCCCTCAACCTGCTCAATTCAGATTCCAAGACCCTCGCCTCTGCGATCTTAACAGTCTGGTCGACGGCCGCGTCCAACAGTGGATAAGGATCTGGAGCATCTGCAAGTAATTTGTAGACGTTTAAGAAGGACGTCTCGGATACTTTCGATCGACGAGTGAGGGAATCAATCTCTCCTTGATAGGCTTTTAGGAGGACTTTGATAGCGCTGAATTTCTCTGCGTCGTCTGGAAGCTTCTTGAATTCTATAGATAATCAAAGAATTAATACGGTATCGTCTCATGACTGGTGAATGTTGATTATTGCTGTTCATTGCACTCACCCCTCGTTTGCTCAGCTAATTTCTTCCTACCTACAAGGTTCTCTTTCTGGTTTTCTACCAACTCCAATGCCGTTGAGTCGAGCGATTTCTGCAGCTCCGACAGGTTGATCTCTGTTTTACATGGGATGTATCAGTGCATCGTCGTTCATGTAGCATAATGACAATTTGGCAAGTGCAGAGGCAGATACCCGTCATGTGAGAAGGACGATGATGTGAATCATGTCACTCACCCTTCCATGTCGTCAAAGCAGCAGAGAAGTTTTCTTCCGCCATGATGAGGTTCTTATGACTATCTCAGTAGTCTAATTGAATGATAAGGTATGACCGAGGTGGGATAATGTGATATTGATGTAGATATTGTGTAAGTATACGGTGTATGTGTCTGAGAAAGTTGAGAATGGTCGATTCCAGTGGTGACACGCTCATACAGCAAGGGTCCGTGCTCGTCGCGTGTACCACCGGTTGATATAATGACATGACGAGGTTGATTTGTTATTGTTTTTGCTGATGCTCCTCACATCTCACATTCCTTGTCTCTCAAACAAGCATGCTATCAACCCAGTGACAGCACAGATGCAGACATCTTCATCCTCCTCGTCCACTTCGAGGAACGATACCACTTCTCGATTTGCCAACGTGGATCTGGATGTAGTCGAGAGGATAATCGAAAGGGGCAGACACGCGACTACCTTTCTTCAGATATACAGACCCTATGCAGAGGTATTGCAAGAGTGGTGGGTTCCATGTTCCCGATACGTACATATACATTGAGCTGACTGTCATACTGACCTCCTGACTTCCTGCTGTCCCCCATTTCCTTCATAGCGGTATATCCGAAACGAATGATTCGCTCTATTATGGTTTCCTACTCAAGCTTGGAAATATCAAAGGACCTACTTGGGCTGATAAGTGGGAAATTTGGAAGACCAATGGATCATTCCGAGCGAATCACTCGAATTCACAAACATCTTTGGAGGAGGAGGAAGACGGGGATACAGAAGAATATGAGGTAGACGACCTGAACCAAGATGACCATTCATTCTCACAATCGCAATTACCAGGTCTACGAGCAAGAGTACCTTTCTTAGCTTCAGCTTCGTCAGATATAGATGAGGGGTTCGCACCGTCAAATCATGAATATCAAAACGAAGGTGTGAGCTTCATCAACCAGCTCAGACCAAGTCCGAGGAAAGAATTAGAATTGTCCAAACGAAGAGACCGTAACCGTAGCCGTACGTATGGACAAGGACATAGTAGGAATGGGTCAAGATCATTAGTTGGATATACACCTGATCAATCCTTCAATGGCGATAATCATACAAATGATCTCTTAGATTTCGATCCTCCTATCAGAACTTCAACCCCTATTGGTCGATCACCAAAATATCAACAGCATAGCAGTACAAACCCACCTGCATATTCCGATTCTATCTCAGTATCAGATACAAATCAACTAGTAGATCAAGCTACAGAAGATTTCTCTGCTTTAGGTCTTGGGTTCGTCACTCCAAGGCCCAAAAACAAAGGCACATACTCCCCTGTGATACTGAACGAACCCGAACGAAGCTGGATAGATAGGGTTGATGAGATCACTGAGGGTAAGAGAAAGTGCATGGAAAAGAAGGCAGATGATTATTATAATCTCGGATTGATGGGTAGATGTTGGGATATGTGGTTTAAGACGTCGGAATTTTATCGGGTAAGTAACTTGCCCTTCTCCAACCTAAGTTATCAAGATTCGTCGACTGTATGGACTGAATGAGTCGTGTTTATAGGTAACGTACAAGAACATCCCAATCGCTCGCGATAACCTCCTACTTCGTCAAGTAATTGAGAAATGGACAAAGGCAGCTCGATATCAACTTTCTCTACCTGGAACAGCAGACCAACATCGTCAATTACATCTCAAGTTATCTGTGATGCGTAAATGGGCAGAGAGGATCAAGGAGAAACGGCTCAGCCTACTTGAGAGCAAATGGTCGGCAGAGCAAAGGTTAAAGGAGATCTTTGAGTTATTCCAGGTATGGAAAGCTGGGGCGGAGAGAAGAAGAATGGAAAGGTGGAAAGGTGATATGGCACAGAGGGTGTCGCGGTTTGTGAATGATCGTGATACGCGAATTATGCGGAACAGCCTCAAGGTGAGTTTTCGAAAATTCCGATCGTAGGATGTGAGCTGATCATCAGAGATTTTATTCATATAGTTCTGGCAAATTGAAACTCTCGGTAGACAAGTTGCCAGAGATCGAGAACGACGCTGGATACATGGGGTTTTCGGAGAATGGTATGATCAGGCGAATAGAAAAATGGAATTGTCTACCATACTGGGTGATATCGAACAACGCCGCTTGCGAGAGGTTTTTATCAAATGGAGAAGAAAGAGTGTACTTCAGCCGAGAGAAGAGAAGATAAGAAGGGTTCATGAGATGGATTTAGTACAGAGAGTTTGGGATGATTGGCGTATATCAAGGTAAGCTGGGTTCAGCCCATAACCTCCCTCAATCTCTGTCAGCTTACCGATTTCTTTTGGAAATTTATGCAGCTGGCAAGCGAAACAATCATCAATTTTCGATCGCAGACGTTTATTGTTGATGGTACTTGATAGATGGAGGATTGCAAGATCACATCAACAGGTGAGCTGCCTGATATAAGAGTCGACCAACGATAGCTCATGCTGATGAATGAATGATACACAGAGAATGGAAAGGAAAGCTCTGATATATGACAAAACCCGTCTTCTGGACAAAGCATTCAGGCGATGGAGGATAGAATCCTGGGGAAGATTACTGGTGCAAGCTAAGGAGAAGAGATCACAGGAGAAAGTTTGGACGAAATGGAAAGATAGACGAGATCATCTGAAGAGACTAGAAAGTAAGCTGTACCTGTTCTTCGTCGGTCACATAAAGTCTTAAGCTTATAGATGGTTATTCGTATCTAGACGTTGCCGACCAATTCGAAGAAAAGAACAGATCCAGCAATCTCCAAAGGCTCTTCTCACGGTGGCGCTCCGCTGTGGCAGGTCACCAGACTGATCGACTCCGAGCGACATTGGTATACGAACAGAAAATGCAGGTCAACGTGTTGGCTAAATGGCATAGTTCAACTGCTATTATCAAGAGCAATCAGGGCTTAGCAGATAGGGCTCACGCGTTCTTCTTGCTGAGAACCGCTTTCAAAGCTTGGAGAGCTGAAGATGCCCGTACGAAAGGTGCAAGATGGATTGAGAAGAAGAACCAGGAGAAGGTCTATGAGGTATTTACTAGTAAGAGGAATCCATATCTGATTTTGAGATCGTATTGATGATGCTGACTTGATGTATTTGCAGAATGGAAAGTCATGACTATCAAGTACAAAGACCTGGGTCGAAGGCAGATCGTTTTGAAAGATCATGCAGACAGGGTAAGCTATTTGAAGGGCTGCCATGATTCAGTTCAGCTGACTTAGTTGCCTTTTTGATATAGCAAATCATGAAAAGATCGCTGGAGAGATGGACGAACCGAGTGATAGAAGTGAAAGATCGCGAATTGCGCATCGCTCGTGCGAGGGACGATCAATTCAAAAGGTTAGCAAGAACATGCTCCCTGTAAACTTCACAGTGATATCAAGCTGATTATCGCGATTCTATCAGTCAATTACTACAGAGATGGCGTGATAGGCTCTCTGTCATACAGAGTAATGAGAAGAAAGCGGATGATACACTTGAAATACGTGAACTAGGTAAGCTAAATGACGCACTTCGCGCAGAACAATCAGCTCATGTGCTTCTTGGATTTGCAGAGAACCTTCGACGAGTATTCAGATCTTGGAGAGGCAGAGCGAAGCGACAGAAAAGATTACGGCTTACAGCTGAGACTTCTCTGATCGAGCGTGATCAAAAGTTGGTCAGAAGTGTCTTCGAAAGGTGGTATGAGAGGAAAAGGGAGAGAGATCTGGTGGAGATGGTGAGTTATTTTCCCTTTGCTGTTGAGCCTGTTGATGGTAGTCAAAATGACTTCTGCTTTGCTCCACAGGAGAAAGAAGTTGCCTTTTTGCATGAGAACGTTATCTTATACGGAGTTACGGACAGATGGAAAGCCGGTACAGAGGTGAGTTGACCCCTCAGCGAATATACTCAGCTCTATCCACTCACAGGAATTGTTGCTCGACAGATCTTACCTGGTATAACAGCCGATTCGTTACGTCTCAAAAGGAAAGCTTTGAATACTTGGTTGGTTGCTTTGGCAAGGAAGAAGAGGGCGGATGATATGCAGAATGAGCGAGATCGGAAATTACTTGGTTAGCTGCCCTTCTCTATTTCATTGACAAGGCGAGTCTTAGCTGACGCTTGAGCGTTCAATCTAGCTGAAACCTTTGGATTGTGGAGAGATGCTACTGCCCATAAAGCCGCTTTGAATGCTAGGTGAGTCGACGTCATCCATCCGCCATGACCAATTGCCCAAGCAATGCTGATGATGAGGTCGATGTAAATCCTTCTAGGAGGATGAGAGGTAGATCTAGACCTTCTGCACTATCAGATCGGCGAACCTCCCTCAACTTGCCCTTCTCTAGTACATCAGGCAGTAGAAGGGTTACACCTACCACGACGACATTTCCAAATCACGTTAGAAGGGATGAGGGTCGTCTATCACCTGGTTTGGGTATGAGAGACAATGAGACAGTACATTCCGAACCTGTTTATTCGAGATTAAGATCTGAATTAGGTTTAGGAAAGACAAGAAGAAGAAGGAGTAGAGGTGAGAGTGAAGAACCTGAGTCCGGAATGGGACAGAACGATTGGAATGATCTGTATAGTCCCAGAAGCGGGAGTGAGATGATAAGAGCTTTGAGGGGGAATATACCTGGTCGGTAGATCTGTTGTATCTCCAAACGACAATATAATGTGACGTGATGACATTGTACATGCAAGAAACTTCAGACTATTCTAGAATCTAGATACCATGTATGATCTAATCAATTGTATCTTACACATGTGAATTCTACCTTTCCATTTAGTTCTGATATCAGTCGTTAATCGTTAAATCGTGAATAATTCCCTACCTCTCCCTTCTATACAACACCAGTCGGGTAGATAAATTGTAGAATATTAAACTTGAGGTAAAACATCCTTAGTTACCACATCATAATGACCAGGTCTAAACAAAATATCAGCTTGTCTCTTACCATATTCATATTATCCTGATATGAAAGACTTGACAGACATACCTATAAAGCAAAGTCAATGGTCTACCTTGTTCACTCGTATCTTTCCCAAACTCCACCCAGTTGATCACACTATCCGCGTCCGATCCCAGATCGGATCTATCTAGATAGGCGATCCTAATTCCCACATTGAGCGCTTCGGCCAAAGCCATTATCTGAGCATGATCAGCTTCTTTCCCGCAGGGTTCTACCTCCGAACGGCAGAAGTCGTCTGTGGAGAGGGGGAGGAACGTAGTGGGTGATAGGAGGAATGGTGAGAATAGGTCGGAGTGAGTTCGGATATATGAGGAAGTGATTAGACGAAGGGCCTGTTTACGATTTTACATTAAGTTTGAATGGTACAAGATAGGATAATGGGTGAAGTTGGTGATGTACTCACTACGACTATACAGTTTGATCTCTCTGGATCTTGTAGAGATTGGACGATCCCATATTCTGTGGAAGTAGATTCGCCTTCTTCTGCGAATGATCTGATTAAAGCCAACAAGGGGTCTAAGAATTCTTCGTACTAAATAAAGCCAAAGAGGGGTAAGTCAGCATATGGACTTATAGACAAGATTAGAAGATGTTGAGCTGGGTGTAAGTCGTATCATGGCGTAGACCCACAAGCTCCTTGTCGAATCCACATTGTTCCATCGCAGGTAAAGCTCTTTGAATATTCTCATAAGCCAAATTAGCCTCTAATTGTGAATCGTCCGAATGCAGTATGCGAACAAGGTATGCCAATGTGAATGCTGGAGTACACAAATCAGCTACGTTGGTCACTACCATGCTGATTCGTTGCAATCGATGAAAGTTGTTTTGAGAAAAGGGACTCACATCGATAGAAACAATCACCATCACCCCTCGCTCTCCATACTTGATCCCAGCCATTTTCAGCTAGCCAATCTAGCTTCTTGAGTATTTGAGTAGAACCCTTTTCGTACTCTTGACGTATGACCGATAGCGGTACTGGTGTACTTATCAATGGCTACAAGTGAACTAAGTGAGCTCCGCACCACATGCAATAGGTACGAAGGAGTGACAGGATGATTGAACGGGACTCTCAGGGGTACATTGATAGCCGTTCATTAATCATGAGTCTCGCACACCCACCTTGTTCATCTGATCTTCCTGATGATCCATCCCTTCCATCAACTTCATGATTTCCTGATCAGTCAACGTCGACAGATCCGTATTCTCATCGATGACTCTTGGCGGACCCTCTGCTGAGGGTTGAGCAGCTGCGGGATCTGGTTGTGCGCTCATCTCGAACTTGCGTCTGGTATAATGACTTGATGGACGTATTTGGGTGATGTTGATGGTCAACGATATATGAGATGAGAGTGTGATTAGACACGCATTCTGCGAGACTCGTGATTACACCGCTTGTTATCCTTTGATGCTGCTGTCTTGGCCCTCGAACGCATTGCATGACGTTGTGCCCAACATTACTACGACACGCTACATCCCACTTTCCCACGGTGCATGTACTCGCTTCCCATTGCCAGTCGCGAGCATACATATTTTCAGGAGTCTACCTAGATCAATAGCTCTCTATTCCCGCTAACAACTTGGCTCTGTCAGACAACACCGGCCTTTCCAACGGTCTCAGTCTCTCATCTTCAGTCAGAGGTCCCAATGCTATCGACCCTGTCTCACGAAACAAGAGAGGGTCGTGGGACTATAGTCACGTCGTTCAGTACAAGTCTTCCTTGCAATGCAACACTCACCGTTCCGATCAATTCATCCCAGCACTTCTTCCTACGCTCGAGGGCGTCTGGCTCGATATCTTTAGCAGGCTTATAGCAGACGTCTGAGTCATGCACGTGAAATACCAGACCACACAGTCAGCATCACTTGAATCTTTCTGAAGGACACTCGGATGCACTTACAAGTGGCAACCCTTATCGAGTCACCCTCCGCATTCCCACCATAATGGATAGTCCTACTATCCCATAAAATCAAATCACCAGGTCCGGCTTCAATTTTCTTCCATTTGCATCCTCTATCGTAGAACCATTGGATCTGTTCGTCGGTAGGGACAAACGAATCTCGCCATGACCATCCTTCAGGAGGTGCATCTTGATCGTGGGTCTCGAAGAATTCGTTATATAGTTCAAAGGAACCTTCGAGGACTAGTAGACTCCCGTCTTCAGGTCCGACTTCGACCTGTGAACACCAAAGGGTATGAACTACTTGTCTCGAGTCATACAGTATAGCAAACGATTCGGGGCAAAGGGGATTCTTACCAGATTCATAATCCCTTGTATACAATGTTTGTGTCTCCTCAAAGGACTTTGATCGGTATGTGGCCAAGATTCCTTTTGGAAAACTGCATCTTGGTCAAATGGCAACGATATATTTACTGCGTCTATATAGTACGACATGAGCTTATTGATATAATCAGTGCAGCCTGGATGAAGTGGAGACTTTTCAATTCGAGTCAGCCTCTTGTTGCTTAACTTACCAAAGGATACAAGTAACTCCTGAGTGTCCCAGATTTTCGAGAATACATCGACAATAGCTTGTTCAGACCTCACGTCCCATGCCCATTGTTCGTGTTGGGCACCGTGGCGATTGAATAATCCACCTCTAACACAAATGGAATTTTTAGATTCGCAGATGTGACATGAACACATTTCATTGTCGTCACTTACCTGGAGAAAGCGGGTAGGTTCTCAGGCTTCCAAGTGGACCTATCATTTCTCTTGAAACCTTTATTGAATCCTTCCAACCAATCAAATGCCCTTTTCACGTATTCTATTGATTTCTCTGAAGATAACACATTTTTCACCACTGTATACTAGCCACGCAACAACAAAACACAGTCAAGGTCAAAGTCAAGCCCTTTGTGTTCCTTCGGAAAGTACTCACACCTTGACGATCAAGTTCTGGGAATGCGTTTGTATTTGGAGAAGTATGAGCGCCCCTCAATTGTAAGATGGCTTGAGGTTGTGATCTCAACGTGGTCGTGCTGGTGAGGGTCTGTGTACTCATCTTCTAGGTGGGATGTGCGTAATTGCAAAAAGCAGTGAACACAAATAGATTGGATAAACTATTGGGTTGCATTATTTATCATATTTTTGGGTAGTGCGAGAATCAAATTTCGGCACCAAGGCGATACGAATACACCCAGACGGACATCATCCAACATCTTTACGAGTACTCAAGCTGTAGAGCTTATCTCGGATAAATCGAAGCAAATATCGGCCTAATCCGTGGGTGATCTCGTCATGAAAAACAAGTCAGTTCATCACGTCTTTGGTGCAAATAATCGTTTAGATCAGGTCGCTACAGGGGGAGTGATCAGTAGGAATATTACTGTACCTCATACAGCCGCAGCTCATATCAGCCAATCCACAAGACTTTCATCCGATGTTGTGGACGGGTCAACCTAATGTACATACCTGATAGGGTCCACGGGCGGTAAATGATTTATCTTGATTACAGTATTATTACGCCACCATCGTATCTGTGTCGCACGCTCTCACGGAAAAAGGTCAAGTGACTTGTGCGTAGTTCCACCAAAGGCATCTCAGTGTCTTGTATCCTCCTTGTACCCTCCTTAAGCAAGTCAAAATGTGGTATTTGTTCGATATCGAACACCCCTGGCTATCGGATAAATGAGTGCAACGGATTTCGGCAAATTAACAATCAACATACTCACTCGTACTGGACTACCCTATTCTTCCTTCATTCGTATCAAAGATCAGTGGTCCAACTAATACCATACTTAGAGGCTGTAAGTACGCATACCACGAAAAACCCTCAGATCAAATGTGTTTTCCAAGCACGCAATATGAGATGGTTCAAGAAGAGATATGTGACTCGAAGGTTGAAAGATGAGAGTTGGACTTGCAGAGCCAATGTTCGGCTCTTGAGAGCCCGAAAGAACGGTTTGAAGAGCTGTCGCTATTTGCAAGGGGATAAGATTATTGGATATGTTTTTATCTATCTTGTCATCAAATGGACAGTATTGGCAACGAACAGCGGTCAACATATGTTGACAGATGGCGTGCGAGAAGATATCACTTCCTCCTGAATCTCAATTTATCGTCGGTGCTATCTAGGAGAAAGAGAGCAGATATCCAGAAGGACATGATATATATATACTGATATATGTCATCCACGGGAGATTAGGTATGTTGGAGAAAGTACGAAGCTCCTACACTCTGAAAATAAACGATACTGTAGCCTGATCAACCTTCTCCGTCAAAAATGTCCACGCTTAACCAGCTAGAGATCACACCTGCTCCAGTTCCAGCCTATCAAGATGAAGAAGATATAGAAGTAATCAAAGCCGACGTGGCGAATATCCGAAGCGAGTTCACGTTTGAGGATTCAAAGCGATTACTGAGAAAAGCAGATTGGAGACTTTTACCAATACTTATCGCCATTTATCTATGTAAGAACATGGATGGGAATCTCGTTTCTGTAAGTTCAGTACTGTACAGTAGAGTAGTGTTAGGACCAGAACGTGAAAACGGTTATATCCCTACTACTGTTTCATATCATCAGAAGATCCGAGTAGAACGCTGATCCAATTTCGACTACTCTTCGCAAAGTAGTATGTAAAAACGATGAATGCTGGCGAACCGACCAACATCCTCAATTCCTTGAATATCACTGCCAATCAATTCGCCTACGCCTCAACATGCTTTTCTGTAACCTATATTGTGTTCGAGGTACCGAGTAACTTGATTATCAAATGGTCCACCCCTCGAGTGAGTGCCGGTTAGCCACCTCACTCTGCAAGTGGTAAAGAGTAAGGCTTACGGAGAAATTGAATCGATGGACTACTTTAGCTTCACTTCTTTCGAATTCTCGTAGTTTGGTCGGTCGTTTGCGCTTGCACGGCGGCATGTACGAATCTAGCTGGGTTTCTGACTGCGAGAGGTCAGTGCGACAAACATCGTACTTACCTCGTATAGTCTTTGTATTGACTGTGTTCCGATAGCCTTCCTCGGTATGGCAGAAGCTGGTTTGCTCCCTGGTATCTACTGGCAGTCAGTGATATGTCACCGTCTTCTCCACGAATGAAGGTTATACTGAATTTTCCCGTAGATTGACCTGCTGGTATCGACCTGACGAAATCGCACTTCGTATGGCCTCTCTGAGTGTTGTGAGTCTACCTGCCAGACCTAAACTATTTAATTGTTAAAGCTCATCGCTGACTAACTGACTCTCTTGATCACAGCTCGGTCAATTTTCCGGGATTCTCGATTCGCTACTGACATATGGATTGTGTGAGTGAATCGCTCGTTCGCTTCGACCTTTGGTCTACAACAAGGCACTGATACCTCTCTTATGTTTCTTGCGTGATATAGCATACATCGACGGAAGGGGGCTGGCCTCCTGGCGATGGGCGTACATCATATGTGGTCTAATAGGAATAGTGGAAAGTGTTTGGCTGTTCTTCTATTTCCCCGATTTCCCTGATTCACCACCTTCACGAAGACAGTTCTTGACTCCTGAGGAAGGAGCGTTCTTAGTCGCTAGATTACCGCCTAATGCAGCTAGGTCGAGTGATAAAAACTTCGATTGGCCAGCTATTAGAAGGGAGCTTAAGAGTCCTTTACTCTGTGAGTCGGATTGATCAATCCTTCTTGCACTCTAAACTGACCAAGGGTTTCGTGTGTGATTGCGCCTTTTTCAAGGGGGATTCTCATTCTTCGCATTGTGTATGAACAGCTCACTATACGGCTTATCATTCTGGTTACCCACCATTATATCTTCATTTGGGTTGACGAAAGGACCGAAAAGTCAGTTGTTAAATATCCCTTCGGCTGTCGTATCGATCATTTCATCTCTTTCGCTCTCGTGGTGGTTGGATCATGATACCAGAATTCCAAGACCGCTTTTCATGCTTAGTGGAGCAACTGCTTTGATTGGTAAGTCGACTCTTGTGATCGTTAAGTGACTTACGCTCGCCGGATTGGATATTACGAAGTTATAGTCGAATACTTACAATTGATTTTCTTAGGTACTTTCCTAGGTATGATATTCTGTAAATCATCTGGAGGCTTATACGCTCTCATCTTGGTAAGTTTATCGTGACAAATCCGGACTCCATAAGCGGAAAGAAGAATTGACGGTGAGGACCTTATTGTTGATAAGCTTGCGCAAGCATTCGCAGCTTTGATGACTTGCGCATTACTTCCGCTGAGATCACAAAGTCTGCGCGGAGCAACTTCAGCAGCGTTCATCATGGCCTTCCAAAATGCCTGGGGTCAGATACCAGGACTGTGAGTGTTTTCGAGTGATCATCTATGCTACACCCATATCAAAACCTGTACATCTCGGAAGACTGGGGCTTTCTGAGACATGGCTCGCTCCTTTAGGTATACGGCCCAATTTTTCCAAACCAAATACGCACCCCGATACGCGGTCTCATACTCTGTCTCGATAGTCTTCATAGTCGGCCTGATGTCTGCTTCATCATTCATCTGCTACTTCCAATATGATGTCGAGAAGCAGACTAGAGAGATTGCCAGGTTGAGGAGAGAAGAAGGTAAGAAGAATGTCGTGGTGGAAGAGGATATCAAGATTTAGATGCTCACTTGAGCGCTACCTGACTGAAGGTCCAGTGCTTGAGCTGGAAGCTTGGTATATAGAGTTTCGATATCAGATATGAGGTGTATATGGGAATTGCATCTTCGCATTGGATCAGCATTCAGTAAAGTCATGACCCCATTAATGCGTTAAACTGCTTATTGTGGTACTGTTCATCGGAAGATACCGATCAAATCAGAAAATCTCCTTTACCCCGTGTTTCGTCTTATTTTCTATGTCACCATCAATCACACACACAGACCATCACCATCACACACAAAGCAGCCCTGATCCAGGCATTTGTGATCGACCACCTTCATTCACCTCCTTTAACAGTCCAAAAAAAGTCATTTACGTCCGTTAGAAATGCCATTTCTTTCACTGCTCTTTGAGATAAGCGAACAAAGAACAAAAACTACAGCACTCGGGATTCCCAAGTGGTCCCCCACCTTGGTACTAACCGAGCGATACCCAAGTTAACTTCGCAGAGCGGACGGGATGCGGTGCTTTTTGGGTTCTATGGCCGTAGATAAAATACGCACTCGCAACGACATTCATATACTGTTGACTTTTGATTCAAAGGATGGCACGGGTCCTTGGAGGGTTACATCTTGATGGGTCCTTTGGACTAATTTAGCGTGTTTGATATGATGATCCTTGTTCCTCAGCACCGAGCATCGCACCCTGAGGATAATCTCCTGTTGTCCTGCCTTTATTTGTAAGGAAGTACGACGAAGAGTATCACAGTGGCAATGACAGTGTATATGCATGCATGTATGGGTATTTGTTATGTGTTGATGACTGTTATACAGTTTACTTGTGAGTTATGGGATACAGTAAGAAAAAGCAGTATATACTGTGTATCAATCAAGCATGATCTGCTACATATACGAAATGTTCCTCTTGATGGTCCACAATCTCCAAACCATCTTCCACCTTTCTATTTCTGGATCTATCGTTAAAGAAACCATCTATTTCTCGCAGACGCTCTCCCAATCACCCCATCTTTGCGCCCTCTCATCAACCCACTTATCGAATGTCTTCCACTTACAGCTCCCTTCTTCACCATCCTCACATCCGCTCATTTTCTCCGCTCGACCATTTACAACTGCCCTCACATATTCTTCTTTATCTCCTTTGCAATGGAATCGTTCAAGCGCCACGTGCCCCAAGAAAGAGACGAGATGACTTGTCCTCCATGCTCGGTCGTCGACTCTGTGATCTAATGGTGGAACCTCAGATGCAGGATGAGGGTGAGATGAGGAGTTGAATAAGTTCAGGAAGACTGCTACGAATGCTGGTGATTCTCGATGGGTGAATGAGGGGTGAAGTCTATGAGATGAGAAATGTCAGTCATCTCTACCTTTGATCATAGGTGTGGAGCTGAAGGTTACTTTGATCAAGACAGGAAGAGGGGTTTGCCAAAGGTACACTTACAATTGGGTGTGGGTAGCATTTGGCGGCAACTTAGGTTCAGGCAATTTCCCACCCTTCTTGAAATTACCTAGTGTCCCTTCATCGCCTTGATTGGGTGCATGTCCTCCATTATCATCACCGTCCGTATCTTTACCCGCCAAGAGATGTTTGGCAGTCTTGGCCCATGGCATACCCAGGTATGGTGAGAGGGAAGATCCGTATCCCATCATATAGTGGAATCTAACATCGAAATAGTATTCTACATCTAACCATTCTTCGTCGGTGAATAGGTAACAGAAGTGCGAGTGACCGACAGCGATGGATTCGTAGCCACATAGCTGATGGATCAAGCATTCAATCAGAATATAATCTAGAATATTTGACAGGAGTACAAGGGGCAAAGTGAGGTAAAGATGTTGGACACGACACTCACCATTTGCATAGCCAAGATATCCTGATCTACCAACTGATCCGCAATTTCAGGGATGGTTCCTCTAAGTCTCTCAATCACTTTAGGTGCATAAACTCCTAACCACTTGTTCGCAGGCTCTAAAGATGATTCCTTTTCAAAGGTATCGCATGCTTTCTGTTTGCCAGCAATTGTCAGCTAGTTCCCTCTTTGCCACCTTGCTATGGATGTGCAGCTCACATGCGGCGTCAAGGATCTATCCCAATCTTTAGCTTTATTCGGTACCTTGACCAGTTGAACTACCTCTCCATCACCTTCGCCATCATCTCCCGATTGATGCGATGGGAATCCACCTTTGATATACGATTTGGCAGTATCAATGTCCCTTGTTGAACTTGCTGTCCATACCTTGTAGGGTGTCTTGTTCTTATCTTTCTTTGTGGATGTCTTCTTTTTAGGTGGGAAAAGAGGTTGATATTGATCTCTGATATATTTGCCGAGGAACTGACGGCCACAACAGATGACAATCAGCAATGTGACTCCGAAGGATCGGAGTGAATTAGCAATTTTGACCCACTTTAGCATCCTTCTTTCCCTGTGGAGAAACAACTTCCAGTGTCTCCTCTTTGATCGGTGTATCCCAATCTCTCAGAAACTTCCATGGACCTTCTTTAGGTAGATCCTCCTTGGGTATATTCTGGATCTTGTCGATGAAGGGTTTCATAGTCTGCTCAAACTCATCATCGTTCCCTTGTATGCTTGAATGCCTGATCAACAAAGATACTCTGTCCAACTCGCACTTCGGTGGGAGAGGTGTAGGTTTCTCGGTAGGGATGTAGAATGGTGAGATTGCTGATAAGTGTTTAAGGGGATTAATCTTGTTGTTCAACGATTCCTCGGGGGTGAATGAGAATGGTTGTTGTTGAGTTGGGAAGGCGAGGGCGAGGAAGGGAAGGAGGGGGAGTAAGGCTAGGACAAACATCTTGATGAGGTACTACTGAGGGAAGGGGAGCTAAGAAGAACAGGAGGGGTGTGTGAAGAGGATATGAATGATCGATGATAATGGGATATTGAATATCAAACAGATGAATGAGTACTTGAACGATCCTTTTTCTCAAATCGATGAAAAAGTAAGAATATCATACGTCATCACTCAATCGATCAGAGCCAAGACACGTGCCTGTCTACCATACAATCAGACACCATCAGACACATTCCCGTAAATAGAAATTATGGGTCCACGATTCCACGATTCCACCATTCCAATTCATAAAAGTAGACCCACAACATATTAACATATTGCTGACGAGACATTTGTATGTCGCCTGGTGATGTGAATCTGACTGATGCAGTGGGATGCATGCAACTAACCAGCTGGTGGTGATATGTGTGGACTGATGGCGGATCGGCTTACCTATTAAAATTTATCTGAGTGACCCATTCTTAGATTGGATCAACGCAAACGTCCCTGACTCTATTGTGACCGCGACCCGACTGATTTTACTTTACTTTCCAACTCTGGTTATTGACCGAACTCTCTCACTCAATTATTCATCCTATTATATTTACTGCACTTACACCAGTGTCAATGGACCCACCCCAAACGCCGTGGGTGGGCCTACCACCCTTTCAAGACGAAGATGAATCGCTGTTGATAAATGCCCAGCCGATATTCGAGGATAGTTTCAGTATGACCAAGGGAGATGGAGATGGGCTGGAAGGTTGGGTGGAAAGTGTTACTGGGGATGCCAGGCAGACGAAATGGGATATGGTGGACCAATCGTTGGATTTGGGAGATTATGTACCCGAGGAAGAGGAACATATACAACAAAGTATCGTCGTGCGGCAGCAGACATCAATTAGAGAGGATGGAGATATTAGGGCAGGAAAACATACAGGCCATGACAACTATAAACAACAGGCAGACATCCCATAAGAGAGTAGGAAGTCAATCACTTATACCAATAGCTGGACCATCGAAGAAGAGTGAGCTTGTCGGAACATCTAACGCATCCTATGCAAGTGAAACTCATAATGATTATTGTCTGAAATAGCCAAACCACCCATTGCCAAAGAGAAGATCGATGATCTGTATACACGTCGACTGAGCGATTCAGTTCGACGAAATTCAACTACCAATGTTCAAAATCTACATGCTTCCCTTACAAGCACTCAATTTCAATCGCATATCCCACAAGCCCAAGCTTCTTCTTCGAATCTCCATAAAATGCAAGAAACCTCAAGTTCGAGGCCGAAAGCTAGTCTACATATTCCCCCTGCGTCAAATGAGAAGAAAGAAGTTAGAGGATTTGGTGCGGATGGTCATATACAGGTAGGTCTCATCAAGATCATCGGTATCTGGCGGATGAGCTGATAGCTTGATTGTTTTTTATAGAAACATACCTCATTTGGTCGTATTCCGCAAATCCAAGAGAAGACATCGTCAAGAGGTCTGACCAAATCGAACAACATCCAGCCTTCTCGACAACCTTCTATCGAGACTTCATCTACCTCTGGAGATATCCCTCGGCGGGGTGGGAGTGCAGACCAAGATGGAGTCCAAACTTTCTCAAATCAACTAGCCACTCAACATTTACTTTCCGTAGCAGATCACGAAAAGTTCACAGCTCATCGTCAACCCTCACCATTCTCACTTGCATCAACTACATCGGAAATGTCATCTTCACATACATATACTTCCGAAATTAAAGATTTGAGTGCCGGTTCGAGAAGATCATCGATGTTTGAAAAAGTAGTTGGGTTCTTGTCGAACCTGCTCACTCGATCTATCTCATCAAGCTCACTGAGAGATGAAGTATCATCCTGCCGAGCGGATCAAGGAGTAGAAGGTGAAGAAGATGACGCGACGGTCACTTTAAAATATGATATCGATCAGGAAGAGGATATAGCTGTCGTATTTGATAACGAGCATCAAGAGGAACAGGAAGCAAGAGAACATCGCCTGGAGCTAAATACAGAGAAAAGGCTTCCTCTGAATAAAGCTGAATCATCAACCAATCGAGTCAGTGCTAAGCATATCTATTCAATCGTTCCTCTCCCCAAACCCATCCGGTTCTCTCGACCTCTCCACATCCGACCCAAACCTAATTTCAAAGCCCAAACTACCTTCATGGTACATCCTAAATCCAAACCACTTCAACCTTCTCGATCGGCCAATACCAACGTATCATCTTCGTCCTCAAATGTTTCAAAAGGTTCAACATCAACCGACAAACAACCTTTTGTTGTTACATCGACTGGGACGAGATCAACTATCAATCGTCCAACAACCAAATCTGCTTTCGCCTCTGCTGCATTAGCTAAACTTCCTCCACCGGGTAAAGGTCACTCTACCTCTTTATCTACTCAACCGGTCATTGTCAAATCCACAGAGAGAGTCAGGGATTTGAAAGAGAGGAAAAGTGTGTTCGAAAGATTATCTAAACCGAATCCAAATTCCAATCCAATAAACAAAAACCACGTCGCTCATCTCAGACCTAGTAGAGCAAGGATGAACTTGACTGTACCTATCAGAGGACATACACCTGGTAAAGCAAGTGATATAAGATCAAAACAGAGGGCTAAACTCGACGCAATCGTCAATGAGGACATCAAAGAAAAGGAAAAACAACAAGAAGAACTTAAGAAACGAAAGGAACAAGAGGAAGAGGAGGAGTATATGAGGAGAAGGAAAGAAACTGTCATTTGGGCGAAACCTGTTCCAGATATGTATAAAAGGTGATTTTTGATTGGGCTTGAAAAAGTGTATAAATTGGAAAGGATATTTGATGAGTGTTTTTTTGGTAGATATTCGTAGCGTGATAGTTGTAAACTGTATTTAGGCTTATACTACTTGTTGTTACATATCTAATTTGTTACTTTGTCATGACACCGATATTGGCTGCTTGTTGATATGCATCAGATAGTTTTCCATGTTCAAGTTGAAAGAAATCGGATGCGCCTCATCGTTGTTAGCTCAACGATATGAATATTGGAGTTATACTTTACATCAAACAAAAACCTAAGTTATACCAACAAGCAAAAGGCATATATACCTGATCGACTCTGATAGTATGGAGATACGAATAATTCGTCCAATTGATTATCCATTCACTAACCATAACAACTACAACTTCCCTTTGATCAAACCCTTCACGCTGTCTGGATCTAACAAAGATTGTGGATAAGGTAAAGATAATTGTCTAATATGATTTTCACCTCCGTCTACCGCCTATATT
The DNA here is from genome assembly GCF_036426115.1 of Kwoniella botswanensis. NCBI lineage: Eukaryota > Fungi > Basidiomycota > Tremellomycetes > Tremellales > Cryptococcaceae > Kwoniella > Kwoniella botswanensis. The sequence continues at coordinate 14,059,413 of NC_088599.1, read as the reverse complement.
AGTAAGTTCAGTCATCGTTATGATCAGCTCATAGACATAGTTCGTGTCTGTACTATACGTATTTTGACCTCACTTACCAGAACAGTTCCTGTTATCCAATTGGCAGCTGGGGAGAACAAGAACAGAGCTGCATTTGCTATATCGGCTACACCGTATCATATCATTTGATGTGAGATTCAAACACAATGTCGATATAGCAGAATCATGAGTTGAATTTTTTAGGTACACCACTTACAGGTATCTCCCATTCTACCTAGTGGTATATCATTCTGAGCCTGCCATCCTTTAGGGGTCAACCTTGACATTCCTTCGGTATTTCCTATTGGCCTATATATCCCAAACAAGACAAATCATTAGTTGTGGTCCATACAATTAGTGAGGTAATTATGCACGCACCCAGGTGCAACTACATTACTCCTTACTCCCCTTGGACCTTCCTCAACAGCTAAGACGTTACTGAGGGCATCGACCCCTGCTTTAGCAGCAGATACATGAGCCTGGTAAGGTAATCCCCTGTAATGCAATGTTGCTGAGATGTGAAGGTATGATCCATGACTCTCGCGGACGTATGGTAAAGTAGCTTTTATGGTGTTGTATGTACCCAGGAGATCGATATCGACAACCGCTTTGAAAGCGTTGGAAGAGAGGGATGTGATCGGCGCGAGACTAGAAGGATCATACAGTCAGTACTTGATGCTATTGCGGATCGAACAACTTCAATCCCAGATATGAGGGATTTTACTTACAAGTTACCAGCGGCACCTTGAGTAGGACATCATGTCAGCTATTATCTCGATACCGTTTTGTCTATTTGCAAAGCATGACTGGGGAGGTGATTCCACTCACCACAAATGACAAAATCGATTTTACCGTATTTATCTACCGTATCCTTTACAGCTTTTCCTAACTGTTTTGGATCTCTGACATCTGCTGAAGTAGGAAGACACCTCTGTCCTGTGGATTTTTCCAATGCCTCAGCAGATTCTGCTAATCCTTTCGCACTATTCCACAAAATATATATAAGCTGTACTTCAAACAGATGTATGGAAGACAGCTTACTCTCTTCCTACGATTGCCGCGTCTACTCCGTGGGACATCATTGTTTCCACTATCTTATAGCATATACCACTTCGACCTGGTGAATGACACAACGTGAGCTGATGGGGACACTCGGGTTAAGGGTTGGCTCACCTCCTGTACAAAAGAGGACTTTCCCCTTGAAAAGATCATGTTTGAAAGTAGCTTTGCTGTCCGATGCTTGAGATTTGTAGGCTGACATACTGATTGGCCTGCGGATACAAGTGCTATAGTGATAATAATGAGGAGAGATTGGGCCAGAGAAGATATCTTATAAACAGGACGTTGATGTTGTTGCAATGAATTCTACCCGGTTAAATGGTTCTGCTTGTCAACCGGAAACCCAAATGGATTATTAAGTAGCGGGATCAAATATGCTACGACAAGTGGCTCTCGCTTAAATAGCTTGAGGTGAATGGGTGATTGGTGATGGTGGTAGTGATGTGGGGTCCCAGGCAATGCCGCTCGCTTCCCTTGTTGGATCCTTCTTGTACCGAAAACGACGTCAATTTGATGATTTGTTAATACACCCTTCCCGTGCAAGTAGGACTCCTTTGTTCGTTTGCTTTTGGTTTCTCATCCTCTGTATATATAGTGTCTTCTTCCATCTCACTCTCCTAACATCTCTCTTCAAATCATCTACCTCTCGTCAGAATGGTATACACTATCGTCGTTCATCTTCAATCCCTGCCCGTGAGCTTCCGTTTCATGTCTTCGCTCCATATGATGTAACAGAAGCTGACGTGAGAGTCAAAATGGTCGTAGGACAAAGTCGAGGAAGTCAAAGCTAAGCTTATCGAAGCTGCAGCAGTGTACAGAAAGGATCAAGAGGTGAGCAAATTGCTGCAATCCATTTCATGATCGTCCAATTTCCATCTCGTCTCGCAATTCTCCGTCTTTGTCAGAGAATGATCCTCTCGGGGAATATACCAAATGGAGAACAAAGGGGCAGACTTGCTGATCATTGATTGTCAAATGTTATAGACCCTTGATTGGCACGTCATGCAAGATCCCAAGGACGCTACCAAGTTCTGTATCGTTGAGAGGTACGAGAAGGAGTCTTCGCAGGAATACCACTTGAATAACCCTGTATGTCTCGTTCTCCTTCTCCTGCTTCTTTGCCTTGATCAGATTCAACTTATGGATGCTGACCGTAACATGAAATATTCTGCACTTATTACCCAGTATTGGAAGGTGAGCTATTTCTTCTTTTGTCTTTTCAATGTGCAGTGAATCCGATATCACGGATCATCTCATTTTCCCCTTGTATATGTAGTCAAACCAACTGACTTGCGTTTCTCTCCCCGATGTATTTGTAGACGTTCGATCCTTATGTCGTACCTAGGTTGGCGAAACCTATGGACTTGACGAGATGGGAGGAGATGTAAAAAGAATGTCATAAGGTAATGAACAAAGCTCTTCGTTGGAAGAGATACTGAGTAGGAGTATAAATGCGAAGGAATAATCACCCAAGTTCATATATGTATCGATATGACTTCACTTCTTACGTCTGAACAGCACCGCACTACTACTTGGCCGATCAATTCACCATCACCATCACCATTATTTCAAGAGATCGGAGACCATTAACATTCGATCGATGATGATCTTCTTCCCCACCATTGGCGTCTGCGCCTTTGTAAGCCACGGATCTGCGTTGATAATCTAACGTTAAGCTTTCAACAACCTACAGTACTGTAAATGTCATGATCGTCCTGTCCTATCCAGTGGTTTTTGTATCCAGTAATAACCACATGAGTATTCCGCATTTCTCGGTTTTAGTCACCACGAATCGGCCATCCACTAAAGCCGTTGATGATTTGCGTTTAGAGTTTCTCGTAAATCCTTATGTGTACTGTACTTACTTTTGCAGATCGTTTTTTAAGTCAGATCTGTGACCGTCATTTCAGCATCATTTCAGTTCATTATCACCTTGATCAGCTGGCCGTGTTCTCCTTACAGTATTCGGATAGCGTACCTACACAGAAACACAGACGATGATCACGAAATCTACACAGCGATGAGAAACGTAAATACACGAAAAAGGTCGGGAGAACAGAGGCGTTAAGAACGTCAACGGCGTATACCGCTGGAGATCAGCACGGGAAAAAGGGGGGATTAAGCGTTAGGCTCGGTACTGTAATGATGTTTTATTACGAAGAACTGTATTTTCTTGATGACCGAGCAGCTAAAATGAGCTCGTGTGTGGTTCCGACTGATGGATCGATCGATGGGCAAGTAGATGCATTGGTGACCTCGATGTCTGCACGTTTCAGAATGAGGTTGAGTTCCAAGATATCTTATTGTTTACATCCTTTGCCAGGCATCGGTGTTGGGTACAGTCAGAACCAAACAACCATGATTTCTCGAGTACAGTTTATTGTTTTGGGAGATGTCTCATATATACCCTCAAAAATCCATTTAAACCAGAACTTCTGTTCTTCATCCCTTTCTTTTTGAACGTACTACTTATACTGGATTCGCCACTGGTAAACTTGTACCGACAACCTGGTTATCTTCACTTGTCCATCGCCCACCTCTCACGCCATAACTCTTGAGATATTCGGTGGCGTCGGCTTTCAATTATTGTTTTTCCTTTTTTCCCTGAAACCAACAAAAGAACCCCACTACCAGAAGTGATCTAGACCCGGAGAACAGCACTACGGCGCGTCCCGCTCTTTAGGCTCTGTACTACCGCACTTCACTATACCACACGGAACCATCAGTCAACCATTTTTGGAGGACCGTAGAAAGAACAGCGAGAACGACTCTGTGAGAATCTTTCGAGACTCAGACAACACATGAAGGTCATTCATCAAGGTTGATCTGATACGAGTTGAAGAGAAAAGCAAAGAGACGAGGAAAGAGAAAACACAAAAACAATAAGCAATTAAGCTTTTTTACTACTGGTTTTTGCTTTTTTCCCGATTGAAGATTTCCCCGTTCCCTACGCGTCTCATCCATTAGGACCTACTACTATATCCCACTTCCTTCAGCTTTTGTGGTCATTTCGCAATTCTCAATCCGATTTCGATTCCTCGAAAGATCAACATCAACTTTGACTTCAAGTTGCTTGTGCTTGTGATTCACCATCCTCATCATCGTCTTCGATAGTTGTCACGATCACTGCACAACGACAAACGCACAAACGCACACGCCTTCTAGTTGGAATTACAATCGCAACATCACCCCAGTACTGCAGGCCAGACAGATAGATCGACAAATATTGCAAGAAGAGAAGAAAGCCAAAAATACACTGTCTGTGTATGGTCATCTTTAGTTGAAACGGATTAGAAGTAAAGAAAGATAGAAGCGTTATAGCAGATGGAAACTTTGCTTTGTGTACAAAGGCACGTCAAGAATACGATACGATACATTTGAAACGAGAATCAAAAGTCAACGCTTGGATCACAACAAGGTATTGCAAGACACAAGAAGAGGTGCAATTGAATGAGATTGGAATAGAATATCCGGGACATCATCTGTACACGTACTATCACCTTCAATTCAGTACTCAGCCCTCGATATCAATCAACACACAACAACACATTTCATATTGGCACTGATTGGTCGAAACAACATCCAACCCGATCAAATATTCAACCTGAATCTGTTCAGAGGTCCAAGCTTCTGTTGCTGGTGACTTTGTACTTGACGACGGAACTATAGGACCTGTAGGACAGGATCTGTGCGTTTGGTAGTATAATCATCCAACACACATCACAATCAGCACATCCCTTTGGACATTATACCTTACACGTTGAACATCCACTGCTTGCTTCACCATAACAACATACCATCCTTGCGATCACTACCACCTCGGTCGAATCACTGTCTCTTCGTCACCATAACATCCATAACATCCTCAATCGGCAGATCACATACCCCTTTCAATAAAGGCAGCTTTATAAAAGGATACACACTCAATAAAAGGTCTAGACGCATCATATACTAAGTACGGTAGGCACGGAGTAGAAGAGAGAGAGAGAAAAACACTGTATCTTGTCACGAGACGATCCATCTGTACGATTCTCCAATCTCCTTACAACAATCATCCAATCATTCAAGAAAACCTCCTTTGTGTGTCCTTTTTTCCCACCTGGACTATCACTATCAAATAATCCAATCCCCTTCGGACTTTTCGCCTCGGTTTCCCAGACGACACACCATTCCAAAATCAACCTAACTCCCCCCTTCATTCACCTAGATCATTCCATCACGATAACCGTCACAGCAATACCGCAACCATTGATCGTTGACAAATTAGTTAGCAGAGCCGTCCACAGGCCTGCAAGTTGAAGAATCAAACGGAATACTGTCAGCAGGAGGAACTCTGACCTAGATGGCAACTGTTACCATGTCGATGTCAGGATCAATATCAAGAAAGAGAGTAGGCTCTGTGAGTCAGAGAAATAATGAATCCGGTTTACCACCACTGGATATACAGAGTATACAGATGCCTTCTAACAAGTGAGTCGAGTCTCCAGCAGAACACAGGTATTGTGGGATGAATGACTGATGAAATGCTGTGATAGGACAAATGCCCTTGCCCTCAAAACAGCAGCGCTGTCGTCTACTAAATCATTATACCAAACATGCTCGATACTAAGAAAGAGGCTGAGGTGTGTGGAGGATTTCCAGGCATTTCTAGGTGAGTTGTGATTTTTATTCCCACCTATATCTGCTGTGTTTGGGATCTGACTTGATATACCTGATTGCAGAACAACCAGCAAGTGCAGAACCGCTAGATGTAGTATCGCACATGTGTCACCTCTTCCGTTTGGGATCACCCTTATGCCACCTATACAATCTACTTATTCCCTCATTCACCAATCCCTCTTCACCCCTTTACGCAGACTTGCCAGCACCACCACCTATAGAATATGATCTCCCACCGTTCATCGAATCGCCTAATGGAGTTAGGAATTGGGCGAAGCGGCCTGAGAACGCAAAGATGTGTCAGAGGTATATTGCCTCTTTCTGTATGGCTATGAAGAAACGACATCAAGAAGGTAGATGGCACAGTGAGATATGGGCTTTACATGAATTATGGGGGAAATCAAATGGAGATGAAATCGAAGCATACGATTCGACCGGTCTAATGAAAGTATTACACACCGTTGAAGAAATATTAGATCATTTACCTGAATCTGCCATCTCACCCTTATCACCTATCACACCTCACACAGCATCTTCGTCGATACATATGTCAACGGCTGCTATGAGAAACCAAAGGCAGTCTTACGACTTGCCATTCACTATGGGTGGGAATGGTACGGGGTCAGGTGCGATTGCCAATATGGCTGCGACGATGAATGGAGGTGTTCAATTAGAATCTATACCTCAAATACCCAATGGAGCTGCAAATGGTAATGGATCATCAAGTCCGACTACCATGACGGGTGGCGAAGATATGCAAAGAACCAAATCTACTGCGGATGCCAACGCATTTAAATCGGTTGAAGAACTCGTTTCATCAGAGAAATCTTATGTACAAGAGTTGGAAATTCTGGTTAGGTGTTCGCAGGAGATGTTGGATAAACAATTAGTTTCGACTGAAACTAATCATCAGATATTTTCGAATTTAGCTAAGATTTTGGACTTCCATGTAAGTGATCACATCCACAAGGTTTGAAATGATAGCTAATATGCTTCCACTGGTTTGATAGCGAAAATTCTTGATCAAGCTTGAAACTGAATACGAACCTATCCAAGAAGGTCGAGGACCAAAAGCGTGGGCTGAAGGTGTTTGGGGTAGACCTTTCATCACTTCCGAAGCTGAATTCGATTGTTATGGTCCATATTGTGCGAATTACCTGGATGCTATAACGATCGTCAATGAGCAGATGCCGAATCTCATGGTGAGCTAGGTGATTCTGAATACTCAGGGCGTAGCTGATCAGTCATTTCTCAGCGAGGACAAGAGTTGCCACCTGCAGAGAGACCTTGTTTGGATCCTCAACGAGAATTACAGGCTTTCATGATCAAACCTATTCAGAGGATCACCAAATATGGATTATTGTTGGATGTAAGTGTATAGCTGAGATCAGGGAGCACCTTTCTCATGCTGACCAAATATGATATCAGGCCATCTTACATGCTACCGCCAAGCACGAATACCCTTTCCGACCTGAACTTGAAGAAGCATCAGCAGCCGTCAAACGTATAGCGGCCAGCATAAACGAAGTGACAGACTTCAAGGCCAAACAAGCTACCGTTAGAGAATTGATGGACAGAGTGGAAGATTGGAAAGGTCATGAACTGGATAGGTTTGGTGATTTATGGTTAGATGATCATTTCACCGTGACCAAAGCGGATCAGCCAAGAGAATACCATGTCTTCCTATTCGAGAAGATGATGTTGTGCTGTAAAGAAGTAATGCCAGAAAGGAAGAAGTCCAGCAAGAACTCCAGTATGTTGAGGAAGGATAAGACGATAAGCAAATCGATGGAAAAGAGGAAGTTGGCTTTGAAAGGTAGAATTTTCGTTAGTAATATCAATAGAGCGGCTCTTTTACCGCCTGAACCAAGTCGTAAGTGCCAGGCACCTTGCCGTCGCCAAGTCGTGGAGCTGATTCTGATATATCACAGCTTCTGATCCTTACGGTGTGTCACGAGTTTGTATCGCTTGGACTGTACCGCATCGACATCCCAACGGCTGGCATGAGGATCAAGAAGATTCATTCATTATGATCGGTAGATCGGAAGAGCAGATGAAGAAGTGGGCTGACAAGGTCACGGAACTCGCCACCGCTGAAAGGAAGAAGCAAGAAGCCAATCGAAATAGCAGATCAGCTATGAGTAGTGGAATGTATTCAGGCTCAGAAAAAACATACCAGCATTCGTCCTTCGCGCCGCCTACACCGAGTGCCGAGAAACCTCCCTTTGCTTTCCCGCCACCTTTACCTGGTCAAGGTAGTCAATTCCCATCTGCTGAAGACGATGACCAAGATGGATTGATTAGTGGAAGAACAACACCTAGTCTTTCCAACCATGGGCATGCTCAAGGGAACACATCACCATACACTAGTGTACATCCTACTACCGGTCGACGAGTTCAGTCTCAACAATCTATGCCGGCTGCAATGCAAGCTGAGTTCCGAGCTAGAGCGTTGACCGAAGATCAATATGGGCCCTCGATGACTCAATGGAGGAGTCAGCAGCAACCTATGCCACCACCTCTCCCTCGTCTGACCTCAGCCATGTCGACCTTGTCTACTGCAAGTGAAGCGAGTTTCGGTCCCGGAGTAGGAAGTGGATCAAGATATTATCCTCATCCTGCCATGTCGCGTACGATGTCCGGAGCTGGAAGCAGGATCTTACAACGTGCTGACGAGGCCGAAGAGGATTCTCCAACCGAACAAAGAGAAGCGTTCAACCGATATGGTCCGGCTAGGGGAATGGCACGAGCACCTTCTCACGGTGTTGCGCCAACCGTACCGTACCCACCTCAGTTGAGAAATCGAAGTGCCTCATCGCCCAACGTATACCAACAACCTCAAATGGCACCGAATTCAGCTTTACCTCCCTTACCACCCAATCAATATCAACAGCAGCAGCAGCAGAATTGGAATACATCTATGGACCCTCAACTATCCATGAGTAGTTCGAGTACGCTGGTAGGCGGTACAGCATATTTCACCAAGCGGATGTCCGCTGGTGGAAAGAGATCAAGTGGTGAAAGTCATTCGACCGAGACGTCCGAGACTACCTCTGATCAACAATCACCCGCTACGCCCTACGGTAGTGTCCCTGGCGCGCCGGTCTCTCGACAAAACAGCTCGGAAGTGGTTGGAACGGGCTCGTCGAGCGTATTGATCAAATTACGCTGTGGAGAGGTGAGTTTAGTCTACTATACTGAATCACAGCGGTCAATTACTCTGACTGACTTGACTTGTGTGTTTTCGGATGATAGGATCAATTCTTAATTGGTGTACCGTCCGATATCAATTTCCCAACTTTGTATCAAAAGATTCAAAAGAAAATACGGTTATGTTCATCATCACGTAATATAGGTGAAACATTGCAGATCAAATGGATAGACGCGGACGAAGATGAAGTGACGATCAAGTGCGATGATGATATCCAAGCTATGATTGGAGAATGTATGGAGGTTGGTGCTAGTCATGTGAATTTGGTGGCGAGGTAAAGTCAATGAATGACCAATGAAAATTTATCAAATCATTTAACGGATAGGGATTGGGTAGGTGTGTATATGTAATTTTAGTGTTTAGATAGGATAGAAACGGATGGTTATACAGTACAGTACAACACTGCTTTTTTGCTTTTTTGCTCCTTTCTTTCCTTGCGTTTTGGGGGAATTGATATTAACACTTATTCATATCAAGTATAGTAATCCTTTTTTTCTCTTCTTGTCCTTTCGTATTTTTTTAGAATGTCATATTTAGAGTGAGAGAGTGGATTATGTATCATCACCAATCGAAAAATAATCTTAACATGACTTGCTCATCACTGATGACGATTTACGAATGAAGTGCACGAATGAATTTGTCATCTATTTTCTTTTGATTCCAGGGGGATATCTTGCTGTAGGTACAGTCAGATCCTTCTTTAACTTAAAGCCAAAGATATGGATACAGTACAGATCGTTATCCAATCTTTGATCTCGAAGTGGGTCAAAGCGCACTATTTCTGTATCTGATTACTATGCTGTACAAACGAGAATGAGAATGGCGCATCTCCCGTCAAGTGGCACAGATCGACTTTTTACCTCACCCTTCACCCTTCAATCATCAATCAACGGATCAACGGATCAACGGATCAAAGTTGATCGATACACTCTCTGTATATTGATCTTGTGATCAGCTGATTACACTGCATTCATGAATTACCAGTAGAGTACGAGTATTTCAGCTGCTTTTGCTTCTACCTAACAAAATGAGTGCGTTCCTATTTATCTTGGATACCATCAAATACGCCATTTTCCATGGATCTGACGCGGAAACGAGATATGGACCGAAGCTGGATCAGACTTGGAATGAGAAATGGTAGATAGTGTACCATATTGTAGTATAGGAGCAGAGGAGCATATTATCGGTCTCGATCTAGATCAAGTCAAGATCAAGCCAAGATCAATATTAAGGAACCAAAAGGCTCAAGCTCGTAGTGAAGTTACAGCAATAATCGAATTTGGGGGGAGGGTCGGGTTCCGAAGGGGAGGAAAGGAGAGACCAGAAGAACGGGAAGGATGTTTATGATTGATTGATGGCAGATAGGCTAGGGTCGGGAAGGATAGGGTAGAGTTCGTAGATCAGTGAGTTGTGTGAAGTTTTTCTGATGTGTCTGCTAGATTGGGGTTAAGCACTGCTTATCTCCTAAGTTGGAGTTGAGCTATCAATTTGTGGGAGTTATAACATCATATATATATGAACTTCGAATTGGGAAAATCTGAGATGGTATCTTAGTTATCTTGATAATTCGTCTGCCAAAAAGATTGTCCATAATCCTTCGACTTGTACACCCAAGTAATCATTCATTTTCTCGTTGACTGGACCGGTACAGTAAAGTATTAGCTACAATGACACCTGAAGAAATCGCTTTTGAAGAGGCTGCCAAAGCTTCTATCACTTTGGATCAACGACTAAACCTGGGTACTTTTATTCTTGCGTAAGTACAAAGTACAGTATAACTCAAGGGGAAAACGCTGTACTCGTACCTTGCGGTAAGATGTCTTGAACTAATGTGGATCTGTGATATACTTTTTGTTTAGAGCTGCCACTGATACTCTATTATGCGGAGTGATGATCATTCAATCCATTGAATATTGGACTTACTCGCAGGATGATAGGAAATTCAACAAAGCGAGTGTGGTGAGTATAGTAAAATTGACTGAAGATTCGCATCTGTTATTTTTCAGTATCTTCGAATGACCAACGCTGCTCACTGATATTTGCCTGTTTACACTTTAGCTCATCACGACCACGTCAAGTTTGGGCGCCACGATCTTCATCATTGTTCTGATGTTCAAATTGTTCGTATATAATTTCGGTCAATATACCCCCTTTGCTGCTATCCCAGGTAAGTCAGGTTATGATACTGTAGGGTAATGTGTGGCCGAGGCTGACATATCGAACAAACTTGCAGACTTGACATATATGTGTATATTCGATATCATACCTTCGACTGCTACTCAGGTCAGTCAAGACGATCCTTGAGGATCGTTCAATGTGACTGATGAAGAGACCTGTCCTAACCAATAGTTATTCTTCACTTATCGTGCATACAAATTGACTGGAAGATCCAAGATTTTAGCTTTAGTCATTATCGGTATGATGTGAGTTAGACTACCACTCCTTGCCGAAGAATACTGTGGTAGTCGAAATGATACGAACACGACTATATCAAAATATAAAGTCTCGTATCTGTGGCGGGTGCGATCGGATTCCCAATTACTCAAGAAATGTATCATCGAAACAAATCTGATGCTGTAAGTTTACAGTCCGACTCAGTCCTATCGATCTTCAAATGCCCAGCGCATTTTGAAAGGTAGCTGATAGTTCATACCCTGTTTTTGTTGTTTGATGATCAAGGTTTTACAATCGAAAATTGCTTTAACATACTGTTGGCTTAGTGGTGCATTGGGTGCAGACGTCTTAATTACCATCTCAATCATGTGGGGTCTATGGAGATCGAAGACTGGTTGGAAAGAAACTGATAAGACTGTAAAGAGGCTTATAAGGTGAGATTCAACAGCACTGTAACAACATGACGATCTATGAAGATTTTGTATCTCATATGCTTTCAGTTGTGCTGATTCAATTTGGGTTTCTTCGTAGAGTTATGGTTGAAACTCAACTTCCTCCGACTATTTTGTGAGCGTTGTATTTTTGTTGTATAACCAATCATTCTAATTCATAAAGGGGTCGAAGACAAAAGCTGACCATCACTTGTCGCATATTTGTGCAGATTGATAGTTTTCTTCGTCTTCGTCTTCGGTTTCCCTGATTTTTACCTCGATATATATCCTCTGCGAGTCAATTGTTCTCTTCTTTACTCGAGTCGTTCTGCTGACCAGAATGAGTTGCCATTTTCCACCACATATGTAGATGGGTACAATCGAAATTCTACACCTGTGGACTTTTAGCTTCGTTGAATAGTAGATATTCATTGAGAAGAGCAATCGCCAATGGTTCTTCTTCAGGAAGGGTAAGTTTTATTTCTCCTCTTATAGAGCACACCGAATCATCGTAGTTGATAACGAGGATTTGTTATAGATCCAATCGAAACCACCTGTCGTACATGTTTTGACAGAAACTTATGTTCAGGTGAGTAGCTCTTAATATTCGGAATCAAGGATCAAAGACCAAATAGCAGAAGATACGGACACTGATTTGGTGTGGTCGTATGGTGCATAATAACTCTGCAGAGCGATGGACAACATGGAACATCCACCAAGAATCAACCCAAACCACGTTACTTGAACGAGAACGATCATTTCTCGCCTCGTCGACAACCTGCTAAAGACCCTTTGGAACTCGATGACGACTCGATCGAATTGGACGTTATACCTACTTTGGATGATCATGCAGAGCAACTCCAACAAGGTACCGCCGATCTCGAATTTGAAAGAGACAGGGATTCTAGTCATAAGATGGATTATATGGATAATTCAAGTAGAACGGGATTAACTGATAGAAGGAAATAAACTTCCTATTCGTTCACGAAAAAACAAAACAAAAAAACGGAAACAAAACAGAAACAAGATTCTACATGATTGTTCTCTGTTTGGTCTTATGTAAATCATTATGCTTGTCATTGTCAGAGTAGAGCGATAGATACACGTACGTAGCATGGGATGTATTGGGTTTTATGGATACAGTGAAAGCGATGATGACCCCACCAAAGTTGACACATCACCTCGGTCTCAGGACCATCCCTTCTAGCCCAATGAGCGGTCTCTCCTTCATCTTGACAACCATCATTGTCAAAGCTTTCAGGAGAAATATCGGTGGCGTGTCAAGTCAGGTACAAAAGATTGAGATTGATCCGTTCAGAGCTGGCTCATTTGAGTCCAAGCAAAGGAAGACTCTTGTACAGGATATAGAGCTGTCCAGTGCATAAATTGATAGGAATATCAACCTTGCTGTACGTCTCCAGTGACAGATGCAATAGGTCCTTATCTAGGTACAGTACATACATATCTGGATGGGTAAACACCAATCGTTCATTTGGTACAGCCCAAGAGAAGGAAGCCACGCAACGCGCTAGTGACGTCATCGTGTAAGACACGTCTCGACAAGATTACAGTAGAACCAAAACATCAACTGATATCTACTATCAGCGGGAATACCTTTGTTCTGTTCTGCTGTTCCGTACGAATGGACTAACACTATAGATGAACGATTAGACAAGTGCAATGATATGACTATGCGACCCCTCTTCCCTTACTTCGCCGCGCCTTTGAGAGGATATCGCTCACGAGCTCCACCACTCATCCAGCGGTCTATATCAACTACCATCCATAATATCCGTTTAATGAACGGACGAGCGACTATACCTCCGAGTACCCTCAACGCTCATTCTGGTGGGATAGTACGGCGGAACTTCCATCCATCGAGACCAAGGCAAGATGTATTCTTCGTGGCTTTCCCAGCTTTGAAGAGTGGGTTATTGAATATAACTAGATTCAGTCTTTTGTTTCTACCATTTGTTTTTAGATACAAGTGAGTGATCATCTGTTCCTGACTCTGTCTCCAGATATATCACGAGAAGGGATGGTACGCTGATTTGAATCTCCTGGTATGAAGGCTATGGAAGAAGTATAAGAAAACCTCCTATGCCCTTATACAAATACCTGTCAGTTTACCCTTATAGTTTCTTTCACCCCGCAAGGTAATACCACTGACCAGGAAGCAGATCTTCGCCATATGTGTTGTCCTAGCACTGGGACTGGACCAAAGTCCACGTACAGGTAGATGGAGGTTATTGTTGATGACGGAACATGAAGAGATGGCTTGGTCAAGAAGGAAGTGAGTCGCAAGCTTTTGTTTCCCTAACCTTCTTTTGATCTACCATGTGATAGACGATAGTCAAAGTATATCTGACTTTGCTATTCTTTCACACAGGCAGCAAGAAGTACTTAGGAATGATGGTCCATTGATCCTCCCTCCAGAAGACGAAAGGAGTAAACAAGTCGCGAGAGTAACCAGTAAATTGATTACAGCACTGGAAGAACAAGATCAACATATAATACACGGTGCATCGTGGCCACCTAGATCACAAGAACTTTCCAGAGTGATGTCAGAAAGAGAAGCGGAATATGGTCAAGACAGGAAACGTGTACATTTTAAGCCTTCTGCCACTGCACGTTCAACTTTTATGCCTTTTAGACCTGTCACTAGTAATCCTTTGAAGAAGTTGGAAAGTGCTGATTGGAATTTGTATGTGATCGATTTGGTACGTCCTCATTCTCATGCATCCTCTCCCCTTTTTCCCTTTACGTAGACGGCTGTAAGCTGATATACATCCCTGCTTCCAGCCCCAAATGAACGCTTTCGCTTTACCAAGTAAAGATATCTTCGTCTACACCGGTCTTCTGAGTACCTTGCCAGAGGGTGATGATTCGCTGTTGGCTGCTGTGTTATCGCATGAGATAGCTCATGTCACTCAACGACATAGTGTAGAGAATATGGGAGTAAGTCAGCTTCCCGAGGCTCGGTACCTAGATACAAGCTGATATGTGAGGAGCGAATAGTTCTTGAATATCGCAACGGTAGCTTTTGATGTACTGAGAGGTATCACCTTTGCATTGACCATCTCTTTCCCCATGTAAGCTGACGATTGCTGCGAGACAGCGAGCAAAAGCTTACGGGTGATATAGGATAACCGATTCTGCGGGATTATTCATAAATTGGGTCAATGACGTGGTGGCTGAAAGAGCGTTCTCGAGGAAGCTGGAGCAGGAAGCTGATGCGGTAGGACTCGAAGTGAGTTTGCCGAGTCTAGAACTCACCTCAGTATTCACCTCGATCTCCCGAGTCGCAGTGGTATCGAAATGAAGCTGATATTTGCATTTGCCATTTGTGAAGATCATGGCTACTGCGGGATATGACCCTCGGGCGGCACAGGATCTATGGGAGTTGATGGCCGCTGTGGAAGCTGATGCCATCGCTGCTGGGCAAGCTATAAAAGTGGAGAATAAGTTTGCGATGTTGAGGACTCATCCTACCAGTGAGGCTAGACAGGAGGTGAGTAGGCCGTGTCTCTTCTCTCACAAGGTTTCCGCTCAAAGTGTGCTGATCTTTTGAACATAGGCACTAGCGAAAGATATGCCCAAGGCGTTGAAGATATGGAGAGATCATTTACCTAAAAGACCTGGTCCTGTTCCAACCCTGAATGCTATCCCATCTCAGCGGGAGCAGACGAAGGAAGGCAGGCTGAAAGAGGCACAAACGCTTGCGAGCTAGGCTTTGTACAAGGTTAGATGATATCGATGTTGTAAGATTTGTATGAATTTGTAGAAGTACAGTACACCATGCATCATCATGATACCCCATGATTCCGCTAAGCACGATTAAACATGATTACAAATACCTGGACCGGTGCCTGACATTGCATGTACCGAGATGATTTCTATTGATTTCCTAATCGATAAACCAGGATTGTAATCACCGAAGTTTCTCCTTGGTGTGAACCAAACCATCAACAAATGCGATGACTAATCAGATTGCATTTACTAATTGTTATTATCAATCTTATCAATCGAATGATAACGTCATGTATGATGGATGATAGATCAGGTAGATACCATGAGAAGGAGGGGAAAAGGTATATAAAGAGTGGAATGTTGAGCGGGATGTATAGTCTTTCCAACCACAATCTATTCATCCAACTATCCAGACATCCAAACAAACAGATATTCAAACGATCTAAACCTTCACTCACATACTCATCAGCAATACTTTGCTTGATTATCATCTTCAACCGATAGTCTCGAACATAGACTCTAAGACCATGTCATCTCAACAAGTCAAGAACGTCGTCGTATTCGGTGCTACTGGACAACAAGGAACTGCTTTTATTGAAGTAAGTCAAGGCCCTTCTTCCTACGCTACTTCACTGTACTGATCATTCATGTTTACCTCAGGCATTATCGTCACACAATGGGCAATACAAGATATACGCCCTATCTCGTAACCCGTCTTCATCATCTTCCGTCAGATTATCCAAATTACCTGGAGTCGAGGTCGTCCAGGTCAACAAAGATTATATGGATAAACCTGAACTGGCATTTACAGCGACCGGTCTGAAGGAAAATGAAGTTTATGGGGCGTTTAACGTACAGGGGTATGTCAGTGAGAAGGTTGAGTTGGCGCAAGGTGGGTTCCTGGTAGACACATTCAAACAATGTCGTTTAGCACTCTGCTAACATGGTCTTATTCACGTTTACAGGCAAAGCGATCATCGTAGCTTCAAAAAGATGGAATGTCAAACACTTTATTTACTCTTCGGTCAGTTTTGGTGGATCGGACGATACAAAAGCCCCAGGGTGAGTCTAGCTGTATCTAGCTCCAGCTTCAGCTTTTTACCTCGATCGAGAATGATTCAATCGTTCAGAAGCTTATACTTTATTACGATCGATAGTTTCGAAGTCAAACGAGATATTGAAAACTACCTGATATCATCCGGTATACCATATACGATCCTCCGTCCCACCCAATTTATGGATAACCTCCTTCCCACATCGGCTTTCATGTTTAAGATCTCACGTACGATCCTCCTTCGTCAGACATTCTACAATCACCCTGAACGGAAACACCAATTGATCTCTTCTAGAGATATCGGTAGAGCTGGATCAGAAGCTATACTCAACCCTGATAAATGGTTAAATGGAATTATCGAATTAGCAGGTGATGAATTGACTGTCAAAGAGATTGAAGATGTCTACACCGAGGTCTTGGGTAAAGAACCGGAATTGACTTTTTGGCCTTTGGCTGCGTTCGTCAAGTGGGTTAGTCCTTTAGGTCCAATGGCACGAGTAAGTGGATTCTTTACAGGACATCAGATATGGATTGGTGTGGATTACTGATGTTTGTTATGATTTGATAGTTTTTCGACGATCATGGGTTCAAGGTGAACATCGCTCAACTTAAAGAGGATTTACCCCAAGTTGGCTTTGAAGATTTGAGATCGTATTTGCAGAGATATAAAGCATCTCATTAGGTCCTTTTCAAGTTTGGTTGGGACAAGAAATATAGAATTCCAATTTTACACTTGTAACAATGATTATTGTCATAGTGTGTGAAAGAAAAAATAAAAACAACAGTAGAAAATGAGATTAGTCTGAAGCTTTGGATTATATCTTTATAATAATGTGTATGTATCCGTAACAAGTCATTATCATTGTGATTCCTCACGTGAACTCGCTTCTGAAGCTGGATCAATAAGGATGAGGGGACTGATTACACCCATATAGTATATTGATTTATTGAGCGATTTCTACGTAGTTCCATTCAATCCCCTTCGCCTCAATCGTACTTCCTTCTTGACAGCAGTCGATAATGTATCACTCGTCTGCGATAAATCCACCACACTCTCATCCTCTTTTTCACCATCGACACTGCTATCCTTCTCACCCTCATCCTTTTCGCCAATCTTGCCAGATCCTCTCAACATCTTCAATCCCACTTTCTTACTCTCCCTTCTTCCCTCGTCCAATTTCCTAGTATACAAATAGACCAATACCATATCTGCAACTCCTACGATTATACCAGTCAAGATGCCTAGAAGGATTGATATTTCCCTGGAGTAGCCTGCACTGCTAGTGGAGACGACATATACTGCGATGGACGACCCGAAGATGGAGAAGAGGATGTTGAGTACGGTAGAGATAGTTTTGGAAAGATTACGGAATTCTTTGCCAAATGAGGAGGAGGTGCTGGTTGAAGGAGATAGGTAGGAGGGCAGGTAGGGGCTTGGCTAAGATAATATGAAGAACGATCAGTATATGATGGTAGTTTGCAGATCTGGGAGTAAAAGAAGAGTGACTGGCAAGTGAGTACACAATGGGGTTGGAATTGATCGATCAAGTAGCGTATCTCAGTTGCCAGAAGGACGGTTGATTCACTCACCTTGTCACCACTTTCAGAGAGCTTCAACCTCTCCAGCTCATTCGGCGGTATATATATCTCCGTACCTGCCAACAGCGATATCGTGTTGTATCTACTCGGGTCTATATATCATGACACAATGGTATATAAATTTTGATCTGTGATGTAGGCGATTCGACCCGATGAGGATATTCATGGCTCACCTAGTCCATTCTTCTCTAACTGTTTTATCCCTTGATGTGATCCTGCCCAGCGAGATAACTCTTCTATCGTCTGATGGGGTATAGTCCGCTGCGGTGGCGTGTCTTTGACAGTGAGGGCAGCGAGGTCTCCCTTGTCTCTATCTTCAGGTCCTTGTCTCGAATCATCCTCTGATGTACCGGCCAACTCGTATTCAGCATTCCGATTACTCGTCGCTCGGTCTAGTTCATCTCGTAATTCTTCCGGTAGGTCCACATCGCTCTTCAGTAAGTCCTGGATCGTCTCGATCAGATGCGGTGGTAGTATTAGTAGCGTGGTCATTCTCAATGGTGGCAACGATGGTCCCAACTCAAGTTATGCATAGGTATTCACAATTGAACCAGAACCTCAAGCCCGTAACAAAGACCAAATCATCATTCAGCTGAAAGGTTACGTAATGAATGACAAGGGATGATAATATAGAGTAAACAAGCTGGAAGACGCGACTATTTTCATGATCCCGAGCTATGTTGACATTGCTTACTCTATAACATCAAATCACATTTCGGCAACGGACAAGCAGGAAGACATCTCACCAGGCAAGATGTCATTCATAGGAGCAGGGGAGCTCGAACACAAGGTCACTCAGCTGCAGCGTCAGCTGGATCATAAAGGTAAATTCGACACCGAGTGATGGGGGATGTCGAATCATGCTGATCTTCTATCTTCGTTTAGATCATGAATTGAATTCGATAAAGAACGAGCAGCGTAAGAGGGAAGAAGACCTGAGTAATGCTAGAAGAGCCAAAGAAGACGCAGAGTACAAGGTAAGCTTATCTTCTGGCTTCCCCAACGATGCTTAGCTTACAAAGTGACTTGCTGCTTATATAGTTGCGGGATGAAGCGGACCGTGCGCATCAGGCTGAAAAGTCAATAACAGCGAAAGCGACTGTAAGTATACTGTGCATGGATAAGCATATCATCCATTTCAGAACAGCATAAGCAGAGGGTGCTCGGCTGATAAGCGTGCATCATATATAGGAAATCTCACAACTGAAACTGAAATTATCAAATCTTGAATCGAGTCTGAATCAAGCTACCGATAAGTTGAGGAAAGAGGAGAAAGATAAAGAGAGGATACAGGACGGTAGGTTTCTGACCTTCTATGCGGCTTGGCATATCTCACTTCTACATGAGCATGACTAAATGAACTTCCCCTTGCTCCAGCCTTGGACGAGGCACTAAATAGCGGAACAGATGGAGCGTCTCAGCAGGTAAAATCCCTTCAATCGAGAACGAAACAACTTGAGGAAGCTCTGAGATCAGCTGAAGAAGAGAAAGAAAAACTGAGAAGTCAAGGTAGCTCGAATGACCCATGGTGTTCAGAAGAGGTAAGCTGCTACTGCCAAGAACAGGTCCTTACACAAGCTCATGAAATCAATATAGCCCTTAACTCGAGGTGAGAGGAATAGGTTGATGGTGTTACAGAATCAGGTCGAAAGCCTGAGAGAAGAAAATGCTAGATTACAGGTGTGTCAAAGTGTTTCGCTCCACTCAATCGGTCATAATCTAATTTCTGCGTTCTAGACATCTGCACCTTCTAAATCATCTTCATCCGATATGTTCTCCTCTTCCTCACCTTCCCGTCCCAAGACCAAACGACGTTCCATGTCTGTGTCTGCACCCGCACCTTCGGAGCTTATCGAATTGGAGAACCAAATCGTGTCGCTGAAAGACCAACTTGCAATCTGTAAGAAAGATCTGGATAAAGCGGTCAACGAGAAATTGGCTGTTGAGATCACATCCAAAAAGAAGATGGAGAAAATGCAGAGTGATATGGATGATATCAGAGAAGAACTGGATTTCTATAGGAGAAATCAAGATGGAAATGGTACCTCGAGCACACAAGAGATTGAGAAGATCAAGAAAGCGTTAACCAACGAGAATGATAAATTGCAGATACAGTTGAAAGAGAAGAATAATGAAGTTGTCAAACACGTACAACAGATCAAGGATCTCGAGAATCAAATCGAATCCGTAGGGAAATTAGAAGCTGATCTAGAGAGAGAAAGGAATTTGCGCCAATGCCTCGAAGCTGACAAAGGTGATTCATCAGTATCTTCAACTCACTTAGTAGAGGCAGAAGAGCAGATTCAATCACTCCGAGCTGAACTTGTTAAAGCTCGATCCAGCTCTGCTACCACTGCTACTGCTTCATCATCGAAAGGAGGGGATATGGAGATTCGACATGTCAAACGAGAATTACAGAAAGCCCTGAGGGATAAAGAGTACCTCGAAAGTCTTGTGAAAGAGAACGACGAATTATTAGCTGAAAAAGATGAGGAAATCCAACGGTTGAAGACCGCCATACCTGTTCCTTCGTCGCCTGTCTTGGGAGCTCAGATCTATGATACTAGATTACAAGAATTAGAAGAGGAGAAGATGGTTCTGGAAGAGAAGATAGATGAACAAAAAGAAAGATACGAAGAAGAAATCAAGGGTATCGAAAGTCGGTTGGAGATGGTCACTAAGGAGGTCGACGCTGTCAAGATCAGTGAGAAACAGTTGGCAGAAAGGTTAGCAATGGCTCAAGAGGAGATCGAGGTAAGTCGTATATGGGTTGATTGCATTTTACCTTGTGAAATAGCTAACGTGCTTCTTTAGACACATCGTCATCAACGAGTCTCCTCCGAGACACAACTCGAATCTCTCAGCGAGAAACTCGCGTCCAAGGAAACGGAAATCTTGTCACTCAACGCTCAACTCTCTCAATTGCGAGCCGATCTCGATAAAGCTCAGGACGCATATTTGATCGCTCAGCAGGATATCGAGTCTACGAGAAACCGACTTCAAGAACTTGAAGTCTCTTTAGATGCCAAGGAAAAACTCCTAGACGATCTCAGGGCTCAGCGGGACGAACTTGTGTCCACATTGGCTGCTAGATCACGAGACGATGCGGACCTTGCTTTCTTGGAAAATGCTTTGAAGGGCGCTCAAGCTCAATTGGCGGAAGTCGAGATCGCTTTGACCGAGAATGAAGGAGAAAAAGCTAAACTCCGAGAAGCTCTGGCTGGTGCAAGATTTGAGAGTGATCTATCTTCGCAACAGGTCAGTGATCTATCGGCGAATTTGGTTGCTGTCGAGAAGCAGCTGGATGAGGTCGAAGAGCGGGCCAGAACATTATCTCAACAGAAGGATGAAACTATTCAGTGAGTGATGCCTTTCATAATCATGGTCCTCGGACTGACAATCACTTGTAGGTCACTCAACGATCAGCTCGATGATCTCAAAATGGATGTCAGCTCACTGCAGATCAAACTCGATGACAAGATTGCCGAGCTTGCTGTATCTACCGCGTCTCACGATAAGATACATGATCTATTTGACGAAGCCATGAAATCTCTTGGCGAAGTTCAAGCTAAACTCTCCGAAGCTGAAGAAGCTCAAGCGGATCGATCGACTGCAACCGAAGCGAGACACAAGGATGAAGGGCTATTCCAACTCAAAGAGGAGAAGGCTCAACTTAGCCAAACGTTACAATCTGCTAAAGAGGAGTTCCAGGAAGAACTGGCTGCGGCCACTTTCAAAGGTGAACAAGATCTCCTCGAAGCTCAAGGTCGTGTTCAGAAGTTGGAGAAGCAAGTCGAGAACCTCCAATCAGCCCTTTCCTCTGTCCATCATTCAAAATCATCGATCACCAGTGATAGTGAGACTGTCCATCGTTTGGAACAGAAGATCTCACAATTGCGATCCGAGCGAGACGACTTGCGACACAACCTTTCTTTCGTACAGAACGAGAGACATTTCGCTATTCGAGCTGCTAATACTGATAAAGAAGTCGCTTTGGAAGATGTACGAAAAGTGAGGGATGAAATCAAACAAAGTAATATGGCTTGTGAACGATTGCGAGTGGATTTGGAGGAAGCGAAGATTCGCCTAGCCGAAAACGCCAGCAAAGTTAATGAAAAAGATGATGAAGAGAAACAACAGCTGGTGGAACGAGTTTGTTCACTCGAAGTTGACCTTTCGAATCAGTCTGAGAGAGTTCAATCTCTGGAATCCCAACTAAAATCTAGAGAAGAAGCTCTCTCGGACATTCAACGTCAATTGCAAAAGGCCGAGAAACGGGCTGAAGGTTTACAGAAGGAATTACTGGAGATGGTCAACCACGTTGGACAGACTACAAAACTTTCCGATCCACCACGACATTCACCTACTTCAGAGGCGACCAGCGATTTACCTACTGAATTGGTATCTGCGATGAGTAATGGAGAAGCTCGAAGTAGAAGAACCTCGCTGGGTCATATGCGATCAAGGTCGAACATGTCGGCGAATGTGCTGCAGAACCTCAATATCGAGAGACAATTACAAGCTAAGATTGGTAGACGAGATAGTGAGTTTCTCTTTCTACTACCTGTTCTTAAACTGTATAGCCAACTAACAATTTTGATGGACAGCTCGAATTGCCGAACTTACCCATGATCTCGAGAAAGCGAATCTCAATCTTACACTTGCCAAAGAGGCTCAAGAGGAGACTCTCGAAGAAATCACTGAACTTGCAGAAGAAAGAGATAGGCTTCAAGCTGAACTTCGACAATCGACCCAGCGGATTGAACAAGTCCAAGTTCAAGTCGAAGACCCTGAGGCTCTTCGTGCTATGGTATTGGCTTTGGTGATGTACCGACAGAGTGTCAAATCTGCTGAATCTAGATGGAACGTCGCCAGCGAGATGCTCTCCAGGTCGCGAAATGCCGCCACGGCGTTACGAGCACATATCGATGTCGCCGAACACAAGTCTAACGAAGACGATGAACGTGTCCAGAGCTTGGAACGGGAGAAGACCGCCTTGGAAATGCAAGTTGCCGCTTTGCAAGCCGAAGAGACCACTTCTCGATCTCAACTGGACGAAGCTAGAAAATCTCTCGGTGACCTTCAGTCTCGTCTTTCCACGTACGAAGATGCAAGCCTGTCTGCAGCTGAAACACCAGCCGCTCTATCAGCTATGGAAGCTCAAGTAGCTGACAGAGAGGGGAGAATCAGAGAACTCAAAGCGCAAAATGTAGAGTATACCGCTCGAATCGAAGTCTTGGAGGGCGATCTGGCCGAACTCACGTCATCAAGAGATGAAGAGTTGAGTCAATTAAACAGTAGGATCAGCGGACTTGAAGGCGAACTGAAAGATAGTCAAGATAAAATCAAAGAACTCAGAACGGAGAAAGAAGGATTAGCGGAAGAGATCATTGCTGCTGAAAGAGCTCTGGAGGAAGGTATGAACGGTGCTTCAGCTGAACAGGAAAAGATGGAGAAAAAGTGCAAAGACGCCGAAGTTCGCGTTGCGGAACTCGAGGGTCAACTGAGAGAGAAAGTCAACCAACTTGAAGAGATGACAAGGAAGTCTGAGGAATTGGAGAGATGTCTGGAAACTGCGAGGAATAGATTGAAGGAAATGTCGATAGCTTCAGAAGAGGATCAAGCCTTGGTGCATAAGTTACAGGGTGAACTTGATACTCTCAAAGAATCTGGTCAAGGTAATACAGAGGTAGTCACTCAACTTCGAGAACAATTAGCGTCATTGCAAATCACTTCAACATCCGTTGAAGACGAGAAGAAGGCTCTTACAATAGAGATCATACAGCTCAAAGAAACTGTCTCTTCTGCGAACAAACAAAGTGATCTCACGAAGAAACAACTTGATGAGACTTTCATAGAACTTGAGCAAGCTAGAAAAGCGAAAGAGATGGTCGACGAATCAGTTCTACAAATTAGGAATGAACTTGCTTCTTCAGAGGAAAACAGGAAAAGTACTGAGAGCTCTCTACAGGAGATAATGAACAGAATGGATAAATTGTAAGCTTCCAAGAATTCACGATGAGGAAATCGACAACTGACATTATTTTGTAGATCCGTGGAGCTGAACATCACTAAAGAAGATCTCGTCGAGAAGACACAAGCATTTCAAAATGCCCTGAACGTGTCTGAAGAACAACAAGCTAATCTCGAAAGATTGAGATCGGAGAACTCAGATCTCAAAGCCGAACTGGAGAAGGCTCAATCAGCCACTCCAACCGTGGAGGTTGATGAAGAATTGGTAGCTGATTTGAAAGAACGAATCGAGCGTGAGTTTTTGAATGATTCGTTTCTTTGGTGTAGAATCATTCAGATGTTGACGATGGATCAATGTTCGCAGAACTTGAAACCTCTCTGACTCAGAAGACGGAGGAGGTTGATGAAGCCGATGATCGAACTCGAGAAGCGTTCAAGACGAACGCTAAGTTAGAGAAGAAATTGGGTAAATTACAAAGACAGTTGGAAGCTGCTCAAGTAGAAAAGAATACAGCTTTAAACAAACTTGCTACTCAGCCTCAAGCTCAACCGAGACAACCAGCTGTCACTTCTTCAAGTTCAGCACCAACAATTATATCGGCTGCTGTTGTCGCCCCAGCGGCAGCACCAGCACTAGCACCTACGCCGTGTCAGACCGTAGCTGCGGCTCCACCAACGACGACCAAACCTCGAGTTGTCTCCGCCCCATCTCCGATCCAGCGCACACCTCTCTCATCAGTAAATATCTTCCAACCTTCCTCCAACACCCATGATCCTTCACCTATCCCTACATCAGGACACAAGAGACATCGAGAGGATGATCCTGTGAAACCTAACCCCACAGTCGACGCTATACTCCTACCTCCTTCAATGAAATCGATCTCACCACATAGACCCAAATCTAGCTTTACACCCCAACGAGGAATATCCACCCATGGCCACGCTCAGGGTCAGGGGAACCTCAATTTGGATATAGCTAAACAGAGACCTGCTTTCCCCTTACCTCCTACTAGGAGTGTATTCCAACCGAGATAGATCGATCCAGAATAAATTGTATACAAGTCATGTTTGGAATAGATAATCAATTATGTACAGTACCTTATTCTTCAGTAATGACGAGGATCGGAATGACTGAAATGATTGGACTACTTTGATCTCATTTGGACATTCAATTTTTCTACATCAATATTATTCTTTCTGCTTCCTTATGTATGTATACACAATGACAAGTGCATGAAACTGATGTTTCGTATAATAGATATGAAGTATAGCATGCAGATTTCAAACGCATAAATTTACGTTTTGAGGTAAATAGATAATTAATATAAATACAACTGGTTCCAATTTTTGCTTTTCATGTATATATACACCAACCATCCTACCTCTTCTTATTATTCTGAGGTACACTCTGTCTATTACCCACACTCAATACCATATGAGCTTCACCCGTCTTTTGTTGTCTCCTTGTGAACGCATCGGTCATACCTAACGGAGTATCCGTAGCGCCCATCGTAGCTTGTTTACGCTCTTCGGCAATTTTCTTGAGTCGTTTTTCGGTCTTCATTCGACCAGAGGTTTTACCACTATAACACAAAAGCAAAATCAGCCACGATACGAGATGACATGCAAAAAAGATAGTAAAGAAAATGGGACTGAAAACTTACTGGAATTTGTGTGAAAGTGATTTCCAAGCTTCTTTCGGTGTCATTTCTAAACGAAACAGAAAGTAAACGATTGATCATCAGCTACCATTCTCTAGTTGTGACCGAGATAACGTGAAGTGAAGAATGGAACGTCAAACTTACTTCTTCCAAATTCATCCGTATAGACAATATTGATATCCGGTCTATACGTCTTATAGCTTTCCAACGCATCTCTAGCCTCTTGTTGTTCTCTCATCCTATTCTCATATTCACGTTGAGCTTGATCTTTGTTCCCACCTCTCGACATGATCCTTTCCATTTCTCTCTGGGCGACTCGTCGTCTGTGATCCGCCAACCATAGATCTTTCTCTTTCTGTATTCGTTCTCTTTCTTTCTCTTCGTCTGTGGCGGCCTTGAGAGCACCTTGGTTTCGTAACATTGATAAAATTCCTGCTACACCGTTGCCAACGACCGGTTCAGATTCGGTAGGAACCTATATCGTGTACAGACAAAAATCAGCTTGTATTCGAGGATGTGCATGAGAAGTGGTGAAGTAAAGTTTGAAAGTCAACTAACTCCTGCTTCTTCCTTTTTGATATTTTCCATCTCCTGCATCTGACTATCGATCTTCAGCCTATATTCGTCCAAGGATAATCCCTCTCTAGCAGCCATTTCAGCCAACGCATCATCCTCTTCATCAGACATATCTTCATCTTCATCCATCTCTCCTTCTTCTGGTCGTTCAATCTTTACTACGACAGGTTGTTGTTGATTGGCGGTCGCGGTTGAAGGTGGTGTAGCAGCTCTTTCCTTCTTGACTGGAGCAGCTAGCGATTCCAAAGTGACATTTCGTACGAATTCAGAGGTATCGTCAAAGGTGATTCTCCCATCTTCATCACCGTCGCCTCCATCGGCAGGTTGAGCAGCTTCCTCTTCCTGTTTCTGCTGAGCGACTGAAAAGGATGATAAATTAGATCGCTCAAATCTAAATTGCAATGGTATAGTAAAATCACGGCACTTACTTTGTGCAGCCAGATCCTCAGGCTTGATCTTAGGCTTCTTCTTTGCGTTTTCTCTCCTTGATCTAGCCAATGCAGCTTGAAGATCGTCATCGTCCACCAGGTTATCCGGTCCTTGATCTACCACTCTTCGCTGGAAAGTTGGTTCCCCATCAACTTCCATACCATTCTCATCTTCACCATCAGCCTCCGCCTTTCGAGTTGATCGCTTGGCCTTCTTTTTCTGTATTGAAATGGTTTCATCAGCTGGTAGTCTCGCGCTACGATGACTTCGAAAGCTTACCTTTGGCTTCTTGAATCCCTTTTCTCCCTCTTTCGCATAATCTGATACCTCGAATTCCTCTGAAGAATGGGAATGATCAGTCATGCGATCAATCTCGGAATGACCACCACTTCCAGACTCACTTGTGTAATCCAAGTTTAATTTGACTTTCGTAGCGGGAGCCATACCCATCTCGCCATCTTCGTCAACAATCTTCATCTTCTTCTCGATCGGCGCACCCAGTCGGAAACCCTGAAAAGATAAACCCCAATATCAGCTAAACTTACAACGACCCCTTGGGAGACAGCTGATAGATAGATTGGGAGCGAAAACTTACCTCTGACTTGGCTTTGCCCGAAGAGAACTCATCATCGTATTTACCCAAGATATCCGCTTTGATACCGATTCTGTTCTCATCAAATTCTTCATCATCGTATCCCGTATATTGTTCGGCAGCCTTTCGTTTTCTCTCTTTCGCAGCTTTGATAGCTGCGTCATCAACCATATTTACATTTTGCAATTCGTCCTCTATAGTCCATAAACAAGATCTGTCAGTTGGCTGCCTTTCATCTCGGTGAAATACAGGAGCAGAGAACTTACCGTCACCTTCCAGGATCCTATTATCTTTCAAAGTCAAAATGACATCTGCACCTTCCTCAAAGTCATCTACATCGTGGCCAACTTTCAACCCGCTCAAATCACCTATACCCGAAATATCAGCGACATCCCTCCGATCACGCAGGACAATTGGGAGATATAGAAACTCACGTTCATCATATATTGCTTTATCAGCTTCTTCCATCTCTTTTGCTCTTCTTGCCAATTCTGCCGCACGTAATTTCTCTCTTTTCTTCTGTTGTTTGATCCATGATTTCGTATCTAGCTTATCATCTTCGTTGGATATTCCGAGAGTTTTACCCTTGAGTTTCGCATTGAGTGCTGATCGATTGCGAGACCTAAAGTCGCAGGAATACACGTCAGATATATTACTCTAGGTGTATGTTATGCTAGAAATGAAGAATGGTATGAACGCTGTTTCTGATTATTCGAGCAAGATGGGAGAGACAATGGTGTAAATATGTGCAGGAGAAAGAGAAATGATCGATACCGACCTTTCAATGCGTTCCTTCAGATCCTTTTCCTCCTTCTCCTTTCTCATATCCTCCCTTCTCTGAGCATAGTTCGCCTCTGCCAGAGCATCCTTGTCTACCGGTGCTTCTTCGCCTGAACCTTCGGCAGGAGCAGCCGTTGAGAGCCCCAATTGTTCTCTCAGCTTGAGGGTCTCCTCGATAGTGAGTGATTCTTGGTTCATCGACATTCTGTATATCTGACAATGAGGTTTTGCGAAATAACGTTCGTGAAGATGAGAGATGAATGAGTATGAAAGGACAGTAATATGAATTCAAGGTTGGTTGGGTGGCAAATCCCAAGTTCAACTGCCCACGCTACGGTGAACGGTATTTCGGTGATTGGTGTATGTGGCACCGTTCTGACCACCTCGAAGTGACCTCTGTTGATCCAGATGTCAACCCACAGTTGCTTTCTATACTCTCTCTGGTCTATGATCGATTGGAACAACATATTTATACCTTCACACGCTATTCCGTTCCGCCTCATCTGCAATCAATCTATTCACACCTCACAGCTATTCATTCAGCTGATTTACCCAAGAAATGCCACCAAAAGGAGGATCTCGAAAGACAGAGCTTCGAGCTTGTCTGATATGTTCCGTACTTCAATCCACCAATGATTTCTTGACTCAGGGTTGTCCGAATTGCGAGGAGATCTTAGAGGTGAGTTCTCCATCCTCAAGACAACCTACAGTCATTGGTCACCTATCTTGTATTTCATGCAGTATAGCTGAAGGACGTGGTGTTTTCGTATCAGATGAGAGGTTCGGCAGAGAGAGTAGCGGAATGTACCAGTGTGACATACGATGGAATGATAGCTATGATGGAACCTTCTGAAAGTTGGGTAGCCAGGTGGCAGAGGATAGGTAAATCACTTTTCTTGATAATATAATCCCCGAGTTTACATAGTATAGGATGGCCTGACAGACAAAACCAAATGCTGATATCTTTTCAATGTTTTTCCCTATAGACAAAAAGATGAGAGGGATATACGCCGTCCGAGTGACTGGTCGACCACCACAGGATGTTATAGATGCTATAGAAGCTAGAGGAGGTGTGTATAGACCTAGGGATGCCGTCGAGGATTAGGAGAACACAAAACACCGAATCTTGGCTATTCTGGAGATTGGAAGGAGGAATGGAATGAAGGGGCTTTCCAATATACCCATCATCGAGATATATACGATTTCACCATTAGCAATTTGTAAGTAATCTAGTGTAACATGTGTCATGTAACCATAAATCCATCGCTTCCACCATACAATGAACGAAGGTCTTCGCTCGAAACTCGCATCCCACTAATGAAGGTTCGTATGATAGCTTTCATGACCTGATATAAGAACGATACAATCCATTCATTCATAGTTGATACATGATTACTTCTGACATTTACTGCAAACATCTACTTCTTCTACTCTGTACAATCTATAATCAGACTTATACATCTTTAGCCAAAGGAGCTTCGGCAGTACCACTACCGTACTTCTTGACTGGTTCCTTAGCGGCAGTTTCGTCTCCCTATAAGAATATCAGATCAGAGATTCATCAGCTACGATGGATCAACAAGACCAGATAACCTGTTTTTTTGCGAATGGCTCACCTTGAAGAGTTTGACTTCTTTGTCAGACATCAACTTGGATACCATATCAGCTTGAGTCTTCTTGAACGAGAATCCGAACCCTTCGTGAGAGTAGTCCTTCTCATTGGCTTGATCCTTGTGGTAGAGGATTAAAGGGAAATCGGAATCTTTAGTAGCTGGGTCCAAGACGATGGATACGAGAGCATTGATAGTTGCCGTCTTGGGGATAAGGTGGAAGTGCCATGTCTGTAGGAAGTAGATTCGGTCGATCAGCCAGAATCCTAGCTGAGACTGAACTGGTGTAATATGCAGATGATGAATTCGAGGGATTGTCCCACTCACTTGCTTATTCCTAAATTGAATCAAAGTATCTTCATTCTTAACTATCTCGTATGCTACGTTCTCGGATTTGGGGAAAAGTTTGGGAAGACCAAACCATTGTCCTGCCATCTTGTATCGGTCTGTACAGAAAAGTACGATGAGGTGTCAGCGTCTCGATACCCAAGGATATCATACACGATCCCAAGGGGATGACAATGCACCATTTATTATGATGCTTGATAAGTTGAATAGAGCACACTCACCATTGGCATAAACAAATTGATCATCATAAACACAAGCCGGGGCATATCTCGCTACTCTCTCAATAGTAGGTTGACAAGAGTACAAGGCGATCACATCATCTATCAACTTTTGTCTATTGGGTGGAAGAGGGATTGAGTTCGCAGGGTTAGGTTCCATATCTTCTGTGGGGAGTGTTTGTCTAGGTTCGACAGATTCTCCAGTTACGCCCGAAGCGGCTTTACGAGTGTCCAAGATGATTTGAGGAATTCCAACTTCTTCTGATACTGACATTTTATCGGTTTTATCGTTGTTGTCTTGTTTAGAAAATATAGAGAATGATCGTCTTTGAGGTTGACGTTGTATTTGGAGTTGTGTTTGGAATTGTTGTCTTATTGAAGTTATCAATGATCGATTCTTATTTATCGAACTTGAAGTAGAATAATTGCTACTAGTATTACTATTGCTGGTGGTAGATGATGGCAAAGGGTTTAATAATGGTGGTAAAGATAGTAATGATATCTGAGATCTAGGTAATAAAGGTCGAGCAGAAGAACCGTTTATATAAGGTAATGAATGGGTGGTAACGCTAACTGCAGATCGACGAGATGACATCAGAGAAAGAATCAGACGTGGTATATGGACCGATGACCGGATTAAAGTAATTGTATTTGAATTGGGCTATGCACGTGAATGAGACGGAATGACGAGGTAGGGCTTCTAGGAAAAGGTGGGTCGAGGGATCGTACTTGGCAATAATGTCAAAGTACTCTTTTGTACAAGACCAGTCTGTAGTTTATATCCCTCTGTAAAAGATGATCGGCCCTTCATCCCCGACCTAGACAGAGACAGAGACATCGACGATCCGTAGAGGAAGTATCGATGATCTATCTCGACTTCCTCATCGTGATGAATCCTTCCGGCATAGGTATGCCATATCACTCTGTTTCAATGTTAGTAACAGTTGATTATGTTATGGTATGCTATCACGATGGATGCCGAATGGTCGTAAAACGTCATTGACAATCTTATCGATCGGAGCAATCAACAGAGGCCGATAATCGACGATTACCTTTTTCACTCTTCAAAACAGGCACGCTTGGTCACCGTTTACGGGAATCACCGCACTGTGTATACTGTAGCTTCAGATAAGTCACAACATGAGAGACGATAGGTACAGAAATAACAGTCAACGTAGAACGAGAGGGTATACAGTATGGCATCCTTTGCATTATACACATGAAACCCTCGGAGTACGCTTTATCAACGGCATGTTACATATACATAGATGAAACTTCCCCTACCCCCTTCCTCAACCCTCTTACGCGTCCCATACCAGGTGCAGAGTACGGTTCGTCATCGTCTTCTGTCCAACGTTTACTGCTCTGACTAAAGATATCGCTTATACCTGGCGAGATAGATCTCAGTGTCGAAACGACCTGGGATGAAGGAAGGGATGAGAGTGGTAGAGGGAGCAGGAGAGTAGTTGGCTGGGCGATTGAGGAAGTTGGACGAGAACCCTAAGGCAAGAGGTAGTATGACCGTTAGCAGACGTACGACTAATGGAGCAGATAGCTACATTAATGGAGTCGGAGAGAGGTATCGACCGTGCTGTCGAAGAATGGTATAACTCACCAGAGAGACCAGACCCCCCGCTATACCCGTAAGATAATTAGGGGAATCAAATCCTTTCGTTCCGTTCACGCTTCCGGACGACAGTACGCGTATGGGTGGATTATCCAGTCTTTCTGCTCTTTCAGATGGAGATGGGATGTACATTGAAGAGACATATGAAGTGACAATGGTCCTACATGAGCAATCAAGAGTCAGAATGAATACCATCATTGTCGTTATCAACCATTCCAACGAAACGTATAGGAATACATGATGTATGATTTATTAACATACCATTTCTTAGCTTTCACCTTCGCTACCAAGCTCTTCACCACTTCCCAACACTCTTCTCCACCCATTTCACCTTCTTCTATAGAAATTACCCTATTCTTCCCTACTTTCGTAACACTCGCGACATTCTTACTTCCTATTTTGATTCCACCGATCTTCTCACCTTGAACACCCTTCAGTATATATCTACCAGCTTGACCTAAACCCACTACTACCTCATCTACTTCATCTCCTAGTCCAGTGCTATCCACCTGTACACCGTCGTTGACCCTTATTTTAGGTTTGGTAGATGGACCTGGAGCTACACCGGGATATGACCCTTGACCCTCTTCGTCGGACGAATCTGATTCGAGCAAGTATCGGGGAGGTGGGACGGTGAGAGGAGATAACGGGTCGTTCATCTTGTCTATATGTAATGCTTGCGTTGATTGCTCATGACATACAGGATTCAATACGACTTGCAAGCTATGAATATTGAGCAGGCGTTGGTGCGTATGTGGAGGCCATGTTGGTGGAATCAGTCGTCTGCTTCTGCCACTTTAGTATGGTGATTTACCCTTAACAACCTCACTTTGCCTTTTTCCCACTCGACAACTACAATAACATCTCTTTCGCTCATTTTGTCTAAAAGATCATTCATATATACCCGCATTTCGCCAAAATGGGTGCAGCACAATCCTCCCAAAATGTTCAGGAGCAGGTCATAACTCCCTCAGAACCCGGTACTTCTGTCCAAGTGAGTGTCACTCCGTCTTCTGTTCGTTCCTTCCCTCATCTCCCCTTCACCTCCCTCCCCTCATCTCTCCCGGCCTCTTACCTTCCTTGTCTTCGCCTTGCACCTCGCATCTCTCGTTCCATCTCGTACCCAATCCTTATGAACACCAATACACAAACTGATTGTCCTCACAGTTCTCTCCCTCCCTGATATCCCGTCTCTCTTCCCCATCCGACTCATCCTCCTCCTCATCCAATTCGGCAGATGACATAGTACGACGACGACTCGCAGCCGAGTCTGCCAATCTCAGATCTCAAGAAGCGGAGATCTTATCCAAGATCAACGCCGCGTTGGAGAAGGAAAATCTGGATAAGGAGAAACCGGGTATGAGCTCAGAGGTGTTGGGTAAGGATATTGAACAGATCAGAGAGAAAGTGGAGAGATTGAAAGAGAAGAAATTGAATACTTCAAAAGGAGTTAGGGAAGCTAGGGAACAAGTGGAGAAGTGTTATTTGTGAGTGAGCACCTTATGACTCTGCGCATCCAATAGTCTATCGACATTCTAACGCAACTCTTCTCCGTCTGATACCTTGGTGAAGGAGGTCGCTAATGTACCACTTGCTATCGACATAGGACCAATCCCGAAAAACCACTTGATTGTTGGAAACAGGTAGAAGCTTTCAAGTCAGAAGTTGCGAAACTTGAACAGGTGGGTGTGACGCATCGCATGTACACTCAACCCACTTTCCCCTTTGCCCCTACTCCCTTGCGAGCGCTTCTGGTTGTGCCCCTTTCTAGAGTCAATGAGATTCTTTGGAGTTTAGCATCCCCCATTTCCATGTCAACATATCGGCTCAGTCTCGAATGCATTGCTGACCTTGATCTAACATTACAGGCATTCGTAAAGTCCCTCCAATAGATATATACAGGAACAATGCAACCCATGAAAATATGACACATTCCTTTCTTCGTTGAATCAACTTACAGCTCATTCTCCACATCTTCAATGATATATGAGACTTTCGAATACATGTCACACATTAACGTCATCATGACGCTACCACTTCGCAGCTCGTTGTCTTCCATTGACCTTCCACCTCCTTGACAAAGCTGCAACTTGCCTCCATTTCCCCTCTTATTCGTCTGATCCTTAGTCATGACCACAAAGGATGTCGATCTGTCTCTACTGGAACCAACAAAGGATGGTCGAATGAGGCTTGAAAGAGTAGAAAACAGATTGGATATATTTGGTGGAGTCTTCGTTAGCAGAGATATGTCGTAGGGATTTCTCCTAGAACAATCTGTCTATTAAACTCGACTCGAAGTGACAAAAGGTGATCCTCGACTAATCAAATTAACAATACAAGGACGATCCTAGCGATTGTGCATAACAGCAATAGCAACCTTCCTTCTCAGTAATAGTCATCTTATTGCAACTAACAATACAGCCTTTATCTTTACTATCACTAAACATGAAGAAGACTTTAGGACCAGTCGTAATGATCGATACCAACCCAGCTCGATTCACACATAACAATCTCCCTTCTTCGACGGACCCAAACACGAACGGCAACGCCACGAAAGAGCCCAAAGGTAGATTTTGGACTTCGGAGGATGATAAAAACAACCAAGCTACATATTTGTTTTTCCCTATCTTCGCTGCGTTCTTATTGATTTTACTTTCTTCGTTGTCCACTCCTATCATCGATGGGTTGAGTATTGCGAATGTAAAAGTGGATGGTGGTGGATCGATCAAGGTCGGTACGTGGGGTTGGTGTATCAGTGAATTTGATGGTATCGAGTGAGTCTGAGTCTATTCACAACGACTACATCGCGTGTGACCGATAGAAGTACTTACTCTGGTATCTTGGTATGGTAGAAATCAATGTTCTGCCAATAAAGGATTTAACCTAGATTTATGGGCTACTTTAAATACTTTACCGGACCCTCTCAAATCGTTAAAAAGTATAAGTAAGAATGTCAATGTAGATTATTTAATTGGGAGTGGGGTAATGCATATCTTAGGTGAGTTGACCATCATCGATCTTTCCTACCACACCGTACTACAAATACCGACGAACTTCAATTCAACCACTTTTCTCGAGAATCAGAGTCATTGAATTCACGATTTCCGACTGACTGGACTTTGTCTGTCTGTTATATGTTATGTAGCAACCTTATCAGTCTGGTTGACACTTTGTTGGACCCTCGCTTCGTCCGGCTCATGGAAGAACAAAGAGAGACATGCTTATAATTGGACCAAATGGGCTTTCAACGGTGCGGGATTCAGTACTATCTTTGTTCTGATAGCTGTGAGTTCTTTCTCTGCTAAACGAATACTCCAGTCCAGTCCATCCCTCATTCTTACTTATCTTCCTGATCAAAGCAATTGACTAGAATTCGTATCCGCACATTATAGTGGTCATTGGATATTGAAATGTTGACTCGAATGCAATCGGTTTCAAGCGACGTTCTAGTTGATGGTAAATATAATAATTCATTATCGGTCAAACCAGGGTAAGTCGATGATTCTTTCATCACTCGTCACTTCACTTTTCACCTGTCAATCCTCAAGTCCAAGTCCGACATGATATCACTCTGACTTGGATTAAGCAAGAGCTGACTTGCCGCTTGGTCACCACATGATAGCCCTGCGATATTCATGAACCTTTTCTCATTCCTTCTCTGTCTATCAGCCTACCTCGTTAGGATGGTTTGGGGTAGATTTAAGCCTAGACCTAGTTGGACTATCAAGGGGTTAGTTCAAATAAACCCAGAATTCGCTTCTCGACACCTTATTCCTTATCTCTCATAAGAATTTTTCCTTGTGCTTGGGTCTGAGCTAACTGAATGAAATTTTCCATGTGTTTGTAGTCACTCTGATTTCCACGATCCACCCAACTCAGCTGCGTTACCTCCCAACGAAGATACCCCACCTACTTGGTAAGTAACCTTTCATCAGATAATACATCGTTTTCGTTTCGTTTCAACATATTAATTCACATGTATGTCACTTATAACAAATAGGGAATCATTGAACATCTCCAATGATCAACTATATATTAATGATAAACCACCTATTCCCGAAAATTCAGTTGATCAACGTGGATTTATCGTTTAAAGCCGACGTTGGGCTTGTAGATACACGAATATAGTGATCTGCAGAGAACATCGATGAGATCATCTCATGATTGTACATATACAAATTAACGGATATACATGTATGTATGTATTCTATGCGTACGAACCATGTTACCAACTACCCAAACCGAGTCGCAAAAAATGATATGTTTTTGTTAGATGTTGATTTTATGTCTATTTCAAAAAAGGAGAAGCAATTTTCCTACAATGACCACTGTCCACCATGATATCAAGGAACCAAATTCCTATAAAATGTCAAATTGAGATACCAGGATTAGTTTCTTTTACCACTATAAACGATATTATCCGTCAAGCCCGTCTTACTGGCATTATCGATATAATCCATTTTATGACTTTCGTGTAGATCAGTCTCATTAGGATTGGGATTTTGAGGTGTTTTGTCCTCCAGTTCGATGGAATCGTCATCGATATCTAGGTCTAGGGGATCTTTACGTACGATTCGATGAGGTGTGTGGGTGAAGGTTGGTCGGTGGGATGGGTTGGAATTGTGGTTGATAGTGGAAGAGACAGCTGGATCACCGTTCTACGTGAAGTAGATCGAACACAAATCAGCATAGGTATAGCAAAGACAGTGAGGTGTACTGTGTGTACAATAAGGTTAGTACATGGTACTTACTTGAACATATGTTTCCGTGAGCACATGTACAACAGGTCCAGTCTTGTTGGTCTATCACACATCGAAAGTCATATCAACCTCTATGAGCTATTAATAATATGTGGAAGTATTGTCACTCACTCTTCCATGATTGGAAGAATCATTCTTCATAGTTCGTCTGAGGGAATATCGACTGTTGAGCGAAGCTAGTAGACCGCAGGTGTAGAACTTCGATTGAACCCATCTTAGAGTGAAAACAATTTTGTTCATTAATACCTCATAGTCCGTTTGCCGAAAAGAAGAATTCTAACCTACAAAGCGAAGATGTCAAGGTATAACAGGGGAAACCCAAATGTAACGATGAAGAAGAAGATCACTCTGTACAACAGCAACATCAGTAATTGTGCATACTACATATAGAGTATTTTCACCGTGGGGTGATGAAATCACTTACAATAATGTAGGTGGTAATTGAGTTTCCACCATGACCCTATGTCCCCATAGCGATCAGCAACAGCATCACCTGGATAGTCGAGAAGGTAAAATGTCGAATATGAGATCCAACCCACCTGATCAGTTGAGTGATCGTATCATCAGTCTCCTTCCATCCCGTCTTACTTTTCATCAAACTCCACATGATGCTCGCAGTGATCATCAGATCAGCAGAGAGAGAACCGCATAACCACATGTACATGAATACTTTCTTTTGTTCAGCCTGAATCATCATGTAGTCATACCATCTGGTCAGCAAGATCAAGACTCAGGTCCCGTTGGATGGGACTTACATCGACTTTACCTGCTTGTACTGCTGCTCTGATAGGTGGCATACCGACTGCCCCGATGATCGATACTAACCTGTTGCATCCACCGTCGAATTAATCAATATGGCTTTGGTTATGGTATAAACTAAAGTTTTTGTGTAGAGACAAGAGCAGCTGAGGGTAGACTCACAGGCAAATAGATATCGCTCCAGCCAGGATTTTCGATCGATTACACAATTTGTATGCCCTTTCAGTGAAGAATACCTGAGTGGCGACAGAAGGAATGATATCGATTATACTCATATATACAAGGACTGAAAAGTAAGATAAATGACATTGTCAGTGTTAGTCGTTAGTCGGTCAAGGGTAGAGATGGACTTACGGTTCAAAGACGCAAAGGGAGCATAAGTACCAAAATGGTATACGAATAATCTGAACATTAGGACAATTATAGATATGGTAGCTAAGAAACTTGATGCACTCGTGATTACCTATACATTACAACAAGTATCACGCCAGAATAATGTATCGTAAGCAGATGATTGATGTGGAGAGCTGTATTGCACGATGTTGGGAAGTTAGTACTGACAACGATAGATTTGTTAAACATCCTATCTCCTTTCGACCAAGTCCAGTAATTGATTAATTGGACAATCATCACACCGCCTAATAACATATCTGTTCCGGATCTATGAATTTACAAGAACGACATATTGATCAGCTTTTTAGTAATATCAAGATGTTGAAGATGGGGAGAATAGGAAGGAACCACCGTACAGCACTCACGCTATGATAAAAGTACCCAAATTCAAATTATGATTATAATCCACCGATTCCTTCGCTGCTATCTCCAAAGTTTCCGCGGCAGTGAGATTACTCATCGTGTCGGGTGTCACTGTAATTCGTCGTGTTTATACTTGTGATGGTAAGGTGTGAATCATTGTCAGGACAGTAACGAAGTTAGTTGGACGTGATCCTTGCAGTAATGATAGGATAGATCTTTGTTTGCCTCGTTGTTGAAGAAGGAAGGAAAGAAATAATATTCAAGCTACTTATAGACATGCGTTCCCAGCTTTTTCCCATCCATGGGAGAGGCGTCGCATCGAAGGAGAATGAAAGAATATTCCGTATCATCCGGATTATCTTAACATTCCTACTGTATTCTCTGCCGAGACGACGAAGAAAATCAGGTCCCAACCCAAGCACATCAGATGCCAATCAATCAATCAATCAATCAGGCGCTGTTCCTTAACCAGGTTGACCAGACGACCAGACCGGCTGAAAGCAGGTACAGTCTGCAAGTCTGGACATCATCGCCTTTCTATAGCTGTGAGCTTGACTATCGAGTCCTTTCCGTGATTGACAGGTGAAGGATTCTATTTCGGAATGATGGTGATGGTACCTCAATCACCTATTCAAGGGTAGGCAGAGGATACGGTATCCATGTTTGTTGAATGGTTAAGTTACGGGTCAATGCGGACCATGTCTGGCTGTGTACTGCATTGCAATGTGTCGCAGCTTGGCTATCTACTGAGTCATTCAGAGCTCCTTTTTTGGTATCATTGGTGCAGGACTGGATGACCTGGGCTGACTGATGAATCCGAAGGATGTCGAGCGATCAGCAAGTGAAGTTGAATTCAGGTAAGACTCGGCTGTATTCACGGCGCTTTTACCGTACCTACCATTCGATGGTGGCTCGTGCGTTTCATCGTAAACCTTATTCCCATCCTTCGGGCCTGTAAGGGGAAGACATCAATGCTTCATCTCCTACTGGAAGATACTGGAGCACTGCGCTGCACGTTTCTATGTGATGTCCGAAATCGAATATTGATCGGCAGGAGCTCAGGCTCAGGCATACTCATCGCTATTCCCATCGTTCCTGATAGAAGCTTGGATACGTCTCACATAACATAAGCCACTTGACTCGCCTCGGGACCGACGACGGTTGTTGATGATGGTCGTCAAGGTCAGCGGTACAATAAAACCCGAGTTACTCTATGAGATCAGTGTGAAGCTTAGAGGCGTACTTGCAATGACTTGTATAA
Source organism: Kwoniella botswanensis (assembly GCF_036426115.1). NCBI lineage: Eukaryota > Fungi > Basidiomycota > Tremellomycetes > Tremellales > Cryptococcaceae > Kwoniella > Kwoniella botswanensis. The sequence goes on along the minus strand of NC_088599.1, from coordinate 14,019,888 downwards.
CATCCGATAAGACCGCGGAAGGAATGATTAAACGATTTTGAAACTAGGGTATCTACAACTTACAAACTTGAACAATCTGTCGATCTTCTGTCAGATGTCAGATATCAAATATCAAACCAAAGTCCTCTCCGTTCCCTTTCGTATACTATTCCAAATGACGAAGACGGTCTATCGCCCAATGCTAATTCAATGCTATACAAAATCTACCTATAGCTACAAAGCTATCTATTACGCCAACTTATAATCCCTGATAAATCAGACCCAAAGGGAATTTATCCCCTTTCACGAATCTAACATTCTTCGTCTGAGTGAAACTTTCAACAGCGCCTTTACTATTAAACCTCCCATAACCACTATCTTTCCATCCTCCATGTGGTAAATTATGTTGATCATGTATCGTCATCCCATTTACATGTACAGCTCCACTCTCAAGCTCCTTAGCCACGTCCAGTGCTTCCCTATAATCGTTCGTGAATATTGATGAAGTGAGACCGGTAGGATGCGAATTGGCATGTTGGATGATATCCGCTGTGCTGGATAAGCGATGTAGGGAGAGAAGTGGGGAGAATGATTCTTCGATGTATAGTTTGGAGGATGTTGGGAGGGATGATAAGATAGTAGGAGGAAAGGAAGTTGATGAGGTAGAAGAGGTAGAAGAGGTAGAAGAGGTAGAAGAGGTAGAAGAAGTGTTTGAGGGAGAGTATAATACCTTGGCGCCCTAGTGTCAAAGAATCATCAGTAAACATGACTTGGAAGTTGAAGTTTGTGTTCTGTGTATGTTCTATATAAGTCTTAGTCTTGGAAGATCAAACCACTCACCTCCTTTATCGCATTATCATATAGATCCCTCGCACCATCACCTGAACCAGGTCTGACCATCTCCATACCCTGTTCACCCCATTTAGCTTGTTCTGCAACTTGTTTCAACACTTCCTCGAACTCGTTGGCAATATCCGAATGAACCAATACCTGCTCGGTGGACATGCAAACTTGTCCAGAGTTGAAGAAAGCTCCGAAGAGGATCTATCATGACGATATAACATCAGCTGAAATTCTCTATTACAAAGCGGATGAGATGAAGATTGAGAGATTGCTCACATTGTTGGCAGCTAATTCGAGATCTGCACTAGGTAAGACTATAGCTACTGATTTCCCACCTAATTCCATTACTGATGGTCTGCCAACACATCCTCATATTCAGCTTGTTCTTCAAATTTACGTCAATGATCGATGTAGATGACATGACTTACTTTAAGTATTGTCCACATTTCGCAGCTAGGATCTTACCCAACTTCACCGATCCAGTGAAATTGACCATCTGTTGGCAAAGAGCACATATGTGGGATTTAGCTATGTTCCTTGTGTCAGCTTTATTTGGAGCCACTCACCCTAACATCCCTATGAGCGATGATCTGCTCTATCCTTTCCGCCACATCTTTCTCAGAGAAATTCAAGATCTGTAAAGCGCCTTTGGGTAAACCTGCATCTTGGAATAAGGGACCGAGAAGCTGGAAGAATTGAGGTAAGAGAGGTGAGGCTATTTATCTATGATCAGCTTCGAATACCACCATCTCCAGCTCCAGCTCCATCTCCAATCGTTAACGATCGTCTTCAGTCCTGCTATGATACAGATCCGAGGAGTATCTCAAGGCGCACGTGTACTCTGATGTAATGTCTCGTACTCTGAACTTACCTCTGAGTAGAACGGTATTTCCACATGCGAGAGGGTACGCTAGATCAAAAACTACGATCAGCTAGATGAATTGGGTGACTTTGTGTAGACGAAACAAAAACACACCTATACTCCTCAGAGCTAATGTCAGAGGATAATTGAACGCAGGTATACTCAATACAGGACCATAAGGTTGTCGAAGGACCATTGAGAAGCTCCCATCCACAGTTTGAGGTATGGTACCCTAACAATGATTCATATGACCTCAACATCGTCAGCTTCTGGCGAATGGATAGCTGGTCAAGGGGGATATGAGGATGAGCGTCCTTGATATTCACCTCGACTGAGATTGCTCTGTATAACGAACCCAGAAAAACAGAAGAATTAGAATAGATATTCTTATATATCTCAGTAAACAGCTGGGACCCACGTATGAGAAGCACCTTCTAATAGATGTAAAGCAGATTCCTGATCTTTCTTCACTACCAGATCCGAGAAAGTACTATCGGCACGTAGTGCTTCTTCCAGATCTTTTGAACGATCCTTGATCAATTTTCCAACCTAGATGTATCATACCATACCATTGAAATTAGCTGGTCATTCCCCACGAGAGTTGAGTTAGTATGAGTGAAAAGGTTGAACTTACAATCTGTAAGATTCCTTTCCTCTCCCAGCCAGTAACGTCCCTCCATTCTCCGAATGCAGTCTTGGAAGAGATAATCGCATCGTTCCTGATCCCAACTCGACGGTCAGCCGAGCTTTCATATGGTATATAGTGAGGTAATATTGGTGTTTTACGCCTTGAGCAATTCTGAGAATAATAGACAAACTCACACTTCCTTCTCTCCAGCTACCACAGTCTGACAGGTCTCTCTACCCGTCCTTGGATGTCTGTGTACGACCTCACCTGCTGAAGAGGATTCGAGGGGTTGCCCGTTGATCCATAGTGGAACGATAGGCAGGGAGCTAGTCGATTTTGAAGATGAAGCGAATTGTCTGGTACGAGTATTGACAAGTCGGGTGAATCGTCCAGCGCTTTTCGAAATGTGGATCGAGGACATCATATAGTTATGTTTGAGGGCAAGATACTAAGCCGGGAACTATGCTCTGTCAGTCCATACGTGTAGATACTCGATGAAACACAGTGAAATCCATCTAGTTAGTGGTTAGTGGGTTAGTACCTCGCAACTTTCGGGATGACCTCCACCTCGGCTCGGCAATCTCGAATGACAACATGACTGAGGTAGTGGTATCTGACGATAGATAGACCCCAAAGGAAGTGCAACAATCTTAGCAGCTCCGAGTATTTGTACTGTACTGTGCCGTACTGCTCACCTCGGCAACGCTGTCCCCGAATCAAGAATCCCAACCGTGCAAGTAAGAGTATAAAAGCAGTAATCAGCCAGTGACCCCAACATCAGATTTAATAGCATATTCGACAGCCTTACTGATCCATCATGACCATCTGGACATTCTTGGGAAGACAATGGACCGTACTTCCCCCAGCACCCAAGGGAGATTACCTAAAGGGTAAAGTAATATTGATCACGGGTGCAAATTCAGGCGAGTCGAACGGACATGACATGATCATAGTGGGAAATTCAAACTGATTTGATAAGGAATGTGAATCAACAGGTATAGGATTAGAATCACTCAAACATTTCGTTCAAGCTTCGCCATCAAAATTGATCTTATGTGTGAGATCAATCGAATCGACCGAAAAGATCTTAGGAGAACTACAATCTTTTCATCCGGATCTAAAAGCGGAGATAGTGTTTCTGGATTTATGTGATTTGAATACTATCAAGGTATTGCCTGATGAGCTCAGAAAGAGAGGAGTGGAAAAGATTGATATACTCATCAATAACGCTGGGTGAGTGTGTCATCATATAATGAAGAACAAGAATAGAGAATGGTTGTCTGATAAAAATCCATTACATGTAGAGCGAATCCGGGAAATGCCAGCAAACCACCAGAATTCACCAAAGATAACTACGAAAAAACGTAAGTTATCTGTCTCATATACATTTTCAGTAAATACCTTCTCTGTCCTGTGCCTCGTTCGTTCCAGAAGTACTAGATGTTGATCATGTTATGATGCTATACCATGTAGATTCCAAATCAACGTCCTATCACCTTTCCTGCTATCTTTAAACCTCTTACCGTTCTTAAGAGAGTCACCTGCACCAAAGATCCTATTCTTAGGTTCGGGAGTACACGCTTCTGCCGATGTCAAGCTTATTGAGAGCTCCTTGAAGGAAGATAAATCGATCGTTCGGGCGTTCAACGAGAAGAATGGAGATTGGTACGATAATAAACAGATTTACGGGATATCAAAGGTGAGCCAAAACCAAATCCATTTACCATTGCGATTTCAGCAAATGACGAGGAGGAAATGTGGTTTTATAATTCTCACGATAATGGTGATCATGTATAGTTACTCCTCCAAATGATCACCCGGTCTCTTATTCCCTCACTTCCTACAATCAATATCATAACTGTCAGTCCAGGATTGGCAATCACGAACCTAGGCAGGGATTTCAACTTCAATCTTGCCTTTTACATATTCGGAGCACCATTCATGTTGCTCAATGCGAGAAGTGCTGAGAAAGGAGCGAGAAATGTTAGTTCAGCTGTAGCTCAGGCGGATCAGAGCTATGATGTGAGTAACATCTTTATGTGTGTGATGAATAGCAGAATGAGTGATCAGGGAAAAAGAAAGGGAGATCTTTGAACATCGGATTATCATAAGAGAGACTGGAGTCTGAGCTGATATTTGATGTTCATGTTCATGTCCCTAGTACTGGGCTGAATGCGGTCCATCTTACTCTGAGAGTAGCTGGTTATCGTCCGGTAACGGGATAGAAGCTACTAAAGCATTTTACAAGGAAATGATAGAGGAAGTGGAGAAGATCAGTCCGGGTGCGACGAACGGTTTGATCGTATGATTTGTATGTGTATTGTAATTGGTGGGTTGTATTTGTGTTTTATGGACGTTGAGTGTTGCATGAAATGACATATGATATATACGATATGAAAGTGGAATTGCGAAAATCTGTTGTAGGTATCAAGAACAATCATCGTCAGCATCATTCTTTTCTTGACTGATATGTTTATAGCCCAGAAGATGCAAGGTCTATGACGACGAGGAGAGAGAACAACAGTATATATTCAGAATTTTCAGTGTGATTATTATTTTGTATACCTCTTTGTGAAAGCATTACTTTCCACGTAGGTGGGTTGAAGATAACTTGTTCATCTTTATATGTACTGTGGGACGAGTGGAACGGAGGATTGTGGAACTAGCGGAAGATTGACTCACATATTGTATAGCAGGCATACTGTTTCTTGATTTATAAGATGAGAAGAGAAGAGAAGAGAACAGGAAACAGCAAGAATGAAATTTAAGGACGGAGAAATTTGGTGGTTTGAAATCTCTCGTATATATCAAATAATTTGATCCTTCCCCCCACCTAAGGTCACGCGTCTATGGGTGGTGACTGGTATATACGAGTACAGTATCTTATTGTTCTTTTCTTTTCGTACTGACGCGACGATTTTAACTACCCCAGCCAGGGTGAATTAAGCTATTAGGCAACATTTTAGCATCACGATCCCTTTTGGCACATCCACTACCATATCAGCAGCATACATGGACAGATACAGATAGACATAGAGGGATCTGTTGTTGTTGTTGTTGTTATCATTGCAATCTCGACTAGCATACACGTTACACGACTTTCGAAGAAAACGGATATCCACGGCGAACTCGAGCCAAGAGCTTACTCGTGGTGAAACAAAATCAAAACGGATCATCGGCTTTGCACCTGCGTCAATTTCAATTGAATAGGAATAACTTTAGTTTATCACTCCTCTCCTTGTATATCCTGGTACGACAAAGACAAGACCGAAAAGCACGAGCAGTGACCTGATCATACCGACTGCCTTGAAGAGTGAACTGAATACGGATACACAGTCCACGGAAATCAGCTGATCTCGAATCTGAGCTTGGACGTTCGACTGGCACTGGTACGCGCACATACCATCTACACCATACACAGTACACCATACACGGTACACTTCATTCTGACTGCGAAGTTGGACCACAGTATCAACAAAAACAACGTCCGCAACCACAGTTATACTCTGGATCTTGGGGATTAACGCGTCGACAACTTGTCTGATCTCCATCAATCACCGGATGGAAGCTCATGATAAGATCGATGGATTAGAATAGGGATACAGAAGATAGATTGGGGAGATCAGCAATATACTATAGATCATAGACTACGCGACACGACGTCTTCCATCAATATCAATCGACTCACGCTTGGACTTGAACATCGTTTGTTCTGGCTCTCTCACCTTGTCGATCTCCATATTAACTTATTGGTCATTGTGATTGTCGTCCTAGAGAGAGGAAGGTAAAGGAACCTCTCACTCACCTTCAGCTTACAGCATCGCCTTACCTTTGGACATAGATCATTGTTTCATCTCATTCACATTCACACGCACCTCCTACGATATACATCAACATCAATATCCATTTCAAATGACCTATCTCCATAGATAAATATCTCAACGCTTAGAATCCATCAGACATAGAATATAGAGATATCATAATCATGTCATCATCGCTACCACTCGATGCTCCCAGCGCATCATCCTCCACCCATTCGCATTCCCATTCACCATCGTCCGTAGCATTCCCCATACCCCACCCTAATCCTCATTCTCCCTCGATAGACTCTCAAAAACCCTCAGCGTCGACTTCAGCCCCTACAGTTCTATCGCCAAGGGTATCATCCCCTTCCAACATCTCTACACCAACTATCAATGGATCCACTTACCACGATCCGACTAATCTGAAAAATGGCGGCGGTGAACATGCAACGACGAAGACGGGAGATAGTCTGCCGAATTTAGGTGATCTAGACGCGAAATGCGGGGGGTGTCATGAGGTTATCGATCAGGAGAGCGGTGGGGTCGTAGTTGCTTTTGGGTGAGTAATGTTTCGTCCTATCCTCCATTATCATTGATTCAACCATTTCCGCATCTCGAAAATATCATTTCGTATAGCTTACAATGTTGGACACTCCCAGATCATCACTATGGCACGTAGATTGCTTCAAGTGTGCAAAGTGCAAGAACAAAGTGTCAGCGGATACGAATCTGCTATTGCTATCAGATGGTAGTCCAGTCTGTGGCAATTGCTCATATCAGGTGAGTCAGCTCTTCGCATACAGGCAATCTTTATTTGGTGGACAACGCTGACAAAGCATCCCTTCTTTCAGTGCTTCGTGTGCAAGCAAGCCATCACTGAAGAGGCTATTATGACGGGTGATGAATCTTATCATGCTCATTGCTTCACTTGTCGAACGTGTAAGAGACGTATAGAAGAACTGGTATTTGCCAAGACCAGTCAGGGTATATATTGCATGGTAAGCTATTACACTCTTGGTCATTGCAGAGACCATTGTACTGACGATCATGTCTAGGCATGTCACAACGAGCGAGTGGCGCGAAGTCGACGCCATGCTGAACACAAGCGACAGAAGCAAGCTAAGAAAGAAGCGAGGGAGCAAGAGAGGCGAGAGAAGGGTATAGATGGTAGTGAGAAGGACAAAGAAAAGAAGAAGGATGATGATTACGGGATGACTTCACCCATTGCGCAACCAAGCGGAAATTTCCTTCATTCCACACCAGGTATACCATCTTCAATGTCTCTTGCTCAAACTGCAAACTCTCCTCTCGCTTCTCCATCCGCTACCCCGAACTCCTTCAACTCTGGTAAATTCGATACGCCCTCTAATGGTATTGGCACACCTAACGCCGGAGAAGCATTTGAAGATGCTTCTGAACGAGAGTCCTCACGCGAGAGAGAAAGGGAGAAACAGAGAGATTTGAGTGTAGATAGACCAATTCAACGATCGACTTCACCCGCCGATCGAAGAATCATCGAAGCTGAGGACACTCCATTACCCGCTTCGCCATCTGATCCTGCTCGTGGCGTGCCACATAGCAGATCTATGGATTCTGAACATAGTCCTCAAGGTCGTGCTCATCCTGGACATGCACTCAGCCCATCTTTAGGGTCTTCAAGATCGCTCAACACCTCTTCTCCTGTAAATGTACCTGTGGCAGGACCATCGGCCAGACAACAACCTCAAAACGTTGGCTTGGGAGTAGGACCAGTAGGATTGAACGTTCCGACTAGTAAAGCTGATAGGAGACGATCTATCAACCCCGCGATGACGTTCAATTTGGATCCCCAGAATTCAACATTTAATGCTGAACCCAGAATGTCACCTTTGCCGCCTTCGCCATTGCGAGCGTCTTTTACAGACTTGCAAGCGGAGCAGCAACAGCAACAGCAAGCGCAGGGGTTACAACCTTTACGATCACCCACGACACCTTCGCCATCTCCCGGGAACGACATGTTCCCATTCAAAGAGCGACAGTTGTCTGCCGGAGGGGGTGGGAGGTCAACACCGGACCAGAACGTATCTGGACCACCACCTAGAACAAGTTCTCTACCTGATCAACTTGGTACTAGTAGATCCAGGCCATTAGCGACAATTGAAGATGAGGAATCTTCAGCTTCTAGGAAGTCAAGCATGGACAATACTGCTTCATCTGGACTACCATCTAAACAACCGTCAAGCAACCAACTTTCCGAAGGAGCATTAGCGACACCTCGATTAAACGCACCGAACTTGCCTCCGATGTCATTCTCATTATCCGATCCTGATTTCGCGGTGATCCTCAATAACATCGATCAATCGCCTAAGACAGATACGATAACCAATAATAATAAATCCGGAGAATCAGTCGTGACTGTCAAAGCGGAAGAAGGGGGTAGTGGACCTTCCTCGCCATTGTCGATCAACGAAGGAGGAAACTCGCCTTCTCTAGCTAGGTCCCCACATATGGACATGTTATCTTCTGCTGCGGACCAACAATCACAACTTGCTGGGACTGGTACTGCGACGACTTCTGGATCGCTGGACGCTATCACCTCCCGGTCGCCTTCGAGATCGAGATTATCACCCAACGACCAAGTGCAGACACCGCAAATGCTACGGATCAGACAGCCTTCAGCTGATAGTACGCTATCGATCAATTCCAGATATGGTACGGGCGACGGATCGTTCGCTACGCTAGTAGAATTGGTAGCTGGCGCGAAACATCGAGAGGAAGATAAGATCGAAGTGGACCTGACGGTGCTGTCGGGTGTGATTCAGGAGATAGAGGAATTAAGGGATACGATAACGGGCTTGAAGAATAAGTATACTGGTGCTAAGGTGGGTTAAGAGTTCCCTTGACATGTGTTTCCTCGATGTGATCACGTTGATTGGAAAGTGTGGACTTGAAGAGATAGCTAACTTTTGAATTAACGACCTTTGTAGCGTACAAGTCAACAATATTCTGAAGGTTTGACTATAGCAGGAGAAGAGTACGATAAAGAGCTGGCCCATCGAAGAGAACTCGAAGCTGAAGTCTCGAGACTACGTGCTCAAGTACATTCTCAAACTGCTCGACTGAGCGTCATCTCAGGAGATGAAAGAAGAGCGGAGAATATGAGAAGAAGAAGTAACGATCTTGTCAATAGCTTAACGGGACTTGAGAGGGATATATCACGGTTGAGAGCTCAAAGGGATATGACGCTTGCTGAGGTCGAGGAGCTAAGTGCAAGAAGGGGAAGGTGAGGATATTTACCAATTTCATGGTTCGAGTAACGATGCTGAATTACATTCATCTGCTTTGATCTCAGTGTCGAATCTTCCAACGGTGATGACGGAGCTTCGTCTCTCAGTCGATCATTGACTAACCGGCTTGACACCATCAAAGAGCAATACCGAGAAGAGCTCGAACCGCTGACAGCTCAGAGAGAAGCGCTTCAACGTGAAATCGCTGAATTACGAGAAACGAAAGAATCCTTCTTAGAGGAATCGGCAGCATTGGCAGCGAAGAATGAAGAATTAGCCGAATTGAATGCTTCACTATCTAGACAAGCTGAATCTGTGCAAGATCACTTATCCAGAATTAGACAACCTACCACGATATTCAATAAATCTTCTGCGAGTGGTCGAACTCATTCATCTGGATCACCATCTTTATCTTCCTTGGCTACTTCCGCTACATTACAGGAAGTACCTGAAGAGACGGCTAGAGTGGTCAAAGTGACTAAACCCGAGCCTATCGAAGCTGCTCCTGCTAGAAGGTTCAAATGGTATAAGTCTTCCAAAGGACCTGATTCCTCTTCTGTCTCGGCATCGATATCTAAACCACTCAATCTACCCACCTCAAACCTCAACCTCCGTAATCCCGGTTTGGGCGTAAACATGTCTGGACTAGGCTTAGCGAATGGTGTCCCCGGAGGTGCCAATGGAGGAGGAGCAGGTGGGAATGGTTTACAGAGACCTTCGACGGAGTTTGGTCTGAGAGATCATAATTTCAATCAACATTCCACGATGAGGTTGACGAGGTGCGAGTTATGTCAGGAGAAAATGTGGGGATTGCAGGAGGTCAAATGTTCTTGTGAGTATTGTCTTGGCGAAAATAGACTCTGGATCTCAACTCACGGGGAAGAGTCATATGCTAATAGTATACATCTTGAATTGTTCCTAGCTTGCGGCATAGTCTGTCACTCGAAATGTGCCGAGAAATTACCACGAAGCTGTACGGGTAGTAGGCATGGTACGATTGAGAACCTCGATGGGCCTTTACGTGAGTATGAAGAAGGAACAAAAGTTACCGGTGAAGATGCTGATGTTCGTTGCCTTTAGCCCCCTCAATGTTCGGTCGTGATCTAATTGAACAGGTCGGAGCGGATAAAACCCCCATACCTGGTATCGTGACTAAATGTATCAATGCTGTTGAAGCAGTTGGTGAGTTGTTTTACCTGATCATGGATGGATCGTTACTCGACCTTGTCGCTTTACTAAACGCATCTTCCACCTTGCAGGCATGGAATATGAAGGGATCTATCGAAAGACGGGAGGGTCTTCGCAATCGAAACAGATCACTCAGTTATTCGAAAGAGGAGATTACGATGCTTTCGATTTGACAGATCTGGAAACGTTCAATGATATTTCGAGTGTCACTTCGGTCTTGAAGACTTATTTCAGAAGTTTACCTAATCCTCTATTGACTCATGCTTTACATGAGAGTTTCGTTGCCGCCGCTAGTGAGTTAGCCTTCCTTGACCAAAACAGCCTGTTTCCCAACACCTCAGAGGATGGATCGTTTCAAGAGATTCACGAGCTGATGATGCTTTGCGATGTTGTAGGTATCCGAGATGCCAATAACAAACATTCAGCTCTTTGTGCGCTGTTGAAAGAACTCCCCAAAGAACATTACAACACCTTGAAAACGTTGATGTTGCATCTAAACAGAGTGACAGCTCAATCGAGTGTTAATCTCATGACTTCTCAGAATCTCGGTGTGGTCTTTGGACGTGAGTTGATTGTCTACGTATCGATCAATGAATGAGAGAGATTGCATTTGATGGAATGCTAATGTGATGGTTTTGGGCGCAGCTACATTGATGAGATCGGCCGATCCCAATAGGGAATTCGGCGATATGGCCGGGAAAGCACTGAGCGTACAGTGGATGGTAGACAATGCACCTCAGGTGTTTGTTGACAGAGATTAGATCCAAAGGTTAAAAATTAGTGGATAGATATGAGTTTCATACGACGCAGCTATAAAATCAGTTTTCGTTTTTCTTCTTCTTCTTTTCCTTTGAACTTGCTTTTTTGGATCTCTTGTTCTTTCTTCCAATTAACATATACCCCTTCTCGTCGTTCTTCGATGATACCCATTTTTCGCACTCACTATGTAAAGTATTCATTTTTTCTAAAAATTTAGACTTGATAGATAATTAGGTGTCTATCTATAGGGTATGTTACTCGTATGAGGTTTATCGCAGGTGCGGACTTGAATGCAGGCAACGTATCTGTACGGTTAGGTTGGTCGATTGCACCTCGGAGGTTTATCTGCCATCGACGGAGTCGACAATCCTTCGCGTAGCATCTCCGTTTCGCACTGCATCGATGAACCGTCATTCGCTCACAGTTCACAGCTTTTCTATGACTCGAGGAGGTTTAAGTTAGCTATTGTAGCTCGGTCACTGCGGTGACCGAGATGACGTCATGCTGTATGTACTCACTGATAAGATCAAACAAAGATTGAAGTATAAATACCCGAGTACTCATTAACTTGGTTCTTCGTGTCTCACTGTCAAATTGAAATCACGTTCACGTCCAACTCGACATCTACACACAACTCTGAGCTATATTACTCTCACAACACCTCATACAAGTTTAGACGTCAATCAGTATGGCTGGACCACCTTCTTGTAAGTTCTCATTTGATATCACCGGCTTCGAAGACATCTCTTTTCTTCTCCCTTCTCCCCTCTCCCCTTCGCTCTCCTGTCCTTCCGTCTCTCGCACTTTGAGAAGGATATATACACTGACTGCCCTACGTGTTCAGCCACCGGCGATGTGTTCCTCTACTTCCTCGCGATATTCCTTCCACCAGTGGCAGTGTGAGTTTCAGCCCTTAACCTCCATCCGTCATCTCTTCCTTAGTCACTCCTCCGACCTTCCTCTTTCTTCATGAGCTTTCAGCTGACTCTGAACTTGCTTCAGCTTCTTCAAGAGAGGATGTAGTGCGGACGTACTGATCAACATTTTACTTTGGATTTTGGGTTGGATACCTGGTGAGTTGTCCGTTGTTCGTAAAATCAGTCCGAGGAGGAAAGAGGGGGCCGGGAAAGGAATGTGATTTTTTTCTCTTTTCTCAAGACGCTACGTTTCGGTGGCTTATGATTCTTGCCCTTTGAGACTTAGTTTATGTGGAGTTGAAGCTGATTCTTGATGCACTTGACTAGGTGTCATTCATGCTTGGTGGATTATCAGTCGATATGGCCGACCGGCTGGGGCACCCATTGGACGCACTTACTAGTGAAGGAGACCGGGTACCATTTGCCTCAAGCTCTAGTTTAGTAAGACTGTTTGTGAAAACAAGAAGTAGAATTATTGGAGAACATGACTCAGACCTCTGTTGGTGAACAGGAAGGACGGTTAAGCTTAGCAGTCTCTTCGATAGTCCATTGTTGTATATTAGCATGAGTGAGGGTCAGTGATGTAACACATTTCATGTTGGGGGTCAGCATCGATGGTATGGTCAAGCGATATACCCAGTAAAGCATTGGCGTGAGACAGGCACTCAATCATATCGACGATGATGGGTAGTTGGCCTGGGTGCTTGTCCCAGTACAACCAAAAAGCTTTGAAGGCCAAACGAGCTCGAAGCTGGCCTGAACTTCTCACGAATATACATCTCTGTTTACATATTATACTTCTGATACTACTGCGCCACTCGACTTATTGGGTCAATCCGCCATTATCGTAACTTGCCGAACCACCCTTTTGACCTTCCGCAGAGGCTCTCTCTCTGTCACCACCGAAGCCGTGTTCGGAGCTCACTCCTATATGCGACGGCGATATCAGCTTGCCTGCTTGATATACTGTGTGGGAAGTAAATTACTTACGTGCATCGGAAGAACCATCCTTCTTTTGACCGCCGTGTTCACTTGGTCTGACACATGGACGATCATCAGCATGGTGCATCGTAGAGGTGTATCCCTTGAGTGAAAGTTCTAGTAAGGGCTCACTTGTAAACACCAGTATCTTCACCGGTACCTTCAGTGACTAAACTTGAAGTTCCATCACCATCCTCTTCAAATCCTTGACCTTGAGCACCGTGTGATCCACCACCGTGCTAAAGTGATCATCACAAATCAGCATATACCAAATCGATCATGGCAAGAACTTGAAGGATAGATTCGACTCACCTCTTTGAATCTTCGATCAGGAGATCCATCAAGTTTGGTGTGGGTCTCAGCGTTGGAGTGTCCAGGTTCAGTTGACATTGTGAATGTGTTCTTTGTTTGATTGACTGAGTGTTGATGAGAAGAGAGAAAGAGAGAGAAACGAGGTGAACTGGATGAGTACAGGTATATATATACCTTACTTTGAAATCAATTGGCATCAATTACCATTTCGTCATTCTGTCTTGAACATCGATCCAACTTTAATCTCAGTCACAAATCAATCCAATTCAGTAAACAAACAACCCAACTTGGTCAGCATTTCTGCATGAATGACGCCAAATGACGCGGTAAATTTTTGAGAACATTACTTTTCTTCTGATCTGATCGTCGATTGTGAATGTATTTACGTGATACAATCAGATCGCGTTGTTTAAATTATTATCGATATTGCATCTTGTCATGTTGACGACATGGTATGATCGATGATAGGGATGTGAGATTAGATCAGATCGATCAGAATCGAACGAAATGACGAATCAATAAACCCAACCGATCAGCTCAGATCAGATAGTCACCATATCGGCGGTCATGTCCGACATTCGAAATATTTTGATATGTTACACGTACTGCAGGCTGGGTCAGACTGGTACATGGAGATTGATTGAAATTTGTTTCGGTTTTGCAAATTCCAATTGCTCATCTACAATACATGACCAATGATGAACACCATGAAACAATTCATACGGTATGCATATCCTAGCCAGTCACACAAGAAGCAGATCCTGATATCTTTCTCTAAAACTATAGGATATGCCCACTGAAAGCGACGTTCACACATACCCGGTTCCACCTTTCCCTCCGAACCGTTGATCCGCCTATAATATACCATCGATTACTGTTATTCAGAATCAATAAACCGGAAACCAACGATGTATCTGTATCATCATCTGAAGCTGGACCATCTTGGAAAGCTCCAGAGCTGTATTGTATGGAAGAGACATGTCCTCATTTGGGTGCACCACTAAGTCATGCTGAGATTGAGGACATAGAAGATACAAAAGCGATTGGTGGGTACTATACTATAAGAAATGGCCGGTGCTGATGAGCCATATGATAGTTTGCCCATGGCATCAATATGATTTTGGTAAGCTGAATTCCAGCTCGACGGTGCTATGTAAACTGATATTTCATGGTTGTGCAGATCTCAAAGACGGTTCGAGCTGTACGTGTCTGCCCTGAAGATCAGCATAACGCCGCTAATATCCATTTCAGCTACCGGTTTACAAGCATGTACCTACGAAGTGCAGGTGAAGGGTATAGCAGAAGATGCAGAAGTATGGGTAGAAGCTCCTCATCCCTCTCCATCCGCTCCACAGCGGAAATGGGAATTGGTAGAAATGAGAGGCGTGAGTGAGGGTAAGTGATTCTCCACTCTTCCACTTCGTCAACCAGCTTATCTTGTTCTATCATCATTTTAGAATTCCTGGATCCACCTATTCCATCTTTATCTCGATTATCCCTTGCGGAAGAAATCGATCATTCTTCCCGAACCTCTTTCCCCGAATCAGCCGCGATCTTACCCGACGATCTACCAAACACCTTATTGGGCTTTGCCCATCTCATTCTACGTACGAGCAATCCAGAGTTAAAATGTCTCCTAACTAGAGAAGCTGTTATGAGACTGCGTGCCGGGAAATTGAAGTCTATCAGACCGACTGTCGGGGAGATAAAGAGGGAGAGGGAAAAAGAAGGTGGATTATTAGATGAGCCTCCGAGGGAGGTCGAGATGATCGCTCCTGGTAAAGCACCTAGGCGGTGAGTTCTATGCTAGATTTCTATTTGCCAATTTCGGGTTATCATGTGGAATACATGCTGATCATTCCGTAAACCCATTCGTACAGTGGAAAAGGTGGTTCCGAGAAATCACGTATAATGATGTTACACGCTCTAGCCAACATTGAGCAATACGCTATCGACTTGGCGTGGGATATCATAGCTAGATTCGCAGATTTCACAACCAACAATGGTGAACGATTACCTGTGGAGTATTTCTCGGATTGGGCGAAAGTTGCTGAGGATGAGGCGAAGCATTATACCTTACTTGCTAGGAGGTTGGTGGTGAGTCAGAGATCAATTGTCCCAGAGTTTCTCATCTATCTTACTGATTCCTCGGATATCTATTGCAGGAACTGGGATCCTATTTTGGTGCACATACCGGTAAGTCATCCTCCCACAGTACATGTAATACATGTAAAGGTGAGAATTGACTTTTCTGATTGTATGAATAGTCCACGCGGGATTATGGGAATCAGCTACTCAAACTGCCGACTCACTCTCTGCTCGAATAGCTATCATTCACCTGGTCGCCGAAGCGAGAGGGATCGATATGAACCCTTTGACTTTGGCTAAACTCCAGGCGGCTGGTGATAAGGAGAGTAGTAGGGTATTGGAAATCATCCATGCTGATGAAATTACGCGTGAGTACCACTTTCTCGGAGATGGAGTGTATCCACAGGAATATAAGCTGATTGCTGCGTGTCATAGACGTGACTACCGGACATAGGTGGTTTACGTGGTTGTGAGTTACAATCCTTCTCTGAATGATGACTTGATGACCCCCCAATAACGAAAAAGAGTCCTGACTGAACTCGGGTGTGTCTAGATGCCAAAAACAAGGTGTGGACCCTATAACTACCTTCCGAGCAGAAGTATTCGCCAATTTCAGAGGAAAGATCAAAGGACCTTTCAATGCTGCTGACAGGTTAAAAGCTGTACGTGGAGTCCCTAGTAGCAATAGGTGTATCGTGCTGTGCTGATTCTGTGTATGTCGTGCTTGTAGGGTCTCACACCTGATTTTTACGAAGATCTATCTGGAGGATTAGGTAGTAACCTGCCAATAACGGTTAATGAGGATGGAAAGGCGAAAGAACCAGAGGGCGACGAACATATACATCCTAGATTAACATGACCATGACCATGCATCTCCAGGTACTGACTGGTGGATTCAAGATAATTGCATGTAGACTTGATTCGCATGATGTGTAGACTGTATGATCTTGTGCAGTATACGAGTAATGTGGGAATCCAGTTGATTCAGGGTTTTGTCGCGTGGCAAATCACAACAAATCTTGAGAAAAAGTTGGAAAAATCAGTCCATCTCTCTCTTGTGCTTGTGTACGATCCAGATATAACATATCTCTTGCAATACGTATACAACACGATCCACTGATATATTTCGCACATAATCCCCCATTAATACCGATCGCAATGGCCAAGAAGAAGTCTACCGAAGGAGCTATAGCACTCCAACCTTCAGCAGGTAAAAAGCTCACTTTCGACGATTTCGACGACGATACCATCGATCAAGTGAACGCCACTACATCCTCACCAAGGAACCAGGATATACAAGAAGAGGGGAAAGACGGAGAGTGGACGGATGAAGATAGCGACGATGATGATGCACCTGAAGCTGTAGGGATGAGTAGGGCTATGGAGGAGGAGAAGAGGATTGCGGAGAGGGAAGCTGCGTAAGTGAAAGCATCTTACCAACATAACACTTCCGAAAAGTTGTCAAGGAAAATGTCACATGTTCGTGAACTGATGTATTGATGGAATGGAATGCCTTAGGCTGAACGCAAACCGAAAAGCAGCTGCCAAAGCTCGTTCTCAAGCTATCTCACAAGCTAAAGCTGAATCGTCAACCAAAGGTAAAGGAAAGGGTAAGAATGTACCTAATCCCCCCAAGTCGAAGTCCCAGAAGATACGTCAACCTAAATCTGATCCAGAGTCCGAAGAAGACAATGAGGATGAAGATGAGGAGACAAAGAGATTGAGAAGGAGAATGGAAGCTGCTATGGCTCAAGCGTCAAATGATGATTCAGAATTGGACGAAGATGATGATGAAGATGCGGACGACGACGAAGAAGAAGCAAGTGAGGATGAGGGCGTGGAAGAGGAAGAAGAGGATCAACAGTCGTTCCATACCGACTCGGAGGATGAAGAGGGTGATCCAGAAGAAGGGAACGAAACGGATGATTCCGAAGATTTGTCAACGGTCAAAATAGATGAATCGTTAAAAGGGAAATTCGCAGCTATGCAAGCAATGATGGAGGCTGCTGAATCTCGAGCCAAGGGCAGTACTAGCACAGGTGGTCCAAGTAATGCCAAGAAAGCGGAGAAGAAGAGGAAAGTCAGTCAAGAGGACCCAGAGTCATCCGATTCCGCCTCGGAGTCGGGAAGTTCAGGTGAACCGCAAAAAGAGGATGATGAAACCCAATGGGATTTGATACCTGGTGCACCAAAACCACTATCTAAAGCTGTATTAGCCCGAGCAGAGCAGCTGGAAAAAGCCAAAAAGGAGTACAATCAATTGAAAGTTGAGGAGTTGAATAAGCAGATTCAGGAGGCCGGGAAGAGAAGTAAAAAGAGGAGAAAGGTGATCAAGGAGAAGACAGAGAAGAAAATTTCGTAGGTCTTGCTTTCCCACTCGACGTGTTCCCTGTCCCTCCCTAGGTACACGTGCACATCATATATTTGGATTACTCTAATATGTTTCTTCTATATTTCTAGTGATAAAACCACCTTGCAAATCTTACCGCCCACATTCAACCCCTCCACCACATCCTTACCGCCGCTCATAGATCCCCGTCGGAAGGTATCGGCAAGACCTGCTGGAAAGGCATCGAAGGATAAATTCATGAAGAGGGCTATGAATAATTCGGGCGTAGTTCCTGGTAGAGGTATGGTGGACGGTAGAAGGAAGATAGTGATTTGATTACGTTAAGATTGTGTTGTTAGACACACGTTTAGCCCCCATTAAGGCCATTCTGAACTTGGCGTAAAAGTGTTCATAGAGTACATCCATTCACTGTGTACCGTCTCTATGGTAAATGAGAACAGTCATTATATACATTTGGTGATATAGCTCCGGCGATGCAGTCGGATAGCATGGCTGTATGTACTATATATTTTTGACTGCTCACAGACACAAATAAGGCGTTGTTCGTTTTCTGTAACTCTCAGACGTCCGGAATGGCAGCCAGTGATGGGCCTCTGACCACTGTAGGCGGGAACGAGGGGGTGTTCTTGTTACACGTCGACCGACGTGCAATGTCCGTAGTTGAGTCACGACATCCTCAATACCATTTTGCGGTGAAGACAAGTACAGACATAGAACGCCATGTCGACACTGACTCAATACTCGAGCACACCCTCGTAATCGTGACGTACAATCTCATCTCATACCTCATAGCATTTGCCGGTGAGTCACTGTTGTTCATCCCATCCGCCTATAACCGACCGCCACGCCTCAGATGATCTGGTTCACCTGTGCTGTGCGCTGGGTATCAAGGAAAGGGAAAACCTTCGGTGTACCGACTCGCTTGAGATGTAATTAGCGATTCTGCCGACGAGTAGAAATACTAAGTTACAGCCCTCGAGTCTTCATAATTTGAGCGGACCGAGATGATGTGGATTGGGCTTGACTAACGTTATCTGTTGCGGTGCTTTTGGGCGGAACAAGTCAATTTGACTACCTGCTCATAGTTGAATTTACCACTCAACCTGGGTTGATCTCGGCTGTCAGTTACGAGAGGTCAATCCACCTAGGAACGATGCAGTACGGCATTATCGATTCGTTCCCAAAGTACTGCCGAAACACGAGGGTGCCGCTCACCGCTCACGGCGCCTTCGCTTTGGTTCAAAAAGCATAGCAATTTGTAGGTACAAGCTTTGGTGACGGCAATGTCGCCCTTGCGGAATCGTCATGTCCAAGTCCCGTTTAGGGATGACTATCAAATGGCCATCTACACGATATGATTCCGTTGTCTGAAGCTGCCGTATGTGTGGATCGACTGTATATATTTGGAGAAACAATGTACTCTTGCATGTATTGGGCGGCATTTGAATCGTGAACGGAATCAGATCCGATGAATCGGACGTACGTACAGGCTTTATATGATCCTAATGATAGTTTCACAGCCGATTCCAGGCAGAACAGTACATAAATTCGGCTCAACATCCTACAATGGCATCATCAACGAAAAGAAGCGCTTTGCACTTACGAGAGAGCGCTTCATTTGTAGGGAGATGGTTCAACTGGATCTCCGATAATCTACGTAAGACTGTTGCTTGCATCTCTTCGACTTGGGTCACGGCTATGCCGACGACAGATCGCTTGACGTTGTCGGGAATGAACAACGGCGTTTGCTCGCCGCCATCGCTCAAGTTACATGATGTGCACGATGCTTCCGCTGTGAGTCTGCAAATATCAATCATGAGCATGGCATGAACATCTTATACACTCTGTGCTCTATTTAAGGGTTTTTGTGAAAGATAGAGTTTTAGATTATTCTGATCATCCCAGGATCCCAGACCGGTACTAGGAACTAGTTCAGGAATGCGCCATGACCTTTTCGTATCGGTAAAGCACGGTCCGTCAACCCTCGAAGCCTCCCTTGTATGCATGCCAAGTGTCCTTACGCCATACATAGGAACGACCCTGCTATCAGAGTAATTAAGTGGATTTATCTGGTCTTACAGTTTCAGACGAGTTTACAAAGAGAAGGTGATCGGAAGGTCAGGAACCTGGAAGAAAGGGAATGCGCAAGGAAAGTTAACTCCGAGTGACATTCCTTGCCCACCTGCTCGTCAAGCCACAAACTTAACTTGACTCACCGTGTTTGGTTTTGACCCCAACTCGAGCCTAGAAGGTTGGTTAAATCATGACGTTCTCTCACACTCGGTTTACAAGGGGAAAGATGGAGCGACTTGATTTCGGTTATCTTACAAACTTTATTACCTAATTTTGCTCCGTTCACAAGCCCATCAGGGCATTCTGCTCAACTTTACGAGATACCGTTCGAGAAAAGACGTAATATGATAGACAATTGGGGAATAGGGTGCAATAGTATATTCAAGTAGTGTTATGTTGTACCTCGATAGAATGAGAAAAGCCGAAATTACAGCGATCCTCGCATACTCGAGTACTGTGTTGAGTGAGGTGATTTCACTGGAACCTGAACTGCCATCAGGACGAAGGGCAGTCGAAGTAGAAAGCTCCCCATGTGATAGGCAACACGAGAAAACATTTGAGTGTAAATTTTTACCTTACCTACAGCACTTATATCCGTATCATACTCCCGTGTCAATTCCAAATAATCGGAAACCTCGGGATAAGAACCCAAAATACATACAATCTTTTAAAGATACGAGGCGAAGCCAGGCGACTAACTCGGTACGGGTACGAATCCGGTACGGTATTTCCATTCCCCTTGCCTTCTTTCAACTTCGTTTAGCTTAACTCGAAACAAGTCGTAATTCACACTCTGCCGCTGCACTCCACGTTTTCTAGACGATACCAAGAAGAAGAAAGAAGGAGGAAGAAAAAGGAACGAACCTAGTATATGATTAATCGAGTCCAACGTTTCTATGTCTCCTCCATAATTATAGGAATTTTGATTTGTTCTCAATCTACTCATATTCAGATTATTGGAACGACAACTTTGTCCAAAGCTCCAACTTAACTTAAAAGGTTCTATATACCCCGAATCAACAGCATATTGCAATAGATACAACTTGTTGGAAATCGGTACGCGAATCAGGATCTATTGCCTAGGTCATCCGTAGAATCACCATACGAGTGTACCTCAGTTGATCAGTCAAAGTAAGTTTCCTCATTGATTTGACTGGTATATATCTTCGTATGTTTCATGGCTTGTGGATAGACTCTAAATAGTCAGTCCCAAGATCAAACACTGCGAGGTCAATATCCGATACATAATTTGTCTTAATATAGCTCAAACAGACAACAGACTGACTTGCCTGATATTCTCATACAATTGTAGCACCGGACATATCTTGAAGACTCACGATTATCAAAACGGCCTTGAACGATTTGGATGTTTCCTCGATTGCAAATACGATTCAAGCCAGTAATCGATTTTCGCAGGAACATTGCATGGATACAACCATATTGATCGCTCAAGGAGGGTTCGTGGCACGACAACCTGACAATAATTGAAAAACTCAAAACAACCTCATTCACTCATTTGTTGTGTTGGACGACCGAATATATACATGTTTATCATCGCGCACGATCTCACCGGTACAGGAACATCCTCTTGCGATTGACCCTTTCTTTCCAAAGGATCTACGGGACGGCAATCCGGAACACAACGCATCAGTGATCAACGTATTGGTCTTTACCATAGGTACCAGGTACGAGCACGGTGATCCCAATATCCTGATTGATCGAACAAAGGTTGATCGAGACTGTCCAAACAAACAACGTAATCACGCATTGTCTCATCACGAGCTAGGTCGTCTGAGTCCGAACATTATAATTTAGACATTCCGGACAAACATTCCCACCTCAATCCATTATAGCAGTCCGAGGAGATTGCTTGTATTGCCAAACTATCACAGATCGTTTTGCCAGATCACTCGAAGCGAGATTGCCTCCCTACTCCCCCACTCGATAGAACTCAACCATTCTTTTTTCTCTTTTGTTCCCGGCGGCTAGTGCGGAAAACACCTTCCTTTGGATTTCACCTTCACTTAACATCACATTTCTTCAAAGGAGATCGACCACACGAGGTATCGTCCATCATCCCTCAACTCGACTCACACACACGCCCATATACACACGTCAGGATCAAGAAATTTATTTGACATTTAGATCTCAAGGTGTTGTCATTGAGCTGGCCTGCCTAGGAAGGCTGCTTGGACGGTCAGACAATAGTGGGTTACTGGTATGGAAATCGTTTTCTTCGGCAGATTCGTCATCTCAATCAATCTCCAGGTTACCGCTTGGACGCTCTTGGACAGGCAGCTCATCTACCCAGTAGCTCATTGATTTAACGTTTATTGCCCCGAAGAGCTAAGCTCAGAAGAAACCCCTTGCACAGGAGGATCACCTGATTCTAACAAGCATATGAAGATACAATCACCTCCGCATTCTTTCTCGATCTATCAGACAGCACAATCATTGTTTACCATCAGCCCTGTCTGTACCTCGACACAAAGCTCCTGTTCCCGCCCATCCTTCCATCAACATCTAGATCAATCCTATCCTTCCCCACTTTTAGGACTGTCCTCTGTCCTTTGTTCCTTTCATTTCCCAACTCCAACCACCGTTACCGCATATTCGAACCCTTCACTACCGCTAGACGCCGAAGGCTAGGGTTATTACCTTTGGAGTGTTAGTAGCAATCATTAATAGGGATCCAAAAAAGTTGTTCGGTCTGTATAGAGGATAAGACGGTGTTGTGGATGAACAAGGTACCAACAATCCAATACTGAAGAAGACTATTCGGGAGACTAGACCGGATCAGAGGAGGTCTTTGCACCGTTACCAAGGATTTGGAACTTAGATCAAAAACTAAATCACGGCAGAGAAAAGGGAAACGAAAGTGATCCAAACCCTCATCAAACCTTTAATTTCTTCCGGAACGCAAAATTCATCCTCAATCTAGACGTCAACGTTGAGTGACAAAATTGGGAGAAAACCAAGGAAGGTATCGGATTTTTCTCGCCTAAACACAAATAATAACCTTCATTTACCAGTTCCTTCCATTTCCGCCTCGTCCCATCTTAATCTCAATAAAGTTAGAAGTGTACTCTGTCGTCTCTACTGGACTTCTCCATCGTTATATCTATACAACCTGAATTCAGAATCAAACAGATAAAACAAGGAGTAATTGCTGGAAACTGCGCTAAGGTGAGTGAGTGTACTATTCAACTACTTCCTTTTTGTGATGTTCATCTCAACTTGTGTATTGTTCTGCACTTTTTGATCGGGATTTCTGATTGGTGTGTTTGTGTCGGGCTGGATGTAACTGGATTGGGGCGTGATATCTTCTTTGTGTTTTCAAATTTCTGGATTTTCCATACAAACGCCCTTCGGCCCAGATCAGATCGATGCTTTGTGCACATATATAGAAGAGAACGAGAAGCTGCTACGGGACCTCATCGCGGATCAACCCATCTTCCCGTCAATTGTTCATCAGCTGATCCCAACCTGTTTATTCTTGCTCTGCAAAGCTCTAGAGTTTTCCATAAAGGAAACGATCAAGAATCGGACTTGATCAACCTCAATCAAGCTTATCTTGATTCTCCTCTTCCCCCACTTCCACGACTACCTTTTACCTTTGAATACCGCCTGTCCCGTCTTCGGCTCCTTTCCTCGTCAGCGTTTGGCTCCCGCGTTTAGACAATATTCGAGTGGTGGCTTTTCTATATAGATAGATTTCGGTCAAGATACACGTTGCCACAAACCTCGTGAGTGGATCTCAAGTTCCTTCTGAATCTGCACAGCATGACGTGTGGAAGGAGTGGATGCATATGGAACGGTTGTCTAGGATGAAGATCTCAGATGTAAAATCAAGGGAAAGAAGAGGGAAGGTACTGATGGAGGGTGTCTCACTTGGTGTAAACTTTGTGCGCCCTCTAGCGAAAAAAATGCAAAGGGTACATCATGGATCATTCAATGATCGATGGCAGGAACCACGTTGATTGATAGACGTTTTATCGGTGAATCACTTGGAAAGGACTGTTCATGCTGTTTGCTAATAGAGTAGAAGAAAAATCGAAAACTGACTCATGTGTTTTCTGTAGAAAGAAAATCACGCAGATATCTACTCGATAAAGTGTTATCACTGTGTGCAGTGTGGCGATACTATTTTCTCGCACGTACCTCATTCAACTTTGTCCTTTACATATCAACATCAGCCTACGGATCCAGTATTCGATGACCAACATTCATTCTTACTTCCTCTTCCAATAACATCACTCTTTACTTCCTATTACTCTTTCTACTGCTACCACTGGAGCAGTTGCTCAACCTCGCCCAAATGAGTGATAACGGTAGAAGATCAAACGCTGAGACTCCCAGCAAGCGGAGATTGTCCCTTCGTCTGGGAGATTCGTCTTCCACAGTCAACTCGGATAAGAAAGCTAGGATCGATCGACCTTTGTCAACACGTGAACCAGACACTATCGACCTTACAGAGGAATCTGAACAACCTCAAACGGCAACTTCGACGAGATTCACTCATTCTTCCTATTCTTCGCCTTCCGATTCAACCGAGGAAGAGAGGGACCGAGCGTTCAGAGAGCGAATGGCTGGTCATCGAACATCAGATACATCGCATCGTCGACGCCCTTCTTACCCCTCTGCGTGGGTGATCGGGGATAATGAGCGTGGTGGATTATCCGCAGGATCATCCTCTCGTCAGCCCAATCAATCTCACCCACATCATCCATCTTCCACTTCAGCTACTGCATCGAGAAATTCAAGTCCACCTCCCAGCTTCAATCTCTCCTCTGGCCAACCTTTGGTCAATCCACCTCAGAAGACACAAGCTGCTTTCGTAGGTAAACTGTACTCGATCCTAGAGGACGAAGATATTGTCAAGACCGGGTTGATCTATTGGTCGGCTGAAGGAACAACTTTTACTTGTCCCAATCCGCAGGAATTTGCAAAGTGAGTCATGCATCTATAACTGCATATGTGCGATTTCAATACTGATGCAAGCAAACTCGTAGAATCGTCTTACCTCGTTTCTTTAAACATAACAATTGGCAAAGTTTCGTCCGTCAATTGAACATGTATTCGTGAGTCCATTGCTATTGTGGCACAAAATGAATGAACCTTCTCTTCTAACCTTATTCCCTCAAAATCGTCATGACAGTTTCAGCAAGGTGAGCGATATTCAGCTTGGTCTGCTAAAGTTTTCTGGCTGACAATTCTGTAGGTCAACGACATATACACCACCTCCGTTGATCCTCAAGCTTGGGAATTCCGACATAACCTATTCCGAAGGGGTGAACCCCATCTTTTGGCAAGTATCAAGCGGAAATCGTCCCGACCGAGCGCACACGATGGTGGTCAACCTATCTCACCTACCGGAGAGACAGCAGAGCTCTCTAGACCAGCTGCTGGGTGGATGAGGGACGTACCACCTCCGGGTGTACCCAATCACCTTCCACAGATACTGAGATTATCATCGCCTCCTCAATCGCGGGGAAATATCGTATTTCCTTATTCTGGACCTAACGAAGATAATCGACCGACCACCACGGCTGGAATATGGGAGTCGAGACAACCTAGTTCTCACGGAAATGGGCCG
The DNA here is from genome assembly GCF_036426115.1 of Kwoniella botswanensis. Taxonomy (NCBI): domain Eukaryota; kingdom Fungi; phylum Basidiomycota; class Tremellomycetes; order Tremellales; family Cryptococcaceae; genus Kwoniella; species Kwoniella botswanensis. The sequence continues at coordinate 13,994,243 of NC_088599.1, read as the reverse complement.
CCGCCCCCAGCACCAGCACCACCATCGATCTCGTTGAGGATGCCACCGCCTTTACAGGATTTTCAGACGCAGAGTAGTAACCATCAACCGCAACTCCCACGATTTCACCCTGATCCCAACAGGCCGCCCTTGTCCGCTCACGGTCAGCGATTCTTGCCTTCTAACGTGCCCGATTCTCCATATTATCCTCAACAACCTCCAACATCACCTCTTGATAGTCTCTCTAGTCAGGTGATCATGCTTGAAGATAGGTTACAACGGATCACTGAAGTGCTCAATAACGATAGAATCGAGCATGTCAGATATAATCTAGATTTCACTTCCTACCTCTTGCAGATGGTAGGCTGGGCAGCAGGTGATCAACGTGAGTCTGACCATTGATCATGATAGACTGTGTATATAACTGATTCCAACTTTGCTCCAGCATCTTTGGAAATGAAAGCTCTGCAAGATACGCTCAGTCGTCAAAACGGCGAGATGAGACAGAAATACGAAGCTCTCATGGCTTCTGATGCATTGGCTATAATGGCTAGTGGAGCGGGTATGATTGGTCGTGAGCGTGCTCCTGAAAGATATCGGGACGGGGATAGGGAAGAGCGACGTACCCGTTTCTCATGTGAGTCTTCTACTCGTATACCATATCCAAAAAGCTGTCTAATTGACCTTTCGGTCTACTGGACTATAGTCGAAACTGCTATACCAAATTTGACACGTTCTCTTGGAGGTACATCACCCACTCCTAGATTGGCACCTGCACTCAACTCTTCTAGGGGAGTTACACCTATGGCTTCTCCCTCTGTACGAGAGCTTGGCGATTTGTCCTCTACTTCAGGTATGATCAATTCAAGACCACCTACGGGATTCACTTTGTCCGCTTCAGGAGATAGTCACTTGGCGAACTCCAACTCCAATATGAACTTGCCAATACCGTTCAATCTTACCAGATCGTCAAATCCAAATGTATCGTACTTCCCTACTCCCGCGCAATCATCTGCTTCTGCCTCTGGACCAGTCACGCCTTCGGCTACAGCAACTGCAACTGCTGGACCTAGTGTGGTGGCAGCCACGATTTCAGATCCACGTAAAACACCCCAGGAAGAACCCAGATCGATAACTTCACATACAACACCAAACGGTCTGAAGGATACTCCGTCTGGACGTGCAGGTGATGGAGAGGAAATCAAACCTAAGACTGGTTTGAAGAATTTGTTGAACTGATCAAATGATCGAATGCGGATGATGATTGGATTGGTAATGTATGAAGTTGAAAGTGGAAGAAAAAAGGAAACCATCGTTTTTGGGATATTTTCGGCTTCTGTATAAATGTGAACATATAAAATCTGATTTCGAATTGTGTGTATATAACATAATCGTGGTGAAAATCTGAATGTTATAATCTCTTTTCCTTTTGCATTCATATATCTGGCATCTTCCCTAAAAACAGCATGAATGTGGATTGCGTTCACCATTTAATGCGTTTGATTAGTTCAGGAATATGTTTTGATGTGTACGCTCATGAGCTCGTACACTACCATCTCATCAACAACATATACATCCAGTTACGCAATACATACTGAAGATGATGTACAAGATGCCTCTCAAATCCAGACTAGAACTAGAATTTGAATTTCTCCGCCTTGTCTTTACCTTTCTTATCATCCTTCCTTGCTCTCTTCTTCATCTCTCCAACCATAACATCATCGAAACCACTTCTATCAGCATCGGCACCAGGTACATACACTTTAGAAGATTGTGATCTTGAAGCTTCGTATTTAGCTTTCAGTTGTTCTTGCGTCAAGTCTTCATCTTCTGATATAGATATTTCGACATCACCTGCTTTGCGCTAGAAACGAAAGTACGTGATGTCAGCATGGCTACATCTGGAAAAGAGAGTTGATGGAAATCCAAAACTCACCTTCCTACCGGAATCTTCCGCACCCAATACAGCCGGTCCACCAGGTCTACCAACATTCGAAACATCATAAGCGGTTGACGATCCCATGAACCCTCTACTTGAAGTCTCTCTCTCTGGTATAACATGATAAAGCTCTCTAGGTCCAGAAGATACATCTTCACTCTCCGCCCGGGTGTTCTTCCTGAGATCAACGAAATCGGGAGTTTCCAATCCACCAGGAACAGTAGATACGACAGAGTTGTATCCTGATGGAGTAGCCAATCCCGAGGGTGTTTCCAAACCGTCTGCAGGGGCGTTACCTGATCTGACAGGCGCTGAGTCCTCGTCTTCTTCTGCTTCTTCCTCCTCATCGGACTCCTCCTCTTCGGATTCTACATAAAACCGATTAGCGCAAAATGTATCCGAAGAAAAAAAGGAGAAACCGATAACTCACCTTCATCCAGTTGCTCAATCTCTCCCCATAATGTTCTGTCGATTTGATCTTGGTTCTGCACAAACCAATTGTTAGCTGTGCAGAGTGGATCCTTGAAGGAATGCAGCTTACTGCTATTTCAGCACCTTGCATTACACCGAACACATCCCCATATAGCGGTCGATTGAAATCGTCCATTGGCGGTTTACCCCACCCACCAGGATGGAAACCCCATTGAGCGCTACATCCCATATGACTCGTCAGCTAAGCAGTTCGAGCGATGTCGTGCAGTTTCTAGCTGACTTACCCAGGTGGAATGGGGGCATTCAAGCCTTTGATTCTCAAATTTGGATAACTTGGTGGAGGACCGAATCTCTGCATTGCGATCAACCATGGTGGTGGGGCCAAGGGGGGTATTGACAATGCTTCTATCAATTCATCTGAAAGTTCTCCGGGTTTCTTAGTCCGTAAATCAGTCTCCAGTTCTTTCCCTTCATAGTAACTATCAATCATGCATCAGCGATCAATTCAGAGCTCAGCGAGGAAGACGTTTTACTTACGCTTCACCGAATCTACTCATACTAGGCTTCGTCTGGAATTTGAAGAAGGCATCATGTAATTTCTGATAATCAATATCGATTTTACCCATCTTAGGCTGCACTCTTTCTCTTGTCTTCTGTCTTAAGGTCTGTTCAGCTTCTTTGGCTTTTATAGCATCTCTCTGTTCACCAATTCCAGTATCCGCGATCCAAGCTATCAAGAGGTATACAGCTTGTTCAGTGGGTGTCCCTGGCAAAGAGGATAAGGAACACTTACGAGGAAGTAGATAAGGTGGTTTCTCTATACCTCTCTTTCCGGCCAGATAATCTCTTTTGGCATTCCAATGAGCAGGTACTGGTACGGTACTGCCAAAAGTATTCGGTTAGCGGTATATTCCATCTCGTATAACGGATAAGACGAATGCGAGCTCACTTTCTATATGATTTGAGGTTGACCAAAGTTCTCGGATCACGCGCATCACAATCAAACCATTCTACCACTTCTGGTCGATCCACCAGTTGTTTCAACTCTGCTACTGTCAATTTCTACAAAAAGACCCATATAATGATCAGCTAGGCGCTACACGTAGTAGCAAGACATGATGACGACGACTTACCGCAGCTTTCCTCCTTTCACGTCTTGTCAGACCTTCCTGATCAGCCGCCCTCTGAGCAGCTTTCCTTACATCTTCCTCATCGTCATCTTCTTCATCCGAATAATACACTTCTCCCTTGGCCGGTCCAGCATCCTGCCCAGCTTCCAGTGCATCTCCACCTTCCTGCCCTTGGAATCGAGCTAATATCGATGAGAATGCCGAATAGGCTGGATCGGAAGTATCTATCTCTACATCCACTGAAGTTGCCGCCGTACTTGTCGATGTAACAGACTGATCCAACAAAATCAGCTATTGCTCGTTCGTCTTGTCTATAGACATGTGTGCTTACCTCTACATCACTTTCTGTATCTGTTGGTGGTTCGCTAGCAGATGCGTCTTCTCTACCACTTGTATTCCCATTTTTTCCTACCCCAGCAGCTGCTTTTTGTTTTGCCTTTAACCTTTTCAAAGCACCTCTAGATTTTACCGATGAGCTTTTTACGGAGCCATGGCCGTTCGCCAAGTCTCCGTTGGGCTTGGATGCTACCGCTGCTGGCATTTTGATGATGACAAAGGTAAGGTGGGGCAGGATAAAAGCAACTAGATTGATGAACATGAACGATAACTTTAGCTGAGCACCTCGAAAGGCGATTAAGCAGATGCACAGGTTAGGCTTGCAAGCGTGCTCAACTTTTAGGCGCGTTGGGTAAGAAGCACAGCCCTTTAGGCACACGACATCCAAACTTGCCACCCGCTTCCGACATGAACCGCACTCTGTGTGGTAATGTGATAGATGCGATACAACCTTAGCTGGTGTTATTGTTCTTCGTCTCTCTCTCTCTTTCTTCTCACCAAAGCATTCCTCACAATCTGCTAAATCGTTGACTCATCCCCACATACAACAAGCAGATTCAGACACACCATATCGCCCCTCTATCCTCTCTCGCGTCAGCCAGCGAAGTATCAACTCACCCGTGCCCCTTTCATCTTTTCTGTCCAATATCACAGACATCAACATGGCTGCCTTCCAACAGGCTCTTGCCAACTTCAACAACACCCAACAGGACAATGCGCCTTCCTCATCTACCTCAGTCTCCATCAGAGGTTCAGCTACCGGTGCACCTTCGACCCGGAGCTTGAGCTCTGCATTGAGAGGTGCTGGAATCACTAGAGAACAAGGGATGGAGCTTGATGGGACCAACAACGGAGGGAGAGTGGGCAGAGGCGGGAGAAGAGGTGCTAGATCTGCCGGTCCTCTTGATCAGGTAAGTAAAATCACATCACCATATACAAGGCTCGAGGGATAGCCCGTGGGAGAAGAAGATATTTTGCCTTTCAGACAGTCTGTTGTAATCTTCAGAAGCAAAACGAAAAGAGGACGTTACACACGATGTGTGATCCCGGCGCTGCAGTCACGAACTCGCCACCCGGTCTCATCTCGGTACCCTTGTTCTGTTGGTGCTCAACTGTATATATGCTCAAGGACAAACACCACATCGTTGCTCGTCCTCAACAGCGGATCAAAGAGATAGAAAAAGGATTTACCATCCTTTGCACGTTCATGGTGATGATCTCAAGCCGAGGACTTTCCATTCATCCTTGTGACATAACAACCTTTGTATGGTCTTCCTTCATGGACAACCAGTCATTTGGGTATGGGCAACAGGTGCTCGATCCGGTTCCTCTTTCTCACTTTGGGTTGTTTATCCTGCTATACTCGTATTATGTCTTCAGTCTGCATCAATTTCATTCATTATTACGATGCGCCCTCGAGCCTTTTCCCCCGTTGAATTTGGATCTAGTAACATGCTCACCTGTTCGGATGATTCTTTGTTCTCAACTATTCGAACCCTTACTCAAAATAACGATCAACATCGCTTTCGACCTCGACCACCCAACATAAACACGGACATTCCGTTTCTGCCGGATACCCCATCACCACTTCGGGTCAATCATCGTCAAACTCATTTTCGACATGTCCACCGACAGACTGGACGACATCACCCTTCAAATAACGCAAACAACAAACCATACCAGAAACCTGGATCACTAGCGTCTCGAATGACCCCGGCATCATCAAGTAGTAGGGATGGCAGACATCCTCGGAATGGTTCAAACAATGCTAGAAATCCAACTGGAACACCGCCAGTCATCAAGCAGCTTCAGACTATAAGTGGTAAAGCTGAAAGAGAACATTCGAAATCTGAACTCACCAAGAAGCTTCACGGTGAAGAGATGAAAGAATGGATTAGAAAAAGGGTAATTGGAGATGGGATACTTGATATGTCGGTGAGTAGTGAGCATACATGTCTTTGACGGATCGCAAACTCATGCATGGTTGAACAGAATTTACCAAATGACCCCTGGCTCAAAGAAAACGGTATTTTGCCACCTGGTCATCCGAACGCACCTCCCAATGCAGGAACAGTCTTCTGGAGAATCATTGAGGGTGTAGTCCAAAAGGTACTTCAAGCGACAATCTTTAGTACTTAGTATAATGCTTATAATCCTTCAGGGTGCTGGAATTACTGTCCTTACCCTCAGTTTAGCCAACAACAACCTCGACCACCTTGCTCATCTGTCGAAACTTCCGCTCACACTCCCCGACATTCGAGCTCTCGACTTAAGCGGTAATCCCATTAAGAATATTGGTGAACTCGACAATCTCAGAGCTGCCGGTGAGAAGAAGGGTAAAGCTACAGCGGGTGCTGGAAGTCTGAAGAGTCTTGTGGAAATCAAGTTGAATGGTTGTTTCTTCAGAGAAAAGATGCTGCAACAACCTGATGGTCCCAACATTTACAAACAGTACGTGGATCTCATTCTATGTCGGACAAAAGTACTCACAGATCACACAGCGATATCTTACGTCGATTCCCCGGTCTACGAATCTTGGACGGTATCGAGTTGGAGCGGATCATACTGCCTATCGATCGAAAACCCAAAGTCAGACTCACCGAAGAGCAGAAAGCTGCTTTCGTTGCGAAGCCATTCACGTTCCCGTGTGATGTGCAATCTGCTTTCGGTGAGGAAGGGGTTAAAGAACCTGCAATGCAATTCTGCGCGAAGTCAGTCATCCCTACCTCGTAGAACACTTCCAGCTGCTAACCTACTCCAACAGATACTTCACTCTCTTCGATACCGATCGGAATGCGCTCATACCGGGATACGCTCCCAACGCACTTATTTCCATCTCTGCCAATACTTTACCTTCCCGATCCGCTAATCAGGTGGAAGTGATGAAAACTCGTGCCAACCGACCTCAACCTGTATCATTCGAAGCATGGACCAATCTACCAAGTCGAAACTTCTTCAGAGGAACGACCAGTATCAAAGCGCGAATGGACAGTTTACATAATCCTGCTGATGCAGAACGATTGCTGAGATGGTGGAATAAGATTGTTCCCAGGACAAGACACCCCTTGTCGGATCCCGAGAAATGGTGTTTCGATACTTGGGTATTGGATGGGGAAGGTGAAAGCACCAAGTTATGTTTGATGATTCAAGGGGAATTCGAAGAGAGTACGTCAGCTCCACTGAAAAGATGTAAATGAAAGCTGACGATTAGTCATTATAGTGCCTTCAGGAACGTATAGATCATTCTCAAGGACATTTATCCTTTCTCCTGCTCCACCAGGCTCATCGTGAGTTGTCTCATCACCTCACATAAGGTGGAAAGCTTACTCTATGTATTGTAGTGCTGCCAATGCTGGATGGCCCGCTATCATCCTTTCCGACACAATGACCGTCCACTCATACCTCGGTACATTCGCCTTCGATGAGCGCAATCGATCATTGGCGACTCATGGAGTGACTATTCAACCACCTTCGATAATTCCTCCTACATCGACACCTGCAGCAGGTAACGATGCGCTTGTGGCTCAATTATCTCAACGAACAGGGATGAACGCGCAGTTCTCCGCAATGTGCTTGGAACAGAATAGTTGGAATTTCGAAGCTGCTTTGAAGAACTTTGAGGAGATTAGAGGAACTGTACCACCCGAGGCTTTCGTATGATTTTGTAGAATTTAGGAGGACAACGAGAAGGAGGGAGAGAGCTGAAAGACCATTTATCGATTTTGATCTTATTTTAACATATCTTTGTCGCTTATTTCATTTCCTTCCGTTCTGACCGGATTGCTTAATCATCAATAATTTTTGTCATCTTTGCTTTCCTCACCCAATAACACAATACCAATACCACAAACAACATATCGAGAAAGAACATCGAGACTGAAATTCAAACCAAACAGAAAGAACAAATGGACTCCCAAAACAAGGCAATTGACCATTTTACTTTCGTTCAACAACACAATTCGATGTCATTTCACAACAAACCAAAACAAACATTTCTGTTTCTTACCTTGATTTCGACGATATTTCCATGACCCCGTCTACCAATTCAAGCGCTTTGCTTGCTTGCTCCCTACTTCTTATCTGTCTTTCGTAAATTCCAACTCTTCACCAATAAACTCAATTCACATAAACAAACCTAATAAATTCGGTTACATGATGGCTCTCACCCCTCTCTCACCTTCTCTGGTCACTTGTCGGGGTAGTTCAGAATTATGATTCATATCATGAATATATATGTGTGTGTGCTATGAATATCAATGTAATGTACTTCGTACCAGAGGGGACATGCTGCATTCCCAATCTCCAACGTGTCAAAATAGATAATCGATGATCTCAGGCACGATTTTACCAGTCCCGAGCGTAATATACAGCTTTAATTCATCCCATCCCATGTCTGCTATTTCAGCTATCATTCAACGTCTGTCCTGCTTGGATTACCATCTCATTCTCTTCTTGACCCTATACCACATCCAGCTCTCATGGAATAGTACCCGACATCAAGATACCCAAGATACCACGTTTCTTCATTGAGCCACTGTTATCCGAAATGAGCCATCACTCGTCAGCTTCAACCTCAGCTTTGGGATTCGGTTCTGTCTCGTCTTCTTCGTCTTCGGCTCCTGGACCTTCACGCCAGCGGTATATCGGTTTCCACTCATCTTGGCTGGTGCATACTATGAGCTGACTTCATATGGTGCTCGTTTCTTAGGCTGACAGGCTCATGGCAGCCTTTACCTTATATCCATTCGGGATTCTGCATCTACCCTTATCAGCCTGATGGCTCCCCTCCTCCCACTCCAGCGACAGCTCAGACAGACGATCAGAAGAGTGCGAAAAACCGAAATAGATTCTCGTGGAGTGGGATCAGACATAGTGGGGATGAGGAAGGGGAAGGAAGGCTGAATGCGTATGAAGTACCACTGGATATAGGAGATGAGTTCTTCGCTTTTGAGGAATACAAATGTAGCTTGGAGGAGGATGGGAGAGGAGATCTATGGTATAGAGGGTGAGCTTTCAGCTTCCCACTAGTGATTGGATCATCGCTGAATCTTCCGATAGATACGTCGTGCAAGCTGTCTCATTACCATCACTTGCACCATCTTCATCCGCAGCCCATTCAGCTACGTTCCCCCGACCCGAACCATCTGTATTGATCGGTATATTCCCGGCAGCAGCTGTACATGTACGACCCAGTGCTTCCAACGATAACGGCGAACTCACTGAGGCATACGAAAGAGCAGTCAGAGCTGCAGAGGAGACAGCTCGTAACGCGAATCCGAGCTGGGTTGGGGAGATGGATACGGTCAAAGAGGAAGAAGAAGGTGAAGGGATTGATGTGTCAAGTCCTCAGAGGGAGAAAGATGTAGAAGGAGATGTTGTGGGTGTTGAAGCTCAAAATGGAGGATTATCGTCGAATAAGTTGGAACGAAGATCATCATTGGGGAAGAGAGATGGATTGAGGTCAAATAGACCAAAATCCCTTATACTGGAATCGAAATTAGCTCAGATGGAAGAAGAAAACAAAGAACAACCACCTTTACCGAAACTGACTGCTGGAGATTCTACGATAGCGGGACAACAATGGCCTTTAGTAGATGAAATAGCCTGTGCGATAAGGGAGTGGTACGGAGTGAGTCGACGGGTTGTCATAGCGATATCTCAAATAGCTGATGGAACGACATACAGCGTCTACCTACTTATCTAGCTAATCGAGAATACCGACTATTTAGTACGGTCATGCAACATATAGATGCCCTCTTTCTAGGTCGAAGGCAACTCTTATCGCAAACTCTCAGCGGAGATGAGCTTGTTCGCATACGGCGAGAATGCGTTTCTAGACTGGTCAAATGCAATGTTGCGCAAGGGTTAGAGGTGATAGTCAGGAGTCTGGAAGATGGGAGTGTCCTGGTGGTAGATAAGGAGAGAGCTTATACCGGTGCAAGCTGGGTCGGAGGAATAGCTTGCTATGTATATCAAGTCCAGGTCAGCTGCTTCGTTTTCCCTTTCTTCATGAACGCGTCAAGCTGACAATACCTCTAGCTGGCTTATATCGATCTGATACCCCTCGATAATCTATTTGGCAAATTTCCCAGTCTGATTGATCCTCGTCCAACTCTCCCTTCTGCCCAACCTTTCTCCCTTATCGATGCAACCGCCACCGGTCTTACTCAGCCATCTACAACCGGATCCTACTATCATTGCTTCCTTGACGTCAGGGCGTTCATTGCCAATCCATGTGCTCCCGGAGAAACCGCTGAGCTATACTTCTCGCTATACAATAAAGCAGAAAGTCGATTTGTCACCGAAGAGTTCTGTCTGATACTCAACCATCTTGGTAGTCCCGCTCGAGACGGTGAACAACGATTGGGAAAATTACGAACCCTGTTTGTGGACTTGAAACTCGATGATTTGGCTCATGACATCTATCTAGTGTGTCGAATAGTGAGAAACGGAGCGATGAAGATGAGGCAGGAAAGTGGATCGATGGCTATCAGACCTGCTACAGGTCGAAGAACGAGTCTTTATGGTATCTCAGAAGGAAGTGCAGCTCACGGTAATCCCTCAATGCTGGATACATTGACGGACGACTCTTTCTCGGTCACATCTGGATATGGTGGTCAAAGAACACCCACCATCGATACTTCATATACCGCTAATGGTCATTCGAGCTCGATGGAAGGGAAACCTACTTTTCGTCGTCCGATGGGATGTGCTGTACTCCATTTACCACCTTCGACTAGGCTCCTCGCTGATGGAACGGATAAAATGGGCACGGGAGTTGAATTTCACGTACCAATATATCTCCCTAAAGATGAAGCTACTTTTGCTACTCTGCATGAAAACATTATTCACAACCGAGTGAAGGAATACGTCACTTCATCAAGGTAAGATGAAAGCTCTGCGTTGGTTGTATTAGATTGAGAGCCCCGCTGACAAATCCCTTCGCAGAGCCGAAGCTATTGCCCTCAGCCTGAAAGTCTTCCAAGGCGCTGCCCCTCAAGTCATACGTGAACATCCCTCCCTTCTCCTCGATATCCCTCTTTCAGCACGTCTGGGCTTCCCCGATGTAGTATACCCCGGTACCATCCGAAACGACCTCTACGTCAAGCTCTGGTCTGCGGTATTCACTCCTGCACCTACTAATCCAGGAGGATCGATACGAGTACGGAAGTCTGTCATACCTACCTATCAAGGTGATGTGCAAGTCACTATCGAAGTACGACGCGGAGACGGCTCGATTGTACAGGATGTGATGGTAGCTGGTGGATGTGGGGAACCCCCTGTAGCTCAGTATCACTCATTAGTGTTCCACCGAAACGATCGACCGACTTTTGGAGAATTGGTAAAAATATCTTTACCGGCATCAGCTCAAGCTGAAGGATACCATCTATTCCTTACATTCCGGTCAAGAGGGAAAGAACGACATTTGAATCCCGATCCCTCAGAACTAGAACAGCCTTTCGCTTTCGCTTATCTACCGCTGGCTGATGGTACAGCATGTATAAAGGACGGCGATCATGACCTGATGCTGTACAAGAATGAAAGGAATGTTCCACCCACCCCAAATGCTTATCTCGAAGCACCTGCTTTGGCTCAGCCGGGTTCTGGACTTTCACCGACGCTTATGAAATCTCTCATCCCCCTTCGAGATCGAGTCACCCTTCGAACATACCTTTGCTCCAGTCTACAAACTCAAGACAACACTTTACGAACTCTGTTCGTATGGCACACTTCTGGTGGAGGCAACATTGACGTCCTATGCTCGACCCTCCAATTATTCAGTTTCGTCTCCGAAGATGAGATCGCCAAATTCGTGCCTTCAGTCTTTGATGCTCTATTCTCGATCTTGTGCACGGATCACGGAGCTCGTCAAGACGAAGTTGAGCTATTGATCCTCAAATCGCTAATCAAAGTGCTCGCTATGACTTCCGATAGAAGATTCCCGAACTTCGAGAACGTTTTCAACCTATACATCGACGCCCAATATCACTATCCTTCATCGGCATTCAACTTGTTGAGATGTATGAAAAAAGTGATGTCTACCCCTTTAACGACGGAGTATCGAGCTTTCCTTAAAGTTTGGCATTTATTCTTTAAGTTCATCATACGATCGCGCGAACATGATAGAGCTAGAGGTATAGGTCTAGACGCTACTTCCACTCATATCGAATCCGAATTCCGCTCCCAGACCAAGTCCATCCTAGAAGAGATCAATTCGTTGATGCGATCGAACGAAAAGCAATTGATAGGCACGCAGACATTAGCAGTACAGCATTATGCCGATATCCTACCTGACTTATCAAGGATATTCCAACCGCTAGAAATCGCAGAAATGGTGATTGAATTCGCCGATACCCTCACTTTCGCTACTGGAAGTATAGCAATATACAAATTGCTTCTACTGCTACAAGTGGTCAAGAATGTGTTCGAAAATTCAGAAAGTAGATCGATACTCGTACCTGCGATCGTAAGATGGGTCAAACCCCACCTTGGTTCGTTCGATGAATTGAGGACTATAGGGAAAGATGATAGTCAGATTACGAGGGATGGAAAGAGGGTGAGATGGTTGGAATGTAATCGTTTGGCTGTCACGGTGAGCTGAGCGAGACTCTCTTTGCCTAAGTGAGGAGTTGAGCTGATACTCGATATTCTAGGTCATCGCTTGGACAGTGAACAAGTTGCAGGAATGGCTCGACTCACCCCTGATCAAGGATGATACCACGCTGAGGATACAAGAAGAGGATAACATAGAGTACTGTTTGACCCTTTTGCCGACGTGAGTACGATCTTTTCCTGAGGTAGATGTCAATCTTAGCCTTTTCGCTGATATATGAAAGAAGTCTATACGAGTCATACTTTGAGCTTTTGAGCGCAAAAACAAAAGTCACCTTGAATCGTCAAAGATCCTCGCCAACATCGACTATATGGAAGTCCACTCCCGACGTATTCCCTTCTACTCATCCATTCGCTCTTATATCCGAGTTACCTCCTCCATCATTATTGGAAAGACAGCAAAATGCTGGGCAAGATGCTCTACCATCTTACGAAACCTTCAATTGCGGATTGGCTGAGACTGCCGTCGTAATCCTTACTTTGATCCTATCATCACCTAGGCCCAATATAACCAGATGGCTGAACGAAGTATTAGACATCGAAGGGGTATCTTCGTTGAGCGACACTCTAAAATCGACTTTCGCATTCTGTTCATCTGTCATTGGGTCTTCGGCCTTTCCCAAGCAATGGTTGACGTTATCTCTAATGTCATTATCATCAATCTCGAAATTCTTAACTACCCTCACACCGTTGTTAGAATCAGAACATTTCATCCCATCTATCGAAAATGCCGATTCGTTCGATATCACCCTGTGGACCAAATTATTCGAATTGCTCTGCGAGTTTTGCGGGAGTGAGGAATTGGCATTGGAAGATATGACTCAACAGCGTCGAAGAGCCGAGTGGATCATTGCTGGGGATCTGAGAGATGAAGGTGCGGCTCTATTGGGCAGATTGTGGAATGCTATCGGGTGGCCCGTTGACGGGCCGCAAGGGAAAGTCGATGGAATGGAACTGAGATATGGAGGAGTAAGTCAGCTGTCATGCCCAGGTTTGGTCGTCCAAGTAGCTGATCATCTGGCTGTGGTGCAGTATCAAACTCGATTCACGGGCTTGGCCGAACGAATATTGGGATTATGCCTTTCGAGTCATGATGTGATGTGTGAAACTGCTGTGGAGATCCTGTTCTCGATGATATATGCGGAATATGTCATTGAAGGGCAATTCGATACGATCGAAACTGAGATCTTTGCCAAACTTGATAAACTTGTAGGTCGAATCTTTTTAGGCAATAGAGATGGTCAGCTGATGTGGTGGTGTTTTCAGTTCGCATCGAAATCGACGTCTTCGGCTAGTGATCCAACAATGCGAGCGTATTTCGTTGCTCAACTTCGAGCAGTATTCGAATCGACCCCATCTATCGACGATACGTTCACGGACAAAGTATCAATCTTCCTCGATGAGATCGAATTGTTCATCGATCTATTGTTATCCCTCCGAGATATCCCCGATTCAGTCGAATGGTCCGACGAAAAGATGTCAGCGATCTATCGGTTGATAACTTTCGTGGAGAAGATCGGTAGGAACGATCTATATATCAGATTTATCCAACAACTAGTAGATATATCGGTTTCGAACAGGAATTGGTTATCTGCTGGGTTATCAATCCGATTACATGCTCAGATATACAATTGGGATTTGAACAGCGATTTATTGGATGAATTGACACCTGGGGAACAGGTGAAAATGCGATTACCACCACAGAATCAATTTCATAGGAAAGAAGCACTTTATTACCATGCTATTGGATATTTCGGTGAGTCAGCCCCCCTTGGTCAATGGACATAATGATATCCTTGTTTGCTGACATTCACTTGTGATTGGTATAGCCGAAGCTGAAGCTTACGAACATGCCCTGGAATTATGTCAGGAGTTGACTGTACAACATCAGAAGATGACCTTTGATGTGGCCAAGTTAACAGAGCTGCTGCATCATCAAGCTGCGCTGTGGGAGAAGATAGGTGCTGGAGGTAGAGGTAAACCGGAGTATTTCAGAGTTGTAAGTGAACACCATATCTTATGGTACAAAATATCGAGCTGATATATGTGTATACCTTTAGGCCTACTTTGGCGAATTTGGACAATTGAATCAAGATAAAGATTTCGTGGTTAAAGGTGAACCGTGGCAGAGGTATTCTGAATTGTAAGCGATTATCATACATATCTGCTATATAAGCCATATCGGACAACGACTGATCGTTTGGATTTTTCCCATAGTTGCGATTTCCTTCAGTTGAAACATCCTCAAGCTACTTTACATCGATCGAAAATCCCACCTCCCTCATCTGCACGAGAATCGTCCGAACCTCTCATATGGGTGACGCCGCTTACGCCCGAACCTGACTTGTCCAAACCTATCTTCTCAGACGGGGTAGCGGAGAACGTACAGTCTCATTGGAGATATTATGATATTAGGGAGTTTTCAAGCTTAAGACCTTACATGCGGGATCAGGATGAATCGGAGGTGGTACTTACCTGGACCGAAAAGACGGTTGTTACTAGTAAGTCGGAAATCCAGCTATCGTATAAGAGAGTTTGATGAACATCGGAGCTAATGATCTATCAACCTGATAGCTAAAGAGGAATTACCAGGTATTCTGAATAGAAGTGAGATTATCAATATAAGATACGAACAGATCCCACCTGTCAATATGGCTATCATGGAAGTTGAGAAAGCTACTAAGAATTTGGTAACTTTGAGTAAAGGGAAGGACGGTCATTTACCCGAGCAAGCTACGAGCCAATTAGCGAGAAGGCTGCGCAAAGCTGATCTTGGATTACGACAGGTCGAAATTACTTGGTACAGCTATCAATGGTGCCGTTGATTCCCCCGTCAGCGGTGGTGTCAAGACTTATAAAAAGGTCAGTCCATTCGTCATCGTCACCTGCGTTTGACGATGTTAGCTGATGAACCATCTTCGCATATTCATAGGTCTTCCTTGATGGAATTTATGTTCAGAAGCATCCCGAATCCACCTCCGAGATCGATCAACTTCGTTTATCAATCTTAGCATACGTGAAATCGATTCAAGATAGTTTGAAAGTGCATAAAGTGGTCTGTAAAGACATAGCCTTCCACGAGGCACTGAAAACTCGTGAGTGGATACTTCGTCTGACAGTATATTCGATTCACACGCTTATTTATTTGCTTACGTGGTCATGAAGAGTTCTATAAAACATTTTCCGAAGAGATATCACTTTTACCTCGACAATCTGAATCTTCTTCCACAGAAGATGATACACCATCTTTCGATCATAGCAAGAACAATTTCGAATTTACTTCACCTCCTAATCATCCTTTACCACCTTTACCTCTACCCACTTACAACTCACCTGTCATATCCCACTACGAGAACACGTCCCGTGGTAGTGGAGATGGATCTTACAAATTACCTAAATTGAAATTGGGTCCAACTGGGGTTGGAGGAGTACTGAGTATACATACCGCGAATAGTAATAGTAATGCTACTTCGTCTCCTAGGGAAAGTATCAATACTATACCTACCCACATCCATGCACACAGCCACAGTCGACATGGTAGTCAAACACCCACTCTTACACCTGTTCTGCCGCAAGGAAGTTTAAGGAAGACGCCGTCAACTTCCGACAGGGATAAGAGATCGAGCTGGAATAGTTCATCCAATTTGAGTATATCGGCGATGGGGATGGGATTGGGACAGAGAGCAATGTCAATCGTGGGATTGAGTCAGAAGGGCACACCACCTAGTGTTAGTGAGGGAGGGACGGTGGATGAGGAATATGCGAATACTTATAACCAACAGCAGCAACAGGTTGGAGAGAGGAACATGGATGGTAATGAGAATGAGAATGGAAATGGAAGTGGAGGAAAAGAAAAAAGAATGAGTATGAGTATGGGTGGAGGGTTGAAGAGGTTTGGTAGTTTGATCAGACGTGATAAGTGATAGTAAAATCTAATTCAGTTTGTAGCTCATATAGATAGTTTGCTTTTCTATGTGTATATGTTTATGATGTTTATAATGAATGGTTCTGTTTGACGAATCTGTCAATCACATCCACTCTGTGATGAAAAAGAGTATATGATGCGTGTTGAGGGATATTCATTCTATCCTATATATGTGATATGGTGATTTCAGTAATACAGTTTGATCATCAAATCCAACATGGACATTCGATATTTCATGATATATTACAAAATCATCGTTATACAACATTATATACTATGATTGAAACGAGAGGACAGTAGCCAGAGGGATCGAAACTAAGAAATGAAGGATGGTCATTGTATTTTGTTGTTTGATTATTTCGTGGTTTGCTTATAACCTAGATAGATAAGATCAGAAAGATCGTCAGTTTCTGTTCTTCTGTTTGAGTGCGAGTATCTGGACTTACGAGAAGTATCTAATACCAAGTTACCGCATATCGCACATAATCCCTACATAGCAAAAATCAAACATGTCAGTTCAGAATTTAGGACTTATGGCTAGAAAGTAAAAAATCGAATGGAGAAGATGAACAGTCACAAAGTACGACAATTACAGACTTACCTTTTTATATGCGCATTTCTGACACCTCGAAGCGTTATTCTGCTGAACCGATTGCTAAACAGATTCCGTGTCAGTAACGTATCGATAGTATCAAACAAAGGTAAATCCACCCAACTGACCTTACAATCTATACATTTGTTTCCATACGGATTTATACTACCTTTCTTGACACCACCTGCACCCCCTGTACCGGGTTTGACATATGGTGAAGCTCTTGCTCGAGCGGATAGGAGTTTGTTCTCGCCTATTTTACGGGTGGAGGAGGAAGGTTGAAATGGGTCGGGAGCGGCGACTGTTGAGAGTTTCTACGTAGGCGAGCAGTATCAGCCATGATTTCCTACGCAGGGCGAAGAAGATGACAGACGACAAGACCATCTTTGAATATGGATGAACGAAGGAGGTGTGGTGTAGGTAATTACCTTTTCGCACTTTTTACAGACCATCTTCTCGGCTGTGGCTTTTCCGTATTTCTTCTTTCAGCAGATAAATGAGGATTGTTGACTGTGATTTGAGACAGATAGCTGAGCAACTCAGAATATTAGTGAATATATATAGAGAGAGAGGAAGAGTGAATTATCTAATCTGATGACGATTGCAGATGTTTTGGTGTTTTCCTTAAATTGCCACCCAATTCGCGTTCCCCCTGATCTAGGTGCGCGAGCCCGTCTTCCACATGCCTAACATGGATTCAGGGTTGATTACCGCTTGGTGACGTTCATCACACTCGAGGCGATGTGGGATATAGGATGGTGGATGTTGACAGTTGACAGTTGACAGTTGACAGTCGACAGTTGACAGTCGACAGTCAGAAGCTTCACATACATATACAACACCATACAAATAGAGACTTAGACCTCAAGCCATCCGTAGCCCCTCGACTTGAAAGAAGACTGCATCAGACCATCGCGTCACTTTAGATCTTATTACTTCACTCATCGCTCTTAACTTACAATGGACCCTTCAGTCCCCCTCGTCGTGGACAATGGTACTGGTGTGAGTAATCAACCACTTCAGCTAGTGAGGAAATGGTAACTTGTAGCTGATAATATATGAGATAGTTCGTAAAATGTGGTTATGCAGGATCCAACTTTCCAGAATTTGGTAAGTGTGTTTTCAAGGTCAAGAAGTGCAGCTATATGTCTGTTGCTATCACGGTGTATATAATATACTGGATCTATCACATCAGGCGCTCAGGTTATCATACGCGACTAGACATAGAGATGGACATAGCTGACATCCTTATGCTCCCCAGTGTTCCCCTCAGTCGTCGGTCGACCCATCCTTCGAGCGGAAGAACGACTCGGCACATCTCAAATCAAAGATATAATGGTTGGTGATGAAGCGTCCGAATTTAGAAGTTTCTTGCAAGTCAGTCAACCGATGGAACATGGTATAGTGAAGAACTGGGAGGATATGGGTCATTTATGGGATTACACTTTCCAAGAGAAGCTTCAGATCGATCCTAGAGGTAGGAAGGTACTGTTGACTGAACCTCCAATGAACCCTAAAGTGAATAGACATAAGATGGCAGAGGTGATGTTTGAACAGTATGGATTTGGAGGGATTTACGTGGCTATTCAGGCGGTATTGACGTTGTATGCTCAGGGTGAGTGGGACTGTACCCCAATATCAGACATTTCATCTTTATACATTCATGTCGCAGACTACCCTTCAAGGGAAAGTCAACGCCCACTCGAATCATCCATTTGCCTTTTTCCACATTTATTCCTGAAATGAAGCAACGCTAATTCGCTGGATTTCGTAGGTCTCCAAACAGGAGTAGTCGTCGATTCAGGAGACGGTGTCACCCACATCGTACCAGTATACGATGGATTCGCCCTTCCCCACTTGACCAGAAGACTAGACGTGGCAGGAAGAGATGTTACCAGGTACTTGATCAAATTATTGTTGATGAGAGGATACGCATTTGAGAGAACAGCGGATTTCGAAACTGTTAGAGGAATCAAGGAGGCTTTGTGCTTTACGAGTTACGATTTGGAGAGTGATAAGAAATTGGGGGAGGAGACGACAGTCTTGGTGGAGAATTATACGGTGAGTTGAATCTTCCAGCAATAGGAGGACAGATGAATATGGAGATGGAATAGATTGGGTCATGCAAGGTGTATCGTAGGAAATGATATAGAAGAAGGTAATGGTAGAACGTTCCGAAAATCGAGACGGTTTGATTCGCTGAAGATGATACATATGAGCCTATTACTCATACGGTGTATTGTACTCGCAGCTCCCAGACGGTCGAGTCATCAAAGTCGGTTCGGAAAGATACGAAGCTCCCGAATGCATGTTCCAACCTCATCTGGTCGATGTCGAACAACCTGGTGTAGCAGGTGGGTACCTCGCAATACATGTTGACTAGCTGCTGATTTTTGCTTCTCTCTAGAACTCCTTTTCCAGACTATCCAGCAAGCTGCGGTGGATACTCGATCAGAATTGTATAAGCACATCGTACTTTCTGGTGGATCTTCGATGTACCCCGGTTTCCCATCAAGATTGGAGAAAGAGATGAAACAATTGTACCTTACCAGGGTGTTGGGTGGTGATGCTTCTAGATTATCTGTAAGTGTCCTCGTCTGCCGATAGCACTGGCGTGAACAAAATCGGGGAGTACGATCTGACCTGGCCATTCACTTGTTCAACAGAACTTCAAGATCCGAATCGAAGACCCCCCAAGAAGAAAACACATGGTGTTCTTAGGTGGAGCCGTGTTGGCTGATATCATGAAAGACAAAGAGGCGTTCTGGGTGACGAAAGAGGAATGGGATGAGCAAGGTGTCAGAGCTTTGGATAAGTTAGGAAGAGGTGATTAAGCCGAGCATCCCGTTTAGGCGATGAAGTAGTTGAAAAGTTGTAATAATGAAACTTTAGATGAAGAGAAAAGGTACAACGATGAAAAGATTGTTTATTTGTTACTGTGATTCCTCCGGATGCATTTTTCAAGAAATGACTTGTCGCCTGCTGGGATTGGTTTGTGAGATTATGCTACTTGTGTTATCTGTGTGCATGATGAGGTATGACTCTGAGAATGATGAGGATGGATGAAAGGAGATGTATGGGGTGTACTGTATGAGATTGTGCCACGAATTCAAGGGTCCGATCGGTTTACTCGAGTAGATGTAGCACAACGTCACTCACTCACTCAATCACTGCAGCACGCGTATGAGGTGCATCTTACCGCACCATACATACACCATACATTCAGTACAAAGCATATAGCACTTGATTTACTTCTCTACCTCATCACCACCCCAGAGTAGCCACAGCTACATGGACGTATACATATCCTAGAAAAGCAGCATCGAAACGAGTGATCAGCAGTCAACTTACCTGACTGTCGCACTCCCCATTTCCGCGACTCACCCCTATCATCTTACTGCGACGTTGATCCATCAGAAGCGAGCGAGGAAGAAGAGGAAGCTACACCTTAACAGCTGTGTAATCTGACATCCAGATAGGGGAACCAGGTGAGTCTGCCTCGCCTCTGTGATCTTAGTCTTATGATCTTTGCTGCAGCATCAATCACCGAGCTGACCGTGATTGTCTTGGTATTGCAGGTTTCAGTCTTCCCGGACATTCGTAACGCTGCAAATCTTAGACGGGGCATCGATTTTCCTCCGTCTCCTCAACCTATCCTCCACTCACCATCTCATTTC
Source organism: Kwoniella botswanensis (assembly GCF_036426115.1). Lineage (NCBI taxonomy): Eukaryota > Fungi > Basidiomycota > Tremellomycetes > Tremellales > Cryptococcaceae > Kwoniella > Kwoniella botswanensis. The sequence goes on along the minus strand of NC_088599.1, from coordinate 13,973,620 downwards.
ATCGCAGTCTCTTACGTCTCGTCCATCAACGAATTAACATTCGCTCCAAAGAAGAGACAGGGCAGCCTTTCCAATCCTTCCCTTCCACTTTCCCTTTCAGCTGATTGTCGCCGTCCATGTCTCGTCCTTCCTCGTATCACGATTACTCCAAGATGGAAGACGACCCATTCTCTTTACCTCTTTTCAACCATCATCCATCTGCTGCTGGAGGGTCGACCTTACCTCCAATCAGGACAAACATAGATGGACCACCTCAGATCCCCCCTCCTCCACCTGCTTCCGCTCATCGCAATAATCAGGCCAGCTATACCGGAGGGATACTCTCTTCCCCCTTCTCAGCTTCGCCTAGAGTGCCCACCACCGGAGGGGGTATGCCGCCTATACCGAACTCGCAGAGACCTAATCAGAATGCTATACCATACGGATCGATACCATTTCCTCAGCATCATCAGCCAACTTCGGATGAATTGATGCCACCTCCTTCCTCGGCTCCTTCTAACTCGCACTCACACAGCTACCTCGGAAGAAGCGCATCATTGGGAGGATCAAGGAAGAAGGACCCTTTTGCATATAGATCAGATGATGTGGAAAGTGGATTTGGTAATATGGATGTAAGCGATAATATCAATCCTGGCGGTTTACCCACCATACCATCAGTAGCTTCCTCATCATCCAACTGGTCAGGCAACTATTCCAACAACGCTCAAGCTCAAAGACAGAGTTATCATGGATACTCTGGACAACCCCAACAAGCTCAGCAAAGTAGGGATATAGTCATGTCTCCCAGTAAACCTTATTCAAGCAATACATCCATGAATCCTCCTCCTGTACCTGCTCATGCACTTCGTCAACAACAACAAGCTACCAACGAATCGAGCTCAGCATACCAATCCAACAATCCATATATACCTAAAGGATCTGATCCCGGACCTACATCTGCTGCCTCCTCAGATCAAAGTCATTGGACGGATTATAGACGACCATCAATCAATCAGCGAATGTCATCAACCGGTTCATACCAATCTAAAACTTCAGATCAACTCTCGCCATTCGCCAAACCTGCTCCATTGAGTGGTGGAGTGGAAAGTCCAAGCCTCTCTTCACCACTATTGAATCCTTATGATGTATCCACATCGACAGCGGCATTTTCCAATTCGCAATCACCAAGTATACCACCGCCGCCTCAAGTTGCGAATTTACCTACTTCACCTAGGAGTTGGAACAACCCTCCACCACCTACAGCTTCTTCCTCCTCCAACCGACCGGTCGCTTCTCCCGTTGGAGGAAGACCACCTCCATCAACCAGTAGAGCATCGATGTCTAACCAATTATACCCCGCCAGTCAGCCTGTTACCCCCGCTGGGAAGTACGAACTTGCCCCTTCAAGAGGCGCTTTACCTTCAAGGGACGGTAAGAGGGATACACCCTCTAGGTCGGGCTTGAGAGATATTCACGATTGGTCGGATTTGAAGCCTGTAGTGAATGCTCAGCCGAATGGTAGGAGAGCGGATCCGGATGCTCCAGGGAAATATCTTAGTGTAAGTGAGACAGTATCTGGAATCGCCACAGTATAGTAAATAGTTCATCACTGATAATGTATCATCTGTCCCTTTTTTGTAGCCCCTCAAATGCCTCACGACAGCTCTACCACAGACTTACAATCTATGTAATCCATCTTTCCGGTATGAAACATCGGATAATCCCAGAAGGGTCTTGACGAAGCCTAGTAAACCTGTGCATAACGATGGAGCAGATAATGAGGATTGGGATTATATCCTGTATGTGAATGATGTATTGGGCGGTGAACATGGTGGTGATAGGTGAGTTTTGACCTTGCGGCAATATCCTTTGAGCTATTGACATGGAGGCTGATCATGGGATGTCATGTTGTAGATACCTCATCCTCGACGTATTGGGTCAAGGAACTTTCGGACAAGTAGTGAAATGTCAGAATATGCGTACGCACGAGATCGTAGCTGTTAAAGTGGTGAAGAATAAACCTGCATACTTGCAGCAGAGTAAGATGGAAGTGGCTATTTTAGAGTTGGTATGTCGTCTTCATTTTATTTTTCCTCTTTAAACATTGCTGATGGATGGCTTTGATCGATATTAGTTGAACAACCAACATGACCCGAACGATCGTCATCATATCCTAAGGATGCACGATTCTTTCACCCACAAGAACCATTTATGTCTGGTATTCGAATGTTTATCTTCAAACTTGTACGAACTCATCAAGCAGAATCAATTCAAAGGATTAAGTACGCAATTGGTGAAAGTCTTCACAGGGCAGATGTTGGATTGCCTTACGGTGTTAAAAGATGCGAGATTGATTCATTGTGATTTGAAGCCTGAGAATATATTGTTGAAATCGTGAGTTGATTCTTCCAACGTATTCCAATAGACTCTCTTTCACATGGTTCACTGTGTTCATCCTCGATCATCATCGCCTTTTGATTGTAACTTGTAAAATACTATTCTCTGTCCATCTCAAACACGAGCTGATGTCCTCGATCCGATAGCCTTCAATCCCCTCAGATCAAGATTATCGATTTCGGTTCAGCCTGTCATGAAATGCAAACTGTATATACATATATTCAATCAAGGTTCTATCGATCACCCGAAGTTTTATTAGGTTTACCATACTCAACTGCCATCGATATGTGGTCCTTGGGATGTATTGTGGTAGAATTGTTCTTGGGATTGCCACTGTTCCCTGGTACAAGTGAATATAATCAGCTATCCAGGATAGTCGACATGTTGGGGTGAGTCACCAGCCATCATACTCCTGTGTGACCTAATTGCTGATTCACCCTTGATTTCGACAGTACCCCACCTACACACTTACTGGAAGTTGGAAAACAAACCCACGAATTCTTCAACACTTCTACCGATGCTTATGGTCGGAAAGTATACAAGCTCAAATCGATGCAACAATATGCATCTGAACACCGAACGGATGAACAACCTTCCAAGCAGTACTTCAAACAGACCAAATTGAAAGATATCATCATGGAGTATTCTTTCAGTAAAAGAGGTGCTAAACAGTCTGACATCGATAAAGGTGAGTCCAATAATGATTGCCAAAATCATGCAATGTATCTAACAGGTGAATATTGCAGAAATGGCTATGAGAAGAGCCTTTGTCGATTTCGCCGAAGGTCTGCTAAACATGGATCCAATCAAACGATGGTCGCCTCAGCAAGCTGCTAAACACCCTTTCATCACCGGAGAGAAGTTCACTGGGCCATTCCAGGTAAGCCTCGACAGCTATGCTCAGATTGAGCCAGATCGCTGACAATGCTTGTTATAGCCCACGGCGCCTACCAGTCGAACATCGTCGCAGCCATCATCATCAGAGAAGACTGCAGCATCGCCTTCATCCAGCAAGAAGTATGGTGGTCTCGTGCAAAATCCCACTCCCACTCGGGCGCAACGAATCTACTCCGATGCAGCCTCGTATAATCAGCAACTTGCTCAACATCAATCGTATACCGCTCAAGTGCAGAGTGCCGCCAATGCACCTCGACCTGGACCTTTCTCGCCTGGATACGATATGCAACAATCTCAACAACAAGTCTATGGTCAAGGGCATCGTATACCCAGTCAACAAATGCCCGCTCAGCAAAGTCAAAGGCAGCCTTCAGGTCAATGGCAGATGCCACCAATTCAAGCATCATACCAACAGCAGCGCGTTCCGTCTCTCAATTCATCCACTTCACATGCTCAGCTACGTCAACCTGGCAACACATCTAATGCCATGAACTTGTCTACCACCAATCCACCGCCCAATTCGTATTACCCTGCTACGCGCAACAGAGCAAATACCATCAATCAGATGGATGCTATCCCACCTGCTTTGGCCAGACTAGTCCAATTCAGCGCTCAAGATCCCTCTGGGACTAGAAACTCGCTCACTCCGGTGATGAACCGTGATGATTTCACCAGAGAATGGGAGAAGAGACAACAAGGACATCAAAAACAATCGTCCTTGCATAATGCTTCTTATCCTCAATTGGAATATCTCCAAGAACAAGCTGAATTGGCTGGTTCATCAGGTGGTGGGAATTGGTTAATGCCTGGTAATGCGTATTCTACTCATCATCATCATCAACAAAGTCAAAGTCTAGGCCATGGACATGGAAATCATAGGACGCATCCTAGTTTATCTGGAAATCAAAATTATCAAATGCAGCCTCATATAGGCGTATCTCCACCTACCAACAATAATACAGAGTATGGTTCGTCTACAAGAAGGGAATATGATCCTTCACCACATCATCATCGAACTTCCTATAGTGGAAATACGACGGGTCTTCCTACCTATCCTCCACCGGCTGCTACTTCCAACGCCAATCCTAATTCTGCTTCTGCAGCTGGCAGTTTCGATGCATTTGGAGATTCGAGAGATAATAATGGGATGGGAATGATGTATACTCCCTTACAACCTTCTTATGGTAATGCGAGTTATTCCTCCGGAGGAGGGGGAGGGGCAGGTGGACATCAGGCAAGAGCAAGTTATTCAGGTCCTTATGGTTCGAATAATACCACGGGTCAAACGGGTCAAAGTCCGTTTGGTAATCAAGGGGGAAGTGGAAGTCCTAGATATGGAGGTGCGAGGAGAAATCAGTATGGCACTTAGTCTAGACTATCCATGAGGAGGCTGATAATGGTGGATACAGGCAAGAAGGGGATTTGATTGACAAAGAAAAGAAAAGAAAGAATCAAATATACAATACATTACATTACAATTACAGAGCAAATGGGGCTAGATGCCTGCTTCGCTTCACTGTCCATTTATACTGTTTTTTTCTCTCTCTCTGCTGTTGATCTATATTTCGCATGTCATGATACAATGAACGATAACAAATGATGAATGACTGGATCCTGAACCAATGCATTTAATTTTCTTTTTCAACTTGCGTATGACATGTTACTATATGTCATATCTCGATGCTTCTTCACCCTTCGATAGTAAGATCCCATTCACATAGGACCGCATCCAGAATCAACCACCAGTAGAGGATATTCTGAATACATCTTTTAGAGTGTTCAGATCTGTAATATCAGGAAACTGATTGCATGCGTACAACATGATTATATATCAGATAATATATATACAAGATACCACCGAACGTCTCATAATGAAAGTACTACCGAAACTGTATCAGTAGTCCAAAAGGTACATACTTTGTATTGATGAAAATACTTGACTACGCCCTAACAACAGTACTACTAACCAATTTCCTCCTCTCCCTCTCACACAAATCCAATACACCTTGTCCTGTAAAAGCCAACACTTGATATTCAGTATGTTTCGATAAGTTACTCAGATTCACCCTGAAATAATTCAAAGTTCTAATGACATCCAATCCTTCTGCTCCCCCTTCTTTTGAGGTAGTCGGTTTCACTTTTGATAATTTCTTACGTACCCAGCCACTCGAACTAATTTCCTCATCGTCCTCCAACTTTGGATGTGGAAGGGTGACTCCACCTCTCGGATGACTGGCTTGATCCTCATGCGATAAGTTAAGGTTAAGGTTAAATTGACTCGTAGAATAATCAATCTCTGCTCGTCCATTCGTATAGGGAGGGGAGAATGGTCGAGCAGGTTCGTGCGTGGCTGAAATGGATGATGATCGCTTTTTAAGTATGTTAGGTCTAAACGATGAAGAGGTAGAGTGGTCGGTATGTATTTGTGGTGATTGTGAGGACGAGGGTAGATGACGAGTTTGAGAGAGAGAAGATATGGCTGTAGATCGGATATCCTTAGGCATCGATCTTATCGAACGATAATGACGAGTCAGTGGGCAAGAAAGGCGATCACAATTGGATAGGATGATATCATTTACCTTCCTGGATCAAACAGCAACAAATTGATATCACCCCTTGAATTCTCTTCGTACCCTATAATGGTCCTTGAGTGGCCAGAGTGCTAGACAAAAGGATGTTTATGAGCTTCAGCGTATTATCCTCGAAGGGAATTGCGTAGCTCACCTGAAGGATAAGTGGGAATTTCTTGGATGTTCTGATCACCTCGCCCCTCCCGACTCCTCCATCTTGGGTACGCATCAAGACGTCGAAAGCGGATCTGCTATCTCCATTGAACTGGTGTTCGTTTCCATCCGACTAGGTAGATGTATGCCGGTGATCAGCAAGATATCTACCATAAAACAGCTCAGAAACCCACAAAATACGCTTTAACCCATCTCTGCAATGCTATATGTGCAGTCCTAGATCCATCTTTCGTATCTTTTGGTTTGGGGAAATCGTCTAAACATTTCGTAGGCTATCTGTATACTGTGATGACTGCACAAAATGATATAGCTCACATAATTCGCATCTGTAGCAATGCATGGGCATTATCGGAATGTCATCAGCTGTCTGACAGTTTGACTTCAACCTGCATAGAGCAGCTGACTCACGGTATACCCTTGTACGTAAACATGGCATATAAATCTATTAGGTTATCGATCTAATCAGCTACATCCTTCGCCAATTAAGAACATCGCGACAACCATAGCAGAATGATCACTTACCGGACGGACCAATCCATTTCCTCGTACCTAATATCTTACCCTTTAATTGCTTTTTACCTTCCGGATCGTACCCTTCTTCCCAAGCCTCTTGTATCCATCCTTGTACCCTCCTCACGCCAAGCTCTGCACCGTTATTCTGCCTATCGAATATTGGCTGATAAGTCGGTATAGAGAGTAAGGAGGATATTGACATTAGAGCATTTCGATATCCACAGCCCCATCCTATCAATACCACGAATAGATCAGTGTAAATATATGCCTGTGGAAGTGATATGGTTAGAGGAGATGTATGTAAGCAGGCTTACCCATATCGAATTTCCATATTCCCTTGATATGCGTTATATCCCTGCATAGGACTGCTTGTCGGGTTATACCGTGATGAGAAGCTTTCCGTAATGTCTGAGCGAGGATTGGTATGACACCTAAGATGGAACGTGAGCTATGCTTTCGATGGAGTCCTCATCATTGCTCAATCAGCTCACCAGGTGAGAAATTACTTGGTATATCCGCAGTCGAGCCACTGATAGGATCCCACCTGTTCTCCTACATCAGTTATCCTGCTTCCTCCCACTGTCTTATTAGAATTTGATCCGTGATATGACTTACCACTGATCACCTCTTTCCACCTTCCTTCCCGTCCAATCCATCCATCCTCCAGGTCTAGCCGGTCCATCCCACCCTTCATCATCCGCCTGTTCATCCCTTCTATTCTGTAAGCTCGAAGTGGTATTGACTGTAAAATCATAATCCAGATCCAGTTCTTCCTCGTCATCTCTGATAGATGCTATTGACCGACGTCGTTTGAGCGATGCTTGGGGAGACAAGGGTGGTCCATCCAGACACCCGTTGACGTGGGTCTGAGCTTCGGTAGGCGAGAGGAACGATAGTGGGAAATCACATATTGGACATGTATCTGACTCGTTGCTGAGACAAAAGTCAGCTAGATCCATGAACATGTGTCCGTGTAAGTAAGCTCACTTTACTCCTGCTTTGTGCATTGTAGGCTTCTCCTGGGATGTGTTGATAGGGGGTGCGGGTGTTGATGGTCCAGCTTCGAAATGCGAGTTTACATGATAGGCGAAAGCACCTTGGTCGGCGTTTTGCACTTCACCACAGACTGGACAAGTTGACATTGCGCTAACAGGTCTGTTTGTCTCTGTGCTGGGAGGGAAGTCAGATCGGTACTTTATATGTACACTTTCATATGATCTGTGATGCTATTATACGATCGAATGATGACTGATGAGGGATGAGGGATGATCTTATGCTGTGCTCTTCTTTTTCCGTTGTTGATATTACTCGTATGCTGTTCGACTGTCCTGCCTCCACCCAGGTTGATATCCGAATAGATGGATGCTGTGGAGACCCCGCATCGGACGGACTCTGGTTCGATTGCGTGCCATGCTCAATTCCAGATAATTCAACAGCTCGTACCCAAAAAAAAGTGAATTTAACGTCATTCACACACCTCTCACAATCGATCCCATCCATACCCCATTCAAGACCATCTCACTCCTCACTGGCATACACTCATGTCCGATACAAGAGCAGAAGCTGAAAAGGAATTAGAAACTGTAGAAATGAGTGGAAACTTAGAAGACAGCCTAGGTGTGAGTGCTTCGGATTTGCTTGTTCATTCGATCCTCCCCTCAAAGAACGATTGAAAGCTAATGACACTGGTGATTCACAGTCCGCCCTTGAATCGTCATTCAACCTTCCACCACCCCCTCCCCCACCCGCTAAGGGCAGTGACTCAGCTCATGAACCCACTGCTATCCCCGAAGAGACCGTCGCGGCCACTTCGGAGCCTATCGAGGGAATGGCAGAGTGGAAAGATACCTTGGAGGGATACACCAGAGAATGGCAAGCTGAATCTTCCATCGCGAGAGAGAAGGCTCTGAAAACTAGACAAAGGATCGAAAAGGAAAATGCAGATGCCGAGAGGAAGATGAAAGAAGAGTTGGAAAAGGAGAAAAAAGCCAAATTGGCGGAAGAGAAGAAAAAGAGAGATGAACAGAGATTAAAACAAGAACTTGAAGCTGAAGCTGAAAGCAAGAAGGGCGGTCTAAAAGGACATGGAGGAGATAGAGAGAAGAAAGTAAAAGAAGCTTGGGAACTTGTTGGAGATAAAAAGGGTGATGATCAGACCACGGCTGAGACTGATGTGAGGGGTCCTACGGGCAAGGAACAATCGAAGAAGGAAGCTTCCAAGCCTGTGAGTGGGCGATCTCGCTCCTCTTGTTATTGGACCTGTTGCACAATGACATAAATTCATTTCCATCGTCCTAGTATATATCTGACTCTTCCTTTTCGCAGCTATCCTATGATCCCACTCGATCTACCGATCCCATCCCTCCAATCTTCCAAGACCCCGTACCCGCCAGTCAGACCACCGCTCCAACCGAATCAGCAACCTTATCCAGACACTCTGCAACTTCCGGCGCATGGGAAGAACTTTCTCGTGGTTCACCATCCGGATCATCAGGAGAGGAAGTCTCAAGACCTCAATCGAACTCTGAAGAATCGGATATTGTCAATATTCCTTCTTCATCCTCTAAACGAGGCGGTGATCATCAACACCCCCAACCACCTTCACAGCCTCCTTCACTCACTTTGAGCTTGTTCAACCCTTCTCAATTGACTTTCCGAAGGGTGTTAGCTGTTATCGGAATAAATCTCGTATTACCCTTTGTGAACGGTGTTTTCCTAGGATTCGGTGAGATCTTCGCTAGAGAGGTGGTCAGAGTAGGTAAATTGGTTTGGAGAGGTGAGAGAACGTGGTTCGGACTGGGTAGAGGCGCAGCCGGAAGAGGTACGAGTGGAGTAGGTCTGAGTGGTGGTTTCTAGATTGTTTTGAACATCGCAAAACGAAAGATATCATGGGTAGAGGTACGGATTACAGTAGCTTCATAGATACATGTATGATATCTCGATAATTTACATGTCATGATATATCATTTTATACATACATTAGTTCGTACATGTTCCAGATCCAAAAAATGGCAAATCACTCGAGCCCGTGTAAACTTATCAAGAGAGGAAATTGCGTTAATATCGTAAATGGGATAAGGATAACTCGTTATGGACTTTCTAGTCTATTGGTTCCACTCCCTTCTTTCATTCTTTTGAACGGCTATAATCTTTGATATGACCTCTTATCCTCTAGCTTCTAGTTTACCCACTAACCAATCCATACCCTCGAACAATCCTATCCCAGTTAACGCACTACATCCCATAATTTGCCATTCCCTCTCTCTCAGATCTGTCAGGCCCAACGCTTCCGAAACTTGAGCGGGTGTTAGACGTCCTTGTGATATGGGTAAATCCTGTTTATTCGCCAACACCAATAAAAGGGATGTTTTCAATTGCTACACAAAACAATGACAATGTCAATTTTTGAAAAACCTTGCGAATAAAGCCGTTGACCCATTTTGTTGATGGTGAACTTACCTCATCTGCAACTAATTTCATTAATTCCTGCTTGACCATACCCAATCTCGCACTATCGCTCGAATCAATGACCAATATAATCGCTTCTGTCCCCAGGAAATACTGCGACCAACTTGATCTTAGGGAAGTCTGTCCACCTATATCTATCAAGCCGAATCGTACACCTTTGTAATCGTATATCTCATGGTTGGATCCGACGGTCGGTGCGGAAGCTACGACGGAACCCATCGTTATCCGATAGAGTATCGTTGACTGAAGAGAATCGAGAGAGAGACTCAGTATAATCCCTTTGAGGAAATTATAGAAGAAAAGTAGGGACGGAAAGGAATGAGTATGACCATGATAGACTCACTTTGCCAGCACTGTCTAATCCCAGTATCAACACTTTAGTTTCTCGTTTCGAAAATAGACGCGACCATAATGAAGAAAAGGTGACTGAGGGAGGAAGCAATCAGCTGAAGAACGACATGACCACAATACGCAAGCTCACCTCCCATCTTTCTCGACTGCGTGATGCTCTTGCTGCGTCTTGACTTTGTGAGATCTAATGCATGGCAATCATCGGTATGATCGAGATACAAAGCAAGGGTGGAGATGATCTTCAACAGTCACTCTGCGGTCGAGACGAGGGAAACCCATGTGATGACCACGTGTCTTTTGACCTTTTCTTACTTGTACATCCCATTTAAGCGGATGAAAAAGTTGGAATTTGTCGAAAAGACCAATCTACCTCCCCTTGGACGATTTCGAAGTAAGGTGGTACTAGAGAACATTGCATATATATACATCATTTACCTACCCACAGATACAAATTCAGCAGATCCTCAATCCAACCTACTACCAGTAATTTCGGCTTCAGCAGATCGACTGGAATACGAAAGTCAAGTGCTTCGAGGAGATAATCAGCATATCTTAAAACGTCAACATTCTTTCGACCCTTCAATCGATACTAACTGATTAGCTATGAGTGGACGAGGTGGTTTCTCAGGTAGGGGCGGTGGTGATAGAGGTGGAAGAGGTGGTTTCAGAGGTGAGTGATCATGCCTGTAAAGGATCAAAGTTTGAAAGCGGAGTCAGAGGCTGGATGAGCAGCTTGTAACATTCAGTGATACCTCACAGCGTTATTTGTACAGAGAGATTATGTATATACTGACTCTTTTCTCTCGTAATCTATAGGCGGTGGCAGAGGTGGAAGAGGTGGATTCGGTCAGAGGGATTTTGGACCACCCGAAACCGTACAGGGTGAGTAATTTTTCCTCCTTGAACAGTATCCTGGTCATATGGAATCGCTGATTGACGTGATTAACATATACTTTCAGAAATTGGTTCCTTCCTCCATCCCGTCGAATCCGAGATGCTCTGCTCTCTAGCGACCCCTACCAAAATACCATATTTCAATGCTCCCATCTACCTGCAGAACAAGACTCAGATCGGTAAAGTCGATGAAATCCTCGGTCCTATAAATCAAGTTTATTTCACTGTTAAGATGGATCAGGGGATGTTAGCTTCCAGTTTCAAAAAAGAAGATAAGGTTTATATCTCCGGTGAGAAATTGTTACCTATAGAGAGGTTTTTACCTAAACCTAAGACTGCTGGTGGAAAAGGTATGTTATAATCTCATTTCATGTGGATCCAGGGATGAGTCGCTGATATTTGGCTTGTTTTGAACTCTCTGTTCATCCCATAGTCGAGAGTGAGTATACATATTCTCACTTGTTTCGTTACGAACCGTTTCCTCTCTTTGCGTATTTGCATACATGACCTCTCCAATCTCACTACTATACTCCACACCCACCCAATACATGATGATACATTAACTCAGCTCACTCCGAAACATCTATCAAAGATATTCTTGAGGCTATCTATATATATTATATCTGATCTTTCCTATCTTTTACTTCAATATCAATATTGTATTCATAAAATAGGAGGACCAAGCTGACTTTGTCACTGTCGCGTTACAGAACGAGGCGGTGCTCGAGGTGGTAGAGGAGGTGCAGGCGGCCGAGGCGGACGAGGCGGACCTCCAGGTCGAGGTGGCCGAGGTGGATTCTCAGCCCGTGGTGGACCTGGTGGAAGAGGTGGTGCCCGAGGTGGAGCAGGCGGTAGAGGTGGATTTGGAGGTGGTAGAGGTGGTGGTGCGCCTAGAGGAAGAGGCGGTTTCGGTGGTGGAAGAGGTAGAGGTCAATAAAACAAATTCATTTAGATCAATAACCTCCAACCCATTTTCTTTCATTTATCTTGATTTCGTTTCGGGCATGTATTTTTTACCTTATTGGGTTAACTGAGTAACCGCTTTGTCCATTCGCAAGATACATAATCGACATTCATACATAAATTAATCGTCCTTCCTCTCATTTGATCAATCTAGACATTACTCTTCGTCGGATCGTACTTGATCTACAGATCTACTTCGTTCTACCAAAGGTAAATTTTCATCCTCGTTTTCCAAACTCTCATCTTCAACTTGCCGATACTCTTTCGTCAAACCCTCTGGAACATACAAGCTCAAGAACACTGGAGGGAGCGCCATAAGAAACAGACTGATCCATGATATTTGACGTCCTAGCGACAGGAGTGGGTATTCAGTTGATATAGAGAATAACCATCTGCCGGAGAAGGGTATATACTACATGATCAGCTAAATGCTACTGCTCTACGAACAGGTACATTGGCTTACCCTGCGAAGGTGGGTCCGAAAGCTCTTCCTGATGCCTTATGAACAGTACAAAACACCAAATCAGATAAATAACCTGATCAGTACCATGAAAGAACGGATACCATACTATATGAGAATTCGATTATACTTACACCTGCGATTAGAGTGATGGCACTTCCTGTAGCTATCAGCTCAGGATAATCGTCGAAACAGGCCGAATTCAAATGATCGTTCATCTTAGAATCAATATATCGCAATATGTCAAAGTCGATGAACTCTCTTTTCAGTATTCCAAGCTGTTCGCAAAAAAGGGATTGTACTCACGGCCAACCCATCTGATGGAAGTTTTTCAGTGGTAATTGCACAATCATCGAGACCAACCAGGTCCAAACTCTCCCCAACCTTCCCATGCATTGCGCAAATGGTATAAGTAGCGCTTCGGTCGGAATGGTAATTACTGTTATGGTCAATGCTTTTCCAACACCATAATAGGTGTACACTCACCACACATCCTCCGAAATACAATCCACCCGACCGACTGTCCAAAACCCGAGCAGCCCGAAGCCAGAGCCGAAACCAAGAACCCCAGCGTAGCACACCTCTTCCTTCCGTTCTTATCGGCCGCCTTGGCCCAAAAGGGCGCAGCAGCAGCTTCAGCCAACATCAAACTTCCTTCTGATATACCTGCATACAAGCCTATCTTTTTCTTGGGTACTTCAAGGGAGCTCATGTACTCGACGATGAATGGGAAGATTAAACCGTAGGTCAGTGAGTCCATAGCGCGGAGCTGGAAGAAGGGAAGGAGAGTTTTCCACCGAATGGGAATGGGAACGGGTTGAGCGTGTAGGTGAGTTCCGTGTTCATCGATGGTTGGAGAGTGTTGAGACTCATGGTTTAAGATACAGTTAGTGTGCTCATGATCTGATGCAAGGGAAGGATCGTAAGATGATAGTGTACTATATTGATATCTGTCGTTGGTGATCATTGTCAATCGATGTATGTGAGTCAGTCCAGTATCAGTTTTATTCCAGTAGTAGTAAAAGAAGAGGTGAGTGAGAGATGCATGATGGTCAGGCTAGGTTTGCACATCTTCTCATAAGCCGCTTAGGAAGAAAGTGTGGTCTCTGATGTCAGCTTTCGCCGTTATTGATTCTATTCCCACTCATTTCGGAGATCCTTTGAGGGTCGAGGGTTAGAAGTTAGTCTCTCATCAATAAACAAAGTCGTCATCATTACTACTGTACGTCACACACGTCTACTGTAAACAGCTGTTCAGATACCTCCTTTCCCGTGTTTCTCGAACGAATGAGCTTATAATCGACCTTGCACAATCGAGTACACCGCAAATGTATTCTGCTTGAGCTGCTGGTAACCCAAAACAAAAACTACAGCACCCGGGATTCCCAAGTGGTCCCCCACCTTGGTACTAACCGAGCGACAGGCAACTTAAGCTTCCCAGAGCGGACGGGATGGGGCGTTTTATACCTTCTATGGCCGTAGATGAAGATTCTTGCGCGTTCATTTCAGTTATGTACTATGGATGGTTAAATACTCTCTCTCCCTCATCATTTAGATATTGACACGTCATCATCACTTACTCACCTATCCGGACGATCAATCAACCCGTTGGCCATCCAAACCGGAAGTCGGGTTGACGGATGAACCGGTTAATCCGGTTACTCGACCCAAAGGAGGGGGACATTACATTCCTCCTTTCTTTGGATGCAAGTATTGTATAAGCGAGAGTCACCATCAGCCAAGGTCAAGATCCATTCAAAAGACCTGCAATTGACATATAGCAATAAAATCTCTCTCCATATACTCTTGCACCGATCGCTACTCGTTGTTACATATACATATCGCTCTATCATTACTGTTCATCGCCCTCGATCCTCGAACATTGTTAATTATGCCTACCGCACTCTCACCTCTCCCGCTGAACGCACCTCAACAATGGACCAAGCCTACCTACTCCAACACCCATGGAGGGAAGACTTACAGACCGACTCATTCAGATTTGTTCAAAGTGGAGTTTACACCTCCACAGAGCGGTGGTGAAGAATACTCAAGTAGGCTGGTAGCTGTTCGAGTGAGTCAGATGCTCAATCTTATTAAGGCGCATCGCAGATTTTCCAGACCCTTTACTAATGCTAATCTCACTCGTGGATACGGACAGGACTTTGAACCAAACGAACGAATAACGAAACTTACCAATATATCTCTAGCACCTGAAAAAGCCTATTCGTCGGTACAATTCGGTAAAGGACAGAGGGATCACCTAGAACTCAATTCAGATTTATTATTCAGTAAGTCTGAGATTTATTTCCTCTCCCTTCTCTTCCATACCTCCGGTACTTCGTCCTTTACTTAATCCCAGGATGCGATATAAATATATGGGAAGCTGTGAAAAACGAGTTATTGATAATACATTAATGATTAAAGTGAACCACTCTTGCTCCCCTACCGCTGAAATTCACCTTACGTCCAATAACCCGGATCAGTGGGAAGTCCGGACCGCCTCGAAAGGCTTGAAGAAAGGAGATGCTATCACGTTCTTCTATCCTAGTACTGAGTGGGATATGGCTCAGGGTTTCCAATGTGCTTGTGGATTTGAAGTGAGTCGTATTCGTAGTGCACTACACCACTAAACGACATGCTGACATACCTTATGAACTCGATGTCTTTAGAATTGCTTGGGTGAGATAAAAGGCGCCAAGCATATCTCTCTAGAAGAGCTAGAATCTAGATCATACGTGAATGAACATATACGGCAGTTGAAGGAGACTCAAATACAAGGGGAGAAGTGAGGAAGTGAGAAATGGATATCTTTGGTTTATAAGGGACAATGAAGTTGTTCGTTGTAGCAGTCAAGTCATCAGCGAGTATAGAAAAGTAGATATGCATACGAGGACTTTTGCTTCGACAAGGACTTGTTCATAGTTCAATCCAATGAGCACTGAAAGCATGTACACCTCTGTACACCTCATTCACGTGACCTTACGCGATGTTACCATACCGGGAGATCACCTCAATCAATCCAATTGATCCGATTGATCCGTTGATCCGGTCGTGCTCAATGTGGTAGAAACGCGTCAAAGGAGTGTTACGCTACGTCATCCCAGTCATGTTTACAATTGTGGTTATGTTTGCCACCGTGTAGAGATAGATAAGGATGAAGAATGGGATTGGTATTGGTAAGTGGACTCGCTATCTCCTATCTTAGCGTACTAGTCAATCATCATTTGTTTGTCCTACTCGGACACGCACTATTCGAATACTTACTCGAGTGCATCATAACATAGCGACGCGTCTTGAGATAGATACCTCAATCTCTTATTTCTCTATCTTTGACCTAACCCGTCCTCTTCCCCAACCCCATCCCCCACTCAATTGCAGTCTAGTCTTATCAACGGAAACCCCACATTCCCGCATTCCCACATTCATTCCTTTCTGCTTTTCACACAAACACACATACGCGCATCAAATCAGTACCATCATCATCTATATACCTTAGTTGATCCTAATACCCACTTGTGCACGTGTATACAATACCGCCTTCTTATTGCGAGATCCATACTCCATCACATCCACGATATAACGACTTGCTGGTTCAAGTTATCAACTAACTCTATATCAACCACCAAATACCAATTCATCTTTCACGTCCAATCACCAATAACCAATCACTACCTCATCACATCTCTGATCATAATCAGACGCAACACAATGCCAATCCCACCTCGACCCATCCCAGTCCATCACCCCCGCCACCCCCACCACGCCCGCCAAACGAAACCTAAACCAGGTTCTTCTGTCCCTCGTAAATCAGGTATAACCTCGTCATCTCTCGAGTGGAGAGCGGAAATAGCCTTGCTCAATGAACTAGGTCCGAGGTCTGTTCCTCTACCTCTCCATTTGAGTGGGAATGGGAATGGGAATAGTAAAGGGGTAAAGATGATACACAAGAAAGACAATGAGAGTGAGAAGGATACAAAAGAAGGAGAAATGGAGGGAAGGAGAGAAGTAGGGTTGAAGGAATTGATTGACGATGGACGAGGTAAGAGGGAGAAGAGAGGTGAGTATCAATTGTTGTATATTTCACTGAAACTCAAGTATGATATTGATTATGAATGCTCATTCGCAGCTACTACAGCTACAACACTTGGATTCGATTTTATACCCAACCCTACCATCTTGACATTACCCGATATCGATACCGATTCTTCTCCCAACAAGAAGAAATCTTCCTCGTTATTGACCATATCTAAATCATCACCCATCGGACCCTCTTCATCACCTTTGGAAAATACACCACTCACACCTGGATTGTTGCCCCAACCTTCCTCTTCGCCCGAACCCGGACCCGAGCTGGAAGATGAAGATCAAGAAGATGATTGGGAGTATATCCCTTCGTTATCATCGCAAAGAAGCGTTGTTGATAACGACGATGATCATGATATCATTATCTTAGGGGAATTGGAACTGGAAGATGACGGAGATCTCAGGGGCTGCAATAGCAAGATGGGAAAGAAGTATAAAGACATTAAGAAGATTAGTTATGCTGATATTTTGGGTAATTAGATATACATATACATGCAGAGTAGTGAGGGACGTTCCAATTGGCTATGGGTTGGCTTGATCAATTTTAGAAGGGGAATTTCACGTTTGTTTGAGATATCCATGATATAATACTCGTAAATACGCAGATAATCTTGACCATAAAACATAAATACCAAACGCAACATTTTGTATATCATTGTACATTGTACAGTAAACTCACAGTAGAGGAATCAGCGAATCATGTGATGTATGTTTAAATCGTGGTACTTGTATTTGTCCTGGCACTTGGAAAGTGACATCTCTATTTATTTCCACACTTTACAGGATCATCTTATCATGTCATATCTTTATCCTCTTCCCACTCAATATCCAAGCTACCCCACAAACGACCAAACTGTATCCGACAAGTACCAACATTGACAGAGACCTCCCAGCATATATACTATTTATACAGATATTAACTAAGCCCGTCCCTAAATTAGCCACTAGGAAGATAATCAGGCCATTCCTGTTGATGGATTCTAGTAATGCGGGGGTGGGAATATCGGGGAAAGTGGACTCTAGAAGTAAGTATCCGAGCAGGAAGAGGGTATTGTATGATGCTATGAAAAGGACGTAGGGTGTATTCGCCTACGCACATGTTTTAGCTGGTGGTTCTACTTGTATCAATAGGTAAATCGATGATCCACTTACAAATCTTCTTGATACACCTCCATCACCCACCAGATCAAAATACAACCATCCACAGAGACTCATCCAATAGACCACAGCGTACCCGAACAGCTCCAAGATCAACTCTGTCCGTCTCTTATCGTAATGTCTCTTGATATGATCATCGACATTCTCAGTTACTCCTGTGAGAGAAGGAGGAGGGGCAGAGAGTCTCTGGATATGTTCACCTATGGATAAACCTAGGAGGTAGATCGATATGTATCCCGGTAGAGAAGATAGACCTTCTTTGTTTTGACCTAGTAGACCTGGACGGGATGGGGAGAGAAGGAATGACTGGAGTGAGAATTTGGTAAGGATTACTTGGTGAACTGATCACAAAATATATCAAGCGACCAAGCAGCAGTATCAGCAACAATACTCATAAAATTGTAGATCTGCACGACTTTCGTGATCATGAGCAACAAATGTAAGAAGGGAGATTATTTTTATCTTTTACGCAATGATCAACTCACTCAAACTTATTCCAATACCCAATACACTCCATCTAACCCACCCTCTCAAAGGTCTGACCAATACCCCGAAAATAGGTAATAATCCAATAGTGAAAAAGAAATTCCAATGAACTCCATATTCAGTTACATGTTCAGGATACTCTACACCTTTCACCATTATCAACCTTATAAAACCCAATATCAAAGTAGGTAAAGTTTTCTTGAATGCTTTGAACAATTCTTGAAATAAGGTGGAATTGACTTTACGTATGAGTTTCATTCCTGGTGAGTTGGGTGGTTTACCATTGTTATTGCTGCTTGGGGTGAGCGATTTAAGTGAGATTAGACCGAGGGAAAAAACGAATGATCCTACGCCTACGTCCATCTACATCGATAGCATATCGAAGCAGCAGCTTTTAGTCTATTTTTCATTGTATATCACAGGAGAATGGAGATCCGCTAGTTGATCCGCGAGTTGGGAGCGTATAACTTACCAAACTAGTCCCAAAATCTTCACATTTACCTAACCACCTTGGGGAAACTTTAAAATCAACTGCTAATATACAATGAACAGTCATAATCATCATATGTGCTCTGTATACACTCAAAAACGGTAATTTCCTTTTGGTTTTTGCATTGTCACCGGTGATTTGAATCGTACTTGGAGTAGAAACGTTTCGTATCCTTGATTTGGCGTTGGTAGGATAGTTTGATGATCCAGATGGATTTGAGAGCGAATCTGTCTCTGCGCTTGGTGGAGTAGGTAGGATATTGACTGTTATATTATCAGGACTAGGTTGAGGACTAAGTCTCCTTTTATTGACTCCATTACTGGTATTGGGCAATTTGGAGAACGGATCTTCGACCGATAATGTTGATGAAGGTGACGTAGGATTGGAACTGATCAATGACGGACTGGGAGAAGTTGAATATTCATGTGCACTGGCCAAAGCGACTTGAGAAGGAAGTTTGATAGGTGTATTCTGTGTTGAGGTAGTTGTCGAAGTAGGTTCTGCTATTTCTTCATCTGAGTCGGATTCTTCTAACCATGATCCCTTTGATTGACCTTTCTGACTGTTATTACTTATACTACGTCGACGTGA
This sequence comes from Kwoniella botswanensis, assembly GCF_036426115.1. Taxonomy (NCBI): domain Eukaryota; kingdom Fungi; phylum Basidiomycota; class Tremellomycetes; order Tremellales; family Cryptococcaceae; genus Kwoniella; species Kwoniella botswanensis. Next base: position 13,954,146 of record NC_088599.1, on the reverse strand, counting down.
TTTAGGAGATAATGAATAGGCTATTAGGGATAGAGTGATGAGGGAGATGTTGAATGTTATAGGGACAGTAGCGAATATGGTCACTCCCAGTAGAAGAGGAAGAGCGGAGGTGAGGTAATCAAATGTGAACGATGGTCGGAAACGAGGATAGAGAGTTGCGTATAGAACGTATGAGGTCTGCACAGAGATATACAGGAGTCAGCTCTGAGAAATGAGCGTGAGCTGATGAAGTAGGACTGGGAACTCACCCAAGCTACCAGACTGACAGCCAAGATGGTGAATATCGATGAACCTGGATTGTCGGATACGAATGCCTCTTTGGCTGATTTGTAGTCTGACATGGTCACTGAACTTGATGCTCGTATATGGTATGCTATCACGGTACAGAGTCCATCGTATGCGAGGTCGTCTATCCCTTTCAGCACTCTGGTTCGAAGGCTATGAGATGATTTTGCACAATGTCAGATCATGCCAGACAACGTTGCTAGACAACCTAGGACTGGTCTATCTATACATGGTCCTCCTCCACCCAAGCTCACTTTGCGTAACCTCCACTCTGGTGTCACTGTATGTATACGAGTACAGTACACCGCCACCATACAAATACCGATTCACCGTACAACCATGAGACGGGATCAAATTCGCCTCTCCTGGAAATAGCACATGGTCGTTTCAACCTTGCTCGTACAGACGGAAGGCTGGACATTAGTGGGCAAGTGGACCAATTAAACGACTAAGTCCCAACGAACTTAGTCGTTTTCAGTCTTTATTCAACCCATCTCGTCTGTCTCTCTTATATATATAAATATATCTGTTTTGGTTGGATGAGGATTGCCTCTCCTTCTCTCATCAGAACAATCAACTCTTTACTCTATCCTCTATATAATACTAAATTATATCCGATAACTCGTAAAAATCCATATCATCTCATCATCAAAAGATCTGCCTATAACAACACCTCTCAACTTCAACGCGTCCCATTACACACCGCAACCAAAATGTCAGAAATCACCTCTGCCAACGGTGCGTCGGACAACATGGCAGTTGTAGCTCCCAATTTGGAATCTACTCCTTCTATCATCGCCGCTCATGCACCTCAGGTGAAAGATGATGATGAGAGTATGAGCGAGGATGATAAACCGTTGATGAAGAAACAACAACAACAGAATAACAAAAGAGTCGGTGGAGGTACCAGTTCCAGTGAAGATGAGAAACCTCTAGTGAGTCAGTTCATATCACAAAGCGCTGTATATCGTTTATTGAACTGATGAATATGGTTCTGTGCAGAACAAGAGACCTAGAGTCTCGAATGGAGCTGCTAATAAGAAGAGAAGAGTGGTAGATAGTGATAGCGATGAGAGTGATGCTGGACCTTCAGTCAAGAAAGAAGCTGAACCAACAGTGAGTATGATTCAATCCGTTTCGGATGTAAAACATTCGTCATACTGAGGTGGTTTCTTGGTATAGCCAAAAACAAACGGTCCTTCCAAACCGCGTACATCCACTACCAAGAAATCTGCCATCCCATCATCCGACTCGGAACTTTCAGAGGATGAAAAACCACTTGCTAAACGAGCAACAGCCAATGAAAATCGTACTGCCAAGGCGAAACCCAAACCCAGTACCAAAGCAGCTAAGAAAGCCTCATCAAGTGATGAAGATGAATCGCTCTCCGAGGAGTCAGAGTCGTCAGAAGATGAAAAACCTTTGGCTAAGAAGAAAGCTCCTGCGAAACCTCGACAGAGTACTTCTTCGACTAAAGCCACCCCGAAAAGTAAGGTGAAGGCTGAACCCGAGAGTGAAGATGACGATGACGTGCCGTTAGCTAAGGGAAAGGCAAACGGACAGGCGAAACCTGCTGCAAAGGATAAGAAACCTGTGGTAAAGAAGGAAAAGAAGGTGAAAGAGTGAGTCGAACCAGATATCTCTTCTAACTATAGGAAGGCACGGACTAATCGGTGATCATGTGATGTAGGGAAGAAGATGAGGAAGACAAGTATAAGTGGTGGGAACAAGAGGCGTTAGGTGATGGAGAAGTGAAATGGACAACATTCGAACATAATGCTGTGTTATTCCCTCCGCCATACGTCCCTTTATCTAAGAACGTCAAGATGAAGTATGATGGTGAGTTTCGCATCAGCTATTGATCCTCCTGCCATCGCGTGAGCTGATATCATATCTTGTTCAGGTGTCCCACTCACCCTGCCGCCTGAATCGGAAGAAGTGGCTGGATTCTTCGGTGCGATGATAGAGACGGATCACGCCCAAGATGCTAAATTCCGAGAAAACTTCTTCAAAGATTTCAAGGCGATGTTAGAGAAATACCCTCCCAAGGAGAACGTCAAGGTGAAATCGTTGGATAAATGCGATTTCAAACCGATGTTCGAACATTTCGAGAGGGAGAAGGAGAAGAAGAAAGCTATGACTAAAGAGGAGAAGAAAGCGTGAGTGCTAGAATTCTGTGCTTACAAAAGATAAAGAGTGTTAATGTGACATATTGGTATTTGCAGGATCAAGGAAGCTAAAGATAAGATGGAAGCACCGTATTTGTTCTGTATGGTAGATGGACGTAAAGAGAAAGTAGGAAATTTCCGAGCGGAACCTCCTGGTTTGTTCAGAGGTCGAGGTGAACATCCTAAGAAGGGTACACTTAAGGTGTGTCTCAACTGTCGATTCTTTCCTAAGCTGGATCGATTAGCTGATTGATTTGACTAGCACCGATTACGTCCGGAAGACATTATCATTAACATTGGGAAAGACGCTCCCATACCTGCACCTAACATACCTGGTAAATGGAAAGGTGTCCAACATGACAACACCGTTACGTGGCTGGCACATTGGAAAGAGAATGTCAACGGCAATGCGAAATATGTGTTCTTATCTGCTGGATCATCCTGGAAGGGTCAGAGTGATAGAGCTAAATTTGAGAAGGCTAGGGAATTAATTGTAAGTTTATGTGATTCAGCGGTAGTTGGCTGAGACATAGCTGACCATCCTTTATGAGGTAGAAACACGTCGATAAGATCCGAAAAGATTATACGGAAGATCTGAAATCGAAAGTGATGGCTGACCGACAACGAGCGACGGCATTATACTTTATCGATCGATTGGCCCTCAGAGCAGGAAACGAAAAGGGTGAAGATGAGGCTGATACTGTCGGTTGTTGTTCACTTCGATACGAGCATGTCACGCTCTCTCCACCGAATACAGTCGTATTTGATTTCCTAGGTAAAGATTCGATGAGATTCTTCCAGGAAGTACAGGTGGATGCTCAGGTGTTCAAGAATATAAAGTTGTTTAAGGCGGAGCCGAAGAAGAAGGGAGATGACTTGTTTGATAGATTGACTGTGAGTAAACCCCTCTTTGCTAACACCTAATAGCTTTCTCAGATAAGGCTAGTATGGTTGACTAACTTTGTGTGTTTTTTTTGTGGTAGACAACTCTCCTGAATAAACATTTGAACAGTATGATGCCTGGTCTGACGGCCAAGGTATTCCGTACATACAACGCGTCGTGGACTTTCCAAAAGCAACTGAAACATACACCCAAGAACGGTACCATCGCTGAAAAGATCGCAGCGTACAATACCGCCAACAGGGATGTCGCCATACTGTGTAACCATCAGAAATCAGTCAGTAAAACTTGGGATGTTTCGAAAACTAAACATGAGGATAAGGTGGGTTAGATTTATTGCCCATCGCGGATCTTTTCGGTTCTAACTGGTACTAAATGCTATTATTTCAGATACGGGCCCTCAAATACCAAAGGATGAAACTTCGATTGCAACTCTTCTCGCTCGATCCCAAAATCAAGAAGAAGCGACCTGACTTAGCGGAAGACGAGTCGGACATGGACGAGGAATTCTGTGAGAGACACGAGAAGGAGTTACTTGAAAAAGCCCTTGATACCGCCCAGAAGAAGTTCGATAAGGATAATGTGAAATTAGAGGAGGAAGGTGAGAAGAAAAAGGATAAGAAGGATTTGGAAGAGAGGCTGAAAGAGATCAAAGAGGAGTTCAAGGAGTTGAAAAAGGAGAGGAAGAGTAGGAAGGTTGAACCTAGACGAGCTGGTGAGTTGCGAATCAATGTTGCATACTGTGTCTGTCTGAATGGAACAAGGGTTGGTACTGATGAGCCCGATGATGATAATTACTAGCTACGGAAGAAAAGTTGTTGGAACAGATACAGAAGATGGACGAGAGGATCGCAACTGCCAAAGTACAATTGGAAGATCGAGATAAATTGAAGGATGTCGCTTTGGGTACATCCAAGATCAACTATATCGTGAGTTTTTCTCATCGTTTTTGAATAAGGGTTTAGTATGACTGATGTTACATGCGAATGTAGGATCCACGAATTACTGTAGCATGGGCAAAGAAATATGATGTACCGTTAGAGAAATTGTTCTCCAAGACTTTGTGAGTTGTGCAATATCACGCTGAGGGATGATGTACTGATGTTTGCGTAATTCAGACGGGAGAAATTCCCTTGGGCTGAAGCCGAGGCTGATAAAGGGTGGATATTCTAGAGTATCTATGGTGTAGAAGCAGTAGAGGATTGATAGCTATAGCGTAGCCATGTATCATGTCAGTCCGTCGAGGAGATACAGCTCTGGTCGTTTGGTATTGTAGGGATATTGCATCAGGTAACAACATATCATCATTATCATTATTTCATGCATCTTTCCAATATGTCGTTCTTTGGATTTGACCGGTTACTCGAGTTACGCATCCTTTGCCATGTCTAGTCTAATGCTCCTCATCTGATTGGCTGTTCGGGTCGTATCGGGTCTATCGTGTGTTGTGTGGGTGATCGGGTCAATTCGGAGTGTTCATTGTAAAGTGGGAGGGTGGGATATGGTTCCTGATTGTCCAGAGTGGATGGTCGAATCGCATAACGAGTTTTTGATGGTGAGGTAGATGCATTTGCATGTGAATTGTCCAGAGATCATCTTGAAGATCGTAACAGGTATCGTGTAAAGCATACGCCACCTAATCTATCAATCCATCCTCAAGCTATCATCTTGGTAGATAGACCATCTCTCTCTTTGTTCCTTTACCCATCTCATCATCCTCTTATCCTCTCCTTCAACTACATCATTCGCCATGCTCTCGCTCTCACGAACACGCCTCTCGCGATCGGTTGGCAAGAATTTGTTAAAGAGGAATTATGTAGTTGCCTCGCAGACTCATAGGGCTAGTGAAGCTCCTGTAAGTGGAACTCATGCGCTCGATGTGGGAATAGCATCAATGAAAGGGCTGTGAAGCTGATCGATCGGACTCGTGCGATTAAAAATAGAACTTTGGTCAACATAAAGGTTATCCAGTGATTGATCATGAATTTGATGCTGTAGTTGTGTAAGTGATCTAATATACATACATCATGATCCCTGTTACTGTTATTGTAACGTGTCAGAAAAGTGAATTGGCGCTTAGCTAATGGGTTTCTTCTGGCGAATAGTGGTGCGGGTGGTGCAGGTTTAAGAGCAGCTTTCGGATTAGGTTGGTCCTCTCTCTCACTGCCACCGACATATAGTATCGTGTAGTACTTACTGATATTCATGATATGACATAAATAGCCGAAGGAGGTCTCAAGACAGCATGTATAACCAAACTTTTCCCTACCCGATCTCACACCGTAGCTGCTCAAGGTGGTGTGAATGCTGCGTTGGGGAATATGACAGAGGATGACTGGAGATGGCACATGTGAGTGTACAGTCAATGTATCAGAGGGCTGTACGCGATAGAAAGGACGGCGATCGAGGTGGGAAGATGGTAATGGCGGGCATGGAGTGTCGTCGAAGCGAGGATGAGATAGACTATCGGAACGAGATGTCTGGTTGAGAATAGAGCAAGAAACTACTGTGCCGACATCGATCGAAGAAGGCGAGAATCAACGTCAGTTCAGCAGCTGATGGTTATCTTCATAATCACAGGTACGACACCGTTAAGGGTTCCGATTGGTTAGGTGATCAAGATGCTATTCATTACATGACTAGAGAAGCTCCCAACACCGTCATCGAGGTGAGTTGGCTAGAACTCAACGAGAATGACGGCAATAGCTGATCTGGTGTATTCTCTGATGCAGCTCGAACATTACGGTGTACCTTTCTCGCGAACCAAAGAAGGCAAGATCTACCAACGAGCATTCGGTGGACAGTCCCTCAAGTATGGAAAAGGTGGACAAGCCTATCGATGTGCAGCAGCAGCCGATCGAACTGGACATGCCATCTTACACACCTTGTACGGTCAATCGTTACGACACAACACCAACTTCTTCATTGAATATTTCGCTTTGGACTTGTTAATGCAAGACGGTGAATGTGTCGGAGTGCTCGCGTTAAATATGGAAGATGGAACCCTACACCGATTCAGATCCCACAAGACCGTCTTGGCTACAGGTGGATACGGTCGAGCTTACTTCTCATGTACTTCCGCCCATACTTGTTCAGGCGATGGAAATGCTATGGTCGTAAGAGCTGGATTACCTTTGCAAGATTTGGAATTCGTACAGTTCCATCCTACTGGTATTTACGGTGCTGGTTGTTTGATCACTGAGGGTGGGTCGAGATTACTTTCATGTATCTCTGATATAGTACACATGTCGGGGTAATATACTGATTAGTAATGGTTGGTTGGTTTTAGGTTCCCGAGGTGAAGGTGGATACTTGCTCAACTCGGAGGGTGAAAGATTCATGGAACGATATGCCCCTACCGCCAAGGATTTGGCTTCTAGAGATGTCGTTTCCCGATCAATGACTTTGGAAATTAGAGAAGGTAGAGGTGTTGGACCCGAAAAGGATCACATCTTCTTGCAACTTTCTCACTTGCCTGCTGAGATTCTACATGAGAGATTACCTGGTATTTCGGAGACTGCTGCTATCTTCGCTGGTGTAGATGTCACCAAGGAACCTATCCCTGTGTTACCCACTGTGCACTACAAGTGAGTATTCTGCAACCCTGCCTTCTCTTACTCTTTCGCTCTCTTAGTCCTCTTCTCTTCTCCTTTCCTCCTTTTTGCCTTTCTCTACCTGTTTCAACTCCTATGCGCTTTGTCTCTCCTCTGTTTGATCATGCCTCATCGGACTCAACACATGCTGACGTTCCTACTTCTCTCTCAGCATGGGTGGTATCCCAACCAAGTACACTGGAGAAGTCATCACAGTCGACAAAGATGGAAACGACAAGGTCGTCCCAGGATTGTACGCCGCCGGAGAAGCAGCCTGTGTGTCAGTACACGGTGCTAACCGATTAGGTGCCAACTCGTTATTGGATATCGTCGTATTCGGTCGAGCGTGTGCCAACCACATCAAAGAGACTTTGGCACCCAACACACCCCACAAACCATTCAAGGATGATTTGGGTAAAGAATCGATCGCCAATTTGGATAAGATCAGAAACTCCACGGGACCTATGTCAACCGCTCAGGTTAGGTTAAACATGCAGAAGACTATGCAGACTGATGCTGCTGTGTTCAGGTGGGTAACAGGATTTATCTCGGTTTCGTTCTGATGCGGTGGATAACCAAATGCTTACTCATTGTCAATTTTGCAGAACCCAAGCTTCCCTTGATGAAGGTGTGAAGAAGATGACCGAAGTGTACAAGCAATACGATCAAGTTGGTATCAAGGATCGAAGTATGATCTGGAACTCGTAAGTTGTGTCGTGCCTCAAAACCTCCTTGTATGCATGCTGACTTCATGTCCCTCCTCGTAGCGATCTTATTGAAACCCTCGAACTCCGAAACATCCAACAGAACGCTATCCAGACTGTCGTCTCAGCCGCTGCCAGAAAAGAATCTCGAGGTGCTCACGCCCGAGAGGATTTCCCTGATCGAGATGAGTGAGTCATCATCCTACCTACTTCTCTTAATCGAACATGTTATACTGATGATACTCTTGATTCACAGCGAAAAATGGATGAAACACACTTTGTCATTCCAACACGACCCTGAATCACCAAAGGTTGACCTCTCTTATCGAGGAGTTATCGCCACGACACTTGACGAAGCTGAATGTAAACCCGTTCCACCATTCAAGAGAACTTACTAAGCTTGGTGGTAGTTGTGTATACGAGAATGATGGGAGGTATGTCCATATTTTCGGCTTGGTGATTAGTCGTAGATCCATATGTATTTAGCATATGGGTTAAAGTATAAATACAAGTATATATTGTATCCAATATCATTCTTCAGATGGAGAATCTGGAGAATTGATAGAAAGGTGTAAAAGATCGATGTGATGTCATGCATTTCCTTTTTTTTGGTTTTTACTGTTTCATCATTGATCATTCACTCCGACTCTACATACTCCATAGGATGTATCATCTCGTCTATCTAAGCTAAAGATTGATGGCAGAGGATATCAAGATGCTGCTTAGCTCATTGGATCGCCTCTTTGAACAATACTCGTTGACCAAAGCTTCTCCAACTTCTTTGTCATCTCTCGATCATTTGGGGAAACCAGTGATTTATTCTCTCCTTTCATGATATATGAATTGAAAGTTCTGAAAGATATACTCAGTATACAACAAAGGATCTTGTACTGACTCACTGCGTGATTAATAATACATTCTTCTATCGCAAGTCATCTATAAATGTTCTGTGTTTCTAAATCAATCAGAGTAATCAAATCAAAATCAAGAAAACAAATCTAAACATGTCTTCTTCTTCTCTTTCGACGAATTCGGATCCGGAAACTGCACCATTGATCCCCCAACCTCCCTCAATCCCTTTTCCAGTACCATGGCTTCAGCTAACACCTCTCATGTTACTTCGAGTCCTAGACGCACTGACATACTCTATAATTTTCCCTTACATCGTAGCATACATAACTTCCATCCCGTCCGTTCCACCCGACAAGATAGGTTTGTATGCAGGTTTGGCAGAAGGTTCTCTTATGGTCGTGGAAGCTCTTATGGCTCCCTTTTGGGCTTACATGGCAGATAAAGTTGGAAGGAAGAAATGTTTGGTTTGGGGTTTTGCGGTGGTCGTCGGTGCAATGGGGTTAATGGGATTTGGGGAAAGTGTTGGGTGGATTATAGTTTGGAGAGCTTGTTGTGAGTTATGCCTATTCATATGTCTATATGTATATATACATATACTACACGTACTGTTACCATTATCTGATAGTCATTTTCACTGACGTTCTTATGTCTCTGTTGATGGTACTACGCTTGTATTGTATTGCACCGCTATGGTGTAGACGGTCTTAATCCCGGTCCAGTCATTTCCAGAACAATATTCACAGAGCTCTCTCACCCTTCCAATCGAGCATTGATATTCTCAATCTGGGGACCCCTATTCAGTGTGGGGATATGCCTGGGTACTTTCCTAGGTGGATTACTGGCAGAACCATATGGGAGATTACCCCGTTGGGTGGGGGGTGAAAATGGACTATGGATGAAATGGCCTTATGCCTTACCAGGTGTGGTTTGCGTTGCGTTGTGAGTATTCTTACTGAACAGTATATGGTCATATTCAGATGTACTGTACTGATGCGAAAATGTCATTCGCGAATCGTTCGTCTTGTAACAATGCGAAATCTGAAGATCCGTTTTCACATTGATCTTATGTCAGATTATGACAAAAGATGTAAGTCAAGCGTGATACTATTATCAATTTGAAATGGTTGCTCTGCTGATACACAGATCTACCCTATATGTGAACCCCTGGACCAGACTCGACCTGCCACATTGATCCATAGGGACGAAGAAGAAGATCATGTGGTGTCAATCCCGGGTAGGAGAAAGAGCAAATTCATAAAGACTTTGGATATACCGGACTTCAAGACAATTCTCGTTTGTTTCTGTGGTAAGTATGTCCTCAGCTAACATTATCACCTTGACAATGAACTGACCGGTGTATTGATATGTGTTATATAGCATTTCAGATTGGTAAGTCTCCTACGCCGGTCATTTTATAGTGTAAACGTCACAACTTAGCTTTTGCTTGTGGGTAAACGTTTAGCTACATTTGCATATGATGGTTTCTTCACTGTTTTCAGCTACACCTCCGTGCCTCAAGGTGGTTTAGGACTTTCAGTGAGTACAGGACATCTTCCTCTTCAATACTGTACAGTATGTCTCGTCAGGAGTACAGTGTACAGTAAGCTGACAATCATCTCAACTATGACGTAAAAGATTCAAACCATCGGTATTGTAGGATCTATATCAGCTATAATGAACTTTATCCTCTCCCCTTTATTGGTACCCCGCCTTCAACCCCGAATAGGTATCAGACGATTCCTCTCCATGACTATCGGGACAATCCCAATGGAAGCGATACTTATACCTGGCTTTCAGAAGATCGCCACACATGGGAAAGTGGCGATATATTCTGGTTTGGCTGTGCAATTGCCTTTGAAGAATTTCCATTTGATGGCTTGGCCGTGAGTCGTACGTCGCATTCAGGCGCGGGACTCTGAGCTGACTCAGATAACTCTACAGGCTGAACGACCAGCTTACTGCTGGGTGCTTCGATGGTCACCCCGAATTGTTGGCTACGGGAAGTGCCATCGTGTTGATAGCTGGTGTGAGTAGCCGTTTCACATGATATTTCCTCCCAATATGATGCTTATAGGTCTTTCTTGATAGGCTGGTGGAAGAGCTATTGGACCTACCATTGCGGGGTGAGTTGGTCCAGCGCCCATGTCACTCTTTGGCGAATTCCTGCTTGCAGCATAAACACAGCTGATCCTTCCGCCGACTGCAGATGGATGTTCTCCATCGCGACACAATTTCCCACCGGATCGCTGGGCAGACAAATCTCATGGATCTCTCTTCTCGGCATATCTCTCTCACCCCTGATTGTCACTTTTTACCTTCCCAAGAAGCTGGGAATTCCACAACAGGAGAGTATTGATCAAAATTCTAGTACAGTGGATGGCGTCGAGATCGAACAAGACTGAGGACGAATGTGGTGTATATTTTCTTTGGCTGAAGGGCCCACAATGCAATATTACTTTCTTAGTAGCATTGGTATCGATTATGAGCTCGTCAATGCTATGCTTCTCTGCCGTTACCCCCTCATCCAGTGGGAACATGATGGGCCACTTTCGGATGTGCCACTCTCCAGCGAGTTTGTCACCATGTGGCTAAGAACAAGGTCAAAGTGGAGGAAGTACACTAAGTACGCAAGAAAGAAGCACACTTTCCTTCAGACCTCTTTCCCTCTTCCCTCTTTCCCCAACTTCCCTCTCACCCTCTCCTGTGTCTTGCATAAGCACACAAGCTCACCATCGTCCTTTGAGTACGAAAAAAATCACCATCAGAGCACCGGCAGTCAGTCGTCCCCGCCTCTCTTTCTTCTCTGCCCACCTCCCTGCTCGTCTTCTCAACGACGTCAACGCTCGGTCGGCCTTCCGTAACCCGTACACCCTTTGATATCCCTTCTGTGCGACCTAGACGCCAAAGCGACAATGGTAGAATATAAAGGGATGGATGGATAGAAAGCAATGTTCATCCTTTCGTCCATCATCAAAGCAAAACAATCATTGACAGACACCAGAAACTCGGCTATCCTTCCCCCCCTGAACATCAATCTTTAAACCCATCATATCGACTCATCCCTCATCAGATCTTCATATCTACTCGCAATAACTCCCTACCACACCCAGGCTGCTACGCTGCGGTAATGTCGTTCCCTTATGAACCGCAATATCTTCCTCAACAGCCCTCTCGACCTCGTACCCTTCCTCAACCTACTCCATCTCCCACTCGCCAAACTTCCTCTATATCGATCATGCCCACCCAATCAACCTCTACTGCGCCCCCGAAAAAGTCCAGAAAACGATCCTCCTTCTCTGAACATACAGCTGCAGAAAATACACAAGATCTGAATAAAGTGAGAGCCTATGCAGCGTGTAGAAACTGTCGTACAAAAAAGATCAGATGTTTACCTGGACCATCAATTTCGTCTGGAGATAACATTAATGGACAGGTACCAGGGACGTGTCAACAGTGTATACAAGCTGGACTAGAATGTTCCTACCCACCCACAAGAGATAGAGCAGCATACAGTCGACAGTACGTGCAGAATCTAGAAACGAGAGTACAAGCTCTTGAAGCCATGCAAGCCAGAGTCATCCCTTTATTGGAAGCTTTCGAAAACACACAATCTCTTGCTCTCCCTCTACCTCAATCAATTCATAGAAAGAATGAAATTTCGCATTCAACCGTCCCTGCTCAAGGGGCTTTGGTAGGAGATGTTCCTGTAAATGTGTTAGAGTCGGAAGGAGACGGTGAAGGTGAAAGTCAAGAAGATGATGCGATGCAGGGATCGGACGTAGAAGATGGAGGGCAGATGACTCAGGATGAAAGAGGTAACTATCGATATATAGGAATGTCTAACACCTTATCATTACTCGACTCCTTTTCTCACCGAGATCGCGAAAGAGATAAAGATAAAGATAAAGATGCGGAAAACTTGATCCAAGGTGGACCGATGTCAAGATCAAATTCATTCGCTCTCAGATCCAACACTCAACTATCCGATTCGAATTCTCGTCAGTCCCCTGCAATATCTGATCATACCACCCGAGGACCGAATCCCTACTTCAGTCATGTAGCTGGATCAGGCGTCGTGAAAGCATTACCACCCGTACATGAAGTGCAATACCCTTCACCGGAAGAAGCTGTCAAATTCATAGATGCCTTCTTCGAAGAGGTTCATCCTTCTTTACCTGTTGTCATAGAACATGAATTTAGGAAGGAGTTTAAGGATATAATGGATGCCAGGGCAAGAGGTGCATTACCTACACAAGGTCCAGTAAGTCCATCCTACTCGCCTTACCCTCATCACCGACTAATATGTTATGAAACTAGTTCCTTGCTGTCGTCTTTGCAATGTTCGCTCTTGGAGAAAGAGTCCTGGTCACTTCGAAAGCTTGGCAGAGGGAACGAAAGAGAATACAAGATGATATTGAAGGTGACGAGGACACAGTCCTCCCGGGAGAAGCTGAAGCAGGTGTGATATGGTTCGAAAGGTGAGCCTACCATATGCTGCCCTGTCCATACTTGTCCCATTCGCTGATAAGTTGACGACCGCTTAGAGCTCAAATCCTTCATTACACCTCCCTAAAGGATATCAACATCAATCAAGTCCAATGCCTTACACTTATGGCAGCTTTCCAAGCGAGTGTGAACGCTATGCCTATGTCCTGGCTTCTTGCCGGACAAGCATTACGAGTAGCCCAAGATTTAGGTCTTCATCGATCGACTTCCAGATTACCTATCCCTTTCGCCGAGAAGCAACTTCGATCGAGATGCTGGTGGGCAATATACGGGTTAGAGCGAATGATGTCAATTTCGCTGGGACGACCACTAGGAGTAGATGATCTGGATATAGATGTAGCCTATCCGGCAGAGATCGATGACGAAGGTTTGGAAAGGATGGCCCAAGACGGTACGCCAACCAGTCTCGTTAGCGGTACTGAAGAGCCCTTGGGATCTACAATGTCAGGATTTATCGCATTGACCAAGTTATGCAAGATTGCCGGCAAAGTCGCTCATTTGCTGTACAGACCCGCAAATGAAAAATCCGTTTCGGACCCTTCATGGGCGGCATCGCAGCAGACTGCTATCAATAAGGTGGACAAGCTGCTAAGGGAATGGCTAGATCACGATGTGGTAAGTCTTCCTACCAACCCCGTCTTGGAGTAGCATGCTAATTCAGGTGTGAATGATCCTTAGCCGTCAAAATACAAGGATCCCTCTGATAACCGAGCGGTATCCTTAGTTTCAGCCATATTATCCAATTCGTACTTCGCTGTCCTCATCACACTTCATCGGAATTTCCTTCCTTCTAATCCCGATTACCCACGACCCAAACCACCTCCTTCATCACAGTCACTCGCCAGATGTGTCGAAGCCGCTCGATCAGTCATTCACATCGCCTCTCAATCACGTACTTTGGTACCTCCGTCCCATCATCTAGCGGTATATTGTCAATATCTATGGTCATCTGCTATTATCCTGCTGTTATGCGAAGTGCAAGCCAAAGACCAGCTGGTCATTGAAACGGTAGGATCCCATGTAGAAAGCTGCAGAAGAACCCTGCAGTCCCTTGAACCCGTTTGGCCGGGATCAAGAAAACTCAAAGAACTATTGAATGACGTAGCTAGTCGCGCGAAAGAAGTCGCACAAGTATCGAAAGTGAATAACCCAAGAAGTAAGAAACGAAAAGCTATCTCATTAGACAACATCATCAATACGACCAACAATGTTGGTCAACCTCAAGTTGCTGGTCAGATGCGTCCACCACCTTCACGAACTCAATCTTCTTCTGCATCGCCACATAGACCTAGTATACCTTCAGCAAACTACGGCGATAACCAGACTATCCCAGGTGCATATCAAAGCTCATCCCCATCTGCTCACGTTGTACAACCTGGATCTAACCCGGACAAGCGTCAAAGGTCATACCAAACTTCCGATACTAGAACTCTTATCTTACCTGAACCATCTCAAGCTCCACAAGCAAACCTGCCTCAAACCCAGACTCATATGCCACAACAAGCAACATACTTCAATAGCGGCCATCATAATCCTTCGAACTTACCACCACCTTACCCTTCCAGTACACCTACACCTACTTCGGCTCATATCTTGCCAGATCAAATGGATGTAGGAGTATACGATTCCTTCGATTTGGGTGGAGTAAGCTTCAACCCCTCAGAATTGTTACAGGGTTTTAGCGATTCAGCTTCAGCTTCAAATTTCTGGAACCAAATGACCTTCATAGAAAACAGCAACAACAATAACCATAATAATACGACTTATGGACATGGACAACAACAAGTTTTCTCGGGTCAAAATACCCCAAATTCCAATAGTGGAGCGAATACTTCTGGACCTTCACCTGGAATCATACCTCAAGCGCAATCGCAAAACAATAATGGTTCAGTAGGATATAATACTATCCCAGGTCAAGGACAGGTAGATCCATTCGCGGAATTCTGGGCTCAAGTAGCTGGGAATTCATTCGATTGGCAAGCTGATCCGAGCGTTCCATTCAACATTTGATAAGAGGAAGTTTCAAACGAGACATGGGGATATGGGGCAAAGCTTACAGAAATATAATGGAAGTCAAAGATATATTGGAAAGGTCGAGAATTAGGTATAACGTGTATAGGACAATCAAGATATACAGAGAGGACTACGGAAAATCATAAAGATATTATGATTGTACACACGGTTCGTGCAAGATCTCGAAATATAGTAGGTTGGGTTTGGGAAAAGATTTCATAACGATTTTTACGACCATTATATATATATATATATGTGTGTGTGTAAGACTTTTGATCCCATACATAAGACTTTTGATCCATCTCTTCAGTACTCATCGTCGATGATTTCCCTTCGAACTTTACTTGATTCTATTCTTTTGATTATATTATCAAAATGGTACATGTTTAACAAAGCATGAGTATTCATACAGTAAGTACAATGGTTAATGTATGTATATGAGTTTGTAACAATCTGAACAAACCTCGTCTGACGGATACGGAACGAGGTAGTATACATCCCCGACTTGACATATACATTCATCCATGCTTCACCATACGATACTACCAAGAATTCTTCAACATGAAATTTATGCCTTGCCTTTCTTTTGTTCTTTCATAGCTGCGATTCTCTGTTAAAGGTAACGTAATGAAACAAATACATCATATCAGTATTCTTCCACTCAAACAATGCTCAAACCAGTAAACAAGAAAAATCGATAGCAGAATCCTACTCACAGCTGCTCTCTCTGCTCTACGTCTAGCCATCTCTTTATCTTTATCCTCTTTACTCATTCCCGCTAGACTCTGAGCTTGAGCCTGAGGAGTGGGTGAAGCGACTTTCTGAGGACTGGATGATGAGTTATTATCATTATCAGGTATCTCACCCCAATCATCATTCGTCGTACTTGACATCGCAGGTGATACGGCCGAATTTGGTTTGGATTTGGTAGTTGCCGCGAAAGCAGCTACGGGAGATGGTTTAGGTGAATTTGAAGAAACGATTTTCTGAATTGGTTTATTCGTATTCGTGTTTACACCATTAGATGAAGGTTGTTTGGGAGATGTGACGTAATATGATTGAGGTGGGGGAACAACTATCTCTGGTATAGGAGCTGATTCGAATGCGGCTATTCAATCGTCAATGTCAGCTACCTGTACCCAGTAGATCTGATATATTATGATACTGAACCGACTGTGAGGGACAGGAAACACTCACACCAATCATCTTCATCCGCATTGACATCAATCAAATCATCATTGCCCCAAGCATTACCACCGTCGTTATCATCCCACTCAGATGCTACCATATCCACCAAAGAACTTGGTCCTGGTCCTGCTCCGGCACCACCTGTCTTTCTAGCATTCCCACTACCTCCAAGTTTCAATCCTGATCCACCTGCTGATCCCCTTCTTCCGTCATTAACCCCTGTGGCGAATTTACCAGAAGAAGGTCCGGGAACAGAAGGTGAGGTCGATCCGAACGCTGATACAGCATTGGAATCGGAACTGATCCTAGGTGAGTTCATAGGGGATGGATTGGGACTGAGTCCCGAAGGGACATGTAGTGCTGTCGCAGCTGACATGGTAGAGTTCATGTCTGGTGTGGAAAGTTGCTTGGACAGGGATGAGATTGCCCATCCTGCTAATGCACCGGCTGCACCAGCTGCTGAATTGGCTAAACCGGCTTGGTTGGTTGTGGTGGTGGATGATGTGGTAGTAACTGGACCGTATGATGCGGATGATTTCTCTTCTGATAGTACTGTATCGGGCTGCAGATGTGTATCAAAGATTAGCTGCCTGTGAATTTGCCGATCATAACCAGGAAGCCGACTGACCATCGTTTTGACCATCTCCGTTATACGAGCCATGAACATGTTCATCGCTTTGAACGCCTGGTCACGTACCAACCTAAAGTACGCATATCATCAGCTTACTCTATGGCTAAAAATGTATTCGGAGCTGACGTACTTCTCCTTATCAACCAGAGTGAACGCCATGTTCGGCACGACCTTCCCCGCCAAATCATCTCTATCGAAACAATCGACAGTCGCCATGAGAGCCATCAAACCAGCTACTCTGGCATGAACGAAAGGATCTTTCAAACTTCTTGCAAAAGCAGGTACTAAAACCTTTTTCTTGGTATTCGGTCCTAAGATCGGTGCCAGTCTACCTAGTAAGATACACGTGTTGGTACGTATAGAAGGTTCTGTATCCATCTGCATCTTTGCCAAAAGTCGCAGAAGGTCATTGTTCAATATTCTATCAGATAGCTATATGAGTGACGATCCACAGAAAGGTCAACTACCACTATTCGTTTGCAATGAGTGTATTGCTTACCTTGCTAGATAACGGGAATACAGCTTTGACTGTAGCTTCTCTGATGACGGGTACAGTATCGGCGAAACCAGTTATCTGCGAAATCCCCAATTAAGTATTAGCTGTATTGATCGCTAAACAGGTTGACAAGAAAGAAATGTAACATACCAAATTTGGCCAAACTTTCTCCTGTACCATCTTATTATCCAATTTATCTGCATATTCATTAAGACCATCTAACAATGCCATCCTTGTACCTCTATCTGGGCTGGTATACAGCTTCACCACAGGCTCCAATACTAATTTTGGGTACTCCGCAGGTGAGACCAATTTACCCAACTCGAGGACTAGGGGTAACATCGCAGAGCTCGGTGCAGTAGGAAGGGATAATGAATGTAACAACGATGGTAAGATCTTGTTGGTAACGAACGGTGAAGGTAATGTACCAGAACTTGCGGACTCTTTGATATTTCTCAACAAGCCTAATTTTTCAGATTCACTCTTCAATTCGAAGTTATCCAACCCATCTACTAAGCTGATCAGAGCATTCGACGACCAGAATCCACTTTGAGCTGCTTCGTCAAGGAAAGAAGCCGTCGATAATCGGGTTCGAGGATTGGGATTTAGCATTTTCTTCCATATTGGGAATAACGATTTAGGTATTGAGCCTGCTAATGATGGTGTGGGTGCGGAGGAGAGAGAAGGTAAAGGTGATAAAGGGTTGTATAATGTGAAGAGTAGTAAAGCCAGAAGATAGGTATCTGATAATGCTGGATCGGTACTGAACACATGAAATATCATATCAGCTGATTCAACCTGTGGCCAACACCAGTATAAAATAGACTTACTCCCTCAAGACTCCCCATCCACCTTTCTTCACTTCCGGCCCAGACCGCTCTCCGACGTCGCCAGGAGCTACACCTCCCAAAGCCCATAACACTCCTGCTTGATCCTCTCGACCAGTCAACAGGTCGAATCCACCTAATCTCCATTCTAGAGATGGCGTCACAAAGATTGTTGAGGGTAGCAGGTAGGCATGATGTTGAGATAGAGGTGGTGCGTTGAGGAATGCCAAAGCCGTCTTCAATACTTCATCAGCTGATTGTATCCCAATTTCATGGCTCAACAGCCAAAAAGCAGCTATCCACTTACTGATACACTCTTCACACCCCAGCCTATCCACTCTTCTTTCCCTTTCCCTTTCCCTTTACCAGCTAGCGCACCTCCCGTCTCCCAGTCTCTCAGCACACCTTCCAAAGGTCTTACACGCTCGGTAGCGATATATATGTGCGTTTCAGTTTCAACCGAATCGATGTATTTGACTCTGCGAATGAGCTAGTAGATCAGCCAGAGATTATACATAAATGAAGAAGAAGAATTTACACGTCAGGATGGCGTATCGTCCTGAGCTTCTTCAGAGCATTCCTTGCCAGTTGGAATAATGTCTTTCGATCTTTGTTGCCAGGTTGAAAAGGTGGTAACGTCGAATCGTAGATGAACAATGTTAAAGGTGTTCCGTCATCCTGGATGGAATCACATTAGCTATCATTGCAGGGTAACAACGAATGCCGCTCTAGCTACATACTCTCTTGACACCTTCTCTGATCTCCCATATTGAGCTGGAGCTGTCTAATCCCGGTATACGCTCGCCAATGGAGAAGGGGAATGTGACTCCTGTCGACTGGAGGACAGACGTTGTGATGGATTTGAGGTAGTTCATTCTGCACCGTCCAACTTTCGGTACTCCCTGATGGGTGGGGATGGATTAGGAAGTGGGAGAGCTCGATACAAGATAGCGTCCTTCAGCCCCCGTGAGCTGTACAAGATGAAGAAGATAGACTATCGACGAGAGTGAGGCCCCGATCCTATCAACATGGACAACGGTGACAACACATCCACATCCACATCCACATCCATCAATGTCCAAGGGATCTTCATCGCGTCTCAGCTTGCATTACGTAACCGAGATCAAAACGACTCACTACTCAGGGTTGAAACCTCTGATAATTTAAACTTTTCCAACCTCCTCAACAATTTCATATCGTCCTTCTTTGGCCAACACCATATCCCACTCAACCCCAACATCCAACCCCCTCACCCGACTCTGGTCAGTCATCAAGCTTGACTTGCGAATAGCAAGCTAGTCTATAGACCATATCACCCACCATCGACCCATCCCTCTAAATCTGTTCTCGTGCGCAGTAAAGTGTTGTTCAGTGAGTCAATGAGCACTCAGTCTCGTATGGAGTATCACCCGCTAACTGCTCAGCATATAGCCATGCTCGTACTTCCAGGATCATCCGCTATCACAGATTCTCGAAGGAATGTCCTTCTCAAGGCTTTCCAGGCTCATATACCCGCTATCACCTCTGTAGACGCCGTCCATCTCCATCTCGTCAACCCTACTTCCGACGAATCTGCTGCTCTTCTTTCCGATGAAAAGTCCAACGAACGAGCTATCCTCAACTCATTGTTAGCCTACGGAGATTACGAGCAGCTGGAAACTACCAAGGCCTTCTTAGAGAGTGGAATGAAGGGTACAATTGGTGGAAAAACCAATGCTCTTTTCATCCTTCCCAGAGCAGGTACAATCTCACCATGGTCCTCAAAAGCTACAGATATCGCCAAGATCTGTAGATTGAAGGAACATGTAGCTCGTCTGGAACGAGGTGCCTTGTACATAATCACATCATCCGAACCAATATCTCTCCCCGTTATCCACCATGAACTTCATCTCATCCACGATCGAATGACTCAACTCGTTCACACCTCTCTCCCAGCTGCTGCCACCGTCTTCCCTCCTGTTCCACCTCATCCTTCGCCTCTCGTCACTGTGCCCATTATCGGTGCTTCAGACCCAACAGCCGTGCTTGGAGAAGCCAACGCTCGGTTAGGTCTCGCTTTGTCCGATACTGAAATCCCTTACCTTGTCGAATCGTTCCTTGCTGCTGGTCGAAACCCTACCGATGCCGAATTGTTCATGTTTGCTCAAGTCAACTCGGAACATTGCAGACACAAGATTTTCAATGCCAAGTGGACGATCGATGGGAAGGATAAGGAGAACAGCCTGTTCGGGATGATTAGAAACACTGAGAAAGTCGTCAATTCAGCTGGTACACTCTCCGCCTACGAGGACAACGCTGCTGTTTTAGAGGGTTACGAAGCTACTAGATTCGCAGTTAATGGAAAAGATGATTGGATATATAGCTCAAAGGTGGAGAAGAACCCTGTTTTGATCAAGGTCGAAACTCACAATCACCCAACCGCTGTTTCTCCTTATCCCGGTGCAGCTACTGGTTCAGGTGGTGAAATTAGAGATGAAGGAGCCACGGGTCAAGGGTCGAAACCTAAGGCTGGGTTAGCCGGTTACACAACTTCAGATCTCTTGATTCCTGACTTCACCCAACCATGGGAATCCGATATCGGCAAACCTGCTCACATTGCATCGGCTCTGGATATCATGATTGAAGCTCCCCTCGGTGCTGCTGCCTTCAACAATGAGTTTGGTCGACCTGCTCTTGGTGGTTACTTCAGAACTTTCCTATTAGAAGCACCCACTGCTAATGGTGAGAAAGAATGGAGAGGTTACCACAAACCAATCATGATCGCCGGTGGTCTCGGAAACGTTCGACCCCAGTATGCTAGAAAAGACAAGATCTCTCCTGGATCAAAGGTCATCGTACTTGGTGGTCCTGGTATGCTCATCGGTCTAGGTGGTGGTGCAGCTTCTTCCATGGCTAGTGGTTCAAGTTCAGCGGACTTAGATTTCGCTTCTGTCCAGAGAGAAAATCCCGAAATGCAAAGACGATGTCAACAAGTCATCGACGCTTGTATCGCCCGAGGGGATGGTGCTGGTAACCCTATTGAATCGATCCACGATGTGGGTGCTGGTGGTCTCTCAAATGCTCTCCCAGAACTGGTCCACGACTCTGGTCTCGGTGCAGTATTTGAAATTCGAGATGTGCTCGTCGATGATCCTGGTATGTCTCCTATGGAAATTTGGTGTAACGAATCGCAAGAGAGATACGTACTTGCCGTCACCCCCGAAAATCTCGCCACCTTTGAAGCGATCTGTAAGAGAGAGAGGTGTCCGTTCTCAGTTGTGGGCACAGCCACCGAAGAGGAGAGGCTCGTCGTTACCGACCGATTCCTCGGTGATAGTCCTATCGATATTCCTATGCCTGTTCTTTTTGGTAAACCACCTAGAATGCACCGAGAAGCTTCGACCGTCGAGCCCAAACAGGATGCTTTCGACTCTTCCTTGTTCACCTACCTTCCGGTCTACAAAGGAGCACCCACGACTTCCCTCATTGCCGAAACTGTCAATCGAGTACTTCGATTACCTAGTGTCGGCTCCAAATCATTCCTCATCACTATCGGTGATCGAAGCATCACTGGTCTCGTCGCGAGAGACCAGATGGTCGGTCCTTGGCAGGTACCTGTCGCCGATGTTGCCGTTACTCGATCGTCTTACGGATTCGATACTGTGGTCGGAGAGGCTATGGCAATGGGTGAGAGAACCCCTCTCGCTCTCCTTAATGCCGGTGCATCTGCTCGAATGGCCATTGCCGAGTCTCTCACAAACTTGGCTGCTTCATCCATCGAAGATATCACCAAGATCAAGCTCAGTGCCAATTGGATGTCCGCCGCTTCTCACGAAGGTGAAGGTGCCAAGCTTTACGAAGCTGTTCAAGCTGTCGGTATGGACTTGTGTCCTAAACTCGGTGTCGGTGTGCCAGTAGGAAAAGATTCCATGTCCATGTCGATGAAATGGGCTGGTGCCAAGGGCGAGCAGAACCAGGTCACTGCACCTTTATCACTCATCGTCACCGCTTTTGCACCTGTCAACCGTGTTGACCGAACTTGGACACCTCAGATACAGACAGGTGCTGGAGAGAGTGTCCTCGTATTCGTTGACCTTGCAAGAGGAAAACAGAGACTCGGTGGTTCGGCTCTCGCTCAGGTATTCAAGCAACTTGGTGCTGAAGCTCCAGATGTTGAAGATGCTTCAGATATCCGATCATTCTTCGCTGCTGTCCAAGCTCTTAAATCGTCCGATACCGTTTTGGCCTACCACGATCGATCTGACGGTGGTCTTTTCACTACTCTCGTTGAAATGGCTTTCGCTGGTCGATCAGGTATCGAAGTTTCCCTCGATGCTATCAGCATACACGGTGACGCTATCGCTTCGCTTTTCAACGAAGAATTGGGTGCCGTCATGCAAGTGCGAACCGCTGACTTGACCACTTTCACCGATGCTTTCGTCAAAGCGGGTTTCCCTACTCAGCATATCCACGTGATTGGTCGAGTAAAAGGTAGAAAGGATCAAACTGTTACTCTGATCCACAAATCCGAAGCCATCTACACTTCGACTCGAGGAGTTCTTCAGCAACTCTGGGCAGAAACTTCATACCGAATGCAAGCTATCCGAGATCAACCTGAAGGAGCCAAAGAAGAATTCGACTCTATCCTCGATAACGACGACGTAGGAATACAGTATTCCGTACCGTTCCAGTACCTGCCTGAACCTCAGCCAGACGCCAAACGACCTCGAGTCGCCATTCTTCGTGAACAAGGTGTGAACGGTCATATCGAGATGGCTTGGTCATTCCATGCAGCAGGATTTGAAGCTGTCGACGTACACATGTCCGACATCATCTCATCGAAAGTCTCTTTATCTACTTTCGTGGGATTGGCAGCATGTGGTGGATTCTCTTACGGTGATGTTCTGGGAGCGGGTAACGGATGGGCTCAATCTGTCTTACTCAACGAAGTTGCCCGAAAGGAATTCTCAGAATTCTTCTACAGAAAAGATACATTCGCTTTGGGTGTATGTAATGGATGTCAATTCTTCTCTCAACTCAAAGATATCATACCTGGTACGGAGAACTGGCCGGCATTCAAAGCCAATCGATCAGAAAGGTTTGAAGGACGAGTATCAACCGTTCAGATTTCTTCTTCGTCCAATTCGGTATTCTTCAAGGATATGGAAGGAACCGTCATTCCCGTTGCGATAGCTCATGGAGAAGGACGAGCATCTTTCGATAATTCTACCGCTACCTTGGAGGGATTGAACAAAGATCGTTTAGTACCTGTTAGATACGTGGATAGTAAGAAACAAACCGCTACGTCGTATCCTAAGAACCCCAATGGATCACCTGAAGGTATAGCAGCTGTCCAATCGAAAGACGGTAGAGTACTTGCTATCATGCCACATCCCGAACGAGTCACTCAATTGACTTCGAATTCGTGGTACCCCAAGGATTTGGCTAAGGCTGCAGGTGGAAAGGGACCTTGGTTCAGGTTGTTCCAGAACGCTTATCAATTCGCTGTAGAACAGAGGAAGTAGGGTAGTTCAAAGAACAAGAAGTTGGATTGTTTACTCAAATTACGAGTCGGAGATGTTTGTTATTACTTCATTCACATATATACATATACAAATCTAAATACGATTCAGTTTTAGTTGCAAATGCATTTCCGGATTATCAAGTGATTTTGAACTGATGATCCTTGCTGATGATCCCGACTCCGACAGAGGCTTTCTCTCTTATTCAATTTATCTGCGGGTGGCATGTTTCCAACCCGAAAGCTTCTTAAGCCAGATCTCGGGACCTAGTGTAGCTTGCTGAGCGGGTTGTCGCCTAGCCTAGGCGGACACTTCGGATCGTCCTTCTGGAGCTTACTGCAGATGCATTCGGTTTGTCATCCGGACAGACCGAATATATCTCGAGGTACGTACGTTGCCCGGCCCATATCGAATCTGTCGAATGCTGCACTGTATGATCTCAAAGAGCAATAGCAGCATGACTCGGTGACTACTCGCTGGTGCAAAAGTCCGAATCGGAGACAGATTTCCGGGTGAATATGTATTTATTCGCGTAAATATGTGAAAATCCGAATCCACCCTATGAAACCGTGGGTCCGTGTCACCGCCGGAAGGATAAATTAATATGTTACGCTTGGGCAGTCTCAGGCGGTAAGAGGCGGAAGAAATGTCATCGACCTGCAAATGCTTGGCAAACGAATGTGTGTTATTGTGCATCGATATCGTCTCGTCAAGATCTTCAAGAGCTTCAATAGTGTGTATGCCAACAACACACAAAGCAAGCTACTGTACCGATTGCTCTTCGAAGAGCGCGCTAACGAATCAGGTGCAAGCACCAGGTAGGCTGCGATCTATCATGTCAAATCAGATGGTCATCATACCGCTCTTTGTGTCCTTAACGTCATCTTGTTAATTACGTTATTCACGTTTATACAATATTTTTACATCCCGGTGCTCCAACCGAATGAATCGGTCCTCCATCCTGTCCCACAGTCGGGTCCCCCGAAACAATATTCGGATCATGATGAGAATGACTAAAATAGGTTAGACCAGGACGGAGAACCGTCATCTCTTGACATCCTTTACCCCTCTTGAGCTGTTCATGTTTCGTTCACTTCGCGTGAGGGCGCAGATGCGCAGCTAACACAATTAACACTTAGATCGCATACATGCATGCATACAAGACCTCGTTCGATCATAGTTACCGACTCTTCGGGCCGATCGATATTTACATTTCTCCAAATTCAATCGTCCTGTGGAATATATATATAAGCTTGACCCCGAGTTGTTTCCCCACCCCCACAATTAGTCGATTATCTATAGCTGTTTCCAACTTTTACTGTTGCGCTCGCTGTTCAATTTAGGAAAAGAACGAGCATCAGCCCCGTTTTTCATCATGACAACACCATTAGAGCAAGTCCAATCGATCGATCAAGCTATCGATAAAGAAGAGAGTAAACATGTCGAAATCGAAAATGGTGAAAAACCATTACCTGCTTCGTTGGTTGGCATGAGTGAAGATGAGATTTTGAAAATGGAGAAGAAGATGGTAAGGAAGATGGACGCTGTTATTTTGTGAGTTCATATCCGTTGTATCATGTCATGGATCTGGAAGTTGACCTTGTGTTGTTCGTTATCTGCTCAGGCCTATCATGTGAGTTACTTGATCAAATATATATCTTCAGGCAGGTAATTATAGGATGTACTGACTGACTGATTGGTTGGTAATTAGTATGGTCCTCTACGTTTTGAACTGTAAGTGAACATCTGTCAACATAACATACCATATCACTTATACTGATTTTGTCCTCACTATACTATGATCGCAGACATCGATAGACAGAACTTGGCCTCAGCGAAATTACAAGGTATAATGGATGATCTCCATATGACCACTCAACAGTTCGCTACTGCCATTGCTATTTTATATGGTAAATCCCATCTCCTATCTCATGCTTTCTATGAGCTAAACCATGAATATTTTCAATTAGCCGGATACATTCCTTTTCAAATCCCTTCCAACTACTTGATCTCTCTCTTCAGTAGACCAGGTCTTTGTAAGTGTCCCCCCAGCCAAGTAGAGCTCCCATGACCATGATTGACTGACTTTGTGCTCCCTATTGCCTTTATGATCGTAGACATCTGTGTCGCCGTTGTCATCTGGGGTACCATCTCCGCTTGTACCGCCGCTGTTCACTCGTACTCTGCCCTTTTGGGTATCCGAGTACTCCTCGGAGCGTCGGAGGCGGTGTTCTTCCCTGGTTGCTTATACTTCCTCTCGGCTTGGTGGGTCCCATACGTGCACCTCTTCACAGGGTGGTATCGGAGCTGATTGTCTCAAATGAGATAGGTATACCAAGAAAGAGTTGGGTAAGCGATATGCCGGATTGTTCATCGGTCAACAACTTGGTAATGGGTTCGGTGGATTGATCGCCGCTGGTGTATTGAAGCTTGATGGTGCCCACGGGATAAGAGGATGGAGAGTGAGTTCTCATTCCCTTGGTTGTTGATTCATCTACACTGAGCTGACTTGTGGTTTGTATTCCGTGTAGTGGTTGTTCATCATTGAAGGTGTCGCCACAGTGGGCTTGGGTTTGATCTTTGCTACTTTCATGGTAAGTACTTGCACAAGCTGTGCTATTGTAGCTCAGACTAATACATTGTATAGCCCGAATACCCACACAATGCCAAGATCCTTACACCCGAAGAGAGAGAATACGCCGTATGGAGAATCGAGCAAGAAGCAGGAGTGGCCGAAGCGCACGACAGTGGATCGAATATCAAAGCTTACGTTTCTGCCTTGGCTGATCCAAAGGTCAGTCCTTATTCCATTTCTATCTCATACACTGTAGAGCACCGCTGAGGATAAAACCTGAATCTGTTATAGGTCTACACATTGATCTTCTGCATGATCATGTCACAAGCTATGGGATCTGTCGGAAACTTCTTCCCTACCATTATCAAATCATTGGGATACGATAATATCATTACCCTCGTGTTGACTGCTCCACCATACATCTTAGTTTGTTTCTTCTTCTACGGATTGTCTTGGTACTCCGATGTAAGTCTCATCTCTGCACTCAAAGTATGAACACGATTGACTGATTACTTTTTTTTTTTTTTTTTTTTTTATTTTATTTTATTTTTTTTCCGCTCACAGAAAAACGGCAAAATCTACCTCCCCATCGTCATCTGTCTCTCCATCGGTATCCTCACCTACGTTATCGCTGTCGCAACTCTCAACATTGGAGCTAGGTACTTCGCAATCATGTTGACGCCAATTTGCAATGTTGTTCCACAACTATTCATCTACAATACCCTCTCCCTGCACGTTGCTCGACCATACCCCAAGAGAGCCGCTGGATTAGCTTTGATCAACGCGATTGGAGGAACTTCAAACGTATGGTCCGCCTACGTGTGGTATGCTCCTCCTCACTTCTACGCAGGGTTCGGTATGGTCCTGGCGTGTAACGTTCTTTTCTTGTTTATCATCACTGGATATAGATTTTACGTTAGAAGGGAGAACGCAAAGTTGGATGCTGGTGGTGAGAAAGCTAGACACGCTATGAGACATGGTATCACCCAAGAACAAGTTGACCTAGGATGGAGATATGTTGGTTATTAGATCAGACCAACCTAGCTTTATCAACATGCAAGGGAAGTTTGGGGATTAGGAATGATTCATAGGATAGAGGGTTTTACAATGACTTGTATCTTACAATCGGATAAAGTACAGAATTCATTTATAGGGTAGTGTAGAGAGATATCTGCTGTTTTGGTTTGTTTATAGTATATATAGCTGGGGTATGGATATGCTTATATGTAATATTGGATTGAATGCTTCTCTTCCCAACTAAACATTGTGCTTGTTTTCATTATGAAATAGAGAGGATAAACCATGTTGAGCATGGTGGAAGGATGCATGAACAATCCGCCAAGTGCCACCACTGCGCTCGGATAAACTGATTCGAATGTGCAGTGAATCGAAAAGTCAGCACTGTGGTGCAATACAAGTGCAATTCAATCGTTCATACATCTTGTTTCATCATTCACTTTTCATCTTCCACAAACACAACAGCACCTTCTTCTCCCCAAGCAATACATCGGAAGATAAAGTCCCAAGTCACTGGAGATCACATACGACTTTACAATCAACGATGTCTTACCAACCCATCCCTCAAACCGAAGATGATCGCCTAAACACCCCCTCCTCTCCTCCTTCACACGCCCAACACGAGACCGACCCATCTTACCGACCACTCCGACGTTCCGTCCAAGAAGAATTCAACAGACCGCCCCCGTCGTGGTGGAAGAGGTTCTTGTTGATTGTAGTGTTGATCTTCATGGCTTGGTTCAGTGTTTGGCTGGGTAGGAAGGGTATGCAGGAGCAGAAACCTACGGTTATATATGCTAGTCGGTGAGTAACTTATGTGAGTGGGGTGGATCTTTGATAGGGCATGAAGTGGGCTGATACGATGCATATTTGTTTTTCACTCAATGTTAATTTTATTTTCATTGGTCGATTGACATTCTCACATATCACCTATTCCAACAATCCTATGATTGCTTTCCATCACGTTTTCTTCTGTTCATATTACCCATTCGTCTCATGTCTATCTCACAAAATTCATCACATACAGTTACTCGGAGGAACACAAATATCGCCCCGCCGCTTCCCCCGTCATCACCGAATACCTCCCCGGCAACCGAATACGTATTCGAGGAGCGTCCATCGGCGGAGTAGGAATTGCAGACGAGGACATACCGCTCACTCCGAAACAGATTGAAGCGAGGGATAAGAAAAGGAGAGAGGAAGCTAAGAACAAGGCTAGGGAGAAGATGGGTCTGAGAGTGAAGAAGAGAAAATCGTTGAAGGAGAAAAAAGAGGAAGAGATGGTGAAAGTTAGGGAGTTGGAGAGGAGGATTAAAGGGGAGGTGTAGATTCGTGGGGTTAGTGGATTTGATTTGATGTAGGGCTGGGAGCGTTTATTCATGACTCATTCAAGATTTCACAACTACGAGTAATACAAAAGAAGATTCAGGTAAAGACGGTATTTTTTCATAATGTTACATCACACGACAATAGGGGAGAAGAAGGAACGACGATCAAGCCAAATACAATGGTGAACCTCATCATATATACATCATAGCATAGTCGGAATGATTTAATGGTATAAGATTATCCATGTCCAATCCGACTCACTATTGTCCAGCGAGTATGCTCTCTGGGGGTTTGGGATCAATCAACATCACAAATAGAAGTCTCGATCAATTCCATGAAAGAATATGACTACGATCAGGACCTAGGAGCAATCGTAAATCGTCACTCTCTGACATTTCCGATATCAGGATGTTACCATATGACGCTTCCTTTCCTTTGGAGGTGGATGAGGTATGGTCCAGATACACTGACTTACCTTTCTACTTATAAGAAGCTCTAAACAAGGAGGAGTGTTTCTCATAACCTGACTAATGCTTGTTTGTCCTCACATCCTACACATATATGTTAAACCGCTATTAAATTTCTGTTACTTCTTCTCAATTATCCTCCAACGCGACTCAAGACTTATATATCATTACCATTGGTACTGACACCATTCATTCTTCAACAATATAGTCCTCAAGTCTGATAAATACCCACAACAATGGCAAGCCAACAGGACTGTGGTGAATATACAGATCGGATGGACATGCGCTCAAATACCTGGAGACATAGAGGCCCGATCATTCTGACCGTCTCTCAAATCAGCACAAACCATGATCCAATAACTCAATCTCCATCTTCTAAAGGAGGATTGTCCTTTATGATGGAAGATATCCAACCTGTCTACTTTCGATGGAATAGTCCCTCAAATCACATTGTCAGCGAACTACGCAAAGAACCTAGCCTGGTAGTAGTAGGTACAGAACGAGCTGCTGAAGAAGATTATACGAGATTGTTATTCAAAGGTTCCACACGTCCTACCGGATCCGGATCTGGTTCCGCACAACCTTCTGGTAAATCGGCGTTTAGTGAAATTTGGTTTCGTGATGATCTCATGAATAGTATATCATCACAAGAAGGAGAAGAGGAAGTCAAAGTGGAAGGAATGTGTGTGGGTGTGATTGAAGCTAACAGGAGTCCAATAAATTATATTGATCGGTTCTGAGCATCGAGATGAGGGGTGCTGTACGTCTGCGATATTGCGGTTTCTTTCTCAAGGATCTGTACAGGTCAGGTCAAGTTCATGCATGTATATCTCTAGAAATGTCTCTGAAAGTCGATATTGGTATCGCATGCATAAGATTGTCGCATATACCCCTCGGAATAGGTTATGTTTGCAAGAGAAACGGAGATCGCATTGATGTCCGCATTCCCTTCGCGCAACTACTCTCGTAACTCGTTCGTATCGCATGTTGATCATCTTCAACTTACTCTGCACTCATAGACTGCCGCTAACGACCAACAGAGAAGCGTCAAGTGATAATGAAGTGAGTACTACTTACTACTTACTTCTCATACCGCTCGAAGATGTACGGCTTTGCTGATGAGCAGAATATCTTAGCACTATCCGCGAGATCAATCGTATAAACGAGAGGGAACTACAATTGGGTGTCAAAGGTTCATGGCATGATGAGTATAAAGGTGAGCTAGACTCCCTCTGGCCTACGAGCCATTTGCATTTGGTGAAGTGAAGCTGATTGATATCGTAATGTTGGGTTGTAATAGACTCGGCTTACATCTTTGTAGGTGGATTAGCATACGAGTTATCAGAAGGAGATGTAATTACTATATTCTCGCAGTGAGTCCGTCCAAACATCATTTGATTTATTAAATAGTACATGGTACATTCGACCTTGACTTAAGAAATGGACATAGCTGATACTCTTTGGCTATGTAGATGGGGCGAAATAATAGATATCAACCTACCGAGAGATAAGGAAACTGGTAAAACCAAAGGATTCGGTTTTTTGATGTATGAAGATCAGAGAAGTACCGTGTTGGCCGTGGATAATATGAATGGTGCGCAGGTATTGGGAAGGACAATAAGGGTGAGTACAACCCGGTCACCTGCTTACATATGATTGCACCGGTAAGGATAGCTAATTGGTGAACTGTGCTTCGGATTGTCAGGTCGATCATACTCGAAATTATCGCCAGCCAGGTAAACGTAACGATGAAGGTGAATATGAAGAACCTGAAGAACCAACTTATAATGCCATGCCACCTGTCTTATCGGGTAAGTCGTATCTTCTCTCACGAGACATACCGAAATGAGTATGGAATGATGGCTAACGAAGGATGCTGTACTTGATTGGTCTGGTACAGATTCCGATTCGGACGATTCTTCCGAATCAGACAAAGATGACCTGGACGAAGAAGATCCAATGGCAGCGTTTATAAGGGAAGAGAAGAAGAAAGCTAAAAAGGCTCTAACACAGGGTGAGAAAGGGAAGAAGAGGAAGCACGAAGGAGAGAGCAAAGAGGAAAGGAAGAAGAGGAAAGAAGAGAAGAAGTTGAGGAAAGAAGAGAAAAAGAGGAAGAAGGATGGGAAAGTCAAGGTGGAAGATGATATTACACCTAGAAGAGGTATAG
Organism: Kwoniella botswanensis; assembly: GCF_036426115.1. NCBI lineage: Eukaryota > Fungi > Basidiomycota > Tremellomycetes > Tremellales > Cryptococcaceae > Kwoniella > Kwoniella botswanensis. Next base: position 13,922,926 of record NC_088599.1, on the reverse strand, counting down.
ATGATGAGAGAAGGAGGAAAGAAGACAGATTAGAGGATAGAGATCGAGATCGAATAAGAGAAAGAGAAGATGATAGGAAAGTGGGAGGATCGAATAGAGATGATTGGAGAGATGGTAAATTCGAATTGCAACGAGAACGTGAACGAGACGAAAGGCCATCAAGTAGCTCAAGAAGAGATAATCGAGATGAACGATATGGCTCGCGTGATCGTGGTGAAAGAGATGGCACGGACAGGAGAAATAGGTATAGAGAAGATGATGAGCGAGATAGAAGGCGCAGGGATGAGGAGAGGAGGTATAGAGATGATGATAGGGATAGTGAAAGACGATACAGGGATGATCGTGATCGAGACAGAGGTAGGGGAAGGGATGACCGTGATTACAGGAGGTGATCTGCGTTTAGTGGCAAGTGGACCAGGTCATATTCTGTTGACAGTGTTTGTACCAGTCTATGAAGTGTTGATGTCATATGCAACCGATATAATGTCAAGCTCGAGATGCACAATATTAAAGCCCAACAAAGACTGTACACGCACACACGCACACATGCTGGTACTGGTCGGTGTCGACGATGGTAAATATGCATATAAGATTCGATTTGACTGATTATATCTGTGCTTGTACTAATGATTCAGCATTCAGAGTTCCTTCTGTCCATTCAGCAGGAGTCATCTTCCTGGCTGAGGTCGACACTGATTCTGCCAAGTAACCGTATTTCTTTGGGTTTGTGTAGTATACTAGTGGCCCGACAGGAGACATTAGCATTCCGTTCCGATCCAAGACCATATATCATTGCACATGGTCCGTATCAATCATTTTGAGGTAGAGGAATACTGTATGTCAAGACTCACAAATATCATTTTTCCTTGTCGGTCTGGCATCCTTAACATCCCTCCCTATAAACTTATCAGGGAACACCTCCTTCCTCAAAGATAAATTATTATGATACACTGCTGTCACCTTCCCACCAGCCTCTATCACAGATTGAGCAGAAGATTTCGAATATCTAGAAAGGTTCAACTCTAATTGCGGTAGGGGTAAATCCGGATCGGGTTCACCAAGGAGTTTTATACCTGCGAATCCTGACAGACCGTGAACAGCATTAGATTGGACAATGGTGGATATTCCGATTGGTTGGTTGGGATCAATCCGACCTTCGGAAATGAATTTCTGAAGGGTTGACAATGAAAGGGGAGCATAGGTTTTAGAGGTACTGTAACAACAACATACATTAATTAGTATTTTGCGTTAGAGTTGTATTTGATAGTCTATGCTTTAGTAAACTTACAAATTGATAAACCCTCTCTTGGGTACCTTCCTATGTAAAGGAGTTTGACCACCTTCGAAACCTAATCTTACACCTTTACCGTTCCTTGCCTTTTGACCTTTATGACCTCTACCGGATGTACCGCCCCTCTGCGATCCTGGACCTCTACCGTATCGGATGTCCTAGCAAAAGTTCAAAGATATGTCAGCTTTGAAGGCTATAAGCGGCCTCTCTCCTAGATGACGGGACTCACCACATGAGTTGACCCTTTGGCAGGTTGAAGATCACCCAGATGAGCGAAAGAGGACGCTGCTCTCGAACTGGATGGTCCGGAAGAAGGGGTGAAGAGTCGAGATGAGGATGCTAAGAGCGATCGTAAGGGCTGAGTGAACATGTTGATTGACATCTTGACCAGTCTATGTATAGAAGCTGAGATGAGCACGAAGACGAACATAAATATGGATGATCCTCGATATATTCAAAGTCGGAAAAGTCGAAGAAAGCTCAAGAGGTCATTTCCTTATCATTCCACCATTCAATGCCACATCATTCTAATTTTCATGCTTTTCTCACTTTGCCCCTCACACCTAGATCTCCTGCACTCACTCGTATCGCATCGGATTCCAACTTTTTTTTGGGCAGAGTCCGAGTCGATATCAAACATACCACCTATCCACATACACCTCACAACTTTCATCGTGTATGCTCAGAGCACTGACTCGTACCCTAGTCAGCTCAGCGTATATCCACCCTAGAACAAAAGTCCTTCTCATCCACCCCTCTTATCTCAATTTTCAACGACAAATCCAAATTCAATATCGAAATTTCAACATGTCCGCTCCTGCTGCTCCCGAACAAGCCAATATGCACAAGGATGAAGTGACCGGTGAGATGGTATCCAAGTCGTAAGTTATTATAATTCTCAATCCCAGCTTTCAACTCGACTCCCTTGATATCCTGGAATCGTGCTTATATATCATACACACTCAATAGCGAGCTCAAGCGAAGACAAAAGGAAAGAGCCTTAGCAGCCAAAAAAGCTGAGAAAGCTGCTTCTCAGCCTGCTGCTCAGCCCAAGGCTGATAAGGGACCTTCGAAGGCTGCTGAAGCTGAACTGGATGCTACTGTAAGTGCGTTCTCATGGCTGTTCCCGAGTGTGTCATTTGTATCTGTCAACAGAATAGGACAATATTACCATTTAGGATCTTATCTTGTCGTTCCTCGCTTGAGATATCAGAGATGGTTTTGGACTGGTCAAACTGTGACTAATAATGTGACCTCTTTCTTTACTACAGGCCTTCCGAGAATTGCGAATCAAGGAGATCCAAGCTCTCAGAAAGTCACAATCACCCAACCCTTACCCCCACAAATTCCATGTCACCCAATCTGTCCCATCGTTCGTTAGAGAGTGGGGTATTGAGGGTAAAGTGGAGAAAGGTGCTCATGTGACTGATGCCAAGCCAGTGAGTATCATCCTCACCATACCATCAATACCTATATGAAAGCAGATACCTTCGCAAGGGTCTGACCGGAGTGGAGCTAGCGAGATGAAGACAGGTAGCGGAACTGACCCAGATGATTATAGATCTCCCTCGCTGGTCGAGTTCACACAATCCGAGAATCATCCTCTAAGCTTATCTTCTACGACTTGAAGGCTGATGGTGAGAAAGTGCAAATCTTGGCTCAAGCACAGTGAGTAGCTGTCACCTATTCATTTCACCTCTTCCTCCCTGCAAATACGTGACAGATCGTCTCCGATAGCACAGTCAAAGGATCAATATGTGCTGGATAATGCCTTGCTGATATATTGTATAATGATCTTAGAAACGCCGCTTCAGTCGACGAATTCATCTCCTCCCATTCTCTCATCCGACGAGGAGACATAGTCGGAGTGACCGGTATCCCCTCCCGAACCAAAATGGGAGAACTTTCATTACTCATCTCCTCTATCCAATTGCTCTCACCTTGTCTTCACCAATTACCAGGTAGAGAAGGTGTACAAGATCAAGAGACCCGATACAGAAAGAGATACTTGGATTTGATCATGAACCAACCTACTAGAGATATCTTCATCACCAGATCCAAAGTCGTCAACTACATTAGAAAATTCTTGGACAACCTCGGATTCTTGGAAGTTGAAACACCAATGATGTCAATGGTAGCTGGAGGAGCCACTGCCAAACCTTTTGTCACACACCACAACGATCTCAAACTCGATCTTTTCATGCGTATCGCTCCTGAATTATATCTCAAGGAACTGGTCGTTGGTGGATTAGATAGAGTATTTGAGATCGGTAGAGTATTCAGAAACGAGCAAATTGATATGACTCATAACCCCGAATTCTCGATTTGTGAATTCTATATGGCCTATGCGGACATGTACGATCTCATGGATATGACCGAATCGATGATATCGGGATTGGTACAGTACTTGTACGGAACCAACAAGGTCACCTTCCACCCTCAAGGTAAAGGTGAAGGCAAAAAATCTTACGAAGTGGATTTCTCAACTCCATGGAAGAGATTCGATATGATTGGGGAATTGGAGAAACAGTTGAATGTCAAATTCCCACCTGGAGAAACATTACATGATGACAATGCCAATAAGTTCTTGAGGGAGTTGTGTGAGAAAGTGAGTTTTCGTCTATCTCGTGGGTTGTTTGGTATCTATATACTGTGGCTAATTGCGTTGTCTGATTGATTTAGCATAATGTTGATTGTTCTGAACCCAAGACCAACGCTAGATTACTTGATAAAGTGAGTATAAGTTTATTGGAATTGCGAGTTTTATAGCCATGTTGGATGGATATTGACTTGATCTTCACTTATTTTTACAGCTCGTTGGTGAATTCATTGAAGTCCAATGTGTCAACCCATCCTTCATCGTCGGCCACCCACAAGTGATGTCTCCCTTGGCGAAATACCATAGATCTAGACCTGGGTTATGTGAACGATTCGAGGCTTTCATGTGTACCAAGGAGATCTGTAATGCCTATACCGAGTTGAACGATCCTTTCGACCAAAGGGATAGATTCGAGGAACAGGTCAGACAAAAGGAAGCGGGTGATGATGAGGCCCAAGGTGTTGATGAGACTTTCTTGGATGCGTGAGTGATTCTCTATATCTCGTATGTGCATTTTGTGACGTGCTGATGTATATGACATAGCCTCGAATATGGTTTACCACCTACCGGAGGATGGGGTTTGGGTATTGATAGATTAGTGATGTTCTTGACTGATTCAGCCAACATTAAAGAAGTCTTGTTGTTCCCCGCTATGAGACCTGTTGTAGCTACTTCTACGGAGGCTGTCCCTCCTTCTATCACTGCCACTGAAGCTGCCAAGGAAGGTGGAGTGGTTGCTTAGGTGACCAGTGTGTAGAATGTGATGTATATGCAGGTGTAGATACAAGTTAGATGGATTGCTTTATACGGCTGGGATCCCCTTTTCATGCATTCTTCAATATTGCTCGACGATATTTCAAATAGTCTCATTTGATTTAAGTTATGTCTGAACATAAAATGATTTATACATGTACTGTACAAGATACTATCAAAAATGAACATTAAGCACGATGAGAAAAAAAAGGAATATACATATAAATAATCGAAAAGAAACGTGAACGTGGAAGATGGAGAGAAAGAATAATAATATGTATATCTTCGTATTCAACTCGATCAAAGTAGAGATCATCTCACAATCTCAGGCCCTCTTCTTCCTTACCACCTACATTATTGTCCATCCTCTGCAACATTCTCGATTGGATTCGTGTTCTGATCCGTATGATCTTCATGTTCAGCTTGAGCAGCCGCAACAGCCGCCACACCTTCCGCCATCCTTCTCATCGCTTCCTCCAAACTCATCTCATTACCATCTTCGTCCCTCAGTCCAGGCCCTGCGCTGGGTAAATCCAATAAAGCTCTAGCTAAACCTTCATGAGAATGTATCAAATCCAATTCACTCTCATCCCGTTTATCACTGTCATTCTGACCTAGTAAATCATGAGATGAAGCCAATTGAGCAAATTCATTATCCACCTCTGAATGCTCATCGATTATCATCCCTCCCTCTCCTCCTCCTTCTCCTACTCCATGTCCATGAACGGATGAAGTTGAAGAGGTAGGTAACAATCCATCAAGACTATCAACCAATGGTTTAGAGTTTAATTCCATTATCATCTGTTGATCTATCGATGGGCTTTGGCTCTGTCCTTCTTGTTGATCGATGACTATCGAGCTTGGACTGGCAGATTGTGAAATGGTTGAGTCATTGGTCTTTGAACGAGATCCGGATTTAGCAGTACCACTTGATGTCCTTTTGGTAGATCCTTTAAGTACCTTGTGATCTTTAACTGGACCCTTCAATTTACGATATCGATTATAGATATCTGGGTATTTCACTTTAAGTACTAGGGCCAGGGGTGGGGGCATATCCGGTTCGAGGGTTGTGGGGTCCGCAGCGACTTTGGCGAGATACTATTTGATTGAGAGATATCAGTTGTGTTCATTCCCAGGACGATCTTTAGAAACCAAGGGTAACCAAGGCATTTCTTGATTGTATGGATGATTGGATAAAGCACCACTCACAGCTTCTTTTTCTTCTTCGGGGATACTAAGAACTTTCCTAATATCATCTAAACTCTTCCCAACTTCAATCTGCTTGGTTAACCAAATATCGATTGATTTAGGTAATCTACCACCTTCAATATCCGTATCTGAGAATGGATCTGAAAAAGGTTAAAAGCGAATTAGATTGAAAGTGATTCTCACCGACGTACAGGTACATCGTGTTGACAAACTCACCATGCCCTTCATGTCTCCAGTGATAGACAACCTTACAATCCCCCGATTGCATCTCAATCAATATGACTCTACTTGCACAAGCGCACTTGACCGATTTCTTCGTATTCAACCTTAGTTTCTCTTTAGGTAGGGAAGTGGAATGTTTCGATTCGTATGTACCCGCATGATGGCATGTGAAAGTGACTTTTTCAAATACGGGTGATACCCTCTTACGTCGACGGGTTTTCAAAGGTGGTGCAGCAGCTCGTTCTTCAGGTGTCATTGCTGTGAGTTGTGTAATTACTTGATCAGCGTTATGTCAATCGTACACATCGAATGATCAAGGGGGTTCACAGGACAAAGATCTAGAAGCACTCACCTTCCATACTCTTGTTATGAGCCCTAATCCTAGATTGTAACCTCTCCGCCGACCTTTTATCAGGAGTAGTCGTTCGTCTTTGAACGAAATGACACCAACTATTCTCTGCATCCAACCATCGGAGGAATTGTCCTCTATTTGGGAATTGAAGATATAGAGGTAAAGGGGTACTACCAATTTGTCTATCGGGTTTAGAGAATGGTGCAATATGTAAAGTTGGATTTGGGATTGGGTTACCTTCGCTTCCGAGTTGATCGTCGTCCAATAATGTTTTGGCTCTTTTGCTTGGCCTTTCGTTTACATCTTCGGCATCACCTTGTTCCTGCTGAGTAGGTATATCGTCAGAATCAGGCAGGGCAGTATCAATTCGAGTCAAGGCTGCAACTGCATCAGCAGCCACCTGTGCTTGAGCCTGTGCTTGAACATGATCCAAGGATGCTTTGATCACTGCATCTATATCTTCCTGGGTTGGGTGTCCATGTTCGTTATCATCGACTTGGTCGTTGTGAGGTGTAACTTGATGATTATGGTCGTGATCATGCTCATGCTCATGCTCATGTTCATGCTCGTCTATGCCCACTCCTGCGAAGAACTCGCTGGACGCCTCTAGAGATGGATCGATATCGAAGGAATGGATGTCATTGGCGGCTGCTAGGTTGAGTGGTGAGTGAGGATGGGTAGATTGGTCTTCCATGTCTGGCACAGGTGGTAGGGTGGACGTGATAAGTGGAGGAGGATGGGATGTTGATGGTGAATAATGATAAATGGGAGGAAAGAAGAAGAAGATGGTGATGGAAGAGAGCGTGAGGGGGGGAGGGGGGGGGGATAAAGTGATACCATGAATAAGGAATAACCAATTACTGTACTCGAGATTGGAAAAACATGTTGCGAGTGAGATGCATGTGTATCGCCGAAACACCGAGCGAGTGGCGGGGAGTGGTATCTGTGCAAGTGGAGGTGAACCATCATCGGCTTTGACAACTTGACATTACGTCTGTGTATGAATCCCATTCTTCATGACATACTCCGTATTCACTTTCATTCTCAGCTAGATACAAGCTAGATACATCTGATACCCATCCCGTAAGAGTCTCCCCTCCGGTATGTCCGATCTCTCCTCAAAGCTGGAGCCATTCCTGCTCCTCGCAAGATCGACCAAAGGCGCTGCAGCAGCCAAGATCATCATTGACGCAACCGCCGCGGTGAGCTTCCTCTTTCTCTCGATCTTGAACGTAGCTCACTTGGGTCATTACAGCCCGGCGTATATGTGTTCTCTGAGCTGTTGGGAATTCCAAATATACAAGAGGTAAGCTTTGTGATACTATCGTCTGCCTCAAAACAGTAGGCTGACTTCACTCATCGCAAATAGCTCTCCACCGATCCAACATATCAGAATCATTACCGATTACTGCAAGTATTCGCTTATGGTACTTTGACAGATTATGAGAGTACGTAGCTGCATATCTACATAGAAGAGACGATGATTATCGGCTGATCTCGTATCTATAGGCAACTCAAGTTCATATCCCTCGTTATCACCCACGCATATCCTCAAGCTCAAACACCTCACGCTTGTTTCGTTGGCATTACAGCATAGGGTAAGCTCATCTAGTCCAATCACACCCAACTTCGCAAACCGGGAGCTCATACAGATAAATATGCAGTCCTTGATATACGACCAACTCTTATCAGCCCTTCGCCTCGACACGATCCGTCAATTAGAAGACCTGATAATTGATGTGATATATGCTGGATTACTGGGCGGCAAGATGCACCATCGTGAAAAGGTATTGCATGTCGATTGGGTATCAGGAAGAGATCTGCAGGAGAAAGATTTGTTAGGTGTTCAGAATAATCTGGCGAACTGGTAAGTCCCTGCTCCTTCATCCCCGAGCCGCTCAACAAATCCCCTTGAACACATATACACACACACACACATATTTATATATATATATATACTTACTCGGACGTGTGCTTGATGATAGGTGCAAAACGGCCGAAACACTCCTTACAACCCTTGACACCCGTATACTCGAACTCAAAGAATCTTCTGCTCAAGAACTTGCAAGATCTAACGAATACAAGGTATACAGAGATAGGGAGTATCAAATGATTTCGTTGGAATTGAAGAGCTCAAAAGCAAGACAGGATCCTTTCGGTGATAGAGTTCTAGGTTCAGGACTGGGTACGGGTCCCGCTAAATTCCCTGGGGCTGGAGGGATGAGTCAGGATGCTCTGTTGGCTGCAATCGCCGGTGGGGGAGGTATGGGTGGAGCAAGTGGGAGATTGTGGGTGTGTTCGAATCCCCTCGATCAATTGATGTACAAAGCTGATAGAGAATTGGTAGTAGACCGACACGTAATGTTTCGAGTCCTGATGAGTTGGATGTGAACAGATCGTTCAAGAGATCAAGGGATTAGGTTGTATATCCGATTAATAGGACAGCTCATCAAGCTGATGAGAAGTTTGGATGGAAGATTGACGATTAGATATGAGAATCAAGTTGACCATTATTTGTAACATTCTTTGTATATACATCACTACGAATCATCATGTACTGTACACGATTTATGACTATCACTGCACATCTAGTCGCTCATGATGTGACTTACGTAATACTTGGATTACTCGCAAATCCAAATGATTGTAGTTCAATACTTAGGTATACTGCATATCCCAATCAACACACGTCTATGGATGCTTTAGATGGTTATGGTATCAACTTCATCCGCCATACTCATAATAGCATCAGAAGAGCAGCATACAACCATCAAGATGGTAGCCCCATCCACCCAATCTCAAGCTGAAAAGCTCACCACGCAAGAGAAGTTACTACTCTCTCAGGCGATATACAAGCTGGGAGCTATCTCTTGGCCTGCAATATCGAAATTGTTAACTTCCCATCCATGTTGTGTTAATCGACCTTCGGAGCTGTTCAGTCCTGAAGCATGTGAGGGAATATACATGGAGCTGATGGCTGGATTGGAGATCAACGTGTGAGTGGGCTTGCATATCTGATTGACACGTCGGAGGGTTAACTGACATTTATATATCTGTATTTGGTAGACCTGCACCAGATGCGATGAAACCACAAGGTAAGCACTTGCACTTATTGCAGCTATTAGATCATAGATATCCTTAGCTGGATCACTGATAATTTGTGTATCTCTCATCTGCGTGTCATAGCCAAAACTCACCTTCGTCTCGCCCAGACATATTACCTAAAACGAATGGAAGAGCTCCAAAACACCATAACGCAATATGAAACTCGCTTCAAAGAGCTAATGGGTGAGATAACTTCATTGAAAAGTGGAGAAGCGGATGAATCGATAAGGAGGGAAATTAGGAATACCATTGCTAGGAAGTATGGTAAGAAGCTGTTGGATACCTGGTTTCCTGAGGTGGAAGTTGTTAGACAAGCTATAGAGGATGGTCCGACAACAGCACAAGAAGAAGAGAATCAAACAGAGATGGACAAAGATTCTATAAATGAGAAGGAGAAAGAGAAAGGTGATAAGCTGGATGAGGCTCAAGATGTGGAGATGGTTGATGAACAAGATGAAAAAGAAGAACCCGGAACTGTGGATGGAGATAAGCCAGAAGCTTCAGTTGATACTCCTAAGGCATCTCAACCTGATGCTGAAGATCAACCTCAACCTGATGAAGATACCGAACAGAAAGAAGAAGAAGAGCACAAGGACGCAGGCCAAGAAGATACAGAACCACCCACGGTCGAGGATGAAAATAACACGGAAGACATCGAACCGAAACCTGAGAAGAACATACGTACAATGAAGACACCCCGTCCACGTCGATTTTCACCGGCCGTATCGATCCGATCAGATCTCTCACCAGCTCCTGGATCAGATCTCTCTCCACCACCTTCGGATCATCCTACTCCCGCCCAACATGGTACACGATCCAACAAGCGGAAAGCGAGTGTTCAACCTAAAGGTGCACCAGCATCAAAAAGATTAGGTAGGAGAAGTACTGTCAATCCCCAGCCTTCAGAAAGTGTCGAACCGGAACCTGAACCAGAGGTTGAAACACTACCAGAGGTCGAAATTGAAAAGGAGGAAGAGCCAAGTGAAGAAGAAGAACAAGAAGTACATAATACGAGAGGTAGAAGGAATACAAGGAGGGAATCCACTAGAAATAGTAGTATGAAGAAATCACCCATTTCCACCAAGGCTACTACTAAAGATAATGAGCGTTCACCTACTACCTCTCGAAGAGCACCTTCTGTCACTTCCACTAATCGGTCTACACCTGCGCCCGCTGTAGAAGAAAGAGAACGACGATCTTCAAGGAGAAGTTTGGCAGCGTCGGGTACGGCCAAAAGTAGGGGAATGAGGGATGACGTGGTCTCGAAATCCGTCAGAGAACAGAGTGCGGCGGTGGAAAGTGTCAAAGCTGAAACTGAAGCTGAGGAGGACGGCGAGGATGAAGAGGACAATAAACCTACGAGAACTTCAGCAAGACGTGGTAGAGCTGCTCAGGAGAAGGAAAAGGAGAAGGAAGCGTCTACTCCTGCTGAGAAGAGAGGTACGAGAGCTTCAGCGAGGAGTGAGTTTAGTTCTGATTTACTCTTCAATGACATGGTAATGCATACAAGCAAGGTATCACGATCGTTGGTTGCTTGATGACAACCATTCATCTAAATATCTAGGCTGAATCATGAATTAGTAGCTGATAAGATGATTTGATATTCTTCAGATGCTCGAGACCAATCCGAAACCGAGAACACACCTCGCTATACCCCATCCGTTGCAGACATCTCAGGCGAGCTTGAGACTCCCCCCAACTCGACAAGGCTTAAACCCACCAGAGAACAACGGTCATCTCAGAAATTATTGTATTCACTGTTAGATGCTATAGCTCAACATCGGAATGGGAATGTATTCCAGAACCCGGTCAAGAAATCTGACGCATCGGATTACTATCAAGTTATAAAGAGACCTATGGATCTCAAGACGATCAGGGCGAGGATCAAGGATGGATTGATAACGGGGATAGACGAGTTTGAAAGGGATGTGTTATTGATTTTCGCGTGAGTGGCAATTACGATTTTGAACTATGTTAATATGACGATTTCATTGGAGTTTGGGGATTGAGTAAGGGTTAGTCAGAAACAACGCTGACTTCTGTGTGGTATATATATATGGTAATAGCAACGCGATGATGTACAATAATCCTGATACGCCGACTTATGAGATGGCCAAAGAGATGCTGAAAGCTGCGGAAGATCAGATTGCTCATTTCAAGAATTTGCAACATCACGTTAGTCGATGATTTCAGATAGTATGAGGTTCTTGTATTCGTATGTAACATGATGAGATATCACCTATGTTGAAAGTATCTACTTCAAATCAAACCAAAGCGTGAGGCATGCGTGCATAGCAATCCCAACAGTATTTCGATGAGTAATGGTCCGTTCTAATTGTACATCTTGTGCATGTATCTGAGATGCACGATGTATACATATACCAATCATACTACCAAAACTCCTTCCTCTTCTCCCTCACTGCTCTTGACAATTTCTTTCTATATCCCCAAGTAGATTTCTGTTCTTCCAATTCTGTCAACTTGCTTGCTTTCTGTACGGATGTTTGAGGTGCGACTCTTGATATTAATCGATATTGATCTTTTGGTAATTGTAAGCTAAGGTTTGCATATCATCAGCATCTGTCAGAACCCCAGACAGAACATTCATCATTCTAAATTGAATGGGATAGCAAAAATGGTAAACTTACGCATCACCAATTTCTTTCCTACTTTTACCTTCATTCCTCAACTGTACCATCTTCTCCACCAAATCCTCTGACCATTCCAATTCACCTTCGTAAACCCTTCTCTCGACCATTTTCGAAGCTTGTTCTTCCCCCGTTAACGTGATGCTCTTCCCGCCTAACCACTGTAACAGCGGTGGGACAGCACCAGTAGTGTAGGAAGGTAAAGAGGGTGGGGGAGCGTGATGGAATGTCAGACCTGTATCTTCCAATAGCACCGATGAGGACGATGGGGTGAGTTGACCGTGAATCTTGGGATCGATAGGATGGGAAGTACCGCTTGTAGGAAGGGGTGTCTTGGGGGTGTGAGGTGATTGGAGGACTGGGATACGAGGTGGTCTGGCTCGATGGAGGACTCCCCTGGTCGAGCCGAGGGTGGAGAATGAGAGGAGGGAGAGCAAAGTTCGGGAGGATGAGGCGAGTGTGGGTGAGGCCATGATGGGAGATGTGGACGGTGATCGGACGTGAAGCGAACGTAGATATCAAGGGAGATGGAGTTGTGAGTCGATAGTCTTGCCTTCTCTGCCCGGATGGGGTTCTATCTGTAAAACTAGACGATGTTACGATGTTGATGGTATGTAAACTTATATCGCTGATGAATTGCTCGTAGGTCACTCGAAAATGCTCAACGAAGGAAAACTCGAAACTTGGTTTCTGGGTAAGTATGATATCTCTTTGACGGTAAAAATATCAGGCTGACAAGATCATAAACAGCGGAGATCCTTCCTCATCTCCGCGTGGCATTCAATGTTTGGTTCAGCCATCTCTCTCCTCTCAAATGCGCACCATCGTCACTCCTCACCTCTTTACCTTCTTTCACCCTTATTCTTCCATGTTCTCACTCGATATAACTCATCAGTAATGTAAAGCCATCTCATATCAGTACAACCCAGCATCTCATCAGATGTAAGATATCACTCATCCAACATGAGGGTAACACTCACTTACCGCAGTATTCACTGCAATGAACTTTCTGGACTCTCCTATGGTAGATGGCGAGGTAGAGGTAGTGAATGCTAACTGGTACCAGAAATGTAAAATACATCATTCAACTAATTTTCAATTCTTCATCATTCTCTTCACTATTATTGACATCGTTGATACTGTTGACTATTGACTATTGACTAGTCTTGAAGACAGTCTACCTGTTCAACCGACCACTTTACGATCTTACAATCACTATAATTCAATTCGCTAGTCGAACGATCACTTGATTTTAGCCCAGGAGGCTATCAACATTCTTTATACCACCACACACCCTTCCCTCATAACTCTACCGGCACGATGAAGATTCAGAAGAACACCTCTACTACACTATTGCTTCTTCCCTTATTAGCAAGTTCGACACTAGCTTTACCAGGAAGGAAGAGACATCAACCGTTATTCAGGAGGATATACGGAAATCACAAACGTCAGGATGATAGTGGTGCTTCGCCATCGGGATCAGCAGGAGATGTGCATGAACCTTCTTCGGTAGCTTCTAGCACCGCTAGTGCTAGTGGTAGTGCAGTCGCATCTTCAAGCTCAGCAGAAGCTAGCTCAACCTACAGTAGCACGGACGTATCTCCCTCAGCCTCAGCCTCTGCATCGTCGTCAGCCTCTAATGGTTTATCACCGTACGAAGAATCCAATTCAAATTCAACTACAGGTAGTCAAAATACAAACTCAGGATATGATACCATCAACCCCAATCCTGGAAATGTAACTTCCGAATATCTTTCTTCGTTATTAGAGAATTCAAAGGGCTACGAAACGTTGACTTATTCAGTCTATACACCTGTCACTGAGACTGTTACCAATACTCAAACGGAAGTTCAGATGGCCACTTCGACTGTAACTGCTGAAGGGTCTGAGTCGACGGACAATGCATATCTGGATGAAATTCAAAAAGCAGCTGAGAGTTATGCGAAGAACAATATGGGGGGTTATTTACCTACTATCACGTTGGAAGTGGTATTGGAACCTACACAGGTGAGTGGACTGTTTCATCAAAATATGAATACTTTTGTATACCAGAGGATAGAAAAGGATGGAATGGATCACCGTCCGAGGGAGAATCGAAAACTTTTGGCAAAACGGCACGAGACTAGTAATGGGTGATGATTATCGGAAAGGACTCGTCATTGGGATGATGCAAAGGCTGGGACAAGTCTGTATAGAGGAAATGAAGGAGTCTCACTGATCACCATCTGTTTTTTCTTTGCACCAATACAGGAACCAGATGGTACGTGGGATTATGTCGTCCACATCGGTGCAGACGGCACAGCAACCGCTTCACCGACCTACTTCCCTGCCAATCCCACTTCTACTTCCACTTCCGGTTCCAGCTCTGGATCGGGATCGTCAGACGAAGAAGCCTATTCGTACTCATCTTCCCCTATAACCACCTCCTTTGATCAGGAGGTACCGTCTCCTACTACCTCTTCGTCAAGCAATTCAGGCTCGACAGGATCCAGATCAATCAACATCGCTTCTATAACTTCGGCAGCAGCAGCTCAAGCCACCAACCCATACCTTCAAACCGCTTCTAACATCTACGTCCCAATTTCCACCGCATCTTCAGCCACTACCGCCTCAGCCTCAGCTTCAGCAGGTTCAGGAGCAGATACGTCTTCTTCAGATAACAGTCAGACCTCCTCTTCGACTTCTGAGTCGGGGAGCGACGAGTCTTCTGATAATACTGGAGATGATACTTCCGCATCTGCTTCTTCCTCTGGTTCTGGTACTTCTACTGAAAGTAGTTCAGCTGATAATGCTCAATCAACCGATTACTCTGTTCCGGGACATAGTGAATCAAACTTTGACAATGGTTCAGACGACTCTTCTTCTTCTGCTGCCGCTTCTTCATCAGCTTCGTCTGAACAAGCTACCTCGACAAGTGCACCAGGTCATGAGACTTCCTTTGGCGGCTCTTCACCAGATAGTGATAGTGATTCAGATTCTGGATCTTCCGATTCCGATACTGCTACTACTGCCACTTCAGCTGATCCAGCAGCTACCACTGCTCCTTATCCCGTATGGTATGGTGGTTCAGGCGATGATTCTTCCTCTGACTCTGCTTCTGCTTCCGCTACCTCCGTCGACGAATCTACCCAAACTTCTACCCCTTACCCTCCTTGGTACGGCGGTTCAGGCGACCAAGGCGATTCTTCCAACTCTACCGCTCCTATCGTAAACGGTACAGACCCCAACTTCAATGGTAACGGTACATTCCCTACCAATGTCACCGATCCAGTTGGTGATGTCACCGTCCCAATGGTCAACGGTACTTCCCCCATAGACATTAACGCTACCGCACCTATCGATGTCAACTCTACAGCTCCCGTGACCTCTACTGATCTCCCTATTAATGCTACCGCTTCCGCCACCGCTTCCATCTCAGGTGTCTTTAGCTCTGTAGCTCCTTCAGTAACTGATTCAGCTTCTATCGCTCCTTCAGCTGTTAATTCCGGATCAGCAGGTTCCCCCTCACCTTCTGCTTCCGTTTCCGCTTCGGTCGCACCCTCAGCAGCCGATTCAGGAACTTACGGTGCTCCTCAACCTTCCATGACCAGCTCAGAATCTGCTTCTAGTGCAACTTCCTCTGCTGTCGATTCAGGTTCTGCCGGTCAACCATCTCCTACCGCTTCTTCTTCTTCTTCCTCCTCTGCCGCCGCATCAATCTCACCTTCTATTGAACCTTCCGCCATCTCATCTTCTGCAGCTGAATCGACACTTCCCACCGAATCAGCTTCCGTCACTTCAACTTTCACATCTTCCGCTTCTGAATCAGTGATCACCTCATCACCTTCGTCAACTGTCTCTGTCGAGGAGAACGATAATGGAATCGCTACTGAATCAGTAACTTCATGGACCACAGTGGACATCACCATGACCCTTACCGCATCTTCTACCGCCCCTACCGCTTCAGCCACTGCTACTGCTACCGCTTCAGTAAATGCTTCCATACCAGGAAACGTCAATCTTGCTGAACCAGTGACAGAGTCTGAGTCTGTTTCCGAATCAGAGACGGCAACTTTTGATCCTACTTCAGCAGCTAGTGATTTCGCTTATCCCCCACCTGAAGAGACCGCCTCAGTCTCAGCTACTGCATCTTCGACTTCGACTTCGGACGAGGTAAACCCAACTTCCTCCGCTTCTTTATCCGAAGAAATTATCCCTACTTCTTCCGCCACCTCTTCTGATGCCGAAATAACAGCTACAGCCTCAGCCACTACCACTTCATCAGCTTCCGATCCTACCGAAACAGATTGCGACGAAGATGAGACCGTAGCTGACTCGGATGTTGTAGAGAGAGGATTCGATGGTGAGGATGAATACGAAGTTGTTTGGGTGAATGAAGAGGACGTTCAACCTGAATGGGAAATCTTGGCTTAAATTAATTTATTCGATTTTTCAATAATATCTTATTTTTCTATCGAATGAGAGATGAAAAATTCATCATTTCGATGATATTCGATAAGTTTCAACTTATATGGACTTTTAATGATTTTTATAGTTATAGTCAATAGTTAACTTGAATAATACGTATATATTATATATACATACATACTATAAACGAGAATGAATGACTCTGGTAGTCTACTTGAAACATAAACAAAGTTGCGGATCTCGATGTTGCAAGCAATCTTTGAAAAGACTAGATAATTTACAGTGTAACACGGCTCAACCTCGTAAACGGAAATTAATGTCTGATATGCATTTAAACGCGGTGCAAATGAGAAGCTGTTAACGGAGTTGACATAAAAATGATGGGCTCAGGTGGCAATCTCTCATCCAACATCTCGATTCGAACCCGAGCCTCAAAAGCACTCGGTTTTACTGTGAAAATGATTTGACGCTCCTCCTTGAGCCCCACAAAGACTGCCAGAACAGAGGGCGGGGCGCCTCCAGCAACTTCTCTTCTCGTATAGTTTACAGGCGACGCTGATCATCATTGAGAATCTCTAAATACATATGGTGAATACATGGCTGTCATGGAATCAGAGGAGCGCTAGAGTTGTCTGAATCTTTAGGCTTATCGGACTTAAGCTTAAAACGCGAAATGCATATTCGCTAGAATGCCCCATCTGCTGTTTCTTGTTCATCAAGTCAACTTGGGAGTCATTTTCTCTTTACTCACGAAAGGATGGATAAAACAGAGAGAGCAAAAGGGAGGGTGGTCCCTTTCGCTGACTGAATCGGACACGAGCCTTAAGAGCACTCATGCCTGCCGCGATTTCCTGTGTCATCGACGGCATCCCTCCCCTCACTCACCGAAATGGATGAGGGTGCCAACGGACCTTCAGGTTGGATTATAACCATGGTAAAATACGATATCGAAAAAGGCACCATATTTATCATACTCTAATGCAGGCCAAAAAAACGAGGACACAGGTTCTCAGCTTCCCGCATGATGAAGTACTCCTAATTCACTTGGTCTATTCCACCAACTGTGGGAGTTGAAACTGTTCTATGTCGCATGGACCCTTAAAAACCGTTACAACCTCTGCGAATGATGTATGACGACCATTGCTTGTCAATTGCTATCATTCTACACTGAGAATACCGTATCAGCCGTCTTTGACCCCTTGGAATGAGATACAGATTGCGAACCATATGCTATGGTCAGTTTACAGCGACAATATAACCGATTGATATCCTTCCGATTTGTCTCTACCAATACAAATATCTTATCTGGCCTCTTTTTCTGAAAAGAAGTCTTTCCATTTGACACACAGTGGTGTGGGAAGTGAAAGTAAGCCCGCAGATGACAACGAGCTATGCGAGTCTCCCCCCTGTCTCCTATTTTGGACACACTTGATGGGGCTGATCACTCGAGCTTGGGAGAAATAGTCAACGAGATCAAAGCTGTCAAGGATAACAAATCATTATTAGTCGTAAAAGCAGAGAAAGGAAAGGGTAAACTGAAAAAGGATCACTGGACTGCTGTTGTAGGTCACGAAGGTGGAGACAAAGATGATACGAGGTGAGTCTTATAGTCTTTCATTCCAAAGCTGGCAGCATTTCCGCTGATTGACGATCATCTTGACTTTTATTAGAGTACAATTTTGGGACCCCCAACAGAAAGAACCTTTCTGGGTTGACTTTGATGATTTCGCAGATAAGAGTGACAGTCTCTCTAAGATTGGGAACGAGAGGGTCTCTGCATGAGAAGATAGGTCATCTTCTTCCCTTTGACTAGGTTGTATGTATCGAATATTCTGTCTGCTTGTCTACAATATGGCAGACGCCTGGTCCATTATGACCAAGAATATCTACTGGACCACATGGCTATCGTTGTAGGTTCGGTGATTCGATTACGTTTTACGCTCCGGCTTCTGCGGAAGACACACCAATTTGGCATAATCACATCATCGAGTTTTCTTCGCTCCGACAGGAGCATCCGCATTTTACAGTACAGCTTGAAGGGGATTCGCTGCCAGATCGAAGCACCGGAGCTTTGTTTTCCCATTACTCAGAGTTGGGAACGCAGACAATCCTCTGTTTAGGTTGAAGTCTCCGCGGTTTTAGTGAACTTCTCATCAGACACCGGCGGAAATGGGTAAAATGTGAAAAAAGACGCCGCATGTGATCGAGAGAAAAACGCCTATGACGTAAATTTTATACAGCACTTTGATCGTTTTGTCATGCCATATGGGAACTTTCCTATCTCTTACCCCAAAAACACCTAGAACCCCATGTGGGCACCAGAAGCTCTTTGCAGATGACTGCGAGTGAAACACAGTTTTCTCTATTGTACTGTGTGCCTTTCTTTCAACGCTAGTCTCACTTCAGCCGGTGTAATCTTCTACCTCTTGATGGGATTGCTTTGTTTAGTGTCTATTTTTATCACGATTCCACATCAGACAACGTTGGAATGTTGTTCCGATCGCAGAATGCACCTCATGGTCTGTCGTATTTTCATGTATTTCCAATAGGCCCGACTCCATATGGGGTATTCCGGAAGGCAATGAACATAACCGAGGGGATGTTCGAGGAGGAGGACGGAAAGAGCAACCTGATATAAAAAGCCTGAAGACCCATGGGGCCAATCGATCACCCCCTAAAACCCATACCTAGAAAATCCATCACCATGAGTAACGAAATACAAGCCGCCAACATACCGACTCCAGTGGTTGAGGCCAAGTACGACGCAGGCGAGAAGGGTCAGATCGAACATGTCAACGATGTTTCGGTCGACAAGGCTGCAGCCAACTTCAAGGCGGATGCGATGGAGGCTGAGAAGATGGAACATCAAATGACTGTGATGGAAGCTGTTAAAGCCTATCCGATGGCATGTTTCTGGGCTTTTGTTATGTCTTTCTGCATTGTAAGTCTGCCTCTCCAAGACAAGTTGGTTTACTTTTCCTTCTGCGCTATGACTGACTTGTTTTGGTGGTAGGTGATGGAATCATACGATGTCTTCCTTATTGGTAATTTCCTCGCCCTTCCTGCCTTCGCAAATAGGTTTGGTGTCTTCGACGAAGCTGCTGGAGAATACGTCATCGCCACCAAATGGCAATCTGCCTTACAAGTCGCTGGACAACTAGGAGCATTAATCGGTGTATTCTTAGCTGGACCATTGACTTCGAGAGTCGGTTATAGATGGGCTACGTTGATCGGTCTAATGGCTATGAACGCTACCATCTTCATCATGTTCTTTGCCGACTCACTCCCCGTTTTCTTCGTCGCTCAACTTCTCGAAGGTCTTCCCTGGGGTATCTTCATCGCCAACGCTCCTGCCTATTGTAGTGAGATTGTACCTCTTCGCTTGAGAGCACCTGCAACTCAGGTATTACAGATGTTCTGGGCCATCGGAAGTATCATCGTCGGAGCGGTAACTTACAAATACAATGTCAGACTCGACACGAGTGCATACAAGTAAGTTTGTATTCATGAGGAATTACTCTATTCAAATAATCCAACTGACAAGTGATGTGTTAGAATTCCGACTGCTCTTCAATGGATGTTCCCTACTCCACTTGCTATCCTCATGTTCTTCGCCCCCGAATCACCCTGGTGGCTCGTTCGAAAAGGACGTCTCGACGAAGCTGCTCGATCTGTCGAACGACTCGGTCGTAAAGCCAAACTTAATGCTGGCGAGACAGTAGCGATGATGCGACGAGTTATTGAACACGAGAGTGAGGACAAACCAAATTACATCGAGTTATTCAAAGGTACAGACTTGAGACGTACTGCAATCGTTTGTGGTATTTATGCCGCTCAGAACCTCGCCGGAAACCTGATCGCCAATCAGGCTGTATACTTCTTTAAACGTGAGTCTCACTCCCCTTCCTTCCCTTTTTATCACTCGATCATATTGCTGATTGTTTCTAATCAGAGGCTGGAATGTCGACCGATACCGCTTTCGCCCTTGGTCTGATCACTTCGGCTCTTCAAATGATCTTCGTCATGCTCTCATGGATCCTCACTACCTACTTTGGTCGACGACCCATTTACATTTATGGAACGTTATTCAACGTTGTCATGCTCTTCGCATTGGGCATAGCAGCTTCAGTCGGTACTTCCAACGCGGCTTCCCAAGCTCAAGCAAGTTTCGGTCTGATCGTCTCTGTCATATTCACATTCGCCGCTGCACCTGTATCGTGGGCAGTTATCGGTGAAACTTCTTCGATCCGTCTTAGACCACTTACGACTGGTATTGGTAGAGCCACTTACTACATCATTGAAATCCCTTGTATCTTCTGTAAGTGAAATAGAAAAACATCCTCGCTGTTCCAGAACAGCCAGCTGATGAAGCGATGGATGAAATTGTAGTGGCATCGTACATGCTCAACCCTACTGGTGGTAATCGTGAGTTCTGCACTATTGCATACCCCTTGATTGAGCCGAGCTGATTAGCGATCTGATTTATAGTCGGGGGAAAATGTGGTTACGTATGGGGAGGAACCGCCTTCGCATGTTTGGTAACTGCGTACTTCTGTCTTCCCGAGATGAAAGGACGATCTTACCGAGAAATCGATATTTTATTCAGACGTCGTGTATCAGCTAGGAAATTCGCAAGTACCGAGATTGGTCCTGAAGAAGATGATTAGTTCCATCATTGTATATACATACACATCTATCACAACGTAACAGGTGCCGACAGTCGAGACACGGCGGGTCTTGTCAGAAAGCAGATTACTGTAAATTGGTTCATACATATACTGTAGGTAGTGCTTTCAGTTAGGATAACAAGGTAAACATCTATGCAGATATTCTCAACTCTTGTTAATGGAAAAGCACATCGTATCTTTGAGACAGGTGTTATAAGAAACAAGGTTTCCCGTCCACTTCCAAATCCACCAAACCTTCGAAAGCAGCTTCTGTGCCCTCATCTTCAGGCTGGGGAGACTCTATCTTGTGTGAAGTGCTTCGATCTCCAGCGAATTTACCGAAATTATGTGAAAGGGGCACTACACCTCCTTGATTCTCGTTAATGAGATAGTACATTGGTCCAGTCCACGAAATATCGCCACTCGACAATTTCTCAGAATCAGTCATGAATCCTCCTGCAGAGCCGTGAGGATTGAACCACACTGCAAGAGTAGGCGTGTAATGACCTCCTACGACTTCACCCTGACCTAGATGAAGGACAGTGACAGTCACTGTAGGAAGTCCACCATCTTCGCTCTTCGACACAGCTTCAGATGGCGATGTTTCAAATTGTCGTGAGGTGTACTGAGAGAGTCCTGAGAAAGAGCGATGGACACTCTCAAGTGACTTCCACATTCGACGTTCGAAATTGGATGGGTTGTACGTCTCCTTTTCCTCTGAATCTCTAGGGACGATCAAATCGGTGAGTTTAAATGGGACAATGACATCTTTCCTATTATTTCTGTGACTGTTGACGAGCGGTATCCAGTTTTTTGAGAATTTCGGATTGGTCTCTGGATCTGGACCTCTACCGTCGCTCATACTGAAGCTGTATATCGCTTGTGGTGGGTGAAAGATTCCTTCGAGACGGTGATATTCAGGATTAGGCCTAGTAAAAAGCCTCACTTTGTTTAGTGAGCCGAAAGTCACACCATCTTGGGTTTGACTCTCTCTTGATGGGACCTATGGTTCATTACCTCCGTCAAAATGATGATGAAGATTCCGATTCTGGTAGAGATAAGAGTTGCCACTTACTTCGATCGTATCCGCCAGCTTAGTGCTAGTTTTCTCTGTTCCAGCACTGGACGTGAGCATGGATAGTCTCGCCGAGATACTTCTGAGTGAGGACATGATGTATTGCAACTGTTTCTTGGACTGTTGAGGAGATATAGAAGCTTTCATAGATTCAAATATGTTTGCATGATACATATATATGTAAATATATGTGACGGTCGTCCCAGCCTTCCGATCGAAGGTAGCAATTGTGAAAGGATACCAATGACCTCTGAACTCTGGCGAGAGGTTTCTGAAAACTTGCTGACTGTCTTAAAATATGCAATCTCCAGTTTGACCATCTGATAAATTGTCTCAAATCAACGAACGTCAGACCACTGAAGTATAGTATTCTTGCCCTCGTATCTTACATGCAAACCCTACGGTTTCACGTTCATGCACAGCACAAGTATCTTGCCACCTGTGCTTGGGTTTGTCACAATTCAAGTACTCGGGTGGAGGTTGTCCGTCGGACCAAGCGTGTGTTTCTTTAGTGTAAGTTAGTGTATCTCCTTTCATCCTCTCATCATTGCGATGTCACCAAGCAGTGTTCATACTGGGTATGAGATCACCCAATGATGAACTTGGAGCTTATGTTCGGTAATCGACTGTACTAGATCTGGGCGGACGACATATCATGTCTCACGAAGTGATATACGACTACGTCGAGTCCATCGACCCCAATCTGACTTGTGCGATATGTCAGTCAGCACTGGTCGACCCAGTGACGACCATTTCGTGCAAACATACTTTCTGTAGGGACTGTATCACTCAAGCGATAGCTGTCAACCCACAATGTCCGATAGATAGATCTGCTTTGAATATGAGCAGTCTGAGGGATACGGAACAGCTGGTGAAGCTTGTGAGTATCACCACCCATGATAAACACACCAGTCAAATCCTGCCATCTTTCTCATTATGTGAACCATCGAGAACGTGGAGCTGATGTCCATAAAATTCTATAGATGCTAGATGAACTGAAAGTAAAATGTGCAGCGGAAGGTTGTGGGATGGAAATGCAACGAGGACTGTTGTTAGCTCATTTAAGGAGTTGCCCAAAGGCTATAATCACTTGTCAGGATGGTGATTGTGAATTGTCCGTGAGTCCCTTCTTCTCGGTAAGCATATCATCTCATTTGTATTGGTAGTTGATGACGCTTCTGCTGGGATAGATGGCTAGACATCGGTTACCCCATCATAGAGCGTATGAGTGTTTTCAGAGGAAGATGGAATGTAAGAAATGTGGGACTATGTTGGATTTCAAGGACAGGGCGGTAAGTTGATACTACTTATATCTCCACATCAGATGATCTTCGTGATACCAAGAAACTCATGGTCCATTCTGTGATGATAAGGCTCAACTCAAACCTGATTGTTGTGAAGAGCCTGCCACAACATGTGAAGTATGCAGTGAAACTCGTAAGTACCTCTACTTCTGCGCTCATCTAATAACATGTCCACCCCATCTGACCTATCATCGATTCAAGTGGGATCCGACAAGCATCTTCATCAATGGACCTGCCCTCAAGTCCGTGTAGCTTGTCCACACACCTCGCGAGGATGTCCAGCCATTATCCCTCGTTCAGATCTCCAAACCCACCTGAACGCATGTCCATTCGAAGGGTTATCAGGATTCTTCGAACAGAACGATGCGAGGTTCAGATTGCTGGAACAGAAGAACGAGACTCTTCAGGCCGAAGTGAATCTTCTAAAATCTGAATTAGTCAGTACCAGGCCAACTAGTTCCAGATCACCTGGATGGGGTCACGAGGGACTATGGGGTATAAGAGGTAACGCAGGGTTGAATCATTCTACTTCTCAACCTGCTCTCAACATTCCTAGCGCTCAGCATAATCATAGTACACAAATGGACCAGCAAAATTCACCTTCAACACCTGTTGCCCAATCGCATAATACTCAACTACAACCACCTTCACCGGATAATACCGATACTACTCCTAGATTGACCATCCCTGTCCCTCAGGCTGAACAATCACCATATCCGTCTCCCTTATCGGTATCATCATCACCGCAGAACAACGGACTATTCCACGATCAAGGTATCACTGCTCGAGCTGCTGCGGACTTGGCCCACCATAGGTCGATGATAGCTCCTTCATTCGGATCACATCAGTCGTATGCCGATTGGGCATTTAATCGCTTATCGTCCATCAACATGCCTAGCGTGGAAGATGCCATTCATGCGCTGAGGGCTAGTGTGCTGCAGTTGGCTGGTGGGATGGATACGATGGAAAGGAGGAATGAAGTGTGAGTGGTTGTCTCACGAAATGGCCTTCCTCATTCATCTATAAAAATATCATTTCTGGGAAATGAATCCGGCAAAAGCAAACGCTGATCCTCATTCCTATTGCAGACGCACTATGACTGAAAGTCTGAGAGTACTAGAAGAAGTCGGTAGTCTGAGAGCTATAGTGACGACGATGAGAATGCGTGAGTCTCCCACAGCCCAGCTCCACTACCTGATGTTTTGTTTTGTCAGAACTGACCATGTGCTGCCTGCATTGCGTCTACCAGAGGTGATGATGGCGCAACCCACCCGAACGCCTCTGACACGACATCCCAGTACACTCTTTCCACCTCCCAACTCACATCTACCCATACCTCAACTGACCATACCCATCAACCAAACTGTCAATTCCCATATCCACTCTCAAATCGATCGGAGCCAGGTTCCCCATCATGATCATACATCTGAAGACCACTCAGGCGAACCCGTATCGGAAGATACATATCTCGATCCTGACCGACCCCATTCCATAAGGGAATCCCATGCGTTCTCCACCCACACCAACAATGATGCGGGCAGTTCGACATCAAGCTTGATCACTGCATATAACGCTAATGGACGACGTGGCACGGGAAGGACGATAGGTAGTGGTGCTGGATTGACGGGTAGGACCGTTGCCATTCCACCTCCATCGATGTTGAATGGTATTGGAGAGGGAGGCGAGGGAAGTCAGAGTATGGGAAGAAGTGGTAGTAGTGAGTACCATACTGACATTGATCTTAGCTGTACAAATTGCCATAATCATACTGACGGGGCAATTTGGATGTGATGATAGGGTTGAGCAGAGCAAACCCGATGAATCTGATCAGGAAACAACCTTCAAGGTTAAGCAATCGACCTAGGTTATGAGTAGAGCATTTCTCAACGACAATAGGAGAAGCTGGTCTTCCCAACGATTTCAACGAATAACGAAACAATAACACCTCTTTCAGTTACGACCCTTATTTGTCTGTATGATAGCTCTGTGCATAGTCTTGTGTATGTTGATATTTTGATTGTCCAAATCGCATTCCATTGGTACTCCACCTATGAGTAGATAATGCATGCATTTGTCTGTGTACATAAAGAATGTAAAGACCAACAAGCTCTTTCATATCGTACCAGGAAGGAACCTTGCAGTTCTGTCAACACGATCGACGCCGTCCAGCCACCTACTTCTTCTTCCCCTCTTTGGGTTTGAAGAAATTAGTCAACTTGGCCATATTATTTGTATTGACTTTCTTCAGTGCCTATGAACCATTCGACAAGCATAGTTAGTACATAGTACATAGTACGGTATGAGTATGAGTATCCCAAAAATTCTCGTGAACTCACTTCTACACCTTTGGACGAAGCTGGTGCTTTCCGTTTAGTCCCCTTGGTAGCGTTCTCTTTACCTGATGCTGTGGATGGTATTTGAGATGCAGCTATGGAAGCGGCTGTGCGATTTTTAAGGTGGGTTGAAAGTGGTGTAAAACTGTATATGTGAATAATAATGTATGAGAAATGAATTCGATTCCGGGTTTTGTCCAGAAATAAAAGTCGACTCACTCGTATGATTCAGATAGCTGCTGGGTAATAGGATTTGGTAGATATTGACTCAGATGTTCGATGGCAGCTTGAGTCCTAGCCACTGAAAGAATAGAAAGGTAGTTCCTCAGTAGAGGCCTATGCTTACCACAGTTGCGTTTTTCCACTAGACTCATCCACCCCTAGTGAAATAGAAATTGCAATTTTGCAACTCACACGCTCTCAAGTCTTGGAATTCATCACCCATCAGGCCATCTCTCCCTAACCCTCTTACTAGATGATCGAATTTCTCGAATTGCTCAGGTTGCGAGAAATGTTCGATCTTCTTCTTCAAGTGGTTAATCACGATAGGGATGGAAGGTCTATAATATCTTTGTGGAGTTGAGGTCGAGGATGATGGAGAAGATGAGATGGTGGGTGTCACTGCAACCGAAAATCATTGATCAGTATATAGACTCATACAGAGATGAATTCATGTTCGGGTTGGTGAGAGATTTCTAAGAGAGATAGGCAATTGATTGATTGACGTCACGCTTCTTGATAAGTAAGGTGATAATCCCATACTCACCTTTCTTTTCGCAACAAGCTTTGAATACCCTCTTTACGCATTTCAACTTCAGCAGACTTTCTATATCCCTGTTAAATCCTGATGACGAACTAGACGATTGACCAAGTTTGACAGGTTGAGTGAATGGTTCAGGAAGGGAAAATCGAGGTAGGGAAGATGCGGTTGATACCAAGTCGGAAAAAGGTTGGAATGATTGAGCGTTGTTCTGATAGGGAATATCAACGTTATTTTTCTGGCTGAGATAGATGAATGGAAGACGTTGGATGTTGATCACTCACACCACCGCTTAGAGCTGTTATGATTGGGATCACCAAAAACAACGGATCGATAGAATAATGTATCAACATGTCTCCAGCTATTCGATGAACTCAGTACTATCAGCTTCACTTTTGATCGGAAGGATAGATATCCGGTCACTGCTAAGTCATGAAGGCGAGCTTACCATCAATGGTATCATCACCTATAAACCATGTTCTCCGCTGCGATCCGTTCAATTTGATCACTTCCAATATCGAGCTCTCACCATTGGGCAAGTACAGTTGCGGTTGACCTATATAACAAAGCTATATCAATTCCCCACACTGAAGCATGTTGAAGCAATGATTGAAGCAATGATTGCGAGCTGATCACATACCTGTACGGGGATGAGGTAATCTTAAATATCGGTGTGATTTCGATAAGTCGACATCTAGCGTCGATGAACAGTATTGATCAGAGAGCTGGACTGGCATAGGGCGAGGGGAGACTTACCGTCCTTGATGACAGATATGTACTCCATTGTGAGTTGATCTTCGTGAGGCTCCGATCCCACAATTCTATGACTGGCTTGTATCTATGGTATATCCTTGCAGATATTGATGAGGATATAGGACAATCATGTTGACAGTGAGTAGCGAAATCAGACATCTTCAACTGTACTCGACGCGTCCAAGCTAAGCTGCTCGTAATGTACACCACGTGGGAACATCCTTTGGAAGCGGCCGAACACGCGTCCATGCATCTTCTATTGAAGCTGGTCGTCTCTCATGCATGCATTGTTCATGGATCCCAAAGTAATAGTCTAATAGTAAGTGTCACATATACAACGCCAGGCTTACCCAGCCCATTTGTATCTGCTGCGACCGGATCTCTGTATTAGGTTTCACATATTCAACCACCTAATCGACCCAAGCTCCCGTAGATTTGTGCCAATCCTATCGATCAAATAGAACGGTCAGATAATGCTCACCTCTCAGCAGGACTATATGCTCACCTCGATACCCTTTCCTGGTCCATAATCATCATAAGCCTTAGCACCTTCCGGAATAGGCACGTGGCTAGGACATGAATCCCTCTTGATAGCCCTGATGGTTTCTCCCTCGGGGATGGGGGGAAGAGGATTGGGTTTATCAATACACGATGCGAATGGGTAGATCCACTATAGATCAACGATTGTCATTAGTCTTCAGCCGTCATCCAGTCGTCTCCTTTTAGTAGATATAATCCCAATATATGATAGATTAGGGTTAACTCACATCAGCCCATTGTTCATCAAAACACCAAAGCATCGAAGAACATTCAGTGCAAAAAGCTCGCTCGGAACCATATCGTTCTTTCGGACTATCGTCCTTATCGTACGACTTGACAGCTCTGTATTTTCTACATCACCACACCCATCCCCAACATCACCCCGAAGCGATTGTTCAGCTTATGAATGGCGAGTCAAAAGAGACAGAAAGAGGTTCACTTGATCTTATCCTCTCCTCTGATGAACTTGAGAGTCTTGGTATTTCCCATGATATTGACTGAACCCATGTATCCCCCGACTTTACGACAGATTGAGCATTGGCATAACTATCCATGGGGGATGTACTTTCCATCAACATGACTCTTTTGACTTGCGTCATTTTCATTCCAGCTTACCATATACGGTACGGGAGTATTAGACTGGAACGATAATCGGTCATAAGCTACTATGGAGCTCATTTCGACAGTCGGGCCAAGCAGCTCACCTCGAGAGTGTATTTGACTGCTTTGCAGTGACATGATCTATCAACAAGAGGTCAGTCACTGCAACTCACCCCACGCAGAAACAGTCAGCGGACTCACGCTTCAAGAAGGACTGGCATGTTGCTAGCTGAGGTATGCAGATGACCGCGGTATCTTGACCGATGAAATTATAAACACAGCTACAGTGATAGCAAATTTAACTGCATACTCACATGCGCCAGCGTCAGCACCAGGACCTGCGTGAGGGGTGGAGTGAGGTCAACCCCGAGCATCATCCATCCACCTGGACCGGACCACCTCCACCATACGCACCATACGGAACACCGAAGTAGAGCAGGGGTATATCCACGTCATGTGGCCATTGATAATGATACATCCGAGTGCGGTGATGTCCGTCTGTTTGGGTGGCAAAAGATGGGATGATCCGGAACGAGTAGGATCAAAGATATTAGATATTTCTAAAATCAAAAGTCAAAAGTCAAAACATGAAATGTAGGAGCTCCTCTTATCCTCGTCAAATCACATACATACACATATATATACATCTCACCGACCACTTCATCAGTCAGCCAGTCAGATTAAACTGGTGCTCCTATCGTCCGTCGTTCATCAACAACATCGAGATACAGTATGGCTTTCTCAGGAGCGTTGGTAAGTCATCACTCTCTCCTCCACCTGGCTTGATCAGCTAAACTGTCTGACTTGATCTCAGACCATCACGGACTTGGACGATTTCCTTACCCCCTCGCAAGCATGTATCATCCCAGTGAGGAACAAACCCACCACTACTGCGGAAGAGGGATCTGTAAGTTGTTTCTTGGAACCTCGCGCATCAGTCGTTCGGCTGACAGATGTCGTCTTGTATTGTCAGACTGAAATACAGATTGACTCCAATAACAATTACTATGAGGTATCTACATACCCCACGGACAATGTTAATGGTGGACCAGGACCATCTACACTAAATGGAAAGAAGGCATTGGAAAAAGCTGAGATCAACCTGAATGACTGTCTAGCATGCAGGTAAGCTAACACTTCTTACCTTACTGTTTCTGCTACATATTCAGCTTACATACTTTCACCAATAGTGGATGTATCACTTCGACAGAATCATTGCTCATCACTCTCCAATCCCAAAACGAAGTTCTCGAATTCATACAATCTAATCCTACGGCTTTGGATCCAAACGCACCCTGTCATAAACCACGCTTACCAATCTTATCCATATCACCTCAAACGCTCGCTTCCCTCTCTGCAGCATACTCTTCCGCCCAATCACATCCTACCATCCCACTTCTAGTGTTGCTTCGTCGAATTAGAGCATTCTTGAGTAGCCCAGAGAAGGGAGGATGGAAAGTGTGGGATACGACTTTCGCTAGACATATGAGTTTGAAGGAAACTGTTGTGGAATATCATGAGAGGAAGGATAAGAAAGATAAAGGGAAATCCACCGAACTACCCATGTTGGCAAGTGCTTGTCCAGGATGGGTATGTTACGCTGAGAAAGCTCAGGGGGATATGCTGCATCTCCTTAGCAATGCTAGGAGTAGTCAGGGGATTATCGGGGCATTAGCAAAGGATTGGTATGGACATAAGACGAATCACAAGTGAGCCAGATACTCTAATGATCAGATACCAGAGGTGGAAGCTGACCTTCTGATGATGATGATGACGACAGACCCAATGAGATATATCATGTTAC
The DNA here is from genome assembly GCF_036426115.1 of Kwoniella botswanensis. Classification (NCBI taxonomy): domain Eukaryota; kingdom Fungi; phylum Basidiomycota; class Tremellomycetes; order Tremellales; family Cryptococcaceae; genus Kwoniella; species Kwoniella botswanensis. The sequence goes on along the minus strand of NC_088599.1, from coordinate 13,892,504 downwards.
CGCTATGCCATGCTATGACAAGAAACTCGAAGCTTCACGATCCGACTTCTACTCTTCGCTATATTCGACCCGAGACGTTGATTGTGTTCTTACCACTGGTGAACTAGATTTGTTATTACAGGAACTAGGATTCGACCCTTATTTATCTGCACCCAACGAAGCTACACCATTTTCAGGACAATCTGAAGAATCACCTTTTCCAGAACTGTTAAATCATGAGGGATCATCATCCGGATCGTACCTTGCAACTATCATACGTGAAATTCAATCATCTCACTCCAATCCTACGAAGATCAGTACGAGGGAGATACGTGGATCTACTGATAATGTAGAATACCTCATACATGATCTGGTAAGCGGAGAAGTGCTTTTCAAGGGAGCGAAAGTATATGGATTTAGAAATCTACAGAACCTAGTGAGAAAAGTAAATAAGGAGACCGGTCTGGGAAAAGGAGGTAGATCAGGTACTGGAGCGGGCAAGTTGAGTTTGGCAGTTGCTGCTCGACGTAGAAAAGCCAAGACCGCTACTTCGGGAACTTCGGGAACTTCGGGAACTTCGACACCTGGTGAGAGTGGTTTATCCGATGTGGATAGTATATCGTGTTTGTCCCTGTCAAGTGGAGAGGATAAGAAATTGGATTTCGTAGAGGTTATGGCATGTCCTGGAGGATGTGTGAATGGTGGTGGACAGATGAAACCCGTTTCTACCAATACCGCAGTTAATGGAACAGAAGAGAAAATGGAAGTTGATGATGAAGGGTATACTAGACCATTACCTGATGATGGAACGGATATTGATATCGACAAAGCAAGTAAAGCGAAAGATGGGTCATTGATTAACTCTGGTGTAGAAGAAGGTATGAGATGGTCAACTAAAGAATGGGTAGAGAAAGTTGAAGCTATCTATTGGAATGGATTACCTACTCCGCCACCTTCTCCACCACTCGAAGCGTCAAATATCAATTTCAAACTATACAGATCCGAACTCAATGGTCATGTCGATGGACCAGCTCAAACAAATGGCCATGTGGACAGAAACCAACAAGCCGATCTGATCGCTGAACAGATTGTACAGGATGTATGTGGGAATGATTCGGCTAAGAGGTGGGAGTTCTTGAGAACAAGGTTTAGGAAGGTGGAGAGTGATATCTTGGCTCAAGGTGGGGTGACGCTTGAAGCCGTCAAGTGGTGAATGTTACTCATATGTAAATTTTATGGCACAATATGTATCAAGTCAGCGAATGCATGTGATAGATGTTAGAATCAGTGGGATTAGGTGTGGACAAATGGTCAGAGACATCGATTTGTATCAGCTTTCGATTGAATTCGAACAAAAGAGAGAGAGAGCTTCCGCAAGTCCAGTTGCAGCATGTGTTACTGTGTCTGAATTTTTATACGGGCCACACAGTACCATGGGTGGAGCCAGTAGGATATTCACGATTACCTTGAAGAAGACCTTGTCTAAAGGCTTGATCGGTTCTGAAAATATCGTGATGGTCCGTACTTCCTTTTGACATTGTTCCACAGACAGTCATGATGTAAGTATCTTCATCATCAGGACTCGGCATGAGAGTACAAGTCCTACCGCTCAGATTGTCGTCGAAGAATACAGTTCGACCAGCATCTACTTCTGGTCCCAATACATTTTGAGCCAAAGAAGGAACGAAAGTGATTTTATCGCCGTCTTGTGAGTATCCACTAGACTGTAAGGTACATGTAAATTTTCTCTAAATTTTTTACCTAAGATCCTTCTTTCACCGTGGATACCCCCCATGGCAGTCATTTCGGTTGTCCCAGGGCTTGGTTGAGCAGACCTCATGGTATTAGCCAAATTTGTTCGAAAGAAGATTCTGGTATATTTTGAATGTTTTGCATAAGGCTCATGAGGAATAATCTCATATAAACCTTGATCATCCCAATTGGTATTTGACAAGTTGAATTTCTTATCTTTCATTTGTTCAGCCAAGTCGCTAAATCCGACTGTCGATCTTGACTTCGGAGAGACTTCAACGACTGTGAAGACTCTGGGGGCACTGATGATTTGACCTTCATTTCTGCTAAATACCAGATTGCACGAGAAATCATCAGAGAGGTCTGGTCGGTCGTCTACTTCCTCTTCCACCTCGGACACAGCCGTGACTCCAGTCGCGTCAGGAACGGCAATAGCGGTGGTTTCGGTCGTGACGTTGCCCCCGAGGTCGATCAAGTCGTCTGTGATCTCCATCGTTGTTGCTGTAGAAGGTGCAGTTGTAGGAGAAGAAGGAGTAGAGTCGAGCTCCATATTTTCCAGGTTCATATCCATGAGGGAACTTGAAGGCTGCATAGTTGTGTTTCTCACGCCTGTGAATGATAATGTTGATATCGCAAGAGATGTGATTTGTCCTAGAAAAGAAATATGCGCGATTGTTTGGTTATGGTAGGAAAAGAAAGCTCAAAAGCAAACTTAGACTGTTGGAGCTCTGTTCGAATGTAAATGGGTGGGCTTGTCTAATGTATTTATACCTTTTTTGTGAGCGCCAGTCAGCTCTCCGAAGCACCTCTCATCGCTTACCTATCAGCTCGCCTTCCCACAAGAATCTGCCCCTTACAGAGAACACCTGGTCTGATACATGTTTGCACTCCATTGACATGATTCAATCAAAGGTGATCACAGCTTCCTGACGCAGAAAGGACCAAATGCCCAGACAAAATCGCCATCATGGCCGATGTTAACGCATCATGACCGAGGATATGGAACCTGTGGAGCTGTTTGAAGTGTGCAGCCACAATGGTAACCAGAAGCAGGCAGACATAAGTTGGTGTTTCTTGACTCCGAGTTCAAGTGCTTCGTAGGTTCTTGTATCAAAGTTGTACAGCTTGCTGAAATTTGAGAATACCAAATGAGCTGTTTAGAATGACGACAGTGGGCTCTATAATCAGTGAGATGTTTCAAATTACCCCAAATGGCTATGCTGATACGTCATGCCGTCCCTCTTTCCAGGGGCCTTGAGCGACTTCCGTTGAACGACTGTAATGATCTGACAATCTTTTCTTGCTTAGAAGGCAAGACGCAGCTTCAAAGGAGAATCTCATGGCGGGTGCCACATTTGCCTACCGTCTTCGACAATATCGCGGATATACTAACACTGCATCGGAACACCTATTCTTGTGGTCTGCAGCATGACACCGAGAAGGTCTTCAGACTATATACTGTTTTATCGTATGCATAACCCCTCATCTCCTACTCGAACCTTTCTACTATGGGTTTCCATGTTTTCACTCTACTTCATCGTCTGACTCCATTCCCCATTATTCCTTCACCTCTTATGATGTCCAGCCCGATGTCGCAACCACTTCTTCTGCTGATGAAGAGGTACATGCTCGAAAGCGAGTCACTGTACCTAAGCCTGAGTGGCGGTGGCAATATTCTCGCTTGCATCCACAACTGAACGTACATTCTCACTGATGAGCTCAATGATATTATCCGGACAATTCGACACAGTCGGAACTTCCTCATTAGACTCAACTACGACAAAGTGCCTTTGTTTATCTTGTCCTCGGATCGGGATGATACTGCATTCGACCTCGGTAGACTGACCTTGATCTTGTTCACTCTTCTTGGTGAAAGCCCAATGGGAATAATCACCTTGTGAATGGGTAATCTCCCGGAAATTTGAGATTCGAGAGGCCGATAATTCGGATGCTCCGTGATACCAGTTATTATTAGCCGTTATGATAGACATGGTGAGCTGCGTATGCTGTAGGCGCTGTTTTGAGTTCAATCACGGTGTTAAGGGACTTGGTAGCTAGGAGAATTGGCTTCGATCGATGAGGAGTTGTCTTTCAGTGTGCATTGAGCAGATCGAACTTTGACAAGTTGCTGTCATTTATACCATAGTCCGGGAGTCAACATAATAACACTAAGAGAAGGAAGCACAAGTACAGTACAGTGACATCACGCGCAGCCTCCATTTAACCCATCGTGTAAGCCTAGATCGGCGAGCACGACTCTCTTCCTCACAAGGGCAAGCATCTAACACCGAGACATATGACATGTGCAGTCATTGTTCCCCCGTCTCGTGTGTCATCCCTGCATGCATCCTGGTACATCGGAAATTCTTGTGGCTCTTGACCGAGCAGATCGGAACCGCGCGTTCATCGGAAGTGCTCAATATAGATCACCCATGATAAGCAAGTTACGAGAGCACGGCAGCTGACCTAAAGCTTGGCCAGTACCTTGATCTCTAGTAAGGCATCTTAGAGGACAATGAACCAGCTTCTTTCACCGCGCAACTCTGGACTCCTCGTAGCAATACCAACTGATACTGTAGTGTTGTCAAAGGAACCTTATGTGGCAGCTGTAAATTGGTTCGCGCAATCAAAGATTTCCACAAGCAGTCTTTGCGAACCACAAGAAAGAGTGACAAATTACATTCCACACATACAATTTACTTCGGACACAACAAAACTTCCGGAACACAAGAATATTTGAGGGGCTTTACAAGGTTTTACAAGGTTTTACAAGGTTTTACAAGGTTTCACAAGGTTTTCGCTAACAACGGAAAGATAAATACCGGACTACAATACAAGTACAGGGAAAAAGAAGAGGAAAAAGTTGACACTGCTATGAAATTACGGTAGAGATGTTTACGATATAGCATTGATTGACGCGATGCCAAGTCGAACAGAGTAAAATCTCGGAAGCAGATCCAGCACTTGCTATCACTAGCTTATACGGAGGGCCATCCTGAGCCACCACCGAGGTTGGTGTTACCACCTGAACCGATGTTTTGAGAGTTGGCTAACAAAGTTGTGTCATCAGCCCGATACTTTATGACCGCAGTTCACCAGAGGAATATGGCTTACAGTTGCCCTTGTTGGTGGAGCCAGCACCGGTGTTTTGGGATCCCGCACCAGCACCGGCGAGGTCACCCTTGGAGAAAGCACCGGCGAAGTTACCGTTGTTGTCGGTTACTACCAATATATGCAATGTCAGCTACTGCTGGAGTTGGAGGGGCAGCGATACTCACAGATGTAAATATTACCAACGGTGACCAACTTGTATCCAGGAGGAACAGTAGGGGGAGCCTTGGTGACACCTCGAGCGTTGAGGTCGATGACTTCGACTGGAGCAGCGATGGCTCCGAAGGAGAGGGTGAGGAGAGCAGCAGTGAAGATGGTTGAGAACTTCATGTTGGCTTTGATTCGATTTGATTTGTTGTTGTTAAGTCAAGGTGAGCTTTGGTTGAATTGTTGTGTTGTGTTGTTGTGGAATGTGTTGAAGAAAAAAAGTAGAAATCGAACCAATCTGAAGAGGGGTATTTATACCTTTTTTCGAGTTGGTCTCACTCAGATTCCTTTTCACAAATAAGTGGAGAAAGCTAAGTGTAGTAATGAGCGTTCAACCTATGAGGTTTCGTAGGTCTCATCTCGGTGTCTGATCACTCCTCATCCTGTGAACATTCACACCCGTCATGAACCTACTTTGGGAAGCGAGATCAGACCGAACATCATAAAATCATGTCGTCGCCATCGAGCTCCAATACTCTTTTTGCAATTTCAGCCCAGCAAATTCTTTTAGTAGATAATTTGGATCGTATACATAATTCAATCACGAAAATTGACGAGCTCTCCTTGTGTTTAGATAATTCTTTCTTCTTTCTCTTCTCTCCAACTTCAATGAGCGACCTCGCCAAGCCAGGAGTGAGGCCGTTGTGACTCTATTATCCACTTAGTACCTCAATGAGTATCCAGATGAAATTCCCCATTTGAATTCGTCACTACGAATACTGCCACGAGAGTCTAAGAGTACCGAAATTATCTTCAATATTACAAATTAAGAAAAATCAGCTCCATGCCATGTGCTGCGGCGTAGTACATAATCTTGATAACCACGTTCCATCTCGACATTTCGCAAAATCGGAGCAGGCTCCTCCGCCGGATGAAGGATGCATACTTCGGTCTGACGTTACCTAGTATTTCGTTAACTAATTCTGGAGCCGAATGATCCTTGGTCTAGGCCCCACGTTCATCGAGATCATTGAAAAGCTCCAAGTATAGAAAATATAGCTTAGTAATCGAGGATGTTCTCTTCAACGACAGACAGGTGTCCAGTCGAAGATCTAGTCCCATGATGAACTTTAGCCTAGTTCTCCCGGAAGTAGCGCTGAATTCAACTACAATATTCCCTCTGTGACCATCTACCTCATAGCTTTTCAATTATGCCAAGACAGATACTCCAATATAGATCGCACTTACGAGCGATGAAGGTCAGTGCGTCCAGTATGCTCGCATATGTGAGAATTCTGCAGTAGGGAGTCCGTAAGGTATCTTTAGCGAGATTCAACAACGTGAATAGGATATGTATGTACGGGTAGTGTGAAAAGGATATTAGGAGATTTTCGTAATCGATAAACAATCGGTACTAAGGTGAATTTTAGTCTTGTCCAACTCACTACATCACATGATCACTAGCTGGATCTACCTTACATTGCTTGGGTTATCCGCAGCCCCACAATCGATTTTGGGAACGGTAAGCGTAAAGTCAAATGTTTCAATTCCTCAATATTGGAGTAAGCAGTACGGGAGAACGAAAGAATGGAAAGTTTCGGTTAGACTCATCCGGAGGGAGTGCGTCTCAAGCAAAATTCAAACATTACCAAATCTATACCATACTGTAGTCACCGGATGTATAACATCAAGTTATTCTTTGAGAAGGCAATGGCCGTAGCATTCCAGCTTAGGCCCCACACACGATTCAAGTTCAGGCATAATGTAGACATGGACGTAAGTAAGGAAATTACGATAATGAACGGGATGATTTTCAGGTACAATAGAAATGGATCAATATACGCAACTCACTAACCGGTTAGAAGCCTATTTCATGGGAATGGCAAACGTTATTTACTCTTTTTTGGGAATAGGATTATCTGATCTTTCACCATCAATGGTGCTAAATTGCGCCAATAACAGCTATTCATAGCTAGTAATTTCCAATGAAAGACACAAATTTGATGCATTGGTGTGAGTGTTGGGAGTACGAAGATGTCGATCTGCGCTGCTTGTGCGTATCGTGATACAATTCAGGTTAAAAGATGGAAGTCGCAATGTGGAGTGGAGTGGGGAAGTGTGAATGTTGATCACGGGACTTGACAGAGAAGGGTCCTTACGGATGAATTTGGAGGTGGACTCGAAGACGTGGCGAAAACACCTCCTTTGCTGTTCCCTTCGATCATGCACATACTTGATGCTGCCTGGGTAACAGTCGTTCAAAATGGACAGACAATAAATCTTTGAGCGTCTTCTTGTAAGCCTCATTTTAAGGACGGACCAAGCCTGAGCCGAGGTCACCATGCGAAATTCCGGATCTTGAACATGCGGACGACACAATTGAGAGATGAGTCACAGCAGTCACTGGCAGAAGAACACTGGCAGAAGAATACTGGCAGAAGATGTCGACTGAGATACACGGTTAAAGGAGATTTAGCGGGTGAGAAAGAATCAATCATTCTCCTTTCTAAAAAGACAGTCCTTCAACGTCTTCTACGTCATTACTAAGTCAGCTCAAAAAGATGACTTGTTCATAGTGAGCATGAGGATGCAAGTCCAGCAAACTATGACCATGTCTTTTGACAGGCCCCTAACGAGCCACAACTCGCTTGACCCGATGTACGTTCTTCAATTGTATACAGTAAAATTCTGGCTCCTTCTCTGACATTTTTGTACATATATATGAACACTGATTCCCAATGATCATATCCTCCATCCGAACCTAGACCGACTCAGTTGTTCACCCTTAAAACTACCCTACAAGCCATCCACATCCGCATCATCAGTCTCCAACAATTACCATCCGAGATTTTAGTGGTCCGACGAGACTTGTCGATCAAATTGGACTCTACCTCGTCTGACGGACAGCTTCCCGAGGTTATCAGTTTGAATCCTCCCGATTTCATCGGCCCAGAGGCTCGAGACAGCTTCCTATCCTCGACCGATGCCCATGGGAGATCCAGAACGTGTTCAGGATGGGAAGTTACATGCCGCAATAAGGTAGGCGATCATCTTCACTTTGAGGTACTTACAGGCGGAAGTAGCAGTGTATTATGAATCGCAAGATGTTATAGAATGCCTAACACCATGGGTCCGAGTCTTCCGGATTATTGGAATGGTCAGTCAATCTATACCGAGATGACGTTGCCGTGGGGCATATTCAGCGAGCAAGCTAGGGGGATGCCCCACATGGACGGTCACTGAAGACGCCATATCCAAACTTAGCAATGATCTATCAGACTTATTCGGTAGTGACGATAGGACCGTTCAGGCTGATACTTTCAAGAGCAAGTACCTTTCCCAATTGCATCCAAATTCAGAACGCTTTGTAGGGCATTCTATCACTGCTTCGCCTGATGTCCCGGGAACTTACTGGCTCACAGTCTGAGAGAAAGCCGAGAATGTGGATGAGGTATTGTTCTGATTCTGTCGGACGATCGTCCTACTTGACATTTATACTGTGTGCGTCAGTAGCGAATAAGATATATACCGCAAAATAATTCGATAGGGCCATAAATGTATGCATTTCAGCATAGTAGACTATCTTCATCGGTCGCATAACCCTTACTGTTACAGACTATCAAAGAATGACAGATCCTGAGCTGACAAACCCCCTTTCCCATTATCCTGATGTGGACCAGTAGCAACACCTACCGCCGGATTAGCAGGTTGTGGTGCAGGAGTGGTAGTTCTAGAAGGCTGTAATGATCCACCGAATATCGGACTATCCAGATTACCAATACCCATTCCTATTCCTACCCCAGTCGTACCGACGGATTCCGCTCTCGTGTTTTGGGTAATAGCATTCTCGTCCAAAAGATCATTCGATCTCGAATTGGGTCTACCAGGTGGAGGAGGTTTAAGGAATGGGAATCCCGCTGCACTCCCGCCTGCCGTACCTTGGGATTTCGGTGGAGGAGCAATAGCAGGAGCGACGGGACTTGGAGGTGCAGGCCATCTTTTACCTTTCGTGGCTGATGCTCCCGCTATCAAGTTGAGAGTGGGTGTATGATCCAATGATCCAGGTCGGGCATGATTAGCGGGAGTAGATAACGTTTTGCTATACCCTGGTGCACTGATTGCCGATGATCTGACAGGTGTCTGGGTTTGCGTTTGCTGTAAGTTGGATGGGATTGCTGATGGTCTCGCGAAAGCATGTGTAGATGCATGTACGGGGCCAGATATAGTCGTGGTGCTTTCGAAGGCGGAGAAATCACCGAAATCGTCAAATGTAGACGTTGACGCATGTTGAGGTGTGCCGAAATCATCGAAATCTCCAAAATCGTTGACCGGGCTTTTGGCCGGTGTAACAGGAGTCGGCTTGTTGACGAGGGATGATATAGCTGGGTTGGATGGTGGAGGTGGAGGAGGTGGAGAAAGTGAGACGGTCGGTGTATTCGAGCGGGAGGGTACAAGGGGAGGAGCAATGATAGGTGTTGAAGGCGATTTGACGGTGGGTTCAACGGGCGCACTAGGTCCAGAGTTGGAGTCGAGGGAGAGGAAATCATCCCATGCATTTGAAGGTGATGATATCGCCTGAACGGGGGACTGTACAATAGAAGATGTTGATGGCCGAGGTTGAGCTGATCCATCGAAGTTAAGATCACCTAGTAGGTCCATATCAGTTGGCGGAGGTGATTTCATCCTAGCCACAAATCTACCACTGCTTGATCTCGGCGCGGGTGAAGCAATTTTAGGAGGTGGAGCTAAAGGTTTCGGTAGTTGTGCTGGCTTGGAATTCAGCAGACTTTCCAAAGAAGCTATCTGTTCGTTCCGACCGGGTTCAAGAGCTAACAAGTCTCCTATTCCTTTCTCTGGCGGTTTCAATGATGGAACTTCCGATAAGAAAGAGAAGTCATCTGCTGATAGTTCCAGATCTTTATTGTTGTTCTCCTCAGTCTCTTGAGTGGTGGTTTGTGACTTGTTACGCGATAATCTACCAAAGAATCTTGATACCGCAGAAGGAGCCGCTTGCACAGGTTGTGAAGGCTGTGCTTGTGTTTGCGTTAATGTGCCCGAAGGAGCCGAATGTCCGATATCACTGTTGACATTTGCCCCCGCAGGGGCAGGAGGTGCAGGTGAGTTGGGTCTGGATGAGGCGATTGAGATAGATGGTGCTCTTGAAGAGGGTCTGGAAGAAGGCTTGATATCTGTTGAATGTCTCTCGTTATTCAGATCAGGTGATGCCAATGATATCGACTTCCTCTCTAGAACCCCTCCACCTGATGTGGTCAGCTGTCTTTCTGGAACAGGTCTTTTGCCCCAGAATGACCATCTGCTTTTATTCTGCTCTTCTTGTTGGGATATGGCATCCTGTGAGGGTGCATCTGGTTCACCGAGCATCGATCTGCGGGTCCACGATGGTTCCAATTCGGAACTGGCCAAGGCCAATGGGTCAACCCTAGTCGGTCGGCGAGATGTGGTCGTGGTTAGAAGAGAGGTCGAAGGAGCAGGGTTCGGCCTTTGTAAGGCGTATACGTATCGTTCGTGGGTCATGAGAGAGGACAGAACGGGAGGGTAGATATTGATGTCGGGCGGTATAGCTGACAGAGAGCGTAATCGATCGAGACTATAAGAAACGACTCGTCAGTTTCATACGATCTGGCGAAGAAGATGCAGACTAACGTATCATCCTCAAGCTTCTTCACCTTTTCCTCAAACTGCAATTCCTCTGCACCTGTCATCTTTTCTAATTCTTGATGGATCAGACCACCCAGTAAATCTGTCCAAGCCTTTGTCAATCCATCTATCTTGTCCTGTGGCTATGTACAATTGGACATCAGCATCAAAACTTCACTTCAAATACCTAATTTTGAGATCATACTTACAGCTCTTTCCTGCTTGACACGTATCTTCCGCTGAGCTTCTTCCCAATCGTCATCCCCTTTCGGTCCCTCTTCCACCACAGGCCTCGCGGCGGGTTTAGCTCTTCCCCAACCCTCCCCTTCGTCTGCTTCGTCATCCTCGTCCTCTTCTTGAGGGATGATAGGCGATTTGAAAGAGGTTTGAGCTTCCTCGCCAAAAGACGTATCACCCCAGGAAGTATCATTCTTTCCACCCCCCCAAGACAAATCTTCTCCACCCCATCCGCCTGCATCTTTCTTGGCTGCGATGGTGCTAGGCCCAGCATTATTGCCCCACGGATCATCCCCTCCCGAGCTGAAAGACGGTCCAGCTGAGAAACCGCCAAAGTCGTCCCCGAAAGAAGGCGACTTGGGTATTGGAGTGAGATTGGTAGAGGTGGAAGCAAAGGGTCCATCATCAAAGGTAGGAAGCGGGACAGCAGGTGGAGATGCAGCGAGGGCAGGTGAGGATGCTATATGAGGAGAGGAGAGTTTATCAGGAGAGACTATTGCAGATCGTACCGAGGTATCCTGAAGATCAAGTGATGTCGGTAGAGGAGAAAGGTCTTTGACTGGCGATTCGCTCGATTCGCTTGAGCTCCAAGTGGGTTGTTGATTCTTTGGTTTGTCGGGCTTGGGTGGTGATTCACTTTCCGCTGGTGTAGTTGACTTATCCTCCTCAGTATCATCAATTCCCCAAGTTGCATGGTCCTCCCCTCCCCAGCCGGGAGTCTCGACTGTACTCTCCTTCGGTTCTGCCACTTCTTTCTCTTCATCGTCATCATGTTCAGGTGTTTTCTGTAGGTCAGTCTTGGTCGCATGCGTCACACCCCATGGATCAGAGTCGTCGAACCTTGGTGGAGGTGTTGTCCTTCCCGCTGAGGGTATAGTCATTGATATCGACGAAGATGGCTTGGATGGCGTGGACCATGATAGCCCTGCCCATGGGTCGTCCATCATGGGCTATGACAGAGCTGTACTGCGATAGTGATGTTGTGAGATAAGTTCAAGCTGAGGATGTTGATAATGGTGGTGATGAGTGAAATGCGAGTGGACTGTGGACTGTCGGTGAGTGTCGCGTGGATCGCCGTGAAGCTGTGAATCGTACATTTCACCCTTTCTTCACTTGTCTTTGCGTTCATATCACCCATAGCATACGACATATCGTCTTTACTTCCACTGATAGCATAGTAGATGACCAGTCCCGGCCTATCTGATACTTATCAGCCAGATCAATTCCCTCGACAATGTCCAAACCACCCATAACCACCCCCACAAGCAGCAATCCCACTAAGAAACATCGACCCCGTTCATCCTCCTTATCACTATCTATCGCTCGTTCTCCCTCGGTGCTCTCATCAGGTCTATTCTCCCCTTTATCCCCTCATCCGCAGCAGGACGAAGAAGCGCTGGAAGATGAAATACAACATCACCCAAATGTATATGGTATCCATCCGTATGGTAATCAGATGAGGAGGGTTATCTCCGCTGGCGGTAAATTGGATCCTATACATGATGATGATAATATTGAAGATATAGTTGGGGTAAAAGCAAGTTCTAGTGTATCTCATCTACCATCTATCATCAACAAATCACCAAAAATACCGATCTCAAATACCACAACTCTATTTAAGGGGCTTGACGAAGAATTGGATGATCATGATCAAGAACATGTTGATATGGACGATGGTTCTAGACCACTATTACAAACTAGAAAAGTATCTTTTCAACCCCTCACTTCAGCTCGGGATATTGAATCAGAGATGGACAACTTATCAGAATCAGATGTACGTAGTCAAATAACGTATGAAGGTCCATTTCAACCTCCCGACTCGAAAGAGCTATTATCGATAATGTTTAGTGTGGTAGGTGTGGTGATACTGGCTGTCGCTGCTGGATGTACGACGATATTCGACTGGGTATTATAACGCCGTGCTAAAAATTTTAGATCTTAAAAATCGGATGAATAATCGTCTAATGGGGGTGGAGACCGGAATGATGAGGTTGATCTATCGATCCGACTGCCAATATGAAGCGAAATCATGATGGCTCATAACACAGTATCAGCCTTGTTCCCTTCCGAACTTACGACAGAGGGACTGAGGAACTGGTATCTCGATAATCCTCAATACTGCGGCATAATATAGCAAGACATGCTTTTCGTGCTCAAGTTACGGGAACAACCCGTTCGGCTGGATCACCAAATTGGTATCATTTGAAGCCTTAAGACCGAATCATCTCTCTCGTCATGAAAACCTTTTCCAACAAAGAGGTTCGATCCTGGAACTAATTGGCTTTATCGCGTCGGACGACTCACGATTATTTCGAGAGAACAGATTCACGCCAAGTTGGGAAGGAAGGAACTGAATAGAGAGAGACAATTTCATCATCATACGTCGTGCGTCACACATAATCAATCGTGTATTCTATAAAAGCCAATGCGAATGCTAAGATATATATATACAAATAGGTCAATACAACAAAGATCAGACAAAAATCGTTATGTTGGCAGCTAAAACGAACCCCTAGCCCATCAACCTGATAGATTAGGATTTCGAATGAAATCATACAATACGCTACATCTTTGAGATACCTTCGCGCTCAACTTCCAGATCCGCTCCTCTGCTTCTACTTTGATCTTTATTCCCTCCACTATGCGCCGCAGAATATACTTTGGAGCTTAGTTTATCTTTGACATAACGGCCGGTCCGAGCGATCTTGAGTTGGAAGATACCTTTGTGCTGTGGATGGTGAAGTTGAACAAGGATAGAACATTGACGAGGTAGGATGTCATAATGTGAATCGGCGAGAGAAGATGAATTGTCAATACAAATATGAGCATGCAACCTTGTATTCCGTCCATAATACTCGTACTTACCCGTTTATGCAAAGCATGCGAATGAGCTCTCCTTTCCGACATCTTCTTTTCCACCTCCAATTCATCTTCAGAGTCATCCACCAAATCTCTCTTCCCTTCCTCATCCTCATTATCATCTTCCTCAACATCACTACCACTATCACTACCATCACTACCACCGTCATCTTGTTCTTCACCGTCAGAATCACTTTTCCCATCTATCGCTTCCAATTCACTCCTAACCCTCTCACCTTCATTCATCTTATCCCAACCCATTTCCACTTCTCTTTCGCTCTCCCAGACTTCATACACCCTCTTGAACCTCATATTTCTTTTAGCCACTTTTCTATGCACTCTACTGACTCCAGGGATAATCTTAAACTTCACTTCAGCAAAACCCAATAATGGTACTCCGTTGACTCCACCACCAGAGGTTCTTGTAGAATTGATTGAAGAGCCTGAGATAGATTTCGACCTTTCTCTGATGGAAGCAGGTGAATCCGGCCATGATCTCCTTTCTGCGATTCTTCTCCTAAAACTTGGTTTCCTCTCCACTCCCACACTTAAAGGTGGACTCATCAATCTTCCCTCACCCTCGTCTGTCCCATCATCATCCTCTTGATCCAATAATTCTTGAGATCTCATAACTTTTTCTACGTTCTCAGTACCCCAAATCCCAATTTTACATTCCTCATTCCCATCCAGCATCTTCCCCACATTAACCACTCCGATGCCCATTATCCTCTTCTTCTTCAGCACACTCGATCGTTGAATCAACGTAACGAGTAGAGAACATGAATGTCTATACATTATAGCCAATCTTACACGTTTAGAGCTCAGATCAAATTCCATTTCTATCTCTTCATCTAAAGATACTTTCGAAGGAGATTGTATTCTTTCTAAACTTGTTCTAGCGGATGTAGGAATATTCGTAGATGAGGAAGAAACTTGATCGGATGAAGTACTTAATTCGTACTTATCTGAATCTGTTGAAAGAATGACCGATAAACCTTTTTCGGATTGTGATCCAATCCCAAGTGAACTAAAAGATAAACCCTTCAAGCGGAAAGTTGCGACCTCATATCCTGATATACCTCTAGGTAATTCCATATCGAGTGGTTTCCAGAGTAAAGATATCCTAATCCGACCCCAACCTAATCCACCTACTAGAGGGAACCATCTTGTGAATTGACTTCTAGTTTTGAAGGCTTCTTTAAGTGGTATAACCACTAAACCAAGTATTGGATCATGTTCTCTATTCCTTTCGTCCCGTACGACGAAAACAACCTTACTTTCCGTCCAATCTCTTACGAAGCGTTCGCTTACTGCGTTGAAATATGGCAGAGGCGTGACTTGCTTGGTACGAGTACGATAGATGAGCTTGTCATTTAGGTGAACTTCGCAGTATGATGAAGGTGGGTCAGGATTTTCCACTGGGGTTCGATCAGTCAGTGATTCCAAGGCGGGTTTACCACCTGCCGGGGAGTTCCTGGACGTGGTATGGGAAGAGTAGGTCCCTGATAGAGGCTCAACTTCGAGATCTGCAGAGTGCTCGTGAGCACAATCACTTTAATCATATTGTTGGCGTGGCTTAAGCATGACTCACCTATACATTGATGAACATGAAACTATCACCCCATACAATAACATCAGTTCTTCTGTTACCAATTTCGATAGTATACATGAAGCCACACTCACCTGCAATATCCCACTTCTGTACCCTTCATCAGGCTTCTCTTCAGCTTCCAGCCTATCCCTCTCTTTCTCACCATTGAACCAAGCTAACGCCTCTTTCCTCTTCTGTTGTCTGTTCCTATACCACTTCTCGTCGTTCTTATCGATGATTTTACTGAGCAACTCCATCCAAAGTGGTACTTGGTGAATCTCAGGTGGGTTGATATCATCTTGAAGGGCATTAGTCTCCATGGAACGTTTCTTAATATTCTCCGAGGACATTTGCCACAATCCATGGAACTGGACAGACCAATTCAATCTTCCAGAGCATTTCAAACCCGGTGTATCCTCTTTGAGATCGTCTGTCCGGAAGAATAATTTCGATGAATGAGTATCGACTAATTCGGATATATCCACTTCAACCACTCCCAATGCGTCATCCGCAGAGAATCGATCAGAGTCGCACGCTCTGATTCGTAATTTTTCGCCAGCTTCGATCGCATCGGACGATACCAGGACTAAAGCATGAGACTCTCTTATCAGCTGTCTTAGATGGTACTTCCTGTATGGACCAGTACTCACCAAACGCCTCTTCTTCCCATTTCGGATCTCTACTATCCCTAATAGTCCTCGTACTAAACACCGGTTTATGATATTTACTCATCCCGATCGATACGTATGGGTCACACGATCCCATCGTATCGACTTTGGGTAAGTCCTCAGCGTTGTGAATAATAATCCGCAACACACCGATGTTGGTTGTTCTCAAGGCACTTTCTTGACCAAGCAGGAGTCGATCAAGGTCAAGGGTATATGATTGAGGAGATACAAAAGCAGAGGCTACTTCCGTTATCGACTGTTTGACTATACAAAGCAGTCAGCATCGGGTCAAAATGCATGTTAAGTATATGTGCGCAAGAGCGAGATGAAACAAGGAACAAGAGGATGACTTACCATACTGCTTCATCCCCGGTATCTCCATAGCGTTAAAAGCTCCTTTCTTCAGTGGTTGAGCGGATACATCGTATTCTGGTAATTTGGGAAAAGAGAATGTGCCGGTTCTGACGAAAGGCGGTGTAGCAGACAGTAGTAATCGTAAATTCACCTAAACAGTGAGTAGCAATGTGAGCATGTTAAGATGATAGTAGTCAGCTGGGAAAGGCAAAAGAGGCTTACAGTCCCTTTAATCGATAACACATCGATATAAACTGGTATTTCAGATCCTGCTACCCCTTTTATGCCCCATCCGAAATATGCCTATCGTACATGATACGCATGATCAATATACAGCATCATAAAAGGCTCTCTGTCTGGACAGGGCAAGTCAGATTGTCGGACTTACCAAACAATGTAAACCTCTTCCCTTCTTCTCAGCATCCCTAGACCTCTTATATTCAAAGCCGACTTGATAATTCACATACTGACCAGCGTTAGGATCATCCTCATTCATATCATTCGCCTCATCGTTCTCTCCGCCATGTTTTCTTTCTCCATTAACGCCTTGCTCTTGTTCGTGTTGTTGAAGATCATCATTCCCATCTATTTTATTTTGGTCATCCATCGGTGCTCTCTTCCTAGAAACTCTTTGCAATATCCTATCTCTTTTCCTTCTTCTCACTGCCTCTTTGGCCTGTTCATCCGCCCCGTAAGTGGTTGACCCGCCACTGGAAGTAGTAGATCTAGATCGTTTCATCTCTGTACTAACATCTGTACTTCCCTCAGAGACATTCGATACACTCGATATATTCCTGTTGTGTTTCCCTTTCCCACTATCCGATGTGCCCCTCCCTTTCTTTCGTAATACGTTCTTGACGGGTTTCTCGGGCACTGATAAGGATGAGAACCATTCTTCGTCCGATATAGGTTTGAGAGAGGTGAGTAAGACAGGTTGTGAACCTAGGGCAGGCGAGGTGAGTCTGACAGATGTCTAAATTTCATGATGAAGCATATCAGCTAGATTTAAGCTTAGGTTTGATATAAGCAGGTGTGGTACTTACCACCACAGGCGGCACTTGTCCCGCTAGAGCATCTTCCATCAGATCCACAAAAGGCGTCAGGACATCTGTTGAGATCAATGGGAACAAAGCATATAGAGCGTGA
Source organism: Kwoniella botswanensis (assembly GCF_036426115.1). Taxonomy (NCBI): domain Eukaryota; kingdom Fungi; phylum Basidiomycota; class Tremellomycetes; order Tremellales; family Cryptococcaceae; genus Kwoniella; species Kwoniella botswanensis. Next base: position 13,875,002 of record NC_088599.1, on the reverse strand, counting down.
TTCCTTTGTAGCACATCTACACTATTAGTCATACCAATATATGCATAAGGGAATTGTTCACTCACAGCCACTCCACGGCCTCTTTGCCGCCTGCTCGATCACTTCCTAAAGGTCCTGGGTCTTCAGGTTCCTCTTCTCTCAAAGTTTCCTCCGCAGTCTTCTCCAACTTCTTCATCCCCATATAACCTAGTAGGCCAAGTATAAGTAGTGTTACAAACGATACTCTCATATAGGCTAGGCAGACCATCGATATGCTCCATGCCATCGGTCCCAGGGTGGGTACAGTTGATAAAGCTACATTGGTGGTTCGTGAGTTCCTGGGTGGGAGAGGAGGAGGGTTGGGTTTACGAGGTGGTAAAGGAGGTGGAACGGGTGATGAAGATGGTTCTGTTTGATCAGTCGCCGGTGGAGGTGTTTGTGAGATAGCTGTTTCGGGATTGTCAGAGGGAGAGGGTGGTCTTGGTGTCCTCATCTCTTCAACTGATTGACCGAAAGAGAGGCTCGAGGGTGAAGTAGGTGAGTTAGGCTGAGAGTCAGGAGGTGTAGCTGGAGTGATAGCTACAGTCACAGGAGAAGTCACCTCCCTCGATGAACGTGAAGTCGAAACACCATCAAGATGTTCAATCGATGTAGGTGGATTATCTGGAATCGGTACTGGGTTGGAAATTACTCTCGAATTCCCTTCGTTTACCAAGATAGGTTCTGGGATTGGCTTCGATACTGATGGTACACGGGGCGGTAAAGGTGGGGGAAGGATGATGGAATCTGAGCCAACTGAAGCGAGAGGCCGGGGATGGTCTGCTTCGTCATGGGGAAGCTCTGTGGCGTCAAGGGTGCGAGAAGTCGAAAGTGATCTGGGAGGAAGAGGAGAAGGATCGGCGGCTACAGGCTCGGAAATAGGTGGTCCCGGCTCTGTATCCGCATGAGGAGATGGTTGAGGTGTAGGTGTAGGTCTCCGTGGAGGTAGAGGAGGTGGTTTTGGCAATGACATGTCTATTCAAGTTATCGATGACATGTTAAGTGCAGAGGTACAGGCATGAGCAAGAAATGGTATGTTCGTTATTGGATGCTTCGGTAAGGCGGTGTTGAGCGATCAGTGACGCTGAAGAAAGGATCAGTCACCAACTATGGAAGGTGTTGATAGAGACGAAGAAGAAATAGCTGCCTGACCGACACGAGATGAAAATACTTGTACGGTGAAGCGCAGTAAGTAGCCGTAGCAATCCGAAATATCAGTTCATGACGACGAGAATGACGTACACAGCTCTCTCGATAACATCATCCACGTGTCAAAACGCATCGCACCTACCGGATCCAACGGAACGACCGTAACATGAACCGTACCAGTAGGAAGACTATCGTATGTCAAAATCCATAAACATCACACATGTACACATCATGTCAACCCCATCATCCACGATCGCATATGCCGGCATGAAGAGAGTATCGAGGAACAAGAAGACACGGCCGCTGACCTTCGAACCGAGGAACAATAAGGTAGAACTGAATGATGGGTATATGCGCTATGTCCTCGTCCTCATACCCATCCTCCTTTGTCTCCTTTTGTGTCCCTCTGTCATCTCCTACTGACACGACTCAAAGGCGTGTACATGAAAACAGTAGCATCGCAACATGATATGCATGAGCTATCTCATCTCATCCTGTCTGCTGATTGCTCCTGTCCTCTGATCGTTCTCATTTCCTCCCCTTCCCACAGGTACACGCCCCAGCTCACAAGACTCACAAAACTGATTCGTCATCGGGCGATCAATGCGTGAAAGAGACCAATTCACACACAACAAAGCACAAACAGGTACAACATCAGCTCACCCTCCGAGTCACTCAACATCCTCTTCGCTCTCTCCTTCTCCTTTCATCTTCAATTAAAAATATGAAAATGACCTTTGGGATGAACAATCAACTACATCATAGCCCAACTTCCGACCCCAACCCCACTCTGACTCGAGATAAGATTCCGAGTATGTCAGGTAAGACCGACAGTCACAGACCACAAGGGATCGTCGACGTCACTTCACCTTCATCCACCCCTACTCCCAATGCTCTATCTCCAACTACGTCAAGTACTCAAATATCCATCATGAGCAACTCTCACATCTACTCTTCCTCCAAACCCAAGCCCAAGAGAAGATCATGGTTCTCTTTGAGACGCACCAAACAACTTATCGATCAATCCAATAAGACTACCTCCATACCTGAAGAGAATCATTTGGTTACCCCCCTTCCCCCTCCATCAGCCTGGAACGGTCAACCAGAAGAGAGACTTCGACCTATCCAATTCCAACCTAATCGAGTACAGACATTATACGTTACGAAATCAGAGAGAGATTTGTACCTCGCAGCGATGTCTCAACTGGATCAGGCTCCTCCACCATTACCATTATGGTCAGATCGTGCACCTGAACTTCCAAAGTTGAACACTCAACTCACCCCGCTCAAAGCTCCCAGTATACCTGATGGGTCAATAGGACGATCAGGAGGTCATGGTCATGCAAGAAGTATCTCCGAAGGTGGATCAACAGCTTTTCATCCACTCACTTCAAGACCTCTTTCACCTAAATTGGTCACATCGCCTCAAATGGGTAGATCAGGGTTGATGGTTAGAGATGAGTTTAAACGTACGGCACCTCCACAACAGTCAAAACACGCTTTGATGGCATTCATCCCACCCTCGGGATTGCGATTGACAGGTTTCCCACCTAGTGCGATTGGCGCGGTGGATCTGGTATTGCAAGAGAATTGGGATCAGGGAATAGCAGGTAGAAGTGAAAGTGCAGAAAGCTTAGGTCAAAGACACGAAGATGATAAGTTCACTTGGAAAGTTGAGTTGGAGGGGAAATTATGGAAAAGAAAGGGAGCACAGGAATTAGAGTGAGCTTAGTTATGTGCCTTGGCCTAAGGTTTTAGCTGAAGAGCTTGTCATTCAGCTCGATCCGCCTCTTGATAGCGTTGATGTCGATCCTGGGCATTCATGGGTGGACTTTGGTTGAGAATGTACAAGCTGGAGGAACCAAGGTAAGCCTCGTAGGGCGAATTTGTTGACTCGGCTTACCGTTCGCCTTGCGTACAGAAAGATGCCCATAACTTCCTTTTCTCATACTCACCCCAGACCTCTATGAACCCACCATTATTCTTCGCTCTTTCACTACCATGTACGTAAGCCTTTACGATCTTGTGAACGACCTGTAGCTGATGGGTCATCTCAGTACCGGACAGGCTATCACTTATCTCCCCACCACCGAAGGTCACACCCGCTATCATCTCAGCCTTACGAGAAGCTATCATTTCAAGTCCTGCTAACTCGTACAAACATTTACGAGACGGTACAGCTGCGACTGGTGTGACTGTCACGTCCGACGCCAATGGCTCACTGAATGAAGGTAGATCTAGATCACCCAAAATCAGTTGGAAAGGGTATGATCCGAGGGGTATCAAGTTGGAAGGATGGGTACATGATGGTGTGTACAGGTTCTGGATTGATGGAATGAGAAGGTGGTTAGGCGGCACCGTCAAGAGAAAAATCGTCGAAAAGTGAGCTTCAGCTTCACTATACTTTCAGTCTTTCCTGATCAAGTGCTGATACATACTTTCACGAACTAGTCTTCATCCCAACTTACTCATCGCAATCATCAACAACATTACCAACCTTCATTTCGGATTCGTCGCATCTATTCCTCTTCTTCCCATTGCAAGGGGTCGGGATGTCTTCATCTTCTCATCATTACCCTCATCAGGTCTCTCGGTGGTAGACTCATATGTTCCCAAAGCACCGTCTATCGCAGGTACGGAATCACCCGTTTTGGTATCCCCGATGGCATCTGTACCAGCACAAGATCCCCTAGAGGATCCTAGAGAGGTAGATCCGGGTAATCGACAACTCCCCTGGACAACTGTAGTAAATGATCAAACTACACCTCCTTCCCCGGTAAAAAATAAACCTCCAGCCTCTTCCATAGGGAATACGTCCAACGATGCCGCCAGGAAGAGGACGGCCAGCAGAGAATCATCCAAACCGCTCTTAGCTGCACCTTCCGCCTCAGTCAACTCAACTCCCAAACATAAAAATGTGTTACTCAAGAAGAATTCTCTACAAAGACGAAGATCGACTTCAGCGAATGGCAGCCATTCGCGACCTCCTTCAGCAATCGGGCAAGGTAATGACAGATATTCGGTCGATGGGGGACATTCAGCTCAAGGTACTTATCAGCCCCCGCATGACGACAGCAGACAGTTCAAAGTAATGAATCCCGATGATGCTTCCGAACGATGGAGTTTCATCGACCTGCCTCCCAATGTCGGTAGATTGGGAGTAACAATGTTCGATACGACAGGTGGACATACCCATCATTACCTTCCTCCTCAAACTGCAGGTAGAACATCAGGCGAAGATGGTTCCAGAGACACCCACAATTCGTCGATATATGCAGATGCTCCCACCGGACCCGTACGATTAATTCCTATTCAGAACGGTCAACCTACCCGACACGTGGATAGGGGGATCGTAGAAAGCACATCGCTGGAATCGGAATTGGGTTTCGGCGAACATGATACTCAATCTGAACTCAACCATGCCAATCCCATTACAAAGCCTTTAGCATTGGGTCAACCTATAAATAGGGATTATCGTGAGGATGATCATGAGTTCAACGATGGAATGATGATTGGTAAGATGCCTTTGAAAGATAGTGACTCGCCTGAAAGAAGAGGTAGACAAAACATAGTCGATCTTGGAAGTGCCATACAAAGTGTTCATGGTAGTGTAGGGTATCTGCAAAGTATGATTTCAGGTATTTCAGGACATAATGGTAAGAGACAGTCCATGGATTTAGATAATGTACAACAACAACAACAAGAAGCTCAAGGATCGAACGCTTCCAACGCTGTTCCTAAACCTGAAATAGTAATTATAAACCCTTCGTCTCATAACGGTAGTAGTGGAACTTCATCTCAAGATCATAATACACCTCCACCTTTACCTTCTCGACCTCATCCTGATCATATTCCCGAATCTACTTTACCTGTTTCGACCCCTCCTACTAGGACTCAACCTACTGAAGAGGAAGTAGCTAGACAACGAAATAAGTATCTTGAATGGGAGAGGAAAGGAAAAGTGAAAAATGGAATGAGAAGGATATGGGATGAGGATGACAATTCTTGGAGGGATATCCCGATCTCACATGGTGAAGGGATAGGAAGTGGGAGAACGAAAGTGACTTTGGGATAAAGGATATTACATCACTGTATATATAGAAAAATGGCTTTTTATGAGGGCATGGGAATATATGGGCTGGGATATGGTAGTACTGTAGAGATGTAAGAGCAATTATGGAATTCAGGTTGATCGTGGGGTTTTCTTCAGGATCTCGAATTGTATACATCAATATTGTGTAGAAAGTACCCTGGATCCATAAATCACTTGTTGATGATCTACTGTATTCCGTTTTTGATATAAATGAATACACATGGTGGATGATGGCATGTACATTACCGTGCAAATACGAATGACGGTGTACTGAATGATGTTAGCACCTAAGCCGAGCTCAGCAATATACGCTATGTGGGCTTTCAGTCTTGCAAAATGGTCTACTACATTAGATGTCCGGTGAGCGGAACGATGGCCCACCCGCTGATGACTCATCGTACCGAAGAAAGGAGATGAAAGACAATTCGTGGCGGTGCACATAACCACCGGGATCTTGGTATTTGTGTGTGCTTCTTTCGGGTCGCACTACTTTTGAAAAATGGTGGGTAAGCCTGTTGATAACAACTGTGAGATATGCTGACCAAAGTCTGATAGAGTGGCCAAGATACCCTTTCTCAGAAGCAAGCGTGAACGATCCGTGACGACCGGAGTAGACTCGAGTGCTTGCTTTGTGTACACGAAATCAAGAAAGGAGATGTCACAAAGCATTGGAAGAATCCATCCACCCTAATACTGAAACACGAAGCCGCTCTTAGACGAGAAGCTGACTGTAAGCCAGGCGTCAAGTCAGATGGGCGCTTGTGGGAGTATTTCGGAGAGGGACCATCGGTGATATAAGTGAACGCTTGTTTGACCTGTCCAACAATATAGATGTTGGAAAGTTACAAACAGACTTCTGCTCAACATTCGTATCCAAATAGGCTCTCCAATACATACACACACTGTACGAGTGACTTTCATCAAGGAAATAGAGATGAGCCAAGCAGTGATATTCGACTATCGAAATCTGTCCCAAAACGTCTCGACCCGAGCTGAAGTCAAAAGAATTCTTCACGATTCAGTGAACGGCACGTGCAGCTGCACGGTGTTCAATTTCACTAGTAGGCAGCTATCAGCAATCCGAATGCGGACGACTTCTTCCATAAGATCCGTGGACGAACCGTGACTCTCAGTGTGGACCCCGGGCTGGAAGATCAAAGTACACTGTCAACATACCCAGTGCGGAATACAGCAGATGGGACGGACAATGTACTTTCACCTGTGATGGTAAGCTCAGTGGCGAGATCTGGGATGCCGTCCCAAACATGGCAGTTTATGATGGCATAACCGCCTGCAATACTGTTCTGTCGGGTCTTCCGCGATCTGACATCGGTCTGATTCGACATTTCCTCAGCAGTTACAGTGATGAGAATTTTTATCGCAAGATCCAGGTGACGCTTAAATATGAAGCGGGGCGAATACCTGACGATGCTGGAAATTCTGTCAAAATGATCTCATGTCACGAAATCATACCACAAACCGACGATGACGAATTAAAAGCCCTCAAAGACGCTTTCGAAGGGAGCATCATGAAGTTTTCTGAAGATCCCAATAACCCTGGGACCATGATAGTAACCGCTCACGCAGAAACAGGGGATGGAGGTTTCGAACAACAGCCGCCAGCATTTTGCATTGAGTTCCAGGATGGCAAAGAAGATGCCATTCAGTCTCCATCATCTCAAACGGTCGGCCACAGTGGTCATCAGGGTTCCCTCAGTGGCAACCTCGTCTGCTGCATAAAGTCCAAGCACGAAGGTCAGAGTCATCGGTATGGATCATCTCTTGCATATAGCTTGATCATACTATATTTGTCTGTGAGATTATTGGATGCCCATTGAGGATGTGGTTTTCCACCGGATACACATAGACCATGATGGCCTTTGTCGTTCGATTGCCTACTTTCCCAGTTACTTCTGAGGAGGCTCCCTGGACTTTCCGAGTTCCAAAGAACTGTTTGGTCCACAAATATATAGAAGGCTTCTACCAAAAGTCCAGGCGCAATTTTCAAAACTCAAAGATCAACTTGTCGACCCTCTTTCCCTGATACTACATTATTACAGTAGACATTGCGGGAATCATTCACCGATTACTGACGAGCTTGTCATTGGAAGAACCTTCTTCTGCCACTGCCACCTCCCCCTCACCATTATCATGGCCTCAGATCCAGCGAATTGCGACGTAGCTTCCGCCAATGTCATTTTGGGTGTTTCGCAACTCAAATACTTGAATGGAGGAGACAGTGATTACTTCAAATTCAAGATCGATACCGTACATGGTGATCCGTCTTTCAACAACTTCAATGATCCCAGTGCGGTAAAGAGACTTCAAGACGATTTGACGAACCAGACTGTAGTATGTGATCTACCGGGTCGGGCTGCACATGAGTGGACGCAAAAGCTTATGGCTTTGTCTTCTCCCCTAAAGTCTGTCACCACTCATTACTAATCTCTTTCAGTACAGAAGGACAGGCGAGTGGGTATATCACCTCAACATTCCCGAGGTGGACTGCGAACCCAAAAACACACAATGGCTCGGAAAGAATCACTGCTGAGATCGTGTGGTATACGAGTCTTCTGGATGGTACGGCGACAGTGCATTTTGGCTCAATCCAACCTTTTGAAAGACCTGCCGATCGGATTCCCACCCATAATATTGATTACCTATCAGGAGAGCTCCCGGGAAAGTTCTGGAGACTCTCCGCTCAGCCTTCAGCAAAAACTGATCTGTATGATTTGGAAGATACAACTCCTGTCACTCGTGACAATCGAAGGGATCATCCATATGATTTCGCCATCAATCAACAATTCCGCAACAGCCTAGATGAACTTGACGGAGATTTTGGCCAGGCCACAGGGGACATCTACTGGTCTGTTGACATCGTCAAACCGTGAAGCGGGCAGAACGTTGAGCGTACGCTATTGCATGATACGGCTACGAGACAATAAGTTCTCAGAATGTACATAATAATGGCTTCGTCGGGTGGTATCTTTAGTATGTATGACACACAAGTCTCTGCCTCATCGCACTTACGATCCATTAAGATAATCTCTACTGTACCGGTGACTGCTCGTGGAATAGCAAGTATGCATAACTCACATTCGTGGCATCATTCCAACCTACCACCATTATCCAAAACTCCAAACTCGTTTAACAGTAAATTCGAATATACATCATTTCATTATCGTTCATCCTCAGCGAAAATGTGATCCACTCCAACTTCATCCCAATTAGCTCTTTCTCTCTCATGCCAGAATGCCACTTCCCCATCATCCGATCGTTTAGGTAACCATAATCTCTCCCCTGAATCCGCATCCACGGAGGATGTAAACCATCTCGGTTCGTGAGGTGGGAGTTTACCTTCAGCACGAAGTTTTCGGGTCGTACGTTGGTTTTCTTCGTTGAGTGTTTTTAGCCTGTACGCGTCAAGGTATGATGTGGTTAGCGATAGACCTTTAGAGAAAGTATGGCATTTAGATAGGTCGAAGGCTCACTCTTGCGCTCTGTCATATTCTGCATTTTCGAATGCCCTTTGATCGGTTCGTAATCTACAATCTGTTGGCGCAAGATATTTCTTCAAATCTCCTGGTATGTCGTTCTATATGAAGACATTGACTGTGAGCAATTTCCACCATCGAATTTTGACATCGTAACGAGCAATCATGGCGAGCCATTTCAAGAGTATTCTTCTGTTTGATAATGACTTCCTAAATGTGATAGAAGACATAACCTGAACTCACCAAAGTAACAGCGAACGGAGTCAAGTTGAAAGGCGCTTTGGGTTTCTCACTGTTCCTCCATAAGAGCAAGTACTCCTTCTGAGTAGGATGAAAAGTGGTATCGACCTCTAGAGGAGCAGAAGTACCTGATTGCCTAGCGATAAGTTGCGTATCCCATCCTGGAGAAATCACATTATTAGCTATCATGTCCTGGTGGGGCTCATAGGCAGGGGAGAATTAGCTCACTTCCTGCAATGTCCCAAGCTGTATTACCATTCGCGTCTACTACATTACCCTTGATCTCAAATGCATCTTTACCTCTCCATCCACGGGGCTTGAACGTTAAGGTACATGTTTCACCCGTTCGATGATTGGCTGGATCACCGCATATTATCAGCTGGGCCCTCACGACCCATGCTTGGAATGAAATAGTTACTCACTGACGATGAGATCACCATAATGGTCAATCAAGGGTGTACCCATGATAAAGTTAGATACGTTGGTAGTAACTTTCTTCCATCTGTACAAAGAGATTCATCATCAGCTTTCTGATCCACGCGCTTGATACAACTGGATTTGAGTAAGGTGACAAATGCTTACGAGTAATGTTCCACTACCAAACCTTCACCGTACTCATGATCCGCATCAGGATAATCCAACCCTTGTTTTACCCATGATTTTGGTATGATCAGTTCAGCATGAGCCACACCGGTGGGTCTAATCTCGAATGATCTTCCCTGGAACTTGTTCTGAGCATCTACTTCTCCGTAGTATTTCCAGGTGGGCGATTCAGAGTAACATGCAGAGATCGGCTATTTTACCAGGACCTCTACGTCAGCCATAAAAAAGATCGCAGTCATGCTTGAACAAAACGATCAGAGGTATACAAAGATATGAACAGACAAAGTGGACACCGGAAAACTTACTGGATGATGTGATACTTGCTCCGAGATATATCTATACCTATTTGGAATAGCATATTCGAATGATTGCGATAACAACGGATTAAAAGGTTTGGCAATTCGACCGATAGTAGAAGAATAGTTTGACATGGCGAATGCTCCGACAAAGGCTATTCTCTTGAGCGAATCTTGCTCGGAAGCAGCAACCGTCAGACAAGCATCGTATTCCATATCTTCAGCTGTGCAACGAACCAATCGAGATAAGTTATCTTTCTTAATGCGATCAGCGCACACGGATAATAGCTCACCCATTCTCTGTAACATCGATGTACACTCATTGAAGCTCACAGGGAAAGAAATCTTTGTCAGATCCTTTCCAACAGAAGATTTCAAGATACTCCATACTGTTACACATAGACGACATCAGCTTACTAGCCGTGGTTCATTCCCTACCGAATTATCGGTGTGCACTCACAGCTGACCGAAGGTCTCTTATCGTCATCAATGGGCAATCTATTTCTAACATGCAAGTAAGGTTCCAAGCTCTTCCTAGCCAAGTACTCTTTGATAGTACCCTTTTGAGGTTGTTTCTGAACTTCCAAACTAAAGCTCTGCCTCTCCAGCGCGTTAGGTGTACCAGGTCTTTCTTTCTCTGGATGAGCGATACTTTCATATAATTTCAAGTTCGGTATCGTACCAGTTTCGATCGCATCGAAAAATTCATCATCATCATCATCTTCCTCATCCGACTCAGCGGCCAATATCGCATTATGGGCTTCTTGGATATTCGGGATAGATGGTCGGGGAGTGATGGGCGGTTTGACAGGTACAGAGGTTTTCTGAATATCTTTGGTAGCTTGATCCAAAAGGTTTTGATCAACAACAGCAGTTCGGATTTCGGGAACCCCAGGAGAAGTAGGTAAACTAGGTAGATTATCTGATCCAGCCAGATTCGCTAACACTTCTTTAGCCTGTTTCAAAGCTTTTCGTTTCTTCTCATTATCCTTGGCAGCTTCTGTCAACTGTCGATCAGCTTCAGCCTGCTGCTGAGCAACAGTCAACATATTTTCTTCCCATAGATGTCTAGCTTCCACTTCTCGTTGGATTCTGTTCAAGAGGTATTTCTCCCTGTCATGGGTCATGATATTCTGCTGAGCGATCATATTCGATAGACCAGACAAGGATTCCCTTAGAGCGTTCTTCACCGCTTGTTGACGAGATGAGGATCTTGCCATATCTGCTCCGCCACCTCTGACGGGAGAGGCGTTGGCAGATGCAGGAGGAGTAACGATTGAGTCGACTAATTGAATGGTCATTTCCAACTGAGCTTTGATACTTTGTGCACCGAGATCAAAGGCTGTTTCGTGGGGTATACCGGTATGTTGATCGCCGCTGCCTATGATACTACCGTTATCTGCCCCTTCGAATACCGACAGGATCTCCGTCGCATCGTCCTCAGTGAGATTGGTTCTTGAAGATGACATGTCCCTTGTCCTACTTCCCTCGGCTGTCGGGGCAGGTACACTGAGTCCACTCAGTCCAGTGGTAGATCGTTGTAGTTTTGGACTGAGGAAAGCGTCGGCCGCGGGTAACGCTTGTACAGATTGTTTGTCTTGATTCATGCTCATACTTCTCTTCGGTTGACCTTCGGAGTTCCCTTTCTTTTGATAATATTCGATATTCAGCCGGATAGACTGAACCCATCTAGCAATCTCCGCTCGGTGAGCCGATTTGACGATAAATTTAGGTACAGATGATGATACTTTGGAATGAACCTCGAATCGCGATCCATCTGTCGAGGGGTGAAGAGTCGCGACTGCCATGGCTATAGAACCTCTACATGCGACTTGTTCGTCTTCTCGATTTCGGTCTAGTATAAATCGTCAATGAGGATACGGTCAAAGAGTAAAGGTGGATTAACTCACAGTAGCTTAAAACACCATTCTCTAGAACGAACCATCTTGTCCTCCATCCACTTCTATAATTTACCCATTTACTAAGGAATCCTCGAAGATCGGGTGGTCTGCCATCACTTTTGGCTTCTACCAGACTATCTTGGTTGTTGACTGGGTACAGCTGTGTCAGTCACGACCGTTACGATAATCGCTGAGATGTTAAGAAACATACATTGTCTCAAGAACACCTTGATCCTCTCATCCGCGTTCTTCTCACCATCCAAAACTCTTCTACCCCTCTTATCCCGCACAAATACATCTGCACCTCTCTTCACTGCTAACTCAACTAATCTAAGGTCCCTTCGCCTGGCGGCTTCATGCAAGATGGAAGTACCGCTTCTTTCGTCCAACGCACTCAAGTTCAAGATACCGGTCCTACGAGCGCGTAAGCTGGAACGCTCCACGCAACGAGGAGGAGTCAGCTCACCTCGGTCCCTCAAGGAATTCAACCATATTCAGGCTTTCGTCGACTGAGCTTAGCGGACTAGAGATATATCCCGCTAATTTTGCGAGATATTTGAGTTGCAATTGACCTCGAGATTCTACAAAATTAATATGTTTAGCATCAATCCGCTAACAGAACCTGGTGAGTATTATGGTAACTGACCTTCGATCAGATGTGAGATTTCCGAAGTAGCGGAGCACTCTAATGCCGTTCTACCTTGTTCGTCCCGGACAGTATCATTGATCCTCGGATCGCTCAAGAGCACCTCGACTGACAGAAGGGTCATCAGCTTCACCATCAGACCCGGAGCTGATTATATACGACTTACCAACTTCCGTTCTACCTATCTCGCTGACAACATGTAACGGAGTAGTGGAAGAACCGAGATTAACAGGTAAGTTGGGATTGGGTATGGCAGGTGATTGTAGGATTAGGTTTATGATCGGTACTATCATCATGTACACACAAACAGACCAACAATTTACATCAGCTGATAATTCGCCAAAACCGAACAGAAAATTGATTTACCTGAAGCAACTCTCACTGCCATCCCCAATAGCCTACCAGCTTTATCCAGATCTTCTTGACCTTCTACGGATTTCGTGGATGGCCTCAATTCGTCGAGGAATGGCTGTACCTCCGCTGCATTGTCTGAACGTAGAGCAGAAAGGAGTCTGAAATTATATAGAGCCGTGGCTGATGCTCCGGATGCTTGTGAAAGGAGCGTAGAGGATGATGCGCTGGTGGACATTTCTATCTCATGGGGTCAAAACAGTGAGGCATGTAGAATGGATGGTGGGGATACTCACTGCCTACGGTCGGAGATCTTCTTACCTCACCGGACTGTCTGCCGGGTATGGGAGCGGGTATGCTCATGTTGCTGATGAGATACCGTTATCCCGGTTTAACAAGATAAGGATTTGTTTGGTGCTTGATAAGGTATGCCGTTGTGGGAGTGGCAAGTGCAGGATGTTGTGACACTGTGCACTGAATATAGGATGCGAATGAGTCCAATTGGTATAGAATCGAGATGACAACAATAGATGAAAACAAAGTTGCAAGCAGTGATGACGATGTTGGACCAACGTGGGAGGTAGAGAGATGCCATGGGAGCGCGTACTCCCAGTATCAGCATGGGGTATTTGTGGGGTATTTGATAAATGGAACGCACATTTAAACATCTCCGCCGTGGCACCATGATGTGGAGACCCCGGTAAACAACAGGTAGTGAGTGAGCGACAACAAGATTACGAGCAACAAGTGACGAGCAGAGAAAAGGAGACCGTTGGAGACTCTGTGAAGAGCTGTCCCACAGGCTACAAAGCAGCCAGCCTAACAAGCCACACAGCTCCATGAGATAGCCATGGGCAACCCACCTACTTGGCTTCTCCAGCAGCTTATCCCTCCTCTTCTGCTCACTTACTTCTAGTATGTTTTCGTTTCAACATTTCGTGATGGTTCATCCAGTACTAATTTCGAGCTCTATAGCTTTGCATGGAAGATATCGACATTTGAGCTCGGTCGTAAGCATCTGACCTACTTCATATACATCATGTAGCTCATGTACTGCACTTGTGACCTTAGCTCATCTGTTGAATGATCCGAGTATATATCGCTTGATCAGCTGTGAGTGAGCCTTGTCTCAAGCTTGTAGTTTCCAATAATTAATGAAAACCGCAGATTTTTACCTAATCTTCCCGACCCTCTTTATCCTTCCTATAACCCTACTGTACATCCGACTATACTTCCTCCCCTCATCCCAATCTATACCGCCCTTCGATCCTCCTCCAGCCATCAGGAATGGACATGTCATCTTCCAATGCCTACCACCAGCAGAAGCTAACGCTATTCGCCTTGCCGATAACGTTCCGCACGACGATGATGAACCGATGATAGAGAGATGCTACAGAGGTAAATGTGGCGGACGATGGAAACCTGCTAGAACGAGACACTGTAGTTTGTGTGGGAGATGTAGAGCAGGCTGGGATCATCATTGTGTATTTGTGAGTCACTCAATACCTGCTAGCATACAATACTACCTCTGGAAACTGTTTTCTTTGAGTCCTAATTGTAGCTCTGACTTTGCCTCAAATGTATATTAATGTGCTAACCCCTCAATCAGTTCGCAAATTGTCTCTCAGCACCGTACATGCGGACCTTCCTCGCCTTGCTCCTTTACACTCCCCCAACGATATTCATCATCTCCTTACCGTTATACAAATCACTCTACAATCGAGCTAAAGAAGCCTACCTCTTCTCGAGATCAGACGACAGTATACGACAGAAATGGTGGAACTGGGGATACAGTTGGGTTATCGCTGGGGGACCGATTGGTCGATATGCTGGAGGTACCGTCCTCGGCTGGAGGAAGTTAGATAAGTCAGATGAAGATGGTGGTGGATTGGTGAGGTTGAATATTGGTTTGATGGTTGGGTTTGGGATTATACTAGCTTTGATTACCATTGTGAGTCTAGTCATTCGATTTCATCTGTTTTTGTTGCAGTGATCGAATATCTGGATGTCAAATGTCGAAGTGACACTGGTCCGAGTCATCTTATACCTCAGCATGGATCACAATCGATGTTTACAGAAAATGAGCTTAGCTGATGACATACTTTATACACAGGGTCTCGCAACCACCACTCTCAGCTTGATACTCAAAGGTGATCTAACGATAGATAGGGGACGATCCTCCGCTCATGGTCAAGCATTATCGGCCATATATCGTCTCAAATCTCAAGGTAGACCTATCCCACCTCATCTGGAAAACAATGTATCAAGATTTTCAGATAGACGATGGTTCTTCATTCCTCTACCACAGGAACTACAGACGCAGGATAGGGAAGGAATAATACTTCAGACGCTCGAGCATGAGAGGCCGTATGGTCATGGATGGAGGCAGAATCTGCGGATCGTACTTGGTAGTATGACTTCTTGGATATACCCTTGGAATGCGATAAGGAAAGGGATGGGGGAGGAAGTATTCTTGTGGCCCATTACAGAAGATGTGGAGAAGAGATTGAGGGCAGAGGCGGAGAGAAGGGCCAAGGAGGGCATGCTCTCAGAACGAACGTAGATTACATGTATCATAGACAACACTTATATATGGAGTTTCAGTCTTACCGCCTTCCCATCTGCTACTTTTCCATTACGCAAACATACATATCGTGAACATGAGTGTCCCCGTAATTTAACATGGTCCGTATTTCTCGGGGATTGGCCGCTTCCGTTCCGGTTGTACTGTAGGATGAAAATAACCGACTCAGATTCAACATAGTGGTGGAGTGTTGTCACAATCACAGTTGTGAGTTTATGGAACAACGATACCCACACTCAAATCAAACACAGCCTATTGGATTGCTGGGCGACCTGTAGATATCCTACACGAGAGAGCTGCAGACGAGCATCGCATGCGATACCAGTCGTCATGCCGGACTCATACCGACCCATCCGCCCAATTTCAACCGAAATTCACCCTCTCCTCTCCTCCTCCCCTTCGTCTTCTGCCAATACGCGATCCCAGATTGGTCAAGCTTCAAATTCACTATGGACAGCTCTGACTTCATCAACCAGGAAAGATAGTCAGGCGGGAGATCTACAGAGGGTGGGTGTAGCTATTGAATGGCCGGAAGATAGGAGGTTGGGTAAAGGTAAACAGAGAAGTTTAGTGGTCTGGGTAGAAAAGTCAAGAGTGAGTTGTCCATCTCATATATACACAATACCTGAGGATATGCTATACTAAAAATACAACAATGATGTAGATCGAGGAAGATTCGAACGAAAAGAGATTATACGTCCATCCATCTTTACTTCCTCCATTCTCCATTACACCCCTACCAGCTTTAGTCTACCTACACGAACCATTCGAACTTTCCTTAGTTATCTTACAGTCCGTTCTAGATCATCCGGATGATCCTCAGATCAATCAGGACAATATAGACTTATCCTCACTCTATGGTAACACCTCCAATCAAATCAACCAGAATCAAGGCTCCTCCGACAACCATCCTCCTTACCCACCTATAATCCGTGAAAATGAATTCTTACCATTCTCAACAAAATTCCGTGTAATCCTCTGCGAACCTCTATCTCAAGGTATAATCACTCCATCAACTAGAATAATCTTATCGACCGAACCATATATCCTATCTCAACAAGATGATGTAGACATTGATGGATACGAGGTAGAATCAAGTTTTTCAAAAACCCATTTAAGTCTTGACAATTTCGATCCTGATACATTCCTGTCTTCGGACTTATCACTACCTTCTGCGATCGATGGGGGTCGAATTGAAGATGAGATGGTTCATTCGATATCGTCAAGTACATCAGGTAGTCTCACACCCCGTCCGGGTGATAGACCTATCTCACCTCCTACTGCACTGGATGAACTGGTAGCGGAGGAAGTGGAGAGGGGAACAAAGTTCAGCGCTCTGATGGCTCAGGGTGGGGATGAGAGGGTATGTTGGATGGGAGTGGGTGGATTAGGTAGAGCGGGCATATTCGAAGGTGATTGGGTGAGTGGGCTTACTTCATAGCTCGACCGAACACGGCATTTGATGGTCAAGGTGATGTGAGTGGAGACTAAATTGACTGGGCGTCATAGGTATACCTAAAACCGACTATTGACGGAGAATCTAGCTCGAGTAACTCTTCGAAACAAGGTAGATTGGTGAAAGCTTTAGCGTGGGAGAGACTAGACGAGTACGACGATGATCTGTGAGTTATTTCTCCAATTTCCATACACAACTCATGTTCTTTATTAACGGATGATCAACAACACTGACATCATTGTACTATATAGCCCATTCAATCCCATTCTTCTCTCTCCATCACTCCACCGTTCCCTACTACCATCATCCTCAAGCGGTGGAAGTATAACCGTCCAGCCTACATCTTTCGGCGCTCGACTACCAACTTTACCAACCGCCAAGACCCTCACTCTGGCTCGTATAGCTACAGCCGAAGGTACAGATAAGCGATACGAAAAATCATGGTTGAAAGGTCTCAAATCGTACTTCTCGACCAAAGACAAGAGACAATCGAAGGGAAAGTCAAAAGATGAGGCTGATGGTATACTTGTGAAGACGGGTGATATAATTTCGATTCCTGTATATATATCAAAACCTCTAGGCGATAATGAGAACATCGCACAAGAAGAAGACGACGAGGAAGATGATGATAGTTGGAATGATAGAAACCCCATTGCGAGCGGTGTAGTATATTTCACGATCACCAATTTATCTTACGATCCACTTGTTCCCCCCGAAGAAGATTTCCGATCGACTCTGTCGTCCAAAGCTAGAGCGGGCGAATTGGGCTGTTGGTTTGATGAGGGTACGAAGATGGTATTGACAGGAGTGGAGAAGGAGAGAGTACGAAATAGGGATGGTGATTTGATATGGCACGGTTTAAGTGAGTACGAATTTCATCTCCTTACCATTCTGTCAAGTCATATGGTTTATATATGATTGAGTTACAGATCCAGCACCACCACCATTTTCGTTCTTGAGTTCTGGGAAATTACGCGACCTACTGAAAACTCCCTTTGTATACCCCTCGTTATCTGCCCTTGTCCAGCTTTCGATATTGATCAAAGGGGCGAGAGGAAGTGGGAAAAGAAGTCTGATTAAGAGTGTAGCTGATGAACTGGGATATAACATTGTCAATGTAAGCTATCAGATGGTCTGCTCCACTCTCTGTTCCGACTTTGTGGGGTATAAGCTGATTGTGGGAGTATATCGTCAGGTCGAATGTTACGATATCATCGGAGATTCACCTTCAGTGACTTCTGGCAGTCTCTTAGCGAGATTGGAAAAAGCCAAACTGTGTTCACCGTCTTTATTAGTTTTGAATCATATCGAAGCTCTGGCAAAGAAAAGTGAAAGTAATACACTTGGACGATCGCCTCCTATAGTCAAGGTCTTAGAGGAAGTCATTCAATCCGCTAAAGAGTCTTCGACGGATTGGCCAGTGGTTGTAGTCGGTACGACGGTGGATGCGGACAGTATGCCCAACGAGGTGGTAGGATCCTTTAAGCAGGATGTGGAAATACGAGTGAGTATGACATTTCATGAATTCGTCAAAAGATACTGACACGAAATTTCGGTAGGCACCAAACGAATCTGAACGGTATGCAATCATATCCCACATCTTATCGTCTCACAGCCTATCGCCCGATGTAGATCTAAAAGACCTAGCTCGACAGACAGCTGCATTACAAGTAGGAGATATCGAAGCTCTCTTACGTAGATCATACGATCTATCTCTCAAACGAATCGATACCTCAAAGTCGTCCTCAACAGGACCTGTCAATTCTGCGATTTTAGCCGGTTTGAATATTTCATCGAAAGATCTAAACGAAGCGATCAACGAAGCTAGGAATTCGTACTCTGACAGTATTGGTGCGCCGAAGATACCCAATGTCACGTGGGATGATGTAGGTGGATTGGCTAGTATCAAGAAAGATATCTTGGATACTGTTCAGTTGCCTTTGGAGAGAGGTGACCTGTTTGGAGATGGTCTGAAGAAGAGGTCCGGTGAGTTTGTCTTCTCTTCGCCTAGATTATCCACAACATGATATGAAAGATTACGCCTCGGGAAGATAACTGTGTGATGGAGAAGGCCGAAACGCTATGTTGAGGCTTTCAAGAGAAATCTAGCTAATCCCTCACTCCACTACCAGGTATTCTTCTGTACGGTCCTCCAGGAACAGGTAAAACACTACTCGCCAAAGCAGTTGCCACATCCTGTTCGCTCAACTTCCTGTCTGTCAAAGGTCCCGAATTACTGAACATGTATATCGGAGAATCCGAAGCGAATGTGCGAAGGTTATTTCAGAAGGCTAGAGACGCCAGTCCTTGTATTATCTTCATGGATGAATTGGATTCGATAGCTCCCAAAAGGGGTAATCAGGGTGATTCGGGTGGTGTCATGGATAGGATCGTCAGTCAACTTTTAGCTGAATTAGATGGGATGTCAACTGCATCTGGTTCTTCCGATCAGAACGGATCATCTAGTCAAGTATTCGTGTTGGGTGCCACCAACCGGCCTGATTTATTGGATTCAGCCTTACTTCGACCAGGTAGATTCGATAAGATGTTATATCTCCAAATCCCCCAATCACACAAGGAACAATTGGATATCATCAAATCCCTAACTAGGAAATTCACTCTGGACCCAACTTTGAGGTTGGAAGATGTGGTTGAAGGGTTGGAGTATAATTTGACGGGAGCGGATTTGTACGCTCTTTGTTCGGATGCTATGCTTGGTGCGATGAGTAGGACTGCGGAGAAGGTCGACCAAGAGGTGGAGAGATTGAATAGACTTCACAATGGCAGTGGGACTCTTCAATTGAATGTCGATACGAAGAAATCTTGGAAAGGTGAATTGACCGTGCAATATTATCTATCAAAGCTCGCCAGCCCATCGGAGGTTCAAGTGAAAGTTGGTTTAGAAGATTTCCAAGGAGCGTTGAAGAAATTGGTTCCTAGTGTAAGTAAAGACGAGATGGATCATTACGAGAGGGTACAAAGGCAATTTAAAAGTTTCAACTTGGTGAAAACACAGGAGAAGGAGAAGGATCTTAGAAATGAACAAGGTAGGCAAGATGGATTGGATCGTAATGGATTTCATTTAGATGAAAGCAATGATGAGGATATCTACGGTGATATGGGATTAGAGATGAATGGTACTATGGAAGGGCAAGTCAAAGGCAAAGGCAAAGAAGTTGATAATCTTGATGATAGGAAAGGAAAGGGGAAAGGAAAAGCTAAGCTAGTTGATGGAGATGAAGGATTACTGTCCTGATCGACGAGTAAAGAGAAGTAACCAGATTCAAAATACTGGATGGACACATTTCGGCAAATCTGTATACTCAATCGTTCATCTTCATTACTCATTTCTTGGTAGTCGAATCAAAGATGTAGGGATATGCATTGATTATTGTATATGTACGTATCGTTCGATTGACTTCTCAAGCTGAGTCACCCTTCATTCACCCTTGCCCACTTCCGTTTCACTTGTCCTCGTTTCGTAATTTTAACTTCGTTTAACTCTTGTTCTTATTCTTCTCAAACTCCCTTAACCACTCTGGTTTCATCTCCTCTAATTCCTTTTTCATCCTTTCCACATCATCCCTCAGCTGATTCTCCATATCACTCAGTGATTTTCTTTCAAATGTCGGTCGAGATCCTGCAGTGTTGATTACTAGACCTTTGAGGTCTTCTGGATGAGGTGCGCGAGAAGAGAAATATGACATTGTCTAAAGGTATCAATCGATTCATCATATCAGCTAATCACAATCATCCTGGAAATCATTGCATGCATCGAATCTAGAGTGCTACAAGAGGGGGAAGTGTGGGGGATGAAAAGACTGTCCACTCACCTCTAAGGTTTCAATCCCTTTCTGAGTTTTCAAAGCCTGTTCTATCCAATCTCCATTCTGCAATCTCTCTTCACCTGACCAGCTTTGTATCCTTACATCATCCCAATTAGGTCCATTGGGCTCTTCGTCGTTCTGTACGGCCAACATCGGTGAAGGAGGTATAGTCTTCTTATCATCTTCGTATGGGGCGGGTGACATCCATTCTCTAAATGATTCAACTAACTTGGAAGTATTGGGTCCGATCACATTATGCGGTGCGACGGAGGGGTAGAGGAGGAGGTTGGCCATTGGTAAGAAAGGTGCGGGATTTACAAAGTAATTTTTATCAAATCGACCACTATGCGCCAATCCAAATTACGATATCAACAAATGTCCATCGATGGGAGTTGGGCAACAGAAATGAAGGAACTGACTCACCTCTCTACTAGCTGTGGAGGTGGTGGCCAGCTGACTCTACAATTCGTGGGGTTTTCGTCGTGCGCATCCATTATCACATTGAATGAACGAACACCATCATCACCCATATCATGCTCAAACTCTGCTACATATATTGGAAACATGATGGGATATGCGGCGAGCTGAGTGAGATACACGTCTTAGCTCATACTGCCACAACGACGATGTTTTCACTATCAAGAAAGCAGAAATAAAATAAATAGCGGAACATGAGTATGCATTGTAGCTGACTTAGGAAGAGTGATTCGGGCAAAGCAAATATTTTGGAAGAAACAGTATGCAGGCGCAAGTAAAGCTTGGAAAGACTCACCATGATCTCCTCCCATTTCGATTCATCTATCGTCACATTCTCCCACTTCTTGCTTGTTCCAATCAACTTTCTCAACTTCTTTGCTAGACCCAGAGGTGAAACGGTAAATGGGACTGGAACGACATCGAAACCGTCTCCTAGCTGAGTGAGATCTTCAGATAGGTTATACTGTGGCAGATCGTCTGGAAGGGGAGGTACAGCGAAAGATAGGTATGATAAAGGTGCGAAAGGGTTTCCTATCCGCCATGAGTTCCATATAAGCTATTGATAAGATTTATCTTGCAAAAGCTACGATTGACTCACCTGGAACATATCCTTCCCGTGTACTTATCCACATCTTTGGTTCTACCCTCTGATTAGTCCCTTCCAACTTCACACTTCCCTGCAATATACTGTCTACCCTCCATATAGGATATAGTACAGCTTTCATATCTTTCATCTTGAGATTCGAACCTAGACCAAATTCATTCGCTAAGGGCGTTATGGACGGTCCGAACAATCGTAACAATCCTGCTAAGATCATGTTGGGCAAAGCGGCTGTTCCATTGAACCACATTAGCTTGTTGCCCGATCGTCACAATCGCCGGGAGGATAACGCACCAGAAGCTAGTAGACCGTTGATATACATCCGTTGAGCTGCATCTTCAGGTCGGATCTTGAATGGTACGGAGCTAATTTTAGGTGAAGGAGAAGTTTGGCTGGCAGTCGACAGAACCCGTCTCGTAAGCCGTGAAGGACCAGCGAGCGCTCGAGGATGGAGAAGAGCTGGGGATAGTCGGGGAGCCATGATTTTATGATGCCTTCGTGGTAATTCAAAGGTCTACACGGCTGTTGGTTGAGACTATATACCAGTACAGTGCTGCCTTGACAATGACGATCTTTGCTCTACCCGATTCGTTCGATGATGCCCATTCCCATTTCCCATTCCCGAGCCGAGGAGATGATAATGTGTCGGCGATCACCGCCAATCCACTACTCAACCGAGCCAAACAAAAGTCCCCCTTCAAAACAAAATATACCCTACACCTACCTGATCAGTTCTTTACATACCTATACAACCCAATCAGCTCAAACATCATGGTGTCTTTACGGGAGCGTAAAGCAAGAGCGTCCTATTCCAATGTAGCCGATGGCCTAGAGAACCTCTCTTCCGAAGACGAACAAGCTGGACCATCCAATGGACCTTCAAAGGCCAATTCACCAAATTCAGAAGACGAGGGAGATCAAGGGGACGATACGAGTCTCTCATCTGGTGAATCGAGCGAGTTCAAACCTGATAGTCCAGAGAAGAAAGGCAAAGGAAAGGACAGAGCAGATGGATCTCAGAATGGTGAAGCTGAAGATGACGATGAAGACGACGAGATGGATGAAGACGAAGACGAAAATGACGAACCTGATGACGGGGATATAGAAGATGATGACATCGATCCTAGTCTGAGAGAAATGAGTGGTACACCTGTACCAAGAACCAAATTACCAACCAAAAATAAAAAGGTTCCTCCAATTAGACCGGGTGTTTCACTGGCGGCACCACCGATACATGGACAATCCGAAATCAGTTTACTGAGTTTACAGCATCGAGCGTTAATCCAAGCTTCTTCCGTACTGTTAACCAAACCAAATACGATTTCCAAAAATCTAGACAATGAACGACATCAAGCTAGAGATAGGGATCAATCGAGGGTACATGCACCTAGCATTTTTCCTTCGGGTCATCAAGTACCGTTTGAAACCAGATTAACGGCCAGTCCCAATAATGGTTGGGCAGGGAAAGGTGAAATACAGTGGATAGATCAAAGTGGACCTAGTAGTCAACGAAATGAGAATAGAAGGAATAATGATTGGAACAGACATATGCATCTGACATTTGGTTCACCATGGGAAGAATGGAGAGGTGAAGGTTGGTTTCCCGAGTTGTTCGTAGGGAACGAAGATGAATTACAAGAGAAGGACAGAGGGAAGAGGGAAAATTGGTTATTGAGAGATGAAGTTAGATTAGGATTGGATGATATTGGAAGGTGGACGAAAGAGGAATTACAGTTTCTCACCGAAGAGTGAGTAATCCCGGTAGTAAAATGTAAATATCTCAAGCAGATTAGCTGATGATCGCTTTATAGTGAAGCAGAAGAATCATATCTCCCTACACCCATATACCGCAATGGCGAAAGTCATATAACGTGTTATATGGGTCCTCATGATCAACAGTCCGCTCATACCTTCTCATTATTCCAGTCGAGATCATTGTGTGAGCTTATCAACGTCGTACAACCACCTAATGCCAGCAATTGCGCTGATTCCTCCCCGATTTAGCCGAGACCAACCCCATTGTACCTCACGAAGGTCATACGTTTTTCGCTGGCGGTCCTATATGGGGGATGGATTGGTGTCCGTATCCAGACTCCAAGTCGGCTGGTAGGTTGATCCTATACTTGACTGGATCTGAGATCACTCTGCTTAGCTTTTTGTATTTCTCCCAGACTTCGGCTTTGAGCAATATATAGCTGTATCTACCCTTCCTCACCTGGACACTCGTCCTCACATGGCTGAGAAGTGGCCTCAGTCATCCAAAGGATCAATACAGATATGGTCACTATCCCCTTCGTCTGCGGATGTGCTGGTGGATGGATCGTCTCAGCAGAGCCGGATGACATGTGAGATGGTTCTGTGTGTAAATGGAGGTCCAGTCATGCAGCTCAAGTGGATGCCTCTGGGTGTATGGGATGAAGTGAGTTGATTGGCCGAGATTCATCAGATTTGTTGCGTTTCAAGATAGCTAATGAGTTTTTGAGCAGCATGATGTTTCTTCGATCGGTCAGGCAGGGACAAAGATACCCAAATTAGGTATATTAGCCGCGATACAACTGGACGGTTCAGTGTCGTTCTATTCCGTTCCGCATCCACGATTTGTCCCCAAAATCCAATACCATCCAATATACAGTGAGTTGTCGTATACACCGGCCCACGTAGGGATGCGGTAAACATTCAGCTGATACAGACCTGGCGTACAAAAGTCAAAATGGACGAACCCCTACTTCGACTCGAAATCCCTGATGCGATGGCCATGTGTCTTGATTGGATGACGGGAACGAGGATAGCAGTGGGGTTATCGAACGGTGAGTTAGTGATCCAAAGACAAGTTAGCCGTAGCTGATGTATTGGTGCCTCACAGGTCATTTGGCGGTTTGGGATATATATGATGCGCTCAAGGCTGGCAATGCACAGGATAGTAAGTCAACGTCACTCTTGACGATGCCTTGTTGCGAGAGCCATCATGTTGATCTTTTCCTTGACAGTCTTCCCCGTATTGTACACCTCAGTCGCTGTGTCTGCTATACGGTCGATCTCAGCTGGCCGAATACCGCCTTCTGAGAAGCAGCTGGGCGGCGAGCCCTTCTACGTCTTGATGGGTGCATACGATGGATCAACGACATTGTTGGATCTCAGAGATCCCTCCTTCCCAATCGAACTTAATAAAGCCCGAAGTGAGTTTTGACTTTCTCCACCGACCCTTTCTCGGAAGTCAAAACAGTCAAAGTGTATCTGAGTTGCGCTGATCGGTTACTATAGTACCATGCATGGCAGTTAAATGGATTGCCCAAATGGCTTCTCCGGCTCTATGCGATATAGACTACATCATCCAGATCATCAAGACACGAGGCGCTCATTCGGGCAGGAGTCATACGATGAGTAGTCATAGGGGACAGGTATGGGTAAGTCAATTTGAGATTTCTGGGAATTGACAACACAGTCGGGGTGTTGTGTAGAGAGCCAGTGCACTGAGGTATCGTGATATGCTATTAGGACATTGCCTCATCGGATTATCATACCATGCTCGTCTCAGCTGGTTCAGACGGTGCTTTGATCATGACAAATTTCAACGCAGGGTTCTTTAGGAAACGGAAGATTGTGAGTTGTAACAAAAATCTCCGCTTGACTGCTTCTCGATACTCAATTCTGGTTGGCCATGTTAGCCTTTGGCGATGCATCGACTATACGAGATTGATTATAGTGAGATATCAGATGAGTACAGGATAATTGATGATATCTTACCTGAGGTGAGTGATTCAACACGTATGTGAGAATTCACTGATGAAGATGAACAGTCTCAAACACTTGAAAATGCTACTTCCCGACGGCCTCCTAACATTGCCAAGAGAGCTACACATGACCCACCGACTCATCTACTGAAGACTGCAGCTTGGAGACCTGAGGTAGGGATACATAAAGTAACGTGGAATGATGGATGTGGGTTGGCGAGAGCGGGATGGTTGGCTAGTGGTGGTGCGAGTGGGCTGGGGAGGGTGGAATGGATCGAGGGAAGATGGAGAGGAGGAAGAGCACCGTGAATCTGGTGAATATGGATGATACGATTATAACGATTTAACGTAAGATATGCAGGTCACGAATAAGAAAATCACATCAGTTCACAGTCGCACCAAATCACCTACTCTGTAACAAAACATTCAATCTTGCATTTCCTCTCTGTGAGCTCTGAATGGTACTTTGACTGCGGGTTATAAGTTTATTTCGATCAAGTAGACTTGACCTCAAGGCCATCATCGGCAGATATTAGTGCTTGGGTATCCTGATTCAGTATACGAGTATATAAGTTATATGCATTCATCATTTTGACGCTTTCTTTCGTTGATGGAAGCGGATCTCTCCGATGATAAGATCAACTCACTCATATACAACTTCGATATTTTCGGATGATCTTCATCCATCGTCCCTGTTTCGTGATTCCGTTTCATTCTTCATCTCACCTCACTGTACACAATATTCGCCTTTCAAGGCTGGACCAGACATGCGAGCAAATATATCGCTCCTCTCGGTACCTCGAGCATCAGGCAAGACACTCTGCCCTCGACCACTTTCCCTTCCTTCAACTTCGCGATCTTCGATCAATTATCATCCTCGCTCATTACATACACCTCCTTCCTCGCTCGTCCGTCAAGACGCACGTACCTCACCATGCAACCCTCAAGCCATTCTCTCAAGCAGGTTATCAGCCGGTGGGGCAAGAAACCATTCATCTTCTGCTGCCGTCGAACCTACAACGGCCATACCTGAAATCAGCGAAGAGAACAGCTATGATATAGTGATCATTGGAGGGGCTAATGCCGGATTGGCATTTGCTTGTGCTTTATGTATGTCCCGGCTTATTTCGGTCCCCTATCGTTGCTCGCCGTATGATCGTGTATATATGAGCGCAGCGTATAAGTATCTCTTGCTTGAGTTGTATCGCTGATACTTTGTATTTGACGTAGTATCTCAACCTACGGTATCATCCACCACCAAAATCCTATTACTCGAAGGATCGTCATTGGACAAAACTCGAAATTGGTCTGGAGAGGGGGACTGGGAGAACAGGATAAGTAGTTTGACTTGGGAAAATATATCATGGTTAGAAAGTGAGTGTTAATCTCTCTCCCTCTCAGGATGTATAAATACGATTCCCTTCCCACCTACTTTACAAATACACTACACTTTGCATGCACTTGTGCTGTGAATTTATAAATTACTGACTGAGTTTTGCTTTTGCTTTGACAATATCAGGTATAGGCGTTTGGAAACATATTGAACAGAGTCGATCTTGTCCGGTAGAAGAGATGATTGTAAGTTTCCGCCCTATACGTTACCATCCCATCACAATCTCTTTCTAAACTCTCCTCGCTGTTCATCGTCATCATATTGGAGGTGTGACAGGAGCTTATATATGTATCATGATAATCTGCAGATTTGGGCGAATCCCTCTGCCAATTCTTTCCCCACTATCCATTTCCCACCACTTGGTCACCCCATGGCTAAAATGACGGAGAATATGAACCTCCAACGAGCCCTGCTCCGACGTATAGAAGAGATAGGTAAGGGTAAAGTAGACCTCAAAGAGGATAAGAAAGTCCAGGAAATGAGGTTGGGTGAAGGTGAGAGATGGGTAGGGTTGAGGGTTGGGGAAACGGAATGGATTAAAGGTAGTCTGGTGGTGAGTAAGGTGGTCTCTCATCGTTGAAATCTGTTCGTGTGCAAAGCGTCACCATATTCACGATCGAATGAAATCAAATCATTCATTCTGATTCATTGTGCTAATTGAGTATCGCATAGCTAATTCATTTTGATGCTCTAAATATAGGTCGGCGCAGATGGACCCAATTCTCCCGTCCGACTCTTTTCGAAAATTGAGACGTACGGCCACGCGTACCAGACTCATGCAGTAGTAGCGACCCTCAACCATCCCCCATCACCACTCTACCCTAATACGACGGCTTTCCAGCGATTCCTCCCTACCGGTCCCATCGCATTCCTCCCATTGAGCTCCGAAGCTTCAACGATGGTTTGGTCAACCTTACCTCCTCATGCCGCTGCCCTCAAAAGACTATCTCCAGAGGCATTGACATTGATGGTCAATTGTGGATATCAATTACCTGAATCTACACTTACTGCTCTCACCGATGAGATGATCCGGGCCGATCAACTCGGTCAACCGTTGACCGCAAATCAAATAAACGAACTACTAGCTTCGTTACCTATACCTGGTAATACAGTAGGAGAGACGGACCAACCTATCTTACCTCCCACAATCACATCCATCCATGCTCCCTCGGTGGCTTCATTCCCTCTTCGACTCTCTCACGCGAACGCATATTTAGGAAAGAGAACTGCACTGGTAGGTGATGCGGCACACACGATCCATCCGTTAGCTGGACAAGGTTTGAATCAAGGTTTAGCGGATGTAAGATGTTTAGCGGAGGTGTTGGAAAATACAAGGAAGTTAGGTGGTGATTTAGGTAGTATAACTAGCTTAGCTGATTATCCCCGAGAGAGATATCCTCTAAATCATTTGATTTTGTCGACAACAGATAAATTACATTATATTTTCAGAGCGAGGAATGGAATTGTAAATTGGTTTAGAGGAACGGGATTGGAAATTATAAATGAATTAGGACCGTTAAAGAGATTGTTAATGGGTGGAGCAGGTGCTCAACCGGATATAACCACTCGTGGTGAACTCAGTAAGAGTAGGAAACACGATGAGAGGGAATTTGGAAGGAGTAGAGGTGCAGGAGATGAATTGGGGCAGATTGGAGGATGGCAGATGACCGCTGCGAATGGTGTGGAAAGTTGGTTCACGATCAAGGGAGTTGCGAAGATGGCGGGCGAAGTGGGAGTGGGTTTGGTAAGAGAGGGTATGAAAAAGGCCGTTGGTGCGTTAGATAATAGGAGTAAACGGTAGATACACCGATGCACTACGTATACATATGCGATCTCGTCACGATGAGAACTTGTTCATCTTGAACCTGGTTTCATCCTTTGTCATTCACTGAACAAATACAAAACTACGTGAAGCGATGATGAAAAGTATCAGACCGAATCGCCAACAAACTTGAAAGAAACGAAGAATTGGAAAGATTGATTGATGAACCAAGGTCGTATTATTTGGAAAAAAGTAGATTAGAAGAACCTTGCTACCACAATGATCGATTCACCATCCGATCGAAACCAATATACGCCCGAATCCCCATCAAAGCCAATACAGAGTATAGAATCTACCATTACGATCCTTGCCCGACGTGTGACCCCCATCGCTATGAAGTAAATCTATAACAATGCTGAATACACATTTAAATCTCAGCCCCTATGGAAAGATGGATCAGCTCCACAATCGATAACATCTCTCAAAAGATTCACTCACATTGCATCCTCCTGTTCTCCTGGATGGGCGTA
The DNA here is from genome assembly GCF_036426115.1 of Kwoniella botswanensis. Classification (NCBI taxonomy): domain Eukaryota; kingdom Fungi; phylum Basidiomycota; class Tremellomycetes; order Tremellales; family Cryptococcaceae; genus Kwoniella; species Kwoniella botswanensis. The sequence continues at coordinate 13,845,850 of NC_088599.1, read as the reverse complement.
TCATTATCATCTGCAAATGGATCCCCGAACGGATCGTTCGGATCCAACAATCCCTTTCTGTTACCACCACCTGCCCCACCAGTAAAATCATCTTCCAAAGCCTCATAGTCTCGGGCAGGGGGTTGTCTTTGATATTGTGGTTGTTCGGCAGCGAGAGACTGTCTCCTGGAAGGTCCCCTCGAACGAGCTTTTTGGTGGGACGCACGCCATTCTTCGTCGGACGAGTCGTACTCGTAATCTGAGAAGTCAGAGAGGGAGCTATGAAGGAACGAAGAGGGTTAGCTAAATTGAACTGAAACATCGCCAGAAATTGGTAGAGGTGTCTTGGAGGTGTATATCACAGACTTAAAATCCACACTCACCCCTGTCCATACGACTCTTGATCACTATCCGGTCTAATAGGCTTTGGCAGTCCCCTATCCTTGGCAGAGATACTACCACCGAAATCTAGATCCGCCAAATCAGGATGTGCCGCACCAGCGTTCCTGCTAGGCTTGGGTTGGGCATTTTGCGATTGTTGTCTTTTCAATTCTCTTCTGGCAGATTCCTTCTTCTGCCTCGATTGCAATTGATCGATCTCACCCGTTCGATTAGCTTCTAGCTTCTGGGCGGCAAGTCGCTTGGCGAGAGCCTCGGTCTCTTTGGCTTCGTCATCTGAGTCAGAGTCGAGCACCGCTGGTTTAGAGAGCTAAAGCACACATATTGCAAAGTAAGTAAACTTTCAGAGATGGTGCCTCAACCAATGTTGAGAAGCAGAAACTCACCCTGTCATACAGTTGAATGGCCTCGACAATCTTCTCATTCGCTTCCAATAAAGTACCAACGAACTCTTCGTCCGTGACAAGTTGAATATATCTGATGACGCTTCTTCTTGCTGCTTTCGCTTTGTCGAGATTATCTTGCACTTTAGGCGACTCTAGGACGCTCTCGACAGATCGATCGATGAGCTATGGGTATAACAGGTTTCATATCAGCTTATGGGCCTTTCGATCCCTCTTGTATTGCTCATCAAGTTGAATTATCAACTTACCCTACAAGAGTTGACCAAATTATTCGCACATTGAATAGCGTTCGCAATTGCCACCATGACTTGCGGTTTCTCCTTTTGGAAGTCGAATGGTGGTCTTTTAGGTTGAGAACCCTTTTTCTTAGCATCCTCTTTCGCTTTCCTTCTTCTCTCAGCTTCTTCCGCAGCTTCCTTTTGTCTCCTAGCCTCTAATGCAGCCATATCTTGTTTCCTCTTCAACTCTCTCTCCCGTCGCTCGACTTCAGCTTCCCGCTGTTCGATCAGAATTCGACTCTCCCGCTCACGCTTTCTGGCGTCGGCGTCGGCCTTGGCTGCTGCTAGGTCGGTGTAGGTATCGGGTCCACGAGCGGATCTCGATGGCGCCCAATCGTGAGAGAAGAGATCGTCGTCGAAGGTACCTCTATTGGCGGAAGTGGGGGCGGAAGAGGTAGAGGAGGTAGATGATTGTTTGGTAGGGGCCATCGGGGTTGGCTAACAAGGTTACAAAGTCAGTTTTGAGAAGAAGGATTGGTCAAGTACGCTCAAAGTTGGTATTTGTTGAGCGGTAGACAAATGGTTTATGAAAGTTCAGATCAACTCACCTTCTTCACACCGGGTCCGGCTCCACCGTATTTACTGTATAGTCGAGCGACCTCTTGCATTCGAGGTTCATCCTATGTAATCAGGTTAGCTGGCTTCTGGTACAGGCATAGTCAAAATAGCTAACCTTGTAGTGAAGGGACCAAGCATGGAATACCAATATCAATCTCTTCTTCACTTTAGGATCGAGTAAGGACTAGAAATGTTACACAGTACACAATCAGCTTCAACCTCGTCCGCGTGTGACTAAGACTGACGTATCACTCACATCATTGGCCATTTCTCTCAATCTCTCCATGAGCTGTGAGTTCGCCCATCCCAATTGGAAACCCTTCCCAGCATTCTCCGTCAATGCTCTGAGAATAACCAGCGCTCTGAGTTGTCGATGAACGTTCCCATATTTCAGTTTCTTTCGAATCGCTCTGGCAGCTTCCTACAGACCGAGGTAGATGAGCATCTACCGTGGAATGGAGAGAAGAGATCGAGACGGAACTCACAGTAGTACCTTGATACCCTTGGATATTGATACTCTCCACCAATTCTGGTATACCGTCCAGACTCAGTTCATCGTACCTATCAGAAGATAAGACCTCTACCCAATCGGTGATGGACGAGTGAGGTTTCCCTTCTTCCAAGTGAGATAAGAGGGATATGGCGGTTTTGAAGTAGCCGCCTGCTTGAGACATGTTGCTGGTAGTGTTGGACTGTTGATCAGATGGATATGGGGAAGTGACAGTGACGGGTATGTATATATAGAAGAAGTGAGATAACATGACACTGTGATGAGGTTGTTATTTCAGGGAACTGCATCTCTTGCTAGCCTACGGTGCGGTTAACCGGTTTAGTGCTAAAATGCCAAAACGTCATTTCCCATCAAATACTGGTTATGTTGATCATGATGTGGCAATACAGGTCATCCACAACGGAATCCCATCGTGTAATCTGATAACCGAGTGTCATTGTTGTTCTGGCAAGTCAATCTCCAACTGCTACTTTCTACTTTACTATTCTTCGATTCTTCAATCTCAGTTTTGCATCACCACATCGGTTTGGACAAACAACCATGTCATCGTCAGAGAGGATAAAGGTGAGCTGGCATTCGTTTCGTCTGTCTCAAAACAAAGCTCACACCTCCGTACCTCCTTGTTTAGGGCATCCAAGTTCACCGACCGATCATATACGGTTCTCATGCGAGGTTATTGACGGACGAAGAGAAGGCGACAGCACCATCAGGGCGTGAGTATGAAACCGTGTGCCTACTTACGATACACACTATACAATTCATCTCCCTATAGTCACCATAGGTGGACTTCGCGACAATCGAAGCTGATATCTGAACCATGATACAGACACACACCGCTGGACAGTATTTCTCACTTCGGCTACTTCCCCACCACCCAACAAATTACCTTCAGGAGAGATAGAAAAGGATGATATAGATTACTTACCTGGAGGAGAGGATGATTTGAGTTATCTGATCAAGAAAGTCACATTCAAATTACATGATACTTATCCTCAACCCAATCGAGGTGAGTTGACTGTCAGCAATCACCTCAACAAGCTCAATGCAACCTCAGGCTGAGCATTGACTTGACATTCGACCCGCCTTTTGCTGATAATCCTGAATTAGCATTCGACAAACCACCTTTCAAAGTGACCGAAACAGGTTGGGGAGAGTTCGTCGTTCAAATTCGTGTCCAATTTATCCCCGAATCATCCGAGAAACCATTAACCCTCAATCATCCTATCAAACTACATCATTGGGGATTACCTATCGAGGGATTAGTCGCACCTCCTACAGAAGGTGGAGTAGCTACAGGTACAGGTACCGCCAACACTTCTGTGGTCAATACTCCTGCGCCTGAGCCAATACAGGAACCTACACCAGCTGCTACGCCTGTACCGCCGGAGAAGAAGGAGGATGACCAAGAGGAAGTGAAGGAAGAAATAATCGTAACGCCTGCACCTATTGGTGAATCGTCAAACTCAGTCAAGCAAGGTGAAGGATCGATAGTCTTAGAACCCACTCAAACATCAGAACAAATATACCCAGTAAATGACGAGATAATAGTTCAACAAGATCTTCAACAACAGCAAACAGCAGCTATGACAGCTATCTTACCTGTTCATTCATGGCAATACGATGAGATTGTATTCTCCGATCCACCTAAAAACTTCTTGGATATACTTAATGAACATCCTCCTAAGAGTTTGCCAAAAATCAATAGAAGAGCTAAAACTCAAAGGGACGAATATGATTCCGGGTCTACCGGTCAGAAGAAGTCAAAGAAGAATGGTAGACAGAGCGTATTGGGATCAAGAGCCAACACGGAATTCCAATCACCCACCCCATCTGTCATCGGTGCGGGTGCAGGTGCACAAAATGGATTGGTAGGAGGAGAATTGGGATCGGCGGACGTACCACTCGAATTTTCGTTGGAGATGGAAAGAGCAGAATATAACAAGTTGGCTGAGGCGAGGAGGAAGATTGTTGATCAGATGGATAAGTGGAGGTGAGTGAGGGTTGTCATGTCAGATATACCATACACCACAGATCATCCAATTCTGCATTCGGTCCGCTATGTCATTCAATACGTGATACATGTATAGAACGATAAGGAAATATCCGCTGATTCGTTTCGTCAACTTGTTATCGCAGAGAAAGACTGATAGCGCAGGAGAAGGAATTAGCTAAATTGAAGCAGGAGGTCAAAGGGATATAGATATCAGTATAGATGGGATCTGATTTAGAACCCAGAAAAACTTGTGTTTGTCGGTTCATATGACAGGCAATTACTGGAAAATGTCAAACGATCAATCTGAAAGATCTCGCTCTTCGGTCATCCTGAGCAATAGAACAGCTTTGTTGAACAACTTAACAGGCTCCGAAGGAGAATTGGGCGATTGAAGAGTGATTCGGCATAGGCAATAGGAGAAGAGCATATATCTGTTGTACAGAAAATCTAGTAATTTTACATGTATTGTATATTTTACATCTAGCTATAATTCTGAGAATCGGTACCCTGAGCATTAACCGCATAATTCTATGCACCTTCCCTCCATGGGTACTCGAATTTGGGTCCCTTAGTCTTTCTCCATAGCTTCTTCCTGTGAATCACGATAAAGTTACATCAGCATGAAAGTGTTAAGTGACGATGCATGACTATTCCACTTACTTCTTCTTAGTAGTTGCATGTTCGACATACACTTCTTTACAATACTTCGCTTTGAATTCTCTAATGAAGCTTGGATCCCTATGAGACGCGAGGTGACAAAAATGTTAGTCTCCTAGGCCTTGAGGATATGCAGATGCAGGTGGGGTTGGAGATGGGAGTCATGAGGAGAAGGAAGATGTAACGTATCATTGATGAGATCACTCACCATAATTCACTTGCTATACCCAGATCCTTACAGCACCTCATCAGAGCATTACTCTTACATGCCTCTGTAGCAGTGGGTATACCCGATGGATCAAAGTATTCCTGTTCACCTCTAGCTATCGATACGAGTCTGGGAGGGACAACCAAAAATCTATCAACATATGTCCATAGGAGAAATCCTGAAAGATAATGGTATGAGGACACCTGCTACTCACCTTCCTAAACATACCAATCCCCATTCCCTACTGACTATCCTAGGTCCAACATTGGTTTCTCCCCTAGGTGCCAGACCCCATCCTCCTGGACCGAACGCTGCGTTCAGTGTACGTCGGTATTTTATTTCGGGGAGATAGAGCAGACCGTCTATTCAACCAATTAAATAAGCGTTAGCACCGATTTCACCTGTGGGTCAGATTACGAGCATGACGAGTATGGTTGATGGGAATGGATATTGCGATAGCATTACGCGCATGACTTGTGGTTTAACTCACCAGGTTTGATCTCGACATCTTCAGGTCTCAACTCCCTCAACAACTCATTAGCAACCTCTTTAGGGAACGGACGTTCGCTCAATCCCGCAAAAGAAGACGACCAGTCGTTCCCCTCTCCCACTGGAGCTTCACCCGTTATCCCTCCAGCAGAGGGTAAAGGCGTGTAATTGTCTCCTGGAAGGTTCGTCAGAGGTGGTGAAGCGGTAGGAGTTGCTTTGGTGGGAGAAGGGGCCAAATGAGAATAATCATCTATTATAGGTTCATTGGAAGGTAGAGGGAAATCATCAGGGAAATCATCGTATATCTCTGAATTCGCCGATTGTGATGGGGGGGTTGGTGTAGGGGTAGGGTTGAATTTGGATGTTTTGCTGGTACTGGTACTTGAGGTAGCTTTGGCTGATGATGGTTTGATAGGTACAGCTGTCTTTCTAACGTATCGACTGGTAGTTGGAGCGGGAGAGGACGCTGCTGCTGCTAGTGAGGGAGAGAAGGTGGATAGTGATCTGTAACTGAGAGATCGAGGGGCAAGACCGAGTCGGATAGAAGATGCAATGACTGGCATGGTGATGGTGATAGTATATGTCTTTCTATGTATGGAAAATGAGAGATGAGAATAAAGGCATCAATTGACAATCGATCGAATGGATCTCATCCTGAGTTGCGCTGGGACCTCAAGAGTTGATGTTTTCGGTGGCAAATTGCTCAAAGTGGCAAATAAGCCGGAATGGGAGATCTCTTACTGTGTTCAGAACAGACACTATCAAGTCGAAGGCAGAGAACAGGATCTGGGACTTTATATACCTGATGAGGAAGGATGTCGGGTGCAGGTAACATTACAACCTGATTATAGACAAGCTACCCAGCCTCCATAGGAATAGTAAGTGTAGGATATGTTATAGGAGATAGGACATCAACCGCCAGACGGTAAAGCGGACGAGCAAACATTGTGCATTTAGTAGGACTCTATCAGATGTGTACATACGTCTACGTATACTTGTCTATACTGAATAGTCCAGTATGTGATTTGAAAGGTACTACGTTGGGATGGAGTACGTCATGCATATAGTGTTGTTGAGCAAAAAGGGAAGGGGTGCAAAATGGATGGTCGATCCATTATCAGTTACGTTATTTCGATCGGATCTACCAAGCTATCTTTGCCAAGATACCTTTCGAGTACCTCCTGACAAAGTACTTCCTGAGTTCATCTAACAACAATAAACCTAAGGCGAATGTGAATGGAATAAAGATATGTTCGACAGGAACACCCTATCATACGAAGCAAACCATCAACACCCAAGTTTGCTCACTTTTCTTGCTGTACGGTACTCACTCTGGTCAAAAAGGTATTCTGGAAGAACGGCACATAGCTGAAAAAGAATAAGAAACAGATTGAGACGATCATAGAAGGGATGATCCAGTAATTTCTCTGAGTTTCGTCAGACCATTTGAAGGGGTTCGATTGGAGAATACTCAATCTCCTCGTTCGTGTGGCGAGGAGGTTTCCGAATTGCATGCCGACCAATGTGAAGAAGTAGCTAAAACAAGGGGAAAATCAAATCATCATCGAAATACTACTTGATACAGCATGAATTGAGGAGTGCTTTTTCTCTCACATTGATTGAGCTTTGTTGATCGCTTCATTGTAGGCGTCAGGATCATACTGCGGCGGAAGACCACCGTATGCGAGGACTCTGCAACGAAACAAAATCGTCAGTATTCGTGGCCCACGACTCCAACCCGGGAGATACGAATGAGACGCCACTCGCAAATCACTAAACTTGTACCCTTGTTTCTCCAACCACCAAAAAGCCATACTCATCGCAGAAAGACTTTCTAACAGCCCCAAAAACCCATAAGCGTGCAAGAGGAATTTCCAATTCACCAATTTGTCCTTTTTGGTATTCCTCGGTGGTCTCGTCAAGAGTCCCGCTTCGGGCTTTTCAAAACACATTGATATGGCTGGTAAGACGTCAGTGACGACGCAGATGATGATCATTTGTAGACTTGATAGGATTTGAGGGAGACCGAAGAGGACATTGAGGAGGATAGGCATCAGCTCGGAGAATGAACCGGCTGGGAGGAGGTATAGGCATGTCTGAATTAGGCAGTGAAGTCAGCACTCGTTGACTGTTTTATTACAAAGAACACATGATCGGGGAATGGAGAGGAAATATTTAGAGTCACAGTCAAATAAGAAGCTCAGGTCATATGTATGTACTATTCACCTTTTTCAGATTATCAAAAACCAATCTCCCATATTCCACCGCTACTACGATCGACGAGAAGTTCTCCAACAAGACCAAATCAGAAGCTTCCATGGCGACGTCCGATCCACCTCCCATCGCTATACCGACATTAGCAGCCTTGAGGGAGGGAGCATCATTCACTCCATCACCTGTCATCCCTACAACGTTCCCTCTCGCTTGAAATTCTTTGACAATTCGTAATTTCTGTTCAGGGGTGGTACGAGCAAAGACGATCTCTGTATATTGACAGGCTTGTTCCCATTGAGAATCCGACATCTCCATCAAATCGTTCCCGCTCAACACTAAACCTGGCAGTCCACCTGTACCCAATTCCATATCTTGCTTATCGAATTGTAAGACTTGGTCTAAGGGTGTGTCTCTTGGTAGATCTTGAACATGATGTAATGTCTTCGAAGAAGATATGATTCCACATTGTTCGGCAATGGCAACGGCGGTAAGAGCGAAATCACCGGTCACCATGAAGAACCGTATACCTGCGCCTCGCATTATGCGGACTGTCTCCGGAATCTCAGCTCGGGGAGGATCCACCAATCCTACCAATCCAATAATGGTAAGTTGCTGATTCAATTTGATATTGACGAGATCACCAAATTCAGGTTGGTCGAAAGCCATTCCATCGGGTATGAGCGAATGGGGTATCATCCGTTTGGCAAGTAGGAGGACACGTTGGCCTTTTGATGACCATTTTTCTTGTACTGCAGTTAATCGCTCGATATTGCTTTGCGTGAGAGGGAGAGCAGGACCTCCAGATGGATCGTTGATGTATGCGCAACGTTTAAGCAGAACATCGGGTGCCCCTTTACACATGAGCATGAGATCTTGAGGGCCGAACTCGTCGTACATGTCACATGGAGCTGGGAACAAAGGTGATTTGGCAGATGCCCGCCGACAGAGCTGACAACAGACGACGTCAGTAGTGTCTAAGGCATATAATCTGCCATGGTAGCAGATCAACTCACCTTGAGCATGTATTTGGTTTTCGAGTTGAAATTCACCTTGAATACTTCCGACCATTCGCTGTTGGAGTCTTTGACTGGTCTCAAGGTCTCTGCAGCTCGGAGAATAGCAGAATCTGGAGTACATATTGCTTGTTAGCTATAAAACATACCCTCTGCAAGAAGGTGAGTAAGACTGGCTTCACCTGTAGCATCTCCATTGACCTTCCTGAGAGATACCGGCTGATCCATCTTACTTTCATCAAACGTCGCGGCATTACAGACTCCCATCACAGCAGCCATCTGCTCGATCGTCTTTCCATTATCTTTCCCAACAACCATTCTATCTCTTGCCTGGGTCAAATCCATCTCATCGTCCAATACAGACAAACTCGTTACGGTCATCTTGTTTTCCGTTAGAGTCCCAGTCTTGTCCGAGCACAGTATGTTGACTGCACCGAGCGTCTCGACCGTCATAAGTGATTTACAAAGTACCTTGTTCTTCACCAGGGTGTTCGCAATGACAGCTAGAGAGACAGTGACACTTGCTGGTAGACCCTCGGGGATGAAGGCCACCATGACTGCCACGACATCGATGATGAGTACTGGAACGGTGATGAATCCTTTATGCTGTTTGTTTAGCCATGCTGCCCAGAGGATAATCACCAATAAGGCGATGGTGATGGCACAAGCGGCGATGATGATTACGAATCGAAGGATCTCTCTCTGCAAGGTGGTAAGAGAGGGTGCACCGGATGTGGACAGTTTGGCAATTCGACCGAATACCGTAAGATTCCCCGTTTGGATCACCACACCTACCGAATACCCAACGTCAAAATGTAAATATCTTATATGCCTGGATAAGGGATTAAGGGAAGGAAACTTACCGATAGCTGACCCGCTAACACATAGCGTACCTTGCAAACCGATATTCTTCGTTTCCAGCAGATTGTCGTCTGTCATATCCACTGTCCCTTGAATAGGCTCAGACTCGCCAGTGAGCACACTTCGATCCATCTTGAGATCAGAAGAAACATCGATAAACCGTATATCTGCTGGAAGCTTGTTACCAAGGGAAACATAGATGATGTCTCCCGGGACGAGTTCTTTGGCGGGTAATTGTATTTGGCGAGCATCACGAAGGACGAGTACAGCGGAGGGTAAGAGGCCGGAGATGGACGCCATGACTCGGTTGGTCGAGAAGTCTAAGAGTCAAGAAACAACAGTCAGCCTTGGAAGAAGAACCATAAGCAGGATCAATGGTTGATGTACTGACCTTGCCATGCATTCTATGATTGTCAAGCAAAACACTGAGATCAGTAGGTTATTCTGGACCAGTGAATCTTGCAAATTAGACTGCATGGGCACTCACGAAAGCCGTCTGGATGACGATGACGATGAGCAGAACTACAGCCAAAGCAAGATTCGCAGCAGCAGGATTAGGTTCCCCGAGGGGTTTCCTATACCAGACAACCAAAATACAGGTTAGTTAGCCCTGGAGATCAAGTGTGGAGAAAGAAGCAAATGCGCTTACCATGCTATGAAACAGAGTATTGAAGCTATCAACAACAAACTGCCGAATCCACCAAGAACGTAGCCAACCCATCTATAGCATCAATTCATGTTCAGGTCAGGTCCCCTCTCGTGCGAAGAGAAATATATAGTTTGTACATACTTGAGGAAAATATTGTTCTTCGGTGGACTAACTTCGTTGGCTCCATATTGACCGAACTTTCTTTTGACTTGTTCGTTCTCCAAACCTAATTTGGCATTACTACTTAATCTCTGGAGGATATCGTCGACAGAGTATTTATGCCATTCCAATTCCGCTATATCCTTAGCAGCACCTTTCTGAGGGGTGACGGCAATATGTCGTTGTTGGGTATTGGATACGTCAATCGACAGAGTCCTATACAGGAAAACGTCCACCATGACAAGTGAGCGTCATACATGCTATGTCGTACTAGTATCAGATAGAAGATACAATGTACTACTTACCTGAACTCCTCAACGATCCTACTTGCGCTATCCCTCCTCGAGTGGGTAGCCCTTTTCATCCGCTCGAGATGCAGAGCATTATCATGAGTAGCATCCTGGATGGTAATACTTTTCATCAAAACTGGTGATACATGATGAGGATGAGAGTCGAAGGACTTCCTGTCCACTCCACCATCACGTTCGATATCGTCTGTCATGTTGGTCCAGGAAGGATTTGGTAGAGATAAAGTGTCAGGCAAAGGAATGGTCATCGAGGGCGATAGGAGGAAAAGAGGATAATAGGATTGGGAAAGAGGGACATAATCAGTACGAGGTGAGCTTTATATACTCATTTTCGTGAGTGAAATTCGGTGTGAATCCAAGTGTTATGCTAGTGGCTTGAAATGGTCGGACAGCAGGAGGGTGCTGCGAATTTGTTTTAACTCTTTCGTGACCATGAGCGATTTTCCTCTGAGCGCATTTTGACAGCAGAAATCACAATTCACTGACTCGAGTGATATCTATATCCCGAGAGGTCATCGAGATATGAAACTGTCTTTGACGAATCGAATATGATAATTCCTCCTTCAGAACAATGAGATCAAAATCTCTCATGAGATATTGTCAATTGTCAATTGCCAATGTTCGCATATATCACATCTTCATCTGAGCTGGCTGAGTCTGTTCGAAATAAAATACATTAGATCATGTTGATCTATTGAATTTGATGGAATGGCGTAGGTAGAAAAAATCGCTGGTGAGATGATGACAAACTCGAAAACAGGGAAATGGCGTACTTCTGATACGGGAGTGAGTGATGTGATCGAATGAGCGACTTTACATCGGTATATGACAATGGAACCAAACAAAGCCATTCCCCCACATTTGAGTACACTGTGCCGTACCTTGTAAGATCGTATAAGTTGCCATACGATACTGGTCGGTGTTCAAAATCGCTCATAGTCTAACTGGAAGTATTTGATTTGTGGGCGATGAAACGATGAAACGTCACGATTTAATCAATGAAAGCCACCTATGTCGATTGATCTTCACGTGTCTGTATCTCATGATCTGATCGAGATCAGCAACATATATTTTGGAGAGTTTCCCTGTCTGATTCACGGAAACGAGTAATTGAGCGCAGTATACATGCGCACTTCGAACAGTTAAACTGTGGTCCGCATCGCGACCAACCAGAAAAATCACCTCAAGTCTAGTGGTTATTTCGGTATCGTGCCTGGGTGACATGTGATCAAACGGAACCAAACAAATCGCTCAACCCAAATCAAATCTCAGGTCGATGGTTTGCCCTTTCATTAGCGTAGTGGTATGTTCGATCCTGCATGCATATGCGATGCGCAATTAAAATACATGCTTGGGTATGGTATGACAATAGAGTCAAGCTACAAAGAGTCCAAAAGAAATAACACGAGACGTATATATACTGTTACATAAGATCGAAACCAAACTGCTAACGAGTGATCACAAAATTTAAAGGATTGGACCAGCAGCTTTAACATCTGCTGTGATGGCATCCTCGTATTTGGCGAAAGCCTTTTGGAACATTCCACCTAATTTCTGGATCTCAGCGTTGAAGGCATCTTTAGATGGCCATACTTTCGCTGGGTCGAGAATCTCGCTGGGGACACCCTCGACAGTCTTGGGGATGGAAAGGTTGAATACAGGGAAGTTTTCAAATTCGGCTTTGGCGAGTGTTCCATTGTGGATAGCATCGACTATAGCTCGAGTGTACTTCAATGGGCATCTCTTTCCGGTACCGAATTTACCACCTGTCCAACCGGTGTTGATCAACCAACAGTCCACCTTATTCTTCTCCATTCGCTCAGCCAACATCCTGGCGTATCGTCCAGGGTGTAAGATGATGAATGGTTGTCCGTAACATGTTGAGAAGGTTGGTGAAGGTTCGACAATACCATCCTCCGTACCAGGTGTCTTGGAGGTGTATCCAGCAACGAAGTGGTATTGAGCTTGTTCAGGAGTCAATCGAGATACGGGAGGTAATACACCGAAAGCGTCACATGTCAACATGATGATGTTGGAGGGTTGTCTCTCGGCGATACATGGAATCTTGGCGTTAGGGATGTATTCGATAGGGTAGGCACATCGAGTGTTCTCGGTGATGGAGACATCATCGTAATCTGGCTTTCGGTCGGCAGGGTTGTAGACTACGTTTTCAAGGATGGAACCGAATTTGATGGCGTTGAAGATCTCGGGTTCCTATGTGCGACGCAGTTCATCAGTACTGCCCAGATTGCTTGGGTGTGATCGAAAGATATAACTCACCTTTTCAGCAGAAAGGTTGATGGTCTTGGCGTAACAACCACCTTCGATGTTGAAGACACCAGTATCAGACCAGACGTGTTCGTCATCACCGATCAAAAGACGGTTGGGGTCGGCTGAGAGGGTGGTTTTACCAGTACCGGACAGACCGAAGAAAAGGGTGACATCGCCGTTATCGCCTTTAGCCTGGTTTGCTGAGGAATGGAGAGACAATTGACCGAATTTGACAGGTTGGAGGTAATGCATAACTGAGAAAATACCTTTCTTCATCTCACCGGCGTATTCAGTACCGAGGATGACCATTTCCATTCTCTTGAAGTTGACTTCGACAGAGGTGGTGGAAGTCATACCAGTGGTGAATCGATTGGCAGGGAATTGACCAGCATTATAAATTATGAAATCCGGTTCACCAAAGTTTTCTAATTCTTCAGGAGTAGGTCGGATCAACATGTTGTGCATGAACAAGGCGTGGTAAGCTCGAGAAGCGATGACTCGCACTTTGATTCGGTATTTGGGATCCCATCCGGCAAATCCATCAAATACGTATACGTTCTCTCGTGTGTTGAGGTAATCGATAGCTCGTTCTCGGTTGATTTCGAAGGTGTGTTCGCTGTTGGAACAGTGTGGATTACGTCAGTAATATGCCGATGAGAATTGGTAGGATGCCAAGGTTGACTCACTCCATCTTGATATTTACAGGACCCCACCATACATCGTCTTTACTAGTCTCCTCGTACACGATTCGCTTGTCCTTGGGGGATCTACCAGTCTTCTTTCCAGAGAAGTTGATCAAAGCACCACTTGATGAGATAACGGCACCTTCGTTGAGGATGGCATCTTCGTAAAGAGAAGCGATGGGAGCGTTTCGCTGAAATAGGCCAAAATCACATTAGCATCTGACTACAAATGGACACATGGGGATTGATTGTGCAAGCAGAGACAGGGTACTCACCTTGATGTGAATTCTATCCAGATCGAAACCAGCTTGAGAGAAGTATTTCAACTCTTTACCGAGGAATTGATTTCCCTCGAAATCATCATGTCCGTGTCTTCCGTGAACCATTGTGGATATTGACTGTTATGAACAGGTAGGTGGATAAGGCGATGGTAGTTGCAATTGTAGTGTATTCAACTGCGCATATGTGGAAAGTAAGGATGCGTTAGCTGCTGTACTTGGAAGTAGGATGAGAAAGTGAGATGAAAGGTAGAAAGGAAGGCTGAGATGCAGGTCGCACGACGACATCCTCTCCGTCAAATGTCACAAGATCGATTGGATGGTAATGGTATCCCAACTGAAACCGCTGTCCACCCGGATATCAAGATGTAACCGGTCATTCAAACCGAACCAACAACCAACTCACCAGAATGTTTCGATATGATCCAAACAAGATGGATGTGATGTAGATGCTTGGGAAGAAGGGGTGTGAGATCACATCGGGACAGGTCCTCTTATATATGTATACATAGCCTGATGCGGTCGGTATACGGTATACGGCACAGCGGTATTGCTCTCACGATGAATTCGAAAATAACCTTGATCCCATCGTCATTGAAAGTGGATGTACCGGTGTAATCCGGTATGATCGTAGGGGGAGCGGGTCTCCAGATTTCGAACGGAACCACGTTATTTTCGAATATCCCATTCAACCCATTCACAACACATCGGAAGAATCGGCGTTCATCGGTAAACGCCCAAAATCACCTTCGAGCAGCTCGATTTACCCTATTTTGAAAAAGGTAAAAACCGATGGACCGACGATAATTCGAAAATCATCAGAAACATACACAGTCCGAATCTTTCCGATAGGAGAGTCACACCCAATAGAGGCGGCGGGATTACCGTTCAAGGTCACCGAGCTGGCATTGCTGCTAGGAGTAATGTAGCAATGGCGGCATTGGTCCGTCTAGGTGTATCATTGAAGCGGAGACATATGAGGTGATAACAAACACGGTTCGGCTTTACGTTACAATGGTATCTCACCTCGCGCACCAAAGGAGCTGTAGATGGAATTAAGGCATCTAGAAGTACTGTTCAACGTGATATGTTCAAGATGCATGTATGAGAGAGTCCTGTCTACCGAATTGATACACAGTAAGAAGTGGCAAATGAATCATTATTGTACATCAGACCTGATATCAACCGAACTTTATCAGTCCGAGGAAATCTATCTATTCATCTATCCGTCCTCCTGTCCTAAGCAATGTCCATTGGGGCATCAAATTTAGATGAGATTTTCACCTTCGAGAATCATGATGATAGCTGTGAAATACCGCAAGTACATTAGCGAACTGTTTCAATTGCAGGAAGCATAGGGGATTGAAGGGTAAGAGATGGATGTATTTGACTCACAGTGAACGATTTCAGGAACAGTATCATGCCTAAGATCACAAACCAAATCTGCGTCTGTGGGAGGTTCGTAGATATCATCCACCCCAGTCAAGTTTTTGAGTTCACCCGATCTGGCTCTTTTGTATAATCCTCTTCTGTCTACTTTCTCACACCATTCGAGGGGAGTCGCAACGTGAACCAAGAAGAAGTTTCCATTAACGATTTTCCTAATGGCTTGTCTTGATTTTTCATAGGGGGCAACAGGGGCGGCAATAACGGCAGCACCAGCTTTGGTCAATTCCGAAGCGACAAATGCGATTCTTTGGAGGTTGATATGTTTCTGTTCAGGTGTAATAGCTCGATTTATCTTTGGATCCAAATCGCCCCTTAACTCTTCTCCCAATAATAAAGAAACGGATCGAGAACCCTGTTGTTGTAAAGTGACTTGTAAAGCTCTAGCGATAGTGTCTTTACCAGAGTTGTGTAATCCACTGATCAAGATGGTGAAACCCTGCTTAGGTCGAGGAGGGTATGAATCCCTTAATACTTTCACTACGCCGGTGTAAGAGAACCAATCGGGGATGGAAGCACCGGTCCTAAGTCTCTTTCTAAGTTCGGTTCCGGAGATATCAGCAGTGACGGTTCCTTTAGGTACTTCATCAACTGGTTGGTATTCGTCGGTACCAGGAAGGTAGGTCATAGCTTGGAAAGGAACCATTTCGATGGATAATTCGTCTTTGAATTGAGTGACGAGCTCTTGAGCGTCGTATGGGCCGTAGAAGTCTTTGCCTTGAGAGTTCTTACCGGGTCCAGCGTGGTCTCTTCCGACAATCTATCAGAAACAAGTAAGACAAGTTAGTGCCGATTTTGAAAGACCACACAGGTGTTATGATTGATAAAAACAAGGGAGAAAACTAGACCAAACTTACAAAGTGAGTAGCACCAAAGTTCTTTCTGATAATAGCGTGCCACACAGCTTCTCTTGGACCAGCCATTCGCATAGCCAAAGGCAACAAGGCCAAGTGGGCCATTCCCTCGGGGTAAGAAGGCATGAGAGCTTGGTAGGCTCTCACACGTGTGTAATGATCGACATCTCCAGGCTTGGTCAATCCGACCACGGGGTGAATAAGGACGTTGGCTCGTCGTTGTCGGGCAGCTCTGACGGTCAACTCTCTGTGCGCTCGATGCATGGGGTTTCGAGTTTGGAAAGCGACGACTTTTCTCCACGCCAATTTGTGGAAGTGCGCTCGGAGTTCGGATGGGGTGAATCTCAAAGGAACGTAATCGTAGTGAGTAGGAGCAGCGATAGCGTCAACTTTACCACCGACGTAGAACTCTTTAACGGTGTTGTGCAAGTATGCGACAGCTGGATGAGCGATATCATCGGCTCCCATGACGTTCTCAGCTTCGAGATGCTTGTCAGGTGTGTAGATGTCGGAGACTAAGGAGATTATGTTAGATTAGCAAGTTATCCACGATGACCAGATTTCATTGAGCCGCTTGGCAGGCTATCTTTCAAGCGATCACTTGTGTATGATCATTTTCGGCAAATCCCTTTTTGCTTTGTTCGATTAAGATTTCAATCACTCACCAGTCAAAATAGCCAAAGCAGCATCATCTCTAGGATCTCTCAAAGCGACTCTAGCACCTTCTTTCAAATTCAACTTTGCGATATCTTCCTTTGAGACGTCCAGGGTGATAGGCATAGGGAAGAGAGTTCCTTGTCTTTGACCGTGAACGGGTTCGAGTCGGAGGGTGTCTCGGACGCTGATAATGAATTATGGGTAAGCAACTAATTATGATAGAATGTAGTTCAGATGCTGGACTTACGAGATATAATCTCTCTCATTCATGAATCCTTCAAGAGGAGAGAAACCACCGTTCAAGATTAATTCGAGATCACATAATTGCCTCTGCGATACGAACATTCATCAGCAATCAGAAATGACCTTCTGGCAATTCTGGCGAATCTCGATCTTCGCTCTGTATGCCCCATGGCAAGAGACGAATACCACCTCCCAAGTCATTCACATTTTCTTCCTTGCTCTAGTATGGTGTACAATTGAATCAACTTACCTCGGTAAGGAAGATATCACCTAAATTTCTAGCTTCCTCCTGTAACTCTGAATGTCTAGGGGCATCTCGAGCAACGAGATCCTTCAATATACCACCGTGAGGGGAGTTGGCCATTTTGCTTTTGCTTTGTTTTGCTTTTAGTGGGTAAGGAGAAGAGGTGGCGAAGGTGTGAGTCTACTACCTGTTATATGTGGTGTGGGTGTGGTGTATTGTATAGGCTTTCTGCCGAGCACTGTATCTTGTATGGCGTGATGGATGATGGAATGAAAAGAATCAAAAGCACCAAGAGGAGTTTTGCGAGAAACCTGTTTATCAATCAATCCATCACCGCCAAACCAACTTTTTTTCTTTGCATGCTTATACATGTACATTCGTCATTGATGGAAAATCTGGAATTATGATCAGTCACTCCACGTTATCAGACCATGTTATCTGGAATTATATGGTACGAGTAATATCTAATCAGTCAGCTTTCGCTACATGTATATGCAGTAATGGATCAATCACGCAATCGATTTCGCCATCGCTTAAATCAAAAAACAATTCACGAATGATTTTTTTTTTTCCATTTCCCTATTCCATCATGGGATTTTGGGTTTCGGTATTCAGGCACGGCGAGTGACACTCACACTTTTCAACCGCAGGTCTCGGCAAATGCTTTTGGTTTGGTGAATCAATCAATCGATGATGGAACGGCTACCTCAAATGCATGGCAAGAACAAGAATTACCCCATCTTGCAGGAGCTTTCCTCTGAGACTATCGCGTCCCCACTTGATGGATCAGAACGGAAACAAATCACCATGAATGACAAATCATAGCTTCCGACGCAAACTAAACAACCATCCTCGGTCTTCCGAGAAGTCTCGCTTCGAGATACAGTTATCTCGCCGATCAGCCGAGTGGACTTCACACGAAACTGGTATAATGTGATCCAACGATCCAGTCAGTGAATGATTCAGAGTACAATCTGGTACGGTACACAAACACAGACAATGCTTCCGGGCATTCTCGTGCTAGTCATCCATTTATATATCACATACACCATCGTTCAATCCATTTGCACATCTAATAAAACCTCATTTTCATCCCCTTCTCGTTCAGCAGCAGCATTGATCGCTGATATACCTTCCATGATCGCCGCATTGAATTCAGCTCTCCTGCCATCTTCTTCTTCCTGTTGCGTTATCATTGGTGGTATCGATATTTGACCGTCACCCTGCCCATCCAACATTCCACTTGTCATACCATCTGTGTTGAGATTGGATACAACTTCGGTCACTTGGTCATCACCATTTCCTATCTTAACCTTCTTATTCGGTCTTTCACCTTCATTGTCACCAACATCATCGCCACCTGAATCTTTGATACTGGAATTCCTTGGACCCGCCCTCCTTCGTCTGATTACATTCCCATCATCCCACAATTCAGGTGGTCTAATCACCCCGAAGCGTTTATGATATAATCCGCAGGCTATATAGAATGGCAAACAGTCAGCCATTACCTCGTTGTCAGATATAAAGATAACACATCGTGGATATTGAATCCCAACTCACCATTACAGACCTTTAACGTCAAATCACCCAAAACCAACTTTCTCCAAGCAGTCGTGGAAGTTCTCATACAAACATCGCAGCTCCCCGGAGGACCTTTCTTCAATCTTGCTAAAACACTCTCACTGATCCCGTGAGTTTGAGTCAAAGTAGGATCAATCGAATTCGAAAGCTCTTGCGTGGACTGTTGTTGTTGGTCTTGTCGATGTTGGTTGACCTGTCTTTCCAACTCTTCCTGAGCAGGTAATAGATCCACAAAGGAAGTGCTTGAATGATTGACGCTATCACTTCCATTCTCGCCATCGTGGTCTTGAGATTGCGAAGCTAATTGAGATAAGATGAAGGCTTCCGCCCGATCAACAGCTGCAGATGTTATTCCTTCATCTTGCGCCCCCTCTTTCGTAATGCGTTCTTCACCATCTTGAGCCACCGAGTGAGACTGTGTTGGAGTTCGAGCTTGATCTTGTGCTTGGAGCGTAGCTTGAATCGCGCGTAATCTCTCTTCCACCTCTTGATTCTCCGACGGATTCTCTTCGTCATCTTTCGTCGAATCCTTCAATCTGCTTCTTCTCGGCTTACGTGTCCCACGAGTCCTACCGCCTTTCGAATCGTCGCTTCCTGTCGTCTTGTCAGATTTGGGAGAAAGGGGATGTTTGAGCAAGAACGATTGGTAGAAGGTTCGTGAGATATCACCCTTGGGAGGTCGTCCCCTACGACGTCGTGCAATTGCTGGAGTAGAGTATGATCCAACAGCATAAGAAAGATCGCCCTAATGCACCGGACAAAAGCCTGTCAGCTTTCATACTCTAGATCCAGTGGGAATAGAGTGACTTACTTCTCGCGCATCACTTAGGAGACTTTCGACCAGTCCTCCTAAAGCTTTCAGACCATCTACCAAAGCATTCTTCTCGCTTTCATCTGAGATATCCAATCTCCTAACTTCATTTACCAAATCTACCACTTTCTTCTCCTCATTCACTTTGTCGTCTCGAAGCTTGACCAGTTCATCATGTAATTGAGGTAATTTACTTTGTATAGCATCGCTCTCTTGGGCATATTCCGTCGAATGGACAGATAACTTATTGACATCTTCGATGAGAGCTGAATCCGGCAGGAATCTATCGATCTCCTCGGTATTGTCTAAAGAAGGTTGCTGACCTTGCTTTAAAGCCTCTATCTGTTTCTCGATTGATGCAATAGCAGCTTTGGTCAATGCTAGATCTTCCATAATGATACTTTCGATCTCAGTGTTGATGGCTGCTGCTAGTGCGATGACAGGGTTGTTCACTGGTGAAGAGACGAGTGATTGATCATTCTCATTACTCAAGTATGATTGACTTTTTCCAACTTGATCGGATCCAATTATGTTTACGTTTCCACTCTCGATATCAGCTTGATGACCTTCTTGATCTTGTCCAGTTCCGGTACCAGTAGTAGCTACCACAGCCAATTCCGCCAATCTACCACTCGTTTCTGCATCTATAGTGGATTCAATATTATGTATCCAACTATGATCATTATCTTCTTCTTCTCCTTCGTGCGCCTGTGGATCTGTAAATTCAACTCCTGTTATACCTGTCAAAGCAGCCAGGATAGTATTTGAATGAGCTTCCTGTTCTTGTTGTCTTGACGTATCACCTTCTTCTTCCTCTTGTTGCTTTTGAGGTTGAGAATCAGGAACTAAAACATCATTCGAAACTGTATTTGTGTTGTCATCCACATTGTTATTTTCCAGTTGGGCAATTTGAAATCTGAGTTTCTCATTTTCATCCTGGAGTAAAGCAAAAGTCTGATTGAGCGTAGAGTATTTTTCGGCAGTACGTGATCGAGATCGTTCAGCTGCTAGTCTGTTGGCTTCTCGACGTCGATAATCCGCCGCTGAGTTTCGGACTATACCCGCACGAGGAGTCTTGGGTGCTTTTGGATTAGATTTGGATGGCTTGATTTTAAGAGTGGTTTTGCTGGATGTGGGCGAGTCTGATGCAGTATTGGAGTCTATAGCATATAGAACGATTATGAACAAATGCTTGGTTGCAAGTATGAATAGCGCTGGGATGACTCACCTATGACTGCTTCTAGGGAAGCTTGGATTTCTGCGTCCATCGTCAGAGATGGCGATGATGACTTGTAGTAAAGTGACCAGTCGAAGGGATGCCAAGCGTATTGGTGCGAAGCGGAAAGTGTTGTCGAGGGGGAGTGATGCTGACGATGGAGATAGGCCACTCCTCGCCAGTCTCTATTGGGTTGCGGATGTCTTGATGTTTTGTTCGTTGGTGGACTTGAAAGGTGGAGGAGGGATGGACGAGAGGATAATGATAAACAAATACAACAACGATGAGCTGGCAATATTTTCTCATATTGACATATTCTCACCGCAAGGGTAGGCTGGCGAAGGTGGCAATTGATCACGTAATGCAGTTTTGAGGTGCCTATCCGCATAAGAAGTGAGTGAGCTTGATTAGGTGTGCCGGTTTGCGAACCCCTGCTTTGGTTAGACGCGTCCTGGAAGTACTGTATGCTCAGTTTGGAATGTTCATGTTCATGTTGACATGCACGTCACTCATCTACTTGTCGATTACCAAGCTCACTAGGTTGACTCAGACCATACACGCCATAACGTCAAAAGTAAAATCAGAAGCTCATTCAGTTACATCTGTCTGAAAGAACGGAAAACGAAGCATCAAAATGGAAGCTAAATTGTAGATATCATCTTCCTTTCCCTCCTCCCTCCTCTTCGCTCTGATCAGATGCTGACCTTTCTTTCTTTCTTCCTGTAGACAAAAACTCAAAGTGACAGAGCTCAAGGAACTCCTCGCGAAACATCACTTAGTCCAGACGGGGAAGAAAGATGATTTAGTAAAGAGATTGCTGGATAACAACGTTAGCTTGGATGAGGAACCGAGTGAAGAACTCGTGCGTGACATCACCCCCTTTCGAGAGACTGATGATTGTCACTCATGCTGATAATATCTCGGTCATCAGGTCGACCCAGATATTACTGCGCCTGTGCCATCATCTGCACCTCAAACTTCGACTGCAGCTCCAAGTACCTCGACGACAGAGGTGAGTTATCTTAGCGCGCGATCGAAGATATCAACAGTTGACGATTTAACGCTACTTTCCTTATAGCAACCCACCTCAAATGCAGCTCCTACTGAAAGCGCCGACGAAATACCTTCAGAAGATACTCTAACGCCCGAACAAAAAGCAATGAAAGCCCGAGCCGAACGATTTGGCATTCCCTTCAACCCCAAGGCCACATCTACAAAACAGACACAGAAACCGCCAACATCTAAAAATGGTGATGGTAGTACGAAGAAAGAACTTCCCAATGCCAATGCCGGTCCACAGAAGAAAGAACCACAACAGAAAGCAGGATCGATAGATGCTACTTCTTTGGGGATCAGTCAAGATGTCTTGGCTAAACGGGCTGCCAAATTTGGTTTACCCGAGAAGAAGGAGTCTACCCCTGTTGCTGTAGCTGGTGCTGGTAAACCCGCGGAAAAGAAGGTGGAGAGTAAGAAAGAGGAAATAACTCCGTAAGTCACTCATTCACTTCCCTCCCCCAGTGATCGGACAAACGAGATGGAAGGGTTCAAACTGATTTGACCCTGCGTGGGTATGGGTCTATAGTGAGATGGCAGAAAAGATCGCTATTGAAGAAGAGAAGAAAAGGAAGAGAGCAGAGAAATTCGGTTTGAATAAACCTGTCAATGGCAATGATAATGTGACTGAACCGGTATGTCCTTGTCTTCATATCATGTATGGGATTGGTCGATTGACGCTGATACTGTTACATTTCATAAGGACGCGAAAAAGGTAAAAGTATAAAAGAGAAAGAGGTGAGTGAGATTTTCCTGTTGAGATATGTAGATACGGTCAGAGGCAGTGGAAGGTCAGGTCAATATAGTTTGTAGATGATGAAGATGAGATATGAGTGCATGTATGTCTGTATGAAATATCAATTATCAAACCCGAATCCGTGAATTCCTCCCCGACGGAATTTCCTGGACCCGATTGCTGGAAGCTGTGCCAAGTACGAGTACGAGTGAACCTGAATCTGGTATTATGACGTGTTGGTAAGCTATATGAGCATGGTTGACACGCGTACAAGTCATCCCATATGCATCCCATTCACAGATCATCCCATCAACCATCATCCCATTCCAGGCTCACAGCTGTGCTACCTTGTTGATACCTTCTCTTTGATATATCCCTCAATCCACATATTGCACAGCATACCGTACCTGGCTCAGGTCAGCGAGTGACATCAGCCTCTATCTAATCTCTCAACTCTCGAATTGGAAATCCTTAAATAGCTAAGCTCTGCCATCCAGCACAACTCACATTCCTTTCTTCTTCACGTCTTCATTGATATTCGCATTCCTCTCGACGTACAAAGTAAGACAACATGGCTCCCCCTCAGACTGTACCGTGCCAGTATAAGACTGGTAAGACACTAGGAAGGTGAGCTGGCCCGGGTCTCTCCCTTGGGATAATTGGAATAATTCGGTGGGGATAGCTAACGTTTGTCGTCTTTATATAGTGGAACATAGTATGTTCATTTTCACCATCATCCCATACGACCATATACTGACTTATTTGTCTGTGGTATACAGCGCAGTAGTCAAAGAATGTGTTCATATCACTGTATGTCTGTCCGTCTGTCTCTTCGATTCATCCAAGTACAAGGTATCCGTGTCTACGTGTGAGGGTTTGAGCTGATGTCTTTTGGAATGCTGGGATGACCGATAGACCGGTGAATACTACGCATGTAAAGTCCTCAACAAGAAATTCTTACTTGTGAGTTGACCTTGACACATACAAGATCGATGTCATATCATCTTTCACTCCCTCTCAATCGAGATCGGATGATGAGCTGATACTTTGCTGGACCCGTAGGGTCGAGAACATATGGTACGGAATGAGATATCAGTCTTGAAGAGGGTTTCAGCAGGACATAAGAATATAGTTCAGTTGCATGATTTTTTTGAGACTACACATAACCTCTATGTGAGTTCCGCCTCCGACACTATCCATCTTCGCTCAGGTATACATGCAATGCACCTACTTACACAGTCTCAAATGATGCTTTCTGCCTGTCTTACCCAACATGAAAAGCTGATACACGATGATCACCTGTCCCTATAGCTTGTGTTCGACTTATGTACTGGAGGAGAACTGTTTGATAGGATCTGCGCTAGAGGTAGTTACTTTGAGAAGTCAGTATTCCACCTCTCAGAACTCTGTATATACATGTCGGAGTGTAGCTGACCACCTATATTCACGCAGAGACGCGGCCAATATCGTAAGGACAGTCACATCAGCTGTGAAGTATCTGCACGATCAAGGAATCGTTCATCGAGGTGAGCTATCTCTGGCTCAAACACTTTCTCCCATATGATATACGCTAACGGTCTCTGATGGTGTCAGATTTGAAACCTGAAAACATCTTGTTCAAATCCAAGGCAGAAGATGCGGATCTCATGTTGGCTGATTTCGGTCTATCAAAAGTTCTGGATGAAGACAATTTCTCCATTTTGACTACGACTTGTGGTGCGAGTGTCAAGTTTCACTACAAGATCCTTACAATTGTGCGATATAGCTAATTTAATATTCTGAATGACAGACACCCGGTTATATGGCTGTGGGTTGTTCAACATGATAGGAGGTTACTATGACAACTGACAGTTCTTTGAATACAGCCTGAAATCTTCAAGAAAGCTGGACATGGTAAACCTGTAGATATCTGGGCTATCGGTGTCATCTCGTGAGTACTATGAGCTTCATATACTCCCTTATATCTCACCTGTCTCATCGCTGTCGTCTGTCTCGAATGATGTGGCAACCATCCCTGTCCCTTCGTTTCGCTCACGATCGGATGTCCCCCTCTTCCACCAGTTACTTCCTCTTATGCGGCTACACACCCTTCGACCGCGAATCGCAATACGAGGAGATGCAAGCGATCTGTAATGGAGATTACAAATTCGAACCTGCGGAATATTGGTCAGGCGTATCAGATACTGCTAGAGATTTCGTCAGGAAATGTCTAACCATCGATCCTACCAATCGACCGACTGCTTCGCAATTGCTAGAACATAAGTGGCTGAAGGTTGATGAAGATACTTCACTCAAAGATCCAACTTCGCCTGCTGGAAAGGCTGTGGACTTGTTACCTAATGTTAAAGCTGGATTCGACGCCAAGAAAACTTGTGAGTGTTGTATTCCTACACATGTGCATAAATGCTTTCGCTTTTATAATGTGCGTGACTGACATGGGGATATGTTTGATAAAGTCCGTAAAGCGGTATTGGGAATGATGGCTGTACATCGATTCAAAGATCAACCTCACCAAGGTGGCGAGCAAACTGCCAAAGAAAAGGAACAGTTGGTGAAAGAAGTTGAAGAATATAAGAAAGAAGCTGAAAATGTGAGTGAAGTCGAACTCAAGTCCAGTCAACCATCAATTGCGATTACACAAGAATAATTCGTCTGACTCGCCGTTTGAATGGAATTACAGGAAGAGGTACAGGAAGTCATACAACCTTCTACTTTATGAGTACTCAAATTCTTCAACGATATGGTGATATCGTCATGAGAACATAGATGAAATGGGATAAGTTTGTGTACTATGTGATTCGAGGTGTTCGCGTTACTCTTCTGATTTTAAAGGAATTGTTTCATCCACTGTGTTACATTTGGTTATATGAGTTTAATTCCACACCATCTTTCCTCCTAGCTGGTCATTTACATAGCTAGTATTTCGACAATTGGTTTGGTTTGGTTTGGTCTCTGTGTTCATGTCCATGCATATAAAACGTAAGCTTGTGGAATGTCAGGTAGACCCATGCGTGATACGCGTGTCTTGGATGACAGATGGTTCGGAAGCTGTTTTTATCTAACCATTAACCATAGTTGCACCCGAATCTCGATCATCCTGTGTCAAGCCCTGATCTAATCTCTCGATCACCTACCTATTCTGATATCTTCTTCTTTTCGTTCCCCTCTATATCAGAAGCAATCATCCCATGATACACTGACTAATCGTAAGAAGACAGAGACAGCGAATCAGGCGAAAGAAAGGAGAAGAACGGGCTAGCATATATCTATATTTATAGACCGTCTCATTCAACAAAACAATGCGGGATGGGGATGATACGTGTGTGAAGATAAGGTACGAGTATCACTGTGTATAGGGGATAAGGGGCTGTACAGCTTCGGGCTATACGGTCGGGGAGCTTTGGATGGATTCTTGGTTACCAATCCTTGATCCTTGATTCCTCGGAGCCTTGGACGTTCTTTTCGGTCCACTATGTAGTAAGATCAACGTATCTATTCGTTGTATCTTGGTCTTGGTCTGATTCTCATCTTTGTATGCTGCTCTTGATCTCACGCCGGCGGTGATCT
Source organism: Kwoniella botswanensis (assembly GCF_036426115.1). Classification (NCBI taxonomy): domain Eukaryota; kingdom Fungi; phylum Basidiomycota; class Tremellomycetes; order Tremellales; family Cryptococcaceae; genus Kwoniella; species Kwoniella botswanensis. The sequence continues at coordinate 13,819,530 of NC_088599.1, read as the reverse complement.
TGCTCAAGCCAATCTGATCGCTGAAGAAAGAGATAGAGATACCTTTGATTGGATCATACACCACCCACAAACCGCACAAATCATATATCATACAGTTTGAGCACAGCATCGTCATCAATATCGACCTCCTCAACTTCGTTCCGCTTGCCTAACATAACTCCAACGTACTCTTTGGTACACTCTTACAGCTCTGACATTACCGTCATATCTGACTGTTTCAACGATACAAACATCTCAGCTAGGTGATAGATTCTAGGAGACGAAGAAAAGATTAGAAGAGGTTCACAATTACTTGTATGGGTAAGCACGGACACCCATCTATATGTGTTGATGAGGAACAACGATCTATGTCGTACTTATATAAAATCAATATACCATAGATCGTGATCGATCTATCACTTATTTTAACTCCCAGCCCTTCGAATTACTTGAGTTCGTTGATTCTACCAGGTATTGAACCTGGCCAAGATGAATATCACGGTTAGTCCCATACATTTGAATGTGCGTCTCTTTAGCTGATATGGACGTACACGTATCGCTTTAGATCGACGATGCTTCGCCTCAATGGCAGTACATCTCGAAGAATTGGACATGGATACAGGATCATACGGCTGGTGAGTACAGATGTGTATAATAGTCCTAAGACTTCTATGCGGACATTGTTCACTTTTTCCTATGTTGCGATGTTGTAACAGATGATCAAACTTCAAAGTATTTCAAAGGGACCTTTATGGGTACACATACCGAGGTGAGTCATGTCTTTAGTTTGTCTCGGACGGTATTGGATAATGGTGTTTACAGATATGTTACCTGGTAGGGCGATTCAGCCTCATTGAGGTTCAACGGAACAGCGATAGTAATCTACGGAGCGAAGAGGTTCAATCATGGATACTATTCGACTCAATTGGACGGGGGGACAGTACAGTATCAGAATGGTTATTCTTCCAATCAGGATATACAGCAAATACTTTTCCAGGCTGGTGGATTGGATGCGAATAGAGAACATGTTTTTGTTAGTTTGTACTGTGTTCCCCTCTCCGCTACCACTTCATATCACCAATGTTGATGTTCTATCGCCTAAGGGGAGAAAAGAACGCTAATGAGTTGAACATTGTAAATAGGTAATAGCCAATACACCTTCTAGAAATACTCAACCCCTAAAAGCAGGTGATGAATGGTGGTTAGATATTGATTATGCTGTTATAACTACCTCAGTGTGAGTTCTACCTGAACCACAGCGCTCTATTCATTCATTCATTCAGGTTTGAGCTGAATCTCAATACTCATAGCCAAGATAAAGTATACACCACCACGTTCGACGATGATACCTCGGCGATCCAGTATAACGGTGGTGGATGGGCGAGAGGTGATCCGAATAAGGATTATTACAATACGACGGCACATGTCAGTGCAAAACCCACCGATCTTATGAGATTACAGTGAGTCCGAACCAATTCACTATAGCTCAATCGATCGAATCGACGCTTGACGGAAGCTAACAATCATAATCTGACTGTCAGGTTCAACGGCTCGAGCATACAGGTTTTCGGTGGTTTGTTCACTGATCATGGAAATTACTCGATTGTGTGAGTTGACTATTTCTTGTGCTGGATTGAGCACATCTGATGAATCTTTCCCATTTAGCCTTGACGATGGTCCTGAAGAAAAGTATAATGGAACCTTTTTCAGATTGCAGCCGCAAGTACCGTGTGAGTTTTCAATACCTTTCAATTACCTACTTTGCACCGGCTAACTGATCGCTTGATACGGACTTTAGTATATACCGCGAACAATCTCCAGGATGGTCCACACACCCTAACCATGATCAATGTTGGAGGCGGCCTCACAGGCAACTTCCTCGATTTCGATTATGCGGTCGTCAACTCAACTATCGATCCTTCCGGTTCATCGAGTAACGATACCAGTACAAATACCACTATTTCCGATCCAGGCAGTGGATCATCCTCGTCATCCGACAGTGGGTCAAGCAACGTCGCAGCTATAGCAGGAGGAGTAGCAGGTGGAGTGGTAGGATTAGCCCTGGTGGTTGTCCTGGCTTGGTTCCTATTTAGACGAAAGAACAAGAATAGGGAGGGATACCCGTATGCCATGAAGAAGAAGAATCAAGCACCGATGGACCTAACGGGAGACGAAGTAAAACCTTTCCAGCATAACAATCAGTATCATTATTCTCTTGCTTCCAACTCATCTTCCAATGGTAATGAAGATAACCTTCAACGATATCAACATCATGGACCTTCACCTAATGGATCGTTGATCCAAATGCAAGATTCTCCTTATCCTAGAGAAACTGATCAGAGCAATACCCCATTCTTGACGACCATACCTGCCCCACCTCCATCGAGTAATACCTCTTACCCTCGTTCGATGAACCCTCCATCCTCAGTAGGACGATCAAATTCGTTGAACGAAGTTCAAAATCCATTTAGTGTAGCCGCATCCTCTGCTACTTTTGGCCATGGACAGGGATATACCGACAGTCAACCTGAACCTATGCCTACTACCCCTACACCAAGGACTAGTAATAAAACTCAGGGTGTACAATTACCATTCACGGCGTTACCTCCTATACCATCTTCCGACTTATCTTCGTTGGATAATCTACCTTCAGCGCCCCCACCATTGAGAGGACGGGAGCATTCGATATCATCGGTCAATCAGAGGATGTACGTACCTGGTAGAGAACAGGATATGGGACCTTTACCTATACACAACGATGATGAGAGTGATGAAAGTCATGGTCATGGGTTCCTACCGCCGGATTATAATCAGGCGACTGAGCCTTTACCTGGACAACGACCTGGACCTATACCATAGATCAGATGGAGAGAGATGATACAACAGTATGATGGATATTGGTCAGAGTGTCATGATCGGAGACACTTGTAGATATAATGTAAAGTAGTTTAACGATTTCTTTTTCGTTTGGTTTCTTTCATTTTGGCTCCCAGTTTAGCATTGTTAATTTTTTGGTAGTTTGGCATGAAACATGATTGTGCTGCAGACGACCATGATGTATATACACTGCTATCTATACCCTCCTTTCAATTATTTATCTATGTTATTGTTGATTACTTGGTCTACAAAAGCGATGTCCTGGTATTGCCGTCACATTTACCCTACCACATGCATTGCCAATGATGCTGACGGGTGAGGGAGTGCCACATGGAATGATATCATCAGGGCGCAGAAGTTTGTACCATGAGACGATCTGTGCGTTGTGCGTTGTGTATAGTGAATAGTTGCAGCACAATACAGAAGATGATCTAGACTTCCTCCGTCAGGTGAACACATACAACATATACGCAATCGCATACACTTGCTTGTGTATTGCGCCATAGCAAGTGGGCCACAGAAGGGGCCACCTCCTCGGTAAGAGAAGAGATGTCGTTTGTTCAAAGGAGGTCATGTCAAGCTCGGATCTTTCCCTCGATCACCTTTTGCTTTACGTGTCGTGTGTTCCTTTCAACGACCAATAGGTACAGCAGTCCCAAATCCGAAACGAAACAAAGTCAACGGCACTCAGGAGAGGAGGTCTGGGCAGACTCCCCCCTCTTATTCTCATTCCCATCCCCAAACAATGTTGACACATTGACACACTGGGATTCGAGGTGTTAGATGGTAGATCAATGCGGGACCTTACTTACCTTTCGAAAGGATGACTCTTTTAAAGTGTTCCCTTCCCAAATCATATCATCCAACTTGAACTTCCAGTTCAAGATAGATCTAATTGTCAATTCTACTCACAGACGGACGTCGGAAGGAAAAGATGTTAATAGATTTGGATTTGTGAAGTCTCGTTGCTAGAACTTCCATACATAGGATCATTACTTAGGATTCGAATATACAAATTGTCATCTATTGAGTAGGGTGGCAAGATAGAGTGTATCATCGAAGCCAGATTATGGATCGACCACAATCAACCAGAGTGGACTATATAAGACGTCCTATCTCAGAATCCAATTGAGTGTAGATGTAAAAAAGAAAAGGCAGAAAAAGGGAGTTACGATGAATATACTTGTAAGTCCAATTTTATTCCTCGACAGACATCAATTTATTTAAAGAGGAAGCTGATCATTCACCGATATCAACAGATAGACGATGCGTCTCCTCAGATACAGTATTATAAAGGGGATTCGTTGAGTGTTGGATGGATAACTGAGCATACGCCTAGTGAGTTATCTCGTCAACCTCGATCAGTTCACTTTATTGATCCATGTGTATCACTTGACTTATTGATTGTGCGTTATTTGTCGTAGAATCGAAATTCCCTGATACGCTCACTTCTAGGTATAGCGAATCGACCTTTCATGGAACTTTTGGAGAGGTGAGTATGAATGGGACTATAGTGATTTTGTCTCAGTAAGAAGATAGAGTGCTAAATCGATCGGTGTGGTTTAGGGCGATTATATGGAATATAGAATTAATGGTACTGGAGTAACAGTATATGGAGCGAAAAGGGATAATCATGGTGTCTATGGTGGTAAGTTCTCTCTAAAATCTCTAGATATAGCCTTCCAAGCTAGGTTTTGACTATTCGAGATTGTACAGTCAGTATTCGGTGCTGATGATTCTGTATTTACTCTATTTAGTGCAAATCGATAATAATCCAGAGGAAAGATATGATGGGGAAGGAAAAAATAATTTCCAGGCTGTAATGTATCAGAAGATGGGTCTGGACGAAGGTGTAGAACATGTTATCGTGAGCTGTGATATTTCTTCTCAATCCCTGCCTCATATTTCCCCTTTCTAACAGAGAATAAATTCTTACAATGACGTTGTCCCTACCCATACGGAGGACCTAAATGGGCTGATATATAGCTGACCATTTTGCTGTTGTACAGAGAATGACGAACTACCCATCTGCGACCCCGAATGCAACACGAGATATATGGTTTGATATCGATCATATCATAATCACCCATACGATGTGAGTATTATTTCCAGCTAAAACATCTGTTGTCTGGCATATAACAAAGAACCAATGAAATCATAGCCCGTCCACAATGTACACGAGTTACATCGACGATGCTTCGCCTTCCATCTCATATGATACAAGCTGGGTGTCTTACGGGTATGGTACAGGCGGTTATTATAATCTGACGGAACATATGAGTTCCACAACAGGTTCGATCATGGAACTAAAGTGAGTATTCTAATTGTGCTCCGTCACCGTTATCAAAAAGTACACGAATCCGGCTTGGTGTTGAACGATTACTTCGTTTAGGTTCAATGGCTCGTCGATCCAGCTCTTTGCGAGTATCAACACCGATCACGGTGACTACACGATAAGGTAGGCCAAACTATTCATGATGCTATACTCGCTGTGAATCAGTGACTGATCAAACAATGGGTTTCTGTCTATCCCTCTTTGTATAGCTTAGATGGAGGTGATCAAGAAGTATACAGCGGAAACAATTGGCAATTGGTATATCAAGTACCTAGTGAGCTTTCCTCAATCATCACTGCACCTGGATGCTTGCTCCACTTCCAGTGGTATAGAAAAGAAACAGTTCTGACATAAGGATATATCCACTATAGTATACACAGTATCCGGCTTAACGGAAGGTGGACATACCATCACAATCACCAATCAAGGAGTCTCCCCTCAGAATGTCGTCGGATTTGATTTCGCCATGGTCAACTCGAGTGTGAAACCACCTGAGACCGAATCTATCGGAATGTCAAGTACAGGTTATACTTCTCCACCCACTTCTTCTATAACGGCGGGTGCTGGCAGTACCTCTTCGGGACAGTCAAGCTCATCTCTCAATATCGGGGCGTTAGCCGGTGGAATATCAGCAGGGGTTGTCTTACTTGCTTTGATCATCGTTCTGGTCATATGGTTTTTCACGAGAAGGAAGAAAGTTGAAGATACAACACCATATTATTCAGAGGGTTATCGACCTGGTGAGCCATCTACCGGTAGATTGGATTTAATAGGTCACGAAATTCAATCTCCTTCGGCTCAAGCACCTACTACGGCCTCTCATTCTCACTCTAATCCCGATTGGACTAGCTATCATAGTGAAGCAGCTATAGGTGCCGGTGCAGCGAGTCTGAGAGATAGAAAGGGACATAACTTCCAACCTTCCAATCCGATCTCAAGTGGATCACCAATCTTACCTCCAAATATGAGAGAGGTGAATCATCACGACCATCCATTCTTGCAGAATATGCACTCACGACTTCCCCCTGGGGCTCAGGCTCAGACTCACGGTTCATCACCTCATTCACAATCTGGTTCATCTTCGTCACCCGATTCACACTCCAACTCGACCTCGTATCAATCACCTTCACCTCGGAATGGTAATACTTCACCATTCCAACACTTTACAAATCATTCACGAAACAATACTTTGTCTTCTTCATCACCTTTGACCAACTCACCATCGACTTCCCATCATTATCATTCACCCTCACCAAGCGATCAACTGCAGTACCATTCGCCTGTGTCGGCAGGAGGATTAACTGGTGTATATCATTCACTTTCACCGAATGCAAGTGGAAGTAGAAATAGAACCTTACCTCGTACATTTGGTGAATCGCCCATATCAGACGATGGTAATAAAGGCATACACCGAAGTCCAAGCTCAAGCAATGATCATTCCCATTCCCATTCTCAAACGAGGATAAGGGACGCATACGATAATCCTTCACCTTATACTACTGCTCATGCGGGACCTACCCCACCTTATCATTCGCCCAAATCGAAGAGCATGGCTCCTCTTGAAGTGCAGCCCGACCTGGACGATAACGTAAATGATGCAAGGAGGAATGAAAGAGCAGGAGGAGGATTTGCTTGGGGCTAGTTCTACAGTATCCTCATCATGCGTCATCGTGCCGTTTTTTACAGTATACATGTGATTATCGAGTGTATTCATCGATGCATTTAGTATCACTGCGCGCTTTCGAATCCTGCTACTGTACAGTACATTGCGTCTCTGTACGCCTTTGGAGGGGATTCAAATACATGCTCTTTCTACTACTAACGATGACTCACTCACATATGAGATGTCCATCTGGAAGACTGTCAAGACTGATTTATTCTAAGGCGATACGAAAAATCCAAGACCGAATCAAAACAAGACTGGTAGTTGGGTTATCTGAAAGTGACAACAAAGATAGGCAGATCATCCGATATTGAACCTGATTTTTGATTGTCCCGTAGTCTCGTAGTTTATTTTGCAGTTATACCATCCTACCGCTATTCAATTCCATCCCATCCCATCCTCGAGTATCTGATTCCCCTCCAAAGAAAAAAAAGTCCAAAAAAAAGAAAAAAAAATCAATTCAGAAGTTTATGTGTCAACATGATTTTAAGGTTGTGACTATACTTTCTATTCCTTTCCTTTCCCTTCCTTCCGAATGCTTGAGATAGAGAGATGAGAAAAGCAGAAGCAAAAGCAAACTGAATATCAGGAATCAGACAATGAAGGGTATATGTTTAACGTAAACGTATACGTATACCTTCAAGTGGGAGTAAGTACTATAACGCAAATACGATGAGAATATAGAAGAGTTTTTAGAGCGCAAACAATCGGTAAAGTCGTATTAGGTGGGCAATTGACGGACGGTCGGCAGGGTAAAATGATATAAATAAATGTATATCATATATGAACAATATGTGAGGTATTAAAATGGTATATTTCATATGCGAGTTGTATTATTGAAATTTATTAAATACTCATGATATTCACATGTGAGATGTTGAGGGTAGGAGAGTGAAGCTTGAGGATTATATCAATTTCAAGGGATGTCCCTTGACCATCGATCATTGATCATCGTCATAACTCCCATGCTCTCCTACTTCCATCATTCGGTATACCCCCTCCAGGTTGAACTTGTTGTTGACCTTGACCATGTATCTGAGGTGGAACACCTTGTCCCTGACCCTGACCTGGTCTCCCCGTCATCGAAGGAATCCCGCCACCACCATTACTACTACCCATATTAGCATTTCTCCACTGTTCCTCCTCGCTCGGACGGCGGAAAGACTGCTCGGGCTGAGGAGGATAATAACCTGTTTGATGAGGTATGGGCTGGGGGTACTCCGGTGTACCTAGAGGATAAGTCGAAGTTTGCGGTGTGCGATAAGTCGAACTTGGTGAAGCTGACCTACGACCGTATGGTGGTGGGACACCAGCACCGGGAGGAGGTATAACCATAGGACCGGAACGAGGGTATGGGTAAGCAGGTTGAGCTGTTGTCGGTTGTCTGGATGGACCCTGTTGCTGTTGAGGTAAAGGCGGAGGGTAGTATGCTTGAGGGGGAGGGGGTTGATCATATCGTGTCTGAGGGGCATCTGCTGCTGCTGCAATTGCTGAGAAACCAGGTAAACCTTGACCGGCTGTCATGGGTTGACCGGGAACAGGAGTTACAGGAGTTGGAGGAGCCATTCCGGATGATCGTCGTACAGGTTGTATGATCGAGGTCGAAGATGAAGGCCCTTCCCGAGGTAAATCTCTAGGTTGAGGTATAGGTAAGAATGAAACAACCAAGTATATCCTTCCTAAAGTGTTCGGTTGCCATAAGCTAGCACCTAATCCACCACCAAGATGAAGCCTGACGTTGAATGGTGTGAATCTACCATCGGAATGTAATACTCTGACATTTTTATTGGGGTAAGGTTCCCTCATCCCTTCTGCAGGTGATAACAATTCTATCTCCGTTCTTTGAGTAATGGCAGCTTGAGTCACCTCAGTCGATTTGAGCTGACTTTCCACGTATGGAACGGAGATGAGACGTATCCGTTCGTTCTCTACGAAATGGCGATCGTTGGGATGTATCCAATCCAGCATATTGAGATTGACAAATTCGTTGGGATGGTAACCTATCAAATGATATGACATTGGACTAGCACGTAAAATCTTGAACTCGGTCGTGGAAAAAATGGTGAAAGGGGTGTTGGGCTGAGGAGGAGCTGAAAATGCTGGATCACCTTCAACGCCTAGAGGACGAGGCATAGGTGGTGAGTTGCGCCCACCCATTGAGACTAACGGTGGTGGTGGAGCATCCACTGTAGACATGTATGGCGCATCGTACGCAGAGGGTCCTCTCCATTTACCGACGCCGCCATTGTCCGGTTGTGGGGGTCGAGCACGATGATATGGCTCACCAAGTGCAGGTTTAGGTACTTTTGGTCGTCCTCTCTTTTTGTGCTGTGATTAACATCATAACCAATCAGATCTCACATATGATATTCATCAAGAAGATATGGTGGCAAAGAAGGGAAAAGACTCATCAAACGTTACTCACCGGTACATCCTCACACTGATCTTCTTTACCCATATTCACACATCTCTTACATGGTCTAGCTACGTCGCAAGCCAGATGTGCCCTCTTACAGGGTCCACAAGCTGACGATACATTGGCTTTCCCTCCTACCCTTTTGATCGTTGAAGTTTCCTGACCTGGAGAAGCGGTACTACGGGGATCTGACATCGGAGTTGGTGAATTTGGGTATATGCACCCAGTTGGGTCGACCAAGAAATGTGTGAGTTGATAACGAAGAGAAGGGAAGCAGGGCCGATACAACGATATCTGAAATTGGGTCTGATATTGCGCTTGCTACAGTTTCCAAAGCCGAACTTGGTCGTGAAGGTAAACCAGTAAAAAGGGAGAGTTATGGTTCTGGAGTTGAAATGTGAGAGTGATTTGATGATGGGCGATAGTTCATGCTCCTACCGGACGAATCAGAGGAGAGAAGTTAATCGAGAACAATGAGTGAGAGAGGAGGCAAGAACGGTGGTGAAGGTTGAGGGGGAGAAGGAGATTGATAAACAAGTTGAACCAAAGGCGTTTGTTCCAATCGGATTTAGCCAATTTTGTTGATTATATTTACTTTTAAAGTCTGTTTTGGATACTGAGAAAGGACGACTTATCGGGAGTACAGGATTTGTGGAAACGAAAGTGGATTGCTTGTTTGTCTGTGATACTAGAAAGTATTGTGGTATTTGTAACGTTGAAGATGAGAAAAGGACTGATCGAGTTGAAAGAATGAGAGAGAGGGAACAATGACAATGATCAGCACGGGCGCATCGTCAAATACCGCAAGAAACACACACGACCACACATGAAAAACGTATATCATCATTATACCAATCAATGGTAAATTAATCGAGTAAGGACAGTAAGGACAGTGCAGATGTGTGTACCGGCCCGGTAGGATCAGGCTATTTCCACAGTCGGAGCGATGTCAAGGCAAGGTCCAAGAGGGAAGAAAGAAGCGACGAGAGCATGACAGTGCAGAGAGGACGAGGGTTGAGATCCACCGAAGAGAAGTGATGCTTACCAAGTAATGATAAACTTCAACTTCTAATTACACATGATAATGTCTGCACACTTGCTTGAATCCGGTGGGGCAAGTAAATCTTGTTCTTTCCTTCTAGATCGCAAAGTGGGGAAAGGCAAGGTCCCGTTGGTTTGGAAAGGAAGTAATGCTAATTTACAGTTATACTTTTACGCCTGATCCCGATGTCCAAATTCAGATCCAAACTACACTGCGCTGAGAGAGGAGGATAGGATAAAGATCAAAACAGGTGATAAGAACGACGAAGTGACCGATTTGTTGACTTCGATGAAAATTATCGATTCGATTGATGATGATGAATCAATCATTCAACTTTAATGGGGATAAGATTTCAACTTGATTCTGATCTTGAATGTTTTTCCGCGGTGTCTACCCTTCTTATTCCTTTGTATGCTAATTGTCTCACAATTGTAGGATCAATTTCCTATCCTCCAAATAGTTGGTATCTAAACAGGATGGTCGATTGCAATTTCAACTTTGTCCGTGTAATGTGCTACTTATAACCACTGCGTTTCCTCCAGTAATGTCTGATTGCTGTTACTGTTTTTGATGGTTGAGGGTGAGGTTGGAGATATGAAAAGGGTGGACTTGGCTCGTGCTCGACGAGTTTGAGAGTCTGATATCCTCTTTTGATGTGGATCTATGTATGGTGTATTTTGTGTGGCGTGTGGATGGGTCGGTATCGCTCGGACCGTTCGTTTGAACACGATAGATGCCTGTTATGGTATGATCTGTAGATGAGATCTCTACAAACGCAACACACAACGGAAAGTGGAGGATGAGATGGGATGCGACTTGATTAGCTTTAGCTTGAAAGGGACGACGTAATGCTTCTTGTTTCGGATTTACCTAGCTGGCGCTATTCGGTCGAACAGGAGTCGTCGTACTGGTCTAACGGTCGAGTCTGAAAGGTATTCCTTTGAGGGGGAGTGTGGCGTGATGATACGATGGCAGCCAAGAATGACAAAAGGATCGATGAGATCGTGAACGAATTCCTGAGATTGACGGGTGAATGGTGAACGTGCGATTGATCTCGTGCCAGGATGTTAAGATTGAGTGCGAATGGAGCAGATGTACGTTGGCGAAAGAGTGGTTTCGATCGTCTAGTAACCTTGCGACTGCGTAGAAATTTGTTGAGGACTGATAGGAAGAAACGAAAAGATGAGATTTACAGACAGAGGAGATTTAGAGGAGAAAATATGGTAAGAGATAAGTTTAAAGGCGCCGAAAAGTCCCACACCAACGAGATACAGTAGTTGGTTTATTGTTTTCTCATTTCTTTTGAATCAGCACTTGAGTCAGATGTCGTCGATGTCGGACTCTTTTGTTCTATGTTTTCCTTTTCGGAATGAGGGAGCAATTCTTATTAGAGATTGCCGTTATCGTTGCTGCGTTTTGTGCGGGTTTTAGGTTGATTTCTGTGGGTGGTCTGATGTTTTGATTGAGATGTTACGGGTGGGCATAAAGGATAAAACTGTATGACGACAGGTCCCAAGTCATCAGCCCGACGACCGATGAACGTCCTATTCAACGGGCTTAAAGCTAAGGGAAAAGTCGAAATACACCCGAAATGCCCAACAATAAAAAAGGTTTTTGCGCTTAGCTTATAGCTGATAATAGGTACATGACAAGCTCAGGTCAGGCCAATAACGGCATCTCAGGTAAGAGCCGGGATTTTTCCATACTTTGAAGTTTTGGAAAGAAATGTCACGCATATCCTTAAATAACGCTAAGATCAGGGCAAAACTTGAGATTCTCTCGGTCATCTGCTCATACAACTGAACAGAATAGAAGCACAGAACACAAAGACAAAAGAGAAATGTAAGTTGAGATTCGATTCGCGTTTCCCTTTTTCCATCTTCCTTTCCTGTCGGTCTTAGAAGGGCTCGTAAGCATGTTCGGACAGCATCGTTCTCTCAATGCGTCGATTATTCAGTGATGAACTCCCTCGTCACGGCAGCAAGCACGCGAAATGTTGCAGCAATTCCCGGGAATATCGTTCCCTTTTTCCTTCCTCTGGGCTTTCTCTCTCACTGCTTTTTGTCTTTTTCTTTTGGTCATCAAGAAGAAGGATAAATACCCTAGATTGGAAGAAATGATACGGAACTAAAACATAATCGCAACAACAATAACGAAGGAGGGACGGCGAATGGTACCACTAGTCTGGGTGGCGTATGAAGTGTGGTCAATAGTAGCTCGAGTGAGAGATGGCAGGAACGGGTGATCTGATGTGTTTCCATCCGCATGATCTTTGCGAGTAATTGAAACGAACAATCTGAAAATAAGACTACGGGGAAGGAGGTAGAGACAACCATCGTGGTGACGATGTTCGGTTTCGCACATTCCGCTGATACCGGATTTCGGCAGCGCGAAAATAACGATCGAGCGCTGCAAAAAGCATAGGGCGCAGGTCTACCCAAGTGGGAGTATAGGACTTTCCATCACATCACATCACATCACAAGAACAAAAGAATGGAAATGGAAAGGAATGGGATCTTTTCATTTCCGTTAGTCACGGACTGCGAAGAAAAGAACAATTCAAGGGCCCCAAGAATGAAATAAGAAATAAGGTTGAGACGAATTTCTGGTAAGGCTACGTTACATTTAAGGACATCGAAACGAGGGATAAATACCTTACGTCCCTACCTTCGGTGTATGAACTGATATGGGATACGGATGGCATGAAACAAAAGGGATTTTGAGGTGTATACCCATGTGCTCCATGTGTGACCGTTATAAGCGATGAATAATAGGAATGAAGCCACTAATGCAGACGCTACTTCGCAGCTCTGTAGTGAGTTTACTTCGAAGGATGAGATTGCTATAGCGGAGGAGGACTTCCGGTCTAGAACATCAGACGGACGGTCTTGTCGTTTACCCTGATACTAAGATCTCTTAGAACCGTACTATGTCGTCCCTGATCGAACTTCAGTCAATTTCCTACCGTGTGCCTTTGTGATCCTTAGAATTCAAAAGCATTGAACATCATCCCATTGACAAGTGGAGGTGGAAAGGAAGTACGGTGGGGATTACAAGTGACTGTGTCAGTTGTTTCGGACCATGCTATGCATGAAGCATCAGCGTAATATCTGCACGAGAATAATAATCGTATGTATCCGTAATTTCGGAAGAGGATATATCCCTATCTGTGCGACATGACTTGATATAATCCCGAAGAACCTGTATACGTATGTCATTTTCATCACTATTCATCAGTAAATATCATTCGCTTGACTCATTCACCCACATGATCAATGATTCCAAACTCTGCGACTAGACTAGAGCAGACCTGTGCTTGGCTGGTACAGTGTTTCTGGTCTTCGCTTGGCTCGTTATTTGCTCAGATCTTGTATTCAAATCCTGATCCCGTTGTTCTGTAACGTAATTACTGACCGTAGTCTGTAATCTGAAACGGGAAGGGCAAGGTCCGATGACGCCAAACCAGACGCCACATCACCTCACAATCACATTCTCGATTCTGTAATTAAACGTTGATTCCCATCACAGTTACGTTGAGATCTCTCGAGCTTGATAGATGGTGTTACAGTAAGGATATTCTAGTGAGGTTTTCCTTCCACCCTCATGAGAGAACGGACCGGTGGTGCACTGCACCCTCTCAACGATATTGTAGGCAAGAGAGACGATGGCATACGGTACCTCTTTTGAGGGACCGTGTAAACGTGCGAAGACAGGTCCCGAGTGAAATCAGGTTCTTCAGGGATTCAAGGCCGACCTGGGTCAAATTTCGCGAATAGTAGTCATTCACGACAAGTATGACCAAGTTGATAATCACCGTACGAGTAGAAGGAGTCTATCTATTCATTCATCTAAATTGAATCTTTGCCATGCCAATCCCGAAACATCCAGAATAATCTCTTTCACTCAGATTGTCAAGTCCGTTTAGAAAGGTTGATTTTGATTCCAATGAAAAAAAACAGAGTTTCGATCGGAATCCTGATATTTTCGTCTCGTCCTGTAACTTAATTAAAACCAAACCTTGCTTTTCCTGTTTCTTTTCGGATCATGAGGTACTTCGGCTTTGTTGCAGATTTTCAATCCAAGGTGCATCTTGATGACGTCTCTATCACGGTAAATACGTCAGAGTCAATGCATGCAATGACAGGTGCTTGCTCTACTTCCGTCTCTGATGAAGTTTCACGAACATACAGACTGAATTGATATACGCGCCATGGTCTGTATTGATAGTAGGGTAGACTTGTATATTCGTACCGGCGAATCTGTCAGGTGATATGTACAGTATCAACAAATGCCTTCCCGGTTTGATCAAGCTGGAATATGAAGAAAGTAGAGGTAAGAACGAGAATACGTGTTCAACCCTTACATACTATACCAGAGTGATGGGAAGACTAGTCGACTACTCACCTCTCCGTCAGGAGCATAGAATGTCGAATCGAAATATTGCCAAGTCAGATTGTCTGTAGACACTATGCTCAACGTCCGGATAACAGTATGGGCTGGTCGGGGTAGGACTTACTACTGGTATGATCGATGTACCAGCTGTTTGTCGTGATTTTGTATATGATCTGAGATGATCTGTCGTCGATCTACATTCGGCCCACTTGTGTCAGTGTTTGATACGAAGGAACTGAGTTTGTAGTCAGAGAGTGACTGACTGTGATGTTCATCTTGGATCGATTTGAACTCTTTCAAGGAACGATTAATGAAACACGGGGGGTCAGCAAGAAGCAGCGAACAAAAGTTGCGGAAGAAGATTTTGTCATGAGTAGCCCTCTTGTTTATGCCTACATGGGTGTTGTTAGTGATCCATCGAGAAACAAGAGTGTTGGGCAGGGACCAATCCGCTCGGACCCATTTGAAGCATACTCGACCTCCTATCTTGTCAGTGATGTTCAACATGAGCTAGCACCCAGCGCGGATACTGACTGGGTCAGGTTGTTGCAAGTTAGTTACAGTACATGACCGTTTGACCGTCGAGTTCGTGTGATTACGATCGCTGTCCACAGTGTGGGACAGTAGCTCAAGCGGATGCAGGGAGAGCCAAGAAGATGCTCAAGGCGCAGGAACGATCAGTGGGAATTGATCGAGTCTAAAATCCAACAGCGGAAGGCAGAATGCGGATCAGCTCATCGGATCAGATCAGATCAGATCAGATCACTGGAATACCGATTGATTCTGCCACGCCTGTTTCCTGATATATATATATGGGTCACTGATTTAAGGTGGTGTGTGATGCAACGTAGATCAACACGAATGAATGGATGCATGATGCATTCCAGAGTACTATCTCCTAACAACTGATAGTATTCAAGTCATACCAAACGCATCTGCTCAGCGCACAACAATCCATAACCATGTCAATATCAACCACATCCCTCTCCGTCAAGCTCAATTCCACCTCTTCCCTCCTGCTCGAAAGAGCTCGTATAATATCCCTGAACCTCAAACCTAACCCTTCATCCCTCTCACAGATAATACGCAATCTTACTTCGATCAAATTAGATCTCGATCAGCTACAGCTCGAACACGGTCTGGACCAGGACCCGAAAGGGAAACTGATAGATGATGGATCGGAAGTAGGAAAAGGAGACATAGAAGAATTGTGCGAGAGGTACGATAAGTTGTTGGAGATGCTTTTGGAGGATGAACTAGGCAAGGCGAAAGTCAATGAGCTACGAAGAGAAGAGAGGAGGTACGTGATCGTGATGATCTTAATCTTCCATATATATCATCATAGAATACTTCATCTCATTATTGTGACACATGGGTTGCTGACCTCATGATCATTGTCCAGATCTCCATCACCTCCCATACCCACCCCTGCACCGAAACCCATCCCCAGTCCTATCCAAACTCCCACATTTGCCGAAGTACCTTCCCTACATATCGAACCTCCCACACCCGGTATACAGAAGAACGACCTGAAACCATTTAGAGATTACCCGGACGAATACGATCTGGATGAAGAGGAACGCGCAGCAGGTATGAGTCATAATGAGATGTTGGATCACCAACAGATGATGATGAATGGTTAGTCGACCTTTCCATTCATTCATTGGAAACCATTCACCAGAACGTTTTCGTGCTGATTGGCTGATGAATATTATATAGACCAAGATGAACGTCTAAACCTCTTATCTAATTCTATCGGACGCCAAAACGACCTATCCGTCCAAATTGGTTCAGAGTTGGATATTCATCATCAGTTACTGGAAGATACGGATCACGCGATGGATAGAACTGCACATAATTTGAATCGAGCAAAGAGGAGGTTGGACAAAGTTGCAGGCGAAGCTAGACAGTATGGTGAGTATACTTGAATTTGACTCGTGTTGAAACGAAGAAAATACAAAAACATCAAAATTTCTTTGAGGGGATTACTGATTGACTGTCATTCATGTTTTTATAGGAAGTACAATAACGATCGTTGTTCTGATTTTCATTCTACTTATATTGATCATCGTTTTCAAGACATGAGTTTGCTTTCCCAAACTTCACATACACTCCCGTATACCGTTGTCTCGGTCCAGCCAATGTCAACGATATATCACTCAATAGACATTGTTGTCATTCATAATAGACTAGTTTCAGAATGAACTTTCGAAACCGCACATCCTGTATTGTTTTTCTGAAACAGAGATTCAGACAGGAAGCTGCAGTTCCAAATTAGTAGTTTTATTGCAATACAATACGATATGGCTCTTGTTGTATGTTCTACATAAATGCATTGTATTGTATAATTACTCCCCTTTCGTCTTATATTCTTGACAATCTACCATCACTCATCCGCTCGGCACTAAAGAGTTATTACAAAATATACAGTACAAGAGAAAAGAGAGGAACAAAATAGATTGAGAAGGAAATGATGTTGGCACTATGATTTATCCTTGTATACATTTTCATTGGAGCTGTGTGTTCAGTTTAGATGATCAAGCATCTTTGATACCTGCCAATTCAACTGCAAAGGAAATAGCAAGTTTAGAGAATCTATGATCGTTATACTTGTTAGCTGTTATCTTAGCGTGGAGCAGGATAGAACGATCTACTCACTCTCTCATATGGGTGAAAGAGAATTCAGGGTGATTGGTGGTATCAGCTGTGGTGTGGATGTTATGGTTGGAATTCTCGAATGTACTTTCGATACTGTCCGCGATACACATGATCAGGAACTGCTCTCAAGGTAGAAGAGGAAAATAAAGGACTCACGCAAAGGCAGATTGGTATCCTGCTTTAGCGAATGAAGCATGGTCTGAGCAAGCGTAACCGCATTTGGTCTCCACTGCTGGGATTGCCACTACAAATCGAAGGAGTCAGTATATGCTCGTTCATCGTCATTGGTAAATGAAGGAAAACCAAGCTGTCCATGTAATCGTGAGGTTCTATTTGTATGACTAGAAAAGTCATAGCACTCACAGTACTTTTCAACCAACTTTCCGACGAATTTAGTCAATTCCGGGTCAACGTAATCTTGGATGATTCCAACTGATTCTTTGGTACCCTGTTTGACCCAGGCGGTCATATCCATCTGGATCATAGCAAGGACTTTAGTTCCCTTATCCTCATAGGACTTGGCAACTGCCTGTGAACCCAACAGACCACCTTCTTCAGCAGAATAGTAGTGGAATTCAACTGGATGTTCAGGCGTGAAATTGGCCCGAGCAAGGGCGCAGAAAGCTCCTAAGGACGAGGTCGTTCCTGATCCATCATCATCTGCTCCACTATTCAGAGTTTTACTGTCAGCTACGTTCAAGGATTGACCATGGACGAGTTGGAGTGTACTTACGGGGCAGGTAAGAATGGCCATTGATTAGTCGAATCTTGATGAGCACCCACGACCACCACAGGTCTTTCACCCTTGAGGTCATCGGCAGGGTTGAACCGGGCAATGATAGAGTTTTGACCCCATGGATGAGGGAATTCCTTGACGGTTATCCCAGGATTGATCGACGCAATCTACATTATGTACAATTTCAGCTTTACTTTTCGACACATGTCGAGAGAAAGCTGACGTACCTCTTTGATCTTGGCAAGTAAGAATTGTTGACTTTGTTTACCAGTCTCTGATCTATAATATCTAGTTCGGAATCTAAAATACAACAAACACAAAGGGACCAGCCCATACACGATTAGCCACTTGTGTACTGCATCACATGATGGTAGCTTGGATGAAAGGAATATACAGTGCCCTTGCACTTACGAGGTAAATTCCTTCAAGAACGATTTCATTCGTTTGAGGTCGATGGTGTTGATGATCTTATTGATCGGTTCAGAGTAATTACCAGGTGTGGGATAAGCTATAGTCAAACTTCTCATTAGCTTGCTCGAGCAGCATAGGAAGATCAGGACCTCGGGTTATCCAGCTGGATTGGTTGATTGCCTACTTACTATATTTGACGTTGGCAGTGGATGGTAGTAGGTAGCTTGAGAATCCAAGAGTAGGAGTATCGGTTCTACCATTGAATGTCAACTTGACATTCGGTAGTTCGGGGACAGACCAGCTGAACACTCACATATCCATAAACTTCCTACCTTTGGTCTTAGCTTCTATCTTTTCCAATTCGGATATCCACCTGCAGCGATTGATCAGCTCTTTCACATCGACCCCGATACGATAGACCTGTAAGCTGATCACTTACACGGGGGGCTCATCATCTGAGAATTGTACTAATCTCAGATCGTTCAAATCGAGTGAGAAGCCCGGAACATCTGCTGAGCCGATCTCGTGATCGTTGAATGTGAGTTGTTCGGGTTGAGTGGGGATAGCTGATGCCAGGAGGGGTAGCGCTAGGAGAGCAGACTTGAGTAACATCCTGCAAGGATAGAGGTGACGTGAAGAAGTAAATGAAGAGAAAGAGAGGAGAGAGATAACTGAATTGGAATGGATTGGATGGATGAAGCCGAGTGTGCGTGCGTGATGAGCCGATGAGCTGTGACCGCTTTGAGCGATCCAGCTGACTGGAAGTGGCGGCGATCTCCGATGAAGAGCGATATCCGGGATCTCCGCAAGTGACAAGTGGATGAACCTGAGCATAAGAGAAAGATCGAAGATTGGAAACAACCTTTTCATTCTTCAAATCGCGGTATAAGCTTATATGATCATCACAAACCCATCGCCAGCAGCGAGGGCGAAGAAACCACCACATCCTGCCGGATTACATCTACCTATCAGCTACAGGAGAGCCACCAAATCGTAGGAGAAGGGCGTATCGGACGCGTCAACCTTCGTCATGTCATGATCTCGATAGATCGACACGATGAGGATACTAACTTGGAATGTTGTGAGTGCACCCCAACTATGGGTGGAAAGGGAAGTCCTAAAGGATGAGCTGATGAATATCCTTACGATATAGAATGTACTGAGAACATGTTTGGATTACCATCCGTGAGTGCAATGCGACCAGTCATGTGTGAAGACTAAGCTAATTCTGATATGAAAACAGATTCAGCTCAATGAAGAAGAAGAATGTCGAAGGGTTATTAGACGAGCTAGGTGCTCAGATAGCTTGTTTTCAAGGTGACTTTCTCGTTCTCATCCAAACTCCCCGTCAGATCTCAAATCGAATAATGTGCTAATCCTATTTAATCCAATCCACTTGCCACCTAGAACACAAGACTCCACGAGCGAAATTAGAGAAGTCCATGGCAATCCCAGGTCCCTATGATGGATTTTGGACTTTTCCCCGATCCAAGACTGGTTATTCTGGAGTATGCACCTATGTCGACGCAAGGTATTGTGTACCGCTAAAAGCGGAAGAAGGTATAACCGGGTTGTTGTTAGATGATTCAAAGGGAAGTACGATGAAACCCCCTTGGACGCCTGAAGAGCGTATAGGTGCTTATCCAGATATAGACGGAATGGGCTGGATGGATGAAGTCGATGGGAAGGAGTTTGAGCCCAAGAAGCTCGACATCGAGGGAAGAGCTGTGGTGTGTGATTTTGGGTGAGTCTGAATCCCGCTGCTGCATTTCATTATTCTTCGTTTTGAGATTTTGAGAAAATCGCAGAACCAATTCCGCACCTCATGTCTGTTTTTTATAACATTGAAGACTGATGTCATTGTTTTTCAGCCTATTTGTTCTATTCAACCTCTACTGTCCTAACGAGACCAACGAGACTCGTCGACCGTACAAGATGAACTTCCTGAAATGTTTACAAGAACGAGTCAGGTTGTTACAACAAGCAGGACAAGAAGTGATCATCGTTGGCGATATCAACATCATGAGAGCCCCGATAGATTCAGGTGAAGGTGGAATTCGGACTTCGGCTGAACAGCATTATGAACATCCCGCTAGGAGGATATTGGATGATTGGTGTGCTCCTAAAGGTCCCATGGTGGACGTGGTCAGAGAGAGTTGGCCAAATAGGGATGATATGTTTACTTGTTGGAATCAGAAGCTGGATGCGAGGTGAGTGCAACTTGTTTTCCTACCTGGATATACAACTTACTAACCGTATACTTTTCCGGACGCACCCACAGATCAGCAAATTACGGATCTCGTATCGATCTGATATTATGTACACCAGGCCTACGCCCATGGATTAAAGGGGGCGATATCCTCAACAAGGTCTATGGCTCAGATCACTGTCCAGTCTACATAGACCTACATGAGAGCATTGATCATCCTGAGAAAGGTGAACTGCACTTGAAAGATATGCTGAACCCACCTGATCGACCACCATCTACGGCTCCCGTTTACCCTAATGATATACCGAGAGAAGCTCCCGAACCGCCTAGATTTGCTACCAAGTTCTTCGATGAGTTTTCAGGGAGGCAAACTACCCTCAAGAGCTTCTTTGGCGGTGGAGGGAACAAGAAGAAGGATGTTGCTATAGATCCGACTCCATCACCTACTCCTGCTACTTCCTCTAGGAGCACTGCTACACCCGTACCGTCTGAGAACACATATGCGGAGCCTCCTATAGTAACACAGAATACCGCAAAGACTTCCCCTTTACCCGAGAACGGCGCAAGTCTTGCCACTCCTTTCAGTTTAGCCCGAGCAGCCTTTGATTCTATCGACACGTCAACCCAAATTCCCGCAAGCTCAAATTCCATCACATTACCTTCACCTCCTCCAGCTATCCATGAAATATCCCCTCAGCGGAGGCGATCTTCAAGAGATGATGCTATAGATATGACACATGACGACGACGATATCCATAAACCCACCTCGAATGCAATAGCTGGTCCATCAAAATCGACTATCAAACCAAAATCTCACTCAAACAAATTTCCACAATTGAAATCTGCTAGTACGACAGGTTCGCAAACCAAATTATCGTCTTTCTTCTCGCAACCTCCCACCTTGACATCGAAACGGAAACCATCTCCTTCTACTTCATCTATGGATACAGTACAGCCAAGAACGAAATCCGCCAGAAAGTCTATATCGTCTATATCACCTTCCACACCACCTTCAGTATCTACGCAGAGTGTCAATCACGAAGAGGTCCCGGGCGGATGGACAGAGCAAGAAGATGAACTGATAAATCAAGCTATACTAGAAGCTGAGAAGGATAGAAAAGCCAAGAACGATTCTGCTAAACCTGTATGGGGCGAACTATTCGCTAAGAAATTACCGCCGTTATGTACGGTCCACAACAAACCTTGTAAAGATTTTTGTGAGTCCGAATCCATGATGAATGTACATATCCCTCATACGTACGAGTGAAAAAAGGGGGTATTGACGAAGGTTTATGGCTGTTATTGGATGTCTAGTGGTAATGAAACCTGGACCGAATAAAGGTAAAAGATTTTGGTTATGTTCTTTGTAAGCTCTTCTCTTCGGGTCGAACAGCCTCACTGGGTAATCGATTTGTTCATGATTTATTGGCTGACGAATGGATATATGCTCTGTAAAGACCTGTCGGAGCAGGATATGACACAGGAAGAAGTAAACGACCGAGAGAGGATGTCAATCGTAATTTTCGATGTGATTTGTGAGTCAGACTATGATTCTCTCTACACCCTTAGAAATATGCAATCAAACGCTGATGGCAGGCGAGCCGTCTAGCTTTTTATGGGATAGTGCAAATTCAAGGAAAGAGAAAGTAAAAGATCTCAAGAACAATGAAGGGGAGAAGGAAAGTCAGAAACTTCATTAACGAACATCAAGCTGTTGTAAAGTATGTAATCTTATTAAACTTGATGTAACTAAAAGACAGTGATCGAACGCGGGAGATATTGGTATGGCTTGACCTTCTTGCCTTTGGAAGAGCGCTCATTGACGAAAGTGAAGATGAATATACATATCCTGAATCGACTGTGAAAGGAAAAAGAAACTACAGCATTCGGAATTCCCAAGTTATCCTTAGCCTTGGCACTGATCGAGCGATATCTAGGTTAACTTTGCAGATCTGAAGGGATACAGTACTTTCTAGATTCAGTGACCGTAGATGACAAGCTTGGGACATATCGAGGTAAGTTTGATAATTGATATAGTACTGCTCAACTCATCAAAAGGCTTCTCTGCCAGTTTTGACGGTTTTCAAGATATCGGCCTGACACAAACGAATGAGTGGCCCGTAATTCATCTATAAGGCGAGTTTTTGGATTACCGTGACTTACCGATGTCAACTTGTCGACGATTTCCGCCAACATCAGACTGAAAGAACATCAGCATCCATCTCTCTTTATCTATTGAGGATGAGGACGTGTGATGGAAGGAAGACCCACTCTGAGCCTTGTGGACCCATCATGCTAACAGCCAGAGGGTGCATTTCTTCTTTTCCCGAGATCACACTATTGAACGGGACTTGGTCGAAAGGCGCCACAATTGTTGGGCATCCCGAATAGGCCGGAAGGTGCACGGGACTGACTGGTCTACATCATACAAGAAAGTGGTACCCACAGACTGTGTGTGAGCCAAAATTCGTTCCAAGTTTCCGCAAGGACTTACTGCACAGAAGGAGGAGTCAGATGATCTGCCAACAAGGACTTTTCGCGATAGTAAGGGTATGAAGACGGATCCCATAAGTTAATGAAACTGGATTAATGTCAATGCTCGGCATAAAGCTGACACCTAGGTAATCAGGTTCTGCTGACAATATCGGTAACTCACATGGATTCACTTATCGACTCTTGATTGGGCCTGAACAGTTTAGTGATCATCTCTCCCGTTTTTGCTAATTTGTCCTTATAAAATCCGAAATCTTCCTCGGACCAATGCTCAGCTTTGGCCTTTTTCCATCCAGATCTCGTGTAACCTCCCAGTGGAGGCCATCTACCATCGTTCGCTTTCTCATAATCATCCACAAACTCTTTACCGACATCTCTCCACTGATCCCTGTATTCATCAATGAGCATACCGCAATCTCATGAATCACTTACTGACTTGTTGGCGGAAACAAGTTGTACCACTTACGCTAGGTTCAGTAATCTGAATTCTGCCGGAGTTATCATACATTTCTCCTCATTCGGTCCTTCTATACTCATATTGATATATTTGACAGTCATACCCAAGTTATGCGAAACTTTCTCGATGAAGGTCTCGAATCGGTTCTTGACATCGGAGCTCATATTCTTCAAGTCATCTGAAGGTACCAGCACCTCCTTGGGTAACTTTGTATGTGGTTTGACTTTGTCCGAGGTTGAGAACCTATGTGGAAAACATAAGGGCCGAGTCAGAGACAAAGATTATCACGAGATGCGGAATCAGCAAAGGACCAAGGTGCCCCCGGACAAACGGATGATTTTTCACAAACCGGAAAATTCTTCTTACCATTTACGAGCTAGGTCCGTCAAGATTGCTGGATCTCTACTCATAATTCCAACCGTATCTGATTCTGGACAGAACGAAAGAACACCTTGCATTGAGACCGCTCCATGAGTTGGCTATGGAGAGTAGGTCAGTGATCTTGGAGGGTTACGTCTGGCGTTTCAATGTATTATAACTTACCCTCATTCCGTACAGACCACTGCAGCCTGCTGGATAAAGTGTTGATCCTATCGAGATGCAATTTGTTCAGCCTGACCACAGCTCCATATACAGCTCCCAAGCGCATATATGATATGGCTTACCGCATGTATCCGATGTTAAAGCGGCATCAAGGTAATCCGCCGCAATCAGAGCTGACGCGGCGCCACTAGAGGATCCTCCTACTGACTGGTACCCATCGGCTCGAAGAGACCATGGACTGACATTGTCTTTTTTGTAAGCAGTGATACTGTATGAATGGTAGTGGTCGTGGCATTACCTCCAAAACTCACTAAGAAAATTGAGTATTCTCTTCGATCTATAAAAAGTGTAGCGGATCACAAGCTTCGTTAATCACTTCGACACCCCTATGGTGAAGTCTGAAACTTACATTTGGTCCTCTCCCTGCGAACCTGTATTCTACGTCAGTCAATTGGGAAACGATCATCAACAGGGACTCTTTGAGCTTACTCATTGCATTGCGTTTTACCGACAATTTGCACCTCAGAGTCCAGGAGCGCCTGAATGGACGTTGCATTCGCTTTTGCCGGCTCTCCATGCTCGGTGCAGATCCTACTACCGTTCCCTGTGACGAGGCCTTGAACATCGTAGATGTCTTTATCGAGCGAGCATTAGCCATTACCGACTGCAAACCCGTACTCTAAGACGCACCTTTGACCGTAACCCTTGGTCCCGAACCTGATGATTTCGATCGAACAGGTATCAAATTGTGTTTTCTAGAATCGGTTTTGTTCAACGTCTTATACGTCCCATCACCTTCTGGAGAGGGGTAACAACCAGTCACATGTGCAGAAGTCTTATCAGGATGCAATCGATAAACGGGATAGAGCTTCAGAACACCATCCATTGATTTAGCCAAGTAGGCTCCGGATGCGACATCTCTCGTCGTAACCAGCTCTAACGTGTGAACTGTGGGAGCTCCATGTTTTGCGTTCTGATCGATCATCGGGATACGGCTGTCCAATGTGATATCCGTAGTACCATACCTGTTTTTGAGGCATTCGAGCTGAGAACCAGATATACCGCTCTCGGTATCATCATCGTTATCGCCATCATGAACAACGGCTACCTTTTGCAACCACCTCGGGCTTATCACGTCATCATTATCAATAGCATTCTGGACCAAAGTCTCTACACTAGCATCCCTTGGGAGCTTGAATGAGTCTCGGGGGAGCGAGAGAACCGTCAATGGTTCCGGCTCTGAGCCCCAGCAGGCCGTAGTTGAGGGGAATGTATATTCAGGTGCATCAAGTGGACTGAAGTAATCAGCCTTGTCGTCGTCCAGCTGAAACTGCAAACAATACCGTCTATGAATTTCTGGACAGCCCCACAAGTGCAGCAGAATCAGATCAAATGACACTTACATATAGCGATTGGTCGCTTGTCAAGCGACTCGAATTCTTACCCGTGACCATTATGTATTTCTGGGTGATGGCCTTCTGTCACCTTGCAGGCTTATTGACTTAAGGCTGTTGATACACTCTTCGACGGTATGTTTATCATGGATGATTGATCCAGCCTTTCTAGTTCCAAGTGAGAGAGACGCTCGACACTATATAGTGATATCACATCCTTTGTCGCATGCACCATCTTGCTCTCAGATGGACGCGAAGCGAGATACTGTAGCTTCGACCTTATAAAGGGAGGATCGTATAATAGTCATCAAAAAGAACCACCCATTTGTGTCCGACTAAAACGGCATCGGAGTACAAATTTTATAATACATGCATCTTATCATACATGGCTACATCGGATGGACCCCATGACGAAAAGACTAGCTTCAAAAGAGAATTTACGTAGAAACATCCCCCTTTTGCTCAATGATTTTAAGCACTGGAAGCATTCGAGGCAGCTCTTAGCAACTCTTCCGTCCTTCCAGGCCCCAACGATATTCTCGTCGCCTGAGCGTAAGCAGGAGGAGCAAATTCTGGGATCGAAAACAATCCCAGGTCGATTTCCTCTTCGCTTATACCGGTTCCTCTCCTACTTGAGAATATCGAGGTGGTCGTATATGCTGAAGAGTCCAGGTCAGCCATCGTGGCAGTGTAGGGTACGCTCAGATGACGCATCGGTACAGCTACGGATATGCGTGTTCGGGGATTAGGCATATACGAAGGTTGTGGATGAGATACCGGACAGTCGGATTCCAAATGATGATTGGCATTATCACCGGAAAAAAAATCCGAGAACATCGGTGAAGTGATGGCGGCACTACTTGGTATAGCACTTGACAAATTTTGCCGACTTCCATTCATCTCTTCCACATTTCCAGCTTGATAAGGCGGCGTACCATGATCATTACCAAAGGGATTTCTGGAAGAACGGGTAAACTGGGAGACATCACTGGGTTTCAGACCGTTACTTTGACACGACGATCGAGGGGTGAATGCATTCGCTTTGAAAGGATAAGTCTGATATGATGATCTAGGTGTGTTTTGCCCCGTCTTCGTCGGATTCGTCTGATTGGATTGTGGTGGGACTACCGAAGGGAATTTGGACAAGTTCGATTTTGAGCCGCGCTTGTCATCTCCTATATTAGGCTCTACCATCGGTAGATTGGAGGATCGGAAAGACATGTGGAATAGTGATGGAAAGGAAGCTCGGAAAGAGGCCAATGATGGAATGACAGTATCTCGACGACTGCTTGATGTTCTGGTTGAAGAGGGTATGGAAGCATCGAACGAGGCTGTGGTATCATCACTCGGAAGACTGTCAGTCAATCGCGCCCACTCTTGCTTCGAATCGGTTGATCCTCGTTGAACGGTTAAAGGCAAGCGGTTGATCACTCTTGTCGACATATTTTTGATGGGTGAACGGCCTGATGACCCAGGATAGACTGATTTCCCTTGTTTGCGGCGACACAAGTACCACCCACCCAGTCCAAGCGCTATGACGACCAGTATGACAGCTATCACTGCACCTGCAACAGCGCCCCCATTCGACTTTGAGTTTTGACCATTACCTCCATCTACCCCTACCTCTGTCTGGAAGTCATTGGAGCTGTCTGAACCATCGGATATTGACACAGTTGCCGCGTGAGACTCCGAATTGGCAGGCTTGATTGTCGAATTCACAACGGCGTAGTCAAAGTCGATTGTGGTGATATTCGATTTACCAAGATTCGTAAGCTGAACTGTATGTGGACCATCTTCCAGTCCCGAAGCCAAGAATACTGACACGGACCAGTCAGGCGATCAGATCAATGTAAAATATCTCTAGCCGACTCACGTGATACTCCCGAGAGATGCTCCCAATAGGTTGCACTATACATTCCTTCTATGACCCCATCTAAGCTGTACAAAAGATCAGCACTCGCCATATGAAAAGGACAACCAAAAGCTTAAACTTGCCTGATGGAATAATTACCATGATTGTCATTCACACTACCGAACAGCTGGACCGAAGATCCAGTAAAGCTGCCAATCATATGAGCAAGACAATCTACTTGCACCGGATGAGACTGTACTCACTTCATCGTCATCGTCGAGCTGGGTATGACACTGGTATGCTGCGTACTATTATAGAACTGCGAATCGCCCAAGCCTTCCGTTGTCCATCCATCTTCATCATAAATTACCGAGGGGGAAGTATCGTCTATTCTTGTGGTATATATTTCGTCCTCACTTTAGATACATATGAATATCATGAATTGTTCAACGAATTATGGGTAGCATATGCGAAGATGGTACTTACATAGGTTGTGTAATTACGATATGGTCGATGTCCAACCACCATTTCAACGTCTGGTTGGATTGTGAATCTATTCCATTCGGATGGTTCGTCATTGTCTGATCTCAGAAGATACTCATCAGCGCTGACATACCATTACTACTCCATGTAATTTACTCACTATCACATGTTCGATATCTGTAGGCAAGTCATCTTGAGAGAATATGACAGTCTGATATCGAGCATTGTCGGTATGACCAGAGGTATATATTGGATTCGATCCATCGAGCTCAACTGCCAGTACCACAAACAGCTCAACCGATGCAGCACTGCGATTTATAGCTAGGGGGATAGACTCACCTCCATAGGTTGCGTGATTGTCCCTCTTCGCGCCAAATACTTGTATCTTACTTCCATTGAATCTGAACTCCATACGATCGCCCTGATTACCCACAGCTATCAACGAGGTTCTTTGCATTGTGATCTAAGCGAGACGAGGGAGGGGACTCACATCTGTGAATGTGGCATGGAATGTAGATTGACTATATTTATCCGTATTTGGATCACTGTATTTCTGGCCTGTAATAGAGGTCTGCCTTGTTATCCTGGTAGTCTCACCGTATCGTGCAGAAGCCAAACCCATACCTTCGCTATGATTCACTATCCAGCCGTCCTCCTTGGAAGAAGAGTAATAGGAGATTTGAGGGGAAGCATCGTCAATCTATCACCTTTAGTCAGCGCACACATGCTGTATTTTACCAAGCTTGACCGATGGGACTCACGACGATTTCCATGATGTCGTTCTAAAGAAGATACGAGCTAAGATGTTTG
The DNA here is from genome assembly GCF_036426115.1 of Kwoniella botswanensis. Taxonomy (NCBI): domain Eukaryota; kingdom Fungi; phylum Basidiomycota; class Tremellomycetes; order Tremellales; family Cryptococcaceae; genus Kwoniella; species Kwoniella botswanensis. Next base: position 13,790,780 of record NC_088599.1, on the reverse strand, counting down.
AGGGAAGGAGGTTGTGCAGGTTTCTGGAATTAGTACAGTTGACGCGATTGACTGGTGCAGGGTCTTGAGTCAATTATAATCGTTGAGGCTGTTGTGTCTCCTTAAAGAGTGTGGATAAGATACTTCGTTTCCCTCTCAGAAGGATCTGCGTTAATGATTCATAGAAGAAGGTGGATGAAGTTGAAGTCACAATGACAATATGGTATGAGATGGCTTTGTCTCTACCATCATGTCAAGTTACACGTTCAACGATTCTTCCATTCATCTTCTCTTATCCTCCTTAATCCCAACAGAAAGTCAAAGTCACTCCAATCCCCTTGGTCGATTGGCCAATCTCAAGGCAAAGGCAGACATACTAGAATCACGATTGATACCTTTGGAAGGACCCAATCGAACGTGGAACACTCTCTCAGCGGAGTTCTGACTGTTTGTATGTATATCACCTTCCTTTGTTCTGAGGTTCTGATGCCAAAATACAGGTCAAGGTCAAGTCATACATCCTTTGGTCAGACATTGGCCAAACGGAGATTACTTTAGGGGTCTAATCAGTAACAGGACTTCACCCAAACATATCACTTTCTTTCTCAAAAACGTAATCGCATGCATTAGATCCTAGATTCTAAGACAAAAGTCGAAGTAAATTATTCCCTATTATATGGATCGTTACAGAGCTTCATATACCTAGAGCGTGAGCTATTAACCTTCAAATATTTCTTTTTTACTTACTCTTTCCTGCCCTGGAGCAAGATTCATAATACACGGCATCGCCTATCGTCTTCCATGTTGTTGTTGAGCAGCCATGATATGCCCATATTCCGGAGGTGGACTGAGTATCGGAGGTTCCAGATCCAATACGCTCGGGGTCATATCGAGTCTTCTGGCATCATTTGGATCATGATTGCCGTTCCCCTCGACTGACTGGCTTCTTTCGACAGGAGATCTTCTATCTAATGTCAAGCCTAGTATACTCCTCTTGTAATCTCCAGGCGTTTGATGACTCGTCGCCTGGCTTCTGGGAGGCGTACTGGAAGGTGAGACGTGTGTCGAAGACGTATTGTGTTGTTCAATCGTAGGTAACGAGGGAGCGACGGATTGACGGACCATCAATGAGGGTAAAAGAGATGAACTTGCATCTGCATGAGACAGTCCTGGCCGAGTACTTGAGCTTGAACCATTGTGGATACCGGTAGTGGCAGCGGGAAGAGGAGGTAATCGCATATGTTCATAATCGCTTGATTCTTGAGAAGGTGGCGAAGGAAGAGGTATTGGTCCTCTACTAGCGATGTTTTCCAGCCTGTCAGTCGGATACGTTTCACCACCTTGTGAATAAGATGATGATCTTGAGGTGATCGAGTGTCCTGATCGACTTCCCTGAGAAACATGTTGGGTCATTGGTGGTCGATTTCTCGAAGATGGCGGATTTCTGTAAATCTGATTGTCAAAGCTATCACCTTGTCCTGCACTGGAGGGACTAGTCAGACCGGCTGAACTAGGTGGTTTAACGACACGATTAGGGTAGGGAGTGTAGAAGTACGCGATTGACCCTTCAGGTGAATTACTCCTGGTCGTTGAGATACCTTCTTCTTCTTCATATGGCTTCTTTTTGAAGAATTCACGGAGTGATCCGAATATCGAGGATGTAGTTGGAGACGAATCGTCTTTACTTGAACTCGAAGAGACCATCCTTGATCCAGTTATCTTGGATTCTACTACACTCATCGATTTACTATTGGTGCTTCCGCTAGGGAAATCGATGTAAGATTTATGTCGGTCGTTGGATTTGCTAGACGTGTGTCTAAACTTTCGTGACAATAGACACCAAGCTAACACGGCGATTATAGTCAGACCGAAAACACCGCCAACGACTCCTCCAGCGATAGCTCCGACACTTGTTGATTTCGATCCGGAAGATTTGGAACCATCATCAGCCGACGTGAATGTTGGTTTGAGCTGTTGATTTGTAACAGTTCCGCTAGTCTCCCCGTTGGGGTTTACCGTAGTGTTGACGATGGCAAAATCGAACCCTACTATCGGACTGCTAATCTTTCCCGTATTTGTAATCTTTAGTATATGAGGTCCTTCGGTAAGTCCGGAGGCCGTATAATCTACATAAGAGCTGTCAGCAGGATTTGTAATCAGCGATGGTTTAGCACTTACGAGGAACTTGAGTTAAGCGTTCAAAATGACTTCCATTGAACGTACGTTCCGGACCGTTATCGATACTATTGTCAATATTCAAAGATCGACTCAATCACGCGTTCTGTACCGGCATGTCAATTGACCCACCTCACAGAGTATGCATCATGATCCACGTTGACCCCAGCAAATACTTGTATCGAAGAACCATTGAATCTGAAAGGGTTTGAAGGGGATTAGAGGACGAAGCTGAAACGCGCCCACAGACATAGTCTCAAGACACTCACGGTAGGATCATCGTCGCGCCGGATTGTCCTGTCAAATGTATAGTGCTATTGTAGTTCATGGAATCTACTGTATCCGTTGACCAACTTGCATCATACGTTATTTTGGATATACTGTCGTCTAAGGTAGTGGTGTATACCTGACCAGAGCTACAAGGTTGTAACCGCATGAGCACAATTTCACTGTTTTTTACAACATGTACCCACATGTCATGCGATATCACAAGATGGTCTATATCTAGCCATGAATCCGCAGTAGAACTCGGTTGAGGATCAGTACGAGTTGGATAATTAGTGACGCGCTGTCCATCCCATCGCATCAATCAGCATTGTCACGGAAATTTGACACGGCAGCGTATGCTTACAATAACATGCTCCTTATCGGTCAAAAGATCATCACGACGATATAATTCACTTTGAAATACTGGATCCGCCGAGAAACTAGAATAAAACGTCTCGCTCTCGTCATCGATCCTGACTGTAACAGCAGAACCGGTGTGTTCAGTGTCAAGCTATTTCGTTTTTTTTTTCGTGAGACAACACAACATACCTCCGTAGACACCGTGATTTTTCCTTTTAGATCCCATTATTGCTATACCGGTGCCATTGAATCGATATTCCATATAGTCTCCCTACATTCACGAGAAGCCAAATCGATCAGTCCTTTCTGCCGCTGGTAGGGATACGATTGGACAAATACTCACATCGGTATATGTAGCGTGGAATGTCTTTTGAGAATATGATGAAAGATACACATCAGAATATTGAGTGCCTGCAGTATGACTATTTAGCCATGGCAGGTCCGGCATGTCCTTATAAATGAGGTATAAGGACTCACCAGCTCTATGGTCGTCTATCCACCCATCAGCATTGGAGAAGAACGTGATTTCAGGTGCGGCGTCGTCAAGCTGTATTTGGACCAGGCAACGTTAATCGGCATCCGCCTACAGGAATATAACGCTGAGCAGCGGACTTAACTTACCAGGATTTCCATCGTGTCAATAATCTTATCTTTCCGTGTTCTCTTGAACAATGTCTCCACCTGATGGACTGAGTCTGGTAGTACCTGCTAGTCCGTGTCTGATGTCTCGACGATGGATGTTAATTCCAGAATGCTATGTTACCTTGAATACCAAGTGGGAAGATGAACGAAAGATTGACGGAAGGAGAGGTCGTTCTAGAGGTGTTATGAATGATGGCAAATGCGATATAGGAGTGGGCAAAGAAAGTGGAATATAGTGAAGTCGATGATATCAGTCAATGATCATCGCTTTCCATTTCATCGTTCACCTTCCAATGACTAGGTACGATGGTAGTACATTCATTTGTTTATGTCTTTTCCCTCACTAGTCCGTTAATATTAAGGTTGTATTCCGAACTTATTTCGACACCACTTCCCATCATGCCTGAAACGATAAAGGTAGTCAAGGTATACTTTAAAGGGTGTCAATCACAATTTCGTGGCTTGACCTTGATCGATCGAATCTGTCTCTGTCCTTTGTGACGACATGTGAGGATGCGCCTACTCCTGGACAACGAGCTTGACATGTCGTTGCTCTAAGGTTAGGGAAATTCGTGGTCTCGTTTTGTTTGTTTGTCTGTAAGGATAGCTGGGTGGCTTGTGTGTATGTTTGCTTCTTGGCTGTGTGCACGATATGTGCATGATTTGTGTGTGTGTGTGTGTTGGAGGAGAGCCCATTCTCGTATCTCTCCGATTTCAAACCTCCTCTATTAAACCTCTCACTTTGCCTTGGATCAGATCAGTGGTCTAAATCGATCACAAAAAATCATGGGAGTGCAAAGCCCGAAATGCTAATCCAGTGTTACTCACTAAATTACAATCGTATGCATAGGTAATGTGACATTTCTGCTCCCCCTCTGTCCACATGCTTTTTCTCTCCCATTTCTCAAATGTTATTACCCCTCATTTGGCTGTACGCTCAGAAGGCGAAGCTTCATATTACTTATGCTGAGGCATCCTCTGCCAATAAGACATATTCTCTTGAACTGGTACCGAATTTGATCACTAGACATGCCTCAATAGTCAGCCATGTTCGATCATAGTGCCTGAGTAAAGACTTACCATCACTACCACGCAGTTCGTAATACCTAACCGTGTGACAAGCAGATCAGCCGAGCCTCGCCTCGTATTTGGTAATGATCCCGAGAGCGGACTACTCACCTTGACTTTGGTATTTCCACGTCATTGACGTACGTCCCATTTGTAGATTCCAGATCAATGATGAAAGGTCTGCACAGCAAATGGTCAGTCTCGGCAGATCCAGGAAGATCGAAGGGAAAGAGAGAGAAAGGTAGAAGTGAGAGAGAATGCGGTTCATCGGACGTTGAGAGGGACCAAGTATGTAACAAAGGGTAGTGAGGGGAAATGGAGTTTTGAGACCCACTTGACTGTCGTCGTCACATCACCGTATTCATTCTTCTCCGATATCTGACGGTACTGTATAGCAGAATGTTGTTTAGAACAAGAAGGGTGAGCAATGGGTATGTCGGTGACCTATACTTGGGGTTAGTTGCTTCTAGGTTGATTTGCATAATATCGGCTTTACTCACCACTGTATCTCTCCCTATAAGGTAGCATGACTGTCTATATATATGTATAAGATCTATACCATTCGTCTTGTCAGCTCTTGCCCAACGTAGGTTCTCCGTCTGTTCTGACAGCCAGTCGTAGTGGGACTAAGTCAGGATAACTCACCGACCTGCTCGGAACCTTTGAAAACGTAAAGTCTCCAATTCTTTGTTGGTTTCCTAGCTTCTGGAGGTTCGTTGTATTTCACTTCTACACCTTTGATCGTATTCGTCTCCTTGGCAAGTAAACCTGAATTACCAAAGTTTGGTTTTTCAGGTTCGACCGTGGGTGCGTCTGGGTCCTATCATCCATAAACAATACTAACATCAGTACTTTCGCTGCCCAAATCGACAGCATTTCTTTCACCCAGCATAGGAGATGAGACGAGTGAATATGATTGACCAGACTCACCTCCCTCTTCACATCCCCATCATATCTCTTCCTATCCACTGCTCTTTCCTTCTCCCTATCCTTCTCACTATAGCCTTTCTTACTCTCATTATCCCTCACCCTATTCCTATCTCCATACCCATTATCCCTCGGTCTTCTATCGTAAGGTTTCGATGGACCTGGTGATCTCCTTCTGGACGATGACCTACCTGCTCCCTTCGATACGTACTCTCTACGTCGGGGTGAGCGGGAATCTCGTCTGTAATGACGCCTTTCGGGGGATTCTGACATGGTGAGAAGAGTTGAGGTGGACGATATCGATATTTACTGGGTCGATACGCTGATACAAATTCCTTCACTATGAGTCTGGGAGTATGCAAACGGAAGCTAGCGATGGTATCGACAAGTATAGGTGATAGTGATGAATGATGACGGTGAAGAAGAGAAGAAAAGGTTGACGAAGAGCTCGTTCCTGATATTTTCGCGTCGTCCAAGTTACCTCGAGTAATGTTATCGTTTATATCTTGATCTTCGTCCTCATCTGGATCATTTCACTGGCATATAACGTCCATCAACACCAATCATATGATCATTTTGATCGGTATATCATTTCACCACAATTATCATTCAAAAGGTACACGACAGCGAGAGGTCGGTGCATGACTGTCGTCAAGATGTCAAGACAACATCTAACCAAACTCGAATCCCAAATATCATCCCTCAAACATGAACTTGAACTGGCCACATTCCTAAACAAAGGTATCCTTCAGACGAATACAGAGTACAAGCTCCGCATAGCTGAGCTAGAAAGCGAGAATATAATACTATCGAAAGCCGAATCAAAGTTATCTGAAACTGAAGATGAGTTGGAAGTCACTCAAAAGCAGTATAGGACATTACAAGGTGATCATGTGGATTTACTCAATGCGCATAATTCGTTATTGCAGGGACATAGCGAACTGAAAGATGAAGTGAGGCTGTGGCAAGATAGGTATCAGGATCTGAGGAAGAGCATAAAAGGTTTATTAGATAATGGACAGGTCGATGTGGATGCGGATGGGGATGGTCAGAGTAAGAGGAATAGTATAACACCTGTAAGCATCTCTCATTTTGTGTGCCAGTCATTCCAGTCGAGTGAGCTAAGAGGAAAATCTTATGAAAACATACTGTAGATATCAAAGTCCCGAGCTACCTCGGCTTCAGCTTCAATTTCAGTATTAGCAAAGCGACGTACAAATGCTACCACCCGAAACCAGGAAGATCAGACGAAGATCGCTTCATCTTCCAAAGTGCCCTTATCTGTATCACCCGTCTTACCGCCTCTCAGATCTCAGTCGAAAAAGCGCAGGAGAGTGGAGGATTCCGTTTCAGATCAGGAGTCGGGAGATGAGCAGATAGACCAGGATGACCGGGAGAATCATGAAGATCGATATCATTCGCATAACCTACATGTGAGTGAAAACGTCTACCTTTAATGCGTACACCAGAAGTTTTTACAATATCGGGAACTGAGAAATGAGAGCTGAAATCCAATGATCAGACTCCATCACCTAGGAATACATATTCATCTCGGACGAAGTATCATACAACGACTCGGACACCGACGATACATCCGAATTCCAACTCGACGCCCAATGGCAAACCTCGTTCATCCACTGCTTCAATGACAAACAAGAGGAAAACGAATAATCAGAATCAATCAAATGTGAAAGTGAAGGATGAACCGATAAGTCCTGACAATGGCAGAAGGGGTAATGATGATACACAATATAGTGATGATGGTGATGGTAAGTGGAACCATCTGTCTGCTGGTCTATCTGTTTGTCAGAGGAACTGACAATTTGTAATTCATCCTCTCAAAGATCCATTAGCTATGATGTAATGTCTGTCAACCCTGCCACTCCGACGAGACCTCGTTGATGAGAGATGTTCCGGGTTTTCCATCATCGTTTCATGTAAATCGCTACCAGTAGACTGTACTTGTATATGTTTTATGTTGTTGTTATCAATATTATTATAATATACATGCCCAAAAGGTATCTTTCATCATGCAAGATATATGACGTGTACCCTTCATTCTCGATTTTATCTCCTAATGCTAATGAGCTCACGCCGTCTCCTCCTCATCCCACCAATCTGTCGTAGGATAAGAATAATCTCCCTTCTGAAATCTCACCCTCTTACCTTCTCCAAATACCCTATACGGGAAAATCATAACAGCTGCATTCCCCTTTTCCCTTTTTCTCTCTTCATCATCCCAATTATACCAACCTCTCTCCCAACCTCTTAACCTCCACGTTACCTGAGTCCAGACCTCCTTCAAAGTCGCAGTACCCATCATGATCGTCGTCATACCCTCTTTCGCACCGCGATTCAACGAATGCAGAGAAACTACAGGGAACGGTAAGGATATTTTGGCAATAGGTGGTGTAGGTAATTTACGAGGCTGGAGGAAATTGGGTAGGTTGATGGTGAGATTTTGAGATTTGATTTTTTCATTGCCATTTGAACTTTTTCTGATATTCTGGTCATTGCCAATGTCGGGAACTAAGGATAGGTAATATTGATTTAGGAATAGGGAAGTGATAGAATATAAAGTCTGATGGAATCCTGTTTTCCCATCTACCCCAACATCCCCATTCCCAACTTGATCGGCTCTTATTTGATCGGTAGCGTTTCTATTGGTTGTTGATAGACCTTCACCGCGTTCCCTAGCGTTTTTCAGGACCTCCTCAATGCTCCTCGGCCTAAAGACTTTTTCGTCCAGATCGAATATCTTTATTTTCAAATCCTTCAAATAACCTTCATTACCTTGATACCTACTTCCTTCGAAGAAATAACCTTGTTCTAAACCTAACATCCTCCGCATGCGAAGTTGTTCCATTCCATGTCCGTGTGCGGGTCCAGACGAAAGTGCTTCATAAGTATATTGAGCAGCTTCGAGTGTAGTCCAAAATTCCACTTGAGGTTGTTGAGGATCACCATCGACCTTCAGGTCATCTAGCCGTCTTGATGAATTTGATCTTTGATCTTTCCAAGCTTGTTGAATGACGTTATTGAATTCTTCAATAAAAGGTCTTTCCATCTCTTCTAATATACATTTATACAGTTCGATTGAATTTTGGCTTTGTCCCTTCAATCTCTCATACTCCCCTTCTTCATCATTATCAATATCAATCTGACGTTTGAGTTTATTCTTGGTCTTACCTGTCCCATCCCTCCCTCTCGATACTAATACTACTTCCCCTTCGGCGTTACGCAATAGATGACTAGTGGGTCTGAGAGATCGAGATGCAGCTTCGTCCTTAGATGTAGGTAAGGGATGATGAAGAACGTCCGAGCAAAGTCCCATCAAGGTGGTTATATCCAAATTGAATTTTAGGCTCGGTATAGGTTCAGCTGGAACGGTCGGACCATGCAGAGAGGATAGGGATGTCTGCGATAGATCGCCAAATGTCAGGTTGACACCCAATTCTCGGATCTTCTGAAAAGTGAGGGGTATACGATCATCTGGCCATTCCACATCTTCCTCTTGCTCTTCTGCTTCTTCACTGTCCCGCTGAAGGGATGGGTCGTTTTCTCGATATATATCTTTAGGGGATGAAGGGATCCTGGTAAGATGGATGGTTATCTTAGGTACAGGAGCACCAGGTATACGCTCCACTAGACTTGCAGCACGAAGTAGATCTTGTGCAGTCGTGATGAGGGAATTATCCATTCCAGGTATGGGTTTTGACTTGCTTGAAGAGGCGGAGGTAGAAGATGAATCAGAATCGTAATCGCTGTTTATATATGAATCCGCTTCTCTGAATTCCGCCAACAGGTGGGATATCTTCTTACTAACAGGTCAACACAAAGTGGTGTCAGTATCCGTCAGCTCCTCATGTCAGAAAAAGGTTCATATGATCATTGGACTCACCTGTATATCCTTTTCCATTCTCTTCCACCTTGAGCAATAACATCTACCCAGACTTCCTTCTCTTTCTCCTTCTCCTTTCCCTTTCCCTTGATCTTACCACCATGCGGAGGCTTGTTCATTGGCCAAGGGTTATTCAACCTCTTATCCCCACCCATACTCATCTTCACACCTACTATCGGCGAGTCGGAAGTAATGATGATTTTCCAGTACGTGATGAGGTTGAGAACAGTCGGGATGGGATCGTCTTTAGGTGGTATACCCGATTCGATCATCTATAAATAAAGTGTATATTCACTCAGCATCAGACCGAAACTCGATTCTTAAGGCATTTGAGTGAGGAGATTTATTGCAGTAACTTTGGACGAACCAAGTGGAAGTGGACAGAACATCGAGACATGGATTGATCATTGCGATGTAGGATGATAAATTGTACCCACAGCATCCAGTAGCCTCATATGATTCTCAACACCATCGAACCACTTCTTCCATCCCATGATTTCATCTTGACCCCAAGGTTCATACCGTATCCTATCCAATATCGGAGCACGATACATCAACTGGGTCAGATCGAATCCCTCGATATAACAGATCAGCTCTGAGAGTAGGCGTCGAGCATGATGTGGTTGCGGAGTGAGATCCTGCGACTTGGACATGCTTTTGAGTGGGGTATGAACGAACTGGTTGTATATACAGGTGAAAATGATTGAAAGGTGAGTTTCGTGTCTAAATCATGGAGGCTGGTTGCAGTAGACTTTATGACGGAGTGGTGTACCTCCACCGCTGGATAGATAGTGCGAGAGTCTTCTTGGTCTAACCTAAGCGCAGGAGGCGAACAACGCATGGTACGCGAAAGCCATATTATTTTTCATGATTGACATACTAGAGATACTATGCTCAACAGTGTTTGAAAACTTGAGAATGAGAATAGAGAAAGAATGAATGGAAAAGGTTACAACTTGTTAACTTCTGAGAAATCTATAAATCAGGCGGAATATCACTGTCTGTGTCACCCCATACCCATACATCTATCTACTGTGCGATCGATCTTCTGTCATCAGGCGTTGTCGGCTTGAAGCGCAGTTAAGTATCTACCGTAAATTCCCATCGACGCTTACATAGAAACGCTCGTCAGCTATCATCGACTACCAATCGCCAGTTGTGCTCACCTCGAGGTATCCCCTTAGAGTATCATCCATCAGAATGTCGTGTCGCTTCTGAACGTATGCCTGTATATCGGTGCCATCAGCTATTGTCACTCCATTTGCTGTGTTGAAAGGGTGAAAAAGGCCGAAATGATTCGATACATACAGCTTGATTGGTGATATCCTGTCTCAATTTGGCTATACTATCCGTATCACTTATATTCTGTTCCAACAGGTATCCCAAATTCTCGACAGCTCTTTCCAAATCACGCTGATTATCTTCGAACAGCTCGGTCATATTATTTCGTTTCAGGCTGATGACCAAAGTAAATTAGCATCGGGAAAAAAGTGGTATGCGAATGAGGGAGAAATTGAATACCTACTAGAAAGCCATACAGTAAGACCATTTCAACGTGATTCTAGCTTTGATCACAGCATCTACAGCTTGTTTCGCGAATTGGACTTCGATCCAAGATAAATTACCACTGTTCTGCATTTGTTCCATCTTCTTTTCTGTTTTCTGGTAGAATTCTGCATCAAGTTTAGCTGAATGTTCATGATTTGCCCATCGGTTGAAATACTAAATCATGGAGGACAGGTAAGTGAAGGCGTTCCCGGCAGAAATAGGAAGATGGCTAGTACACTCACGTGCAAATATCTTTCGAGACTAGCTCGCGACTTGGCTTGGGTATCTCTCGCATCGATACCGGATTTCTCGTCATATCGATTACATTGATACCATGAGGTACCATGTTCTGACCATGGCCCCATGCACACCCAGCAGAATTCCCATTTGCATTTCTTACATGTCATATGGCTGATGATCCCATCTGTCAGCTATATTTCGTTTTCACTTCTAATGCAGATTCGCAGCTGACTCACTTGCACCCACCGTTTTTCTCTATCGTGGATTGACATTTCGAACATTCTTTCGTATTTGCTTGAAGCCAATTAGCTGTTTCCGAGTCATCTGCGCATTTCTTCTCCCATAACTTCACGATCCGACATAAGACGGGACGATGACTTGCTGAGTATCCGCAGCTGCATGTTGTTCCCAGATATAAGCTTAAAATCCTTTCGCGATTACGAGGGAAGTAGTAGCTTACCCAAAACAGAGATCGTGACCACATTTACACTCTACCGTCGGCACCAGCTGGTTAAGCATCCTCGTGGGCGCCTGGGAACATTCAATGATGTACTCGCAATTGGGATGAGGACACCAACGTAAAGTGGGAGAATCAGCTACGAAAGCTGCATTTAGAAGATTATGATATCTGTTCAAGACTGTAAGCTACTTTCACGAAGTCATCGATAACACGGGGAAAAACCAGCTTACCGTTTCGATATATCATGAGTCACCAAATCATCTATGACTTCCTCCCTTACTAGCCTCTTACATCCACTTTCCATACATTGTATTTTCGCACTTTCACCTTCACCTTTGATCTTCCCAGTCAAATACTCTATCCAACAATCTTTACAAAAGCGATGATCGCATCCCATCGAATAAGTTGATGAATAATCGTATTCCATACAGCAAATTGGACATTCGAATTGACCAGTGGGCTGAGCCGATTTAGTACGCTTTAAGAAAGATGATGGACCAGGTTTGAGTGATCTGGTAGATCGTTTGATGGGGGATGAGGGCGATGGAAGACTGGAAGTGTGGGTAGTAGGTGATGAAGGTGGTGATAAGCCTGCTTCTTCCAATGCTTGAGCGGGATCATTCCAAAATTGTTCTTGTAATTTCTCGGAGTTCCACACATAGTGTCTGAGTAATATAGCTGCGCTTGATGCCTATGACGAGAAATTATGGTCAGCATCAATTCGTATTATACAATAGAGTTATGTCAAGATGAGAGAAAGACTCACGGGAACTTCCAATAACGATTGAACCTTGGTTATCTCTTTGTTCTGCATATCGATTATTTCCTGTAGTGTCTTCACTTTCCATGAGACATCGTAAGGTTTCTTCTGTGGTGCTTCTAGTCGTACAGAATCATATATATCGTCAGCTCTCATGAATATATGGAAGGACCAACATGTAACTGACCTTCTATAGCGGGAGACATAGCGTCGTAGACATCAGGTTCAGACGTGGAATCGATATCTAAGTTATCGATACTCTGTCAGCTCTAGTTGCCTGAGGATGGTCTGCTTTGTCACAATCGAGCTGAAATAAGCCACTCACCATCCTGATCGAATTGATCGTCGTACTCATCCTCATATAGGAAATCATCGTTATCACCGTCCGAAGACATCTTCTGTCCTTCTTCAGGTGGTGTAGGTGGCGAAGTGACTGTTTCTTTCTCTGCTTCTTTCTTTATCGCCTTTCTGGCCTGTTCTGCAGGATCTGAAGGAGAAGGGGAACGAGGTCGTTTGTTATTAGGCGGATGGGCTGGGTCGGCGAGCGAAGGTGGATGGGACTTCAGGGTGGCGGATTGGATGCGAAGGGAAAGGGGTCAATTGAAGTAAGGTGGTTCCGCGTTTGATATGTTTGGTTTCGCAAAGCGAGCTTAAGCTGAGGATACTGGAGACCTGGTTGATGGTGAAGGTATCACTCTTGATACTGTCTTATGGTTGTTGACTATCGATGAAGGGGAAGAATGGAGTCACGATAACGTCTCATATGATTAATCAGGCTTCCTTCATCATTCATCCATCACCCTGCCAGTGTCTCGAGTGCTAGATCGCATACACAGATCACGTGACTGTGTCATCGCGGATCTGATAGCTCCGATTCCATGCTGGGGTCTGATGACGTGGGATACCTCTACACGCTCAACACAATGCATTTCCATGTTCCTCATCTCAAAGCTATCATCACTGACAATCATAGACAGACAATCCTAAGATAGCTGCTCATCATTAGTCAACCTCGAGGAAAGCTTTGTTCCGACAGGCAAGATGGTCTCCACTTCGACGCCATATCAGAATTTCGCCAAGGTAATCTCATCATACCATGATCAGTATGCCGAAGCAGGACCATCCAACTCGTCTTCCCTAGATTCACCTATACGGTATGAAGCGGTCTTAGATGAAGAAGGGGGTCTGATAAGAGCATTCATGGGTGCTTTGGAGGAAGTGTAAGCTTCGCTCTACTACGTTTCTGGCCAACAACGGCAAGCTGACATGAGAACGTAGTATCAAGTCCAAAGCGCCTACTACCAATTCATTCGAGATTGACGGTGAAGAACAGATAAGTCTGGAAGAACATCAAGCTCTATTAAGTGAACATAGGACGTGGCAATTACTCAGAGCAGTCTACGAGTAAGTCCATCTTCAGCTTTCGTCGGGAAACCGTCAAAACATCAGCTCATGTATTGTGATTGGACTGGTCAGAAACCAATTGCATCGTTCTGATCCAAATTTCATACCTGGTTCATCGAAACAGCAGATGTTGGAAAATCCATATACGAGTCCAGAGGATATCATGCAGATTCTGGTTAATGAAGATCCGGAATTATCTCTATGGGCTGTAAGTATTGTTGACCCCCCTGGATCACCAGGAAAGTACTAATGTGAAGCATGTAACGCGAACAGACTTTAGTGGATCATTTGCAAACTCGGCCATTTGCATCAGTGGCACCTCCTTTAGAAGCAAGACATGGATATCTCCCATCGACACTACGACGAGCTAAGACTGCCCGATCAGCTGGAGGGATATCGTTAGATCCTGATTTCACGCTGCGAGATCCGCATGGTCAAGGTTTAGCGGGTGAAGATCAGACGTATCAGACACCTTTGTTGGAGACATTATGGGATCTGGTGAGACACGGTGAATTGGATCAAGCCATAAAGGTCTGCGAACAGGGCGGTGAGCCATGGAGAGGAGCGACGTTGATGGGTGGGAGAAGGTGGACAATGGGCGGTATGAGTGAGTTGGTCCAAACCCCATGATGAGTATTCGCATAATGTAGCTAATTGCATTCGCGTACCCACGTCAGCCAAAGAAAGTATAGCGATCAGTCCGCTGGAGGGTAACAGACGTAGGGCGCTATGGAAGAAGTCGTGTCGAGCTATTGCAAAGAATGTATGTTTGACTGTTTATCATTACTGACTCCTAGTTCCTTTTCGATGTTGAATGGCTGGAATACACATAGCCAACCCTCTCCCCAGCCGAAAGACAGCTCTACGCTGCATTGATATCCGACTTACCCACCCTATTACCGTCATGTGAAGACTGGGAAGATCACCTGTGGGCACATATTCAGCATCGTATAGAATATAGATTAGAACAGCGTTGGCATGAATTAGGTGGATATTGGGAAGAGGAAAGTGGATTGTTGGGCAGAGATGACGAGGATGTCGAGATCGCTCAAGGGGGTTTGGAAGAGGTGTTTAAGAAAATGCAAGGGGTACAGAAAGGTGGTGTTGCGTGAGTGCCCTTCTTCATCCAGTCACCCAAGCTGTCATGAAACTCGGTCTCTCACTAAGATAGAGTAAAGGACTACGCTGATAATCCTTGTTCCTACCTAGAAACGCAATGTCGGATCCATATCATGTTGCTCAGCGCATGATCATTCTGGGCCGTACGGATTTGTTGTTCAACCAATTTGCAGATCAGATATCAAAGATAGAAGCGAGTGTCTCACCAGAGTGGGTTAAGTTGACGTATCGCGCATTCACCGCCAGGCTTGTACTGACAATCACATGTGCAGACTTGTTGGTCCCTTGGTCCGCTTCTTCGCCCACCTGGTCTTGACATTACGAACCCTTGGTCAATCGGTCCCTGATTCAGCTGCAAACGCGATCATACAAGCGTACTTGACCATTCTCGAAAGGGAAGGGAACGACTCATTAGTGGCTATGTACGCGGCTTGTCTGAGGGAGGGTAGTGGTGAGGAGAGTTATGCGAGATTCTTGAGGGGTAAGTAAAACTCACTCGGTCAAAAGAAATTTGAATTGATCAGCTGATATTGTTCATTTGTATAGCGATGGATCATAGTGCAACTAGAGAACAGAGGACGGAAGCTTTATCAAGGGCTAAACAGCATAATTTGGATGTAGCTATCATTGCTAAGGAAACGGTCAAGATGATCTTATCCGAAGCATTCGAGGTGAGTTGTTTCTCATTCTCACTCCACATTTTCGGATTGTCATATTTTGGCGAAACGCATAGAGGCGCAAAGAGTGACAAAAATAATGCATAAGGATGACAAACTTGTCAATCTATGGTGTTCTCTGAATCTGCCACTTTCCTTAAAAAATTGATATTATTCATGCTGATACTCTGTTTTGATCTCGGCTAGGATATACCTTCACTGTCTTCATCAGAACCTGATATCACAGCAGTATCGGTTGGTCTGTCGGAACGTGATGTCCAATTGATCAGATCGATAGAATGGCTCACTATGATGCCTGAGACATTGGGAGAGGCATTGATCAAGTCCAATGATGTAGCGAGGTATTTCTTGGGTAAGTAATTGGTCTTCCGACATCCGCACCATACATACCAACGTATCAGCAAGCCTAGGAGCATACTGCTTCGTGTTCTTTCGCTTTGCATTCAATGTGTCGACATGTTTATTGACTTACCTCTTTAAATTTGCAGCACTAGGGAAAGCCAACGCTGCCCAATCTCTCATCCGTACCCTTCCTTCTTCCCTCCTTGAAATCCTCAGCAACTCATCAATGGCAGAAGACGAAGAGAACCATTTAATAGAGCATCAAGAGTACCTAAAGCTATTTAGCATATTCAGCTCGTATGAGGTATTGGCGGATCTAGAATCTGATCCTAATAGACGACCTAAGGAGACATCTACTAAATTGGAGAAACATAATTACAACAAATCATTATTAGGTGCCATAGATAGAGTTTGGGAGAGGACAATTGGGCTTTTACAACCTACTGAAGAAGATGATGGATGGTTGAGGTTTAGAGTCAGTAGGAAATTCGAGAATGGTTAGTTTCCATTTCCTCTTTCCCTCTTTGTATTCTGTCACCTGATTGAGATATACTCTTGGTGTCTATAGGTTCCAAACGTAAGGTCGAATTATCGATCATACGTCGACTATTCATCCCATCTTTGATCCTCCAATTACATCAACTCCTAATTCAGAAATCGACTACCTTCCCTGAATTGTTGGATAAAGCTTTGGAGCTCATCAAGATAGTTGCGAAAGAGGATAATCACCTATACGAGGAATTCTTACCTTCTTCCACTGGAGGTGGTGCTGGAGAGGGTAAGTTGGGTTTGTATCTGGAGAGAGTAAGGGAAGTAGGGATGGTAGCTTTGAAAGTTGGTAAAGGGGGTTTATTTGGTGTTCGTAATTAGAAGATGACTGTTGATGATATATGTATGCATGATGGATGAATTTCGAATATGCATTATTAAAGTACTATAACAAGACGACCCCACATCACCTTCTGACCTTCTTTTTACCAGCATTACTAAACTTGTTACTTTTCCCATTCCCATTTCTCTTTTTCATCATACCCATACCAGCTTCATGAGTATCATCATCTCTATCTCTATCATCTCCATCATCGAATTTCCTTTTGCTACCCATATCTCTACCTCTCTTTCCACCTTTACCTCCATTACCTAACTCACGCATTTCCAAAGCTGCTTCCCGATTGACCTTTGCGACTGTATCAGTCAATAGACTGACAGCTTCTTTATCGACGTCAAACGATATCATTTTCTTGCCTATATGCGATTCTATACGTTGAAGGATTTCGACATCATATTGGGTGACTAAGGTGATGGATTTACCGGAACGTCCCGCTCGCGCGGTACGACCTACTCTGTGGACGTAGTCTTTGGAGTTGGTAGGCATGTCGTAGTTCTGAAAAACCGAGAACAGGTCAGGTCAGGATCACTTTGGATGCCATTATAGATGATAGATGACTACTGAAGAGTGAGCGAGAAGGATGGGAGTTAGATTAGAAACTCACGATCACCAGATCGACCAAAGGGATATCCAGACCTCTACTAGCCACATCGGTAGCAACCAATATACTCCTTCCACCAGATTTGAACTTGTTCAGACTGGCCAATCTCATAGATTGCGACATCTGGCCGTGCAGGGGTATAGCGGGGAATCCTAGTCTCCTGAGAATGATGGACAATCGTTGGGAGTCGTTGACCGTTCTGGTGAAGATGATCATGGATGATGAGGACAGCTCGTTGGTGAGGTATATCAAGTGGGTGTCTTTGGCTTTGAGGGGAAGAAGAAGGTAGTGCTGTAAAAGAGTTGATACCGTGGAATATCTAACAAACATATTAGCTACACCGAACACCCTTGATGCAAATGACGAGCTAATCACACTCACTTGGAAGATACCTCAACTCTAACAGGTTTGTTCAGACTTGCTCTCTGCAACTTGGCAACTTTAGTTGTCATCGTAGCAGAGAACAGATAGGTGTTCCGTTCTTTAGGTATCACTTTTAATATCTTGTCTATTATAGGTCCGAAATCCATATCGAGTAATCTATCCGCTTCGTCCATAACCTATCATATCCACAAACATATCAGTATGATGGTTCGTTCTTCCACATCAAGTAATATGTTTTTTGATCACTCACCAGGTATTTCAAAGATTTTAAAGAAAATCCTTTAGTATTTTCCAAATGATCCATCAATCTACCTGGAGTAGCCACTATCACATGGGGCCTTTTTGATAGGGCGATAGATTGAGACATCATATCCATCCCTCCTACTATAGTAGCTGTCCTGACGCCAATTCCCGATCCGAGGGAAGTAACCTGTTGGGATATCTGATATGCCAGTTCACTAAGAAGCGAATTACACAATGGTCAGCTTGCGATAACAACCTGGCTAGAGGGGACTGAATCATATACTTACCGGGTAGGAGCAAGTACAAGTGCGAAGAAAGGTTGTGGGTTCTCCCATAGACTCTGCAAGATGGGCAGACTGAACGCAGCCGTCTTACCTGATCCAGTCTGGGCTAAACCAATGATATCTTTACCTTCCAACGCAGGAGGTATAGATTCGATTTGGATATCGGTAGGTTTTTTGAACCCCATTGAGCTACATGCCGCACATAGTTCAGCTGATATACCCAGATCTGAGAACTGTTTGTTTGACTCTGAAGGTTCGGGAGCGGAGGGATCGAAATCCGGCGAAGGAGATCTTGAGGAGGAGGAGGCTGATCCGGAAGGGGATTGCGAACGAGAAGAAGATGCTTCGGAAGATCCTGAGGCTGACATGTTGAGAGTATCGATGGGGGGATAGGATTATGTTATGACTGTGAGGTGCTGTTCAGGCAATATCCTTGATGAGATGTGAGATATGGACGATCACCTCGGCAACTACTGCTGAAGAGAAAATAGCCAAACAGAAAAAAGTTGAAGGAAGCTGATGAACCTCCACTTCACAACCCACCTGTACATCACGTGTGCCATGCGTCATGGGTCGGGTCAGCTGAATATCCCCGGATGTGTTTTTATTTTATTTTATCCCATTCCCTTACATCCCTAGCTACCCGCGCCTGTCTTTGGTTGAGCGAGGAACACTATATCGACATACAACAACATCCCGAGGAGGGCTGAACATGGACATGACAACATACTTGAATTGACATTGCGCAACATCTGTATCAGTAACTCGACTGACTCTTTCCATAGCTAGCCTCACCACGCTCCCGAACTGCTTCGGCATTCTTCTTGGTATCATCACCTCGACTATATACATGCATCAGTAGCAACAACCACCAGGTAAACAAACCTCAATCATCAAACCTTTTCCTTCGATTCGGCCTCTGCACGACTCACTCAACATGGCAATTCCACGACGGACCACCACCTCCTCTGGTCAGGGATCAAGCTATGCGGATGTATCGGAGTTGGACAAGTATAAGTTGGTATCGAATATAGGTAAAGGCAGTTTCGGTGTCATAAGTAAAGTGCAAAGGGTGACAGATGGAAAGGTGAGTTGACAGCTCTGTATACTCCTCGTGCACAAAGAACACTCAAGAGCACGATATGTGACCAGCTACTCTAAGTATAATGATCAACCTCGCGTGCCGAACTTCATGTTTCATACCTGGATATGTCTGATCTGATGGTGCTTGCCCCTCAGGAATTCGCCCTCAAACAACTTGATTACTCTAAAATGACTGAAAAAGACCGTAAGCAGATTTTAGCTGAAGTGTAAGTTGGGCTCCCATCCACATACCCATATACATGAGCATTCCGGCTGATCTGGTGGCTCATGTATGTCTCAGAGCAATTCTTGACTCGCTGAAACATCGCAATATCGTTCAACTTATACAGAAGATCAAAGATCCTAAAAATGAAAGGATATACATCGTCATGGAGGTGAGATGATCGGGTGTTTCATTGCACATGTTCTTCAGCTGAATCCGTCTCCGCGTCCAGTATTGCACTTCCGGTGATTTAGGCACGTTGATACGGAAGGCTCAAAGATCAAATCAACCCATCCACGAGGACAAAGTATGGAATATCTTCCTGCAGATCACTTTGGCGCTGCACCATTGTCATTGGCCTACTGAACGACCATCGAAGCTCGGCGTGGCGAGGCTGAGCCAAGGTACTCAGCAAACGGCCGATGGCGGCATTGCAAGATATCAAGTTCTACATAGGGATCTGAAACCTGAGAATGGTATGTTCCCATCTTCTCGTCAGCTGAACTTGAGCGATTCGATAGGATTTCAGCTGATTCCAGCTGCTACATAGTGTTTTTGTCAGATGAATTCGTCAAACTTGGTGATTTTGGTTTGAGTAAGGATATGGGTACTGCTTCCTTTACTTCGACATACGTAGGAGTAAGTTAACAACGTAACCGACGTTTGGTTTGATTATCAACTGACAATCTTTTAGACCCCTTTATATATGCCTCCTGAGATTCTTGCCGAAAACCGTTATGACACCAAATCGGATATTTGGAGCTTAGGTTGTTTGGTATATGAGATGTGTGCTCTGCAGTGAGTTCATCAGGTGGATCGATTGGAGGTGTAATCTAGCTGACTTCGCTCCTCCAGTTCTCCATTTTCTCAAGCCCAAACCCAAGCGGAGTTGATTTCCCTGGTCAAATCAGGCAAACTCCCCTCTCTTCCTGCTCAGTATTCGCCTGCTCTCAAGAACGTCATCAGGGCAATGTTGACTCTCAATGTGAGCTAGCGATATATTGACCTATTGATAACGCTCATAGCTGACAATGCCCTTTTAGCCGATCAAACGACCTTCCACCAAAGATCTGTTAGAAATGGATGAGATGAAGTTGCATCGCAAGCTATTTACAGTCCAGAACCAGTGAGCTGTATAGGTTTCAGTGCCACGACCGGGTATAAGCTAACTCCCCATTCTTTTCGTTCAGAACATCGCTGCTTCTATCTAAGAGGGACGAGCTCAAATCGTATGAGGAGCAACTGCGAGCGAAATCATCAGCACTAGAGGAGCGTGAAAAGGCATTGGTCGCTAGGGAGGCTGCGATAGAAGCTCGAGAAGCTATCTGTGAGAGTAGGGATGAGGAAGCGACAGAGACACAGCGCAGATTGAATCAAGCTGCTGAGAGCTTGAGGGCACAGTGGGAAAGATTACGAGAAGAGAAGGAGAAGTTGAGTTTGATGGCAGGTGGTCAAGAAGTGTTGGTGGAAGACGCTCGTGAGCTGCCTCTATCGAGTCAATCAAATTTAGCTGACATAGAATAAAATAAAGGTCCGGCCAAATCATCTGCTCCGCCTTTATCACGGCCAGGTCTCGAAGAGCGCAGGTGAGTTGCTGTTATGGCATATAACGCCCATAAGCTCACTTGTTTTGTTCATAGCAATACACTGCCTTTACCCGTCACGTCGCGATTCTCACGTCTCGCTCATCCAGCGTATGGCGATACACCTTCCAAGATCCCTCTCGCAGCTATATCATCACCGACACCATTAGATCGATTCGCTCATTTGGGCATTGCGCCTAAAGCTGCGACACCGCTTCGACGGAATGCTACCAAATCACTGGGTAATTTAGCAGCAGCAGCTAAGATGGATGCTGTACGAGATGCGGCCACAGCAAGTGCCATGGCAGAAGCTACACCCGCCAAACAGATCAACCGTGGTATATCGTTCCATTCCAGAAAAAGAAGTAGTATTGGATCACCGGACGACTTGAAGAATTACTGTGAAGACATCAGTATGGCTATCGCGACTCCCATGTCAGTCGCTAGTCCATGGTTGATGAGACCCAGAAGGAGCTCCTTAGTCCCTATCAACTCCAACAACAACGGCCTAGGATCAACATCGTCTGGATCTGGATCTGGATCTTCTTCGGGAACTGCCTCATCAAGCAATCCAGAATCAGTATTACCTCCAACTATGATACCTGCTCCTGTTGCTACGAACAGTTCCATATATAGGGAAGCAGCTACACCCGCCAAATGGAATATGGAAGATCCAGATTTACCTTCCCCGTTCTTGAAACGCCCTTCATCCGCCCCTATGCCATCCCATACTACCAGCAGTAGCGAACGACAAGTATTAGGTTCCATCAATCCACCTCAATCTCAGACTACCACTACCTCGATATACCCTAATTTGAGTCGGCAACAAACTGATCCTGTGATTAAGAAACCTACCGGTGCAGGCATGGGAGCCGGGAATATACCAAGGAGTAAAAGTGGGAATCTGAATTTGCATCAACATGTCTTGAGGAATAACGCGATTGTAGCTGGACGGACGAGCGGTGATGGATTGCCTGGTCAGGTTCAGGGTACGATAAGGAGATTAGGAGGCGGTGTTGGAAGGTAGAATCAAAAAATTCCAGGAAAAGATGCTGGTTAATGATTAGGTATGGAGAAGTTCAGTGTATGATATCCCATTTCTGTTGGGTATTTTCGTTTCGTCCAGTTTGATTTTATCCTTTTATATTTAATGATAGATCTGTATGTTGGTATATATCATTTTTTCTCATTAGCATCATGTATACAAAGTTCATTCTTGATTAAAGTTGATGATTTCGAACCGAGTGAGGAGTAAATCGAATGCTTTCAGCCTGTACGTAGCTGAACGACGATTTTGCCTAGCGCGGTATGCAAATCGAAGGTACACTTGCCTTGTAATATGTTATATACACATGGCTCAGCTCGATACATCAGTTCGTCGATCCAATCCAACTTTCTTCAATCTGAGTTGTTTTTCACTGTGTATATAAGTCATCGGATTCATCAATTTTTATATAATCTTACCCTAAAAACAAACCCATCAACCGAAGAGCAGAAAAACCAAACCAAATTAATATCAACTGTATATTAAGACAAAAAACCAAGATTACTATATGATATTTCAAGACAAAAGAAGACAAGACATTTTTCATGTCCATTCCAAATTAGATTATGTATTATTCTGTTCCATTCTATATCTATCTATTCTAAACTCTTGTACCTCTAAACAAACGACATAACCTTGACCAACCCAACTTTAGTCAAGCGGATTGGGTTTCTTTTTCTTCGACATGTGCCGAACCGTCTTTCCCACCTCCAAAGTGATGTCTGAGCGTAGGGTCAAAAGCGTTGACATCGGTAGTAGCGAATTTCCTAGCGGGTATACGTCTTTCGAACAAGATATCAAGTTCTGCGAATGTTCTTCCTGCAGGTTCAGGGACTCTGAAGTATGTGTAGACGAGGCAAAGCAGGCATGATCCACCCCAGAAGAAACCTGCGTAGTTCTATATATAAATAAACAAATACGAGATATGTCAACTACTTCTCTGAAGAAAACAAAGGAATTTGACTGAACTTACGCCCCAATTCCAAGCTGTTGGATTGATCATGTAAGGAGTCAAAACATTGTTGATGATAGCAACTACATTGTATGCTGCTCTACCTAGAGCGACGGTCTTGATAGCTAGTCTTCTTGATGAGATCTCGCCTACTAACGAGTATGCGATGGTACTACACAAACACACACCATGAACCAACGAAATCTTAGCGCCAGCCTAACGAAGCATAAGTTGAAGATCACTTACCCAACTGAAAGTTGATAGTTCACCGCCCAAACCAGCATCATTGTACCTGTGGCCAAACTAGCGGCGTGTTTATGCTCGTCCGGCACCAACCCAATGAAACCCATTACGAAGAGTGATATGCTCAATCCGACTAAACCAAATAACAACAACTTCCTTCTACCCAACCCCAAAGCCATGAGGCCCCATGCACCGAAAGTTCCAGCCATATTGATACCATATTGACCCATTGCGAAATCGTAGGCGATCGTACCGTCCAGACCAGCCTGTTTGAAGAAATACGTCGAGTAGTTACTAAATGTATTTCCCGAAAGGTTTTGAATCGCCCAGATCGCACAGACTATCTCAGTTCGACGAAGATCGATCCCCTTGAAACAGTCTAGGTAACTTGCACCGGAAGTGATCTCTTTCTCGAGTTCGGTGGTATGTCGAATCATATCGATTGTCTCATCTACGTCAAAATCGGGATTTCGTTTGGCGGAAGTAAGACGAATAAGGGATCGTTTGGCATCTTCAATTCGGTTTTTACGGACGAGCCACCACGGTGATTCTGGGGCGAATATCACTCCGATAAGGATAATAGGGGGCCAGACCCACTGTACGAAGACAGTCAGCATAAAGTACACAAGACAAATTAAATGGAACATCTGATATGAGATGATTGGTTGTGGATGACTTACCTGTACACCATAAGGGATTCTATAGGCCCATTGATCATCTCTATCAAACATAGATCGAATGACACCGATACCGATCAACTGACCCCAGCCCCAGCAGAAGTTTGCATAGCAAGTCAGGTAACCTCGTAAGGGGATAGGACAAACTTCAGAAGCATAGTTGATAGCGACTAAGGGAATAGGAATATTCAATTGATCAGTAATCACAGAATGGGTTGTGCTGAATCTGGTTTGGGTTCGCAGTCGACTCACTAGATTGGAATACACCCCAGGGGATACCAGCTAAGATTTCAGCAGCAAGAAGAGTTTGGATATTCGGTGCGCAGAAAAAGATCGCGATGACTCCCATTAACCAAACGAGGCAGACCATTAAGACTGGTCGATATCCATATCGTTCGGTACACAAACCGTTCACTGATGATCCAGTAATTAGTCAAACCAAGGCAAAGCTGATAACGATAACACGTCGGAAGATAGATTGGTGCACTTACAGATCAATCCTAGAATCTGACCACATTGAGCACCATTGGATAAACCAGATTGCCATCTGGCTGGAACTTGATAAGTCCCATCTGAGCCCAAAACACCGTATTTTTCATTAAATGGTTCAAAGGCATCTGCTCACAGCGACATTGACATTGGTCAGCCACTGTTATATCACACGGGGGATATGTGATCACTACTCACAGAAATTCCCTACTAAGGAGACGTCGTACCCTTCCATCGCGCAGCACGAGGAGATCAAGATAGACCATCCGATAGCTTTAGGATATAATTTGATACCCTCCAATAAGGTCATCTTATGTTCTTTCGCTACAAAGCATCATCTTCGTATTAGCGTGATAATTTTCCAGACTGGATTACTGTGGATAACACGCATCAAGCTGCCAACGTACCAGTTGCAGAAGCGGCATTAGCAAACATGTTATTAACATGTTTCTCCTCTATCGAGGGGACTTTGACATTTTCGTTCTCCGGAGTACGCTCATACTCGAGGGAAGATTCGTGAGATGCCATCTTGATGAATTGTCGTTCAAAAGAAAAATCGCGTCGTGACAAGGCTTTCGATGTCCGGTATGACTATATGCACGGTACGTATGTAGGATCGGTTTCGTAATAGAGTACCGATGCTCCTTTGATTGTGAATTGACGTGTGATTATATAGCAATCGGAATCAGATGTCTCGAAGAGGCTGAAGAGGTCTTGGAAGGATCTAGAAAAGACTGAAACGAAGACGCGTCCAGTCCCTTAAGAGGTGAAAATTCCTTTCGATCGGAGAGGGCAGTTACCAGTCGAACTCGATGTAGATCAGATCACCTAAGGTGGATGGATGTATCGACCAAGCAGATGAATCGATATGAGTATGAGGTCAATACTGTAGTATATAACAAAGTAGCAGAGTGTGGGCGAGTGAGTGAAGGGAGGTAAGGCAGTATACAGGCGGAACCCCGTCACATAGTGAAAAATTTCTTTCCCTGAATTCTCTTTCTAGCCATCTCTTACCTGATTGGTTCTTCTATATCCCCATCGAAATTCATTGCTGGCCATCATAAATGCCTTTCATATCATATCAATAATCATTTTCATCATCAAACAACGTCTCTGGAGGCATTTGGAACCAAACAATGTCTTATAGGTAGATTAGATATGGTTTCCAGCGAAAAGTAGGGAATTTTGATGGAGATATAAAGAAAAGTACGACAACGAGATCCGATCGGACCCACCCAGAAAACTCTCATCCTTGGGTTTAGTGCGTGAGTGTGGCACTGCGTCAGGGTAAAGGGGTCCGATATCGGACTCTGTGCTCGGTTGGAATATTGATCAAGGTGATCTAGATTAGAGCGTTACCAATGCATGGCTGGTGCTAGGATAATGTACAGTCCACTCATCATAGCAGGCGGAAGAGATCGATCACCAAGCAAAATGTACAAAGGCACCAAGTGACAAGATGATAAGATAGCGCAGCTCAAAAAGTGTCCCACAACTATCATTACATTCGCACCATATTTGCATTTTACTACTTAACTTTTTCACCACTTGACACTACTGCCTGACTGATAATATAACGAACAGATTGCAGCACCCACAAAATCGCAGGAATAACATCGCACTCTCCCTAAATCAAATCACCATCATCTGATCTTCGACCATAAGCAGTAGGTAAAGCAGGTTTGTTATCGAGGATCTTCTCAATCTCAGCCAATACTTCTGGGGTGAGTTTGGGGTAGATATCAAGTGCTTTGACGTTCTCTTTGATTTGTTCGGGCTGCGGTAAGACAGAGGAGGTCAGCAACTCATAGAAGAAAGAAAAAACAGATAGTCGGTGCTGGGACATTGAGTATCACTTACTTTGGTAGCACCAAGCTATGTTATCCAAAATAGATCGACAAATGGACATCAGCCTCTTGAAATCATTCCCGATGAATCGAGAGTTTACTACTCACGATACAAGTAGATACACCCTTGTGCTTCAAGGTCCATGCCAAAGCAAGACTAGTCATACTTCCACCCAATCGTTCAGCAACCGCAGTCAACTTCTTGACTTTTTCAATCTTAGCCTGACCCTCGGGTGAAGTAAGATGTTTGACGTTCTCATCCATCGCTCCGTTCAGATTGGAGTGGTATCTTGATCCCTCAGGAATACCGTTGTTGTATTTACCGGTTAAGAGACCCGAATCAAGTGGAGACCAGATGGTACTGAAAGCACAACGAAGAACCAATATCAGTCCTGTGGGTTCAATCCTGAAAAGAGGAAATAAATCTGTCAAGCAACGTGAACTTACCTTCCATAGTTCTCGTATCTCCACAAAGGCTCGTACTCCTGCTCGAATCGTTCACGGTGGAACATGGAGTAATGAGGTTGTTCAGCGGCAGGTCCAACCATATTGAGTCTTCGAGCGATCTCATGAGCTTGTTGGATTTGCACTAATAATCATAGGTCAACATCTATCTCTAGTTTTTTGGCAACATCATCGTGATCAGGAAAGTCAACTCACTAGCAGACCATTCGGAAGTACCCCAGTAGAAGGTTTTTCCGGTATCGATGAGGTAGTTGAACGCTCGGACAGTCTCTTCAAGTGGTGTGGTAACATCCGGTCTATGGGCAAATACGATATCGACGTAATCCAATTGAAGTCTCTTGAGGGAATCGTTGAGACCTTCAATGATATGTTTTCTGCTCAATCCTCTAGTGTTGTGTTTTTCCTTCCTACCTACACCAAAGAAGATCTTGGTAGTTACAATAATATCACTTCTGTTCCATCCGAGTTCCTTGATAACTCGTCCCATCTGAGTCTCAGATTCCCCTCCCGCATACGCTTCAGCGTTCTATTGAACCGTTTGAAATGACAAGTCAGCCTTCACCATCACTTAAACATCTTATTGTGTTACTGATACTAGCATTATGGCAACATCAAACTCACATCAAACATGTTGATACCTGCATCAAAAGCAGTTTGCATCAATTCCTTGACGATGTCACCTTTTTGTTGGTATCCGACACTAATTCAACAAGAGCACATCATTATCAGTCGATCATCCTTTCCTCAAAGCCTTAACGAGCGATAACTCACGTTAACCATCCTCCATACGAGAACACTGGTACTCGCTACATCCCCATTCTCATCAGCCCAATCATCACTATCAGTCGTATGTTTGCAACTTACGAGACCGGTGTTTCCGAGGTTTCGGTACTATACGATAGATATCACTCTGATCAGCACTGTGACCCATCTTTAGTTCTAGAGGTAGAGTATCAACTCACAAGCATATTTTTGGGTTCGAAAGCTTGACCTGTCATAGTGATTGCGCTTGTACTGAGATATTTAAGATTACTGAGTTTAAGTGTTTTAGATGAAACGTTTACGAGTCCTCTTAAAGACATGAAATATTCACGATGCTGTATATCAGAAGGGAAAAGAAGAGACGAAGTAAATACAAGAGAAGAATGTATTTATAGGTGTTCTTTGGTTAATTGTAGTACTCTGTACTCCTAGTGAGTCCTCACATGTGATCCCCTACTGACTTACCAATCTCAAGTTCTCTATCTGGATCTGAACCAGTGATTCCAGGGATCGGGACCATAGCTTCGGCAAAACGTCACATCATTGATACGAGAATGAGGAAGTGGAGGTGGAGGCGCTTGTTTGCGCCGGTCAACTCCGGCCCGTCATTTATCCAATTGGATCGAGAGGAGCGTGGATCTGGTGAACATGCACGCAATCGAGGATAGCCAGATGTATGACATTTTACGAGAGTGCATGTCATTGACAGTGACAGTGGCACGTTGGGCGCATCAGCTCACGACGAATGACAACCGAACAGCCATGAAGCCGCTTGAAGGGGCGAAGACTCGTATATATACAACATGGCAAGATACATAAATCATATGAATTGTTCATGGGCTACTTCTTGCTCTTCTTCTTCCCGTTCGTATCATCTGTCTGCTCGTTCTGGAAGTACCATGATAATATCCCTACCATATCGGCTTTCTTGGTTTTACCGTTGAGCGAGATTTCTAGACCAGAATAATTGGGTTAGCGCAATAGGATCAGGAGAGCAGCACACACTCACTATGGAATTTCGCATAATCTCTAATTTCCTGAACTTTCGCCTACACAGTTCATCCACATATCAGCTCGGAAAGTCCATGTCGAGGAACCATCTTGTAGCTGACGAGTGAAACTGAATCTCTCACTCACCTTATCTAGTTTATCCAACTTCCATAACCCTCTCAAGTCCTTCAAGTCTGCCTCATCAATCTCCTCCTCGGCAGCAGCTTTGGTACTTCGCTTGGTGCCTCCTTTGAGAGACTCAACAGCTCTATCATCCTCCTCGATCGACTTGTTGAACTCAGACATGAATTCTCCAGCGGCTTTGTGCATACCCCACCATTTAGGAAACGTCTTATCGAGATCTTGACCTGCTGTTGATGAAGGGTCGAAATCTTCTTCGAAAGCGAGAGATTGAAGTTGAGCATAATGGTATGCGAGAGCTGCGAGAAAAGGGAGTCAGTATGATTATATCGTGATTAGGGGAGGCAAAAGAAGAACTAGGAGAAATTCTCGAAGGAGAATTGACAAAAACTTACCAGGGTTAGGGTAGGCTTCTGATCTATAATGACCGGCTTTGATCCTCAATCGCTTGACGATATTAGACATGAGTTTAGCTTGACGATCGGAGGCTGATCACCAGAAATCGAAGTCCTTAGTCCTGCGATGCATCGATGAATGACACTGCACTCACCCAGCAGATTCTCGATCATATTTTTGGGTGGTCTCCTGATATCATCCCTAAAAGGCAAAATGATCACATGGAACCCTGGCGGCTGATCTTGTCCTCCATCTTTCGTTAAACTCTCTTCCTGAGGTATCAATACGCAAAATTCAGGTTGTGTATTGGTTCGAAATCTGCTTAATGCCAAGGCATGTTTATTGAACTTGATGCAAGATTTGAGCAAGGCAGCAAACGTTCGAGTGGAGCCGGTATATTCCTAAGATCAATTAGACGGTCAGCCTTTGATCGCAGAGAGGCATTACATTAGGCAGATGCCAAAGTGAAAGGGTTGATTTATCTGCTCATTCACTCACATTCTCATTAGGGTAAATGAAATATGAATGTTTCAGATTCTCTTCGAAAGCAAGATGATCCGGACTTTGGAAACCGAGGATCTTGATCTCTGATGTTAATGGTGTGCGCATGTCAGTTTCTCTTGCCTCGTGTCACGATTGCAGGTCCCGTTCAGGTCACTTACGAGGCTTGAGTCCCATTGACTTGAACTCTGCTACCTCATCATTGGTGAATTGCAGCTACGCAATCACAATCGTGCGTCAGTGCCACCACACATTTGTCAGAATGGTCATACGCAACACAGACTTACCCTAGTCCTAGCAACAACTTTCGGTTTCTCATCACCCAGGTGCAGTTTCTCCTTCCCCTGTGTGCCTTCCGCCCCTGGTACCTCTTCGTCTCCACCTTCATCCTCCCTCTGCCTTCTCTCTTTATCCAATCTCAGTACTTCATCAGCTACCATCTGTTGTTCTACTTGATGTTCTGCACTTTCCCACCAATTCGGTTCTATCACATTCTTTACGGTAGATTCATTACCAAATTGGAAGGCTTGTCCAATTTCGGTATCTTTGAGTACCGCTCCTGTCTCCTGTCATTCCAACATACATACATAAGCTCTTTACCTCGCTGCTGATCGGTGGCATGAGATAGAGAGCTTACAGCTGAGGTGTATTCCGATTTTATCTGAACTTCCTCCACCGTCTGACCTCGCATTCTAACTAATTTAGGTTGACCTTTCCCTTGAGTGGACACCATGGCATACCTGCAAACAGTCATCCATAAGCGTTCAGCACTTATCCCTTGATGGAGCCGAAGAGCAGGCTCACCCGCTTATACCAATCTCAATCTCGCCTTCTTTCCCTCCAAATTTGAGTGGTATACTAAACTGAACTCTCTTTGGTGCATGTCTAATCACCAGATCATTCATGACTTCCGCCAATTCTGCTAGACCATCCGCATCGGGTGGTGCATCCTCTTCAGGAGCATTCTGGTCTGGCTCGCGTTGCAAGATATCCTAGGTAACTTAAGTAGTCAGCTATATGATGAACGGATTTATTACTGATCATATAGCTCACATTCCAATATAAAGTAGGATTGAATTTATGATCTGGTCTATCGACGAAAAATGTATTTATTGATATGCCGTACGAGGAGAGGTCCTATGTACAACATCCCAGAACGGAATTAGGCATCAGCTATGATACATGATACGCACAAAAGAAGAGACGTGAACAGCTGATTGAGCAGTCACTCACGCCGTATACCGTCCTAGCAGGTTCTCTGTTCATCTTACTTCCAGGTGGATAATCGTTATCAGTCACAAGGAACACACGCTTGTTTCCTGCCAGATTGGTTCCACTGAGAGAAAGGATGTGTCAGATTCTTCTCAATTCCCTCTCCGAGTCGCATCGGCTGACTTACGCATCTCTGAACAGGAAATTGCAAGTGACCAGTACATCCGCGATATTCATCTCTTCGCTCTGGTCGCACGGTGGAAATGTTTCGCTGAACACTTCCGGTTGTTCTGTCTTAACATCCTCGTCTTTCCCTTGAGCGTCATACTGATCTTTTGCCCTTTCCATGAGCTTGACTATTCGTTTGATCTCCTCTGCGTTAATTGTTCGGAGGTTCTGGTATACCTGTGTACCCGGTTTGTAAGATGCTTGAGAGGATGAAGGTGTGTTTCCAGGCTACGATGCGGTATGACTGTGAGCTAACGTTGTCAATCATTAGATCAATCAGAGCTCACATCAATGTTCCATAATAACACTCCTACACTATCCGCCGGACCAGTGATGACCTTGCTCCTCTGGATCTTCACGACAGCCTCCAAAGCTTGATGTAACGCGGTTTTACCTCTGACTAACTCGCCATCATCGTTGGTCGTATCGGAAAAAGGGGTTTGCATGGATTTTGAGGCATCGATACAGAATAAAATGTGATCCCGAGACGCATAGGCGTACTGGCTCCATCCTTCAGCGATGTTACCCCAGATCATGGAGTTGGAGTGATTCGACCTACCTCGGATGTATCTACTATATCATCTTCATCTGGTGCTTCGAGAGACTCCCATGATGGCACATCCCTTGATCTGTCTCCGTAGTAAGACGACATCTTGTAACGCTACGGATTAGGCATATCTTTGAGAGCCGATGCATGATATATAACGCTGAGCCGATGTTATTGTTGACAAAGATGACAAGATGCCGTGAGTTGAGGTTGAATGGGGACTCCGCATTATGACAGATCGGGTCCAGTCATCTCCAAGACCCATCTCATGACGTGTCATTCCCTCTTGATCGTAACAACGTCATCCGGTTATCAGTGGACCTCTTAATGGGAGCGAGTCACCATCCCCCAGTCATGAGATTGATCGATTGATTGATCCACCATCCTATCACTGCTGAAGGAGACTACGCTCAAACACGAACCATCTTGCTTGAGATAGCCCAACCTACATAATGTCCATGCCCCCACCCCCACCACCTCACAAAGGTAAATCCCCTCAATTATCAGCCTCCGACCCTCCCTCCGCCAATAGCAACACCAAATCACCCTCGCTATCCCCTAGTAAAGCCAGATCACCACGTACCAAGCCTTTACAAATGACCGGTATAACACCCCCTGCCCCACCTACCAACACCGGCAAATCGGTCGATCCTGAAGTATTGGCGGATGCAGTATCGAAGTTGGACATGATACGTTCAGCGCCAGCACCGATGTCTCAGGTGAATTCTCCCGCGGTCACCCCAGGTGCTAGTGGTCCCTCGTCACCTAGATTATTTGGTATACCCGGTGGAGCGAATATGCCCACAGGACTGGAGAGAATGCCCAGTACAGATGGGAAATCCAGTGTGCCTGGTACACCTCATTTTGGAGCTCAGACTGAGCTGTAAGTTATAATCCGACCATATAGGAATAAAGGAGGCATAATATATCTAATCAATATGAATGACCGTAGACTCAGAACTTTAGATGAAAGTACGAGGATCCTAAGGCAGAGTTCAAAAGCACCCTCCCGAGCTCCGTCAGTCTCCGGTATCGGTACAGTCGGTAAGCTTCGGTCTTTGAAAATGCCTTGAGAACTGGGAATGAGCTCACAACACACGTAGTCGAAAAACCTGATTACTCGGAGGCGAAGATTGTGGTAGCCATGGTTGGACTACCTGCTCGGGGAAAATCATATTTGAGTAACAAGCTGATGAGGTATTTGAGAGTGAGTGAAATCATATCTGTACTTGGCCGCATGCTGATATATACCTGGATGAATTGCAGTGGTTAGAATATAACGTCGACGTTTTCAACGTTGGTCAGCTGAGACGATCAAAAGCTAGGTCAGCATTACAAGCGTGAGTTTCACTCCTCGAATGTGTCGTCATATAATAGCCCTCAGGATCAAGAGCTGATCAGACTTGTCAATGAAAAAGGGGCAAAGGGAAAGTGGATCATTCAGCCACATATTTCTCACACTCCAATGCGGAAGCCAGTAAGATTCGAGAGCAATTAGCGAACGAAACACTGGAATCGCTTATATCGTGGTTGAAGAAGGAGGGTAATGTTGGGATCATGGATGCTACGAATAGTACCATTGAGAGGAGGTAAGTCGCTCTTCGCTATCTCTCAAAAAGCAATGAATCGTCATTGTACTGAAAGGCAGAACTGATCTTTGGGTGACATCCGCATAGAGAATGGATCCGTCATCGAGTAGCACAAGAACCTAACCTCCAGTTAATGTTCCTCGAATCATTCTGCGACGACCCCGTAGTTATCGCTGCGAACGTTGCTCTCAAAGCATCTTCCGGTGATCCAGATTACGCTGGGATGTCCCGAGAAGACGCCGTAAGGGATTTCAGGAAGAGAATCGAACAATACGAAAGTGTATATCAAACTATCACCGAACCTGATATCTCCTATTGTAGGATATTGAATGTTGGTCAAAGGGTTACGATCAATAGGATACAGAGTTATCTGCAATCTAGAGTCGCTTTCTATCTAATGAATCTGCATTTGAAACCTAGAAGTATCTATTTATCGAGGGTGAGTGATGTCTTCACGTGACTGACATGATCATCTTTAAAAGACTTTTGCTCCGTCGTCATTCATGGATTTAACACTGAAGACCCTTCTTCCGCAGCACGGAGAATCAATGTATAACGTCGAAGGTAAAATCGGTGGTGATTCCGACTTGTCTCCCAGAGGATGGGAATACGCACGTGCTTTGCCTGCTTTGGTAAGGGATAATATAGGTGATGGACCACTGGAAGTCTGGACATCGACTTTACAGCGTACGCAACAGACCGGTAGTTTCCTACCTTTCGAGAAGAAGACTTGGAAATCACTAGATGAGCTGGATGCGGGTGTCTGTGATGGTATGACATATGAGGAGATTGAGGTGAGTCACTGCTTTCGGTTCTCACATTCACCACGGTATCTAAACATATGTGGTCAGAATGAGATGTCCTGTCACAACCTACCAAAATGTACTGTATTTCTGACATGCTGATTCGTATGACCGTGTTGCACAGGAAAAATATCCTGAAGATTACGAATCCCGGGACGAAGACAAGTTCAACTATCGATACAGAGGTGGTGAATCGTATCGAGATGTGGTAGTTAGACTAGAACCTGTTATTATGGAATTGGAAAGACAAGAGAACATCTTGATCATTGCTCATCAAGCGATATTGAGATGTCTGTATGCTTATTTCCATGGCAAGACTCAAGAGGAATTACCATATATCAAGGTGAGTACTATTCGAATTCCTTATACTGTCATTCACTCCTTTCTATAATTCACCTCGGATCTGCAAATCCACATCCCACCTCCTGCCTGTCCCATACACTTGCGAAATAGGCTGACATCGCTTCATCATACTACCCTTAGATACCTTTACATACCCTAATCAAAATCTCACCTCGTGCGTATGGATGTCACGAAGAACGATATCCTCTCCCCATCGCAGCAGTCGATACACACCGACCCAAACCTAAAGGTAAAAAAGGTAATACACCTTCTGCGATTACACCTGCCGCGGCTGAGAACGATAAGAAGGAACAACCTGTTCAAGATGGAAAGGACGAGCAAGACTTCAATGCCGATTCGAACGCGGCGCGGGATTACTTTGGGGACAAGGCGGGTAAAGGGATAGGTGTGAAACCTGAGAGTGTATCGAGGATATTGGAGCAAAAGGTGAAAGAGGGGAATATAAAACCTACTGCGATGAGTGGCTGAGAGGATAATCATGGATCGATATCATAAGGATGGGTTGAACGATTCCATATGCATGTAGGACAGGAAGACGGTTATCTTTATAGTACATGCATAGATGCAATTTGTCACGCAATGAATCATGCATGCATGCATCGGTTCAAAACTGTCAACACGTAATCCATACTTCATACATCGGTGGATGGCCAAAAGAAGAGCAAAAAAATAATCGACAGCACAGGAAGAGGCCACCCTACCACCCATACGACACTCCCATAGGGGGAGTGAACCGTACCCTCAACCCTATCCCATAAGTTGAAGGGACCGGTACGACTTGTTGAAAGTCATTACCACGTTCGTGTTAAGTGGTCAGTACCGTTAGTACTGTTAGTACTATCTGTACATACTGGTTAGTAGGCAGGGGGATTTCGAGAGGTCTTACACAGTATGATGAAAAGACGTACTGACCCAGCGCTCAAGCTTTCCGTCATATACCATGCGATACCACGTCTATTTTCCCCCTTGCCGAAAACATGAGTGAAAAGTTCTACTAGGTGTATACATGATTGGCGGATTGAAAGAGGGATTATAAAATAACGCCTCAGGTCGCTATAGAGGTATTTTGGTTCAGATGCAGGAGGTAGTACGTATACTGTGTAGTTTGTCGCTTTGTCGCACGGAGTACAATGAACCACATTCAACTTCCACTAATTCTTTTTGATTTTCTCCTTTCTCGGAGCCGGTAGTAGTTGTATAATGATCTCGATGTCATGGATTCTGTATATGAGCAAATTCATTGACTGGTCTGCTATGTTGACAGATAAACGAGAGAAGGAGCCTCCCTCATCTTTGGGTGGTTTGGTGGTCAACCTCCACCTCGTACTGGGCATTCCTTTCGGAGTAACCCGGTATCTCCGTTAAAAGCAGTAAGAAAACGAGAAAACGAAATTTAGTTCCGTCCTTTCTATGCCCTCGATGTTGTTCAAGTAAGTTAGATGGATGATCTATGACTAGGAATGGACTTGGATATTCCTACACATATTGCAATACAGACTCGTCGCCGACTCACAGCTCCTCACACAGAGATCACAACTCATTCTAAGACCAGAGTGAAACTAGGAAGAGAGAGAGGCACAAAAAGAGACAACGATGTTCGGAGCTTTCAGACAGAGTTCGATATTATCAGGAGGACTGTTATGGTAAGCTCCCATTCAATCCTTTCTTCATATCGACGAATCCAATATGAGCTGTGATCATCCAAAGTGTTACTGAGTGCTCTATGTCGTAATCAGGAAGACACCATGGCGTCTCTCACCCACCCGAAAGGCCAACCAGCGCAAGAGGTTGAAGCAGGTAGATTCGGTGATTTCAGCTGTAGCTCAGTCTGGAGTTACGACGAGAAGCTTGGAAAAGGCTTTGGCATTGCCTATGGAGAGTGAGATGAACCCTAGAGGTGAGTGGACTATGCGGAATGAGTGAGGAGATCAAAACCTAGAAGTCAACGTGATATTGACATGGGGTGAGAGAGGGGACGAGAGAAGATGTTGGGACTAAACAATTCGAAATTCTTTTGGATACCAATATCTAATCAATTCGTATGCTGATCTTTCTTTCGCACCATCAGATAAATATACGACGTTCTCGAAACATCATAGGGGCTATAGGAAATCACAACACAAAGTACCTAAATGGACGAGGGTGAGTTGACTTCCCTCTGGCCCTTAATTTCTCCCATGACATTTTGCCATCATCACCATCTTCTTCTTTTTTCTCTGTCGCTATCGGGCCTTAATCCACCATTTTACAATCAGAACAAGGCTGACTTTTCATGTGATTTCACTTTACCAGTTGACCCTACGGGAAAATCCCAAAGGTTTCTAGATTGTCATATTTATCCATATCATCGCATGTACATTATTCATTCCTCATCCAGCTTATCTTATATAATACAATCAATTCCCATTTCCCACCGACATGATGAGCTGAGATAAAGGACCGAAACAAGCATATATACAAATTCAAAGTATATTTGGGAAAACCAGATAAGGATGAGATTATGGAATATGGGTAAAAAGGATTTTCGGAGTGATATTACCATTACAATACAGGAAAAGCTAATTATAAGATCTACTAAATTCTCTTTTTTCGCTCCTTCAGACCAGAAAGTGAAGAAAATGATAACAACAAATCACAAGCAGATACACATGAGGGAGAGAACCACAACGATCACATCATCCCTGCCCAAGGGAACATGCCTCCTCCACCACCATACCAACTATTACCGAAATTGTACGGCATGGGCGTACCAGTATGTTGAGGCGGAGGCGCAGGACTGAGAGCTCGGGAAGTTCCATTGACGTTCATTCCACTCCATTGAGGAAACATCATCCCTCCTGGTCCAGGGGTAGGTTGACTATAAGGTGAAGGTGACATTGTAGATTGAGGATGAGGATGGGGAATATCAGAATAAGCTGGTAATCCATAAGAATAATCGCTGGATACGTTCATATTCATATTCACCGGGAATACAGTCTGCGAGCCATTGGGCGTAGTGATTGGATATACGGGTGTTGGACCGATGTTGGGTTGAGAGTAAGGTGCAGGCGCGGAATAATCGTATCCTTGTGGATTTGGTGGTAAGGAGAATGAAGATCGGGAATTGGATCTTCGTGATCGAAGGTTCTCGGAGTAAGAGGGTATATCAAATGGACGTGATTGTGATCTTCGATGTCTTCCACGTTCCCGTTCATTCTCTTGGGGTGGAGTAGGTAGCTGAGATGACATGATGCTATGATTTTCGCCAGCTCGTGGTCGCTAACGAAAGATTATATCATTTTCATTATTAGATCTGATCACTTAGGAACGTATTGTACTCACCTCATCAACAGATCTCACAACCCAAGCAGTAAGACACTGCATCAAAGATGGATCTCTAGCTTGACGGTGGATCACTGGACTGACGGTACATCGAGACCAGTTGGAATTCTGCCATCGAGATGGTCAAGTTTAGACCTGTCAAAAGTACGAGTTCTTCGGGCGACTCACAAATTGACCAAATACCCAATACTTCAAATTTGTCACCGCGAAGAAATAACATTGGTTTTGTATACAATCGTCATATACCTATACGCACGACATATCATTGGTCATCGCCTGTTATCAGTTTTTTTTTTCCACTGGAGATGGACTTACCTGAGCCTGTAGCAAATTTGCCTGACCAACTTCACCCACACAGGTATCTCCATAAAATCCCCACCAACCCTCACTATTCTTACCTCTGGCGAACTCTTTCATAACGCTCGAGTTGACGACAGAAGGAGGTCTGATCTCTAATATCATCGCTCGATCAATATCATTATTCTTATTTACTAAGACCATCGTACCGAAGCCTTCCCACAGGAAATGGTTTTTACCCCTGGCTGTAGGCGGTGAGGAGGAATGTGGGAGATGTGGTGGTCTAGGTGAAGGAATTAGATGGAATGTAAACGTCGAAGAGGAGTATCGCAACATGTGTAAAGTGGATACGGCGGTTTGTAGGAGCTGTTCGAGTGCAACGTCAGCTTAAAATTCCTCTGGTCGGAGCGGCGGGGATAGCTCACTGTTCCGGTCACCCAGCTTAGTAAACTATAATCTTCAGCTTGGTTTATCGATTCATCGAAGAATTCGAGGGTATCGAACCCTTCAGCAGGTAGAGCGAATATTCTACACAGGGAGGACGTATCAGCTTACACAATGGCTATGCATGGAATAGCTGATTCAGTACTCACTGAGTGCCCCATCGATTAGCCATATCAATAGGATGTTTCGGTACGTTCTCATCAAGCCCTATGTGGCGAAATATTATCAGCGATCTCCGCCACATAGCAGCTATATACTTCTTGTCCGACAGCTCACAATCAAGTATTCCTTTCTCCCACCCTCTCTGCATTTCCCAACTTCCCAGCAACCTCCTTTGGATTCTGGCCTCTTCAGCCAGCCCAAGTCGTCTATGCCATTCCCAGCTCATCTCGTCAAACCCCAGCGATCGCCTACCTCCCCACAATCCCAGACCTCTCTTTTGAGACGCAGGGGTAAGGGGCCATCTGTCCCAGGACTGAACCTCTGCATAACGAAGGTACGAATGCAAGTCATCCGCAGGTGAGATCAAGTGTCTTCTGGATGCCCACGACGGAGCAATCGAGGTAGATCTGGTTTCGTTACCCACACCACTGTTAATTAAAGATGAGTTGCTGTCGCCTATATCATGTCGTGAACTGGAGGCCGTGCTCGAATTGGGACCTAGGGAAAGTGATGAAAAGAGTGAGCGGATTCCATTCTCATTGCCATTATTCCTAGATACACTTCGAGAAAGTGGGTTGACAGAGGATGAAGCTCCCAGCAAGTTATCATCGTTATGGTCAAAAGATGTAAAGGTAGGCTGATGTGAAGATCTCTTTTGGATTTTCTTTCCAACCGGAGCGGTAACTTTGGATAACGAATTGACGAGAGGTGCGACATAGGACATCGGTCTACTAGGTAATGGTTTTTCTCTTTTGGTCGATGATGACTGTACATTCTCGTTCAAATCGACTTTTGAATTCAATCTTGATGTGCTTCTCAAAGCGGGTTTCAACATCCCAGCATTGAATGTTCGGTGTCTAGGTTTCTTCCTTCCTAATCCAATAACCTCGATGGCTTCTCCTGCAGGTCCAATTCCTACGTTACTTCCAAATGAAGGTTCCCATTTACTCCCCATTGTACCATCCGAATCGGAATCGGAATCATATGTTCTTCCTGACCTAGTTGATCTATTGGATCTATTGGATCTATTTGATTTTCTTGATCTGGTAGAATCGAATGATACCCTAGATCTGATCGATCGATCACTTTCCACCCTACGCACACTCGATGTCCTCCTTGAAGAAGTGTATGGTGTAGGTGGTCTACGATGCTTTGGAGGAGGGTTTATAGCTCTTTCAGCTCTGAAAGCTTCCTTGGCAGCTTCCGGTGTAGGATACAGTACTTCCCTTGAAGATAATTTACGAACACGATTGTGTCGTTCTTTTCTACTTTCTGCAGGTAGTTCCTTCGAGATGGGTTTAGGTGTGTGATAAACCTTTCCTTTGGTTGTAGAGGGTTTGATTTCGTTTTTCTGCTGTTGTTCTTGCTGACCATATGTGTGTAGCTCATTTTGGCGTGGGGTAGGCGTTTTAGTGTCCCTTGATAGAGTGGGAGAAGGTTGATGGTGATTGCGTGAATGGGCGATTGTAGGGTTGTGTTCCGATACAGGATGATTACGTAGAGTATCTAACGATTCCTTTCTCTTTCTCTGTGGTAAAGTATCTAATCTTTCTGGGACCATGAGGTGATCAGTCGAAGGTGTTCTACCGTGGCCTCTGATTGATGGTCGATTAGAAGCTATACTAGAAGATCTAGTATGCCTTGAGCCTGGATTTTGGTTTTGGTCTTGATTGATTGACTTGTTCCCTTCTTGATGGGTCATCATACCTACTTAAGCTGATGACTATGCGGATGAAGGTGATCGATATCTACTAGATAATCTCGTGAGGAATGATCGAACGACCTTCTAGGAGGGTCAGGTATCCTCTCTTGGGCGAGCTCCGAGAGATACTGCTGTTGTCGTTGAGCTGAAGTACTAGCTGCTCGTCTGTGACTTGGTCTCACGTATCTTGTCGTCCGTTCTTCGGCTGAAGAGCTGCTTGTACCTTCTTCTTCAAATACCGCTTGATGATTGTGATACTGACGCTCAGGTATACGGCGAGAAGTACTTGCAGATCTATGATTTCTAGGTCTATAGTGGTTTTGAGGTTCAGGAGTTAACGCTCTCCTAGGGTCTATTCTGGGTGAATGGCCAGCTATCACCCTTTCTTCCAATGAGTATCTCCTATCTCGATGATGGTGGGGATACTGATCGTTTGAGTATCTTCGATCGCTTCTCGAACTGGGTCTTGGAGCAGGACGTTCCGCCTGAGGACCAATGTAGCTTCCTTGCTGGGAGTGCGAGGGATATCGAGGTATCTGAGGTGGGGAGGTGTACTGTGAGATTTGAGGTCGAGGAGGATAGGTGGGAACTTGGACTGGCTGCACGAACGTCTGAGAGACGGTGGAAGGATATGAGACGAGTGGCGGCTGGACGGGTGTCGGTTGGACGATTATGGGACCTGGCGCTGGACCGATCGGGGTAGGATAGAGTACAGGAGGTGGAAAGACTGTTAGGTCTGTCAGCCCTGATATGATAACTCAGCCAATCACTCTGACTACCAAGACGAGGAGTGAACTTACAAGATCTTTTTCGGGTTATTGGAATTCAGGAGGCGGGAGGGAAGTCTGAAGACGCTTTCGGTTTGAGAAAACAACCACTTTTTGTGAGGGGCAAGAGGGAGTGATGAGAACGAAGCGTGAAGAAGTGATGACAAAGAAAAGAAATGCACGATCAAAATTGGAGTAGTAACAAATGACTCAAAAGGTCAGGATATTACAGTACACTGAAGGAACAATCTAAAACGCCGCGAATCCGGTCCACACATCTATATATGACACGACCTATCCACGCCCCACCCCCAAATTATCCTTGTCCTTATTCAAGCGAGGTTGGAATGAGATGAATGAGATTTCAGCTGAGATATTCAGACTCACCTCTTGGACCCCAAGGATATATTCTACTTCTATCACAACAGCAATCGCAAATTGGACCACAACATGGATCGTCACAACAGCAATCTGCAGAGTTGTGCTATGTCGAATATCTGGACATTAGCAAATACAAAAAAGTGGGATGTGGTATCAGAGTGAGATTGAGAGTGATCTGGAATAAATAGGGTAAAAAGTGGTGTGTGTGTATGAGATGATTAGGGGGTGAAGTGTGACGTACGGTGGAATAACAAACTCCCATTTGATCGATGGATTTTTGAGGGTTATCGATGTTAAAATCAATAGATGTTCAACAAGCAACTTCTGTTGCTTTTTCAAGAAGACGGTATACTGTACTCTTCTGTATGATGGCTGCGATATTGATCTTCAATATTCGTGTTTATATCGATTGTAGATATGTCACTCAACCTTGATCTTCTGGACCCCGCTCCACTCGGGCT
This sequence comes from Kwoniella botswanensis, assembly GCF_036426115.1. Lineage (NCBI taxonomy): Eukaryota > Fungi > Basidiomycota > Tremellomycetes > Tremellales > Cryptococcaceae > Kwoniella > Kwoniella botswanensis. The sequence goes on along the minus strand of NC_088599.1, from coordinate 13,748,836 downwards.
CATATAGGATCATATAAGTTAGTCTGTGCGATATAACACTCGTATTGTTACGCCCCTTGTGTCTTTTAGCTTTGTTCGTAACATGTAGTATCATGGGATCATACTGTATCAGTGACTCGTTCATACGTTTATTGTGCTGTATTGTTCATTTGGACTTCTTGAAGACGTGAGAGAAACAAAAGACCTTCATCACTTGCTGGTCGGTTAGTAGTAGCTGTGTGAATGAATTAAATGATGGTGATGACCTGAGGACAATGACAATGACAGTTGAAATTGATCGCTATTACCGGAGTTTCACTTTTTCAGGTGGTTTTATTACTCTTTTGTCCCTGGAAGCGTGTGTATACAAACCAACTACCAACAAAGGAGTTTTCAACAGAAGATTAGAACAAAGATGTGAAGCATTCGGATTGGCAGAATCCCCGATGTATGCATGTATGAATTTTTTTTATATACATTCTGTACAAATGTTATCGAGATCGGATAAAATGCAATAGATTATATGATATATGACGGTAAAAGTATTGTGGTCACAACCCAACAAACTGTGACTATAACTATAGATATATCCCTGTTGTATGCATCCCAAGCAAGCAAACCAATTGCCATCAGATCAAACAGCCTGACCCCCTCTAGGCGAATTCACCCCACTCCAATCACCCGGTCTTCTAGCTTCATAATCCCTCTCTGCCCTATATCCTCTCGGACCAGCATTCAACGCATCAGGTCCTCTTCCCTCTCCCTGTCCGTGGCCTGGAGTTGAAGATTCATCATCCGTATTCTGATGTTGTCTAATGTTATGTCTCAATCTCAGTCGATTCAGATGTACAGACAACGTATTTTTCTTTTTCTCTTTCTGGACTTCGCCATCCATCTCTTGATCCCCATCTTCATCTGAGTCATTGTTGATTCGCCTGTAGGGTAACGGGATTTCACGTGTGACTCGATAGGCATCGGCGTTACCTAGATGTTCAGTTTCCACTCGGACTATACCGTACAAGAAACGAAGGTCAGCCTTAGTACGCTTGGGCAAGATGTTTTAGGTGTAAGGTCACTCACAGAAATTCCACTGCCATCTTCTCATCATCTCAGCCAAAGCGAAGAAGAATGATTTTAATCTGACATTCTTCGTCGATAGAGGTAGATACCTAGAATGGCAACGATATCAGCTTTGTCTCTGTGTTCTATCGGGGTGTACGATTGACTCACCAGATGAATACAAACCGAATGAAGACATTGCTAATCATAGCTAGATAATATACCTATACATATATTGATCAGCAGAGGGCAACGCCCCGAACCCAATTTCTCCCATGAGAGGATACTCACATATCGTTGCGAATAACCTAAATCCTTCCTTAACAATCCCGCCTGAGGTCTGAACAAACTCCAATCGATGACGAGATCCTATATCATTCATCGTTGATTAGCATCATATGACTTTTCCCACAAAACACATACAACCAACTTACCCAAGTTGACGTGTACACTGCACTTATGATCGCGAAGATAAGCCAGACAATCAATGATTTATCGTTGATGAGACTACCTCTAGATCTCCAATAGACGAATAGACACTGTTGAAGGATCACACTTGAATATTTACCAGCCTGTACGCAAAGCGAAAAATTCAGCTACAAGACGATGAAAGGTCGGAAAGGCGTAGAATTCCCTACTCACATTGATCAAGTGGATATTCAACTTCGAATCATGGTAACGTTTCAGACATTGGATGAAACGTGATCCAGCGGGTAAACAAGCTAATAAAGCATAAGGCCATGATTTACCAGAATGACAAACGGAGAATACATCCGCGGGCCAATGTTTGGCATCTATAATAACATCGAGCGAGTCACGATTAGCTTGATCATGAAGATGAAGGAGGGCACAAGACGATACTTACAACCACAAGATAAGAAATATAAATTTTGGACTGAATAGACTAGAGAATTGAGTTCATCGGCCAAAAAGAACGCAATGAACTATTATATGATACTGCATTGTCAGTCGACGTATCTATCTGTAATGGGTATCTTGATCGACACAGGTGCGAGGTCTCACTCACCTCGACTCTACTATATCCAGGTGTGATAACTCTGAATAAAACTTTCAATAACCAGTATCTCGTACCCCTTCTCAAGACCGGTAGAGGATTTAGGAAAAATACAACGGTAAAGACCAGCCAAGCTAAAGGCCAGCTACATACCATCACATTGATCAGTAAGGGAAGCATAGGAAGTACATAGACGATGAATCACCTACGTGGTAGGAGACACGTTTTCGCTTCCAATCTGAGCGAAGGTAAAATAGAAGCAGTATGATAGCGTTAAGAACAGGAATGCGGGGATCTATACAATTTTCATTGAATTAAGTCAGCCAAAGAACAAATACGGCAGTCGATGTCCAGACATGTCGCACTTACCTCCAAGAAAGATCGATAATCAATAGTGGGTCTAGTCAATTCCATGACGAACTATGTGAAAACAGAATTAGCATGTTGGAGATGGGCATTTCTAAGACGTATATGATTCACCTCATAGTTGATCCTCGCAGCGACATAGGCGCCCAAGTTCAATTGGAATAGCATCGCAAACATGATAGGAAGGTATAGTCCACCATAGACTTGAAGTAACGCTCCCCACACTGGGATTTCTTCTCGGACGTGGGATTTGCTTGCTGAATTAACACTCACATTTCAGTATTGATGGACTCGATTGGCACAAAATTGATGGGACTCACATTCAATCAAAGCGAACACGGCTGCAGGTAATCCGATGCCAATCATAATACCCGACCTGAATACAGAGTCGTAATGCTATATCATGGAACGATTACTTGATAAGCGACATCTCAATCACAAGCTGGATGAGAAAAAAGTGATCCACTTACAGTCTTTTCCGTAGTCTGCCGCCTGAGCTTATCTCTCGCTCGTTTACTGTCTCCATGTTCTACAAAGCACGATCAGCTGTGCTGGCCAAGGTGGGTGTTGGGGCAGATTAGACAACTCACCGAAATGTATCGTATATAGATCCTCAATCTGCTTGATCAATCCATCTATAGCTTCAGATTGGGAGAAAGTAGCCTTTGAGATACGTTCGTCGGTGTACATTTCCAGGCATGTGATCTGCATAATCCCATCAGCTCAGCAGATTCATATGGCAATCAGCAGGAGAAGGAAAAAACAAAAAACTCACCTTAGTGGTCTTCTCAAACTTTTTCAAAGCTTTCCTAAATCCAGTAAGATTCATGATCTACAAGAACGAGATAATCAGTTCCGATCAATCGATTAATAAAGAACCCTTGCGAGATAGGTTGACACCTTGATATTCTCGCACTTGACGCACTCACCCGATAATTCTTGATCAGTTCCAACTGTCTATAAAACTCCAACACAGCTAATTTCAGTTCTTTCTTATATTTCTGATACCTCTCCGGATTATACGTTTGATGGTCTTTATCGGCCCTCATCGCCTCCCTCAAGCTACTTCGTTCGTTCTCAGACATCATCGGTATAGGTGAATTCGATCTTTTCGGTCCCTGCGTACCGGGAACCTGCAGATTATTCCCTGTACCGTTCTGAGACACATCGGTATCTGGAGGTCCTAAGCCTAGCTTCTGTTTAAACTTATTAAACGCAGGAACATTCGTAGCGGCTTGAGGAATTGGTAAGATTCTTTGTACTTTGGTTTCCCATTCTGGTGTTCCATGTGGATACAGTTCATGATAGATTTTCCTATGTTCTGCCAATTCCCTCAATTGATCTCTCAAATCATGCGCTCGCCTCATAGCTTCCCCTTCTCTTGCCACGTAGAAATTCTCAACTTTGTCTAGCTCGTGTTCTAACAAGTCGAAGAAATCCTTCTCATCTTGTTCGAGCTGTTTATACAGATCGTCAAAGTTGTCTGCTGTACGTACTGGTGGACCGGCAGGACGTAGTGGTAGTGCAGGAGAAGGCAATGTCATTGATCCTATTGATCCAAAATATCAGTCGTCTTCATCTTATATCGCAACGTAGGTGTTATGGGGACCATTGACTCACTTAAGCTTCTTGGGCCCAGTCTTGGACTCTTGACACCTCGAGGGGTATCAGCGGCCGATGAGCTATCTCTAGGCGTAGCTGCAGAACTGGATAATCTCGGACTCCACAATTTTGGACTTTTAGCCGTTGTTGTCGATCCCCTTCTTCCTTCACTGACTTCATCCTTTTGAGAAGCCGTAGGCTTGGTTAAAGGTGTACCGGAATCACTCTCTATCAGGTCGTTACTACCACTTGATCGTCTGGAATGTTCAGATTGCTCTTCGATGGTGGTCTCCACTATGGCATCTGCTTTGAGGTTAGGACTGAACACAACCCCCTTCCTAGATCGCGAGCTGCTATCTGCTCTGGATCGTGAGGGTCGCGAAGAGTCATCTTGCGGTCTTGGACTCGGATCGGGTTTATGGACGTTGGTTTCGTTCGAATTGACACTTGGAGAGCCCAAGTCCAGAGGGGGAGGGATGGGTCGCTCGGAAGAAGGTTGAGGTGGTCTGGGACTTGTACCGGTTGATCCATATTTTTGACTTCGTTCTGATGCACGTGACTGTCCACATCCATATTAGTATCAGCGTTTGTAGCCTTTGCCCGTACCGTTGGGAAGCAGAGACGCAGAACGAGGAAGATTCAATGTAAAGGGAGAGATTATACTCACAGTCCACCTATTCAACCTCGGTGTATCAGCCCCACTAGCTGTCATCCTCAGCTTCAGTGACCCCTTGATTGTTTCCGGCGTATGTCTTTCTCTCGGAGGAGCAGATGGCCCATGATCATCATCCGCTCCTGAGGAATCACCATCCTGGTCATCCTCCTCGCCTTCACCTTCTTTACGCTCTTTCACTTGTCCTAACCTCTTCGCGACCACCTTGATCTTCTTCTTACATAGTCGATAATCTATATAGGCTCGTTTCCATTCTGGCGTTTGATTTTCCACTAGATACCTAATCACGAAATAAAGTTGGTTTAGCCTCTGTTCATGGGCAATGAACTGAACAAGCGGAATCCACTCACCGTCCAAACTTCATCTTGATGTTGTGGTATTACTCAACGCTACGGAGTCGAGCTGTGTATCATATCTTCATGATCGTAGCTACTGTTTTGTTACTTGCTGTACACATACAACACCGCAAGCTAGAAGTATGCACGTTCGTATGTTACGATGAAAGGAAGAGAGAGACCTTGCATTCCATTCAGTTGGATATCAGTTTGGATTTTACCGCAATTCAGTCATCCAATTCGATGAACGCATAAACATCCACGGTCCCTTTAAGTTGTCCCTCGAATTCTCACCTGATCCGCGGTCTTGGGATTTCTTGTCGGCGATCGCCGCTTGGGCGATTGGTTGCGTCGGCTAAATGCTAAAAGGGAAAGGAAGGGCAAGTAACTAAGCGCTAAAAGCTAAAGAAAGAGATCGCCTCTCTCTATCTTTGGATTTCCATTTTCATTTTCCAATACATCAGTGTCAAAAGTCCGACTCGATCTTGCCATTTTCCAATCCTCGATTCTTTGCATCATACATATAGATATATAGATCCAATATTCCTTCTCCTTCTTCCTCCTTTTTTCCCTCCTTGCCATACTCACAGAGAACAACCCACGATGGCAACGAAATCACAACCTTCCACCGAGTTAGACGCTCTCGAGCTTTCCGATCGATCCAAAGATACTTATCTCCCTACGACCGACGTGAATGGACAAAATACTGCTCAACTACCCCAGACGGATTATCGGTATGACGAAGAAGCCGCTGCGAATGGCAGGTATAGAAAGTACCCCAATGGCGTTGTTGGTCTAGCTAAGCGAGGTATGGATGTATTGGTTGAACATGGTGTGGAAGAGAGAGGTATAGAACCTAGACCTGAAGATGTGAGTAACCGCTAGCGTTTATATTAGATGCAAAGGATTGATGGTTTGCGTTCACTCTTGCAGGATCGAGATACACTGACTATCTGGTCATACCTCCCTCAAACGACATTATGGGCAGCCTTCAACTTCAACATCCTTTCTGTGAGGTTCTATTCATATTCTCGTTTCAGCATTTGCTTTGGGGAGAACACCTGGATCACAGACTGATTTACCTTCTCACCTTAGTTTTCAGAAGGTGTCATTGGACCAGCTCTTTTTGGTTTGAATTGGCGAGCCTCAGCAGCATGTATCGTCCTGTTTACTCTTGCTTCCGGTATACCAGTAGCATACTGCGCCACGAATGGTCCGAAGACAGGTATGAGGCAGATGGTACAGGCTAGATATGGCTTAGGGTAAGCTAATCATACTAAAGCAACATCATTGGTACTCAGCTGACTGATAACCATTCCTGAATGTGATAGATACTTCCCCGCCATGATCTTCGGTCTGATAAATTGCGCGACCATGATCGGATTTATGTCTCTTACCGCCATCTTAGCTGGACAATGTCTGTCATTAGCATCGAATAGTACAATGAGCTATAACGTTGGAATTGTGATTGCTGCTCTAATAGCTTTAATCGTAAGTTATATCATTCAGCTTTGTCCTTCCGTTTCGTGCCGCTCAGCTGATTCCTTACACCTTCCGGATAGCTCTCCTTCGTCGGTCTAAAAGCATTGCATATCGTATCACTCACCGCATTCCCGATTATGATCGTCGTCTTCATCGCCCTGACAGGGATATCAGGAAACAAGCTTCACCTAGCTGTTGCACAAGCTGCCTACGACGCTACAGGGGTCACTGCTAGTGGTGTGTTAGGTTATGGAGCAAGTTTGATTGGATTTACTATCACGTATTCTTCTTTAGCTAGTGATTTCGTGAGTGATCATACCTTATCATATGGAGTCATTCATTCTGCAGTATAAAGTGCTTTCACTGATATCATCCGTTCATAGACCACCTCGTTACCCGCTCACACCCCTCGATTACCCCTATTCCTCTGCGTCTACCTCGGTCTTACCATTCCGATAATCTCAATCACCCTACTCGGAGCAGCTTGTCAATTGGCCTCGTACTCTATTGTCTCATGGGCTGAAGGGTCTGAAGTTGGTGTACCAAATTTGATATTCGAAATCACAGGCTCAGGTGGAGGAGCAAGATTCGTCATGGTTTTGTTCTGTTTGAGTGTAGTCGCCAATACTGCTCCAACCATTTATTCAGCTGGATTGAGCGGTCAAGTCGCTATCCCCTTTTTGGTCAAAGGTTAGTAATATTCCTCATCGTCGATGACCACGAAGAACCAGCTGATATTCTTGGATGCGGAATTTAGTTCCTAGATATTTCTTAGCTGTTATCGTCACAGCTATATACCTCCCTATTGCCATCGTCGGAGCATCATCATTCTACGTTGCTCTCGAAAACTTCTCAGCGGTATTGTCATATTGGACTGCCTTGTATATCCCACCAACGTTGATCGAACCGATGTTATTCCGTAATCCAGTAGGTAGGAAGACTTACCCTGTTGAAATTTGGAATAAGATTGGTAAATTACCTATTGGTTTGGCATGTATATGTTCATCGATATGCGTGAGTACAAGTCTCTTTCCCGCTTCATCCGGTGATATTGGTATTGACGTTGATGTATTGGCGATATAGGGCATACCCATCATTGTCGCTTCGATGTCTCAGTCCTGGTGGGTCGGATGGATAGCCAGGAAGATCACCGCTGGATCGTGAGTGTCGTTTTCTCCAATCATCTGAAATCACGTCCATGTGTTCATAAAGTGTTGTATGGCTGATAATCTGCGTCATGGTAATAGTGGAGACGTCGCTTTCGAACTTGGAGCAACGGTCGTCACCTTAGTCTATTTACCTGTTAGATATCTAGAAAGGAAGTATACTGGTCGCTAAAGGACAGGGATAGGGATATATATTCTGGAGTTGCACATACACATCTACAATTCATCTTGTCATATTAAAACATCATCTATACATCATTAACATTCATCTCTATAGGGCATCAACTGTCTCTGGTCATTGGCATATGCATATTCGATATAAGACCGTGAAATTCACATGTTAGATAGTCGATTTACAATTGAAAGTGGAGTTTGCCACCTACGCCCGAATTAGTCACCATTTTGCCACCCAACAATCACTAACAAGTCATCCAGTTGATCCAGTTGATCCAGTTGATTTTCCTTCATATCCTTCATCATACACTTCGACCTCATATACACAATTGAAATTCGTCGCGTATGTCGTACCCAACTAATAAGCACTTTAACGCAATCTAATTTGATGTCAACCAGTGAGATATGACAGACCCTCCTCGAGCTTATCGAGCAGGTTTAGGTCTTCCTCAGGCAGTGATCATCAGATCATCTCCTGGACCCCTTCCCACTCCATCGCATTATCATTCATCCCTAATCGAAGACCAATCAACAAATGAGACAGAGGAAGAGACTATTCGCAATGCATATAGAGGAGTCATACCAAAAGAGACTATATGGAAAGAATGGAATGTAAATCCTACATCCCACGGTCCAGCCAAATTGGTCCTTCCACCTAAATTCGTCATTTCCTCTACGCAGTATGATGAATTGGGAAGGTCGTCAAATGATGGAGTAGATGTATTGGTGGATAAAGGAAAAACTCGGGAGGAAGGAGAGAAGAAAGAGAGTGGGAGGGATGTAGCGGATTGGTACATGAGTTTAGCGAAAAGTAGAAGTGGAAGTGGGACACCTGCAAATGTATCATCTACCAATACTGATACGAATACGAATATGGCTCAGGAAGTCAAAACTATCATACAGGATTCCACCACCCAATCGGTTGCTTCGTCATCCACTTCCATTCCAACCACTGCCTCTTCTTCATCGTCAACATTACCAAGCTCAAACACTCAGAAACCCCTCCGAGTCCATTCAAGAGATTGGTTCATCCGTCGAGCCCTACTTCATTCCTCATCGTCCACCCCTGTACCACCATCGCGTACCACTTCGATAGGTAATTTGTTGAAAATGAACCCATCGGCGCCGGTTAAAAGACAGTACGAACCTCAGTATGTGCTTGGACCGGAGAATAAGGGGTATGAGATATTGAAAGATCGTTTGGGATGGCATGGAGGTGGGTTGGGTAAACCTGATGGGTGGGAAGCCAGTCAGAGCCAGCCTGAGGAGTCAGGCTCATCTGCATCTGGGTCTTCAACTGTAGTGGATGAGAAGGGAAAGGTTAAAGAAGTACTAGAGATAGATGATAATGGTCAACCTATAATCGATCTTACTTTAGACTCTGATGAAGATTTTGATGGTTCCGAAGAAGAAAAGAAATATGGACCGGGTCGAACGGCACCTATACCCACAATGTTGAAATTGGATCGTAAAGGATTGGGACACACGCATAATTCGAGAAATAAGAACATCGCTTCGTTAGCCAAGAAAGTAACTCATAGTCACAAAGAGATTGAAGATGCCCGGAGGAGATCACAGTATGGTAGAGGGAAAGGGCATGGACGAGGTTTGGAGTTGGGGAAGAAAGGGAAAGTGAAGTGGAAAGAAAGAGATAAGAAGGATAGAGATGAGAGGAGGGCCATCAAAGCTGCTTTAGGTTGAAGTGTATTCTTATAGTTCTGGATTATAAGTCAGGAAGGTGATGTAGAGGTAAATCTGTATTTGTAATTTATCGTCGTTGTATGTAAATGAGATACGAATGTCATACGAAATCGTCAAGATGATGAACATGCATTGTATATACATGGTATATACATTGTATATACATTGATCTATTGTGTTGAGATATATGCTGTAGATGCCATTCGATTTCAACGATTCTATGTGATATTCTTCTACAATCGCCATTACAATGACAAGATACAACACTGCACACCTGTTCTACCCTACCTCATATCGACTTCTCCCTAGCGGCATTTTCAAGCCCTCTCCAATATTTCAACTGCACCGCCAAATTCTTCGCTTCATCAAGATTAGGTGGATCTTCACTGAATGCCGATTGGAGCTGTGCTATTATGTCTTCTACTTTTGCTACGATCGGGACCAGACACACGGGTCAGATTCAAATTAGTTCGTTTGAGGGTTTCACATGATGTATATCGGACTTACCATGATTATCACTCCGTATCCTCTGGATATCCTCTTGGCTCTCAGCTTCTTCGAGCTCTTCTCTCGCTTCGAGGATCTCAGCCAACATCATTGGATCGTCCAATTTATCCGTCTCCTCCGTAGCTTTATCATATATCGATAACTACAACGATAACATATCAGCTCGACAATCATAGCTTACATGTTACATCTAATGTTGTGACTATGAATCAAGTTGTAGGACATAGACATACAATATACTCTGCTCTCCTGAGTTCATCCCCCAGGACATTATAAGCCTCATTAACCCTTCCTGACAACTCCCTAGCTAGATCTACTATCTTATCACCCTTGGAAGTGAACTTATCAGGATGCAATTCCCTCTGTCTCCGCACCCATCGACTTCTTAGATCACTCTTGTCCAATCCGAATCCATGTGAGGGTAAATGACCCAATTCTCGGGGTATATCAAATGGACCGTTGGGGGATGAACCGATAGGAGCAGATAGGTATAACATTGAATGATGGGAGAGTGTGGATGGCAATGGTAGTAGTGCTGAGCAGTTGGGACAGGGGGATAATGGAAGTGGGATGGATCGAGAACATGAGGGACATTGATGATGGGGTGGTTCGGGAGGGGAGGTTGAGTGATAGATTCTGACTCGTGCTGAAGGTGGTATACATCGGAGAGGATGGATTTTGAGCGGGTGGAGTGTCGCAGGGGACAGACGTAGATTTGTGATCATGATGGATCAGTGCCGGCGACGAGTTTGCAAAACTTCCAGAAAGAGAGAGATCGGGTGCTTAAAGCTGGATCGAGGTGTTAATGTTGAAGCCGATGGTTAAATGCTTAATGGATAATTCAAAGTTTTTCATTGAATTTCCAACGAAAGAAAGTAGGCCGAAACGATAGACAGATAGATTATGACGCAGTTCCAAGTATCTTTCCTGTTGATATTTCGAATGTTTTCCTTTTGCCTGCTTGACCTCCACCATAGGGTTACTCGAAGCTTGACAACAACAAATAAATCTGCATCAAACCTCTCGCTCCGTTCTTTCCTTCATTGTCCATCCCAGCTGTATATCCCGATCAAGCCGACAATAGGAGATATCCATCCATCATGTCCTATTTTATGACCCAGTAAGCTTCTTCTTCCCTTTCCATCCAACCGTTGCCTCCCTTCCCTTACTGAACATCCATCTGTTATTCTACTCTCAGCTTACATTCAGGATGGCACGTCGACCAAGCCATCCTCGTAGAGGAAGATCGAGTCGTCTGCATTCGATTCGGTCACGACCACGACCAAGAGTGTATGGCACTTGACGAAACGCTATACGGCGTATCAGAGAAAGTACAGAATTTCGCGGTCATTTACCTAGTGGATATAACGCAAGTACCGGATTTTAACAAGATGTACGAGTTGTATGATAATTGTTCTTTAATGTTTTTCTATCGGTGAGTCAGTCTCTCTCCACAAACCACTTCACGTGTTTCTGTATATGTATAATGTCCGTTGGGGTCATGGAAAAGCTAATGCTGATCATAATGATACTGCAGAAATAAACATATTATGATTGATCTGGGTACAGGTGATAACAACAAGATGTAAGCTGCCTATTCATTTGTGCTACAACTTCAGCTGACTTGAAGTGTGGTTTTGTAGCAATTGGGCGATAACGGATAAACAAGAAGTGGGTCTGCATCTACGATACCCCATGACAAATACTGAAAGAACGTATGAACAATAGCTGATGTGACGGTTATAGCTTATCGATATTATCGAGACTGTATATAGAGGAGCATCCAAGGGACGAGGTTTGGTAGTATCCCCTAGAGGTGAGTACGATCTATTAATTGTTGAGTCGAGACGGTTTACTGATATGGTCTTCTTCACATTCTATATAGATTACTCAACTCGACAGAAAGGTCGATAAAATAGAGTATGTGGTATTTTGGGTTAAGAAGGACTTTCTTCAATTAGATGCGACGCATATAATGTACATTGTATCATACATCTTATAGCACAATGGGATGATTAGCCTGGCGTATAATATTTGCATAATGAACAGAATACATCATCCAGCTAGCTGTTGGTGTCTGTGAGACGGGTTATTGCCTTCAGATCTCATCATAATCGCAATGCCAATTTTCATGTCCCTCGCCTATGCATCGGAAAGATTGAATCTTGATCATTGAATCAAACGGCAGACAGAACCCTTTATCTATATATAACATATGCATGCTGGAGAAGTGATACTGCCAAACGTCGAGTCTACGTAGTATGGATCCCAAGGATAGAGGTAATGAATGGATGGTATTAAGCGACAGCTGGTGAAGGTGATGCTGGTGCTTGTTCGGGTACTGAAAGGGTTCGTAAGGAATCAGTATATGTCACTCTTCACCACAGCTTCGGGGATAATCCACTCACATTGCATCTGAGGGATCGGCTGGGCGAACATTCGATTCATGAGTACACCGACACCTATATCATGCAAAATGTCAGCTACTGAGATAAACATGTGGGTCAAGCAGCTGAACGTAGTGCAGGAACTCACCTTCAAACACTCCTAAGAGAATACCACATCCTACTGCTGAGCCGAACGCTGATCTAGGACCGGCTATAAGTGAGATATCAAGTTCAGCATACAATCATATTTATGATCATTGATAAACCAGCTATCATCCGCGACAGCTCCCAGTTCATCATTTTGCACTACACAGCGGTATAATTTTTTCCCCTACATTTTCTTCTCGCGTATACATCTATTTTCTGCCAATTCTTCTCAAGGGGTAAAAAACTCACCTCTCAAAGCCAAACTTCCACCCGTCAAGAAACCCGAGATAATAGCATTCCAAGGATCTTCCTTTTGTCTATACCCTTTGACCGCACAGTCGAACGTCGAGAACAATCCACCCCATACACCGAAATTACCTCCTAATACTGGCGCTCGGGCTTTTATAGCTGACATTGAGCCTACAAATCGTTCTCCCTATACACAGAATACCTTTAGCATATTCCATTTCTCTCGGTGGGTGAAGTGAGTGCCGACTCACCCTCGGACTATTCCTCGCTCCTTTTATACCATGCCATATACCACCACCTATCGCACCCATTGCAAAGGCTCCTCCGAAATCGTTAAGGATGACATAGGGACTGTAAGGGTCGGATTAGCTCTTAGCTCGTGTCCATTGAAAGTCGAAAGAAAAATGATCATAATGAGTCACGGACTCACCATGGATCTCGAGAATGATCACCGTGAGACATGTTGGATTATAAAATTGGATGGACTTGAGCAAGGTGAGATTGGTGAATAATGGTTTTTCGACAACTACCAAATATGGGTATTCGCTTTGGAGATGAGATGTCTTGAGTCTGAGTTCTGTTTTATCCCCTTGCCAATATTGAAAATGGGTGATCTAGCCCTTAGCTCCTTAGTTGAACCTCGTGATGACAGATATTGTTGTTGCTTGATGCAGTAGTGTGATATATTTTGAAAGATCGCTAAAGAGATTCAAAAGTCAACGGAATGTTCGATTCTAGCGGCAAAAACCAGAATCCCAGCAAAAAGTCAAATGGCTCACATTAAATGGGTACAACATATAAACTATAATTTCCAGTCAAAGTTGAAAACATCAACCCTCCTCGCTGTGAGTGATTGTGGTGAACAACTAACTCACTTTACCATAGATACAACCGTTATACATAAAACGTACAGATCAGCTAACAAGCTACCATACCCAAGCCTCTGAGCACCGCCTCCTCACCCGACTTCAGCCCCTACACCTTCTTGCAGATCCGTCAGCGCCGAACCTTCCCATTCCTTCCCTCTCTCATCCCTCTCCTCTCACATACAGAAACGAATAGACAATATGGCCGAATCATCTAACATAATTTTCGAAGACCGATTCACAGTAGAGGTGAGCTGGTCTGTGCTCTATCGCCTAAGGAGATTGTAAGCTGATAGCAGTATTGGAACTGTAGACAGTTGATAAAGATGGAAAGAAGTTCGATCGAGGTGTGTCTTTATGTTGCGTCCCAACTTTCGCTATTATGATATGTACATACTGATGAGATTGGTGGGTTGTATGATAGTATCAAGGATAACAGCTCCTTCTCACAATCTCAACATGTCCCTCACCCTTGACTTAGCCAACGAACTGTATCCACTGGAAGTAGGCGAGATGTTCACCTTGGCTATAGCTCGAACGTTGGTTCCTGAGGAATTGAATACAGAGGAAGATGAGGAAAACGAAGATGGACAAGGACAGTCTACGAAGAAGATAAAGAGAGAATTGTGGAGATCTGAAAATATGGGATTGGGGGAGGATTACGATTATGTCATGTATGGAAAGGTGTGTATGACTTCCCTATGCGAATCACACATCTGAGAGGGTTGTCAACGAGGAGGGGAACCGGTAGACTACAGACCACCTTTCTAGTCTTAACGGTACTAGAAATACCAAACACGGGCGATAGACGTAGTGCCTGTGAGGGAGAGAGACATAAATGGAAAGTTTGAATCGAAGCTGACGCTATTGTAATTTATCCTCGTAGATCTACAAATTTGACGACTCAGCACAGGGCGATAATCAAACGTGAGTAATCTTCAATATCTCTGTCGTATGTCTCTCCTCACTGTATGTCCACTTTCAATAGCACCGCATACTTCTCTTTTGGTGGTTTGCTCATGGCTCTCAGAGGATCGTACCGACATCTCGCTAGTGTGGTAGTTGGGGAGAACGTATATTTACTTATGAGGAAGTAAATCCGTATCGTTTGTCGCTTGATTTGGTCTTTATGCATCTATATACCAATATGAATGCCTTGTGCGACAACAGTTTGCTCCATCTGTTTGAACATTAGTGGTATCAAATTCGAATGCATACAATGAATGCATCTTCTAACAACACACAAAACATCCGACCAACCAACCTTCCATCTTTATCCTTTCACTACTACATGAACTCGGAAAGAGAAAAAATACATTGTTGGTCGATTACCACTAGTATATCACCTTACTATACTATTGATCTTTCCTATCTTTACCTACCGAAAGTGATTTTCCAATCTCCAACATCCTAGGTGGGACTTGAATAGAGGTCAACATGGAAATACCGAATCCCAAGATCGGCAAAAAGATTCCAAAAGTAATCAACAATGAGGTGATAATTGGAGTAGTCAATAATTGGACTCTTTCCAGCAATGGGGCATCTTTCGAAGGGATAGTCGAGTTTCTGTTCGGTGTGTTGCTGGGCTCTGAGGTGGAAGTGGAGGTCGGACCTGATAAGGTGGTTGTTGCGCTGGCTGAATGGGTGATGTGCGTTGGGAATGGTCTTTCTTGTCTTTTCTCCTGTGAAGAGGAAGAGGAAGAGGAGCCGGTGAGGAGGAGGATGTATGGTTCAGGAAGGGAGGAGGGGATGGAGGGGAATGCTAACAGGAAAGACAAAGAAATTAGTCAATATTCAGGTGAGACGTATATGCAGATCAAGGTGATATGATGACAAGGATAGTGAAGTAACCGCTGCCAGACGGAAGAACACCGTATGTATATAGATCCGAAGCGAGATTTGGGGTGCCCAAGAGGGAAAGAAAGCAATGTTGAATGCAGATCACCCACATTCTGCTTCAGCTGATTCAATCAGGATCACATTCTTCTGACCTTCCACACGCTCGTCGAAGGAAGATACTACCTCAGCACCACACGATTCGGCCCATCCTTGTAATGCACCATCTAATCCCCTTTTGTGGGGTCGGGTCAAATACGGTATATGAAGGTGAGCATCGTGAGTTGGGTAATTGAGATTGGCGAGTTGAGATGAGTGCAGCTACAAGCAACGATAACCAGGTGAGCGACGATACGAAGGAGATGGCTGTGTAATCTGATACGGTATATATCGGATCGGGATGTAGAAACCCACTTGATCTTTATGAACGACCACTACGGTCTCCCAATCGCATCCCAGACTCGATAATGTACCATAAACCTCGTCGGCCGGTGCTAGTGCCGATCCAGATAAAAGTTTGGAAGCTTCCTCAAATGCTCGACTCCTGAAGAACCGATACATGAGGAAGTCAGATCGTGATGTCCTCTGAACGAAACAGTGAGACGTTCAGCTTACGGATCGGTGTTCCATAGCAACAAAGGGGAGGTATCTCTGAATGCCAAAGCTGGAGAAGCGAGTAGAGCGGCAGTCAGAATCGATAGTGAGCTTGAGGAGCGCATCCTGATCTTCCTATCTCTTGATATCTCTGTGGTGAGATCTGATTTTTGTTTTCCTAGCCAGAGGGTCGTTGACAAAGGTGAATTCAGTGTTACAGTGAGTGATTCAATCGCTCAATCGCTCAATCGCTCAATCGCTCAATCGCTCAATCACTCTCGGACAACTCTGACCGTCATCGACCATGCGTGTGCCGCTACGCATGCCTATATGAGGTTTAAAACGAGATGGGAGCCTAACCTAACACGTCTTTCCGATAACGCCGGTTGAATTACCGCATTTGGCAGTTAATGTTACACTCGTTAAGCGTGATATCATAGTGGGCGGTTTAACCGATTATGGTAACACGTTAGTCAACTCCCCCATACCATACGATCCAAAAACAATCTCATCATCATCACACTCTTCCTTCTTCCCTCGATATAACAACATACCACAACACCGCATAACTAACGTAGGCATCTACATCTTACTGACCCATACGCTCATACTCATACTTATACTTACGCTGATATTGTATTTCTTGCATAGCACTCGATTCATTCATTTCACTTCGAGGACAAGGAATACCAATTAGTCGGATCACGCGTCTAGATCGTCAATAGTAAGTCCACCTCTCCCATCTCCCCCATACTGCTGTTTATCCCTCCATCAGGTCTACTCGTATGTGTGCTGATATCGGCTGTGGTTGTCGTAGCAATGTCAGCCGAGGAATCAACATCAGCAGCACCAGCTGTAGACGCGTCTGCCCCAGCTGAAACAGTCGAGAAACCATCTTCATCCTCTGCCCCAGCACAAGCTACAGCGGCAGCAACAGAAGAAAAACCAAAATCATCTTCACCACTTAAGAAACCACCATCATCGAAACCACGAGGTAGACCTTCGACAGGTGGTGGAGCGTCAAATAAGAAATCAACAGCCTCAGCGAATAATAATGACGAGAAGAGAAATTTCGAAGTTGGGGAGATCGTCTTGGCTAGATTGAGGGGTTATCCACCTTGGCGTGAGTGATAGATGTCCAGTTCATCCAGATCATTTTCAATCATCGACAACGAACGAAGTTTTTGGTGTGCAATGATTTTTGCTGATGGTTTTTTGGTTGGAATTGCATGATTTGCTGGATAATAGCTGCTAGAGTGAGTGTCATCCTATATTCTTCACCCCCTACTGTGTTTGATCGCTTAGAGTGGGAATATGCTGATGGTATCTTTTTGACAGATCGCCAACCCAGATACACTCCCTCGTAATGTTTTGAAGCAAAGACCAGGAAAGAACCCTTTGATTTTCTGTTGTCAATTCTTCCCAGCTGGTGACTTGTGAGTTTTGAAGAATCTTCATCTTGTCATTTTTCACCAATCCCAAATCCCTTCACTCATCTTGAAATTTCATCTCATCTCACCATGCCGTATCATGGATTACTGTTATAATCTTTCCCATCTCCCGTTCAACATGCCCTCATCTGGTTTTGTCACATGCTGATCTACCATTTACTTCCGATTCTTAGCTCATGGCTCCAATCGAAAGAGATCAAACCCCTCAGCCAATCTGACATCTCCGCTTACCTCGGTGAATCTCACCGAAAGTCTGCTGGAGGATTGAGAGAAGCGTACATAACCGCTCAAGATCCCACCGAATGGGACGCTCAACAAGCGGATCTCCAACAGGCCAAGGAAGATGCTGAGAATGAAAATGAGGTGGATGAAATTGAAGATGAGGAAGAGGAAGAGGCTACCACCGGTGGAAAGAGGAAGAGAGCTGCTCCGGAGAAAAAGAAAGACGGTAAAAAGGCTAAAACTACTAAATCCAAGGTTAGTTCAGATTATTCTTAATTTTTGGTGACTGATTGGGTTGCGGGAACGGTCAAGGGATGTGCTGTGATATGCCTAGGATGCTGTGAAAGAAGAGGATATTTCGGATATTAGGGAGATTACCGTACAGTGCGATGAGAGAGAGGAGATGGACAATTCCTGGAACTTTAGACCCAAAGAACATTCGGGGTGTGATCTGGTGGCGCGACTAACACTGATTCTTATTTCCTATAGGCTACCGTAGACGACGATTCCAAATCCAAATCCAAACCAGCCGCTAAACCTAAATCTACCGCTACTAAAGGATCGAAACCACCAGCATCCAAGCCTGAGAACCAGGAGCCTGTGGATGACGGTGAGTGTTCCTCCGCTACATCTGCTGTGCATTCTGGACGATATCGTAGCTGATCAGATTTATACAGATCCCCTTGCTTCCAACCCTGAGTGCGTCAAGGTCAAGGATTGGAGGCATAAACTTCAAAGAGCCTTCCTGAGCAAGTCATTGCCATCTGCTGAGGTGAGTCAGCCATCAAATGAAGGTCGAGCATCAAGATCTAACTATCGTCGCCACAATACAGGAAATGCCAAGCTACGATGACTTATTCAAGACTATCGAGTCGTACGATTCAATGACGATAGATGCTTTACAGTATTCCAAGATCGGTAAAGGTGAGTTTCTCCTCGTATTTAAACAGATCAAGATCAACGGCCGAGGCTAATATGCTAATACTCTGTTGTGGTCGTAGTGATGAAGAAGATCATGACTTTAAACGAGATCCCTCGCAATCAAGAATTCAAAATCACCGATCGAGCTTCCAAACTCATGCACCAATGGACGGATTTCATCGCTTCGAGCGAGAACAAGCCTAATGGAGCTGCGAACGGTGAAGCTCCAGCTTCCACAGCGGTAAATGGAGAGAAGAAGGAAGAAGTAACTGAAAAGAAGGATAGTGAGAAGATGGAAGTTGATGCTTAAGCACAAGGAAGAAAACAGAGGTGGAAAAGAAGTAAAGCCGATCATAAAACATCAAAAAAGGTCAATTCACATTTCTGTTATGAATTTTTCTTTCCGTTCATTTCGTTTTCCTTTCCTTCACCGTATCATAACATTCGTTACATATTTTATATCTTACTTTTCACATTTTTCTCATCAGGTTATTTGTTTTAGGGATTCTTTTCATCAAATAAGGAGTTTCAGTCTGCACAGAAAAGTAAAGTGAATATATCTTTGTGGTAAAATAACAACAACAATCAATAATCTATGAACAAAACACCAAATCCATCTACAACATATGTACAGCCATCATACACTAATTGAGTCAGCTCTGTAGCGTGCAATGGTGGGTATCATGCTTGAGTGGACAATGCATTGCTTGCTTGTGATCAGTGATCGATGAGAGTGACCCAGACATCTGGGACGATGATTAATCAAACTACGTAGTTTGTACTTTGTCGTTTGTGCCGGGGAACAAGTTATGATGTCCAGCCCCTACGATGCCGTGATAGGTGGGATGTTCAGTGTCAGTGCTTTTTGACAGACGTCATTGAGTCATTGGACCGAGTGAGTACTCTTCGATGTTAGCATACCGATAATAACAGTATCAGTCGTTTCAACCATCTGCTGACCATCATTCTCCCATCTGACATGAATAGTTAATATCGTCATTCCATCAGAATAGCTCGTGATCCATACTCGAGTAGGATTGGGAATTGACGTCAGTCTTATCGCCACTACTTTTGCTCTTTAGCACTTGGCTTGATTCCTGATTTTTGGGTGGACCCTGAGATGGTCTGTCTCAAAGCTTAATCCTGAACGGTTATTTCACAGTTAAAGGTTTTTCATGATCGTATCGCTATGAGTCCATTCCTTGCAAGTATCTTTCATCTCTGTATTGTACGATATTTCTGGTAGTTGTTCCTTTTGTATACATAGCAATTACAATCGCAGCGTTTGGAAAGTAGATTATCCAAAGGACTTAGAAGAAAAGAAGATCAAGACGCAGAAGAGACGCGTGTGAAGATTGTCCCCGAGGGAGAGAGGATCGTTCGGCCGTCATCAACTTTTCGGTTACTGCGATCAAGACAAGAGTCAAGAATCAAGAATCAGGTTTCGGACGGATTAACAGCTCATCCCATCTCAACAAGGTTTTCCATTGTCTCTTGCCATCACAGCACAACAAGGCGGAAGGGCGTTTGAGAAGGAGTCATACAATTGCGCTTTTTGTACCTGTTACAATTAAGTAACCATCAAATTCACAAGTGGAGTAACATCTCTCCTCGTCACTCTAAAAGAAAAAAAAAACGCTTTTTGTGCGTTGATTATTCGAGGATTGAGGATCAAGATATTGAGGAATTGAGGACCGCTGAGGGAGGGTGTACAAAGGTGAGTTGAAATCATATCAGAGTCCTCATCATTGGTCATCGATGTGTAATGTGCATCTCATAGATTGCTAATCAACCTCTTTGACAGATCAATCATCAGCTACCTTCCCTGTCCATCTAGCTTGTTTTCAATCATCCTCTGTTCACCACCTCATGATGCGTCTCCCCTCACTCTCTTTCTCCCTTTACCCCTTCCTCCTCGCCCTCCCCTTCTTATCGTCCGCCAATGCCAAAGCCGGCGATACCCTCTATACCAACTCTGTAACATACTGCGCCGAAGCCAAAGCAGTCTTAGTAGATCAATTCGATATTGCTTACCACAAATCAAACGGATCAATCACATTTTCCTTCTCGCTCGCTTCGGTCGAATCGAATCTGAACGTCTCGGCAAACCTGTACGTTAATGTGTATGGGATCGAACCTGTCAATCAGACGTTGGATCTGTGTAGTTATTTCCAGGGAGTGGTGTGTCCTTTACCGCAGGTTAATTTCACCGGTGAGTTGAGTTGAACCTGTCTCTGATCTGCGAGCGAAAAAGCGAGGGAGGGTTGTTCTGGGCTTATCGGACTGAAGAAGAGATCGCTAATCTTGTTTTCATATGAATACACCAGGCTACGGAACATACCCGATCCCAACGAAATACTCTTCCCAGATACCTAGCATAGCATGGACGATACCCAATCTTGAAGCCTACGCCCGTATTCAACTCCTCCGAGAGGAGACCGGAGAAGTCGCAGCGTGTCTTCAAGCGACATTGTCCAACG
Source organism: Kwoniella botswanensis (assembly GCF_036426115.1). NCBI lineage: Eukaryota > Fungi > Basidiomycota > Tremellomycetes > Tremellales > Cryptococcaceae > Kwoniella > Kwoniella botswanensis. The sequence continues at coordinate 13,727,624 of NC_088599.1, read as the reverse complement.
GTTGGTCAGTCCGACAATCCGCCGTATCATGGGCAACAGGAATGTTCACATTGGTCGCCCTTCTGGTCGGTCTCTTCCATACTGGAGCCGTCAACTCACCTTCACCAGCTCAGTATAGATGGTTTGACATCTTATACCTATTCCAATCGGCAGCCGCATCCGGTCTTATGCACCTGAACTACCCATTGGCTTATTCAGCTTTCACTCAGAATTTCCATTGGGCCATTGGCTTATTCAAATCGAGTCATATTCAAAATTCCATCAATACTATGAGATCCAAGACTGGTGGTCATCTAGATTCCAATGCCTATTCGGACGTACAATATATCAATCGAAAGTTCTCACCTTATAACGTCTACGCATCGATGAACGAAGTTATGTCTTCCAAATCGACATTTCAAACTTTCTTGGCAGACAACGCTATTATCCCTCAAGATTCCAATGTGAACAATCTAGAATTACATAAAAGAGCTAGGATCGCTTCTGCCCTAGCTCAAAATGCCACTTCAGAATTATCAAGTGGATTACCAGTCTACACCAATACTCTCAGTATACCGACTGCCAACGCTTTCACAACGGTCTTCTTCTTTTTCCTAGCCTTCATTGCTATCGCCATTGTGTTCCATGTCCTGCTATTTGGTGTGCTGTTCCTTGTGGAGAGGTCGAGTAGAGGTAAGAGGGAGATTGGTTGGGCAGGTAGATTGCGGAGGATGTGGTGGGGTTTCTGTGCTGGTAATGCATTGAGATTGGTAAGTTAATTCGAATTGGTCAGGTTACTGTACATCATGATCACTAAATCTGTACGCTCACTCACAGTGCCTGATATGGTTCTTCCCCATATTCATCTTTGGATTCTGGCAATTTCACGTTGGGGATTCCGGTCTATCCATCTTCTTTGCCGTCCTTTCCATCCTTCTCGTTCTGGTCCCTCTCGCGACCGTATTCGTCTTATCGATCTTGAGAAATCGAAGACTGTCATCCACCGCCCCTGGGATCTCACCCTTGTACACCTCATACAGATGGTTCCATTCGGTCGGCGTACTATATCGAGCCTACAGACAGAAATTCCATTTCTTCTGGTTCGCTCCGCTGATCTTGGGAATGATAGCCAAATCGGCTTTCATCTCTTTCGGACCTACTTCGGCTTGGGCTCAAGTCATCGGTAACGTCGTGGTGGAATTCATCGTCTTTATTTCGCTCTTAGCTTGTCGGCCGCACAAGGATCGAAAGGGAGATTGGATCACATCCACCCTTGCGTTGTTTAGACTTATCGCATTTGGACTATTGATCGCTTTCATACCCAGCATAGGAGTCAAACCTATCCCAAGGGCTGTGATTGGTTTCGTCATTATCGTGGCTTTCGGTTTGCCTACCATCTTGCTCCTCTTCGGCTTGATATGGAATCTCGGTATGTCTTTAGTCCTCCCATGTTGCATATAGGCGTATAGCAAGCTAACCTTTCATACTTCTGTGATAGGATATGGATACTTCTGGCGAAGACATACACACCGAATCGAAGACGGTCTGGAAGTCGAGCGATTCGTAGCTTCCGATGATGATTCCACCGAGAATCAACCTGCCATGACTCAGGTTGAGCCTACCTTACCGAACGTCACTTCAAGGGATATGAACACCGACAACAGTCGATCCCCTCCTGAAAGCATGTTGAACAGACGAACATCCATAATGGAACCTGTCGGTGACAACTACTACGAACCTACTTTCGGATCTAAACACTTACCTTCGTTCTCTGGCACTTCCGATTTATCGAATTCACCACCCACTAGGATTAGTCCAGATTTCAACAACAACAACAATAATTATATAGCGGAAACTCATGGTGAAGAAGAACAGATAGGATCTGGAGATAGGATATCTGCTGCTCAGGCATACGAACAAGCTGCTAAAGGTGGATTTACAGATTATAACGAAAAGCAAACGTACGAGCACCAGCAGCCGATGATGACTAGACAATCTACTGCCTCAAGTAGACCATTAAGTGGACACTCGAATTATTATACTCCCTCGACGGGATTGCATGATTCGACTAATGATCAGTATTTCAGTTACAACAAACAAGGATAAACCCTTTCTTTCTTTTCTTTTCTTTTATGAACGACCAGACCCATTATAGACAATTATAGACATTCCTTTTTTCCCTTTTCGATAGTTATAGTTGTACAGTGTAAATTATTGATACCAATTACTACTGTACCGAACACCCGAACATAAACATAAACATAACATACGATACGTGAACACTCATTTTGGACGATCAGGATCAGGATTAGGCTGTGGTAACGACCTCTTCTTTTTGTTAGTAGTCATTAGGATCGGATAATGATATGGGATCATACATGGATCTTTTGAGTTGCAAATAGGATTAGGATAGGATATGTATTATAGTTGATTAGTATATACACGATATACAAGCAAGCAGGATGGATGTCTGAATGATGTATGATAATGATGACAATGACAATGACAGTGAGAATGACCAAGACAACGAGACTAACCGTGATCGGCATAACATGATACGTCACAAAACCATGGACGCGCTCGGATTGGAGTTGGTTTGATCTCATCTGTTATAACGTCCCGTTCTTGTATCTTGTCATTCAACTTCACTCTTGTATCAGCATCAGTATCAAATCAGCGAGATACTCTTCATCCGGATTTCCCCATATGTTATCAACACGCTAGAATAAATAGTTCAACACAAATGAGCGCAATGGATACACCGCTCAATGACGAAGATAGTGGTGATATATCACTTTCTTCATCTCATTTCCACCAACCTCAACCTCAACCCAGACGACCAAGTAGTTCTGATCAATCTTCTTCAAGCTTGCAACCTCAATCTAGACCACAAGCTCATTCGAGAGAAAGAGACGTATCTGTACCTAATCAGAGATTATTCGGTAAATCTCTATTTACCAGATCTCCTGGTGTACCAGACGCAGGTCCAAGCGTACCTTCCCCTCACCAAGGTATAGTAAACCTAAATGATGAGGTGGACTCACTCTCACTTCCAACCACTGGGAATGATCGTAGTACAAATAATTCCCCTTCTTCATCTTCCTCCTCAGCCCGACCTTCATCTTCTCGACGATCTTCCTCGGGATTAGGTAGATCGCGCTCTCTAAACGTCAAGTTACCTTCCCTCTCCACCGATGTACCCCGTCAATCAGGACCGAACTCCTCTCTTGCCCCTTCTTCCTCCTCTGCTCATGTGCATAGTACACCAAGCTCGAAGATAGGATGGAGTAGGAGACCTGGCGAACCCCGTCCACCACCTCTGGTCAATGACTTGACGAGTAGGAAGATGTCGAGGTGGGTCAAGGAAGTCGTGGTGTGTAATTTCGATTTGGAGAGGGGTCCTGTGGTGGAACGAAGGGCGGGTGATAGGAGGTGGGGACCGGGGGAGAAAGAGAATGTGTGAGTTTGTTCCATTTGGGTTTGTATCGGAAACTCTGGGAAGGGTCGCAAAATGCGGGAAGGGATGTGAGGGATGAGAGACGCTGAATGGAATGTCCCCAGTATCAAGCTAGCTGAGCAAGGAAGGAATACGGACAGCCAGCTCAGACAGAAGAATGTGGAATTGAGCAATCTTAGGGAGCGAAAACTGTCTTTCTTCCAATGTGCCTCTTGATCAGTGATTACGATTCTGATCTCCATGTACTAACTGCTTCTTTATCCTACATCACAGTGCATTCTCCTCTTTCCCTGATACATCCCTCTTCTCAGAAGGTTCCATATTATTCTCATTCAAGATACGGCATATACCCCCAGATCCATCTTCCCTCACTCAACCGGAACCACCTTCCCCCATGCCTGATCGAGTGGTGAAAACGGTCGAAGAGGAAATGATAGATCTCAAAGTGGGTGATCCACCTGGAGAAGCCGATGTTCTACCTGGTGGACCGGGAAATGGCAATGGAGTGATTGGGACACCTGGAACGGCGAAACCTGGTGATAAAGCTGAAGAATACAGGAAATGGGATGAAAGAGGTAGAGAGTGGCTATATGGGTTTGTGTGGTTTGAGCAGAGACGAGACAAAGGAATTACAAGGGGTTATATGCAGGTGGGCGATATATACTGATTCCTGTTGAGCCGTTCGTGAGCCGAATCGCTAATTTTGATGGGTTTGTTCTAGAAATCCCTCGTGATTCTCACTCATCTCCCTTTTCCAGCACTGTTCGCAGCTGTCTTGCAGAAAGTAGCTCCTGTGTTCTTCGAATACGGGTACTCGGCTTTGGAAGCAGCCTGTCATTCCATAGCTTCTTGGTGAGCTGAAAACTTCCGTCATTCGTCAAGACTGAGGAGCTCATGAGTTTTGTTGTGAAACAGGCCTGATCCAACACCCGACTCAATTTTGGAATTACCCATGTTAACGGATTTGATCAACGTCAAGTTGCCCGATACCACCGAATCACCGCAGATAGGAAAGGCGTTTGGGATATCCTCACCCACTTCGAAACAACCTGTGTGTAGAGTTTACCATGCAGCGTGGAGAAGAAGCTGATTCCGTATTTTGCCCACATCTAGATTCTTGCTGCCTTACCCACCTCAACGCCCCTTAGAGCCTTTGCATCGTTCTTACCTTCCTTGTGGTCATTATGGGAGTGTCTTATCTTGGCCGAACCTCTACTCATCATCGCACCAGATCCCAAAACATGTTCAGAGATCGTATGGTGGTTACGTGATTTATTGAGACCTGTAAGCTGGTATCTCCTCGAACACTATGATTTCCCTTAGCTTATATTTATTCTGTTGATCGCAGATTCCTCCTGCAGGTGACTTCCGACCATACCTTCACATTCACGACCACGATTTCTCGCTACTTGTCAACTCGAATAAACCCCAAGCAGGTGTGATAGTAGGAGTGACGAATCCCTTCTTCCGAAATGCTGCTAGTCATTGGCCAAACGTCATATCGATACCTTCGCAGCGGACAAGGCGGATAATGCAAAATGGTGCTAGTCCTGCTACGACGGCGGTCGCCAGTCCGGGAATGAGGGACACACCTGAGGGGTTCCTAAGTAGGAGACATAGGAGCGTGCAGAAAGACAGAGTGTTGTTGAAGCGTTTGGAAGGGTTGGTAGCTGAGGGAAATTTGGATGGTGAGTGGTCGACCAATGCATTCTCGAATCTTAGCTAATATACCTCGTCAAGCAGATCCCGAAGGCAACGAAGCTCTACGGACTCATTTCCAACAATTGACTGAACGGTTCCTCGTACCCTTGAATCGATATTTCCAAACACTCGTTCCGACCTTATCTTCGACACCCATTCCTTCGTCTCATTCACCAATACCAAATCACATAACATCTCCACTCACGTCGACTTCCTCAACTTCGATATCATCCAACACATCAACAGGTTATACGAACCAGCACACAGCAGGAGTAATCAAACCCTTTTCTTTACCTAACTTCCTAACTCATCTACGTAATCATGGACCCAATCCATTGTTATTCAAGACAAAGGGACTGAGTACGAAATCTAGAGTGGAGAGTGATTTCTACGCTAGTTTCTGTATGTCGTCAAGTTTTGCTAAATGGTTGGAGAATAGAGTCAACTCCTTGGGTCTTGCCCTTACGAACAACAACAATAATAACAACACGTTGAATGTCCCTGGTCGACCGAGTACACCACAACCACAAAGACCGAATTTGCCCAGGAGTATATCAGCTTCGGTCGGATTAGGTATATTAGGTGGATTACCCTCTTCGGATGGTAGAGTGTCGCCGAATAGTGTAGTTCAAAGTGAGAGCGAGTTGAGCAGAGTCAGTAGTGATAGGGATTCTTCCAGGGCAAGTGTTGAAATGGAGAATGGTCCGGAAGGGAAGCAACAGAGGGAAAGGGAAGGAAGTGGGATGACGATCATTTCATCTAGTCAGAATAGGAATGAACAAGGAGGTTGGTTCGATACTGGGAGGAGAGCTAGTGAAGGAATGGTCAAATTTAATGGTGGAGGATCAGTAGGAAGGTAGAAAGGTAGGAAGGTAGTAGGGAAAATGGTTGTAAGATATTTGTATGATTGGACTTACTGTAGTATACATGTGCATCCATGTTGTGAATAAAGGATATTTCGACTAGCTCAGCTTAGAATAGATGAATTAAGATGTACGTTCGACTGGAATTAGAAGGGACAAGACGGCTGGACAAGAATAGATCAAGGGTAAAATCAAAGATCGATTAGTCATTCATAGCATACACTCATACACGCAATACTGTATTCTTACATCGATGTAACGCTGATGCATTCCACGATAACATCATACATCAACTATTGCAGTCAACTTTTCATTCCTATATATCTCTTCCCCTGTTTATCTGTAATCTATAGAATTTCAACCTTTGCTCTTTGTTGAACCACCTCGGGAGTAAGATTATACAACTCATCAATCAAGGCTGATCGGAAAGTACCTGGACCTTTGACGTCTGGTCGATCGGCAGCTACTTCAGATGCGATTGTGTAGATGAGAACACTAAGCAAAGAAATCGTAGATGTCAGCGTCAACCAGTCACCCTTCATCTTTCCGATGAATTGCGAATTGTGAATGACTTACCCCGCCAACGCAGCTACTAACATATCACCCTGAACGAGCTGACTATCATCTTCGAACGGCTCGTTCTCATTCAAATAGAAACTTCGCGAAGCAGCTGCGAAACACGCAATCAACGTTCCTGCTTGACATCCTGATCCAGTGATTTTTTCAAGATAATGTGAACCGTTGGATACTTTTAGGACGGTATGGCCGTCGGAGATGTAATCGGTAGGTCCAGTTAAAACGATGATGGCGGCTATTTAGAAGTAAAAGCGAAATAAAGTATGTGTAAGTTATACACTATGTCCAGAATGAATGATCTATCTGAAAGAGCTAAAGGTTTGATATGAAGTGAGGGTGAGAATGGTCCAATCCACTCGACTCACCCCTCTTTTTGGCCAGGGCTCTGACGATAGCTGCGGGATCTTTGAATCCTGATCCAGCTGCATCTACACCTCTACTGGCCACTTCGGTAGATTCGGCCATGGCTCCGATTTCAGCGGCGTTGCCTTTGATGATTGTAGGTTGCCAATGAGCGAGAAGTTCTGAGATCCATTACAAAAGTCGTCAATCAGATTGGATGATCTCGATACATCCAGGGTATAGCTTTGATTCGTGAGAACCAAAACTCACCCTCAGCAGTCTCACGCCTATACGAAGTAGCTCCCACAGCAACAGGATCGAAGACTAGTGGTTTTCTATTGACATTGGCCTGTCTACCGGCCACTTTCATTCCTTCCTTGTCATCGACGGTGCTGTCAAATCACGGATCGTTAGCATGAAATGGCAGTAATGTGATGTGTATAAGACGGTATGAATCGATTCCCACTCACCCAAAGTTAATCAAGCATGCCCCAATGGCTGGACTCAGATCATACACGTCTCTAGGGTTGGTAGACATGATAGGTGAGGCTCCCACGGCGAGCGTGACGTTGGCCGAGTCGTTCATCACGACTTTGTTGGTGAGCTATCAACATGCCGATCAACATACATTATCAGCGTGAAATCCACTTGACGCTATATAAATTCTGTCTTCCTGGTATATCATAAAGCACCACCCTTATGTCAGAGAGGAAACCACTTACCTGATTGATCAGTGGTGTCTCCTGTTCCAAAACCCTCATCAAGCCTTGAACTTTCTCCACCAACCTATCTTCGTTGAGCTCCTCCGAGGTAGAGGAAGAAGTGCCGAATAAACCTTTATTGTCTTTCAAAGAGTTTCTGGCCCTCTTGAACGAATCGACTATCTCCCTCAAGGCCACGGCGGCCTCTCGGGGATGGAGGGAAGAGACAATATCTGATATGACTGCTACGCCGTCCAGAGCGTTGGAAGTTTGAGGGGAGATGGAGCCATGTAAAAGTTGAGGAAGGTTAGGGAGATGGATACCGCCTGTGAGAACATCAAGATACAAGTGTTAGTATATGCCAATCAATTGACATGAAAGAAAGTTCATTGGGTTTTATCGGAGCACGTGAGATGAAGGTGTATAACAATGAATATCGCAAACCAAGAAAGAGTGCTTTGATATGACATGATAAGACAATAGACATACCGATAGCAACGGCTTTGATCCCCGTACCATCCAAAAGATCCAATATCTCCCCTGTCCCATCGGGACCAAGACATTTCCTACCTTTGATATCTTTCGATCCGGTAGGCCAGACGGATCCAATACCGATATAATCTGCCCCCTGTTCGATAGCACGCTTACATTCATCGATGTTTCGGACTGATAGACCAATGATCGCATCTGGACCGATGAGGGTACGGGCTAAAGGGAGAGGACAGTCGGTTTGTCCGATGTGGATACCGGCAGTTCCTACGACACGATGCAGTTGAAAGTCAGTGGCAACGCAGTGATGACTCGGGCATGCATGTTGATGATGGTCCATAGCATGTCATGGGTGGGACAAATGGACTTACCGACTGCTAGATGGACATCAATTCGATCGTTGATAAGGACAGGTACGTTGTACTATTCAATCAAGTGAGCTTTCAATTAATATGATTGAAGAAAAAGAAAACACACCTTGTCACAAATCTGTTTGGTGCGTCTGGCAACTTCGATGAACTGTAATCGGTCATAGAACGAATGAGCGCAGGATAAGCAGAAGGAACCAGAGCAAGATTGATTCCGATATGCTGACTCACTTCTCCAGTATCGGCATCCTTTTCTCTCACTTGGACGAGAGTCACTCCTCCTTGTAGGGACTGTGATGGTAATGCAAGTGATCAGAATGAGCCATGCGAGTGTAAATAGGACGATTTGAGCGCGGGGGTAACTCACCTCTTCAAGTGATTCATAGTAGTCCTAGAACAACACCCAGCAATACATGTCAGTACGAGATTTAGCATGATAGCACTGAAATGCAACATACCTTTCCAGGAGGAAGGAATTCTCTCCCAGTGACCAAGTAAAGAGAATAATCAAGTTGAATTCTAGGCATCTTTCACTTTGCTCGCAGACAGCTTGGACTTCTTTGTAGCACTGAAAGTAGCACTGAAAGTAGAGATGCTGAATGAGAAGAATCGAGGTGATAAGCCCAGTCTTTCCAATTCCATCACACCACCAGATCCGATAATTTCAAGCTTATTATCCGCTCATTGCGTGCCTGAACCCCCAGCTCCGAATTCACTTCCGTTTTGAAATGATGAGAGTCCATTGGGTCATGCCATAAGAGAGCAAAGCGAGATCTGCATGCATACACTGTTTGACTACTATGACTACATATACCACACACCTCTTATAATATAGTATGACATGACGTTCTTTCGAGTAGGTATGCACCTCTCCCAAATATCCCTGCCCTCTTGTTGCATCAAATAGTATTTCAACAGTCTCCAGCTCTTCGACGACCTCTACACTCCATCTCTTACAGTTACAACACCAATCCCACACCAACTCCGACAGCGCCTATCATCCCTATACCCAGCCCCATGGATCTACGATCTAGCTGAATAGCGTGTCCAGCTGATGATGTAGAACCCGAACTAGCTGCGGAACTTGCAGAACCTCCCGCACTGGAGGCAGCGCTTCCTCCGCCCGACGTGAAAGTAGCTGTCTGACCACTGGATGTAGCTGAACTACCTCCTGCAGTAGAATTAGAAGAAGTAGAGTTGGATCCATTCCCATTACCCACGAGACCCACACCGTACGCTTTGGTCGATCCTCCATCCAAGGCCCACTTTAGACCTGCCATCACGTGGTTGATAAATGTTTCATTTTGCCATGCTATAACAACCCGAATGAGACATCAGTATATACATTCTCGTAAAGATTGTTGTACATTTCAGATGATACTAATGAGATCAACTCACTCGAGTTGAGGTGTCCTAAAGAAGTGTAGAATGATCTACCGGGTTTGCTCACGCCCTCAGCGAGAGGTTGAGAAGACAACGGTTGGTCAATGTACCATGCTATAGGATGAGGGTCACCCATTGAAGGGTAATTGCCTGTCGAGGTGCCGTTGTCTGGTAGAACCGAAGAGATGATACTTGTCAGCTGATAAGATCCCTTGGCCTGCTCCGCACTCGTACGAGACCGCTGCCATTCTTTCTATCTTTGCGCTCGGATGTGCAGACTGCCGGTTATACGCTGAAAGTATATGGAAAGAGAGAGGTATAACTTACCAACGTAACTAGTTTCATCTACTGACATTATCACCATGGCACCGTTATCTCTGGGATTCGATCGGAAATAATATACCTCTTCTTGCTAGAATCATCAACTTCTGATTAGCCCAAGTACATATGTGAGCAGATGGATGGGGAATGTGACCCACAAAACTCCATCTATCCGGTACGTCAGCCGTAGCAGGATGTGAATCGTTCAATCTTGTGAAAGTCTACCATGACATCCTGAATCAGCAATGTTACTTTGTTTGATTTTGGTGGTTCATGACGTACGGCATCTTGTATAGGGGGATGATAATCGAATAAGGCTATAAAAAGGCCCATATGAGCTCGGAATTAAACGACAACTATCGAACATGCAGTCCACTCACCTCCCACTGCCTGCTGGTAATTCGTATCATTGAACAGACAGGCCGAAGCTGCATGCACACCCGTATACACTCCACCAGATTGGAAGAATTTTTGCAAAGCGGCTTGACCCGATGAGTCTAAGACTGGAAATGGATCATATCATGAATGATCGCGGATAGATCATCAGCGTCTACTTGATATTCAGGATTCATCATCCAGGTAGTGGAGAGCGTTTTGAACATTTATCAGTGAAGCTGAAAGATGACACTCAGACTCACCTTCATCCGAGTTCGAGACAAACATCACTCCATCATAGGTCGCCAGATTCTCGTCCGTAAATAAACTCTTGTCCCTTCACAGATCAACCAGAATATATAAGCTCTTCAGTCATATGACATAACGTTGAACTAAGAAAAAGGCATGATATGCTCACTCTGAGAAAGTGAATTCTACTCCATACTTCTGGGCATTATCACCCAAAACTTCTATAGCGGTAGGTATGGAATCATGTCTGTATCCAGCTGTTGCGGTGTATACCAGTACTTTCGGTGTCGATTGGGCTTGAGCTTGGGATAGAGTGGCCATGGTGATCAGCAGGGGTATGATTGTCCACATTGTTTTGACTATGAACAGTTCATATACATGGCCTTGTGAATCGATGTGTCAGATGGGCAAAAATATCTGAACTCATTCGCTGGGTCTGTTGACCTACAGGCCTGGCTTTGACCGAGGTGCAAGAGCGCAGACACGTGGGAATGATGTAATTACAATCAAGCTTAAATCAACTAAATCATTAGAAATAAATCATGCTGAAGACGTGTTCTTTATGAGTTCTGTATTGCGAGAGAGCTTCCATGCTATAAAGTAGAGGGAGAGGTACTCAAGTGCTATTTGGCCTGAGAGTGAAAGGCAGAAGACTCATTGACGAGATGATGGTCCGGACAGAAGAATCGCATTAGCTGAGAGGAGGTCCTTCCATCCCACGACTCCTTGACTACGGATGGCTCAACCTCCAACCTTCAATCCTCACAATCAATTCCACCCTTGCCCTGATACCGATACCGATACCGATCACTGAGTATTTAGCATCATATCATCACACGTTCACACGACGTGTTGATTTTTCTTCCTACTCAAGAAACACTAGGCGTCGCAAATATTTCTCATCTCCTTTCTTCTTCGATGTCCCTTCGAATTATGAACCATACCTTCATATTCAGTTGATAAACCTATTTCACCTTACAACTCAGTCAAACCATATATCATTCATAATCTCGTCTCAGCCCAAGCTCCACAATATACAAATTTACACATTCTCCATTCATTTGCTCGCCTACCTTCAGGCGAATGTTATGGGCATCCTCATCTCTCTTCTCCGTAAACCCAAAGCTCACTCGCTACACCAACCGAAAATGATCTCTCATCCTTATCCACTCGGTACACACCATGAGCCCACCTCTCCGCGCAACGCACCGTCCAGAAGTCAAAGTACACGTAGTATAGCACGGCATTTGTCTCATCATTCAGCCGCAGGGCGAACGGAGGAAGAAGTAGAGGGAGAGGGGTTTAGGAGGTTGTTATCTCCTTCACCTGATGATCAACCTTCTTCCTTGGAAAACACAGAAACAGAGATCATATCAACCAAGTCGAGATCTATATTGACAGGTAGAGATAATTACTATGGTACCAAGAGGTTGAGGAAAGTAATTAAGGTTGAGGGTGATTGGGATTTGATCAGAGAAGTGGATACGGATGGTTATGATAATAGTGATAATCGGACATGACATTCACGGTGAGCCAATCTCATATATAGTAGTCATTTGTTTGAGCAACAAGACTGATCGACTTTGGATAGATAGCATACGCGCACCGATATGGATTAGATAACATATTGTGCCCATACTCAAGAAAGTAACGAACCCTCATGACAAAACGTTAAGCCCATTTTCATTGCATGTTCACCTGTATCATACCAATCAAACGTCCACAACAAATGTGCTATGACTACCTACACACCTATGGAATAGACAGAATCACCAATGCATGATATACATAATCAAATTGCTAAATAGATTATCAGAAGATCGTTCGAAATGAAGTCGTCAAAATAAAATAAAATCGCAAATGTAATGGACTATACAATGAATAGGTTGTAAATCAGGCTCATTATAAATCCATCTTCTTTCCTCCATGTTTTGTTCGGTAATTATACTTCAATCGCACATTCTATGATTTCCCCATACATCAATTTCCTGAATACCTTTTACTCGTTCGATAATATCCTTCACTCGACCGACTGTCTATTCAATTACGAGTCGCTCGTTCCTCCCGCCCTCTTCACCACCGATCATAGGCGTATGTCCACCCTCGCTCTTACCGTATTTCTCAGCATCCTCCATTCTCTTCTCGAAACGAGCATTGGCAGGTAAACTCCATAAACTAGTTCGATTCTCGGGATTTCGATGAGCGTCGATCAAACCTTTACCGAAATCGTTGATGCACAGTAAAGAGAGGATGAATGTGGCGAGAAGGATGATGATTGAGAATATCGCTATAAAGTCAAGCTTATCGGCATAGGCTCATGCGAGTATGGATCTCTTTAGGGCAAGTGACAGGGATATTGATGATGTTCGTATGTCGTATGCAAAAGCCACTCACAGAAAATGGCCATAGTGATTTTGGTGTTACTGTACAGACCTTCTGTACGAGGTAGCCACAAGGTAGCAAGTTTGTAGCTGTACCAATACGCATCCGTTAGCAATGTCAGCGAGCTATTGACCGCAGCCTAAGAAGACGAGAAGATCACCACTCACATGAAATATGCGATTCCAGCTACCATCAATACGAGACAAGCTGCCATCATCCTATGAATTATATACCGTATGAGCTGAATTATTTTCAATCATCGAAGAACAGATTAACTCACGGTTTATTTTCTTTCCTTAGCGCCCATCCGCAGCCAAGCATGAACAATATCACGAGTGGGAAAGCTACGATCGTGATGATGCTGCATAACATAAAAATCAGTATTAACAACCATTTAACGATGATTATGAGAAGACAATCATAAAACGTCTTGAGTTCCAGATGTACCGTACAAGATAGAAGAAAGAGAGAAAGTGTCACGTACAATTCAGCTCGTTTGGCACTCCATGCTGAAGCCAAAATAAGCATCTACGAGTAAAACCCGTTTTAGCGATTAACTCGTACAGTATCCTGTCTACCAGGTGTGACAGGAGAGATACTCACAGCGGTACAGAAAGCGAGACCGAAAAACAACAACATCTTCAATAAACTGATCATCGTCTGGTAGTGACGATGAGCACCTACACTCTCCCAATCGTTACAGTCAGCGTGTTTTTGACCTTGCCAAAGAGGAAGTGCGAGATGAGAGAGATGGTAGATACTCACGTTTCAGCTCCGGCTGAGCGCCGACTAATCTAAATACACTCCAACCCCAAACCTTATGGATGAACTTGATTAATACACAAAATACGATCGTACATAACCCGAAGATTATGGGAGGGACAATCATGAGTTTTTGTAGAAGGTTGAATAATGAGTCTGGACCTGTGCATCTCTGAAGTGTTTGAACCATCCTGTATCAGTCTTCTATACCGCATGTTGTAACTGCAATGCGATCGCCGTTGTAGAAGCACTCACTTCGAAAGAACCGCATGCACCCGGAGCGTTATCGTTGCTTAAGGCATTCTTAGTTTGAGGTATTTGCAGGATTGAGTAGATCAACATGCAGAGGTTGAAGAACAGGTGCATGATGAGCTGCAATCATGGATTGTATGGGATTGGTCAGCTTTACTTATCGGTGATTGTTACCGGGATAGATGTATCCACCTGAACGATATTTCTGGCTCGTAATGCATCGAAGATGTACAATAACGAGAAGATTCTGATTGCATCAGATCAGTGTCAGTTCCTTCTCTTACATGACCACTGATAACCCTAAGCTCACTGAGCCATTATAAACACAGCCAAGTATACCGGTACTGTTTACATGAAGGGTGAATGATCAGTGAGTCACTCCACTAGATGCAGCACTTTCGTTAGCACTCTCACCCGTTCGTACTTTTGCATTCTGCGATTTTATATTGGCCTATCCAACAAATAGTGGTCAGCCAATGTGTGATTGTTCACGAATGAATAGTCAACCCGATACCAACCTGTACGAGACCGAAGACCGCGAATGCTATAGAAGTGATCACCACGGCTTCGAAGGCAGCTATATCGAGTGCATGAAACATTGTCATCTCGCGATACGTCTTTCTCGATGAAGAGCTTGATCTTGACTTACCCACAGCCATATACAGCTTCTCCAACCTAGTAGGTAAAGCATGCCTAGATTTCTTAACATGGTTCTGATAATTATCCATATTGGTCCTTCTACTTTGTTTTTCACCGGGTGAAGCTGATGAAGTTTCGGTAAGAGGCAATAATTCGTAAGTTGATTCTGTATCTGTTCTCTGATGACCAGAATGAAGATGATTATTCAGAGGCAGAGACATTTAGCAAGAAGAATTCAAGGGTTCTGACTGGTATGATATACAAGTAAGTTGTTAATCAAAGGATCTACTTTGGTTTTCACTCTGAATCCAGAATCAATGCTATGTCGTTTTTACAGTGATGTTGTACGTGTATCCGGTCAGTCGGAGCTTTCCTCTTTCCTTTCTCTTCCTTGTGAAATGACAATGACGAAGAGCCTGTCGTGTGTATGTGTGTGTGTCTGTGTGTCTGTGCATGAACGACATTTGAGTTGGTCGGTTCGGTGAACCGGTGCTGATTCCCTTGACCCCGCTCAAACCTACAGGGAGATCTGAAGATCAGCATGTCTTGGCCAAGCACAACTTGAGCCAGTGAGATCCGCCTTGATTGAGTACTGAGTAGATAGGCTCAGTTGCATGTGTGATTTTCGTGTTCTGCGTTGTAGTCGCACAGCATCACCTCAAGATTCCATGGATGACTAATCCTTTGTGTGTGCTTGTGCGTGGGTGTAGGTATGCTCGACTATCAGCGCTGGACTTGGACTTCCTCCACATGGAAAGCATCCGCGGACACCTGAGAGAGAGGTATCATGACGTGGATTAGTTTGTGTCGTACCTTTCTCTGTTGAGTGATAAGGGGTCGATCCAAGCTCCTCTTGTTTAACCGGTTATTGATTTTTGGATTTTTTTGTTTTCATAAAATTTCAACCACCTTCTTGGTCGATATCGTCCATTCTTGCGATTTCAACACGGGGAAGATTAGATAGCCTTGATCTGTAGATCTGTATAGTCAAGATGGTCAAATCAAGAGCATCGAGAGGTATTCTCCTGACCTCCAATTTACCTCAATTACAAAACCTAATCAAGGTAAGCAATCTTGTTCAACCCTCATGTGCTCAAGCGAAACTGACCTCTTTCTTTGGCGGCGGTAGCGTGATCCAGAAGGGTACAAAGAAGAGTTCCTCACTCAATACAATCATTATCTATCTCTACTCAAACTCCAACAAGTATCATCCGTTACTTCAACTTCGACAAGCTCAACGACCGATAAGTCAAACGAACTGTTCGGCGATTTGATAACGTTTATTAGTCAAGTCGCACAATGTTATCCTACCGAAACCAAGGAATTACCTTCCCAACTCAAAGGTTTGTTATTGGGTACAGAAGGTGGACAAACGGTCAAGGGTGATTTGAGGAGAACAGTGGTGAAGAATCTGGTAATGTTGAGGAACAAGGAGATTATCGACTCGATCGAGTGAGTGTTCGACTTTATGATCATGCTTCACTATCTCGCTGCATAATCACAGGGCACTGTTGCCCTATCGTCAAATCAGCTAACAAGGTGAAAATTCTGTATCTTTAGACTCCTTCAGATCCTTCTTCCACTCCTGCCTCAAGTCCCCTCTGCCTTACGAGGGGTCATCAGACATACGATCTTAACAGATATCAAGACCTCCAATCAAAAAACCAAGAATCACCGATTGAATAGAGTGGTGCAGAGCTTGTTATTTGGTATGGTTGAAAGTGGTATGGGAGCTGAAGTTGTTGGTGACAAAGGGAAGGGTAAAGGGAAAGAAAGAGGAGGTGAGGCCATGTGGGCGGTTATGATGGTCAAAGAATTGTGGAAGAAGGGTGTCTGGTGAGTTTCAACTTACCTCAAAAAGCAAATTTTCGTATATCTGTCTTGTCTTGTGCTCAGTGTTTGGGATTTACAATTGATCAACCTCAACACATGTAGGAACGACGCAAAGACGGTGTCAATAGTAGCTCTCGCCGCATTCCATCCAAACACCAAAGTTCAATCTGCAGCACTCCATTTCTTCTTAGGATCAGATAACGAAGATGCTGAGGACACCGATTCGGACGAAGAGGAGATCAGAGAAGCGAGAAGGGGAGTGAAGAAGATGGAACATCGTATGGAGGTTGGTAAGAGCGGTAGAAAGAAGGACAGAATGTTGGCGCAGATGAAGAGGGAGACCAATAAGGTGAGTTTCTTAGGTATTCTTTTAGATGGAGATGGTATCAAGTGAGAGGACGCTGATCATTTGTGTTCGATCTTTCGTAGAAACGAGCCAAACACGCTGCTGGTCTTGGCAACACACCTAATTTCCCTGCTTTGGAATTGTTACATGATCCTCAGACTTTTGGAGAGAAATTGTATGATAATCTACATAAGCATGGTGAGCTATAAATTATTTTGGTACCATCCTCAGTCGAGCTAATCTGCTTTGTGATCGTGCAGACAAAATCTATTCTCTGGATCACAAGATTTTGATTATGCAGCTCCTTTCCCGAGTTATGGGAACCCACAAACTCTGTGTCTTGGGTTTCTATAGTTACATCATTAAGTGAGTGTATGGATCCTCTCAACCAAAGGAAAAGGATAATAAAGCTAACATACACGTCAGATACCTCACCTATCATCAACTCCAAGTCACCCTCATCCTCGTTTCTCTCGCTCAATCAGTACACGAGCTCACGCCTCCTGACGTACTTACGCCTGTCATCCGAAAATTGGCTCAGGAGTTCGTTCACCCTGGTGTAGGAGCTGAGGTCATCGCAGCTGGTTTGAATGCCATTAGAGAAGTGTGTAGAAGACAACCTTGGTGTATGGAAGAAGATCTTCTGAGCGATTTGATTGAATATAGGAAGAGTAAAGATAAAGGTGTTGTAACTGCTTCAAGAGGTTTGTTGCAGTTGTTCAGAGAAGTCAATCCGGGTATGCTCAAAAGACGAGAAAGAGTGAGTTCACCCTACCACTCACACTCATCGATGTGTGACGTTAGCTGATATCTTGTGGTGGGTTAATCGACTATAGGGAAAAGCAGCTTCGATGGGACTTATCGGTAATCAAGTTCTTGCCTATGGACATTCCAAAGATGCTGCAGAAGGTATCGAGGGATTGGAACTTCTGGAAGAACATTTCGCTCAAATGAGGAAAGAAGCCAATGGAGGTGTATCTGATGAAGAAGGTTCGGATGTGGAAATGGCGGCAGACGAGGATGATGAGCAAGGATGGGAGAATTGGGATGTCGAATCCGAAAGCGGATCCGAATCAAGTGGATGGGAAGATGTTTCGTCAGGTGATGAAGATTTAGAAATTTCTGATTCGGATGATGAAGATGATAGAAAGAGGGACAGGAAGGAAAAGAAATTGAAAAAGAAAGGTAAAAACACCAAAAAGGATGATAGTGATGACGAAGATGAGGACGCTAAGATGGATGATGAAGAAGATGATGAGATGGATGATGCGAAATCGACTGTATCGGCTGCTACTACTGCTGTATCGCAAGATACCAAGAAGTTGTCTTTGCTCGCTCAACAAAAGGTAAGTTACCCAAGCGATAAAGAGAATGAATGAACATGCGGTACTAATTGATCTCCTTGTTCCTGTCTGGATGATAGATTCTTACTCCAGCAGATTTCGCATTACTCAATGAACTTCGTCTAAAAGCCGCCAAATCCCTAGCCGAATCCGGTGGAGGATCAGGAGCCAAACGTAAATTAGCTGCTTTGGAAGCTTCCAAACGACATGTTGATGCCGATGAATCAGAGAGGTTCTTAACTGAAGCTGAGATATTGGGACCTCGTAAGAAAGTTAAAGCGACATGGGAAGAGAGGATGGAGTTGGTTCAAAAAGGAAGAGAAGGAAGAGAGAAGTTTGGTAGTTTGAAGGGGAAGAAGAAGAAGGAAACTCCAAGTAGTTCTACGAATAGGGAGAAGGCGAGGAATAAACCTATCATGATGGCTTTACAGTGAGTGATAATACCATCTTACCATGATGATCAAGCAACTCTCATGGCTGATTCTTGTACGGTGTTGTAGTTCCAACAAGGTTATGCAGAAGAAGAAAGCTTCCTTGAGGGATAAACAAATCAAATTGAGAGCTGCTATAGATAAGCAGAAGAAGCTTAAGCATTAGACGAGGTAGAATTTCGTGTGGCTCTACCACTACATATGTATATAGGTCGATGTCCATTCTTGTGTACGATTCGATTCGACAGCTGCAATGCATGATTATATACATAAATACGTTTTACTTCATATCGTATACAGAGGAGGCGTGGACCTCAGCGTACTAATTACGCAGATTCCCTGTTTATCTTTAACTTGAGGACGAATTCGCATTTTGCGAATTAATTTTTGTTCTAACTTGAGCGATTTGTCTTCCGATAGCAACCCATGATAATCTCGTGACCTGTGCCGTTTCATCATCGACATCTGAACCGCTTTGGTTTTGAGATATCATCAGATCATTGAGCTCTTTATGGTTGTCTTGCAACCTTTTCAACTCAACTTCCAGATCGGATAATGACGAGGTGGTTGATAAGTCTTTGAGTTCTATATCGGACATACTGTCACGTTGATGCTTTACAAGGCCAAAGATCGAACTTTGATTTATAGTACGAGGGATATGAATTTGTTGAGAGTCTGAGCAGAATGAGTAAATATGAATATTACATATCCACAACATACCTCTTTATATACTCTTGTCTTTCAGAATCCCGTCCCACAAATTTGTATTCGCACTGTATAGTCAGTTTTCCGGGATATCCTTTGTGTACTATACCATCATTCCGACGATCAGCACTACCTCATCCCGAAGCAGGCTTCTTGCAAAGGATCTTGGGGGTTGGATCTACATTGCGGTCTATTGTATAAGTTCTTTTTCCCTCTATCTCCATTCAGCCTCCCTTTCTTCAGAGGACAGGAAGCCCCGACAGTAGATCATGCGGAGACAAGATCGACTGGCGGTCCGTGCACTCATCTTCCGTTTTCCAATACCGACATGCATATACTTTATTCAATGCGACACGACCCTTGTGTCTGATACAACTTCATTTGCTTCTATGACAGCAAGACAAGACAATTTCCTCTTGAAATTCTCACACGTATCGTCGAACATTGAACCACCACGCCATGACCATCCCTACGAAAAATTCTTCGGTACCTTTCAAGCAATCATCCACCAGTCAGTCAGTCAGATCTCACTTCCAAGCCATCATACGATATGATATCACTCACCTCACTGGGCGGCGCATCACTCGGACTAACAGTCATAGGCGGTACTTCATCCTGATCATTCCCCTCTTTACTTTCCTTCTTTTCTCCATGTTTATCACCTACATTTGGAACTTCATAATCCACAACACTCAACCTCTTTATCAATTGACTGATATTTCCAGATTGGCTTGGTGCCCTACTTCTCCTTCCTCCTCCTCCCGTCGCACTTCTTGAACTTGTACGTTGCAGTGGTAATCCATTCTCACCTAACACACCACTTCCCGCTCCCATCTCTACTGATCCAACAGCAGGTCCCTGTGTAGGCATGGGAGTCATGCCTTGACCGAAAGGATTAAACAAGAAGCTATTCGGTCTTCTACCTGACATACTGAAAGACATGGAATGTCCAGATTGTCTCCTCGATGATC
Source organism: Kwoniella botswanensis (assembly GCF_036426115.1). NCBI lineage: Eukaryota > Fungi > Basidiomycota > Tremellomycetes > Tremellales > Cryptococcaceae > Kwoniella > Kwoniella botswanensis. The sequence goes on along the minus strand of NC_088599.1, from coordinate 13,707,156 downwards.
TGCCCGTAGACGCTGAGAAGGGATTACCAAACGAATCTTCCGATAAGGCCGTAGCGGGCGTAACAGGAGATTGATCTCTTGTCCTGGGTAAAGATCTGTTTCCTGCGGCATTGGGACCGACAGACTTGCGTCTTTCGGGCGAAGCAGCAATGATAGATTGTCTTTTGGCCAATGGAGATGACGAAATGAGAGGAGAGAAATTCGCCTTGGGCGAAATCTCGGTTCGACCTTTTGGCATGGCCGACACTCCTTCTCCGTTGGATGGTATAGGTATTCCAGGTTCGACATGAGCCAAATTCGCATCGGGCATGGGTGAAGCGTGAATGACGACTTGTTCGCCCTCTGCTAGGCCGTTGACTCTCCATGATTCCTCGCCCTCGACGGGTTCACCATCCTCTTCATAATAATCTTCATCATCCATCGTACGCACTTCTTCTCTGAATTCTTCTATTTCCCGAGTGATGGCTTCTCGTAATTCTTCTATAGTGCTTAAGGCTTCCACTTGTTCCCATTTTGAGAAGATCTCCGGACAAGCGGGTTCGTCTAATTCGTCGTGATATGTTGCTAAGTATGGATGCGATAGAGCTTGCGTGACGTCTATACGCTGAGATGGGTCAAAGGCGAGAAGTTTAGATAGAAGGTCCAGAGCTAATTCGTGATATTAGCATTGTTGGCACTGGTTGCGTCCCAAGGAGTCAGCTCACCATCTGGATCAGCCTCGGGAAACAAGTCCACAAATTCCACTCGAGGCGAATGTGGTAATGTTTTGATATATGCGAGAGCCTACTTGATAGTCAGCATCGCTATTCGCTATTCGGACATGACCTTGAATCTTTGGGTGAGTGTTGCTCACTTTTTCACTGCTTACTCTCGCTAAAGTCTCATCGTCCGGCGTTCCAAGTATTCCCAATATGAGGTTCAGTTGATCAACATAACTATCATAATTCGAGCGTCGATCAGCGTTTGCCCCTCAGGATCTGGTCTAATAGCTGAGCTTACTCTTTTCCCTTGAACAATGGTTTACCGCCTAACAGTTCTGCTAGTATGCAACCTATGGACCATACGTCGACTTCGAAATGGACGATCAGTCATCGGTGTCAGACTATAGTAAAGTAGAATATGACTCACTAGCAGTAGTGTATCGTTTGTTGGAAAGCATGATCTCCGGCGCTCTATACCATCTCGTCGCGACGTCTGCAGAGCGTCTTGTCGTTAGCACAGATGGAAGGTAGTGCTACCATTGGCAAATGTTAGGTGATGAACTCACATTCCGTCAACTTGGATTCGGCATTCTGATCTTCTTCTCCAGTGACAGGTTTAAACCCCCTCGCCAAACCGAAATCACATATCTTCAATTCACAATCTGAATTCACCAAGAGATTACCGGGTTTGAGATCACGATGGATCACGTTGGCAGTGTGTATATACTAAAAAACAGGAAAGTAGTAAGCATTGATTAATGATGAGGAAGCTTAGAAGGTAGATATGAAGGATAGACGATGTAGAGGGGTGTGAGATATACATTCAACTCACTTTCATTCCACGTAATAACTGGTACAGGAAATATTGTATATGACTATTACTTAATGCTTGACCTGATCTCACTATCTGATGTAGATCCGCTTCCATCGGCTATATAATAGAACAGGTATATTGGTAAGCTTTTGTTTTATGAAGCACAACGTATGAGATCAAGTCACCTCCATATACAGATATCTGAATATTCAAAGCGGATCATCAGCAAATTTCTTGCATTGGACTGTGCTATACAAGTGACACTTACATCTCATTGTATCCTTCCCAGACATTATCAAGATCTATCAATCTATTCCCATATCACATGAAATCTTCGTGAGCTATCGTCTTTCTTCACGGAACGTGCAGCTCACCCAGTTAGATTCTCATGTCCTCCAAAATGTCTTAAAAGTGTTATCTCTCTTAAAGCCCTTCTAGCCAATATAACCTTATCGAACACCCTCGTTATGCATTTTACAGCTACCGGCTCGCCAGAATAGGTATCTTGAACATTTATGACTAATCCGTAGGCACCTTGACCTAACGGACGGATGAGCTTCCAACGTGAGGGTAGGTGAAATAGGCGATTGAGGGTGTGGATGGTTTGATAGTCTCTACAGTATTCATATGGGAATTAGCGTTGGACATCGTCGCACGATATGAGATGAATATAAGAAGAGGAGCAGAGAAAGTTGAGTTGGAAACAAGATTTTGAGAAGAGATCCAACCTACCTCTCTTTCAGTGACTTCTCACTTAATGGATGACCCTCTTCTTCCTCCTGCGTCTGCATCTTTGCTAATCCCACAGCCGAAGGCGTAGGTATGATCCCGTCCAAACCTCTTTTGGCAGCTGCTGCCATCTTGCTCGCTCCTGTCTGAGGGGTTTGATTCACACTGGGAGCATTCGATGCTGATAGCACATTTGGTTGAGTTATTGGTGTATGTAGATTACTATTACTATTTGGTAGACCTTGTACGGACGCTGAGGACAAAAGTCCAGAGACGGAGGTAGAAGAAGAAGCTGTCAAACCCTGTTTCGATAATGGATGAGTTTGGTTCTGTTGATTTACGCCTTCTTTGAATGCTGGACCAAGAGCTCCTAAAGCGAAATTGGTATTTGAATTTGATGTTGTAGGGGTAACTAAAGGTTTGCTTGAACTTCCACTTCCACTTGCATAAGACGACGAAGAGGTAGTGAGATCTGACGAGGTGAATAATGGGGCGGACGGTGCTCTGTTCACTAGACCGGGAGCTGTGATTGCTCGCTGGTGGGACGAGATACTAGTAGTGACTGAAGGTGAAGATTGGGAGTGACCAGATAAAGTGGGAGGATTAGGGCGAGGCGCTTGGGAGCGAGGGAGGAGAGGGGCGGTAGGTGGAGTGAGCGGGGGTGAGGATGACATGGTGCTCCAATACTCTAGTGGTCGATATGTATATGCTGGTTCGGGTTGTTGGTCCGTATGTCAAGATTCAGAAGAGTATCAGGACTGATCTACAATTCGCAGATCCAGGTTGCAGTTTGACTATCACTGTCCTAAGACATACAAGTGAATCATTCCCATGTACTATGCACGACTATCCTTAGAGGTATTACGTGCTAAACTACGTTAGAGATAAGAAGAGTCGTGTGGTGCCCCTATACTCGTATGATGATAGGCGAAAGTGAAAGGAAGGGAAGGATAAGGATAATGGTGGCGGATCGTTGCAGGTGTCGACGTGTGTCTTTGTCTTGCTATCACGGTAGACCAGCTGAGAGTGAGAGTACACACACAGAATGATATGAACGACGAATCGAAGAGGAGAAGCAATTGAGATGGGAGAAAAGTGAGATGTAAGTTTGGGGTATGGAAGTAGAATTTACAACCGCCGGTTTAGGGATCACTCCATTTGAGAGCAACTTTACCGGATCAACCGATTCTTGTTACGTTGACAACGTTTCTTTGTTTCTTCCACGAGCAAGCTAAGGGGGAAGGGGGAAGCGTCGATCACTAGCACTTGATTGCTCTCCTCTTCGGCGTCAGAATTCAGGAGTCCGAAAACACCGAAAATACAGTGACGGTTTTCCCTTGAACCCATCTCAGGGTATTCAAACTGCCTGCTGTTAGAGATCAGTCGGGATTACCCATGATCAACGATCAATAAGGAATGTGCTGGCAATATTTCTTGCTCATGTGAACGATAAGAGGGTATCACTTACATATGTTAGATAGTTGAAATCTTCGCAGCGTACTGACCTAAACAAAGAATGAAGAGGATTCGTACCGCGAATAAGTCCATGTCCGTGAAGGATCAACACAAGAAAGTCGGTGTATGTCATCACGTTCATTTTGAAATGACAGCTGCAGCCTTGGGGGTTATGTGAATTTCCAACAGATCAGCAACTTTCTTCCATTTCTCCTCTTTTGTCTAGTACTAAGCCGCTCATCAGATTCATTCACCATTCTCAATTTGGGGCGGAATCTGAGATGAGGTAAAATACCCCATGCCTGTATCCAAGATTGACTGGGGTCGCAGGTATTCCCTGGAAGTTTGTCGACTGTATTCAAGTTCATAAAGATGGGAGTGTGTAGCTAGTGATAGTGAGACAAGGGAGGAAGGTGACGTAGAGAGATTGAAAAGCAAGTATAACTTATGAAATGAGGGTTAATTATTTCTCAACCGCTGGCCTGTGGATACCTGTAAACTGGTGCTAGTCATATCATCCCGCAATCCACAATCACCCAAACAACAACCGCGTACAACGAATACAACTAGCGAGAGTCCAGAGGATATGCATACCTCATTCGTAGTGAAGAGTGACTGGTTCCGTACGAATTACACGAACAGTCGGGCAAGTGGGATATGACTCCCATCCATACCCAATTCGGCTGATCATGTTTAATGGTCTTCCTTCGCTCATAGGCGAATTATGAGGTCGTCGATCCAGATGGAAAGTTATTAATGACCTGCACAGGACCTTTCTTCAATCGACGAGCCCCAAAGAGCGAGTGGAATTGACTCTTTTCCCCTTTCCCGATTCTAATAGGCCACGCTGATGAAACCTGAGAATTTTAGCATTCACGGATGGCGAGGGTAACCATATGTTCTTCTTGGTACGCGATAACCTCGGCGGTATGTCTGCAACAGCTAAGAAATCGCTGGATGACCCGGAGAGAATTTTTAGCGTCGTTCTATGTCCCGATAGTATGTGACGCTCTGTCTTCTTACCACCCGGTGTGTCTAGAAGACATATCATATTCGCCATACCTCGGAGCTTATGTATTCACGGATGGTACCGTGACTCTCCTTTCAGGGCTCGACTTGGTCTTTAATGATGCTACAAACGCATCCAAAAAGACTACGATCAAGTTCCAATTAGACGGTTACTTCCTGTGGGATTCCATAAATGAAGGACGATTCGAGCTCGATGGAAATGTAATTGGTCATATGATCACTAAGAGGTATTGGACATAAACAGAGGTGGGTCAATCACAATCGTGTATTGATCTTATAAGTCATTACATGGTCTTGGATTAAAATGTTTGACCTAATTAGCGTCACATACGACTCAAAACAACCGGATTGAAGATCGAGCTGGACCCTCCATATATCGCTGCTACCGTCATCTGCATAGACATTTTAAGAGGTCATATATAAGGAGGTTAGGGATGAGAGAAGGTCCAAGGCAGACTATGAATCGTTGATACGTGGCGAAATGTCTGTACAGACATATGTTCTGATAAATACACTGCGTTGTACCGTTTATGTTTTTAGTAGATCTGATGAAAACCACAATACTTTAATCCTTCACTTTGATCCTTCACTTTCATCACCCTCACCTTTGAGCTGAATTCCCATGCCTGATACTTCAGACGACATCGTATCGATCACTCCAATTGGGAATGAAGGTTGCATCAACATTCCGTCTTGTGCAGAAGGGGTATCAACTACATATAAAGAATCATCTTCGTATCGCATAGCCCCCAACCAAAAACAGATGAAACGAAACGAGAGATACAACGGACATGTGGACGTCCGTAAGGAAAGCTGGTATATATAAGGACATCATGGTGTAATAATAGCTAGGAGTTTTGGGCATCAGATTTATCCAACAGATGGAAGACCTTCTTCTTCTTCTTTCCTTCTTCTTTCCTTCTTCTTTCCTTCTTCTATTCTATCATACTTCGCTCTTCGAGCTTCAACAATGAGCTCTCGAATGATCGGACTTCTGACATCTCACAACTGGTAGAAATTCCGCTTTTAAAATTCATGATCCCAATTTGGATCGCCCCCTGCCCTTCCACTACCATTCGAACCAGCAGGTCTACCATTGGATCTTCCACCTCCGGCATTACCATTCGATAAACTAGATTGTGAACCGTTATTTCTCCAAGAGTTGTTGTTATAGTCATTAGGACTATCATTTATCCAATCAACTTTCTTATTGTTTGATTTCTTGTTCTTAGATGATCTTCTCTTGGATCCATAATCTTTACCCCACTCTGGTACGTCCGCATCTGTAGCTGCTACAGGTGGATAACCGGAGGATGAAGCGTTGGAAGACCTTCGGGCTGATGCTCGCTGCAGTTTGTTTCGTTAGTTGACCATTCTGAGATATGAAAGGGTCACCTGCCAACTTACCTCCCATCTATCGCCTGATGTGCCCGATTTACCACGTTTGTAAGATCTGCCGTCGCCTACTGTACCCTCGAAATTGGCTGGGTAATGCCAGTTCCTCTGGTTCGGAGCTTGGTCTGTAGGGTGAGAATCAAACGAAAATGACTGACATTAGTCACGACTCTTCATTGCCTGGAAAATGAATCATCCTCTCCATATATCATGATGATGAACCTCGGTGGTTCAACCGTGCTCTGAGGAAGAAATCATGATATTTTGTATCAGGACAAACTCACCCTCGTTGTAATACTCCTCATCATCATTTGTCCATAACCCTTCATTCCTCCTTCTTTGTACTTCCTCAGGATCAGACCTGATGGAAGGATCGTAATTGCCACCTTCCTCACCCTCTTCCAACTCTTGATCTCTAAGTGTCGAATGTGCGTTCCTCTCGTCGAATCGTTTGGACCATTGATTCTTCCTTGCTCGTCGTTCTCGGTCGGAATTGTCGACTAGACCGTGCTATCGACAGTTATGGGAAATTCAGCGAATGTTCCTCTTTTCTCGTCAGAGTCGCAATAGTGCAGGATTTCTCAGATGAAGAGAAACTGATTGAGGGATATGAGGCACCGCTTGACCTACCTTGATTGCCCATTTGGGTGTACGAGCTCTGTTCTGGTTGTTTCGTATATTTTGGATATAGAAGCTGATCAGGGAGCATTCATCGGTGAGCCACGCTTTCCCTCTTGGTGTTCTGAATCTGTATCAATCACAAAACATCTCACTCACTTATGGAAATGACAAGGGAAATCTATGGAACATCAATGTTTAGCAATGATAACGAACAACGATTTGACATATCGCAGATAAGACTTACATCCTAAGATACATAGGAAAACGTTGATGAAGAAATCTTTTCCTATACCGAAACGGACCGCTACGGCTGTATAAGAATCTGTCAGCAGGCGCAACAAGAAGGAAACACCCGGAATGCAGGTGCCGGGAGTGAGGTAGCAGACGATGCACAGCTTTACATCGTACTATCTGGCACGATCTCCTGCTCGTTTGACAAATTGATGCCTTGCACCATATTGACCCATCTACTTCTGCGAAAAACATTTAGGCTCACCGATCGGGGGTAGTAGCAAACCACACAAGAACAAGAAGAACTGAAATCCATGATGTTTCTTAGGTACTAATGAGATCTTCTTCGGTAAATGATGGTTCATCGACATCTTGATAAAGATCTATCTCTATGTACTTCTCTGTATATCTTGATGATGGTTGGTATGGCAGATGAAATGACTGATCAAGATGGATCAAGTAGAAGATGTTGGTACGGTGTGATATGAGAGATGGAAGATAAGTGGATGACGATTTGTTTATGACGAATGCGAAGTATCCTTTGGGATGTTGTGTTTCGGCCCGTCGGAAATCCAACTTGTACTGACTGAAATCAGACAAAGGGAGTAAAGAGGAGTATGTTTCACTTGACTCTTCCTTTCTGCCTGATGAGATGAATCAAGGTGAATCATGTACACAAAAGTAACAAACGTATTACAAGTGATGGGTCGTGTATGAACATTACACGAGTGGATGAGCAGCGAGATGCTGTAAGAGTAAGCTCTCGGACCTCGGCGGACAAACCAACAGCCATGTTATCAGTGTCTTTGCAATTGCCACTTTGGGTAAATAAACATATATCACGTGATTGGCCATGAACCCTGTTCCCGGTTACTGTAAGGCAGCTGAAAGCTGAACTGGATGAATGGTTGCCTGTTGCATGCACACTCGGATTATAGCAGACTACAGCAAGCAAGCCTGTACCGCGTACATACATCCCGATAACATACAATTCATTGAAGGAATGGGGCATCACGATCATCATCAGTCTGGCCGCGACCTGAGAGATGGAAGATGGAAGATGACTGTACAGGTGATTGTCATCGATGGTCAGCTTGTTCGCGGGCGAGCTACCAGCCGATGTAAGGTGAATGGGGATGACGTAGATCAGGCTGACTGTACTGAGTACTAACAATGAACAACGCGACTTACTTTGTGGAAATAATGGATATTCCTATTCCTGTTCCTCTGGTTATGTGCCTCCTCTCACCGCACTCAACCATCCTTTGGGTTCTCACGCATCAAGAATACAGAATACTGTTTCTCACCATATCACCCAACTCACCCATCTTTATCTCGTCTCGATGCCTTTTCCTTCTTTCTCTTTCTTCCATCACCCAACCCATCCATCCACTTCTTCAGTCTCATCCCTACGTTCTCACATCCCCGCTGCCAACGGACATTCGAGTCTATACACCATTATATTAGCCCAATTCACCTTGATGTCTTCTCATCCTACGTCTTGATCCACCCATGCCGTCAAACACACTGACGACAGTCATTCCTGATACTGCTTCTCTTGTTACTCATAAAGCACTATCTGTATTATACATCTTTTATATCGGACTACCGCTCAAGATAATGAACGCTGTTGTAGATTCTATCTCCGAGGCTGTCCTCGCTTCACCTTCGACCCCACCAGGAGGGAAGAAGAATCAAGGTAAAGCTGATGTCAGCTCGGGTCCGGGTGGCAAACCTGACATCGTCTCCCCTACTGCTACTTTGGTCGATACCTCCTCTTCATCTATACTCACCCGAGTCGATACACCTCATCCTGAAAGATCAGCGCCAGGTAGTAATAGAAGAGTCTCAATCTCCGCTGCGAGTCCCATCATCGCTACTTTCACTCCCGAAAGACGACCTCGTCAAATATATCAATACGAGGAGCAAGAACCACACAATCTATCCGACTCGGAACACTCAAACGATGGGAACGAACCCCTTCTCAGTCCTTACCAATCTGTCAATCCCAATAACACCTTCGATAGTACCGCTACCTCTGGTTCAGATGTCAACATGACCACTATCTCCAGTTCAGCCCCTGAAGTTTCCTTCGGTCCGCAAGAGGTACCTTTCCCACTTCTTCAAAGAGAAACTCGTGTCGATGCCCATAGTACTCCTAGCCGACCTTCAGGTCAAACTTACCAACCTAGATTCAGGAATACAAATACCCCTCCTGTAGTCATCAAACCCATCACTACCGAGGAAGTACAATCCACCTTCAGAGCTGTCACAACAGCTACCGCAGTGGTCTCAAGTGGCGACGACTACGACTCCAGACTTCTCTCCTCTTGGAGGCGAGAACAGATCAAAACTACTCGCACCGCGAAATTGATGGCCGGTACCACTCCAAGACCCATTCCTACTCTTCATGGGCCTCTGTCATTACCTTACGCCAGAAATCCAAGGTAGGTTTCTCTTCACCCATAGCGTCTTCTCTGGTATATAATTCCGAATCGGATCTTCAAGAGCTGACATCTGATCACATCACATAGTGGAGTCGACGCCACAGTGGCCGACGAATCAGCTTATCTCTCCCACGTATTTGGTCTTCGAGCTGCTGGAGGTATGACCTTGAATGATGCGGATATCAAGACTGCGGCAAGACGGGTATCTTCCGGTACCCACAGCAGCGGTACTACAACAAGTCGATCTGCCTCAGGATCGAGTGGTTTGGGAAACACTACCAAAAGCAGTCAAGATCGAAGTGTTCTGACAGAAGGTAGCAGCTATAGCACTGCTGGTGGTACCCATCATGCAAGACCCGTCGTTATCCGAGATCCATACCAGAACATTGGTATCAAGATCAAAGGCGTTCCTCCTAAAGAAGGTCCAGCAGTACCGCTGATCAGGGATTCGAGGGTAAGTGAACTCCACACATCACCTAGAATATAACTCAATGCTGACCCGTTTTTCTACCCGATCAGACCAGCACTTCCGAAGATAAGGAGAACCTCGATCCTTCCTCCAGCAAACTCCGAAGAAGGGCATCCGAGACGTCTCTTCTCGAGCCTAGGATTGGTGACGCTGTCATCGGTCCTTCTCGATCCCAAGTCAACCTTCGCGATCTGACCAATCTTTCCCCCATTCCTGGCTCACCCGCAGAGAACGCTACCCGAGATCCTTTCCGAGTACTGTACGATAGAGCCCTTACTACTAGTGGCCATGATTCGCATACCGAAGGTCTTCTTCCAGTGCATCCTGAAGCTACTCATTCTGGTTCTATCAAAATTCCGACGTTGGTGCCCATCTATTTCAACCCTACTTCAATGACTTACGAGGTGGCTGTTCCTCAACGAAGCTCCTATGAAGATCTACATATCAATACACCGCTTGGTGTGGTGACGCCTCAAACCCTTAAAACCTCTCACGCTTCCACTGTGCAACCCAGCAAAGCTGACAGTAGCGATAACTGGAGAAAGAAAGGGGAGAACGCCGACACCGACCAAGCAAGCCGAACTGGGCTGGTCGTACCTGCCAACACACCCACAGCTACACAAGAGAACAATGCGGATCCTAAAGGTTCTAGTGCCGAAGGGGATGTCATGACGATCGATACTCTATTTGAGAAATTCCATACGATTGATGAACAGGTGAGTGATGCACTCTCTTGAAAAGAACCTGTGATGTAGCTAACGATTGTCGATAAGCCCGAAGCTTCTACGGACCCCACACCAAGCGTGGCTTCTAAGGCTTCTACTAAAAGGGAATCCGCCAAGCAACCGGGACTGAAGGTGAGTTTCGTTTGGCGCAAGCAGTATAATGACCTGACAGTATTTCCGCCAGTCATCTAAGAGCAATCCCGCATCTCCTAAAGGCACTTCAGTCAATGTCCTTGGTGAAAGTACCAAGAAGCTCAATGCCGATGCTCCACCTTATTCACCTTCCAAGACTGAAAAGCATAGCAGCTCTACCAAGAAGAGGCCTTCGTCACCCATCACCACCAAAGGAATGCCTACTCCTTCCAAAGCCAACTCGTCTTCTGCAAGAGGCACACCTGGTGCCGGTAAACTCTTGAAGAAATCTGGAGGCGGTGAAGAAGAAAACACAGGCAGTCTCTCTACATCTGTGACTTCGAAGGAAAAGGGAAAGGCTAAGGCTGGGAAGAAGTAGTCTTTCCTCGACTTCTCGTTTTTTCATGGGTTATAATATCGTTCGCTTCTTTCTTTCTCTCGACATCACTTTCATACTCCCTTCCATCGTCGCGCATTTCTCATCCATTCATTCTCTTCTTCCAATCAATCAGCATAGCACAAACGAACAAAACATCCACAAAAAAAGGAAATAAACGTATTTTTAGTTTCGGGTTAGATTTCATTCATCAGTAAACATTTGTACCTGTTGCGAACATCGCAGTCAAAGCATTATTTCCATAAAATGCATTTTGTCATATGTCCAAAATTTTTTATGATGGGATGTCTCCTCTAAGCATAACTCTCTATATGTGGGATAATAATCTAAATAGAGAGGAATATAATGAGGGTTCATTGAATAAGATGGGTATCCTACCTTGAACGTTTCATGTTGGCTTACTTTTTGACCCCCTTGATCGTATAAGAAAGCGATACGAGGGGGCTTCGAAAGAGCCTGGTGGCAGTGGTAAGGTGTAGATAGAGCAGGTTCCACTTGTAAGACTGAGATTCGTGAATAGATGATCTGCTTCTTCTTTGGTCTTGAGGGATATAGCGAAAGAGTGAAGTGGCATAGATGATGCATTTAGCACTATAAGGAAGCTATCGCAGTAAGATTAGCAAATATAACAAGCAGGACAGAAAAAGTCACTTACCATACAAGATACAACGACTTTAGTCTAAATACGACATTTAGCAGACTACACTACACATCGTTCTAAATTTGGGATGTTTAATCAGTTGATGAAGATGTCTCCTCATATTATACCCTTGTCTCATGTAAATTGGAGCTTTCGGTGGAAATATCAAGGCTAGATACTTTGTTATATTTCTTTTTGTATACGTATGCTGTTGGCTTACTTTTTGACCCCCTGTATTTGTAGTAATGCAAATAAGGGGGCTTCGAAAGAGCCTTTCATTTGTAAATGATGAGTGTCGGGTAGGAATTTTAGGATGATGAGGGGAAAATGAAATCTGACAAAGCGCCAATCGTCGTTGAATATTATATCAGTAACTGGGATGAACCTCTTGGGAGATCGTCTGATAAAAAATGCAGAGAGTGTGCTTGAACGTTATTTGCATACTGAATTGGCATCATGAATATCCTATAATTCAAAATGAATCATTATCAGCTTATTTTCCTTCCCTGCAGAGCCAAGCCAACATCAAGTCGTCCATATAGCAAGTGAACAAGTGAAAGGTAATGACGATGATAGTTACTCACCCAATTACTATTACTACCTTACAATCTTCTAGGTTTCCTTGCTCTCGTCCCTCCAATCTTAATCTTCGTCCTATCTTCCACCCTCGTAATCAAACTCCTGATCTCCTGACCTTCTGGACCACTCAGAGCAGACGCAATGGCTTCTCGTCCCATACCGAACAGTCCATTGAACGAAACACGAAGTTGTAATCTCCTATTGGATGGAGTGGTAGTTTGATGATATTCTAGGATTTTCTCAAACATCTTGATAGAAGCTTGAGTAGCAGCTTCGTAACTTGACCTTTGACTGTTTTTGAACTGTCTATCACTTCCTCCCGATACGTTCGTGAACACCGGTCCCAGTCCATCTGTAAATGAGAGAACGATGTTATTTCGAGTCGATCGGACATGCAGAGTATGAGTAGGGACAAGATGTTTATTGTTATCGTTTGATTTATCCGTTTCGGCTAGCCACCTCAATCCTGAGCCCTTGCTACTTCTCGCTCGTGCGGGCGAGCTAGGAATAGGAGTGGAAGCGAGGGTGGGAGTAGGGATAGTCTTGGTAGAAGATGTAGGAGAAGGTTGAGGGGTAGGTATAGGTTCTGGATTTTGATTAGACGTAGAGGGCGACTCGTGAGATTCGGTGATTGGTTCTGAAGTGGGATCTTCTTCTAACAAGGTCGTGGTAGTGGTTGTAGTTGGTGTGGAAGGAGGGAATTGACGTGGTCGAGTGAAATCCAGACCGTGTCGTGAAGACGAAGCGAACGAGGCTGTAGAGATAAAAGTGGATCGGGATAACCGAGAAGAGGTGGAGAAGATGGTAGAGCGTATGAGGGAAGCCATGCTGGATCGTTTTTGAGTATTATCGTGAGCTGTGATTGTTGGATCTGAGGTTGCAGGTTTGAGGTATAATGTGATGGAATGTTGAGAGATGGATAGATGGCACTTTCACCTCTCACTCAGCTGTACAGGGACGGACTTTTTTTCGAGGAATCGGAAACTCACGTGACAGCCACAAATGTGGCACTTCAGATACTCTCAAAGGCAGCCTTAGCTCTGGTTTCTGCGTATACGAGCAGAGAGAGAACAAGGGATGCATGGCAATGCAGGTTCGCAGAAGGGAGGAGATGCGAGACGAGGCTTGATAGAATGGTGTGACGCTCCATAATGCGTCGCTTCTCATGGCATGCGCTCCTTTCATCGTCGTAGACTCTTTCGCTTAGCGCCGCAAGATCTTTCGCCAATGTACCGTGTTCGTTGCTTTCTCTATCTCTATATATAGTGAACGCATGCGAGGATGACTTATAATGCATCTTGCAATCGCTGCATCTACTTGAAAGGCCCTAATATATTTCTTGCCTTGCAGCTCTATCAGAATGGAGAGATCTGACCAGGTGAGTATACATATACAATCCCAATTTGGAGGAATCACGTTTATGAGATTGTCAGCCATCGACTCGAAGTGGCGAATGCCCTTCTCCTCCCGCTCGGTCATTATCTAACACTAGACATGACCAAACTCCCCAAGCCTCCAAAGATTGCAGCCGTAACTCATACGGCACATTCTCGGACGTTGTCAAGGAACAACCCACTTTTGGAAGTCCAGAGGATATGAAATATCAATTGAGAATCTCGCCTCAAGGAGAGACTTCCGAAGGGGCGTCTACGCGACGGATTGCTCCATGTACCTCGCCGTCCGAAGTTTCACAAGGTGACTCAGAGGAATCTGATAATGTCGCATGTGCAGCTCTACACGTCCTATGTTAAGGGGTAATAGAAGGCATTTGGTTCCTCTGATGTGATGCATTCATGAGTTTGAAAATACAATTTTTGATAATACAAATTATATTGATGCCTCTGCTATAATACGATTGAAGTACTTTGATGGTGTACCGTATGAGTTGATTGTGTACGCGGTATCAATGCAGCCCATCTTGAGTTCGAGTGCATCAGGAGCCTTCTCAGAACGCTCCAGAGAATTAAAAGTCGAGATCCCTTCACAAGAGAAGCATGGTAGAATCCGTATGGCTGTCTCGAGCTTCCATCAATCACTGAAACCTTCTTTATGTCTGGTCTGGACTTTGTCATGACGCCTGTAGCTTATTTATTTGACAGTATGAAGCTTGGATGACTTCATTTTTTTGCTCAGCATAGGTGAGTTTCGTTCTTTTGAATTGGCAGAAGACCTTGTAAATAGCATGAACTTCGCAGACTACATCAAGGTTATGTATATATATCGAGGTATAGATTGTAACACGTTGTTAGGGAGGCTCATAGTGATCTGGATCCAATTCAATCTGCATCTTCCACCAAGTCACTTACCCATTTAGTATGAGTGTTGCGCCGTTTGATCAGAACAACGATGGAAATTCATCATCCGTCGACCCCGGCAAAAACGATCTGAGTGGATTGACCTTACGACCCACTACCAGCCATACAGCTGCTTCCACCTCCGCCAGTGGCGATACCAAATACATCTTCAGCAAGGAGGAATTATCATCCTACGTCAATACACTAAAAAGACAACTTGGTAAATTCACCTTAGAAAACGAAGCTCGTAAAGACACCGTGCACGGTCTGGTGAGGGACTGCGAGACGATCACAAAATCAATACGAGATTGTTCTGCCTCTGACCAAGGTCAACAGAAGATTTCCCAACTATCCGAGTCTTCACAGGACCTTTTGAAGGTAATCCAGAATGATAAAAGTGATTATTTCGAATTCCGAGATGCGATCAGATCCCTTCGAGAGAAAGTGGAAGAACTTGATTTGATCCCAAAACAAGAAGTCTCACTTATCAACTTGTCCAGAGATCGCTCTCAGGGGGACAACTCATACACAGGGTGTATAAGTGATTTCTTGGATGGATTGGAGAATAATGAACTTCCCAACGTTTGTGTTTGTGCGGCCGGGTGCTGTTGTACGATCTGCGCAGTAAGCTTCTCAGTCGCTTCGGCGCTATTCGTACTTACGGGCAATTCAGAATCCTTCTGGTCTCTTAGCTAGGATATGTAGAAAGTCCGATTTTCGGCGGCTTGTTGATACTATTCTACTTCGTTGGCGGGAGTACCTCCCAATGTCTCACAGACATGCAATGATTTGAGCGCTGGAGTCGTATATGACCACCGTGACACGGTCGAATCAGTACGAATGCGCCACAAACTTGTAAACGTGACTGTAAGTTGTAAGTGCGTGAGTGAATACGCGAATCTACAGGTGCGGAAGGCCCGTTGAGAACGGAGCTGTCAGTAACCCACGCTCGTCCGATCCTGATTCCTGCTAAGCGGCGATCTGCCGAAGGACTGGAGCCGTGCATTTGGATCAAAAATAGGACGAACTTTGACAGTCGTGAACAGTTGATCATAGCCCACATTGTGTCATCCTCAATACAAAACCTACCAAATCACGAAATCTCGGGTACTGAAGACCAAATCAGTCCCTGCATCGTACGTATAATGACCCTACCAGTCCTTTTCACTTCAGCCAGCAAACGGGTTGATCTCGATGAACACACAGAAGGCTTCGCCGCTTCCAGGAAGCCTTCAAAACCACAACTGGACCCTGCTGCTTCAGCCAATAGTCGAACTGATGGCAATGATCTTACGTCGATCGCGGCAAGTGCTAACATCGCTCGAGATATCTATTCGATCTATCACACCGAACCGGATTGTGCAAGGTGGACAAGGCAAATGAAGAATTTTGCCGAATCGCTAGAGAAATACAATCTTGACGATATCACCACAAAGAGATTATACGAGGATGTCAATAGAATTCTGCTTTGCTCCGACCCAGGTCAACCAGTCTCACACTTCATCTCTAGCTCTGAGAATGTGGTGAAGTCTATTGGTGAGATGGAGAAGAGTCTGGAAATACAGAAAATCTGGAATACCCATTTGGAAAATACCTTCAACCAGCTTAAGAGGAGTTTACGTACCTCACAAGATACTAAGCCACCCCAGCATGTTTCTGTCGATCCAAACAATGACCTCATCCAGAGAATTTCGGATCTATGGGATGACCATGAACACTCAGCTCCCGGATCAGTATTCGATATCATCTCGAAGAGAAGCTTGGCTGTTTCCGCTATTAGTGTGGCGGTTGCAACTTACCTTGTCATGGGTGGGAGGGAGAGTACAGTCTAGTATGGGAATGAGGATACTCGCAACGGTTGATAGTGTTTGTATAACATGAGTACTGAAATTGAAGTTTGCCCCGAACTGGACAATGGTGATGGATTAAGCTATGATTCAACGTACACTTTGCTATGCATAAGAAAATACGAAGTGAATAGATTTTCGTTTGCCATAAAAAAAGGAAAGGATTAGTTCTTGCTTCGCGCAATGACAAGCGGTCAAAGGAGAGCCTCCAGATCTTCAGAAATTGTCGCAAGTATGCTTCGTTCCCTTGCACTGATATTTGCTCAATGTAGCTTTCCAGCTGCCAACAGCACTGGCAGTCTGTAGTCTCTGTAGTGCCGTGGTGGTAGGGGGTCTAACGGCTTTCATCGCTAGGGGGATAACAGCTGCTGCTGCTTCTCAGACTGGCCTCTGATGACGGTATTGATACCACTGAGTGGAGCGCAGTCGCTCGAATGTCTATGTAGAAAAGGAAGTATCATCCGTGCATGATTCTGTGTTACATGTACAATACAGTTCAGACACATTACACAAGGGATGTCCTGTACTGTCTGTGCCTTACGGAAGCGAGTCTATCGAGACTGTACCGCTTTCAGTCTGTAACCTTTCTGTCGCTTGGCGATTCTTCGCTGTTTCCTGTCTCCGACTTCTTCAAGGGGAAGCTACGAATCTGCAACACTTCTCATCCTCAAAGCGAGGACAGAAGAAGTATAGGGGAATCTGTGAAAGGACATACAGTACTCAAAGGATGGTTCATGGTCTAAGCGGTACAGACACTGACACACTTTCCCCTATAAAGAGCTGATCTATCTCGTCTTTTCTTTTTCTATATTCTGATTCTTTTTTAATCTATCTCGCAGTCTACAGCTAAATAGATATGAGTGGTCCCGACACTATGTCAACGAACGAGGGTCTACCGAATCTGAGGTCCAAAGGGGACGCCTCCATCGAGTTAACGACGAATGACGATCGAATGACTTTGGTATTCCGAGAAGTCGCTAGTTCCGAGCCAACCGAGAATAGTCCAAGATCGCTTGTACTGAAAGACCAATACGATCATCCTCTTTGTGCATTCCATATCGGCACGGCTCCAACCCTTTCGCCAAGACTTGAGGAAGCGACTTCTGCAGGATCGGGAACTGTTCACGAAGGCTTTCATCTGAGTGAAGAAAAAGGAGCATCAATCTTGACTTGTGATAGATGTGACAACAAGCTTTCCATCTTGGATCTGAATGTTAATCCTGAATTAAACAAGATCTCACAATTACTTACCGGGATGAATTCTAAAATTTCATCTTCATCTGTACATATATCCAGATTGAACATTGATATCAAGAGTCTACAGAGAGAGATTGGTGAATTGAAATCTCAAAATAGTGAACTTCTCGCCGAGAAAAAATCAAAACAATCCCAAAGTCAATCAGACCAACAAGTCTCTGTGATCAGGTTCAGAGATGATGACGATGGTCTAGGTTGGGAAGATCCTTGTTTACATTGTTCACAATTACTGTGTTACAATGCTTTTGTCGAGCATGACCCAAAGGCTCTAGCAGTCTGCAGTATCAGTGGAGCGGTAGTGTTCGGTGCAGCTGCGTTCGCCATTGGAGCTGGAATCAGCTCTGCAGCAGATGCATGATTTTCATCCGACCATGGACTCCGATCCTCTAGATAAGACGGGTCACCTCAGATCGTACAGCATTCTCTCTGTTGAAATATCCGTATGACATAGCATATACACGAATGCATGCATAGTCCTCTTATGACCCTACTCTTTCTTCTCCACTTTCCCACTTTCATCCACTTTGATCTGCTCATCAAACTGCTTCGCTTCCTCTGAACCTCCAAACCCTTCATCCCTACTTTCCACCTCTTCCTTCGCAACTTCCTCATCTTCTACAAAGCTCTCCTCTGACGCAGGTAAAGCTCCATCTTTAGATCTTGATTTGGATTGTAAGATATGGCGAGGGATAGGCGATTCACCTCTGATAGCCAAAGTCGCACCTGCTGGATCGGTCGTGGGTGATGCAGACCATGGAACGTGGATGGGATCTACGTTGAATCGAGGTCCGGCAGCTGCGATCAGACCTAATCGACGTTCGTTAAGGACGTATTTGATCCTTGCCATTGTCTTTCGGCACTGTCATATTAGATTACTAAGTGAGTCATATACCCTTATCACTGTGACGGCAGGGACTAGATCGACTGTCTTCTTGGGAATGAGAAGATTGATTTCGGTGATACCGATGTGTGAACTCACTCTGAACGCTCGTTTGGTCAACAATTCACCATCCACTCGATGTCCGATATTTAACCTTCTTCGCTCTTCCCTCTGAGTAGCCAATACGTTTCTCTCCTTCAGTAGAACATACCATAACGTATGCAAGTCCTGGAATGATTTTTGTCGAAGTTCAGCCGCTGTCCATGATCGACCTGTTGATGTAGTGAAAAGGTCAGTCTTATAGTTATCACTTCACACGGATAGAAGTTTCGAAGACAGATGATCAAGAAGACGATGAGGGATTAATGAAATTTGAAACCTCATTGGTCAAGAACACAGAGATAACCACAAACACTCAATGAAGGGATGCGAATCGCAAAAATATGTAAGGCAAGACTCACCACTATGTAAATTCGCATCATCCCTGATAAGAGTTTCCAAACTACCCATATCAGATGGAGATTTATTCTGCGAAGGTGGGATTCTGGCTTTAGCAGCGGTAGGTAAATGGAAGAACTGCCATAAGGGGTGTTTGCCCCTTTTGTTGGAATCTATATTATCATAATATTCTTTTGGAGGTGGATAACTCGGAGGTTCGGGATCACCATTTGGTAATGCTACTGGGATTGATCTAGCTGGTCTTCTCGGTATGATTTTACCCTTGGAGGTATGTGTTGGTCGGGACGATTCGACAAACGGACTGGTATCTACCACTTCTGGCGTTGGGATGGGAGGTTCGATAGTTGATACTGAGGGTGGAATGTGTCCGTGAATTGGAGGAGTGACGGTAGGTCCTTGGTGGTCGATCTGCCGCCCTTCGGTGTGCATGTATCGTACGAATCGGGTGAGTCGGGGCAGACGCGACATCTTGGCTTGTTTGGTCGATGCTGATGCTATGAAAGTTGATTTGTAGTCTATATGTTCCATGAAAATACCAAGATTGAGATTGAGGAGATGAATGCTCGAGGATGGATGGGATGCATCCAACATTCTCGGATAAATTGGCGAAAATTACACCCAAAGATATTCAGGCGATACAGGGTCATACAGTGGCACTGTAGCTGATCACCACCGCCTAGAAGATGCTCCCTTTTGATCAGATATATGCATACAACATGACAAGTGTAGCGAACGAGATGAAAGAGGATGCTTGTCATCATTATTATAGCGCCATAGATTGGGGCCGTGTTATGGATATACCAGTAAAATGCTAGGCCATCTCATCCGCCGCATACAATTCCCACTCATCCCTCACACCCTTCCCCATATCTTGGATCGTCCTTTCCCCATCTGCAGACTGGAACCCTCATCAGCATCTCCAGGTCGATGGAAACGGTCAAGACAACTCACAAACCATATCCTTCTGACTCTGCAATTCGCATATACCCTTACGTAGCTTATGCTCGCGAAGGTTCCACCAGGTAATTCTGCCACTTTTCTTCTTTTTCTGCTATCTTCACGGTCATCATCATCATCTGAAGCATGCCGTTGCGGTCTAGGGAGGCTATGAAACAGTTGGATCAATGGGGCCAAATGAAGGGGTACATGAAACCATGGTGTGAGCGTCGAAGGATTCTGTTGAGGCGGTTGTAAAGGAAGATGGATCAATGGTGGAGAGCGATGAGGATGCACAGTTGGATTCTTCTACCAACACATTTAAATCATAAGCTCAGGTCATAGGATAGGGTCAGACATTATGGTGATGGCTCACCTTGAAACTTGAAAGTCTCACTATACCTTCCCTACCTCTATTGTCCACTATACCGACTTCGAAGCTCATATGTCTCCTACCCAATCTTTTCACCTGTAGTCCTATCCAAGGTAATTCTATACCCAATGGAAGGACTCCATCATCCCTTGCTTTCCCTTTTTCCAGTCTCTTTCGATATTCGCTCAGCGAACAACCAGCTTGAATGTAAGTTTGCCGAGGATTGGAAGATTGGATATGCACTACGTTGTGTAAGATACCTCCTTTCGCTCGAGCGTGAGGAACGGATCGTGAAGAGCCAGGTGCTTGAGCTGTTGCGTGATCGAGCAACGAGGCTATATGTGAGTCTTTGGAATCGTCGGTCACGGGTTGGAAGAGGGGAGAAAGGGAAGGAGACGAGGTCGAGGAAAGCAGGGTCAAGAGGGGAGGCTAAAGTAGATGCATAGTGTCAGCTTTGATATTGAGCTCCAGTCGATTGCCAGCTCACTTGTATT
This sequence comes from Kwoniella botswanensis, assembly GCF_036426115.1. Taxonomy (NCBI): domain Eukaryota; kingdom Fungi; phylum Basidiomycota; class Tremellomycetes; order Tremellales; family Cryptococcaceae; genus Kwoniella; species Kwoniella botswanensis. The sequence continues at coordinate 13,686,252 of NC_088599.1, read as the reverse complement.
GATCCTGATAGCAGAGACATCTTGACTAGTCACTCGAATCTTCGTAGGAAGGGTGAAGAAGAGGAAGGGAGAAGAAAGGTGTTGACCAAACATTGAGACCACCTCCACTCGCTTGGTCCACCTCGAACTCATCTTCCCTATTTCTCCTCTGTCTCTCTCACATCTCGTCACATATCGTATATCTTCCCATGATTCTTCCTTCATCCATCAATCATCGATCAGCTTCTTGTATCCTTTGTGACTCATAGACTGTTCAATGGTATATGAAGGGAAGACGCCATCATGTCAATATCCAATCCATCTCACTTATTGATCTCCCGCAACTCACCTCGTTCACCCGCGCATCCTCAACTAGCCCACGCATCCACATCGCGGCATCATCATGCTCATGTCCCCTCTTCACCGCTTCCTTCGCCCAGGCAGAACTTCCTAGGTAGATGGCATCAGTCTCACTCCGCTGACGAGATAAGCTCTTCGTCATACAACACTAACCGTACACAAAGGGAATCGGTTAGAGACGGGTTCGAAGAAGATATGTTGAATCGACAAACAACCTTAGACTCCCAAAACCAAGAAGAAGGAGAAGAAGATGTAGTGATAGATGTGCATCCTACTTTTCTACCTGATGCAAGTATGCCAGGTAAAGTTAAAGTGATAGTGGGTAGAAATGAATTTTACTGTCATAAGGATGTATTGTGGTTTGCGAGTCCATTCTTCCAAGGTCTGTTACAGGGAAAGTGAGTTGACTTATACATCTAACCCGACCGTATGAACAAGCTCATGTTGAGAAAATTTCTGGATGATTGGTAGCTGGGCGGAGACTACTCCACATACCAACCCTACCACACCCTCCTCATACGCTATAGACCTATCACCTACACCATCTGTCCATCTCCCCTCTTCACCACCTACTGATACAGATCCACCTAGTCCGCGCCATATGCCTATACCTGATGATCCAGTCAATCAAGATGCCGTAGACCTCGACACGGACGATACCCACCCAAGGGACCAATCCGAAGTATTACCTCTCAACAATGAAGACGAACACCATATTGCTGTTGATTCAACGATACGAATCAGAAAGAGCGATCTCTATATAGACGGTACGGACGATCCTAGCGTAGCAGATATCTTGAGGGAATTGAGGGAACTACCTGAAACTCCGGATGGAGTCAGGGCTATATCAGACGTACTGGAAGATAACCCTCCAACATTAGGTGAGGTCATATCGGGACATGGTAATAGTGTTGCATCGCTATCGAGATTGACTATTCAACCTCCTCCTCCCGATGTGCATCTACCGGACAATTCTACTCCGCTCATCTCACCATCTCCTTCTATCGAATCAGCACAGACCGAACTTGCACCGTCCCATCAACCCAGCTCAGCAAGACTGTCTATCCGAACTACCCGAACAAGATCAACTATACGTCATTCTTTCTCTTCGGGGACAGGGATGGGTATGAAGAATACAAAGTTGGAAGCTGTTGTTGAGCTGCATGAAGAAAGTCCAGCTGCATTCCATGATTTCTTATTTTGGGCTTATCCCCAGTGAGTAAAGCGGATCTTATACGATTATTGCCGAAGGAAGAAGGCTGATCGTATTCGTAGTCTGGAATGTAAAGTAACCTGGACAAATGTTGAGAACGTAAGCTCACCCACTACAATCACCCAGTCGGACTGCCCTTGTACTCTGGAGTTGACGCAATGGTGTGTTCCGGGTACAGCTACTCTCTCTCTCACTCAAACTTATTGTACCTGCCCTTCAGAAATTATGTGAACATTTCCTAATGACTCACGCATCTGGTAGACCAGTCATGGCGCTGTGTCTGGCCGAGGAACATTGTAATGCGGAATTGTATAGGGAAGCGAGTAGGTTCGTGCTTGATCAGCGTGAGTACAAGTACTTTCACTATAGATACGTTATAGCAGTGTATTGAGTTGTTCTAATCTTGCTTTTTTGTTTTCAGCTTCTTGGGACCATAATGAGATGCAATATCTGAGCTCACAGACTCAACTGAAATTATCCATTAGGTGAGGATTGACACAAAGTGTATAATTTCCAATCCACGGAAACAACTGATAAATATGATCCTATTCTGATTTTAGGCGAAACTGGTTCTTGGAGAGACTTTTGAAACTGGCCAGTATAGACGTAAAAAAGGAATATATCTGTGTGAGTGGTTGTGGTCTAACTTACCAATCTCCACAAGCAAATCTAGCTGACGTTTAATGATATACTGCTTAGCGAGCCGACTGTCCAGACCCATTGAGGTGTCAAACCCAGCTGGACGAGAAATGGCGTCAGGCGTACGCGGCAGTCACTCGATATGGTCCACCGCAACCTTCCGTAGCGTTCAGGTGAACTCTTTATTCACCACCCGATATACGGATGGAGAGCTGATACCAGTAGGCGTAGATGTCTGAGACAGCTTGAGACTTTTCCTACGAATCCTAGTTTGGTGATGTCGCATCCTCTATGCCAGAGTGCAGCCAAGACATGGGTGATGAGCTGTACGTTTCCATTCGCACATCGTTTCCCAGTTGTTTCCCCGACCTGATCAAGGGCATTATGCTGATGCTGAACTGATACTTCACCAAATGGCTCAGTATTCGACAGGATGTTTCAACCAAAGTTGGTTTACTCAAATCCAGGTACTGAGAAAGTGAGTCTACTTTTCGATAATCTCGCTCGCTCGATTAATCTTACCTCAAACCTCCGCCCTCCGCGCTCCGATGGCATACATTATAGCTGATTGATCTTGTATTCATCACAATCTGCAGTACTGGTTATGGATCAATATGAATTGATATACCACCTAATCTCAAAATGAAGTAACAACCTATCCTCAAGTTGACCTCTTTCGAAATAAGCTAAGCTAAGTAACGTAGTTGTAATTGTTCCATAAATGTAGTTGTAAATTATGTATGTGAGTATGAGACTTTGTATAAGAGTGAATGAATACATCTTCTCATATTTTTCGATTAACCAAATACACCTAGTACAGTAAATGTAAATGTAATTACAAGGAAACGAAATGAATGTACAAGAATTTCAACGATGAAGTCTACCACATATAATTGAGAATAACTACTCAAGTATAATACACATATAGGTACAGAAAGAAAGAAATAACAAAATAATTCAAAGAATCTTCCTTGTCACCTAAACTATCCGGATCGCGACGTACTGATGATACAGGTCTCAAGTTTCATTTCCATTGCCCAAAGGAGCACTTTATTCTTCTTGGACCGCACCATAATTCCTAAATCTATTCGAAGTGTTGGTGTTTGATCTACTATAGCCCTTAGGTCTAGTTGCGACCCCAGTCCCACCATTCTGACTTAACTTCGAGTTCGATCGTGATCTCGTTCTTGTAGGATTGAATCGTACAGAATCAATTTGACCAGAAGGGTCATACACTTCATATTGATATTGAGGTTGAGGTTGAGGTTGCGCATCTGGACCATTCTCTCCAACCACATTGACATCCGGAGTCGGAGTCGTGTTCGAGTCTGAATTTGGCGAGGCTTGACCACTCGTTATATTGGAATTGGAAGTACTGGCTTCAGCAGCAGTTTCACCTTCATACCTTTCCCACTCATCTTCCCCATCTTCATCATAGAACCCATCTTCTTCCTCTTCTTCATCTTCATCATGGATAATTTCCAAAGCTCTTCCTTTACCCTTCTTGATCAACTTATTACCCATATTCTCACCGTTCTCTCCTGTAGATGGTAACGAGAGCACAACACCCGAATCAATCGCGTGATACCTCCTTCCACCAATTTCTGACCCCTCAATAGGAGGAACTTGGATATCCCTATCGTTTCTTCTGTCAGTGTCGTTGAATATCTCTTCTGCTTCTCCCAGATCTCCCAAATCTTTCTTAAATACTCTTTTCAATCCCACAGGAATCAAGACAGCTACGACCACCGCGAGGAGACCCAGGATATTACGAAGAGAGAGGATATGGAAATCTGCTGCTGAGGTCATGGAGTCTAGGGATGAACCGATCGTTACATGAATTACAGAGACGGGGGCGATTCCTACATATACAGTATGTCATCAGCATTGAAATTGATAAATGGAGCGCAAAACCGCTCACCGATGAAACAGCTCGACCAAAACATGAACATGCCAATACCCAAGTGCGGCGCGACGAAATTCGCTACCCAGTGAGGCGGGAAGGGTGCAATACGAAGTACGAGTAGGAAAGCGAATATACTATCCCAAGTTACTTTTTTACCTTTTTTTGGATCACCCATTATTTTTGTTCGCCATGTTTCGACTCTTGCTCTGTAGAACGGCATAGTCAAGAGGGGAGGGGCGAGGAGAGAGGAGAGGGTGTAGCATAAAAGTGAGCCGAAGGCGTCGCACTGTTAAAACGAGGACACGTAGATTAGTACTCGTCTTGGTACATAGTCAAATCGGTGACTGCAACGACTTACCAGACAACTCAATAACAGGCCATACATTATCCCATAAGCTGCTCCGAACAAGATCGAGATATACATTGAGCCAGGTAAGGTGAAAGTCTGAACGAACAGGTAGGTGACCACTGCGCAAGCCAATATCCGGAGAGGGTAGAGTTTCTTGTATTTCTGGAATAAGGTGCTGTGAGAACAGAAAGGGCAGAATTGAAGTCAGTTATCTTTCATTCTCTGTGAATGCCTTTTCTCGGACGAGCCATTCTCTCTCTCCTTCGATCGTATTCTTCTGTCTCCTTCCCATCCTCTCCTCTTCCTCCTGCTCGCTTCTCCTTTCAGTCCCTTCTTCTCTCATCCCCTTTCCTTCCCATCTTCTCCATTTTCTCCTACTCTGTTCTTCGTTCCCGTCCCTTTTCCTTCTCTCTATCCCATCCCATCCCATCCCACCCTTACCCAATTGAACAAGCACAACAATCCACTCACTTTAAATCCTGTAGATCCTTAAAACTTCTAGGCAACTTAACCAGCCCTCTATCTTCTTTATCCAATTTCGGCATCCCGAAGTAAAAAGTAATCACGACTATAATGGTGAAAATCGTGAATAACACAGAGAACTTGATGGCAGTTATGAAATATGGACCTTTATACCATTTTGGTTTTTTCGCATTACTCAATAATCCCGTAGTTTCATCTGCCCTATCTCCATGATCGTCCGGAATACCAGGTGTAGATGATGCTGATACCACAGGATCATCAAACAGTTCACCTTCCTCTGCTAATGACGATGTGTTGCTATTTGTTCGCGATAATGGTAATGATTTCATATGGTTTGGTATTGCCGATGAGCTTGGTGAATCAATATTGATTATTGTCGAATTGGGAGGTTGAGGATATTGTTTATGAAGGTTGTTGTTGGTTGATGGGGATGAAGAAGGAGGTAGAATAGGTGAAGAGTATGATGGAGGTGGTGGAGTTGACATTGTCGGAAGTGGGTATGTGTATGCTTGTGATTGAGATGAAGGATAGTGTGATTGAGATGAGGGATAGTATCTATGATAATGTATGATGTACGTTGTCAAACTCGGTGAAGCGGGATTGGGTTGGAGTAATCTAAGACAACATAAAGAACCACGTATATCTATCTACCACTGTAAAAGGCTTGAAAGGATGTCTGTGTCTTAGGCTGAACTTGACTTTCACATCCATGCGAACAGTTGAATTCCTCTTCCATGTAAAGGTTCGCTATCTGAGGTGGAGATGCCAATGAGCGTATATGTATGTGTATGATGATGACTGATGATTGACCATGGACTACGTTGACATACAGTCTAATACTTCGGCCGCGCATCTGATGATGATGGTAGAGGGACGATTTCACTTGGCAGTAAGTGGTGAGTGGTTCGATCAAACAACAACATACAACCCCAGTCCCAGTCACCCTGGATTAGGTAATTCTGGTACTTACCCGTACAGTGGCAAATGAACCCAACATGGCATTAAACCTAATCCAACAATTAGAAGATCCCTTGAATCTTAATGCATAGATGGATAAAGATGATGGTTTTACTACCTACAAAAGGACTATACTGCCTATTATAACAATTAACAGAATGACGAATACACCGTTAGGGAATGAAATGAATCCCATCGAAAACCCAACAACCAAACAAAGCCATGGATCAGTAAGGTGTGAAGCTAAGACTTTACCCACACCAGAGGTAACTTGAAGTGCATGACCGGGGTGAGTAGGAGAAGAGGTAGGAGAATCGGTACTTGAAGAGAAAGTGGGACGAGGATTCTCACTTCCGACTACACCTTCACCGTATGCTCTGGTCGATGCACCATCCAAAGCCCATGTCAGACCTGATAATAGGTGATTGATGAAGGTCTCGTTCTGCCATGCTAAATATGGTGATTATCATCAGCTGACTGTCATGTCGAGTATCCTTTCCAAGGTCGGCTCACTCTCGTTGGAATGTCCCAAAGCTGTGTAGAAAGATCTTCCAGCTTCAACTGCACCTTCCTGAAGAGGTTGACAGGTAGAAGGAGGGTTGATATACCATGCTACACGCGAAGTAAGCCTTTGACTGTGTGTGTGGCAAAAAAAGAACATACCGATCGGATGGGGATCTCCCGAGTTGGACGTATAGCTCTCATCTGTAATATATTCAAAAGATCTGTATCAGCTATTGGACCAACTTTGCATGGATCAGCGCAGCGGCCTCACTGTTATAGCTTGACCCATCGACTGTAAGAATGACGACCACACCGTTATCGCGAGGATCAAAGGTGAAGTAGTAGACTTCCTCAGCCTGGTATGAAGATATTAACAGCTACTTCACTTTGTCGCAAAAGATTAAGCTGACTGTAAGGTCACTTACAAATCTCCATTGATCAGGAATATTAGCAGTGGCAGGGTGACTGATATTCGATCGTACGAACGTCTGTTCATTTATCCATGAGCTGAGATCCCGGTTGGAGCCTACGTGGATCATTCAGCTCACCGCGTCTTGTATAACGGGATGCCATTCGAATTGTGCTATTATAGAAATCACTTAGCAGCTGTCATTGGGTGGACACTTAGCTGCAGCTGTACTCACAACCTATTGTAGCATTATACACAGAAGAATTGTACAAAGCGCAAGTCGATGCATGGACACCGACAAAGTTACCGCCTGATTGGATATATCGATGAAAAGCCTGTTCACCTTGGTCGTCGAGTGCTATGGCGGAATGAAGCGAGGAAGATTAGCTTTAGAAAAAATCTTCCTTTGGCAGCATTTGGTAAGGAGCTGTATATAGCATGGTACCCACCATCACCAGTGACTGAGATGAACATCAATGCATCGTATTGTTTGAGATAATCATCCTTGAATGACGATTTATTCCTGTTACCCAGGACAAATGAGCTGACGTCAGCTCGACGATGATTAAAAAAATACATATATACGAGAGCTTGGTGTGCCACACCTTGTCTTAGAAAGTGTGTTGGGACTGGAATATATAGGTAAAAACGAATGAGGGGACAGAGGTGTAATAAGAGGCAGGGAAGAAGGACGGGAAGGTGAATACTTGAACATCTACCATGTCCCTTCCCCCTCATCCAGACAACAGAGACAATCCCTCAAAACTCTATCTTTCAAAAGTCGATCAAAGAATTTCTCCACTCACTCTGTAAAATCGAAATCCACTCCCCACCTTACGCCCTCACTAACCAAAACGGAGATAGCAGTTGATATTGAATCATGTCGGAACCCATCCGTATAGGTATATACCAATACCTTTGGGATGTTCATCGGTGTGGAGGGATAGATCAGGTGGTCTTCATTTGATGAGGCATACACTCCGTCGGATGCAAGGGATGCGTGGGATTGACGGGTGAGAAGGAAATAGAGGAATAGGATTATATGGAAAATTGACATCGTCGGATGAACACACTCTATTTTTAGTCGATCAGTGTACACTACAATGTTATTTACTGTGTTGTATTGTGTGACTTGGGGGATCGCAATCGTAAGATACACAAAACACACTGGACACTGTGAATAATAGTGAGAGCGGTTGGTTGTATGACTGTGTCGTGGAGAGGGAGGAGAGAAGAAAAGGAAGATGGTGGCGATCATGTATCCAGGTTTTATAACTTACAATGGACATGACTCGACCATCGTCATCATCACCTTCTTCTTTGACACAGGTCTGTGCGTCATACAGAAAACTAGTTTACCAACAACGGTCCTCCAGTCGACACGCACAGACCACCAATGACACATGATATCAATACATATGACCTCGGTTCATCCTCCTTCTCATCTACATAGCAATACAATACATAGTCATCATCCCAGTACCACTCCCCTAATTGACATCAATATTATCAATCACACCATCCTTGTTTCCTTCATGATTATAGCTTCCTAAGTCATCTTGGAATACGAAGGCGAATCTATCGAGGTGTATCACATATCGTACACTTGTCTTTCGCACTCTCAGGATTCTGTAACATGCACATAGGACACGTCCAAGTACCTTCCGTCTTCTTAGGTCCGAAGCCACTTGCAAATCCTGTGAATCCACTTTGACCCGAAGTTTTACCGCCACTGCTGGATGTTTGGGTTGATGCGGGTCGAGGAGCATCGCAAATCGTACATTTCTCCTTTGCACTATCGGGATTTTTCAACATACATGTCCCACAAATCCATTGATCATCGTTCTTCTTGGCTTGTTGTACTAGAGTCGAAGTGCTGGATACACTGCTTGCTGCCGAACTAGCTTTAGGTCTAGGTTCTTCACAAATCGTACATTTTTCTTTCGCACTATCTGGATTCTTCAACATACAAGTCCCACAAGTCCACTGAGTTTCAGCAGCAGGAGCAGTCACCTTGGTGGTGGAAGATGCTGTTAGGCTGAATTCGAAAGTAGGTTGATCCCGCTTTTTGGCTTCCTCCAATACTTCCTTCTTCGGAGTGGATTCCAATGGTCGAGGTGGTAAAGTAAATGTAAAGAAAGGTAAAGCTGGTTTTGATATCTTCAATGCGGAATCTTTCGCGGAGAGGTATATTCTGTTCAAATCCAATTTACTATTCTCGCCAGTACCAGGCTTCTCTGTGACCTCTCTTCGTTCTTCTTGCATTTCCTCGTCAGCAGGCGAAGGTGCAGGAGATGGTTCGTTGAATGAGAAAGTAGGTTTAGGAATAGTCCCCTCACCTGAGGATGACGATTGTTGAATGATAGATTTCCTCATGGGTGAATCGAATGCGGACGTATCGACAGCATTAACGGCAGGTTGTGATTGAGGTGGAGGTTGATTGTTGAATGTGATTGTAGGTGGACTGAAAGGTTTGAACGTCTCTGCTGCTGGAATCTTGGCTACAGCTGCCGCTGGAGGTATGGGAGGAGCTGATACGGGAGCAGGAGCAGGTGTAGGTGCTCGAGATGATGAGGCTTCAGATTCGTCGACAAGCTCGTCAATTTCTATTATATCTTCATCCGGCGTGGGTGTTTCGACTCTATCCTTACTAGACCTAACGGGGCTTCCAGCCTTTTCCCACTATATCAATGACAAGTCAGCTATAAGGATTACTGAGGTCAATCAGTTAAGTCAACCTTACCGGTTTCACACCCTGGATTCTCTCAATGGTGGTTAACGGCTTACTACCCTTCATAGCTTCTTTATGCAACTCCAATTTCGCCGCAGCACCTCTCGCAGGAGTCCTTCGTGCAGGTGAGAAGGAGCCCTTCGATTTCCTAGGTGTAGATCCAGCAAAAGCCGTACTGGGTACAGTGAGAGGTACAGCAGGTGCTGGAGAGGGATTGAGGGAGGTTCGATCGTATGGGTTGAATATGACTGGTTCGGCTTTTCGAGTAGGTATAACAGGTCCAATCTCTTCATCTATTATATCCATAATGATCTCCGCAGCTCTCTTTTTCCCCGCTGCCTCGGCCTCAGCTTTCTTTCTAGCTTTCTCATCAACAGGTGTAGTAGAGGTGACTGATCCGGGCGACGAGATATTTCGACTTAACGGTGAAGGTCTAGCCGGTGTATGTGAAGGAACAGATAGTTTGTTTTTACCCTTATCATTTGCGGAGGGGTCCGAGAAAGCTGAAAGAGAAGGCATTGAAGCGCTTGATGATAAACCCTTGCTAGTACTAGACGTATTTTGATCGACATCCATGACTTCTTCCTCATCATTTGTTTTGCGCTTTTTTCCTTTCGAAGTATCTTCTTCCTCAGCTCCAAAGTTGAAAAGAGGTTTCAAATTTGATTTCTTAGGTTGAGGAAACATCCTTCTTGGTGACATACCAGGTCCAAGATATCTCTGTCTATAAGGACTAGATTGATTTATCGACCTAGGTGTGGTTGAGCCAACAGAAAATACCGTACCGGGTGTTTGAGCATTTCCATTTTCCGTCCTTTTATCAGGAGTATTGAATGATGCGAAAGATTGAGATGATTTGATCGCCGAACCGGAGGGATAAGATCCAGCTGCCCATCCACCATGTTTCTTTTCTGGCGGGGTTTGACCAGGTAGATGAGATTCAGCTTTCATATTTTCAGTCAGAGTCTCGATAACTCTGAAGTCTTCGGGAGTCATCTGTTGACCCTTTTTGGCTTCTAAGAACGCTGTTAAGGCCACTGAAGAAGCGGAAGATGATAAATCTTGGGTATTGGCCGGCGTAGTAGGTGCTGGATTGACGAAGGAAGAAGGCAAGGGTGTTCTCTGAGGTAATGCCGAGCTGCTGAATTCGGGACCAGCGAGCGGCGATCGGGGTCTTTTGGTTGATGCGGAAGGTATTTGAAGCGTTGAAGATTGGGATAAAGCAGGCATGGAGGGTGATGATTTAAGGAAGTTGAAATGGCCTGGTGCAGTAGGTGTAGAAGGTTCAAGTTGTTTGAGTTCGGAAGATGAATTCTATTTCAACGAAAGAAAGCCTTGATCAGATTCACCTCTTAGAAGGAAGAGCAAAACTCACTTGAAGGGCTAATCTATTCAATTGCCTTTTCCCACCTAGGACTTCACCTTTATTCCTCCAGCTTGCTGCCCTCTTGTCGAACTCATCACCTCCTCTGCCGGCTGCAGCGGCCAGAGAAAAGATATCCTGACCTTCCAACTTGGATGGTGGTTCACCATTCCATTCATCCTCTGAACCCGATTCGGACCTTTGGTCGATATCCACATCCGGTACTCTCACAGCTAATTCATTGGAGGTAGAATGAGTAGGAAGGACGGCAGATGAAGACGAAGTTCGCGTGAAAGGGGAGGATACGTAGTTGACTATTGATTTGAGTGTTGCAAAGGGCTATTTGCGAAATCAGACATGTTAAAACTTACTTCTGGGATTAGGATGAGAAGATGATACGCTCACAGTCATAGAAGCCGATTTCCTCAGCCTGGAAGGTTCAGGTCGAGTATAAGGCGTTCGAGATAGACGTTCGGATCGAAGGTCTCGCTGAGAGGATGATCGCTCCATCTTGAAGTTATAGATTGATTAGGTATCGAATCAATATTGATGTCGATCGAAGAGGGAGTTATGCTCAGTTGGGGAGACTTGCTGCTTCGAGGGGTCGGAAAGTCTTCCAGTGTGGTACAGTATTTTGGTATATGAAGCCACCGAAGCCACCTCTTGAGACCTTATGTAGACTGTATGCCGTGCCGTGGGTTCTGCCGCTTGTTGTCTTGTGGTTGTGTTGCCATGCACTGATGGGCCCAAAGAAGGTTGTAATGTAGGTAGGTCTAGGTCGACTTTTGACGAACGAGGAAACCTAAAGCTCTATGCCACTTATATGCTAGCCCCATTTAGACACGTGCTCCGATCGAGGCTTGACGCGTAAAGCAGAGTTGATGTCACCCTGGTCCATCGACGGTCGTGAAACATTACAAGTTGTGATTTTCGATCCATTCAAGTCATTGTATATTCCCCTTTCTTCTTTCACCAAGCACATCACCGACATCATGGGCGGTAAGTCAGCTCAGCGATCCCCCGCAATTTTCTACAGCTGACACGTTACAAACGTATATAGACTTTCAAGCGAGAAACAACATCGTCAAGAAGAAGAAGCGCGTCGTTCAATCCGACGACGAAGAGGATGAACAACCTGTCAATGGCGCTTCTTCTTCCAAAGTGGTAATGAACAGCTCACAACCTGACAAAAAGTCAACAGAAGGTCAGCTTCTATTCTCCTAATGCCATTGCAGAATGGAGAAGTCGCTGATGCATCATCAGGAGAATCCTCACCACCACATAAGAAACCCAAAACTTCACCAGAGAAGATAGCCTCGATATTCGCCCCAGCACCTAAGAGAGTTGAGAAACCCAAATCGTCATCTGAACCTTCCAAATCAACCTCCTCCTCGACAGACAAGGAGAAGAGTAAAGCAAATGGGAAAGATGGCGGTGAACCTATTGCATCCATATTCGCTAAGGCTTCTTCGTCAAAACCGAAAGTTAAAACGGAGGAACGAGCGGATGCGGACGTGGATTTGGAAAGAGGAAGTCCGACGAACGATGATGAAGGTGAAGAAGAGCTGGAAGAGGAGGACGAGGAGGATGAGCAGGAAGAAGCCGCTGCTGTTAAGCTGTATGTTCGCTTTTCTACGCCTCTCATGGTATGAGGACGAAGCTCTCGAGATCGGATTTTCTGACGATATATCAGCGCATCGATATTTACCAAAAACCACAAGTCTGTACCGGTGGCTGATAAAGGTTGGAAAGATGGTGAAGCGTGAGCTGTCTTCACGTATTTGGACCTGCATAATCAGCTGACTCTGTCTTTCTTTGTAGTGTACCGTATGCTGCGTTAGTATCGACATTTGAGAAGATCGAAGCTACCACGAAACGTCTCGAGATACTGGAACTTCTCACTCAGTTCTTCTTGGTGGTAGCGAAGAGAGATACCGCGAAACAAGCGAAAGATTCAAACTTGCTCAAGGTGGTATACCTATGTATCAACAGAGTACGTCTTGTCTGCCTCAAGTCAAGTGAATCTTCCGCTGTGCTGATTTCGTATTGCTAGCTGTGCCCCGACTATATGGGTATAGAACTGGGTATAGGAGAGACATTGTTGATCAAAGCTATAGCGGAGAGTACGGGTCGAGCAACAACTAAGATCAAGGAGGATTTAAGGAAAGAGGGTGATTTGGGAAAAGTAGCTATGGTAAGTTTTCATTGTCTCGCCTGTTGATAAAATTCCTGTTGCTGATATATATATATCTAAAATGTGCAGAATTCGAGAAACACCCAGCCTACAATGTTCAAACCCAAAGCTTTGACTGTCCCATACGTGTTCCAGAATTTGACGGAGATAGCGAAAGCTACTGGAAATGCTGTAAGCTCTTCATGAGCGTTCTGACTCGAAACGTTTAAGCTTATCGTCGTTTTGATAGTCGCAAGCCAAAAAGGTCGGTATTATCAAAAAGCTCTTAGCAGCTTGTCAAGGGAACGAAGCGAAGTTCATCGTTAGATCGCTGGAAGGTAAATTGAGGATAGGTTTGGCAGATAAAACGCTGGTAGTAGCTTTGGCTCATGCGATAGTGCTGAAAACGATGGGTAAGTGCGGTTTCAAATGCTTCAACATACAAAGAGATCCTGCTGATTATGCGCATAGGCGACAAGAAGATACCTCATGATAAGCTTGCGGCTAAGTTAGAGGAAGGAGCGGAAATTGTCAAATCTGTTTACAGGTCAGTTAGCTATCCTCATGTCCATGCTGCATCTTCAGCTGATAAGGTACACTTCAGCGAATTGCCGAATTATGACCTTGTCATCCCTGCGTTACTGGAAGTGGGTGTAGAGGGCTTGAAGGAACGATGTAAACTTACACCAGGTCAGCTTTATCATTCGTTGAATCGGAACATAGCTGACATGAGGTGATTCAGGTGTTCCGCTCAAACCAATGTTGGCTAAACCTACTAAAGCTATTGGAGAGGTACTTGATCGATTTGAAGGGAAGGAGTTTACATGCGAGTATAAATACGATGGTGAACGAGCGCAGGTGCATCTGCTGGACGATGGGTCGATCGCTGTGTTCAGTAGAAATTCAGAAAACATGAGTGCAAAGTATCCGGATTTGGTTCAACAGGTACCAAGGGTGAGCTCTCATTCTACTCGGAGATCGAATTGGTCATAGCTCATCCACTAACGTTTCAGGCGATAAAACCATCTGTCCAATCGTTTGTCATTGACGCTGAAGCTGTGGCGTACGACCTGGAAACGAAGAAGATCCTACCATTTCAAGATCTCAGTAGGAGGAAGAGGAAAGATGTGAAAGCTGAAGATATCACTGTGCGAGTTCATCTATTCGCTTTTGACCTTTTGTATCTGAATGGAGAGGCAAGTCTCAGCTGGACATAAATGACATTTGTTGTGATGATAGCTGACTATGAGAAATTACGTTAGTCGCTTTTGACGAAAGAGCTTAAAGAACGTCGAGCGTTACTTCAAGAACATTTCCAACCTGTTGAATCAGAGTTTGCATTCGCCAAATCATCCGATAGTCAATCTACAGAAGAGATAGCAGCCTTTTTGGAAGAAAGCGTGAAAGATGGATGTGAAGGTCTGATGGTAAAGATGTTGACTACTGCCAACTCGACTTATGAACCCAGTAGAAGGAGTATGAATTGGCTGAAGGTGGGTTAACTATCACTTCTGATATGAAAGCGTGGTGGTGGTAGCTGACTTGACGGTGATTGCTTTTTGGGTCTTAGTTGAAGAAAGATTACTTATCCGGAGTAGGCGATTCCCTCGACCTAGTAGTCGTAGGAGCCTATCACGGTAAAGGTAAACGGACTGCCGTATACGGTGCATTCCTCCTCGCATGCTATGATCAAGACTCAGAAAATTTCCAAACTATCTGTAAGATCGGTACTGGTTTCTCTGAAGAATTCTTATCTCAATCGTATGAGATTTTGAAGCCATTAGAGATTGAAACGGTACGAAACGATATCGAAACTGGAAATGCGAAACCAGACGTTTGGTTCGAACCGAAGATCGTTTGGGAGGTTTTGACGGCTGATTTGAGTTTGAGTCCTGTTTATGCGGCTGCTCATGGTTTGGTAGGTGGATTTCTCCACATTCGGCAGCAAGCGTTGTGAATGAGATCCGAATTATTCTATATAATGATTCGAAGATAATCGACAATTCAATGTGTTTGCTAATTCTCCTTGGCACAACAGGTCGATTCTAGAGGTATCTCACTGCGTTTCCCACGATTCATCAAGATCAGAGATGATAAATCGGCAGATGAAGCTACTTCGTCTGAACAAGTATCGGAATTCTATCAGAGACAAGTCACTGCTGGAGGTAAGAAAGGAGGTGGAGGAGGTGAAGATGATTTTTGGTAGTATTCATGTCGCTTGAAGATAGCACGATCATTCATGATAGATAGTCTTGAAATCTTTGATAAGTTAGTGTTTGTATAAATACCATTCATCCGTTCATCCACTCATGCAATTCCATGTAACATGTAATATGTAGAACCAATGAAGCAGGTTCAGCTTTCAGGCATAAATATCAATCAAAATCAAAGATATATTTCTGCTTTGAAAAAGCAAGAACGATACATATGCGTATCGAGTCAATGCATTTTCATGAATGATTCTGGTAAAGTACAGAGTTTTCTTTTTGAAATGATCGTCAAAATAGTGTTACAGTATACGTTATACAAAACGAACAGAAGACTTGAATTGATGAATCCACCATGGATAATCCCGTGTTCAGTGAATCTCATCCTTCATCAGTACATGTTTTAGGTGAGCTCCTTAATCTTCGCCCTAACGCCAATACGCATGTCCGTTAGAGCATTAGACTAATCCACCCCAACATCCCAATCCTGCAAATACACTTCCTAAAGCAACGATCAATCCCTACAGATTACAGCATGAATTGCATCAGCTCAAGAGTTCATTGCATGAAGTGAGGATTAGAGATACACTTACACCCCAGGTGACTGCACCTATTCCAACCCTACCGACAACCTTCCAAACCAAGCTTACCGCCACATGCAACAACGATACCAAAGCCCATACTTGCCATAACCATTTATGCGGTTGGGAGTCGGGTACAGCCGCGTCGTGACGTACTACGAAGGGAGAGTGACGGTATATTGGTGTGGAGTTGAAATAGAATGAAGAGAGGAGTAAGGTAAGACCGAGGTTGAGAAGGAGGGTGTCGAGTCGCCATAGAAGATGAAGTGGGAATGGGATATTCTGAATATCACAACGCCCAAATTACCTTAATCAGTATTGTTCATTGTCAGACGGTAAATGGAATAATAAGACTTACCGGGAATGGAAGACCTATAACTTCCTCTAGATCTAAATTACAATATGCACTAATTAGCTGTTACGTTCTTTGTCCTGCAACAATGACAATCGAGCTCACCTCTCCTCGCTCTCATCCTTTCGAGAATCTCAACTTTCCTTTCCAACTCTTCTTCCTCTTCTTCCTCCTCTTCCTCTTCCTGATCCTGCTGATTAGGATCATCATATATGACTTGAGAATCCTCTTCGTCACTTCGTTCAAGCACACTGCTTAACATCCCTTCCTGCGTTTTACTCAGCCTGGTAGTACCATTACCACCTGTAGTTTGAGCTTCGACGTCATGGTCATTAGGGTCGCAAGATAAGCTAAGTGATCCAGATGGCCGCATCACTTCTTTATAGAGTTCGATCTGTTCCCATCCCTGGATAATCCCGTAGGTCACTTCTGCCAGACCCCATCCTAGACCCAGATAATAGGACGAATGGAAGCCTGATGTGGGGGAAATAGTTATCAGAGGCAGGGTGGAGAGTCGGAGGAGTTCATGGATTATTGCGTGGAGGGATGTCGACCTGGAAATGAGATATGACACAAGAAGATTAGTAATTCAATGTACAGCGTACAACATCCGTCTAACGAAGTCAAGATAGAAAGAGATGTATTGCTGATTTTGAGGGAAGATTATGTATGAAAGTTAAATTTGAGACACTCACCAGAAAGTAGTTTGCCCAGTACTTAACCTGAACCACGACACTACTACCCACACGGGTACTCTTATAGTCTGAACAGTGCATGAAGCGAATATACCGATTAAGAAAGGTTTGAATAAGATCGGGTGGGGATATTTCTGACCTGCTTCACGTTCACGCTTGGTCGGTGGCCTAGGTAGAATGCGATAGTATAGTCAGCATTGAACATCGAATACTTGACCATAAGACTATTTCGCTCGAAGAGATACGCAGGACTGCGGATTTCCCACTGCCGATTGGCAATTAACTGAAAGCAGGTAGGGAGGACTGACCATGCGAATGTTACTAGCAATATCAAGAGGGCTAGCCATACCATTGTGATTATCGGTACAAGTAGGTATAACCTTGACATGTATTTCCATGTGACTATCCATACCTTCTTTATCAGCTATTTGATGAGTTGGACAACAGTAAGAAAGCTGAAAAGGGCATACCAGGTATTTCAGGTTCCATACCAAACTCTTCTCCCTCATCATCATCATCATCTTCTTCGTCCTCCTCTCCATCATACAGATCATCCGCATGATCGTCGTACTTTTGCAGATTTTTTCCCTTACCCGGACTGGCTCTCCTACTACTACCCTCCACTCCATTATCCTCTGCATCATCAAGAGTCGATGCCGTCGATCCATAGCTTTCCGCTCTGAGCTGATCGATAGTCAACCCATTCCCGTTCTTCACTATATTCGCGTAGGACTGTGGGTGAGATTGATGAGAGTAAGGAAATGACTCTTGGCGCTGGGATTGATGGGACAGGGTGGATTGGACCGCAGCTGGGATGACGGCGTTGACGCCCATTTTTTGGTATTGCTGATTTATCTTTCCTTTCTTTTGATAGATGATTGGATAGCTAGGTTTCGAATTTGAAGAGAGTAAACAAGGTGCAGCCAGTGACTGACTGATGATCCTGTGTGTTGTAAGTGATTGTGACGTGCTTTTGTCGTTATCTCCTTGTGTGAGATTGCGATTGTTCAACTGCACAGTTGGACTGTTCTACCCGGAAATCACAACCGCCGGTATCAATTAGCCTCGGAATGGGATAAAAACAAGTCAACTAAAAAGAAAATTAATCAGTGTACCTTCCTGTGGAACATCGCGCTCGGACCTGTCCATGTCAACAGATCAAAAGTAGATCATGTCCACCTCAACCGTTGAACACCAGTATCTCACTTTCATCTTTGCCTTTCCTTTGCTCTTCATCTGAGATAGATTGGCATACGCCATCATCGCGCACTCATACACACATCTGAATCCACATATAATTCATGGAAAACAATGGTGAGCTTTCATCATTCAGCATCTATCCTGTTAAATGCAGAAGCCAGCTCATCCTCATCCCTCAGTCCAACCTCGCTCAAGCTCGATTACATGAGGAACGAAAGAACTGGAGGAAAGATCATCCCTTTGTGAGTAAGCGTACTTGTCAGCTACCTTCAGCTCTCCGGAGTGGTCAGCTTAGCTGTCTTTTCGTCCTGCTAATTCACAATTATCAGGGATTCTACGCTAAACCTGTTAAAGCTGCTGATGGGACGATGAATATTATGTTGTGGGAAGTAGGAATTCCAGGGAAAGCGGGTGTGAGTATTGATCTCGGAGAGTCCATCGATATAGCGCGAAAAAATATCATATATCTCGTACTTTCAAAATGAGAAGGTGCAGAAAAGACGAGCTGAGCTGACGAGATACTATCCTGATAGACGATATGGGAAGGAGGTGTATACAAAGTGATGATGACTTTCCCTGATGGTGAGCTGATTGGATGAGACTGCTACTCGAATCGTGCGTAGCTGACGATGTATCCTACTGATCAGAGTTCCCAACGAAACCACCCAAATGTCAGTTGTCATGGTCAGAGGAATTGCTAAAGACGCACAAGTTGACATAATGTTCCTTTACAGGTAAATTCGACCCTCCTCTCTTCCATCCTAACGTATATCCCTCTGGTACCATTTGCCTGTCGATTTTGGATGAAGAGAAGAATTGGAAACCGTCGATCACAATCAAACAGGTCAGTTAATGGCTTAAGAATGTACCGATCCCAGCTGATATTGTTTCTTTCCCGTTATCCAGATTGTTCTTGGTGTGCAAGATCTCTTAGATAACCCTAACATCGGTGATCCAGCTCAGATAGATGCTTACCAGATGTACAAGTAGGTCATGCCATCTTACTCTTCCTTGATCCTGCGTACTGATCATATTGGTTGGTTGTAGAAACGATAAGAATGCTTATGAGAAACGCGTGAAGCAACAAGCTGTGGAACGAAGACAGAAGTAAAATTTTCGATGGACATAGACATCGTTCTCATCCTTTAGATACACAGATACACCTTATACAATCTGTTTATTCTATCATTTCTGGGCCGATTTAGCATTTATTCTTCATTCTTATTCCCATCCATGACTGTGGCATATTCCGTTATATTTGTAGTGTTCTTTCATTTTCTCCGTACCAAGATGTCGTCTTCATCTATTCGAGAACGGGTTTGGTAAGCTCATGAAGCAGGCCATCCATGCATCTCATCCCATCTGGATAGGTTAGCCATTTTGTAGACTTGAGCATCCATTTAGCAGACAGATGAACCAAAAGTGGAGGTTGATCAACACCACGCGATGGGAGATGTGACGACCCTGAGCGGTACCAATGCTCCTGATCCTGTCGTGCTCACTGCTCACCGTTCCTTGGGATATCTTGTTCGATACATCTCTATCTCTCCTTCTCTCAACCAGCTCAGTCATCCATACACCCCGCTGGCTCTTCTATCTCCAACAGAAACATCATCATACTGTCTTGAAAACGGATACACCCAGCCTACGGTCTTCTGTTTTCTCGGTCTAAAGGTTAACGGTTACAACGCATTCTAACACCAAAAGATAAGCTCACTGTCACACGATGTCTTTCTCTGCTGCTGAACTTCAAAAGGTGAGTACATGGCTTAGCTATGGCCATCACCTATCAGACAATAGCTGTCGTGTTTCTGGAAAGCCTGTCACGAAATATGCTGATCTCACACTTCCCCTCCACAGCGACACGGGCTCGAAGGTGCCCCTGATCCTTTCCCATCGCTCAGTGGTTCGACTGCTCCTGCTCCACCTGCTGCTAAAAGTTTCAACAACAACAATGACAATGGTCCTTCCACTTCGGTTGATACTTCATCTGAGGATGCTTTCCCTTCACTCGGCGCTTCCGCAGCTCCGGCTACCAACATCACCAAACCTGCCATCTCCGCTTGGGCTTCCAAACCATCTGCTGTGAAAGCTACCGGTGGAAAGGTTAAACCCAACACTTCAGGTGGCTTAGGTCGAGCCGGTACACCCACTGCTGCGTCTCACCCATTCAGTGATAGTTTCTCAATCCCCGCTGCGGACTTGACTCAAGGTAAAACTGCTCAAGAGACAATCCAAAAGGTTAGAGAACAAACTGGTGTCATTGTCGAATCTTCCACTCAAATGCGAACCGGTCTCAAGACTTTCTTAATCAGAGGTCCGGATCAGAAGAAATTGATTATCGCTAGAAGATTGATTGAAAGAGGTTTGAGTAAACCCGTCACCATCTCAGTTGAAGTCCCTATCACTACTCTGGGAACGATCATCGGTCCAAAAGGTTCGACACTCAAATCGATTACCGAATCCACTCAGACTAGAATCGATGTCCCCAAAAGAGAGAATCTTCCTGCTTATGATCCTAAGGAATCTAATGAGAAAGACCAAGATGCCGATGAAGATGATGAAGAGGATGATGAACCCCTGGTTTCCATCTCTGTCACCGGTCCTTCAGCCTCTTGTAATGACGCCAAGAACAAGATTTTATCTTTGATCTCTTTCAAGACTTCTCAAACTTCCACTTCTATCAAGACGATCCCTTCCTCTTACTACCCTTTCATTGCTGGACCTAAAGGGGTCAAAGCCAAGCAATTGGAAGAAGAGTTGGGTCAAGGTGAGGTCAAGATTCACGTACCTCCACCAGCCGTATGGAAAGCTTTGGAAAAACAATCTCAAGGTGAAACGGACGACACCGATGTCATTCCCAAGGATAGAGATTTATCAATCAAGGTTAAAGGTGAAAAGGAAAAAGTCAAGTTGGTCGTTCAAGAAATCTTAAAACGGTATGAAGAATTGAATGATTCACTTAGAGAATTAAAGATTTCAATTCCAAAGAGACAACATAGGTTCTTGGTCGGTTCTTCCGCGGATGAGATTTTAGATCAAACTTCTTGTATCGTTGAATTACCACCTGTCGATGATCCCTCGGATCAATGTGTGATCAGAGGTCCTCAACCTTCTCTGATTCCCGCTCTCACACTGGTCATGGACAAGGCCAACGCCATCTCAGTAGAGATGGTAGATGTAGTCACCCTTCATCGACCTAACACTTCGGACCCATTAGCTCACGCCAAGAAGGTGCTACGATACCTCATCAGAACATCTAAATTGAGATCTATAGCCGATTCACACTCTGGAGTCAAGATCTTCCCACCATTCGCTTCGGCCGTGGCCAATACAGGATCAGTGGTGATTGAAATTGTAGGAGAAAACAAATCGGAAGTATCTAAAGTGAAAGATGAAGTAGCTTCATTGGTCAAATCGATCTTACCTGCTGGAACCACCACGGTCGAAATTGATCATTTGATCCACTCTTTGTTGATTGGTAAGAAAGGATCGAAGATTAATCAATTTGAACAATCACATAATGTTACGACTGTCTTCCCACCTGCTCAAGAAGAATCTTCTGAAGTGACCCTGATTTACACCGGTCCTTTAGATAGTCTGCCAACAGAAAAGAAAGCTAGAGACGCCAAGTTGAAAGAGATCCTTGCTGGAGCTTCCAAGGCTATTGAAGAGTTAGCCAAGGACGCAGCGGACATCAAGACTGAGACGTTGAATATCGAAAAGAAATGGCATAGATTCATCATTGGATCAGGAGGTACAGTCTTAAACGCTTTGATAGGTGAAGATCAACTTGTAAACGTCAAAGTTGGCTCGTCAGCTACCAATGGTAAACCCACACAAAACAAGGGTGTAGATGAAGATTCAGTGGTTGTTAGAGGACCATCAACCGAGGTTGATAGGGTCGTAGGACAGATCAAACAGATTGTAGAAGATGCCAAGAACGATGATATCGTTAATGGCTTTACGATCGAATTCAACGTTTTGAAAACTTACGTTCCTCATTTGGTTGGTACTTCCGGTGCGACTATCAATAAGCTCAGAGAGACATTGGGAGTTAAAGTTAACTTCGATGATGATGAGTCGGCTGGGGCTGCTGGGAAGAAAGGTGGTAAGAAACCTGTTGTCCATTGTAAGGTGGGTAAATCTCTCTTTGCATTATAAAGGATGTCTATATGACGTGGTGATTAAGTAAGGTATGGACATAGCTGACCATTTGAGTTACCTTTTTGCAGATTGTCGGCCGAAAAGAAGCTGTAGAAGAAGCTAAGAAACGACTTGATCTTCAAATTGAGAAACTCGAAGATGAAACTACCGAGGTTTTGCATATCAAACGTTCTATCCAACCTGCGTTGATAGGTCAAGGTGGAAAATACGCCATAAGGTTAGAAGAGAAATACGGTGTTAAACTTTCTTTCCCTCGAGATTCTAAAGAAAATCAAAAACCTGATGAAGTCATCATTCGAGGTGGTAAAAAGGGAGTTGCAGCTGCTAAAGCCGAACTTCTGGAGGCAGCAGAGTACGAGAGTGAATCAAGACAAGAGATCCAATTCAAGATTCCGACCAAAGCCATTGCTCAAGTGGTAGGGAAAGGTGGAGTTACAATCAATAAGATCAAGGATGAGTCCAATGCTCAGATCGATATTGAGAAAACACCCGATGAAAAAGATGCCACCAAGACTACTGTTACGGTCAAAGGTGATAAGAAGGCTATCGAGGTTGCGAAGAAGGCGATTTTGGGTTTGATAGAGGAATTAGGGGATGAGGTGGAAGATGAGTTGAAGGTCGATAGTAAATATGTGAGTGTGTCTTTTGGGTGACTATCATGAGTAGGATATAGGAGGAAGGGACAGCTCTGGGTGAAGACATATGGCGATATGGCAAAGGTATAAGAACCGAAAGAGATGATTCGAAGAGCAATATGATGATGATGTGCTTCCATTTCATTCGATGGCGGAATGCTGACTCTGTTTGATCTCTTCAGCACCGAACTCTCATTGGGCAAGGTGGTCAACGACTCCGAGAGACCATCGCAGCTGCTGGTGGACCTGCCGAGGGATTCAAGCAATCCGGTCTTGTCACCTTGTAAGTAAACATCCACTTTCCCCTCGGATTCGCTAGGAGTTCGCCAGCTGATATGACTACGCACACCCAGCCCCAAATCCGGTGATGCCAACCCTGACGTGGTCCGTTTCCGAGGTGATAGCAAGATCGTCAAGAAAATCAAAGCTGAATTGGAGAAGCAAGTTTCAGTCCTGAAGGAAACCATCATCATTGGTGTTGTCGTCCCTCAATCTCAACATGCTTCGAAGATCGGTAGAGGTGGTTCGGCTTTGCAAGATCTACAAAGGAAGACCGGTGCTACGTGAGTAGATGAATTGCATATGAACCATTGATAGTTGGATACTGACACTTGTCTCAATCGCAGCGTTCACTTCCCCGGATCAAGACAATATGCATCCGTTGGCGAGATTGAAAATGCCTCTGACCTTGGTGATGCTCCCGAGGGTGATATTGTGAAAGTGATCGGTACCAAGGAAGTCGTAGCCAAAGCTGCTGAGCTCTTACAAGTAAGCTGGACTGGTGGTCGCCTTGGCACAACATAGCTGACAAATTTTGGTTGACTACTGCTAGGTGTCAAATGAGAGACCTGCACGAACCGATTCAAGACAGGGTCGATCTACTCCCTCGAATGATTACCCCTCTAGGACAATCTCGATCCCTACCAAGTACTACCATGCTATCGCCGATCAACAAAACTTGATCAGGCAAATTAGGAATGTCGGAGCGTTCATCACTATCCCTACTGCTCCTCCTAAACCTGCCGCTCCTTCCAAGACCTCTGCTTCCAATACCAATGGGAATGGCTTAGCTGCTAAGACAGCCAGGATCGACTTGTCTGGTGGAGACGAGGATGATCCGGTAGATGTTGAAGGTGATTTCGAACTGGTTGAGAATTATCAGAATTACCCTGAGGGTGAACAAGATTGGTCGGTCAGGGCTAAGGAGGAGCAGGATCTTGATAGAGCCGTGGAAGTCTTGGAGGGCGCTTTGGAAAAGGCTAAGGCTGCTACTCATGGTGAGTTCACTTCATCAGTCCATGTGTGGGTTTTACCCGAAGAAGGATCATTGATGATTTGTTGATTGGAAACACCGTGCAGTCGGTCTCTTGACTGGTTTACCTCGATCTGCATTCCCTAGAATCATCGGATCAAAGTGAGTTATTCATTTTCTCGACCTCAGTAGGAGGGTGTAACTGACATCGTGATGATAGGGGATCAACTATCTCTAGGATCAGAGTTGAAACTGGTGCCGATGTCCAGGTTTCAAAGGATGATGATTTGATTACTATCATAGGTGGTGAGTAGACCGATCACACCATTACCTTCTTATCAGCGGATAGATGAATGCTGATTATCGATGATGGTTGGTCTTGCGTCATAGACGAAACTTCAGTGTTACAAGCTAAAGATAGCATCTTGTCGATTGTCTCCAGACCTGGTAGAGGTGATAGGTATTAGTGAGATCCGTCCTGTCGCTCGGTTCTCAGTACAAGGTCAAAAGTATTAGGGTATTCGGATGATAAAGATAGGAGTGGAAGGATTGTATATGCTGTTGATTGCTTTACGCACATCTCACTCGCAAAAATAGCAAGATTGTTATGCATGTTGCTTCACGTTTGAACATCTACTCTTTGGCCATGATGTTGCTTGGGAAGGATCCAGCAAGGGATTTTGAGAATACTACTGCAGTCTTGTTACCCTAGATTAGTGCCTGCATTGTGGTTGATATGATGTCACCTCACTGTAGCGACTTTCACAAAAATAGATTGAATACGAGTTCTTCCTCAACCTTTCAGACCTTTTACATCTGTACATATCTAATCTCTCAATCAATCTAATATCGGCAAGCCAGTCAGATGCCTTCGTTCCATCCACCTCGAAATTCCCTCACACGTCTCCGCCAAGTTTGTAGACCTACCTCTCTTCAAATCCGACCATTCACCTCGTCCACTTCCGATCTTTCACCATCCTCATTCCCTAACATGTCTACGAAGGCGACAGAACAAGGTAAACTCAAAGTATCTCTCAGGGGTCCGGCGATACTGAACAATCCAAGGTTCAATAAGGGGAGTGCATTCACGAGGGATGAGAGAGATGAGCTGGGATTAAGAGGGAGATTACCATTTGCGTGAGTCCAGGTTAGGGGTAATCCTGCTTCTTCCTACTTTCAGTACCCGTTTCGCGGTGCAGAAGGGATGAAGGTGATGAATGTATACTCATGATGACACTGATGCTTTGTTGTTGTAGAGTCGATACGTTGGAAGAACAAGTCGAAAGAGCCTATATGCAATATAAATCTAGAGAAACTAACATCCTCAAAAACTCATTCCTGGCATCTATGAAATGTAAGCTTGCACTTACTCCCTCCCTTTTGCCATTTGCATACATAATCGCAAACAAGTCTCATGAGCTAATATAACAATTCTATGATCATCGCTATTATATACAGCCCAGAATTGGACATTATACTATGCTCTCCTTTCAAAATATCTAATCGAGATGTTCCCCATAGTCTACACGCCCACAGAGGCAGATGCGATCTCAGACTATTCTCACTTGTTTAGAAGGAGCGAAGGACTTTATCTGAGTCCACCGGAATTTGAGAAGATGGAGGAAGACTTTCTGGATGCTTGTGAAGGTAGAGATCTAGATTTGGTATGTCCCCTACCCTGTACTCACTCTCATCGGCATTATCTTTGACGGAGCGAGGAGTAAATGATAAACCGATGTTCACTTGGTAGATCGTGGTTTCCGATGGTGAAGCGATATTAGGAATAGGAGATCAGGTATGTGCCCCACCCCCCTTCCACTGAACATTGGCCAATCAAGCTGACGAGCTGGGCAGGGCTCAGGCGGGATAGGTATATCATCGGCTAAAGCTGTGATATACACCCTTGCAGCTGGAGTAGAGTAAGCTAATACGTCCCCAGAAATTACTTAGGCTAGCTTAGCTGATCTACTCCTATATGCTTGCGCAGTCCAGCAAAAGCTTTAGCGGTCACTTTGGATGTAGGCACGAATAATGAAGATTTACTCAAGGATGATTTATATATTGTAAGACAGGTTCAAATCGTTACTTTGATGCGCAGCTGATCATGGAGTTGTATGATTGTCAGGGCTATAGGGAGAAAAGACTACGCGGCGAGAAATACGATGAGTTTGTAGATAAGTTTGTCGGACTGGTGAAAAAGCATCAACCGAGATGTTTACTACATTTTGAAGATTTCGTAAGTCAGCTTTATTGGTCCCTTTTTCCGGTCCGGGAGTAGGGCAAAGCTGATAAACCTTGAAGGGAGTAACCAACGCTCAGAGATTGTTAGCGAGATACAGGTGAGTCGTGAATGGCTGCACGTCTGAAAGGAAGCTGATATCCTAGCAATCGCAGAGACCAGCATACTGTGGTAAGTTATTTTGAGTGAAACAGAAACTTGAAAGATAAGCTGACTGAGAGCAGTTCAATGATGATATACAAGGTACAGGAGCGGTCACTGTGAGTATAAATCGATGAACTTCTCGTATATTCCCTGTGCAGACATTGACATGAAGAACTTAGCTGGCAGCGTTACAAGCTGCTATTGCTGTGACCAAGACCAAGGTGAGTCTGACTAAATTTCAAAGGAGGAACGATGAGCTGATCGAATGCGGTAGCTTTCTGATCAGCGTATCATCATATATGGATCCGGCTCAGCAGGATTAGGTATCGCAAGACAGCTTCGGGATGCTATCGTACTGGAATCTTCAGATGAGAAAAAGGTGGACTCCAAGAAAGCCTCAAGTCAGTTCTGGCTGATGGACAAGCACGGATTGATCAAGAAGTCACTAGGGAACGATAAAATACGAGACGAGATTGAAGATGATTTCATCCGCACGGAGGAAGAGTGGGGCTCAGGCGATGAGGAGAATGGATTGTTAGAGGTGGCTAAGAAAGTAAAACCGACGGTATTGATTGGCACTTCTACCCATGCTGGAGCATTCACCGAGGAAGTGGTATGTTCAGCTTCCGTATCAAGTACTTCCGTTGTTTATGAAGCTGAAGGAGTAGGCAATATAGGTGAAGGAGATGAGCAAGCATGTCGATAGACCTATCATTTTCCCACTTAGCAATCCGACTAAGAAATGCGAAGCAGAGTAAGTTGTTGAATCTGGTTGAACTTATACACGACGCAACTCAGCTAATATGCATTCATATCATATAGCCCCAAAGATCTTAATCAATGGACTGACGGTAAAGCTCTGATGGCGACTGGTTCGCCATTCGATCCTGTGGATGTACCAGGGAAGAAGAAGAAGTATGTCGTGGCGGAGTGCAACAATGTGAGTGTAATGCAATTCTTCTCCTTTACATCATGCGTATTCAGATTACAGTACCATATCGAACGTGACCGAATCCCGTCTTTCCTTCCAGTCCCGGGAGATATAACGTCTTATCCAATGTTTGATTCTGTTTCCCTTGCAGGCCCTCATATACCCCGGACTGGGCCTCGGAGCCATCATCTCCCGCTCTTCCAAAATGACCGACTCGATGATCGTAGCAGGGTCCAAGAGATTAGCCGAACTCGCCCCGGCGATACTCAAGAATGATCCCGACGAATCACTATTACCTGATTTTGGCGATGCTCCGAAAGTCAATTTTGAAGTCGCGCTATCGGTTATCAAAGCTGCTCAAGCAGATAAACTAGCGAGAGAAGAGGGTATACCGAAGGACGAAGATGGGATGAGGAAATGGGCTGAAGAGAAGAGTTGGAAAGCTGAGTATAGGGGATATGAGTATGATCCTGAGGGATTGAGGTGATATGTGAAGTATGATATAGCTTTCCATTCGCATCCGCCTTTGCCAAACGCGATGAATGGAACGTATACATAGGATTCACACGATAGATGTCTTGCATAGACATGCATGCCTGAATACCATATCGTGGATTACCAAAGTTTGAATCATTTTCCTCAGCTCTTCCATCTCCACAGACACCATCCCAATCCTTGATCCTCCACATTGTTCCCTTTGAGATCTACCACCCCCATATAGACATCATCCCTCTTGTCCTCCGGATCGACCGCACCCATGGAGACAAAGAGGGGAAAGAAATGTTCATCCGATGGATGAGCAAGGCGGTATAATGGTTGGTGGAGGAGGTTTAGAGTGGAGGATATGGGGTCGGAAGACCTGATGGATCGTTGAAGCAAAGATAGGAAAGGCCATGAATAAGGCATTGGTCTTCCTTGAACTAATACATTATGATCATTAGTGACCTTATATCATGATAACATAAGTGTAAGAAAGGATTGTTAAACACTAGCACTAGAACTCACTTAGATCTCTGACATTATGTGTCCCCTGACCACTGCCCACGATCGTGTACCCCCGATGTCTCAATTTACCTATTGCCTTACCCAGCTTTACGCTATCCAGAGCATTCTCAGTGGAAGGTAAGGAAACCTGGATGATGGGGATGTTGGTGGATTCACCAAACATGGCTCTGAAAGCGACTATATGATAAGGAATCAACCCAAACAAAACATTAGTATTTATACTGTATACTGCATATTGTGGATGCTTCAATCTTGAAGACCTCAAACAGCCAGAAGGAAATCGGCATGACCATGACTCACTCCATATCCCATGATCTAATCCTCTATCTTGCCTTCCTACACGGACTCCTTCATCGCCCAACACACGAAGTACACTTTCCTCAAGTTCTCGATCAAAATGCGATTGAAATCTGAGAGTATAGAAGTGTTTTGGAAAATTATAGAAATCGTATACCACAGGATTAGTCGGGTTGCAATTCACTAAAATAATCGGTTGGTAATATTGGTGATCGTGTTCATACCCATAACCGTATCAGCTTGTTCATGTATACTGCGTATGTAATTTAGATATATGCTATGCTGTGCATGATGGACTGACCTAGTACTCCATCGTCCTTATGATTCTCCCAATGTGCCGAAACTATCACTATACCCTTGGGAGGGTTGGCGTCGATGATCCGACCGACGGATTCCCAGGCTTTGTACGGCTCAGATTGCTTCTGATCACCTGTCACCGGGCCCTTTGGGTCCCCGAATAAAAATATCAGTATCGAGTAAACTGGTAAATCATGATGATGGGCAATTTCAGTTTCATCAGTTTGGGAGGGTGGAACTTAACTCACACCATGAGATATAAAGTATACATCTCCCTTATTGTTGGATTCGGTCATCTCTGTCAAACAGAACCGTGAGAAGTATTATATATACTCGAGTACACTTCAATGAAATTTGCTGGAGGTGGACGTGATTAGTGAAAGAAGTTCGGAGTAGTCTTCAAGTCCAAGTTAGCAAAGGTGAGTTGTCAATCTTGAATTCTTACAGATTAGGACTCCAATATATATCGAACACCCCATTGCTCGTATTTGTCCAATCGCTTGCTGAAATCTTTATCATTCCGATCTCATGTCTGTGTGACAATGGGGTATGCTGTACACTCGAAGAGAAAAATATCGTCAAATACCAGTCGATTCTGATCTTCTACTGTTTTTACCATGGCTTATAGAGAATCACCTAAATGTCGAACGTTTTCTCTCAAGGCTTATTCAGCAATGGTCAAAAAAGTACGGCATGTCGATCGATCGTTCGTTCGAAAGAAAGCAAGGCACCGCGGGTATCATGCCTCCTAGTGCCACCTAGATCAAGCCAAAATGATCTTAAAAAAATGAGTACTGTGCCGTTCGTTGTCAATCTATATCCACTAATCCGTTGACTGAGATATTCATAAATGATTGATGCATGCAGTGACTATTGCTGACCCGTACTCCACCTGTACATACTCCATCCCAACCCTTCATCTTCCGCCGGCATACCTTGAGCGTCCCACACCCCACTTATCAAATCCTTCTTATTCCTGTACTCTTCCTTGTCCAGTGCTCCGAGAGCTACGAAGAGTGGGTAGAAATGCTCATCGGTGGGATGAGATTTCTTGTACAACGGTGTTCTCAATATATCG
This sequence comes from Kwoniella botswanensis, assembly GCF_036426115.1. Classification (NCBI taxonomy): domain Eukaryota; kingdom Fungi; phylum Basidiomycota; class Tremellomycetes; order Tremellales; family Cryptococcaceae; genus Kwoniella; species Kwoniella botswanensis. The sequence goes on along the minus strand of NC_088599.1, from coordinate 13,656,106 downwards.
ATTGTGGAGGAGATTGGATCGGGAGATGAGAGGGATTGATTAAGAAGGTTAAGGAAGGGTTTGGTATATGGCATTCTTTGGCCAGTGACTAAGGAAATAATTAAGTCAGATGGTGTGTCACTTGCAGCAAGTGTGTTGCTTCGGGCTAAATTGGACTAAATACTCACATAAATCACGTAAGTTATGTACCGATTGACCAGTAGCTACTACCGTATACCCCTCATCCCGGACTTTAGACAATGCCCTACCCAATTTGACTGATGCTCTTGGATCTGAAGAGGTAGGTAGGGATACTTGGATGATTGGGATCTGTGTTGATTCACCAAAAGCAGCTTTGAAAGGGACTATGACAACACACAAAGGTCAATATCATATTCAATTGAAAGTGAACAACGATATCTTGAATGATATGGACCACTCACTCCATACACCATGATCGAAACCCCTGTCTTCTCTAGAGAACGAAATCCCACTTGATTTCAGTGCGTCCAAAACGGTTGATTCCAATTCGGGTGTAAAGGTTGATCGGAATTTCAATTCGTATAGCCTTTTAGGGAAATTATAGAAATCGTATATCAATGGGTTAGACGAGTTTGAATTGACTGATCAGAAGTACAGGTAAATGTAAATCAGCTTGCTTCGTATGTTCATTGCTTAGCTGAAATGAAATTGCTGGATGATACGATTTATGAAAGAGGAGGCAGAACTCACCTATCACACCTTCCGATCCTCCTAATCCTCTGTCATTCTCCCAATGGGCAGATACCGCTACGATCCCTTTAGGTGGATTCGAGTTGATGATCTTACCGAATGTCTGCCACGCTTTGAATGGGTCGGAATAAGTCTGTTCGACCGTAGGTGGGCCCTACACACCATATCAAAGGATCAGCTGCAAAGTCTCAGAACGATTTTATGTCTCATTTCACACTCACCCCATGAGAGAGGAAATACACATCTGCTTTAGTAGACGACTGATTAACCATTGTATGTATGGATGATCCTCTTATGAGATTCACTCGAAATGTTTGGATCGACTGGAGAGCTTTAGACGAAGAGGTCTTGAAGCTATGAATGATGTCTGTAGATATCACTTTGTCTCGATTGGAAGATCCAATTCCTAGTAATAAGACTGTAAAAGCTAAGGTGATGTAAAGTATCGATTTGAGTGAATGATGTTGGAATTGCTTTTGATTGTTCGAAGACATGAGTCTCGGCGATGTGTGTATGTGTATATATAGTTTGGGATGATACAGAAGATGCTTCGAGAACTTGCGTACAACCAAGGAGATGGATATATACTCTGTCGTTGCATGCTGATGCTGACGCCATTAACAGAGGGCGGATTACAAATACCTGAGAATTGTTTCGAACCAAACATTGATCACTCATCTACATTCCGGCGGAATGTTTAGTGCATGGAGATGAATTCGCAGAGATCCGATGGAGAACTAACTGCGCTGAAAATGAATTTATGGTGGGAAGAACAGAAGAGCGAGCGATTGACAGAATCACGTATACCTGCAATGCACAGTACATAAGCAGGTGCTGATAGCAGGGCTATAGTATGACGACAGCACATGAGACCCGACCCGCAAGTTGAATGGCAGCGTTGAGTAGTGGGGCGTTTCCCCGCTGGCGCTAAAAAGGAAAGCAAATGATTCGATCAAGAGATGGTGACTCACCACCAACAACTGATATCACAGATGCGAATAACACATCTCTGCCAATAAGCTATTCACCGATGGATTGAACAACGTAAATAACATATGCGATGATTGTATTTCAGTGGAATTGCACTGGAATTGTCCATTTTTCTGCTCGCTCCTTCTCGTTTGAAAATGTGGGACAGGATATTATCAGTACGCATACCGCTATTTTTCCATCTACGGCCATAGAACCTGTGAAACATCGCATCCCGTTAGCTCTGCGCAATTAAGTCAGGTATCGCTCGGTTAGTACCAAGGTGGGGGACCACTTGGGAATCCCGGGTGCTGTAGTTTTTGTTTGCCAAACAGCCAATGGACTGGATTCTCCATCGCTACTGCTGGCCTTACGTTCAGATGGTAGATGAGAATGTAAGCCATCATCAATTTGGGCTATTTGTAATTTTTGGTTCTGAAGGATGATTACATCTCCGTATGGTCATTTGTATCTCTCGTATTTTACAACATGTCATTAAATGATTTTTCAAACTACCCGAATAAAAATGACGATAATCAATCTCATCTACTTTCTTTCCTCATCCATCTCCCTAGAGCACTTGTCCTCCTCGTCCTCGACTCTACTCCACTTGCGTTATTGCCATCACTAGGCGCGATCATATCTCTCACCGACCTATTACAGAACGGACAGCTAGCAGCTCCTCTCAACAACCATTCATCTATGCATTTCGCCTTTTGTCCCAAAAAATATATCAGCCAACATGTTTACAAGGACGGGTTCGGGTGAGCTGGAAACTTACATGGTATACATGACCGCAACCCAACACCCTCAACCACTCAGCGAATGCCTCTCTACCTTGTTGTGGAGGTACGAAGTTCTCTTGACAGATCGCACAGGTAATTTGATCTTCTTTTAAATATATTGGCGGATGAGGTAAAGATTCTTTCTGTATGTCGATGGTGGAATTAGGGAGATAACAGACGTATTGCAACGTATTGAGTTCTATCAGTGTGAGTGGTTCAGGTTGGGGGTTGCGATTGGATGACGATTGGGATGAGGAAGATGGGAGGGTAATACCGAAATTTCGTAGAATTGCCTATACATTGATAGCTAGGAATCAATCACCTCTTTGACGGTGTAATGATGTGAGGATAAAACGACATACCATTAGTACTGTACCTCCTATACCCACTACAACGATGACCAAAATCATCTGAGCTAACAGAACCCAACCAACACCTGTCACTGTCATCACTCCCCACCATAACATGGGTGAGGCATTATAACATGACATGTCGTCCGAAGGGAGAGGTTTGAAGAGTAGGATGTTACCGAGTATGAACAAGATGAATGAGAGTAGGCCTAGGAAGCTCGATAGTCTGAATTCAGACACATCAATCAGTTGAAGAAACATGACGAGCAGAAGTGAATTGGCTTACTTTGGAGCTATACTGTCCATATATTTTCCCAAGCTATCTGCCTGATTAAGTCCTTCATTTATCGTCTCAGGACTGTTAACTAAAGCTGCTCTGATATTATTATTGTCTCCATTATCAACTCGATTCTCCTCGCCGATACCATGGGTATTCATCCTATCAATTATATGTACTTCCATGCGTGGTGGATTATCTGAATCGTCGGGAGGGTGCGTCGTCCTACTACCTTTGCTCCGCGTGTTCTCTTCGGGAGGAGAAGGGTTGAACAAACTCGGAGTAGAAGTGTACGTCGAAATGTATATAGTCTCCGGGCTTTCATCCCGGGGAGGGTGGTGAGAAAGTGGAGTTTGGAAGATGGTGCTTGTAGAAGAAGAAGGGGTTATATGTCTTTGAAGGGTGTGGTGCGCCGGCCCTGTTTGAGAGGGTCTATCGTTTTCTCGATCAGTCACTTGAGTTCTCCAAGTAGGTTCATTCAATGGAAACTTTCTTTTATTCGCCGCATGAGACGCAGAGGAATTGACAGGACGACTTACATTCTTCGTTCTGCGATATTCTGTCTCTGGCTGTCTTCCACATCTCCTTCACGATCTTCTGCTCGTCTACGACGTACACATATCCAGACGCTGTTCAACCAGCAGATCACCAGTCTTCCTATCTGCACACCCATCCATGCCTGAAAATACTGAGGATGAGGACACGCTTCGGAAGGAGTAGACTGTCTCTGATGTGGATATAAAGGAGAAAGTAGCGTCGATGCGAGTATCGAGAGTGTGATCAAGGCTATCACCTAAAGATACATCATTATTAGTATCCCTGAACATACTGATCTCTATTGAGCAAACATATGTAGTCGTTACCCGACACTAGACTAGGGAGAAAGGGAGGAAGGAAGACCAAGCAAGCACTCACCTGACCCAGACTGATCCCGCCTTTTAATACCATTATACTAATCCAGCTCTGTTTGAACCTCTGTATAGCGCCTATCGCTGATCTGATCGACGCTCTTCTACTGCGCGTTCCCCCAGAAGATGGGGTATCCCTTCCCGATAGAGTTGAATCCCCAGTTTGGGAGGGATTAGGACCGCTTGAAGCCATGTTTCCTAGGCTTTCTTTCTTGGGGCTTTACTTCGATATGTTGAACACGGATAAGATGAGGTTGTTATTGATATTGGGACATCACTTGTCATCTTCACGAGCTCCAGAGATCTTCCATATCGTCAAGTCAGGAATCTATACTTTGATATATGATTATCGATCGATCCTATTCAATTTTAGATTTGAATTGCGTTGTCGAAACGCCCGAGCGAAATTGCGATATAGACTGAGACTATACTCAAATACCTCATCAAGGGCGTAGAAGGTCGTGAGAGGTTGATGATATGTCATCATGTGGGATTGATCGCTTTGCTGATACGCTGATTGAGAGACAGGCGGTTTCATATGGAAAAGTCTGGGAATGCACGTCATGTCGATTGAGTTTAGAGTTGTGGGAACGGTACAGCAACAGGAACATTCAAAATTCATTCTCACCTCTTTCGCAGTTGGGTACGATTGGGTTTATATCGTTACATCTAGGCACGGGAACACGATCCTCTCGTACGTAGGTAGCCACAGGTGAGAAGGTTAACAGAGTTTAGCAGCATAGAAGCAGAGGAAGAAGAAGAAGAAGAAGGAGAATGGATCTGACATGCAAGTGGACCGCTCTAATGCCCTATGCATGAAATGTTTGGTGACAAAACTTGTGATTTAAACATGGAACCGCTTTTGAGCCATAATTTACAGATGCTTCGAAATTTACAACAATGAATCCCAGTTCACTCTTAGCTAATATACAACGTCTGATCACTTGGAATTACAAAATCTGAATCTCTCTTCTTCTGTTACAAACTGGTCTAACATTCTTATTGATATTCCCAGCCAAATCTCTTCTTCCACAACTTCCTAGTAACTTCCATCCCATTGCCTGTCTTCTCATCTCCAGCTGCATCATTATGATTTAACAGCTTGCCCAATACCTTGATTGTATCGGCTTTGTACCGAACATGATGGAGTTGGTGGGTATGCCATGCTAGGTCGATATCTAAGCGAGGTACGAGGAAGTATTTGCATTCGGTCGATCGCATCAGGTCCAACCATGCGTCTACAACCGCCCGAGAGTCAGTCAGTCTATTACGATATAGCTCGGAATCACTTATGCACTAAGGCGGGTACGGAAGAAGCATGTTGAACAGCTATCATCATTTGAGGCAGGACTTACGATACAGTACGATTGAGAACTGCAATTCGCTCAACCCCTTGTGCCAATACCTCTCATCTAACCATCCGATCCTCTTCATATGAGCTACGAACTTTGCCTGTCTCCCAATAGCCATTCCTATCTCCTCATAGGACCAAATTGTCTTCTTCAGAGTTGATTCCTCATCCGAAGCGATGGGACGGAAAGGGGGTAAGGTGTTCTCGCGAATAGCTGTAGCCTGCGATGTCAAGGATCAGCTTTGTTCACTGAATCAGTCCTTCTAATCTCGTTATCGAACTCACAATTTCACTCAATGGGAAATCAACCCCTTTCAAAGCTCTATACTCCCCTGCAATCTCTCGTTCGTATATCGTCGGATTGAGCAAGTGTGAATGCCATGCCATCAATACCCCCAGACTGGGCAAGTCGCTCGCAGTAAAGGGTCGCGATATGAGAGTATGTTGAGCCCAGTGTGCATACGCCTTTGCCGATTCTTGACATAAAGAGGGAAATGCGTTATCATCGAAGGAAGGTACAGAGTCACGAAGTGATGATAAGGCAGATAAGAAGGTCAAGTGGTCTCTTGCTGTTGATGTCCATTACGTGAGTGGAGCACTCCTCGAGCCTCAGTACGATGGTATAGCTCACTCTCTTGTAAGCTGACGAATGGCTTATAATCTTCATCACCTATCTTGATACTCGCCGGTAATCCCGTACTCTGATCATACTTCTCGAGGGGGACATCTAGGACAGACGATTTGACCTGTCGTCGACGGAACAAGTTGAGTGATACCATACTGTTGGAGAGTGAATTGGTGCTGATGCCAGGGGCTAGGCTGGGAGGATACGACTTAAATAGCGATTTGAGTAGTTTTCATATAGGTCACCGTTTGTCCACGCACGTTGGTTGTTGATGCTGTGTCGTTGATCAAGCTCGGACATCTCGGCTTGGGTCGTAACCGGTAATGACGTAACGGTACCAACCAGATTCGGCCGTATTGACCATTGTGACCATTGTGGCTACAGCATCAACGGTGGAATTATGAGTAGATATGCGCCAGCTATACCGAACGGGAACAACAAGAGAAGACCCCCTTAGTCGAGCATTGCATCCCCCCCTAGGGCTGCGTCCATGGTGCCACCGAGTGATAATCTTCATCTTCACTGCTGCTGTGGGATCCTTTCAATGAACATCATGACTACCTGAAACCCCAAACCTGTTTTTAGTCTTCTACGACGGTCCTTTATGGCCTAGCAATGGCGATCAGATCAGTTTGAGAGGGTGTACCGTCTTACAGCGGGCAGCCTACGTGTATGCGCCAAAGCCCAACCATGACGCAATGAGAAGGCTGCGTTCGCGAAGTGCCCGTTTCGCCCACAAATGCTGGTCTAAGGGCTGGACAGCGATACACCTATTTGCTTCTGTTCAATCCTTTTATCGAATCCCCAGAGCAACCTGAAACCTCAATATCGCCTAGTCCCTCGGTATCCCTTGATCCCTCATGGTAGCCTTTGGATGCAGTTGGTACTCTCAAAATAGCTTGGGAGTATATAATAGGATGTGGACTTTCATGATATCTCTGCAACATCAACATACATTTCGTCAACTCTGAGCCGAATCAAAGACATCAGTAAGTTCCCCCAAGTATCTTTCATGAGTAATATAAGTACCAAGTTGATCAGCAGTGTGGTGTACACAGATCGTACCGAGTAATGGATAAACAAACACCATGAGTGATTCTTCTATTGACCTCCCACCTCTTTCACGAGGACCTACCACAACCCAATACTCATCTCATGAACAAGCTTCCTACGCACCTCAAGGTGCAGGTCAATCGCATATCAATCGGTCTACAGCGGGGTCGAGACAAGAGGATACAACATGTATGGAGGACACTTGCTCCAGCAATAAATCCATCATACTCGCGTCGATGGCTGGCTGCGCTATCACTGTGGGTATAGCTGCAGGTGCGACCGTTGGTCTTAGCTCATGACCCCCTTGATACTGTGTTTCAAGTACAGACTGTCTGGTTATTCGTCAGGAAGGGATGTCTTCTATGATGCGGTAGCTTAACGAGCAGTCCAGAGGTATGCATCATTCCGAAAATGCAATACCAAACACTCATGACTGCAGACATTTCTACTGCCGAATTTTCCAGTATAATCCATCGTCGGGTTGAGCTGTATGGATTGACGAGCGTGATCGAAGGGGTCAAAGTGGCAAATCACTTGCGAGCTCACTATGCCATATGTAACTTCTTGTCTGGTGAAGACAAAGAGTACTGTATCCTTTCAAGGAGATTGCCCAAAAAGACAAACGTCTCGTTCCTCTGGGAGTTTGAAATATAATCTTCTCCTTTCATCCGCTCTTGAAACAGGTGTCAGACAGTATGAGTCGATGGAACATGAGATTTCTGCTGAGCGATCCTCTGCTCTTTGATCTTGCTGAATTTGTCACTATCAATATCGGACTGATCTGGATCATATAGTTTGCAGGTATCTTCCACTCACGATGAGTCATTCGGATGCGAATATCCCTCTAGTGGAAATCATAATCGAACCATACACTTCCGCGAATCCACCTCAATATGCCCCCCAAGATTCACAACAACTATCCACAACGTCTACAGCGAGTGGCGAACAATCTCATGCCACCCATGATACTCAAAGTCAAATCACAGATGATCAGTCCAATTCGACCAATGCATCTCGACACTCACACCAAAGTGAACGTACCCTCTCTGAGGCGACTACTGCTGTGAATGTAGGTGCCGGTCAATCTCATATCGACCTACCCAGCTTCACGGTACCAACAACTGGTCAATCCTGCTGCGAAGCCCACTCAGACGGCATTGCCAATTGTGTGGGTTTTACCGTCACGGGCGCCTGTGGGGCTGGACTGGTTTTTGGTAGTGTAGCAGCGGTGTCTGCTTGCTGTAACGGATGCCCTCCCTTTTAGATATTTACCTCAATCGGAAGGGTCAACAGAGCTTTCAAACTACATGCAGCTGTATGTTGGTATTTGCCATACAATCCTACCTTTCTTTTACAGTCAGTACAAGCTGGAAGCCGTCGTGGTGGACAGATTGAGTGTATGTTTTGTCGAAGGACTTTGCTGGTCGTATGTCATAAATCGATATGAGGATCTCCATCGATTGATCCTTTGTGCTATCGTACAGCGTAGATTCCAACTCAATGTTATGTTCTTTCTCTTTCATTCTAATCTTCCCAAGACAATGGATCGTCATTGAGTGGATGACAAAAGACTTCACAATGGCCAAGCAGAAATTCATATAAATCAATCAATTCGGGGTTGCACTTTAACGAGCATCGAATCACTTCACACATACATATCAACTATCCAACAGACACATATTTATCGTTGTAAAGCATATTCAAAATGAGTAATCAGTCTAACGATATCCCTCTTACTGACATGAACAGTTTGCAATACACATCTCACGATCGACCTTCATTCGCTGCACCCTCTCAAGCCGCCACCTCGAATCAAGGTACCAGTACTGCAAATAACAATAGCACCGCCCGACAAGAAGGAAATAGTTCGAGTACTGCTGCTCCCGATGGATCACTTAACTCACTCCCAAACAGCCCAAGGTAGCTCACGAAGTGCACTGACAACTTGTATGGATCATAGTTCAGATTGCGTGGTTAGGAATGGGGGGCTAATCGTAATGGGCTCTTGTGGCTGCTCGGTGGCTGCTTTGACCATAGGAGGAGTAGTAGGGTGCTGTCTGTACTGCGACTAACTAGCCTGCATTCACGTCATCCTCATAGCTCGAAGTATGACCAGCGAGGCTTATACAACCATGCATTGACGTACGATCCAAAAAATATCCACTAAACTGTCTGCAATCTTGAAAGGACGGATCACAGGGAAATAACAATTACATATCCTCTGCTTCTCCTCTGTTCCATTCTGGTTATTACAAAGGAGACTACAAATTTTCATGAGCAGGCGAAAGAAATGAAGAAGAAGAGGGTATTAATGGAAAGTCGAGTTTTCGGCAATGGCTCTTTTCGTCATGCAAGCTTCTTGATAACATATGTATTCAAAGAAGGGTTGATCACTCATCGACCGATTGATGAAGCTTTCTACCTTTATAGCTCAATCGAAGTTTGTGTCTACTCTTACCTCATGCAGGTCCTACGGATGTGCACCTTGACATTCTTAGTCGAGGCCCTGTATCTTGTCTCCAAGCCGGAATCAGGTAGGTACAGGTATATAAAGGCTGAAACTAGATCACTTCGTCCTGTTCATCAATTATCAAATTTTATCAGTCATCATCTGATCATTCATTCGATTAGCAAGCGTTTATTAGACTAGTAAGTCAGTCACCACTTTGGCGACATATAGTTACAGTATATCAGCTTGCAAGGGTTCTCGGCAATGCCTGCCTGTATTATTTCAAAGGAGCTTCAACGCTTATAGGAGTGGCAAGAGTTCATGATCCTTTATTGTGAGGTATGATACGGGTACTGTATCTGAATGGGTTAGTGTCTTAGAATTGTGGATACCAGAGACACGGCGTCAACGAGATAGAGCGCCCAAGACCTTCTTCCAGACAGACACGAATGCCCTCACGCGATCTCGATCGAGAGATGTGGACAGGACCAAAGCTCTTCTACTGAAGGCCAGCATTCTAAAGAAACAGATGGTGATGCCCGAAATGGCAGAACATTCAGCCAATACCCATCCGCAAGACCAATCACCGCACAGCATTTCCTGCTGTTGCCTCCAGAGTTCCGAATTTGACCGAATAGTCGAAGAGTAACAGCGTGATACTGGAAGCTAGAATCGAGTTGCAGTCCGTTGTGCTAACGCCCCCCGAAAGAAATTGGTAAAATCTCGTCATAGTCCACCGGCGCCGCTTTCCTATTGGCAATTGCGTCTACGAGACTTATCCTGATGCTCAACGTCCAATGATGCAACGGATGCCTGTTGATGAAAGGTTGATGCGTTCAAAGATCCAGTCTTTGGACAACAAGCAACATTCGTTTCATCTTGTGAATAGAGCAAACAATCTACCCTTTCTTCAAATGTGATACAACTCACAGCGTTTCAGGTTATGCCTTCGGTGACGGCTTTGCCGAATGTGATCACAGCTATATATGTAAACGCCAGTCGAGAATATTTTGCGCTGAGCTTTTAATCATTTTAGAGCCACCTCAGAATCCAACATCTTTCCTCAATCTAAACTACGTGAGTGAAATCTCTTCTGCAGCCAACGCTGATCGAAGCTATGCCCCGGCAATAGGTAATACGCTTCACAAGTGACAGACGGTATATGTCTCATCATGAGTGGTTCAAACGAAGAATCTTATCCTCTTATGGACCAGCAGACCGAGAATACAAATGCGACTGCATCCAATGTGAGCGGGAATACTAGCTCCACTCAGTACTCCAACTCTACACAGATGATGATTCCTTCAGCGAGCAGCAACGATTACACACCAACTTGCGAAGATTGTGCAGCTGTATGTGTAGGGGGTATGATATGTGTGGCGATCGAATGCGCTTGTTGCCATTATCATTAGTACTGTAAGTCAGCGGGATGCGATGCGACCTGGAACATGTTTGCGTTATGCAGCGCTTCAGGCATTCGCACTCGTATCAATATCCAGATACACCTCGTAATGCATACATCGAGTATTCCACAATCATATACAGATACAACAACCGAAGAAACGATCCCCCTCTTTGTGTTGGCCTTTCCTTGTGATAGATAGTTCATGTCGATCAATATGGAATGCCACTATAGCACAATCATAAGATCAGTTTCACCCGTGTGCACCTATGTGATACCACTCATCTTACTCACTTTTGTATTTTCTGGAACCCATCATACACATTCGATCGCATATTCTCTCTCGCGTTCTCCACCACGCCCATCATATAATCCGCAGCTTGTCTTTCGCTCAACTGAAGTTGGAATCGATTCTTCAATCTCGTTATCGTTCCTTCACCTTTGAATGAGGGTAATGCGGTTCCTAACATGAGATGAACAGCATCGACCAGTTGATCCGCGTGAGGTCGGATAGCGAGGAACGCTTTGACAGTCAATTCAGTGAACATCTTGTATCCCTGAGAATCCCTTCCGCCCATGAGAGCTACCATCTCATGGTTGAGTTTGAACGATGAGGGCTCGAATTTGATTCCCTACAATCGATTACAAGCGAAGTCAGTCAGCTTGTGTTAGAGGGACTGAGAGCAGAAAGCTGAACTTACTCCTGGTCCAATATCAAACAAGAAACCGAAATCTAGAATTATCACAGCTTTGTTAGCGCGATTCGCAAAGAACAAGATACAACGTATAGCTGACTTACCGATATGCACTATGTGTCCCTCCCCGTCTATCATGATGTTACCATTATGTCGATCTTTGATTTGCAGTATATAACATGCGACGGAGTAGGCAGCCATAGACTGAATGAAATTGAGTCTGGCTTTCTGGAAAGAGACAGTGTCGACTCCACCGTACTTATCAACGAAGTATGAGAAAAGATCGTTGATCTTCGCTCGACCCATTTCGTCTCGAGAGGTAGCATTAGGAACCACATCGATGACACCACACTATCAAGGATCGGAAATTAGCACCTATTACACCAAGTCATCGTGGTCGGAGCGAGAGGTGGGTGGTCGGTACGAAGGACAGAGGTGACAAGGAAGAGATGTGAAAGCTGTTAGGGAATGAATCAAATCACTTACTCCTGGGGCAGTGGCAGTAACTCTATAAGGGAAGAGGTACAAAGTCAATCCAATTGATGTGAAAACATTCTTGAACATCGCTATAATCTGTAAGGCCAGGACGTCCTGTCGACAGTCATCTCCGACTTTGAAGATCGCAGATTGCCACACATCATACTTGGTCTTTACCAATCTCGCTTCGTCTGAAATTTCAATGTTGGAATCGGATGGTAAGTCAATACGTTCCTTCTGCACCTTGAAAGTTGCCATGAATGGTGCCTACACACGTTACTTAGTATAAGCTTCCGCATCAAGAAATACTGAGAAAGATCAGGTAGTCTCACCTTGGCATGACTCTGTAAAGGCCTGCCCGACTTCCTATCCAAGTCAATCACCACACCGTCCGGGTTACTAGGTAGATACACTCCGACCGAAAGGTTAATCAAAGCCATTTCTTCATCGATTTTAGCCTATAACATATCCGCCATAAGCTTCGGCTTTCCCACGCTCTACAAGGAGGCAAGCTACACACCTTTTTCTCAGGTTTAGATTTCTTGATATAAGGTTTCAGTTTACCCGAGATGGAAGTTACAGCGTCGAAGAAGGTAAACTCAAGATCGTAGAAACCTTTAGCTTTTCCTGATAATCCAGCTACGATCATATCGATCATCCTATCCAAAAGAGGTTTCATAGGATCCGGTTGTGACTGTGAACACCAGTCTTATCAGCTTGAGCGAATTAAGTTTGGTGATCATAAGGCTGAAACGTACAGCATCATCATCCCTATATGTATTAGCCTTCATATTCCAGATAATCTGATGGCAGAATAATTGAGATATCTTGGAAGTTTCGAATATGAATCGTTCAACGTAGCCTGTGGAGCTGTCAGCCGATTGCTCCGTCGGTGATTACAGTAGACGAAAGCTGTGAGTCAACCTACCTAAGGCATCTGCCCTCAGAGCTTGTACCACCTGAGGTACGAAGAAGAAAGTCAATTCCACTGGGTGTTGTTCTAACACCCTCATGGCATATTGTAAAATCAATGGGTGATTGCCATAACGAGGCTGGAAATATACTATGGCAGTCACGGGAGGAACAGCCGACCATACAGGTAACCACTATTGACAAATCAAACAATCAGCTCTCGTATAGAGTGGAGACCTACTGACAGCTGACTTGCCTTGAGTGCAGCTTTAGCGTTGTTTTCTAATCTATCTCCAAGTAAGAAATGGAGTGCTTCTGGAACATCAATTACGCTCTTTGGATCGGATTTGACTAATCGACTGATCTCAGCTTGAACGGGCGCGTTTTTGAAACGTTCGCCCATGTGGATAGCCATAGCTGGATTGACCTTCCACCCTTTACCAACCAATCGCGTCCACTCGTCCTAGATATCAGAAATGATACTCAGCTTTACAGTGCGACAATGCGACCGACTGGAGCTGATTACTTACACCTGTGATTGACCTTTCCAATGCCCCAGTTGGTGGGGCATTAGGTCTCCCATTCTCATTCAAGGGGTTGCACCATACACTCAACCTTGAAATCTCATTTTCGATGAGCAGTTGTAGCAGTTTCACCCTATCTCGATGATGCGATTCATATTCGTGCATGGATGAGGACCCTAGCAAACCGCAAAGAATATGAGCTATCTCCCGACTGCTCGAGAACTTAATGACAACTTACCTCTGATTAAGAACGCAGGGGCTCTGTCAGATAATGATGAAGTCGAATGGTCCCCTCTTATCTTATCTTCCTGGACTATCTGCAATAGATCTTGAAGCAACTTGATCTCCGCTCCCACTTGTATCCTATCGCTTCCAAATGACCATCTATCGAAGCATAGTTAAGCAACGCACATTTAGATCATGGAAACACGAGACTTACTGAGGTCTGAAAGCGAACCAGGAGAAAGCAGCATGGAACAATCTATCTCTGAGCCTAAGTTCAAGAAGAGCTTCCATCCTACTACTAGCTAGCATTTGGAACCCAAACAACAGTAATGAGAACCTGACTTCTCTCGCCAGTGGATGAGTACTATCGGCGATAGCCAAATCAGCTACCCGTTAGAGGGGCAATCCGTCGATCAGAGCTGTTAACTCACCTCATTTGCTTATGAGCTTTCAGACTTCGCATCATCAACCTGATCAAACACACTATGATACCTCTTTCACGATATTTGATAGCTTGGAATTGACTCGATAACACTTGCACTAAGAGTAAATGTGGTCGAAGAAGTTTCCTTGCTTTGGCCAATTCCAGATCTAAGACCTTCTTGTCGGAGGGTGCATATTCTACAGGTTGTCCGAATGGATCTCGATAGCTGCGAACAAGTGGATGTCAGTCATAGCTCATCACCTTCCTATCTGCCATAAGGTATGCCACCGGGAATGTTATTGATAGGCATGATCACGTACTTCATAGATGTCGAGAAAAGACCTTTTCGCTGTCTGATAGTCTGCAGCCAGCCGCCAGTGATTGCGCCAATGATCGCAACTTCAGCCTCAGGTCTTTGTCTCAGCAGCCATGTCCAGGCGTCCACGCCAGCAGCTATAGCCAGAGGGGTGAAAGCCGCCATTGGTAGCTCAACAAGATAGTGTAAGATATCTCTATCCATCTATATAATCAATTCATCAGCTTTGCTGCACGATCTAGACAATGCTCTGAAGATTTACCTTTGGTGAAGCTATCAACACCGAAACTGCTCTAAGCAAGATTCGTCTTATCTCAGGAACGTTGAATGGTTTGTTCTTCGTCCGGATGTTTGATGTTGCCTGAGCCAGTTGGGATTTGAATGCCAACAATTCGGCAGGCGATGAATTTGCAGGTGAACCTTCTTGTAGATTGCTCAAGCCTGGGATCATCTCATATTAGTTCTCTATTTTCCTCGACAAATTCATCGAAAAGACAACGTGCCTTGAGAAAGAATTAATCTTGCACCGCTCAATTCTCCATTGAAGTAATTCTTTGAAGCGAATTGACTGGCAACGAGATTCGAAGAGTCCGATGGCCATCCCCCGATACTAGGCATGATAGCTATTTACGACGCTTTATCAGCAAAGTTACGCTGTCAAGCTGGGATGAAGGCTTACTTTCTTGCCTATCCAATCTCGAGATAGTCTTGGAGAAATGTAATGCCAACCCAGCTCCCATTTCCACACTATCTATCAGAAGTACATCTCTTGATTCGTTCAAATACGATTGAAGGGTGGATTGAACTTCGATGGGTGCTCGAGATATCGCAACCGTCAACCAATGTTTTGTGACTGAATGAAGTTGACTGGTGATTTCATTTCGTACCGCATAGTCATCGGTCAGATGTAAAGTGAGATCCATCTTATCTGAGGTGAAGTCGTATACCGGTGAATACTACGATCATCCGTCAGCTTCTGCTACTGGCTTAACAATAGTTGAACTTACTTCATCAGTATACTGCAGTTCGCAACTCCTTCTCATCAAGGTCAAAATCTCCAACAGAGTGAACACAACTTTTCGATCGCACAACAATGCAGAGAAGGTTTCGAGTAATTGTCGAGCATAGCTGAGAGCAATTTCTCGTACTTTGCGCATCCGATGCGTACAAGCGATAAGGATTTTGCACACTTCATCAGCCACGATCGGCGGTAATGAATGAGTGACAACTTGGAGATACACCTGTTTCATGAACGACGAAGTGATCTGTTTAAAATTCACAATATCAGCTTGTACACAAAGTAAACGAGACTGCAGAACAGCAGCTGACTAACCTTTTGAGCGATAGCGTCTAGACATCCAATCAGAGGACTTTCGTTGATTGACTCATTGCAGAAGTACTGGAGCAGCACCGACGGTCGATATTTCGTCGTTCTAGCTTCTTCAAGATCTGAGATCGCCATCAACAGGGTAGTTTGAGGTGTAGTCATATTTCGGATATCGTATGAATGCCTCTGATGAGGTAGATACTGTGTGAGGGCAGCGCGTTGTGATTGTTGGATCTATCATTAAGGTATGTCAGCTGATTCTGGCCATTCGTAGTGGATGGATAGAAGACAAGCTTACCGAGGCAGCATAATCTTTCCGTAGGATGGAGTTGTAAGCCAAACCACTAGCTACAAAATCGTTCGAGCTTTCCAATACCAAAGCGGGAGTTTTGACTGCAACAGTCCTCAAAGCGTTGGTCTCATGTTCCGATAGACGTTTCTGGCCCTCTGGTCCACTCAGGCCAAAGACCACACAGAGGAACCACAGATTCCTAAAGTGTGCGACAAGTTCGGGTGTAGCACTTCTATCAGGGTGATAGGATTTATGCGATAGTAGAGTGGCGATCGGGATGAGCAAAGCCGCAAGCCAAGCTTTCATGTCTCCTACTCTCTTGATACCTTCTTGTTTAAGTTGAGCCACAGCATCTTTATCCCTTGAATCGTATCCATGAGAGGCCATAGCTACCATCTGAGTCTGGGTGCCTTTGTCCGCAAACAAGGTAAGTAATTCAACAAGATATCCATCCGCACAGTCCAACCGATTACCGAGACCTTTAGCCAATGTAGTTTGAGCAGCAAGAACGGCGTTAGAGGAATTACGCGGATCTTCAGGGTGGGACGATCGAGAAATTTGAGAGAATGCTCGGTAGACTTCCACAAGGTCTCCGTTCGGAGCTGCAAGAGCCAATGGCACAAGATTTGTAACGATAGTCGATTCTGTAGTGAGATCCACGCCTCGAAGTCGCTGTATCAGCATTGAGATACTGAGGTGAATGATCTGTGCCAAAGTCAGCTTCTGTGCGAACGTCGGGAATGATCATCAGCGAAACTTACATCTTCTTTGCCTATTTCTAATGCTAAGCGAGAGACTACCTCAACAGCGGTTACAGCGACCAATCTTCTTTGCTCTTCTGTGGCTCTGTTGCTTGTCGCGTTTGTCTTCACAGTAGAAGCATCTGTTTCGCCCTTGAAATGGTGATGCAGCGTGGTGGACCGGATTGACATGCCACCTGGGACACTTGTGCTATGACTAAGCGTATTGAGTAAGGAGTATAAAGTGGATGAAGTGAGATCATCATTGGCAGACATCTATAAAGTGCATCATGAGCTCAGATCATCTGCTGGTAAAGAGGATCTTCAGCTCACCTCAATACAGATAGCCAAGCATTTTGACGCTGCCACCACGGCCGGTGGGACCGAGCTGGCTGAACCACCCATTTCACCCTCGAAAGCGGGAATGGGACTGAGCAGAAGTCGTCGGATATGATGAGTCATAGCTGTCCCAAGGGACCGATCACTGCAAATGATATGTTAGCAGCATACATCATGATCATGAAGACGACAAACTTACTTTCTGACCTGAATCGAGGTGCAGATGAATAAAGCTTCCAGAACTCTCGGATCAACCACTGATGAGTCTTCCGATAGGAGCAATTTCAATCTAGCTAAGTGTGTAGGATCTGGTTCAGAATGATGTAAAGATAGGTTGTTTAAGAGGTACTGAGAGGTGTAAGTTGTTAGCTTCGCGCGACATATGGAAAACACTCGTCAAGCTCACCAATACCGATACCATCAATTCTACTTCTTCATCGGGTTGACCTCCAATACTGAACAAGCTACCTCTTCTCGAGTATGGAGTTTCCTCTACGAGTGAAGATCCTCCCATTAGGTCGGTCCACCATCTCAACGCGATTTTCGTAGCTTGATCTAATACAGCATGATCCTTTTCATCTGTTGACAATCTCTTGATATCATCTAACACCAATGCATCATCTACCAACTGTTTAGTGTGCTTCTTCAATATATGTGCATTACCTTCTTGACCGTGTGTTTGAGAAAAAGGATGATGATAGCCTCCTGAATGGTGAGCGAAAGCATTCTGATATTCCCTTACGTTGGTGTAAGGGAGTAAAGGAGTTGACAGGAGGACATTCATGATCTCGGTGACTGCCATAACTACTCCACTTGGAGTGATCGGATGAGGAGTAGTGAATGGAGTGGTAGGTGGCATACGAATATGAGGGGTTGAAGCGGCCGAAGTGGATTGATGAACCAATTTGATTAGATTACCAGGTGAAGCAATCGATAAGAGAGACTTCACGATCGACGCGATGGTCCTTGTAGGGAAAGGGGGTAAAGGGCAGTGTGAGATGACTGAATGCAAGCAGTGAAGAAGGACTAGCGGGAATGCTGCGGAGCGTGGTGTCAGCTAAGTATCGCATTTCTTCCAGAATAGCTCACTTATTCCAGTAGATCCACTCATCAACCCTTCAATCTTCTCTACAAAATCCTCCAGCACTCCTCCGATATCGTCTCTGAGTTTTGCTTTACCCCATGCTACCCACAAGAGCGCTTTGAGCAGGCCCTCGCAAAGTTGAGCATGACTATTGGATCCAAGACCACCAGCCTCCAAGCTTCTATAAGATGATGATGGACTGTTATCTCCACTCGGAGAAGGGTTGGCATGGCGAAGAAGACCGAAAAGCAGTGCATTCAACCTCGATAATGATTCGCCGAGATGAGGTGATGTGAGAGGAAGGGAGGAAACGTAATGGGCATAGGAGATGGCATGGTTGATCTCGAATTCGGTCTGTTTTCTGCATTCAGCTTGGATATCACAAAGGCTGTGGAGCAATCGACAACTCACCCAATCGTCTTCGTCGTGAGGTATCAACTCCTCCACATCATTCGCACTGAGAGTATTGTTTGGCAGCCCATCCAACAATACTGAAATGGAGTTCTCATCTTCCGTGGTCTTGGCGTCTTGAGCGTAACTTGACGCGAGGGAAGTAAGGATTTGAAGATGTAATGGCTCGTCTAGGCTGTACGGGATTGCTCAGTCATGACACCTCACTTCGATTCGGAACGCTTACCAGTCCATCTTGCCTGCTCTGCACCGATTCTGATATTTTCAAGCGACTGTTTGCCTGCCTCAACTGTAATGAGAAGAAGATGAAGAAGGATGAGGGAGGGAGGGAGGATAGGTAGGCTCAAACGTCATGTCTCGCCGTTAGCGCATATCACGTGACATCGCTCCCACCTTTGTTTGGACACACATCTTGCGAACTGTGAAGAGTGCTTCAAGGTTGAGTGTCTGTTCAATATCGCTTCAACTGATCTATCTATTCACACTCAGACCACAGCAGAGACACATAATCGGAGAACTTTACCGCCTACAAGCCGTACGTACAGGTAAAATGCAGTCCTCTCAACCTGTCGCCTCCTCGTCATCATCAGCCATCCCTTCTTCAACAAGTTCAGCAAATGGTAAACCCGACAGATTATACGTAGGGAACTTATCGCCCACTGTAGATGAATATACCCTGATACAGATATTCTCAAAGTATGGTAAAATCACCAAACTGGATTTCATGTTTCACAAGACTGGTGTGTTGAAAGGTAAACCAAGGGGATTCGCTTTCATCCAATTTACAGATAAAGATGTAAGTCTTGCCTCAGAAAAACACCAACGTCGATCGTGGCGACCACAACTATGATCAGCAGTACATACATGCATTGGTATATTGGAAGCATTGATGCTGATTGATCAATCTTCGATATCGATAGGATGCACTCAAAGCGATGATCAAATTGCACGATAGATTACTTCGAGGTAGGAAATTGGTAGTTACCTATGCAAGTTCCGTAAGTCTCATTCGATCCCTGTTCATGTATCGTATGAACCCCGCTGATGACCATCAGGCACCTCCCGAAAACCTACCACTGATCAATACCAAAGGTCGTCGACCGAATGATCCATCTAAGACGACGACTTTGTCCTTGTTGAAAAGTTCCAAGAAACCTCAGAGGTGAGTCAAGTCATCCCACCTCACTCAGTCACCATCAATACCGATCAGCTGACCCTTCGATATGGCACACATGAAATGAGCTGATTTTTGTGATTTTCGTCTGATACAGTGCCGCAGCGCAGATAGCAGCCATGGAGGCTAAACTCGCCCATATGAAACGAACCAAACCTGCCGACGAAAATTACGTACCCGGCTTAGGAGGATCTACACCTTCCTCTAGGAATGGTACACCGGGTCTAGAAGGATCCCTCATTTCGGAAGAGCAAGGCGAGGAGGTGGAGATGGGGGAGGAGGAGGCTGAGAGAGCTGCAGAAGAATTGGAAAGGGAGATGAAAGATTTAGTAAATCAAGAAGGATCGTCTACACCTCTACTTATAGATCCCAGTCGGTCATCCACTCCTGTCCCAGTCGAGGACGAAGCCAAGAAAATACCCTTGCCTCCTAAACCTGTTGATGAAGCTCAATCGGAAATTGCGATACCGCCAACTAGCTCGACGATAGAAGGGCGATCAAAACAGAGGGAAGAAGCTTTCAAAAAGGGTTTGGCCGGTTTACCTAAGAAACCTGTTTTCTAGAAACATCCTGCTAGATGTACTGCACTGTATAGCCTGTGTTTTGCTTCCATACTCTGTATATCCATATGTATGTTAGTCTTGTATCACCCACGGAAGTTAGAGTACACTGTCTGGTTATACCAGTATTTGACACGACTGTCCATAACCACCCATCTGTCTTTCTCTTTCGACGCTCGGACCGCCTAGCTCCGGGCGGGGTATTGTTTCACCTCCACTCGATGGGTTCTTTCGACTCGAGCAGACTTGTTGGGTGGTTCTTACATTGCTGAATGCCCAGATGCTTTCTCAACCATACTCCCATGACTGAATAGGATCCAACACCTCTTCAGAAGCACGGCAGGAAAAGGCCTCTGCACGCAGTATTGCACAATGTCAAGATCCCTCCCACTAGTCAGATTACCTTCTAATGCTCTAATTCACCGATTCGGTTCCCCCAATACTTCCTCTGCGAACGCCTTACTTCGATTCCCATCGCAAGGATGGACGATAAATAGATCGAAGAGGGAGGGATGGGCTGTGGTGGGTGATT
This sequence comes from Kwoniella botswanensis, assembly GCF_036426115.1. Classification (NCBI taxonomy): domain Eukaryota; kingdom Fungi; phylum Basidiomycota; class Tremellomycetes; order Tremellales; family Cryptococcaceae; genus Kwoniella; species Kwoniella botswanensis. Next base: position 13,635,194 of record NC_088599.1, on the reverse strand, counting down.
CGGAAGGAAGGAAACTGGCTGTTGAGGTGGGTTATACAATTCTACTTTTTACAGTCAACAAGAAGTGTAGTATGGGTTGTGTGTCTATCAATGACGCAATATATCCTACACTGCCTAAGCCTCTGGTATGATACATCTGATCAACGGTGTCTGATGAAGATACACCACCAATGTATGGAAAATTACTATTAATTGTCATGGCTGATATTATGGCTCCTATCTTTACAGACCCTCCTATCTCGACATCGTATTCATCCGCTGCCCCCTCCCCCAGGTCCATTCCCGCATATAACCTCCCTCCTTTCCTCCTCTTCTTCGTCCACGGGTGAAATATCAAGCTACAAACCCATACGGCACCTTGCATTCTCTCGACCACCATCTTCAGGCGAGTTCACAGATTTCACGGCCCGTTATGGCGCTCTACAAGAAGAAGATAAACTATCTTTTCGAGAAACCCTCTTATCCACTTTACATCCTACTCCATCAAACGAAGAGATAGAGAGAGTAGCAGGTTTAATGAAAATCACCAAACTCTTAGATCTTCCCATGGTCAGTCTGTCATCCGGACAAACGAGAAGATCGAGAATCGCTGCATCGTTATTGACTAAACCTGTTTTATTGATTTTGGAAGATCCAATGGCAGGATTGGATATACCCAGTAGGAAAGAGGTATCGCACACTCTAGGCGAATTGAATGATAGTGGTGATATTAGGATTGTGCTGGTTCTCAGAGGGAAGGGTACGGAGGATGTACCGGATTGGATAACGAATGTGGTTGAAGTGAAAGATGGGAATGTATGGATAGGCGATAAAGCGCAATATGAGGAGTCATTAAGGACGAGAGCAAACATTCAGGCAGATAACGAGAAGGCTAGTATACAGGAATTAGTAGATACGAGAGCAGATAATAAGAAGAATTTGGTCAACTTGGATAAGGTCTCGGTCAGTTATGGAGAAGGAAGTAGACCCGTGAGTTGGAATCGCATCTACTATTTTTCTAACGTACACTGAGATCGAATCACTACCTAGGTCCTCAAAGATGTTTCATGGAGTATAAAAGAAGGAGAGAAATGGCATCTTGTAGGAGCTAATGGTGAGTTCATAGTACTATACATCAACGTCGTACATCTAGCACATTGAGGACGTACGATGCAGTAGACGAATTATTCTATATTGACCTTATTTGTTTACTTTTACACACAGGCTCAGGCAAGACAACCCTTCTCTCAATCATATTAGGGCATCATCCGCGATCATTCTCGCTCCCCTCTACCTCTCTCCAGCTATTCTCAAAGCCTCGTCGAGAGATTCCCACAACCACCTTGAGAGGAATGATAGGCCACACCTCACCTGAGATCTACTCTTCTTTCCCTAGGGGTATGGGTCTAACCGCCTACTCAGCAGTGGGAACAGGCTTCAAAGGGATATTCTCAAGATCGGAATTGGACGAAAATGAGAAAAAACGTGTGTTATACCTCTTAGATCAGGTCAAGGATCTATTACAACCTACTGTCGGTCTTGGTGGTGTAGAGTCAACGAAGGGAATGGATTTGAAGGAAATTGCACTTAGACCATTCGCCCATTTTACACCTCCCCAACAGGGTTTGATACTATTCCTTCGGGCAATAGTAGGTAAACCAAATTTGTTGGTACTTGATGAACCCAGTCAAGGGATCGACGAGTTTATCTGGGAAAGATGTAAGGCCATTTTGGAGAGGGAATGGAAAGATAATGAGAAGATGGCTACGATTGTAGTCAGTCATTATGAAGATGAGGTGAGTACTGCTTACATCGTTATGTTATTCGTTATTAGCATAAACGGAATAGAACTTAGGCTGATGGCTTCCATGGCTCGAATAGGTACCGTGGAAACAAGGTAGAGGGAAGATACTGAAGTTGGATCAGGGGGTAGCTACTGTTGAGGAACCCGTATGACCTTTATATGACCATGTACATGGAGTAGAGTGACTTTTACATAAGTAGATGGAAGATGGAAACTAAACGCGATTTTCACTTCACAGGAAAAATGGGCGAAGGAAAGATCACCCTCGAGATATGTATACATTATGTAGATACTGTGGAAATAATGCATCTTTATGAGTCGGATTATACTTATTTTTATTCCTTTGGTAAACACCATCTATGAGATTCTTTTGATCGCGACTGTGAATGATAATTTGACATTTTATTTCTCCTTTCTCTTCCGTAGTTCTTCAGAGATATTGACTTATATGTTTAGTATTTGTTCCATGACTGTGCGCAGTAAAGCTGGTCTTTGATAATTAGACGCCATTAGACGTTCTTTCGATGTTCCTATTGACACGATGCAAGAAGCATTAGTATCCTTCCTCCATTTCACGTTTCAATTTTGATAATTTACATCCACTTACAGGTTTATGATCCACCTCGTGATCTACATGCACGAAACACCTATCTACCTGCTTCAACCTTTCAATCTGATCCTGCAAATCTTGAGCTATATCATGCGCTTTCCACAAGAGCATATCGGGAGGTAAGACAATGTCCACTTCGACAAAGTAGTTAGGTCCAGAATGGTACACTCTGACTGTATCGACTGAGGTGATGTGTTCGGAGAATGTGAGGGCCTTGTATGTTACGAGGTTTATGAATTCTGTTGGGGCCGCGATACCTGCTAGGAAAGTGAATTGTTCTGAGTGGGTGGAAAACGGTATATCAGCATGACATAGTGTCGTGGTGATCTCAGGAGATGTGAAAGATGTGACAAGGCCGACGACATATCATAGGAAGATGTTATGGACAGCTACGAAAGATATTTTACTTACCATATACCGTTCTTGTCCAGACTGTGATAATACAGATAGCGATGATAGTCGCACCCATAGGATCGATCTGAATTACTATCAGTCTGTTGAACATTGTTTGAAGAATATAATGAAATCGTTTACTCACCCACCAAGCCAATTTGGCACCACCAGCGGCAGTCAATATACCAAAACCGTTACTACCGTTCCCAATCAACCCCTTTACTTAGCTCTCAATCTTCCATCAATGGATGCCACTCACGTTAACAGGTCATTTCTATGGTCTTCCCATAATACCTGTACTTGAGACGACGATTTTCTAATTGCCATGCAATATAGGAACAAAGAGAATTTCACGGCTACAACACATCAGAACAATAATATTTTAGCATCCAAATCTATCACTTCGGAGGGTATTAAGACAGCAGTGCGATGAGTACACGGCAACTCACCGAAAGCAACACAGACCGATAAAATGGATGGTAAGTGGAATTTCTGCAGATCGTCCCCTTTGTGAGTTACGAATTCTTGGATGGACATGACGATAAGGATGACGTTAACTCCTCCCATGATTGTACCGTAGACTACATACTGTGGTAAGCTTCCATGTTCATCTCTATAGCGAGGTATATGAGTGGCTTACCGATGTTACCACTGCATAAGATGATGTAAGGACGACTCGTAAGCTACCAACTAAGACTTTCACGATGGAGACCAAAGCTTACACTATGGGTACCATGATCAGCTTTATCGACTAGTATCAACGGCGAGAAAGGATCGAACATACTAGTCTCGAATCTTGATCCTCTCACTGGCCATTTCTTTTCTTCAGCCTTATCTGATGCTCTGTGGGCTGCCCACAGGATGAGATTCGCAAATGGGTCGACTAACAGGGACGATTAGTATTCATGCAAACAATCGCTATTGTGCATTGATGACCTACAGACTATGTACACAGAACCAATCAAGGTCAGCCAACATCTTTTGTGTTACTGAGATTTTATAAGACTCACCAGCATCTACGCAACTCGCAAACAAAGCTAACGAACCACTACTTATCGCAGCGTACAGCTGCACTATAGCCAACACTATATTGCATCCGAAAGAGATATTCACGGCCAATTTGACTTTTAGAGCATTATCAGCTGCATCTTGTTCAGCTTCTTGAGATAATGTATGCAAAGGTTTGAGTAAATCGTTAATTCGGGAATTTTGAGTCTCGTAGAAATCTGCTAATTTCCCTCCTCCTCCTTTCTTACGTCTGTCGTCAGTCACACATCACAAGTCAGCCCATATCATCTTGGGATGGCAGACCTGTAAATAAGATACTTACTGTCGTATTTCCTCTAGATGAGCATCACTTATGAGTTTATCTCTTAATAGCAGCGGATCCCTCTCGCCCGCCTCTCGAGAGATGACAGATGTGATACCCATCAATTCCAGGTCATCTGGCCTTTCGCCTATACTAGCTGGTCGAGAGCTGGTAGCTTGAGGTTCGATCTCGGTGGTAGTGGTGGACATGTCGACGGCTTTGGCTTTTCCTTTGTTGGAATGGGAGGTACTCATAACGGCAGAAGAAGAAGGAAGATGGAAGCGAGTCAATCTGTATGCTTCCGCAACGAGTCGAACTTTGATGTTGTCAGTACAGGAAACGAAACAAATAAGCGCTCCGGATCGATATCAATTTTGCCAAGAAATATCTGTTTAGTCCGATCTTGGAATCAAATCAAAGGTGACAGACTGAGACTGCTTGCACCGCCCTTGTCGCTTATCTGATATCGCGAGGGCACAGAGTATGAGTATGAAACGTGACTGACACGTGCTGGTTCACCTGTACTCTCCCATGTGACCCGAGCGTCACAACACAACACGAGATTCGCAACGCGTCCGACTTGAAATTCAAACATGACAAGAAGGAAAGTGGAGATGATGCATATGCACCTGCTGTGTACAATACGTCTGGACTAGAAAGCTCAGTCTGCTATCTGCTATAATCGATCAAGACACGTGTAGGAGCCTCAACGGGTATCTTGTTGGTCTTCAACAAGAAGATACACACGGAAACATCACCGGAACTCTTAGATATGGCCGAGGACAAAGTAGAAGAACAGCAATGGGGACGAGGTGAGTATCGAATTTCTGACAAATCATCTGTATGTATCGGAAGCAGATGCAGATTTTCCAGACGGGAGTGACGCAGTCTATCAGGGCTGTCTGATAAGTCGAAGGGAAAGAGCGAGAAAATTAGATACATCGGTGTGATCTTATCCGACATATACGAGACATCGCATTAAAGATCACACACGATCATCTATCTTACTCGGATGTAGTAGCTGATTACTCACTCTATCTCTGATCTTGCTTAGTCCTGATATGCGGAGGGATGAACTGGTGAGCCTCACCTTCACATTCCATTCACACCGCTCCCTCAACTTACCCTTGATGTGGGATGTAGGGCCACGAACGGTCGCAAAGAACGTCCACCTAATTCGTAAGCTGTCTGAATACTGCTTTCACAGCTGCTCGAAATGATCTATCAGCTTACCGACACTGGAACCACCATTTAGAGCATCCGACCTTCTATCTCCTGTCATATTAAGATCTCTTAGCAATATCAAAATAACAAAACTCATAACAGGACCCTCAGCGAATTATGCTGTAGTCCTAGATAGTAAGTTTACCCCCCCCCCCCCCCTTCCTGCGCGCAAACTCCGAACAACAGATGTCTTTACCTTGCTGATGAACTTGTTGTATTGTACAGTCTTTGGCGCCGCATATATATTCGGTAAACCACCTTCTCCGTCACTTGCAACTTCCCCAGATGGGATCATATCAGAGCATGCTCCAATCAAGATATCACCTTCGGCGGTGGGTCTACCAAAAGAAGCGAAATTCGTGTCGGGTGCTGCTGCAAGGGGTCATGTATTGTTATTGGATGATCAAGGGGTTGTATGGGGTTGTGGGAACAATGTAGTAGGGCAAATCGGTCTTGTAAGTGGTACCGGGCATGGACTAAGGGGAATTGGAAGCGAGGAGGATGAGCGTGAGAGGATTGAGGCCAGCCTGAAAAAGATTCCAGGGTTGCTGATATACTGGCTTTAGCCCGTGACGATGCTCATCAATCAGTTCACTCGAGTGACTGGACCTTGGTCGAAAGATCCAGAAAATAAGATCGTACAAGTAAGCTGACACCGATCGAAGTGACTATAGAGCCTCAGCTGACACCGTTAGTTCAGGTAACTGCCGGCCACACATTCTCGTTATTCCTCACGGCAGCTGGGCAGGTTTACGCAGCAGGTTCAAGTGAATGTGGACAACTGGGAAATGGTAAAACAGGTGAAAGGATTATCAAGAATGGGAAAGTAGCTTTTGATATTGAATCGCCTGCTCGTAAGTCAACCTCGATATCACATTCAACAGAACTTCGACATTGTATCTGAGATCCTCCGTTGTGATGCTCTCATGGTGATTCGAGTGAAATGTGCTCATGGAAGTCATGGCTAGGCCTCATACAAGGATTCGAGAAGCGAAAGATCGTCCAGATAGCCTCGGGGAACCAGCATTCTCTAGCATTGGATGAAGAAGGCTATGTCTATGCTTGGGGATATGCAGGTTATTCAAGGTTGGGTTTACAGGATCAGAAAGATCGGTATGTCAACTCCTTCACCACAGTAACGAAGCACTTCAAGGATCTAGCTTATTTAAAATGTATCGATAGACTAGTACCTACTTTAGTGCCTCATGTGAGTCAATTATACTTATCGTACGATTGGGCGTTTGCAATTGATTGATCGCTTGTTCAGTTTGCCGGAAACAACATTGCTTCGCGGGCTGCTCAAGTATTGTGTGGACCAACCAGTGAGCTACCTTCATGATCTCTCTGATCATCGCCAGCTTCATGTATTTGACACATGTGATAGGTTCGATAGTGGTGGATAGACAGAAGATGTTTTTGATAGCTGGGAAATTTAAATTGACGGGAGATGGTGAGCTAGCTTCCGAATAGGTGTGGACGTGGAGAGATCTCTCGAAATTAGCTGATCGTAGTGCAGGTTCAACTGGGCAACCATATACGTACTTCAAGTGAGTGGTTTGGTATGTCTTAAGGTATTCGCGAGTTGACTGATAATATGGCTCTGCCAATTCAGATATATACAGGATAGTGAGTCCATGACATGTATCTGTATATCCCCTCATGCTGATAGGGATTGATTGGTAGTTATGGCTTGTAAAGTTATAAAAGCTAGTTGTGGAGGATGTACTCATTTCCTTACTACTCCTGAAGGAGACGGTGTGATGACAGTGGGCTTCGGACAAGGATGTGTGAGTTCAGTCTCACTTGACCAAAAGCGTGTGGTTTACCGTATTCATCATCTGACAATGTGTGCGTCTGGGTATCATCATAGCTATATGGAGGTGAGCTAGCTGTTGGAATTGCTTGGCCACCGAATAAATAGCTAATACGTAATATCGACAGAACTTGGTCTTGGCCCTGACGCAGGTAAATCAGCTACCAAGCCAGTGAAGATTGAGCCTCTATCCGGTGTGGACGTCATAGAGTGAGCTGCCGAACAGCGACTCCGCGTCATCTGGCTCGGAAAGCTAACAAAGCATGTATGATTAGTGTGGCTGGAGGAGCGTTTTTCTCCCTATTCTTAGCTCGACCTAATGCTGCTTTATCGGAACTCGATCGATATCCTGAACATATTGAGAGTCCGACGATATGCTTGGCATGTAACGAGGAGAAAGATGATGATCCGATGGAGTGTGAAAAGGTGAGTGTACGACTTCATTCATTCATACACAGCACATAACAATACTCCTATCATCTCACCTCTGTCATTCCATCGGTTTACCTTGGTGACTTGATCACAATCTAGTGCGATTCACCTTACCACCCCGAATGCCTTACCCCACCACTATCCGAACCACCAGAAGGGGAATGGTTCTGCCCCGCATGCGAAATACAAGCAGATGCAGGTCCCGACGATCCTTTCGAACCTCTGTTTGTCGATGGACCTAAACCTAAGAAGAAAGTTCTACCTAAACCACCTCTGTCATTGGAACGAGCTTCAACACCTAAGAGTGTTTCATCGCCTAAACTTGAAAGCGTCAGATCGAATGGGTCGAAAGGTACACCGACACGGACGCCGACGGGTAAGAGGAAAGCTGACAGTGAGAGTATACATGGTATGTGACATCTCCAATTGATACAGCTTTTCAAAGAGATTTTCGTTCGTCCGGTGACTTGTTTGCTTCGTCGTCATGTAGGCTCAGCAAAGAAACAGAAATGAAACGACACCACTTGATTGAAGAAAGGTTATTGGGAAATAGGTTGTAGTCTTGCACACCACTCAAAAACATATTTAAATCAACATGGAACTCACGATGAACAGTCTTGATACTCATTTATGCATTTTGTTTTTGCTTGTTTTCAAAGAATGCTTTGATGGTGTCTTCGTGTCAGGCTTCCTTGACGATCCGTCTCCTGACGATACATCGTGGTGGCAGCGGTAACCTGACAACGGTAACTGAGCTTGCGCCGTAGTGCGAAGTCTGAGGTCCTCTTCATTTGTCGTGGGCTGAATAGCAGTATATATGCACTGCTTTGGCCTTTACTGTCCTTGGCTCTTCCCCATCCTGTATACTGCTGTATACAGTTAATTGATCGACTCACTCAGTTTATACCACTGTTACTAGCTACTTCAGCATTTATTGCTTTTTACGTAACGTCACAGCCGGCCCGTGACGCTAGATCTATGAGCGCAAGAGTTGAACAAGATGATGACCAGCTACAGATCGGTATTCCCAGATCATATCCATGCACCACCTCAATCACCTCCCAACACTCATCTTGACCTTGACAATAAACAAAAGCTGCCTCAGACATCTGGCGGAATCCGTTGCGAGGAAGATCAGGATATCGTCACTACTACCCCGACCCCGACCCCGACCCCTACCACTTCGTCATCATCCCGCCAAGTGGAGGTCTCATCTCCCTCATCTGATCGTCGTCAAGCGTTATCTAGACCTACTTCATCGAGAGAATCCAGGAGATCATCGTACATCAAAAAGTTAGAGCTATCTGCCGCTCTAGGGAAGGAGGTGAGTAGTTCATCTTGCACACTGTATATTGGATTGTATACGGTAATGTGAATCTGGCTGACATAACGGCATCTCGCTTGATGGATATGACGATGATTAGAAATTCGGTCTTGATCATTTACAACTGTCTACATCACCATACGAAGAGGAAATAACCGTTGAACTACCATCGCCTGTTTTAGCTGATCAAAGGGAAATAGACGTATCATACCAACCAGGTTGTGGTGAAAGCGATAGTGCAATGGTAGGATCAGCCGATATGAGCAAGAACGATACCATCCGACCTTCCACCCCACCTTCTCGTCCACCCACAACAGCCGTCAACATCCCCACTTCCAACAGAATCCGTAATCCACCACCACCCTCACCGTTATCCAAGGTATCGTCGTCTTCCCCAGCCAAAGAGACCGAACTGCATACCATCCCTCCACCTACTGCTGGAGCCGGAGCTGGAACAGAGATCACCCAACCTTCATCTTCCTTAGGTTCATCCGTCTCTCCCCCATCGTTAAAAGGATTGAACATCCCATTACATTCACCTTGTTTCATACATTCTCATTTGGACAAGCACGGTCATGGATCATTACAAGATTGGTTGAAGAACAAGTCCACTAGCGGTGGTGGTGGTGGTGGTGGTGGTGGTGGGAATTCATCAGGTAATATTTCATCATCATCGACTTCAACAACTAGTAATACACAAGGAGGATCATCATCCGCATCTACTTATCGTGCCCCTCAGACCAATCATCATACAGGTTCGAATCATCATTTAGGTAATACAACCAAACCTATTAGACAGCCATCATATAACCATTTTAAATCCCATACCAATACCAATACAAACACTCCCACGCACTCTTTACCTACTAGTCCGAATGGAAGTAGTAAATACGCTTCACCGACTTTAGGTAAAGATAAAGACACGGGATATGACTCTGATCAGTCTTCGATCAACGGACATGTACTGAGAAACTTGAGTGGGAGTGCTCTGCTGGATGGGGATCTGATGGACGGATCGGAAGAAGGAGGAAGTTTGACTAAGCAGTTGGCTGAGACTGCTCAGGGGGTCAGGGAGATGAGTAAGGAGCTGGGTAAGTGTCCGTGCTATGAGATGTCATGTTTTCTTACCTTATTGAAACATTAATACGACAAAACTGCACTACAGTGCTTCAGTAATGCTGATATAGATTCCTTCTACGGGTTGCAGGTCGTACCAAAGTTCGCTCACGTATTCAGCACGTTCTGATAGTCACCAAAGCACGTGATAATCGCTTGATCAAGCTCACCAGGGAACTTGCCCTTTACTTGATGCAGAAGAAACCTGCCAACTCACCCGATGGATCCAGCCGAGCAGGACACGAAGGACGAGATAGAGGGATGGTAGTTTACGTTGATGCACAACTAAGAACGTCAAAGCGATTCGACGCTGCGGGTATTCAACGGGATTATCCAGATTTGTTCAAACCCATCTCAAGAAGACGAAGTTCGAGCTCGGCTAGTGTTAGTACCTTAGGTAGTCTCAGTGCTTATCCCTCGACCACGAATATGTCAGATTTCCAAAAGAGGAATAAAGATGAGGGTCAACTTAGATATTGGACTTCAGAGATGTGTAGCTCCTCGCCTCACTTGTTCGATTTTGTGATTACTGTGAGCTTACCAATCTGTTATACAGAAATGGAGGATTTTCTAGCTGATGAATGCGATAGCTCGGTGGTGATGGTACTGTACTCTTTACGTCATGGTTGTTGTAAGTCAGCTAGACTGCGAATTTCATAACAAGCACGTAGCTGATTGGTCTGATCGTATAATAGCCAACGAATTGTTCCCCCTGTACTCCCTTTCGCATTGGGTTCACTTGGGTTCCTGACCAACTTCGATTATGCTCAATACAAGCAGACGATGGACAAAGTGGTCGACGAAGGTATCCGTGTAAATTTGAGGATGCGATTCACATGTACCGTCTACCGAGCAATCGCTCCTGAAGAAGCTGCCGAAGCTGCTAGTGCAAAAGGTGGCAAGAAACGCAAAGCAATCAAGAAACCTGGTGGTGAAATTCTGATGTCTCACGTCGATAAAGGTGGTTGGGAGAGTTTGGAAGGTCCGCCTCCTCAGGGGAGCTGCTCTGAAGCCGCCGGAAAGGATAAAGAGATACTTTGTTTTTCCACTAGACCAGTTGAACAATTTGAAGTCTTGAACGATCTGGTGGTAGATAGAGGACCAAGTCCCTATGTCAGCTTGTTAGAGCTTTTCGGTCAGTCCATCTTCACATAGACAATTAGGATAGTACAGCTAACACATTGGCGAAACAGGTGATGAACATCATCTAACGACAGTGCAAGCAGACGGTTTGACAGTATCTACACCTACTGGTTCAACTGCATATTCCCTTTCGGCTGGTGGATCTCTCGTTCATCCTCAAATTCCTGCCATCCTCATCACGCCAATCTGCCCACATACCTTATCTTTTAGACCTATGTTGCTGCCTGACAGCATGGAGTTGAGGATCTGCGTCCCGTATAATTCCCGAAGTACAGCTTGGGCAAGTTTCGATGGCAGAGGGAGGGTCGAGCTAAAACGTGAGCTTGATCTTGTCCGTTGCTGATTGGAGAGATATAAGCTGACGTTAGTGATATCATCCAGAGGGAGACCATATCAAGGTTACCGCGTCCAAATACCCTTTCCCCACTGTATGTGCGAATAAAGCGTCTACTGATTGGTTCTCATCTATTTCGCGTACCCTCCGATGGAACGAACGAGAGAAACAGAAATCTTTCGTCGTGGTTGAGGAAGACTCTGAGCCACCTGCAGATACCAAGTCTCACCAGAGAAGCAATAACCAGCGACATGGCTATAGGGAAGGAAGACAGGCTGCTGAGGCTGAAAGAGCCGCTGTACATGTCGAGGGTCAGGGTGAAGACAAAGAAGGTGAAGACGATGACGAGGATGAGGATGAAGAGGACGAGGAAGACGAGGAGTTTGATATTGATGAGTGAGTGTTCTACTGTGTATCGTATGAAGTCCAATACTGACGGTCTTGATGATAGCAAATCCGGTGGAGAAAATACCGAACCTTCCTCACCGCCTATTGAAGCTGAGAACCCACCTGCTCCCCCACCAATCAACACGAGACATTCCATGCTTGGTCATCCGCATAAATGCGGTGTGGAGACTCCCAATAGGTTTATGACGCCTTATGAAGCTCCACCTCCCCTCTCCCAGCGCCACTTGGTGGAAGCACTAGCAAAAGCTGAGATAAGGGAGAAGGATAATGAACTTGGTCAAAGGGATAATATAAGGGAAGATGGCAGTGCATTTAGGTATAATGGTAGACATGGTGAACACCTTATACCGCCCGGAAGATCCAACCTTACTTCTCCAACGGAAAGTGAAAGTGTCGGCGAAGGAGAAGGAGAAGGCGACGAGACTGAAAGATCATCGATGATGGATCAGAAGACACCTAGACCAATTATAACTAGTCATAATAGTCATCATCATCACCATCATAATGGTGAAAGAGTCAGGATCCAGTCTCCAACACAACACAAACACAATCATGAGCATCATCATGCGCATAGTGGTAGAGCAAAAAATGAGGCGAAAGGCAAGGCGAAAGCATTTGCGTTCTTTGGTCAGGTAAGTTCAATTCAGGCAGCTAGGCTATTCGTCAGGGTGAAAATAGCTGATCTATCGGTGTGATATAGGATGATTCCGCGAGTGATTTAAGTGATGATCATTCTGATGCGTAGGAATAGGATCTCGGTAATTATGTTCATCTCAATCTTTCACATAGAGCATCTTTTCGTTTCTAATGGGATTTGATTGATCTATTGTTTGTTCATGCTCTTGATGAGATGTATAACCATGTCGGATTAGGTCATTAGTATTGGTCATCGTCTTGGCTGTCTCCTTTGGCATGAACCAATACACTGGTCAGATCGGTGACTCACGTTACACTTATGTTTGTAAATGAAGTGTCCGTTTCATTCCTTGACATCCTTTGATGATTCTGTTTGGGTTTGAGATATGATCGAAAGGATCATTCGTGGATGTATGTATGGCAAGAGTCTCGCATACTGTACAACATTTGACAATCGTAGTCTTGGAGAAAAGACAGACTGCTGCATACATACAGCACCCACATTATCTTGATCTGCTCCATTCTAGTACTGATCTCAACAATCAAAAAACAGTATCCTCAATCATGTTGATGCTTTAAGAAGGCTTAAACCATTGCAGACTCCTTATAATTGCAACAAAACCAGCTGATAGCTGAAGTCCAACGAAATTACAACATCGCATCAAACTCGCATCGAACAACAGGAAGAAAATACATCACCGTGATAATCAACAATAACGACAAAACATTAGTAAAATAGAACCAAACACAATAGAATTCCAACAATTTATCAGATTATAACAGCACAACAAAAAAAACGATCTAAATTGAACGATGCCTCCGCAGCATCAACGTGATCTGACAAATGATGCAACGTACGATTCAGATGCGCAGACAATAGTAGTATCTGAACCGGAATCCGAAGCCGAGGATGATCATCAAAAGCGTAGTCCTCCTCGGAAACATCGACAAGCCAGATCAAGAAATAAACTGTCAACTGACAATGACATTTCCGATTCTGAATCTCAGCGGGGGTCGAATTCGAATCAACCGAAAAGATTGACTTATGAAGAATTCCAAAACCGTTCGCGAGCTATCCATTCCAAATACCTCAAAGAAAGAGAAGAGTCCCGATGGTCAAATCGATACGAGTACGGCAGGAGGTTTACATCCTTCTGGAGGAAAGTGTGGGGATGGTGGTTCTTAAGATGGTTCTTACAGAAATTTCCATATTTACTTGCTTTACTGACTATGATTGCTGGAGGATTGATAGCGTTGACGGGACCATGGTTGGAGATGTGGGCGGTGGAAGTGGATGGGGTAAGGTATGGAGCTTGGGGGGGATGTAAAAATGGAGGAAAAGGACAGTGAGTGAGGACTTGTTCAAGAGATTTTATTTCATTCAGCATGACATGTTGGATGAACGGCACTGTCACAATATGGTCTAAAGATCATATCGTATGGATCGACATTGGATGAAATTCATATGGGAATTTATGCAAAATTCGGAGCGACGCTGATTTTTGCTTTCATTGTATAGATGCTCAACTCAGATATTTTACGACGGACCAAAAGTCGGAACCTGGTCCTCTAAAACCATCTCAGTGGTCTTACTGTGTTTCGGTATAGGTGAGTGCCCCTTGATGGCTAGAAGGGCGACATGTTGACACATATGTACTGCATTTGCCTGTTTCATTGTCGTTTGCTCCAGTGGCACTCCTTCAATTGCTCTTCCTCCTTTACACATTCCTATTCATCCGCCACGATTTCGTCCAATCATGTTGCATAGATCCCGAATCTCTCGGCGATGGCAGTCGGTCGATGCGTGCAAGCCAAAGACGCGCTTCGGAATGGTTTGAGAGGACTATGGATATGAGTAGTATAGGATATTTGACATTGTCTTTGGTTCTGGCTGGGTGGGTTAGTGAGAGTGGGGCGGAGGGAGAGACATGATGGGATCTGTGAGTTTACTGTTTGTTGAGCTATTCACTATATCCCCATTGTTGTCAACGTTACCTTCCTTCACCGGGTCTATCTCCTGAGCAAGTAATTAAGAAAGGCCAAACGTGTCGGGATTGATAAATCGAGTCCATTCGTCATCATGTCAGAAGTACAGTTGTGACTGGGTCGCCAAGAAAACAAGCAACATGTCTTTCATTTTTACACAAGTAGTTGTATTACTGTACAGCGTGAATATAGGCTGACTTGGCTTCACATCACCGTTTGCACTCCCAGATCGATATGCCTCGCCATCTCTCCTTTCCTATGGCTATTCTTCCGCGTATTCTACCGATCCAAATTTCTATCTAAAGCTTCCAAGAATTTGAAACGTGGAATAGACGTAATGAAAAACGGACCTGACTCATACCCTGACTCGGAGTATGACGATGAGAGCGACACAGAGAGTGAGAGCGGGAGGGATATAGTATACAGTAGGAAGAGTGATGGGAGGAGGGTTGAGGGACCTAATGCCAACAGGAAGAGAATAAGGTAGCTGTAAACAGAATGAGAGACTGAGAAAGTTAAGATGAAACGCATATGGTTGTTGCATTCAGCGCATGCGTATGCAGATGAAATGGGTCGGTTTTCCAGAAAAGCACCTTGCTTTAACACAATTCACTTATTGAGGGAGCTTGATTGACACTCATTTATTTCGTAGAGGTATACGAGTACTATGTCTTATACGCATTAATCTAAACTTTCAGTTCTGGATGGCTCGATAAGATCCAAGTCCTTCTGTGAGTAGGTAGATATATGCATCGCGATGATCATCACCTATGTCACTGCAATACAAACAAAGATACAGTACTGTATAATGGAGATTAATCTCGTACAATTCAATCCATACAATATCTACCATGTACGATGTGTCATTCTGCTAAAACCTCACTCCCAGCCCACCCCATTTCTCACCCACCTCGCCAACTTTCAAAACCACAGCAGCCGCATTTGCTTTTATCCTTCCCTCAGATTTACCACCTTGTCCACCGCTCACTCGATTCCCCTCAACTTCATTTTGGAAGATCGTCGTTGCCCATTCGCCTACTGCCATCACCAAGTCCGATCGTTCCATCATGAGCGATCTTCCATCATCCAATTCGTAGGATGTATCCAGAACCACCAAACAAAGTTCTAAACTTGAGCCGACAACCAGTGAATCACTTCCTTCCAGATTGTTATCATCATCATTACTATTGATCTTGTTAGTCGAGGTAAATCTTACTCCAAGTGTTAAAGCCAACTCTAAAGCTTCTGGAGCTAAAACAGCCAAGAACACAGGCGAATGCCTCGAGGCATGTAAGAGTACACTCAAAGTAATCAAGAATTTCTCTAATCCTAGAGGACTCATGATCATCCCTGTACCCGTACCATTATATCCATTTCTTCCCCCACCGCGTGATTCCCTAAGTGAAGTATCTTTATAATACTGCCAGAATCTGTTAATCAAAGGCATGACAAAGTATTCTCCGGCAATATCCTTATATGCTATAATAGGTTTCGAAACAGTGGTACTCTGAGCCGTAGCAGAGATCATCTGCGAGTCTTTCAATGTTCCCAATTCAGCTACTAACGTTTTCTTCTTGTTTCCAACTTTCAGTCTCCTTTCTCTAGCTATTTCAGGAACCTCATCCCCCTTCTTAGCTCCCTTGGATAATAACTTGTTCCTCATTACATCCATCGTTTCTTCCAACTGACCATTCTCAATAGTCTCCCTTCGAGAAGGTGGAACATCAGCGATTGTAAGGTATCTCTTGTGTAAAGACGGAGGTAGAGTTTTCGATGGGAAGTCAATTTTCTTGATTGTAGGCGGGGTAGGCACGGTTAGTCCAGCTAATTCCCTAGCTCCCATCGCTAAAGCGGTGAGAATCGCAGATTTTTGTTGAAGGGAATATTGAGTATTGAAATATTGTTCGACGAGGAACCTACATGCGAGAAATCAGCGATCCGTCTGTCGTCGTATTGAGCTGAAATCACTCACGGTGCCACTTCTTTGGGTGAACATGCAGCCAAAGCGTTCATTATCCCCTGACGCTTCTCATCGAATCCCTCAAGGTTGAACGGATCATTCAGTCCCAGTGTCATCAGCGCGACAGCAACAGCATTTTCAGCTGTTCGTTAAGGAATCTGTCAGCTGAAGTATATTGGCGGAGCTTCGCTCAAACCTTCTGACTCACCTAACTCCGTTCCAAATTCCCTTTTCGCTCGAATCAACCCTTCCCCAAATCTCAAACCCATCTCTATACTTTCAGGTTTATCCCTCTCCTTCAGCAATGCTACCAATTGAGGTATGTATACAGGTCTGGTCACCTTCTTCTTTTGTGTAGCATCGATGGCCAGCGATGGGTCTGCAGCTACTTCTTCGAGGTATGAGGGTGTAGGTGAAGGTGATCTTGATGAAGAGGGAGAAGAAGAGGCATAACCTTCCATAGGATCGTCAAGCTGGTCAGGATCGAGCATCACGATTTTGGGTTTGGACTTTGATAATGCTTTGGGCTGTTTCGGCGCGGTAGTTCTGCCACGTTTAGGTGATTGTGACTCGGCTTGTAGAGATACTGGTAATGTTGCTGGCGTACTTCCCACATCTGCATCTTGTTCTTTCCATCCTAAGAGCCACTCTTCCCCAATCTCAGTCTCGTCGATGACCGCTACTTCATCTCTAACCCCAATGATCCTTCTTAGCCATCTACACTCCTCTCTACCTTCGCCATTGCCATCCCAGATCCCTGTAAACCTCAATCTCTTCATCCCGCCTGTCGCTTTCTTCTGATTCATCTTGGGCATCCCATCAGTACCAACATCTTCTAGACCTTTTCGAAGATCCTCAATCTCTTCATCCACCTGGATCTCAGATTTTACGGTATTGTCCTCTGGAATAGTCAATTGACTTATAATCTCAGCTACTAACATCCCCAGTCGACGTATCGAAGCGTCAGGATGCGACAGATACGATTGGAATGCCATGATCAGTCTGGACCGATGGGAAAGAGCGACGAGCCAAGGAGATAGAGGTGGAAGAAGTGACAAGGCAAGAATGAGTATATGCGTTAAATCTGAAAACCAATGTGCGACGAATATTAGTTGAAATTCACAGATGAGCTATTGTCGCAGACTTACTGAATTGCTGGCTGTATAAAGTGAACTTGACGTATTTCGGATCGGTCCAAGCTTCTGAAATACTTCCGATAAATGATTTGATCCCTATACCGTCTTTGTCAGCTAGAGGCACCTCGCTCCGCGAAAGTTAGCTGGACATACCATCTTCACCACTCTTGGCGATCCATCCAACTATCAGTCTATTCCTAGCCTGGTCTCTTTGGTCACTCAGTTTCATACTGCTCTTTCCACTTAGCACAGTGCGAAGTACAGCATCCCAAGCTTCTTCGCCTAGTTTCGGATATCCTATAACACCGGTCAATACCTCTACAGAGCGCTTGATGCGATTATCTGGTTTATCTGGCTCCAAAGGGGATGAAGGTGGTATCAGGTTAAACGCAAGATGCGTGATTAGCGAATCGACGAAAGATGCCAGAGTCGAGGAAGGTAGCTGGAGGAATATCGAGGGTAGGTATTCTGCAGGATAGGGTCGTAAAGATGATGCCAAGGCGGGATGTAAATGTTGTAATAGGGGAGGTAGGAGGGATGGGAACATTGACGGGATCCTCGAGTCCCCTGATGACGGTGATGAAGAAAGTAGCCCAATCGCACATAGCTTCTCGAATACAAATCGTATAGGTGTGGTGTCTGCTGTGACATACGACAGGCCTCTTAGCAATCACCATCAGTAAGCAGTGGATGGATATGGAGCTTACCAGACCCGCTACTGTGCGAGAGCTCAAACATGAGACCTTCTAGCTTGACGATCAATCGATGGAAATACAGTCTGATACGCATGTAAGCTATCTTATCCCAATTTTAAGCAATTCATATAGCTCACCTGGCTTCCAATGCCTTTTGTACATCCACCAATCCACCCTCTGCCTTCCAGCTTCCAACTGCATTACCCACTTTTGCAGGTATACCCACGCAAGACCTTGTAGCTTCTTCCCATTGAAGTGTCTTCGTACCATCCTCTTTTGATTTTCCTTTACTATCTTGGCTGTATATCGAATAATACAGATCATCTATACCATATATCCCTACCAGCTCTTCTAGTATATCAAGAAGGAATTTGCGAGCAGGCTTGACTATAGCATTTAGTCCTGGCTTAGGTGTATTCAAGTACGTCGGTAGAGTAGTGTACGAGCATAGGACTATACTTCTACGTATCTGGAGCCCATCGGGGGTTTTGGCAGGTACGAAGAATGATTTCAGATTTTGTCGGTCTTGGGAGTTAAGAGTATCGTAGAAAGTAGGTACGATTTGGTTGAGCAGTAAATCCTGTACGGACGGTAGGTACCTCGTGATTGACCTAAGGTCTTCTGAGGGTATATGATCCGGTGCTATGGAGGAAGGATGGATATGGTGGGACTGGAGGGCGGAGGAAAGTTGGAATGCCAGATCATCAGGTGAGAGTGAATTGGGATTTCGAAGGGTGTCTCGTAGGGTTTTGAGAGCTGAGGCGAATGTTTCGGTCATATCGGCGTCGTATCTCTGGGATTAATGGGAGCTGGTGAGGTCATCTGTTCAATTCCAGAGGGTGTTTATGGAGTCTGCGATTTAATCGAGTATGTGTCAGACAGGAGAAGAGGAATAGAGAGAGAGAGAAAGAAAGGAGTAAAGCATGTAGCTGCAATGTTTTCGAAAGTGGAGGTAAAATATCTGAATATCTTCCACGTCATCACTTGTCCATCCCTCATAAATACCAGCTTACGATCCTGTAGGAGGAAGGTTGAATATGAAAAGGCCCATAATTCTCCATCGCCAGGTGTATCAGAAGCCAGTCACATCAAGCAGATCAGCCAGGCATCCGCAAATTCAGAGTGCAACCATCGTACAGATTCATTCCAATATGTCATCGCTCCTCGAAGAAGCACATCAAGTCCTCCCTCCTACCACGTCTTCCTCGTCAACAAACCCCCCTCCGATCCCCTCGTTTCAACTTCGCCAGTCTATATGTGGTGTGGACACCGAGCTATTGATACAGACATTCGATGATAGGGTACTAGTGATAGTGACTCAGAATGGTAAAGTAGGATGTTTAGTGAGTCCTCATATATCATCAAGTGCAATCCAAGTTCTACATATATTTGTAACCGATCCCCTCGAGAAGAGAACAGAGGTTGATATCCAATCTTTTATCAGACACAAGCTTCACTCCCTCCTCATATCCCCTTACCTCCCCCACCCAAACCATCCTCCAAATCTATCAACGGTCACTCATCCCCTTTAGACATACTGGAAATCCTTCCTACGCCTCCACCATCCCTCACTCTCACTCCATTATTGGGTTCACCGCCTAATCCTACATTATACGAATTGTACATCACGCAGATAGCAACATTGATATTTTGGGCTCTGGAAATTTCTGGACAAGGCAGAAGGAATGTCGTTGTGGGTCTATCACTCAGGACGCAACAACAGACCAGCGAAGGGCAAGATGAGGACAATGGAGAGGTGCTGGATGAAAGCGAGAGACTGCGTTATGCCGGGATTATGGACTTAGTCTCCCAGTGGTCGGGTCCATCAGAGTAGATATCTATCCGTGTCCGAATTCTGATCTGCTCAGGCGCTATCTTTGAGGAAGACTTCTGCACTTTTTACTTCATTGTTCAATGTTCATGAACCAGTTCACCTATACCAAGCATGCTATATGTACCGTTGATGCCTATATGAGAATAAGAGATATGCATTTTACACGTTATGTATCTTGTATATGTATTTATATTTTGTTTTCGTCGTCGCTTTCCTTCTGGAATCCATCATTAACAATCATTGATCTATGGTCCAGGTCCCTCAGGTTTTAACCTATAGTTGCATCAAATCATATCAGCTTGATTGGCTGGCTTATAATTATTGAATCAGCCGAAAAATACTTACGATGATCTACCAGCTCTCAACACTTCATCCACATTCAACAAATTCACACCGATCGTAGCACTAAATTCAGATGATACCATCAATCAGCATCAAAAATGCCCTCTATGGCCTATGGTTCAGAAACACTCACGCTCCATGTAACATCTGTCTCTTTACTCTATAATTATCCCAAATACCTTCCAAAACAGGATTGATAGGTTCGCCCGATTTCAAGTCCAACCCTACTGGGTCATCCGTCTCTTCTTGTTCTTGTTGTAACGCGACAATCGAATCTTGTACGTCAGATCCACCATTCTGAGCTAAAGTCTTGGGAATGATCAAAAGAGCTTCGGCGAATGCTAATACACCCAATTTGGCTCTTCCTTTAGTAGATTTGAGGGCAGTTTGTAAATGCGCTGAACAGGCAATTTCGAATGCGCCCGCACCTGGAATTAGGGAGTTGTCTTCGACGGCATTTTTCACGGATCGGAATCCGTCTCGGAGAGCGTCTTGAATTTGAGTCATGGTGTGTGCGTTGGGACCTGTACAGTGTGTACATATTAGCTGGTTCTTTCTGAGAGGGATGTCTCGAATATGTAAGAGAGAGGGAGGTCGATCAAGTGTAGGATGAAACTACGTCGTATTGCTGTTCACTCACCCTTGATCAACATGGTAACACTCTTTGGCTCTTTGACATCTTCCACGAAAGTATACTTCTCCTCTCCGAGGGTATGTTCGTACACCAAACCAGCCCAACCAAGTACATCAGGGGTGAGATCATCAACAGAGTTTTGGGCAACACCACCACAAGCGAATTGTAACCTAACATCGAGAGAAAAGCAGAATCAGTCAGGCATATTTCACGATCAGAAAGAAATCGTCTCATGATAATCCAAACAAGTGATTTATCATATGACATGACGAAAATCCAACTCACCTTTCCATATTCCTCCTCTTCGCTCGCCTCAAAGCGAAAATCCCATTCTTCGCCAAAACGTCCAGAGACATCGGATCAATACCTTTTTGGTTGATGATAACGAAATTCTTAGGTTTCTCATCCGATCCTACAGTGACATCACAAACTTGATTCTTGAACTCCACAATCTTTTGTAATTTTGCATCAACGAATCGACGTTCTGATTCTACTAATTTTTCACGTTGTTCGGCTGAAGAGTAGAAGAATCCCGAGTTTACCTCGCTACGGACACACAATCAACTATCAGCATAACACATCCAAAAAAAAAAAAAAAACATTTATATCATAGTAACCCGGTAGATAAGGTGACACAGCCACCGTCCAATGGAAAGGTAACTCACGTTTTCTCATACTCCAACGAAACATTCAAACTCAACACAAAAGCATTCTCAACCCTCTTAGGCATATCTGGATGTCTAGCTCCATGATCCAATACCAAACCTCTGATTAAAGTAGTGTCGGTATCAGTCTTATGTTGCATTTTCATAATTTCGATCATATGCAAGTCGATTGGATCCCTCTTAGAGCCATCTTCATTTTCGGGCGGTTGGATGGCCAATACGGCATCGACAACGTCGGCAGAAAGTTTGTGAGCGAGTTTGGAATGGAGTTTTGTAGAGAGGGATGTGTGAGCGACGGAGATTAAGTTGGATCGATCCATTGTGGGAGTTTGTCTGAAATCGTCAAGGAACTACATCACATCGTAGAGTATTAGCTCTGACAATATCACTCCGGATAGAAGTTGCTAGAATGGATGCTTGAGTATATATATAGATGCAACCCACCTTCAAAGCTTCCTTCTTGGCTAAATCAAACCCTTCGCCTATCACTCTAGGGTGTACACCTTCTTGAATATACCTATCTGCCTGTTTCAACAGTTCTCCGACCAGCAAGACTACTGAGGTAGTTCCATCTCCTACTTGTTCATCTTGAGCTACGGCAGTACGAGCTATCATAGCTGCCGTGGGGTTCTAGATTCGCTCTCAAAGTCAATAATCTGTATCCTGTCTCATTTCTTGACAGCTAAACCTACCTGGATTTGCATTTCTGACAGTAATACTTTTCCATCCTACATACAGTGTGTCAGCTATGTATATACGGACTACGCTTTGCAGCAGCTCACCTTGGTCATTTTGATCTGACCTGATCCATCTACAAGCATCTTAATCGTACCTCTTGGTCCTACCAGTTCAAAATCCACTTCATCAGTATATGAACTTCCAACACCTTCTATACGCTCGGTTCGCTAGCTTACCAAGATTGGATTTGACGACATTCGCAAGACCAACTGCACCGGCCTACAAAGCACAGGAAGATGATCAGCTAGATGCTCATGTGAACGGAATCAGAGAGCTAGCTGGTAAAGAGCAAGAGTTGACCTCTACTCACAGTGTTCACCTGTAAAGCCTGAGTACGACGGATACTCTCCGCTCGGGGATTGATGAGCTCGATACTGCTTGACATGTTGACTCTCCTGTTGTTTGACTGTTCTGGTCCAGTCTATGGTATTCCTAAGCTCTTTCGTGACTATTGAGCTATTGCGAGAGATATGGTGAGATTGTCAACGGTGTATGAAACAGCTTGGAATATGTTGGAATTATCCGTGTCTATGAAAGTTGAACATTTCATGGTATTTCGTCAAAACGCGTAGAAGGAATCATCTCATATCTGGGACCACGTGGAGGCATTGTCTGTATTATGGGTTTATGGTAATTTATCCCATTTCAGTTCAAAGGTGATTTGCCACCCAACTCGCTCAACGTCACAGACAAACAACCAGGATGAAGGATTAACAGAGCACATAGTCAAGATCCAAACCTGCTGAAACAACCCACCGCCATGTCCCTCAACAGCGTGGTGAACAATTTAGTAAGAGCAGCAGCAGGTATATCATCGACCATCTCCGATACAGACCTCGATGCGCATGTAGCCAAGCTACTAGCTGAAGAGGCAAAAGCGAGGGAATTGAAATGGTCTGAATTGGGATTGACCGGTCTACTGGGTAATTCACTAGATAGGAATGGATCGTGAGTTCACACAAATGCATCTACAGAATGTACTCGCACGAGGTCATGATGATATCAAGCTAATATACATATTACATGGTAATACCTGTAGTCCGGATCCATCCCTGCCCAAGACCAACAAAAGATTCTTAGCCTCGGTGATACGTACGGTCGATGGACATAATTCAGCCTTACTCAAAGCTCAGGCTCAATCTGCTAGGGATGCCAGGGGCGAATCATCACGAAGTGCGAGTGGAAGTGGAAAGGGGATAGGAGGAAGTAGGATGTTCGGCGGAGCGTTGAGAGATATGAGCAGGAATGGGAATGGGAATGGTAAGGGGAAAGAAAGAGAGAGGGAGGATCGCCATGTTAGAAGGGGAGATGATAGACCTAGTAGAGATGCACGAGATGATAGAAGTCTGAACCGATATGATGAAGATGGTCATGCAAGAAGGTCCACGAGGCAGAGTGAGGATGACGAAAGGAGATACAGGAGATACGAGGATGAGAGGGATCGTAATCGGCGAAGAGATAGGTCAAGGGATAGGCATAGAGATAGGTCGAGCGATAGATCCACGGAGAGAGACAGAGATAGAGATCGTTCCAAAGACGAGAAGCGATCTCGACATCATAGATCAGAAGATGAATTGACTGAACAACAATCGCGCCGCAAAGATCGACAAGCGAATACAGACATATCGGACAAATCAAATAGGCAGAGCAGATTAGCTTTGCGTGCAGATAAACCACAAGATCCTGCAAAAGCTCCCTCACCTTCTCGTTCTCCTTCACCTGATCCACCTGCTGCACCAATATCCAAGATGGACAAGTACTTTAACTCGACTTATGATCCGCGACTAGATTTCGCACCTATCCCTAAAGAGGGTATGATAGCTGATGTGGGGTGGGATAACATGTTGGCGGTATTAAAGGAGAAGGGTAGAAAGGTGACTTATCATAACCATTCTCTCCGATGGATCATGACTGACTTGAAATTCCTTATGACACAGAAACGCCATCAATCACCTACATTATCGGACACGATCTCCGAACCACCCCTGGGCGTCCTCCCCTCCCGTCGACTCTCTCCTGATCGAGATCGATTTGATGACCTCTCACGCAAACTTGAAAAGAAAGATAAGAAGAAACGGAAAGAAGAACGTAAAAGACGTAGGGGATCGTCATACGATTCATCAGAGGATGAAAGAGAGAAGCGTAAAGAACGGAAAAGAAAGGAGAAACAGAAGTTGAAAGAGAAAGAAAGAGAGGATGAAGAGAAATATGGTGGGTTGAGGAAAGAAGGTGGAGTGGGAGTCAGTAAAAGTGGGATTCTGGAGGGGTACGAGTATGTTAAGAAAGGAGGAACGAGGGAATGGGATGTTGGGAAGGAGTGATCGCATGATGTTGTTATTGATGTTGATGTACTTGTAACACACATATGTGTAGGTTCTGCTTACAAATCTATGATAATATGATGCATCAACCTCACTTCATGGTGTATTTGACGCTTTAATCAAATAACCTGAAACTATAATCGCAGACGATCAGGTTATTTGCATAATCATATACAATTATGGATTGTTCGTGTTTTTGGCGTTGTTTTTGGTATTTTTTTGTTCAAGAAAAGATCATATACTGGTCATTGGGTTCGTATGTAAGTAAAAGAAAAAAATATCGATGCTTGTTGGGGTTTGAGAGGATACTTGATATCATATCTACATTCCAACCCAGCTTTTGACGAGCTAAGCACGAAGATTACAATCAAGAGATTAGCATGTACGGTCAATACACATCGTGCTGACCATCTCAGTCCAGATCACTCACAGTTCGGGCATAAGGGATATACGAAAGCGAGTACCTACAAACGACGATATCAGCTCATTTGTCTCAAGGTCTTGATGCAAAATATTTTTCTAGCTGTTTAGATTTGTTCAGCTTTGAAGAACCGTGGACTTACCATAGAAAAGCGAGATACTGAACAATCACAAAGACAATACAAAGTATAGCAGGCAACACGAACGCACTGACGAAGGTCATGACTATCGCTGCGAATAACAGGACGGTCGCAACGACTCGAACGGGTTTGAACATTTTCTCTAATTGCGTTTTGAAACCGATCAAGAATCCTGTTCCGACCAAGGAGAGGATCGCTCCTACTGCGAAAAGAGCTGTGGAAAGGGTATGCATAAGCAGACATACACGCAGACATACATGGGATTTGGATTTCCACAAGACGACATAAATTGACATGGGTCATTTGATGATGGATATACACAAAAACACACTTACTTGCAAATGCTCCTGTTGCACCTAAGAACAATAATATAGCTCCCAACAAGGATATACCCAAACCACCAACATAACCTGTTCATATATTCGAAATGTACATCAATATCAAATATATAATGCATGATCTGTGATGGAAATCCTCACTCACAAGCTGCAAATCCACCTAATCTCTGAGTCCTCGTCAATCCCAAGCTTGAATAAGCCGATTGATTCTATATGGTATTCATCAACAACATTACTTAGATGGGATCCCCGTTGTACAGTTATCACATTATATCAGAGTGAGGATGGTACGTACACCTCCGAAGATAGCATCATCCGTTTGAGCTTCCAAGTCTGTTGGTTATACCGTATAAACCGTTGGATGACGTGAGATTGTAGGTAAGTTTGAAATGTATCGTCGCAAAGGAAGAGTGCGATCATTGGTAATATTGAAAGTAAGAATCGAAGCAGGCAGAGGTATTTCCATCAGTCAGCCCTCACCTATACTTCACAGTACAAAATCCATCGTTTTCAAACGTCATGTTACTCACTAAACCACTTCCTGGACATTTTGCTGTTTCACGGAGATGACAATAAGCAGAACAAGGCGAGATTGATTACGGTTGAGTTTCGATGACAATATACCAAAAAAGATCTGGCTGTAGATCCGATACTTGTCGTTGCTGATGCTTTTGAAACTGCTGTTGCTGTTGCTGTCGTTGTCTTCGTTGTTATTATCATTGACCACGTCGCGTCGGCCATTTTCGTCCAACTTTTCAATTGACTGACCAAAGGCTATGCATAATCGCAAATTTCTTTATATCGTCATCTCATTTAGTTCCTTGGTCAGTCTGTCCGCGGTAAGGACCGCACAGATCTCTTTTTTTTGCCACCCAACCCATTCAACTACATCCGATCCTCCACTTGGGACTCTATCACTTTGTTTTCACCTCCTGTACACTTATCTTGGTGATACCTCTTCACGTCAATCTATCTCTCGTGGCTATCGCAGATAAAGATCCAATCTCCATCACCATGAGCTCCTCCATCACGCCGCCCGACCCAACTCTCGCTCACCTCCTAAACCTCCCACCACTCCTCCAACCCATCTCCCCTCCTCTTGCAGCCCTCCATCTCGCTAGGGTACGCTTATCCCTATCCGTCCCCACGTCTTCATCGTATACGGCTAAATCCCTGGACGATTGGTGCAATCTCTGTGGGGGACTGAGACTTCATCTGGGAGGTGCCCAACCTCAACAATCAATAAAGAAACGTAAACGGAAAGGTGGGATATGTGGGACATGTGGAGAGATGTATAAGAAACCTTTATCTGATAAGAGCACTTTGGCGGATTATCCACCTGCGAGGAGAACTAGGAGGATGAAGAGGGACGAGCAGCAGCAACAGCAGCAGCAGCAATTTGAAGTATCATCAAAGTCGCAAAAAGGACAACATAGTAAAGATAACGTTGCCGATCGATCTGAGGAAATGAATGAATCAAATCCAAATTCAGATGTTCAACCAGTATCAACTCCTCAACAAGATATACATTCCAACAATACCGATCGATCAAGCACACGGCCAGCTGTAGATAATAATCCACCAAAACTACTCTCTCGTCCTTCCCTATCACATATCCCCAATTCATCCCCCAACTTACCCGCCTATCCTGCTCCTCAATCAAAACCCATCAGTACCGTCAACAGCAGCAGTGGTAAAAAACCTGCTACGGGTGCCGGTGCAAGTGCAAGTGCGAATAGTAAGAAAAAGAAGAAATCTGGTTTAGCGAAATTATTAGCTGAGAATAAAGAGAGGGAAATGGTCAGTAAGGGATCAGGAGGGATGTGGGGTCTGGGATAGGTAGAAACGAGGTGTGCGATTATCATCGCAAGAGTGTCAATCGATCTTTCGAGGGTCATTTAAGGATGTTTAGATTTTCAATGGTTGTGGAGGTTGATCAGCCCAGGATCCGAGGCATTGCCATCAATCCACCAATCCACAGTATGTACGAAAGTGAACAAGAGACAGTTTGTACGAGTACCACTTATGAGTTGTAATTTCACTCCTACTTGTATTTGTACTATTTGTACTTTTCATACCAATCGTAAACAATATGTAAAATCACTATTACACATCGAAAATGTATCACGTGTTATGTTCACTGTCTCTTCCATAGGTCATCTCATCGTTGGCCTATTTCTTATTCTCGTACTAAACGGACAGAACCCATCAGTAATCGGTTCATTCCATTACTCATCAAAGTCAACTGCCAATCAATGCCTTACTCACCTCGTAGAAACCTTGACCGCTCTTCCTACCCAATTTACCTTCTTTAACCAGCTTTTCCAACAGTTCAATAGGTTCGACCAGTTCTTTGGAAATTTGACCCGACGCTGCTTTTTCGCGCCATCCCTGAGCGATGTACGAGGTTGTATCTGTAACGATAATGGGTCTTAGCTCCCGTCAAGGTATCTCGATGACATGTTCACATGGTTGAGGTTGTATTTATTAGCGAAAGTACTCACCTAATCCAACGAAATCAAGAAGCTTGAAAGGCTATTCATATCAGTGAATCAGCTTTCAAGCACTCCTCATGGTAATTGAAGGATTAGCTGAACCTACGCCCATAGCTATACAAATTGATCTCACCAAGTCAGCTAATTTCACATGCTTCCAAGCAAGGTAACCGATAGTTAGGAGTAAGAGACTTACGATACCCTGCACCTAGTTCCATAGCAGTATCTATATCTTCCGGAGTCGCATCTCCCCGTTCGACCATTCTGATAGATTCGACTATACAATTCTCGATCTCATCAGGCGGAATTTCAACACATACGATTCAAGTCAACGACTCACGTAAGTAGGGTACCAATAGCCTGTTGACGATAAATCCAGGAGTGTCATTACACGTGACAGGAGCTTTACCCATTCGCAATGTGACTTCCTTCAATGATTCATATGTTGAAGTTGAAGTTTGCGGTGTACGTATAATTTCGACCAATTTCATTGCTAATCGAGTCAAATCACACCATGTCAGCTTATCCATCTTTAGGTGAAGAGCTGTGTACTTTACAATCGGTGATGTAACTTACCTGGAACGGGATTGAAGAAATGTAATCCAGCAAATCTGCTTGATACACATCAGCTGGTCCGTGATATACCTTTCAAAATCGACACGAGATCCAGCTGACTGACCTCTCTTGTCGTTCTTTACCACACGATTCGGCAACCTCTTTGACGGACAGCGAAGAAGTATTAGTAGCGAAAATACATTCTGACCTAATTGAATTATTGTCGTACCATAAATCAGCTTCATATACAAACAATGTACGATTTCGAGGTTACTACGTGATAAGACAGTACAGTACGGTGTGTCTAACTCACTTGGCTTTCGAATCTAAGAAACCAAACAGGTCACGCTTGACTTTGATAGATTCGATAATTGCTTCAATCACCAGATCCGTGTTCTCAACTGCTTTACCACTATTTACCATACAACTCATCAGCTATATAGCTTCACTCCGCCATATACCATCTAGCTGATATGGACCGATACCCACGCATCAGTAGTAGTCTCGATATTATCCATGATCTTCTTGGTGAATCCTTCAATATCATCTGGTGATTTCTTCTTGGCCACTCTGGACAGCGATTTTGAAATGATATTTAGACCGTTCCTACATATACTGTCATCAGCTCTCCAGTAGATCAGACATAGGAGTCGAGCTGATAGAAAATCGCATGTACGCACTCAAGTGCTTTATCAGTCACGTCGCTGAGCGTAACCTGTATCCCATATCTGGTCAGCTACCCTTCCTCTCCATCGATTGGATAGCTCACCTTCAACCCGCTCTGCGCTCCTACTTGAGCAATACCAGCGCCCATCAACCCCGCTCCGAATACTGTCAATCTCTCAATCTTCGGTCCGTTCGAGGCAGGAGAAGTCGAGAGGTGTCGTTGGATCGAAGACAGTCGGGTGGCAGCCGCTGCGTTGAGTTGAGAGCGAGTGGTGGACATTGCTGCTGTACGAAGAATCGGTGAGAGCATATTGATAGTTAGGATTAAGATGTCAGATGATACTGTTTTTGGGTGGATTGACAACGTAAAGACGGGATACAAGTCGATGAATTGACTTTGTGCTTGGTTGTTGTTTCGTCCACTGACCGCTTATACACCAGCGCTGTTAACCGTTAGACTATATCACGTGACTTGAACTCGACTTGACTTACTTCCAACGGAAATGGCCCGGTATTGAGTTTTGTTGCTCATCCGATAACGTCGGGAGATAAGGACGATACGATGCACCACCTATCGAAAAGAGAGAGAAAGACGATACGGGCAGATAGGATGAATTAGGAATACTCGCAAAGAATTAAGAAGAAGAAAAGAACAGTTCACAAGGTATATATAACTCATTAAGTCTTCCCTTCTAACAAATTTATTCCCCAGTATTCCTTTGTCTTTATATCCTATTCATATCCCAATTTTCACCGATATAAGAAACATCATGTCCACCTCACAAGATCTTGGTTATCTCTCAGCTGCCAGATATGGTGAGTGTCTCTTGCACATACTCCTCTGACCTTGATATAAGGCTATCAAAACCAAGAGGGCTGTACGTTGATAGCATTGCATGGCTATAGGTAAACAACTAGTCAAGATTGCTAGAGTGGTCAGAGAGGGAGATCAACATTTCATCGTCGAATACGTTATAAGAGGTGAGCTAAACACAAGCTTTCCGACCAAATCAGAGGAACACAAGAGCTGATGTCTGAATGAGTATAGCTCTACTCGAAGGGGATATCGAAACTTCTTACACCGAAGCCGATAACACCGTAGTGGTAGCTACTGATAGTGGTCAGTTATCGTTCTAATCTCAATCAGTTATGTCACTTCAATATGCTGATGGCATTTGTCGCTCGTGATAGTCAAGAACACATGTAACGGTAAGTCGTGACATCTTCTCACCATTGAAATCCAGATGACGGTCAAAAGCTGAGCCTCGTGCTGTATCTCCCTAGTTTTCGCCAAAACCTCACCTCACGTCCTGAACGCACCCGTCTTCGCTTTACACCTAGGACTCCACTTTGTCACGAAATACGCTCATATCTCAAAAGCGTTTATCGATATCGAACAACTCAAATGGTCAAGGATCGAGGTAAGCTATCAACCTAACTCCTCGGACAGGCCAACCCCGTATCAGGACATGTGAGAAGCTGACTGTTCTGATTTTACTTGTTAATAGGTAAATGGTAAACCCCATAAATGGTCTTTTATCCGAGATGGCGATGAGAAATCCCTAGTGGAATGTGTAGTAGATGCTTCGGGTGGCAAGGAGAGTGTTAAAGCGGATTTGAAAGTTGGTATGAAAGATTTACTTGGTGAGTTTACATTGATACTTCGCACGGATCGGCAAAGATATGTAATGATTCGAAACAATGTGCTGATAACCTATGCTAGTACTCAAAACTAGTGGTTCGGCATTTGAGAATTTCTACAGAGATGAATTCACCACACTTGCAGGTAAGTTCTCATCTGCAACCTGAACTTTGACGTATTCCCCTTGCTCACGTGTTTCTCCTGTCTTGTTGTCGTTTATTAGATGTATCCGATCGAATCTTCTCTACTTCCGTATCAATCCAGTCTACCATTGCCCTCCCACCCAATACTCCATTGACCATCGATAACTTGAGTGATATCGCAAAAGAACTCAATTTCCCCAAGTTGACTAGTCAAATCAGGAAAGATGTATTGGAGACTTTTGCTGAGGATGAAAGTGCAAGTGTACAGGTGAGCGCCACTCTTCTCTCGCATACACACTCTCTCTGCGATTCCATACTGATGCGATTCTGCAAATATCAGGCAACAATGTACATAACCATGCAAAACATCCTCAAATCCTGTCCTGCAGTTAAAGAAACTTCCATGCAATTACCTAACAAGCATTACATGTGAGTTTTGGTCAAATGATACACGATGAGCATAAGCTAAGATTGTGCACTTATAACAGCCCAATAAACTTGTCCGCTTTCAAGCTTGATAATGGTTTAGGATACGAGGGAGGTGCAGAGGTGTTCCACCCCACGGCTGATCCTAGTGGGTATATCACTGCTACGGTGACTAGGAAATAGAGCGCGATGTTCGGATTGGGACAAGGAAATTATACGAAGATAGATTGTTTCTCGATTTCTCTCTCTGGGTTGATTAGGTTCGGTATATGTATGACTCGTACTTGGTATGCTTGGTGCTATTGATGCAGATTTATTTTACTGGCAGATAAGTATGCATCTTCGAACTCATTCTGATTTGGTGTCATTACGATTCATTACCAAAATGACTGAAAATCAAGCGCGTACTTTCTAATGATTTTTCTAATGTCGATACGTTTCCTCTAATTGTGCCTCAACACTTTCCAAAGCTGTGCTTTTAAGGGTTTGTGACATCAAGTTGAGTTCAAGTTCCAGAGATGATCACGATGAAGACCATCATCCAACAAGGTACTCGTCGATACAAAGCATCCATTTCTTTCGTAGCAGCGAAAAAAATATAGATAAAGGAACTATTCTTGACTCGCCAAGAGATACATACGGATACTCAATCAGGAATTACCGACAAAAGAATAGGAAGGAACTAGCATTCGCATAAACGCGGGGCAGGATCGTTAGTCTTCTAGTCCTTAGGTTTATAGTGCGCAGGCTTAGTTTGGGCGAGGCTTGTTACGCGTGATCTGGGAGATCTTCTTTCTTTTCACACTTTAGATTCGTGCTTTTTCTTTCTCCACTGTTTATCCATTTTGTACTTCTTTGTTCATACTATAGCATATAATCATATATACATACGTGTTCGACTTTGACTCACCCACGGCGGAGTCCTGTCCAAGCTTACTCTACATCCGTTCTTATCGCCTAAACAAGTTACGGGGAGAAGAAGAGAAGGGAGTGTGAGAAAGGAATCTGGACCCACCAATCGAAAGAAAGAGGTATTAAAGATATAATACGATGTTATATCTCACAGCAGATAAATTCCCAGTCTGTAAGTAGTATCATCCAACGCATGAGGGGATGTTGCTGATGGGTTGTTTGATATGGGATATGTAGTTGTACCATTTGGTGTGATAGGGTGAGTTCTATTTGCCTGCTTCTCTTCGTTTGACTCTCTCTCTCTCTGTGTTCTTCTGAATATGTCAATATACAGACTCAGGAGATATCCACATAGATGCTAACTCATCGTACTCTGCAGTTTCTACCGATACCTGTGGTACATCATCCGATTACTCGCCAGAGCAGCCTATCGACCAATTCCCTTACCACAAAACCCAACGTATGTAGCAGCAGAGGATGTCACGATTATCGTTCCCACCATTGACGCAGGAGAGGAGTTTAGGGGTGAGTGAGGATTTCCTTCATTCACCTTGGAGGTGTATATAGCATACGAGAAAGCGTTTTCTTATATCTCTGGATCGGGTGAAATACGTTCTCACTTCTCGGCGCACACATTTGCATCATAACGAGGTCTTTCCTACTTTCAGCATCTATCCTGTCCTTAACATGATGTTTACATCTCCACAAATATGTGGAGTAACACCGCTGACGTATCACTCTCACGTTACACGTATACAGAAGCAGCATTCTCATGGCTTGAAGGTTCTCCCAAAGAAATCATCATCGTCACTGAGGACAAGATGGTTGGACCCCTTCAAGAACTGGCCAATTCCGTCGACCCCTCGCGAATCCGAGTTCTAACAGTTCCCTTCGCCAACAAACGGTTACAGATGGCTCACGGAATTCGAAATACCACTACAGACATCATTGTATTCGCGGATGACGATGCGATCTGGCCACCGACCCTTTTACCCTACGTTCTAGCATGTTTCGAAGATCAGCAAGTAGGAGGTGTAGGTACTTCCCAAAGGGTAAAACCATGTGGTGATTCAATGACCATATGGGAGGTATTGGCTGCTTTCCGATTAACAATTCGTAATATTGAAATTGCAAGTTCGACACATATAGACGGCGGTATACCATGTTTGTCTGGGCGTACAGCAGCCTATCGAACGGTTATTTTGAAAGATCCAGATTTCTTACATGGTTTCACGAATGATCTTTGGCTGGGTAAATATCACCTCAATTCAGGTGATGATAAATTCCTCACTCGTTGGATGGTCTCTCACGGTTGGAATACATACGTTCAAGTTTGTAAAGAGGCGGAATTACTTTCGACAATGAAACCTAATTGGAGATTTTTGAAACAGGTTTTAAGATGGACTAGAAATACTTGGAGATCAGATTTCAGATCGATTTTCACAGAGAGATACGTATGGACCAAACATCCTTATGTGGCTTATACTATGATTGATAAATTCATAAATCCCTTGACGTTACTGGTTGGACCGGTGTTGGTCATTTATTTGATTGTGAAATCGACGAAGAATGTGGAAGATGGAGGTTATCATTTACCAGCTTGGAAGATCGTCATTTCGGTGAGTAAGAGTATAAATCTCATTCGCTGCCCTATGGACGATATCCTTGAATGAGATGGATTATGGCTAATTCATATTTAACTCCCATAGTACCTCGTCTGGCTCATGGTCACTCGTACTGCCAAATTACTACCCCATCTATGGTACAGACCTTCACACATCATCTACGTCCCAGCTTGGATCTTGTTTGGTTATTACTTGTAAGCTGCTTTTTGTCCTTAAATTTCATGATTATGACAGTCCAGCTGATTTGGATACAATGCTCAGCGCCATCATGAAGCTATACGCTTTGTTCACTTTACACGAAACAGGATGGGGTACAAGAGCAGGTATCGGAGATCGTAAGTTGATTCTTCTACATATAACAATCTGCACAAAAAGTGGAAACGACTCAGTGATCAATGCTGATAATCGTTACGTCCACAGCCGCAACTGCCACTACCGCTGCTCAGCAGGAGAAGAAAGCTGATCCAGCGTTCGGTGGGGGAGGTACCGGTGATCATGGGATGTACGATGCAGAATCGAATGGTCTAGCAAGGAAGGGATAAGGCACAATCAATCTCGAGGTAGAGGGCGACGAAAAAACTTTATGATTTCTCCGAATCGAAAAAGGAGAATGAAGAAAAGAAAAGATCATGATGAGTGATGATGATGATGTTATTTCACGGCAATGAATTCACTTTTTAGATGATCGTTATGGACTTTATGCGTATGAAATTCGGAAAGGAACAGCGGGAATACTGAAGAAAACAAAACAGGTACTTTGAGTATTTGTTTTGAGATTTCTAGTTCAAGAGTGGTCAGGGAGTGTGTCATGAGAGTCCAAGTCACTTCATATATCATATTCATATACCTGTTTCAATTTTCTAACATATACATACATATTTCATATATTATCCATATTCACATGTATCACATGTATACACCCATCCATCCCTACAGGCTGATTAGTCACAGACTCCTCGCGGATTGACACAAATGGTGGGTCATGCGTGAACCTTGCCAAAGCAATCACTACGTCCATTCAACAAACGTATTGTGCTGTACTATCTCACCGATCGATATTATCCAACTAATAATGCATCGTCACTCGGTACCACTAACAGTTGATAATTCAATCGATCGTTTTCGTTCATACGATACATCCTTCCATACTATATAACCCTATGAAACTCCTTCCTCTCAAAGTATATACCATAGAACTTCATACCAAAGATACAACCTAATATCGCATGAACACACGTCTATGTCTAGTCCACCAGGTACTGAGACGACGACGGGTAGTGGATATCGTTGTCGCTTTGCGTAATGCGTAGCAATATGCATCAACAACAAGGCAAAATTAAATCGCCTTTACCCAATGAACAACTGACTATGCCGAGATAATCCCCTATGAGGATCCGATTACTGCCAGTAAAGCGTTTGGATATCTTCTTTCGCAAATGCTAATCCACATGCAGGACATTTACGTTGTCTCGAGGCTATTCTCGCTTCCAAACACGATTTGCAGAAGGCTAAAGGTGTACAGAGGGTTCAATTAACAAATCGTTCATCCATAGTGAAATTTTGGCACTTACTGTGCATACACTTGACAATGACTTGTTGTTTGAAGTTCTGTTCGCAGCATGAACATCGGAGGAGTTTCTGAATTGGGAGTGATTGGCACATCAGCATCAACGCTGTTGTATTGGCATAGCGACTGCTACATGCCATGCGATACTCTCAATGTTACTTACCAATAACTTGTCCCTCTCCTCTTTCATCTGCCATTCTCCAGCAGACATATCCTTGTCCCGTTCAGCAGCAGAGATAGCTTCCTGTCTCTCTTTCAACTTCTTGATCGTCTTTGAGGAAGTATCAACTTCGTCTTGAAGTTTCGCTCGTGCTTCCTTCTCAGATGTAGCTTCAGCAACTCGTTGATGCATTATTTGTTGGGCCTGTGTTATAAACAACATCCTCAATTAGCTTAACGCTACCTTACAGATTGGCATGGTACAGCTACGTACCTCAGCCAAAGCAGCTTGGGATTGCTGTAACCTCAATTCTAGCTGAGTCTTCTCAGAAGTCGTAGATGCTAATTGAGTTTGCAATTCCAACGCAGAGTTCTTGAGCGATGTCATTCCTTTTTCATTGGCAGTCTATTTAGATATTGTTAGCTACCCCGGCGACTCAAAGACCTTAGATGAGCTGACTTACCACTTGTACCCTCAGATTCTGCTCGACCTCCGCAGCCCGCTCCAACAATTTCAACTGCTTCTCCACAGTCCTTTGAGCGAGTTTCCATTCAGCTTCAACGGCTTCCTTAGCTCTCATCGCCGAGAAGAATTTGTTGTCTGCTTTCGCTTTCTGCAAGTTGGGATCCCTGTCAGCTGATTGTGTCAAACAAATCGAAGTCCACTTAATTAGCTCACCTCAGTAGAAAGACGGGAGATCTTCAACTCTCCATCTTTCAGTTCAAAAACTTTGCTTTGGACGGTTTGGTCGAGGTTTTCCCATAATTTGGATAACCCTTCGACTTCGGTGTAGAGAGCATTGGTAGCCTGACAAACCATGACCGATTAGCAAAGAGAATCACCAAAGCCAAATGGGCGATAGGGATGAAAGCCAGACTCGAGAGACTTGAAGTATGATTTGCCTTGCGGTGTCAGATAAAGGAAGTTAACTCACAGCTTCAGCTTCAGACAATCTCAATTCCAGCAACTTCCTCTCTTTCTCCTTCTCTTCCAACTTCTTCGCAAGCTCACCGACTTCCTCCGAAACTTGAGATTCTGGACCTAAGATCTTCTGATACTTCAGTAACGATCTTTTGGTCACTTCCAACTCGACTCTAATCTGTGCTTCCTCTTGGACGCCTATCGAACCGTCTGATAGTCTAGAAAGTTGCGAGTTCAGAGCGTTTATCTGATCTTGAGCCGAAACCACTTTCTCCTCCAAATCTTTCACATAATCTTTGTCGACTGCTGCGGAACTACCTTCAACCCTTAAGAATTCAAGATAATGTTCCGAATCCACATTTTGGCGAGAAGCTAGATGACCTTTCAATCGTCTCACTTCACTATTGAGGAAATTGATTCGTTCTTGTCTGGTTTTCGAGAGGTTTTCAAACTGTTCGGCATATTTGAGTTTTTCAGTTTCGCGCGATTTCCTTTCCATCAATTCCGAATTCATCTCATCCCTCTGACCTCTCAATCTAGCCAAGTCAGAATCCTTCTTCGAGATTTGTAATCTTAACGCATCGTTCTCGGCTTTCGCCTCTGATATAACTTGATCATGGAACTGTTGGTTGGAATCTCTCAAGTTATCGAGTTTCTTCTCACTGGTCTCGAACCGGCTTTGCAGCGAATTAGCTCGATTGATATGAGTAGATAACTGCTGGAGATACACTTGGAAAAAGGGTGATTCTCGTAAAGCTGCTTCGGAAGGGTGATGTGCCTGCAAAACAAAGATGATAAGTGTATATTCCTTGGGTTTGTGAACCATGATATGTATGACTTACCAGAATCTTTAATCGGTCAACTTCTTGCTGCAATTGAGCTTGTTCACTTCTAAGTGTTTGCAATTGTTGCAATCTCGATTCCGCCAGCTGTTCCAATTCGGCAGTATCTTGCAAAGCGCCACTGGCTGAAGGTCCAGCAGCTATACCCGCTGAAGGACCATTACCAAATGGCTTCACATCTTCTTCCATCTTGCCATTTGGTGTCGCGTGACCTGATCCTCCATTCGATTTGCTGGGTCCAGCAATACCGGGCGTACCAACTCTTTGACGAGATGATTCCTCTTTCCATTCTTGTATGGCTTTATCATGTTCCATCCGTTGTCTGTCTAAAGCTTTTTGCACTTTGATCAAATCTTTCTGGATAACATCCTTTGATTCGCTCAATGAGGATATCTGCGTTTGAAGCAACTTTGAATTAGATCGTAATGCACTTGATTCAGCTTCGAGCTTGAGACATCTTTTCTGTAATTCTTCGGTAGTGGACGATCGGTGTTGATTCTTGTTAGCCAGATCAACGAATCGTGAAACCAGTTGATGAGTGGTAGGTAATCGAGATTGTATTGCTTTTTCAAGTTCAGGTCGAGTAGTCTGAGGTTCCAGATAAGCTGGAATGCACACTTATTAGCTCAAGGTCTTGGGACAGAAAATTTCAATCAGCTGAATGCTTACGCTCTAAGACCTCTTTTTCATTGAGATCCACCTCTTGCTGTCCCCCAAGTTCCCGTATAGCGGCGACAACCTAATTTAAAGTATAGCTTCAGCGTTGGTCATACAATGAATGTGAAGTATCAAGCTGACCTGATTCCAGCACAGCTCGACAGCATGAAAACTAGCTTCAAGCACGCGCCGTTGAGCTTCGACTTCATTTGCTCTTTTCGCCTCTCGCTCGGATGCTCGACGGTATTCGAGCATCTGTCGGTAGATGGCTTCTTTACGTCGTACCTGTGGAAGAAAGAGTAATCAGAGGTCAGCGGCTGTTCATCATGATTGGTAATTATACAAGTATCGATAAATGATTTTTGTCATCCCAGTTGATTGTGTTTGGATGTCACCATGTACACCCAGAATGTTAGTTGTAAGCAGTCATACACTTACTTCCACTACTTTCATCCAATCTTCAATCCCATCCCCATCACTATCATTGACCTGGGGACTCGCATGACCACTCAACACACGTCGTTTAGCTGAAGGGGATGGAGTGTCATCAATAGCATTATCGCGAACCCTTTTCAGGTCTGCGTTCATATTTTATTTTAGGATCTTAAGAGCTGATGTTGTGCTCATGTATGAGGTTGAATGAAAAGGTGAAGTGTATGTTATTTTTGGGATGTAGGATGTGAAGGGGAAGAGAGGGTATCGAATAGAGACAAGATGACAAGATGACCAGATGAAAGAATGGTAAAAGTCAAAGTGCTAGTACTACCATAGTAGTCTAATAGGAGTGAATCGTATTACCGCGGTGGATTGTGAATGTGGCACTTGTCTTGTTGTTTTGCCACCCAATTACCCAATTACCCAAGCACAACAAACATCTCTGCAACAGGCATCTACCTCACCTTCAACCCATATTCAACCAATCAATCGCCCTTTTCACCTACCTCACGCTCTTTGCAACCGACCCGTCGGGTCTATACTCCACCTCACGATGTCGGCTGAACTGTCAACTCTCGACTTACCACCAGCAAGCAACGGTTTTGGCAATGCGTCCGTACACAAGATGCCAAGTAATTCGACGATGGGATGGGAGGATGAAGAGGAAGATGTGACGTGGGTGTCTCGCTTCGGTTTGAGCTCACTGCATGGCAGATGCGCTGGATTATTCTGCTGCTGACTTGCATTTTACTGATGTAGCTTCGACTCTCCGCAAGAAGAGATAGCTCATTATAGGGAGAAATACAGACAGGCTATTGACATGTTGACGGAGACCAGAGTAGAGTTAGGTGAGCTTTGTTGAAACTGCCCACGTTGAAGATGAGGCGGTAAGCTGATCATAGAAATATGTAGAGGAGTTCCAGCAATCGTCTAAAGAATTGGAAGATGAGATGGAACAGGAATTAGCTGCTAACGAGAAAGTCCAAGGGGAACTGAAAGAGAAGATCAAAAGGTTAGAGGGTGAGAAGGAGGAATGGAGGGTGAGTCTTCGATCGTGTTGCTCTCTTATAGCCATCGATATGTAAACTCACTGTTGAATCCTCTACTAGTCGAAACAAATCGCTTTACAGAAGCTGCATAGCTCAACTACTGCAGCTATGCAGCGCGAAATGGATAATCTACGTTCAGAAAGGGATAAAACCTTGGTCGCTCTGAGGGACTTGGAAATGGGTAATGACGAGTTGGAAAGGAATGAGAGGTCAGTTTGTCCGTTCCCGGTCTCCTGACGTAGTCAAAATTGTGGCTGACGATGGCTCTAATCGCGCAGAGTGGCCGTTTCTTCTTTGCTGGATTTGGAAAGCAAGTATAACCGAGCTATCGAGGAGAAAACATTGTTAGAACAAGAAATCGTACAGAAGCAGGATCTGGAAGAGGAATGTCAGAGGCTGAAGGACGAAATGCGAGGTGAGCTGCTAGATGATGTGCTATCTTCCAGGAATCTAGCTCATCTGAGATTTCTGATATAGATGCGAACAATGAAATTTCGATACTGAAAGATCAACTCGCCCGAATGAGCCTTCCAACACCACCCTCATCCATATCCGAACCTGTATCATCCTCACCTACACAAGAACCGCCTCGAGAACTAGCTGAAGAAGAAGAGAGAGAGAATGAGGTGGATCCAGCTTCCATACCTTTACCACCGCCCGTACCCTACAAGTCAATCAACAACAGCAGCATCCCCCAATCTCCTTCACGCAGATTACCTCGAAGCGCTACATCCTCTTCTATACCTATCTCATCACCCATCACCAAAAAGTTCGCTCCGACCTCAATCCCACAATCACCTACCATGTCATCTTTATCACGTTCGACGACTTCTAGAAACTTGGCTGCCGCTGCTAAGTTTACTCCCACGCCTGTACGAACACGTACGAAATCAGGTTTGCATCAATCGCAAGGTTTGGGTGATAATTCGCCTGGAACAGTCAGAGTCGCAGCGGTTCAACAGACCAAATCCAGAGGATTTAAATTACTACATGATCTTCAAGCAAGGTTGAAAGCTACAGACGACAAATTAGGTGTAGCCAAGGTACCTAGACGAAACGTCTCGAACCCTCTATCCAATCTTGGCGGTGGCGGTAACAAGTCTAGATCAGCTTCTGCTGCATCTTCAGCCAAAGAAGAAAAATCGCAACAACCACAACAACCTAAATTGACTAATCCCAGAATAACCGCATTATCTCAAAGTCAAACCCAGAGTCAAGCGGGTGGTGGTACTCCCATGGCAAGTTCCAACAGTTCGTCATTGATGTCTCCAAATGGATGGGTATTGGTAGATGGAGAAGAGGATGATTTCCAAAATACACCTACAGCCAATTCGAATGGTTTCAGACAAAGGGAAGAACCGTTATCACCTATAGATCAGACTTTCGGTATAGGCATAGCTCCCAGAGCTGTATCCAGTGCATCAAACTCTTCTCAGCGTTCATTACCTTCTAGACCTGGTATACCTAGTCCGTTAACAAATATGAATGGATTAAACAAATCTACTACAACCACTACTACCACAACGGCTAATGGTAGAATAAGTAGGAAACCAACTACAACTGTCCCATTCCCTACCACGAACCATCCAAACAGGACGGTGAAGTATCAAAATGGAATAAATAGAATACAAGCTTCTCCTGGTAAATCCAAACCTCGTCCAACAGCTACACCAATGACACCGGGTAGTAGTAGACCATTATCACCCTCGACTTCGACTTCCAGACCGATGTCGCCTTCGATGATACCTACTTCTACGTCTTCTTCCAGACCTATGTCCCCATCTTTAATGAATAGTATGACAAGCGCATCAAGACCAATGTCACCTTCGATGTTACCTCGTGCCCAGCCACTTAGGGCACCATCACCATCCATTTCTGCAGTCGCTTCTTCCGCATCTTCGTCTAGACCATCAAGTAGAATGGGAATTGGTAGAGGTCCACCACCTTCTTTCCATAATCGAAACCCTAATCCCCTGTCGGTGTCCACCAGCAATAGCGGACAGCAAGGATTAAGGAGATCCACAAGAAGATCCTCCGTAGGTGCTCATGAACCTCCTACTGGTATACCTGCACCATCATCAAGAGGAGATGGGTCGAGAACACCCGTACGACCTGTTACGATCCATGGGGATACGCCGCCGCCTGTTCCTAGGATACCTAGTGCGTTGAGAAAGAAGTAGATGTTGGATGGCATGAGTTTTATAGATGTTTTGACATGTACTTTGTTTATAATGCATATGACACGTATGATGTCTAATGAGATCATGAGATTATCGAATTACAAACGTAATGAATGACGAACATAATGTAATGCGCCCTACAACAGATATGTGAAAAGTATGCAGCGAAATGATATCGAACAAATACAAATATGTAAATGAGAATAAGAAGCGACTTCTAAAAATATACAGACTATGAACTGGATATGAGAATGATCTCTTCTTACCAGGGAGACAAGAAAATGAATGGTACGTTTCGAGTCTTGATCTTGATTCTTGACTGATGTGGGTCATTAGTTCCTTGAAATATCATGATCATCATGTTCAGCATGATTATTGAATTTCTTCTTCCTCCACTGGCCATCTTTTCGTCTATCGTACGATGAAAAATTCATAGATCAGCTCTACTCACGACCCGCCATATCAATCCTCCATCCGACGGATACTAATTAGGAAATGAAACAATATAAACTCACAAGGCTTCTCTTCTTATCCTCTCTTCTTTCTCTTTCATCATCTTATCAGCCTGTTCATTCTGTTCTCTAACATCTTGAGTCGAGGGGAAACCGATCTTCCAATATCCAGGTGGGGTCGGAGGTTTCATCCACTACGTGAACCAGACGAAGACCAAACCATTAGAACCATCTCTAATCAGAAGAAGATGTGAGGGATTGTAGTATTATCAAATCATGCTCACCGTCTCTCGATGTCTTGACACCATATTTTGATGTTCTCTCACGTGATCCGAAACCGTTTGATCATTCTCACTTTGATGGTTTTGGGCATCATCTCTCCATCTGGGAGCTTGGTTGAACCTGGGAATATCACCAATTTCTTCATACCACTATTCCGTTCAAAGTAATCATCAATGCAACGCTCTTTACACACGGACAGGATCAGATCACCACTCACATCTTTACAGCATTCACAATCTCCTCCATGCATATTCCTCCTCTCAGCCTTCTTTCTTCTCACATCATGATATGCGAAATCATTCCCATCGTTCTGAGAAGGATTAATCTCATATTCTTCTCCAACCGTCTTGTCCCTGATTTCCATCGACCAAACATCACACGATCAGCTATCAATCACGTTTGGCTTATGTTCTGAAAGGTGGCATACATTTCCTCTGGTTTGAGATACCTTCCATTCCCTTTATATCCCTTATATAACTCGCGCTTTTCACTTACAGGCATCTTCGCCAATCTCTTCAATTTCAGTGCTTTTTCCGACGGTGATAAACCCTCAGTTTCGATGTCGATAATCTTCCTTTTCTTCTCCGTCGACATCAATCCGGATGACTGGGTGGGGGTACGAGTACGAGTACGAGTACCAGTGCTGGGTCCAGGAGTAGCGATCCTCGGCGTTTCATGATCATGGACAGTCTGTCGCATCACCTTCTTCCTCAAACTATCACCACCAAGTATAACGGAACCACCACCTAATCTATCCCTCACCAAGGGTGTTCTGACAGTCGTAGGTGTCGAAATGAAGTTATCAGGTGGTGAAGCAAAATCATCATCTTCATTTGTAGTTTGATTGAGTCGTTTTTTCTTGGTAGGTGACTTGGATCTAGACCTGTTGGAAGAACTGGATATACCATCATTCTCCACACCCAGCCAAGGGGTCACGTGAGTAGGTCGGACGACTCGTCTAACAGGCTGTGGGGTGGCTGCTGGTTTTTGAGGTTGTTGAGGGGTCGATGTAGATGACGAGGCGCTGGAGCGTCGTACTCGCTGAGAAGATGAGGGACGAATGGGTGAAGCGTTTCTCCTTGATCCTTGGGTAGATTGAGTAGCAACAGCGCGATTTTG
Organism: Kwoniella botswanensis; assembly: GCF_036426115.1. Taxonomy (NCBI): domain Eukaryota; kingdom Fungi; phylum Basidiomycota; class Tremellomycetes; order Tremellales; family Cryptococcaceae; genus Kwoniella; species Kwoniella botswanensis. Next base: position 13,591,332 of record NC_088599.1, on the reverse strand, counting down.
GTGCGAGGAGATTTGATCAGATGAGCTGGTTTCGTTCGATCTAGTATGGCGATGAGAACCTTGATGAACTACTTTGTTATTCGCTAGACGAAGTGAAGACGAAGGTAGTTGGAAGTTATTGATACCGTCCACAACTTGACCACTCGTCATATGAGGTGGAACATCAATATCCATCATCTTCTCATTCTGATTTCCATCACTTCCATGTTCAGCATGAGCCATATACTCTTCTTCATCGTTCATCGTTGCCCCATTTCCCTTTGTGGCTTGTTTCCTGACATGTGGTAGAGATCCACTTTCCTCCACCAACACATCATTCCCAACCTCTTCTACGGGTATAAATCCATCATCTTGACCACCGACGGTCTTACCTGAGCTAGTGATATCGCCAGGTGTACCCGTCATCTCCCTCAATTCCTGCGATTGTCTAGCTTTCTTCTGAGCTCTTCTGTCATCCTTCTTCTTCCTCCTCTCAATTTGTGAAGCCTGATATTTCTTCATATGGTCTATATCCTCTTGATGGATCTTTCTCAACTTGTTATGCTCAGTCAGCAAGAGCTTGTGAGCTTCCGATTGATGGTCATAAGCAGCTTGTAGATGATTACATCTCGCTTCAATGACGGCGTATCGCCTTGCGAGAGAGGTCGGCGAGGGTGGAGCTACACGAGAAGACGGCGATGTAAGAAGAGGTGTGAATGGCTTGAACGATTTGGGTTTGGTAGGTGTCATAGGTTGAGATGAAATTTGAGAGGACAGCTGAGAAGAGGGAACGTTGAGATCTTGGGGTTGAAGTATCTTGGGACTGAAAGATTGTGGCAAACCATTATAAGCTGAACATAAATTTGCAGTCGATCGAAGCAGCTTACCTCTTCAATGCTTGTTCTGCAGCCTGCTCCTTCATCACCATCATTTCCGCCACAACATCATCCCTCTCCTGTTTCAATTTCCTGATCTCTTCTTTCAAATCGTCAGACTCTTTCTTGCCCCTCACGACATTCTCTTTCATATCGATAATATTCTCGTGATGTCTAGTCCCAATCTCCTTGATCTCCAACTCGAGATTATCGACTTTGGTCTCTAACTCCCCTTCCCGTGTTTGATACGCTTGATTGTCATCTTTCAACTTCTTTCTCTTCACTTCCAAATCTGATATTCTATCTCTCAATCCGGACGAAATAGCTCTTTCTCTTTCCAACTCATCATCACATTCCCTCTTCATATCTACTTTCTCTTGCTTTAGTGATTGCACTTGTTCATCCAATAACCATATCCTCCTATTCAGTTTTCCTTGTACGTCACCTTCACTGAAAGAACTCATAGAAGCTGAAGCCGATAATGAGCGAGAAATCCACCATGAGTTATCGGTCTGCCTCAGAAGCTCCCGCTCATTTCGGGCATTCTCGATCTCCTCGTTGAGCTTTGTAAGGTGGTCTTGTCGTTGGTTGATATCGCTCTCCAGTGACCGCTGACGATCTTGCAAAGCTTTACATTCTTTTCGGAGGTTAGTTAGGATGGGCGTCATCTGTTGAATCTGTATGTAGGCTTGGTGAGCTCCCGTTGCTGTTTCTATCAAGATATAAGGAAACGCTCAGCTCACTGCAGATGACATTTCTATGATGGAGAAACATGGATGTCAGCTGCATACACCAATGGTTTCAATAAGCAAACATCAGCTTACCGCTGACCCTGGCTAGTTGCCTCTCCCAATCTGCACCTATACTCTCTTCATCCCCCGCTGCAAGGCCGCTTTGAACACCCATACCCTCCGCCTGATGCCCTGGGGTCGAAGTCATCCTAGTCGGCTGCGGCTGTTAGTGATCAAGGTTAGCATGGATGCATGTAGGTGTATTGATGATGATGATGCTTGATGGCATGGGGTTGAGTCACCCGATCACCAAAAGCATCCACGAACATTACTTGTGATCTATTACGTAAGCGACGATGGACGCGTGCACAAACATCAACTGGGCTGCAGCCGAGAGCAAAAGCAAAAAATCAAAACAACAGATCATATCACATGGACCTATCTTAAGAATCACCTTTGACAGGTTTGCCTTGCATATCTACCCTTACTGAATTCTATCAACATGGAAGAACCCTCCATATCACGATTGATAATCGATCGAGAAACAGAATGGCTGAGGGTGAAAGATAACGTCAGTTCGGCGATGATGAAGGTCATGGAGACTAGGTTGGCTACGATGCCCGGAGGGAAAGATGGGGAGGCTGCAAAAGTCATGCGAAAGCAGCTGGAAAGTAGGTTGAAAAGGGTAAGCCTAGATTCAGATCATTTGTATAAGACCCTTCACGCTGACACAGCATCCTGGCTGTATATAGATACAAGAACAGATGTTTGACTTGAGCAAATACAACTTACAAGTGAATGGGCAGAATTATGAGAACTACGTGGAAGGTAAGCAGCAAGCTTTATCCCTTCCGCACATCATGCCAAGAGGAATAGAGGTTTGGCAAGGCTGAGACGTTAGGTACGTTCCTTAGCTACCGAAGGATTCGACGAATCCCTTGATAGACATATATGGGCCCTCCAGGTGGAAAGGACAGATTGGGAGAGTAAGACAGCGGAGAAACGTAAGAGATGGCCGGAAATGTTCTACAGTGTGGAAGAGGATCTGGAAATGAGGAGGACCGACGTGGAATGGCTACCTGATGAGAATGATGGGAAGGAAGGTGAGTACTGCTGAATTCCCTTGATGCGGTTACGAATGAGCGAGGACCTGAATCTGACACTGGTCGATCGCATTCCCAGAGAACAAACCTCAACTTCAAAATTTACCTCCTCCAGAACGGCATGAAGAAGTGAAAGAGACTTTCAAAGTGGTTGTCGACAATTTAGCTGAAGTGGCCCAAGTAAGCTCGCCTTCAATTATCTCTTGAAAGCTGAACCTGACCTTATGATCGATTTGGTAGTCTGCGCCAATACAGCTACAACGTGCGCAGAGAGCGCAAACTGTAAGAGACGAGATATCAAGTCTTCCGCCATAATCGGTATGGCCTACAGCACTTTCATGCTATTTGACCTTTGTAACAGTAAACTCTTTTTGAATGACGTTATGACATGATGACATCGATTGATACATTAGGTTTTTATATTTATATACAACATGGTTTCATTGTTTGTTTTCGTTCTGCTTCCTTTTCATATGATATGTATTGTTGTATCTTCTCTACTCGAATTTACCAGTCAGCTGCCATCGATATATAGCACGAATCACTTACCCTTCAGAACTCATCTCTCTTAGTTCGTTGTTTAGGTTCATCCATAACCTTGACACTCTTTACACCTTCACTCCTTTTCACCTTCTCTATCAAATCCTTTTGGGAATTTTGCCAGCTCTCATCATTCCTCTTGACAGGTCGACCATGAAATTGAATTTGGTATATCCCTTCCCCAGATAATTCACCTATCGGACCTAGATATTTCACTTCGACGTTATTAAGTGAAATGGCCGATGGAGGTTCAGGTGAAAAGTATGACACATGGATATACACCTGGTCGGGTTCTAGCTTGATGGGTTTTACAGGAGCTCTGGATGAGGATGCCATGATGACAAGAGGGAAGAGGAGAAGTGTAACAAGGGGTGAAAATCGAATTTTGCCGATTTAGACGAAGGTGTATATGGGCAGACCTATCTTTAGGCGTTGGACGTTATAGACCTTGACTTTGATACGAGTGTCCTCGCTATGCATCGCAATTGCACAATCTTATCATCTAGCTTGTCAGCGTCACCACCACCTCATCCTCCATCCTCGTCCTCCACCTGAAACGTAGACGGAATCAAATCCGATCGAAGCATGTCACGTGAGAATTTTTGATTTCTTCGAGGTGTCCTCCTACACTTCACTTTATTTTCGATATTTCTCTCTTCATAGACAACTTACCCTCATTACGAACTTGAAGGCAATCGGAAATGGGGAAACCATCAGCAAAAGCACTAGGCAAGCGTAAAGCCCCACCTCCTTCAACGAAGGTAAGCCTCTCCTCCCTTGCTGCTATGGTCTGAGATTTAGCTAATACAATCTCCGCGTTGAGTAGGGAGGAAACAAAAAGACCAAAACCTCAAAGTCAACCGAACAAGAGCTGGAACCTACGGGAAAACCCAAGAGGAAAGCAGACCAACCTAAGAAAGTGAAACTGAGAGATCAAAAATCCATTCCTATACCTAAATCCACATATGCAGAAGATCAGGATGAGGATGATGAAGAGGACTTAGAGGATTTAGGTGAAGAGGAGGGTTTGGGGGCGGGCAGTGCGAGTGCTAGGTTCTTGGTGGGAATGGATGAGAATGCTTTGTCCAGGTGAGTAATCAGCACCATCATGCACACCGTGTCTGGATTGTATGAACCTGGTTGATAATTAAGCTAATCTTATCATCCCACTTATAGATCAGTTAAAGAGACCAAACGATTACATGACTTATCTAAATCCCGGGAACCTTTACCCAAACAAAAGCGACAAAAGTTGAAAATACCTTTACCTGATTCAGCCAAAGAATCGGATTCGGATGATTACGATTTCAATTCTGATCCTGAATTCGATTCCGATTTGGCTTCTGATGTGGATGGTGATGACGACGATGATGTTGCATTGGGATCAGACGATGAAGAAGATGAAGAAGATAGTGTTTATGATTCTGGTGCTTCATTAGATGATTCCGACGAGGATCAAGATGATGTCATAGCCGAGTTCGATAATTTACCTTCTGAAGAAGAAGAGGAATACGATTCAGATACAGCCAACTCTAAACGGCGGAAGAGGAAGACTGGAGAGGAAGAAGCAGATTATGAAACTTCTGCTCGTAATCGGTGGGCTGCGGATAAGAAGGATAAGAAGGAGAATGAAGATCAAGTGGAAGTGGGCAGATTACCTATCAAGTTACCTACTGGTGAAATAAAGATGGTAGAAGGTTCGACCAAGATATCCCTCCCGCCCTCAAAGAAGAAACAACTCACACCTCCGCCGAGTGATAGTGAAGAGGAAGAGGAGGAGAGCGAAGATGAAGGTTCGGATGATGGAGAACAAGCTGAACGAATGGCAGGATTGAAAGGGAAGTTCGGCAGGATGGGTGTTTCGGAGATCGTCAGTCAGAATGGATGGAAGAATGCTCAGAAGTTGGAAAGTGCCAAAGAACAGATGGCTCAGCTGGGTGCAGAGATCTTGGCTGGTGGAGAACTGGTAGATATTGTGAGTATCAAGAAATAATCAAATCCTGACTGTTCCTTCACGATTAACCCGGAAATAGTTTGTGGGATGCTTGACGGACATGACCGTAGAGTGATCGCGTATGGCTGACCACGTATCACCTCTGCAATAGGGACCCGTGTTGACGAGATTATCCACATTCGCCTTACCTACCGTACCTTCCCTAGAAGAGGGCGAAGGATCACTGCCCGTCCCAGCGTCGATAAGAGGTCTGGCCTTCTTATCCCAATTAGCAGTGTTCAAAGATCTTATTCCTGGTGAGCTACTTTAGCTAACAAATCTAGCAGAAATCCATAGAGTAGGGAGCTAACGGAACTCATCCAGGTTATCGAATAAGGCAGCTTACCGAGATTGAAGAAGCTGAGAAAGTCCGAGATGAAGTGAAGAGGTTAAGAGAAGGAGAAAAGCTGTTGGTAAGGAATTATAAGAGCTACCTGAAAATGCTGGAATCGGAAATAAAGCGTCAGTTGCTGGATTAATGGATTTACGAAACTCTTTTCAGGATGGCTCGAAGCTGATTTGTGATTGTCGTGAGATAACAGGTCGATCACCACTTGCTAGTTTGAGTTTGAAATGTATGTGCGAATTGCTGGTGGGAGTGACGCACTTCAATTTCAGTGAGAATATCATGGGTGTGTTGGTAGGGAAATTAGGTAGGAAAGGATGGGATAGTGTGAGTTGAATGGCTATTGCTATTGTCCCTTTTTATTCGTCCGATTGTGCATCCTCACTCGATCGTGACCATATCCCTACCCATTCGTCATGAGGAACTTCCTATTTATCCTTGACAGTCTCGCATGCCAAACCTATCGCTAACCCACCATGCACCTTAGGACTCCGACCTCGTCCTCGAATCCTTCATATCAGTGTTCAAAGAAGATATATCCGGTGTCCACGCTCAGACCCTTGTAACGTTGATAGCAAGAATGATCAAAGAAAGGCATTTCCAGGTCAACCCCAATGTCCTTACTTGTCTTTTGCACCTAAGGTTGAGAAACGAGTTGGATCAGATGAAACGTGGTAAAAATGCTAAAGGTGGATCCGGAGGTGATAAGAAGGAAGATAACATAAAGGGGAAGAAGTTCAAATCGGAGATTCGAAAGAAGTGGGCAACGAAGAATCAGCGTAAGAAGGAAAAGGAGATGAAGGAAGTTGAGAAAGAGATGAAAGAGGCTGAAGCAGAGATAGACAAGGAGGAAAGAGCGCAAATTGTGAGTGATGCTATTCCTTCTCTCATATATGAACAAGATCATTCGGATTGAGAATGCTAGCTGATAATGGTATGTGCGTAGCAAACTGAAACGCTGAAAAACCTTTTCGTACTATATTTCTCAATATTGAAGGCACCTACTCGTACACCACTCTTACCAGCTGCTTTGGAAGGTATATCAGCCTACGCCCACTTCATCAACATCGACTTCTTCCGTGATCTCTTAGCTGTCTTACGCAAGATCATAAACGACCAGGAAGATCACGACGAAGTAGATGGATCAGATGATGAAGATACGAAAATACATCAAATTGACGCAAGTGAAAGAATCAGAATAAGGTTATTGTCAATCTTGACTGGATTCCAAATCTTGTCGGGACAAGGAGAAGCATTGAATATAGATTTAAGTGAATTTATAAATTGTTTATTTGGTTTATTACGACCTATATCGTTGAACACAGGTATAGAAGATCCACCAATCAAATCAGCTACTACGAAGAACACCAACTCGATGGGGGAATTATCAATATCAGAATTGATGTTTAGATGTTTAGAATTGACTTTCTTCTCTAGACATTCAGGTAAATCACCTGATTATAGAGTTGGATCATTTGCCAAAAGACTCATAGAATGTTCATTACATTTCCCACCTATTACTGCAAGACGATCTCTGGAATTTGCAAGAAAATTAATATCGAAAGAACCTAAATTAGAAAGTTTGTTGAATACAGAGGAAAAGATAAATGATGGGGTGTATAAACCTGAATTTAATGATCCCCAATTGATCAATCCTTTTAACACGAATGTATATGAGAGTGGGATTCTGGGAGATAGGTATTTTGAGAGAGGGACCAGGGAGGAGATGAAGAAGTTGAGGGATAACAAGGCGGTATAGTGGTATTGTAGCTGGTATGATCTTTGTACGATACATGATAGATCGGATGTGTCGATGCATTTGCACTTTGCATAGTGACTCAAATAGGAGATGCGATGATATACAACAGATACAAGAAAGTACAGAGAGATGCCAATTGCTCGAAATGAAGAGAACCTGTAAAAGCTTTCTTTATTAAACTGCATCATAACTCGCCTACACCTGATACGCCTAGGTCTTTCCATACCTTAGGTTTAGCATTATCGTTATCTGCGCTGAAATAGCTCAGAGCGGAAGGTTGAGAATTATCGTCAATCCTACATATCAAATTGATATCAGTCATTGCACCCCACATATGAAATAGATGAGAAGGTGAACGAGTTGAGAAAGCGCTTAACAATCAAGATGTATGGTTTCGTTCAGGATAGTGCATAGCGCACTTCTGTGCTCGCCTTGGCTGGACTTACCATTTACACTCTACCCCATTCTTATCCAACAACACTTTCACCGTCGCCCATGAAAACCTTACTATCCCCTTATATCCAAACACAGGATCCAGAGAATTTTTCAGGAAAGCCTGAGTTTTAGGATCAGAAGGGTATCCTGATCCCCTATTAATCTCTTCTTCCTCTTCTTCTCCTTCTTTAATTGTCTTTACAGGTAGAGAGCTATGGACGAACCGGCAAATGCTAATGAGCTTGGGTACCATTATGTAGTGTGGAGATACAATGAAGGACAGTAGCGTTTCGATTACGCCAATCCCTTTGAAGAATGACATGAGGTGATATTGGGATATTTTCACTCACCCGTCAACCCCGACATCCTCGTAATCTATCCAATTATGCACATATCGATCCCTGGTCACTTTGGCTATGATCGACGCAGCTCCTACAATCTTGAAGAGACTATCCGCTTTGGGACATACAGTAAACTTGATAGTTGGGAAAATGGCCGATAAGCGGGCTTGCCATTGAGGTGCTGGTCCTAGTGCATCTACGTAGCACTGCGCGTTGTGCAAGATATGTTAGGTATAGTGAGGATTGGCACGAGATAGGTATAGAATATATGGCATGAGGTGTATCAGTGGAGGCATCTCACAAGCCATGAAGTCAAGATGAACAGGAAGTAATAGATTCACTGACCTCCTTGACGTTGACTCCCCTGTCCAAAGCAGCCTTGATCAATCCAACCGTTGCATCCTGTCCATTCATGCTCATCAGCTATTTGTCAGACAACCGTGGTCGATCTTCATCTCACTTCTGCTTGTCTATTCAGATTTATAGGTATCCTCCTCAACATTCCCGCCGAGATAGCCTGAGGCGATAACGAAGTTGACGAATAACACAGTTCGGAGTGGACGTCGAATGATTCCCAGAGGGATTGTCGAGTATCGGCTGAGAGTGCTTTCGAGTCTGTTCACGAAAGGAAACAGGTCAGCACGAGTAACGGTGATTGATTATAGCTTGATTAGATCGAATAAGTGTGTAAACAAGCAGCTACATACCATCAAATCCCATTTCTTCCAAAGTCGTCTTGAACGAGATAGGACAATAAGCAGCAGCATATACCATTGGTCCTTCACGCCAATCCGTCAGTTAATTTCGATGGCATATATCAAACGAGGGATCCGACATACCTAGCACGGCTATCAAGTTCAACAAGTAAGTCGGCTTTCTAGGCCTGAATCAGATTTTTCAAATATAACTCACGTCCTCGTCCAGCTTCATCTATACCCATTATCCATCCCTCATCTTCATCTTTGATCTGGCCATCTATCGAGGAAGGTAATCTGGAATGATAGGTGTACGAATCGATCATGGGTGGGATGGGGCTGAGATTCACAGGATCGATAGGGTGCGCCATCTTGATATGTGTTCTTCTGGCTTATACTACTACTATCATAGGATGAAGAGCCAATATATGATGTCAGCAGGTATGTCCAAGGGATTGTTGAAACCGAACGAGAGTAATGTTCAAATCAAACGCGTCCTTGATGGCAAACAACATTCAACGCGTACAGTGCAAGTGGCACAAGGATCTGGCTGTGGCACTGAGCTCGGTACGTACTGTAGTTACGGTTCAATCGACATATCCCCTTGCATTCAATCGGTCCGAAACAAAGGTAAACCAAGATCTAGACTGTCCAAGAGCTTTGGGGGACTATTGATGAGCGTCCTTTAATTCACCAGGGGCATCACACCAATTAAAGGATCCAATCAACTCGAAGACCAAAGGATCATGTAAATATAGATCAACAAGTACACTTCACGATGGTCTCGAATATAAAACGTCTGTTTGGAGATCCAGTCAAATTATCCGTGACCCTTATACAACAATTTCAAGACATACTGGCTGTGACTTGACTATTTACAACATATATATCTTCGATCTCTTCCAGAATAATAAGCATAGTATAATCAAATAATATGACTTACATTCACTTATTCATTTTATTTCTACCTCTTTCAACTCACGCAACCCCCCTTCATCTTACAGCCAGACAAGATCCAGTCCCAACAGTCGCAAACATTGCCAACGAGTACGGACATAATCCTTGTGCATCACCCACGGACGTAGCACAATCATGGTTATGTGAACATCCTGAAATTGCTACTGCTCCAGTGGACAGCGCCACGATCATTCCAGGTAATTACGGTACGGTCAATCCAAACACTGTGTCGTCCTCAGCCGCTTCTGCTCCTGTGACCTATGATGGTCCTTCTGAGCCAGTAGAGCCCACCACTTTCATCAGTGATATAGCATCAGTTGCCACGTCGTACTCGTCACCTGATGCAGGTAGCAGTGCTGCGACTCGAACAGTCGGTGTTCAACCTACTCAATCTACTACTCCTGTATCTTCTGTACCTATCGCACCAACCGAGGTACCTTATCTTTCTTCGTCAGTCGTCGAAGATGGATATACAGTCACATCCAGTCATCCATCACAGAATACAATTCCTAACGAACCGTCATCGACTATAGCTGAACCGTCCTCTCCAGCTACGCAATCCACATCTTCAACGTCAAATTCCAATTCAACCACTTCTTCCCCATCAGAATGCGGATGTGGATACTCTTTCTCCGAAAACTTCAATTCAGCTTATTACCCTAAAGCCAAAATCATCGATTTCTCTACAATCGCCGATGGAACCGATGTGACAAATTTGGGTTTCTCAGTCAGTAATGGTGACAAAATTGGTGCTAGCTCCATGACAGATCACTCGATGATTTGCGTGGGGTCATCAGAGAACGTATATATCGCGGGAGGCGTTTTGAATATCAAGGTTCCTGCTGGGCAATTGAAAGGTGGTGAAATAGTGTTTGAGGAGGCGGTTACCGGGGGAGTGTTTTCGATGGAAGCTAAGATCGATAAGACCGAGGGTACATGTCAAAGTCTTGTAAGTGATTTCATCTCTACCTTGATAATTCTGGTACCCTACCAATTCATGAAAGCTAATTTGGCCGGTTATAATGAATTTCAGTTCGCATATACCAGAACTGAAGGCACGGCAGACGAGCTAGATATGGAGATGTTAGGTAAAAACATCTTCAAACCTGATGATAATGGTGATACAGGTATTGGATTGAGTAATTATGCAGTGAGTTGGCCATCAAGACATGAAACAATCAAACTGCTGCCAGACTGCAAATACACTAGTCGGAAGCTGAAGAGTTTTTGGGAATCCATTAGCCGGACGGATCAAAAGATGGTGAACATGCGGACTACACATCAGATCCTACAGCTGATTTCAACAGATACACGTGAGTTTTGCTTCCTCCTCCTCCTGAGTAGCACAGTACCTGTGTCGGCATTGAACAAAGCCATTATCCTTCAGTATCGGCTGGTTCTCAGATTCAAACAAGTTCTACTATAACGATCAACAGCTGAAGGGCCCCGAACCACACTGTAAGTGATAAGTGTTGATCCTGATTTCGCCCAGTGCTTGATCATATTGGACGACGAATTTTGCTTTGCAGTACCGGTAAACCCATCTTCGATCATCATCAATAACTGGTCCAATGGTGTTCCGACATTCACCGCAGGTCCTCCAGCTGAAGACAACACCTTGCAAAGTGAGTGTAACGTTCTTGCAAAGGCAGATCTCCAAGGGTGGTATCAGGCTGGCCACTCTGCCATTCACTGATATTTTCGGTTCTGTTTCACAGTCCGTAAGATCGAGTACTACTATCAAACCGAAGATCACTCGATGTACCCCGCTCTGGCTTCTGGATGCTCTGTTGATAGTGCTTGTCAAGTCGTTTAGATAAGTACGTTGGCATGCAATATTGCGATCAGAGCACCAGAAAACCACACAAACAATGCTACAGGTCTATCCATAATCTTGCATCGTGATTCGAGAAACGAGGTTTTGTAACCGCTGATTAGATTATGTTTTGGGTACAGCCTAGCAATAGTGTTCTCCTATTTCTTTGCGTAACATGATGTGCTGATTGCATAGATTCGAATTCCCACCAAGGGAGAATATAGATCGAGTGACCGTAAGACAATTAATCATGCTTCGATTCGACCAATTGCTTCAACATCGTGTCAACAGGTGCAGGAAAGGCTTATTAGCATAAGTTGGATCTCGTGAAGAATTAAATCAGGGTTAGAAATGCTTACCGTTCCTCTGTCTAAATCTCGGTGCTCATGCGTCAGTCTCAGAATCGTTTGAGACGTCTTCACTTTCTACTAGATCGATTTCACCGATATGACTTGACGTCCACTTGCTCTCGTAGAAATCGCCCACATCTTCGTCATGACTGCGGGTCGTACGGACCCTTCGCCAATTATTCCAGCAATTTGGTCTGCCTCGCCTATCCGATACCCAGAAGCTGAACACCTCCAAAAACGATCCGACATTATGGAAGAAGAAATCGGATGTCGCATGCATCTTGTGGATTTGACGTTGGCGGTATTCATCAGATTTGGCTTGCCTATCCATGTACGACGTTTTTGTTTCATGTGCCAGAGGACGCGCAATCGGACGGTGCCCATTACGGTCCAGGAACATCATTCCACAGTCCAAATCTCGTAATTTGACCATACGAGATAGACTTCGATTAAGCATCATCTAGGAGTATAGAATGAAGGACAGATGTCTCAGCCATATGGAGGCATAGCACATCCTTTGCACTCACCAAAGCCTTCTCATCTGGCTCTACCTGATGACCCATGAGAATCTGTTCGACTTCGGATTTGGTGACTAGTCCAATCTTCACTTCCTCCACTTCCGAGAAACTTCCCAAATCACTGATATAAGCGCAAGGTGTGAAGACGTGTGGTTTAGCCACTTCGTGCATAGACAGATGCAAATGGGTAACTTGAGGATAACATCCACCTATGGTCTGAAGTACCATATCAAGCTTTGAAGTGTCTTCGAATAGCTTGATGCATAGGAATCTAGGTCGTGTATCATCCGGATGAGTATCGTCCATAGCTTCTAGTACAATTGACAGTTGAGTCGAATCGATTGTTTTGAGATGTCTCACGTATGGTGCGCACTCTAGAACCAACTCCGGCATGTGGATCGAACACTCGCGGCACTCCATCTCGAAGGAGAGCGACGACAATTGAAGAAAACACAGGGGGGTGAGATGATGTAAATCTCGAATGCTGGTGGTATTATCATGATGTCGACAAAGGGGAGTATCGATAATAATCAATTCTTGGAGTGATGGGAAGGTCTGAAGAAAAGTAATGAGGGTTGTCCATGCTGATATAATTGACCGTCCCCGCTTGTGGGTTATATCAATTGACATCCTTCTACATTCATATAGATGGCAGTGATCAGCTGGGCAACAGATGACTCCGAGTACTCTATTCCATGAACAGAGAGAGTGTACAGTGACAACTCACCTAACACCCCTCTTCACTTGATCCGGTGCATACACCAACCATTTGAGTAACTTGCCCCAACGATCCAGCCTGATATGTAATCCCTTGAGTCCACATATATGAAAGATCCTCTTGCATGTACTTCTGAAAGCGAGGTAATCTGATGCCACTGTAGGGTTGATCTCGAGAGCAAAGTTGGCCCAAGATGGGTTGAAACTTGGAAAGGGGATGAAATTGTCTTGATGAAGCAAGTAGCCGATACGGTCAATGATCTCGTCGCTGAGGCTCATGAGATCGGGCATGGTGCGAGTCGCTGGTGACAGGCTGATAATAACTTAAGACGTGATAGGATGAGTAGTGTGTATGTAGGTATACGTGATACCATCGGAGGTGAAGAAGAAGAAGAAGAAGAAGAAGAAAGAAGAGTGATGTCGTGATGATACTTCCGAAGCTTTTTTTTCATCGTTCAAAATCTCACGTTAGCGCACAGACATTGACGATCCAAAAGAGGTCCAAGCTACTGTAGATGTTTATACTGTATCAGTGCATTGTAAACCACGGACGGTGGTGTGTAGTCGATGCAACATATAAGCTTTGTTTTTGCATTGTGCATCAGGGTATCAATATGAATATAAGAAATGGTATAAACGGGTTTGATTACCTCCTTTCATGTATCGATATCATTCAATTGGATGCTCTCCAGCCTACAGAAAGGTATAATGTGCTGTCAGTCCAACGTTTGATGTACTATGTGGGTGACTGAGCGGACGTACCACTCAACTTCGCTCGTGAAGGTTCATCGACTTTCCGGTCAATGCTCCATTCCATCTGGATTAGCGATGAAATCCGAGCTGAGATGTTGTGGTGTGGGCATCATCTCTACACCCCAGGATCCATCGTTATGTATCACACGTCGATATTCCCATCTGTACCATTCCTCAATATCCATCCACCCTGTCGGCTTGAGGGGCCCATAAGGCTCCCAGAAGTATCCTGTCTCCAAGCTGGGAATATGCTCTAAAAAGGGAATAGCAGCCATTGACATGGCGGAACGAAGTTTGCTTTCGTATTCCTGGATTTTCTGATGGGCTTTGTTCGGGCCGCTGTGAAGATCACTGCATCTGATTTCTTTAGAGTATTCGTCAGGCGAGGGTCGTCTGTCTTTGATCGTGAATATCATGACGATATAGAGTGTTTTGAGCTTCTTTAACGTTCCCAGATTCTTCAGGAAGCGGACCTACGCATTGAAAGTCATCAATTAGAATCAAGAGAAAAGCTTATATGCTATTGCGGAGGTAGTTGCACTTACCAAATAATCCCAATGGTCTTCGTAATCATCGGTAACAAAGTTGATAAAGTTGTAGTTGAGTCCTTCAGAACATTCGTATTCGAGCCCCCATTCCCGATCGGTCATGGGTTGGGCTCTAATATGACAGCCATTGACGTCCTCAACGTCGTATCGTGACACGACCAGAGTTTCGAGATCTGGGAATCGATCTCCGATATCTTCAAGTGAGTCGGGTGCTTCCACAATGATGTACACAATGTGGCATATTTTCGTATAGATAGTCTTTAGGGGCATAGTGGTATCGTCATGAAAATCAGACCATTCAGCGTCCGCACCTTCCACTAGAAAGAAGCCCGAGGTCTTGAGTGTCGAGATTAAAGGAATCGCCGGAATGAACATATGTTCCAGCTTCTCGTGACAATAGTCACATCGTACTGAGATTGAAAAGGACTTCAAACTGGGTAGGAAGTCTCGTGTATGGATCGGCACCTCGTTTAGGGAGAGTCGTCCAAAATGCGGTGCCACCTTGTGTTTATGTGGGCAGAGGGGTGTTTGAAGGAGGATAAGCTCCTCGAGATTGGTGAGAAGCTCAAGAAATCTTGTAAGGATCGGCCATGCAGTATGCAAGGACATTGAGACTCTGGGAGGAACATCTAGTACGAGACGCCTAGGAGTCATCACATTTGGTGAGGTATAATCTTGGTTTAGAGCAGATGAGCAGACCTCACCTGACTCCGACCAAGATCGAGTTTGGTGCCCTCTCCGTCCATTCTATCAATCTATCCCATTTCTTCAGCACAACGTGTAGGCCTTTAGGAGGACACAATTCCTTGACTCTGATACATGTTGATCTATAACTCAAATAGTCTCGTTGTACCTGAGGATCGATCTCGGAAGCCCAGTTGAAATGGTGAGGATGGAAGGATGGAAGAGGGATGAAATTGTCGGTGTGGAGGTAGAACGCGACATGCTGAAGCAATTCGTCCGTGAGATCGAGTAGTGATTTTGGCATGTTGTCCCCGTATCTTCGGAGGAGATAATCAAGTGTACGATATCGGATCTGAATACTTGTGCTGACGACAATCTAATCAAAGAGCGAAAGTAAGAGAATATGATTGAAGATGCACCGAAGCCATCTTTGTCGAGGAAAGTGGACCAAAAACGGGATCACGTGGTTGATGCACAGACCACTACATGTACCATAAACACACGACCTGTGCACAAGCACACGGGTAGTCAAGACGTCAAAATGATTCCATGTCTGTCTTACCAATTGATGGTCATGCTCAGCTTCGAAACCCTTCCAGCTATCTTCGTCTTTAAGCAAAATGCTTTCAAGCAACATGCCCTCGACGCTCCTACACCTCAGCGACGATGTCATCCGACATATTGCTTACTATGTCCTTCTCGACAATGAGATTCCTATACCAAGCTTCAACCCTCATTGGGCCAACTTCAAAGATGAGATCGACCCAGCCAATCAAAAGGACTATATCTCTCTCAGATCATGTTGTAAACGGATCCGAGAGCTCTGCCCGCTGGTAGGGTTGCACGTCGTCATGAAGTCTTGGATGAAATTACTGAAATGGTCGGTGGAAGCTCCGTTAGCTGTGAGGAAAGCAGTGAGGTGAGTCCCGTTTGAATACCATATGTCACCATAGCATTTCTAATCCTGACGCATGAACGTACACTGTGGTTCGTAGAAGAATTATCATCGATATCGATCGGCTGGAGCTACCCAACCAGAAAGACCTCGCCAACTACAGCATCGTAGTTATTTGGTATACTCTTACGTCATTCCTTTGCTCTCTTGCTAATCTCGAAGAGCTCGTCATCAGAAAGACTCCCTTATGTCAACACAGCCCTGCTAGCCTCAAACCATCAGCGATTTATGGACTTGATTACATCAATTTTCTTTCAAAAGTCAAATCAATAGCAATTGAGACTCACTGCCGTCTTTGCTGTGATCAAATACCAAAATTGCTCGTATCCGCCATTAACCATTTAGAACACCTCAAGATATCACCTTCGGAGTCGCGTCAGAAGCTTTATGGTACAGAAAAGGCTCGATTGATCAAGACTGATAACAATTTCTACAAAAATATCCATACTTTACACCTGAAGACATTCGTTCTGCTGGATAAACTCGAAGTGCTAGACCAGATCTCGAAAAACTGTCCATCAATCCGCAATTTGTATCTCACAGCATATGATCCTGATGATCATTACCTCGTCGGTTCATGCACCCTCTTTTGTCATCAATCTCTTAGCGCAGGTGAATGGTCATTCAAAATGAACGCGGAAAACTATTTGGATCATTTTGAGCAGGCCGATCCTGTCAATGAATGGGGAAGTGATCAAACTTTCGTATGTGCCGCTCTATTCTAGATTCCTTTTGGATTACCTCTGGGTGCTGATTGTTCGATGTATTCACGGTTTAATAGGACAGATTCCTAGAAGTCCTATCTAGATCTGAATACCTTGAAGAACTCGACTGCCTTATTGATTTTAAGCTGAAAAGGAGATCACTGGAGCCGCTCTACCCTTCTGATTCCAAGAAATCTGAATACGACCAATACAAAAACTCACTTCTCTCGTCGAAATCGAAGTCAGCCGACGAGGGTGACGGTGATGAGAAGAGTAAATCAGCAATGATCGCTGCCGCCAAGCTCTTTGCGGCAACTGTACCCACATTGCGTATAGGATATTTCTGGGCATACAACCCTCAACATCCCCTATTTGAAAAGGGATTTTGGCGAAGATGGACATGGACCTGTAACAGAAGTGAGAACGAGGTGACCATAGAGTTGAATGACTTGCCAGAAGAGTTCAAGGATTCCTGGATGAACAATGATACTGGTTCTAGAAATTGGGACTATGTGGCACCACAAGGAGAAGACGAGGATGATTGAAAGTGATTGAGGCTTTAGGATCTAGGTCATGGTCGGTCTTTAACACCGGGATTGAGTTTGAACGATGATATATACACTTTGATTCTGAGTAGATATCTCAGTATGTAATAAGTACGACTGTGTATATGAATTTGTACCTATCGTATGAACAGGTAAATTTGACATGATCCGGATCACTTTCTATGCAGGAGGATTCCACCTGGTGCAGGACGGTGTACTGTTCTGCTGTTCAGGTCAATGTTTTATGCTTCGGATGTAACGAATACTCAAGTAACTGTTTCATTGTCTTGTCGATACGATATGGAAGGTCTACTTCGTCCAATCATATAGATCCTGTCCGAACACGTCCATTGCCAATTGATCTTCCCCCTTGTCTACCTATGACCTTGATTTCCGAAGGATCTCAATATTCCAAATTTGGTACATCAGCTATACTTTCCTAACGCAAAGTCACCCTAATCAATCGTCATCCTCGGGTCTACCTTCTTCTCCATCTGTACTAAATGTTCATTTAACGGAGAACTCTTCGACCCAAGGCTCTATGACCGCCTTCTTGCTAGAAACCGTCGGCGCAGCTGACCAAGTTCACCTCTTCGAATTTGGTTGATCTCTCCCGTCGTTCTGATTCTCCGAACCTGTACTGCCGTGACGCTCATCCTGCTCTAACCATTGCCAAAAGTAACCTTTCTCCAAGGAAGGGCAGTTTATTTTTTAACGCTTGGGCGGTTCCGGTCATGACCATTTGGAGTTGACCACTTGGAGTATGATTAGAGGTCGATCGCTCCTTTAGTCGATTTCGCTGATATTCACAGGTGCTTCCTCTCGTATTCCTCTCCGGAACAAACATTATACCATCTACCCAAGGGACGTGGACACATGTTAAACATTCGAGCGTCCTCGGCTTCTTCATACCGCTCGGAGAAATCAGGAAATCTTGCTGAATGATGGATAAAGAGCAAAAGGTGAGCGAAAACTGAACGTAACTTCCAGTTGATTAAAATCTGACAATCTGACTTACCCAGAAGGTATCCGCTGACCAGTCTCTTTTCATTTCCAATTCGGACAAATGATCCTCAGCAGTATCATCATCCTGCTGTAAATTTGTATAAATCCATCTGGACCCAGTGTCAGAGTCGGACGCCGCGTTATTCAAGGGGTTTAGCACCTAGACACATGCCGCTATATGGCGCGTCGTCGTTCTCGGGATACATCGAGATATACAGAGCATTCAAATCAGTGCAATGAGGTTGTAGTATCTCTATCGCCGTGCTCACTCTGGGACAAGATCTATCGATGAATTGCACCATCAACGTCTTCGGAGGTAGACTACCACCATTTTCATTCTTCTCTATTCCTTCTGCTTTTTCCGCAGGGTCATCCATTATTCTGCCATAGTAGGGAGGGAGAACTGCTCCTGGTATGTATGGACCAATTTGAGATGGCGAATTCTGCAAGCGGCAGGAACGAAAAGTCTAGGTAATTCGAACGAGCATTTGTAGCATTTACGTTCGAATGCTAGAGATTACAATGCAGGACGGAAGTCATATGAAGGTAGATTCAGTGAATCGGGACCAAGATTATGGGGACCTTCGCCGTGATTGCACAAGGGAATGTTGACAATGACCAGTTCTTGCAAAGCGGTATATTCGGACAGAAAATGAGTTAGATTCGACCATATACCACCCATTTGGTACTTTTCTTGCAGCCGGTGTTCGTGATCGTTGTTGTGAATCTATGAAGGTTCCACATTTTTGGGAATATCCATGATCATTCGTCTAAACCAACCTTGAATAAGCTTCTGACTGATACTGTC
The DNA here is from genome assembly GCF_036426115.1 of Kwoniella botswanensis. NCBI lineage: Eukaryota > Fungi > Basidiomycota > Tremellomycetes > Tremellales > Cryptococcaceae > Kwoniella > Kwoniella botswanensis. Next base: position 13,572,175 of record NC_088599.1, on the reverse strand, counting down.
GGCATGAAGAGAATTGACAAAAGCAGGGCTTGTAATCATTGCCTCAATCACTTGACTACCTGTCTGACCTGCTTTGGACATTCCATATTCCATCTTAGTACATCTGATCATCTATTAATCGTCACATGTAAATCCCTAAGTTGTAGAGCGTTCCTCGTTTATGTACAGGTTGATCTGAAAGACAGAAAATCTTTCCGTATATCTGAAATTATATCATGCTTGAGACCAGCCCAGTAAGGTGGAAAAACGGTATGTGGATACTGTGGTCTTGATGGAGGGAGTCACCGATATGGGAGATGATCTCGTTGCTGAGATTGAGTAGACCGGGAGTCATAGTGGGAAATCTAGATCAGAGACCAGTGTTGAGCAGATGAAAAAGTGCTATAGCAAATGATCAATTTAGATTCTTTTCAGAGGGGAGAGATTGAGACTGATCACATTGTGTCTTGTGGTTTTCTTCGGGTTTTCCTTTACGGTTATTGTTGTTATTGTTAGTTCTTGTAGTTCTTCTTTTTGTTCTTGCGTTTCAGAAGGTAGATCACCATTATTAGCCGAGCTGATAAGGATAAAACAGTGGTGCCTGAGAGCCCATCACATCACATCACATATCTTTGTAACCCATTTAGGATGGTGGATAACGTGATACGAGTACTCGTATTTTGTTGTTGTTTACGAACGATGTGATCCGATTGCTTCATGTTCGTCTGCTACTGAGGCTATTGTGCAGCCGCCGAATAGTAATGCCCACCTCTCTACTAGACCTCAGTGATGAGGTGCTTCAGCTCATCAGTCAGTATGTCAAGCAAGATGATTCCATACCCATACCCTCATTCGCCCCTCATTGGAAATCGACGACCAACAGCCAGATCGCTTCCGAAACCTCTCGAGATATCCGAGCATTCAGAGCCACATGTAGGAGGATGAGAAATGCGTGTAATCTCAAAGGCCTCCATGTGGTACTGGGAAAGGCCAATGGTACGACCTCAGACAGACGGTGGGACCGGGAGCTATCAGACAGGATGCGAAAGGCTACCAGGTGAGTCTGCTGTCCCGCTGAAGCAATTTATTGGTCAAGTGTATCGCTGAGATCCCGTTGCCGGATTCAGTCGCATCTGTGTTGACATCCCTATATCCTCATCGGAATCGAGTCTCCAGACATGGTCGGATTGCGCTCGCCACTTAGAAAGGTTTACTGATACGGAAGAAATGATCATCAAGAAAGGTCCGACATGTCATCACATTCCAAACGACCTGACGTACATACCGGTAACTCAAGGATTCAGCCGATACATGCAACCATGGAAGACTCAGAGCTCGTTGGATAAACTCACTTCAATAGCAGTGGAGGTCGATTGTCCAGATTGTTCATTCGGTCTTCCGACTTTCTTTCTACCGTCATTCCCAAATCTAAAACACCTCAAATTCTATCTCTCTCCCCCTTCAGACACCACGTCCTGGGATCCGGTAAAGGACTTTAGATCGCTCTTCGAGGAATGTAGGAGCAGCGAGAAGAAAAGTAATCTGGAATTGGAAACGCTTTATCTACGATATCCCTGGTCGTCCCGAGGAAATATATGGAAGAATTGGGGAAAAGTAATCAAAGAGTCGTTTAGTCTCTTTCAACATTTGAGAGATTTCCAAATCACCATATTCAACTATAAGAGGGAATTGACCTTCGGGACATATCTCATCTTCTCGAGGGACGAGACGCAAAGACGCAAAGGGGGTGAGAAAGGTGGGGAAAAGGGAAACGGCGAAAGAGAAGAATGGAAGTTTGAAGTGATGAACCTGGAAGATGGGGATTGGCGAAACTCATGGAGTCTTGTGAGTAAAGATTCCTTACATCCCTTTAGGATATCTAGACCCTCGGTTTTCACTGCCAGACGATGGATAGGAACTAACTGTCTGTCAATTGTACAGGAGCAGATGATGTCTTACCTGTCACCCCCTCCTTCCCTTAAGCTCTTCGACCCAATTATCGTCATCCAGCCGGGCGAATCGCGCCCACATCATCTAACATCTAGCAAAGGAACCAACAGCCAAAGATCCGTATATCATGATACTCATTCATATGAAGAGACCAGGTATGAAAGCCTACTGAAGAAGTATGAATCTTTGTTGAAGAGCCAGATGACAGCTGCTGCGGAAGAATTGATAGAACTGGTACCGTCGTTGCAGGAAGGTGCTTTCTGGGAAAGAGGCACGGAGATATCGTATGATGATTGGTATAGATGGACTTGGGCAAAGGTTGTAGATGATCATGGGGAGGTGAGAGTGCAAGTGGTGGATAAACCTTTTGTATTGAGTAAGAAGAGCATAAAGTGGAAATAAAAGGTGGTCCGTGTGTGATGAAAGGGAAAAGTTGCCACTCGACCATCAGAATACAATAAATCACAAATCACCCAACACACGTCAACATCTTCCTTTTCTTTCCTTCCGATTACTTCCGTCTCCATATTGCATACCAGCCTGCTCCAAACACCTCACCTCAACTCATCCACCATGAGAACCGGCCTCCTCAACCTCAGCGATGATACATTACAATACATCGGATCTCTCATTCATGGCGATACCGACATTCCCTTGCCTAGCTTTCATCCTCACACTCTCAACTTCGCTACCGAGATTGATCCAGTTGTCCATAAGGATTATATGAGTTTTAGGGCAACTTGCAAGAGGGTAAAATGCGTACTTCCCATCAAAGGCCTTCATCTTAAACTGACTCGCTGGAATCAGCTATTAGAACACAAGAACGATGCTCCGCAATCGGTCAGAGAGGGTATCAGGTGAGTTTGAGTTTCCCTCTAGAAGTGTACGCAGCGTATACTGAGTGTAGTCCTCTTGTGTACAGACGACTACACATCGATATTTTCCGTTCCTCCACCGGAAACGACTCGCTTGTAGTCTGGCAAACCTTCTCAACCTTCCTAATGTCGCTCAAATCCCTGGAGGAAATTGTCATCAAACAATCACCTCTTTGTGCATTCCGACATGCGCACAGTGATTTCAGTGGACGCCACCCTGACTTCCGCTTCATACACCAGGTTCAAGCCATGGCTTTCGAGATGAAATGCTCGGAATGTGCCAAATCTCTCCCCAAATCTTTAGCTTTAGGTTCAAAGCCACTCAGAACGCTCAAGTTGGCGCATTTACAAGGGGTCAATCGAGATGAGACACTTATCAAGGAATTGAGCAACAGAGACGTTTACTTTTCGCACTGTTTACGTACCCTCTACGTCAAGATCGACGGAGACACAGATGGAATCGCTTCCCTTGAGAAAATAGCTGAGGATCTGCCTTATCTCCAAACACTTGCCCTCTCTTCTTTCAGCCATGTTCATGACCTTCTTGGACCGTTCCATTCATTCGCACATACCAACTCACTATCCGATCTCAGCTGGGCATTCAAACTTTGCTGCGACGAATACTACGATCATCTCATGGACCCTGAATCAATCCAGTCCTTTCCTGTAGATCCCCGTTGGGTAAGTTGGATCCTGCGAATGGGACATATTCACCGTACTGACTGAAAATGATTCGGATGCTTCGTTATACAGTCCTCCTTTCTCGAAACCCTCGCCAAGTTCAAGCATTTGAGATCATTGGATCTCACCATAAACGTCATTATCTGTAACAAGCCTTTGTCTGATGCGCATCAGAACAGAAACCTCAAAAGATCGACAGTGGAAGCTCAGAATTTGGCCCGTCGAGGACAACCCAGTCGAAATGACTTTTTACTTTCCGCGATGAAAGCCGCAGCCGTCCTTATGGTGAAACACGTCCCGACACTCGAGTCCGGTTATCTCTGGGACCATCATTTCGATCGTGTTTATTCGGAACACGACGATCGTTCTTACAGGTACTTTTGGAAACGCGAGTCATCGGAAGATGGAAATTGGGATATCACAATTTCGGATACTATGGAGTGTTTTCATGATGACGCTATGATCAACGAGGATGGCTCGGCGTAAAGTTCGGAATAGGAAGACGCAAATTTCACTCAATATACGCCATACTTCTACATAGTCACATAGTAGATACTAAGTATTCGGGGATTATGAATTGTATGTACCTTATGGACAGTGCTCAGGGCAAGCTTCGTCTGCTATTTCCCCATGATCATGATATGCTGCGTCATTCCAATAGTATCATTCTGCAAGCTGACGTTGAGTAGATTGATCTTAGACAGATGTTGAATTCGAGATATCGACAGAGAGCAAGTCTGACGTAATCTGCAGTAGTTTACAGCATGTACGCAATTCCTCCACGATTTAGCCTGTACGAGTACTCCTACTGTATCCGCCCAGATGGTAAATACCCAAACTATTGTTTGTACCTCTTCTTCCCGTTTTTATCTGTCTTGTCGTCCGTGTGTAGAACCAGTCAAAGATTAAACATTGCAGAAGGGCTTGTAATATGCCCATCACCTTGCTCGGCCTAAGTGACGATCTTCTGGCAGAAATCGCCTACTGGGGTGACGATGATCTAACTCCCAATCCTCCAAGGTTCACCCCGCATCACCTCATTCCACCTTCTAGTATCAAAACTCACACCTATGGCGATCTTCTCAGTTTTCGAGCAACTTGTCGTCGTATAAGAGCAATCTGTAAGGTCAAGCCAACGAATGTAGTGATCAAACGATTCTCGCAGATGCAGAACTGGTTAGAACGTGCACCTATGGCTGTAACATTACACGTCAGGTAAGTCATGCAGTATCGATCTAATTACACTCTACCAGGGCTGATACTGAATTCAGACATATGGTCATCGATTGCGAAGCCGATATTTCCCCATACATCAACCCCGACCCCTTTTCGGGACGTGACAAGATCGCTGTCCGAAAGCGTATGGCGTACCTTCACCAAGTTCCTCTCAAGATTTATCTCTCTTGAAGAGCTAATATTGCTCAACACACCTTTATGTGTACATGAACATCATCCATCAGATGTGGGTATAATGAAAATTGATCCACTCGGATATGAATACCTTCCATCACTGAGATCACTAGCGATTGAAGTGAATTGCGATACATGTTCCGATCATCTGCCCAGACTATTCGTTCAAGCCTCACCTCGTCTTCGATACCTCAAGATGAGATCTCCTGACGATTGGCGAACAACACTAGGTGTTTTGAGTATGCTCTGGCAGGATCGATATTCCCAAAACCCCTTCCCGCTGAAGATGTTATATCTCCCTTTCGACGGTATCTACGATCTTTCGAAAGAGCTACGAGATATTCAGTCAGCATGGCCACTCCTGGAAGAGCTGTGTACAAATCATATTGAATATAGTGGACCCGAAGATCTTGGACTACCTAACCAATATGTGATGTCCAATAAAATTGGGAACGGAGATAGTTGGTCTCACATATGGACTCACAAAACGATAGGTCTCGATAGCATGATTGAGCAAAACGTAGTTGATTGGCCGCCTCAGGATGACCCTACTTTTGTGAGTTGAAACATCCTCCGCTTAGATGTAAGCATACCAACAGCTGGGTTTACGCTTACAAAATCTCATTTTCAGGAAGATGTCCTAAACTCCTTCAAACTATTCAAGTACCTGAGAAAGATCGACTGCGGCATCATCTTCCGTCTATACGAAGAGAAGTATCTTCCACCTGTGATTATGCCGACAGCCCCATGGACAAGCCAACAACAAGATATCTATCTTCAACAAATACGACTACGAGCTGAAGCAAGCAAATCAATCAATTTCGAAGATATGTTGCCGGAGGCCATGGTTCATGCCGCCCAAATTCTGTTTGACGTGCTACCAACTTTGGAAGAATGTGTTTTCTGGCGCACTGCTCCAGAATATTATACGTATCCAGACGAATATTGGTGTAAATTTGTGCTTCGCAGAGAGACAAACGATAGAGGCGAGTCGGCGGTTGTCCTGGATCCGTATAAACAATATCTCTCGAAGAGATCAATGGGCAGCCAGCTTGGTGGAATTACATTGTGAATTCCCGTAGTAGTCCATAGCGATGTCAGGGGCTCACATGATGTACTGTACTGCATGTATCAACAAGATGCCTCTTGTAATACATACAAAGCGATCTGGGAGATATCAGGAATGAACATAATTTCTTTAATCGTGTAACTCTAGGAAATCATTCGTACAATGAAATCATTCGTATAAGTCCAAGGCTCCAAATCCAATTCGATGGATGCTCCCCCTTGTTCGCCCTGTCCGCCCTGAATCATTAAACAATGCCAACGGATCCAGGTCTCATCATCAATTCCCAAAACGCTCCACCCTGAAGAGAAGGAATCAATTCGACCAACTTCCTTGCGATATTCGTCAACCTCCGTCTCCTTTTTGTTGGAAGCTTGTCTTTTCTGCTCGATGCGCTGGTGCAATACACTTTTATCCATGTCCTCGGGATGGAGACGCCCGTAGTTGTCATAATGTAATATGTCTTCGCGACTGAGCTGGGGGCTGTCCTCATTCACGGAGAATAGAAATATCGGATCAAAATACTGCAGTGATGGTGGTGGAGACAATTGAGAGACGAATTCTTCCTATAAGAAAGAGACATTCGGATAGATCAGAGGTTGTCAATAAAGGATGAATGGATCCCACAAACAGAAGCTCACGAGAGTATATATTTTTGGACCACCTCCTTCCGCAGAACCAATGTAGTCCATGAGGTAAATTTCTTCTAGATCTGCCGAATCCTCATTACCGCAAATCAAGGAGTCGGAAATGGTTCCTTGAGGAAGAGGAAGAGGATGAGATGCCGTACATGAATGAATCTCGTGGAGCCTTCCCACCGGTAGTTTTGCGAGCGGTCTGTTTGGTACGGGCCACTGTTAGTTCATTTCAAATGATATGCAGCGTAAGACTTCGAGCTATATACCCATCCTTTTCATACAGTGTGTCCGTGTCACGCCCCTAGAGATGTTGACGAGCGGGTGGAAGTCACTCTCGGTGAGTACTGTAGTGAGTGATCGACAACGGAGATGTCCGTTTCATAAGTGGAAGGATCAGATAAATCAAGTATGTGGACATCTCAGATGGAAAAACCTCCACAAAGCATGTCCGAAAGATGTTGAAAAAAGTGGAAGACGATCAACAGTTCATCAACAGCGTACAAGGCATCGAGCTCAGATAAAGGTTTACGAGGATTCTGAGAAGATGTCGGCCGTCCATGGGAATCTCTCCCATGCTATGAGAGACAACTACAATGAGCATGGGGTGGATGAAGTTCGTCAATTCCTTCCTTAGCTGTAATCGCTATATAATTTTTCCGCTGATCGGCAATTGCAGTACTATAGAAAAGTAGCAGCGACATATAGGAACCCTTTCTACCCAGGCATCAAGAAGGTACGTCTTCACACATTCAAGGTGGTTGATCGTTCATCCCACTGGGCTGACCTGATAGGCTTCGGCAGGTGATATGGACATTTATGAATCGGTGGTGGGAAGCGGAAGGGAGGTCAATGTATGGCTCTCAAGCTACAGACGACAGTACATTACGGGTACTAGATATGGCTGCTGGGAGGTAAGTAGAAACCCCTTATCTGAAGCTAATGTCATGCTTATTCATCAAGTTTCAGTGGTGAAGCTACTCTGTGCCTCCTTGAGTGGGCACAATCAACTCGAGATTTCACCTCCAACTCTTCCGCTCAGTCACCTGTATCTGTCCCCCCTACATCTCAATCCAGTCAAGCGGTTCCACCAGATCCTCTTGCGGCTCTACGAGCTATGCAATCACCTGTGGGCAGCGGCTCAAGTAGACCAGCTTTCATACCCCCCAACGCACGTCGTCCAGCTCAGGGTCAATCCTCAAATGGGAAAGGGAAACAGGTGTTTGGCGGGATGGATCCACCAGAATTGCCCGCGAATTTTGGCATAGATATAGAAGCTACAGATCCTGTAAGTGTCGGTGGTTTCTTCTCAAACGACTTACAGCTTTCATACGTGATTTCGATATGACATTTATTCACGTTGTTCTGTCAAACAATCTCGTGCTGACAGATCTACTGGAATAGTACACATCCCCAGCATATACAGACCGTACATCCCGCTCTTGTCACCCACTATCCTTCACAGACTTAGCTAATGGTCTACTGCCCGATGATACCTCTCAGCCGAAGGGCGGCGGACCAATATGGGATTTGATAATCTGTTCATTTGCTCTGCACCTTGTTACTTCACCTTCGGAATTGTTCGCCTTACTATATGAGTTGAGTGGGAAAGCTAGGTGGTTGGTGATTATCGCACCGCATAAAAAGCCCGAAGTAAGTGTCTCTTGCTATCACTAAGGAAGAACTGGACTGGTAGTATTGCTAGATGAGAAACAAGCTCATGTACAATATTTGTATCTCAGATAAAGGAGACTTGGGGATGGTCCAGGTACGATATAGCTTCGTGGTCGGCGGCTGGAGAAGCAAAGCTATACGGAGGTAGTGGGAAAGGATCGACTGCAAATGCAGATGATGATGAGGAAGAGACTGAGTTAGAGATTGTACGGGATAAGTGAGTCGTATCGAACAGTTTGGCGAATTCGAGAAAACCTCAGATCGGATTGACATTTCTTTCTTCTTCATAGGGTTAAGTTGAGGTTATATAGGAGTAACGCGTTTTGATCGCATATTGAGCTCACAATTGCATGAATCAAATGTTCAAGCCAGAATGAATTCGGTTAGGGAGATCTTGCAATTCCAGATAAGAGAAGGTACCACGCCAGACCACCAAGCTCAGATGAAGTTCGTTGGTGATCATCAACGCGCATCGGTTGAGCTGATGCTGAGAATAGATTATTGAGTATGCTAGAACAGCTGATGGCCTGAATATAGCTTTTTCTCACCCTACCAATCTGCTCAACTCATGACACTATCCGCACCGTCGAAACTGTATACATGATCTATTCAGACCCTGGTATGGATGCTTGTAACGACACCTACAGTATGGTATCTATCTCTCTTAAATCACAAACGCCTTGCCAAGATTACGGGTCTGTATTTCTTCAGGAACGTAATGATCCTAATCGCGAATCAGGCACGGGCGCAGAACCGGCTCGCATCAAAGCTTAATTCAATTACGTACGTGTGGTTTTGCCGCTCCTCTTTTGAGTGTACGCGTACAAAAGTGCAGAATCACCCTTCATCTGCTCTGACGCCTCTGACACAGTGACAGTACCTGCACTTTGGTGAACCCAGTCTGTAGTTCAGTGTAGTGAGACAACGCGTTGGTAAAACTTATGAAAAGTGTTGAGATCATATCTTTTCTTCAGTGTCAAAATCCTTCTGATCTTTTATTCAATCATCTCTTTCTGGATCGTATCGGTTAGTAATTCGTTTGATCGACTGTCTCACCCCCATATACGCTGCTCGTGTTTCGAATTCTCACTTTCTTCCATTGCGAGTACTTCTCCATACCATCGCTGGACGACAAATCAACCTACTCAGCTACGAACCATATCTAAAGATCGTTGAACGACTTCTGCTGTAACGCAAGCTGCCTTCTCTTCAATCTCAATATCATCACAATATCATCACAATACCATATTAGACATAACAAGTACATTAACGACCCACTTCGGACCAGTATATTTGATTTTGATACTATGTCGAGAACACCCACTCTCCCCAAATTGATAATCACACCTTCCACACCTCTACCTCCTCATACATCATATTTCGATCTTCCCTCATCCCCCCTTCCTTCACCTTCCTCTCAGACGTTTACTGCGAATGACGAGATCCAATCACGTAGAAGTTCTCAATCATTCGATAACGATCAAGTCAACGGTCATACCGAGAAACGACCTGCTCCTATACGATCATACTCCCTACCTACCGATTCATACCTCTCTTTACCATCTCCCACCCGTCCAAAATCAGGTAAACGACCGCTCCGCTCACCTCTGATATCCATCCTATTCCTCGCATTTGCGTTCCTATTGGTCTTGTCGACTGCTATGTGCACTTCGTCATCTGCCGGCAAGTTGTTGGACATACAGAGAGAAGCAGGAAAGAAAATTAATGATTTGTTAAGGATAAAAGGGTGTAAAGAGCAAAATGAGGGTAGCCAGATTCCAGTGACTGGCTTGGAAGAATCGGGATCGGATCAAGGAGGAGCAGGTGGAATCAAAAGTCTCTTTGACTCCTTATGGAATAGGGAAGAAGAATATCATCATTATGCCAATTCACTTGTCACGGCTGGTCCGGCAATTAGTTTGGACGGTAGTGCGATATGGGATTTCGATTCGCAATTTTAGATTGCAAGACTTCACAGGTTAGATGGTAGAGTTATCTTGGTATAAATGTAATTGTTATGAGAGACATTGGATCACGGCCACGAACAGAGGTTTGTTTGATATAGAACTCGTAGGTACTAGATGAGAGTACTTCAGCTTGATGGACTATGATACCTTGTTGAATAATTCAGGTCTTATATCATGACGTTCTCATAGAGTTAGCTATAGATACTGGATGCATGTAGAACATGCCTTGTACAGATACCGTATGCGCCTTTGTACATATGAGATAATGGTTATCCACTCTAAACTTATTTGTACAAACGATAGAGTGATAGCATTTGACCCTATCAATCATCTGCTCCGGAAAGTCTATATCCTCTAATCGGATCATCACAATCTAACCAATCTTACTTGCCCGCCTTCCGCCACCTTTCTCACATACAGGACATTTCCCCACTCTCACTCTGACAGCAGCTGCATACCCCAGCTTCCCACCTATAGCTCTCGATTTCCAATTCTGTCCTTTAGCACCACTAGCACCATTAGCCAACAGATAAGTTACGTTTATATTCTCTTGTCTTTGAGGCAACTCGACATCTTCTGGTAATGCACATTGAGCGTGGACCAGGTGTTGGCATAAGTATAGTAGGACCAAAGTCTGAGAGGGATATTTGGTTGAGGGCAGGAATAGAGGTAGATGACAGATGATACAGGTTGATGTGGCTAAAAGGTTTGATCCATTAGCTCTAATTCGTTCAGTGGAAAGGATGATCTGGGGAAGATATCGGAGTGACGGTAGACTGGACTCACGAGAACATCTTGTACTTCCTACTTGAGCAGCTTGCAACTCCAACGCTAGATTGCTACAATCACCATTGAGTATGTGTTGACATCCTTCGAGGAGTGATACCTGTTTCAGTGAGAAAGCATACGATCAGCTCAACCTGATATGGTCATGCTCTCTTGGAAACACCCCTATTGAAAGACTGAGTAGTCTGCCATCTTCAGGTAAAGACCACCTCAAGCTGGATTACAATCCCAACCACCACGAGAGACAGATCAAGATACTCACCTGGAGATTCATCCCCATCAATACCCTGACCACGCCCTCTTTCAATCCCGGAATTTCCAATCCATCCTTGATCCTACTGATCAACCTGATAGGATTGATCTCAGCTCCAACATGTTCCAGCAAAGCTCTGATGAATGACGGTCGAGTTTCCGAGTACGTTAAGAGGTCTTCCCAAAGATCTTCGTCAGATTGCTCTTTGGCAAAATCGATTGCCTATACTCGCAATAACGAAATTAGTACCGTTGATCATGCATAAAGTAGCGGAATCTTGCGATGGTCAGTTGTGACTTACCCTTTGTACATCACCTAGCCTCTCTATGATCAACATCAATGCTTTCTTGTTGTTACCGATTCTACCAAGTAAGAAGACCATCTCCGTTACTAGATCACGTTCTTTACAGATCTCATAGGCCTAAGATAAAGTTCGAGATGACTTGTCAACTGCGATATCTTCGCGTCAAGGTTATATAGCAGCGTACCTTCTCTAGATCATAGAAGTTACTAGCTCGTAAGAAAGGCATCAGCCTGTCAAGATCGTATGCCGCATAGAGCTCGACCTAGATAGTGCAATACATGTCAACACTCGCACAGCTTGACGAATGGTTTATCTTGGGTAGTGTTTACCATTCTATCGCTATAAGGTAGACAGAATTGAGGATCTTTATCAAACAGCGCGTCTAGATACATGTATAGGTATTTTGGCTTTTCTTCCAATTGATGCACCACTCTATCAATCTATTTTGTCCAAAAGAAGGGGTGTCAGCTACTCCAGGGCTTTCATCTGGGTAAAAGAAAAAGGGCTGGTAACGCTTACAGGTATGGAATGAGTGTGATCCACCAAGAGCTCAATAGCCGCGCCGTGTTTACTCTTATCTCCTTTAACTTCTTCCTTATTCACTTCTCGTTCTTGGTCGAACTGGACCAATAACAAAGCTTGGTCTTGCACGGCGGTGAACAGGTTATGCTCTCTTATCAGATCGAACACATGAGGTTGGCGTAGACGAAGGAAGTATGGCAAGGCCTTGGCCGGTTGTCGGTTGATCAAGTGTCTACGGCAAGATGTCAGTACATGTTTTTCCTATGATTCAAGCGAAGCATATGGGAAGAAACCTACAACTCAGCCAAACATTCCAGGAGGATTGGGTCATCTTTAGTGGCTTCCAATTCTCCTTGTACAGCTCCCATGACAGTGTTCATATCGTATATATCTGTTGGCCAGGAAGTTATGGTCTTCAGTAAAGCCTGAAATGTGAGAGAGATGAAACTGGTCAGCTGTCACTAGCATCTTTATCGTGAGAGAGTAAAATATGAAACGTACCGCTCTGTCGTTCACCAACAAATGTCCAAATACCATCTCATAGACTGGTTTGCCTAGCTGGGGATCCTTGGTAGGTATATATGGGATGATGGTCTACAAAACCCATGTCAGCCTGGCGCAACAGACATAACGGATCGAGCTGAACTTACAGGTAACTGATGATGCTGAACAAAAGTGTATATCCATTTTTCCCAAGCTTCTGAATCTTGTCCTAACACTTTCTGTGCAAGTGAAGCAGTCTGTTCGAAATGACCTATTGTGATAATATCATAAGCTTTGTATATATATATATGAAGGGGTACGTAACTTCTCTTACCTTGTGCTAAGAGATGGTTCATATACTTTAGTCCTATAGTCTTTACATCCAGAGCATTCCCATGTTTCTTCCTCAACTCTTCTGCTGATTCTAAAGCTTCTGAGTATCTTTCTCTTTCCACCAACCAATCGATATGATCAATCTCATCTCTTGGTCTTACCACAATAACATCCGAGGGTGAGATTACGAAGAAAACATGTTCGTTCTCCCTTTGCGATTTGATCAACGAATAATCGTTACATCCATACATATGGTAGTTTGTCAAGCTCAAGGCATCCGCATTAACTTCTTCGCCTTTATCGATCAACCGAAGTTCAGGTCGATTAGCAGCTTTACGTCGTTGTTCCATTGGATTATCCGTAGCTTCGTTCTCGTATGTATCCGGAGCGATATATGCTAATACCACGTAAGAAGAATTGAACTGAGCTAATCCGGATATCATACAATCCACTTGATATATCGAGGTCATTTCCACAGTTAATGCTGGAAGACCTGTACTAGTCTGAGATTTTGCTCGATTTCGTATTCGAACGATCTTGATGTGGTCTGCCCAGCCGATGATAAGTGTATGATCATCTTTCCATTGCAAGGTGCATTTGAACAATTCTGCTCGGGGTGCATGTGCTCCTCGGTCGATATAGCCTATCCGCTGGGAAGTGGTGGTATCGTATATCTTGACTCCCTATGGACAATCCGGACAAAGTCATATTAGCCCTGCTCTGCTTTCGTATTCCACTACAATCATTATATCAGTGGTTACATTAACTGCTTACCAGATCATTAGCCCAAGCTATCAAATTTCCTCTCCACTCTATCGCCCAGATAGGTCCTTCTCCAGAATGTATTATTTGCTCTTTATACCCTAACCATCCTTTCTCCTGCATGATAAGGTTTCCGGCCATCCCACCACATACAAAAGCACGAGTGTTTTTCTTTGCGAATCCTGGCTCCAAGGCTATAGCTCTCATTGGGCGTTTGTAGTCGAAAGCGTATGATTCCGTTGAAGTGAGGGAATGTATGACAACTCGACCTGGGTAAAAGAACGAAGTCAGCGTGAGTCGTTGAGAAAGGGAATGGAGTCCCCTCAAAAACAAGTTCACCTTCTACACTCGATGTAGCTACAAAGTCATTATCCTCGTCCATCTTTAAACAAGTGACACTAGCTGCGTGAGGTCTGAACGAATTGACTTTGGATCCTTCGTACGTCAAAACATGCACCATACCATTATGCGTACCCAGTGCCTGTGAGAAACTGATATCAGCTTGGTCCCTGTGATCCTCAAGGACAACCTAGCTTACTATCACTCTGGGAGATACAGCTATTGTAGAAGCTGTATCTTTTGCCAGGATCTCCGGTATACGACCTTTCAACCGGCTATACTTGAGTGCTCTATGAAGATCGTAGAATCAGCTTAATGAGCTAGCGTCCTATTGGAGGATGTAGCTTACGGTTCCTCTTCTTCCTCATCCTCGTCCTCTTCTTCTTCCCCCTCTTCATCATCCTCATCGTCTTCTTCTGTTGCTATAGTATCGTCTTCATAGTCTTCACCACCTTGACCATTCGTCTGATCATCACCATTTTGTATCTGATCATCCTGATCTGAAGAGACCTCTCCCCCTTCTGCATCATCTACAGACAGGTCGTCGTCATAGTCCTCATCGTCTGAGCCATCGTCACCCGCTACAGCTTTCTCTTTGCCTTTTATCGACGAGACCGTTGAAGCTCTTGAGCTAAGCGAAGAAGCGGTCGAAGGTCCAGCTTCAGGCTGATCATCTACCGGTAGTGGTACATTTGTCAGCTGAGGCGATGACTTGGTGGTGGAAGGAGGTCTAGAAGGCATTGCACTTCCTCATCGATGATTACAAAACATGGAACAGTAACAAATGAAGATTGTTATGGGTTTGTTTCTCTGTTGTGGTTGTGGTTGAGCGTTGACGTCGTGTGGGGACTCCTGAATGGGTGGGTGTGTCAGTATGAACCCTGAATCACCGCGGGAATGGTGGCAGTAGTGTGAGTGAGTCGGTTTGCACAGTATCTGCAACGGGACTGGCAATGCATTGGGCATGTCAGGATGCTTGGTATAGGAGGAAGTATGCACACATATCCATGACAAGGGTCATATTCATATCCAAAACTCACCACAGGACCTGCTTCCCCACGATGTTTGGTCTCGCCCATGCGTTGGATTGTGTGTGTTTAGTGTGTTTGATCGACATTTTAGCCTTTTGACACAAGATGGGTTTTCGTAAAGTACCACAACCATCATCTTCTTCCTTCCTCTTTGCTATTCTCTTTCATCCTCGCTCATCTCGAAGATCTGATCTTGCATATTATTTCACAGTATCACACTTGTCAATTGCTCTGTCTTTCACCATGTCCAAGGGTATCTTGGATTTCCCGGACGAGGTGCTGGTCCGAAGCGCTCGTTTCGTCCATCAAGATACTCACATCCCGCTTCCTTCCTTGATTCCTCACTTCGGGGACTTTTACTCACCCATCGACCCGTTCACAACGGAAACCTTCAGCATCTTCAACAGACCTGTAGAAGAACCTTTTACACCATTCCCTTACGAGGCCTACACCTGCCAATCTCCGAATGGAAAAGTCTTGAGCCTCATCTGTCAAGGCCTTCTCGCATCAAGGGGGCAATTACGTAGGTAGTTTCCATATCTCTCATGATGGAACAATAGCTTCCGGAGAGATTTTTGGCTGACATAAGGAATTCCTCAATATATGAGACGACTTTCGTTAGATATCGGTTCTTGGAGGTACTCGGACCCCTCGTCCGATCCGAATTACAATGCGATAACCATGTGGGACACACTCATCACCTTTCTGTCTCAGCTCACCTCTTTAGAAGAGCTCGTAATATATGACCTACCCCTATGCTTCCATAAACCTGGTCAGAATCTCATTAAACATCTCCCTCCACCAGCCGGCGACATCCTTCCCTCACGTGAAATCATTATCGTTTCTGCTAAATCGTATCTGCTGCTCAAGGCATGTACCGCGACATTTTATTCCCTCATGCCCATTCCTCAGCAATCTCAAGCTCTCTTGGTCGGAGGGGACCTCGACAACCCTCAGTAAGGTTCTGAATACCTGGTCCGCTCGTCATCAAGGTCAAACTTGTCCGATCACTTCGCTATTTTTGAGAGGAACAGGCGATGTCTCCAAAGGACTACAGCACAAAAGAGGCATTCTTAGAAGATATACAGCTCAAGGGGATTGGATCCGAGACCAGGATGAGTCGTACGAATCGACCGGTCGGAGATCAAATGTCTGATCTGATGCATGCATGCTCATGTACTGTACCTAGGAACCACTTGCAATCCTCTAGCGAACATGCCACGACTCACCGAGATCGTTCTGATAATTTTGGTTCACCATGAAGTGGAGCAGGCCATCAATCCTCAATGACTTGAATATTCTGTCACTCGATCAGTAGAGCTCAGACATCAAGCTCCTGTAAGCTCTTACAACAAATAGTACAATCTACCTTGCCAACAGGTTACCAATCGACTCTTTCGAGCCATCCCAACCCTCAAGCTGGTGCATCTAAGGCAACAGATTTCGCCAGAGGATTGAACTTGGGGAAGGAGACCTTCGTTCGAGCTTCAAGTGTTCCTGATGAGCCGGTCTATTGTCTGGGTCTCGAACTTGAGCTGTTCAGACAGGCGGGGACTGAAAATACGGATGATGAACTAGGTTTCAACGGAGGGTATCGATATTGAGGATAATGGTTCAGATGACGATTAGGATATATAAGGCTAGACCACCGGCTCTGTTGTATGATACAGATAATCTTTCTTCTTGGAATGGTGCAACCTGTAATGCAGCAAAATGCTATTTCGGGATGGAATCAGATACATGGCAAGACAGTGCATCGATCGTCGGTAACATATCACAATCTTTCAAACTTTCTTTCCAGTCTATCCATATCTGATATTGCATGTTTGGTGATCGCCGATCTTGTGTTCCTGAACACTGGTAACTTACCGGTGGAGGTGGATGGATGCCATTCCTCTTTCCTCTTTCTTCTTTCCTCTTTCCTCTTTCCTTTTTCCTTATTCCACATCCCTCTGCTGTGGACTTCCTTCACTCACACCCACCCAAGACTGTCAAGCTGCATCGTACTACTTACCTTCCGCTCCTACCTTCAGGACGCATCAGGCTTCGCATACTTACAAAATGCCTCCTCATCTATTAGACCTGACTGACGAAGTACTACAACGTATCGCCTACTTCACTAATCGTGACTCAATCATTCCTATACCCAGCTATGGACCACATTGGCAGAACTTCCGAGGAGATATCAGAAGTAGCTCTGCAAAAGATCTCTTAGCATTCAGATCAACCTGCAAGAGAATACGCGATGTTTGTGGATTGGAGAATATTCATGTTTACATCAAAGACCGGATGAAATGTAAATATTGGTTGAACGAAAGTTCCCTTGAGGTGGAAAAGGCAGTCAGGTCAGTGATCCATGTTATCTCTCTATCATGCTCATGACTCATCGTTATGTGCTGAACCTATGCTCTACTTACATTGATAGTCGACTAAGATACCACCCTCAACGTCCAGGCTCAGATGTAACCTCAGCTTGGGCAGCATTCTCCACACTTCTTCACAACTTCCCTTCCTTGAAAGAATTACTCATGGATGAGAGTTTCTCATGTAGTCATACATATTACGACTATGACTTATCTCAATTGAAAAAAGCACCAAGACTACCTCGATATCCCATATTGACCAATCTTAAATCGCTCTTAATCTCCATCGACTGTCCCGCCTGTTCGATCATTATTCCTCATATGATACTCCCAGCAGCCAGACTACTCAAACATCTCAAAGTTAGGCTAGTAGCTCCTGAAGAATATACAAGTGATACGGTCGACTATAGCCCCTCCGAGAGCTTTAAGAAGATCATTGATACCTGGTGTAAAGATGACGAAAGTGGCAGTAGACGAAATCAATTGAAGACTTTATATCTGAAATACCCTCCGTTGCGCAGTGATAGGATTAAATCAGGTTGGACTGGTACCATCAAGGAAGCGTTCAATTCTTTGCCTAAATTGGAAGATTTCAGGACAACGCAGTACTATAAGAATGAAGACATGCTCGCTGCTGGTATAACCGTGAAAGGTCGTAAGAACCGAAAAGGTGAATGGAATTTCAAAGTCAAAAAGCAAGTAGTAGAAGCTGGTCAAGATGGATATCAATCTTTTGTGAATTTTATCTTGATCTTGAACCTTCATTTGGTTTGTCAGAAGCTGATATGATATCTCTATGACTGATTTCGTTTCGCATTCCGTTCTGTCGGAAGACGTCGTGAAGGAGATTTGTCCTGAATCCAGTCCAACCCATCTGAAATATTTCGATCCAATTATCCTCATCGAGCTAGACTACATACGACCTATGAACAAGGTA
This sequence comes from Kwoniella botswanensis, assembly GCF_036426115.1. NCBI lineage: Eukaryota > Fungi > Basidiomycota > Tremellomycetes > Tremellales > Cryptococcaceae > Kwoniella > Kwoniella botswanensis. Next base: position 13,553,825 of record NC_088599.1, on the reverse strand, counting down.
GCCACCCTCACCCAGACACGTCGATCGTGGCTAAAAGGACGACTCGATAATGATCCAATTGCTATCAAAGAAGATGAAGCCGAACAAGCAGGGTACGAAGTCAACTTTCAACATGCTGCCGCTGCTATCGCGACAACTATGTTAAAGTATTTTCCTACATTGGAAGGTGGGGCATTATGGGAAAGAGGATCAGAGACCAATGAATTTGATTGGTTACAATGGAATTGGACTAAATCAGGAAATAAAGTTAGCATAGAAGAACATCCATGGGTTTTACCTCCTGAATTTGTAGGTTCAAGAGAAGGACGAAGAACACCTAAATTACCTAGTGGCGACGATTATCCTTACTCTGATTCAGAGACTGGCAGTAGTTCTGGAAGTGAGGATGATGATGATAACTAGATTAAAGAATTGCGTTTAGACATGATGATATGTTTAAATTGTAAACCTCACGAGATGCTATGAAGTGTGAATTAGTTTTATATTATGTTGTATACATCCCATGCATATCAAACATTTTAATTACCTGAAAGTACGATTTCATACTTTAGTACCTGACCTTGTCCAATGCCGCATTCGTACATCGACGTTTCCCTTCTATGCAATCATGAACATCGCATCACTCTGGTTTCCAGAGTAAGGAAGGCAAATGAGCGAGGCTAGTATGGAGCTCCAAAGAGCGAGATAGATGTTCGCAATATCAAAACACATTGACAGCCAAATACAATAGCGGATGCAGGGGACTTGTTTGAATAGATGGGAGGTGTAGGGTGGTGAATAGTTCGAGTCAAGGCCACTTGGAATTCTTTAGCCGTTGACAGGATAGCAGAGGTAACAGGTTTGAGAAGGTCATGGATCCTACTTGGATTCAAGCACCCATGCGCAAAGCGTCTCAGCAAGCTTTCGGCCAAACGGATCCAGAGCAAAAGTGATGAGGTGTTGATGACTAGAGATATTGTGTTTAACGTGATGCTCGAAGTCGAATTTGCCGCCTTGGGTTTTTGTTTCTTTGATTGAATCTGATTCGCTTTTCCTTACGGAGCCCTCCTCATAGGTTCTGCGATCCCACCATTCCATTCTGGAATTTGCTCAATCTGCTTATTTTCATTTTCCTACACTTCTCTCATCCAGCGGCTCTTCCACATCGGGAGGAACCGATCCTTCATCTGACCAAATCAGATCATGATACATCAGTTCCGGGCCTTCGATCACAACCTGTATACCATTCGGACTTTGTTCAGCTTGGTTCATGAGTTCACCGTCTCCGTCTGATTGAGTCGAGGACACATCGGTAATCACAGCGGTCCATCTAAGATAATCTCTCGTAGGTGAATCAGGTCGTTTGTTCCTATCTTGCCACCAATAAACCTTTTCCAAACTTGTCCAATTGGTCTTCATGATTTTTGTAGCTTCTATCATTGCTTCTTTCGATACCCTCTCGTACTCTTCCGGACCAACGATTCGAATTTGATCGAGCACTTCCGGAGGCACTTGTTGTAATGCGTATGGAAACCTCGGATCCGAGTTCCGTTCAGGAGGTTTACCATAAATGGTCCGTGTATAGTATTGAACAGGAATCATGACCAGTCCAGGATCGAATTCTTCCATGTTATTGAATTGAGACCATTCTTCGGCGAACAGACTCTGATTGATACAGCAGGTCAGATCTTTTGTTCCCCTCAAGTGGATAATAATATACATAAACAGATCACTCACCAAAGTTCCACTCAAATTCAAATCTGAACCCATCTCTCTCCCAACGTTAAAATGCCATTGATCATCATCCTGGACGGCTTCGACCAGACCTTTCTGTCTGAGCGTATAGGGCGATTCGATAGCATGCGATGAATAAATCAATTTTTTCAACTTTGGAGAACCGCTATGTAATTCTCCCATAGGTATTTCATCAAATGTGTCTAAATCCCAATATTTCAAATATAAAGTTTCTAAATTTTCAGTATCATTGTTGATCATGAAATCGTAAGGTTCAAAATCGTCATCAGTATTAATTTGAGATACACTATCTTGAGAAGTACATTTCAAATGTTTGAGATTGGGCATACAAGTTGATAGACGAGTTAAATGTTCGGCGCAACACCGACATTTCACTTCGTTACCAAATGAAATGATACTGTTTAAAGGTGACTGGTTCGAGTTTGGTAATTCGAATAAAAGGGTATGACCATGTTTCCCATGATAGCAGAATGGAGTTGAGGTGAAGTATAGTTCAACAAGATTGGGCATTTTTAGTAAGAGCGAGATGAATTCGTTCCAAAATCTGATTGAAACTGTGGGTATATCGTCGGTAGGGTCTAGAGTAAAATTAAGGCGAAGTCGACTGAACGAAAAGCAAGAGGCGCAGGAGATGTCAGCGAGACACTTATAGATCAGATCATGAAATTCGGGAGATTAAAGAGCCCAAACGCTCAATGAACTTACACAACATTGTCTAGCTTTTCTTTAGGTGCATTCACCCATTTCCTCAACCCTTCTTTACTCTTAATCTCAATCTCAAAATCCTTGTCGATCGGCTTCAAAAGACACGATACCTTATGACACGATTCCCTAAAGGATATATAATCTCCATAATTTCCACGTCGGTCGAAAGGGTGTCTATAGTTTTCAAAATGAGGCTGTAAGGATGGAAGGGGTAACTTGGTAGTTGGTAATAGGTATTTTCCCACTTCGATCAAGAGTTCGTCTGGTATGAGATGGAGGTATGGACGTGGTTCGGCGAAATGAACGGACTTGAGGGATCTGGAGCTTGATTCAGACATATTTAACAAGTCTTTGACGTAGTATGATATATCGGAACGTTGTTGTAGACAAGCAGTGGAAAGGTATTAACGATATTTCACGGCAACAAGCAGATCGGAATGTTGCATTTGTGTGGAAAGGAAAAGATTAGAAGGAGAAAATTCGCAAAGATGCCTGGTATTTATACCTTGATCTTTCCTGCTTTGTAATTTATGTGTTCGTTGATGATTCATCGCTCTAGAATCTCGACCTGCGAAAAATGATGCTCGTCGATGTTACTTTTCGGTAAGTGAATACCAAGAGCAGAAAGAGCATGTGGAGGGAACAGTAACAACAGAGATAACATCGCAGATTCAGGGTAAAATAACCTTTTTCCATTCTGTCACAGCATCAGATCAGAGCAAGGAGAAGTTGGTACGCACTCCGAGAATCTAAGGATCTGAGAACGAGCTCTTAGAACGGTCTGAGAACAGCTCTTGGAACAGGTGTCGGGTAAGATCGCGGCAGGCAATGTTTAACAGTATACTTGACGGGATCATCGCTCTGAGAGCACTCTGAGATGTATCTTAGAACGTCCCTGAACTCCTCTCAGAGCAGACGATGTGAGTATCCAAGTGTCGTCTATCTCGAGGCCCACAGCTGTAAGCCCATCGTATGCGTGGACCGCATAGATTGAGAATCACGAGTGAGCAGTCAAGATCGAGGAATGATCAGCAATCAGATTGGCAGCACGCAGCAGAGACCTGCAAGCTGTTGTCCTGTCAGGGTTGAAGTTGAATGATGCACCGACAAACACCCGAGCCAGGTTGGTATCTCCCTATACATACCCACAAACCCAATCAGACTGTGTCTCTCGGCTCACACATCCCACTTCTACTCCTACTCCTGCAGTGTCACTCTGACTCCGCATCTCATACTAATTCCTCCCATTCACTTACATTACGGCAATCCGGTTCGTCGCGAGTGTATGTATTCACGATTCGTTCATCCACTGTGCTCTCTTAGATACGATACGCGTCCATTCTATGAATCACCACGTGGACACAAACTCAAAGTCAATTGAACCATTCACCACATCGTCCGATACAACCTTGATCTTTCTCCACTCCCACTATTGCCGCTCGCTGCTTCTCCTTCTCCCATACGATAGTTCTCATCACACTACGGAGGAGGTAGTTGTACTGTAGCGAGATGACGGCCACTCCGCCTAGCAAGATATCCCTCCCCCCTCGACCAACGGCGACCGATCTCCTGGGCGATTCAGCCCTATCCACCGAAACGCCCTCCCCGACCGTCCAGCGCAATCTTAACAACCTCAACCTCAACTCCCCTAATGGCTCGCCATCGTTCCAAGCTAGATCGGGTGGTACACTTCCTCGTGCGGCCTCCAGAAGTCATAGGAGATCAGTGAGAAACAGTTTCGCAAGTTATGGCAGAGGTGGGAGAAGGATGAGCAGAGGTACACCAGGTGGTGGAGTAGATATAGGTTCGCCTTTAGTGGATGATGAAGATCTCCAACCAAAACTACCTACGTTAGTACCTGGAATCAGACCTGCTTATTCTACTCCGCTACCTGTATTACCTATGATCGTTATGTGTATCGTGAGTTTCCCTTTGCTCTACGCACACAAACTGGATGTAACTGACAGTAATCATCTTCATCTGCTTAGGCGATGTTATCCGAATTGCTCTCTGCAAACTTGTGTACCCCCTTCTTGCTCAAGATGGTCGAAGGTAAGCGTATTCAGACCTTTCCCCTTTCGAGCCACATATCGCTAATGTTACTTGTCAGGCTTCTTCATTTCATCCGGGAGAGAGAAGAACAGTGAAACAGAGGCAGCCGTCGGATTATGGACTGGTAATCTCGTCTCGGTCTTTTTCATCACGCAATTCTTTACCTCTCTTCTATGGAGTAGTATAGCAGACAGACATGGACGAAGAGCGGTCTTGGTAGCTAGTTTACTGGGAAGTGCAATTGGTGAGTAGTCACCAGTGGTGTATACCAAAGAGGTCAGCTGACATGTGTGATGGTCTGAATTGGACGTTTAGCTTTAACCATTTTTGGTACTTCTGAATCTGTATGTAATCTGCTCTGCGCACCATGATCCCTTAACTGATATGCTCTCCGATAGCTGCCCGAGGCTATCTGTGTAAGACTGATTCAAGGTATCTTTGGTGGTGCTGTTGGAGTAGTGGGTGTCAACAGCGTTAATGGTACCGTGCAAATAGCTAAATCTCCTTCTCAGTTCCGAGGATCCATTCGAGATCTGACAGATGATACCAATGCTTCTCGAGCGTATGCTGTGTTAGGATTCTCATGGGGTTTTGGAGGTGTCATCGGCCCAATCATCGGTGGTGTCTTTGAAAGTCCTGTGGACAATTTCCCTGGAACCTTCTTGAGCAAGATTGGTGAGCGTCCACCCTTCATGCTCTTTGGAGGATCGCATATTCGTCTTTTAGCTGCTGTAAACCGTTTAGCTGATGATCCTTTTTCCTTCTCAGGTCTATTCCAGGGCTTCCCTTACGTCCTTCCTACCCTTATCGCTAGTGTAATTCTCGTCGCTGGCGCGATCCTCGCTTGCTTCCTTTCTTGGGATGGTGGTGTAAGAGGTGGATCTCGTATCGCTCTCACCGTAGAAAAGGATGAACCTCTGGCCGGAGCATCACCTGCTGTCGAACGTACCATTTCCCCTGCTCCATCCAGCAGAACAGCCATCCGAGTTCCATCGTTCAGTATCAGGCGAAACGCTGCATTTTCTCCTGGCGAAACCGAAGCTGCTTCTCACGGTGCCGGGTACCCCGCTCTTTCTACCACCCCTCACGCCAGAAGAGACAGTAGAGCAAGCTTGGGTACGGCTTATGGATACGGTGGTATTCGATCCAAACATCCCACTTTGGCTGCTAGAGCTGCTTTGGAAGCTGCTAGACGAGCTTCTGCAGCTATACCAAGACTTGAAGATGAGGAAGAAGATGAAGAAGAAGGTGCTCATGCTCGAGGTGCTTTGGGCTTAGCACAGAAACTCCTTTTAGGTGAGCTGTGACACGTAACTTGTAAAAACGTCACTTGCGGAAAGCTTACTCATTATAAACAGCTAACGAGGAAAATACCTTCAACATCAACGATTTATGGGTTTCCGCCGCTGTCGCTCAAGATACCGCGGTCTTTGAGGATGAAGATGAGACTGAAGGAGAATTGACAGAAGAAGAACAAGCTATTGATGAAGAGAATGAAACTCCTCAACCCTCACCTGGACTCACACCTGGTTCCACTATTGATGATCCAAGAGCAAGTCTAGGACATAGAAAACCTAGTGTTAGACCCAACAGGATTGTATCGGGTGCTTCATCCATATACAAACCCCTTGGTGGACATAGATTATCGGTATCCCACGGCGGTCGAAGATTCAGTACCTCTTCGGGACACATGCCTGCTATCTTCTCGAACACCGGTGTACGAACTCCCCCTGCTGTAGCTGCTGCCTATGAAGGTGAATCACCCTCAGTAGAAACTGGCGGAGACCCGTTCTTCCCTGCTCCAGCCGACAGAAGACCCGGTCAAGCCGCTGGTGGATTAAGCGTGATCGCTGAAGGTCAGACGAGTACTGCGATTGTGCCTACTAGTCCGGGCGGTACTCAGCAGGTATCAGAGAAACAACCGAGCTCTTTCGCTTTGTTACCTTTCCTGATGATTATGCAGGTGAGCTGAAAGATTGCGTTCCAATCGCAGACTGCTAGCTAATTCAATAATTCTACAGTACGGCCTCGTTGCGTTACATGGTACGATTCATGATCAAGTGTTCCTTTCTTTCCTCGTCACGTAAGTATCATTCATTCAGTGTGGAAGCTGGGCCAACTTACTGATATTTTATCACCTTTACAGACCATATCGATCTGGCGGTCTAGGTCTCAATCCGGCCCATTTCTCCTTCCTCGTAGCGATCATGTGCTGCTGTCAACTAGTCTACCAATTCTACCTTTATCCGAGATTAGGTCCACCTTTAGGGAAATTCAATCATCTTCAAATGTTCAGGATCGGGAGCGCCCTGTACCTCCCTGCGTACTTTTCTCTACCTGTCTTGCATAAAATAGCTTCGCCTGATTCCGAGGGTGGATTCATGCTCATGACTGGTGGGTTCATCTCTACCTTCCATTTTGCGATTCTAGCAGAGAGGAAGCTGATTGTCAATTTCCAATTCTGAATGATAGGTTTGACCTTGATCACTGCTATAAGGTACTGTGCCAGTACTTTCGCCTATACCTCTGTCATGGTTCTCATCGTGGGTACAATAAATCAGCTGTCTAGATCAGCTACCTAGAACACATTTTGGTCTTATGTCGATAGCTGATGTTTTATTGTGACCAACAGAACGCAATGTCACCGCCTCACGTCGTTGGCTTAGCAAATGGTTTGGCTCAAAGCACTGTATCTGCTTCTAGATTCTTTGGGCCTATCATTGGTGGTGCTGTAAGTCTCTCCTCGCTTCTCACATCCCACCACAGTCGCATCAGTTGTGGTATTGCGTCTGGTGTTGGTTCAGTTTCTAAAGTTTCCCCCGTAATTTCGTTAGGTATGGAGTGCATCCATCAATGGCAATCCGACAGGGTACGCATACGGCTTCTATTTCTGCACGATCGCTTGTTTCATCCAATTATGCCTATCGTTCTTAATCCGATGATCACATGAAAAAGTTAGAATAAACTCGGAAGCAGAAGTACACTACAAGGCACAGACGATGCTGTAGAATTGGGATTATGATCGCTATGTGGTGGAGAATTACAAGCAATATACCATGTATCGATTGGCCTGGATTGAAAATATGAATATACCTGTACTAAATCGTTTAATAAGAATAGAGGAGTCTTAGGGAATTTGCACTTAGTGCTTATGTTATGCTAATGCGAGTGAATAATTTTCGTTTAGATCGATATGATACTATACTATTTATATTTACGTACGATAAGTATGAGAGAATGATCTCATGTAGCGCGATGTAATGAGTCTAATCGATAAGTCTATGACAACTGATCGTGTGCCAGTACTTGTACGGTAAAATGGGATGAGCGTCTGATCCTTCCGCAACGCAGCGTAGTTCGGAATCACTGTGTGTATGTGGATTTAGGACAGCTATCAATTCCCCTGGGTCGTTTGAGGAGATATCCATCGACCTGGACTTTCAACCGTGAATATGTCCAACTCCCTTCTTGGAAATTCAAGGTTGATAAGATATATGGTACACGGCAGACTGGATAAAAGTAGGTTGGTAAAAATGTGATTTCGTATTGTAAATTGCTGAATGCCGTTTTAATGTGTGCATACATACGTATACATATAGAACACAAATTCATGGTACGATATCTACAAAGATTTGATATTCTTCACAATGTTCATATATTGTCTCTCAAGATCGATCCATCAACTGAAAACTCGTCATTCAACTCTGCATTGAGCAGACTCCGGAAAGCAGCTTTGGATTAAATGTTCATATGAGGTCCGAACATCATCAAGTCCTCAACGTCGAAGCCCATCGTCATTTGTATTGCCAGATCAGCCTCGGCTTCGCTTTCATCCATTTCGGACTCTTCACCGTCATCGTTCATGACCATTGGTATCCCACTTGGAGTATGTACAATCCTGGGAGAGTTATTAGGCTCACGGGGCTTACCAGAAATAAAAGCACTTGACATCATCTCCGGACATTGGTCGACTTCAACTTTTGAGATCCCGTTAACGATCACCTTCTTCCACTTCCAAAGATACCAATCTTTCTTTGAAAGCTCTGTACCCTTCTCCCAGAAGAAACCCTCTTCCAATGATGGAACGATGTCAACTATGATTTGAGCGGCGGCTTCGATGACAACTCTACAGGTCTTCTCAAAAGTTTTGACCTCCTCCAAAGTTGGTCTTTGCGTTATTGATCGGCTGGCTGAGTACAACGAGCGTGTCTGTCCGGTCGACGCGATGGGTATAGTAGGTCGTTTAGACGGAAAGTTGAGTACGAAGATTGGATCAAATATCTTGATCTTCGGTGGCAGCGACAAAGTTACAAGTGTTTCTTCCTAAAAACAAACTCATATATATCAGCTAACCCAATAGACCTGCGTCACGATGTTATCGAAACACTCACCAACGAGCAACATCGAGCTTCGTCGCCTTCATCTGTTGTCGCATCGCATTCGAATATCCATATATCGTGGATACATCTTGCTTTGACACTAATCCCACTTTTTAGATTTCCGGTGATACCGTTGAATTCAACGATCACCGACTCTTTAAGGTTGGGTAAGGCCTCTGAAGTTTTCCGGATGGTCGATCTATAACGATCACGAGTCCGTTCATCAGGTCTGGGCCAATACCTTATATACAGAGTTTTCAGACCAATGGTATCCTTCTGATTGTTCTTGCACCACATGGTCACCATATCCCGTATAACCTCTGAAGGATCTGGACTCTCATCCCATGGGTCAGCACCGGTAAACTGACCAAGAGGTAATGGTTTGGGTAGACCATAAACGGAAAGTTTGAGATGTTGGATATTCGGTGCAGCAGGGACGAGAATTTTTGGAATCTGCTCAGCGCATGATGGGCACATTACTTCGACAGATAATGAACGTAGTTTAGGTAAAAAAGGGAATAAAGGCAATTTGAGCATTCCAGGTAATTGATCTGGACTGGTAGTGTAGCCGTGTAAGTGATAACAAGATGTATTTGGATTATTTCGGATAACCAATTCTTTCAAGTTCTCAAATCGATGTAAGAACATGATAAGAGCCGAAAAGGTGCTGATCAAATCGGAACCTGCCAAGAATGGAGCACATATTTCAAGTCGTCTATCACACCGGTGAGATCAGTTATCGTTCTGAAAATCACATGGGCTTATACGAGATCTTTGGTTTCACTAACCTGACCCCTTGTTCTACTTCTCTAGGTGCCTCGCTCATCCACTTAGCTATCTTTGTCCCTTGCGTAGCCTTGACATGTAATCCTTCCAATCTACTGAGACTATGGATTCTTACAGGTACTTCTGAACGACAGAAGGTCTCGACTGACCTTAGGGTTGATCTAAGATTTGAAGTTTTGATAATGTGGTCCGTAAGATGGTATGGGGATGTAAGTGTCTTCATTGGTATATCGACTGATGGCTCGTATGGTCTCGTCTTCTAGGTCTAACAAAGAAGGCATGATACGTACTGGTTTGAGAATGTTTATTCAGAGCAACATTGAGTCCAATGAGCTTGATCTTTGATCGTTACCTTCCAACTTCAATTTGGCCTTTCCGGTCGGCTCGTTGGCACGCTGTGATGGATACATCCTTTGTTGATATCGACATCATACCTTTCAAAGGATCTATGAAAGGAGCGAACGATTGTGTGGTCTTGTACATTTTGCGGAGGCAGCTGTGGCATATGGGCCGAGGGCATACTGTACCACTGTTCTTGCGGTCGATGCTTGTTTGGTATAATCTGGGATACAATTTCTCGTCAGACAGTCGATGGATGTGTTGTACCCAATTCCATGTGTTTCTGGCATAGTCAATTCGCTCGCTGGCCTCCACACATGATGACAGTCGTTCATTTGCTCGAGATCAAGGACTGGTATCAATCAAAAATAGTACACTACGTCTCTTGTTCATCAGAACAACAGTCCTGGGCGATCATTAACCAGTACTGGGTGTTATATATGTACCCTCATACATATGATCCACGAACCCGGAGACGAAATGACATCCACAAGTAATGATCATCGTGTACTAGTGGGCGGTATCTCACGTTTTTACCGTGTTGTGCCTGAGTCGGAAAGGTGTTCGATGGATGGAACCAAACAAACCTGAAAAAATGAGATGGCTCAATTGTCGGGGTTCACGACATTCTTTAAATGTTGTTCAGCCATCCCTTCGAAATATTCTCTCAGCTAAAATACCACCTATGTGCTATTATCGGAAGCAAGAAGATGCGGAGCTATTGGCATACCCATCCATTGAAGGATATGCTACCCGCTGGGCAGTTAGATGAGCCATCTTGCCCTAATATTCTAATATCCCCTTACCTCCCCACACGTCACCTACAACGCCTTCATACAAACCCTTCAAGCCTGATACTATGCAGCAACACTATGGAATGAATTAGTGATGCAGGTAGTACAGGAATCATAGAATGATACTGCGACATTACGATCTAACAAATCCAAATTGATTGAATCACAAAAACCAAAATCAAAAGAAGAAGTACATTCTTCATTCCACTCTTTATACTATCCTCCTCATCATCATTATTCTTTTTCTCTCTATCATCGTTCTCCTTCTATCCTTCCCTACTCAGATTATAATACAAGCCCAAGCAGGGCGTAACGATCACTCGAATAGACAGTAGATCTGTCTGTCAACCTGCGATACTCAAGACCGGCTCTTGGAAAACAACATCTATCAGCTCTGGACAGCTTAATTATCAGAACATACATCTATCAACGATGCATCCACTCACTAAGCCCTCTTCGTTCCTTTTCGCCCTTTCATTCCTCTTTGCCCCAGCGGACGTATCAGCGCATAGGAACCTCCCTAGAAAACCTCAGCATCACCCTCATCTGGATGAGAGGCTGATGCCCATCACTGCAACTACTACTGTTGTAGTACAGCGTACGGCAACTCACACGGTTTGGGTTCAGCCTACAGATCAAGTACCAGTGGTTCTGCCAGGATCAGGAGGAGATAGTGGATCGGATGATGGAGATCAGAGTGGTTCCTCGACGTCTGTAGCAACTTCGACCGCTTCCATTGCATCCAGCTCAGTCACTCGAACTGCTTCTGCCTCCGCCTCACCTTCGGCTATCCCCGTGTCCTCTTCACTCTCATCCTCTAGCTCGTCAAGTACAAGCTCCGAATGGGATACTGCGTCACTTACATCATCGGAAGCATCATCATCATCAAGCTATCCTTCAGCTTCGGCCTTATCATCGGGGTATGATGGCAAATCAGCCCTTCCCTCTAGCACCTTCTTATCCGACTCTCCTTCTATATCCTTGACATCGTCCCTAGCCTCTTCGACAATAGACGCAAGTTCATCATATCTATCCTCTTCTTCCATCTACTCATCCGACATCCCCTCATCTTCTTTATCCCATTCACCTTCGATAACAGCTTCAGCCTCCGCTTCGTCATCGTGGTCAGACTATGAAAGTAGTATCACAGATTCACAGCATACCTCGAGCTCTCACTCAGGATCAAAATCGGCTTCGACGTCGTTGAGCTCTTCTTCCGCTTCCTCTACAGAAGGATCGAGCTCCTCGTCGAGTAAAATCTCCGCTTCTGCTTCCTCGACAGCTTCTGCTTCGTCAATCACCGCTAGTGAAACTGCTTCAATAACGGCCAGCGAGACCGCGTCTGTAACAGGCAATGAAACCGCCTCGTCAATAGCTAGTGAAACTGTCTCTCTAACAGCTAGCGAAACCGCATCTCTTACCTGGAATGAGACTGAAGCTATCACCTCTACTCAATCATCCCTCACAGCTTCTTCGACTGCTTATCCTAACATTACCTCAACTCTCACATCCGACTTCGCTTCTTCTACATCCTCCAATATCACCTCTTTCGAACCTTCCAGTACCGTATCCCTTAACGTCTCTGCTACCGCATCCGTCACTTCCACTTCTTCAGCCGCATCAGCCACTTCTTCTCCCAGTCTAGATGCGATCGGATCCACCATCATGGCAGCCTACTACCCTGATTGGGCCGCCACCCATCTCCCACCTGAATCAGTCGACTTTACCCGATTCGATGTAGTAGATTTCGCTTTTGCCTTGCCCACATCGAACAATGGTTTAGAATTCACTCAAGATGATTCCGAGGATTTATTGAATAGATTGGTGACTGCTGCACACTCAAATGGTAAAAGAGTTAAATTATCTATAGGAGGATGGACAGGTTCGGCATACTTCTCTACCATTTGTGGTAATTCAGCTTCAAGAGCTACTTTTGTTCAGAACATCCTAGATGCGTATAACACGTATGATTTAGATGGTATTGATATCGATTGGGAATATCCAGGAACAACAGGTGCAGATGGAAATGCTGTTTCTTCGAATGATTCGGCAAACTTCCTCCTGTTCTTGCAAGAACTTCGAGAAGCCCTTCCGACCGGTGCGCTAATCACCACTGCTACTCAAGTTTGGCCTTTTGCCGATTCGACTGGTTCCCCCATGAGTGACGTGTCGGAATTCGCAAAAGTGATTGATTGGATATTGATCATGAATTATGATGTTTGGGGATGTAAGTGATTTCAATCCCTATTAGCGAAACCCTGGGATAAGGAGCGAGAGTGATACTGATTTTGTGATCTTTGGTAGCCTCTTCGACTCCTGGACCTAATGCACCTCTCTCGGACGCTTGTGGAAACTCAACTCAACCGTTGGCTAATGCCTATGCAGCTGTATCATCTTGGACAGGTGCTGGTATGCCTGCCAATCAGATTACTCTGGGCGTGCCAGCGTGAGTACCTCTTATATCCCAGTTGATTCGCCTGCTATCTGTTTCGTGTTCAGACCAATCGTTAATTTCTTTCCATCTACTTAGCTACGGATACCTTCAAAAGTCTACTGCCTCATCCCTCAAACAACGTCGAAGATCTTCATTCCCCTCCCCTCCCCATAAGAGCTCTAACTCTACCAGGATCCAAGGTCGAGCATCGGAAGTTACTATCTACAATGACAACGGAGGCTCGTCCGATGGTCAAGTCATGTTCTATTCTCTCATTGACCAAGGTGCTTTAACGCTGGAAGATGGAGAATACGTGGGTGAAGGTGGATTCACTAGACACTGGGATAGCTGTTCTAGTACCGTAAGTAAAAGCTATCTTTCTACTGAGAATCTCATCTCACATACGCATGGCCCCAACATCGCATTTGGGGCCTTCACTAGCTGTCTTACTGACCCAATTTACTTCGTTTTTAGCCATGGCTCAAATCCTCTTCATCCGGTCAAATCATCACCTACGACGACACCCAATCGATGAACTTGAAAGGCCAATTTGCCGCTCAAGTAGGTCTCAGGGGATGTAATGTCTTCTCTATAGATGGAGATTGGACAGGTTCGTCATGGCCTTTGACCGATGCTGTCAGATCAGGTTTGGGACTATAAATTCAGTTCAGAGGAGACAAAGAAGGAATACCATGATTTCTCTTTGAATTACCTTGATATATACTGGGATATATATATATCTCTTCTATAATACACATGTTTCTTTCGGGGCCTTGAGGGTCATCATGGACAATCAGTATGCATATATACATACTTTTCCTCTGCATAGGTGGCACGTGAGGTGTTTTTCCTTTCTGTGACAAACCCAATTGATCCATCAGTACCCAATCTCGAGAATACATCCTTTGTCGGATGTCATCGAGCATTGGTCGTAGGTCACGATGTGTTATGGATGCTGAAGTACCAGTGCACACTTTTCCAACAAATAAGTACCACATAGAATGGAGATCAGCTTTATGCAGACGATTCTTCAAGAGACATCTATTGATCTCCATAGCTAATCCCATCACTCTCCATTAATTGTTGATTCATCCGCTTAACTCACAACCGTGCCTGGACTGAGTTCACCGAAAAAGTCTCGAGATAGAGACCAAACTCAAACGTTTGCTCACCTTCATATCTTTCCAAGGTTGTATACAAGAAACCATTGAAGAATACTCTACACCTCGTATAAGTCACTCACACTATCCTCGTATCACCCCTTCCGATATGCCCGGAAAACAACTTATTGTCTTCGACTTTGACTGGTCCTTCGTAGACCAAGATACCGACCGATGGGTTTTCGAGGTATTATCAACCGAATTGAGGAGGTTGTTGCAGACTAGAAAATCGGCTGGGACCGGTATGCAATGCACACCTGATGTAGTGTGAGTGTCAATAGTATGGGCCCACGCGGAAGGGCTGAAGATGGTGGGCCAAGGGGGCGGGCAGCGGCAGGGAGCTGGTCATATTGTTTTGCGCGGAGGGTGAGATGGGGTGTTGACGAGCGTGATTATCGAAGATGGGGCTGATATCGATGGTACAATGCAGTAATGATACTATGAAAGATCTTTATGAGAAGGGGTTCAAGAAGGAAGATGTCTTAGAAGCGCTCAGGATCTTACCATTCGTGAGTACAAAGACTGTGTCTGTGACTACACCATACATGGTCATTCCTTATCGTTTTCATGTTCGATTTCAATCTCACAAAGTACAGTCTAGTATCTGATATGCATTTCCAAAATATTCATAGCACCCAGCCATGAAACGTGCGGTTACTTCTTTGCAAGCCAGATCCAAGGACACCACTTTCTTGTGTTTGTCCAATTCCAATGAAGTCTACATCGGTACTATCCTCGAAGTGAGTACGATTTCGTCAAACTTGCTTCGCATATCCTACTACAACCCCTCATGTTCCGCTATATTTCCACGGACACCAACGTGCTATCATACTGTCATGGCATACTGACTTATCTTTCGTCCGTAGAAACACGGTCTGACCTCCCTCTTCTCCCAAATCATCACCAACCCAGCTCACTGGAATCTTTCCGCTCCGGATCATCTGATCATTGGACGGAGATTGCCCGCCGACCAGCCTCCTCATGGATGTTCCGTAGGCTGCCTGGCAAACATGTGCAAAGGTAATGAACTCGATACTTACCTAGCTGCCAATGGCGGTAAAGATTCCTTCGACAAGATCGTCTACATCGGAGATGGTGGGAACGATTTCTGCCCTTTGTTGAGAATGAGAAAACAGGATCTAGTCCTGTGTAGGAAAAACCTGGAATTGCACGAGAGGATACTTAACGAAAGTGAAAAGGCGGGATTGAAAGTGGATGTCAAGTATTGGGAACAGGCTTGGCAAATCGATGAGTGAGTAATGGTCATTTGATGCTGTCTTCCACTCACAATCCCATTCATCAAGCTATTTCGTGAACCTTGAAGCTCATGAGACCTTTACATGTGGTAGGTACTTCCAAGAACTCTGAGTTAGCCATGGATATGGATTGTCGGAAAAGGAAAGATTTGGAAAATTTAGGGACTTTTTAGAAAATATCGATCATAATTGATTGCTTCTGGGATACTTATACAATGCATACAGATCTCATGACTATATCCTATACCCTTGTCCGTCCTTTGTCTGATCATGGAGTGCGGACCAGACTCCTCGAGCTGATTCTGATGCTGGTGCAGCTTCCAAGGTGAGGTTTTTGAGTGGTTTGATTTTGGCTCCGGATGAATTCAGTAACAGATTGACCTATGGGCGGGATTGAGGGGAAAAGTCAACATCAAGTCAACTCGTACATATGATTGATCGACATGGAGTATGATCGCAATCAAAAGCTTGATTCGGCTCACCTTATTCGACACACCATCCATCTCCAACTTGTTCACACATATCACCTTATCTCGACCATTAACTGAAGACTATCTCATCAGCGGACTTCATTTCCAGAGGTGATATTGAGCGATTAGGCTCACCGTAATGTCCTCTCAAGACCGCAGCTTTCCCCCTCTTCAGCCTCCTCACTACAAACTCAACATCTGGGTTCTCTCGGGCTAGATTTATCAGAGGTTTCTTGATGAACGATCTAACAGATTGTACGCAGCTTCAGTTAGGACACGATTCCGGTGACGGTGTGAGATCGAGCGTTTATATCGCATGTTTCTGGTTGATCCCTCCCACTTACCTTATACCCTGCTGCGAAGGTGATTCGGCATCATAGTCAAAGATCAACTTTCTAAGCGGTGTCAAGAAATGTCGGTATCCTTGTACCGGATATGTTTTCGGTATAGCTGGGAGCGCTGAATTCAGCCGAGGCATGTTGTCGATGAGAAGGTTGTAAAGCAAGCCAGGATTTAGCAGGTCGACGAATATGATACTGTATTGTATAGTTGTTGTTACACACTGGAACGGAAATCTCGAAATCTCGAAATGAAGAGAGGGGATGAGCGGAAAGCTGATTTTGATAAGGTGTGTGAAAATGCCACGTAGTGTCAACTCCGATCATTTTCGTTTCCGATGGAAGATATCCTCCAAGTGACCAATTCTCTGAGATGATCTTATTGAAAGAAGGAATCGTTGCACTGTCCATCAAAGCATGGTCCAAAGGTACAAACGAGGAGGTTCATGCTGTCGAAGAGATGTGATCTTTCGCGGTGGTTCAACCGCAAATGCAGCTCCAGCCACCAGCATTCCGCAAGTGAAGAGACAAACGTTTTCCAGTGCTGCGACCCCCTGAACCTAGCACTGGCTCGGCGTGCATTCAACATACCTATCAGCATGGCTACCATTCACTCCCTCAGTGATGACTCATCAACGCCATTGGTCAGTTAGTCAGTTCACCAATGGTGATACGTATCTCCCTTTACCCTCTTTCCACCCTCACATTCAGAATTGGGCGTCAGATATCGATCCTGCAAACATCAACGGGCTCTCGGCTTTCAGATTAACATGTAGGAAATTTCACCAAGAGGCCTCCACAAGAATCTGAACACTTGGCGGAAGGCCAACCTATTGTATATCAACAGGGATGATCAGAAGAAAGATGCTACTCAGTGAGTCATCTAGCTATGTAGATCAAAGCTTTATCGTATGGTCAGAACATCAGCCGATAAAATTGTGATTTCAGACGCGTACGAATAGGCATTTCCAACTTAAAGCGATACTCTGATGTACTGGCCCCATTCTCAACACTCACCATTCTATTTCCGAAACATCAAATTTAGAAGAGTTGATCATCGAAGATATACCCTTGTGCGACTATGGTTCCGCATTCACAACGGAAGATCTGTTATTCCCACCTGAGTTCATCTCGCCGAAGATCACTTTTCTAAGTATCAGCCTTGGATGCTGGAGTTGTTCTGAGACACTACCATTGGCATTCCTGTTAGCTTTGCCCAAATGGGAGCATCTGAAGATGAGACTGACAGGACCGGAGGACGATAATCGTGCGTGGGCCCAAACTTATAACCCTCTTGAGCAATTGAGATATCTCCATATGTGCTGGTGTCAGGGTCACAAGCAAGAAGAATGGCATCTCAAGACTCTATATCTACGAGTGACGGGAAGTAAGAAGCTGGATGACCATGAGAAAGGTATGATTAGTGTGATCAAGGTGATAGGAGTTCTTTGGCCGAGGTTAGAAGACTTGCCATTGGGTAGATTCGAGGAGGAAGTCGGGAAGATGATGGATGGTTTACCTACTATAGGGACATCTACACCTACTGGAGAATGGGAATGCCACTTGGTCCCTACGGGTACTGGAGACAGTGATACACCATATTCGCTTGTAAGTCCGGCTCAGCATTCCGCTTCGAGTACCGTTACTAGCCATCACTGACCAATTGCTGTGCACAGCAAGAATCGCTCGATGAAATGGCATTACCTGAAACCCTCAGGATAATCGATCTTTGTATCGTCTTGAAGATACCTCCGAAACGACCTTCAACAATCATCCCTAGGCAACGAGATTACTATTGTAGAAATCCCTTCAAGGCGATGATGGCTCTACTTCAACGACACCATGTCATGATGTGATTGAATACGAGATCATATATAGACAAGCGATATTGGCAATAGCTCAGAAGATGATCAGCTTTTTACCAAATCTGCAGGAAGGATCTGTTTGGGAGATCCATAAGTCGGTGGACGGTAGGGAAGATGGATGGCTCAGATGGTCTTGGAGAAAAACACCTCAACCGCACGAGAGTGATCCTGCTTTGGCAACCTCAAATATCTTTGTCGGTATTTCGCCAGTACTATATACGAAATGCTTTACTAGTAATTATAGGTCTGGAGGGATTGGCAGATTCTTACCTGAAGACGAAGATGATGATTCAGACTAAACTGGAAATGTCGACTGTCCGCGACGAGTCTTGGAATTGAATCAGACCCAGTAGAAAGATTCAACACTTCACGTATGTACAGTATTCATGCCCAATACCGCTGATTACATGCTTCTCTGATCTGCAAGTATCTCCGATGCATCCCGAACTCGCTATTTGTACTCTCATACACTCTTATTGGAAATCGTTTTACATTCTTCCGCAGTCCATACGCTCTTGGAAGGTCGACAACAGGCTCATCCTTCCGCTTACGACTCGGCGTCCTAGTCTGCACTGAGAAATGTCACCTCACCATCCTTCCATGTCCATCCCGTCTCCGCTACGATCCTAGACTTATCTTTGGGTTCTCTCCCAAACAATATACCAGGTCCAGGCAACCCCCGTTCTTCGATTGTCCGAGATGTCCACGTACAAGTAATAGAATCTCGATCACCGCTCATTGAGATCGTCCCGTAGTTCAGGGCATGATGGAGCTCACGAAGTTTACGCACTTGCTCATCAGCCTTTTCCAATTCTCTCTTCTTGACTGGCTTCTCGTGATCCCAAGTCATTAGGAAATCACTCAACGTCTCGTCAAAATGGGTGTACATGGCGTCTTTCCAAGTTTTCGTCAGTACTTCGTCGTCAATATCTGTAGATTGTCCATATCTTTTTTTCTGTTCTTTCTTGATTGAAGTTAACATCTTAGCTGTGATTCGAACAGCAGCGTCCATGGATCTTCCGTATAATTCTGACATGCAGGTATCCCAAGCTTTAGAAGCTTCCCGATAAGTATCCCTCGCCTTGTGTTCTTCCATATCGAGATAGCGGAACTGAGCGGTATCACTACCGTTCTGGTACTTAGAGGTACTGATATTATCGGCCACTTGTTTATACTTATCTGCAATGCCGCGCCATCGTGGAAGAACACCCAAATACGTATCGCGACGTATTGCAGGTTCGTCAAGTTTTGTCTGTAGGTATTTCTTACTGTAGGATTGTCCCTGTCTCCATTGCCAACTGGCTGTGAGCTGCATTGAGAACAATCACAAGTCAGCCACAGGGTCCTTATATTGCACCATGAGGATGCGGTGTGCTCACCATTCCGATCGGCTCATCCGAGTTGGACGACATCGCAGGGGCGATCTGATCAAGCGTCTCTTGACGTGTTTGCGAATCATCGTTGAAGCAGGTCCTCCCCCTACTGTTGTGTGCAGCTGATGAAGCCGTATGGCAATGTGTTGGTAGTGGAGAAACCATATCTCCCAATTCTCTCAGTTCAACATCGTTGAAATCGCTAAATTTGATTGCCTCGATCCCTTTCGACGATTCTGGGTAGTCAGCAAAATCACACGTATTGACCCTTGTCTGACCGGTGCTCGACCAAGTTGTCTCTCGATGAGTCAGAGGAGGCGGAACGATACTGGTATCGTCCCCCAGTTGGTCCAATTCAATCTCCCCGGGATGGTGGTGGTCATGGCGGTGATCGCACGGCTGCTTCCCTCTGGATGAAGTGGACGACATGTCGAACAGGTGCTCAAGAAGGTGTTGTACAAAACGAGGTTGTTCAGTGAAATATAACCAGGAATTTAGAGGATATTAGTATACGTTTGTGAGAGGTTATATACATAATTTTAGGTGTTCTTGTTGAGCTCCGAATGTGATTGGATGAACCGTCCTCCTGTAACATCCTTTCAGCTCTTAGGCATCGATGAGTACTTCCTGGTCTGCATATGTCCTTCCAGTGTATATATTTTGAGTGCCCTAGAGGTATCTCCGATCTGCATGGATCTGGGGTCGAAATTGATCATGCAAGCACAGAGGATTGAAGATCTTCCCACAATCAAATTTGATATAGACCGCACATATTGGCACCAGCCCGTGGAGAAGTCCCGCTGTAGTCAACCCCACTGGAACACTTTAGCATCTGACTCAGTACGACCATATGAACACTTTCACTCCGAACCATACTCCCAGAACACACTCCCTTCTAAGCTAGGAATTTTCCTGACCAGCTTTCCAGCCAATAGGGTTATTGGTGACATATATCCAGCTTTGTCAACTTTGGCATAATACGTCATCCATTTTGAGTTTCGGGACTTCATGAATGATCTCTTTGATCGGTCAACTACTGAATACTTGACTTGCGTACGTTGAGTATCATGAAGTTTAGGTCGAGGAACCTGAGAGACCAAGAAGTCGGCAACTCAACTTGCAAGATATGATTGTTACCGCATGATATAGTAGCTCATTCCGCGCGTTCTGCAATTGACATTTGATGATATGTGCCGAGCTGACCTATAATTCAATGTTGGTATGACCTGGAGTGCCAGCGATACGAATACGATTGGTGAATATCACGCTACCTCGATAATAATCTTAATTATCAGAGATCGAAATAAACTCTTTGCAAGCTGGGAACAAGATATACATCCTAAATTAGAGAATAACAATCGCCATACTCGATGAAAGTCTCGGACCTATCACTGCAAAACACCTCAAAGAAACAGTATTCTTTAAGGTTACCAAGTAGGGTTTATATCTGGGAGGGTGTTGGGCCAGATGATAGCAGATAAAATACAGTTCACATGAATATTCTGAACATGTAGTAACCAATCATACCAGCAATGGCAATCTGACCTTCAATGCCTGGTGCATCCCATCGCTGAGCACCATTTGAAGCACCAGTACTGCTGGCGGAACTATCCACAACATAAGCAGAATCAGCTCGGAACCTGGCACAATCGGTATGAGAACTTACGGAGCAGTGCTGTCAGAAATGGAAGCGAGGCTGTTGGACGCTGAACTAGATCTGCAGATGGATATCAGTTAGCTAAGGCTTTTGCTTCGGATGACCTGAATTAACTTACGTAGTGAGACTCAGTTGTACGGTGGTAGTTGGAGACACACTAGAGCTGAGGATGGTGGTAAGACCCACAGTGTTTGTGGTAGTTGGATCGACGGTGAAAGCTGAGATAGTACTGTTGGAAGTGGTATTAGAGCCGGCGGATGTGACAGATACCGAGGATGTGGAGTTTCCGGGATCTTGTGGAACGGCGGTGATTTCAGGAAGACCGTCGCACGAGATACTGAATAAATCATCGGTCAACATGGGGATCACTTGCCTAGGTGGAAGATACGTGCTTGAAGGTCGAGTTGTACTTACGCGTTACCATCGATAGTAGCGAAATCGACATCTAACCATATATGATTCTTGATGAAATTGAATTTGTTGACATTCCAGATAGTGAGTTGATGTTGACCCCATTCCAACCCATCCGCGACATACAGTTCAGCTTTGATCTGTTCTTTCTTAGAGTATCCGTCGAGTACTTCAGGTTCGGCATTGTCGATTGAGACGGCGTAAAGACCATGGCTGATATTGGTAAATCATATATAAGCACAATGGTCATATATATGGCTCAGATACCGAAGATGGGATATTATCAACAACGGTTATAATGGTTGAGATGGGGATATATGTAAAGAGAAAGTTCATTGTGCAGACGATATCAGATCGTTGACTCACTTATCCCTCTTCGCACCGTGGATCTTGATGCCCGTACCCTCCCAACAGACCCTACTCCAAGCCATATGCACAGTTGTAGTGTGGAATGTACCTTCTTGATATTGGGGTGTGAAGGGATCGTCTAAGTGACTGTGTTAGTCCGGAAGCCATATTACTTTGAATGGCAAAGGATGCCTACCAGTATGATCTACTCCCCAGGTATCACCACCATATTGGAAGAGGTCGGACGCGTCGTCAAGGATGTTCTGAGACATTTGGAACGAGCTGAATGTAAAATGAATGGGGGATTATCACAAGCGTCGATGTACAGGGAAGATCAGATTTTGGGAAAGGAATCGAGTTGAGCAAATATGGATACATATGTATATATGCATGTGATGGACCTCTTTCAGTGAGGTGAGGGATCTGTCAAAAGGACTCCGGAAGTTTCGGTCAGGAGTGCAGGTCAAAACGCCACGGAGGAGACCATAGCGCCACACAGACCTCTTCCCAATGGTACACAGTTCAAATGTACACATACACAGTCTACAGTTGTGATCGAGACTTACGGAGCATCCCATGTATACTAGCTGGACATCACGCAGATATCGAGGTTAACAAACAAATACCGTTTCATATATCAAAACGGTCCTTTACTCGTGTGAAAATGTTGAAATTCAAGCCATGTGTTCATAGTGTAAATGACTAATAATGGTATATACATCAATTTCGGAAGAACACTAATGAAGACTACGCTATACATGTACGAACTATGTACAAAGCAACGGAGGAGACTATCAAATAGAAACTTTCAAGAACGAAGCGTTTCTCGTTACTCTCCTGAAATTTTGGCTTTTTTCTTGGGAACCGCCGAATGGTTGTGTCCAGCATGGGGATGATTGTGTCCTTCCTCACCTTCTTCTTCGTCATCTTCAATGGGTTCAGGCCAGGCTTCCCATCCATCTACCAATGGCCTCATAAGCCTGGGGGAAGATGGGTACAATAAAGCAAACAAAGACTGACTTACCATCGAAGAGGTTGAAAAGCTTTTCGTTCTTCTTTTCATCGCTCAATCGTCGAGATTTCATGATCTATCCAGCAAAATTCCACCTCATATCAATAAGAGAAATATTCTTGCACATGATGAAGAAGGACTCACCTTTTCCCATTGGGCCCATTCATCATCGTTAAGAAGGACCTGGTCCATCGTTTCCCGGATCAATTCTTGGTCTAACTCTTGACCAATGAATACAAGTTCCTGACGACCTGGGAAATAAGTTGATCGTATATCAGCTGTGGTTACATCGCACGAGTGGACATTCAAGATTACTTACGATCACCCCATTCACCCATGAAATCCAACTTTATCGCATCAGTAGTCTCCTGATCACCTCCACCTGGCCATTGATCTTCTGGTATCTTGCACATCCAAGGTCCGCCCCCATCGATGGTACACATCACCTATAATCTCCATTTACTGTCAGCCATTACACTATATACACTCAGAGCCACAGAATAGAATTTCATCTTACACCAGCTTGTGACCATTCACCATGTAAGTTAGGTCTCGTAGCCAACCAAATCCAGCCTTTCGATCTCAGTACGCCTTTCCAAACTTTGGATTCTCTTTTGAACTCCACCTTCGAGGGTAGATCCAGAGCTTCCTTTTCAGCTTTCATCTCTTCCAATCTTTGAGCTTTCAACTTCTCTTCGTCCATCTCTACATCTTCATCTTCTCCCTCTCCTTCTCCCTCTTCACCGTCCTCTTCTTCTTCTTCCTCCTCCTCAGCAGATTGGATGATACAGAAAGGGGAAGAAAGCAGCTCCCATAATCGATGGGGATGGAATGGTCTTCGTGCGGTGTACACAAAGGAGCTTATACCGTATCTGACATACCATAGTTTATCAGCCTGGCTGTTGTGATTAATGGAAACTTCGAAAGGTGGTGAAACTCACTCCAGAGTTTCCGGTTTGGGGACCATCTTCTTCACTCCTTTGGAGTCCGTTATCTCCATCAATGTGTTTTCTCTCAGGGATTGCAACCAGCCCGCACCAGTAGCAGCCTTAGCAAAATCAAACAAGTTTGTATTGAGGATCTCTTTGAGGTCCACCTTGGAGTATGATGTACGTATGATCTTGGCTCCGCTACACAAATTATATGAGGTAAGCTTTGATCAAACAGGTCCACCTTCATGGGTATATGCTATACTCACGGATTGAGTGTTTTGACTAGGTTCTCGATCTTGGCGATTTGTTCTTTACTGACCATATCCGTCTTGTTCAGCAGGATGACATTCGCAAACTCGATTTGGTCGGTCAACCTGACATACCACGAGAAAATCAAACCATTAGCATGACATGCTCGCCATGGTGAAACAGTATATCCGGGTTGATGGTGTACTTACAAATCAGTGATGTTTCTCTCATCTTCCGGATCCACCTCTTTCCCATGTCTATCAGTCAAGAAGTCCGTGGTGTCGAAATCGTCCATGAAAGTCGTACAGTCAACCATTGAAACACAGGTATCCAATTTAGCGACTTTGCTTAAACCTCCTTCAGCAATCAATTTGGCCAACCGACGTCTAGCTTCGGGGGTGGTACCGTCATCGGCTGGAAGGGATTCTTCGATCTCTTCCACTGAGGTTCCTTCGATAGACTCGGCAAATTCTGGCGTGAACGTTTCGGCGACCTATGGGATTGAGATAATCCTTGTTAGGTTTGAGATTCGCCAAAGCGGTATACTCACTTGGATAGGCTCGGATATACCTGAACTTTCAATGATCAGGTAGCTGAAGGAATACCATACGATTAGCTATAGCTGCCTAGAGTCATAATATATGTCACTTACTCGAATGATCCCATCTCAGCGAGATTGGCAACTTCTTCCAACAGATCCGCTCGGAGTGTACAGCAAATACAGCCTAGTCAATCCACCTTCAGCTTACTGCGGAATACTTTGTTGGATGGTTGAACATACCATTTTGCATTTGAACTACCTTTTCCTCTTTCTGAGTAAGCTTATGGTTCTTGATCAAGCTTGCGTCGATCTACCAGAATGATATGACCGGTCAGCTTGAATGGAAGAGAAAGTGCCACACTAGTGGGAAGGACTTACGTTCAAAGCGCCCATATCATTTACGATGACGGCACATCTCAGACCATGATCTTTCGATTTCAAGATATAACTTAGTAATGTGGTTTTACCACTGCCCAGGAAACCTGATAGAAGGGTGACAGGTAATCTCTTATCGTCCGGTACAGGCATTTTCTAATACTGTAATTGATGGGGGGAAAATGGAAATTTGGCTGACATGATATGGGACCGAGAATTGTCTGCATTCCTTTTATACATGCATATGGCCATAATTGTATGCCTCAAATTTGAGGACTAAAAATCAAAAGGTCATGCAAAAGATACTATTCACCAATATTCATGTATGAAAAGGACACTGTACAATGAAGGATGAAACGCGTAAAGCTGAATGGTGAAATGACGGGTGATCATCGACCGATGAATGAGGACTGAAAGGTCATAATCAACTAAATCTCATTGGTCCACTCACTTGGCCCCGGATACATGTATCGGTTCGAGATGCATAGGAAAATCCACCTAGATATAGATCATTGTCCCCGATGGACATGCATATGATACCACGATAGACGAATCAAACCCATCCAAACTGTAAATGTAAAATTTCTCATTCTGAGTTGATTGAACAAGTGGCGAAATCCTTTAAATCTGGCACAATGCTTCTGTACAACATGGTAAGGATGCTATAATTCATCGTGTCAGATTGAGGAGATCTGTCCAGCTTGTATCTTTAGATGATCATATTTTAATATCAGCTTGATCCATTAAGAAGACTGTAGGATGATTTACTCCACTTACGGGATCCGAATTGAGCTTGCCATACCTTATCTTCATCTTCATCTATATCCGCCCAAGATAATTTCCCTGCCATTGATCCATCTTGACTACCATCTTCTGAGCTATTTACCAGAGAATCTACCACCTCTGCTTGAGAAACAGTATCCGTGATACTTTCCTCGGATTTCACCACCGAATCGGGATTGGTGGTCTTCCCGTTGTCTGTGCGAGCTGTCAAAGCCACATGAGCTTTTTGCCTATCTTCCTCGCCCAATCCCAAAAACTGTTCCCATGTTGGTACATTTTCCGACAAAGCTCCTCTTAAAGGCTCAAAGAGATCTTTCGACTTCGAGATATATCCACTAGAACTGTTATGTAACCTCTTTTTCTCCTTCGAGAAGAAGGTTTTCGAATGATCTCTCAATGGTAAAGCCAAAGAAGAAATACGATCTCTATCAGCTTTCAACTTATTCAGGAATACCCCTACCATCCTTGACGTCACCATATCATCCTGATTTTCATCGTTATATTGATCAAGTTCAGACTCCCTATCATTGATTTTAGAAATGATCGTATCAACTACATTTTGAGCGGTAGATCGATAATCCTTGATGGAATGGACAAATTGACCTTGTGTTTTTCTCAAATTAGCAGCTTTGGTAGCTTCTTCTTCAGTATGAGACTTATCTTTCGATCTATGTTTGTTGATATGCTCAATAACATCATTATCATCTAATCCATTCTCAACTTTATAATTTTCGACCCAGTCAGAATAGAGCATTTCGACATCATGGACTAGTCTCATAGCGTCTCTTGTGATGACTTCGCCCTCAGATTTGACGTTGATCCTATCGGGATTGTATTTGAAATTATCCAAGGATTCTTGAAGGGTATGTCTAGCAATATCTCGCATTTCGGGTTCAGTCATGGTATCTCTCGATATACCGAAACTTGTATTGGTATGATGGGTATGAGTTTGACGCTCTGTCGAGAGTTGAGAATGGATTATATTTAAGTAAATTACTATACTATACCTCACCAAAGAAACATGTTAGATATCCATATTCAAGCACTCACTGAAGTCATCACCCCTTCTCTCATTTCCTCTTGCAATCGTCGAGGGATTTTCTACTAGCTGTTGAACTCCAATTCCCATACTACCCAGATCTGTAAAAGGTATGTAATCTAACATGATCTTGCCAGAATTCACCAAATACTTCATAGTTCTCGCATTAGCATCTTTATCAAACGAGTCTAGTAAATCTCGAAATTCCTGTGTTTTATCAGATAGCCTATCAAGGGTGATTTTATCGCCTTGATACAAGGAATTCAGGTACTCTTTTCTAGTATCCACAAAATCTTTCAAAACCTTCAGCGTCTTTTGTCTACCTGAGGTATGATCTTCTTTCAGGATCGTCCGTATTCTATTCTGAACTTGGGAGGTTACATCCTCCATAATCGATGGAATGGCAGTATGAGTTTGTCTTAAACTATCATAATAACTCAAAAAATGAATATCCTCCATAATCTTTCTTCGATCTGCAATTTTCGCTATTCCCCCTCCACCATCTGCTCGTAAATTCTCTCTTTTCCGCAGGAAGAACAAATCCTTGCTGAGCTTATTATCGTACAGATCTTTATAAGTCTCATTATCTTCCGCACACCATGATTTCTCATCGGTCAGTCCTCTTATACGGCCTTTTACGGTGTTGGTGTAATCTACAATATCATCCAGTGTCCATCGTTGGATGTAAGGTCGTTGGGTCAAGCCAGGTTTGATTCCGAGCGAAACGAGAAGTTCCCCAGCGTGAACGGGAGCGATATAAGGGATACGACTTGGCTCTATCCCACCTAGTTCACCTTCGGAAGATACTTTTTCAAGAGCGGTCTTCCATCCTTCATAATACTGTGGTCTCGCTTGTCTGTTCAGCAGCCTCCAGTTTTTTGGTGGTGGTGGTGAGTATGTGGTAGGGTCTGCGCCTCGAAGATCTGCTTCAGTCAATTTTCGAGTAGCTTGTGAGGTTGAAGATGACATGGTGAGTATGTTTGGATAAAGAAACCTGTGGGTTCTACCACCTTAAGGTGTATCAAAAAAGAGATCGGGGTCCGGTCCTTATATGAATCCAAATAACTGACAGAATTGAGTTGGAGATCGAGTCTCATCACAAGGGGCGGAGCTGAAAAGATCGTACCCTGTAGCACATACAATGCATGACTAACTTGTCCGAAAGGAGAGTATGACATAACAGAGCCCCAGGGCACTTTTACAGTTCAGCTCTCGTACGATTCTTACTCTTGACAAAGGATCTTGAAGACTGTCAGGCGATGCCATCATGATGACTGCATGGTGAAAAGGAGGTCTTGAAAGGTGTGAGGGTAATCTGACCTGATCACGTCTGAGGCGATGTTGCACATTCAAGTGATGTGAACTTCAATACTACTGTAGACCAGCAATCTTGACCTCGGCTCATACTGCATCTGCCTACCTACTAAAACTGCACGATGCATAAGATGGATCAGAGTAAGGAGAGTCAATGCAGTCAGCAGAGAGGTGATACTGTACAGACATGGACTGCATATGATGGAACATTCTTGATTTTTATATTACTGTACCACGTTGAATTTTCTATGCACATAAGATTCACATCCGTCACACCAGCTACTGTATCATGCAGTACTTATCTCGACAGAAGAATTATCTGTGTCACCAATTATCATCCTCTTCCCATCTGGAAATATCGCCATCTCTATCTTGCTTCTTCCCTTCTTCTACACCTTGAGTATTCGTAAGAAAGCTTCTGGAGGGTGAGCTAGGTATACTGTCACCATTTCGAGCGAGCATGAAGGGGTAATTGAAACAGATGGGCTTGGTGTCGACGACCACACAACTTCCTCCGTCTTTCCTTCTCTTACCATGTGCATCGCTATCATCTTTTGGTGTTTCGGTCTCCGCTTCTATTGACCATGACCATCTGAGCCATGATTCAGGATATGTATCCCCCACTGTTGGCTCCCAGAACGCACCTCCTTGGAGAGATGGCAAATGAAGGAGAACGATCCCGATCAGATCCCGGAGACGATTTCGAAACTTCCTCAGGTGTTCTTGATATTCGTCAGATGCCTTGTCGAATGACCGGAGCTGATCGATGAATACCTTCTTGGATACGGAAGCTCGAGCATCGGGTGTGACGGGGGGGTTCGCTCCTGGAAGGAATGAGATACCACAGTCGAGATATCGCAGGTTAGTTGAGAATCTAAGATTCGAGAGGTAACCAACCTGACCGTGCTCAAAGTTCCGTACGAAAACCGATAAGAGAGAGGGGGAGCGAAGAGCGAAAAATTCAGCAAACACCGTCAGTACTATGTTTAGGGAACACCATGTGTAAGCAACTCACGAAATCAACGTCAGGATCATTTGACTTTACTGGAATTTTAAGGGGATCTTCAATCGTAAATGGGATATCGCAAAAGAAGTATCGATCTCCAGTGAATGAAGTGATGAAAAGATTGTGGAGCTTAGGGAATAACCTGCCTATCGTGGGCATTACATGCATAGCTCCTTCCTCGGTGGTTGAGCGAGTAACGCTGAGATTGGCTGCGGTTGAATATGTACGGGAATGGTGGATACCGAGTATGAGGGTTACAAGTGGGATTTCAGTTTGATCATTGGCTTGACACCAGAGGTTGGACAATTCGTCTAAGATGGTTGTAGGTTTCAAAGTAGCGCTGATGGCCATTCGGATATGTCGGATGTCTGCAGCCAGAGGAAGTATCGCTCGATGCAGAGAAGTCGAACATTGTGTACATGCAGTGTCTATGGAAAGGGACTTTAGACTCCTGCATACAGGGTATGGCGGCAAACGAAGAGGTCTGTGTATATCGGAGCCGAATCTTCGACACAGAGGGAGTCCTTCGATGCTGAGCTCCTCTAGTGAAACAAGGTGGGTGAGCAGCGTGGTGATCAAGGTCCATGCGATAGGCGGGCTATATGTGTCGTACTGGAATGTATCCAATGAGATCCTTGCGCGTCTACTCGGGAAGGAGCAACTTGGAGGTCAGAGTCAAGAGCAAATCTGCTGTTCTCGGTTCATAACGAGCGAGATTGGAAGCTTACCGTATTCCCTTCAACACTGCGACAGGTACTTCATGAATCCAAAAGGAAATAGAATCGAAGGTGCGGATGTAGACCTGGAGATTCTTCAAGTTGCAAGCACTGTGTATTCTCTTGCAGGTCGAACGGAATGCAAGGAAGTCGAGTTGATTGGCTGAGGTGATCTCGGATCCGAAGTTTGACCAGTGGGGACGGAAAGAAGGAAATGGGATGTAAGCATCTCGATTGGTGAAGTGGGCGATACGTTGGAGGATCTCGTCGCTGAGGGACAGAAGAGTAGTAGGCATGGTGGTTTGAAGTGAGGTAAGGGATCCAATGGTATCCTATGTAAGATGAGGTAAAAAAAAGGAAAAGAAAAGGCAAAAGAAGATAGGCTGAAATTGAGTCAGTGGGTTATATCGTCGTGTCAGGTTGACTGTAGATTAATCAAGCGCTACTCATGTCAGTTCGAGGTGATCTGTGCGTCAGGGCGCTTTGTCCTTTCACCATACAGTCCGGTGTTCAATGACTTCCACCGTACCAAGCCTCGAGATTACGAGCCCACCGGTCTTCGTTTGATTGAGGTCTCGTTGATACGTACTGCATGTAGTTGAATTCATACAATTACCGTTCCACAGCATTGTCTGTCATGTTGGCTGCTGAACAAGGGACACTGTGAATGACATGGTGACATCATCACTTTTCTTCGTTCCAGTCCCAATCTGATCCCGTCCTCGATCCTTTGCTGTCTTTTCGGTTCATGTTGATTATCCCTCGTTCTTCCGAGTTGTCCAAAGTGAGATTTACGATTATACCCATATCCATAAGTTACATCAACGACATCGATATCGATAACATCCGCGTATGATATCAGACATCTCTCCCACATCAGCTATACAAACGAAAATCAACTTCTAGAACACTTAACGTACAGCACAAGCTCCAACGCATTTTAAATCATCAATTACCCAAAAAACCCAACGAGATGGTCTTACCCAAAACCATTTCTTCACCATCCCCACTCGACCCCCTCCTCCTCCTTCCAATCCCCTCCCCTCTTCCTCCATCACCTCAACCAGACCTCGACCCATTAGTCAACTCCATCACCTCCCACATCGACTCGACGGAAGGACAGATACCAATAACAGTCTTGACATCAGCTATAAGGCAGATCACTCGTAAATCCCAGATACTCCTCAATGCAGCTAGGGTCAATGCTGCTCAGGCGAGGGACGCGCTGGATAACGTCGATGAAGAGCTGAGAGAGGTCGAATATGAAAGTACGAGGGTGAACGATGAGATGAGGAAATGTAGTGAATACGTGTGAGTGATTGGTCTTACTTATATGGTGACCGTGTATCGCGAAGGAAAGAGGGGAGATGGAATATCAGAGATTGAAAGTTTCACTGCGAGTAATGCATTGCTTTGTAGATAGCTGACCTGTCCTACAAATTGATCTTGCAGACCCGCATACGAAGAGATGGATTTACCATCCATAGAAGAATTCTTTTCCTCCGCTGACGAGAGTATACTGAGTTCTTTGCGTGAGTTGGCCTTAACTTGTCAACGAAAAGAGAACCAGATCGATCAACTGATACTAATATCGCATCTTTGTGATAGCATCAAAGGATGGTGAAGAATACGAAAATCAACTGATGATAGCTAGGTTGGAACATGAATTGCAGGAGATTGAAAAGTGAGTCTGAGTTCTGCTCCGTCCTTTTAATACACCCATACCAAAACCCGATATGAAAACAATACAACATCGACCAGGTACAAAACCAAGGAAAAGAAACTAACATATCATGATTTTTTTGGTCTTTGTTCTTGTCCTTGTAGGCGCGAGAATCAGGTCAATCAATTATCGAAACAACGTGATAACTTGATCAAAACCAAGAAAGAGATCAAGATGAAATTCGATGCTGTTGATGTTCATCTAGGTGGATTTTCAAGGGTGAGTGTGATATCTCTCAACGAGATTATAAATCTTTAAGTGATTGGTTGACTTGAGTTGATGTGTCTCGCTTCTTCGTAGTCCGCTAACGCAGTAGCCAGTAAACTCAAGGACGTAGCTGATATTCCATCTGCCAAGATTCCACAAATATCACTAGAGGGTGAATCGACATCTTCTACATAAATACCAAACAGACAATACAATCAAACATGACCAGCATCGAATGATCACCACTGTAGAAGTATAGCTTGATGAGTTTGTATGTATCTCATATAATACTTGCTGATCCATGCAATCCATGCATATATGTGTATTTGTATATACAAAATGTCTAAAATTGAATATTCCGTGATCCGATAACCAGTTACAATCGCATCGATTCCCTGAGGTAGACTAAGGTATAGTATGAGGATGACAACTGACTATGGCGATATACGCAGAATCTAAAGTTGTCAAAAAAAAAAACGACGAATGTCATGTGAATCTATAAAAGAAAATGCGAAGGTGGATGTTGTATACGATTTATGAAGATATGATATAAAAACCGATTGTGAGAATCGGGTAAAATGGCAAGGGGAAAAAGCCATCCTGTGGATGGAAGGTATGAAGGTATAACATGATATCACATCAACAAGGATTAAACAGTGATCGCTCGATATCAATACGTTATCAATGCAATCGCTCAATCTTGCTTGTCCCCCTTCCCTCCTCCTGAACTATCTTTCCTCCCCACACCACCTTTCGTCGAAGAAGGTTGTCCTACATTTATACCTAATCCACCCAATCCCAGATCCAGTCCCAAGTCCGAATACCTAGTTTTCAATTCCATACTTTCCTGTTTTCGCAATACCTTTCCATTCCCATTTATTGGACTACCATTCGACTTTGAGATCGGACTGTTTTGACCTAAGGACAGGGTAGAAGGTGAAGATACCATTCTTTCCCGTTGCCCATCCGCATTCCTCGGCTTTGATCTACCTAACGTACCGTAGTTTGAAGGTGGTGGAGGAGGGACGGTAAAGAAATCTTTTATACTTCCTTTTATACCTTCCATATTCAGACTCATCCCATTCGAATAATTCCTTTGATGCTGACTGGAAGTCTGGATGATAGGCGGCCGTATCTTGACGATAGTAGATTTAGATCTACCTTTTGATATCGACGACGACGATGATGATGGATGAATAGGTGAAGTAGGAGTAGGTCTAAGAGGTGGAGGTAGAGTTGATAAATCGTTGATGATGGTTGGTCCATCGACATTGGGTGATTCATGATTTTGCGAATTGCGTCTATGATTGGATATGCCATGTAATGTATCTTCTATAGACTTTCTTTCTATCTCTCCTGAGGGTCTGCCATTCCTACTTAAAGGCGATGATAGGGTATTTGTGTTAGTATTCGATCCAGGACTATATTTTGAACCAGAAACAAAATAATCTGATGATGTCCTATCAGGTGGTTTATCAGGTTTCGGTTTGGGGAAGAACCGTAATTGACTCGAAGGTATTCTCACTACGTCTAATACCCTCGGTGTAGGTGTTTGTTCATTAACTAATGGTTCAGTCGCCGTTGGAGAGGAGCTTTCTTGAGTGTACGAATGATTGGTTGAGGGTAGGAAGGTTGAAGCGAGTGAAAGGGTAGAAGTAGAAGCTGAAGGTGGACTATCTGATAAATCCATTATATGACTCAATCCATTTTGACTAATAGGTCCATTCAGATTGTATACTTCCTTACCCTTCCCTTTATCTCTGTTGGTCTTAGGCATCAGGGTGACTTGACCTTCACCTGGACCTCGCACTAGTATCTCCTTGGCTTTGTTCCATCTGCATGCTTCTAGTGGGACGTAGAGGTGAGTGCGAATGTGCAGGGGGTCAGAGGACCACAGTTTGTTGGATTTACGGAGGGTCGCTAGCTAAAGAGGGAAGAAAATGTCAGTCATGATTCTATACGATCCAGCTCGAATAGCATAATTTTGTATGATTATTTTCAGTGAATCTTGACAGATTCCGATGCCACAGTATGAGAGTCGATCAGAGGAATGAAGTTCAAGGACAAACTCATACTCACATCTATACCATATAACAATGCTATCCCAGCTAACGATTCGTTCGATTTGATCTATCCCATCCACAAATCAGCTCATGTAACACCTCATCCTACCTCACTGATGTGCAATCACATCATGTGAGACGTAGAGATGTACTCACAGTATGTATTAGAACTTCCACTTCCCTCTCTTCCCCCTCCCCTCCTCCATCAGTAGGAGTCATCCTAAGTAAATCCAAACTACCTCTCAGACTTCCAGACGTCGACGACTCCGCAACTTGCCGTTCAGTCTCACTAGTCAATCTCTTCAAGTTTGGTCGACTGACATCTCCCAGGACATCCGTATGGATCGTAGGTGGTGTGATGAGAGTAGATAAAGGATGAGTCATACGCGGTGTTTCCACGTTCTTACGACTTCGTAATGTACGTCTACCACCTATTTCGGGTGATGACAATGGACTACCATCAGTGGTCCCACTTTTATTCTCATTCTCGATGGATGGTATTGATCCCCATATTTCTGATTCTAGTTCCAATGGCGGGGTATAGGACGAGGTGGACGCTTCAGGTTGAGATTGCATGGTCGTAAGATGGATGGATATTGATGATGATGGTGGTGATGGTGGTTCTCCCACCGATGAACCGAAACCGATTAACAAGGTACTAAGGTATTGTTGGTGCCATTCCCCCTATTCCTATCCTGTTGACCGAGCTAAGTTTGTTGTTGCTGTCCTTGACGTTGTTTCAATGGACAGATGTTAGTAGTTTCGGATGGATCATGTTGATCTATGAGTGCTCCTATCCACCTTCACCTTCCATTGTACGAGTGTGATCAATGATCAACGCAATCGGGTACCGCGAACCGCCAAGAGGAGCACGGGTAACGTGTTTCGGCGATCACCGCTTATCCCCACCCATTCACGCGTTTTCATGTTCATCGTCATCTCGAATCCAGTCAACTGGATATAACATGGATTCATCTTCTCTCTCTGCCTGTCAAGGGATAATCCGACTGAAGACACTATTCAACAATCAACAATGGTGAGCTGCTGGAGATAGATCATTCCTCTATAGATATCCTCAGCTGACTCTCCCATCTGAATCTTTTAGCCACCCAAATCATCCAATCTACATCATATCACATTCCATTTCTACAAATCGGCTGTCCTCCTATCCCTACCTTCCAATACGTGAGCAATCAATCTATCTTCTCTCCCAACTTTATATATATATCACCTACGTGCCATGCCTTCGGGCATATCTTACAGCTTTGGTACAAAAAGGTCCTGATTTGAGCTGATATATTGTAATCGTTTGGCTGGTAGGACTATAACATCCCTCAAAACTCAACTTCTCCCAGCACTGTCCCCTCTCTCATCAACCATTCCTGTAGATTTACCTACCTCGATATCAGGCTTGGAACTATGGGAAGATAATTCCTTGATTGAGGGACAAGATCAGACGGATAAAGATATACAGAAATTGACAGAGGGGAGTAAGACGATAGCTCAGTTAGGATGGGACAGGTGGAAGACTATTTATGTCAGGTGAGTCGATGTTACCATTCAAAAGATGTATAATGAGTTCAACTTGAATTTGGACTCGGGGTCAGATGTTGTTTGGGTGATGAGTACTAGAAAATCTTTCTCACGCTGATTTCGATCAACTCTTGATAGTTTCAAGAACCCAGATGGATCATTCTCCAAACCTATATATACCGTACCCGATGTAGAAGACGAAGAACCTGATGGATCGGAGATATGAAGTGTACAGAGGGACAATTGATATTTGATCATACAAGCTATTGATCCAACGAAGACCATAACATCATGTAAAGTAGCAATGTCATGTTATAATTAAGGTTCATCCTAGTCGTCACCATCATTATCTAAAATACATTTACTTATCTACTCCTCAACACCATCCATCTCCTCACCCTCTTCCTCCTCTTCGTCATCCTCATCAACGTCCAAATCCCAAACCTGCACTTCTTTCCCATCTTCATACAATATACAACCCAATCTCCTCCCCTTCCTCCCATTCAGCGCTATTTCCGGGTCCCGTCCTGGGATATCATCAGATTGGGGTGTGGGACCGAGATATCTCGAGCGACTTATCGGTATTGACGGAGCAACCTAAACCCAACAGGACAAAGTTCAGCTATCTTTCCCGCGGTAACGACTTGTTGCATGCCACGGGTGATTGGACTGAACTCACTTCAAAAGCATCCCTATACTCCCTAAGCACATCCACCAACCTCCATTCTCTCTTAGCTGGCAATTCGGACATCTCATCTGATATGTCTGGATATCTAAAGGTAGTTAGATGTCGTCCATTTTCAGATTCCATCAATAATACAATTTCTTCATCGTCAAAGAATCTAATTGAAAGACACCTTGCTTCTGAGATCGAGAACGTGGCGAATTTCGAGATTGTTAAAGATTCATTGGCATTGTTGATGTTTAATAACCATACTGAGATTTCAACAAGCAAACACATCAATCAGTCATGATCTCTTCTAGCCGATGTAGACATGATGAAATACATCACTTACACCTTTGTATATCATCTTGCTCCCGAATCACAACTTCCCATAACCCACCATCTACCAACCTTTTATCCCTCAGATTCAGCTCCAGCTCATTATCCCTTTCTATCCTCCCAGCACCATCCCCTTCGACCCCACCCACCGCACTTCTCACTAACCCCTCTAAATCTCTTATAAGCGTATTGGCCCATACCCACGGTTCCTTCTCCATAAATCTCTTCATCTCTTGCTCATCTTCTTCCGGTAAAGCATACTTATTTCCTACCGTATCAGGACTTGAAAATCTGGATATTCCCTCATCTTCTTCTTCATCATCATCAGAGAGTATTCCAGTAGGTGTCAAATCCCCATCGTCATCTTGAGTTTCGTGAGTCATCGATATAGACATATCCATCGAGGTATTCTCAGAATCCAACGATTCATTAGCCTGTACCGACGGGGTATCAACCGCCGCCGAATGACTCGGATGATCGATCTTGAGTGCTTGGCTAGTTTCTCGTAACACATGATCGAACGATCGAGTAGATATCCTGGGGTACGTGGCATGATCTGATGGAAGGGTATCTTCAGGTGGTCGAACGTTGAGATAAGGGAAATGATCATGGAAAGAAGAACGGACGAAACCGTTCAACATGAAGGACCATACTGATTTGAGATCATGGGTGGGTAGTGGGAGATCATCGGATGATGGATCTTGAGAGACTGCTCTGGCGATTTCTACGAAGGACAAGTGGAAGCCAAGATCAATCACAAATTATTTCATATCTTATTTTCGTAGACCTTCATCGAAGTCATTCGATTGTAGAGGAGGAACATGAAAGACATACCATACTTCAACCATTTCATAAACTCCGAAGCTGCCTTCAACTCATGTTCCGCGTCTCTCCTCATTCCTTCTACCGTCTTGGCGAAACCCAACATTAGATCTATAGCTTTGGTGATATCATTTTCGTTCAGATGTAATTGAGTTTGATTTTTGGGTCTATCGAACAAAATCACATTTTCAGCTGAACCAATTGTATGTATTGCAGATCAAGAGATCATATGACTAACGTTCTACTCCATCCTCTCATCTCTTCTAAAAGCAATATCAATCTCTCCAAAGCTGGTGATATACTTTCTATGATTAGGTTTTGAATAGTTCGGAAGGACGTATCTAACGTTTGATCCCATTTCGTTATTGTCTGTCATCCAAGATTAAGATAGAACAGGCAAAATCATCAGTTAAAGGGATTTGTTTTTGTTTTAAAAGTGTTGAAGGTGAGGTGGTGGTTCAACCTTCGGTCTAACTCACCCTACCTGTCAATCGATTTCCCATCCATTCATTGACAGCTACCCCACTTCGTCCAGTCATCAAAAACCTAAACAGATCCGAATGAACATCTTCGATTGACACTATGTCAACGCATTGCACATCCAATTAGCTTCACGAGTCATCATATGATCTATGAACTGGTTGATATAACTGTTGTATGGTATTGTATTGCACAGTCCAGTCGAGTCGAACTTACTAGCCTGCTGTTTCGCACAAGTTTCCAAATCCTCTCTGCAGATCATCGTCTGCTTCTCACCTTCTCGAAAATGGATTTCGGCATTTTCGATTCCTCTCAATATAATATTCAGTAGATGCACTATCTTGTCTGATATTTTTGACAGTTGCAATATTTCTTCAGTAGGCTGAGAGTTTGATGGTAAGGCGAAGGTACCGGTCAACAAGGAATATTCGGATGATTCTATTTGGAGGATATCGGGTTGGAGGGGTATAATCGATGGTAAGAGCGCGGGAAACGTGGATAGGGATGAATGGATAGTTGGTTTGGGGGATGTTTGAGAGAGAGCTGTTTGACGCATGAATGGGAGTTGACTATGACAGAACAGAGCACAGCGTTAGTATGATATCTAGTACGACTTGTTCTGGAATAAGAGTACTTGCCTGGGAGGTTTGGGTGGATCGACAGGTGTGACGGTAGGCAGACTATCAACGATATCTAGTCCAGAACCGTTCTATGGGATTGATGAATATCTGAACTCAGCCTTGTCAATTCGTCAATACAAGATCGGGCGGGATATCTACCTTGACTTTAGCCCATCCACTCTGAGAGACTGTCCATTTCATCTCCACCCATCTTCCCTTTCTATTCTTGTCGATTAGATCCGAAGGTAATGGAACGGACCGTATAATCTCTCCGGTATGTACAGATAGATGATGAACGAGATTTCCATTCGAGCTCGAGCTCAAAAGAGATAAGATCAATCCTATATCCAGTTCAGGTCAGTAGCTTTGACTAGGTCCAGCACTGATATATGTCCACGACGACTCACCATCCTCATTCCATGCCAGACCTTGAACATCCCCTTCAACACCAACTTGCCATACTTTGCTTCCACCCGTACGCCATAACGATATCTGCGTCTTCGATCCGATCTCTTTCCCCTTTCCTTTCCACGAATTGCCATTGGTCGATGCAGATGCATTGGGCAAGGAAAGCAAGACGATAAGGTCCATTGAAGGGTTACATGATCCTGGGTGGAGGATTTGGGAAGAAGGGAGGGGGATGGTTGATAGAGGGGTGAAGGATGTTCGGTCCGGGAAGATCATCTTGATGAGTGGTAGGTCAATTATCGGCTATCCCTCCTTGCGATTCAGTCCAGTCTATCTGGCGTATGCTGTTGGTACTTGGGCTATTGCTGGCATGCGGTCATATATCTGAGCTAAGAGACTCACTCTCGATGGTCTTCTGCAAAGTCAAAACGCGTCGGGATCATGTTCTCGAGTTGACGATTGATCACGTGACACGCATGTTGTCATGCTCTGGTCTTGAGTGATTCGTGCAAGCAAAGACTGTGCATGTGCGTATCTCTCTCTTTCTATCATACAAATGGATGCAGCACTCTTTACATCCTACTCACGAAGAGAAAAGCATACGAATGACTACAACTCTCCCCTCAATTCGGCATATCATTCACACTAAGGGGTAAATAGACCTCGCTCTGATTCCCCTTCGCCCTATACTGTCTCGACATCTCATAAGCCTTATGTCTCAATCTATTGATACTTCCAAGCGGTCTATGATCTTTGAGACCATCCCATGGACTTAACCCAATCTTATCTTCCCACCATACCCTCCTCTCATCGCTGAACGTATCTTGCTTGTCGAACTTTACCGTGGCTAAATTATACCATGGTGCAAGTGATTCTTTCCATTCTACCGACGCGTCCTCAACTGGCTGATTGGACAGATCAGAACAGAATTGGACCCTGAAAGCGTACTCTGTTGAGTTCGCAGAGTAATATTCTCGAAGATGATCTCGATGGAAGGTGGTAGATGAGTCTTTAGGGATAGTTTGGTTTTTGTATTGTTCTTGGGAAGAGTGGATGGGGATGAGTGAGAGTTTACATGCGTAAGGACCGAATTTGAAAGCGGCTGTATACGTCAGGTCATATCATTAGCTTAATGATCATCAGAATACCTAAATGGTGAATCACTCACATTGAGAATAGAATGTCGAACCAACGACATATTCATTAGGTAACATTGCAGGAGCGAACTGTTTCAATCTATCATTCCTTTTTGCCAACTCGACCTGAAGTTTAGTAGGACTATCGAAATATTTCGTCCTCAATTCAAATATCTCAATCGTCGTATTCAAATCGGTAAGTTCGACTATAGGTGCATTGTTAAATAAGAAATCTTGTGTGCCATGATTGGTCGATCCGTCCGGTGAAGGAGATAAACGATCACCATGAACGTCGAATACCTTCAAGCTGAAACCTCTTGGTGCGGAGGTGGTATCGGGAAGGATGAATGAAGGTTCATTGGCATATCTCCCTATACAGTCATAGGATTTGCCAGATCCTGAGAAAAGACCGTGGCGGAGGTATGGAGGAAGAGAGGGGTTGACGGTGAATGTTCCTTTGACGAATGCTAGGGATTTTACCTGAACGATGGATAGAGAATAAAAAACAGGTCGATCAATTCAGACACCATATTTCGGTCAAAGCTAGTTTGGTCTATACGAGTATCGTACTCACATGAGTACCTCTGAACTTATGTTGATGAGCATCGAAATTATGTCTCTGCATGTCATGTACCAATTCTCCTACTCGCAGGCTACAGATACAAACAAACCACAATGTCAACTCGAGTCCGTCCCTTGTCAACCATAATATAACCCGAAGTGACAGGACGACATCCTGATATACAGGCCACTCACATCTTCTCATCCTCATCTGGCTCAATCTTCTCAGTCTCGTCGGCATTCAGCCAATCCTCCGGTCCGGGGAGTTTGGTGGGTCCAACCACTTTTTCAGCGATGGACTGAACGGTGTCGTTGATAGCTTGCATGGTGCGTTGACGTGTTAGCACTTTACAATCAAGCTGGAAAGAAGCAAAGAGGAGATAGGAAATGAGGCTGATATGATACGATATAGATGCATGGTTATTGACTATAGATCGAGGTGTACTTTACCATTGAAAGCTAAGACAAGATACTGTAATGAGTACGAGCATCCATGAAGTCATGTTTACGCAATTCTCAAAGGCCGGTTACTAACTAGATCAATTCCAGCAAAATAGGAATTTACTGATAGGCTACCGCGTGTAAGCATTGTAGCTATGCATCGCAATGGAACATGGATATCTTCCACAAGCAATTCCCAATGGATTATCTTGCATCACCTCACTCTGTCAACATATAAGGCTAGAGCAAAGTCCTGCTTGACCTTGATGTGCGCGATTGATTGTCCGCTCAATCGTGTGAGAGCAGATGAGTGGTATGTCCAATTGAGATAAGGAGACGCATATTTCAATGCATCATGCAGTAATAATAAAACCCTCACTGTCTCGACCCAAGCATCGGCATCAGCCAGTCACCTCGGACCCTGCCTTCGATGTGAGGGGGATGAAGGGATGAAAAGGAGAGACAAACAGCATTCATGAAAATTCGCCACATCACATCACCCACCATCGTCCACTCCACATTTGAACGATTCCTACAACCCTCTTTCAGCTTCCTTCTTCTTTCCTTCGATATCACTTTCACGCTGACTCTCTGGACTGTCATCTCACCACCAATCCACAATGACATCCCTCGCATCATCCCCTCCGCCATCCTCACCACCCCTCGGTGCATCATCACCGCCTCCTGTTCCAATGACAATCGACTCACCCAACCTACCTCCACTTGAATCAGACCCAACTGAACCCAAAACCGCACCTAAAGCTAAATCCGGTAGTGGGAACAAGAAGAAACGTAAATCCAAGGCATTAGTAGAAGAAGTAGATGATGAGATCGGTGACCTTCTAGGAGAAGAAGAACTCAACACCCCCGGACCTTCAAACGGTAATGGTGGTAAAGGAAAAACACAAAAGGTCAAGAAGGAACAATCACAGGTGGATGAAGAGATGGATGAATTGCAAGATCAAGAAGTACAAGCAGAAGGGGAAGCAGGAGGAGGGTCATTCAAATGTGAATGGGGTGAATGTGATAATGTTAGTGGGACGCATGATAGGTTGATCGAACATGTTAAAGAAGGTGAGTTCCGGATTTCCCAACCCTTGATGGTGGTCAAGGACAAAGCAGAGAGAGATGATCAATGCTTTAGATCTGGATCTGTTCTCCTATCTTGACTTGACCGTGCTCTGTGTACGCACGCAAGAGATTGAGCTGACCTTGATACACTCCCCCTTCCTCATTCACAGACCACATAAACGCACTCAAAGACTCCTTCATCTGCGAATGGATCAACTGTCCCAGAACAGGTCAAAAGCAAGCTTCCCGACACTCTCTATCAACCCATATGAGGATGCATACCGGTGAAAGGCCATATGCCTGTACTTATGCAGGTAAGTGTGACGCCGACTCCTCTCCAATCATAACCTATTTATACTATCCCGGAGTAAGACTGCCTATACAATACCTTCAATCTCAGTGCTATATAGCTTATACCATGTTTACCTAAATTTATAGGCTGTCCCAAATCGTTCACTCGATCCGACGCATTACAGAAACACATCAAATCCCAACATCTCGAACGACCCGCTCCCCCTCCCAAACCTACTCCTACTCCCACCCAATCCGGTAAATCCTCTAAAGGTAAATCCAAATCGCGTCATCCTCCCATCGTCTCCACACCACTCACACGCGCACCTCTTGGAGTACCTCCTCCCTCAGATGAAGATTTGTTGCTAGATGAGGATTTGGCAGAGGTTTTACCTAGGATACGAAATAGGGATCATCTCAAACCCACAACCGATGAAGTAGAAGTTCTATCGTATCTTCGATCGATATTCCCTCGAGAGGTATTAGATCCCAAGGATCCTATACCTGAGTCTTTGGATGATCCACCGGCCGAATTGGGTGTACCGGAAGAAGCTCAATTACTTCAATCTATACCTGATCCGGACCTCCCCGGGGGAGAGTTAGATCTGCTGGGAAGGAGCGAATGGCAAGCTAGATATATAATGATCAAAGCTAGGTTGATGTTAGTGGAGGAAGAGAATAATATGAGGAGGTTGGAGTTGGTAAGGGAGTTTCAGAAGGATGGACATCCTGTGGATGTGGAACAGATGGTCTAGTAGATGTGCGAGAATGACGGAAACCCTCAACTCCCGTGAGAGACCTCATGGAAGAGAAATCATCAGAAGTCTCTGGATATATCTTTACCATCTATGTTGTATTATTCTCCTTCAGACTTACGCCATGTCGATTCAGACATTTGGTGGAACATGACATTATCAATGTGGTCGATCATGCATATGAATCAACCGACACATTCCTCTTCGCACGTCGTCCTCTGCCTCCCTCTGCTTATCGCCATACCTCCAGATAGAGTAGGGGGCGTTTGTTTTGCTCACCATCCTAATCACTACTGACAGCATCGAGAGAAAGGGAACAGGGAACGTACTTTGCTATCGTTGTCTGAAACGACCAAGTTCAATTTCGCTCTGTCCCTCCTTTTAGAACCGCTTGAGAAGATTGGTTTTGGTTCGCCCACATCCTTTAACTGACAACCCAAGTCTGGAATATC
This sequence comes from Kwoniella botswanensis, assembly GCF_036426115.1. NCBI lineage: Eukaryota > Fungi > Basidiomycota > Tremellomycetes > Tremellales > Cryptococcaceae > Kwoniella > Kwoniella botswanensis. The sequence goes on along the minus strand of NC_088599.1, from coordinate 13,510,191 downwards.
ACCAATCCAATCTATTGACATCGATTTGGACATCCTTCGATTCACCGACAATCATGTTCTCTCAAAGGATGCAGCGGAGATTCCTCCAATTCAATTCGATCCAATCCAATCTACCTTTAATGGTGGCGTCAATTACAGTAGCGGAGAACGTCAATTTCGTTCTTATGTGTTCTGTGCATCAGATAGGTCATTTGATCATGCAATTAACGGTCTCAAAGGATCAATCGAATCTCTTATCCAATGTATATATACTTCATATGGGGTGAAGCTCTTTCTTTCCCAGATATATCGATTCCCTTCAATCAATCAGTGATCTTTGATCGATCAATTCACCCTATCCTTCCCCTTTCTTCTACTCTCGTTGTGTTTTCCCACCTGTACACTCGTTACTCATTAATATAGTGTGACTCACTATACGCCTTTGATAGGATATAGTGATCTTCATCACATCATTCACATTAGTATATCAACAACAGTATTCAACATCCATACTACTGCTGTCACTCTTGTTTTGACTCTGTTAAACGATGTACCGGCTACCGTTCCTCGTCTTCCTGGCAATAACCTCAGCCGCCCCAGCCCCATCGAAGAGAAAGAACTGCTCCACCAAATCGCAAAGCACCGATACCGCTCCAGCAATTGTAGGTGCATTGCAACAGAACGAAAGCGCCGTGGTGCTTCCTACTGGGACAGAGGGAGTTACACCCTATATCTCCGGAACCGTACTTCCTGAATCGAAATCTGGCTCAGATGTAGTTATAGGTGCATGGGATAGAGGTGGATGGTCAGGTCGGAATAAACCACAATCTACTTCTGCAGGTACTGCTGCTCCTACTACTCCGCCAGCTACTGCCGCAGCATCAGCACCTACCTCTATCGCAAGTCAAGCTGCTCCACCTGCTTCTCAAGCGGTATCTTCTCCTGCTTCGCAGCCTGTCGCCCCAGCGTCAAGTCAAGTAATATCATCCCCGGCAGCCTCACCGATATCGGCTGCACCATCTAGCACCGCCGTATCCACCCCAACTTCCGGAGGAGGTGGCCAGACAGGTCTGGGGCTGGACGATACCTCCTGGTCCCAATTGACCAACGCACAAGGATTGGACTGGTACTGGAATTGGAGTTATAAGCCTTTCGAAGGAATGCAAGCTGAATTTGTAGCTTGCATATGGGGTGAGGTGATGGCTAATGAATTTATTGGATTGGGTACGGGCGGATTATCCCAGGGGGTTCAGTATGTGATGAGTTTCAATGAACGTGAGTCAGATTTCGATCTTACACCTACGGTATTGGAAAGAAAGGCTGATTTGTCTGCTTAGCGGATATGGGAGCGGATGTAGGAGGATCGAATATCCCTGATGTAGCCCATGCGGCGAGCTTGCATCAACAGTGGACAGCGAATGTTCCGGAGGGTGTGAAGATTGGTGCGCCGGCTGTAGCGAGAGGTGGTGATGTGAAATGGTTTACCGTGAGTGACAGACATCAGATTATGGACCCATAGTAGATGAGCAGCGAATGCTAGTAGAAATGGAAGATCTGCTGACGCTGTGTTTGGATTTGATCGGTAGCCCTGGGTAACCGCTTGTGGTGGTCAATGTAAATACGATTTCGTACCCATTCATTTTTACGGAGTAGTCGTTGAAGATTTGTTCGAATACATCAAGGTGAGTACCGTTTCACCTTATACGTCACACTGCATCTTATCCTATGATTTCGTATTTACTTTTGAAATTACTGTGTTATAGAGCTTCCCAACAGGTGGTAAACCTATCTGGGTGACAGAATTTGATTGTCAAGATTTCTCTACCGGAGAGGTATGCGATGAGAAGAAACAAACTGATTTTATGGATAGAGCTATAGCGTGGTTTAAAGGTGAGGGATCGGCATATGTAGAGAGATGGGCATGGTTCGGTGCTTTGCCTAAATTTTCTGAAACTACTTTTGGATTGTTGGATAAAGGGGGAGCGTTGAATGAGTTTGGTGCACATTATTTGAGTTTGTAAGCCTGTATATGTCTGGCCCCTCATCCTGGATGACCTGATGATACTCTACTTTGTTGTTTGACTGGATACGAGATTATCACTACATGTATGCATTTGTGACTTGACTTGACACCGAGGCTCATGTTTCAGTCACTTGCAGTTCTATCTTTAGACTCATCCTCCTGAGGAAGACCCATCGCCCATCTCCGAATCCACTCAATCCCACTTGTCCGGTCTGAGATCCTACCGAGTACACCGAGCACACCGAATACTGACAGCCCTACGATGACAATGGATGTTGACGATCATGACCGCGTCCAATTACAGCTTCATTGCAGCGGCATGACATACTTTAGTAATCGTGCCCAGAGCTAACATCGATATGGCCAAATCATTCCAAGACTGCGTCATACTCTTTGGGGATAGTCTGACAGAAAGACAGGATGTCCCACAAGCGTTGTTCGAGAGGATGTGTCGTGAGTGAATGTTCCTACTGATGACCCCATTGACCGGCCCACGCTCACGTACAAATCACTTATGAGCAGAAGCGTATGCAAGAAAGTTGGACATCCTAAATAGGGGATTTGGTGGATATACCACCACTGGGTGAGCATGTCTAGACGATAGTGCTTTTGGATATGAGCGCTGACCAAGACATGATACCTAGTTCTCTTCCTTTGTTCGAGAAGCTTTTTGCTAAGAAGGGAGACGATGCATCGAGAGTGAGACTGGTGACATTGTGGTTTGGTGAGTTATCTCTCACGACTTGACCAGCAGTGCACATTGATTAAAGCGTGAGATATTGTAGGAACAAATGATTCCGTACATTTCCCAAATCCTCGAGCTACCCATCCAGCCCAATTCAAGAAGAACTACGAAATAATACTTGATCATCTGACATCCCCTAACTCACCATATTCGATATCTCAGACTCCCGTACATATACTGCTGATCACTCCTCCTCCACCTTATCTGCCTCAGGTACCTCTACCGGCCAAATGGGTAAGATCGGAAGAGAGGTCATTAGAATTCGTAAATGCTGTTAGGGGGTTGGGCAGGGACTACAAAGCTAAAGAGAACGGGACTTGGAGCATAGAAGTATTGGACCTTTGGGAAGCTATGAAGGTGAAGGCTGGTGGATTAGGTGATGGACTCGGTCCGTTCTTTCAGTAAGCTCCCTTTTGCTGTTCCATGCTGGGAACATTAAACTGATATCGTCTTAGCGATGGATGTCATATGACCCCTGAGGGGTATGGAGTACTGTGGGAAGAATATAGGAAGATCGTGAAAGGTGCGTGGAAAGGCCATGGGCTGGATTGGGAGGATGAAGATGATCTACCAATGAGAGTGCCTTCGTGAGTTACCATACTTCTCGGGGCAGATATCGCTTCTTGGACATTGACGCTGAAGGATTGATCCTTGGGCTGCAGGGTGCGTACGATAGATCATACTCGACCTGACAGTGTCCTCGAGCTGCTGGGCCTACCGAGCTATAGATAAATGATAGACAAGCAACTCGTTCCGTGGATATATAGAATCCAATAATGTTATACAACCGCATTCCCTGATTTGACTCCCCACCTGTAATGATGATATCTTACAGACAGCCCACCTTCCCTTCATCCGGAGGAGGCCGATGCGGAAGATAGGAGATGTCCTGCAGCTCACCTTGTTTGTTTACCTTTCCCTTCTTCTAACCCCCTCTTACCCTATCTCCTGTCGCCCATCCTTATCTCCTGCCCCTCAGATATACCACACTGCAAGCCCCATTTAAATGGTCCACGAGCACATGTGCACAGACTAGACCCAAAAGAGTAAGAACCATCTCGGCAAAATCCATTCGGTCACATAGCGGTGGTCACCGATCATCGGATATGAGCGATAAATGAGTACATCTCTACAACCAATATATAAACCCCTATCTCCTCTTCTTCTCTCTACCATGCTCCTTCCTCCTGTTTATTCTATTCTCGTTACTCCATCTTCTTGAGCTATCAGCAATGGCAAAAGGACCTATCCATCTCCCCGTTCACTCGTCTGATCACTCTCCCGAGAGAGGATCAGCTAGACGATCATGGCCTCTCGTAGTACTTGGTCTGCTAGCTACGGCGGCAGTCATGTCCTCATGGCCTGTCGGTGTGAACCAGCTCTCCTCTAAGGTTAACTTACCTTCTTTCAAGGGTACTTCAGAGATGAGAAAGGGTACATGTGAACAAGCTGAGCCTATCTTGCCTGATGGGATCAATGTTACCAAAGTATGGGAGGATAAGGAAATTATCATCAAGCGATTACAGGAAGCTGTGGGTTTCCTCATACTTTTATCGTTTAAGATACAAGAGTGGCACTGACAAAGTATGGTTTGCAATGATAGATTAGGATACCTACACAGATGTACGACGAGATGGGTCCAGTAGACGAGGACCCAAGATGGAAGATCTTTGCTGAGTTCCATGACTGTGGGTGTTTCGGTTTACTGTTCCCATTGCCGCACATTGCTGATTTTGTTTGGTCCTTCATATATAAAGTCCTCGAAAGAACCTTCCCTAACGTGTAAGCTACCTTGGAATCGCTTCCCATGAAGCATCAGCTTACCATGCGATATAGCTACGAGCATGCCCAAGTCACGAAGACCGACTGGGCTTTAGTTTACGAGATTGAAGGTTCCGATTCGTCTTTGAAGCCGTTGATGCTCACTGCCCATCAAGGTGAGTAGAATAATTGGGATGACTGGTAGGGATTCATAACTCATACTGGTTGATCAGATGTCGTCCCGGTCCTTCCTGAGACTGTAAATCAATGGACCCATGATCCTTTTAGTGGTGATTATGACGGAACTTCGATTCATGGAAGAGGTTCGTCAGATACCAAAAGCAGTTTGATCGGTAAGTCGGCTCGCCGAGATCAGATGACACACCGAACAAAGAGGCTGACCATGAATGCTTCTTTCAGCTGTTATGTCTGCCCTTGAACATCTCTTTGGCACTACCGACTTCAAACCTCGAAGACCTATCATTCTCGCTTTCGGTTCAGACGAAGAAAGAGGTGGTCAGACTGGTGCACCTGCTATTGCTAAATATCTCTTGGAGAAGTACGGAAAGAACTCTATGTCTTTGTGAGTCAAATAAACTGGATCGTCATGTCCGCCTGTCCACCTGTCGAGCGTCAGCTGATATGGCTGCACCTTAATAGACTTATCGATGAGGGTAACGGTTTAGTCGAAACATGGGGTCAGCAATTTGCTACACCCGCCGTTGCTGAAAAGGGTCATGTAGATATCGGTTTAACCGTATCTACGTTGGGTGGACATTCATCTGTTCCACCTCCACACACTGCTATTGGCTTGATCTCGTTGTTGATCGCTCAACTCGAAGCTCATCCACACGAACCTACCATCTCCGCCAAATCGCCAATCTACGAGTTCATGACTTGTGCTGCTACTTTTGCCGAATCCATGCCAGCCAAGTTGAAAAAATTAGTCATCAAAGCTGAGAAAGGTAGTAAAAAAGCTTGGAAAGATCTCCCATTGGAAATTATCAGTACCGGTATGGATGGTAGTTCCCATGGTCCTGGTCAGGGTGATCCCCTCAGAAGTTTGTTGACCACTACTCAAGCGGTTGATATCATCAATGGTGGTCTGAAGGTCAATGCTTTGGTGAGTCCAACAGTCTCGCTTCTATCAAGAAATGTCATTGCTCCTATGCTAACTCAATGTTCAAATATAGCCTGAATCAGTAAAAGCCATCATCAACCATCGAATTAATGTTCTCTCCAACCATGTCGAACTTCAGTCCCGAATCGAGACACTCTTACTTCCAGTTGCAGAAACATACAATCTCACATTGAATGGATTTGACGGTACGACTGTTTTCTCTGGATCTCCTAATTCAAAGGTAGATTTGGATTTGGCATTTGGATATTTCACCGACCCCGCTCCTCACAGTCCCGTCACGCTCGATGATCCAGCTTGGAACGTCTTGGCTGGAACTTCCAGGGGTGTATGGGCTAGTAGGAAGGAGGTCAGTAAAGATGGAAAGATCGTAGAGTTGGAGAAAGGAAAAGATCTCGTCATGGCGCCATTTATGAGTACTGGTGTAAGTCATCTTCCCTCTATACTTGTTCTTCATATTCTGGTGTACGGCGAAAGTCAGATTGCTTATAGGATTGATCATATGTGCAGAACACCGATACTCGACGATACCTCGACCTCACGCCTAACATCTACCGATACAGGTACACTCCTATGTCGGGAGGTGCGGGTGCCCACACCATCAACGAATATTCGAATGCGAATGATTTGATCGAATTCACCAGGTTCTATCAGGCTATCATCCTCAATATGGATCAATCAGAGGAAGTAGCTTAGAATTAGGTATACTCGCATATGAGCTGTTGGGTGATATCGTTGTTTTTGGGTGTTAGAGGGAGATGTGTGGACCATTCTGTTAGAAGGTAAGAATGGGTCGTCTATGTCTGGAAATACTTCAGGGAAGTTGTACGATTGGACAAGCTGTTCAGTGGTCAAGATAATCAATAGACAGTACATGATTAGTTTTAGGCCTTGAGATGGAATAAATATAAGTTGATAAAATAACCTCAGTTAGGTGAAAATTGCAAATTATAATGCTTTCGGGTCGATTCTTGGGAAATTGCAACTGATGACTATCGTCATATGAATCTTGATTCTATTCTTATATGCATAATCGTGTATGGGGTATCAAGTATCTATATAATAATGGTTTACGATTCACTATCAATCGTGATTTGAGTATTTATTTTTGATTTTGGCTTGTTTTGCTGTTTTGATTTAATTGGAAAACACCTCCGAGCATCATATATGATTCGGATGTCCTTGATGGAATCGTCTTTGGACGATTTACCGCTTAAGCAACGGTGAAACCTGGATGGCCATATCCAAAACCGAACCCATCTCTACCCCTTGCACCATGATGGAAATGACATCCCATATGATGAGGAGGGAAATCATTCATGTCAGGAGGGGGTCCAGGTCTTCCAGCTGGGCCATATGCGCCATGTCCACGTCGGTGGTGGTGGTGTTCAGGCATACCAGGGAAATGACCACCTCTTCCTCTTCCTCTTCCGCCGAACCCACCTCTTCCTCTCATGTGACGGTGGTGAGGGAAGGGTGGTGGTGGTGGGATAGAGTCTGATTCAGATTCAGAAGCCGAAGTACTCTCAGAGGAAGATGATGATGCGATCTGTTGTTGATCTTCTTTCTCATCACTGTCTCCTTCTGGCTGAGACTTTTTCTCCTCATTGTGGTGAGGTTCAAGGTCATAACCAGGTTCATCTCGCTTGTGAGATCTATGACTATGATGGTGGTGTTGTCTCTCCCACCTTGATCCGGGTGGTGAATGAGCCCGAGCATGCCTGTGCTTGTGCTTGTGTTTGTGTTCTTTACCATGTCGGTGGTGAGGGTGAGGGGGTGGAGGACCAGACTCAAAAGGATGATCAGCATTTTGCGCTGCAAATCCTGGTGGCGGTGAAGGGCGTCGGCGGTCGGATCGACCGTGACCGTGACCATGTCCATGTCCATGGGGAGGAGGTCCAAAGAAATGATTGTCGAATTCCCCTTCTTGAACTGGTGGTGGGGGAGGTCTTCTTCCTGATGGACCACGTCTATATCCATGTTCATGACCATCATGCGGATGAGGACCAAAGAAATGGGAATCAAACCCAAAGTCATCTTCGAAGGGTGGTGGCGGGTGAGGCGGTCGCCCGTATGGACCATGCCTGGATCTATGCCCCAGTTCATGTCCATGGGGACCAAAACCAGGTGGAGGAGGTAGGAACATATGTTCACCTAGACCTCCTGGATGGAACGGGGAGTACCTACCACCGAAAGGAGGAGCGGGCATATGATGTCTTGGACCATGGTGACCATGACCATAACCATGACCATGACCATGGGGTCTTCGGTGTCCTCTTTCTGGTTGAGTACCTACCTCGGCATCAGACTCGGGATCTGAGATTCTCAATTGAGCAGTATTTTCGACTACCCGCAAGAAGTGTTCGTTAGCAGTGGCGACAATAGGCATTGAGAAGTAATGGGGGAACTCACCGATAGACTCAGCATCTGAAGAGTGGAGACTGATAATCTCATCATCTTGCTCGGTGGCAAAAGTGGCTTCTTCAGTTTGTCGTTTGGAGACTTCCTTTTCGTTCAATTGCATGTTCGTATCTGTATGTTCAGTATGGATGGAAATGTGAGTGAATGAGTATGTATGTAATGATGATTGCAATAGAATATGAAGATGAACTTTGAAGCTGGTCAAAAATTGCAGGTCTTATATACCTTGTTATGGAGCTGGACGCTTACGACCCGCAGTCGATCTTTTTCACATGTTGGCAAACACAGCTCTTCTGCGCAGTAGGACGACTCGCAATTACTCCATGGGTATGTGCAATCTTGAGAACGCTGATCATTCGTGCCTGATTGTGCTCTGATGCGATGGAGCTTTTGAGTTGAAGTGAGAGATATTACGATATGCGTGGTTGAATGAGACTGTGAAACGAGTCATGCCAATTGCAAAGCGATGGAGAGTTGCCCGACTCCTTATCTCCTCACAATCTACAAATATCGAATATCAAATCCCCACATTGACATTCACGTCAGCGTTCGGTGCTCTAGGTTCCTTTGATCACCGAGACTAAAAACAGATCCGGTTATTCGCTTTAACCGACCACTGGATAAAGCCGAAATGGGGGTCCCGCTTGCCTAACAGCCTCATTCTAGGTGCTTCCGCATGCCTTTCGATCAATTTTGATTCTTCCGGCGGTCTCATGGCAAGGATCCGCGTGCGAACACGGATGTTCTTTGGCCCTGAATGTCCTCATCTCACCAGAAAATGATAATTTCAAGCGAGCATATCCGTGTAGTTGGTGTATGATATCAGAGTATGCGTACTTGTACGACACCGTCTGCGTCTCTCTCCTCATCATCTTCCATCTCCCTGTTCATACTCCCACCCCCCTCTCTTCTGATATAGAATACATAGATAGATATATAGATAGATCTCTTTTGCGGATACCCCATCTTCCCCCATCTCTTTCATCTCAAGGAGTCTCCATTTTTCTCTCTTCCTTTTTGTTAAATTCTCACGTATAGTATAGAATAGGATAGAATCACGTAGACAATGATCAGATCAGTATTTCCATGCTCCAAGGTTCTCAACAGACCTCGAGTCTTACCTCGAGCTATCATATCCCCTTCCAGATTCACGACACCCTTGTTATCCCAAGTGAGGTTATACAACCACGAACCCTATCCAACTCCCAAACACGACTTGAAGTCCGTACCGTCGAAAGGAGATCATGCCGAGTCGAGGATCACCCCATATAAGAAAGGTAAAGTTTGGGTAGACGCCAAACATGCTATTCAAGATATCAAGAGTGGTGCTACGGTGTTATCAGCAGGTTTTGGATTGTGCGGTACAGCCGAAACTATCATTACCGCCATACATGAACGAAAGGATTTGCAGGATTTGATGGTCGTTAGTAATAATGCGGGAAATGCTGGTACAGCTGGATTATGTGAGTTGATTTCACTTTCTATAGTCTGCATTGGGCTTCAGCGTAGATGTTCAAGAGAGGAGAGTGTTATGTCAATTGGATGATTGTAGCCATTCAAGGCAACTGCCGCATCCTGCGCAGGTGCAGACGTCATTCGGGAGGTTTAGCTAATCTACTCGTGACGTTCCCCTTCTGACAGCCCCACTGGTCACTTCCGGACAAATCCAACGAATGATTCTCTCCTATCTCGGTACCAACAAAGGACTTATGGCCAACTACATCAACGGAAAGATATCCCTTGAACTTAGTCCTCAAGGAACGATCGCCGAGAGACTGAGAGCTGCTGGAGCAGGTATGCCAGGTATTTACACCAGAAGTGGTGTTGGTGAGTACATTCAAAGTCATTTGCAGCTTCTCAACCTGTTGACGATGCTAATTTTGGTTTGTTTCATTTAGGAACTTTCATCGAAACTGGTGGTATCCCTCGACGATTTTCCGCACCAGATTCAGAAGGCAAACAGACCGTAGTACAGGAAGGAGTGAAGAAGGAAGTCAGGGAGATTGACGGAAAAAAATATATCTTTGAACCTGCCATTCACGGTGATGTAGCTATTTTGAGAGCTTGGAAAGTCGACAGAGCCGGTAATTGTGTTTTCAGGTATGTGATCTACCATTCACACCAAGACTGTCTCGGATTCTCATAGAATCACAATCTGAGTCAAAGCTTATTCGTGATTGTAATCACAGGTACACTACAAAGGCCTTCGGTCCATTGGTTGCTAAGGCTGCTAAGTTGACCATCGTTGAGGTGGGTTGAGTTTTCTCTACCTTATACCATTCTTCACTATGTCCCACACATTGCCCAGTGACTGTGTCAGAACCATTGCTGATCATATGAAATGTATGTATTTAGGCCGAGAACATCGTCGAGATTGGTGAAATCGGAGCTATGGACATTGACTTACCTGGTATCTACGTCGATCGAATCGTCCCAGCAACAGTAGACAAACAGATCGAAATCAAGACTACAAGAGAAGAATCCGAAAACGTCTCTCCTTCTTCCGGCGATGAAGGTCACAAGTCTGAATCACCTCAAGTTGAAAAAGCCAAAGAAGCTAGGGAGAGAATTGCCAAGAGAGCTTCCAAAGAGCTTTACGATGGTGCATATGTCAATCTCGGTGTCGGTATTCCAGTTTTAGCTGCCAACTACTTACCTGAAGGTCAGAAAGTATGGATCCAATCGGAGAATGGTATTTTGGGTATGGGTCCTTATCCCCTCGAAGATGAGGTTGATGCGTGAGTATCCATCTTATACCAATACGTTGTGCGCATCATGATTGAGCATTAGTCGCTGACTTCTTATACTATGCAGCGATATCATCAATGCTGGTAAAGAAACTGTTACACTCGTACCCGGAGCTTCTGTTTTCGATTCATCAGAATCTTTCGGTATGATCAGAGGTGGACATGTAGACGTATCTATCTTGGGTGCTATGGAGGTTTCAGCCAATGGTGATCTTGTGAGTTGACTCCGGGATCACAAATCCCGATGGAAAGCTGACGACCATGTCATTCAGGCAAACTATATGATTCCCGGTAAACTTATCAAGGGTATGGGAGGGTGAGTAAATCATCACACCTGAATCTGTCTGTGATAAACTGATGAACTAATCATGCTGTGCCTCATAGTGCCATGGATTTAGTCTCCAATCCCGATAGTACCAAGATCGTAGTAGTCACCACCCACGTAGACAAACATGGTAAACCCAAAGTCTTAGAGAGCTGTTCATTACCCTTGACGGGTGTCGCCGTCGTCAGCCGAATCATCACCGACTTGGCCGTGTTCGATGTGGACAGAGCGAATAGCAATGGAGGTGGATTGACGTTAATTGAAGTCGCTGAGGGGGTGACAGTTGAGGAAGTTAAGGAGAAGACTGGCGCGAGCTTCAAAATTGCCAAGCATTTAGGTAGATTCTAAGCTTGGAGTTTGATTCTTTTATGGGTTTAGATAGATAGATAGAATATACTGTTCTTGGAATTTGTATTGAGCATTGATGCATTGAATGGATGAACGAATGGATCAATGGATAAACTGTATGGAGAAGCAATGTACTTGCATGATTTACGAAACAGATATCTTCACGCTTCGGATAAACAACGAATGAGTCATCGGGAAAAGGGTAAAAAAGTTGAGACTTTGTAATCAAACGCAATCAATTCACTTCTGTTACCTCTTCACTTCATCGATCATTCGCCTTATCTCCCTCCTTCAAACTCTATACCTTTCGCCCTCCTAATTCATCTTACCCACTCCGCCATACATCATCCAGGCGCTTCAGTCGAAGCGAGCTTGTGCATCTAGGTGAAAATGACTACTATTCCTCGACCCAACCTTTTCTCTCGAATATGGACGTTTTACACCACATCGCTGCGCGAGAGACCGCTACGTACCAAGATGGTCCAGAGTGGGGTACTATACATATCGGCTGACCTGGTCGCACAGCTGGGTATAGAAGGGAAATCGATAAGGCGGAGTATGGAAGGTGAACAAGGGGAGGAGGTCTATGATGTGAGTTCTCGTTTCATTTCACACCATCCCATCTTCAAATCACAAAAGACTATACGTCTGTCGTGTTGTAGCCATGAGCTGATCTGACGAATGTATCTGTGGAGCTTAGCCTATACGTACAGCAAGATTATCGATATGTGAGTGTCATCATCGTTTACTATCAAGTTGAATAGACAAACTGAGCCGGGGTATGGGTTATAGATGGATCTACAGTGTTCGCACCACTGGCTCATTATTGGTTGAATAACGTGGAACGTATAGCTCTATCATCCAAACTGAAGAGTGAGTCACTTCAGTCTCTCATCAATGAAACTATGGCTAATTGTCGGTGATCATGGGTAATAGCTCTCGTAGCTAAATTATCATTAGATATCTGCCTTTGGTCACCATTCGTCACTTTCATGTTTCCCACTTGTCTGGGTCTACTGGAGGGTAAGAGTATTGATGAAGTAAGGAAGAAGGTCGCTCATGTGAGTGTAAAATACTCCTTTCTATCGTTCAAATGGCATTAAGCTAATCAATAATGTCCAATTGTTCTGTTGGGATACAACAGGGCTGGTTTCCGACATGGCAAAAAGCTGTATGCGTTTTTGGACCCACTCAAATAATAAATTTCAGCTTGGTTCCTACTCAACATCGATTACTTACCGTCCAGTCGGTCGGTCTATGTTGGAATATCTTCCTGTCATGGCAAAATAATAGGAACAATAAATTATTGGCTGCTGCTCAAGAACATCTGTTGAATGCCCAAGAACATATGCTAGATATGGGTGTCAGGCCGGAACATGTGACTAGAGTGGAGTTGACAGAAGAAGAGGTTCGATCAAAACGGGATTTGGAATTGGCGGAGAAAGAGGTTGAAGATGCTGAGAAGAGGAGGAAGGGGTTGAAAGATCAGGCGGGAGAGATGGGCGTGGGAGTTAAGATGGCTTGGTCTTAATTCCAAATCTGGTGATTGGTCTGGTATTTATGAAGATCGGACATTGGACCACAAAAACGAAGCTGTCGAAGGAAAGCTGGATGTGTACTGTGAATTGAAGGTATTTCGTATCGACTGGACAAGATTTATTTGGGTCAGGTCATAATCAAAGAATCAGGATGAACAATTTCATATAACACAGCTTGTCTCACAGTGTAACAATCTTTGCGATCAAAACATGGATCAAAATGGTGAAAGATGGGTTATGGAATTTAGCGTGTCATATCCCATGAGAGTATGAAACATAGAACATGGATTATAAATTATAGAGACTAGATCGTAGAAAATAGACAATAGATTCATAGAATAATAGACTATCATATATAATACAAATAGACGTTGTAAGTCATGCAGACTATTAATGTTTCGTTCTATCACAAGCCCTTGTAGTGATCAACGACAACAGAGCACTCAAAACATCATGTATGATATGCGAAGGACATTATCATCCTCAACTGTATGTCATGCGAGCATGCAACACTTCCACGGCAGAGTTGACTCCACTGGTAATATCTCCAACGAAACGATCTCCTAATGCATCTCACCTTGGCTCATACCTACTACCATCCCCACCCCCAAACCCGTCGCCAGAGCGCTCTGTATCCCATTTGATGCAGGTCTGTCCCTACTCCTACTTAGCGGACAGATCTTCACTTTACCATTTTGCTCCGTCCAATTGCTTCTTTTCCCTGCCAAACCACCTTCAGGAGTGTACAATTCCTCCGGCGTCGAGTATACACTTCTTCTCTGTATTTCTTCTTCCTCTTCTTTCTCTTTGACCACATCCGATAGGTAAGTCACACAACTGGCATTACTTGGGGCCTTTTTATGATTATTCGGTGTCTGATTAGGAGAAGATATTGTCAGCTGACTGGGTGTACGTTTATGATAGTTCGGCTTATCATTGCTCAATTTGAGATCAGCTGATGTATCGTTGCGCTTGCTATCACCTTGCACTTGACTTTGTGCCACCTTACTTCCTTCTCCAGCTTGATCCATAATTGATGCAGGTAGGTCGTTGGTTATATAAGTAGTGGGCGTAGTAGGTGAGACTGGAATTTCAATCTTGGGTATCAACCTCCCACGAGTTCCTTCTTTGCCTCTCGGAGTACAGGCTCGGTCCTGATCTGCAAAGCCATTCCATCCATCTTCGAAATATTTTGCTCTCTGCAATTGTGTTCCGTCAGCGGGATCATGTCCAAATGAACTACAGGTATCCACAGATAATTTCGGCAAGGGGGTAACACAAGATTTGATAGCTTGAGTTGAACTTGCTGATCTTACAGCCATATTCAAGCTCTGCGAATCACTTCTTCCTCCATTGCCATCCACATAGGTTATTCCTGATAGGGAAATAAACTGGGATGGAGAGGAGGTCGTATGACTAGGTATATTCAATGATCCAGGTCTGTTTTGCCTTTCTTTTTGTATTACTTTCTCAGGAAGCTTTATGTGGGGGATGGGGAATTGCATAGGAGGTTGAGAGATGAATGAACTTCGTCGTAAGGAGGCAGCAGAGAAGGGATGAGGTGAAGGTAAATCCTCTCCTGACTCTTCTCCTTGGCCACTTTTATCTGAGGCGATCGGGGTTCGATAAGAAAGGGGACTGAAGGAAGTTACGATTGTAGGTAATTCTTGGGATGTGTCTCGTTGATTTTCAGTAAAAGATCGTCGAATTGGTATATCCTCCCAATCATCATCCAAAGTGCAGCCTTTAGGGATGTTGAGTGTATCTTCTTCCCCACCTACATTAATGCGCCTCATAGAAACTTTATCAGGTATACATAGAGACGATGAAGATCGTTGTTTGCCGAGATCGATACTACCAGGTTCCAAATGATCTACCATCCCCCCATGGGAAGCACGCTGAGGACGCAGCTCGGAAGATGTCTTGGCATTTTGGTTTAAGCTTGAACAGAAGGAATTCACTCTTGTATATTCATCGGGGGCCAGGGGATTAATGGATATACTTCGGATTGAAAGCCGTTTTTCCTCAAAATGCGGTTGCGCAATCTTAAACTGATCGCCAATTGAATTTGGTACTGATCGATCGTGTGAATCGGGTTCGACGTTGATTTGGATTTTACTGTTATTAACCAAAGTATTCTGGCTGTCCATCGGATCAGGAATAGGTGATTGACGATCATGGATGTTATGTGATCGATGATCTTCCCAACATAGATGGCAATGAGGGAATCTCGTTTCTTCCTTGGTGGGATCCCTTACTAACCCCTTATCTGTGGAAGTACAGGGTAACTCTGTGGATTGACGTTGGGATTTACGTCGGAATGATCCTTTTCTGAAAGGGGTGCGATGACGACGGTATAGGTAGGCTGAGAGAAAGAGGAGGGTGAAGAATATTATTGGGGAGGCAACGACGACTATAACACAGTGGCGTAGGGTACGTTAGCTTACTACTATGAGCTTACTACTATGTGTCCGGATGATGTCAAGGGTGGAAACGGACGTACTAGCGATTTTCACTGTATCGTTGACCATTTTCCTTTTTTCACGGTCGATTCACTACCTTTCTATTTTTCTATATGTGATTATCCTGATTTTAGCAGCGGGATACCGATGATATGTATATGTTGCAGATACGCATATAACAAATGTTTATCGAGAGAAATTGGACAGATATCTTGTTTGCGAAGAGATGTTCCTCGGGAACTTTGGCTACCTCTGGGTTATCATCTTTGACCATGGCATACCTTTCATCTCATCCCATCTGGCTAATACCGTATCAGATCTGTGACAAGGCTATGCATAAAGGACTGATCAATTCAATCTTAAAGGAGATTGGAAATCCCATCAACAGTAGATGGTGTGATGGTGCCACATCCATCTCTGACACGTGGATCAGATCGCGTCTCTGTACGTTAACGTTGTTGTCAGGTCTGTGCTCCGTAATGTAGAAGATTGTTAACATCACAAGAATTGAACTTCATCCCGGCTTCATACCTTCCTGATCCCCTATCGAAATCCAAAGCTTAGCGAGGCCCTGATTACCTGTTCAGATCCAGGCGGATAGCATCGCGCTCATGTCCAGTCCTTCCTCTCCAGCTGGACCTTCTGGTCAACATGCCATGAAGCGTGTCGTCCATTCCAAGCACTCTTCAAAGACCAAGATGGAGAAGTGTGAGTATGAGTATCCCTCCTTGCATGGATCGCACTTGTTCATTCCTGTATAGCGAAGAAAGATAAGCTGATGTCTGATGCCCTCAAAAGTCACCTTCACCCTGGGGAAATTAGATGCAGGAATGGTACGTTCATCCAATCTAGTACATCTCACTTCGTAACAAGCTGACTGTCCATCTTCCCTAGGCTATCTTACTAGGACCCAACGCCCATCTCTTAGAATTCCCATCACTACTGCTTCCCACTCCATCTCCCGGTGCGCCCCCTCTAGGTCCAGGATCCATCCTTACCATAACAGTATCTCGAGACGTCAGCGCCGAACTAGCCGCTCAACAACATTTTCATGACCTTCAAACCGAGATATTATCAACATTCTCAACTCCACCTTCGTCGCCTGTGCTTAAGCTCAGGAACGTAACGCAAACTTCGGTATGTGTCGAATGGGAAAAGCTCAACATCGGTTCAGCCGCTTGGAGAGGGTTGGAGATGTATAGGAATGGTCAGAGGTGGGGTAGAGTAGGAGGTGATTTCGGTCAGGGAAAGAAGGAGAAGAGAGAATGGAAAACTGGCGGATTACAGTCTGGGGAGGAATATACTTTCCAACTTGTTTTGTGAGTATAACGTTATCTTGGTGGTTGATCGCAATACTGATCTGGATGCTGACTTGTATTGTAGGAAGACAACAGCTGGTACTTACCCTTCTAATCTCATAAGAGTTAGAACACATACTATGGAGTGAGTTGAGTAGTGCCTACTGAGATCATCAACTGATAACTGACATATCGTATGTAGCAATCTTACGGGTCTGCTCATTCACTTTGGTCCCATTCATCCACCCCAACTGCTCTCTCAGCTCAGAGAAGGGCTTCAACAGATTGGTGCACGAGAATCACCTACCGTCGCGCTCGATACGACTCATTTCGTGTGTACCACTCCTATAGTGGGAGGTGACGAATCAGGTAGAGGAGGTCAGATAGATCCAGAATATCAAGAAGCCGCTAGGATGAATTTGCCTGTTGTTGGTCCAGGCTGGTTAATGGCCGTAGCAGCAGAACGAAAGTGAGTTGTCATTTCAGGAAGCACGCACAGACTGAACCGACTCATGCATCACAGACTTGTACCTATATCAAATTACCTCTTACCATCACTTCCACAAGCATCGACCAACACATCCGATCCAGCACCTTTCAGACGACCATCACCTCAGAAACGATCCTCTCTCCCATTCACTTCTTCCTCACCCACTTCACCTCATCACGAGAACCCCGAGGAGATCCGCCGATCACCTAGTCCTGAGACTATAGCGAGAATGAGCATGCACGCTTCCTCGACTCGACCTAATGTGTCAAGGAATGGATCAATGGAAGGACGGAGAAGTAGGGAGATGAGTCTTGATGTAGATACGGGTCGACCAAGGAGTCCTAAACCTGAAGCTGACGGGAAACTCGATCGGTAAGCTGATACCCTCATCTAGTGCTTCAGTACGGTAGCTTACAAATGATGGACGTGATCAGTGGTTTCAAATTCCCATTGTCTAGTAGTGTTTCCAACTCTCCTGCACAATCACCTACCACAAGTGATCCCCGTCGATCTTCCTCTCCGTCAAAAAGAGCGACTGCCCCTGTTGTCCCTTCGGTACAAGAAATACATTCCAAAGAAGGTGAACAAAGTACCCAACCCACCATCGAAGAAGCTACCCCAAGATCGAAACAGACGTCTTTACCTACGATCGAAGATGTACCTAAAACCTCTGAACAAACCGTCCAACCTACGGTGGATCCTGTCGGGGGCGGTGCGGTAGTTGATGCCATTCCCGAACCATCAGGACCAACAGCAGAAACTGGTCCCCCCCGCAAATCGGAAGCCGAAGACGAGGTGGAGAAGGTGGAAGTACCCGTAATTACCCCTGTAGGAGAATCGACAAGTATAACCGAGGCGACACCAGCCATTGTAGAGGAACCTTCCGAGATACCTCAAGTTAGCACGGCATCTGGACCACCTCCAGTTGTGGACGAAGAAGCTGCTCCTACCAACGTAAATGCCAAAGCCTCAACAATCGACGAAGCAGTAGCCAACTTTGAGTCAGCTATCGCCAAGACACCCGAACCAGAGAGTATAGCTGAACCGTCGAAAGTTGATAGTCCAGTGATCAAAGCTTCAGAAGAACCCAAGTTAGAAAGAGTAGAAGATAAAGCTGTACCTGCTGCTGCCATTCCAGTTGATTTGTCCACTCAAAGGAATGAACCTGAAAATGCAAATGCAACGAAAGGTTCGAACGCTGTTACGCCTGAACCGTCATCTACCACGACTCCTCGGCCGGAAGTCGGCGCTGAAGGAGTATCGACGTCTTCTTCGAGCAAGAACAAGAAAAAGAAGAACAAGAAGAAGAAATCATCTGCATCTACATCTGGTCTCACGCCCGCTTCGTCTAACCCAGGAACAGGAAGGAATACACCCACATCGGATCCAGTTGAGGAAGGAGATGAGGGAATGGACGAGATTGATCTTAGTTGATTTGATTATAGATGGATAATTACAGTATGCACGTTTGATTGGTTGCCACGTCGATCGGAAACAATCGCGAAACTACGAAGATGTGTGAAGTTTGAATTGTGTATGTGGAAAGGATTGCTTGTATGTGGTCATGTGCCTTGAAACTCGTCCTTACTCCTTTGTCCAAAAAGCACAGACTCTTGATTTGTCTCTGAGTACAAACTTACCATCATAAACCAATGGGAAGAGAACCTCAACACAAGTGTGTCACAATACTGACTGGACGATTGGTCCGGCCCAGACTTGACTGGGCGTGAGCAAAGGACGGGGTTCTGTGGATGAACGAACTTTGGTGAAAGGGATGATGGTCAATCGTTTTCTGATTGCGTTTGATCCCTTGTAAGAGCAATACCATGAGTGGCCATTTCTGTGTATACTTATATGTATGCGATGCTAGATACTAACAAAATCCTTTACATGTTCATGAAACTGATTATCATACTTGCTTTCTTCATTTGATCCATTTGACACTGGTGTCATCTTCTACGACTAGGTGAACGGCCATCATGTCGGACGATACCAACAACGATGCTCCTCCTCACACTACGATAGATGATTGTGATGTCAATTGGCAATATATGGGAGATACTTGGGGGACGAACCATACTGGTGAGTCATACCTCAAAATCTACATCTAGACACAACATTCTGTGGATACAGGATGGCTGACTTGATGAGGTATAGATGATCCACTGGTAGGAGACTATCATCATGGTACATTCACCAGTACTACCATCCACAGAGCTTCCGCGAGATTATGTTGGACTGGAACCAATGCTGAGATCTTGGGAGCTAAGCGTAACAAGTGAGCTGCAATTCATTCTTTCTGGGTTCAACGTACTGATTATTCCTGTTGATATCTTTATAGTCATGCACTGTACACTGTAACAGTCGATAATGGAGAGATCGAATGGTTAAATGGATATAGTGAAAAGGCTCAGATCCAAGCTACACTGTATAAAACCGAAGGATTAGAATGGGGTAATCATCAGATTACTTTGACTAGTATGCCTAAAACGAATATGACGGCAAAAGATCATATTTGGTTTGATATTGATTATGCCGAGATTGACGGTTGGCCGTGAGTGATATCTAGCCTTACAAACAATCCACTACACCAAGAAGATTGACGAAATGACCCGGGTTTGTTTTGGGTGTCCTTGTAGTATCGATTGTAAAGATCTACCTGAGAATACCGTCTTACCTCCAACTGGAACTATTGCACCTGCACTGTCTACGACCTACCCCGCTTCCAATGCCACGCCTGCCAATTCAACTGAAACGGGTACTGGTAATTCAACAAGTAGTACTATATCATCTTTCCACACCAACTCTACCGCGACACTTATCAAAGCTCCATTGGCAACGTCGAACGGTACGGCGACTTTAGCCAATTCGACGGCTGTGATCAGTCCTACTACAACCATCAGGATGAGTTCACCGTCTTCTTCTGTCCAAGCGTCTGGAGTGTCTAGGTGAGTTATCCAATATTTCATGCAATATACTGTACAAGTAATTTCAAGTGCTGAATAAAATGATTATAGCAACTCCACTACAACTTCTTCTGGAGCTTCCAGCTTGACTCATTCACGCATATCGAATGGGATTCATTGTCAATTAGCTTTGATCGGTATGGTGGGTATCTATCTCTTCAAGTGGATCTTTTAAATACCTATATAGATCTGGAGACATACTATACATTGTGATCTCGTTCATACCCTTATTTTTTCCCTTCGTGGTTTCTGATCTTCAAAATGGATGCTCTGTGAGCTGGACCTTATATAGTTCTTTCAGTCTTTATAGTAACTTCTTTTCTACCTCTTATGAATGCTTTTTATGTACTCAGTACATCGTCCCGGCTGATCCGACTTGAGATTGAGCACGGATCTCTGCCACGTGGATTGGTGAGGTGACGTGCCTGAACGCTTTATTGTCAAGTTAAAATGGAATAAACGAGTCAGAAAAACCAAAAGCAAAGTGCAGCAGGGTGACAGAATGAGATGGAATGCAAATATGAGCTGTCGACTTTCCAACATATAACACAAACAACAAAGCCAAAAAAAAAGGACACCTCTATCACAGAGATCATAAGGACCCAATTGTGACCTGCTAACCCCTCAGAAGGTATACGATATGTCATCTGGTTCTACACCTACTACCGCTACTCCCGAAGAACTATATAGGAATTCACCGGATGGAAACTTTCCGTGGGTGGTTCAGAAATATGGAGGTACTTCAGTGGGAAAGAGTCTAGACAGTATCACCAAAATAGTAGAGTAAGTGCATCTCCTTATATCTTACTCACCTATTTTAATATTGGGCTAAACCTGACCTATTTTCTCTCTTTTTTGCTTTTGTGCAGATCGTATATCTCGAACAAAACCAATGTCGCAATAGTCTGCTCAGCTCGATCGTCACATACAAAAGCATTGGGAACTACCAACCTCCTCTTACAAGCCTCGAGAGAAGCTCTAGCTCCTCCTTCAAGTTCATCTTTATCTGAAAAATCAGGAAGTACCACACCCTTCTTTCCTAAGAGGGTTGGATCAGGTTTCTTCGGTAAAGATGCATTGTCATCATCTATCTCATCCCTCACTCAATTAGATCTGAACAATACGAGATCTTCTTCACCTTCTCCATTTACATCTTCGTCAAACCGATCGAGAACTCCACCCAAGTCACCTACAGCTCAGGAAGATGAGCCAAACGAGGAAGAAGAGGGGTTCCACAAGACGGTTGATCTCATTAAGAAAGGACACTTGGAAGCTGCTAGGAATAGTCTGAAAGCTGGACCGTTGAGGGATGAATTGGAAGAGGAGATCGAAAGGGATTGCGAGAGCTTGAGAGGTTTCTTATATGCTGCTCAAGTGAGTGAACGACATCATTTCGTATTAGGTTCCTTTGGAAATCAGGATAATTGGCTAATTTAGATTGTATTCATAGATAATAGATGAGATCAGTCCGAGAAGTCAAGATTCCATTGTTGGTACAGGTGAGAGATTAGCTTGTAAAATAGTAGCAGCAGCTTTGAGGGATAGAGTGAGTTATCGTTCTCAACTGACTTGGACATTAGGCTGATTGAGCTGTATTTGTGTACAGGGAGTGGATTCAGAATTGGTCGTATTGGATAACATAGTCGACTCATCTTTCGCTGCTGTCGGAGGGGATGCTGCGCTCACTGCAGCAGGTGATCAAGGTGTTGCTCAATTAGGTCAGGATTTCTATGATCACCTTGCTGTGAAATTGGGTGAGAGGTTGAAGGAATGTGGACAGAGAGTACCAGTGGTTACCGGTGAGTGCTTCTTTCATTATGATCCTGAATCAAAACCCAAATCATATCTGTTCATCACTCCTTTACCTATCTATTCTCATTCAGATGTTTATGTATACTGATAATTCATTTGTTGTTTTAGGTTATTTCGGTCCAGTCCCAGGCTCACTCCTCGCCCAAATTGGTCGAGGCTACACCGACCTCTGTGCCGCATTATGTGCCGTAGGATTAAAAGCATCCGAATTGCAAGTATGGAAAGAAGTAGATGGTATATTCACTGCCGATCCTCGTAAAGTCAAATCAGCAAGATTGGTTCCAATCATCACTCCTGACGAAGCGGCCGAATTGACTTATTACGGTTCAGAGGTAATTCACCCATTTACGATGGAACAAGTTATAAGAGCTAGAATACCAATCAGAATAAAAAATGTAGAAAACCCTTCGGGGGGCGGAACGATCATTTATCCTGATGAGAGTTTCCCAAGAAGTTTGCAAACTGAGAAACCACCCCAGGCGGAATTGACTATAGAAGAAAGGATGCCCACGGCTGTTACAATCAAGGATAGTATTATAGTCTTGAATATACATTCTAATAGGAAGACTTTATCACATGGATTTTTGGCGAGGATATTTGGAACGTTGGATAGAGCTGGGGTTGTTGTAGATTTGATTTCTACGAGTGAAGTTCATGTGAGTGTATACTATATTCGAGTTCTTGTTTAGTACGTATCGACGACTAATGAGGTGATTGTTTCGTGTAGGTCTCAATGGCAATGCAATCTTTCACTCACCGACATCGACTCACCCGACTATTATCTGACCTAGAGAAGATTGGTGATGTTTCTGTATCGAAGGAAATGGCAATTCTGTCATTGGTAGGAAGGAATATGCGGAACGCAATTGGATCTGCAGGAGCGATGTTCACTGCTTTGGCTAAAGCTGGAGTAAATATCGAGATGATCTCTCAAGGTGCTAGTGAGATCAATATCTCATGTGGTGAGTTTGATTGACTACTATGTTCTGCTTAATCGAACAAACAATAATACATGATATAGGACATAGCTGATGCTCTTTTGTTACCTTAGTTATCGAAGAGAAAGACGCCATCAAAGCGCTGAATGTCATCCATGATTCGTGTTTGACTTACCCACCTTCGCCTGCCAGATTCTCTGAGGGACTACAGCTGAAGGCTTAGGATGGATCGACAGTAATATAGATCAGACCGATTGGGGATTTAATTGGGATGAAAACGGAAGACAGAGACAAAAAGAAAGAATTGAACATCTTATTCTGGTCAAAAACCAAATAGAAAATCGAGGTAAAAACTCCTTGTTAATTCTTATGTAGATAGACATAGACATCAAAACATCTATCATTCATCATGCATCCAACATGCATTGCTATACCATAGCATAAAACCCAAATTGATGTATACAAAATGAAAGTTTGAAGACTGAAGAAAGAAGGTATATCGATAGAACAGTGAAGGGCGTGTTTAGTCACCACTAAGATAGTGGGCTAAGCTGAGCCTATCTAATCTGAATAGGCCCTGTGGTCACCATGTGATGTGCTAAACCTAATCGTCGAACTTGATCGAATGAGTAGCCAAGGTGATTTCGCCACCCACGTAACTCTGCGAATCGAACCCAACGAGTCAGTTGATATCCTTCTTGGCAAGGTCCGCAGAGCTCAAAGCTCGAGGAGAAACAGGACGACTCACCCCTCTTTTCTTCTTGTTCTTCTCCTTCCTGAATCCTGCACCTCTAGTTACAATCAGATCCCTCGAAGCTCTCGCCCCGTAGTCATTTGGATTGGCACCCGCAGCTTCCTACATGAGGGTAAATCACAAGTCGTTAGCACACCTAATGGTCACTTGGCATGGGAGATCCACTTCTTTTCTCAATGTCTGATCGCGTTCTCTTGTCGATACAGACGGGATGTGATAGATTCCACTTACCCTAGCAGCAAATGAATTATCTTTCAAACCATCGTGATGATATGTTACATTATCCATTTTGATCCTTTCGAACCTCTGTCCCTGAATTCTCTGCTTCTTTCCACTTCCTGTAGGCGTACCCGCAGCGGAACTACCGGGCGTGTCGAAATTCTGCGCTCGGGAAGGATGGTGGTGGTGATGGTGAGCAGGAGTAGTAGTGGTTGAAGTGGATGTTATAGCTTCTGTACCATCTTCAAGCTTCCTTTTCTTCGTGGTCACGACTGTTACTGCTGGAGTTGATTCTGAATCAGATTCTGACTCGGATTCAGAGGATGACGAAGAATCAGAGGAAGAAGATGATGAGCTTGACGAGGAGGAAGATGAAGATGAAGATGATGATGAAGAGGCGGAAGGAGCTTTTCTCTTTTGTCCAATAACCGGTTTAGCCTCTTCTTTCTCTGATTCTGATTCACTATCTGAAGAAGATAACGATGACGAAGAGTCAGAATCGGATTCGGATTCGGAATCACTAGACTCAGAATCTGATTCGGACCCAGATTCAGACTCAGAAGCTTCAACATCTAAGAATTTCTTGACGCTCTTCTCGCTGTCATTCTCTTCTGATTCACTATCACTTTCAGATGATGAAGAGGAACTGTCGGAATCGCTATCCGAGCCAGAGCTGGAGGAGGATGATGAGGAAGAGGAAGAGGAAGAAGAAGACTTGGCGGGAGCGGGTGAATCTCCCTTGAGAGTCACGCTGGACAATGCTGAGGCAGGCTCCGGCTTGGCGGAAGATGAGGAAGATGAGGATTTAGAGGTAGAGGAAGATGACGATGAAGACGAAGAGCTTGAACTTGAACTTGAGCTGGAGTTTGAAGAAGACGAATCCGATTCTGAGCCGGACTCAGACTCGGATTCCGATTCATGAGAGGAGGAAGAAGAGCTTGAGCTTGATCCGGAGGAAGATGCAGGAAGAGGCACAGCAGCTAAACCATCTCGTCAGCTTGATCTTATGTTCACCTTCAACTCTAGTAATGAGCTGACATACCAGCTACCTTGACATTTTTCTTTCCCTCATCTTCACTCTCACTCTCACTCTCACTCTCTGAGCTCGATGATTCCGAGGAAGAAGAGGACATCTCGACATCTTCGTTCCTGATGTGGATGTCAGCTACATCTCTTGTGGACATTGAGGCAATCAGAGGAGGATAGCTCACTTAATTTGCGAAGCATTCCAAACAGCTTCCAATTTACCTTGCTCCCCAGCTTTCACACCTGATTCCTTCTCCAACGCTTTGACGGTTTTGGTGAATCCCCGTTTAACGAGGTAAGCCAGGACGGCTGCGTCGAGATCTATAAGGAATGACAGTAAGCTTGTGCTTCCTCTGAGCTGGAGAGATTGAAATCGAGCTCACCTTTCTGCGACATTTGGAGGTGTATATACTACTGGTGAGCTGATGGCAGCAGACTGAGAGGAATGAAGGATAATGTAGGTTGTACAGTCGAATCGCAGTTCAGATTCTTGTCTGAAGTTGAAAATATTTACTCGGGTGGAGGCGATTTGCACCAGACAGACGGTGAAGCCCGCTTTGGGTTATCACTTATTATCTCAAGGGTATTTTATTCTATTTTATCCATGACATATGGACTTCCAAGGAGATGATCTAATCTCCGCCCTCAAAGGTAAGGGGTACCTGAGCGTGTTCTTGGCCCCGTACGCCGTAATGAGATGAGATAATAACAACCCACTCTACTCTAGTCAGTCATCTGCCGGAAGACATCGCTTTGTTACCTTGATTTCACTCTTGCCTGGTATCCACTTCAGCCGCTTGACCTCACCACCACCATGCCTTTCGGATTCTCGCACGGTCCACTGGTCTCTCTGGCCAACTCGGCTATATGCAGCTTCTTCAGACAGATCGAGGTGTACGGAGCGGAGAACGTACCGGATCATGGACCTATAATCTTGTGAGCGCCGTGTCATGTCTTCGTATCAGCTCCGCATTTCTCCTCTCTCAAGGTGGAATATTGAACTGATTTTTTCTCGGGTTATGTACAGTGCCTCATCGCACGCTAATATGGCTTTGGACGTGAGCTATCCACTGCGAGATCACTGACTCAAGATAGATTAGCTGATATGAGTATGTAGCCCGCGGTGTTGAGTAATACGATACCTCATGGGCATTTTCTACATTACTGGGTAAGCTGGAAGTCATCCCATGTTCTTGATAATGGACCTAGCTCATCTTATTTATCGATGCGATGTAGGTCAAAGACTCGTTATTCAAGAATCCAGCTGTCGGAGCGTTGCTAAGGAATGCCGGAAATATTGGTACGTCTTCATCATGCCGTCCAACTCATCTTCGACCAAAAGTAAACCTAGAAGCTGATATATGAAATGTTGACAATATAGCCGTCGATAGGAAGACGAAGAATAACCAGATGTTATTTAGAGGTACATTCGAAGGTATGTGAAGTCAAGGCTCTACCGTCTTCTTTCTCACTTTCATATATGTCCTCGCAGACACATACCTCGATAAAGCTTCACACAAGATCACGACTTGCGAGCAGATTGTGCTGACACAGATATTTGCCGTTCGTAGCCCTAGCTCTAGGTGAAAGTATAGGAGTATTTCCCGAAGGTACTTCTCATACCGAACCGCATATGATCCCTCTGAAAGACGGTACTTCCTGGGCGGCATTGGAATATGTCAGATACCTGAAGGGAACAGAGGAGAATGCTGGGCCGAAGAAGGGTAGGAAAGCCGTGGTGATTCCTGTGGGAATCGCTTATGTCGATAAGAGGAAATATAGGAGTAGAGTTGTGGTGCAGTGAGTTTTGCTCTTATTGAATGATCAGGATATCGTACCACCCGTACCAGACATTTCTGCTCACGAGAGGCTGGCTGAGATGATTGTGCGATTTCAGCTACGGCGAACCGATATCTATGGACCAGTTTGAAGCCCAATTCCTCTCTGAACAAGAAGGTGAAAGTAAATTAGCTGTTAAACGGTTGACCTGGATGATCGATATTGAGCTGAAGAAAATGACGGTCAATGCACCTGACTGGTAAGCTGGAAATCGGATCCCTGGTGAACGGACCTGGGGACAGCAGCTGACACTCCGTGATGTAGGGATACCGCATTCGCCGCGCAAATGGCTAGGGAATTACTGTGGGTTCGCCAAGATGACTTGGCCTTGAAAGATTACGTGCAAGTGTCCCAGACGTGAGTATCAGCTGTTTTCTTTTCTTTTTTGCATCCCTCGATCATCAAGATCTCAACGAGGTAGGTATACAAAGCTAAGCTGAAGTGTTCACCCTGCAGTCTCGTTGATCTATTTACCACACCCACCGAATCCATCCAATCTTTAAAAACACTCTTAGCAACCTATCATCGACTCCTTACTTCTTCCCGATTATCAAACTCCGTCTTATACGGTATATCATTATCATCCACCTTGGATCCCTCCATACCCGTTTCTTTACCTAATCGATTTTCGACCCTGTTCTACTTCATCAAAGACACACTCATCGTTTTGTTCCATCTGCCATTCTTCATCGTACCGATGTTGATCCACATCCCGATCTACGTTGTAGGATACCTCGGAGCAAGTCTGGTAGAGGAAGAATTGGAAACTCAGGCTCAGATGAAAGTTGTTTTTGGCCTGTTACTAAGCTTGATCACTTACCCTATACTCTTCTTCGTACTTTGGTCGGTGTTGAAGGGTCTGGCCCTCGGAGTGGTACTTGCTGCTGTGACCGTGTGGGGATTGGGAAGGTATCATGGTGCGTTGATTGATGAGAATTATAATGCGTGAGTGAACTCTATCTCATGAACTCTATCTCTTGCAACCGACGTCATCATCGGCAACAGGTATATGCCATCATTATCATATTATCATTCATCGAGCTGTGACTACGCTTCAAAGTGTTTGCAGCTGATACTAATCTATTTGATACCGCAGTATGAAACGACTCATCGCATCTTGGCGACTCCTCATCGGCATTTGGACCCCACGCACGTCCGAATTCCCTTTACCCTCTTTCCTTGAATCGTATAAATCATTCGCACCTGACCCACCTAAAGTCGCTGGACTACCACCAACGACCAAACCTGAGAAATACGTCAAACCTAAAAAGTTACCTTCGAGGGTATTGGTCAAGCACGTTTTGAGAACTAGACTCGAAGCCGCCAAACAACTTGCTAAAGTCCTATTAGAGCTGGAAGCGAGAGATGAACAGGTGAATGCATCTTTCTGGCTTGCTGAGGAATTCAGTGGACAGGTATTGGAAGTACCGGAAGACGAAAAAGGTCTCAATGAGTGGGAGAGGAATTTACCCCGAGCGAGAAGGAGTGGGAAAGAGGTTGTTGGATTTTTAAGAGGCAGAGGTGCGAGGTTGGGAATCAATAGGGATGAGGAAGGACATTGGGTGGGGAGTAGTGGAGGTGAAGGAGAACCGGAGAGTGATGTTTGATAAGAAGAAAAGATGGGAATATATGTCAGATGATTTGTTATAAGACGTCTTTGTATACGGTTGTTTGCTGAGATGAGAATGAAATGGATAGATAAGATTAAACGTTGAATGCCACATTGTCCGATGAACGTGCTCGGCCATGCTGATGGGGTTGCTCGGACTTCGGACCGAACTGTCATTGTGTGTAGTATTAGTGCAGATTGTAGGTGAGTTACCGACGGACATCATGTTCAGCGACCAGCCTCAGACTGCATGACTTAGTTTGCTTCGGCTGACTGAGAACGTTTACCTACTGGAAGACCACGCATGCGATTGATCTCTAGGTTGCGCTGCACAATCTTATGGGGTATATTATGATGTGATGTTATGTCATGACGCGAGAGACTCGGGAAGGCAAAGTTCTCGGTTGTTTTGACTTTTATTTTTATCTTTGGTGATTTTCCTTGCAGCATCGCTGGATCAGTCAAAAATAGAATAAAATTCGAACGTGCTTCAGCTTGTACGATTGTTCAGTCGAACCAAAGTGAACATTATTGAGCTCTTTGCATTGCATTGTATATTCCACTGTATCATAGTAGAATTGACTGTAAATACATACTTTTACACTTGCATCATTGGAAGACCCACAAAGGATAGGATATTTCTTTGATTCAATAGGAGACAGGTGGGTGTATATCATATAAATTACGGAACTCGTATCGATCTTGTTACAATTCGACAATCACTGCAATCGCATCTGCATCTTCCATATCGACAGAATGTCCCAAGTCACTCCCACACAGATACCTATACCAATACCGTTTAGACAACCTGGGGATATAGAATGTTGGGGACATAGAGGAGCTTCTGCCCATCTACCTGAAAATACGTGAGTGAACACTTTGTGCACTGACCAATAAGATGTAACGTAGTACTGATTGATGGATATGGGAATTGCAGATTGGCAAGTTTTAGAGCTGCTATAAAAGAGGGTTGTGATGGTATTGAATCTGGTAAGATTACAATTCACATCTACATCTACTTGACGATAAAGTCATAAAACCATATTCAATACACATTCGACTTTCTCTCTTTCTCTGTTCGTATGATCTGACTAATATGTCTTGATTCGTCTCTGTCGGTAGACGTCCACGCTACGTCCGACGGGGTGATATTGATGTTTCATGATCCGACATTGGATCGAACGACTACGGGCAAAGGGTTGATCAAAAATCAGCCGTGGAAAGGTGTGATCGAGTGAGTCGACCTCAACCTTCAACTTTCTTAGCCAAAGGAAAAGAGGAAATGCTGATCATTGTAAGAAAGACACGTACGAACGACCAAAGAACCGATACAGCCTATACCTCTATTCGAAGAATTGATAGCTTTGTTGATGGAGGTGAGTCCTGAATGACTCTTGCTCCACAAGAGTCATGAAGGCTGATTGGGACATTCCTAGCCTGAGAATCGACATGTCACTTTGAATGTGAGCTGTGGTCTAATTCGACTATTACATGGGCAGAAGCTGATTATCTTCCTGATCCGAATGGCTATAGATAGATTGTAAGATGCAGAATGATCCGGAGAAATTGTTCGTAAGTGGATGGTGGCTCTTTACTTCTGGTCTATAAGTTAAATCGAAATGATCTAGGGACGTATTGCTGATCATTCTGCTTGCCCAACTCTCAGCCCGAAATGGCAAGAATAATATCGTGAGTGTCACATCCCACACAAACATTCATTACCTCTTCAATCAACGAATATTGGCTTTATTATTATACTTTAGTAAATACCCCAACCACTCCACCCTCCTCTCACCTCGACTTATTCTAGGCCTCTGGCACCCACTTTTCATTCCCCCCTCTATGAAGTACCTACCGAACTGTACGCGATATCACATCGGATTCTCTCTCCCGATCATCCGTGAATACTTCTGGGACCACTGCTCGGGATTCTCCCTGGCTTTCTCAGCATTGATGAATTCAACTGGTCAGGCTTTTTTAAACGAATGTAGGGAAAAGGGAAAAGAGGTGACTGTTTGGACGGTCAATCATGAACTTGAGATGAAGACTGCTATCGGGTGGGGGGTCAAAGCAGTCTTGACTGATAGGGTTGGTCGATTTGTGGAATTAAAGAATGAAGTGAGTCTATTCACAAACATGTCTTATTAACTGAGATGTTAAAACTGTTTTGGCTGCATTTCTCACTCTCTTTCATAGATTATCGACGATCCATCTAAACTCAATATCACCGGTTTATCCAAATTGACCTTCCCATGGTCTTCATGGAGGTATTATACCCTCGCACATGTAATTACCCGTTCACTTGTTGGGATGTACCTGAAAGCTCACGGACAGATGTATATCACCCCTATCCCCACCTCACCATCTGATGATAATGACAATGACAATCAAATCAATTCGTCTCCTTCAACAACAATCATTACGCCTTCCACTGGTGGGTCGGCACACTCAACTATACGACGGATGTCTGAATCTCTTTCGATATCACCTGAATTTCTCTTACAAAAAAATCCCGAATAATGATATGTGTACCTCGAATTCGGATTGTTCAACATGGATAAAACAACAACTGTATCGTTACTCTCTATATCAACTGTATCAACTACGAAATACTTGATTTGTCAGCCATACATCCTTCGAACCCAGTTAGACGTCATGCGAACAATGTGTTATCAACCTGGTCCAATCGAGAAACCTGACTTGAGTGAATTCTCAATGGTCAATGATGCGGATCAACATGAAACGGAATTACCCTCTACGTCACCTGATCAGCCCCTTTCAGCCTCGACAATAGGTAAGATTGATAGTGGTGTGGAGGATATCAGGTTGGAGACTAGTGATATGAAAGGCAATGGCTTGTTGGGTAAAGTGGCTGCTTAGTGTGTGTATTTGTGTGTATAGAAGGACACTTAGACTCGGGTAGAGCAGGAAAGGAATGGGAAGGAGATAGATGGGATGGTTCTATGCTGTATTACTGTACTGTATATTCGTATTCCAGTGGACAATTTTTTCGCATTCTTCTACGAGATCATTGGTTACCTCTCAATACGAGTACGAGTGCTGAGTACTTTGCTAAATTGCGCGAATGTGAGATACGAGTGGTTATCAATACTCTAGTCTTGCCAAATAGCCGAGGTTCCCATCGATTTCTCGGGTAAAACGGCGTAGGAGAAGAAGTTGACATAGTCGGGTGATATAACCGAGTTCAGCCTGGGTGTAATCAGGTGTTCACTTGACTTCCCATCAATCCACTGCATACAACGATAGATAAGAGAGACTTGCAGTTCCATCTACTTTCATTTTACTTCTTACTTTTCAACCAACAGTCGTCGTATCGCCGCCCAATATGATCCGAACAGTCCGTCAAACCACCATACCCATCCACACTCTCCGCCTCACCCGCTCATACGCTTCGCCAGCTCTCGCCTCTTCCCCCTCTTCCTCCTCAAAAAGCGGTCTATCACCACTCGCCGCAGCTGCTGCTAAAGAAGTATCAGACAGATGGAGAGGTACTTCCGCCGTTGGGGGAAATACCAAGAATTACATCGGAGGGGAATTTAAAGAGAGTAAAGCTGAGAAATGGTTGGATGTGAATGATCCCGTGAGTGTGTCTCGCCTTGCCTGGATCTTGTCTTCCGACCAGCAGCGGTGCTATCATTCGCACAAGTATCCAAGCGAGTGGGATAACGCTGACACAATAACATGACGTAAATGCACTCATAGTCCACCCAAACCCTCCTTACCAAAGTCCCCGAAACCACCTCATCAGAGTTCACAGAGGCTGTCGACGCCGCTTCTCAAGCTTTCAAAACTTGGGGTAAAACCAGTGTGATGAGGAGACAGAGGGTCATGTTTGAGTGAGTAGCAATCAGTCCTGCTCGAAACGTGCTTGGGTCGTGCAATACCACGTTCTTGATGTTTGATGGATGATGGGGGCATACACAGATGAAGCTTCTCATTAAGGGTAATTAATCACATTAATTACTCCAGATTGTGTATTCTGTCTATTGATCACTTGACCTGGGTGTATACGGACAGACCTGTGTACTGATGATTCTCTGTGCACGATAGACTACAACACCTTATCAGACAACACTCATCGGACATTGCCAAATCCATCGTTCTCGAACAAGGCAAAACTTTCGCCGACGCCTTGGGTGATGTAGGAAGGGGTCTTCAGGTAGTTGAATCAGCTACTGCTATCACCAATACATTGTTAGGTGATAAGTTGGAAGTTTCAGCGGATATGGATACGTTCTCTAGGAGATTACCTCTCGGTGTCACTGCTGCGATCACACCTTTCAACTTTCCCGCTATGATTGTTCTTTGGAGTGCGGCCTTGGCTACTGTCACTGGTGAGTTGTATTTCAACCTCCCCTGTAGTGTGAAAGTAGCTGATGTAGGGGTATAGGTAACACTCTTATTGTCAAGCCTTCCGAAAGAGATCCGGGAGCTACCATGATCATTGCCGAACTTTGTGAGAGAGCTGGTATACCACCTGGAGTGATCAATGTGTGAGTGATGGCTGTTGAAGTCTGAGATCGACCAGTCCACAGCTGAATCACTTAGTATATAGCGTTCACGGCTCTGCACCTACCGTCAATAGAATCTGCGACGATCCAGCTATCAAAGCTATCTCGTTTGTTGGAGGTGATAAAGCCGGTGAACATATTTACAATAGGTCAGTCCAGCCAGCTGGTGGTCCCCTAAGCTTCTCGACTGCAAGGACCCGAGCTGATTGAAGTTGTTCGCTCAACAGAGCTACGCCATTAGGAAAGAGGGTCCAAGCTAATTTGGGTGCCAAAAATCACTGTGTGATCATGCCTGATGGTGAGAGCTTCAACCTTCTTATTGCGCTCATCTGAATAGCTTACTGATGGGCTCTGTATCACGTAGCCAACAAGAATCTCTCGCTTAATGCTGTAGCTGGAGCCGCTTTCGGTGCTGCCGGTCAGAGATGTATGGCACTTTCAGTTGGTGAGTTAAGTGTTCGATTATATGGGGACAATTCCGATAACTCATATTGTTTGACCTCCTAGCCATTTTTGTTGGTACCGCCAGACAATGGATTCCTGAGTTGCTGGAGAGGGCAAAGGCTTTGAAAGTCTCGGGTGGTTTCGAAGAAAACACTGATCTGTCAGTTCATCATTTAATCCGTTCTATTGGCGAATTTTCAATTGATGTGTTTTTATGGATGTAGCGGCCCTGTCATTTCCCCACAAGCAAAAGCCAAGATCGAACATTACATCGCATCTGTCGAGAAGGAAGGTGGAAAGATCTTACTTGATGGAAGAGGGTTGACTGTTCCTGAGTATCCTAATGGAAACTTTGTTGGCCCGACTGTCGTAGAAGCTACTGTCGATATGACTGCTTACAAGTGAGTTGAGTTTGGACTCTCGTCCTCCTCGATAACAGAGCAAACTTGGCATGCGAGACCGCGAGAGCTGACCCTACTTTGTCATGCTCTAGAAATGAGATCTTCGGTCCGGTATTGACTATTGTCGAAGCTGATACGCTTGATGATGCTATTGAGATCATCAACCAGAACAAGTAGTGTGTTAACTCGATACCTCTTTGTTCCTCGCCTGAGGAGAAGAAACATACTGACGATATGATATTCCTGTGACATTAGTGGAAATGGTGCTTCCATCTTCACCAATTCTGGATCAACGGCTAGAAAGTTCGAACTTGAAGCTGAACCTGGACAGATCGGAGTGAACGTTGCTGTTCCTGTGAGTAGTCTCTCTGACTACTGCGAATATGTTCAATTACTTGTTGAAGATCGTTCAGCGGCCTCAACTGACTCCCTTAATTCGTCTGCAGGTCCCCCTCCCAATGTTCAACTGGTCAGGTAACAAGGGTTCATTCAAAGGTGATATTCCCTTCTACGGTAAATCCGGTATCGACTTCTACACTTATCGAAAGACTACTACTTCACTTTGGCCAGCTGCGGATGCTGTTGGCAACAGGGTAAGTGGACTTCAGCTGGCTTATGCTGGTCATCTTGACATTGGTGAAATAGCTGATATAATTTTTTGAAAATTGTAGGCAAGTGTACACATGCCTCAAATCCATTAATCGGCAAGATATAGCGAATAAAGTTTTGGACTTGGTGAATTCACGAAAAGCGCTTTTATCTCTGATCCCCATTTTCGCGAATTTCTTTCATTATGTTTCGATGAAGAGTGGTTCAAGGAAAGACACGATGTGCATATTTTGTATTATGACAGGTTGGTTTTCTGGAATTTGGTGAAGTCTATTTCTTTATGCATCTATCTATTCGGTATTCACGGGAACTTCGTATAATCAGAGATGTCTTGGAAAGAACAGTCAGTATACACTCTGGTACGCCGCGATATATCTATAATAATCTAAACAGATCATGGAATCTATATGACCAAATCAGATTATAAACTCAAATAACACTTTCCTAGATCGTTCAACGTCGAATCCTGATTCTCCAACCCATAAGGTTTATCATACAAATCTGGGAATGCACCGAACCAACTCCATCTTTGGATGTATTTCAGACCTTCGGTAGACCTGAACCATGTTATTGCGGTTTGCATGAATTGTTTATTTTGGTCGAGTGTACAGATCTGTCCAGATGAGAAATCTAGACAGGCTACTTCGGTTAGCCAGATGGGTTTCGATTGGGCCGGGAAGGACTATGCATGACCCCAGAGTCAGCATGAAATACGACTCATATGTTACAAAGCGGTACCGATCGAAGGAAGGAGAATAGAAGTTCACCCACCTTGATATAGCTTATTAGGTCGTTGGCATTCGTACCGTAGAAATGTATAGGTACGAAATCGAATTTACATTGACCGTTACAAGCTGTGATCCATCCCTACAACAAATTACAATATCCCGGGTCATCGATGGTCAGCTAATACTTTCTCGATTACCTCACTGGGTGACTATACCGTAACTTATATATGTGGTATGTGAATGGATGAACTCATACTCACATTAAACCACCATTCACCACCTCTCGCCACTGCCGGACTACCAATCTTAACAGTCTTATCTTTAAGTTTGTTAGTCCATTTTTGATGGAGTGTAGCAGCGTAAGTCACATTCATATCTGATCCACCAACTTGCCAACTTTGATCGGCTATATCATCATCGACCCAAGATCATCCATGTAATTAGTATACTGTACATACTGAAACAATAGTCGTCAGTACAAGTTGACTCACGTTCATTGAATCCTAGAATATGGGACGATCCACTGGGTACGGTTCCATCCCAGGGATCGATCGACCCCTCACCCCATATCATCGGTACGAACTCTGCTGTCATACCGCTGAAACCACTAGGAGACCAGTTGTAGTACCATCCCAGACCCTTGGTTGTCGCGAGTTTGGAATAACTTGCTGAGGATAGACCTAGGCCTACTGCTGATGGGGATGATGAAGTAGTCTGGGCAGCTGAAGAGGTAGAAGTGGACTTCAGGGTATTACTGACAGATGAGGAGATAGGTTTGGTGGATGATGTAGTGATTGAGGCTAGTTTGGACGTTGAAATGGAGGAGGAAGCTGGTCTGATACTGGATGACGAAGTTGAAGTTTTGGCTGTTGAAGTGGAAGCTCTAGTAGTCGATGTGGATGTGGAAGATTTGAAGGTCGAGGCAGAAGTCGTAGTGGACGGTTTCATGGAAGAGCTAGAAGTTCGGACTGCCGAAGTAGAAAGAGAAGTGGAAGATTTGATGGTGGAAGAGGAAGGCTTTATAGTAGAAGATGGTGTCGATGACTTGGAGGTTGCTGAGGTAGTAGACGTTTTCACGGTAGTCGACGAAGTGGAAGACCTCACGGATGATGTTAATACCTGGGTCGTGGACCATACAGGCTTGACGCTAGAAGAAGATACCGCCTTGGAAGTCGGTATGGTGGTACTTGAGCTTTTTGAAATCGACGAAGAGGGTACAGAGTTCTTTACCAATGACGAGGAGGTAGACACCTTAGCACTGCTAGAAGAGGCTTTGATCTGCCTTGTAGTGGAAGATGTTTTGATGAGAGAAGTGGAGGATACTTTGTCAGTTGGAGAAGATGCTGACACCTTCACTGATGACGAAGCTACTCTGACAATAGAAGTTAAGCTCGTGGATTTACTGGTACTCAATACGGATGAGCTTTTGGAGGCAGACGACGACGATGAGGACCTGCCGGTGGTTGTAGATGAGACCTTGCTCGTTGAGCTCGACGATTTGAGGGTACTTGAAGGAGCTTTACTGGTACTACTACTAGAAGGAGCTTTAGAAGTCGTTGTGGAAGATGATTTACTAGTTGATGAGCTTGACGAGGCTTTGCTGGCCGAGATCACCTTATTACTACTGCTGCTGATTACGCTTGACTTGACTGAAGTGATCGAAGATCTCCTAGATGAATTGTCAATAGTACTGGTTGAGGCCCTGGAAGAGGTGGATGTTCCATTCTGTACCTTCAAGGAAGATATAGATTTACTGGATTCTTGAGCTGGTGCGGCTGAGGATACCGCCAATATAGGCAGAAGGGTGAGTAGTATCGACAGCTTCATCTTGGAATGTGAAGTTATCGTTCGCAGTGAGACATGGTGGAATAGTCGAACATTCTTTGTTCAACGAATTGTCAATCTATATATAGTGCATTCCATCTGCAGATTTATTGTTTACATTTTGTCATTCTACAGTGGACATTACGAGATGTGATTCAGGAACAAGGTGATCGACACGGCATCTTACCGGATCCGGCTTTGCAGAGATCAATTTGCGACTGTGCAGCATCGATATATGTACACGAGTACTGCTCTCATGATCCGCTTCATTGGTGTATACGCGTATTGATGGGTTCAGCAGCCTACCTAGCATGCTTCTTCTCTTTGTGCCTATGGCTATGTTCTCATCACTACAAGTACTACAGTGATTCCATCGAGATGTGTGTCGTGCCTCGAGATTCCCCCACCCCTCCCCCTCCAACGGCGGTGCGCCTAACATGTCTCATAACGGACGCCTATTCGACACGCGTAGTTCCGGTTGTTCGTCTCGTCGACTTCGGCCAAGAATACTAAAATCAAAGTCAACCAGACAACAATCCTTACTATCAATCTTGACCATCGGGTGGCATGATACACGATGGATAAGTGGGCACCCATCGCACCCTCGAAACCAGGAGGACCTTCAAACTCCCATAATCTATCGTCCCGTTTCGCTTCGGTCCTCAAACCTTCCAAACCATCGGCAAGAGGATCCGTATCTTCAGGTCCGTTGGTCGGACGATGGCCCGAAAATGTCATATTGCGGATCATAGAGTTCCTTCCCGTACCAGATCTACCAAATGTAGCGAGGGCGAATAGATCTTTGGCGAGGTTGGTCAAGGATGAAAGAGGATGGGAAGTGAGATGTAAATGGTTAGGACTGTCACCTGACAATTGTGAGTTCACACTGTAGTGAATATCGATATAGCTCTTATATGGAACTCATCATCCCATATCTCAATCTAGCTACTACATCACCTAGAAAAAACAGTACGCAAAAACCTCTACCCACGCAAACACCTAAAAAATCATCTTTCTCCATCCCAACCAAATCTCGCGCATCGATAGACGACGATTTTGGTGATTTCTCTTCTCAAGCAAACAACAACAACACCAACAACAATGATGTATTTGAAGAAGTAGACTTTGGTGATTTCGAAGCTGCCAAACCTAATGGCTCTTTTACTGGATCATCTAAAGGAAACAACTTGTTGGACTTTGATGATTTACCTTTACCTTCCAACTCGAAATCTATAACTGGCGGTCAACAGAAAACTGGTTTCTTCGCTTTGATACCTACACCGACCAAACCGAAATTCTCTTCGTCTTCTTCGTTCTCTTCTTTTTCTGCGGCAGCATTGGGTAATCCACCTGGACCATATTACAACTCCTATAAGAATCATCATCTATCGATGATACCGTATTGTAATCATTTACGATCATCCCCTTCTCCCAGCTCGACATTATCCCTCCTGTTCCCTCCCAACAGACCATCTTCACTAGATGAACAGTCCACTCTGCTTTTGAGCTTGCTATTGTTCCTGTCTAGTAAACTTCAGCCGTTAAGAGATTGGGGTTTTCTACGGCAAGCTCTGCTCGCGGCCGCAGATAGATTCGATTCGACTTGTCTTGTAGCGTTCGAGGTTTCAGATTCGAAGAAGGACGAAAGTGGTATGAGACTAGCGGCGGAAAGTAGTTGGAAAGTATGGGATGCAGGGGGTGGATCCAGGGATCAATGGGAATGTGGGAGAGTATGGGTAGAGAAGAGAGAAGTGTTTTACGATACTGCCAGATGGGATTCTTCAGAGAATATTGTGTGAGTTCGAATCCTACCCAACCCACTCAAATGAGCTTGCTTTGCTGATTCGTGCTTATTGCTCTATGTCGTGCAGTAAAGTGCAAACGACCACAGGAGCGACCACTCGTCAACTCGATTTCACGCCCATGGATGCATTCATTTCTCACGTGTTAGAAGCTTTCAGGATGGATGCAGAATTTGCGAAAAGAGTTTTCCCACAGAACGCAAGAGTCATCTTGTCTTTCTGCGATAGAGTCGCAAGTGATGTGGTGAGTTGTCTACTTCCGTCGAAGGCGAAGCACACATAGCTCATTCAGTGCATCTTAGATCGGGGAATACATTCATCCGTTATTGTCGCAAGCTAGAGCTGTATCTCAGGATCTCTTCCTGCAAGCAACAGCAGCTACTTTCGTACAGGCCTGGAAATTAGTCGATCTGGTGATGGAAGTGCTAGGGAATGATCAGACTACTATATCGAAAACGCAAGTAGAAGATACAGTGTGAGTAAAGAATTCCCAGGACAAGCATCAGTCACAGGCTGACACCTTACGATACCAGATTTCGGATGTTCGAACAGCACCTAGACGAGTATTTGGACGATGAGACAGAAAGAGTGAAACACCACCTAGAGGACATATGTAAGGCATGGGATCAACAGGTAAGTCGTTCACATACTCGTACGATGGATGATTTTTGACGATGGCTATAGCTTGGAGCGACAGATCCAGGACAAAAGCGTTCTCATGGTTCCGGTCCTACATTCTTAACTTCCGAAAACCCAGATCAAGTCAAGAGAAATGTGTTGGCAGGATTCAAAGATGCTCTTCTGCTTCCAGTGACCATCGTACCGAGAACGGTCACGTTCGCTACCAATGCCATCGTGACTGGATCAACACAAGCTGTTAGTGGACTGGCGATGCTGAACCCCCAGAAGTGGACAGGAAGCGGATCTAACGGGAAATTGGTAAAGAAGGAAGGCGCGGGTGAAGAAGGTGGTGATGTGGTGTTTGAAGTACCTGATTCCGCTGAAAATCAAGAAAAGTTCGAAGAAAATGACGACGACGGTAACGGGATCAATGAGAAGAACGATAGTTCTCTATCTGTACCCAATGACGACGATACAACGCGGACGATGACACCTAATCCCGAAGGACCTAAAGAAGATAACTCATTTGATAAATTACAATTGTTGGTATCGCTTGATACTGCTCTTGAACTCATTCAGGCGGATCGAGATTCCTTGAAAAGAGCAGAAACGTTCGCTAAATATCCTGGAAGACCCGGATTGCATGTTAGAGAAGCTATAGAAGAGATCTTTATTCTGTTGTTGAAGGCTGCGGGCGATAGACATATTGCACCTGGATTTAGAATGTAAGTTTTCACTGAACCTATGGTGATTCCTTCACAGTGTGTACACTTCTGTATAAAGATCAACTAATATTGTGATGCTGGATCCTTAGAGCAACCTATCAGATGTCAACGTACAAACCCTCAGAACACGAGACAACGACGTCCGTCGCTCCATTGTTACAATTCTTCGAATTGGTTCACATAGGAGATACAATCCAATCGATGATCCAAGTGTATTTCGATAAAGAATTATCACCTTATGTCGATAAGACTGATTTCCTGAATGCCGTGATGAGGGAGAAGAAGAGATTCGAAAGTGTACTGGATGATGCGGTTGCGGCGGGCTTGAATGCTGGGATAGAGGTACTGATGAATCAGGTGAGTTGTGAAGCAGAAGTCAAATGATTCTCAACTTACTCTTCCTCTTATAATTCACGGATAGGTCGAGCATATTATCATCACCAAGACGGGACCTAGGGAGTATTATCCTGTCGAAGGCACACCATTAGAGCTAGGTCCAACAAAAGGATGCCAGGAAGCTATCAAATGTTTAGAGATGCATTGTAACCTCTTAAGAGGAAGTACTTCGAAGGAAGTTTTGGAAGTATTCTATCAAGAAGTAGGAATTCGATTACAAGCGTGAGTCTACCATTTTTCCTATACAATACGCTCTTTACTCCTTTAGCTGATTCTTTTCACGACTCTGTGTATGTAGTATTCTCCAAAGACACTTGAAAAGACAAATAATATCCCTCGAAGGTGGATTCCAGATTATAGCCGACCTGAACACTTATCACGCCTTTGTGGCGTCATTGAAACAGCAGAGGATAACAGAAGATTTTGCGAACCTGAAAATGCTAGGACACGTTTATATCGTTAGTGACGCGAAGGATTTGGCACAGATCGTAAGGGATGTTACGAGGTACGGAGGGACGTTCACCCCCGAGGAGTGAGTCGATTGACTATCATCAGTTGCTTATCATTTAAAATGAGGTGGACTGATCATGAGTTTGAGTAGTATATACGAGTTTATTCAGCGGAGAAGTGATTGGAAAAAAATTGAGAAAACGGTTGATAAGGTGAGTTGACCCCCTCATTGACCCTTAGTTCATTCACTGAATCATTGTATCTTGTATAATATAGGCAATGTATGCTCTCTCGGTTAGGGAAGATTGTACCATCATGTAACGTTCTATAACGACCTTTGAAGTAGTTTCGATTCATCACTTGATGCATATGCATAACTCACTCAAATGTCTATGCTTCTATCGAAACCCTGTCAGGTAGTCATATCGTTCTGTGATTTCCACTCGACTTTGCGGATGTCGAAAGCACATATAAATAGCAAAGCAAGGTGTGTGAACACAAATAAGTCGAATCATTATGATTGTCCCAGCCTTGGCATCCGGCACTGACAATGTATGTATGAAGCAAGAGTACAGGTATCTATGGAGTAGGGTATGAGGAAAACAGAAAGAAAGGGCAAGTCTATGGCAACGCTTTGAGGTATTTTCAAGCACCAGCTTCGGTTCTGGCTTTCCACATCTTAGCTGCGAATGCCTGAGCTTCGGGTGAGTGCATATTGGGGTCATCGGGATAGACGACCCAGCCGTATGTACCCATAGGATCGACCGCCTGAATCACGATATGATCTCAGCATTATCAATTATACGTCCTTGTCAGGTAGAAAAGATCGGAGTAATGGAACTTACATGGGTTACCCATCCGTCTTTATCGATCTTGGCTACCACCGCATCGAAAGCTCTTTCAGCTAATTTGGTCAAGTGATCGTTAACTTTGTCGGGACAGATCTTCAGGAATCGGTAATAGGCTGCTACAACCAAAGCTGTACCGGCTGTATCGCCTACTGCGAGGGTTTGATTATCTTGTCGCAAATAATTCGGTATAAGGTATTGACTCTATCGTCAGTGAATATTGCATAAGTTCATCTGACTGCTTTTTGGTGAGGCAGGCTGGATACTTACGTCTAGCTCGTTGAACAATCCTTCGAAGACGCTCGCTAAAGTACTTTCTGCCTCGGTGATTTGTTGGGTCAAAGTGGAAGCGAATGGGGAAGCTTTCACGGAGTAAAGCTGATCCCACAAAGATCAGCAATCATCCTGACGGTGGTACTCTGATCCGTGAGAGGACAACTCACACTTCTGATACCGCCATAGACACCCCATCCGTTACCTGTCGCCCACAATCGAGCGTCCCAATCGTGTATATGTCGATATATGTTTACAGTAGTATCTAACAAAGCCGTCGTCTCGCCGTCCCATTGTGCTAAGCCATACTTCAGATATTCTTCACTTGACAGAGACAACCCTAAGTAAGATAGTGAAGGGGGGATCATATACATCATGTCTGCCCATAATTCGAAACTAGCTTCTCTTTGAGATATCGTATCTTTATATTTGATCACGTCGCAAAGGTCAATTAGCCTCAGTGCACAGTACGCTAAGGAGATTGAAACTCACTGTTTGTAGGAGCCTTGGGTCCACTAAATAGATAATCCAGCTGATTGCCCAAAGCCCACGAATAATCTTCAGCAGATTTCCCCCCTAGGCCCAATTTGACCAGATGATTCTTCGAGAATTGAGATAAGATCCATATGGCCGGTACAAGGGATACTGGATCTCCCAAGGCTCCGTCTCCATTGATCAGCGCTTGAGAATTATGAGGTACAGGCGATGTCGAGTTGAATAAGTAGTCTTGTAAATGACTTGACGATTTGGTTGTCCCATTCGAGGAAGATGAGGGTGATCCCATCCAATCATAAGCTATTAAAGAGTTTTTGGCTATTTTCAATACGTTCCAAGGTATTTC
The DNA here is from genome assembly GCF_036426115.1 of Kwoniella botswanensis. Classification (NCBI taxonomy): domain Eukaryota; kingdom Fungi; phylum Basidiomycota; class Tremellomycetes; order Tremellales; family Cryptococcaceae; genus Kwoniella; species Kwoniella botswanensis. Next base: position 13,467,259 of record NC_088599.1, on the reverse strand, counting down.
ACCGAGTTCTAATTTTTCGCATTTCCCACCTCCAGATCCATATTCACCATCCCATTCGAAAGGCGTTAACGATGGATTGTAAACTTCCAAGAGCGTTTCGGTGAAACATCCCAATTCCCATGAATGGGTAGTAATGGAATTGGCATTTTTCAAAATTTTAGGTAATAGCTTGGTCAATTTCTTGTATTTGTTCGAATTGACATTGAAGTTCCGTCGTGGGTATTCAAAATGGAGTGAAGTGTCCGGTGTATAGACCACTTGATTTTCTGGAGCGGCTCTGGAGGTTGGTTGATGAAGAGACTTAGCAAGATTCCTGTGTCGTTTGTTGACATTAACGTGATTATGGTCTCCGTGGACGGCTGTTGCTGAAGTGAGGACTGAGAGCAGGTATAGAATATTAAAGAATGTGATGAAAGCGAATGTGGTTGTCATAGTGTATGACACGAAACTGTGGTAAAATCAATGAATCAAGACTAGAAACAAAGCTGCACAAAAGGTCAATGAGATGGAATATGTTGATGAACAGGTTCAATACAGTATCAGTCCGAGATGGAGATAGAGGTAGCAGTCAGGTCAGAATCAACGCATCTCCACTAATTGTTTGATCCATCCTTTCAGACAGATATCAATTATTATGGACACACCTTTGTGTTGTGTTCAATGACTTGGTCCCTTGGCAGGGTTCCATATATACGCTTGGGACATCCTCTTTCCACTTGGCTCGGTCAGTTGCGGACCGCACTGGCAATGTTAATATTTCGAAACATGATCAGAAGTCTTGAGTTCATCAACGCCCCTAAGATTACCTCTTCTTTCTGCTCTACATCTTAGCGAGCACAGATACTGAGGTACAGCATTCATCATGAGACGCGCCCCGAACCGGAATGAGACGCGTTTGTTTCGAAGATTGACTTGGTAAGGTTTTCTTGGCCGTTACCATATCTTACTAGAAGTTCGAATGATTGTCATTTTAATGCATAAAGATCAACAAGACAAGCAATAATATAACATATCCAATCCTACATATATAGAGCCCATATATAATTTTCCTTTGCGTGGTAAATATAACCCGGTACTATAAGATATAACCTAGTGTGATAAGCCAGAAGGGAGAAAAGCCTTAGAGCTGGTATCGGAAGCCAGCTTCGATTTGTACAGCCGATGGACCGTGTTTTCCGGTATCTTCACCTCTTTCAAGTCTAGCATTTTGTCTCTTGAGGTAAAGATGGGTGCTTGCTGCGGCAATGATCAACAGCACTGAGGCTGCGAGGTCTACACCGAAAGCGGCGGTGTATTTGGGAGCGTTGAAGTACAAGTAAGAAGTCCAGATGTTGGGAGTGTTACAGAGCGCATTGATCACGGCGTAAACGATGGCTCTCTTGACGGCTGGTCCAGTCACCGACGAAGAAATCCAAGATAGGATGACGATAGACGCAGAGTAGAAGGATGAAGGGAGGATACACATAGCGAAGTATCGTGCTGCAACGTTTGTGGTGGCGACTGCAATGATATTACCGAGAACAGTGAAAATGAAGGGAACGATGATGTGAAGGGTTCGTTCGCTCTTCTTGTCAGAGTGCCAACCATTGACGATGACTGCGATGCAACAAAGCACGTATGGAGGACAGGTGATGGCAAGGGTGATTGTTCGGTTCTAATTATTGAGCAGGTATGATATGTCAGCTACGCAACAACAGCTGGAGTCAGTGTGTAAAGAGTACTTACAAACCCAAGGGTGTTGACCACAACGGGGAAGAAATTCGTGACACTGGCAGCAATGTAATTTGCCTGGTTGAAAGTGACCATATCTGTCAGTGAGCATTCGATCAAATAAAACCAGGCGGCACTTCGACTTACCTGGAGACAAGCACACAAGAGCCAAGTCTTTGGGTCGGTAACTGCCATCTTGAATGCAGTCCAGACAGAGACTTCATCGGTAGCATCTTTGGACCCTCTATCAAGCTCTAATCGGTATTGAAGTCGGTCTCTCTCTTGAGGAGTCAACCATCGAACAGTTTGAGGTTTGTTAGGAATGAATGTGGCGAAGATGGCGGCGAGGCCCACAGTCAATACACCTTCAACGATGAACAACCACTGCAACAACAAATATGAACACATCAACACAATTCAGGCTCAAAGAGGCGATTCTATTCGGAACAGGACATGGTACTCACTCTCCAGCCCTCCAATCCGTGTGCGCCATCGAGTTCCAAGATCGCAAGCGCGAAGAGACCACCAAAGGCGTTACCGATCTGCGAACCACTGTACAAGATTGCGGTTCTCAAGGCCATGGATCGCTTGGTGTAGAAGGTGGAGACGAGGTAGACGGCACCGGGGAAGAAGGCCGCTTCAGCAAACCTGAAGGGTTATCAGTATGTGTAGAGCTCAAGAGAGAAGCTGCAAATGACATGGAAGGGAGAGGAAATATGGAAATTTCCAAAATAACGACTCACCCAAGGAAAGTTCGACAGACAGCGAGACCGGCGAAAGAGTGGACGGCACCGGTACAAGCGGAGATGACACCCCAGACGGCGCACATGATACAGATATCTGGTGATTGATCTAGATCAGCCACAGACTTGGTGATGAGAGGAGGTACGCTACTCACAGATACCAGGGTAAGCAATCTTCGAAGCCAACATGTTTGAGGGAACCTGAAGCGAGACATAACCGGCGAACAAGACTGATACGGCAGTGTTGTAGTCTGTAGTAGTCAAGCCCAAGTCTTTTGAAATACCAGCAATCTTGGCCGAGGAGATGTTCTGTCTATCGAGATAGTTCCTGTTGACATGGGTGGCAAATTTAGCGACAATGCTCATGTTGGTTATGAAATTACTTACAAGATATAAAGAGCTACCAGGGTTGGCATAAGTAAGATATCGATCTTTCTCGTCGCTGCTTTGTCGATCTTGGCTATTTCATCCTCACTTAATCCTCTGAGGGATTCCGGAACTTGGACAGCAAGATGTCTATCAACGTTATCTCCAAGATAAGGTTGATCAACATCCTCCATGTGTTTCTCGGCCTCCTTGTAGGTATCCTCGTGTAATGAAGACATGGCGTATTTGTATTTTGCTATTCGTGGTTGATGGGTGACTTGTCAAGAGGGGGAATCTCGATTATCTCGAAAATAGTAAGCTTTATATAGGTCGATCAGAAGGCACTGGGGCAAGTTTGGGGCCGGCTAATCAAATTTTGATTTCTCTGGGGCCTGACGGGGTTGTCAACATCGATTCTCGTTAGATACCAAAAAGCCTCAGCGGTAAGTCTCGCTTCATGTGAACCAAGACAAAGTATACCCGCGAAAAGCCGCTTATATACCTGATGGTACCGATGATATCCTCTCTCTTTGTGCATGGAAAAACGCCTTCATCATCAGGATACAGATGCCCAAGCTTGGCAAGAGAGGAGAAGTTACCAGGAACAACCCGAAATTAGGAATTCTTAGGTAAGCTTGCAGCTCATGTCGAAAAGCCGATGTGATCGGCGCGTCGGAAGATCGTGCATTTCCCGTCCCGCCGCAATACGCGTTGACCACAATCATCTGAGAAGCATTGAGGGATGTGGACGGCTGAGATCTCAGTAACTGAACAATTTCGGGGTCGTTGAAGTCGTGGGATACTTCTTCTCCATCGTTTCGCGTCAAGACACCGACGGGTAAGATGGTCTCAGACAAAATGAAGCCGACGCAATCCTACTAGATCAGGGACTGCGGGCCCAGTCTCCAAACTTTGCTCCTAAACATATTACGTGAGGAGCGGTAAGTAACGGACTGAGCTTCAATCATCTTGAATATCGCGTAAGGAGCACGGCTTCGTGGTGCCACTACAGAGTGATCAGTGATGCCTACCACGACATGTCGCAATCAGCATGAGCAGCATTCACATTGAGGGATATGGGAGAAGCACATGCTTGGGATGGTACGATCAGGACAACGGACACTTACAGCATATTGTCCTTATGATACTGTCTGGTATCTAAGTATTTAACCGTGAGTGAGCGTGATTGACTGAATCACCGACCAATTCTAACTAGCTTGGGTCTCGTGAAAACATTGAGCATGACTTATGTGAAGTGTCGGTAAGGACAGCATATGTATTGCGAAGGAAAGCGATTCTGGCTGGACCTCGAATGTATATATATATATATATATATATGTATGTATACGTGCAGCGAAGCAGGTGGGTCGTGTGAGGTGGATATAGTGGGGGCCGGCTAACGGATATAGCAAAGTGTACAAATTGCCAACTGCATATACATGAGCACCAGCTGCTGAAGCGGAGTTGTGAGAGAATCCATATGTCTGGGGTGGGTCTCTAGCTCGAGTCGCGCCAGAGAAGACCCACTGTCAGTCGTTCACGTAGGGCAACTCGACAGAGGTCGACGAAGGGCTCTGTGTATCAGATATCTCCGTCTCGGTGCAATCCTTGCAATAATCCCGCTTCGATCTCTTCACAGGCTTGCATCGATGTTCTTGTATCTTGTGATTTTGGTTCAAAGAGCAGCTACACGCATGCAATTTTCTGCATGAAGTGCATACCTCAAATGGAACGCTGCCTTCCATGAACTCACTCTAACATTCGAGATTGATGGATTGCCCGTATGCAGTCCAGCCTGTGAATCTGATGGCGTACCTATTTCGATCGTCAAAAACGAAAGTCCATCAGTCTACGTTTTTGCGCATCCTATTCTCATACCATCGCCGCACATGTTCGGGAGCTTCAAAGACGTGGACATAGTCACGCCTATAAATTATGACTGCATGCACCAGCCCATCCTTTTAGGCTTGCAAACCATTAGTATGGAAGACTGTTGTACCGCGAAATGCCGGTGACGCAACTTACCTTGGACCGCTCGGAGCCGGCCCGATAGAAACTGAGCCAAAGTCGGATCTTGAAATGTCTCTTAAGTCGCTGTTTCTGAATCCATCGCTATGCTTGATGAATATACATCTTTATACTCATTTCTCAGAGCAAGCTTCACACCAAGAACTATCCAGAGCTTCTAGAATTACTCAACAAAATGTCCGCAAGTCAACCCCAACCTCTCGGTACTTCCACGGCCGCTACCGACATCTCCACTCAACAAGCTACCTACCTTCCCCCTTCCGAGCTCGCTGCCAAGTACAACAAGGGTATCCACAGACCCATAACTGTCCAGCCGCATGCTAGCGCCTCGCAGCCTGGATCCACAAAGATCAAGAGTATCGAAAACTTCTACGTCAGACCCAGATGGTTGTTTGTGCGTGTTGAGACCGAAGGTGGTGTTGTCGGTTGGGGTGAGGGTACTCTCGAAGGTCACACTGAAGCCGTACAGGGAAGTTTGAAGGATATCACCCGACGGTGAGAGTTTTGTGCTAGACATGACTGGTATCACAACTGGAAGGCTGATGTACCAACAGATTGGTCGGCTGGGACGCAATGAACATCGAAGAGATCTATTCTTACCTGTACCGACATCGATTCTACAGGGGTGGTGAGGTGCTTATGTCCGCTATGTCAGGGTAAGTTCGTCTCCTAAAGGATGCGACTGATATATGCTGATCTCTGTATTTAGTGTTGATATCGCTCTTTGGGATATCAAGGGTAAAGTCTTAGGTGTGCCAGTCTGGGAGTTGCTCGGTGGAAAGATCCGAGAAAGATGTGATGTCTATGGTTGGGTGTAAGTCACCTTTCCCCTCCAGACATGGCACGAATGTTGATTGGACTCCCTCGTAGTGGTGGAGATCGACCCTCTGACGTACTGGAACAAGCCAAAGTCAGGAAGGCTCAAGGGTTCACCAGAGTGAAGATGAACGCTACCGAATCCATCGGATGGCTCGACTCGCCTCACGCTCTCGACGAAACCGTCAAGCGATTAGCAGAAGTCAAATCTATCGGTATCGATGCTGGTCTGTAAGTAATCTGCAGAGTTTCCATACTCCAATCATCGCTGACTTCCCTGGATCTTTAGCGATTTCCACGGTCGAGTCCACAAGGGAATGGCCAAACAGCTTGCTGCCGCTCTTGAACCCCACCGACCATTATTCATTGAGGAACCCTTACTTCCAGGTTACGTTAACGAGTTGAAAGACTTATATAACAAGACCACCATCCCCATCGCTCTCGGTGAGCGTTTGTTCACTCGATTGGACTGTCGACCGTATTTCGAAGCTGGATGTATCGATATCATCCAACCTGATATCGCTCATGCTGGTGGTATCTCCGAAACCAAGAAGATTGCTATAATGGCTGAGTGAGTTTTTCTGTCGGTCAGTCTGTACACCGTTCGTCCTTCTTACTCGGTCTCATGTGATATAGAGCATATGATATCGGTGTTGCACCTCACTGTCCTTTGGGTCCTCTCGCTTTTGCTGCCTCGCTCCACGTTGGATTCTCAACACCTAACTTCGTTGTTTGTGAGATGTCATGGAAGATGCACTACAACACTGGCGGTTTCGATCTTTTCACATATATGACTAACCCCGAAGTCTTCAAGGTTGAGGGTGGTTCCGTCGGTCTCTTGACTACACCAGGTCTCGGTATCGAGTTGAACGAAGACCTTATCAGAAAGGAAGCTGCTGAAGCTGAGAAATTGGAACCTTGGATCAACCCCTTGTTCAGAGGTGATGATGGTATGATCAGAGAGTGGTAAGAACATTTTGAATTAGGAGTGGAGGTTCATTGTATAAATGCCTATCTAGGGTCTATGCATCTATTTAGACTACATTGCTTTAAATTACAACAATTTGAGTGGTGAACCATATGCGCGTATATATGCTAGCTATGCAAGTTAGTCAATGAATTTATTCTCGAGCTGGCTGGTTTGGATCTGCCTCTTGCTTGATGCTGAGCGCTTTGGCCTGCTTGGAAGAGGTTGATATAGCATCATCTTTCGCGAGCTCTTCGAATTCGCGAAGTAAAGCATCGGGAGGGACGTTGTTTTCATCCGCTTGAGCCCAAATGTGGTGCGTTGACGTTGCTCCCTCAGCTTGGCGCGGACATGCAACCGGAGTCCAGGTCGACTATCGGGGGAATAGACCTGACGTAGCCAGTCTTCGATGATTAATTTAATCATTCTGCTTTCTTTCGCAGCTCGTTTGAGAAGCAAGGCTGTATATAGCCGAAATAATTGAGCGGAGACTTTCGGAGCGAGAAGTTGTTCTTCTTGGTCACGGTCCAAGCCGTAGAGCGATGGCAGGGGTACTAGTGAGCCAGTCTCCAGTAAAGTTTTGGATGCAAGCTGCAATACCAATAAAGTCAGTGAGAGGGTCACATGTCGATACGAATCAATTTCAACAACTCACGAGGATGGCATCTTCTTCTTCCCAACGCCCTATAAGACTTTGAGTCAAGAAATCCATATTCGTGCGATAGTCTGAGCAGACGAGCTCCTCCGAGTCAGGTTCGAGTATTTCGTATAGTTCTGAATCGTCAATAGAGACTTCGGTCAAAGGAGGTGGAAGTTGTAGTGTATCTATACTAATCGTCCTTTGTCGCATGCCCGGGTTCACCGTCTCTCCTTCAGCTATCGATAGATCGCTCTCCTTTAAGCCGCCAGAAGATGTGGGAGGATTCAACTCGTCACCTTGTCTTGGCTCTGGTGGCGATAAGGTATATGACTCATTTCCGTTGTTGCCAGTTGCAAGAGCTGACATCTCCGAAGTTCTGACATCGAAGTCGAATGATTGGCGATTCTGTGCCTCGAGGATCACGTCTTGCAGCGTAGGCCAAGCTTCCACGGCCCAAAGCCGATCAAACCAGCTCATGAGCTCTTGTCGAGACCCATGCTCTGCACTTTGGTCGAGTAGTAACGCCACGTATTTGCGCATACGTTGAGCCATGTCACGCTGTGATGGTAAGGACTTAGAGGGGTCAAAAAGGCAGTAATGGAATGCTAAATACGACAACGTCCTGTTGCTTATCAAACGACATGTTGCGACCTATATAAAAACTCAGCTATGTCATTGAGCACTTGCAGTTGACGATGAAAGAGCGACTCACCATGATCGCCGGCTCTGACACAGTATACTTTTTCAGACTGCCCTTGATATGTTCAAACACTGTATCGTGCCAGACTCTACGAGCTTCGTCCATTTCTTCGTCCGATTGGGCGAAGAAATCTACATCGATGGTGACATGCTCATTCCTGTACAAGGTCGGTAATTTGTCTGGATCGAATCGGATACCCGCGGTTGCCCAGTTACGATTGATGGTGTCTGCAGAAGTGTACGTTACAGGCTGGTCTGCACGGACGTCAAGGGAGGCTGATGGCTTAGTGCTGACTGGCAACCGCTTTGATTTCTTGTTCGTATCTTCGAGCAATTTGGTCGAAGTCGTGCTGGCAAACGCAGATTTTTCTCCCTCGATCGTGACACCATGTCTCTGACGTTTTCCGCTCTGCTCGAAGGCGGCCGCGAGTTTCTTGATGTGGGGCCATGCCATCGGAGATGTAAGAGCAGACAACCACTTTTGTGAGTCAGGGCCGTCGACGTTCTGCCTTAACCGACCGATCATACCAAAGAACATCTCCGAGTAGTCAAGCTGTTGATCCCCTCCGGTTATACGTCCGTTTGTCACGAGAGGTTCCAAGTTGTAATGTTTCGCCAGATACGAAGTCACGGCCAAGTCGGTATGATGTTTAAGGACATACTGAAACACTCAGATGGATTCAGTCGAGGCACTTTTCTCTTTCTGTCACTCACCTTCAAGGTCGCTTCGTGTTGACATTGTGGCCCTATGATCTTAGACATGTTCGTTTGAAACCAACAACGCCCCGCTTTTACCGATTCTTCGTATGAACTATATTTCCTCTTGAAGTCATTGTAGATTTTGCCGCGTAATGCATCAGGCAGAGGAAGCAGCTCGGAGAGATTGACTTGGATGATTGGCGTTGCCCATTCCGTTGGTGGTGTTACTAGACGCCACGATCTTGGCGCGAGATTTGTTTCATATGGTGCGTTAGATATGGTGGGGGTGATTCCAGCTTCCATATTTAAACTTTCAGACGGGATGAGAACAGCCTGTTGTGAGGGAGATGGCTGCTCAATGTGTCGATCAACAGTGGGCGTATTAACAGTGGGCGTTTGCAATGAAAACACCGACTTTTCCACACGATGCAGTCGCTGTTCCAGATCAGACAGAATATCCATGATCTTTTCAGTCTCCGCTCTCTCAGGCGACACAAATGATGGAGGCGAGCTGATCGGTTTTGATGCAGAAGCTTGGGGAGGTTGAGAAGTATGAAGTTTGACGCCGAGCGTTGTAGACTCGGATAAAGCGGAACCATCAATTGTAGGGAAAACTCCCTTAGAAAAGACTTTTCTCATCCAGGAGAGAAGCGATTGATCTTCATTCTTCCCTTTTCTATCTTTGATTAACATTGCAAAATATCGAGCGAACTGCCTAGCCGTTTCAGTCTGGGAACGACGGCTTTCATCATTTTGAGTAGAGAATCCGTAGTGGTGGCCGATATGTGACAGTGTCTGACTCGATACCAGAAGACCAGTGATTTGCTGTTTGAAGCACGCCAGTATGATCAGCTCCCACTCACAACCACAGGTGAAATACTTACCTCCAAGCTCTCCTTCGAGTGATTGTACACAGAAAGCGCCTGACGAAGAAATTTGTACAACTGTAACAAGCCTTTCTGCTGATAGGTATTCGAGTCTTTGTCAGAAAGGTTGCGCAACAACGCCTCCGATTCGACGCTAATAGGCAGAAGTGACGGCAAGGCATGAGGGTTCAGCGGGAGTCGGGACGGCTTCCAGCCATTTGAGGTCATAGTTTCGCTGGGAACGGAGTCTGAACATGCACTCCTGGTGAGGTGATATCGTTCGCTGTTGCAGTATTCGGTATATTGAAAGGGGAAAGAACCGTTTCTTGGGACAGCCTTCTTCGTCGGAGTAGAGTTGATAGCGTAACCGGCGGTTTCTTAGTTGGCTTTTCCGTCTGAGAAGAGGTTGCTGGCCATATCAAACCTAAAATTCGAGAAAAGATGGACTTGCTAGTTGTCGTGGACACTGCCGTATTTCCTTCCAAAGGTCTGATTCCACCACGTACTTGATCAAGAGCCCATATATCTCCTTTTGCTGCAATTGCATAGTCTCCAGTTCTTCCATGTTTGGATTCTGCTTGAACCATGTACTCCTCCAGTCCACTCCATCGATCCATATCCAGCACCTGAGCTGCCCAGCGAAGGGGCTCCCTTTCATTCCCGTGCTTCCATGCATCTAGGTACGCTGCTCCTAACAAAGCTTCCAACGCAGATCCCAACTTTTTCTCACTGATCACCGGAGGTTTTGGGCCGCTGCCTCTAAGCTTCTTTGGGAGATCATAAGCTTCAGCAATCCTTGAGAATGTTCTATTCGTCGTAAGTTTCTGCTTCCCATTCTATGAACAAGACTCGTCATTTGATGCATTTCCGCTATACATCGCATGGATATAGACTTACGGCAAGAGTTGTATTCGTAGTGCAGGAATTCCACAACGATTTGCTAGCTGCAATTTCAAACAAACGATCCCCCAACAGAGCGAGTTTGAGGAATTCTACACTAGACTCATCGAAAGCTGCAGCTGCTAGATGTTCATCCTGGATCCGAGGAAGAGGAGGAAGGTTTTCGGTGAGGAAAGTGAACTCAGCAGGTGAGCCCGTGACGGTACCGGCTACTGCGGCTTTCCGTACAGCAGTCCGAGCTTTATGCTCTGCATTCTTTTTCGATTGAGCCTTGCTCGACTTGAATGCCCGTGCCTCATGGCGAGAACGGTGATTGAATACCGATATTCGCACCGTTGCTAGTGTCAGATTCTGGCGACCGAAGCTGTAGCTTCTCCTGGATGAGTCAACCGGAACAGTCAGCCTGGGACTGAAGAGGGCACTCGTACGGAGCATTTTGCGCTATGGATATGTGATTACCATTTTGTTTGGATATGTTATTTTGTCCCTATTTGGACACAGAGAGAGAGAGCTACTCGTAATGACTGTAGGGATGAAAACATGAAAACAAAAAGAAACCTGCTGAAACGAAAACAAAACAAAGTGGAGGCCCATAAGAGCCTGATATAGACATCTGATCAGGCTGATAACATGCATCCATGCATGCACTTGTCTGGAAGTTACACCGATTTCTGCTCTTCCCTCTGAGCTTGCCTTCTATGTACCCACCCCTCGATATCCCATAACAATCTCCCAACTCCTGTGGTCCATCTCCTCCTTCTGACTTTCATCGGTTCATCTTTCTCTTTCCACCATGTTCTTCTCCTCCTTTTCTTTATAGCTCTTTCATCCTCACTCATATCGATCGAACGAAGCTTCTCCTCCTTCCTCTGTATACGGTAATCTACAGCTACAGCTATGCTAGTTGTGATGATTTCGCATGTTACAACGACAAGGTTGACCATAGCGATCATAGTGACTTTTGGTAACTGTTCGCATGCTGACCAACGTAAGTGTGATTCAAAGTTTGGTAAGTTAGGCGGTTTGTATATCAATGCAGAGGGACATTCAGGTACTTGATTGGCGATGATCAGTAGGAATACGGCGGCTAATGATGTAACAATGTAGATCAGCGGCAGTGGTGATTGAGTCTGAGAACTGATGAGATAAATATTTTACCTGCATGCGGCGCGAGCGATAATATCATTATTATTAAATGCAGTCCCGACTGAAGCCAGGCCGAGTCACTAATACGAGCATGTACAGGTACTGATCAGCTGAACTCGAATCCATATACTACTGATGGTATGCTACTCACACAGGACGACGTCTCAGTATACCAATAAGCTCCAAGAAGATTCCAGGAAGTAGATAAACGCATTGCAGGACGACCGTGACGGTGGTGACGATCCACCTACATTAACATTCGCCGACATTAGGCTAATCCCTCGACAATACAGACGGGTGGAATTACCGTTATGCGAGATACGGATGAATTAAGGGGCAAGGACCGATACGGAAGTGAGATATTTAACTCACAATACTAAAGGCTGAATGAAATTCTTAAATAGCAAATACGGTAACAGCGCACTCAAAACCAAATGACTAATGACCAACAACAAGTGAATGATAGGCATGATTGGAGTAGGCAAGTTGATATGTGGAGGTATAGGTACAGGTATAGGTAAAGATTTAGCTGTGAAAGGTACCGGCATTCTGGGAGTCTTTAAGGTGAAATGATCTTGAATGAACTTTTTAGGTGTTTTGGGTGTTTTCACTGGTTTTCGATCTTTTACATTCCATTCACCTGCCTCCATATTATCAAAAAACTTTTGATCATTTTTATCCCAAAGTTCCAATTTCAATCCATTACTATTCCTGTTGATATCTCTATCTGAGGGTTTAAGTCTCCCTTCTAAGATGGATACAGTCTTAATCCGATTCAATTCATCTTTCTGCAATATCTCAAATGGACCTTCATGTGCTACATCCTTGTGTGTGGGTCTCATCCCATCCTGTATATCCCATTCCGCCTTATGAAAAGCATTCTCAAATGGGTCTTTGGTGAAGTCAATACCACCTTCTCCATCAGTGCGGGAGTAGGTGACAGGACTGGATTGGGCGGAAGTCCTCCTGGACGAAGAAGCTGATTTATGTCTCGGAGGAGGTGGTAAGCTGTCGCGTTTGGGTAATATACTCGGTCTCTTTGACCTCGTACTACTACTTGAAAATGAATCGCGGTAGTTTGATAAAATAGTCTCCGAAAGATCTATCTCATCAGGTAAGAAGATTGCAGGGGTCTCAGAAGGGTAGTATGTCAAAGGTTGGAATGACGTTCCACGGTCACTCATTCTGTGAATCAGCTTCTTGTGTATTTGATAAAGATGTGAGATTGTTTGTAGGTAAGTCGTCTGGTTATTGCTGAAGACGCTGGGTGTGCAATATCCACAATGACATTGAAGGTGTAAGCCCGCCCATATTGACGACTCAGGCTACTCAAGCATCAGTCCACTCCTTTCAACCCGAATCCAATCAACGGGGGTATAACCTCACAAAGGATATCCTGGTGGAGAAATGGGACATACAGGATTAAAGGATATTCTTCTGACATCGATCTACGAACCTTACATGAGAAGAAGCTGTTGACCTATTCTCCCACATACTATAATCGATATTGAACTATACATACAAGTCCATCATTCATATCGCCATCGGCATAGGATACAATGTTCCACATACATGAATCATACAGGATCTCGTATGGGGTAGTTCACTAGCATAAATTCTTCTGTTGTACGGTGACTGTATTAACATTATAGTAAGATCAAGCTACCTAAAAGGGAATCCACTACCTTCACCCAAAGTGAAATCATCCCAAAAGCCTTTCAGATCGAAATCGAAATTAGTATCAAAATCAAACAACCCTTCTTGTCCTCCTGCAGGATCACTACCATTACCATTATTACCATTATGATTATAGTTCACTGAATTCTGCGATATATTCGCACTAGCCGCACCTAGACCTAAACCAAGGCTCGACACGTAATCACCTGCACCGCCTGCAGGCGTAGGGTTATACTGAAAGTGTGTCGGTGTAGTTGAAGAATCATTATTACCGTTGTTGTTCGGATTGTTGTTGGTGGTATTGGTGGCAGGAAGGAAGTTGAATTCGAAAGGTGGGAATTGGAATGGTTTAGGTTGTGTATCCAAAGTTTCGGTAGGCAATGTCCAAGGTAATGGTGTAGGTTCTGAATGTGCGGCGGGTAAGGGTGTAGAGGACATCGGTTCCGGTGAGGGGAATCTCGATGGTACAGCCTGTAATGTTTGCACATGACAAATCATTGTCTCATCAGCTTCATTCGTCATCATGAATCAGCCCAAGTGATAGCTTACACTGGCGTCAGACAATTGTTCCAATTTCTTAGAGAGCATTCGCAACATCTGCCCATACTTGTTGGCAGGATGATCTTTGTCTGGACAAGCCAGAACCAAAGCCGCGCAGACATGATCGACGAGCTCGCGGATCCTATCAGATGTCAACAAGATCAGCTACAGAGTTCTCGCAAAGGATCCTATCATTGATCACTCACCTTATCATATCTTTACCGGTTACTGCACCCGAGTAACTACTCTTCAGCGCGAATACAGCCGCATATGAGATATTGATCAGATATCTTGAAGGTAAAAATCGTAAGGAACCCATTTGAGATAATCGCAAGGCAATAGCCATGATCTCATTTGCTGATCCGATCGACTCGTATATGTATATTGCATCGGGTGAGGTTGCCGAACCTGCGTGATCAAGATTATTGACACTTGGTTCAGCTTCACTAGTCTTAAATTGGTGATGATGGTACTGAACGTACCTCTTGGGAACAATTGGACGGATTGTCTACCACCATCCCTCCCAGCTTGAGCCTCAGCCTCTGCACGCCATTGAGCTCTCTTCACATGTGCCGAATAACCGAATGACGAGATGTACAATCTAGTTGGATGCACATCTCATAAGCTACTCAAACAGTCATATGGAGACCACCGAGCTCGATAGCTTACCTGACGAATTGATAGGTCATCCAACTTAGCTCCTGTAACGTCTGATTAGACCACTTTTTAGGTTTCCAGATAGTCCTATAACTATCTAGAGCTGCGTGCGAAAAAACCTCCAGGCTTAGCCACCACGACCCAGTGGTGAGAAAAACGTGGATTACTCACCTCTCCTAAAATGGTCCAAGAACAAAAAGTACTCCCCTTGTCTAACCAATACAGCTGTTCTACTCTTACTCGGATACAAAATATCATGAGCGTTGGTCATGATTTGAGTCAACTCCACTAAAGCCTGCATCAACGAAGCCGAATCATCGTGTGTAGAATCTTCATTTTCGTTTCCGTTTCCTGGGGAAAGCTGTAAAGGGAAGTTGAACCTTGCGGCTGCTTCACCGGTTTGGGAGATATGTGAGTATCCAATGAAACATAGTGATGGACCTCTCGACCAGAATGCTAAACCCGTTCTGAGACGTATAAAGCACGATGGAACGCTTATGTTAGCTGGACCTGTCCAAGAGGGAAGAAGAGACAGGGAGTATGAGACTTATCTATAGTACGATCATATAGGTAACACCATGTCCATACACTTCTTACCCTTTCTACATCGGGTGTACGTTCATCCTCATTGATTTCCAAGGCAATCTGATCCACTGTTGGTCACTTATCAGCTTTACTATCTGATGATTATGGCGAATCAGCACTTACACCCTAAGAGGTAGGCTGCTCTGATCGCTAGACCAGTCAAACTCCAACTCCTCCTATTATCCGTTCCATGTTCGCCCGTAACCTCCGTCCCAGGTCCAGAAAGCATATTGAGGCTATACGATTTTGGTGGAGCCGCCCGTTCCCTGGGCAGATGTTCAGCCAAGAGCAATACCCCTTCTACGAATCCTACACTTCCCGGTAATCCCGCAAAGGAATAGTCAGCCATGGTTTCTCGTAGAATGGGCCATGTCTTATCGTGTATTTCACGATATTTCGGATCGACAGGATGTCGCGATGCAACGGCTACGATACATGTAAGGAGGAAAGAATCGTTATGCGCCAGGTCGAGGAGTTGTTCGCGTGTACGTGGTATTCGAGAGGTTTGAAATATTGGCTATTCAATCAAGCATTGCCACCGAACCAAATCGTTAACACGAAAACAAATTCTTCATGAGCAAATCTTATGTCACTTACCAGCGAAGGATGATGATCCCTAAAATAGATATTAACCAATTGCTGCAAAGTTTCTTCATTCAAAATTCCATTTTTGATCAAATGAAATTCCTCCAATTCCCTTACGGGAGAAGCTTCTTCTGAGATATCCCACGAGACTCTCTTGGTATCTCCATTGGATCTACCATCCTGCTGGGGATGTTTACCCTTATTTGCCGGCATGTTCGGATCAGTCTCACCGTTCTCATCTGTCGCTGCATTGGCTAGGATCTCTAAAGCGTCCATCTCGTTGGACAAGCTCGCATTGACAATCTTCCTCGTGCCGTCCGGCTCTACCGTTCGGCGTTTTTTCGCACGATGCTGGGAAGGTTGATTAGGCGAGAGTCCGGTGGTAGATCCTACGGACGATTCGCCCATTGATCCCGGCGTTGTAGTATCCGGATGGTGCTGCGGAGTCAAAGAGGTCTGAGAAGGAGGAGGAGGTAGCATTTGATTTTGTGAAAGTGTATGTGAGGAAAGGCCACTTGTGGTGTTACTTGGTCCAGCTTGTGTTTGAGAGTATTGATCGGGCCAATTGGAACTTGAAGACGAAGGTGGATTATGGTTGTACAATGCTTGATTCCGCGATGTATCGTCTACTTGCGGCTGCATAATATGAGAAAGCGAAGATATATCCCACTCGCTGGTGCTGGGATTGTTCTCGAATGGGGGTCGGATGATCGGCTGAGGTTGAGGTTGAGGCGGGTTATGTTGACTTGAATTGGGGTTCGTGATCGTAGTTGTTGTTGATGTTGTAGATCCATGAGCAGGATACACTTCTGCTTGAGATGGATCGACTGAGGCTTCTCGCAAAGCTCCTTCAGCAGCGGTCGATGTTTTCCTTCGTCGTTTCTACGTTGCGAGAGTCTCGAGCATCAGTACAGGCGCCGGCAGATACAAAATACTCTCTCCACACTCACGCTAGGCAAGAAGACACAATCCCTCTGTTCCCTCCTACATCTCGAGCAAGGTGGCTCCGAAGGAGCATTGACATCCCCCAGATCGCATTTCGCTTTCCTCAAGCGACAGTGAACCTAGCAGACATCAAGCGTATAAGCGACTGTTTCAATGGTTGAAAGAAGATTACGAAACTCACACAAGCTCGATAACCCCTTTTAGGGACATTGGCATCCTTATCATCCTTCTTCTTTTTATTATCCGATGTCGATCCTGCATTTGCACCACCTATTCCACTAGTCCCAGGCTGGACCTGAGGTGGTATACTGGAACCCCCCGAGATCATGTTATAATCTGACGGCCCAGCCGTTGCGAAGCCTTGTCCATATAAGTGAGAGAGATCTGTACCAGGCGGAGGGGAAAGTCGAGATGCAGGATGAGGTATAATGTTGGATGTGGAAGTCGATCTATCGGGATTGATATTCGACATGGGGCCCTCTGTTGACTTGGTTAGCTAGTGATTTCCGATCTTACTGTACTTTGAGGGATCTGCCGATTGTGTTTGTTCACTGATAGTTTCGAGTTGTTATTATCTGTTCAAAAAGCACATCACCGATATTTCAGGCAATTTATGATATGCACTGCGTTGACTGTTGTAGATCTTAGATTGTACAAGAGGCATGCTCATGTGCAAATCACAAGTCC
Source organism: Kwoniella botswanensis (assembly GCF_036426115.1). Taxonomy (NCBI): domain Eukaryota; kingdom Fungi; phylum Basidiomycota; class Tremellomycetes; order Tremellales; family Cryptococcaceae; genus Kwoniella; species Kwoniella botswanensis. The sequence goes on along the minus strand of NC_088599.1, from coordinate 13,450,003 downwards.
CCGAAATGAGACTCATCGGACTACGAAATAACCTGTGGGTACGGTACCAGTATTCCTGGTACATCGTATGTCACGCGGGGCCAGTTCAGGCTCCGGTGAACATGACAAATTAAACAAATAGATTTCGTTTCAACGGCATCAGTGGCAATCCTCCGTTCATGCTGTTTCCTTTCCCTTGGTCTTCTTGCATTCCTTTGGGCGACTCGTTAGTGTCTATCTGTGCTTGTACCTGAACCCATGCATACTCAGTCTCTCAATGCGACATGCACTACATGTATCATTGTATGCATGCTGACTCACATGCTAGTCTTCCACTGACTGTGCTATGAAGGGATGTCTATGTGATCCTCCTACTTTTGCACCACGTGGCCTTACTCAGGGAGCGCGGTAAATCACGGGCTGCCTCAATATAGGTGTAGCCCGGTCCGGGTGTCTACCGGATATAACCGTGATGTGTGCTAGTAGTAAAAGTGGTTGTGTTATTTCCATTTCGTGCTTGGTTAGGTGGGGGGGAAACCAGCGCACACAAATCTACATAAAGTCGTTTTCTCCACCCTCATCTCTGATTCACTCATCTATCTTCTAAACAGAGTAATCCCATACGTCGCATCGACAAAGCTGTGAGTATTTCTCCCTCTGGTCGTCTTCAGCAGCGCCTGACAGACTGATTGTTTCTGTAGCAATCTCTATTCACAACCCACCAAAGGCCATTCAGACCTCGATCACTATGTCCGCTTCACGATTATGGGCCGGTGGACCTTCAGTCCCCCTCGTCACTGCTATGAACGCCGACGAGTCAATCAACTATGATGCTCTCGCCAAACAAACTGTCAGACTCGCCAAAGCAGGTTTGGGAATAGTTTTGCTTGGTACCAATGGTGAAGGTGTGTATATGACGTTTTCAGGACTGTTCTTTATGATATCACTGATACGAACTCGGACACGTAGCTTCTCACCTTTCCAACGAGGAGCGAAGGAAATGTACCGTTGTTGTGAGAAAGGCTTTGGATGATAATGGATTCAAGGATGAACCTTTGCTTGTTGGTACTGGAAGTGAGTCTCAGCATCTCTCTCGCTCCAGTGATATACCCCATTATAGCAGCGTGAAGATCTTCCTCCATCGATCATGTAGCTGATATCATCTACTTCACTGTTGTTCAGGTGGATCTGCCGAAACCACCATCACTGTCACCAAAGAAGCTGCCGAAGCAGGTGCTACTCACTCTATCGTTATCACCCCAGGATACTTCTCTTTCGCTATGGGTAGAGACAGGAAAGCTATCAAGGATTTCTTCAAGAAAGTGTTCGATAACTCTCCTATCCCAGTGATGATCTACAACTTCCCGTGAGTGATCTTCTCTCAATCTTCAACCCATTGTATCATTATACTTGCCATACGAGGAAGGTGCATAAGCTGATTGTTTTTGGTTTTGTGGGATGTAGAGGTGCCGCAGCAGGAATCGATCTCAACTCAGATGAGATCAACGAACTCGCCGACCACCCAAATTGTTTCGGTGTCAAATTGACTTGTGCAATGATTGGTAAAGGTCATCGAATCGCCGCTTACACCCAATCAGAAGAATTCTTAGCTAAGAGAGCATCAAACCTGAAGAGTCAAACTGTCACAGGTCAATTCCAAGTTTTACCTGGTTTCTCTGAATCTACCCTCCCTGCTCTTCTCTCTCGACATACCGGGTGAGTACTCATTCATCCTATCTTCAGCTGTATTTATAGTCACGTGTGAACGACTGCTGACTCATCCTGTATGTTCTCGTGCTAGATGTATCACCGGTACTGGTAATGCCATCCCCAAAACTATCCGAAAATTATGGGATACCTCTGTAGCTGGTCTCAAGGGAGATGCCAACGCTTTAGCTGAGGCTTTGAAATTACAAGACCGAGTTGCTGAAGCTGATTGGACCATTGTCAAAGCTGGTATTCCCGGTACCGTAAGTAGACAAACCTTCCCTCTTGGATCATCTGCCCTCTTCACAATCGTCTAGGCCTTCTACCTCTCTTCTGTCTCACTCAGTTTTTATTCTCTTCGCCATGTCAAGTACTCTGTTCATGGACAACGGCTGATAACACATCTGCCTATCAATAGAAATACTTCCTCGACCACTACGTAGAGAAGGGACTTGGTGGTCCAGCCAGATTACCTATTGGTTCCATCACTGACGATGTCAAGAAATTGATCGAAGTCGACTTGAAGGAAGCTTGGGAATACGAGCAATCGTTATAAGGTTGATATTTCGGATTATAGGGTGATCATGCATCTGGGTTATCTCTTATAAAAGTACGGAACTGAATATCTCGTGCTGAACGCGTCCCGAAGTCTTAACAGTATTTCACTGTTGACGAAAGCTAATGTGCTGATGTTCTGGACAACGCTGGAGAGGAGTTGACCAATCTATCTCTGACACGGTCGATCGGCTGAACTGATGTGCCCGCGGGCCCGGAGTGGCATATAGAATCGAAAGATAAAACAACAGGCGTATCTTGGCCTCCTCAAAGGGGACCTTTCTATTGTTCCACTATCTTTTGAGGCCCTTCGGAAATTGAAACAAAGGTGGAATCATGATTCAAAGCCTTTAGACCTATTTCTTGTCTCCTCCCCGATGATACCGCCTCGGAAAGGCTCACCTTTCAAGCATTGTGCAGTCCAAGTCTACCGGATTTCAGGTCAAAAGATCTTGAGAAAGAAGATACAGGTACAGAATCTGGTATTTCACAATACATTTTGATCTTATCTCTCACATCACTGCATTTATAAAAGGCAGTTGCCAAGACATAGAACCTGAGCCGAAACAACCAATCCATACGTCTTCCATCAATTGCTATCGAGCGAGGAATTAGTGTCCAAAATGATGTCTGATAGATCAACTTTGGACCGAGCTTCAATCCCTATCAACAAAGACAGGGATAAGAACAGCAGACACTCGGCTAGATATCGTCGACTCCATGGTGATGGGCTCACACAATCACAACACACTCAATTTAGGCGACAGAGGGGAAGCAAAGTCGGTGTAAGTACCACAGAGAATCAAGAGCTAATCTAAAGGGTTTTAAAAGCTTTTGGACATGATGCAACTGAGACTCAAACTCAAGACCCAAGTGATAACCATAGTCAAGGAGGATTAGGGTTAGAAAAAGATGATCGTAGTAATTTTACCAGAACAGATTCGATCGTCTCCACCACGCAATCGCAATCACCCTCAATGTTAAATACAAGCAGAAGAACCACTACGGCACATCCTGAATACCATCAAGATGATACGGGACATACGAACACAAACATACTTCGCCATCCACATTCCAACAGAGTTTTCGAACGATCGGCTCTGTTACAAGAGGAGGGAAAACCTTACGATGCGCCGCCAGGTGAATACTATGATGGTGGTAGATATAAACGGTGGAATATAGTGTTTTACACATATGGCAGAGATGGGGAGGAGCAATCAGGAAAAGGACATGAGGTGGACGAGGTGGAGAGGGAGATGTTGAGTGAGTTAGAGAATGATTATCGTACGAGGGGGTGGTAGTCGGTAGTGGACAGAGTGCGTTACGGTACAACAAGTTATGGTGAATTAAGAGGTGTAGCAGAGATTATGTACTGTATTATAGTTCAATTTCTGCTTCTCCATATCATGTCCAACTCGTTATGATACTACTGTAATCGATCTCATAACCCATCCTGCATGACTAATCATACCTTGATCCAATAAACTATTCCTACTAATAATACCAACCCTTCCACGACGTATCCCATTCCCAGTCCTATCTCACTAACTCTATATCCACCCGAGGACTTCCCCGATCCTCCATTAGGATTAGTATTCTGACTAACTTGTAAAGAATTGGGTATCTGCTGATTATCTACATCGTCCCAATTGATATCACCGGGATTGGAAGGATCGTTAGGACAATCGTTCTTGAGGTGAGAACCGAGGATGTTGGTTAGGTCGTTACCTCGTATATCGGGGATTGTATATTGGCTATAACAAATTGCATATATAGCTGATCAGTGTGATATACACGTATTATTTGAAATGTGGATAACATTTTCTATGATGATTAAGCACATCCAGTAGTTCGATCGATTAGTGATTAAGTTATTGATCGTAAAGACATAGTCTGATATCTCCCGCAGACATGACTAGTAAGTTAAAGAGATCCAAAAAATCACTTACGCAGCTTTAAACAACTCATACATACATCCCGTACATTTAGCACCCTTGAACACGGAATCTGTAAATTGATCTAAGTTGGTTCCTGTAACCAGAGAATCGAAGAAATTGTTATTGTTCGCTTGGTCTGTGGTATTTAGGGCCGAAGGTAGACAGAGATCGGATGTGCCGTTGCTGCGATCGGAATGAACAATCAGTCCGTCAATAGACTAATACAGTCTTATTACGGTTGACACAGCACAATCAAACACACTTGCAGTGGTGTGTATTTGTATGATTTACCACCAATAAAATGCACAAAGTCCGAAGAAGCTTTATCTGAGAGGACTTTTTCGGTTTGGGAAGGTCCAAAATCAAACTCACAAGTAAACCTGACAAGCCACAGTCTTATAACTACTACTATACCTCTCGATCACCTTATTTAAAACACTTATAAGTCCATTTGAAGTATCGCACGAACCCTCAATCTGACCCTTTGCATCATTCAGGTCTTGGTCCGAACAAGATTGCGAACAGACATTATCGAGGTATGTATCGAGCTGAGTGGAGAACGAAGCGTTTTGCTGAGGGTTGGAAATTAGTGAAGCGAGGTCCGTCAGACCTAGACATGATCCTACGGGGGAGGATGTGAGATTGACGAGGGTTATGAGACATGACATCGAGGAGACTTGGGCTGCCTGGAGGGTTTGGAGGAATGCGACCTCTTCTGTTTCGATTGATGTAGAGGTTGAAGAGGTGTCACTTGAAGAAGAAGATGAGGATGATGAAGAAGAAGAGGAAGAGGAAGAGTCATCGGAGGAGAATAGACCTGGGATGGCTGATACGGATAAGAGGAATGGGATGAATAGGAGTGGAAATTTGGGAACGAACATTCTGAATTATCTATTCGAGGTTACTTCTCTGTGATGAGCAAGCAATATTGATTGTGGCGGAAAATAATGTAAATGAGATTTTCTAGTATGGTTAGATGATATTTACTGGTTTTTGTAAAAGAGCGTTATGTTCTACGTCGTATGGTCTTGTTATACGGTATTTTTATCTTTTCACTTTTTTTTTCGGTCTCTTACTCGTATCATAATTTGATATATTGTTGTTATCACTTTACTCGTCGTGCAAGGGCATGTCAAATATGATGAAGATCAAGAACCAATCCAGATTGCAGGATTATATCACTTGAGGGGTCAATTGCCCTTTCTCGTCAAGACACTTCCGACCATACTCAAAAACTCTACATGATTAACAATGGATGTCATTATACGGGACTATCAGACAAAGGATCATGTGAATATCTCGAAAGGATGTCAAATCATGTCTGATAGTTTTACTGGTAAAACAAGTCATCAGTATGGTTTCAACATACTATACAAGCAAGCTTGTATTGTATGAGGATTGTACATCAATCGATGTCAGAGCGAATTAGCAGTGTCAGACAAAGGTACCGATAGAATGCCATTATGCAAGCATCAGTGATATCATGATGTTAGTGGAGAATGCTATCATACATGAACTGCATAATGTAAACCGTATTATATGGTATCGTTACGACGGCACATGGAAAATCCTTATTGTATGTGTGACGAGGTCAAGCACTGCTTGTGTGATGTGAAGTGCAGTTAACATGAGTGGGATCGGAATGGAGGTTGTAGACATAACTGATGAGCGGAATCGTGAAGATCAAGAAGGAAGTGAATGAATGAGTAATTACAACGTTGTTCGAAGCTCGGCGTGACAATCTAAACAGAACAATTGATACGATACATCAGTAAGAACGGTCAAGGAGTTCTGACATTGTTTTGGAGCACTGCGAGCGTTGATTGATCATACTTACGGGATGATACTATTTGTTGGACAATCCGCCAGTTGAGATTGCTCCTGCTCCACCACTCCCAGCAGCCCTGTTCAGTCGTTCTTCGGTAGCTTTGATTTGCGCTTCTAAAGCTGCGAGTTGTGATTCGAGATGGGGAAGCTGTGAGCGGCTGTGGGAGTTACGTATGAATTCATACAGGCAAATGTGATGCGAGGGTAAATATAAGAGGAACAAAGGATATCACGTTCAGCTATGGGCCATATTGCGATGCAGTGCGAGATGGGGATATGGACATCCCCTCAGAAGCAGTATAAGGAGAGCTCGTAACTCACCGTCTATCAACCTTCTCTTGCAATTCCTTGACATTCGCTTCTTCAACTTGCGGTTTCCCACTCCCATTCCCATGGCCTGCACCGTTGATCCTAGACGTAACGTCCGACAAGATATCCCAATCGCCTAATCCACCAGCTGCACCTGCGGTAGCTCCGTGACCTAAACCAGATCTCGAAACACTACCTGTAGGTTTCAACGCAGTTGGAGTGGGAAGATAATGAGCAGGTGACGTTTGTTGTGGAGATTGGTTAGGACCCATGACTGCATCCATCAATGATGATACACTATTATTGCGATGGGTTAATTGGGGTAAACCTAGATTTACACCTGGATGAGGTAGGTTGGATATGGTATCGTTATCGTTCTCTTCGCTTCGAAGTGAAGTGGAAGCGGGGTTATATGTGTTGGCTGACGGGTTTGGAGGGAAGCTATCAGGTGAGTTGGGTTAGTAAGATGCGATGCATTGACAAAGGTGGGAGTTGGAAGAGCTGTAGGGATATCAAAGGCAGGGGTATGTAGACGATGTGGGAAGATGCTAAATGGGCCAGAGATAGAGTCGCTCACCCAACGGTACCTCCAGAGGAAGTTGATCCACTAGCTACGTTTGAAGAGTCCATCTCGAATCCAACGCCGTACGCCAAGGATGAAGGTGATCCAGAGGACAAAGGATGGGTGATTATCCTATCTAGTCGATATGTGTTGACTACCACCAATCAAAGCGAGATTGCGGCTGTAAGCGAGTATTGCAGAACAGAGTTCTCGATGGGGGAATAGATGATAGCGATATTTTTGAGATTACGGATATGTTGATGGGACTGAATATGGTGTCTTACTTGGACTCCCGCACTGTCATACACTTGGTGTCTACGCGTCATGATCTTTGTACTTTGCCTTTGACTTCCTTATCATGAAACACGTGCGATATTGCCTCTTTCAGAAATTGCCGTACAATACCGACATGAAACGCTTCCCATTTACCCCTTGATAACGATAAACTCATTCAACCGATGTACAAGTGCGATTTGCCATTTTCGTCTTTTTATTCAAGCATACCGTTGATAAAGGACCCTCTCCAGACTCATCAATCATCGGAGATCCAAGAGAATGGGATGGTCAACAGCGGCTCCAACCGAGGAAGAAAGAATAGCAAATACTTACTCAATCCGTTCAGCATTCCATCATTACTACTCACACAGATTCGCTTCTTTCCCGGTATGATTGACGATGTACTCCTACGCCCTACACTAGCTTCAAATATGCATCTCGAGTCAGTTGACAGAATTACAGATCTGGTATATGAACACACCGCCGGTTTGAACTTGCGCATGGAGATAAGGTCATCCACTGGTAAAAGGGTGTGTCGACGGAGAGACTGAGTAGTAAGCGATATGTCTATTTCACTGGTATCTAGCTATTTTTCACATGAGAGACTACCACTGCCTCTCTTGCTCATTCTGACACTGGGTGTGTGTAACAATATGATATCCCGATGTATCGGTATGCTCAATCAGGTTCAACGACAATGGCTTTTACCCCCAGCTTCCTTTCGATATCTTCCATTCCTCTTCACATCAAATTTATGGATAAAGAAGGATCAATCACAGTTCTTCCAATCCATCGCTTCTCAGGTGTTCCGGGACAATTACAAAATATCATACAGATCCTCATCCTTGATGTTCTCCAACCATCCTTTACGAAACCGTGCTAATCCATCCTATCTGTTTATCTGTTTAACATTCGTCATTCGTGCCTGCTGATCAATCTTTGTTGACACTTATATGCGTTTTCAGTCTAACCACTTTTCGCGAAAGTCTAGAGAAGATCGTGATATTTGTTGAGGATGTGGAACGGGATGATTAGGGCTTAGAGTATGATCAATCATCCTGAGGAAAACGATGAGCATCCGGAAGAAGGAAGAGGGAAGAAGGAAAGAGAAAAGAGAAAAGACTGATTGGTAGCTGATTGATGGTAGATTGAGACAGGCAAAGGATGGGTAAAATACTATGAGGAAGAAGGAAAACCGGGAAAGGAAGAAGCAAGGAAAGAAAGATATTATACACTAGAGATATATTCTAGTTCGAATTCAAGTAACAATCCTTCTTTCTTCTTTCTTTCCTCAAGGTCTTCCCAGAACAATTCTTCACTTGACAGAAATCATTTCAGCTTGTAGAGATACATATTTCTCACCCCTTATCCTCAAATAGTTAGTTACACCATTTTCAATTCGCGCACCCCTGCTCACTTCAAAGGTCTTTTTAGATCGTCTCTTTGATTTGACTCTTCACTGATCATCACCAAGGTAAGCTCATCATGTTCCAATCTTCCTTGACTACACATCGTTTGTCCGCTATCTATATCCTGTCAATCCACTGAATCACCCAAAGTTACGTATGCTGATTACTTTCTTTGACATATAGTCATTATGGACTACCAATACCATCAAGAGGGGTGGGGACCATTACAACAGCCCTTCAATACATTCCCCTTATACTCATCATTCCGAGACACGAATATCAGCGACAATGAAGGAATCGGATCGAGCGCTTCTCTCGTGCACAGTGATCATGAAGGTGAGTTTGTTGTTCATCGTTTTTAACACGTTCGAAGCCATTGCGACGATGTTTGCTGAGACGATCTCACTTACACAGGCTTTTCGCAACTTCCAGCATATCCCATTTCAACCATAGCTCACCACATCAATTCGGGTATCGATCTCTATCAGCCTCGATATGTACCACCTCTTACCGAGATCCCTCAAACTCCTGTGCATTCCTATATTCCGGCCATACCTCCTTCTATCAGTCCCAGAGATATCCATATCCCGCGATATACTGGATTGGAGGTAGCCATACCTGACTCCAGCTTTTTACCGGATTCTGCTGCGTCACCGCTCTTCACGTATGCCAAGAAGAAGGATGAACAATCCATTCAGGCGGATACCGATACAGAGTCAGAATCGGATTCGGATTATGGCTTTGGTACAATCCGGGAAGTCAGCAGAAATTTGTTGAACGATCTCACCTCAATAAACTCCTCAATCTCTCAAACTCCCTGTGATAACCAGACAGTTCAGACAGATATCGTTAATTCACACCCTGTTTCAGCCAACCCTGGTATTATCTCGGCCGAGGGATCATCGGTACCACCTTCTCCCATTGTATCTCCCGCTTTGGTCAATCCCCCATTGGTCGACGTCAACAACAAGAAGGATCCGGTCAAGAAGAGGAAGGGGAAGTTGACTCTCAACAGGAAGAAGGAAATTGCGGTTGCGCAGACACCGGGAGTGAGTCTCTGTGTAACCAGTGTTTTGGTCGGAAATCTGTCGCTGATCATATGTGCTGCTTTCTTAGTGTAAGAAAGCTAGTTCCGGACGACAAGTCCTGCTCGCCAAGAAAGCTAAACCCGGCAGAAGACCAAGACCCATGAAGCCTGTGGGTGGGAAGAAGAGCAGTGCCAATGTAGGAAAGAGTAAGGTGAAGACTGTCACCAAAGCCGCTGCTGCACCTGAGTCCGATTCCCTCATCAGCTTTCACCAGTCATCTATGACCAATGACGATGCCCCAAAAAGCATATGGAATTCATCGTCCTCATCATCAAGGTCTAAGAAAAGTATCAAGCTAGCTGCCGCAAGCAAACCAAGGCGCTCATCCAGTGGAATAATCTCTTCTCCCAAATCCGGCAAAAGGAAATTGCCACCTCAATTGTCTTCTAAAGTTCAACCAAAGGAGGTTATCGGCTTAGGTGAAGAAGATCACCTTTCACCAATTCCACCTTCACCTGCATTCGTTGCCGATTGCTCCGACGGTGAGGATGATGACTATTGTCCGTCACCCTTCGCTGCAGAAACAGATGATGAGCTGGATTATGATTCGCCTCCGCCGTCAGCTACTAGGAGAAAGAGAGCTAGATCACAGGAAGAAGACGATGAGGAATGGACTATGGGAAAGAAGAGCAATGGGAAGAAGAAGGTGAAGGAGTCGACCGAGGTGGTAGAGTCGATAGGAGAGGCACCCCCAAAAGAAAGACAATTGAATAAAACTAGAAATCGGTTTTATCATCCAGGTCGACAAGAACAAAACGTACGTGCCCAATCGAAGTATCGAAATAAGATCAAAGCTAGGAGCGATCTGGTGAGTCATCCTCCACTACGCCCGCGATGGGTTGAGAAATTGACAAAGGTTGATGTCTGTCATTCCTAGGTTCTTGAATTCGCTCAAGAAATCTTCCCCAAGGTCCGTAAAACTCCGAGCGCAAAGAAGCTCTTGGCGAAATTGAGAGGTACGTATTTGATTCGTTCTTGGGCTTTGGTCTCAATACTAACGGGACAGCTTCAATAACAGACCTCGATCACGCTTTCGCTACAGAAAAGTTCGGGCAGCTTTAGACGGTGTAGAGCGATATGGGTTGTTGAAAGTCGAAGATTGGTCTTGAATTGTACCAGCTCGTCAAAGGAGATGACAAGGATTTGAACTCTGACATACAAGTATGTTTCGAGAAATTTTTAAAAGGGTATTGAAGTACCTTAATTCATACTTTTCTTTGTATTTAAGAGGGGTTCTGATGTACACATTTCTCGTTGCGAATCCATAATGTTTCCCTCTAATTTCTTCTTTTTTTACAATTTCCTCAAGTTGTACAGCATCATATTGACAAGTTGAAATCATTCTTTCTTGAAATCGTCGATTTAACGAATAACAATGATATATTTAGTGGACTCGATAGGTAATATGTACAGACAAGTATAAAAACGAAACAAGTCAGAACGGATCAGCCTAAATAGGTATCCCGTAAGCAATTTCCATGCATATGCAGAACAACCAAGCACACGTAGTGTTCGATTTGACAAGTTCAGTACTTCATTATTTGCTACGTTTTGGTTCGTCTTTCTTCCTCTTCTCGTCCTTGCTGCTACGAGACCGACCACTACTACCACTGCCACTGCTCTTTTCAGAGCTGCTATCACTATGTCTATCGCCAGCAGATTCAGGTCTCTGCGGACACCAAACGTACCGAACATACCAAATCAGCCACAAATTCACTGCTTCGTGGTTCAACTTGGCTCGACCCACTTACCAATCCCATCCTTCCAAACCACGGTCCACCCATGAGCACTAACACCGAAGTCCTACCAATCTCCACCATTCCCCTATAATTAGGCCACCAAATTTGTGCGGCACCCCTTACCCAGCCTGTTAGACAATATATAATCCAATACAAACACCATTGCGCACCGTCAGATTTCTTCTTACCTTTCTCTGATACGATACATTGAATGGTACTTTGGATAGGTATCAGCAAGGTAATTGGCGCTGAAAGGTGAGGTATAAGGAAGAGCGGTAGGTACAGATGGAGTGACAAGAAAATGAATAGGAGGTTGAGGGAGATGATAGTGCCAGATAGGGTGGTGGTTGTTGAGAGAGAGAGGATGAGGGGTCGGAGGAATCCTGAGTGCGATTTGAGCTAGAAAGATAGATGTTATAGACGTTAGCATGTATACCAATAGGAGTGCAGACTGTGTTATGCTCTGACACCAAGTGTATGGGGGGAAGCTCACGTATGAAGAGGTGAGTCTGTCATCTCGTGGTTCTGATGAGCTCGAACGGGAAGAGGAAGAGGAAGATGATAATGATTTCCTACTGGATGATGAGGATGACGAAGATGAAGGCTTCTTCGACGATGAAGATGTTTTTGAGTTTGAGCCCGATTTTGATTTAGGATCAGAAGGCATTTTGATTCTGAAACTTTCCCAGATGAGATATCTATAATCAATGTTACCATTGGAGATTAAGTTTACAGATGTGAATGCCTCTTCGCATGCACAATAGTAAGATAACATTCATTGAAACGTAATGAAAGGATGTAGCCGCATCGTAAGACCCTCGACAAAGGATGTTAGTTATAGTTACTATTGATGGTATCGGTTTCACCTATTTAAAAAGACATTCAAGACAGGATCTGCAAATATGCACATCAGTTTTGATGCAGCACAGACACAATCTTGACGCCATACAGTAACGAGTTTTCATAGATATATCGATACACATTCGCGCCGAATATACACTTTGTGTATCGTCTACAGTGTACACATTAGGATCACTAGACCTTCCAGAACGATATGTACTGTAAAGTACTCTATCATGGTAAGACATGTCGTATTTCGCCGTAATTCATGACAAACATCCTAATCCTCCTTCCCGACTGTGCCACTTTTCCCTATGACAGCTTTTCGGTTGACTACAAGTGGTGGTGTACCCCTCATCACTTCCTTCTTGTCCTTCTCACCTCCATCAACCAGATACGTGTACTCATCATGAGGTTTGTCGCCCTCACTCATGGTAAGTAGCTCTTCCATACTTAACTTTACTACCTCTCCATCCAAGTTGGGGTTTTCATTGGACCTCTTCACGTCAGAAGCCGCTTTATGAGCAGCGGAAGGAATATCGGTAATCGCAAGCTTTGTCTCGTTGGAATCGGTGTCTTTTGTCAAGTCACTGGTCTTTTCGATATCTACCGTGTTAGCAGGAGTTGTTTTAGCCAATTTAACATTGGTTTTACATTGATTGAGGTCTTCACCCCAGGATATTTTATCATGCTTGTCACCTTGCGATGATCCGGGTGCCACTTTGCCTTCTTCCTTCTCCTCTACGTCGATAATTTTCTCGCTTCTCCTGCGATATTTGTGTCTCCCGTCTTGATACTCCTCATCAGACGTGTCAAGCTCGAGAGTCTTCTTACCAGCCAAAGCAAGCTCGTCCAAGGGCGTACCAGCAGGTAAGACCACGTCATCGGAATTGTCCGAATCATCTGAACCACTCGCCTCATCCGAGCCGGAAGAACTATCTTCCGAATCTGACTGCTCCCCCCGCTTTGATTGAGGAGAGAGCCCGGTATCATCTGAGGTGTCAGATCTACTTGGGTTCGAAGAGATACCAGTGACAGGAGTGACTGCTCTATCAGCCCGTTTCGGCAAGTCTGGCGTTCTAGATAAAGGAGGAGAATCGAGCTCTGCCAACTCCGCTCTTAATTCCCTTGCCTGTCCGGGTGATATGGCTGTGGGCGACTCTGAAGATGCCGACTCTGGATCTGGGGAGATATTCGATTCTTCGGAGCCAGTCTCGGTCTCGGTCGGTGTATCTGGTACACCTGTGGAAGGTGGATAAGGTGATCCACCAGAAACAGACGTATCATCGGAAGAAGTGCTAGAGGAAGCGGAAGGGGAGTCTTTGGTAGCTATGATTGATCTTGGTCTTAGTCGCTATGTACAATAGTATTGGCATCAGCATTAACTTTGTCCCAAAACCACGGTAGGCCAAGCCATCAATCCTGCGAATGAGGACGAGCCCAAAGTCCAGTTTGATTAGGAGGAACCTTGGAATAAAAAGCTTACCACAGGCTCCGGTCTCGCCTCGTTTCCCACATCATCATCCAGCAAACCAACCAAAAACCAAACGATCCATCCAGCCTTCAACGCGTACCACAATGGAATCAAACTCAATACTGTATCTTCTCCTACCGCTTTCTCGACGATACAAGTCGTACTGTAGATCACCCAGTAGTCCAGCCATTTCTTCGACTTCTCTCCTCGCACGAGATTCTCTTTCTTCTTCAATCCAGGAGTGTTCGAAGAGCTTTCGGTGTACTGGAGAAACTGTAATGTCTTGTAAGAGGCTGGTATGAGTCCAAAAGCGTTTGTGAGGCTACTGGACGAATCAGAAGGGTTAAGGAGGATGACGGAGAATCCGAAGATCAAAGATGCTTTTGCTAATACGGAGGGCGGTCTGTCGATGTGGTCGCTTATGTATTTCAGTAGATGGCATCTGGAGAGTTTCTATGGTCAATCGGGTTGCGATGATCAGCAACATATACGCAGCCTATGAAATGTCAACTCACATCATCGTTTAGCCAGTCCGACATACCTGATAGGTAATTGACAATTTTGTGAACTAAAGGCGTATAAGTCTCTTTCTTATTTGTCAAAGCCATGTTGGGAAAGAAAAGCTAAGTAAATCTGGATAAAAGCAGATCCTGATTTTTTGTGGTGGTTTTTATTGGTATTGTATCTTAGATTTACTGATTTCGTTTTTGAATTTGCGATCTGGTCATCGATCGTTAGACGTGATGTTCACTACGATCCAAAATAACCGGGAAGAAACGGATGCAGTGACAGATTTTCTATCTGTTTTATCAAAGCTTGGCATGATATGGTGGTACACAGTACAAAGACTCTGACCTGTCAGTTCGCACCAAGACCACCTTTCATTATCATCCCCTCAGATCGATGCTTTGAAAATTATTGACAAAGGGGGGAGATACAAAAGAGCAAAAATGATCGGAATGTGGCACTTGGCGAAGATTGAGCATCATGACTTATTGAGATGAGGAACACCCAAAATGTAAATGCAAAATGCAGTTTTTACATATCGATCATACTTACACATTGCGACCCCTAGTCAACTGGAAACTGAGTTCAAGGAGAACTGAGGATACAAATCCTCACCAACGAATTCTCCTGCTGCGTCGAGATTTACCTGAACCTGAGGATTTCAAGCGAGAACTAGGTGTTATGACAGTATAAGAAGAATGTCGAGAAGCATTATTGTAGAACCATGCGCTGGCTTCCCTCTCGCCTTGCCCAAATAGCATACATCGGGTGGTTTCGGGGATGATGTTATCGCCATACAGGGTATCTATGATCATCGGGAGGTTGAGGTATTCTATAAAATCTTGGACGGTCTCGTTTGTCTTGTCGGGAGTGATATAGTACATAGCATTCCTATCAGGTAAAGGTAGAGTAATTTCCGCATTCTGAGGGAGTTCCGAAGGTCTGAATCGAATGAGCATTGGAGTAGATTTCTGAAGCCCCTGCCTGATGTAAGCGGTGTTCTCTTCTGTAAACTCTGTAATTCCTCCGCTAGCATTTATCATGCAGGTAGTGGTGGTAGGGGCAGGAGTGGTCATATTCGTTGCGGCATGATAGGTCTTTTGTGGGATATATTGTATGCGAGGATCGTGAGTGCGATGATTTGTATAGTCGTTCGACCCTCCTGAGCCATTCATCTGCCAGGAAAACATGCGGAGATTTGTGTTCGGCTGTCAACAGGTCGGTTCTTAGGGACTGTTCGTATATGGATATGCAGTATACTTATTGGAGTGAATTGCAGGGAGGGTCCTTCTTTTACATGCCCAGGTGTCAAAGAGAATAGCTCCATCCAAATTGGGGAATATAAACTGAGCCCATCCATCTTCGAACAAGGGACGACGTAAAAAGGAGCTACACCCAGGATTTATACATATTCTTGATGTAATGACAGTTCTTTGAGTACCCTATTACTTCTCTACTTCTCAGGCAATGTTATTGGCTCCAAGACGCGGCAGCAGTCATCACGGGCTGCAGATCACCAAGAAGACAAATGAAGTGGCCGGATCAGCGAGAACCATACGATAGACCCTGATTACTGACTACCAACCATCCCGAGAGCAGACCGTGGTGGTCCTTGGGATTCTAGTCTGTCACATCATTCGTAGGGTACTGTATCGTCAAAACCTTTTGAGCCTCTCTGGTCGATCACACCCCAAGAACCTCGATTGAGGGCGTCAACCGATGTACTATGTTTCGAATCACTAATATGGGTCTGCTCCTTTTCCTCCAACGTCAGCCTACTCTCATTGTACCATGCTGTCGCTGATGCCTGAACTTGAGGCATTATCGACCGAATGGCAGAGCTAGACAGCTTTTCGTCTCGATATATGCAGCCAATTAGGAGTGGCATGTTCAAAGACTCTAGAAAATCCGGAAGACTTCCATCAATCCATTCTTGAGGGACCTGACAATACGCTCTTCCATGGGTTATGTACCGATATATACCCGTGTATGTGTTTGATGAATATTTGTACTGATCCAAGATGAATTGTGCAGAGACGTCAGGGGTGAATAACCTTGTGGTGGAAGTCTTGGGACAGACAGTGTGGGATCTGTCTGCCCGACTGCCAGCACTTATCGGATACCCTTCATATTGCCTCCCTTCAATGTTTGTATCATCCTCTTTCCAGTGGGCGAAGTTGACGCCGTTATGATGCTTATATTGCGACAACTATGATTGTTATCCAGACAGTTCACATGAGATGCATTCTAAGGCGACCTATGACCATCGGTGGAACTATTCAGTCTCAACAACCAGTCCTCCGTTCATCTGTCTTCATAGCTCTCATACAAAGTAAAGTGGCAGTTCTTGGAGAGAAGGGAGTGTGCCAGGAAGATAGGTTCACGAAATGGAAGACATCGTCACTGACGTGACTCAATCGTGGTTGGACACTAATAACATTGCACCCTCTAGCCTCGTATACTTGAGAAGTGTACAATGATTTAGCTGTGGGTAATGGCCAAGTGATAGAAACGTATCATCATGATATCACTCAAAGTGACTTCGAATAGTGACTAACCGCCTTCAAAAGGAATGTAGAAATGCACAATGTATGCCATGCATAATCGTATATACAGTATGACACCAGCCGACGGCTCCCCACTAGTGGCAACATGTACCCAGCTGCTTGACCGACCGAAAACTAACGTGAGTGAGCGTCCGCAACATTTCCAATATATCAGCATCCCCAGCAGTCAGGCTCTCCGCGGTTGTGGCAGAAAGGCGGAGCCCGTGGTGCTGCGGACCTGGGAGGAGGAGGAAAGGTAGCCTTACTACTTCTTCGTGATGGGTGGCCACGACTGCGACGAAAGTCGAAGTACTCCCGCCTTTGCTGCCCGCACCAATCTTGGGCCATTGACATAGCCGTTTTCAACCTTGCGATCTTTTCTCCATGGGGATGTGGGGAAACATCTTGTCGATGACTTGTGGGATTGTCAAGGACGCGAGCCACTCTTTGGGGCTTTCCGCCGAAAGTCTTTCCCTGCTTATTTCGTAGACGATAATGGTTGGCGGAATGCGAATATCTGTGGACCCTCCTGTAGGCGAGTTGGCCCAGATAGTCTCTTCAGGAAACTCTATTTCAAGCTCATAGTCCCAATTTTTTCGAACACCTACACGGGTTGTCACGCCCCGGGTCGGATGACGCTCTGTAGTAGATCTTCGAGACAGAGCTGATTGTCGCTCATATGGAGGAGGAAGTCCTATGTACGAATTCAATTCTGCAGCCTGTCGTTTCTCCTCTTCGTCGTGCGAAGCTGCAGGGTGGCTATCATCGGAAGGAGGGAGTTCCCATTCATCATCCCCTTGACTTGTAGGAGTGGCTCGTTTACTGTGCAGATGATTGGTCATCATCTCGTACAGCCGAGCGTCGGGCAGCTCATTCAGGTCCATGCCATTCTTACTAGCCCATTGCCGGAATCTCTGTAGCATTTCATCGATAGTATATCCTGTGGCAGAGGGGTAACCATATTCATCGAACCGTTCTGTCTCTTCTGAGTCGGTTTGGGTGTTACTTTCACCTGCGGTCTCATCCACATCGCAATCAGTCCGTCGGCGTCCTCTCGGCTTCCGCGATGATTTCCCATAAGGGTAAAAGTGACTCTCCATAATACATCTCGGCGGTGGAAAGGCGCGTTGAGTGTTCTGAAGCTGTGTGAAAGATAATGTAATGAAATGTGACTCGCAAGATCAAAAACCCGATATGTATGTAGCTGGTGGAGGTCTACATCGCCCTGGAGAAAAAACAGAAGTAAGGAAAAGCTTCTACTTCACACCAAAACTGACAGAGGAGTGCATCTCAAAGGATTTCCGATCTGGAACCTTCGGGTGCCATCGAGAGGAGTCTCCTTTTTAGTCTTACATTCGATGCGATATGCATCCTCAGTCTATTGGATCTTCAAAGTGGGTACCTACTTCATGCTCAAATTCTTTGGCTTAGCAGCGATGAAAATCCTTGGGATCCTGGTATAATTCATTCACGCTGTTCGCGTCATAGTTAAGATTCCCCATAGCTCTGCTGAAGACTGCAATCATTTTCCCTGACGCCTAGCCAAGTGACACTTGCACACTAGAAATCATAGTTTACGGCCTTCACGAAGCAACGAATAACAAGTATATACACGCGTTGCACTTGACCTATTGAGATTGGGTGTTCATACTACGTCAGCAATACAAAGTGCATGGGAGTCGTACCATCGAGTATCACACCCGGTTTCTACCACAAAATACGGACAAATTCACCAGCAGCCCGGGCAGCCTGGTGGACGACAACTGGGACATAAGAAACAACTTCCCATTGTTCTGGCCCGTTGACACCCGATTTCAGCCCAAGGAGGGAAGCCGCTGCTTGGTGGGGGGCAGTACTCAGGGTAGCGACCAGAATCGTTTTGAGCAGGGTAGGATCGAGCGGTGCTGGGATGACCTGATGGTGGGTAACCGGTATTCTGGTCATGAAACCCTCCAAATTGCCCTGAAAAAGACTCGGCGACCTCATCTCGCCATCCAAGCGCTTGTTCAATAGCGTCTTCAGACATTTTTTCTTTGATTATTTGCGGTATTCGGGGATACATTTTGTCTAATACTTGGAAAACATTCAGATTTGCCAACCATTGGTCCTCCTCTTCTGCGGATCGACTACTTGTATCGTACGTTACCCTTGTGTTCATCTGATATACCAACGTAGTGCATGGCACCGTGAAGCATCTCGAACGACCATCCAGACCCACGGTGAAGGTTTCCTCGTCTAGCTCGATCACCAACTTGGCATCTGCTTCGCGATGAACTCCGATTGTAGCGACACGTGAGCCATCTCCTCTAGTCTTGAAACTTGATCTGGCAGACAATGACGACTGGTGCTGATCAGGAGGCGGTAGATCGATATGTCGATTTGCTATCGCTGCCCATTTTGATTCTTTCAGGTGCTCTAAGGGATCCTCCACAGTAGCCTTTCTTCCTGGGGTTGGATCAGTAGCTCGTCGATCAGGGGTGCCCCTGGTGAAGGTTCTCGCGGTGGATGAATCGGGAGGGCCTCGTCTAGAGACCTTTCGCGTCCTATTTCTGTTAGAATGGGAGGCCCTCGAAGTTCCATGATACGCTCGAAAGTCACTGTCGAAGTCACTTGTCCTGTTTCCTCGGGGATCCTCGCCATCTGGCTCGTCCCCGTAGTATGATTCGGTGCCATCGTCGTGGTATCCCATGTTCTCGGCCGATAACTTCCGTTATAATGATACAGTAGTCAGTCACTCTAAGCAAGCTGAAAGCCCTTTATTATACATATCCTGATGTCTGCGAACCGAGAGCCGTTCTTCAATCCGTTATTGCTAGGCTCAAAGGATAACAGACTGGACTCGCGATGCTTCTCTCCTTGCGTCTTTCGGCAAACCCGATCCTTTTTTGATGCTCTATGCATGACAGCGTGGAAAATGTATCATTTGACCCCCTTGTAATACCTTTCCTTTGTGTGCGAGTTACGTCATTGCTTGTCATGATAGGGCAAAGCGATTCTTGATACAGTCGCTCGATGTCTTTATGGCACACTCATTCCTTGGCAAGTCGCGTAGTCTTTCAAAGTCTTGATACAAAGAGTACTTGCACAGCGTCGTAAATGAGATCCCCTTCCGTAGCGACTCTGAAAGAACATGCCGAATTCATGGCATAGTAGATCGGCATTGATCGGTTGTGAGCTTGGGTAGCTTGAGTATGACGCCCCGCTACTGGGTCCGCTGTCCGTACGTGGACCGGGATGGCTCTCTGCACGGTATCTATAATGTCTATCCAGAGGCATAGCTTGGAGCTCGCAGAGTGTGATTCATGGCGATCTACGAGCACAAGGATTTGGTCATCCTGATCTGTATTTATGTCTCATGAAAAATCAAGAACCCCTAGTAGTGAAAGGCTAAATTCTTTTACCGGAACATGCCTCTCCTCTGATCTTCTTTGGCATTGAAGCAGTCAAGCATTAGCTGTGATAGCGCAATCAAATTCTCGCCCTGC
Organism: Kwoniella botswanensis; assembly: GCF_036426115.1. Taxonomy (NCBI): domain Eukaryota; kingdom Fungi; phylum Basidiomycota; class Tremellomycetes; order Tremellales; family Cryptococcaceae; genus Kwoniella; species Kwoniella botswanensis. The sequence continues at coordinate 13,429,763 of NC_088599.1, read as the reverse complement.
AGGGGTTGAAATAGAAGAAGCGGAGGTTCGTCACGGTGAGACCAAAGAGCGATGATCGTGCTGGCATGGTGGAGTAACTACAGAGCCGCAATGTCTCGGCTCTCTTTTCTGTTGCTCGATAATGGGGCATGGCGTTACCAGGACTTCGCCTAGTCATCGCTAAGCGTGAACACCGACGAGCCAGATCCCAATTCGATTTCTCTGGGCGCATCTCAACCAGAGTATGTCCGACTCCTCGATCTGAGATATGCTCGATCCCTGGACACTCGTGACTCCATATGGGGGCACAGTGTGGATGATGAGAATTGCCTTTCTAGTCTCGTACCAAGTTCTGACTCAGACAGGAAGATATATGGGGACTTTGCGATTTGGCATACTGTCCAGCAGTGCTACGAGAAGTCACATAGCTTTGGAGTAAGCCCCACATCTACCTGTTTACCCCTGTATCTTCCCACTGTCATCATCATCATTGGAAAACCCCTGGAAGCCTGGGGTAACTTTAATATGAGAATCAAAGTTTCGATACGAGGATTAGGCACAGGGAATCAACCACAGACACCATATTTACATCTATTTCACAAACTGAAGACTGCTTATGGAGATGAGATCATGTTCAGCCCTTCAGTGTATCAATAAGGAGGATAACGTCCGGATCCACCACCATGATATCTGGGGTTTTTGCCCGTAAGCCTGTAACCTCTTCCCAAATAGGGTCGTGACTCGCCGTAGCCACCTGTAAGTCCAGGTGGCAGGCTGAAATGGTGCTGATGTGAGTGACCTGAGGAAGACTGCCCGTTCGAAGTCATGGAAGAAGTGATATGTATTGAACCATCCAAACCTTGTCTTGCTGAGCTTTCGGGACCGATGCTGAAAGACCAAGTTGCACTTCTGACCGGCCCTCCGGAGGGGTTGATCACATGGCGTCGGATGATTTGAGGTCTCGGCTCCTCTCCACTAACGTGATCATAGTCATCATCATCAAAGTCCTCATAATCGTCATCAGAGTAAATTTCATCATCGGAGTACTCATGATAGGTAGGAGAAGGGGCTTGGTGTCGCTCGTCAGGACCCTCGGTATCAAGGAACCCCTCAAAGGTATGTCTCCTATGTTGCGCACGTAGGGAAGCAGGAGTGTTATCTGTTCCAGATGAAGCCCCTCGAGATCCACTGTAAAAGTCGGGTCTACTTCCTTCTTCGAGGATTCCTGGATCGATCCGACCAGCCTGGATGGAGTATTGCAGTTCCGTCAGTCGTTCTTGCAGAGTCCGGCCCTCCTGATCACAGCCATGTCCATATCTATCAGTGAAGAATCGGGTGAAATTCCGGAATATTGTGTCAAGGTCGTATCTGGTCGACCTAGCCGGTCTTGCATCAGAGGAGCTATGATTGTGGGAAGGTCGGGCGCCGTTGGCAAAAGGTGAGTGGCTATAGCCACTGGAAGACATGATGCTGAATGGCGTTGTTAGAGATATAGGACTAATGGGAACAAAATTTATACAGGGACAAAGATTACTTGGTGGATATTCATAATGTATACTCCTCAGGAGGTGAGCCACTATCAAGACAGACAGTGACACTGCATGATAAGAAGATCCGAACCACGCCCCTGGCGCTTCAAAGGAGGGACTGTTCGACACGGTCTGTCAAGTGCGAAATGTTCTTGCCTTAAAGGAGATCCGTCCAAGCTCTACGTCATCGTAAAGAGGCATCGCAGCATGCGGAAACGCCGACTTTCTTCTTTTCGAGACAAACCAGCTCACGAACGCACGGTCTTACTGTACTGTACTACATATCATGCACTCTGCTACTCGTTCGCGTTGATCTGATGAGTGTGGCAGCCTCCTCGGATGCCGTCTAGTATCAAGGCGTTATACCACAGCTCGACTGGAGCTCTGGTCATTGTTGATTACTTAGGCTTACCAGAAATTGGCTCCGCATTCCGACATTCAGCCTTCAGTAGTGATACATGGGACTTATGCTGATCTCTCAATTTTCGACACAAAAACTGCTGATGCCACCATGATGATGACAAAGAATGGTCATTGAGGTTATGCATCCATAGAATTACGTGAGCAGTCTCCCCATCTGACCGCGATCAATCCAAGGAGTGAAGAAACCGTCCGCATTAGAGCATGAGGTATTTTTCATTATTCTTGTCTAATGGAACCGACCACATCTCGGGCAGGACCCAGCACAGCAGCATCCCGACATGATACTGAAAGTTCTCCTGACGGTGGGTACGCGTACGGGAAACAGGTAATCTTCCCGATAGTACTCCCATCCGTCGTCTGAATCGTAGTAATAATCGTCTTCAGACGTAGGATCGTACTTTGATAGATCCTCGCAGGGACCGTCAAATTGATCTGAAGGGTCGTCAAGAAATCCTGGTGGAAAGCCTGCGACGGCCTGTTGTTGGGCATACGTCCGGGTCCATGTAGGAAATGGTATGTTTCGACCCTCATAAGGATTTCTAGCCTGTCTGGATGGACGATGGTAGCCTCTGTAGTTCTATGTGGGGGCCCGTGATATCTGCCAATCGATCCTTCAGCCTCCCAATGATTGCGACGGCGTCGCTGTCTGTGGCTATCTCGAGTCATGTTTGTAGTGGAAGAAAGGATTAGGGATCCAGAAGTATCGGTATGGATTCGATGATCCTCTGCAGGGGTATTTCGTCGTCGGACAAGTGCCATGTTGGTACTTTGGTCTCGAGCGTTACTTCCATTAGTAAGATCTGTACTTCTCCGGATGATTTGCATGTCTTGAAAAATCGGATGGGCGAGTCAGATCAAAAGGGTTGGAACCTCTAGTTGTAGGCTGATCATCTGTTTCTGTTCGGTCACTTCGTCGCCAAGATGAGAAGATGACGATAAATCGGACTGGCGGTGGGGTGTAAGTGATACAGCTTTGGCAAGATCCGGGGATGTCTTTGATGTCCCAGGGCGCTTTAATAGTTGTGTGATCCATCAGAAGAACGTCAGACAAGCGATGGCTAAGACTGGGATCTTCGTAACAGGAGCATCGAACAGGGCTCAATGATAAGAGGCCAACTTGCTCTGCAGATGGAGATGTCGCATATAATTTCGGCTCCTTTGCGTGCTTTAATACGTCATAGATCGCTCGTACAAAAGCAAACAGAGAGTTGAACGGGATTGCCGAAGTTATTCTCAATCTGACCTTAGATAATATACCTCTTCCCAAAGTTATCTCATGGAACACGTACTTGATTGGGGATCACCGGGGTGCACAATGAGCAGTATGACCATCGGGCAGATTTCCTCGCACTCCGAAGGCTTCCTTACCGACCTCCTCAGTTCTTCTGGGAAGTGAGTATCTATGGTCAATTGAGATCCGAGATGGCGTGATTTCCGAAGTTATAAGAACGAATATCTTCTTTCTCGTAGGACCATGAGTCATGGGACATTGGTGTTTGTCACTGCTTGGGGGTTTATCTTTCTCCTGATTCTGAGAGAATCGCCTTGGACCTTCAGCCAGCGTCTGCCCGCTACCTTCTGCTCTCGATGGTGGTGAGATGCACCGCAAGGGACATCCCATCTGGTCTTTTCATCAACAACACCTGACCTTTCATGCAGATGCAGGTGCCACGCCTTTCGTACACATTCTTATTACTATGTATATTATGTGGAAAGGATAGGACAGCCCAGCCTTGTGGTGTATTATCAACGGTACATACGATGTGGAACATGATACACTGAACACAGTTGATTACCCCCAGTCCTATGTGACTACAGCAGTGTCACCATTTGATACATCACCAGGTCCAGGAGATATGTAAAATAATCCTTCGTGCTCACTCATCGTGGCAACCCGAGACGATTACCTTCTTCTGCTCCTGATGAATGCTCCTCGACCAGTCGAACGTCCCCTCTTCTTGTATATAGCCCTAGTGCTTCCAGGCCCCTTGTCCAATAAGCTAGTTGTACCATGAGATGGTGATGTAAATAGGTCCCCAACAGCTTGGAATACAGATGAAATAAAACATCCCCACCGAGATCCATGGGATCTGTGTGATCTGATCAGAGACCTGTGGGATGGTCGGCGGTAAGAGTCTGACCAAGTCGATCGCCTATTACCTTTACTTTTAGATGCATAAGATCATATAATCATCATCATCATCTTCATATGCGGGATATGATCGTCGTGACTTGGGTGATTCATGCGAAGGAAAATGTGGGTCAGTCGAATAACGATAGCTACCATGATCATTTGGAGAAGATCGTGCTGGTCGGGATGAGTAAGGAGACTCATATCCGTTCATTTCAGCAGCTCTTCCAGAGGTGATATGATCCACGAAATCCATATTTATCCTATCCCTCGTCAGCCGATCACTAGCATCGTAATTCTCATCGAACCATTCTCCGAATCTTGACTGCCATTCCTTTATAGTATGTCCATTGGGATCCACCTGACCTCGACGATTGTATCGCAAGTTGCTCGTTGCTGGACGAGGACGAGCACGAGACGCACCTCTTGGTATGTATCCTGGAGCGGAGGAACTACGAGTATAGTGAGTTCTACCACCTCCTGGGACGTGCCTTTCAGTATAGAAACCATCGGAGGTACTTGCACCGTGGAATGGAGGTTGCGATCCGTATCCGTAAAAGCTCATTAATGATTGTCCGTATATTGGGTCACTGATAATGAGATATAATCGGTAGGACAGCAATGATATTCAGAGAGTGAGAAAGTGAGAAATTGTAACGGGTCCTTTTACCATTCACTGGAGAGTTGAACATAGCCTACATAGCATAAAGGGGAATCGACAAGATTAGTCTGACGTATAGCCCCTGGGTATCTTCCCTTGTACACCTTAGGGAGATGTCAAAGGAGGATTGAAAGAAGTTTTCTCAGTAGCAGTCACTACTAACATGAAAAAAGTTGGCTGCTACTACATGTTGTGCCACATCGTTCATGAGATCTCTCACGGATTAGCCGTTCATTGTTGTGGTTCTTCTACCTAAAGCGGCGACGGAGCATGCATAACCTTCACCAGACGTCGGTATATAGGAAGCTCTCAGACGATGTAAACATACACAGGTGTAACTCTATACAGATTCATCGCCCCTTGCCTTTCCACTATAGAAGCAGGAGAAGAAAACTCGTCGATCAGCATGAGCCACCTAAGGAACAGAGAGGTACTTTTTGTGGGACTGCAACACTCACAATACCCGTCAATCCATGATATGATACTTTTTTTCCACCACTCTGCCAACTTTTCCATCCTGATCCAAATAACCAAGGATCTTGTCCCTTTTCCAGCAAGTCATACCCCAGAGATCGAACGTGACATAATAACTGACGTATAGCCTTATCAGGGGCATGCCATGCTTCTTCCTGCAGGATCCTACAGACAGGTAAGTACAAAAGCTGTACAGCAGTCTACTGGCCAGATATGTCGAACTTACAGTACATCGCCGACTCTGACTGGACCACGTAATGCTCTGAGATCCGAAGGGGTTACACCGTATTGTACGAGAAGATAACGAAGGACAGCATCGGTACTATATATTCAACAGGTAAATTTTGGAGCTGCCAGTCGGTCAAGTTTTTGCTCACAATGGACCAGGACCTGTGAGCTCGAGCTATGAATTAATTATAAGCATTGGATCATCACTTGACAGGACTAAACGTACCGGCCCAAGCTCCTTTGCCTGACCACTATCCACCACCTCAGCGATAGTCGCAAGAGTGTCCAGCATGATTGGATGAAATGGTTTCGACTATATAAGCAGAGTCAACAGATCAGTTGTGAGCTTACCTCTGGCAACGAAATCGGGGTGAGACGGATTGTGTACATTAAATGTATGCACCCACCACCAACAGATTCTGCACCATTTCCAAGCCTCTCGGGAAGCAACAGTCGGGCCAGCTTCTCTTGAACCTCCACCACGTCCACTGTCTCCACATGCCTGGTGTCCTTCCTATCATACTATCCCATTCGATGGCTACTACGATCGATATCTCCGGATTCAGTATAGTGGTTGGGATACTCTGTACTCGAGAAATTGGTGTTCGTCGGAAACGAGTGTAATATGGTGGTATGTACGATGTGAGAACATCATCAACTGTACTGTTAGGCGGGGTATGTAGGCTTTCGTGGGGATTGGAAGAGACGAGTCCTCGTTTGGCAGGACCAATGGACGTCAATGAGCAAGCTTCTTTGATTCGTTTTGACAAGGACTCTAGATCCGGGCTGAGGATTGAGGGAGCAACTATACCCCATAGATAGGGATGCGATATGGGCTATGTCGGACGTGAGGGTACAATATCAGCTCATAAGGTGAATTTGAAAATTACTCACCATGGTATCAGAATCAGAGTATATACCTCCTTTAACGAACATCGACATATATCTACAGACTATCAGCGAACATTTCAATAATGAGTTTTGGAGGTCAACCCACCTGAAGAAATCAGCTCTCAAAACACCTTTCTCAAAACTACCCCACAACCTCTGCCATTTCCCTTCCCTACTTACCCCTCGGACTACTTGCTCAGCCGTCCATTCTGACATCAATCGATCCAGCCCATCATCATCGGGAACTATCACTTCCCACTCTTCACTTTCTTTGGCAGGCCTTAGCCACTCCAACTCCTCCCCATAGTCTATCTGCTTCAGAAGTCTTTTCGATAGAGGGAGAGGTAACAGTCTCTTCCATAATTCAAATCCTTCTTCTAATCCTTCCGTTCCGCTGGGATGGGTCGACCAGACGGTAGATGGGAAGTGATCGGGTCTACTTTGAGGGGGTGCACGTCTAAGCAGGTCTTTGAGTGCATTCCTTGCTCCGGTATGTATAGGGTCAGGTGTATTCATGAAGTAATCATCAACGAATCGACGTAGTCTTCCCACGTATGTGTTCAGGTCCGGATCAAAATTCGTACTTCCATCAGGAAGATGTATGGGTGCTCGTAGCTTTTCAGCAGCAGCTGCGGAATCGAAACCTTTCTGCTGCAGCGTATCTAATCTAACTTGATCGTATATCTCTACTAGTTCTTGAAGTGTCGCATCAGACAGAGTGTTGTGTATTTGTGGGTCGGAAGGGGAAGAAGGCGGCGTGTAGGTCCCAGTTGGTAATGACAGGTAAACGACTACGAGGAATACTACCAAGAGGATCTTGGCGGGTACAGAGCTGCGCTGGGAACGATTGAGTATGCGGCTTCGGGTATTGCGAGGGAGAAAATTGGGCATGACGAGTGAGCCATCGTTGGTGATGATGGCGAGTGTTGTGCGAATGTGCATATGGGATGCAACATGTTGTTCGGGATGCTTGCACTGGCTTTGGTGCGAGAGAAAGGATATGCCATGAAGAAGCAACTCGACTTGAGAGATGGACCGTGCACTCAGCAGCAGCAGCAGCAGCAGCAGCAGCAGCAACTTAGCAGTAGCACAGCATAAAACACCTGAAACAACCCTACTCAGCCCTGAGACAGGCCGATCAGACCGAGATCATCGAAACGCGAATGTTATCTCGGTATTTTGGATGCATACGATTTATGGTTGACTAAAACACTTTATCTGCTTAACCACCGTCCTTACTGCGGTCCTTGAGCTTCCATAGCGAGTAACTTGATCACTTGCACTTCACCATCCGCCAGACCTTTCACTGCAATCACGTCAAATCAGCATTTATCGCCCAAACACCTTACGACAAACTCACTGAACCAGGTCTTGTAGAACCCTTCATCACCACTGACGATTTTGTTGTCCATCGCATTCAAAGCATCAGAGATGAATTGACCAGTGAAACCTATCACGATTATTGCATCAGTATATCAACCTTATACTCTGTCAATCGCATAATGAGATGCGATATACTCACCTAATCTGGAATTATCAAAGGCAGCAAAAGTCTTAGCAGCCTTCCAGCCATCCGAGTACCCTTTAGCTATAGCAGCCTGTTCTGGTGTGTACACTACGGCGCTCTCATCTCTTCTGGTCTTAGATTTCGATTTGATGGTTTTGGAATGTTTTCTAGAGTGAGATCGGGCGGAACGAGTTACGAATCTATGTCGTTGTAATTGAGAGGATAAGAGGAAGGCTCGTTGGGGCAAAGAAGTAAGACCCAATGACCGCTTTTGGGTGGAAGAGAGTTGTTGTCTTGAGGAGGGGATTGTGGCCATGCCTGATTCTGAGCTTGAGCCCAAGGCGAAAGCAGCTTGTGCAAGATCACCGGCATCCATCGTCGCTGGGGTAGGAGTAGAAGAGGCTGGCCAAAGAGTGGTAGTTGCCATAGCTGAATCATCGTAAGTAGAAGAAGTGGCTTCACCGGTATCATCAGATGAAGCAGCAGCGGAGGGATCAGAGTCAGGGATGGAATCGAACTCGGTTGTTGCTAAAGCTTCGGTGACTTGATCATACTCCGGATCACTAGCTCCCATAGCGGCCAACCAGTCATCGGTTGTCGGTGGCGAATAATCATTATCGCTCGAAGGGGAGGAAGTACCGAACGATAAGAATGAAGTGTCGGTAGTAGGATCTTGAGGTGCGGAGGAGGCTACACCACCTTGAATAGCTTGAATAGTAGATTTAGGGTAAGAGAAAAAAGTTGATGGAAGGGTGTTGCCGACAGCCGAGGTGAAACACCAATTCACGTCAGAGGCACAATTCTCGGTTTTGTAGCCTGTGTCATGGCAGCGTCAGCTGAACATAGAGTACTATACAGGAGAAGAATGATATTGTTTACTTACTCCAGAAGCTGTATCCCGCAGTGGCATTGGTATAACTCTCCATCTGACCCGTACAGAACGATCTCCTATCGGCCTGTTGATCTTGGGAATTGGAAAGTGCTTGACCCGATAACGCACAAGAGAATTCATCAATAACGATATTTCTTCTACCCTCATTGGAAGCACCTATAATCTGCTGCGACAAACCTCCCTGTCCAGGTTGGAGGGACGCAGTAAGTTGATTGGCAGGGGTAGCTTGGGAGTTTTGATCGCCAAAGACGAAGTACGAGTGATGATCCAAAACGACGAAATCCTTTCGGGTCGATATGTAGTCGGCAAATCGGGACATATCAAATGCGTCGTTGAGATAGAAGGGAAATACAGAAGCTTCTGGTGAGACTTGTCTCAACACGCTCAATACTTGAGTGTAGAAAGCTGGAAGTCCATCGACGTTACTTGGTTCGTTAAGGATTTGTATACCAACGACGTTGTTTACTTTTACCAGTTGTTGGGTAAGGTAGGTGAGGATGTTAATTGTGAGTTGAACGTTGGTAGGGATGTTGAATAGGTTTTGTCGACCGTCTGAGACACCCGAGTGAGCTTGGCCGTTCTGACTTCCAGGTGCACCTACAGTCAAGCACAACGAGGATAAATGGTAAGTATATACCTCGAATCACTGTGATCTGTATTGATGTTTATATCCTCACCATGAAGATCGACTAATACACCTAGACCATATTTCTCAGCCCAATTAATCGCTCTTACCACCCTAGGCCACGAATTGATATAAGCAGCTGAAACAGATTCGAAAGCCGTTCCTTGACAATAAACAGGACCTAGTGACCAACTGCATCATCGAATTCAATCAGTATCTTTCACTTCTCACGTCCAATTTGGATGTGAACTTACTATCCAATAGGTAATCTAACTGTATTTATACCAATCCCAGCTAAATACTTGAAATCATCTTCTGTAATCCACTCATCCCAATGTTTTTCCAATACTTGTCTAGCATTATCTACACTCCCCCATCCATTGGCAATATCAAACTCAGCCTGTTTGTTACCACTGGCACATGTAAACAAGGAAGGGTTCATCCATTGTTCTTGGACGAACCATGATCCTAAATTCACACTCTGTTGTTGTCTATACCTATAGATCAAAGCTTTGTTGGCATCGTATGGTGCGAAAGGCTCTAGGATGACTGGAGAAGGTGGTGAATAAGGTGTGAAGGAACATGCATCTTGGACTGATACTGTACCGTCCCCTGTAGATGAAGTGTCATCGGTTGACGAGGTAGCGGTGTAATTGTCGGAAGTGGAGTTGGCGTCATCGAAGTTGACAGCAGCAATTAAACCATTCGCACCGCCACCTAATAATCCATTTAGTGCACCTCCCGATTGAACACCGCTGACGACACTTCCGGTTGAATCTAGTAGACCTCCAGCTAGACCGCCAACGAGAGGGATAGGCTTTGCGATGGAGGATACTAGTCCCAGGGTAGATAAGACTTTCTGCAAGTCTATCAAGACCATTTTGGAGGGTGGAGTTTTTTAGGATGTTGAGGGGGAAGGGGTATAAGATTTATACGGTGCGGTGTTTTGTTGGTCGATTTTTTTCCCTTGTTTCTGCTCGAAATATATATTATAGAAGTAAAAGGAGACCGGCTCCAAGGTGATAACACAACTGTATAATAAGTAAGTAAGTACAAGTAAAATACACTTCGATCACGTCCAGACGTGTCGGCTTTATGAAAGAAGAATGACGTGAGGAGGAAGTTGGGGGACCTAGTGGTGAAGAAGGGAACATCTCTTCATATCCTCTCTATCTCATATATATATACAGCAGGTCGTGTTCATCCTTGTCTATTCACACCCGTGCAGTACTCCTCCTAAACTATGAAGAGAGCTTATGTGGCAGTCGAAGACATCTGGCGGAATGTTTCAGATCGACTGGTCATTTAGATCCGGGCTGACCTCTACACGGGTATTTGGCACGGAGATGATCATAATCCCTCGTGGAGTTGGCTAGCAACGGTTGAGAGTGAATTAAAAGACAAATGGACTTGAACATGGTTATACATATCCTCATACAAATGCGGAAATGCTATTTTGTGATTTAAAACTATTACCTACGGTTAATTCGTATTGTTGGGAGAAAGAGATGTTCGTTTTATGAGATGTAGTAAGGATAAACAGATGAAAAATGTATCTTCTAGCTCAACTGGTATGTTATCATATTGAACTACGCCTGTCGCTGGTCTATATATCTTCTCCCGCTGTTTCAGTCTTGACTTCAGTCTTAACTTTCTTCTTTGGCCTTTCTCCTGAGGGTTCGGCTTTCTTCCTAGGTTTGGCTTTCGATTTCTTGGGAATTTCAGCAGGTATCGTGCCCTAGAGAAGTAACAAGTAAGAAATTTATCAGCATCTCATCATGAGAGTATGTACAAATGTCTGAAGAAAAGAGCAAACTTACCACCATCTTTCCGTGAATTTCCATCAACTTAGAATAGTTAACGCCTTGTCTAGGCCAAAAGAAAGATGCGAAACTACCAAACCGAACAATCAGCGTCACGATCTAGCCTTTGATCGTTGATCAAATTAACTCACACCCAACAATGTTTTCTCCATTTGTTCGGATCTTCACCACTCGATTGTTTCTCCGCTACGATCTCATCTATGCGCAGACCTATACCTGCCAGACATTCTTTCAGAGCGGCAATCTTGTCTTCTCGACTAAGATTTTCAGTTCCGGATTTGAGCTTTTTCTGTATTACGGAAGATCAACAAAACACTGATGCGTCAGCCTCTTTACATGAAGTTCGTTTGTCTGCGGTTGTTCACTCACAAGATGCTTCTTCGCTGGTCTAAGCAATTCTTTAACCGCATCCTCATCCATCGACTCGCTACATCAAGCATGATATCAGTATGCATCCCAAGCACTCAATGGAAGAGAAAAAGATAACTCACTAGCTAGATTCATCATCCGAATCCGTATATTCAGGAGTTTTCCTTCTTTTACCTTTGGCCTGTTGTTCAGCTTTGGACGTCGTGGCACTGATCGCAGGACTGGCTTTACCAGGAGCGATAGGAGGTAAAGGAGGATGTTCGAATCCGAAACCTTCTTTCGTGGGCATATTGGCAATGACAGCTTGTTGTTCCACTAACATCCTTCGATTTTCTTCGTATTCTCTGATAAGTCCACCTGAAACCATAGAAATAACCATCAATACCTAATTTGAAATGTTACATGCAGATGATTGGTCACTTACAGAGGTAATCACCCCTTCTAACCAGATGGATAGGTCCAGGTATACCAGGTTTAGGTGCATTTGGATCAGTGGCCTTGGCAGATTTGGGATCTTCAAGGAAAATCTTATCTTTCAGACCAAGTTCGGGATCCTATGATGTCAGATAGACACACTCAGCTCCCCCATTTTCTATTCTATCTGATAATGTATGAAGTGATGATCCACTCACCTGAGAGATGGCTTCCCAAGATCCAAACCCATGTCTCCAAATACCCACCAACAAATGCGCGTCATCCTGAATACTCCATTCCACCGTCCAGTTCATTGTGGGTTTCAAACTATCATAGGGGATCTGGTATCTGGAAGTATCTTCTATTCTCTTGAAATGTTCTACTAAAGCTTTCAATTCGTAATATCTCGCTACGACAGTTTCGGCGTTGATGGCGGTGACACTCTTATATGTGAATAATATAGCTTTTTGTCTCAGGGATGAGCTAATGGGTTCACCTCTTTCCTGTAAATCCCTTAAATGGGCTTTATGGGATGTGACAGCTTCTTCAGCTTGAGTTATTATATCTTCACATGTCTGGATGATCACCACTCGGTTCTTAGCTTCGAGTTTGGCTTCTTTAACAATTGGGTCGTAACGGAGTCGGATATCTCCCCATTTCTGTATACCTCGAATGAGGACTCGCAAGTCTCGTTCTGCACAAGCCATACAGTCAGCCACCTCATTCTTGAGTTTATGTGAAGGATTAACTCAAACTCACCCTTCAATTCCAAAGCACGTTGAGCTGTGGTCTTTCTAGGTTGAGCAGTAGCAGCTTTAGGTTTCTTCGAGCTAGGTGACCCAGGTTTACTACTTCCACCTTCAGCATCATCAAAGTCCATCCCTTCATACGTTCCAGGCGGTCTAGCAGCCGCTCTCTTGCGCGAAGTCGAAGCTTGAGCTTCGGCAATCTGAGCCGCTTTCTCCTCCTCTTCAGCTTTCGTACGTTCATCCACAGGGATGATATCATCCCATGATAAATCATCCGCATCCGCTTTGACATCTTGAATAGCCGCAAATTGAGATAAGAAGCCTTCTCCACCCAAAGATGTTCCTCCAGGTTGAGCAGCAGACTCAGTATCAAACGCATCGGCCTTAGTCAAGATATCATCTAAATCCATTTCTTCAAGTTTCTGCTTTTGAGCATTATCATCGGTCTTGTACATGTTCTGAGCACCGAATTTGAGAATGGCCGAGAGCTCTTCTTTGGAGAAATCACCGTTCTTCTCCTTGGGTGCACCATTGCCATTGATGTGTGCACCAGTGGTATCCATCTGATTGATGACTATGGATATCATAAGCATGGCCTATACATTCATAAACACCGATGAATACACTCACTGGCATACTCCAGGATCATCTTTCTCTTCGCCCTTTCGAGGATATCTTCTTCGATCGTACCCTTTGACACAAATCGATAGATGCTGACATGTCTTTGTTGACCTATTCGATGTGCTCGAGCCATAGCTTGCAAGTCATTCTGAGGGTTGTAATCGGACTGAACAGGATGAGATTAGCTTGACTTCGCTCTGCAAACGGTATAGACACATACATCGAAGATGATGACTGTATCAGCAGTCTCAAGGTTGATACCCAATCCACCCGCACGGGTCGATAGTAAGAAAGCGAAATCAGGAGAACCAGGAGCGTTGAAGGCTTCGATCGACTTCTTTCTCACATCAGATGGTACGGTACCTTTAGATTGTCTCCGTTGTCAGCTCATTGTATGACATTTCCAATAACGATCAGCTCACCATCAAGTCTTTGGAATATATACCCTCGGGCACTCATATAATCCGACATGATATCCAACAATCTCACCATCTGAGAGAAGATCAGAACTCGGTGTCCATCCGCTTTCAATCTGGCAAGCAATTTATCGAGAAGTACCATTTTACCAGAGTTCATGACGAGACCTTTGAGGACCTCGTTAAGTGGTTTGTTTCGATCTTCAGCTCCATCGAACAGATATGGATGATTACTAGGACAATATCAGCATCCTGCACTTTCATTTATCAGGTTATACCAACGCACGAAGCTTTCTTCAATTCCATAGCGACATTCATCAGACTGACTTGCTGCGTACCACCTTTACTTAGCACAGCAAAATTCTTTGTCAAGATATCTGAAAAACATCAATTCCGAAATCAGCAAGTACCGAGGGTGATAGTGTTGTATGGCAAAACTCACTCTTGTAATAATGAGTTTGCATAGCAGACATTTCCACTCTGAGGATCTTCTCTGATTTGGACGGTAATTCCTTGATAACATCCTTTTTCAATCTACGCAACATGAGTGTACCCAATTTCTCGTGAAGATCTTGGATCTTGGATTCTTGGTCGGCATCATTAAGATCGAAATCATTGGCCAGTTGGACTATTCCGGATTGGGAACAGATCAGCCAGTATTAAGCGGTGTAAGAGGAACTGTAGTCTCAGACTCACATTTCTCAGGCATCAGGAAATGCATCAAGGCCAACAGTTCTGCGAGATCCGTGTGAAGATGTCAGCTGTGTCTTGGCGATGAAGACAAACGTAGCCCACCTTTCACGTTATTTTGTAGAGGTGTACCAGTGATCAATAACCTAGAAGCAGTCCAGAAGCTCTTCAAAGCCTCGTACAGCTGAGACTCATGATTTTTCAGTCTGTGTGCCTAATGACAACACCATATATCAGCTCGTATCCTTATAAGACCAGAAGATGGTTACTTACCTCATCAACAGCCAGACTTTGCCATTTGATTTGCTGCAAATCCTGTCTATCTTTGAGAATGAATTCATACGTGGTCAATAGTACGTTAAATTTTAGGTTCTTGAGCGGTCCAAATTCGAACTGTCTGATAACCTCTCTTGATCTCGCTGAACCCATATAACAGATAACGTTGAGATCGGGTGCCCAAACTCGGAATTGCATTTGCCATGCCGATATGGTCGAGAGTGGTACGACCACTAGGAAGGGACCGTATTGCCTCTGAGTGTGGAATAGGTAGGAAAGAAATGATACGGATTGGACCGTTTTACCTAGACCCATCTATTTCGAGTGTCATATATCAGCGATTGCTCCGACTTTCGATATTCAAGGATACACAGGGGGTAAACTCGCTTCATCCGCTAGGATCCCATTCTCCCCTTTGGTCCATAGATAGGCTAGCCAATTCAAACCAGTCAACTGGAAAGGTTTCAACGAACCACCACATTTGAGGTAATCTGGGTCTTCAGGTATCTTCTGGTATGCAGGTCGGTTGTTGATGCCGTAATTGATCGATTGAGCAGGTACGGTATTTCTCGCTGCTCGTTTGTGGAAATCTTCGATGGACTCTAATGCACCTGGACACTCTTTCATTTCTTCGTAGGCTGGTCATGGTGAAGACGTTAGTATATCTTTTCAACATAGTAATCAAAAGGACCGATCGCTTACATTCCCACGTGCAATCCGCGTATTGAAGGTCTACAAACAATGTCAGCGACGTTTCTCAACACGATTGAACATAAGACACTCACTAGACCATTTACAGAAAAATTTTGTCAGTGTTTCCTGCTTCTCGTAAGACCATTCTTCCTTCTCATCCAAAACCCTTTCGATCGTCTTATAACTCTCTTGCAATTCCCTTATACGTTCTTTATCAATCTCATATTGCTCCAACTCCTCGGAAGTAGGTTTCCAAGTTTGTTCAGGTGAAGGATGATGATACTGTTGATCCAAAGTCCATATCTTGTTTATGTAATTTTCAACTTTCTTAAAGCCTTTGTAAGTCTTCAAGAAAGCGTAGGTCTCATCGGTATTGTGGATATGCGAGTAATTCTTCCATTTTATGTGGAATCGCTAAACGGCATCGAGATGAAAAGTCAGCTTGAACGGTCAGCTTGAACGCTCTATGAAACGGTCAGAAGAGTTGTAACAAAAGCAAATTTTGGTTACTTACCAAATTCTCCTGAGGAATATCTTTGGGATCCTCTTTTCGAGCTTCATCACGGTAATGATATAGCACTTGATCAATCTCATCCGCTTCTTCTGCGACATGCGCAATTTCAATGATCAGCTAGATGCCTCCCTGGAATACAGAATGATCACGCAAAATCCGTTGAAAACCCTCCGACAAGATGTATATGTATACATCGTTTGGTTCTCTGCTAAGAACACTTCTCACTCACCCTCTTCAACTCCCGCAGCACCGTAATATTCCCCTTGTTCGTCTTCACTCTCCTCCAATCCGTAATCTACATCAGCTTCATTGTACGTGACCACCTTCTTGGCTGCTCCTCGTCTCCACGCTCCGTCAGCCTCGGAATAAGGAGTATCCGGTGTACCTGTCGTCGTCCTACCCCCGCCGTTTGCGGTGGATGCACCAGACTTGGAGAAGAATTTTTTCTTGTGCGATTTGGTACCGTAATCTTCGTCGGATGAGATGGATTTCTCTTTACGCATGGGGAATGATGCAGAAGCTAAAGCGAGGCAAAAGGTAGTGTTTTAGTACTATGATCCCATTCGACTTACATTGAAAACAATCGAGATATCGCTTGACTCACGTTTCTTCTTCTTTGGTGGACCCGCACTCTCCCTCCTCTCACTTTTCACTTTCGCTTTTTTACTACTACTCTTTTTCTTAGATCCGAAAGAGGGATCATCGTAATCTTCATCTTCATCCTCATCATCCTCCTCTTCTTCTTCGACATCGTCATCTTCTTCCATATCTGCATCTTCATCTTCGTACCCTTCATCTTGCTCTACGTCTGCCTCTGGTTCCTCGTCGGAAGAAGGAACTTCTTCTTCACCTTCAGAGGGGTTTTGCAGTGCCTGGGTGGTTCAGAGATCAAGATCAGCTCCTTGTTCACATCGAGTCTGTCGTTGAGGAAGGAGATTAAGGTGTCATGAAAATTAAGCCGGAGCCGGGTGCAAAAGGAAAAATGAAACAAGCAGTGGTTGAAGCTTTCAGAGAGACAATGATATGCCGGAAAAAGAAACCCACCTGTTGACCATTCTGATGACTGCCATCCATATCTACATCGCTACTACCGTCCGCGTCTTGTCCTTCGACCTCTTGTTCTGCTCGAGGTGGTTCTTGCGGCTCGGGAGTAAGTTCGTCAGAAGGTGTCGAACTTCTTGATACAGATACGGAAGCAGGATTAGAAGGTAGGTTCAGAGTGATTTTAGGTCCGGACGAAGGTGGTTTGTTGGAGGCCTATAGTAGATTGTAGACGATTAGCTTTCCGATAGGTTTGAGTGGGCATTACAGCTAGGTAAGATCAACGGTTTCACTCACATTGCCATTCTCGACTGATTCACTGGGGACTAGCATCGAAGAAGGGAGGTGCTGGTGAGCGGTAGGAGGGTTTAAGGAAGTAGATGGTTCGAGGGGGTGCGAGGGAGGTGCTGGTGAGGAGTTCATTGTGGAGGAAGAGAGAGAGGTGATCGACTGATTGTGGAAATGTCTAAATCAATAGAAAACAGAGCGCGATCAGCGATTGTCTCTTGATACCAGGAAGATGGCTCTTTCGGCATGCCCTTAAGAAACAAATGATATGCTGTGGATGAATATGCATAGTTTTGGACTTCGTCCTCTTAGCAGATTATGCATCGGACCAAGGCATGCGATGAGCATAGAGACGAGGGGCAGGGAGGAAGGACATTTTAGCAGTAGGAAAACCCAATCCAAGAAATCCCATATATCCTCTTACTTCTACATGTACGCGAATTAACGCGTTTACTCTCCCAATGTTCGATTTCTCCTGCATCTTCATCTTCGCCTGAGCTGAGGTATCCATACCTACTAACAGCCAGGCCAGGAGATGTCTTCGTGGAATAGATAATAGCAAGATACCTCCGCCATCTCAATGTCCTCATAGGCAGCATCACCGAAACCCTCCTCGTCGCTATCGGATTTGACGAGTATGAACAATCCTACTCACCTATGTATATTCTCCCCTGACCTATTAAGCAGAGGATTCCCTCTTTCTCTCGTTGAAGCTCCTTGACGAGCGAGTATCAATTCCCTCTTGACTGCGACAGCCCCACTAGGCTAGCTTAACTCGATGTATGTGTATGTTTCTGCCTTAGTCCGGTACGGTGTTCGGTAATCGCTTACTGTCCAAGCTATGTCCAATGTAAATGAAAGTGGTGTATCTCTATATGTATCTCGAGTACAGCAATGGTGAGGGTGATGCTATTGGATTGAGTTGGCTATGGAGTGTGACTGTGACTGTGACTGTGACTGGGTGGACCCTTGACCACTGCTACTGTGGGTTACGCCGCTAAATTTCTGTTTTTTTTTTTACTTTGCTCCCTCTGTTCTTACCCGTGTCGACGCCATCAATTCCGTCGCTCACCATCGCTCAACCAACCCATCTCACCCTCCACCAACCACCCACGATACATCCGGCAATTTACTACCGATCGAATGGCAATCAATGCATGGGTCAAGGGTATCCATTTTTCATCGTTCATTTTACAGCATTTATCCCGTTCATGCATGTGTCCTCGGATCATCATGATCCTCGTCGACATGATTAAAGTCTCACTCGACGATAGTTGATTGATATCTGATGTACAATAAAGGATAGTCCATAATCAGAGCCAGCTGATCACACGTGACGCAAAACAAGATATGGGTTCCGGGGAGGTTATATGATACTCTACTGAGGTATTCTCTCATTTCTCCTGTATGGACCTCAACTCAAGCCGAGGAATGCATAGTTTATCAAGACTTCAGTTGCTGATGAGGACAACATTGGTTGGTGAGACATAGCGTATAATCCATGAACGACAAATGGTCTCTGATTTCTGCCCCGAGCGTTTTACAAACACAACTCATACTCACCCATTTTACACCAATAGAACATTAAAACTCAGTCCCTCTGCCATGCGTGGCCATCTAAGCTGATAATGCCTGACTGTACATAAAGTACTTACGTTTCATACAGTGAGTTCGGCGCACAGATCGGGTGAACACAGCATCCAGCGACAAACTCGATTTTCAGGGCTTCGGGGCAGTGTAACCTAGTCTAGTTGTTACTTGATCTTGGCGAGAACCGAGCGAACGGACCATGACCCCGAGCTTACCTTGCAGGTACAATACCGTATGCATCAACAAGAACGTGTATGTCATGATTTCACAGTGTGTACTGTAGTGAACAGTCAATTGCTCTCCAGCATGACTATCAGATAAGTAATGAGGATTTTATCATCATCTAGAACTGTCGCATCATCTATCCTGTGTATGATCATACTCTGCTTGCTACTATTCGGTCTTCAAAGTAATCTACCTAGATATACACTAGCTATACACGACCAGCTGACTCAGTCAACCATCATCGAAACGAAATCATCAGACTTCTTTAACCACTCCATCATTTAATCGATTCCCTCTCTCTTCGTCCACTCACTGGAAAACCAAACCCACAACCGAGCATATTGATATTCCAGCATTTACCATACTTCACATAGAAGAGAACTTTAGGAAGCTAAGAGAAGCACAAAAGCTCTTAGATTATGACAGTAGGAGTGGCAAGAATGGAGATGGACATGCGAATGGACTGGATCTGATGTATGATTATGAACTGGCTAGGAAGACGGGGGAAGAGTATTGGAAAGATGCCAAGCATGGAATTGAGAACATGAAGTTCCTGTGGGATTGATCGAGAGGAAGATAGGGTGACTGTAGCTATGAGATCATACATTCGCATGTATCTATTCATACATCTTTCTGTGAGCTGTTGATTGTGTTACAAGATCCGTGTAACACCTGGTCCTGAGATAGATGGATGCGTTCATATAGTCTTGCTACGAGCTGGTTGCAATTCCTGTTCGTGTTTAAGCATAATATACGTTCACGTGGTTTCGGTCGAAGTCAGGTTGAGTTCGGAGAAATACGACTGCACTGGGATGGGATGATTAACCGAACCAAACAACCGACAACCAGATCCCACAACTTACCGGAGCCAAGAAAGTCAAGAAACATGAAAATGAGGCCCGAGAGATGACGCAGACCATGACAATCCATCAAATCAATCCATCAACATTCATCCACTCCTTTGTCAATCATATATGCATATCATATCATGATATGACATGATCATCGTCAAAGCATAAACTTACTCTATCCACCCTCTGCGTTCCTTCTTACAAGATATCCAACGCAATATCAGAATAACACAAAGGATGTCTACCCTCCTGGCATTCCCAGCGGGGTGGATACCCAGAGCACACACTGTCATAGCATACACGGCATTCTCGACAGCTCTATTTGTGGGTTGGATGAGTGGGTTGTGGAAGGAACTATGTATCAACTCCGTAGCTAGTGAGTCGATCCCTTCATCTCAGCCTTGCATCATCAGCGCTTTACTAATGTTCACGTACTTGTAGAATGGCCAGTGGAATGGTTTCCATCTGTTTCCGCAACGTAAGCTAGCCATTCATACAAGTACTGGTGTAGCTGATGAGCTATCGAAAATAGTATAGGAGACCATGCACCTCCGAGAGCACCATTCCAAATCCTCATAGCACTCTGTGCGACGCCCCGATTTCTTTTGCTGCTCGTCCAATGGCTCGTACATCGTTATCCACCTTCGAGACCACCTAAATCATCCGAACGTTATCCCTTAGATTCTGACTTGGACTCGGCAGGATATTCGTCAGCTATAAAGGATGCAGGAATCAAAACTAGGTCCGCTGCTGCAAAGATAGAGAAAGAAGTGGAGGAGGAAATATTGAAACCTGTAGAAGAAGCTTTGAGGGATGAAATTGGGAATAGAACTTTGGTTGATATTGAGCTGTTCGTTGGGATCGCAAGGACCTTCTGTTGGTAAGCTATCTTGCCTGTAGGATCTAGGGTAATATCATAGCTGATGAAAACGGAATGGAACAAGCGGTGGATGGGTTTATATCACGTCGAGAGATCATCACGGTGAGTAGTATCGCAACTCTGTGTGACCTGTAATGTCATTCTAACTGAGTGTATAGACTTACATGACTTGTTCATGATCCTATACCTCCTTTTGACTCTACCTTGGATGTTCCTCTCCACCCAGAATTGCTCGAACACCAAGACGAGAAGCACCAGGTCAGTCAGGATCAAACATCCATCCCAACTTATCCTTGGGGAAAGCGATGCTGAATATAATCCAACTTCTATAGGAGAATCCCATTCTTCGGCTTTCTGGCTATGGTTCCTCCCTTGATCTGGTTTTACTACAAGCACTCAGTCATGCGTATACCAGGCGGTAAGCTGCCCGATTTAGTATTATACCTATCATGCACAGCTGACAATTTGGCCATGCAGCCTATACTTACTACTCGATATTCGAATGGTCATTGGTACTATGGGACGTGGCTTTTGATGCTTTAGCGGTACTGGAGCTAGGTCATCTACAGGTAAGCTTTTTCACCATTGCTGAACTTTCATCAACTAATATCATACCTGATATGCAGATAGCAATCATCGACACCACTCCATCATCTAGTACTAAGCACATAGCAACTTCAAATGGGTGGGTCCATCGTCCTTTGAATACAAATGGCTTAGTTTAACGATTTCCGACTTCGCATGTATCCTATGTGTCGCCACCAATCACAGCACATTCTACATGCCTAAGATACGGACCACCAGCTTTGCAAAATTAAACAAAGATGCAAAGGTAGATTGGACAGCAGAGCTTCCTACACCTTCACCGAAATGGCGTCAAGCATTGGCCTTTGCAAGTGATGTATATTGGGGTGAGCGTCTTCATGGTCGATTGGTGTATTCGAGCTGACAGATCTAGTACAGCTGTATGTTTCTGGACGGTCTTTACCTCTCTTGGTCTCCAATTATTTTACTGGTCAATTTGGAAACTTGGTATGTACTCCACAAGCATCTGCCTTTTTGCCTCACCGCTCAGCAGGCTAATGATCTTTATATATGACATTGTAGCACTCGCGGGATCGGAGTTGGCACTCCTAGCCAATCTTTCTGGCTTCACCTTCTCAATGCGAAATACCTATGAATTCTGCACTTCCAAACAAGGCTTGTTAACACATAGAATCATGACGGTAGTATTTGGCATGGGATTTTACATCTTCCCTTGGCCCATTATTAGGCTCGTGGGAATTTTTATAGGAGTTTGGACGGGCTGGCAAGCGCTTTTTGCGACTTGGGAGAGGCTGAAAGGTAGTGAGGAGATAGTCGCTGAGGGACAGAGTGAGTCGACTCGTTGCCGGGTGAACCTCATTCAGACTTGTGCTAATTATACTCCTATTTGTAGTCCTGGGTTTAGGTCTCGTCATCACGTTACTCATCAAGTATATCAATAATTCTACGAACCCTCTTTGGGCTATATCGCATCCGGCTTCTGGTGGATGGAACAAGACTGGCTTGATCCTAGCCGCATTGGCCCTGTACGAGTACCACCAAAGACCCATCGATCTGCATCCAGCTCCACCTTTGAACTGGTACAGTCGTAAAGAGCCCCAACCTCACACCCTAATCAAGACTACGAGATGGCAGGGGCTTTCGATCACTGTCGGTTTCGGAGCTTTAATTCACCTTATTCAGACATTCGTTACAGATGCTGGTACGATCATTTCCTGGACATGGACTGGATATCCTATCAAAGGCCCAACACTCCATCCTTTTGCTGGGATCGTCATTGCAGTTGCATCTTTGGGCGTACTCCATCAATCTCGAAAATTCCATTATCATTTGACCGTCTTGGGTTTGATTGGTGCGATAGCTCTGTATCGATATCCCGATTGGATAGAATACATCGGCGGTCTCTTACTTGTATTCTACCTTCAAGCTATATTTCCAAGTTATATCAGGGTATTATCGGTTTTCGAGCCTGGCCCTACATACGGTTATGCTCTTGTCACGAACATCATACTAGATGTTATATCTGTGGTCACTGCTGCGTACGCTTTCGTACCACTCGGATGGATCTTCAGGGAAAGGACCGATCTTGTACTTGGATTCTGTATGGTAGCGACCGTTCTGGGATGGTGGTCTACAAGGAATATAAAATTACCTTCGATATCAGAAATACCACCTAGGGCTCAAAGACGTATTCAATCGACAAAGAGATATACGATCATCTCATCTGTTCTACTCAGTATAGTCAGTATAGGGTACTCATACTCCAAGATGCCCAGGGGTAAGCCTGTACCATATTATCCGGATCATAAGATCTTCAGCGGAGGGATATGGACTGTACATTTTGGATTGGACAAGGAAGGAAGGGATAGCCAGTGGAGGATGATGCAGTTGATCAAGGAGATGCAGGTTGATGTTTTGGGTTTGCTGGAATCTGATCGTGAGTTGCGTTGCATCTTCCTTCAACCAAAGTAGTTGGCAATGAAAACTGTCTTGTCGATGGTGATGCTGAACTGACTTACCCTGTTCTTCGATGGTAGTACATCGTTTCGTATATGGAAATAGAGATTTGACTAGAGTGATATCCGAGGAACTAGGATATGTAAGTTCACTTTCTCCAGCGTCCTTTCATGTAAGAGATATTTAAAGCTGATGAATATTACACTGTCGATCTGTCAACCTGGCAGTACGTTGATCTTGGACCTGGACCA
Source organism: Kwoniella botswanensis (assembly GCF_036426115.1). Taxonomy (NCBI): domain Eukaryota; kingdom Fungi; phylum Basidiomycota; class Tremellomycetes; order Tremellales; family Cryptococcaceae; genus Kwoniella; species Kwoniella botswanensis. Next base: position 13,406,230 of record NC_088599.1, on the reverse strand, counting down.
AACAAACATACATGGGGAGCAGCTTTACTATCGAAATATCCAATATTGAATTCAACCCATCACTTGTTGCCTTCACCTCATGGGGAATTGGCACCTGCCATACATGCCACGTTGGATATACATGGACAGAAAGTGAATGTGATGGTCAGTCACAATGGACAAGGTGAGTGAAAGTATTCATATGATGGAAACCCGTAAACGGGATCTTCCCTTCGTCTTATTCCGAGGGATGAATAGCTGATAGAGCGATGAGAATAGAGGAAGATGCTTTAGACAGGGAATTACAGACCACAGAAATTGCCAGATTACTCCGTGAGACCTCTGATGCACCAACAGTGTTCTTGGGCTATCTCGTAACTAGACCGGGGGATTTCAGACCGTGGCCATATCAGATATTGATGGAAGATGGACAGATGTGGGATATCGAAATGTAAGTTGGGTATAATCATCCCAGTGGTACTCTGTGTACTTAGCTGGAAGAGGGAGGGAGCTGACCATTGGGATTGTTACCCTTATACAGAGAAGATAGAAGGAGATGGTGTGAGTACATCGCATTTAGAGGATTGTGGAGAATCGGATTTGCAAGAGTACATGAGAGTGATATTAGCGATACCGAGTTGCAAGTGAGTCCAAACAGCTGATACCTGATCATTCCTTACTCCACGACTGTCCATTAGGTACTGATGCTAGACATGTGAATAGGTCGGTAAATTCATGTTACCCAAACCTGGACATCCGGTACATTACGAATCGAATAAAGAGATGTATTGGCATATAGGCGAGAGTGACGTGAGTAGAGTGACTCAGTCTCAGAGTGTATAGTCATCAACCATACTAATTCGGAATTGATGATTCACCACAGATCCCAGAACCATGGCATATGCCCTCGATGTTCCGCGGTAATGGTACGAGAGGACATAGATATGTAATTTGGGATGGACCATTATATTACCTCCCACCTGAGAGAAGTGGATTACAGAGGTACGGTCAAGGATGGTCTATCGATCCGTAATTTACTGCATATACTATAATGAACGTTTCGCAATGAAATCACTGGAATCGCGATGACGCGAAGGACTAGGAGAGGGATGATGACGTGATCCTGATGTGATGATGTGAGGTTATCCACGTGGTGCCCGGACAGGGTTGTCACTCATCTCCGTTACTCATTTGGTATCTCTACTCATACTGGTTCCAGACTTTGCACTTTGGTTCTTCCCTACCCTAGCTAGACTGTCTTCAAATCTCTGCACTCATCTTCGCAGTCATCCTTCTCATTGTGAGGAAGATTACTTCGGTCCGTCTGGTTCTGTCTCATTGCAGTAGACTGACTGTGATCGGTCGGGATCATCTATCATCATGTCAGACCCACTCTCTCCTCCTCATTCAACAGATCCTGTACCCCTCACCTCGGCACACGTCCCTACGTCCATCCCACCTCCTGCATCGACCGCGAAGACTGGAAGAAGAAGCGTCAGATTGTTTGCACCGGATGGTGATTCGAGCTCGGACGAAGAAGGGGGACCGCTGATAGGTGGGAACCCACATATACAGGATGGTGGAGTAGATGGTGAGTGAAGGCTGTGTCCTCGTATCAGAGAGATTATACAACAGGACCATTTTGTGAATGGTACAACGTGCAGCTAGCTATCTCTACTCTCGTTTGAGATCTCCTCGTCTTCGTTTCTCTTTGCTTCGCAGTACATATCTGACTCTCTGTGCCCTATAGGCGCCCCACCTGCAAACCCTCGATCAGCCTCGTATCCCGGTCCCACCACCCACCCATCCCCTACATCCCGTCTCTCCGCAATCGTATCATCCGCTTCTGCCGCTCAACCCAAACTCGCCAGAGCAGCCACCTTCGTCGCACCCTCCTCTTCTTCCTCCACTTCCCGACCACCTATCGCTCACACTTCCACACACGGTGCAGGTTCTGCCCAAAGTGCAGGTCTATCCCAGCACCATGATGGCTGGAGATCAAGATTGAGGCCTGATAGTCTATCCAAGAGCCTACATACTCCCGGAGCTAGAACACCCGGTGGATCAGGTAGTAATGGTGTTTTGAGAGGGAGATCGGACATGTACAACGATCCAGAAGCGAGTTACTTCCACAGCCATGCTGGACCGTCCAAACGTAGAACTGGGACGACTGATATAGAGTCGGATGATGAAGATGAAGACGAAAGACCTCGTAGTGCTGGATGGCAAATGGGCATATCTCAATTCAAAGGATTAAGTAATGAAAGAAAGAATGATTTGTCGGATGAGAGTCAAATTGGACAATCTCAAGAATCACAACAAATTCAGCAACCACAGCAACACCAACAACAACAACCTCAAATTGCTTTGACAAGAGCCGAAAATTCAGTCTCGAATGAGGAAAAACAAGAGAGGTTAGATTGGCAAGGAATGTTGGAAAGTGTATTGACATCGGATGTACTTAAGATTGAAGAAGCTAGAATATCACAAGCTATGCCGACCGAATCTTTCAGAGAGGAATTTGGTCAGTCGTTATGGTGGCAGATACGTGCGAAGTTACGTGGCAGGACTGAAGCCGAAGAGAAAAGAAGAGTTCATGAGAGAAGAGCGAGAGTGGTAGATACGGTTTTGGAAGAGGTCGCAACCTTCAAAGCTAGATCATATATCCCTTCAACCAAAGATGAAGTGGATGGAACATCAAAGGAAGAAGATAAAGATCTTGGGCCTCAACACACTGCGTTGGAACAAGTCAATTTGATGTTAGCGAAATTAGCAGCAATCAAAGCTCTGTATCCGAATCTAGCTGCGATGCGTGCGGATAAACCGACTTATGCCTCCTCTGAATTCAGAGCTAAGACAGATGCGTTAACCGCATGGTCGACTGTTGTCACTGCTTTACAAACTCAACTAGGATTATTACAGAAATGGACCGGATCGGATGATTTGGATATTACCAAACCCAATACGACTAAAGAGAAAGCTTTAACGGATAAATCGACGTATACCTATCATCCTTTAGACTCCCAGGGAGGTAATGCCATGACTGCCGGGAGGGATGCAGCGGACGATTCGAGTTTCTTAGATCGAGTGATGAAAGAAGATAATCTCCAGAGGATGTTCGAAAGAAGAGCTTTCATCGATCTGATCAATCTGGTTAGAAATGCTAAAGAAACTGTTATAAGTTATCTACCGATCTTTGAAGAACAGAACTTACCTGATTTCCAATATGAACTAGTCAGGTTGATTGGATTTCCAGGAAGATTGATCATAGAAGCTTTGAAGGTCAGATTAGACGCTGCGTCAAGATTGGTAGATCCAAATCCTATGGTCGTATCTGATTTCATCGAAAATTTACGATTGTCAATTTCGCTTGCTGTGTTGATTAGGAAACAGTATGATGAGATCATTGCTCCGGATGATGATGGACGATGGAAAGTACCGCATTGTCTACCGCCGGAATATAACGATGTGATGTTAGATGCGATGAGGGCGTTCTTCAAGCTTTTGCACTGGAGATTAAGAGGAGTAGGAAGAGGAAGTTATTTCAAAGAGACTGAGGTATTGGAAGATGAAGGGCCCTTCTTGTATGAGGCGGCTGAAGCGATCGAAGGGGGTGATATGGTTGTTGCAGAGCATTCTTGGTTAGTTTGTCTTTTCTCGGTATACTCGGCTTTGAGCTGACCAGCTTGTCTTTGTGATAGTGCTCTGTCGAACAAACTCCTCATACGATCTTGCAACTACCTCGATCAGCAACTCCGAGTACCGCAGACTTCTGGAAACCCAAATGCATATGGTCGGGATGGCTCTGCAAAAGCCATGAAGACCGAAGAGATGATCTCATGGTACGGCAAACTGCTCGACTCAGCTAGAATGCGTCATCGAAAAACGCAACGATATTGCCGGAGACTCACTCAGCGATTCGACAATTCAGCGGAATATTCTCTGGAACATACTGAAGTGGACGCCTTGGTCGCTCATCTACAAGATTCTGGTCATTTTCTGGTCTACACGAATGTCTTCGAAGGGAAGGGAACATACATAGTTGCGGATGGTTCCCTTTGGGCTCAACCTGATGAAGTACGACATCTCCTCCAGAGAGCTTTCTCAGTCACTATACCCGGATCAAGAGCACGACCTCGTCGTACTGCTACTTCCTCTCAAGATGGTGATCGACCGAACGCGTATAACACCGATAACACACCCGATGTCCAACCTGTAGATGATGGTGATTCAGATAACGAGGATGACGGACACATCGCGGCATACCTCTTACTGCTATCACCGAGGCAAAACTTCGTATGGACCGGTGCCGTCATGACCCTCAACGTGGACTATATCGAATACATGCTGCAAGATAATCGAGTACGATTGATAGCGGACGGACCGACAAGTCGATTGGCACTTTGTAAACACCTTTTCGCTGAATCGCTCATTGATCCTGAAACTGGCGAATCACTATACCTTCCATGTCTTGTAGAGGCACAAGCTCATCTGCCATCAATTCAAGGCCAACTCCTCAAAATTGCCAAATCATCTTATCGATTATCAGAATGTATCGTCCAATCTGCTCCGCTGGTCCGAAATGCTTTTAGAGGTGCCCCGGGTTCACAAGACTTGGTGGAGAATTGGTACTCCTTTGCTACGGATCACGGTACGAGAGTTAGTTCACACATCGATCCATCGTCTTGGGAAAGATTTAGTCGACTACTCATGCGACTTGCCATCTCGTGGATATCATTCATCTGTCAAGAATGTAATCCTACAGATCGAAAGACTTTCAGATGGACGGTAGCGGCCTTGACATACGCTTTCACCATGACTCGAGGTAATAACATCTTGGCGTTAGATAGAGCGGAATTCAGCTTACTTCGAAGACACGTCGGTAATTGTGTTTCGTTGTTAATCAGTCATTTCGATATCCTAGGTGCTAGAAGTAGTCTGGAAGCTAAGAAGGAAGCAGATAGAATTGAAGCTATGAGGAGATTACAGAGATTACAAGAGAATTTAGATGACGAATTCTTACCTAGGACACCATCACCTTCTGGACAACCTAGGATTGATCGATCGATCCGTCTGACCGTGGAAGAAAGGCTTAGGTTGATTAATGAATTAGAACAGAGAAGAAATGAAGCGGCACCTCAACCTGTCGGTACGGTCCTGGACGAAGAGGTATCAGAAGATCGAGCTTTGGTGTTTTTGGCTGCATCAAAATCGAATATCTCAATGAGATGGCAACAAGGTGCCTACATCGGTGGAGGAGCTTCAGGTTCAGTATATCTAGGTTATTCATTACAGGATAATACAGTATTCGCCGTCAAGATTTTACCTACAGTAGATATACAATCTTCCCCTGCGCTGTATGAGAGTATAAAGAGGGAATCGGACGTGATGAGCTTGTTGAGTCATCCGAATATTGTTGGGTTCCTGGGTCTGGAAGTCCATAGAAATAGAGTCTGTCTCTTCCAAGAGGTGAGTATATATCGTTCTGAGGACTGTGTCAGACACGAGCTGACGATTGGCTTTTCGTTTGACTTTGAAGTACTGCGAAGGTGGTTCTCTGGCTGGGATGTTGGAGTACGGTAAGATCGATGATGAAGAGGTCGTCGGTGCTTTCACTATACAACTGCTTCGTGGATTAGATTATCTCCATCAGAATAGGATTGAGCATCGAGATCTCAAACCAGAGAGTGAGCATTACTTCACTTCACTGCATATTTACTGTGCTGTAATTTGAGCTGACTGGGTCTTTTTGTTAGATATTTTAATCGGTGCCAACTCGGTATTGAAACTGGCAGATTTCGGTACAGCCAAGATAATCAAAGGGAACAAGACGCTCGCACGAACTCGTGGAGGTGCACATGCCAAGATGGAAGGTCTGGAAGGTACACCGATGTACATGGCTCCTGAGATGATCAAGAATATAAGATCGAATAAATTAGGTTCTTGTGATATTTGGGGATTGGGTTGTGTGGTACTTCAGATGATCACTGGGTGAGTCTACTTATCATCCTACAACCAAGGTACAATCATAGAAACCCCAGCTGAGTATGTTTGTTATCGTAGACGAAAACCTTGGAGTTTCTTGGATTTCGATAATGAATGGTGAGTATACCTTTATCGCAAGTTCCAACCGACAATCGAGATTGATACGCTTTGGTTTCATATAATGATAGGGCAATCATGTTCCATCTTGGAGCCACCACCGAACATCCACCTTTACCTGAACCCAACGAAATGTCAGAATTGGGTATCGAATGGATTGAACGATGTCTTTCTCTTGAACCGGATGAAAGACCCACTGCACCTGAGTTGTTGGCTGATGAATGGCTGGAACCAATGTTGGAACAGATGGTGAGTAACACACAACGGCTGAATCTTCTATTCTTTCTGTAACATGTCATCTTAGTAGAGATCAATCACAGGGCACACATGTATTCTGACTGATATTCTCTTTGCACTCGCAGGCCGCACTGGAAGAAGATTATCCAGATGTATTGGCAGCTCACGAGACTGAGGCTGCCCCACCACCACCTGAAGATCTGTCTACCGATGCTACTCCCTCTTTGATCTCGGAGGAGGCTACACCACCCCTTGAACCCGATAACTACGAAGTAGAAGCCTCAAGTTAGTTCTCCATTACTTCATCGTCTTTTTTTTTCCTTTCCTCACATTTCGATTGTCACCTCCCAACCTCCGGATTTTCGTGTATTTTACCTCTCATTTGCCCTTAATGTTTAGTCAGTCATTTTTTTTGAGTATGTACGATTTTTAGATGTAGAGATCAACAACTTTATGTAGAGATAGCTCAAATCAATACACGGATGAATAAGATAATGCATGTCCATAGTTACCTCGCTTTAGTTACACCTTTCTATGCGATACGATGGCCTTCTCCCACTGATCTAATTTATGGTATTTCTCCCATCTATGTTACATCTGCATTCGACAGAGATAATTTTACTCGGACGGTTTGTTAATGACATCCACCAATTCTTTCCAGCTGCTCAATTCCTGAATATCAATCCCACACAATCTCTTGGCATCATCCCTTAACGTGTTGATATCAATCAACATCTGTGATCTAAATCTTTCTTCTTCCTTCTCTTCTTTCCCTCCTTCGGGGTCAGCCGCCGTGGTAGTAGAAGAAGCCGAAGAGAAGAAAGATGATAAACCAGTTTTCTTGGATTTACGATGTTTCCTCAATAGATCTTCAGTCTTCCTGACCGAACTTAATATCGAAGAGTAATTCTGTAAGACCGAATCTGATATCTGAACAGACCATTCTTTCCCATATGTATCTTTCAGCTGTGGTTGTAGATTGTATAAGTTTGATATGGGTTTAAGAACGTTGGGTATGAAGTAGGATGCCTGGTTCGATGAGGAAGAAGAGGTGCTACTGCTGGTGCTAGTGGATGATCTGAACTGAGAGGCGATTGATCTAATGAGTTTCAAGGGATCTATACATCTCCGAGTAAGGATTTGCAAAAGGACGTTGGAGTAAGGTGTGATAGGTATAGTGAGGTGTTCTGCAAAGTGACAAAATGGTATGATCAGTATGTGAGCTGTCTCGTGTTGCTCCAGACATGGAATGCTTACCTTGCAAGCCTAAAGACTTGATGACCTCGATCTCTGCAACTTTCTCTTTGATCCGGTCCAGATCGACAATAGCAGCAGCGGTGAATTTCAACGCTGCATCTTCCTGAGCCGTATCTTCCTCTTTGATCGTAAAGGTATTCAACGTGTATTTTAGGTATGTACCATACCGGGATATGATCTGCGACAGCACATGGTTAGATGTATGCTTCTGCGATCAATAAGGGAAGAAAGGTGACTTACTTGAAGACTCAACCTCCAAAACCTCGGTGCCAGCTCGTCAATGAACACATCCTCACTCCAAGTGGTCTCTAATGCTCTCCATACACTTGCAGAAGCGGGTAACGCCCATTCACCCGATCCACTTTTCTCGTTGCTCGTAGATGCCAAAGCACTTTCCAGAGTCCCGACAATCTCTTTCCATCTCAATTGGAAGTATACCGGTAATTGCCATCTTCTTTCGAATGCCTCGTATGCAGGGGACGCTCGCATGGAGATGACATTTCGGGTGGACGGAGCGAGTGTTTCGAGTAGGGCGATAAACTCATGTGTTGTCGTATAATGCTGAAAATATGGCGATGCTTTTAGTAACGGTGGATAAGTGTAGGAGTGACGAATCCCTCGAAATAAACTCACCTTATGTAGCTCATCAGGTCTTCCAGCTGCAAATATCGTACTTCCCAAATTATCTATCAGAGCTCCTGCAAACTCTGGCCAGATGATCTTTGGAAAGAAATCGAATTTTTCAGAGACATCTTCTGATATCTGTAAAAGTGGGGAATAAGTCTCCATCTGGCTTAAGATCTTGTTATATAGAGAAGCAAGAGGCGATTGGTCCTCTGCGGGCAATCTGAGAGGTTTCTCTAATGCATTATTGAGTGATGAGGAATGGGGTGTCTTAGGGGCCGTGGGTGTGGTCGGGACTGTTAGACTTGTTGATGTTATCGTCTTTCGGGGGTAACACAATATCAGTCAACACGTCAACGATGTAATAGAAGTGTGAATGCGATGAGTTGAACTTACAGATCTACAGTATGACCGTATAGCTTTCCTCACAACTCCTTCAGCTTCTTCCCATCCTTCTATCAATTCGTAAGTCTTCAAACACTGTTTCAGCCTCGGTATATTCGGCTCAGCCAGTTCTGCGGTGAGTAACGTTGACAGATCTTTAGATAGGCGAGATTTGATAATTTGGATACGCTATGAGGTATTTCAGTATTTCATCACGTTGATCAGTAAGCCAGACTCATACATCTACTAATTGACATGACAACGAGGAACATTTGGACTATTCATGAATCCGAAATTCTCACTCACATCCTCGACGATATCCACTATAGCACATCCTTCCATCCTAGCTTTATTGACCAGGTAGACCACCTGGGTGTATTCGCCTGCTACTCTAGTGATCATTTTGGCTGAACCATGCTCTTCATCCGGCGTGGTATCTAACAATGTCTCTGCTCTGGTGAGGGTATCGAATAGCCGCTGCAAGAGGTCGAGGAGGGCCTACGATTCTTATTATCAGCTTCTGTCATCAACACGAATGTGATACGATATGATATGATAGTATAGGGTACATCAGTCAGCTCACCTTCTCTTCTCTCAAAGCTGAACGTTCGTCCAATTTAGTTTGCACCTTCTGCTGGTGCTCATACAAAACATCTCTTACAGACTGCTCAATGGTACAAGTCAGATTAGGCTCCATTCGTACACTGTCACAGATAGTAAGAAGTATCTAACTCACCTCGACTTCTCCTCTAACAACCTTCATAGGCTCCTGCAATCCTTTCAACCTACTTTCCTCCCCTCTCAACCCCGTTCCAAGCGATATGAACTCCTCGTAATCTTCATTGATCAACCTCACCAGTTCCTCCTTCAGCTCATTCAAATAGCTTCTTAATTCACCTCGAAGTTCTTCGAGAGGAATGTGTAGTCTAGATAACAGGAATTCGTCGGCGTTGAAGTTCTCGGATGAGAGGAGGGGATGAGAGTGTGAGAGAGGTTGGAGTGATGGGAGGTCAAGTGAATGATCTGGTCCTGTCGACGAAGAGGAAGAAGATGAGGATTGTGAAGCTCGCCTTGAGGATGATGGTTGAGACTGAGCGTGGGAGTTAGGTATAGGTAGAGAAGTTGAGACGGTTGACGGTTGGATGGTTGTGGGCGAGATGGATATTGACATTCCACGAGGAACGTCACCATTTGTATTCGACATGATGGTGATTCCGCATCTATCTTATGTATCGTTTGCTTTGAGCTGCTCCACTCTGTGACTCACAAACAGCTGACAGCAGCATGAGTGTGGATGATGAATGATGAGTGGTGAGCTGTGAGGATGAGTGGGATGCACGAACACGTCCCAGCAGAGTGGAGGGCCACGGACAGACACAGACACGAAGAGACGGAATCAATTTACCAATGAGGTACACTATGTATATTCACGCTCACATACATAAATCGTGGGTGATATATATACTCACTCATATCCTGCTCTACAAAATAGCTAAACGAAAAAAGAAGAGGGAAGAGAGAAGAGAGAAGAAGGAAGAAAAGAGTATAACAGATGAAATGAGTATTTGTCTCCATATCTTGTCTATCTACCGAATAGAGAACAAACATTCGTATTCCCCTCCTCATCGCAGCACATCCCAATAGTATCCATTCACCATCTAACAACATCCACCAGCAGTCTTTTGTTCAACATTTTGACCGAGACCTTTGATCGTTGATTTAGCACCTGGACCAGAAGCCATAGAAGTTGATCCCATTCTATATGTTCAACAAAAATCATCAGCTCTCTGGCCCAAGTTACATCTGAACGATGTTACCACTCACCTATCCTTGATTTGCTTAGACATAGTCAAGAAAGCTTGTTCAACGTTGGTGGCGTTCTTGGCGGAAGTCTCAAGGAATGGAATACCTAATTCATCGGCGAATGCTTTGGCAGCGGCGTACTCGACAACTTTCTTGGTGGCCAAATCAGATTTGTTTCCTACGAGGAGCTTGTTGACACCTTCAACAGCATATCGATCGATTTCTTGTAACCATTGTTTGACGTTAGCGTATGTGTCTAGGAGTTGAAAGGATGATCAGCATGAACCCAAGATCACCGGATGTATGATGTATGAGTTCAGCTTACCGCTGTCAGTCACATCGTAAACTACTATGATACCATGAGCTCCTCGGTAGTATGACGATGTAATTGTTCTGAGGCGCACAAGTCAGCAAAAATCCTTTAGGTGAAGACACAGAAAATCAACTAAGACCCACCTAAATCGTTCTTGCCCAGCAGTATCCCACTGTTCGGTATATATACATATTATAAAATAGGATTGTTTGTGGGGCAGGCGCGATATCAAGGAAGTAGTGGAGTGTCGGAGAGGAATCGTGGTGGGGAAGAATAAAAAGGTGCGTACAAGTTATATACCATGATATATAGCAGAGCGATTACGCCGAATTCATAAGCGTTGAAGAGGTCAGTCGTAAACCACCACCATTGAACGTCGCCGAAAGCGAATGCACCATGGGGTCGAATCGATGCCGAGAACGTCGTTGGACGTAAGAAGTTGAAATTCAAGACCCGAGTAAAGATCCAGTGAGAGAACAGCGAAGGAAAGCGTTTTGAGATGATAACCGAAAATTTTCCAGAAGATATGTATATACACACGGCGATGATGAGGGCGGGAAACCGCAAGCGAATCGAGGCGAAGAGTAGAAACCCGAAAAAGCGTATGCGATTAAATTTAACCAGTCCCCATCATAAGATAGAAGGGCAGTTTTGAGGAAGCAAAGGCCAAATTTCACGTTGAAAGGATCATGGTCCAACCGTATTTCAAATCGATTCCAGTTGCCAGACACATTGCCACCAGTTATATATTGGACAAGATTTGACGTGCCCGTGTTAAGGGTTCGCGTCCCGATGGAAACCGGCATTGGTAACGGGGTGGAATGATGAATGAAATCGAGATTTGAACGGGTAAAGGCATGCAATATCCGTTGTAATCAAGCAGATCGAATGCCACGCATGATCAAAAGTTCAGGATGATGTCAATGGGCCAGTATTTTTCAGGTCCAGGGGTTTGATGTCCAGAGGTCCAGCAACAATCGGGCGGGTTCGTGGATGCCGACGATCGATACAGGTGAAATCATAAAGGCGCAACCGTAGATGTGTATGTTCGGCCGTGAAGGGGAGTGTTGAGATGAACAGCAACCGGATCAAACGGCAACGAATGTAAGTTGAAAGAACACAGCGACGAGAATAGGTAGGTTAAGATTTTGAAATGAGAATAGAGCGCAAAAGCGTAATAACACAAAATCAAGTGGATGTCAAAAATCAGGCGGACGATAAGTAGTTGGTTCACATATTCCGGAATGTATGTCGTTGAAGATGAAAATGTGTTCAGCAGTCCGTCGAAGACGAGTAGGGGAACCGATTCGATGGATCAAGGCGATATAATTCGGAGAAAATGACGTGGTGATCGTCATAGGCCAGGTCGTTGAATTGCAGAAGCCGTACAGGTTCCATGATAGCAATCGCAGAAGTTGATGGAGGGGAACGCAGCGGGAGAATTCCAGATTCAGGATAAATTTTGAAGCATGTTCGTATGAGAGGAATACCATGAAGAGAGCGCAGGTCGTTGAATGAGTGGGCACAACATGGACACATACGGCATTGAGAGGTTGAAAGAACCGAAGACGTAACAGCGGTCGATGAGCGAGGAGAATTGAAATGAATCGATGAATGGTAAACGCAGTATTATCAGATTTCAGGAATCAATCAGACAGTAGTCAGGCAAAGCAGATTGAAACAGGGATCAACCGATAGAGCGCAAACAGTCACCGAGAATGACAGATGGAAGCGAGATGCGAGAGAGGTCCAAGACATATACGAAGGCGGATGACCGGAAGGAAGTTGAATATCCATAGTTGCCGAAAGATAAGGAATTGAAAGGAGAGACAATTGACCGTCAGCTATCTTTGCTAAAACTCATGCTGAGTGCGCATCCTTGGAAGAGGTATACGCACGATTTGCAATTTCACAGTCTTTCCTTCAAGCTCGATGGTTCTGATCTTGAAGTCAACCTGATGACGACAGCTGGTGTAAGCGAGTGGCGACTCGTTGACGTCGGAGCAAGTGAGGACAAAATAGTATGTTATGAAAGATGGAGCGTGTAACGAAGGTTACATAGTGTACTGTCTGTAACCAAGGTTGAAAGAGAAAAAGCATTATGCAATTTGGGAGAGAAGAGGAAAGGTGAAGGAAGAAAGAGACAAGAGAGAATTCGAATTTGAGAATGGCCTCTATTTATACCTTTTCGAAGGGCATTTGAGGAGTAGCTGAAGAAGCAAGAAATGCACAAAAGAAGCGAGAAGGATTCGAAAAGAGATCACACAAAAGGTCATGTTCCTCGCTTTTCACGGATCATTTCCCTCCGAGAGATACACGCACACAATCCCGCAAATCACCATGAAGCTACTCAATAGCAATGACAATAGGTGAAGATGAGGATCTGAATCAGATCTGGAGTGAGATGATCGAAGTGACGCCGAGGAGATTGTAGGGGGATGACCCTCGGCGTTACATCCATCATCGTCATCTCTTCTCATCTTGGACCCATCAAACCCATGCAATCCAATTCACCGCCATTCAAACTTCTCTGTCTCCGGAACACACATACACCGCACGGTCCACCTATTCAACCCATACGTGACATCCATCAAAAATCAAACGCATCCAACTTTTTCGAGATCCAACATCAAAGCCGCGGACAGATAAGATTACTTTGGGGGGGACCACTTACTCCGATAGTAGAAATGTAAGATTCGGTATAAGTGTCATCGGCAAATCGAAGAAGTAAACAGGATTTTCCTACACCTGAATCACCGATCAGGAGGAGCTATCAAGCGTTCATTCAGTTAGCACGGCTTGTCTAACCCACAACCTCGGCGGTTTCTACTCGTCACTCCGAGATTATTTGATCAATGATGGATGATGTCCGACTCACCTTGAAGAGGTAATCGTACTCTGGCGCAGACATGGCTAACTGATTCGATGCAAATTATCGTTCTTTCTGTTATACCCATACCCAATTTCAACATGCCATCAAATAGATAACGCGTCGGATCCGATTTGAACGTATATTTGATGGTCAGAAGTGATGTTGATGGATAATTACAGAGTGGTGAGGTTGAGACATCGCCGAGGTGAAGTGAAGTGAAGTGAAGGAAGCGGTGTTTTCATATGACGAGAGAGAGTAGATGAAACGCGCGGATGGCCGGCGGCGAATCGATATTGATGGGATAGTAACAGTACGAAGGTGAGTTAACAATCGATGAAGAAGGGCATGAAGGATTTCAAGGTCTGTAGTTAGCATAACATTCTTGTTATATTTAGTCATTAATTCTGTCCTCAATAACGACCATCGGGCATGACCCATACTCATATCGCCTCGCACGCGCCGCCGCTTATCTTCCTTGAGATTCTCTTTCACTCCTGTGCTTTGTATCTCTTTCTTCTGCACGTATGGTGGGATGAATGAACTCACTCACCGAGTTGAGGGAAAGTGAAGAATGTCCAGACTATCTTGGTATAAAAGCTGAATAATGTATGTTGAGTATGAGGATATACTGATGGGATGTCTTTCTTTGTATGAATGATTGTGTGAGAGTGAGAGTGATGCGACGGTGACGATGGACAATACATACAGAGCGAGTGACGTTGTATGCGTGGCGAGCAATACCCACATAACTTATAAAAGCATACCACTTAGTTATCAGGCCACGAGGACTCGGGCATCACTCAACCATCGGAACGTCCCGGCATTAGTCTCCGTGGCATACAATGAACCGTCTACCAGAGCAAAGTAGTATCTCAACGTCGACAGTAGGGAGCCCCTCTACATCCTCATCAAGAAGGGGAGCATCGATGACAAGAGATCTGAGCTTCGGACGAAGACATTGGTGGATTATGAAAGCTTCATGCAAAGAATCAGGTCTAAATAACCTCTACCATCGGTTATCAAAGAAACAAAAGAATATCCGCTCGACCACCCATCGCCATCACCATTCTAAATACAACATGATCCGATTAGAAAGGCTTATCAGAGTCGGGGGTTTTGTCTATTAATTCGAATTAGATCAGGAATCAGTATGGGTAAAGACAACGAAAGGTACGATGTGAGGAAAATTAAGTTGGACATACCGATGAAGTATTCTCGGACCTATTGAACGATCACAAGTCAGCGTCATCCTTCCAACAGGTATGATCATCTTCGTCATTATCATCGTTCCGCACACAGGACAGCACTTCGTCTCATCTCTGATTCATCCCAAATCCATTCTCCATTGTGATGTTCTTCTCCATAAATGTATATGACCGTTTTCATGAAATCGAACATCAACTCACCACGGGTAACTTGATCAACACATCCTTCTTGAAAAGTGGTACATCAGATAAGAAGAGGGATACGAATCCGGCACCAGCTATACCCCAGAGAGCACCGGTACTTGTCCAACCTCTAAGACGTCTGTTGTATAGAAAGAATCATCGGTGGAAGTTGACGTCCCAAAGTGATTGATTCGAAATTGATGGTATGTTACATCGAGACGATAGGGTAATACGATGAATCGGTGTGTAATAATGAGATATGTGTGAGGATTCCATGATGTTAGGATTGTCGAAAATAGATCGAGCAGGCAATTGACCGGGTATGTAACAAATAAACGTCAGCATCACATCCTATATTCCCTCCATATCTTGTTCTTGTCCTCTATTCTTCTTCTGACATCCAGGCAGACCTCAGTGCCTACATCCTTCTAACGCTCCATACCAAAAGAAACGAAACGTTTGACGAAATGACACATACTCAGGAGTAAAACCACTAAGACCCTATTTACATCGAAATCCATCAGCATTGCATTTCCCCCTCAAGCTGTAAGAAGTATGAAGATAGACTAACGATTTGAGATTTTCGAAGGAAAGCAGGCATTTTGTTGAGATCCAGGTGGGTATGGATAAGGAGAATAAGGATGAGTAGGAAGACAAAGACGTAGAATAAGCAGTCGATGATGTTTTCGGAACTCGCGAAAAGCGAAGGAGATGAAGGGATAACCAAAGAGCGTCGTTGTATTGGTTGGAGAGGTGAATGTGGCAATTCAATGATGTGGCATTGTCAATTCTGATTATCAAATTCATCCTTTATTGCGAGGTGATGTTCATGTTGTTGGATGGGATATGAAAGGAGAGGAGATATATGCATATGTGAAATCGGAGGGTACTTGTGTGATATGCGGATCTGAAGAGATGTAGCTAACAGGATGTCATCTATCGTTCTCCTGACGAGCAACTGACGCAGAGAGAAGAATAACAGAGAAGAATTGAATCAGAATGAGCGTTGCCGGTGAGTAGAATGCCACTCCTCCTTCCGAGCCGCCATGAGTGAGAAGATCTGGTGATGGAGAGTCAAAAGTGCTACATCTCCACTAAGAATGAAGCGCTGATCACATCTCATGTATCACCACTGGTGCTTCAAGATACTGACGATCGCTGTTCCATACAGCCACATTGGGCCTAGCCATTGCATCGATCGTGTTGCTCTTACTCCTCACCTTGGTCTTACATCTCATTCCAGATCCAGGATTCGGACATGAGCGGAAAGAAGAGAGAGCGGAAGGGAGACCAGAGGAAATAGAAAATGTCAAGAGACCCTCAAGGTGATGACGCACATGTAGGATAATATTGGAGATAACAAGAACAACATCATATGACTCTTATCCTATGCATATGCTTTTTGCCGGGGTATCTATAAATGGAATTAAACTGAAAAACAAACTACCTTATTCGAAAAGAAAAGAAAACCTTTATAACAAAATATATTAGAATAAACTATACGAGTACCACCAAATTAAGCGGTAATAGCCTGAGCAGCCTGATTAGCAGATGGGAAACCATTCTCCCAGAAATTCGTTCCGTGGGTAGTAGGTTTTATGTATCCAGCTCGGATCGTCCAATCTCCGAATCTCTCGCCATCATGTCTCTCCAATGCCCATCGCTTGATCATGGGTTTCAACACAGCCAAGATTTCAGGTTCGGTAGCGGATTCGATGAATGGTTTGTTCAATCGTGTACCATTATGGTTACCACCTAACATCATCATATATGATCCGGGGGCTTTACCGACGAATGCCACTTCCGCTGCCCATGGTCGTGCACAACTATTACACGTATCAGACCCGTCAGCACAACCCATAGATAAGTATTTGTGAGGTATATGATTTGACTCACCCGTTAGGACATCCGGTCATCCTCATTACCAAATCATCATTCCTTACACCAGCCTCTTCACAGATCTTCTCAACTTTGTCAATCAACAAGGGCAAGTATCGTTCCGATTCGGCCATGGCTAAACCGCAAGTGGGGAAAGCGACACAAGCCGAAGAGGAAAGTCTGACACCGGAATGATCGATGTTGTCCAAGCCCCATTTGGCAAGCAATCGCTTCATCTCTTCGAGATCCTCTGGTGCAACGTCGGAAAGGATAAGATGCTGGTTGGCAGTGAGCCTAAAAGTGCCTTTGTGTACCTTCGCGATCTCCTGGAGACCTGATTTGAATTGATGTCTTGAGGAGTCTTCGATTCTTCCATTCTCGATGAACATGGTGAAGTGCCATTTACCATCGTGGCCTTGGTGCCATCCGTATTTGTCCAGATTAGAGGTGAACTGGTAAGGTCGAGCTTCACCGAACTTCTTACCCCATCGCTCTTCAACGAGAGATTTGAATTTGGCAACACCGAGTCGATCAACGGTGTACTTCAATCGAGCGTTCTTTCGATCCTGTCTGTTACCGTAATCTCGTTGAACAAGCATGATACTTTCGGCCACCTTGGTACCGTCTTCGGGGCTGAGGAAACCGAGAACATCACCCAATCGAGGGTAAGTCTTCTTGTTACCATGAGTAACACCCATACCACCACCGACACTGACGTTGTAACCGATAACCTCTTCATTCTCTACGATAGCGATGAAACCGACATCGTTGGTGAAAACGTCAACAGCGTTGTCAGGAGGTACAGCAACAGCGATCTTGAATTTACGAGGAAGGTAGTAAGGACCGTAAAGGGGTTCGTGATCGGCAGAGAAAGCTTGAGTGGCATCACCGTAGACCTTCTTTTTGTCGAGCCAAATCTCATGGTAAGCGTTGGTGGATGGAAGGAGATGTTCGGAGATGGCGACGGAGAAATCGTAGACTGTCTTGTGGGTTTTAGAGTAGGCGGGGTTGACACAACATTGAACGTTTCGGTTGACGTCACCACAGGCGGCGATGGTGTCGAGTAAACTTCGGTTAATAGCTTGCATGGCAGGTTTCAAGTGACTCTTGATGATACCGTGGAATTGGAAAGTTTGTCGAGTAGTCAACTTGAATGTACCATTACCGTGCTCGTCAGAGATTCTGTCCATGTGTAACCATTGATCAGCGGTACAGACACCGGCAGGCATTCGCACTCGGATCATGAAAGAGTAAGCAGGTTCGAGGCCTTGAGCTTTGAGCGATTCTCGAATATCTCGGTCGTCCTAAAAATTACAGATCAATATCGAAGGACGTGTGTATAAGTACTGGACTTGACTCACTTGCATATAAGTACCGTGGAACTTGGTCAATTGAGCATCGGAAGCACCAATGGCACCTGTCGTCTTGTCCTCAAGACCTTCAAGGATAGTACCTCGCAAGTAATCGGAAGCGATCTTGATGTGTTCATTGGCAACAACTTCCTCCTTTTCTTCAGCAACTTCGACACTGTCGACACCAAGAGCTCTCCATAAACCAGCTTCAAAAGGCTTGTATCCAGTCATATATCCATCCGGATCGGAATCGTCACCGAGACCCAATGGACAGAGCTCAGCACATCCAAGAGCGAGAAGTCGAGGGAAGAAGTCTTTGGCAGGCTTGTTGTAGTAACCGGCATCTTCAGGTCGTGGCCAATAGTGAGAATCACCCATACCGAAGACAGTGATCTTGGTTTCGGCAAGTTTATCGGATGCAGAGAGTTTACCAAGGGCTTTGTGGAACTCTCTACCATTCTGAGGAGCTTCACCTTGACCAGCAGTAGAGGTCAGAACCAATACGTTCTTCTCCTCGGCTAAGGAGTCCACGATGGAAGGAGCGATCTCGTCGAGGACTCGAAGAGAAGCACCCACACCACGCATCTTAGCTCGACCGACCAATCGCTTGGCAACTTTCTCGGCATTTCCACCATCGGAAGCGTAAAGAACCAAAAGACCAGGACCGTCAAGGGAATTGAGCAGGGCATCATAGGCTTTTCGAGCTTTCTCTTTTCGGGCAGCGATGAGATCGTTGCCGACCGAGGAGGTAACGGAGGCATCAATTGATGGTTGAGAGAGGGTAAGTTGGGAGAGATGGGATTCTCGATCAAGGAATTCCGAAAGAGCAGCTTTGATGTAAGATGAATCGAGGGTGAATCGCTTCTCATCGGCGAGAGAAGGGTTCCATCTGAACATAGGCCACCAGCCTCCAGAAACAGCTCGTTTGGTTTCTCTCAATCGTTCCAGAGGTCCAGCTTTCTCCTTCTCTGATACAGTTTCGCCATCTTCTTTGTCTCCCCAAGGCAAGTAGGCAAGGACGAGACCAGGACCAGAGTAGTTCTCGGCTTCTCGCATAGCATTGATCACACCGGCATAGTCGGCGTAGATAGCTACGGATGCAACGTATACGTCACCCATGTTGAGAGCATAGAGAGCAAGATCCTTCTTCCTTTCTTTGGGTGGTTGAGCGGGAGCATTGGGTGAGAAGGGTGAAGAAGCGGTCTCGTAAACGAGAAGGTTGATGTCGAGACCAGAAGCAAGAGCATGATGAAGACCAGAAGAGGCAAGATCGACGGCCCAAGAGTTGGAAATAACAATCCAAAGAGCTCTCTTCTCCCAGTGACCCTTTTCACCGAGTTGAGCAAGTTCCTTCTCATCTGCACTGTCACCTGCACCAACCACCTGAGCTACTTTCTTTCCGGCAGCGGCAGCGCCTTGCTCATCTCGAACTAACAACCAAGCAGACAAAGCTTCGTGAACCTCTTTTCGGGTGTTAGAGGCTTTGAGAATCTTCTTTGCCAACTCGACGAGTCTAGCTCGTTCCTTTCGGAGGGCGACAGCCTTACCGAAAGCGTAAAGTGGCGAAGTAGATTCGTTTGCAGCGAGGTGTGATGGGTCGTTGAGAATTTCCAGAGGCGTGGGAGATGAAGCGAGGAGAGAGGTGTAGCTGGATTCAGGGGAGGGGATAGCGACAGATGAGGATGGGATTGAGTGGCTCGCAGGTTTACCTAATCGGGTGATAGGAGCTGAAGCTGAGAGTGCTGATGAGATCTCGGATGGGGATACATCACCAGCGACCAATACAGATCGGATGTTGACATCGGAGCCTTCGAGAGCATCGACCACTGAGGCCCATCCAGATCCGTATTTTCCGTTGCCACCTTCCACTACCACTACTTCCTGTACTCCTGTAAGGGAAGATCGAAGCTTCTCCTTGGGTACGGGAATAGCGAGGACGACGTCGATGACATTTTCAGCCTCGATGGCAGAGGGGAGGAAGTTGACTATGAGTTTGGAGGAATCTCCTTTTCGGTGGACGAACGATCGTTGAGCTCTTCTAGTGAGCTTGAGCAGGGAAAGAGATATAGCTTCGTATGATGAGAGAAGGTCATCGACGGCTTCTCCGTTGGCATCTCCATTCGCAGGGTTTGGCGATCCCAATGGTCCGCTCAACCATGATTCTGCGTCCTCTACCTGTTGAACTGAACCATCCAATCCCGATGCGATAAAGTGATAAACCAGAGCATCTTCATCTTGAGCTAATCGAAGAGCAAGTAGAGAGTGATCATAAGCTTCCTGGGCCGATCTACTTATTAACGATAGTGATTTGGCAGCTCGAGGTGTTACGACTTCTTCAGCATCTACGACTTGAACTACCGTTCTTTTGAGGGAGGCCGAAGGAACGGAAGGGAGGAAAGTGGGGTTGGTGAAGAGGACGGTGACATTGCCAGAAGCTTGAGGGATAGGGAGGTATGGGTTAAGCTTGCTCGACCCGGACGGTACGGTGGCAATAGGGTGGTGGTAAGAGGTGGAAGGGAGATTGGAGATAGCTGAGAGCAAGGAGGTAGACATCTGCGATGGCAGATCGAGAGAGGGTGGTCAGCGGCGTGATCTGGCAAAGTGGAGGCCAAAGGTCAACTCACCTTGAAAGGATGTTGGGATTCTCTTGATAATTTACACAGGTGATACTACAGATATGTTAGATGAGCGTGCAAGACGGAGCACGATGCTTTATGCAGAGAAGAGAGAAAGTCGAGAGATACGAATTGTGTTGTGATGAGCAAAGTATTCACAGCACGATCTTTGGATTGTCTAAAAGCCGAAATGTGTATGGACGAGGATGAATCCAACTTTTCTGTGGTCCGGTCCATCTTCCAAATAAATCATAAATCATGATGGCGTGCGAGGATCAATTCCAGATCTGATCGCCAAATCACGTGGCATCATTCCGAATTCAAAACCCACCTCAGCCAATCCACGGTCACTGAAAAGCACGCAACAGACACCCATCACTCGTCACCTTCCGAATCAAGGAGCATCCCCACAGCTGCAGACAGTGAGCCCCGCATATGGGTAATCGCTTGGACCAAGAGAAATTCGTAGGAGGGAGACGAGATTCGGAGTAGCACACCATCAAGAGCAACCATATAATAATTCGGACTCTCATACAGCATCCATCGTTATTCATCATCATCGCATCATCGCATCATCATTGCAACTCACCCAAAGTCAAACTACTTGTGATTAAAGCGAAATGCTAAGATCAGACCCGAAGATAATAGACCCGAGAACATGGAGCTACTACCAGAATGAATCCCATCTCAGCAAAAGCCGTGCCGCGGAGAAAGCGAGATGTATCCAAATGGCCAGTTTCAACGGAATCACGGCCAACAATTAGCGGATGCTTCGTTTGCTCTGCACTGCGCCTATCTCATTCACTTGAATGTGTCAAACTCATCAATGCATATGTCAACCACTACGACTACTTAAAGGTTGGTCATCATATACAGTCAGAGGTTTCCTTTGTTATAGCCTAGGGTCAAGCTTCCGGGAGGTCCGTTTCAGACGAGATATGGAAAGGAAGCGCAGTGCTCAATGGACCTTTCAGGGGTCCAATCAGAATGTTAAGTGAAAGTGAGTGTGATGTTGTTATTACAAACCGATAGGCTGAGTCAAACATCCATATTATAATGAGATTGGGCTGAGGTTGGATAGATTGAAAGGGACTGGACTGGGGGATTATACTGAAAGGCAATGCTTAGAAGATGAAAATGCAATCTTTCTCACGAAATCATAAATGACAATGAAGTGTCATCCGATATCTACTGATTAATATTCACTAACACGTACTTTGGATCATCAATCTATCATTCACTCATTACCTTCTTGTCTGTCGTTCATTCCACGATCATACATTCCACGTCCTCTTTCCTGATTTTATTCATACAACTTACTTGAGGGAACTCCAGGAAATCTAAACATCCATCATCTTCGTTTTTGATCAAGCCTTCTTGGACTCGTTCTACAACTTCAACCTATCCACAGCCGACCGTTGTCACTCTTTTCATTTGACCATTCAACAATCTCAATCAACCTTTGTCCCATATAATCTCCCTTGAACCACACCTGCAGAATCCCTGGGTCTACTCATTTTATATTCTGACCTGTCAATCCTGTTCTCTCCTCTTGTATGCTCCACTCGATATCAGCGTTGTGAATACCGCAATGACCCCATCTACTCGACACTCCATCCTCCATCCTCCTCCTTCCTCTCCTATCCGTTCTAGTTCTCCTCGCCACTCCCGTAGTCGACGCAGCAACCACCCTCAAACTCTCCAAACACGTCACCTCATCCGCTTCCGGCCCTGTCCGTCAAATGCAACAGCGTGCATTGGAACGTCGACGCATGGCCGAAAGAGCTATCCATATTCCCATGCATGGTCATTCTATAGCTCACGGGAGGAGGAATCACAAGCGGCGTCAAGATTTTGATAGTGACCTTAAGGGGGTTATAACAAGTTTGGCTTCCCCACTCATCAGATCCACGCCAACTAGCGTGGCTGCTGTTAAAGCTACGGACGATCCGGAGGAAGCTGCCAATGTGATCATTTCCCAAGTCACCAGAACGAGGACTAGGACAGTTTCAGCCACTGTGCCTACTCCTACGGATACAGCAAAAGCAGAAGGCCCAGCACTGGGTCAGGAACCGGATCTGAATTTGGACAATACAGGTGGTCTGGCTTATACGATTGACGTAAATGTCGGTGGTATATCTGTCCCTGTGATTGTACGTTGGTTTTCTCACCTTCCTTGATATGGAATGAAATGGTGAAAGCTGAGTATATACGTTGACGGTGACAGGTCGACACTGGTTCTTCAGCATTTTGGGTACCTACCTCATCATGCCAGACATGCAAAGAGGCAGCTATGACCATATCGCCGTTGATTGTACCTGATGGATGTGAATCCCAAAATATCACTTATGGTATTGGTTCTGCGGAAGGATGTTACGCCCATGGGGCAGTGTCCATCGGTCCATATAAAGTACCAGATGTGGAACTTATGGGTGTGACGGCGATAGATGCAGCTTTAGCATCTTCTGGGTCTGTCTTGAGGTGAGTTATCAACGCAATCAAACAGTGAGGATCAAGTGTCAGCCTTGATTTGACTTTGCGGATGTTCTTCTAGCGGTATTCTTGGTCTCGCTGGCGAAACGAACGGTGATGGAAATCCTACATTGGTCAAGGCGATGTACGATCTAGGATTGATCAAAGCGAAAACGGTGGGTTTCTATCTGTCAGAGGATGAGAATGTAGATAGTGAGTGTATTCGACCAATCGGTTCTATGGATAGGTCGCTGACAATATATTTGGTAACTTACCATTAGGTGAAATTACATTTGGAGACGTGACGACCAGGCGAGTTATCAAGCAAAAAGACAAAATGATCTTGCTGATCAAATTCCATTTCACAGTGAACACGCAGATCCCAACCACAAAGTCACACTACAGTCTGTCCCTAACGAGATGAACCTGTACGAGGTCATTCTAGATTCTCTGACTGTGGCAAACGAAACTGTTTCTGGCTCAAAGACGGTCATCATAGATACGGGGTGAGTGGTCAATGTAAGACTGAGAAGGAAAAACTGATAAAGATGATTCTGACTATCTATAGGAGTTCATACATATATATTCCTGAAGAAGTGAGTATTCCAGCTCATGCTATCCTGGCTCTTTTCACTACTACTACAGTAGAGAGACTTTGCTCATTATGAAAATAAATTTTCCAGGACGCGCTAGCAATATACGCTCATCTCCCTTCACCAAAGACCTCTGATCAAGGCTACCTACTACCTTGCGCACCGGAGAATCCTCCCACTTTGACATTCGATTTTGGTGGCAAAGCATTCGATCTAGAGTACAAATATCTTATAGGTGCGGATGTGGGCTCCCAAGATGGTTATTGCTGGGCTAAGATTGGGAGTTTGAAAGGTATGGATACATGGGTCATTGGAGATGCCTTCTTACATACTGTGAGTGATCCATACAAATCATTCAACATGAAATATCATGAGGAGGGACTAATCGGTGATGGCTTTATAGGTATATACCTCTTTCGATGTGGGGACAAAGGAAGTCACACTCTATAAATTGCTTTAAGAACAGACTATGTGATTTGTATGTTCTGGTTCATCTTGAAAAGCAGATATGTATTTAATTATAATTGGATATTTGCTAATCTCGTTCTTTCGGTCATGTATGAGTTCCGATATTCACAAATTAACCTTCTTACCTATGGTCGCTTATACAGTAAAGGATGGATATTGAGTAAATCCAATTCGTGCATAGACTATACTGTACACTGTCAATAAATCGTGGCTTTTCAATCCAAATTAGAATAGGTTATCCTTTCATTCTGTTCCCCTATGCTAACAAGAATTAATGTTTCTCCTGAAATGAAAGGGGTAAGCTTGAAACTCGACTTTGGGGTAGGATGAAAGGAAATGAAATGATTAATCTATTTTTGAGTAACCCAAAGTATGGATTATCACTATCTTACGGAATTGGGATCGCCCGCTTTGTACCTCTAATCTAAACTTCATGGTATTTTTTTAAGTTACTATCAACAGCTAAGGAAGAAAGACGGCATCTTTACTAATCCCGTAATCCTGACATTCTCGCCTGTAACACAGTATCATTGTCTTACTTTGCCAGGAATTCCGTCGTGTATAGCTCATTCTACCCTGCTCTCATTTCTTATATAGACATTTCATTAGATCACAAGTATAATCACAAGATGGTATCTCTCACTGGCATCACGCATCTGTCATATATGACGTCGATAATAGCTTTAATCTCGATCATCTTACCGGCAGAAGCAGCTGTTCATCTCAAGATGACCAAACACGAATCTTCTTCATCGAATCCCCCTATAGTGGGAGCCTTGAATATTCCCAGAAGGAAAGGAGCTCGAGATCTCGCCGGGCTGGAAGAAAGAGCAATAAATCTGAAGATGACTCCTCACACCGCGTCTCATCACTTGGAGAAAAAACAAGTGGAACCTACATTCTCAAATCAGCAATCTAGCAATTCCAATAATCCATATGCCTTTCCAACGAGTACATCAGAATACTACGAATCACAGGTTAACCAACCCTCGTCAAGCTCTGATGTGGCTTCGCAGTATCATAGTTCATGGTCGACTACATCCGCATGGACGAGTTCTTGGTCAGGCTCTTCTACCACTGCTACTGCCACTGCCTACGCTATTAAGAGTTCAGCTACCACAGTGAATGACACTGAGTCTATTTCATCGGACAATTTTTCATCCTCAACCAGTCCTAGCCGAACGGCCAGTGCCAATAATCCAATCACGACGTTAGAAGTGGAAGATCCTTCTCAGATGGGTACCATCTACACTATCGACGTCACAGTGGATGGTGTGGTACTTCCAGTTCACGTAAGTGTCTTAGTCCTGATCTTCTCGTCAATCCGGGGGTCTGGTGTCTGATAGTCTTATGTTCGATGGTTGAATATCGATACTGGATCCAGTCAATTTTGGGCAGCTCACGATTCATGCCGGGAATGTAAACTGAATGGTATGACTACTATCAGTACTGCTCTTCCGTCAGATTGTCAGGGTGATAATCTAATCATTATAACGTATGGTAAGTTTACAGTATTCTCTGCCAATTGTCAAAGGAATTTTGGCTCAGTGATCAAAACTTGTATCGTGTACAGCGATGGGATGGGTTAAAGGATGTCATGTAAATACTTCAGTTACTCTCGGAGAGGACACCCTCCAAAGTTATCCAGTTCTGGCTGTGATCGAAGCTGGAGGAGGTACGGAACAACTTGGTGGCTACTACAGGTATGTCTTCGGTGCATCTGAATAGATTACAGCTTATGATAGAAAACAGTGGTTTGATTGGTCTTGCAAGTGCTGTGAGTACCCTCATACCACTGTTTGGTAGGAAAGACATGCTGAGTGAAATTGGACAGGGATTAAACCAAAATGATATTCCTACAGTCGTCTCAGCGCTATATAAACAAGGATCGATCCAGCAGCCAATCGTAGGCTTCTACCTACCACGAGCAAGCGACAATCAAGAAAGTGAGTGTGATTATTAAGCCTATTTGCACAAGCAAGGTATAATGCTGATCGAATGGTGGACGAAAAGGTGAAATCACTTTTGGAGATCCTGCCACAAGGTAAGACCAATCTTTCGTCCTGTATCATTCTACATGTGAAAGTCCGAACACTAAGTTGATGTTGTGGTAGTGAATATGCAGATGACTCCAAAGTAGTTTATCTTTCAAGACAAGGAGGACAGAATGAAAATTACATCGTCAGGATGGATTCGTTCGTAGTGGGATCCGAAACCATCTATCAGGGTACTGATTGCTATCTAGATACTGGGTAAGCGTATTCCTTGATCGCGATTACTGTCAATCCTTTGAGGCTGATCTATTTTTACAGATCTTCTGGTATTGCTGTGCCACAGAATGTGAGTACCATGATTCCTTCTAATCCCAAAGGAACTCGAGAGTGACGATCTGAAATAATTCTTGATTTCCCACACAGGTCCTGGAACAAGTATACAAAGCAGCTTACGGCCTGAACTCTACAAATTCTACCGAATCTCCACCATGTCAAGCCCCAAGCTCAAATACGGGCGCGTGGGTCACTTTCGGTGGTCAAGGATTTGAGATCCCATACCAAGATTTGGTCTATCAGAATGATGATGGGACATGTGGCGCATTGATCACAAGCTATTCAGGCGGTGAGTGTTCTGTAGCCGAGGTCAGTATCGACTGACGTTAACGCTTATCTTGACCCGAATAATCTCATTATCTGATAGATGTGAGCAACATCTGGTTGTTTGGTGATTCTTTTTTGCATAATGTAAGATTCTCTTTCCCCAAGAAGAGTGACAATGTAAAACAGTATAACTGATACGAGGGATATCAGGTGTACCATTCGGTCAATGTGGAAACAGGAGAAGTTGAGTTGTTTGGCTTGAAAAACGCCACCACTTCTCAATAGACCGTTCAGAACCATTGTATATATATATATATATACTAATCAATACAAACCATATAACCTACCGGAATTCTTGTGATGTTGTATCCATAAAATCGAGATAACATCTCCCAAAGAATCTACCTTGTTATACTGTTCTGTACTTTACAACCTATCCAACATTGTATGAATTGACTCTGCCGCCACTACTTTCCCACCAACTTCCATTCTGAGTCTGATCAATTCTGGGTGGTCTCGCGACATCCCACCTAGGAC
Source organism: Kwoniella botswanensis (assembly GCF_036426115.1). Classification (NCBI taxonomy): domain Eukaryota; kingdom Fungi; phylum Basidiomycota; class Tremellomycetes; order Tremellales; family Cryptococcaceae; genus Kwoniella; species Kwoniella botswanensis. The sequence goes on along the minus strand of NC_088599.1, from coordinate 13,378,762 downwards.
CTTTGGGCGCTGTAGGCAGAGCATGCGGATCGCCCTCCCTCAGCCATGCTATACCGTGGGTTTTCATAGCTGGACCATCCCTATTCCACGGTACCTCTCTTGTGGGTTTTGCGAATCCGGGGGGAACATATTCCTTCTTAGCGGGACATAGAGGTGTCTGGGGTGACTGCAATGTTTCGGATACGGTCAGTCCAGCAGAATTCACATGACGGTCTGTACGATCTGGGACAGGAGCAGCCGGATGGGCTTCATAGGGATCATACTCTTCGTTATCCATCGGTGAGATATATCCAACAGGCTTTCTGGCGGATAAACCTGTCACACTGGAAGCTCGGCATCTGGGGGTAGGGGGACTTCTGTATGACCCTCCCAAGTTGGACCCGGATTGAGGGAATGATTGAGGTGACGAGGGAATGTGTCGTGAGATGTTTGAGGTGAAATCTAGAGTTGAACCTGCGGAGGGTCTTCGGTGAGGGGAAGCACTCGATGGTGATGGGACCAATGGAATACCATGTGGGGTTGAAAGGTGTCTGGGGCGCTCAGCATGCTTGTGTGACTTGTGGTGAGCAGATTCACTCGGAAGTGAGGAAGAGCTAGAAGTATCCGAAGTTGAGTGTCGTCTACTCCTTGATGAATGAGATGCCTCTCTGGGAACGGCTGGAGAGTTGGGTGCAGAATGAGGATCGGGAGTATGACAATCCCTTCCTTCCAGACTGAGTCGTGCGAGTCGGTTGTTCAGCTGTGCCGATCGATAGAGGTCTTCTTCCTGATGTTTCCTCGGTTTAGGAGCATGTAGTGGATCATGGGTATGTCTTCTTGCCAAAGAAGGACGGGAAGACCAATAATGCTCGCTTGGTGAAGGTGGCAAGAGTTCAGTCACTCTTCGATAAGGAGAAGGCTGAAGGATATCGTGTCCACTTATTTTTCGATATGATGATGTGATAGGAACAGATACCTCAGTCGAGGGATGTAACTGATTTTTGTGGATATAATTAGGTTCTCGGGAGGAGGGCTTGGGAGATCCTGCTTGACGTTCCCAATGATCTCCGGCCCTAGGTGATCCCCGAAGATGACCTGGTGGCAAATGACTTGGAGTGATAGCTCTTACAGATGCGCTTGGTCCGATGGACTCTTGATAAATCGATCCACCTACTGATTCCGAAGCTTCTGATCCAGTCTTCAGCCATCCGTTATGTTTGACTGGACCAAGGACGGATTCCCGCTTAAGACCATGAGTACTCGCTGAACCAACTAGGTCAAGCTGACTCAGGGTTCCTGATCTTGCTGAATGGACCGTTGCAGGGCTAGCTGGAGGTCGGTTCCAGGGGGATTTAGGAAATTGAATTGGACCGCCAATAACGGGAGAGCCACTCATACCTGTAAGTGCTGTAGGTGGAGTTTGTGGATAGGAGGAGATAGGGGATGATCCACAGGCTGATTGAGGTTGAAGAGGTGGCAAGGAGGTCCCACTAGCTGGTCCTTGAACAGGCAGCCATGATCCACCGCGAGAAAGAGCGGGAATCGCTCCTGCCATATAAGCTTCAACGTCGACTGGCATATCTAAGTGGATGTTTTTGTGAACCGTCAGAACCTTGGAGCTAGGATAGGGATGGGAAAATACTGGTATACAATGAGCAACTTGTTCTCTATAGAAAAGTGGGGTCAGACCAACGGAAAGAAGTTCTTTGAACAAAGATTGGGCGAAATGTGTGAGCAGAAGGCTACCGATCAATCTTCTCGTCTATAAAGGGAAATCACCGCAGAGCACTGTATACGAGAGCGGCTGAGGGCTGAATGAAGGACTTGCTACAAGGTTGTTGTGTTGTATACAGACGAACAATCTTAGAGGCTGAAAAGAATGAAAGCAAGGCTAGTCACATTGAGCAGATAGGAGATAAAAGCAGAGTGAATCACTTTAACAGATATCATGCAATAGATAGCAAACGTGTTTGACAGACGAAAGTCTGGGCCTTTCAAGTTGCAAATCAGACACTCAGACTCCGCACACCATATTGCACGATAAGGAGTACAAAGGAGTGAGATAAGCATGAGGCATCCTGCTCACTCGTCTCGGACGGCGGACGATACGACAGGATAAGCACTTCAAAGGAGGCACTGGTGGGATGATGTAACAGCAATTGCATGAGATGATGTATGTTGATAAGCTTGATAAGGATGCCCTCACCGATAAACGTACTTACAGTATATCTGAGATAGTACAGATCAGTACATGTTGCATGCTGCATCATCTACCTGCCAAATACGTTGCCACTCTCCTTTTATCTGACGTATTGCTTTGGGACCAAGCCATCAGAAAGCATCGCTACTTCTTCAAGCCGTAAAATGTCACTTCTCCTGTGGCGGCATTGATCGTATGGTAGACATTGTGGAGGAAAGCCGAGCCGATAAGGATGAAATCCTCAGCAGCTATATCAGGAACATTAGCTCACTATGATCTGTAACGATGATTGTTATACTTCTTGAGACATACGGGTTTCCTGGATCCTCAGATAACAGTAATCTGGATTTGAGGATGTAGGCATAGCTCTATGAAAATCATAAGTGATTGAAATCATAATTAATAGTGTGTCAGATGAACCTACATGAGATCTTCCCATTTTACATCGAATGATATTCCGCCAAACTGGAGTGCAAGGGCTTCGTCAGGATTATCTGGACCTTTGCAAGGTACGGATCGTAGACCATCTGATCCCTTTTCAGACCCTCCGAGCGCAGAGTAGATAGGATCCATCATCTATGATTATAATTAGTCATCGGATCTCGTTGTTGATTCATTTGTTAGACTCACTGATTCAGATACCAAAACGTTAGTAGTACTACAGTCGTACATCAGCCACATTTGCAATCGCGGCAAGAACCCATATGACTTACCCTGTATCAATGATCACCTCAATGTTTTGCATATTCGTAGCTTCAGAGGAGATGGGTTGATTCTGAGAGATGAATGCATCCAGGTTGACACGGTACAGACCATCTTGACCTTTCTTGGGGAGTGCCACTTTCTTGTTCTGATCGGCATGAGGACTGCAAATATCATGCTCAGCCATCAGCTTACGGAAACTCTAAGGTGCGGAGAAAAAAAAAAAAACAGGTATGAAGAACGGGATAATCACCTAGAATGAGCATGGCCAAATACGATTTCACCTGAAATAGCGAAGTCGATGCTTAGTGCTTGATCTGATGAGGACATGGAGCGGAAACTTACTACCGTCACCTTCTCGGGTCAGATAAAAACCTACTTCAGGACTGATGATCATCCCTGCTGATAGCATCAAATCGATGGGAGTCGCCTGGTTGTCGATCGAGTTTTGCTACAAAAATTCAGTACACTTCTGATCCCAGTGTCCTCTCGCACATGGGACTCACTCTCATGGCGAGACCTAAAATACCACTGTCGAATATATGCAGATCAATAAATTGACGATACCGGATATGAGATAATTTAGCCTGGACCTACCTCATGTACGAACCATCAAATCCTACAACGTCTCTAGCCGCGAGTAAAGGATAGTCGGATAATGAGTATTGTCCGAAGGCGACATCAGTTTTCACTAGACAGCCGTATACTGCTCCACTTCCTAAATCACAAGGTGTTAGCGGTCATATTCGGCTCCGTCCATGGAAGTTTATTTACCATATTTTTTGCTTTCAAGGGTGCAGCCGTCGGAAGTTTGAACTTTTGTATCAACCATATTGGCTTTGGTACAGTTGCCACATGGGTTGGCTGAGACCCAAAGATCGGCGCTCCTAGTAGACAGAGCTTATCAGCCAAGAAGGATGTTTCTCCTCACGAGTCACTTACCCAGTATCAACCTACGTCACAACAATGTCAGTCATGTACATCTGTGGGATGATGAGACTCACTAAGACAGCTACTGGTACTCTGCCTTCGCCAACGAGAACATCTATAGTGTAGGCTATACCTCCGCTGGAAGCAACGTTCATCCCAATAGAGGAGTCTGATCTTTTGTAGTCAGTATGTTCTCTGCCGTTTGGAGGTATGATTTCACGCTTGATCGGATGTGCATCATTCAGAATACGCTTGATAAGATGACTCGAGTCAGTATGATGACGAGTCACTTTGACCGCCTGAGCGTTAGTATGCAATACAGGTAACAGGAAAGAGAGAAGTAAAACTTGGATGGAACGGATGTACATGTTGTGAGGCGAGGAAAAAGTGTGTAGCTTTTTGGTGATGTGGTATGATCTGGGATCTGGGAGTTGCTGTGAGGTTATTTGAGGTGAGTTGTGATTGTGGCGAGATGTCGGAGCGATGTGGAAAATTGGGAGTCTTAGGATGTGTGCGGGGAAGGAGGGTGGTGGATGGGGTTGATTCGGGGCGGCGGATGGAGTTCATTAGGATTTCTTACCTATATATGCCGCTCCAATGCTGTATACATCACAACAAAAGCCAAGTCTCAGAGCGACCTGATACATCTCTAGTATACGATATCCTTTTTTTTTTTTTGAGTGAAAGGTAACCGATGAAAGGACGGAGCCAATCGTTGGTTTTTTAGGTTTTGGCAAGAAGTTGCAAGCGGCTGAGGATACGAGTCATGCTGTTCCCTACAGTCGTATGGGACAAAGATGACTGATAATGTCTTCACAATTGTCGGACCAGCGAAAACCAGACGACTTACACAAACAATCATTCTTTCAGTGAGCGCGTTTCTTTGTTTGTTTGTATGTTTGTATGTTTGTTTGTTTGTCCCTTTACAGACCATGGATAACGAATTGCAAGCAACCGCAGGCATCGGGGATAAATCTGTCCCTAACACCGATGGGGTGTCACCCGCCACCCTCACTGTGGAAGCGATCATGTCCGCCACAAGCAATATCACCGACCCCAGCTGTCTTTTGTGTGCTTTTCCACGTGGTACTCTTGTTCCAATCGAAATGGTTTGCCTCTCACGCCTCCCCCCCACCACACCTCAGTACCCGTTTCGACCCTCATACATCTTGTTCACATCATGCTATCTAGCCTTTTCTTCTCCGCAGACATCAAGATCATCTCACACCAGTCAACATGGTCAATCTCAAGCAACAAAAACGACTTGCCGCCTCCGTCGCTGGTGTCGGTAAGAGAAAGAGTGAGTATACGGTTTTTGAATGAAGTCGATCGGAGCGATATTGGTGGAGATAGCGAAGATCGAGGAGTCATGGGGATGTTAGAAGTTCTGATGGATAGGAATATCAAGAAGGATAACATTCCTCAAGCAGTAGTAGCTGGTGGAGCATGCGTATGGATCAATGGATGAGTGAGGGACGTGATGGAGGATGATATGATCAGAGGGATTTGGGAATCAGTAAGAAGGGTTATACTGACTAAGTCGTTCATTATGGTAGTCTGGCTCGATCCCCAAGAGGCCGCTGAGATTGGACAAGCCAACTCTCGATCTGGTGTTCGAAAGCTCCTCAAAGATGGTCACATGTGAGTGGATGTGCATGTTTTACTTGAAAGGAACAGTGTTGATGAATTGACCCTTATAGCATCATCAAACCCACCGTTATCCACTCCCGAGCCCGAACTAGGGAACACGCTGCCGCCAAGCGAGCTGGTCGACACACCGGTTTCGGTAAGAGAAAGGGTACCGCTGAAGCCCGTATGCCCACCAAGGTTCAATGGCTTAGAAGAATGAGAGTTTTGAGAAGACTTTTGAAGAAGTACAGAGAAGGTGGAAAGATCGACAAGCACCTGTAAGTTGTTGATGATTGCACTATAGTGGTCGTTTGTGGATATCATCTGATCAATGTGAACAGTTACCACACTCTTTACCTCGAAGCCAAAGGTAACCGATTCAAGAACAAGCGAGTCTTGATGGAACACATCCACAAAGCCAAAGCTGAAGTCATCCGAACCAAACACCTTGCCGAACAACAAGAAGCCCGACGAGTCAAGAACAAGGCCATGCGGGAGAGAAGAGCTCAACGACTCGCCGAGAAGAGACAAGGTATCACCGAAGTCGAGCGAGAAGAAGTGGTCAAGGAGTAGATGGTCACTTCTGTACTTTTACTTTGAATGGATGCATTTGGCATTTAGCGTATACCATGTTTCCGTTGCAGCAGTATGGTCGTCGTTCACTCATTTCATGACAGCACTTCTCGAGTTGTTTGTTCAGCTTGCATGGACCGATCTGATGCGAAAGTAGCACCAATCAGGAGTCGGGGATGAGATAGAGATAAATCCATTACGTGTATGCGCAGAGTGGAGGAGGTTCACGATCGTCAATCGTTTTAGATTGCAAATTTCCTTCAACTATAATGTTGTTATCACTGTTCATAATCCTATCAAACATGTTACGCACGTCTATACTGAGAGCTGTCAGACCAACAGCAAGGTCTATAACGAGTATTCCTCCCCTTGCTTTCATTCCTCGATCATATGCAACTCTTTCTCCCCATACACCTCCACCTACCACACCTTACGAAGTTTTCGATGAGCCATCTAAAGATAGTCAGAAGGATCGAGCTATCGCGAGGCTTAGAGAGGCAGGTAACTCTTCGCAGATTAATTCTGCTGAGATAGATGAGGATCCAGTGAAAGTCGTGGATTATATACGGGAGGAGATTGCAGAACGACTAGCTGAGAGGATCGAGGTGAGTTTACTGGTATCAATCGATCATAGTGAAAGCAAGAGCCAATTCTGATCATGATGTAGGATCTACGAATACCTCCATCTTCGATACTCGAGCTCGCTAGTCACTCTGGACAGCTAACGCAGATACTGCAAGAAGTTATAGTGGATGAGGTGCCATCGTCATCGGATCAACAGGATACACAGACGGAACGTAGGAAGTGGTGGATCGTCGAATCCAGTAGTCAGTAGAGGAGTCCCATCAGGGAGCTTGAGCCATGACTGACATGTGATCAAATAGGGGAAGCCCTACATCGAGATGATGATTCGCTTTTCGCATGTGAGCTCTGATCGATCTTTGTATCCTTTACTACCAAGCTGATTAGCTGTACTGATTTTAGCGCCGCCAACCCGTATACAAGCATCTGCCTCGAAGCTGTTAGAACATCCAGAGATCGAGAAGCTGAGGGAACAGGTTGAAGCAGTGGTCAGCGGAGGCGGACTGCACTGGGTTGGAGATATTGTCGGTAAGTAAATGCAATATCTCATTGTATGTGTGTGTTCGGTGCTGATCAAAAGACATAGGCGCTCTTACCCAAATACGACATCTGCTCAAACCAGATGGAGTCTTCGTTGGAGCTGTATTGGGAGGAGATACCTTGTTTGAGCTACGGTTCGTTGTCATTGATATGCTAACTGGGCATGAATGCTAAGCAGTTTCGTATAGAACGTCCTTACAATTGGCGGAGCAGGAGCGTAGAGGAGGTATAGCAAATCGTGTGTCACCAATGATCAGTAAGTGTAATGTTTCTCAAATCCTACTATGCACGTTAATAAGCTCCCTCATAGATCCCACCGATGCTCCTTCACTTCTCAATCGAGCTGGCTTTACGCTCACAACAATCGACGTGGAAGATATGACGATCAACTATCCATCTATATGGGAATTGATGTCAGATTTACGGGATATGGGAGAAAGTAATGCTATCCTCGGCAGACGTGCACACGTATCAAGGGATGTTCTACTAGCCGCTGATGCTATTTACAAGGGTCAGTGGAAAGTCGATACGCCCTAGCGAATATGAGACGCTAATGATCGATGCAGAGCTCTATGGTAACGAAGATGGTTCTGTCCCAGCTACATTCCAGATAATCTTCCTCGTAAGTCGCTCTAGCGTGATACCAAGCATGGCTACAAATGCTAAGTATTTTTGATGCCATAATCAGATCGGATGGAAACCAGGACCGAACCAACCCCAAGCTTTAGAACGAGGGTCCGCTACTACCAGTCTCAAGGATGTCTTATGATGAACGACTACATGCATAGCCTTTATGAGCACCTTTGTCGTCACTCCCAGCGGAGTAGCACGGACCCATAAAGCTAAGGCTGGTATCCAAGGGGTGTGAAGCTACGGCTTATCCCTCTCACACGACCAATTGTCGTCAAGGTACTGGCCTGTCCATACAAGGATGTCTCTAAGGCGACTGAAAGCTATGCAGCATGGCGAGATTGACTGGCTGATGTCAAGCATACTTACATGTCGTACCAACTGAACACTGATATCTGTTTCTTCTTTCTTCTCTTCCTCAACCTTCTTGGCATAGGCCGCTGTTAGACCCTCTTTCATAAGTTCTCCGCTGGTCGGCATTCCATCTTTCTTTATTGTCTATTACCACAATGCAGCTCGCTGGTCGACTATATTCAGCCTGGTCGCTGGTCGTAAGTCCGAACCTTACGTGAGCGATGCTGATTGAGTATAGCGAGAACGGTTCAGACATCGTAATCTCCTTATTTTCCTTCTTCTCCACATCACCACTTCGGCCATTCTATTCATCCTTTCCATCCTCTCAGTCGAGAGTAATGCCGAAGCATCCAATTTCCTTCGACATATCATCCAGACTGCCAATCTGTCTTCAGTCGTCTTCTACAATCCGGATAATGGTAGATTCGGAGATTGGAAGACCGCACCAGCCCTGGTCCTTACAAGTAACGAAACGATCTCGAAGAAGAAAGAAGATGGTGTTATGTGTAATGATGATGGTAAGAAATGTAAAGCTGTTGGAAAAGGTTTACATAGACATGAGGATGAGATTGAACCGACGTTCGTTCAGCAATTCAAGCAGACTACGGATACATCAACGATGACAATGACTACTCAAGGTCAAACGATAACTACTAGAGTGTTAGTTGTACCGACTCTAACGGTGATCGCTGGAGAAGCTATCACCACAGAGGTCATGTTGGATGAACAAGGTGGTCTTATGGAGAGTTCAACTTTAATGACTGCTACGGTTATGCCCAGTACAGCAAGCAGATCATCCTCTATCACGGTGTCTATCTCTTCGACCGATACAGCTACTGGCTCGTCGTCAGTCGCCACAATGGCATCCACCTTGTTTTCTGCCAATCCTACCACTTCTAGTAAGGCTCTCATCGAGGCGGAGGAGGAAGAAGAAGATGGGCAAGAAGAGGGCGATGACGAGTCGGATGTCAGTTCTGACTCGACATCTTCCGAAGACGAGGAAGATGAAGAGGAAGACGAGAGGCCGAAAGTCTTGAAAGTCTCGAAGAATGAATATATCAGAGCTTGGAAGCGAGACATCCAATTATCTGCTGCACAAGATTCTGGTACGGTGGTAGGAGTTAACATCGCCCACCTGTCAGGCTCAAATGAACCTCGCGTCGTTGTGACCCAAGTGAGTTGTCACTCTCATGACCAAAAGAGAACTCGTGCTATGCTGATGGTAACGTTCTGTATCAGCAATGTGCTCTCCACTATGGCTGGGCCATCAACTCGTGAGTTTGATACTATACCTGTCAATTTTAGCTGACATCCAAACAGCCTGGATAATCTCGTTCGAGAAGAGACTGTTCTTGCTGCTTTCTTCATCTGGATCCTTGGTCTCGCTATTGTAGGAGTGAGTCCTCTTATTATACCAACATAGGATATTACTGAATGATCACAACAGCTGCTGAATGAATCGATACCTCATCTGTGAGTCCAGAGCGTGAGAATATGGCTTACGTGCATTTAGACTTGCCTTACTTCTCTCATTGCTAATCTCGAGCGTCTGGACGGCCAACGGTCTTCGATTGTCCTTCAAGTTTTGGAGCAATTTCGAATCAACCACTTTGACCCATTGTGATGGTATAAACGTCTTGCCATCATACTGGGACAAAAGAATTGGGTTCCAAAGTACTGTTCTAGGATCAACAGTTGTGACTTTGATTGCGAGCGGTGTACTTTGCTGGAAGATCAGAGAATATTTCGGTTGGCAAGTAAGTGCAGTATGCCCAATTACTGGAATTTCTTGAGCTGATGGATATTGGATCTCTTCACTAGACTTTCCAACGAATAGGAGGTTCTTCAAAGATCAACAAGATATACAAGTTACTTCTCGCTTTAAGTATCTTGCTGCAGCTTGATGCCTTTGTATTGGTCACTTTGTTTGCATTGTTTTTGGATCAGGTAAGTATTACATCCTGCTGAGCAGAGCTGATAAACAAGATTTCTCGAGGTCCGGCTAGCTACTTTATGAGCAACTGTAAGGCTTTCAAAGCCATATATAGCTTGTTGATCGTTGTTTGTCATCTCCTGTATTCAATAACAGAAGCAATGCTGATATCAATTCAGGCTTTACTCCCATGGCTGTACTTTGTGAGTTGCTCCGGTTGGGATCCAGCTGACAGGATAGGGATGGACTTCAATCCGTCACGAACAGAGAAAACGATTCAATATATTTGTGGGTTTATCAGTACTGTAAGTGACAGACTTTCGGTTTGACAAGGCAGGTTAACTGATTTCTCTCGCTTTATCAGCATCATCGGTGGATGGGCAGTATCATTCGCAAACCAGATTTTCCGGATTGTCTTCACTACCTGGGCATTCTTCACTTCTTCACCTGTATGGGATCCCTTGCAGTTGGACTCACAACAATCACCGTAATACTTGCCATCATCCGTCGATTGACTTTCGGTAAAGGTTTAGCGGATTTCCTTTATCTCGAAGAAGTCCACGAAAGACCCAATAGTGGATTGTTGGATGAGAAACCTTCCATGCCAGTTGCCATGCCTCGATCTAACTTGCCTACTTTTTCAACTGCTTTTGGACCTGGACCTGCGCCACCACCAGTATGCTTTTCTCTTTCGCATATTGAAGAAGTCAGTCTACTGATAACTCTTTGTCAGCGTCAAATGTTCCCTCCCATGCCGGTATATACAACCGCCACCAGAGTAACCTCTTGGAACACAGGTGATGACCGCAGAGCGTTATAGGAGGTAACAACACATTCCATACTATGACGCATACTGTACTCATGCATTGATTACGTATCTCAATATATCACCTAAATTGTATCCTGCTTATCATAATCTCTCCAAAGCCATTTGTAAACCTGCATATTCCTGTGATGACATTCCTGCCTTTTTGGCCTCTCGTAACTTCTCCGAAATTTCTTTCTTCTCTTTCTCCAACGCGTCTTTTTCGTCGGACATGGATTCGTCGTGAAGTTTAGTGAAATGACGCCATAGGAAGAATACGATGGCCACTATGAACTCTTGTTAGCTGTATGAAAACAAGGGAGAAGACTACTTACAAATCCCCAAACGCATATCGACGGCACAGAGCAAGAAACCGAGGATAGTCTGCAGTAGATTGGCCACTTTCGAATATCGTCTGTCAGACTTTGTCAGCGCGGATCAATCAATCTACTGTCAAGCTCACTCCTCTTCCTCTTTTTGAGCCTTTGCAATTTTCAGCAACTGGATATCCTTCTCTATCATCTCCGTTGCCCAGGGGTTCTTCATCGTCGCCTTCAGCTTGTCCTTGTCCAGTGGAGGTGCCATAAGATCAGCAGCATCTGTACTAGTCAGCGGTGCATACTCTTGTTATTAGACTTACCATCAGGTACATTATCCCACCAGAGTGTTCCGGCCGGATCACCTTTCTTAGGTCTGAGACCATCTTGGAAAGGTACCAGTGCGGGTCTTCCTGGACCTTGCATCGTCAAAAAGTAATTCTTCCTAAATCCAAGACTCGACGGATCATCTTTACTTGAAGAACCCGATATCTGCTTTGGTGCAGGATTACCTACTCTCTTGGAAGATGACGAAGAAGATGGCATACCACCTGCCCTGATATCGGATGATGAAAGAGGTTTCTGAGAGGAAGATGAAGAACTTGATCTGGACGATGAAGATGATGAAGAAGAAGATTTGGCTTTCGCAAGTGCCTTTGCTCTATCTTGAGCAGCCTCTTGACGAGTGAGAATGTGATATCCTATATAAGCTATCATCACAAGCATCATAAAAGGTGGCGAGAGGAAAGGAAGACTATTGACGGAACCGTCGACGTTGATGCTGAATGGGGAGTACGGTATCGAAGGATGAGAAGCTAGAAGTTGTTAGCTTGATCACTGCATCAGTACACGTACCAAACCCCAGTACGACGAGTACTAATAGAGCTTGCTCGAAAGGCCCGAAGGTGAACTTCTTTTTACTATCTTTTTTCTTGTCAGCCATTTTGATTCTAGTTCTGGCTTGAGTATCAAGAACGTGAGAGGTTTGTGAAAGATTGCTGTTATAAGAGCATAGGACCAACCCATATGTATAATCTCTCAGGCTGGGGTTAGTGCAATGACCTTCATCCCCAAAGTCAAACGCGTCAGTAGCAAGTCATCAAAGGAGGATGTCCAGTACCAAACACGACAGTGTCAAAGGATAATGATCCTTCCTTTGCTACACACGACAAGCGTTATATAATATGCATGACCTCCAAATGCCAACGGTCGTCAGGGTATCTACTCGGCAGCTTGTACAGGGAACCTATAAAAGTATAAATATCAGCGATAGTTTGATGAGAGAGCAGGAATGATGGAAAACTGACTCGAAGTGGACATCTTTACCAGCAAGAGTTCGGTAGACTGAGGAGAAGGTGTCGAGTTTGTATTCGAGGTTGTTTTGGTCTTTTGAGTCGAGGAAGCTGGAAGAGGCGGAAATATGATCAGCACGAAACGCAGAAGACAAGTTCAACAATGTATCAACACTCACACTCGGATTAATTTACCACCATCTTGGGCAACTCTGGTTCTCTTACCAACGATCTCACTGGGCCATACGAGTTCTTCGAGGATCTTCTCGTGGACGGCGGTGAGGGTTCGAGATCTAGGTCTCTTTTGTTTCTTGGCGGCGGAGGAGTTTCGGGCAGGTTTGGGGAGGACTCGTCGTTGAGAAAGGAAGACGATGTATTTGTCGGAGAGTTTCTTTTCGAGCTCTCGGGTAAGTCTGTGGGTCGATGATAAGAGATGAAATGACGGACAATGACGACAACGGGAGATAGTGAGGGTCAAAATGATTGGGGAATATGAAAAGGGCGATGAAAATGAAGGGGATATGATAGAACTTTTGATCAGCATTTGCCCATATGATCCTTCCGAAATCCAACCCAGACCTTCTACTCCTACTCCCTCCTAGCTCTCATCCGCCAAAAAACACCAGGGGAGGTGGGCCTGAAAAGTCCCTCCGTCTACCCCGAATGTCTTTTAACTGGACTGAGAGCTATCTTGATCTCATATCCCTTTCCCATCCATTTCGGTCTGGTTCTTGCTTCAAAAGTTTCTGACTTACCTTTGTTGGACTTTGTGGAAAGCCTTAGCCATGGGGACAGGGACGAATATTACGACGGCCTTCTTTCCACCTTTGACATCAACCTCTCTAGCCTCGGAGAAAGCGAGTTGTCTCAATTCGGACTTGAGCTCTGGGACGTTTTGCTCGAGGTCGACGAAAGCTTGAGCGATTTGTTGCTCAATCTCCGAAGGAGGAGTTTGGGGAGCGTTGGCTGTTCGCAAGATTTTGTTGGCTGCGGACATTTTTGCTGTTGGTGATTAGGTGATGAGGAAGTGAGCGGGGGGATCTTGTACGTTGAGGAAGACTGAGATGACTCACGAGGATGCTTGAAGGCTGGAGAAGGAGAAGAGACAATCGATATATTTGACCAAAAGGTTACACTGTACAAACTGGCAGCAACACCAACAATGGACAACTGACACTCACTCACGCTTACAGCATAGGGACAATCCAGTCAAGTGTGGCACTCTTCCCTTCCCCGACCAGATCACCTCATGCAGGTGAGCCGCATATCGGCGATAGCTTAAATCCGATTTGAGCGCCGATCCATCTTCCAATGTATGCATGCATAATTTATCAGCTATTTAATTGAAACAACCCTAGTTGCATGCATGTATTCAACCAGATGTATGGACGTACATAGCTCTGCAGATAGCTTAGACAAGCATATGACATTGATTCTGCATGCATACAAGGCTATGAGAGCACTCAGCATCCACTCGTCCCTGTCCTGTGCTATGATCACTGTGACCGTCTGACTTCACCACCCTGCAGATTTGTGTTGATGCTGTCAATCGCCCACGTTACATTGCCATGTCAGCAAATAGGGCGTTGAGATGGCCATCTGACTGGATATACCTTACAGAATGTATGGTGCAAGTTGTAGATGGCTGTAATGGACGATGAGCTGTCCTTGTGGTTGCTAAAAGAAGTAGTACTTGATGTTTACTCTATACCTTGAGACAAGAGGTTTGAATAAGAACGAAATTCTGAGATGGACCCCAGCAGCTTGATTGTACGGTTTCGGTTTTGTGGGATTCATTCAATCTTGGAACAGCTATCAACCTGTGGTTGTCCTATGTAGCCCGGTTACCATAATGGCTCAGAACAATTATCGTTCATTGGACAAAGTACAGGTGGCCAAGTTCTCGTGTGCAAGTGAATTGCAATTTGAGATGTCGATCTTAGATGCGAGACCGTCATCAAACAGGTGCTTATGCTCAGACAGTATTGTGTGAACCTCCTCCTCTGTATGTACAATTTTGTCACATCCAGTATTCGTAAGTGTGTTCACTACAAGTGGGATCTTAGCTGTTACAGTTTAATCGGAAGAAGTCTCGTCCAGGTAGAGATCACCAGCCTGGTGTATCGATAGTTGCCATGCTACACAGAGAATGACGGTCAATATACCCACTATACAGTGATATACATTGTAAGCCTAACCGCTGGGTTAGTAGATCATCTGGTCGAATGGTGATATTTGGTAGGGTATGCTGCTTGATTTGCTACGATTTATAACAGATTCTCCGTTGCTATGATCAAGAAATTCCTTTACTGATGTACCCTCAGATTAAAGCCAGATGGTCAATAGCAGACCAGATCGAGATAATACACTGTGTAGTAAGATCTGGTCAAAGGCATGAATAGAGCTCACAATTGTTAAATGTCCACGGTGAATAACAGTAATCACCCATCACCAAGATGTAAAGGACGTTACTATCAGTCTATCTGGCAAACTAATCCTTTTCATCCCACCGAGCAAGTTCATTCTGCTGCGATCGCCATGTATCCATAACCGGACAGGGACGTTGTTACGGGTTGTGTAGCGGCGGAAGGAAAGGATCGACATTCATCAAGACATATAACCATTTTAGTGGGCAGTCACTATGATGTGTATCAAGAGGGGGAGGTAGACTAAGAATCTCTATGGCCATGCATGTAGATTGACCTGCACACGCACGATGCATCCCAAGTATGCACGGATACGAGCTAGGACTACACAATCAGTCAATCTCAAGAAGTGCATCGTTGCCACTCAGTGTAGAGATGCCACGTGATGACCAATCATCTCACCCTGTCATCCCTTCGCGACTCTACCCTGCACCTTCAACTCAACTCATCGTCCCTCAAATCACTTCGACAATACCCGTCTTTACCTATACTCCCCACCATCACTCATCATGTCTGACGAGTCATACAGGCCCGCTCTCCAGTCGTATACAGCTCCTCAAGAAATCCTTGACGAGCACGCAGAGCTCGCCGATCAAGATGACACACCAGACGTCTTCGAGGACAACGCAAGGTCAAAGCAAGTCGCCGCTCGACAAAGTGATTATCATCTTCGACGATTCAACAGGGCTGACGGACAGGGCGAAGGTGAAGATGAGAGCTACGAGGATAGGATGAGGAGGATAAATTTGCAGAGGGAAGAGGAAAGGGTTAGACGTCATAAGGAGCAATTGGAGAAGGATAAGAATGAAGACGAGAAGATGGTTTTAGATGATAAGACACCACCTAGAGCTTTGGCTGGAGATGAGACGCCCCCCAGAGCAATAGCAGGTGGTGACACACCTCCAAGGGATACTACACCACCAAAGAAGAAGAGAAGATGGGATGTGGAAGAGGTCAAGGAGGAACCCGGAGCGGAACCAGCTGCAGCACCAAAACGTAAATCCCGATGGGATCAAACACCTTCGGAAGCTGCACCAGAGGTCAAGAAATCTAGATGGGATCAAACACCCGCAGCATCTGCTACCACCTCCGCTATCACTTCCACTCCCTCTGTCGGCGGTATGATGATGGTGGAAGATAAGCGATATAGACGTATGACGGATGAAGAGTTAGATGGGTTGCTTCCAGGTGGAGAAGAAGGTTATGAGATCGTACCGGTACCAGATGATTATCGACCTGCTCCCTCGGTCAGAAAGATGGTCCCAGCCACAGCGGAACATGGGTTCATGATGCAAGATGATTCCGATGCTGCCAGAGCTCGTTCTGCAGCTGGTGGTATGCAAGGTTCGCAAGAACAAACGGAGATTGAAGGTATCGGAACCTTGCAATTCTTGAAACCTGAGGATACTCAATACTTCGCAAAGGTTCTGGGAGAAGGTGGTGGTGAAGATGATGATAACTCTTATACATTGGAAGAACTTAAGGAGAGGAAAATCATGCGATTACTCCTCAAAATCAAGAATGGTACACCACCCGTTAGAAAGACAGCTCTTCGTCAGATCACCGATAGAGCAAGAGAATTCGGTGCTGGTCCATTGTTCGACAAGATTCTTCCTTTGCTCATGGAACGTACACTCGAAGATCAAGAAAGACATCTCTTGGTCAAGGTCATTGATCGAGTACTGTACAAGCTAGATGATTTGGTCCGACCCTATGTTCACAAGATTCTGGTCGTTATTGAACCTCTACTTATCGATGAAGACTATTATGCGCGAGTGGAAGGTCGAGAAATCATTTCCAATCTTGCTAAAGCTGCCGGTCTCGCTCATATGATCTCCACAATGCGACCTGATATCGATCACGTCGACGAGTACGTACGAAACACCACTGCTCGAGCTTTCTCCGTTGTTGCTTCCGCTCTCGGTATTCCCGCTCTTCTTCCTTTTCTTCGAGCTGTCTGTCGGTCGAAAAAGTCTTGGCAAGCTAGACATACCGGTATTCGAATTATTCAGCAAATCGCCATCATGATGGGTTGTGCTGTATTACCTCATCTTCGAAATCTTGTCGATACCGTTGCCGATGGTCTTCAAGATGAACAACAAAAGGTCAGAACGATGACCGCTCTGTCCCTCGCCGCTCTTGCCGAATCAGCTGCTCCATATGGTATCGAATCTTTCGACAACGTGCTCAAACCTTTATGGTTGGGTATCCGACAACATCGAGGAAAGACTTTGGCGGCGTTCCTCAAAGCTATCGGTTATATCATTCCCTTGATGGATCCCGAGTATGCTGGATACTATGTTAGAGAATGTATGCCGATCCTAATCCGAGAATTCCAAACATCCGACGAAGAGATGAGACGTATCGTATTGCAAGTCATCAAGCAGTGTGCTTCTACCGAAGGTGTTACTCCAACTTACATCAAGGAAGAGGTATTACCGGAATTCTTCAAGGCTTTCTGGGTCAGACGTATGGCTCTTGATAAACGAAACTACAAGCAACTGGTCGAAACTACCGTAGAGCTCGCGCAGAAGGCTGGTGTATCAGAGATCGTCGGAAGGATATGTAATGACTTGAAAGACGAGTCCGAACCATATCGAAAAATGGTCATGGAGACCATCACGAAGGTTATTGCAAGTATCGGTGCAGCGGATGTAGATGAACGACTAGAAGTACTTCTCATCGACGGTATCATTTTCGCTTTCCAGGAACAGACACTGGAAGATACCATCATGTTGGATGGTTTCGCTACTGTCGTCAACGCACTTGGTGATCGAGTCAAGCCATACTTGCCTCAGATCGTATCCATGATTCTCTGGCGATTGACCAACAAGTCGGCGAAAGTTCGTATGCTTGCTGCCGATCTCACTTCTCGACTTGCACCCATTATCAAGAGTTCAGGCGAAGATGGATTGTTGAGTAAATTAGGTGTAGTGATATTCGAACAGTTGGGTGAAGAATATCCGGATGCTCTAGGAAGGTGAGTCATCCACTTTGCGAAAAAAAAAGCTTGTATGCTGACATCTCATAGTCTTATCGCCGCCGAGGGAGCCATCGCAAACGTTGTCGGTATGACCCAAATGAACCCACCGGTCAAGGATTTACGTGAGTGATAACCCATGTTGAGCATTGCTGACTGTTAGTTCCCCGTATGACACCCATTCTTCGAAATCGACACGAGAAGGTACAAGAAGCCACAATCAATCTTATTGGACGTATTGCGGATCGAGGAGCGGAATTCGTACCTGCCAAGGAATGGATGCGAATTTGTTTCGAGCTGTTAGATCTGCTCAAAGCTCACAAAAAAGCTATCCGACGAGCCGCTGTCAACTCTTTCGGTTATATCGCCAAAGCTATCGGTCCTCAAGATGTGTTGAGTGTTCTCTTGACTAATTTGAAGGTGCAAGAGCGTCAGTCACGTGTCTGTAGTACTGTTGCTATTGGTAAGTGATGTTGGCTTCCACCTGATAAATATACGTGCTGACCTGCCTTGTAGCTATTGTTTCGGAAACTTGTGGACCTTTCACATGTATCCCTGCCATCCTCAATGAATACAGAACCCCCGAACTTAACGTCCGAAACGGTTGTCTCAAAGCTCTCGCTTTCGTTTTCGAATATGTCGGTGAAATGTCTAAAGACTATATACATTCTGTCGTTGGATTATTGGAAGATGCTTTGACGGATCGAGACCATGTACATCGACAAACTGCATGTGCCATTGTCAAGCATCTGGCTATCGGTGTCGCTGGTCTCGGTTACGAAGAAGCTCTTACCCACTTGCTTAATCTTGTCTGGCCAAATATCTTCGAGACGAGTCCTCACGTCATAGGAGGTGTGATGGATGCGATTGAAGCAATGAGATTGGGTGTAGGAGCTGGACCTATCCTCTCATATGTTCTTCAAGGTCTTTTCCACCCTGCAAGGAGAGTAAGAGAGGTGTACTGGCGTATGTACAGTGAGTAGCAATTTTTTCTCCATTTCAGACAGCTCTGTGCTAACTTTGCCAATTAGATACCCTTATTCTCGGTGCATCTGACGCCATGGTCCCCTTCTACCCCAACCTCGGTTCTGCTGCGGATCTGGCAACTGGACAGGACTATACTAGACACGAACTTATGATGTGGGTTTAGATATTGATGAAATGGTAGTCGCGAAGTATGCATTTATTGTTGTATCACGTGTTGAGCATATATACCTCCACATTAGGCGGTCTGTTGTGGAGACGATGAGAAGACTCCAAACGTCATCGGTAGTGGTCCTCAATATTGCTTGCTTGTGTCTGTATTACATTCCTCGTAGATGCACCACGACCGATTATGTCAAAAAGTGAGCCGAGAGAGGAGGGACTAGGAAGAGAGCGAGCTGTCCTGACCACTTCGCAGATACTGGCGAATGCTGTCCACCGCAATCCACCTCCAATCCGTCCAAGCCTAATGTCCCTCACACCGTATCCGACCCTACGGGATACGAGTATAAAGGGAGATTTGAGAGTGTTGGCGATTATGAAAAGGTCTACGTGGTGAGTGGGAATACATAATCTGCATGATGTCTTGCTGATTTCGTTACAGACGGGTCCCGATGATGCCAAGCACGCTTTGGTCGTTATATATGACATCTTTGGGTTCGGGTGAGTTGAGAGTCATATAGCAACTAATCAAGTTGACGATGTGCTAGGGATACGACCATAAGAGTGAGTATACGATCGATGGGCTTAGCTAACTTATAGGGATCTGATCTACTCGCTTCTCACCTTCTTCTCACTTCGCCCACCAAAATCTACATGCCGGACGTGTTCAAGGGCAAACCTTTCCCCAAGGATCAAGATGGTAACAAGGAGGAGCTTAAGAAGTTCTTTGCTGGGACGTGAGTCTGATTGCCGAATGGATGAAGCTGATAGAGGTAGAGCGAAGCTAGATGATCGTCTTCCTGAGGTTCTCAATTTCGCCAACAGTCTGAAGAGAGATCATGGAATTAACAGAGTATCGATCCTCGGATACTGCTGGGGTGAGTCAACTTTCGATCTGTGCAAATGCTTAACTGACATCTTGTAGGTGGTAAACTTGCCTTCCTCTCGCTCACATCTGGAACGCCATTCTGCTGTGGTGCTGTCATTCATCCCGCTATGATTGCACCTGAAGATGGAGAGAACTTGACTGTTCCATTTGGTTTTTACCCCAGTATGGTGAGTGGAAATTATGAGTGGAATTGAGCTGATCAAGTAGGATGAACCTAAAGATGTAGTTGAGAAGATAGAAGAAGCTATAAAGTCTAAACCATTTGCTAGCAAATCGGATTATCACTTGTATGATACCGTGTAAGTCAACTACTTATCTGGCAATGGAGAAAAAGCTGACATGTTCTATAGTCATCATGGTTGGGCAGCTGCTCGAGCTGATCTCAAAGACCCGGAGAACCTCAAGCAATACGAGGACGTGTACCAGAGAACTGCAGATTACTTTGCCAAAGTTAAGTGCTGAACGGTATTGGGTATTGATCTATCGGATTTTCTTGAAAAGTAGATATATGTTCATCTGTCGAATCTTTCGGAAGTTTATTGCTCTTTGATCGCGCTTGCAATCAATATCACAAAATGCATAACATCCTTATTGTTTGCATACTTACACTCAAAACCATCCGAAACGCCCCCGCCACCATCTGCTGGAAGGTCTAAAGCGATATGTATGTTGTTCTCTCCTATCGAATTCTCCACTTCTACCTGGCCATGAACCATATCCCCATGAAAGTGGATTGCGTCGTCCACTAGACCTGTGAGCCGATTTCCTCTCAAAGTGGACTTACGGATAGTAGCGATTGCTTCCCCATCGTGAAGATCTAAGTCCTCGAGCTGTAACTGTCAGGGCTTACATTGCAAGTGAGAACTCACGTAGTCTAGCTTGAAATCCGCAACTTCCACAAAACACATTGTTATTCGAGTGCAAAGGTATAAGAGGTACTCCGCATAGATGGGCGGTCCTTGAAATGCGAAGAGCTTGCAGACAGCCTGTTGATCGTTAGTGAGGGATATTTGTTATGTCACTTACCTGTTCCACAGTAGGGGCATGGCTCAGGCGGAAGAGGCAGTGCATATTGCTAGTTGTGTAAGCATGATCCCCATCTATAAGGACCTACCGAATAGTATACGCCGACTATCACATTGTCAGCTCTCTGACGTCTAGTAGATACTCACCCATTATGCTGATTCGATCGATTGGTGTGTTTGGATGCTGAGGAGGGGGCATGAGAATGGATTTCCGAGTTGATATAAGCTCTCTACACGGAGTATGATTTATCCTTTGTTGGGGAATAATCAAAGGAGGGATGAGCGATGGAAAGTATAAGAGGGGTCAAGGGGTGATTATGGATCGCTGGTTTACTACCCATCCGTAAAACATAATACACTATGTCGACGCTTGAAGGTAAGTCGAACCAACCGGGTACGTATGCTGAAGGATCTTTAGTCCATGTTCCCGCTACTCTCCCACACACATTCGACTTGGATGCGCTTGTCAATCACTTCAACAACAAGCCGTTGCCCGAAGGCGCCTGTGCTCTGATCGACCTTCCGGGCAATGTCTTTCTCGAGACCGAGGACGAAATCAATGTGATTGCTGCCAGTCTTTGGGTCTTATGCGTGAAATACGATGACCTTCCTGCTGGCGAGAGACCAACTACGAGGGAGAACCTAAGAAGGGTGAGTGATACCCAGTTTTGACGTGCCTGACATGCGCAGTGGATTAGCAGACACCGTGGAGAAGTGACCAATCGATTAGCCGGGAAAGTCGAACCCCCATTTCGTGAGTGATTGATTTATTTGTCATTGAGCTGATGGAGCAGATGCGTGGACGATCGACCAAATGGAGAAAGACGTATCTCAAATGCTTGATGAAGTTCTCGCCAAAACCCTTCCGGTAGACAAAGATGCGAAGGGAAAAAAATGAGATAGGTACAGATAAATTATATGCATTATGAGATAATACAACTGTACAACTGTGACAAGTCAGCATCACATTGACTGACTGATGTGAGAATTGATCATACTTATACTCACTTAAGCGAATCTTCTTGCCCTTTCATAAGCCCTCATCTCCTCATCCAATTCCGCTTGAGTTTTGGGTTTTGGTTTCTCCTTTTTAGCCTTTGCTATAGCTACAGGTTTATCCACGTCCATCGCATCTTTCCCAGCGGCCTTTGCTTTAGCTCGTCCGACTTTAGCAGTACCAGTAGATAATTTCGTTGCTTTGCCTTTGGTTTTGGCTGATGCGTGACCTTTGGGTGAACCCTGGAGTCGGGAAAGAAGAGCAGCACCAGAAGCACCGGATTTGGCAAGATTGGCCTTTTGCTTTTCAAGCAGACTGAACACTTGATCAGCAGGGTAAGCATACTGGTAGGAGGATATACTCACGCCAACTGTTTATCCTTTCCTTGAGCTGGTTTACTCAGTCGTGCTAAGAGCTTCAAACCAGCTGGCTTCTCATCCACCTTGGGATTCGGTGTGACTGCACCGTTGGTCTTGTTCTTGGGAGTTTTGGCAGGATTTGTAGGTCGAGGAACGGAAGTGGATGGGGCGGTTATGGAAGTGGAAGCGGCGGAAAGAGATTGGTTGGCAGGGAGGATGTGCTGTACAGACATGGTATAGGCTAAAACCATCAGCAAAGATTACTCCCTCTGTTAACTTACTTCCATCGATCTGTTGTCCTGAATAGTTTGTTCTTATCTTCTCAGCATCGGCAGCGTTGGCGACGTAGACGAGGGCGATACCGCAGAACCTTCCATCCGGTCCACTGAAACATGTCACCGAGGTGGTTATTGGGGATAATCGCAATGGATCTGAGAGGAGCAATTCCTAGATTGCCAATATCAGCTTGACCCTTGTAAGCTCTGATGAAGCTATGACCATGACCCACTCGAAGATCCTTCTCGCTGATATCGACAGGGAGACCAGAAAAAAGCACTTGTCTGGCTTGGGAGGTGACTGCGGCAGACGAGGAAGAAGGGGGGTTGAATAAGCGAGCGGGAGCAGCTGAGTTGGATTGGTAAGGGTTTGAGTAGTTGTACGCCATAATGAGCGGACTGATCTGTGTCGCTGTTATATGCTTATGAATATGATGATTGTCACATCCAATAGGTGAGAACTGTGATCATGTTATCACCAACATGGATATGAACATGGTAGCTTATGAAACATGAGACAGACGCGTTGATGTGCCACACCTGCGTTATACCGCGGTGTTATAACTTCTTATCCTCGCCACTGGAAGTTTTCATCAATTTTAAACTGTTTTCTCAAAAGTGTGTATTTTTGCCACGTGGATCTGTTGTGCTGTTCCCACCGCTTTCTATCTTTTCATGGGTGTTATCCCATCTCTTTTGTCTTTCTCCTTCTTCTCCTTCCTCTCCTTCACTCTTTCACGAGAGAACATACATCCAGTCTGTAAAGGTGAGTTTATCAGCGTTAGCATCACCTCGAGACCAGTGACATTGCTGATCCCCTCTCGATAGCCCTCAAAAAAAACCCTACGTAATTGCCAATTACCAATTTCACGTGGTCGATCCAACTCTTATCACAGAAAAACAATCAAAAAACAAGTCATCAATAATGTCCACCGACGCTACTTCCCCCGCCCCAGCGGCTGCCAAGCCTGCTGCTCCTGCCGCATCCACTCCCAACGCTGAAGCTCCCGCTGCCGCTCCTGCTCCTGCTCAACAACAACCTTCAGCTTCAGCCAGTCTTTACGTTGGTGAGCTTGACTCTAGCGTCACCGAGGCTATGCTCTTCGAGATCTTCAACATGATCGGTCCTGTTGCCTCGTAAGTGCATTGCCTCACCATAGTAGACTGTATCTGACATCTTGCTAGTATCCGAGTCTGTCGAGACGCTGTCACCAGACGATCCCTCGGATATGCCTACGTCAACTACCTCAACGCCGCTGACGGTGAAAGGGCCCTCGAGCACCTCAACTATTCCCTCATCAAGAACAGACCTTGTCGAATCATGTGGTCTCAAAGAGACCCAGCTTTGAGAAAGACTGGTCAAGGAAACATCTTCATCAAGAACTTGGATGAAGGTATCGACAACAAGGTGAGTAGTGGTGTTGAGGTGGAATTGGTCTATATGCTGACTAAGAGTATAGGCTCTTCACGATACTTTCGCTGCTTTCGGTGACATCCTTTCTTGTAAAGTTGGTACCGACGAGACCGGAAAGAGCAGAGGTTTCGCGTGAGTAGTAGTATCTTCACCGTTAGACATTGCGGACTGACATCCCGCAGCTTTGTCCACTACTCCACGGGCGAGGCTGCCGATGCTGCTATCAAGGCTGTCAATGGAATGCTTCTCAACGACAAGAAGGTTTTCGTTGGTCACCACGTCGGAAAGAAGGAGCGACTCTCCAAGGTCGAAGAGCAACGATCTCAATTCACCAATGTTTACATCAAGAACCTCGACCCAGAATTCACCGACGCCGAATTCGAGGAACTCGTTAAGCCCTTCGGTGCTACCGTGTCTGTCGCTTTGAGCAAGGATGAGTCCGGTGCCAGCAAAGGGTTCGGTTTCGTCAACTTCGAATCTCACGAAGCTGCCAGACAAGCTGTTGATGAGCTCAACGACAAAGATGTCAAGGGAAGAAAACTCTACGCCGGACGAGCTCAAAGCAAACTGGAGAGAGAGAGCGAATTGAAGAAGAGTCACGAGGAGAAGAGAATGGAGAACGAGGCCAAGTCTGCTGGTGTTAACCTTTACATCAAGAACCTCGACGGTGAGTTTATAGATATGGTAGATGTCTATAACGAAGCTGACGTCTCGCAGATGAATGGGATGATGACCGACTCCGAGCTGAATTCGACTCCTTCGGTACCATCACCTCTTGCAAGGTCATGAAGGATGACCACGATGTCTCAAGGGTGGGTGATCCGTCTCTTGTTTTGCATCACATCTGAACGATGCTGACTTCTCTGCAGGGCTTCGGTTTCGTCTGCTTCTCCGCTCCTGAGGAAGCCACCAAGGCTGTCTCCGAAATGAACGGTAAAATGATCGGTACCAAACCTCTTTATGTTGCCCTCGCTCAACGAAAGGATGTTCGAAGACAAGCTCTCGAATCTCAAATCGCTCAACGAAGCAACATGCGAATGCAATACGGTCCCGGTGGATTCGGTGGTATGCAAGGTTACATGGGTCAACCCGTCTACGGTTACCCTCCTATGCCAGGATACGGTCAACCCATGCCTGGTATGCCCCCTATGAGAGGTCCTATGATGGGTTACCCCGGTGGTCCTCAAAATGCCATGCAATCCAGACCCCGATACGCTCCTGGTGGTCAACCTATGCCGGGTGCCCCTTACGGTGGACCTCCTCCTATGGGTGGTGCTTACGGTGGAGTTCCTCCTCAATACCCTGTCCGACCCGGTGGTGCTAGAATCCCTGCCGCTCCTACTACTAACGGTCCTCGAGGTGCCGGTGGTCCAAGCCCTGTCGGTGCCCCTCAAGGTCTCCCTCGAGCCAACGGTCAAGCTAGACCTCAAGAAGCTCAATCTCAAGCTCCTCGACTCGATTCCCAAAGCTTGTCTCGAGCTAACCCTGCCGAGCAAAAGCAAATGTTGGGTGAAGCTCTGTACCCCTTGATCTTCGAGTGAGTGTTACATTGCATTCTGCGATGGATTAGTGCTGATTATACATCCCATAGGACTCAACCTGATCTTGCTGGTAAGATCACTGGTATGTTACTCGAAATGGACAACGCCGAGCTCTTACACTTGGTCGAATCCCCTGCGGCTCTCCAAGACAAGGTCGATGAGGCTCTCCGAGTCCTCGCTGAGTGGGGCAAGGGTGATGAGAAAGCCAACGGTGATGCCACCGAGGCCAAGGAGGAGGTCAAGGAGGAAAAGGCTGAGTAGATGGACTTTTTTGTATAACCTGTACAGCGACACCTTACATTCGTTTATTCATTCCGTTGGGTCGTTGAGGGCATGCAGACTGTTTGTGTGAGAACAAGTTTGCATACATAGCATTCCTTCTACAACGGAGATCGGATCTCACATGTCCACAACACAGGTCTATCTGTTTCTATTGTTACTATTGGATTCTCTGGTACAAGGTGATTCGAAGTTGAGACGTTACCATTAAGCGACGTTTCCCAGTCTTCCTGTCAGCGAAGCTCGTTCGGGCCATGACTTACCTGTATCCCACTTCAGACCTTTTGTCTTCACTCTAGCACTATCTATACCGACCGGTAATATCCCACACGTCTGACCCATAGTATTATGGTCAAGTTGTATATCGTGTCGACCCTAGAGGACATCAGCCTTTACTTCCTTCGTTGAACTCACCTCGCGTAATAGCCATGCGAACGATTCTCCATCTAGCACATATATCTCTCGATGTAGCTTGTGTAGTAGAGACATGGTATGTACCGTCTGGTCCACTCGACCTGATAGACCTCCTAAGAGGACTAGCGCATAGTCTTCAGGTACCTCTGCTATACATTTCATCAGGTCCGTAGAGTATTCATCTTTATCCTGGATCACTCGGACATCGCGTGAGGAATAGTAGTCTCGTACGTCGTCTCGTATCGAATCGAAATCGCCTTTGACAATATCAGGGAGGTATCTGAGAGATATCAGCTTTAATTTTAGGGTCAAAACTTACTTCTTGACACTGTCAACGTCGTATAATCTATTTGCCCCTCCATCTGCACATAATTTGATCTTGGCTGATTTCCAAGCTTTCTCCAACAGGTCTTGACGGATTGGTTGATTGACTATGATCAAGGCGTACGATTTATATGATTCCCCTCGAAGGAGCTCGGAGCATGTCCAAGTGGTAGTGGCGGTCGTCATATCGAGATGAATAAGAAAGATGAAAATACAGTTGATTGCTAACAAAGTTGAAGATGTCAATTTCACCTGTTGGCTCACCTCCACTATACTCCCAGAAAGCGAAGGACCCCTTTGGTCAAGAAGCCTCTACACGTAATCTAGACTCACTGACAGATCTTCCGTCCAGACCATGCATATATCTGCATGCATGCTAGCGATTCCCATATCCCCTCACTATGTATAGCATCTCTGCAGGATATAGAATAAGGACTGCTGTATGAAGGGGTCTCTCGCCACGTGAGAGCCACGATTGTTTACATCAATTCATGATCATCATGATGTTAAAGCTCGATGAAAGAGCAAGTTTGAATTCACTACTTGAATACATGTACGCTCCACTACACCATCACACAGCAAGAATCCTCATCATGCCTGATAGTCAGCTCTGAAAATGACCAAACCGATCATATTCCCACGGGCTAGACGAAATATCTGGTCCGAGTTGGACGAAGACAATGAGTTCGATAATCTCGGAGAAGGGAAGGAAGAAGCGGATTTTTTCGATGAAGAGGTGAAGAAGGAAATCAGGTGGAAGGAAACAGGAAGTGGAGCCGGAATGAAACAGGATCTTCTGGATGATAATCTTACGGTAGAAGGACCGGAACTGACAGACCCTATAGCACACGTACATGATCGTAACGTGTCAACAATAGCAATGGAACAGATTCCTGAAGATTCACCTTCCTCCCATCCAAACGCGCCTGATCCTTCCATCATTGCTGACACTACTTTCATACCACCTTCTTTTCGTCCCTCTAACATTCTGCAAACATCTACCCCACGAGCTCACACCTCGACATATCCTTCTGTCCCCACTCCAAGCGATAATGGAACTCCCAAGCTTCCTCATCCAGCACCGGTCAATCAAGCTTCGACCTCTCGTACTCGCTCGTCCAGAATTCATGATACGCCAGAATACATAGCTTCTCCTATAGATTCACCCTCTACAAGCTTGTCTCGTCCATCGATAGACCCAACTTCGGCAGGAGAAGGTCGAGGCAAGAGAGATGATCCATCTACTCCGGTACCTATCGGGAAATCCGCATTGTCTGATATCAAATCGAAGAGAGACCATCAAGCAATCTCCAAGCATTTCGACCTACTAAGCAAGGTGCTGGTCAAGGATCCGATAAAAGGGAAAGGCAAAGGAAGACAACCTATCGGGAAAGCACTTAGCGTTGCTGCTGGTTTAGGAGGCAAGGTATTTGATGGACTTCGGTTCTGTTTGACTAGCGAGGTCAATCAGGCTGCTAAGCTCAAGCAGAGAGCAGATATTGTGAGTTGACAGGCTCTTGTCGTCATGAAACCAAGCTGATGTTTATGTTACCATCTATATTCTAGATTACGACTCTCGGCGGTCAAGTCGTTCTACAACCTGATACCGCTATCACCCATGTCATCTATGACGCAGGGAAGTCTGCTTCTCTCCTAGCGGCAAAGCTGGGTTTGGAGACATTGAGCGAACTTCCCGAGGGTACAGTGTGTGTAAAGTGGGATTGGGTAGTCCAGTGCAAGATGGCTGTAAATCAATCTCATAAATTGTTTTGACCAACAATGACTGACAGTTTCTCGAACAACGATAGGGAAGAAAGCTCGATCCTACACCTTGGTTGAGCTTTCCCAAAACGTCATTCTCTCGAGCAGTCTCTGCGAATGCCATACGACCCACTTCTAGGATATTCGATATTACGGATCAGTTGAGAGGTCAAAGTGTTGCTATCACTAGGTATGTATGAACAACGGTTCTTTGTCAAGAAAATTTGCTGACTCCTTCGATCGCGTATAGAAAACGCGAACCTACTGCTTCTGATTCGGATACCGAAGAATCACTGAGAAAGCGAACTCGACTTGGTCAGACGAAATCAATTACGCTCTTTCCTCCTGTGACAGAGCGATCCGAGACCCATGCTGTAGCTGGAAAAACGAAGATACACCAAATGGCAAATATGGATATAACGGTGGCCACAGAGCATAATCTACCATCTGGATCGGGCTGGGAGAAAGCGTCAAGAACCGAAAGAGATGCTCTGGATGATATGATTGCTGGTGTCATCGAGGGCAGCTTGGTAGATCAAGAAGTAAGTGGACGATTGAACCTGGAGAGTTAGACGGATCACTGATTTCAGCTGGTTCTAGGCTTCTGACGAAGATGATGAGCAGAGAGATGGAGATGAAATGAACAAACATTCGAGAACAGTGAGTTGCCTCCTACTTCCTGCAAATATGAAATGCAGCTTAAACCTATCTTCCGATTGCAGGGCGTTGATACCAAAGTCAACGGCTACAAATGCAGCCAGAAGAATGACGGGAAAGGCTATAATGGTCCGAATGAATGGCTGGCCAAGAAGTTTGAGGAATTACATGACTTGTATCAAGGTCAAGTGGGCAAGAACAGCTTTGCCATTAGAGGATATCAGCGTGGTGAGTAGGACACATATCCATTGGGAGTAGAAATGCTTAGGCTCATGTCTATCGTATCATAGCTGCTGGGATCATGCGACGTAAGTACACGCTTCGAAGTTGACTTGAGTGAAACTGTGTTGAGAATCAATTCAGGAATTGATTATCCTATAACCACTGGTGCACAAGCAAGAGCGATCCCAGGTATTGGTCAGAGCCTTGCAGATAGAGTCAGTAAACCATACGTCATGCCGTGATATATAATTGACTGTCCATCACAGATCGACGAGTTCCTATCTGGAGCACAAGGACGTGCGTTCTACGAAAACACCGAACAAGCTCGCTGTATCGCTTTATTTAAGGATATCTACGGAGTCGGTATGTACAGTCTTCTCGGAGAAAGTTGAATTCTTTGCTTACCATTTTGCACTGTTAGGTCGTCAACATGCGAATGATCTGTATCGACTTGGCGCCAGGACTATTGACGATCTACGTTCCGGCAGATTCGCTCTTACCGCTGGTCAAATGATCGGTCTACAACTTTATGAGGATCTAAAAGCAAGGATACCAAGAGATGAGTGCAGACAGATCTTCGAGATTATCCGTTCTGAAGCTCAGGCAATCGACGATCATTTATGGGTAGAGATCATGGGTAGTTATCGACGTGGACAAGAGACCAGTGGGGATGTCGATATTCTCATTACCCGTAATGGCGAAGAGGTGAATGGTAAGAAGGGGGTACTTGGAGAACTGATTCAACGATTGAAGAAAAGAGGTTTAATCACTCATGACGTGAGTCTGTCAAGACCCTAAGGTTAGATCAACCTTTGAGCTGATGTTTGACTGATCATAGCTTGGCACACCCACTGCTTGGGATGCACCGGAGGCGAAATGGATGGGTGTAGGTAAATTGAGCTCAGTACATAAACATCGCAGGATAGGTAAGCGGTATTTTCGTGAGCTCCGCGGCATCAGCTGATTCACTGGATTATGGTTCCAGATATTCTTTGTATACCGTTCGAGCACTGGGGAGCTGCTTTGCTTTACTTTACGGGTGAGTTTGTCTATCTCTTTCATTTGGTGCGACCGACGTTGATCTATATCACCTTTTCAGGCAATGAAGTTGTGGGTATCTCAACTATCATCTGGTCGAACATGTGCTCAAAAGCTGACGATTGTCATCAGTTCAACCGTTCCATGAGGCTTTATGCCAGAAAAACAGGTTACAGCCTCAATCAGAGAGGTTTATACAGAGGTGTCTTGAGGGGAAAAGATGGACTGAAACAGACTGAAGGTGAGTACGGTCTTACCGTATGCTCCCTGCATGCTGTGCGCTGATCTGTAACGTAGGGGAACTGGTCGCTTCCCGTACCGAGCAGGATATCTTCGATGCTCTCGGCTTAAGATGGAGGTGAGTCATCATCGCTGCTTTATTAGTTTGACTGGAGCTGATGAACCCTCACTTCAAGACATCCTCATCACAGAAGACCCTGATTGCTGACGGCTGTGAGATCCTTAAACTTCTGCATACTTCCCATCCTTGTAATATCTGTTGTACCTTGCCTACTTGTTGTGTTACCTCTCAGTGTATTGCTACATTGTTCATGCATGTGATGTTCATCATTCACTGTTTTATATCTTCATGATTACTTTAAGTACTTCTTAAACATACCTACACTTCCAGACCATTAAGGTTCTTTGAGTTCGTTTCTTGCCCAAGCACCTGCAATCTCCTCCCCGGTGATCGTTCTGATTGAACCGGGAGTAGCAGTCGAGCCTGAGATGGTGGAAGAGATGACATCCACCACGGTACCGAGGGTTGTCTTTTCTTGGTGGAAGTGTCGGATCTCATCTACTTTAACTTCGAAGACTACCACTCGAGGATCAGAAGGCGAACCATCGTGGACTCCGTCACCTTTATCGGCAAACCAGGCTTTGATAGTTGGGTTCCAGAGCTTCTCGACTACTGCGTGATCTTCGATTCGACTAGGTTTTCAATAATACATCAGTCAGATGAAGCCTACAAGTTATAGTTGAATGCTTCAACTCACCTGGCTTTACCGGCGATGGAAGCCCAGCCGGTGTTATTTTGAGTACCGTCAACGGCAATGTTGACGTGGGAACTACATTGACATGTGAGCGAAAATTCCGACGGTAACGTTCGTCTACTCAACTCACTCTTGTTGTACTTCCACATCCTTGTGTGACTCCTTGTCATAGATGAACCTAAACTTCCAATCGGGGGTGATCTCGGCAACAGCCATCACTCGAGCGTGGAGGGATCCATCAGAATCTCGAGTGGTGAGAATGACAGCCTTTTGAGCCTTGAAGAAAGCTCGAAGGGTGGTGAGCTTCTCGGTGAGAGAGGGAGAAGCGGAAGAGGCGGCAGAGTATTGGTCAGACATTTTGGTTGTACTGTGTAGTGATCGATAGTATAAAGGAGTAACACGGGAGGAACATGGAGTGAGACGGTATGGGGTAGGAAGACGAAGAGCAGAAGAGGTGGTGATCGGTCGTAGGGTCGTGATTGATCGAGTAGAAGTGGAAGCGGGTCGTACAATCTTGGTTAGCATGTTGATATTGATGTGCGAGTGTTTGTATGGTTCACTTACAAGTTGATTGAGTGGTAATTTATTGAGGAGAAGGAGAGCAGTGTTGACAGTGACATCCACCGATCGTCGTATATATACTGTAGTATGGTAGTAGCACGTAAGATGAGAGGGGATTCCTTTGACGTCATGATCGGAATGATGAGGTGATTCACGAAGTGATACTTGATCGGTTATTTCCTATTTCCCAAGGAACGGAGATAATCATGACACAGTCAATTGAAATTTCTCCATCTTCTCCGCGATGGGCTATGTCGAAACAGAGCATACATAGAACATAGATCATCGTATAGAGGGCTCGGATACCCAGCATCAGCGTTGGCAGGACATGCTCCTACCCTCGTCGTTCCCCACTTACAAGCAGTCCACCTCCCCCAAGCAGTTCTATAAGCGGTTCTTACAACATCTACAACTACTCCCGGATCCCCACATATGGTCGATACTCATACCTCGCTTCAGAACGCTGTTGAGGCAATCATCCCACAATACTACCGTAGAGCTTGCTAGTCAACAGTCAAGTCCCGAGGAGGTACCGGCCGAGGAAAATTCGAGAGCAGCATCTGAAAGGGTGAAACAGTGGAAGAGGGAAAGAGCATTCAAGAGGGCTGAAAGGGTTAGCTGCACAGCTCTGCATACATAAGCGATTCAAAAGCTGATATGTCCAACTGTACTATATAGGAACTTCGAAGGGTCCGAGCAGCTGTAGCTTGTCATCCGCATGCGTTGACTCGTTTGATCGAAGAAGCTTATGGACAGAGAGGTATCATTAGGCATGATCTGCTGAAGGTGACTATTCCTTTTTTGCTGGTAGAATCGCTTAGATCCATGTCTCGGAATTGATTCGCACTGCAGTGCTTGAGCTCACTAATGAGAATTCATGCGTTGATAGGCCATCTCCTCTCCATACTCCGTCAGTCCCCACTTCGACCCCCTTCCACCTCCTTTACAACCTCTAAAACCCCCTCCGCCAGCTCCTTCGGAAGCTCAGCCTCGAGCTCGAAAAGAGATTCCTCCATGTAGAGTAAGAGCCGAACTCAGAAGGTCGATCGAAAGGGATTGGAGCATGGTCAAGCCTCCGTTGCTGCTCTCATTCACTGCATTAGATGTACAGGACACATATATGGGGTCTAATGGTTGGGACAGACGGGCAGTGGAGAATCTGCGCTTGCTGTCAACACACAACGATTCATCCCGGACAAATCAACTGGACAAGCTCGATCTTTCTTCTCTTCAGCCTCACATTCGGCGCTTGTTTCCTATAAAGCGTGTGCCTAGGTTAAGAGAACCCTCCTTCGCACCCCCACGTCCAAAAGCGACTCGACAGAATCCGAATATCTGGGGTTTACCCCGTCGACTGGATTGGAGACTTCTGAACAGGACTTATAGTAGGTTCTGGGATGGACTGGTATGGGTACGCCCAGTTGAAGCAAGTCATCAAGATAGGTGGACAAGGTGTTCATACGAGGAAACGAAGTTTGGATTGAATCCACCTGAGGTGGTGCTGGCTGGTCCGAATGATCAAGGATTGAAAACTAAGAGATCCAGTAAGAAGCGTAATAACACTCCCAAAGCTGAACCCGATAGGTTGACCGAAGCGACCGAGGACGATATGAAATGGCTAAGTTGTGATCAGGATGCGAATAGTAGAAATGTACTGTAGATATGATAGATAACAAGCGATATTTTATCCCTTCTGCAGATTTAGTTGACCTTAATAACATGCATTGAACCTTTATTATTACTTCATTTCTCCTTTACTTCTTCCATATATTGGATTGGGTCTCGTGCCGGCTCGAGCCTTACAAAGCCTCCTTGAGTCGTTTCTCAGCTTCTTCGAAGTTGATGACCTCCCAGATGGCGTTAAGGTACTGTGCAGAGATTCAGATCAGTCTATGCTCAAGGCAGACCAAGAAAGAACTAATCGTATCACTCACATCAGGCTTGACATTCTTGTATTGAAGGTAGAAGCTATCAGAGGAAAGAATGATCAGCGAAGCTCTAGTGTAAACAAACGACCAAAAACTTACGCATGTTCCCAAATGTCAATACCAATGATGGGGACGTGAGCTGTAAGTGACTTATCAGCCCAGAGCATCTAATACTACAAAGGTAGACCCATCACTCACATAAAAGAGGGTCTTGGTTGGCGGTAGTGACTACTTCCAACTTCTTGGTACCCTTGTTGAATCCCAACCATCCCCAGCCAGAACCTTGGACGGCGGCGGTCTTGGCGTTGACTTCCTTCTTTAGGTTCTCGAATCCCCCAAAGTCAGCTTGAACTTGGTCGTACAAAGCACCAGAGGAAGGGAATTTGGTTTGAGCGGAACCATGCGGAGCAAGGATCTTCCAGAAGAGCTAAAAACATCCATTCGAGTCAGCGGAGATATATCATTGCCTGAGGATGAGCGACTCACCGAGTGGTTGATGTGACCACCACCGTTGAATTTTAAGGCAGGTTGCAAAGCGATGGCGGCTTTGATATCGTTGTTGGCTTGGAGTTTTTGGAGCGATTCCTCGGCAGCGTTAAGACCGTTGACGTAAGTTTGATGGTGCTTGGTGTGATGGAGGGTCATAATCTCAGATGAGATTGATGGCTCAAGAGCCTATAGACATTGAATATGTCAGCAAGATTCTGCGATAACGATTTGAGAAGAATATGAGAGTATGCCATAGGCAGCGCCTAGCTCATTGGTGAAGAGCGGGTAACGGATGTATGATAGAAGAGGCAACAAAGCGATACACTCACATCGTAAGCGTAGGGGAGCTCTGGCAAAGTGTGTTTGCCTCTGGTGGACATGACGGCGAAAGCTCTGGCTTTGAGAGGAGCAGAAGCGACTCGAGGTGCGATTCTAGCGATGGCGACCATTTCGAAGAAGATCAATCAATAATCTAGTGATTAATCGAATGGAGGGTATAGCGTAGTGTGAGTGTATTCGAGTGAGTGAAATAACCAATGAGGACTGAGAGGTTAAGACAGAAGTGAGAGATGAGAGAAATAAGAGGATGGGAATGAGCCATTATTATTCACCATCACATTCCATTCCATTGCAACAAGTAGACGTCATCGATCCACTCTCCCACGGTGGCATTAAACCGATTATCACCGATTGCTATCACAGTTACATCCCAATGCGATCCAATGCATGGTGATGGCAACAGGATGGTAACATGCTCATGCTTTGAGTCGTATCGGAACGTTAGTCATTGGCATTGGATGGAATGTGTTGGTCTGAGCGAAACACAAAGTCGCGTGCGACGAGTGAAATATCAACCGGAATATCACGTCTATCTATATGCATTCTTCTTCTTCTTCATCCAGGAGAATCAGACACATCATCCTCTATCAGCTGTCCTCAATATATCGTAATCGATGAGCTGCTCAAGTGTCAGCCGGAAGCTCATTGCTTTTGGGAATAACGTCTGCGGTAATCTCGATCCCACTTGCTCCTCGATAATCCAAAGAGCATCCGATGTTACGACACACTGTGATTGCGATGATATCAATTGGTCAAGCTGGACTTGTACCATTGGTGGTGATGGTATGTTCATCGCTGGATGAACTGGAATCAAACTGATTACAGATGTAGACCCGCTGAAAATATGGGGTAATGATCCCTTGGTAATCGATGACCAGCCTACCAAGATTGATTTCTCCGGTCGGGTGATTGGCTTCGAAAGACCACTAGCATTTTTGCTCGAGGATGGTTTTGTGGAAAGCACGGAGAAAAAGAGATCGTCTACAACATGGGACCAAGTCGTATCTACTGGTCTGGGTCTGACATACGCGTGCAAAGGTAAGTCAAGTTTGCCCAACCGTGAGCTGATCTCATTCCAATGACTAGACGACCAGATATATCGGTTTGATGATCTGGAGCATTTGATGCGGAATGACCCTTCTTTTGGTCCAATCCACGGCTTGCCACCTGGTGCGCTTCAACTCTATGCTACCGAATCCCGAGCCTTTGCATTGGTCGATGGTCAAACGCAGCATCTTTACGAGATGATCGACGTCAAATCGCTTCCACCAAAACTGGTCAAGACCAGCGATCAGGTTCAGCTTGACCATATCGATGATCTGGAAGCATCAGGAAACTTAACAGTAATAGCAGGCTCAGGTAACCAGGTCGGTGTGGTTACTGAAGTCGGCGTTGCCTATCTTCTACCATCGAAAGGAGATATCGAGATGATATCGTTTGACGACGAGGAAATCCGATTGATGGGACTAGGAGCAGACTTTGAGATCGTCGTAACAGATCAGAATATATATGTACGAGGATCAAGTAAGTGAAAACGATCTATACCGCGCTGACATCAAGATCAATTTGGACAATTAGGTCTATACGACCTGGAACGATCTACCGAGTTCGTTCCTCTTGTCATAGAGGGCTATTCTGCTAAAGATATCGTACAGATACATACAGCGAGATGGTCTACCATACTCGTTATGCAGATATGACTGTCCCTGCTCCTTCTTCGCACTGCTTCAATATTGCTTCGCAAGCCTTATCAAAGGCCATCGTCATTCCTTCTTCCCCTTCTCCAGGTTGTACTAACAAAAGACTCCTTCCTTCTGGTCCCCATTCCTTCTTCAGATCACCCTTTTCCACCTCTTCAAATACCTCCCTGTGAGCTTTCACATATCCTGGCCATACGATCTTATCGAAATATCCTGGGGGATCCACCCATACCCCGCCATCTGCAGCATCATCAGGATCTAACCGTCAGTCAAGTTTGATAGCATAGCAAGCACTCACGTTGTAATACATAGACTTGTCTCTCCTCTCGACGTGCCTTCAGCACACCGTATGGAACCCTTAGGAATATCCTCACATCGAGATTATCCACGATTTCCTTCCAAATCAGCTCCGTTCCCATAGATCGTACTCACCTTATCCCAAAATAGTACAAACCCGTCTACGATGTACCAAACCAATTCTACACCCTTGCTTTCCTGTTCTTCTATATACCGGCGTAATCTGTCTTTCCATTTCGTGAATATGTCTTCTTTGATCCCCACTTCCACCTGCTTGTTGAGATGATCATGAGATGCATGAGCACCGTGCTGACCTGATTGACGAACTTGACTGAGGATAGAGCGGAACTCAGGCCACATTATACAGGTCTCGGGATCGTCCCAGTCCTGTAGGTCTGAATATCGATCGGAATACGGTACTTTGTCCTCAGGCTGAAGCATGTCAGATAAGCTATTGGTGCGACGTACTCACTGGACAGAAGTCATCTTGATGGATGATATGGCTACCTTGAGGTAATGCTCGTCGGATATGTTTAGCAAGGAGCGTCTTGCCAGAGCAACTCGCCCCGCTGCGACGGATTTAGGGTGTGAATATTGGATGTAGTCGATTGTAAATGATGATCATACTCACCCGATACCTATTACCACCAGCCTCTGTTTGAGCTGAGCTGGCATGGTCTGATGCCTGGCTGGGTGTGATGAGCAATTGTATATCAAGATGAATAGTAAGCTTGTCTACTCGTACTGTTATGACTTTATTTTGGTCATCTTATCTGAGTAACTTGCCCTTATCTTTTGGATGAGAAGAATACTTACGTAATCACATCAGAGGATAGAGTCCTCGTTCTGGTCGCGTGTCTTTTGTCTTTTCCCATTCGTTCATGGTTGCTATCTATCTGCAGCATCTCTGCTTGTATCCCTTTTCACTCTTCTCCTTCGCTCATTTATCCTACTGACTCACTACTTCAATTCCGACACTGCCCATACTGATTCGGTACTTGGACCGAGACTCGGCTTTGATTCTTTCGGCAACTTCATATCACAACAAGCACAGAGCAAGCTGTTTACTTGTATCAACCACCCAACCTTCATGGCCCTGCCTTCTGTGGACAATCCACAACCCGCAATGGTCCTCACACCTCATGCCAACTTTGACTCTCCAGATCAAATCTCTCCGACTCCCAATTCCGCTCAGTCCGCCTCCGCCTCCTCTCTCCACCCCGGCTCAGCCGACTCTTACTTCTCCCATGGCGGTGCTGGACCAAGCGCACCTAGATTACGGAAAACTTCAACCAGTAGCTTCTCCAAATTATCGGAATTCTCACTGGATGAACCCCTCTTAAGTGAAAAGGATAGATATGCTCCCCAATCAGATCCAGATACTCCGCAACATAGCACTTTGAGCGGAGTCAGACATGTTCCTCTAAGCGTGGATGCGTCGTGAGTGATAGATATATCGTAGTGAGCGAACCTTGCTGATAACATCATTCCAGGGAATGGAGACACCCTGTGTTCAAACAGAAAGTTCTGGGTATACTTCGGCGACTGGTAGGTTTTCTATCTATCTAGCCAAGAACATTGCTGATGCACGGTCTCAGCGAGTTCCACTATGGTCATCTACCCTTCTCACACCGTCATCCATCCATTTGCAAAAAGTCTCAGGTGCCTTGACCAACGCAGTATTCTTCGTCTCCTTCAATCCAGCTCCAAACCCTACATCACCATCGGAGTCACCGATGCTTACTCCTACCATGCCTGCGTCCGATCCCGATCACCCTCCTCCCCTCACTCCAGAACAATACCCTCCCACCCTCCTGTTTCGTGTGTACGGAGTAAGCTCTGACGCTCTCATCTCACGGGAAGAAGAATTGCGAATCCTTTATGTCCTGAACACCGAATACCACATCGGACCGAAAATATATGGAACATTCGGTAATGGAAGGGTCGAACAGTTCTTCCCATCTAGAGCGTTGACTGCGAAGGAATTACGAGAACCCCACATATTCCGTGGCATAGCCAGGCGAATGAGAGAGCTACACTCAGTAGACTTGAGACTTTTAGGTTATGAGAATGGTAAGAACACAGAACCAATGGTTTGGAAATGTCTTTTAGAATGGATCGCTACTGCTGAAGAAGTACTCGACACTCTTTCGGCCTCTGGGGGCAAGTGGGAGTCTTGGGTCGAGAATTACGGCCTACATAGGATTAGACAGGAGGTGGAAAAGTATAGGAAATGGGTAGAAAGTGAGCCTGGGAAGGGTAAGGGTGCTGTATTTGCTCGTAAGTAAAGTAAGGGATTTTGGGCTCGATTTAGACTCATTCCTTCTGCACTAGATAACGATACCCAATACGGCAACTTGCTATTATTGGATGGCGACCTGCCCCCTAACGTACCAGAACACCATAGAGTGAGTCTGCCAACGTCAAAATTAGTACTACGGTGCTGACGCCTCACAGTACGTTGTGATTGACTTCGAGTACGCTGCCCCGAATGCTCGAGGGTATGACATCGCCAACCACTTCCATGAATGGCGAGCCAATTATCACCATCCTACCCATTCACACTCTCTCAAACCTCATTTCCCGTACCCTACTCTGGAAGAACGTCAGGATTTCTATCGAGCCTACCTATCGGTGGAAATGGATGGCACGGAGGAGGTCGTTCATCGCAGGAAGGATGTTCTGAGCGAGAAAGTAGATGCGTTGGAGAGAGAAGTGAGGATCTGGAGTCCTGCTCCGAGTATCCTCTGGTCCTTGTGGGGTATCATCCAGGCCCAAGAGCAGGTGGAAGCGATCGCTGAGCAGAGAACGGACTATGTACCTGAATTTGATTACTTGGTGGGTGCTTTGGCCTATCACTTTTTGGAGCAAGCTGAGCTGACAATGGACACTACAGGCTTACGCTGTCGAGCGATTGGAGATGTTCCGAAAGGAAGCGAAAGAAGTGGGAGTGCCAATATGAGAAGTAAATGAACATATATATGCATAGATTGTAAACATTTGTAACATATCATGGCAGTACGAGCTTGCAGTGACTTTATACACGCAGAAATGTTGATCATATACTGTACCATCTCCCATCCTATTTCACCTCCACCACTCTGTTCCACCCTGCCTGGCCATCAACAATCATTCGACTATCACTTCAATGATCTATAGATCCCGTTATCAACTCTCTCATCATCATCGTCATTGCCACTCATCATCCTGCGCACCATGGTCGACTCTTCGAACCGCCTACAGACGCTGATAGCCTACTATCTCGCTCAGAACTACCCATCAGTCTTGCCATCATTCCTTTCAGCCTCGCACACCGCTCCACCTGACCTCACTCAACCTCCGAAACCTGATCTCAAGACGTTGGTGGAGGACTACATTTCGGAGCAGCTTGTCAAGGATCTCGGACATGTCGAGATTGACGAGGACATGGAGCCGGCGACAGATGGTAGCTGGAGGGGATGGTCAAACAAGGATATTGTTAAAGTGTCCCTGGCACCAGAGGTTACTCTACAAGGAGTGAGAAGGAGTATAGAGGGCATCTCAGCGATGAATCTCCTTACGGTGGGAGCAGAAAGGGTACCTAGGAGAATATTTGATACGACAACAGCTTCGTGAGTCTCTTTCAGTGCGGTTGCATCAAGACTCAAGACTCATAAATCATCATACATCGCGACTAAAGATATCGCGCAACGTATACGCCGAGTATAATAACAACATCGGTTGATAAGACCGTTAGAATAATAGACTATAACACTGGAGAGGTATGTTAGCTCATTATTTCAGTCAACAATCGCTAAAGTCCTTCCACAGGTTGACGGGATCCTCGAACCGCACAAAGCTGCTGTATTGTCATTCGCACTGCATCCTCAGAATCCTAGATACCTGCTGACTGGATCGATGGACGGAACGTGAGTTGGTACGCCTGCTGACACAACGTGCACATATTGATAACACACTATAGGACCGTATTGACCGATCTGATAACTTCTCAACCCCTGCAAACCTTCAAATCGACAAAATTCGTCGTACGAGTCGCCTTCTCACCTGATGGTCACTTCATGGCTACCTGCTCGTATGACCACCATATCGTCGTGTACGCAGCCAATGGGTCCGCTGTTCCTCCTCCATTTGACGAAGATGACATACCTTTGGACGAAACAGACGATCTTCTATTAGCTTCAGAACCCACTCTACGATACCACGAAGTGCACAGGATCAAGGTTGATTCAAATCCTGAAGCTATCCTGTTTCATCCCGAATCCACCTGGCTCATGTACACTCTCCGATCCTCCCATCTCCTCTACTATGCTCGCTTACCGTCATCAGATAATACGATAAGCGAAATCAAAGACTGGGAGACCAGAACCAAAAGCTTCAACCCTCATCCTATGGACAATCATGTTTCGTTTTCGATCCTGAATATGGCTCTGCACCCGTCAAAGAAAATTGTTGCTTGTCAGACGGGTGATCATAGGGGAAATACAGGGGAGAGAATCCTGCTCTATGGGGTCGAGCCCGAAGATGCAGAGAGATTGGCTGTCTTGTGGACCGGTAGTGAAGGGGATGACTTTGTGCTTCCTAGGATGAGCTGGCTACCTGACGGGTCTGGTCTGATGTGAGTGATTTACCATGTTTTCGTACACCGTTATTGATTGACTACCAGAACGACCACTCCCAACGGATATCTCAATCTCATTTCGTTGAGCGGCGAGAATCGCTCAAGTGTAAAAATCCATGGTGCTGTCAACCTTGGTCAAGCATCAAGCGAGGTCGTGAGAGACTGCACAGTGGTAACGACTGAAGAAGGTGATTGGGAAGTTGTGAGTGTAGGATACGATAGACAAGTTAGAATATCGCGATAGATGCATATAATCAGACCTGTTGTACAACAACTATGTATTCCAATCATGCTATCGATCTTTCCGTGTTTCCATATCTAAATCTCGGTCTGCGTTGCCATCGAGATCATACCAAGGTACTTCATCATCATCCAAGGAATAATCTGGCCTCAGATCACTGGTCAGAGGTGTTAACCATTCCGGGCTTTTTGGCATTTCCAGGTCAAATTGAGGCATCGATAGGTCGGGGGTGATCATGCTAGCTAAGGGGTCAGTATGGCCCTCCTTTTGTTTCTCTTCCGACCCACCTTAATCCCTCTTCTGACATGTCCTCCATCATCCTTATCATACCGAGGTCATCTCGGACCGGACCCATCACAGGCGATTTATGCGATTTGATACTTTCTCTCGTCATCTGTCGACTCAGTCTGCGTTGCCTGACCATCTCTTTCCAGCTGGCCTCGGGGGAGTCTTCCAATTCCAAGCTTTCGGCAACAGACTGCTCGTCTTCTTCGGGCAGATCAGCGGATAGTAACTCTCTTAGCCATCCATCGAGATCCTCATACACCTCGGAAGCCTCCTCAGCCATCCAAGGGAAGATCATGAAGTCATGTATGGCGTCTGGACTGACGAAGAGCCGATCGGGGACGATTGGCGGTTCAAATTCGCGAGACAGTCGGATACGGCTCCATAATAGCTCGATATTGGTTGACAGACGTTCAGCACCACCATACACGATGTATGTCGCTGGGAACTTTTCGAACGAGTGTTCACCCTGGCTGGCTTCTGGCAGGAGCAAGGAAGCCGGTGAGATATACGGTGAGGTATGCATGATGGATGCAGGGAGAGCCCGGAGAAGCAAAGAACATGCAAAGGGACCGAAGGTATCGTCAATCTATGAAGGATCGTCAGTTAATGATCAAGATTCGAGACTGTTTGTACTGACGGTGTCAGAATCCTTGTTGTGCCGTATCGCCTCCTCCCCCCAAACATTCGTAAAGCCAAGATCCGCCCAAGGGGAGAGCAGCACCATCCCTCGGGGCATTCTCAGACCTATGCTCTGTCCTTGATCTCTGAGCCATCTAACGAGATTAAGTGCTAGATGTCCACCTGCTGAATCTCCTGCGACCGTGATATCCCTTTCCTCTACACCTTCTACCTTGACCAACCAATGATAAGCCGAGATGGCATCGAGGAGGGGTAGAGGCCACGGGGCGGTGGGAGCAAGCCGATAATCAACGGAAAGTACGTGATGGATTGGTGAATGCTTCACCAAAGCTCTGGGGAAATTCGAAGACAGGCTCGTCTCAGCTGCAGTTCCGAGCACATACCCTCCCCCGTGGAAGTGAAGCATGACGGGGTCTCCCCGGCGACGAGAAGGAGGAGCTGTAGGATGTCAGCTTTGGTTCAGTTGCAGCAAGGATATCTCACCTTCTTCCGCTGTGGATTTCTCGCCGGTATACCAAAAGGCTTTGACCTCTTCCAGTCCATAAACGTTACCATCATGGGAGTTATTCCATTTCCCCCATATTCCTTCTTTTTCCCTCTTGCATCGATGGATATACTGAGGCACCCAACGTCCGCGAGAAGCTTGGAGCAGATCCAGAGCTTCTTTGGGATGGCCACAAAGGATATCAGACGGTGCTGGGGGGATGTTAACCGGATGTGAATACTTGAGCTTCCTGCGATCCTGAGAAGTTGTTAGAATAAAGTCGCGAATTTAGGATTCTACGCACCAGGTCAATCGATAGATCTCTGCCTAGATAATCAATCTCACAACGGGCAATCAGGCCACATAATCTTCGACTGAACCTTACTCTTAGACATCGCTTCAACGCCCAGTTCCTCCTTGGACGGTTCTTCGTCAGTATGTATATGATAGTCCAAGCGGGAAGAAGGATCAGCAAGGTGACCAACAGAAAGGCGACCAGATAGAGGCGTCGGAAGAATGGATGTCGATAAGGAGATGATCGCACCGCGTTGGCCATCTATGTAAGCATGGATTAGCATGCTACAAGATGATGGAGAGAAACATGAAGTTGCCTGACTGACCAACATCGCTTGAATAGCCTCCGAAGTCATTTCACCCCATCCATCTTGATCGGGAGAAGTTGTTTTCTCTACC
This sequence comes from Kwoniella botswanensis, assembly GCF_036426115.1. Lineage (NCBI taxonomy): Eukaryota > Fungi > Basidiomycota > Tremellomycetes > Tremellales > Cryptococcaceae > Kwoniella > Kwoniella botswanensis. The sequence continues at coordinate 13,335,277 of NC_088599.1, read as the reverse complement.
ATATCCACTACTACACAGCCAGTCACTGTTCAATGACAAAGACGACTCTCGTCCTCGTTACTGGGCTCTTGAGTGGAGTGATATAGTGGGTACCTAGCTAGGTGTCAGAATTAGAAACAAAGGAGGAATCCATGTTGTAATTCGCATTATGAAGACGTGTTTTGGCTGAAAAATTCCGATTTGCAAAGTGGACCAGTCAGGTGGAGGTCGTGTGACCATCTACAGAGTACTATTCATACAAACTCAGATTGTACATACATGTTTTACAACTATTGATATGATCAGAACTTGGGGGTTGAGAGGTCCTACGCCATTTCTACATCACCATCGATGTCCATATGTGTGTCTCCATTATCACTGGGTGTTACCTTATCGAAAACCTCATCATCATCCAACATCTCAAATCTACCCGAGTCCACGTATTCTTCATCTGGCTTCCAAGCCTTGACTATGTCATCATTCCACTCACCTGGGGGAATGCCAAGAGGGCGATAAAGAATAAGAGAGTTGGAAGTTGGTGAGACTTTGCGACCACTCAATTGATCGCGCTGAGATTTCAATAAGTGAGTGAGAAGTGATGGGGAGATGGTGAATCCTCGCATGCCAGGTTGAGAAAGATTTCGAACGTCATCGGCCGTAGGTTCGGGTGAAGCAGATCGTGAGGATTCTCGAGATGAGCTTGCATCTGAGAGTGAAGTTATAATGATACCTACCATGACGATGTTAGCCAAGTTTGTGGGTTGAGTTAGCGAACACTTACGATCTTTCTCTGGCTCATGCCACTCGGTCTTCCTCCTTCTCCTCTTGTCGTGATCGCTGTTCCCGATTTCCTCCATGTCTTCTTCCGCATTCATCTCAACATCAAAATCATCCCCCGTCCTGGCCCTTTTGTTCCGCGTATTCGTGACCCGATCCATACCTATCTCATCATCTCTCCTTTTCCTGCCATTCCTAGGAGAGACCACCGTTACATCTTCCACAGATAGATCGGAGCCTGCTTCCACTTGATCCGGTTGGACGATCTCGTCAGCTTGTTGAGCGACACCAGCGTACCTTCGATGACGTTGAAAGGGGTGGTAATCCTCTTCGCTTGATGTTGTGGGTGAAGTAGAGGACGATGATGGTGAAGAAGGACCGGCTCGACTCGGTATCGACCAGTGATGTGTATTGGAATGGTGATGGTGACGATGATTAGTGGATCGCGTTGCTTTATCCGGTAATACCTCAACCGTCACATCGTTATCTCTGTTCTTCTGTAGACCTATACCTTCATCATCATCTAAGCCATTTCTGGGGAGATCATCGTTGAGGTTACTGGCCGATTGATCCACCGAGATCGAAAGTCCCTGAAAGCCATTTGCAAGATTTGGTCTTCTGCGTTTATCCCTATGCGATGGATCGGTGAAGGGGGAGGCATACTTTAGGTCTGAATCGTTGGTGTCTTTCCGTGTCTGGTATTCCGATGTATCCAGAGATGGAGGAGAAAGAGCTCTACGTTTCCTAAAAGGGGTGTAGAATGGCTGGAAGGGGGAAGTAGGCTGAGCAGCCATTGTCATGGTGTTATGGCAATATGCGGGGGGTGATCAAATGGCCACTCGGCTACTGGGCTACTCGATGGGATGGAGAGGGGCTACGTATGGGCTGTGATGGAAGTTGTCGTTGACGTCGACAAGGTGCATGAATGAGTGTATATGTACGTATGTATAATCTGTCTGATGGGATGTCCATAAGAAAGGAGAATCCTCTAGAAATGGAACCACACAACCAACCAAAGGGGAGCAGTTACGTAAAGAACAAAAGAAAAGATAGGAGCCCCGCAATTCCACCCAGATATCCCACGGTGTAATCTCAGGTCACCACTGCTTTATATGTCATCCATCCTCCTTCGTCCTCCATCCATGATCAACCTTCAATCATCATTCTTATATCCATCGTATACATATACACACATTATCATCATCTCCCAAGCACATCACATCGCAGTCTGATCAGTAGTTCCCTTCCTACCTTCTCACCCTCTCCCACCTTCATGCTCAACTGACTGGGACTGAGCTAGCACGCACAAGTCAGAACCAGGTTCAGCGCAATGAAGGTGAAAAAATCAACCAGGAAGCACGCTCAGGCTGTGAGTTACCCCTTCCTTTCCTCTTTGTATACTGCGCACAGAGGCACTCGCTCATATGCTTTGCAGCCTCCTGATGTCCTGGCCCTGGCAGAGTCCATCGTCAACGCTCCGGAGGATGGTCTCACCCAGGTCTTGCAAACATTCGATTGCTGGAAGTATCCGCGGGGTGATCTGCACACATGGGTCGACGTCCTTGATCGCTTCGACTCCATCCTCGAAGAATTGTGTAAAAGCTATGAACTGGAAAAGCCACAGACAAACGACTTCACACCAAAGACTAAAGATCTCATTCTACAAATCCTCAGAGTGCAACGGTTATTGATGGAAAATTGCACTAGCAGAAAACTTTTTTCCTCTTACGACGTGAGTCTAATCGTTCACGCTCTTCAATCCATTGACGAGTCTGACCCTTCATCACCGAAATTGATTCACCTCACAGCGCCTCGCCGATCTTCTCAATACCTCCGACCTCGAAGTCTTACAATCGACCATCTTCGTAATCCTTCGACCTGCTCAACAATATGCTAACTCAACGCCCTTTGAACCCTCACAACGTCATGTCATTCTTCATCGACTGTTAACCCTTTCAAGAGGCTGGGAAAGGTTTACCAATGCTGGTATTGATCTTCCTTCCCTGGCATCATCCCAAGATCTGTCTCTGCCTGAAGAGCTATGCACGGTCCAGCTGCAATACTATCCTACCAGAGGGTCCTCCGTCTCCCCGGAATCCCCCGTCAAATCTATGGCCTCTCAAGAAACCCCAGTACGCCCTCGACAGACTGGTCCCATGACTCCAGTCGCGGCAAGTGCCAAATCTCGATCATCACACTCCGTCGGACCCTCGAGCTTGGATTTTGGCGATGTTTCTAGCTGGCCTAATCCAGTAGACCAACTTACTCTGTTATCCGAAGAAAATCATGTTCCTCTCGATGATCAGTACATCGCTCTCAACAAGATTCGTCTTGCCCAGCTCAAGGATCTCGACACACGACGACAACTGCTTACGATCCGATTGTTAGCCCTCGCGACCTATGTCTATGTATCTACCGATGATGCAGCGCAATCTGGCTTGTTTCTTTACGAACCAGAGCTCGTCCCGCAGCTCGCCGAGCTTTTGCGAGCTTCTCAACAGGTGGGAGAGCGAGTCACCATAGGAACGTTGCATGCGTTGGACGCTTGTGCTCATCATCGTATCAAAACGGGAGAAGTGATGACCGCCGTTAGTGCCAATGTCAACCATGGGATCTTAGTCACCTTTTTCAAGAATATGGTGGAGCAACTTGTCAAAGGAGGTTAGTACAGAGCATTATCTGACTAGACTAAGCTGATTTCGTCTCCTCAGAACCGGTACCAAACGACTTGTTCGATGCCGCCATCTCCTTCGTTGCTTACATCCCCAGCTCACAAGTGCATATCAACATGCTGATGGGTGCTGGCATTCTGCGTCTTTTGTTGGACATACTCAACTCTTCAGGAGAAAGACGTGAAAGTGTAAGTCGTCTAATCGTTCCGCTTGTTTGCTAATGATCTATAGTATATACCCCGTGTCACCGGTCTGATCGACTCCATCATATACTCAAGCTCTCAGGCGCTCTCCAACTTCAGCAACATTGATGGTGTCAACTTCTTGGTCCATCGTATCAAAGTAAGTTCACGGTCTCTCCCTTCAATGCTGACAACACATTTTTAGGCCGAAATCGAATCGAGAGACCAAATCATACTGCCGTCTCCCTCCAGTTCACTGTCCGAAGGTAAGCATTCAATCATCAGATCTGAGTCTCACTGACTTCTCTCAGATACCATCCTTGCGTATGTCAACAACCCCCTCAAAGGGATTTTGCGCTCTGTGCATCGTCTCATGCAAGCTTCCGGTGGTACTGAGGGACTTCGAAACTTGGTCGATTCGGATTTACCTAAATGTCTGAAGCAGATATTTGAGCAACCAGCCAAATATGGTCACCGAGTTTTCGCGATGGGTGAGTGCAACAGTATGTCGACATACGCTGACAATCAGCCATCAACATTATGGCAACATTTGTCCACAATGAGCCGACCTCATTATCCATTCTTCAGGAACTACAACTTCCTCAGACGCTTTATGCTGAATTGGAAAAGGGAATCCCGCCGTCTTCAGAGGTGAGTGGGAAGATCCTGTAATAGCCCAAGCTAATCATGGCCCAGGTCTTCAATGCGGTACCGACTGCTATAGGTGCCGTCTGTCTCAATCAGTCAGGCCTCGATTATACTGTAGCGCATCCTGGTGTGATCAGCAATCTGGTTGGTGGTGTCAACCTCCCATCGCATGAAAAAATCTTTAACGATCGAGACAATGCCAAGAGCCTCGGCGCTGCGCTCGACGAGTTATCTCGTCATCAACCATCGCTTCGACCTGTAATCATGAAAGCTATCATCGATCTCCTTCGCAGAGCGACGGACGCTGCGGCTTCATTTGCACCAACTGAAGCCGACAGACACGATTATATTCTTGACGAGATGACTCCGGTGGGGACTGATCGAGCAGCTATCATGAACAATCCCTGCCTTTCCACCTTCGCTCGGATGTTCAAAGTCCTCAACGGTTTGGTCCGCAACGCCGCTACGGCCAAGGATTTCATCAAAGAAGGTGGTCTTGACTATGTTCTTGGCGTTGCCGATCTACCATGTGTACCGATCCGCTTTCACTCGACAGACGCATCCGTGTCTCTTGCTTATCTGCTTAGACACATTGGCGAGCATGATCCAACTCAGCTGGTGGAGAAAATCCGGTTGTCAATTCAAGACACCATGACCAAGTGCGCCAGCGTATGGGAGGATCAGAATGCCAAGCAACTCTGGTCCACTTTGCACAGCGGCAACGTCGATGCAAGCTCGCGACAAGCTTTCGAAACCTTGCGCAGCCTCGGTATCCGTCTCAGCTTTCTCCTTGAAGTGATCGGTCCCTTGGTCATCAGCAATCCGCGATACGCCACGTCCCTCATCACAGCATTAGCGGTGGACACCGATCCCAGTTTCATGACCAACCTTGGTCATGTCCACAGAGTAGCCTTTGATCAAAATGTCCTCCTCCGAAGGGATAAAATAACAAACTCCGATGATTTGGATCCTTCAAGACCTCCAGGATCTTCTGATGAATCTGCCAAAGATACCGGAGCTCAGTACCTCGCCTATAGACTCCATAATGTGCTCACAAGGCTTTTTCGGGGTAAGTCAAACCATGCTGGAAAGTCCGCTCGCTGATGAAGGACTTGTCAGCTTTCATCAAACTCATTCACGTGAAGCGCAATCCCGACGCCAATCATTTGAAGTTAGCGAACACTCTATCGGATATCGTCTCCGACGTCATGATTGAGCATCTTCACAGAAAAGATGACTCCATCACCATCGATATCGCCTCCCTTGATGTGCTTTCGTCCCTGCTTTTCGATCATAGTATGTATATGTTTTACCACTCATCATTGACATCTTGTGCTGAGGGCTTTGGTCTGTGATAGATCGAGGCACCGATGGGCCTCTACACACCACTCTCTTCCTTGCATTTTATAAGAAGCAGGGTATCGACGGAATTCTGTCATCAGCAAGTCGAATTACCGAACAGATGGACCGAGTATCGCGTGTCCCCGTCGACACCCGTGATCAGCATCAGAAAGACTCGATTATCGAAGCGACAGCTGGAATGAAAACCGTACTTGCACTCCTTGGCGCTTTTGCGTCCACCAAATCTCTACTCGATAATTCCGAAACCCATGCCTTGCAGCAGCGGCCACAGAACCCACTCAAGGCCGTCAACATCTTTGTTACTCTCCGTCTGACGATATTCCCTCTGGCTCATCGTATTTGGAACGCTTCATGGCTACTCGATTGTCCAGTCCCAATAATCAAACTCGCCGTCAAATGCTTTTCTGCGCTTATGGAAGGCAAGTCCGAAGAGCAACCGCCCGAGGATGATTCGCTTCCCGCTTCACGATCCTCTATCGCTCCCCCGCCTGCTCGTCCGGCACCTGTCACTGCTGATCCGCACCGAGTTGATCAACTGGTAGACATGGGCTTTCCTAGGAGAGCTGCAGAGAGAGCCCTCCTTCGAGCTCGAAACAACGTAGCTGCTGCCACCGATATGATTCTCACCATGCCTCATGTCTTCGAAGAAGAGCCAGTAGCGGAAGGAACGCCAGCAGCGCCTGCTGAGCTTCCGGATGACAATGCAGGTGCACCTGCGGTACCATCCGAATCTGCCGACGAGATCACGCCCGTCCAACCCGAATCTATGCAAGTAGACTCAGATACCTTCGCTGCTGACCGAACGGCTTTACAAAAACTCCGAGACGAGTATCGACCCGATATAAAGATTCGTGCTCTGACTCTTCTGGATCATGCGGAAGACTTAGTGTTTGATGTGTTACCATGCTTCCCTCCTGGCGATGAAGGCGTGATCTACCTCATCGATCGTCTGGCGGAAATATCGAAATCATACGTTGTCAAATACGAGAATGCTATATCTGCTCGATTACGGCTGATTGCAGTCTATTTGCGTTCGGTAGAGGGCGTAATACTGGATGAACAAAGCGTGGCCACTGCAACTCGAATTCTCTCGGAATTGCCGCTGGAATATCAAGAAGCGAGACCTAAATGGCTACCTGCCCTGCTTCTGTTCGCCGAAACAATCGCGGCTTCCTCCAACACTATCAATAAAGCTAAATTGGGCGATGAACCCGGGTACGACGTCTCCATTCCTTCAACAGCGTTTGCTTCGATTGCTCCAAAACTTTACAGCGCCTGTTTCAGACTCATTGCAGCAGACGACGTTACTCGTAACGAATTGGTGTCTGCTCTTCGATTGTTAGCTCTGATATCAAGAGAAAAAACGTTCTCAATCATCAAGGAGACTGATCTTATCAATTTGCTCAAACCATTCAAGCGACCTACAGAGAAACTTCAAGGTTGTCATCCATTGCTCCTGCTCATCTTCCGACATGTACTCGAGGATCCCGGCACGATCAGCGATTTGATGCGAAAAGAGATCCGACACTGGCTTACGCCAACTCGAAACAAGGTGGTTGATATCCACCATTTCCTGAAACAACTTCGTCAAGTAGCTTTTCGGGAACCCAATGCCTTTGTCCGAGTGGTAGCAGACGAATGTGCTTTAGTCGATCCTACACCTCCTCAGTCGGTCTATCATATCCGTGCCATAGATCAACCACAAGAACCATCACCCGTCGCTCGATCGTCCGATCCCTTTCAAGATGATCCTGAAGAGAAGCGCAATCCTTTCATAGACCATTTGGTCTTGGAGCTCGGTCAAGCCGTTCGGCTTTCGCTCGAAGCGGACGACACGAACAACTTAACGGAAGAGGAGATTAAACACGCTCATGCCTATGCTGGTCTGCTTATGTCGATTTTGACCGAGCTTCTCGGTTCTTACACAACCGTAAAAAAGTCGTTCATTGCCTCCATAAGAGCACAAAGCTTGGGCGCGAACAAGGTCAAAAGTGGTATAACTAGTCTTATTGCTGATCTAGTTTGCTGTGTGGTGCTTCAACCGGACGTTACGGGTCTACCGCAATTCGAACGTGATTCAAAACCTGCTCGTCGACTGGCACTATCGTCGTGGTCGATCTCCATGGTCCTGGCACTCTGTTCAGAGGCAACTCCTGCTACGAGCGTCAAGGATGTCACTGAAGACATGGTCAATATCCGGCGAGCAGTACTGGACGCTATCGCCAAGGTCCTTCGAGACCCTATGCCCAACAATGATCTTCCGACTCGATATGGACGTTTATGGGCTCTCGGTGAATTGGTTTACCGCTTACTAGTGTCTCGCCCAATCGGTCCCATCCGTCAAATGAATGACGCCACACTGCACATAGCCAAAACCATGCTGGAAAAGAATTTTGTTGGGCTGTTGACTAATGCCTTGGGAGAGATCGATCTGAGTTACCCGGACATACGTAACGTCCTGATATCGTTGCTTCGAACCCTCGATCATCTGTGAGTGATCGGTTATTGTTCCTGGTAATATAATGGTAATCTGACTGACCAACTTCATGTTTCTAGATCCAAGACGTCGGTTAAGTGGGGCAAAGTTAACAAAGAAACCAAAAATACTCCTGGCGATCCCGCAGCGAACGATGATTCCCAAACCTCCGAATCCGACGACGAATCCGGTGATTCCGATGTAGATATGATGGAAGAAGATCAGTCGGCACCTGATCTTTACCGCAACTCGGCCTTAGGAATGTGAGTAGTACCAATCATTGGACTGTCCTCGACGATACTAATGCCTGGCCAAAATAGGATCGGTGGGGAGATCGGTGAGGACGATGAGGATGACGAAGAAGACGAAGATGACGAAGATGACATGGATATGGGCGACGACATCACAGTGAGTTATATGTAGTACTTACTTTGAATGAGCTGACAAGTTTTGCAGGATGACGATGGAGATACGGATCTACAAACATCGGAAGACGAAAGTATGCCATCCGAGATGGATGCGGATAATTGGGTGAGTGAAATCTCATAGGCTAATGAGATTCTAAGCTAAACTCTCCCAGACTGACGAGCACGACGAGGAAAATGATGACCAAGACTCCGAAGAAGACGAAGAGATGGAGCCAGAGGTGATCCTTGGCTCCAACGAGGAGGACGAAGGAGAAATGTGGGATGTGAGTAAAAAGGATATAGTAGATATCATAGCCAAAGCTGATTCGCACGACACAGGACGTACCCGATGATGGTGAATCGGTAATGACAGAAGAGAACGAGATCATGGATGAGGAAGATGCTATGGATGGCGAAGTGGAAGGTGAGTCTTGGCAAACACGAATATAGTTGGCTGACCATTGTAGGCTTCTTCGAAGATGATGACGAGCAACCTGATTTAGAGATGGATGAGGAAGAGTGAGTGAGGATCAGTGATATGTCTGACTGATTCATTCTAGCTTTGATGAAATCGATATGCTCGAATCCTTCCCATCGGCTGCTCATGTTGGCAGCATGCACCGACAATCCCCTGAAATTACCGGGCCTTGGGCTTGGGATCAATCAAACTTTCCTGGTATGTCCCAATCAAGGCGTCGTCGTTCCATACTTGCCGGTAAGTGACAAAGACTAGTGTCCAGATGAAGCGTGTAGCTCATTTAACAGTTTCATCGTAGAAGATCCCACCGTCAGCCTTTTCGGACGACCTTCTCCTCCTTCTGGTGGTCAAGTCGCTCAACACCCATTAACCGCACACCCAGCACCATCGCAATGGCCTCCAATGCGTGGGTTGTCACGGTCCTTCGGTAGCAATTACCAAGAATTGTTGTCAGCAATTGAAGTCATGGGCGGCGTCGAAGCTGTGCAAATGATCGAAAACCTCATTACTAGTCGTCAATTAGCTGGAAGTGAAGCCATCCGCATCGACTTCGCTCAAGACCATAATGGTACTGTTGGTCTCTCTGTCGGAGGTCAAACTTTCGCCCTGCGCCCTCCTCAAGGTCGACAGACACACCAACAGCAACTCGCTAATTCAGACGTCTTAGCCGAATTCTTCCCAGTGCCGACAATGCAACGTTGGCAGGAAAGCATGCAATTGGCCATTCTGGCTCGCAATGAGCTCACAAGTCGATTGGTCATCCATGTGGTTAATCGTCTCATGCCGGAAGCTCGACGTCGCGCCGAAGAGGAAGAGGCTAAAAACAAGAAAGCTGAAGAGGAAGCCGCTAAAGCTGAAGCAGAAGAGAAGAAGAAGAACCTGGAGTCTGCTGCAAGCGTGGCTCTTCCAGAGTCTCGCCAGCCGTCTCCAGTAGAAGATGCAGATGTAGCAATGGGTGAGTACTTCGACATGCAACTTGTGCTGACGTCACATGATTTATACACAAGCAGAAGAAGAAGAAGTTCCCGAGGATGTCGTACCAATGGACTCTGCTTCTGAATCACTTGCTCGAACAGTCATCTCCATTCGTGGTCGTGACGTCGATATCACAGATACCGGCATTGATCTTGAATTCCTACAAGCTCTGCCTGACGATATGCGAGCGGATGTCGTTGAGCAGCACATGCGAGAACAGAACCGACATCGTCGTCCCCCTTCGTCCACCAATGTATCTGAGACAGCTTCTCAGATCAATTCCGAATTCCTCGACGCTCTTCCACCTGAAATTCGAGCAGAGGTCATTATGCAAGAGGCTATGGAAAATGCGCGACGACAACAACCTCCACCTGCTCCCTCGCAATTACCACTTGCTGATCGTGCAGCAGGCTTCCTTCGTGGTCTCACAGACGAGCTGCGCGACGTTATGCTCCTCAATCAGCAACCTCCTGGTTCCCTGCCTAGGATCGGCGGACCTTCGGTACATCAGCCAGCTCAGGACCAAGCTCCAAGCAAGAAGTCAAACCGAGAAGCAATCCAACTCTTGGACAAGCCTGGCATCGCATCACTCGTCCGCCTTCTTTTCTTCCCTGAAACACTGAAGAAAGGTCATTTGTTCCGGGTACTTGTCCATTTATGTGAAAACTCTACAACTCGTTCAGATCTGCTCAATCTGCTGCTTTCCGTCGTACAAGATGGCTCCGGAGATCTGCCTGCCGTCGATCGAAGCTTTCAACAAATGTCGCTGCGAGGTATGATCACGCCAAAAGCCACTCCCAAAGGTCGGTCAATCGACTCTCCTGCTGCTGCGGTGGTTCCGACCGGTCTTTTCAGTCACCTCCACACCGAGCATGTACCGACATTCATCGCGCAACGCTGTTTTGAAGCGTTGGTGCACATAGTCAATGCCAATCCTTCTGCCGTCAACTATTTCCTCAGTGAACATGAGCAACCTGTGGGTCTCAAGAAACATCCACTCAAGAAGAATAAAGGTAAAGAAAAGATGCTACCCCAGACCAAATTTCCTATAGTTGTCCTCATGGGACTTCTTGACCGACCTCTCCTCGCAAAAACCCCTGGTATGATGGAGACCGTCACGTCGCTTTTGGTCACCATAACCAGACCCTTGTCGGAAAAGAAGAAAGATGATAAGCAAGCCGATACCGAAGGCAACTCTGCCAAACCTCCTCAGCCCATCATACCTGCTCCGGTCCTCAAACTGATCGTCAACTGCCTGACATCAGGGGAGTGCACCAGTAGGACTTTCAGTGCTACTCTTGTAGCAATGCAAAACCTTGCTTGTTTACCTGACGCGAAGGACATCATTCTACAAGAACTGCGCACTCGGTGCAAAGAATTGGGTGGGGTTGTATATCAACAGTTATCCGACCTGTCTATCGCTCTTCAGGATCCATCAGCCGAGATCGGCTCGCTTACGTTGACCAACTTCTCCCCGCCGACTTCCAATCAGGCTCAACTACTGCGGCTCTTGAAGACTATAGACTATCTTCACCTGAACAAAGTCGATTCAGACCCTCCGGCTCAACAATTGACAGATGAGGAGCGAGCCGTCAGTGCTGTTTTCGAATCTTTCGAGTTCGAGAGTTTGTGGGATCAACTAGGACAATGCTTGAGCATCGTGGAGACAAAAGGAGGTACCGATCAGATCGCTACAGTCCTACTACCTTTGGTCGAAGCTCTGATGGTCGTGTCCAAATATCGAAGTCGATTGTCTCGCGAAGTTCGTTCACCATCCGTTCAAGGTCCCGGCGCCGTTGAACGTGCCGATCTTTTTGTCTCATTCACCACCACACACCGCAAAGTTCTGAATACAATCGTTCGGAACAACCCATCTCTACTTAGTGGTTCCTTCTCACTCTTGATCCGAAATCCTCGAGTTCTGGAATTCGACAACAAGCGTAACTGGTTCTTCCAAAAATTGAAGCGAAAACGAGATCCTCATATGCCAGTATCCGTCATTCCTCTCAACATTCGTCGACAATACGTGTTCGAGGACTCTTTCCACGCAATGCAGCGACGTACTGGTGACGAAATCAAATTTGGCAAACTCAGTGTCAAATTCTATAACGAGGATGGCGTGGATGCTGGTGGTGTAACGCGAGAATGGTACAGCGTTCTGGCTCAGCAAATATTTGACCCCAACTTCGGTTAGTTGTCTTGATCATCTTGCTCATTGATTGGAACACGCTGACATAAAATGTAGCACTCTTCGAGCCGTGCGCGGCTGACCAACAAACATATCAACCTAATAAGGCTTCGTCTATGTAAGTTCTTCATACTCGCTCACTGCGCAAGAGACTTCGCTGACCTTCAGCAGCAACGGCGACCACCTTGCGTACTTCAAATTCGTGGGACGAGTCATAGGGTAAGTCATCTATCGCATTGTCAATGTCAATATCCAAAGAGAGTACGACACTGACCTTCGTACGCACGCAAACAGTAAAGCGGTTTATGAGTGAGTTACCGACTATCATCGTCTTCATGAGCACCACTGACACCGTCTCATAGTGGTCGATTGCTTGACGCATACTTCAACAGAGCTTTCTACAAGCAGATCCTTGGTAAGACCGTCGATATGAGAGATTTGGAAAGCATTGATCCAGAGTACGTATATTTGTTTCGGGATGAGGCATCGTCTAACGTGATTTCAGATACCATAAATCCTTGCAATGGATGCTGGACAACGACATTACGGGGGTAATAGACGTAAGTACCAGCTGCCTTTTTTGCTTCCCGTTCAGTCGCTGATTCAAGATTGATAAACAGCAAGAGTTTACCATCGAAGACGACCAGTTTGGAGAAAAGAAGATTGTCGAATTGAAGCCCGGTGGTTCGTCCATACCTGTCACTGAAGAGAACAAAGAGGAATACGTGCGACTAGTAGTCTCATATCGTTTGGATAACTCCATCAAGGAGCAAATCAAAGCATTCCTCGAAGGATTCTATGAGTAAGTTGGCGTTTCGCGTTTGCGGGGTACTTGTCCTCTTCAATGTGTCGTTTCACCACTGATTGCCTTCCATGCAGCATCATCCCTCGACAGCTTATCCAAATATTCGAACCTGATCAATTAGAGCGTAAGTGAACAGAATGAGTCGGCATCTAATGACACGCTTAACCATCTGATGAAACCACTTCAGTTCTCATTTCCGGCATAACTACTGTGGACGTGGATGAACTCAAGAACGCCACCCAGTAAGTCTCACAAGCTAGCTGTACCTAGTCTGGTTACTAAGACCCCATCGTCTTCTAGACTAAGTGGTTGGAAAGCTACGGATCCGGAAATCTCCTGGTTCTGGAGAGCTCTGCGAAGCTTTTCTCAAGAAGAAAGATCTCGATTCCTCATGTTCGTAACCTCCAGTTCGCGAGTGCCGCTTGGTGGTTTCACTCAGCTGCAGGGCAGCTCAGGAACTCAACCTTTCCAAATTCAGAAGGTGAGTCGCAGTCCATACAGTCCTATCTGCCCATCCGCTGATGCATATTCTCCATCAGCTTTACGCTAAAGAGGGTAGCTTGCCTCAAGCAAGTACCTGCTTCAACCTACTACTGCTCCCTACTTATGCCTCATATGAGCAGCTCCGTGACAAGCTGCAGTTTGCCATTGTGGAAACTGGAGGCTTTGGAAAAGCGTAGTTGCAAGCAATCAGGTTCCTCCTCCGATTTCCAAATCATCCCATACACCGTGTGTTCATAGATATATCATTTTTACCTCCCCTAATAATCATAATGACTGACGTATAAACGATCCGTACTATGTATGCATTCAAACATCATCATGTACTTTCTGATGCGCGCCAATACGTGCAGCTGTTCTTCGGTAGGTCACGGATGACGGATGACTTACGCTAAGATGCGAATCGGAGTGACTTGGCGTGTGTAATGTTGAGATATATCGATGCATGTTTGGCGTTAGAGCGGCGAGCAAAGAGACAAATCAACGAGCATTGAGTAGGCTCTGATACCACGTACTGGTGGTTAGTAAGAAGCAACATACATGCGCTTTATACGAGAAACTGGATTCATCGAGTGCACCTTGGACGACTACTTGGGGGAAAGCCCGTCATCTGCATCTTCCGGTGGTGGCGGGGGCATCTGCACAAAACTAATCGTTGAAAACTGTATACAGGAAGACGATCAGCGTTGGGCAGCTCTACGCCGGGTGGTCTTGCATGATATACAAGAGACGTACCATGCTGTACCAATCGCATATCAGACCGTGATCGACTCCTCCTGTTGGTTTCTGATCGCATAATGCGCAGACTATGTGAAATATCTTGCTTCGGACGGATTCGCCATTGGATGCCAAATCCTCCAATGGGATACTGTCCGCAAGTCAGCTCAGTGACTCGTATTCGCTCGGAAACACCTACTTCATCAAGGAAGAATGAATCTCTCTCGCTATCGCTTCTCGCTCCTTGGCCAGTTGTTCCTTGTCAGACTGCATAGATGCTCGCAAATCGTACTATTTAGTCCGTTCAGTGAGCGTGCGCTATCTCTACGTGCGGTTCGATATGATAAGCTCACCAGAGCGAACTTGCAGATAGCTGCAGTGATCAGGATGTTTGCTCGCTGTACCGCAAGCATGTTCTGCACGATCCCATCGTTGTTACCGGACAACTTGTACGAGCCGTCTGGGAAATCTCGAAGCACCTCTTGCAGGCGATCTTCCAAAGTTTCGGTGCATGCCGTATCGGTGAGCTGGATCTTCGCCATGATACATCGGTGGTGAAACAAGCACTCAGATAAGATCTTGAACAGCTTTGACACCGCGATGAAACCACATATAGCTGAGGGACGTGAAGTAGGTTGTAGGAAGGATCCTTGGATCGTGATAAATTCATCGTCGACTGGTTCTGGTAGTGAGCATACTCCTTGAAAATCGTTGATCATCATGGGCAGATCAGATATTGCCCGCGTCCTAAGGCAGTCTGCTTTAGTCATCGATGTTCATGCGATATCGAGGCCAAGTCAACGTTGACTCACTTGTCGGTTGCGTATAGCTGCCAGAAAACCCTTCTTCGCAGCTGGACTTCGATGGGATCCAGACCCAGGGCATCTGTCTTTGCGTCGCTATGCATTCCCATGGAGAACGCTAGCTGGATAGCATGCCCAAGTCGGGCGCTGGCTGTATGACCTAGGCCTATGGAAAGCAAATAAAATGTATCGCTGTTAAATTGACTATCGATCAGCCGGGTTTCTACCAAACACAATGGAGACCAACAATCAACCCACAATATTATAGTGGAGATCTGCGTACAAGTTGTAGGACCGTAGCATGTCCGCTGAAGGCCTCTGCATGTTCTGTGACACTTTCTCTGTAAACTTTTCAATGCTTCGATATCGAATCTCTCGTTGACCAGTCGGCTTGTCGGCAACTGAGAGATCACATAGGCGACTACATAATACCACGAGGGCATCTGAGCATGAGCCCAGTCGCAATCTCATCAGACAATCACACTCACCTATACTCAACAGCAAAGCTCTGAAATCATTATCCACCAGATCCCTACGTGTGGCAAGTTGTTCTGCAAAAGTCGGTCGATGGACGAGTGGCATCAGGGGATACAGGTATCGCAAGAAAAGCGCGATGAAATGGCTCATGTTGGCCCAGCTTGTAATTTCTTCGCCTTGGTGGCCATTTGCAGCTTCGGTCTGACCTGGAGCGCTTTTATAGGTGCCTATCGGACTTTCAAGAGATAATAAATGGGCCTGATCGGAAACATAGAGAGTATTGCTTTCTGGTCCACCATGAGTTACGACTCCCAGGTTAGCCGATGATAACAACGGTATAGCTGTATCGTCCAATATTGAGTCGAGCCAGCTTATAGTCGCGTTCGTACCGCTACTGATTAGCGGTGACAGTGTACTCGAGACAGCAGCCTGGGCAGCGGACGAGTCTTCGGGTATGCGATTGCTAGAGGATTGCTCTCCTCGATGCGTGATATCTTCTATACGTATCGGCTGCCGATATCCTGTGGTACTCGTGGACGACCTCTGCTCAGGTCGAGCAGGATAGCTGCTTATGCCAAGTGAATAGTTAGTTCTAGTCTGAAGCCCATCGGGCTGCTGGGTTTTCTGAGTCGCTTTTGGAGACGATATGAGCCTGCACTGGTTGCGTAAGTAACTTGAGCGGCTTTAAAACGATGAACAAATACGGTGCAAAGTACCCACGAGTGCTTGCGTCCAGGCTTCTTCCTTACATATTCGTGAGTGCACGTAATCGAAAGCTTGTGACAACCTTCGCACGACCCAGAAAGGTTCTCATTGTCGACACATCTGATCTGGAGATGGGAGATGTTTCAATGCCGGTGCACACGTTGTATGTCCTTACTTACCTTCCGCATTCTGCACTGGTCACAGGTCCGTGGCGTCTTTGTTGACTGCATTGTGAGTCTGTTGAAATGATAATGATTCCTGACGGATGCACAACTTCTGAGCGAGCGGCAACGACTATAATGGTAGACTCTCTGTTCATCGCTGTATATAGGAATGCAGACATTACTATGATCCGGGTAATAGGTTAAATCAGCCGACATAACCTAGTAACTTTATTTGTTCACCTGGCTGTGGGGCAGAATCACATGTAACCATTTCAGGTACCTCAAATTACGTGGTACTCGGCGGACCGCTCAACAGTAATGGCCCGGATTACTGAGGAACGTAAGTCAACTTACTTGCCACTCAAGTTTGCAAATTGCAGATGGCAGTTGAGCACTGGAATGATTCGGATTCAACAATACACATATACATTTTGTCCAGCAGCGGCATACATTATAAACATTTGCTATGACAGCTGATTGCACTATAAATACTTCAGAACGACCTACCAAACTGATCGTTCAGATAGAAAAAAAGAAACCTTGTGACGCAATATACGTATTCAGTGACCAAGGATGAAGCTCTATCTTCACCATCGTAGATCTCTGCCGAGAGATTAATAACTTCGCTCATGTGACAATGTCTGGACCTCTTGGTGAACAGGGATGTCCTTCGAGTGCAATGCTTTCTCGTCGAAGTCAGGGCTGATTGCAGTGGTGACTTGAGGACCATTAGTTTGAGCCCTGGTAGCCGCCTTCATCTGGTCGGTCATCTCCTTACCATCGAACAAAGCGGCAATCTCCTCGAGAGGAAGAGGACCGTCTTTGCCCTTGGTCTCAACGACGGTGAACCAAAGATATACGAATCTGGGAACAAGGTCAGCGCAAAATTCACAGGAGCATGTCACAGTCCACAGATTACTTACTCGAATGCGAGCCAGCAGGTATATATGATGTAGAGTTTCCATTGGAGAGCATCGAGGGCGATTGGATTGACGTATTGGTTGAAGACGAGTGAAGCGTTGACGGACATCTGCATGACCATCAATCCTTTTGATCGGATCCTAAACGGAAGACTGAATACAGACGTATTAGTGATCAACACAAAAGCTCATTGACCAAGTCGTATGTACTCACATTTCGACAGTGTACGAAACCAGGAGCGGGGACATAGCCAAGTTGTAAGCAGCGTAGTACAAGAAGATCGCAGCCAGCACACCATGACCCGCAGCTTGATTGGCACCGATCGGATTGCCATCGGCATCCAAGTGAGTCGCTGATTTAGCGTAAACACCATTGCAGATCGTCCAGAATGTGTAGCTTGCAAGCATACCGCCAACGGAGATTAACCAAAGGGGTCTTCTTCCCAATTTATCGACCAGAAGGGCACCCAAGTAGGCAGTTCCCAGGTTCCAGACTTGAAGAATACCGTTGATGAGAGTTTGTTGGCCAGCAGATCTAATTCCGATACCGTTCAGAGCAAGATTGAGGTAGTAGGAAACGATACCGTTACCCGACCACTGAGAGAAGAAGGCGATCGCAATGATAACTCTCATTCGCTTAAGATTACCGGAACCGCGGAACAAGGACAAATAGGTGGATGATTTGTTGGCCGCCTTCTCAAGTCGTAGCGCCTCTCGAATTTCGTTATACTCGAAAGCTACCAAGGGGTCGTCCGAGTTCCCACCGCAGTGGTGCTTTGTAATCACCTTGATAGCTTGTTCATCTCGACCATGATCCACTAGCCAACGGGGGGACTCGGGAACAAAGAAGATCAACAGCAATTGCAGAGCGGACGGAAGACCTTGTAGGAGCGAAGGGATACGCCAACCCCAGGTGTTGTTGATTCGGAAAGTACCGTAAGTGGTCCAGGCTGCAACAATGGATCCAAGGTACCACGTAGAATTGTACAGAGACGTAATAGGACCCCGATGGGTAGGGAATGCCAGCTCGGTGAGCAAAGTTGGGGCGGCGAGACAGGAGAAAGCCAGACCGAAACCAATCAAGAATCGACAACCGATGAACATCCCCACTGATTGGGCACCAGTTTGAAGAGCAACGCCGACGATTTGGACTAATACATGCGTCAGTTGACAGATCAAGCCATGCTGTGAAGGGTGGACTCACTGGCGGCACCAATAAACATGGTCCATCGTCTACCGAAACGATCATTGAGGAACGGAGCGAATGGAAGACCTACAATGCCGCCGATAGACTGGATAGCGTTGAATATTCCGAGTGTTGAACCAGTTGGTGTGCCAAAATACCCTTTCCAGGTATCAAGTGATCTAGTCGAAGTCAGTTCTACTTGGCCGATCCTCTACAGCTATGAAAGGTCTCTTCAACTTACTGAAGACCATTCATCATCGACCCATCGTATCCATTGTTCATCGAGGTAATGATACATAGGAAACAGATGAGATTGAGTTTCCCAAGATGGCCACGATACCATCGAGTGTCACGGTTTTTCATAATCTCTTGGAGATCTTCATTGCTAGTGTTGGATTCATGCACAGCGTGTTCCATGATGAAAAGTTAATTTAGTGATTCTGGATACAAGTCTAGCTGTCTAGGGAAAGGAGATTTGGACGTTTCAGCTGCAAGTCTGATTATTTATAGCTTGCATTCCAAGCTTAACGGGTTCACTTCACCTGCTATTGAAACGACCCGAAAAGAACCCTAAAAGCCGTGTCCACGTCAAGTGATGCGTCGTTTGTATCTGTCTCATCATCATCTCACCGACTATCTTCCGAAGGGTTATCGCTGAGGTTCTATCCAGTCTGACAGGGGCGTGGATCGTATCAATGCACCGAGAAGTCACGACATTGTACCTAAGATCATCCTTAAGAGGTACTAGAATCGCCCTAAGTTTGAATTTAGCACTGACTAATGGTACCTGACCGCGTAAAATCGAGCTTGCCCCGCATGGTGCTCCGGGCCGTATTCGGTTAGTTGATCTATAACCGGTGGTCAGCTGATTTCCTTGACAGAGAGGTTATCAACTTAAAACCCATGCGAAGACTGGGACATCTCGGAAGATTGGATCCATGTGATGAATTGATATCTCGGCGGATTGCCAACGAGCTCTTCAGAGCACTTGCCGGTCCACTGGTCCGCGCCGAATATTAGTGATAAGTATGAGCAGATGAGCTACGAAAATGCAGACTAACACCACTTCAACTGAAGAACTCGCAGCTCAACTTCTTATAGGACTTCATCCTTGTTCTTCATACTCACGAGATTTAAAAGAATACTCGCTTCTGTCGAAAAGGTCGCATCGATTGAGCTTACTTCTCCTACCCATCTATCAGCATGACTCAAGAACAACAAAGCGAATATCTGGTGGTCAAAGGGGAAGAAATCACTCTTCAGGGGAAGCCGATTCTACTTAAAGGTAGGTTTACCGATTGTCGAGCTGTTTTGGTACGCTGACGTTAAGGATTGACGAGAACAGGCGCTGGCTTAGGAGGATGGAGTGAGTGATCTTGGAGTCACGGAGGGTTATTGTTCTTCTGCTCATTGATGATCATCCTGCGCAGTGAACATGGAAAACTTCATCACTGGGTATCCTGGACATGAATTTCAAGCTAGAGCAGCAATCAAGAAAGCCATTGGGCAGGAGAAATACGAGTTCTTCTTCGACAAGGTACGGGAAATGACTTTCGTGGTAATGGGACCGGCTGACTTGGAAAATGCAGTTTCTGGAGCACTTTTTCGGCGAAGACGATGCCAAGTTCTTCGCGTCCCTCGGACTAAATTGCATTCGTTTGCCGGTCAGTCAAAATTGCAAGATGAAGAAGCTAACGCAAACAAGCTGACGATCCAATCCCAAGGTAAATTATCGACACTTTGAAGATGATATGAATCCTCGTGTTTTTAAAGAGGAGGGCTTGAAACATCTGGACAGGGTGATCAATCTGGTACGTATGCTTTCCTTCGAGGTTGTAGTATGACTTGATGCCAATCAATATTTTCCCGATAGTGCGCCAAACATGGTATTTACACTGTCATTGATCTTCATGCCGCACCTGGTGGTCAAAACATCGATTGGCATGCCGACGCAGGTAACCACCAAGCATTATGTGAGACCTTCCGCATAGGTTTTCAAGTGTTGGTGTAATGAGAGTGACTGAGTTTGTGTTTGCTAGTTTGGGAGCACAAGGATTTCCAAGATCGAACAATCTTGATTTGGGAACATCTTGCACGTGTAAGTATGCACTTTCTGAACCCTCGCTTGAGAGCTAATGTTTACTCGCACACAGCACTACAAAGACAATACCTGGGTTGCCGGATACAATCCTTTGAACGAACCGACTGACTCAGAACATACTCGTCTGCTGGACTTCTACGTGAGAGCGGAGAGGGCTATCAGGGCTATCGATCCTTACCACATTCTGTTTCTTGATGGGAAGTGAGTGAAACATCCGTAACAGGAGGCCATGAGAGTTTACTTCAATGGAACACGGTAGCTGACGCGATAGCTCGAAAGTACATTCGGTGCAGACTTCAGTCATTTCGGTGATCCCCTCCCCAACTCTGTTTATGCATGTCATGATTATTCAAGGTGAGCATTCGTCTGAATGTCATGAGTGTCTGTCTTATGCTTAAGATGCTACTATAGATATGGCTTCCCTAACCCTCCTGCAGACTTTGTTGTAAGTCACAGAAGCTCGCAGTTACAACACATGTCTAATGCCCGCGTATAGGGCTCTCCTGAACAAGTGGCTTACCACGAGCGGTCCTTCAATCGAAAAGTAGAATACATGAAACGGATCAAGGTGAGGTGTCCATAGTACAAATGTGGAATTTCTACTAATACAGTGCCATAGGGTCCAATCTGGAACGGAGAATTCGGTCCAGTGTACCAGAACGCCCACGATGGGCTACCCGATTGGAAAGAAATCAACGAGAGACGGTATAATGTACTGGAATGCCAGCTCGATATTTATGCCAAAAGTCGAGCTAGTTGGTCAATCTGGTTATACAAAGGTGAGAGACTGCCTGAGATTCCTGGCGCATGATCTCGCTGACGTCGGAATCTGTCAGATATTGGCTTCCAGGGCATGGTGTATGTCGGGGAAGAGACACCTTATATGACGCGGCTCAAACCATTCCTCGAGAAGAAGAAGGTGAGTCTGACGGCGAACATCAGCTTTAGAAAATCACTGACTTTGGGACAGAAACTCGCGGCTGATGAGTGGGGATGTGATGATGTCCCGGTCCGTGACGTCTTCGATCCACTCGAGAAATGGTTCCTTGATGCTGTCCCATCTTTGGCTCATCGATATCCACAAACCTGGAAGCCAGCTACGCACATCGGCCGACTCGTACGGAACATCCTGCTTTCTGTGAGTGTCAACGCCACAATCAGGGCTCAGGATGGTTATAAGAAAGATCAAGGAGCTGACCAAACTTATAGGAAGAGTTGTGTCACGAATTTGGCAAGTACTTCGAAGGGCTGGACTTTGATGAGCTGGAAGCTTTAGCCAAAAGTTTCTCTTTCGGTGCGTACCTGTCACTTTGAAGCAGGGATTGGTACTGCCGCTGACTGCTGAGAATCGGTATATTCCATTGCGGCAGAGAACTGCAAGCAAAGGACCAAGCTGAACGACATCCTTACGGCCGACTCGAAACGGACCGATTGAAGACAAAGGTGATTGATAACATGAGAAGATATTATAACACGGCATGGGTACGAGTGCATATTGTGTCAGGCGTCTTTATGGATGCATTGATGATACTGTACATGTAGGCATTCAAGTAATGTTGAGCCTTAGATAGCAAAAAGAGAGATATGAAGGGCCAAATCGGCGATTGCCGCCCTTCACCTTTCGATCGATGCAGACGATCATGATCAGACTGGGAAAACATCAAATACAGCTGAATCGCATCGTCATTCTTATGTTATTCTACGTTATTGTGGTTGTACCATCCCAACCGTCATGGAGATCGAGCCTCTGTACTCGTGTGTCCGGGGCGCAGAGGAAGATGTCGTCGATTATTCACCATTTCGTATTCCATGTTCTTGAGTCGCATCCTCACAATCAAGGCGGAGTCGATATCCTGTTCTGCACACACATTCTTTGATCACGAGAGATAGGCAAGAGTCGCAATCATGGACACGCTGAGGGAATCGGTAAGTCAGCTCTATGGGAGTATTGTAAGCTTACTAAATTTCATATAGTTCGCTGGACAGGTTATACGTGCCATTACTGGTAGTAAGCTACTACCCTATCCCGACGAACGACCGGACTACGTCCTCCCCAATCGGTATCGCTTCTCTGAGAAGACGGCACAATCTGTTGATCGAGCATCCCATTCCCCTCCTGATCATCCCTTCCATGAACGCAACCTCGCCCCAGGAGAAGATGCTGAACAGCACGGTAGGGCCAGTACTACTTCTCAAGACTCCGATGCTACGATGGTGGTTGACGAGCGATTAGTAACGAGACAAGGTGGACAAGGGTTGTCACCGGAGAAGATCAAGGAGCTGATGGGCAAGAGTCAAATCGTTACATGGTATGGTGTAGATGATCCCGAGAACCCTCTGAATTGGTCGCTGTTCAAGAAATGCTGGCTGGTGGTTATCATCATGTTGATGACATCCTCCGTGTACATGGGAAGTAGTATCTGGAGTCCAGCGGTCATGCAAGGAGCAGAGTATTTCGGCGTAGGACAAGTTACTTCAACCCTCGGTCTCTCGTTATTCGTCGCTGGCTATGGGGTTGGTCCTCTTTGCCTCTCACCCGTCACAGAAATTCCAGCCATTGGGAGAACTATCCCTTACATCGTCACTCTTGCGATCTTCTGCGTTCTGCAAGTCCCCACGGCGTTGGTGACGAATTTTGCTGGTTTCGCCGTGTTACGGTTCTTAGCTGGCTTTTGGGGATCTCCGCCATTGGCTACCGGAGGTGAGTTGCATCATAAACGACTACATTTCATGTCCCAATACATTGCCAAGCCTGATGTCTTCCCACAGGCGCAACCATACAAGATGTTTTCGCTGCCCATACCACTCCTTACGCAATGGGCCTATGGGGCTTATCGGCGGCCTCTGCTCCTGCCCTTGCACCTATCATCGCTGGGTTTGCTGTAGAATATAAAGGATGGAGATGGTCGTTCTGGGAGATGTTGTGGTTGAGTGGATTTACTCTGGTGCTTGCGATCTTCACGCTACCTGAGGTGAGTGGGACTTTCTCTGAATATTAGTCCCCTCTAACACCTTTGCGTCAGACATCATCTGGTACAATCCTTCTTCGTCGAGCCAAACGTCTTCGTAAACTTACCGGTAACGACAATTTGAAATCCGTTTCCGAAATATCGTCCGAGAAGATGACGGGTGCAGAAGTTGCGAAGATGACACTCATCCGCCCTTTTAGCATGACATTTACCGAACCTATCGTCCTTGCCATTGATCTGTACATCGGCCTCATCTACGCGATTCTCTATTCTTACTTCGAGAGTTATCCAATTGTTTACTCGGAGATGGGATATGGGTGGAGCTTAGGTGTATCCAATCTGCCATTCGCTGCATTGCTAGTCGGGAGTTTGATCTCGTATGCGGGATATTGCATATGGAACAAGTAAGTAATCGATTCGATCAAAGATTTCATACCATATTGAACTGACCCGTTCCAGGTTATACTTTGAGAAGATATACAATGACACAAATCACAACGCTCCTCCCGAGGCTCGACTACCCATGTCAATGGCCGCTGCAATATGTTTCCCTGTACGTCTAGGTCATGCGGCGTAGCTGCGCCAGGTGTACTGATTGTGTATCCTCAGGTCTCCCTGTTCTGGTTCGCATGGTCTGCTAACCGCACTCATTGGATTGTTCCAGTCTTGTCGGCTGTTGCTTTCGGTATGGGGACAACGTGGATGTGAGTGATTCAGCAATGACAGATAGTGCTGTGTTAGCTGACTATAAAACTAGGTTCATGCCTTTCTTGACCTATCTCCCTCATGGTGAGCATGCATGAGCCGTTTCAAGAGCCCCGCTCGCTGACCTCCATTTTAGCGTATCCCGAATATGCTGCTTCGGTACTTGCTTCGAACGACTTTTTCAGGTCAATGATGGGTAGGTACTTTTGTCGAAGATCTGCACAATATGCTGACAGCTACCTCAGGTGCTGGTATGCCACTTGCGGCTCATGGATTGTTTGTCAACCTCGGTATCGACTGGGGAAACAGTCTTCTTGGCTTCTTGACTGTGCTTTTCATCCCCATCCCGTAAGCAGAATCCTATCTCCCCTGATCGCGCTGAGCTGACTTCGGGTGTAGATTCATACTTTATAAAGCCGGACCCTGGCTTCGCAAGAAGAGTCCTCGGGCATTGCACGACAATCCTGAAGAATCCTCCAACAAAGACGATAATCAGGCTTGATCGCCGGCCATATTCGAATGAATGCATATTCATGACACACATAATAACCACTAATACACATTTTGAGATAAACTCTGTAAAAGCCTCGACAGCTCTTCAGTTGCCGACTAGATACCACCCCTTCAAATCTCCTCCATTGGCCCCACCAGGATAACGTATACTCGATATGTCCCTCTTTCCCATAGTCCTTCTCCAAGCGATAGGTTTATTGTCTCTCGATAAACACATCGGCTACTTTCTCGTTCGAAGCATTTGGTATAGGAGACTCAGTTTGCGCAGGGGTCTGGCCGAGTACAACTCGGGTAATCTGCTCCTTCATTTCTTGGTCGTGGGCAGCAGCATGCGAATGGAACACCTGATCCATCTGCTCGAGTGTCCTTCCCCTATGTCATATCCATCAGTGACTGACTACGAAACCCCCTCGCTCGTACTCACTTTGTCTCAGGGGCGATGAACCAAGCCCATACGCCGGAAAGGAAAGAGAAAACGGCAAAGAAGATAAATGTGCCGTAACCAATATTTTTGATCATAGGCGGTGTGATTAGACCCTATAGATCATAACTTTAGCTCACCGATCCCTCTCATCAGATTCCACATGGAGACACTCACAATGATAAAGTTACAAAGCCAGTTGGAACAAGTCGAGAGAGCAACACCCTTGGCTCGATAGCTAGAGGCATGAACTTCCGCAGGCATAGCCCAAGGAACTGGACCCCAAGAAAGGCCGAACGCGAGCATATAAATCAGAATGAACGAAACCCCACACCAAGCTTGACCAGAATGACTAGCCCAATCCTTGGAGTAGAGTCCGATCATGATTGCAACGACAGTATGAGCGACACACATTCCGATGGAACCGAGGAGCAAGAGAGGTCGTCGTCCGATCCGATCAAAGAAGAAAAACGCGGCTATTACAGCAACCAACTGAAGTACATTCATCACACCACTCATGTGAAGCTGCAAAGCTGAGTCGAGCCCGAGGGTCTCGAACAACGTAGGACTGTAGTAGATGAGCTGAGAAGCGAGATTGGGTTCAGTCTAGGGGGTTCAAGCTGTGGGAAAATGATGAGCATGACTCACAGCGTTGATGCCGACGAATTGCTGGAAGAACATGAGCATGATACCGATCATGGTTCTTCGAATTACCGCAGGCTTGAACATGTCCACCCAGCTCGCAGCTTCAAGCCTGAGCTCTGTCTTCATACCTGAACCGATCAACGTGGGATGTCTTTCGATCAAGGCCTCGTGATTATGAATCGCCTCAACCCTGATAGTGAGCCACTCGGCTTGGATTCTTGGGTCGGTGGCCGGAAGATTACGAAGTCGAACAAGTGTATCGAGACATTCTTGGTCTCTTCCCTTACTCGCCAGCCATCGAGGGGAGAATGGTAAAATGAATAGAGCAGCTCCCAGGAAAAAACCTGAAGCATGTGGTTCAGCAATCACATCAAGCGCACATGCACAGCACTCACCTGGTACCATCTGCAGTAGGAACGGTAGACGATAACACCAGGCGGAATCGATGAGTCTGGTACCGTAGGTGATGTAGAACATGAGGACGATGCCGAACACGATCATGAATTGCTCCATGACCAAGAGTGCGCCTCGAACATTTGGTGGAGCAACTTCTGACACGTAGATGGGAGCAGTGCACGAGAGCATACTATGTGGTTGGGCTTGAGTCAGTATAAAATGTGATTCATCACCGAAATGTGCTCACCCAATGCCTATACCACCAAGAGTCCGACCGACGATGAGCTGGGCAACGCTGAAAGAAGCGGTTTGAATCGTCGACCCGACCGCAAACCAGGCAAGGCCCACACCGATCGAGACTTTTCGCGAGTATTTATCGGCGACAAAACCAACCAGTATGGCTCCCAAAAATGCACCCAGCTCAAGCATCGCAGTCATCAACCTGCCAGAGATTATTATCAGTGTCTGTCGAACAAGGACACAACTTCACAACGTACCCTTTATTGAAGCTTGCCGCAGATGAACTCGCTTCATCGATAGCAGGGAAATCGCCCAAGAACTTGGGCATGACCAGGATGATCGAAAGCAGACCTTGATCAAAACCAAAGAGAAGTCCACCCGTGCATGCGGTCAGCACACAAGTGGTGACCAGCTTGGTCGCAAAGATATCTTTTAAAGCTATTTGAGAGACGGGACACTGATTAGTCATATACTGTCACTAGAAGAAGGATTGCATCGTGAACTCACACGCTCCTCCGTAAGCCTTTGCTAGAGCAGTGCTGTCATATAACAGATCTTCGACTCCCGGATGAAGTTCTATCCCGAAATCTGACGCTGGGCGGATAGCTGTCCGTGTACCAGCGCTTCGTTGAGGTTTTTCGGCACTCATGTCGCTCATAAAATATGTCTGTTCAAGTCTGAGCTGATGGAGGTGTATTCAGATGATGTTAAGGAATGTACGGATTGCCCATGGGGGTCCGCTTGATGGTCCACCGGAGGGCTGACTATTTGAGGCTCTTGCGATTGGCGGTAAAGTCTCGCATGACCGGCTGCAACTGCCGATCTGAACCCTGACTCCATCCGCAAATGGAAGCTAAATCATCCTCCGATGACGTACTGAACAGACCGCAGCCGCACTTCGGCGAGCCCCGCGGAACTGCCGTGCCCCGTTAGCGGCTCCAGTTGAATTGGCTCTTGAGAAGCAAGGTAGAGTCAGTAACTTAGTGAAGGTAATCATATGGTTCCGTTTACGGAGAAGAATCGGATGCTACAAGGATCAGTGACCGTTAGACGGCTTCACAGGATCCGCTTATATGTAACGGCCGTACAATCGTAGATTAGTCGGGGGAAACTATCGAACAATCATTTGCCTGGTTTGATACGCCCCGCTGCGCGACAAGACGATCTCAAACATGCCTATCGCTACTTCCAACATCCCTGCTATTTTGAACGTCGGCGTGATCGGACTTGGTCGTATGGGTCAGCGACATGCTAACAACGTGAGTGCAAATGCGGATCAGAGATGAATGAGGCAATGCTGACAGTGGTACAGGTCGCGTTTGCTACACCACGTGCTAGGCTTGTTGCAGCTTGCGATTTGCGGAAGGACAACGTGACTTGGGCTAAGAAAGCTCTGCCTTCCGGCACCAGGTAAGTCATATGATCTATAACTCGAACACGCAATGCTTAATTCCGGATCTACAGAGTATACGAAGACGAAGATGCATTTTTCAACCATGAAAGACTGGATGCCGTATTGATTGCCACAGAGACCAGTACCCATGCCCCCCTGGCTTTGAAGGCTTTGCAATATGGCAAAGTGAGTGTATTGCACGCTGGTTGTGATTCTGTTGATATACTACTGATTCGTCTTTTCTCTCTACCTCCAGCATGTGTTAGTAGAAAAGCCTATCTCAGTTGATCAAGACACAGCGGAGCAATTCGAATTACAAGCTGGGGAATTTCCAAATCTAAAAGTCATGGTCGGATTCTCTCGTCGATGTGAGCGATTGTTGTCGAGATCTAACGTCAGAGTCGTGCTGATATCGAATCTGGTTTAGTTGATCAATCATATCAAGAAGCCAAACAATTGATTGATTCTGGGGTTGTCGGGAAACCTTTCCTAGTGAAATCGTCTACCAATGATCAGTATGATCCATCGGGTAGGTGATGCATCCTCAACAATGCGCATCACACGCTGACTCATCATACTTCTTCAGGATTCTTCATCGCGTATTCTGCCAAATCGGGAGGCATCTTCATGGATTGTGGTATCCATGACATCGACATGGCTCGACACCTTCTCGAGATCACACCAGCAGACCGAGTTAAGCGAGTATTCGCAAGTGGTACAAATGTCCGACACCCCGAGCTCGCTGACAGTGGCGATGCCGATAACGCTTTGGGCTTCGTTGAATACGAAAGCGGAAAGAGCTTTACTTTCCATCTTAGTAGAACCGCCATTCACGGACATGATTGCGCTTGCGAGGTGCATGGTGAAGAAGCCAAGCTGATCGTCAATCAGGTACGTTGACACTGTCAGTCTGTCTTTACAGCTCACTCAATCCTTATAGAACCCCAGGCTCAACCGTCTCGAACTGGCTGACCAGTATGGAGTACGATCCTTATCAACGTAAGTGGTGATATCCCGCTCGACAGGGTTCATGGATTGGCATTGGCTTGCGCTCAGATAAATGGTCACTCTCTGCTAGCCCGACTTACTATGAGCGATTCAGAGAGGCTTTTGTAACGGAGGTGAACGAATTCGTTGCCTGTGTGCTTGATGATAAGCGTGAGTTAAGATGTATTGTATGACAGAGAAGCCCTGCTGAAAATGTTTGTTTCGCCTACAGCTATTCCATCAACCATTCATGATGCGATAGAAGCCGGGAGCATCGCGCAGGCTTTGACCTACTCGTTCCGTCAAGGCAAGCCAATCCTGTTTGACCAAGACAACAAAGCGATTTTGGCTTAAATCATGGATGGATTCATAGATGATTGTCATTTGTCCGATTGTAACATTGAGCTGTTTACCACACATCATGTTCCATGCATAAGACCAAAAGATCAAAGATGCCCCCTCTAGCACCTCTGGCTCGACCATTCAGAATTCGAATCCGCTATATGCCTGACTTACGATGCATACGCTAGTGCAATGATTCGTGGCCTTGATTGCAAGAGGTCTGAATAAAATAGTTTATGGCTACGAATGTCAGTACCACCCTACGTCGGTTGATCGTTCAAGAAGGGTTCCGGTACGGCCTCATGACTGGTATCGGCTCCTGGGCCGAGCCAGAAGTCTATATCATTCCAATCCAGTTGAGTGTCCAGGGGGAGAGCGCCAAGCTGATCAGCATCTGGCCTCATGGAGCTCTGTGACGAAGTCACACATCAGCATACAAGCTTGGCAGCTGCAAGGCCACTCACAAGGAAGGCGAGCGATGTGTGGTCAAGATCGAAATTGAGCGGCATTGCTTGGTCTGGATTGTCGGGCTATGGAAATATCAAATCAGAGAGACGAACCCGTTTTGGAGCAGTCCAGTTGACTCACTTCATCACCATTTCCAGGCATGATGTCGAAGGAAAAGGCAGGCAGCTCAGATTCGTTGACCACGTTACTCTGCAGAGCGCACAGTCGATCAGCCGGTGTTCGTTCCGACCAACGATTCACTACTTTCCCTCCAACTCACGGGAAAAGATGGTTGCCAGCTATTATCGAGCTCGAGTGGAGATCTTACTTCAGGCACAGGCAATCTCATACCAGTAGGAACACCGCCGAGGTCCTCTCTGGACCTGGTTGGCGCCATACTTCGGCGTTCAATCAACCGCGTGTGAAGTCCCATCAAATGCGAGGACTCATCCGCTTCTTCTCCATGACTGCCGTCAACAGACCCGGGGACGATGTTTGTCAGTCCGCTAGGTCCACTCGATGCAAAAGATCGGTCTCCGGACATCTTGTCAAAAGCTGATTTTCTCAGACGTAAGAGTAATGCCAGACTGGCCCTGCTTGATTTGTTTTGATGGCCCAACGCGGAGAACAGCCGACAAGCTGATTGTAGTTCATGCCATCCCTGAAGAGCGAAGGGTGATAGCGGAGCGATCATAGGTATCGATGCCATGCAGACTGCGGCAGAACAAGCGTGATACTGCCGGAGGCGAAATATCCGCGGTCAGAACCTCCGGCCAAGATGGATGACTTGCACAGAGGGGCAGACTTACCCAGAAGAACCATTGTGCCAATGCTATCCGCGGATGCAGAGTGTAAAGACTTCGGGCGATTGCAATGATTGTCTGCTCATGACAGTCAGCAAGGTTCTTCCCCTGTTTTCCAAGACTTACCTGACATCGTGCGAAAACCGACTCAAAGGCAATGCGATAACGACCTTTAGACGGATCGTCTGGGTTCTCTCGCAAACATCGAGCGAAATGAGTTCGCATCAAAAAGAGGATACTTTCGTTGATGTTCAGACATAGTAGGTGTTGCTGAGACGACACCTTGATCATCAGCTGACAAACAAGGCGACAATTCAGATACACACCTTCAAATTGATGAGTAAAGCCTTCTTCTCCTCGGCAGGTGTTGAAGCCCACGGTAGATCGGCAGAAGGTGAGGCCGTTGTAGCCGGTGTCCATCTGACACTTTCGGGTAACGTTGCTTCCAAAGCTTCACTGAACATATAACACTATGAGTATCCTACAGACACCAACGCACGCACGAGGACTCACAACTGCTGGTAGAAATGTAGGATTATGGAATAGGCAGGGGGTTCGACTACCATGACCTGATCAAGGACACTGCGAACAATCAGTTCGCATTCACTCTCAAACAGTGCATGATGACGTACTCGCTCGATATTCTCACAAGCTGGTAACGGATGGTGGAAAAAGGAAGAAGAGCATCATCTTTGGGGCACTCCACATCAAATTGGCGCGATGACAAGCCACCACTGCTCAGTATTGGTAAGCATCGTGACTAGAGACGACCCAAGCAGAGATTACATACGGTCTGCCGAAACAATGTGCCTTGAAGAGGATGTCAGCTACTTATACATGGATGATCAGAATAGTGGAAGCTCACCTGAAAGGTCTCTTCGGTATGAATGTCCCAAAATAGTCGGCTGCAAGATATAGTCCACGGCATGAGGATCTCTCTTTACGTCCACACATTTGTCTGTCTGGATCATACTTACCGACGTTCCTCAATGATATCCTCTGGCAGGCCCCATTTCAATCCATCTCGATGTAATCCCATCTACTCCAAGCGTACGGGCTGTCAGATGATTGACCAGACAAGCCATGGCAATGTATGTTACAGCACCCTCACCGCTTGTGTAATCCTCATGGCTAATCCACCCAATGGCCAAGCTCTGTCTCCACCTCGCAACCGGTCACTGTAAACGTGGAAATTGGCCATGATGTGCTGTGAGTTGATAGTAAATTTGTAAGCGTAGTCAATACGTCGTCATGAGAGAAGCTCACCAAGGCTTGTACGCTCGCGATCGTATGATCTTTCATGAAGTTGGATATCGACAATGCGACTTCAGCAGCGTCCAGAAAGGTCTCTGACTCTTCAAAATTGTCCGTATCTGAGTCGGGATTGACTAGACTGCCAATGGCCAATACGGTGAAGATGAGTGCCAACTTGTGAGGATGAGTCTCCTGGCTCCAACCATCTGCAGGGTTCATGCTATATATATGATTGAAGTACGATTCCAGGGATTCTCGAGGTACAACATTGTAGCTGTGAGTGATGGTCAGCTTGACTCTGGCTCGATCTATATATGTGTGTATTCAATGACCTACTTGAAAGCATAAAGATACCAGTAAGCATCCAACGACACTTCTGCTCTGTCGCGAGATGGTAGCAAAGAATGCAGAAAAGGATAAACAGAAGACGAAGCTGTGCGAAGTGGGAAATTGGCGAGCTGCTGCAGATTACTCCGGTACGGAAGGTGGACGAGGTCGGTTTCGGTCATGTGAGCTGCTTCAGGGCCCTACGACATACAGAATCGCATCAGAATCGAGGAAGATGGGTGTGAAGGTAGCATCAAGGCTCACCTGATTCAACCATTCACTAGCTGCAGTGCTTCCCACATATCTGGCGCGACCCGACCTATCCACGACCAAGGTTCCCATAGCCGGGGTCCATGGTTCATCAGAGCGACCTTGTTTGGAAGAAGATGCATTCGGTTGATCATCAGGGTGATTGGTGTAGGTGCTGACAGATGATGGACTGATGAGTGAGGAATTGGATGGAAACGGTCGGTGCTGGTTTTCAGCCTGATTGGATCCTAGCTTAGTCTCCAGATATTCTATGCGCTGTTGTAGCCGATCGACTTCTGCACGTAGTCTGTCAAGGCGGCTCAGCTGACGAGATGAGCCAGAAAGCAGATGCGCACTCACTGCACTGTCTTCGTATTGACGATGCCATCGGGACAGAGGTCTTCTAATCCTCTCGACACACAGCTAGAGCATGGTACTGACCGATGGATGGGCCCACGTTAGCTCAATGTTACGAGCATTCTGTCATCATGTCCAGCTCACTCTTTCTGTCGCATCTCAATTTTCGTCGACGACATTCTGGGAGCTCAGGATTAGCGTGCGGATAAAGCGGAGGTTCACAATGCAACTTACCTTTGCAACTTCGTGAAGTTACATTCGTATTCTCCTGCTCTGAAGATCGAATGGTGAGGACAGGAGCCATTCTGAGCCGACAGCATGGATCATAACACTAGATGCAGATGATCTGTAAATGACTTGCAGATGATAAACAACAGCGATGCTGTCATGGAAGACAAGGGATTGGACGCCTCGGTTACAGTATATGAGCACTACCTTTTCATCTTTGGTCTGCTCGGTTGTGTTGTAGTTCTGTTTCCGAGACTTCCGCAAACGGAACCCTTAATCAGATCATCGGTAGCATTTGTGAAGTCAAAAGTCCATAAATACAACAGACTAAGGGTATATATACAAAAGACTAAATACATCATGGCCTACCAAAGCACAGGCTTGTACGGTCGCACTGCTGGCACCAGCTTCACATACTTGGGGGAGCAGAAAGGGCCAATCTATCAATAATCTGCTTCCGTCCTGCCATTGTTTATGATCCTCCCATATACACTGCATTCCGTACACTTCATCCAACAACGACGACGTATAGCTGCGACTTGTCCTGTATTGTGATACCAGATCTCAGCTCGGACCATCTATTCTACTGGAAATCAGACTTACTCTCCTATCCTTGACAGGCGTCAGATGCAACAAACTCCTGGCATATCGTTTTCCACCTTCGGTCACAGCATCTGCAATGTGATCGGGTGCATCCCGCCCAGATTGAAATAGTAACAAACCGGCGAAGACAGAATGGGTGCTTTCGTTGGAAACGATGTCGTCTATGGATTTGATGATTGAGTTTGTTTCGCTGGGTGTCCCCCCAGTCAGTAGGTCAACGATACTGTCAATCATCCTTGTCAGCAATCTAAAAACATGGCTTTGCCATAAATCACTCACTCCATACGTAACAGGCTGGAAGTTAGTCGGTCCTTGTGTTTCCGTATCGGGTATCCTGAATATCATTTTCAGACAAATGCAACATCCCGAGTTTGTTCCAATACTCACGAAGATATGCCAACAAAGGCGGAGTCACGTACTGTATGCGACCGCATTTCGCATCCTAAAAGCACATCAGCCTGGAAGAAGGCATAATGCAGATGATATCATGAAGACTTACGAAGATGATTAATTTTGCATGAGCAGCAGAGAAATCTGCCATTCGGTCTCTGAGCCTGGCCGGGATCTGCGGCGTTGCTACATGCCCATTGGGAGTAATGATATTCCTGTATGTGAAAGTCAGAGTTTTGGCACATCATACGACTGTTATCACCTACGAAGTCATCGAAATAGGAACATCCGTTCTCTTCTTGAGCTTAGAGATCCAACCCGACCTCCTGTCTTGCGATACTTGAGGGCTACCGATCTTGGGAGAGGAGGTCTGGTACCGCTGAGTCACTGCTGCGGGGCCTGGATATGGTAGAGACGGAGTGGCAGGTGCGCTGATGGACGATGGCGGTCGTTGTAATCGTCGTCCGATCGATGGTGTCGAAAGGTGTTTTTCCGCCTGAGGTGGAAGATCCTATAAGCTAAATTTCTCAAGATGGCACATGTGTTACTCACATGCACGAGGAGCTCATCACTGAAGCCGAATGCATTCGCACTTCGATCCTTACCATCCTTTCCGTCTACCAGGTCTTCCAGATTCTTGAAGGCTTTAGAGCTTGAGATAGCAGAAGTCACCTGTTTGTATGGTCAGAAACGATTATATGACTATCATTTTCCTGCACTTACATCGATCTGCGCACCCAACAGCAGCTCAACAGCCCCATTTACACCTCTCAAAGGAATCTATAGTTGGACTTAGCGATAATCTTCATCGATGATCCAGTCACACATACCATATTGAGCACTGCATAGAGTCAGCGGAATGCACAACATTATACAACAATACCCTGATCACTCACAATTCCAGAACGGTTTACCCGTCCGGGTGTAGTTAAGAAGCAGACAACAGTGTTCTCTTCCCTCCTCGATAGCGTCTATATCCAGCTCAGCTTTATATATCGGACTGGTGTTATGAACATCACACACCTCGTAGCGCTCTAATCGAAGACTTATCAGTCTTCGGACCTTGTAGAAATCTACAGTTTCTACCGATCAAAAGAGCTCTGGAATATTCTGATAACCGGCAGAATCCATCGGAAATGTAGACGAGCTATCAAGTGGTCAGTCAAGGCTGTTACAGGGGATTAATCACATACGGGCTGGTCAGGTAGACGCGGATCGGCGATACCTGGAAGATAGTCAGGGAAAGCCTCCTCGAGAATCATGGTGAACTCACAGAACACCTCTCCCAGATTGCCTCTCTTATCATGGTCTGGAATGAATTGCAGTCGCGCTCTCGCTTGCTCGGTCTGAGACTGTGCATTAGCTACACCCACTATCCAACTTGAATGGTGGACATACCAGTTTGCCAGCAACGAATCTTCTGAACTCCGAAGCATACAAACTTTCTGTTGCGGCTTGCTGTGCTGAACGCAGGCTGAGCGAAGCAGATGTTAAACCTGAAGTGTAATCCATTGTTCGCACGGGAGATCTGGGAACGTGAACATGGAAAGATGAATATGAGCAGATATCCTCAACAGCTAGAGATGTACTGACGAGTCAATTGGTCCATGCCCGTGAACCGTCTTCTCAGAGTATACCTCCTGCATCCCAGAACCGATCGCCTGAGGAGATTGTCAGTCAGGAGCAATAAATCGACCTGAATTGCTCACCTGTACTTCTTTGAATAAGGTCATGTATGCCCTTAAATCTTTGTAGTACCTCATTAACTCCTTAGACCCAGGTAGACCTTCATGGTTGATCCATTCTTCGAAGCGAGTGAGGCCCATCTATGCCGAAAATGAGCAAATTTGGCCGATAGAAAAGAATATTAACCCACTTGTGTTCCCAATAACTCCTCGAATCTTGCCTTGCTCGCCATATCTACTAAAGCACTTTCCTCACTCTGCAAGACTCCCTTGGATATGGGCTCTATCTTGACTGTCAGCGTTCGTCCCATATAATGGATGATTAGTCACCTACCACTTGTTCTGGCTTCACCTTTCCTGACATCTGCTAGCAATCGCTCTGATAGATCAGGGAAATGAGGAACTTCTATCTGTTCGTTGTCCAGTACGCCACTCGAAGCCCTAGAAGCAATGGGTCGAGAAGTAGGGTCATATGCCAATGCTTCCTCCAGAGATGCCATCTCTCCATCGTCGAGTTCTTCTACGTCAAGCGCCGAATTGTACCTTTCAAGTGCATCCAGCAGATCCCATACCTCGTCTGTATCTTGGTCGGTTGAAACAGACATTCTGTATGTTGCGAGTAGCTGGCAAGCGTGATGAACGGTTATGTTGGGTACAATAGTGATTTGAGAGTAGGTAGTACAGATGTAAGTGGATGTTTGAATGTTTTCTACAGGACACAAACATTATTGCAATCAAGGGAAATAGACTTATTAAGTAAGTGACTCACCATGTGTGCATCAGCGTGTCGATCGACGCAACCCGGCCCGTTGATCGTTGATTCCCGTGGTTTCAGGATAAACAGGCTTCTACGTATGTGGCTTATCGAAATGGGATTTTACCCTTATTTCGAGTCAAACGTGAACGTTGAGTCTGCCGGATTCAGCGATAATACTTTCTGAGCGAAAAGGGTCTGCATCAACGATAACTGGAGCTTCGTGAGCTGAATTCCACATACGAACTCATGTAATGGAGTGTCCTGTTAAGCGACAGCAAGTACAGAGTATCGCTTCATGAGCCACAAGGAACGCCAATAGTCAGCTAGGATGATCGATTGTACAAGAGCACAAGATGGTTTATGATGGTACAATCTGCATGCAAAGACTTGTTCCTTTGAGTAATTCTCCCAGGTAGTTGTTGGCTAGACTGTACTGATGTGGTAACAACGGACACATGTGCATGAGAGTGGAACATGAGGAGGATAGTGACATGCATGGTTATCAGTATACTTAAACGAGCATGATTATATTGTTCTATCAGGATGGACATATACGCAAAAGTGATATCAACTCCCCAAAACAACAATCGACTTCGACTCTCAACTGAGCAGCAATGTTGCCCATGAGATTATCAACTCTTACGCTCTCTCACAAGGCTTCGTACACATACACCGTCCCGTTATGTTGGTCGGGCGCAAAGTACAATCGCATTTTACCATCCACCACGTCGACATCTATCGGGTTTTGAGTCATCGAAGTTCCTTTTGGAGTATACAGTGTGATCGGCACTTCCATCAAAGGGACCATGGTGTCTACGTCGATTATCGCCAGCCCACCCAAGGAGACAGTCGAGTTCTTGGTCGAGTAAGCTGCCACACCTGCGCAGAGTGCAGTGGATCTTACCCCGTCGAATCGTGATGGGTATCCCAACCATTTGCAATCTTGATAATCTGCGAAGAAACTTGGGTTGGGAATTTTACTCTCGGGTGCTCTCCATAGGTCCTCAGAATCGAGGGTATACTTGGTAGCGTTTCTTGATCCCCAATTCAACGCTGTTATGGTATTCTTCTTCGTGTCGTGCAATACACCACCTGAGTGGTCCTTGATATGGACGACAGGATCGAATTGGTAGGTGTGTGGGTTGACTCGAATAATCGTTGCTGTCGAGTTCGGCCTGTATTCACTCAACTCGGTCCAAAGGCATTCCCCATCGTAGTCTATCCCACCGATATGGTATTCCGAATCACTGAGCTCGTTCAACGTTGTATCAGCCAGGCGTTTTCCGGTCCCATCGAAGATTGATAAGTGTGCGTATCCTTGCCCGTTCTCTCTATCGGTACCGTCGTTAATGACGGAATTGCCTTGTACATCTTTACCATACGACTTGGTGGGTACGACCCAGTCACCCCATGCGACTACAATCCTATTGTCACCTATTCTGACCATCCCCTCTGGTTCCCCTATATCGCCCTCGAGGGTGATATTTTGTATCAAGTTCCATTTGGTATTTCGAGATAGATTGGCAAAAGCAGATACGATGGCATCAGCATTTTTGGCTGCTGCAGATGGAGGTAGCTGTGCAGGAGCTAGCTGGACGTCAACATAGGTGGTGATGTTGACAGCAGAAGCAAGGATGGGTGGCAATGAGAACAGAGCGAAGAGCAACATTGCTTGCGCTTTTTGAGGATCGGAATGACTAGCAATCAAGTGATCGGGTCACGTTCTCCGGCTGCTGGATTGGTCTGTGTATTTATATGTTGGTAGTCTTCCAAATGATCATTGAGCTCTCTGAGCACACGTTCATATCGACGCAGCTGCTGGACCTGGGGATGATTGGAATGGGCGAAGCTATCTGCACGTGTATCAATCGAGCAGCTTCAGTGCTTGTTAAGCCAGGAATGTGCATATGTATGCTCCATGTGTACTGTTCAAGAAAGGGTCTACCAGAGATTTGGAAATGTTTTTCGGTCACGATAAGCATGTTAACAACCATGTTTCCCGTATATCGTTCTGGTAATCGCATGAACGTGGGTGGGAGGGAACGCACGTGAAGATCTAGTCGTTGATAAGGATTTGCGTCCAACCCCCTTTTTGGACTGATGTTCGGTCGTAAGAACTGCCTCAAGCCTTCACTCGCGTATGACCTAGAGATGGTCAGACTCCTGGAATGGAAGCTCACTGGGATCTATCATTAGAGCATGTGTGTATACAGATTTAAAGTGTAGGGTGATGATACAAAAGAAAACCTGAATACTGGAAGACTCTGAACAATAGGTGATGTTATCTAGACAGAGATAGTCTGATCGTAAAATGCTACAGCTTGAGTTCAGCTGGCTGAGCTGTCAATTGCCTCGCTATTGGATGTTCCGGTTTTATGGTTGGGTGAGGAACAAGAGGCTGTATACTCGTTTGTTTAATCTCGTGAGATTCAAGTATGTGATCTTGTTCCACAGGTTTGACTGGTTCGGCGAGCCACTGATAGACGATAACTGATCAGCAGAGCTTTTCGTTTATGTCACTTGTGGAATTTCGCACTCACCACGTGTTGTAACGCTTTCTTGGCACTTGGTCGACGGGATGGTGGTTGCATGAGGTGTCGGACGAAGGACTTGGCCTGTTCGGATACACCTTCGAAAGGTCCTGTTGGGAAATTGACGGTTGTTCTCGACGTTTCCTGTATTAGTGCGACAGTATCTCTCGACTCCCAAGGTGACCATGAGGATAGACTATGATGTAATGGTATCAGGCGGAGGTCAATCTATATTGTACAAACGAAAAACGAGACATACAGATTGTACCCTATCACACCTGCACCGAATAGATCTGAATTCTTGCCATATCCTATCCCGCAGAACACCTCAGGAGCCGCATATCCGGGTGTACCTCCTACTTCATACTGATCCCGAGGATCGTCTTCAGACTCGTTGTCTAGTACCTGCCATTCATGAAGGAAAATCAGCGATGGGAGACAGGGAAGAGCTAGGCAAAGATGGCTTAACAGGAGGATGCGAAGGCAAATATGCAGAATAGATAGGTCCAGTTATGAGTGTGGGAGAGAACGCAATCGCGATCTCAGACTCACCTTTGATATGCCAAAGTCTATGAGTACTATATCATCTACTTCGGATTCTGGCGTTCGATATAGGAAATTATCAGGTTTGACATCTCGATGTATTATCCCGTGCGAGTGTATGAAAGATAGTGTGTTCTGTGAAATGGGCACGTCAGATAGAGGTGAGTGGTGGCCAAGATATCAGCATAAAAACCATGCATGACTCACCAGCATGACTCTCATTACCTTTCTGACAGCGTCTTCGGTGAATCTCCCTCTCCTGTTCAGTCTTTCCAGCAGTTCGCCACCAGTCAGTAATGGGAAGGCGATGTAGAACTTGTGTGTACTTTCGAACCAGCTATGAGAGTGACCTTGGGATCAGCTTGTCTAGGGTGGGGCTATTGAGTCAACAAGAACTTACTCTAAACCAGCACCTAAGAAGAATGGGTCGAGCAATCGCTTGTTATCAGCTACAGCCTTTCATGAGTCGTATCAGTACATAGTTAAACACTCACATATGTTTGGATGAGTGTTTATACGAGAGAATCCACTGTAATAAGTCAAGCTGTATTAGTTTGATAGTTTGGTAGCTGTTCTCATAAACTGTACCTACCAATCTATCAACTTCAAGTATCCTTCCCTATCCTTGACCGCTTCCTTCCTGACCACCTTCATGGCGACTACCATCCCATCTCTTGCTTTCCAATGCGCCCTCATCACTTGTGAATATCCCCCTTGCCCTATTACATCATGATCGAACGTGTACTCTTTCTTCTTGTGAGCTGAATGAGGCCCATCATCGTGATTGTTGTGGTGTCCAGAGAACAGATGGCTGAAATCGAAAGGCATCGGGGTCGATTGCTTAGTGCTGGATGATACTATCTACACGCTTTTTTCACCGAGTGACTATATTGGGATTCGTAGGGTATAGGGTGTAGGGTAGTCACTGAGGATATACGCAAGGGAATGTCATAAATCATTGGGGCTCGATTGCTGATTTTATGCTCTGTTTGCTGGTATTCGGTGGATCACGGAGATTGCAGTATACGCTGAAAGTAACGTCATAGAGAAAACAGCTGCCGCAATCCTCCTGGTTCCCTTAAGGCCTTGGGTGCTGTGTACTTTATATATGCATCTCATATAGGGCACTGGCTGGCTAATCTGATAACGGATATCAACGTAGAACGATGAAAGATGCGAACGAGAAGGCGAAGAGGGGGAGGAGGACGAGCAAGTGCGAGTGGTAGGCAAGGTGAAACAAAGGAATCAACGCTACATATACTTTGACTCGAGCATCGACCAATATCATTGATTCCATCAACCCCGCACCATGTCACCGTCACCACAACCTACGACTACATGGCCAGATTTACCATCTGAGCACCCACTGTTGCAATTCCAGTCCCGACTCCCTAAAATCATCGAGGAATCAGGTCACCCGCACATTTGGGGAGTAACACTGACCACTTCCACCCCACCTGCTTTCTCCACTCTTCTCATACTCCAAAAATACCTCAGATCAGTATCGAACGACGTGGACAAGGCAGCCGAGAACCTCACCAAGACACTGAAATGGAGGAAGGAATTCGGGTTGGATAAAGAAGATAACACGGTAGAAGAGTTTGGACCAGATTTTGAAGGTTTAGGATATGTGACAAAAGTTGGGAAGAACGATGGGAAGGAGGATATAGTTACCTGGAATGTCTATGGCGCTGTGAAAGATCTGAAGAAACCTTTTGGGGATCTCCAACGGTATGTTCTCCTTTTGCTTTTGACATACTCATACTATCCTAACCGAACTGACCCATACATACTCCAGTTTCCTACGATGGCGTATCGGATTGATGGAACGAGCCATTTCCCATCTTCACCTTTCCAC
This sequence comes from Kwoniella botswanensis, assembly GCF_036426115.1. Classification (NCBI taxonomy): domain Eukaryota; kingdom Fungi; phylum Basidiomycota; class Tremellomycetes; order Tremellales; family Cryptococcaceae; genus Kwoniella; species Kwoniella botswanensis. The sequence continues at coordinate 13,294,111 of NC_088599.1, read as the reverse complement.
CACCACTAAACCAATCCCGGACTATGGCAAAGGTGATGATCCTCATCGTGTCGACCAGATCCATCTGTACGGAGGTGTCTCTTTCCTTCGAATGGATCCATTGGTCAAAGCAGCCTCGAAAGCGACCATCGAAATCATGCAAGCTCATTATCCGGAATTACTGCTCAGGAAATTCTTCGTAGAAGTTCCCTTGATCATGTCATGGATGTTTACCGCTATCAGCTTGTTCGTCTCTGCTGAGACGGCGAAGAAGTTCCAGGTTATCAGTTACAAAGAGAACCTGGCGAAGGAACTGGGGAATGCTGAGGATGTACCGAAAGATCTGGGTGGGAATGGTCCTGATTTAGCTACATTGGAGAAGAGGTTGGAGAGTGATAAGGCATGATATACATGACTTGTATATGGAAATAGTAATCTTTGAAGTGCACGACGACCTTGTAGATGAGGATGCATTCCTACATATGTATATTTGATTTGCATGCATACAAGGATCGCATGACGATTGCATAAAGAGTCAAGTTGGGTTATTTGCGTTGTTGCCCTGATCCACCTGATAACGTCCTCATTCTCCTCTGCCCACTTGATATAACCTTTCCATCTCTTCGTATGAAAACATCATGAACCATCTCACTGCATCGTGTCATTGTAAACAATTCTCATACCAGATCAACATACCTGAAGATGTATCCTTCCCACTCAGCGAGACCACCTGTTCATGCGATGCATGCAGGTACCGTACCGGACAGATCTGCATCTTGACACTATCAGCTAAACTCACTCGGTCTATACCTTCACCTGAAGATCTGAAGAAACTCAGTAAATACGATCAGAAATGTGGATTCGCAATTGATCAAGATACTCTACCTGATGGGGAGGAGGATAACAGTGATGGTCAAGGTGGACTGAACAAGTATTCAAGTAATACTACTTGCGGTCGAACCATCATCACATCTTTTTTCTGTGGGAAATGCGGCACCAAAGTCTACCTCCAGGTAGCTTCTTTGACTGGTGATGTGGAGATTGGAATGTGGATGTTGGGGTGTTTAGATAGGCTGTTCTTAGAGGTGGAAGGGAAGAAAATACCTATAGTAGATGTGCAGGGGCATCATTTCCTGGATGATACGGTAGATGGGGGAATATCGAATATATGGAGGACATCCAATGGGAAACAACTCAAGAGATATCATGATGGATTGGTAGAATGGGAACCTCATCAAGATATACCTAAAAACATCAGGTCAGATGAGATGCTCAACCTTCATTGTAAATGTAAAGCTTTCGACGTGTATGTTCGGCGACCCAAACCTAGTTTACCATTACCGGAAGGATGTTATTGGTATCAACACCCATTAGATGACGAAGGTATCCCGCAGAGGTACATGGCTAGCTGGTGAGTTTGCTCTCATTCCCTCATTGTGACACTGTGATCTCACCAAAGCCGCCTCGGGACTTGTACTGATTACATCACTCCAGGTGCTCATGTGATTCATGTCGACTCACCACTGGTTCCTCTCTCCTCGCTCATCCATGGGTACAGATCCCCTTCATTGATATCTTCACATCCTCCTCTCCCAACCCAACACCCTACATTAATGGCACCATGACCTCTTCCACCCAACTAGCAGGGTTGACACTCTATCATTCCACACCGTCTAACCCCGGTATCTCAAGATACCACTGCTCTACATGCGGTGCTTCCATTTTATATTTTGACGAGAAAAGAGATTTCATCGGTACATTCGCGCTTGGTCTAAACGACTCGCGGTATGGAACATTGAATTCGAACTGGTTCAGCTGGTGGACTGGCGAAGATAAGATAACGATGCCCATAATTAATGGAAGGAGTGATGGAGATAAGAGGTGGGGCGAGGAGATGATGGAGGAATTTGAAGATGGATTGAAGGAATGGGGGAGATCAATCGGGCAACGGACGTAGATGGATGTGTTTGGATCTAAGGCAAAAGATACACAATCGTCAAATAGGGATGGAGGGTTATTGGGAGAGTTGGGGTTATCTGTCACTGTTGTTGTAAGTCTCAGAAACTGTGATGGAATGGAGTTGTATGCGTGATGAACAGAGATTTCCGATCAAGCCTGGTCTTCTGGGATGTCGAAATGTAAAGAATGACATATACAAACACGTATACATTGTTCGCATGTCATATAGCTCTATCGATGAACTCTATCTATTTGCTATCCTATTCTAACATACAACAACACTATCATCTTGTTCGCTGATGGAGATCTTTGCGATCGGCTATATATGTTCGCCCCAAATTCGAAAAAATGTTGAGCTGAGGGACGCTTTACCATGTCATCCTATTGTATGAGGTCACATTCGGTTTTGGGTTCCGCTTGTATCTTGGACAACCGCCAGGAATCGACTAGATCCCCTTCCTACATCGCGGAAGTTGATAATCCCACATCCGGTATATCATGTTGTCTGAAGAAATCAGCCAGCCAATCATCCAATGTCGATGTATCCAGTCGAGGGATCGTATCGTCTTCGCTTGCACCTTGACTCATCTTTTCCATCGAGATGTTGGTATAGTGCTCTAGACGTGGGGGTATACTGGAAGTGGACGAATGAAATCTCGGACTTGAATCGGAGCTGGTCCGAGACGTAGACGAAGTAGGGGTGATCAGAGCTGGTATACTGACAGAGGGAGTATTCCCTGTCATTCCTAACGCAGCTTTGTAGAATAGGTTGACTATATCGGCGATCTTGGCCCTTGCTGCGATGGGTCTGAGCTGATTGTGGCCCAGTGCCCATCGGTTCATCATATCCTTCGCTGTCGATAAAGATTGTAATGATCCTATATCTCTTTCTGCGGCGTAGTTGTAATATCTATATGTGACATATCAGCGATGAGCTCGCTCAAAATCGTGATTACTGTGAATACACTTACTGTGCCAATGCAGCATAAACAATAGCATACTTTGCGATCAACCAACAATCTAGAATATGGTCCCCATGCTGATTCATCCAAGATATCGCTTGACGTGCCCTCTGGACTGTCCTCGACCATCTTTGGGGCGTAGGTCGAAATGTGAGATGCGAAGGTAGTTTACGATTATGTTTGACGAATGAACGGAAGAAGATCACCTGGAGATAGATAGGATATTTCATCAGCCGATACATACCCACCGCATGAACGACCTTGCTCACCTCTGTTGAAACAGTCACTAGGCGTAATAAACCACCCTGGACCGAAGTCGATTCTCCAGTGAACAGAAAAGGTTCAGGTATCAAGCTTAGTCGCGAGTCTATCTGCCGCAAGAGTGATTCCAAGATGTCATCGGTACATCTCTCCAGCGACCTAGGGCGGTAGATGACTTGCACTGCATGATCCATTGATCAGCGATTATGTATAGGTGAATCATCAATCAGGTAAACTTACTGATGTCACCAAGAAGGCAGCTGATCTGTTCAAGATCGTCAATAAAAATGGCCCACATCAAAAACTAATAGTGAGGGAGAAGCTAAACTCACATGATACATTTCCACCTGGAAAGCATGAGTCAGATCCGATGTATGTAGCAAGTCTGATGATTCCAGCGGATCTTCACAATCGAGCAAGTTTATAGCTAAAGGTTGTCCGAAAGCTCCACCGTACCATCTATCCGTTATGATCGCAGCCAGCCAAGCTCTCGCTCTATCCGCAAACATCTCAGGTAACCAATGATTTGCGTTCAGCCTATGCAGACCTATATCCTGAGCCTGTCTTATCGCCGTACCTATCCTGATCCAGCAATTCGATCCTCCTTCCATATTGGTCTCCCCATGTAACTCATGCGACATTCCGGATATCAATAATCCCTGAACCTGCTGCAAAGTCGATCCGTTGCCTTTTCCCAGTTCCTCATGTAGTTCTCTGGTAAGTTTGGACCGTACACTGGCGTAAATGGAGGATGGAACTTCCCGAGAGAGAGCGGCGACTGCGAGGATGGATGAGAAGACGAATGAGGATGTATCGATTGCAGATGATATTCGATGAGGTGGTATGACGGCGTTCAATGGGGCTATTTGGTCGGTGTAGAAGGATAACACTGAGACAGTGTATGAGTCAGGAATGTATGGTACCGTAGCAGCGAAACTGAAGAGGTTGGTAACTTATGGGAATTCATGGTGGGTACGGCAAAGATGATAACATGGAAACTCAGCTCACACTTCGCTATAACATCTTCTCTGACCTGCTGCTCCGATAGCTGACCCTCACTCATCGGTATATCAGGATTCGCGCCGTATACCCATCCCTCCGTCACTCTGAACAAACCATACCGGCGGTCTAAAGCAGCTGAATCTTCAGGCAAGTCCGCCAGGAGGTTGATAGTTGCGGTTGGACCTGATCGTATGGAGTTCGAGATCAGCCGGGTCTATATAAGCTTGAACGACTCACCCTGCATTCTAGGTTCCGGTCCACTGAGCTTGAGATTAGGAGGTTCATCCGAGTTTCTTCTTGGCGGTCCCGTGGACGTCGATCCTTCCGGTTGATCATCGTCTCGTTGGATGTATCTCGAAGTATCTGACGTTATGATACTACTCTTTGGAAGATCGACGGGTGTTGAGGAGCTGCTTGCTGCAGTCGGTGATATTCCTGTCGTGGGATTGTTACTTGTGCTGGGTGAGGACAATCTAGCCACTAGTTGGATCGGATCACCGGCCGTAGATGGTCTGGCTTTCCTCAGCGCACCCGTATCAGTCGATGATACGTATATCCCCCTCGAGGCTATCTGAGCTGCTACCCATTGTTTCTGCTCGTCGGTAGTTGCTAGATCTACCAGAGTTCGGAGTCTTCTCTTATCCTATAGAGCGATAAGTATTAGACGCTGGCCATCGTATCGACGTATGGAAGGTAGGGAGAAAATACATACGATTTTAGCAGGCTGGGTAGATTCACATTGAGACTTGGACTATATATGACCATCAGCATGAGACATTCTACGTGTTTTGTCTTGTGCAGCTCCCACTCACTCGTTTACATGCGACACATTGAGACTGGTCATCATCAGGATATTCACATCTGAGCAAACGATCGATACTGGTCAGCTCCAATAACGATGACTACCATCCATCACCCACCTCAGCTTCCTGTTTCTACACTGATCACACGCCCTCCTAGCTTTACGCCTCTTGGCTGGTGGTGGAGTCTCCGATCCCTCTCCCATCGGTCTTGTCCTCTATCTATAGGGATGAGTGTGATTATAGTTGGATTATACGATGATAGGTAGGAAGATGAGCAGATGATGATGCATGATGATGTTGTTGTTATTGTCATTTGCAAATCCCGATTTTTCACATGTTCATTCGAGAGATCTAAGGCACGCAATAATAATCATTAATCAATCATCCGAGGCAGAACATGGGATCAATTCCGATACCTGTAAAGCACAATTCATCGTCATTCATGCATATGCAAGCGACTATGAGTGTGTGGGGTTGTGTGCAGTATCACCTGCACACAAGTTGTTGCAAATTGTATGCGTAGGAATAGGAAATACAAGATGGACAAGAAACGTTTCGCATATGGCCCTCGCGATGTGGCAGATAAAATTGCATACACTGGTCTTGACTATCTATGTCAGAACCGGCCATATTAATATATCCCTCGTACCCTTCGTATTGGCGACTTCTCCAGTCAATTCTAAAGCTTCTCTTCAAGGTCGCCCTCTCTGTCTCTGTCGATCTGATCTTGCTGCACAGATGTCTCATCAACCATCTTGTTGTTCTCCTGTCTAAGCTCCCTTCTTCGCATCAAGATGATCACGATGACGAACACCACACTGGCCACACAACATGAAAAAGTGGTCCTGAAACCCTTTTTGAACCTTGGTCCGTCGGTTTGTAAGAAAACGATTGCCGGTAGCCATGCATTGAAGCTGTAGAAAGGTATTCTCAGCCACGATGTTCATTTCGATACCCAAATCAAGTCACTTACGCATAGAACAGACAAGAGGTACATCCAGTAATGAAGGCTCTAAATTCCGTCTTGTGTCCGCACATCTCAGCAACCCAGGCATAGAATACAGGTGTGATATAGAGGGAACCGTTGACCATAAATGCGAACACCCGCAAAGAATTCGAATGACCCCAGAAAGCAAGTACCGCCGTTGGGAAAATGCCCCAAATTAAGGGTCCCAACATGATCCAACCTCTCTGGATCCTAGTCGTTCGATCTGATATGTAGCAGTAGATTAAAATGCAGGGAATTTGCACTATATACATAGCTGATGGTAGAACGTTTCGCAAAGTGACAGAGTATTTGAACGCCTTGAGGTATACACCGAATTGGGTACCGTTTTGGACAGCGAATCCGTAAATACAGTAGAACGGTACTATGATCCAGAATTTCCAGTCCCTGAGTGCGGACAAGATGACCGTCCCGTTGATCTTGCCTTTCATCGGTTGAGCACCTTCGGTATAACACACGAGAGCCAATCAGTCCATGGGGCTCCCTCTGGGATCGATCTTGGGTGGAAGGGACCCCAATCGCTTAGGCCCTTCGACACATGGATTACTCACCATTCCTAGCCACTCGCTCCTTGGCCAAAGCTTTCTCCTCATCGCTCAAATACCACACTTTGGTGTTTTCGGGGAAATCTGGAACCAAAAAAAGCAGGAGAAAGCCGCAAGGGACAGTCTGATCGTCTCTTCGCGTTAGCACCGAGTCGCCATGCTTTCGGAACGTCTCCAGGCCTCACCATCGCTCCGCACACAATATATAACCATGACCAGCCTGCACGTCCTAGGACTCCGTCGAGGTTTTTGTAGATTGCAGCTTGAAGGAAACCCGAAAAAGCAGACTGCGGGGCGAAAAACGATGTCAGAAGGTGGAAATCACGATAAGCCACACTCAAATTGCACTTACACCTGCTGGACCTGCGATGAACCATAGACCGATCCGTTTGGCTAACTCCGGTCTTGTATACCATGATCCCAGGATGAAGAAGCCGATGGGATAGTAGAAGGATTCGAAAAGAGCGATACAAAATCGGAAACCATACCTGTTTGAGTGGATATCAGCAAAGTGCCACTGAACGTGTTTGTACGCGGAAGGATGAAAAAGAGGTAGGAGAACTTACATAGCCTGGTAGCTCTTGGCACCCGCTTGAGCGAAGGTGAAGACACCCCAACCGATCTCACATATAGCCAAGAATAATGAAGGTCTAACTTTCATGACGATGAAACTCGACGGAATTTGCATGGCGGCTACGACGGCATTGTAGATGGTCCCCATGTACGTATATTGATTTGCCTGGATATTGAGATCTTCTTTCATGCCCGATACATATGCATTGGCCAGCTGCAAAGGATGAAATTCAACATCAGCGATGTCGAACTCTGCTCGGTTCTGAGAGAGAATATCAGTATTGTTCACTCACATTATTCTGATCCAAGTTCTTCAACCACCAACCGATAGTCATAGCTGTCAACATGAAACAATCAAGTTTGAATACCAATTTTCGTTCTGCATCTGATTTCTCATAGTAATCACTACATGCAATGACATCTCTTTCGTTAGCATAATCATTTATGAAGGATGAAGGATGGAGAAAGATGACTTACGAATCCCAGATGAATGAAACGAATTTTTGCCATTTCCCTTTCTTCGAGCTGGGTTTACCAATATAGCTCTGTCTATCTGCGTCGAGCAAGACGGTAGGTGGTGGTAAGTCGGTCTCGACGTTCATATTCGTTATCTCTGTTGATTGTTATCAACGAGTACAAAGTCAGATAGTAAGGTAAGAATACAATTTGAGGGTGAGACTGAGTTCCTCGGAGAACTCCTGCATATATACATTATCAAGTGAGATCTACTCGTCGTCTTTCGGATCGACCCAGTACTCCTAAAGTTGGAAAATACCAAGACTGATATCGCAAGGAACGCGACCCAGAGATCTATTTCTGGTAGATTTGCCCACTTTGACAAAGCTCGGAATGAGGAATGACCCATTTACACCTGATAACGCCATTCCCGGGATCGATCGGGAGTCTACTTTCTTCCCCTCTAGGTAAATTTCTTGTACCCCTCACCACTCATCACAGATAAGACGTCGGACACGCATCGAGATAACACCATCGATAGACTTTCGGGATATGAGTATTGCGTGTGACTATGTGCTTTGAGAGGATCGCAAGATGTGAAGGGATGTCGGGTGACAGTCGTATATGCAATTTGGACCTCGAGCTCGCAGGAATCGCATCAGGAACAGACGAGAAGAACGGTTTGACCATTGTCTGGAAACCCGAAACCTGTTGAACATATATTGGTAGCTGTACTGGTGGTTCCTGATATCCCTGTGCAGTGCGTGCTGATCCCTGTGGCCTGGATTGCTCATATCGCTATCCCCTCCTAAACGGAACTCGGACGTCCCTTCATCGGAGATGCGCCGCTTGATCGATTGGATACAGCGCCTTCCATTTTGAAACAGCTTTACTTGTATGAAGCGGCCTCATCTTCGTCGTGCTCGTTCCAACGTCGACATCCTCATCACGGATCACAGGTAATTCATATTACTTGGCCAACATGGGGCGCCGAGATGATGATGTCAAGGAGCATCGACCCAGCATCGGTCGGATCCTGAATATTCGGGTCTTGCTTATTAAGCTTTCTCATGATATGCCTATTCACCTCCACCAAAACACGATTATAAATCCGTTTTGTATGTAGAGTTCCTTCGTTTCAGAACAGTACACCATGAGATAAGCCCAAAGAGTGAACTCATATCCCATCCAAGGAGTTCCGTCTGTCCTCATGCAATTGTCTGATTCATCCTCAAATACTCCGGTGCAAGAAAAACTGGACCATAGACAGAAGCACAAATGAAAGTTGCCGTGTTCACCGTTACAGGAGATCAAGGTTCAAGTGTGGCCAAGTATCTGCTCGAGGATAAAGAGAAGAAGTATCAGGTATTGGGTATCACCAGAAATGTCAACTCTGAGAAAGCTCAAGGTAAGCAAGTACACTAAACTTCATGGACACTGTAGGGTTTTGCTGACGGGGTGTGTCGACTAGGTCTCGCTAAGGTCGGAGTCGAATTGATCAAAGGTGATCTGGCTGATCCCTCAACATATGCTGCTCAGCTAGAAGGTATAGAAGCTGCTTACGTCAACGCGGACTGTAAGTCGTTCACCGTATGCTTAATCGTTAATCGTCTTACTCAACTTCCTCCTGTAGTCTGGACTCATTACTTCTCCAATGGATATGACGCTCTTAAAGCGCTAGAATCAGAAAAGAAGGATTCAATCGGTGCGATTGATGCTTGTGTGAAAGCCGGTGTCAAACATATCGTTTATTCCACTCTGGATGAGGTCGACAAAGGCGAATGTCCCCATTACGAGTCCAAGAATGCGGGTTAGTACATCTACACTGGGCCCAGGAGGTCGGCCAAGCTTCTGGCCAGTGTTGATAAAGTGTGTATTCCTTGTTGATTCAGTATCACGTTACCTCAAAGAAAAAGGTATCCCCCACACCCTTCTGTTCACCTTCAATTACTTTTCCAACCTCGTCAAATTTGGTCAACTGAAACCGCCAGCCGAAGGTGGAGATGAATGGTTGTTGGATGTTCCTGCGCCCGATGATCTGAGAATCCCAAGTTATCCAGCTGAACAGACCGGGCTATGGGTGAAGGAAGCTTTCGACAATAGGGATAAATGGCTTGGTGAGTACCTCAAACACCTAACGATTGCAAGGCAGACTCGCTGGCATGGTATGTGCTGATTGTGGTCGAAAAGGTAAAAACATCTACGCGAATACTTCTACCCCCACTCCCTTGGAAATGGCCCAATCGCTATCCCTTAAATTCAATGTCAAGGTCACCACTGCCAAAGTTACACTCGAACAGTTCCATACTGAGGCACACAAACAGAAGATCGGAGAGGAACTGTGGTTGGCTTATAAGGTCATTTTGAACGGGTGAGTATCATCAAGCTGACAGATCTGCTATTCAGAAGAGGCTAATGAACGGTATGAGATGACAGCAAAATGTACCATGCTCCCGAGACAATTGCCGTCTTGCCTGGTGCTTGGACTTTTGAAGATTGGATTGATCAAGACCAGACCTTGAAACAATGGTTCAGTAAGGAATAATCTCATACAATGTTTGAGGTTGAGCAAGGATGGAAGTTTGTGAAGAAAGATAAGATCATCAGTAGTGAGACATTCTCAAATTATGCATCGAAGGATCAGTAAGTATGATCGGAGTTCCACCACAGAGTAAAATCCGTGTTCATTCGATATTCATTACAACGATCTCGCTTTTGTCTGTTTATTACTCCATCTATACCGCACTACCAAACACTGAGAACCTACGGACGAGCGATGGTCCATATTCTTCGTAATCTACTCGAGAGTGAGAGACATTGTAGAATTCCGGCTATGAAAGGCAATAATCGTTAGCAATCATCATATATTGGAGCAAGGAAGGGCAGCTCAAATGAGATAGAAACCGTGTAAAAATTATTCGGTGAAGTGGGATACACAGTATATTAGAACGATCACTTACAGTAGAAGCCATCAAACTACCTCCATACCATACAGCGTATCTCTGTCGTTTGTGGGAGATGACGTTGACTTCTACACCGCTTGACTGTTTATCAAAAAGGTATGAAAAGTCAGCATTTTCCCCATACAGTCCGTGTGATATGTTGACTGGCAATGGCCCAGAACGAAAGATGACCCACCTTCATATGACTTCCCGATCTTTCCTCACTTCCAGCGATTCTACCATCCACAATAGCTTTGACATCCCGTTGCAACCTCTTACCGAAATCCTTGAACATGGTTGAACCTCCACTCAACACTATATTCTTGTACAATCCTCTTCTCACATCGATGGGAGAGGTTTGAATGACGGTGTCTACTACTTCAGGGAGAGGAGTGAGGAAATCGGAGGAATAGATTTCTGGGTTGAAGAAGATCTCAGGGGCAAGGAATCGCTCGTATCCTACGTCAAGGTCGTATTTCTAGGTGAAATTGAGGATGTCAGCGAATACGGTATTGAATAGAACAGTCAGAGCAGAGTATCTGTGAGATACCCTGAGAAGATAGACTCACTCGTCCAGTCACACTGTGTTCTCCAGCGAATCTAGCAAAGTATCTATAAGGGTCCGCGTCGTACTTCTTGAACTCTTTGACGATATCTTGACAGACATAAGTGTAGTCCTCCTTGATCTTCTCGGCACTACGAGTAACATCTTAGTGTCAGCGAATGTTTCCGCTTCATCATTCACAACGAGTGTAAGAAGCCTCTACTCACACTCTCAGTTGATCCTCTGGTGGGATCTGTGCACTTTCACCTCTATCACGCAGCAATTGTTGAACGAAATAAGTGATATCTCGACCGGCGATAGGGATGTGTTTGATGGATGATCCGATGACATAACCCTCAGCCTACAAGTACAATATCAGCATGGTTTTTCAGGATGAGGACATAGTTTTCTGAGGGTACTTCAGAATTGGAATACGTACGACAGGGATTGTATCTGTGTGAAGATTCGTGTGTCAGCTTTCTGCTCGGGCAGGGAGTATAAAGGTAAGCTTACGAGTAACACCGTCTCCAGAATCAATCACAACACCAGTCAAAGTTCGTTCATTGACTTTTGAAGAAGTCCATGAAGCAGCGAGGGCGAGCACGGCTTGTACGGCGATGTACCTAATCAATATAAAGGGTGTCGACTCAGCGTCTATTGAACCATTCGAGGTATACTGATTAAATGGCCTGAACACAACTCACAATCCCTGTACGTTGAAAGATTCGAACATGATCTCGGCGGTGTTCTCTCTGTTTTCAGGTGGGTTAAGAGGAGGTTCGGTCTGTTTGATACAAATGACTTAGGACTGCACTCTGCGTTATGATACTGTTAAATGAAGCAAATGGCCGAACTTACGAGTAAAACATAGTGATCCTCTGGTTCAGCTCTTAGGTATTTGAAGATACATTGCTCCCAGAATCTCTCCATGTGATCCCAGTTCTCGATCTGACCGTGTCGGATAGGGTAGTGGAGGGAGTACGTCCTGAACAGATGGTTATAATCAAGTTAGCGCATGCAATAATCGATTGCCCACTTGTCACACTATATAGGACCATTCCAGGGAGTCATCCACTCACTTTGAGTTGGCAACAGCCTCATCACCAATGAAGAAATCCAAATCCTCTATTCCCCTCTTACTCGCCAGATGACTTGGTTTTCCAGCTATGGGAGGCGGTGCCCTTGCACCTGAACCACCCGACGTGTTTGATGATCCGGATGAAGCTGATTGATGAGTAGCGATGACGGTTGGGAACACGAAGGATGGTTCAGAGTTACCTGCGAAGCTGCCGAGGTGTTGTCATCAGTCATGGTTATCATATAAAAAAAGAGTACCATTGATATAGTAAACATACCCCATCTTGGTATAACCCGTACCATTGTCGATCACCAATGGGGCTTGCCTTGACATCTTGCGTGATCTTTAACTTGAGGGGAGCGGGCGGTCGAGGCTGAGGAGGGGAGTATAGGCGGTAGGTTCGCTGTATGTATGAGAGACGGATAGAGTCGATCAAGACGAGTGAGCAGGAGAATGAGGATGCTCAACATGGATATGGGTTGAGCATGGTGACGACAATGCATGGTGATTACTGCACGGACCCTGACCCCCTTTTCAGGCTTGCGAGGGGAGCAGTCACTCGCATGCCTAATGACTGCCCTCGCATTTGATCCTGTCTTCGCATGAAGGTGTGGTATCCATGTTTTGCATGTTTTGCGTGTTCATGTTATGATCTACTATAGCATGACTTTGACACACTGCATATACACATATACACAGCAAACAGCAAGGGCAGGGAGATGACAGCAGATGTGTCCCCCGCACAGACCTTCGAAGGTAACAGTAGCAGGTGGCAACGGTATAAAGGAAGGGGTGAAACTCTACAGGACTGTATGAATCGCTTCTCGGTCATTCCCATGTTAACAGCAGTCTGATTTACTTATCACCCACTCGTGAACATATATATACTAAGCTACTATGTCTACTGATTCCACTGATAAGAAGTGCAAAGTCCTGATCGTCGGCGGTGGAATGTGGGTCATTCTCTTTGTCTTTAAACCTGGTCAAACTGCAAGCTGATGGACTGTGAATTCTGAGCGTAGAGCCGGTCTTGCTGCTGCTCATTACCTTGAAAGAGCCAAGAAGGAGGGATGGGCGCCTCCGTCCCTTCAAGTGACAGTATACGAAAGGAACGAAGAGGACAACGATTCCGTCAAATACCCTATGCAGATATCCCCTGTGAGTACCGTTCTTTCATCACGTTATCGCAAGAAAGAGGGGTAGCCCTAAGGTTGTTCATTACTACTCAGGACGCGAGATCAGCTCTGCAAAAGATCCTCTCCACTCAAGCATACTCCAATTTGACCACTCAATCAAACTACGGTATCACCCATGGTGGCGTCAACATCCTCAACCCAGATCTGAGCCACTTATTCTCGAACATCAAATATCAGAACGAACAGCCTCAGTGGATCCATCGAAAGGTTCTTAAAAATATCCTGAGTGACGGTGTTAACATCACCCGAGGAAAAAGAGTAGTGAGGGTCAGAGAATAGAAGCGAAAGTTGAAGTGGTATTCGAGGATGGTGCGAACGAGTTGGCGGATCTGGTTATTGGTGAGTTTGCCTTTCCGACATGATCTATCGACTCTTGATTTCAATAGCTCGAGGCGTCCCAGCTGTTCTCATTCTTCAACATTTTAATATTGGACATATCTGGATACGCGACTCTAGCTCCGTGCTTCAACTATCTGTCATATCTTCCCTCCCCAATGATGGCTCGTCGTTGGCGTGTGCCCCGTCCAATACTATTCGTACATTATCTCAATACCGATACAATATGTGACTGATAAAATACTGTTTGGTACATAGGTGCCGACGGTATAGGCTCTATTGTTCGATCCCAGATTCACCCCTCCTTTCCTCACATCCCTCTCCTTCCTTACGTCATGATCCCATTCAAGCTAGCCACGCCCATTGCCAAACTCCCTCTGCAACTCAACAAAGACTGTCAAAATATCATCTTCGGCAGTCGCTCGAACTGTCTCCATATCATTCCACTGCACGGTACAGATCTCCCTCACATGACACCCAGATCAGCCATGACCTTATCAGAACAAGGACCTTTCGCCGAGCCCGATCAAACTGTCTTGAAAGTACAAGATGCTCTGGAAGATCACCAAACGGGATATGTACTCGTCAGGATGTTTCTGAACGTCAGTGCCGAAGGTGCAGCTGGGTGGGAAGATCTGACTGAAGGTGCGTGGATCGATAAGATTCTCGATATCCTCAAGAAAGACGGCACGAATAAAGGGTTATTGGAGATCATCGAGAACGACTTAATACCCGGTACAATTAGCTCGACCGGTGTTGTCAGTGGTGCGCCTGGAAAACACGTCCCTTATAAGGATGGGAAAGTGTTCTTGATAGGGGATGCGGCTCATGCTGTACCACCTACAAAGTGAGTGATCGTTGTATCGGTTTTTCATGACCGTCGGAGGATCCTTTAGCTGAAGCTGTACTTTATCAACAGTGGGAATGGAGGTGCGGCAGCCTTGTTAGATGCTCAAGGAATAGTAGAGACGCTCTTGACATGTTCGGAACTTGGTCCAGGAGGTGGGTGCACTGGTCATGTCTCGCCTTCAACTCACAAATTCCCACATTTACAAATTTGATTGCCCAAAAACCTCATGTCCCGCTTCTGCAACACACACTCACACATATGTGTTGATAACTTCATTTATCCCTAATGCTCTCACTTCCTCCCAACACCCACTGCAATGCTCCTTCCTATCTTCGTATCTGCAGGAAAACAGCGTTCGCTTCCACCTTGACTGCTTTCATATTAACTGTTTTTTCTTCTTGGTGTGACCCCGTTTCCCTTCATCGCAAATGTTTGCGTCCTGCCGGCCTTTATTGATCCGCACTAACAAAACATTCTTCTTCTCTACTATAGACGCTCCACTCACCTCTCTGCTACCTGAGACATACCATCAGTCTCTCATCCGATCCGAAGCTTACCTGAAAGAATCATTACACCTTCTGGAAAACTCAACTACATCAGGATGGTCGGGGTTCATCCAGAAATCCAGATTGAAATTGATGGATATTTTTTGAAAGGGTGAAAAGCACCAGAAAATACAACGGTGACATTATCTCGAGAAGCGTTCCAATTGGGATTTTCCTTTTGGATGAAATTGTAAGCGTGCATGGAAGATCGGTAGTGTTCATAAACATTGTACAAAACGAGTTTGATGATCAACATGCAGGATGAATCGAATGAACTGGATACAGACATACTTTTTAGGCTGTATGTCCTGTTCCATCAGCTTCCGCTGTATAGAACATGTGTTATTCATCATAAGCAAAAGCAGAAAATGCCTCTACAGTAGAAGATGCATTGGTTTCTGATGAGCATACATACTGTAGGCAATGTATCCTCTGCTTCCACATGTCTTGTCTTTTATGTCACAAGTGAGATGCATATTTCGGAGAATGGACTATATACAACCTATCTTATCTCCACGTATTTATATATAGCAAGTCACTAAAAAGCGGTGTTTAAGTCCAGTGAATGGGCCAGCTTCGTGTATAATTATCTTCGTTCGAGGAAGCTTGTTCTCCACTTTTACTTCAAAAGCCTACATTTCTCATATCACGAATTGTCACGAGCTTCATGACCGCGATGACCGCTCGATCCTCTTTCATATCTATTGACTAATTATTTACCTTTCGCGAGGGATGAATCGTAAGAATATCTCTGGACGGCGCCCTGAGGTAGGCCGGGTAAGGTGCCTCTGAACAAGTTTCGGTACTTCCTGTATATGTGTGTCTGGTAGGGAGGCCAAACCGTTGGATAACAGAGATCAGCGGCCGACTCACCCTCTGTGTCGAAAACTACCAGACCAGCGAGTGATTTTGGTGACTTACAGCTCCAGGAAGAGTGGCTAAATATTTCCTCAATCCATCGGGAAAATCATTGTTCTCCACCTTGGTTCTCAAAACTGCCATCAACTCATCGAACCTCTTTTTATCTTTTGGTAAAGCTTCAGTGTATCTATATACGGTTGCCGTACCTCCCTCATCGTTTCCGCCGATAGATTCCTGGTAGTTTGGAGTACTGCTGCTTCCGGATTTTGAAGACGACATTCGGAATGCTTTGCGAGTATTACTTTTTCGCTGCAAATAGCCGAAGAGATCAGTAACTTCCACCGTAAAGTGGTGTCGCCTTTCTCACTCACCCTTTTCACCGGTGTGTAATCGCTATCATCACTGTCCTCATCACCCAGCCCTACCATTTCATTTATATAGTCTACCTCTTCGTTGGTCAAAGCCTTCGATCTTGCCTTTCCTTTTGTTTGGGTCTTTGGACCATCTGGCAGTCTCGATCTTTTCTTGAAAGTTCCCTTGGGCCTACCTCGACCTCGTTTGACGGGAACGTTCGATGACGCCTCGTTCTGCCATCAAACCGATCATCAGCATCTTCATCTAAGCATTGAATTGCAGGTCGAACGTGGACCGGTTTTCAAAAATTCACCTGGACGGCTGGCGCAGGTGTAAGATCCGATTCCTCCCTATCAGTCTCATTCTCTGCTGCGTCCGAGGAGAAGATACCAGCTAAATCAGCATAGTCATCGCTGTCATCCTGTTCGTGAACAATCGTTGGTACCGGTACCACAAGACCGTCAATCTCGGTTCTCTCCTCTGGAAATGGCCCATCGATCTTAGCAGGAAGCCTCGTCGAATCGGCTTGAATATCATGACAATTAGGCAAAGGTGGTTTGGGCGCACGACGAGGATCCAGCTGTATTTCAGAAAACTGGATCAGCCTCTCAACCTACTTTGCAGATTGCGGAAGCACACTGACGGCCAAAGGCTGTAGAGACAAAGGTACACAGTCACCCTGTCTGCTCCTTTCCAGTACCGCAAGACCCATCGGATCCCTAGCTATATGTTGAGGTTCTACGTGTTTATATGAAGCTCCAGTAGGTTCTCCTCGTTCCTCCTGTCCAGCCGCCGGAATTGACTGCTCTCGGACTTGCCCTTCCTTTGTGGATCGATGACAATTATCTCCATGTTCCGCCCCAAGATATTTCTGCCAAGGTTCAGGATGCTTATCGTCTTCTCCGATGTGTCGCTGATCGTCAGCCCTTATCCGACCCCAAGGTATAATTCTATCCCAAAGTTGCACATCCAATAACACTTCAGGACCTTTAATAAAATAAAGTTTCGGTTCGATGTACGTCTTGACAAGATATAAGTCGTGTATCCAGCTCTCTGCAACGATCAGACAGTCGCTCTCCGTGGCTCGTTCAAAGTCCCTCATCCTTGACATGATGAAAGGCTTCGCCGCGCTTCGACAGAATACGACGATAGTTGAGTTGGGTAAACGAGTAGACAGTGATCCTCCAAGTTGCTATACAATAGAGTATTCAGGAGAGTTAGCTTCAGTTCAACGATTGTTTCCGATCTAGGCAGTGCACCTACCATAATCTTTGGGTGTAATGTATCTCTCGCAGAACCAGGTCCAACAACCCAGATCAATTTCCCTGTTAGGGGCTACGATAGAGGGTTTGTCTTCATGCGTCAGCTCTCAAAAGATCCTTTATAGCTGACAATCTAGTCTTACCTGATATATCTCTTTGTTTTGACTTCCCGAGCTCGAGATAGACTGTCGAGGTGTCGCCAGTGCTTGAAGCTGAGTAACTTCCAATGAATCTTCTTGAAGAGCGGCTTCACCGATGTTCATCGCAAAGCCATCTGACTTGGTAGGGCCTGACCATGATTTCGAGAACTGGTAGGAAGACTCGCGAACAGGTGAGATGGGAGTAGGATAACGATCGGCGACCATGTCTACTGGTAGCTGAGGAGGACAGGCAAATTTGTCACACGTCTAGCCAGCTGAGTTTGGAAGTGACTCGGAAGTATGCTCACCTGTCGGTCGATGGACCCATCACCGCCGTGACTAAACTTAGAAGGGATCTGTGCTGGAGCTGTATCTCTAATCTGACTTTGAGCAGCTTCTATGACTGTTCCGACTCTCGCGGTCAATTTTCTGAGAAGGGAAGCGACTTGATCAGGATGGATGTTGGATTTAAAATCGTCCAAACCATCGATCTCTTGATGCTTGACTCCAAAGCAAGACTCTCTGCGATTTTCGTTTCCACCTTGGTGAATCTCGGTCGAAGATCCTGATTCTCCATCTCTACAGCTCTGTACATCCTCAAGGCTTCGTTCTTTTACCCTTCTCCAAAAATCGTTATCGAAAAGATCCTTCTTCTCCACCAGATAGTCTTTCTCATCCAGCAATCTTTCAGCCTTGACACAATCTTCAACCCATCTATAGGTCAAGCATCTGACGCCTTTACCGTATAAGTTTTCCCCACGAATGTGGTCATTTTTCGTCACTGCTTCAAATCCCCTATTTGGTGGGTAGAAGACCACTTGCGTAGCCGAGGTCAGATTGTGAGATTTGAGCCCCCCATGAGACTGCGAACAAGAGCGACGTGTCAGATAGTGGCTTGTTGTGATGGAGTAAGGACATGAATTCGACTTTGTAGACCGCTGTGATGATCCCGCGGATTGATCAACTCACCATGAATAGATTCTCGAGGTATCTATGCTGGCCTGGTGCTCCCACTACCCAGATAATATGGTGTCGAAAGATACCCTTGGCGTTATTGTTATGGCGATTGAACCCTTGTGGAGTATTCGAGGAAGTAGACTGTAGGTCCTTTGCGCACATGTCAGCTCCATTCGTACGACAATGATAGCAGGTAGCGTTGAGACCGCAAAGGGGTCAAGGAGATGAGTTTAGAACTGGGAATGAGCCAGTCCAAAACACTCACCTTGATACAATCACCACTGTCTTTCTTGACTCTATCTTTCCACCCGTTGTCCTTCTCCCATCTACTTTCATCATTCTGACCAAAACCATCATCACCTCTCTTATGTTCCCAAGATCGATGGATATCGAGTCGTCGAGACAGATTGGGGCTATCTTGAGTTGCATGATTCTCCGGTCCAGATTTGTATACAGCATCGAGATCTTCCCTTGGAATAGCCCAAAACAGCTTCCTACTCTGTATCGCACCCTTCTCTACACTATCCCTAATACATTCAAACCTGATCACCTTCTCACCCTGCTCTCGGGGGAGTGATTCGGCGAATGATCTGGCGTATATCGGCTCGTAAGATACGATGATGAAGTTGCAAGAGGAGGGGTCGACGATGGTTCCACCGACTCGATCCTGCCATTTATAATAGGTAGTCAGCTATAACGTCTGAGGAAGGTTATCGAGATTGACGAGCACCATGTATAGGTGATCGTAGAAAAGGATCTCAAGAACTCCTTGGGGAAGAAGGAAAGAAGCGATTGCAGTAGGGGAAGGAATAGGGTTGATCAAGATTAACTTAACATTCTTCACTCACTCTTATATACCTCTCCACATTCATCCTTTCAACATCTCTACCGTGCACGTAGAATCTTTCATTTCTGAATAGCAATCTCCATTCGGTCCTATCTCTACATATTTGGGCCCGGCTTCCCCCTCTAGAACAGAATGATTGTCCAGTCGGAGGATCAATCCTAGGTTGGTATGCCATTGTACGATCTTGAAGTCCAGCTCCAGACTTTTATCGAGCGGACCTGAGTGAGTACTGAGATGTCAGATGTCAGATGTCAGACAAGTGAGGTGGGATGATATATTGGTATCAAATGCGATTGAGAAGGGATAGAAACACGTCTGATCCATGATCAACGATACGAGGTGTATGTGTATGAGTACTACCATGCATGCGTATATGTAACCTATGTCAGAGTGAAAATTTGAATGCGAAACACACAGTTGTCTGTGCGTTGTGTGTTGTGGTTGTGATGATAGTGGAGAATGGGTGTGAGGTGTTTAATCTTGTGCGATTTCTTAACCTTGTTCCCTCGGGGGACGACCGTGTCTCCCTCTCTTCACCTCCAGTATGGCTGGTCTACCGAAGTATAAGAGAAGGGATGAGTGGATTGGATGAATCTGCCCATGATGTCTAACTAAGCTTAGGGTGACTCAGTTTACGGTTCTTCCAGGAGTGAAGAGTCGACACACGTGCCTAAGGCTGTTGCTCGCGTCAAACCAGTAACATGTATATGCTTATTTGGTTGACGGCATTCTGGCAGCTCTCGTATCTTATCTTTGTCACAGATCGATGTGATGAATTGATGGCTCTGCAGGCTCTCGACGAAGAATTATATATTTTACATACATAGAATATCAATTTTCGTTTACAAGAGGATTACGTCGAGGAGGAGAGTGAAGAGGAAATGACGGATTGAGATTTTTACTGGATCGTCATTGACTCCGTTTATCAGTCTACTTTACAGTCTGCAAGAAATATACTTTCACAACCACAAGCCTGATTTCGCTTCAGGGGTTCAACTTCGTCTTCCTGGGTCTACCTGCACCACCATACTCTGGTAGTCCCGGTACAACTCTTCTAACCAAGGTAGCGTATCTTCTGTAGACCGCTTGCTGTTCAATCAACGCATTGCGGTCAGGCCGCATCCGCAAACCAAATGATTAGCGGGGAAACGACTCACCAGCCCATGACACGCAGTAAAAGCTCTGATACCACCTTTCGGAAGGCTGCCCGAATTTTTCATCTGTACCTTCAAGACGTGAATCAATCTCTCGTACTTTTCTTGATCGCATGGGTGGACTGCGTCGTGCTGGATTTTATGCCATTTTGGGTCCCTCCTGGTAAGATCACTAATGCCATTTACCTGCTTGCTGGATCAGCCGATGGTCAGGTGCCTTACAAGAGAGAGAACTAACTTTAACCTTCCTCTTTCTGCCGGCTCTACTTGCCTCGGTATAAGATGGATCTTCCTCTACGTTATCGTTCACCCCATCGCCAATGGTGGACAATGGGCTGGAAGATCGACTATCAAAATTCCTGAACTCCCCCTCCGTTTCCAGGGATTTACTTTCCGAATCTGTACAGCATATATCGAAATCGTCATCTTCATACTCTGTTGTGGCTGGGTGAGGGTGAAATAAGCTCTATGGACAATCTTGGATTTAGCGAATACGGTGCAGTATATCTGAACATGAGTGACTGAGGTAAAACACTTACTTGGTCTATAGCGACACTGCTCCCCTCCTCATCGACATCCGCTTGTACATTGTTCATATCCTTAGAATCGAATGTGACAGTCGCATCTTTGGATCTAAGGATACTAGTTGGCGATTCGACAGGTTGATTGGCTAAAAGCCTTTCAGGCGATTCAGGAGTGGCGTAGAACCTCGAAACATCTCTCTGCTGCATTCACAGCTTCACCTCAGTCCTGATCACATCTTCCGGAACGAACCTATATGACAACTCACCCTCTCCGAGTTCACACTTGTTGCCTCCGCCCTTCGACCACATACCGAGAAGTTGGGCTCCCGTCTCGATCGAAGAAGATTCCCATCTTTGGTCCTCGCCCAACATTGAAAGTCTTCCAAATCCTCATTCTCCACCACATATTCCTTTTCATTCAGCATTCTTCTCTTATAATGACAATCATGGATGAAACCTTCTGTCAAAATTATCTTTCCAGCCCTCCTCGATAGTTCGAAGTCCCCGAATAGCTGTCTCTCCCCGTACACAGTGACACCCAAATTTCCATCTTTGAACCCAAATAAGAATCTCGGATCGACAACAATAACCTTCGAGGCTTGTTGAATATTATCGCAACGCGTACCATCGCATTCCTGGTGGATTAACCAAACTTCGATCATCAGCATGAAATTTGGTTGACGTGCAATATCGACTCACTCTGATCTTCCTCTCGAGGTTACGCTTAGCAGGTATCGGCCCACTAACGTAGAATCCTATTCCCGCAAAGCAATTGCTGACTTGTCTGGGCATATCATACGATGACCTGCGCATGGTAGGTATACTGGGCTCCTACAGATTGGAAAAATTTCAGTCTTCAGTCCAGAAAAGAGCATGACGATACTCACACTATAACCCGATACCGCTCGATATGATTCTGATGCTCTCCTTGCTTCGGACCAGGAAGGCTCACCCTGTGGTGTGTGATACTGGGAGTTTGAAGTTGAAGACGAGGCGAAGCAATTCATAGATCCTGAATGGTGTTGATCTTGACTTTTACCTGGGGTACGGACGGCTTGATGTTTTCGAGGATCTCGAGGTATATCTTGAGAAGTGAGATCTGACCCTGGTGCGTGATGCTTTTCCGCCTTCTCCTTCTCTCTGGGTGTACCCCAATATCGATCCCTACTGACCCTTTGCCTCACGATCAAGCTGTCCATAACCCAGTCAAAGTGGATCAATCTTCTTGCACATACTGAATCTAATGTCTTGGCGAAACGTTTGATATCCGGATGACGAATCAGGATATAAGACGCTTCATCGAGAGGAACGAGAGTGCCACCTGCTCGATCCTGCGATAACAAGAGGACGACTTTCAATGTGATGATGTAGGAACACATCGGCTTGGTCTGGGAAATCGGGCATCTTTGATATACAGAATGACTCACTGCAATGAACCCCTTGACTTTCTCGAAGATGTCCAAACCATGTCCCTCACCTATCCTTTCCTTCTCCTTATCATTCGGGATAACATGAAACTTCTCTCCCTCAAATAGCTTCTTTCCTTCCTTGTCCACTGGAGGGGCATCGGGTTCAAATGTTTCGAGTACGGGTGGCTTATACCCTGGGGGATTATATGTATTGGACATCCTGTTGATCCGAATGTATGTATATCAGAAAGGGATAGATCAGACAGGAAAGAGGATAGAGGAAGGATCTCCTTTGATGATAGTATAGTCAATAGGAGATTTCGCGTCTACTATACTGGCGGGAGGAGGGCTAGGTGAGGTGGCAATAGCCGTCGACCGAGGATGAGGATGTTGACCTGACAGAGATGAGTAAAAGACGTGAGAATTGAAAACCAAGGTAGTTGGAGAAAAGTCTAGAAGATGATGTAGAAAGAAGAACAGCGTAGAGATTGGGTGATTCCGAAAACACCGCGACACTATCGTGTTCTCCTTCCCACTGTGTATGTGTGAGTATATGTGTGTTGGTATGTGCATTTCAGGGGGAGGGGTCAGTGCGTTGTGTGCATAAGAGTTGATCGTAGACTTATGAGTCTGTGCGTTGGCATATGATACTGTGAATTAGATCTTGGGTACATTCCCTGTTTTTTTACTCTATTCATTCTATTCACCTCTCGACAGCCTTTTCTCAGATGTCGAAAGAAGAGTCATTACCGATATGAGCTCAATAGTCACAGGTCAGCCCTTCTGGGTGGTGGGTCACGAGGAGGAGAAGAAGTCACAAATAGAAAAGAAAATCCGAGTTGATATGTATCAGTTTCTTTCCCTTCCTTCTGTGATCTACCACCTTGAGGTCATAGTTCGAGCAACTACAATTTACCGACCTCACAGGACAATGTCGGTTTGATCTTTCCAATCCTCCAAATGGCGATTACAATCATCGTCATCGAACCTGATATCAAAAGACATAAGAACAATCTCATTGCGGAAGCATTCAAAGCCATTGGCAACGGACCATCTTTCGAGCAACTGCATTGCACTTGCAGGAAAACTGGGTGAAAAGATGAGCGGAGAAAGGGCATATGGTCAATAAGAAGGGTTATCAGGTCAAGAAGCAGGATTTATGGAATGTAGCGTTTTGGAAAGGTATCGGGGCGATTGAGTAAAGATCTACTTATTTCGTTGAACAAATTCCTATTTGCTATTCCCCTTGGGCATACACCGTCGGACAGGCAGCTCTCTTGAGTGATGCAAGTCGAACCATCCGGATATTCTTGCTGCACCAAGAGACAAAGCTACGCTCGCAAATCGATATGCAGATGAAGATATCATCGATCTTACTGAAGAACCAGAGTCTGAAGATAAGGAAGAACAACCAGGTGTCAATACCAACGCGTTTCAGTGCTCTTGTATAGTGGTCAGTCACTCATCATCTGATACTGGCTTCTTACGCTTTGAGGAGGTGTGGCAGATTCAATCGAAAACGAAGGGACTCGATTCTGTATTACCTAGAGATCAAGCTGCATTCGATGATATCATCGAGATTTTGAAAGCACAAGCGAAAAGAGGATTTAGCAAGTTGTTAAAGGACCGACACCTTGTGAGTCTTGTATCATCACGTTGCATCTCATCGGAAGTTTGCAGAAATGACAATATATCGGCTGACCAGACTCTTCTTTTTGCGTTTGGATCTGCCTCGTAGTGGAGCACTTACCTCAAGTATATAGAAGTTGTCCGCGCATAAGTACTAGGACTGCGATGTCGAAGAAACGCATTCTAACAGTTCTGAGGTGTTGGATTTTGGCCGAAGACGTATATGTCACGCTCGTTGAATCTTGCATGCAGAGTATATAACCAAGAGAGACCCATCTAACGAAGGAGTTCCAAGGATTCTGAGGTCATGTATGTAAGGTATGCATGTCTCATATGACTTTAATTACATTCACAATCAACGTGTATGATATATGACAGGAAGACTTATCCTATAACGAAACAATCAAGTTATATACAGGACACTATACAAGTTGTTTCTCCAAAAACCCATTAAAAGGAACATCATATTGATATCAAAGATATAAGCTACATGAATTAAGAAAGTGTAGTGATGTTAGGACGAGTGATATAAGACAATAGATTTAAGATATAAGTTGAATATTCAAAAGAAGCAGAAAAGGAAAAGCAATGAAGTCGAAACCGAACGAACAATGTGAATGAATTTTGAGAATGGAGTGAAAGTAAATTATATTGTTATTTAATTGTTATACATTGTCCCCATGAGACCTATAACCACCGGTGTGTTTTATTTGAGTATGTTGATGGTTTCTCAAAAGTACTTGATCACTGCCCATCAAAAGTGATATCGACATCTCCCCAATTGCCAAGCAATATCACCTGATTATCGTTATCCGTATCGTCCGAGTCTGAATTTTGTAATTGACTGAGAGTCTGGTTGATCACAACTTTTTCACCTGCAGCTGTCCATTTCGTACTGGCCCAATAAGCAAACCCTGAGATCGTATCGGGAGAATGCTCTAACTCTTGCTGGGTATAACCCAGTATTGAAAATGTGGTATTGGCTTGAACCTCAATAGGCTCTATCAATACTTGTCGGACACGATTTTTGCCTGATGGGTCATATTGCGGGATAGACGCTGGCGAAGGTATGTTAATTTGACCCCAAGTGGTACTGGATATGAAAGGTCCAATGTAGTTAGGATGAAATTTGATGTTCATGTTACCTTGTTGGGTACCGATGACAGCTGATAGATCGATAGAGGGAGGCTGAGTTAAATACTTGACATCGACGTAGCCGGATGTAGTGAATAGATTGGTGACTATCATCGAGCGACGGTCATTAGCTTGTATGACAGATGTACCACTACTAGTTGAGTTGAGTAAAGCATGGACCTCGTCCTCAAACGCGTCGTCGTCGTCCTCCGATGTCCCGCTGGGATCGGCGGAAGGTAGAGCATATGGGGAACGCCGGAAGACTGTGTAGTCGGATGTGGCTGGGAGGACAGTGCTACTGTTGTTCGGGTCAGATAGGATGATATCGGACGCGATAGAACCGCTGATGGAAGACAATCATCAGTATGAATACGGTTGAACACAATGAAAGACCGATTTCAGTCCATATAGACGCTGGTATAAGCGGCCACTCACTCAGTCACATTGACAATCAAAGCCTCCGAAACATTCCAAGTACCCTTGACATCCCCAGAGAAAGCAACTACGGAACCTTTCGTGACTTGAGCATAATTCGCGTAAACTCCACCTCTACCGGTTTCCAGGTTGAGTAGATCAAAGGAAGCCACGTTGTTCAGTTTACCAAGACGCACTATCATATGTTCAGCATCGAGTGAGAAGGACGGTAGATTGGTAGGTGGGGTGTTGGCAGAGTACATTGAGGGTGGTAAACGGATAATGACGAGGTTGGTCGGTACCAAGTTGGGATTGAGCTTGAATGGATTGGTCATCTTCCCATCGGTTTCTCTTGGGCTCTGTCATAGATGGTTGTATGTTAGCTCCACCATTGAGAGACGCGGTTGAAATGGCAACAATAACCTCGAGATAGCTGTTGGAATGTGGGTTTACACAGCAAAGAGTTGCTTAAATATCATCAACTCACATATATTCCCACTCCTACACCATCCTCACCTCTCGTCATCTTACAGACCCTCATCATAGTAGACAGATCCTGACCTCCCGAATACCTCACCACCACATCTATCAGTATCTTTCCTTCTTCCCCACTTGTGATGACCGCCTGAGGATCATCTGAGCCTAAAAACTGTAAAGTTCCGCTTGAACCGAACCCCCTTGCGTTAACAAACAGATCCGATGGGGCGTTACCGGAAGATGAGAACGGGAAAGAGAAAGATGCCAGTGATACTGTGGATTGAGGGAAGGGGGTGAAGAGAGAAGTGAAGGGCGATGAAGTAAGGTTGAGGGGGGTGAAGTTATTGCATTCTGTAAGATTTCCGTCGGAGGATGATGGGGCGTCCTGCATGTATATCGTAGATTGTCAGTAATCGCATTGTAAGGGGATAGGAACTACTCACTCTTGATTCGATGTAAGTGAGGTTAAATGACCCGTTTCCCTGTAAGTGAAAGTAAGATCAGCGTGGTCTAAGTAGAGAGTCATGGGTACCCACAGCCCAGGCAGCTACTCTCTTTCCATCCGTATCCTGGTCCATCCACGGCCTTTGCCAAGGTGCTATCGGTGGCTTTGGCGTTGAGTTTTTGTTCATCCCTACCAAAAGCCCAACCACTAAACCGATCCCTATCAAGACCAAGACTACTATCACTTGTATCCATCTTTTCCATCTTTTCCACCACCTTTGAAACTTCGCAGGCGGTATTGGTAGACAGCCACATGCCCTTTTCTTGCCATTTCTCAGATTTGTGCTGGAACCTTCCCACAGTTTTGACGTCGATGCTATAGTAGATGGGTTGTCCCGATGGGTGAGATGAGGTAAGACCAGAGATGGCTGAGGAGTTAGAGAGGATGATGAGGATGCAAGTGAATGATGGTGTATCTGTCGGGGATGGGTAGGTAGATCATGGATAATTAATGCGGGGGGTCGTCTTGTAGCGTGACGATCCGAGAATATGTTATCATGATCATCTTCATGGTCGGTCAATATGGATCCACGCGAAGACCGCCGTCGCTCGTAGGGGGGCAACGACTCGCCATCCCATCTTGAGGTGACCTCATCGAATTCTGATGGTGCTTCTACCAAGGAATGTGTTGAGGCTGAAGGATCGAATATCCTGGGGTCTTTCTCTGGGTCAGGTGGGATGATCATGATGGGGGGTTGACCGGATAATAGGAATGCGATGGGATGCTTTACGCGTTGAAGGGGAAAGAAGAATGGTTGCTATGAGAAGACGATGTTGAAATTGATGTCGATCGAGGTGTTTGCTATTGATGATGAAGAGTGGTGTACCAAGACATCATCTATTTTTGCCAAGCTGACAAGCTGATATGGATTGAAGTAGGAGAGGTTGAGTCGCGGAGAGGGGAGAGAGGGAGGAGGGGAAACCGGGGAGAGACAAAGGTAATCTATGTCGATTTTACAGTTGTAGTCTTCGCTTCTGATTGAGTTGAATCCAGCAGACTATCTATGTGACCGTAGGTGAAAGTAGCATGTGTCAATGAATGGTATGTATATGTGTGTATGTTTTCGATGGTTGATTACACGATGAAGATGGTGGATATGAGGATGGGAGCTGTGTCTCAAAGTGAAAGAATGTTGGTGGTGGCATCATGCTGAAAGAGGAAAATTAAGGGAAACTGGCAACCGCGCCTAATCATTGTGAGAGTGAGACACCCTTGTCACTCGTGTGCCTAACTGAGTGAAAGTGGCAAATCATCCTATTGATGGTCTGTGCGCATTTATGGATGATGAACAAGCAAAGTAATGTGATGAAGTAGGATGAGAGTTAGAGTGGGAGAGTACAGAGGAAGGGTAGGTGGGAAAGGAGTGGGGAAGACGGTATGGTCATCATTCCCTACATCCTTCTCCTTCTTCCCTCTTTCCTTCTTCTCGTGTCTTTGAACCTATCTCTCATCTCCCTTCCGTCCATCTCAGACGTCAGCTTACTCACCGTGTCGTACTGACACACACATCAATACTCATCATTCGAGATGGATCTTCTGGACTATGGGACTTCTTCCTCTTCTCGAGGTTCATCCTCTTTCAACGGGCCCGGTGGCGACTATGATCCATCAAACAATGACCAGCTGTTCTTCAATATGCTCTTCTTCAACCAGACTTTTTGGATAGTCGGTAATCCCCATAAGGCAGAAATTATGAGAGTCAACATTGTAGTGGGTATATACTTTCGTCTTCTTGTACCACACAGGCGATGCTGAACTAACCAACGTATGTTGAAGAACGGTGGAACAATGTCCTCATTGATCACACTCGCCAGCCGAGTGATCTTCCTCAAACCAGACGGTCTCACCGAAGCTCTCAAAGCAGCTCACGATCTTAAAGCAATCATTCAATCTCATCAATCTGATGGCGCCGGCTTACCACTAGCTGAAGGTTGGATTAACGATAGCTTGTTCCTGGCAAGACCAATCGAGACCAAACCTTATTTGATCAATGAGCAGAATTTATTCGTCGATGGGTTCTGGTCCGGTGTAGGTGTAGGAAGGGAAAGACAGAATGCTTCCTCTTCTTTGAAGAAGGTAAGTTTCTTGATGTTACCCTATTCCCCAATTGTGACCGAGGGGTGTGATGTGGCGGTGACTGAGGGTGAATAACCATCTGTACAGAAACGATCCAAAAGGCAAAAGACAGTACATTTTCCAATCTCACCTACCTCAAATGAGCCAATATCACTGGGTCCTTCTTTGTATTCAACTCCCACTGGACTATCACCTACAGCATGTTCTCAATCCCATATCGATGATCTTATACAACTTGACGATCCATGTCCCACGAATCTCAACAAAGAGGACAAAGAAAGTGAACCTAAGATCAACCCCGAAGACGTCTATAGAAACGCTGCAAGTCAAAATACCAATACGTTCCTTGTTTGTCCGAAGCCAGGTGATATAATCACTCCGCCGATCCACAAGGAGTCACCCGCTTTGGTGTCTCAATCTTCCCATATGGCTCAACAAACTCGATCCGCCACTCACAGTCAGAATCAGGACGGACCTGTTAGAACCACTGGAAACAAATATATTACTCCCACCGGTCCTATCCATCTCGGTCAAACCAACCAGGAAGCCACTCAATATGATACTAGTACACCTTCAATCATCGGACAACTCTCGTCATCCTCTCAGGCTTCAGAAACGTTCCAGGACGACGGACCTTCCTCTGCGTCAGGGCAAGCCAATCAGGGAGACAATGATCAAGATTGTCGCTCTCATCCTCATCCTTCTCCCAGCGAGAAGGAGCAATTCCCAAAAACTCAGATGAATATTGAGAGAATGAAAGATCCGGATTATGTTGAGTCTGCACCAGAACCTGAATTGCATATGGAGGAGGATAAACAGCAAAAGGTGAGTATCACTGAACCACATCGATTCCAGTCAAAACGAGATGACTGATTGAGGTTGAATTCGAAATGGTAGGTCGCATCTGGATCCATATCCAAGTCAGCTGAATATAATCGAAGATGGCGTAATCAAACGACCGTCCAACCTCAAGACACCGTAGCTTATCGAGCTCTGGTGGAAGACCTGAAGAGTAGAGTGGCAGGAGAAGGGTTTCCGAAAGGCGGGATGAAGGCTTATTTGATCGGAAGGGGTATTGTAAGTCGACACCAGCATATCTTTCTCTCACCGTAGTCAGATGGTCCATTCGGTTTATAAACAGTACTTATGTTGATGTGTATGAGGTGTATTGTAGCATTCCCTTTACACCAAATACGGTGCACTTATCCGCCAACAAGTTCCTGGTTTACCCAACTCCCGAGCGAACTTTAAGAAGAACGCTGAAAGTGCTGTTAATCCCAAATGGCAGAAATTCATTGACGAGCAAAACGCAAAGACAGAAGTGGAGAAATAGGTGAAGTAAGGTGCAACAAACAAAATGATTTGAGCGTAAAGAAATGGGTAGTACTCAGTCGTGGGTCCGTTGAAAATCCATTTAGATCATCCGACAAAGTATCATCTTCAGTTGTAGAAAAAATCATGTTTGATTAGCATACTCGTCAATTGCCCGTGTTGGACAACCTGAATGTCAGTATGGAACGATCAATCACATCAGCTTTGTCCATTAAATCTCTTGACAGTCTTGCGATCGTATATATTCTGTCATGAATTCATTACATACATGAAATGTGATAGTTGCACACAATGGGATAATCGTACAAAATACTCTACATAATGGTGTTCACATTCAGGAGTTGATCTCTGATGATAATCTCTTCACTCAAATTAACATATCTCCAACTTCATCTTCTGATCCTACGCGATCACGTCCATTTTCCAGTCTCACATTCATATTGATGTCATCATCATTATCATCGTCAAGTTCATCAACCTCTTCTTCCTCATCATTGTTGGTCTTTGTATCTTTTCGAAATTGAGATGATTTTGATTGAGAGTGACGTGGTTGCACTGATAATTCCGTGTTGATCTTTCGATCTTTCGATAAACCTATCTCCGCGTACATGAGTTAGCTACCATGTCCACGATGAGAGTGATATCACCGATTACATGGGGGATGGGAGGTTTGATAGGTCCATGACTTACTCTGCAAGACAATATCTTTCTTAGATCTCTCCGCAAGGGGTTTGAACAAGAATACCGTCCAGTCATCGTCATCAACCTCTATCATAACGTCCTTACTATCAATCTGACTGTTCTTGTCTGGATTCACAGCATTATTGTCTTACATATCCGGGGTTAATCTTAATTTGACGGTATTAGCGCTGGGGAAGGTCGGAGGATTCAGTTGAGGAGGAGCTTGAGGTCGATTGTGAGTTGGATGACTCACTGGATATGGCTGGGGTAAAGGTGGATTTATGGTCTGAGGTAAAACGGGAGGATATTGGGGCTGATGTTGGTGGATCAGAAGGGGTGGTGGTTGGGTGAAGAATTGAGTTGGACCTGGAACATTGTTATGGTGCATTTGAGGTTGAGTTGGTGGTAGTTGATATAGTTGACCATTATGTTGATACTGATGTTGCTGATGTTGCTGATGTTGCTGATGATGCTGATGTTGCATAATTGGTACCGGTGACACCTCGGCATTATAACCCATTCCTGACTGTATTTGCGGTTGAGCTTGAATTGTCCTACTTTGATCTAGAGGTCTCCATTCTAACCCTTCGATGGTATAATGAGGTTTTCCAATCATCCTCACGCCTACCTCCTGATATAGCTTTATAATTAATTTGATCAACTGTGATCCATCCATCAATGGTGTATCGGTCGGATAGAGGTGAGAATCGGGATGAGATGATAATGTATCGAAGAATGCCTTGTACGCTTGGTAGATGGTCAACTGGGAGATGGAGGACGGTGCTCGAGGGGTTACAACAGGTCGAGGTCGGAAGGTTAATTCGATCCTGTGCAGGAGGGTTTGATATGGTCAGCACAGCAAATGATTGGCGAGATGGTGAGATGAGGTGTGAGATCGTTATCACATATGCAAACAGAAGGGTAGGCATGTTCGAGTACCCAGGATGTCCACTGTAGTGATATGTGTATAGAGGAGTGACGATCAATGTTGGAGTATCCACTCACCACAAAATAGCTCTCTGAGGTTCTTTGATGCTTCTCAACACATGTAAGTTCGTCCTGATCGCTGCCAGCTGCTCATCCGAAAGAAATTTCTGTCTAACCTCTCCGGAGACCGCTCGGCGAATCTCTGGCTGGGGCTCAGGCTGGCGTTGAGGTCGGATGATGGCTGATTGGCCGTGTTGAGGAGGTGCAGTATCTCTTCGGTGGTTTGATAATTTTTGCTTGGCTTTGAGAAGGTCTTTTTGCTAGAATGACGGCATTGAGATGAGCGGATGTCCAAGTCAAGTATCGACTTTGCTCCTCAAAAGAGGCGATTGGGTCATATCACTCACCATCTGCTGGCCTAACTCCTTCCACCTTCTGGCTTCTATCTCCGGCGCGGCACATCTCGTACACACATTTGACTAGATTAGATATATACAAATGGTAAGTACGAACTAACTCCTGCCTTCACGAACTTGTCATACAAAGATACCCAGTGGGACTGTCCTTCGACGTGAGGATCAGGACACGCCATGTGCACTCACGGTATGATGTACAATCTCCACATCAAAAGTGACCCAAGGCCAGCACTTCCCACATGACATACACTGTCTGGAATCTTGGGGAGTGAGGGTTCTGTCTTTGGGCTGATCTGGTTTATGATGAATCACTTTTGACATTTTGAGCGCGATCTTAGGACGAAATCGGCGATCATAGGTGCAGAAGGACGTCTCTCTCCCAAGGACAGAATAGGCAGCTTGAGACGAGGGGACTAATGAAGGTAATAGAAGCCATCGCTGAAGGAAGAGGAAAAGAAGGAAAGAAATCAAGTTGGTTGACGCGTAAATGTTGAATCTCAAAATCAATGTCGAGGGATCAGTGGCGTACAAGTGGCATTCACCCCATCATATGAAATCATTGCTGGTACTCGTGGACAGATATATATTATATATATATGCATGATCGATAGACTGTTGTAAAGATGTACACAAGATAACTATTGTGGTTCAGTGGCCTTCCCATCCACTCCACTGATCACCGCACTCTTAGCCAAAGAAGATTCCAGATCTGGTAATCTATCATTCTCGGTACTGTTCTTCTCGTTAACAGACTTGGGTGCACCTTCTTCCTCTTCTACCACGTCGTCTTGTTGGTATTTAGGTATAGACCATGTTCTGAGTAACACCAAAATGATAGGAATGGATACAATCCATATGGCGAAGAAGGCGGTGGTCACTTTATAACCTGCTTTGTAGTGTGGCGCTTGAGATGCCGGGAAGATGACTAGACGACAATTGCAGAATTGTCAGCATCTGCTCTCGATGAATTGCGAGTCATTCTCACGATTTGGTGCCCATGCGTTTATAGTGTAGGCAGCAGTATTCAAAAACCCAATGGTGATAGCTCTGGCTTCACCTGAACTAGCCATGATCTCGTTCACCCAAGCTAACATGATTGCTCCGATAGGCGTAGCAGTGAAATTTAAGAAGAAGCCAGCGAATTTGGTAGAGTTCTTAGCAGGCCATACCGATAGCTGATGAGGAGTGATCGTCAGAGTTAGCTGTCGGGACGGAGAACATTGAAGTGTGGATAACGGTTGGTACTTACGATGATGTTACCGACCAACGGAGGGAAACCACCTATGAAACATATGGGCCAACGGGTGCCCAGAGCATCACTGGACCAAGCATATACCAGTGACATGACAATCGACAATGCGTAACCTCCCTATGTAGTATTTGCGAATCAGCATTGAACATAGTGATGCACAATAGAAAGGCGGAGCTTACGGTAGGAATAACATTGATAGCTGTGACATCACCTTTCCAAGGGGGAGTAGCCTTCAACCACAAATTCATGTATGCATATGATCCAAGTCCGACTACGAAGCAGGTGTAGGGGATGAAGAAAGTCCACTGTTGTACCATAAATCATGCATATCAGCAAGGAGCAAAAAACAACAAGCAAATGCGGCGAATTTCACTCACGGGAATCCAAGAGGTCATAATCTTTTTAAAGATGTCCAAAGTGAATCCTTTGGTGGGAGCTCTTTTATACCTCTCCATTCTGGCTATAGCCATCTTGATATCTTGATCTCTGAGGTACCATCTTGCTCTAGGGTTAGGTCTCGTAGGGATGTCCGGAATCAGAAAGTATCCCTAATATACGAAGGGCCAGGTTAGCTTTTTTTTTCTTTTTCGTTGTCCGACCGACAAGTCATTCCTCCTCTGTTGTCACCTCAAAGACACTCACGGCGATCGCAATGGGCATACAGATGACGCCGTCCATAAGCATCAAGTATTGCCATCCTTTATAGCCGCCCACCCCGTCGAGTCCGGAGTGCACTGCCGCTTGAAGGTATCCCGAAAACATTGTTCCGACCGACGAAGTAGCTTGGAACATCACCACTGCCACATCGATTGAGATGATTCAGCATACACCAAGGCTCACGGGTACACGGAGTGCTTACCTCGTTTGCCCAGCTCCGCTGGACCGTACCATGATCCTAGTACCCACAGCATACCGGGATAAGCGGAAGCTTCCAACAAGCCGATGATAAATCGGAGTCCGTATAAGGTGTGAACGTTTTTGGCCGCTGCACAAGACATGACTAAAGCTGTCCAGATCACTTCACCTAATGTACGATGGAAAGGTAATCAGCCTTGCTCAACAGGGCTGTTTCAAGGCGGCAGATAAGGGAGCTGAAATGGCGAATGAGACTCACAGGTAGGTAACCAAATCGAAGGTGAAATTTTGACGGTAGCGAGAGTACCCGGAAATTGACTATGAGATGCCTGAGTTAGTTACCTTTGACATGACATTGCTTGGGGGGGATTGATGGAATAGTTTCAGTTTCAGTCTGAACGTACCCAATGACATAGCCGACGGTGAACATGGTTAACAGAGTGTTGTACTCATTTCCTTTAAAGTTCAGATCCTCTTTCATCCCACTCGCATACGCATTTGCGATATTTGCTTGACTTAGGTATCTAGCAAAATTCATGAGCGCATCAGTCTCGCCTATCGCTTAGATAGACAGTTGTCTGTCTAAGTGGTGGTGCATCACTTACTTGACGAAATAACCCAACATCGCAATGGTCATCAGACCACAATCCAATCGTCTTACGAAAGCTCTCTCTTCTGGATCTTGAATATCATCCCAGATTATTCTCCTGATCTTGCCCCATAAAGTCCTTTTGGGTGTTGCTTCCAACGGTTGGTCGGGATAGTATGGGTCGCTCATTGTGCCGAGCTATTTGCATTGACTGGCTGGATTCAATTGGAAAACGACGTATATATGATTGAAGAGATGAGAGGCAAAGTCATGGGTAAAAGATCGCTCAAATCATTTTTATCGATCCTTGATATAAAATCGGATGACCGCTAACTGATAAAGAACTTACAAAAACACATTATCTTAAAATTGGTAACTCACTGATAACGCCATCGATAATGCATCTACGATTTGCAACTATTTTCCCACCCGAAGTATCACAATGAGTCCGATGCTGGTCGGCGAGATGCATTAGCCCATACGATATCGTACTCTGCGGATATTGGGCATTACCAAATTCGCGAAAACGCTCCTGCAACATAAACTGACAAAAACAAAAAACTGGTTCCAGCCGATCTGACTGATCGGGTAAATCTTTTTCCTCCATATTTCTTCTTCGGGTGGGTTTCGTACCTGATTTTGTGTCCTGTATTTTCCAATTATTCATGGAAATTCCCATTGTTGCATCTGAGTTCCCGAAGTGACCCGCAATGATGTGCTCAAAGTATCCCGGAGTGACCCTCTCTGAGCGTTTATCGCATTATCATTGCTTAGGTGATCAACTATCCACCAGCATGCAACCAGGAGAGCTCATCAGGCACTCCGTTACTGCTGAGCATCAGTAACTTCGGGTCGGTGATGTATCTTGCTTGGTCAACTATCAGCTAAATAATTTTCTGTATGAGTAACATCCGTTTGGTTGGGTTTGCTGCTTATACAAATATAGATAACCCATCATTGTACTCACCTCGCTTCTCAGACATCCTGAAGTCACACAACACCCGAATCCAGTGACAGGCTATCAATATGGCTATCGAACCGGCGCCTCAACCAGTTAGTGAAGGCGTTCGAGTAGCAATTGACCGAGGAGGAAGTACGTCCTGCCCTTCACACCTTGACTCATGGTTGTACGCTGATAACAATCGTAGCTTTTTGTGATGTATGGGCTTTCATCCCTAATCACCTTTACAGCCCACCTATACCACTTGAACTTCTCGGAAACGCAGACATCATACCTGGAGATGAACAGGATGGAGGGGTCCAAGTGACTTTCAAGCTTTTAAGTGTCGATCCGGCAAATTACGACGATGCGCCTAGTGAAGGTATCAGGAGGTTATTGCAGATTGTGAAGAAGGAGAAGGTACCAAGAGGGGAATTGTATGATACTTCTCTGATAGGCGAGTCCCCGCAGTATGGTCGTGGTTCGGGAGTCTAGTGCTCACCGTCCGCTTGCCTTGCCATATACAGAGTCGGTGCGAATGGGTACCACTGTCGCGACAAACGCTTTATTGGAGAAGAAAGGAGAGCCTTTCGGCTTGATACTTACCGAGGGATTCAAGGACATGATTGAGATAGGCGATCAGACTCGACCGGATCTCTTCGACTTATCGATCTCCGGAAAAGTGAAGATGCTGTATAAGCCTGAAGACGTCGTTCAGGCGAGAGAAAGGGTGACCCTAGAAGGTTGGTCATTAGACCAGAATGCTCCTGCCGCGGAAGAGTTAATTGAGAGAGCTAAGCAAGCGGGAGACGTAGATGTGGTCATGGGGGTCAGTGGGGAAGCTGTAAGGATATTGAAACCCTTAGGTGAGACTTTTATCCCCTATCATACCTGCCGAGGATCTGTGCGCTTCCGAGTAGTCTCGATGGCAAGGTGCCCGGTATCTCGAGCTGATCATGATTTCCTGCAGATGTCGAACAAATAACGTCTGATCTTCAAAACCTGTATGATCGAGGTCTCAGAGCCTTGGCGATCTGTCTCTTACATTCCTACACGTATCCTCATCATGAGAGACAGATTGGTGAAATTGCCGATAAGATCGGTTTCACCCAGATATCACTCTCATCCGACCTCTCTCCTGCTATCAAAGTGCTTCCTAGAGGAAACTCGGCGGTCATCGATGCCTATTTATCTCCTGTACTGAGAGCATACGTTGATGGCTTCAATAGTCATTTTGAGGGGAAGAAGGCAGGTAAAAGAAGTGAATTCATGAAATCGGATGGTGGATTGGTCTCTTCTGATAAGTTAGTGCATCCGTTCTCCATGTGGCCGAAGGTCTTCGTTTGTCTACCACTCAGGGCTTCCTCCAAGCCAAGGCAATCGCTAACACCTTTTCTACAGGTTCTCAGGACTTAGAGCGGTATTATCAGGACCAGCAGGTGGATTTGTCGGATCAGCACTGACAGCCTATAGTCAAACACGCGCTAGACCAGTAGTAGGGTTCGATATGGGTGGAACCTCGACGGATGTTTCGAGGTTCTCAGGAGAATTTGAGTTGACTTTCGAAAGTGTCGTTGCTGGGGTGCCCATTGCGTGTCCGCAACTGTCGATCGAGACAGTTGCTGCCGGTGGTGGATCAAAGTTGACCTATAAGAACGGGATGTTTGTGGTTGGTCCTGAAAGTGTCGGTGCTCAGTAAGTACTGCTGTTTCTACTACATTCGAGCAGCTTGGATTCAGTGATGCTGATCGTCTTCGCCGTCTTCTAGTCCCGGCCCGGCTTGTTACAGAAAAGGCGGAGATTTAGCCATTACCGATGCTAATTTGATTCTTGGACGACTCATTCCATCCCAATTCCCTCGGATATTTGGTCCAAATGCAGACGAACCATTGGATTTGCAAGCCTCACGAACTAAATTCGAAGCGCTCACAATGGAAATCAACGCTTCTAGATCTGGTAAGACCCCCTATACTGTTGAACAAGTAGCTGCTGGATTCATCAAGGTAGCGAATGAGGGGATGAGTAGACCAATGAGGCAGATTACGGAGCAGAGAGGTTTCGCCATGTCTTCCCATGATCTATGTTGTTTCGGAGGGTGAGTGATTAGAATGTTCCTTGTCGCCTTCTCTTCCTATTACATGGTACTGATCTACAACCACTGATCTAGTGCTGGAGGTCAACATGCTTGTGCTATCGCAGCGGGTTTGGGCATCGAAACGGTTGTGGTACCCCGATTCTCGTCCATTCTCTCAGCTTACGGTATTGCCTGCGCCTCTTTATCTGCCGAAGCTGCTTCACCACTATCAGCGGAAGTGGTCGAGGATTTCGAACAGTCTAAGACATATTCGGAGGCTTCCAGGAGGATTGAGTCTCTGAAATCAGACGTACTTAGACAATTGCAGGAACAAGGGGCTAAGCAAGACGAAGTCGATTTCACAGTCGCCATCGCTGTACAATACGATGGCGCGGACACCATATTGCAGATACCATTCACCCCATCTCTAAAGAATGACTTCATCGAGGCTCATCTCAGAGAAACCTCTTTCTCCTCGAACAGAAAGGTATTGATGTCAAACATACGTGTCCGAGGTATCGGAAAAACCTTCAATGTAACACCAACGGATTATGCTGTCGCTTTGCAGCAAGTAGTTTCGCTATCAGAGACATCGTCAAAAGTAGTCAAACCCTCTACCTTCAATCAAGCTTACTTCGATACCTCTTCAGGCGTACAAGGATTCCAAACTCCAGTGTACATTCTGAGTCAAGTACCCGTCAACAGCCAGATCAGTGGGCCTGCCATCATCGTCGACTCCACGCAAACTATCGTGGTTGAGCCCTCCGCCCGAGCAGTTGTACTGAAAGAACACGTCATAATTCAACTGGAAGACTCGACATCGACTTCGAGGAAGGAGGAAGGGGAACTGTCAACCGACCCAATTATGTTGGCTGTTTTCGCCAATCGATTCATGTCCATAGCTGAACAGATGGGCCATACACTACAACGAACCTCTGTCTCAGTATCTATCAAAGAAAGATTGGATTTCTCCTGTTCCATCCATGGTACCGACGGTGCTCTGGTCGCCAACGCACCTCACATACCAGTTCATCTCGGTAGTATGCAGTACGCCGTTCAAGCACAGCATAATCACTGGCTGGGTAAATTGAAACCTGGTGATGTCCTGTTAACCAATCATCCTCAGTGGGGAGGTACTCATCTACCAGATCTAACCACTGTCACTCCGGTCTTTGAGCCTGGAAGTGATACCAAGGTACTGTTCTACGTGGCTAGCAGAGGACACCATAGTGATATGTGCGTAAGATCTTCCGTCCGCTTGGCTTCCGGGAGCTATAACTAACCTTCCTTCCATTCTGTAGTGGTGGCACAGGTGTGACGTCGATGAACCCGATCGCCAAAGAGCTATGGGAAGAAGGTGTGATCATTGATACTTTCAAGCTCGTCTCGCAAGGCACATTCAACGAAGAAGGCGTCAGAGATTTATTCGGAAAAGTTGCCGAAAGGCCAGGATGTAGTGCTACTCGACGGATCGATCATAACATCACGGATTTGCAAGCCGCTATTTCCGCGAACGTAAGAGGTATAAAACTGGTCAACAAGCTATTCGAGGAATTTGGCACGAAGACTGTCTTATTCTACATGAAGGAGATCCAAATCATCGCTAGAGAGACTATCAAGGATTTCTTGAGGAACACCTTTGATAAATTTGAGGGTAAACCGCTCAGGGCTAGCGATTATGTGAGTGGTTAAGCTCTTGATTAATGGAAGTCTAAGCCTGATATCGGGTATGACACATCGCAGATGGACGATGGTACAGAGATCAAGCTGGAAGTAAGAATCAACAGAGAGGAAGGTACCGCCGAATTCGACTGGAACGGCACAGGACCACAAGGTGAGTGACATCCTCATTATTGATTTCGACACTCCAACTATCCAGAATAGCGCTGATCGGACACATCCTTTTCATTGCAGTCTTGGGCAATTGCAATATGCCTGTCGCCTTGACATACGCAGCTATCATCTACTGCTTGCGATCCATGATATCTCGTAAGCCTGACGTTTTTTTTTTTTGACTTTGTCACCCTTTGTGGATTCTAACGAAGATTGCACGTCTTACAGCCGAGATCCCTATGCCATTGAACCAAGGTGTCCTAGACCCTATCACCAACATCGTCCCAATCGGATCCTATATCAACCCAACTGGTGTGGTCGCGATCTCCGGATCAACTCTCGCTTCTCAGCGATTAGTTGACATTATCTTGCAAGCCTTCAAGGCTGCAGCATGCTCTCAGGGGTGTGCATCTTCCACTGGATTCGGTAAGTAGATGACACGCTGTGCCTTGCCTGGTCCTTGCTAACTGACTGATTAAATACAGGGTCTGGAGGAAAAGATGCATCTGGCAAAGTGACACCTGGATTCTCGTATGGTGAATCGCTCGGTGGTGGAAGTGGTGCAGGACCGTCATGGAATGGCGCAAACTGTGTACATGTTGTAAGTTTTATGTCCGTCACTTACAAAAATATGAATCCATAAAGGCTCATACTGATTTCTCTCCAACTGCTAGCACTGCACGAACACTAGGTTGACCGACACGGAGATCTTCGAACAGCGATGTCCTATGTTATTGGTCGAGTCTGCCATTCGTCGTGACTCGGGCGGTAACGGCAAGTACAGGGGCGGTGACGGAATGTCGAAACTCTTCGAAGCTAGGATGCCATTGAACTTTTCAATCGTCTCTCAGAGGAGAGTATTCCATCCGAGAGGTATGGAGGGAGGTGCAGATGGTCAGAGAGGTAAAAATACCGTGTACAGACTGAATAAACGTTTAGATATAGATGAGAACCCTCAGGGATATACGGAAATAGGAGTGGGCAGCAATGGTATCGCCAAGCTGAACAGCGGGGATAGAGTTAGGATCGAAACTCCCGGGGGAGGTGGCTGGGGCTCACTGGAAGGACAATAGCAATTCAGTGTGGAGCAATCACCGTCGGCCATATGACCTTGGACAATGCATGTACGTGTAGATATACTTTCATGTATCGGAAGTTATATAGCCTAAATACCGCCTATACGTTACGATCCCGATGCCTATCGATGTCTGTGACCTCCCGAACTAACGTCACACAAGCCTGTCTGGAGCTGTGGCAAGAGATAGGCCCTGACACAGGTCTCCCCCTGCTTCTCCGGCCAGACAAAGAAACCTCTGGTGTGTGAAGCCCACACTATATGATTGACTTGCCCTTTTGTGTGACCTACCTGACTCATCTGTCACGGTTCGGCATACTGTCCAGCCCAAAGCGGTGCAATTGCGGAGGATTCATGAGAGCACAGAGCCTAGTTATGACCTATGGTACATAGGAAGAAGGCATTGTTCAAGTCCGCTTAAAACATGTGGATCTACCGGTGAGATATGGTTAAATATCGAGCGGATTTTAGTTTCGGCTCGAAAACGATGTTCTCAAGAAGGATGAGACCGAAAGCCCGATCGGGCACTACATGCATCTCCATTCTCGTCACCACACCCAACGATCCACCAGCACTGTCGTGCACATGTCGAGCTAAGGGCCCCGCTATGCATACCAGCCCCACTGTAAGTCTGCGGCCCCATGTGGTAATTGGGGTCCGACAGGTGATCCGGTGTTATAACTCCGGAACCATCATCGTTCCGGGAAACATGACTGCCAGTCAACCTTCACCTTTCTACGCTGTTCGTCTTTTTGGGCTTCAACACATACATACATATATATATACATGTATGCACGAGTTATTTTGAGAAGGTGAGCTCCACTTCTTCCTTGGAACAGCACGTTTACTCAGTCAATATGTCACCTGTAGCTACTCAACACCTTGATGCCTCACACGGCACTACACTCATCAAAGACCCTCACGTATCGGGCAAAGCGTCCACTCCCGATACCGAAAAGCTGGTCATCAATACCATAAGATGTCTCGGTGCCGATCTGTGCCAACAGGTGCGTGGTCCCCATACTTCGCCCAAGAAGTGGATTTCGCTAATCACTAGGACGAGTAGTACAAGGGTGGGCATCCCGGGACAGTGATGGGTGCCGCTGCTATTGCTACTGCTCTTTGGCGATACAGTATGAGGTACAACCCTGTTAATCCAGATTGGATCAACCGAGATCGTGAGTAGCTGCTATCGCCCACCGGTTGCGCCCATAACGGCCATCCTGACGTATCACGTCTGACAGGGTTCGTTCTTTCCGCTGGACACGCATGTCTCCTTCAATACATTCTGCTTCATCTATCCGGATATCCTACCTGGACCCTCGACCAAATCAAGAAATATCATGCCCCAACTATGGATGGTATAGCCGCCGGTCATCCCGAAATCGAATATCCAGGTATTGAACTGACCACCGGTCTGTTGGGTCAAGGTATCGCCAATGCCGTTGGTCTTGCCATAGCGAACAAGAATATGGCCGCCACCTACAACAAGGACGGTTACCCAATCATAGATAACAAGGTTTGGTGTTTCACTGGAGATGGATGTTTGCAAGAAGGTATTGGACAGGAAGGTGTGTTGTCTTTTTCCCTCTTGCGATTTGTAGCCTCGCTCATGAAACCTTTATAGCGATCTCCATGGCTGGTCATTGGGGTCTTGACAACCTTATCCTTGTATACGACAACAACTCAGTCACTGTTGATGGTACCATTGACATCTGTTTTACCGATGATACTTCTGCCAAACTAAGATCTATGGGATGGCACATTCTGGAGGTCGATGATGGGTCTAATAACCTGGCAGCTATCGTCGAAGCCTTTGATCAAGCTAAATCTTTCACCGGTAAACCCGTATTCATCAACATCAAGACGGTCATTGGTATCGGATCAGCCAATCAAGGTAGTGGGAAGGTACACGGAGCCGCATTAGGTGAGGACGATGTTGCCAACGTCAAGAAAGCTCTCGGTTTCGATCCTAAGGAGAAATTTGTCGTGGCCCCATCGGTTTACGATTACTTCAAGGAGTCAAAGGCTAGAGGCGAGAAGGACGAGAAGGAATGGAACGAGCTTTTCAGAAAATATACTGAAGCTTATCCAGCTGAAGCCAAAGAATTCCAAAGAAGATTAGCAGGTGAACTACTTGAAGGTTGGGAAAGCAATCTACCTCTCAAGGCTTCTCTACCACAAGACCCAAAAGCCACGAGACAATCTAGTGGAATCATGCTCCGATCGGTCGTACCTCATGATAATTCTTTCTTGGTCGGGAGTGCCGATCTGTGTGAATCAACCTTTGTCAACTGGGATAAAATGGTGGAATTCCAAAACCCCAAATCTAGTTATGGCGATTATTCTGGTCGTCAAATTAGATACGGTATCAGAGAACACGCCATGGTAGGTGTAGCAAATGGTCTGGCTGCATGGCATAAAGGGGCGATTGTACCGTAAGTTGCCCTCATCGCCACGCACATGCAGAAATTTAACGATTTGATCTTTTTGCAGTATCATGTCCAGTTACTTCATTTTCTGGTTATACGCCGCTCCATCCTTGCGTATGGCCGCTTTAATGAAGCTCCGATTCATCGCCATTGCGACACACGATTCCATTGGTGTCGGGGAGGATGGGCCAACCCATCAACCTGTGGCTTTCCCACTTTTCCTGAGGGCTCTGCCCAATTTCAACTACATCCGACCTGCAGATGCTGAAGAAGTTGCAGGAGCATGGATTTTAGCCTTGAAAGATTCCCAACACCCTAGTTTACTTTCGCTTACTCGACAACCTGTACCTCTCTTGGCTGGTACCGATCGAACTCAGGTCCAGTTTGGTGCTTATATCGTTCACGGCGATGCCCGTGAAGTACCTGACATCACTCTTGTCGCCACTGGTTCGGAAGTCGCTCGAGCTGTCGACACCGCCAAGCTGCTTTCTGACTACAAAGTCAGAGTTGTGTCGATGCCTCATATGGGAAGATTCGACCAGCAATCAGCTGAATATCGAAGATCGATTATCCCTTCCAGCAAATCATTGGTCATCGCCATCGAACCATACTGTTCTTTCGGGTGGGCAAAGTACGCTCATGCTGGTGCACACATGACTGGTTTCGGTCACTCGGCTCCCTACAGCACTTTGTTCGAACACTTTGGTTTTGGCCCCAAAAACTTAGCTGCTAAAATATCTGCTTGGGCTGAGACCAGGAAGAGCTCTCAAGGCTGGGATTTACCCGGTGTGGGCGAATTCGAAGAGCTTCTCTTGCATCAGAATCAGGGGCATTAAGCGGAGTACTTGTTGAATGACTTGATGGTTTTCGTTTTCAATGACTGGATGGCTTTCGATTGCCAATATCCGACACAAGAAACATTGTATCGTGTAAATGTATTAGTGATGGAAAACTCCGTTGAACGGCTTCCTGATTTGATCATTCCTGTGCGCAGAGCTATCTTACACTCAACGACACGTCATTTCATAGCGGCGCGCATTTTTGAATCCTAGAGGCCATACCCTTGTGAACACCAAGCAAGCTCTCTCATACCGTGTTAAAAGCGAGTGATCACCTAATTTGAGACATCGGAGTCATATACCGATGATTATGAACGACTGTGTTGCATGGCGGTGTTCATTCCGCTCACGTCGGCATCCGGTTTTCAGCCTCTCAGCCGGTATTTGTGGATATCGGTGTCCATGCAAGGTCGTACTTGGTGATGAGTATGGAAAATGGAGTCACGAACATGATATAATAAAAGCCATGAAGGTGCATACCGCGTACATCTTCGGTTCATCATAACCTCAAAGCGATCCAGAATATCATTGTCTTATACCAAAAAATGTCTCCAGCAGCTGTGCCACATAAACCGAGAGTTTTCTGTTTATATCCAGTGGATGATTCGGTTAAAGAGTATGCCGAAAGATTTTTCGACTTCACCTGCGAACCAGATACCAAAGTGAAGCAATGGAGAGAAGAAGCAGAAGCAGTGATGGTAAGAAGTAATAAGATCACGCCAGAGGATGTGAAAATGCTAGGACCTGCCTTCAGATTTGTAGGTAAACATGGAGTAGGGGTAGATGCTATTGCTGTCAAAGAGCTGAAGAAGCGAGGGATCAGAGTGATGAATACCCCCGGAGTCAACGTGAGTAGAGAGTGTGGTACTGCCTTGCACCCTCTTCAAAGCTTATGTATATGATCAT
The DNA here is from genome assembly GCF_036426115.1 of Kwoniella botswanensis. Taxonomy (NCBI): domain Eukaryota; kingdom Fungi; phylum Basidiomycota; class Tremellomycetes; order Tremellales; family Cryptococcaceae; genus Kwoniella; species Kwoniella botswanensis. The sequence continues at coordinate 13,249,180 of NC_088599.1, read as the reverse complement.
TGATAGGCCAGTGCTGTCGCCGAATTAGCTTTGACAATGTCGCTCTGTCTTGCCAGAGATGTCGCTCAAATCGATCGAAGAATCAGATCTGGTGAAACAGTCACTAAAGCTGAAGGAGGATCGACCGGATTCCAATTGACTGGAAAAACACTCGGTCTAGTAGGCGGTGGAAATATCGGCTATCAACTTGGAAAGATGTTCTCTGGTGCATTTGATGCTAAAGTGGTGGTGTACGATCCGCACCTTCATCCCTCAATGGTTCAGAAATGGTCCGACCTGCTGGCTTCGTCGCATTTCACCAGGGTAAATACTCTGGACGAGATGCTCGAAGTGTCAGACGTGGTGTCTATCCATGTTCCACTGTTAGACAGTACGAAAGATCTGATTGGTGAAGATCAGCTGAAGAAGATGAAGAGGTCTGCTTTGTTGATCAACACTGCACGAGGAGGTATAGTGAACGAGGGTGCTTTGCTCACAGCGTTGGAACAAGGATGGATCACTGGAGCTGGAATTGATGCTTTCTCTATCGAGCCTCCTACTGCCAAAGATTTTGGAAAATTGATGGCTCATCCAAGGGTGTTATCTACGTAGGTTCACCGAAGAGGAAATTCATAGGGTATTCGCTGACAAACCCATCCTTGCAGCCCTCATATCGGTGCCGCTTCTTTGGATGTGATCAGAATCACGGCCCTGGCAGTCGTCGATCATCTTGTAGAAGCCTTTGCCGGGGACCGACTCAGAGATGTGGTCGATGCTTAAGACCGTTTTGCAACTTATGAACGTTGTACCTATGCGTGATTGTTCCTATAATGCTTACCACGAGGTCGACTATCTTTGTATATTCACAATGCATACAACACTTCTTTGCATTGAAAGGGGCTAACCCTTGAGGTATCTTCCGTTCAGGAATCTGTCTGATTCCACCAATCTGAGGACCAGTCAGGATATGTCGTGTACTGATTCGGAGCAGCAACTACTGAAGGCATGGCCATCATACCCTGTAATAAATCCATGTTACCAGCACCGTTTGATCCATTTTGTATCAACGCGGTCCACATATTGTTCATATCATCTTCTTCGTCTGTCTGTGGGGGATTGGATGTTGTCGCACTTGCGCCTAGGATACTGACTAGATCGAATTCGGTGGAGGATTGAGTACTAGCGGTCTGCGGCTCATTTTGAATCAGGTCTGGCGCTTGGATGTCTTGAGATTGTGCTGAGTTTATCGGAGGAGGACTGAGCAGTGATAGACGCTTAGTTCGATCACTGTCACTTAGATTCTCTCCCTGACGTTTCACCGGACGTATAGCAGGTGTGCGCAAACGCTGCTTGATGATCTCGATGGACTGCACAGTTCCGGTCAGCAAAGAATACAGATAAGCAGAATTCACTTACCCTCTGGGTGCCGGGAGTCTGTAAGCTACCGCGCTCAAGAACATGCAAAGACATGCTCAGCCTAGGGCTCGCAGCAGCAGCTACAGCTGGATCCGTTGACTGGAAATCGATCGCGTTGATAGTTGCCGCGGAGTACTGTTCAAACAAGAATCAGTGGACAGTATTCACATGCACGGGAATTCATGAGACGACTTACCATAGACCAGGTCAAGGTATAAGTCATGTTACGCAATTTGAAAGTTTTGGAGTACAATAAGAACAGCTGATGAAGCTCCTCTGCCATTCTGGTGCACGTCACTGCCGCTGATGCTGTGATACTGGGTGATGCAGCAGTCCGGACTGGCACGGCATTAGGCAGGTATATCCTATACAACAGTATCCAGGAGGCGCGATACAATGCGCTTTATTTTGTCAGCTCTTGACCATTATGATCGAACTCACTTGGTCGAGAAGATGTGAGGTGGTGGACAATGCTCTGGCAAAGCATTGACATCCAATTTGAGCCCTGCTGGCAACTGGTCCATCCACTCCGTCAACCGATGCTTCATTGTATCTACGAAATTATGACTGCGAATTCGCGTGACCCGACCATTGTACAATCGCATGATGATTTTTTGTATGATCTCACACAGCTTGATGAAATGCCTGAAGTTCGAAGTCATAAGCGACTTTTGGACAGGATAGTGAGTGAGCTCGGGTGGCATAGCGTCGTCCCAAAAATACGGTTTCCACTCTGAATCATCTTCCGTATCATCCACGATCGGTCCGGGTGATGCATTCTGCCAAGCGTTGAATGTGGGAGTCCGACCGAGAGCCAAGCTAATTATCTGTTTTCCAATCGTCAATATTAGCGCTCTTATAATACAGGAAGTAGGATTCACCTTATCCCAAGTGAAAGCTGACCAGAACAAGCGGCGTCGTATCTCCCGGTCTTCCGCTGACATAGTGCCAAAGCCAAATATCGGAAGACGATTGCAATCAAGGTGGATGCCCAGATCACTAAGGCGGAGTATTAGCAATACTGTAACCAAACACCACTCGACAACTGAGATGACTTACCGCATCGCTCGAAACGCCATGCTACATGTCAGCTCCCGGTTCAACTTGATGAACTCACCCTGTGTACATCCATCCCTGCGACAGGTTACCACATGCGCATTCCCTCTGTCCTAGCAGCAGCAGCCCTTGGATTGTTGGTACATTGGACGGCTGCATATTAGCTGATGTTCCATTAAGGCAGGCTCACCTTGTCCATCTCAGCAGCTAACAGCAGCTTGGCACGGTTCATAAAGTCCGCTCCTAAGGCCAATGCGGGGGTGGATAGTCCATTTTTGTTTCCGCCCATGAATCCACTCATCTGTTGGTGATAGTCTGAATACCGGGTAGCCTGTCAGAAGGTCAGATCAAGCCTTCAAAGACAGGAAGTGCAAAAACTCACATGTGCGCATATGACGTTCAACAGGAAGTGGTTGAAATACGGACCTCCCAAAGCCATATCGCGAATGAAGACCGGACGGTACACAACGCAATGCGAACCGTATTCTGTTCGACATAAGCGCCGTGCAGCAAAGTCACACGATACTCACGCCAGCAGAAGTACGTCTGAAACTCAAGTCAGTGCTGCACCGCGGTCTCAAGTCAACTCACCTTCAACAGATGCACTATCATTCTGGCGCTTGCAGCGTCCGACTCCAGCTCCAATTTAGAGTAAGCCACTGTACTATGTTAGCACGCTGTTCTAATCAGTTCGATCCCATGCGCAGCACACTTACAACTTTCCCATCCTCCAAGCATTGACGCATTCCCTTTCAATATTCCAGCTTCATCTTCCGGTCCTGTCGTGGTGCTATTCTCGTCAGTTGCCCAGATCTCATCATCTGAGTCCCTTCTGTGCGATTGACCTAAGGACAGTTTCGATTGCCCTTCGTTCTGATGCGAGTTCGACCTCTGTAGAGTATTCCGTGTGATAGCTTGGGATTTGGATAGACGCCGTTGTAGTCTTTCGACAATGGAATCGGAAGGTGTTTGATAGAAGAGTGATGTAACGCCGAAATGTCCATTCTAGATTGAAGCCGATGAGCACATATATATTAGACTGTATGAGATGTACTCACCTGACCATCGTCCGCCAAGCTCATATGCATCAGAAGCTCGTCCACCTCCGGATTGCCTTCCGCACTGTCTTCTTCTCCAACGACAGGATGCTCTTCTATAGTGCTCCTTATGATGCTATCGTCGTTTCCAGCAAATAGATCGTCACTACTGACGTCTTGTCCTTCGTCTGCTATCTTTCGAGAAACAGTGAAATTGGGGATTTTATGATCATGCAAGAATCGTTGAATCATGGGGCGAACAGCTGTATCAGGATATTGTGATTGAGGAGAGGCGATGGAACGAAGGAAGTCGAAAGTCTTGACAAGAAGGGGAACTAGGTGCGGAGATGGTTGATTTCGAATGTTACTATCGGTGGATGGAAAATTAGCACCTATGGGAACAAGCAGTCGAATAGTTGGGAAGATATATGATGGACTGACTGCACTAACACGAACGTCACTCACCCCTCGTAGATGCACTCCTCCTTGAGCTTCAGGCAACGGGAGCAAGAAGGGGTCTTGGCATCGCATTTCTGCTTCCTACGTCTACAGGCAATGCAAGAGGAACCGTATCTGGCTGTCCGGCTAGCCGAACCTAAGTTCGATATGGCTTCAGAAGCTTGCTCATCGGGCGATGTGGACGAGGGAACGGGCCGGGGGCTCATTATTGTTGATTGCTTTCTGAAGTCGAGCTGTTGCTTTGGCCCACAATTGTGTTGTGTTCATCGGCGGCACCATCATTCAAGACGATGTCGAAGGCGATACCTACAACGTTGAGATGTGATAGTGGAAGATCTCCAGAATCTTGTTCACGTGATCCTTTCGAGCGGTGTTGAACCCCGATGACACTCCAGTTCCATGTCGGCTAGAATCGAGACCGGTTCCGCCAGCCGGATCTGTCAGATATACTGAACGATTATATAAATACATTATGTTCCAGCTACAGGAATCAGCTGCGCTGCGAAACGCTGTATATACCATGGTCTTACCTTGCTCTTTCGACGAACTAAAGTCCAGATCCGGTCCGCCTTATAACGCCTGGGGCGTATACGGGGCCGACGACCAGCTTGGAAGGTTGAACCTGATAAATGAACAAGCTGTCAAAAGAGGAAGAGATTCAATCAAACATGGAATCTGCGTGAACTTGAAGTATGTGTCATTACATGAACGATGACAGACGAGGCTCACCAATCGTTCTGATAGCTTACCACTCGCTGCACAACCCCTTAATCCCGCCAGAAAAGGTTTAGAGCATGAAATGTGAGTATGCGCATGATTAAGGGCGGTCGAAGTGACGATATATATTCATGCATACATACATACATACATTTGTATAATAAATGATCACCCCCTTTTTGCCCATAGAATACATCGCACTCACTGCAACGATGACCATGTCTCCTTCAATACCCAGGCTTCAACTCAATGGGATGGCTTCCGTCACTATCCTTATTTGAATTATCCCGAGAAGGGCTCATACGTATACTATGGGGGACAGAGCAACGACGATGCGAGAGATAAATCCGTAGCCCGCAATGGAATACATAGTAAGTCTACCTCAGCTCTGCATGTTGGAAGATACATTGACATGTTGACATTTCAGATTATGCGAAAAGACCCATTACCTCCCGTGCTCACTTGCTTGATATCGTGGCTTATCGAGATCGACGTGGTCTTCCACCCATGTCTGCTTTTGATGGAAGTACCCCAATAACATTAGACATACTCAGTAACTGCGCCAAAGAGTCAAATCTGATAATTGAAAGCGGAGATATTCTCATTGTGAGGACGGGCTTCACAGAAGCTCTTTTCAAGCTGTCAGACGAGGAGCGAGCTCAATTACCAAACCGGAAAGTGAGAGGATACTGCGGAGTAGATCAGTCTGAGGAGGTTTTGAGATGGCATTGGGAGAATGGAATTGCTGCCGTTGCTTCTGACACGTGGGTTCGACTAGAATCAAGGCAAACAGCTGACGACGACCGTAGAGCTGCATACGAGAACTACCCTTCTCCAAGATCGCCGTCCATCCACGAGGTCTTTTTGGCTGGGTGGGGATTGCCTATTGGCGAATTATTCGATCTCCGCGAACTTGCAAAGGAATGCGAGAGACTTCAGCAATGGACATTCTTCTTCTCCAGCATGGTATTAAACATCGAGGGCGGTATCGCAAGTCCACCGAACGCCCAAGCTATATTGTAAAGATGTACATGCATGTTGTTCTCCCTGAGCTGGAGCCTTGAGGTTGAAGCAAGATACAGATTCGCAGCTGTATCTCAGCAGTGGTGTATATAACGTGTGAGACCAAAAAAGGCAATCTCAATACTGTAACTGGTGCAGGCTGAATCGTCTGCACCTATGAACTGACTCATCAGCCTATGCAAGTCTAATAGTACAGCCTGTTGTGACAAGGATGATGTCTATCTGCATGTTAATGTACATTGAGCTACTGACTTCGACCGGAAACGATTTTCTCAGTCATCACCCGACATTTCGCAGCCCCAGCCTTCATGCCATTGAGCATGATTGAGTTATCGGCCCCTGACATAGCGTATCTTGCGTTTGAATGTAAGGACGCGAACTTTTCGATAAGATCTGGTCTGGGGCTATAACACAATGATGGGGTCATCAGCAATGGCTATGTCGTTGTAATCTGCTTGCTCACTTGAGACCACCGATCCCTAGAGTCACTATTCGTCCGTCAACCGAAGCCTTCTTACAGGCGGCAGAGACCTTTGCGTAAGCATCGGCGAGCCGTTGATTGTCATAATCTCCAGGTATACCCATACTAATGCTCAATGTTAGTAACAGATCTTTTCCTTCTATACGTATAAGTGTGACTTACTCTGAGGTCAAATCGGAACTTCCGATTAGAACGATGTCAACTCCTGGTACAGCAGCTATGTCACTGCGAGTAGACGTTAGCCTCTGCATCACTGAGACTGAGGCCACAGTCGATGACTCACTCGGCGATCTCCAGTGCTCTTTCCGTCTCGATCATGACGATGACCAGTGTAGCATCGTTTGCTACAGGATTGGCGTATTTGGCAGGTACTGAAGCGTATTTGAGGATGGGCATTCCACTGGTAGCTGATCTTTCGCCCAAAGGAGCAAATTTGGCGTATCGTACCACATTCTCTGCTTCTGCCACCGAGTTCACATGAGGTACGATCACTGCCGCTGCTCCCCCATCTAAAGCTCGAGAGATCCAGTCTGAGGTGTTGGCGGGTACTCGGACGATTGGCGTGACGCTATGAGACAACGGTTATGAACGTGCAATTGCGAGGTAGTAGGCTTGCAACTCACCCAACCTGTAAAGCAGCGCAACTCAGTTGGTTTGTAGTCTCCAGACCAAAACTAGAATGCTCCAAGTCTATCAAAACCGCATCATACCCTGCTGCAGCCGCATAATGAATGATCTCGACGCTCTTGACCAGCTTGATAGAGAATGAATGAGCGAGCTCGCCTCGGAGAATCCGTTCTTTGACTGTATTGGGCACAGCCGCTTTGCTGGCTGCTGCAAGCCCTTCTTGGTAAGCCTTGTCTGATGCTCCGTTGGTAATTGTCATATTGATTGTTCACGATATTGGACGAAAGGCGATAGCAAAGTCGAGCCAGGTGGGCGCACGCATTTCGATGCCTTTATATCAGGTACGTCCTGCATCTGCCCTACTCGGTCTTCAGCATTTGTCGTCGTCACGAAGAAAGTGGGCTGTCCAAGTCTTCAGATGGAAGCACAACAAGTGGACGGTGTTGGGACATGATACTGCATCGGGTTTGAACGATTGTACCTCAAAATGCGCTGCATGCCGCGAAACTCACAAACTCATGATGGTTTGTCAATTCCGAATCCCGATCATAAGCTGAAATCCAAACATGAATGCCGTTCTCGTCTCATGCCTCCCCGCGGGGCTTTTTAAACCCCCACTTGTAATTTTACTTCTTTCAGGTTTTCAGGGTCAACACGAACATCGGTATTGAGACAATGGAAACTGAAGTATCGTTTTTCATTGGAAACTGAAGTATCTGGCAAATGTATAAAAGCTAACACCGAGGAAGGAATATGCTACTGACTCTTCACGAAGGATAACACCAGATCGATAGTCAAGCCAAAATGACTACTGAGATGAACCCCATCGAATTGGAGCCTAAGGCTGCTATCGACCATCTGGACGTCATCGAGAAAACCCCTTCTGCGATTAACATTGTCGATAATGGACCATCTTACACTCCCGAGGAGGCGAAAAGAGGTAGGTTAACAGATCCGAATCAGCCGAACGCGTACTTACCAAGGTCTTTCACAGTTCGACGAAAGATGGACATCTATATCTTACCTGTGTTATGTTTCATGAATATCTGTGCTTTCCTCGACAAAGCAAACATCGGAAATGCGAACACGGCTGGCATGTCTGCCGACTTGGGTATCACCAAGAAGCAATACAAGTGGGTCATTATTCTACGTTGCACTTAGTGTGACCAAAGTGCTGATTTCGTTTCGTACCATTTCCAGCTTTCTTTTGACGATCTTCTATGTTGTTTACACGATCTGTCAGCCCGAAATGCTTCTTCTGAAGTTTATACCTCCCAAGTTTTTTTTGACGGGGATAGTCACCTTCTGGGGTCTTGCATCTACCTTGCAAGGTGTCACTAGCAGCTACGGAGGAATGCTCGCCTGTGTGAGTGATGCCAGCAGGTGGCTTTCGAAGTAAACTGACCAAGTTATTAAAAGCGTGTGGTCATCGCTGCTCTGGAAGCAGGCGGTGGGCCGGCAATCGCTTTCTATTTCACCATGTTGTACCCTCGAGAAGAATTCGGTCTTCGTTGGGCCATCTTCCAAGCCGTCTCTTGTATTGCAAACGCCTTCGCAGGGTGAGTTGCACTCATGGAAGATCATTGATCACGGACGTAACTGATGCACATCAATCGTCTCAGAGCTGCAGCTTACGGTCTTGTGCAAGCTAAAACTTCGATCACTCCATGGAAGCTTGTGTTCATCGTTGAATCCACCGTAAGTCTATGTGACGGTATCACTTTTTGGATCCGAGCTCACTAAGCTGTCCCAACTCAGCCAACGTTCCTCGCGGCCGCATTGATCTTCCTCCTTCTACCCTCTGGTCCTGACAGGTGTGCTTGGCTCAGTCCACGGGAGAATGAGATCGCTCGAGAGCGTGTGGAGCGAAGTCAGTCCAAAGAGCACCATGGGGGATATTCTGTCGCCGGTTTCAAAGCTGCGTTGAAGGAACCATGGACCTGGTGGATCGCTATAATCCATTACGCAGGCGGCAGTGCATTTAACTCGTTTGTCGACATTCCTACACAGAAAAGCAGCCCAGATTGACCTTTTATGAGCAGGCTTTCGGTGTTCTTGACGGCCATCATCAAGGAAATGGGATACACTTCGGTCAACGCGCAAGGATTATCGGCACCTCCTTATCTGGTCGCGTATGTTATTGCGGTCATCACCGCTTACTGGTCTGACAGACTTTCGATACGAGGTTGGTTCATTGGCGTTGCCAACTTGGTCGGTGGTGTCGGGTACATGATGATCGCCTACGTCGGACCCAGGAGTGTGCGATACTTCGCAGCCTACGTTACTGTTGTTGGAGTATATGTTGGTCAACCGCTTATGTTGGTATATGGATCATTGTGAGATGAAAGGGTCCCACTGACAACAGAACTTTCAGGTTCTCGTGGTGTGCGACGAATGCGGATACATCTTCCAAGAGGGCGGCATCTTTGGTCATATTCTTGATGTGAGTGAGAATGGATACCGCGGGGAAAGGTTCAGACTGACCTCTGGCTCTCTACAGTACCGGTCAGCTGGGTAGCATCACTGGCAGCAACATGTATGTCGTGCCGTTCGCTTCACCGATTGCCGAATCGAGCTGATCATTATGTTAATAGCTATGACGATGCGCCCCGATACCACAAGGGAAACTCCATCTGCGCTGGGCTCTTATTCCTCTCCTCCATTCTCTGTTTCACTGGCACTTACTACTTGAAGTGGAGAAACAGGAAAAAGGACGAACAATTCGGTGTCCCAGATCCCGATGCTGTTGTCGAACCGACCGCAGATGGATCAGATCACCCTGCTTGGCGATTCGTATATTAAGGAAGCCAGGATTTATCATCCGCGGACTGCTGGGGCCTTCCAATTAATATATTATGTGTCACAGACAAATTGTATACCCCATTGGTGATTTGCATGAAAGGGACCTCCGGAAGAATATGCAAGCACTCAATGGTATGCAATAATCTAAGGAGTTTCGCGGTGACGCTTCTTGGGAGCCATGCCTTGGAGACCCGCTGCGGTTATGAGTACGACCAGGCGTGAGACTTGTACGTTCCGTCGGATTTTCAAGGACCGTCAAGGACGCACCGGACACGACAGAGGTGTCGTACTCTACCCGCCATGTAACTCATGCGTGTTCTATGACTCGAACGGCGCAGTACCTCTCTGTGATCTAGAGCATAATCTCGAGTCGTCCTAGGTCCAGATGAACCCCACAGTTAGATGTTCAAGGACTCAGGGAGAAGCGAAGTGATAGAAATCCGAAAGCAGCGTCGCTGCTCACATGTCATCTGGAATTCCACACCCACTCTCGGTCAAATCCGGTGTGCTTTTACCGTCGGTTGAGTCTGCCGTAACCCTATAATTAACCATTGGGATTCGAGCAAATAAGCGAGATGACTCGATGGGACTTTGGGGCTGCCGGGATCTGTTTAAATATCTTCAGTAGAAGTATGTGCGATAAGAGGGATAAGAGGGTCTGATATACGTCTTGACCGTTTGCTGTCACTACGCATTCTCCTTTTCGATATCTGGAACCTTGTCTGGAGACCTGATCATATCCTTACCACACCATGCCGTCCATAGATCCCGCACCGGTTACCATCGACTTCACCAAGTACTTCAGCAAGGAGTCAACTGGGAGGAAGAGGTCGCAGCTAAAGGAATTGAGGCCATATTTTGAGATACCTGGCATGATCAGTGTGAGCTTGTAATTCGAGCAGCGGATATCATTCGGAATACTGACCCCATAGATAATCGTCAGTTCGGAGTTGGTATCCCTCATCCTTCGACTTGGCCAGTGAATGGAATGACTTTATCAGTACCCTTCGCGGGAAAATCAGTATTCATACCCGGGCACGAGAGTGAGTGGAGTCCATTTGCGACGATAAGGAGGGTAACTGAACAAGCTGCAGGTCGGTCACCTGAGGATATGCTACCTCTTGCACCATATAGCGATCCTATGAAAGGTGATCACCTTTTCCCCGATCTTTCTGGGGAATTGCAATACTCTGCGACCTACGGTACTCCTCACTTATTAGGCTGGATCAAGGAACACATTCAACGCGTACACTCACCGCCATACAATAACTGGGTGAATCTTTGCACTGCCGGTAACACCGATGGTGTAGATGCGGTCATGAGGGCCTGTTTTGATAGGGGGGATTATATGCTTGTCGAGGAATTTGGTACGTGACAGGGTCCTCAACATTTGAATTTGCACACCCTGCTGACTGAGCTTCAGCGTATCCTGGTCTTCTCAGCCCTGCGGCAACGCTGGGCATCAACTGCCTAGGTGTACCCCTCGACGCGGAAGGTTTGGTCCCAGAAGCTTTGGATGAGATTTTGACAAACTGGGACGAAAAAGAGAGAGAAGGACCTAGACCGAAGATGCTGGTGCTGGTCCCGTGAGTCGCCCTTTCTCCTAAGCTTAATCTTTCCGATGAAGCTTTTGCTGATCCGCCAACAGCACTTGCTCCAACCCAGCTGGTGTCACCATACCAGCTCACCGGAAGCGAGAGATCTACGCCGTATGTCGGAAATGGGATGTGTTGATCTGCGAGGACGATCCTTGTAAGCTCGCTCCCTTGCGATCTGGGAAAGATCCCCTGTTGCTAATTCCCGCCGCAAAGACTGTTTCCTGCAGATAAGACCCAATGGAGCAGACAGCCCCATTGTACCCAGTTTCCTTTCTTTGGACACCGATGGCAGGGTGATAAGAGTAGACAGTTTTTCGAAGATCGTTGCTCCAGGAAGTAGATTAGGGTGGATCACCGGACACAGTACCCTAGTGGAAAAAATCATGAACACTAGGGAGAGTGCGACAGTGAGTGATGTTCTCCTCATTAACACTTCGCTGTGGTCCATCTAACAAGCATAAACTCAACAGCAATGCCCATCAGGATTTTCCATTGCCGCCATAGCTGCTATACTAAGGGCTTGGGGCTCTCACGATGGGTTTGAGAAGAAATATATCCCTTATATATCTGGTAGGTCCCTCGCTCTTTCTCTCGGTAGCTTCAAAGCACCACTGAAACACATTCCATCATCCAGATATCTACGCCAAAAGGTGCCTAATGATGATCGACCTTCTGAAGAAACATGTCCCCGCTGAAACCATCGAACTACCCGCACCCAGTGGCGGCATGTTCTTATGGGTTCGACTAAAGATCGAATCCCACCCCTCTTTCCCGGCTGAGGATCCCGAAGCAATTTCGAAGAAGGTGTTCAAGTCCATGATCGACGAGAAAGTCCTGATGGCACCTTCAGAATTCTTCAAAGCTCCATCCATCACCACCTGGACAAAAGAAGAGGAAGCCAAGCGAATTTTTGTCAGAATCAGTTTCTCCCTACCTCCGCCGGAGGAGATGGAAGAAGGATGTCGAAGAATGGGTCGAGCTTTAGCTAAGGCATGGAACTTGTGATGGGGAATGAGAGATTGTTTGTCCTGAAATTGGTATCACATTTGTATTTTGTGCATGTAATCGCAACGAAGTTGGCTGAAACATTCCGTCTACTATCTATGTGTCTAATATCCCTTGGCTGGATCCACCACATTCAAAGCTTCTCTGTTCTCTCTTAACATGGCAGCTTGAGCGATGAGTATATCAGCGCCCACATCGAAGTATCCTTCCACACTTCCACTGGTATGCGGAGTGACGATGACGTTGGAGTGTGTATAAAGAGGATGACCTTCGGTCAGAGGTTCAGGATCGGTCACGTCCAGCACAGCACCCCACAGGCCCCTTGGAGTGTCTAGTGCTCCTAAAATGTCCTCTGTACCGTTACAATTAGCAGTTTATACATGATGCAGGCTTATGCTGGCACTCACCAGACTTGACTAGATCTCCTCGTCCCACATTCACGAAAACCGAGCCATGAGGAAGGGATTCTATACTTATGTCAGTATGAGCATATATATAATGACCAGCTGGACATACCCAAATGCTTCTGCTTCAACATATTGGTAGTTTGCGGGGTCGAAGGGAGACTGGCTACCAAGATATCACATCGACCAAGGAATTCTTGGAAAGACTGCTCGTCGCTGGTGGAATAGAACTGCTCAGGGATCGAGCCTGAGGAGACCCTTATCAGCCAAGTTGCACAGAGTCTTGAATCAAATTACTGACCATCGGCATCCCCTGTTCCAGGCATACGATACTACCAACGATGCTTGCCTAAGCTGCTGAGAGACGCTCCATCAAGTGATCACTCACCCCTTCCTCTGCACGTCTATCTCCTTTCGAGTTGGCCGCAACGATCTTACAGTTGAACGCTTTGAATAATCTAGCGGTTTCCCGAGCGATATGACCATACCCCTGTCGGGTCCGACTATCAATTACTGAACATTCGAGAGCCAGAACGCTGCACTCACCAAAAGGCCCACGGTCTTGCCGGACAAAGATCTATTCCCAGGGAAGGCTTCACCACTGACACCGCATCGTTCGACCACCTGGTCCCTAGCTGGCCAGGTACTTTTGCTTCTAGCGATGTGTAGTTGTATATGCAGCTTCATATACACTGTGCAAGCTTCAGTCGAGTTCTCAAGGTGATCACAAACGACCCACAATTAATCACGTTCCCAACGATGTATTGGGGAATAGATAAAACGTGCATGCCTAGAGATCACCGATGAAGACGAGCTTCAGCTTTGCCTGTACATGTAAGTAAAATGAGACGCACCTGAGGAAGAACACACTTTGATCTGCTTCCTAGCTTCATCGCTGGACATGATAGCAGATTGTAAAGCATTGTTTGCGCCAGCTATAACAGAACGATTTGTGCTTAAGCATGGTACCATTTCTATGATGGCTGAACTCACCGGATGACAGCTGCAGGATTTTTACTCTAGGGATCTGACTCAGAGCTGCAACGCATGGTGGAAATCCCGACCAGTTCGCGTACCATATATCGGCTACTTTGAGGTGATCCTCAGGTACTTGTTCATCAGGATGGTAGTACACATTCTGATAAGCCTTCTTGACCTCCTCCAGCTTGCTATCGCTGAGCTCCACGGTGATCACAGCGTTCTCATATGTTTCCGACATGGTGATCACTGATGTAAAGGCGGGTGGAGGAAACGCAGGTGAAAATCTACTGCTTTAGTCAAGTTAGTCACTGTCGAAGTCACTTTTACTTCGGACTTGTTGATTACCCGGGATTTGACCGATAAGGTATGTAAAGCTTTCTCACGCAAACAAGTTTAGCGTGACGCCGGAATGAATTCAGCATGTATTTATAGGAATTGGTCATGCGTTATCTCTAGCTTTGCATGTGTATAGTCGTACAGCCGACATCCACGCCACAAACAACCGTCGCTAGACACCACTGAACATAGCACGTGTTCCCCTGCCGAGCTGCACTTAACTCAATGATATTGGCTCACAAAACGTCTCGAACTGATATCGTTAGCGATAGAAATAGATCGAAACTACAATATGCTGAAATGGTAATTCTGATTCTGGAAAAATGCGAAAAACGAGCAGTATTCGAAACACGCTGTTCCTAGCTCATGACGGAGTCGGAAGATGATTTTTTTCTTCTGTAGTGACAAGTAAATTACCTACTGCAAATGTATACAACGTAAAGTCTTCAAGGTGTTCATCGATATGTGATAGCTCGAGCAAATCGCAGGCTTTATGCCAGCAGGTTACGGATTGAAGGGTTTTGACCCATTTGGACATGTGAAATATGCATTATCATATTTTCAAGTAGACCGCATGTATTTTGGGCTACAATCAGGAGAGGTCATCTAATCGGTAACAATCTGTGGGTAAGGAGCTGCGAAAGGCTTTTTTGAGCTGGCGAGATTATCATTCACGTCGTCTTGGAACTTTTTTATGGCATCCACCGATTGAAGTGAGTCGATCCTCTGCTCGGTTGCGTAGAAAGGGTCAGGCAGAGGAGGAAAGACTGCAGCAGCTTCAGGAGTGTTGTAATCAATTCCAAGTTCCTTCAAGACAAGAGGCGCCAGGTGGGCGGTCGATCCGAGAATCCGAGGCATACCTGAAGCTCAGCTTCGTCTAGTCAAGATGAGAGCTCACCGTGACCTGCGAACCCCGCTGCTACGAAATGACCTCCACGTCGTGGTACAGGACCAACGAACGGAAATGAGTCGATACTTGAAGAGTACACTAGAGCGCGAAGTGAGTGAAAGTCCTAGATCGGGGATCATGTCGACTCACCACCTGACCATACACCACCATCCTCAACTTTCTTCTCTAGGTCCGCGGGATCATTGCCCTGCCATCCGACAATATCTCTCTTGGGCCAGCCAGCATAGAATTCTGGAACACCTCTGAATTGCTCATCTTCTTTATCATTGTTGATGTATTGCCACGGATCATGAACTGTCAATGGCTTAGCTCCACCGATGATGATGGTGTTGTATGGGGGAGGTAGTTGTAGATGGTAATTCTGCGAAGCAAATACATCAGCACTCGTTCCCCCAGCTTCGGCCAGATCCACACTCACATTTATGACCGCGTCCCAGTGCTGAGCCCCAGTATTCTTGATGAAGCCTTCTGGCGCTTTGATAGCTGCTATTGTACCCCTGCCCCCATGAATGAGCTTTTGGAATTCGTCTAAAAGATGACCGGCCCATCGATTCTACAAGGTCATCAGCTGGATTCTGCGTCCTCTTCACTCACCGTTGCGTGGACTACTGTCTTCGCCTTGATATCTCCTCGGGGAGTCATCACGGTTATATAACCATCCGCGTCTCTGGCCGACACTCCCAGAGCAGGGGTATGCGATTGAAGGTTGAGTTTTTCGGTACCAAGGAGTATCTCCAGTAAAGCGTGCACGAATTTGTACGGCCAACTACGGTATCCATCAGCAAGGGCTTCTGGAAGCGTGTGCAAGACACTCTCACACTTGACCACTTGGATGTACTACTGCACCAATACAGCCTTTCATTTGGGTGAACTCTTCAGCCTCCTTTGGATCCTCTATCAACCGACATTCGCCTATGATTGGACCATTCTCTCCGTGATCCTCCTTCATCAACTCATATTCACCCTTCAGTCTATCCCAAGCTTCTTCAGACATCGCAGCATCGAAGGTCTCGCCTAGCTTGAAGCAGACCTTCTTGGCAATCCCTTCACCTTTCAATAACTTGTCGAAAGCCTTCAAATGGGCTGCTTCATGTTGGATGACTTTGAGCGCTCCGTCCGCCCCGAATCGAGTGGACCAATTCCGGTATCGAGAGTAAAAATGAGGACGTAGCTGACCACCTGGTATGTGTGAGAGACAGCTTAAGATATCGATGCTCGGTTTTGAACAAGGACAGACTTACCATTTCGACCTGTAGCACCGCCGCACACGTCCCTCGCTTCCAGCATTACCATATCAGGCGAAGCACCATTGCTTGCGAACTACATTCCAGACACCCATGAGACACCCCATGAGTATGTTTGACAGAAGTGGTATGCGTCTACGTACTTTCTGCAGCCAGTAAGCAAAAGTTGCACCGGTATAACCACTACCAATGATCAAGACATCGGTCTGCTTTGGTAGATCTGCGGTGGAACGGTGGTTTCTCAATGGAGATTCTGCACCTTCTATCCAGAAGGATTTGGTGGGGTTGTCTATGGGGAGTACCATTATCTGTCAAGTCAATAAGGTGTACGCTGGTAGTAACGAGACGAGACCATCAACATGATGATATGACATGAGATGTGTTCATATACCAGTGACTGCAAGCTGTTTGCAAGGTGTTTGATCCGTTATCGGTTATTTCCGGTGTGCGATCCACCATCCTAACTACCCGTCGCTTATTCATGTAGCGTTTCGCGGGGTCCACGTGAGCTCTCACACCCATGTGACGCATTTGGTTGGAGTTGAGCGACACTGAAGAGGTTGTAGGTGCTAAGAGGTCCTCACTCGATCTCACGACGACCAACACTGGTGTTGTTCATGACTCTGTGAAATGGTGAATGTTAGGCGCGTTGGCCCAACACTTTTCGAACAGGCATCCCAGATTGTATTGGTGAGTAGATCCGATGACAGTAGGCCCATACTGACGTCGAAGCCAGAGGGTGCCTTACCTGATACTAGCGCGACGCATGTTAACGTCCTGATCAGATGAACTTGCGTACCACAACCAAAGCCTTTCACAGCAACGTATTCGTAGTTGATGAGCCACCTTCAAACTTTTTCTGCCGTTATTCCAGAGGAGTTCGTGAAAATCCATCATGAACCACATGCGAGAATGGCCAAACTGTCGACCATCTGCGTGTGTGGTCAATACAACCAATTCACTCCAACAATACCTCAAGTGCTTAGATCAATTGCATGTTGCGTGTATCAGCACGCAGAACCGCAAACAAGACCCACATGAACTGCGCCGAATATCATAGACGTCATTGGTCTTATCATCCATCTCCCCGGCCGGCCCATGTTGATAACATTGACCAGATTATGAGCACTAGCATTCATACCTCGCGTTCGAGTCCATGAGAACATCATATAAAGATCAATGATTCCGAACAACTCCCCCAGCTGCTGGCCCCAATGGTATCGTTGTCGGATACGAGATCGGATCTTCCGATCTAGAAAATTCGAACAGCAGATTCAAAGTGACAATGCAATAGACCCATCGGTAGATGACCGACCGAAACCATCGAACTGGGTTGTTAGGAGCATCTCTACAAGAATCATTCGCCAGGATCAACCAGAATAGTATCGCACGAAAGCCTATTCTCAGAGCCAGAAACGGCTGAGACCCGGGATGTACCGATTTCGATTGATTAGACTCACTGAATGATTACCGCCCCTGGCGAGAGGGCTCTCAGGGAAGAGGATGCGCTGAGAGTGAGTTGATTGGAAACCAGCGTGCCTCGCAGGAAAGAAGAGGCATAAATTCGGTACGCCGTCGTCAGCTGATCAACTCCGCTCTTTCCTTATTGTTCTTTAGCGTTTTACCTCCGAGTCTTCCGGCTTCTTTCCCTTCCCTGGCTTTCATGTTACACAGATCCCTTCTTCAAGTGGATACTCCACTCACCCCACCCACCACTCCGCTCTCACTGGGTACTGCTTGACGTTGAACATGCACTCAAGTGTGTTTAGCAGTCATACCGTACATATGCCAAGAATCGGGAAATACCGATTATTATCCGGTCACCATCAAATTCAGTCTTCAATGCTCAACATTTCACCATCTGTCTATCGATAGACATAAATAGTCACCTTCGGAAAAAGATCTTGGACTGCTCTTTCGACAGGTTCGTCATAGCAACAAGATATTACCCAATATTACGAATCGAATTAGAGAAAAATTTGATAGACTGCAAAATGGGGTTCAAGGTTATCGAAGATCGACCGACACCATCCGCTGTACGTAAACGTTGACATGTTCCCTCCACACAAGAATCAGAAGCTGATTGCGTCTTCAGGTTTACAATTGGCGGGTGTATCTTATGGGTTGCTGTATCGGTATGTATAGCTCTCACGAATCCCATCTACCCGATTCGGGCTTAAATGCTCTTCTTTTTCTAGCTTTTGGAGCTCTCACATTTGGTTACGATGCGGCTTTTATTGGAACAACTATCACCCGACCCGGTTTCACAGCTGCATTTGGGATTGATAAGATGACCGCATCAGAGAAGACCGACAACTCGGCCAATCTTACTAGTTCTTTCACCGCGGCTTGCTTCTTCGGCGCCGTCTTTGCGTGGCCTAGTGAGTGCCATCAAACCTCGAGAAGAGGGAAACAAAGCTGAGATATGTTGTAGTGATGGAAGCTTGGGGGCGTCGTCCAGCTTTACAGGTATCTGCTGCGATCTTCAATATCGGTGCAATCGTCATGACAGCTGCAACTCATCAATTATCTATGATCTGTAAGACTCCTGATATTGAAACTTCGATCTAGCCAGAAGCTGACGTGAATGCATTCCAGATGCTGGTCGAGTGCTCACTGGTCTGGGAGTCGGTATCATCACCGCAGTGGTTCCGTCTTTCCTTGCCGAGTTGTCTCCACCACCGATTAGAGGTGTGTTGACAGGTCTTTTCGAGATTGCCTATCAGGGTGAGTGATGCGATCTATTGATCGCCTCGGAAACATTGAAGATTCTGATCGAGCTTCCTCTTATGCTATCTTTAGTCGGTAATCTGGTTGGATTCTGGGTGGGTACCATAACTGCTCTTGTGGGTTGACGTTCGCAGCTGATGACTTTCGCAGATCAATTATGGAGTCACCCACACCATCGATTTGCAGTCTAGTAAATCTTACCGAATTCCGCTTGCAGTCCAACTTATCCCGGGTGGATTATTCGCTATTGGCTGTGTGTTCTTCAAGGAGTCGCCCATGCTTCTCATCAAGCGAGGGAGAGAAGAGGAAGCGATCAGGAATTTAGAATGGTTGAGGATGATACCCGGAGATCACCAATGTGAGTGATTGTCCCCTAACCTTGTTTCTAGTGGTAGGCTTAACGAGAACAAACCTTGCATAGACATCCAAGAGGAGCTTGCTATGATTCATGCCCGAATAGAAGAGGAAAACAAAGTCGCCGGAGGCGAAGGAAAGGGTATCAAAGGTTATTTCATGGGTTGTCTGAGGGAACTGAAAGTCTCGTCCATCCGGCATCGATTTGTGTTGGTTATGGGTATGATGTTTTTGCAGAACTTTTCAGGTGCTATAACGATAAGTTAGTGGTCGCATCCCTTGGCTCAGCCTAGCCAAAGTCTCTCTTGTCGGACGTATTGTAACTGATCCTTATATCTACCAGATTACTATTCCCCAAGTATCTTTAAAGCCATTGGTCTCACCGACGTCACCCTCTGGACTGGTATCTACGGTTTGTTTAAAGCCGGTGGCTCCATCATCTTCTTCATCTGGGGTATCGACAGGTTCGGAAGACGAAAGCCATGGATGCTTTCTGCTGGATTATGTGGTCTGTGCCTGATCTATCTTGGAACGTACATCAAGGTCGGCCATCCTGGTACATCCACCACCTTATCGGAATCAACTAAAAAGGGCGGTAATGCCGCTACTGCATTCATCATGATTTACGGTCTGGTGTGGTCTTTCGGAGGTAATGGTCTACCTTGGGTGGTATCTGCTGAGATCTTCCCCGTTCGACTGAGATCGTTGGCTGGTGCTTGGGCGGGATGCTGCCAGTGGTTATCGTCGGTGAGTTTGCTATGAATACACTTAAACGTAATGAGCCATCATCATTTTTTTTTTCATCAGCTAAGTCGTCTGTCGTTTTTTTAGTTCGCTGCAACTCAAGCCTTCCCGAAGATGCTTTTAAAAATGAATTGGGGAGTGTTCATCTTCTTTGCAGGTGTTTGCGCCGCTACTGTGTGAGTAACAGCTTGAATACTCCTTTGATGCAGCAATCCTGGACGGTCGGTTACCTCGCCTAGGTTCACTGATGTCCACTCGTTGCCACCCACCATAGTCTCTTCACTTTCATTTGGATTCCCGACACCAAAGGTATCCCTATCGAGGCTATGGACGTCCTATTCAGTGGTCCGAGTAAACACTCACAATGGCGACAGAAGAAAGTATACCCTCCTGATGGTATTCCTCCCCTGGACTTCAGTCTTCCTACTCAAAGTGGCACTCCTCACGAAGGGAAATCAAAGGATGATTATTTCGAACATGCGACAGTTTAGGCCCTCTCCTCGGAGTAGGCCTGTGCGGGTGCATCGATTCTCTGGCTCTTTGGGAAGGGAATCTATACTCACATACTTTGCAATATCACTCTGCAAGTGGTATAAATGACATTCTCTTATCTGACTGTCTTTTTTCGTCTGCGATTTTGGACTACAGCTTTATGTACATGTATAATTAAGTCAATCTTATATGAATGAAGTTACGGCGCTTGCTAGAGTATGAGTATATATGGCGGAAGCGACGGCATGTTAGCTACGTCAACATCAAATTGCTGGTTTACTTCCAATTGGTAGACCAGGTCCCGGCCACGTAGCTGATCTTTCGAGTCACAAGTGTTAACAAACACATAAAACACAGGTTAAAGCAACTTCGGCACACCATATCATTTTTGCATATCCGTTGATGATATCTCTCCCATAAGTTTTCAATTGGACTAAGCCCCTATCGATCGACGCACTCTACTACAATGCTAATGCTGTATAATACACTGCAGGTCGCTAAATAGAATCTATCTAAACCGTACAAAAATAGCAGGACATTCTTCTCCATCCACTCCATAGCCCACACCCGACAGTCCAAATACCTTAAACTGGTCTTTTCCTCCTTCTTCCACTTGAAGATGGAAAGGTAACCCAAAACTTTTTCTTCCATCGACTGCCATGGTGAGCTCAAAGCACCCTTCATACCTACCATTCCCCATGTTGCATAAGATAGGTCTGAGGTTGCCATACAGTTGAGGTCGGAATGGTAAAGTCACGCATCTCGGTCGGACATTCATGAAGTTGGTCTCGTCGAGCTTCAAAACCGGGAAGCCGGGACATGCGAACGTCCCAGAGATGGGTGATTCTGGATAGGTGGAAGATATAGCAGGGTAGTCAGAGCAGATCCGAGCGGTTTTCGCTGCTCTTTCGAGCTCGATCCTGCAAAATAGCACGTCAGTCATCCAGCGATAGCGGGGACAATCGCTACAAGCGTTGGTAGATGCTGCGAGTTTAAAACTATTGAAAACAACGAACCTTCTTACCCAATCGTCCAATCCCACTTTCTTTCCCTCGGTATACTCCTCAAGAACCATCATCTTAATCAAGTTCACCACGTCTTCCCCTGCCGCTCCATTCGTCATCACGCTCAGCCCCAGCTGAACATCTTCGATCCAAAGTGTCAAAGCTCTATACCCGCAGAGTGATCCCCAATGTTCTTGAATACTGATACCATTATAAGTCATCTGGTAAAGGCCTGCTTCATAGGTGGGGACAGAAGAGGAGTAAGGGTAATTCCATCTCTCTCCTCAGCTCGGATCGAAGGATCGAGGTGTGGTGGCAAATGTGTAACCTGGTAGAATAGGGAAAGCTTCCATCCATCGTACCTGGTTACAGCATCGCAGAAAAGACATTAGTCTTCCCATAATATTTTGATTAGATAGGATTATCGCATATGGACTAAACGATGCTCGCCATATCCTCCGCACTTACAATCAAACCACCAGAGCTGTCCCAGCTTTCATCTCCCAACACATCCATATCCACCTCGCTCAGTGACCCTTGCGCAGAGTATTCCTCAATATCACATCTGTACCCCTTTGCTGTATTCTCATCAGGCGAGAAACCTGCAGTCTTCATGCCAAGGGGTCCCAGGATGTTTTTCCGGATATGATCTCTGTAAGTGTCCTTGGAGAGGTGCTCGATTATGTATCCGAGTAGATCGTACCCCATATTACTGTACTGATGAGATTTACCGCCTCGAAATTCCGTTGAGGGAGCTAGGTCCTTAAACAGCTTGAACTGCGGTGCAAGCTTGTCAGGTTCTGTGCTACTAGCTAGGTACGGACAGTCAGGTGTAAACCTTACTCACAATTTCAAACTTCGTTTGGCCTTTTCTATAACCAAGATTATATCCTGGTACACCGCTGACATGAGCACAGACGTCCGCTACACTCAGTCTCGTCTCTGCTACTTTATCTACAAGCTTGAACTCAGGTACAATATCCTTGATTCTAGTTTCGAAGGTGAAATCGTTCTCCTCCAGTAGCTTGGACAAAGCTAAAACGGTGAAAAGCTTGGTGTGGGAGGCTATGGGGAATCTCGTCTGCGGTATGGACATACAGACTATCCATCAGAGATTATACATCTGCCGCATTGGATCATCAGAGGTTGAGACACTGACTTTCGAAGAAACTGGCTGATCATCCCTTGCAGTACCATAAGTCCTAATCAACTCTTCCCAAGTGTTTGCATTGCTATCACGGCGGACCAGTGCGATTGAACATCCAGGTACTTGTCTTTCCACCATCAATCTCTTGAGACGCTCTTCGGATTCGGGAGTGAAGACGTTGTTCAAATCCATTGTAACAGATGACCAGAACGTCAAATTTATACTTTACATCCAGAAAGCAATCGAGGAGTGAAAACACTATGGGTTCTGATTGCGGAAGATGCAGTATGTCAATCCAACGCAAAAATATCACCTTCCGTTTTAAAATATCAAACCTTGTAATCCCTTTGTCCGATGCTATCGGTGTTGACATAAAGGAATGTGCATACACACATCATGTATGTATATATATGCCATACACAAACAGCGGGACGACATCCTATGACAACATACCAAGCTGTCTTCCAATGACAGAGAGACTGGATTACGGTTGGGATAGTGGTTGAACGATCGGATCTACAGGCTCCACCACCCAAGCCCAACCTTTCATCCCTGATCCTGATACCTTATCCTTCACCGCCTTAGCTGGATAATTATGCCATCCTTTGGGATTTAGACCTTTCTCCGTTAGCATAGTATCTATTCTGTCGTGATGTCTCGCATAAAACTTCTGCCAATATCTTTCCTTTCGCTGCACAAAGCCAAAAAGCAGTGTCAGCCATTTCAAGGAAGCTTAATTTACAAGTAGTCAAGGTTGTGGTGCGTGTTACATACCTTAGATTCCAAGTCCTTCAAAAATACTTTCAGATCATTCTCCGACACTTGTTTCCTCTTGTGAGCAAATCGATATAATTCTTCGGCCAAGATCCACTGCGCTTGTTCTGTTGTGATCACGTGGGATGCAGTTCCCGAAAGCGGTCGGATGATTCGAGGGGCAACGGTCTATGTTGAGAATTACGAGGCACGTTATCAGCCGCCGAGATTGCATTGGAGAGGTTCGTGAAATGTGCCTCCAGCATATGCTGTATTCACTTGGACTTACTTGCTGGGATGGACAGGTGCCGCCAAGTGTTGATGATATGCTGTTGTTGGTCTGTCTTTCTCTCCTGACCGGCTGTGGTAGAGCAGGAGGATGTGCTTTTGGAACAACAGCCAGTTGCGCTTGAGCTTGAGGTGCAGGTTGTGTAGATACTCGGGATGGTCTGGACAGGACAAGTGGTTGATGCTGACTAGGTGTTGATGGGATATTGGGTACGGTAACACTGGCAGGTGAAATGGGCCGAGATTCTGCGAATACCGGTGGGATGGCGGTCGTGCCGGTTGCGATTGTTGACGGTGGTGTAATCGGATAGACACCAATCTGAATGGCATATCCTGATCTTTCCAGCCACTTCTCTTCTCTACAAGATTGATATATCCAAAGGGAAGATAAGACAGGTTGGACTTTCCCTAATTGTTGAACAACTTCAAAGACTTTCCTTTCCTCCACTGAAATCGGCCACAAGATCTCAGGGGTGATGTCTCGGTTGAATATAACGATTTGTGCTGCTGGTATTGAAGTGGTGATTGCTCCTCCGTTTGACTAAGAATGATCGAGTATCCCACCCCAGCACGATGACAAAGATCGTCAGGGTGAGTAGAAGGGATGGAGAAGAGAATGGACTCACCTCGATCACATATCGTATACCTTCACCTCGTCCACATATGTAAAATACTAGAGGTCGCCTTGTACCGGAGAAAACACCTTTTGGAGGTGAATTCTGATTGATGGTCATCTTGCGTTGTTAGATGCGCGTGTGTTGCGTATCAAGGAGTGAGAGATGACGAGCAGCCCAAGTTGAAACTAAGTAGTGTAGAGTGAGTATAGTCTGTAAGTCGAGGACAAGATGAAGTGTTATTGTTTTCCTCTGAGCCCGGTGCAGCCCTCTTCTCACATCACATGCCTATCGTTCCCCTCTTCCTCTTCCTCACCCCCCTCCTGTATCGGGCTGATGATTGATCAACGTGGACCGTGCTCGGGGAGAGTCTCAGGGTAATATCTTTCGGAGGTGGTCAGTGCTCAATGATGGTGATGGATGAGCGATGTGATTGGGCACTGACATGATCAGCTTACATCCTCGATGAAGATCAGACTGAAACGATGATCCCTTGTCTTCGTGCCCGAGTTATATTCCATCTCAACATTCATCATCACCTTTCAGATCACCTCCATCAAGTATCTGTCGTCCAAGTGCTGCGTCCCCTAACGCCAACACACCACCAGAATGACGGCCGTAAAACCTTCCAAGTTGTTCGCTGATGGCGATTTCCCCATGACCTTCTTCCTCATTCAAGAGAGTATCATGACTAGGATGGTGATCGAGGTGAGTCTCTCCTCTGGATTTTTCTTGTGTCGAAGATCTTTTTGTTTTATTTTTTTTTTATATTCGCTTACTTGTGCTTTTGCGCAGAACAAGGGTGGTCGGATCATTGACAATCCACAAAACGCTCATCATATCATCTTCAATCGAGATGACGGCTCACCGTCTCTCACACCTAAAGACGATGAGGAGATAAGGGTGCTAAACCAGGTGGTCCATTGGCAGTTCGTTCTGGCATCGACTTGGATATCAGAATGCTGCAAACAAAATAGGTTGGTGGAAGAGGAGAATTATCAGATCATTCCCTCATCATCTATCGAATCCAACATTCCTCCCACTCCTGTATCCAGTCTACGCCCCCAGCCATCGGTCACTCCTGCATCATCGCCTGGGTTCCCATCTCAACAAGCAGCAATCGTGGGTGAACACAAAAATCCTAATTCACCTACTCAGTCATCGAGTCCGATGACCAATCGAAAGCGATTTAGAGAAGAGGAAGCGGAAGATACGGGTAATGGTGAGAGCTCGACATCGAAGAAGGTCAAGGTCAACCCACTCCTCGAGATGATATCGTACGGACCACTTGTGAGTATATGGTCGTTACTGTGCATACCGAGAGATTAAGCACTGATCAGACTTCCACTTGATAATGTGTCGGTCAACAGAAAGTATGGATCAAAGACTCGAAAGAGTATACCAATATCCGAGGATTACTCGAACCTGAGAAACATATAGGAAGAAAGAGATCTTCAATATACTAGTGATCGAAATTGCTAATTGGGCAAAGACTCAACAGGAGATATATAGAGGTGATGTGAGGAGGTTCTGCATGGACGCTCTCAAAAAGAAGGTGAGTATACCGGATTTTTACTCGAACCATTACTATACCTACATAAGGAGTCATTCATCGCCTAACAACAACTTCAACTTCACAATATTGTGCACTACCCTGGGAGACACTGGAATGCTGATATTATCTTATTCTTTTGCCTTCTAGAGACCATGGCGAGATTGGCAAGGGACTTGGCAACCGCAACGAGAACAGATCATGGCCAGACTTCGGAAACTGGGTATCGATACTAGTACTTGGAACACGAAGAAGGGTCAAGTGGAGGTGATTTGTATTTCGGATGATAGTGATGGTGATCAGGAAGGAGGAGGACAAGGAAGAGAGCCAGGTGATATCGGTACCAGAGTCACAGTGGATGGAACCACAGATTATCGAAACCAAGATGAGCTCACCAGGGTGAAGACTGAACATGATTACCAAGACAAACAAGGTGATGCCTCGACGATGCCATCCGATCCCCTACACAACATCAGCTCAAGTCTCCGATCAGTCGGACTAACCCCAGATTCTGCCTCGAACACTTCCACCGGCATTCAACGTCCACAACCGGTCTCACCAGATTCAGGTATCGCTAGAATGACCATCGATATGATCTCATCCGCTCATCCATCCGCTCGGTCGACTGCAGGAGCTGAAAGTGAAGTCGAGGTTAAACCCGAGATTGTGAGTGAATATGGAGGTGGACAAGAAAGGGAAGATGACCTTGCCGATCTTGATGAGGGGGAGGAATTCTCGGGAGTAGGCGTAGACATCACATGAATGGATATCTGCTCTGAAGAGTAAGATGTGAGTTGAGGTAAGTGCAAGCTGTTGCACAGCACGAGCGGTGTTTGTCGAGTGCTGACAGCTCATCCTTGACTAAGGTGTTTCAATTTACAGGACTAATTGCACTTCGGCGCAGATGCATGGTCCTTCATTCGATATGGTCTAGGCTATCATGTGGTGGGATCGAGAGAGGGAAACTGTTTCTTTCCACAATATCTTTCATATCCATGCATTCGAGTGTGCACAGATGTTTCTAAGCAGATTGTGCGTACGAGAGCGGTTTGAATAGTAGCTGGAGTCCAAATCGGTAAGCACATAACTAGAGTCCAGATCTGGAAGCACATTTCGCTACATGACCGCTCGCCTCAAACAGATGATCCCTTCCATCCCTTCTTGCCTCATTGATGAGTCTTAGGTGGGTGGTCGTGCCACCCCTTTGGATCTAAACCCATATTCCTCAGCCTATCATCGATCACCTCGTGTTAACGTCTATGGACGAGTGCCACGTCCTTCTTTCCGGTCCCTAAGCAATGTGGAAAAAGAACACTTCAATTCGTGAATACGTTGTATAATAAATTCAACTTAGGCTCACCTTGTCGGGTAGACTCCTCAAGAATGCTTTGACGTCCTTTCGCGTGATGATAGATCTCTTGTGTACGAAGCGGTACGGCTCGTTGGCTAGGATCGATTGAGCCTGTTCTATACCAACTTCCCGTTGTTCGCAATGATCGCTACTGCTGTCTTGGTATTGCCGTTGCTCGGGTCTTTGGCGCTTGGTGGAGGATGATAGGTCAGAATCGTCCGTCTAGATCAAGGATGATGATCAGTACTGACACCCACTGTGACTGTTCGACGGAAAGATCCGATCGACTTACTCGAGGTTGTTTCCCGGCGGGGAGAGACATCGCCGGAGACCTTTGGAAAGGTGTACGCGTTGTTTGATGATGCTGAAGGGTTGGTCTCACACCGGTAGAGTCATGATGAGCGGAGTTGAGCTCGAAGAGGATGAGAAAAAACCACCCACATTGGTGTCTTGAAGACTTCACCGGTCACTGGTACCACTTCTTCCTCTGTCGTAAGGAATAACGTCTCGGCCTTCTCCAACACCAAGGCTGGATCGGACTTCAGATATCTTGTACCGGAGGTTTCGGGCGTACCATGAATGTGAGTGTGATGATTTGTTACCTGGAAATCGAGCGCTGTCCTGTAACATGCAGATGATGATCAGGTGCTGCTTGCCTAGTCTAGGCCAAGAGGTGATTTCTTGTAAGGGATGTTCAATGATCGCCCTCCTTCTCTTGACTTGAAAAGTAAAATGATCGTCGCTCAGGACTACAAGTATGATTCAGTGATAGGAAAAACAAAAACCTATGAATATGATCTGGCACGGAAATATTCACAAAAATATACTGTACCGTACGTCATGATTAGTATTATGCATGCAAGGTATACAGCACCCACACTTCTAAGCTCAGACAACCACTCTCTTCCTCTTCCCTCTACCCTCCTCGATCCTCTTCCTCACAGCTTCGTCATCCATACCTTCCTGTTCATACAGCCCAGCCGTCCTTTCCTGCTCCCAAGACGATTTTAAGAACTTCAACGCAGCTAAATTATATCCCATCACATTCCTCTGTTTCTCAAGAGATTCTCTAAGGTGATTACGAAGTGTGAGTAGAGGTGTGCGCATGATTTTGTTAGAAATGATTTGGTTGGAATGCGTTCGCATAAGGAAGAATAGGATTCGAGAGATCAACACGGTTTGTTGACCCTAGATAGTATATAGAAAATCAGCGTTTGTACCTTTCGCTGTTTGTTGTGAATCGTAAACCGTAAACCATACAACATTGATCGGAACATAGCGAAGCACAGAGGAAACCAACATGAAAAGAAAAAGAGTGTTAACCCACCTTCAAAGCCCACTCGTCGAGATAACCCAACAAGCTAATCACATATCTAAAAGGCAAGACCAACAGTGCATCCTCCATATTCGCCGTCGGTATCTTCTGTATGACCTTCAAGACATATTCGTCCGGATCCAAATCACCGTATGCTACGAGTTCGGCATTTCTCGATGGTCTCGGTAAATCAACTTGCGACTTGGCATTTTCCTCTTCCCATGTTCGAGTCGCTTCTCGATCAGCATCGGCGATTTCCAAAGCTTCAATTATCTTCTCTCCTGACATCAACGTTTCACTAGTTTGCTTCGTTACTCCTTCCACCGTTTCAGCTCCCTCTCCGCCATCCAGATCGGGTTCACGATTGAGGTTATCTAGGATATTCGTATCGTACATCTGTTCAATTTCCCTCTCTCTTTCTTCTTCCAGGAATAAAGGTTCGTCAGTCTTCTCCCATATACGGATTGATTTATCGTGAGATCCAGTAACGACGAATTGACCGTTATGCGAGGTAGCCAATGCCCATATTTCTCCGTGATGTCCTTCGAGTTTCTGTATGAGCTCGAACTGGAACAAGATAAAATTTCGAGAATCAGCAATCTCCCTTGAATCGAACAACCTCGTGTTATGGGTATCGACCGGGCTTGTTTGCAATCGCATTCCA
This sequence comes from Kwoniella botswanensis, assembly GCF_036426115.1. Taxonomy (NCBI): domain Eukaryota; kingdom Fungi; phylum Basidiomycota; class Tremellomycetes; order Tremellales; family Cryptococcaceae; genus Kwoniella; species Kwoniella botswanensis. Next base: position 13,220,097 of record NC_088599.1, on the reverse strand, counting down.
TTCGAATTGAATGATAAAGAAGTGACCTGCGCCCGCACTCACCTTGTCTCCATCCCAGTATTTCAACAATCCGTCTTTCCCTACCGACCAGAAATAATGACTATTCCTCTCCTGACCTTTCTCAAACTGAACTTGCATGATCGAATCATCGTGTGCGAACAAGCTCTTATGACAATCACCGAAATCCATACCCCAAATTTTGATGTTTTTATCTGCCGAGCAGGTTATGATCAACTTGGAATCTTGCGATATGTCCAAGGATAAGACCGGTAATTTATGTCCATATAACGATAAGAAGAATTTTAATGTGTCTGAAAAGAATATCTTGACTGTTGAGTCTAGTAGAGATACAGCCAAGAATCTTCCATCGGGTGAATATTTACAGGAGAGAATGTCATCGGTCATTTTGAGGGTACGGACGTGGACCAAAGCGAGTTGCTTGGTTTTGTACTGTTGTGAGGATAGTATACAGTTAGCTTGGGCATCAAAAGGGGATATGAACAGGTATGAACCGCTGGGGTCCCACAATTAAAGGTGAATGATCATAGATGGTCAAACTCACGATAGTCTCCCTACCCAGTCTATCCACCACCTTCTCTCCCTCACCTTTCTCTTTCAACTCGAAATCCCAGAATTTCACATCCTTATCTTCACTACCAGTGACCAACCCTCTCCCATCCGGTCTGACATCTATCCCAAATATCGACCCACTGTGCGCTTTGTACGATTCTAACAAAGTCGAAGAGGCTATATCAAATAACAACAGATCACCACTTTTGGTACCGATCACCAGATGTCTATCACCAGGTAGGAAAGTCGAACAGATCGAATAACCACATTCGATCGTACGTATGCATTGGGTTGTCCTGGCATTCCATATCTTCAATGTTCCATTTGAACAACTTGCGATCACCTGGTCGTCGGATGATATGGATATAGATCGAATGTCATTACGGTGGCCTGGTAAGTCCACGACGTGAGTTTTGGTGGGTTCAGGTGGAGATCCGTCGGGCAGTTTGGAGGACTTCTTGGATGATGTGCTAGGTGAAGGGATAGTGTAGGATTCAATGGAATTGTTGGCCAGTGCGACGAGTAGCTATATTGTGATGGCAATATGAGCATTTGTCACCCGTATATCCTTCAGGCTTTCTCGTATAACCGTATGCTCACCTGAACACCACCTTTGGCACTATCGACCTGTTCCCTGGCCATAGCGAAGCTCTTGACTTTCGAATTCGCCCTGATCACGCACCAGCTCGTGACCCTTTCCTCCCATTTGACATCAGCTGCTACACCGTCATTCAGCTGTTCCTCCTCTTCCTCTTCTACCTGCTGTTTGCCCTTTTTCTTGCTCTTCTCTTTATCCCTCTTCTTCCTTCTTGCTCTCTTGGCGTTCACTTCCTCTTCAGACCGTATACGAAGGACTACGATGGTTTTATCGTTGGTATGAAGCAGGAGGAGGGGTAGTGTGGGGTGGAAGTCGATTTGGGTGATTGCGTGCGATGAAGATGGCAGGGGAAGGGTACATAGTGGCTGGATGAGTGTAGGTAGCTGCAAATCCACTCGATATCAATTCATTCGATTCGTCAACTCAGGATCAGATAGAGCGGAACATAAGATGAGAATGTGATGAATAAACAATCACTCACTTCACCATTTTCGCCCTCTTTCAACCCATTATCCAATTTCTCATTCTCCAAGCTCCACACTTTACTTTCCCCATCCCCTGATCCAGTTACCACAATCCATCTTCCCCTGATCCTCTCTCCATCTTCTTCCTCTCCTTGTCCGGTCGGTAAGTAATCATCGTATTCCTTTAGTTCCAGGCTAGTAACTTCTGATCGACCGACCACGATCGTCTGTATACAATGCTGAGTTTCCAAATCCCACAATTTCATATACGTATCCTTCGCCGTACTGACCAAGAAACCAGGATGAGTCGATTTGTTTGATTTAGGGTGTGGGATGAATTTCAATCCTGTTATTGCCCCTCTGTGAGACTTCAATTTGAATAATCCGATTTCACCTATCACGTCCCACAACACTATCTCACCCTCTACTCCTCCCGATGCTAATTTACTACCGGAAACATCCCAGCTCATATGACTTATAGATTTCTTATGTCCGTTGAACGTCACGATTTCGGATGCCTCGATTTCGGGATTTGCCGAGTTGAAGGACCAGAGTCTGATGGATCCGTCGTGATAAGATACGGCGAAGGTCTGAGGAGTATCGGATGAAGAGGAAGAGCTAGATGAAGAAGGGGAAGACGGAGGTGAAATGTATGTTACGGGTGATGTGTGAGAAGGTGAATGCCACATCGATACCTATCATCATGGTTCAGCTGTCCCATACCTAGTCCTAGGAATATGTAAGAGAGAGAAGAAACGTACCATCTCACCACGCTTGACATCCCATACTAATACATCTTCCCACCCAGCTACATAGGCTAATCGTCCATCGTAAGCTGAATTGGCAGTCGGGGAATTGACGATACCAAAAGCCTAATATTCGTGTTAGATCAATCAGCTGCTTTGCCCTATGCAGCACGTTTTGAGTGGGACAGCTCACCTGTGTTGGCCCATGGCGCATATACGATCTGACCATGGCGACTTGAGTGTGTTGTGTGGTCAACAATGTAGGGGAATCAAGGTCCAATTGATGATCCTCGAGATTGAAATGTAATCCGAAATATTTTGAGGTGCGTCTTGAGAAATCTGTTGACAAGCGGTGATCGCCGAAATGTGACGTGTTAGCATGACGTGGCTTTTCGTATCGTGTTCTAGGCAATCTTCTCGAATGCTGCAGTATGCATAAAGTCGCTATTCCACATGCATAGAATCAATCATAATTTGTAGATGGGTATGTACTGTATAACTGTATTGCTCGTATAATTACCATCATAATAAATCAAAAGCAAAAAAAAACTCATTGGGTATCCTTCGTCGTCGGTCCCAGACGATGACGAAAGCACCGTGTTTGGTATCCAACTTACAAAAGCAAATCATCAAACCCTCCACCACTCAAGTTCTGAGCAGCCTGAGCTTGTTGGTTCTTAGCTTGTGATCCACCTTGTCCTTGATTCGTAGAAGACGAGCCCCAAAGAGAATTCATCGTCTTCTCCTTTTCCAAATCCTTGATTGTCTTTTGACCACCCGCTTGCTTGTTCGTACTTTGTCCACCCATAGAAGTCAAGGATGAGGTGAACAGATCATCGAAGGTGGATGCTCCACTTGGTTTGGCTGCTGGTGAAGTGACGGGAGGAGCAGTCACCTGACTAGACGCAGATGAGTAGGAAGGTCGAGATGCGAAGGAAGGTGCTTGAGCTTGAGCGATGGGTGGGGAAGAGAAATTGTATCCTGGTGGAGGAGCTTGACCAAACGACAAAGCCTGAGCTTGAGCTTGAGGTTGAGGCGCAGGGGCAGATGATTTGTTGGAGTTGAGAAGGTTGAACAGGTTGGCGTTGGCGTTTCCAGTCGACGCAGGTGCTGGGGCTGGAGCGGAAGATGAAGGAGCTTGTTGGAAGTCATCAAAATCGTCTGCGCAATTGAGATTGTTGGGTCAGAATAGAGCGATCAACAATCTGCAGCGAATAGCTCACCATCGCCACCGAAAGAAGGGGCTGCTGCTGCAGGAGGTGCCGGAGCGGCAGCAGGAGCCGATGTAGCAGGTTCGTCATCGTCAAAATCAAACAAGTTGACTTCCTTAGGCTTTTCAACAGGTTTCTCTTCCTTGGCTACCGGTTTAGGAGGAGCTCTGTGACTTGCACCGCTGGTTGCTCGGCTAGATGAAGGAGCGGTACGACGGGGAGGTTGATCATCGAAATCATCGGCTCCTTCATATTCGTCGTATTCTGTCTTGGCGGATGTATCTCGGAAGGTACGCGAGGACGATCGGTATTCTAAGGACGCTCATGGAAGAGGTGATCAGCCTGAAGTGTAATGTATCCCACATAACATTCTGACCCAATTGGGACTCACCATCACCAGCATCATAATCATTTCTACCATATCTCGAACCCCCGGCACCTCCTCCGCCTCCTCCACCCCCACCTAAACTATCACTTCCAAATCCACCATACCTACTTCCACTCGAGGTGACAAAGCTCATTCCTCCATCGTTACCACCACCCTGATACTTGTTCTTATTCGCTTTGGCTTTTCTCCTCTCACTTCGTATCTTATCTACGTCACCTAACAACGATGCGATTTCCGATGCTCTATTTCGTACTGTACATTACATCTTCATATAAGCTACATTCCAGCCTGCCAGATGGAATAGATGAAGGGGAAGCTCACCATTTATACCTTGATCTTTACCTTTCTCATCTATGTAATGAAAACTTCTCAACATCTTAATGGTAGATACGTGAGCTCTAGCATCGTCGACGACTCGCTCTGAACCGTTCTTGACCAAGAACTCGAGGAGGGTTAAAGCCTGAACACAGAACCCGTCAGCTACTTTGACAGCGGTACACAGAAGTGAGCTGACCTTGTAAATCTGTCTCCATTCTCGGGCTTCTTTCCTGTTCACGTTATCAGCAGGATTCCAATAACGATAGGCGGACATAGCTTACTCCATGAACCTAGAATAGATAGTGGGCATAATCTCGTTGAATTGGGCACTACGATCGAAATATCAGCTAATGAGGTCCGAGGAAGGTGTAGACAAGCTGATTTACAAGTTGTGTGTTCTGTAAACAAAGTGATGCGTGTCAGCTTTCATCACCAATCGGCCAGGGGACAATGGTATGAAAGATGCTCACCCATCAGCAATCTGCTGCATCAACGTTGAACTAGCACCCCTGCATTCGCAATCACCATACGCATATCAGTTGAAGTCTCCGTCTAGATCCGAGATTTATGCTATCTGACAGAATTGATGTAGCAGGTGCAATCCGACTCACCATGGATCATCGTTCGTTGCTTCCCTCACTTTCGCTTCCATTTCCGAAACGTTCAGTACCATATTCTTGGCCTGATTGTAGTACGACTTGACATCGTACATGGTGAGGTTCTGAGCCTCTTTTGCGAGTTCTACGGTACAGAGTCATCATCGCGTGAGTATAGGTGATATAGGTAATAGGAGGAGGTGAAGGGGAAGGACGATGGTAAACAGCATGAGGGTGTATGTTGAAATGAGTAGTTGATGAAAGGGATTGACAGGGACGTACTCTCGATGTAGTCCATGTTGATGTTGGTTTGATTTTTTTTTTGTTGTGGACCAAGTAGAGGAACAAGGAAGCTAGAGCTGACTCGAACTGCTTCGTCGGAATGGATGCTTGTAGCGGCTTTCTATGCTGTGCAAAGTGGACAAATCGACCTTTGGATGATAAAGTAGTCAGCGACTATAACTGTAACTAACTATCTACGCGACGGTGATGACATGTCACTGGAAGCCCAGACTTGGCGTAACTGATGGATGACCGCCACACGTGTCCACGTGGGATGCACCCACCCTTAAACCCCGAATATCACCGTCGTACTGCTGATACTCCTCCACCCTCCATGTCCATGCCAAGTGATGTGTAACCTTCTACTCGTTGTTCCATACACCTTGGATCCTATTCTCGACGAGATTTACATAGAGATAACGAGGATCAGAACAGAGTCAGCACAAGATGTCAGATGTGAAACCGAATATAACCATCACCCCATCCGACTCACTGGCAGGTCCGAGTTCAGCACCGTTGGAAACCATATTCCCATTCTTACAGGATCAGGATGAGAGACTGGAGATATCAGATAAGAAGAATGGATCGAGTGTGTGGGCATTGAAGATACCCAGGTTTTTGTTGGAGAGATGGGAGATGGTGGAGGAGAAGGGGGTGGAGCTGGGGAGTTTAGTTGTGGATAATTCGTGAGTTTTTACTCTAGCTACGGCAGGTAGGGGTGGGATGGGGGCGGTGTTCATACTAAGGGAGGGAGGGTGGGCAAAGTTCATACGAGGGTGGGAGGATGGGACATTTCAGTGGATGTACGAGGGCTATATATAATGCATCATTTATATTTAAGTCCTGGTATACTGGTAACTATACGCTAATACCCCTTGACTTCCAGCACAACACCAGCCAAAATCACACTCCGACTTACTCACCCGGATATCAAACCCACCAACACTGAAGAACGATCAACCTACGATACATCTGGTATACCGGATGAATACCGAGTGAACGTACCCGAGGAACGAGCTCGAAACCTCTATGTGTTTACCGAGAAGAAGCGGGTATATGGGAAAGGATCGACTAGCGTGGCGATGCCTGAAGGAGGGGATAATGAGGGGAATGAGGGTGGGAGGAGGAAGAGACATAAAGGTGAGGAAGACCATCTTGGATGATCTGAAGTGAAAATAAGGGATCGTACTCAAGTTTCGAGTGGAGAGGATGAGCTAGAATGATTGTTCACTCTATTGGGGAGAGATCGGAACTGTCTTCTTCACGAACACCAATTACTTTTTGGGGCATCATCGTGATTCAAATGGTATAGCTGATACTCTACGTTGCTTGACTAGCCCAACCGAAATTGGTGGCTAAGGTAGATCACGAATGTCAAGTGACACCAGTGCAGAATCAAACGTATATGAAGATCTTGGAACAGAGGAGATTGGAAAGTGAACAGTCGAAGCGGTGAGTGGGGTCATATCACTGATTTTTTACCCAGCTATAACATTTCAAAACCACACACAAGACTATCGAACCTTTTCTCGTTAAGCTGTTCTGCACTTTGTTCTCACCAGTTGTACAAACACTTGCTGATCATGTGTATCATCTCAGACCCGTTGTAAGGATGGACGACACAGGTATATCCCAAGCTGAGCAGAATCAATTGGCAAGTGGATACAGGAATGCCATTTCGACATTTGGAAGTAGGATGATTGTGAGTTACGAGTTTCATATTGAGTTTTCAGATTTTCACCTTCGTCTTAGAACCTGTGTATATCTCTTATCTGACTTTATCATCGGTCATCTTGTCAATATGTCCTTTCCTTGAGTCCGAAGCTAACAACGAGGTGATCGATCCGTCATTAGTCATCCGCCAAAACCAATAACGGTGAACGTCATGCCCGACTCGAACGCCACGAACTTACCGATCGAATATTCGCCTTGTTCAAAGAAAAACCATATTGGGGTATACCTGCTCTCAAGGCTACGCTTAAACAGCCTGATGGGTGGTTAAGAGAGGTGTTGAGGGACGTGGCGGAACAAATTAGGGAAGGGAAATATGTGAATATGTGGCAATTGAAAAAATCTTGGAGAGCTGGTGGAGATGGACAAGGTAAAGTCGAAGGTATAGAGGGTCAAGGTGAAGAGGATGTCAAACCTGGTGTCATTGAGAATGAGGATGGCGATGAGAATATGAATGAAGTTGATGAAGGAGAGGATAACGAGGATGATGAGGATGATGAGGATGACTTTGAAGAAGTATTGGCTTAGATGGAACGAGATAGCTTGAATCTTCAATCATATGTTGTAATTTGTTTTCTCTTATCTTGCGAAAGGTCTCCCTTCATCTTTTAGATTTACTCATCACCATGCGTAAAGTTTCATATAAAGTCAATTCAATCAGAACAGACAACGACTTGTTTCATGATTTAGTGCATGTTATCCCGCAGTTTCGTACAATGTATGTACATATCCCATCAAAGCCAAGAAATTCCAAGATTGAATGGATGAGTTGTGTTAAACTCTGCATGCAGCATAAGAAAGTTTATATTTAAATAAATGATATATATCTGCAATATTCAACAAATTATTTTCAGATACCATTTCAAGGTCTACCACGCATTTCTTCACCAATTCGTCCCCTTCCCAACACTCTACTAGCTTGTACCACTCTCAATGGTATCTCCTCGTCTGAATCTTCGCTATCTACCAAAATAACATCCTTTGATCCAACCTCACCAATCGATCGACTTGCGTCCTGATCTCTCGTCGGCGTTGGCAACAGATATGAACCATCCAAGAGACTTTGAAAGAATAAATGATATTGATCTACCTCATCTTCATGATCGTTTCCTTCATCTTTCCCCATGCAAATGTCGAGATCGACATTGATATGATCTTCTGACATTTCCAAGTTCTTTGCCGATTCTAACGCGTGCTGAGTTGGTATGTGCAAATGAAACCCAACACCTTCTGTATCCTCAACAGTAAGCACACATCTGGTTGATGGTAATTCCGATGAGGTGGATTCGGTTACTAGCGTAGGAGAGTCGATTGCGTTAGGTGTGTCATTACCAAAATCGAAAAACTCATCCAGCTCTTTCAGCTCCTCGTCCATCAAATTCCTCACCTCCTCAACTTTATAATCACCACCGCTCTCTATCTTGTTATCACGTCCATCTCTATCCTCGCTCACGCCATCAGTCCCATCTTTCTCTAGCTGAGTAAGAAGTCTTCCAACCAAAGAGCCAGCCACTCGAAGCTCTCCTGAATCGAGAGCATGATCCTGCGTATTGGCTGATTCGATCACCATCTGCACCTCAGTCCGGCTTTTCGGCAAAGTTGATGGATTTGAGCTTGGGGTCGACGGCATTGGTACAGAGGCGGAAATTGAAACAGGAACGTTCTTTGTTTCGTCAATTCGTAAGGTTCGTCCGGCTCTTTCATAATGATTTGCCAATTCTTTTACCCTATCTTGTATGGATGATTCATACTTTTCGGGATAATCGTATGTCTATTGATATCAATCATAAATGATCAGCTCATAAAGCTGGGGTAGGTACGGTACGTTTGACATACCATATCATCCTTCCCGCGCTCTTTCCCATATGGGTCTGAGATCGTGACTGATCCTCCCGTTTTTCCATTTTGGTACAGCCGTCTAGCTATCTTCTCTACTTGCCATGAAATGGGGTCGTACGCCGTGGAGGACGGACAGCTTGGGAAGGACGAAGACTGTGTGAGGGTGGATTTCGTTCTCAGTCTCGACGTAGCATCTAATTCAGCTTGGCTCGAAGGAGTAGGGTTCGGCTTGTTCTAACAATATGTCATGTATATGTTAGTCAGCTCTCCCTCAGTTTGTCAACGGATGCATCAATCCTCACCGATGAGTGGACCGAGACTTGACTGTCTGTTGTAACAGGTACAACCTTTTTCTCCTTACTAGACAGAGTCGTATACGCCGATACAGGACCACTTTCGTTTCTTGTAGGCTTTTGAAACAAGATTTGATACTCTTTCGCATTTACCAATTTCCCTTGCTCCAGACAAACTTTGAGCCAATCCAGAGTGACCGTCACCTGGCCTTTCTTACCGCAATTCCATCCTGCCTCATTCTCCGCTGTCGACTTGGGCATCAATGGAGATGGATCAGTGGCAGTCCGATAGAATACTGCTATCGAGGCGTGAAGTCGAGAACAGATCTGTCCACCTTCGTTCTGATAGTACAGGAATACTGGTTAGCTAATGGTTGGCCGTTCTGATAGTACAGGAATACTGGTTAGCTAATGGTTGGCCATAAAGATGAAGGCCCAGCTCACCTTGATCTTCTCTCGATAAATAGGGTGTATGTTAGGTGCGAGATACATCTTGATTGGCTTACCATGTGAATCGATGAATATAAACTTAGTTTGGGCGATGACTTCTCGCCTCGGAGAGGTTGTGTCGCGAGTACAGCATGGGTATCTAAGAAGTGTTTCGGGCGTTTTGACATCTCATTTTCCTTTTCAGAAATCTGCCTCCGTGCTTGGGTATGGGTATTGACCGAAGTGACCTTGCCTGAGATGCTTGCCTCTCGACGTTCGGCCTTGCCTTTTTGGTTCATAGCTATTTGCCACTTAGTAGGGGTGTCTGGTATGTTGATTGTTCTCGATCTACTCATATCCCACCAAGTAGGTTTAGACAGACCCACCGTGCTGGTGGGTTGGAGGATGGCATTTGAAGATGAAGATTTGACCCTGTTCTGACGCTGTATCGCTGATGTTAGGTTATTAGCCTGAGTCGGTAAGTGTCGTGATAATGGAGGATATGATGTTCGGTTCCATGTTACAGGCGAAATAGGCGTAGGTGGCACATATCCAGCTTGAGTGATCTTTTGCGAAGGAACGATGATTGGAGTTTTGGTCACTCGCTTTCTAGGATGTAAAGGTTTGTCCAAAGTCAAGGGAGGTTGGAGGGTACGGGAGTCTTCATGAGTAGGTGAGACACCTGACGGAGCTGGATATGGTTGATATCTTTCCTTTGGATGATAACGGGGTTGAGATTGTGGATACTCATTGAAATTCGGATGGTGTGTGGCATAATCTTTTGTAGTTTCGGAAGCGATCCATTCGGTTATAGGAACTTTGGCTCCGGAAGGTAATACTTTTGAAGGGACCGGTTGAAGCACCGAAGGATGAGATTCCCAGGTATATCTTTGTTGCAGATATGGTCCAGGATGCGGGACATGTTCGAACGCAGTGTTTGAAAGGTGTGAGGATTGTATAGGGTGATATGTGGTATGGCCATCGAAGCCATTGGGGTGGTTGCTTGAAGCCTCGGAGCCAGGGTCTATGCATGCGGATGCATAGTGGACAGGGTGTGGCCGTGAAGATGGCAGCGTTTGTGTATATGTGAACAATTTCGAAACTTCCAATTTTCCATTAGAATCATTCGATGTTGCAGGTGGATAATGTGGTACCAAATCCATGGCTGAAGCGTTTGTATACCGATCATTCGAATAAGGTTGCGTAGTAGCGTGATCGTGAGGAGTAAGGATATGAGCGATTTGACAATCGGTATGGAGAGTATTGGTAAGATTGTTCCAGATATCATAACTTCCTCTACCATCATCATCCGCATCGGCAAAGTATTAGCTCCTTTTGAACCTCGAATTGGGAAATCAAGTCATCGATCAAGCTCACCTTACTCGCCATCCAGCCCAATTATCTTCCCTCTCCAACACCCTCCCAGCTCTCAAGCTTTTTTCTACCCATCCATAACCCACTACCACCTTTCTACCTTCGATCACGTCCCCATTTCGTATCGTATCTTCAAAATACCTTACCAGCAGTTCAGGCGTCCAGCCGCGAAATTCGTCCAAGGTATCGGGATCGAGCCATACGAAGTTTGGGTCGAGGGGTATCAAATTGACTGGAGAGGGGATGGGGGGAACAATGATGATTTGTACTTGATCGAGAGATGGGATAGGGTAGATTGTACCATGGTGATCCTGTTCAATGAACCAAGTATCAAACAAGGTGGATATCAGGGGGAGGAGTTAGGCATGGGAGTTCTGACTCACCATGATTTCTTTACCGATAGGAGAATTGAGGATATTCTCCTTCGCCATGGGTTGGACGTAAAATCCTATACCGTCAAATAATTCGCTACTCCCTGACATCTTTGTGTTGTACCAAACCTACTGGAGATATTGGACCTGTTGGAGTACAGTACAGTGTGTAGGCTGGTCTCGCACCGAGGACCAAGCATCAAGATCGATTAGATTAGGATTTATGGATGTATTTCTGAATCTGAACAGGAAGTGACAGTCATTCATACACATTGATATATGGACATAGACACGACTTTATACGAATCGAGTTTTTTCTTCTCTTGTCTTTGTTTATTTTTCTTCACACACATCCTTTGGACTGAAAAAGAAATTAATTCGCTGATTCATGAATTCACCATCAGCGTATAACAATAACACGATGGTCTGTGCGTCAGGGTGTCGATGCTTTTTCATCAACCCTGTCCATCAGTCCGTGCACCCCTGAGCCCATGTACCATGTAAGTTACGGTTCAATGCATGATTCTGTCATATGTATTACCAGTATGTGCACAAGAGAAGTAGCCAGTCGATACGAAAATACCATGTTCGATCTAATCACCCATCAGTCTGAAGGATACATCTGAAGCATCAAGTAACCTGTCTTGTACATCACCGTGTCAAATCGACTGTCTTTCTACATTTCTTCCATCTCTCTTTCAATGTTCTTGAGCGTTCACCTGGATTTTAAATTCAGACAACTCATTTCGTCTCTCCTTCTCGTCCAGCCTCTTTATCATCTTCTCAATCACGTTCCTATATCTACTCGTGTTTCTATACCAGGTTTTCCACTTCCTACCTTGATATCGCATTTCCAACTTCTTACTTATCGAAACGAATGCTTCGTCAGGATGATTGTATATCTCTCTGGCCAGGATCTGGCAAATTTGAGCCGTAGATGGCTTGTCCTTCTTATCGATGGAATTAGAGTGCAGATCAGGTGAAAGAGACGGTCTTCGTTCGTGTTCTTCAGAGGAATTGATGGGAAATGCTTGACTATCTGCTAGAAGTTTAGGGAAAGCTGAAATGGGTGTAGGTGGTAGATTAATGCTGTCCTTGTTCTGATATTGTAGATTCAACCGTTCTGGAATCTGCGCATGGGTAACTTTGTCAATCTTCGTCTTCTTCTTGAAAGTCATCTCATGAATTGGTAATTTCCTTGAATCAAGATCAATATCAAAGAGGATTAGCGTGTTTTCAAGCCATATGGATTCTAACAATCAAACCTACCTTTTACTGACTACTCCAATCGTATCTTTGACAGGATCGGTACTGTCATCGGCTTCTTCCCAGTCCGAATCGAGACAATCGAGATCGCTATCATCAAACGTCTGATCCGGGTAGACCATTTTTACAGGAAGACGAGAAAAGTCACTCTTGGGATCTGAAGCACAGGTGGTCGATCGAATATGATCCTGTTGAGTCGAGATGGATTGGTGTGCTTTTCTTTTACATGGTTCATACCTGGCAGAGGGAAAATGTTTAGTCCTTTATTCTCATTGCCAGCATAAGAGATGGCTAATTTAGGAAGAGGATTATTCAGATTCTGAGCTGCCAGCCCTTGAGTCTTCGAATTAACACTTTGACAGCTACTTATTGTCTTTCTGGGATCCTTGATGATAACACCCATCTTCTCGCTTCTGAGGCCATAATTTGCATAAAACGAAACACCCCTCGTACTCCTCGCTTCCTCATAGATCCTCTGTGACCCATGATAATCGAGTAGTGCGGCTCTATGTCTTTGCCCATCCACCTTGAAAGACTCATCGTACCAGTGTGCTTCTTTTCTCTCGCCGTATGATCGAGAGAACCTAGGATCAGGAGGTAAATATCCTATGAGATATATCTTCGATTTGAGTTGCTCCGGTGTCAATTCGAGATAATGTGTTTGGAATTGACCATTGGGCGGAGCCGGTACCCTAGTAGACCAAGTCATAGAAGGAAGCCGTATCGATGGGTTGATCTTGATCGGATGAAGAGGATAATATCTAGTTTTGAGCTTGACGGGTCGGTTGTTGTATTCCGGTGGATCGAAATTGGTGGATACGATAGGGGAGTCGGAGATATTGGAGATTGAAGATGGTTTATTATTGGCGATAGGCGTAGGTCTTGAATAAGGTAAAGCACTTTCGATACCGGTAACATCGTCTGGATATCTACCTCTAAGTGAATCGAGCCGAAGTGAGATCAGCATCTCAAGGAAGTTATAGAATCTTATCATGAAGCACTCTGCCAGATAGCGATGGTATAGTAGAGGCTTACTTGACTTTCCATCCAAACCAATTTTGCTCTTCGCCCAACACCCTTCCTAACCTAATACAATCATAGACCCAATCTTTCTTTACCACCACTACCACCATTTTCCTATGTCCTCCCAACATTTCATGTCCGTGTGCGTATTCATGTCCGAAAGATGAATTGAGGTCGGTGTGGCGATGGGGAGAATTGATGATCTCACCGAAATTCTCAAGTAATCTAAATGTTGCCCAACCATTATCGTCTAACCATTTTATCGTATGTATATCATTCCTGGTCCTTCCAACGTCAAATATCGCATCCCTATCATACGAGGTATGAGTAAGGATGATATGGGTCAAGCAAGAGTACGTCGGGGAAGGTACGATCGTTCCTCCATTCTATTTGTTTACAAATCTCGTCAGCTCAACGAATGCTGAGGCGTGCGTGATAGTGAACGTGAATTTGCTCACCCTTCGGATCGATTCTACCACATGTTCATACTGAGCTGTAGTTAAGCTAGATTTCTTTATGGGATTGCATATGGGCTGAACGTAAAATGTCAATCCGGCGAACATCCAATGGTCGGTACGAGTATTGTTCATTTTGATGAACAGGCAAAGTGGCAGCGTGGGATTTGTCAAGAGAGTGAATCTGAATGATTATGGTGTGGTATAGTAGATAAATTACGGAGAGTATGCCAGATCGGTTTCATGGAAAGAGATACGAGGAAGAGTCATATGGAAATTCCAACGCTGATAGGGGTAAAAGGGAGAAGTGAGAAGAAAAAAAGAGCAAAAAGAAAAGAAAATTGAGCTCCTAAAGAATCAAAGTGTTTACATGACGTATAAATAGATGATGGGGATGAAACCATCAATTTCATCTAGGTCAAAAACTTAATCACCCTTTCTCAGTCAATGCACGATCAATCACGGCACAGACGATGGTCAGACGTGTTGTAATGATTACAGATGTATGCAGTATAGCACAGACCAAAAGAATTGGAGTTGACACAGGACATGCAGTGCATGACCAGTCCATGGGATAAATGCAATAGACAAGTATGATAATCAGGGCTGTACATATGACGAACAATAGTATATTGTGATTACATGACATGATGCATAGGATATGCAGTCCCGTACATATACGAATCATCAACCAGCACAAAACTGGTACGAAGGACATACAAGAAAGCCAACACCCAGAACAGTCATACCGCATTACCAAACCCAACCCAACCAGCCTAACCCTTTCGTTAGTTCACGGAAGGTTCATAATTACTATCCTCCTCATAATCGCTCATCAATTGATCCAAATCATCATCATCTTTTTCTTCTTCTTCTTCCTCTTGTTTCTCCTTTTGTATCTTCACTTTGATCGTATCTGTATCCGGATAAACATATCCCAATTGGTCGAACCTCAATAATATTTTAGATCGATGACTGTCAAAGAATTTTCGCCAATGACGTTCGGGAAGCTACCAGCATCAATGGAGTATAAGAGCGTTCAGCATAAGAGTGTTACAGTAGTTAGTAATTACATCGTGCCGGGATGCTACAGTCCATGCGAAATGTTCACACAATGACTCACCTTTTTGGTCAATTCATTCAAAAATTTCGTTCTTCGACAATTCTTCGGGTTCCAATACCTCATTTCCTCAACTAGTATATTCACTAATTGATCTATCCCTTGAGCTGATGACTTTGATCCGGTCACCTTTTCCTCCCCTTTTGATGAGACTGAAGAACGTTTCTTTCTTTCCTGCGATACAATCATGATCAGCAATCGTACCGCGTTCTTGGCAGAAAATGAGAGTTGATTACGGGGTTTCGTTCTTCCCTTTTTGTTGGTCCGCTTCTAGGTCTCACCGCTAGGGCAGGTTTATTCTCACTCAGACAAATCACACTCTCCTCGTCATCACTATTATAGTCCACATCCATGGTATCATCAATCTGTTTTCCTTCGTTTTCCATGTGATCTTCAGGAATGGCCACGGTTTGGGGGACTTTGGTAATCCTATAATTCGAATCCTCGATCTGCTTGCCCTTTCGCAAACAGTCTTCGATCCATTTAGAGGATACGACCACCTGCCATTCTCCTCTTAGTTCAACTCCATCTAGGATATCCTCCTCTTCGGTTGTACAAAGCTCCTTCGAGCTCATCCTATCGAAGATTATAGTCGAGGCGTATTCTATCGGAACAATCCTACCTCCTCCGTGCTATTGAACTGGACATCAGCTATCCATCCTTCAAATACTTGAAAATGCTCTGATTAAGCTGGCGTACCTGAATGAGAAGATTTGTTGCGGAATCACCTTGATGTACATAAAAGGTCATTGATCGACCATTGGCAAAGAATATCTTACTGGTATCGCGCGGGAAAATCGCTTGCGTTATCCTCGAGCTTGAAGAGGGAATGATAGATTTGAATCTGTAGGCTGGTCTTGAAGTCTGAATGAAGTGCCAGTGGGAGGCAATCATCAGCCCTACTCGTAAATGCAGCCAATATCTTATTGAGCTATTACTTACTGCACTCTGAGAGCTATCCATGATTTGCTTCGCGCCGGTCCCAACAGGAACTGCCGCAGCCATTTGAATGTTCTGGGATATTTCGGGCAGAGAAGAAAGTTTGCTCCTTGTTTGATGGGCATGGGCACTGGTCATGATCCCAGTAAGCGGGTTATGGACCGGCATGACAACAGATCAGAAAAACAAAGCTCACAGAATCGTCTGCATCTCCTCAGGGAGAGGAGGAGTCGGTGGTCTTTCGTCCTCTGTGACCTCTGTCACTGCCAGATCCTGTACCTTCCTTCGTTTCAAGTGTTGTCTGGGATCTAAAGCTAGATGCGGCTTATCCAAAGGGCGCTCTCGTTTCTTATCTGGCTGGTGTGTCTGATCTGGCTGATCATTAGATACAGATTCAACAGAGGAGATAGGTGTCATGGGGACATAAGTCTGGTTAATGTTGCCTTCACTGCTTTCTGACTGGGGTCCGGAAGTGTGTTGAGGACTAGGCGTTTGACTGGATGATTTCTTCAGAGAGTTTACAACAGGCGATTGATGATCGCGGATTACCGCTGTTCCGATATAGTTCTGCCTTGACGATACTTCCTGAGTATGAATCACGCTCTCCGCAGATAACGATACGGATAGTTGGTCGGCCTTGGGGAGAACGTGTACGGGAGATTGAGGTTGTTTTGAGATCTCTTGTCTGTTGGTCAGTGCACTCCATCGATTGACTTTGGCGCCCATGGCGATCGTTCGAGTCCAGTCCTTGGGTGGGTAGGCTTGATCGCGTATCTCATCCTTGATTAAGTGTCTCCTAGGTTGATAAGCCAGTATAGGAGCAGAAGGAATGATAGGCCTTGCGTTGTATGTCATTGGTCCTCCTGAGCTCATTTGCCGAGCGAAATCCAGATGTTCATTGGAGACTCCTTGACCACCCATTTCGATAGCCTGGATCGGTCGTGCGTCGGGTCTGGGTCTGGCCTGGAAATCGGGAAATATACGAGCTCTGATAGTGGGGTAGACTGTCAGCATTCTTCACCATCGGATTATTGTGGTCGTCCAACAGACGTGGATCAGGATGTATAATCACTAAATATCGGGAAAGGCTCGAGAGAATGTCGTTAACATACCTGAGATACTGTCCATCCCAATCTCCATCCCCATCTACCAATATCCTTCTCTTCTTCGCACATCTCAATATCCACCCCATTCTCAATACGGGTACTTCCGCATCCTTGATGATCTCTCCATCTTCGTTCAAGTGTTGGCCGAAGAACAAGACCAATTTTGGGATGTCCCAAACTGCGACCTCTTCCTTGGTTTTTGTGTTGTAAGTTTGGTTCTGGATTTCCTTCAGGTTGAGTATACTCGATTGATCTGCATCCCTACTTCGAGATTCCCGATCTGGAGGGACGAGTATGTGGGTTAGGTTTGGATCAGTTGGTGAATGTGTTGTTCGTCCGCCGTTGGTCTATAAGCATACATATACAGTACAGTCAGTCTGGTCTGGTTTGGTTTGGTCCTGGTACGGTACGAGTATAGTATGGTATGTTTTGCTGTACTTACCAAAATCTCCTGTTTCACCATGAACATATCTCTACCCTGGCCCCTGTAATTCCCTCTGTACTCGTGTAAGTAAAAGACCATATCGTCAAAAAGACCAGGTCGATTATCTTTCACGATCAATGTCTTTTTGGGTTTGATGTTCGTCGGTGAGGATTCAGAGGACATGGTTCAAAGTGAAATAATAGATGATATATCTAACAGGGTAGGTGACTGGTAATCTATGGTAAAAGAGATGTGACAGCGATAAAGGAAGAAGTCAAAGGATAGCAAAAGGAGAGTAATGAGAAGATGAAAGAAGGAAACACATGTCGTGGATTTTCATACCTTCTATACCTTCCTTTGCAGATCATCAGTGCGAAGAAAATGCGAGAAGATAATTGTACATCCTTGCGCCCGTTCCCGAGGCCCGAGGGTACAATTTGTTATAGGGGACATACATACACACACACACACACACCAAGATCAATAACACATACCCAGCACCCCTGTTACAACCAATGATCCCACCCACTCAACTCGGACATCAGAGCAAGAAAGACGAGACAATAAACCACTGTTCAGGCACGCGATCAGAGAACAAAACGCTCGGACCCGCGTCGTCTGTTTCATACACAAAACGTGAAACATCGATCAAGTGTTTGTTTGGTTCCGTTGTTACATACACTATGAAATACAAATAGTTGAAGAGTGTAACATTTGGAAAAGGACTTATGCATGATGACTGAGAACGGAAGTGACACTTCTCTGTACTAAGACACAACTTGAATAGTACATACAACATGTTCCATCAGATTCAAGATCGAGGTTTGGACCTGAACTTCAATTGATGTAAAGTGACCAAGCCCTTTTCACCGATTTTCCTTACTCCGCCAATACCATCAAACTCTTCATCACTCTCTAATTCCGATCCCAGGTCCAATACTTCAGATTTCTCGTCCTGATGAGGGATCATCGTTTGATCCTTCTGATCTTTTCCACGGGGCCTATTCCCTTGGTGAAAGAGGGAATGCATCGCCATATGCTGCATTGTCTATTTCAAAGCATCAATTAGTAATCAAATCAACCTAGAATTCTGAAGCGCAGCAAAGTAGAACTATCACAGTACATCACAATACTCACCCTCTTCTCATTCGCTTTGATCGCCGCTGCCCTCTTCTTAGGTATATCGCTCTCATTCAACCATATCTCGTACGGCCCCCAATCTTGCAACTTGCCAATTTTGATGGAATCGTCTACCCACAGTGACGATAATACTTTCTGACCCCTTTCGAACGCTTGGCAGAAAAGCTGCAGTTCCTGGCTATTTCTGGGAGTGGACGGTTTGATGTCATCACCCTCACGATGGAAGAGGATGATATCGGCTTTCAGAGGTATGTTGGTGCTGTGTCCGCCCCAGTGCTACAGCGAGTGTCATCCTTTTGGTCGTAGAGAATGTTCTGGTAGTATAGATCTCATCGTGAGCTAGAACTCACGATCAATTCATGTATCAAGTCTGATGGTAAACCTTTGGTGTGCATCTGCAAAGGAATTGGCGGCCAGCATTGGTAGTTGACGAAGAGCGGAGTATAATTTGGTGGTGTTAGCTAGTTACGATAGGCCAAGGGTGGTACAGTTTCGACATATTGATTAGCGAATCGACTTATGGCTTTACGTGATGACGCATTCCACTTACACATGGGGATGAAGGAGTCGAGTCACGCCTATTTGATGAGGATCGAATCGATGAGATCCCACCGTCCTCGACTTCTTCGTGACGGATCATTCGTATCTTTATCTTCTCAGTGTCTGATTGCGAATCATCAGTCTGATGATTGTCCTTGGGTGTGTTCGAGTCGAGTTCATTGTGAAGAGACTCGCCAATGTTTGTATCCTCCCCATATACGACTTGATTCTGTTGATTCACTCCGCCAGCTTTGAAGCTACTCGGCGCGAAATGTGAGTTCCGAGCTAATAGTGACGGTGTACTCGTATTTTCCGCCATGCTCGTCTTGTCCCAACTCGCATTGGTTGAGGGAGTCAAATCGACTTTCCACCGAGCTCGGAGGTACGATAGCCTCTCTTCTATCTTTGGTATCGTAATCTCCCATGGGGCTGGAGGGGTACTCCCATCGATTTCAGGTGTGAACTCTAGATCGCTGGAGGAGATGCCATTATGGATGTCATCTCGACCAGGTTGGCAGATCGTCGAGGTTGTCATGCTCATTGTGAGTGGAGAATGGCTGCATGCGATCACAAATCACATTAGCTCATATAGCGACGACTCAGTTGAATGACAGACATGCGCAACACCCCGTAGGCATCGTAGTAGTGACAATGACCTCACCTTTGACTGTCAGGTATGTTTCTTTCTTCCTCGTAATCAGAATCAAGACAATCCAAATCACTATCATCGCCAGCTTCATCACCAGGATCGTTTTTTCCCTCCTCCGAGTCGAATGAATCTTGAGTCTGAGCGAAATCGCTTCCAACTCCTTTCTGACCTAAACTGCCAATATGATCCTGATCTTTTCTTTGCTCTTGCTGCTGTTTACCATTACGATCATTATTAATCTCAATGGGATCGATATCATCACCAGTCCGTTGATGCCTCCCAGTAGGATGCAGATCGCATGGGTATGATTTGGGTGTTGATGGGTATGATTTAGGTGTTGATGTTTTTAGGAACTTCGAGCATCCATTCCGACCCGCTGGACTGGGTGTCCTGGAGATATCAAGCCTGGTTGCAGAAGGTCTGGTAAACGAGGATGAGGAAGTCGCAGCGGATGATGAGGAGTATCGTACGGGTGTGGTAGCATATGGCCCATATCTTTTCCTCTTTAGATCAGGACAATTATTGGCATACATCCGATGACGATACAAAGAGATTGATGGTGTGTGTGATGAATTTGTTGACAAGCTGTGGATCTTCGATGATGAGGACATTGTGGATGATGATGAGCAGGAGTAGAAATACGAATGAGGAGACTTCTTGTCTGCTTGAGTCGACTTGCTTTTGGGGTTATTCAAGCTGTGATCGATTTGCCTGTCGTACAGTAGCAGCCAAAGACGTTAAAGCAATATGGTATCACGTCAGCTCATCGTATAGCTTATCAGCAGACGCTAGATCAAGATAGGTTTCCACCGGACTCTGGATTATCCAAGACTTAAGACTTACCTTCTATTCTCATCCCTTTCCCGCTGATTCCTCATTGATACTTGATACTTATTGTTCTTCTAGTGAGATTAGTTACTGTCTATTCCCATCATTAATTACTGTAGTATTGAAACTGAAGAGTGTCGAATGATATCTTGTCACCCTATGTTCCGTATACATTACTGTATGTGATTTAAGTACGGCTCGTATCGTTGACTGTTCGAGATCCTTGTTCAAGGGTTGGCATATTGTATGGTTTGTGCGATGATAATTGGTACAAAGATACATGCTGACAACAGGTATTTTTAGTGGTAGTGATCAAATTTCGAATTAAAAAAAAAAAACGTTTTCTTGTCGTTCCATCAGGGTATACTGTTTCAGTGTGTGTGTACCCGTATGATCAGTAGAGGTCAGTGCGTACAGTGAATATCAAGGAATACATCTCTCATATATGTTATATTACCCAAAGACCATACCATACCTTACCATATCATACCAAGCAGTTTATATCGATTATATCAAAGACCCACCACCACCACTGTTCCCACCCGTACCAAACATCCCAAATTGATTCATCTGATTCTGATTCTGATTCTGATTCTGATTCTGCTGTTGTTGTTGTCCCTGAGGTAGACCCTGGCCCTGTTTGTTCTGACCTGCGAACGGACTTCCCGACCCAAACGGCCCTCCTGCTCCGATCGTACCAAATCCAGTGCTCTGACTGTTCATCCCTCCTATGCCACCAGACGGGGAGTTCGGACCTAAACTACCAAAAATCGATTGTCTAAATGGGTTAGGTGTTCCTGTCATCTGTGGGCTTAGACCTTGTCCAAACCCTGTAGACTGACTTGGTAATCCAATAGATGATTTGTTCGGGGTAGATGCAGTATTGGAGTTAGATCCAGGTTCCTGTATAGGAGGTAAACTTTCTAATAATTGTGAACCGAACGAACTGGTAGGTTTGAACGGTTTGATCGTACTTCCTCCATATCCCGTTTGTTGAGGTTGTAAGAACCCTCCACTTCCCGTACCGGTTGGCTGTGAAGACAATGATGTCAAACCAGTAGGTTGAGATGAGATACTACCGAATTGGGATATTCCATTGGTCGTTGAGGAAGGCGATGAAGGACCATTGGTTGAACCTGAACCGAATTGAGATAGGAAATCGTTTCCGTTATTGTTGGATTTAGATGTGTCAAAGGTAAATGCAGAAGCTATGTCTGACATCCCAGATGTACCGTTTTGCTGTTGTTGTTGCTGCTGTTGAGGTTGAATCTGACCCCAAGGTGAATTACCATTGGCATTACCGGTAGGATGTTTGTTCATACTACCCATCAACAATTCATTCATCGTTGGACCTTTTGGCATTTGCGGCACAGGTGGAGGTACACCTCCAGCAGGTGCGAAAGGGTTCTTCGATCCAGTCACCTGAGCAGTCAAAGGTTTAGGCTCGGCGTTTATCGCAGTACTGGTGCTGAGTGCAGGTGTAGAACCAGGTCTTTGAAGCTGACCAAATCCATTGACACCGACTCCACCAGGACTAGTAGGATGATTGCCGAATGGTGAAGATGGTTGGGACATCGCTCCTCCACCGTTCAGTGTGGAAGTGTTCAGCATCATACTCTGTCGGAACGGGTTGGAACCTGTAGCTTGAGGTTGCAAGAAGCCAGATCCAGCACCTGTCGGTTGAGGTTGGACAAAGTTCGTTTGTTGAGGTTGCATGAATCCAGTCTGTTGAGGTTGCATGAACGTTTGCTGTTGGGGTTGCTGAGGGAACATGGATTGTCTTTGTCCACCACCTCCACCAAATGCCATCATCCCTGTCTGTTGAGGTTGTATTTGTTGGTTCGGAGCAGCGCCGCCGAAAGCCATCATACCAGTTTGTTGAGGTTGTAAGAAGCTTTGTTGGTGGGGTTGTTGACCTGGGAAACCCGTCATTTGAGGTGGCATGAAACCAGTTTGTTGAGGCATCATCATCGATTGACGGAATGGGTTGAATTGTTGGCTGTTGTGCATGGTCATTTGGTTGTAATTCATCCTGAAGTTCCGACGGTGTTAGCAATGGTAGAAAGTGACAGTGGGTCGAATTGAACTCACTGTTGTGCAGGTCCACCAAACATGGTAGGCTGTTGATCGGTCTGTATAGAATCAAAGAAATCTTGTATCTTCTGAGACGATCCCGGAGGAGCAGCTGCAGGCGGAGGAGAAGATGGTGCTGGGGCTGGAGCAGGTGCGGAAGATGTCGAGGATGTCGCGGCAGGCTTCGTTTCCTTTACCACTGCTGAATTGCATATTCACCATAGTCAGTCATATTTCTTCCCCGGCCGATCGCAATATTCGATAATCGTCAACTCACCTGCAGGAGAAGGATCTCTGCCTGATTTACCTTCCACCACGCCCAAACTCTTCTTATACTCCAACCTGTTGTTCTCGAAATTAGGATCGTTCAGATACTCCTCTAGAGCTTTCACCAATCCCGTTGGTGCATGTTTCAGATTGGGTACAGGTACATTAACGACATGGTTCAGTTTCCTAGCTACACCTAGATAGTCGACCACTCTATCGGTTTGCTTGATGAATGATTTGTATATATCGAAAGACTCTGTTGCATCCACCTTGGACATCTCGAAATAGTGTTCTGCGCAGATGTCAGCTAGGGTACGAGATGGATAGAAGGGGGAAGTCTCGACTTACCAAGAATGTTGCAAACTCCTTCGTTACCTGCTTGGAACAGAACCAAGAGATCCTTAACCAACATTCTGAATGCCAATACGGTGTTCTCATCTCTCAAATCATCGTCGTAAAACTAGTGAAGAACTGGGAGTCAGAGGGATGCTCGCGAAAGAAGTAGTGAGGGAGAGAAGGATTTCTAAAAAGTAATGGTAGACGTGCTCATCTGCATGGGATGAGTGCATCAAAGGAAGTCTACTCACTCGACATTGAATCAGACTATCCAAGATCTTCTGGACATACTTCACTTCTCTCAACAAACCTTTTTCCACTGATAGATGTCTCAATTTCCTTGCTTTGGCTACATGTACAGAAAACATCGATCAGTTCGTTTGTCCAACCTCATCGCCTTACAATGTTAGGCTGATGATTTCCCATCCGAGTGTGGTGTATAACTTACAATTAGCCGACGACCCTTCACTTCTCCTGTTTGATTCAGTCTGCATCTGAACTACATCATGTTTTATATCCCTAAAGCATTTTATCCTTGAGTCAAGATATGCTGCGTACGCCGAGAGACTTGCGGGAGGTTGGAAGCCTATACCGACCACACAAATAAACTTTAGCCATTGCAATTTTACGGACGGTGTATATGAGTAGGCATAGGAATGGATAGAACGGGACACTGCTACTCACCTTCAAATCCTTGTCCGGATACATTCCTCAATTTCAGTACATCCTGCCTTGACAATACACCCAAGAATTGATCTGTCGAACCTGATCTCATCATTTGATGTATCGTTAACAAAGCTTTGAACACGACCTGGCAAGTTTTTTCGTCAACGTTAGCAGCTAGACTGTTTGACCTGATTTTGGACTGGTCCTGAGATCACTCACCACCGCATTGGCCTCTCTTATTCTGAGTGATAATGAGCGGATTATATCTTGTAAAGAACCGTCATCTGAGTATGTCGCTGCTACCAACACCCTGCAAAGCGAGCTGTCAGAATCTGAATATGATCGAAGAAGGCATTGGCGGTATGAGACGAGGAGACAAGGTGGATGGGTGGAAGAGAGGAAATGGATGATTTATTAGACGTACTCGATATACTAATATAACAAAAGAAGGCGGTCCATCAGTATATATCCCCAAATTGACAGAAAATTGTACATCATAGCGGTTGAGTACCATTGTACAGGTAGACAGATAGGTAGATAGATACATGTAGAAAGCTCAGTCCACTCACCTTTGCTTTCGGCGGGGCATTCTTGGGCTTACAAGCCAATTTGACTATCTTATCTAGATTGTGGGACATGTTGGACAGGCTCTCGAGGGTGTGAGGACGATGACGCAGAGAGGGATGGTATGAGTTATGGTCGGTATTCGTGTATCAGTAATGGATAGGGGACGGTTGGCGGGATGCGGTGCTGATTGATGTTTACGAGTGATACAAATGTCGCCTGCTGTACACGATAAGCGGGGGAAGTGGAGAGACGTCGGCCCGGTGTTTGTTGCTATTGCTTGAGGAGTTGGATGTGTCCAGTCGTACCTGCTTGGAAACATCAACAGGGAGAGCGGGAGGAGGTGGTGGATGTACTTTTGGTGTACTGTATGGTGCTCTCCGTGTATGAATGAAGTGGATGGAGAGGATGTTGATGTTGATGTTTATGGGCATAGGAGGATCAGGCTGTCTGTCATAGTGTGCGGTATGGAGGGGTGCGGCGTGGTGCCAATCATTGAAAGGGAAAGCATGCTAAAGGAGGCTTAAGGGTTACTTGCGATTCATCATACAGTGAAAAGGTCATTACGTATCACGTACCTGTCCGAGCCCCGGACATATCCAGATCTCCGCATCCATCAATACCTGGTCTGGTCACCTCCACTCTCACCATGACTACATGCATCAACCACCGACATAAGACTATTAACCAACATTCTTTCTCTCCTTCCACTCGATATCACCTTCCATCTTACGATAGAACAGCCAAAATGGACGTGGGTTCAGATATCTCCTCGCAGCTCGATTCAATCTCTTCAATCTCGTACGTACACCTGTCTCATCCCTTCCGTGACACCGCTTGATCTGACGAGGTACCCATCCCCAGAAATCAGAAAGAACGTACTCAATCATACCTTTCCCTACTCACCACCCTCCTCTCGTCCCAATCACCTTCATCCAATGCACTCATCACATTCGGAAGACACTTCACCACCTCTACGTCCATGGCGATGGTGGTAGGTCGAAGAGTACTGGGATCATATGTGATTGCCCTATGTGCAGGTACAAGTATGGACAAAAAGGGTACTTCGGCTATTCCCCTCGATGAAGAATTATCGAACGATCAAGCAAAATATGAAGATTTGGGTATACAAGCGCTCAAGAATGAACATGGAGAGGAGATAAGGAGGGATGTGGTGGAAGGTGTGTTGAGTGGTGGGGGATTGAGTGGATGGTGCGATGAACAGGTCAGTACATTCTGCGACTAACCACATCCGGTGGATATGGCTTATGTGTGTGGATGATGGGAGTAGACAACAGTATTGAGACATCTCTATTCCCACCTTCTAACGATCGAAGATGACTTCCTGGGGGCTGCGAAGGCTTTGATGCAGATTCCTTTGGAAGGTACTTCGAGGTAAGTACAACTACCTTAGCGCCATCATCAAGAAAGCCTTGCAAGCTGATGATTTTCTTGTAATATGATAGATTGATATCGGATGAAGAGAAATTAGCGGTATACATCAAGATAGTTAGATTACTCCTCGAGGTTAGCTACTTCTCCGTCTTGCATCATATGACGCGAATCACAGCTGATTACTTTGCTCCCGATCAGTGCGGTGAATGGGGACAAGCGCAAACTTACTTCTCCAGAGCATCTTTGTCAATCCATGTGACCAAGGATAAAGAGACGAACTTACAATATAAGCTATCCCAGGTGAGCTGACCAAATAGACACCACTGCGTGTCCCCTCCGAAGGTAGCTTCTATACTAATTGTAATGATATTGCAGGCTAGATTATTTGATTTCTCAGCTAGATTCAACGAAGCTGCTCAGAAATACCATGAAGTATCTTTTGAAAGTTCAGTGGCTGAGGATGATAGATTACAAATGCTGTGAGCTTTCAACCTCCTGCCTTGATTTAAAGTCATTTCAACAAGCTGACTCCTGTCCCTCCTCTAACCATAGCAAAGCAGCAGTAACTACATCAATCCTCGCACCATCCGGACCTCAACGATCGCGGATCCTTGCTACACTCAACCGAGACGATCGTGTCCAAAGTTCCCTCCCACCCTCACTAGCAACGATGTTGAGGAAGATGCTATTAGAGTATATAGTAAGACAGGAAGAGGTGAAGGAATTTGAAGCTTCCTTGGAGGAACATCAGAGAGCAAAGGTTGAAGGAGGAGGGACGGTATTGGAAAGAGCTGTTAGGGAACATAATGTGAATGCCTGTGGGAAGGTAGGTCGAGACAGATTTCCCAATTCAGCTAGTTGAAATAGGTTCGTGACACCGGGGATAGCTGATGTAGCTTGCTTTGATGGTTGATACAGGTCTATGATAACATAAGCTTTGAAGCGCTGGGTAATATACTGGATTTAGATGCTGATTCAGCTGAGAACACGGCAAGAAGGTGGGTCTGCAGTCTCCAACTACTGTTCCTCATCATTCATGGTAGACATGAAGGCAGCTAATTTGATGGGATATGATGTCTTGTAGGATGATCGAACAAGGACGGTGAGCTAGCAGACTCTCGATGGATGGTCGAACTGTGGCTGATATCTGGGTGTTAACGATCTAGTCTCAGAGCATGGATAGATCAACCTTTACATCTCCTCTACTTCGAATCTCGTACTTCCCACGATACAGATGCCGAAGCTCAAGGTACGGCTGGAGGATTAGGTATCGAGAGTAAAGAGAAAGAGATCGAACCTAGATTATGGAGTGAGAGGTGGGATGATAGGATCAGGGAGACTAGCATCAAGGTAAGTTCATAGTGTTGTTTCCCCCTGAATTCAGAGCTTGGTAGTTACCAGGATCATAATCTTAATGCCCGCGTGGACCAGGCTGAAATGATGAGTTTCTTATCAACAGGTGGAATCGCTGGCTGAACAGATCCAACAAAAGGGTTTGATACCTGCTGTATCTGTCGTCTAAGACTCATCGAGCAAGAAATCGAGGTATTGTGAGGCCTTGAAAGGTGAAGAGAAACGTCGGTTCAACAATTAAAATCAAAAAGTGTAGATACGATTGTAAAGTAGATCAGAGTAGATGTGTATAACTATATGTAATGCATTTTTCACGAATCATTTTTCATGTAAGTGATCGTTGATTACTGACCGAACTGGACTCTGAACTACTGTCGATATTGAGATGAATGGGGTATAATCACATCTGCATCTATGCATATCCTTATTCTACTGACATGCCTCATTTTGATTGAACACTTAAACAGATTATCTAGAATGGGATACATGCAGTGCTGTATGGTCTACTTTTCATTTAGAGATCGGCAAGGGCTTCGGCCAAAACGTGCTACGGGAAGAAGAAAAGAAATCATCAGTATCCTCGTTTATTCGCTGTTCGTTGTCCCTTTTTATCATGAGTACTTCGAACAACTTACCACCTCATGAGCTCCACCTCCTTGAGCATCCTTGAAAGCATTCACATCAGCCGTTAGACAGATAGTATGTGAACAGTCACCACCAGTTACGAAGTATGTTGGGACGGTGCCTAGGTAAATCAGGCAAGGTAAGAAAGATTAAACGATCAATCATCATAACCATAGCACTCCATCTAAATTGAAAGATTCATAGGGCTGTTAGGATTGAAAGAGTAGAATCGGACAAGCTCACTTCCATCCGAATTGACATACTGAGCCAAAAGCTTATTCGACCCTTTCTCAAAAGTCCATAACGTGTCTTGCGGATCACCGAACGATCCACCTCCCAATGGAATGTTGGAGACGGTCCCATGAAGGAGGGAAGTAGGATCTGAAGAAGCTCCTAAAGGTAGGTTTGAGGTATCGACCGGAAGGTTGGTGGTGGAAGGTAAGACCGATCCCCCAGGTCTGGATAAAAGCTGTTTGGGTGCTCCGAACACAGTCGAGGGATCTACCGGAAGGTCGGACGTCGGATCATCACTTGCGGGAAGCGGTAGGGGGGAGCCAGGTATAGAGGACTCAGGATGGTTAATCAAAGCTTGGATATTGATGTGGAGAAGTCCCGATCCGTCTATTAAGTGAGATAAAATCAATTTAGTAAGTGGCTTTCTCCAGGTCCTGATTAACCCCTCTCGCGGGTGTATATCGATACAAGGGTTGTGAAGAGAGATCATTCATGTAGCCTTTATAATATAGAGGCTGTTTCTAATTAGATTGCACTCACCTTTCCAACCCATACCCAACGGTGCATAATTCCCATTCCCAGGCATCAGGTCCCCCGAACCTGGATCAGTGGAGGTTCGATGAGGTACTGCGGCCAAGAGCTTCCGAGGACCTTTGAATGTTGAGTCGTCGCCGGCTGAATCGGGATTGGAGCTGGGTACGATGGAGAATGGACTGTTGGAGGAGGGGTCGGTGGGCATGGTCATTTGCAGTGGTTCAGCCGGGGAAGGAGAATAACCGATTCTACGATTAAAGGAATCAAATGGATCAGATTATCAGCTCATCCATCTTGGACACTTTTTCCACAAAACAGGTTGAATCTCTCAAGAGAGGGTTGCCTTCCGGTTCTCTTTGGTCACTACGGACTACGAAGTCCCCATCCGTATCGTTGCACATACTCATCACTCACAATGGATTATCATCCCCTTGAGGTCCAGTGATCAAACCCATATCACTGCCATCTTCAGGGTTGGTCATTCTCATAGCGTATTTCTTGGACGCCAACACCCTTCCATCGTTGATATCAGCCGTTTGATCATTATCGTTATTATTATTGGCGTTGTCGTTACTATCTTGGTTGATGTCTGAAGATCCTGATTGATCCTGATCTTGATTGTTGTCATCTGGTAAAGAGGTCTCAGCAATACTTCCATCATTTGGCGTAGCCACCACCCCATCCCCATCCATGACAGGAGATTGAAATTGAGCAGCGTCCACTTGAGGTGAACCATTTGGGATACCACTTCTCTTTGAAGGTTTTCCAGTCATTCGTCTAGTAGGTGGCAAGATACCTAATCCTCTTCGCATCCTTTCCGCATTAGTCAGTCCTTTACCTCTTCCTACACCTGTACCTGATCGAAGTCCACCCTGTGAGCCATCCTGGGTATATCTCCCACCTCCAGAAGTGTTCTGATGAATATCTGGAGTGTTATCGATTGACGGTGCATTGGGAAAGGTGGGTGATGGAACACCCAATTGAGGTGAGAAAGTGGGAACGGGCGAGAAAGTTGCTGAACCCCCACCGGCGGGGAGAGAGAGTGCAGGTGAAGCTGGTGGAGTTGAGTCGATGGGGATCGCGGCAGCTTGGATCGTACCTGCGAAGGCGAGGATGGGGAGAAGACCGACTAAGACCATTTTAGTGAGATGGAGGGAATTGGCAGTGTTTGAGATCAAGGGATTTCAAGTATCAATTTATCAAGGACGAAAGGAGAAGAATCAACAAAGTGTGGGCTGGACAGAAGCTATAAGTTGATACTGAACTTTAGATGAAGATGTTATAATTGAATTGAAATGAAATGAAAGTAGCGAAATCGAATAGTAGATTATAAGTGATCAAGAATGAAGAAAGAGCAAGAGAGCAAAATGAGTGAATGAACGAGGAGAAGAGCTTCAATCGTTTGCCTACCCAAGATAGAATTTATACATTTCGAAAAGTTGTATTCTGAACAACCTCGAGGATGATGATACGAATTGGGATGCTGGTTGATCAGTCAACTTCTGACTGCTAATAAACCAGACAAGGCGAATCGGTCGGAATAACAATCGAGTTCTCGAATGAATTGAATTGGATTTGGGTGAAAGAGACCTGCCACATTCCTGGGATACTTCGAGCTTCTGGAAATACAGTAGATCGACAATCACACCACCTTTGTTTACCTCTTGCGAATGAATCATGTTTGATTGTGTGCCATTCCTGGCATGCCTGAGCATGCAGGGCTTCTTTACTGAGACAGATCGACAACATTCGCTTTATCTTATCTTTGACACTCTGCGTCAGTCGGTGTTGAGATCACGTGACTTGGGAGGTTGCCACTCCATTCACGTTGCGAGTCTCAAGAGTACAGTAGTAAGCAACATGCGATAACGTCAAACACAGTACCAACAATCTCATACTCGCATACCTACATCCAATAGCTAGTCATGTCAGGAGTACACCTACCATGACCCTACCCATACCCTCTCACTTGTACTCACTGATCATCGCCATCCATTCTCCTGACCCCGCTTTACCCTTGGAAGACGATATAGGACAGGATTGGCGATTAGGTGAAATCGACGTAGACTGGATTGATTTCACCCAAGAGAAATCATCTGATAAGATGCAACCCACTCCTACCCCTTCTTCTTCCCCAGGACGAAGGAAACACAATCCCTCAACTGCTTCACGTAATTTACCCAGTCCATCGAAGAAGAACCCTACAACCGTCGACGACTTGTCTCTCCAACCTCTCCTTGCGCACTATCCCAACCCTTCTTCTGGACCTAACATCCTAGATTCGTCATTCGCATCTGGAATTTCGGAATTAGGTAGAGGTGTCGTCCACTTATTCAAACATCCTCCGCCAGCTTCTCTCATAGCTAGTATCGACTCGCACCCCATTGGAGAAGGGAGTAATACCAGCCAACAACTCCATTCCGACTTGATAGGTGAGAAAGCAGAAGGTGAAGATGGGAGTTTGATTGCGATTTTGGCTGTACCTGCGTGGATGAGACCTGCAGATTTCATTGAGTTCATTGGAGGGTGGAGTAATTGTCTAGAAGGAGTGAGGATGATCAGGTGAGTATAGCAGCTGGACCATTGCCTTGATCACCCTCTGTTCATTCGTAAGGATCGAATCTCTTCGCTATACTAATGGATAGTGCTATTTATAACGTCCTTCATG
Source organism: Kwoniella botswanensis (assembly GCF_036426115.1). NCBI lineage: Eukaryota > Fungi > Basidiomycota > Tremellomycetes > Tremellales > Cryptococcaceae > Kwoniella > Kwoniella botswanensis. Next base: position 13,188,683 of record NC_088599.1, on the reverse strand, counting down.
ACATTCCATGCACTATGATAAGTAAATACAAGCTTGACTGACTTTGAATGAACCACAGAGAAGCAACTACCCCCAATCGATCCATCGTTCTACTCAAATTCCGTGATCCCCTTCAAGCATCCGACTTCTCAGTAATCTTCACCGGTAAAGCATTCTCAACCTTGGATCCAAGGGAGACATGTCATCCTATACGAATACATCATTTGATCTTACACAAACTCGATAGACCCTCCACCAAATCAAGTACGATCGCCGTACCTGCTTTCCCACCTTCTGTCTATTCCTCAAGAGCAAGGGAATTACCTAATCTCCTCGATGGGGTTGGAGTAGATACGAAAAACACATATGAACTTCCCTCTTGTCCTGTATGTCTAGAAAGACTCGATTCGACCGTCACTGGACTAGTCACTTTACCTTGCGCACATACATTCGATTGTGATTGTCTGAGGAAATGGGGTGACTCGAAATGTCCTGTATGTAGACTATCGCACCTCCTCCTTTCCTCCAACCACCAAAATCAAAATCAAACTGCGTCTTCCTCGAGTGGGAGGGAAATCACGAGACTGACGAAATGTTCGATGTGCGATTCGACGGAGAATAATTGGATATGCGTAGTTTGCGGGACGGTAGGTTGTGGACGGTACGAACCTTCCAAAGGACATGCGAGGAGACATTGGGAAGAGAGCGGACATGTTTTGGCGATGGAATTGGAAACTCAGAGAGTATGGGATTACAAAGGTGATAAGTGGGTCTACTTTATTCGATTAATATACTATCTTGCTTACTCAGACTTCAAGCTGACTTTATTGTTCTTGGTAGCTATGTTCACCGTCTCATCCAATCTCGATCCGATGGTAAACTCGTTGAACTCCCTTCTGCATCATCACTCGTCACCTCTTCTCACATTTCTCGTCCCCTCCCTCTTGGCGGTACACCATCTCAACCGCCTTCTACCAACGGTACACCTCAACGACAACGACCAGGTCATACTCAACCTTCCTCCGCTCGAGGTTCGACATCATCAAACGATGCAGGTCCATCCTCAGGAGACGTCGAGAAGATGTCCACCATCGAATCGATCACTTTAGAATACTCGTACCTCCTTTCCAGTCAATTAGAATCAATGAGACATCATTACGAATCTCAACAATCCACCTTACTCAGCCGATTAGAGAAGTTAGAAAGCATTTCGAAAGAGAATGAAGGGAGATTGAAAGAATTGGAAGATTCCAAAAGAGCAAAAGAGAAAGCTGAAAATAAAGCTTTGAAAGCTATTGAATTATCCAGAAGTCTACAGCAGAATTTAGCTAATGAAAAATCATTATCTAATGGTCTATCCAGTAAGATTACCAACCTGCAGAATCAGTTGGAAGGGTTGAGAGGGAGATTGAAAGAGAAGGAAGATGAATGTACAGGGTTGGAAGAGACGGTTAAAGACTTGATGTTCACCCTGGAAGCTGGGTTGAAAGTCAAAGAATTAGGGGATGAAGGCGGACAAGGAGGTGATTTGGTGGTCGTACCTGGAAAAGGAAAGAAGAAGAATAAGAGATAAAGTGATGGAGTATGTTTTGGAAGTCATTCTGTACTATATCAAGTACTTAAAGTGTAACAAACTATATTTCGCATTTGTTGTATTGAGCTGATAACATAAAACATTCATACCGTATCATATTGTACAACATATGAAAAGTCATGCAACCCCATAAACCCAAAGAAGAAATAAAGATCCAAGCTTCTACCTCTATGCTCAACTGCCACTCCTAGCTCTACCTCACCGCCAGCGCAGATCTGGCGTTACTACCACCAGTCGCACGTTTACCTTTGCCACCTGACGTAGCAGCATCCTGCGAATTCTCTTTATCCTCCGTGGAAGTATACATGGCGTTATTCGATCTTCTTTCAGTTCGCTATGACACATCCAAGTATCGCTCTGGTTAGCCTCAATTCCTGTAACTGTAGCGTATCTTTTCATTCTATCTGAATTTGGTATTGATGATTTAGAGGTAAGACTCACCTCGACAATACTCGTACCATCCCTGAACCTAGCTCTGAACAATACATTCGCATTGGTGAACAACCCTTCTTTAAGTGAAACCACGATAAATTGACTTCCTTTAAATCTGTTCCTGAATAATTGACCAATATGTTGAGTATGCTGTAGATCCAACGCTGCGTCAATCTCGTCGAGGATGTACATTGGTGCAGGTTTGAATTGAAGTAATGACATGATGAGCGATAAGGCGATAAGGGATCTATACGAGCATGAAAATCATCAGTATATATACTGAACTTCCTCAAATACCAATACAGTGCTTGACAAGCGATCCCGTTATATGCCTTTGATAATCTGTGATTGATGACAAGTATCCGGTATAAAATGACTCACCTCTGACCACCACTCAATTCCGTCAAACTGGCTTTCCAAACGCTCCCCAATCTAACTTTCACTTCCAGCCCTTCTGTCAAATCTTGTCCTTCGGGAGGTTGAAGTTTGGCGAAATTTCCAGGTAACAACTCTTCGAATATCAATCCGAAATCGCTATAACAGCAAATCAGCTATCTATCATATACTTCAAGGGTCATAAAGCTTATACGACAGCTATCTGTGTCAAAACTTACCCATTGACTTTCTCCCAAGTTTTCTTCAATGCATCTCTCTTGTACCTATCCAGTTCGATGATCGTATCTTGGATCTTCGATTTATCTTTTAAGACTGTAGCCATCATTTTCTTCAAGGCTTGTTCTTTCTTCTCCACTCTGAACGCCAGACTATATCAGTAAAGTGCGTCTTCATCTCCGTCAACCAATCACTCACCCCTCAATCATATTCATGACTTTCGTATTGATCTTCCTACCCAATCCCTTTTGGGCAGCTTCAAGCTCTCGACATTGTTCTCTAGCCTGGTTGAGGTTGACTCCATGGAAATCATAGGGTGTACCAGGTTTACCGAAGAATCTATCATAAATTATTTCATTAGTTTTATACACGCTTTGTAAAATGGGAAAGAACTCACTGATGTTCCTCTGTAATCCACGTAAACTGCCTTTCCAGATTCTCTTTATGACTCTCAGCCGAGCTCTGCTCCTTGGCTACTACCCCGATATCATGATCCAACTTCTTCAACTTGAGCTCTGCATCAGCAATCTCCTGTTTCTTAGCTTTTAGATCACGTTCCAAGTCTCCCATTTCATTGTCGAACGCTACCAGCACGGCTCGTTCGGCTTTGAGCTTGGCTTCGGCTGCTTTGTAGTCGGCCTATGATCCATACGACTGTGAGTCAACTTCGAGCCCTCCGGCTCACATCACAACAGATCGCACTCACTTGTTGAGCTTGAAGAGTCTTCTTCAGTTCGGAATGTTCCGCCTTGGTCTTCTCCTGAGCAGCTAGAGCTTCTTCTACTTCAGCCTTGGCAGCTTCAAGATCGCTTTCAAGTTGTTCTATCATGGTAGAGTCAGTGTAAGCTGGGAAGCGAACACGCATTGCTCATATGATGTGTCAGCTCACGTAATTCGAGTTCAGCAGTTTGCACCTCCTTCTGCCTAGTCTTGACTTGAGTAGTCTTTTTACCAAGTTCTTTCTTTTTATTCGCTATATCCGCCTATAAACATCCGTCAAATCAGCTCCTTCACTTATCTGGTGCATCCTCGGACCTTGGCTCACCTTGATCTCCTTCAATTTGGAATCTTTGTTGTTTTTGAAATCAGCCATCTCCTTTTCAAGCTTCTTCACATCCGCACTAGCCTGCTTCTGCTTCTCCTTAGCCTGATTGACAACCTCTTTCAATTCTGCTACGAGCTTTTTGGCGTTTTCGACTTCCCCGACGATCTAGATGATTCCGAATTTCATCAGCTGTTCACATCCTTTTATTCCGTGATAATGATGTTCAACAAAGCCGAAAACTCACCTTAGTTGCATTACTTCCATTGACCTGTTCCTCCAACAACCTAACTTCATGTCCCTTCAAATCCAATTCTCTTTTATCCTTCTTATATTGATCGATCACTTTCTTAGCTCCGTTGAGTTGTTTCACAACTTCGTCGAGCGATTTCTTATGTTGGGTGATCTGATTTTCGATATCTCTCAACTCTTGTACCTTTATTAAAATTCCTTGAGAGGAAGGTGCAGATCCACCAGACAAAGTACCAGAAGGATCGTATACATCGCCTTCCAGAGTAACAGATTTAACACCGATGTTTTTGTTGAAGGTCACTGCCTGAGCTGCTTGTTTGTCGGCACAGATGAAGGTATCGCCAAATACGTAGGCCATAGCTGCTGAAACGTCGTCTGGATAACCAACCAGGTCAAGTGCGAGGTTCACTTTACCAGGTGCGACTTGTTTGGCTGAAGCGAGTTTCTAAATGCCACTTTGTCAGCTTGACACTATAGAGAGCTGAACTGAGGACGGCTGACTTACCTCGGCAGAGATCTTGAAAGCGTTGATTTTGTTCAACGGAATGATAGTGACTCGTTTCCTCAATTTACCTTTCTCAAGTAATTGAGAACCGACTTTCTCATCTTGCACGACAACGTTATACAACTTCCCTCCAGCACAGATTTCTAGTGCAGTAGAAGACTTGAAGTTGGCTTGATCGAGGTCGACCAAAGTGGCCACCAGACCTTTGACTTTACTTCGATCAAAGTTGGGCTCAGGATCGGAATAACCAAAATCTATAGCTGCAAGTCGTGACTTGAGTGCATCTCGTCGCTATGCAACAAGTATTCTGGTTAGCTACTGTTTGGGGACTACGTGTCGAAGGAACAGCTTACCTCCATAAGTTCAGTGATCTTCGTCTGATGTTCAGCTTGAGTGTCCAACAAGTCTCTCTCCTTATTCTCATCCCAATCTGCACTTTCCACCTGTGTCTTCAACTTTTCCACCAAAGCCTTTTTGCTAGTAAGTTCCTGGATCAATCCTGCACCTTCCTTTTCAGCTTTCTTAGCTCGAGGTTCTTTCTCTTTGATTTCCTTTTCGGCTAATCCCATTTTGACTTTCGCTTGTTCAGCTTCTGTACCAGCTGCTGCTAATCTAGCTTTAGCTTCTGCCAGTTGACCCATATATCCTCCAGCATTCTCATCGTCTTCTTTGTTCGATGATAAACCAGTGATGAGCGATTGAAGTAATTCTTCGAGTTTTTCAAGCTCAGCTTGTCCTGCATCATAAGCTGACTTGAGCTCAGCAAATGCTGCGGCGTCTTTGGTGGTTTGATTACGTCGATCTCCAAGCGATTTCTCAGTCTGCAAACGAGATCAAAAAATCAATAAAAGCTTTTGAGGGATCTGCGGAGCGATCAGGCCTACCTCTTTGACAGCTTTCTTAGCACTATCAACTCTCTTAACATCATCTTTCAGAGTTCCCTCTATGATCTCAATCTGAGTTTTCACTTTGACCAATTCCCGATCGAGGTTATTAACAGCATCACTGAGATCAGAGATTTTTCCCCCTTTTGCCATTTCCTATCGTGACGAACGAGTGTATCAGCTATCAACTCCCTTCGACGAACAGTCACCGAGAAGTAGCTCACTTTCTCTCTTTTTCTTCGAATCTCTTCTAATTCCTCTTCCATACCCTTACATTCCCTTCCACCTCTCTCAACATCCTCTTTCGCAGCTTCGATATCATGATGCTTCCATTTCAGATTTTCAGCTGCTTTCTGAGCTTTCTCAACTGATATAGTCCATTCGTAAGCTTTGACCAGACGAGTCAACCTTTCAAGTTCCGATGTTGTCTTTTGATACTCTAAATATGATCGTTTCTCTGCACGTAATTTTTCTAATTTCGGATCGATCTCTTCGCGTAGTAACTACACAACATATTTAGTATAATTAGTACCTATCTACACATATGCAACAACTGAATGTCGGGTTGCTGAGATTATATGCGTTTGATGGAAGTAGATCCGAAGATACACTTACACTTTCAATCTCCTCAACTTTCTTATCCTTCTTCGCCATGGTCTTTACAGCCTTATCCTTTCTCTCTTCGAACATTCTCGTTCCGGCAGCTTCCTCGACCATACCCAATATCTCTGCAGGTTTCATATTCAGCACCTTCGTAATTTTACCTTGCATAATCAGGAAATTGGGATTGTTGATATTCAGCTGTACCGATTGAAATAAGTTTTGAAGTGCTTGTAACGTCGATTTGTGTCCGTTAAGTAGGTATTTTGAGATATTACCCACGGCGATCTATCGTACATGGCAATATATCAGAATCTGTGATATTGCATGGGGTGCGAGATGGGAGACAATGGTGAGATGGTGGACTTACCTGCCTGGTAACCGTTATCTGAGGTGCATTCTCAAATCCTAACGGTGATTTACTCCTATCTTGATTATTGAAGACTATAGTTACACTCGCTTTCGTCACACCGGCTTGACCTCTATATCCTTGCACGTCAGCTATGTTTCAAAGCTGGATCATATTACGGGGAGCTGACCTTTTATATATCAGGTCCATCAAATTGTTTGCCCGGACCTGTCGTGAACAACAGATGGGAATTCTGCATCAGCTGTCTTTTTGATAGGGATCACAGAAAAGAGAAAAGTTATAGATAGCTGAAAAGCTGACTGCTTCTACTTACAGACTGCATATTCGTGATACCCAATACGAAACATATCGCATCTAAAATATTCGATTTACCCGAACCGTTCAATCCGGTAATAGCATTGAATGACTCGTCAAAGCCTACAACCACCATCATTATCGATATGATTCGAACCAAGGGGAGAGTGCTCGTTTTACTTACCTGTTACAGTGGTTCTGACAGGATATGACTTGAAGCCTACATTCATATGTCAATATGATATACATCCAGAGATAGGATAATCGGGTTAGAGAACATACCATCGAGGATGAGTTCTTCAATTCTCATCTTGTATCCCCAGCTTTCACAAACTCTTATCTAATAGATTCTATTATCGCTTCTACAGCTTCTGTATCATATAGGACCCTATTGACTATATTTGTGTCAACGATTGACGGGAGCCTACTCCGGACACTATAATGGTGAGATGATGCTGTTATTGTTGATATCGTTGTTGATGTTATCGTTGTTGTTGTTGTATGCTGAGAGGAAGAGAGACGCGTGAAAATGAGATTGATTTGTTTACATACGCGAAACATCTTTAAATGGGTGACCAATTTAGATACATCATTTGTAGCTCGGTTTGTTTGTTTGGTTCCTGATCGATACAACTCGAGTAAAGTACATGGGCATATCATGAATACATACATATCATAATCATATTGCAGCGCAAGACATATCATATATCGTAAGGATACTCGTACCATCAACTACTATAATCACCTGAGATCCGAGTTGCTGTTGTGACTCCCAACCTAGGGCAATCTGGATATATATCGTGGTATGGGTGTCTCCATTCAACACTAAGTCCTACATTTTTTCTCACTGCCTTCTCGACCATCCCTGGCCCCTCCATCCCTCTTCTTACCTCCTGAATCACTCGAGCCACTCCCATTGGGTGGAGGAGTGATCATCTCGGCACTTCCCTCCTCACCAGCGACCATCACGAAACCCTCGAGAGGTAACAGTGTATCCCGTTCTATACAATTTTCCACCCAATCGACCGAGACTGCCCTCCTACCAGGCTCGCTTTGTATCTTTCTGACCATTCTGTATACTTCAGGATGGTCTGCTAGCGATGCATTCTGATCGGGTGATAAGAGAACGATAAGGAAGATGGCGGATTCGGAAGATGCAATTATACCACCAGCGTTCTATATAATCTCATGAGATCAACAGATCGCTTTGGATGCTCCGATGCGTCACTTACGGTAATAATCATTTCGGTGAATCTCTTCTCCCTTCCTTGTCCCAGTACATAGAATGTGTATGCTAGCAAGACACCTCGAGCGAATACCTTCTCTCCCACTCTCGGGATTGCACCAAACCGAGAGGCTGTAGGCGATGACGGTACTACTTTTGCAACTGACACCGCAGTCGCAATTAAAGCTTCGCTGGCGGATGACCTAGTTGATTGGTTGTGGGAACCTTGAGAGAAGCTACGTACCCTAGATGATGAGCGTGACCTCACAGATCGTGATCGTGATTGAGATCGTAATGAGCTTTGACGAATATCGTCTTCGGATGGTTCCTCGTCATCGTCTATAATAACTGGCTTGATATCGGTCGTACCACTCAACCATCGTTTCAGCTGTGGATGTACGCTGTAGACTGATGTCAAGGGGTATATTTGCTCACTCCTCTTGATCCTCGCTCTTATTCTCGTTGTTTCCTACGTCGTTCTGGCTTTGTGTCGGCTTCTTATCATTTTCTTCTGTCCCATTCTCAGTCTCTTCAACTTCGCTTTCACGAGGTTGAATCTTACTGTCACCATCCTCGGGCTTAACCTCTACCGGCTTTGGCTGACTCTCTTTCTCATCTTTGATATCGGCAGAGCTGACCTCTTTATCTCCATTGACCTGCTTCCTGGTCTTTTCCTTCACAAGGATATCTACGATGATACCTTGTCCGTTGCCCCCAAGTTCTTCTACTGTGTTGATCTTATGCACTCCTTTGGCTTCCATATCATTAGCTTGACTTTGCTCAACTTGTTCTCCATTATTCGCTCTAATTTCGTCAGTTTGGATATCCTCCAATTGGAGTGATCGATCCCTTTGTGAATCGTTCGACCCGGAAAGATCTGTAGCATGCGTACCAGACGTAGGCACAGGCTCTTCGATCGATATCGGAGCTTCTTCTTGGGTTTTGACTCTTTTCGCTTCCTCTTGTGAATGTCGTCTTTCAATGGCAGTTGACCCGACGGTCTTCTCCCTGTCCCCTACCAGATCATCTCTTAATTGATCAGCTTTGGCTCGTAGGTATTTTCTGGGATCTTGGGCCAGCGTTTCGACGTGTTTAGCGGGTGTTGCATATGATTTTGGTGACAGCTGGACTCTCGCTTCAAGTCTATCATTTCCTTGTTCAGATAGGTATTCATTAAAACCATAGTCAGAACTAAGGGTTCGATAAGAATTATGGTCATTAACCAATTTTGGATCGTATGTAGCCCTATACACCGATCAACCGATCAAACAACTCAGTATCAACTCGACGTAGTGACTCAGATACTGTAGGGGTATCCTCAAATCCCGAATGCTTTGCTCACCTTACTTCCCATCCACTCCAACTCTCATTCTCCCCTCTAATCCTCCCATCCCTCAAACACTCTTCTGCCCAATCAACTCTCAATACCTTCTTTCTCGATTCCCGTCGGTACACCCAATTATCATCCGCTGACGATACCCTCGCGAGGTGCTGGACTAACTCATCCCTCGTCCATTCGCCTATCTTTGGTATTTCCTGGGGTCGATCAATAAGCATGACCGTATGTCTTGGATAAGTCTGAGGAAGGTGAATGAGGATGGTTGTGACGTAAGATGCATTAGGTTTGACAGATAAGGATCCGCCGTAGTACTATGCCAACACCCCATACAGCTTTAATCTCAGCTTGCAACATCAAGTTTCTTATCATATCAGACGAGTGTAGTTGATAATCTATGGTCCTGCATATATGTTAAGGAGAATACCCACCTTGATCTTGTCCATCAGATCCCTTCTGTTCCAAGCCTCATTGGAACTTTCATTCTCCCTCGGATGAATGTATATCGTCAATCCCTTGAATAGGTCCCAACGACTGCCATGTCCCGGAACTTGTTCCCTTGAAACTGGCGTGTAGTGATTTCTGGACGATCTTCTCGGTGACGTGGGTGGTGAATGTGCTCTTGGATAAACAGGTGGCGTTTGGGTAGGGTACGAAGGGGGTATATAGGTTTCTTGACTGTCATAGTAGTCTTTCCAATCTCTTGAGCTTGGAGGATCTCTCATTGGGGTTGTGTGTTGAGTCCGGAAGTATGTAAGGAGGTGAGGTTGGTGAACTTCGAGTACTGTATGATGCGGTGATGATCTAATTCAACGTCAAGAATGCAGCAAAAGGGGAAAAGGAGCCATGTACGGATGTTCATATAACTATGTTTATAAGCGAGATGGTCTCGAATTTACGCTTCAAGGGGGTTGAGTGTCCGTGCTGTGTGTATGTGTGTGTGTGTGTCAGTAAAGAAGAAAAGAAGAAGGATCAAAGCACGGACCATAGACGATGATCTCAAGGTTGTTGACACACTTGGGACGGTTAGCTTCTTTCCACAGGTCTCATGTACTGTACAGTATCATCAAGATGTTAAGATGATGATCAATAAATGAGTGACATGCACTGAATCAAGCCAAAGAAAGTCAAAGTTAAATACAATGAGCAAAAGAAACATGTGAGAACGCTAATGCTTTCGTCTTGAAAATGTCTATTGTTCCTCTCGTCCGTACTTCATGGAACAGTATAACATAGTCGATGCTATGTGATAGTTGATGGTATTGTGATGTATCGCTATGTATTTTTATCCAGGTGTTGCGGAATGTGACCTGTCATCTGTGGACTGAATAGTCCGTTACTGGTAGACATGGTTCTCCTCGTACCACGTAAAATGTCCATCGTTCTATTATTCAGGCCATAACTGTACTGCAGATAATGGTCATACATCTCATTCATTTTCATTTCGTTTTGTTTGGTTTAATTCTTCTTTTACCACTTCACCTGATTTACTTTTTCTACGCAATATTCCATTCTGTTCCTTGCGCTGATCCTTTTCACCTTTTTCCAATAGATATGTAAGATTGATAGATTTATCCTCTTCCTGATAAATAGATATTTCGTTTTGATCCATAGATCCGTGTAAATATACAAACAACGTTTAACATCGTGCCCTTCTTCTTCTTCTGGTTTCAATCACAATCATAAACGGAGATGAAAAATAAAACCATGATGAAATATGATGACAACTTGATTACCTCAACAACAAAAACAAAAAACAAAAGCCCAAAACCAAAATCGATACTGAAATCAAGGTAGGATATATTCAGCAGACCCGAATTGATGAAATTCCGTACATATATAAGACTGCGTTATATATCATATTTCAATCCGTTCGGATCCGACTCCAGAGGATTCGTAATTTCATGAACCGATACCTGAGTTAGATGGTTCGCAGTAGCCATGGTGGGTAATATCGATTTCTCATTTGTGATCGGTTGTTGTTGTTGTTGTTGTTGTTGTTGTGACAATGTTGAATTTTGGAAATCATCGTAATTGAGATTCACATCTTCTATTCCCATATGAGTCAAATTCGAGCTATTATCGTTAATGTTGATTTCTCCATTCATTGTAGTCATTGTTTCAGCTCCGGCTCCAGCTTCAGCTTCAGCTTCCGCTTTTGCCTTTTTAGCTTTTGCTTTTCTTCCTGGACGTCCCTCATCTGGTACACCAGGTTGAACAGTCCACCAACCTCCTTTCCCACCCGAGTCATCAGGTGTTCCATCGGGTTTGTTAACTCGGACGAACATTTTTCTATTAGCGTTAAATGAACGAATAAAAAACCATCAGCTGTCAGTTCTTGTGCATGTCACTCATTAAATGATGATGAGGATTGAGAAGGAGAGCGGAGTAGGAAGGGAGAGCAAAACCAACTCACTTTAACGATAAATTATGTCGTATACTATTCTGCCAACCTGCCGTTTTCTTCTCATCCAACGTCTTGAAGAATGGGAACCTATCCGCTATCGACGAGTAAATCTGAGATAGTTGTAATCTACAGTCGGGAGCAGATTCAATCGCATGTCGAATCATCTCATGATATGGATAAGGTGGTTTACAATCGTATCCCGGTGCATCACCTTCAGTAGGTAATTCATTGACTTTTCTTCCACCACCGGTGGTAGAAGTGGTAGAGGTAGAAGGGATAGTAGATGATATTATTGAAGATTGACTTGTCGATGAAGAGTTGGGTGCTTTCCTCCTTAGACTGGTTGAGATTGCATCTTCTTCCTCATGATCATCATCAACTTGTTCTAAACCGGAACCATTGTTCGAAATTGTATCATTCAACGGTACGAGGTAATCTATATCCTCATTCAGTTGAGGTAAGAAATTGAATTTTGATATTGCTTGAGGAGGCGGTGAGAGTGTACCTCTGGAAGATCTGTTGAATTTCCTTTGCGAAGAGGACATCATCTCTTTCGCAGAACTAAATCCACCAATCGTTCTTCTTCTCTTATGGCCATTGCTGTGGGTTGTGGATGATCCAGTCAATAAAGAAGTGATGGGCGATCCCTCGACTGCTTCAGCAGCAGCTAACAGACCATGTAATTTATCAGGTGTTGAAGCTCTCCTTCTATGCTTCGAGCTAAAGCCTGATTCGGGTGATTGACTAGCACGACGTTTCTTACTTTCCACCATCGTATTATTCACATCGATATCGATATCGATATCATTATCTCCAGGTAATGATTTGGCTTTTAACGTAGGCGTTTTATCTGCCAGGGTTGCTATCTCGGCAAATTCCTCTAAAACAGATCGCGTAGCGGGTGTATCAGGTAATTGTCTCTTGGAGCTAGATATGGGTGACACCAGAGTAGACTGTGTAGGTGATCTTGATTGACTTTGACTTTGTTGTTGTTTGTTTTTCTTTGCCGATCCATGTACACCACCGTTGATACCGGATGTCTTTGTCGTAATCTGCTTGGCAGGTTCGATTTCCTCTTCATCAGTTATGTCTTTACCATGCCATACCAGTCCGCGTATGTTGGGTGGTTCAGACGAAGTACCAGTTGGATAGTCCCATTGTGAGTGAGGAAAGGCTGCTAATACAGCTTTGGAGATTTCCTCAACTTCGGGAGCTCGAGGGAATCTTTCCAGGAGTAGGTGTCGGATACCATTGAGTGGCATACAGGGTGTGAGGACTGTGTGAGGAGGTGGTAGGTGATGGAAGTTTGTACGGAGCCTAACAAATCCAAGAGTGTCAGCATACATTTAATGGGTTTTACTGAAATGAGTAGAGGTCGATGTGGTGTCTTATCGATCATATAGGGAATAGTCATGGTCATGATTGATCACTCACCAAGAAATCAAATCAATACTCGCTCCATTCCTCAAGACCATCTTTGCCTGGAAGGCAGGTGCAAGTGGACTGCTACCTTCTTTCTTGTTCGTATCTACAGTCAACTTATCTTGTTGCTGCTTTACATTATCATCTTCTACTTCTTCCTTGTTGTCATTGTTGTCATCGTTGTCATCATCATCGAATAATTTCCTTTCAATCTTTGTCCGATCACTTGCCAGACCCCTTTCGGACCTACCGTACTCCCCTGGCCGATAGGGCGAGTATGGGGTATAGGTGGTAGAGTGATACCTAGATGAAGAAGGGTGATTGGGATCGAATGAAGGTGGGAATCTCAACGACCCTATACCATTTCCATTGTTCGTTGATGTAGATACGGAGATGGATATACTAGATGAGGTAGAAGGGGACATCGATAATGGTGTAGGATAGAATTTGTTGATGGACGTGGTAGTGTTGTTGTTAGAGGTTTTACGAGGTGATGTTCGAGTTGGTGGTGACTGATATAACATAACGAACGAAATGGTCAACATGATGCCCATGAATTGATAAGTATTATAAGAGATGGTTGATGGGATACTTACTTGTACAGCACCAAGAAGACTTTCTTTCCCAGCAGGCATTGTTCAAAATGACGATAGATAGGTTGATAAATGTTTTGTTCCCTTCGAAACAATAACCGATATTAGCTTAGCTCATAGATTTCTGGATTGTTTACGAGGAAGTATGTTGGGTATAAATGATAAGCAGGGATGTCGAGTGGGTCGAGTCAGGACAATCTCATCGAATGAATGACTCAGATGTAGGAGTTACAAGGAGGCTTTCTTTCTCCCATTGTTTTTCCTCCCCCTCCACTATTGACAGACCAATGAGAAGTTGTACTCGACTCACTTTACCGTATATACCAAGATCTGTAGTTGACTTTTCGAGAATATCTTGATGAGCAAGGGCGATTATACGAGTAGGCCGATAGATGGATAGGTTGGGACGAGATTAGACTGTCTAATAGAGTCAAAGGTTGTACAAGCCAAACTGTACCAAACACAATACAAAGAAAGGGAGTTTTACGATGTGACGTTGTTTATTCGTTTGTTCGTTGGGAAGGTGGAGGTGAACACGAAGCCTGACTATCGAAGTCTACCTAGAAATGCAGTAAGAGCAAGCTCTATGTATGAAGAATGAGAGTGAGAATGAGAATGATGATGGTCAACAACAACAACAACAATGATACTGTATAGTGGTTGGATGTGTGATCAACGATTTGTCTGGAATCCATTCAGGGATCAAAATCGCAAATGCAAAAACAAAAACAAATAAACAAATCTTATTCCCACTCATCTACTCATACATCGGACATACTGTGTTTGACTGACTACTTAATACGTAGTGATATATGCATGCTGGCTCATGCGGATGTGGATGCATGATCATGTTGTACAAATGAAGTTGATGCAGGGGTGGTATGAAGAATACAATGATGAACAACAATAACAAAAACAAAAACGACCAATCGATAATGATCATAGAAATGCCACAACACTCTCTTCCGCCACGTTTTCCCATACGACGTCATCACCACCATGTACTGTACATCCTAAGAGGGTTTCTCGTAATCTTTCGAGAAATCGATACCCTAAAGACAGGCATGCATGTCAGCAAGGAATGCATAAAACCGATAGAGCGATGCGATCACAATGAGACGACAGGGAAGGAAAAGCCAACCTACCTGCTCTTTCATATGTGTATTGGTAATCTTCAAAGCTCTCGTGGTCTTCTTCTTCTTCTTGACAGGTGCGACATGGGTAACCTTGGTAGGAGCAGGTATGGCTGAGCTCGCAGTGAGTTCCTCTATAAAATGCAATTAAAGTAAAGAGAATTGTCAGTTTCGGGGTTCTGTACAATGGACACGATCCAATAAACTGACGCTCAGCAAGTAACTTCGTGACATCATCCGTCTCTGCCATCGGTACGTCTGCCCATGAGAAGATGAATTCTGAGGTCAGGGGCGTATAGTTAGCACAATATTCTAATCATGAGGAGACAATATCGTTGCACGGGGAAGAAATCAGTAGTAGTGCGGCTCACCGTCATCAACCCTTTTGCCAGCTAATCCTTTTTCCCTCTCATGATCCCAAAAAACCGTCTTCCACCTTCCATTCCCACCTTCATTGATCAAATACCCATTCAAATTCTTCCTTCCTAATCTAGGTAAAGGGATATCCTTGAAATGACCAGTCAAACCTCTCATTATCAATACTTCGCCTTTGGCCTCCAGCTCGCCCAAGGGGTTGATGCCATTTGGCATAGCTTCTCGAAGGGTCTTCACTGGAATACCGGATGTGGGGGTCGAATGGATTCGGATATGCGAACGGATTTCAGGAAGAGTATTCAGTGTTAAGTCTGGCTGTAAGATCATATAATTGTGAATATCATGATTTGATCCGTCTATTGAAGTGTGCGGCTGGATATGGAATCTGAACTTACGATATACATAAACACATTATTGATCTCTTTAAAATCTACTCTGTCCATACCTTTGAGCAACTCTAATGCGGCAGTAGCATCTAATCCAGGGGATGTTTCCTGTACTCTGAAATAGGCATCATGATAACTCATCGTAGCTGCTCGCTATATAGACGATATCCAATCATCAGTATGAATCATGTAAATGAACATGAACATGAGGAATATAAATTTGAGGAAGTAAGCAAGGAAAAGCCCACCTTGAGCTGATGAAACAAGTCTAGAGCAGCCGTCCTGACATCCCTGTACATCCCATGACTCGCAGAATAGATTGGTCTTCCATCCGCACCCGTCGGTATATCTAGAGCGAGAACAATATCATCTACTGTCAATGACCGAGTAGATGGTGGTACTAAAGGATAGCGAGTGACATACTAGGCTTAGACCTTTTACTATCACCCTCTGTTTCCCCCTCCTGCTTCACGCTAGATACGCTCGACGCTCTCCCATTGGTACCGGGTTGAGGGGAGGTGGAAGCCCAGGATGGTGTTTTACGTTTACCGGGATGCATCGTAGGATGTATGATCACTACTGGGCGCAGGAAAGCGTGATCCTCCGACTCAGATGGTGCAGTAAGAGATGGAGAACGAGAAAGAGGATACGAGATATGATAATGAACTGTGGTCTTCCGAGGATCTATGAAGTGCAGTGAGAGGCAACGGAAGCAAACTTGTCAACTGATGTGCGAGTTCGTAATACGTAATACGTAATACGTAATACGATGACCCGAACAGAGAGGCACGGGCCCTCCGTCGGATCACAACCCATCAAAATGTTTTGTTGTCGATTCGGAGCAACAATTGTTCATGTTCTATGCAATGTTGACAAGCATCATCATCCTAGGAGATATTACAGTCTTCATCTATCTTATACGGGGTTGCGGGATCATTGGCTGTTTATTTCTGGTGAAAGTGTAGTGCTGATATTCATATCCCATAATTTTGTCTCCTATCTATCTTCCCATGCGTTACAAGTACCCTTCACCACCTCATCATGCTCCGAGATCGTATACGTCCACCATCGGCCCACTCAAGTCTTCCTAATCCTCCTATAGCTATAGCATAATCTTCACGACACAATATCAATGATGATCGGTATCACCGTCGCTCACCGTCACGCTCACCTCCTCGACCACATATCTCACCACCTCCTCTGAGGGACAGGATGAAATATCGAGACGCTCCCAGGGCGAAATCACCACCTCGTCAGCCCAGACAGCATTCTCCTCGGCGCAGAAAATCGCAGTATGATGATATCCGAGATGAAGGTCGAGGAGATATACCCATACCGCCTTCGACTTTTACCAGACCAGATAATAGAAGGAGATCAACGGGGAGTAGTTTTTAGAAGGGTTTCACTTTTTATGTACATTCCCTTGGTAGCGGGAGTGTCGGAGGAGATCAATGGAAGAGTAAGAAGGAGATTGATAGACTGATAAAGACCATCAGGGTGAGTCACTGATCATCAAAACGTCAATCATGCTAGGCGTTCCACTCTATTTCGTAAAGCATTATGAGCTGATAATTTGAATGTTTAGTATCACAACGGTTCAATCTCCCGTACCCCCTCTTCACCTTCCGTAACCCATATTGTCCTACCCCCTAAACCCCGCCTACCCGCAGAACGTAGTACTGCAGCTACTCACTACCGGACCAGATTTGGTATCGCTAGAACACCAGCAGGATTGGACAGATAATGATCTTATACGTTACTTCGCATATCTCAGAGGTAGCATACCGACAGAAGAACCTAGGGCTGTGCATTCGTCGAAAAGAAAGATGCTACTAAGGCAAGAATGGGTAAATGAATGTGTGAGGCAAGATAGGGTTGTGGGCAGATTTGACGATTTTGCAGGATGGGAAATCAAGTGAGTGTATTGCTAGGGTATGGGATTTTATCACTTTGAGCGTCGATGATGGTATACGTGAATCCATGATCTGTCCAATCCCAACCTGCACAACCAACGTGTTGAGGAGAGGGAAGAAAGCTGATTTAGTATTCCTAGAGGCACATACGATCCTCAACATGTCAATATTACACCGTGGGGCGAACCGCCACTACCACCTCAACAGCCATTACACACACCTCCTTCAACTTCCAACGTCCCACCGAACCCATTTGAGAGTCTTTTGAGACGGTCCAACTCATCTAGCAGTTCTTTGTCCGCTCCTCAAAGCTATAGTAATGTCCAAGATATCCATCCTGTGCTGCCTCTTGCAGCTAGGCTATCGAGTCGCCTTGCCGAAGATCCGTCGATGACATCTCGAAAAATTGACCAGCCAGAGAAAGCTGATAGTCCAGTTCAAGATCCTCGCAATTCAAGAAGGGCAGCCGACGATGATGGGAATGCAACGTCCACGGATCTCGATGGCAGTCTCATGAGTCAGGAACCTGTGAGATCGAAAGTCGAAGAGTAAGCTATATCCTTCGAACCGTGAAAGCGATGCATAGCTGACAACTACCCAATGCTAGATCTAGTATCATGGAGATGGAGACAGCGGATGAACGACCACCTGAAATTGAGACTCCTACTACAGTTCAATTACCCAATGACGAAGATATCAAACCTCTTATTGATGAAGGCATCAAGATTGATACACGACCCGAAACACCGGATTTACCCTCCCAACAGCATTTACCGATGAATGCCCCGCCACCCCCTACACCACCAATGACAGCTTCGAACACCATAGACAGAGATGACATCGGTCTCACCAGTGTAAAGCAACATCAACATGATATGAGAACGACATCTACACCGTCACCGCAACCTCCACTCACCATGCAACCAACCAAATTATCGACCCCTCAGTTGCGTAGTGAACCGAATCTAGGTAATATCACCCCGTCTTCGTCGTATGTTCAGGATCGCCCTGATATTCAGCCTAAAGGGATATTCGCCAGAGGATTGTTACTTCCTTTAGGATTCCATGTTTTTGGATCAGTGAGGGAAAGAAAGTTTATCGAACTGGCAATTACTGTAAGTTAATCATGCTTCGCTATATATTGATACTGCAATACTGAAGGTATGCAATACTATTTTGACTGCATGGCAATAGCGTACAGGCGGAGGTGTGATCGTACCTGAGCCCCAAGCTACTATCCATATCCTTCCTCTCTCACCCACTGAACTACTCATCGAGCCCGAACACTCGCGAATCGTACGGGAAATCTCATCTGATCCCACCCGGGCAGTCGTTTCCGCAGATTGGGTCAATGACTGTATCGAGACTGATCGATTGTTATCGCTTGACGAGTATCGGATGTCTCTAAAAGATAATGATAATGTTAACGGAGATATGATGACTCCTCCGCCCACTGAAAGGGGCTGAAAGGGCTCGTATAGAAGCGAAAGATTATCGGAAGATTAAGATTGATTTGTGCATTGGGTGTGATAACGATGAGGTATTGTTATCGGATGTCGGATCGAAATCGGATGTCTCCCGTGGTTTATCTCGCTAAATTGGGATATCAAAAAGGTTGTATGTCCTATCGGATTTTTTGTGGTTATTTATGCTACTGATTATGATCGGATGTACTTTGTTTGATCTGTTGAAATATCACAGGGAAAGTAGGGCAGAGTGGGGTGAATCGGATTGACTGTACTATCGATTCATCAAATCTCCCGTACATACATGTCACGACAACGTGTCAAAGGTATACCTTTGAGGGACGCGTTAGTACAAGATATCACGAGTAACGATCACGACTGTACAAGCGATTTTCTCGAGGAAGACATGAGTGCATATGACATGTAAACCCCTATCATCCCCTCTCTCTTCATTTTCTTTACCTTCAGATTCAAATTTGGTTCTTTCTCCATTCATCTTAGACCCTCCTCGTTTCTCTTGTCATACTCACCCGACCTATCCTTGGTCAAAGAGATCATCCAGCTTTCATACCGACTTCCCACACTCCGGGCTCAATATCTCTTTCTCTTCCTCTTCCTCCGCAATACCACTACCTCCGTTTCAAAGATGAAGTCGCTATTCAAAGGCAAAAGATTTTACATCTACTGTCCTCCTGATCATCAAGCTGAAGGAGAGAACGAAATCGTTGGCGAGGAAGATTGGGAGAAGGATGTTAGGTATTGCAAGAGTGACATTGAGGTGAGTGGAATTTCATTCCTTTTCCTTTTCCTTTTCCCTCTCAGTCGTAGGTGACCATACCGAGTTTGAGATTCATATGGTTGCATATGCTAATCGCACTTGCTTTACAGTCATACGGTGGACAAGTCATCACCTCCCCGAATTACAACGTCAATCATATCCTCATCTACCCTACTCATCTCGAACGATACCTGGGTAATTTCAACCACAACCACGATTATGGTTGCTCTCATCTCAAACCCGATTTGATTCTTGATATTCCCCTTGAACAAGTCGCTCCGATCGACGATTGGGATCAATTCGAATACGGAATCATCCCTTGGACTGTTGCTAAGATTATTGAAAGATATGGAGACACTACTCCTTCAGGAACAGGGAAAGAGGTGATCCTCAAATTGGGTTGGGTCAAAAGCTGCATCAGTGCTCAGAGAGTGTTGGATCAGAGATATGGTGAATTCGGGTGGGCAGGGATGAGCATCAGGTAAGTCCTGTAGTTCTATCTCGTTCTGCAAGTTTACAAAGAGCTTGCGATTTTATACATACGGCCATCGCTTTTTTTCCTTGACTCTTGACTGATTGATTTGGCGTCAATACAGATCTCGAATCGCTGCCAATGGTGAACCCGAAACTGGGCCGGGTAGATCGTCGACGGACTTGATTGAGATATCAGATGAGGACCTCGACTCGGTTTTCTCCACGCCAAGAGTACGATCTGAACAGTTTCATGACGATGACGAGATGGAGGAACAGGTCGGTGTGCAGATGCTAGTTGAGCGGGAGGAAAGGCAAGATTGCAATTCTGACGATTCAAAACCAACCAATTGTCTACAGAACCTCTAAGGTCAAGGTCAAAAGCTGAACTGAATCCGTTTATTTCTTCATTTATACGAGTAGTATCTCAGCCAATAACTCCGATCATTTCCACAATTCCGCACTTCCTTCTGTCGATCAAGCTAGCGACGATATGATGACAGCCAGCGGACCCAGCTCAGCTATCCCAAGTCAAGCAATACATGAGAAATGGGAGTGTGACATCCACGCTGAGGTGAGTACGGCTCATATTCGCGCACAATCGGAGTTTCAGGTGCAAATCTTGCTAATGATAGTTGAGTTTTCCTAGCTCGATCGACTCCTGGGTCAAAAAGGGAAAAAGAAGGCAGTAATAAATCAAGCTGCACCAGTGGAATCCCTGAGGATTTATCTCCGTAAAGGAGCTTCACTTATCAAATTTATTGTAGAGGTAAGTCGCTATCTTCGTTCGATATCCGACGTGAGTTGAATTGTTTGGCTGATTGATGAGCCCTGCGTCGTAGGACTTGGGCCATACCACCAGGACAATCGAAGTAGCCGATGTCATTGTTCTTCAGAGACTTGACGATGGACCTCCCTCACTTCGATCTAAGACCGAAGACGAACGACAACTCATTGGATCCGCCAAAGAACATCAGAAGGTCGTGTCCTCACAATGGTTGATCGAAAGTTATAAAGCTCGTCAGACCATCAATACTGATCAATTCACAATCAAACTTGCACCTTGCAAACACAAGCCCGCTGTAGCTATCTCTGCTAATTCCCCAATCGCCGGGATCGATCAAGTGGCACTTGTCAGATCGTATCCACCTCTACGCAGTGCAGCCATTAGTTCCTTCAAACCAAACAAGAGATCCCTACCGGTGACAGTCTCCGGGGATGGATCGGACGAAATGAATTCAGAGGACGAGATGGACATGGTAGAATCGTCTGATGACGACTACAATGACGATAAGGACAACAACACGTTCCGATTCAAACGAGCCAAAAAGGTGTATGGTGTTTCCGCAAGGCCATCGGTCATACGTGATCAAGCCCAAAGACGACGACGTGACGAACACTTATGTAGACTCATCCTGGATCAGCCTGAAGGAATTGGTATGTACGCTTACTTGACAGGGTGTGAGCCCAAAGTGAGTACCAAGCTATCTCTCTGCCTCATCTGCTTGGTGGAAATACCGTACAAATGCTTGTCGGGGGCAATACCTGATCCTGTGAACCTCACTTTCTGTAGTACGGGATAACCAATTGGGGGAAATCTTACAATTCTCACAAACAAACTGGAAGAATCGACCAGATGGTCAAGAACATGAGAGAACAGATGAGCAAAAGGAAGAAGGCGGAGTCAAAAGAACATATGTGAGAGTGAGATTCAGATTGGACGATTCTGATTTGATCAATATGAACACTCTCGATCGTTTCCTTCTTTTCCTTTCAAACGATGGTACACTATATTGCTTAGTGATTATGTGATATGACATGTAAGTTTACTGTATACAGCACAAGGAAATAAGTTAGTGCAGTATACATCAACGGCTGGTTGACTTCTCTTGCTGTCATGATGCTACTGCATGACCTCTCGAGTTCAGGGGAGAGAGTTCGTAACCTTGTTCTTTCAACATTCATAAGTATCGAGAAGCAAGAAAAGTGGATCTGTGTGGTGTAATATGTATACAACATTGAATTTCGAAAGTACAAGTACCTAACTTTGAGTTACGAAGTGATATGTACGAGTCAATACAGTAATTCACGATCCGATCAATCGTTTCATACGAATATAGGTCCATCTGATCGATTTGTATCAAATCAACAAAATGCCTCCTTCCCATCCTAATTCCTTCATTACATCCAACCAAAAAATTGGTCTTTCAATTTCACTTCCATTAATTTCGTCGGAATCGGTATTGGTCATGATATTCCTCTCTTCCCACATTTTCTCAATTAACATCCAGATAAATTTCGTATTACCGAATAAAAAGGAGTTTTTATTCAAATTCAAAAACAACCCTCTGAAAAAAGGTTGTAAGCAAGGTAAACAATGACATGCTGAGATTGCAATTGGGAAAATCAATGTACGTATAAATTCGTTCGTC
This sequence comes from Kwoniella botswanensis, assembly GCF_036426115.1. Lineage (NCBI taxonomy): Eukaryota > Fungi > Basidiomycota > Tremellomycetes > Tremellales > Cryptococcaceae > Kwoniella > Kwoniella botswanensis. The sequence continues at coordinate 13,166,182 of NC_088599.1, read as the reverse complement.
CCAGTGATTGCTCCCGTTCCCGTGGTCATAGTCGTCATTCGCTTCTTCTTTTCTGTTCCGATCGCAGTTTGGGTTCCAACAGTGGCTGTGGTTGCGGTTTGAGATTGTGTTTGTCTATTTTCTATTATCTTGAGTTGTCTGATCAAATTGATAATTTCATTTATAGGTTCTTGAACAGTCGATAATTTCGGGAAAGGTCCATTTATAGTTATAGACAATAATATTTTGGTCGATTCGTAGTACGCATCACTCATTAATTGACCTTTTAACCTTGTGTCCGTATCTTCCATCTCATTTCCATTTGAACTTGATCGACGGACATGAAGATGATGATTTGAATTTGGGAAATATTGTCTTTCCCTTATTGATCTTTCATTCAACAAGACTTTAATCTCATTACCTCTTCTAACGAGTTCTTCAAGATCCAATGTACCTTTTTGGTATTGCTCCGCTCGCCATTCGGATAAAGCGACTGTTTCAGCTAGTGCAAGTAACTAGATGTAATGATTCAAGTAAATGAGCGAAGCGCGATCAAAGATGACTTATCATTATCCTTCCTAGCGAGGAAAGAAAGGAAGAGAACTTACAGTGGTGTTATCTATATCATCTAAATTCGGTACGATCTCCTTTAACCCATTTGCCCTTCCAATCCCACTTCCATCCGATAAGAAGTCAATAGACGAACGATTCAACAACGATCTGTAGATTGGTAATAACTCTGACGCTTTATTTTCAGTGATAGACCCAAAGATATCTGTGCGTATTATAGCTTGTAGGAAATGTCGATATCTTTTCCAAGGCGATCCTTTCTGCTTTTGATGTGAATGAGTGCTAGTGGGAATAGTGGAAGGTGTAAATATTCCTAATTCTGGTGAATCTCTTAAAGCACCCCATAGATATTTCCTAGCTATTCTAAGCGCTTCGACCCATTCAGATGCTATTCCACCACTGAAGATCACGTATGATATGGCAGATATAGAGGAAACCAACAACCCATCGGTTTCATTCGGATCAGATGTCGGCGATCGTAAGCTCTTTATCGTTTTATCGAAAGATCTCTCAGCTACTTCTTTATCCTTCTCTCCTTCCTCTCCTTCGTCTTCTTGTATCCGAAGTGTCCTCAGCTCTTCTTCATCATCTACTGCTACAATATCATCCCAAACGACACCTTCCCCTCGGCTATCCTTATTCTTATCGTTCCTGGTCTTATCTTTGTTCTTGTACACGCTGAGATGTAATGCCGCTAGAGCTTTCAGACCATTCATGACAGTATCATCCCTCATCGCTAGCGGAGCCAACAGATCCGCCGCTGACGATTTCATAGTAAACCTGAATTGCAATGGCAAGACGACATTGAGATAATGATGGAAATACCTATCGACTGAATCAGGTGATGGACTCTTACTAAGCGATCTAGGTGGGATGGGCGAGGGCGACAGCAGATTGGATAATATGTCGGGTTGACAGTTCAGAAGGTATATCCATAGATCTTCAAGGGGAGATTCGGGATTGGATAGTTCGATAAGTGAAGAGGGAGTATCGGGATTGGAGCTTGAACTTTGACTCTGATACTGATTCTGATAGTATTCTGCAGGAGGTGGATAGGTATAACTTTTAGTGAACGGTCCTTCGATCGCATTGGGACTTGGACAAGGAGATGGATGTTGATATTGACTTCGATGAGGACCCTGAGAATGATTTGGATTCCATGGATGTCTCGCCAACGAGCCTGTTATAGGATGGTTCAGACTGCTGATCAGAGGTGCCCAAGTCAAAGGAGCAGGAGCAGATAAGTTTTGAGATTGCGCGACGACTTGTGGGTATAAGACTGATGAGGTGGGAACGGTGATTGATCGTGAGGGACCACTCATAGATGAAGATGATATATTATGGTTGTCTTCCAATCCCATTGCATCGTCTTCTTCTTCTTCTTCTTCGTCCGTGTCCTGTTTATGTCTTTTCCTCTTAAACGGATTACTGGAAGAAGCAACTATTGCGAGGTTGCCGCCCATCTCACTCTGATACTTTTCTATCTGTTGTTCTGGTTGGGGTTCAGGTTCAGCCTTTCCTTTTCCCTTTGCTGTTGGTGTGGGGGTCGGTTTCGGTTTCGGTCCTGTTTTCGTTTTGGGCTGTCCAGTCTTCTTACTCCTTCGTCTCTCGTTGGATTTCTGTTTACTATTGATTTCCATCACATCAAAGCCAACCATCTTGAGCTAATCTATCACATATGATATGATATAGCGGATAATCACTTACATTTCTTCTCTCAACTTCATCTCCATATCTTTCTCTTTCAACCATGATGGTCTCTGGACCGAGTATCCCATACATTCCAGCCCCAATCTCGCACAGCTATCACAAGTGGGTTTGGCTTCGTCGCATCGCTTCATGGATCGACAGTCAGCATTGTTCACCGTGTCTTGGAATGAAATGATTCAAAATTATATGAATACGAAAGAGATATGTCCTCACCTTCTTACGTATCCTACAAGTTATACAACCCGTCTTTCCTCTCTTGATCGGCGTTGACGTCGGTGTCGTCGTTAAGATAGCATTTCCATCATGCTGTTGAGAGTGAATGTGGGTATAAGCAGGGATATGACTGGGACCTGCACTTGAGCTAGATGTGGAAGCGGAAGCCGAAGCAGATGGAGGATCGGAATAAGATGATCTTGGTGATATTGCAAATACCGATGTATTTGCCATATAAGGATGTTGCTGCGGTTGATATCGTTGAAAATAGGGTTGATGATTATCATTGCTGCCGCTGCCGCTACTGCTATTGTTGTTATTGTTGCGGTTCACATTGTTATGACCGAAGTAGTAATGACTTGAATATGACATCTTGTCATCGTTCATTTCGAGGCGACATTGATGATTTATTTATCTCCAATTCGGTCCTTGACTGCTGACCTTGTTCTAAGTTGTTGTAAAGAATGATGGAAGTTTCTCAATAATCAAGATTAGGATGAAGATAAAGACGAGCGAATACGCATAAAAATCCAGGTTCACACGTCGAGTAAGACAGCCTAATATCTCTCTGCCCCTCTTTCTCGGCGCAGTGGAATCGGCCACTTTCACTTGGCGGTATCGGCTTCCGCAAGCACACGGCTCGAGTACTATTCCCCAAAGGGGTGATAATCAAATTTCATTCAATCGTGCCTGGTTTAATTGGTTTTCAATTTGTTTGACCCGAAACTCAAAATCGAAAAAACGGGTAGAAACGGTCCGTGAGTCGCCTTTAACGGTATGTCACTTATATGGACACTTATCTGATAAGGACATTCAATACTCCGTATACTCTTGATCCTGTCTACATATTCGCAATTGGTAGTACATGATATGACAGCCAGATAGAAATACAATTACAGTCCTTCATACCACCGTTCATCCGTTTATAGGTAGAGCATCAAAGCAATTATTTACCTTCTCTTTCCTTCAACTCCCTCAGAGCTCGTTCATACCCTCTACGTTCAGCTTCTTCCATCTCCCTCGGCTTCTTCCCTTCTCCCTGGAGTTCATTGGCCTTCACATCCGCCTCGGCCTCTGGAATATTGTTAGGGTTTATTTCCTCCTTTTCTTCCACTGGAGTGCTATCTCCCTTATCCAAGGCAGTCTCATCACCCTCCATTACCCTCTTCGCCCTCTTCTTCAAACTCTCCTTCCTTTCCTTGACCTTCTCGGGTCTGGTAAGGTCTTGGAATTTCTTGCTTAGGCTATCTTTTTCCTCTGGCGATAGAGAATCAAGCGATTCGATAGATAGTAATCTCCTAGGTTGTTCCAATACGATCTCACGGGGTGCCGAAAATTTGTTTTGGAATGCTTTCGTCAGACCTCGTATAGGCAGTGATATCGCTCCGACTATACCTATAAGAGTTGACATTGTCATTGTCAGTTGACGGGCCACGCGATCCCCGTAATGACGTTACCTACCGGCTGCTGGACGAGCAGTAACATTTACGTCTATTTGCAATCATGATCAGCTTTGCGAAGATCTTGGCGATATGGAAAACAGACATACAACTCCTTCCCATCCCTTTGATCGCACCGACAAAGCCCTATTGTAAAGATATTTTCATGAGATATGACCATACAGTGACACATAAAGAGGTTCACTCACTTCCTTCTTGGCACCTTCCACCGGTTCTCTAACCAAACCCGTTATTCCGTCCCAATAACCGTAGAAAACGCCCTTTGCGCCTTCTTTCACTCCACTCTCAAAATCGTCTACTTTACCTCTTTCTCTCACTTGTTCCGAACCGATCATTCTCGGAATGTTATCCATCCCTTCGTATATGTTATCGATGATGTTGACCATACCTGTTTTCACATCATCAGTCCTCCATTCGCTACACAGGAATCGTGAACCAACCCTTCGGTATGGCTGTGGTAGTGTTGATTATTCCTTTTGGCTAAGAGTTGTGAAATCAATGCATCAATTCCCATGTATCGCATGCTTTGATCTTCTCGAAGTGGTGACTTACCGGATTGTAGAAAATTTGAGCGATACCAGCATAATAACCCGTTATCGTACCCAAGATCGCACTAGCACCTCCACTGATGGGATCGACCACTCTCCTTTTCGAGTCGTACTCTTTCGCTCGGTGAACTTCCAATTCCTTCCAATCGAGTTTTCCCTTCTCGACCATCAAAGCAGCTACAACACCACTCAGCCTCAAACATAATTTGTCCGACCACCATGTCGCTATCTGATCAGGATCCACGTCGCATCTAGGTGGATCAAGATGAAGCGTTAGCTCAGCAACAGGGACTGACTGTTCTGCATAATTACCTCATATTGAGTAAAGGCAAGTGATTATGGAATGATTCCACGCCTTTCACTTCGCCAGACTCCGACTTTATCTTATCTGCCATACCCTTGGCTGCGGCTTTTGCATGAGGAGAAGTAGCAAACTCAATCGCTTTGGCTAGGTTTTCCGTCGTGAGAGTCTTTTGAGGGATCGGAGGGGGTCCAGCTCCCGCTTTATGTATCATCTCACCCCAAAAGCTAAGTAATCGGTCAGTATGATTCCGTATAAATCAGGTATCGTGACTGACGCTTGATCACCAAAGAATGGGACAACGATCGTAGGTAAGCCGTTTCTTAGTCCGATTGCCGTGGTGCCCGCGCCTGTTCTTGTGATCAGCTCAAGGCGCGTATAGGCTGGGAAGCTCAGCTTACCTCCATGGTGACACACAGCGCTAACTCGTCCTTCTGAGAACAACCAATCATGCGGAATATTGCCTATGAATGCGATAAGCAAAGAACCACGATTGAAAGGGCCTCGCTCACCCTTTAGGATGAACACGTTGTCTGGCACGTCACAACCTCCCAAACCACCCCATCCCGCACTGACTAAAGCTCTTACATTGGAATGTTTAACAGCTTCGAAGATTGTTTCTGTGTAGCGAAGTCAGCTTCTTCCCATTATCCCACAGAGGCGAGTGTACAGCCTACTGGTCATTGCAGTCGCATCTTCCACTACAACTGAACCGAAGCTGCGAGGTGCATCAGCATCTGTGCGATACTCTCATGTGCTCTAGCTTACCCGATATATATCGGAGGTCCACCAGCTCCCAAAAATTCTTTCAATTCCTGATCAGGTTCATAATCCTTGTCACCCTCCAAGAAGTAGAAGCCGGATATATCTATTACTCATATGAGCTGATTTAAACTTGTATTTCGGTTTCCTCCGCTTACCAATATGATTCTTCCAATCTTTCGGCTTCTCGATCAGCCCTTCGCTCCAGCAGTACGTCCAAGGTACTTTCAGTCTATCTACCACAGAGGGACCCGAACTCATCGATAACGGTTCCAGATAGAGGGTCTTGCTTCGGAAAGAATTAATAACATCTCCTAAACCTTGCCAGGTACTGTACTGCATCGTCAGCTACATCGTGCTTTCTTCGGGTAAGAAGAGACTATAGCTTACAGCATTTCGGCCAAAGCGAAACTGAGGTAATTTGTCAATCCTTTCTCCGCATTGGACTGCTCGATTCGCACCAAAGGGTGGTTAAAGGCTGTTGTAGGTGACCAAGGCATCGCTGAGTATTCCAAAAAAGGTCAGCTTGGGACAGGCTGGATGAGATTTCCTGATCAGCTCACTGAAAGTCATATGTAGTGGAAGGCCTAAAGCCTCAGCAATATGTATGTGACCGAAAGCTGGGGGATTACTAATGATCGCATCTGCTGCAAAAGGTCTTCCAGATACTGAGTCAGGCGAATAAGTAGATTTATGAAACCCTTCTAGCATTTCAGCAGTCATCTTTCGCTTGGATGATATGTCGCCATTGGTCAATGATGCCATACCAGGCAAGAGACCGGGATCTTGATGGGTACAGACATCAGCTTCGCAAAAAAAGAACGGGCAGAAGACCGACCGTCAGCTCACTCTTGACCATATATGCCATCAATTCTTTCGGATTCCCTCCCACGTCATAATATTCCAGCTTATCCTCCAGATTCTCCCCGTTTGGACCCTTCTTATCCTTCAAGTATTTCCTCGCTTCCAGAACGAAGTCTTTGAAATCTGGATGAGTAGCTATTCTGATCCGGTGTGAATGGGATGTAATGAGATGCATTGCTAGTGACAAGTATGGTTGAACGTCACCTATAAAATATACCAAACTAATCAGCTTCCAATATTTCAAGTGATGGAGTGTGATACACAAGATTTAGGCTGATCTTAGGACGACTTACCCCTCGACCCGACTATAAATATGACTACATTCAATGGAGGACACTTGACTCCCTTCCTTCGATCCACGGCATACTCCTTGACTGCTCGAGCATAATCCGTCGGAAGATCAGGTAATGGTTTCTTGAGATCCACCCAGATATTGATCATCCCCATATCATCCAGTATCGCTTTGGAGTCTAAACCTGGTCCATCTGATGTAAAGTTGGCGTAGTCTGCAAGTTGTAGATCATCATGTATCAGTTACGCCCAGGTGTTGAGACAGCTTTCCCTTATCAGGGGCTGAGACACATTCAGATACTCACCTATACTCGGGTCCAGCTCTACCTTACCCACTTTGACCCTCCTCACTCCAGCTTCCTTCTCCCTCTTCTCCCTCGCCTTCTTGTCCTTCTGACTCTCATCTTTGGGAATACTAGGATCATCCTCCTCGGCGGGCAAGACCAAAGCTTCACCCTCTTGATCGTCCTCTTGTAAGTAGTATGGTCTATCTTGCTTGGTGACCATGTTGTATATTGGGTTGAGCGGCAAAGGTACCGTTGATTGGATATGTTGCTGAGTGTTATGTGTTATATGTATCGAGATGTCAGCGGACATGTCTAGTGGAGGTGGGTAGCCGTCATAGCTCAAACACGCCCTCATGACGTAGGGAGGAAGTAAATGCCACGTCACTTGGGGATGATATTGAACCAAACAAGTGCATTGCAGTCAACGCGTCAAAGATAAACAAGCGACTGATTTTGATTTCACTTTTGACTTTCGACTGTTCAATCAACGACCGTACTGATCATCTCACACATACAGCATACAGGTACGCCGTCAATGATGGATTCACTATTCTCACCAGGTCAGCGGCCCCCGTCTCCATCTTCCTCAGGTCCAGTCACGGATTTCGCCTTGATTGAATCGCAAAAGGAGAATATCAGACCTTTGGCGACTGGACGATCAGCCGCTACTCTGTCGAACGTACTCAAGGAACCCACCGCTGCGGATAAAGTGGCTCAAGAGGGACATGAGCGATTTCGGAAGGACATCGAAGACGCGGAGAAGAGGGACAAGGAGGGTGAGGATATGATAGATGGAATATTGGATATTCTGGATGTATATAATAAGTGAGCGATACTACACGCTTTGGTATGCTATCCGGGTTGAGCTAATTGACGGATGTGTAGGTACATACTGTTTGTAGTACAACATCACGTATCGTCAGATACACACCTCCTACCCTTGTTAGAAACCACCACAAGGCGCTTCGTCAATGACACGAGATACACACAGGATATCCGATACTTGAAATTATGGGTGATGTATGCCAGGCAGATAGAAAGAAGAGAAGAGATTTGGGCATTTCTGGAATCTAGGGATATAGGGACTAGACATTCTGTGTTTTACGAAGAATGGGCAAGTGCGTTAGAAGGTTTGGGGAGGTCAGTCATCTCCCTTTTCTTGCTCTTCACTTCTTCGCTGACCGAGTACCCATCACAGACGCAAAAAGGCAGATGAGATTTATCGATTGGGTATAGCTCGTAAAGCCTCACCTCCTGATAGATTGAAGAACCGGCATAAGCAATTCCTTGAGAGGATCATGGCTCCCCCTTCAGGTGTGGTACCAGATGATGAACCGTCTTCATCCACTTCAGCACCTGCCAGAACACTGGGCAGATCAGTATTAGGTCAAGTAGCCACCGCCTCGACCTCTGTAGCTGGAGCTACTCAGCTGGCGCCCTCCCTCAGAGTAGCGAGTAAGGGCAATGGGAGTAAAATGGAGGTTTTCTCAGATGATAAAGGTAGATCGGATGATAGCGCTCCAGGAGAATGGGCAGATTTCGGTACTCGAGATGCTAGAAGGAAAGAAAACACCATAGAGGCTACACCATGGAGAGGAGAGACTCTACCTCAGAGCGCTTCTAGAACTAGAATGGCGCCTAGGACACCAAAGGTTGAGGTGTTCAAGGATGTAGTGAGTCAAGGTGCCTTTCATGATGAATCACTATAAATGGCGTAGCTGATATCTTGACCTTGATAAACAGTCCGAGAACGAAGGTATACGCTCAGCCGACGAAGTATTTGTACGACAGAAGCAACCACCAACAGAAGCTGAATTGCTCAAATCAGATCCTCTGAGACACTACGATACGTCGGAACTCTCGACTGCAATTCCATCTCTGCCTGCACCGCCCTCAGCCAGGAAACCTCCAAGAGCTGGGAAAACATCCTCGTCATCACGCTTTGTCATGCAGCCTTGGGAGTGTCCTAAAGATGGACCTGATACGAAGAACGCGGCTGGAAAGGTGGAACGACGGATGTTCGATTGGAATGCAGTATACAAGAATGGAGATGAGTGGAGTTTCGAGGAGATCAGAGCTAGGCAGAGGGGCTTACTGGGCAAAGAGTGGAAGGGTGAGGTGAAAGAATGGGAGAGATCATGGCATAACCCTGGTTGTGAGTTAGCTTGGTTAGTGTTGTGTGTCACAATTCAGCTAAATCATTGTTGTCATAGCTTCCACACCCAAAGCTGAAGAAAAGAAAGTCAAACCGCCTTCTCCGACTGTCAACACCAAACTTGCCGAATTAGAAGTGATGAAGATGTTTGATCAGACTATTCATGGGAGTAAGGTCCGAGGTTCGGCCAGTGACTCTGATGATTCGTCGGATGAAGAAGAGGTGGAAGAACCTGCTCAATGTGCTCCTACACCTTTACCTGCAAGACCAGGATCCATCGCCATGTTAGCAGCAACTCCACGGGCTATGATTCCTCCCACCCCGACTCCTGCAGGTCAAAGTCGGCTTTTCACCCCGGGTGAAAACCCCACTTCCAAGCCACTGGTCTTCAACGATGAAAATGCTGCTTCCTCCAAACCAACAGTCTTTCAAGATGAAAATATCCAATCATCCAGACCAGCAGTTTTCAGTGACGAAAACTCTGTTCCTCCCTCAGCGAGCAAACCGGGTAAATTCAACATCTTCAATGATACCCCCGCAAAAACTCCTTTGACCAGTTGTACACCCCTTGCATCGAGTTCATCAAAACCGAAAGCTTTCGGTATCTTCTCTGACGAGAATGGTGATCAGGAAAATGCAGTACAGGCTACACCCTCGGCAGCACCCAAACAACGTCAGCCACTCTCGCAGAACCTCTTCGCTACTCCTGCTCTAACGAGACAGGGTTCGTATGGTAGAGGAGTTACTGAGTCGATTCAGGAAGTGCCAGAAGGAGATGAAGAAGCTAAAGAGGAGGAAGCGGGCTTCGTCCATGAAGTACAGCAAGGTGTGGCTCGGGTGGACTTGAACGATGTATACGAGGAAGAGGAAGAAGAAGAAAGGCCAAGAGGAATGAGAAGATTTCAAATCAACACTATGACACCTATCACCGAGAGGACCTGTGAATACACCCACATGACGAATCTCCGTTCGTCTACCGCAAGTAATACGAGACCATTCAGTGTCGCTGAGGATGAAGAAGAAGAAGGGCAAGAAGACGCTTTCGTCGCTTCTGATCCAGCTAAAGTAACAGCTGGAATATCTTCGACCGATCCAGAGAATCAACATCCTCCTCAACAAGCGGGAAATGAAAGTACTTCTCCACCTGCCCAATTCATCGAATTCGACAAATCCATCTTATCGGAAGATGATATGCCCTCAGGTGATATCAATGGCAAGTTCCAACTTCCAGAAGGTTTCACCATCCATCGAAATGAGAATACGATGCATACGATGGTCTTGACGGATGGCGAGACTATGCATACTGCTAGGGAAGGCTCCGTCGATCCTACGACAGAGAGTGAAAATTTTGTAACTGCCAACCATCAGATACCTGAAATCTTCAATATACCCAATCCATGTAATCCTGCATCCTCTGAAATCCTTGAGACGATTTTAACATCCATTGAACCTCCCATTCCGCAAATACCTGGATTCATCGATTGTCGATCCACCTCATCATCTAATTGGGCTCAACTACAGAAACACGCCAAATCAAGAGGTAGAAGAGGAAGTACCAACTCTAGAGCATCTGTCGCTCCCTCAGATGATATTCTCCCTATCGAATTGCAAGGTAAGAAATATGAATTCGGAGATAAGATCGGTGAAGGTGGATTCGGATTGGTTTTCTCAGCTGTTGATGTTGCACAACGACAGTTGGAAGATGATATGGATTCTGACGATGAAGATGAAGACGAAGATGGGGATGAAAAAGAAGATAAGTCAATATTGGCTATCAAGGTTGAACAACCCTCTTCGATATGGGAATACATCGTATTGAATCGGATATACTCCAGAATCAGCAAATCAGCTTTATCGTCCATCATTCAAACTCGACAACTTTACGCATTCAAAGATGAAAGCTATCTTTTGATGGATTATTCGTCTCAAGGAACTTTATTGGATGTCGTGAATAAAGCGAATACGATTGGTATTTCACCTTCGACTTCAGGTGGACCATCAACCTTAGAAGAGATGTTATGTATATTCTTCATTGTGGAGTTACTCAAATTGGTAGAAGAATTACACTCAAACGATTTCATCCATGGTGATTTGAAGATCGATAATTGTCTCATACGATTGCCGGATATACCCACTTCTTCCTGGTCAGCCTCACACTCTAGAGAAGGTAAAAATGGATGGTCATCAAAGGGAGTTAGATTAATTGATTTTGGTAAAACACTCGACCTAACGCTTTATCCATCGAAGAGAGATCAGAAGTTTGTCATTGGGGATTGGAAAGCAGACGAAAAAGATTGTATAGAAATGCAGAATGGTGAGAACTGGAGTTATCAGACTGATTATTATGGATTGGCAAGTATAGCCTATACAATGTTATATGGGAGACACATCAAGGTCGTGAAGGGTCAAGATGGATTATGGACTATTGATCAGGGATTGAGGAGGGTGAGTGATAATTAACCCATCTTCCATCTGCTTTTTGCCTTTCTATGAAATATCCCGTTCAAGCGTGACCTTTATCCTGGTAAGTCCCATGTTAACGAAATGATCTCTCGACGTAGTACTGGCAACAAGACCTATGGACAAACTTCTTCCGTACCCTCCTTAACCCAGGGGACGATTTGCCCATCACCGAAAGATTAGTAGAGATCAGACGAGGGTTTGAGAATTGGTTGGAAGAGAATTGTCAGAAGGGCGGAAAAAACTTGAAGAGCATGTTGAAGAAGATTGAACTGGCAGCTATCACTGGAAAACGATAGGGCAGCTTATCTCTGGTATCAGCGGGACGAGTAAGGAGGAACGATGTGACATTACGTGATGATCTTTGATGCCTTTGCACGATATGGAATTAGTCTTTTGATACGCTCGATAGCTCAGTCCTCTGTAGGATGACATTACATGTAACATAACATACTTTACTATGTCGCTCGTACTGTATGTATAGTAGCATCTAAAAATAGAACTGCCGCCTGTAGTATCGCTCGTGCCGACATGGATCTTTTCCGACCGAACCACTTGCCGCGGATCATACTCGAGTAAACATTCACCTCGGGCATGGGAAAGTGACTTGTACGTGTATTCACACAGTAGATAAACCTGATATTTTGTTTACCATGCTGGCATCTTATCTTCGATACGACGAATGAATGTATACAGTACAACGCATGCCGATAACCTGAATGGATCTGATAGATGGCCGTGATCAAGCAAAAGTAGCCGCCTCGGTCTCTGTGAAGCTGGAGATAAAAGGTATAAATAGTCAAGTCAGCCTTACCCTCTCAAGCAGCCTTAACATCTAACCAAGCACCCTGCTTACTTCTGCAGCGATCACGTCCAAAGCACAGATAATACAAGTCCAGCATGTCACCTATCAAGATCGGTATCATCCTCGGATCCACCCGTACCCCATCAAACACACAGGGTATCTCAACCTACTTCCAGAACATACTCTCAACCTCCTACCCCTCACTGGAAATAGAGACCATCCACCTGTCTTCCTCACCTGGACATCCTCTTCCCTTCCAACTGGACCAGACTGTCCCTCAAGCTCATCCGCCCTCTACCCTTCCCGACGCATACTCTGACCCCATGGTCCGTCAGTGGTCTTCAACCGTCATGGGGTTGGACGGCCTGGTAATCATCACTCCGCAATACAATTGGGGTTATCCAGCAATTTTGAAAAACGCTTTCGATCACCTGTATCACGAATGGACTGGACTCCCTGTAGGAATCATCACTCTAGGTGGACATGGTGGAACCAAATGTCTTGAACAACTTAAGATCGTTCTTGGAGGAGGACTTCACGTGGATTTAGTGCAGAGTAACGTACTGGTACAATTACCTAGGGAATTGATTGTTAGTGAGAAAAGGTTGGAGGGGGATGAAAGTTGGTTAGGAGATTATGAGAAGGGAATGAGGGGGTTGGTTGATGAGCTGGTGGAGAGGATCGAGAATAGACGAAAGATGAAAACCGAGGAATAGGAGAAATTGAAATGTGATTGCGATTACAACATGATGATTTGGATAGATGTTATGGAATACATGTTGGAAATGACAGCCGGGAGCAACAACACTACACAAGGGCAAAGAGCATAACGGGAATTGCAGGTTGGTCCGAAGCTCCATTTAGCTGATTTGGAGGGATGGATTGAGGAATTGGTCCAAGGCACCTCGCTCTTCTAGTTATTAAACTAATTGATTTCCTGATAAGGACGTGTACAGATGATAAGGTATATAGCTTTTGCTGAGATCTTCTTGTGTTCCGTTATCAGATCCAAAATAGTATGATCTGGTCTGAAACACGGATCGTCTTCGACGGATTGGCCCTTCGTCTTGCTTATTGTGAACATTATGAATATTACTCTTTCTATTGAGACACACCACGATCTCCCTTGGCTACTTCCAGTAATATCTCTTGTATCATGTACCAGGCTTTGACATGTTACATTATTGATGCTGTTCATGTTAGATCTAAATGAATAGGGTCGAGATGATCTGGTGAAACCCCAATTCAAATTTGATAGTGATTCACATTTTGAGTTAATACAAAATGCCAATTCAATTCAGTTTCTTAGGGATTTGGCTATATACTATATGATGATAGTATATTTCGACGATCATGCATGTAAACCACTGTAACAGTACATTCTCATTCTCGTGTGCCATCTCTCACTTTAGCCGTACTCGGTCCTGACTTGATCGATCGCACTTCGGTGGAAGAGCAAAGATCGATCATAATTCTTGTGTTCAGTCATTGATTCGAGGAATCCACACATCAGTATCTAACAACGAATCTCGACCCACTCACATGAAGGGCATCTGCCGAAGTGATGTGATAGGTCCACGCAACTTGAGTCCACCAAATACGCCATCCTCTGTCCCGATTGCTTATCCGAATCCGTCTCGACCAAGCCATATCTCGCAGTTAGATTACTCGATCTGATTATCCCTCCCTCTGACGATACAGTATGTCATACTCTGTAACCCAAGGGGATATCAGGGTACGTCCGCTACCATGATGACCCTCATGGATGGTCGTCGTATAGTAATACCATATACCGTCTTGCTGATCGAATAGTGTACCGGAGTAGTATTGGAATGCCATGGGCAGTATCGCCGCTGGGACGTCAATGATTCTAGCTTTATTTATACTAGTTTCATCATGCTGGATATACACACATAGGTTGGCCAGACATACCCTCGACAGAATATCATTTAGGCTCTTACTTTGGTCGATGGCTTGGGAAGTGGGTTATAGTACTACTTATCTTATTGTCTGTGCCAATGTGAGTTTCGCCAAAACCCCCTTTATTACTGTTCAGGGGTTGACATAATCTATGAATGGTGGTATGAAGCCATCATTCGTGGTTGAGTATAAAAAGACGAAAGCTTGTGTGGCTGGAGCTTATTTCATGATTGGCACTATCGGAGTGTAAGTCCCTCTTCACTTGTGTTGAGAGAATGTAAGATTGATCTCTTTTATTTTGGGGATGAAGGGTCAATTGGTTATGTACTTGTATAGCAATCAACTTGATGGTCACCATCTGTTTCAACCATAATCCCATCCAATTAGGTATGTCTGTTTATGCCCATGCCTACCTCTTCCATCCGGATTTTGATCCGTTTGCCAGCTTACGCTTAGGCTGGATGTCTGGACTAAAGGGTTGGAAAAATGGTATATCATCGGATCGACCGTTCTAGGTTTAGGCGTACCTGTCGTTCCTGCTATCGTAGGACATCTAGGAGAAGATCCGGTATTTGGATCTTGGTAAGTGTCAAAATACTATCTCACATTATGATTTTATCCCTTCTGACTAAGTTGCAATCGGTTAACTGGCTCGATCTTAGCTACTTTACCTCGAGTGAGTATGTTTCTGATTCTGAGTTTGAACTTGCCATCAGACGGGTGGTTAATGGACCGGTATGGAAACGCAGACGCAGAGCATCGGATAAAATATTTAATTTCAGATTTGGTGAGTCTTATCAACTCATTATATATCTGTATCACACCGCAATATCCGGTTATACTGATTCGTGGAGGTCTTTCATACATGACATAGTGTTTGTGGCAGATCTTATCATGTGTAATCGCTACCGTCGCTGTCATAGCGGTAAGCTATACTTTTCCCTCTGTCCGAAGAGATAAACGTTGATGGTAAAATATTCGAAAATAGACATTGGTACGATTAATGCGACATGGCCGTAAAACCACGCGATTGATGATGGGTGGCAATTCTCTGAATAAAGCATTTCATAAAGATCCGGAGAACGGTCAAGGATATGGACAAAGTCCAGCTTCGAGTGGTGGGGGAGGCGGCGGACGAACAGATTCGTCTTTCCAGGATAGTCTACCAAATTGCCTAAGATACAATTTTCAACATGCTACCAGACCCAGATCAACTACGAATAGATTACAGGACAAACTGTTCAAGATCGCAATGAAAATATCACTTTATCCTATCTCCCTAATTATCGTCAATGGAATTATGACAAGTGAGTTGGAAGTCGAACCTCAACCTCGACATCTCCTTACAAAATATCGAATCGATCAGGATAAATGATTTTGACTGACTCGGTTGGTATAAGGTGGAGATTTATTCTTGACGTTATCAGGTGGTATCAACTCAAAAGGAGATTTTACCATTTTCTTGATTTACAATTTCATGTTTGCTGGACGAGGAATTGTGTTCGCTTGTCTTGGGATATTCGTTGATCCCTGCTTGGCAAGAGTGAGTATACATAAACTCATCATAGCTTTGATCGCGTGGAGGCTATTGAGATATGCTGGAAACACTGATATTGGATAATGTAGGGTTATAAAGCGGCATTGCAAGAAAGGAATGAGAGTCAGAAATACTATACTGAAAGTGAAGTAAGTTCTACACCATGAGCTACCATTATTCTGGGATGATTATTCGACTTAGGCTCAAGGTCTTGGCCTACAGCTTCGGGTAAAACAACCCAATACTGGGGGAGGATTTGAGAGAAGTATCCCGATGGTCGAAATCTCGCATATATCACCATTACCTTATAAGGGTCATTTGCTGGAATCCGGTGCGGGTTCGGAGGATTATTCAGTTTCCAAAGGAAATGGATCAGAACAAGTGCAAGAACAACAGAGTACATCCGTGATTAGAGCTGGTTCCATCGTGGATAGAGTGGAAGAAGTGAGCATCGTCAACCTTCCCAATTCCAACAGTCAAAGTCAACACTTGAGCGATAACAGTCGAAGAACATCAAGATTATTGGCGGTATCGTATCACGACATATTGGAGGGTAAGTCATTTACGAGGAGTGAACCTGGACGTGAAGATATCTCGATAATACCCACTGGTGCTGGTACAGGAGAGAATGGTGGTAATGCTGTACGTTATGTAAGGAGTGAAAGTGCATTGTTAGCCGCAGGCGGATCAACAAATCAAATTCAGATTGAAATTCACGATGGTCAACTTCCGGTGGATAAGATGAATGAAAAGCCACAAAATAAGAAAAAAGGGCGAGGTTCAAGAGGATCAGGGAATATCACGTTAGGCAGTCATAACGAAAATAACATTGTTGGTTCATCATCTTCTGCCGCACTCGCAGCTGCTGCCGATACCGAGGAAGACGAGATTGAAAGGATTTTTCAAAGAGCTCAGACCAGGTTGTAATCTCCTTTGATGTTCAACGGACGATGTGGATACACTGTAATATTTATGGTACTGGGAATGTATGTAAGTTTTTATATGAGATATACTGAACGTTTTGTGATGTAGTACAAAATACAGTATTCAGTCAAGAACATATAAATTCGTCCAGGCGGCCAGGCCAGGCTGCATGCAATAGAGACTGACCAAGGTACTGTAGATCTCATCCAGGCGGCTGAAGTTGGACATCTGATGAAGGCATGATAGCACTGCACATAGGTGGTATCTGCGCTCTCTTTTTACCCTGCGTCTCATAGAGTTTTCGGTCCATGTTCCTGAACATCATCTCGGATGGGGAGGTTCTTCCGCTTTAGGAACTTTGCGAACTGTCTTGGTGATCGACGTAACCTGTGGTTTGGGGAAACCCGAGACGAGACACCCTTCTTTTAAGGGATGTGACGTGATGCAGATTGCAGGGTAAAATTCTTGACAAGGTTAACTTTGATGCTGGAATACCAGTATGAACGTGCATAGGTGGGGCTTACTGAAACTATACAATCGAAAGATTCGAATCATGTCATGCCATGGCATATCATGTTATGTCTGACTTTATCGATTTGTAGATCTACTTGTCAAGACGTCTCTTCTTTTATCATATCCTAGACCTTCGATCGCGCTCATTTCACAAAATTGCTTCTGCTTCTTTGGTTTTTACTGTACTCAAAATACACATCAATTATCATATCGTTATTGTCCTACCATATTCGACCTCAATAGTTTTTTTTTCCAACATCGCCCGCACATCATCACTACTATCCCTTGTCGATCACACACCATTGCCTCCAACGAAGATAGATAGGAATATAGGAAATACTTTGGAGAAGATACAGTATAAACGCTGGGAGGGAAGAAGGAAGAGAAAGTTGGATATTCAAGATTGTATGGGATGGTATATATACTTTGACCAAGTCGTGTGTCGAGTACGGTCGTTCTTGATAACCGTTCAACTACCACGCCAAATCAAGATGTCAACAACACCAACCAATGATACGGTTATCAATGCATATAGATCATCGCATTATGGTTTGACAGACGCTGTGGTCAGAGTGAGTCGGTTGTCTATCTGCCTTAATGAAACAAATGGATTGTCGACTGACGTTAACTGTAGAATTCTGGAATAGCAGCCAATGTCTTCTCAGCGTTGAGCTTGACCATGACGTTGGGTTTCCTCGGCGGGACAATATGGATATACTCTTATCCCAATTGCAGACATATATTGGATAGGGTATCATTCAGGTTATTGGTCGTAGCTATGTTTTTCGAATTTTGGTATTCATTCAATTTCCTACTTCTTTATATCAACGTGAGTCGAGTCTCCACCACCTTTCAATCACACAATGTATGGAGACTGGGCTGATAACTTTGAGAATTCGGGGATTGGTGTAGGACACGATATATCGACCTGGAGGTTCTTGGGGTCCTAGTCATTGCACGGCCGGTGTATATTTCTTGGTCAGTTCGATGCACGTGTAAGTCACCGACCCTTTCTTCCTTCCTCCTCATCTCAACACAACGATGGAATGATCACTTATCTGTATTGCTTTTGATGTTGGTTTGGTATAGCGTCGACCTACTTGTTATGTTCATAGCTGTCAACCTCTTCCTCACCATCAACATGGGTATTAACCCACTCAAATTACGTATGTGCACACCAAATTCCAAGCCGAAGGAAGATCGACTGATAATGGTATTTATTGTTCCCATGTACAGAGCTAGAAAGATGGTATATCGGTATATCAATAGCTATAGGATACATCGTTCCACTCCCTTCAGCAGCGACACAGCATTTCGGATGGGATTCTGCTCTAGGAACTTGGTGAGTCGAATAACCAATTTTGACCTCAAGTTGTATACACACTGATTTGACTCGATTTATTAATCAGTTGGATCAATGGCAGTGAGTCAACTCATCTCATTAATTTTCCTCTTCTAGTCTTACGATGATGTTCTACATCTCAATTATAGGAGGTAGAAACAGACGTGTGGATTACCTTATTGAGGGAATCGTGAGTATTAGATATGTTCTTTGTTTTTTTGTCATTGGACAGAAGCTAAGCTGATACTGCTAATTCACGTCGATAGTACATCACACCCATTATAACTTGTTTCGTATCTACTGTCTGTGTCGCCATCGTGAGTCTAGCCTCTTCGCATCGATATATCCTATACGAGCCGACTAATCTTTGTTCTACGACGGGATAGGTATTGGTCGTTCTATTCAGACAAGGTCGGGCTACTAGCCGAGCTCTATTCGGAGGTCAAGGTGGGAAACAAACAATTGGCGATCTATCCGAGAACGGCACAATCTCATTAGATCCATTATCCTATTCCAACTCTACTGGGACCGATACAGGTACAGGTACCATCTTGACAAATTCCAATTCCTTTGTCGATTCTACAGATACAAACACGACCCTGTTCGAGGAGAGCAACACCACCACCAAAGAAGGGATCAATCCTAATCGGAATCAGAAGAGAACAAAGGGAGCTAGTAGTAGGTTGATGGATAAGACGAAGAATTTTGTACGAGGAAAAGGATGGAAAACGACTGAACAATCACCTCAAAGTTATTTTCATTCGTTGTCGGATAAATTCCTAAGTATTGCGGTTAAGATCGCTTGGTATCCTATTACGCTCCTGTTCATGAATGCTATCATGATGGGTGAGTCCAAATCATCAAAGCGGACGGGAGAGAGATGGTTGGGAAAATGCTGATGGTTGTTTAGTTGGTGACTTGGTGATTGCCGCTCAGGGAGGGGTAGCAAGTCATAAGACGGTTTGGCTCTATGTGATTTATTATGTTTTGTATGGTGGAAGAGGTATCTGTATTGCTGGGGTAAGTAATTGCCCAACCCGTATGTTGATGTTCATCTTTACTGATATTGTGTGGTTGCTCTTAGCTCGCCATTATAATTGACCCGAGTCTGAGAAGAGGTTTGAAAGCAGCATGGAGGGAGAGGCAGATGAAGAAGAACCCAGATATACTCCCTACGACTACACAATCTGTAAGTCTACTTACCGCTCTCTCCGAGCGGGTGTGAGAAGCTCATATAGGATATTGTGCCCTACTTCCAGATCGCCGTCGAGACCACCCTCTCGCCTACCTTTAATCGTACGCCGTACTCTACCGCTTTCGATCCAATGTCATCATCTATCGGTCAGACCGATTCAATACAAGCTCATGGGAATGGGTACAGACCAAGAATCGACTCAGACGCCTCATTCGATTTCGCTACTGCTCTAGCTTACATACCTGATCCGACTAGTTACCAGCGGGAGAAGGACAGGGTTAGGGAGGCTCCTTGGAAAGATAATCAAACGCCATTACCAACTGTTGAAGTTGATTTATCATATCTCGATCAAGAATTAGATATGACAATTTTGAATGATTCGAATTCCAATTCCAACAGTAATAATGATATATCGACCGACTCACCACCACCACCAGCTCCTCCTCCTCCAGTCAGACCAATGCCTGTAGCCTCAAATGGTAGACCTATAACTTCCAATAGTCAGAAGACGGGTCGAGGCATATTAAGTAGATTACCTGGAAATTCTGGCACTACGAGACCCCTTGAACTTCGACCGATCGATCCTGAAGTAGAAAGGAGGAAAGAAGAAAAGAGAAAACGGGAAGAAAGAGTTAAAGAAATCAAAAGGAGGTTTGAAGAGGTTCAAAGGCATTTATAATTGAAATAGAGATTGTTTAGAATGAAATAGATAGATAGATAGATTGGTTTGGTATGCCAAGCGGATAAAGGGTTGTATTCTATCTGTAATTCCAGCATTCATGGTAAACTGTATGTATGCATATATATATGTGTTATAAATGTTTTTCAACGACAAGATGTACTGTCTACCAAGATGGACTGAGATAGCAGGGACAAGATCTCACTGGTTTTTTAAACCTGTCAGCATAGTTTGAGGAGTACTGCTCGTCTTCAACATAATCATACAGTGAGCCCAGATCTTTCAGAACAACAGGCCTTGGAAGCATAGGATTTTCGGCGCATTGACCCGTTCCCTCATCCCTTCCTCCGCTCCATTCACTTCAAGGTAACGTTACTTCTCATATACAGTACATGGGATCACAAATGATTGAACATGAGTTACAGCCTTGCCTTGACTTGCACCCAAAATTTGGAACTGTCGTCCAGATGACTTCCGCCGGAATGTCAATTGCCAAAAATGTCTCGGGCGTAATTGATGACGTACATCATGGCAGCTGACACGTGTTTAGGGAAGATGGGATCATTGCATGCGCAGGGAAACAGCTTCCGGCCCACGAGATGAATTTTTCCTTGGTCTGTCGTGATATGTTACACGAGGTGCAGTCCAGTAGGTTTGAGCTTCGCAAGAAAGACCCTGATGCAGCCGAGAGACAAGGCCCACAGTACAGACTACGGCAGCGTGGGGGATGCTGGTATTACTGTACCTGTGAGCCTTCAACAGGGGAAAAAGGGGCAGAGTGGAAAGGGATCAATTGTATATACGTTTTCAGGAACAACCCCCAAATTTTCTCAGGAATATGGAAATTTGAGGGTATCTTGCGTAGAGGTGTCGAGTGACAAATTGGAATAGGAAGAGGAATACTGTAGAAGTAGACTACGGTCCACTTGGAGTGAGTTGTGCTTCCTCCTCACACGACTACAGCTCAAGTGGTGTCTGTCTGTACAGAGTCACCACCTCCGATCAGTGGAGGACCAAGCAATCACATCCACTCGATACAACAAAACAAGAAAACAGAAGAGACGAAGGTTGTTAGGTTTTATGGTTACAAGCTAACAAAGTCACTCTCACTGCGTTCCTCGTTTCATCTTTCTTCACATTCGACCCTTATCCTTGCACTTCACAGTAACACTACTCAGCCTCCTTCATCTTCAGTAACAACAACCACAACAGCAACAAGATTTGCGATAGATCATCCCATCAATCAAGCAATTACTATTGTCAAGATGATCATTCCAATCTCACTCACCAGGAGATCATAGGATCTGATTTGTCGGATCCCGACTATCAGCTCACCCATTTGCCCATCTACCCTTTCATTCCCTCTGTCGGACAGCTATACACCCTCTTATCAAAGGTCAAAAGGTTGATCATCAGAATATATAGAAGATCGATATCAAAGGAGGTCCTATAGTACCTAATCCGTCACGAACCCCTCATATTCAAACTATCCGAAAACCAGAAAGACCCCCTTTATTCTCATCCCGTATATAACTCCCACCGATAGACGGGAAATAACAGCAATTACACTTGGAGTATAATCCTGCTTTAAAGAACAAGATGTCGTCCCCAGAAGCTGTTCAACCTCTTTTCACCCGCTCACCTCTAATCTTCCCTCCTCACACTCAAACCCGGCATCAGAATCAGGATCAAGCTCGGTTCGTCACTTCACCTATATCCACTTCCCCTCCTCCGGCCTCGGACTTACCCACGAAATCTCGCGGTGGTTATCCATCATCTACATTCACTTCCACCCAATCTTCGCCAGTATTCGAAACTCTCTCTTTCGAAAAGATAAAAATCCCCTCTTCCACCACAGCTTCGACTGACTCTGAGGCATTCTCATCCGACTACGCTTCCAATTCCAATATCCAATCTCCCTCGTTGATCAGTTGTCTATTCCAATCTACGTCGATCGTAGCGGTTAACACCAACAATCATAGTCGCAAGTACTCCAATTCAACCACTACTTCACCATATCCTAGTCGACCACCTTCCCGGAATGGCTCTTTAACAAAAGGAATTGGCTCGAAACCAATTTTAAGGAGAGATACGATGATGTCTCATTCTACTTCTGCCAGTGAGGATGGTTTCGGATTGGGTATACGACAGTTGCCACTGGATCGATCTCGACCTGCTACTATCGACGGACAGGCTCCTACAGCCACAGCAGCACCGGCACCAGCACTGAAGAAAAGACCATCATGTTTGACTTTCGCTGTGTCCTCACCTACACCCAGATCTAGTGGTAATGCCAAAGCTGGACCGAGTCGATCTACTTCCGTATCGCCCACTTCATCATATACCAATGGTAAAATGGCGAGAAGTCCCTGTATCAAACCCAACTGGAGCAAAGTCAGGGGCCAGGTAGAACGTGAGATCCAAGAAGATGAGGAAGAGGAAGATGAAGATGAAGAAGATGATGATGGTGATGATGTTATGGTGGATTCTCCTTTGCCTATTCCAGGACATGGGGAGAGTGATGAAGAGGATCAAGGATATGTCGAAGATGAGGAAGATGGATTTACAACTGATGAAGATGATGAGGCAGTGAATCAACGTGAAGATAGAGTATTTGGGAATTGGAATACAGTTGAATGGAATAAAGAATATCTCATTACCACACCTAAAAGAAGGAATACCGACTTTGCCGATATGGTACCTGCTCATCCAATGACTTCGACAGATGATAACGATGTTCCTCAACAAGGAAATATGGTTAGTCCAAGAGGAAGGAAAACTTCTATCTGTATAAATACAAATACGAAACCGTCTTCGAACAGATGTACGAGACATCGATCACCCCCACCTCCCACACGATCATCTTCGGCGTCATACTTCTCTGCTCCTCCCGCAGCACGATCCCCATCAGCAGCTGATCTATGTAGAAGAAGAGGTTCAGGCTCGGTCGAACATACTCAAAGTCAAACTTTGACAAGTTCCAAGAAAGGTTGGAAATCGGATGATTCGGCGTTCTTTTCGAATAGACCACAAATAGTGAAAACAAATTCATTTAAACTACCTTCCGCCTCTGGTTCTGCCGCTGGATCTACCGGGTATGCAAGGAAATCATCACTACCTACACCCAAATTAGAAGATAAGTATTATCGATCTAGTACTCGATCAATATTGAAACGTTCCGAGACGGAAGCCAAAGTGAAAGTCAAGGCGGAATCACAACCTATGATTAGATCTTCGGGTGAGAACAAGATGAAGATTCCACCGAAAACACCTCCTTTGACGAATGATAATAACATTATGGTCGTGCCGAATATAAATGATATCGGTTCAGTAAATCTCTTGAGAAGGGGTTCAGCACCTGTCACTACCCTCAAGAAGGATACCGAACACTTGGGTGTGGGGATTAGACCGAATTGTCTGGCTAGGAGTGCAACGGGTTATGAGCGTGAGGAGGATATGGATGGGTATATTCATCAGCAGCAGCAGAAAGGAATCAGGATACTTTAGATAGATGTTAATATATGTAGTGCAGTGGGATCAATAGCAACTATTGTATATATACAACATACATTGCATAGCATTTATAGATATAGAGCATGATTGATATTATATGACATGTATACAGGCAGTCCTGTACTATCAATCATGACCCTCACCACGAGTATGCTCTCGTAAGCTATGTGAGCTATGGAATTCACCCTCCACTTTTTGGTTTTTGGTTTTGGATCCGATCGTCATCCCATCGCATCTCATTTCGTGATTGCGCCACTCCTCATCTCTCTCTATAACACACACATATAATACTTCATCTGGGACTTGTGAAGAATCATCATTATCAATATTCAAGATAAGACCCACCACAGTAATATTCCTCATCTCAGCCATCCTATTGGCATACACTATCGACCTTAATCCAAAGTATATGTTACCCCTTCGAAACTTCCTGGCTTCATTCTCGACCAACTCTGCAGCTAAGATGGCACCCAAGACTCCACCCAACCCCACTGTACCGACTGCGATCAAAGGTAGAGAAGGGTTGAAGTTAGGTGAAGGAGGTGAGCAAAATCTTTTGCAGAAGTTTGACCGTATGACATGTGCTTGGATGACTGATTGCTAATCTCTGATTACGATGGGATGGTGTCGATTTAGTCGAACATGCTACGTTCGCTTCAGGATGTTTTGTAAGTCTAGCATCATAGCTTTCATTTCTTTGTTGAACTGAATTCAACGAATAATCACTGATGACTATCTATTGTTAAGTGGGGAACCGAACACCTCTTCTCAAAACATTTTGGTCACTTACCTCAATTCAAAGCTATCTCTGGATACACAGGTGGTCAAGCTGAGAACCCATGTGAGTAGAGTGATTTGACTTACTAGCATCATCACCATCACAATCAATATGATAGATATATCATAGGGTTTGTGGAGGCTGCCCGATGCGATTCAAATTTTTTTCATTGACTGATTGACTGATTCGAATATTCTTGTCGTTGTCACCCCTTCTAGCCTACCGACAAGTATGTTCCGGCACGACAGGCCATGCAGAAGCAGTGCAACTCTCTTACCAAGCTGGATCAGTCTCGTATGCCGAATTGGTAGAGTTCTTTTACAGGACACATGATCCTACGACCGTCGATAGACAGGGTCCAGATAGAGGTAGTCAATATAGGAGTGCGATCTTCTATCATTCGCCTGAACAGGAGGAGTTGGCTAGGAAAGTTACACAGGAAGTACAAGAGAAATAGTGAGTTGTACATTCTCTTACCGGAAAAGTAGTCTACCTATTCATTATCGTATACGATGTCATTGTGATCGTGATTTTGAGTCAGAATCTATGCTAATCGCTATGATGATACGTATAGCCTCAAAGGAAAACCAATAGTCACTCAGATTGTAAAAGCAGGTAAATGGTATCCTGCAGAAGATTATCACCAAGAATATCGTAAGTAGTTGTCTGTGATAAGCCTCCCAAGGTCCTAGATTATCTAGCTAAATGTGTGGTTTTCCTGCAAACTATCAGTCGATAACAATCCAGGTGGATACGAATGTCCTACTCATAGATTTTACTGGTAATTACTTGACGTATGATCCTTTTTTCCCACCAAGTATCTGATTATTCGATGTCAAAATATAATACCCAGTAGATCGATAATGCATAAATAGCGCGCGTTCACAACGAGAGCTACAAATATGGTTTGCAGTAGTGGTTTTTGAATACCGCTCATTTCGACCTGTACTGCGCGAAGGTAAGGAATTGGGGCGTAGCTCCGCACTCGCTATCATCATATGTTCCCAGCATCTTCCACAGTGTTTTCCTTACAAGGAAGCTCTTGTATGATCATCTACGAGTACGAGTACAATATATAACTTTTCGGTTCCTTGTACCGTGAAGAAGAGCATGTACACATAGTATAGTGCACGAACGGTCATTCTCAAAGCACACTTTACTGCAAATTTTCATTCGATTCATAATCATCGATATATAATATAGCTACAATAAACTTCTTACTTTACTTTCATCTCCTCGATTCAAAGCGTTCAGATTATCTAAAAAAAGATATTTATTGCTTGTTGATACCGAGAGCGTCCTACATCGTTCGATATAATGATCAGCTCAAGCACCACTTTGAAAAATGTGAGAGAAGTCTAACTCACCTTGGCCTTATCGGCGATGGAAGATTGGTTCTCGTTTTGGTTGCCTGAGACGGCATCTCCAATCTCTTGGGAGTAGGATTTTTGAGATTGAGGTTGAGCGGAGGAAGCGGCGGACTAACAGGGGTGAAGAACATGTCAGCCTTCTCGGACTTCCATTGGGAATGACCAAGATGCGTGGACTCACGTCACTCTTTCCTTTCAAGATATCAGTACCTTGCTCGAGGTAGGATTTCTCAGAGTCGGGCTTGAGGGCGGCACCGGCCTCTGGATGGGTGGCAAGTAGTCAGTAAATGTTGGGTGAGTAGAGTAAGGATCATCAAGGTTATTGCAATGAGAAAGTGAGGAGTTTGTCTGAGATGAGAGACGTGAAAGGGAAATGTAGAATGGGTGTAAAAGCGGTGACCGGCATTCGAGGTAGCAATTTCATACCTATTCATCGTTGATAGGGTCATGGGAAAAGGAAGTAAAAACAAAGTAAAGACATGAATTACTCACTGTCGGTGAGGGATTGTCTTCCAGTGTCGGACATTGTTAAGTGTGTTGATTTGTTTGTTGTTGGGTAGTGAGTTAAAGTTGTAAGTTGTTGAAGTTGCCTTTGAGATAAGAAAGAGAAGAGAAAAAGGAAAAGAAAGGAATCCCGTTGAAGAAGCAGGTGATATATATACCTTTGTTGACAACCCAACCCACCCTGCGCACGTTCCCACTCCCATTCCCATTCCTCTTGTTCTGTGAATGCATCGTCATATCCATCAAACACCTGCGCTGTCAGCTCAACCGGTAATTGCACCAGCCCATTCTAACCGAGTTTACCAAAGGGGTATGATGAGGATGATATCAGATGAGATGATCAGTGACGACATCCCACCTCATACCACCTCGTACCCACCGCGTCATGCACATGCGGGTGGTGACGTACTGATCGTACCTTTACCCTTGGAACAAACCACTGGAATGCCACTTTGGCAATTGTGACGGAATCAAATTACACTTGCATCGTGGCCTCACGTGGTAGCTTTGTGTGGTGCAATGTAAGGGAGAAAGGAGGGTATGACGTATGACGTATATGAGGGGTGAATGATGGATCTGAGTTTGGGTCAGGACAAGGATATCAATCGAAATTATCTGAACAACTTGATTTTTCATTCCATTTCTACTTTACTATATCACAAGACAAGAATCTTTTTAAGACGATCATAACGACTACCACACACATATCTATACCCACAAACAAACACATACACAGTGAGTGCCTAGCCTTCCATCTCACGCGATCGTGGACACAGCTGACTCTGTGATCCCACCTTGTAGATGGCCGACGCTCAATCTATCGCTCAACAAAACCCCGGTCTCGATACCAAACACGATTCTGCAGGTGCTAAACACCCAGCTACCGGTGGATCAGGTGAGTCAACCTTTCAGCTTCACAGTAGATGACGATGTGATGGACACTTGTACTGACGATTCTTGGATTCATAGGTAACCCCCAAACTGGTGAACCATTCGAACACGCCAAACCTGACGCTCATCAACGACTCGATAGGAAAGACGAACGATCTCACCCTAATGCTCTCGAGGATGCTCAGCGAGTAGAGAAATTGGAGAAGGAAGCTGAAAAGGAGCATGAAGATGCTCTTAGACATCCTACTGCCGCTGCCAAGGCACACGGTAACAAGCCCTCTGCGGGGGCTGTGAAGGATGAGAAGATCTTGGATGAGGAAGAGGAAGAATTGAGAAAGAAGGATGAAGCTAAGAAGCAATCTGCTGAAGCTCACAAATCAAAGCATCACTAGGAGGTTTCTCGCATTCATAGCATTTTTCCATATACAATTTACAATTTACAAGCAAACAAAGTATAGTAGTAGCAGCTAGTAGTCAATCAACATCCAATCATGCATTGTAGCATAACATCGTATCGTTGTCGGTTTCGCACTTACTACTCGATGGCTCCATGCTTACATGTCATCCATTCATGTCCACTGGCAGTGTCGAATCGACGACCTCCACTACGCGTATCGCGCTGGTTATTCGAGTGGGATTTCCATCCACAACAGAAAATTGATAAACTACCAGAACTATATAACCGGCATCCTGTTTTCTCTACTTCACGTCGGAAAGTAAGCCTTGGGTCAGGTGGAGAGATCGCCAGAAGGTAATTATCCAAAGGAAAGAGCATGTCATCTTTCCAGCATCTCAAAAAGTCTCGAGATGCCCGTCTAGGAAAACCACGTCCTAACACTTCGTCTACCTCTGGTACGAGTGGCCCTGGTGTCGCAAATGCTGAAGATGGGACGTATGACATGGAAGATGAGCTAGCTTCAAAGGCTAGGGAAGTGCTATCCACCGCACTTGGGAGACCACTTGGTCAGGACGAACCTGGTTTGGAGTCTTTGGATGATCCAGAGGTGGAAATTACCAATGTATCGTCTTACGATTCACAGGGACGTAGACAGGATGTATTTCCAAGTATCGGGAATCTCAAAGGAGAAGGCAAGGGAAAAGGGAAGCAGCCTCAGATATCAAATGATACTGTGACGAAAGAAGGAAAAGACGAGGTATCTCATGAATTATATAAAAGCGAATTGGAAGGTAGTGGACTAGAAGTTCATACGCTATTTGGTAGAGGGAGGGGATTGATAACGAAACGATTGATCAAAGCGGGTGAGTACATATTCACAATTCGATGCAGAACTGGATCCATCGATAGGTGATGAATGATTGATTGATTAATATGTCTTCCTATCTGCGAATGTTATCAACCGAAAAGAATGACTTGTACTGACATTGGATTTGAATGTTATTGTAGGCACGATAATCCTCAAAACCCCACCTTCCATATCAGCCCTTCAGAATCAACATTTTCAGAGAGTCTGTCATGGATGTTACCTAACGATGAAAGAAAGGAATATAGCGAGTTGTAAAAATGAAAAAGAACGATATGAGAAGAAGATGAGAGGGGAGTTGAAGATAAAGTTGAATAGGTGTAGTGGATGTAAAGTTTTACATTATTGTTCGAGGGTGAGTAACCGTCATTCTCATACAGTCAATTCCAATTCCATGTCATACCGTCTGTCGTTCGGCTTTCTTTTACACTTTGTGAAATGTTGAACCTTAGAGCTGACTTTGTGATACGACGATGACGAATATAGGAATGTCAATTATCCGATTGGCCAACCCACAAACATGAATGTCTAGCTCTCCAGCGATTCCGAAAAATGTATTATAAGACGTATCCCAACAAACGGCAAGATGACGATGATCTATCATGGACTCAGGCGAGCCCCGAACCTGTTCGTGCGCTTGCGAGGATCATCTGGAAGAGGCGGGTGGAGAGGGAGAAGAACGGTGGAAAGGATGGAATATGGGTGAGTGGTGGGGATGTGTTGAAGATTTGAGAACAATGCAGCTGACAAGAGGTGTGCTTGTAGTGGAAACAAATAGCTTCGTTGGAATCTCGTATGTCAACCTCAATTCAATCGTCGACTCGACCTGAAACGTAGATTGTCATATTTCCAATTCTTGTCACAATAACATCTCGGTCTTGTCTTGACTTTAACAGAATGAACGACTGATCTTTGGCTTGACGTGATCAACATCTTTTAGATGTATCGAAATCCACTCAACAAGAGGTGATGCGCCTAGCTCAACAAGCTCAACACCTCCAACATTACCTATCAGCTTCTATACCCCTCAAGGGATCCGATGTAGATGTAGATGAACACCAGTTGTTACCTGTTCATATGGAAGATTTCGGTTTTGAGAATGTTCAAGAGGTCATGAATTTCTGTTCTTCTGTGAGTCAGAATCGTTATACAATACGATACTTCTGCGCTTTATTCATTCAGTTTTCGCTGGCCAACACAAGGCGTGCTCACTTACTTACTTACCTTCAGTTCCACGTCAATTCGTTTACGCTTTCTTCGCCTTCCCTCACCCCCATCGGGGTATCCAACTCACCTCTTATGGCTCTATCTAACCATTCCTGCGACCCAAATGCTATAGTGGTATTTCCGAACGGCGCGAAGTATATGGAACTAATAGCTATAAAAGATATACAGTTAGATGAAGAGGTGAGTAAAGCTCGATCCGATTCTCGTCTTCACCGGACGTTTCTATACGATTGATATGAAATCTTATTGACTGGTGCTGTGTGATGGATATTCCATTTTTCCAGATCCTCACATCGTACATTGACCTTTCATGTCCTTACGATATCCGTCAACGTGACTTGAAGGAGAGATATAGATTTCAATGTGATTGTACACTTTGCGAGAAGAGTAAGAATCACAGGGTAGATTGGGTAGACCCAAGATGGTGTGTGAGACATGAGGGATGTAAGGGTGGTGATGGCAAGGGCAAGATGCCTGGTAAGTTGAGTTGGACGAGTGAAACTGCTATCGGAACTTAGCTGATGTGAAATGTTGTGATATCAGTCAAAGGATCTGAAGGGGTTGTTTCAGTCAAATGCGATAAATGCCAAGAGGATTTCAAAGTGAATGCTGAAGAGGTATTGTCGGTAGCGCAGAAGGGAGTGGACGTATTGGATAGTGATGAGCATCGACAACTGGGTGAGTTGTTGCACTTTCTTGAGTGTAACATTCGGATATACGCGTACTATATTTATATTGTATGAGAAAACGAACTGAACAAGATGATTTTGTTGTTTTTGGGTTTTTGGGTAGATTACAAAACCGCTCAAAAAACTTTATCAACCCTAATCCCCTCTTTACAAAAACATCTACCAAACCATTCATACCCCCTTCTCTCGTTATTGAGATTATCTTCAGTATCTCATACACCACCTCAGTCACCTAAAGATCTACAGATTGCCTCGAAACATATAAAACAAGCTTATGAAGCTTGTTACGAGGTATACAATCAAAATCACGCTACGCCTACGTTGATCTTGTGTGAATATGCGAAATTACTTTCACTCCATGATTCAGAACAGACCAAGATGGTTGATCTTAGTCGAAATATGGGAATGAAAAATACGATAATTAGAAATTTACTTAAAGCCATTGAGATGTTAAGTAAAGCTGTGAAGCACTCTGAGATTACGTTTGGAAACGGGTGTGTGGTAGGGAAAGAGTTGGAGGGGATTTTAGAAGGGTGTAAAGAGGAGATGGAAAGGTTGAAGAGGAGTCAGTAGGGTCAGGTTTAGGGTTGTTGTGCTGTGCTGTGCTATCGATGGACGGTTTGAGTTGTTGTTGTCATAGTATATGAAAAAGAGATGATGGACTGAATAACGATAAATGCATACTACTAGTACTATGTAAAGTGAAACATCTGATCTTTATTCAACAAAAAGAAAAGAGTTATTTCAATCGATATCTTTCCTCATCCTTCACTTATACTCGTCCCGCGATCCGCATTATCGAGCAGTAGAGCGAGCAAACTTTCAACAATGATCAATCTCTTTCATTCATTCTCTCATTCACTCACAACCCAGTCACACCTCGTTTGCTCTTCACTCAAACCACCCCTCATTCATCCTTTTCACTCCCTGTTGGAGCTGGACCCAAACCAGCCGTCAAACCCCTCGCACCCGCTACTCTCCTTGCTAGCGCTCCCACATTCGCTTCAGCCACTACGACATCTTTTGAAACTTCCACTCCGAAAGCCAATTGAGCTAGATCAGAGATCCGTTGAGCTTGAACGGGGGTCATGATGATGAAATCATCTTGGTCCGTTCCGATTCCTCCTCCTCCCTTGAGAGGTGGGTTATCGTCTTCTCCTACATCTCCTCCATTAGGAGCAAAGAAAGAAAGAGGAGGATTGTGTAGATCGATCGAAGATGGAGAACTTCCAAATACATCTTCCTCGCCATCTGTTCCCACCTTCACATCTAGTCTCCTATTGTGTGAATTAGGTTGAAGGATTGGTATTGATTTAGCTGAAGGTGTAGACGAATCCTCTTCCTCTTCCTCTTGTTCTTCTTCAATGTAAGCCTTTTTGGCTTCTTCATCTGGGCTTGATTCCTCTTGACCAATTGGAGAATCAGAATCGGAAGATGCATTTCGTCGTAGAGTAGCCTCCGATTCGGATAATTGCGATAGAGCAGAACCAATAGATTGAGGTTGATGTTTCACTTTCATCTTACCCATCGAGCTAGAAAGAGAACTGGACCCAGAAGTAGAGGTTGAAGAGAGTGTTCTGATCTTGGATTTGGCTGATCTGGGGATAAGTTTAGGATTGTTGTCCAATGAAAGTGAGACGATGTTCAGGAGAGTCGATCGGATGGATCGGATGGAATCTGGGTTAGAAGGTTTGGAGACTAATTGGGAATATATACGACATCTCATTGATCAGTCTCGTACACTGTGATACCGCATCTCAGTAGGGCAAAAAGGAGTGTCAAACCCACCATATATCTCAATAGGAGCCACTCTAGACATTACATTATGTTTCCCATCATGATGATATCTTATCTCGTAATTACCAGGTAACCAAGGTAATCGTTCACCCTTGAACAGGACTTCTCCAGCATCCGATTTTTCGTTGACCGATGGATTGAGGTAGGTATCACCATCCCATTCATCCTCGTAGATTGGCATCCATTTGCCTACAGAGGAGATCCGAGTGACTAAAGTCGATTTGTTCGATCCCAACCTGTAGATACCGATCCAATCTTTACGAGAGTGGTTGGAGGGTGCTGTCCATGATACTCGGATGGGTTGCCCAACGTGATACCTCGGTACAGGAGATGACGACGAAGTGGGTAAAGTCAACGAATATCGAGATGGATCATAGGCTGAGATGTCATTGGCGACTCGTCTGAAAGCAACTAACATGAGTGAAATTGCCGAGAGGGATTCAGAACAAAAGAACTCACGTAATGATCATTCGTTCTCTTGAGTGCTGGAGCAAAATCTTGGTATCATGGACCATATCAGAGAACATTGGTCGGGCTATAGACAAAACAGTCGTCAGTCATTGTATTCCTGACATCTCTTCCCCGCTGGAATTCTGTGGCTCAAAATCAAGCTCACCATGGTCTAAGAACTCTTCAACAGCTTCTGTAACCTTCTCTTCGACCTTTTCAATGGAACCCTTGACTTCCTGAACCACTCTTCTGATCTCAGATCCCCTCTTACCGCCTTTAGTGGAGAGAGTCTTGTCCGCAACATTCTTGAGGGTCTTGGTCAAACCACCATCTTTTCGAAGTCGATCGCCATAAAGCTTCTTCATATGTGGCCTGCGGGTCGACGTGGGATCAGCTGTGTCCATCAGAGTACGCCGAGCTAATAAGCACAAATTGACAACTCACTGCTCGACGAATGACAAGAACCACCAGTGACTCAAATGACTCATCAAAGCCAATGCAAAGACGAGTTTGGAATTACTGATCAACCACATACCCAAGAACGCGGCTCCACCCATACTTCGCTCGGGGTTGTTGAGGAATCGGTAGATACCGGTGTAAGCGAGTTGAGAGGGTATGTGTTCGAGCAGGAAAAAGTCGGAGTAGAGCCAGCCTGGGGGGACGAGATATTGATGTCAGCGGAAATGACGCAATCAGGTGAAGGGTATGGAGGTTGAGAGAGAGAGACAGCTAGAGATGAAATACTCACCAAAGTCACCCAGTACTTCATACGATGATACAGCGGACCAGATGTGCAGAGCAATCAAGAGCTGGCAAAAATTATCCCATACGTCAGCTCATCAGGCTACCAATCATTTGGAGATTTTGCTTCAGCCGGATTATAGCTTACCAATCCCAAAACATGTCTCAAGATAGTTCCACTGACAGTCCAGTCACCAGGTAAATGATAAGTTTTCCACGCCAATCCAGCGAATGAGACTATATTACATAACGTTGATCAGCTAACGCTGTACAATAGTAGAACGGATACGCAGCTGGAAAGAAACTTGCCGTAGGTCATCACCAAACTGATGTTATAAGCAACTTGCCAATTACCAAAAGCTTCTTCAGTAGCTTTTTTCACTACATCTTGTTTAGCTTCCGTCTCAATCTCATCTATATCGATATCTTCATCTCGAAGATCGGCAAATTGACTATCACCTGGATAATGATAGTGTTTTAGGTAATGTCTGACCAACCATTTAGATTTCGATTGAGCGCGTAACAATAATCCTAAGCCGTAGGAATGGAATAATCTCCATGATAAGGCATGTAGGAAGTGACCGGACAAAGCGAGACGAGGCGATAATGGTGGAATCAAAGTAGATAAGGCGTAGGTGATTAACATGACTAACGCAAAATCGTTCGCTCTGAAAGAAAAGTCGTTAAGACTTCACGTTAGCCATGAGTCCCGAAATTGGGGAGACGGACGAGCTTACCTGAACATATCAAGTTGAGATAGCACGATCATAGGTTTTCTAAAATATCTATGGGTCAAATCGTGCATTGATAATTTCTTGGACTTCTTGTTACTTGACTTTCTTCCGGCTGTGGTTGCAGGGTATGATTTCGCATATCCAGAATCGGTATTTGAGCCTGAAGACATTAGACTGTCTGAACGAGGTTTTCGGATAACAGGGTGAATTTCGACGTTGGAAGGTGGTAATTCGGGTAATTCAGATTCGTTTTCCGTTTCGCCTGTCAGATGTTCACATGTCAGCGTGAAATTCAATTTATAATAGAAAGGAATAGAGCCCACCCTCAGTGACTGAAGGTGTGGGACCCTCACCACCTTCTTCAGCTATGGCCGCGAACCCTGATTCTCCGGCGACTCCGTTGTCGTGTTCCCACGAGAGGGGTGTTCGAGAGACTAAGGGTTTTTGACCCCCTCCATAAGTTCGCTCGATATCTGAGGCGCAAGTCAAGATCAGGTCAGGTTGATATTTGGAGATGAACAGAATATACTCACGAGGATTCTCAAACCATAAGAGGAAAGCGAACTGAGCTGCATGAGCTGCCAGCGAGACGAACAGGACGGTGTAGGAACCAACGACTGGAAAGAGTGCGAGAATATATGTTAGCCGTTTCCACCTACTCAGGGTTATCATGGAGACTTACCCATGGATAAACCGTAATAACCAGCATATCCAACCGAATACATTGGATGAGGTGCGATTTCATACACCCCATCAAATACTAGATCATTCTGCATGACCATCATCCAGAATGCATCTCCCCAGTACCAAGCGTAATCCTTGACTACTCGATGAGCATCCATCTTGACCCATAGATTGAATAGGATCAAGGACCAGCCGAACACCCATCGGAGGATGTGCAGAGGGACGGAATGATTGGGTGGGAAATGGAGGTTGGACCAGGCGAAGCATGTATAGGAGACGAAGTCGCTGCGGTGTTTCCGGATGTCAGTAGTGATCTTCATGGGTTGTGAAGGGAAGATGGAACGGGAAGAGGCACGCCAGACATATGATTTGTATAAAAGAGGATGTACGGTCATTACTCACTTTAACAAAACTACATCAACCAATTGTCTGAACATTAACCAAGCGTTGAATTCCTGAGGAACATTTTCCCATCTGTATGAATCATCCATCTTGAGTTGTAATTCACTTTTCCACCATTTTGCCCATCGTCTTCCTTCTTCTCCACCCACATCAGAATTCAGATCTAACCATCCCTTCTGTTTTAACCATCTTAGGATATACTTCTTTTCAGATTGTTTGCGTAGTAACCAGGCGAATCCAAAATCATATGATCCTCTCCAAAATGCGAAATAGACCAAGAAGAATATCGACCTGGTCGTACTATGATTTCTCAATAGGTAAAATAAGAATGGTTGGAATAGCAGTGAAAATAACGTTAAGCGAGTGATAGTTGATTTATGAGTCGTGTAAATCAATGTATGCAAGAAGGAATGAGTGTTGGGTGCTCTGAATACCTCTCCGGACGAAGTCCTACCCCAATTGACCTCTTCTCCGTCTTTATCTTTGAAGTCATCTACAGACGATTTCTCGTCTCCTACGCTGACGGTCGAGGGGGTTTCGGACGCTTGGACCTTTCGTTGACGAAGGGTTGATTGAGATGTCGGGATACCTGGGACATTGTCACTCAGACCAGCTTTGGGAGCTGGTTGAGGAGGGGGTACCATGACGGCCAAGTTGATCTCCTCAGCAGAACCAAGAGATGGTGGTTGTGATGTTAGGATAAGGAGATGGAAGTGAACAGCGCGAAATAGCCAAGACGAAGAAGAACATTCCATTTGGACATTCGACATTTCGACATTCCGGCTTATCGGTTGTGGACCGATTGCAGACAGCCAATTAGAGTGGAAGATAAGACCATTATTAGTCTGTTTGGGGTCGCTTCTAATTGCCAATAACAATCGCGAAACGCGTGATTACGATTTACTCGTACATCCTGACACGTGTATGTTCAACCTTTGACCTCCACTTCGGCCTAATGACCTTGCCTTCGATCACGATGCTCCTACAGCACATCCTCGTTCGACTATACAGTATATCTTCTTCGATTCGAACGCAACGCCTGCTCAGCATCCTCACCCAAGAGCGCAAGAAAAACCATGTCGTCGCTTATCATATTACCGTCCCGAACCGATGCGTTCTCAGCTTATCAACCCAGTAAGAACGCGCATCTCGATTTCATCTCAGCCGTGGATCTAGGCAGAGGTGGATCGTCTGGATCAGGATCGAGCAAAGATGGAGTGAAGACTGTCAAATTGAACATATCAGGTATGCCATCTATCCTTTCTGTAGATACAAGGTCGCAGCTGATTCTGTCGCCTAATGACAATTTAGTCAAAACATCTCCTCCACCTCCAAACGAACTACTTCGCTCTCTACTTTCCTCCATCCCTGCGATCTTATCGGGGACTCCAACGAAGGAATCCTACCATACTTTATCGCATACATGTCATAAATTAGTTTTGCAGCCTCATACTCTCGGACCTACCATCTATGGGAGGGTCAAAGAGGAACTGGAAAAATATGCAAGTGGGTTGGTAAGGGAATGGAGAGGCAGTATATTATCGAGACAGGAAGGTTGGTTGGGTCGTTTGGTCGAAGGATGGAATCAATGGGAGAAAAGAATCGTAAGTGGTGATCATCCACCATACACTGATCATTGATGCTGAAACATTGTAACGCGTCTTAGAACCTCCTATCAGCCATATTCGTATACCTCGATCGAGTTTATTCGAACCCCATTAATGGGATCGCATCAATCAAGGAACTGTCCATTAGCACGTTTAGAAAGGTGGTATGGGAGA
Source organism: Kwoniella botswanensis (assembly GCF_036426115.1). Classification (NCBI taxonomy): domain Eukaryota; kingdom Fungi; phylum Basidiomycota; class Tremellomycetes; order Tremellales; family Cryptococcaceae; genus Kwoniella; species Kwoniella botswanensis. The sequence continues at coordinate 13,128,844 of NC_088599.1, read as the reverse complement.
ATGAAATCATACTTGAAAAGACTAGGTCGGATGTGTTAGCATGGTCAACCAAGGAAAGGGAACGAGATAGGTAGGCTGAACTCCTACCTTTCTTGAGATCAAGCTTATTGTTTTGTTTCATGATTGCAGCCCCCTTGAGGATGCGCGACCAACAATCCAACATGTTACATCCATCTCCAAAATCTTAGAGACATTTGTAGAGAGTATTCAAAATCCATTTATAGAACTTACCACCGAATACTACTCTACTTCTGCTCAAGAAAAGGTCAACCTGGTTCAACGTTCAGACAACGAACTTACGGCGGGCAAATACGTTGAATGGGTATTGGAAAAGGTCATACAGGAGAAGGCACGTGCCGAATCATGTTTGGATGAGAATGTTGCGGAACAAGTGGTGAAGGTAGTAAGGAAAGAAGCGGGTGAAAATGTTGCTGAGCAAGTGGTGAGAAGAGGTGAGTTGGATCTTTCATCTTATGTCCTCCTGTATGCATGATGAACCTTTCACGTGTTGCTCTTGATCTGACTCCGATATCTTTCTTCACTTAAGCCCTCGACGAATCAATGGACTCGCAAGATCAGGGATCCCTCTCGAGATTATATACCTTCTCAACGGATGTCAACTCGTTCCCCATCCTGGTGAAATCACTGGAAGATCACCTAGAAGCGAAATTAAAGGCGTTGATCTCTGATCCAGCTAATGATCCTCAGATGATTGACGGGACATTGAAAGTCAAGAGATTCACTGATAAAGCCATATCAAGTCTGTTTGAACCTTCTCAAGATGACGTTATCATGCAAGATAAAGATGACGATGCAGAAAAGGACAAGACAGACGGAAAGACCTTGTTGGAAGCTAAGCGAATAAGGAGGAATAGGCAATTCGAGTTGGAGGAAGCTGCTCGGACCGGTTTTAAGAAAGGGATGGGAAGTAGACAGAATGCTCCGGCTGAGTGGATTGGTAAGTCGCCTATCATTCCGTATTCCTCATCCTCGTAGCTTTGGAAACTCAGTCAATTTGTATGCCGTTGTATGTGGACGACAAACCGATATTGACGCTGTAAACCTGTTTATAGCTAAACACCTGGACCTGGCGATGCGTCGAGGACCGTCTCTATCAGATTCAGAATTTAATTCGCACTTAGATGAGATTATAGCTCTGATTGGATTTACGAAAGACAAAGATGTGTTCAAAGCCTTCTATTCGACTCAGTTGGCCAAAAGATTGTTATTGGGTAGATCAGCAAGTGATGATATGGAGAGGAATATGATTGCCAAGCTGCAAAAAGGTGAGTAGATCCGAGTGGCATGGTCAACGAATGATTCGTTGAGCTAAGTTCAATCGTCGTATCGTAGAAATGGGAGAAGAGTTCACTTCTGGAGATATCATGATGAAGGATTTACAATTATCAGAAACGTGAGCCTTACTCTACCACCTTCTGCCAATCTTGTGGTTCGGCTGAGGGTGTATTGTGTGACTAGTCTCGTGAAATCATATCAATCTGCTCAAGCTAGAGAACCCGAACAATACAAAGATGCAGGTAATTTCACCGCGAATGTATTGACCGAATCAGCCTGGCCGGCGTGAGTTTTACATCTCGTTCTCTCTTCTCATCACATACAACCTTTGTAATGGCATCATTAATACTAATTTTCTGTGATTCGGGGATAATCAGATATCCATTGCTGAAAGACGGGTGGAATTTCCAATTACCCTCCAACCTCCAATCGTCCATCGATCTTTTCACTTCATGGTACACCACCCAACATAAGAATAGGCAATTATCGTGGAGATTCCAATTATCCACCGTCACTTTGACTGCGCGATTCACAAATAGTAGTAGATACGAAATTGGAGTTAGTCTTTTCCAAGCTGTCGTCCTGTTATTGTTCAATGAGGAAGATACGTTGGATTTCAGCGAGATCAAGAAGAGGACTGGTATCGGTGAGTGCATATTGCATATAGCACATAGCAGGACGTTCCTCGCTGAGTGTATCTGGTGGTATATAAATTGTAGAAACCCAAGAGTTGGTCCGAACTTTACAATCCCTTGCATTAGGTAGGAAGAACACTAGAGTGTTGCTCAAGAAACCACCTGGGAAAGAAGTGAATCCGACGGATATTTTCGCTTGGAATAAAGGCTTTACAAGCGATAGAATCAAATTTAAGATCAATGGTATACAACAGGATATGTCTGTGAGTTTGTTGTGTGAGATGTCGGACTAGGGTGTACGTGTTTCATGGCTGATATTTGGTCCCACTTTGAAAGGCCGAGGAATCAAGAAAGACGAATGAACAAATACATATCGATCGAGTATCTGTACTGGAAGCTACGATAGTCAGGATCATGAAAGGTAAAAAGAAGTTGAGCCTTCAGATGTTGATTGATAACGTCATTAGCGATGTGGTGAAGAGGTTCCCACCTGATGTCAAGGAGATCAAGAAGAGGGTAGAAAGTTTGATTGAAAGAGAGGTGAGTGGGAGAAACACAGCTCATGTATGGCTTGACTGACACGCGTTTTGACATTTACAGTTCCTTATGCGGGATGAAGAAGAGAGAGGGGTGTTACATTATCTAGCTTAAGCCTGCAAACTGCACCACATATCGTCTCTTGTATCCTTGTATCTTGTCGTCGGTTGATCATGTATGCGAGCATTCATGGATTCGGAATGCGGATGATATGCCCCCGAGATGATGTCACATGCAAAGATCTGCGCCCCCTTTTACCCTGAAACACGCCTTATTGCCCGTGCCTGCTTCTGGCTGGTCGTGATTGATGGGAACATGTCCATCGCATGTAGTACGGTGAATGAGATAAGTTGAGGGTTGAGTGTTGACATCTTCATCATTTACATCATTCACCATCAAAGGCTTCCGAGGTATATATACTCAGGGGATAGCCCACTCCGTCTGTTTCACTATAATCTCATCCTACCTTAGACATATAGAAAGTGGAATACCAAAATGGCTCATCACGCAAACGAAGATGCGAGGGGTAAACCAGGTAAGCCAAACCCCTCTCAGCTTGCGGATATGGCATTGCTGTGCTGATCATTGTCTGATAGGTAATTATACTATGATGCAGTACTTTGAGTATGTCCTCCTCCTTGTTACACGTACAAGTCCAAATCACGTAGACTGATCAGTCCGTTAATCGATGTGTTCAGGTGGTACTGCCCCTCTGGAGGTGTACATTGGAAGAAATATGCCGATGATGCAGAACATCTAGCTGATATTGGTATAACCGCCTGTTGGTTACCTCGTGAGTTGGTACCGTCACCTATGGTTACTGTTCCCTACTTTCTTGGTATTGGTTCATAGTCTATATAGGAAGAGACGCTAACTATGTTCTGGGTGCGTTATAGCTCCTACAAAAGGGTCAAGTCCGTAAGTCCGCAATGAATCGCAAACGCAAGATGGAAATATACTGTGAGCTGACTGGTATACTATAGTGAAGGAACAGGATATGATGTGTGAGTTTAAGCTACACTATACTACTATATGCAAAGATGGGATGCTCAGTATTTTTGCTTATCATGCGAATGAACACGGACAGGTACGATCTTTGGGATTTGGGTGAATTCGATCAAAAAGGAGGTAAACCCACTAAATGGGGATCCAAAGAGGATCTATTGAATGCTATAAGGAAAGCGAAAGATAATGGCATAATCAGTTATATCGATGCGGTATTAAACCATAAGTGGGTTGGCTTCATCTCGTATTACTGGTACACTAACATATGATGAATTGATCATTTGCTGATTGAATCTTTGCGATTCGAGTAGAGCCGGAGCAGATGACAAAGAGGAGTTTCTAGCTACGATGGTTGACCAAAATGATCGAAATAAGTTGGTTGGTGAGATGCATAATATACAAGGATGGACCAAGTGAGTCGTTGTGCGATATGACCCTTTCAAGACACGCGGAGGAGGATGTGCTAATGTGTGATTGATAGATTTACATTCCCTGGTCGAGGTGATACGTATTCTCCACTTAAATGGAATTATAATCATTTCACAGGGGTGGATTATGATGCTAAGACGGAGACTAAAGCTATCTTCAAGGTAAGTCGGTCATTCGTTTCACTGTTGGAGTATCGTACCAAATTGTATCTGATACATGGAATATTGGATGGGTAGATCCAAGGTGATGGTAAGGGCTGGGCTGAAGATGTTGATGATGAGAATGGTCAGTACGAGACATCATGCCACTTCATCCAAAATTGTGTGAAGCTGATTTGCCGAATTGAGCGATATGCAGGTTCATATGACTATTTGATGTTTGTGAGTGAAACCATGTTGATTCTCAGCAAACACGCTCTGATGCGTATTGCTGGACTTTCCGTTCCGATCCATAGGCCGACAGTAAGTCCGATGCCTGTATACAATCGTTATGATGTATGTGCTGATGAAAGACCTGTCCCTTTGTAGTCGACCATAATCATCCCGAAATAGAGCAAGAGCTATAGTAGGTTTCTGTGGGCGATCCATATTGCCAATGCTGACAACATTTGTATCCACAGTAAATGGGGTGATTGGATCTTGAAGGAAACTGGGGCTTATGGGTTCAGATTTGATGCTGTCAAACATATCTCCGTAAGCACGACCTCGTTCTGCTTTTGGTTCACTCTGGTGCTGAACATGGATGTACGATTTCGTAGCAATCGTTCATTGGAGAATTCGTCAAACATGTTAGATCCTCAGAAGGAGGTAAAGCAAAAGCTTTCTGCGTGGGAGAATTCTGGCATGGTGCGTGGAATACACCAGCGTCTCAACGTCTATCACTCCGCGCTGATTACATGATTGCAGATTCCGTCGATGCCCTTGTCGAGTATGTCGAGGGACTTGGAACGCAATTCTCATGCTTCGATTCTTGTCTTCAAGGTGAGCTATGTTTAACGCTTGTCGACTGCACCATAAGCTGACATTATTGTCTTTTAGATAACTTCCATGTATGTGGATCGACCCTCAAAACTACCAAGAGATCGAACTGACGCGTTGATGTGGTACAGACCGCAGGCGAAGAAAGAGAGAATTACGATCTCCGACAGATCTTTGATAATACCCTCGTGCAAAGAAGACCTATCGATGCGGTGTAAGTGTTTCAGTTGAGCACTTTGCCTATAGTCAGCTGACGTGGGAGTGGTGCTTCCGTACAGCACTCTGGTTGACAATGTGGGCTTGACATCATCCCGTTGATAAGGTTTAATAGAAACAGTCTGGCTCATGAAAGATATACTGGTATAGCACGATACGCAAGTCGGACAATCCCTTCAAAGATGGGTATCGTCAGCCTTCAAACCTCTGGCATATGCGTTGATCCTCCTACGGGTTGATGGCTATCCGTACGTACCCCTACAACTTGATATTGGTCAGTCGCCATTGGAAGCTGACATGAATTTGATATGCACTCAGATGCGTCTTTTACGGAGATTTGTACGGTACAGGAGGTGATAATCCTCAACAACCCGTTGCTCAACTTGAAGATATCATCAGAGCCAGAAAACTTTTCGCTTATGGAGAATTGAACGATTACTGGGATCACCGTGAGTCAATGCTAGTAATTCAACTCAAATTGTTACTCTTGTCATTCCTCCTTTGTAATGATCGTGTGTGCTGATTGCTATTACCGATAATTTCAGCCAACTGCGTCGCTTGGTTACGAAAAGGTGACGAAGAACACGATGGCTGCGTGGTAGTGATCTGTAATGGAAAAGAAGATGGGTCCAAGAAGATTTCAGTTGGAAAGGAACATTCCGGTGAGAAATGGACGGATGTCATGGGTTGGCACCAGGGTGAAGTAACTATTGATGATGGTGAGTCAGATCATGTTATACAAATCAAGAGTAGCTAGCTAATATTTGCTTTTCATTTGACAGAGGGATGGGCAGAGTTCTTCTCCCCTCCTGAGAGTATCTCGATCTGGACTAAAGTCGATGCGAGAGGTAGAGAAGAGTTCAAGAAAGACTAGAGATCGATTATAGATGATTTTTGTCATACTCTGCTATTGTGGGACCATAAAATTATAGATAGATGTTTTTGTCTGTGAGCTTATCATTCGTATTCATATACATAGCTTGCTATAGAACGATCCCTTTCCGTCTTTACTAAATTAAACCTATACCAAATATTGATAGAAGATATTCCGTCTTACCTTGACTCCACGATAACAATGTATATACTTGATATACAGTATCACCCATTTGCCAATCACTGTAGTACCCATACCGGCTATGTTTATCTTTGTTCATCGGTTTGACCACCTGGGATAGGTTGACCCGTCCTGGCCGCATGAGCCTTTTGAACATCCGTAACGTAATTCTTCATTCTCCAAGGAGCGATTCCCTTCTCGTACATCTCATCTAATTCTGCTGGGTTTCGAGATGCGACTTCAGGTAACATGAAGATAGTCAAGATCCAAACGAGGGTACCGAACCCTAAAAAGATGAAAGCGGTGTTGTACGTGTTGTTTCCTAATCTTTTGCCTCCGTCCACTAATGATCCAAAAACACAAACAAAAACAATGTCAGGGAGGGTTCCTACGTTTTACAGTTGAAATCGATTTGATACAGGTAGGAGGAGATATGCCAATGGAACTTACATAACATGATTGGAACAGATGTGTTGAAAGTCAATCCGAAAATTACTGCTATACCCGACCCAAGACCTGAAGTTCTAGCACGTAATTTTTGAGCTGCCACTTCACCTGCGAATGACCATCCGAATGCACCGACTATATATTTACACATACAATCAGCATTGGGATCTGTTGAAGGTTGAAGGGATGGAGGAAAACTTACGACCAACTGAACCTGCTGACCAGAAACATGCCGCAACGATCAATACGTCCTTGGTAGCGTTATTATGTGGTACGTGACCCAATATACCAATCACCAATAACATGGCGCAACAAAGTCCAGCAAGGTAAATTACGATATTTCGTCGACCGAATCGATCGGTGGTGAGTGCGAATACAATCACGAAGAAGATTTTGATACCGACTGTAATCGCCCACCCATAGTGTAAGCAATTGCTCTCAGTTTGGAGGAGGGAAGAATTTACTGAACTTACAGAGGATCGAGGTGATTTCAAATGCATTTGTGAAACCTGCTTCTTTGAAGAATACTGATACGTCATAGTAACATGATTAGTATATGTAGTACATTAGAGATGGAATGGCCCAAGAAACTTACATGAGGCATATCCAGACAAGAAAGCTAATCCTGTAAGTTGTTGACATGAAGCAGGAAGAGAAGCAGCGATGGTTCGTTTCTACCGTAAGAGCGAGCGTGTGTGGATCGTCAGTGTCTCATTCTTTTGCTTATACTAGATCGGATTAATGGTTCATTTTACTTACAAAGTTTGAACCTTTGAAACATTCTACATAAGATCTCAAGACACCTCTCCAATCATGTTCTTCCAATCCCAATTCTGCCAACCTCTCTTGTTCCTCCACAATGATATTCTTGATGATCTCATATTCCCCCTCGACGTTATATCCTTTTACGCCGCCGTTGACTCTCTTAAGCACGGCTAGCCCTTGATCGTGCAATCCCCTTGCAGCGTAGTATGCTACATGGCCAGACCGGATAAAACCAAACCAAACCAAATGAATTAGCACGAATCGTATCGCCATTCATCAAATGATGGGAAAAAACTCACATGGAGTTTCGGGAAGATAAAGGAAAATAGGTGCCATGATACCCAAAAATGCCCATTGAGTTAAAATTGGGATTTTGTATTCGCTTTCACCCAATGTTTTCTTACAGATGAATAAGATGAGAGGACCAAAGAAACCACCGGTATGGTTCCATGCAGAGTAGGCCAGGAGCATACCTAGAGAATGGAACGATTTAGTTGTTTAGTATCTGGAAGGAATAACGGAGAATGAAGTAGGTAGACTTGTACTTACCACCTCTGATATTGGCCGGAGCCCATTCGGCCACATAGATTGGTAAAGTAGCTTGTAAACAACCGATACCTAAATATAGCAACGGTAAGACAAACATCAACACAAGCAATTAACAACCTGATGTTAGAAGTGATGCAACTCAGGACTTACCTGTCCCAGCTAAGAATTTGGCTGCGGCCCATTGTGACCAATTTTTAGTGAATGTTTCAATCATGATTGACTATCCTGCCCACATAAGCTTATTGTGTGGGTATGTTTATCGTATATATTGAAGAGGACTTACGGCGAAAAGGATCAACCAAAGAAGGTATAACATGTATTTACGACCAATTCGATCACTAACGGGAGTAAGGAGCCACATTCCTACCAATTGACCTCTACTCGCAGTTCAAGATATCAGCGACTTGACTCCGAGTCGAGATCACAAGAGACTCACAAGGACTGAACAGCACCCCACGTAGCTGTTGCGTGGGTCGTGAGAGCGATTTTACCAGCGGCGTTTTTCTCGCCTACAGTATAACATATCATCGATCAGTCAATGTCAAAAAAGGGTCCCTTTGGACTGAAGGTGTGCGGGTTGTACGGTTATCAATACTTACCAACTCTGTTGACGAATCCTGGATTGGCAATGATGTTTCCATTCAAGTTGATCTAACTCAAGAATCAGCTGAACGACCCTCCCTCCATGGTGTGATAATGCTATCAGAGGTGAACCTCACTTGATATCCATCACAGGCAGCAGCGAAACAAATCATATTACAAATTACGATTGCCTATAGGGCAATTCGTTTTGATCAGCAATTCGTGATTTTTACTATCTATCACCTTGGAAATGTTATTGATAAGATGTTATGTCACTTACCTTCCAGAATCGCTTGACCGTCTCCCATCTTGTTAAGTTATCCAACTCTGATTTCAGTACTGGTGTACCCTTGAGAATCTCTTCTTCTTTAGAATCTTCCACATGGGATTCGTAAGGTTTGATATCGGTCATTTGGACCGTAGTCATCCTGAATGATGAGCTGTCCCTCGCTTGGCCTCTTGGGGTGTTGAGTTGTGAGTAATCAAGATCTAGTCAAGCCAAGACAGTTAGAGTGGGCGATTAGTCCTATCCGCCCTTGTCCATCCAGTATATATACAGGGATGGTCGGATGAACATTAAGATCCAATATCTTTAGTCGCCTTGGAACATTCCATACCTGTATCACCTGGCCAACTATGTGTACAGGAACATCATTACCCCGCAAACTGAACCGAAAAAACATCTTCAATCAAGGAATAACATCTTTCCGCTTTACTATACACCTTATAACCCCCGAAGAACAGAGGGAATTGGAGATGGATCCCCACGGAGGATCTTCCAGCGAGTGGGGGACCTTTTTTTTACTTCTTCTTCAGCGCTGCTACAGCACACTCACGGAACCTTTTATCGAACGCGTCCTCCCTCTCTTGCAAAATGATGAAGAGGAACGTCTAAAATAGTTTTATTGGAAACTCTTGGCGTTAGTTTTTCAGGGTTTCTGTGCGTTGTCAGGTTTGTGCTGAAGTAAAACAGGTATCCACTTTTATTAAGCTTGTTTAGAGAACATTTCTCTCTTCTTACGCCCATATGTCAAGGAAGAGACGTAGGCCCAATTGACCTTGTGATCACTCACAGGAGGACCCACCGGGATACAGATGAAGATTTGTCACCGAGCTATACCGTGCAGATGTACACATTTCGGATGTCCGATCCGGTATTGCGAGGTGATGAATTGAGGAGTCATGCATATGCATCATCTTGATACAGTAGCTGAATCTTTCACTCTCAGTTTGACATCCACTTCACACCATCCTGTCCGCTCGCACGAGTCTCATCCCGAGATCTGGGAGATCAAATGTCCGAAACTTTCTTCATATGGGTGTCCGATCATCATCTGACAATCAGCCCAATCAAATGGTAAAATTAGTGTACAGAACCATTGAATCGGTGAGCCCTATCAGGGTTATAGTACCGCACCAATGCATATTTCTAACAGATTGTCATCATAAACACATTGCTGATCCACTCTACATGTAACAGGATCCAATTGTCCCAAAATGTATTATACACGAAATGCTTTTGCTTGATCATTCTGTTTTATCTTTGCCTTTATCAACAGCTTCGTCTGAAGAATCTGATTCTGCTGAATTCTCATATATCACTCCGTCATCTACCACCCCGCCTCTCCTCGCTGCATTCTCGTCGAAGATTCCTCCTATGCTTGAGTTGGGACGTGAGAAGGGTGAGGTAGGGTCGACTAGTGATGATGGCGTTGAAGGGGGTATGAGGATATTGATTAAATATGCAGTGGAGAGACCAAGCACTGTAACAATCATACTTGATCAGTGGCAGATACTTTATTCCAGCTCACGACAACCAATTTGCACTCACCTAGACCGGACAATTTCTCCGGTGGATTATGGAAATAAATTCCAGTCATTAATATCATCCAACACCATATTCCTACTAGACCGGTGGCTGCTATACCTGACCATCGATGAATCAAAGCTAAATAACCATCATCCCTCTTAATCACCCTTCTTGATTTCGTTCCCGATGCTGTAGAAGCCCACGATCTCCAGGTTCCAGCCAATCCTCTACCCAATACCGTGACACTGAGCGTGAGCAGAAAAGCGTGGCCGGAGATGTCGAAGCCTCTATGCCACCTTGGTCTGGGTAGAGCTTGGAGAGATTCATGCCTTGATGTTGCGTGTATATCCGAATGAGAGGGAATCAGGGAGAACAGTTGAGGAAAAGTCGAGGGATTTAGAGGAGTTCCTGAACAGTATTGATGAGGCAGTGGGACGTATATCCTTCCGTTCGTCGTTGTACTCTTCTCGCCAGCAGTAAACAAAGAGGGAAAAGTCTCTCTTGCAATGTTAAGATCTACACCGATAGGTAACTGCACTGCACAATTCCCTCCCGTGAGAGCTATGATCCTATCTCCCAAACCTGCACCAAAGAACCAACTCGTGAATACCAGCCATGCTATCGTGGCTAATATCCATATACCCAACCTCCTCGCTCTACCTCCTAAGCCGGTGTGTATCTGAGATGGTATTGTTGGAGAGGAGAAGAGATGTAAGAGGTATAACATTGATGTCCAGCCCCAAGCTCGTTTTACGAAAATCACGTTGAATATATTGGATTTACGGGCGAAATATTCCGCTCGATGGGGAAGAGTGTGATGGTGAATTTCGGATGTGTCGAGGGCTGTGGATTGGATAAGGGAGTAAAGGATACCGCATCTGTATAATACAGTGTAAGCGAACATGTCTGTCATTTTGACGGAATTATCCCTTTACAGGATTCAGCACAAAGGCATCATTGAAGAGCACTTTAAGGTGAAAAATGAGAACAGCGCACTCACAGCATTAACGAGCTGACCAGACCAGCTAGCATAAGCTGCTCATTCTCGACTATCCTCTGAGCCAGAGTCTGAGGAGTCAGGGAAGCTGATTGAGAAGTCGAGGTCATACTCATCCGCCTTGCAGCGGGTGATTTGGGTTTGATGTCGATGGGAGAAGCATGAGAGGCCGAATTCGTCCGTCGATGAGGTGTGGATATGGTAGGTCGAATGCTCTTGGGGGTGGAAGGAGGTTGAGGGGAGGTCATAGTGGGGTAGGAGGATCGTTCAAAGGGTGAAAGGACGTGCTTCGTTCTTGGATGGCGAAAAGGGGAGTGAATGGAAGTTGGATGAGAGTACCAACAGAAGATGAAGATGTAAAGTAAAAACTAAAGGTGGAAGGGCTACCGCTACTGGTGTTGCCGTTGCCGGTCCTAGTGCTAGTGCCGCAGTCAGAGGTGTGTCACTGGTATGTTGTTGCATGCAGGATCCATGACATGACACGACGAGCACGACGCGTCTGATGGGATCAATGGCCAAATGGTCAAATGGCGGTGCGACCACGAGTGACGTCATTACATCAGCGCCCAGACACGTCAATTCAACACCAAGGCTGTTCATGTCTCTGCGTTTTTGTATGGCATACTCTTCTCATCTACATCCCCTACATCGGGCATTTCCCTCTCGCATCATCTGGATGCTCTTGGACAATATCAAATCCCTCGTATCACTGCCAGGGACGCCAGACAGCTCTCACCGAGCGCGTGGTTTCGGCAGATCATCAAATAGAGTGCGCCTCTTCACTATCATCGATACCTTCCCGTGAAGGGAGTCCAATTCTTGGCAGACGATCATTGATTGTTCGAACAGCTAATTATGGTATACTAATCTCCCAATTATAGTCGGACTCCGTCTGGGTTGGAGCAGCTCGGAATCGTTCGGTCCTTAATGTACAAAATGAGATTGGATTAACAGTTCGATTGGGTTCTCACGAAGATACTAACATCAAAGGCACAATCGCCCGCTTTTCAGTACTATCAAATACCATCACATTGATTCGTCTCACTGGGGCTCTTAGGGGAGAACGTTTCTTTCCCTTTCTTCCTCGAACGAAATTGAAAGGACTATCAACTATCAAACGTCTATTTGGTAATTTCCCCTTCCTTTACCTTTCTCCACTCATCCTTGAGATAACATTTAAAGGATGACAGGACAAAGGTGTAAACGTAGGTAACGATGAGGAGAGATGAGAACATGTAGAGTGGATCACTTTGATCTATATCAATAACTCCTCTTTTTCTTCCATCATATCGTCAATTTACTAACTATACGACCGAAAAGACTTTTACTTGCTTTATCATTTCTATTCACTTTGTTACTTTCTTTTACTGTACCGTGTGACCTTTCTCAGACTATATCTACTCAGCTCGAAAACGATCAAAGAACTTTTCTCGTCTCTTCTTTATCATCACCATCATCCTTTTCTCCCAATTCCATTCGTACATATACATAGATCGAACCTTTTCTTATATTTCACTCGTTTGAATTTGGTTCTCATATATCCACCACTTAACAACATCCTAGCAAGGCTTCGACCATGCCGAGCTTATTCTCATTACCTTACATCCTTGGATCCCTGGTGGTCCTAGGTGTAGCTCAAGCTTGTTACTACTATGTCTACCTCGAATCACCTTACGACTACTACTACCGATACTGTAATGTAGGAGTGAGTGATCTATTTGCGCCCTTCAATCAACACATATGCTGATATCTTCACCTAGTGCGCGGGAATGGACCAAAACGATGAAAACTTCAACCAATGTTGTCTTCCCATGACATCTGGTCAAACTGCTCCTGCCGTCTGTCAAACTTTGTCCGCATCTTGTGCTGCTGCTGGTACCACCTGTACTTGGGGATCTGCTGTTCCTACATCCGACCAACCTTCTACCTCTGCTCCACCAGCTACATACACTCCTCCAGCTTACACTCCTCAAGCTCGAGATGCCGCTCCTACCACCTCGACCGTCTGGATAACCGAAACCACCACTACCCCATGTGCTACCACCGAACAAGCCGCCGCGCCTACCACCTCTGCTGAGGAGTGCGAATGCGAAGATGAGGAAGGTGAAACTAGCGAAGCTGCCGTACCCACTTCAAGTGCCCCTGGTGAAGGTAACACTCCCGATGAGGGATTCAACTCCGATTCTCGGAAACGACGAAGAAGAGGATTCAAAGTTCGAAACCACTGTGTATGCCCTACTTCCGCTCCTGCTGCTTCTACACCTGCACCTACCACAGAGAACGCCGCTACTCCCACCACTGCTCCTGCCGAGGAAGAGTGTGTATGTCCTCCTGAAGGCGAGACCAGTGAAGCCGCCGTTCCTACATCCAGTGCTCCTGGAGAGGGCGATGCGGCTCCTTCAGGATTCAGTGGAGACTCCAGAAAACGAGGTATCAGAGCTAGAGGTGGTGAATGTGTTTGTCCATCTTCTACTTCCGCTCCTCCTCCACCTCCTCCCACGAGTACCGAGTGTGTCTGTCCACCTGAAGGTGAAACTAGCCAAGCTGCTGTACCCACCTCGAGTGCTCCAGGGGAAGGTGCTGCCCCGTCCGAAGGCTTCACGGGGGATTCTAGAAGACGAGGTCTCATCGCCAGAAACGGTGACTGTGTATGCCCAACTACCTCCGCCCCTACTCCAACTACCTCGGCCGCTGCTGCGCCCACTACTTCCCCCGAGGAAACGCCATGTGATTGTCCACCTGAAGGAGAGACTAGCAACGCCGCTGTACCAACTTCTAGCGCACCAGGAGAGGGTGCGGCTCCTCCTGAAGGATACTCTGGAGACTCAAGAAAACGAAGAGGTATCATGGTCAGAGATACTTGTGTCTGTCCAACCACCAGTATGGCTGCTACTCCTACTTCTAGTGCTCCTGCAGAAGGTGGGTGAATCGATGGCCTAGATCGGAACGATATATCGATGGCTGATATTGTGTCTTACTTCATACAGGTGATACACCCTCCGCTGGTTATGCCGGTGACAGCAGGAAGCGAGCTATCGTGGCTCCTCAAGCTAGGGATACCCCTCCAGCGGGATACCAAGGTAACGACAAACGAGGTTCCGCTCCTGGTGAAAACCACCGAAGAAACACCAACCCTGTTCAAACTGTTACTTCTACCACTTATGTCACTACTGATGACTGTGCTCAACAAACCGCTGCTCCACCGGCTACGACTGCTAACGCCGCTGCTCCTACTACTCAAGCGCCCTCTCCATCTGCAAGTGCTCCAGGTGAAGGTGAGTCGACGTGACCTTCTTGAATCGGTCTTATGTAATTACTAGTACTGATGATGAGTAACGTTCTTGTCTTATAGGTGATGCCCCTCCTGAGGGCTACGCCGGTGACTCCAGAAAGAGAAAGTTCAGAAGATGGGGTGATTTCTAAATTGCTCGGTCGGATCTTACTCTAGACTGATCGTTTCAACAATTCAATGTGTTCAATGAACAGAGGAGGCTAAGAATGATACGTGCGGAGAAGTATGCGATGTGAAGGTTAGGACATTGAGTCGCGAAGGAAGTTGATACCATATCTATCGTAGCGATGTTACAAATACAAAATCCAACAAAAAAAAATCGAAAAAACATCTCTATATCCCCCTTATGTTACATAGTCATTCATCTTTATACATACCATACGATAGAGCCGTTACCTCGGTAGATACTCTTTGTATACAATCTTTCTGGACATTTATTTTCATGTTACTTCTTACTTATGTATATAGTAATATTCTTGCGTGATGTGAGTACAATATGCAGCGAGTGAGGAGGATGAGTCTTCATGCGATATTCTACTATCAGCTACTCGGATGTTATAGTCAGATACTCCCTTATGTCCAGTATCATACTAACAGTTCGGCCAATAGGATATTCTGTAAAAGCGTTGCATCTGGCATGAATTATACTTTGGAACTAGTTTTCAACCCTTTGACAAAGTCCGTAACAACAAGCAGCTCAAGCGAATATATTGCCCAAAACACTATACGAAGCAAATGTTCTCAGAGGACAAACTGTATGACACCTACACTTAAAGCTGCAAACGGAGTTATATGGCAAACACCCAAACAATGTCCGCAGACCTACCTCACGAGTATATATGTATATTTTAAGGTAGAAAACGATAAAGGATACGTCATTCTTTCTTCTTTGAGGATCCAAAAGATGATGGTGATCAAAAGAGAGATACACAGGTTGAATTCTCCCTGGTAAGTTCGTATCCTTCGTCACATGCAAATGCAGTACATTGTCCTGAGGTACATGTTATAGCCCCCATCGCTACGCCAGGAAGGGAAGTGCAGCTAGAGGCATGACAGGGTAATCATTAGCGACGGCCTATGGCTGCCTGAAAGCGGACTCACTCTACTCCGTAAGATCTGCTTGGTGCGTTGAGTCCAACACCGTAATCACCGTATAGACAACCACCACAGGATTCTATATTATCGAAAGCGTAAGCACCGTCAATCATGATCATCTTTGCAATTCTCTTTATTACAGTATAGCCAACCTAGTCTTCAGGTATGAATGTACTTACCTAGCTCAGTATTGACATTCAAACACTCAAATGCCAGCTCATCCCCCGGAACTTTACAGGCTTTCAATCCTGCAGGACAATACTCGTATTTCTCCTGGTTCAATCTCTTCTTTCGTACTTGTTTTTGTCTCTTTACGAACCCGCTCGGGGCATTAGCCACAAAGTCCCCAGAGGTATGTTGCGTAGCTTCAAATCACTTTTTTTGCGATATTTGGTTCGTTTGTTGTACTTTTCAATCATGTGACTGAGTGCTTATCCGAAAAATCAGACGTATAGTTGAGACCCTACCAAAGGATGTAGAATGACGAGGGAGGCTGGATATCTGGATGCTCTGAATGATAAAACTGAATTTTCAATTGAATGGTATTGTTTATTTCCCTAGATAGATTAGCTCTGTCTTATCTATTAGACATGTGATTTGATATTAGCGAGATTTGAGACCACTGTCGATGCTCAGCATCAATCAGTGTGTCAAATATCCCAGATCTGGTCGGTATTCACACTGAGTCTATCACATCCGTCTAATCGGGTCACTGGCCTAGAATCCCATCGGATGCAGTACTAAAATCAATTCGACAAACCCGTTAGATTCCGTCAATCTGGACCAAAATGCTGAATCCTGTCTAACAATATATATACATTTCCCAAAAGAGGACTACTCGATCCCTCCACTATACTATAGTATTATAATCGCCTACCTTTAAAATCACCTCCCCAACCCGTATCATCATCCTCCAACGGTCCTAACGGTCCATAATTCTGAGCTTGAGCTTGAGCTCTCGCTTTCTGATTGTTCACCCCTCCAGAACGTTTCTTAGCATGTCCAGAACCTTGAGGTCTACTTTCAATACTTGACGAAACGCTATCTCCCGTAGTTGGCATATCAGGGGTTTTAGGTCCACTGATGTAATCCCCATTGGTTTGATACCTCATCTGAGGTGAATAATCATGTTGATGTCTATGTAATGGTGAAGGTGCATTCCGTTCGTTACGATATGAGGACTGTGGTGGATGAGGTGGACCATCGTCGAATCCGGAATCGAGTATTGCGGCCATCTCATCTTGACCTAATGTCTGACCTTGACTATGATCGTGGTGTGATTGTTGAGACAATGCGATAGGTGGTGGTGGGAAAGCAGGATTGTTTTCGTTGTACTAAGTATCATGACATACGTGGAACACATAGAGTTAGCACTCATCTTGCGGTGATTGCCTGAAGTGGAAATCCCACTTACACCCCCAATCTCTGCACCCCAAACATCTTCTTCACTGCCAAACACACTTCCCGAATCACTCTCATAATCACTTCTTGTCCACGCTGCTCGAGGTGTAGGGCCCAACCCCAATCCATCATTATCCCCGTGAAATCCAGCTCCGAACTGTCTCTCCATCTCTCTTCGTTTCTTTTCATCTCTACGTAATTTTCGCAATCTCGATTTCTCCCAATCTTCCCATCTTCTAAGGGGGACAGTCGTTCCGTCAAATACAGCCGTCTTGTCATCATGCGCTTTCGATCGAACTTCACCTTCAACCCGTCTGGATACAGAAAACATCATATGAGCAAGTATCCAGGAGTGAATCAGAAGTAACTCACCTAGTTTCTCCCCAAGAGAAATCATCGAAATGCCAAAATGAGTAAACGGGCAAAACAAAATTCCAAATCGGTAAAGCGAATAGATAACAGATCATCCAAGCTATATAAATAACTTTTCTAGTAGTTATCAAAATCAATATTGCTGGTAAACCCAATACAGCACCTAATAACATTAGAGGTATAGCTTCCTGGAAAGAATTGGGTGGATCGATTATTGAATTTATAATTAAAGCCCCGGTGAGACAGATGGCAATTGGTAAAACCACTGTACCGACCAAATCCATAAATACGACAAATTGCATTGAGAAGCAAAATGTTCCACAAAGATTTCTGACTCTCACTAATTCCATTAGATTGTGAACGGTCGAATTGATCCATCTTCTCCTTTGAGATAACAATACCGAGAACGTATCCGGTGCGACAGTCCGACATTTAGCTTGAGGTAAGAAGATATTCTTCCTTCGGGGGAAGGTACGTAACATTATCGTTGACAAGAATCGATCTTCACCCAATAACAACAAATTCTTTTGATGTAATGTATGAACTTCAGATTGTGAATACTCAGAAACGATTTCAGGTTTTACCAAGATCGGTACCCAATCGTTATCCGTATCTTTCCTTGCTTTGATTCGGTACATGCTGAAACAACCTGGAAGACAGGTTACACCACCGAAAACGGATTCGAAGGCTTTAACGTGATGATGCGAGATGAAATATTCGTACACTTGAATTGCCGTTACCCATGATTGTCTTTTGTTCGCTATTCGAGTTTCTCCACAGACGCCCATGATCATGTTGTCTTGATGCATACAGTTGACGAGGTAACGAAGGGAGTCGGGGTAGATCTTAGTATCGGCGTCGACCTGCAGGTGTGTAAGGGGATAACGCATAGACGGGAGAGATGGAAATTGGTAATTGAGATGAAAGTAGTCATGATCAGCATATAACCATATAACCATATAGCTGCATGATATCGACCATCCACTCACCATCAAACATGTCTCGAAATAATCTGGCGTGACACCCATCAAAGTCTGTACTTTTCTGAAGATATCAAAATCCAAGGGTGACATTCTATCATTATAGGTGACCCTCGAGAAGAAATTCATCAAGATCAATTGAGAATCTCTTTTACCTCTATTACCAGGTTTCTTATCTCTCGCTTCGGATGGCATACCGCATTTGACTACGACTATCGTCGGTGTTCGATGTCCATTTTTGGATACTGCGCAGGTAAGAAAACCAGATGTGATCAGCTCTTGTTTTTGATCTAATATGTACAAGTGGCAAAACCATTGTCTCTCTTCAACAGAAAGACAAATTTCGTTGAGGGTCAGTGTTTATCGATAGGAGAGATCAACCCACCATAATGTCCAGCATATACCATCGCTCTATTCTCTCTTTTCGCTCCACTCCCCACAGCGATATAACCCATAGGCATCGGATTGCCAAATCTCGGATCAGCATCCATCAAACTAACGCATATATCCGGTGTTGACACCTTCTCTCCATGTCCAGTGATCATCCCATCGCAAACTACCCAAATCAATTTCCTAGAATCAGAATAGTTGGTCGATGCTATCGAATCGATCGTCCCTTTGACGGAGTCTTCACCTTCCGAATAACAAGTAACCAAACAGACCGTGAACAATTCCGCACCAATCTTTGCTAGGGAAATTAACGGTTCGGTAGATTGATTATTTACCAAAGTAGTCGATGAAGTATTCAATCCATTAATCTTCTTTCCATTTTTCAACTTTTGTTTACTGCTGTTGTCGGGATTTGACCATGGTGCTGTACCTGTCCTGTTATGAACTGACATATTGGCTCCTTCAGGCATGACAGCTGGACTAATTGCCGTTCTAGCCAGATCTTTAGGTGGTCTAACCAATTTGGCAGACATGAACCAATTGAATATACAAGCCATGGCGAACCTTACCAAAACCACTCCTAAGATGACACCTAATGATGTGTAGAGGAACAGAGAGGCGACGAAACATCCGGGAGCGACTTTATCGATTCTTCCTGCGGCGTACCTAGCTTGCATACATGGTATTGAATCTTGCATGGCCTTTCGATGATAGAATAATCTCGTAGCGTCTTTACCGGATGTAGGTTGATTATTCAATACTTGTCGAATGGCTTTATCAACTTCGTCTCCCGATATGGCTGTTGGGTTGGCATCTAAATACGGTTTCATGTTCAATACCATTCCGTCGATTACCAAATAATCTTCCAATGCTGCGACTTGCTCCCAGCTGTAGCCCTCTATTTTAGACGTATTCTGAATGGCAAGTGTTGAATAGGTGGAATCTCCAAGTTTGGCTAATGGACAACTACTATTAGTGGTGGTGGTAGTGCTGTTGCAATAAGGTGTACTGGCGTATTTGGCTGTGGATGTACACTGAGGGTAATCTGATGCGGTACGTTGGAATAGATTGGTTATATCCTGACCAGGCATCTGTTTGGAGAGTGCATAGAAATCTACTGTTTCTTGAGTTTTCGACGTTGAGATGTTGAAGACATAGCCTGATATGCTGAGTGTCACTATGGGTATAGAAATGGATCAGCACTGATATCAGATGCAAATACGAGAACCGATCCGTCCACATTCGACATCTCCCTCGTGCTCTTCTAACAAGTATACCTCTACTCATAGAAGAGCAATCCTTCTGCTCATTCTCGTCAATCGACTCGTGTCATCTAGTCGATCAAATCAACCACTCACATTCATTCTCACCCAATCTCTCATACAAATGCCCCGCATTCCCTCCATCAGGACACAAAGCCTTTTGCAACCCCATCGTTACAAATCCCACTATCCCACCTAACAATATGGCTATCCAACATAATGTAACTTTCTCTCTCCATGCTTGTCTACTTTGCTTTTCCTTTATTCCAAACCATTTCAATACGACCGGTGGAGCCCACCATGTCGTAGCGTATGACCACAATCTCCACCAATCCAAATCGCCCACAAAACTTCTACTTTCGGGTAAAGGCGAGCTAGGCGAGAATGATTGAGTAGGAGGAGGAGCGATGAGCGGTACAGGAGCGACATGTCTTTCTGGACGTGTGAGCGTTTTGCCCCTCTTGAGCGTTCCACCACCTGCCCCGCCGGACTTGAGGGTCTGACGACGGGTTGGAAGAGGGGCGGTGGATGTGAATGGGAGAGGAGCATCGTCGTATTTGCCAGGCATATTGAGTGAGAATGGGTTGGAGTGTGGTTGTGCGATTGATATGATTTTGATTCCTGTTTGTTGGTGTATTGTGTGGGTATATTGAGATTTATATCGTCAAGGAATGTGATAATGTGATGATTCGAGGTAACATATCTGAGAAGACGGACCGTTGATAGACAGTAAGGGGATGGATGGATCAGAAGTGAGAAGTAGATGGATCCAGCTCAACGACTTGCTGCGTGATGATGATGCTGATTATCTGCGCTGACTGACCCTATGCCAATGGCCAAGAAGAGGTCTATGATTTGAATTTGACTGTACAAGTAATTTTGAGGTAGGTGAGATGCGAAAAAGAGCGTGAATGTGCGTTGAGCGTTCAGCGTTAAAGCGTTAAAAAGTGATTTGACGTTGCTGTTGGTGTTGACGTGAAGTGGCTATGACTAGCTATGGATATGGATGTCGGATGAAGTACTGATACAGATATCTTAGACGATCATGCTTGCTAGATAAGACGTATAGAGCAGGAGTGGACGTGATGAAATGTCGAAACGTGGTGGTAGTAGCAAGCACGGTTCGTATACCTGTGACCTCTGCCTGTGGGTTTTTCGTTCCTTTGATCCTACGTTATCAAGTCCAGACCTACTCTTGTTGATGCTCGATTCCGAGAGACGTGAATGTTGGTCGTCAATGTGTGATATGTATATGTTTGAACAGTATGGTACGTGCAAGTGAGGTTTAATACCTCAATCTTCTTGATCTATGAAACGCGTCCCATGTAGTTAGTTAGAGAACAGAAAAACGCCTATAAAGCTTGTTGAGCACTCTCATCCACCTTACTTACCCTGAGTTCATTACGAGAACGATCATCTATTCAAGGCGTGGTCCCCCATATCGAATGCTGCAGGATTAGGATATAATCAGATCATCGACATTCGAAAAGTGTCCTTGCTGCAATACTCTACATACAACTGAACCCAACCTGATATTAGTGAAGACCAGCTACCGCAACTGTGCCTTGATAGCTCATGCCTCGATGCTGCGGTGTTTGGCATACACATCTTCTTTGCGATTCATTTCATTTCCATTTTCATTTTCATCTTCGACTTCTTCTATATAAACTAGCAAGCAAGCATATTCAGAGATTACACAGATAAATATTTATCATGTTCACCGATATATATATATGTCAAGCAGTATGGTATGTATATTTTCTTTTCTCCAGGTAGGCATATAGTACTACTAATTATCCTTAACCACTACTCATACTACTTGGTTAAATCAATTCACCTTCACCTTTTATCATATCTTGACCCATGACCATCTCCCAAACATTAACTCCATCTATCCCTTTATCATTCAATTTCTTCCCTACTTCCATGGATTTCAATAAACCAACTTGTTTTTCTGTTATTTTCACTTTCCCAAATTCTCCTTCTTTACCTAATGTCGTCTCCTTACCGTTGGCGTTGGGTGATTGAGAAACATTATCTTCAGGAGATAGACCTAACAATCGATCGAATAACAACATCCATCTCGTCGAATTTCCAACCGTCCAGAAATCTTCCGATGTAGCACCTTCGTCGGCATGTACCTTTTGAGCTTCTTTATCGAAATCTCCCACCCAAGCTTGTGCGATAGAGTTCGGATCAGTCTTTCCATCAAGATCCCTGTTGGCTCCAGATAAATCTCGATGAACAGATACTTTCCCTTCCCAGATGTCATATAACAGATTCGCTACTGCTGATCTATCTCCAGTAGGTACTATCCATCCATTCTTTCCATGTTTCACCTGTAATGGTATACCACCTGCGTCGGAGGCTATGATCGGTACTCTCTTGTTAACAGCTTCAGTCACTTTCACTTCAAATCCTTCCCTAGTTGATAATTGCGTAGCGACCCATGCTCCTTGAAGGATACATCCTAAGATCGAATCACTAGGGGGAGCTCGAACGACAGCTACGTCATCTCTGACCAGGGCATACTCTTTGGTACCGAGAGTATCGTGAAGCTTCTCGTATATCCATGATCCATCAGGATCGTCGACACTTCCATGACCCATGATGATCAATTGAGGACCACCGTCGACGGGTGGTTTGGCAGAGTTTTCGAGCTTCTTTCGGAATTGAAGGTAGGCAGCGAGGAGGTCGTCGATACCTATTTCAGCACAAATCGGGTAGTGTCAGCGAATACTGGAGATATATCGACACCAGCATCATCTGGCTCATCCACATTCACTCACCCTTGGAAGGGTCAAATCGTGCAATTTGACAGACATATCCCCTATCCCAATCGATATGTACACCACATTGTTGAAGTGAGAGTTGATTGAAGTACTGTCGGAAGTACCTCACAGAAGCTCGACCGTATGGCTTGTTGAGACCATCGAGGGGGCTAAATACGTACCAAAAGTGGTCAGTCATTGTGAAGGGTCACTTGGTGACAATACTCACTCGGTCGAAGGAGCCATATAGAGTACGGGTAAGGTCTCATGAACATTCTTGGGAACAAAGAATTTGACGGGGTGCTAATTAATCAGAATAAGTGAGTAGGGAACCCCTCTTGATCCAGCCAAACCACTCACAGCCAAGAACAGATCAACGTCCTTGATAAAGTTGAACAAGTAATTCCATGTTCGATGTTGCATCGTTTGAGGATCATCCGTCAAATCAGATTGGACTATGACAATACTACATGAGTGTGTTTGTAACGCGGCGGCAAAGAGCGGAAGAGCTCACTTTGTATATGAGATCTGAAGATGATCTTAGCATCTGGTCGTTTCTTCTTGATAATGGGAATAAGGGCGGTGACTATATATCGAAGTGTCTTCTGTATCAGGAATGTCCTTTATGCAGTTGAGGAAAGTGTATGGTTCAACTTACGTTGGGGATCATCAATGACGATGATAGAGGCGTCGATCGCGCCGTTACTCCAGAACGATTCGTCTAGTTTCATCGGCATCAGGACTAACATGCTACAAGGTTGAAGCATATAATCGAAGGAAAGCTTACAGTTCTGTTCGGTCCAAAGTTCGAACCATTTCTTATCTTCGTCTGTCAAATCCATATCTTGCGGTGCGACACCTTGAAGGACGTTATGGAACTTTCGCTTGGTGATGTCGAATACGGTTGGGTGTCCTTCTGGCACGTACCTAAATATGACGGGGAAATTGATATATCAATAACAATTCAGGGAACGGGAAATTGAGGAGAGGAGGGGGTGAAGACGAACTCACCATTTGACCTTCAAGCCAACCATCCTCCAGAGTCTGATCATAGCATGTCTCATCAGAGCGACACCACCACCTATCAATTCATCAACATTTCTCGCTGTGATAGCCGAGTAAGATGTACAGTTCAGACTCACCTTGGGGAGTAGCAGAGAAGAAAGAGATCGAAATGTCATTCTTGACCAGGTGATCAGCAAGGGCAGTAAATCTGTCCCAGAGCTAGATGACTCAATCAGCTACCGAATGCTGAGCGCCGGAAATGACGAAGTAGCTTACAGCTTCGCTTGTACTTTCTTTATATTGCAAGATGCTGCAAAGTTTGACCTGGCCATTACAGTCTACTTGGACAGAGTGATCGACCGGATCGACATCGGCAGTAGTAGCTGAGTGTGTTGCCTATACAAGTGAGACACTCGATTGTCAATACATACTATAGCCTCGAGTGTGCAATGAGAGGGTACTGCACATACAGGATGAAGATGTTTCACACCTGCACTGATAGCTGCGGTAGCGCTAGCTGAAGTTGACGGAGCAGGGAGTTTGGTGAAGATTGATGTAGATGGATTAACGAGGATGCTGTTTTGTTTTGCGTGTAATCAGCTCGAATCAGACGAGGATCATGTAAGGCGATGTCTAGGCGTCACTCACGGGATCACATCAACATGCAGCCATAACGTTGAAAAGAACTGTACTCCTTGATGACCTTTGAATTCTTTTGGAACGGGTTCAGCAACAGCGACCATTCGGACCTAACGGTACGTCGCATTAATATTAGTTCACTGACGGAGAAAGGTCCATAAGACATGCTGTTATATAGATATGGTCTAACTCACATTCATCCCTTTATCAGTTTGGATACTCCTAATCAACTCCAACACCTCTCTACCAATCCTCTTATTCTCCTCTGCCAGATCGTCCCCTTCTTTACCATGAGAATAATATCTCGTGTGGAACGTCTCCGACTCGACTACACCAGTACCATCGTGCAGCACCGCGGAATATTCCAACTCCCTTCCTGGATCACTCCCATCGGGCTTTTTGTCGGTAGGCTGAGGTGAGAGGGAGAGGGCCAAGCCGAGGAATGTATCTTGGATTTGAGTAGGGTGTCGTTTGGATGTTATGCTTAATTTACGATGAGGTGACATGCTTGGTCGCTTTGTAGTAGATCACGTTTATAGATTACTGGATATGAATAGGATGTACTGTGATGGAACGAAGAGGCGATAGGTTGTTCACGACGTTGTTGTATATATAGTCGATGGATCCGATTATTGCAGTGACGATCTTAATTACGGTATGAACCGGATACGAATACCCACTTATACAAAAAAAGAGAAACGAGGAAAGGAAGTGTTCAAGTGTCAAGTATGCATAGGTTCATTCGATCACCCTTTCTTTATATATTTTCCGACGAGGCTATGTGCTGTGCATTAATCGAGTGTATGGACATTACACTTGCATGTTCACCCGGCATTGGAATTGTCATTGGCATTGGGACAATGCAGGAGCACTCTTGGCGCACTATCCACCCATTGTTTGCTTTCAATACACCATTCACTTTGAAACACGTTTGCTACCTCTACTGCGCGCTCCAACGATCATTCAACTTATCCCTATCAGATAGACCCAAATTAGAGGGAATCGATCACCCACCGTGAGAATTTGTCGTTGTTTAGTGAGACAAGACAACAACAACAACGGTCGGTCTTCGGACATCCCAAATCTCTTACTGACGTCATTGGCATCCTTTGCCGAGCCCTGCTCAGCGGACATCTCCGCCACCGTAGTACCCATATGGTCATGGTCATGACGGTTATCACAACATAACACGCCATTGTTGCCACCATCCATCCATCCCATCCATCTATTCTGTACATCAATCAACAATGCAATTATCACTGTCATTCAAGTCATTCATATTCTTCCTCTACTTCTCTCTAATCACCACATCAGCTTATCAATTGACCTTCAACGAGATAACCAACAATATGGCTGATAAAGACGGTAAGTCAAAGACCATGCTCCACTTTATACCTTATACCGTATCTTCCAGGGGTACAAAAACTCCAAGTTCCCACGCTTAAGCTTCGATCATATCGCAATTGCCGCTACCTCTGCTTCTCACAGGGGATATCAGACAAGGGACAAAGCTGACAGGTGGTTGGGAACGTGTGTAGTCATCGTGCAATTTAAGAAATCATCTTCTACCGAGGAAAGACAAAAGATCATCCAAGAGCTTAAAGCTAAAGGTGGGTACAACGCTATTCACAATAATATGAAAAGCCTTTTGGTTATGACATAGATTGATGATTTGGTTCTGTGTAATCAGGAGCAACTGTCGTCAAAGATGATAATATCAATTCCAAGAGTGAGTAGTACTGTCTACATCGATCTTTCATATGTTCGCCCCCTCGTCCTTGAATAATTGTCGCTGAACTGATAACTTCCCGATTCGTCGCACAGTCCTCCCATTCATAACTGTTCGCCTCCCCGAATCGGACTTTTCAACTCTCCAAGCTGATTTCGGAGGTGATCACGATGTGGTAGAGAATGTTGGTGAGTAGTATTTCATCTGTCTCCGTACTCATCACCATAATCACCATGATCGTGTTTCTTCCTCTTCCTTATTGTTGGGATATATACTGACGTCATGCTTGTCCGTGATTCCTCTAACAGAGGCCGACCAAGTGGTCACCACTCAATAAATCGGCTCGTCGTGATCAACCGAACAGACGTTTGATAGACAAATGAGAAACTTATACGAAGTATCGTGTAGATGAAGATCAAGGTTGATTCGAATGAGTATGAGATTGTATGCATACTGTATCTTTGTATGATCTATCATCTTCAAAGTAACGATTTTAACCCACCCATCAAGTCTGCACACAGACTAATGCGCTACGTAGGTCATATGGCTAATCTAAAACGCGACTGTTTTATCGTTTCATCTATCCTCTGTTATCTGTCGTGTCATGATGACCTATAATAATGATAATCTGATCTGATCTAGTACAAATTCACCATATCTCCGTCTCGAGAGTGGGTTCGATTCAGTCCTTTGTGGTGAGATATACTAACTGAATATGGGTAGGTATCATTCAATCAGACTTCCCATTCGGAATTTGTTTCTTTTCAACTTGACCGTTTGGATTGTCCTCATCTACATCCAAATGCTTGTAGAAAAACACCGTTGACCGTTGTTGGGACTTATCAGGCGGCCAATGAAATCTAGGTAACACGCCTAGTTCAATCCATCCGCACGATCTGTATAATTTCTCTCCAAAGGAGTTCTGCTCGGTATCTAGCATCTGTCATCGAAAATCATATGGTAAGTGTTCCCCTTCATCACCGCATGGGTAGGCGTTCGTCTTAGATTTGTATGAGTGAATAGTGAATTGTAACTAACGATACAAATTCGGTTTGTCTGATCATTTGTAGCTGGAAAGATCCAACTTACACAAGTTGTACTTCCCCACTTCCTCGCCTCTTCTTCCAAGCCTCTCAATAAAGCTTTACCAACCCCCCTACCTCCATAACGCGTATCAACTAACATCTTCTTCACCTCACTTCTGAACGCCCCATTAGGCATGGATGCAAATCCAAGCTGGACACTACCCACAATTTCTGGGTATGCTGTTGGATTCCCTTCCATATCTATTGATTCTAAGGGTTGTTCGGATGGGTACAATTTCGCCACGAGCATCGCGATCCCCCCTAATGGGGGTGGGAATGATGGCTTGGCAGAGGGGGTGACTAGCTGAGAGGAGATATTGTTGAAGAGGTGAAGGGAGTCGGTCAGTGTATAGGGGAAAGTGAAAAATGTTGACATGCCTAGGAGCATGTGGGCGTGGATGATCGCTGATAGCCGAGGAGCGTAGAGGGGTCTATAGGATACATAGCGGAGATAAAGATATGATGAGCTTTCAATTTATACTTGCATCTCTTTCTCTGCTATCTTAGTTTTATGTGTGTTTTTCTCAGGTCAAGAGAGAGAGAAAGAGAGTGAAATTACTTACAGCTGTTCCGCTGACACTTTCTCTATCGTCACCTTGGCTCTCTTGGCGATCTCTTCGGAAGTGTCATATCTGGTTTGAACTCGACCTATCGAAGGAGGGGGCTCGTCGTGTGACTGTGTCATTGGATGGATGGTAATACAGCTGATCTTCCAAAGATTTTAGAATTACCATTCGTTGTATCTTATCTCTCCAATCCAACTGACTCATGTGCGAGTTCAAATCATCTCCGTCGGTGATCACCGATATTTTCGATTCTTGATTCCAGCTAAATTAAAACGCCAAAACCGAAACACGTGTTGAATCTTGAGAAAAGTCAGTCATTCACGTGTTTGATTGAGTTTCATGTTTCATCATTCTATTCAGGGGAGAAGAGGGAATGAAGAGATCTTTTCCATGGTCATGTTGTTATTGGAAGCTGTCATGGTGCAATGCATCAGATGCACACATACTCATAGATGCACGATACTTGATGGTTGTATATATGCACTCTGTAGGGGTGAACAGGTAGACGAACAAAGGGAAGTTGAGCGGCGATCTGAGATATTTCGAGCTCACCAGGGGCTGTGCACGGTGTCTCTTTCTACGTTTTTCTTTCTTTCTTTCCCATGGGATTGTTATTCGAACTGAATACACTCAATCCCTCTCCTTTGTATTGTCATTTTCATTTGTATTTGTATTTGGATTTTCACTTTCCATCTCATCAATATAGCATTAGCATACCCCCAGTCCATCATCCCATACTGCATATTTGCCTCTTCTAGCAGACTTGACTTACGATAATCACTGTTCACGTTCTCCACGACCTATTTTTACGATCACGAAAACAAGCCTCAGCGTCAGCGTCAGCCCTATTCAGAAAGATCATTCACTAGCATCACATTGAAGAATACCCTTCTTATACATCACATCATCGTATTGATATCGACTCGATCCACTCACGATGTCCCAATCGCAATCAGCTACACCTCGTCCATCCGGTTCAGCCTCAGCCTCGGCTTCAGGATCAGGTAGTCGAAATAGCACTTCGATATCTATTCCTGCTACCGCAGCTGCAGGTGGTATAACAGTCACTCAACCTCCCTCGACGGCTAGTGCTAGTTATTATAAGATTGCGAAGGATAGTTGGATTACTTTTGGTTGGAACATGACTAGTTTATAGTGAGTGGGAAGTTCTGGTCGTTGACTCATGTGGGGATGGAGGATTAGGTACAAGAGATGATCATCGCCGACCGTGTCTTCTGTGCGAGTAGTAACAAGGCTGATCGATTTCTCCCTCTCTCTTTCTCTGTCGCTCGATCATTACATTTCACTCCGATCATCCAACAATCCATTCTCGTACATCCCATCTCCCAAAATACACCTCAACACATCGCAATCCCCGTTACTTTCCACCCACAGTGCCACACCCACATCCCTTACCGTCGTTGCCTCCTGCTCAGCGAACGGGAATGTCTACCCCGTTGGACCCAACCCCACACCATCAGGTAATGCCTCCGCGAACGTCTTTCCAGGAAATACAACTCAGGTAGTATGGAATCCGTACGACTGGGAGCAAATCCCAGGTCAAGTACCCTTCGCAGAGGCCACGTACGTTTTGAAGATATATGATGAGAGGGGGGATGGGTCGGCCGTGAAGGGGGGTTATCTTAGTCCGTATGCTGGTACGAACTTCATGATGTATCGACCTGGCGGGTATACAAGCTTGTCTGGTGAGTGGGCCCAATACTATTATAATCAGTGAAAATAGAAAGATGGTTGGGAGCCCAGAGAGAGAGGGGAATGTTAGTAGAAGATCTAGAGGGCTAGTTGCTAATGTTTTCGTCACTCCTTTTTGAATAGACGGCTGGACCTGCTCGACATGTTCAAGTGCATTTGAGACTTTCTCTCAACCTGCTCATTTGGCGATGTTCACTAGTCTTTTGATTACTCTCGTGACCGCGTGGGGTATCTTAAGGAGGTAATGGTGGTGGAGGATTGTGTGCCCGTGTGTGATCAAGTCTTATGTCCGATGACCAAAACACTTCTTGTATCGGTCATCCTCAATTTACTTCAGATCGGATCAACTAGTTTGAGAGTTGGTCGGTTGATTTCTGATCCGACCGTGCACCTTCTCTGTAACTTGGTCTGTAAATATAACATATCAATCAATGGACAATATTTTCAATTCCGTAGCATGGTATGATTTCGGTCTGTCAAGTTGTGTATGGTGGATTGATCTATATAATCCCTCTCGTTGGGTCAGTTACTCGATGAATGACAGTCGTTTGTGCTATTGAAATCTTGGGTTATGAACTCGGTTGCCAGATCGCTTTCGTCCTGTAGTTTCCGACGGAAGTTTGAGAGTGTTCATCGCAATGTTCGAATGGTCTGTTCGACTATAAATAGACGAGTTGTGGATAGGAAAGTAATGTATAAACATAGATATCGCAGACTGCTTGAGATAGAGTACACATACGTTCAGGACCAAGAAGAAGAGTAACTCCACCATGTCCGAAGACCAAGACTATCATGATGATATACCACCACCTCCATACCAGCGGAATGCACCTTCGACATCTAGACAAGGTATAGGATTACCAGGTATGTTAGTGCCCTCCCACTGTCTTCATGTAGCCTCACGTCTGGCTAACGGTGGTTATATAACCTATAGATCCTCTATCTTTCACCTCGACAAGCAATACGTTAGACTCCTGGGCATCTTGGTCGAGAACCCAAAAGGACAAGATTGATATTTCGCTAAAACTGAAATTAGAAGATCAAGATAAATCGCTGAACACCTTAGGGGATTTACAGAATGGTATAACACCTGATGTCAAAGAGTATGCCATCGATCCAAATGCAAGTGGACCGGTACCTCCATTGAATATTGTGATTTTCTATCTGGGTGATGAGTGTGAGTGGTACCCATCTCTCGTCATGATATCTTGCCTTGAAAAGTTGCAAGGTGAATTTTGATTGACCTCGTCTCTTGATGGGATTCGATAGTCGACCTTATACCTTTACTATTGATCTCATTGGAACTTATCAGAAGCCATTTTCACCGCGTACGAATATCTACTCAAGAGATTCACCGGGATATTATCACAAGGTATAAAGAGAGATTATACGGATTGAAGGCAATTGATGGAGAGAGGTTGGAAGATCATTTGGAATTTTACGATGTATTGGCGGGACCTAAGTTTAGTATAAAGAATTGGTCGGATGGTGAGTTACACATCCATGAGAATCCAATTATCATATGATCAGGCGTGACCAGGATAGATACTCTTCGACCTTCACACTTAATTGTTAATCTTGGGTTCTTGGTCTAAATTCACGAACTTAACTGATGTTTGTGTCTTTCTGACTATTCCGATAGATCCCCGTCAGATGGAAACTACCCTTCGAAGCCTATATCGCTCAACTTACTTACCCTGTTCATCCACCGGTACACCCTTCGCAGCGGATCTGATCATTTCACATCCTGATACCTTGGCTCATGTCCACCTTGCGGAATTGTATGGGATCCCACTTCATATCATATCTGGTAGGTCCAAGGTCAAGTTCAAATCCTCGGACAGGTCTAGCTTCTAGATCTATCATGCTCAGGGAACAGCACACCCTGTTCAATGAGAGATATGGCTAGTTACTGATACGAATGATATCTGATAGATAGACCTATATCACCTACCATCTCATTCCCGCATCATCAGACAACCCTCACCCAATCCAATACCCCGGAGAATCTCTCGAACTATCTATCTTATGCATTATCAGAGAATCTGTAAGTCTATCGGATCGTATCTTTAATAGTATATGATCAGGCAATAGCTGATACACTGAGGTCATTAGGATATGGCGTGAACTAGGCAAATCGATAAACAAGAACTTTCGACAAGTCCCTTTAGGTCTTCAATCACTTGATGAAAGTACTGGTCCGGCGGTTTTGGACAGATTGAAGGTACCAGTAACGTATATATGGGATGGGGAATTGAGGAAGAATGATTGGAAAGGACATATAGGTAAGTTCCCTTCTTGCATCATACTGTCTGTATTTTAGTTCACATACATGCGTTTTCATGCTTGAAGAGAGATACTGTTCACTGATAGCTGTTGTTGTAGATGTTACTGGGTTCGTATATGAGGATGATACTGTGTATCGACCAAGTGACGATTTATTGAGATTTCTCGAAAGGAGTGAATCGGTTATATACGTGAAGTAGGTCCATATATTCCCTGGACGATAGTCATCTTCTTCCTTGCGTCTGATCCGTACAATCCTGTATATGCAGCTTGTACTTGGGTACGATCGATGCAGCTCTCAAAGAGAGTGTAGGTGAGTGCGAATCATCCTTTCTTGGTTAAACATAGGTTGACTGATGATACATCTTCTTCGCAGTGAGCTCTCTAGCTGGGGGCCTAAAGAAGATGGGATATGCTGCGATCCTCACTATCAGAGGGATGGAAAATACCGGACAACTTCCCTCGGATGTATTTGTTCTAGATGGTGAGTTGATACAAATCCTTTCGGCAAGGATCATCAATGCTAATCCGTGATTGGATACAGATCAAGGAGCAGCTTCTTGGCTGTTAAGCGATAACAAAGTATCGGCAATCATCTATGATGGAAGTAAGCGAAAGATTATTGCTTTTAGAGGATAAGAGGGAATTATATTGATCATGTCTGTTTCCTAGGCTCATACATGGCTACTTTGGCTATAAAATACTCCTCCCCTTCAATCGCTATCACCCTCTCTACAGGAGATATGTGAGTATCCCTGGATCCTATGGATGATCAAAAGGGATAATGGGAAGCTTAACAATGGCAACCTTGCTTACCATGCAGGTATTGGCCCGAGCGATTATCCCATCTGGGAGCGTCCCCTCGTCCAATCACTCTATCTCAAGTGACCGTCGAATCCCTCAGTGTGGCGCTCGACGAAGCTTTATCTCCCGAAAGGAAAGTGACAGCTAAACAGCTAGCTGAGAGTGTAAAATCTTCAGATAGGGTGAAAGAAGCTGTTAAATCGATTCATCGTCATTTGCCATTACTCAATATGAGGTGAGTCATTGTCACTATCATTTACTATTTTAATTGTAATTGATGGTCTAATGGCAAAATTTCAGATGTGATATAGCGCCTCAATATAATGCGATATGGTATCATCCCAAATACAATGTCCTCTTATCGTCGGTAGTTGCCGGTGTATTGGTCGAACAAGGTAAATTGGAATTTAAGGAATTACTTTTGAATCGTAAGTACTGTTCTTATCTTGTATAAATAATTGACGGATCCGGCAGACTGATATCAGTGGGATTATATTTGTCTGTCAGGTCCCAAGGAGTATGCTGTTACTCAAGCGGATTCAGATCCGATGATAGGTGGTGTGCAAGCTTTCTTCTTAGCTTTGAGTGAATCGATACAGAATGTAAAACATCTATTTGGAGGTGATGTGAGTGCCACCTTTCTTGAATATTGAAATATCGATTGCGTGTGATTGATAGTATTTCATTTGATGTCTTTAGCCCCCTTCGAGAAAGGTAGACATATCCTCTCAACAAATTTGTAAGTTAATCATCAATCTTAAATTATGTACGGGACAAATCAGGACTTACCTTACCGTAATGGACCATACTGTAGATTCGATATACAACGAATCCCAAACAAAACCAACTACTCAAACCAATTATTGCCCTCAACCGATCACAGACTTCAAATCTGGTATGAAAGAGGCTCGAAGGGAGATGACAGAGGGAGTGAAAGATGGTGTAAAAGGGTTTGTCAATGGTCCTTTGGATCCTCTGAAAAGAGGTGTAAGTGTAATTCATATAGTAATTCGATCATGAATTTGACGGCTGATCTTCGCTGTAGAATCTCATCGGAGGTGTATTTGGATTAGTAGGTGGGAGTGAGTTCATCGTCTTCTCTCTTCTCCATTAGGATCAGTTTGTTTGAAATACCTTGTGTTGAGCTAACTATATGACCAATAGGTATAGGCCTAGTAACTCAACCTCTATCAGGTGCCATTCGTTCAGTAGAATCTACAACTCGAGGAATATCTTCTGAAATTTCCAATCCTAAACCTAAACAACTTGCACCTACTGCTGCTACTTCCCCTGCGGACGTATTGCGCAAACCCCGTATGGAGATTAGTAAGTCCCATGCGAGGTTTATCAGTATACAAAGTAAGAGGGATATCTTAGATAGGTGGAAGGAATGTAAGACTTTCGAGAGCGTTTTGGAGAGAAGGAAGAGGAGAGAAGAGATCTTGAGTGGACGTGGAAGTGGTGGTGGAAGTGGGAGTGGCAGTGGGACTGCATTACCAAGGGATGGGATTGTCATTGAATATACGGGAGATATGTCAAGTGGGAGTGGGGAGCAAGTTGGAGAGAGGAAATGGTGGAAAGGAAAAGGTAGAGCTTGATTGGACTGTGATCGTGTTGTGTCAAGTTGTATTGTGTATGGCCGAATAGATGATAGAGAATGAACAGTACGATTCCTCCACAGCTCAATATGGGATTCACATCGCAGGATCATCATACAGGGAAAGCATACACACAGATTCATTTAGAATTATTAGACACGATTCGTACATGGTGCATGAACACTTTGCCATGGGTCTAATTTGATTCTGGACTATATATGCCTCTCACGATATGCCAAGTTACTGCTGGATCTCAAGATCACCAAAACTCATTGGGAATCCTATCCGAAGCAAGTTAGCTCTGACTGACTCTAATCGCGAAGCTGTACTTCACTTACCCGACAAATCGTGTTGTGCCACCAAACCCACTAAATCATGTCTATTCATACTACATCGAAGTTCCCAAAGACTATCAGCTACGTTCCTCTACGCCAATTGAGGCGAGGATGAGAAGATAAAACTCACTGAATGCAAGCGCTTCTCAGGGCATTCCACAATGCCTCACTTGTAATTCCCTTCGACTTTACTTTACTTCCTTCTTGTCCGAACGAGTATCCCTCAGATGCATCGGAATGCTGTATTCGCAAAGCATCAAGAGCGGACTGGGCAGATAGGGGGTATTGGCCGAGGTTGATATATGATATAGCAAGGTTGAATCTGTAGTGTATGTCATGTAAGCGACACACATTCTGTTGCACAGTTGTTTCCAAAAGAGTGGGCTGAAAACTACTTACAACGCTCTAACAAAGTTCGGATGGAGCTCCAAAGCTTTATGATAATACTGAATCGCTTCGTTGGATCTGCCGCTGTTCGCTAGAGTAGCTCCAAGCCGATTGTACAGCAGCCAATCCTAATGTATCGACATCAGCTTGTTCGTAATCTCCACCTACAAAGTACTCAATTGACATGATAGATATCGTACTCACATCAGGTCGTACAGATAACGCAGCAAGGAAGCAATCTTCTGCTTTTTGGTATTCCTACAATGAATCGACATAAGCTAACTTCCATTTTCATGAGACCTTGAAAAGGGACTCGATAGCTTACCTCTGTGGCATTGAACAAGACCCCTAGAGCAACTTGTACATCCGCATCTACATTCTCGGGATCCTGTCTAGCTACATCGATCAACCTGTCAATCAACCTTGCCCTGTTCCTCAATTTTCCTCCCTCTTGTACATCGAGTCCACTCGTACTGGGACCTGAACCTTCCCCAAGACTAATCCATTTGTCCAACATCGTACAAGCAGCCTCTACCTCACTTTCGTTAGTATAACTAACTGCCAGAGCCAAATATGCAGGTCTATAGTCAGGTTCAAGTTGGATAGTCTTAGACAATGCCAATATAGCAGATTCCTCCCGTTCGTTCTCTTGTTGTTTTAAACCTAGATTGTACCATGCTTCGAAGGATGATGGGGATTTCTGAACGGCAGCTTCGAGCTCGAGTACGCCCTGTTAACGTGTGTGACATGAACAATTAGCACATTTACCTCTGATGCCACCTTCTAATTTCTCAGAAGGGACCTATGAGGATTTTCGGACGGTTGACAAGATTTGAAAGGAACCAGGAAATTGATAACTCACTTTCAACGTTGGTGACTCCTGGGCCATCTCCCAATACGATGCAACCTCGCTAACTCCAAAGTACGGGTTCTTCCTCTGAAATAAATACCTATCAGCTACCCCCATACCTCTCAGTTGCTGTTTCGCAGGTTCGGTTCTTTGGAAATTTTCCCAATCATTCTGTAATTGACCCCAACTTTGTTCGTTTCCTACTCCTTCATTCACCTCGGTTGTAGGTACAGTTTTCATCATCCCATTGTATCCCATGAACACCTCATCGTTGAAATCATCTAAATCCAATCCCTCTTCTTCCCACGAAGCTCCCATTCCAGGTATAGACGTAGTATGTCTCAAAGCTTCTTCCAGGGTCTTAGGTACTCCATTTGTGGATGATAAATCTACGTCAGAATCGAAATGTACACTTTTCCTCGAGGCATTTTCGGATGATCGAATGAGCGCTTCTTGATCTTGGAACGAGCTTTCCCAATTAGTTCGGAGATTTGGTGCTGGTGATGGGGTATCATATCGATCCAACGAAGGTATCGCACCATTTATATAACCCATAGGTGGAGCAGTACTGATATTGTTCTCGTTGTTCTTCATCCTGAGCTTCTGTTCTGGAAATGCCGCATTAAATGAATTCGCCCAATTATACATCGCCCCATCACTCTTGTCATTCTCCAGGATATCTTCTGTACGTTCCATTAACGTATCTCTCTCAACCAAATTCGCTCCTTCTCCTATTTCATCCCTGTACGTCTGTTTACTCTCATCTATCACTACATTCCCATTACCAACTTTCCTAAGTAACGATATGAAATTGCTTTGAGCCAGCTTGGGATTTGCTTTCAGGATGCCATCAGGGCCTTCCAGCTCGTCGACAAACGTCTGAGCCGTCTTAGCTAAGATATCTTGTGATCCGGTCAGCTGTTCGTGGGAGATTGGAGGACCTCGTTTGGCGGGAGCTGATGATGGCCTTGTTACGTGTGGTGGATGATGGTCTTGGAATGGTGCTTGATACGATTGAGTTGATATATTGGGTGCATGATGATGTAGTGGCCTTTTCCAAGGTGCTATAACAGGCTGTGACAGTCTCGTCGATTGCTGACTCGGATTCGTACCACTTTGCGCCTGGGCGTACTCATGACTCCAGCCGTTCGAATGAGCTTGCGTTTGCCGAGGCACTGTCCTCTCTTGCGATCGACTAGGACCAGCTTGAGATTGAGTGTGAACACCAAACGCGTTTGCCCAAGATGAAGCTGGAGGATCGAGGGAGGTTCTCTGAGCAGGAGGGAGGTGTTGACGTAAAGAGGCGATATCGAATGGTGATTGAGCATTTTGAGGGATCTGCGCTGAAGGTGAATATGAGGATGTCTGAGACTTGAAAGGCTATGGATTATGTATCGTAAGCTGTGCTGCTCTTGCAGAGACCAGCGCATGGTGTACTTACCTGCTTCGAAGAGCTCGCTACGTTGGGTGTAGATACCAGTCGATCCTTTTACGCCTTTAGTCAGCTAATTGATCGAAAAGTAGAATCGATAGCGAGCACATACCTGCTGTGTAGACGTATCCCTGTCCAACCTACCGTGTACGTTTTTCAGTACGTTATTTGGGCCGCATTCCACTGCCGCTCCGGATAGGAAAGCAGACATATCTGCTCTTGCTGCGGTAGTATCTCTGCTGATGATGGACAATTGGATTGAAGAAGAAAAGAAAGATCAGTTTAATCAAGTACAACCTAACTCGTATTCATCACCGGGCCAAAGCAAAGCTGGTATAACCGGATGATAGAAAAATGATGACGTGTTTATTTACGTGTTCCGCAAGTGGGAGGATCAGATAAGTTGTATACGTCGAAACATTAGATTACTATGCGTCATGCATCAAGCAGCAATCTCGAAATTTCATTCCATCTCCATCAACTCTGTTCATCATCTCTATCGTCCTGTGTTACCATTGCAGTCCCATCTTTGGTCATACAGACAGGTAGACTATCAGAATCGCTATGTCCAATCTCTTCATACCATCTTTCACCCTCCCGATCGCCCGCTCGACACTCGCAGGCCCCTCGAGACTTCCTCATCGGTGCTTTTCTAACATCCCACCGGTCTCAGGACGGCAGGTAT
Source organism: Kwoniella botswanensis (assembly GCF_036426115.1). Classification (NCBI taxonomy): domain Eukaryota; kingdom Fungi; phylum Basidiomycota; class Tremellomycetes; order Tremellales; family Cryptococcaceae; genus Kwoniella; species Kwoniella botswanensis. The sequence continues at coordinate 13,090,868 of NC_088599.1, read as the reverse complement.
TAGGTCGCATAACGCCGAAAAAGATAGCGGTACCAAGATCAGCAGTTGAGAGTGGGCAGTACTCTGCTCCAGCAGGATATACCAATAGCTCATTGCCTAGAAGATCGATATGGCGTCCGATAGTCGTGAGTGAAAAGACCAGACTGATCGTTCATAACCCAGTAATCGATTAGTAGGCAAGCTAATCATAGGATGTATGCTTAGTTCTGCGGACTGTTAGGAGGTGGTGGATATGCCGCTGCTGCACTGTACACCAACAATGATACGCAGAAATGGGGCGATAAACTCGGTGGCAGCAGTTGGTGGAGAAAGGGTCAGAGTCAACCGAGTGATAGAGAGATACATAGGGCGAAGCAGTTAGAGGGGGCTAGGGTGGGTTATTCTTCAAGCTGATCACACTTGAACTATCCTTAGACGTTGATATTCCTATTCACAGTCCGCACAGAAGACACTCAACAACCTCCCCAACACCTTATCCTTCCTTCCCAACTTCCTGCTCATCCCTGTCCTCCGCACGTACGTCATGGCATCTGAATTCTACCTCAACACGCCATCAGCGCAACTCGCCCCTATGGGTTTGATCTTCGTCATGGGAAATGTATTCGTATGGTGGAAGCTCCGAAGACTTGAACCATTCATGAGGAAATGGTGGTTACATCGACCGATCGTTTTCGGTACGAAGAGGGATGAATGGAGGAATTGCGTTACTATGTTTACTAGCGTTGTGAGTCATTACTCTCATTAAAACAAGGGGATGTATCATGCTGATATGATCGACTCAAACCAGCTATCACATCAATCCCTTCCACATCTCGCATTCAACTCCCTCGCCTTATTCTCCTTCGGTTCCGCAGCATACTCATACATATCCTCATCACCTTCTTTCCCAGCATTATCTTCATCCACGCATACACCTCATTTCCTCGCTTTCCTACTTACCGCTGGACTGTTCTCCTCTCTGGGAAGTCATCTATGGACCAACATATTTAGATACCCTGCATTGATGAAAGCCCTCACCCATCCAGCTAGGATATCCAGTCCGCAAGCATTGATGTCCCATCAAGGGATATTACCTTCTCTAGGTGCCAGTGGAGCTATTTACGCCGCCTTGACGCTCACCGCTTGTGCTTATCCCGATTCAAGCGTGGGGATTATATTTATTCCCTTTGTCAGTGTTCCGATAGGGATGGGTGTGGCGGGAATGGTCACGCTGGATCTCATAGGTTTGATAAGAGGTTGGAGGTGAGTCAGCTTATATGGTCATTAGAGCTCGCCTTCAGCTGACAACTCGGCCGTATCTGTAGATTGTTCGATCACGTGGCGCATCTCTCTGGAGCACTGTTTGGGTTTGTTTACTATAGGGTAGGCAGGGAAGTATGGCAATGGACGAGAGAGAAGTTTGGTGCTGAACATAAGGGATCTGGATTGTTTTGAGGGGGGATCTGTAGATGGGTAGAGGTAGATAAGAGCTACTAGATATGTATTTAAAATATCAGTATATGTATAATGCTCTCAAGGACCATGGGTCGTATAGTCATTGATGCATTTCTCACTCTTGCTCATACAATACTCACTGGGTGGCAAATTGCTGAATCGGAGTGGTGGGCACAGTGGACTGCCTCCACTCTTGACTGTCGTGTTTTCAAACTACCCACTACTTACTTGAACATGACGTTGAGGTGTGGATGAGCATGAAAGGAGTGATATAACTATGTAACCTTTGTTACTACCCATCTGATTGCCTTCTTGTCTATTCCTACTGGAGATATATCAGAAAGACATCTGACTCGACGTACTTTCCCCTTCCCCTTTCCCCTTCGATATCTTATACTTCCCTCTTGTGCCCTGTCGTTCCTCAAAAAATCCTTAGATTCATAGATCCAGAGCAGACATGTAAGTCATTATCTCTACCTGAGTATACCAGCTGACAGCCTTACTGCTCTGATATGTCAAATAGGACTGGTGATCCGAAAAAACCCTTGAACGAATTTCACGAACCACGGAATAATGATGAGGGGTCATCTGATGAAGACAGGTCTGATGGATCTTCTTCCCACTCCTCTTCATTCCATGATACCGTCAGTTTTTGTGGACTTATACCCAGCAACCTCCGAGCTGACCATGTCCTTATATGATAGAACACCAAAGTCCAACCCCCCATGAACACGGAGGACAAGGTGGAAGAGCATACCCCCAATAGTGCTTTAGAGAGGGTATCAAATCTCATTACGTCCGGTCAAGGTGAGTTTAAGCAACTGAAACCCCCCACCCACCCCCCAATTTTTTCGACTCCTTACCTTACAGAGTACTATCAGACGGTACCCGATGTAGGCTAATATGTATTTTGCACGTATCTTATAGCCAAAAATATAATCCTCCTGTTAGGAGCAGGCATATCGACCTCAGCCGAAATCCCAGATTTCCGTTCACCCAAAACGGGTTTATATCACAACTTGCAGAAACTCAACCTACCTTTCCCAGAGGCTGTTTTCGAATTGGGTTTTTTTAGGAAGAGACCTGAACCATTTTGGGAGTTGGCTAAAGAGATTTATCCGGGAAAGTTTCATGTGAGTGAATATATAAAATTGTATATTGTTTTCTCCATCCGACTGATAGGATGGAATATGGTAACGAGAACGTGACTGAACGGCTGTTGGGTTCATTTTGTACTAGCCCACACCGACCCATTACTTCCTGACCCTGCTACATCAACACAAGGTATTGAAAAGAGTATTCACCCAAAACATCGACACGCTCGAGACTCTCGCTGGTCTACCTGAGGAAATGATCGTAGAGGCTCATGGGAGTTTTGCAAGATCGCATTGTTTGGATTGTAGAGCCGAGGTGAATAGGGAAAAAATATTGAGAGCGGGAGTGAGGAGGGGCGAAGTGGTTAGGTGTGATAATTTGGTCAAGAGCAAGGGGAAGAAGGGGAAGGATAAGACTGTTTGTGGAGGATTGGTCAAACCTGTAAGTTTTCCTTATGCCATCAGCGCCAGATATAGCCATACCATCAGATCATACCACGTCGTATCGTGTCGTGTCGTACTGACTTTCGATCATCATCATCAACTTCGGTGGTCATAGGATATCGTATTCTTTGGTGAAAATTTGCCTGATCGATTTTTCAGCCTACTGCCGGTAAGTCCAAAAAATCTTCACATTAGTGCCACCCCATCCCACGACCTACTTTCGCAGAATCAATCTGATGAGAGACATATGTAGGAACTCAAACAATGTGATCTACTATTGGTAATCGGTACATCCCTCCAAGTGCAACCTTTCGCCTCGCTAGTCGACACGGTGCCATCGGATTGTCCGAGATTACTCATAAATCGAGAACCTGTTGGACCATTCGAACGTCTTTCCTCCTCCGGTGCATTACCTGACTCTCTCAAAAAGATGTTAAGTCCCAAGAGCAAGGACGAGAGGGATATGTATTGGGAAGGAGATGCGGATCAGGGGATATACGAATTGGTAGAGCATCTAGGGTGGGGTGAGGAATTCGAAGAAGTTATGAAGAAGGGGAAGAAAGATCTCGAGAAGAGGTATAAAGATGCTGAGAAGCTGGAGGGTAAAGTAGATCAAGATGTGAGAGTTGTTAAAGAGATTGTAGGTGATAGAGATGAGGCGGAGGAGTTGGAGGAAGCTATTAGGAGACAACTGAAATTGTGATGGTGAATACATGGAAAAACAAAGATAAGTAAGAGTAGATCAGGGATTGCTATTGGTGAATAGAAGTTGAATTGACATATGTGCTCAGCGGATGTTGTACCACTTCTTGATTTAGATGTTGTGAAAAATGAACATGTAAATATCATATTATCATATATCATCAGGAGAGTGGGATATTATGAAATCTCCGTAAAAGGGTCGTGAGGGGAAAGAAATAAGATACAACGTCTGCCTAAATCCGTGGATGGTGGGTATATGGTATATATGAATTTACCTTCTTACTGACGACCTTCTCTACTTTCACTCTATCTCTCAATCAAGCTCGTCCGATCGGACTTATCGCCTATTAAGCCAGATAATGATATGATGATGAAACCATTCAACCTGGTCGGAAATATATTCGCTTGTCCGTCCTCAACCTACCCTACAGTACCACACATTTCTTTCCCCTCCCTTTACCTCTCCCACCTTTCTTCAAACTCTCTTTAATCGCATTGTCAAATACCTCTTTAACGCCCCAACCCTCTTTCGCCGAACATTCCAAATACCTCTTTGCTCCTATTTCCTTCGACACCTTCTCGCCCTCAATCGAAGTTATGGGCTTAGTACCCTGTGCTGCCATCAGCGATTGAGTCTGGGGATCAGATCGGAGGTCGGTCTTGGTGCAGATCAGGAGGATAGGGACGGATTCGCAGAAATGGGCCATTTCGGGGAACCACTATGGAGATAAGAAGACAGGTCAGCTTGTATTACGAGTACAAGTCACATTCTAACATCCGACGAAGTGTGTATAATCATTCTATACCATCCGATCAACTTAGTGTTGAAGGACTGTGGTATTGGAATACGGGCAGAAAGATACCTCGCGTTTTTGATTTCTTCTTGATGACGGAAGAAAAAGAGATATATGAATTACCCACCTTATCCTGCACATTCAACAAACTAGGTCTATGGTTACAAGCGAACACAATCAAGATGACATCCGTATCGTTATAACTCAGTGGTCTCAGTCTATCGAAATCTTCCTGTCCTGCTGTATCCCATAATGCCAGTTCGATTATTTTCGTTGGGTCGTTGGGAGAAGGGATCATCGTTATCAGGTTTTCAAAGACTGTTGGGACGTATTCCTAAGATATACAGGCAGTATCAGCTATGTCTCTTGTTCTTTCTGGTCAACTAGAGGTGTTTCATTTCAAGCAAGGATATGCTCACTTCGGGGAATCGGTTCTCCGCATATACCGTTAACAAACATGTTTTACCGCATCCTATGAATATCCACTTAACTTCAGCTGTTTGCTCAAGGATGAGAACTCCATTTACAGAACCCACCTCCATCGCCTACAACCACTAGTTTCCTCTTTATATCTGGTCTTCTCGTAGGTGCGTTGCTCTCGTTATAGGTCTGTGCGGTGGGTTGTACATAGTCAGTCGGCTGTTGATTCCCTAACTTCAGTCAGAGTAAAGAGACACTCACCGACATGGTCTACTCTCTCAATTGAGGTGCACTAGTATCTGATAAGATGGTGGGGATGGAATCGAAGACTGGGATGATGCTTTAGATTGTAAATAGTAGATTTGGCATTCATGTTTTCGTTTCACCTGTCATCTTGTTCATTGAAAAGAGCAAACGCGTAGAGATCAAAGCGCGGAATATCAACACCTCAGCACACGTGTCATTATTAATGCTCAGCGGGAGTATCACTATCACCCCCATATGTACCAAACTATCGCCATGATCCTCCACAATCCCTCTCTGTTTAGAGAGATATAAATTTCACTTTGACCGAGATTGACTGTTTGAATTTCTCTCTTCTACCTCACATTCACTCAATATAGCTAGCCTTCGAGGCAAAGCTCACCCATAAACACTCCTGAAATGGTGATATCTTGATACCCTTGCCTCAGAGACGATGTTACTATCACCTCGTCCTGCTCACCTTACCAATACCTTGGATAACCCTACCCTACCTATTCCTATCGTTTCACCTGTCAAAGGCAAATCAAAGGCTTCTTCACCTCAATACGATCCTCAATCAGAATCCGATGATGAAGAGGAGGTAAAACCAAAGATCTCCAGATCCAACTCACGCTCGAGATCTACCTCTTTACCTGCTTGTAGGATTGAACGAAAGTTTAAATGCCTTCATCCAGGTTGCGATAAAGCGTATTTCAAACCTTCTCGATTGGCTGAACACGAACTGTGTCATACCGGAGAGGTGAGTCAGCTAATTGTTCACCTCCAGAGTAAGCCGCATAGCTGACTCAATCTAATCGTAGCGACCCCACAAATGCCCTAATTGCGGTCAATCGTACCTTCGAGCATCCCACTTGCACGCTCATATGCGGACTCACCTCTCTCCGGATGCGAAGCCATTCAGATGCGAGCGAGAAGGTTGCGACAAAATATTTTGGACCGCTACTCACCTAAAAAGACATCATGATGTACATGATAAAGCGGAAGTCTACGCTGTGAGTCAACCATTGATCACTTAATTGAACCAAGCTGACATCTTCGGTGATCAGTGTGACCAGTGCGACGAAACTTTTGTCAAGGCTCATCTTCTTCGAGATCATGTCACCGTCACGCACATGCCAGAGGGTGCAAAGCCCTACCCTTGTTCTCATGAAGGTTGTGCTCAAAGTTTCAAAATGAAAGCTCATCTCAAGGCACATGAGAAAACACATGATCGTGAGTTTAGCTTCCTTCCGATAGTCATCCTCACGATGTAAGCTAACGAGGTTTATAGCAAATCGATATACATGCTCGCATCCATCTCACGGAGATGAATTCCCCTCTTTTCCCGTATGGTCTGCCCTTCAAACTCACATTCACACTGCCCATCCCCCCGTATGCCCACATGCGGAATGTAATGGCCGTGTGTTCAAAAATGCCGGACGATTGAAGGATCACCTGAAAGTGCATGCCGAACAGGCAGTCGACAAAGCTGCTCTAGCGGCTAAACAGCCCGAAGGTGAAATTCCCCAGATCATCGCTGATGGTTTATCGAGAAGAGCCAAGCGGAGGAGGATCAGTGAGATCAATGCTACGGAAGATGGTGGGTCGAGTCCGAAGTTGAGAAGAGTCTTGTCTGGAGAAGCCGGTAAAGATTGGTGGTGCGATGAGGAAGGATGTGATAAGAGGTTCAAATCGGTGAGTAAGGATTCTACCACTTGACGTTCCTCCTTCTTCCCATACAACACCCAATTCTACTCATCTCTATCCCCCCGCGCAAATGATTATAATCTGAAGTCGCGATCGATCATTCCGGCATTTTTGTCAGACGGAAAGTCCCTCGGGACAATCGTGTTTGACAGAGATGTTTTCGGATGATCACAATATGTGCTATTGACTTCATGCACCACCCTCTGATGCGCTCAACTCTCCCCTCCATTTTTCGACTATGAATGAATGCAAAGATGGGAGCTGATATTTTGCCTCTTGGCGAAAACAGAAATTTGCACTTGAAGCACACCGAAAAGCCATTCATCTATCGCTCCGACCCCACATCTGTCCTTTTGATGAATGTGGAAAATCGTATCCTCACAAGGCGAATCTCACTAGACATATCGCCTCTCATTCGAGACCTATCACTCCGTCGGGTACTACCAACAAAGATGACGCTGTTGCGAATAGTAATGGTCTGGTTGGGAAAGTCAAAGAAGTTAGGAGGTTCGGTTGTCCCGCTCATGCTTTTGCCAAATTCGCTGGACTCTCCACCACCACTGGTGATATCGACATCGCTACTGGTATCGACCTCAGTGCCAATAAGATAGGAAGAGACGATGAAGAGTATATCCCTTCGATGAACGATGGTAGATGTTTGATGAGGTTCTGGAGGGTATACGATATAAGACGACACCTCAAAGCTGAGCATGGAATAGAGTTGGAGGATATGGAAACGAGGAGGTTGTTGTTATTTGATGGACAAACTGGGGAATAGCTTAGCTCTGCTTCGGTCGCTGGTTATAATGATATTTAATGAACCTACGAAATTGTATCTGACGATCTTCAATTGTTGTTGGATTTGTATATAAATTGTATAGATTGTTTGGCTTACAATGCATCATATCAGCTATGACCGCCTTTGTGCCAGCTTGTATCAGACTTATGTTGGGGTCCGCGATGTTGGGGGTGTTGGTGAGTGCAGCAAGAGAGTTAATATTGGTTGGAGTTTTACGGACATTGGTAGGTTAGGGGGAGAAGGGGATCAGATGTTGTTTAGAGGGCATCAGTGGTCGAGTTTGTAATTCAAGGGGAATCATACATCTAGGAAAAATGGCTACAAGTGAAGTTCGTTTATGAATACAGTACAAGTACAATATAAGAAGTGTCCACCTCTCACAACATCTTTGATGAGAGCAATTCTCCATCAATCTATAAAAAGATGTCGAGCTCAAACCCCTTAACTCCCAAAGCGATCCTACCATACTCTCTCCGAGTGATTTTCATAACTCTTCTCCATATTCTCATACTTCATCAAAGCCTTATCTATCCACATCTTCGTGCCGTTCTTCATCTTGTCGTCGAACTCCACCTCTTTTACATCCCTGAACCAACGCATCTTCAGTACCTGATCCGCGCCGATCCTCCTCTCCGGATCCAGCTTCAATAGCCCCTCTATTACCTTCAATATATCTATCCGATCCTCCTCGGAAAGATGAAGAAGTAAAGGTAAATGATCATGTATTGGTCTAGGGGTAGAATTGGGAAAATCGATCTTGTCAGAATCGGGAAGAGTTGTGAATCCCTATATCACAATGACGAATCAGTAATCTTAAAGTATATTTGAAGGTTATGATTGTAATGTTGGGAAGAGGTCACTTACTAGCCAATTTTCTGGAGATGGTTTACCAAGTACTTTAAATATACTTGAAGCTAATCCCAGTGAACCGTAGGTAGAGTCGAAGAGGGGCTGTCTAGTTTGTATCAAGGAGGAAGGTTCGTTGTCTAGTGGATCCATCTGATCTTCGTCCAAAGAGTCAGAAGAGTCAAAATTGGATAAGGAAGAGGAGGTATCTGATGAGGGTGAATCTAAAGCAGAACCATAAGGTCTGAAAAATTGAGCTATTATACAACCGACTGACCATAGGTCGACTTTGAGCGGGTCGTACGATCGAGGTGAAAATAAAAGTTCAGGTGCGCGATATGATCTGTCCTTGAGTAGATCAGTTTCTATCTTGGGGGATACTCTCCAACGAGACACAAGGGAGAATGGGGGAAAATCAAATCTCACCCCGTTCCTACCTCACAGCACATATTCTGATCGTCCTCTTTCCATGTACCCTCATCCTCCTCCCATTCATTATTCTTCACCCCTCCCTCTCTGTTCGCCTCCATTCCGTCTCCTCCATGCATCTTAACACCTGCCAGAGATGAGTACCTTGTTTCATTAGATTTTGGGCAATAGGCAATTCCAAAATCGATTAATTTCATTCTCCCCTGCTTATCAAACATAACATTCGAAGGATTCAAATCCCTATGAGCGATAGGTGGATTCATTGAATGAAGGTATAAAATAGCATTTAAGAGTTGATACGAAATGATCTTCGGTATATCGACGTCGGTAGGTGGGAAAGATGGATCTTGTAATAGATCCGAGAGGGACATGGGGTATAGAGGCAGGGTCAAGCGATGCTGGAGGGTCTCTTCATCGAATGTATAATTTAGAAGGGTGATTATCTATGGAAAGGTTGAGATTAACAGCTCATCCTTCGATCTGGACCTAGATGTGAAAGACGTCCATTTTAAGAGGTACTTACATTGGGATGATCTATCTGCCTTAGGAGTGCAACTTCCCCGTGGATATTATGAGGTTCATTACCTCTTACATATCCATCTCGAGGGGCATAGACGATTTTAAGTGCTTTCCAGCCTCTCAATCCATCAGCATGGCCGTATTTAACTTTGCGTTCATCTTTCGATACCGCATTGTTCGAAGATACTTCACTGCTTGAGGTTCCATGATCACAAAGGCCGTCTTGTTCTTGAATTCTGACAGCGAATATGTCTCCTTGACGTCCTGTGAAACGCAGATCAGTTGGGATGCTTTAAAAACCGGAAGGAAGAAAAAGCAGACTTGACTTACCTTGAGCAATAGGCATCATTATTGAGCAGATGCAAGAGCAGGGGGGAACGCTTTCGTCCCTCCTACGATTCTATATGGATGAGCTTGCCATTTCGTTTCTAGTAGTACGTTTCTGAATTGTGACGGAGGTATGGAGTCAGAGTGTTTCAAAGAGAAAATGAATGCATAAGGGCATAAGCTCTCATTCTACGAGTGTCTAGTTATCACTCGTATTACCGTCGAAAGTGGAGGTGGTCCATTCAAAACAACATACAATGGCATCGAATGGTTTTTGGATATCTCATCAAGGTCTCTAGATCATGTATGGATGCATCTAGCGATATGATTATGATATGCACCGATCTACTCCTATCTACCTGATCCACAAAGTAAATCATCTACTGTCCGGTGGCTTTTCCCCTCCCCCAACTTCCAAACCTCCCAATCGATCCCGGATTACTGCTATTGGCGTTACTACCGCCCATCAAACTCATAGGTCTCAATCCCTTCGTACCATTCTCATCTTTACTACTACTCGTCGGACCAGCAGATTGCGTAGACGAAGTCGGAGCTGAAGCAGCACCGGCCTGTCCACCTCTCAAAGTATTTATCCTAGATCCAAAGAAACTTCCTATCCCGCTTCCAATCCCTCCTAGTGTCGCTTTGATATCTTCCATCTGTTTTCCAGCGTTCGGTGGGGTAGACGCCGTCGGAGTTGTAGAAGTGCCTCTATTGGTCTTCTGCGCCTGAGCTTCTTCACGCTGCTGTAGTCGAGTGTTGACCTCTGACCGAACACCGTCAAACGCCTTGAACAGTGATGAAGAGCCCGCTGCGAATGCAGAGGAGAGGGCGTCTCGGGTAGGACCGAGTTGTTGGTCCAGGTGGAGATCGTGGAGACCCTCTATAAGAGAGTGTCAGCATGAGATCTCGTATAGGATTGGAGCCAGCGATATGCTGAGTCAATGGGGGAATAGCTGATACGCCGAATGCAGCAGGAGTACGGATGTGGGAGTACTAGACTGGTAGACTATTCACTCACCAGCCAACCTCAATCCCAAATCCGATACAGCATTTACCTTCCCTCCGCATGGATGCCTACGAAAGGTGAATAAGACGGTCAACTTTCTAGCTTCGTTCTCAGGGCGATAGAGTCGTTCAAAGCTAAAATCACATCACCCACCTAGGCTCACAGATATCGAACAGCGCAGGATCCGTACATCCATTCCAAATATCATACACTGGGGTACTCTTGAACGAGGCTATCCAATGTTCAGAGAATGGCGAGAGGATCGGCCCATCTCCAGCTGGATCGTTGCCTTCTGTTAGCGGTGTTTAGCGTGGTCATGCGATATCAGCGAAGATGGTCACTTACCCACTCCCACTATCGATATATCCTGTCTTTTAGCCTTCGTCAAGAACTCTGCGTATTTGATCGAAGACAGTGCTCCGCAAATATATTGTTCAAATCGTGATCGCAGATCATCATCACTTCCTTTAAATCTGACAACAAGGCTCAGTGTCAGCGTTGATCAATTGCGTATAACGTATACTCACCCTGGACGTTCTCCTTCCGGCTAAGAGCAACACTCCGATCAGCTTGGAACGATCAACGAGAACATGGGTCATAGCGATACACTTACCAAACTCCAAGACTCTTCTACTGTCCTGACCACATCATCCATCCATTTCCTATCTGCTGGAGTGAGCGTTACTAGTCTTTCGATCTTCGGATCGGTAAATTCAAATGTATTCGTGTCGATCTATACTTGTCACCATATGATCAGCTCAAACCCTGACGTTTGTACACGAGCGCGGACCCACGTTAACCAATAGATCATATTTACAATCCTTCTGCTGAGTGACAATCTGGTTTGTCGTTCCAACCAGCCACGATCTGGCTTGTAACATGTGTATCTGCTGTAATGGCATGTATGGCTGGAAAAATGAATCTTTGCTGAACACCTGAAGAGCTGTGGTCCTGTCAGCTAGAAGATCTGAATGCAGAAGCACAGCATGACCTACGCAATCCCATATATCTGAGTAAACTCGATCTGTCGCTTGTCCTCAATGACGTTGGCCGCACTTTCGTCTTCTTAGCGTCCAAATCGGGCGATCCAGAGTCTTTCAGACTCATCAGGAGGCCTGAATAGTGGGTCAGCTGTGCATGGCAATCCCGAGCCATATCTAGGCTTACCTGGTATCAGAGAGACCAAAGAGTATTGGTATGTACATAGCTTCTCTACGGGGTAGCCATATAGCATTACCTGATAAGTCATGCTGTCAGCTACAGCCACGCTTTACAAAGACATCTACTCACCCTTTTTTGGAGCATAAGCAATTTCAGTAATACCAAAGTACGATGTCTGAATTTATGTACCAGTTCTCTGAGACTTGTGCCTATCATGGAGGATGAGCTGGGCTGTTTCGATACGAACTGAGGATTTAGCTCACCGATATATATAGCCCCTTCGTTGCTTTTCCCTTCCAAGCTTGATTCGAGCGACGTATAGAAATCCTCCAGTATCTCAGTTTGTGTGAAGTCGCTAAGGCATGTCATGTCAGTCTAACCTTTCAATGTTTTCTGCATCATGTCACCTCACCGTTGTGCAAAGTATGCTCTGGTCACTACTCCGAGTTTATCGCTAAATCATCACATCAGTTCCATTCTTCATTCACTTCTGTACGATATCCTACCCACCGTATCGGTCCCTATAAAATCGGTGTAAGCTGAAACTCTATTCGTTTGAGAGAGACGTGAGCATACAAATACAGGTTGACTAGCAATAACCACTACAGCTTTCTGGACCATACTTCTCGTCACGTCACTTGGACGTCTCGTCAATTCTGAAGATGCCAATTGTCGATTGCACCTAATATCACCTACGTCAGCTACAATAGATGGAGTAAGTGTCGGTACATACGATATACCGAATAACGTCTGTGAGGATGGTACGTCCGTCGGTACTTGACCTCCTGAGGGGGTGTATGTGCAGTGCTACGATTCTACAAGTTAGAGTAGTCCGAATGCTGTGAAGGGCGGGTGGTACATACGAAATACGAATAATCCTCCTCACTCTAATGCAGTACTTGTCAGCTATTTGTCTTCTCGAGATCAAGAGAGCTCACTAAATGCGCTCCGTCAGGTAAAGCCAAGAAAGGTAAGAGTCTCATCCAATCTTCATCATCTTGAATGGCAAGTTGTAATGAAGGTGGATATGCGAACTCGACCGTTGGGCCGATCTATCCAAGTCATCAAGAAGTATCAGCTATCCGCTCATCCGGGAAGTACGAGAAAGAGGTTGACACACAAGATGATTGAAGTCCACCACTGCTACCCCCAACACTAGCGGTGTCGGTCCTCCTCCAGAAGTCAACAACGTACTAATCGTGGTACTGCTCATCGCACTAGACTTGGTGGACAGAGGTGGTCGAGAAGAGCTGGCTATAGATGGTGATGCGTAGCTTAATGACGATGATGACGATTCTCTCCACGATTGATCTTTACCTGAGTCGGGGTTTGGCGAAGGGGCATCTAAATCTACGTTATCTAGTAATTCCTCTCCATCGTCGTCCTTGTCTTTCGGCGCAGCTGAGAAGTCGAACAAAGGGGAGTCGGCACGCTTCTCTGTGGGCGAGTAGGGAGATGTCATGATGTGTTGGTGTATCGTGTAAGAGATGAAAGTGAAGAATGATGCAAGGGTGGTTTTGATATCTAATTGTTTTAATGATTTTTATTGACGCGTAGTGAAATGACGCACTGACCTCGTCGGTTTTTCCTCTTTTTGTGCGATATACGACGGACATCTCTGACGTACAGCACACAACATGCTAGCATCCACAAACAGCGAGATTGCACTTGGATAAGTACAAGATGCAGCCATACCAGAGCAGTGTGAATGCATAATATATCAACTACCTATACAGACCCAGGTGGAGGCGGAGGAGCCACCGTCTCACCTTCTTTAACCGTCTTCGTCGCCTCCTTCGATATCGGATTGGACGTCTCTATCGTACTAGCAGGGGTAGGGATGGGAGCTTCAGGTGTAGATGGAGGTGGTGGTGCTTCGGCTTCTCGTTCAGCTTTTATCCTCTCCAAAGCTCGGAATACTTTAGACTGTAGGTAATGTGAATGCGTGGGTGTTCTGGACGATTTCTTAGCTGAAGATGAGGGAGTGGTGTGAGTCTCGGGTTTGACGGTGGGGGGACCGTTCGCAGTGAATATAGAGTCGTAGTGCTAAATCAACCAGCATTAGCTATACCGTTCAAGTATGAAGTATGGTGAGCGGTGGGATATCTTCTGAAAATCTTTCGCCTAGTATACAGCCTTGGTGTGATATAGAAAAGCATGACTCACCTTCTGGATCACCTCCATCGGATCATCCTTCTTCACATTCAGGATCAGATGAGCCTCGTCCAAACTCATATTCAGCTGACTCGTTATCTTATTTTTCGACGATCCAGTTCCGACAGGTCCGGAGTCAGGTGCTCCCTCGGGCTTGTGCTTGAAGTCTATGCACGAATATGAACAGTCAGTACTACATCCCACAAATAACATGAAGTGCATAGCCAGGGAGATACAGGCGAATACAGGAAGATGGATGAGATCATATCAGTCTGATAAACTTCTACTCACTCCTCACAGCCTGCTGGCCCGCTGCCGCCGTAGCTTTTCCCAACACCCTTATACCCGTCACCACCAGTTCGGCAATCACTCGAGGAGCGGACTATGTGATCGCACGAAGTGAGCTTGTATGTTACGTGAGGAGATAGATAGGTACTTACCATTTCTGAGGAAGAGGTAAGATTCGGGGAAAAGAGTCGATTGTTCGATCGAATTGGATAATCTAGATTTGATCTTGATGGGTATCGCAAGAATCGTAGCTGATGACTTTCTCTGTCGCTTTGAGAATGAACGAGAGACCAGATGTGTAGCTTGGATATACCAGTATTTCAATTCAGTATGAAAATAAAAGTCAGAACAAACCATCCATTCTCCTTTGCCGAAATCTCGTCTCGAAATATCCAAATCTCGCTAAGTGGGTAGCAGGAATAAACCTTTTGGCGGGGTGTATGGCATCTTCATATCGATAACAATGTTAAGTCTATCATTCATTTTCTTCTCATCTTGGATGTTTATGTCAATCACAATCACACTCTCATTTCTCCAGCTAATGTTCACCCGAATCGTATACTTGGAATGCATGAAATGGTATAGCTATATACATATATATCCTGTGATCTGTAGTTACCATTGCAGCGGGTGCCACCTATGACGACAACATGTAACCTAACGACCAACCCGAGCACATACCTCGCACTAAACATTTAACCCATCCCACTTGACATTCCTTACTTTCTATTTCACACATCACCATGACCCAATATGAGCTCGTCAATGGAGGACTACGAAATAACCAAGGTGACTGTGGTGTATCGAAGCTTGACGTTCAGTCGCTCACGTGGGAAGTAGTCCGTCTATCAACGATTAAAAGGTGATTTAAGGGAATGTCAGTTGAAAGAGGGGGATGCAAAGTTCAAAGGTGAGTAACAGTATATCTCATAACAGCCCAGACAGAGATTCACGTCCATCTCCACGAAGCATCTACAAGTGGTGCTGACTCTACCGTAGAAATCGACACCTTCATTCAAGGCTTCTTCGGACCCATGACAATCGCCCCTCCACCATACCATCTCGAAGGATCTCCCAAAACCATCTCAGATCTCTACAAACCCTCTACACCCTCGTTATCAGGATGCAACTACATCTTCCTACTAGGTATGGACTGTTCCGCGAGAAGGGATTTCTTCCCAGACGAAGTATACAAAAAGATTACAGAGATATTGGACAGCTGGATCAAAGTGATGAAGTTTATTCAGATCAAAAAGAACAGAACGGTTGAGGATGTCTTAAGTCAAGAGGATTGGTTGATGGTCGTTCATACGTTGAGGAATTCATTTGCTGAGAAATATAATTTAACGGATGATACCAAGTGAGTACTAGTTATGGATGAACAGGATAAATGCATAAGTTTGAAAATGGTTATACTGGTATAAAATGCGATCGTTCTTCACGAGTGCAACCCAATAAATGTTTGAGTGATAATGACATACTAATGAGGATGGTAATTGATGTAAGAGATATAAGCTATAGTCATGAATGAATGGAAATATGAGATGACGGTAGGAATATTTTGACATCGCTCGAGCGGGGGGATTGAGTATAGTGGATGAATAGTAGATAGGAAAAGATATCACCAATGAGAGGTGTCTGACCTGGAAGAGCAACTTTGAGAGCTCTGGGTGATATGTCAACAAACAGTATCGGAGGTCGGAATTGTGAGGTAAGTACTCGCCAAGTATCATGTCCATCGATCTTCGTCAGAACTCCCTTCGTCAAGATAGTCGACATCGTCAGGATTCTCTGTGGTCGCATTCGAGATGATGTCCTGGTTCTCCTCTTCACCATCTTCAGCGGCATCGTTCAGCGATTCTTGATTCTGACTATCAGCTTGATCCAGATCATCATTCGCACGACCACCCTGCAAATGCTCTTCTCCAGCTGCTCTTATTCTTCGTCGGCTCGTAGGATTAGGATTGAAGTACACTTCAACAAATCCGTTGTTCAACAAGTTTGCCTCGTCGAAGTATTCTTCATTCGTACAACTTTCCATCCATCGCATCGTCTCTTCTAAACATCTATTCTCACCTGGTACGACGTTTGGAGGTCCTCCTCCCCAGAACACCTTCTTCGCATTAATCCTCCCGTCCTTCACCTTCTTGGTGCTCTTGAGCATCTTCCATAAGTTGCGTTGAGGCGATCCAATGTCATCTTCGTATAGAACTTCGCCTCGAGCTTGATATGTATTTGAGCTGGAAGGATCATATAAAACTATCTGTTTACCCTGGTCCAGATCGACGATCGCGATTCCCCAAGCATGAGCCGTTTCATGACCTTTTTGATAATCTATGAAAATACCCATTCTAATCTTCTTCTCACCCTTCTCCCATCGGATCATAGCCGTTGAGGTGAATGAGAATCTATCATCACCAGTTTTGACGGGTTTCCCTCGATCGTGACGGAGACGGCGCTTGGGTGCTTTCAACGCGGTCATGGGATAAGGGAACAGACTGACATGAGGCATCTTGGCCATCAGACGGACTAATCGAGAAGCGACATCTTCGTACCTACTGCCAGAGTGCAGGCTGGTGTGATCGTCATCGGCTAGAGCTTTAGGTATAGCTAATGAGTACTCGGGTGGTGCTGGAGAGGAACAACCAGGGAAGGTGTAGGGTACCAGGTATCTAAAAGCGCCAAGGATGAGGTGTATGAGTCTGTAGTCCGACCTCGAAGCGTATTCAGGAAGAAAAGCACACTCACCCTGGTGTATTCGCCGCTGCTTCTTTCCGCTTATTCACCCCCTTCTTCTTTTTGACGGGTACCGCTGCACCATTCTCAAGTCCTACATTCCCAGTTGCCAGCTGACCACGTGTTCGTACCATCTTCCTTTGATCACGTCTGAATAGAAGTGTGAGTGGGAGGGATGGGGGGAAGAGTATGAGCGACTGAGACGAGTGAATCGATATGCGCTGAGGAGGAAGGTCACTTGCTCTGCGAAGATGATGAAAGCATCTCTGAGATAGAGATGGTCGGGTCGGTGGGGTGACTTCATGAGGGTTTATGCCAATGAGCAGTGCGCCTGTATACGTGTCTTTCGTAAGATTTGGTGTGGTCCGTGCAACATGTTATACACATACTGTACACATACACTCACTTGCATGATTTAGGGGGTAAAGACTGTCTTTTCCTTTTTCCTCTTCACACGCACCTCTACTGCAAACAGTCCATCTTATCAACACAGCCAAGTCTCTGCCCAGAAACGTAGGTGCAAAGATTTCGAGCAGCATCGACAGTTGCTGACCCCAGTATCAACCTTCAAAGATTAGATAACACTTGCGGCCCATGCCGAATCCTTGTCAATCTCACCCCTCTAGGATTGTGGTCAACCATACACCCCCCACTCTCTCATCCCCTTCCTCCGAAGCTTCGTCCTGCAAGAGACCTAGACTCAACGTCAGCACGGATGCAGAATCATCAAAATCAGGTGGTCGGAGGAATCGAACAGGTAACACTCCTGTTACCGACAATACCATCACAGAGAATCATACGGGACATAGAGAAAGTGAGAACGAGGATGACGACTGGGTGGATTGGGATATCTTCAGTGGAAGTGATAAGAGTTGGGAGGATACGGGCGGTCTAGATATAGAGAGAACGGGACACGCCAATAGTGGTGATAGCATCGATGAAGAGCGTACCGAGGAATATGAAGTTAGAGCTAGAGAGAAAGGAAGGAAAGAGATGGAAATGATCGAAGTGATCACGAGCAAACAACAAAGAACAGTCAATCATGTTGACGACGAAGAAGGGAATGATGAACGTAGGCCGAAGAGTGATCCCTTCAAGGATGGAAATCACGGGAAGAATAGAACTAGCACGAAGAAACCTGTAGGTACGTTATGTATGCCAGTCTGCATGTTGAAAAGGTAGCTCAGGACTAATTGCATGTTGTATCCATATAGGACGTGCTTATCCTCGACCCCTTCCAGCTGCTGTCATCGAAGCTAGAAAACGCTATGCAGAGCTAATGAAGGAAAAAAAGGAGCGGGCGAAGAAGAATTAGGCTGTAAAGCATCTATTCGCATTTTATGACTGTGCTTCAACCTTTATATCTTTATCATACCTATGAGCGATAAAAAAGGAGTGAATGTTATGTGTGTACAGAGTAAATGCATAAGTTTTATATGTTCAGTCAAATATGATAGATGCTCCGTCGTTCACGAGGTTGACCAAAATTTCTCATTCTACAAATAAGGATTTCGTGATATAGTGTATTTACATCGCATCCTCCTTCCTGAACGTTGCTTTGCTATTAGTCCAATGTCATACCCGATATCTATTCACCCTCCCCAAGTTCTAAGCTATTCTTACCTTCTTATGGTGTTCCAAGATCAACTCATCTATTCATTCATGATTATGTATATCCACAACTGGGTGCCATTGTCGCTGTGTTCGAAGATCAGTTTGATGATATATGCACAGTAAAGAGTTGATATGATTGTTCGAGAGATTTTGACTTGTAGGTAATGGGAGAGAATTGTATATAACGTCATGGCGGATCTTGAGACTTCGAAAATACTGCATCCCGTTCTTATTCAGGAGGTTCAATGTACCTATTCGCCATACGAGCGAAGGCAGCATCGACTCCGATCATCGAACTTTGAGCAGCTTGGAGGAGATAGTCGGGGTTGAGAATAACGTCGACGAGATCCTTCGGTGGTGCAGAGTCATTGAAAGGACCAGTACGTCCCTCTTTGACATCCACATGAAGCGCGAACTGTCTGAGGAGTTTGTCGATACTGCGACAACCGGTGCATTCTTTGTTAAGCCACCTGTATGGTGAGCAGAACAATCGTTAACCCTACTGTATTATGGATGTGATATAAGATGATCATGAATTCCTATGAAGGTGGACTTACGAACAGTACTCCTCAGCCTTCGCAATGTCCATATCCTTAAGCTCGATCATCAATGGCATATCTTCAGCTTCATTATCTTGGAGAAAACCACTATGACACATACCTAGCGTTAGCCAGTAGCAATAGGGAGACAAAGGGAGCTAGTGGTACTTACGATTTGAGAGCTATAAGTCGAAAGGTACGATTATCGGCAGAGATTGATTCGATTTTGAACCATTTCTGGACCATAAGATTCTGTTGAGCGACGGTTTCTTTGGTTGGGTCAAGAAAGGGTCTACCTGCTGAATCCAGTTCCTGTCCTTCCAGAGTAGCAGATCCTCCGTAGATCTCCAACAAGCTTCTACGTTTATCCTCTTGTTCGGCGGAAGTCATGGCCATATCTTGCTCCATTGCTTTCCACCTCATGCTTCTAAGCCAAGAGTCAACTTTGGCAACTTCTCCTGACCTGAGGCTCCTATCAAGTGTAGGCGTAGTCATCTTGTCGATGACAGGAGTATCAGGTCGTGCAGGGCTTTCGGCAGTTTTTTCCGAGCTGATCACCATGATTGACGGACGTTTGATCCAGTTGATTGATTGAATGAGCGAGCGAGATTCGGGATTATGTGAATGCCGTGGAACAACAGATGGGTGGACGCTTTGGGATAGTAGGTAAGAGATGAGGACTTGTTGTAGGTGCGGAAGTTTCGAAACGGAATGAGAAGGTGTGGAAGATGACTGAGAAAGTCTCGACTGAAAGGACATTGACACTTTGTGACTATATATATATGTTATGGCTCACACGCTGTGTTCCCTTTCCCATTTCCTCCTCATCATCATCATTATCATCGAAAGGAGGGGTTCGGATCACTGAGGTGGAATCAGCAAGTAGAGATCTCCTGTTTTGACTCATCTCCTGATCAATCATTGAATCAGTTTCACTCCCGCACATACCGCCTTGCTTGGCAAAGGACCTATCCTCATCCGTATCTTTCGAATAGCTCATTGTGACCCTCAGCCAATCAATCAATCGATCCATCGAACGTCGCTCAAGATCGAGAAGATGAGTGCTCGGATCGCGAAGAGGGAAGTAACTGAGTTTACCCTTTCTCTAATTGATCCGCGCTGAGTCAAATTCAGACAGTGCTAAACGACGAAAGGAGGGCAAGAGTATCGATTGATCAGAATAAAAACCGCAAGAGCAGTATGGGTCTTGCTGTGGTTGTACTCACAAGTCGCTTCGCTAACACCCAATTTCACATATTCAAGGCCCTTCAATCTAACAACCTTTTCACAGCTTACCTATAATCACCATGTCCTTACCTTGGCATAAGATTATCTCAGAGAGTCTAGGCTGAAAGCATAGTGCTGTGTGGTAGGTTATGGTGTGCATAACAAATAGTCACTAGATGTACCACTGTGTACATACAGTATGCATGCAGAGTTGTTGAAATCCCATCTCAGGTATAGATCTTTCCCTCAACAAGAACGGGAACCAGACGTTCGGATGCAATTTAATTCCGAGCCTCTACCATTCTGAGTAAAGAGATTTAGATTCCAAGGATGATTATTGGGGGTTGTGGGTAAGTGCGTATTCTTAACAAGACTAGTACATCACCTCCCTTCGTGTTGAATGCATGTAAAATGCGTTGCAAGATACACTAACTGAGTGCTTTTGAGATCATTTGCGATGCGATCGGGGTCAGAATGCATACATATATAAGCTGCGTTCGTCACTTTGAAGAGATCTTCTTTCCTTCATCTCCTCACTGCTCTTCTTCCCTTTCTTCCCCTTTATATAAAGACTGCGACGCTCGCCCAAATGATCGTTGATATGGTCGTTGGGCTCATCAAGTCGTCGCAGAATCACAGAAGTGGTCTTACCGATCACATCGAAATCAATACTCGGTCATCCTATCCTGGTGGAGCAAAGAAAACATTCATTGGTGCACAAGGAAAATCATACAATGTTCATGTAAGTCCTTCAATCTTATACCTCACTTTCGATTCGAGCTGACAAAGCATTCTTGATCCAGAACGTATCAGCAAGATCATGGAGATAAACACATATGTCTCTGGTCTTCGCAGAGGGAAGGTCAAGACGATTTAGGATTGAACATGCAAGGGTAAGTGTCTGCATGATATTCAGTCTGTTAACCACTTCACTTTGCTTGCTTAGTAGGCAATCGGAAGATGAAGTCTCTTCACATGAAAGTCACAGAAAGGTAAAGAAAAGGAAAGGAGCCGCAACTGCATCGACGGATGCATTTGACGGTGATAACGAGGAAGAGTTGTCTACACCTGGGGGAGAAGATTCGGCCATGTGAGTTTCTAGCCGGTTCATAGTTATCACTTATCGCAACAGTGCTGAATGCTATGACAGCGAACCAGGTCAGGGGTAATCTTCCATTGGCGAAGTGGACCAGGCCATACGTGAACTCGGAAAGAGAGTGAGTGATTACGATGTCCAATACTGCTATGTACGCCTAAGCTGACATTTTCAATTTACCATAGTGCACCTTGACATCCGATTGGAGTCAGTAGAAATTCGAAGCGTCGATTCAAGAAGGTTTACCACTTCGTCGATGCCCCAGGCGATGTCTCGGAGTAGAAATGAGAGAGAAGAGATAGACAGCGTCGGTCACAGTCACACTATCTCCCAGCTAGAAAATTGATCCGAGACAGATGATGAATAGATTGAAATTCATCGCAACCTTCGATATATTCATTTTCAGGATCGGACCAGTCCTCCAGCTGGGGTGTAGTGCGATTGGTATACTCGTGGCTGTTTAGTAGTATATATGTCATAGCTCGATATGTAATCTGTTACCTTGCTTCACAATGCAAGCATTGTACATCACACATGCCTGTTGTAGTCTGATGGAGCATTGCCATGTTCGAGACACTGTTTCGTGATGGTCAGCGAAGAATCATAAGGAGGAGGGTTCACCGGTATCATGGGAGTTGCCAAAACCTTAATTCAGGTTATGTGGCCAATTAAGGTTGACTGGAGAAATCACAAAATCATAAATCATCCTACGGTCGTGACAGCGGTCCTCTCATCCTTGCCGAACCTGCTCCCCCTCCCGAGTATACATGAACTCCCGTACACCATGTCTACAAGAAGAATTGCCCCAAAAAAAGAGTCGTCCAGTTCCAGAGAGTCATTACGGAAGGAGCCGCCATAGAAGCCTCAAATACCCTTGACTGTCGCACGCAACTATACCAAATTCATACTACTTGTAGGACCTCCACTGAAATAAATCGAGAGTTTAGAGAATCGTTGGACGCGTTATGAGCGAAATACAACGACTTCACCGGGTGTAAAAGTGGCACTTTTAGAACCGGGCCAGCATCGGCTACATCAGACCTAAGAGTACTGATTTGACACCTCTTGAGTCGGAAGAGCATGAGTGACACCCCAGAACGTTACAAATAGGACCCAAACAGCCTCAGAGGACAGCTTCTGGGCGGCCAGAAGGGATGTTTATCGACAAGATGGGAGAATGTTTCGTTTTTTCTTGTATCCGGCCTCGAACTGAACATATTGAAGTAGAAAGCGATTTTTTGGGCCCGGCTAGCATAGCGGTAGTGCGTCAGACTTCTATCGTTTTCCTGTTTGATCTGAAGGTCGCGGGTTCGATCCCCGCGTTGGGTTTGTTTTTTTGAAGTTGTTGAACACTCTCAAGATTTTCTCTTTTTTAACGTGTTTTTGCTTCCGGCGCTGCTCACTCTTGGCGTCTCTTCGCGCCCCTGGCCATGCGCGGGTCCGGCGCATCTTGCGGTTGCATCCTACGGGCCTTGGGGATTCATTTGAAACGAGTTGACCGAACAAAACTTCGATCAAGTTGGAAACGCTGAAAAAAAGAAGAAAAAGTTCAACCCCATGCGGGGCTCGAACCCGCGACCTTAAGATGATATCTTCTTAAAATTTAGAAGTCTTACGCACTACCAACTGTGCTAACAGGGCGATTTGATTATTTCCCAAACTTCCTACACCACTGCATAATTTTCTTGAGACTATTCTGCCTAATTTCGAAATTTGTAGCCTTTTCCTTCTTTTCACGCATCTTCCTTGACATGATATACGTTTTGAGCAAGTCAGACTGGGATGGCATGATCAGGGGAGGTATAGTCCCGCTAACTGCTGAGAAAGAATGCCTCATCAGCCTCATACACTGATCATAGAGGTAAGGTGCCTCATATTCGCAAATAAGGTTCTAAAGGTAGTCGTACTTCCCCGGATGCCACCGGTCGACCATGTGCTCGTCTATGCGATACATCTGTTCATGAGAGCTGTCTGGTGTGCAGCGGATAGCATGCTCTATCCTCAACCTTGGAGCTGTACGACGGTGAGCAGCTCTATGCAACCTGCATAGAAGCGCATGGACCGCTCGTTGACCCTTATGAAACTCTCCGAGCAGCGCACGAGACTCCGCTCGACTTCGAAAGTATCCGCTTTACCTGAGCTTTCACTTCACCACCTCGTCAAAATATTCGTTTCAGAATTTAGAGTGATGAAAAAACGCAGCAGCCCTCAATCAACCTATATATGTGATCAGAGCCTGCAGCTTGAGCTCGCCATACGATGAAAGTCTCTCTTCCACCTTTTAACAGCTGTAAGAATATTCAAATCCTCGTGCCATCGTCAGTCATCTCATCTGCGAGAACATCATAGAAGGATTCCGACCTACGGTTTAGTGAAGTGCGAGTAGTATCTTATACTCTGAGTGAGTGCAATCAGAGATTTGGAGTCGAAAGACGAGCATCTCATTGAAAACAGTCTCGGTATCATCGATTGTACCCTGATATCGTCAGAAGCAGCTCAAATTACCGCCCGTCTTCCTGCCATTAGGATGACACCAGTGTTAGTCTTCCACTATGCTTACAACGAGGTGGTCAAGCCGGAGCTGGAACCAATCCATACTCCCCCTAAAGATGTTCTTGAGCCTACCGAGAAAGCTTTTCAAACTTACTTAGAAGACTCCTCATCAGCCCCTAGATTAAGTGATGGTGCACCAGTGAGAACTCTCGAAGAGTGGTGTGACGCAGGACTCCAATTCCCCCAGCAAAGACAGATGTACCTCGATTATCCGACATTACATTGAGGATCAATCTAGAGGTGGACAAACTGTGAAACGCGGAAAGATTAAAGAGTTTTGGGTTAACTTGTGCAGATGTTGGTTGTATCGAGCTGGGAAATGGGTACCAGGAGGTATGCGACAATATGGTTTCGACACCATCAATGGTCTCACCGAAGAGTTCAAGCTGACCACACCTGCAAGAGAGAAGACATTAATAAACGACGTCTGTCTGCTAGCTCTTCACCGACAAATCCTTTCGATTGACCTAAAAAATTCCCATCGAGATCGAATCAGCTTATTGACGTTATTCGCTATCGCCACTTCAAATGCGATGGACTTCTCTACGATCCTTCGACCTCGCGTCTCGTATAAAGTTATGGATAATGCTCAAGGGCCAGACGTGGTGAAATACCTAGTGTATGGTTGTTTCCGAATATGGGTCAGAAAAGGCATGGAGGGAGGTTGTAATCAGCTGTATGCTTGGATAGGGCCAAGGGGTGTCGTTCCCGGTCAGGGTAACGTTTGGCCTTTGACCCCTGGTTCTCCTCAAATATGTGCGGGTGGTAGTTCGATGGTCATTATTTCACTTCTGATAGATGGTGGACTCGACGTCGACCGCTTGGCTGAAATCTTGGATCCACGATGGGGCCCACCCGGCTGGGAGTGGAGGGAGTATCCTATACAGAAGGATTGGTGAGTTTCCAACTCGATTCAACGTTTCTGATCAGATGATTTGCTGATACAGATGCGTCTATAGGCACAACAAGCCTGTTTTCCCCGGAACGACAGACGGTTCTCCACTCAAACCTTCAGAAGTCGATGCCTGGCTGAGAAAGCTTTCAATCAATTGTGGCTTCGAGCATCTCATAAACCGTCGTACTTGCCATGATTCTGTCACTCATGCCGTTCAGGCTGAAAAAAAGAGGTATGAGCTTAGCTTTCATTCAATTGTTATTGACACCTGCTCATGTTTTGGTAGGCGATGATCAGAGAGTCTCTGTACACTTGGGTGTGAAGTCAAGATGTCTGGAACCGCAAGCGTTTCAAGGCACAGATGAGTGAGTGATAATTGTTCGGTTCCAGGCTGGCTTTATAGTCTTTTCGATCCCATTGCCACTCTCGCTCGACTACCCGTCATCGCAGATGGTGCTTCAAGTGATCTCAAATGTAACACTCGACCCGATCGGCATGCTCCAAAGGCTCTGACGGATTCACAGATTCAGGAAGTGGAGGAGTCGCTCAGACGTAAGTCTCCATCGAATAATTATGCAGTCAAGCTCCTGCTGATCCTACTATACGCTGCAAGCCAAGGTGGAGAGGTGCGAACGAACCCAAGCCTTACACGGACCTGAAAATGAAGGGGTCATCCTCGCTCGAGAGAAGCTGACCAAAACCCAAGAAAAATTGCTTAATCTGCGACTTGAGCAAGCGAGAGAGGAATTTTTCCTAATTCGAGGTATCTCACCCCAAACTTCAGATCAATCCACCTCCCAGTCGTCCCGGGACCTCACCGAACCAAATGTAAGTGGACACGGATGTCTCTACCCCACGATTAGGGTTCTGATGCGGTTATTTAGGAGCGGGAGGAGCAGAACGTGCTCGACGAATTTTATCAAAGGATCTCCAAGCCTCACGACGAGGCTCTAAACATTTTAAAATGCCTGGACACTTATCAGAGACACGTACAGAGGGAGCTAGATGGCTACCGGGGAAGCCGAGCACCACAAATTTAAAGCATCAGAATGGAGAGATAGCTTTGGAGGATAAGACAGAGTTGACGCTGATCAAATGCACGATGAATAATTGAGTTCGGGTGATGACTTGTGTGGCTTTGAAACGGATGAACACTTGCGATGGACAAAGATCTTCGGATAAGGGAACCAAAAAGAACTTCGTAGATATCAGAAATGATATGCATATGGATACACGAATGATGGCGTGGTCTCCACTGCGGCTGACCAACATCGATACAGAGGTCATTTCTTAGCTGAAGAATGCCCTCTCTAGACATCACGGAATGTCCCGTCGCACGTATTTATCCTTCTGCTCGCGGTCCCTCAACCTCGGGTGGTCTCTTTACTACACCTGTATGCAGATACCGCTTCACATCCTCCACTTCCTTGCCTGTGCTTGTTCTGCAATCAACGTTAGGCCATCAGTCCTTCCATTCCTCAAAGACGTATAGTGACAGTGATGTGGAATCAGTGGATACGACGAGCTTGTACTCACTTTACAGCCTCATCCAGATACTTTCCCAACACATCCCCGGCTACTCTGTCCATCTTCTCCAGCCCATTACCCATGAACGGGTCTGCACGAGTTGGTCCAGTGGTAATCATCAATACGGGTTTCTTATGTTCCACAGCTAGCTTGACTAATCGGAAGGCAGAGTAGGTCGCTAGGGAAGTACCGAGGATAAGGAGAGACGAGGAGGATGAGATGAGGTGAAGACTGGACATTAGCACGAGACTGTTTTATGGGAAACTCACGATTCGTCCCGCACTTCCGGTGTTATCGTTTCTCCCTAGAAGTCTTGAGACGTCAGCATCGGTTTGATCATATGAGACTGAGACTCACGAAGAATACGACATTTGGTTTAACCTAGCCAGAATGTCAGCGCGCCCTTCGGCCGGATGGACTACTCACCATCGAAGCTTTGGCTTTCTCCTTCTCGCATATTCTGCAAGGAGGTACGTTGAATGATCTATAATCTACTCCATGAAGCTCTACATCACCGTCGGGATTTGTACGAGGGCGTCTACGAAGGGGCAAAGTGTGATCAGCTAGTGCGACTCTGTCGAGAGTATTGAAGAACCGGCAGCCTCTCACCTTCCCGTCCTCTCGGCCTCTTTCGCCTCCTGATCCCAGATCGGATTCATCCTCGCTATATCCTCTTGGAATATATCCCTCGTCTGTTCATGACGATGTTTCAGACAATGTACTTTTGCTAGTGTACCGTGTAGTTCCAATATCGACGATTTGTCATATGTCGGCGAGAGAAGGGAATAAGCTTTACGATGAAGATTATCTACCTGTAACGTCCTGTCAGCGTAAAAGTTAGCGACGGAGGCAGCTCACATTTTGCGTTATCAGTTTCGGGGCTAAGCCCAAATGCTGCAATGCAGCTATGTATATGTGCGTGGGGTTTGGCTGAGCGTCTCGAACGGGGGGGTACTTTGCAGGGTATAAGCAATTTGTTCAAACATGCCAGATTGACTAAACACTCACCCCAAGAAACGATCTAGCCCAGTCTGAGTGTTACGGTACATCAGCTTTCAAACCTGCAAGGGGACGCTCTGAGCTTACAGCGCCGCCTGGTATATGGTCAGCTGGAGTCAATCTGTGTAATTCGTTGTACCGAGCTCACCTGAACATATCCCCGCGATCGCTATCTTCTACCAACTCATGGTATAGAATGGGCCTGGAAGAGTATGTCGAATCAGCATCCGCTTGCCATCCGTCTGGCAACTGCCCTTGGGCATTGATGTCTTCACTGCAGTCCTCGAATTACAACTCGTTGATTTCTCCATTTCCGCCCAAACCCACGCCCAAACTCACCCACTCACTTATAATTCGGATTACTATACGTCCCCTTCTCCCCTCTATACGCCCTTATCCCACTATCCACGCTCACTCCAGCTCCAGTAAGCATCACCGTATTTCCCTTTCCATTCTCGAGGAATTGTGCGAGGTACGACGCAGCTTGTGGGAGGGGGAGGATCGATAGGCCTGATGGAGGGATCAGGGGAGCTTTGGGGAGGGTTGGGATGGATATTCTGACCATGGGTTGGAATCAGACAATCGGGATCTTGCCTTAAGGAGATGAAGGATCTAGTTTCTATCGGTTCTATCGTATGTGTGCGGTCCACTGTCTATGCGATGCAAAGCTATGATATGGTATATGTACAAAGCTGTTTATGAAGAATACTGAGTTATGATAATGATGATTCGATCTTTGGAGGATCTGCTGCAACTTTGACGATTTAGCCGATCCGATCGAACGAAATCAACGCGTCTATCTATCCATCTGTCTAACCGGATTGATGGGTTTCGTCATCATACAGGAAGAGGATATATACATCGTAAACATTCATATTCATCTCGGTTCAATCCAAATCATCTATCATAAACATATAGTCTCTACATATTACAAAAATATTACCTGGAATTACATAATAAATCACAAAAGTCCCAAAAGGATAGACCAAAACAAGTCGAAGTAGATGAAGATCGCAACAGATTATAGTGTTGTAAACACAAACAAACAATGTATATATAGACCAACACAAAATGACCAGAACATGAACGATGACCTAAAATGATCTGAACTTTCTTCTACCAGAAGATTTATTCACTCTAACACCCTAACCCACTCCTTACCCATCGCCTCGGCCATCTCCTCCACCAAACATCTCCCAAAAGCGACCGTGTGCGCCACGGGGTTATGCATTCCCAGCTCGATCGGCCAGGCAAACCTCTGGGGATGACTGTCAATATCAATCTTCCTTGCTGAGCCGAGCGAATCCCCAGGGACAGGTAACGCTTCGTCATTCAATTCAGAGTTGATGGCGAAATTGAAGGTTCTAGGGAACCACGTTCGTAGCAATTTCAGTGACAGGTGATGTCGTGATGTCAACAGGTGTTGCTGTGCGCGAGAAGACGACGAGGTACTAGTTGATATTAATGGTAACAAGTCCGGAGGGAGGGAGTATGAGACGTAGGTCGATTCAGGGGATGAAGATGATGACATGCCTGATCCACCTGCTGGCGAGGGATGAGGTGGTTGACCAGGACCTTGCACAGTCGCAGAATTAGGAGGTGAATTGCTGGTAGTTGACCCGGGCGATTTCGTAGGTGTTCCATTAGACGAAGCTAATTCTCTACCTCGTTTACTCAAATGGGCAAGTTGTTCCGAAGTGAGATGATAGCATATAACAGCTTCGATCAGGTGCCTAATAAATCGATTAGCTCAGAGATCATACTTTGAGAGAGGTTACTCACATCAACCCGACCATAGCCTGAGCCATCTCCCTCCTTCCTGTTTCCTCCTCCGGTGCCTTCCTCATTTCGCTCTCCCAACTGCGTCTAACGAAATCTCGCAAATTCGCAGATTCGTTATACGGCGTGGATCTGACCCTGCCCCCGCCCTGCTCGTCGCAGAAGTACGAGTAGAGCCAGAGGAGCGCCGCGTCTGTATGGGATAATAACCCTTTGAGTGGGTCATGAGGCAATACCGAGGTGAATTGAGGGTGAGCAGAGGCAGAACGTTGATACGCATCGCCGTGCCGTTTGAGGAGGAGTGCACGGTCTCGATATCTACGAGAGGAAGGTTAGCATTTCGGATACATCTGTTGCACAATCATCGATCAACCACTCACACCTGAGCCATCTTCCTCCATTTATCCCTCGACCAACTTTCCTTGCCCTCTTCCTTCTCTCCCATTTCATTCCTCAGCGCGCTATTACCTAGTTTCTTCGCAGGTAAAGCGGGACTTGACCCAGCCAAGTTCGGCGTCAATCCTCGACCGGTTGTATTGCCATGAGAAGTATGTCGGTCCAGTGCCGGGGCATCACCCTTGAGCTTTTTCCTAGTCGTCGGGTCGGTAGGTGACATCGATAAACCCAGCCCTAATCCTATACCCGCTGAGGAAGATGGTCCGTCGGAACCGGACGAATCGGACGAATCGGTTGGCCTTTTTCTCTTATTCCGCTTGACGGACGATCGAGCATATTCACCAAAGCTACGTGCGGAAGGGGGCGAGGGGGTCAATGAGATTGGTGAGGTAGAAGGTGTAGGGAGGAAGGTAGGTGGGAGTGTTTCGGGCAACGGGGCGGGTAGGGATGATAATATCTATGAAATCATTATTAGACTTTTCGATCTGTCATTTCGAGAAATGATCGTTGGCGCTCTACTCACCTTTAAAATAGCCTCTGCAGCTTTTTTCCTCTCTTTCTTCGAATCACCCTTAACTTCATTCCTCAACCCACTTGAACTCCTCTCTATAGGTCCAATTCTAGGCGTCGGGGCCTGACCCGGTGCTAATGATGGTGACAAAGTGTGCGAGTGTGAGTCCAATCTCGAGGTGGAAGATGATCGTCCATGACCATGATGGAATGCACCGGCGGGTTTGGGAGGTAAAGCGGGAGAGTTCGGTCGACTGGGTAGACTACTTCGGGGGACGTATGAGGGTGAAGGAGCATGGGAGGACATCCGGATCGCTGTGGTGGACATGATGGCTGAGTCGTAGTAGAGAGGGAGTAAAGAAAATCGCAATGTTAGTGTGAGAAATGGGAATAGGATGAGAAGGACGATGTTAGTCGGAGTTAGAATTGTAAGAAAGTCCTCCTTTCTGATTCTCTCGCCTCGCCTATTTGCCAATTTTCTGATTCCACTCTTTCGTGATGCTCTTCGTACTAAGTACTACTCTAATGTTGAATTATCTTCTAAATATGAAGTGTCAATTTCCTTTGATATTGTGGAAGACAGCGCGCGAGGTTCGGTTCATGAGAATTCGTTAAGCAGCGGTTAGAGACCTTTGCAGCGTGATGATGATGATGGCAGCACTGTCACAGTGAATGACTTGGTCGTGAAGTCTGTGTGCTGTGTGTAGTAGCACAGGGTATGCTGTGTTGCAGTTGCGATTGATGGGAACTTTGTCGGTCCGGCTAGTACAGGTGTACTGTTACAGCTCACTTCGATTGGATCATATGGCGTCGTCGAGGAATGAGTTTTGGGATGGGATGGAATGAAATGGAATGACGAGAATATTACGATTGTATGTTTGTTGCACAGATGAGAATATCTATTGAGATGTCGACGGGTGTCTTGAATCTTCAATCTTGGTATATCTGTATGTCTTGGCTACAACAAATTCCCCAATTCAATTGTTTTTGATTTTGGGTCGGACAAAGATTCCGGTTTATTATCGTTGATATACTGTAGGAGGTTTTTTCCTACTACGAGTGCTGCTGATCCGAGTGAGGAGGATATCGATGATGCTGGTTTGTACGACTATAGATGATAGACGATATCAAACAGTGATGACCAAAGGAAGGGAGAGTGATCGTGATGGGTGATGAGGTGAGTGATGATGTTTCGGACTTGGAACTGGAACTGGGCCTCGTATCGATTGATTACTATCACTATCAACAGTCCTTTGAGAGATGGTGGTCGATTCCGTTTCGACTCCTTACAAGTCTAGATCACAGTTTACAACGATTGATCGATAGATCATGCATGGACAGTACAATTGATGAGTAGCAGGCAAGGGGAAAGCTAAGCCCCTTTTTTCCACACCCAAGATTTCGGATCATAACCGCCGACGGATTATGAATTCGCACCTGACCTGACTAATCTTTTTCTACCCATCCAACTGCAGGTGTACGCCTCCTCTCGTGGTCAAAAAGAAGAAGATACGTAAGTAAGCCCGAGACAAAGACAGAGAAGCAGAGTGTGTCCTGCTCGTACCCTGAATATGGAATGTGAACTTTTGCTTTTACCGTACCGCCGAATAAGCGGATTGGGTAATTTACAGCTGGTAGTGGCGGTGCCTCTTGATGGTTGGACCAGTACCAGAGATGCAGCTCGACTAGACAACTATGATAGGAGGATTAAGTGGCTAAGAGCAAATTGATCAAGTGTATGCTTTCATTTCAGGTCATACCGACCCAAGCTTCGTGAGAGATATCAATCCGACGAGCAAAAGAGAATAGATTGGTCAAGTAATCACGCTATAGCAGATGATCGGGTATAGATCGATTGATTCATTGAAAATGAACTCATTTACTCCGATCGGGGTGATGTGAGACAAATTTATCTTGATTCCATCGTTTACTTATTTCATACTCCTTGTCATCGCTCATCCCCTCATGATGACGACCATCTCATCTTCCTCGCTGTGGGTGCTATCTCATGGGTGATAGTTTATACTCTTGCACAATATACTCGCGAATGCAAGACCCGAAATACATTTCCGGGCGGAGCTGGACCAGGAACTCCCCTCACTTGATTGTTTCAGATTCGTGGCTTTACGTAAATCTCTCATCAAAACCGAGCAAATCCGTGTGGAGGTGTATCAGGATAGGTTAGTAATCCGACAGATAGCACGGCCGTTTATTCTTTAGTAGGGGTATTAGAAAAAATATTGTAATGCACTTGTAATGTAGACGCGTTAAGGGTAAGGTCGTTTTTTATTTTTTTATTTTTTAGGGTTAGCGTGGTTATGTCGGATCCTTTTACCGATACTCACCAATCACCACCAGTCAATATGCAGTCAATACTGGTCATGCAAATCTTCTCTGTCTTACATCCCAAATCCTCATCATCAACCACACCTTCCATTCAAGTAGAACCAACTTGACCGCCTTAGCTTTATTGTTCTTGTCGCATTCATTACTGCCCACAAGAGAAACACAGCAATCATAAACACCTTTAAACCGATATTGTCTTTGTCATTGTGAAACAACCACCTTACACCACCCTTCATAGACCTTTACCGATAAACATCCTTTCACGGGATTAAAGGTTATCCCAGCTAGCATCACTCTGCAAAGTACATCAAAGAGAGGTATAAGAGGTTATCGTCACTGTGAGTACCATCTCTGCATGTCATACATCGATAACAGCGATACGCCCAACTGATGTAAATTCCCATCGTGATCTGTCAGACTAGCACACCATGTCACAACCAATCGCCATCACCTTCCATTTCCCTCCATCCAACAAACCTTCCTCTCGTACTCTATCAAAGAGGAAAATCGCAACCAACAACCGTGTCCTCTCTTCCCCATATATCACCATTGATAAATCCACTCCCACAGCCAAACCCAAACCTACTCCACAGCACATCACCACTGCTGAATCTACTACCTCTACATCCACCTCATCATCTTCTACAGCCATTCCAACCCCTACCGGATCGAAGAGACGTAAAGGTCCAGTATTCGTCGTTCCTTCTTCCGACAAATTAGCATCTCTCACTCCCCTACTCCGACCCATCGTCGATAGATGCTCCACGACCGCCATACCCTCTTCTACCCAGGAAACTTCCCTATCGCATCATTCGCCATCTCGTAAACGATCCAAGAAATCTACACCTGTACCCACGATCCTACCACTAAGTCATCATCCGTACTCGCGATTAAGCGATTTGTCCAATACCCGATCGAACGTCCCGTCACCTAAAGAGGTAGAGAGGAATAAGAGATTGGAAGAGGAGAAGGTGCAGATGAAAAAGGAGAATGCGGCCATAGCGAGAGCCAATGCAATTGCTAAAAGGAAATCAAATAGAAAGACAGTCAGTGGAGGAGGTAGAAAAGGAACCACATCTAGAAGATCATCTTTCGAACAGTTCAAATCTCCCAGTCCAGAGGAGAAGACCGTTCCGGTCATCACCACTCAGGCGGCATCTGAAGATGGATCGTCACCTATACTAGGAGGTAGATCGAATGGATTGAAAAGAACAAGAAGTCAGGGAGTCATACCCATCTTGACTAGCGGGTTAAGCAGTGTAGTGGGTTCACCTGTGATTGGCAGCCCACTGAAAGAAGTGATGAGTAGAGAACAAGAGGATGAGATGGGACCTAGGAAGAAATCAAAGCTATCGACCGATGTTATGGAAAGGAGTAATGCTAGAAGAGCCAATACTCATTCACCGGTTGGGACTCCCTCGACTTTACCTGAAGGTCTAGATGCAGATCTGCAAGAGAGATTGACGAAGACTGTACCGCTCTCTCATGGTCAGGTCTTACCCAAATCTGTGACTGGTGGAATCGGCTTACGACGGTCAGTATCGAATTCGACACCTCCAACTACTTTCAATAGAGCTGGAAGTGTAGCTAGTGTCGGATCAAGTGATAATGGGAGGATCAGAAGGGAGACGCAGTTACCCGAGAGATTAAGGGATTACGAGATGAAAGCTGCTATATAGTCGTAAGTCACTTTACCACTCGTTGCTTTAAACTATATTGGTTACGATACTGATACCGCTCAGATATTTTCCATAGATCGTTTCATGTCCAATCATATCATAGAAGTCAAATATTCCATCCGATATCAATCCATCTACATCTCAATCAGTGTACACCCTCTTCCAATTGTTTCATATCTACTGTATCGTTTTGTATCTTTTCGTATCTCTTATAGCTCAATGATCATTCGCCTCCTCATCCTCTTTGTTCCTTGTTGAGACTTGCTTAATGTCATTCTATATCTCATATTTGTGTTTCGTATGTCAGATGTGATTTCTAGCTTATCTCTGTGCTCATGTAACAACATGAGGTTCAACCAACATTTCGAGATGCTATGACGTAGATGACTGATCCTTTTGGTGCTTTGATTGCCGAGTTATCGGGGACTTACCGCGGACATCGATGCTACTCCGAATGATCATTTTGTGGCACCCCCTCTGCAGCCTTTGTCGTCCGCTAAGACCTATTTCTACCATCTTATGCATGCATCACATGATCCCCTCCTCCCCTAATCTCCAAAACCCTACCCCGTGACAAGGCATGAGTGCACCGATGTGGAGTGCTTGTTTCGGTGACTATTTTCTGAGCATACTTTGAGCGAGTCGATGATCATGCCACTCTTGCTGCATCTTTTGATAACTCCGACGACGCGTGTTCCTTTTTGTTTTTGTGAATGTGGCGGCACGTGAGAGGACAAACAACAGGTAATAAGGGTAACGCGGTGCCCTGTGCGTCCTGAACTACGGTACATCCTATATCCCTCAATGCAATATGTGACTGTTTTTACTTTACTTTCCACCTGCCATCACTCAACCCTTAACACAACATCCCATTATATTCAGTTCAAACATTACTTTTCGTACAATTCAATTCATTCCATCTCAACCCATCTTCATCGTCGACAAGACAAGTAGAAGTGAGACGAGTACGAATGACCGGGTGAATCAAGCTTTTAGAGTGAAAAGGTTATTTTGCTTTAACCTACTATCACCTGGTTAAAGGAAGGAAAGGAAGGTGGGAAGACGCGTTGCTCATTGTCGTTTCAACATCAACATAGAACATATCAACCAACTTCCACCTTGCTCATCCATCTGGACAGTGTCATTCGTCATCATCCAGCACCCATTCACGGTCAACGACGACTTTTGATATTCCCACCAGCCAGTTCTCACTATCTTTCTTTCCACTTAATCACGTTTTGACCTTTTCACTTCTCGACAAGCCTCATTCAAACTCCACACAAACAACATCGACAAATTTGACATTCGTCATCCTCAATAATAAACATCCACATTTCAATCTCGACCTTTGACTGATATCGACAATCCCCTTTCCACCTTTTCGTTATAATCGATAAAACAACTGTTACTTGGCATGACCGCACGTACATCAAACAACGGTGGGCCCGTGCTTCAACATCATCAGTCTTCGTCATCGAACCCAACCTCATCTACCACGACCAACTTTAGAGTACCCAGAGCAAAAGGACTGAATAGACCTACCACCTGGTTCACCAGTTCTTCATTCGGTAAATCATCCACCTCATCTTCCTCTTCATCTTCCTCCGCTGGCGGAGGTAATTCTTCCTCTTCGACGTCTTCCAGCGCAACTGCTACTGCCGCCGCAACCGCCGCAAGTCCCATGGCAAATCCCTTCGCAGTCCCTTCCTCATCATCGTTCAAATCCCCTTTCCCGTCTTCCAAAGGCAAACACAAACTCTCACCTTCCCCATCACCATCAAACAGACAACAAGACGACGACTTTGTCATGATCTCGCCTGTCAGAACGACATATGGTTTAGGAGTGAATCTGCATCCTCACTCTGTCCATAATGGATATTCACCCTCAGCATCGCCTTCTCGATTAGCATGTCTGCAAAAGAGCAATTCTATGATGAGAGAAGATTCAGCTGCCTCATCGTCGTCGCCGCTGGAGGAAAGTCCAACACCAGCTTGTGGAATGGCAAGTGCAACGGCGCGATTGAAACTGGTAGATGATGAATCGCCCATCCGAAGGGTTCCAGGACAGAGTAGAAGTTTGGCTAGAGCTGGAAAGACAAAGGAAGATCCTAGAAGCGTATTCTTATCCGCTGAGAAGGAGAGGTTGACCACGGGAGATCAGTCCAGTCCATTGAAATTTGCCACCAGCCATTTTATGAATACGGGAGATAATGATGAAGAAGATGAATCACCTTTCTCACCACCTACACCTATAATGGGTAATGGGTTGCCTGTACCACCCCCTCAACCACTTTTCCCACCTATACGCACATCACAATCACAAGATGGTACTTCCTCCAACTCGCTCTTCTCCCACAAAGCCGATTCGTCGCGGATACCCAGGTTATCCACCTCGCATCCACTTAGAGCAAGGGCAGGTACGGATGCCGAGAGACCAACACTAGGATCGATCACGAAAAAAGCCATCTCACTCGATCAGATACCTACCTCAAGTGGCAGTGATAAAGATGAGTTGTTCGGTAGTACCTCGCATATCCAAGTGAAGAAGACTAGACCAGCATCAACTTTTGGCTCATCAGCTCTGCCAGGATTGCCGTCTTCTTCGTCCAGTGGCAGAGCTCACAAAAGAATCAATTCTGGTGAAGGTCTACCTCACGCTGCGAATACTGCTTCTTTATCTAGATCATTCGGTGCGAAATCTTTAGCTTTATCACTTACACCTAATCTTGGCCCTCTGCCCGATTTCAGCTACTCCAATTCATCCTTGTCTTCTCTCTCCACTGCAAATCTTACGCCACCTGCATCTGCCTTCTCGCCTGCCGAACCACCTATATTCGAAGATGTCAAGCCACTTCAAGAAGCTTTTGAACAACCGCATAATACAGTCAGCAGGAAGTTCAAACCGAGAGATAGTGGAGTATCGATGGGAGATGAAGAAGATCGACCGAAACCAAAACTTCTGATACCTCCCCCCTCAGTGATGAAATCTACTGCATCGGGTCGACCACGTCGTCCTGCGATGCTCAAGAGGACCTCGTCTATGGGAGATGAGCGATCGTCATCCTCAGGTATGGACGTTGAGACTCCAGGTATCACACCGATGATGGCTAGTGGATGGCCAGCCGAGCGAAACGCCTTCGATTTCTTAGGTGAAAGTGGAGTAGGGATAGGATTGAAACATGGTGGAAACGAAGCTAAACCGTCTATGCCTGATACACCCGTCAAGAAGAATGCCTTCACCCATTCATCGACTGCACCAAGAGGGATCGGACATTCTTCCTCTCAACCTACTCTCGGCTCAACGCCTTTTGAATCGGACGATACGAATGGTACTCCATTGGAACAGTCGACCAAAACTAATATACCCTCTACCTCAAGATCGAGCTTCATACCGCCCCCCTCGACGAAGAAGTTACCTCCGCCATCGACAATGAAGAAACGACCTGGATCGGGTGTACCTCAGCTCACGCTGACTACGTCGTCTTCACCTGACTGGGGAGGGTCACCGATAGATACTGACGACGCTGCGTCGAGTCCGACGGTTGGGATGGGCGGTAAAGCTGCGCAGTCCCAGAGCCTGAAACCTTCAACACTTGGTGCCGGGACTGGAAAGGTGAATAGAGTGGGTCTGCTGAGGAGGTTGAGTAATGGTGTGGCGTCTGAGAGTGAGGATGAAGGTACACCGACGAAAGATGGCGGGGAGAAAGCTACGCTGGCCGGTGAGTGAATTGGATCGTGTGTCAAGTATTTGACTGATTTATGTGGTATAGTAGCAGCTCGATCGAATCTGGTCACTCCCACGCCCAGTCCGAAGTCATCTTCCACAACAACTCTGCCCCACATCTCCCATGCCAAACCACCACCTTCATCAATGAAGAATATCTCTACCACCGGATCAGGAATAATGCCCCGGCTTTCTTTACCTGCTTTACCACCTTCCAGCAAACATCAACATCATCAACGTACACTACACCACCGACAATCACACCCTGCCACTTCCACTATACAACCTGCAGAAGAAGATTTGTTCGAAAAGAAATTTATTACTTTGGAAGTTCTGGGTAAAGGTGCTTTCTCCACCGTGGTGAAAGTTCAAGATAGACATGGAGAGGGATTATGGGCGGTGAAGAAAGCTAGAGGGGTGTTTGATGGTATAAAAGACAGACTACGACACCTTGAAGAAGTTGATATCCTCCGACATCTATCGAAGAACCCTTGTCCCCATGTGATCAAATTTGAAGATGCATGGGAGCAGAACCGACAGCTGTTCATTCAAACTGAATTGTGTCTAGGATCACTATCGTTCTTCTTGGAAGAGTATGGTAGAGTGGTGGAGAGATTAGATGAAGGGAGGGTATGGAAGATTGTCAGAGAGTTGAGTGATGTGAGTTTGCATCTTCCTCGCTTGAGTTGATCGGTAGTTTGCTCAGAACTGATATTTGTGATTCTAGGGAATCAACCATATCCACTCTAACGGCGTGATCCATTTCGATATCAAACCTGCTAACATTCTCATATCTTCCACTGGATCATTAAAAATTGGTGATTTCGGCTTGGCCACTCGGTATCCTCGGATCGAACCTTCCGAAATCCTCAAAGGATCAGGATTAGGCGTTGGAAATAATCACAACTCGGGTACTGTTACTTTCCCATCGAAAAGTGAGAAACTGGAAAGAGAAGGTGATAGAGTTTATATGCCTCCTGAGATGTTGAGAGGGGTGTTTGTCATGGCTGCGGATATTTTCTCGTAAGTGTATTAGTGGTCTAAATCACTTGAGCAATCGTACTGATATTGACTTCTGGGTAGTTTCGGTCTGGTAATCCTTGAAGTATCAACCAATATCTGTGTACCCGATGGAGGTCTACCATGGCAAGCACTTCGATCGAATGATTTCTCTGTTGTCGACCTTTCACCTCTCTCACCTGCGCTATGCGATTTGATCACCCAATGTATGAACTCTAAACCTGAATCTAGACCTACCATTGGACATATCGTTCAGCATCCTGTGATTCTAAGAGCGAAGAGTAAAAGTGAGAAACCCGCTTTGGCACCTGAGGATAAGAATTGGTTAGTGGATGTTTTGGCTGGGGGGTTTGCAATCCCGTCTAGTACGATGAGTGAAGATGTGGAGATGATGGATGGGTAGATTAGATGGAATACTGTTGTATGTATAAATTGAATTAGTCTTGAGAAAGGATGTTGTAAAATAGTAGTGTCAGAAGTAGTAGATCGTAAAGAAGGAATTTCTGTCCAAAGACAAGTTGGTTCGCCTTGATATTGGGTAAGTTAGTTTATATTTGTGAATATGCTTGAAGCAGTTTATAGTAGATTATTTTGGTTTGTTAGAAGTCATGGTAACGCATCGATGAAATGACAATAATGCATGAATGATATGATGTAGTACTTTGACTGTGAATTCCTTCGATTTCCGTTGATTTCGGTGCGAAGAAAAAGGGATTGCACGAGTTGTTTTATCAATGCATTTTCATCTTTGATATCATCTATAATCTATAATCTACGACCTATAATGTATGATCTAAAATCTATAATCTACAATCTATATTCTTTTGTATAATGTATCTCGATTACTTGTTATTAGTCGAACTTGCCAAACCCACTCTCACACCGTTGGAATAATCATAAACACTATACCAATTCTTCAAAAACGCATCACCCACAATAGCCAGATTATCTGGGAAACCATCTGCCACTGCCAATACCGCCCCCACACAGAGATTTGATCCTGACGAAGTTTTACCGAGATTGAAATCGACCGTGTTCATATTGAAATTCTTGTTATTGAACCCTAACGAGATGGAGATAGATGCTTTACAGGGATATTGATAGAACCCTTCGCCGTATTGGTCTGCTCTAGATGAGCCGGGAATTTGGGAATAAAAGGAATCGGCAATCGAGGTTGGCACGTAGATCAAGGTGGTACCAGTGTCAATTGCCTAAAATATCATACAGAGTTAGCTATATACACTTGACTACAGTGTGATAGCAATGGGAGGTTTGACTCACCCCGATAAGAGATTGCGATAAAGCATTGGACCTTCCTCCATTGGTGCTAAACGAAGTCATCGACACTGACCAATAAGTCTGTGAAATAACGGGTATCCAACTGATCCCTCCGGTAAATTTACTCGAATCATAACATCCAATACACAACTGACTACCCTGTGCTTGTCTTCTTGTCAGGTGGAAACCAAATAATGGTGAACTGATAGCTTTGTTATTGATTAGATTCTCGAAATATGTCGGTTTACCCGAAGATGATATCGAACTGAAAGCCATTCCCATTACACCTGAATTTGGATTACCTTGAAAATCGGATGATTCGCTGTTCACCGCACCGAAATATTGTCCTTGAACCATCGTATTGGCCACCATGACGTTTTCTCTCGCCAATTGACCGGAAACGGATCCTGAACCGTATTGAACTCCGAACGATTGAGAGGTGGTTTGGTAAGTGGATGAACGGGTGGAATCGAATTGCGCGGATTGACAGTTGGAACATCCGACTGGGAACTGAACGTATGATACATACCAGTAATGTCAGTTTCTGTCGTTTCCGTACGTAGGGAGAGTAGGGTAAAAATCCGACTTACCCATAAATCCGCTGAACCAGTATCGAAATCTACACTTAATGTCTGCGAGGGGGTACCGATATTGATATTTCCATAGTACAATACGTCCAATGAACCTTGAATATAATCTGTCAATGGAACGATAGGTGAACTCGATTTACCTCTGACTTGTAAATCACCTAAGCTGTGATCTAACGGTAAGTCCGCAGAGACCAAGCCGGTGGGCAAGGTAGGCAGGGTATTCTTCGTAGTTGAAGTAACAACAATATTTGATGTCGTCGATGTTGACGTTTTCTGTTTGGAGAGGAATGTCGAAGTGGATACTGTATTGGTAGCTGATGCAGAAGGGTTAGATTTCGAAACTGCCGATCGAGTATGTGATCCGATGATTGGAGCTAATAGCGGAGCGTGATTACCCAGCATGTTGAATACACCATCGTTATCTATTGAAATGGATGCTAGAGGAGCGACGATACCTGTTCCACTAGGTGGAGGGACCTTTGTGGAAGTGACGACACTGGATGAGACTGTGTTAGGAGCGATTACAGTCACACCCGTTGACCAGGTCCTAGCTGTCGATGTGACCGTTGATATGGCTGAGCTGGTCGAAGAGATGGTCGACTGACCACTCGAAGTTGAAGTTGAACTTGCCCGAGTGGTAGTGATGGATTTAGCAGATTGAGCAGCTTGGACAGGTAAAGCTGCGTTGGGTTGTTGGAACGAAACGTCCGCTTCTGCCACTTGAACACCGGATAGGTACTGTGCAGCTTTGGAGTATTTGTTCTTGACTGCTTTGAGCTCTTTCTGAACTAGCTCAGCAGCCTGAGTGTCGAAAATCGGGATGTAGTCGTCTGTACGGGCTGATAAGATTGGATGGGAGAGTAAAGGAGATCGATGGGTGATAGGGATAATAGTACCTTTACTTGCGGGAGCGTCGGTGTTGGTAGCTCGTAAAGGTGAGGCGAAGGTTGAGGGAAGTAAGGCGAGAGAGAGGAGGATTTGATAATATACTTGAGCGTGCATGGTGGATTGGTTAAGTTAACTTGATTATCGGTTAATTGGATTTGAGATGCTGTTGTATAAACCTTTGAGTAGATTTCTGTGTTGATTTGATGTGTTAAG
Organism: Kwoniella botswanensis; assembly: GCF_036426115.1. Lineage (NCBI taxonomy): Eukaryota > Fungi > Basidiomycota > Tremellomycetes > Tremellales > Cryptococcaceae > Kwoniella > Kwoniella botswanensis. The sequence goes on along the minus strand of NC_088599.1, from coordinate 13,048,889 downwards.
CTGTACGTATCTATATGATTAATGAGATCAGATGAATTGGAAAATAACTCGGAATATCCCTCTGAAGTTGAACTTATATATCCTCCATATGCTTCTCAACGGCGTGTGCCCAACCAGCTTTGACACTTCAATGATCATATGATAGCTGCAAAAAGCAACATTAGCACCATCGATAGTCAGAATGTTAACTAGACTTCGAGTACGAAATCGTCGTCGAAATCGTCGGTCGATCATCTGCTTTAGGAAACCCATCAAAGTTATCTTATCGATTTCGGTCGTTTTCCCTTTCCAATTGGTCGAGATCAAAATTTCCATTTTCCTGATTTTCTAATCTCGGAGAAGGCGAAGCGCGGATGTGGTATCTTCAAATTACTGTCGGTATACATCTTATTTAAGCTGGTTGGTATTGAAATTCCCGGACCATATTGCGGAAGGGGCTAGTGGTGTATACTGACGTCAGTACGAAAGAGGCTGAAAAGGTGAGTAGTCTGAATTAGTATTATGTTTTCAATGTGAAACCTCGAAACATCAGCAATGATAATAAGCAGCAAGATTAAGTGTTCAAAAGAGGTAAAAGGTGATATCACAACAATACATAGAGATGATCATAATGGGTTAAAATGAACGTTAGTCAAAATCATAGAATGGGATATACGCAAGAGGTAATGTAGATGAGAAAGAAATGACTGTTAGTGGAGGTGAAGCACCGTCATGTAAATTTCCGCTTGACGATTATCGGTTGTTCTGGTTGTTGAGCTATCGGGGGCTTCGTCAGCCATGCCAGTTGTTACCCATGCAAAGCAGATAACTCACGATTCTCAAGATACTCAAGAATAGGTTCAAGAAATCCAAATACAGCGTCAAAGCACCCAAGATAGCTTCATCTACCGAAAGTCGCTTCATGATCTGTTGAGTATCGTACAGGACGAAGCCGGCAAATAAGAGGGTGGAGAAGCATGCGATGCCCAAATCGACATTTGCGTTGAATGGGAGGAAGATCTGGACGAGGGATGCGGTGATGAGTCCCCAGATGCCTACGAAGAGGAATGGGGCGAAGGAGGAGAAGTCGAACTGAAACAAGCATAATCAGCCAATGGCTCAAATAGACTACACAAGGGTATAGTGAATAGGAGGAAATTGCTCACTTTAGTTTGGAAGGTGAAAAGGGTCAAACCGGCAAATACACCTAACGTGAGGAACAGAGCTTGAAGGACCTATGAAAGATGTTATCAGCTGACCATGTCATTGAGACGGATGATAGCAGCAAATGGACGACTCACGATTCTACCCTCTACCATACTAGTGACAAACCCAATTGACATCGCCTCGAAAAGCGTAAAAATACCAAGTAAGATCAAATTCGCTGGGTGATGATGTCTTTTCCAATATACCATAAACAAGGAAACCATGCTTCCAACTAAGGGGATCCAGATAATCCAGCTGTTTTGCTTGGTGAATTCTGATACTTTGGGATAAGACATTCCCAAGGATACCACAGAGGTTAAGAGGAGTTGGAGGAACAAGATCGAATAGACTTTTCGGATGAAGGCTAATCTGATTTCTGTATCGCAGTCGATGACGTTCACACCGACTTTGAAATCGTCTGAAGAACCTTCATCCATCCATGCGTTCCCGGTTCTTTGAGCAGAGGTGGATGCTTGTACAGTGGTTAATAGTGGTTCTCTAGCTTCGACATCGCCATCGGTCGGAGCAGCGCCGTACGATTTCTTAGGTGGTAGGGGACCTGCTTGAGGGTTGTCGGTGTATTGCGGTGGGGCTGACATGATCGCTGTGTTGATGCGTGAGCGATCAACAGAAAAATAAGATACAAGTAAGGATGATGGAGATATTGTGAGATGTGAAGGAGAGAATGTGGATGTGAAATGAAACGTAGGCAGTGGCAAAGGACGTCAAGGTAACAGCTAGAACAAGCTAGAGAAAAGAAATAACTGTAGCCTTGGTTATATATAGTATCAGTGATTTTCGATTTTCACGAGCGAAAACACGTGGCTCATTAAACGTCTCGTGTCTCAAAGGTCTCTGTCGTATAGGTGGTCAGTACGTTACATTGTGGTGCACACAATTCTGTGGAGACAGCTGTTCGAGTCAGCTCAGGGACAATTTTTTTGCTCTGTCTCTCGCTCTCTATGCAAATGCATTCATGAGAAGCTCGTGATTCCTTATACAATCGCCTCTTCATGCATGCAACATAAGCAGGTCGACGAAGGTGTGCAGTCAAGTGTCGAAGAGGGAATCTTTTGCTATTGCTCGTTGAAAAGATCTACCGCGAGACTGCATCTGATCACTTACGTTAGTGTCGAATTGTATTCAACTTTTTGCATTTCCATCAACATCTTCCATGTACAATTCAATATTTATACAAATTAATACACTACCAAAGTGTTATCCTCAGTCATACACCATCATATAGGCAGACTGAAGGCTTCCTTATACACACCCACTTTCGTTCAAAACACATGACGCATTCCGTCTTACCACCTTCACTCAAACGACCTCGCTCCACCTCACAGCCGCCCTCCCCTACATCGTCCTCTTCACCCAAAAGAGCAGCTTCGGAAGACCCCTCGGACATATTCCCTTCACTCGGTGGGACAAATAGTATGGTCGGTACAAGTAGTCCCCTAAGAGTCGACAACGATGGTGATGGTGATGCCGACGAGACGGGAAGTAAGAACTGGGTTCAGAGAACTGGCGAAGTAAAAATTGGTTCGTCAGATGATGGGAATGGGGAGGAAGAAGGGGATAAGACTGTCACTCAGGATGGAGCTCAGACTGGTAATGTGTGGAAGAAGAGATATGATGAGACCTTAGGTATGTTAATCGTTACTGAACGGACGGTGTACTCGCTGATGCAATCATGATATCCGACAGAACAACTGAGCCCCCCATTAGTCCCCTATGAAAGATACTACATCTTACCTAAGACCATTCTTAATAAACTCACCGAGCTGGCTTACGACGACGATGTGTATCAGACTGACACTTCAACCCTACCCGTGGACATGAAAGCTGCAATGACCAGATTGATTCCTGATCAATCAGACGAAACTTTCTGGGTCATTCAGTCAAAGGGCAGTCATACAGATGGTCATCAGCTAGTTGGAGAAGCGAAGGAGGAACAAGTCTGGGCTTTAGGAGATGCAGAGGAAAACAGGGATTTCGTTTTTATCCCTAGTGAAGGCTGGCAGAAGATCGTAGAATGGTAAGTCACCTTTTATTGTTAGCATGTTATTGTGTGTGTGTACTCACTAGCTTGGATAGGTTTGGACCATATGAAGGACCCATTCTACCTCGATATTGCGTACCACCCGAAAACATAGAAATTCAACCTGCTATAATTCGACTGTTCGTTGTTCTCGCTCCCTCATCCATCTATACGAAACCAGAAAACGATGAATCCGCTCAGGTCGTACTCATGTGTCCAAGCACAACCTCTATGCCAACATTCAAAGAATTCGTTAGATCCGTTGCAGTACAAAAACTCGGCTCATCCGCTGTAGACACCGCTACACCAATACGTCTATGGAAGATCGAGAAAACACCTTCAAACGACGAGAAACTGCTATCTTCGGGTCCATTGGTTATTTCACCTTCAGCTCTGATAGAAACTACCAGCAACTACCTTCCAGCCGAAGAAACAGCTCAAGATCTAGCCGAAGCTGTTTTGGGAAGCTCCAAGAATCAGATAGTAGCTATTGAAATTGGAAAAGTAGAAAATGGTAATACGGTATGGAACGTTGATATCGACGGAGAGAACAGAGCTGTAGTGAAGAAAACCGCACCATTGTTTTCGAAACCTGCCTTTTTCGGTGGATCAAGCAATGCTTTGACCGTACCTACAGCATCTACATCGAGCAATGGAGCAGTCCAGACAAGAAGCCAATCGAAGCAGGATAGAAAAGGAAAGGGATTAGTAGGACTACAAAATCTTGGAAATACCTGTTTTATGAATAGTGCTGTGCAGTGTTTGAGTAATACCCAGGAGCTCAGCGAGTATTTCTTGTGTGAGTACTCGATGTTATGGTAAAATGCGAGGATTGTAGTAGCTGATAAAGGTTTACACTTTCAGCTGGTGTATATACCGAGGAACTGAATCGTGATAACCCCCTCGGTATGCACGGTAAGATTGCAGAAGCCTTTGGTGAAGTCATTGAGAACCTCTGGAGTATACCCTCATCATCATACCACTCATACTCCCCTCGTACCCTCAAATTCACTACCTCAAGATTCGCACCTCAATTCGCAGGGTACGGTCAACACGATACCCAAGAATTCATCGCTTTCTTGCTTGACGGGCTACACGAAGACTTAAATAGAATCATTAAGAAACCGTATATCGAGAAACCCGATTGGAAAGCTGGAGGCGGTGATAAAGAACTTGCTGAATTGGGTAAAGAGTGCTGGGATGGGTACAAGAAGAGAAACGATAGTGTTATCGTTGATCTTTTCCAGGGTCAATTGCAAAGTACCTTGGTCTGTCCAGAGTGTCATAAGGTGAGTTATCTGTCTTTTGTTCCACAAGATCACTGGCTGATCGCTATTACTATGCAGGAATCGATCACGATGGATCCAGTATGTACACCCAGATTGCCAGTCCGTATTACCTAACTGACCAAGAACTATAGTTTATGTATCTAACCGTACCCCTTCCTATCGCTCAACATCGACATATGAAGATGATATATGTTCCTCGGGATGTCGACAAGCCTCCAGTCTTGGTCAAACTTCTTATTCCTCAAAATGCCTCCTTCGCTCAAGTCAAAGAGCGACTTGCTGCGTTGACAGGCAGTAAAGCCTCGCATGTGAGTACAATTACAGGAACATCAGATGCATTCGCATCACTGACCCCAATCCGCATAGCTCCTCGGATTCGATCTGTGGCATGGCCGGCCATACAATTTCTGGATCGACGCTGACCACAATGGTGAAGCCAAAGACCACGATGTCATAATCTTCTATGAGCTCGACGCACCTGTCTCCGCGACCAGAAGATCAGTCGGTACTGTCCCGACTGACGAGACAGTGACAGTACCGGTATATACATTCAAGAGCAACGAAAATCGATCTCGTTATGGTAACAATTACCCTTCTGACAATCACGCCAAACCATTCTTTATCACCCTCTCCAAATCCGATGCTTCCGATCCTGCCGCTGTCCGAGAGAAGGTCATGCAAGGTTATACTCGATTTGTCAAGCCAGAGCTCAAAGACAAGTTATATGTCCATGCTTCAAGCTCAAAGGCTGTCGTTGCCACTCCCAACACGCCGAAACAAGAGGAAGATTCGTTACCAGTCACCGAAATCCACTTGAACGGTGACCAAACCACTGTCATCGAGGTCACGCCGAATGAAGAAGAAGCTACTATGGATGTTGACTTGCCAAATGCTTCCTCCAACCCCTCTGGCCTTCATGCAAGCCCCTCTACGACCTCACTCGTCAGTCAAGGTTCGACCTCTGGAAGATCCCTTGCTGGCTCAATTTCGGGCAAACTTGTACCCCGAGCGGATCTATTCAAGGTATATGTCTCGGAACCTGCCAGTGAACCGATGTTCAATTCCTTTAAGACCAAAGAGAAGATCAATGTACACCGAATATATAGTAAAGATCCCAATGAAGCCTCTTCAAGCTGGTCGTTACTTGAGTCCCGGAGGAAGCCCAAGAAAGCTTTGTTCAAGCGAATGACAGCTGGGATCAACTCCATTGTATCTCCCTCGTATACCTCTGAAGATGAAGGCAATCTCTCTGATTCTTCCACCTCACATTCACATTCTCATGCGCACAGTGGTCAACCTGTCGTCCGACCGGGCGAAGGCATTTTCTGTGAATGGTCTGCTGAGGCTTTCCATGATTGGCTCGACGAAGATATAATGGGTGATGAGATCGTCGATCCGGCTATAGAGAAGGAAGTGGCAAAGAAGAAAGAGGGCAGGAAGATTACTATTGAAGATTGTTTAGACGAGTTTTCGAAAGAAGAGACGTTGGGTGAAGATGATCTATGGTATTGTCCAGTTGTAAGTGTGGACCACAATTGCTAAGCTATACTTACAATTGGCTGATATTCTGGGATTGACTGTAGTGTAAGAAGCACCAAGCCGCTACTAAGAAGTTGGAGATTTACAAAGCACCTGATATCTTGGTTATCTGTATCAAACGATTTGGATCTTCTCGAAGAATGGGAGATAAACTGGATAATATGGTGAACTTCCCTGTTGACGGATTAGATCTCGGTGAGAGGATTGGAGAGAGGAAGGTAGCTCAGAGCTTGAAAATGAATGGAACGAATTTGGAGGAATTGGGAATGGAGGAACATGAAGATGAAGAGATGATATATGACCTATGTGAGTTAGATGACCTACCTGTTGGGTGAGGTCAGTTAGCGATGCTAATAAGCGGTGTCTTCGTGTAGATGCCGTGGACAATCATTTCGGTGGTATGGGAGGTGGACACTATACTGCCTTCTGTAGGAATAAGGTGGATGGACAATGGTACAATTACGATGACTCGAGAGTATCGAAGGCGGATGTCGATGCTGTCCAGGTGAGTGATCACCTCTTAACATTCATGAAACTACCGCGACTGACGGCAGCTACAGAGTCGAGCCGCGTACTTGCTGTTCTACCGTCGAAGGACCAAGAGACCTATCGGTGGCATATCGAGGATCAAAGCGGAGGCGAGTCATTTCCATCAGCTGAATTCATAATGGTACTCGTAGTTTCCCGCAGAAAGCATAAGCTGAGACATGGTTCGTTCAATGAGCAGGAAGCGTCTCGCGCAGCCACACCTCTTCAGCCCTCTTCACCCGTCATCGAACCTGCCCCCTCCAGCACATTACAAGGAGATATCTCATCACCATCATCGTCAAAATCCGATGAATTGCCTGCATATTCAGACATAGATGATGACGACGGCAATATGCCATCTACACCTGTCGTGCCCTCTGCCCAAGTGAGCGACGATGAAGACATGACAGATTCGATTGACCCTTCGGTGAAAACGGAATCGGAGCGGGAAACGAACATAGACTTGGGTCAGGTAGGACAAAGTGTAGGTTATGGGAACAACGCTTGGGGTGTATCATCTACAGATCCAGGTATCAAACATACTTTTGGTCAGAACCTATTCCCAAATACGTCTCCGTCGTCTCAATCTGACGCCGGTACTGGTACACCCACATTGGACGGGGACACCGATGTGGAGAAGGAAGGAGAACCTATCATGCCTGGTGGGAATGAGGTCATAGGTGGTAAGGACAAGTAGGAACTATATTGTGATTGGTAGAAATAGAGAGGGGGAGAGTGCATGTGGCCTTGAAAGCGTTGTCGAATCTTGAGCGATTTGTTGTTGTAATGAAAGTGAGGAAGGCGGAGAAGACGGGTTCCTTGAAATCAGTACCGATGAGTTTTGGGGTATCATGTCGAAGTAGATATGTAGATTATACAGTACATGAGATAGTTAGAAACAAATACGTTCATGCATTTGGCATATTCAATGTCATGAGATGAGAGCGTGCGATTGAACGATGATTCATAAATATATATTTTTCTGTTAAATTACCTTGAATGACATCTAATTTACAACTTATCACTACGACTGGACTAATCTGGAGAAAAAATATATCATATGAAGAGATAGAGAGAAAGAAATGCGAAAGAGATAATACTAAGAACCAGGAAATGAGAGGGTTGAAACCCGATAAGAAGACTGAAGTCATCGAAATGTGAAGATGATAAGGCCCGTTGAGGACATGGTTTGTGTATCCGTATGTTGAACTACCAAAAGAAAAATGTAGGATTAAAGTTCCATTCCCACTAGAACCCATTTTCTTATATCCCATTCCCATCCACCCAGAGTCTTCGAGGGCGATTTCAATACTTGGCCACCAACATACATTAAAGAATGTAATGTTTCAGCCAAAACATCTTGTTCGGCCTCTTCTCGATCTAACACTAAAACTAGGTTATTCGCTTCTAGGGCATCTGACGATAAATCCAATAAGGCAGTTAAAGATTCTCTTATATCCATACCATACATCACTCCTCCAGTTCCACCGGATGATTTCGGGGGAGAGATGGATAATAATGGATCGTGAGGTCTAAGAACTTGAGAGAAGTTAGGTGATAATGTTTCTGGACGGAAAGCTCCTTCATTAGTGGAATTAGTTTCCATGTGCACGAAGACGGTTCTACCGTTTTTAGCTGTATCGACGATGAATCCCTTGAGAACGTTGGATGGCGGAGTGACTATTTCTAATGTTGTTGAGAGGTTGGTTATGGTTTGGAAATGGGTTGGAAAGATTGATGAGATCAAGGAGATGATTTGTCTCTCTCGCTTATCAAGGCGGGAAGTTCTAGTTTGAGTAGATGGTAGGTTGGATTTTGAAGGTTGAGGTGGAGAAGTATTACTGTCACTGAGTGAAGAGGATGATACGGGTGTAAGAGGAAGGGAGGTCGATTGGATGTGATGAGGGGTTGTCGTTGATATGGGTATATCGACGGAGGGGGTGAATGATGAGGGAGGTGTAAGAGGATCGACCTGGATGGATCGTCCAGGTTGTTGAGAGAGGGATTCGAGCAGGTAGGACGTCAGAGGTTCTCTCATAGTCTCTGACGACTCGCTGGCGTCGTTGCCCTATAGAGAGTGATTTACTATCAGCTGTTACCATTCGTGTTCGAGTAGAAGCAACTCACAGCCAGTGTCCTCCTCCTGCCTTCTTCAAACCCACTGCCGGCCTCCGCCAGCGAAAGAAGCGTAAGAAGTCGAGGGATTCTCCGGATCTTCGGCGTAGACGTAAATCTGTCCACCTTGTCCACCTGCCCTGGCTATAGCCAGAGGTGGGTTGGGGTTATCATTCGCAGAGAAAAGTAAGGGAGAAGATGTCGAGCAAGCCCCTGCGCCAGCGTTTCCCAAAGCGCCGCTACAATCAAATCATATCGCAAAATCAGCTGATGCAGAGGGGTAGAGAAAGGCAGGGAAGAGACGAACTCACGCGGGGCAAAGATTTCGGTTGATATTGATACTCTTGGTTGGGTGACTCATGATAGGCTATATAATCTTTGATAGGTCGGGCGTCTTGCCAAATAGGGGGTTTTATCTTTCGATAAAGAAAGGTTCAATCGAATGAGCTGAAAGCAGGGAGCTGTAGCTGATGGTGAAGACGTTGCTATGGTCGATTTGATGGTGTCTAGAAACAGAAGATTGAAGAAACACAGAAGAAGAAGAAGAAGGACACACAGTGCCGAGACACGCACACTGGCTTTGCTAATCTCATCTCATCTCAGTGAGTGAGTGCTAAGGGTGGCGCAATCAGCGGTGGCAAAAAAATCGCAAGGGAGAAAGGAGGGTCGTGAAAGGGAAGTTGTGTGGATTGAAGGGTTTGATCGGAGAAAAAAAAGATAATGTCCCAGAGCTGACTCGAACAGCTGTCTCCACAGAATTGTAGCTTCACCACAATGTAACGTACTGACCACCTATACGACTGAGACCCTGCTTAAGGTATCATCAAATTTCGAAAGGCTAACAACCGCTCCGGCAAAAAGGTCACTGCCTCTGCCGTTCTCCTCGTCGAGCAGGAAGGTTTGTCTCTTGAATGGTCCGATCAGCATCACTGAAATCCAGGCTCTGAGGGATATTGGTTTAGATCGTTCACCTTGTCCGATAGCGACGGATGAACCTACCTTTTGGGGTGGTATAACATCGCTTGAGCCGCCCTCTTGCCGAGGCAGTCCTCCTGTATGTCCATGCGAGGAGCAGTGATGTCCATATAGCGCAAGCAACTTGATCATAGAATGCCTATTTACAGGTAGATGCTGATGTGACATGGATGCCAAATCCTCAGCGAGTATGAAATTGACTGCAAATTAGGTAAGCTGGTTGCAAAGCAGCCTAATCTATATAGAGGATATCCCCGGATCAGTATTCGAGATAATCTTTGTCAAGTATATTTCAGATCAGGTATATCTACCTTCAATCTATAACCACCCTTCCTAAGTGTCATCTACCTGGAGATCGTTCGAAGCACCTCTGACAAATGACGATATATATATATATATTTATACATATATATATCCGGGAAAATCTATTCATGAAGCCATGCAAAATATGAAAAATGAATAATCTCTTACAAGCAAAAATAATACCCAAATATGTGTGTGTGCAATCCTCTCTATCTCTGACTTTTGTTTTTGATGGATCAAGTGCGTGTAATTCGTCACTAAAGTTCGAATAATTTCACCTCTTTGCCATTCTGAGTTTCTATACCTTTTTTCCTATCTTCTAAAATCGCTTCTGCCTTTGACCTCCAATCGGTATGTAACCATTCGGAAATTTGTTTCTCGTGATATTCTCTGGTCATTATCGGTAGAATGAATGGTTCGATGGGATGCAGAAGGGCTTGTCGAATGGCATCGACGAATTCAGTTTCGTTATTACGCAAGACATTATATATATGTCTGCCATTCAAACGAGGTCTCAGCCGTTGAAACCCGGATCCTAGTTCCGCAGAAAGGCAGAGGAGAACTTACGGCGGAGGTAACACTTTCAAAGTGTGATGTTGACTTTGAGCCCATGATTCAGGATCGTCCTTCTTACTCCCGGGATTCATCGAGTACTGCACATGTACACAAAGATCAGCTTCCCTCCATCGCGTTTTATGTCGATTCCGAGTAACGAAAAACCCACAGGATTGATAAATGGTATGCCCTAGAACGTCCGACCAAGATTCAGTCAGTGTGACCACTCGATGTGATGTCGCAACTTTCACTCACCAGACTCAAAGCAACATGAGGACTAGGCGAAATAGTCGGCCAACCGATACCCAACATAGCTCTTGAATTTGCCAACTGTCTCTCGAATTCCAATCTATCCATCTGACCTAGATTTCTTACTCCTGCCGGAACCTCCATGGGAATCTCCTTTTGTTGAGCGGCATTTCGATCATCTTTACATCCGACGACGAATTCGAAACCTGGGAATTCTTTTTCCAAAATGTTCTTCGCTCTTAGGAAGATTCCCCGATCTTCCCATGCTGGTTGAGCACCCGGGTAGAAGTACCTCACGTACTTGGCTAGGATGTATACTTGGTACGGACGTGTAATAGCTGGAGTGTATGGTGGCGTTGTAGCAGGCTCTACCACGTATGGAATAAATGTGAAATCTGATGAACAACGAATGATAATTAGTCCTCGTGAAGGAGCTGAGACAGTTGACTCACTTCGAGGTTTCTTCGAATAACCAAATTCCGAGTGCACGTTCCAGGCGTCACCTACGGTTGAGGTGTAGTGATCTGGGAAGTAGTTGTAGACAAAGAACTGTGTAATCAATTTTCAGCATTCGTCATATTGGGGCAGTGACTCTGTCCTTGCTCTCCTTTCTCAAAAGGCTGTGCTTCGTGAATGAATGGATAATTCACCTTCCAGGCGGGTATACCATTCCCTCGCCCATGGGTTTTCACCTGATCGTCGAAAGTCCCGTACTGACCAGTCCTCCAAGCGATAATAGCCTGATTTTCAAGTGTCATGTCAGTTACAACAATAAACACATCTCTCGCTGTCATATCCGATACATATGACTCACCTTGACCATGTCAGGTATCTGATTGTAGAGATAGTGCATGTAGGCTATTGGATTAGCATCAATCAGCGAATTCTTGTCGGTATTTGGGATATGTGACATTGTTTTACTCACGCCAATCATCTCTAGCGTGTAGTAGCGTGTATCCCCACTTCTCGAGAGTATCCACCTACTTCGATCATCAGCATGTTGGCCTGGCAAGACAGTATGGATAACTTACTAATGAATGTGTCCATATACCTTCACCGCCCATGTATCCTTCATATATATGGAAATGTGCGTGTATGTATCCCAAGATGATCACCTAGATTTCATTGGATGAGAATGGCATAATCAGCTTCGACTGGAAGCTCATGAGCAAGAAAAGGTAGACAGACGATACTCACGTTCGTCTGATTTTCCCTACAGGTGTTGGTAGCAGTACAAACAGCCAATTTCCTCAATTCCACATCCGAGTGAAATTTATAATCCTCCCTACCACCTCCCCAATGAGGGTTCGGTGGGAAATACGGCTGCATATTATTGGCATATTCATACTGTTTCAATGCCAACTCCCTCTCGGCAGGTATCAGATTCGCTATCTCTTCTGGTATTACCCCTCCAGATGCTGTTGATGGATTCTGCCATGATGAGGGTAAAAGATATGACGTGGATAATGAAGCAGAGGTGGATGTTGCTGATCGATAGAATGTTATGAGAAGGACGGTCGCGAATATCAGGAGGAAGAGGTTCCGTATCGACCGGGATATCGTTATGGTTATCGTCCCTGCCATTTTGATCTGGGCCACTTGATTGAGGGGATCAAGATCTATTTTCTAATTTCTATATTCTTCGAAAATAAAAATAAAGATAGCAGACAGGAATGGAGAGAGCGGAGCCGTGATGGTTGGGAAGTGTGGAGTCGCGTTGATCTATTTGTTCACTGATAGCACATGTTTACGAGAGTGGAAGAGACACGTTGGAATCTAGTACGGTAAGGCGTACTGCTGATCTGTGTATGTTTAAGGTAGAGCAGATTTTCGATTGGATTTTGACCAATTGTCTAAGTTAACTCTATGTGAACCGGACGCGAATAACCAACCGTCGAGGTGTTATAATTCTTAGTTCAGGTTCAGGTGTTCAGTGTTCGATTGTACCAGTCACTCTTGCCCACGAAAGAGAGTGGTAAAGTATTCAGGTCCCGCAAATGGTAAGTCACAGGCTCCTTTCCTCGATGGATCATCAAAACGTTAGTACCGGTATCTATTCCTTTAAGGGCGTGCATAAGTTCCTGGAGCTTGAGCAGAGGAATTACCGAAAGAGGCCATACAAAGGGAAAAACTGTACTCAACACATGGCGTAGCGTTTCAACCTCACTCTCAAGGGGTACAGGCAGGAATACCTCGATGCATATAAAAATCAGGTAGCGGGAAGGTAAGCTTTTTCACAGGATTGTTGATCTGGTAGAAGAAGTGGATGAGAAGGCGTCGAATCATTGAAGAAATCAAGTCGGTCGTTTCTCAGGCTGGCGTGTAGCCGTCTTGGATTCGGATTGTGCAGTCAAAGTCTTCCATGCTCTTGCTACTAGGCAAACAAGTCCCCTGTCTATCTATGCATTCCAGTGATCACGTTCAATTTCACTATCCGCGGCAGTATGGTCTGGAGAATCGAAAAATAGAAACAGCCAAGCTTAGAGCAAGCTGCATGGTAGAGCAAAAATGAAACGCCACATCAACGGGATTACGAGAAGTTGTCGGCGATTTAACCGTGAGATGGAGGTTGGATGTTGGAGGTCTGGTGAAATGTTCAAAGTCAAAATGTTGCAGTCGTTAGATCAGCTACACATCAAGTGGTCTTCGAAAAGCTTCACTCACGTCATATCAGAACGACCATGTCCACTAGACACGCCGCCACACGCTTGCTAGCCCGAGCGGGAAGCTCACGACAGACCCTCGCCCCCATCGCAACTCGAGCTGCATCTACATCCACGTCGACCCCCGCCGCCTCATCCTCCTCTTCATCTTCGTCATCTTGGCAACCAGCTCTTCCAGCTGGAATATCACCAGCATACGACGCAGCTTTATCTTACCTCTCTTCTCATCAGTCTACGACACTCTCGAAACTCGACAGATTACGTTCGAGAGTAGATGCGAACAATCCCGACCCGGATTTATTGCAGAGGATCGATCAATTGGAAGTAGAGGCATACAGCAATGATCCGGCTATTCGAAGGTCATTCAGAGAGACGGGCGGGAAAGGTCAGATGGGTCAGACGATCTTCAGGTGGCTGAGCGAAGAGAAATGGAGAAAACAAGGTGGTTTGGATCTACTCATGCAAAGGTTGTTACAGATGAATGTCGTGCCCGATTTATTACCCACTTTACCACCTACTTCACCTCTTACCATTACCCTCAACCAAGTGATAGAACCTGGATCGATCCAACCTCCCTCCTTATTCTCCGAACCACCAATCATACATTCCCAGCTATTCCATCACCCCTCTTTACCCACTACCACACAGGCGAATCCCGAGGCGTTACATACGTTATTGGTGATTGATCCGGACTCTCCGTCTCATGAGACACACTCGTTCCAACAGCGAGTACATTTCCTCAAGCGAGACATTCCCTTATCGGTCCTCTCCGGCGAGGTCAACCTGGCAGATACAGCTGTAGGAAAAGAGGTGTTGGGATGGGAATCACCAGCTCCGGAACAAGGTACACCAAATCATCGTTATGTATTCCTACTATTCCGACAAACGCAATCACAGTCATCTTCGTCCGTGAACTCAAGAGAAGATTTCGATCTGAGACAGTATCTAAGTGAGAATGACCTGGTGATAGATGATTTAGTTGGGATCAATATGTTTAGAAGTAAATGGTCTCTCGAAGAGAACGAATTCATAAATAATGTGTATATCAGCCAAAGAGGTGTAGAAGGAGGAGCACCGGTATATGGTAAAGTACCCAAACAAGTTAGGTATGGATATCCGATGTCAGCCAAGAGACAACGTATAGAAGAGGCTAGAGAAGATGCGTGGAACAGTGCGGTTGCGGAGCTGGAGGGGTTGGTACATGACGTAGAGGGATTAGCTGGATCTGCTGAAGAAACGGAGAAGGTGAGAGTGTAAGTAGAGGTTATAAGTACATCATACGTAGCGTCATGCATATTGCATTGAGTTTTCGTTTTCGTTTTATGAAAAGGTTTTGGGCTTGTTCTTACTATGTTGGTGATACCTATGAAGCATATCGACATCTAATTCTATTTGTTCGTCAGCTTGGTGCGGATATGCATTGTTGCCGAGGGGATGGTAGCATCAATTATCATAGGCGTACTCACTGTCTTATTTCGCGCACATATTACTATTTCGGAGTACATTGATTGCTCGATGTCTGTCGCTGCTAGTGACGCCTCACCTGAAGCTAACTCATCATATATATGACTTGCCACGCCAGCGAATTGATAAATCACCCAGGTAAGGTTGAAAGTCAAGAATGAGCGCCTCTCTATATTCCAAGCTGCATCAATGAACACCTTAGTGGGAGCTCCTCAATACCTGTTCGTATCTAGGTAGTCCTTGTATGCCCAGATCGTTCCAACCACTTTGTCCAAATTTCGAAGTTTATGGTAGGTATTTTGAGTAAGTCAAGAGTGAAACGAGCCTGCCAAGGTTTGGTTCTACCAGTCTCGTAAGCTAAGCGGCTTTGACGTCTTGAGACGGTCCGTTGACAGTATTGCAGCTCCACGATGGTACAAAGCCACGAGGAAATTGGGTAAAACACTGCATCGAATCTGGTCTTTGATCCTACCCAAGCCCTCTGCCATTGAAGAGCGACTTCGTTGGTATGTTAAATCAGCCGGTGGTGTTCAAATTCATTGTAGATTTTTTTTCCTCACAATTGCCCACTAACAATGGTCTGGGGTGCTGACTATGCGAGAGAGAGGTGCCCTAAGTTGGGACACCCCGTTGCTATGACACTGGGGGAGACACGAGGCGTCGCAGTCGTTGAAACCTCAATCTGTTTGTCAGTTGTCTAGTCGTACCAATCTCAACGATATTATCCCGACTGTATACCTTTTCTGGTTTCACTGGTCTCAATGAATCGATAAATCAAACTCGCTCTCTATTGTTCCACGGACGCTCCTCTTCATCCACTGGTCTTTTTTCACCGTGATCGTTTTCGTAAGTCGATGAAGATGATAGAGCACACGACGTCAAGCGGCAGAGCTGTAATGATCTTTTGTTAGACACCGCAAGATTCAGATGTTGAATACAGAATTTGAGGACTCGAGCTGCGACGGAAGGGAGCCAAGCTATCACTGTTGAATGCTGTACTATGTCATTCCTTCGAGTGCCACTAATCGCATTGACCCAATTACGCATATGCATCGCCGATAGCACCGACCAACCAGATCTCGCATGTGTACGCATCATCCAAGTCAGACGTTTCAAGCAAAGATCTCAGGCCGTTTCATAATTCGTACCAAACAGTACGTATATTGACAGAAGACAGTAACGTACTTCCCGAATCAAGGCGAGATTTGCTGCATCCGGTTGTCGTTGGTCAGAGTACATACCCAAAGTAGATCGTTGCGATGAGATCTGTTTGTGTGTGCAGATCTCACCTGAGTGTATGATAGCACTGCAGATACAACATCCTGATCACTCAACGAAAAAACGGTGCCGCGCATTTTTAATGTTCATTCATGTACCAATTTTCAGATGAACACCGGAATCATCATGCTTTAATTGGTGGTGGGACTTTACCTATGTATGCATCGCCTTGGCTAATTGTCTTTTGTTCAGCCTCGTCCGTCATCATGCTCCTGTACGATATGTACGCGTCCAGCCTTAGCCTTAACCTTGTCGGGTTCTTGGACGGTAGAAGCACCGAGATGTACCGTGTACTGTGAAAAATTAGAAGAATAGATGGAAATTCAGGGTAGGCAATGACAGAATCGCAAAAGCACGGCACGGTAGGAGAGACAGGTAAGGCAGGGTAAAAAGAGAAACAGAAGAGAGAAAATAGAGCGCGTTCCCACTGAGATTCTTTCCGTTGATTTACTCCGCCCCGCCACACTCACCTTTGGTAGCTTGGTTACATTACAACTCCGATGTCTAATCCCAATTACGATCACACTCCTATTAGATTGTGTGGTTGTGTTACGACTGTTGTTTGCTTCTGATACCGACTGCCCGGGCGCGACACTGCAGCAGTAACATCCTAACAGACGAGACAACCATCCTATTCATATCCCTATACTAATTTATATCACCATACTTATTTCACCTCTCCATACTTCATCTAATTCCTTTCTATCGCTCCATCATCATCATCATCACCACCTGCCATTCGCCATTGAACGAGGAGTGAGATATTCAACACGGAAAGGGAGAAAGAAAGATTCAACTCGCTCGAAGCGCGTTCAGCTTTAATTTTTCAATCGGGATCCTATACCTACCGCTTGGATCGTCCATCACACTCTTCTTTCCACCTTCTCGTCACTGCTACGGTACTCATCGAGCCAAGTAGGTTTCAAGCGAGTCCCGCAACCACCTCACCCTCCCAAAGGGGAATCCCCCCTCAATATCAACTGTAATCGATAATCACGAATTTTCACGACCCGACATACTCCGCTTGGTTCACGCCCATCATGTTTTCCTCATCTTCATCACGACGCTCATCGATATCACCCCTCCCCTTACTACTCACACTCCTGGCCACTGCACTGTATGTGACCGGTCTGCCGTATAATGAAACGCTGGATCCATGGAATTTGAATAAGAACCAAGGTATATATGAATTTTCGTATCGATCATCACGTTAACGTTACTGCTGTGCTAACATCAGGATTTTCTCTTCTCGTTTAGATGCCGGTGACGATGTACTGCAGTATACAACCACTCGATCGAACAAAACATACACACCTTCCCCGGACAATTGGCGTGTGAGTATCGCCGTTCCACCGATTGTTGCATTTGCAGCGTACTAATTGAGATTTTGCTCCGATCAGTCGTTACCAACATACACGCTGCTTCTTGATAAATGGATCGATGGTGCACCTGACAACAATGATTTCTATGGCCTCAAGTACGAGTATGATATCAAAGAAACTCAATTGAGAGCAGGAGGTGATGCTCCAGGTTTAATGGATGATCGTGGTCTAGACTATCTTCAGGCAATGGGTTATAAGGCAATCTATATCGCTGGTACCAATTTCCTAAACATGCCTTGGCAAGCGGACGGTGAGCAAAATTGCCCTCCGTACATCCTGATCTTACCAGCAGCAATGGCTGATTTGATGGCTTGCAGGTTATTCGGCTATCGATTTCTCCCTATTGGACCCTCATTATGGTACACTCGATGATTGGGTCAAACTCATCGATAAGATGCACGCAAGGGGAATGTACATCATCTTGGATTTCACGGTCGGTACTATGGGTGATTTAGTCGGGTTCGAAGGGTGAGTTCGGATCTCAGGACACCCAACACGCTTGCTCATCTTCCTCCTTAGTTACCTCAACGTGTCGACGCCCTTCTCGCTCGATGAGCACAAAGCCCAATGGAAGTTGCCGGATTACGCTCCATGGGGCTTCCAAGAGTACCCCGATTTCAAATTCACCAATACCTACAATGATTCATGTACATACCCCACCTTCTATGAAGACGATGGCTCCATCTATGATCCTGGAAAAACTGGTTGTTACGCCAGTGACTTTGATCAATACGGAGATATCGAAGCTTTCGGTGTGTTGTGAGTGGTATTGTAACGTTATCTATCATGTTACTCCAGCTCACTCCTTTTCTCAGCCCTGATTGGCAACGACAACTTGCAAAGTTCGCTTCCGTACAAGATCGACTTCGAGAATGGCGTCCCCAAACCATGGACAAGATCAAGGTATTCAGTTGTTTGACCATTCAAGCCCTTGATGTGGACGGTATTCGTATCGACAAAGCCACTCAGGTCACCGTAGACGCTCTTGCTTCTTGGTCAAACCACACGAAAGAGTGTGCTGCTGCTGTAGGAAAGAACAATTTCTTCATTCCTGGTGAAATCACTGGTGGTAACTCTTTCGGTGCTGTTTACATCGGTCGAGGAAGAGCAAACAACTTGCCTCCTACCTTCGACTCCGCCGTGAACATGACTCAGGACCAATCACAATACTTCTTGCGAGACCAGGGTCAGATCGCTCTCGACTCGGCCGCTTTCCATTATTCCATCTACCGATCCCTCTGTCGATTCTTGGGAATGGACGGTAACTTGCAAGTAGCCTACGATGTTGATGTCAATTTCGTCACCGCCTGGAACACAATGGTATTATCCAACGAGTTCCTCAACTCCCAAACAAACGAATTCGATCCTAGACATATGTACGGTACAGGAAACCAAGATGTATTCCGATGGCCTGGTCTTACGAATGGTACAGAGAGACAACAACTGGGGCAGTTTGTCAACAACTTGTTGATGCCAGGTATACCTCTCGGTTGGTACGGTGAAGAACAAGCTTTCTACCTGCTCGATAACTCTGCTTCCAATTATCTGTATGGTCGTCAATCGATGGTGTCCAATCAAGCTTGGAAGCGTCACGGTTGTTACAAGCTCGGTTCCAGTCAGTACTACAACATGCCTTACGATAAAGTCTTGACTGGTTGCGAAGACGATTGGAACTCCCTCGATCACTTTGACGCCACCGCCGAACCTTTCCGAGGTATCAGGAACATGTTCTGGTTACGTTCCGAATTCCCTTCGCTGCAAGATGGTTTTGGTCTAGTAACTCGAGGAAATTGGACCAACTTCATCCAGCTTCCCGGTTCGAATCAAACGCAAACTGAGCTCGGTATGTGGACTGTCACCCGTGCACCTTTGGCGGTTCAAGAAGGGCATGGCGCCTTTGGCACCAATGGTACTCTCGACCAAGCAGTTTGGTTGATCTATACCAACGAAAATTACACCAAGACATACTCATTCGACTGTAAAGCAGACGGCTGGATCTCATCACCTTATCAATCCGGTAACACAGTCAGAAACCTGCTTTATCCGTTTGAGACATATAATCTTGAAGACTCCCTCGATCCTTTCTATGCCAACGATGAGGCTCCTTGGAGAGGTTGTTTACCAGAAATCACCCTTCAGCCATTCGAATACAAGGCTCTCGTGCCGATCGCTCAATGGAAACAGCCTCCCCCGTCTTTGACCAAATTCTCACCCGGTCACGATTACCGAGCTGCATCGACCAACGGAGGTAATCTTGACATCAGCATCGAATTTGACACGGAGATGAACTGTGACAGTCTGAGGAATGCTATGACCCTGACACAATCCATTGGAGGAAACACAGCGACCCCCGCTCTGTCCCAAGGTACTTGTGGTACTATAGCTGATGCGGACCAAGAAGCTCCCTACCTCGTATCAGTGGCCCCCGGATCATGGCGATGGACTGGTCAAATCGAGAACGCTGTGGATGGTATCTATAAAATCACCGTTGGTAACGTCTCGACTCAAGATAATGGTCTCTCCACTGGTTCCACTGCACACTTCCTTATCCGTGTCGGTAGCACTGAGAACCCTATGGTTTACCCCGAACAAGCTGATTACAGTAGCACCCTTTTCTCTGTCTCTGGAGACACCTACTCATTGAACCACTCTGCTCCCGGTGCAGATCAATTCCGATATTCCGCTGATTTCGGACAAACTTGGTCTGCTTGGCAAGATTACGAAAGTACCAGTACCCTCAATGCCACCATGTTCACTAGTAAAGACATTTGGTGGGATGGTGATCACGTCATTGTGCAATACTACAGTTCTTTTGCCGGTTCCTCCAATCACCAAGTGCATGCCGATGCTAATTGGAAGGAGAATTACCGAAGATATTACCCTCAAATCCTGGCAAGAGGTTCTTTCAATACTTGGGGTTATGATCTCGGTGCTTCTGCTCATCTCACACTCCAAAGTGATCACACTTGGCGAATGCCTATCATGGCTGCTTGGCCATCTTACATCCAACTCAACATCTGGTCCTACGATGATTACTTCTATGGTGATGTCGACGGCGATGGTGTTATCGATCGATTCCCTCCCAACTCGCAGACTGCCAACTACCTCAACATGTCCGTCCCTCCTGCACCTCATCTCGCTTGGAATCTCTTCGTTAACGACAAGACTGGTGAATGGAGTACCGAACCTATCGGGACTGAGACTGTCACAACTGTGGCCTTCGCCCTTCTTCTCATTATTCCAGCGATCACTGCGTTCGGTGCTGCCCTTGCTTTCAGATACTCTTTCTACTCTATCAAGGTCAACAAGTGGGGTCTCAAACCGAACAAAGGCGCTAAAGAGACCTCGTACTTCCCTATCGTCGGTGGACACGGTGAAAAGAAAGGCGATCTCAACGAGAAAGGCGGTATCGTGGCTCTCAACGAGAAGAGCTCCAAGGCTCCTCACAAAATTATCGGTTGGCCAGAAGATCAAAACAAACGACGAAAAGTTCTCATCGCCACTCTGGAATACGAAATTATCGATTGGAAACTCAAGGTCAAAATTGGTGGTCTTGGTGTGATGTCCACTCTTATGGGTAAAGCCATGAGTGATGTCGATTTGATCTGGGTTGTACCTAAAGTTCAAGACCTCGAATATCCTCAAGGGGAATACGCTGAACCTATCGAAGTCATCATCTTTGGTGAACCGTACCTGATCGAAGTTGAAACTCACCAACTTGACAACATCACCTACGTTATCCTCGATTCCCCCGTTTTCAGAGCTCAAACTAAAGCTGATCCTTACCCTCAACGAATGGACGACTTGTCTTCCGCTATCTTCTACTCTACCTGGAACCAAGCTATTGCCGAGACCATCCGACGATACCCCATTATCGATATCTACCATATCAACGATTATCACGGTGCTCTGGCTCCTCTCTATTTGCTTCCTAAGATCGTTCCTACCTGTCTGTCATTGCACAACGCCGAATTCCAAGGTTTATGGCCTCTCCGAACTAAAGATGAAATGAAAGAAGTTTGTGCCGCTTTCAACATCCCCAAAGAAGTCTGCAGTAAATACGTCCAATTCGGTAACACCTTCAACTTGCTTCACGCTGCTGCCAGTTTCATCTCTCACCATCAGAAATCGGTCGGTGTAGCTGGTGTATCTGATAAGTATGGTAAACGATCCTGGGCTCGATACCCTGCTCTCTGGACCTTGCGAAACATCGACTCGTTGCCTAACCCCGATCCTACCGATATTGCTGCTCTCGACGAACAACCTCTCGCCGTAGACAAGATCCAGATTGATACCGAAGCTGAATCCAAACGTCCCGAACTCAAGAGACAAGCTCAGGAATGGGCAGGTATTAAGCAAGATCCCAACTCTGATCTATTCGTGTTCGTCGGTCGATGGTCCAAACAAAAGGGTGTTGATCTTATTGCCGATGTCATGCCCAGTTTGCTGGAGAAGAAGCCCAAGATTCAACTCATTTGTGTCGGTCCCGTCATTGATTTATATGGTCGTTTTGCTGCTGAAAAACTTGCTCGACTTATGGAAATGTACCCCGATCGAGTCTTCTCCAAACCCGAATTCACCTCGCTTCCTCCATATCTGTTCAGTGGTGCCGATTTCGCTCTTATCCCATCTCGAGATGAGCCCTTCGGTTTGGTAGCTGTTGAGTTCGGTCGAAAAGGTGCTTTGGGTGTCGGTTCTCGTCTTGGTGGTCTTGGTCTTATGCCTGGTTGGTGGTTCCCTGTCGAGTCTAGTGCGACGGCGCACATGCTTTCTCAATTGACCAAGACGATCAAACTCGCTTTGAAGTCCACTGAAGAAGAGCGTGCTATTCTCAGAGCTCGATCTGCCGTCCAACGTTTCCCTGTAGTCGAATGGCGTCAACGGTTGGAAGACTTCCAAAAGCGGAGTATCTCAACTTCTCGTCAACTTGCTGGTGAACAAGCTTGGGGTTACGATCTTGTCGACTCGTCCGTCAACGGTTTCTACGCTCAAGGTGATAATGGTTCTGTAACTTCACTCGCTAGAGGAGAATGGGGTAGATCGGCTACTCCCGATTCTACCGCTCCCAACTCTCCTATGCCAGGTCACTCTCCTTTGACCGGTGGCGATAATCCCGGTTATTTCGATCCCAACACTCCCATGGCTGGTTCAAACAACGGTTTACTCGGTGCTGGTGGTGCAAACTATCACAAGAGATTCGACAAGAATGCCAACAGACAATCAGCTGAATCATTCTACGATGAAGATCCCAACGCTTCTCCATTGTACTACGAAAATAAACGAGCGTCTCGAGGTGGCAAACCTAAATTCTACGGTTACGATGACGAAGATGCGCCTTCCTCACAAGGCAGTTCAGATCACGGTGATACTACTGTGGTCGGCTCTGCTACGTCTGCTCGGGGTGGTCAATCTGCTGCTCAATCTTACGACAATTTCTTAGCTGCTGCGAACAAACAATTTGCTCGAAACAACGGTGGCAAAAATGCTCCTGATCCATACTTCGATAACCGACAGTCCATGGACGCTGGTACACCTTCACGACCCTTCACAGTCCACTCCCGTGTATCCTCTTTCGATTCTATTTCTTCCATTGTCGATGAGAAGGGTTCTTCACCACTCAACAAGGCTATGGAGACTTTCACTGACTCTGATGGTGAAGTCGCTCAAAGTTTCGTACAGAAACTAAGAGATTTATCTGCGGATAACTCCAAGGGTGATTTGTGTATCGAGAAGTTCCTGATCAAGAGTGAAAAGGCTTTCTTCGATGAAATCAAGAAGGAAAAGATATCTGGTGAGTTGGATTTCTGCCACGTATAACACCTGTCAACTGACACATCGTTTCACTCGCTTAGCTATGTCATTGCGATCTTCAAGAGATTCATTCATCCAATCGAGAGCACCAAGTATGATCGACGGATTCAGACCTGAGTGTAAGTTGAACTTGTAATCTTGAATGAAGTTTAGGCTTGACTCCCTAACGCTTTTAGATAATCGTCGTGATTCCTCAATAGCCCCATACTCGAACTCTGGACATGGCCATGACGATCACATGGATCACTATGGTGGAAATGGTGGAGACATGTATGATGATCCTGGACCTTCCGATGCTCACATGACAAGACTTCAAATCTTCATGGGTAGACAAATCGCTGGATGGCCATTGTATTCTATCATCATCTCCCTTGGTCAATTGCTATCTGCTGTGAGTGGTTTCGCGTCCCATTCGATGATTGGAACAGGGCTGATGATGATCACGTCCATTTAGACATCCTTCCAATTGAGTTTACTTGGTGGATCCAATGTGCAGAAAGAAGTCGACTTGTACATCATCTGTTCAATCTTCGTGGTCGCTACTTTGGCTTGGTACACTTTGTTCAGGATGAAGCCATCGGTCTGGTGTTTGAGTCTTCCTTGGGCAACGTGAGTTCACGGGTTCTCTCATGCTGGTACTCGAGAAGTCTCGCTGACATCCCTTATAGCTTCGCTGTTGCCTTCTTCCTCATCGGTCTTCCATCCCTCCACGGTGCTCTACTCGGCCCTCGAATCACTATTACCCGAGTTGCCACATGGTTTTACGCTATCGCATCTTCAGCAGGTTTCCTCTTCTTCGGTCTTAACTTTGGTGAAGAGGCTGGCGCAGCTACGGAAGTATGGGTCACTCGAGCTTGTATCGTTCAAGGTTTACAGCAAATCTGGGTATCAGCATTATGGTACTGGGGTTACACACTTAACGGTACCGATCCTACCGAATACGTCCCTTCTCGAATCATCCTTTACATCACTTGGCCTCTCGCTGTGATATCTGCCATCTTCGCCTACCTTATGTGGGCGGGTATGCCAGAATATTACAGACAGATCCCACCTTATGTGCCCAATTTCTTCAAGACTCTGTTCCGAAGGAAACTGGTCATTTGGTTCTTGGTCTCTGAGATTTTGAGGAATTACTGGTTATCTGGACCATACGGTAGAAACTGGCAATACCTCTGGAACGCTTCGGATGTCGCTCGATGGGCTGTGGTCATCATGATCGTCATCTTTTTCATCGGTATCTGGGGTTTGTTCATGGGTATTCTCATCAGTAAGTGATCTTCCCTTCTTCACTCAGCTTAACATCTTGCTGATGAACATCATGCTTTTGTTTTGTAGAATACTCCAAAGTCCATTCATGGCTCTTACCTGTCTTTGCGATCGGTCTGGGATGTCCAAGATGGTGTCAGATGTGGTGGGGTACATCCGGTATGGGTCTCTATGTCCCATGGGGTGGTGTAGCTGGACCATACATCGGTACCTGCCTTTGGCTCTGGTTGGGTGTATTAGATGCGATCCAAGGTGTAGGTCTCGGTATGATCTTACTTCAGACTTTATCGAGATTGCACGTCTGTGCGACACTTGCCGGTGCTCAATTATTAGGTTCTTGTGTTGTTATGCTTGCTAGGTGAGTATTTGAACTATATAAGGCGAGTGATCAAATGCTGATTTCGTTTGTCTGATGCGTTGTAGAGGAACTGCACCTGACAAGGTCGGTCCAGGAAACGTCTTCCCCAATTTGGCTATCTGGGACATCAGCACAGGACAGAATAACCCATTCGTACATTGGGAATTTTGGTTGTGTCTCGTCTGTCAGATCGTCATTGTTATAGGGTACGCGTTCTTCTTCAGAAGAGAACAGTTGAGTAAACCTTAGAAGAGAGAGGAAGAGAACAAAATCAATCATCATTCATACCCCCTCAAAACTCCCGCAAATCATCAAACACAATTCACGAAACGAAAGAAAGAAAACACTATCAAACGCAATCAATGGATTCATGGACAATTTCTTTTTATATATATACACATTTGTTTTATCGTCTTTCCACTCTTCAACTTCTAACCTTTCATATATGGTCAAGCCGAGTCAAGTCAATTCTCAAAATGGATATTTTCATGTGCTGGATGAATTTGATTGATATATGAAGAAAGACGTACGAATTTTCCTTTTTTCCCCTTTACCATTTTTTGTTTTAACGTAGATTAAGATTCAGATCATGATATCTCCTTATATATACACCAATTTGTTAGTTTAGGTAGGATACGAATGGATGACAATGCATTTTTATGGATATGGTATATGGACATTAAATTGTTGATTAGAAATTTTGGATGATACATTTGATACGTGTGTTTTACAACGATATAAATTGACTCTCTAATGATCATCCTCTTCTTCACCTGGACAACCATCTGGTGCGTCCATCTCTTCAAACGAACTGTATCTGTATGAGCACCAAAAGCAGAATAGGTGTTCGGTACGGAGTTGATCGACCACGAATTGGAGGTAGGTCGATGGCTGGAGTATGAGAGTATCAGCTGATAGTTATCTTAGACAAAGAATAAGGTAGATTGTTGGAATCGCAATTGATTGTTTAACAGTGATGTTATTGAGAGACACCTTACCACTCACATCCATACTCAATACTCTCTTTGCTCCATTCACATGTTCTTCCCAATTGACACCCTTATACTCATCCTCGTTCTCATCCAACTTCTGAGTGGGCAATTTCTTGCCTTGTTCTTGACCTGGTTCGGAACCGTCTATTACTCCGAATCTTATCACACCTTCACCATCCTCGTCGTTGTCATCTGGTTTCAATGTCGATAACATATCCTTCCTCATCTGATCTCTTAACTTTGCGGCTGCACTGAGATTACTCTCTTTCTCGTAGCCCTCTACACCGCCCAGATTGGGCGGAGGCGAAGGAGACGGTGAGAATACCTGAGAAGGATAGATGTGTTTGAGTAGGGGTCGGGGGACCGTGGTGAGTGGTGAGAAAGGGAGGATGTGGAGGGGGTGGAACTGTGATCGATACAAGTCAGCCTGGCTGTCACTCGAAGTGCTTTTCTCTTGGTACATAGATATGATGGTGGGGACCGATGACTTCTAGGTCAGATAGAATCCGTTTCATTTTCTCTTTGCGTCTTTGATATCTGTTTTTCAATTGTAATATGCCATCATTGATGACGAAGAAATGGGATACACAACTCACCTTGACACCCTTCTCTATATCAAACTCCCTCAATTTTTCTCTCGCCGCCCTCCCTTTCCTTTCCCTCTCTTTCTCTCCATACTCTGCCCTCTGCCTCTCCCTAAACCCTTCCGTTTGGTTATTCAGCCTCTCCAATTTCTCAGGATCCAACGCATCGGGGTCTCTCCCTGACGTGTTCTTCGGTAGAGGAGGCGGAGAAGGTGATCTGGCTGATAAACCCTTACGACCTGACCACATTGATATCCTAATTGGTTCTATCCTATTCTTCGATATTGATGTTGAACCTATACCTCCTCGTTTGGGTTCGTCTTCGTCTTGATCTTCAAGTGCATCTCCAGGTAAGAACTTCGATCTTTTACCCAGTCCCCCGCCTCCTCGACTACCAGTAGTAGTAGAAGAAGGAGGAGGGGGAGATCGTTTTTTACCTAGTGATTCACCAACATTCCAACCCATCTTCTGCATCAATCCCATTCCCACATTCTTCTTCTCTGCCGGACTGTCAAACAAGCTGGTGGACAATCCTTCCTTTCTCCGCTGTTCTTCCAATTGTTTGAGAGGTAATTGATTCTTCGCTTGACCCATTCTCAACGATTTGAGCTGGTCGATATTACGCTTTTCACTATATGATTTCGTATTTTTGGAACTGGACGAAGAAGGGAGGTCGATCAGGTATTTGTCAGACATGAAATCGTCCTCGGAATCTGACATTGTGCAGTGTATGACTCTTGATGGTTGTTTAGCTTTAAGATTGCTTAGATGCACTGGCCGGAAAGTGTATTGTCTTGATGGTGTTGGATGGCAGGAATGGAGGTAGATGAGAGATGAGATGAGTTGACTGATCACTGATCTCCATGGTCCTAAGATATCGAAGGAAGGATTCGGATTCCGTCGGAAGCTTAGCTTTGTTGACAGGTTGACATCTGGATGCATCATCTCGTGTCTCTAAGATATTCCATCCTCTCTCTCTGTCTCTGCCATATACACCCGACTCACATACTTGTACTCAGAGTGATAGCCACACAACGAGGCTAGCAAATCGTGCATTCACTCCACATGTCCTTCCCACCGCTCAATCTCACACTGTTCACCTCCTCACCCTCTTTCCATCCGACCATAACGCTACATCTCCAACCCCCATCTTCCTCTCCGATACCATCATCATGCAACTTACGAGCGCAATTGTCGTTGAAGCTACCAGACGAGGTGTTTCTAGATCCAGATGAGCTGGAGGATAAATTCGCTGGATCGGCTATATCTTCCTATACGCTACGTAGTACAAAAGGGAAGGGGAGAGTCAAGGTGGATATTGAACGCCCGTCGTTCGATCTTATTCATGAGGATGAGGATAAGGGATCAGTCATTATAGATCTGACGATATCGCCGCCTCAGTCTTATGTTACAATAGAGCAGGGTAGAGGTATAACACCGGGCGAACTGAGAGAAGTGATTTTGGAAATACCTTTACATGGGAGGTATCTTGCTCCGACTGAAGAAGGAGAAAGGATTATAATGTTTCCTGAGGAAATAAGGGGAGAGTGGATGTGTAATATAGGTAAGTATGGTACCGATGTGACTTATCCATTTTACTATCCAACATACACGATTCAAAATCACCTTAACGTTCAATCGCTGATACTGATGTCTCTCAATTAGATCCATTGACGACCACACATCTACCTTTGATACCTCATACCCCGATCAATATAACCTTACCCACTGGTAAACATTCGCATCAACCTTATGTGGAGATCATCACCCCGATGGTAATTTGGTTGGGATGGGGCTGGTTGGTATATAAGATATTCAACTTGAGGAGTAGGATATCGTACCGGAAGGCAGATATGGTGAAGGATAAGAAGGATTTATAAGTGTTTACATCCAATGTAAATCATGACATTGTAACCCGATCCATCTTGCAAGTCCCAAAAGTTCCATGCTATCATTCATCATGTTACATACAAATATTAACCTCCGACAAGAATACAAAATAGTTCAATAACAATATGTGTCATAAGGTAAGGTAATACTATCCCGAAATGGAGAATAGGTCTACTTGCGATAGGAAGAAATCACCTCCATACAGGTCCAGAGACACTCCTCGGTTTGCTCCTAGGAGCAGTCAATCTACCATTCTCAGGCTGTCTTCTCATCACTTTCGTCCTTGATGATCCTAATCCAATTCCATTCAATCCTGAGTCAATCAGATCGATCGACTTGTAAGCTTGAATTTCATTTTCCAATTTGATTATCTTATCGTTCGATATATTCAATAGATGTCTCGTCGATGCGAGTTCCTATCCAAACCCATCGAGTTTACTATACATCAGTCATTCTATCATTTGTGATTGATCGTCCGACTCACCTGCTTAATCATGACCATCTCCCTCCTCACTCCCTCTACATAATTGATCTTTTGACCTTCATTATTATGTCCTACCAATTCTGCATTCTCCAATCCCAATCTCTCAGCCTCATCCACAGCTGCTTGTTCACGCGATTCGAGTATTCCATACTGCTCTTTCAGGTCGTGGTAGAGTTCTTCGTATTTGGAAGACTCGTAGTAAGCTTCTTGTAGACTGTATCATTGTGATAAAGTATCAGTCAGGTATCAGATCCATCGCAGGAGATGTCTGTATTCCACACAAATGGGCGACAACAAGCTGAAAAATTGTAAGAAAGCTGGACCACTCACTGCTTAACTTCCTCATCCAAGGTCTCTTCAGCCATCTTGGACCTCATAACCACTTCGTTGGCCCTCTTCAAAGCCTCTCTATCGTCTCTTGACTGCTTATTTGACTTATCCATCTCTTCATGGGCGATCTTGACCTCTTCTTTCAATCGCACTACCTCATCTCGAACGGTAGTGAGATCTAGCTGGAGATTCGCTATCAATCCCGAACAGGGTGTATGGGATTCCTCCAAAGCTTGATGTGACGATTTGAGCTCGGCGAAAGATCTCTGTAAGGCGGTAAGTGTAGTCGAAGAGGAAACAAGGGATTCCCTCGTCGTTTCGTACTCTTTTAGGAGGTTGGAATGTGCTTGTCGAAGGGAAGTAAGCTGGTTGATGAGGTGAGATGTTGATAGTTGATTATGCGTCATGGCCATATCAAGCACGGGAAGGAAAGGTAGTTGGTCTAGTGGTACCGAACTGTCTGAAGGAGAGTGTGATTTGATAAAGGAAGACAATTCATCTCGAAGGTTATGTCTATCCTGGATCATGTCTTGTACCATCAAGCTTAACAACTTCCGTTCATCTTTCGATATTTTGAGCTGCTCTTGAAGATCCCGTATTATCTCTCTATTCCTATTCAGTTTCCCTTCCAGCCTTTCAGCTTTCTCTTGCCATCTCAAAGCGTTCGTTGAAGTTTCGATCCATTTCCCTTCCAGCTGCTGATACTTCTCTTTCGTCACTGAACCCCGGTACAGCAATCTATAGCTTATACTTGTAACTTCCAAGAGCCTCTGCAATCTATCATTCTCTTCTCTGACCTCATCAAACTCTTTCACTTCTTCTCTCAAACTTGCCACTACTTGTTGTAACTCTTGATTACTCTTTCTCAGCTCTTCTTCCCTCATAACCACTCTTTCCTCTTTTTGTTTCTCCCTGGATATAGTCAATTTGAGATTATCCAATTCACCCTCTAACCTCGATACGTGTTTTTCTAGTCTGTGTTTTTCAATCTTCGATTCTGTCTTTTCATTCTCGTACTCCCTTATTTCCTTTCGGTTGGTATTCACCTCCAAAGCATGGTCGCTCGAGGCTTGTTTGAGAGATTCGATGTGCTGGGTGAGTTGTCTATTTTCATCCTCCAAAACGGAGTTCTGATCTTTTAGTATCTTCAATTTATCGGTCCTTTCAGATAGTGTGTATTGTAAAGATTGGTTTTCTGATTGAAGTGATGAGATCTGCTTCTGCGACTATCATCAGGAAGGAAAACCCAACAGTTAGCTACTTTAGCAATCTTCTGTATGGATATATGTATATATATTTATATATCAATACGCAGAACTAACCTTGTCTTTCGATACCCGATGTCGTTCAACAAGATCTTTCAGCTTCCTTTCCAGCTCTGCGTTCGGACTTAGCCCACTAGCTGGATTGTTCTCCAGCGATTTGATCATTTCGTCCCTTCTCGATATCTTCGCTTTGGCTCTTTCCAACTATACAACCACACCGTATGAGCTGAAATCCACACCAGTCCCCAAGTGATCAGCTTACATCTTTCTTTAGACTTTCTACCTCCTTCTTGGATATCTCCAGATCCCTCTTCCACCCTTCAGCTGAACCTTCAGCTTCGGCCCGTTTCCTCTTCTCGTCATGTACTTCGGATCTGGCTTTTTTCAGCTGGTATGCTGTATCATTGTGTTTTGGGGCGTTGAGAGCATCTGAGAGACCTAATGGCTGACGATGTGCCGTGGCCATGCTGATCAGGCTTTGGCTGTATAGCGTATGGATGTTCTGTACTGGCGTATGCAGATGGATGATGTTTGTTTACGTCTGGTGGTTTCTCATTCAACCAGGGGAAGATCAGTCGCGATAACATGAGGCGAGCGTGGGAAAGGTAAGGTTCAATCCGGGAAATTTGCTTCCGTTCCACTCCCAGCTTGGAAAAGTTCAAAAAGTTGCAATTCAAGTGTTCTTGTCGTCTTGACCATTATGATTGAACTGCAACCATCCATCCAATCTGATTGAAATTCTCACTGCGTCGCTCCACAATCTGAAGAACCGACCGACAGAGAGCAGTAACCAATATGAAGTCCAACTTCGTATTTCAGAATCTGTGTGGGACGGTATACAGACAGGGCAATGTGATCTTCACACCTGATGGTAATTCAGTGTTGAGTCCTGTGGGTAATAGAGTATCGGTATTCGATTTGGTCAAGTGAGTGAGATCCGAATAAATATATCTCTGTACTATTACCGTGGTGTATACCGGTCTGCATGGACTTCCAATGATGGCTGATCCGTATTTATCTTGTAATTGTTAGCAACAAATCAAGGACATTACCATTTGAGAATCGAAAGAATATATCGTCCATCGCTTTATCGCCTGATGGGAATGTACTCATGTCTATAGACGAAGGTGAGCTCGGGACTACCCCTACCAATCCAACGCATAGGGAATCAAAGCTGATGTCACATGATCGATATGATGATAGATGGTCGAGCATTGTTGGTACATTTTCGAAAAGGAACCGTCATCCATCATATCTCTTTCAAAGCCAAGGTCAACCACGTGTCGTTCTCCCCCGATGGGAAATACATAGCTATCACCCACGGACATAAGATACAAGTTTGGAAAACCCCCAGTCACCTCGTTAGGGAGTTCGCTCCGTTCGAATTGCATAGGGAATATACAGGTCATCATGATGAGGTGGTATACATTTGTTGGAGTAAGACATCTAGGTGGGTATATCTCTGACACACCAACCCTTCATTCCCTTCCTGACTACAAGTGGAGTCACCAGTATTCAGGCGCTGATCAGTCCTGAATGACGACCTATAGATACTTTGTGACGACATCCCGAGATATGACTGCTCGATTGTACACCCTAAACCCTTTGGAAGGATTCAAGCCTAAACAATTTGCTGGACACAGAGATGTAGTTATAAGTGCTTTCTTCTCGGAGGACGAGAAGACGGTAAGTCAGCTGTCTGTCTAAACGGCGAGGTAACCCCGCTGATCAGTGTCGCAGATTTACACCGTCTCTCGTGATGGAGCTGTGTTCGCTTGGTCCGCAAAACGAGGAGCATCAGCTGAAGATTCAGATGTGGAGATGGACATCCTAGATGCTCCTTCGACTTCAGCATCAGGAGCGAATCTAGCCCTGGAACATACAGTAGCCTACACCCGTTGGGGTATTTCCAACCGACATTTCTTCAATCAACCTGGAACCAAAGTCGTATGCGCAACATTCCATCCCAAAACATCCTTACTCATCGTTGGATTCTCTACCGGTGTATTCGGTTTATGGGAAATGCCATCTTTCACTTCTGTTCACACTTTGTCAATATCGAACGAGAAAATATCCTCTGTGGCTGTATCGGCCTCTGGTGAATGGTTGGCATTTGGCGCAGCGAAATTAGGCCAATTGTTAGTATGGGAATGGCAGTCTGAATCATACGTGTTGAAACAACAAGGACATTATTACGATATGAACACTTTATCGTTCTCGCCCGATGGACAGAATATAGCTACTGGCGGTGAAGATGGTAAAGTGAAAATATGGAATGCTTCAAGTGGTTTTTGCTTTGTCACCTTCCCTGAACATACCGCTTCGGTCTCTTCGGTCGAATTCGCCAAACAAGGACAAGTGCTTTTTACAGCTTCGTTAGATGGAACCGTTAGAGCGTACGATATGGTCCGGTATAGAAACTTCCGCACGTTCACTTCGCCTACACCTGTCCAATTTTCATCACTGGCTGTCGACCCCTCTGGAGATGTGGTTTGTGCGGGATCTCAAGATTCGTTCGAAATCTATATGTGGTCCGTACAAACTGGAAAGCTACTAGATATATTGACTGGTCATGAAGCGCCGGTATGTGGATTAGCGTTCTCTCCCACTGGCGATCAACTAGCTTCGGCTTCTTGGGATCGATCAATTAGGTTATGGTCAGTATTTGGACGATCAAGAGCCACAGAACCTATAACATTATCGAGTGAAGCTACTTCGCTGGCATTCAGACCCGATGGAAAAGAAGTCTGCGCGTCAACTTTGGATGGACAATTATCGTTTATAGATGTTGAAGAAGGTCAGATCAAATCTGTTATCGAGGGACGAAAAGATATTTCGGGTGGAAGGAAGATGGATGATCGACTTACAGCTGCTAATAACGCCGCATCGAAATATTTCAACTCTGTCACATACACTGCGGATGGAACTTGCGTCTTAGCTGGAGGATCATCAAAATATATTATCATATATGATAGACAAGAAGGAGTAATGATTAAGAAATTCCAAATTTCTCAAAATCTGAGTCTTGATGGGACGTTGGAAATGTTAGATTCGAGGAAATTGACTGCTGCCGGACCGATCGATTCGATTGATTTAGATGGTGATAATTCAGATTTGGAAGATCGTCTAGACAAGACCTTACCTGGAGCAACAAAGGGTGATATGTCCAAAAGGAAATATAGAAGAGAAGTGAAAACTACTTGCTGTCGGTTTTCAACTACCGGAAGATCATTTGCGGCATGTTCGACAGAAGGATTGTTAATTTTTACTTTGGACGAATTGAATAATTTTGATCCGTTCGATCTAACGTTGGATCTTACCCCTGAAAATATCCTCAAACAACTTCAACAGGAAGAATGGTTAATTGCGTTAATTATGGCATTGAGGTTGAATGAGAACAAGTTGGTTCAAGTGGTATATGAGAAAATTGACTTAAGATCGATACAATTGATTTCAAGGCAATTACCTCAAATTTATATAATACCATTTTTAACTTTCGTTTCGAAACATTTGGAAAGTTTCCCTCATGTGGAGTATGATTTACTTTGGATATCGTCTATTTTGACAGCTCATGGGAAACATATAAAAGAGAATAAAGGTCAATTGGCACCTACGATTAGAGGGTTGATCAGAGGTTTGATGAATTTGGAAGGGAGTGTCGCCAAGTTGTAAGTTCCATTCCCATTTCATTTCGTCAAATCAGTTTATCAATTCAACGAGAACGAGGAAACGATTATTGACTTTTTGTTTTGAACGAATGTTCGGGGATGCAGGAGCGATCAGAATACTTTCTCGTTAGATTATATCTTATCTCAAATCGTCAGAAATGAGAAGAAACCTATGGACCAAAATGGGTTGACGGAACTGGGTATAGAGGTCGATATATGATGAGGATTATGCATCTAAGTAGTGGATCGTCATGGCTCTTTGTTGGCTGTTTGAGCGAAATCAAAGTATACATATGTACATGTGGTTGCTTTCGTCCTCGGCTAAATGAGGTACTGCCGCTGCATTCGATTTCTATCCTCTGCTCGTCGATCAGAGTTACGAAGATGTTTAACTGCACATGTGCTGTTACAAACGCCACATCGATTTATGTGTGTAACTAACTGGTCAGTCACCACTCCCCACCCCAACCCCATCAGAATTAAAATAAACACCTTTGACCCTGAACACTAATCCTAATCGAAAACTCTCTTATATCGGTATTGCTTTTCTCAGCACAACAATATCAATCTCCCTGCTTATGAGCAAGTAAGGGAGGACGGGTCCAGACTGGAACTGGGAGCTGTCGATCTACTCACTGATCATCATGATGCCGCAATTTTACCTTTTGGGTAAAATATCATTACTGTAGATGTCGATCAGGATCCAGGATGGATCCTAAATTACCTCATCTATCTTGCAGGGATATACTACGCGATTGACAACGGGATCAAATCTGATGGATGCCATCTTTCACTTTGCGTTTGCATCTGTCTGCATTTGCCGATCACATCCATCCCATCCCATCGCTTCCTGCCAACCCCCCTAAGCCATAACGAACCAGTTTACTGCTCACCATCTGTACAACACCATCGACAGTATCGAGCACATAGCAGCAGATACATACGCACACATCAGATCACCACGTTATACACGCTCTTTTAAAAGAAAAACCAGTACCGTTATAATCGGAAAGGGACCGCGATTGATCAATTGTTTGGGTTAATACCTCAACTTGTAGCCGTTGGATGGGAAAGCCAATGACAATCTTTCGCAGACCTACATTATCAAATCAACATAATCCCAACATTAACAACAGCATCAGCGAAAACAATGAAGTAAATAGCATCATGTCGACGAATAATGATAACAATCGTATATTACATGAATCACCTTCATCGACCTATTCAGCTCGACTGGGCTTAGGTCCACCCATCCCCACATCCTCATCCAAAGATGGAAATAGTCAAAGTGAAGATGTTGGAGCATCTGAGATACACGGCTCGCCAGAAAAGAAGAGAAGATACCTGGAGGAAGAGAACACCCCTTCTTCTGGAGCAGAACAGGGAGGTAAACTAGGGTCTAGTCCCACGGAAGGAAGGCAGGGTAAGAGACATTCACCTAGAGCTAAGAATGGAAGTTCAAGTGCTAGGATGGAATCTACCGAAGAATCTGAGAAGAGAAGATCGAGAGTCCTCAGAACGGAACAGAACACCCCTGGCTCTTCTACTTCACCTTCGGCTTCGCCTAATATGCAAAGTGAAACAATCATATTATCTGGCCCGACGCAAGGAGGGGATGATGATGACTTTGAAGATCTGGAAGATGATGACGATGAAGATGGTAGAAGAGATAGTATATTAGATAAACCTATCTCACCCAGAAATCCTACAAAAGTATCTCCGTTAGCCAAGAGATTAGGGGAAGAACCACCTTTCATGTTACCTCATCCATCTCGTAATACGCAGACTTCCCAGACTTCCTTCCCCGGTGTCGTTATCGGCTCGTTCGCAGGTGGAGGTGGGACGACCATGACAGGTTTCGAAGGTGGTATGGATGATATACTCGATCCGATCGTCAATGCTAGTGCCAACAATCAAGGGAGACAGGGACGTACCAGCGCAAATCCATCTACCACGACCCATACGCAGGCTGCACCCAATATAGCTCCATGGTTGATGGATGATAGTTCACCTTCTTCTGCTTCTTCCTCTACTACCGTCATTCACCAACCACCGCTCGAGATCGAACGTACACCAAGTACGAGAGGACCCGCGGCGACTCTGCGCGAGAAAGAATCGTCTTCAAGAAAAGCTTCAGGCGTATTAAATCATTTCTCATCAGTACCTTCTTTACCTAAAATAAGGAGACAGCCGACTGCCGATACACCAAACCAGAGTGAACTTGGACCGTCTTCTAGGAACACTTCACATACTTCCATATCTACCCAGATACTTCAAGGTTCAGGTCAGCAAACACCTTTAGCTTCTTCAAGTAGTAGTATCATCGAGGGAGGATCGAGGCAAAGAAACAATTCGAATGATAGTTTACAGACACTTTCGGGGAATCAGAGATCGGCAAGGGATAATTCTCCTAAATTCGATACGGCGACAAATCAATCGTCTTCTTCTCATTCGAACAAATCTCATGGCACGAGTAGAGTGGGAAGGTTTGGAAGTACAGCTAGCTCGACGAGTGGATCAGGAGGGACAGGAAATGAAAAGAAAAAGGGATTCTTGGGTGGTTTGCTGAAAAGAAGGACTGGTCCCAGTATATCTCTCGGTGAGTTCAATCTACCTCCGTTTGAATGATGTAGCTTGGCCAATTCTGACCTACATTTTTGTCTAGGTTCTGTACCCGACTTTCAACCTCCTGAGACACTGAATCGTGGATCTACCGGTTCGACAAGCTCCAGAATATCTAATTCACCTTCTATCGGATCCATGATCAGCTCCACCTACGGAGGGCTATCGCCAGGTGATCGAATGACTTCAGATTCCTACGGACGTAATTACCGTCAAGGATCAAATTATATATCCGAAGGTGCAATTTCACCTTTACAGGAAATCGCTGAAACACCCTTCCACCTTGATATGAATCTCGACGATATGGAAGGTATCGTCGATCCTACCAAATCAGGCGTACAGCCAACTTTCGCTCGGCCTCCACCAGCTACTCACAACTCCGGTACGACCGCTACGACTGAATCCACCGCAGGGTCTATGTCAATGGAAGATGCCCTGGCTCAAACCAGCAGTTTCGCTACTACCGTCAGTGGAGGTGAATCAAGTGGATCCGGGGGCTCGTCAGGCCAACCTCCAGCAACGGGTCGAAACCTTGTTGGTGAAGCTGAAAGAGTATCCGGACCATTTGTAAGAAACCCCTTCTCGACCGGAAGCTCAGTCGGTTCTTTAGACAACACCGCCAAGCCAAGCACACCACCTTCACCGCATACGCTTTCACCTAGACATGCTTTACCACCTACTACACAGCCCAGAAGACCTTCTCAGCTACGTAATGTGAAGATGGGATCAATCGATTCCGAGAATAGCGAGCCTGTCGAAGGTGCAACATGGCAACATCCCATTGCACCTTCGTGGGCTGCCGCCGGCCAATCCAGTCAAACCGTATTCAATGATCCGTTCGGCTCAACCAAAGTTTTACCACCTATATTCGACGATAGTCCCGCTGGGGCGATACCAGAATCGCGCAAGCCGTCTGAAAGCACTACGGCTGATATGACATCCTCGATCTCAGCTTTGCCATCTCACATGGGCGGCGGTGCTGCGGCTGCGGCTGCATGGGCTGCACCGGAGTCATGGGGCGTAGAAGGTGATGAAGAGGAATCGGATGATGAATCCAGTTCGTCAGAGGAAGGAATTGATGAGCATTGGGAAGGAGATACTTCCAACGTCACCGCTACTGCAAATGGCAGACAATCAGGCGGGGTTGAAAGTCTTCAAAGTCCCAGTACAGCATCGAGTGCACCCAAATCACCAGCTATGTCACCTGGAGGGACCAAGAAACCTCCTCCGTTCGGATTCAAATCTGCTCAATCGGGTCCTAGAGCCAGAAGTTCAAGTGGAAGACCCAGTACGGGTCAAGGTGGTAAAAGAGGAAAAACAGCTAGTGGACGTCCATCAACGGCAGCCAAATCGAAAGATGGTAGACCTGGTACGAGTGGAAGTATACATGGTGCTGCTGCTGTGGTAAGTCATCTTCTCTCAGACTACTTTACTGGATATACTGATTGTTCATGGCGCATTGTAGCATTGGATACGGATTTATCGATCAGATGGTTCATACACCCTCCATCAGTTACCTATCAACACCACTACAGCAGAATTCATCGGCATCTTATCGGGTCAGAACGATGCTCCCCCAGGTAAGAAGATCACGACTAGTATGAAGCTGTATCTGCGTGAGAGAGGTCAAGGTGAGTCGATATCAAGTCCGGTGGAGCATCTCTCAGGCTGATTATAAATGGATAGACCGACTACTGCTTCCGTCTGAGAAACCAATTGCTATCCAGCATCGACGACTGTTGCAAGCTGGTTATACCGAAGCTGAACACCCTGAAGAGATCGGTAAAGACGATATGGCCATTCTTTGTCGATTCATCTATCAGACACCAGCTTTACCCATCATGAACCCCGAAGAAGAGAGTTCATACGATTCTTTCGAGTTCATCGATGTCGCCAGACGAGATTTACAAACCATTCCTATCTTCTTGCATCTCCACGCACATAATATTATCATCCTCAACGTATCGGCAAATCCAATGACGGATATACCGTTAGATTTCATCCAGGCATGTACAGGTCTGAAAGAATTGAGGATGTCCAATATGGCCTTGAAGAGAGTACCCAACAGTATACGAGCCAGTACGACCTTAGCACGACTGGACGTCTCTTGTAATCGAATTGCCGATCTTGAATCCGTACCTCTAAACGAAGTCGAAACGTTGGTATCTCTCAAGGTACAAAACAACAAACTCACCTCGATGCCTAGCTATTTCGCTCAGATGAAAGCTCTGAAATACTTGAATATCTCAAATAACAAATTCGAAACTTTCCCATCGGTAGTTTGTGAGATGTCAAATTTGGTCGACTTGGATGTATCATTCAACAACATCACTGAATTGCCATCAAAGATGTCCGATTTGAAATCGCTAGAACGACTGGCACTTTTCAGCAACGAGTTGACCAGCTTTCCACCTTCTTTCAGTACTCTGCTCAATTTGAGAATATTGGACGTACGACGGAACAAGCTCACTGATCTCACAGCGGTGTATGCTCTACCAAATTTGGCCACCCTTCAAGCTGATTATAACAACATCGTTACTCTTGATGCTCAAATCGGTGCAAATGTCCGTCAATTCAGTGTACCACACAATTCGATTACCCGATTCACGCTTGCTCCTCAGCCCAATATGGCTATGGTCACTTACAATCTTACCAATCTCGATTTGTCCCATGGGAAAATCTCTACGCTTGCCGATGAAGCTTTTAGTGGATTAATCAATCTTGTCAAGCTGAATTTGAATTTCAACCAATTCACCCGACTTCCAACGACACTTGATCGACTCAAGAACCTGGAGGTTTTCACATGTACCGATAACATGTTAAGTGATCTTCCATTAGGTTTAGGTAAACTACAAAAACTTCGAATACTCAATTTACACAATAATAACTTGAAGAATCTCCGGTCGGAACTGTGGGCCTGTGGATCTTTAGAGACTCTCAATTGCAGTTCCAACTTGTTGGAAGGTTTCGAACCTTTCCCTGAAGATTGGGAAACAGCCACAGGACTTCCCCGGTCTGGATTGACCGATCATTACAATGGGTCACCGCCAATCACCATCAGTGGCCGACATCTGTATTTGGGTGATAACAGGATAACAGATGAGATTTTCCATTATGTCGCTAATTTACCTCATATCAGGACTGTTAATCTCAGTTTCAACGATATCTATGAGATACCTCCGGACACTATAGGACATTGTAGTAAATTAGAACATCTATACCTCAGTGGAAATAAATTGACGAGTCTCCCTGCGGAAGACTTAGAGAAATTGGTCAACCTCAAGACATTACATCTGAATGGTAACAAATTACAAACCCTGCCTTCGGAGCTGGGAGCGATCAAGACTTTACAACATCTCGATGTGGGAAGTAACGTGTTGAAATATAATATAGCCAATTGGCCTTATGATTGGAACTGGTAAGTCCTTGCGGTGGATCTTGAAGTGTACATAGTAGCTAATCCGCTTGTCAATTAGGAACTGGAATACCGCGTTGAGATATCTCAATTTGTCAGGAAACAAACGACTGGAAATCAAGCCTACTTCCGCTCAAGAAATGAACCACGCTTCCAGTTTCCGAAAAGAGTTGTCCGACTTTACTGCGCTTACTCAGCTTCGAGTTCTTGGTCTGATGGATGTCACTCTGCGTATCCCATCTTTACCGGATGAAAGTGAACAAAAACGTGTACGAACCTCTTTCTCCGATATCAACAATATGGCATATGGCATTTCGGATATGCTAGGCAACAACGAACACTTAGGAATGTTCGATCTTGTCGTACCCAATTTCAGAGGTAAAGATGATGAATGTCTATTCGGAATGTTTGGCCGTACCACCCCAACTTTCAATGCTGGTAAAATCCCAAAATTACTGCAAGAGCTATTTGCCGGCCAACTGGTCCATCATCTAGGTAAACTTGGGAAAGATGAGGATATGGGTGATGCCCTTAGAAGAACTTTCTTATACGTAAATAGGGCATTGTTCGAGAGTTGTTTCACGCCTGGAACGACCCGTAAAGGATCCGCTCAAAGTATGGCCAGTATCGACGATATGTTCCGTGGATGGGCGCCTGCAGTCGGATCAATCTACCGTACCGGATCGTCAGGTGCCGTCGTCTACTTATCAGGTAAGACGCTGCATGTGGGAAATGTCGGTGATATCCTGGTAGTCGTATCGAGAAAAGGAGAAGCCGAATTATTATCTAAGAAACATGATCCTACCGACCGAGAGGAAACGGCTCGTATCCGACGTGCTGAAGCTTGGGTATCGACAAAGGGATTCGTCAACGATGATAAAGATATAGATATATCACGAGCATTTGGTTATTATCATAATTTCCCAGCTGTCAATACATCACCTGAAATTAGAACTCGGCCATTGACGGAACAAGATGAATTTGTCATCATAGGTAATAATGCCTTATGGTCTAGATGCTCTTATCAGACAGCTGTGGATATTGCCCGAACGGAGAAACATGATCCTATGATGGCTGCTCAGAAATTGAGGGATTTCGCGATTTCCTATGGAGCTGATGGAAGTGTTATGGTGATGGTTGTTAATATATCTGATTTATTCTTTGGTCAGAGCGGACATAGACCCCGAGGTGTACCTGGATCGAACTTACCTTCCGGAGCTACCGATTCGACCACTGGAGAAATTGATAGTACAACTACTACTACCTCGACTAACACTGCGTTAGCTAAGAGACCTATAACTAGACGAAGAGAAGAAGTTGGAGATAGGACGTTGAATAGATTGCAAAGGGAGATCGAACCGCCTACAGGACAGATAGCTATCGTTTTCACGGACATAGTCAACTCGACTCATCTCTGGGAGACCAACCCTGGTATGCCCACGTCAATTAAGATCCACCATAATTTCATGAGAAGACAATTAAGGTTGGATGGTGGATACGAAGTGAAAACTGAAGGAGATTCATTCATGGTTTCTTTCCAATCCGTTACTGCGGCTTTACTTTGGTGCTTCAATTGTCAAATCGGTTTATTATCTCAAGAATGGCCAAGAGAATTGTTAGAAGCTCAAGATGGGAAAGTAGTCTATGATTCACAAGGGTCTTTGATCCAACGAGGACTTAGAGTGAGAATGGGTGTACATTGGGGATCACCCGAGTGCGAACGTGATCCAATAACTCGACGAATGGATTATTATGGACCGATGGTTAATCGAGCTGCTAGGATAAATGCTTCTGCTGACGGAGGTCAATTGATGGCTTCTG
The DNA here is from genome assembly GCF_036426115.1 of Kwoniella botswanensis. Classification (NCBI taxonomy): domain Eukaryota; kingdom Fungi; phylum Basidiomycota; class Tremellomycetes; order Tremellales; family Cryptococcaceae; genus Kwoniella; species Kwoniella botswanensis. The sequence goes on along the minus strand of NC_088599.1, from coordinate 13,006,817 downwards.
GAGATGTGATCAATGAGATTACCTCTGTCAGAGAGTATCTTGAAACCAACGATGAAGAAGCTCTGAATGAACTTCAAGGTGATATCAAGAGGGAGATATTGGAGTTGAGAAGGATTGGGTTGGATATCAAAGATATGGGTGAAAGGAAATTGAAGGGATTGGAAGGTGAGTGAAAACGTCTTTGTTTTATTTCGTTTCGTCGGGAACGATAGACGTCAAAGGAGAGATCAAGATCGAGATGACCATTGGATCATTGAAGAAGGATAAGTCATGCTGATTTTTGTGCTGACTTCATATAGTTCCTGAAAAATTACATTTACTTTACCCTAAAACCTTATCAGGAAGACTGGAAATGTCAAACGACCTCCGAGCGGAAGTGGAAGTGAATGACGCACGTAAACCTGAACAGAGGCTGATCGACATCGAAGAAGTCAAAGAATTATCCTTGATCACTTTAAGACTAGAAGCTATATGTAATCTCGGCTCGACGTCTGGTTCCTCCCTATCATCCGGATCTGGGAACTCGGATATCCTTTCTTTATCTCCTCCTGGATCGCCTCACGAAGGGAAAAAAGAACCCTCTAGTACGAAGAAAGTTACTGGTGGTGTGACTTTACCAGTACCGAATTTGAATTTGGGTCCAACGATAAGAGAAGATATGAATGATGAAGAGTTGATAATGATCATTGAGAGTTTGACTGGTAGATGTGAAAATGCTTTATCTACTCTGGTAAGTTACCTATTTACTTGCGTGCTACCTCATTGTATGATTGTACAATTGACTGAGCTGATTTGGTTATTTGTGATTAGTATTTGAAACAAGTTGGCGGGTTTGCAAGTGTCATGTCTGCCTTGGAGAAAGCCACTAGGATAGATTCGAGGTTGATTACTCATGCGCTGTCGTTGATGAATGGTGCGTTTGGAGGTTGAACAGAAAATGAATAAGACGTTACGTAGGAGGAGAGAAGAGATAAAGATTTCTTGATATGTTGTTTCTTGTTATTGGTTGGTAAACGTGTTATCGTGTTTGTACTATTTCTTATGCTCTGTGTCTTTGTCTTTGGAATGGGTCGGAAGTGCGGAAAAGGAAAAGGAGGATCTGCATCTGCAATTTTTAATTCTTCATTCTCGTTTTCATATCATATGTCTCGCTCTGTCATGTTTCCCTTCTGTCTGCTTGTTCTTTAGTTACTGGTTATGGATATCGGTTTTATAGTTCATCTTGACATTGACACACAAGCATAATCACGCACATGAAATGCATTGAACTTGATATAACACTTTGTTCCGCAATGGATCAGTATGCGAAATATGGACTGGTCCGTAATGATCAGCGGTCTATACTTTAACAAAAAAATGAATATTTACAAGCAGGTAAAGGATATGAATATATGTACAACGGTAATTTCTGAAAATTGAGATTGATCTGAGCGAGTCGAGTGGACTTCAATACCTCTCCTGAATCTCTTTTATCTTCTTTCTCTCTAATTTGTATACCCTATCCTCGAGGTATTGTAATTGATGATGTAGATCGATGAACAGGTCGGATGTGGTCGATGTCTAAATGACACCTGGATTAGCTTGCCATATTGGACGACTTGGTGTATCCGCGATGACCAGTCAACGCACAAATTCACTATATCTACCTAATAAGGTACTCAGTTCCTTTTTCAATTTTGATAATTCCCTCGAAGTGTTTTGAGTTTGTTTAAGCGAGGATATGAGATTGGGTTTTAGTGGAAGTAGTTCTAACAAATATCATATGCAATCAGTACCTCTTCTTACTGTTGTTCACTTTTCCTGAGCTTGTGCTATTACTCACCCTCTAAATTCCCACTTCCTTGAACATCTTTGTTCTTCAACGAATCAATCTCCCTCAAATCCCTTTCTGCACCTTTGATATCGCTATATGCTTCCAATACCATAGTCAATTTGATTGCATCAGGTAACAAATCCGACTCAGTGATCCTCTCCTTTTTGTTCGATTCAGTTGAATCTTGCTCTTGGTCATTTGTCAAGGTAGTTATAGTTGTAGAAGGTGGGTTGAGTAATGGAAGATATTGATCATCTATATATCCAGGATGAGTATACTGGTGATTCATGTTAGTGTAAGCTCGAAGAACCACTCACACCCATCCAATAACCTCTTTATACCCTCACTCTCACTAGATAGCCTCTCGAATATCTCTTCGGCCTCTTGGATTTGCCTAATAGCAGATTTCGAAGATTCCCCCTTCGCTTTTCCTTGAATGAAGGACGGTTGGTCTACTATCGAAGGAGGGACACCGAATAGTTGAGCTTCGAGGGTACGTAATCTGATATCCAGCGGGAGCAATGGAGAGTCGGAGTGGGCGGATGACATGGTCGGTGTATGAACCCAGTCGTGAATGAATTGGCTGCAATGCTACTATGCAAGATGTGGATGTCAAGAGTTGAAGAGCTGAACGAAGACAGTAGCCGCACTGATCACTCGACGCGTTTGTACACAGTAGCGTTACCCAGTCCCGCTTTACGGCCGGTACCTGAACCTGCATTTAGCCCAGATGACTGGGGAATTGAAATGGTTCGGGCATGTGCGTCAACGTCAACAATTTTGAATGAGTCGATGATGATCCATGAATCATACTACTCACAACACATTCCTCACACTGCAGCTAGCAATCTTCCCATCCTTCATTGTGGAAGCTCTCTTTCCTTGTATCGTCCTGGAAGACTCCATCGTACTAACAAGCCACGACATAGACATAAAAAATTAGACAGAATGAGCATTTCCCTATCATCCAGACCGTTATTCGGGGGAGCCATCTCACTGGACTTACCGGCGGATTACATCGATGCCAGGTGAGTTGTCCCTTCCACTCTCGCACTACCGGCTTAGAGCGCAAAGCTGATCTGTGGGTCTGTGGGTGTTCACTGTAAAGTGATCTTCGTCAGATCCCTGATAATCAAGAGGTATTCTTATCGTCCACGTCAGACACTGCGATCGTACTTGAGGTATTGGGGATGGTGGAAGATGGATTGGCAAGTACAGACCTTTGGGAAGCGATCAAGTGGGTCCACACCATAAACCCCTTTCGAACGATATCCAAGCTAATATCTATACTATTTGGTAGATTTCACTTCTCATCCATAGCTCACGATAACGCCTCTCTCCACTCAACGATCCTCACCCCTCCTCCCTCTTCATCCATCCCTTCTCAACCATCAGACGAGTCATCAGCCACCACTCCCCAACCGGTGATATTAGGCGGTACACAGCGTATACATAAATTCTCACATAACCCCACTGGAGCACCTCGTCCAGGACATGAAGACGATATACCAGATGAAGTTTGGATTGGCGTCGCTCTATGGAGAATATGGTTGGAAAACCAACAGACGGGAAAGAAGAAAAAGGCGGACCTTGTTTTGAGCGTTAATGTGAATCTTTCTGCAGAGGGTGGTAAGGGATTGGAGGAGAAGGAACGAGTAGAGCAGTGGTTCGTCGGAGATTGTGTGAGGAGTTTGAAGGTTCTGGATTTTGGGTTGTTTGGATATACTGATTAGAGACATGTAAGAGGAAAAGGACTTTGAATATATCAATCAGTTGGATATTCTCAAAAGCTCAACATAGTTCAGCTGAACTCTAGATGATCGATTTACCCCTGTTCGACCTGGGCAAAGGAAGGGATCAAAAGTATGTATGTCATATCGCTTGACGACAAAAATCCTCAATCGTTTGTGATAGCGAGATCATCATATACATATACATATCTATATCCAGATCCATTCTATGTAGATCGATATAGACTTTCGGTACAACAGATAGATATGCTCGCTATGATAATGCATACATGACTTGCACTTCCATGTCCGTATTCTTCGTATAATGATGCATACAAGAGAGGACAGGTCTTGACTTTTATACAATAGAAAGGAAAAAAACCAGGTATCATTTCATGCAATATATTTTCGATCTGAAATCAACAACGCTCGTCATAACATCGCAAACTCCTATTCGTATCATCGTCGACTTGACTTTTGCTTATATCTCACACTCTCACACATCCCCTCTTACAACACGGTTCGTTCATTTCGTTCAGCTCAGACAACGACTAAGCCAAATATCGATACGAACCCATATCGCTCGTTCTCTCCAAATACTCTCTCTGCAACAAGTAATCAAACCTCATCAGTATTCATCCTTCATATACGACAATAACACACTTACATCTATCAAACCTTCGATGCGTTTCTTGATCAAAGACATGGAAGGGCTGAACCTAGTGGATAATTGATGTGCTACCTCTGATATCAAATCATTATGAGACATCTGTTTACGATCTTTCATGATTCTAACTATGCAGGCCTGTTCAACCAGATCGAAAATGATCAGTTTTCCGTGCTCATTGAAGAAAGTATCTTGACGAATGGTGCGTTGGGAAGTGAAAGTAGAAGCGCAGACCCACCTCAACCTGATGTCTCCTCTCTTCATCAACCATCTCCTGCGTCTCCTCCCTTTCTTTGGTACTTTCAACTTTACTTGCAACTTGCATTATCTTGATTCTCGCCAAAGGGGATGTGAAATTCTCGTTAAACTCGAATTTGTCTGTTGGATTGATATCTCTTCCTTTAGGTATCTTCGTCAACACTCTGAATTTACCGCATGCTAGGGATTGAAGGGTACGTATCAGGTCGGGGTCAGGTAGATCGGTCGATGTTTTGATGTCCTGCCATCAACAAAAGCCAGACAGAAAAGTCAGTCACAAATAAACAAGGACAGACATGGTACATATGAAATTATCGCCTAAAGATAAAGTAGAACTCACAGGATACGATAAAGTTTCTCCGCTCTTCGTATCTTCAAATAAAAGCAGTACCACCAACGCATGAGTAGACAGATTCAAATCGTGCGCCCTACTCTTGAATCTAACTTTAACGTCTGCTGTACCCAGATTACCTTGCCAAGTCAACCTTCGACCTGAATGTCTGGAATCGTAATATTTCTGAAAAGTCTCCATGGAAGGTTGAAGTGCGGCAGGGAATGTACATGTCGTACTCGCTACTATCGGTTGAGGCCAGTAAGAAGCTGTAAGGACGTTAACAGTCAAATCGATTGGTAATGCCTGGACAAGTAACATCAGTACAGTAACTTTATTATAACGAGGGTCAAAAAACTACGTTGTGCACTCACTCCATGTCGGGTCAGATAATTCCTAAATGAGTTGGCACTTTCATTACTCAATCTCATATCTGTAAACATCCCTTCGAGTTTCTGAGTGAATTGGAAACCCCTATCAGACGAAACAGAGAACACAAATACGTCAGATCAAGCTTGCTCTCTTTCCATTTGGTTCCACATGAATCAACAGACTTACATTTCCATCTTGAGTTTCGTGACCATCTGTTTCTCCGAATCGTCACTGGCACTCCTAGCATACAACAATCTCCTCGCCAGGTGATTCTTGTAATATCTCTCGAATTTATCTTTATCCGATAAGAACCTGAAAAGGACAATGGTCTTTTCCAAAGCCGATTCGATCTCGCTGTCCGATCTCTATGTTGTCGAGGTAAAAAACTCAGCGTGTTTCTCCATGCAGGTAAATAGGAAGCTCACTCACTGCTTTTGTACCTTTCTTCAGATTCTCATCGATGAACAAAGACAGATATTCGGGTGCACGCGGATTGGCATTGATGAACGATTGGAATGCCTAAAACAGTATAACCAGTCACTCAACTGGCCTCTTGGGTGTGCGATATCATCATGACCCAGGGACTAGCTGACTCACCTCATTAATCGAAACTTGAACCTGTTTATCACCCATGAAAGCAGTTTCCAACAAGCCATCAAATTTATCTTTCAGCTCTAAAACATCTTGAACCCATTTCAAAGCGGAAGTTAAAGCATTATTGGCCGGTGAAGTAGCTTTTGCCTTTTCCTTGCCTTTACCTTTCCCATCTTCGGCAGCACCATCATCATCCTGACCTAATGTAGATGGACCAGGTTGTTCCAACCTTTCCTGATTGACTGCTTTCCCCCTTTCTTCAATATCCAATCTCAGAGCATTCCTCAGAGATGTCTTTCCCTGATCTTTAGGAACTTTAAGGAATAAAACGTATAATCGACGTAGATCACTCATTCGATTCGAATCTAACATCGTTACCAATCCACTTCCTGGCATATCTAAGATGGTCTGTAAATGCGGCTTGAGCAGATTTGCTACTAGGAGTTCCTGTAATGCGTTGTGGGTTACGGTAGATAGGTAATGGACTGTACGATCTGCTTCTTCCGCCAGACGACGTTCGACCTATATACGTCGATAAGATTAGCTCGTTATACCTTTATATAGCGGCTCATACATAAAAAGTCAACGTGAGCAAATTGAAGGGACGATCACCTACCCTTCTGAGATATGACGCCGCATCACCTTTATCAAGCTCATCAATGGCTTCCAACTCGTAAAACTCCGCTGATCTCTTCAAGAACTCAGGTTCGAAATCCATCAAGTAAACATTCTTCCCACCTTCTCTTTCCGATACATGCAACCTGAGTAGTATATCTGTACATTCTCTGATTGTCGATCGGGTGATTGTCTCTCCATCCCTTTCTAATTGGACTTGCGATAGTAGCGTTGATATCAAGTGGGTATGGATGGGGTATTTGGACGAACGGATGATATGTAGGAGAAAGAGGGTGAGACCGACATCGTATATCAGTGGTAGGCCATTAGCTGTCGAGTAACCTTTATCCTATGGTCATACAGAATATCAGTCCCATTATCTCCCCACCAGTCGATCTGTAGCTTGACACTAAGCTATTAATCAACTTACCATATATTTCAATATATCCCTTATCTTCCTCATCGAACCTGTATGATCCTCCCAGGCGCTCTTTATAGCTTTCAAGAATCTATCACCTTCCAAAGCTCTCTCTATCGCTTCCGCTCCACCACCCAATTTACCTGCTCCCCTCGTACCGCCCGACCTAGGGAAGGTAGGTACGATCTTCTCTTCTGCTAATCTGTCTAGGTATTCCGATATCAATGCCTTTACACCGTTATACAGCTGATCACCATCTGCAGAACAAACATCATGTCAGAATCAAAATCCAGACACTCAGCAGAGATGGAAGGAATAACAGGTAGTATACTCACGTTTATGCAAGACCATGTTATACCCATACCTGTAATGTTCCTCATAAGATAGTTTCGACGCGTTATGATTCTGGATCTCCCTGATGGCATTGGCAAGCTTCGTCCATGTATCCTTGATAGGAGTTTCCGAAGTGGGCTAAGATGGGGTGAGAAGTCAGCTGTCGGTTGCTGTATGTTTGTAGAAGTAGCCAGCTTACTCGTTTGGGAGGTCGCTATATAACGGCAACATAACCTTGAATCAGCATGATCATTGAGTGAACGGGGGCAGTTGACTCACGATCTTGGGTTTGCCCCTTCGAGCAGCTCCCATTGACATTGCCATGATGATGTTTGAGTTCTTTGACCACTCGATCTCCGTCCGAGGCTTCTCTGGGATATCTGACGAGTGTGATGAGGAATGCAGAGATGAAGAAAGTTGGAATGATGATGATGATGGTGATCCACCAAGTCACGTTGTCGTCGCTCGGACTTTTTTATCCGAACATATATCTTCCGTTGACCCAAACATTTCTCTCATCTCGACTTTTCACCCTCTTCTTGGTTTCCACATCTCCGCATATACCATCAATACCAACTCTACACCAGCCATGTCAAGTGCACAACGGAATGCACTGTATGTGCTACGTATGGTATGGAGGGATCCACAAATACCACTGGCCAGAAGATCAGTATCCACGGCAACAGCAACTGTACCTCTCACCATACAGCCTGACCACTCATCTTCGACCACCTCTACTTCCACACCCCCATCCACATCTCCCATCGACAACGTCCATTCACTCCTTCCTATCGATACAACATCCACCACGTCGACACCTTCATTTCTCGAGCCGGAGTCTGACGAATACACCACCGCCAGTCTCCTTCTTCCCGAGAGACAACTCCATCCAGAACCTATCCCTTGGCCTACACTATTCCCCAATTCCAACGTTATCGCACCACAGTCCAAATTCTGTGATCCAATATACAGACTAGTCGCGCGAGATCGATACAATGATGCTCTAACAATATACAAAGAGATCCTATCGCATAATACCAGAATACAGAAAGGCTTGTTGGGTCATTCAATCAGGATACAGCATCGACATGAATATTTGAAACCTGCCGTAAGATCTTTAGTCGAAGGTGATCATCAATCCACTTTGTTATGGTTGAACATCTATCCTAATAGACCAGCAACCAGCAACCATCCTGTATTGAAAGAAATCTGGAAACCTGTTTTGGACATAGTGATCAATGAAAAAGAATCGTTCAAGGAGGATCCTCAATTTTTACAAGAGTTTATGGTATTAGTTGGAAAGAAAGGACTATTACCTACTTTTCTACCTCAATTGTTACCTCATTTGACCTTCGCTTTCCCACCTGAAACATCACTTAGGATATTAGGAGAAAGCATAAAAGCATATGTGAGTACGACTACTTCGGATAATTCCCAGACGGATCGAGCGAGATATCAAGAAGAGATCGTTCAACCTCAAGTTGTAGCTTGGTGGGGATCATATCTGAGGAAATTAATTTTAGCTGGATGGAAGGAACAGGCTTTGAATCTAGCACATAAGAAACCTTTTGGTGAATCTGGAGAATGGGATGATATCACGAGGAAATTTATAGATGAAGAATTGTTGGAGGTTGGACGTAAAAAGAAAGATGATTCACTTAGAATAACGGATACTACCGATATCATCCAACGGATTCGAGGAACTTTAAGAGATCTACCTACGCCGACAGAATTATCTACGTTGATTAGAGCATTGTCACATCCGCTCATCGCTCAGGAGCATCCTACTCTATTGAATCGATATAAGTCGAGATTCGTTCGACCACCTACTATTGACCTACAACGAAGAAGGAGGGAAACGCCAACTGTGCAAAGTAAATTATGGATCCATTCGGAGATCATCAATCTCCAGAAAGAAGGAGAACATCATCAGGCTGTAGAACATTTCAGAGAGAATTTCTTCTGGGTCGGATTACCACCTCTTGAAACGATTTATGAAGAACCGAAAACTCCAATAGGTAATCCGAGATCGAAGACCCTACCGAGTATTCAATTGATAACTACCATCATACCATCAGTGATATATACATTACCACGACCTAAATCCAAGACAGTCAAACAATTCTTTTCGTTATATATGTCTATGTTAAAGACCACCCCGCCATCCCTTCGACCAAACCAAGTTACGTATTCGACGTTATTGAGAGAACTAAGTCATCATTCGGGATCGATGATTGGATTGTTATCCTTAAGGGGTTTGATAGACAAAGGAATAAATCCCGGACAAGAGAGTTATGCGGCTGTTTTGTATGCTTTGGCTGGACGGAGACACCCTGAGCAGATGTGGGATCTCCTCGACCAGGCGGAGAAAGAGGGGATGGTGGGACTAAGAACTTATAGAGGTCTACTTGCGATACTGGTAAAGACGGGGTTGGCACGAGAGGCCGAGAGGGTGTTTTGGAGGGCGAGGGAGAAGACGGGACGAGACGATGTATTTGACGGACTGGACGTGGACTAAGGATGATGGAGTGTAGAGGGGTATGAAGGATGGAGGATGGGGTGAGATGAGGGTACAAGGGCGGATAGGAGACAGGACCAGCCGAATGATGAAGCAGGACAAGGGAGAATGGGAGGCGGAGTGAAGTGATGACTCCGGTTTTGGTTACTTTGTGAGCAGGAGCGAGGGCTGAGAGGGAGATCTTTGGGGCGCGGCAAAGTAACGGACAGATATGTAACCTATTCTGCCATCCATCTTCATATTGTTGTTCAGTACAATCTATAGTCATCTAGTCATAACCACTAATGTGCCACTGCAAGAATTTGAGATGATTAAACAAAGTGGGGAGTGGGCCCCACATCCCTATCATACTCGTCCAAGTCAGACCCTTGAATGGATCATGTTCAACTCGAATAACCAAACCACCATGCAACCATGGGACCACCTTATACATGGTCAAGCATATCAATCCAGGAGCATACTATACCATAGATCATGACCACTCTATACTCTTTCACCGCTATATAACGCTACCTGCGTCGAACAAACGACAATGACCGATTTCCTAGGCGGTGATCCACCTAGACCGACCACTATCATTCCTGGTCAATGGGTCATCCAGCTCCCCTTACCCGAGACACAGATATACATCCATAGATACAAACGAGCTTCTCTAGATGGCGAAGCAGGACCGTCAATTTATGAACTGGAGGATGTTATATTAGACCCATTCGAACGAGCTTGGAGGAAGATCAATGATAGCCCAAATGATCAGGTGTCAAATGTAAATAACCTCGAACAACCTTGTGCTATTATATCTCATGCACCCGTTGAAGAGAGACAAGAAAAGGTGTTATGGGTATTCATCACCAATAATGATCAAATTGTACCTCTGGATGGCCTTGAAGGTGAGTTGTCATGAAATACATTCTATTCAGACGAGATCATGGCTGACATTGGTACAGAAATCACACCACATCTTCAACCGATAAGTATCACTCAATTGGTCTCCTGCCCCAAACATGGTCATGAGCCCTCATGTCTCGACTCGCAACCTTCTTCCGACAATAAAACAACGTGTATCGTCAGTCTTGATACTTCTCAAGATGTAGCTCGTCATCTGGATTTGCTAGCTGCTGCTTTGGCCGAGAGGATGGCTTGGAAGAAGGGAACCAGACTGATCTTAGACTCGAAACCTCATCTGTGAGTCTGGCTAGACCCAATATTCAAGACGTACGCTGACCTTATCTTCACCAGTCAAAGCTCACTCAGAGCAAGTATCCGACCAATCTCATCATCCAAATTGCTTCTATCCGTCAGACCTTCCACTCGCCCTATCGCAACCTCCTCCATTACTCTACCACCTCTTCGACTCCTCCCATTGAATCTGCCTGCTCTACATGTATCCTCTTCGTCTCCCACATCTACACAAGATCGTCATCTTACATCGACGCTCGACTCGGCACTAGGACATAGATGGAAACATGGCCGATCAGAATCTCGTACTCTTGCCCAGATCACTGGTGAAGCATATTCGGATTGGTCGATATATTGGGTACCTCTTTCCACCCCTGCGTCAACTAAAGGTAAACTCACACCCAGACAATTAGTAGAGAGGTGGAAAAATTCTCAGGGGGTATTGACCATTTGGCCAACTCACCTTTCTGAACCTTACTTCAATACAAGATATCCCAAAGGAAAGAATTCGGTAGTCCGACCGCTCCAACCTAAATCATCGGATCTACTTGATATTTCGACTGGTGTATTCGATTTCTTATCCAGCTATAAGGAGCCAGATCCACCACTGGAGCACGAAGATGATGAAGATGATGAAGCAGATGAGAATATAGATGTTGAATCAACAGTCATAACTGCTGAACCTGAACCTGAACCTATTGGGATTGATGGAGGAGGATCGGAGAAAAGTGATATAGATGATTTATTCTCTGAACATTCCAATTCCAATTCCAATTCCAATTCACCTGCACCTACGATACCATTACCCATACCCCCATCAGAACCAATATTAGACCAAAATGGTCTCGAACCTATTTCGATCTCAGTAGACCAGGACGATACGACGAACTCCATCAATATGAACATAGACATGGACATGAATAATGAGAATCGTCATTTGTCGAGAAATGCTTCTACTACGAATGGCTTGGATAACACTCAGAAAGAAGAGATGGTCACGGAAGACGATTTTGCTTTCTTTGATTCGCCTACAGATCAGATAACAAACGAGGGTGAATTCAACGAATCCACCCAGGAGAATCAAGCGGCGGAAGACGATAAGATGATTTTAGAAATGGATCTACCGTCTGTGTTGGACGTACAACCTGATCTCACCTTGAATATAGAACAAGATCTGTCGCAAAATCAGACATCCACTCAAGATGACGCTCTTCCACTTGAAGCTCACGATCTACCTACGTCGAGCTCTTACCTCGACCCGACACCTCAAGTCAATGATGATAATATGCTTCCTCAAGAAACACCTCATCCAATTGCTGCCGATGTGACGGCACTTCCCCCTCAACCACCTTCACCAGTTCCACTGACTTTCCAGCGGTCCACCAACGATCTGATCCCACTTTCATTCTCCCCTCTGCCTCTTCTTCCCATATCCGACTCGCCGTTCCCCTACTCTCTTCCTACTCCAGCACCTACACCTTCAAGCCTAAACTGGGACCTGGTCGAAAGGCTCCAACCGCCTAAAACATCCGTCCCTACTTACGCAAATGACTGGCAGATGGACGAGGAAATATCTGAGATTGACGAAGAAGAAATGTACACTGGTCCACCAACACCCGAATCAGCTTATACCGCGTCTGACGAAGATGAGCGAAATTCCGTTATCAATGACAAGAAGAGACTATCGGAAAGTAATGGTACAGAAATTGAATTTTCCGGTGTGAGATGCATAGCTTCGGAATGGGTTTATCTCGCTTACGAATTTGGTTATGGGGTCGACGGTGATCGATTGAAGGAGTTGATGAGGGATTGGAATCCTTCTTGGATCAGGACTATGACGGTGTTACCGCATACTCCACCTGCAGAGGCGGTAGACAGAAGTTGGAACAAAGGGCTAGATCTGACGAGATTTGTCAAAGAGATGATAGGCAATAGAGCTCTGAGGCAGATGTTGGATTATTCGGATAACACAACTTCAACCATTCATAGTGATATAATGGGATTGTTAATACTTGATGGAGGTATCACACTTTCCGATCTCAGTAAGGGTACGTTATCCACTACTTCCTCTGTGCGCAGAGTGATACTGATATTGATTCCTGCGGAAGTAGAATCGAAACAACGCTTTCTGCCACAACCTCAGATCTCGGCTGGGTATCATAACTACACTATCAACCTGTCCATCCCATCACTTCAGTATTGGAGTGAACTTGGCTTACAGCCTCATGGTGGATATAAGGATGTAGAAGCCATAACACTGTGTGAAGATACCGATGAAGCGAGAGAGAAGGGGAAAGAAATTGGTATAGGTATGAAAAGGACATGGGAGGTAAGTCCTTCATCATTCTTTCAAATCAAAGAATCGAAGAGTACTGACATTTCTGGTGATTCCAGGAATTACACTTGGGAAGTCATCATATAGCTGAAATTGGTGGTGCGACGCAAGGCGTCATTTCCGTCCCTGCTTCAGTATTCTCAGAAGCGGTTGGTGAGTGTATCAAATTTCTGTGACTGAATGATAGACTTGTGCTCAATTCTGTTTGAACTAGCCAACCTGATGAACCAGTCCCATACCCATACCGTCGTGTACATCCTCCTACCCCCCTCGACGACCATATCATCATCCCTCCTCAACAGTCTGTTCAATATCTCTCTTTCACCTTCGTCTTCTACCGTCATTCAGCTTGTTCCGCAATGCGCTCTCAACCCATCATGTTATCGGGAGATTTCATTCGAAGTATACAACAGAATATCAGAACCCGTGAAAGAGATCAATGCTCGATCAATATCTGATCCTTATGGATTGTCGCAACCTTCCATATCGGATGATCATCTCACACGTCAGGCATTTACCTTGGCACGAGATGGAATCCCCACTCCGGAATTCAGCATGTCTTGGCCTCTGAAATCGTACGATGTATTGAATAATCATCGATCTATACTTGCCGTGTATAATTTCGATGAGGATTTAGGAGTGATGATGGGTTTCATAGTTGATGATCTTGGTGAATTGTTTGATTGGATGATTTGGGACGATCAGATAGACGTTGGTGTGGATAAAATATGGAAATGGATCAAAGGGAAGAGTGACGATTGGTTGATTAATTGGAGATTGAACGTTATGAGGGTTGGGAAGATGTATAGTGATGAATTGAAAGGTGAGTTGTTGGTCGATGTAGCTTGGACTGAGGACGTGTAAATGTTGATCCCACATCTTGGTATTATTAGCTTGGAGAAAGATTTCAAACATTTCCCAGGCATCAATCACACTTCTCACTACGTCTTACGATCTCATTGGCGAATCTGACGTTCAAGACATGGATGATATTCCTAGACCAAAGGGATTTGCCAATATCCCACTAACCATCCTAAACGATCCGAATTCGCAAATTATCGATTTGTCTCTTTCAGCTCAATTGACTACTTTACCTTCAGTCAAATTACCCATCGATTTGGAAGTGCCGAATGGCAAAGTTAATGAAGAAGTGGAGATTGTTTATCCAGTATCATCATTTATCCTCACTCACCCTTCACCATCACACGAGAAATATCAATCAACGGTGTACAATATCCTACATCGTAATCACTCCCATGGGAAGAAAGATCTGGATACAGGGATAGAGGATGAACTGGGAGAAGCGATATATAGGATTGGATGTTTGATTGATTCCAGATGGGGGATCAATGGTGGATTGGCTGGATTGATACGGGCTGGAATCAAAGGCTTGAGTAGTTTAGCACAAGGCGGAAAAGATTGATTGATTGGTTGTTTGATTCTGTATGTATATTAGCGGATAGCATCATCTATGTTGTATAGTCTGATGTCGGCATCGCATCATATCTTATTTCGATTTGTTATGCACGATAACACTGTACATGCTGAATTGGATCAACTAGACTTGGTTATATCTACTGGGAGCACCTCCACTTATCGAAGGAACGGAACAAGCTGGAGGATGATATCATCCACTCGTACTCTACTCACAAACAAACTCCCTCTACTCAGTCAACAATATCATTGTCTATATATTCCATCCTGCCCAACATAATCTTTCCAAGACGGACATCTCAATCGCCAGTATCTTTCACAATGTTAATATCCCCATCCAAGATCCATTCCACCTTAACTTCCCTCCTCTCATCCTCTTCATCCGATGGACCTCATACGGCACTGTTAATTTACCCGAACGGTCATCTGGTATCTTCAGCATGCGTAGACGAATCATCCACAGATGATGACCAGGATCAAGTTGAAAACCAAGATGGTACTGTAGACGACGAGGATGGAGATGAGGATGAAGATGATGATGAGGAACCATATTTGGAGAGACAGGAGAGAACAAGGTTGTTATTGGGATTGGCTAGTCAGTGGGCAAGGGATGATAGTGGTAAGATGGAGTGTGAGGTGAGTCTATTCTTCATACTTATACATACACTTCTCACATGAGCTATCTCGATGCATACTTCCTCTCACCTTTCGAGCTGGAGGTGATGGTGAGATGACTCTACACCCAAACTGACTGTTGGTCATGTATTTATTTATAGCTTGGTAGACTCCATTTCACTTACATCCCTCTCCCACCCTCCGACCCTGTTTCGTCGATAGGTAAAGAATCGCTTCCATCCGTCAAACCTCAAAATGTGGATGGTTTCGTACTGGTTCTGAACGCTACGAAAGAGGTAGATTGGAAAGTACTGGTTTCCAAGGTGAGTGCAACGATGCGATTTCCCTCTTGCCTCCTTGTTATATGGATGGCAATGCCAATGGTCATGATATCATCTCACATTGAGCATTTCATTATGTGAGTCTTGTTACAGTAAAAGCTGATTGTTCTACTGTATTTGTCACATTTGTATCCATTAGTCTGACGAATTCGTAGATAAGTGGAAATAGTATAGAACATCTTGATCAAGACTACGTCGAATGGACGATGTCAATCACCTAGATCGACTCGACCCGTCAATATCCTAGTTCGAGGATAATCGGACTCTTCATGTAAAGTACAGATAGTAAAATATACCATGCATAAGTTGTATATCCAATCTCTTATATATTTTCTTCTTCTGCTCTATTCCTATTCCCTATCTTGTAATAATAAAATCACATCATACCACTCTTTCATTCATTCATCTGTCATATCAGATCTGCCCAACAGCACATCCATCACCTCTCAAATCCGACCCCGCCGCCCAAACCCTCCTTCCATTCGGATCAGTCACCCTCTGAATAATCTGCCCTTTCCCAGCTATAGACCTAGCAAATCCACTCGCAACTTCACATCGGTGTCCCAGAGCTCTCAATTCATCGACAGTCTGGGGAGAAATTCCATCTTCGAACCATATTTCACTGTTCATATCGCCTGCTCCGGCTAGAGAACCTTTTTTGGAAGTATCGGGTAGACCAGCTGAGATGCAGAATCTAGGTGCGTCAAGAGAAGCTTGTGGAGAGAATCCACGTAGTTTGTTTAAAAGGACTTGGACGTGACCCTGGGGTTGCATGAACCTATAAACAGGTTATTAGCTTGTTAGCTTACATCAAAGTATACTTCTTTCACGTAAGTATCAGGATGAACACTGATATTACTGGTAGAAGTGGGAAATGGAAAAATGAGAGAAATTATGACTCACCCTCCCATCACTCCGTATGACATCAACAGCTCTCCATTCTGAGTGACCATAGCAGGTATGATCGTATGATAAGGTCGTTTACCACCTGCTATATTATTAGGATGACCTTCCTCTAACGTAAATCCGGTTCCTCGGTTCTGTAGAGTAAAACCTGTCCCTTTGGGGATAGCACCGGTTCCAAAGCCTATAAAGAGGTATCAGTTTTATGACCGATCGCTACGTGATGTTAGGACCAGACTCAACATACCAGCATAATTCGATGCAATGAAAGAACAACTGTTCCCATCTTTATCTGATGTTGCCAAGTACACTGTATCACTCGAGTTGATAGGATCCCCATGAGTGATTTGACCTGCTTTCTTGAGATCAATCAGAGCAGCTCGTTTGTTGAGGTATTCCTAAGACACATCGAGTGTCAGCATGGTTATAATCGTGGTCTAAGATCGTTGTACCGTCTAAGTGACGAACCTTTGACAGAAGCTCTTTGACAGGAACGTGCACTACTTCAGGATCGGTCACATAGTATCTGGCTGTATTGATCATGTACATCAGCTGATATCGAAACAAAATCACCCAAATACCAGCTGAGAGAGAATCACTCACTATCTATGATCCCCAACCAAACAAATGGACCAAGAATGAAAGACCGTTAGCATCCATGATCACCTGTGCAGATACGATTTCGACTCACCCGCAAAAGCAAGTCTCAAGGCTTCAATCAAGATGTGTAGGTATAAAGTAGAATTATGGGGTATTTCCAAGACGTCAATACCATGTTGACTTTCTACTGCCTCTACTATCCCTAGCGCAACTAGAGCAGTCAGACCTTGACCATTTGGAGGGCACTAGGGAACGACATAATAGCTCAGTAATCTTCACTTGATGGTAAGACATGGGAGATACATACCTCCCATAAGGATACGCCTTGATCTCCCGCATCACCAACTTTGAAATCGTATTTGATCGGCTGGATAACTTCGGCATCGCACTCGGCTAGATCATCGAGGGTCATGACTCCCCCACCTGACTGGACGAGATCGACGATGGCTGAGGTAAAGAATGGGGATTAGCTGGTTTGACATATTTTGTTTTTATAATGTGATGTTTACCTTGAGCGATTCGCCCTTTGTAGAAGCCTTCTCGTCCATGTTCGGCGACAGCTTCGAAAGTGTCAGCCAATTCGGAGTGGAGCATCACATGTGATGGCTGTGGAGGTTTCTGAGGGAGATTCATAGGTATGTTAGTCATAGGTTCTTTTGTTTGTGAAACGAAAACTACCTACTCCATTTGGCATCATCATTCTACATATACGACAAAGGCATCAACATATCAGACAGCTTGGAAGGTCAGATATATAAAAAACTCACTCTTTCCAATTTGGTGATGCGTTTTTGATGAGTTGTTCAGACTTCTGCCACTATTCAAGCCGAAATGACAATCGCCGTTCAGCAATGAATGCGCAAGGAGTGATTGTAGGAGGGGTGTGATGGACGACTCAACTTACAGCATTACTGTTCAACTCATGTTCCGGCACGCCCTCCCTAGCCAACCTAATCGCAGGATCCAAGATCTCCCTCATTGTCAGGTTACCTGAACCGAACTCTGAGATGGTCTTTAGCCATCCCGCTGCTGCACATGGTACAGTAACGGAGTTGAGGTTGGTCAGAGGAATCTGCAAATAAACTTTGTGATCAGCCGTAGGTCCTTCTCAGTCTAGAGAGTAATCGATAGAAATGAAAAGAAGATGTGACATACACTGTCTCCAGTTATACCTTGCTTCCTTAGATATTCCAATGTCAACGCTTTAGGTGATCTGCCTGAACCATTGATACCTTTGACAGTCTTTGATTTGGCGTCGTAAAAGAGACAGAAGATGTCTATATATGTGATATGACGTGTTAGTTAGTTGATGAATCCTTACAATGAGCAGATAGATAACTTACCACCTCCAATACCTAAACGCAAGAAGAGGAGAGAGTAAATGAGCTGGGCTGTTCTCTACTGGATTGGCATGGCAACTCACCGGTACACGATGGTTCGGTGACATTCAGAGCAGCAGCAGTAGCAACGGCAGCGTCGGCTAAGTCCAGCAATCACGTGTGAGCTAACCCTCATGGAATAAACCTCGAAAGCAAATTAGCTCACCAGCGTTACCACCTTTATTCAGGATCTCCAGACCAGCTTGGCATGCTGTACATATCATGATATCAGCTGTACACCCAGGTGATTCGTGGTCGAGCTGATCCACCCACCTAAAGGCTGGGAAGTAGCTACCACCCCCTTTGTGGAAAATATCGTTGATCTCCGGGAAGGGAAGTGAGAGAATTGAGGTTGATAAGAGGGATGAAGTCTGGTGAAGTCTAGAGGAGCCATTGTGCTTAGATGCTATCCGTCTATACGCAAAGCAGAGTGCTCTTGAATCTATATCCAGGTGGAGAATCTATCGACTGCAACACTCGCATACTGTCTGTCTTATCTTGTTGATCACGTCTATCGGTACCCCGTATCATTCTAGTCTACCGGCATTCATTACCCCATGTGACGGACCGGTCATACCCGAAAGTGGAAATGACCGATGGATGCATCTTTAAGGAAGCGATCTATTCGGCGATAAGGTACAAGCATCGGTGTTAACTCGACGTCTGTCTGATGCCACATTATAGGTCATTTCACGTAATACCGTTTGTCCTCATCTTGTAGTATCACTCCACTGTAGCGAGCAGTGTGGGAAATCCTTCGCTGGCTTGGTTGCTTGCTGGGGTTGCTGCTGCTGCCTGCTCACTCACTCACTCTGATACCGTTGGTGCTTGCTTGCTGGGTTTGCAATTCGTGTAAAATACCTTTTAACAATCATCTATCTTGAGAGGTTCTCTTCCTTCATCCTTCAAAATCAGTCAACATGGGTTGTGAGTATGCTTCGTATGAGGAGGAGCAAAGGAGGATGCTGATCTAGCTTGATTCTTCTCTTGATCTCCAACCTATCCATTCGATATTTGATCTTCGCTATTCAACTACCAACCAACAATCCCATTCAACATCTTCCTCTACCCACCCTCTATCAACCATAATTCCTACACACAGCCAACAAGCCTCGAGGTTTACAAGCCGCCCGAAAGCTCAGAACTTCCAGAAGGGAGAACCGATGGGCCGACAAGAACTACAAGAAGAGAGCTCTTGGTAAATTCTACAAGACCTCTCCTACTGGTGGTTCTTCTCACGCCAAGGGTATCGTATTGGAAAAGGTGAGTTTGGGGCTGTGGGCTGTGGTGTGGTGTGGGAATATATCGCATGTGTCAAAGAACTGGGAGGGGTCGGTGGAAGTTAGTAAAAGGTGGATCTAGGATTTGGATGGAAAGTGAAGAAATTTCGGATGATATGGAGAACGATCGTCGAAGACAATCGGAGATTGGATTATGACACCTATGGTCTACGATTCCCTCGAATCACATCTGTAGATATAAGGGTTTAGTCATCATTCAGTCGTAGAGGGAGGACGAGCAGATGTCAGAGGTCAAATGAGTAGGAACAACTATACTGACTAGTTGATCCAATCACTCAGGTCGGTGTCGAAGCCAAACAACCCAACTCCGCTATCCGAAAATGTGTTAGAGTCCAACTTATCAAGAACGGAAAGAAGGTTACTGCTTTCGTACCCAATGATGGTTGTTTGAACTTTGTGAGTTTGATGTTTCTTTTTGACATACACATACCATCACCTGTACACAACCAAGTTACGGTATCTACCTATCAAGTCTACATCCCTCTCCCTCATCCGCTTCTGGCTCATGGTCAATTGACGCTAACGCTCGAGTCCACTTTATGCAGACCGATGAAAACGACGAAGTTCTCATCTCCGGTTTCGGTCGACGAGGAAAAGCCAAGGGTGATATTCCCGGTGTGCGATTCAAGGTCGTTAAAGTTTCAGGTGTTGGTCTCCTCGCTCTCTGGAAGGAGAAGAAGTGAGTTTTGAATTTTAACTTCATGACATCAGTCATGGTCACGATACTGATTTTTGTCGTTGCTTGTGTTCAGGGAGAAGCCTCGATCTTAATCCATTCGTTACAGTACCATCAAAAATCCAGCATTGTTTATCGTATTTTTTGGTTTGGACGACTGGGATGCATGTATGATCTGAACCCGACACAAAGTACAGAAATGTTTGATCGTGATGGACAAATTGAGAATCGGCGGATAGGGTGCATTATACTAAGAAAGGAAATCGTCATCGCTCGCATAAGATGGATCCGGAGTGGATATACGAATTGATCACTTCTTTCATGGGGGCTCGCTGCCGTTCCTGGCAGATACTATGCTTGCGGGACCGAGCGATTCTATTCCAGATGGATCTCAAGCGCACTGGCAGTCCTACCTATACACACTCCGGGTCTTGGTGCTGTGTACCACGTCCAGAGCGATTCTCACTCCTGCTTGAGATCTGACGAATCTCCCAGTCTAATCAACGATTGCACTTGGGATTTTTGAGCAAAATCCGCCCACTCCTGCTTCTGAGTGCGTCCGTCGAAACAAAACACAAAACGTGAAAGTTATGTTTCACATTTCCATTTCTTGATTCTCACCGTTGGTTGTGAGCTGTTCATCTGTATGTGTGCGAGTCATTGCACAGACCACTCTACAGTAAAATGTCCCTGTATCAATGTGTCAACGGTACTCATCAACTCATTGCATAACTCATTGTATAGATAATAGATAGCCTAGAGAAAGACCTGCAATCGTATTGGTAATCACATTCGCACCAATCCAGCCTCAGCCTCCTTCGAAACCCAACTATCTATCACGTAGATTACTGATCATTCGACATTAATCCTGTCATCCACTGATTGCATCAAATACAAATCAATTTCGTCTCCAGCCCTGGCTCAAGACTATGGCTTTCTCCTCCTTGGCAGATGAATTAGCAGGTGCATTCGAAAATGATCCATCTCTCGATAAAGGAGAAGGATTGGGTCTGGGCCAGTCGCTTGCAGATGAATTTGGATTAGATTATGAACTCCACCAAGGACATGATCATGGGATGGAAGAACAAGGAGAAATAGATAGATTGGAGGGTGAGTCTAACGGAGATATATGGAATTAATTGACGCAGCTAATCTCGCATGTTAGATGAATTACAACATCCCTCGACCCCTCCGAGCAGGAATGATAATTTACCAAAACCTACTACACCTCCCAAGGTTGATGGTCGATGGAGGACAGTCAAATCAACACACGAACCTACCAACCTTGATGAATTCTTCTCGCCAAACAGGGGGATAGACCTGGATCGTGATCTAGAACTGGAATTGGAGTATGGACAAGGGCATTCATTCTCACCTCAACCTCATTTTCAAGATGAAGACTCCTACAACTACCAGTACGAGCAAGATCAACTTGATCATCTACCTACTACCGCCAGCCCAGTGAGAGTAAGAGGTATACAGAACAAGTCATCTACCAGGTCCTTGCGAGTCAATCCCAAATCGTCCGTTAAATCCTTACGTCTCTTGAATGGAAATGAAAAAGAAGAAGGGATTCAAGAAGCTTTGATCATCTTGTCAGAGGGTATATCAGCCAATTCCAGATTGTTAAACTCCTTGCGGCAGATAAATCACCATCATCAAGAAGGAGAAGAGGAGATAGAAATTAGGTTGCAGAGACATCTGAATAGGATGAATGAAGTTGAGCGGTTTAGGGATGAGTGGATTAGGGATCTGGGAATTTGGTCGAGAGAAGTTGGATTAGGTGGGTTGGAAGGCAACGGAAGATTGGGTGATGCACATGATAAGTTGATTGATGTGAATGAGGAGGATGAGGAGGAAGAGGAAGGAGAAAGTTTAGGATGGACAGGTGAATCGATTATTGATGATGTTAATCACTTATCTGAAGGCCAGGAAATATCGAAGAATCCTCAAATTGCTTTATCTCACGAAGAAGATCATCTCAATGCACAAGATAACACCCTCCTCGACGAAGACGAGCATGACTCATTCCCCACATATCCATCTGATCGATCGCTAATGTCACCCATCACTCCATCTAATCAATCGAAATACCACCAGACACAGCCACAGAATTTACCCAAATTGATAATGGCTATACAAAAAGATACCGACATACTTTTACTTTCCCTGAGGAATCTGCAAGATACGATGCATACCACCACGTCGTTCCATACGTCCCTAACGAGGATGATGAGAGGTATAAGATCTTCTATTGATTCGTATCGCGAGCGGGAACATGTGGAAGAACAAGCTAGAAGGAAAATAGAGGAATGGGAAGCAGAAAGATTGAAGATTGGTTTGACTAGGAATAATCCTGGAGGAAGGGAAGGAGGATGGACTACCAGGGAGAAGTTGGCTAAGGAATGTAGAGAGTTTGAAGATGTGTTGGAGAGGTATGGGGATAGGTTGAAGGGGTTGAAAGACGACGGTACGAGAAGGGTGGGTGTAGCTGCATAGGATAGACTGTTGACTGTGTGCTCATGGAATGTGAGGAACTGGCAGATGGCACTTGGTTGTATATAGATATGGTAGTAGATTTACGAAAGGGATTAGATGCTTTGGGATTGGATATATCAATGGACAGTTCATACAATTACGATAAAGATGATGCTAATGACCTAAGTTGATGACGTCTATGCTCTTATCTTCCTTCACACAGTCGTACAGATATGCAAAGAAATCAGAGTCACGAATGGAAGGTGGGAGAGTACCCGTATCAGTTTGTATCACGCTGTTTACTTTGCTGGGACCAGTGTCAGTGAAATCATGATGTGCGGGTACGAGTACCCATATGGTGTGGGTCCATCGGAAATGGCCGAAGGACATATGAGCGATGACGATAACGTTATGTTTAGCACTCACCGCATCTCACTTTATCGATCTCACCACAATCATCTTACAATCGAATCATATACCGTTGGACATGTACATATCAATCTCTCATACTTTACCATAACAACATGTGTGCTGTAGACGTATAAAGTGACGAGCACCGCTCGTATCCTGTATAGTAGATTCCTTTGGTACTCTCAATCTGATAATGCCCGTTCATCTTACAACTGTCATCGATCAACCTACGCATTAGGCGCTCTCCCTTATACCATATGGAAACGGTCAAGTCTAGTATTATTCCTGGTCCGAGAGTCATCCCACCTCCCATCCTCGTATATCTATAGTGTCTCTTCAATAGCCCCCTTGCTTGTACAGACAGCCAATCCCTCTCAGACTTACCATCGGCCGATCATTTACCCCATAATATTCAAAATGTCATCGTCCACTCGACCTACCCTCCGACCCAATCCATCCTTGCCATCCCATCTTAAACCGCCCCATGCTCACACCCACTCACAGTCCCAATCAAGGTCATCTACTCCCACTCCGCACAATCAACAACACAACTACGTGCCTTCATTCGACGACGTCGGATTATCTGCAAATGGGATAAACGAGCGAGCCCTATTCTCCGAACATAATACTCCAATTCCTTCCCCTTTGCCTCAAACACCCGAAGACCCATTCAATACGAATACCGAGGTAGACGAAGAAGACGATACACCCGAATGGCGAAAACCTAGTCCAAGATGGTTATACCCTTTCATCCTTGGTGTACCACTCTGTATAGGGATGTCAATCGCACCAAAAGCTGAATTGTTCGTTAATCTAGCTTGCCTTGCTCATCCCCCGTCAGCTACAAAGGATTCGACAAGTGGTCATCACCCGCGGGCTATCGAAGAGGTACATATCAATCAAGCCTATAATCATCTAGGGATATATCATCATGTTCATACGCCTTTGACAAGAGGGGATCAAGATCAAACATTTGTACCGTTACCTATCGAAAATCAAATCCAACCCCAACCCAATGGCAATATTTCGATTGGAAACGATTACGTGTTATCACCTGCTGATAAATGGTTCTTGAAATTACAACATGATATATATCAATATCATTTACATCATCCGTCGAACAAATCAAGTAAACATTCACCCGTACCATCAGGAAGACCAATTATTGTCCATCCACCTGAGTCTGGACCTGAACCTTCTGAACCATTGCCAAAACCTAATGAACCGTTTCCCTCCGATCCAGATGATGATAAGGATCATCGAGGACAATCGCCAGTTCCATCAGATGACAAAGATGGAGATAAGCAAGATCATAGGCAGTATGAGGAGATCGATCCGAGATTGTGTAAGAAGGATCCGAAAGTGCTGGCTGCAGCTGCCAAATTGACAATGCGTAAGGTTGACTCTACACAAAGACTGAAATCAAAGAAACTGATACTGATACTGATCCTCGCTGTGTTGTAGTGATGACCCTCACAATGGGATTGTTATCTGCCTTAACGACTGGTTTCTGGGGTCAAACGTCTGATAAATTGGGTAGAACTAAGATCATCGCTGTTGTAGAGATTGGATTATTACTCAAGTGAGCAATCGTGGTCTTATCACTTATTCCCACGATAATCCATAAACTCCTTTCTATATCTTAGACACCCAAGCTGACAAGCTCGATGATCTCGTCTAGCGAAATATGTTTCATCGTCGTTGCCAATTTCCCGTACCTCGTTCCAGGTGGATATCGAGCTTTGTTACTTGGTCCCACCATCGAAGGACTACTAGGAGGGTACAGTACGATCTCAGCAACACTCAACGCATACGTATCGGACATCACACCCGACGGAAGTCGAGTCACCCTCTTCGCTAGGATTAGCGGTATGTTCATGGCTGGGTTTGCGTTAGGTCCAGTCTTGGGAAGTATTTTGATCACTTGGAGTGGTGATATGTGAGTGAAATTAGCCTCTACATATATATATATATATATAGAAAATACACAAGCTGATGGAATCCGAACATGAAATAGTATGACACCATTCTATGTCAACGCAATTATATATACCCTCTACATTCCCCTAATTGTATTCCTCTTACCAGAATCATTATCTTCCCAAGCCCGTCTACAACTAGCCAAAAATGCTAAGCTTGCCAAGGAAGAGGCTAAGAAGAGAGATCAACTTGAGAGAGAATGGGAGAACGAAACTCCCTTCCCTCCTGATGGAGTTGAAGGGGAGAGTGATCCATTATTATCTGGCTGGTCAAGAATATCAAATAATGCTCAAGCTTCGAAAGCCAGTAAGAGGACAATAGGAAATTTCAGACGATTGATAAGGAAAGTTTTTGGGTTCTTACAACCACTGAGTATATTCATACCAGTAAAGAAAGAGGGAGAGAGATATAGGGATTGGAATTTGACTGTTGTGGGAGCGGGGCTGTTCTTCATGAGTATGGTATTTGTGAGTGACGCATCTTTGAGGATAATCAATTCGATATGATATAAGGTGAAGCTGACGAAAGCATTTTCACGTGTTGCGCCATTTGATAGGGTATCATGGCTATAAAAGCGCAATTTACGTTCTACGCCTACGGGTGGACATCGGCTCAGGTGAGTGGAAGCGTCTGTTTCCTTCCTCAGACGAAAGGCTGACTCGTGCTCTGATACCAGCTCGGCCCTTATATGTCGGTTACAGCTTTCACGAGAAGTTTCGTTCTCATTGTCTTGGTGCCAGGTGAGTCGAAGCAATCGCTTTCTAAACCAATACTGTTATTGTCTCACTTATTATGCTCATTGACTGGTGCTATCAGTTGTCATGCACTATGTCAAACCTCGATTCCTCGCCAACGAAAGGGATTCCAACGCAATTGCAAACCCAACGATCGAAGAGGAAGTGATAGAAGATCCATCTTCTTCAGCCATTACCACCAATACCACATCCTCCAACCCAGCCAAACCCAAGCAACCACAACGATCCGCTCACCTCGATTTACTCACCGTCCGCATTGCCCTTATGCTAGAAACGATCCCTTACCTCCTCTTGGCGTTCTCTCCATCTCCCATGGGATTCGTAGTACTTTCTATGCTATTGACCCTTGGAGGACCTTCCAACCCCGCTGCCAATTCTTTAGCCTTATCTTTATTGCCGGATTCCAACCAATCTGGAAGACTCTTCGGCGCGCTAAGTGTTCTCCATGCCCTAGGAGCGAATTTGATCTCTCCGTTAATGTTCGGTACGGTGTTTGCTTCGACGGTGGGGACGTACGCTCCTACGATCTTTGCGATTGCCGCGGGGAGTTTGATACTGGCTCAAATCTGCATGGCGTTCGTAAGGCTAGATAGACATAAGAGTACTGGTAGTGGCAGTGGGGCGGAAGAAGGATTGGGAGGGAGGGGAAGAAGTAGGAGGGTCAAGAGGGTTAGTAGTTCTAGTTTTAGTGTGGGTGGAAGTGGGAGTGGGGTGTCTAGGTCTGGTGGAGGGGGTGGTGGGACTTATGGTGCGGTCGATGATAATGGGAATCAAATCTTCGATCATCGATCATAGATGGTAGTATATATATATATATTAGATTTTTTATCTTAGAAAGTGGAAGGGAATGTGTCGCCCTCGATAGGATGGGAATTTCGAGGATCCGCGGATTCACAATATCTCTCTGTTGACTATTTTGACTCTAATTCATTTGTATTGCCTTCTTCTTCACTCTCTTTTGTACAGTACCTTTTAAGTATAAGTATCTAATAGTTGTCTTCATTATCTATATATTTACATAATGTTTATAGTATACACGGATGTTGATGCTAATGTTAATTTACCATATGATATTATACAATAACAAATTACCTAGCGGTATACAGTTTGACTCTCTCACCCTAGTACATTCCCATCTTTATCATATTCATAAAACCCTTTCCCACCCTTCCTACCCACCCAACCAGCATCAACCATCTTAACGAGTAATGTCGCAGGACGATATTTACTATCACCCGTTTCTTTGTGTAAAACCCTTTGGATATTTAGACATGTATCTAAACCTATCAGATCTGCTAATTTCAATGGACCTAGGGGATGGGACATGCCTAGTTGGAATGTTAGGTCTATGTCGTGTGAGGAGGCGATTCCCTAAAAGTACCAAAAGAACAGTTAGTTTGTCGTATATTACAGAACGTCACATCGTATAAATTACAGAAAGACAAATAGAGGGTATATGTCGCTTGAAGAGGGATCGACACTGACCCTTTCTAAAACCATTATAGCCTCGTTAATCATTGGCATCAATATTGCGTTGGCTATAAATCCAGGTGAATCGGATGAAGTAGTTACTTCTGTAAACAGTTGTGAGTGACAGAATTTGTTAACGTTGTCATTTCCAAACCAAGAGCGAAATATCAAAAGATCTGCTGCTCACCTTTCTTACATGCTTTACCGAATGATTTTGCCCTTTCGATGGTCTCTTGAGAAGTTTGAAGAGCAGGTATGATCTCGACTAATCGCCTGTTGAAAATACGATTAGATGGCCCATAAGTACGTTGGTATTTTGGGTTATATATGACTTACATGATTGGTACAGGATTGAAATAATGTATTCTGGTTGTGACCAATGACATCAATTAGAGACGGCATCATGACTGTTCAATACTATGAAGAAGATGAAATCGCCCGACTCACCCTATCACCCTTTCCGAACTCTTCTTACCATCCTCTCCTCCACCCGATCCAGCAGAAGCAGCCAGCTTGGTAATACTTATGCTACTCGTATTACTACCCAATATGATCGAGGGAGGTAAAGTCTGACCTAGTCGCTTGAATAAACCTAATTTCAATTCTGGTATTTCAGGTATAGCCTAAAAAAATCTATCAGTCCCATACCCTTCGTCTCAACCATTACTCTCCGTCATTCCATTTGTGTGATTTGGTACAGGTTCAGCTCACCTCAATAACCAGATCCACATCATCTTTCACACTTCCATCTGCAGTCGTTCCATCACTTTTGATAGTATTGAACCTAGATAACGCTTCGTCCGCTTGTTCTTTCGTCAATCTCGATTTCTTTACGTCCTTGGATAAGAGTGATTTGTATTTGTCTGTCGCGTTTGATAAGACCGCCGAGGATGGGTCGTAGATCGTTATAGGTATTTTGGCATGGACTGCTGATACGTATCTGCGTTGTGCCATGGAGCAATAAACTCATTGATTTCTATTGTTGGTAGTGAATGTGTTCGGACTCACGCGATGCCCAGACCCATCTGACCTGCTCCTATGATAGCTGCTTTTCGGATCGGCTGGAGAACTGTCATATCGAATGGGGAAGACTGATAATGGCTACACTAGCAGAGTAGATGAGTAGAGTATGGTCTCTGGTCTATATAGTCTATCTATGATTACTATCTAACTCGATATCTCAATAGATCGATCATGTTGCTTCCTCTCTCTCTACCTCGGCCACATGAGCTGGATCACCCGGTACCTCTTGGCACCTTTTTAACCGGATCATATATAGCATAGCATATATCATCGATCTGCGTTTCAGGGTAAACCATGGGGTTGCATTACGTATGACAATCCACGTAAATGACTGAAAGGTCTGGAATGTATGGTGATTTTGTATGGTACCACCCTAAAACGAGACGCGCCTTTTTATCAACTCATGTCATACCACAGTGGATCAACACAGGAATATCAACCGCGTAACATTTCAAGGTGCTGCTGTATCGAGGTATCGAGAGGTGGTCCGCAGCGTAACGTGCATGCATGTACAGCATCTAACATACTCATTACCATATACCATATACAATATACCATATACCATATACCGTATACCATAAGTACTCACATAGGCGACCAAGCATCGTATTTTGATGGTCAAAGGAGGGGTATATTCATCTTCGTTCAACCTTTCAACGTCATCTAATTCCCTCATTCCCTCATCAGACTAACCGCACGTTCACTCTGGGGTATTTCCGAAACATATACGACAACATCAACATCACATATCATCCATATTCCCACCTGACGACATTCACGTACGAGGAATCCGAGTCAAGACAAATAGAGTACTACTATACTGGGTCAATCGGTAGAAAGAAACTCAGTGTCTGACTAGACAAACAAGCGGAAACACAAGCCGGAACGACGTATTAAGGAGAAGCAAGTCTAAGTCTGTGCATCGACACAGGGACAATCTCGAGAGGAAAGTGGATACGAAGCGATATCTACCGATTTATCACTCTTTTGGCACAAGGGGAATTCAAGTAATACTCGCACAAGTATTTCTTCGGCTGGTCAATAGAATAACACAACATAAAAAGAGGAATCCAATTCCTCTTCTCGACCTCTTACACGATGTCATCGTCAATAACGTCCTCCGTAACATCCTCCTTGACCTCCTCAGCGTCAGCCTCAGCATCCGCTGCTGGACTGGTGGATAAAGAGGGAAACTCAAGTTTCAAGATCGTCGGTATATGTTTGGCAGTAGGATCAGGTTTATTGATAGGATCGAGTTTCGTAATTAAGAAGAAAGGTTTAATCAACTCTACGAAAAAATATGGGAATGTAGCTGGAGAAGGTCATGGGTATTTAAAGAGTTGGTTATGGTGGGCGGGCATGATAACTATGATCGTTGGGGAGATTTGTAATTTTGTCGCTTAGTGAGTTTACTCATTACTTCTGACATGAGGAGCAACGGTATGAGTACCACTCTTAAATCGATATTTACTGACCCATATTACCCTTACACAGCGCCTTCACAGAAGCTATCCTGGTCACACCGATGGGAGCTCTATCGGTAGTGGTAGCAGCTATCTTATCACATTTCCTGCTGAAAGAGAAATTGACCTTTTTTGTGAGTCTACTTTCTTCGCCTCTCTTATAATTCAAACTTCGGTATGTTAGGACATACGAGCTAATTTACTACGGCGATCTTGCAGGGCTGGATAGGTTGTACACTCTGTATCATGGGAGCCGTCATTCTCGCCCTCAACGCACCGGAAGAGCAATCCGTAACTACCATCAACGAATTCAAGAAACTATTCTTATCTGTTGGATTCCTAGTTTGGGCCAGTCTGCTCATCGCTGGAAGTTTGGTGATGATTTTCTTTGTGGCTCCCAGATGGGGCAAGAAGAGCATGTTACCTTACATTAGTATATGCAGTTTGATAGGTGGGATTAGTGTTAGTTGTACGCAGGGGTTGGGAGCTAGTATCGTTACATCCATACAAGGGTGAGTAATGATAAACCGAATTGCAACACAGTATGAGTCTCTGTGTCGTGGTGCTGACATTTTCATCTTCAATGCTCTAGAAACAACCAAGTGAAGAATTGGTTCTTCTGGTTCTTATTTGTATTCGTCGTGATTACATTATTGACAGAGTAAGCTGGATTAAGACCAAAACGGGAAGTCTCAGCTGACTTGGTCTATGTCAGGATTAATTACCTTAACAAAGCTCTCGAGCTATTTAAGTGAGTCGCTTGGTCTCTATGTGGTGTGATCTTCGCACTGACTTTCCTCTGTAGCACATCCATGGTCGTCCCTGTTTATTTCTGCTTCTTCTCATCTGCCACCCTCATCACCTCGTTCATCCTATATCAAGGTCTAAAAGCATCTGCTGTCACACTCATCACTATGGTACTGGGATTTTTAGTCACATGTTTGGGAATTACCTTGTTACAATTGTCGAAAGTCGATCCGGAAAGCTTAGACACGAAGTTAGATCGTAAATCGACTATCCTGATGCAAGCTGCTAAACATCAAACTGAAGATGCGGAGAAAGGACAGGTAACCTCGGCGGAAGATCCAGGAATGGATGCTCTCCGAGGAGGGTTTGGAGCTGTTGGGTCGATCATCAGAGCTAGAAGCGTTAGTAGACGAATGTCACAATCTAGTTCGTCGGCTACTGGATTTGGCGGTGGAGTAGGGGGAAAGGGTATGTATGGGTATAGTAGTGGGAATTTGAGTACGCATGGGTTAGGTCATTTGGAGAGATTTCAATGTAAGTGGGATACATCTGAAGGTTGACTTACTGGTACAAGTCTTTCGATACACATAATCAATACTCCAGCGACTCACATCAAGAGAACAATTTTGCTGATCTCCCAGAATTCCGCAGTGTCCGATAATCCCATGCCGGCCGACGCAATGGATCAAATCTCCTTACATTCCGCGAAATCTCCTTCTGCACTGTCGCCAACGGGAGGTTTCTTACATCAGAACCACCAGTATTTCCCGTCTCCTCAAAGATCGAAATCTCAATTAAAGGCAAGTTCATTTGAATACATTCCCCTTGATATCATTTCGAGTCCTACTCTGAAAATTCATCCAACTTCTTATCAAATATTGAATTCACCCTTGAAAAGAATCTCAAATTTATCTTTGAACAATCCTACCACCCCTGCAATCAATAGTGCACAAGCTAATCTTAAGAATCCATCTTCATCAATACAGTTCGAAGAGGCGGATGTAGTTCATCAATATCATTATGGCTCGCAGCCAGATGATGCAGCCGTGCACAGCTATCGCCCTCATCCTTCACCTTCGGGCTTAGGTATGCCAACGATGGGCAGTCGACAACCTTCGAGCGGGTCTGTATATCCCGTCATCGAAGAGACTGATGAAGAAGACCTTTCTAGGGAGAAGGAAAAAGGATCTTCGTCAAGGGTTTATACCAATCCTGTGCCAGTTATAGCTCGAGATCAAGCATACCCATTTCCGGATACTCATCAACACCCAAACTCAAAGCCGTATAATCTTGATCAGTATACTCAACCTTCGAATGATCCCAACTTAAACGCTCAACCACAAAAGATAACATCTGGTCATAGAAGTTTTAGCGGACTGTTTCATTTCCCATCTGGACCAGACCTTTCATTGGGTAATAACCATGGGAATGGAAGAAGATCAAAATCTAAGGATCGATCTGAAAAGTTCCCACACAAGAGGGGTGAAGATGATGAATTGGATAAA
Source organism: Kwoniella botswanensis (assembly GCF_036426115.1). Taxonomy (NCBI): domain Eukaryota; kingdom Fungi; phylum Basidiomycota; class Tremellomycetes; order Tremellales; family Cryptococcaceae; genus Kwoniella; species Kwoniella botswanensis. Next base: position 12,974,576 of record NC_088599.1, on the reverse strand, counting down.
CAGGAAAGGACAGCTTTGGTACCTTCGACAAGTTACGACAATGACAATGACCAAAGTTTTGAACAAGGATTTGACGAAGTAGATCGATATGAGAGTGATGAGTCGGATGGTCTAGATGGAAAGACGACAACTGAGAATGCACATGAAGCTCAAATAGGTGTAGGACACCGAGTGAACCTTAGTGTATCCACTATGGATGATTCGATATCTGCTAATACCACTACTACGTTTGGAACCAATCCATCTGATCGATCGATACCCACGAGTAGAGAGAGTAGCGGGACCGGTGGAGGAGGGCCAATGGGACCTAGAGCTTTGCCGCCAAGTAAAGGCAGGAGGAGTGATCCCCCTGGATTCGCTGGACCGAGATATGGGTCTTAGATAAGGGGGAGGGGATGCGGATGTGGATAGATGAGAAGGTTAGATGGGACTTTTTTCGTGTTCTTTTTTGTCATTTACGATATTCGGTCAGTTTAGAAATAGGATTCAAGAGATATATACATATACATAGATTGGGACAGAATTATATTTAGTTGTATTTGTGTAATGCAAGAATGAACGAATGGACATAAACGAATGGACTCGCAAAAAGGTAATTAAGTAACGGGTTGATCTCGTAGTCATGGGTAGATACTATGCCTCTCATATGGGTATCATACAGTGGATTAGTGCTTGGTTATGATATCATCCAGACATCTTTATCCAAGGTTAAGTTTACCATGACGAGACACAGTGCTGCATCACCTCGTGCAGTAAGTCGTGTATAGTCCAAATTAAACATCCAAGCTGACCTTTCTGTAATCGTTACTTGTACTATAAACAGAACTACTGTATGAGGTTACGATATACTCACAGAGTATGCTTTATACTGTACAATCGTACAGTCACACATTGTATTGACAATCAAACGATCTTTTATTCATCACTTATCCCTTAATTCGAACCGAATAACTCTCCTTCTTTCAAATGGATAGCAGCAGAAGCCACACCACCTTTCCCATCTAGCGTATTGAGATATACCGTATTCCCCCACCAATTTTGGATGTTCTGTCCGACTATCATAAGATACACACGACAATAATCAGTAAAAAGCTTAGATCGCCTCATTGATCAATTACCAAAACCAATGGAAATGGAAGAAGGGAGTGAGTTGACACCAAAAACTCACTTTTACCATCTTTAGGTAATTGAAGAGTAAAGAAAATTACGATTATACATATAGCGTAACCGCAAGTCAAAGCTGCTGATAAAGTGTAATTACTAGCAGCACAGAGTGTCACGGATTTTTTTGGATCAGTTGAAGCTCTTTGAGAGGTGAAGCGCTCCGACTCACTACCTCGACCACCAATTGAAATAATTCCTTCGAACGTAACATTGAGTGATGAACCCGACTATACAGAAGCTACGAGATTATAGGAATTAGCATACTTTCATTTCTGCTACTGTGATCATGCGAGACTGTACACTATGATGGAATAATTTGAAGGAAAATCACGACTCACCTGATGAAGTTGATAGGCAAATAAGGCGGTAACAGCGAAACGCAACTGAACACCACTGGCCAACAAACATATTGAAACCCAACTCGGGGCCATCGTCTAGCCATCCACCACGTAACTACAGGCATGATAGCTCCAAGGATGTAAAACCAGTTTAAGTGCTTGTACAAACTTTCAGAGCCGAATAACCTCCTGGGTCCAATCAGGCCGTACAACACCGAAGCAGAGAAGAAGGTGCGTGTATGGGGACACCACCATCTTTCTGATTTAGCTGAGCATACATCAGGTACGTTTTCGAAAACCCATACTTGAACAAGAAGCTGGGTGATGGATCCTACGATACATGCTATCACCTGGGCCAAAAAAATGTGCCGTGGAGGGATATGCATGTAATGCGCGATTTTGAGATCTTGGATGAACCCTAGTGCTTGAGTTGTCGTTATGTAGCCGTAAGTCTGCGGATGAGAGTTACGGTATGAGCTGAATTCCCATCACTGTATGTGCAAAGCGGAAGAGAGGACATGGAACGAATAGGTAGAAGTGGAAGAAACGAGACGTACCTTGAATATCATCATGGCAATTGGTTTGCCAGGAATCATCGCACCAATTATGATCTCACTCTACAGAGTAACATTCGTAAAGTCAACATACTTCAATGCAGTCAATACCATTAGAATATGCTGCTTGATCTGTGATCATCAAAGTAAATAAGATATTTACGATCACATTTAATCCAACTTGCATATTTGTGATAGCCTGTATCAGCCCAATGGGCAAGACCATCACTCCAGCCAGGACGATCGCCACAAACAATCCCCAAACAGGTAAACCAGTGGGCCACACTTTGATCGTCATAATTGCTAGGATGAGGTTGATCATGAATAGGCAGAGATACCACCATCCTGGAACCGTGGGGTATACGGAAGATAGGCGAGCGTGTATATCGGATTTCGAGAGTGGATTCCGGAGGTGGTGCCACACTGCAATCACGCCAGCACGCAAACACCCAATTGAACTCAGCCACTCTTTCCCTCATTACTGGGTTATCACTGTAAGGAGACTCGCCTTGATGTCTGAAGAACAGCACAGAATGTACCACAGTGGCTGTTATCCTATTCACATTTAAACAAAACAGATGAGCTTTAGGTCTGCCATCTCCCTTTGACAAGCATTTCATTGTGAAAGCTCACGCTGCGAAATTTAGACCGTAAGATAGGGCTGAAGACTATATATCGTGTTTGACAAGTCAACGTTCGCGTATGACCAAGCAGATAGTCGTTGAGGTACTTACGAGACTCATATAAACAGGTGAATACCCTTCGTAAGCCAAAACATCCAAAGTGGCATCATCATCAACCACTCTCGTTACGTTATACGTGCTTGCCCTATACGATTATCATATATCAGCTGCTTAATCAATGCCAGATTTATGTCCAGCAGTTGAAGACACACTCACGTGTTGTCGAATACACATGCACTGGAGAATGGTAGATATTTGGCGTAAAATACGTTCGAGTAGTACAAGATTGGCCCCAGGCACCATATGAACTGTATGATCCGGTCATCAGGTACTGTATCACCGATTGCTGGACATTTCTGGGTGCAGGGTAGGTAGTTGAGGAGAAGATCCCCACACTTACAAATAAGAAGCCTCCCAAGACATTTCCAGTAACCCACCAAGGAGTTGCTAGGGGATTACCAACAGCGGCCATCATTCCCCAATCCAGGGTAAGGAGCGATATCCCTGCCCCCGATTGATATCCGAATAAAAGGTTGATCTAGCCACGATAAGCTGAGGTGTAAGCTTGCTGTAGTGGGCTTATGTGGAAAGATAGTGCATGGATGAGGGCTCACTACTTGCGATGTAGGCTTGATCCATGTAACCCAATCGAACTAATCACAACAACGCGAGTTAGCTGAATGTGGTCATCTTCTTTTTTCCCGTACTTGACCGCCAAAAAGGTAGAGATTACCTACCATACTCAAAGCAGTGAAAAGATAGCTCGGGAAGAAGGACCAAGCGAACATTAGCGCAGCGGTGATGTAGAAGAATACCTGTCTTGAGTTCGATTTGGCTCTTAACGTTTGAGGTCCGGATCGGGAATGCAGAGTATTGAACACTACTTCGGAGATCAATGATAGCGGCACCAGATTTCTGGAGTGGAGACTGACTTACGGGCTGTATTTACCAAGGTAGCAGGCCAAATCATTGATGCTGGAGTGACCAATATCGTGTGTAGTACCCCAGCAAAGGAGAAGCCTATCATCTGAGTACTGAGCACTCTGGTATAGATAGATAAGCACATCACCGTTTCCATCACGCTACCCTGACTCAATATAGCCATCTGAAATTATGACTTCGAAGATCTTCGATTGACTTACAATAGTAAATTATAACCCCATCCCCAATTTTGATTGTAGAAGAATTTCTGAGTAGCTATAATATCGGTTGCATAGGCCGATCCAGCGGAAACGTTGGCCATTATGTAGACCTGTCACCGACAAAATAAGAATCAGTCTCATCACATCTAGAATTAGGTTTCTCTTCTTCATCAATCCATCCGAAGGGGGATTGCTAACCAAAGTATGCTCCTTGTAGTTCCAATCACAAGGATTAACCCATTTCCACCTTCCCCTTCTGGGCAGTTTAGCCAATAGAAGACCCAAAGGATGAACCACCAGCTGAGCGACTATCCCCGGTACGAGGACATTGGGATATCGATATATGAAAAATTGGTTGATACCCGGTAAGACGATTGACATGATTATTCCTAGGAACCACGCTCGGATAGTTGAGACGGGCGAGTAGGGATCGTCGGTGGGATGTACGGATGTTCGCACTTCCGCATGAGGTGAATCTTCATCTTGTGCTTGATCTTTGTCTTCTTGGACTTCGGGAGTCTCGGTCGAGTGGGTGTAATGGAGGGTCTCGTCTGCTACTTGAGGAGATGGGTTGGATAAATTGGGATCCCAGAAACTCCTGTACCATCGATCTACTGTGTCGGTACGTCCTGATATATTCATATTAAAAGTTCATGCCATACTTACTTTTGAAGGGCATCTTCACCCTCATGTTTCGCTTCTTGCCCTACTACTACCCCCCTAGATTGCTCATCTCTGATCTCTTCCGTGTCCTCCACATCAGGCAGGAAGTCTCTCATCGTCCCTTGATCCCTAGGTGATCTTATAATTCTGCCAGTCGTACCGTCAAACGTCCAATTACTCGCCTTTGAATCTCTACGATCTAATCTCGTTGTGGTCTGGTTATCAAATTCTGGTAACGCTTGAGCATAAGGGTGAGGGGCTTGGTGTCTAGCTGGCATCTCGCTAGATCGATGTGTTGCCCGCAGATATCAAGATTCTGAAGGACCAAAATTGGGGAGAGCTTTTTTGGATGGGTGGAGTCGGGTGAGAATCCATCAGGTGATATAGCTTGACGAGTCACGGACAAGCTGCATCTTCATGGCCCGGGCGACTGGTCGGTTCCGATCTCCTCTACCCTGCGAACAGTGACAGTGCGCAGATTGTGTATAATCTTGTTCAGTTCAAGCAAATGGATAGAGAGAGGTGAATGATGTAAGATTGGATTGTTAAATCAAGGATCCGAGCCATTTGATGGTCGTTGTGTATAAGCAGATGTACCCCACCCGTACCTTTTTGTGTATAGCCAAACTAAACATCCTTTGCATCACGATTGAAATCGCTGTTAATTCCTTCTCCAGAAGGCCTATTCGGATGTCAATAAAAGGCATACGCCTCAGCGTGAGTGATCAGTATAGGAGTAAGCGTGTCCCCTTTGAGTGTATTTTGGATTATGGATCCGTCATCGGGAGTGGGTGGGGAGGATAACAATTGGGAATATGCGATTTGATGGATGGATCAATGTCAGTAAGAGTGGAGAAGACAAAAAGGCTCCGAAGGGATAAATCAATTCTAGCCATCCGAGATGCTGTTTTTTCTTTCTCTTGTTTGATGTGGTTGTGTCAGCTTAAGAATCTGTTGTGTGTCCCCCTCGAGGAATTGAGAGACTTCATCCACTGTTAGCAATAGCACTACTCAAACGCTGGTTGCTCTATCGTTGTCGTACCAAAATGATGTACAGACAGGACTAGGAATGATCGGTGCCACAGTGGTTTATCGTGAGTTGAAACGCCGATTAACTCCGTTGGCTGGGATAGACTATTGCGGTATGGTCCGCAAGATCTTGTCAGTTGTTCGATGGATGTCATCGACATGGGTGATATGTGATATGTGATATGCCACCTCACATAGTAAACCCTAACCCTTCATCTGTCACACCTTAAGCGATCACCTCACTCGCTTTGCTCATTGTCATTAACCACAATACCACATAAAACAGCAGACAACAACCATCATCCCATCTTGAGATATCAGTAACCAGTGAACACAGCTTGAACAGTATCATTTCTTGTTCTATTACTTCAACTCCCTTCGCTTGGTCAGCGTACATCAACTACCTAGTCTCATCAGGAGTATCCTTTCTTTCGACTGAGGTTAGATTAGGATCATCAAGACGAGTCATCTATACATATATTTATCAACCAATCTTACACCGGCAAGATTTGTCAATGATAGATCTGGCCAGTAAAAACAAGTTGAAGCCACCTCCTCTACTTCATCATCCTTCACCATCTGAACCTAGCAAGAAAGGATTAGAACCAGTAATATACCAACGGGATAATAGTGAGTGACTAGTACATCACATTACCTTTCGATGTCACGACTATTCATGTTAAGTTGAATTGTCACCCAAATTTACATTTCTATTTTGTCTTTATTATCCTTTACTCATGTCTAACACTACTCTTACTCTCCGCAGCCATAGATCACTGTCTACGACCCAATCTGGATGTTTTATCCACACCAACAGACATCGCACGCCTCATCGGGCGGAGGAGCGTCAAAGCATCACGACAGTAATGGAGATACCGGTGGGAATAACAGATTAGGCTCGGGCGGAGGAGGAGGATGGGCGAGACATCCATCACATCCATCATTCACTCCTTCGGGTATGCCATTACCTTCACCTGGAGGATACCCATCTCTAGGAGGAGGAGGCGCATTCCCACCTCCATCGGGTGGACATGGAGGACACCATCAGCATTCCAACCACGTTCACCTACACGGTCATGGACAACATCATCCAAGTTTCGGTGGGAACTCCAATCTAGGTGGTGGACTGGGTGTAGCTGGACCAGGATCAGGAAATACCCATAGTCCGTCGGGTTATGGTGGGATGAGTCTGTTTGGAGGTGCTGGGGGAGCAGGTCAACAGAATAGTCCACCTAGAAATGAACCTTCGATGCCATTAACGGCTTTTTGGCAACATCAGTTGTTAAGAGCGGAAGTAAGTACCCCTCTCGTATGAATTAATAAATCGGACTGACGTTTTCTGATGCATTAACAGGCATCCAGACTATCATCATCACCTCATCATCGAGCGAGAGCTGCAGCCATCTCCTCTCGAGCTACCCATAAACCTTCCGCTGTCACCATTACCGATCCCAACAACCGACCCACCTCATCTCAATCAATCGCCTTGAATGGTATTCACCGTAAACAAACCTCACTCTCAGTCACTCGACCAGATTCCGATAGAGGTGTAACTCCCCCACCTCCCCCATCGGATCCATCATCTACACCTGGACCAGAACATGCTGATCCCGCTACACCCGCCCAACCTCCTGCACCAAATGATAAAGAAGAAGAGCGAGTTTCTGAGCCATGGACAGGTCTAGACTTGGGTGGTATCAGATTGAAAACATTATCGACCGCTTTGTTCTCCTTCGATCACATCACATCCTTATACGTCAACCATAATGCTCTTACCACCATACCATCTGCCATATCCCGATTACGCCAACTCACCTTACTCGATGCGACCGGCAACGAGCTCACGTCGATCCCACCTGAAATTGGTGTATTATGCAAATTGAAAGATCTGTTACTTTTCGATAATCACCTTACGACTTTACCCTTCGAACTGGGAACTCTGTATCAATTAGAAACTCTAGGTGTGGAAGGTAATCCCTTAGATGATAGGTTGAAGAAGTTGATAGCCGATGAAGGGACGAGTGGACTGATCCATCACATGAGGGATAATTGCCCACCTGGACCTGAACCACCTGAAAGACACTGGATAGAGATTGAACCGGATATATCATCACCTTCGTCAGGTAAACAAGAATCGTTCACAGTCTTGACTTACAATATCCTCTGTCACTCTTTTGCACCCGGTACGACATACTCTTACACACCAAGCTGGGCGTTAGAATGGGGTTATAGGAAACAGGCGATCCTCAATGAGATCGCTCAAGCTTCAGCGGATATTGTCTGTCTCCAAGAGATAGATTGTGAACAGTATGCGGATTACTTCTTACCTGAATTGAAGAGACATGGGTACGAAGGTCAACATTACCCCCGATCCAGAGCTAGGACTATGTCTGCAGACGAGCAGAAGGCTGTAGATGGATGTGCTACGTTCTGGAAGAGTGATCGGTGAGTGTGATCAAACACGCAGCAGAGGTGATTGAAATGCTGATTATTGATTCGCTCTGATTCAGTTTCCAACTTGTCGAAGCTCAGGTGGTTGAATTCAACCAACTTGCCATAAGCAAGACCGATATGCGTACTGAAGACATGTTCAACCGAGTCATGTCCCGAGATAATATAGCTGTGGTCGCAGCATTGGAATTCAAAGCTTCCGGAGCTAGGCTGTTAGTTGCCAACTCGCATATCTATTGGGATCATCGATATAGGGATGTGAAATTGGTTCAAATCGGAATGTTAATGGAAGAATTAGAAAAGATCGTTGAAAACTTCTCAAGACTACCAGCTAGATTGTCTTCCGATCCTGAATATAACCTTGGACGAGGACCACCCAAATACGAAAGATCAGAAAAAGGTAGAGACATCCCTTTGATCATGTGTGTTGATCTTAACTCTTTGAGTGGATCGGCAGTATATGATTATCTGTCGACTGGGGAAATACCGCCAGATCATGAAGATTTCATGGATCATACTTATGGTACATACACCAACAAAGGTCTACGACATAGATTAGCATTGAGATCTTCATGCGCGTCATTTGGGGAGATGAAAATGACCAATTTCACTCCTACTTTCGATGCCGCTATAGATTATATCTTCTATACCCATAAGACTATGAAGGTAACTAGTGTATTGGGTGATGTGGATAGAGAATATTTGGATAAATGCGTTGGGTTCCCTAATACACATTTCCCATCTGAGTGAGTTCTCCATTTAATCACTAACATTCATATCGAAACCATGACATGCTAATTTTTTCTTTGGGTACAGTCATATACCGGTATTTGCTCAGTTCAGACTCAAAGGTCAATCCGATTCTCACTCTCAGTCTAATGGTTCATACAATCATTAGTTTCTATATCTCTATTTCATATCTACCTTTTTTTCCTTATTATAGATTTATATAGTCTATCTCATCTATTCATCGCTCATTTTTATCTGTTTAGTTTTTAATCGTATCATGTGTGTTGATTTTATCTATATATGATATGGTACGATAGTCTCCCTTTTCCTTTTTTTACTTTTATCCAAAGTTATAAACATATGTACGAATATATACAAGAATTGAATACGAGATGAAATTGAAAGGTCTTTTCTCATCCAGTGTATCGTGGTCAAGAGGAGACAGCGAACGCTCATGACTTGCAGCATGGCCTATTTTAGCATCCTTGCTGCTTAGCCGTACGAATTTAATCGTATAATCGCTATACACGTTTGAGGACTTGACGTTGCAACACGAATATCCATCCTACCTTGTATCTTGTAAGCTTGTTTGGTTCCAGGATAAAGGTCCGTGAATGATAGACCGAATGTGGTAAAAAACCTGTTGAATCCACGTGGAGAAGATAGAATCAAGCCACACGTAGATCCCACCTTCTCATACCTTTGCTTCACTTTACTTATCTTCCTCACCTCACCAATTGCAGAGAGAGAGAAGGAAGTTCGTATCCATCATCCGTCAGAACGGTACACAAGGCTACACCGGTATCAGCACTGTGAAGACTGTTCTACTCTGTCTTTCGCCTTATATCCAGCGCTACGTTCGACCCAAAATCATACGCGTGTAACGCGTTTCTTTGTCCTGGACAATACGACGTTGAAGTGATTCAAGTCAAGTCGAAACAAAACGAGCTTTTTGTTGAAGTCAGTGTATCGTCGCCATCGCCATCAATCACAGGGATAGCTCTAGGTGTAGAAGCCACCACTCACATCTCGACATTGCTATACAACCTTGATGAAGACAGATCAAACAGCTATCGTCACAAGTGTGTAGAAAAGTGATTTCGCATGAGGAACAAACAAAGATCAACGCACGGTCATCAATCATAACCCCTATACAGACAGACTCACAACGACACAGGGATACATGAGTACAGTAACAAGATGACATCAATATCGACTTTCCCTCATTCTTCACATTCACCTCATATCGCATCAGCTTCACCTAATCCACTTCATAATCCCCAGTTATCACATGTCTTGGTACCTGAAAGTCCATTGATCGATCTGACGATGTCAAGTCCTGATCATAGGGGGCTACAGGCTGAGACAGCTAGTATAGCTTCTTCTACTGGAACAGGAGTGGAAGGAGTAAGGAGTAGAAGTGAATTGAAGAGGTATGTACTGTACTGTCTTATCACCCTACCTATTCTGTCTTGCCCTATTCAAGAACAGGGGGATCGTTTGATGTTGCTGCAGCTGTCCTATTGGTTTGCCTTTGAAAAGGTATATTAGCTGACTGTCTACCTTATTGGTATGTAGATCAGGATCACATAGACGAGGACCACCCGAACCTCGATTCCTCTCCGACCCATCGCCCGAGAATATCCTTCCTCTTCTTCAAGCTCAGGAATCCCCTAATAATGACGATGATGGTCAGATGGGCAGGGAGTTGAGGATAGGGTTGATTTTAAGGAGAGCACTGAAATTCGGCGTGGAGAGATGTGATTCTGAGTTGATTGGATGGTTAGTTGGATTAGAAGGAAGATGGGTAAGTGCAGTTGACCCTAAGACATCACGATGCTGATATGTTGTATGTGTGCATAGGCGGATATACTTGATAATCAAGCTCAGCAATTGGAAGATGAAGAAGGATGGGGATTGGTGGGGATGGCAATTCAAGCTTCTTGTGGTAGACAGGAGACTGAAGAATGCGTTAGGATCATCGTCGGTAGATGGGGTTTGGAAGTGGGGCAACGAGGTGGGAGAGATAGAAGTGAGTTTGATCACCTCAAAATCAGCTGCAATAAATCTTGAGATCGTCAGGTCTCATATGAAGCTGATAAATACATTGCGTGTTGCTCGTAGCCGGATGGACACCTCTACATCTAGCAGCACTGATTTCATCCCCACCACTCATATCCTTCCTCCTATCTCGAGGTAGCTCACCCCACGCCCTGACGAATCGCGGTCTCACACCATTAGATCTCATAGTGGGTATGCCAGATAAAGAGGACGTAGCGTTATTCCTAGAACACGCAACATGTTATGGAGAATCATCCTCAACTCTCAAAACAGCTACTGCACTCATACCTCATTTCCCACCAGCTCGTCAAGCAATGCTGGAAAGGCGTCGACGACATGCCACCCTCAAGATGGAGGCTATCGAAAGAGAAGAGAGGCGTAATCGGTTGGAAGTTGAAAGAGAAACTTGGCTTAGGGAAAGAGCGAGGATGGTCGATGTGGATCCGGAGTTGTTGATCAAACCATTGCCTACGAAACGGGAGAGTAAGACTCCATCGGATGATAGTGGTTTGGGATGGATGGGGTATGAGTTGGATCTCGAAGAGGAAAGAAAGGATGATGATGAGAGTGAATATGGGTTGGATGAAGATGATTTTAACGTGAGCATACTATAGGCGAATATCACTCAGCCCCACATGGAATATTATATGACTGACAACTTGTCGCATCTTATCTTTTCGCAACTAATCAGGTGAATCAGTTAGACCTCAATTCAAATATGCTGGTATTCTCCTTATCACACTTGCCTATGATATTCGATATTCTCATCCTGAATTACGCGCCTGTATGCCAACCGCTACAAAAACGATCGTTACCTGCCAATGCACTTTACCTGTATGCTAGATTCGCTCATTACAAATGCGATGAGGGGTGGTTGGAGGAGCTCATTGAAGGTGTTGTTGAGACTATCGAAGAAGGTGTACATGTAAGTTCTGTCATCGCTGAACTCCAACACCTCAGGCTGACCTCTTGTCATATCTCACAGAACAATGTCGAAAATCTCGCATATCTTGCCTTTTGGGCGTACAACTCGTCGGTCCTGCTTCACCTTCTGAAATCTGACCCGGGAATCAATGCTGCTTGTGAAGAGATGAGCTTGTTAGGTATGATGGAGGAGCTGATCAACGCGATTCATGGTAAGTATATTACGATAGTGTTTTTTGTCACGTCCAGCTTACTCGGTAATTAGTATTTATCATTCGGGTTGCTGAGAGACGTATCGACATCTACCTCGACGCTGCAATCCTCGATTATGAGACACTGGAAGATTTCAACGATATTCGATTCGAAGGTGAATGGTCCATTTTCAGATCCTTCGCACCCAAAAAGAAGCGCGAAACACCTCGAGCCGCTTCCATCTTCGCTCCCAGTCCCAGTCAAGTCAACAGCATCCATGATTCTCCTGCTTCCTCATCTGTATTGAGCACACCGCAGCGTACACCGAACCGACATCAGTCAATGAGCGATCTTCGACTCGGAGCTGGTACACCTCGCTCAATATCGCACGAATCCAGTATCAGTGGTGCATCTGGACACTCCCATACACCAACGGTAGAAGTTGAGTTGAATCCTTCTCGAATAACAGATATCCTCTCCGGAGTTCACCTCATACTTCAGCTATACGAAGTTAATCCCGCCATAGTGGTTCAAGCCTTCTCTCAAATATTCTTTTGGATCTCCTGCGAACTATTTAACAGAATATTGGCACAGAAGAAATACCTCTGCCGGACAAAAGCTCTTCAGATCAAGATGAATATAACGGCTTTAGACGATTGGGTACGAGCGAACGGTCTCCCGGTCCAAACAGCTACGAAGCACTTAGAACCTGTCAGTCAGCTCCTTCAGTGGTTGCAGTGCCTCTCGCAGATCAAGGAATTCGACACTTTGATCGGTACTATGCAAAATATGAGAGCCATCAACCCATTACAGATGAGACGAGCAGTCAGAGACTACAAGTACGAAGTGAACGAAGGGAAGATGAACGAGGAATGTGGTCAATACCTTGCTCAACTCCAGAAAGATTGGGAGAAACGCAGAGTTCAGTTCAGTGTACAAGAAGCTGAAAGAAGGAGATCCCATGGGTCGCTATCCGATCATAGTTCCAGTCATTCACATGGAGGACCACCGATGTCGGATGTATCTCTGCAGTCCAACATAGACGATTCTACGCCTATTGATGCTTTATTCGACGGTTCAACAGCATTAGGTGAATTCGTACCTCAATCAGCACCCGAATGTCTAGGTGAATTATTAGATAGTCGATACATGTTACCTTTTGTCTTACCTAATGACAATACGTATCTTATCGCTTCACCACCTCGAGATGCCGCATATAGAAACTTGTTGTTACCTGCCAGTCCATTTATATCTGACGGATCTGGAAGTTCGAGACCACCTTCCAGATCTAGTTTCTCATCTTCTAGACCTATGGGATGGTCATTACCGAAGCAGAGAAAATTGAGGGAATTACCGATGGATTTCTTTGAATGGCTGAAAGGGAAAGAAACGGATTACAAATTGAATAGTGATGCTTGGGCATTCAAGCAGAAGAGAGCCATCCCATCGACAAATCCGGAAGATGATGAAGATGACCGAGTGGCTACTATTAAAGATATTAGGGATTTACCAAAGAAGATAGAAAGGAAACGATCAATTGAAAAATCACCTACGCCCACACCAACTCGACCCGTCGTAGATACGATCAAAGCGAATGAAGTTCAACTTCAGGGATTATTACCTTCGTTGACTGAGGATGAAGAAAAGACACCTATAAGTCATAAAAATGGAGTGGAATTGCCTAGTTCGAGATTAAGAAGTATGAAATCGATCGAACAACTTAGAGAAACTTCAAAATTAATCCAATTCGATAATCCTTCTTCTTCCTTTGGAGATAGGAAAGGACTGGGACATGAAAGATCAGAATCGTTCGAACTGAAATTACGGATGCAGAGAAATTCTTCGGGATCGTACATGTCTCCTATGACAAGTCCGAATCCATCATCTATGAAATCGCCTACTCTCAGCCAAATGTCAGAAAGTTCAGGTGGAAGTGGAAGTGGGGGAAAGAAGAAATGGTGGAAATTGGGTAAAAAGTTGAGTACGATCAATCTAAAAGAGGAATTTTCAGTTAATTGGGATAAGGATCAAGATGAAGATGGATTTGATAAGAGGAAGATTAGAGAAGGTAGTGAAGATACGATTGGACCTGGAGGCGGATGGTATAGTCGGAATGAGATAGAGATGAGAACACCTGTTAAAAGCTCTGGTAGTGGAACACCTGGGAGAGAGAGGAACAGCTTTTTCAGTTGAGTAGTTTCGATAGATCATAAGAGCGATTCGTGTTATATAGAAAGGAGATAGACGGTCGTTTCTTGGTCTCTTTCGGTCGAGTTGTAACTAGATCCATCAAGTTCTTTCTTTTGCATCGCATCATTATTACGTCTTCCCTTATGCATCGCACGATCGTGTCTCCTCATGTATGTTCACTGACATGGGACGCATATCCCCAAGAGACGGTGGATCACACGCGTGATTTGCCAATCGCGACTTGACTCTGATCTGGGAATGTTTATGCTTTTAATGTCGATTCCCTAACTTTTGACTTTTTGGTGATTATGATCTTTAATCAACTCGTGATTTCATCCTTTTCAGCTCTTTCTACCTTTGTTATCCATTTGTATCTATAATATTACTTCGATAACACCGTCATCGTCGATATCGATCTACAAACGATTAGCAAGGTCAGAAAATACATCAATATCGATGAAGCTAGACGAGACGGAGTTAGACGAATCCTTCTTTGAGCGGCAATAATACGAAAAGTACGATTACAATCACAATAACAAACAACTAAACCCAACAAGATGGGTGAAGAAGATACCCCTCTACAGCTATCAGTCAAAGACGAGAAAGATGATACATTAGATATGGAATTAGATACGCCTTCTATCGTACAAGTACAGGAAAGCAAACTTGAAGATCTGTTCAAAGCCGATGACGAAGATAGAAAACCTGAGATACCCATAACCACGACAACTTCTGGGACGGGTTCACCAAGATCAGTCATAGGTGAAGAAGATCTTAAATCGCGTACCCATGCACGCGATGATCAACCACAACCATCTTCTTCTTCTTCTTCTTCGCCTTTTCCTACGACTGGAGGAGGTGGAAGGGGCAGACCTAAAAAAGTGAAAGATGAAAAACCCCAAATACAATTAATAGATGATTTGCCTACTGCTTGGGATGAGGCTCATGAAACATTTGTCAGTTTGGATAAATGTCATTACGAGTCTAAAGGATTGGGGTTGTCGAGGGAACAGGATGAGATGATGGTTTGTGATTGTGTCTACGATAAGCGTAAGTGATCGAGACTCCTTCCACGACCATTCATCATCTTTTCTTTACAACAAGCAAGTCTACGGGAATATGCAACATATCTCCTTCATGATGTGATGATCTGATATTAGTAGAGATTGTATATGCTGATATATGAACATTAGACGACCCAGACACAGATCCCTGCGGACCAGATTCAGATTGTATAAATAGGGCGTTGTTCATTGAATGTTTGGCTGGGGAGTGTAGAGCAGGTAAACATTGTCATAATCAACAGTGAGTACTCATTCTATCGTCAACCGATGCATTGGCGAGTGCATATCACGGCTGACTCGAATTCCCTCTTATAGGTTCAGTAGAAAACAATATGCGAATGTAGAAGTGGTCTTGACGGAGAAGAAAGGTTTTGGATTGAGAGCGGGATCGGATATACCTTCGTAAGTGTCACACCTCGAATCCTTCACATCCTCCAAAGGGATCTATGAAAGCTCATGATATGCGGTTTCGTTCATCATTCAGGAACACCCTTATATACGAATACATAGGTGAAGTCGTGGCTGAGAAAACGTTCAGAAAGAGGATGCAGCAGTATGCGGATGAGGGTATAAGGCATTTCTACTTTATGATGTTACAGAAGGAAGAAGTGAGTTTCGCTGCTGCACCCCAAACATCAATCATCTCCCTCCGCGCCGAGGAATTGAATAAGCAGGGCTAAGCCTTGTTCTGTAAATTCTCTGCAAGTCATATGCTTACGAATCTACGCTCTGACAGTACATTGACGCCACGAAAAAAGGTGGTATAGGCAGATTTGCCAACCATTCTTGTAACCCGAATTCCGAAGTACAGAAATGGGTGGTGGGCAGGAGGTTACGTATGGGTATCTTCACCAAGAGGGATGTAGTGAAGGGGGAGGAGATAACGTTCAACTATAATGTTGATCGATATGGGTGAGTCCTCCTACCAGTCTATCGTATATCGACCCAGAACGACACCATCACGCATTCCTGTATCGGAGGAGATCGTTTCAGCTGATACCTCATTCAGTCACGATGCCCAGATCTGTTACTGTGGTGAACCCAACTGTGTGGGAACGATCGGTGGAAAGACACAAACGGATGTGAGCTTGAGTACAATGAACGACCTGTTTCTCGATGGTGAGTGACCAAGACCACGCTGCTCTGTCTTGAGTATTCGTCCAGCAAGTGAGACTGACCCGCTCTACTCCTTATAGCTCTAGGTATTACCGATGAGGTCGAAGCGGGTGGTATGAAGGGGAACAAGAAGAAGAAATCCCGTCAACTCGATGAAGATTTCGTGGTGAGTCTAGCTATCTTTCCAGATCTAGGTGAATCGCGTAGCTGATCGCGTATCAACTGTAAGCCCACTTTACGCCCAATCCAAGAGCCAGAAGTACAGAAAGTCGCAGCTGCCATGCGTCAATCGATGGAGAATAAGACTATGATGTCTAGGTTGTTACAGCGTATAAAGGTGATTAGCTTCGTTCTTTGCGTATCAGCGTGACCAAGCTGATCAGATCGCAGATGACCGAAGAACCCGCCGTACAGAGGCAACTTGGTAGAATGCACGGTTTCAGTCTGATGAGTATGGTATTGGCTGAATTGGCAGATGATAGGGAGATTGTTCTGCTGGTGAGTAGCTAATTATCTCGACACATCTTTGTTGGTTAGCTGATTGAGAGACAATGCAGGCCCTCGAAAGTATGAGTAAATGGAAATTGCAGATACGAAATAAGATCGAAGATTCCAACATCGAAGAGCCAGTCAAGAAATTACAGGATAGTCAGGATGAGGAGATAAGCAAGCTTGCCAAGCAGGTAAGCTACTCCAGTCTAGATTCATTACAGAACATCCCATACTGATGTCGGTGTTAGTTGCTTGAATACTGGGCTACTCTTGAATTGTCGTACAAAATCCCTCGGGTCAAAAAGCTAGCTACTGTAAGTGAAATAGGGATCCCGTTTTGGGAAATAAGACTGATGAATTAAACCTCAGCTTGATGCCGAGGACGAAGCGGGTACTACCACGATAGCTGAGGCAGCTTCCTATTCCACATCCACACCTCGTCGTCCCGATGCATGGGAAAACACCACGCAGATCCAATTGGACATTGCCCCTGTTCGACCTCGCATACCGATCCCTTCATTTCACCGACCGCGTCCTCCGCCTCCTGCACCTGCGCCCCGACCTTCCTTGCCCGTATCCCAATCTTCCGATCGACTGAAACTAGACGCTATCATCGCTCTGGCTCAACAGAACCTTCAATCGGCTGTATCGAACCCTGCTCCCTCCGAGTCACCTGCTGCTGAGTCCAGCAGATCGGGTAGTATGGCTACAATCGAGGATGATGAACGTCGGAAGAGGCAGAAAAGATCGCATTATGATTTGAGTGATAATGAGGGAGAGGAAGAAGCGAAGAAGGAGAAGAGGTTGACTAAACTTGTGGGAGAGGTCGTAGTGAGGAGTATGAGTAAATACAAGGAACAGATGGAACATGATACGTTTAAGAGATATGCCAAGGAGGTGAGTCTACTTTACTGACAAGTGTTTTTTCTGTTGAGGGTTCCAGTAGCTAATAAAAGGACCACGTTGGCAGTGTACTGGGATATTAGTTGAGAAAGAGAAAAAGGGACATAGCTACTCGACCACTCGACATTCAACTTTATCAGAAGAGAAGAAAGCAAAGATGAAAGCTTTTACCAAAGAATTTACTCATAAAGTTTTGAAACGACTAAAAGAAAAAGGAAAATTGCGTCGAATTAATCCTCATCCAAATGCATCGTCTACATCTACACCGACATCTACATCGACTTCTTCACGAAATAATCTGAAAATTGAAGGTGGTATGATCAATACGCCCACACCTAGTGGAACAATTATCGAAACCCCAACTGATCCTGAAGGGTCCACAAGGGAAGGTGATTTGTTAGATGATATTTTCGGCAAAGACGATGATGATGTTGATATCGACATGGAAATGGATATGGATATGGAACAAAGTCCTTCTTCTACATCGCTATCAGCATCGAGAAAGGAAAGTATGAATCTGGGAAATGGAGAAAAGAGTCCCGTGGATGAAGTCAAGACTGCTCCTGTAACTGTCAAGAAGATGAATGGAGGATATACAGTCGAGAGGTTAGATCTGTCGACTTTGGGTAAAGTGAATGGAATGAATCATCATCAACAACCTGGTCAAACTTCTTCAGATGATCAGATGAATCAGTGAATAATACAGTAACTACATTTATCTATGTCTAGTAGAAGTTTAGTCTAGTATGTAGTCATGAGGTTATCATATCTTGTCGCATTGTAGATCTACCAATTCATACTCGATGAGGATGCAACTTGATTGTAATTTGTATTTTGTATCGAATACTAAAAACCGGATATTCATGAGAAGGAAATACAATCAAATTAAGCAGTCATATGTTATCGAGTATGTGTATGCTCATGCATCGCACCGTATCTAGGGGATATTCTTGACGTGATGTTTCAGATGAATCTAAGCTATGCCTTATGCTTCACAACATATAACTCATTCCCAATTTTCCCACCTCTCTAATCCCGTAACACTCCTCCCCTGGCCTAAAGCATCCACTACACTCTCACTAGAATACACACAATCGTTCAATCCCACTCCCCCGTACGCATTGCCAATCAAGCTCAATTTGCCTTTCCATCCACTACTATTGCTCTGTATACTCTCATGTAATTCCCTCAAACGTTGTCCGTGATTTAAAGTATAAGTGGGTATACAATCACAGTGTATCTTGCCTAATTTCAATATCGGTTGTACGTCCTCCAAATGGGGAAAGATACCATTTAAATGTTGTATGGCGTTATTGATTAATTCTTCATTCGTCTTTGGGGGAGTTGATTTGGGATCGTATGTCGACCAATATGGACCACCTAACATCAAAGTCAATTTGGTGACTCCCCTCACGTCCGTAGAGAGCGGTATAGCGGTAGAATCGAATATTACACCCAACACTCCAAAGGGATTGAGGGATGGTGAAGACCGAGGGATGAGATATCCGAACCCTGCTGGATGGATCTGAGAAGGTGAAAGGGGATAAACCAAGTTGACTACTCCTACTGACGTATAGGGATTGACGTCGAGGTGAGGGAGTGATTGGTTGGAAGGTAGGATTGAGGATAAGGTAGAAGATGATAAGGCAGATATTATATGGTCAGTCGTATATTTTCCTTTTGTCGTTTCGATTTCTACCATCCCATTCTGTTCTCCTTGTCGAGGTTGGACTGATATACTTTTCACCGATTCTTGAGATTTGATCTCCACATTCCCACTTCTTCGTATTTCTTCATATAGAGTATTCGTCAAAGTTGATAAACCACCTTTCAACCCATACAAACTCCATTTCTTACTTTCCTTTCCCAATTCTCCCAACTCCTCCTCCTCTGCTACTTGCGCTTTAGTCTTCTTACTTGCGGTTCCACCCCTAAGCATGCCTAATACGACACTTCCATATCGCTGCTCTGCATCCCACAATGAAGGAAAAGCCGATCTGACTGATAGATCTTTTGAGCTCGCGGCGTATATCCCATGAACCATCGCTGAAGCTAGGTTCTGAGCTATATCAGGTGAAAATCGCCTAGCGAAAAAGGAATCTACACTTTCGTCTGTAACACCATTGAGTCTAGGTCGGAATGGTTCTTTGAGAGCAGAAGGTAGTAGACCTTTGAGTAATGGCGAATCTGATGATATGAGGGATAAAGGTGAAGTCGGTAAAGGGGTTAGAGATGAGGTAGATGTATTGAGGAGGTATCGATTTTTAGCAGCAGGATGGGAGAATGGGATTGGTAATATCGATGAAGTAAGGTTTAATTCTTTTAACTATATTACGGTCATGTTGAACGAATTAGCTATATCACTTCGCCATATAATATGATACGACAAGATTCTCCGAGAACCACCAAAAGAGATCACTCACCAACCTCAACATCCCTTTCGCCCCTTCACTACCCCTAGGTCTAATACTCCTAGGTCCGCTCTCAATCGTCACTTCCCCCTTGATCATCTCCCTCTTATTATCGGGATTCTGGAATTCAACTTCATGCTTGGTAGAGTTGATCCACCCTCCTACTCTATTTGTAGACTCTATCAATGTTACTTTCTGACCGGAAGCCGAGGAACGAGTCAATTTGTATGCGGCTGTCAAGCCTGAGAGACCACCTCCCAGGATCGTTATATTCCGGGGACCAGGCATGTCGAGTTGCTTGATTCGGACAGAAGGTACACTAACGGTGCATCATCTCTTCATGAATATGATGGAGGTAATAGCAGTGTGACTTGATGCGAGCTACCAACAAGTAGGAATGCAACAAGAAGAAGATAGAGAGGATCGACGATTTCTCGATGGACTTTTCAAGTGGAGGTCATTGTCATCCCCGGAATCAACCGATCTCATACCATCTAAAATGGGACATGTCATGCATTGTACTTGAAAGTCATCATAATAATTCGTAGAGCGTATAGTAGGTAAAACACATGAGACGACGATATTAACAGCATTGATATGATCTATAACACAACTGTCAAAGAAAGGAAATTACTTCTCGAACAACCACTAAATGAAAAAGAAAGAAAGAAGTACAACGAATGATGATTATACACATATACTTCACCTTGAGAATGTCCTTGTCACACCGCACTGTGCTTCGGCTGTCCGTCTCATCCTCCATCTGTCTTTTCTTATTTACCTTATCTTAGCCAACACGCCCATCCCATCACCAAAGCCTTTTCCGACCTCACTCTTACTTTTCTGGAAAGCATTCCAGAACCTTAACGTCTCATCCCCTGCTCCAGTGACGATCGTCTGACCATCAGGACTCATAGCGAGGTACAACACCCTATAAGTGTGTCCCGTGAGAGTGGCTATTTGAGTCATCGAGGGGTACTTCCATATATGAATCTGGTTCGATACGGGTCCACCGGAATAACCATGGGTTGATACGAGTTCGTTTGAGTTTCGGGACCACATCAGGTTGCATACCTATAACATTGAACAATATGTCAGCTTGACCAAGATCATTACAACCAAATGCTTCAGAATAGATTGTAGTCAGGTAAAGTACAGAGAAAACGTCAACTAACCTGCGATCCAGTATCATATTCACTAACCAACCCCCCCGTCAAACTATTCCAAAACCTAATTTTCTTATCTGCTGTACCACCTCCACTAGCCAATAAACCTCTTTGATGGGGGTTCCAAGCAATCGCTTTCACAGCCGCACGATGTTCTCCAAATCTCCAAGTCGGTTTATTATCCGTTCCACCCCATACGAACAACTTATTATCGTTTCCTCCAGAAGCCAATTGATCCGTATCCGGATTCCATCGTAATCCACATACTTCCTGTTTATGATGTCCAGCCAATTTCCTTATATAGTGTTCTGGGATTCGCGTATCTCGATGTAAGATCGTTCGATCTCTCGATCCAGATGTAAGGATATGTGAATTCCATGCGAGGGCACCTACTCGACCTGTATGACCTGACATCGTTCGGATTCGCTTGCAATATTCTGCATCCCATATTTCGACTAGACCACTATTCGTCCCAATGGCTAATGTACTTCCCTAATAGTCAAATTAAAACAACACAAATGAGTTGCAGATTATGTTAATATACTGCATGCGAACTCACTTTATTCGTCCACTCTAGACCAGTGACTGTATCGTCTATTGACGCACCATCAGGAGCGACTCTAACGAGATCACAAAGTTTGGTAACTTTGCTAGTCTGAGCACTCCAGAGATAGACACATGAGTTGAGTCCTACTCCCAGAACGTTCGAGGCTGACCATGAGACGAGATTCAGGTAGAAATCGTCCTACTCACTCATTGATCAGCTGATGTGATCAGAGATTAGAGGCATATACTAGCTGTACTCACGGCTAATTCAGGTGCATCAAGCACTTTGAAAGGTGTTTTGGCAATTGATCTAATCTCTTTTCTAGGACTGAGTAACATTCTTTGACTTTCTTTTCCTACTGGACTGAGACTGTATGCGGGGTGGTTCATATCATCTAGACTATCCACTCCTAGTCCATTTACACCACTTAAACCTCCGTTTATTCGGACCGTACCGGGTGAGGTGAAATTGAGGATTCTTTTCTTGGTAGGAGTAGAAGGTGATCCATGGTTTCCTCCAGGTGGCGGTGAGAAAGCCGATCGTCTGCCCGTTGAATTAGGTGGAGAAACGCCTGGACGGGTCGTACCGGATGTCAAGGCAACTTGGGATTGATGAGCTCGATGATGAGATGAACTTGGTCCTGCACCTGGTGGTCTACCATGTCCTGACGTAGGAGTCGACGGAGCGTGCATGGGTAATGGTGGAAGTGTAGCTGCAGGTGACATCTCTCGACCCCTCTCTCCACTTGATGTAGCGGCAGGAGGAGGATAATGATGGGAAGGGGTGTCCCCCGCACCTGATATAGGATAAGAATGGGAATTATGGGTTGGAATGTTACTGGTATCGAATGTCATGGGTTGTCTGAGTTGTTGATGTCGTGTCCGACTACGTGATTGGGCTGGAGAAGATGTTCGAGAAGATGATTGTGACGGAGGAAAGAGTTCGGTTTTGAGTAATTGGGTGAATGTTGCATTTGCTTCTTCTACAGGTAATATCTCACGAGAATCAGTAAAGCCAAATGCATGAGAAACCAGGAATGAGATAACATCCCAAGTCAAACTTACCTCTTCTCACATCACCATCAAAAGCCTGAGGACCACTTCTCCTTCTCCCTTTGACCTTGCCCACCATCTGTCCGGTCACACCATTAGCATCGGCAGTAAGCTGGTATGCAGCATGTATATCGCTTCCGTCTCTTGTGGGGATGAACCTATGCAACAGCATATATGAGGCGTCAGCACACCTGCATCTTACCGCGTTTTGTCTACCACTGAAAGATTAAATCCAATCCGAAGATCTCTCCTTTTCAACCAGGTATCAACGAAATTGGAAAACGTTGTAAACATACCTATCGCCATATTCTCTTACTACGCCTTTACCCTTTCCCACATTGGCACCCATACTCATAGGACTAGCTCTGGGTGAGGCTGATCCATTCTTCATTGGACTGGTGATATCCCCGAACACATCTCCATTACCCACTTTCCCATTCGATCGGAGGTCGTATCGAGGTGAGCCAGGTGAAGGAGGATGAGGTACAGATGATCTGATCCTTCTTGAAAACTCTGTATCATATATCGACATCTTGTCTTGTGCTATATTCTGTGATGTCGATGTGAAGGGAGGAAGGATGATTCTGTTATATTGCTCAAGTGGGTTACGAAGGAAAGGATGGTGACGTTATTGATAATAATGATGATGATGATGATGATAGAATTGAGTATCAGTCTGAATCCAGCAGACCTCTTCTTCTTTCTTGTTATTACTATATGTATCGTATTGTGTCGTGTCGGAATAACAGCAAGTGCAACGAAAGGAGAGGTAAATGTTAAGACGTGAGTGTCTTTGGGTTTAGGATATGATGGATGTTTCTTTGTTGGTTCACTTCCACATTGACTGTCTTTGTTGTTGTTGTTGTTTCGGAAATCTAGGGTAATTCGAAGGTGGAGGAAGGGGTAGTGAAGAATGGTGTGATGGCGAAAGTTCGTATATTGTAACAACAGTGTTCTACAATCCTGACAGGAGCAATGGGGTAGTAGAGAGAGGATGGATGGGGTGTGGTGATGAGGGAGAGTGAAGTACAAACAGATGATGTTGAGTGAAGAATGAGGATGAGAACGTGAATGACTACTTGAGCGTGCCTCCTCCGATCATCAACAAACTCAACCCAACCACCAACACACATAAATGGGTAACATAAACAGGGAATGACAAATTTCAGTGCTTCATCACGCAGATGCTAATACATACCATCCATACCCCTATGACTGTCGTACCACTGAAGAAGGGCAGAGGCAGATGCAGATGCATGCATCAAGCGTTGGGCTGACGGACGCACCTCACAGGAACAAGCCAATCAAAGAACAGTCCGTTCACTTGTTTCCAAAAAAGGAGACAACCATCTCTCAAATCGCAGATAGGGGATGAGGTTCACGTCCGTTTATACACAATTGCTTGTTCAAGTATATAACGACTGAGCTGCTGGGTCTCGCCAACAACTCATGGTCATAATTTTGCTCTCATCACTTCTCCCTGCTCGCAATGTTTGCAACCGATCCTCGCCTCATTGCAATCACACACAATCTGGGCACGTTGAGAAATCATAAAATCCATCTCTCTTCCACAATACAAAAGACTTCCTACACTGAATACCCAAACTATTTCTAAAGTAAATAAATTTGTTTAAGCAGCGTGCTTGGCCTTTCGGACTTGGAGTTTTCTGTTGTAGAACTATTGAGCGAAAGAGCAATCAGTCAATTGTACTAAACAAGCTTCATCATTTACAATGATACGAGTACTCACCTCCAACTCCTTACCCTCAAGGATATAACCATCAGCTCTACCTGATTGACCAGGTCTGGAAGTAATGATAGCGAGTAATCGACCGGCTCTGAATTGTTGTTCGAGGAGGGGATCAATCTTGGCATCCTTCTTTCGTTCTTCGAGGACTCTCTTGACGTGGTTGGATTGTTTCACCTCAGCCTTCTCTTCAGTGGCAGCAGCGTTCTTGCTAGCTCGGGAGACGGGTTGAGCGTACTATATGATTCACCACGGAATATCAGTAACAGTCATGGGATAAAGTAGAGATGGGTGAACACTCACGTGAGCTTCGTACCATTGTCTGAAAGGAGTGGCATCAACGTCGACAACAGCAGATTTTACGAGGGTTTGGGTTCGGAGCAACTCGTTGTTGGTGGCGTTGTATCGCTACATCAATTCAAACATATCAGCAACGGTCATTGGAAAGAGGGGCAGTTCCGATGTGACGATCCTCTGCTTCTGCATTTCCCTCATCCCTTCCACGACGTTCGACGTAGTTCGAATACATCCCAACACCTTACCGTGAAAAGAAGGAGCAGATACTCACAACAGTCAACAATCTAGTCTTTCTAGTAACATGTTCGGAACCCCAAGCAAAGTTTCCAGAGTCCAATCGGAGAGCTCTGTACTTGGTGTTACCACCTCGAGTTCGAACCTCGTGGATCCTCTTTGAAGAGTCGAGCTTGGTCATGGCGGGTTGTCTACCCAACTCAAACTTTCTCTTCTTTCGGCTAAAGAACCAAAACATACCCAAGTATATCAACGAATATCCTTTTTTCCTTCCAGTAATTCTAGTTGTCACTCACTAGTGGGCTCTTCGAGCACCGGAAGCAGAGCGCTTGTGGCGCGAATCACGAGTAATACCCATTCTACGATGAATAGCAACTTATATTAGCAGAGGTTCTTTGATAATTTGTTGTCGAGTGTGTATATCCCAAGTAGCGATGATTGTTTTAAAAATTTCTCCTCTATTCTGTTCTACTATTCTCCTTTTCCCTTCGTTCTTTTGTCCTCCTATGATCCTAGTCCTACTGTGGCATCGCTACTTGGGATGATACGTTGACGTTGATATATGTGTATACTCACTTGAATGTTGATGGCTAAAGAAGAAAGAGAAAGAGCAGTAGTGGAATTGAAGATTTCAGGTAATATGGATGGATGGTGTGCAGTGCGTAGAGTGCAGAGTGAGGATGCATCCCAACCATGCAGGGTCAGCAGCATACTGTCGTGTGTACGGTGTGAGAGTGTTACTGCTATGAGTGGAGGAAAACGGAGTGAGGCGGAGTGATGGATGGGCCAGAGGGTGTGGCATATCGGACTTAGGTGATAGAAGGAATAAACGCCGATGTTAACGTGGCCCTCAACACCACGCGCTCATTCCGAGCTTCATGCAGGTTATTATGATGCATGGTCGTACTGGTTCAAATTGCATTCCTACGTCTGCATATGTACATGTTGTATATGTATGTTTACTCGAGCATCCTCTCTCTAGTCCATCTGTGAACAAATCATGCATACACCATAACTCGCTAATCCTCCGTCACATAACCAAGAGGAATACCAAATGCTAAATGCTATATGTCAAACATATCCGCCCATCTACCCACCTCCCCCGCAGAACTTTTCATTCCCTCCTCATCCCACCAACCTCTTACAAAAGAATATCTATCCACATACAGCGAAGCTATCTCCCCCAGAATCTTTTTCATCTTTGTTATATACACTTTGATCGATCTCATCAGATCCTCTAATATCTCTTGATCTTGCTCCTGAATATGTGGATTACGAGTGACGGTGAGGAAAGGTATCAAACCATTCAAAAGTTGGCCGAAAGAAGTTATATACCAGTTCAATATATTCCAATTCACTTCACCATCCTCTAATACCATACTCACCCCATCAGCCAATAATGGTAACTTACTTTCACTGACCATTGATGATTCGTCTTTCAGGATAGTTCGTTCATTGACTAACGCTTCTAACATGATCGAAAGGGGAATTAACAAATTCAAAGGATTCAACACCCCCTTTCCATCTGGGATGTTATCTAGAGCTCTTTCTTTCGGTATTAACGAATCTAGAATGTCCAATAGATGCTTAATCACCTCTTCGTCACCTCTATTGCCTAATCTGATCCCACTAGGTTGATTGTCCGAATAAGATGCAGGATGAGTTGTCGAAGTTGATATTGATCGTTTATGTGAATTCGAATGAACAGCTGAATCAGATATCGAATGATGTATTCTGGACACATCACCAGGAATCAGTGATCGAGGTATTTGGATTTGGTTGAATGATAAACTTCTTCGAACTGATAGGAAGTTCTCATTCACCTGGCCAGAAGAATGGAACTCAGATTGAGGTTGGTGGTGGGATGGGGGGATGTTAGAGACTGAATGATTCTTTCCATGTCCCAACTCATGTCCATGCGTCTTTCTACTGCTGTACTGATCATGACCCAATCCATGTACATTAGGTTTCTTGCCCTCCGAAGAACTCCTAGTGACCGCAACTTGTTGGGTGAGTGGTTGGTTCGATGGAAATCTAGGAGGTAGGTTACTGGGCATATAAGGTAATCCATATACAGGTTGAGGAGGGGATGTCACAGGATGGGTAGGTGGTATCGCAGGTTGAGCGGGCAGATTGAAGTTGAGGGGTGGACTATGGGAAGGCCGTTTGATTCCCATACCCATACCCATCAGTTCTTGATGTCCCACTTTGCCGTTTGTAGGTAAAGAAGGGATCAAACCGCCATCAAGGAGGAAATCGAGTGAAGGGTGGTTTGCCATTGTTGCTGTTGTATGGATGAAAATGCGATGCTATATGGTTACTTATTGATGAAAAAATGCTCGTTAGTACAACGATATTCTTCATCAGGGATATCCACAATTCAGTATATCACATCAATCTTCGCTGTATATGTATCCTTTGTTCATGGTATGAGTTTGTGAAGGACGCCTTTGAACGACGAATATCAAAGGACCAACACCACAGTGAAAGAGGGTACGTCCGAAGATAGTCACTAAAACACCATTCGTAGCAGATGCATATCTTGCACATAACATCTTCGATTCTAAAGTAACGTTGCACCCAGCCTAATAACTATTCATTTAATCCACTAAAGTTCAATCCCATAGTTCTTTCTATACTCTTTGATATCCTCCAACTCCTTAGTGTATCCCCCTTTCTTCTCAAGGTACGCAATGATATCCTGTAAATTCAAGATAGGTTCAATCGGAACGCCAAATTCCTCTTCAACCTCTTGGACCGTCGACTTGTCTCCTGTACCTCTCTCTTGTCGATCAACAAGTTGTACTACCCCAACGAGGGTGGCTTCAGGTTGAGATTTGATTATTTCGATGGCTTCTCTTATGGCTGTACCTCTAGTGAGGACATCGTCGATGATGACGATTCGACCTTTGAGTGGGGATCCGACGAGAACACCTCCTTCGCCGTGCTGTGGATGGTGATATACGGTTTAATCGATTGAATGATAAGTCATATGGAATGGGTGGAATGGAAAAGATAACAGTGATTTTGAATGAGTTCATTGGATGTTAGTGATATCGAATAAGTGGAGTAAGAAGAAACAGATGATCAGTACTATCATTCGCTTGATAGTGGTTGAAAGATAAACCCACATCCTTCTTCTCCTTCCTATTGTATGCAAATCCTACTTCCCTTCCTGCTCTACTCAAATCCACCGCTGTGATAGCAGCCAGCGCAATCCCCTTATATGCCGGACCGAACAACACGTCGAATTCGGGTATACGTGATGAAGTGAGGATCTTGGCGTATGCTTTGGATGTGGAAGAGAGGAGGGATCCAGTGTAGAGGAGACCGGCGTTAAAGAAGTATGGTGATTTTCTGTGTCGACGAAGTGATACCAATTGGACATTTGGTCATATAGCATATGAAGCAGATATCCAGTTGAGTAAGTTTGAATGATGAGAAAAAATGGATCATTGAATCATGACAATAAACGTACATCAGCTCAAATGATCCATTTGGAACCAGTAAGATAGATAACTCACCTTCCCGATTTCAAAGTGAACTCTCCAAATAACAATACCCCATGCTCGATAGCGGCTTCGATGAATGCTATTTTTTCTTGGTTGAGTTCCCTTGCGGCTGACATTGTGATTCGGGGGTTAATCGATTGATCATTGTGAAAGGGAGAGGAGAAGAGAGAAGGAGAAAAAGAGAAGAGGAAAGAAGAAGAAAGAAATGGGATTTCATACATGGAGAAGGGAAAATCGTTATCTCTCGATCGAATCGTCCCTCCACTCGTGATTCACTCTCAGATAATGTAGGAGGATGTCACAACAAGAATCAATGCATTGATATAGCTACAATAATGACATTTCCTACAGTATATATATATATGCACAAGATGAAATGGAAGTATGAGAGCAACGCAAAACATATATACAAGGATCCAAATCCGATATATCGCAAGAAGCAACAAGCAGAGAGCAGAGCCAAAAAACAGCTTCACACACCCTACGCATGGCCACCCATCATCCTACCCCAATTACCCAATTCCGGACCCAACACATTCGCTCCCTCACCTTTGAACCAACCTACGATCTCGTGTGGCGAAAGTGTACATCTGACTTTCTGGAATTGCGGTTTCAGCGAGGCATTACTTGCTGGTACCAGTAACGATATTCTCAGTAAATGGTCAAACGCCTATGTCCCCATTGCCATTCGCAATTAGCACTGTTATCAACTCGTCATGAGATCGATTTGTAATTCGTAAGTCGTAAACAGACGGATCAACTTACATTCCTCAAAACACCAATTGGCCATCTCACTTTCCCACTTCCCACCAACTTCGTCCTCGAAAACCTCAAATACTCTTCTTCGACTTGAGCGAAATTGAATTCTTCTTTACCAGCATACGAGAGGTGTTTCGTGATGATCAATACACCCAGAGCAGGGTGAGGTAATCCTACAGCAATACCAGACCAAATCAACTCGTTTATTCGTATCCGTATAGAACACTAGTTACAGAAGTAGGCCTGCCTACCTTTCAACTTGTTCAGTTGCAAGCCCCATCCTGCACCTTCGATCTGAGAAATCACACTATCCGCTAATTCCTGAATGGACATGAAATCGATTTTAGATGAAAGTACGCTAAGTACAGGTAAAATCTACCATGAACCCCAATCCATCAGCTAAAACGGTCACCCAGACCAAATACACAGCTGGGCATAAACTTACAAATGGTCTATATAAATTCCTAACATCCGTTGTCAGACCAGTTAATCTATCTAAATTCCTTTTTATCCTATCCACTTTCAACAACATCTATATCATCCAATCATCCAGTAGTCAGCATTTATTCCATTGGTTCATCAACTGAAACCAGGGTATGAATACCCTTACCCACCTGTATAGCGAATTGCCAATCCCCTTTCCATCTATCCTCCTCATTCTCTTTCCCTTTAGAAGGTATCAATGAGTCCATCAGGAGCGCGTTCCAACCTATGCCGTCAGAGGAGATCGGAGATGGTATACGGAAAGTACGATGGGAGAATCGAGATTTAACTCGTTTTTCAAGTAACAGTAAAGTATCCTGTCAAAAGTCACTGTTAATGCCCTTTCAACACGTCGTAATAACCGTTGACGTACAATTCGAGTCGTTATACCCAGCACCGCTACACCTCTCCCTGTACTCTCCACTGGACCAGTCTTGATACTCTGAACGACGTCCACTGAATAAAAATACACTTGTTAGCTGCGCTATGACTAGACATGATCGCTCAGCTCACACAAGCAATATAGCAACGCCTGTCTGGCATGCTCAGTGAACAGATCAAATTCCTCTATTACAATGATGATCGCCCTTGGAGATGGTTGGGTAAGAAGTGCAAGTAAATGCGAAGGTAGAGTCGTAGGCGCGTATTCCTATTACACAGATCCACAAACATCACCTTGTCAGTCCAACCACCATACTCAGCCGTACGAGACAGACATACCTCGTCATTTCCTTCCTCCTCTACCTCCTCTTCTTCATTCTCCACTTTCTTTCCCTCGGCTTGAGCAATCTGTCTACCCATCTCTCTAATCGCCAGCCGATCGTTCGTCTGTGCCAGCCCAGAGAGTCGTACAGTTATCGGAGAGGTCTTTGAGGTTGACAGGAGAAGATTTAACGCTCGAGCAACAGTCTACCCACATACTCATCAGCTGATCATCCCGAGCTTGGAACAGAATTTTCCAGCTTACTCTCGTTTTGCCTACTCCTCTTGGACCGACAACCAATGCGCTATTCCCTTCGCCTCTCTCCACCGTCCCTTTCAGTAAATTCACAATCCCATTTAACGCTTCGTTCTTCTCCTCATTAACGAATGGTGGTGGGTTCGTAGATGTACCTTGTGAAGTCAATGTAGCAAGTACATTCCTCAAATATATTTGAGCTGATTTGGGTAGTTGTTCTATCTGTTTATTCGATTTTCGCTCTTCATCATCTACCATCATTATATCAGGATCTTCTTTTTCTTGTAAATCGTTTCGGATTTCCACATCAGGTATAATAGGAGCTTGTATACCTAACGGGTTCACTTCGTCCCTTTGATAGATGATACCACCATATTCATCCAGTTCTTCACTATCTCTCGAAGGGGTCACATCATGACCCACTACCCGACCTGATCTAGTTAATTTCGGAGCCGAAGCTTCACCTTTATAATTGAAGTTCCTAGCTTCTCTTTGTCGCTTCAATGCCTCGTTGGCCAGGAACGTCTCCCTACTTATTTCTTCTCTAGTCTTGGTTTTGGACTGGGGCGACTCAAATATCTCATCATCGAATGTTAACGCCTTAGCAACACTTGAACCGGGTTTAGCAGGCGATGATATCCTAGGTCTCTTTCTACTTGAGCCATTCTGGGTTTGAGCAGAAGGGGGTGTAGGGAGTGGTTTGTGTAGACTTGATGCTAGTGTTGGTGTGTCCTTGAGTTTCGGTGTAGAGCTCTTGTTGAGGGAAGGTGTGGATATAGATGTAGATTTCTTGTTAGGTGTGGTGGTTGATCCAGTTATAGAACCGATTGATCTGGATTTGATCTTACCATTAGGAGTAGGACTGGCTCTTGCTCCCGATACGGAAGGTGTCTTTGGTCCCTTAGACGTCTTCTTAGCTGTAGTATCTACGTCTTCTACCTGCTTCCTCTTCCGTGGTGTGACGATTTCGACTACAGGTTCCTTCCTCTTCTTGGGAGTGGAGGCGACAGCGTATTTGGGTGAAGTGCGAGCTACGACTATACATTCTCCTATCTCCTCGTTGTCGTCAAAGTCATCAGTGAGAGCTAGTGGATCTGGCGAGTGGGATTCCCGGGTGACCATGGTGATCAGTGAGGATCTATGTGGCCATGAATGACGTCGCAATGGCAAGAACAGATCCAAATAATCTCTGGTTTGCGGTTCAAGGTGGACTCGAAGCTGAAGAAGATTGTAAGCTTGAGCTCGACGCGTCCGTTCAGGCACTGAATCATCGCAATAGGCGCCCAAACTGGATGAGTTGGCAAGCCTAACCTCAACCAAGTAGTCATGTCTCGGAGCTTCATCCTAACCTACATCTTACATCTCTTCATCTCTTCCACTCATCACCCTCATTGTCGATCTCACTCTATCACCCTACGACACCACAATCGCATAAACCAAGATGGATCTCGACAAATCACTCGACGAAATAGTCGCTGAAAAGCGAAAGACTGCTCCCTCTTCTCAAAATCAAGGACAACAGAGAAGAGCACCAAGAGTGAGCAGCGGGAACGAAAGGAGATCGAATAATTCACCTTATTCTGTGAGTTAGCCCTTCTCTGCTTTGAATCAAGCAATCAAGCTGATGCAACGTCTTGATGTCTGAACGTAATTATAGAGACCACCACCCAGATCTACAGATGAGAAATGGGTACATGACGCATACCAAGGGCCTAAATCCGGTAATGGTAACGATCGACGCGGCGATAGGACAAATACAGCTAGTTTGACTGGTACAGGTGCCGGATTTACGGGAATTTCAACTAGGATCGAAGTTGTTGGATTACATTATGAAGTTACTCCTGCAGATCTAAAGGTAAGCCTACCGCCCGTCCTGGACTACCATTCAGTTGAGGCAGAAAGTCAAGCTTATCGTTCTACATTGTGTGATATATTTCATAGGGGATCTTCTCACAAGCTGGTACTTTGGTTCAAGGACCTACTATACGTGTAAGCGATTAACCTCCATCTGTCATTCATCACAATCACCACACTCCGTGCAGAAGAAAGATCCGGAAAGAGACTGGACTCTGCATTCGGATTCGACACGTTCTTTTCGGATGCGGCGATCTAGGTCGGATGCTGGATTTCGTTTCCCGTGTCAGCAGGATCAGTCGGACAGGCGACTCGATATGTGATAACAATATGAAGGGATAGAAAATAATGCTTATGCCCCGCCTTGTTCTATTCCCTTATTTGGTAAGCTCCCCCCACCATCTCCTGTTCGACTTGAGGCATGTAAGCTTATCATTTATTGTTGCATTTACAGATGCTTTTTTTCCTATCGGCAAAACACCGCATCAAATAGTACGATAGATCAGGTCGATCGAAAGGTGAAGCTACGATGGAATTCGCTTCTCCTCAACAAGCTAAGATCGCTATTAACAAATTCGACGGAGCCATGACGAAAGGTAAGTTATAATCTACACTACTCGGATCATCATCAACGTCATTCAATCAGTTCCCTTTCCCTTTTCCATCTACCTTCAAATTACATGTCTACTTCTCATATCACATCATCGATGCTGACCGTGCCATATCCATACTAGGTCAAACAATCTCTATCCGTCTCCTCCCACCAATCGTAGCCAAACCCCGACCCGGTCCAGGCGGTCCAGGCTCAGCTGGACAAGCTAACGCAGGTGGTCAATCGTTACTATCGAGAATTCAAGGTGGCGGTGTTGCTAACCCACCTGCGGGTGGAAGAGGTGGAAGAGGAGGTAGAGGAGGGTAAGTCCAGCTGTTTTTTTTTCTCTGAGCCAGACAGGGACAAGCATGCAAGCTGATGAATCCTTGATTGATTGATAGTCCTCAAAGAGGTCGAGGTGGTGCAGGTGGTAGGGGTGGTAAGAGAGCAGGTGGCGGACCTAAATCCGAAGGTGATTTAGATAAAGAGTTGGATAGTTTCATGAATAACTCGGTAAGCTCATCGTCATATACCCATACAACGCATTTAGCTGATGTTTTGGTGTTTGTTCATAATTAGACGAACGGTGGTGGAGATGTAGACATGGCTTAAGATGTGTTTTCTTATCTAAATTGCGATATTACTCAATACACTCATATGTAACAACTCTTTCCTGCTGTCAACTTGATTCTACCGATGCCAATTTGCTTGTCTAATCTGAAGAAACTTTGCAATGCACGCACTGAGTGGAGGGGTTGAGCCATGACTTGCTTATCATACCTATCATCCTGCAATTCGGACGAATAATGTCTACTCCTCCGAGCGTATATGCATTGCATGGTATTGAGTATAATGTGATCTAAGCATCTTGACAAATTGATTGAGTTATACTGATATATACAGATAAAGATGTTGAATATGATATATACAAATCAAAATGCTACTATATGTACAGTACATCTATAATGGAATCTTTTATTGACTGACGAAAGAAAGGCATGAACAGAACGGTCATTGGAAAGAGTGTGAATGCAAATCTGGATTTTTCAACTAAACAGGACTCCTAGCTCTTCCTCTCAATCCTGCATTCTGTCCTTTCTCCCCACTCAGTCCCGCCAAGGAATTCCTGACTTCCTCTAAACCTTTCGTAGCCAATTCGTCTGCTCCAATACCGACTCGTCCGAGGGTATCATTATTCTTGACGAAGATCCATTCGTCAGGGAGTGAGAAAGGTCGGGCTGTAATAGCTGCTAATTCCTCTCGGATGATATTGTTCGTGAAGAAGTCCTATCATAAGAGTCGGATATAAATCAGTTCAGCAAAAAGACTTCTCTTCCACGTGATTCACAATGAGAATGGAGGAGACTCACCAGATTTAAATCATTTTTATCGTACCCGAATGGATTTTCGATTTCCGAACCTATCTCAGCGAAACCCAACACGATATAAGATGTAATCTGAGATGCAGTGTCATTGAATCGAATTGAGCATCAGCTTATATACCTAAGGCCAGCCCCTTTTCGTGTTCTTTCCGGGATGCGAATAAACTCACCACCACAGCAGGAA
Organism: Kwoniella botswanensis; assembly: GCF_036426115.1. Lineage (NCBI taxonomy): Eukaryota > Fungi > Basidiomycota > Tremellomycetes > Tremellales > Cryptococcaceae > Kwoniella > Kwoniella botswanensis. The sequence goes on along the minus strand of NC_088599.1, from coordinate 12,939,703 downwards.
TCGTTATCCAACCAAATCCAGCACCGTACAGTTGAAACGGTAGGACCAAGCAGTATATCCAGGTGACTTCCCAAATATGAGCGTTGTATGACCATGGGATAGGGGTGGTCCTAAAAATTCAGCCTGATGAATTAGTTCCATCGCTTACAACTTACATTGCTCTTTATACATTAGAGGTGGGATTAGATGAGCACAGGCTCAAGCTTAAAACTCACAGAATTCGCTCCAAGTTACTCAACGCCTCAGCCATAGACAACTGAGCAGCCAACAAAGCATTCGTCGTAGGTACGTCAATCGTCTTTCTCTTTTGTAAATTGGCTATCCAGGAAGACATAAACATTGTAATTTCCAATGGAACATTCTGACCAACTCCTCCAGATGATTTAGCGGTTTTCATTCTTTCTCTCATCGCTGCCCTACCAGCAGCCTTATACCTCTGTCGTCTAGTCACGAGGAACTTAAAGGGGAAGGTTTCAGAGAATCTGAATTTTGGTGGATCCCTTGCAGGATGTAATGCAGGTCTAGCGATGATCCTTGGGCTCGGACCGGATTGACTAGCGTCAGAAGGTGAAGGCGAAGATAACGTTTTGAGCTCGGTACCTGAATTGACGGTTATGGAAGATGAATGATGATGTTTTCCTGGAAATTTTCCAGTAGCGATATTTGCATCCTCGGATGAAGGGATACCGGATGGTAAGTGAAGTGAGGGGATGAATTTGACTAGGTCATAAAGATCTTCGTATAGGCTGTGTACAAATCAGTGTCAGTATTATTGAATCTATCAGATCAAACAACATTGTTTTTACTTGTCTGTAACTAAAATTGGGGTTCTGAACAGACGAATAAAGCAAAACCCACATTCCCTCTTCACCTCTCAAGTAATGCTTTACAGCTACTGCAAATGCAAGACCCATCCTAACCAACGTAGCTTTCTCAATAACCGCTCGAGTCTCTTCGACAGCTCGAAGTTGGGGATCTTCAGGCGGTGTGGCTCGTATAGCATCTGGGCCTACAAGTGACAAGAGGCAAAGAAGCGATGATTTTCGATGAGCTTGAAATGAATAATTTACAGAGCCGTAGTACAAGCTTACAATGAATCCATACGATTCTAGCCCAAGTCCTATTGGCTTGAATGATTTGTGTCCATAATTTACGCCCTTCTGCATATTGACCGTAGGCTGAGGAGGTACTGCAATGTACATCATGGAATTAGAGATGATCACTAATTGCAGAGAAGAATGGTGTGTACTTACCGATAACTTAATGTCAAACCCAACAACACACCTATCAATTTAAAGGTCAGTGTAATTGAAATTACTTCACTTCGTTTGTAGACAAGTAAAGGGTTATCTGACTCACCTAAAGCAGTTAACAAAGTTGATGGAACGGTCATATCTGCTTTAGTCTGCTGATTAATCACCACGATTGCTGCTGACCATCCACCGATAAATAGCAATGAAGGCCATACTCGGAATACTGCAGTTGCAGTTAACGCTTGGAACAATAGTATCGCGGATTTGTGAGGTCGATGACCTAGAAGATCGAGGTCAGGATTGGAGATGAAATGATCGTCTACTGGTGTATGTGACATAACGATACGTCTGAGATGCAGAAGGAAGATAAAAGAGTGTGATTTGTGATGAAACTGTCTTCGTAGATAGTAGATGAGAAGTTATATAGCTTGATGGAGCCAAAGTACAATTGCCAGAATCTATCTTGCCATCCAGCTAGATGGTCTGAGTATGAGTGGGAATGTGAAAGTGAACAAGGGAGATTGGATGAGTACTTTTTGGGGTTTTTTTCTAGTATGAAAGGATGTCTGTTTTATATACACTTGGCAACTAGTCCACTAGTCGAGATTAGCTCTTTGGTTCGGTGAGAGTGAGTGTTATTGTGTTCTTCTAGGCGGATGTTTCATCATGTCGTAGTACGAGTACATGAATGTCCTTGTATGGCTCGTGAACAGTAGTCTAGAATATCGAGATAAGATGTGAAAGTGGAAAAGAGTGATCCGTTAGGGCACGGTCGATCGAATAAGTTTAAGGGGATTGGCGATCAGTGCGTTTCAGGTTTGGTTCCTTCTACCACGTGGCGTTTCATCCTTCTTGACATCACCGGCGGTAAAGTGAGGATGAGCGCGGTTGACTTTACTCTGACAACCATGATGAAATGTCTACTCAATGTCTTCTTCCTCTTCCTTTCCCTCACGACGGGGGACTATGAGCTACTGAATAGCATTCTATCACTAGAGTCAGGCGAGAGCATAGATCTATTGCAGTCTGAACCCCATCGACGTCATACCATGCCTATTCAAACATTAGCTCAACAATTCAAGGAGTCGTTAGAAAGGCATAAACAAGATCCGTGAGTTGATCTAATCCTTATCTCCCCTAGCCAAACCGCTGAAATCAGTCTAACATTGTGCAACGAATCTGAATTAGGGGTCGCTCAGAGACGCCAGTATCGTTGTACGACAAACGAAGGAACTTCTCATACAATGCCAAGTATAACAGGGTACCACCCAATGCACAAGGAAGGAAGTTGTATCAGGAGATGCAAGCTAAGAGGGAGAAGGAAAGGGGTGTTAAGGAGCAGACTATCAAAGAGAAGTTCGGGATCAGTATGAAAGATGTTGAAAGTACGAAGAAGAATGATATCTGGAATAAGGATTATGTGCAGAGGAGACCTACTACGTTATCTTCCCAAGCTGTAAGTAGTCCACCATATACAACGATGCTATACTCCTTTCCCTCCACCCCTAACGGAGGTATGTTAGTTTCGGCCTTGGTGCTCATCGATATCATCCTTTCTTTCTTACAGACTAGACATACTCCATCCTGGCTCAAATTGGCGGCCGAAAAGAGCGATGTGACAGGCTTGATGGCTGCCTACGCAAGAAGACATGAAGTTGAATCGTCTAAGCCCCAGGAAGATAACTATATAAGTGAAGCTCGTAGGAGAGGTGATTCCTTCCATGGCTTACCACCTGCACCGACTCCAAGTCCTTTACCACAACAATCCCCGTATCACCAGTATCAGGAAAATAACATTGGATACGGAGCTTCTAACCAAACTCGAATCGACGTCCATCAAGGACAGCCAAATATTCTGCTTCACCCACCTCAGGCTTATCAGCAGCACCAATATCCGGAAAACCAACAGCTCCTTCATGTTCATCAACCGAAAGCTCATCCTACACTATCTCAGCACGATCCTGATCTTACCCAACAAAACTCCTTCTCGTTTCAACATCAATATCCCCTTTACAACAATGAACTCGTCTCGAATGATCAACGGTACTATATCGACCAAGGCACCGCTCGATATCCCGCTCTTCCTTCGATTTCTCCTCATTCTGGTACAGCGTCGAATATTCTTCCTCAGTCCTGGCAGAACGGGGAAAATAAAACCCTTCACTCCACTGAGTCCATCAGCTCTTTACAGCCATTCGATGGCTATACCCCAGATGCCACGTCGACCCCTCAACGCGACAATAGATTCTTGAAGGCACCACACTATCCTTCTTCCGGATCGACACATAGCCAACAACCGTTCTATCCAGAATCTGGAGGCTCTGCACTGGATCGTCGTCATGGTGCGATTCATTCTATACCTGATCCTCTTTACAAAGCACAGCAATATCCCACCACATCAATGAACATTCCGCAACATAATCCAATGTCCAATCAAGAGCAATATTCGCAGACATCATCCACCCAGCAGTCTCGCAATCCGCGACCAGACCGAACGGTTCTACTCAACGACAACCCATACTACCAGGCCTCTATCCTTACATCGAAGAATGGCGAGCATCAGGTCAGATTTAGATCTACACCCGAAGTTTTCTTCTTACCTCCCCAATCACATGCAGATCTTCCCGGCAACTTACAAGATGGATCAGGTATGACGCCAATTCCAAGTCAGCAGGTGCGACAGACCTATCAAGATATCCACTCTCGTCATTCAATTCCACTTCCTCATCCTCAGCCGAGTCCTGGGTGGACCGACAACACTGCGACAAGTTGGTATCAACCAGTATCGGGTCCACTTCCTGTTCACGAACAAGCTGCCAACATCGACTCTGCTCCGCCTGCTGGACTACAACAGGCTCATGAGGAAATCGTCAAGCTCAGAAAGGCGAAAAGGCAAAAGAAGTCATCTCAGTCCGGCAAAGCTCAGAGACTGAGTGCAAAAGTCGTGAACGATCTGGAGAGAATAGCAGATGAAACAGTCGATGAGCTCGATCTCCTTAGACGTGATATGCTGAGTCTGGACGATCAGCCTCAAGGTGTCATTTCGGTGGGTCTACTTTGAGTCGTATTATGGGAAGATGTCATAAGCTAATGGATGCTTAACGTTAAAATAGATGGCTTCCGATCATACCCATCTATCGGCTCATCCTTCATCCCCTCGAGAAAGATGCCTTCATCGATCTTCTCGCACACAGAACCATGGGTGGCGCCCAAACACCTACCACCCTCCCCATTCCCACCATGATGAATACTACACTGACGATACCGAGACGGGTACAGATGGTGATAGCTATACTTCTGACAACTTTCTATCATCAATGGAAGATGATGATGCTTATATCCCTTCTGCCCATTCTCACGGATCTCGAGGATATTCCCGTTCTCACCATTCTGACTCCTCCAGTCACTCGCAAAGGACGAAAAGAAGTTCCAAAAGAAGACGAACAACGTCAAAATACCACAGGAGAAAATATGGATCTCAACGACGTAAACGACCTAGATATACCCATTCTCCTTCTGGAAGGTACGAGAGGTTCGAAGATACTACTGAAGATAGCACGGATACTTCTGACCAGACTCATGAGAGGTATGATCCTGATGTTGATATTGATATTGACGAAGATATGGAAGTAGATCATCCACTTCCACAAAGACAGAAAGTACCTAAACCTGTTAAACCGCTTTCTGCTATTGCTAATACCGTTCGACTACCTCATACTACTAAATCCTCCAAGCCAAAACCTACTACAAGACGTCAGGCAAATGTGATTACTCAGGTTAGGAAGGCTCAGGTGCCCATTACTAACGCAACAAGAAGAAAGAGAAACATCAGGATACCATCACCTGCGCAAACAGTTTTAGGCGAAGATATCGAAGAGTTTTCTGACGACCAAGATGAAGAACAAGATGATGACGAAGTAATCCAAGATGATACCGATGAGATACAAACTAATAAAGTGAAAGCTAGAGGTAGATGGTTGAGAGATTATGAGGAACGAGATAGGTTATCCACGGTCGAAGAGGAGAACGAAGAGCAGGAGGATAAGACTGAGGCACATGGTGGTGATAGTCATAGGGAGCATGATGGTGTTCAACTCGATGAGAGGACTGAAGAAGATAAGTTCTGGGGAGAAGGAGGTGATTTAGGGTTTAAGATCTGGAGAGATGGTTATTGAGTAGGGGTATGTGCCAGTACGATATGAGGTAGGTAGTGGCAGAGGGGAAAAGTCATGACGATGGAGTATGTGTATACTACGTGATGTTACAGGTGTTTTCGAAATATAACGTGTAGTTGATTGATATAGTTGTAAAGATGATCAGGGTACATATTTAATGTTTTAATGCATATATCATGATACTATTTACTATAATATACTATGAGTGTTTGACTAGTACAGAATACCTTTGAAAGATGACATAACTTATGGTAGAATAACATAAGATACGAATATGCTCTTCTTCGAGCTATAAACCTTTTCTAATCGATCTTTCTATTATCACTAGTATCTACGATTTCACTTGTAATCTGGAAATTACCAGATCTATTTAATCTATCTAACAATACATCTCCGAATGCCATAGAAGGAGTTAACAATCCACCTTGTTTGGTTATGGGAGGTAAGGATTGGAGGTTGAGGAGGATCGATAAACCGGATTCTGCCAATAAGTCTTGAGGATATCAAACAATGAAATACAGTAATCAGCTTCTGTAATTTTTTTTCATCTTTCTTTCCTTTTGGTCTGATTGGTGATCTTTTATACCCTAGATTTTATACATCATATGATATACCGTCCGATATGTAGTGTAGAAGAGTAAGTCGAAAGGTAGACTTACAACATGTGCTTAAGTATCCTGGGTCACCGTCCGCTTTGAACTTTGTCCATACTTTCACAGTCTGACCATCAGTCGAAGGAGTAGATATGGAAAGGTTATCGACGACGTATGAAGCTTTGAATAGTTTTCTTAAGTATTACGTATCAACCAATCAGCAATTCAGTGTGATGTGTGAAAAAAAATCCTGTGGATTAGACAGAAGAATGGTAGGACGGAAAGTGGACTCACTCGTCTGATACGCCTTCTCCAGCTTTCGGTAATACATAATTCGACAATTTCCTCACCTAGTCACATACATTACTTGATATCAGTAACTCTCGTGCCTTCTTTAAGGGTGGGCATAACCAGAGCTAAATAAGTTAAGGGAGAACTTACGAAACTGGATAAGAAGAATAACCCAAATGTAATTGTTAAGACTAAACTAAAGATAGTTGATCCAATCCATCCTCTTCCAATGTCCATCGACTCGGCATAATCCATCTTCTCGCCGTACCTTATTCCAGCACCAGTCGTGGAGAGATACTGCGATCGTCTGACGATAGTTCGATTATAAGGGTACATGAAGAAGAATGAACCGTATCGTGTTTTCCTCTGCTCTGTGGGATCAGGGAGTGAATATAAGAGTTTGACGGGTGAAGTTGATTTGACGATTGTACCATCTACAATCCCATATCCTCAAATCAGCAATCTATCGTTTATTACATGTGATTCTCATATTCGCTTACCATTAGGCACACAATCGTACTCCCCTGACCTTCTCTTATCCTTTGGTAATTCAGCGAGAGAATGCATACTTTGTATGGTCCCGCCGGACATGGAACCACCTTTCATTTTGAAAAACGAGGTTGAGTTTTGGATAGTCAGATGAGGATGTTGACTTTGAAGAGTCTTGTGTGCAAGCCAAAGTGAAAGGTCACTTCGATGGTCAAAGCCATCATCGTGAATCAGCTTGTAATCGGCTTGAACGAGTAGATGCGGGGATGTACTTACGAAGGAATCGAATCGAATCCACAGGAAGGAACGATGATTGCCCCTGTTTGTTTGGCAAGACTATCATATTTTGGGATGATATCCGTTGCTAACCAGGATGATTCTCCACATAGATCGATATAATGTTTGCCGGTTCTACAACATTCTCTGTATATTCATATAAAGGAGATTAATGATGAAGTCAGCTTGCACTCCGATAGGTAATGATGTCGTGATTGGACATGCCTTATCAGAGCTTCCGCGTTATGCCATCTGAATGGACCTGTTACAAAGGCACACAGTTAGTTTGTCACTCTACCATCGATGTCGATGAGCAGCTGATACGAGAGAAACATACCAGCAAGATTAACTATCACTTGACCTTTCTCTACCAACTTTTTCACACCATCTTCATCATCCAACTGACAACTTACCACCTCTCGGGGTCTTTGTAATTTCCCATTGGCAATTTCCAACTTCTGTTGATTTCGTCCAGATAAGATGAATTCAAAGGAATCTCCTTCGGGGTGTGTATCGAGGTAGGATAAGAGGTTTCGAGCGGTGAATGAAGTAGCACCGTATATGATCAATGTAGGTTTGGAGGTCATGTCGGAGGTTGGTATGGTGGTATCTTGAAAAGAGTGAAAGAATAAAAGAGTGAAAGAGTTGGAGATATTATATGACTTGTATGATAGGACGTTCAATCTTTTGCCTCTATCTATCCCTTCCCAGGTTGACGGTCAAGGATGGCCGAATCCGATCCGATTCAATCCCATGCTATTGTAACTCATATATTGGTCCCTCAAAGCTTAATCCTTGCATCTTCCTGCCTTGCTCTCTACTTTACTCGAGCTTTACATGTACAATTCCGCTCGCTTCGGTCATTCTATTTACAGTATTTACCAGTAAATAAATCATTCAATCTCGACTGCCGTTCCTGACGACTCGTCATGGACGGCAAGAGAGGTTTCCGATAAATACGGAGTGCTGATATTTGGAGATCTAGTATTCCGAAGGGGAACTACCCGAACGGAATTACTCTGCGATACATCTATCCATTCATCCGGAGTGAGGGAAGGATTGCCCCATATCATGCGAATACTGTACCTGTGTCCGTTGTAGACACATATCATAATTGGGAAGGGCTTGGTAAAATGGCTTTCATTATCATTCCGTATGAGCATTTATGTAGAAGGGAATCGTGGGAAGCTTGAAAAGGTTTCTTCACCGAGCTAAGCTAAGCTAAGCCAAGCCTAAGAATTTTTGGAGTACGTGCTTCTTCCTTTCCCTTCAAAGTAATGTTCTTCTTGCATCTACTGCGTCTCTGACCATATCAACTCGACCCAAATGTACTTCACCCACATCAATGACGCCCTCGGTGGATCGCAGATGTAAAACTGACCTTTATTCCGAGGAAGAATAACATGATGGATGTGTGCAACAGAATGATCTGCACAATAGCACACCGATCATCCTTCACACCTTGTCGACATCTCCATATCAAGATATGAATCACGATGAAAATCCAATCTAAGCGAGAGAGTACTCAAGATGACAGGGATGAACCAGGCCTCACGGATCTTCTTTCAAACGATCAAAGGACCCAAGCAGAGGTGAAGAAGCCCTTGCGATATTCTGTCTCATTTCGGATCATATGACTACATCTTACTGTATCTTCGGATTGACATGGTGCCAGAATATTGGGATTGATCATTGACGCTTTGGTTCTGATGTGCTATTTAGTTACCCGTACCATCGCAGAACGCTTGGATCGTGTCTCACACAGACATGATGATCTTGCCATTAATCAATTTCTTCCAGTCGTCAATCCCTGAATAGAGAAAACGAAACCATTCATCATCCATCAACTGTTCCATCATCCATCATCAATCATCCCAAACATCAATAACGACACGACGAGGCGCAAACATGCCGAAGACACGACACAAGAGCACTACGGGTCAGCATGTCTCACAACACCTACCACTCTTTCTTCATCCTCCATCAGATCATGCAATACCACCGAAATACCTCGGAACCGATCAACGAGCATTCTACGCGATCACTGGACCAGTACGAGTACAGGTACGGGGAATGAAGAGATATCATACGATATCAATTTGTTCTTAGTGATTGCAGCTGATTCGATAGACTTGGCATCTCATATAAGAGGGTCAAGAGTTTCAAGAAGAAATCTTTGGTCATCCTATAACAGTTTGGATGAAAGATCGGCATCGTACCGAATAAACACACCTGGTCATCCCTCATCTACGCCCTTGGTCATCGTCATCGTCATCGTCATCATCACCATCCTTACTCTTCAAGCGATTCTTCTCACTCAATACATCCATCTGCCGCACACATCATCTCCCTTTCGATCTCGAGTAACATCAGAAAATGCACTCACCGTGTACACCCACCACGTCAATCATATTCCCTTGTATGCGAAGGATGACTCTACTCGACCTGCCTACCAGGAGTGCGGTGCTGGCAGAGATACTACAGAGAAGGAGTGCAACGAGCAGGGAACTGGAAGGATGCCTGGTAGAATTCGTCATCAAAGCGTGGAAGGAAGGAAGAAAAGTCAGAGAATGGTGTCGGGATATACAGCAGATACTGGAAGTGGTGAGCCAAGAAGTATCCTCGCTCTCCAAGAAGAATGAGCTGACAAGATGACGTGATCTAGATACACGTTACAGAACCACTTCGAGATCTCATACGCTCAGTACCGATAAGAACACTCTTGCCATTTGTCAATGTCCCTTCTAACGCTTATTTTCCTACTACCGAACCGCCTCTACCACCGCCACTCCTTCCCACTGAACTCTTACCTAATATCACCCGCTCTCAACTCATCGAAGCACTATCAAGATTAAGTGTAGAAAATCACAGCGAAGGTAGTCGACCGTTCTGCGATGAACCACTCATATGCGAACTTTGCCTTTCTTACATATCAATGGTCTGGAAGGACAAGAAATTAGATATCGAGGATAACAATCTGGTAGACTGGATAAGCAAAAGTCTGACTGAAGTTGAATTCGAAGTAAGTTCATTCTTCAGGCACTTATTCCCAAGCTTTCTGAGTGACGGAACAACATGTCGAACCCAAAGTTAAAATTCTATTTTCTGCCTTCTGTAGCTACAATTACAAGGAGAATCAGGATCGACCAACATTTTACCAATCTTGCATGGATTCAGGTTCCAACTTGGGTTTGTGACTTGCTCCCAACTTATCACACGGTTCAATTCAAATTCGAATTCGACAGCAGCTTTACTTTCGATTGCGAATCCTGCCGAATCCTTCGACACCACTGCGACTGCCAGTACTGTAAATCAAGATGATTTCAAACAGCTCGAGAGCTTTGCACGATCATGGATTCATAGACGACTTTCTGCTGGACTTGGATATCAAGCTATATTCGACGAGCTGTCCTGTATCAAGAATAGGATAGAAGACAGAGAAAATAAGGACCTCATTGACACAACGCTGGAAAACGAATTGGGATTCTGCAATAATACATCTATGGATCTTTCGACGGATCAATCTGGCTTACTCTGGTCATCACCTTCCTCGAATCCAATTCATACTTATATAAACACCAGTTCGACCACAAAGACCGAACCTGAAGATCTATATTCTCAACTCGCCTCGCCAAGTGCGTTGTCCTTATTGACCTTCAGGATGGGCAGGAAACGATCATTTGGCCATCACACTCCCAAATGGCTATATCACAAGAGGAACAACTCGTCTTCGAGCAAACTCCGCTTCCCGACTTCAGATCATTCGAGACCTTCTTCAGGTTACTTTGGAGGTACCGTCATACCTGAATCATCTTCCCTCACTTCGCCTTCTACCCTTACGTTTTCATGTCCCCCACATGGGAATGACGATATACGGCAATCGGCCTTCTCTGAAAATACGATAACCAGACAAGGCACCACATTTCGTGATGATCTCACTTCGTCGTTGATGAGTCTGACGGATCCGGAAGATGTCAGAACAGTCCTCTTGAATCAACTGATGGAGATGCGATATCACTTGCACGGCCACGAGGATGAAAGTTGGTTTCTTGGTGGAGGAAGAGAACATGCTGAGGAGCTTTTGTCTCACCTGGAGAAGAAGATGATAGGTAAAAAGGATTTGATGGGTCTCAAGGAAGTGTTTGTATCGATGAGATCAGCTTTCGACCTTCCTCCGCTGGTGAATACCTGTTACTCTGCTATCTCGTCAGACCAATTCGACTCACCCTTCAATAGAGGTACGGTTTCCGACAGAAATTTAGCTCAGAGGGATTCACTGAATTTAGATCAATTCTTCGACGAAGTGGCACAATTACCTGATACGCTGGAGGAGAGTAGTTCAAGGGAGAACGAGGATGGACATTATCATGAATCAGATTCCGAAGATGGGAAAGGTGATCATGTCGAGCCAACATACCAACCGGTCCGAGAAGAAGGGAAAAGCCTTTCATGTAGAGGATCGAATAAAACAAGTCAAGACGAGGGGCATCTGGAAGGTACGGGTACAGCTCGAGAACCGTTCGGTCGACGAACGTCTACTAGTGCTCATTCAGTCCTCACAATGACTTCACTGTTCACAACTGATTCTCATTCGGAAGGAACAAGACTATCGTGTTTTGAAATCCAGGAAGCTCATAGGGAGTACCATACCGAATCTCAAGCGATCGAATACCATTTCCCTCTTCCACCTTCGACTCCTCCTGCTACTTTTGCCTCACAGAGTCAATGGGAAAGATACGAGAGAAGTTCAGCTTCTGTACCTGATTTGACCGATATCGAAGGAAAGTATACGAGATTACCACCGAAGGTAGGTAGCCTAAGAAGGAGCAAAATGAGAATTGCTGCATCAATTAGTGAGACCACATCTGAGGACTTGGAATTGAGTACTGTCCCCTCTACTCCTACTCAACAGCCATCTGCAACTTTACCAGAAGATGATCAGGAAGAATTGGGCATAATCTCCTGCAAGCAGGGACGCCGCTCATCTATCGAACCGATCTCGCCAACATGCCCCTTGTCCCCCTCGTCAATGACGGAAGATTCACCTTCCAAATCCACCTTCGACACTCACATCGTCACTCCTACTACTATTCGTCATCCTTACCCCTATGGACACCACCAACCTCTTTCGACCTTTTCCTCGGAAGCTACCCTACACTATCGTCACGATCATTCCCACCTGATCACACCCGACAGACGAAGAGCTTCCCTAGGCCCGATTGACAAGAATCGAAGACAAATTCATCGACATTTCGCCATATTCGATGGTGAACAGGTATCTCCTTCCAAAGAGTTGAGAGGGTTGGGTATGGGGATAGGGAAAGCGTTCGAAAACCCTGTGACACCTACGACAAAATTGACCCACTTTTCTGAATCCAGTTCTGCAGGGGTTGCTACTCTACACGACACTACAACTGCAGATATAACTCCCAAAGTACGACCTCGAAGCTCTAAATCCGGTATACCGAATCCCTTGAGAATCGTGCCACCAAGACAATCTTCCTCCCAAATGAAAAGCATATCATCATTTTCAAGACCAAATGGTGCACGAAACATCTCATCAACATCAGCAAGTCATCACGATACAGCTTCCACCCAATCTCAGTCTTTTGTACCGAAGCCTCCTATACCTCTCGCGGAAGTCTTGGACTTGTTCAAAAAACATCAAGAGTCGAAAGATGGTTTAAGTTTATGGGAAGTTGAAGATTCTTTGTATCGGTTGATTAACATCGAAAAAGATAGGGTTGAGAGGTCGAACGGAATTTGGGATGAAGAGAAGAAAAGTAAAGTGAGGTGGTTGATTGAGCAAATTGCGATTATCGTGAGTTGTTATGTGTTTGATCTCGAAGCGCGACATCGCATGAAATATGAATAGACTCGAGATCGGTCTTCAACCCTTGGGCTGACTTTTGTCAATATAGCTTGGCGACCCAATATACGTCGCACCGATCAGCCGAGTCGTAGCCTCTCTATCCTCATCCAACACCCAAATCCATCGTCCCGAATCAATCGATCTGACAACGTCCATCCCTTCTCAAGTATCTTTATTTTCCGTTGTCAAGGTACTTGAAAGACCACCTTTACCACGATACAAATCCCAACCTCAATTTCCCACTTCATTCTTATCTTCTCCACCTCGACCTGAACCAGTCCGACCGAACATACTTCGTAGACATACTAGAGAATGTTTCAGTGTCGGATCAATCGATTCTGCAAGTTCAATATATTCTACTCCTAGTGCCACTGACTCATTCCCAGAAAGGAACTTGGGATTGGACATGGAATTAGAGGAGAAGATGATTGATTTCCCATGTTTACCTTCACCTTCCATCGGAGGTGTGGTCATTGACGAATCGACGAGAAGTAGATGGGCGAGTGTAGATAGAGAGAAAAGCAGATTGAGAAGGGTATCGAAAGGATATGGATACGTGGATTGGGATGTACCGTTACCTCAGCGTATGGAATGGCCTGTACCGCAAATCAACCACAAACAAAGACAGAGACAGTATTCTGAAGGAAGCACGGGAACTTTTGGTAGATAATGGTGTGGATGATACGAAGGACAATGGACATTTTTTTTTGGCGAAAATTCTTTCCTCTTCCTTCGTTTTGATTAAGTTGATGGACAGTTAGTTCGGTTTCGATGGTTGGACTATTCAAGTTAAAAAGTCTTTCCCTTTGATCACTTCCAAATCTCAGATAGATACTGTATAATAATTTTCCCCGTTCTTCTCTTATTCATCAAATCCAATCAAAAAGAATGATGAACAATGACCATTATCAAGCGGACATTAACCTTTTTGCACTAATTTATTCTGACTTAGAAATGTATCATGTACAAGCCTGTACGATCTATATTAAGCAGTAAAACCTGAACAGTGAACAGTAACGAAGGACACAGCGAGAGTTGCGACTTTCAACATCTATTTGAGTAAATCAGATTTTACATGTCTTACGAGTATCATTTTGATATTCATATCTTTTTCCAAGTTTAACATTTCCCTTACAGGATATTATATTTTATCTTACTTTCCTAACAATACTATACGTGTATATACCTTCAACCATGATAACAGAATAAACGCAACCAAAAATATCATATCAAATCAGATTCAAACATCCCTCTGACTATTTCCAATCTCTGAGTATCCAACATACTACACTCTCGATGATCTACTCTTATTACTCTTATTACTCCTGACACTACCCCTCTTCTTCAACTTTCCATCTTTCCCACTCTGATCTCCAAGTTCGTTCCATTTCTTTTCCAATTTCTGTAGACCCTTTCTCGCTTTCATATACTCCGGATCTTTATCCTCATCTTCATCAGATGTATCTTCCCTCATCCTTCCTATTCTCGTACTCCAGTCGCCCTTGATCCGTTCCGGTTCAGGCGATGTCGGTCTTGCACCCTGCGCTTCTTCGTTATATCCGTAATTTGAAGTAGGCGGTTGATAAGCTTCGTCTGTAGTTGCCGAATGGGCAGCGACGGGTGGTGGAGCTTTCTCAACGACGGGCGAATCAGGTACAGCCATCCTAACGGATTTACGTCTACTAACTCCATTACTTGATACTGTACTTGTACCACCGCCTGTAGGAGGTTCAACAGCTATAGGTCCAGGTGGTGGTGCCCTGTTACCTGAAGAGGTTGGAGCAGCTTCGACAGTATGATCCGAAGCAGTATCATCCCCATCATCCTCTTCATACCTTGATATACCAGTTGCGATCTCGCCAGCCCTTCTAACTTTTTCATTCTCCACTACCTTATACCCCTTGACACTTTCGTCATCTTCTTCCGCGCTCGAACCTTGTCCCTCTTCATCACCACTATCACCTTCATTGGCGGACTCGTAGATACTCGCTCCGTCAGATGTCATAGAATGGTACGAGTTCCTCTTATTATTCGCTGGAGGAATGAGTTTCTCTTCGGGGTCCTCTTTCTCTGGTGTGAGCTGGACAGGTCCAGGAGCGGTGATGGTGAACATGGGTTTAGGAGGTTCTTGAGGTAGTGGAGCAGGGGGAGGTAAAGGAGAGGAAGGTCTGAGAGCAGATTTCAATGGTGGAGATAAGGTTCGAGATGGTGGTAAAGGGGTAGTTGATCTACGGGGTGAGGTTTCTTTCTTAGGTGACCCCTGCTGCTGTTGAGCATGAGCTTGATCAGATTTGGGTGCAACCTTCTTCACCGAGTTAGATCTAGAAATGGTCTTTCCTAATGTCGGAATTTCGCCATGAGGGTGTGCAGGCTGCGGTTTGAGTGGTTCTGCATGTACCAACGATGATCCGGGAGCTTTGGGTAATTCCATTTGCGGGGTCACCTGTGATTTGGGCGCTTTGGGGACTTCAGGCATCTTGGGTTGACTATCAGCTCCATCAACTAGTTGCATGATGTTCCGACCCTCCGCAGCTTGTTGAGCGGTTATCGAAGCTCTTGCGATAGATCCATTCGGTCGGGTCTTCTTCTTCCCACCAGCCGTACCGGTAGATTTGACCGTCCCACTTGACTTGACAGTAGCAGTAGACATGGAAGATTTAACGGTATTTGATCGACTCAAAGTACTTTGAGCATTGGCCTTGGCCGACGCAGGTAGAGGAGTAACTGAACGAGGTTTGGCAGTAATGGTACTTTGACTTGAATTCCTCTTCATACCTAGATCCGATTTCGTAGCGGGTTTAGAAGGGATCAAACCACTGGCAACTGGCATGGTCGAACTTCTCTTGATACCTCCTTTGGTATCTCTCGAATTATCGATAGACCAAGTATTGTTCCTGTTATTGGTCACACTGACGAAGTTTCCGGTATCTTCATCTGAGGAAGACTCATCCCCACCCCGTCCACCTCGTCCACTACGTAACGTACCACTTCGCTTGATATTTGAGTCCGTCCTCGTATTCCATCCTCCCCCGCTTCCTCGTCGAGTATGGGATGAAGATCCATAAGGTGGAGATTCTCTACCTGATCTACCGGATTTCTTGTTCGAACTTCCCTTAAACAATCTTCCTAGCGAGGCGAAAAATCCTTTCTTCTTTCGTTGACTGGCGATACTGGATGAATCTGAGTTGGCTCTTGGTCGATTAGAGGAGAAGTTGTTGTTGTTGTGCTGATCATCCGAGAAAGTCCTTCTAAGAGGTTGTCGACCCTTTGGTGGCTTATATGCCATTCCACCAATGTCACTTGCGGCTCTTCGACCACCAGATCTGAAATTGGGTAGACCGTCATCGGAATCATCGTCATTCAGGTTGTGTCTTGATCCTCCTCCAATGGTGGACGACAGAGGCCTGACCTGAGTGTTGACGGAAGGCACACCGAGAGGAGAGGGTTTAGGGGTAGTTCTTCCTCTAGCTTGTAAGGCGGAAGCTCTAGATCCAGGTCGGTTTTCATGTACAACTAAAGTACCACCCTGTGCTTCATCCGCTGAGCTTCCATCTTCCTCTTCCTCTTGTATACTACCCGTGATGGATCCTGGACCGTGTTCGTGGCCGAATCCTCGTGGGAATGGTACACCACCACCTCGACGTGGGGAATCTTCATAAGCAATTTGAGAGGCTGATTGGGAAGGTGCGAGCGATCCGTTAGAATCGAGTTCAAATGCATCAGGTGGGAGGTCTAGATACCCGCAAATGTTAGTGACTATTTACAGAAGCATAGATGAAATAGCAATTGTGAGAATTGACACATACCTTGTAATCTTTCCAGATCTCTCAAACCTTTTTTAGACTGTTGGACCCACATTCTACCGACAACATCCATAGCTCTGAACCTCTCTTCCAATCCTCTCATCATCACTTTGTTCCTCTCATTTTCAATCCTCACTTCCAATCCTCTTAGATGTTCCTCGCATCCCAATAATTCCGCCTGGGCATCAGCGAGTTTCCCTGCTCTTTTCGATTCCTTGTTTGTAGCTGTAGTCGACCCATTACTGCTCATACTCAACACCGAGTTCCTGCTAGATTGAGCAGGACCATTGTGACTCGCATAGGAAGTTGCTAAAGCAGATAAATCCGATTTGGTAGGACGAGATTTGGTAGATTTGATCAATCTCGTTACTAATATCTCACGATCTCTTTTTACTCTTGATAATTCCTCTTCTAATAGATGAATCTGCTTCAAGTCTTTGCGAAATTGATCTAACGATGAGATGTAGGTTGCCCATCCACCTTGACCGTGATCTGCATCCTGATCGAAAGAATGGGAATGAGGATCGTTCATGAGCTCGGATGAGAGGGGACCTTCGAACGCTGCGTGTCGCACACCCCGACGGATGGGGACTATCACACCTGGTGAGGAAGTCACATAGGCAAGTAGAGAGGAGGTGGATGAGTGGGAATGGGAGAGAAGCGTGAGAAGAGAGGTGGTGAGTGATTTTTGGGAGTCGCTGGTGGATGTAGTAATGATGTTAGCTTGTTTGTTGTGCATTGCAAGCATACAAGGGAAGGGTGGACGCACAGATAGTTGTTTAGTAGCCGATCACTACTGCTCCTATGAGCATGACCTGGTCTAAGTGCATCCATCTTGATGATCTTCACTTGCGGTTCTTACCTTACTAGGCTGGGTAGATGGGATGGATGGGACAGTGTCGGGGAAATCGAGTCGAAAGATAGGGCGTAGCAAGAACGAAAGAAAGAAAAGAGGAAGCGACGACTAAACAAAAAGAGGCAACGTCATGTAAACATGAACAAACAATGACGAAGGGAGTATGGAATATCAATGGGAGCACGCAGTGATCAGATGGTGCAAGTGGCAGTAACGATTAACCATGACCATCGAGTACATGAGCACCTGAGAAGAGGAGTATATATGCCAGGATCTATCTTTTGGGAACATGAGCATCGATTAGATGAATTAATTCCCTTTTTAAGGGACCGACGTCATTCCCCGCATCACACATTAACACTTACCTTTTAGGTTAGATCGCGGTATCACCGGTATCAACCCCTTGCAGATCAAACAAAAAGAAAAGACACGTCACCACATGATTTGGTAAGGGACTGACATTTCGATCCGAGTTTCAGATCATATAGTATGCATGAGATCAAGACATATAGTGAGTGACGTTCGCGATAGGAGAAAGACCAAGTACAGAGAGACGCGCAAGGTATCATCTAGTACGCAAGGCAGAAGTCAGAACGGCGATTCCAGTCGAATTTTGCTCTTGCTACATTCAACATTTCAGACTTCAGTCACTGACGAGCTGACTCATCCCAGGATTCACTGGGTCTTTCTCGCAAGCTCCATGATGCTAGTCAAAGCAAGAGGGGGATCACTGGTGACTAAAAATGAGAGAACTGTGATCATGCATCTCGTGACATGACGATCAACGGTCATTTATTCAACCGCCACAATCTATCCTTGCCTTTGCAACCTCATGACACGCGAGATGCTGCAAGTGATCGTCCATTCAAGATTGTAATGTGAAGAAAGATAATTTTGCTACAAGGGCAGATAACATTGCTTGCTTGCTTTGTCATAGCAAGTAACCCATTCATCTTGTCATAATCATAACATCCGGCAGAGTCAAGATCTAATTTGATCCGCACAGACCTCATCCTCAATCAATCAATCAACAAGTGTCCGTGCGCCATATACAACAGTCATAACCTCGTGTTTTATCCCATCAAATGTCAACCGATATGTCAGAGTCAAACATACCAAGCAGTAACTCGTGGGCTGACCTGGATGATGAGGAAGATGGCAAGGTCACCTTCAAAGGTTTAAACCCATCAGCAAATTCGTTCAATCCTTCTTCTTCTTCCTCTTCCACACAACAGCAGCAGCAGCAACAACAACAACAAAGTGAGTATACTTTTATTTCCTGCAGGGATAGTATGTGTAAGAGGGAGGGACGTGCATATTTTCATGCATGTGCTGGTGGGAGAAGCTTACTTCTTTCGTGTACCATACACGGATACAACGATCACAACTATCTCCCTCTCTTCCACTTCCATTACTCTACATAACTTTCCTTCTGTATATACCTTATACAGGATGTCCAATGCTGACTCACCCTCATCCCCTACACCTGAAGAGGAAGACGCACCTGTTGCATCTCTGCTATCCAGGATATCAGGTTTATCAACAAACAACAACGACGATACCCCTTCCGCTCCTTCTCCACCCGAATCTTCCTCGTCTACACCCCCGACAAGACCAAAACCAAATACTTCCAATCCCCTATTTGGAAGAGCCCTCGCAAGCGTCAAATCAGATAGACCGCCTCAAGCTCCATCTACACCTACCGGAAGTACAAGTGCTTCAGGATCTAAAAAGAACGTTGAATTGATAGATAATCAGAATAAACAGGAAGAAAAGAAAATGAGTGGATTCGACGATGGTAAGTGCAAGATACAATTCAACTGAGAAATATAATGAAGATGCAATAACAGAATGCTGATGATGCTGAATGGTCATTAGGATGGGACACTCCTGCCCGAAATGGAGATGGCCAATCTAATGGACAAGCTCAAGAGACTAAGACTGACGCCACGATGTCAGAAGGTGGTTTGATCTCTAATGATTTCCAAGTTGAGGTGAGTATGAGGTCGCACTCGATCAGTTGCCATGTCTATTCGTTCTGCACGTGTAGTCAAGATGGGTCGAGCTGATGATATATCTTGTTCCCAACAGGTCAAACTCGCAGATCTCCAAGCGGATCCCAACTCTGCTTTGTACTCTGCCAAAACCTTCGAGGCACTCAATCTGTGAGCTCATCTTTTAAATTGGTTGTTTCCAAAAGAGAACTAGCTGACGGTAATTATGTCACAGTCACGAAGCATTGATGAAAGGTATCTATTCTGTTGGATTCAAGAAACCCTCCAAGATCCAAGAAGTCGCTTTACCCCTTTTACTCTCCAATCCGTGAGTATGAGCTCATCCCGCTCTATTGCAATATGTCGTTTCTTAGATGTATAGAATCATACTTGGAACCATTGCGCTGACTTACTCTACTGCGTCAGTCCCAAAAACCTCATCGGTCAAAGTCAGTCTGGTACTGGTAAAACTGCGGCCTTCACCCTCAACATGTTGAGTAGAGTCGATCCTGATTTACTTACTCCTCAAGTGAGTCTCTATACCGTTCCCTTTTCTTCGTTTTACCAACATATCTTGCCACCCAATCACCTCCTTTTACCCCCATGTCTATCTTTGGCTCATCACTGACCTACTCTTCAGGCAATCTGTCTCGCTCCCTCTCGAGAACTCGCGCGACAAATCCAAGAAGTAGTAGACAGGATCGGACAATTCACCGAGATCAAAACCCACCTCGCTGTACCTGGATCATGGTCAAGGGGTCAACCAATCCGTAAACATATCTTGATTGGTACACCCGGTACCCTAGTAGACATGTTATCGAGAGGAAAGTCGATTTTCGATCCGAAAATGATCAGAGTATTTGTTCTCGATGAGGCAGATGAGATGATTGCGCTTCAAGGTTTGGGTGATCAAACTGTCAGGATCAAGAAGTGAGTGAGGTCTACTTTGCACAGTCGTGCTGTATTCGTTCCGTTGTTAATGTTTATCTTGTCATTAGGATGCTTCCCCCTTCTGTGCAGAATGTACTTTTCTCAGCTACTTTCCCAGAACAAGTTCAACAATTCGCTGAAGGTTTCGCACCGGAAGCCAACAAGCTTTTCCTCAAGAAAGAAGAAGTTACTGTGGATGCCATCAAACAATTGTACTTGGAATGTGATGGTGAAGCATCGAAATATGATGCTCTGTCTGCCTTGTATGATTGTATGAGTATCGGACAAAGTATTGTCTTCTGTCGAGTGAGTTGCGTAGTCTTGCAATCACCAGATCTGTACCGCACTGTGGATTTCGGCTGATCTTGTTGTATATCGTTCATGAATGTGATTAGACAAAAGCTACAGCCGATCAAATTGCCAAGCGACTCACATCTGAAGGACATTCTGTCGCTTCTTTGCACGGTGATAAACAATCTACCGAACGAGATGATATTTTAGATGGATTCAGGAATGGTAAAACCAAGGTTCTCATCACTACCAATGTGGTAGCTAGAGGTATCGATATTCAACAGGTCAACATGGTTGTCAATTATGATGTACCTGACTTGGGTAGGGATGGAGACTTTAAACCGGACATCGAGACTTATATTCATAGGATTGGTAAGTGCTTGTTGTGCTTTGAAAGGGAAATTAAACGAAATGCCAATGCTAACCATCATCTCCTCGTCTAGGTCGTACCGGTCGATTCGGCAGAAAAGGATGTTCAGTCATCTTTGTACACGATGAGAGATCGAGACAAGATGTCGATTATATCATGCAAGAATTAGGTAAACCTATGAGGAAGATAGATGCCAGGAATGAAGAGGATTTGGATCAATTGGAGAAAGTGAGTGCGAGAGATTCCACGATATGAGAGTATCTCATACAAGGAGGTAATGATTATATACTGACATGACTGAATGGTTTTTGTTCAACTCAATAGGCTCTCAAAGCAGCTTTGAAAGGTCCTAATTAATCCAACCTTTCCGAACCTCAGAATCGATTGCGAAGAATGCGTCAATATTCATATGGATCGATCGGTCGATCTTTTTGGAGGGATATGGTATAGAAAGATGAATATGATTTAGAGAACGAGAACGAAGGAGAACGATTAAGAAAATCAGAATATCGATTTGTACAACACATTGAGCGAAACATATCGTAAAAAGCATCTCGATTTCGTTCACAATTTAGATTAGATTAGCTAGTTAATATATTAATGTATTCATGCATCATCAAGAGAAGAGAGAATGGGAAACATACTGTCGTATACAATCTGCGACCACTCAGTGTCTTATGAGGTAAAGACGATTACAGCATATAGATATCGATGTACAGACACGAAGTCTCAATCGGAAAGTAGTCACTAGAGGACCAAAGTAGGTGGTCCGTTTTGGTGTACGTGAGGCATGACTACAGTCCTGTGTTCGGATGAGTTGGATTGCTTTTTACTGATCAGACACGTTGAGAATGTGATAATCAAAATACATGGAATTAACAGATCATAGATTACCCTTAATTGCAGGAGACAAATATAATATATATGGATTATGAAGAGGAGAGGTGTAGATGATTAAAATACGATTGTCCATTTTCGTTCTCCTTTCCACTCCCGCAAAAATAATAATAAAAAGACATCCAGTACTTGTCAAGACGCCTTGTAATTCTACTGTATAGGAAAACAACGCCAAGCAGTTGCGTTCTCTATGATACAATCTACAATGCGACTAGAGCTCCTAATCCGATTGACACCAGCATCA
Source organism: Kwoniella botswanensis (assembly GCF_036426115.1). Taxonomy (NCBI): domain Eukaryota; kingdom Fungi; phylum Basidiomycota; class Tremellomycetes; order Tremellales; family Cryptococcaceae; genus Kwoniella; species Kwoniella botswanensis. Next base: position 12,917,369 of record NC_088599.1, on the reverse strand, counting down.
AACCATTCGTCATCAACGTATTCAAGGTGAGGTCGGGAGAAGCGGATGAAGAGGATGAAGAGGTGGAAGAGGGAGTGGAACTCGGGAAGGGGTTTTGACTACTGCTCCCGAGGAGAAAAAGGTATTAGTGAGATTCCATTCCCAGTGCCTGTTAGATATTTCAGTTGAGAGAGGAAAGAAGAAGGACGTTTGGCAATAATGTAAGATGTCCTCGTTCGAAGATATATGGGCGATTATGTGGTCTAGTGGGATGTAATAGACTTACGAAGTAGTTTTGGCATTGGGGATATCACCTGTAGCAGATGTTGCTGCACCTGTTGAAGAAGCAGATGTAAATGAGGTAGTGACTATATATATGCACGTAAGTCAAGTATCCCTTCTCAAGGAAGTGGGATGAACTCACCTATGCCATCAGCAATTTCGAAAGGTTCTGAAGTAGCGAATACCTGAGCTTCGTTTGTGGTATTGACAAGATTGACGATGTATCCTTCACTTCAGTTCATACAAGATAAGAATCATGATTAGCGATGGAAGGAGTCAGAACATGTTTTGTTTGGAAAGGCGCCTGGGACTCACCCAGCTGGAATTTGAGGTAAGAGAATCCTAACATCTTGAGCCGTAGCACTTGCTACAAACACCCGGACCATATCAGCCTCTTCCCTATGGCCGAGGGGACTGAGGTATGTATATTTTGATTTACTCACTACTATCGGCGATACTGTGATTACCAGCTAATACAGATTGATCACCATTACTCATGTATGCCCTGAATAAGTAGGTGTCGGTCTCGGGATTGGTCAATGTCCAGTTCATCTGAACGGTATTGTTCTTGTACCTACCTCATGTATCGTCATTGTATGGGATGTCAGTACAGGGGAATGAGGCGAGTAAGTGAGGGTAAAGAGAACTTACCATACGGTATTGGAGTTGGGGTAGAGGATGGAGATCGCAGCTGTATATAAAGGGACATGTCAGTGACGACTTAATGAACGGTTGCTGAGGTGATAGGAATAGCATCTTGTATGCATATAGCTAGGAGAGGATGACTGGAACAATGGGCATAAGAAAGTGGTAACGGAGACATACCTTGAGCAGAAGCTGCGAATGTCAAAGCTGTAAGAGCGAGTTTAGTCAACATGGTGAATAGGTCTCCTGTGAAGATCGAGTGTAGGTAGTCTGGTGAGGAATGAGAATAGAATGATGTAGTGGAAGAAGTCAAAGTCAGAGTCAGGGTCTTATTTGACCTTTGTCTGTATCGTTAAATATTATAGGACCTGGTGAAGTACGAAAGAAAGAAAGAAGGAAAGAGGATAAAGGAAAGCGAGACGAAATGGTGAATCGGTCAAATGGAATGTCAATAATGGTATCAATAGAATTGGCCAATGTGCACGGAGCATACTACCCATCCATCCATGTAAGAATGATGTTTCATCCTGTCCGTGGGAAAGGATAGTGCTAGAACATACAAGCCTTCCTTGTCTTCCTTGCTCACCGTCTCTTCTCAGCTGCATCCTACATGTGTCTATATCAGTCCCCTGACAATAGTATTCTGCAGTACTTGCCTTCGTTCTTTGACCAAGAGTACAAGAGCAAGAGTACGATGATCCAGACGGGAGAGGGGGAGGGTCAATGCTGTGTTCAAATACCATAATAACGCACGAGCCTGTCTTTTTGGTCGTGGTTTCCTGTGGACCACCCCGGGTATTTAAGCCGGATTAGACCACTGAGTGTTTCCCACGTGGCGAATGATCCTTTGATAAAAGATGAAACCCTGAAATTGATATGGGAGGGTGGTCGATTGATTATGATAATCACGATTGACATTGTATCGATGAGTTCAGATTGTACGACGAGACGGTTTACTCACCATCCATAGCAAATAAGCAGACGAGCCGGTACAAGCGGACCCAGGACGATCACATACAACTATATTGGTATTCATTGACCGCACGGATCGAAGCTACCCTCTATCAGACTCCACCAAACTGAATCTTCCTTTCTGGATTCAATCGGCTATGCCACTCCAACTCAAACCTCGCTCCCCCTTACCAACCTTCACTTTCTCCCTCGCCTCTCCTTCACCACCTACAGACTTGGCCGTACCAGTAGGACAGAATGAACCTATCCCACCTCGTCCACCGGCGGACTTCATCCCTGAAAAGGACATGTACATGTTCGGCACTTTTCCCTTGTTGGGTGATGGGGAAGTTGGAAGGGGGGTGATCAGGTGTGGGAAATGTGGGAAGAAAGGGATAGAATGGGCTGCAGGAGAACATCGAAGTGAGTAGAGATCTAGTACTGTCACATAAAATAACACGCTGAATGGTTATACGTAGGAATATGTAATCATATTCTCGAAGGGACACCTCTAACTACCAAGAAAGTGAATACCAAATCGAGCGGGAATAAGACTACCGAGTTGAGTAAGAAGAGAAGAGCGAGTGAAGGTGGGTTGATTGTATCTTCAAGAGGATATTCACTATATTTCATAAGTGAAGGCGGGAAACTAATGATTATCTTGATTGATCCTGCAGTATCAAATCCCAATTTATCACCTAAGAAACGTACAAAACTCTCCACCATTCCCACACCGAACGACCTCGCTGAAAAGGATAACGAAGATGATGATTCGATAGGTGACGATGATATATCACTTGATCTGTCGAATTACAAAGGGTTGAAGAAGAGTGAGATTAAGAAGATCAAAAAGGAGAAACTGAGACTGGAAAGGAAGGAGGCAAAGGATAAGGAGAAATCTGAAGTGGCTGAGAGGAAACGGATGAGAGGTGAGTTAGTCTTCTTATCACGACATGTGTTCTTTGTGATGCATGGGCTATACGATATCCTGTAAGACGATGAAGATGGGAGAGACACGAGGATCATCAGAAGATATTTCATCTGCCTTGGAATCTACTGCTTTTCATCCACGGTAAATGCTAAATCTCTTTTGTCACTTGCAGCTACCAACCCTATCAACCTCGATCGTCAATGCGGCGTGATCAACGACAAATCCGCACCCTGCGCACGTTCACTTACATGTAAGACCCATACGGTAGGAGCGAAACGTGCCGTTCAAGGTAGATCTAGACCATATGATGAGTTATACCTCGAATGGCAAAGAGAACATAATCCGAATTTCAAAGAACCTCAAAGGAGAGAAGTGAAAGATCCTAAAGATAAGCAGGCTTCGGCCAGTTTGAAAAAGAAGAAAAAATCTTCATCTTCTCATCATCTTCATAATGGTTTCAAAAGAGGTTTGGGGATTGGCGCAGATGAAGGGATTGATATGGACGATGAAGATGGGTTGAAAGAATTACAAGAATTGATTGAAATCACTAGATTGGGTGGGAACAGAGTTAGAATATCTTTTGGTAATTTGGGTTTAGACAAGCCTAAAGTGGTAGAAGAAGAGAATAATACAACGACAACGACGACGACGACGATGACAGGATTGAAATTACCCAATGGGAATGGAAATGGAAACGGAAGAGGATCAATAAGTAAAGTTACAGCGACCCCCCTTCCGGTGACTCGACCAATCATACCTTTTCAACCTAATTGGAATAATTCAACTTTTACTGAATTTACGACTGTCGGACAATTGTTGAATAAAGCCTTGGCTGCTAGGTCTAATAAATTCGCTAATCCCCCTGGTCATGCGCATGGACATGGACATGGACATGGACATAAGGTTACTCTACCCATCACAGCTGCAGGTGGCGGGGTAAAAGTATAAAAGGGGATTTTCGATGTAGCTTCCTAAAAGCAGATTTGTATACTTCCTTTTCACATTCATCAACGCTTATTATTCTTGTTCACATCCTGATATCTATATCTTATATTTCATCCTTTTCTTCCTTCTTTCGTTGTAACTTATTCACTCATCAGAGATACATTCACACCACACCAATTATCATGACTCTTTCATTTAGCATAGCACAGGATATTCTCTTCCCCATTGTATTTACATGTGATACCTATAGACATTCATGATGAGATTCATTATTTTGTGGAACAGTTCAAATATAATCGAATTTTGAAAGTGTTGTACCGTACAACGTCTTCCACTGTGTCGATCTCCCAATATCAGTAGCTGATACACTTTCCGGAGAGAATGACCCAATTAATGGTACTGTCCAAGTTATTCATTCAAATTGTCAGTCCGCTAGGATGGCCTCAGGAAGTGAAGACTGTTAATATGACAAGGTATCCATGTCCCTACTCATATGTTCGTAATCCGAAGCCAGGAAATGCATTAATACAGTGAATACGTATATATACTCATATATGATATTTTGTTCCCTTAATGGGAACTTTTGAACATCCAGCAGATTACTCTGATCCTTATCGATTTATTCCCCATTCAGATGTTTATTCCTCACATTCTCTCTTCTGACCTGTACACCTTTCCTCAATTCATCCAACAATGGTATAGTCTGTTCCAAAGAGATACATGCGTCGGTGACCGATACACCGTATTTCAAACCTGATGGTCCTTCGGGAGGTACACTCTGTTTACCTTCGTTGATGTTCGATTCGATCATGACGCCCATGATCATTTGCGAAGTTGATCCGGATGACATTTGAGATGACTATAATCACAAACACACAAACAAACGATTCGAAATCAGCTTTTGCTTTAGACATCGACTGAACGACCAGTTTGTAGAAATACAGAAATAGAAAATCGAATGAGATACTCACAATGTCATGTCCTACTTCAATTTGTTTAATGTGTTGTTTCGATGAATTACCATGAGAGCAGTCAATCTAATCCCACCAATATGCCAGTAAAAGTTAACAGTATTCTTAAATTAAATATCATCAAAAGATGAATACACACTACTCACCATGATCTTAGCGGGCAATCCAGCCTTTTTCAACTTCTCACCAGCCGACAGAACATGTTCAGCAGCGTAATTAGGTCCTTTCGATGATCCTCTCAATATAACGTGAGTGGAGTTGTTGCCCTCAGTTTCGACAATAGCTGAAAGACCTTGTTTGGTGACTGATAAGAAGGTGTGACCCGATCCAGCGGCTTTGATGGCGTCTACGGCGATATCGATTGAGCCGTCCTAGGAAATCACCATTATAACCACAGTCAGATCGGATCGTATGACAGAAAAGAGGAGAATCTTTGACGTGGCACAACGAGTGAAGAACAACTCGTGGATGCTATAAGAGCAAGAGGAGTTAACTTACAGTACCATTCTTGAATCCTACACTCATAGACAGAGCACTCGCTAACTCTCGATGTACTTGAGATTCAGTCGTTCGGGCTCCAATGGCACCCCACGAACTTAGATCAGCAAGGTATTGAGGTGAGATGACATCTATTCGAAATGACAAAGAGCATTAGCTTGAGCTAATTTTGTTGGTCTCCCCAGTGATTCGTTGGAAGGGGAAGATCAAGCTTACCTAAGAATTCTCCAGCGGTAGGTAAACCTAATTCTGTGATGTCCAATAAGAGTTTTCGGGCAAGTTTGAGACCTCGGTTGATCTGGTAGGTACCGTTCATATCGGGGTCTGTCTCATCGTTATTGATCAGTTACACCTCTATCACGTGAGGGATATGGCCAAGACAACTAACCGTTGATCAATCCTTTCCATCCTACTGTTGTTCTAGGTCTACGATCATTATCATTACACAGCCCAATCAGCTAATTGTCTTTTGAGATACACATGGAGATGAACGTGAACACACTTCTCGAAGTAAACTCTCATGACAATCATTAGATCATCTTTAGCTTCTTGAGCGTATTCAGCTAATTTCTTAGCGTATTCTATGGCTTGAGCGGGATCGTGAACCGAACAGGGTCTGGAAAAAGTCGGTTACGGTCCATCAGCAACGGTCTATGCACATGCAGTATAAAGTTATATAGGTATGAGAGCAAGGACATACCCAACAACCACCAAAAGTCTATCATCATCTCCTTTTACGACTGCTTCTACCTGTCTTCGTCCATCTAATACCGTCTGAGCACCTTTGAGAGAAAGAGGGAGCCTAAAGATGGATAATGTCAGTTGATGTATCCAGTGAGCTATACACGTTTGGGAGAACTGACTCTTCAAGCAAGATTTGAGGTCTAAAGATACACTATCCATCAGTATGGGTCTAAGTGTGAATGAAAGTGACAGACATACGGTATCAACGGTCTGGTGCATTTCACTCTTCTATCATCTAACATGTCCATTGCCTATTCGTCAAAATACAGAGTCAGTTTGTCTCTTTCGTTAGATGAAGATCAAAAATTCAACTTACGTCTCTGACTGATATCTTAGGAGGAGTGTACATTTCTTGGATTAAGCTATGGAATGTCTGAAGTTGTTGTATAGTTTTGGTTGCTTCGTGTGTTTGAGGTAGTTGACAGATGTATAAACGATGGTTGGACTTTGCACTTTGCACTTTTGACTCCTAAAAAATCAAAATGTCAGATGCTCAGATTAACGAGTCATTCCGGCGGGTACTACCATCTGCACGGCGACCGCCACTCAACTAACTCATCGCACTGTGCCACACTAACGGAGATATCACCCCCGCACACCTACCCATTCAAGGGGGGCTTTACGTAAAGAACGCGTTGAGGTTGAACATGATAGAGAGATCCATGCGTTTCAGATTAGAGAGGAATAGAGAGCGACGTTTGAATTGAATGGAACGCATATCGAAGTATAATGCATTGATCACCTCTTTCTCTTCATATCATCCATCATATACCTGTTACCTTATACATATATATTCAAGCTCAGTCGCTCTTTTCCTTCTCCTGATAATCATCGTTCACCTTCACCCAAACTCACACTCACATCCACACCAGAAGACTCTTTGGTTCCTTTCAGACAGATATAGTTGAATATAATTACAAGAGTAGACGAAAGCACGGATCACGAGAGTCAAACGTGCGAGATTAATCGAGCAGTCATATCATTACCTTGAAAAAGGTCGAATCTGGAGCTACTATACCTACACGAGGAACATTATAATTGATAGTCACGATGGGTGGTCAACTCAGTAAAGCTTTAGGTATGTAAGATTCTGCCAGTTCCGAAATGGATTGCAACCAATCGACTGACGTTGTATTGTTGGCTCATAGGCAAGCTGTTTGGGAATAAGGAGATGCGTATTTTGATGCTTGGATTAGATGCTGCTGGTAAAACTAGTAAGTGGGCTATATGAATATTTCCTAAAGCTACTCATTGCATTCTTCATTGAATATACCCTAAGGTATCTCTACGAGATCAGATAGTGAAATTACTAACGAGATTCTTTCTGAATACCTTAGCCATTCTGTATAAGCTCAAACTCAACCAATCCGTAACGACCATCCCTACAGTAGGATTCAACGTGGAGACTGTTACGTATAAGAACGTTAAGTTCAATGTATGGGTAAGTGTCCGTTCGTCAATAGTGGATGATTCGTGTGTGCAATGGATATGTGTGGGAGATGTAAAGAAAGATGCACGGGACAGTAGAAGGTCGATTTGGGGGCCATCGAGAGGTCTGAGCTGATATTCGTTGAACTTGTAGGACGTCGGTGGGCAAGATAAGATAAGGCCTTTATGGAGGCATTACTATACTGGTACACAGGTAAGTTCGATTTCTGATCATGATCATACATTTTCTGCATCTATACCCCCTTCACTGCCATTCTTGCTCTTGTCGCAACTGGATATATCCACATCTTGTGAAGTGGGATGATGACGATGAGCACGAGCTGATTTATATTTCGTCTTTTTATAGGGATTGATATTCGTCATCGACTCGGGAGACAGAGATAGGATCGACGAAGCTCGATTAGAATTAGAACGAATCTTGGCGGATAGGGAAATGAGAGATTGTCTCTTGATGGTATTTGCGAATAAGCAGGATTTACCTGGAGGTGGGTTCAAGGTCTTGAGTACGGTATATGTACAAGAGAGCTAATGTTTTTGGTTCAATTTGAACTTTCGTAGCTATGTCACCGGCCGAAGTGACTGAGAAATTGGGGTTACATAAGATGAGGGACAGGAGCTGGTATGTGCATCCTAGGTGAGTTGTGTTTCGATTGAGAGACTTTGGTCTGGTCAGAGGGGACTCTGCGATAGAGGGGGGTGGTTCGTATTTGAGAAGGGCGAAATGAGTATTGCGGGTAGTATTCTTTCAATATATCAGGGGTACCAGCAAAATCAGATACCCATAATATGGCCCTTAGGTGATTGGGGGATCAATCAGTGTGATGCTGCTTGTATCGAGGCCAGGAAAAGACGTTGATCTGGAATTCGGAGTGGTATTGCCTGGGAGGATCAATGCTAACATTACATTGATATATCTTATACAGTTGCGCAACTACAGGAGAAGGTCTATTCGAAGGTCTTCAATGGTTATCGCAGAATGTCAAGGGTACCAAGTCATAGGAAGGTGTTGAGAATTGTCATATTGGATAATCTTTAGAATCTGTCACCTCTTCTGCGCCTGTTCATGCTCTTCATTCTCATCGAGTTCTGTTATACCCCCAAGATTGGTTTTCGCTTCTGTTTATATGATATTATACCATACTATATACCCTATATTTCCTTTAATTGCTGTTCGAAGTTTACGAATGATCCGTTAGTACAGTTCTCTTTGATATGTTTATGCTTTGTGGTTATTTTTCTCAAAAATGTGTATATGGCTTTTTTTGGTACTTCTAGATTATCATTGTCATGCGAAAATACAGTGTCGAGTGGGATGTGAGATATGATAGGTTATTTGGAATCTTTAGCTCGCTCACTTCGATTCATTCTTCCTACGGATCGATCATGTTCAGCAGTTTTTGCTTTATTTATGTCTCACTTGTAGTTGGATCAAAATTATCAGGTGGTGATAGCTTGTGAATGTCTGATCGTCATCATACGCTAGGTTCAGTGTACCATCGCTCATACAGTAAGACGTCATATCATCGTTTAATGTCAACAAATCGCCAGGTTGTCCAGGTAAATATACACGATGTCATACTCTAGTAATGGCATCCCGTCTGATCCGGATCGGCAGTAGTAGTAGTGTATAGAATACCAGATATAGAAGTATCAACAAATGGATGATCGGTTGTTCCTGTTGGAGCTTGTCTAGCTTGCTTGCATGTATGTAGGTGATGGAGATCCAGAATGAGGAAAGTCCTCGTAATGTCTCACAACCCGGGAAAGGGTTCAACCTGTAAAATGATGCAAATGACGTATTTTTAATTCCGGTGTCTAGTGAAAGATGAAAAATGGGGTAAGAGGGGAACAAGGAGAAAGCCAGCCACAGATCGACTAAGGATTGAGACCTCGACTTTTTCATATGCATTACAGTTACCACCTGCTCACTTCACTCGATAACTCTGATACTCTATTTCTCATCAGAACATTACTCGTACATCCTATTCCTATCAGGTCAATTCCATCTGTTCCTCTCTTCATTTCCATCTGCTACAATATATAATATAATATACAATCATCACTTGGCTGTTTACAACGATAACAACCTAAACATCAACAACCTCGACTAGCGCACGAATACTCCGCTCAAGCCACTTTTCTTTCTCTTCTTTCTTCTCACACCGCTCACACCCACATCACATCGATTCAAGTACACTCGAGATGGTCTCACCAGCAGCACCAGGATTATTCCTCGCCTTTGCGGCTTTAGTCTTACTGCTATTCGCATCCATCTCACCCCCTGCATGGGACGAAGTGGATTTCCTACATGCTCAGACCCCATCTGGGAAAGTCGTATACGGTGTATTTGGTTATTGTATTAAGAATGGGGCTTGTAGTCATAGGAGTGTAGGGTATGATTTGAATTTACCAGGAGCTAGGTGAGTAATTCTCGTCCTTACAAATCGATGATAGCTGTATCATCTATTGGTAATCGCTTCTTTCGATGAAGGAAGTGTCTTATCTATTCCTATACACTCAACTTTTTTGTTGATGATGCCAAGCCGTTTTTGTGACATATCATATGCTGACGTTACTTCTATTTGGTAACTACAGCAACGTCTCACTTAACGACAAGATCCTCCATAACCTCACATACACTCTCATCCTCCACCCTATCGCCGGTGGATTCGCCTTCTTCTCTTTGGTATTCGGTTTACTCGCCGCATGTGCCGCCTCGAGAGTAGCCACGATATTCATGGCTCTCGCTGCTGCCCTCGGAGCTGTCGTCACCCTCGTCATCTTCGTCATTGATATGGTACTTTGGAACGTGTTGAAGAACAGGATTCAAGATGCTGGGTATCAGGCTGGTTTGGTGAGTTCACGTTTCGGTCGGCTGGACATGGGCGCATGGAGATCGACTAGCCAGTACTTGGTCATAGCGCTATAGCCACTCGGTGGCACACACAATTATCTCAGAAGACCAAGTATTCTCTTACATGTCCGCTGACACCGCTTTTTTCTCATTTACAGGGCAACGCCAACTGGTTCACTGTCGGCGCCTTCGTAGCTCTCGTCCTCTCTATGTGCGCTAGTGTATGCGGAGCCTTTGGAAGATTCAGTTCAGGTAGATTTGCCGGTGAGCGAGTAAGTGGAATGCTCTTCTGTTCTCCTTCTTGATGATGATGAGAAGAATGGAGCTGATAGAGATTTTTTTATGACTTGTTAGTACTAAATAAATGTCGAATTTATTGAAAAATCGACTTTTCACCGATTTTCGCCATACAAACCTTATTTCCTGGTGAATAAACCTTTTTTCGCTTGGTATGATACACTCTTATCATTCTCTATATGTTTTTCCTCTTTGAGGGCTTTTAGTAATTTATAATAAGACGCGGTGTTAATGGAGAAGACAAGGAAGCATCGAAGAGGTGGTGAAGGAGAGAGACGAAGTGGCAGTACTCTCAGGAGTGGTCGGTTGGGTAAATGTGTATCAATTTATTTTTCTTTATAATAGATACACGAAAGTTATAATAATCTCATTTAATAGACAAACACAAAGAAAGAATGAAATACTGTATTTCTACTTGAACAGGAACCCACTTTGACTATGAGTTCAGTCTGATACTAATCCTAAATCTGTTGACCATGCGTCATCATTATTTATGGTTATGACTGCTGATCGCTATGTTCCTCGCGTAACCAGAGATACTGATCACATTGATCATCTTTGAAATGCTCCCTGTACCTCTCTGGATCTTCTCTCACTTTCTTCCAACCGGGTTCTCTCCATTTAATTTGACTTCTCCACATCTCCAGCGCTTCTTGATCTGTACATTCTTCTGGACGGACACTGTCGTTAATCACCATAAGTTCGATATTGTCGGATATCGTATATACCTCTGAGTTGTCGTTCCGATCAGATTGAGTGGTGTTGGATGAGATGGCCTCGTATAGTGTCTGATTGGCATCACTATTGTAGAATCGAAGCATAATCTGGTCAGTATCGTACAGTTTCGCTTTTTTGTTGGAAAAAGTTTGGAGAGTGAGATTCGGCATACCTTATATGATTGGTCCGACTATAAGTAGTAAGATCATTCATCCCAGTGGATACACTAACAGGTCCAAAATTGGGAGAGGCTGTAGGTGGATAGTGACTGTAACTAAGGGCAGAATGGTTACTCGTGCCCCTTCTTATACTTTGGGTCTGGTTTCGGTTTTGGTTTTTCTCTGGATTTGAAGATCTATGAAAGCTCCTTGATTTCAGTCTTTCCGCTAGTCTGTCGAATTTCTTTGATAATGATGAATTCCAAGAGGACGAGCCAGTGTTGTTTGAGCTATCACTGAAGGTCTTCATCCTGTGCGTTGATTCCAAGGGAGCTGTTTCTGGATGGTGAGGAATACGTCTTTTTGTAAATGTTTGTTGTTTGCCTGTAGAGTCGTGAATCCAATGCGAGGGCATGGACCAAGGTATGTAATTTGATAGTTGTAGTTACAATAAATGAAGGCTGGGTCAGTATATGCTTTGACGAGGTACAAAAATGGAGAGGATATTTGTTATGTTGGGATATCCATTGATCCGTAAAATCCAATCTTGAAAGGACCAATTCATATTACGGGTACTGAATGAGGTGATGACGACTTGATGATTGTATGCCGAAGGATGAACATTGCTATGCACGTCACATGTAGGCTGACTGATATCCCGTTGGTTCGATATCATTGATGACTCTAATTTCACACCGAAATCAGAAAGATGACACTCTACATTTGATCTACTAAAGCGAAGCGAGACTATACGCTGACTCTGAGAAGTTATTTCGGTCCCATCTACCCATTGGGCGGAACTTCCTTCTTCTCTTTCGTCACAGCATTATGAGCTCATATGGGATGCCCATCCTGTCTGATACTGCTTACAGGTCTAGGGGGCTATAATTCATCCCACCCTCATAAAGAAAATTAGATTGAATCTCACGGGAAGAAGCAATTCTCTTCTCATTGTATATTGTGTATTGGAACGGTGTCTAAGTGAACAGGGGACGTGGGAGAGACAAGACCTGAGTCTACAGTCATTATAAGTATCTCATACTCATCAACACGCTAGCTTGAGATCTACAACCCTAATAGCATTCAGGATGAATGACTGTCCATATCTTGGTCTACTGGATATGCCACTTCCGCAAGAATGACTGACAATGTGGACGTGCGAGTGCCACGAGGTGTGATCGATTAACCAGCAACAGACCTTTCACATTCCGATCTTTTTCTATCCTCTTGTCCTCTTCTAGCACTTCATCATCGTTGACTCAAGCATCTCGCAATCGGTGTGATACCTTGCACTTAGACTTGCCATCCGTAGGACTCATCGCATCAGGTAAGTGAACATCACAATCCTATCGGCGATCGACCAAATTACATGTACTCAATCAGACTAAGCTAATTCTGTGTCTAATTCTCCTTTCCTCCTCGACCAAACAGTATCTTTACCACGCCTTTTCCCGTTTCTGTATACCCAGCAACAATCATAATCACATCAATTAATATCGTTCATCAATCAACCGACTAATTCATACCTTATTTGCCACCAACAATCTTACTTCTGGTCTTATTCCCCACTTTCAACCTACACGTTCATACCACGACCTTTTCACACCTCATCAAACGCTCATCAGCTTCCTTCCTTTCTTTCATTTCATCAAGATGGATCAACAAAATAGATTATTAGCAATGTTAAAATCAGCTACGACTGTACCTGGTCCCCCCTCTACTTCCGCATCACCTCAAGGATCCATCAATTCCATTTCGACCCACTCTACCTCCCAGACTCTACCACCACCGCCTTCCTCGCAATACCTTACCGCGAGTAATATAGGTTCAGCTGGATCACCTAGAGAGCCATCACCTACACCACCCCCTCCAAGCTTACAGGCTGTAACGTTATTGGATCTATTCAAGAATATCTCTTCTCCACCTCCTCCCACTGCTAGCTCAGAGGGTTCGAATCCGGATGATCAGAAGAACAAATTGTTAGGAATGCTAAATTCTATCGGTCAAGCTACACCTAACGCTGGTGTGATCTCACCTAGTCAAGGAAGTAATGTCGGTACACCTACGACGTCGGGGGAGAAAGGTGATCCATTGGCTGTTTTCAAAGCTGGGTAAGTCAGCTCTTTTGGACCCCGTACTGTGCTACGTCGATAGCTGACTGAGGTTCATTCCTCCCATCTCAATAGACACCCTTCCCATCCTCCCGCCTCACCTACTGGCCAGGGACCCATCATCAACCACCCATCAGATATTACTTCCCCTCATGTCAAACCCGTTCAGGCTCAGCACACCGGCACTTCCACTTCCTCTTCCCAAGCTAAAGCTAAACCAGCCAAAACCGAAGACAGACCCACTTCAGGTGCTACTTTCAATGAAACACCCAAGAAGAGCATGTTCCACTTCGACTCTCCCTTTGACGCTTTTGAGCAACTTCCACGATCTCGTCAGGCTTCCAACGCTAAGCCCGCTACTCCCAAGGAGGTCAAGGTGAAATCGGAGGAAGATCACGCCTTGAACAGGGTCAAGTCGACTGAAAAGCTAGTTTCAAGTGGCAAAGGTTCACCACAAAGAGGTGAAGTCCCTCTTCAAATGACCAATAATTCTTATGAACCTCCTGCGACATTCACTACACCTGTTTCAGTGAATGAACTCCCCCAAGCAGAGATCGATGATAAGCTTAAAAATACGTGGCAGGTCGGGAAAGTGGTGAAAGATGGTCAGGGTAAAGGGTGAGTCCTCTTGAGATCCTTCAATTGAAGCATGAAGCTGACTATGATGAACTATAACAGACCTAAAGCCCTTACATCCCACACCACTATAGATCTCTCACAACCCAATCTTGACTCGCTCGTCAATACTGGTGATCCTGTACATATCGCACCTACCACCAAGATGCGAACGGATTTCATGACTTTCAAAAAAGGAAAGAGAGTGGGGATCACCAATACCTACATGGCTTATACCATGTCGAAAGGTAAGTTCACCCTTCTGAATGCTCCTCATCCACTTCATTCGCTGACGGGTAAGTAGGCCGAGTCAGGTTGATTGACAGTTCATCTGGTGCTCGACTTGTCATTCAATTACTCGGCACCGCGTCTTTCGGTCCAGTTGTCGATCTTGCCGTCACATCCAATTACGTCGCCACTATCGGTTGGGATAAGACAGTTGTCGTCCATAAAGTACCAGTTAATGGGTGGAAGGCGGACAACCCTGAAGTTGACATGTCGTTCTACTGCGTTGCTATAAATGGGCCGATTGGATGGCCTAAAAAGATAGAATGGGTCAAGAGAGAAGGTAAAGATTGGCTGGCTGTAGGTGGAAGTGAAGGTGTGGTCCTTCTAGACCCTTCTGCTTATCCAGGAGGTGGTCGAGTGGTTATGATGGAGGACGTATGTAAACAGAACAGAATACTCAAAACAGAAGGAGTGAGTGATAAATGTCATAGTGCTCGTGACTCTCATTGACAAAGATTGTTCAGGATGTCGTCGACTTCTGCCTCAACCAATCGCATCAAGCTATTGGTCTTCTCTCATCCACCTCTCAGTGCACCCTATACAATGTCTCCAATCTCAACAGAGTGTGGAATCGACAACTCCCCTCGGCATCGCCTTCCAGTGAACCTTCTTCCATCCAGTTCTGCGAATCTAATATCCTTGTTGGTCGGGCAAGAAACACTCATTATGATCTGATTCAAATCACTGTTGATCTTGCAGTGCTTTCCACCATCAAATTGACAGCTCCATCACCTTGTCTAGAAGAGTTGAACTATTCTCATGCCGTGTACGACCCCATCAAGACCACCTTATACATCGCTCCATTCGCTCGAGGCAGTCTTTATGCATTCAAGTACGCTTTGAAAGGTCAACAACCAGTCAAAGACGCCTCGAAACCTGATGGGCCTAAAGTCATAGCATTCGATAAAGTCGCTGAATACCCGTTAGAACCTGTTATCAGTCTAATCTTAGCCAAGAAAGGTGTAGAAGAAGATTCTGAAATATTCTACGCCACACCTACAGGATTCAGTCAAGCCACTATCACCAGATCAGCTTATGATGCCCTTAAAGCTCCATTACCGAAGGTACAACAACCTGAATCTCCTGTGACGATGTCTACCACCAAAGCTGTACCATCGCCCAAATCGCCCAAAGGGGGCAAGATCGAATTACCTAAACCTAGATCGAAAGTACCAAGTAAGAATACCTCTCCTGCAGTGGTCAAGACTGAACTTCCTTCTACGTCCGAGGATGAAGTCTCTACTCAACCCAGACCCAAGGTCCAACTGAGAAAGGCAAGTTTCGCGCCTGTAGTTGCGGATGGAGAAGAATCGGCTGGAGGTGCAGTAACTCAAGAAGAGCTCAATAAGACCTTGAAGAAGGTATGTTCAGCTCCGCAATTGAGGTGAAATGGTGAAGCTGATCAATTTTGCTTCTTTCGTAGACTGAAGATCGATTATCCAATCATCTCAAACAACTACTAAAGAATGAAATCGCCACTCTCAATGTCCGATTCGACGGTCTGACAGGACCTGATTTCGCTGCTGATATATCTGCGAGAATAGAGAGACAAATCAAGGGATCTTTGAACAACACCATCGTACAGGAGATCAAAAAAACGTGAGCCAGCTTCGAAGAATCGATGGATGACGAGCTTCTAGAGCTGATGATATCTCCACACCTTCAGAGTCGTACCTGCTGCTGCGTCTACCATTCAGAATGAAGTAAGAACAGTAACGAGCAATCAGGTTCCCGCTGCTATCTACGATGCGCTTCAGACTGTGCCCAAGGAGATAGAGAGAAGCTTAGCACCAGTCGTGCAGAGGACTATTTCTAATTTGGTCTCGAATGCTGTGAGTCAGCTGGCAGGTCACATTTCATATACGATATGCGCTATACTAAGCTCATCGATTTTTTGCCTTTTTTCCACCAGATGGACAAAGCCGTCCAAGAGGCCATCCAACATACACTCTTACCAGCTATGACCCAAACTTCTTCGAATGTTATCGAACAGCTCTCTGCTGAAATGAGATCAGAGATGTTACAGTGAGTTGACTCACCCCGGCCGCGGGATCATCAGCTCAACATGTTTTATTCTATTCAGGATCCGAAAAGAACTTTCACCGCCATCAAAGGAAGGTCAGCTAGCGAATGATCACCTGCTCAAAACGATGTCGAGCTCCATCGCAGAACTACAGAAGCAAGTGGCTGTTTTGACTGAACATCTCAAGTCTGGACATTCTGGATCTGCACCCAACGGCTTAAACCCTGCACCACTACCACAACCGCCTTCACATCAACCTTCGACTTTCGCCCCTCCACCAACTCATCATCAACCTCCTCCTCCTCCTCCCGCCGCCATTCCTGCTCAACCCTCTGGACCCTCACCAAGCCAATTGGAAGATACGTTCCTATCTGCCCTTGGAGCTCAGACTACCGCTTCAACCTTACAACTTGTGGTTGATCATCTGGCTTTGACAGATTACTGTCTGCCCACCCAGGGTAAAAGTCCTTTGTCTCAGGCTGTGTTATTGACGCTACTTCATAGGGTGAGTGTTGGTAATATATCAGCTTAAATGCTTACGCGTTGGAAACATGGACAATTAGCTGATGAGTTTCTGTTGGTGTGTGTGTGGTTGTAGCTCGCAATTGTACTTTCCGAAATACCAAGTACGCACAGTATGTTCCAGCAAGTAGCAGGATGGGAAAGAAGGACAGCGTTATTGGTTGATCCCAAGGTGAGTTGACAGATGGTACAATCACCTGGTTTCGGTGACGGGGTAGCTGAGATTGACATTCGTATAGGATCAAAATATCGCTGGATATATATCTAGAGTCCTTTCAGTGGTACAAGGTCAATTGACCACTGTCTTAAATAACTTGCAGAGATATCCTGACCAAAATACTCAAAGTCACTTGGTGGTAATTAGGGGTATTATGGATATCATTGGACATAAGATGAATGGTTAGGGGGTTATGGGAGTAGGAGTGGGATGAGTGGATAGAAGATAGTTCGGCAATTCGGCAATTCGGCAGTTCGCGATTGTGATCGTTTCTTGAGAAGGAGGATGGAAAGAGAAGTACAGGTTGTTTGTCGTTTCAAGCTGTAAGACAGAAAGAAAGGAAAGGAAAGAGCAGGAAAGAGAAGAAGCTTATCAGATCATGAAATGAAACGAAATGCAATAATACGATACTATATCATTCTCTGATTTTCCATAAATCGATGTGGTGGTATATTGTATCTTATCGCATGAATCGAAAAAGGAAGAGTGAAGAGCGAAGCAATGAACGTCGAAGATGAAAAAGTCGTGGTCTTCAATTGAATATTGCGATATCGTTCATTCCGATACATTGGGAATCAGTTATAGTGCATAAAGTGGATCATCCATATTATATTTGAAAAAGAAATAAGCTATGAGTATAATTCTGTGTTCTGTTCCATCTCGTTTTCCCCAATTCCCGAATACTCCTATATATCTGATCGATCAATTTCTATAGTCGAGCCTGGATCCATCAATATTCCAATCCACTTTCCCATATCATATCCCATCCGACGTAGTGTAATTGATCACCCTTACGCTCATCTATACTCCCTCTACACCTTGATACTCACTCTCTACCCCAGGTTCCATCAAACTCGCATGACCCAATATCAAAATTGCTGATGAGCCTACTAACCAGAAGAAAGTAGATATGGGAGAAGCGATATATAAGAGTGGAAGACCTGTAAACATCATCATGTATAGTTTTATCAGCTGTTCTGCGAAGGGGGATTTAATGTGCTTGGTGGCGATGACTTACCAATGACGAATAAACCGATATATAAGTGTTTTTGAGTTATGGTTTGAGAACCTACTTGAACGGGTTCTGGGGCTGTACATAATTGTCGATCAATATTTGACTTTTTAACGTATCATATCATGTCATATCGAGATAGATGAATAAATGCAAATGACTTGAACTTACCAAACTTGTTGATAGCTGCGAAACCACCTGCCAAAAATGCCAAAGCGATCAACAGCAGTGGGTTGGTTAACCTGATATCGTGAAGTTGAGATGAATTAGCTATGATCACGAGCTCGGCTCGCCTCGTCTTTCATAAGATGAGAGCGACTGCTTGGGATTTGCACTCTTATCAAGTTGGAGAGTAGGAGATGTTGAGGAGTAGTCCGACTTACATTGCATAAGCTGCTAAGATTAAGATTACCAATAGATAATTCCCAGAGAAATGTCGAGTGTTATAGGTTATTCGCTATTGCACACACGAACGAGAAACCGTATTCAGCAAAGATCTGGTCCTTGATTGTACAAGGATGTTGTAGGTGATTGGCCTTGATTGTGATGTACAATGCGAGGTATACTCACAGAAGTAGCTTCGTTCATATTAGCAGGTCTAGATAATTGTCTATGATCAAACTGGTCGATGTAACAACACACCTGTCAGCTTGTCACGAACCATATAAGCAGAGTAGCTGATGTCACCTCGATGTAGAGTGAGGGTCAGTGAGGGTCGATACTCACGAATTCCTGAGGTGGTTTCAGAGTAGACAACTTCGTCTCCTACATCCTCATGGTCATAACATCAGCTCTACCGGTCAGTATCAATGAGATGAACAACTCACTCTGAAGTGACGAGCTACTTCTCCTACTCTTGCTAATTGCTCCATCTTTGCTTGGTTTCACTTGACTCTGGTACTGATTGAGTAGTGTAGGGCTTGGATGTATCTGGGTGTGAGTGGATGTATCACGGTGGATGATGATGAGAATGCATGTCGAAGAGAGGAATGCTATGCTATGCTCTATATATGGCTATATCTGTGACGAAGATCTGCGGCCCCGCAGCTTATGAATTCGATAATTGCCTATTCGGGTAGTTTACCCAGTATATCATATCAGCATCTCAACGCGTAAAGTCAATCACTGGTCGGCAAAAGTGAAAACATCTATCTATACGACTCTACATTCTTCATAAACCCCTTTCAGCACAAGATGATCCGCTCCAATCCCACTGCCATCCCCATCCGAGCGAACGATATCAAGCTTCTCCAAGCTGAAATCGATAAGCGCAAAGCAGCGAGGGAAGCGGCCCAATCTCGAGCTCAGTCCGAGACGAACGAAGTAGAAGGGAATAGAGGAAAACAGAAAAAGGGAGATGAGGTGTTTGGTCTAGGTGAAGAGAGGAAAGATAGACAGGGGAGGAGTGTTGCTGAGAGGATAGGTCTTTGATCGAAAGGATACGAAACTCGTAGGTTAGTTCATTGATGTGGATGATGGGGACAAATGAAGTGGGTTGATCGATGGTTACAGGATCCGAAATCCCGAACAAAGACAATGATGAAGCTTGAACGATATTTACGACTTTGTACCGATCATCATCATAATCATAATGAAAGTTCGACACGATACCCACATAACGATCTTATCTGTGTAGATATAGACTACATGCGCGACGAATGCAAGCAATCGACATTATCAGTATCACCCAGATACCGGTAGCAATCACATCTTATGGGACAATACACTACGATATACAACGATATGATTTCAACCTATTCGACTAATACCCCCTCCGTAACCTCTCAATCTCCTTCCTCTGCCTCTCCATAACCTCTTTATTCTCCTCCAACTCCTTCCAAAGCGGCTTAGTCGCTTGTCGAATTTCGTTCTATCGAAGTGATATACAAATCATACCATCAGTCTGAAATTACCAGAAACAACATGTATATTATATTCGTTTTTGAGATATCATATAGAAGCCTCTCTGGTAAGGGGCAAAAATTATTGAACGATGAATCAAATTTACTCACCCTTAACCCCCTGCTCATCCTTAACATGTCCAACTTCAATTCCCTCAACTCCCTCCTTAGCTCTTCGATCACCTCGTTATCCGTCAATATCACTTCTCTCTCTTTTACGCTTTCTCGAGGAGGCTGCAATGCCCAATGTAGGTGTATACTGGGCTCATGATCATACCCCTCTATGTGCTCTAGCTGTGAGATGATACGAGTAGATCTCGCGGATTGCTTTTCACCAGATTCACTCTGAACAGTTTCTTCATCTTCCTCTATGATCATGGGTGTAGCACTCCCTATCCTAGAGCTCGTCTGATTCTCATTCCGCAATCTATGCACAATGGGATTCACAGGTAAAGGTATAGGTCCACTAGTAGACCGGGCAGTAGATCTCGGTTGTCTAGGTTGCTTAGAAGCCGTAGATACAGGCGCGGAGACGATTCTCTCTGTTCTTGTCGCCGTCTGAGCTTTCACGTTGTCCTCTTGCAGTACAGTAGTATTCTCTCGAATGGAACCTTTCCCTTTAAGTACAGATTCTGGAGGAGGGGTCGGCACGTTGCCTGTCTGTCTTTCACCCAGAGGTGTGCGTGCGCGAGAAGGATGAGATGATGTCGACGATGGTAGGAGGGAAGGTCTGGACGACCGGGCCTAAGGGTAAGTTATACATCGTTAGTCGCATTTATTGAGGGGGATTCGCAGAGCCACCTCACAATATTTGGTAAGAGTTGGATAGAAGTGATTGGCTCCGAAGACGATATAGGTACTGGAGGCTTAGAAAAGGCTCGCAGGTCTTTTATCAACAGTGATCCTACATTGAAAAGTCAGTAAGTCGAAGCCGGAATCGAAGAGGAAGGAGTATTTCATATACCTTTTCTAGTCCTTCCAGCCAATGTCGTTCCATCTATGAACATCAAACCTTCCAACTCTTCTCCAAACTGCATGATTTTCGGAGCACTGAACAATTTTATGAGCTCTCATGCCCGTGGGGATTTCTGCATTGCTAACTCACCTACTACCATTTATACCTATCACTGCCACTTCTCCTTGTGGTCTCAAAACAGCGCACAGTCCCCCTTTCTGACTTCCATCGGTAGACTCGTTGACCGGTGAGAAGGTAATGTCTAATACTGGACCTTTGACTGGAAGCTCTCGGATGTCGGTGGAGAATGGCGATGATGTAAGAGTGATACGGAGAAGGGATGACGATGTGGGAAGCAGGAGGGTCGAACGGTGGTTAGGGCAGAAGGTTAGAAGTGGTGAGATAGGCTGGAAGGTGGTTGGACAATTAGCTTCTGTATCCGGGTTCCATAGCATCAATATCATCCAAGATAAAGAGGTATATAAAGCCTGTTGATCATCCACTAGTACTTTCTTGAATATACCACTTCGAAGAGAGTATTTCACTCACCCCATCGACTCTCTCTCCAAGGGGTACTACGATTTTTTGTCCTGTTGATAAGTCAAATACCACTAGTTCCCCTTGATCTGATCCAGCCGCTACTAACGTCGAAGTTAAATCACCGACCAAAGCCGTAACCTCACCATTAGACGTCTGATCGAACAGGGGGATATCATCAGCTTTGCCCGTAATCTAAGGTAAGATTCTGTCAGCTGACTCACTCGTAAAGTATCTATACAATCCCATTTCGTCCCATTCTTCTGCATCACCCTCAGCTCATCTTTATCCTTCAGGTTTACCATAAGCTTCTTCTCATTCAAAGCCAATACCTTGTGAATCTTCTCATTGGGGAATGATAGCTCCGAGATCCTCTTGCCTTTGTTATCGTATTCCCATACTACATGTGTCGAACTCGAGTATAGATATATATGACCTGAAGGGGACGTCGTCACCTGTGGAGTGGCCTTGGGAGGGTACCTAGAAGGTAGTGCGAGCGGTGTAGGGATGGTAGTTGTTGGAAGGGGTCTCGAGAAGGTCGTTAGGGATATTGAATTTGGGTGAGTAAGGAGTAATGTCATTTTGACTGATTTTGTCTATCATGTAGTCTGAGGTGATCTTTCGTCGCTACCAGCGATTCTTGATCTTTCTGTGATCTCTCAATACATAATACCGTTCGAGGTGACTATATATCTGTTATACTGATTGATAGGAATGACTGCTGCTGGCAAGTATATTTATGGTTGGTTTGGTGTCAAGGAAAATCGGTCTCGTCATTCAACGTTGTTTTGATTTTGTTTACCTTTTTCCCAAAGGAAGGTTCAACCGGCGGAGGATGCCACCTAACCATAACACGAATTAGAAACAATCGTAGTACCACCTTACCTATGTATTTGATTCCGCTAATGAGATGTTGTAATTGATCGTTAAGGATCGGGTATCGGTCCTGTCGGTTGTTCCACGTCATGCTACTGCGAGATCACCATCCACTACGAACTACGAACAGACGTGAATGGTGAATGGTGAATGGGTGAATGGGATGGGATATTACTTCACTTGCTATATCACAAATACCAAGCTCAAAGTCCTCAACAAAACACAGCTGGCATCACCTCACCTTCATCAGCCAGCTGTCTCGACACCATGGCACCCAAAGCCAAATCACCATCTGGGACACCACTCAAGACCACCCCTCTCTCCACTCCCCTACCCAGAAAAGCATCTGCGGATATCCTATCTAAATCATCTTTAGCAGTTGACGATGAACCACTACCGTCTGGAAGGACCACACCCAAAGTCAGGAAACTAGCTTATCCCTTACCAACGCATATCTCACCTACTACCATCAACAACACCGAATCGTTATTGAGGTTCATCATCCTGGCGTTGATATGTGGTGCTGCTATTGGAAGTAGGCTGTTTGCTGTGATTAGGTTTGAAAGTGTTATTCATGAATTGTGAGTATGACTTTCCCTCACTCATGATGTGGTGCTTTCATGTTCAGCAGAAGTATATGATCTTCAGCTGATTTACCTCTCTTTGTCTCGTATTTTAGCGATCCATGGTTCAACTAGTAAGTCTCACTAGGGCTTCCAGCTCTTCTTGTTCAATCCTTTTGACTGACTTCATTCCTCTCAGTCGAGCATCCAAAGTGCTCGTGAACAAGGGATTCTACGTGGGTATCTGTCTGACTTATACTCAATGACCGAGCTCACTGCGAACCCCTCGACAGGAATTCTGGAATTGGTTTGACCCCACAGCATGGTATCCCCTAGGTCGAACTGTCGGTACGACACTGTATCCAGGACTGATGGTCACTGCAGGATTGATTTGGCATTTTTTGAGATTGATCAATATGCCAGTAGATATAAGGAATGTTTGTGTGATGCTCGCTCCTGGTTTTGCAGGATTGACAGCTTGGACTACGTATCTGTGAGCTTCGTCTGGCCTCATCCTTCTTATGTTTATATCGGACTAATTGGTTGCGCTGCATAGATTCACCACTGAGATGTCTACTCCATCTGCCGGTCTCCTCGCCGCCGCTTTCATCGGTATCGCCCCAGGATACATCTCCCGTTCGGTCGCTGGTTCATACGATAATGAAGCGATCGCCATCTTCTTGCTCATGGGCGCATTCTACTCGTGGATTAAAGCTATGAAGACAGGAAGTGCTCTCTGGGGTATGGTGACTGCTCTTTTCTACGGTTGGATGGTAGCTGCCTGGGGTGGTTACGTGTTTATTACCAATAGTGAGTATCACTCATTTCAATTCTACCTCATATGCGCTCACTAATGGCGATTCTCCAATAGTGATTCCCTTACACGCTTTCGTTCTCATCCTCATGGGAAGATTCAACAACCGACTCTACACCGCCTACTCCTCATGGTACGTTATCGGTACGATCTCCTCTATGCAAGTCCCCTTTGTCGAGTTCCTTCCAATTCGAACTTCCGAACACATGGCCGCGTTAGGTGTGTTCGGCTTGCTTCAACTCATCGCCTTTGTCGAGATTGTACGAAGACTTGTCCCCGGTAAACAGTTCCAACTCTTACTCAGAGCTTTCGTCGTCTTGGTTTTCGTGGTCAGTTTCGCCGCGTTGGTAGTCCTGACCTTTTCAGGTTGGATCGCACCATTCGCTGGTCGATTCTACTCTCTTTGGGATACTGGATATGCCAAAGTGCACAGTGGGTTTTTTCAATCGGGCTTTTACGATCGATGATAACAAGATAGCTGACGAGCTTTACTCATTCCTTGTTTAGTGCCTATCATCGCATCCGTCTCCGAACATCAGCCCACCGCTTGGCCATCGTTCTTCTTCGATCTTGAAATGCTCATCTTCTTCTTCCCTGCTGGTGTCTTCTGGTGTTTCAAGGAACTCCGAGACGAGCAAATCTTCATCATCATCTATGCCACTCTCTCCGCCTACTTTGCAGGTGTGATGGTCCGATTGATGCTCGTTATCACTCCCGTTGTCTGTGTGGCAGCTGCCATCGCATTTTCCAAACTCCTTGAAGCGTACATCGACCCTGTCATCCCTGAATCTGAAGAAGAGTTGGAAGAAGCTACCGCACATCAACCCATGTCTAAAGCCAAAGCCAAAAAGATCGCCGCCGCCCAACAGAATAAATCCGAATTCAACTTTACCGGTATACTTGGCGGTAAAGGTGAAAAGGGAGTGTTCGGTCTCGACACCCGATTCGCCGTCGTATCTGTCTTATCGCTATTTTTGTTCCTTTTCGTCTATCATTGTACTTGGGTGACATCTTCAGCATATTCCTCACCTTCCGTTGTACTCGCATCAAGGAACCCCGATGGATCGCAGAATATAATTGATGATTTCCGAGAAGCTTATTATTGGATTCGACAAAATACCGAAAAGGATTCAGTCGTAATGTCATGGTGGGATTACGGATATCAAATTGCAGGAATGGCCGATCGACCCACCCTGGTAGATAACAATACATGGAATAATACTCATATTGCGACAGTTGGAAAAGCAATGTCATCGAATGAAGATGCCGCCTATCCAATTTTAAGGAAACATGATGTAGATTATGTATTGGTGATATTCGGTGGATTGTTGGGATACTCTGGAGATGATATCAACAAGTTCTTATGGATGGTCAGGATCGCCCAGGGAGAATGGCCAGATGAAGTTCAGGAACATAATTATTTCACTCAGAGGGGTGAATATGCTGTCGATGAGAGAGCGTAAGTGTGGTCTTTATTGTGAGATCTCGGATGAATGGTGGATGGAGCTGATGGATATGGGTTTAGTACACCAACTATGAAGAATTCGTTGATGTACAAGATGAGTTATTACAGGTGAGTTTTACTTTCTTCATAATCGTATCCACGTCAAATGGCGTACTAACGTAAAAAAAAAACTTGTATGGACAGATTCCACGAATTATTCGGTGGACACCCAGCTCAAGATAGAGTGAGAGGTCAACAAATCCCTTCGACAGGTATTCAACTTGATACTTTAGGTAAGTCTACCTCCCACCTCTCTCCTTCTGATCCCTTTCAGCGTACAGATTGCTGATTTTGCGTCTACGTTAACAGACGAAGCATTCACATCTGAAAATTGGATTGTGAGGATATATAAAGTCAAGAAAGAAGATCCGATAGGTAGAGAATTGAAAGCTGTATCTTCCTTTGAAGGAGGAAAGAAATTGAAGAAATCGGCTAGTTCAAGTAATGCTGCGTTGGCTAGTGGGGCAGGAGGAGGAAGGAAATCAAGACCTAACATGTGAGAAGACTACGGGTCACAGGCAAAAAGGAGATAGGAGAGGATAGTAAAAGAACAGATAGATGGGATCAATACAGATGAAATTGCATGAATGATTTGCTGGACAATGTACTTTACTTCGTGTTCATCAATACGTGCGATCCGATCTTTCATGCATTTTGTGCTTCTGTGCTCTTGACGAGACAGGTTTTTGCGAATAGCTCCAAACTTCGACGAAACTAAAAGTAATTCACGAGTAACTACAGTACATATCGTATTGATCCTGCTCAAGATCGCTCAAACGTTGAAAGGTGCATCTTTATTCGGCGGGATTGTCAACCACTCGATAGTAGCTTTTTCATACAATTATCATTATATACATCATTGATTCTACAATTCATATCATATACTGTCTATTGATGTAAGTTCTTGAGGTCCGTGTTTGATAACCAATCCCAGAGAAAGAAACGCCTTATCGTGTATCCATCCTGAGTTCCCACCGTTTTCAAAATTCTGTATGGTCACATTTTCATGTTTCCGCCTAATCTAACCTCACATCCTCAATTCATCTAGTAACCCCCTCTCTACCTCTGCCCTACGTAAATTTACATACTCCACAACTAGCTGGTTCTCTAGCTATTATACTAACAGCCGACCCCAGAGTACTAATCGACGTAGCACTCGTACTTGCACTGGCACCGGCCGCCGCAGCACTACTAACAGCAGCAGAGGTAGTAACAGGCTGAGCCACGTCCGCACTCGAGCTTGCACCAGCACTGGAAGAAGCAACGCTTGACGAAGCAGCAGAAGTTGATGACGATGTCGAACTTGAATTTAATGAAGAGATCGTTCCACTCAATTTGGTTAATCTTAAATCACAATTTTCCAACACTGTCGAACTGCATATCGAATCAGGTAGAGATCCACTCAAATCCGTATTGGAAGTTAACGACAGACTGACGATGGATGAAGGTAATGTCGATGGTGAGGTAGTGTACTTGTTATTTTGGAGATAGAGTGTGTTAAGGGAAGATAATTGAGATAAGTTGGGGATGGTACCCGATAATGAGTTATACGATAGATCGCTATAACAATCGAGATCAACAAGCACAAGAATCAGCCAACGGGCACATTTGATCAATTGTCAAGGCGGCCTGAATTTCAACTTACAGATAGGTAATCCCACTAGGTAATTTATCAGTCCTGGCATCTACCAAACTTTGTCCAGTGACTGCCAGAGTCAACAAAGCGGTATTACCAGACAAGTCAGGTAATGTATTTCCCAAATTAGGATTATTGACCAGGACCAGTGTATTCAAATTTCTGGCAGTTGAGAAGGACACTTGGTCGATAGGGCCAGACAAAGCTGTATATTCCAGATCGATAGTTTTGACGTTTTGAGAAGAGAGGATATTGGATGGGAATTTACCGGCTAAGAACAAAACATCATTCATCAGTTCAGGACTCTGCATAAGTCGTGATTGTACTCTGAAAGATTACTCACTGGGTACACTACTATTACCCATTATATGTATAGCCTCCAATGCCCATATATTACTGATCGACTCAGGCAGTTCATCAGGAACATTCGGGTATTGCAGTAACAAACCGGTGATTCTTCCTCTGGGATCACAAGATATACCACTCCACCCTCCACAGGGTGAGGCATCTTTCATCCAATCGGTCAGACCATCTTTCGAAGCCGTTTTTTGGTATATATCCCTGAGAGCACAGAATTGTAGAGCTGATCCTACTCCCGTGACATTACCATTGACGACAGCTTGAGAGAAATCGTTGGTTACAGTCGATAAGATGGGTACACAGTCGGAACATGGATATGATGTTGGAGTGGGTAATACTCTGAATTGATCCAGGCAGCTCGTCAAAGTTTCAGAAGAAGTCGAAGTCGGTACTGCAGCAGATGTAGTAGCAGTCGTAGATGTGTCGGTCGAATTTGATGAAGAAGAGGATGAAGATGATTTGGAATCTTTGCGTAAAAGCGTGGTACAGAGACCGATAATCAAAGCGGCCAGAATAAGAATGGCAATTGCAATACCGTACTATATCAGGCACATCATCAGCTACTTCCACCTAAAGGTCAAGGAAGATTAGCTAACATACCTTCCATACTCTCTGCCTCGTTCTCTGTTTCACCTCTTCCGCATTATTAGCTCTCCAGCTCCCACCCGCTGCATCTCTCTCAGGCATCCTGGCTCTCTGACCATCATAAGCACCGCCTCCCGCCGCCCATTCTCTCGCACCCACCCATCCAGGCGATCTCTTGTAAGTCCCACTATTCTCCCTAACTGGACTAGAAGAAGAAGAGATTGACCAAGTCGAAGTTTGACCGATGTTTTCTCTGGGCTTAGGATACCTCGTGTGATCATCATCTTCATAATCCGGAACGTTCAACCTAACAGGTTTGACATTTCTTCTGAATCTATCCATCTCTTGTTCTTCTCTTTCTTTCATCGCTCTCAATGACCTACCAGCTTCTAATGCATAAGTAGGTTTCAATATCGATTTACCAGGTAACCACTTTGAGTTCCTCGCATTTCTCGCTACTCCACTTATCATATCGCTAGCTTTATACAACAATGTCCGTCTCTTAGCGTATCTTGATGATTCCCCAAGAGACGATGGAGAGGCTGTAGCTGTACGGGGAGGTAGTGGTGA
Source organism: Kwoniella botswanensis (assembly GCF_036426115.1). Taxonomy (NCBI): domain Eukaryota; kingdom Fungi; phylum Basidiomycota; class Tremellomycetes; order Tremellales; family Cryptococcaceae; genus Kwoniella; species Kwoniella botswanensis. The sequence goes on along the minus strand of NC_088599.1, from coordinate 12,888,859 downwards.
TGCTCTGAGATAGGTGGGAGTGAGTAGAACGTTATGTAAGACAGATTCGTAATTTTCTAATCCTTCAACTTCATCTCTGGTTTTCCCTTTAGGGGAAGAGGAAAATAACTCTGATCGGTGAGATACTAAAGAAGGTATAATATCCCTAGGAAGCACTTGACCAGGCTTGAGATCGACTTTACCACCTTTCCAAGATGGGTATCTATGTCCAATTTCTACTTCTGCCACTTCGAAGGGATCCTCTTCTACCACCTTTTTAGTAGGCATAGGTTTAGATTTAGGTTTAGATTGAGCTTTGAGATCTTTCTTGCTCGGTAGTGGTGGAGCATCGTAGAGGATAGGTATTGATACTGGACGTTCAGTCTTCCCGGTTCCTGGGTCAATGACGATGTCGGAATGATTGGGTGGGTACATCATCCTTGTCTTATCCAAGTCCAAAGGTGGTGGTCTTTTTAGTTTTGAGGGAGGTAACGGTGTAGAAGGATCGGGATATTCAGAATGGACTGGCGAGACTGTAGAGGATACGATGGTTGGATGTCGAGATACGTTGTGGCGCTGAGGCATAGGATGAGAGACGTGTAAAGGTGGATGTCGAGAGGGCAGTAAAGAGAGGATTGAGAATCGGGATTTGAACAATGATGAACGAGGTGTTTCTGGTGACATCTTGCGGGGTGTTCTTGAGAACTTCGAGCAGGATTTTAGGTTAGGAGCTCCAGTTGACCTTCAAGGTTACTCCTATGATGGAGTGTTTGTAATTGTTGAGCTGAGTAGCTGAGTGGTCGATGAAATAGTCTATTGATGGTGGCGCAGATATTCGTGCAACACAATCAACTAGATAATATGTAAGAAGGATATAGAGGAAAGAGTAAGAAAGAAGGAAAGAGAGATGCACTCGCTCGTAAGGAGTATATGTATTTGTATATGTACATCCTATGGTATCATGTCGATCTGTAGGTGATTACGAGGTATGACGGTGGTTTACATTGCAAGATGTATATGATGTATCATCAACAATAAACTTGCTCACTTGATGAAACCGGAACCGAAACCACGCTTTAGTCTTGACCTCTGACAGTCTGGAGTTGCCATGATGATCACGCTCTCTTCTTCTGTGATCTGTGGGTGTTCCATATTGATTTTGTCAGACGTACAAAAAGCAACGAGCTGATGGGGTGGATGTGACGAGGGGACAATAAGAAAGAATGCGTAAAGACAAAAAGCGAACGAGATGAAAGCGAATCTATCATGTTCATCTGAAACGTCTTGAGTCTATATTTGCCAGGCACCACCCCCATGCCAAAACGTGGAGGTCCATGCGGACACGTTTCACGCTAGTGTACCTCTGACTAATGTTCTCCCACAACATACGCGTATCATGATGCATACAACAGACAGGTCATCCTCGCTGACCTCTCAACGTCTACCTCTTCACCAGGAAGCTTCATCTGTCATCTGTTGTAAGAAGAAATATATAAGGAAATAATGATGGCGTATAGTGTATCAATGCAGGGTTTATATATAACGAACGAATAATCCAAACGCCCTAAGAAAAAACTAATTATACATAAAAATGATACCGATGGATATTGATCTAAATTATCCAACGATCCTCCTCCAACTTTCTTTGATCAACTCGACGCCTAACCACCTCTTTGCAATTTCCACCCTTGTACTCTCCACAATCTCAGCCAAGAGGCACGGTGGGGGTGCAGAGGAAGTTTGAGATGAGGAAGTAATCTGAATTGGTATTCGATCGATAGGCTGATGAGTCAAGATAGCATCGTACGCTTGACGAAGGACGCTTAAAAGGTGAGAAGGTCCAATCAGAGGTGAAGACGTCGAAGGTAACGGTGTAAGGGTCAGTGAGACGAGATGGATGATTGATAAGCCCAATAAAGGTCTGAATAATGCGAACGAGCTATAGTCAACCATGAGACAGAAATCAGTCGATAATCCCGTTGACAAACTGGGAGATAGAGGAGAAGAGGAACGTTTACTTACTAAGGTAAGGTCCGTCCAATCTCAACCGAGCAGATAGATTGAATCACATTCGTGGCTGCATCTCTACCTCGTTCCATAATCGAATAACCCTCTTTCGAATCTGCCAATTCTTGCCATATCCTCTCATCCGCCAAGAAAGCTGCAGAACAGGCGAATAGTATGACATAATTATGATAGAGTGATAATATTCTGTAATGATGCAGCCAAACCCATCAGCATTATCGAGCATATCTCGATCGAATTCATCGGGACATACGGATCAGTGCTAACTGCCCAAGTCCTTGACCATATATCTATCCTACCCGAAAGCTTCCTCCAAGGGTCCATGGCTCGCTTCTTCCTGTCTTCCAGTATGATCTCTTCTGTGGGATTTTCAGAAGGTAGAGGTGCAGTTCGCGCGGTATTCTGAAGTTGCTGCACTGTACATACAAATCATTGTTAGCCATACACCTCTTTGACAATGACGGACATGAATCATTCCACTCACGTTCAGCTAATAGTTCAGAGTATTCTAACCAAGCTAATAGCTTTGAATCCCTATCTCTCACTGCCAAATCACTCGCAGGAGACACTGATAGCTTTTCCCTCCATGCTACAGCTAATGGATCTCGAGTTACAGGCGGTAACAAGTTGGGTATATGACATCTGTAAAGGATCAATCAGCGAATCAATCTCTGGAACAATTTGTTGAACGTTCAAGAAGATGAACATACAGGTGATCCATAATAACCAGATAAATCCATTCTCGCCAATCATCGTGTGTCTTCCTCACTGCAAACAACCTATCTAATCCCGCTGATCTAGCTTGTGCAATAGAAATAGCAGAATACGTAGGATCATTGATCCATGTCCTGTAAACAACATCAAACATCAGCTTGAACTATCCCTCGTGATGATAACAGATGTCTCTAAGTCTAACTCCGGAATACGGGTGTACTCACGCCAAGACACCTAAAGATCTAATCTCCTCTCTTGACCAATCACTTCTCTCACCCACCAATCTACCCACCTCAGCCGTAACGTCAACTAACAGACCTTCGCATTCCCTTTTCCTCATTTCATCTCTTTCAATGACCGTCCTCCTTCCAAGTAGGTCAACGACCATACCTGGTAATCCTTCTGAATCCCTTAATCCTACTAACCAAGGTGTCAAAGGCCATGCTCTCGTTCGATAACTTTCCCACGTAGCTTCTAACACAGGTACACTCCTTTTAGGCATTAGATGTCTCTGTAGGGAATTGATCGATAACTGTAAGTTCGAAACAGCTAATGGTAAACTCTGTAAATGCCTCAGGGACGATTCGACATGTCTTAATCTTGAGTCGGTCGATGTCGAGGTATGTGCAGGTGGATGAGGTTGAGACTGAGCTTGGGCCATCATGGAAGAAGTGGGAAAAGGTGGAGGATGAACGACATTGACAGGTGGGTGATATATCGCTTGAGAAGGTGGTGGAGGTGGCGGACCTCCGACGATACTACCAGAAGTACTAGGAGGTGGTGGGGAGTGTCTTGATGGTTGATAAGGTGAGGTGAGAGCCGCCAAGGAAGTAGCAGGAGGAGGAGGCATAGGTTCTCTGGCTTGTCGAAATGCATAAGTTTCCGCTCCGAGCGGGGGAGCACGCGAAGTTATGGGCGGAGCAGGTTGTGGTCCAGCAGGATAGAATCCTAATCCTGGTGAACCGGGTCTACCACTGGACATGTGAAATGGAGGTGGCCGAGAAGGTATGACTGATATTGATTTCGGTCTTGATCGAGGTTCGAAGATACATGGTTGTCCAGATTGTCGACATCCCCTACATGGCACTTGACTCGGTCCATCACATTTCATCCTGCCATCCCCAAAACACCAATCAGCTGAAGACTTTCCATTGAACTAGTCGGATGTATGTGTTCGATACTCACTTCTGCCTCCTGCATCTCGTACAAGCCATCATACTCCTCGGTGCTCTACTATTCACATCTCTAGTGAAGATCACACTCTGAGGTTCCTCCGGATGACCAGGATCTCCAGGCAGTCTGGGTGAAGTGGTGGAAGTGGGTGAACCAGCATCAAAAGATCGTCTTGAATCTGATCTCCAATTTGACTGCCATCCTGAAGGTCCGGGTGCAAACGGTGGGAACCCACCACCACCGCTGCTCCCTGGTGGGTTGGACGGTATCGGTGCGGGTAAGATGGGGTGTGAGGGTGATGCGGTTGGTGGCCTTTGCCGTTGGAGTGATGAGGTCGATCCGGTAGGTGAAGAGGGTGAAGACGTGCGTCTAGCACGTTTGGCAGGTGTCGGGTTCATCTCTAACGCGCACAACAAGGAATTGGGGTTAATCGAACTCGATTTGACCGATGTGAGATGTAATTTCACTTACTAGATTGTTATAACAACGACTTGAAGGTATCTCATCAAGTAAAAGTGGTTCTCTTCCCGATGAATACGAAGTAACTGACACTCCTTCTCTACCAGCCTAACCCTCCCAGGATCTCACTTCTTATACTACTACTACCGAAACCTTTGACAGCTAATCGTCCACTTCCACTTGATCACCAATTTCCTCTCAACAACTCGATTGAGAACGATTTGTCACGATGATGAGGTTTGGTGTAGATATCGATAGGAGAATATCGATGCATTCGATTTCGTTACCACTCCGTATAGTCGATGTAGACTCGTGTGGATGGAAAAAATTCCTAGGTTCTTGTTGTTCGAGATTGAAAAAATAATCTATACTTTCTTGGTCCTTAGCCTCAATTTCCAGTTTTGAAACTTATTGTGTGTATGTGACCCACAAGGTTGATGTGATCCGATCGAGGATGTTGATTGTTGATTGTGTATTGTTCAGCCGTTTGATGACTTCTCCTTTCTGTTCTCTGGGGGATCTTGACAATAATATCTTATTGTTTACTTTCCTGCTCCTCTCCTTTCCGGGATGCTCTTCAAGAAATTGACAAGATGGAAAATCTTTCTTTCTTCCTTCTTTGCGGTGAATCTCACTAGTCGATATACAATCGCAAAGGACCTCTATCCTATCTTATGGTCGAATGGAAATTTTCCAGTGGCAAAAACACCAAACACCTATTGACCTGCAGACGAAATCTGGTGTTCCCTTTTCTTTCCTGTGATTAACCTGAAAGATCTAGAATCTCGTCTGATCTGATGTGATGTTGTGTTATAAGATGAAACACTGATTGATTGAACTATCAATGTCGATGTTGATGTAGTCTGTTGATGTTGTGTTTCGATTAATTACACTCGAAAGGAATCCTTTGTTCTGATGATGAATCCGTGACTGAGTATCGGGAGGAGCGAATAGATTGCTGATCGTTGTAATTGTTGGAGTCGTATGTCAAAATGAGGTATGTATCCTTCTTCATTTCCTCTTACAACTAAATTATATTATATGGATATATGGATTTGGATATAGTTTACAACCTTCATTGGTATCGAGATATGAAGAATATCTGTTCGTAGCTTGGTGAATCATAGGATCGTAGAATCATAGGATCATGAAAAAGTCGTTGATCAAGTCTAGAACGTACAGCGCACAGCGTATAGGTACAGTACTGCTGCTGATGATGATGATGATAGCAGGTACAAGAGGAGATATGTGGAAAGGGAATGAATGAAATGTTTGTTAAAAATGCGGGATGATCGGGTAATCAGTTTGAGGGTTGGACCATCTCCCCTTCTTCGGCTTTCTTCCTCTTCTTCTTGTTTGGCTTTGACTTGGTGTTCGTACAGTAGTACAGTACGGTAACGTACAAAATAAATTCCGAACCCGCTGATTAGCTGATGGTAGATCAGAAGATCGGATCACAGGTATGGTATAAAAACTAAAGGTAAATAAACACCCAATCCAGGATCATAGGATCAAATACCTCGGTACTATCGTAGAGTTACCATAAAGTACCTTATACCTTTTCAACCAATTGTCCTGAACTAGTGTAACGGAATAATAACGACCCCCTCCCATCCTGTACCGGACTGTCTCATAAAACCCCTTAAAAGAGATTCAAGTACATTCCGCTTCAACCCTTACTGCTGCAATACACCTGAAGAGTTCCAGGCCTCTTCTTCTTCTTCTCCGTAAGAGATGAACGGCAAATCCTAAGAATGATTATCTATACTCGGACCCCCCTTTCCTAGAGTCTACTTGCAATGACTGACCGTGCTTGCTGCACGGTTCGTGTTCACTGTTCTCGATCAATATGAGACATCCCATTCCCATTCCTTACCGCCTTGCCTATACTGAGGTTGGAGTTTCCTCCAAGAGGAATGTCGCGAGATACCAGACCAAAAAAGATGGTGGTATATCCCACACTATAACAAAGCTGGGCTGACTGTGCCTTATAGCAGTTAAATTACCATAATACCGGCTCCCTCCCCTTAGCCCTTAGGCACATTACGAGATTGTCAAATTAAGAGTGCAAAAGTACTGAACTGTGCATGACGCTGCTGTGTCTACGTTAAATGTTTTATATCTTGGTGTCTTTCGGTTCTCATCCATTCCATCCGAAGATTCTATCATCATACAGGTTCACTGTACGATATCAGGTCAGATCTCTTCTTGTATATGTGACCTCAGTATGATATACCATAAGTTGGGTGGCAAATACAGTGGATGTGGGCAAGACTATATACTCCAGGTAATTTACAAACTTTATACTACCCGTCGAGACACCACACTCCCATGCTACCCATCTTAGCCTGGCCCCTTACCCGATCCCGATCCGTCCGGGTAAATCGTTCTAAGGTCAGCAAAGCAGCATTACGCGGTATGGTAGATCACTCATGAGGACTCGCCATACAGTATTGCAAGAGGATAACCTCGACCCAAACATCAAGGCGATCATGCAATCCAATGTCCAATATTCAATGCTCGGTTCCGGCAGGAATCACCTCTTACGAAAGAGATTCTGAAGACGGGGAGGCGTTTCATTGCTGCGGGAAAGGGGTAGGGTATGTACTTCGGATGTCTCACTTTCCCTTGCCTTCTTTCTCCTTACAACACAACCGCATACTCCATAGATTGTGAATGATATGGTAGAATCTAACATCGTGCCAAGGTGAGTGATGATCTAATCAAATGCAAGTACAATACATATACGTCATTGGATTATGACCTTGTGGGAAAGCCATGGCGGTCTTACATGCATATTTTTCATTAATGATCATGTACGAAGTCAGTCACCCCCGTCTTCGACAATATTGGAACTTGGACACATGACGAAATGACGTGGTGTCCACCTCGTGGGCGAGTGCTGTACGAATAATATGAATACTGATTGTATCATACATGTCTCATCAACGATGAATTGTTACTGTACATACAATCTTCGTCATGGGATCAACAATGATTGTGGAAGGCCGCAAATTAGGCGCCTATATCGCCTCAATACAGATCAAAATACTTGAAATCTTTCGAAAGTCATACCTCTTGTACCCTTTCTGACTGTATTTCATTCCGATTCACAGATCCTTCAATCCTCATTTCCGACTTATTCCTCATCTCTCGCTCTGCCTTGACCCAATCTAGCCGCACGAGGGTTGACCGCCCTCCCCCTTCTTCTCTCCCTCTCAGGTGGTATATGTGTCTTACGATGCGTATGTCCAAGAGCATCGAATCCTGGGGTTTCAATACCCCAACATTGATCTACAGAACACAGATACACATCAGCACTGGGAGCCTAATCCAGTCGTGGGTCTCGATTCGATGTGATGTGATTCGCCTCAAATCAACTTACCAACGAAAAAAGCGATATCTTTCAATTCTACTTTATCTGATTTACGATGTTTAGCCAATCTCGTCGCTCCTTTCAAGCCTTCGTCTAACAGCCCATCAAGTATATCTCCAATAACCTACCAGAGCAGAACTATCAGCTTGACCTCAAATTTTACACATTTGTCCCGTTCGTTCCCTTGTACATGGATAGATGGGATATACTCACTTCATCCATACCATACTCCATCTCCATACCAGGATGCAGCTCCCCTATAAACTCCTTACATTTCCTCTTCCTCCTAACATTCTCAGGTTCAGGTGGTGGTGGTGGAGGTTTGAGTGCGAAGGTCTTGAGATCAGGTAAGGCAGATGCGAATGCTGGTACCTCAGAACCGGCTTGTGGATTGGCTATCGCTGATGGTAAGGCTGGATCTGCCACAGCTCCTACGGGGGCTTTTGGTGCTTCGTCGGAGTCTTTGACTGTTGCTGTCTTATCGTCATTGGTTGTTGCAGGTTTCGTATTATCTTCTGTAGATGGAGGATTCTTCGTCTCTTCCTTGGAGGGTGCAGGTGCAGTTGCCGGTGCGGTTTGAGAAGGGTCTGATTTAGAAGTATCTCCCAATGTCGTTGTACTTGGAGGAACGTTTTGTTGCGGAATGGGTTTGGGGTTGGTAGGTGGAGGTACAGCATTTGTCTGTGGTGGAATGGGAGGAGTGAGAAGAGCACTAGGAGCGATTGTAGTAGGTCGTTGGGTTGCTTGACTAGATTGAGATGTTGATGAGCTAGCAGCTGCATTGGCATTGACGTTTGCATTTGCATTTGCATTCGCAGCTGCATTAGCGTTGGTTCTGCTCGTCCAGTATTTAGCGGAAAGGTTGAACGCTGATGTCCTTTGTGGGTCCTACATTACACAATGCATCCACAATCAGTCAAGACCAATTACGATCACGACGAGAACGAAGGCAGACAGAGACTGTGGTGATGAATGAATATACGTACAGCCCTCAACCAGGTAGTCCTCTGTTCCGGAGTCAACTTCATCAACTCTCTCATTGTACTGTATGCTAATATACCATTTGGGACTTTGTTTGGTTGACTCTTGATAGCAGTGGAAGTCCCCGTATTTTGCCCGGCTGCCGCTGGTGCTGTTGTAGATGCTGCCGCCGATGCTGGACTAGGTACAGAAGTGGGATTGGAATTGATTTTTGCCATACCGGCAGAAGTGACTGCTCCTTGGGGTATCTGATTGGGTATTACGTTCGGTGCTACAGGTCTTGCGGAAGGTCCAGAAGTAGATATAGGTTGAAGAGTACTCTGTAGAGCCTGCTGCTGTGATCGTTGGGGCTGGGGTGGAAGTGGAACAGAAGGGATAGCGTTATTTTGTGTCTGTGATTGTGATTGTGGTTGAGGTTGAGTGGTTGGAGGAGTATTCATAGAAGGTTGTGAAATTTGACTCTGGTTTTGATTTTGATTCTGAGCAGCAACGTCTTTAGCTCTTTGGGCCATGGCTTCTTTCAGATGTTGAGTGGTCGTAGCGATCGATGCCGAATACGCTTCTTTACTTATCAGTGGTGGCCTACCGTCGAATGGCATCGTGGGATCTAAAGCTTCTGGTAAGTTGAGTAGAGGATTGGGTCGACCGCTGGCCATGGACGAGGCTATCACTTGTCGGAAGTGGGTGTGCATAAGTTGTCGTAACTACGTCAAACATATCAACGTTAATCCAAGTATGTTTTGACCATGACAGATGGCTTTACGATGGTATTTCAACTCACTTGAACTATCTGAACATCCGTCAATCTGCCCTGGGACTGCATTTCGAACAGGTTAGGTAGGTTGTGCATGATGGTGTTGATAGTCATCAACGATTGGCCCGGGGCAGACGGACGGACTGTACCTCCCGGTGTACTTGGTCCAGCAGGAGCGGAGGGAGGAGGTTGTGACATCTTGAATTATCCCGGATCTGGCTTTCAATCAATTGACACTCCTGTGGCTCCTCCTTCTCTAGCTCTTTTGATGTATTCGATGGTGGAATAAAGGTAATAGATAGGGATTGCGAATGTGAAAGAAGATAGAAAGCAGGATGGATGGATGGATGGATGTTGTTGTTGTGGTATCGTATACCCGGATACTCGATTTATCAGGCTCACTTTACACTTCCTTCTTGTCTGTTCTCGTGAGCTCTCTTCATCCTTCTATACCTCTCTCTCTCTCTCTTCCACAATCTTGACCCAGCACATAAAGGAACCATTGTAGACCGCTGCACGATGGTCTACATCTTCAGAATATAGCACTTGACAAAATGCATTAGATCTAGTCACCGACGAATCCCTTAGTATGTCTCAATATCTACAAAACGCCGTAGTCGAATCATCGCATCAACTGTACTCGTCGCTTCCAGCCCATGGTAAACCCCTAATCCGGAGCAATGGAGTACCCGAATGGACAATACTATCAACCTTCTCTCTTGTGGTACCTCAACCTCAACTTGAACCTCAAACAAGAGTGATACCCATATCTTTAGGAACAGGAGTGAAATGTCTGCCTTATTCCAAACTTTCAGAATATGGTGATACCCTGCATGACTCTCATGCGGAGATCATAGCTCGAAGAGGGTTTCTACGATGGCTCCTATGGCAAGCAAATCTCCAAGCTCAAGTCACGAGGGGAGAGCAGGTGGAAGAAGAATTGTTCGTAGAGATGAGAGAGGAAGAGGAGGATAGGGGTAGATTAAGGTTGAAAGATGGAGTGCAAGTGTGGTTGTATATATCGATGTTACCTGTTCGTACGTTTCTCTTCAATCCGCCTCTGTCGTTCGTTACCTATGCTAATGTACATGGTGTAGTGTGGAGACGCATCGACATATTATACATCGGTACATCAATCAGCTGAAGAAGCTTCTCAATGGAGTGTAACCGATGATGATCATTCTCGTCCGTCCAACATGGGTGTAATACGAGGTAGGAATGGATATACAGCAATATCGACACTACGTACTAAACCTGGAAGACCAGATTCAATACCATCTATCTCAATGTCATGTAGCGATAAGATAGCTTCATGGTCTGTATTGGGTATACAAGGTGGATTATTGGCGAATCTCTTTCGACCGATTTACCTCGATGGGATTATCGTAGGAGGAGTTGAACGTCCCGTCAATACCCATGGAAGGCAAATAGATGCATATGAGTGGGAAGAAAAGATTAAGAGGGAGCTGGAAAGGTCGTTATGGGGAAGGTTGGAATCGATAAAAGGTATGTCTATAATGACACCTTAGCATTAATACCTGAGATATGGGGATCACTAACCGATGTTACGAACATAGATCATCTCACTTCACCACATCAACTTCATCTAGCCTCTATATACCTCACATCATTACCTTTCGAACATTCTAAAATATCGATCATCCATGATCCACACAACGACTCATCGGATCTCGTACCTTCACCCAGTCCATTATCCCTATCTCATCTACCCTTTTTACCCTCAACTCACCCGAAGAAAGGAACCAAACCTGAGATAATAGCCGAAGGCGGTATACTAGGATTTCCATGGAAGAAGGGTGTGTTGATCAAGGATAAAGGGAGATCTAGGATCTGTAAATTGAGTTTACTCATAGAGTACGAAAAGCTGTTATTGAAAGAGAAAGCGAAAACTTTGGATATCACCGTTGATGCGTGAGTGATTACGACCTATCAGAACTTGAGAGCATCCGAACATGTATTAATCTTCTTTACTGTGTTATAGGAACGATGGAACTTATTACGGATATAAACACCTGACAGTCTTCGGACGAGATTATCAACATATCAAGATAATCTTACGCGGGATACCTGGTCAAAGTCAATCTGTAAAAGGATTAGAAAAGTTCGAAGAGATCTCGTCTACTGGCGTACCTAATTCACCGAAGATCAAAGAAGAACCACCTTTCAGAGGATGGTTAGTTTCTGGAAAGCAGTTTGAATCTTTCACCTCTAGTGGTCATATTCATAGATAGCATAAAGACGGAATAGAATGTTGTATGTACAATGTTATAGGAATGCACAAACAGTATGTAGTACATCACTCTTCGTATGCATCTCAGCGGAATTTGCGTACATGCATACCTGTCTAACATTTAGCTGTCCGTTCACGAACAAAGACCATGCAAAAACAAACGAGAAGTTGAATATCTCAAAAAATTGCCTTCTACCCGAATCGAACGAGTGACCCTGTCATGGCAATCCTAAAAGAAACCACTAGTGACAAATTCTAAACCACTGAACTAAGAAGGCGAATTGAATTCTCATATTTTGACACGAATAATTAGCATGTTGACCATGATTGCGCATTTGATGCTGCCTCTTTTGTTCAACAAGCCCTCTATACTGGTTCCGCACAAGCCCATATTGAGGACTGGACAAGACAAACATATCTTGAAGCGGGTAGGAAGTTCTTAAAGGATGAGATCCTCCATCTATGTCTGGTGCTCTTATATTCGACCTGAATCTATGACTTCTTCATTCATCAGCATGAAGGTCGGATTCCTTCCTGTCACAGTCATGATGGTCGATATGGATCGTTTGTATGCATGGTAGTGTCGAAATCAGAACAGATGCGATTCCGATAAGACCTCTGAAATCAGAGTGGGTGCCACAAGCGAGAATGAACAAGTGACAAGTGACAAGTGACATCCCACTGCAAGACGCGACGCGAGAAGAGAAATGTTTGAACATGACCTTGAATTCGTGCCATACTACAGTATTTCTTCAATCTATTCGTAAACCATCTATCTATCAGTTCAACTTAGCAATAACATCCTGTATCTCATCCTGATACAATGCAAGTAGAGTACGAGTCTTCACCTGCCGGACCAGCGCCCGACGAAAGTATGATAGAAGAAGGCGAATCTTTCAGACCAGGTGAACCTGACCCGAATAATCAGGATGAAGAAGAAGAAGCGGGAGTGGTAGAGAAGGAGAAACCAGTTGCAAAGAAGATAACCAAGCAAAGACAATCATTAGCTGAGAAACAACTCGGAACGACGATCTTCCCTATATCGAGGGTGAAGAAGATCATCAAGGCTGATAAGGAATTGGATAATATGTCGAGTGAAGCGGTCTTCATGATTTCAGTAGCTACTGTGAGTCCGTTCATGAATCAATCACTGTCTCTGAAGCGAGTGTCCACCTGGAGCAGTGATATTGCAGAGGCTGACCGCGAGACTATATCGGTGTATCTCGCTAGGAATACTTCATCAAGCACTTTATGGAGGAAGGATACACCAAAGCTAGACTTGAGAAACGTAAAACAGTGAATTACAAAGACATGGGTGAGCCAAAACATACCCATTGACAAGCAAACAAAGTATCAAGAGGTGTGCTGATCTTTTCTGAATGTTATTACAGCCGCGGTAGTAGCCAGATCAGAAGAGTTTGATTTCCTGAAAGGTGAGTACTGCCTTCTTCGATCATATACCAAAACTGTATAACCCTCTATCCTGCACTCCCAATCTAAGATGACAACCTAATAAACGTATCGAATAATTAACATTATTGAGCCTCTGAAAACAGAGGCAAGGATACATAATCTTCTCCCTGAATCACTTCTTCTCGACCGCTTTTCCTTATCTGAACTGTGTGCAGGGAAAGCTCATACTGATTTCGCTATTGGCTTGGAACTATAGATGTTATACCTCAGCCTATTAATCTATCAGAAGCTTTGGAGAGGAGGAAGCAGAAACGTGAGTTAGACTATGGTTCTCGCTATGCAGTATAGCATCAGCTGATATAATCCCTTCTATATTATTGCTATATCATACCTCAGTGGCCAACGACGAGAACCCGGGTCTGCACGATACCACTCAACCCGATACCACCTTGAACGAAGATGATCTACCTCCGCTAGCAATATCTACCAACCCTTTGTTCCCCAATGCAATAATGAAGAAACCACCCAATACTCACGCAAAGACCGCCATGCCCAAACCTCTACCACCACCTGAAAGTGAGAATGACAATGACAATGGTGAAGAAGAAATTGCAGTAGTGCAGGCTCCGGCTCAATCGAAACCTTCTTCTTCAAGGAAAAGTCTGGGTTCGAAAGAGAAAGAGAAAGAACCTAAAGAAGCACAAACTCCAAACCAGACCAAGGTTTTCACGGGGAAGAATGCGCCTGTAAGTCATTGACCCTGTATAGCCAACCACCTTGAGAGGAAGAATAGCTTATTGATCTGGATTTGCGCTTTCTTGATAGAGTACACCACACGGCTTGACGACTCGAGGAGCAGCGAGAAGGTCATTGGCAGGCACAGACGTGGATATGAGTCCTGTAAATCAGCTGAGAACTGAGATCGCCGCAGACACGGACGAAGTCGTGACTGAACCCATAAGTCAAGTGGAGGACGAAGACGAAAGGATGGATTAATGCGAATGTACTTCTGAGCGCTTACTTGTATCATAATGATTTGATGGACATGCAGTTTCATCGTAATGCCGACTGCTTCGCCAGACAGATTTAGTCGGGATGATCGATGATAGGGCAAAAACCGAGCAGCATCTATATTAGCAGGCAAGATCACCGGAGGGCAAATAGAGAAGCCAATTCATGGATTTTACTCTCCGCAGTTGGATCACTCATCTATTCATCGTTGATCACTTGTTTCTGATAATATTCCTAAAGCACGTAGGCGACCTAATCAAGGTCAGTCTTTCTAATCAATGTCCTTCCCGATTTTTGCCACTTAGAATGTCGACTCGCAATTAATTACGCCAAGGTGATTCGCTGAAAGAAATCACTTCTCCTCCTCGATAAACTAGGAAACTTTCCAGTACGGGGGCTTCACTTCAAGTTCGATTCACCTTCTTCTGGTACTCCGAGAAGAGCTCTGTAGCCCTTGTGGTATCTGTGTACAGCTCTTCTCCTGATCAAGCCACTGCGTCAGCAGTTCCTTATCAGTGATTAATCGTCGACATCGCTCAACAGTGCGGTTGAGAATCGTCTGACAGGGGTAGGCGATGGTATTTATCTCAGATAGATGACACTCCTTGATGGCAGCGACATGGTTGTTAGTCCTAATGGCGCTCGTTAGCAGACTGTCAAGGCTAATCAGTTCGATTTGCATATTCCAAATTTAGTTAGTTTTACATCGGAACTGACAGTGTAACCTCGTAACTCACAATTCTCTTTCATTAGCCTCCGATATCACATCTTCGGATTTTGCACGAGACCGCTCCATACACGCTTTAGTAGTCCATCAGGTACGTGCCTCGTGATGATCCGCCACCCATTCGTTCCAGTCCTCCCATTCTTCTCAAGTAACGCGATCTGCGTTGATAGGAGGGCAGCTCAAGGAGAGGGTGTCTCTCTGGTAAACATGTCGATGATGGCGAGAGTGATTCAGTCGAACTGCAGTGATCAAAGAAAAAATAACAAGATCGTAATTGCTACTTTACGGGAAAGCGAAAGGCTTCGAGAAGTCGACCAATGTGCAATTATATATTACCGAAAGCCAATGGGTGATCCTGTACAGCAAGAAGACGTCTTATGTCATGTTAGGATCGCCTATGGAGCAAGCCGTTGAGAGCTCAAGAGACCTTCTCGAAAACAAAGGGCGGCAACATGTATTCAAATTGCCAGAAGACCACCATCTTCGCATTGTACTGTATGTAGTTCACCTCATGGGCGTACCCAACTTCATAGTCTACACCATCTCCTATACTATTGGAGTCACTGTGTATCTTTCAGGATCGATTGATGAACGTTTAATCTTATTGAGAATGAGGGATCACATCTGATTTTAGCGTACATACACAGATTACATCGATGGGTATTGTACCCATGATCCGGTCGCAAACACCACTGGCTATGATCCTCTCATCCTTCTAATGCGGTTTTTTGACTCTCCCAGAATGCTGTCCATCGCTTCATATCATCATCTTGAGGTAGATTATCGACAGCGATAGATCTGTTGATCCCAAATGCAAATTGCTCTTCTGTCGACAGATCACTGATCGTACCGCCAGATATTTTCCGCAAAAAGAAGTGATTCTGGCAGATAGCCGAAGCCAAGGTGTCCAGTTCTCTGCAAATAATACAGTCAGCGGGATACATGAGTTCAGAAGAATGACATGAGGGGCGATGCAAGTAGTATGGTGACCTATGCCAATCCCAGACACTCACGCTTTTTGTGATGGATTGATTTGAGGACCTTCTCCACTTTGATAAGTTGTGTAGGCAGACGGGAATTTAGGTAAATTGTTGGGAGATGCAATCTCGTCAAGCACACTAGGTTCAGCCTTGGACTGAGAACCTACGATGGGTCCACCTAAAGTCAATGATCTTCTGCTCTGAGATAAGAATTCGATCCCATCATCTCCCTCTCCTTCTCCTTGATTTGGGTCTGGGACAGGAAGCGTATCGGGACCGAGCTTTTGGAAATCATCAGCTTGCCCAGAAGGCCAAGTGATACTTTTGTTCAAGATTGGCTCGTCACCTTGGGTAGACGACGGTCGTGTTTGAGTACTGGGAGAGATAAGGGGTTGTTGACTTTCCAATTCTAAGCTTTCGTCCTCAGACTCCCATAGCGGTACGTCTTGGAAAGACATTTCAGGAATCTGCAAGGGCAATCGATCACGACTTGACATGGCATATAAAATTTGGTGGAATATGTTTATGTGCTGATAGCCACTAGACGTAGGACTCGGCAGAGTGGCAAAGGGCTCAGTATTTATACCTTCGAGTAAGGGGCACTCGTAGACGATGGAAAATTCAAGAAGGCCGAAAAAACGGGTGACCAGGAAGTTTTGAGATCAGTATTTCGTATGCGTCAGCCTTCTTTCCGTCAACCTCCTGCCTTCAAGGAGTATTACCCTCCCGTCACCCAAGACAAAAGAGCAGTAGGAGGTCCGGCCTTCTGATGGCGTTCGCTACTGTAAACAAGATAGCCTCACAGGGTCTAGAACATCAGCTCAGCACATGGCAGGTCTCATTTCTCGAGATAGTGTCGTAAGCGAAGCATCGTCAAAGGACCTCAGCTGAGCTTTGAACAAGCGGGATTTCCTTGGAGATAACCTGAAGTCATCTCCTTCTGTGGATGCCTTCTACGAGTCTGGTGAGATGTTTCAAGGTGTGCAGCGCCGGAAGATCAGTCCCAATCAGAACAACAGGAGCTTACCTTACGTTCTCTCCATACGCTATTGGGATATATTGTATGATCAGTCAGTCTGTTTTCGAGGGGCTACGATAAATTTGCTAAGCAAATTTTGAGAGAGATCAGTAGGGTGTCGTCAGAAGAGAGATACTTCAAAATCGTTTACATCTCTATTAACAACAGTTTCCTATCCGTTATATAACTATATGATCTATGGTGATTTTACGTATGAGTTCGTAGTATCCGTTATCAAATCCGTTCCAGTAAAGCAAGATTTCGAAACGGAGAGGGATTTCGAGACTATCGTCAGTGTTTACAGGTCGGTAAGTATATCTGACAGATCAGGAGCAGTATCACGATCAAACTCACTATTTGTATCTATATCATTGACCAGACACCCAATATAGAAGCCAACAAACCACCAAATAATGCTGGTATACTTCCGCTCGTGACTTTGTTAGCCGAACTACTGCTTCCGAGGGGATCATCATTACCGCTAGTCGAACCTCTCCTTCCAAGACTATCCCACTCTTTGTAAGCCGCATAGGCCATAACTACGAAACTTTGACCTTCAGGTGAGACTGTACCCTGTTTGGAGAAATCATATGGGTTGACCACCTGAGTGAGATACCCTGTCGAGTTGACATATGATGATACCGCTGCTAAGAGTTTAAGGGAGTCGGGAACGTAGGTATCCGTTATGTTCAGTGTGGATAATCGACTGATATGATTCATCAGCACAACGGTCTCACATTCCTGTTGCTGCCATTAGAGCACTACCTGAAGTGTCTTTAAACGATGTATTGTCGTTTATGTAGTTGTGCAATAATCCATCACTGGTCTATCGTGGTACGAAACTCGGGCATCAGCACCTCGGAACTTCTGATGCCGCCTTCGAAAGAAATGGACTCACAATGTACCCTTGCGAAGCATCGAGAATCTCCGTTACCCAATTCTTCAAGTCATCCATCTGACTCGACATGTCACTTGCATAACTCGAAGCTTTGATTGTAGCCCATACCCTCAACATACCAGTCGCGGCCCAAGCATTACCAGTCGCCCAAAGACCGGAATCATGGGTACCAGTCCCTAGCAGGATGTGTGCCCATAATCCACTGTCCTGTCTGAGAGTGTCACGATAGAGGGAACATTGTCGATAAGCTTCTTGGAGAAGAGTCTGATTATTGTGCAGAACAGCGTAGTATGCTTAACACGTAACATCAGGTGATTGACGAGCTATGCGTTTCAGAGAAATGCTCACCAAAGAAAGGAGGGACCATAAACACGTTATCCGACCATAGTTGAGCTTGATCTTCTCTATGAGAGATTGCTCCCGATGATGTCTAGGTAGTCATACAGCAATTACTCAGCTCTGTCGTATCAGATTGGGAGATGTAAGGATTTGTAGATATACTCACTCTAGGTACATTGTACAGCAGATGGTTCAATTGTGACGTAGCTGCATCCCCATATCCTATCCCATTAACTACTTCGTTATCGGTCGATACATTGGCCAGTAAGACCGCTATTCCCAAACTGGGTGGATCGCCCGCCGCACCATCTTCCAGCAAAGAGCTACCACTTAGCGTGGAATTGGATGATGAGGTAGTCGTGTTCGATTTAGGTCGATTGTTCAATGTGGTCTGAGCGATATCGATGATCTCTGAGATTTGTCCGGATTGTAACCCATCTAGGGGCTGGAAAGGTGAACTGGAGGAGTAGACTGAGAGATCAGGATATTTGGATTCTAAGATTGCTATAGATTTCGTTCCATTCTCCCAGCTAAACCCATCTGAGTCAGCTCGGCAATTTTGACGCAGTTGCATGTAACGATCGGTTTCACAAGCAAGGGCAACTCACGAAGCGCTATTGATCTCATTCATAACATTGTATACTTTGTTTAAGAGTGAATCCGTAAAATGAGTGGCCGATACCAATGAGGTTGATGCTGCTAAGAAAGCGACCAAAGGCGTTTTTGATCGCATGTTTGTCGTATAATGAAATGGCACGGACTATCTTAGCGTCCTTTTTTCGGAGGTGAAGTACGACGTTGGTGACGTTGTGTATAGAGATGGTAACAATGCACTAAAGTGAACAGAAAGAAACAAGAGATAACAGAACAACAAACTTATTCACAGAAAAGGAGACAATACCAAGTACAAATGTTACGACGATGAAAGGAGATGATCAAAAGTAACGGTAGTGGTTAGAATGTTCAGTCTTGGTTGTCTTGTCTTGGGATGACGTCTTGGCAAAAATAGGAAATCAAGGGTGGCGTATGTTTTCGTTCTTTGTACTTTGTCTTGTTGATTTATTGAGTTGACCAGGGTCGAAACGCAAAGATGATCGATGTACCTTCTGACAGGCAGATGCCCAAAAATAGCCTCTTTATAGTTGTGGAGTAAGTGGTGGGGATAAAGACATCCTCGAGTCATTGAGAACATGCAATCCTCTACACGCATTGACATACACATCACATACCACGCCAAGAGGGCGCCCAACAGCGAAAGGGGGATCAATCTGTGATAGTCTCGCAGTCGATCCTCACACAAAGTATCCCTTGCGCATCCTTGACATTTTATCATCCCTATCAATGTTTCAAAGTCATCTTGATTTGTGCTAAGATCACCAAGAACATGAGAAGGAAAGTCAAAGGAGGGGCTGGAACGCGTCTCCCCCTCCGTTCGTGCCTTTCCCTAAATTGCAAACGTCATCAACCCATCCAATCCCTTGGTCTTCGGGTCCGAGCGGATTCACGGTCAATCAACCTCCATGCATACTTCTGAACATCATATAACGGCAAAGCATCGTATGCGATCGAGTCTCCATCGCCCCAGCTAGGTCTCAACCTCAGATTGCATCTGCTGTGAAGTCTGTTGACTCACAGTCGGCAGATCAGCCCCGCCAAATCTCGGTTTTGAACTTTGATGCCGCCTTTTTTCGGTTTTCATCATCATAGGTCTCATTTGAGGCCGATTGTTTGGTCCACTGTTCCAATGCGTATAGATCAGTGGCGAAGCTCCGGGTTTGTTGAAGACTCCCGTTGAGAAGAGCTTTTACGTGCTGCATCTTGATGCTGATGCAACCACTTCGGTCGACCGATGCCTTATGAAAATCGTTATAGTCAACAGTAGTTCTTGCGAGAGTGTTGACACTACGTATGGCATGAGAAGCCCGATTTCATTAGTAGATGACTCGACAAAAAAGGGAAATGATCGGTAAGAACACTTACAAAGCGACCTTACCCTTGTGAGTCAGAGTGTCAAACAATGTATCCTCTCGAGGTACAATTGACCCTTGCTCATCCGTCACAGTTGGAGCTGCTTCTTCAAGAGAGAGCATATCGATACAGAGAGTAGCCATATCACCTCCCGCATCCCTATGTTTATTTGTCTCCGCACCTCTGACCCTCATAAGTGAATGAAAGTCGTTGCTGCTCATATTGCCAGAACTGGACTGTCTACGTGATGACCAAGGTGAATATGAAAGCGGTGGGTGCGAAGGATTATGATGGACTGCAACATGAAGACAGCAGTTGGAAAGCTGCTGATTTAAACTTTGTCGCCTAAACTTTGTCGCCTCGCGTTCGCCGCCTTATCTTTTTTGCGCTTCCGTCATCCAACGCTGCACATTTGTTCAGAAGCGAGAGGGAGGAGTCTTCTTTCGCGTCCTTCTTTCGCACCGAAATTCTACAATAGACCTGAAACGTATTCTGATCAGACGTTCTGGACTCTCTCAACTGTGCACAGAAATAAGTGGTTATCCGATCAAGTCGGGCTGGGAAGCCAGACTCTGTGCCACCCCTGTGATGTCTATCTGAAATGATGATTTGTTTCCCCTTTGTCAAGTCTTTTGCTGTGAGCTTCTCTCGGAACCTTATGTTGAACCTATAACACCAACTTCAAAAATCGCAATTTCGTTGTTGCCTTCTTAGTTCAGTGGTTTAGAATTTGTCACTAGTAGTTTCTTTTAGGATTGCCATGACAGGGTCACTCGTTCGATTCGGGTAGAAGGCATTTTTTGTATCTCGTTCGATTGTCTCCTTTCCGTCGGAGACAGAGACTTCTCTTCCATTTTGAAAAAGTGGGTCGTTGTCGGTGAAGTGATTTTTGTCACTCTCGTTCATCTAAAGCATCATTCCATCTCGTCACAACATCGCCGTGAGCTGTATACACATATATTAGTTGAAATTAGAAGTAGAACAATTGTCGACATGGCCAGATTGAAAGCAGCACTAGCGAACCAACAGCATTCAGCAGCCAAAGCAGCCGCTAAGAAACGATCTCTGCAATTTGAAGAAAATAAAAAACAAAGTATAAAAGCTTCTCTATCCGGGTCTAAAAAAGGGTTGAAGAAGAAAACAAAGCTGGATCTGAAAGATGGACTATCAGAGAGACACTCTACAACTACGGCAATTACTTCTGGCGAATCTTCAAATGCGACATCATCAACATCAACGAGAACAAAGATAAAGTCGAAGACAAATCCGAACCAAAAACCTATTATACCATTCACCAAAGATGATACAATCCTCTTACTGGGTGAAGGCAACTTTTCGTTTTCCTTATCATTACTTTATCCACCACATAACTTAATCGGTAAACA
The DNA here is from genome assembly GCF_036426115.1 of Kwoniella botswanensis. Lineage (NCBI taxonomy): Eukaryota > Fungi > Basidiomycota > Tremellomycetes > Tremellales > Cryptococcaceae > Kwoniella > Kwoniella botswanensis. The sequence goes on along the minus strand of NC_088599.1, from coordinate 12,867,408 downwards.
GATTCTGGCTACTGCGTATGATAGCGAGGAAATCACGTATAAGAAGTATCCGGATGCTGAGGAGATAGTGAAGGAGTTAAGAGGGAAGGGGGTCAAAGTCGAATTTAGTGTGGATGCTATGGCTCTGGAGAAGTCGAAGGTGTTGGGTAAAGGGAGGAGGTGGAGTAAGGTGGTATTTAATTTCCCACATGTTGGTGAGTAAGGTCGCTGCTTCATGTAATTATATATATCATAGGCGATTGAAATCACTGTGATATCGTGTGACACGATAACGGAGGGAATCTCGGGACAGTTCAACTGGTGCTATTTTTGATGTGTGCTGATTATCTCCAATATACCTTATAGGCGCAGGAATCACAGACCAAGATCGTAACATCCTCACTAACCAGCACATGCTTCTCAAATTCCTCAGGTCTGTCGAACCATTCTTGACTGACGGTCCATCTATTTTCAATACAGACGCTAAGAAGAGTAAAAACAAAGGCAAGGGGAAATCAAATTCAGATACAGATGATGAAATCGAAATCGACGGAGAAGAAGAAGAATCACCATATATTATTGATGACGATGATGAAAATGGTTTATCATCTATACCTTTACCTACCTCTTCTTCAGCGAACGAAATGAAGATCCCCTCCAAACAAGGCTCGATCTTGATTACCCTTCTCACCTGTCCACCATACACCCTATGGTCTCTACCTAAACTAGCTACCAAACCGCCCACTCTCACACCCGGAACGAAGCTCATCCAACCGCGTTATGAACTTGTAAGATCTTTTGAATTCCATCCTGATCTATATAGCAGGTACGAGCATAGGCGGACAATAGGCTGGAAAGAGGGGTTATCAAAGGGTGGGAACGCGGAGATAACGGATAGGAAAGGTAAAGCGAGGACTTGGGAGTTTGTAAGGAGGGAAAAGAAAGAGGATGATGAGTAAAGTAGAACGATGGTTTTCAAGTAAAATTCGGTGGAATGGATCCACTAAGATTGATTGTAGGAGTTTTCTATTATGTTGTACTCATATATTTACTATCGATCTATTTGGAACGCAATGCGCCTCAATCGATTGTTTCTGCAACAAGATATATCTCATCACTTATATATATATATGTATGTATGTACACAATCTGATTGAAAGATAGAACTGAGATATCACTGAGAACATCCAGGACATGTGTGTAAAGTATCGTGGATATACAAATCGCAATCCGCACAAAAATCCTTCTTACACTTAGCGCACCTATGAATCAAGAAACACTGTAATCAGAATACGTGTATCTCTTTCGCGCAATGCGTATGGAAAAAGCATCTCGAGAGGATCAATATCAGGATGGATCGACTCACCTGTACCTTCCAGTAGGGCTAACACCATCTTCTACCTGAGCTACACCTTCTTCAATCGTCGCAACCTAATCGAATATCAGTTCCCGAATATCCTTTCTCGGTTCTGATTGCTAGATGGAAGTTGAGAAGAATCACTCACATCTGGAAACTCTACATCACATCCAAAGCACGTATATCCATTCCCACTATCCATCAGATCTTCCACTGCTAAAACACCGTAATTTGCGACTGGGAACAAAAACCAAAAACTGCAGATGAAATCTTTCGATAAGCTTGATCCATACGAAATTAGTACGAGACGAATAGATATTCTCAACTTACCTTCTCGCCAGGTGCGGACTTGATACCACCATCAATCCGCAGACCTCACAATCCGTAGGTACATCACATAATTTACTACCACATCTCGGACACAGATATCCCCCCTTCTTCAACAGACCATGACATGAACAAAGCGTCTCTCCTCCAAGCGGTAATTGAATAGGGAAGCCCATGACCATCAAATCTCCTACAGGTGCTTTACCCGCTGCACCTCGCTGTTGACCAGCTGCAGCTCCTGCCAAAGCATTCCTGACCCCAACGGTGATGGGAGGTGCGATGGTAGTAGCTGGAGGAGGGATAGTATCCCACATCAAATCCTTCAGATGATCTTGATCTAATGCTACTCCGAACTTCCCATTGGTTCGCTCAGATATCTGTTTGCAGATCTTAATCTCTCCGGATAAGGATAGAATGTTGGTTCGAATCTTCGAATCGACCATCTCCTGAAGGACGTTGTGAATTGTAATGGGACCGTCGGGATCGGCCGTGGATATGGATGAGAATATGATCAGTGTTTCGAGGGAAGAGGTGGTTGGTAAATGACTATGAAAATGGATGAGTGTAAGGTGATTATTAGGTTTACATATGGTTGGACGTTGGATATACGAGATGAAGACTTACCTCATCCCGCCCTTAGCCATCATTAGGCCATTCTGCAAAGAAGGTTCACCAGAAGGTTCCAACTTTCTCTTATCCGATAAGACACTCAATATCTCTTGTGGGTTGCCTATCACGAGACGTTAGTATCAAGCTACTGATAGTCATTTGCAAAGATATCCGACTCACCTCCCATAGGTACCAATACTTCCGACAACCTATCTCTCATGATGATGATACCTATCTGACCTAATGGATTCTGATCAAACCATTCTACGACATATGATCTTAGATATCCTAATATCACCTCGAATCTGCGCTTTATCAGCATTTCCATGACCTGACTTGACATTTCAGAGCTGTTAGTCACCTTGTAGGTCTAAAATCCTTATCCATCATCGATTCAGACAAATCAAGTATTATAAACATATGTCTGATAATCGATCTCCTTAAGGGCGTATCTGCCATCAATGCTCTATCACATGACATTATCAGCTAATTCACCTTCTTGGCAGGATATGATATTTCCAGATGGTATAAGAAGACTTGAGCCAGTTTACCCACCTTTTCCGCCTTCCTCTAGCTAGCAGACTTTCCACAGCAGATTCCAATGACCCCTTCTCATCTTCTTGTACTATATCCCACGATTTCTTGTATTCCGCTTCCCAGGCGTGTCTTCCAGGCTATATTGACGAGTATCACACAATGTCAGTAAGAAATTTGCCAACATACTTTTATAGGAAGAATCGCGGTAGCCTCATCACATACAGTCATCCTTCGCAAAGCAAGATAGGCAAGACAATACAACTCACATCTTTCCCCTTTGCACCACCTTTGCTTCCTGCCATACCGCCCTTCTTGGTTCTACTCGATGGTCCAGGCAAGTCATCATCGTCAATGAAATCGTCGTCCGCTTCGTCCTCTGCTCCAGGTGCGTAATTGAGATCTAACGGCATTGGCGATCACGGATACGGATCAGGGTAGGTGAATAGGTTGTGATGCCAATAGATTAGCTTGACCGAGACACTTGCGAAGAGATCTGGGAAGTGAATTCAATTGGAACGGTGATACAAGAGAGATGACCACTGGAGCTTTGGTCAGAGGTTGAATTTGATGGACAATTGTACTTCATCGGAAGATAGGGCTAGCTCGGTGATCGAGGTGGATGATGTGAGAGCGGAGATGGCCGCCGTTATCCATTCCTATGTATTTGATCCAGTAACCGGTTCCTGAAAATGTATAGCATGCTACATATCATACTACATGCTGCTTACCCTCGAAATTACGACCGCCCACCACCATACGCTACACTATCTCATCATAGGCTTACATACTGCCTATTCTCCAAAACTTCACCCAGGTGGTGATCCCGTCTTCTCAACTGCAGAGTCAGTAGACGAATCTTCCAAGACTGAAGGAAAAGCGGCTGTGAGTCCCCCTCCCATCGCTTCATCATCTATATCTGTCTTTTCAGACACAACGCATTCCGGCTGTTCCCCTCCTTCCCTTTAGCTTGTACCTTTCCACTGCGGACTCTCACATCTTTTTCTCTCTTTTCTTGCGAATCTCTGCGATTGCACCTCATGCTACCTTCTACACCCCAGAAGCAGAAGGACTGATTGTAGCTTGTCTAGAAGCTCAAGTACACCTCGAACGACCTTAAAAAGCTAGGCAGGACCTCGAAAAGAAAGGCCAAGAGAAACGAAAAATCTACAAGTAAGAGCAAAATTAACAAAAATGAACGGATCTTAGTCTTTGGTACGGCCAACAAAGCTTTGGTTTGGATCCTACAACAAGTGAGTGGGAGAGTATCACAGCGCTTCTATGCTCTATGCATATACTGCTTCATGGTGGATCATCTCCCATGTATCCCGATACTATGACTGTTCAGGTCCCATGTTCATGTCACATACGGGATGAAGCTGATGACCACTTGATTCATAGAAAAGTAAAGCGGATATCGCATATCTCGCTTGGCTAACCCTCATCCAGCGCTATAATTCCCGACTTCGCTCTTCACCTTCGCTGATTTTGTTATCCATCGTTCATCTATCTTTCTTCCCCTTCAGCCCTTGTCCTGATACGGGGCACACCCGCAAGCCCTCTTCATGAATACAATCATGTCAACCACCTCATCCTCCGGCCCATCATCATCGTCACTCCACCATCACCACCACCATCAACAGCAACAAAATACGAACACGAAAGATCGGAAACGTTCAGCCCACTGGACTGACTCTGATACCGAAACCCTGGTAAATCTGTTATTGAGGTATAAGGACTCAGGTAGAACGGCGGATAATGGATTCAAGCCTGAGATATGGGAAGAAGCTTCGATATTGTTAGAAGGGAATACATATATGGGTGGTCCGAAGACTCCGGATGCCTGTAAGAGTCGGTGGCAGCGGGTGAGTGTGGTTCTTCGAAAATCCCAGGTCGGGAATGGCGAATCTCTTTGTGTGGGGGCCGTAGAGAAATCCTATTCCTTTTGTCATCTCAAGGGAGCTGCCGTAATCATTTACTGATATTGCAGAAAGACAATGTCTGCGACTGATAATGTGCGCAAGAAAAGCTGATCACGAGTTCTGTGAATGGTAGCTGCAACGCGACTACAAAGCTGCCAAGGATATGGAAGCCATGCCCGGTTTCAGCTGGGATAGGACCACTAATAGGTTGTCTGCTTCGGCTGAATGTTGGATAAATGCTGAAAAGGTATGTTCTGTCTGTTCGACGCCGACGAGGAAAACTCTGTGTCCTCCATCTCACCATCTACATCGCTGTTCAACGACTAACATCAGATTTTTTGATAGCAACTCGACGCTTACAAATATCGTAAAATCCATTTACCGACCTTTGATTCCATTGCTATACTATGTACCAACGATTCAACGCGAACTAGACCAAGAGCTCCGAAAGGAAGATCAAGTTTAGGTTCAATCTCAAATGCCAGTAGCATGTTATCGCTAAGTACGACATCTACTTCCAACAACCAGAACGGCAACGCGAACGGAAATGGGTATCAGCATCAGAACAGCATACCTGATTCGAATGCCACTGCAGAAGCTATGGCGCAATTGCAAGTCCAGAATGATCAGAATGTTTTCACTTGGTCTACGAGTACTGGGAATGGTGATAACGGGAATGGGGAACAGGATGGTACGGAAGATGGGTTCGAAAATGCTTTTGGAATGTCAGATGGTGTGAGTCTACAAGTTTGCCATGCTTTGCGAAGCTGGGGAGTGGATATATTATATCGAAGAAGCATCTATTGGATTGTGGTATACTGTTTCTCTGTTTCGTCACCATTACTGACTAATGATTGGTGATCGTCTAGTCCCAACCATTCAATCTGGGTCAGAAACGCCCATTACCATTCGATCCCTCTATCTTATCCCCTGCAATAAACACAAATCACGGTCCTGGTCCACCTCAAAACGCTATGCACCATAATTTACCTATACCGCAAGGTAGTCCGCCGAAGAAACCACGTCCATCGCATTCACAAGCTAAATCACATACCTTACCCACTCACTTTGCCCATCAACAAATGACAACGAATCAGCAGATACAGCATCACCTTCCACCTGCACATACTATTCCTCAGCATTTCTACCTACCCCATACCCATACCCACACGCAAAACCATACACCTTCCCAACCTTCCTCTCAGGTTAATTCGCAGTTGAACATGGTATCTGTACCCCACTCACCGGAATTCAGCTCGTCAACTACAACTACAAGTAATCATCAAAACTTATTGGAACCTTCATCGATTATACAGACACCTCCATCTGCATCTTCTACAAGCATAATCAGGCAATTCACACCCATCACCACTTCCGGCTCCTCATCAAATATACAAGGTTTGACTGGAGTCGTAGTAGGAGGAGGGATGGGAATACAGGAAATAACAAATGCAGGATTAACCGAATCTCAAAGATTGACCAAAGCGATTTTATTGCTTCAGAACCAACAGGAAGTTTATGAGTTGAAAGACGATGATTTGATTGAGATCTTCAACGAATTTGAAAACAATATCAATTCTGCTGACACCTATTTGGCAATCTCAAAAGATCATCTAAGGAAAATGTGGTTGATGAAGATACTCAAGAGACGTAACGGTAGTAGTGGCAAGAAGTAGTAGTAGACGAAGAAGAAGATACACGCTCTTCTGTAGGAAGCGAGAGTGGAAGAGAAGAGACAAGAGAAGGAAAATGGTTAAAAAAGATGGAAGATAGAATGGAAAAATTTGTATTTTCTTGTATAATGTACTTTAACTTATTACTTCGACTTTGGGCTTTGGGCTTTTTCAGAAATCAAAAACTCAATACTCGGTACTCAGTATACCGACAGAGGGTCAAAATGAAATGACATTAACAGCTATCATAGATAAATGGATAAATGAGTTTAATGCATTGCTTATCTACTCGTAATTTGTCCATACTACAGTATTCGTACCCGTACTCGGATTCTTTTGAATTCCTGTTCCATGATCATGCCTTTCTTCATGGCGATCGATCAACAATTCAATAATAAGAATCTATCTCTATCTCTATCCCAACCTAATCTGACAATTTGCAGGGCAGAGAAAGGATGCAATAGATACGAACAGTTTTGATCTGTTCACGATGAATGAATAGATTTGCAGAACAAGGACGATTTACCTCTCAGAATGACAGATAGCAAGATTTGGAGAACTGCATGATGTCGATGGTATCTTTGCTTATGTAAGTCACTTCATAACTTCCTCCTTCTTGTGCATAGTATGTGAAGGAGAAACGTATACAGCTCGAAAGCGGCATTTGGCGGAGATCAGTATGATGATCTCCAATCCCTCATTCTCATCGTGAGTCGACTTCAAAGAAACGTATAGTGGTAGCAAGCGGTCTTTGGCGGGGTTTGCTATGCGGTTCTCTATTACATAGTTGTGTTTTGGTATCGTCGAATATCGGAGTGAAAATGGTGGAAGCGGGCTTTGGCGGCATCAGATATTCGTCAAAAAGTAAGTGAGAGAGACTTCAACAAGATCATGATCATATTTGCATTTTCACTTGTGTAACTGCGATCCTCCTATCCTTCCATATATTAACATTCATAAATTACATACCAGTTCAATTGCTTCATATCTCTTATCATTTTTTCCCTCTTTTTCTTGATTTTCAGTTGGTTCGACTGATTCCACCTACACCACTCTTCTTACACTTCCATCTTTCAGATCATGTACCCATCCACTAACTTTACTTTCCTTATTGATCAACGGATGGTTTTTCAAGTAGTCTACGTCCTCTTTGACATTTTGATCTATATCCTTCGATGACATTGGCATGAATGACATTGCATCTACGTCAGGTCCTGAGAAACCTTTGGACTTGAGGGTCGATCGGAATTCGGATTCGGAAAAGGTAAAGAAACCGCAGTCGGTCTGACCGCACAATTATAAGAAGTTATGTTATAGTTCATTTGACGATTTACAGAAGCAGAAGGGCGACAAGGGAGTTTCCAGATTGTCAGCTCAACAATTCCTTTTTTCTATGATTGCGAATGAACGATAACTCACATGATGCATTATGATGATTTCATCTGTACCCAATTGTTGTTGACTTATTACCAAACTTCTTATTGAATCTGAAGCTCTACCACCTCCGTTTCGTATAATATGTGATTCACCTTCTTTCAAGCCGAATGCTGAAAAGGCACTTTGATTGTGACACGGTAGTATGTCAGTTGAGGGCGTGTGTTAGTAAGAATATCGTTAAGACTCACTCGATCCTCGCATCCATGCAACATATGAGAGCGACCTATAACCACGAGAAGTAAGTAATCTGATTACCGTATACCCAAACAATCACACACCACTCTCACTCACGCCCGCCTCTCGCCAACCTACTTACTCTCTATGAGCGATGACATACCTTCTTAGTGGGTTTAGGACCGATCTCCTCGAGATTCAACTTAGCCCCTCTCTTAGTGACGTACACTTCGTTCGATTTGGGGATCTCATCTGCTACGGACATATTGGAAGATGAGCTTGATAAGACGTTGGGCAGGATACTGGACATTGATGGAATGAGTTGAAGTGTTTTGTCGATTTATCACGAAGTCAGAGGAAAAGAGCAAGGAGAGGAAGCGAGAGATGCATCCTGCAAAACTGATATAACGAGACTCTCTCACTCCTACACCTGCACCTGGTCTATCTCAAAGCCATTCTACTGGAATGAAATGACATACTGTATCATCATAAATTCTGTGTAAACTCCACCATGACGTCGATTCAAGATTAGCTGGAATCAACTTTTGGGAATTTCAGCTTTGGAAGTGTGACTCACCGCTCATTCCGATGGGATGTACAAGATCAGGTCGGTTATCTGAATTCCCCGTCTAACCGGGTGTTGTCAGGTCAATTAGGATTGATTAGAAACCAGGTGATTAAGGTGATTCGTAATGACAATATCAAACATGCTTAACCCGGTTGAACACGAGTTAACGTCACCGGCTCACAAAATCAGTCAATCTTCAGTCAGTCAAACAAAACCAAATCAAATGAATGGATTGGACCGAGTCATTCGTCTTGTACACCAATTGTTCAACAAGACTTACTAGCATCGCGCAGAGCATATATACCATACAGCTCTTCTGGATAGACCGTCATCGAACCAATCGATATCAATCACCATGTCAGACCTCAAAGAACCAGGATTCAAGGTATGTCCAACCTCGTTTCCCCCTTATCAGCTTCGTAGCATGGTATCCGAATCATGGAAAGTGAATCACTGACATGGTGAAAATGCTCTGACAGACTAGCGATGTACTTTCTGTAAGCTATCCGAACCACCAGAGCTACGTATGAGCCAGCTCATAGTTGTGTTGTTCTTAGGCCCTCGCAGCTGTCTTCGAGAAGATGCCAGATAAGGAGAAACAAACGCAGATCAAGAAGGTAAGTAGGTTGGTCATTGATCATAAATACCTACAACACATGCCCTCTAGATTCTACCTTGGCTCGCTACCACAGAGAATGTGAGAACCATATACAGCGACGGAGATGCTGATGCACCTTGTATTTCATAGACTAACGGTATCTTCCAACTCAACGTGAAGAATTCCGAGGGTAAAGAAGCTGTCTGGGTGTACGTGTATTCATCTGAATCAATGCAGATCATCCAAGAAGTTAGCTGATCCTTGTGGGCATTTGGCAGTATCGATCTGAAGAAAGATGGTACCGTGACCAAAGGACCCGCCAAGAAGCCAGGTAAGTCGTGATTGACAATGAAATGTAGTGTATTGCATTTACGCTAATCGTTGTTGATCACGCTTAGATGTCTCAATCTCACTTAGTGATGGTGAGTGTGCCCCTCGCGTCGTGGCGAATGAATCGCACCATAGCACCCAGCTGATCCTACTCTTAGACACATTCATCGGCTTGGCGGACGGAAAAGTCAACGCTCAAAAAGCGTTTATGACTGGAAGTTTGAAAGTCAAGGGTAATGTGAGTACTGATCAGCTCTTTGTTTTTCAGATTTGCACATCGCGCTGACGATACGTATTTCCATCTCCAATAGGTCATGCTTGCTGTAAGTTAGCTAACACGAGAAGACTAATAAACCTCATGGTCTGAGCTGACAATGTTTCATGCAAACAGACCAAACTCGATGGGGTTTTGAAGGTCAGTTAGGGTTAACATGAAGATGAAATTGACATCTGAGCTGACGATATGTTTATAACAGGGTGCAAAAGCCAAGCTCTAATTCCCTACTCCAATTTTCCTCTGCTTCTCAAACTGAATATTCGTTGTCTTACTTAAATATCGCATGTACCGAATTATCTATTGTGATGGTCGTCAAGGACTTCCCAATCACCGCTGAACCGAGAACGAAGCGCATCAGATGTCCAAAAATAAGAGGAGGATAGGAGAGAAACTTTTGAGCAAAATCTCGAGCGTGTCTTATTTCTTTGGAAAATTGCAAATGGGCGTAATATGGGGTTGTGAGAGAAGACCAACATTATCATTCGAGGGTCTGTGAATGTATAAGGTATATATTGATTCGCTGATACATGATTTACTAACTTTTCTTTCCCCCATTCTTCTTCTCTCTTCGTCTTTCTTGATCCTTTCTGAACTTTTCAAGCCCACCCATACTCATCATCTCTACTCTTGACACACTCCTACATCAACAAAAACATATAGACCTGCCTTTCTTCATCTACACAAGTAACATCAAGAATCACACTTGAAATTACCTATTGGCAGAGCGCTAACATCAGCGCACGTTCATCCATCAATATGGCTCCAGTAAGTCGAATCTCCTTTTGGCATGCATACATGATTCATTGCTATTTATCGTACCCAAGCCACAAGCTGACGCGATTTGTACAATTTTTCAGTCCACCCCCTCAAAAAAGGCTATTATGCCGCCCCCGCCTCCTCCTACGCCTCGAGCACCCTCCAATGCTTTGGTAATCCGCCAACCAGCCGGTCCTGTTGTCCCTGTCCTACCTGCGGGATCTCAAGCATCTCCAGCTGGAAGACCAAGACACACTGTCACCGTCCAGGTGAAAGAGGAGAGAGGTATGACCTCTTCTCCATTGGTGAGTCTTCTATTGCGGGAAATGATTCTGATCAAGCTGACGTTTTGGGACTTGGACTGACTAGACTCCGAGACGAGCTTCATCTGTAAGCTTTTCATGCCATCGTTGATTCGTCAGCTTAGGCTGCAGACTAACGAGGAATGCTGAACTTATAGACCTTTCCTACTCCTCCGTCGACTTCCCTCATCCCACGATCCACGCGATCCAGGATCTTGACCCCTTCTCCCAGAAGGAGAAGATCGTCATCGACACCTCTTTGGTCAAGAGCTCAGTCTTCAACATCCACGGCAGCATTCAAGGCTAAGCTCGCAGAGATTCGATCGAGGACTTCAAGGACGAGAGACCCCCATCCCGCAAGTGGATCCTTCCACAGGGCAAGTCGAAATCGCTTCGTAACGGTGGAAGATGATGATGAGGAGGTGCAATCTCGATTCTGGGGTGGGGAAAAAGTAAGAGGGTCAACGGCAGACGTCGTAAGTGTTTGGTCCCGTAGACTAGGCTCATAAATATTACTAAACGACCTGTTAGGCCATCGACCTGTTGTCAGACTCGGACGAATCATCTCCATCTTCCTCTCCTACACCTTCCACATGCCGTGGAATGAGTGTGCCCCAATCGCTCGTCCGCCCCCTTCCCTTCCCCTCAACTTTCTCGAATGCGACACCTGGACCATCAAATTCCAGTAGATCAGACAGGGCAGAATCGACCTTTTCTGTAGCATCTTTCGGATCAAGTGCTACGCCGTTCCTCCGTGCTCCGACTTGGGACGATAGCGACCAGCGATATGGTCGAACGTACCCCAAAGATGGTCCACCACGGGAGGTTGCTCCTACCGCTGCTACGAGCTCTTTACTTTCATCGCCAATTCCACTCCCCTTCATCATGGCCATTGGTAAGATGAGTGATCTCATCTCATCCTTTCAACCTGAAATTCCTGAGGAAGATACCAAAAGGGGCAACGAAGAAAAATGTATCATGAGTGTGAAAGAGAGATTGAGTATGGTGATGGAGTCAATTCTCAATGACGAGCTAACTCTGCATGATGGTGAGCTGATGAAGAGGCTGAAGGATGAATTGGGTGAGTATTGGTTGGCATTGATCAATGTTCTGTTATTTCGATGATTCGTTCGATACTAACATTCTGGTACTGTAGCAGCGAGTGATATCGATTTATCCTTATCTGATCTCTCCTCTGTGATTAAATTTTTCAAGTCCACTGTCTATCAAACTTTGAAATCATCGATTGGCGAGTTTAGGGATGATCAAAGATATAAAGGCAATAAGGATAGCAGACAGAGTATGTGGTTTATTGATTTCAAGGTATACCTGAAATTCGCTACACCCACTCTCGGCGATAAGATCAGTAAGGGAACAATGGAAACTATCCTGCTGTATCTGCAAGTGGCGTTGAATGAAAAGGATACCATGAAGCATATAGTCGGTAAGTCTCAAATCACTTCTCTGTTCATTAGGATGACAAGATGACTTAGAAAACTTGATAAGCTGATCGGTTTCTGGTAAACCCGGTAGATCGTTTGAAGGTCAGATTCAATAATTGCAACAAGCCAAAAACCATGAGACTGTTGGATGCAATGATCGACCTCTGTGCTTCAATCGTTAATATAGCTTTTCCGAAGTGAACTCAATTCAGTCGAAATATACTACACAATTTTCAAAGCCAACTTACACAGTCAAAAAGGTAAAATCACATTCAGCGTCGACGAGTCAACGGATAGAGGAAGGAGGAAAAGTACATATTTTCGGTCGTTTCATATGGGGAAAAAATTATCATGTAAGAATAGGTATCAATGAGAACTTGGACCCGAAGATTGACAAAGAAAAAATTAGGAACGAGATCATAAGGGAACAAGAATACACCCCAGCTGGATTCTGTAGGAAATGCATCACACCTCATACCATTTTCTTTCTAGAATTCATGTACACGAGCAATGCATAAAATGTATCGTATAAAACTCCATGCAATTCGATATCCATTCAACTGAATCACTCCTCCCCATGCTTCTCAAACGTCTCACCGTCTTTCTCTCCAACATCATTCTCAGCATCCCCATTCACTTGATCACCTACCACCGCTACTCTTCCGCTATCATCATCCATGTCCGCTTCATCTCCCTCATCTTGGACTCCATCGCCATTCACCTCGTCCGTACTACCATCTTGATCATCCCCATTTAATTCTTTCTTCTTCCCTTTATCTTTACCTTTTTCCTTATCAGCTCCATTTGACATCACTTCCTTTTCGTCGACCCCTTCAAACCAAGCATCTATCCATCTACTAACGCTCACACTCTGATTATCAACCCCTTTCAATAGATCATAAAAACTAGGATTCACTTTGATCCTCTCCCTCAAATAACTATAATTGATCAAATCCATCATATCCCTCTTCCTCAGATCCAAAACTTTAAGTCGATGAGCTTGTCCTTGTTGTTTGTACTGTGATTCACCTTTACGTTTAATCAACTTCTTGCTCAATACCTCTTCTAGCCTATTACTGGTATAAGTCATTGGTCCATTTCGAGATTGACGTTGTAATACCTCTGACAGTGTCGATTCCAATTCCAACCCATTTGATAATACTCTACTTATCAAGATCTGCTGTTCAGACTGACACATTATAAACATCCTTCCTCCTTCTCCATTATTGCCCTGTTGTAAAGGCGATGCATCGATAGAAGCGAATCCCTGCATCTTGACCAATTCCTTATTACTATAATTGATGATTCTTCTTTCGTATAATTCTTTACCATCTTTGGTTTTCTTATTACCCGGTATAGGGATAGTCTGAGTATATTGAGCAGACATGACTACTACCGTACTTCCCTTGACGGGTAAAGTCCAACATAACGTCCTATGAACTATCAGCGCCTTGAGGATCCCACTGGCAAATAACTCCAAGACTAGTGCCAAATCTCCTGAATTGAGATTCGAGTGGATGTATCCTATACCATGTAAGATAGGTTCGTATAGCGATTTATCTTTCAACTTTCCAACAAGTAATGGTTCAACATGATCTCTCGGAGTAGTTAAGAATCCATCTAAATCCATTTCAGTACCTGATTGAGTGACCAGATCGTTCGAGACGTTGATACATGCCTGACGGGACGGGACGAATACGATAGCACCTCCGGAAGTATGATGGACGGATTTCAAGATATCGTATGTGGATTTAATCATTGAGCGGAGAAGGGTAGCGCCATGAGGGATAGTGAATGGTTTGATGGAGACTGAGATTGGATTATCTCGGTCGACAGGGGTAAAATTGTATAATGCTGGAGGCTGGTATGGTACTACTTCGGATGAACCATCGGTGAGTAGCGGTGCGATGATGTCCAATCCCAACCAACTAGCCAGAGTCGAAGGATTGTCAAGCGATGAAGTTATGCCGACGATTCTCGTACGGAGAGATCGGGCAAATGAGAGTATCTTGGCAATACACAGCTCGTACATTTCGTCGAGAAGATGCAGATCTTCGAATACGTACAGACCAAGTCTAGACGAGGTAAGAATGTCGTCCAACTTGTCGTTGTTGAGCAACGCGAAGGGGGTGGTAACGCCAATGACACCTCTAGGAGCGGAGAGTCTGCTGAAGTCTGCGGAGCTGACTAAAGAGTGAATATCAACATTCTTGCCTCTGGGACATATCGATCGGAGGCGGGCGACAGTCTCGTGGACGGCGTGATGCTGAGGTAAAATAGCCAAGACCAGTCCTTCTTTGCTGTGACGGAATGCGTTCCTGTACGAAAGTGGGTCAGCTTTTGTCCATCATGATCGAAGTAATCACTGACCAGATAGCAGCTTCACCCAAGAAGGACTTTCCGCTTGCTACAGGAGCAGCGATGAGTGCGTTCACACTAGTATTATACATAGTCCAGAACGCTTGAGTCTGTATACTGTTCAAAGTCGACATATTGGTTCTATAAGCTGCTTCGAGCGTAGGGTCGTTAAAGCACGAAAGTCGCAGGAAGGGGATATCCAACAAGTCCGTAGAAGGCGCTGGCGCAGGAGGCATAACAAGGTCGGCCAAGTCGATGGTGATCTGTTCATGAGACCAAAGCCATCTATCGGAGATGGATACAATAGAGATCAAAGATGGCGGTGTATCATCAAATGGTAAGACGAAGTCAAGTTCGATCACAGATGTGGTAGGTTGAATTCTGACACTTCTCCATTGGTATATCTTCAGACCTTCTTCATCTTGAGCCCATACGTAGAATGGCTCACTTCCGCCTGATATCTTGTTGCTCCATTTGAATTGAGGCTCGACCTTGACACTGATTTGAAGCAGATCATGACTGATAGGACGGAGCTTGTAGGTCATACCGACCGTAGGGAACATATTGGCAGCATCCAAAACAGCTTGACCGTGTTTCTCATTCATATGTATGAATTCACCTAATTCAGCAGCACTCATATTGCGGAAATCGGCGATGGTCATGTCGTCCGTGGTATATTGATTGAGCTTGTGTAAGGTATCTCGTTGTAGGATGTTGAGTTGGGCTAAACCATGATCGTATACCCATTGTCTCTGTTCAATACATTTACTAAGCTCCACTAGGAGATACGCGCAGTTTGCCCAATGCCGACTAAGAGCGATCTCCAGTAATGCTCGAATGATACGAGCAGCGTTCTACATAACCAGCCGGTTGTCAGTCACCAATTACGATTGTCGTGCTCCTAGGGGACTCACCTGAGCGACATAAGCTGCATCAGATACAAGGGCGAAGTCTTCCATGTAGACTTTGGATACATGAGCTTGTAGCAGGATGTTGACCTTTCCACGCTTATCCGTGGCTCCACCCTATATTTGAAGGTAAGCTTGGCTCCAGGTTACGACTATCGACATAGCTTACAGCGACTTCCAATGGGATCACATCGCTCTTGTTGATAGCTTCCAGCTCTTCTACTTCGTTCTCTCGAAGTTGAATTTGATCAAACTGTGCCAGCATGTCAGCTTGTCCCATTGCTCCAAACCGCACGAACAGAACGACCCACCTCAGTAGCTTCACAGAGCATTTGGAATAGATCTGCATTACTCATTCTAGGGTTGAATTTCGTATCTACAGCTCATGTCAGCCACGCCTGACCGAGCACTGAATCAGTGTAAATACTCACTGAAAACTTCTATAGTTTGATATCGCAGATAATACTTCGCGGCTATCCTCCCCAAGTCAGAAACGGCAAATGTATTGGCTATCTCGTCGTATCGGATCATTTTGGCAGCTTGGAGTAATCGTGCAGCCTGCGAGATAAGTTCATTTCGTTTGTTACCTAGTTGAGGATCGTCTTTCGTGACATCATGAGGCATTCCTAGAATCGCAGAAATCCAAAGCTCAGCTTATGCCAAAAGTGTAAATAGTCAAACTGACCATATATGAAAGGCTCTTTTCGCATTCGAACTGCAGCAGCAGGTGTCAGCGATATCCTAGAGGAGAAATAGCATCGAACACTCACCGAACAGATACGTGTAACCCAGCCATTGTATAGCTTCCGAGACATTCGCGATGGTACCCAAAGATATCTCCGCGTTCAGAGAATCGACCATACCAGGGATAAATCTACAAGAAAAGGTTAGTTGTCGCATGTGGGCACCCGTTTTAAGGCAACTAACTTCGATTCAATGGGATGCTAAGGGAGTATCGGGGTGGTCAGCGTTGATGGAACCATCCCAAACGTCTGCCGGTCATCGGACTTACCTGGGCCATGATGGTGTGTAGATAATGATCCAACTTATCCTGCGTAGTACAGATATATCCTACACCACTAGTCTCATAACCCGGACGACCAGCTCGCCCGAAAATCTGTCAAGGACATATAGTCAGCTAGATTTGATGCCATGCAAAAACAGTCATCAGCTTACCTGCAGTACATCCAAGACAGACAAGTCCATGAAAGAACCTTTGTTGCTATCGTACACTTGTGTGCCTTTGATGACTACAGCGTGAGCGGGAAGATTGACACCCCATGCCAAGGTGGAAGTACAGCATAGAACCTGTTCGATAAGGTATCATCAGCTGTCGACTTTCATCCTCGGCAGTATTGCTAATTTCGCAAATCATCTCACATTGATAGCATTATCTTCAAACATCCTTTCCATCATATTCCTATCCGATCTCAGCATCCCCGCATGATGTATACCGAAACCACTCTCAAACAGTTCTTTCATCTCTTTATTCCTACTTGTCCCTATATCTCTCTTATATAACCCATATTTGGGGTGGTCCATAGTTTCGAAGAATGTTGATACACCTTCTTCGATGGCCATCTCTTTCAATTTTTGAGCGGTTTTCACGGTTTCTTTCCGCGCGTGGACAAAGACCATCACTTGATGTCCTGCTTGGACTAATTCCGATACCTACATGGTACATCGTCAGCTTGACACGAGGTTGTGACGACATACCTTGTCAAAGACCACTCTATCCATGTTCCTCGCCGACATCTGAGATCTGGGCTTTCCAGCCACTCCAATGAAATGCTGTTCGAGAGGTACAGGTCTGAAGGAAGCGTCGAAGAAGAATAATCCTTGATAGCGATTGACTCTGTTGACAGATCAGCTGGAGCAAAAGCTACATGATGAATAACCAGCTCACCTCAGGAAATCGCTAACATCGATGTAGTTCGGTAACGTAGCACTCAGTCCGACGATCCTAATAAGTGATTGACTAGATTCGACCTATTGAAGCAAAAGATGATCGGTGTTGAATTCTGCAGCTTCCGGAGTATGGTACCAATACCTACCTGTCTTAGGGTTCTAGCAACGATAGTCTCAATGACTGCACCTCGATCTTCATTAAGCAAGTGCACTTCGTCGATAATGAGAAGTTTCACTTTCTACTCTCACGATCTATCAGCTACTTTGCCCGAGGTCTCGGGAAGCTGACGATATCAACACTCACCGAAGCTAATTCACCTTCGCCAGTAGGTTTCCTAGTCACGACATCCCATTTCTCAGGCGTAGTGACGATAATTTGAGTTTCGTTGATCTCCTGACGAGTCATTTGCATATCACCCGTCAATTCTCTCACTTTCACACCTAACCATGCCAATCTTTTACCAAACTTGGCGACGATCTCCGCCGCTAATGCCTTCATAGGTGCGACGTAGATGATCTTGAAAGCATCGCGGTTCAAGTTGAATCCTGAAGGATGAGTGGAAGGTCCTGGTGTCACATGTTGAGAGAGAACTCTAATAATTGACATGATGGCTACGTCTGTTTTACCCTGATTTCGAAAGCCTATCATCAGCTTTATACGGCGTGGATAAACCAGATAGTAGGGTGATTGAGACTCACAGCACCAGTAGGAGCTATGAAGGGTTGGTCAGTCTAAGCTGTTGTTGTCCATTAAAGATGAGCGACTTACCACAAACAAGCATATTTTCATTCGTATTCATAGCAGTCGGCTGAACGATACTCTGCATCCTATTGAGCTCAACATATTTCTAGAGATCGCGAAAAACATTAGCTAACGATCTGACACCGAGTGGGGATCAGCTAAAATGCGACTCACGAAGCATCCTCTAGCTAGTGGAGGTAATTCCGATATCTTCACCGGCCTTTCATTACGTTTTGGTGGAACAGGGTTCGATGGAGGTACAGTGACTTCTTCGAAGGTCTGTTTGTACATGACTAATCAGCTACCCTCGCCTACACTAGGAACAATAGAGCTGACTCACATCGTTGATATGTCTCTGAGTTCCCATCGGTAAAGCCATCTTACCTCCATAAGAGGTATTGACAGCTTTCGAACCAGTTGCCGTATACACATGCGGTAAGACCTCTTGATCGATTAATCGCTATCACAGCATGAGCCATAAGCTCATGATTGCTTGTCAACCGTCGCAAGCAGAGGTGAACTTACGGGGCCATCTTCCGAGAACATTGCCTTCGGCCTTTCCAACTGTTCTTGTATTCTCCTTTCTATATCTTCAGCAGAACCAATCACGTCGGATATGTCGATTTGATGTTTCCTTTCTTTACCTTTACCGGCTCTGACTGACATTCGATTTGTGGGGAGATAGGTGGGTGACGATTGAGATTTGGATTTCTGGGTAATATCAAAGTGTTGACGTTAGCGTTATTCATACTGTCTTTGTTCTCTCTATTCTTGGAATGCAGCGGGGTAAACGGATTTCAGAAAGCGAGAGACGAGCAGGGATATAGATATGTAGCTTGGATATTTTTTGAAGTTGTATAGTAGTTACTCACAGATCCACCACTTCCAACTTCATCAACGATCATCTCCCTCGCACCTGGTTTCAAGATCTCTTCTACCAATTCCAACCCATTGCCTTCGAAACCCATTATTTCTATTAATTCAGATTGAATCTCATCGTTTGATTTAGAGGTCGATAGGAGTGCAATCAAGGAGGTGAAAGTGCTTTGAACAGGAAGGTGACTGCGGTAATCCCATCATCAGGTCAGTATTTAGCAATGAGGCTATTGACATGATCATAGACCGAGTCTATCCTCCATTCATTCGCAAGGTTCGATCAAAGTGTTGTGGTTGTTCATGCACGGTCGAATGGCAATAATCAGTTCAATAGAGCGATAACTCACTTCTGTATTCTCTTTACCAAATCACCACCGAAACTCTCCCTCCCTCCATTTCCAGATCCATTCTGGTGGTACCCCTCATCCACCTGACGGGAACCAGGTGTCGAAGGTCCAGCCCCAGCAGCAGCAGCAGCATCGTTCTCAGCGATATGCGAATGATCCGAAGGGAGATAATCCAATATACTAGGCCAAGTGATAGTTCCATAAACCGGTTCTGCAATTTCCTCTTGATCATTCTCGTCAATCTCATTAATCGTTGGACTAGCATTATCGAAAAAAAGGTAAGGCCAGGTCAGGTTAACTTTTAAATCTCTTGAGACTTAGTATAGGGGATATAGGGGGAAGGAAGCTTACTGAGTCAATTCTAATCTTTCTAATAAGGTCTTCCATTCTTTGTCCGATGAAGATGAAGGAGGTGGGTCGAAATATGTAGATAGGTGGTCTTGCGCTGACATGATTGTTCAAAAAGGATTTATCGAGATTTAGGTTAATTTACCAGGAGTGGATTGGGTGGTTGGCATAGAGGCTGATCAGGTTAAATACCCTCTGCAGGTGATGGGAGTAGGTCTACAAGTTGGTAGGATGCAAGGATACGAGTTGGATCTACACAATTTGGGGGAATGATGCGAAGAGTTATTGGATGATCGTCTTGACATCTGGAAAAAACACAATCTCAACCTCACTTACACTATTCATCTCGGATCCGAGTATACCCCGTGGGGGTATTGATCAATCTCAAGTTGTAGATTTAGATGGATGTCAAGTTACGAGTACGGTGAGATAACAATACAAGATACATATACTTCGATTAAATTATCATCAACAGAACCACTATCAAGTGTCCGGGAGAGCGATGAGAGCAAACCATGCTTAAGAGAGAAATACGATGATCTGATTGCCTATTAATTATACAGGTTGATGTGCGACTAATCATATATATCGAAGTGACTGATAACCGTTATCACAGCACATTGCCTATGCTGCAATCGCAACAGCAAATCCAACTGTCCCATTATCATAACAAGTGAAAGAGCACACCGATCATACCCACCACCATACCCATACCCATACCCATACCCACACCAATCCCATACACCCTCATCGCCCCACTACTCGCAGGAGCAGCCGACCCCCCATCCTCACCTCCAGCCATACTAGCTATCCTCGACGTCGCAGCACTATCCAGACTAATCACTGGAACCTGCTCAACAGAGTATGCGGAGCTATTGGCTAACCCGATAAACTGGGTTATACCCGCTTGTAACAGGCTTGGAGAGGCGGAGTAGACATAAGTCGGTGTAGTGTAAGTCGGATCAGGAAGGATATTATTAGGTAAGACAGTCTGGATCGTAGTGGTTAGATGTAGATCTTCGATCGTTGTGGGTGTAGGTGAATTAGGATCAAATGATGTATGTGTTGTACTGGTACTGGTACTGCCAGAAGATGATGAAGATGACTCCGAAGTGGATGGGTTATCTTCAAGTGGTAAGAACCCTACTAAAGGAGCCTGAACACCGTTTATACCGTAACTACAACACCCATGTCATTAGCTTACATCCTCAGGTAGAAGTGGAGCAAATCCCAGCTAACCTGTAAATACTGTATACCTTCTTGAGGAAAGGTGTACCAAGCTGCCAATCCATTCCATCACCTGTCGATGGAGAAGCGATTGGCCAAGCCAAGCAGAAAGAGGATGACTCGATTTGTGTGGATATCCAGTCGGAAGGTTGAAGTTGGATATATCGACCACTACAATGTCCGGTGTCAGTATAAGTTCAACTCCCCCTGCACTACACGGAGTGCGTGTGATCATAACGAGGAACCTCAAAAAAAGATATACTAGCGGGGATGAACTGAGTACTAGGAGTATGTGAGACAGAACAGACTACTTACCCAAATGAAAACCCAATAGTCATCCTCGTATCGCACGGCACGACCCATCTCCCCTCAGCCACCTGCCTCGCATCATTTATCTTACTGAACAGCGCCACTACATCCTGCTGAGGACCTGAAATACCATTGAACCCCACATCTAGCAGGGCGATTGAGGGTAATCCGATATCTGCGTAACTCGAATTGAGAGGTATGTCCGTACCGTTCAAAGACAAATTGTGTAATTCCAGTGCCCAAAATAAGTATTCCTCTTCACCTAGTTGTTCCAAATTTGACGGCGGATCGTTGAGTTGAGATTGATCACTTCTTTTCCTACGTCTGGTAGATTCAGAGTCGGACGATGAAGTAGCAGAACCTGAAGGGGATGGAGAAGAAGTAGGAGAAGACGAAGCAGTCAAAGTTCTAGACAAAGCTTCTGCGGTATCGTTAGAGAACGAACGGGCTTTACCAAATGGCATGACCTCGTGCCATTCAATATCGGTTATCGTCCTTCCCGACCCAGTTCGATTGGAGATATAATGGCTGGATACACCTCCCAGAGTGAGTGATCCAATTGAGCTCTGGTACCGGGCTGTACTGGTTGAAGTCGCTGAGGTAGATGTGGATGTGGATGTTGCCGTAGAGTCGGAAGATGAAGGGGGAGGAGCCAGTGCCAAGGCGAATACAGGGTAAGGTATATGAGGGGTTCTGACGAGATTCTCGAGGAGGGGAGGGTAGTAGGTTGGCGAAGAAGATGACGAAGTCGAGGCGGCCGATGAAGACGAAGAGGCGGATACACTGACAGATGGGATTGACGAGGAAGCGGAAGTGGAGGATGAGACGTTGGAAGATGAAGATGTTTCTTGGTATTCTTCGTCAAGAAGGATATGCGATAGAGCGGATAATCTGGGAAATCCTAAACCTAATATACCTGATACTTTCTGCTGAGATAATGTGAGGTTGGTGGAATTGATAAAGCCTGTTCATCCCGATGTCGGACCATAAAATTAGCTTAACATCTTTTGGTAGAGTAGTATAGACGAAGAGTATTTAACAGAGCATTAGGGATATTTCACTCACCCATAACCTGACCTTGTAGGACCACCTCCCCCATCGTCACAGTCTCTCTGACCACCACACCCGAAGCAACCGACCCATCCGCATAACTCGAGTTCCAATACGTCCTGTTCCCATTGACCTCTTCGAATCCACTTGATCCTTTCGATACGTCGTAATACGCGTTGACATTTGGACCTAGGGAAACAGGACAAGAGGTCGAAGTGCACAGTGTAGACGCGACTAGTAAATCCGATGAAGCCAGATCAAGTTGGAGAGGGTATACGGAAGGTGGTGAACCTATTGAGACGGGTACTACGAATGTACTATAACGAGTCTTGTATTAGCTGCAATCATTGAGAGCTGTAGTTCACGTTGAATGATCGATCTTTCGAGAAATATGCATATGGTACACTCACTTCTGGGCGGTACCAAGGCTGACTTCAGTCCCATTGATTTCCACCGCTCTTTTCTGATTACCCTTCGTACCAGTATATGTTCTCTCGTGAACATCCAAATGTACACCTCCTACACCGACACTTGGACCTCTTTTCAAAGCTCGAGCTTTTCCACGATTCTTTGGCGGTCGCGATTGCGGTAAGATTTCTCTGCGTTGTTCCTCCAAAGCTGAATCCGATCTTCTCATAGACCGAAATTGAGAGCTTCCATGAGCAGGAGGTAGGATGGCATGAGAGATGGATAGGAGGGAAAGGACGGTTATGAATAGTTGAGCGGTCACCATGTCGAACGAGCCTTCTTGCTATGTTACGCACAGCAGCGGATGGAAGAATGTTGAGAGGATGATGAATATGTGCGGATTAAGAATGGACCATTGAATATACCTATAACCTCTTGATAGGCTGAGAGCTAGGTCGTTCTTGCTTTGCCCGTCTGATCTCGTTCAACGTAAAAGCAGTGATGCAGAGGTTCAAGCGGGATTATGAATCGGGTCTTCTATTTTATTTTGTTTTTTGTCTTTAGATGTCGGATAGACCTGTACGAACGCGTCGATGCGATGATAGATGTTGTATGGTGAACAGGGAAGGTGGATGGTGATTCGAATGGAGTGTTATGACTGAGAAATGGGGCGATGAAGGTGAAAGAAAAAGAAGGCGCAGTTGGGAATGGTGAAATATCAGTCGGGTAATAGGTCAAAGTAAACGTTCCTGACTTTGCTACAGCTGCGAGAGTAAGGTGGGATTATATTTCAGTCAAGTCTGGTTCGCACAGTGATGTTACTATATATACTTGGGGATTGCATTTTGAACGGAGAGTATTGCAGATGAGATGCAATGCGATCAATGCTTCAAGTATAACTTGGCAGTTGCAGTAGCTTGGTTACTACTACTACCATGAAAAGGTCAAAGTCACGAGTTCAATGCTTGATACAGCAAGTTAACGCGGAGCAACAAAGTGGTAAGTGGGGGTGGCGTACTACAGCAGTACCAGGAAACAGTCACTCTGCGCCAAGAGACTACCAATCATACTTCTGCTACTCGTACAGCACTCCTTGGCATCCTGACCTGAAGCTGCACGGGAGAATATGAAAGCAGCGAATAAAGAGGGAAGAAAAATCTGGGTTTTTGGCATACAAATCTGTATCTATCTGATGAAGTCGTGCACTCTCCTACTCCTACCCCCTGAAAATCACTTCTTCCCCTTGGGCGATACCATCCCAAAGATACGAATGAATTAATAGCTTGCCAATATGACTACTACTGTGACCTTGTATAACGACTGGAAGGATTTTCTACTTTGTTTGTGTAGGTTTGTTCTTGATAGATGGTTACGGTTACCGATTACCAACCCTCATCGTCTGAACTACCACCAAACCAACCTGAATAAACTAGGATCGTACCATATACCAACCCACCGCCCGCTATGGACATCCAACAAGCAGCTGGCTGGATGAGTTTCGAGTGGGCAAGGAGAACAGGGAGGGATAGACCGGTTGTCTATATATCATCATAAGTATGATTAGCATTGTTTATATACCATAAATCATGAGTTGGGAAGGGTTTATGATTTATCAAGATCATCAAATGTCAAGCGGATAGGCAGCATGGAAAGTGTGACCTTCCACGTGAAACATCCCACAGGTATCTCTAGTGATCTGACCTAGCTTCGGATTTGATATATAGAGAGGTACTCACAACGAGCATACCAGTCAAGAACCTCCCAAAATCAACATAAGCCGAATTATATTCCGGACTCAGATCGTCCGCTCTGGAACATCGAGCGCAGATTGAATTGGGTAGTGGAGCGAGGACGAACGTGAGGGCTATTATAGAAAAGTTGACGTAGATCAGCATCATCGACGTCCCTGCTTGATTGATGAATTGAAGAATATTTCCATCCCCATCGACCAATGTTGGATATCCACGGAAGCAACGACTTACCAACTAATAATGGTAACCAGTTAGCCCACAATGCGCAGCTCAGAATGACCAACAGGAATCCAGCGGCTAGCACGAACGATAGAAGTATGACAGCTATTTGTTGAACGAAAGGTAGTTCATGGGATGTGGATGGATTGAATGGTTGCGAGATTGTTGATATGTGAGGAGGCATAATGTCGATTTTCGGGTAATTTCATTGATCAGTGATATCAAGGAGTGAACAGGAGCAAAGAGAGACGAGACATGACATGGTCAGCGTGCACCTTCTTCCCCGGTTTATCAGTCCAACACAAAGGATTGGATGATACATGAACATAACACGTACTTTTCAAACCTGCTGCCATGTTGTCGACCTTGTACCGATATCGATTGTTTCTTCCGATCTGTGCTGTGAATGGTTCTTGGTATATGATTCCTTATGTTATCATGAACAATATCCTATTGAACATCGGGATGAGATGTAATCACGAAGTCATGTCGTCTCCCGACAGCCGTAGAAGGGGAATCCATATAGGCACGTTAGCCATCGGGCCCTCGCTGATAGGCACGTGTCATGTACCAGTGGAGGTCGATCTCTCGTTTGGCTCGATATGATGCTCGTATCGATAACGAGCAGACTCAACCTGATGACATCAAATGCTTTTCTATTGTGATATGATACAAGCATATGCCCCCGTTATAAACTTCAGCAAGCTCAATAGAAAGATGTCAGAAGTAGATCCCTCAGCTCCAGCTCCGTAAGTCCCGTCGTTGAACATGATTACCTTCCGATATCAACGATTTGCCACCTATCCACGTGCAATCACCTTAAACCGGTCTGTACTGATCAACCCTCATCTGTATATGATAGTCTCCGACTGCCCGCCATCCTCCAAAACCCCAAAAGCACAACTCTCAAGCAGGTAGAAGCGTACAACGCACAACAACGAGAGAAAGCTCAAGCTAGACGGGAGGCCAGATTGGCCGAACCGAAGATCGAAGGGAGGTTGAATGGGAAAGGTAAAAGGGTAATCAGGAGGTTGGATAATGGTAAGTAAGAGTACTACTTACTATCACTGAAATACCAGTACCAGTATCAGTAAAATGTATTGGCTGGAAACGTTCTGACCCACTCCTCGCGGCAGCAAACAGCTAATTAGCACTTTGTATTCCTTTTCCTATTATGGATCATGGAACGTAGCTTCATTCGCTTCCAACCCTCATATTGCTCTACCCCTAAAATCAGATTACTACCCCTCCGTGCCCCTTCAAGTTCATCCACTACAGAAACCGATCTTCCCATCTGATGCTATACCTAGAAAACAATCCATCCCATCTACTGTAAGACCAGAGAGAGATGTCAATTCGACCGATTCAGTCAATGGGAATTTTCAATTATCGCTCAAAGGTATCAGAGCGTTATTGCGTAAGAAGAGAGGGAGGAGGGTTGAAAGTCTTGTTCAAGCTGTAGAAGGGGAAATGAGAAAATGGTTAGGTGGTGATTGGTCATTAAATCTATCGTCCACAGAAGGAGCAGAAGGGTTACGATGGAAAATCATCGATGGTACGCTGGTTGATATACCTATAGAGAAAAACGGTGAAACTTCAGGATCGAACACAAATACAAATAATCGAAGAAGATTACCTATACAACATCAGATAAATGGAATGTTACCTTTTCTACCCAAAGAGAACGATCAGATACCTTCGATACTGGAAATATCAAGATCGCCAGCTCATCTAAGTTGGTATATCGTTGATCCGTTCGAGAGATTGGTGGTTCATTTATTAGCAAGGTATTATGATTTGATTTCATGGAGTGAGTATCTCTCCCTTTCGATGAGCATAGTGATGGCCTTTCTACTTTATATAATCGTATTATCGCACTGATCAAATTCTGTTTGATCCTTCAGGTGAATCCCATCAAACCATCTCGAGCGAAACGATCCGTCTAACTCATATAATCTTGCCTACCATTATCAAACCGCGTATCATATCATCTTCATCGAATAACCTTCTGACACCAGAAACCTCAGAATTATCTTCGCAGTCTGGTCCAGAATCAATAGGATCTTTTACAGCTTCCGAAACGGACAGTGGATCGGATACAGCTACTGAAAGAGGTGATGATGATCGCGATGACGATGGATCTGAAAATGGATATTCCCTGGAGGGAGAGGGGAATACAACCATTACCTCCTTACCTGAAACACTATCGAACTTACGTTTGACTCAAGAAAGCATATCGCTACAGAGGAGTATATCAAACACATCTTCAGCATATGCATCTTCAGAAGGAGGTAATTCGGACTATTCATTATTAGGTGATAGTCTCACTTTACCGCCTAAGCCTCCTGCTGGAGGAGGAGAGGGAGAGGCCATGGGAGAGATTGACGGATGGAGTGATTTCGGTTCGGATATGGGTATTGGAGAATTACCAAAAGTGAACACGAACATCAATGTCATGATTAGGAATAGGGATGTATCATCAAGTACGAGTATCAGGAAAGGTTGGGAAGATAAACCGACTTTCTTCGAATACCTTTATGGAGCGTAGGTGTCAATAGAAGAACCATGTCTTTGTACTGTATATATCATTTCTGTAACTCCAGCCAGACAAATGATTTGTATCAGATGGATAATCTACTAGATGGACGAGAGACAACATATCTATATAACATCGTTTTCTTCTTATCATTTGTTGCAACACTCTGTGTCCTTCTGACATTATACATTTGTTATATCAACAAGATCAAATAGAGAAACCTTACAAGATGAAAAATTGAAGGGAAAGAGCATCTATGTCACAAAAAGGAGAAGTAAAAAGGGGTATAAAGGTGTGACTGATATGAGTCAAGGGGTCAGGCTTTCTTGGAACACACGCCATATCCTCCCTCCCACATGAATTGAGAATTTCAAGAGCGAGTCAATTACACGAGTACGAAGAGCCAGGGGAGTAATATACTCTTACGAACTAAAGCACTAAAAGTAAATCACAGAATAAGGGGGAGAGTAACCCGAATATTGAGCTTTTTAGAGTCTTGTGATCGCTTTACTGTCGAGTGGTGTACCTGTAGAAAACTATCAGCATAACATGAAGCCATCACAGTATAATTAATGCTGCCATTGTAATCTTCCAAGAATCAACTCACCATCAGGAGCGATCCCATTCTTTGCCAAGATCCTATTATGTCTTATCAGACGAGCTTGATCGAATGTACATCTTTCGATTGCCCTGTGTTGTCATATAATCATCAGCATAGGTAATGGACATATCCCAGATTACCATTGAGCTGATCGTATTATATCTATCTTTTCAGATTTACAGACAAAGATGCAGATTGCAGATCTCTCTTTTGATGGATATGATATGATATGTCAATCCTTCCCTTCCGTATCCTTTTCCTCAAAAGCACTACACAACAAGAGGCAGACTGAACTCACATGATCCTCCTCACTTCCTCCACACCAGCTTCGTCCAAGCCCATCCTCGACTCCCCGCTGCCCTCTGCAATATTATTCGACTCGAGATCGAAATTACTAGACGATATACCCGCAGCGGCCTGTTCGGAGAAAGAGAAGTTTCGTAGCGGTTGGTAGTTTGTGAATTTTGCTACGAGTGAGGTAGGGAGGTAACGAGAGAGGATGGGAAGTATACGGGATCGATAGTATACTATCACTAATTGGACATTCACAAGAGGTGTTAGCCAGATAGCTAAGTGAGAGTGGAATGGATGGATGGATGGATGCCAAGACAAGAAGTGAGGTGAGGACCTACAGAAGGCGATGACCAGGAATACACTCAGTGCTGAGAGGTGGAAGAACATGTTTGGCGTATGGTTCTGATGGTCCAGTCCGGATGGTGGTAACAGATATGAGTGAGGTGATATAGCTTTGGATTGTTGAGGGAGAAGGAGAAGAGAAAGATGAAGAGCACACGTTGATGGTTACTGTTACTGCGGTGGACTGAGGAGCAGAGTACTTCAGTACCAAACCAAACATGACCATATATATATATCATCAAAACACGCGTTATGCAGCAAATTACCTATTCGGGCAATTATACGACCTCCACCCACAGCAGAATTATATTTTCAACAGAAAAGATGGAGGTGGTCCATTCTCGACTTTGACTTTTCTTCTCCTTCCATCCCCTCACATCCATATCATCTATCACGGCGATACAACCAAGATTGGTCATATATCAAGAGTTCAACATGTCAGGTATATCCCTAGCTGACCAACTGAAGAAACTTTCTTCAGCCCCTCAACCCAAGACACTCGATCCCGAATCAGCCTACACCTCTTTAGATTCCTTATCCCTCCCGAAGAAAGATGATCCGAATGAGGGGAAAGAACATTATCTGGATGTGGGACCTTCAAGATTGAGGATGCAGCTGGATGATCAAGAGGGATCGGGAGGTACACTCAGAGGAGTGAAGTATCAGGGTGAGAAAGTGGGTAGACGGAAGATCTTCGATGATGATGATGATGACGAAGAGGATGGAGGGATGAATTTTGGTGAAGTCGAGGATAGTGAGGCTGACGATGACGAAGATGAAGATGAAGGGGAGGACGATGACGGAGAAGAAGAAGAAGACGAGGATGATGATGATGAAGAAGAAGACGAAGACGAAGACGAAGATGAAGATGAGGAGGATGAGGACCAAGAAGAGGTCCAACCCAAACCTAAGTCATCAAATAAGACCTTAGATCCAATGGCCTCATTAAGGGATTCAAGAGCAAAAGACATCGAGAAAGGTATAGCAATCAGACGACAGAAAGTGAGTAATCACGGTCTGATTGAGGTCGATCGCCCCGGACCACGTATACCAACGTTGTGTAATAAGTCTACTTACTATAACTCTTCTTACTATCTCTAGGCACTGTTCGAATCCCTCTTAACCCTTCGTATAACATTACAAAAAGCCCTTTCGTCCTCTACTTCCCTACCCAAATCAATTGACGCCTATCCATCAGACCCAGAGGGTGAAATAGCAAGTAAGAAAGCGGAAATCCTCAAATCCCTCAGCGATCTAAATGAAAGATTATTCACCCTGAGAGAGCACTTGTTGCTACCTGGTGCGGAGAAGAGCGTAGGGGATAAAAGGAAGAGGGATGACTATGATGAAGAGGAGTATTGGAAGCAGAGCGCAGTGAGGAGTTTGACATTGAGCGATTCGTGAGTCTCTTCTTACTTTTTCTGGTATATTACATATTCTCCAGACAGACCTCTCCAGTCTCATCGTTAGAAAATCTTCATTTATCGAAGAGAGCCGCAATGATTGCTGACTTCACTTCACACGCAATAGCAACCACGACCAGATCGTTCCCATTCTGAATAAGTGGTCAAGCAAGATCCAAGCTGCCTCTTTACAACTAGGATCCAAACAAGCAGGGGGAAGTAAGTTCCTGCAGAGCGTAAAGAACGGTTCAGGAGGTGTGGTAGAAGCTATCGAAGCTGGTTTGGCAAGTAAAGTGAGTGATTTACTAATGCCCAGGAATCTTCAATGGTGTACAGAATGATCACTAATATCGTATATTTCCGTTTACCTATAGAGAGACTCGGAAAAGACACTCATGGAATCTGAAGAATCAGCGTACCGATCTTTACTTCGAGAAGTGATTGAATCCCGCTCGGGATCAGGTCCAGCGGCTGATCTGACTCATCTGAGAAAGGAGAAGAAGAAAAAAAGAGAGGCTGAAAGAGGTGGCAGTAAAGGTAGAAAATTGAGGTGATTTACTTATATCCATATCATTTGCTTCCAGGGAAATCCCTTTGATCGCTTATATCGATGTTTCCCTTCGCAGATACACTGTTCATGAGAAAGCACAGAATTTCGTTGTTCCCATACCACTCTCCAATGGATGGCACGAAGAACAGGTGGACGAATTGTTCTCTTCGTTATTTGGAGGTGTGGGTATGAGCGGTGGTGGGGCTGTAGCTGAGAAGAGGGTGGAAGTTGATATTGGTCAGGTTGACGGTGAAGGATTGAGTGGTTTAGGTGGATTGAGAGTATTTTAAGGGAAGTTCAGCAGTGATAGGTCTATCGCATCTGATGATCGCATAGAGGCTCAAGGGTATCAATTTGTTCATATAATGTATGCATATACTTGTCCTCACATCTCACGCTCGAACGGTCATTCTCAGTTGGAGTGATAACGGTGTACATGGTCTCAAGAAGACAGCAGCTACTAGTAAATCTGCCGATCGAGGTAGGCTTACTACATGTGGTCAGTCAGTCCATTGATGTCGATAAGACATGTGATATGTAAATGCATATGCAAGGTATCTGATATACGTCTATTGACTATATTTACCCCTCATCCAATAAATCCTGAATTGAGATATCCTCTCTCAAATGAGTCATCCGGACAAGCATGTCCTTTCCGTGATTTCACCATACTCTGTTACTGCACCTGCTTTAACTCCTTAGGCAGAACCGTTGGGCTGTTCACTCTCACCCAAAGCTTTCGCTATATCCTCGCAGACCATTATTATAGCACCGTGAGGTTCGACTTTGGAGTAGTAGTTCTCTTCGCTACGAAGTAAAAGAATGGATGATCAGCTCTGTTCCATATTATCTATGACACTTGGCAGGCAGATGAGGAGGAAGAGTTTGGGCCATATCGATTGTGTATGATGACGGAAGAAGCTTGATGTCGAAAAGGCAGACCACTTACATGCCAACTTCCTTGAATCCCAATCTCTCATAAAACCTCTTAGCATCCTCGTTACCCACCTGAACGTGCGCCAGCGCTCGGTTAACTTTCACTCGGGGAGGGGCGACGGTGAGAGAAGCTCGGGTGTTGGTCTTGTTATCAGATGGAATGGGCGGTGGGGGTGTGGTGGGATGTAAGGAAGCTTTGAGTGAGGAGAGGAGGAGGGAAGTACCAAGATTGAGGGATCGATAAGGTGCGAGAATGCTGAGTCGGTTCCAAGTAAGATCAGTAACGAGTCAAAGAAGCTTTGTGAAGAACTAGGGGTTGACAGATCGTGAGACCCGTTTCATACTCACGCAAGTGTCAGGATCACCAGTGTTGGAGGTTCTTTAGAACCTTTGGCCAGATTATCGAATTTGCAACAGATCGCTCCGACAGGTATATCTGCATAGTAAACTGTTGTGTCATACAGTGACATCAGCATGACTGTGATGGATGAGGAAAAGGTCGAAAAGGTCGATTACTCACTCAACTTGTTCACGTCATCCAATGAAGGATCTCTCACTTCCTTATAGAACTTATCAGAGTATACGATAGGTATCACTACGCTATTGATTCTTCTTAGAGTACCGGACTGATCGAGCATCAGTATATTGTCAGCTTCCTTCATCCTGAACTGAGTGATCTGAATTTGAAGAGGCATCCACACTTCACGATGGATAATCGTACCTCGAGCCGATACATTCGTAGACTTATCTGAGAAGAAATGAATCCCCACTCACATTGTTCAACGTCAGACTGGTCAAAGTCACTTTAACATTCGGTTTAACAATCTTCTTTCCTTTTTTACTTGACGACAAGTCCAACGTCGTATGTTCGCCTTTCAACCCTGATAAATCGATTGGGGCAGATACCGTACCGGCAGTGCTATATGTGGGTGTGGTAGCTGATTTTGACATCCTGGTCGTAATTTGACACTGTCGAACTATTGGAGAATGATCAATCGGACAAGAGAAAGTTGAAAATGCTCAACTAAAAATCCAGATCCATGATTCTATCAACCTTTGTGATGGTTTATTGAGGTTGAAGAACTGATGATGTCATCACTTCCGAATGATAATGATTTCTTCGAAAGATATCCAAAGAGAATGTGATTTTGTACTTGTTCAAGTGTACTTTTGATCCATCCTTGCTGTTACATCTTGACCACTGTTTTTGCAGAGATCATGAGCTCAATCAGGATGGACGGTGAGTCTCTTCGAGTTGTAGTGCATGTAGCGAAAGTATTTTAACTGACCCATCCCCCTCTTTATAGGAATCCTCTCCCCCCTCGTCATATCCATCATAGCCTTCGCAGTAGGCTATCAAGCCCATTCCCTCCTATCTACTCGTGCCAGCCCATCTTTACTCACTCCTACCGACTCCTCATCCAGAACCAACTCAAATTCAAAGAATGATACCAGATCTGTCACCTCGAGCTCCGGTTCGGGAACAGATACAGAATCCGATGCTGAAGATACAGCTGCAGCATTATCATCCGACTTGACATCAACCAAATTTAATAGTTCAGAGGAGATGAAGTTGGTCCTAGTGGTGAATGACGAGTTGAAAATGACCAAAGGGAAGATTGCCGCTCAGGCTGGTCATGCGACATTGGCTTGTGCGATGACGTTGAAAGAGGCTAATCCGAGGGTGAGTTGGCTGAACATGCGGGTGTTTGAGGTTTTCGCATTAAGAAGAACGCGGCGACCAGCTACCACCAAGGAGATATCAAGGCAGTCTCCAGACTGATGGTTTATCACTACAGTAGATGAACGAAGCTGATGGCTATTTTGTTTTCGTGTACATAGTTATTCAGAGCATGGCAGAACCAAGGGTAAATATAGTCCTCCATTTCCCACCACATCCCAAATCTGCGATGAAAAGTCATCAAGCTAACCCCTCTGTTGTGCCCCGATAGTCAACCGAAAATAGCATTACGCTGCGCCAACACCGAAGAACTAGAGATATTAGCAGCTCAAGCTAGAAGTTTGAATCTTTGTGCTCGGACGATAAGAGATGCGTGAGTTGCCATATTTTCATCGCCATCATCCCCTCGTCGTACAATCTCAGCTAACAAACTTATCACACTTGTAGCGGAAGAACTCAAGTGGCTCCTGGGTCGAAGACCATCGTCGGTATTGGACCGTGAGTACCCGTTCACACGATGTGAAAACTTACGGAAATTCCACTGACATGATCGATATTTCCTGTATTCCAGAGGTCCAGCAAGAATTATCAATACAGTTACGGGGAAGCTCAAGCTTTTATAGATTATATGATGATATGTATGCGCATATATCGGTGTCTCCGTGCTGCTCACTACATCTGCTTTTTCGTCAAGTGACATGAAACAGGTAGATACATACAACAACACCAATGTCAGAACAAGAACTCAAATACAAACAACAGATCAGGGTCTCTAGAAACTACAACGGATGCTAACAGAAACACGTTAGAAGTTACTTGAGCAGTTTAAGATACGAATCATGAACAATGCTGATACACTCGAAAGAAAACTCCCAGTCACTCATCCTATCTCCTCTTACCGCTTCTTCTTGGGATCCCTCTGCTCACCCGCCTCCGAGATTTCCCTTCCTTTCCCTTTCCTCTCCCTACTTCTACCTCTTTCTTCCTCTTCACCCTTAGGAACATCTTGACTACTACCGCTCTGAAGATTACTACCTTCTATGAGAGCAGCTCTGACCTCCTGTGAGAGTCTGCGTTGTAAAGGGGCATTCCCTCTACCTACACCTCGACTTCTGGCTCCTACGGCACCTGTCGATGATGATGACGACTGCCCAGCAGAAGAAGAGGCAGGAGCTGATCGCGATTTGTATTCTGGGTCCCTGATAATATATTCCGTCCCCGTCTCGTCGATATAACTTCTCATACCAGGAGAAGGTGATCTTCCTCGATTGATCTCCTGCATCATTCTAGCCGCTTCTGCTGATTGTCTTTCTGAGTAATGCTGAAGCGCGATCTCGGTCCGAGCCTGCACTAGACTCGCTTGTGCTTCCCTAGCTAGTTGTTGCAGATATACTTGCTGATCAAGAGGTATCGGTTGATTAGGGAAAGCCGCCGCCACAAGTGCCTTTCTTGCTTCATACTGAGCCATAGCAGTACTTGGATCGGATGAACTTCTTCGTCTACAACTCGATGCCAGAGTTTTTCGGTCGGGCACAGTCAATTGTCGGCCTCCTTTCGGATCTTGTGGAGGAGGGACGCTGGTATCCCTCTTGTTTCTCGCTTCTCGGCTTCTCTCCAGTATCAAATATTGTACGGCGGCACCAAGGACAGCTTCTTTTCCTAGTTGAGTGGTCTGGGCTGTTGCACCAGCAGAAGGATCGATCGGGCTTGCATTGCTGCCTAAAGAACCACGAGGTGTAGGTTCAATAATCTTGAGTCTTGGACCAGTCTTAGGCTGTTCGACCACTTCTCGTGATTCTTCCGCTGTGGATTGCTTGTCGTCCTCTGATGGATGTTCCATTGAACCGGGTCCGGAGAGACGTCGTACCCTGAGTGGCTTCAGAGGCTGTGGAGGTTGTGGCGGAGCTGGGGAAGGGATTCTGGACACCCGAGGAAGAGTTCGTGTGGGGCGAGTTGATAGGGGCGATGCTGATCGAGATCGATTGATCCTTATCGAAACATTGGTGGGTAAGTTTCCGGATAGATCATAGGCCCCGAAGATACCAGGTGCTGTAGACAATGGATTAAACACCTCTGGCGTGATTTGCGGGGGAGCATAACCAACAGATGTGGAAGGGACCGAAGCGGGGATGGCCGGGAGGAATCCACCTCGCCAGGTTGGAGACAAGGAGGCCAAGTCAGGTGAAGGTGGCTGTGGAACCATGTTGGGAGGTATAAGAGATTCACCGGTGAATGCTTCGGCCGATCTCCCCAGGCCTGATGGTCGGCTCGGAGCAGGTTCGACAGGTTGAGGTTCATTCACTGATGAGCCTCCGGCTGCTGGTAGACTCGGATAGTATTGCTCACTTCCCACTGATGACGAACTTTCAGCAGGAGAGACAGCAATACCTTGAACAGGTGGCTGAGGAGCAACAGCGGTGGAGGCGGCAAGGAGACTTTCCTCCAAGGATGTGGGTAGAGTGGTTGATACACTGGGGATAATCTGAATATTGTGACCAGCAAAGGCAGCTGGCCATTCTTCATAGATATCGAGCGGCACCTGTATGGGATTTGAAGGACCTCTGGAGCTGCTTGAGCTTTCAGCCTCCGCAAGCAGCCCAGATGACATGGTAGCGAGGTATTCGTTCCATCCAGCAGTATCGAGGAATGGTAGCCTCGTCTCTTCTTGGGGGGCCAACGCTTGCGGCGAGGGTGGCGCAGGAGTTATAGCCGGGGCTCGAGGGGCAGGCGCTCGAGGAGTAGGTGATTGAGGAGGTGCTCGAGCAATGGATACTCGAGGAGGAGCGGTTGAGCGAGGATCCACTATTACAGGTGGTCTTGTTGGTGCTGAACGGCCCACCGCACGAGCAAAAACCAATGCTCTCATAGCAGCAGCCTCACGTTCGTATGCTGGATCAAGGGCTCGCATAGCTTCGGTTCCTAGCTGCTTGAGGCCCGGTAGTATCGGCCCGGGATTCTGGGAAAGGAATCCATGGACCGCAAGTACGACAGAGTGGTGAAAAGCTGATGAAGCATGATGAGGATATGGTACTGGTGGTCCCTTTCCGAAGGCAGCGTTGAACAATGGTGGCATGATAGGATCCACATACGGGG
Source organism: Kwoniella botswanensis (assembly GCF_036426115.1). Lineage (NCBI taxonomy): Eukaryota > Fungi > Basidiomycota > Tremellomycetes > Tremellales > Cryptococcaceae > Kwoniella > Kwoniella botswanensis. Next base: position 12,831,236 of record NC_088599.1, on the reverse strand, counting down.
TGTTTGGTGCCAATGTCACTTGGGACGTGATCATTCGTGGATTGATTGTTCCAGATCCAGATGCAACAGATGCTGCCACATTACCCGCACTGGAGCTTGACGATCCAGCGGCATTAGCAGGAAGATTCTGAAAAGCTGAGAAATGTGGTGGCTGAGGGGCAAAATTGCCGGTGTAAGGTACAACCGGTGAAGTGGTGGGCATATCTTCGGAAGATTGGTGTGGTAGAGCGGGTGAGGTAGAAAGTTCAGGAATTTGTTGTTCTTCTGAAACTCCACTTCCTATATCGGATGTTCCAGCTTTTGGCTTCCCACCTCTCAACCTCAGCGGATATTCCTGTGCTTCTTCAAGGATGCAATTCCGGTCTTTGGAGCTGGCAAAATGATGTCGCGCATGATGATATTCCGGAACAGGCATCGGTAGTCCGATTGATTGCTGAGATGTCGATTTAATCTCCTCTTCGGTGTCATTGACTGCGTCCTCCACACCTCTTCTCCATCGAAGCACTTTGATCCGATTTGAAGCGTTTTGCACATATTTATCGGGATCCACTTCGGATATAACCAGGAAAGCGGTTGGTCCATAAGCGAATGCTAGCTTTTGCATGATGGCCAGATCTAGGGCATCAATCCTTTGCAGCTGTGTATAAGGTGCAGAGCTGGGGATTGCGATAAGATGAGGTTGCGGTCCATGACCTTCAATCTCTGGCTCAAGAGGTACTTGATAGGATCTGTGCTTCTCCAGGACTAGGCAATTCGGTCTGTTTGATACCCAGCAATCACTTGGATGATAGTGGGCATGTAGCGGCATCCTCTGGGTAGGAGCCGGCCTTGCGAATGGTCTTGCAATGGCTGGGTACGATGTAGCCGGGGCCAGAAACATTATGTTTGAACTTCTGGGTGGATACAACGATTCGTTATTGGTCCCATCATGGCCTCTAGTCTGGTAGGAGCGATTGAGGGCGATGTCAGAGATTGAAGACTGACAGTCCTGTGCATTTTTACAGTACCAATCCTGGTCATCTTCCTCCTTCATCCTCTTTAACATGGTATTATCCACGGTTGGGATGGGTCTCAAAGTATCATAACAGTTCTCTGACGATCTCTCACCGGAGAGAGCCCCTCTTGGCCAGTAATTCCTGAATGTTGGAGGTGCGATATCTTGCGAAGATGGAAAGCCCCCTTTTACATCATTCCTTGATTCATCCTCTCTCTTGTTGGAATGGAGTGAGCCACCTCTCAACCTCATTACTTCGGATAGTCCGGATCTTGGTTTTGCTCCACTCGTATCGTCCTCTTGATCGGCGTGACCGATTGTAGACGAATTCTGGACCTGTTCAGAGTCATACTCCGGAGGCTGATAATCTTGATCTTCAGAATGACTTGAACCGGTATCCTGTTCCAAAGAGGGGGTATATTCGTGGTGATTGGTGGCGGTGACACGGAATGGTGAAACTCCAGGAGGAGGAGCAGAATGCATCGAACCAGCTCTTCTAGAAGGAGGATCGCTAAGAGATCGAGCTCTATATCTTGGCAGCGAGTTCCTGTCAAGGAGAACATCTTCTTGGAGTGAGTGGCTGTGAATGTGATGGGCACCGCACATCTCTGGATGATTCCCCCATTCTTGTACGCTCCTTAGGGTTTCTTGAGCTGTTGGACGACTGAGCAAAGACACCTTTTCCCATAATCCTCCAGTCTATTGAGATAGGTTTCTTCTAAATTCATCAGGATTATCTGTGTGATCAATCCCAGTCTGTGTGATTACTTGAGTGATGTCGATAGCTGGTGCAGCACCCGGAGGAAGGTTGGAGATGGGCGAATTACCATTAATACTGAAAGAGGATCTTCGTGCAGGAAACATCGAAGGGGGTGGAGGGTTCCTAATTCTTTTGAGAATCGGTTCACCTTGGGAAGATTCAATCACCTCCCATCGATGAACCACGGGAGCATGTTCGAAGTGCTTGGATCGACGATCCATCGCGGCCTGTGTCGGTGGCGGTGGAGAAGTTGGATAATCTGGATCCTGAGGAGACATAATTTGTTCGAGGAACGATGGTTGGATCTCCCTTGACGGTTTCACCAAAGTGATGGATGACCAGGGAGGTAATCGCCTAAGATCTTCGATGCAAGGTGATGAACCATCGATGCATCCAGTCTCAAGCGCTTTATGAGCAAGCTCTACCCTACGATGTTCCTTGTCGACCTCGAGTCTCTTGAGAGGCGAGAGAGGGATGTTGACCGGGATCGAAGGTCTCAGAATACCAGACCGAAAGGCCACTTGACGACTTTGGGAAAGGTATTCGGACGCTTCGGGATCGCTTACACTACGTCGACGGACGAACTGACCTGTCGATGGCGAGGAGGGCGACTGTTCGACAGTGGCAGTGAGAGTGTGAGAGCTGCGTGATCCACTAGTGAGAGGTTGTTGACTGAGTGGTCTTCGAAGCTTGCTACTAGGCGATGAACAGAAGCTGTGAAAGGTGGTGGACATGAAACTAGTAATCCTAAGTCAGGAGTAAGCATAAGTATCTCCTGGATATCTCAAGGGTTCATGGGACTACTAAGCAAACTTACTTTCCGGGAGATTGTTTGAGCCTACCCAAAATGGCTTTCTTGGTAGGTGATTGCTCGGAAGTTCCAGAGGTTCCCTCCTCTATTATCTTTGGGACTGGCTGAGATTGTTGAGGGATTTGGTGATCAGGGGAGAGAGGGGTACGTCTTCTGTAAGTTTGGTAAAGGGTCAACCAAGGTGAGTTGGAAGATCAGTTCGTCCGGAAAAAAGGGAACTTACCCCCGAAAATCAGGTCCGCCTTCTGCACCAGGAGGTATAGGTAATTCTTCACCTTCCAAGAGATCAATCCGTTCCAACTCTTCTGCTAACATCGTTTCTGTCCCAAGTAAATCCGGATCAAGGTGTTTATGCATTTCTCGAGCAACGACATCGAGATCGGAATCACCAGGTTTAGCGATTCTGAAAGATCTTGGGAATTTGGGTTTGGGGTCGGCTTTGGCTTTACCTTTACCCTTGTCCTGCTTGGAAGGACGAGGTGAGGTAGGAGGATCCTGGTCTGAGGACATGCTTGTGGATTAATATCTAAGGGAACGCCGTATTCGATGAGTATGGTGCTTAAAATCGATCCACGTGGTTCCTTCTGAATCTGTCGAATCTGGATTCTCACGTCAGCTCAAGAGGTGTCGGATGTGATCTCGGACTTAGGCACAGCACAGTGAGCCACTCACTGACGGCGTCGCAAAGTTTTTTCGACTATGACCAGTAACAGTAAGAGCAGTGTAGCGAGTTCCAAGAAAGCTAAGACCCAAACGAAATCCGCGGATCTGAAGGGGAAGAGTGATATGATTTCCACAGCGTGATCGAGAACTACGATGCCTTGAGAAACGTGTGAAAGAAGCTCTTCTTCTCTTCCTTCCTCCGACATATAGGGTGGTGAATCGATGAGGATGTAGGGATTGTTGAGATGAGGAAGAGGGATATAGTACAATTGAAGATAAGGGGTGATATATGTGGGTAGCTGGAGAGATAAGAGTAAGAAAGAGAAAACAAGGTAGAAGGTAGAAGGTAGAATGCTTATCCGGTAAATCAGTCGCCTCCCTACTCCTACTACCGAGGGCTGTATTGTGGTGGTTGATTGGACTAGGGACTGGCACTACGGAGTACTAATCAAACTCTAATCGTGCATGACACAGACGTATAACAGGTTTTGTAATCATTATCATTATTCCAACATAAACACACCACTACTACGCACGGTCCTCTCCTTTGAGTGGTGGCCATCAGACATGGTATCACCGTACCATCATCTATCAACATATCGTGTATCCACCTACCTCATCACACATTCCCATCTATCTCTGTCTTCACCTCTCCAAACCATTTTGCAATTCACCTACTTATCTCCGTATCGCCCTCTCGAGTATGTCTCCTTCCACAGTGCCACATCGCCACCACAGTACAGGTTGAATCTACGAGTAAACTCCCGACCAAATTATACGATCCCATACGTCACTCGAGCTCACCCTACTCCAATCAATCAACTCGGCTTGTTCAGTCTTTTTCTCCTTCCCTTTTTTTTCTCTTCATCCCCATATTTGGGTTCTCAGCACATTATCTGAATCACGATGGCCTCCATCATATCCTCAATATGGCCTATACTCTCTTCCTATAGACCGAACGCAGCCAGGGACCGTCAGTGCGCCTCTTTTCTTTCTTCCTCTGTCTCTATTTTGTTGTCTCAACCTCATACTGATGAATGTATTGATCTTCTTTGTAGAGCTCAAAGGGAGAAGACACCCTTGAGATTTGGGGCGTTCGAAGCTACGTACATACCACCTGGATGGGGTGTGATAAGTCCAAGGAACGATAAACAGGCTCAGAGGTCAGTCAACTTGCCAAATCCGAACCTTTCTTCTTATCACTGCATATAAATCATTCATCCTCTAAGACCAAAACGACCTATTGTTTTGCATCTCTACCTTCCCAATCGAAATGATGTTACTTAATTAGACTCTGACTTGACCATTCGGTCAAAGGAGAAACAATCAGTCTCTAGAATTACCCTGATCATAAAATCACTATCTTTCTTATCTTAAACTGTGTCGTCTAGCTCTGTGTCGAATATAGTGTGACTGACAAAGTGTTGTTGGGTTGGGAAATAGACTATACAATCATATTCGAACGGTAGCATTCTGGCTTGATGCCGCTCCTGTTCTAGCAGATCTCGGCCTACCTTTCAGAGTGAGTATGACATTCCTGATCTAACAAATTATCTCGTGTGAAATGGAACTAATCGTTTCTATTCCCACCCTTGTAGGCAGGTCTAGACGATATCATCTCCCTTGTACCAATCTACGGTGATCTGCTCTCAGGTGTTCTGCAACTCTATCAAGTCTGGTTGTGTTTCATTTTCGGCGTACCCAGAAACATCTTAGGATATATGGTTGGTTCGAAAACATCCACCAACTTCCTCACCTTCTCAACCGAGCTAACTCCCAATTCTTTGCTCTACCTTAGCTACTCAACGTGATATTAGACGTTATCGTTGGTCTCGTCCCTCTACTAGGTGATTTCCTAGACAACCTCTTCAAATCGAACTTGCGTAATTTGGCATTACTCGAAACATGGTTATTAGAGGATGAACGTGCCAAACGTCGATATCACATACTAGTCATGCCGGAAGGTAACGAATTCATACCTAAACCGAAATCATCAAGATTCTCCACATCATGGTTCGGTAATTCCAGTTCAAACAAGAGCGCACTAGATGAGGAAAGAGAAAGAGAGAGATTGACCGGGAAAGTAAAAGTTACAAGAAGGATGGGTAAGGATGAGGGTGAGAAAGGACCATTGAACGAGACTGCACGAGAAGCAGGGTCAAGTTCAACTGCCGGTGATACAACTGGAACGAGAAGAAGGACGAGAAGAGCTGATCCAGTGATGGACCCTCTTGATTAGAAGTTTGTAGATATGTTTTAAATTTGTAGCTATAGTATTCACGTTATGGAGATGTATCTATTGAATTGACTTAACACTCGAATCTCACGTAGGCATATATTGGAATCCTCCTAGTTTACTAATCAGACTGATCCCCTCATAACAGTGATATATGCATGGACCCATGGATCAGTATAGGATGCTAAGAAGAAGAAAGAAAACGTGACAAAAGAAACGTATATACAATGTTATAACAGTTCATTAAGAGATTCTATGTAAATTCTTTCATTATTTTATTGTATATGCACAGAGAAAGATTTACATGAGACAATTGTTCTTCGATCCATCAAACGTCAAACGTAAAGAAATAGTAAAACATGATGATTTGATTGTAATCGTAGCGCAACACCAGTCAATCATTCACGATTTTTCTTTTGGTATTTCAGTCAATATCAACTGATTAACCAATGCTGATTTTCGATGCAGTCTATAGTAGTGTCATATAATCATATCAATACATCTTGTCTCTTCTCAGTTGTTACGGAGTAGTATGACTCACCGTAAATGAATTCCTAGTCTGATGACTTAATCTAGAGCCTGTCGTCGCATGATGGTTCGGAACGGTGTGACCCCCTCCTCCACCGACCCGCGGTAGAGATTGTGGGACTTGCTGTAGACTATGACCATTCCTAGCCATTAGAGGTGTAGGTGGTGAAATCAATAATTTCGATTTCGAATTTGACGATGATGAATTCCCACTAGATCTTAGAGAAGAGTTCGACAAAACATTGGAAATTCCATTTATAGTGTTACCGCCAGTAACAGTACTAACACTTTGTCTTTTCTCCTCCACTCGACTGGGGGAGAGAACATGTCTCTTACGACCTGCAAGGATCCATGGATGTCTCATAGCTGGTTGAGGTTTTAGTCTTTTATCGGGATCCCAAGTCAGACACTTAGCGATGAAATCTACGAATAGCTCATCATCGCATTTCAATACTGATGCGAGCGTTTTCGTACCCGGTCGTCGTCTTCGTCCTTTCGCATTGACGAATGGTCGAGGTGCTCCAGTAGCATCTACAAAGGTTTATTCAGCATTCGGTCGTGTATGTAGTGAAGAATCGATGGGTGACTCACCAAAAAACATTTTTCTCCTTGATGCCTTTTCCACCAAATACCTATCAGGTACACCTAAAACCTCCATAATACAAGCTAACTGTTCATGCTCATTCTCTCCGGGGAAGATAGGTACTCCAGTGTACAGTTCCGCCAATATACATCCCAAAGACCACATATCAATTGCCATGGCGTAATTCATCCCCAAGATCACTTCGGGACTTCGATAGAACCTCGATTGAATGTATGTATAGACTGCAGTCGAAATCAGCTACGAGCCAATGTGGAATGTTGTTAAAATACACACCTTTCTCAGTCTCAAGACAACTACTTCCAAAGTCAATGACCTTGATACCACTCTTAGCTGGATGACAGAGTAGGATGTTCTATAGTAAATACATCAGTCAGGATTGGTCGATCTAAAGGAACAAGAGCTTACTCACCTCTGGTTTGAGATCACAATGTACTATCCTATGCGACCTCATCAACTGCAGCGAAGCCAACATTTGAGTCGTAAATCTCCTGATCAACACCGTCGTAAATCCAGCAAATTGATTCGCTTTGATTAACTCGTACAAGTTTATACTTAATAATTCCGTGATGATACAGAGATGCCCTCTGAACGAGAAACTATCCGTCATTCTGACCATGTAATGTTTATCTTCCGGATCCCATTCTACTAATTGTTGTAAGATCTTGACTTCCACCAAAGCTTGAGCATGGAATCGTTTCTTATTCCGAATGATCTTGACAGCTACTGATTGACCGGTTTTATGATCCCTACATTGGACAACCTGACCGAAACTACCTTTACCCAATATGCCGACCACCTCATATCGATAACATAGATGATCACCTTCCACCACAAGATAATCTCCTCGCTCGTCGTCATACCCATGATTATACACTACACCGCCAGACGCAGGAGGTCGAGTGATTTTCTTAGGTAAGGGCGTATAGTATATCTTGTCGAAATCTAATACCTCCTTCCTCTCGAAGTCGCTCATATCATGTAAGAATCTGGAGATGAACGCTCTTTGAGACATCGGTTCAGCCGCCAAGATATCTTCCGGGAATTCGTTGACATCAGACAAATCATCCTTCTTTCCTGCTGCTGCACGTTGTCGACGACGCTTGATGTATGCTGCCATCTCTGCATCCGCCAATGATTCTTCATCATCCGCTGGACTCATCGAGGGAGATTCGGCAGCCAAGGAAGTTTTCCGGAAACTAGTGCCGGGAGCACCAACTGATGAAGATGATGACATCCTGGATGTGCTTGGTATCGATAACTTGGAATGAAGCGATTTTGAAGGTTTGATAGGCGATGTTCGACCAGACGAACCACCACTTTGACTCTGAAGCGTATCTTTAGAATCCCTACGAGCAATTCTGAACTCTCGAGATGTCCTCTTCGCACTGGATGACACTGTAGCGGCAGTGAGAGACGATGTAGGCGGAGGTTGAGGTAGCTGTCTTCTCGATGGAGGGCCCATATCTCGTCGGATGGGCGGATCAGAAGGTCGATTATGAGATGTCGTTCTTCTAGCTTCCTGTCTGGCAGACATAGGTGCCAGTAGATGAGCTCGATGAGCGCTGGAAGTGGACTGTCTCGGTGTCGTCATCCCTTCAACAACACCGAACTCGCTGATCGGTGGTCGACTGAGATCTGCCATGCTCGAGCTGACCGTCTTGCCTCGTAGGGATGGCATAGCAGGAGGAGGCATGGAAGTCGAAGGCGAACCAACTCCAGGTCGATTTGCTATTCGAGGTATCTTCGTTGGTGTGACGGACGGGAGATTTCGAGAAGAGTCTGAAGGTCGCATATCTGCGGGTCTCGCTGGAGAGCCGACAATGGCTGGCAATCGCCTATCTTGTTGACCATTGATCGTTGACTCGCTTCTGTTCGATGCTGCGGAAGATCGGCTATCAAGGGAACTTTCAACAGAGGTCTTGTGCTTGAGTAGTTCAGCAGGTACGAAAGGTTCTGATGCATCACCGGAGATAGATAAGGTCTAGATGTCAGCTCAGTAGTTACTCGGTATTGACTCACTTTTCCTCTGCGTCTTCCTGCCCATCCTGTACTTTGAGCTTGAGAAGGTTCAGCTTTGACTTCAGGTTTAGCTGGTGCAGGGAACTGCTGCGATATACCTCGTTTCGATGTACTTCCTCTCAGCATTGAAGGTAGATGCATCCCAAGTACAGATTTCCTCGACTGAGAGCCAGGTACAGGCTTGATATCCGATTGCTTGGGCGTTTCAGGCGGTGTACCTTTAGACTGGGTTGAAGTTGACGACGTACGTCGGAAGAAGGGGATTGACGATGGGGTAAGCCTCTTGGCTGCAGGTTTGTTCGTTGCGAGATACTGTGATTCTTCGGATTCATGTCTATTCAGGCCAGGAGAGGGCAACTCGCTTTGGTGTATCTCTGACCAAGGAGTTTGAGGACTGCGAGGAAGTTCTTCATTCGAGACCGCAGGGGAAGAGCTTGCTTTGAGGTTGAGAGCCGAGGAGAAAGACCATTTCTTGTTCATCTTTGGAGGTGGCATGACAGGAGAGGTCGCGGTCTCGGGAGGGGAATAGGTAGGAGTCACATGTTGCGCTGGAGGCGAGAGGAGAGGTGAAGTAGAAGCAGAAGGTTCTTCTCTCATAGGGACATAGCTAACCACGTTATTCATTCCCTGCCGCATCGATATATAGCTCTTGGGCAGAGGAGGTACAGGTGGAACTGATACATCTCGATCTTGATCCGATGACTCGCCAACTGTGATGCTGGGAGTCGATACATCACTGCCACCGCTAGCCCGTCTAGCTTTGGCTGAAGGTACATCGCTAAGAGAAGGAGTAGTCGAGGTGGTAGGCAATGAGTGAGAGTCGCGGGATGTTGGGGTACCGATGAAGCTAGCTGAGGATGATGATTCTCGCTTGGCGGTTTTCGCTTTTGGAATAGGCACAGCAGGCAGTTCTTCACCAATGTCAATCCAGTTGTTAAGCGGCGATTCGGAATCTTTGAGGCTTCCATTGCTCAATCTGGATGGTACCTCTTTATGCTTCGTACTGGGTGGTGTACCAGGTCTTGATGCTACAGGGGTTTTCACTTTGGGTTTCGATTTACCAGGTGTGATTGAGATACCATCTAATTTTCTCATCGCTTCTTCGGTATGCGCGTCAAGTCTGGGATTCGATGTCGCAGATCGTAATCGTTGAGAGTCCGATCTTTGAATCGACTTCTGACCAAAATGTGAAGTCGTACCGGAAGCGCTAGAAGGAGGTGTACTGGAAGAAGCGAAATTGTTGACTGAACCTGAAGCTTTGAGGATCTGATTGATAGAAGCGGTAGAGGGACTAGGCGGCAGATGAGAGAAATCTTTGGGAGCGAACTGTTTCAGTATGTCATGAGAGCTATGTCGAGACTGATTTGGCGGTGTTTTCCTGCTATCCCTCGAGGTACGATGAGCGAAAGTCTGAGAATCGGCAGATGTGGGGGGTGGAGGTAGGTTCGCTCGATTGCCGAAAGTTTGCGAATCAGCTGAAGCGGGAGGTTGAGATGGATATATACTCGCTGCCGCAGCATTAGCAGCAGCGGCAGCTCGTTCCCTTTCTTGTCTTCTAGCATATATTCTAGCTCTAGCGCTGTTTGGTGAGATGGGTGATTCTGATATATGCATCTGGTTGAGACCTCGTATCGGCGATTCCGGTACCAAAGCATGGACTGGTTCAGAGGGTGCAGTGGTAGAGGGTTTGGTTTCCGGCATAGATAATGAGGCTGCCAGAGCTGCTTCCATTGAAGTGTCGAAGTTGAAGTCCGCCAAGGTGTTGAGAGAGAACATGGGATCTTCTTTTTTGGTACTCGGTGGTGCAGTAGCTGATTCTTCGTGCCTATCTCTTGCTGGCGATTTGCTAGGTAATCGAGGCGGAGTCTGCGTCTGTGACATCGAATGAGGTCTTGCTTTTCCTTCACCTTCAAACCCTAATCCAACACCTTCTTGACCTTGCATCCAATCATCCATCGTCGGCTGAGGTAGAGGTGGGGTACTACCTAGATTGAAAGGCATACTAGGTGTACGTAGATGTTGATGTTGTGTTGAAGCTCCCCAACGAGGAGTAGCTAGTTCTCCTACACCGATGAGTGCTTTACGGTCAATATTCGATGGATCAGGTTGTTCAGGACTGGCCGTTGTCAGGGGGGAAGAAGGTTTGAGATAGTATGAATCGATTCTGATTGATCAGCCTGCTGTCCACCTCGGTGCCAACTCACGAAATACGCGCATCATTATCATCTACTGTCAGAGTTGACTGTCTTGATGTTGGAACTTGAGGGATGATAGGTGTCGTATAAGCAGAAGGTGCGAGAGGTGCTTGTGTGGGAGGGTGTGGTAGTGGTCGAGAGGTTCGTCGTACCTATACCGGATCAGCTACATGTCAACGAAAGTTGTACTCACAGGTTCAGTGACCACTCTCCGACTTTCAGGTGAAGGTCCAAGTCCCATTCCCAATCCACCGTACCTATCATCTCTTCTCGGACTAAGGTCTAATGCAGCAGGTGCAGGTGCTCTTCTCCCTTTAAGCGTGGAAGTAAAAGATGAGTTTGACGTTGAGCTGGTCAGACGTTCTCTCGAGGGAGGATGCTGCAGTGTTTGGGCTGGGGAGAGAGACGGAGGCATGGTGGAATATGGACTGTTGGGATTCGGATTTTGTTGAGTTGTCCATGGTGTATAGGCAGGTTGAGGACTGTAATCTGGATATCCTTGTCCCGACTGTGAAGTCTGCCTATAACGTGGTGAGGACGGACCTGGCTCGGCAGGTTGGGAATTCATGATAACTGTGTATGCTGGTAAGTACGAAGTGTTGGCGTCGAGAAGTAAACACAGAGTATATCTGCTCACCTTGGAGACTGAAAAGTCACCGCTTCACATTGACAATCACGGTCACATTCACCTGTGAGCCTGTGAAGGTGAATTCATTGATTGAACGTGGGTCATGCAGGTATGGAGATCTAAGTGACGGTGGGCAAGATGATCAAGATGGGTGGGTACTGAGGGGCAGGTGTGGTTTTGATCAAGTTTGATACAGTGAGGTAGGTTTGAGTGAGGGTGGGAGTGGAAGTGACAGTCCAACGATTCAACATCCCAACTGAACGGTCAATGCGGAGTACCTGTACAACCTTGAACCAACAATCAGGATAAATATCACTCGTGGCACTGCTATTTCGGCTCATTCCCTCTTTTACATCGCGTTATGCATCTATGCACAAGCATATCATCATGTATGAACACCTCATTGGTACCAGCACAAGCATGCATATCACTGCACTAGATGTTACATGTGAAGAGACCTCTGATGATGAATCGAGAGAAAAATCAATCCCGAGATGGGGCCAAGCAGAGTCGTCGTACGCGATGTCTGAACATGCTGTGCCAGTCAGTTACGTAACAGCTGAGATCATCAGTTGGCAGAGGGAAATATCATTCCAACTCCAGACTGACTACCATACTGCATTCCATGAGGGTAGAAGTGGTATCAATGCATCATCTGGTGATTGATATATATGTTGAACAGCTAATTCGATAAGATACTTGAGTACAGCCAAGTAAATATATGGCGCACAACTACATATGGGAGACGATCCCTTTATCACGTGACTACTTAGACCACGCGAGTCCACTCTAAGCTTGGACGCGTTCTCGTTGCTGTCGATATTTCGTTGTAAGAACCAAGAAAAAGATACAGGTATCATTCTTGTGTGCTATATCCTCGCCGTCGTAACATATAACAGCACCGCAGAGAAAGCTTCCACGAGATGTCCGAGCGGATGAAGAGAGAGCTCGAAGAGAAACGAGCAAGAGTAGCTGAGCTGCGAAGAGCGAGAGAGGAAAGGAAAGCTCAATTGGCTCAAGCTAGTTCTCAAGGGAATGTAGAGGTATGTCGAGATTAAATGATCCATCTCCCTGTGTCATATTGAGATATGGCGTTTCACTATACTATGAAATTCTCTCTGAATAACTGAATCATCGACTCTGATTTATGGCGTTGACTGACATATACTACAACTTTGTAGCCACTCACAACTTCTCGAAAAGATGTGAACGACCTAGTCGACTCCTTACTCGCCAGACCCTCGACTCCCATTACAGCACCCAGACAGTCTTCATATGTCTCTGCTTCGTCCCAAGCAACTCCAAGTAGGAGAACTACTCGAGCCACCCCCGAGGAAAGTCTGCCAGGTACGCCAGGAGGAAGAGCGAGTAGGTTGAGTAATGAAGGAAGTATAGGCAGAGCTAGTGTGACAGGTGCTATCACATCGAGCCAAGGGGTGGTAGATCTGTAAGCTGAACAAAAGTCGATTTTTCAGAATCATGACAGCTGAAAATTTGTTCTTAGTGACATGATGGGATCACCTTACCCAGCTGTAGCGGTAGATATGGTTGACATGCAGCAGGAGTTATATGAATTACCATCGAAAGTGAGTCTGGTCTACCTCTCTACATCATTTGCTACTAAGCTCCTTAAATTGATTGTGTTTGGTATCTGACTTCATCATTGGTTATAATGATAGGTAGTCAAGCCAGTAACATATTCCAAAGCTATCCAAACATCAGTGACCATATCCACCTCCACATCCGATTTAGAATCAGAGGACGAATCAGGGGATGAGAGCGGTACGACCCGTCGGCGAAGGAGGAGAGCAGACGGTGAAAGTGGTAGAGAGACGGAAGAAGAGATGCGAAAGAGGATATTGCAAGAGCTGGAAGAGGAAAGAAAGGCCTTGGAGAGGGAATTAAAGGGGTTGAAAGAAAAGGGAGAAGAGATGAAATTGAATGGTAAGTCTACCCATATATTCTACAGTCTGCCAACCATTCAATAAGTGCTGATATGATACACTCCTATGGTATAGCTCTATCGGACGAGCAAAGACAAGCTATCTTCGCAGCTCCGGATTTCAGCGCTTTCATAGAAGAATCTACCAAGATTGTTCAGAGAGCTTTGAGTGATGGTTATGACTATATCAGGGATTACACAATCGGCATAGAAGGTGCATTGTGAGTTGATCTGATGCGGCCACCTCCTTCAGGTAAGAAGTCAGCTCATCGTGAATGATAGTGACGAGTCCGAAGGCAAGAAAGTGGAATTGTTTTGTGCTTTCTCAGATGACAGATGGACAAAGGGTAGATCAGTAACGGATCTAGATTGGTCGCCCAAAGTGAGCTTGTTGTTGCTGCATGATGCTTGAAAGATCTAAGCTGATACATATTCCCGTTAATCCAGTTCCCCGAATTAGTGGCTGCGTCATATAACAAAAATCCTACCGCTGTCAATGATCCGGATGGTATAGTAGCAGTATGGAATTTGCATTTATTGGAACGACCTGAATTTGTCTTCCACTCTCCTGTCAGTTTGACAGGATGCGATCGATAGGACGGTAACTGATCCAGTTTGCCTTAGTCTGATGTACTTTCCGTCACTTTCTCCCCATATCACCCTACTCTCATATTCGGCGGTTCATACTCCGGTCAAGTGTTACTATGGGATACAAGAGCCAAGCACCTGCCAGTACTGAAAACTCCCTTATCATCGAGTGGACATACATATCCGATATACGGAATGAAGATGGTCGGTACTCAGAATGCCAACAATTTGATATCGACGAGTACGGACGGTTTAGTATGTAGTTGGTTGAGTGATATGCTGGCTCAGCCGCAGGTGAGTCACACAGCGATTAGGTGAGGTATTTATTTGACAATGAAGCTGATCTCTGTTATCAATTTTATAGGAAACACTCCCACTTACTGTTCCATCACATAACAAGACCGATGAAGTGTCAATAACATGCCTTGATTTCCCCGATAACGAAACATCTACATTCTGGATAGGTACAGAGGAAGGATCGATCTATCAGGCCAATCGATATGATCGGGCTTCATCAAAGGCAGGACTCAATACCGATGACGTCTATCGTGGACATGCCGCTCCAATCACCGGAATCGATTTCCACCCCAGTTCAGGATCGATCGATTTCTCAGATCTGTTTTTATCTTCTTCGGTGGACTGGACAGTCAAATTATGGAGAACCAAAGGTTCTTCTTCTACTTCTTCAACAACCAATACGACAACAAGTAAAAACACGAAAGGAGATAGGGGTTTGGGTTTGGGAATTGGATCGTTACATTCATTCGAAGAAGCTGATGATTATGTGTTCGACGTTAAATGGCATCCTAATCATCCAGCAATATTCGGTACGGTCGATGGAAATGGGAAATTCGATTTATGGAACTTGAATCAAGATGTTGAAGTTCCAATGGTCTCCACGAAAGTTTCGAACGAGGCCATCAATAAATTATCATTTGATAAATCCCCTCTATTGTCGAAGAAGGTGGGATTAGGTTCATCAAATGGGAAGTTATATATATATGACATATCAGAGAAATTAGTTCAGCCTAGAGATAGCGAATGGGTAGAATTACAAAAGACCATCCAGAGGTTGATGGCTTCAAGGGAAGGTAGGGATAGTAATAGTACTTTGAATAATAATCATTTTGATTTGACTGATCAGACGAGGAGATATAGATAGATTAGATTGAGTAGGCGAGGTGTATTTTAACGATGTAATGAATTGTCACGAGTACATACATGACTGGTCATGATGAGGATATCTCACTCGCAAGGAGATACTTAGGTAGCTTGACATGATCATCGAATGAGCAGCGAAGAACACTCGTGATGTTCATTGCAGAGATACACAACTGGATAGCTGGAATCGACTGTACACCTCGGCATAAATCTCGCCGAAGGAGGGAGAGAGAGGGAGAGCAGGAATGTGTCTGGACGCGTCTGTCCCAGTCTCATGTTCCGGAGTTACGTCACTGCCCTGATCGATTGGATGCATATGGTCCGTGCGAACGAGTGAGCGTGATTTGAAAACGCGTCGAGAGATTTTTCTCTGGGCGTGCATGTAAGCTAATCCTCATACTTGAACAGTAGTATAGCATTGCTGGATTTTCTCCTCGTTACTGGACCCATCCAAGCCACTGACATTAGTGCACACACACACTACTCACACATAATCAAGGTTGACTGGATTCTCGATAACCCACGCTCGGAACATAGACAATATAGCAATCGAGCTTCTTCGCGTCTGACTTTTCATTTCAGCGGATTCCTTGATCCACCCATCCTACTTTCCAGACAGGTTTCCTCACTCTATAACACACTCGTATATCGTACACATACACAACATCAGAATTGTTTGTACTCCCTCTCAACGCCGGTACCATACTTTCGAAACCAACGACCAACCCACGACAATTATATCGCCCTTCGATTCCTATCACCTCATCCCATTCTCTCCACCAGAACAGTCACCCACCATGACCGTGACAAGTAGGAAACACGCTTTGCATCTTGCTCTTCCACCTAGGATAGCCATGACACGGTGAGTCATTTCTCACTCTGGCTTGTATTCTTGGAACGCAGGATATGATAACTGACTCATGTGTGAGTAGCACGGACTCGGATGATTCAGCTCCTTCGACGCCTGGACCACGTACACCATTACCTTATGAGTCTCTTGGGGTGAGTACAGGCCTATAACAATGATCGATGAACCGTATCGCTGACGATGTTGTATACAGTACTTCAACGCTCCTCTGATCTCTTGCGATACAATGAACCTGGATGAAACGAGCTCAATAGGCTTAGGAACAAAAAGAGGTAGAGATGAGGAAGATGAGAGATACGTCGAACCTGAGTGGACAGAAGAGGAGATCGACGTGATACAATCTGTAAGCTTTACTAGATGTCGTGTTGTTTCGTGGCTAATGATATCTGTACAGACTCTCATTCACCCATTTCGACCAGTTTCTACATCCTATCCACCTGGTGAACTACCACCACCGAAAGTGTTAGACGAATTGACCAACCAAATCCTCAATTACGCTTTCCGACATTCCTGCTCGTCGTCAAGTCCTGATGATGTCGACCCATCCTCAAGCCCGGAGGTAAGATTGTCAGAGAAGAAATGGACACATTCATGGGATGCAACACATAAGAAATTGTTCGAGATAGCTTTGAATGAAAGTAAATCAGCATTTGGATTTGATAATATCGAGGCAAAGAAGAAGTTGACTAGGGAAGAGAGGATAAATCATACCAACCATAGACCAGGTCTAAGGAGAGTAGATAGTATGGATTTTCTTAATCAGCAGGATGATGAGGATGTGGATAAGAATGAACAGAAGAAATCTGATAATGTTGGAAGAGCAATAAGGTGAGTTACTCGTCTCATCAGTTTGCTCACGGGAGTCATCTCATGCATGCGAATATATCTAGACTATCGACGTCGTTGCAAAACAGTGCGAAACAAGAGCCATTGCTACTATCCTTGACCAGATCAACTTCAGGTGAGTCGACAAGAGATCTCTCGTTCCGTTCTCGTACTCGAACGAAGTCTCGCTGATGAACTTCGCAGTTGGATCAGGACTTCTCGCAGACTCTCCCTTATATCCAGCTGGACCTTTTATAACTCCTGCTCCTCCCATTGCAGCCATCACCTTGACACCTGCTTCACCTACTGGTCCGACACCAAAATCGCAATCATTACGACGTAAACCATCATTACGAAACTTGTCTGCTAAACCCTCAAGACCCACCAGTCTCCTGCAGAGAGGAAGGAGTTTCACAGCTGAAGATCTACGTGCGGAAGCTGAAGCCAACCCTTCATCCGATGACAAATTACTTTCATCGTCAAATGGCGATGATACCGACAATCCAATCATCAGTCCAAAGTCATCTGAAATGGTGACTTCACCGAACTCCATAACATCGCAGCCTCTGCCTCTACTGCGGACCTCAGCGTCGTCATCGGCTGGGAGCTCAGCGAAGTTGACTAGGTCTCACTCATCTTCTTCGACTTTATACCCTCAACCGCACGCTGTGCAAAAAGCATTCTTGCAGAATCCCAAACCTTCCACCAACGATCGATCTCGCTTAGCATTGCCCTTACCTATAATAGATGACCCGACACCTACTAGATCACATTCGTCAGGAGGATGGAGTGATAGTGAAGATGAGTCGATCAGCAAGAAACAACCTAGAAAGATCAAGAAGTTGAAACAGAGTAAGAACAAATTAGAGCTCGGTGGTGGAATAAGGGCACCGGCGATAATCAACCAACAGATGTTGTCACCTGAATTGACAACTTCGGGAGGTGGATTGGGTTTAAGAAGTCCTTTCGAAGAGAAGGAAGAACCTCAATTCGTGTAGAGTTATGATATTTGCGTTCCTGTCAATTCGATTTTTTTTTGTTGATATTTCACCTTCTCTGTGTATCACCTCCTGTCTATGTCTAGTTTAATCATTGCTATCAGTATATACCGTATAACACAAAGCATATAGTCAATTATAATGCTCGTAAAGAGGGTCAAACCGGCGTTTGTATGTGTAATTGTATCAAAAATGCAGTGTAGTTATTTGTATGAGGTCATTTCGTTACTACTCACTGTAAATTTGACGCGTATCTCAGTGACTGTGACTGTGACTGTGACTGCCGGCAACTACGGATCACATTGTCACTGGCAAAAAATATCAACCAATGTTCAGGTGCTCATTCCTCATCTCTCATTTCTAACCAGGCTATGCACACCATCTTCCATACACCCCATCATTGCTTCACTGTGTCCATTCCAATATCCCTCCAGCAAACTTCTGCATCTTTCAATCAAACCCGGCATATCAACATCCAACATCCCATCCCGCACAGACGAATCTCGATCGCAAAATAACCAAATCCCCTTTTAGATCTCAAATCAAAGCCAAGAGAAGTAAAGTAAACCAACCTATCAAAGCTGGCCAATTGGCCCGGCTCACATCGGTGAAACGACATTAGACGCATCACAAGATGACAGTGACAGGTGCACTATCAGCAGACGTAGCTCAGGGGACATATGTACCTCCATTCCAATATGTTACCTCTTATGCTCAGGCTCCCGAAGTGACAGGTTCGATAACTAGTGAGTTGGACATGCCGTCAAATGTAGTTTCAAGGCTGACTTCTGCGGGTCTTAGGTGCATTACCTGTAAGATCGACATTTCCTTATACAACTTCGCGTGCTAATCAGGACATATAGGTTAATCCCACTGTCACCGCTTCTTCCGATGCTGCCTATGCGACGGCCTACCTTCAAGCTCACATGATGAGGTATGTCGGCTAATATGACAACTGAAGCGAGGCTGATCTTTTATGCTCCTGTTCCGCAGCTGGCCATCATACCGCTATGCCTATTTACTGTGGTTCGTATTCATCGCTCTGGGAGGGATCTACGCTCTATCCCACCATCTTAGATTATCGGGCGGTTCCTTAGGTGCGGGGTTTAAGAAGTGGGGTATGAAGAGGAAACCTGTTGGTCGGAAGAGAGCAGGAGGTGCAAGGGGAATGGCACTACCAAGTAACAGTGCATTGATATCCATCGGGATCATGTCGATCGTCACGGTCGTCTTAGCATTAATCGGAGCAGATTACATCAATCCCAATTCGTCAACATTCAATTTTGGTGACTCGTTTAGGAAAAGAGCTTCGATAGGATATACAATCAACAAAGCTTGGTGGACGACTGGATCAAGATTTGGATTTATGGCTTTCGCCCTGATGCCATTAGTAGTCTTATTCGCATTGAAAGCTCCGCCTATCGCTATCTTCGCCATTAGGGGTTTCACACATCTCTATTCGGATAAATTGGCTCTGTTCCATCGAGCGGCAGCATGGATCGTATGGGGTTTCACAACTGTACATGTGGTACTTTGGACGGTCCAACTATTTCAAGATCAACAGAACGGAAGAGCGGTCTGGTTTTTGATTTGGAATAGTTATAGATTCATCTTTGGTTGTGTGGCTTATGCTGCTATGACTGCGGTTATGGTGTTGAGCTTGAAGCCGTTTAGAAAGAATTCATATGAGGTGAGTCAGTATCATCCTACAGTCTCACATCGTTGGCTAATGCATGTACGTCTGACTCCAGTTCTTCTACGCTGCTCATGTCGTCTTTGTCGTCCTCACCATTGTATGCTCAGCGATCCATCACCCGGTTTTGTGGTTTTGGATGGCAGGAGCGTTAGCCCTGTGGGGACTGGAGAGGGCATATCGTCTCGTACGATTAGCCAAGATCAATGGGATGTTCGGGAAAAAGAAGAGAGGGAACCTCGAAGTCGTTGCTGGAAGACCGTACAAGGATGCTACGCAAAGCTATGGGATGCAAGAGCTCAAGAGAAGTAGTGATGACGATGCGCCGTATACCGACAAGACTCTCCCAAGACCACCGCAAGCTCAACAGGAGAATGAACATGAATTGAATGATTTTGGGAGATCGTCTAATTATGGTTACTACGACGAAGGATCGCTCCAACCTCTCGGATCGTATGAAACGCGATACGACCAGCCCCAACATCAACGAACAGAATCTACAACCAGCATGATGCCTATACCTCGAAGTGGATCAACGGGTAACATGGCTATACCTCGAAGCGCCTCGATGGCAAGCATGAGACAGCCCTCCCCAGGGCCTAATGTGCCTTTTTTTGTACCCGTTCCTATCCCAATCGGTTATGCTCAAGCTCAACTCTTACCCTCACGCACAATCCGATTGACAATCAACGTTTCTCGACCGTTCAAATGGTCCCCTGGTCAAAGCGTGTTGCTATATCTTCCTGAATTATCTCGATTTCAGTCACACCCTTTCACAATAAGCAACAATGATCCCAATGAGATTGTTCTCCTCGTCAAAGCCAGGAAAGGTTTGACGAGAAAGCTTTTCGATCTGGTACGGGCGCGATCTCTAGCCGCTGTGGGAGTCAACGATGTGAAAGATAAGAGGATATCATTGCAATCGATGAATCCAAGTGAGACCAAATCGGCACTGCAAGTGCCACCGATCTTCATCAAAGCGTGGGTAGATGGACCGATGGGATCTGCAGGACGTGTGAAATGGGATAATTACTCGACGGTTTTGATCATATGTGGAGGATCCGGTGTCAGTTTTGGTGCTGCGATATGCGATCACGTCTGTCGGAAGATCAATAATGGGATTGGAAGGACTAGAAGAGTCAGATTTTGCTGGGTGGTTAGAGAATTCGCTGAAATGGCATGGGTGGCAAGTCAATTGAGAAGATGTCAAAATCTAGTATCGGCCTCACAACTTGAAATCAGCATATTCGTGACGAAATCACATAAACCCAGTTATAGACCTCAACAGAGTGCAGATGAATTCGCACCTCCCAGACCTGGTTTCGTAGGTGGACCAACACATCAGAGAAGAGGATCAGCCGATTCTATCACCAGTCAATTGAGTGTCGATACGGATGCGGAACCCCAGATGGATTACGATGAAACGGTTGATAGTCATCTTTCATCCAATTATGCGGATATCATCGATTTGACAAATTACGAAGATGAAGAGGATGTGAATGATCCGGCCGAGAATATCTTATCTGAGAATCTACAGAAACAAGGTAAGATCAAACGAGCGAAAAGTAGAAAGGCGGCAAAGAGGAACACCAGAGGTAGCGGACCTCCTGCTGGATCACCGTTGTATCCACCTAATCGACAATCGCAACATCAACAACAATCGTCTTACGATCGACCTTTGCCCCGTCAAAATAGCTCTTATGGCGTATATAACGATTATCAGGTCTCTCCGCAAAGATTATCAACTTCGTCATACGATGATCCCTATTCACCTCGAAGACCTTCAGGGTACGATGATGGCAATTATCAAGCTGGGCAGAACAATCTATACGCCCCTCAACCTAATCAGTATCAACCCCATCCTCAATCCGCACCTATGATGTTGTCCAGTACCAGTGGATCAAACTATGACCGACGACAATCTTTCAGGTCTTTGGCAGACTCGACATATAATCAGTATAACCCGTTCAGTGGACCTGGTGGAGGAAATTACTCGATGGGTCCATCACCTAGTCCGTCAATAATGAACTTTGATGATAATGCTTCTGTTGCTGGAGAATCCGTTAGAGATCTGTTATCAAGAACGTCAAGGACCCAATCGATGGTTTTATTAGAGGATCCAGATTACACGGATAACAGCTGTATCTCGAATCCATATAATAACGATACTGGTTATTCAAATGGGGGAATTCACCAGGATAAGAGGAAATCATATGAGAGTAAGAAAGATGGTGGATTATGGATCGACGAATCGGATTATGTGGCAATGGATATCTTGACTGAATTGACAATCAAGGGTAAACCGAAATTGTCGGCCATGCTGGAAGAAGAGATTGAGTTGAATCTGGGTAATATGATTGTTGCTAGTGAGTTTTGAACCGTTTTATCATTATTGTCAGTCGATCGTGACTGACTTGAGTTGCGACTTTTTGTGAACAGCCTGCGGTCCAGTAACTCTGAATACGGTAATAAGGAATTTGGTATCCAAGCATATCTCACCATCGAAAATTCGTAAAGGTGATAAATCAGGTCAAATCGATATATATAGTGAGGACTATGAAGCATAGGAACACGAGGTACATGTCAGTTGATCGGAAGGTGTCTTCCATCTCTTCTATGCGTCTGTACGACATTTCCATCATGTAGGTAGCTTCTTGTTGGGGTTTCGTGGCTTGACTTGTTTTCGGTCTCTTGACGATTCACGAAAGATACGAAAGAGGGACATTATCTTCTTAATATACGTTCTTGATTCCATTATCTATATTTACGATACGACATAAATGCATGAATTTTTCATATCTCTTTCATATCCTGTTAAGGATCAATCATAACAGTATACAACAAAAGACGTATCAATTTCGATGAAAAACACATTATTATATTCAAATATCCCACAAGCCATGTATGAAAGCACAAATTACTCGACATATCATTAAGATCATTTCTTCTTGGATCTCGTTCCATTCGAAGGTGAATAAGAGAATGGGACTGGCTCTTCGCCATCGTAAAATACAGCATTGACTACTACTCTTGTTCTCTTCAGGTTATCGATCGGTCGATGAGCGTCGTGCAAATTCCCATGGTGGTCCAGCTCAACCTAAATAAAAATGATCAGTCAGTTTCGCACTCTAGTATTGGGACCCGGTTTTTGCGCTCACTTTGGCCCTAAGACAACTCTTCACTTCTGTAACGGCTTCTGATTCCTCTCTACTATTTCTCGACGACGGTCTAGCTGTACCATCATCTCTGATCACCGTCAAACCCTTATCGAAAGAGACAAACTTGGGTTTCTTATCATCTTCGTTCGATTTCAACTTCTTCAGAGGTCTCGGTATTTGAGGAGTTTCGAAATCGCTTTCATCACCTGGATGCCTATGCTGAACCAACTTTTGAACAATGGGTTTTTCAGCTTCTTCCTCTTCCTGTTGACCTTTTCGCCTTTTAGCTCTAGCTTCTCTGGCATTCTTCTTCTCCTCTTCATTTCGCTCTGCTGTAGTCCTAATCTTAGAAGTAGGACTAGGAGGTCTTGGTCCACTCTGTCGGATGATTTGACGGTCGATGGCGCAATGATATACTTGGTTTCGTACGGTGTTCCGATGCGTTGTTGTCTTGAGTTCCTTCTCAGACATGAGAGGAGGTCCAGCAGTAGGTGGTGGTGTTGATGTGGGTTTAGATTTGGAAGAAACAGGTACGATGGTAGCAACCGCCTGAGGCTGAGAGATCTTACGCGGGCGTCCTACAGGTCGCTTCTTTTTCTTGGGAGATGGCGACTTTGTAGGAGACGAAGGTGGCTTGGCTAACTGCACCGAAACTTCTTCGTGATCCGCGCTTGATCCTCTCATCCGTTCGGTTGGACTGGAGGCCGACGACAAGGATGCCGTCGAAGTGGCTTCAGCTGTTGCGTGACGGGTAGCAGTAGCTGGAGGACCTTCAGACACTGGCGCAGGAACAGCTGCTACATCGTGAATAGGTGCTGACGACCAAGTCGAAGGTGTCGACATCGTGACCATACGAGGCGTACCAAATCTCATGGGCGTGCCAAGCTTTTCAACTATCAGCAAAAGTTCAACAAAGGGAATTGGGTACTCACCTTTCTAGGAGTGCCTTTATCTAACAAGGTCTTTTTCAACAAACCGGCTTTAGCAGGCGAGCGGAAAGCTGGTCTGCCCATGACCTGCGTGTCTCCAGCTACACCTACAGAAAATATTGGGGCTGCCTGTAGAGGGATTGGCTGATGATTTGGGTGGAAATGAAGATTTCGAGATGGTAGACCAAGGGCAGGCCGAGTCGGCGCAGTTGTAGGAAATCGACACGCAGGTGTGATCGAAGAGGAAATGACAGCAGTGTCGACATTTGTAGACCTTGCAAGGCAAGTCACGGGTGCAGGTCTTTTCAAGGGGATGGAAGATGAAGTTGAGGGCCTCAGAGGATTTGTTGTCTTGTCAGCTGGTTTATTGGTCGGCTTGGAGATGGCTGGAAGAGTTTTCTTGGCCGCGAGTGCTGGACGGGACAAAATTTTAGTAGTTGGCAGACTTTTGGTAGTTGAGGACGCGAGGGGTACGACAGTATGTTTCTTCTGCACAGGTGCGACAGCTTTCGGGACAGCCGACGATTTTGCCGGTGCTGCTACAGACCTAGATTGCTGAGGGAAAGCTGTTGTTCGGGCTGTCGATGAAGAAGAGCTGGAGGAAGAAGCCTTCAACGCAGTTGACGAGGACGAGCTGCTTGAAGATGACGAAGAGACCGATCGCTGAGGGGGACCTAAAGCTCCTATCCTGCTTGAATAGGCGGTGTCAAGCTGATTACGAATTGCCATAGCTCGTGAAGCGGATTTAGTGGGTAACGTAGCATTTTTCTTGGGTATGGCCGAAGTCGCTTCCTTGAGCAATTTGGCACCTCTTTCCACCAATGCGGGAGGGGGTAAAGGAGTGGATCTACTCGGAGTAGAAGTGAATGCCACGGTGCGAGTAGGTTCAGAGACCGTGTGCAGACTGGTTGGACTTTGTGTCTGACTTAATCGTATCTTGTCCTCGAATGGTTCCAAGACCGGTATAATAGGTGGAGGTGACAGGTTTCGACAAGGGGAACCTACTTCGGCTCGAATAGAGGTGAAATGATGGGACGATAGTATTGGTATGACCACCGGGCCAGCTCTTGCAATGGGCAGAGGTGAATCCATATTGGAGGACATATCGCCGTCAGGCAATAAATCCGAGTTTGGACTTTTCACAGCTTCCTTCTCATCGCCGTCATCGTAGTGATTAGGTGCTATCGATTGATTTTCTTCGAAACCGGTTTCCGGGTCGGAGAAATCAGATAATCGCAATCCACCCATGTCGAGTTGTGTGGCTTCTGCAAGGGGAATGGTCAGCTGGACTGTACCGCCAATACGCAATCACTCACCATCTTCTGATCCATTTGAGTCCTCGTTCTGCCCCATGATTACGACCTCCTCCGAACTTGCTGCCTTATCTGTGTGCGATTCTGATGTTTCCACAGGCATGTTCTCTTTATCGCTTCCAGCTGAATCACTTTGGGAATGTATGGAACTTGTGGGCGGCTGAGGAGAAGAAAGGTTGAATGCGGCGAAGTCAAGTGTCAGATCGGAGGCATCTTGAGCTCTGGTTGGCGTGGAGCATGAGTATCTCTGCTGCTTCAAAGGTGATGAGGATGGGGTCGAGGTTATATCAGAGTCATTGTTATCTGGTCGTATTTGTCGTTCAGTTAACACGGATCGTTTAACTAGGTTCGGCTTTGTCATAGGCGATAGTAACAATGTCTTCCGCCTCATGAATTCCCTTGAATCTCTTTTCTTGACTCGATGGATGATTGGTGAAGGCGAAGCCGAGGTCGACGCTGATAACTTGGCGATAAGACTGAGTTCATCAGGTCTATGATCACCCAAGAATACACCTTGATCATCATCTGAAGTATCCTCTTCATCGTCGGCTTCTATCCCGGTGACATCGATATTACTTGATGAAAAGTCGCATGGGTCGGCAAGTGGTGTAGGGGATGGCTTGGAAGATGCGGACCGCATGGTGATGGGTCTGTCCGAGATATGAGTATGTGATGTGTCAGGAATGAGGGATGCTGATGATGATAACGGTTGTCAAGAAGTGTCATGTCTGTTGGAGTAGTGAGTGTTTGTGTCGTTTGTTTATACCCGACCCAGGTTCTGATTACGTAATGTTCAGGCAATCACGTGATTATGTTGTTGCCACCCAATCGACGAAGGATCTGATCCTCTTGTGTCGCAAACCGGTATCTCTGCGAGGTGATCCAATGCATATGCCTATCTAATCGTTCACAACATAAAGCTCTGTCCAAGCAATAGGTTCGCTTCTTTCCGGCCGCCAAGTCTGTCTCTCAGTAACATCGGAACTAGACGCTCTCGTAGGACTAGGATCACAGGGAAGCTTCGCTCAACATGTCGTATTTCATGACCCAGTGAGTCTTTCTCACCTCTTATTTGCCTGCAACATCCATTTCATATTTACCTCAATTCCCTCGGATCTTTACTGACCACACTTCATCCTTATCATCACCGTGCCATCCTCCAACTCCCCTTATCCTACCATCAAACCCTAAAAACGCATCTGCAGCTTGCATTCCGGCTGGCATGTCGACCAAGCGATTCTCGTGGAGGAAGACCGTGTGGTGTGTATACGGTTCGGTCACGATCATGACCAGGAATGTATGGCGTTAGATGAGACTCTGTACGGTGTGTCAGAGAAAGTGCAGAATTTTGCTGTCATCTACCTGGTGGATATAACTGAAGTACCGGACTTCAACAAGATGTACGAGTTGTACGATAATTGCTCGTTGATGTTCTTCTATCGGTGAGCTCGCGATAACTGAGATAGAGGTGAATATTGAGCTGATGGATGATCCTTGTACTTCGGGTAGAAATAAGCACATCATGATAGATCTGGGTACGGGTGATAACAACAAGATGTAAGTGAATCTTGTTCGGGTATTTTCTGTCTATGATTTGAATGAGACCTAGCTTACATGTTCGTCTCGTCAGAAATTGGGCTATAACCGATAAACAGGAGGTGAGTCTACCCTTGTATTGTTGGATTATGTGATTCATCGTCGCTGACATGAAACGGCATCGTCGGTTTCTCCAGTTGATCGACATCATCGAGACTGTGTATAGAGGAGCTTCGAAAGGACGTGGTCTCGTAGTATCACCTCGAGGTGAATCAATGTTGCTAATTGACAAGAAATTCTGCTAACTTCAAGACTCTTGTTCAGATTACTCGACTCGACAGAAAGGCCGATAGATTTGTTTCCAAGTAGATTTTTGGGTAATAATGTAGCATGTATATCTCTTCGTTCATGGGCATAGCGGCTGCAGAAGCAATAGATCATATGAGGACTGTGAAGCGGATAGGGTACCCTGAGGTTCAAATCGAGTCCTGAAGAGAGAGGAAGACGAGAGGGGGTCCTATCAGGATCTCATCCTAACTTCTGTCATGCAAATGATGGTTCCTCGGATTCTTGTTTGCCCACACACATCAGATCGGTGTTGCATTCCTGTCCTGAAGTCTCGACACCGTTGGTGAAACGGTATCATGCATCGTTGCCATTGAGAAATCAACTTCTTCCAACATTCGATGCGGCAAGGGTTCGACTCCCTTACGGTGTATATGCAAGGTAACATCCCTGTGGCAGATTGAACAGTTTTTACTCCTCTCAAGTGGTCCCACTTTCCAGTCTTTTTCAAGCGACCTTGTTCATCGCTTGCAGATTGTGGTTGCAGTCTAGTTTCCCTAAATTTTGAAACCGCTTTCGTGCGAAAGGTGAAACACCGTTGGTGGAACGGTATCATGTAACATTCCCATTGTTACGTCACGGGTTCGACTCCCGTACGGTGTAGAGGCGAAATTGATACCAGGTTTTCAACCTTTTTGGCCGTGGCCGGCTGTTGAGAGAGTTTCTCTCTTTGTGGTGACTGCCGATGGATGATATAAGGCAGTGGCCACATAATTTAGATGTCCATTTGCTTCTAAATAAGCTCAGGATGCCCGTAGTTGAAAGCCACAGCTAGCAACATGTAAAATTGAGAGAACCGTTGCAGCCTGTGTCAAGCTCT
Organism: Kwoniella botswanensis; assembly: GCF_036426115.1. Classification (NCBI taxonomy): domain Eukaryota; kingdom Fungi; phylum Basidiomycota; class Tremellomycetes; order Tremellales; family Cryptococcaceae; genus Kwoniella; species Kwoniella botswanensis. The sequence continues at coordinate 12,803,622 of NC_088599.1, read as the reverse complement.
CCTCAGTCCAGGCTCAATGCGAGAGACCAAAAACGAGTTGCGGAGAATTGGTGGTAGGAAGTGTCCTGGCGCAGGTCTGGAGGCCGCCGCACGCGCCGATGCGAGTGGCATTTTCAAACCTAAATTATTGATATCTCCAAAACAACGCAGGAGAGAGCAAAATCAACGATTCCAGATACAACGGAAGGTCGAAAGGGATGCATGGGACCCAAAAACATCAAAAACTCTACACTAATAGGGAATCGAACCCTAGGCAACTGCTTTTGTCGGTTTCAGCAAATTCGCTGGCCTTGGAAGGCGGTTATGTTACCATTACACCATTAGTGTGTTTTGGTGAACACGCTTCATTCCGCCGGTATATAATCTGACTTGTGATGTCGGCCAAGTCTTTTCTGTCGCAGAGCATGATTGATTGGTGCGAGATGAAGCACTGGAGTCTGGGAAGTGTAACGTTGATGGAGAGCCCCCGATACGACGATTGACAGAGGTCAGGTGGCACTCCTGTTCACATCCTCCTACAGACCAGGTTGACGACCAAGGGTCTGGCTCCTGTCCAACTCAGAAACGATGATTGAAGAACGTCAAACTCTCACTCTCCCATCAGTAGAAGATTAGGACTGACTGTATACAGATTTTGTATCGAAAAGGATCGTCCCGCTGGATTCATCAAATCGCGACAAGGACCACAATATCTTCTGATGGCGTACCCTCTCAGCTTCGGCTCTTTGATTCTTTACCGAAAGAGCTGTATTAACAAAGTGTACCCTTTCTTAGCATTCAGCAACGTGCTCTGTCATACCAAGAGCCTCTAGCTTGATGAGCAACAAAACAGAAAGATTGACTATGAACATCGTAATCGTGCTTTATACTCCCCAGCCTTGTCATCGTAGGGAATAACACTTCTCCATGGACTCCCATACACCTACTCTAGAGGTCCATTCGACACCTTCAGGGCTGAGAACTCAAGATGCCCTCACATGCACCTAAAGAGCAAATGAAGGATGATGCGGAAGCAGATTGAATCAAGTCGCAGCGCATTGATAAAGAACAAGTCGGCAGTACACCACGGAAATAACCGTGACTGATACTGCCATTGGCAGTCTCTCTCATATGGCTTCTACCGAAGCTCCACTAGTCTATCAGAACAACATGAACCAAAGTCACTCATTTCCGTCGCTATTCGTGCTAAATTGGAGAGCAGAAATTCTTTCATGACTGGTTCACCTCGGTATTATAAATGCATGCTATCAACGATCTATAGCACTAAGTAAGGTTTGAGCATTCTCCTTGATCTCACGTCGAGGGTTCTCGGCCAACTGTTGTACAGCTTGAACACCTGGACCTTCGAGCGATGCAGAAACGATGGTGTCTGGAATGACATCGAAATTAGCGGGGTCCATTGCAGTTCTAGGATGTCACTTACTCATTTGACCTCCTCCAAATGTCGCCAGCAACGTCAGGGCAATGACCGATTCACTCTGTAATATCATATATTGAGCACCATCCACCAGCATCCGCACTAGAGCATCCACGACACGTTGGTCTGCCACAGGGTTCAGAGACTCCTTTGCTAAAGAGAGCGACTTGATGATGTTGACCAGAAGTCTCGTACATTCGAACCTCAATGCTGAGTCTTCCGCACGTTTGATCAGATCAAGGAGAGGGTCAAGTGGTTGAGCAAGAAATCGATGAGAGTTTTTGACTAATCGGGTTTAGCATCGACCACTGATCTGAGATCAACTCACCATCATTCCGACATAGATTCTTCAATATCACGGCAGCTCCACCTTGAACAGAACCCAACAGGTCTTTCTCCTGAGACCATACCTTCATCTCTGTAAGTCTTCCTATCACTCCTGCTTCGCCCAGGATCGTCTTCGTTTCAATAGGTACCGAAAGATTTCTCACTAAGCCTATAACGGCATGTTGAGTCGTCGCTGGGGTGGAAGGGGAAAGAAGGGGTAGTATCACTGGTAAAAGGGAAGAGTCACCCTCAAGTAGTAACCTGGCGGAGGAAGCTGAACGTGAGCTTGGTCCTTCGGAATACTGAACTCACCATCTTTGATACTGTTACCAAAGCTCAGCAATGCACAGTTTACTAAATCAGATCGATCTTTTATCGACAGCCACGACCGCATTCTTTGCCAAAATGGCAAGGATGACGGTATTTCGGAACTAAGGCTGACCAACACGCGTATGATAGCTGCTTTGGCACTTGCCAGAGATTTGGTACGATCGGGAGCCTCGTCTTCGTCGCTTTCTTCGTCCTCATCTTCTGTTTCCTCTTTCGCCTCTTCCGGAACTTCAGCATTCTCGACGAATTCCAGCAGGACATCCAGATGAGGTAGGATTTGCTGACGCAGCGGGCCTTCTGGTGTCAAGATGGCTTCTAAGATATCACTTGCGCTAGTGATGATATGGAGATGAGTGTCGATATCGGACGAGATTGAAGAAAAGGGCAGGATGAAGATATCCAAAGTGGAATGAGGAAGCGACGAAGGGGGTTCCTCAAACACGATGGAAAGTATCGACCAGGACCACCGTATAATCGTGACTGTTGGGTCTAGTGGATCCAGTTGATAGAAAGTGTTTGTCCAGCGTCGGGCGAACTCGAGGAGTGTCGGTAAATGTAAATCTTGCTTTAAGGCGGCGATAACAGCGGCTACCAGGTCAGCTATTGTCTGGGATTGAGCGGACTCACCATGCTTTTCTACGACCAAGTTATGTATCGAGGCTGCCAGAGACAGTGTTGATGATCCTGGCTTCTGCTGTGACTGCGAATCAAAAGCCCTTGTCGATAGCACGGAATCTATGTAGCCGGCACCAATCAGACGCTCTCGGTTTTCATCTGAGAGCTTTGATGGTCAGCAGTCGTCAAGGTTTTAAAGTGCTTGAGAGCGGATAGCAGGGCTTTATACTTGGACTGAGAGTGTATAGGGCCGGGAAATGGAAGGGCTGATCAGATATAGATTTTAGACTCACCACAACCAATGACCAAGTTCGCTGCTACTCTGCCCACTTGTCTTAAAACTTCCTCGTCTTGGCTCTTGAGCTGAGCTACCAGTATCTGAGGGAGATCTGTATGACCCAATGGTACTCTCGTGGAGGCTGGGCATTAGCTGCAGTTGCTCAAGTAAACAACTCACCATCTCTCAAAACGACGGCAAGCTGATCCAGAACCGAGAGCAATTCCGCTTGACCGTTGTCCTTGTCTGCCAGTACACGTAGTTGTTCAACCAAGTCGGTGACACCCTGCTGAGACTGATTGCCCTGGTCGTCTATCTGTGCCATATCAGAAAGCTGGTAGAGGATGTTGAACGATGTTTATGCTTGTATCTAATTGATCTTTTAAATTAGAAGAACACGAAGATGATCGAAATCGGTTATCCTCCAGTCCGAGCGTCAAAACAAAATCAAACGAGATGATCTTTACGTAACGGGCACTCTGGCATAGACGCAATCATGTATGTATATGCAGGTAGGTAGGTGTTCACGGGCACATGCATAGGGCCCAGGATGTATATGTGGTTGAAGATGTTAGATCTAGCTAGAGGAGGGTTGAGTGTTGAAAGAAGGGACAGTGATGGGGATGTCATCGAGTGCCCCTCACACGAGAGGGTATTCATCATCATACTCCCATGATCACCATGAAGAGTGCGTAGAAAGAGTAAGCATTATGCGTATGCATTTGTATACTATGATAGCTATATAAAAAAACACGATATCTAATGAGAGGAAACCCTACGAATCGAAATCAGCCCAAACTGCTATAACCACCTCTTCCACCGCTGCTTCCACGCAGACCAGCGAATAGATGAGAGAATAAATCCTGCAGCAGCACCGGCACTTCTCTCCAGAAATCTCGATGGGGTATCAGATCCCACCCTTTCGCTGAATATTGTTGATGATTGTAGAATATACCTAGATCATGACATTAGCCTTTGACCTCGTACTGTACTAGGACCGCATGCTCACCAATAGCGAAGTAAGCTATCAATCCTATTATACTCAACCAAAAGACAAACTTGATGAATCCCCAGAACCCTATTCCACTGCCGGATGAACCGTCACTTGGTGCACTGGGCGAGTCTGCTGATCTCGGACAAGCATCAGGTGTAGCCCATTCTAACGATACTAGGCCAGAGGTATATGAGACGAATGTGGGATTCGGCGCTGTATCGGATTGAGAACATAGTAAAGTCAAATTGAGATGTTGTTGTACCCTAAGCAATTATGGTCAGCTTACGCTGATATCATAAATAAAGCCGCTCACCCTGCATAATCTCCACCTTGAACATATACCTTCAAACCCTGTTCACCTTTCTTGCCCATGGGTGTAGTGAATACGTCTTCCTCGGGTATATCAACTGGCCAGATAGGTATCACTGCTGTCACTCTGTCTGGGTCTGAAGCGGAAGGTTTATGATTGAGCAAAGTCAAGCAGACTCGGGTATTTGGTGGGCACTATGTCTGTAGTGAGATTACAGCTATGTATTCCTCTGCCCTTCCTCTACTCACCTGGTCCTCATCCGCTACACCGTCTTCCCTCCCTATACCCTCTGGACTGCACAGCTCCATCCTCACCTTTGCTTCGGAAGTGGTAGGCGGGGTCGGGGTATCCTTGCTTACTTGTCGGAGCCCTCTGAGGGGTGACAGGTCATAAGGTATCGAAGAAGCGGTGAGCGAGCATTGGAAGGAGGCAACGAGGGGGAGAAGGAGGATAGACGAGAGGAGGTTTAATGTCCTACGCATGCTTAGTTGTCGGAGAGCGTATGGTCAGTCGCCTCGTACCTAATTGTGAGCCAACTCGAGTCGATGTATGTGTCTATGATGCTTGAGCTATGCGATTTGACGTGAGGGATGTATAGATAAGAGATGGAGGGATGAGAGTAAATGTAAATGTGCCCAGATTAGGTTATGTCATCACGCTACATTCACAATCGACCCACCCTTAAAACATTCATTCCATACCACAGATCATTCATCTTCATCAACCCGGACATCCACTCTGCACAAAGTTGATATACCCTCTTACACGGCGCACTCGAAAGCAGTTCACTCAAGCTCCCATATCGCGTACTCGAGCATACATACACTGAGATGACCATCTCGACCGACGCTCAGCCGGAAGCTGGACCATCAACCTCTGGATTGACACCAGGACCTTCACCTTATCATGAATCATCCCAATTCCGACATTGGAAATACTCAGCTTCATCTCTTCAGTCCATACGAGAAGAGCTGAATGGGAAGTCCGTAGAGATAGTAGCTAGAAATACGGAACTGGAAAAGGTGAAAACATCCCGTCTCGTCTGAATATCAGTAATCTCAGCTGATATACAAACGTCTTCAGGAAGCTCACATATCACTTGGTCATTCTTACACCGACCCGCCACCTCCTACAGCATATCTAACAGTCTCAGATGAATTGCTCCTACTCCGTTTCTACTGTTCACAAATCACTCAAATCTGTAGACGTGGGTTCGGCTTACCGGACGTGGTGGAATCAACGGCGATAAGTTATCTCAAGAGGTTTTATCTCAAGAATAGTGTGATGGAATGGCACCCAAAGAATATCATGTGAGCGATTAGACTTTTCGTTTTTGGCTCAGCGCTAACGTATGATCGCACTTAGGCCAACGTGTCTATTCTTAGCTGCGAAGACGACCAATTATCCCATTCTGATGGATCAGTTCATCTCGAAGTTCTCCAAATTATCACCCGACGATATCTTAGATACAGAATTCTTAGTTGCCCAGTCATTAAGATTCGAATTCTGGGTTAGATCGCCCGAGAAGGCTCTAAGAGGTTGGAGTCTCGATCTGCAGGTGAGTGGACGACTCGTATATTCTCTGTTGTTATCTCAATGAGGGCATTAGTTGAATGGTTTTTGCTGTTTACAGAATCAGCCCGATCCACCAATCGGCCTGATCCAGAAGACGTTACCCGACGCATTGAGAAACCTGGCTCATTGTCTGTTAACCGACCTTGAATTCATATATACACCTTCCCAAATCGGTCTGGCTTGTTTCCATTTATCGAATGCTCAGCTCGTCGAAGATTACTTGGAGCACAAGTATTCCACCGACTCGATGGAGGATGGGGATGAAGTGGAGATTGAGAAGCTGCCATTCGGAATGAGGAAGGATAGACTGCTAGAGATACTAAGTGATATAGAAGCGATAATTGAGAAGGATGGTCAAAGTGGGATTGATCTGAAAAAGGTCAAGGAGATCGATAAGAGGTTGAAGAATTGCACAAATCCTGAGATGATACCTGGAACAGCTTTGTGAGTGCCATTAACCGTGATTCTCATCCTGAGGTCATACTGACCAAATCGGTGTTAGGTACGTTAAACGAAAAAGAGAGAAGGAAACTGCCGAAGCAGCCTCGAAAGCGGCCAAGACTGCTAAAGCAGCGGCAGCGGCTTTGGACAGAGAATCAGTCTTTGGATCGGTCCTTTCCATACCCTCATCCAAATCTCCAGCATTATCAGATCGAAAGCCGTTGTCCCCCAAAGTCACGATGAACGGTGTACCCGTGACTTCGGGTATCACAAGACCTGGTGGAGCAGATGTAGCCCTTGAAGATGAAGGGATGGGTGTCAAGGATGAAAATGGGATAGTAATGGGGGGTAAGGGTCTGAGAGATGTTGGTCTTCCTCTATAGAAGAGATGATACAGTTTACTGTTTTTTCTGCATGATGTTTTATTGGGCATGACATGATTGTATGTATTACTATAGCACAACTACTACTAACCAGACGAGTATACTATTAACACTGCCGGATCTTGGGAGATATATCAAAGAAATGAGATTGATCTGCCCGGAACTGGACCGAAAGTAGCACCCGAATCATGGGGATAAGGTAGTCGAATCCTTAGACAGGATCGATCGCAAATCGCACTTTGATTGAACCCCAGGCCTCTTCTTGATCGATCGAGAGGATCTTCTTGGTAGCGAGGGTAAGGCAATCGTACTGGTGCGGAGTGAGATTTGAACGGACAACAAGTCAATCATTCCGAAAGTCACTCACGAACGCAAGCGCTGCGACATGCTTTTTGCTCCCCAAAGGTGCAAGGTCCTCAAATTCTAACTCCTCGAGAGACAAAGTGACCATCTTCCTCTCAACATAGCTAGTGAAGTATGTTAGCTTTATCTCACACAGATCCGAAAATGCTACGACTCACGAGAAAAAATCTCTACATTGCTTCTCCAAAGTCGCAAGCATCTCTGGTCGGAAGGCTGGTGGTAAGTCCGCAAGTCTGGCTTGTTGAGAAGGTGCAAGCGCTTCTAGCTGAAGATCGTTTTCATCTTGAGGTACTGGTAAGAGTCAGAACAGATTAGCGGAATCTAGATCCATATTCCCTATAAGTCCACTCACATTCGATACCATCACCTCGGACAAGGAGGAGTGGGTCATCGTCCGGTCTATCGCTCATTAAAGAAACGGATCGTTGATGTCTTCTATCGACAGATCGACCACCAGTGGAAGCTCCATGGATACTTCTCGATCGGAGTCTATGAACACATCGATTCAGTCGTATGCAAATCTGGATGAGTCAAAGTGCTGACCTGGCTTCTTGAGGAGTCATGATGCTGAGCCTGAGACTGGCTGGCGAAAAGCTGGTATCGGCGAGATCGGGCAAGCCTGAGTTTCGCAATCAGTCTTCGTTTTCCTACAGAGTAGACAAAGCTGACCCACCAGGAGTGACACTTCGACGCCCTTCCTCCCACTGATCAGAGATAAGCGGCAACGAACGATGCGAGAGTGGAAGCACTCACCGGAAGAGTTCCTTGTTGACTTCCTTGACTGATTCGACGTGCGTACTCTGCATCAGGAGCCTAACAAATCAACTGTAAATCACTAGTCTCTAACGTGAGAGGGCATATCATGTGTACTCACTGTACTACCTTGTCCAGCACTGCCACTCATTTCTTGTATGGGTACTTCGTACTCTTGGAAGACCTAAAGCCATTGTTGGTTATGTATCCTGCTCGGATATTAGGAAAAGTACCAACATCTTGGTAATTCGTCTTGGCTTCGAAGTCAGCAAATGCCAGCTGATCGTTAAAGTTTTGACTCACATCCATACCAGGCATCGCGACATCTCCTCCACCAAAGATATCGAATTCGCCATCACCTGGCCTCTCTTGATCGTCACCTTCGGCAACTACACCAGCCTTTCCCAAACGATGAACAGTAAGATCGGACTCCCACTTGAAACTTCCAACTCGAGTGAGAGCGGAGAAGAACGCCTTCATCTCGGGGTCGAAAACTAAAGCGGTCCAGTATCAGCATTGAACAAAAAATGTGACTTACATTCCAGTCCTCCTGTACCATCTACCAGGCAGGTAGCCATTGCAGCGACGACCTTCTCTTTCAGTCTGGATTCGACTATCGCTCTTTCTCTTTTCATGTCTTCATGATACCTTTTGCGGGCTTCTTGATCTCCTGCTGGGTCGAGTTCGGTAGTCTGTTCAGGCGAGTGAGTTCATGCTAACCTTGTCGGTCTAAAAACTTACAGAATCAAAGGCAACCTTTTTGACCTTTTTGGGCTTCTTCGTTTTAACCTCCCCAAGTTGTTGCTCGACATCATCGACTGAACCTCGTTCACTGCCTTCTCGATCTTGTGACGCGTTTTTAGGAGGAGTGGTGGTGGCTGGATGAGCAGCTTCCGGAGCAAGACTGGGTTGACGAGACGGAAGAACAAGATCGCTATGGATTCGGATCAGCATGTGTCATCGGGATTTAGAATACTGCTAATCACCCTCCCTCAAGCATCATTCCAGCATCATTACCACCGTCCGGAAGATCAAAGTCCCTACCGGATGGACCGGAGAAACTGTCGTCGCCAACTAGATGATCCATTCCGTCCAGTTCCAACCCGAGATCGATCTCACCCATGGGAACATCGATTCCAGCGTAAAGATGACCTCCGATGGAGTGGGAGGGATGGTGGATCGAATTTCGTGTCTTCGTGGTGAGACCATAAGCACCAATGGCGGGGGAGGATGATACTGATTAGAAGTCAGGAAGTGCGTTTGTCTCAACAGTGAGGAGATCACTTTTACCCTTTGTTCTTTTGAAATCTCTGCCTAGCTCTCCATCTTCATCCTCATCTTCATCTTCGTCATCACTGTTTTCTTCATCTTCTTCCTCTTGTGATTGAGTTGCTTGAGACGAAAGCATTGAAGAGGATCGTCTCTTTCGTCCGTGATTGAGGGGATTTTGCCAATCCTAATGGACAAGTTGAGGTTAACACGTTTCAACGTCGTGGTTGTCTTGAATAACTGACAACGTGATGGAACTGTAGGTTCAAGCCGAGCTCGAACTCGGGACCTGCTTGAGGGAGGGTAATTTGATCGATTCTGAGGATATGTGACATCAACAATGGAAACCGTCTAGTCTGATGGGGGAAGAAATACCAACCTGCTTTTTCCTCCTCCGGGAAGGTCTAGGTTTGCGGTACCTCCAGTACCGGATCCACCCGTCACGAAATCCGTAGCAATCGATCGACGAAGGTTAGAGTCGAGATTGGTGACGTCCTATGTGTTGGTCGAAACAGGTCAGGGAAGATACCTGGATTGCTCCAGGTGTAAGAAGGAAGGAAATCTCACAGTGAAGAAAATATCGTAATTCTGATTATATACTCTACACCAATGCATCAGCTGTCATCAGGTGAGAGGCGAAGTCACACTCACCTTGCTACTCCTACCAACAGTGCACCACTCAACCTGAGAGCCATCGGCTCGGGTGGTTCAGCGATGATCTGACATGTTTTAGCGAGATTGACGGTGGTCAACTGCTTTCGAGTGATCTTTTTGTTTTTCGGACCTAATGTAGCTGCTAACCTGTTGGACATGGTGATCGAGTGGGTTTCCGCTCGTGTTGTGGATTGTTATATGGAGAGGGAACATACCAGATGATTCCGAAACTGTATAGGGCGAGGAAGGAAGGAAATCTCGTCAGCTCAGAATTGGTTGACAGGTGCCACTGTTTATGCCACTGTCCAGAGAGATAGAGATTGACTCACGATCCGTTCTTATTGGTCAGAAGTAGATCTTCTGGGTAGAACATTGTGATTTGGTGGGTATGCAGAAATGATCGAAGGAAGATGAAGAGGAAGAAGGGGGTTGACATGATAGTATTTCATACTGTATACTGTACTGTACCAAGGTCACCATCACCAAAGGATGGTTCAAGGTTACGATCGCCCGTGAGAGAACACGTGGCAATTTATTACCCTAAATGGCAATTCAGTGATCGCAATCAATTCATCCATTGTTTTGATGATGACCAAATGATTCATGATTCATGATGCATCTCTTCTCCACTCATCCATACCATCTTGCTTTTACATATCCTTACCACATCGAACATCAATACAGAGCTACCTCAATCACCTACCATGGCCCCGCTTACTCCCGCCGAGAGGCAAAAGCTGCTCTTGCAACAGGAAATAGCAAAACTGTCGGGTCAGTCAATCGTATCCGAGTGGTTACCTCTCAAGCTGACATCCGGTGCTAGGAGCAATTTCTCGCCACTCAACATCATCAACATCTTCCACTTATCATCCATACCGCGGTCGGGGCGCTCCAAGAGGATATGTACCATCGCGGGGGAGAGGGAGAGGGAGAGGTGGTCGAGGTGGTTCCTACGCTCTGGATCTACGTCAAACCAACAAACAATCGTCTTCGGCCGAACCTTCCAGACCATCAAGCTCGGCTTCAGTGAATCCACCAAATACAGTGAATGAGAAGGAAAGTGGAGAGATAGAACCCTCACCTCCCGCTTCCGATACACCCGTAGCAGGTCCAAGTGGAACTTCAGCTGTTTGGGTGAAAGGCAAGGGAAAGAATGGAAATATGAGCTTGATGACTGCTGAGAAGAGGTGAGTGGTTTTCATCGGTATCTTGTTGCGAGTGGGTCATCTCATGGATCTTTCATCCCAGTGCACAATTAAAAGCTCAACGTCGAAGTAAACCTAGGGTCCCTCCTCAAATACAGGTCATCAATTCACTTGCCACCAGTTCGGGCGATAAACGAGTCGTTATCGACGGAGTGGTCTTTCAATTCGAGCAGGATGGGAAGAAGCTCACCCGAATAGGAGGTGGGTCGTTCTTATACAATGGGTCACCATTTCCTAACGCATATCACCGCAGAAGCACCTTCTTCGGCTACCGGCACTTTCACACCCACCAGGAAGAGTCTCAGCTTCGGTGGAGAGAAGTATAGAAGAACCAGCAGGGGGGATTTGATAATGAAGAGGAATGGGTATGTCATATTGGCCTGCTCCCTTATTTGATACTGATTTTGCTCGCTCGTTGCGTGCTGATCTTTTGTAGCTCAACAAGCAAGAGCAAACAGCTCTGCCGATACTTCACCAAGACGGGTGCGTTTCAAGACGTTTCTGGAAGACTGTACTGACGTTTTGTGATCCTTTTGCTTCTCCTACCTTCATACTGACCTGGCCATGGGAGATTAGGTCGTTGCAACTTCGGCTTAACCTGTCCTCATATTCATGACCCAAACAAGGTCACGATTTGTTCCCGATATCTCAAGGGAGCTTGTACACTAGGTACCTCATGTCCCCTCTCACACGCAACGTCAACCCATAATACTCCGTCCTGTGTAAGATTCCAGGCAACTTCGAGTTGTAGCAAACCCAATTGTCTTTACCCGCACGTCAAGGTGTCGTCCGATGCTCCGGTATGTCAAGATTTCGCCAAAATTGGTTGGTGCGATAAAGAGCCTGGAACTTGTGAGAATCTACATGTCTGGGAATGTCAAGAATTTAGGGAAAGGGGAACTTGTGGCAAAAACGGAAAGTGTGGCTTAAGACATGTTGTCAGAGCGGAAATCAATCGACCGGAAGTGCTGGCGACGTCAAGTAGTGTACCAGTTCACGGTGAAGGTGGATTTGAAGAACAAGATAATTTCATCGAGTTTGATCAAGGTAGTCCCGGACTCGTGTCGGATGAAGATGGCGAGGAGGAGGATGGGTCTGAGAGCGAAAGCGACAGCGAGGAGGAGGAGGGGAGTGACAGCGAGAGTGGATCGGCTTCATCAGAAGCTGACAATGGTAAGCGTAACAACCTTTCTTCTCCCTCTGCTCATCCTCCGTCCGATATGATGGATACGGACGAAGTGGATGGAGACGCAGTCCTCGATGTTGTCTTTTGATAGTACACTCGAAACCTTTGTATTTAGTGATACCAATTTGTGGATAAAAATCAGAGAAACGAATATCGTCATGACATAATGAACAATGCATATGATATAAATGATTGTTTTTACTCTTATCAGAGTTGGCTACTGACGTACATACATCTTGACACCTATTTCCCGTGAAATCTTATTAATACCTATCATCATCCCTTCTACTGGGTACCCAACCTAAATCACCATCTTCCCTTCCTCGAGGTTGCCATCCGCCTGGACCATCATCTCTAGGCTCACCACCACCACCACCACCGGGTACCCATCCCATACCACCATTCTCCTCTACCGCACCACCATTCTCGGACTTCTTCTTTCTCGATAAACGTTGGGATGCTTCGAGCGATTTGACTAATGATTTTGAGGGGTGACAGAGATGCATGAAGTTGCAGAAACTAATCATGCAGTTAGCAATCATCAACGTATGTTCTTTTCTGAGCGTTGAAATAAGAGGATTCACTCACCCTTCACGTTTACATTCACCCATCTCATTCTGTCTGCAACAACTCTCCCTGAAATCTGTGACAGGACTCAACTCGCAATGTAATGGTCTCATTGCGTACCACCTGTCGTTCAACGCCTGAACCGCTTTGGCAGCTTCCGCTTCCCACTCGTATCTGGCATATACGTTTCCTAACAAGTGATCTCCAACGTTGTCACATACGTGCATTTCCAGTAAATGGCCGTATTTCGCTAATTCACTGGGGAAGGAATAGATTTGTCAGCTAAATCTTATGTGATGTAAAGGACTTTACAACTTACATGTAGAAATCCTCATAAAAAGTGTCAAAGTTCGCCTGTAGCTGCTCCGGTGTCATATGCTGACCTTCTGGTGTATGTCCGGGATTGTTGTATACGTTGGGAAGGAGGATGGTTTGAGAGAATTGAGGTTTGATGTGTTTTCTATAAGAGGGAAGGTCATCAGCTATCGCTCTGTCAGTGGATTGGACTGTACTCACCTAGAGCATCTATCACCATGTCTACAAGCTCCTATCTTCAAGTAGAAGGAGCAATTCACTCGATCCTGTTCCGTACCACTAACGATTGATATGTTAGCAATGTCATGCGAAGAGAGAGGTAAAAGGAGGAAAGTGGACTTACAAGATGTTGGCTAGATGAGAAGCCATTTTCGATTTCTATGCTTTCTTCTGCGGTCGGTTCTTTCTCCCTGGTCTGTTCGTGTTGATAGTCGTGTTAGACTGTTTTTTGATTATATCTTGTTGATGATGAGAAGAGTTTGATATGGACAAGATGAATTGAACATTTCGAGTGGCCACTATAGATGTAGATATAGATAAACATTGACCAGGGGTGTGCCACGTCGCTTAGTCATCGCAAATCACCGAATATTCCCGAACTTGCGAGACGTCATCACCATGTCAATGCTATTGCTATTGCTATCTTATTCATCTCATCCTATAGTCACTACTTGACATAACTTAAGACCATAAACATCACAACAACAATACCAAATCAATATGGGGAAATCACAAGCAGAAGATTACCTAGCCAAAGCCGAGAAGAAAGCATCCTCTTCGGTGGGGTGGTTCGGAAGTTCAAGCTCAAAGTGGGAGGAGGCCGGTGATCTGTTCGCTCAAGCTGCCAACGCATTCAAGGTGGAGAAGAGATGGAGGGAGTCGGGTCAAGCTTTCGAGAGGTGAGATATGTATCATATGCTCCTTGGGTCAGCGCTTATCATTTTGCCATCACAGAGAAGCAGCATGTCGCCAGCAAGCAAACGAGATGAATGACGCCATGAACGCTTTCCACAACGCCGCCAAGAGTTATAAGAAGTCAGACCCGGAAGGTGAGTATGTTGTGAGGTATAACGTAGGCCTCTACTGATCATGATTTTTGATAGCCGCCGTCACTGCTTTACACCAATGCATCAAGCTCCTGGTCAACTCTGGTCATTTCCGTCAAGCTGCTGATAGGGAGAAGGAGGTTAGTTTGTTCAGCAGATGAAACAAGTGTCTTGGCTTACATAAATAACGGTACAGATCGCTGCTATATATGCTCAAGATGGCTTGGATGTTGCCAAAGCGAGAGACAGTTTTGTGAGAGCTGGAGACTGGTACAAACAAGAGGATGCGAATGCGTAAGTTGTTTCAGTTTCAGTATGAAAGAGGAAGATGTTCACGATAGTGTCCTATTTAGCACCGCAAACCAATGTTATCAACAAGCTGCCGAATTATCCGCCGACCTGCAAGATTATCAAAGATCGATGGAGTTATATCAGACCGTGGCAGATTGGTCTCTGACAAGTGCTTTAACCAAGTACTCTGTTAAGGAGTATTGGCTACGTGCGGCTTTATGTTCGATGGCCATGGGCGTGAGTGTGGTATGGTATATGTGATGACAAGAGAGAAGTTGCTGATATACTTTGGTAGGATCTCGTAACAACGCAAAGGTTACTTGAGACATTTGCTCAAAAGGACGTTACATTCCCTTCGACGAGAGAAGCCAAGTTTGCTCATGAATTGATGGATGCATGCGAACAAGCCGATGTGGAGAGGTACACCGCTGCTGTGTATCAGTATGACCAAGTCACAAAGTTGGATAACTGGAAGACGGGAGTTTTGTTAAGGATCAAGAAGGCTCTGGAGGAGGATGAAGGTGGTTTGACATAGATTTTGTAGAGATGTGTGTGTTATTCGGATTCAGATATGATATCAGGTAGCGTGTTGTACAGATGTTATATGTAATGCATCGTATAGTGTATCTATTTCTTTTCCTCTTTTACCACCTCGTCTACAGCTTGTTCAGCATCTTTTCCCGCTGGGATAGCTTGCACTTCGCCTTCACTCGATAATGCTTTCACCAGATCTTGAGCAGCATCTTGGATTTTCTTCTCGTTGAGGACTTGGTTGCTGTCGCTCTCTTGTTGCTCCTTCTTTCCAAAACCTAATTCCACATATTCGTGAACATAAGCTTTCATCCCTACGCCAGGCAAACCATTTTGACGTAGGTATCTTAACCATAGATCGACCGCTTCTTTGCTTGAATCGTATACTTTGATAGCTCGTTTGTGTGTCCTGCGCTCGAAGTTTTCCTGGGCCTTCTTCTTTACAAATGGTGATTTCAATACGGTGTATAGACTTCTTTCTCTGGGTAAAAAGGCGGGCAGGGTTGTAGGGATATTCAGAGAATGGGCTGCGTGGACTGCGAACTGTGTGGTGAGGTCCAAGTTGTATGGGTGATACGACTGGAGATGAAGCGTTGCTACGTGAACACCGTGAGTGGGTTTGTGAGGAGTCACTGGAGGAAATGAGAGGTATTTGTTGATTTTGGGGAATGGTACGGGTAATCCTGTTTCAGCATCGTCTGATGTCGTCGCTGGTGGTGAAGCGAGTCGGGGTGTGGTTGTGCTGTGCGTGGAACGTTATCAGTGATTGGATAACATTTGAGTATATTCATATGCTTACTCACGTTAAGTACCGGGAAGACGATGCGACAGCATTCGAGATGGTAGGTCTTGAAAAAGCTGCCAAAGCGGAACGAGCGGAGGGTAGAGCCATGGTGTGGGTCCTAGAGGAGAGGTATCGGAGGAGGAGAGTGGGCAATCGTCTGGAGCGAGCCAAGAACGAGACAATAAATGTGATGGAGAACGTGATGGACTGAAGATGATGATGTATCAATGAACAAATACAGACATGCGGACTGGAAAGAAAGAAAAGAGACGAGGATTGAGATGTTGAGATTTCCTGAGTGGCTTCTGACATCACGTGACCTCAACTGTCCCTAGTAGCTGTATCATCTCATCTGTCGTTGAATATCTCTCGCAGATCCATTGCAAGTATGTACGTTATATTGTATCACGTTGCCAATGCAGACAGCTGTGCGCGCTTTACTCGCTAGACAGTGCAAATTCGCTCCTTATCACCTTCACCTTCGATCCTACGCCAGAATGTCCACGCCTATCTCACTCGATTACACCTCCGATCGAGCCGAAGAGTTGAGGGAGAATATCCAATCGGTGCAAGCGGACATCGATCAAGCTGTGGGATCGAGTGGATCAAAGGTGGGTAGGGGATTGGAGGGGTTGAGTCGAGCTGATAATTCAGCAGCCCCGTCTGGTAGCTATCTCCAAAATCAAACCTGCTTCAGATATCAAGGCGTTGTACGATGCGGGTTATAGACATTTCGGCGAGAACTATATACAGGAGATGGTTGACAAGGCTGAGGTGGTGAGTGGGCTAGCACTGATTTGATTGCCAAGCTGATATGATGAATAGCTACCTCGAGACATAAATTGGCACTTCGTCGGCTCATTGCAGAGTAACAAATCGAAGCTCGCTGCTTGTAAGTCCTGACTTGATTTGGCAACTCGCTAATCTCGTTGCTAGCCGTACCAAACCTCTACGTTCTTGAGACCCTCTCGTCAACCAAAGTGGCCGATCTACTGCAAAAATCACTTCCTTCTGAACGTACGACCAAGCTCAACGTTTATATCCAGATCAACACGTCGTTAGAAGACTCGAAATCCGGATTACCACCTCTTACGCCTAATGCAGATGGCGGGGAGGTAGTGGATCTGGCGACACATGTCATTGAAAAATGTCCAGGCTTGAATCTGCTAGGTCTGATGACGATAGGTTCTTTCGAAGCAAGCCACGATGCGTCAAAACCTAACCCGGATTTCGAAACGCTCAAATCGACGCGAAAGGAATTATCCAGGATATTGCAAGAGAAAGGGTTCAAGGATGCACCGAAAGAGGACGAGTTGGAATTGAGTATGGGAATGAGTGCTGATTTCGTTCAAGCGGTCAAGGAGGGAAGTAACAGTGTACGAGTGGGGACTAGGATCTTTGGTGAAAGGCCGAAGAAGGTATCTAAAGCGGCATAGGTGTATACATATACAATATGAATCGTGCTATGGAACCTGTGACATACATGGCATCAAGCAACCTCGACGCTCGCCTTCGCTCAACGGAATGGGAAACCGCCCTGAGCCTGAAATACGTAAGCGATACTCGCATAGAATTCAAACTCACCTCTCCTGGGCCCACTTGCACCCAAAAATCTCCTAAATCCATTTCGCCTGTCTCTCCCACAGCCTGAGGCATGCCGTCGCCTTGCCAATTTGATATAAACCCAAACAAGTTATCCGTAGGACCATACGTCGATGCCAAGCCAAATCCAGCCTCGACTCCTTGGTATGAACCGGAGCCAATGTCAGACATAGGTTGTTGGGCGTACGGAGCGGTGTTGGTGGGGGGAGCATTACCCCAATCGTGCATCGGTGGCATCGGCTGATACGTGGAATCTCTATATAACTCGCTTCCATCCCAATCGTGATTGACCCGTGATTCCGGCAAGGTACTGGGTGTGGTGTTCTGGAGATGATCAGCTGAGTTTCGTACAGATTGTCGACTTACCGCGTCTGATAACACAGCGAGCTTCTTGCGCAGGGCTTCGAGTTGACGGCCATACCTGACAGCAGGGTAGTTGGGGTCGACGGATGTTTGGCTGAGGCAGTGGCACAACTTGTCGATGAGGTTGAAGGTTCTGGCATTGAAGGTTAGCGGGGGACACAAAAGGTATGACTCACTTTTGGTGATCCCCGCGAAGCATTGCTCCAGAATAAAGAGCTTTGAGAAGCACGATCGCAGCGTAGGTGAACCATAGCACATGGCGGGTGGGAAGGTAAGGCAGTGCCCCTCCAGGGTAGAGCTTGTCCACACAGATGGTCAATATCTCTCGAGCTGCATCACACATGTGGAAAATGTATCGGGCGTCTGGCGATTGCGCTGCGCCCCTGGGGAAAAGGCTGAGCTTGAGGGAAGTGGTGGTTTTGGTTCGATATTCTTCCTCGGCTCGGATCGTTGCTCTTTCGACGTGCGCTTGCTGCGAGGGTCAGCGGGGTTATGTGCAGGAGGTGACTTACAAAGCTGAAGGCGCAGATGTATAGCTGGGTGTAGTAGAACATTGTCCACATGATATCGGTGAGAGGGAACATCTTCCACCGTTTTTTGACCCAGAGGATTTTGAATGCATCGAGGGAGCGAGCGAACTGGGGTCAGCGGTGTTGACGGGGTATAAACTCACTTCGTCAAGGTACTTGAAGTATTCGCCGTGGCTGGGAGAGGTGTCAGTGGTTGAAGTGACGAGGGCTCACTTACATGACAAGAGATCTCGTTCTCGCTGCATTTGGATACAGCGTGTCATGCGCATTGCTCATTAGTTGGGTTAATTCTAGGTAAGCCTGGATCAGATTCCCGTAATCTTCCTGTGGGTGTTCCTGATCATCTGCAATCCCACGGAGGAAGGGGAAGTTGCCGAATCCCGCGGATGGGCCGCTCTGAGCCGAGGATGAGAAGCCTTGGAAGCAGACCGCGGCGCCTCGGGCCCAGAAGCCTTTGCCGAGACGGATTGACACGCTGAGGAAACTAGATTAGCAAACGTAGTGAGGTATGAAACGTACTGTCGGTCTGAGAGGTAGCAATCTGAGAAGTTAGCGGTGTTTTTTGTCACGCAGACTTACATGTCCAAGCCACTCGAGCCCTTTCTATCTCGAGAGTCCTTTCCGAGTCTGATAATATTCGCAAGGCCATTTTATCCAGACCTAGCTCATACGCACTTCTCACAGCGAGCCCGATCAGTTGCCAACCTTGGCGGTTCTCGTCCCCGTGGGGCTCTTCCCGAGCACCGGCGGCGTTGAGCTCGAGAGGGCTGACTAGAGGGGGACTGCGTGGTAGGTTTTCCGCTAGGAGGAGAAGAGATTCTACGAGACCGATGGTGGGAGGAGCACCAAGCGATTGAACATCTGAGATCCAGCCCTGCAGGGTTAGCTCGGTTGGTATTGGTAAGACTCACTCTCATAATTGCCCAAGCCTTGTCGTGAATCTCTCGGGATCCTGGAGTCTCGTCTAAGCGACTGGCAATGATGATGAAGGTTGTGATGGTGTATCTTTCTTTGTGAGCGAAGGCCGCTAGATCGTCTTTACATTTGGGTATCACCGCGGAGGGGCATATCGGCTGGGTCGTTAGCGAAGCTACGATCGAAGGGTACTCACTGTCAGATGATGGTAATATCGGAAGTATCGATCCACCAGTCTTATCGCCTGTTCGGCGGAGAGCACGCCAAGTTTTATCAATGGAAAATCTTCTAATACAGGAGCTTGATCACTCTTTCTGCGTTCGTAGAATCGTTTGAAGTCGGAGATGTTGTTGACGGTGGTCGCTTGGCCGCTCTTCTCGTGCATGTAGATTTCTTGATTTCGCTTACCGCGACCGCCGACTATGCTCTCTTTGGTTGCCGCTTGGCCGCTAGCTAGGGCGAGTATCTGCAAAGCATCGGATTCGTTCTGCATGTCTGCGACTACTATGCTGCTTGGATCGGCGTCGTGAAGAGGAGGATTGAGGTGAAGGCGACGGCGTTTGGGCGAGGGGGTGGGCGAGGCGTGTGGTGGGTACGAAAGGGATTGCTCTTCTGATGACTCCTTGGTCTCTCTCTTTCGATTGTTCCCACCACGGCGAGAGGGAGCGAACACACATTCACGAGACTCTCGCTTGCATCGGGAGCAGGGAGGGGACGAGGGTGCGTCGATGTCGCCCAAGTCGCATTTCGCTTTCCTGCTACGGCAGTGGAGGCTATATATTAGCGACGATCTATCTAGGGTGACTCACCAGGCTCTGTAGCCTCGCTTGATCTTCTCCGGCTTGAGCTGGGCGTCCATGATTCGTGTTCGGGAGGTATAACCATGAGAATGAAATCGACAAGAATACTCGAGTACCGTGTTTCAGTGCATCTCATCAATCCATCTCTCGCTCTCACCAGGCACATCGTTCATCATCACACGGTGTCATGTGTCAATACACACAAATACATATAACTGATACATCAGATCTCGGTGATCACCGCTCCTCTTGCTGTGATCATTGTTAAATTTAAATGGGGTTTCCGGATATACCCTCCCTGGGTGCCACTTACTACCCACTGTATCTGTCATGTCATCACTCACTATCTCAATCTCAATTCAACGTCCATCTCCCTTTCCTCATCCCCATAACCATACCCGACCCACCCCACCCCACACAATGGTCAACGCAGACCCACGAATCTCAGACGCTCAGCTTGCCCAGATCAACGCGGTGAGTCATTACCCCGACCCATATACGCCCGCTAACGCTTGCCCGCTCACAGGCCGCCGCGGTGAGGGAGTATTCCGTCGACCCCCGGATGGACTACCGGACCGTTTCGGCGGTGAATGGGTAAGTCTCAGATATCGAATGATCACCGCTAACGTCAGTCCTCTGGTCGTGCTCGACAATGTGTCCGTGAGTCACACCCTCTAGGTGACCCCGCTAACCCGCTAGTTCCCCTCTTACAACGAAATCGTCCAACTCACCCTGCCCGATGGAACCACTCGAGGGGGTCAAGTGCTCGAAGTCAGTGGTAAGAAAGCCATCGTACAGGTGTTCGAAGGCACCTCCGGAGTCGACACCTCGGCTACTAGAATCGCCTTCTCCGGTTCATCCATGAAGCTCGCTGTGTCTGAAGATATGTTGGGAAGAGTGTTCAACGGTAGTGGTAACCCTATTGACAAAGGACCTAAAGTATGGGCCGAGGACTACCTCGATATCAATGGTAAGTCAACTTTGACTCTGTTATCCGCTGACATGCAGGCTCCCCCATCAACCCATACTCCCGTATCTACCCCGAGGAGATGATCCAAACGGGTATCTCCACCATCGACACGATGAACTCTATCGCTCGAGGACAAAAGATCCCCATCTTCTCTGCTGCTGGTCTCCCCCATAACGAGGTATGTTCACCTTGAACCCCTAGATTCACCCCGCTCATATCCTCTTCCAGATCGCCGCGCAAATCTGTCGACAAGCTGGTCTCGTGAAACGTCCCGGAGCCACTAAAGGTGTTCACGATGGTCACGAAGACAACTTCTCCATCGTCTTCGCGGCTATGGGTGTGAACATGGAAACCGCCCGTTTCTTCAAGCAAGACTTTGAGGAGTCTGGATCTATCTCTAACTCTACCCTTTTCGTCAACCTTGCTTCCGATCCAACGTGAGTCAACCTACTCCGAAACCCCGCTAACAATACCAGCATCGAACGTATCATCACCCCTCGTCTCGCCTTGACGACCGCCGAATACTTCGCCTACCAACTTGAGAAGCACGTGCTTGTCGTTATGACGGATATGTCCAGGTGAGTGAAACCTGTCATGACCCCCCGCTAACCCTTAGTTACGCCGATGCTCTTCGAGAGGTATCTGCTGCTCGAGAAGAAGTGCCCGGTCGACGAGGATACCCTGGTTATCTCTATACCGATTTGTCAACGCTGTACGAACGAGCTGGACGAGTCGAGGGCAGGAACGGATCTATCACTCAGGTGCCCATCTTGACCATGCCTAATGATGGTGAGTCGAATTACAAAGCGACCTCCGCTGACATCCAGATATCACCCACCCGATTCCCGATTTAACTGGATATATCACTGGTGAGTCCTTCCCCTTGTGACTCTCGCTGACATGCAGAGGGCCAAATCTTCGTCGATCGACAATTGCACAATCGACAAATTTACCCTCCTATCAACGTGCTCCCTTCTCTCTCCCGATTGATGAAGAGTGCTATCGGTGAGAAGCTTACCCGAAAGGATCACGGAGATGTGTCCAATCAATTGGTAGGTCTGCTTCTCCCTTCACCTTAAGCCCACGCTGACACTTCCCCAAGTACGCCAAATACGCCGTTGGTAAAGACGCTGCTTCAATGAAAGCGGTCGTTGGTGAAGAAGCTCTCTCAGCCGATGACAAACTCGCACTTGAATTCCTTGACCGATTCGAAAAGGAATTCGTGGGTCAAGGCAGTTACGAAGCTCGAACCATCTTTGAATCTTTGGACATTGCCTGGGACCTTCTTCGAATCTTCCCCAAAGAATCCCTCAACCGAATCAACCCAAAGGTGAGCCGAAGCTCAACGCTGACATTGCTGACTGTCACTCCAGATTCTCGCAGAGTTCTACTCTCGAAAGACCACTCGACAACCCGAGGAGAAGAAAGAGGAAAACCTCATAGATGCTTGATTGTATTCATAAAATTGTGTTCATGTATATATGCTGTTTGCTACAAACTCCTAGCTACTAGCTCCTCGTCTAGCTCGACGACCTTTTCCCAAACCTCTTTACTCAGTCGGGCATCCTGATAAGACAAAGCCATAAGCCTGGCCACCTTCATCCTTCTTTTCAACGTTCCCTCGGCACTCTCAGCATTCTCCTTTCGTCCCTTGACAAACGCGTCCTGTATGAGTTCTGCGACATCATCCGGGATCTCCAATTTAGCTGCATGTCTTGGGGAAGACAATTCGATGAGATAGTTTCGAAGAGCTGAGAGATCTTCTCTTGCTGAATTCACTTCTCCCGTCCCCTTGACCGGCACATCGATGTCCACCTACAAGGTCAGCTCTTGCAGCCCTGTCAATTTACTCACCGGCAGCAGACTCTTCCCTTGACTCAACACAGCTACTCTTGTCGCACATTCCATCTTCAACCCCTCCATATACGGATACTCGTACCTCACTTTCTGCTCGGTCATGCATTCCGCCAACGCTTTGAGGTTCTTCACCGCTTTCTCGTTCAACTGACCGCCACTGCCCATAGCATCCTCCTCTACCACTAATACGGTTCCTTCGGAGAGCTGCAGAAGACCTGCGTCCAAAGATGACGAGTCTGTAGATTTTGGGAAGAAGGGATGAGAATGAAGCAGCGAGACTGACAGGGGCAAAGGCACGACCTTCGGTGCGACAGATTTCACCACCTGGTTAAACCTCGCCGTCGCTGCCTCGTTCTTCCTCTTGAAGTTGACGGACAAAGTACCCAGGGGCGTCATGGACATCGGTCTGGAGGTCGGTGATGATAATAGCAGCAGCAGGAGGAACTCCCCTGCTACACGATCTGGCGGAGTGAATGCTGTAGCAAGGTAATCCACCAGCTGGTCTCTCACATCCTTCACAGGCTGAGGCTCCACTTCGTCTACCGTCTTCAGCACATGGATTGTCGGCACGAGCTCGGCACTCTCCGGTTCGTTGGAAGGGAGTGGCGAAGTCGACAGGATACCAATGAAATGGTGAGTCGAAGCGGGTTTGAATGCTGCATCGTCGTAAACCTGATGGATCAGCTCTGGCTATCTACATTCAACCCACCTTGATCAATGCGCCGAGATAGTTGCCATTGACTCCGGGTAATGGATATTTTGCATGCACTGAAGCTGGCAGAGATGGTCCTGGCTCATCATCACTTCCCTTTGCCCATATCTGTTCACCTGGTATCCTGAGGCATGGTCAGCGATGCCTTGCCAACTGTCACTCACTCAACACCCCACCCGACCCATCTTTCCTTCAATTTGCTCCAATCGACATCTCCTTCAGTGTCAACATCGCCTGGAAGATAGACCTCCATCGGATATCCAGTATCCTGCAGCAAGCATCTGAACGAGATGACTGATAGGGGTTGACTTGATTTGGTAAAGCGTTGGATCTACAACCTTTAGCGATGGCTTGATTGTGGTGCAACTCACCTGTGATGGGTTTCCCAGTCGTTGGACCACTTCTCTCACATATCTGTCAACCTGACTATCTTCACCTTGATGGTCATGATCCCTATAGGCTGCTCTGGCGATCTGATCTATGGTTCGCATGGTATCAATAGTGGTGGATGATATGGATGATATGTTATATGCCAGCTGATGTTGAACATTGCGAGTTCTCATTTTGCAAGTACGCGTCCGATAGTCACTGCCATTATTACGTAAGCCGGCCACATCATGATCACCCGTTGTACGTTCCACGCTACATCACCATTACCACCATCATAACACTTAACCTCACTTTCACACCTGTATATTGACATTGACAAAGCAATACAACACACAACATGGTAAGTCGCATCACCCAGCGAACAGCGACCCCGCTGACCCCTCGCAGTCCACCGCACAGGCTTCCAAGCCCGTCCCAGTGGAAACCCAACATGAGGACATGATCGTGAGTACTTCCTTCCTCTGCTCCAGAACTTCCACTGATTGAGCCACTCAGCACGATGCACAACTCGACTACTATGGGAAACGACTCGCAACCTGTTCGTCCGATAAGACCATCCGTATCTTCAACGTGGTCAAAGGAGAAGCCAAGGGAGAGCCAGTGATATTGAAAGGGTAAGTTGACCCTCTCGTCTACTATCGCTAACATCTCTAGTCACACAGCACCCGTCTGGCAGCTCGCATGGGCTCATCCCTCGTTCGGATCCCTCCTCGCTTCATGCTCGTACGATGGTAGAGTGTTCGTCTGGAAAGAAGTCGGAACAGGTCAAGGGAAGGGAAGTGGAGGGGAGCTGCAGGATGGATGGGAAAGAATCAAAGAACATACCTTACACACTGCAAGCGGTGAGGTCACAGCTGGCTAGCTGTACTCTTGACCATGCTGACTTTCCCCAATTTCCAGTGAATTCCATCGCCTGGGCTCCTTATGATCTTGGACCCATACTCGCATGTGCATCGAGCGATGGTAAAGTTTCTGTATTGAGTTTCCAGAGTGAGTGCGCTCCTCTTCTTATCCTAATCATCGTTGACACCTTTCAGACGACGGATCTACCGACGTCTCCATTTTCCCCGCTCATGGTACTGGTGCCAATGCTATCTCCTGGGCTCCAAGCGTTGTATCTAACTCCCCCGGTCGATCATCTCAAGGCCAATCTTCCATCTCCCCTCAAAAGCGATTCGTAACTGCCGGTTCAGACAACCTGATTCGAATTTGGGGATATGACGAAGATACGAAGAAATGGGTAGAAGAAGAAGTCATCAAAGGACATGAAGACTGGGTCAGAGATGTCGCCTGGGCACCGAACATTGGCCTTCCAGGAATGTATATTGCGTCAGCATCTCAGGTATGTTCTGTATCAGGGCCATACGCTTGTGATAAACCGCTGACACCGCTCCCAGGACCGCACCGTTCTCATACATACCCGACCCTCACCATCCTCACCATGGTCATCAACACCCTTGTTGCCCAGCTTACCAACCTCGCAAGATCCTCATTTCCCCGATGCTGTGTGGAGAGTCAGCTGGTCCCTTGCAGGAAACATATTAGCGGTCAGCTGTGGTGACGGCAAAGTTAGCTTGTGGAAGGAAGGCGTTGGTCAAGGATGGGAATGCGTTTCTGACTTTGCGAGCTAAGTGATACATGTGTATGAATTTCATGCATCGATAAATTATCATTCGCTATACCCTTCGCCGCCAACTGCCCCCTTCCTTCATTCTCACACCGAACACCATCAGTGCGCTGAACAAGCCCAAACCTCCAGCATAAAAGATAGCAGGTCTGAAAGCTTCATATCCAGAATCTGGTCCTCCGAACGCTTGCAACAGATACCCGGCGATGGGCGCGCCTAAGAAGCTAGGTTCAATCAGGTCAGCCTGGAGTACCTCATACCTTTTCCAGATACACTCACTAGCCTGGCGCCCATAAAGACACAATCATGCTGAAAGCCACAGGCAGGTCGTTATCACTGAAGAGCGATGAGACTACTCCAGGGATAAGTGAGAAGAAACCTCCTGCGCAAAACCCATTGATGACAGCAAACACAGCTCTTCATCGCACATTAGCGCCCTTGAATCATCTAAATCTCTGATACTCACAGAGGTTCCACGCGTCCAGCGATTGGCCAAATCACTAACGTAGATGTCGCATTCGCAGCAAGGCACAAGAGCAACGCATTCAACGACCCAAACCATCTATCTGCCATGAACCCCCATCCAATTCTACCGGTTGCAGAAGCTAGGTTGAAGCCAGCGAGCAGTAACGAAGCGGCCCCAGAGTTGAGCCCGATGGATGTCGCAAACAGGGGCAGGAAGAATGGGGGACTGTTCAGATTGAGATCAGTAGAGTTTCCTCTTCGCAACACCACTCACATGAACAAGGGAAATAAAGCTACCGCGCTCCCTAACAGCACAAGCACAAATCGGAAATCTTTCAACAAGTTAACATCTATAAGCCGTCGCCATGTCATTCCGTTCTTTCTCGTCATGGGGTTGATTGGTGAAACGATCACTCGGGGTTTCAGCAGAAATGCACAGGGCAGATTGATGGCCAGAAAGATGATTCCCAAGATGCGAAATGCCCACGCAAGTCCAACAGTCTTGATCAGACCGTCTGCTGATAGAGAAAGAGCCGCACCGCCCACTCCACTCCCGGCGTACACAAGTCCTGTAGCGAGATTCCTCCTGCGAGAAAAGTAGCTCGATGGCAGGGTTGCAGCACAGAAAAAGCATAAAGCCTGACCAAAACCGAATAGGAACCCCTGCATATCGCACTGTCAGCTTCATTCTGACCCTAAAAGATAAGTCTCACCTCTGTGACTAGAAGTCCCGCAACAGATCTTGTGCACCAGCCCGCTAAGATGGGTCCTACACCTGATAAAATCGCTCCTATTATTGCAACATTCCTATTACCATATCTGGTCACTAACGCCGAGATGGGAATTGCACATAGGGCCTCCAACGTGGCTTGTGTAGACCCTATGAAGGCGAGAGTAGAGGTAGGGGCGAGTTGAGCTGCATGTAAAGCGTCCTGAAAGATGCCCCAGGCATAGATACCACCCAGAGTGGTGAAGAAAATGCAGAAACAGTAGAGCACTTGCAGCCACGCGGCCGCACCCCCATCCGGATAAGCCTCAAAGCCTAGTTATACATGTCGTGAGAATTTGCACCTCGGGATCGACCACTCACTTTGTCCTGCTACTTGCTCGACAACCAAAGATGCATTATTTACGCTGCTGCTCTCAACCTCTGCATCCCGGTCGGAAGACCCATTGTGATTGTGACCACGAACGTACTTATCCATCCCTTCGGACTGTTGGTTCGTTCTCCCTGTCCAGGTGTCCAGTTCTATGCGATCTTCCATGTCGTTTCTGATGGGTATGCAAAGATCAGAGATGAGAATAATCTGAATTTTTTACACTCCAGGTCACACACCTTTGATGATTCATGAAATCCTGTTATGCGAATTTACCGACAACCTGACTATCAACTGGAAAGGGCTGATTGCTGGTTGTCACCGCTTAGAGCGTGTTCGCCAAATGGCCAGGATAATTATGGTGGTTGTGGAATTGTTCTGGCAGACACCTCAGCCAGATCCCTATGGGGAGCCGTTTGGTCGGAAATTCATTTATCTCATGATTGTTAGACTATGGATGATAAGAAAGTGTTTGTAATGGTCGGTCCGCGTTCGATTATCCTGAATGGGACCCTGAGCTTCCTGGAGGTATCAGCAAGCATTCGTAATACAGGATGTGCAGATTACAAAACCTTCCAATATACTCTGATAGAACTCGAAATCATATTTTTGCAGCCCAACGGCTAGACATGAGCGGTTTACATGGGCGGCCCCAACCATATCCACACAGAGGTATATATTGCATGCATAGCTGCAGTATGTGACTTGTCAAGAGGGTATCTTGTTTGAATACGATTTTTTTAATGACTCTCGGGATGTAGCATGAAGTCATTAGCGCGGTCTTCTGGGGAAAAACCCATGGGTTGGACCATAGAAAATGCAAATAATTGCAATCCAAGCGGCTTGCCATATCGCAGTGATGCTTTAGGCATAAATTCGCCTAACATTATCACAGCAACGCGATCTTTCATCACCAAGCTATGCATCGTCTACGTGGGACTGTACGATACTTCGTGAAACATCACAAACACGTCGAGTCGACTACCACTCGCAATCTCAGCCTATCATCTATCTACCTCGGAGGGAATACACGGGAATGGTCGTCACAACCTCATCCCCATAGCCAGCGCTCAAAGCGGGCTAGTCTGGTATTCGACAACGGGGCTTCGTTCTCCGCTAAAGCCTCGATCTCGGCAATCCCTGTAGTCAGGTCAATGTCGGCCAGAGGGGCAAGCTTCCAGGATTGCCTGGTGTATAGCTTGTGGCAGATCCAAGGGACCACAAAAGCAGGAATCGATAAATACGCGAATATAAAGTCTCGTATGGACCAATGACCGTCAATAAAGACGGCGAATCCATTGGTCTTCGGTCATATCAGCAAAGTAGGAATAATTTGCCATTCTTTTCAACTCACCAGTAACAGGATCGCGAAGAAAAACATAGCTCCCCAAGACAGATAGACTTGGAATGGTCGTGTGAAGGGTAGGTCAGATCTGTTTTTCCCTTGGGCCCGCATGGCGTAGTGGAATCGAAGGTAAGTGAGGTTGAAAAAGCCCATGACGATAAAGGTGCAAGACCCAACCAGACTGGTGATCCAAGTGAATACGACAGACGCATCATTGCTTGTCGCCATAAAGCACAGCGCACCGACCGCGCAGACTACCAACACAGCTGCAGTTGGGACGCCGTTGTAAGTACGCGCGAAAAACTTCGGACCTTGGCCAGCAAGAGCTTGGGCGTAGATCGATCGCGAAGCCGCAAAGGTGATTTCAAGACCACAGGACCAAGCGGATGTCATGATGATAGCGTTGATGATGTCAGGCAATATAGGAATACCCATACGGTGAGCCGCAATAACGAAGGGGGAGGATCCCCCGCCGGCAGCGGCGGACGTCAAGGCGGGATCGTCGTAAGGGTTCTTCGAGAAAGCGATCGATGAGCAAGGTGCTTGATCTTACACACTCGTTGACTCGTTGAAAAACAACTCACAAGAACGCCGACGGCTAGTACACCTAAGACGTAAAACAGGGTCACTCGATAGTGAACCCGGGAGAACACGGACGGAAGCACCCTACGGGGAGATTTGACTTCACCGGCAGCGAGAGCAATGTAATCTGGACCACCAAAGGCATATGCGGCGTTGGTGAACACTGACCAAAATCCGAGAAAGCGGCCCGTCGATCCTTCTACAAGGTACTGGTTCATGGCACCAGGGTTGACCCAATAGCGGAAACCAAAAGCGTCATGGGTAGGATTGCCGCCGCACATGGTGATGACTAACGAGTGTCAGCCTAGCACGACGACAAGAGAAATTACCCTACTTACATGCGAAAAAGATGAGACCAATGATCAGAAATACCTTGAAAGAAGAAAGGAAGAATTCTCCCTCGCCAAAGATATGCACGCCGCAGACGTTCTGTAAAAGTACAATTTGGTCATCAGATGCTGTGCGCCGCCAGGAATATTTACTCACCAGACCAATATAAGATGCGAGCCCAATGGCACACCACACCGCGTTATTGATCGACGTGTTCCAGTAATTGATCAGCCCCGGAATGGCAACAAGCTCCGCCGCGACGACAACAGAAGCGTTGTAGATATACAGCCACCCAAATGCAAAGGAGAATGACTCGTCGACGAACTTGTTTGCGAAGCGGATGAAGGAACCGTCGATGGGCATGTAGCACACCATCTCGCCCATAGCATTATAGGTGACAAGGAAAAGCCCGGCGTACACCACGTAACCTAGGAACAAGCTGAGGGGGCCAGACTTGGCGAGCGTCGTGCCCGTACCAAGCTAATCCAGGACTGTTGGGTCAGCATGACGTGAAGTAAGTATACGGATAGCGATGACTATTGTCACATACGAAGAGGCCAGTGCCAATCGCACCTGAGATGGCCATCATTTGAACATGCCTCGGTTTCAGACCTCTCTTGGTGCCATGATGAGGGTCTTGGACTTCGACCGCTTGAACAGCCACGTCATACGCCGCCAACTCCTTCGAGCTATCGTTTGGTATTTCCGTCAAAGTGGTCGCCGCCATTGTCTTCGTTTGTTACAAAGTGTTGAGGGGATTAAGCCAGGCAGAGAGGTGTGAAGAGGTTCTCCAAGTTTACGGTATATATGTGTTAGGACCAGAAAACATCTGTGGCGACCATCTTTGGCAGTGATGAAACGCGTCTGTCAGACTGGAATTGCGGGAATATGCATTTCCGAAGGAGATCAAAAGCATTGGGCCAGATCTGATAAATGCCAAGATAAGAATCCGCAAGATAAGACTAACCAGGTAACACCGACAAGGTAGCAGGGACAAGAAACTACGACGCATGCAATCCCTAGAATCTCTTATATTTACTGTCAAAGGCAGGTAGGTATGTGTGCCTGATCATGAAGCGCCGAGGTGGAAACACCGCCGGGATCGACAAATTGATAATCACGGCCTTATTGCAAAAAGTTCTTTGAATCTGTTTCTCACGAATGGCTCCGACAAATTTTCATCGATTTTCGGGTCTTAAAGGCAGTTGAAGGCGAATCTAACCGCTAGGAATATCTCGGAAGGACAATTTGTGGCTACAGCTCCAGGCTTAATCGCCAAGGGTCAGTGCTCTCACCCATTATAGCATACCCAAATCCTTGATGGACTAGAACAAACCATCGTGACTTCACTTCGTAATTATGCTACTCTCGCTGCGATAGTGCTTGTGGCTCGATATGGTTGTAGGTTCAAATCAGCGTTGGGGTTCTGATATGTTCTTGCTATCAAGCAATTTCTATCCCAACGGCAACTATCCTCTATCGGAACGAAAGACGCTTCAATTCACTCGAGAACCGGGGTTTGACTTTTTGACCTACAAGACCTCAGGATAGAGGTACGTTCCGTATACAACACGTAACAGGTTATCACTAGGTGAGACAGTTTGACACGACCCGCACAAGCTTTCTCAATAGCGGGAGCATCTGTGCCATCAAAATAGCCCAAATGAATCAAAATACAACCGAGCGAAAGTTGTCTGAGGACACGTCGAATATCTAAAGCCATCGTGAGCTCTTCAATTGATACTACCAAGGCTTTGGCACCTCAGCCAGAATGTCAATGGCTGTTCAGCTCGATTTTGTGGTTTTCCGGGATGGTCTCATCAGAATTTCTGATTTCCTTTTTCAGTACCAAATTGCCAGAATGGGTTTTGCACCTGTATGTGTCCAGGGATTCTGTATCACTTTGTTTTGGCTTTACATTTTCCAAATCCAATTGATCTCATTATCGACGCCATCGTCATGAATCAAATGTCATGATGACCACGGCTCAGGACGTCTTGTGGCCGATATAACTAGCGGAATTCTGTCTCTATCGGAGATTCCGATTGTTCCCTTCTGTGTTTCAGTGGTGGCGACTGCTTACGTTTGCCATTGTGACATCTTGCTTAGATTATCGTGACAACCCGAGCCATTTACCGCTTCGCAGCAGGTCTGGGGGAGCACACCTGGGCTACAACAGGGATAATACAGTCAATGAGAAGGCTAGTGTGGCAGCACATCTTCATACGCTCAATGGGTTCATGCCCTTATACAGAACGCCGATTAGTATAATGGTCCACAACAAATATGAATACAAGCCATTCATAGAGAGGTGTCCGTTCGCAGCAAACCTTTTCTGTCCCGCCTAT
Organism: Kwoniella botswanensis; assembly: GCF_036426115.1. Lineage (NCBI taxonomy): Eukaryota > Fungi > Basidiomycota > Tremellomycetes > Tremellales > Cryptococcaceae > Kwoniella > Kwoniella botswanensis. The sequence goes on along the minus strand of NC_088599.1, from coordinate 12,772,056 downwards.
TTAGGAAGTAGACGCTGTAAGACAGCCCACGGTGCGTTCCTCTCATCACGAATGTTGACCAAAAAGGCGTTTTGGTCTACTTTGACTTGCTGGTTACTGTACTCTAACAACTGTTGCATTCCTTGAAGCTGGACATCACTCCGCCTTGTCATTTTTCACCTGTCCCGCCTAACCATAAATCGAACGACTGTCAATCCAAATACTCCGCTCCTCGAAACAACTTCCGCCAGACGATATCTAGTACATGTATCTGAAATGGGGATTTTCTGCTCACAATCCGTCAACGTCAGAACCATTTCGGTATTACTAGCTCTGATAACGGGTCTAGTGCACTCACGCAAGTCCGTCTGATCAGTCTCTCCCGCCAGCCTATTGGCATGATCGATCTCCTCTTGCGTCAGCCCGGCAGCAGCAGCAGCGGCATCCCTCTTCTTATTAGTCCACCTGTAGTAGTACCACCAGACACACAGCCAAACGAGTTCAGCCGCCATAAGAATGGCACTTGCCATCTGTACAAGGTGGCGTTAGCTATCTGTAGGATGTCCGAACAAAGAGAGGCGCCAAGCGTAATACTTACAAGGCCATGAAGGTATCGAGGAGCATCATTCGGTCGGAAAGTTTGAGAACCAATCATGTTGCCCACGCAGTACGTGATGAACGTACAAGCGCTCATGAAACTCTTCTTGGTACGTCCAGCAGAGTTGATGGACATGAGCGGCCAGAGCAAGAAATTGGCACATGCCACTACCCCGTTGAATGAGAAACAAGCCCAATTGCCCCATTCTACAAGCGGCAACCGAGAGTTTATCAGCTATGCAGTCTGACGAGCTTCGCTGGGAAGGCAAATCGGACTTACTGCTTCCTTTGCCGAGACCAATATACAGGAAGACAATCATCTCAACTGTGATCCACAGTAAGGCGATGGGGTATCGAGCACGAGGGTACTTGTTGACGAGAAGGGCAGATGAGATGATAACTACAAACCCGATCGCATTCGCAGGAAGCTGATATAGAATGGACTGAAGAGCGGCTGTAACAGGGATTAGGTCAGCGTGCCAGGATGATTTTGGGCATGCAATGGTACCTTCTGAAACTCACTGAAGCCAAAAGATTGGTAAACCAAGACACTGAATGTTCCCAGGGCGCCGTTGGGGATCGTCGAGAGGAGCTGGTAGACGATCATAAAATACCACTGAGGATCACGGAAACATTCCCTCACTTGAGACCACTTCCAGGGATGGCTCTCTCCTCCACCGGCTACAGTTGAGATTGAAGGCGCATCAGCCAATGTCACTGTCGCCAGTGAAGCCGTGAGGAAATTCCGGCTCATAAGAAACGACGTACTTCCGTTCCCAACGATACGAGCACGAACCATCTTCTTCTTCTCCTTGTTGAGCCACCAAACTTCGTCGGGAACACCAACGAAGATGAAGGTGAGAATGCCGGCAAAGACGGTAAGAGACCCGAGGAAGAAGTTGATAGCTCTCCAGCCAGCAACACCGCCGTGTAATTGAGAATGCCTCGCAAGAGCGTAACTGAGATTATTAACCAACATCATCAGCTGAGATTGTCGGACGATATACAGGAAATTGGACATACATGATGACAGCAAAGACACCACCAAGGAAAGAGTTCATTGCGAAGAACATGGAACTTCGAAGGGTAGCTTCTTGTCGCTTCCACCAGGAGATGGTGACTGACGGCAATAAAGCTTTTTTGTCAGCTCCATATCACTGTCGAATGCCTGAATTCAAACATACTGAGAAGGAAACCAGGCGTGATGCAGCATTCGAACCATCCTAGAACGATCCTTACTCCCGACAACTGGGCGTAGTTGTTACATGCGCCGAGACAGATGACGGCAATACCCCACAGGACCTGTTCTCACGTTATCAGTATTGAAAAAAGGCAGTGTATGACTGATAGTATCAGGAGCCGACTTACAATCGCCACGCCGAGACCTTTACCAAGGGGTACTCGTTGAAGGATGTACATCATAGGGATTTGACCGACAAGGTAGGCAACATCTAACATATGGAGATGTTAGTGAAGTGAACACTTCGGGACGGCAACGAGGCACCATATGTTCCGCTGATTGACTTACAGAACCAAACTGTAAGCAGAGAGTATTCGCTTGTGGTTAAGCCTGTATCAGGCTTGAGACCGAAGACGACACCAGAAGACAGGGATACTTTGTCGCTGTGAGGTATACCTCGTCAACGACGGATTTCAGGAAAAGCCATTCGTTGCGATTCCATGGAAGGAGGTAAGAGCTCACGCATATTGCAAACCATACACCAACATCATTATCGGTAGCAGAATAAACTCGAATTTCCGCTAAATCACGGGCGGTGATCAGTATTGGGACAGCTTGATTGATCTTCTGAGACACGCTTCCAGAAAAGCTATGTACCACCCTCGTGGATGGACGGACTTACCTTGAGTCGGTCGTATTCCGCCTTGGTGTACTGCGTCTCGGCAGCGACCAAGTCCTCTGCTTGTGCCAGTGCAGGATCCTCTGCGTCGAGGACCTTGTGCAAAATCGGCCCGTCGTCAACGGCGGTAGTCTTCTCACCGATGTCTTGACTCATTGTATCAGTCGATTTGATCTTGTCTTCTTCGGTGAAGTCAGGTTCGCTTGCACCAATGGACCCTGGGAATGTTGGTAAGTATTGTCGACAAGAGATGTCGATTCAAATAACGTTGATGGGGGCCTCGAATCTTTGTCTTCCAAAGTTCGTGATGCTTTTCTACCTACCCGGCTCCTTGCTGAGATGGAGTCTATCGGACTGGGCGTAGCAGACGGATGACCAATAACCATATCTAATACCAAGGACCGAGCCAGCGGCCTTTTTTTTGAGGAAAGAGAAAGGAAGAGGAAGCTTGTTGAAGAGAAAGATAAGCACTTTTGAGATAAGGCGCAATGTACATAATTTGTTGGAGGTCGATCCCGATGTTGGTCTGTGGAAAGGAAAAAGACGGAAACACAATAAATGACATCTCGGACCTTGGTCTTCCATTTGGCAAAACCCTCGCCGAGTCAAACTTAAAAAAGCAGAATCCTCTGGCCCAGTGTCATACCGGCCGGTGTCTCCCACTGATGGAACCTGAAACTCGTCGAGCTCTCAGGGTTTTGAACTTGGGTGTGGCCAGATTGATACGAGTAATGTTTCTGGATGCAAAAATCTCGCGCGGGAAAAGTTTCTTGGCAGTACATGGTCTTCAAGAAGATAGGAATATTCGGGAATCAAGCTGAACCAATAAAAGTTTAGGAGTGAGTGATTTCGGACCAAGGACCCCTCGTGCGTCTCCACCATCTTGGGATGCGGACCTTGGTGAAGAGCCTTGTTGGCAATGACTGTCCAAAACCAGATTTGCGCAGCACAACATGAAGGACCAAGGACCGAGCCCATCGACACCGCGGTGGGAGTTCGGGTAGCAGCAACGACCAGATTTAGCTAGTATTGAAAGACCGGCAGCTTGATAGGATCTTTCACATTCGCGATTCTTCTCCGCCTTCATTTTACAGTTGCCACTTGTCAAAATGGAAGCAGTGATCACTCAGGACCCCTCCTTTCGTAATGTTCTACCGCCCGACTTCTTATGGGGAGTTGCTTCGGCAAGCTATCAAATAGAAGGAGGATGGAATGCCAATGGCAAAGGACCCAGTGTTTACGATCATCTATGGCAGCACAGGGAGAACGGGGAGGTCGCTTGTGACTCATATCATCTCTGGAAAGAAGATGTCCAACTATTGAAAAAATACGGAGTGAACTGCTATAGGTTCTCGGTCAGCTGGCCAAGGGTGATACCTTCAGGGGGCGCGGAGGATCCAGTGAACGAGGCTGGGTTAGCCTACTATTCAAACCTGGTATGGCCTCACTAATCTGTAGAGCTCGACCTGTAAGCTCACGCTATCGGTCAATCTTTAGATTGACGCCCTTTTGGAAGCGGGAATCACACCAGTAGTAACGATTTATCACTGGGACCTGCCCCTCCCATTATTTCAAAAATACGGCGGATTCTACGATAAAGATGCGATGTCTCGAGACTTCGTGAGATATGCTCGCCTGTTATTTGAGACGTTTGGGGATAGGGTCAAGGACTGGATTACCATTAATGAGGTAAGCCCCCGGAATCCCTCCCTGAACCCCAGTTGAGATTTGGACGACCACTATATTTTAGACCATAAACGAGGGTGATGAACTGAGTTGATTTAATTACCGCCACCATTAGCCTCATATCATCTTTTCCGGAGCCTCTCACATATTTGACGGTCGTTGGAATCCGGACACAGATATACCCAGGTTAGTCGGAAGATCTCAAAAGACACACTCGCATACTGGTATGGTAGGAAGGCTGAAACGGTCATTTAGGTTCACAGAAAGTCTACTCCTCTGCCATGCCAAAGTCGTGAAGCTATATAGGAATGTCTTCCAGCCAACGCAGAGAGGGAAAATCGGAATTACCCTCGTGAGCTACATGCATTCGCAGAACGATCGGGAACTTTCTGATTTGGACTTTTTTAGGACATCGACTGGGTAGAACCTTTTGACGACAGTACGGAAGCGAAAAAGATGGCGGAATTCACGTTGGAAAGTGTTTGTGGCCTGGTACGTTCAGTTTTACCGAGCAGCAAGGTTTAAAGAGCTTACTGTAAACAGTTTGCAGGTCCGATCTGTGAGTCCCTACGGTGGCTGTTATAGCGAGACTGCTCAATACTGATAAGCGGTGACGACCACCAGTCCACGGGCGATTCCCTCAATCTGTGCTGGAGGACTATGGAGATCTGACACCCAAGCTTACCGAGGACGAGTGGAACATCGTCCGAGATTCCTCAGACTTGTGCGTAGCTCCCATACTAGCGAGTCCCCCCAATTTAGAAAGTTAACTCTTGGTGGATAGTTTTGGCCTAAATCATTACGGGTCCTCCTATGCGACTGGAAGACGACATCCGCCAGGCGAAGGCACCAGAATGGATTTGATTTCCGGAAGAGCGGAGAGAGTGTTCGAAAGAGATGGGGTTCCGATAGGAAGTCGTGGGGTAGACGGACATCCTCACGATGGTGAGCCGACTCCTGCTCGTTCTCCTCGATACATCAAGATGTGGCTGACTTGTTCGCAAATCGTAGTACCCTGGGGCTTCCGTAAACTCCTTCAATACATCCACACAAATTACACTGTTGGCCGTGATATACCCATCATGATCACTGAGAATGGTACTTCAATTGAAGGCGAGGATTTGATGAGTCGAGCTGAAGCTATCAATGATGTGAAGCGACAAACATATTACGCAGGGTATCTGAAAGAGTTAATCGAGGCGGCTAGAGACGATGGGATTTTGATTGGCGGTTATATGGCGTGGTCGTTCTTGGAGTGAGTTCCGACTGAGTCCCATCAATGGCATCTATGAGGACTACTGTTGATCGTGTCATCCTTCCTTCTATTCTGTGCGACCTGATCTTGGGTTCGATCAGCAATCTGGAATGGACCAGAGGTTGGAGACCACGTTTTGGTCTGACGGTCGTTGATCGCGAGGATGGATGTAAGCGGTACCCGAAAGACTCAGCGTTCATGCTTGGGAGGATCTTCAGACATGCCGTCAAGGGGTAAACGACCATCAAGGGGTAAACGACCAAACGACTTCGCTTGTGCGAATCCGGCTCACAAGGCATAGCTGAAAGCAGGTCATTTGGTGGTTTGTAAGGTGTATTGCATGCAAGTGAACTTGGGGGCAGCATTGGGTTTGCGATACACTGTGCACGGAAGTCTGTCATGTCATTAATGCATTGCGCTGTCGTACTGTGTCTTCCTTATCATCCCAGTCGTCCGGTGGACGCAAACCGAAGAACTGCGTGTCGCGTTGAGTCTGGCCATAGTCGTTGTGCCATCGCCAACCAGACTATAGAGCAGACGCCATGAAAATCAACGGGTTCTAGAAGCCTAAGGCGCACTTCTGTCACCAGTGTCATGTTACAAATGGGGTTGTTCTCGCCTTGCGATGGGAGCAAAAGATTTCCGTTTGAGGTGACTTTGCCTGTTTTCGGTGCATAGGATTGGATCTATATAAATCACCTGTATACGGCATATATATGGGACTTCTATACCTATGATTAATTTCCCAAGGTATTCAAATTCTCCATGGTGGGATGTATACCGTATACAGCACGCCGGGAGTCAAAAATACTCTATAAACGATACCCTATTATCTGCCACCCACTCTCCCCTGCTTGATTCAAAGCGCGTGCCAAGTCCCGAACTTTGAACTTTGTCATCTACCGTCCGATTTTGGTGTTCTTTATCTTTCTCAACTTTTGTCACTTCATCTTGTCCTAGCTTGCGGCTCATGATTGACGGTATCCAGATGGATCTTCCTTCTGGCTCTTCCGACTTTGCGTCGCCTGAGGGTAGCAAGAGGAGAAAACGCTCCAAACAGCCTCTGATAGAGAACATCATCGACATAGAATCTACCACCTTCACTGGACAAATAACACCTTCATTCGATGTCGTCAAGAACCGCGTATCAATAGCCTGTAAATCGTGTCGATCTAGAAAAGTCAAATGTCTACCTACCTGGTCTGCCTCTGATCCTTTGGAACCTCCTGGACCTTGCAAACAATGTATAAAAGCTGGAAATGGGAATGGAGAAGGATGTTTCTACCCACCTTCTAAGGATAGGGCAGCGTTCTCGAGACAGTATGTTTCAGGCTTGGAAGCTAGGATGGAGGCTTTGGAGTCCATGGTGAAGAGGATGTTACCGGTCTTTGAGGCTGTGGAGAAGGACAGAAAAATTGCGAATCCGTCCCCTGAAGAGACATATGTGAGGCAGGTGGACGAGATGGCCGAGGTCAGTGATCGAGGTGATCAGTTTGCCTTGGTCAACTCGACCCTTTCAGGCTCGCGGCCAATGCAAAGCCAGATACATCCTAGCGATCCCTCATCCTCATCCACTACCGTGTCTACTCATCCGCGTCCCCTCCCTGCCAACCGTGACCGTGACCGCCCGTCAACTGCTGGCTCGTTGAAATACGGCCGATACACCTATGACGACAACGGCAAACCACGATGGATAGGCGGATACAACACCTTTTCCATCCTCGACACCTACATTCACTCGACACCTACAGCCCATATGCTCTCATCCTCCTCATCTTCCTCGGCTTCGCGTCGATTCTCCCCAACTCCCAGCTTCCCAACCGATCAATGGCGCCTACACGCTTCTGCTGCTTCGCCAGAATCTGGTGGAGTATTGAGGCGTATGTGGCCGTCTCTGGACCAGCTGGTTTTCCCATCGGAAGAACACGAGAGAGCGATGATAGACGCATATTATACCCAAGTTCATCCTATTCTACCTGCGGTCCCGGAACATCGTCTGAGAGAGTTATATGAGGCATTAGTCATAAGGAGGAAACAACACGACTTTGCATCTGCAGAAGCTGTAAATCTTCACATCTTCCGTTTCCGGTCTATCCCAACTGTCCAACGCTACAGGGCTAGGTATATACGCTGACTTTCCTCATACCCAACGTAGTTCTGGGCGTTGATATTCGCAATATTTGCCTTGGGGGAGAGGGCTTTGGTGAATACGGGTGTATGGGAGCAGGCTAGGCATGATCCATCTGGAAAACACGCCGTGAAGCCTGACGCAGGATTAGTGTGGTACGAAATGTGAGTTCGATCTCGATACTAAATATCTCCGATTGCCCAGAGAAGACAAGCTGAAATAACGATTTTATGAAGAGCGGAAACACTGCACTATCTCAGCTGTCGAGATGTTGACCACTTTCAGGTTCAATGTTTGACTCTGCTGGCAGCGTATCAGGCTAGCGTCAATCAAATGCCTCGTGCTTGGCTCCTGGCAGGTCAAGCCATGCGGTTCGCTTTGGATATGGGATTGCATGTAAGTCTGTGATCATAATTGGTCTCTCTTAGAGCTCGCTGATCCTAGGGTTAGACACGTTACCATCGGAAAGAAGCTACAGCTCACAACAGGCAAGCGGGAAGCAGTCTATGGTGGACTATATACGGGTTGGAAAGGTGAGTGTTATCAATACTCTGAGACCACAAAGACGACTATACTGATGACGAACAGACTACTGTCGTTATGTCTGGGCCGACCTCCAGGGGTAGAAGACATCGATATTGATGCTCGATACCCGGCTTGCCTGAGCGATCTTCAAATGAGAGAGTTGCAGCAAGACTCGGCTGCGGATCTCGATGCGATGGGGGATGAACCAGACAACTGTACGATGTCTGGGTTCGTGGCTTTGACCAAGCTTTGCAAAATTGCAGGTCAGGTTGCGCATCTGTTGTTGAGGAAAAAGCTACCCGATTCAAGTGAGGACGATTCGGTTGAGAAGGCCGTGAAAACGCTCGATAAATCCCTCGAAGACTGGTTCTCGCATGATCTGGTGAGTCTACTTTAACCTGCTTTGTCTTCCAAGTCACGCCCTTGCCGATGCTTAATGGCCATAGCCCGCCAAGTATAAGGACGCTTCCCCATCCAAAGCTGTTCAACAGATGTCAGCAGTATTGTCAAACACCTTCTTCACTATCCAGATCACCCTGCACCGTCACTTCATCTTCTCGGCAAACACCTCGTCCCCGGATCTAAACACCGACGCATTGTCCAAATGTGTGGACACTGCGCTCTCAATGATCCGAGTTGTAGCCAATCGAGGAGTACTGATCCCACCTTCTCACCATCTGTCCATCATGTGCCAGTATCTCTGGTCATCGGGTATCATCCTCCTTATCTGCAAGAAACGTCTAATCTCTCCCTATAATCTGCCACCCGGACACATCGCCAACGACATCAATGCCTGTCGTCGAAGTTTGGCTGAACTCGATCAAGTCTGGCCAGGCACACGACGCCTACGTCAGCTGCTGGACGAGGTCGATGCTGTCTCCGAACCCAGCTCAACGGTATCGCTGGGCGAAACGAACCTGGAACCGGATCCCGCTGTCATCAGGAGAGTACTGCCTGATGAAGGGCTGCACGCACGGGGTGGACCTCTACTCAAAGCAGCGATAGCGAGGAGGGAGAGGGGCGATTACGTGGGTGCAAACGCTCAAGCCATCTCTTGGACTAGCCCTACCAGTCCGATAGTCTCGCCTCCTGCTTCTCAAGCAAACGAATTCCACATCTCACCAACCAGTCAAACACGTGCACCTTCCAATCCCCCTCCTCGACTTGACGCTTCTTCCTCGACCGTCACAGCGGTGGAATTGCCGATCCACACTCAGGACTTCAGTCAATGTCTCGATTCTGCCTCTTTCGATTTCACGGACAACACGACAAACACTATAGGGATAAGCAACACCTTCGATGCCGGCAATTTACTTCAAGCCTTTTTCAATGGCACAGGCATTGACGTCGACTCTTTCTGGTCAGGCTTGAATGATGTTCAACAGCCATCGGGAGGAACTGCCGTGGCAAGTGAAGCTGGCAACGGTGGTGGTATGTTTGGAAGTAACGGAGGCACTAGTGGAGGAGGAGGTGATGCATATGGATATGGAAATCCAGCGACTGGTGCAAGCAATGATGTGTGGATAACTCAAGCTGGAGGCGGTTTGTACGGTGGTGGGGAAGGTGGTGGTGGTGCGAGTGTAATGGCACCCAATCAGTGGAGCGGTGGAGGGAACAGCTCTGGGACTGCGACCGTACTGTTTAGCGAATTTGATTTCATGGGCAGTACTGGTGGACAGAGGAGTTGAGCTTGATCTGTACCTTACGAGAATGGTATGGGTTAACTCTGGCATACAGTAGGAGGTCTGTCTAAGTCAGTTGTAGCAGGCTTCTAGGTTCATTTACTTGTTGTAACAAATCTTCCGCATGAGAAGTAGGTTGTTCTTGCAATGCTAAGAAATGGGGCACTTGGTTGATTGGAAGATTGGGTGTCCAGCCAATCGGGGAGCACGCCAGTTGGGATATTCTGCTTTTTCCTATTTGGCTGTTTGCGTGTTAACCAAGATCCGCCGTTGATAAGCGTAAAGACAGGCCGTTGTAGGTCTCACCTGTTCAGAAATGAGATAGGAGCCGGGTATTGATCCATACAGGATCTGGACTTGGTGCAGCAGCACTGGGACCTGTTCTGCACAAGGAAAGGGGTTCGGCCTATCCAATGACCGTTCTCGGCCGTAACCGACTGACCTCGGACCTTGGTTTTCCTAGCTCACTGTGCACGCGCAGTGTGTCGTTATCTATTCTCAAGGCCCAGTCGAGATTACATGCTGCTGGGTACGACCGAGTACAGTAATGACCTCTTCTATGGGAGAAGAGAAACGTTATTTGACTGGCTTGAAGGTGCAACGATGTTATTCTTTCTATTTCACGTGAACCTCACTGTGAGCTCGGTTCGTGTCGCTCACTGCCTAAACTTTTGTCCAGACTACCATTCTCAGCTGGGAAAACTTTTCATGAAATGACGGCTGTCCGATCTGAGCCAACTCCTCATTCGGGATGCCTTTGTAGTCACGGTCAACAAGGAGCGACTGCACCCGTAGCCAATGGAGCGAAAGCAGCTCCCCGTCAACTCATCCCAGATTCAGAGGTGCGTTCACGAAAGGTGCTTTTTCCAGAAGGGTTTGTCACACGAAAGCTGAATTTACACTTCCTGAACAGGCCAGGAAAACGGTCCAAAATACAATCACATCCCTACAACCCACACTCAAAGAACTATCACTCTACATACACTCCAATCCCGAGCTCAAATATGCAGAGTTCAAAGCGCATGCTCGTCTCACAGACTTCTTGAAAGAAGAGGGTTTCGAGGTAGAAAACTACCCAGATATTCCCACCGCTTTCAAAGTCTCGTATACGCATGGAAAGGAGGGAGAAGGGAGGACGTTTGGGTATAATTCGGAGTATGATGCCCTACCTGGAATTGGTCATGCTTGTGGGTGAGTTTCAAGTCTCATAGTGATGCTATCAGCAGCGACGATAACGTGTGGAGCAGAACTTTGTTTGTGGCTAACTTTGGTATGAAATGTGGTGTGTCAGGCACAACCTGATAGCTGTCTCTGGAGTGGCCGCCTTACTCTCCCTGCGAGAGGCTATGAAGAAACACGACATACCGGGCAAGGTTGTGTTGATAGGTACGCCTGCTGAAGAAGGTGGGGGTGGGAAGGTCAAGCTGCTAGATGCTGGTGCTTGTGAGTCGCGACGAATCTTCTTTATATTCTGGTAACTTAGGGCTGCCTCTCTCCCCGCCTTTCATCAAGCCAGCAAAGTCCTCCAATGCCGGGCGCCTGGGATCACGTCTTTCACACTTTCAATTGGCTGACCTAGTCAACGTTATAGACAAGGGCCTTGGAGCATGTATGATGATCCACCCCGGTCGTGGTCCTTCCAAAACTGGCCAAGTCGGTCCGACATTAGCAGTAACACCGCTCGAAGTAGACTTCTACGGTCACCCAGCTCATGCAGCTTCGGCCCCTTGGGAGGGGATCAACGCTCTTGACGCCGCTGTTTCGACTTATACGGCTATCTCGAATCTGAGGCAGCAGTTGAAACCTGGTATACGGTGAGTTTTTGGAGTTCACCTTCCCCATCATCCCCATTTCAGGGGCGGCGGCAAGGGAAAGGAGGCGGTGTCGACGGAAGAAGAGTTCCGCAGCTCGAACGAACAGCTGAGACTTGTGCGTCTTTGAATCGTAGAGTTCACGGAATCATCGCCAAAGGCGGTGATGCACCCAACAGTGAGCATCACCTTATTCTTCGTCATCTCGACCTCGCTTGGCTACTGAGTTTCTGACTCAGCAGTCCATCGCACATAGTCATCCCCGAGCATACTCAGATGAAATACTCTGTCCGAGCACAGACTTCCGCCCAGGTGGAAGAGACGTTGAAGAAAATAACTGCCTGTATAGAGTGAGCTGTGCTTTCTGATCTAGTTTCCCTTTCCCCCAATCGCGCCTCCTGTCTCTTCCGTCCATGGCATGTATTATCTTTCATGCAGCTTCTGCTGACGGAGTGATACCGTTTCGCAGAGCAGGCGCCAAAGCTTCAGGGTGTGCATTCAAGATCCAACAAGGTCTCGGTCTGTATAAGGAGCTGATCAACGTTGAGGCTCTTGCTGTGAGTCCTGTTCTGCTCTTATCTGTTGGATCGAGCGCATCAGGTATCTCTGTAGGGGAAGGAAACAGATGTCGTCGGATTGCAAGCTGATTCTGTTGCTCTTCCACCCAGCAAGAATATGCTTCGACCATGTCTGAACTCTACGGAATCACAATTGCGGTCGGGAATGATGAGGAAAATATGATTTATGCCAGTACCGATTTCGGTAATGTGACATATGAGTTGCCTGGTACGTCCCCGATTTACAAGATTGGCTTCAATTTCAGAGAAGACGCTGATGTCGGTCTGTCGATTCCAGCTTGTCATCCCATGTTCGGTATCCCTACTGTTCCCAATGGCGCCAACCATACTGCTGAATTCACGGCTGTGGCAGGTAGCGATGAAGGCCATGAGGAGACTTGGAAGGCCAGTACGGGTATGGCATGCGTAGGTTTGAGGTTCTTGACGGATGATGGTTTCGCTAAACAGGTACGCTCTCGTAAACTGACAAATCTATCGGATTTTCTTCTGGCCCTCCTACCCATGTGTTTGTCATACATGGTATTTTGGGGGAAAGACAAAAGTACAGGAGGCTGACAGAAAAACCTTTACGGTCGGGTCAAATCTGATCAATGGAAATAGGTTCGACAAGATTTCGAACGTGATCAAAAGAGGTTGAACTGAAAGGTAGTTACGCATTGTAATGATAATCAAGACTGGAAATCATGATTGCTAAGTCATCCGCAAATCCATAATCATTTCTGTTCAGTAGTCAGTTTGCCATGAGATGCACCACACATGGGATAAGAGCTTAATCTTCAAAGTCATTCAATTCCCCTTAGATATGGTTCATGAATCGAGATATAGACACTGTACAGTACACTGTACTGTGGTCCAACAGGTCGCCTCTTTCGAGTGAACAGATTCTTCATGTATCTTGCTTTCAGATCAAGCCGATACTTCACACGTCTTGGCGCTTAATTGAGACGTGCGGACAATTGAGTTATAGATTCATGGATAGTGACATTTCAAAGAGAATACAAAACAACGTTAAATTTTCCGTGATCTCTCATCAAGTGGACAGACAGCTCTTCTCACCAACGCATCGCTATTCTATCCGATTTCTGTCCGATTCTCACCTCCTCGCTGCATCGATAACACCGGCCCATCTCCCCAAGCGACTCCTGCCGATCCATGTTCTCTTTTTCTGCCCGTGACTATCAGACTGACGAGTCTCGTATCGCAAGTTACCCTTCCCGAGATGGTAGGACATGAACCTCAGTACCAATTCTCTTCGCCTTCTCATCATATCCATACCCGTCTCCTTCTTCTCCAGACTGCCCAGATGGAGACGGAACTCCCGCGCCTTCCCTAGGACTGGAGTATTTCTCACGCATGGTCTCGTCGATCCTTGGTTCCCCGGCAGATTCGTCAATCTCGCAGAAGGTTCGGTTCATTCCAGGAGGTGGAGATAGAAGACATAGCAGGTAGTACACCAGACCGGATATACCTGTACCCGTGATCCACGACTACAGTGTATATTGGAAGATGACACATCAGTCTGAGACGCTTCGAGGGTCATGGAAACTGAAAGACGGCAAGACTGACCAGGTAGTAGATTCTTTGGGCACCAACCGGAACAGAGACATTGGGTGCCAAAGTGTGTATGAAACCAGGTGCGTTGACGGCGAATCCACTGTACATACCGACAGAAATCAGTGGACTGATCATTCGCTTTGGGTGGAGCGGATGAAGCTGTGGAACGATACTCACCAGAGATACGCGACGTAACCTCTCCAGTGTATACCTGCAGTGTACCAATACCATCCACTTCTGTCGACAGTATACAAATCATTCAGTCTCATGTGACCCCGTCTGACGAGCCAGTAGTCGGTGATCATTGGTCCAGCGATACAAGACAAGAGGACGCCATAAGCACCAAGGTAGTTACCAAAAGTAGCACTCGATTTGTACAGTAGCCAAGGGTTCATACATATTCCGACGATCGCCGCGATGTATCCTCCTCGGCGGATGTTGATGTATCGTGGGAATAGAGCTGTCAAATCACAACCAGCCGAGACAGAGTTGGCCGCAACGTTGAGAAGGAGCTGAACGTAGATGAACCCGGCACTTATAAACACCAATCCAGCTCGTGTCTTGGAGTCCCCATTGGTGTCAAGCATTTTGTCCATGATCTGTACTAAAGTCAGCGAAAACCTAATTAAGGCGACAGAAAACTCACTTTGACAACGTCCCATATTTGTTCACCGAACTGAGGGACAGTGGATGAGGCGATGACGATCCCCAGAAAACTGGTGACACTGAACCCGATAGGCATAGCGATAATCTGTGGCCAAACAGCCGCCGATGGGGTCCTGGCTCGCGAAGCGAAATCGGGGGCGTTGGTGATCAAGGTGAACATGTTATTGAAACATGATGAGATGGATATGATCATTTGCCAGCCAAGGGCCGATCCCGAGAGTTGGGCTGGTTGGGAGAAGACAGGTCCGATACCTCCAGCGCGGGAGATCGACCAACTACGATTGATTTGGAGTCCATCAGCGTTCACCTTTCGGTTTGTAGGATGGATCGGAAAATAATTGGAGCAGAGAGGGTGTCACATTCCAGACGTACCCGAACAAAGCGAATCCGACAATGGGTCCGACGACGGCTTTAGCAGCAAAGAGCCATTTGAGTTTATGAATCGGTACCCAGATGGTGGGGAGTGATAACAGCCAGTAGATTACGAAGGAGAGGATGTAGGCTGCATACGTGGTGACCAGATTAGCGTAAAGAAGGCTTAACTACAGCGGGGACGGATTCCAACGTGTCGGCCGTTGAGTCTCTGGGGACTTGGGATATTTTCGGAGAGGGGATCGTCACCAGTAACTCACCCGAAGTCGTCTCCGAACTAGCTGGCATCTTATTCGGAATCCGAGTAACACTTGGCCACAAGGCTCTCAACAAGACATATACACATTCGCCCCCCAACCATGCTTGAACCCCCCACCAAATGCATGCCATACCGGCTCTATTGAAGACTGGCCACAATGAACCGAAAAGACCGAAAGTGGTACGGTTGACAGCTGGGAAGACAATACCGTGAACTGCACCTGGTCGGGCGTTGAGCACAAGCAAAGGACCGACCAAGCCATAACCGATTATGACACAGACCAAAGCCTGCCACCAGTTAAGACCAGCTGCTATCATAGAGGACGCGATCGTGAAGGTATTCAGATTGAATGAATCGGCAATCCAGAATGAGACCTATTTTTGACAGTGTGAGATGAGCACACAGCTTCAAGGGCCCCCAGACGATTGGAAGGAATATATCGACTTACGAAACTCCAAGCAGTCCATGTTTTCTTCTCTTCCGTAACAGGCAACAGGTCTTCGGTTGCCAAGAACAATTCAAGGTGGCTCAATCCTTCAGGATGTCGAGTTTCAAGCTTTTTGGCCAACTGTCTGGCTCTCATGTTGTGTTCACGGTCCTCGGTAGCACTCTAAGTGTGTAGGGTATGAAGTAGACTCGCTGCTATATGTGATGGTGAAGTATGACCAGGAGGGCGCTCAAACAAGATCTGATACTCTGACGATAAATATTCCCCATTCTGTCCCAACGGTGGAGCCTGCTTTTTCCTTATCTCAGTTTTTACTTTTCCATTCTAGTCGGGTTTCGCTTTCTTGCATCATGTCTTCAGAAAGACCAGGTCTTTTGGTTGGTCCATGACCTCATCGCTTAGACAAAATCCAGTTGACTGGCTCTCGCCTTATCATGGAAGTGGAAGATAAGGTAAAACGTATATTTATAAACTTCAAGCGAGAATATGCACCTCGAGAAAACTGGTTTGCAGACGCCCTTGTCATGAGGGAATGACGCAGAATACAAGAGTTCAGGGCTTCAAGGAACTACTAGCGTTTGATAAGTGCAGTGGCGTTTGGGGTTGTGGGGACATGTTGCGGTCGTGAACGTGGAGCTCATTGGTCATTGGTTGAACAGTGGGAGGGCATGTGACTGCCGCACACGTAGATAAGGGAAAAATCACAGATAAGAAGATAGGTTCCTTGATGTCATCCATCAGCCAATCACATTGAGACCGACATTGGTTTTAGATTTTGGGCGCTCGCCAGAGAGCCGTTCTGACCTACTTTAGCTTTCTTTCCCAGCCCTGAGCGATATCACCCTGGCAAACCCGCGTCAGAACAAATTGCGTATGAGGTACTCTAAGTATGGTGGAGCCATTCTCACCTGTCCTGATAGAAAAGTCAACCATCGCTTTGTTGTGCACATCCTTCACGCCAGAGCAAAGGCATCACTCGTAACGGGAGTTGACGATCGTCTTGGCGTACGATGATGGGACAATCTGGTCTCATAACAGTTTGATGGATGCGCTTTGCAGAGGAAGAGACAGACAAAGCAGCATTACAGACAGATGTTTGCGGGTTCAAACAATATCGAGATTCATGCTTATGTGCAGAAGTACTGCAGTATGCTAGAGGTGCGACCTAAACAGCTGCATACATGCCTAATTTCCCCGTGGACAGACCCATTCTGACTAAAGTAGCACACAGTTCGACTCCCGCAATTACAGGATCAATCACTACCATCCCGCTTCTGCAGACTGCCTGAATCTCCTTGTCCAATCCCACCATCCCCGCGCATCCAAGCACGATGACATCCGCATCTCTTTTTTCCTCTAGCTCCTCCTTGGCGATCCTGACTAAAGTTCCCATTACTTCCTCACGAGGCAAGTCCTCAAGATCGAGAACCGAAAGACCAGATGAAACCACACCGGCTGAGCATTGCTGCGAGAGATGCAGTGAATGAATATCATGTGTGAGGAGTGGCACCCAGCGTGGTGAGGTCGTCAAGATTCCAACCCGAGAGCCCAGGTTCGATGCAAGAAGGAG
Organism: Kwoniella botswanensis; assembly: GCF_036426115.1. NCBI lineage: Eukaryota > Fungi > Basidiomycota > Tremellomycetes > Tremellales > Cryptococcaceae > Kwoniella > Kwoniella botswanensis. The sequence continues at coordinate 12,755,087 of NC_088599.1, read as the reverse complement.
AGGAGCAGCTAGAATGGATGTCACCGGTGAGGACGTCAATTCGCGCAGAGAAGCGGTCAAAGGGTGATTTGAGAAGCAAGCTACCACGAACTAGTCGCGAATGCAATCAGATGATCAGCATGGGCACGAGAGAATAACGTGATTGCGTTAGCAGAATATAGGGACATCGTGACAAGCAAGGGATTTGACATGGTAATATACAGATGAACACCTTCAGAATGAACTCACTCCGCTCCATTTATCCAATTGACCTCTAAGATCCTTCACACAAGCTGCCGCAGAAATGACACTGTCGTGAGACCCTTCTATACTGTACGGAGCATCCGGGTGAGAGGGATTGTAAAAATCCAGGATCATGTCAGGTGGGGGGATCAGTGTTCGTTGGATCGATTGCGTGAATGCCTGATTGAGTTCCGAGGAGAATCAGTCTTCCCATCGCGTCGGACTAAGGTGCATGTCTTGTGATACGAACTTGCGTGGCATTGGGGTTGATAATAAGTAACCTCGCTTTTTTGATCCCCGTGGAATGTTCAGTGGACCCGGAGAGAAAAGGCATTATTTTTGGACCTCTAGTGCTAAAAGTCGGCTGAGGTGAAAAGAAGACTACAGAACCGGATGTGTGGTGGCTCGAGATTATGGATTGGTAAAGGAGGGTATTCGATGTCTGCAATGTCTCCAGCAATGATCTATTTGACCAAAGAAACGGGTTTGGGTGTGAGCAGTTGATATGTGATAGCTTCCTAATCCACGTGCATGAATCCCTGAAATCGCGAAATGCAGGATGGCGAACTAGAAATCGTTTCCTAACTATTCTGCAGCAGCCTGGAAATGGCGTTGATTGGGTCGACGGCGTGATTCAATTCGACGTGGTGTAGATGCATGTAGACAGGGAAGTGTACGTGCTTGGCACACACTGGTATGGAATGATAGTGGGTCAAATCACAGTTCGGCACTGGGAATGTCATGGTGATCATACCGGTCAGTATAGTTTTCGTGGGAATGAGCGATGAGGAGTGTCCATAGTCGTCAATGCATGGATACGAAAAAAATTTACACATTGTTCTACCGATCAAAAAATACAACCGAATATCAGTCAAATAATTGAGAAAGAACTCGTCTAAGCGTATTGCTTGACATCTTGATCATTGGGTCCAATAGGATCATCTGACGCAGCAAGGTTACACTGCGTGGATCAAATCCTTTCATCAGTCACTTGGAAACCATTCGTCTTTGAAAGACTACTTACCTGATGGAACATTCTCAATTGATCCTCTTTGAACGCTCCCACTACCGAGTGGAGTAAACCTCGATTATGGAACAGAACCAGATCACCTTCTTCCCAATCTTGCGGGTAGACTAATTCAGGTGCGATACCGGGCCTTTGCAAGTTGTACAAGATCTCTCGCACTTTGGCTAGATCGGTGATGTGAGCGCCGTCTGGGTATAGAGCATTCTCCTTGGTGGAGTTCGATGGTAGAGGATCAATGAGAAGTTGGTGAGCGCCGCAAGGATGGACTTGAATGTGTAGTGAGCCGGTGACGGGGTTTTTCCAGCACTAATGTCATTTAGCAGATATGGAGGTAAGCTGATTTCACATCGCAGACAGAAGATGGAATATAGACGTACCACGGGGAACGTCTTAATCTTACTTTCCTCCCACTCCGGCAATTCTTCCAGGTCCAGCTCAAGCCCTTCATTCTCTATCCCTAATCCAGTGGGTAACGCATGTGCTTTCGACATCCACACGTAAGGATGAGGTGCCTACTCTTCGATCTCAGCGACTATCATCTTGAAAGCAGTGCTCACTCACGTATCTGACTTTAGTTCGAACAGCCAAAGACTGGAGTTCAGGGGACAATATATCAAACATGTTCTTACCGCTTACGACTGTCGTGCGAATGATCAGCATAAATTAAGATTCATGATCGCATCGTACTCACAAGCGGTAGTACCTAAAGGTACAGGCAGCTCATCACCCGTTCCATCATCGTATCTGCAGATCTGCGTGTGTCCTTGGGGTACCTTGACCGCCCATAGAGAAGTGACTTTGGGTGGAGAGAGATTGTACAGAGCTGCATCGATATGCCTAATAGAGTACTACCACTCAGCGATCTGTCCACATTGTGAGGTGTCAGAGACATACTCACCATCTATAAAACCTGGTAATGCCCTTATCTTCATCCTCATCCGATACGGGAGTCTTATGGAAAGTCTTGTGATGAGGATGTTTGAGTTGGGGCTATATACGCATCATCCAAAATCAATACTTGGTCAGAATGATAAACAGGAGTGATACTCACACTATCTAGTCCCTCATATTCGCCAGGAACTTTCCCATTTCCTATAAGTTGCACCTGAGGTTGTCTAGGGATAGTCTTGAGATCGGGATGGAGGATCGATGACTTGGTATTCCCCGTCTTATTGTTACCGTGTCCGTAGGTATCGGCAGCGGGATCGAAGGAATGTGTCAATTCGTATTGCTGTTCAGGTGTGATTTTGGTATTCTTGAACAAAAGCACTGAATGCTGATAGAGATATGACCTTATCAGTATACGCTAATGTCGCATGACTTCGGATTGGCAGACTCACCTTGTACAGATTGTCGATGATCTCCTGTTTCTGCGATTCAGTCATTTGGGAAGGATCGAACCCATCTACCTTCCTACCAAATTCTTTAAAATACTTCGGATTGGCCGAAGGTGGTAAGGGGATAGGACTGAAGGTGAGGCCTGAGGTCGTCATTGTAGCGTATTTGCGACGAAGAGCGATATGTACAGACGGAAATGAGAATTGACTGATACGTGGAAGGTGATGAATGACTTGCTGATGAGTTCTTACGATGATCATGGGCGACTCCAAGTATTTATATGTGGATCTTTGTATTTTTCCATTGTTATGAACTGTGAGATGCGATGTGATCGGATTTGACTTTGGTAACCCATTCTCTTGAACCGTTGTGTTATTGCTTTGTTATCTCTTCAGTGACTACCTCCACTCTTTCCCCCCCCTTCCCCTTTCTCACGTCATGCCAATCAGATCAACGCAATTCCCGATCTTACCGGCAAACACAGTACACATGGACACACCCTGATAAGGATGTTTCTCATCATTCGTCTTCACTGTTGCATGCAACATCGGCAAGGTCGCCGATACAGACAGACGTATCAAATTTCATCAAGCAATCGTCGGTGCACCGATAAATCTGAGCAAACATCGAAACAGGTTGGAAGTCTGCTAACCGAATATCTGAAAGACTAACGACGAATTCAAACCAATCATACAACCATATGAAGATTTTGTGCATGATCCGTTCATCCGCATAAATCCCTCAATGTATATACTATCTACTACCTCTTATCCTTCTCGACGGCGACTCCTCTCTGACCATCCATCTCATACTGACTACCAACGACCAGAACCTCTGCAGAGTTCATCCCATACACTCGTATAGCTTCATCCTCGAGATACTTCCTACACTCCTTTCTCGATTTCTCAACGTTCACACAAGCCAAAATACCGACCGATACCACTCCGAGGGCGAGCAAGAAGGTGAATGGCATGTTGGTATTGCCCGATCGATCAATGATGGCGCTACTGACGAAGGGACCGATAAAACTCGATGTTTTACCGATGATCGAAAAGAGAGCGAAGAACAGGAACTGCAATACGTCCATGTCAGCTCGATCATTAGGAAGCAGGATGGTGTGCACACACCTCTTTGCCTCTTGGGACTACCTCGGAAATCATCGCTTGCTGTAGGATTGATCTGCATGATTCATCTCCTTGAGCTCTTGAGGAGTGCACTCACAGAAATAGCATACCATGGACATACGAAAATCTAGGTAGATACCTTGTTAGTCGAACTCCCTGTCCTGTCGAATGGACCGAACTCACTCCGTAGAAAGCTTGATAAGCCCAGAACTCCCATGCATTGTGGAAACCGAACTTCTGCTGAGTGATACCTATACATCCCCAAGCGCAAAGTACAAGGATCCAAAAGGCGTTCTGCGAAGTAATCAGAATTGTTTGTATATGTCTTCACAAGATTGTTCGGGAGCGGCATGTACTTACGAAGAGCAACATCGTTTTAGTTGGGATAGTATATTTCTTTTGGACCAGCCAAAAGATCCCGATTCTAAACGTGGCTCCTGTCAGCTGGTCTTCCTGTCAGTGAGTGATTCTCAGTACTCACCCAAGCGCTTGAGCAGCGATACCATCGATAAGAAGGCTGACATGTGGAGTCAGCGCTCTTCCAACCACGTCGTTGTGAAAGAAATACCTACTAGTTCAGCATCTTGGTGTCATACGACACAACCTCGTTCTGTAAGGTCGCGATGACTGTTGTGCGTGGTCAGCAATCACATTGCGTGGGAGATTCGATCATGGATGGCCTCACCGGTGACTATAGCAGGGAACCGAAGATTAGTACCTGCATATCATAATATACGACAGTGAGAAAAGACTCACCGACAGTGTTTAAGCAGTCTCCCAGGAAGAAATAAGCAGCCTGTATATACAGGGTCAGCCTCTCGACCGTGGTGTCATCAGAATTGACTCACGAGGTAGATGAATGTCTGTTTGAGTCGAAGACATAGTCTGAACGCATGGTAGATCTGTTTGACCCTACGGTAGCCTAAGATATTAGCCATGTTGGGTTTTCTCCGATACATATGTGACATACCCAACAGTCAGATAGCTAGTCCTTGGAGGTAATTGATTACCAGGTCTGTACTGCTCGTAGAATAGCCATGGGATCGCGCACAAGACTGTTCCATTGCTCGTAAGCATCTATCCGAGTTCTCAGTCTGCGAGCCGAACTCACTCCATACACCCGCACTGTACGCGCATACGATACTCAGAGCTTTTGTGTTACTATCAGGATCATCATTGATCACGCCTTCCAATATGCCCGCTAGAATCGCCAGGACCACCAGTTCACCGACCGAACAGACTAGGAAGGATACATTGGCTAGTCGATTGCGAGCCAACATGTCTTTTCGATCATGGGTTTTTTGACTGCCCGACCTATTCGTCAGTGTGACCTTATGGTGAGCGGAAAGTATAACTCACTCAGTCTCCCCTTTGGCCAATTTCTCTTCGCTCTCTTTGATCTCCGGTAAATCTCTAGCTAATCCCGGGAAAGCGGCGGTCCAAAATGTCAATGCACCTTGATAACCTATCAGTCCAAGGATATATAGCGCAGTACCAGCTTGCCATCTACGAGAACATAACCATCAGCTTGACCCATCGAAATATTATGTGTCTTCACATCGCTGAGCTTATGAGATGATTCGTAATGAGACTCACTTTGAAGGCTTCTCCACGCCTAGCCAAGCGAAACTGACAGCCCATGTCAAGATGGTAAATCCAGTCGTGATATGAGGTCTCCATACACCGTAATCTGCGAAGGATCCCACAATGAGGAAGATGACTGCTTGGAATGCGAATGAAAGACCATTGGTGATCAACACGATCGAGTTGACTATGTGAACGGATTCCCATTAGCACTTGTTCGTGAATAGGGCAAATGTCCCACTCACCTGAACGCTCGGTACCATATGCAACGAGATTACATCCTGCATGATATCAGCTACAATTCATTTGATGGTAGACATACCTCCATCACCACATGCTACTGTCCCCCTGGGAAATGCGGGATCCCATCCAGCAAGGTATAACAGATTTTGCCAAGCAGAAATAGCAAAGTTGAATGGTCCTACCACCGCATTAAACGATAAGTAAGTGACGGAAACGATTCATGTTGATATATAATCTAACGCTGACTCACCCAATCCCGAATTTCCCACATAGTAGAGGTACCACGACTACCATTCAATCAGTTTCGTCAAACTGCACTGTAGAAATATGGGACTAACCCAAACTTCTACTCTGGTCGTTGTCTTTCGTTCACCAACGATGGGCAGCGGACTAGCAAACAAGGTAGCTTCGTCTGTGAGCTGAGGTCCAGCTTCCTCATTCCCATTCCCACTTTCAGTTAACCCTCCATTGACGGTGCGGGGTATCTGATTCTTGTCGTCTGCCGAGTCGTCCATCGTCGTCCTTGCTATTTGCTTTCGAGGATGTATCTATTCTGAATTTCAAGTGATTATCTCCAAATCAGATCAAACACGATATCAAACAAATCATCCTTTGATCAATAAAAGGGTGACTGACCAGTCTGGCCCAACCCCTCAAATGCAAAATCCTCGTCTCTGAGCGAAAACATGGAGCGCATGTGGTTTCATGCTTTGTTTGTCTGGCTATTTTTAGGGATCCCTTCATGATCATAAACCTCGAACCCTGGATAATTACTGTTTTCCCTGGACATTCCAGAAAACCAGACGAGGGAGAAGTAATTCTTTGTTTCCGGCGGCATGATGTCATTCTCAAAGATTTTTGCTTTCTGTTGTGGAAATGCACCACAAAGAAACGTGAGATGTATGCAGGATCACGAGCTGAGTTTGGAAGATTCATCTGAGTAACGATGTATTCAACGACCACTTCAAAGTCAGCGTTTGACCTCATTAGCATATAGATAGAAAAGCGAGGGAATTCTATTTCCTCCCCGTTCGTATCAATCACCACCCAAAACCATCATACATGTCGAGCTCGAAAGACCGGAAACAACGCGAAGATCAAGATCAGCTAAAATCCCCTCGTATCCCTTCACCTCACCCTAAGTTTGTCATTTCCAGGCCTAAAGAGCCACCCGTATCCATACCGACCAGTCCAGAACCCTCACCGTCCGTCTCCCGAGCATCGTCGCCGTCACTGGTCACAGAGAAAGATGACCCAGCAGATAAGTTAACGTCAAAACAGGAGATCAACGATGATGACCACAACAGTGAAAAGCGCGGAAAGCCTGAAGCGAGGTCCGAGGGACTGGCAGAAGAAACCCGCGAAGGGAGGAGTACGACTCTCGATACAAAGCAGGAAATTGATAGACCCGCAGAAGATACCAAAGAACTTATGAGAGTGGAAGATGCTCGACGACCTGATCTTCTCAAAGTGCACTGGAAGAGTAGGTTGCGTGATCATCATCTAGTGGACATGAATTCTGTTCAGCGCTCGGCTTCTCCAGATGCCTCGGATGATAACAGAAGTACGAAACAGGCGGCCTCTAGGTTAGTCAGGAAACATACTGGTAGACCTGCTTTGCCCCCGCCACCCTCCGACACCGAGGACGAAGAAGCGGTGTACGATTCTGATCCGACAAACGTCCCTTCATCATCCGCTATTTCACTGAATTCAACTGACTCGCCTGATCCGGTGCAGATGAGAAGTAGAAACAGGAGATCCTCAAGTAGACGATCCTCCAGGAGTTCCATGTATACTAGCGACGAGGAGTCGGAAGATGATAAGGCTATCAGACCCAAGGGAGTACTCAGTGCCTTACTAGGACTATACAGGGACGATAGAAGAGATAAAAGGCACATGCGTAAGATGCTGAGAAGATCTGAACATGATAATGCGGAGAAGACCAAAAGGAGATGGTCATCACAATCGTTATTTGCTATACCTTCCGGAAATTCAAGTCGGAGAAGTAGCTTGTTTAACTACGACGATACCTCAGCCCTGGGGGGCGAAGAACTTGAAGAACGACTGAAATATGAGAAAAGGAGGGTACACCGCAACAGGAAGAGGAACGTCGATATACCTCATCGAAGTCAAAATTTGGAAGATCCTTATATCCCTTCACCCCATTTCTCTAATCAACTCACACCCTCTGCCAACATTAACATAAGTCAGAGATTTAGAAGATTCCTCAGTGGTCAGGGATACCCTGCATCGGGGTTTGGATATTCTCAAGATACCTCCCCGGGCCAAGGTGGAGGTGGTGGGAATTATCAAAGATCAATGGCTGCTTTGCTGATCACCACTAGTAGTCTGATCGCTGCTGCCAGTCCAACGCTTACCCATGTGGCTCCTGCATATGGTGATGATGCGGAGACGACGAGCGGTAATCGACGAATCAGCTGGTATGAGGGAGTAGCAGAAACACAAGCGAGACAGGAAGATCTGGAGAGGAGAGAAGACGAGGCATTGGGTGATGGAGCAGACGATGCAGGTAATTTGGAGAAACAGATGGAAGAGGGTAGGTTGAAGAACAGATCGAAAAGGAAGAGAAGGAGAGGTAAGAGAGTTCAGAAGGAATTGGCGGTCACGAAGCATGTTTCGAATATAATACAGAGGAAGAAGTGAGTGATGTTGATGTTGGGGAACAACAACAGCTAACGATGATATGAATCAGATTCATCGAGATGCTTGCCAAGGCTGTAGTGAGGTAAGTTATCCATGATGACCGGAAACACTCATTCTTCCAAGCAATGCTGATCCACCTCATGAAACTTATAGCTATGGCGCACCAGCTCACTCCGTCGAAGCGTGGTTATCAGCGACGGCCGATATCCTTTCAGTCGAAGCGTCGTTCTTCTTCCTTCCTTCTGTACTCATAGTGGCGTTCAGAGATTCGGATGTCCACTCTACGGATATTCTATTCGTTAGACCAAGTGGTGGACTGGAACTGTATAGATTATCATTGGTTCATGAGGTGTATAGGAAAGTGGTACATGATGAGATCTCAGCTAGTCAAGGGTGTAGAGTTCTGAGGAGGATCGAACATCGGGTAAGCACCTAGATTCTGTCACTTCGCCAATCTGAAAACTCCTTATTCGCATTGTCTAAGCGAAATTCCCAGGAAACCGCGAGCTGACAGACCCAATAGACCGTCCCATACTCTCGATGGACACTCATTCTCGCTGCCGCTATAGCATCAGCAGCTTCCGCAAAAGTGGCTTTTTCAGGATCATTCATCGACATCTTGATGTCGGGTACTTTAGGTAGTATGCTGGCTATAACGCAATTTACCATTGCAGAGAAGAACAAACTGGTCTCCAATATATTCGAGATTGCCATGGCCGGGATACTGAGTTTCGTCGCTGTAAGTCAAACCTCAGGGTAAAACTGGTATGTTCAAGGGCTGACAATGGTGATTTCCTTATCGCAGAGAGGCTTGGGCGCTACTAGATATTTCTGTTATGAATCATTGGCCTCTGTAAGTCAATTCCGGCAGGATTCGAGGCTTCAGAGTGGGACTAATTGAAATCAAAGGCCGCTATCGTTCTGATCTTACCCGGATGGCATATCTGTCTGGGAGCGTTGGAATTAGGATCGAAGAACGTAGTCGCCGGGGCAATGTGCGTTCGATATCTCCCTGGGAGTATATGATTCATCATTCACTGACTTTCATCAATCGAACAGCCGCCTGGTATGGGCAGTAGTCTACACCTTGTTCCTGTCCTTGGGTTTAGGTATAGGAAGTCAGATATTCGATTCCTTCGGACCGAGTCAACCTACAATGCAATCATCCACACAAATGGCCACGATAACCGGAAGTTTCACGAGCAATGATACGTATTGGGATCAAACTTTCAATAATGGTATGTCCTCAGACTATAACTCATATGATCGTTCGTACAGTATGCTTTACCGATAACTGACTTCAAGTTCTGTTTCTGATAATAGGCACTTTTACCTTCTCAAATTCCACTTCAAGCGAAGAGGAGGCTACCACAGTAGCATGTTATCGAAATCCAGATTGGAATTATTGGTGGTACACCGAACGTGAGCGAAATCAACCGTCTCAGGCTTTGGTAGCACACAGAATTCCCTCAGCTGAATTATTCCCTTTCATATGTCAGCCAACGACTGGTGGTTATTCCTTCTCGTACCGATATTCGCATTTTCGCTTGCTGTATGGTTCCGGGCCGATTGGCGATCAAAGGATATTTTTGTGATGGTCGCGGTGGCATGTACAGGATATGTTGTCAATTTCGTCTTATCTCAGGTGAGCTACATCTACCAATACACCAGATTCACAGATTATAAGTTGGCGCTAACTGGATACCAACGGTGTGTTAGCAAATTGATCAAACAAACGTAGTCTCCGCGGTATCAGCATTCACACTTGGGTAAGTCAGACCTCTAACAAACTGGTAGTTCGGTATTAACATCGCCGATATATCCTCAGTATACTTGGGAATCTATATTCGCGTCTAGGAGGCGGTTCAGCCTTCCCATCAATGGTAGTTGGTATCCTTCTGATAGTACCCAACGCGATAGCAGCAGCAGGTGGTCTGAGTAGTTCAGGCTCAAATGGCGATTCCTCTTCCGGCAGTTCGGCTTCCAGCTCGACTGGAAGTAGTAGTCAGGAAATCAACGCTGCGGTTATCGTCAGGTAAGCAGTTTTTAGAACATGATCAGTTGTAATACGTGGAACTGATTGTAGGTCTATACTCTAGTATCCGTATGGTCCAAGTCGGTATTGGTTTGGCTATAGGGCTGTTCGCAGCTGCGCTGGTAATCTATCCGTTCGGGAAGAAACGAAGGTATATATTCAGTTATTAAATCATGTGACCGGATCATATAACATTAGTGCTCATACGAGTTCATGTGTGTTGTTAGAAACATGGAAATTGGAACTGATAGTATTATTCATACACGTACACAGGTCGACTGTGGGCCTTGTTGTAGATACACGTAATAAAATGCATTCAATTCCGGTTGTCTGGTTCATAAATGTTTCTTATCATCTGTTCGTCAATTCGTAATTTGTGTCACACAGCTGGTGTTTTCCCCATCTTCGTTCATAATCGGTCAATTCTTACTCCTGTCCTTTCACCCACGGTACTAATCACACACTCAAGAATTTCTCGAGCTCGTCCGCTAGGACCTTGTGGACCTGCGAGGTAGGATGTAACCCATCGACCCATATGCCGCCGCTAGATTCGCCCGGATCTTCATGTTTGAACCCATATTTGGTGGGGTCATCGAATATCTCTGTGAATACGTCGTGAGCAGAGAAGATTTTTGAGGTGGTGTTAGGTTTCGATAGCCAGTGTTGCACTCGAGATGGCAGTAGGTCGTTCCATTGGGATATTCGTGAAGAGATAGCCTCTACGGAGAAAAATGGAACGGAGTGATCAGTAAAATCGTCATGACAAGAACTGCAATGACCCCTGTCTCTCCCAGCACACTGATCTGAACGGTGGGAAATGGCACTTCTGGAATCGAGACCTACCCATGAACGAAGCGGATGACATCGATGGCCTTCTTGGAGGAACATCGATCAATACCAAGTTTCTTAAGCCTAACGCATACATCCTATCCAAGGTTTCCTCCAACATATACATTTCAATGTCCAACGTGGGGTTCTGAAGATTCATAGTTACGTCATTGATACCTATCCATAGAACTAGGGTTCGTCTTGATTCAGCGGATGGGGCCAGTCTGTACCACTGATTTGATCCAATAGGAATGGCTCGCAGGCGACTTACCTAACATAGCGCTCTCATCCACTCTCACAAGATCATCATCGACCATCGATTCTAATTGGAGAGCCTGCTCTCGGAGATCATATGTTGAATTTCCACCTTCTGCAACATCGTATATCATGAGGTCGTGCGATTTGTCCTTCATGGACTTCGATAGGTGAACAACCTTGTGTAGATGAATTCACACAAAAGTCAATGCTTGTGTAATGCGACGAGGTATCTGGTATATGCACTTGACTTACCCAATTGTCCTGATATTCACCCACACACCAAAATACCTCCTCACCTGGATTGGACAGTCCCATTGGATCTTCCTCGTCGGGCATGGGACAGCGCGGATAAGACCATCCTATGTCTGAGTACGAGTCGCCCCTGTTCAGCTGAGATCAGCTTTGGCCTGTCAGATGCAGATAGATGTATGGGGCTGACTTACAAGACGAAAAGCTGAGTGATCTGATCTATCTTCATGCTCCGTACAACTGAGCATTGGAAATTATGATCAAACGTAGGTTGTGGATCAGCGGCTGAAGGCCTAATTTAAGCTGATAAGATAACCTACTTTCCAGGTGGTGTTTCACCCGATTACGAATTATTCTAATGCTCTAACAAGTGTTTGTAATCACATTGTGACATTTTTGTAATGACCGGTTAGTCGCGGTTGACTGGATCAACTTACTCGTCCCTGTTTGTTGTTGCATCTCTTCCTTCACCACCTCGTCGACCCCTCATTCCACTCGTCCACACAAAGATGACCACGCAGATATAGCTCGGGGGTCATCAAAGCCACCCATTGCTCCTGCTCGTACATTAGCGAGTTGCTCGCCATGCCCAAGGCCAAATGGTACGCAGTCAGGGTGGGAAGACGACCTGGCGTGTATGCAAATTGGGCAGACGCAGAGAAACAGGTGAGTACGACCATATGGTTTCTGTTTGGTACATCACAAGAGGTACCCTTTCATCTGGTTAAGCGTGCTTTCTCAATGAACTGACAACTGGACAGGTCAGAGGATATCCTGGTGCTGTTCACAAATCCTTCCCACACCCTCAAGCCGCCGAAGTAAGTTTAGGTATTCCGTCATTTCCTTAGGCATGCTCATTCCATGTGACGATGGTATCGTAGGGCTGGCTGAGATCCGGCCAACGTCACAACCCCACCGTCACTACCACTTCTCTATCTCGCCATCCCTCGAAACAGCTCGTATCGCACGAGGATATGGAATCAGACATATCACCCGTGGAAATACCAAAACGAAAGTCGGTCCCAATCCATCTCATCCGCTCAGATTCTCTCCTCGGCACCGAGATTACTCACACTACTTCTACCGAAGATCCACTATTATCGGCTCAACAGGAAGAGATTCTACGTAGGATCTTGAATGGCGAGAATTACTTCTTCACCGGTTCCGCTGGTACCGGTAAATCGGTTCTGTTAAGAGCGATCATCAGATCATTCAAGCAACGTGAAGCGGATGAACAGAATAACGCAGAAGATACATGGAAGAGGTACCTTTCTGGAGAGGATAGGAATGGACCCAGGACAGAGGTGAAAAGGTGGAAACTAGGAGTGGCGGCCAGTACGGGTATGGCAGGAGTGTGAGTTGACAGCTGTTTGCCCTTGTGCCGCTGCATCCCACATGTTTTTTGTTCGCAATAGCTGATTAGTTGTCCACATATCGTAGCAATATCGGTGGATCTACCGTGCATTCCTGGGCAGGTATAGGACTCGGTGAACTACCTGCTCAGAAGCTGTATGAGAATATTTTAAGGAACAAGATCACGGCTAAAAGATGGAAATCTACAGGAGCATTGATCATCGATGAAGGTCAGTCGTGATCAATCCCTCAGCCTGACATCACGAAAATAAATATACTGACCATGACATTTTTCCACATCTTCCGACTTCAGTCTCAATGATAGACTCCAAGCTATTCGACAAACTCGAGTGCATTGCCCGTAAGATCCGAAAAGACGATAGACCCTTCGGTGGTATCCAAGTAATTTTGTCAGGTGATTTCTTCCAGCTGCCCCCAGTCACCAAAGGACATCTGAACAATTGTTCATTCGCTTTCGAGGCTCTGAGCTGGAGTAAGGTGATCCCAAGGGAAAATATGAGTAGTTTAACGAGAGTGTTCAGGCAGAAGGAAGATCGATTTGTGAATATACTGGAAAGTATGAGAAAGGGATTTATCAAGCCTGAGGATATCGAGGTGTTGAAAGGGCTGAAAAGAAGTGTGGAGTATCCGGAAGGGATTGAGCCTGTTGGGCTGTGAGTGTCATCTTTCAATCACATGCTCTTCGAACCTTCTTTCTTGTTCTTCTAGCTAAGGAAATATGTTTTGCTTCTTATACCTCTCAGATACCCTCAAAAAGCGGAGGTAGCAGCAATAAACTCAGCTAGACTGGAAGCTTTGGAAACCCCGCTTCAAGTATTCAGCTCATTCGATATACCTGGTGTCAACTCTCATGGATACCCCTTGGAAGCGAAACAAGCTACAGACTGTTTGAACAAAAATACCATATGGCCTCAGGACCTGGAGTTGAAAGTTGGTGCTTTGGTTATGTTGGTGACAGTGAGTGGAATCCGTAGTCCCCTTGTACTTGATCGGTGCCGACGTGCTGAGACTATTCATTTCCGCAGAACATGCAGGTATGATGATCTCCTCGTCGGGGTAACCGATGTAGCTGATGTAAAACACAGGATGGTGTGCTGGTAAACGGATCGACTGGTAAGCTGGAACTTCTGTATTCTTCTCGTTTGGTAAAGCTCACGCTCTGATGTTCACCGTAGGCACAGTTGTAGATTTCATGACCCTTTCCGAAGCATCTTCCGTCAACATCCACCCTGCCGCAGGAAATTACGGTTCAGCTCCAGACCCAAAGGTGGCTTGGCCGGTCGTCGAATTCATACCTTCGAAGCATGCCATGGGAAAAGTAGCGAAGAGGGTTGTTGTGCCTCAGATGTCGGTTGATGTGTTGAATGCGGCGTGAGTAATGTCTTGTTGGGAAATGTGGTTCATCCTCGCTGATGTCGGTTGAATGATAGTGGAAGACCGGAAGCGACGAGACATCAGATCCCTCTCATCTTAGCCTGGGCTTTGACGATACATAAATCTCAGTGAGAAAAGTTGCCCTTGATAAATTCCGATTGCGAGAAGCTGATATAAGGAGCTCAGAGGCCAGACACTTGAAAGGGTGAAGATTGATCTAAACAATATCTTTGTTGAAGGTAAGTCTTACCTTCGAAGTGATTATTCAATATCTCGTTGCTGAATAGTTCCATTATCATTAGGCCAAACATACGTAGCGATCTCAAGAGCAGTCAGTTTGGATACACTACAGCTTCTAAACTTCTCAGCGCATAAGTGAGTTCATCAACTATATTCTCAGTAGTTTCGCGACGACCGACCTTTCGTGTTTAAATCAAAAAGGGTCATGGCTCATAGTCGAGTGATCGAGTGGGCAAAACCGTTTGAGCAAGAACAGAAAGATGAAGAGGAATGGGATGAATTGCTGGCTGGTGCTGAACTGGACTTCTGAGAAAGGGATCAAAATGTTGATGGGATGTCCGGGATCGATGTCTCTATATTGTTCTATACCAAGCACTATCTATACCATGTGCAATGTTGCATGTACTACTCTAATTGAGGGATGTTTGGATACGATCTGAAAAGAACGCCCTACTCATCAGTCTTCAATTTTCGCCTCTTACTAGCCTCCTTCATCATCTGCTTCTTCCTTCCCTCTTCCCGTCCAACGTCTCGTCCACCTCCACCAATAGCTTTCCTCTTGATCGGTGCTTTTGCCAAAGACCTCTTCTGGTTCTTAGTGGGTTTCTTCATATCCAACATATATTCTGGGACTGGGCATCCACTAGATCGCAAGACGTTGGCGATGGTACGCAAGTAAGGTCCATCTTCGAGGTTGAAGAAGGTTATCGCTTTTCCTGGTCGACCAGCCCGGCCTGTACGTCCTATTCGGTGGATGTACGATTGCACAGTTTGGGGGAAATCTAAATTCAAATAATCAATGAGTCATTTATCCAAGAAATAGGTTGAGAGGATGTGACATCGTGGATTTGCTGTACTTACCATAGTTAACCACAACTCTGACACCTCTGAAGTCCATCCCTCTAGCAAGAACCTCGGTGACCACTAACATCCAGACATTACCCAGCCTGAAATTATTTATCGCCTGGTCCCTCTTAGATTTCCCTTTACCACTATGAACCACATCAACTTTGATACCTTCCAGTATCAAATTCTTGTATAATTCGTCTGCTCTTTCAATCGATTGCACGAAGATGAGAGATGGGTAAGGCAATGATCCGTTGGAGAGCAAGTTACGGAGTGCGAGGAGTTTACCAGATTCGGAACCTGTATAAAGGAGAGATTGGTCGACAGTGGTCACTGCTGAGTCTCTGTAAGATGGATGCGCATCAGTCTGGCAACTCTGACTGATATGACGGGATCCCATGCATGTGTATGGGGACATCGGGGCAAAGGGAAAGATCTCACTCACTTGACACCGACCACCACTCTGACTCCTTCATCTCTCAGCCACTTTTTAGCAATCTCTTCCGCCCCGGATGGCATCGTAGCCGACAAGAGGCACTTTTGGACATCTGAATTCGTGCAAGCTGCTAAGATAGGTTCGATCTGAGGTAAGAAGTCGGGCGAGAGGAGTCGATCGGATTCATCGAGGATGACATGTTGAGTTCTATTATG
The DNA here is from genome assembly GCF_036426115.1 of Kwoniella botswanensis. Lineage (NCBI taxonomy): Eukaryota > Fungi > Basidiomycota > Tremellomycetes > Tremellales > Cryptococcaceae > Kwoniella > Kwoniella botswanensis. Next base: position 12,739,030 of record NC_088599.1, on the reverse strand, counting down.
CGTCGAGCGAATCAGCTGATGTTCTGCTACAAGTCGTATAGCTAGGAAACAGCCTGAGAGACTGAAACTCACAAAGCAAGTGATATCCTCTTTGACTCCAACAAATGATGCAACCTCTCAGGCGTAGCAATCAAGAAGTCTATTCCTAATCCGGTGGGATTACCAGATTTAGGTTGAGCAAATTCATCTATACTCCCCGTAGACTCCTCATCGTCATCTTCGCTTTGATCTTCGTCGTCCTCATTCCTCTCACCATCCTCCTCTACATTTTCTTCGGAATCATCAAGAGCTGTGCCAGGTGAACTATCGCAAACTGCTTTTTCGGTCGCTTTCGTCAAGACCATCGATCTCCAGCTTCTACCCTTCGTAACAGCTTTCGTCACGTTCAAGATTTGGATAGCCAGATCATGTGTTGGTACCAGTATCAACGCTCGGATTCCATGCCCTTTGACTTCGTTCTCGGTATTCCTCAATGATCTTGAGGGGTCTCGCAGTTTCACCAAAGTAGGTAAAATGTAACTCAACGTTTTACCTGATCCGGTTGGAGCTATACATAACGTATCTTTCCCTTCTAGTAGACATCCACCGACTGAACATTGTACACCCCATAGAGAGTTGATGTTTGCCCCTTTCAAGGCTTTCAGTAATGGTTCTCCTCGTCTGGATGAAAGTGATACGGAAGGGTGGTTGACGAGGGAAGGTAAGTTGGTATGTAATGATTTGGGTAGTGGCTCTGGTCCAGTCAACGTTATTTTCTGAACTGGTGGGGCTATCTTACTTGATGAAGATGACGAAGAAGAGGATGCGTCAGAGTCAGAATCGGATTCTGATTCTTCCTGAGCAATAGGTGGTTTGGTCTGGTGGTTGATAGATGGATGATCACCGAAGAAGTCGAGTGAATGGGGCAATGATTTGGTGTTGGTCTCGATCGCTTTGGTAGACGCTTTCCCTTTTCCTTTACGATCCTTCTTCTATACGATCCAACGAGATACAACCATCAGCATGTTGCTGGATACTGAGCAAATATTATCACGGTAAATTTGTGTGAGTTTAGATACTCACCCCTCCTCCGAATAGCTCAAAATCCTGCTTGAACCTATTCTTATCGAATTTTGCTCCTCCGGCCGTGAGTAGGTTGAAGGCTGAGGCCATCTTGGTTATCTGATTTCGATTGTTGTTGCTTTCAGCCCAGAGGAAGCGTTGACTGTACTCTGGATTGAACAGTGATGGAGTTCGGATCGCAAAAATTGGTTAACAGACGTCAACAAGGAGATCCAAAAAAAATTGAGGACAGAGTGGAGGTAAGGGGGAATTGGACTGTAATGGGACTCGTAATGAATGATTACAATCGGGTTAAAGAGTGTTCCTTCGGAATTGTAATGAATCATTAGAAAAGTGTTTCCAGCTTCCAACTTCTCGTCATTCCCTTCTGCCGTAATCTCGTCCTCCCATATCTGATATCTGATGTGTGAACGATCCATGCAATGATCTTCATATTGTCATCCATCTTATTCCAGCTTGGGTCCGTAAGCATTCCCTGTGTATAGCACTCCCATCTCATATCTGATCGAACCGAAACGGGATCACCGCGACGTCAAGCCAAATTTAGTTCGAGGACGAGCTCTCTTAGCTCCGTTTCATCCTGCATCCGCAGCTTGTTCGAGAAAAAGTTGGAAGATGGGGATGGACATATAGTCAAATTGCGGCTCAACGATAATCATAGTAGACTTCTCTCATCCCAAGATCTCAATACGGCAAGCGACAGCATATCGCCTCTCCTTCATCCCTAATTAGCAGAGAGCCGAATGGCGCTTCATCCATCGCCATGTTCGCCCTTCCAGCATCGAGACGACCTCACCTCTTCCTCGCCTTGCTATCGTCAATAGCCCTCGTCCTTTTTCTACACAATTCATATCACCCTCAATATGCTATGATAAAACCTCCATCATTGTTCCAATCTGACTCGGACAAACCGAAGGCATATACAGGACTAGAAGCGGATGATCTAAACGTACGAAGAAGAGTAGAGAGGATGAGAGGTTATTGTGAGGGGGAAGACCCCTTCGAGAAGGAATATGGGAGGACAAATATCAGGATGACCAGAGCATATGAAGGTGAGTCATACTCATTCGATCTTGGAAGGGCGCAAAGCTCTGATGTCGGATCAGCTGAATACCGAAAGGATGTTCCGGCTGATGATCATTATGTCGTCCATGTATAGGCTCGCATCATCGGATAAGGCAGTTCTTGCACAAAGCATTAAGAGGTGAACACTTGACTGTATCAGTCATCGGAGGCAGTAGTAAGTGGTATACAAAGCATACAACCTATCCCGGAGTGATCGATGCTCATGGCTTGAACCCTGTCCACAGTAACCAAAGGACATCAAGTATGGGTCAACGAAATTTGGTTCCACAAATTCTGGGAGTGGCTGAATGATTTCGTGGGGAACGATGTCGAGGTGACAGAAGTCAACGGCGCAGCTCCCGGTGAGCTGCCTCCTCCTCCGAGCTCATGACTTAAAGAGATACATCCATACTAATATACGATATATCTATGCAGCCACTGGCTCTGATTACTTTTCATTCTGTTTCCCCTTACACATCCCTGCAGATTCCGATCTCATCTTCGTCGAATTAGCAGTGAATGACGAAGGCATTGTGGAACATGTCGAAAATATGGAGAACCTTCTGAGGGGACTATTGGATCTACCTAGTAAACCTGCGGTCGTTTTGGTCGAAGCTATGGCGTTCAGTAATGGCGGTATGGGAGGCGGAGGTGGAAGGATGCATCTGTGAGTCCTGAGTCCGTTGCCTGCCTTTCAGTATTCCTCCTACGATATCAACAGCCTCATGTTTTTCACTGACCAAAAGATCTCCAGACCGGTAGCACAGTACTTTGACGTTCCAGTGATCAACCAGCGGCATCCCTTGGCCAATCATTTCGGAAGATACCCACAACTCGTCCGACCATATTTCTCACAAGAGTAAGTCCATCTCATTTGAAAGTATTTGATCCGAGCTTATGACGCGTGTATCTAGCTGGTGGGGAAATCCTGATATGAGGCATATCAATTCACGCGGACATCGTGATTTGGGTATGTTATCAGCAAGTCTCATCCAGGATGTTTCTTGTACGATGTTATCCGACCCGACATTCTTCGTCCCACCTCCGCCAACGGAAGAAAGCGAATACGAGAGATCCCTTTTGATATTAGGTGGTGATCAACAACCATCTAACCTGGAAGATGCGTCGCTACTGGATGAATCATTAGCTGCTCTCCAGTTCACCTGGCCTGAACAGAGTAAATCATGGAGAAAAAATCCCGAAAAAGAAGAACAAATCGGAGAATTGATGCCTGGAATGTGGATAACCCCAGCAGAATACGGTTTGCTACCTCGTATGAGGGTATTGGATGGATGGAATCCCGATGTCTCCAGTATCGTACCTAAATTCGAACCTACGTGTTTATCTACACGAGCCAAAGAAGCCAAATTCAATTTGACTCCTTCATGGAACGATGGGGATTGGGAATACTGGGTCCATCCAGAACATCTCGATAAACCTTACCTCGTAGCTAGAAAACCAGGAGCAAAAGTTCAATTCGAACTGGAAACGAATGTAGGAGTTGTCAAGATATATAGTTTAAAGAGCAAGACATTTGGTCTGGGTACTATAGAATGTTGGGCGGATGAAGAGAAAGATAAATCGACGAAGGTCGTGGGTTGGTGGGATAACGGTGATGTGTGAGTTGGACTGTTTCGTCGTCTTATTACCGTCTGCATCAATTAGACGCAAGTTGACCCTCGCATGTCGGTCTGGCAGAAATATCGGTCGATTCGCAACGATACGAAACGATTTGTCAAAAGGGACACATACCATCACATGTGAATTACTGGAAGAGACTTCGGATCCTGATGGCGGTCATGAATTCAGGATGATCTCAATCATGAGGTAAGCAAGGGTCATTCCATGTTTGTATGTCTTCTCGTATTATACTAACATCTTGTCCTTTCGTAGTGTCTAAACAAGCTACCATATGTCACTTCGTCCCGGCCGTGTCATAATGTTGTCAACGGAAAAAGGAGGTGTTTGGTCATCGTCATATTGTATATCATGTCTTTCTGCTCACAGAACTGTCTCACCTCGGAATGTCAACCCATAGAATCATACACCGACTGGCACTTGTTATGCCAACTTATGCATATCATATCAGTTTTATGTACTAGTTGAAGTGGAAGGATTTGTCAACTGAAGGTAATCGGGATCGAAAGGGCGCAAAGTCACAAAATATGATCAGCTCAAGCAAACTTTCTTTCGTGCATCTCCGATATAGTATAACGGTTAGTATAACCGCCTCTCAAGTTTATTGGCAGGCAACGCGGTAGATCGGGGTTCGATTCCCCGTGTCGGAATTTACTTTTTGGGCTTTTGCACTGAAGCTCTCGACCCGGCTCAATGCCAGGCAACTCTCATGGATTGCATGGTTTCTGTTAGACAAAGCATGGCAACAATTGGCCAGAAGGCTTGCACACCTATGCATCTAAAATTCTATGGCTATGACAATGGCCTGACATGAGAGCACCCAAAAATTATCTCACCCTTTTTTGTTATACTCGTCATTCGAACGAGCAGTTACCAATCGGGATACAACTGTTGAGATCGTAAGCAAGCAATACTATGCTAAAGGTGTACAGCTAAACACTCACTTTACCAGGGTTCATTATACCTTTAGGGTCAAGAGTATCCTTTAGCTGCTTCATAACTCCCAAAGTACCTTCTCCAAGTTCGAGTGGAAGATATTCCTGTGAAAACGATCCATCACGATTTGTTCAGAAAGCTTTGGAGCAGAAATACAGTGAAATGAAACTCACTCGTTTACCTATACCGACACCATGTTCACCAGTACATGTCCCTTGTAACTCAATGGCTCTTTTGACCATCTGCCAATCACAAGTTAGTGAAGTCGATAGGCAGCCGATGAGGATCCACTTACTCTATGGGCAGCAGCATCAACCTTCTCAAATTCACCCGGGACGTCCGCTTTGAAGATCAATGCACAATGGAAATTACCGTCCCCGACGTGACTGATCGGGTAGTAAACCGACATTAGCTAGACTATTCCTTTCGTACCATGTCATGGATCAGACTCGGAACTTACCCTAAAAGCGGTCCAACAATTCCATTCTCCTTCAAATCCTGTTTGGTCTGCTTGACCAATTTCGGCAGATTACTGACAGGTACACATACATCGGTAGAATAACACGTAGAACCTTCGACAAGTGCCATTGCAGACCAATGAGCGGATTTTCTAGCTTGCCACAGTTCGTCCGACTCTTTATCGTTCTTAGCGAAGACCAAGTCTTGACCACCGTACTTTTGGGATATCTCAGAGACGATCTTGATATTTGATTCGATTGATTCAGCGTTGGATCCTTGGAATTTAAAGAATATAGTATCGAGGGAAGGTAATGGCATGGAGACGTTTCCGAATTTACCAATAGCTTCCATCATCAATGTATCGCATAGTTCGACGCATTCTGTGTATCACCATAAAACAAGATTAACGCACATTCTTTATCTAAGTTATGAAGGTGCAGCAGCTTACGCATGGGAACACCACGATTTATGACTTCTCCGACTGCCTGGACAGCCTCTTCGACACCTGGGAAACCGCAAACGGCGACTCGGGTGGGTAAAACAGGCGCCAGTCGGATAGTAGCTGATACAACAGGTCAGTACGGTGTGAGGAGCTGCGTTCAGGGTTCGGACATACCCTCGGTGACGATACCCAAAGTACCTTCCGCTCCGATAAACAGCTTGGTAAGATCATATCCTGCGGAAGATTTTCTGTAAAGCAGACCATCAGCATGGGTATACATGGCATGGCGCGATGCAGCAGGAATGACGACTTACCTTGACCGCTGTCTCGTTTTGATGATTTCTCCATTTGGTAAGACCACGGTCTGTTACGGAGATTAGTTATAAACTATAAGAGGTATACAGAAAGCGCACTTACAGCATTCAAGAACCATTCTCCTTTGGCTGTACCATACCTGACAGCGTTCGTTCCACTGCAGTGATACGCCCATACTCAGCTTCTCACCACTTTCTCCTTACCAGAATGTCGCTTAGCTCAACTCTCACTCACCTACATCCAGTGGCCATCATACCACCGATGCATGCGCTCGGTCCCGGATCAAGAGGGAAGAACATGTTCAACCCTCTCTCTTTCAATTCCTCATTGATAGCTTCCCATTGACATCCAGCTTGCACGACCGCATCGGCATCTTCCTCATGTAATTCGACGATATTATTCATCCTCGACAGATCTACACAGATACCACCGTATGGACAGGTGATGTGTCCTTCTAAAGAGGTTCCGCCGCTAAAAGGGGTGACGGGCACACGGTACTCATTGGCGAGCTTCATCACTTTTGAGACGTCTTCGGTCGATTCGGCGTAGACTACCACGTTGGGAATAGCGGCGGCTGTGAACACAAGGTCGGTCAGTTCAGATTGACTGATAGTATCGAGGCGACCTTGATATGCTTTGATATCTTATAAAACCGACTGATGAACTCACCATGATATGTGTTAGCCGATACACCATGACTCAACAATTCATCAGGGTTCGTCGTAACCTGATCATCATTGAATTTCCCTTTCAACAGCCCAACGACTTTTTCCACCACCTCTTTTGTAGCGTATTTTGGATCCTTGCTGGAAGGTATGATTGATTTTGAATCATCAGGTGTCACATATGCCTGTTCTCTATCCGAAGCGGTATGTATCGTTTGAGCCCCATCGTCGCATTGTACCATGTGGTTTCGAGAGTTCCACAATTGCGTCAAGACAACTGCAGTTGTACTGGATATGAGAATGGTGGTTCCATATGAACGTAGTGAGGAGGAGGATGATGCTGAGGTGGTAGAGGAGGAAGAGCTGTAGAACTTGGATCGAGCTGTCGAAGGTTTAGGGATCGATCTGGCATTCCTGAGAAGGCGAAGAGAAAAAGAAGATGGAGATCGGAACATGGCGAATGACTATATACACTATATACACTGTCTCACACTTCTGCCGGCCAGGTATCACAGAGGACTTGAAGGAGGTGACTGTATTATAATGAAATATCCTTGAACCAAAAGGCAAACTGAAGAACAGACCGAAAACAGAAAAGTCAGAAAAGTCAGAAAAACAAGAAACAAGAAACAAGAAACCCGAGATCACATCATATCGCAATAGGCCGAAAAATAAACGGCGGGGAAAAAGTCTCCGACATACAATGTTGATGCCCCCGTGGAGCAGCTTCTGTAACATGGGAATTCTCTGATACATTGCATATGGCATGCATGCTTTTGGCAGGTTGTCTGCGAACATCAGATAAGATTCTGACCTGGTCTTCAATGGGATGTGTATGGTGACCTGTTCTTTTAAAAGTGTGAGCAACAAATGTCGGACACTGGCCCCGCCGTTTACCCAACATCGGACCGATAACCCCGATGCATAATGACCTGACAATGACAACTATACCAACAGCGACGAGCACTTGCTCTTGCAGGTAATCCTCTGATGCGATAGATAAGAGACAGAAGGAATAGTTAATCATATAGTATATCATCAGTACATGCATAATACACCATATCATCATGACTAACGATCATCTTCCCCTAACCTATATTGTGAATCACCCAAATCCATCCACCCTCCCCCACCTTCCTCATCATCCGTCAAACCCTCTTCGTCACCCATCACATACCCTCCCATCCCATCTTCTGCGTGTCCACCGCTACTCAAAGGACTCGCTTCTTCGCCTTCTAAACCCAAACCCAGGCCATTCGCCCGAGCTATCAAGCCATCTGCTAGTTCTGGCGCGTGAAGGTTGGAAGGTTTAGTTGGAGGATGAGATGGGATTGGACGACGGGGGTAGGACCAGCCGTTGGAGGCTGGTGGAAGAGCGAGGGGGAAGAGGAGGGTGTAGGGTGAGCTATGTGGAAATGAGCATGTCAGCGACGGACACGGCAGAGGCAGACAGCCGCAGACACACTCACTATCCATTAGGACCTATATTGAAAAACAACTGTATATTCCGGCGTCGTCCCAGATCGTACGGATTGAGATATATCTATGACAGCGGAAGATGGTCGTAAGCACATACCGAGATTGGGAGACAATGGGCGAAATGATTGAGAGAACATACCAAACCCTCCTTCTTAGCTTTCCCAGCCAGATAGGAATTGTCGTGACTTTCTATCGAAGTCTCACCATTGGACACCATGTATAAATGCCAGAACATCAAGACGGAGACAGCGAAGCCTAATCAAGTAGATGACGAGGTGAGCTTATACCGACCGGAGTCAGAGGGTGCAACGGTCAATTCGTGACGTACCTATTGCCAAACATAGTACGTATATCAAAGTGAAACCTAACTTGGGTGTGACGGGTGTCCACTGGAACACGAGATATAATTAGCGGCGCTCTCATGTATATAAAGGTCAGGACTTATGAAAGAGATGCAGATTCCGAAATTCGGCGGAGATGTGATGGAGCTGGTAGTACTGACCTCGGCGTAGTAATCAAAAGTAGCAAGGAACAAGCGATATCCCGTTATACAGACTGTAGCACACCCCGTCGATAGCCAAGCCCTATGAAGGAACACCATATGATATTGAGCTTCCTCACCTTGCCTATGAGAAGACAACGGATGAGCTTACATGAAGAGAAAGAAGTGTCGTTGATTATGCAGTCCAACCTGGAAATGATACACCATTAGCTTGATACGATGTAGGTCGTGGATTATGTCTTTCTGATCATGTATAAAGTGTTTGACACACTCACACATGCATTTATCCAAGGACAGTGGTGGTCCATTTGAAGTACACATCTCTTACATACTGAGCAGTGATGGGTTCGCTATTGCCGTAGTAACAACAATCAACCCTCTATCAACACCATTGTAGGTAGGAGTAATTTGGACCATGAGAAATCCACCGTATACTCACCTCTGGCTTCGGTCCATCACATTTCCTACATCTTCTTACCCTCCTTGAGCTCTCCCCTCCAGCACCACCACCCATCCCAGTCAACGTCCTGCCCCTCTTCCTGAATCCCCATCTCTCACCTGACCAGATGCTTTTAGGGTTCGGTATCAGCCAGCTAGTACTGTTCTTATCTTCTCCGGAGGGTTTGGGAGCAGGAAATCCCGGTGGGACGTGAGTGACCAGGTAGTACTGGCCATAGAGGTTGAGAGGAACTAGGATAAGGAGAGGGAGGAGAAAGAGTAGCGAGAGAGGAGAGAGGGATCGAACCACCACGTCGACTGCACCATATTCTCACATTAGCTTACAATATCTTGCAGTAGACAGTATGATAAGGTGCACTCACAGTATATGAATCCTCCCGTTATGATCAACGTCCAACACATGAACACGAACACTGGTCCAGCTGCTCCTGTCATCCAATCCGCAGCGTATTCGACCTTCTTGAAGCATTTTATCACCACACCCGACAGGTTGTGTATCAACGGCATCCTGACGTCGTCTCCCACTGAGCTACCAACTTGACCAGTTTTATGGTTCTGTCGATGTTTGCTTGGGGTTGTCAGGCGGGAATGGATCGATTGACCTGGGTTGATTGATTGACGCGTAGTGTTAGAATGAATTGACCATCAACTTGAACCATCAACGTGTCTGTGTTTGTCCCGAGGTATGTATATTCGATGCGTATGATAGCTCTGTTCTCCTGTCGATGATGGTGGGTATATGTCACAATGAGATCGAATGATGATGCATGAACAATTTAGGAAGAAGGATCAATGAATTTGATCTAATTCAATGTCATATATCATAATTCCTCCACTTCATTATAAAGATACTTTTCATTCTTCTCTCTCTTTCTCTCTTTCTTCCCCCATCTTCGAGTTATATTCATCCATTATACATCATGGCATCAGCAGCAGGTCCATCCACCAAGCCCATCACCCCGCACTACTGTGCCATCTGCTCATTACCTACGGAATACTGTGAATTCGGTCCATCCTTCTCAAAGTGCAAGACATGGTTGGAGAGCGAGGATAAAGATGAATACGAGAGATTATGGGGTGAAGGTGTGTTCCCTCAGTCATTGGGAGTATCAGACTGAGTACTGATCATACACTTGACTTGTCTACTACATAGGAAACCTCGCAGCCAGGATCGGTACTCTGTCAGTGGAGGAACAAGAAAAGCTAGAAGCGGACGCCGTCAAAGCTGAGAAGAAGGCTGCGAAAAAGGCTGAAGCTGAAGCTAAGAAGAAAGGAGAGACCAAGGTGATTGCAATCTCCATAAACACATCTATCACCATGTAGGCAATATTGACCTGCCGAGTATTCGGATCTCCAGATCATCATCAAACGATCCGAACGTACCAAACGAAAACATCAAACCCACGTTCAAAACTTGGAATTGTTCGGTATCGATCTCAAGAAAGCTGCTAAGTTGTTCGCTGGGAAGTTCGCTACTGGTTCGAGTGTCTCAAAGACCCCTCAGGGTGAAGAGGAGATTGTCATCCAAGGTGATGTAGGAGATGAGATTGTGAGTCTCGAATGATTTTCTTAAAGTTCAACTGCTTGTACTACTGCGAAGTGGAGAAAGAGGGCAATGCCTTGATCATCCGGCTACCTTATGCCTATTCTGATAATCCCATTGCTAATATGTACAATACAATCCCTTAGGTCGAGATGCTAAGAGCGCAAGTGGGTGTACTCAAGGGTGCTCCAGCAGATCAAGTGACGAGGGTGAGAGATTCTGGACTAACTCGTAGATGTATACTGATTGGGATGCCTTTGTGCTTGTCTTAACAGGTCGAAGTGAAGAAGAAGAAAGCCGAAGACGAAGCTGCTGCCTAAGTCTTGCCAATTTCCTGCATACAGTTATTGGCATCGATTTGGATGCATTGAACTGTGTCAAGCTGAACTGATACGTTTGCTGGATGTGCTTCCTGCCATTCCGCCGACAAGATGCATGTATCACACTGAGAGCAACAAGCTAACCCATTCAATCGATCATACAAAGACGGATAACCGATTGGACAAGTGAGAATGAAAAGAAGATATGATAGTTCAAAACGAGTCAAGACATCAAGAAATTTGGTTTTACCAGTATACAAACATACACATAGAAACAGAAAAGAAGCACGATACTACCATCCCATCCGATCCCTTCCATCCTGCAGTAATCATAATGCAAACTTCCACCTGACTTACATGGGAAGTATGGCACATTATCGATCGCCCTATGGGTGTGTTGATTCGCCATTCACCTACATATCACCCTTGTCTATCAAAGTGTGTCTAATGATTACCATTGGAATGGCCAAAAGACATGATCTCCTCATACAACAACCTCTTCAGATCCTCCCTGTTGTTCTCCTCCTTCATCATATCAAACTCGAAGAAATTCGGTGACAAGGGTTTGGCGGAAGGCTCGTCATCTGGATCATGGTATGCGTCGAGGTATGGGTGAGACAAACATTGTTCGACGGTGAATCGTTTCCTCGGATCGACTGTGATGGTAATAAGGCGTTCTATCAGTACTAGCACGGAATGGGAGAGATACTCGTGCTGCTGATGCCCATGCTTGACATGTATGAGAGATCCACTCACAGGTCAACGTCTTGCTGAGGAAATCGATCGCAAGAGGCGAGGCGTTGGGGTAGAGCGATTCGAACGTTCTCCTCTTCCTGAACCTATACATTATGTGGAGCAATGAATGGATGTTTCAAAATTGAGAGTATGATCAGTATGAAAAACGAAATCTGATCATTAAGGTCCAGATCATAACTCACGGTAAAGTCCTGACATATTCCTTTGATCGCTTAGAGGTGATAGCTGAGAACTCTTCGAACGTTGGTGTACCGAGCACATCCAAGATGAGCGACAGTTGGTGGTGGCTGCGTACGAAGGACAAAAGTCGGTTCTCATCAGCATCCGCTACGACATATCGATCCGTGTCGTGCAATTGACGAAGCGTTGGAAATCGGGAAAAGAACACTCACTAGTCTCTTCCCGGGAACAAGGGTTTACCACTCAACATCTCAGCCAGGATACACCCGACTGACCATACATCGATGGACTATAAAACGTTAACAATCGGTATCAGCTGACGAAAATACACTTTTGGTCATCAGATAACTGACCTTTGTATACATCCTGAAGGAAAGCATTACCTCAGGGGCTCTGTACCATCGAGTAGCAACGTCTATATGCAATCACCGAGAGGAGATATGATCAGTCAAGAACATGGATCTTCAGGGCCTTGTCGGATAAAGGATGATACACCCACACTCAGTCATAAATCCCTGAGTGTCAGGTGTAGCAGTTTGTGTTGATCTGGCCAAACCGAAATCGCAGACTTTCAGATCGCAATTTGCATTCAATAGCAGATTGGAAGGTTTCAGATCTCGGTGAATGACTGTAGAATCACCAGTTTACATCCGTGAATCGTCGCTCTTTGCACAAGATAGGAAAGCAAGCGCCACTTACTCTCAGCTGAATGTAGTGCTTTCAGTGCCCTACAGGTCTGGTACAAGAAATACTGACAGTGATCATCTGACAAATCTTGCGTACGGATCACTCGGTGTAAATCGGTTTCGAGAAGTTCCTGAACGAGGTAGACTATTGATAACAAGTCAAATCATATCGAATCAGCTGTCGTGACGAGAACATATCGTGAAGCACCAAGTGACTCACCCTCTTTGAAACTTTCGTATGATGCTGGTCTGATAATATCCAGTACGGAGATAATCTGCAGTCCCACACCAAATCAACGGAATATAAGTTTCATGAGTAAATCCGATACAGGCACTAGACACGGACTGAATGACTTACATTCTCGCTGACTCCCTCTTCCGCAAAGTACTTCAACAACTTCAATTCCCTCAAAGTCCTCAAGGCGAACATGGCATGATCGAAGGGTGCGATTTTCTTGATAGCCACTTTGGTTCCCGAGGGACGATGCACGGCGGATGCGACCACTCCGTAAGCTCCTTCCCCGATCACATCGAGGACATGGTATGTGTGGCCTATGTACGTGATCAAGAGAGTCAGTATGTACATTCTGAAGGGTACAGGGAAAAAGGGATGTTTTACTTTGGAGCAGGGATATCTGAAAAAGTCTAATCTGATTGCAGAGCGAATAGATAATGAAGCAAGATCGGAGGACTCACCAACATTGAACTTGACTTTCCTAGGAGCACTAGCAGAATTACCTTTCGTAGTTCTCTCTTGTGCTTGAGCGGCACCTTGGTTGGATGATTGTGTCTGACCGGGCTGCTTGGATTGAGTTTGTGATTGAGAGTGGTTCATCATGCCAGAATGCGATAGAGGAGAAAGGGTCGAGTGCAAAAGGTTTGAATTTGAGTTGATTTCTAAGAGTTTCAATCTCAACGTTGATGTAAAGAAGATGTCTATTGCCAGTTCGCACTGTCAAGTAAAGAACTCGGTATACGGAGGAGAACCAAGAGATACGGACATACCCAGGCGATATATATCTGACTAATAGAGCAGTAGAAGCGTGTTATGTTCTTGTTTTGTCTTGAAATTGTACTGATTGATGATGGTTGGGACACTGGCTCGAGTGATTGGGTGACTGAGTAAGAAGGAGAATGGAGGAGGTGAGTTGAGGTAATATGAAGGATGTGTGCTTGCAGTCATGTGATGGGTATGGAAGAGTGGAAAAAGGAGTGGACAGGAAATCAAGAATCGATCAATGCGACAGACACCTTGTGTACACCATACAGAACTAGTTGAAACGCACAGGCCACATCCACCTCACTACCAATGTGATGTGTGACTTGTACTTGTCAGCTACAAACATCCCTATGCACCGTACTGTATCATGATACCATCCCTGCTTGGATGCTTCTGAGTATGCATATGCATGCAGGTGACATAGGGAAGAAGACGAGAGTGATGAGATGGGTTTTAGTATGGTCTATTGTCTATTGTCTATTGTGCATGAAACGTTGATCAGGTAAAACACCCCACTGTAACCTGAAACGACTGCCACTGTGTTACACCCCTAAACAAAGGCACACACACACCGCGCTCGGATCACCACAACCATATAAGTAATAGTCCAGCCTTTGATGGAACCCATACCTGATGATATGGTTTGATATGATATGCTATGATATGCTATGATATGCATGTATACGCACCCATAAGTACCCAACAAGCCCTACAATCTATACAATATACTTGTAAGGGTTCAACAACCCCTTGGGATCGAAAAGCTGCTTGATCTGCTTCATCAACTCGATCGAGGTCTCGTTCTTACTGTATCCGATATAAGGTGCTTTCATCACTCCCAGTCCATGTTCAGCCGAGATGGATCCTTCGTTTTCAGCCACGATCTCGTAGATGTAAGGTTCGATGATCTTTTCAATCTCGTCGGTGTACTTGTTGGCCACGATGTTGATGTGCAGGTTACCTATACGTCACACAAAACAAGGTCAGTCAAACGTTCAGACCATTGGGACAGTTCAAAACTCACCATCACCCATGTGTCCATAACCAGCTACAGCCCTGATAGGTCCCTGTGATTTACCATCACCTTCCAATACCCCACCTTCCCTCAACTTCGCTCTCATCTTCTCCACCAGCCCATACATCTTACCGACAGGTACAGACACGTCGTACTTGTAGACCGATCCTGCTTTACCAGCCGATTCGGGTACTAGTTCTCTCAAAGACCAGAGGGACTGGAATTGGGTCGAATCTTGAGCGAGAACTCCGTCGAGTACCATCTCATTCTCCATCAGGTGTTCGAGGAGACCGGTGAGTTTCTGACAATAGAGGAATACACAAGGATCAGTTCGGTAATTGGTACACATGCAACGATGGGTGGACAGTATATAGAAAAGGACTCACCGCCTCATCATGCTCAGCGTTACTTCCGCCGGTCTCAATCAAGCAGTAGAAATCACCCTCAGTCTCAAATACTTTTCTCTCTCCGCCATTCTCTTCTTGATGCTTCTTCACCAAAGCGTACTACGTGACATGGAAAAGAATAAGTACCGGTATGTGGAAATAACAATGTTTCCATTCCACTCACACTCTGTTTATCGAAGAATTCGAATGCGGATAAGATTTCTCCCAAATGGCCTTTAGCCTCTGCGAACACTTTCTGCACGGCCTCGTAAGATTCTAACGAGAAGACGGCTACGTTCATCGCACTTGGTCGTCTGGGACATAAGATCGAGATGGCGGTGATGATACCAATGGTACCTTCTGATCCGATGAACAGTTGTTTGAGGTCGAATCCTGCCACACGAAGGATTAGCATGTTGACCATATGAAATAAATATCGCTTATGAGATGACAAAAGTAGAACGCCTCATCTTGAGACATTTGTACGGTGTTGTGGTTGTATGTCCAAGACAACACCGACAGAAGGAAAAGAAGAGAAAGTAACAGTAGTTATTGTAATAACGGTAAAATCGTATAACCTACCAGTATTATCCTTTCTCAATTTACTCAACCCATTCCATATCCTTCCATCTGGCAATACGACTTCCAGACCCAATACAGAACCATGTAAACTACCATATCTCAATAATCTCAAACCACCTGCATTGGTCGATACGTTCCCACCGATATGACATGATCCTTTCGCACCGAGATCCAATGGGAAGATAAATCCCTTTTCAGCGAGGAAGTGATCGGCAGATTCGAGGATGACTCCTCCGTCTGCGACTAGGACACCGGATACTTCGTCGAATGATCGGATTTGGTTGAGGTTGGAGAGGTTGAGAATGATTTCGTCGTGCACTGGGTTCGATCCGCCTAAGCAGATAAAGTTAGCGGGGTCAGCATATATAGTTGTTACGGTACGTTGCCACCGTAGGGTATATCTCGAACATGAAAGTGGTATAGTATGTTATGTTATGATATATTATCATATACTATGGTTATGACCTATCCCACCCTCCCACCCTCATATAATCTGTCCCACCCACCCGCCCTTTATATAAACGCCGCCCCCATCCCATCCCGAACTGCCGTAGCTAGAGTAAAACCGCCTTGCAGTTGACTTACCAACCAGCCCCGTATTCCCTCCCTGCGGTACAACCGCTATCCCCTTTTCATAACAATACTTCATCACCTCGCTGACCTCTTCCGTCGTCTTTGGCTTCACCACTATACTCCCCTTCCCATGGTATTTATTCATCCAATCATCATTAAATGACCTCAACTCTTCTTCCGTAGCTGATCCATCCAACGTACTCAAAGTACTGGACGATATAGCTTTCAACGCATCGAGATGTTCTTTGGTAGGTTGAGTGAATTGGTTGGATCGTGGGGAAGATGAGATCCGTGTCGTACGGATAGACTAGGTGATTTGAAGATAGGAGTGGGAGTAGATCGTCGAGAAGTGGAGAGAAGAGATCGTCGGGATAAGAGTCGGGATATCTGCCTTGGAGCTGACATGGCAAGAGTGTATATACAGTGATACTGCTATGTGATTAGTTTGGTATTGATGAGATGGGGAACAACAAATAACGATGATTCCTTAATTCCTTATTTAACCTTTTTTTTATAGGTGGTTGGTTGTATCCCGATTTCTCATTCGGAATCGTTGCCGATCACCCAGTTACACCCCTTTAACCGACGGGTATGTGTTCATTACAAAACAAGTTCACGTCCCATTTGATCCCGCTAATCAACGAGTTGTAATACATCTGTAATGGGTTGACTGGACTGCCACTAAGGGGTCAGTGCGTCATCTCCCATAACTTGTATATTTTCTGTTTTTGTTTTTGTTGTTGCAGATCGACATGAGCATTCATTCACCACACATTCACTCATCCACTCTGATCAATCTGTATTTCTGTCATCTCAACGCACTCATAAATCATACTCACTCACCATGCCAACCCCTCTGATCCGCTCACAACCCATATCAACCGCATTATCACCCATAGCAGGACCCAGTAAACCTCCTTCGACCACATCATCCAAGACCCGATCGTCCTCCACTTCATCTCGCTGTTCGACCGCAACTTCACTGGACGATCTCAACGATATATCCAGGATCAACCATTTCAGACCCATGTACGATAGTAGTTCTTCAATGGAGAGCGATATGAGCGGGATGACTATAACAGCACTGGATCAGAATGAGCGTAGTGCATCAATCAAGCATGCAGACGATCATCAGAAACAGAGAAAATTCCCAGAAGAGGAAGATGAGGATATTTTGAGGGAGTCAAATGATAGATTCGTATTGTTTCCTATAAAATATAGAGAGGTGAGTCATCATGTCATTGCAATATCATCATCAACTAGAAGTCACCTTTCTACGTGTTATTCCGTACAACCTCATTGGATGATGTAGTGAATGTTATTCCCCAATAGACGTCCACAAACCATTTCACGTCTCCACACGACTAGTTTCAGCTGACATACCAATGTACACACGCAGATATGGCAAGCATACAAAGCGTCCCAAGCGTCCTTCTGGACATCCGAAGAGCTCGATCTCGGACACGATTTGCATGATTGGAACGAGAAGCTGACTGAGCAAGAGAGGTTCTTCATTCTGAGGATTTTGGCTTTCTTCGCTGCTAGTGATGGGATAGTGGGGGGTGAGTATACCTGTACCCCATTTCATTACTATGCTCATGTCAGTCAATGACTTCCATTATGCTAATCCGTTGTTCCGTTTAGAAAACATCGTGTCGCAGTTCTCGATGGACGTCCAGATATCCGAAGCTAGAGCGTTCTACGCATTCCAGAGTATGATGGAGCAGGTGCACAGTGAGACGTATAGCCTGTTAATAGAGACGTATGTGAGAGATAGTGAGGAGAAGGAATTTTTATTCAGAGGAATAGAGAATAGTGAGTGTTATCTGAAGTAGATTGCTCCTGGAGTAGAACGTAGCTGACTTGAGTTTGTAATCAGTCCCGTGCGTAAGGAAGAAAGCTGATTGGGCATTGAAGTACATAACGGATGACATGGTGAGTTGCCATTTCTCCATCGCTTTCGTTCATACGCCTCTGTATACTCATGACATACTGATCTTGTAGCCCTTCCGACTCCGACTCGTCGCTTTCGCATGTGTCGAAGGAATCTTCTTCTCGGGATCTTTCGCCGCCATTTTCTGGCTTAAGAAAAGAGGATTGATGCCTGGGTTGACATTCTCTAACGAGCTGATCAGTAGGGATGAAGGTACACATACTGTGAGATTTAGCCATTGATCGTCTGATCGCATAAGCTGACTATCCTGAATCTTAATGAACAGGATTTCGCATGTCTGGTAAGTCCGCTATTAACTTCACGTTTGAGATGCTGCGAGTAACTGATCATAATTGTGCAACAGCTGTACAATCACCTAAAACACCGATGCTCTGAAGAAGAAGTACATAACATAGTCACAGAAGCAGTGGTCATCGAAAAAGAATTCTTGACCGATGCTTTACCCTGTGCTCTGATTGGGATTAATGCGGATGTGAGTGACCTTCATATCTTGAGGATATCCTTGTTACTTGAATCGGACATTGACGTGAATGCTCCCTGTCAGTTGATGTGTCAATACATCGAATACGTCGCCGATCGATTGATAGTCGATCTCGGTTATTCCAAGATGTATCATGCCAAGAACCCATTCGATTGGATGGAATTGATTTCGCTACAAGGCAAAGCAAGTGAGTGATTTCCAGCCGCAAACAGTCAGCGTATTTAGCAGACTGATCGTGTTTTCTCTCGCAGATTTTTTCGAATCTCGAGTATCATCCTATCAACTCGCCAATGTCTCTCGATCTGGTACACCTTCTTTACCTGAGAAAGGTGGAGATGAGCGATTGTCAAGAAGGGTATTCAGGACCGATGCTGATTTTTAGATCTCTACCACGTGTATACGTGTAAAAACCACCCACCTCTATTCGTCTGTAGCATATATCTTGTCTGTAGCATATATTGTAGACTTTAATTAGTGTATCATAGTACTCAATTATAATATCCATATAGAACCACAATTAACCACTCCTCGTCAATCATGTCCAAGTAGACAATCATGCATCAATCACAATTCCTCGGATTCAGGTTGATCATTGAGAGCTGCTGATTGAAGGCCTCGTCCCACACATTGTCAAGTTGAATTGTGATGACATATTGAAGCAAGTTCTATCTAATGATCATTTCTACGTATACAAATTCGTTTCGTCACTCCTTTTCCTTGCACTGCGATGATGTCTACAACCTGTCATATTGCCCGAAATATGTTGAATCTTGTCCTCTTGGTTTTCTTCGTCAACCAACAAGCTCATCCCTCCACACAGTTGAAAGTTCACGTCACTCTCAGGAGATACACTACCAGACCCACCCATTTCCCTAGTCTAACGTCGGTCTAGGTAAACTCGCCTGATCACCACCTTGCAAAACCCATTCAAATCCTTTCTTCCCTATACCCGCGTTGCTCTTGAACCTATCCAGACTCGCCTGCTCAATCCTCCTAGCTATCATCCGCGTCGGGAAACCAGATATCAACAAAGCTCGTTGTTTGAACTCTGTCACTGAGGGGTTGGAAGGCGATGGTAGGTAATTGATGAGTTCGAGGCATGATCTAATTGGTTTTCTTATCATCAGTATAGTACGATATTCGACCGTGAGTATCTTCAGATCAAGATTTGGTTGAAGATGATTACTTACACGTATTGAGCTAAGCTTAGATTGACGGACATCATCGTCGCTGATGTATTGAATGGATCTACAAACACGACTTCTCTCACGTATGCCGTAGGAGGTAGATGGAATAGCTAAAAACGAGACGTCAGTATAAATGTATAAATCTAGTGCAGTACAGTACATTTGGAAATTATAATGCTGAAGGAGTACCCACCTTGGTTATCCATTTGGGTGCACCCTGCTGTACACCTATCAACCTCTCTGATCTGAGTATGCCCGTATCTGGATCTATACTCCTATTTATCGTGTCTACAGAGTAGACGTGGGTGGCAAATGGATTTGGGTATTTACGGTGTAGCGCAGAGAGGGTTTGAATAGGTGAGAAGCTATAGAAGATTGTTGTCAATGGTGGAACATCGATATATATCTATATAGTCATATGGAGTACTCACTCGAACGTTATGTCATTCTCGAACACCTTCATTGTTATCTTCTCCTATTATGAATTCTATATAGTTTTTTATATCGTTCTGATCGCTCTGATCGTTCTTTCTATATTTGCATCGCGCTGCTGATCTAGTCGTTATGTCGCCTCCTGTCAATAATTGAGCGTTAATGTATGATGCTTATGAAGATGTTATATACATAACACATATGCTTTATCCACCACATCTCGTCTACGTTGCCCTTACTCCTCATCTCTCACCGTAGCCATACTTTCCCACGGATGTACCTCTGCATCTCCATACAAATTCCTCACGATGACGTCTAAGGAAAGGAAAGCACTGATTTTTTTCGGAATTCCTTTCCTGCTTTGTCAACAACAATCTTTTACATCTCTCTGATCAACTCATACTCCAGTCAAATTACTGTTCATACTAGACCCGGTGTGCACAGCTAGACAAAGATGAATAAACAACCGGGAACGCAGATAAAGTGAGCCAAGTTGAGCCGTACACCGGAAGGATATCCGACTGATCGTTTCTGATCAACCAGACTTACCAATGTCAGTATAGTGAGGATGAAGAAGGGTGGTAAGAGGTTCGAGGTGAGTCGAGCTGTTTAACACATGGCTCCGCAATGAAAAGGATAAACACTAAAGACTGTCACTAGATCGCTTGCTATCAGAATAAAGTATCCGAGTTCCGATCAGGAGTGTGAGTAGTCTCTTTTATGGGAAGGAGCAATAGACGAGAGATAATCACGGATCTTCCCTCTTACTGGTGAGAAGAAGATGGTGATTGCTGATCAACTCGATGCTTTCGCAGTGAAACCGATTTATCCGAAGTATTACAGATAGAACAGATATTCACCAATGTGCCGAAGGGATTGGTAGCGAAGAAGGATGATTGGACGAAATGTTTCCAGACGGACGATATGAACAAGGTGATCGAGGAGGTGAGAAGAGTTTCCTTCTCCTGGGATCATCATTTGCGCTCAAACTGTTTCATCTCGGATGTTAATCATGATCAAAACGTTTGATGAAGCAAAGCTAATACATATCTACTGCCCAATAGATACTGCGCAAAGGTGAACTCCAAATCAACAACCTCGAACGTTCCCACCAATTATCCTCTCTATCTCGAGAAATCGCTACGTTAGTCAGCGAAATGACCGTCGACCCAAATACGAACCGTAAACACACTGTGGGGATGATTGAAAAGACCATGTCTGAGATTGGATTCTCGGTAAAGGCTGATAAACCGGCCAAAGCCCAGGCATTAGAGTTGATCAAGAAACTGAGTAGTGAAGAAGGTGAAAGTACTTTACCTATCAGAAGAGCCAGGATGAGAATTAGGATTACGATGCCTGGAAAAGATGCCAAGAGGATAAAGGATAATATCATGAAAGAGGTCGAGGAGACGGAGGAGGATGATATGGGTCAGGAGTGGGAGGCTGTGAGTGGATATTTCGACACTTGTCATCTGTCAAAGTCCTTGACCGAGTATTCAGCTCATGCTGACATTACGATCTATGGATGATGTCGTAGATTGTTCAAATCAACCCAAGCGCTTTCCGTACGATAACGGATTTGGTGAATAACGAGACCAAAGGGAAAGGTAGAGTAGAGGTGATGGGAAATGTGTAGAGTTTACCGTCTTCCCAGTCACAAGATTGCATGCAACTTTACTGTCACCTCTACTGCTAGGGCGATAGGGGTTATCTTTCGTAGGTTCAGGGCAGAGGACATGTTATGGCGAGGTCAGGTCATGACAGTTATTGCTCTCCTTTCGTCATCGTCTTTTTCTCACACCGGCGGCATCTTCACAGAATGCGTTATGTTTGTTCGTATCCCTTGCAACACAGGTCTTTCAAGCTGATACATGCATATGAGTTATAAGCCATTAACGCAAACAAGAATGAACATAAGCTGCCCATATCAACGACTGGCCTCCACCTTTGTTGTCCACTCGATCTATAATACCGAACTGGTCCACACTCTTATAATTATACCTTTGTTAGTACTTAATTGAGCGCATCCAGGTGTAAGGTATATTTCACAGTGTTGCGATGCGATCGAACGAGATGCCATCGAGATATTGTAAAAGATACGTCATAAAGCCAATCATTCACATACACAACGACGATCAAGGGGCAACAAGCGAGTACCCTCCGACACCTGAAGTGACGAGTGGTTGAAAAGTCCTCAGTCGGCATATCTACCTAGATTATATCAGAACCTCCAAGATAACACTTCGAATGTAGCTCATCAAGTCTGAAAGTTGCTCACATATACTTTGATGATATCGCCATGTCCGAAACTGCCCTTTTCAACTCACTAGGTAAAGGTGTACTTGAGATTGCCAAGCTTTTCAATATCGAAGGATGGGTCGCCATAGGTAAGTACCATAACATTCTTGTCTCACAATGATGTATATGTAGATATAACTGAAAAGATACTGATTGATTTGTGAATGATAGTTACTGGAGGAGGAACGGGTCTAGGTCTGATCACTGCTACTGCCCTTGCTGAGAATGGCGCCAAGGTATATATAACTGGTAGAAGGGAAGAACCGTTAAGAGCGGCTGTGGAGGGATATGAGAAGATGGGTAACAAAGGGAAAGGGTCTATCGTAGCTATAAGGGCTGATGTCAGTACCAAGGAAGGGATCCAGAGTAAGTAAAATAAGATTCACAGTGCATAGAGCTGATTGAATTGTGTAGGGTTTATGGAAGAGGTGAAATCTAAAGAAAAATGGATCAATGTCTTAATCAACAGTGAGTTACATCATTACCTCTTTTGTGATACGATATGAGCTGAACCTATTGATATTGCTCAGATCATGGTATCTTTCCTGGAGCTACGGATATCAACGCATGTGAACAGACAGCCGAAGGATTGTCCAAGCAGATGTTCGAAGGGGAGACTTTTGAGACTTGGTATATTTGTGCTTTCTCCTCCGGTTGCTGGTCGGTCCATGTTAACTCATTGAGGATCGTTGTGTACAGGGGCGATGTATGGCGAATCAACACTGCTTCGTATCATTTCACTACATTCGCTTTCCTCCCATTATTGGCAGCTGCCAAGACCCTGGGGGGATTTCCTGAGCCTGGAAATGTAGTTAATCTATCTTCTATGTCCGGTATCACCAAAACTTCCCAGAGAGGACAGTTCCATTACAATTGCGGAAAGTGAGTATTGTGTTGGATGTTCAGTGTACTACATGTGAGACTGATGAAGGATGAGTGATGTAATAATTAGAGCCGCCACCATCTCTTTGTCACATCAGCAAGCTCTTGAATTCGCAAGAAGAGGCTTAGGTATCAGAGTTGTAAGTCTCCTCACTGTCACGCTCATCATGCACGTCAGCAAAACACCATGACACTGATGTTCCGTGGTATGGGTATGTCAATAGAATGTGATTTGTCCTGGATACTTCCCTTCAGTAAGTCCAAACATTGACCAAGCGACTGATACCACAGCATGAGCTGACTGAATTATCATGACGCATAGGGAATGACGATCATCCCATCTGAAAACAACACTGGCTCAGACGATCACGTGGAAGAGTTTACCAAGAAATGGGGAATCCCATTTGGAAGACCGGGAAATGCTGTGGATTACGCTCAGACCATCCTTAGTGTTATATCTGTAAGTTATCGATGGACTCCCAGTATCATGAAGAGAAATTGATGTTGATGTTGTTGGTGGTGTGAAGAATCAATATATGACTGGTGGTGAGATCGTCATCGATGGTGGCTGGTTATTCAACTCTGGTACGTCGAGGTAAACTGTTGTACACAATTGCTAACACCAATGTTGACGATTGTCGATTTAAATGATTGCAATGTAGCTTTCTGATTTTCACTGTTGTCAATCAAAGAAGAGATCATGCGGACTCTCTTGCGTACAAGTAATTATGGACAAGGTTGGCCAAAGTCATCGTCCACAGAACAGCAGCGATTGTTACAATTATATATATGCATACTAAACTTGTCGCACTAATGATACAAAAACTGGCCGTTTACTCTATAATCGCTACAATTCCTCAACTTAGCTTTACAATTCCGAAGGATCCCGGTTAAGGACCCTTACCCCTCTCAATTATGACGCCTACCACCTCTAGGTGACCACTCATGTCTAGCTTTAACTGTCGAAGTCTTTTGTAAGACGGTGATCCTGTTATATCCACCACACATGGCCTTGGAGTCACCCGCACAAGGTTTGTCACAGCCGGTGGTTACGGACGTAGGCTTGACGAGGTTGTTGCCACAGAAACACTGAGAACCATATTCTAATCCAGCATACGAGTATCCTTTCCCAGTACAGATATTGATGCAGGAGGCGTATGTCATATTCGACTGGGACTCGAATACGTTACCGTCTAATACACGTGCTGAGGACGAATCTACGTAACAGCCTCGAGATACCCATCCTGCTGGCAAGGAAGTGGTTGCCGATGGTGCGGATGAAGAGGTCGAAGTGGCCTTCGCAGTGGTGGTAGATGCTTTGGAAGTGGTAGTCGACGTAGCGGCTTTGCTCGTAGTAGTCGAGGTTGTGACAGGTGCTTTGGAGGTCGAAGTGGCGGCTTTGCTTGTAGTCGAAGTTGTAACGGGTGCTTTGGAGGTCGAAGTGGCGGTCGTAGGTTTGACAGAAGAGGTGGAAGATGATGAGCTGCTTGTAGCAGACTTGGCAACATAAACATTGAGTCGATTACTTCCTCCACAAACGTGAGACTTGTCTCCACTACACGCTACATCACATCCTGAGCTTGCAGCAGTTAGACGAGCAGTCTTTCCACACCAGCACTCTTGACCATACTCTACACCAGCATAGATGAAACCCTTGGATGCACATGAGGCGATACAGGACTGAACCGTATTGCTTGAAGACGTAGTGGAACCTCCATTCAGAGCTCGATTCGATTGATCATCGACCATACAACCGAGACTTGACCAGCCTGAGGGTAACGACGAGTCGGGTAAGGGAGTCGGTTGACCATTTGTAGGAGCATTCGCACTTTGATAGACGTTGATTCTACTACTGCCACCGCAGGTACTCCAAATATCACCGGGACAAACCATATTACAGTCGGTACTTGCTGCAGAGGTCAAGGTGGCGGTGTTACTACACCAACATTCCTGTCCGTACTCCACTCCCGCGAAAAGGTATCCTTTACTCGCACATGAAGACACACACCCCTGGATGGTGTTGTTGTTGGCGTTGGTGGATGAAACACCGGGAAGAGCTCGAGAGTTGGTGTTGTCGACCATACAGCCGACCGATGACCATCCGGAAGGTAAGGAAGTGGCGGATGGTTTAGGGTTTCTACAGACACATCGTCAGTTTCTCTTCAGAGCAACCAGCACAGAGACACTTACGACGTAGTCGCAGGGGTCGCGGCTGGGGTGAAGATGTCGTTCTGTGCACCATCAGCAAATCCCCAATTGTCTCGGTAAAGAGGTGGATCATCGAGGTTTGGAAGATTGTTGCCACTGTGAGATAAAAACGATTGAGCACGTGAGTTCTCACTCGCGATCAGGTCAGAACTTACTCGGCTTGCCAGAGATACTACTCAGACAGACCACTGGTCAGCTCCTGCATATCTCCAGATAAATCACTCGAACACTTACCATAGGAGTCTTGGGTCCTTTGACGCAGTTCGAAGGATTTCCATCACATTTGTTGGGGATCGCGCCTCTCTGGACTTTGTTGGCAGAATTCGTCGAACCAGTCACTGTACATCGGTAGATGACATTGTACTAATCAATCTCATAAGCTCCGCTCCTTTATTTTGGTACACACTCACGATCTCGTATGGATAACCTTCCCCATGTCCACCTTGATGTATCCAGTTCCACGAACAGAGACATCCGCCGGAAGGGCAAGGTGGCATCCCCGATGGAATCTTATAGCTGATTTGTCGCTCCCATACAGAGTTCTGGTTCACACTGATCACAGTGAAATCGTTGGGTTTCAGATTGTTGACATCGGAGGTATAAGCTATAGCTAAGGCGGTCCCTCCAAACCACTTGTTGTCGACGGTACCATTATAAGTGTTCATCACGTGTAATGCTCCTACACCGGAGTACTGCCCGTTATCAGGCTTCAGGGATAGGTGAGTCAGCAAGGATCACTACAGATTTTGCTATCAGGGAGACTTACTTTACACGCATACTTGTACTTGGCCGTCGTGTCATTTGGATTACCTAAGGTCGTTTGGCCACGATTGCAACTGACCTCCCCTATATGCGGCGTCAGCGTATTTTCTCGAGGTGTCCAAACTGCTTGAAGGAGGGACTTACCATTGTATGTTCCACCTGAAGGAAGGGTCATAAAATCCCCTGACTTGGGAGGATACCCCAATAAACCATGTCCGAACCATTGTGCGGTGGTACGGGCGTCGGTCTGTCTCAAGGGGTTGACGGGTTCGTTGTTGTTGTAATTGTTATTCTGCGGATCTGAGAGGGGAGTCAGCTGAAGTAGGAGCAAGAACTAGGTTGATGCACTGGTACTAACCATTGGCTTGATATGGGTAATTTAGCCCAAACATGCCTTTATCCCACAAGGCGACACTGTGAGTTGTCAGCTCAGTTTAGTTGGCTAGGAGCTGAGCTCGACTTACTGTGCGTTGGCGGTGGTGACACATGTCACCAGAGTGACAGCAAGATTGCTTAACTTCATATTCCCTGGGTGGTGCTAGTGAGTATGTAAGGATAGTCAACAATATTACAGAAGCTCGAAGAACATTCGGGTGGCGTTGATGTTCTTTATATACATGTTGGGGAACATGTCTCCACCCTTGATGATCATTGTCGATCTCATCTTCTTTACGTCATATAGACAAGAAGGTTCTCCATTTTCTTATGCAGGTACAGCAAGTGCAGGTAGCGATGAACCTACTTGAGATAATCTCTGGTACGGTAATGTTTCTTCCAGGAACTCGAGATTCCTCTGGTCGATCGGTTGTACGGTACCTAGACCTTTTAAGTTTGCCTACTAGCCACTTCTTTTGCCCCTTCCGGTGGCGTTACCACATGTTGAGTTAACCTTATCTCTTCATTGGAGTTCTTGTTTACATGTTCTGTATGTATGTAGGAATCCGAAACTGGTAAATCCGAATCATACATGGTCATTCCAGTGAAGATCCATTCTTTGGGCATGCATGGAATAACCGAAGCGATTTCATGTCTCGCATATATTATCCATAGAGTGGATCTTATTCAGAATTAATTACTCCTTGTCTCGCAATTACTCTGTATCGCTACTATGCAGCATGCTGCTGAATTCGGTCACTCACCAACATGATGTTTCTTATATTGTGCAGGTATGCGTCAGAAACGTCTCGAATGCACATACTCATCAGTCACCGGGACATCGTGATGCATGGAATGCCGACGGCAGATAATCGACGATTGGTATTTCCTCCTTTTATGACCGATCACACTATAGATAGGTAGCCCCACTTGATCCGAGACAGTTGAGTTGTTTATGTTGTCATGAACATAAATGATGGAGATCATCTGCTAATTATAACTGGTGGGGCTCACCCAGGGAATGCGGGTGCATCTGATCGATTCATCATTGGGAATCGTAAGGTGAGTCGGAGTCCTTTTGGAGTCGGGTCTCGATCTCGATTGTTCTAGCCAGAGGTGACCAATGCTGCACTTTGAAAGTATTGAAAGGTGTTCGCTCTCCCCCTATGACATCTGCTCACCACCCCCGTCTATTAGTACATGTACCGCCGTGCGTGCGCTTACTTACAGCTTATAAGACTTCGTCGCAAACTGTTGAGGCTGAAAGAATAGCGATAACTTATACGCTGCACATCAGCAGGTATTTCGATGAATAGGGGGGATCAACAGTTGGCATCTGCATGCGCAACACCTGCATCTGCACACAAGCGATGATGACCATGCATGCACAATACATGAGGTGTCACGGTCGTTGTATGAACATGAGGAGTTCTTGAGTACCATAGTCCTCATCGTTGACAGATCAATCATTGTCTACCTTCACTATCCTTCTCCTTTCCCTTCTATCTTCTGTCATGACTACATCAACCAACATGTACAATGTCCTCTTCCCTCATCGACAGCCCCTTCATCCATCCTGCATGGCATGATATAGTCCCACCGATTCATTCGAGAACTCACCCAAGTCAATACAGCCCTTTCGGATTTCAGCATGAACCCAATGTCGGATTCAACCTCCACAATCAAACACCTTCACCACCTCATCCATTCACCTCTTTCACCTCTTTCTGACAGGATGCTACATGTCCAGTGACACGTCAGACAGGAAGACAAGCTCATAAGGTGAATGAGAAAGGAGAAGGATCGTCGTTGGACAGATTTGTGAGTTGCATATACCTGTTCATGCCCATGTCACTTCCTATTCCATCTTGTCTTGACTCCTCATCTGATTCATTCCATCTCATCCCATCTCTTAACCAGGCATTATCGTATACACCACAATGGCTTCGACAACTCCCACAACCCCTCAACTGCTTATATTTAAGCCCCTCTCCACCATTTCCACAACCAGAATACGCTGCAGACGTCTTCACACCCAAACTTCTATCCAATCCATTACCAATCAAGGAACAGTGCCCTTCGATCCTCTCTCTTATCCCTGCCAAAGATTCATCACTACCCTTGCAACCTAAGATCATTACCTATAGCTTAGATTACTATGCCAAACACTTCTCCAATCTCCTATCGCTACATCTTTCCGCGTCGTTGGAAGATACGACCCATTCGTCCATACCGTCTACCCTGATTCAGCCTTATCCCATCCCCGGCTTGCAGAATACCTATCGAATTCATGTTCCTGGTATCCGTGAAGATGCACCTCGACTGAATATAGGAGATCGAATGATCGTACGCGGTCTGTACCAGCGTCTTAGACAAGCTAGTCAGAATGCAATAGAAGCGGAAGTAGTAGGATTGGAAAAGGCGAAGAGCTGGGTATACGTGCAGTCACCGTATCTGGGACTTCTCGATGGGGACATCGTTAGAAGTGGAAAGGGGATCAGGGAAGGTAATCAGTCCCCTGGTATCCCTGCTGGCAACGAATCTGGGATAAGGTGTCAAATCAAATTCTTGTTGAATGTCAAACCTATTTGTGATATGCAGGACGCTGTGAGTTGTGTTTTTCTCATGCGAATGAGGGTAATGACTGATGATGTCGCAAGGTCAGGACATTTGGGCTGCTACATGGGATAGGATGGGAGACAGTTCAGCGATGGCTTTTTCCAGAGATACAACATGTACGGGAAGAAATACAAGACCGTCCTTTGATGAACATTGAATGGGTAGACCCGGGATTGAACGATGAGCAGAAAGTGAGCACATTACATCAGAAAAACGGCTATAACTAAGTATGATCAACAGAGTGCAATCACTGCTATAGTATCAAGAGATCATGAAGTGCCGTATCTCATCAGTGGTCCGCCTGGTGTAGGTCTATTTTCCTCATACCAATCTCTGCCAGATATTGCGGCTTGCGCTGATTGTTCGTGTTTAATCGTCCATAGACTGGTAAGTCACCTGTCCGAGTATCCTCCATCCCACTTCGTCATACTGATAAAGCGAATAGGTAAAACCAAGACACTCGTCGAAGCTGCTCTGCAGATCCTTACGACCCATTCTGATGCCACCATCCTAATCTGCGCTCCATCAAATTCAGCTGCCGACACCCTTGCTCGTCGACTCTGTGTCCCTGCTGCCACCTCTGCAATTAGGCCTTATGTCGAACCAGGGACTGTCCTCCGACTCAACTTGCCCAGCCGGACATTTGCTGAAGTGCCCGACGAGATCTTACCTTTCTGCTGCATCACTCCGACGCCGACAGGAACAAGCGCTTTTGGGTTACCTTCTTTCGCGGAATTGATGAAGTACCGAGTGGTGATATGTACATGTCAAGACGCCAGTATACTGGTTACGGCTAATGCGACGAATATAGCCACGATGAAGGCGGAGTCAGAGATGATGAATACGTTCCATCGGGTTTCTGAATCCAGTATGATCAAGGATGTGCACCCACATTGGACCCATCTGTTGATAGATGAGGTAAGTGGGGGTTCTTCGATCCGTTGTGTTCGTTTCATCACCCAGCTAATTGGGGAGTTGCGTAGGCGGCTCAAGCTTCGGAGCCCGAAACGCTGATACCACTCTCAGTGGTGGTACCCTATCCTCCCCCCAAAGGCTTTCGTTCAGTCGATCCAGTGGTAGTTCTTTGTGGTGATATACATCAACGTACGTTGTTGTGCTTTTGTATTGCCTCAAAAGGCTAAAATGACCTCTACACATATAGTCGGACCTATCATTTCATCCTCTGAAGCTAGAGATGGAGAGCTGGACGTATCTCTTCTCGAAAGGCTTTTTCAACAAGAAGTATACGCATCTCATTCAAACGCTCGAAAGAATCAGAAATCTGCGAATGGAACTTGCCCTTCAGACTGGGACGGTCCGTTTACGAATCTCATACAAGTGAGCTTTTACCGTTCTTGTTGTAAAATCCCATGTCTTGGTCTATGGTGCCTACCCGCACTACTACCCCCCATATTATCCAGTTGTTTGTCGCCTGAGATACGACAATATCGCTACACAATGCTGATAGAATGTATTTTTATCCAGAATTATCGATCTATAGCTCCCATACTCATGATACCCGCCGCTCTATTCTATGATGACACTTTGATTCCCGCTGCGAGAGAGAGATGTTGCATTACTCAAATGGCAAGCATTTCCGAATCCGAACATTTCTATTTTGTTTTATGGTTGCGAAGGTGAAGAGAATTGGATTGACGAGGTAAGCATAGTTCATGGCGCAGTCGTAAAGAGCGTGAGCTAAACTTTCGGCTCCCTCGCATAGGGCGCGGTAAGTCGATTGGCAGCTCATCCGTGTCATATATGCGATCACACGACGATGACTGATGTTCATGCTATCCTTCTCCCCAGTCGTGGTACAATTCCAGCGAAATCGAATATTTGAACGATATAGTCCAATCTCTCATGAACACAGTCGTAGGGCTCAATCAGAAAGAGATCGCGGTGATCACTCCTTGGCGGGAACAGGTCTGGAGGTCACGTTCGAAGTTGAGATCGAACAATTTACATGCGGTTGATGTTGGAAATGTGGAGGTAAGTCACGGCCAGTGCGCTCACAACAGTGTCCCGTATCTCTCTGCTGACCATTCATGGTATTTGCAACAGACGTATCAAGGTGCTGAGTTTCGAGTGACTGTTATCAGCTGTGTCAGGTCTAGATCGAGATTTTTGGATGAAGACAGGAGAATGAACATGGGGTTATTCAATGAAAGGAAACGGTGAGCATCGCATCTTTATTCACAGTGTTCACCTCTGAGAAGAATTGTCTTTCAAGATTCAATGTAGCAATCACGAGAGCCAAGGAGATCTTGATCGTTGTAGGCAATGGTAATTTGTTGAAGGTGAGCGAACCCATGCCCTCAGCTATCTCTCTCTATCAGAATCCCTCAGAATGTATTCCCTCTCCAGAAGTTGCAGGCATTGTCGACAGACGTATACCTTTCATAGAGGGACCCATACTGGAATGGTTTCCTCCAAATCATGCTCAGGAACAACCTTTACAGAGGACCAGAGTTGAATCTGGAAATGACAGGAGCTTACATTTCACGCTTAGAGTGAGTTCTCATCCTCGATGCCCATCTGAGAAGTACGTCGAAGCTGACTTACGTCGGTTTTAGATCTACCATTCATCGCAACGAAGAGCACGATCCGGAAGAAGCGGTTTTACGATTAGCAGGAGCTTTGACTCGAGAAACTTTGCGTGACGATTGATTTGATCGTTAAATATACGGACTCTTCCTTGTATCTTGAGATAACGATGTTGCTAAGGTTGTTCCCTTTAGCGATCACGGTTATGGTCTGGTTGTTTGTAGACAGATATCCACAGTAATATCATGCATGATTGGTCACATGGACTTCTCAACGCCACACGAGTGTGTGTATCGACGTTGTTCTCACTCAGAACCTAAGGGAAACTGGTGAAGGAGATGCGGAGATCAAGCGAATGAGAAATGTTTAACCAGATATCCTGTATATGTCAATTGTGATGAATGAGCATTAATGTAGTCGACCCCACCCTACTCTGTTTAAGGTGAAGTTCTGATTTGTGTGTATATAGCTTATGTGTACATTATGAGATGTACGCAATTCTCTGAATTTACCATCTGTCATGTCCTGACATCCTTCCATAATGAGTGGCGTTCAATCGTTCTACTAGACTATAACTTCGAGTCTTACTCGGACTGAGTGAAGCAAGCTACAGCTGTCACCTTGTCAAGGTATGGCCGCATGGCATGCAGGTAACTTTATTGGACTGAAATGCCATTGATGATTGCCGAACACATGCGTCCTGAACGCTCTTGTCGCGTTGCGGCTATAGCAAGTGGTCCGAAGACCTAACATTATAACATGGAAACGGTAAACACAGAAAGCCCAAGATCTATCAAAAATACCTAGCACCCACACTCTCCTACACAATCTGCTCACATTCCCCATCGACCAAGGAATAACCTTCGATACACGCCTTGATGTCACATCGACCACTTGAACAGGATACACCCCATGGTTCTGCGCCAGCAATATTCGAGCAGCTACAGACCAAGGTTAGCATGCATGACCGCGCAGATGATAATTTAGGATAACTCACTCCTCTCCCGCAGACGTAGTCGTATTAACCAGGTAAGGTCTTCGGTAGTCACCCAGATATTCACCATATTTGCATCCACCGCACGATTCTATGCAATGGTCAGCTCGGGCACTGCAATCGGGATGTGAGAAGTAAAGCTGACCTAGCTCGTAGTTGGTATTCAGGCACTATTGAAAAGAGTCAGCCTCAATCGTGGTCTGGTCTGGCACGTAACTCACCTCATATTCTGATGACCCATAAATTCGGCAGGCATGTTGATCTTTGGGACAAAGCGATCTCTCTCGCTTTATCCGGTTCGCCCTACGGGCCACGGCAGAAGGAGTCGCAGAGGGTTCCGGGCCAAGAGCAACAAGCCAGGTATCGTTACCAATCACGGAACAATCAGTAGGAGTAAGCGAGGATAGATCAAGATCCCAGTCGTTGTAACCCATAAAATTGAAGCCTGATCGACCAGAGACGGCGCTGATCCAGAATGCGTACGATCGATAGCCCCCAACCTGGACATAGTACGGAACCTGATTGAGCCTCTGAGTTCTTGAGAATTGGTGAGATCCTTGGGGTCCGGCAGGCGGCTGAGAAGTGTAACAGCCTGTGAATTGTGCATAAGGTACCTTGCCGTTAGAGGCAATGGTATCGGCCTGTGCCTGTGTGACCTGCGAATCGTACTGAGGAATGATACATTGATCAGTGCTCAATGTTACCATTCAAGGAGACTTTATGAACATGAATGCTTACAGAGGCATCGGACGTAAAGCAATTACCAACACTGTCCATCCCTGTGGCCAAGTCTGAGTAGAGGAAACCATTAAGTATATCATTGCTCGGCACGCAATAACACCCGGAGGTATCAGCTATATACGCTGCACCGTGCAGATTTCCGGAGACATTCAAGCAATATGCCTAATCAACTCAATATTTGTTAGCATAGATAGATGCATTTCGCTATACCGAATCTCAGATCTTACCTGGCATGCAGACCGACTGGTTTGTGAAGTACCTGTATATGAGCTGAGGGCAGACGCCTTGACACAGCCTAGAAAACTTAAGCTTGCTGCATGAGCAACGCTGGCGAAGATGATTGTCGTCGCCAAGGTGCTGAGAGGTGTCATCTTCTTGTTATTGCACTTCATCTATACAGCTGATGCAAGTGACGAAAGAAGAGTGAGGTGACCCGATGAACTATGCATGTTGAGACGTTATACAGGAATTTCGATACTCGACATTGTTTGTGGAGAAGGAAGACTATCGGTAAGGAGACCGGAACCGATTAAGTGAACTTTGACACGGGATGGATTAAAGTGCAGGCCTCAGCTCTACCGATGACCTGAATCAGGGATGTTAAGAAACTTCCCGTCCATCCCCTGATCCTGTTGATCCTTTTAGACCGCGCCGAGAATGAGGGATTTGGCTCCGAAAGGGTGGGCACGGAGAGGACAGGATTCCATACAAACAGTACATACAAATAGTATATCAACAAACAAATGGTTATGTTCGCCGTGATTTATAGACGGGAACACCGCACCATTGAACCAACCGCCATATAGGACGCTGATACCCAACGACTGGAGAGTACTCTAAGAATTGGCCAGTAGGAGGAAGACCAGAAGAGGATAGCGCAAGCGGTGAAAGAGTTATGAATTTGTATTTGATCCTGATTCATATGCAATATTACTGGTCAGAAAGACTTGTTTCGGTATAAGCAAGATACACCTACAAGTTGAGATGATTTGGTGGTTCCAATCCCGGCGGTATCCAATCCGAAGTGAATGCCCAATTCAGCATCTGACGCTGTGATAAAACTTTCTTGAGGTACATGTAGCCCATCAAATTGATTGAACCAATCGAACTGACGTCAAAGAAGAAACAAGAGTCGACAAACAGGGATATAACTTTTCTAAGATAACATGCAAAAAGATTATTATAAATAAAGTAGTTATATGAAGATGCAGAGATAGGACAACCAAAAACACAAACTCAAACAACACAAAAGTCCAAAACCAAAGTCAAGTCCCGAACAGATCAAGCAGATACTTGACACAATTTATCTACTTTTCAATTTCTTTCATCACTATCTGTTCATGCCCCTCTTTCTCATTCCCCTGATCCCTCCCATGCCCTTCCTCGTCATCATGTCGATTACTAACAACCTTTCCCAAACCAAAGTCCATACCGCCACCTCCAGCACTTTCATCACCCTTCCATTCAGGGGTAACAGCAAGCGTAACACCCCTATCCCTCTTATGCTCCACTTTCCTCTCCCTCTTGGACTCATCTTCATCGTAGTTATTCGTCGAACCAAAAGTGATGGTCGTCCTTCGTCCTCCTCCAGCAGTCTTCGCACCAGGCTTATTGGGACTTTCAGTCTTGTGTAGCGGTATATCGGTGGCGGGAGCATTGTTCATATTGGATACCAACACCGTGCCATCGACCGAACGAGGTACGCCAATGGCGACAGGGACGTTCAAGGCATTACGTAGTTTCTCAGATACCAAAGCGGATTTCTTGGTTCGTGCGGATCCTTGCCATATCAATACGGCGGCTCTGTATATATCCCATCACGTAGTTAGATTACTTCCTTCGTAATTGGTAGAACATCCTGAGACATATGTGGAACTCCCTGACTCACCCTATACCACATAAGAATGATAGGGGAATCAAACATCCTGTAGTCCATGCCGGTCTTTCATGCCAATCTGTCAAAAACCGACACAAGAGCACGGGTCAGCTATACTGTGAGATCGGTATGTGAAATGTTGTAGCCACTTACCCATTCCCCACATACAGCCACTGTCATCAACGAAATCAAGAATGCAAAGGTAATACATCAGCTTTCGGCACGACACGATTATACAGCATATCCCAATCTGAGAAGGAACTGACCACAGCAAACTAGAACAAATAAGAGAAAAAAATAACGTATTCGTCAGTATTTGCCCATTTTTTGTGTGAATTTACTTTCTGATTTCCACAACTCACCACTGAAAGAAAGAATTACCATCCATCAACTATAAGCAGTAGTAAGTCAGCATAACCTTCACCTATAATAGCACTATCTATAGGTAGAACTTACAATTGTATTCCACAGAGCGAACTTCATAGGAAAAGCTTTATGAGTGGCAGTAGCATGAGGTCTATACCAAGTTTGTGAAATCGCGAATTTCTCTTGTTGATACTTTAGATTATTTTGATCTTTCTCCGATAGCACCTATAGATATTTATATGTTCCAACCAGAAAAAAAATGAAAGAA
The DNA here is from genome assembly GCF_036426115.1 of Kwoniella botswanensis. Lineage (NCBI taxonomy): Eukaryota > Fungi > Basidiomycota > Tremellomycetes > Tremellales > Cryptococcaceae > Kwoniella > Kwoniella botswanensis. Next base: position 12,702,977 of record NC_088599.1, on the reverse strand, counting down.
AACAGAAAAATTAGTCAGTCATGATGATACATGGTAGGTTAATTGGATTCATAGTGATTTCTGTTCCACATTATACGAGGTCCGATTGAACTCACAAAAACGAAATCTTTGATTAATTCCGGATCAGGTAAATCATTTTCATCTTCGATAGGTGCTAAACCTCTTTTCTTTCTTAATCTTGAATCTCTATTTTTCAAAGTCCATATGACCGACATACCTGAAAGAATGGTATAACGTAAAATATCAGGTGTCAGTGATAAACTCCAATCAAATTGTATGACGGAGTGCTGTCGACTCACGATAGGTATCTATAACTCTCCACGGGATTAGACCTACACCTGTGACGGTGAACAGACCATTCTCAACCTGAGAACAAATCTCTGCACAATTTTAAAAATTCCAGGTTATGTCCATCAGTATTGAGTATATCGCAGGGAATCGAAACGATCAATCGTGATGATATCGGATATACACTCACCAACCCAAACATCCTGTCTGTATTTGCTACTCGTAGGTATCCACCCAAGCAAAAATAGTACAATTCCCGCACCCCAAAACGCTACGAGGAAACCATACACAGCCGTTATGAATCCCATAGGAGTTTTGACAAACGTCCAAACTCCTTTCAAACCTCTCATTATTTTCGCTCTTTTAGATGCTCGTAAGATATGTTTGACATGTTTATCCAATTGATGATCTTCTTTGATATCTTCCAGGTCATCTTCGAACTCTTCCCTTTGGAGTGTTTTGGGCGAAGCTCGTATTAATGGCACTTCAGGTCTTGTATCGTTGTCGTCATTGACACGATCTTGATCTATAGGCGAGGTGGGCTCCTCAACCTCTGGTATAGGTATAGGTTGAGTCCCACCCCATTGATCGGCAGGTGTATTCGTGCTCGGTTGTCGAGTCACTTCGGGCGGAGGACCGGGTGAACGAGAAGGTAGGAGACGGGAGATTGAACCTTTACGTGATCGGACGGTGGAAGATCGCTGGCGGGTAGAAGAAGTTGATTCGTATGGCCGATTCATTGACCTGAAATACATAAGATCCTCATGGTCAGTTGGACGATATGATATGGATGTGAATGTGATTGTGACTCACGCTAAAGATTCGTCACTGGGTGTATTGGGTAATTGTACTTCTGGTCTACGTTTCCATAATTGGGGTATGTGAGGTACTAGAACTGAGTTGGTCATATTCTGAAGGTGATTTACTATTCATTGGTGAATTATAAGAAGAAAGACAGATGATCAGTATCATGTATATGAATACGGCGGAACTTGGCATGACAGAATAGACATTATATCAATCAAGGCATCATCCGCCTCGTGCATATAAGCAGGTAGGGATAACCAAACTCACCAGTCGATACAGTCGGATCAATACAATCCAACAACCCAACCATCTCATCATCCAACTGATGAACCTCGTGTCCATTCTGATGACGAGTCGCCAAATCAAATTCCACCGGCGTACTTGATCTTCTACTTCTACGACCTGCTGAGGTGGTACTGAATCTACTAGCATTGGAAGTTGATCTCATCCTTCCTTTGCCTCCTCCCACAGCCCCGGCCAGTCCAGCTTCTAGATCACCTGGACTAACATTCGCACTTGCATTCGCGTTGGAGGGTCTTCGAATGGAATTGAGGGGAGTTAACGTATCCGACCTTTCCTCTTCTACATTCCCATTTCCATTGACATTTGAACTGGCATTGGCAACAAAGTCTGATGGTATTCTAGGTCTGAAGCTGACTCCGACAGTATGTGCTCTCCTCCTACCCTGTGATGTAGAAGAGGGGTGAGAAGTACTGAGATCGCCCAGAGCGGAAGTGGTAAGAGGAGGTAGGATGGTCACCTGTCGTCTTCGACCTGTCCGAGTGCGGGTCCCGGTATCACCAGCCGGGGCAGGAGAAGGAACGGGTGAGGATGCATTTCGACTGGATGTGGACGGCTGAAGGGGATGTGCATGTTGTGTTGAGGTCGAGGTCGATTCAGCTGAACTATCTTGTGTAGGGGCTTGGGAGTATGTCAATGGTTCGGCAACTGAGGGGTTCAAGATGGGATCTTCTGAAGAAGAGTGTCGAGAGGACGTCATGGTGTGTCCTTTGACCCGAAGCGGGATGAGTGAATGATATGTATGATGTGTTTGTTTCCTCTGGTTATGGATTGTTGATCGTTTTTCAAGCAAGATATGATGACAGCGACCACCCACGTATGATGGCTATGTACAACGGATGTTTTGATTTGGATGATCTGCATGTGGATATGCGGGGGCCGTCTGATGGTATGAGACATCACTGTACTGCAGTCTGTTCAGGGTATACGAAAGATTGGATTACGTTTTCGGTAGTAACTAACGGGGTACGATATTAGTCTGTTTGTAAACAAACAAATCAAATCAACCGAGCGATTACAGAATGCTCTTTCTGCTGATTACATGGTCTGACCAGATGAAAGTCATCCTACGCGACCTACATGGTATTTACAGCACTTACTCAAGAGCTTCGCAAGATCCCATCCATCTGACTAGCCGTCTAACTCCCTTTGGAATAATACTACTCTACTCGTACACCACAAGGACGTCCCGACGCGCGTCTTGAACATTAGCATTTCCAAGGAGATATGAAACACCTTTCAATGAACCCCCTTTTTACAGCATATCTCTTAGTTAACAAAACATGAAACGCGAAGATCTGTCAAGGTTCAGAAGGCACCATGTATCGCTACTGGAGGAATCTAAGCTGACACCTTCCCTCCGGATGGAAGGAACAAGATTGGAACAGTCACTGTCTCTGTTGGAAGATGTACGGATGAGCAAGGCAGGATCTGATCTGTCTGTCTCCAGTAAGGAATGCTACTCACTATCACGATTGAATCACTGGTTCTTGGATATCGACGACCCCAGGGGTGAGCTCAGACGTTCAGATCAACGCATTGACCATCTGTCATTTCATCTTACATCTTACGCACTGATCGCTTTGTGCTCTATGGTCCTTTGAATGTCTGCCTACTCTACTCGTTTCATACATTGTCACTCTCACCATTCACCATTCACCATTCACCATTCACCCATCATTCATCCTTCATCCTTGACAACGTGTATCAACGTCATCCCATCGTAGAGAAATACAACATATAACAGACACGACCTCATACCTACCACAGGCCAGTCGACACAAAGTGTACATCCCGGTACATGGCTCAGTGACCACCGCATACCAGACCAACGTACAACAAAAGATTGACCAACAACTGACTACATAGCCCACCTCAAGACACTCCTTTACATTGTGAACCCTCGTTACCGAGTGACGAGTAATCAATCGATATATCGAGACTACCAACACATCCAACTCAAATCACTCCTCGTGCAACGTTCATCTTACTCTCGACCTGATCACAGTAAAAGTCCAAGCTGGAAACTGCAAGTGACGGAAACTTCCTTTCTCCCGGACTGGTAGACTATAACACCCTGCCTAATCCATAGGAAACATGCCATCGATATTCTCTCGTTCGGCTTCGACACCCAAGAAAAGCAAACTCCCTCCAACACCCCCAGTATCGGGATCCCATCCGACTCCTCAACGGGGAGCTACTGTAGGCGGTGGGAGGGGTCAGTCACAGGGGATAGGTGAATTCGGTACAATTTCAGGAAACATATCAAAGTGAGCTGGGTCGAATCTTCCGTCTTCGAAGGCATGAGAGCTCATGACAATTTTCCTACTATCAGGACACTTCCCAACAGACCCACGCAACAACAGCCACAACCTCTGACTCCCCCTCATTCACCCGGCGGATCAACTCCCCTCCTCCCTCCCAAATTCACATTCTTACCTACGCACATTGCACCGCAGACAACATCGAATAATTCAGTCGACTCCTTCTCGTATCACTCGGATGAAGTTACGGGATTGAGACAATATGGGTTTCTAGCTGAAACTGGTGGGAAAATGACGCTCGGATTGACGGAAGTGGGACAAGTGCTGGAAATGATCAGCAAGGAATTGATAAGGAGAGGTAAGTCTCCTCTACAAAATCCCTCACATACTGCGATGCCAATTTGACTGATATACAACCATTCGGTTGTTAGGTCTCACCACACCCATGTTATTCTCCAACCAAGCTTTAGAGTTGAATCAGACTCGAACTAAAATGCTTATTCAGGCTTATCTAGATATCCTGACGTAAGTGTGCATTGGTTCATTATTTCAAAGATTTATCGCGGTTCAGCTAATCGTATAGGTATCTGGTCAGATCAAATTCCAGGTCGAAACATGAGGCGTTCAAACGAGATGTGACGTTTGCAAAAGAACATGAATTGGCTTGGTTACTCCGTTGGTCTCTTAGTCGAATCGCTCGAATCAAAGAGGGTGTAAGGGAAATCTGCCATGGTGTGCTAGAATGGGAGGCGTATGAAGAATGGCGAGGCAGAGAAAGAGGTAAAATCAGCTGTCTTAGACTTGACGATTGTGCAATAGCTGATTTCACTTTTCTTCTTTAGCTTCCGGATATCCCACCGATGCATTCCCTTTCCTCTCTCACATATTGCCTAACGAAGTTTACACTTTCATCATAACACCTCTGTTCCACCTCTTGTCTCGTTTCGCTGCCCACTCCCATTTATCTGGTCTCACACCTCACGCTCTATCTTCCCTCTTCGCACCATTACTTTTCGACATACCCACCTCGTCGACAGCGATGCAGGCTCATGCGCATTACGTCCGAGCAGCCTCGGCCACCGAGCATCTTCTTCTGGCTTATATCCGATCGACGAGTGCGAAGGGATCACTGGGCCTGGCGGATCTGCCATTTCGATTGAAAGAGTGGGTGACCGGTTATCCAGCGATGGTAGCTTCGGATGGAGATCTTGCTCGAGGTGGACCAAGAAAGGGCGCTAGAGTAGTGAGATGTGAGAGGGCCTCAAGGACCGTCAGAGCATATTCGAAGGATTTGATCTGTCAAGCCGAATTATGGGTCAATAACCTGCCGATCGGAGAGAAATGGGATGCATGGGACAGGGTGACTTGGAAATCCCGAAGAGGCGAGAGTAGTCGCCCGAAGTTCTCCGCGGCATATAGAAGAAGAATGATGGTCAAAGAGAATCAACCTCTACCTTCCTCTTCCATTGGCGAAGGTAGACCGATATCCTATGGAAGTGCCACAAAACCTTCTTTAGATGGTGGACTGAATAGAGGTTCAACAGCGAGAAGTAGGAAAGGTAGATTGGTAACGATAGAGGACGATAATGAAGAAGGTAGATGGTCGAGTCTGGCAGGTAAAGAATGGAGTATGTTTGAAGAAGGTGGATTTGACGCTCCTTCCCTTTCTTCTACTTCTACCACCTCAAAAACCGGAAGACTAGAGGGGGATATTAGGAATAGATTACAATTCGATCTGACTGAAAGTGCGAAGATGAGTATAGCGGAAAGAAGACGTACGATGGATTGGTCCGAATTCGCCTCACCATCAGGAGGTTTTAATCGTACAGATCCATTGTTGGATGTATCTTTGACCTTCTCAGCACCGATAGAGAAAGAAATCACAGATTGGCCTAAAGAGCGAGATGAGCTTAGAAGGAGATTACATAAATCACAGAAAGATTCCGTACCATTCAATTATGATACTACACCTCGATTTGGAACCAATGCTTTCCCCGACGCCAATGCGAGAATGGATGATAAAGGAAGGGTGTATGTGGAAGAGGCCTTTGTAGATTGTTGGTGCGATTTGATGATCGGTGCTGGGTGGATGGACAGGGAGGAATTGACTTTTAGAGAAGCCAATTGGGCATTGGTAAGTTAATTGTTGATCTGAAAGTGGTCATCAGCTTACATTCTTGATCGACTATAGATGGAATACAAAGCGAAGCCTTCAAGGGTTGATCCTAACACGCAGGATGATGATCCACTGGGCGATCCTAGGAAGTCGGAGCTGTATTTTCTCTTTGAAGAAAGAGTTCCACCAGTGAGTTGATCTGTATGAAACTTTCACAATGCCGTAGCTTATATTTGCTGCGCCCCTTACCTAGGACTATCAACAAGCCCTACTTACACCTGCTCAGAAGAAATCTGCTTTTGGTTTATTCTCACCAAAGAGCAAAAAACGTAACCAAATGATTCATTCCGATACCGTCAAATCACGATTAGGACAAGGCTGGGGCGATGATGATTTCGATAGGATGTTGTTACATCGCGAACAGACTAAGAAAGTGACTCTGACCAAGAGCGCATCGGATCAACCTTATGCTTCTGTCTGGCATATGTCAAATGATACCTCCACACCCACATCTCCTGTGAAACCTCGACCCATCAGACGTACTCGATCGAGCAGTGAGAAAGATAATACTGATCTGAAAATGCATGATACCAAAGGGTTATTTTTTGGTTCCGCGAAGAAGAATATGAGGAGGGTGAAGTCGAATGAGAGTAAAGAAAAGCCTAATATCAGTAAGAAAGAAAAGAAGAATCAGAGAGAACAGAACGTAGAATTTGAATTGCACTCTGCTAGTGGTGTTAGTAGCTCGGAACCTAGTCCGAAAGATGGGTTGATTGGTCAAAAGAAAGATGATGAGAAATGGATGGGTAAGTTGGAGTCCAGAATGCAGTCTTTGAGATTCGTAATGTAGCTGATGTTTTGCTCTCGTCGTAGAAATCCTCGTGGCGAACGGGGCTAGAAGGATGGACAGGCAAGATGCTTTACCCCCTATCCCTTATCCCCATCAAGCGAATCTGGGATTACCAGTCTCACACCATCCACCTGCACGACATTCTTCTCCATCTGCTATACCAGACCAACATACCCCACCTCAAGAGAGGTTATCAAGTGAAGATGCCACTACTCCCCGTGCTACAGGTCCTTCGATGGAAAGACAAAGATCGATCAGACGAAAAGCGGTATCATCAGATGAAGAAGATCTGAGCGAGGCATTCGAATCTGTTTCACCTACTTCTGGAAATTTCAGTTACTCCGATGAAGTTCATTCGCTCGCACACCCCCATACGGGTACTGCTGATGAAGGAGAGTCTGGATCCGGACCAGAATTGTTGGCTCCTATTCCTAGAAGAAGTCATCGAGATACTAGAGATACGATCCATGGGATCGTCGATCAATACAATAGAGATTCTATGGACTCTCAGGACGATCTGGAACCATTGGAAGAAGGAGATGGCACCAGATTTGATGATCCCCATGAAAATACGGGGGAAGTAGGATTGGAACCACCTGAAAAAGGGATGATATTTGATTTGACACCTGGGAGGGAACCTAGTCCGGCGAGGTATAAGCATGGTGAACCATTGCAATTTGGTGAGTCCGTATCCTTATATGAAAGTTACAGAACGGGAGAACGTACGAGCTGATGAATAAGTACTGCGAGTAGTTGGAGAAGAACCGGAAGAAGAAGATGATTATCAACACCCACCACGTCCGATCAGGATCGCATGATGATCCGTTCTTTTCGTGTTTCTCACCGTATCCATCCAGAACCTTTTTGAACATGGCAGATCAATCCTCAATAGTAGAATCATCAAACCACTGTTAATATTCTTGTAACATTTGTTCATTTTAATCTTGTCCGATTTGATGGGGTGATCCTCATCCATCTTGATACCTCATTACTTCATATTTTGGCTGCCTTGTCTTCACGTATAAAACATACCCCATACATATGATGTCTAGTCAGTATACCTTATACATGTATAGCATTAGTGAGATGCACGCATATGTGGATGGTGTCTATACAAGCATTCTATGCTCCAAGTCATGTCGTGCCAACTATGTGGGTGACATGAATAATGTTTGGGAACCGGTCTCGTAACCTTCACCTCGCTCTGTTTCCAGTTGATCAGTTGTGATTGAATTTCATCAAGTTGCCAATTAATTAGACAAAGCATACTTCACGACTACTTTCGCTCCTTCCCGCTTGTAATCATCTACCTGAAAAGGAATACGCAGAGATGGATATGGACGACGATGATGCTTTCTTGTACGGGGACGAATCACCTCCAAAACCTCAGCAGGTAGCACTACCACCCACCACCAATGTCAACACAAACGAAAGTGAGTCTCATGTGTTTGTGACAATCGCTCAGATACGATGAACTGACTCGAGCGATATAGTGAAACCAGAAGTGACTGTACCTCCTCCTTTACAAGCTACCACCTCGACCTTGACCTCTACTTCCATACCGGCAAATGGTATAAGTTCTTCTATGGCAGCGTACGGTTACCTCCTTTTCCTTTCTCCATGTGCAATTGAAGACTGACATGTCCGATGATCTATAGGTCGCTAGCGGCGTATGGGATGGACACAAGTGCGACGGTCGTCGATAATCCCGAAGATGGAGGTGTAGAAGAGGAGGACAACGAAGATGAAGATGAAGATGACGATTCTGACGACTCGGATGATGATATAAAGGTTGTTTTCACCGGACAGAATGCCAGGACATTGGATCTGAGGTGAGTAATCTCCAGTTATGTACATAAGTTCTGGTGGAATCTGATGTTGAAAGAGAAGTGTGGACTGCTTTGCTGATGCAAGACTCATTTGATTTCCTTAGAAAACCCCAGACAGCTCCTTCAAATGTTATAGGTATAGGTAAATGGGCGCATACAAGTACTGGCACGACTGCTCCTGCAGCTGCTACTCCTACTCCTGCACCTGGTACACCCCAGGTATCTACACCTTCCAGACGTAAGCCCCCTTTTCTACTTGTATTACACAGTACTGGATATATAGCTCATACTTTGCCTTGAATAGCCGTCCAACCCACCGCCAACCAAACTACAGAATATACACCCACTTCGCGACCAGGTGTAGCCCAAGCCCAAGCTCAAGGTCAACCTTCAACAGCAGGTCCACTAATCAACCCACCAACATCGTCTACCCCTTCCGACCCATCCATCACAGTCCAACCACCCTCATCATCTGCAGACGGAATCAGTGGCGTACCACCTCTCAATCCCGGTCAACCACCCTCTACGCTCCCACCCGTATCTTCATCACAATTCATAACCAAGACCAAGATCGACCCTTCCAACCCTACTGGAATCATCCCCTTGACAGGTCAGAGCGTCTTCGAAATTGATATGACTCAATTCGAAAATTCAGGTCAACCTTGGAGAAAACCCGGTGCCACTTTGTCAGATTACTTCAATTTTGGGTTTGACGAGTTTACGTACCCTAGGTATTTGAGGTATAAGAGTGATATGGAGAAAGGAAGGGCGGCTTTGGTAAGTGATAGAAATTTCCTTTCTGGAGGAAAGATAATTGAATGGGCAGACGGAAGTCTTGAGCTGATGACGAGTTGAATCGTAGGCAAACTTACCACCGATGGCCCAACTTCCACCTGACATAGCCAACCTCTTACACATCCCTAACCAGAACATACCGTTCAACGCCATAGCAGCGGCCCAACAACAACAACAGCAACAAGCACAACAGCAACAACAGCAGCAGCAGCAAATGCAATTAATGGCAAATCAGATACAACAGCAAATGGGAATGATGAATCCGCAAATGCAAGCTCAGATGCAACAGATGATGGCTATGCAAGGTTTAGATATGAATATGATGAACATGAATCAAGGTGGAGGAGGAGGGATGCCTTTTGGTATGGGGATGCAACCTCAGCAAGGAATGGGTCAACAACAACCGCAGCAGCAACAACAACAGCAACAACAACCTATGATAAGACCTGGTAAGTTGACGATCTGTTTCGTCAGGGATGCAGCTCATGGTTTGATGGGATGCGATGATATAGGTCAAAATGGTAGACCTCCTGGTATGACACCGACTTCTCAATCTGGGAATATGGGAACACCGGAAGCTGGAGAGGAAGTGAAGTTGGAAGAAGGTGTAGAGGTGAGTTGTAATGGTCATTGAAATCTTCGTGTGATCCCGGTGTTCCCCGGAGTGTACGATCACGTTCTTGTCGAATCAATGCTGATACTGCAATGATAGACCGGCTTTGAGACCCCTGATGCCCAAGCACAAGGTCAGATGATGAACCCCGCTATGAGGGGACGAATGCCAGCGAGGGGTGGGCCAGTCCGAGGAGTTCCGTTAAGAGGACGCGGAGGAGGTGAGTGCGATTTCATGTTTTGCAGCACAACAGTATGTTTCCTTTCCGACAATGTAAGCTAAAATTTCACAATGAATTAGGCGTACCACTCGGCCCTCGAGCCGGCTTCGCAGCGCCCACCGGTCCCAAGGCAGGTCGATTCAGGGATAAGGACAAGGTCGATACGTCTGGAGCTGGATCGTTGGATTACGGCGGGAGTGAAGGTCTAGGCGGTGATTCAGATGCGGTCAAATCTGAGACGCGTGGAGATGATCAAGGTGATTCGAACTCGCATTCTTATTCGAGGAGTCAATCTCGATCGCATTCTAGAGCGCAATCTAGAGATAGATCGGCGAGTCCACCTAGTGGCAGAAGGAGATCGTCAAAAAGAGATTATCATGATTATGATGATGATTATTCTTCCGAAGATAGAGATAGAAATAGAGATAAGGATAGGGAGAAGAGGAGATCATCGAGAAGAAGCAAGAATGAAGATTCGAATTCTGGTTCGTCGAGATCGAAGAGGAAGAGAGAGGAAGGAGGAGGATCGGCAACGCTTGGTCCGGGGGGTTGGGAGTCGGAAGATGAAGAAGATGAGAGGAGGTCAAGGTGGGTTCTTCAATCTGTATGATATGAACCATCGGATGTATCTCAAGCTGATCATACATGAGTTACTTTGTAGACGAAAAAGATCACCTAGTGAGGAGAGTACGGAGAAACGTACGAGGAGAAGTAAGAGGAGGTGATCGAGTAAAGTGTAGTTGTAGTTGTTCAAGCAAGATTACAATCATATGTTTGATGCATTTTTATGACATGTCTATGTATTGTACATCCTTTTAACGGCGCACTATCATCAGCGTGTTTGATACTACATCCTACATCTCTTTGTCTTTCGCCCAATCATTTAGCGATCGCATTATTGCTAGACTACCCGATTTGTATGATCCGCCAAACATCAGAGTATGCTAGGTCCACCATACATCATTAGCCAGATCAAAATTCCATTGGATCGATGACAGTATGCGCAACTCACATTGAGATGGTGATACAATTCGTATAATTTCTGTCTCTCATCGTAGTGTGGTTGAGATTTAGGATGAATCGCATGATATGCATCGTAGAAATCTTTTGAAAAACCTGTATTAATCATTACGCAAAGACACGATCTCATTTACAATCAGCCTGAGATTCGTATAAACATATGATCGTATTACTCACCACCGAACATATGAGTTATACCTAGATCCGCTTCATTATGACCATAATAGCTTGCTGGATCGTAAATCACTGCTTTGCCGGTGATCGTATCGTACCCTTTATTCCCTGACCATAAATCACCGTGGAGAATGACTGGTTGGGGAGGTGGATCGATTTCATGAAGAAGAAGGGGGATTACTCTGATTGAAGGAAACACAGGTATCAATGATAATTATCAGCTTGTGCTTTCTATAAATTACATATCCTTCCATTTGGTCTTCTATAATGAGTTGTGATGGTTTGGTATATGTCTTTCGAAACTTGACTTACCTATCTTTCATCCTTTCCCATTCTTTACTTATCGTATTATCCCCAATCCTCTTGACCAAATCACCCAATCTCCTATCCCGATAGAACTCTTCCCAGCTTTCCGTATAGGTATTATCCTGTTCCGTCACTCCACAATGAGTAGGTACCCCAAATCCAAATTTACCTTCGTACCCCTCCCTATCTTTGGGGACACTATGCATCTTAGCCAAACCCTCTCCTAATTCTCTTTGCATGTTTCTACTAGATGAACCAAGCTTGAAATACTGAGTTACCATGGCGCACTGGTTTTGCTTCTCATCAACTTCGAATCCGATCACCTCTGGTACCAATCCTAAACCAGGTGTAGTTCGTCCCATAGCTTTCAAACCTTCTATCTCGCCTGTCATTTGGGGTATGTCAGATTGCGTTTTGGTAAAGTACATTTTCTCGCTGGGCTTGTGGATGTAAATCCCTCGAGAGGAAGACTCGAGCTCTGAGAGGGGGATGGAATGGGTCTGGAAGATTTTGGATATCAGTGGGTGGATTGGGGTCATGTTGAAAGTTGAGAGATTTGGCGAAGGATCTGGTAATTTGGTATTTTGTTTCTATATTTGACACGATGTGAGATAGCTGTTGTTGATGTGTTGATACTGCTCTTGTTTCTTTCACTTTTGGTCGAGTATATGTAGTATTTGAGTATTCATGTTGGTTCCACCTAGTGTATCGTTTATATCATCTCGCTGTTCGTTGACATCATACCTTCTACCTGCTTCGGAGCGGACACGATAAGTGGAGGAACCATGATATCGCTGATATTACGTAACTTCTCCTCTTGAGACTGGGTTGCAGCGTCAGGCTTTTACATTTTCATAGCGGCAGAAGAACCTGTCATGCAAATCTTGAGGATCTGGAACGAGGAGATTCGCACAGAAGGGGAGTGAGATGCATGCATAAGATGAAAATATTTGCGGACAGCAATCTTCTAGTTCGAGGGATGACTGTATATCACTGTCACTGAATGGACGATATCGATTTGCGCACGTGCGGTCTTATCAGCCAGTCAGATCTAGAGTGACTACTCGTATGCACCTCCACTACAGGTTCAAGTAAACTCATCCCACTCACTCACCTTACGGTATATACTCAACGTTCATCCGTTATTCCTCAATGCTCGTCTCAAGGAAATCGACTTTGTAGCAGAGAGCTGTACGAGCAGAACCGTCACGGGACTCTACCGGTCCATTTGGCAATCATCTATCCAACCGAAGCTCCTTTCCTGTATCCAACAAAAGGGAAGCACAATCTTAGACACGTTCGGGATAATTGGGTACTAGAGGGATCGACCTCGTTACTGTTGTCCAATATCACCCCATCCAGAGACTTCTACAACGTCACCTCGGTAGCAGCTGGAGAACATGAAGGTATGTCATGTTAACATGCATCTCCTACTTCAGCTAATACCATCTCAAACAGTTCGGTAAAACCATTCAATCCCAGCAAGTGCCAGGATGGGGAGAGTATTACCTGAATTACAAAGTGAGTACGATCTATTCCCTTACCAGCACCTTTCGCTGACGATCAGATTAATCACTCATCCAGGCCCTCAAGAAGATCATCAACTCCTATGCAGCCGGTAGACCAGCATCCGACGCATCATTGCTTTCCTTAGGTCTGCGGCCAGCTAAGAAATCACCCGGTAGCGGTAGTAACAAATCTGATCCAGATGCAGGGTCACTCTCACCTCCCCATATCCAGCAACATGACACTTCCATCACACCCTCATCGATATTAGAAGATTTAGAACCCCTCCCAGCTGAATCTGAACCTCCTGCACCGAATACCGGCAGTGCGTTGATGAGCAGAGATCCGACTGGTGGGAATGATAGGAGTGAGAGTTTCAAAGCGCATCGGGATGTTTTCTTCTTCACTCTGCAGAGAGAGCTAGAAAAGGTGAGCTAGATATATCTTGCACGTGTAGACGGTATGAGCTGATATTCGTGGTGTTACAGATAAATACATTCTACCTCGTTAAAGAACGTGATTTACGATTAAGACTCCTGACACTCTTATCCAACCGAAAGAGATTGCTTCAAAATTCATCGGGAAGCGGAACACCAGGTGAAGACAGTACACTCGATAACTCCACACGGAAGGACGCCGAGTGGATATCGTTGGAAGAAGGTTGGAGGTTGTTCGAAAGGGATTTAGGTAAATTACAAGGGTTTATAGAAATTAACGCAACTGGTTTCAGAAAGATATTGAAAAAATGGGATAAAAGAAGTAAGAGTAATACGAAAGAGTTATATATAGAAAGACAAGTGGAAGTTCAACCTTGTTTCAATCGAGAATTCATAGCGAAATTATCAGATATAGTAACGGCAAATTTACTAGATATCGAAAATGGTTCTGAACATCTATCAACATCTTTCTTGGAGATCGAACACAATCTACCTGAATCCATCGGAGCCGATGGATTAAATCTAGGAAGTGGTAGGAAAGGGGATTTTGGTGAGATAGATGTATTAGAATCAACGGGCAATTCGTTGGCTTTGGACGCTTTGGTGGATCTAGACTCGAATATGCTCAAAGCTTTCTCGTCGGGTAAAGATGCTATTTTAGATTGGTTGAGGATTGCCAGAGCCAAACAGAATCAACATCAAAGACGGGATAAATCGACAAGTACGAGATTGATGAGAATACTATGGAGAGCCGCTCAACACGTTCCTCAAGAATACTTAGATATGGTATTGAACGCCGTCACGCTAGATTACAATTATATCGATAATATCAATGGTCGATCACCAGCTCATCAAGCTGCCATCAATGGCTCCCTCACTCTGATCAAACTTTGCGCTCAAAACAATGTTGGTTTACTTGAGAAGCCAGATGCCTACGATAGAAGACCAATACATTACGCTTCAATGCACGGTCATTCGGAAATCGTCTCTTTCCTCTTATCGCAATCGGTCGATCCATCAGCAACGGATAAAGATGGATATACACCTTTGATGCACGCTATCACCCAAGGTCATCTCGAAGTCGTACGCATATTCGTTCAAGATAAACTTACTTTAGAGCCTACGGCGATATCGAACGATTTGATACCATTGTCTTTAGCATGTCAATATGGACATTTGGAAGTCGCTAGATTACTCTTGCAGTGTGGTGCAAAAGTCATACCTAATTCTGAAGGTTTATATCCTCAACATTTCGCTGCTAAAGCAGGTCATGAACAGATATGTCGATTATTGGTCGAAGAAGGTGGTCCGGATGGGGGTGGGAAAGACAGACAGGATAAATACAACCTCTGGACACCGTTACATCACGCTGCGATCGGAGGTCAACCACAACACTTGGCGTGCATCAAGGTCTTAGTGGAAGCTGGGTGCGATGTCAATGCGGCGGACGAATATGGCAAATCACCGGGATGGTATTCTGCCTGGTTCGGTCATGTGGAATGTCTCAATTATTTGCTGGATAGCGGAGCGAAATTGAATGGGAATCAGAATACCCTACAGGGGATGGAGAATTTGGGGCTAGCTGCTGATCCGCAAATGGACAGTCTTTCTCCTGGTTCAGATCTGATGTTAGATCCTCCAGCAGATGAGTTCGAATTGATACCGTCATTGTCCTTACCTCCTCCTATAATACCGTAAGTTCGTGCGAGATCTAAACATTATTGAGGCATCTCGCTTACATCTATCACTTACAGACTCCGAGTATACGGACATGAATTCCTTGCCAATCGATGTCTCATTCAACTTTCTCTAGGCCACCCATTCACTCGTCCGTCTTCGGCATCCAAAGCACCTCCGATCAAGCTATACTCGCGGTCAGGTCAAGATCCCCTCAACCTCTGGTCATCGCTTAAATTGGTCATGACTTCAAAATCAGACATTTCGGCTGTCCCTCACTCAGTCATATTGCCTTTGGCAGATGAACGTGAAGTTTTCTCGTTCCAGGTCCAATCTTTAGAAACGTTCACACTGGAGTTATCATTATATCCTACTTTCGGATCCAAAGTGATAGGGAGAGCGATAGTCTTACCTGCGACTTTCAATGATGTCACCTATCACAAAGGGATAGTCGCTCCCTTATTAGATCACAATCTGAAGACTATAGGAGAAGTCGCATTCGAAGTGTCTTGTATAAAGCCTTTCCAAGGTGCTCAGTTAGAAATTGGCGGTAGAGTAGAAACATATTGGAAATCAAAAGTAACACCCTCACAACCTACCCAAGATCACGCACATCAATTCCAATCACACAGGCCATTATCCGTATCAACTTCTTCACCATCCCTTCGACCTCCCGCTATCACCTCTGCTCCATCAAGTAACACCAACCATGAATCGGCGTTGGTTACGGCCAGTTCCCTCTCGGGGGAATACGTACATGTGGTCGTACAAGTGACGAAAGATGGTGTCCCAGTGATATATCCAAATATCAAATTACCAGTCGATAATCTGGATATAACAGTATCGGACGTTACGCTAGAACAATTCTTACGTATAGGTAAATCTCGAAACCTATTACTCGACCCTTCTTCGTCGAGTTTGAGCTCGGGTGAATGGTCAAGCATATTATCCAAAACGATGTCTACACTCGATTCGATACTTAACATCTTACCATCTGAGATCGGTTTGAATCTGTTATTACAATATTTGAGGCCGAAGACAATCGAGTTGAGGAATTACGGTAAATCGATAGAAATTAATAAATGGGTGGATACGATTTTACATTCAATATATGAAAATGGAAAAGCACAATCTCAATCGCAGCAGAAAGGAAGGAAATTCATCTTTAGTACTTTTGAACCTGAGGTGGCTACTGCTTTGAATTGGAAACAACCTAATTGTAAGTGTTGAGACAAAGACTTTCAACCCGATCAATCCAATCAGATCCAAATTTAATCAATGAATATGGATCTGGGTCAGAAAACCATTTCTGCGAGGGAAAGAAAGTAAAACTGATCTTGAGTCTGTATACCATTTTAGACGCCGTATTCTTCGCTTCCTATTGCGGTATCTCATCCTCTTCTTCGAGTACCACACCTTCATCGACAACAACAGATAGGAAGAGGTTGATACCTATTTCGCAAGAAGAGGAATCTGATTTGAGGTGTTTAAGCGTTAGAGAAGCTGTCAATTTTGCCAAATCGACGAATTTGCTGGGTGTGATACTGGAAGCGACCACTTTGGTGAGTTCTATCTTAATTGAGATTGAATTGTAGTCATTCGGTTGCTGACCGTCGGAGGTGGAGCAGGCTGCGGTACCATCGTTAGTAGCTTCGGTGAAGGATGCCGGATTGCTGTTAGCTACATTTGGTGATGGTCAAGATATAACGTCGTTAAGGCAGGGTGCGTCTGACGGTAGAACAGTAGATGCGTTTGTGATTGATGGGTGAGTGCGACTACATCGTACAGGATGGATACAAGCTGATACGAAGTGGTGATATAGTATTATGACGTTGACTGTATGATAGTCATTATCGATTCTGCATGTATAACGAGATTTATCAAGTCTGCCAAACCCTTGTCCCCACTCTTGAGTCCATGAAGGGATTCAATAATACGACCGAAACCTCAATTGCCTTCTTCTTTTGGGGTGTCTGTGAGAGAATACCGCACTGTCATCAGCATTTTCGGCTGATGTATCATCATTGATCAGAGTCTACTGTTCACCCACTTGGAAAGGATTGTATCCATTGACCTATCGCGACGCGATCTTCTTCAACTCTTTCAAATGCAGCTGACATCGCATCGAGTATTTTCGCGAGGGTCACACCAGACTGACTGAGCTGATCAAGGATGGCGTCACTGGACTAATGAACATCAGAAGTGTCATCAGCTAAGAGGATTGATGGATCGCTAGAGAGTTCATTCGTTTTTGGCGTACTTACTCCAGGCGAGAGTTGACCAACAATGGTCCCTATGACTGGTACGATAAATAGAGATATTCGACCGAAGTTTATCCATCGATTGTGGATCACGCTCTCCTCTAAGTTGTCCTCTTTCAAATCAAAATAAATTGTACATGATGTCAGATAACCGAAAGCTAGAACTATGACAATCGTGCAAATGGCGATTCGGGAATCACTACATATTGAAAAACTTGTCAGCTCTTGGACTGGAACAATAGCTGGCGTATAGAAAATCACCCACGTCAGAAGTTTGTATACATTTAAAAGATAAATTACAATCACTGCTACGTCTAATATGATACAGGCGATAGCTACTCATGGAAAGTTTCAGTAGGTATCGTCAGCTCATTGTACGGATACTTCCCCTGGTGGATACAGCAATTCATTATGTGCTATTACCTGTTGTTTCTCGTCGAAGCGCATTTTCGTTCCGTTTACCGATGTTTGGACTGTGACTTATAAGTTTGAGTGGGGAAGTAGTAGGATATGACTCGCTCAATGTAACGATATCTTGCAATTCATCTGCTCTCTATATATCGATCCTCCTCTGTATATATACATGTAATCATGTACGTGAAACACACACACTGATGACAAGTAGCCAGATCAGCGGGTGTGAGGCATTGTGGTACCTGAAATGGATCGTCGCTTGCTGTCATACATACAAAACAAGCTAAATGGACAGGGCCAGACCAACTGCAAAGATGCGGCAAGCGGAATTCGGTCTCTCACAGCATAGACCTCATGACTCGCATCATGACGATTCGAACCATGATAAGGAGAACTTTATATACAAGATATTCGTTCGTATCCCCAATATGCCCAAAGAACTTCGTTGACATCTGGTCAATACCTCTGGTGCAAACTGACTGTGATGATAAGTCATGTACGATCTCTGGATATACTTCGTATTTTCCTACCTACAAAGGAGGGGTCAATCGATCTAGTCTGAGAGATTCACTTCTTTGCTGTGCGATCATCAGCAATTTGAGTCCAATGGTACACAGGTAGGTTGGGTAAGACACCTTTGGATCAGTGACCGAAATTTCTCGAGCTTCGGACCCAAAGATAGATCTCATGATGGTTGCATAGGAAAATCAGTCATAAAACTCAGATAAGACATTCCTTTGGCTCGTTTGGCCATACATTGATTGACATCATAGCTGGTCAAATGACGTGTCGCCTTGCAAGCAAGAGTAACGTACGTAGTGTGGGTCTTGATGACATTTCGTATATGAACAAGTGAAAATTGGGAGCATGCAATTCAGTCCCAGGAATATACATCTTTCTGATACCAACCTAATATACACACTTTTAAGTTCAAGATACTTGACTCACCTCATTTAGCTTCAGCATGCTTCCAACCGCAGATGAAAACGTCATGTGAGTTCTCCAACCTTGTCATTGCTGCTGTAACGATTTAATCACCTTTAATCATCGTTTTGGATTATTCAGCTTGGGTTCTCCCCTCAGAAACCCATATCCTGGTTCACAACCTCCTACTCCTCATTCCTCCTCCGCTGATATGAAGAGTACAAGAGATCCGAAGCTGGGTAGGGACTGGCGAGAGTATCTGGCACTTGGTGAGTCCTTCACCACTACGAGCTGAGTCTTCATGTAACCAAACGCTGACTTTCGCCTCATTGATTAGGTATATACGTTTGGGGGATTGATTTAGTTTGTCTTTACTACCTTTTTTTAGGGATGCCATACCTTAGGTGAGGCGCGATGGCCATCACCTCTTTCTCTTCCATGATCGACGCTGATTTCCGTCCACCGTCATGACAGCGATCTTCACAATCGATTCGTGCAGGTGATCAAATTCTCATTCGGAGTATCGGGATCTGCCGCTGTCTATATGGTATTCTTTTGTGCATCTCTCGCCCCTCAACCGACAGACACCAGATTAGTCAGCTGGTTGAAAGCAATCGATAGGAACGCGTTGATGATATCTGGAATCTGTGGTCTGTACGGTTTCGTTAAAAGTGAGTTGCTGAATTACTCGACGATATGATTGCATTTACTGATGCAATTATGCGATCCAGAATAATCACATTTTACTGTCCAATAATGCTTTTTGATAATGATTAGCCAGATTGAAAAGATGAATGAGACATGCATTGAGATTCGCTTACCATCAAATCGTCACCTATACATGTCACACAACCTCATCAATTCTCATGAACCTCCTCCAGTTCCTTTCCAACGTTCTTACAGTCCACGTATCCTGCTCCGCTTCCTTAACCTTCTTCAATCTACCTTTCTCATCAAACTCATCTTCCTCTTCCTCGTCACCTCCATCCTGCAAATCCCACTCCTTCACTTGTTCACCATCGTCATCATCAGGATGCCTATCCACACCCTCTAATTTCCACTTCTTACATCTCGCTATCCATTCGGTCGCAGCCCATACCAATCTATCGCTCAATCGAACATCGTGAGAATCAGATTCGACCAGCAAACGATCTTTTGATATCGTACTTATCAATGAGGAAGCAGTTGGTGATCGACCTGTTATGAATATTGAGGGGGAAGCGTAGATATTCAATAGATTTTTCTATCATAAGAATACAGAATCAAACAGAAAGATCAATCAACCGTCACACACTGAACTGTCAAAAACCAGTGAGATGCTTAACGGGACTCACCTCGGCCTGTTTCCAAAAATCAGGTGACCAACCACCCGCAGAATGTATATCTACATTTATCCCATTTGTAAACCTGATACCATGTTTATCTCGCATTGAATTGAGAGTTTCCAGAGATGGACCTACGAGAATGAATAAAGTCAGTCAGTCGTTCAAGATCGGTTTCAACAGTTCATTTTTGTATTTATGTACCCTTACTCACCTGCACAAGCGACACTATGGAAACTGACATTCACACGCAATTCCACGGCCAGATCCAATTGTCTCTCTACAATAGAGCGCTGGTGCGACATGGGCACTTTGAACGGTGTCAACCTTTTCCATTCTTCCTCCTCTCCTTCTCCCTCTTCTCCTTGTTGAGCTTTATCTTTGTAATCCGGATGTAAATGTTTAGCTTTCTTGGGCCATCTCATCCTAGCACTCCCATCCAATCCCACTTCACCTAACATCGTTAATCTGCCTTCATCTTTACTTCTCGTGATATCGTTTCGTAATTTCTCCAAGAGAGGTTCGAAAGGTTTAGGTTCAGGTAAATAGGGTAATAATTCTTTCAAGAGCGTTTGATGATTTTGAGATTTAGGTGAGAACAGTGAAAAGTAATGTTGTTCTTTTGACGGTGGATCTGAGGAAAGGGTATATAGATGGGTAAACCATGGATGATAGCCTATTATTTGTACATCGATAATTTAGCCTAAGATTAGATAACGGATGCTGGATGAATAAGGCCGACTTACCAAAACATGCTACTACTCCGATTCCATGTATCTCCTTGCCTTTCCCTTTTGATCTAGCAGTATACCAGCCCCTCTCTTCACTCAGCGCTTTGACCTTATCCTGATCCTCCACGATCGTAGCCATACTAGCCAATCCACCTAATTTGACTCTATCATACACCTCTGGAGGATGGGTGAGGTCGGTCGGATGACAATGTGCGTCTGTCACTATGATACACATCAATATCAGTCTAGCTTCACCGGAAAATGGGAGGTCACTAGCTTACGGTGACTCAATACGTGATCAGGTGGGAGAGGGATGGTCTCCCAATCTGGAATTTCAACTTCGTTCTTCTTTCCGTCATTTGTTGTTGGTTGTTTTGTCGAGGACGAAGATGAGGGAAAAGAAGGGTCATCATGCTGTGAGCACATCTCCTGAGATCAATGTGCGAGGCTGAACGACAGTCCGACCAGGTGCAGGGACCTAACGAAGTGTTTGAGAGGTGTACGAGTTTGATTAAGGATGCTAACATATTCATTGATTCGCGACTGATTTATCACAACATTAGGGAGTGACGTCACCTCCACTCCTACTGTCCATGAATTGCTTTACCAGACATCTAAATCTAAATACCACAGAACAAATTCCTCCTTCCTCCTCTTCACCATCCCTCTGCTCACGGATACCATCACTCAGACCAAGAGACGTATCATGACCGGAGTGAGCTAATCACCCTTTCGCTCACTTTGGACGGGTACAAAGCTGACATGAAACCTCACTCAACATATAGTTGTTGACTTCCACCACTCCTTCCTCCACTTCTACCGAAACCCTCGATACACTCACCCCCACTTCTCCTTCTTCAACAAACACTGCAAACTCCAGACATGCAGAACGTATCAAGGAATTACAAATAGAGCTGCAACATTTGAAAGTCGAACTAGGGTGAGTCAACGTTCGCATACACTGATACCAGGAAAAAGGAAACCAAAGGGTTATTGATGAGATTCGCTTTGATTATAATGTGTCACAGTGATCATAATCCACAACAAATCGTTCAAGATCATATCAAGCTGTTGCATGAATATAACGAGATCAAAGATGGCACTCAAGCATTGATAGGTAAAGTGAGTATTTGTTTGACCCAACATCGTAGAGGACGACAGATGAGCTGACGATACATTTTCACCTCCTTCCTCCTTACTCCGGTCTTATACCTTTCTCGATATGGTAGTACGCTCAACTTACGGGTAGGACTGTTAGAGAGATACACCAGGAGATGGGATTGCCTCTTACTGACTGACCTGAGGGATGATATGTGACATATCGTCTATACGACCATACATCAAGAATTTGAAGCATTTGTCGAGGTGTTAGTCACAGTCAGCATAGTTGTATATATTTTTCACATCTTCATTAGTTGTATGTCATTCAGTAAAACCCATCATGCTCGTCGCCATATATCAACTCCACATTACTGTGAATTGCCATGCATCCATCCACCAAGATATCTTTATTGTTTATTTGACTATATGACTAAATTTTGAACGGCATGATCGCCCTTCTATAATCTACTTGACGGAGTTCAGGCAGAAGCAGAAGAGATGAAGAAACTCTTGTCGACTATAAGAAGGCATACCATCAGTACGACGACCTCGCTGCCCATAACCTTTGACATAAACTCACTGGAAGGATCGATAGGAGCAGCAGGTTTTCTGGAATCAGCAGGAAGGGAAGTGTAGACGCTATCAGAGGTAGAGATAAGTCCCTTGGAGCCTTTGACAGTGGTGTTGTGGCTACGACCAGTACAATCAGCATCCTCCCTCAGGCGAAGGAAATCCAAACGGATGACTTCGTCGACATCGACCGGAACTCACATGGCCAAGTTGTAAGCATCGGTACTGGCAGCGGTTTCACCGTGAACCAATTTTCTCCAAGCCTCGTGACATTCGTGGATGATCTCGACGGCGTATTTCTTGGACTTGGCTTCACCGGAGAAGGCGAAGACGTTCTGTGTGATCACAATCATTTGACAATGTCAGCGAGCGCCCCTTTGACTTGATTTTGATACATCAGATGATGATATGATTAACAAAGTCAGTAGATCACACTCACCTCGGGTTTACCATCAGGGATTTTGTAGATTCTGAACCATTCGTTGGTAGCTCTGATCAAACCGGGAAGGTGTCTCTCGACATCTTCAATGTCGTTCAATCGAGGAGCCAATGGGTCATTGACATCGACGACGAGAACTTTCCAATCTGTTTCACCTTCGTCCAAAAGAGCCATGATACCGAGGACTTTAACTTGTTTGACTTGACCGACGTATCCTACGGCTTCACCGATCTCACAGACGTCAAGAGGGTCGTTATCACCATTGGCACCGGTTTCGGCGTGTTTGACGTTGGGGTCTTCCCATGTTTGAGGGAAGGCACCGTAGTTCCAGATGTAACCTGATCACAGGCATTAGCTAACACGTATTTATGCGAGAATATAACAGGAATACCTGATATCAGGAGAAACAACTTACCGTGGTGAGGGAAACAGTTTCGAACGTATCGGAGTTTACCCTTTTTGATATCTGAAGATTGACTGGATTAGCATACGGTTCAAAACGTTAAGACATGGATTGATAGGGAGAGCGAAACTTACCTTGCTTGATGGGGTTGAAAGCCTCCTCCTTGGAGATCTCCATCTTGGCGTTGGTCCATCGGGGTACCTCGACAACCACTGCGACACGAAGAAAATGGTCAGATAACAGTTTCAGTAAGCGTAAAGTAAAAAGGTTTTAAAACAAGACTCACTGTTGAGGACGGTCTTGGACTCATCAGCGAAGAGAGGGATATCGCTATTATCCACAAATCAGCTTAATGTCTCTTCGCTTCCACGATCAACTTGCAGCTGACACATAAACGTGCACTCACTGGAAAGGGGAGACGACCTTGCCCTCTTTCTCAAGGAAGACTCGGTGTTCTACATTCAATTATGAGTAATGAGCATTACTAATTGTCAAGCCAAACCTGAAATAGAGCGACTAACCAAGGGTGTTGGCAGCCTGAACCATCTCAAGTGGATCAGTCCACTGTACCTCCAATTCATGAAATTGGATGAACTCACGCCAATGATTCTAGTTTGGTATTCTCCTGACATTTTGTTTGATAGATGTTTTGCGGTAGTTGACAATCTACGAATAGCGATATTCATATACGTCGTCTGGGGTGAGGGAGCAAGAGGAAGTGTAGAAGAGGATGGGATATTTTGGATTGCCAACTGGCCAAAGTGACTTTTTGTGGTGGTGTGTGAGTGTGGGTCCGGGCGCAACTCTCTACTCTCTCTACGGTCAAGCACGTCACCTCCACATCCCTAATCCCTACTGAAATATCTGGAATACTATATACCCCCACACTTACCATAGTACGGCCGGCGTTATGTCGTGGTGTATAACCGTACCTCGGTTTTATCGGGATGTGGCGATGATCAGCATCCTCAACCAGGTGGAGGTTCGCCACCCCGGTTGTCGATGTCGATCAATAAGAGAGGGGTGATGCGACTGATCTTTGAGAAATGACACTCGATATAACATCAACAGCTATATAGGTTCGGAACTCAGTATAGGATTACCTGGCAAGGAGGACTCATAGGACAGTCTCCCCAACAGACTCACATTCACACCCGCTGTAGAAAGCCCTTCAATTGGTACAGAACACCTCAAAAGTCTGTTATATCCAGTACACTTAGGTTTGCGTAGATCGTAAATCGTACCGTACTAGATATACAGTCCAACAGAACCAAGATTTTCGATAAACCCTCGCAATACACGATGTCCTGCCAAACATGTTCATCCGAACTTCCCCCCAATATCTTCAAACAATCATTCATCACTCCCTGTTGTTCCACTCCGATATGTCCAAGTTGCATCAACAGGAATCCGAGATTGAAAGAATATATACCATGTCTGAGATGTGGTGATCCTCGTACATCCGAACTGAAAGGTGGGGCTAGTATATCCAGACTCGGTGAGTCAAATGGGAGTAGAAATGATATTGGTCTAGCAAGAGATGTAGTAAGGAGTAATGGGGATGAGGTTGTATTTGAAATTGGTGATTCCGATGATGATGATGATGAGGACGACGCAGATGCACCACCAGGATATGAAGATATCAGTTCTCAGCAGAACAATGACACCAATCGAAACGAACAGATCATCCGAGACGGTACAATCAACGAAGACTTGTCAGAAAGCGAATTAGATACATCGAAAGAGCCTACCGACACGTCAACGCCAGATAATACCATTTCTACTCCTGCGGTCATCCCAACGGCAGGTGAAGGGAAATGCGAGACAGTCGAAGTGACACATCAAATCCAAAAATCCGATACACTCCTATCCATTTCAAGGCGGTACGCAACTGATGTAAGTGTGCCATTGAATATCTCCCTACCATCATTGCTTGTACGGCATGTTGATATGTACAATCCCATTGATAGCCTCACGAGCTCCTATCATTGAACAACCTGCCATACACCGCCTTATCCACTCATCCTCGTATCCTTCATACCCGAAAAACACTAATCATCTTACGTCGTCAAATCCCGTTATCCAAGATACCTTCACATCCATATACCTCACCGCCACAACCCGATGGAAATGTAAACAACGAAGAAAGGGAGAAATCCAAACAACTGAAAAGATTTCAACTCCTGACTAAAAATACAGATCTGGGCATTGCCAATACCTATCTCAACCTTTCGGAATTAGAAGAATCACTCGGAGATGATCCACTGGAAAGTGGAAGTGGGGAAACAATCGATGGTCATAAGAAAAAGCAATTCGCGAATAAAGAGAATAGGGAACAGAGAGCTTTGGAGAGTTTCTTTGAGGATGATGAGTGGGAGAAAGAGCATGGTGGTAGTTTATCGAAATTGAGGGTCAATGTGAAACAGAGTACTGGGCAAGGGAAAGGGAAAGGAGGAGGATCTAGCTGGAATATCTTATCAGCAGGAGGTATGAAAGTCCAGTGATCATCTACAATCTGCAATCTACCTATTGTAACGCATCACATCATAAGCATGTAAGATCACCAAATCGTCTCGCACACTTTTGATTTTCTGCCTTTGTCATCATCCTTGTTATATCTTGTATCATCCCATATTGTACCGTCACGAGCTTACATTTATGTATGTATACACATCTTCTGTATGCATGTTGTCATCATTAAATCAATTATATTACAACTCGTCGTTTTCGTTCGTTTTTATACATGAAACTCCACCCTCATCGTCTCATCTCATCTCCTCAGCAGTCATGTGCTTATACTACATCTGTCCTGCAACCCATCGAATCTCTTTATCGACACCTAAACATCATACGAATCAGGCTCAATCCCCAACCCCTCACCTAACCCTTCATCCAATACCAATTGACCTTTCTCATCTACACCTGAACCTGGTTTCTCAGATTTAGGTGGTCGTGGGTCAACGATTAAACCAGCTTCGATCCTATACCATGACCAAGAAAAAGTCAGTATGATGAATCAATGACATTCAAAATCTCACAGATTTCAGTAAATAAAAAAATAAAAGTCCAACTTACATTTTCATCCTTAGGATAGCTGATTGAGTTACCTCACTGACTTTCTTACCCACTTGATAGGCGTTTTTGAACATTTCATTTCGATAATCCGGTTCGGTCATGTTAATCACCTACAATTGCGCATGAGTCCATCAACTCGGCTCATCATAATATGTCAAACGATCGTCGCAACAGTGAGACAGAACTAACATGATCTATCAGATCTATCTTTCCTCTAATCTCTTTCCCTTCCACCAAACCCTCTACCAAACCCAACATCTGCTCCTCGGTCAATCCAAACGAATTCGCCATAGTTTGAATCCTGATAGAAGAGAAGGGTTGGACATATTGGAGTATGCATTTAGTTTGGATCAGGTCGATGAGGATGGTAGTGTGGGCTGAAAGAAAAGGATTGAGTAGGAGGATAGGCTGTGAAGCCATAAGCATTCGCATCAGTTCAGCATCCGATGTGCCGATCGTCATATGGTGGATAGTAGCCCACCTCAGATTTGTAAAGCAATCTCATGACCTGTCCATAATCCGCATCGACAAACGAGTTGATTAAGTCAATCAACCATGAATTCGAATCATCAATCTGCGATTTGTAATTTGGATTTTCCAATAGAACCCTTCTAATCTGATCTCTGTCTCCATTCGCTAATGTGCAGAAGGTGACGATCAATCCTATATCAGAAGTTGAGATTGCCTATTGGATCAATTCAGAAGTTTCAGCATCTTAGGTAATTGTCACTTCTTCGATATCGTATATCTACCTCGACGTGAAACCACCAAACAAGTTTGAACTCCACTCACCTTCCCCTCAAAATCAGCTTGCCCACCACAATCCTCCTGAACACCCAATAACTCTCTCGCGGCCTTAGCCCATTCTCGATTATACAGCGCCACGAGACCTTTGGCAATTTTGATTCGTATCATGACGCTTTTTCTCACTGACAGACTCCTCAATTCGTTCTCCCTTCTTTCTCGTATGTCCGAAGCAGTCACATTGGCAGCTTCAGCCTGGTTCTTGGTGCTTGTTGGTGGAGGATGTAATCGGTCCAGGGTCGCTTCGAGCTTTGAGATGTGTCCTGGGAGTGTGGCAGGGAGGTTGAATGCAAGGAGGGTCTGTTCGAGTAGAGTATATCAGCTCAGCTCAATGCTGGTATGCGATCACAAGTCCTCATTGTCATTGAGATGTAAGTGGTGGTGATACAGGATAAATAAGATGACATATAGTCCAGATGTAGGAAGCAGTCTGTACCACTCACCTCTACAATACCGACACCTAGATCTACATGATGTTGTGCACTCGTACTATATTCCCTCACCGCTCCATAATTCTTCATCGCAGAAGATGAATTTCCAACTTTGATCGATAATTGTGCGAAAGCGAGGTACGTGAGCTAACCGATCCATATCAAGATACATCAGCATACATCACTCCTCCCTACTATAAGCTAATCCTGGGGATATAGTCCAAACAACAATAAAAAGTATACTTTGGTACTCACTCTTATACTCTCTTTAATCAAATTACTCAAATATCCTCTCAGTTCCACATCCAACCTTGTATTTTCCCTTCTTTCCAGCTCTTTTACATTCTCGATCCACTCCATATCCATCTCTCCATCCCCCGCTACTGCAGAAGCGGCGCTCTCGTCAATATCCATCGTTGAATCATCGGGCTTTTTAAGTGATGTGGGATCAATAAGTAATCGGACACTTTGGAAATAGGTGGTATAATCCCATGTATCATCCTTGATATGCGGTATCAATCGTTTTAAAGCTGCTTTGGACAAGGCTATAGCATGGGGAGTAGGATGGGAGGGGGAAGTGGTTAGAAGGAGGGTGGGGATGTGAGTTAGGCGTGTTATGAGTGCTCGACCTGCGATTATGGGTTGGTATCAACGATTGATATCTTACTCTACAAAGAAGGTATTACAGGCAGATAGGAAAGCTGTTTGAGGTTTGAGGCAGAGGAAAAGAGTCTCTGCTTACCTTTGTAGGTACTCTCGTAGGCTGCCCAATCGAACGAATCGACATCTATTGGCGAGATCATCTCTTCAACGGACCGACGTCGGGAAGAGGAAGATGCGGAGGAGGACATGATGATTGGTGTGTGACTCTTGTAAGCAATATAGCGATATTTGCGTTTTAGTTTTTGCCGATCCAGCTGAAGGATGAAGCCGATTTTCTCCCTTGCTCCTGTTGATATGATTGTTGAAGACAGGAGAATGACGATTGATAGAGGGAGGGAGAGAGGTAGAATTGGATCATCAGACGTTGATGGGGTGTTGCGGTTCAAGTTGACCTCCACTTGACCTCATCCACTCAGCCAGAGATGACGAAAAGCTCATCTGTGGCGCTTATGGTGGCAAATTCAATGCAAGTAAATGGTCGGTCAACATGGATGCGGTCAATCATATTTTGTACTGTACCATATGCATACCGAGAGTGATAGTAGGTAGGACGAGGAAGAGAGTTTAACCATATATGTATACACTTTTTCCAAACTTCAACAACTGTTTCATCTGAAACCATCACCTATACTAGTACTGTACCCTTCCTTACTCCCGATCACATCTCTTACAAACCCACTGCCAACTCTTTCCCTCCTCCTCCTTTTCACCCTCTCCCTGTATCTTCCCCTCAATCCCTGAAGCAGTCGCGGCTGGCAAAAGCATCTTCATCAGATCCACCTCTCTCAACCCCATCTCAGCTCTTATCCTCTCCTTGCCACAGAAGAAACACCACTCCACATCAACCTCATCTATCCCTCTCTTTTCCCCACTCAATCTTCTTCCATCCATCATTCCATGTTCATCCAATCTAACAGTACTAGAGCTGTCACTACCCTCTTTCGAACGAGTTGCAAACTGCTTCAAGAACGATTTGTCTAAGTTCCTCAATTGACCTCCAAACGAAATCAAACTTCCCCCAGGTCCAGGTCTAATGGTACTTTCTCCTTCATTCGTAGATATAGGTCTAAGGGTAGAATGACCCACCGACGAGGCTAGACTTCTCAGGTCTTTGACCGAGTTCGGTATATTCCCCATTCCACCGCCACTGTTTATAGGTTTGTGGGGTAAGGAAGGTATGAGGGTAGATTTTGAAGGTGTGTGTGAAGGTAGACAGACGAGTGGGATGGGTAATCGGAGAGTCGGTATTGTAGGGGTAGAAGGGAGTTGAGGGGAGGGGTTGATGGATGGGGATGGTGGTTTGAGGGATTTTATAGGTGGTGAGGGACATTCATGATAGTTGTTGATATTTCTTCGTTCGTCATCTTTGTATCCTTCGTGTTCCAATGGTATACTTGCAGATAAGCGAATAGCTGTTTCTGACGACATGTCTGATAGTAGCTTTGTGACAATTATTAGTCTGTTGAAGCTACTTCATTGAAGATAATAACTGTTCTTTTACTGTATATCAGTAGATTGGGTGAGAATGTGGTTTAGCCGTTGACTGTCTTCTAACAATTTTTTTTTCCCCTTTCCGTCAGTTAGGTATCAGATTGACAGTGTCTCATTGATTATCGACTTTTGTATCGCAGCTGATGGAAAAAGATGATGAACAAAGACTACACCGAGAATGATAATATGCGTAATTGTTACACCAAATGTTGAAATACAACAACAGCAACAACAACGAATTCTGTCCGACCCGTCCTGAGTGACGAGTATATCTGCAAAATGCGTCCTTGACTACCTTTGTATCCCATATTCACAGGCCACAAAGGACGGCATGGGAGAATCGATACATATCCCTTCTGTCGTCAGTGAAAGGATCAGTGAGTCGAGTCGATCCCTTGATGATGACGCAAAAGAGTACTGTTGGAACAACTTGACATACGATGTCCAACTACTGTAGCCTCATTCACCCCCTTCGTCAAAGTCAGTGCACAATCACTCTTTAGTCGCTAGTGGAACACATAAGAAGCAAAGTCATTACATCTCGTTTCGTATATCTCATCACATACATCCAGTATCCTCGCATCAGTGTCAGTCTCACTCTCAATCCCTCTCCCTTTTCATGGGCATCAAACCTCTTTCCCTTATCAACCGTCTCCTCCTCTCCGCATCTACCTCTCCAGGGGTTTGACCTCCGTTGATATATAGATCTTCCAATAATCTATCAATATCAGGGGTGACCACGTAGTTCTTGTGCACTTCACCTAATACATGAGCCGATTTGGTCTTGTTATCGAGGTGAACGAGATGTTGTATGAACGTGGTTGGCAAGCCTGGTGTCACCTAAGGATCCAATACGTAGCAATTATCAGTATTCCTTCCTCCTTTACATTTACCTCACGAGATACGGACTCTGGTAATGGAGACGATTTCCGATAGAAAGAAGTGCACTACTCACATTCATCACTATATCTTTACCCATTACAATCTTCACTTTCCCACTTTTCATGACTACCATCGTGCCTACCCTTCCTTCAGGTAAAGGTTCAGGTACTTTCTTCCCACCTGGTCCAGTGGATCGTAACTGTGCACCGGTAGGTTTGATATCAGGTTTGACATCCTTCTGAGCGGTTCCGGTCGTAGTGGGGTTGTTGATATCGGGTTTGGTATCTGTCGTAAGGTCGACCGGAGTGGCAGGAAGGAATTTCGGAAAAAGATGAGGGAACTGGAATATAAACAATTTTTCTTCTGGGTTGTCCTATTCAAGCACAACAGACAGAGTCATCATTAGCTTCAACTCATTCATTCGATAAACACCACAGACATAGGATAGTGATGCGTTTCACAGGGATACCACTCACATATCCATCAACCTGATTGAAATCACCCGTCATATCCTCTTCTTCCTCCTCTTCTTCACTTTCACTCAAATCTACCATCTGAGCTTCATTCACCTCATCATCCTCATCATCATCTCCAGTTGGCGAGCGAGTACTATGGGGAGGTTCTTCTATACCACCCGTTTGAGCGAAGTTTCTAACTCTTCTACCTTGATCATCCCTATCCTGCATCTCATCATCCGATAACATCGTATCGTCCTCTCTAAGCTGTTGAGGTCGTTTCTCAGGTGAGATAGGTTCTGCTTTTACTCCTAATGCCATATTCACATCAGATTCAATGGTAGAGGGGGTATCTTTCTTTTTCTTCTTCTTTTCTTTTTCTTTCTTCTCATCTTTGCCTTTAACTTTCTTATCATGATTCGACCTTCTATCTCTATATAAAGAGGTAGGCGCAGATTCAGACATGGTAGATACCAAATCTATATCGATTGGTCTACCCATCGATCCACCTTCCTGGTCAGAATGATCAGAATAAACTTCGATATCTTGCTCGTCAAACCGGGATGTCATGGTCGATGCGCTGGCAGTGAATTTACGAGATGATGAAGCTATAAACGAGACAATTGAAAAGGTCAGTACTGACTCATTATCGGTCTAAAATAAGTTTTTTATGATCACTTACCACTGGGAACAGGTCTTGGACCACCAAAGACACCCGCCGCGATGGATGTTGAAGGTACGTTCCCTCGTCCTCTTCCCCTACCTGGTCCTCCTCGTCCTCTCGGTGAGCCGCGCATACCCCCACGGGGAGCAGATGACGAAGCGGGTATGTTCGATATGTCCTATATACAGTAAAGGCATATCGTAAGCTGAACTAGCATCGGAGTCTGTCGGAACAGGCGAGAGCTCACAGGTTTGACATCTAATTCTCTACAATACCACTCATTACCGTCAGCATGATGATCGATCAAAGCAATGAAAATCAAATCAACAAGTCACATCCCACTCACTGTTTAACCCTTCTTATGGGTACTTTCGGCTTGAACTTCAGCCTCTGCACACCACCTGAAGGCGGCACACTACCACCCTGGGAAGGAGCGGGTGTGGATCTAGCTGATATGGACCCAGATCCAGATGTGGATGAAGAGACGGTAGACATGGGTATGGAAGCTAGGTTGGGAGGAACAGTCGTCGTCGTTGAAGTTGAAGTTGATGCCTGAGGTTGGTTCTGATTTTGGCTTTGAGCGGCCGCTATGAGAGAGGGTTTACCTCTATTCGGAGCTGACATCTTGCTCGTCTGTCTCTACAATTGTGTGCTCCCAGTAGAATCAATGTCAAGGTGGATGTGAGGCTGGATGAATGGCGAGTGAAGTAGTGCCAGTTAGTTGACTTTTGTTGTTCACAGGTCTACTCATACCAAAATCTCATATCACGTGTTAATCCTTGGTGAGTTGATTAGCAATTTTCGTAATCTCATATTGGACTTCTCTGTAATGGTGATTATCAATTTTTCCTAATGACCCGCTGAGTAGTGGAGGTCGACTCCTGCATAGCCGAGCTGATGACGGTGCTACGTGAAGATACGTGAAATATCTTGCCACCATTCGAACATCTAATGCATATCGTACAGACGTCTATAACAAGACCAGCATCAACAGAACAACCAGCTCGTCATCGATTCTTCGAAGACTGTCCATCAGACGACACAAAGCAGCACTCACACCACGAGATCAGTAACACACAATGCCTACCGAACTACCATACGCAGCTGAAGCCGAGACTTCCTTGGGCTACGAGGAACTACAAGTGAGCTAGACACATGTTCATCCTAAGGATCAGAGTACAAGCTTACTTCAGGTTGTCATATATAGGTATTGAAGACGCAGTATTACAAGGAGATCGAACAGGGTCATGTGACTACTCAGAGTAAATTCAATTATGGTGAGTAGGTGTCGTTCTCATTCAAGCAAATATCTACGTTGCTTTTCCTCCTGTTCGAGCAGGTTGGTAGCCAGGGTCTATCTTACGATATCATGAGCTCACAACACCCCGCTCATTCTTCCCCATCGTCGCGTAATCGTATCGTCCATTACTGATCTTGTCACTGTACGTTTAATCAGGCTGGGGTCTAGTCAAATCGGGTAGTGCAGAGTACCAAACGGAAGGCGTGAAATTACTACAAGGTATGTCAATCTTTCCAGTTCCATTACTGCCGGACCAACATCTTCATCTAGGTGATGGTCAGCTGTCGATTATTTGCCAAAGTTGTACAACTAACCTACTTATGTGATTTAGAGATATATTCCGCTTCACCCGCTCACCGAAGGGAATGCACGTATTACATCGCTGTAGGCTATTACAAATTGAAGAATTATGCATATGCCAAGAGGTTCAATGGTGAGTATCTATGTGATATTCGCGTTCATCGTCGCCCCTATCACTTTATCTATCATGGCCCCCTTAGATCACTCATTTGCAGTATAGCGAACGGTCGTCTTACTGATAACTGTAATCTCTTAGACCTCCTACTATCCGTCGAACCAGAGAACATGCAAGCTCAATCCTTACGAACATTGATCGACCAGGCAGTTCAGAGAGATGGATATATAGGTGAGTTGCGCTATGGGCGTCTATTTGAGACGCCGAACCTTTATCTTCAGTATAAAGAGGACACATATTCTCCACCTCCAGATAGAGATACTGTAAGATGACGCAAACTGACGTTCCATGCCACATCTAGGAATGGGTCTCATAGCGGGTGCAGCAGCAGTGACAGGGTTGATAGTAGCAGGCTTGGTGAAACGTTCAAGGAGATAACGATAACGGTGATAAGCGGTGACGATGTTCTTCTTCTCTATTTCGCCCACGGAATCTGCCATATCATCATATAGTGAACTCGATGGTGTATGTCCTTCCTGTATGTATACACGTATGCCACTATATTTCTATCCAACTAGTATGTATACTTTACGCATGTCTGTCTGTCTACTGGAGAACAGACTGACTCCATTATACTCGTAATTGGTCAAATGCCGAAGGTGCCGCCCTGGTTACGTAACTGCACCATGGGCGTCAAAATTATTTTATCTGATTCTGATTCCACCTGCACTTTAGAACCGGCCGAACAAATCCTAACCACATGCACCAAACCATCACCACCCAGAAGAAAAAGTCATCGGAGACACAACAGGTGATAGCATTGCCATCGTCAAGGTAAGACCGCTCATCATCTCAAGGAATCACCTCAGCTTCAGCAAGTCTACGGCCTACACTCAGGACCAAGACGAATTGTCGTACTGCTCTCGATCGCTCGCTTCGAACCAAAAGGGTAGAGATCGGTTAACAGTGAGTGTCGTCTTTCTTGCTGTTGACTCGAATTCTTGGCCGCCATGCCAGTAAGAATCATGGATGGCAAGAGCCATCGTATGCGAATGTTCACAAGAGTATATCTCAATGGTGGATGTCGTTGTACCAGGTCACTGAACGCTGAATCTTCGATGACGCTTTGGCTTGAGACTTCCAATTTTTCCCCACTTAATATTTGGGCAGCCAAGATCCTTCATCATCGCCTCGGCATACTGACACTTGATATGTGATAATCACTCTAGGTGCATTCGACTTCTGCAATCCACTTTCATAACCAACACCGTCCGAACTGGAACGGTCATCTTCTCTATTGAAAACTTTGTGATTTTTGGCTATTGGATTTCAGACACCTCAACTCGCATTGAAGGTAGATCCACAAATCTACAACTAGGCCCTTCAAATACCTCAACATGTCATCCTCCACACCGTCCTCATCGAGCTCTTCACTTCCCCAGTTCCACGTACACCCTCATTCGGCTCACATACACAACGTTCCACCGATCCAGCCCGCAGGTGAATCGTCAGTAGCGTTGGAAGAAGAGGAAGAGCATGATTATGAGAGTCTGCCTGTGGGTAGTGGATGGGCGGTCAATATGGCTGCGGGAGCTATGGTATGTCCCATCTCACCTCCTACAACCAGTTTCACCTTGACAAGTCATTGTATGGTCTGTGTCCAATGGTCGAGCTAACTTTACTATCCAAAAGGCCGGTATCTCCGAACATGCTGCTATCTTCCCTGTGGATTCGATCAAAGTAAGTACAATCATCGTATCGCCATGCTATGGATGCGTATCTCAATAACAGTGATACTGATCTGCCATTGGCCTGATAGACCCGAATGCAAGTACTCCCAGCCCTCAATCCTATTCTCTCACCCCTCGGTGTTGGACCGTCTTCTGCTACTGCTCCCACGGCTACCTCAGCATCAGCATCAGCATCAACGTCCGCAGCTCGAGCGGCAGCACCACAACTGAATACAATCATGCAGCATGTCCGATCGATATCAACCACCGAGGGTCTTAGATCATTATGGAGAGGTGTAGCTTCAGTCATATTAGGTGCCGGTCCAGCGCACGCAGCTCATTTTGGGATGTACGAGTTCGTCAGGGAGATCAGTGGAGGGAGGGGAGAAGGTTGGGCGGGTGTCGCTGGGACGGCATTGGCAGGAGCGGCTGCAACGATATCG
The DNA here is from genome assembly GCF_036426115.1 of Kwoniella botswanensis. Classification (NCBI taxonomy): domain Eukaryota; kingdom Fungi; phylum Basidiomycota; class Tremellomycetes; order Tremellales; family Cryptococcaceae; genus Kwoniella; species Kwoniella botswanensis. Next base: position 12,667,257 of record NC_088599.1, on the reverse strand, counting down.
AGTGATGCTTTGATGAATCCTTTCGATGGTGAGTTGAGGCAAGCTTTCTCCCTTCTGCTTCTACCGATCATATCAGAGCTCCATCATCGTCCTTTGCATCTTCTACCCGGCCCTCCAGACCTCGTTTTCACATTGTGATCCCAAAGATCTGATACTGATCAAATCATTTATACAGTTATCAAACAACGAATGCAAATCCGAAACTCCCCTCATCGAACCGTCTTATCCTGTGCTCGAACGGTATACGCCCGAGAAGGATTGGCCGCATTCTACGTATCGTACCCTACGACGTTAACGATGAGCGTGCCGTTCACCGCTGTTCAGTTCTCCGCTTACGAAAGTCTGAAGACATTGTTGAATCCCGATGGAAGTTATAGTCCGGTAACGCACTGTACGGCAGGTGGGATTGCTGGTGGATTGGCTGCTGCTGTGACTACGCCGTTGGATGTAGCTAAGGTGAGTTTCAGGTCCCCACAAAGTATTGCAAAATTATACTGTGGGCTGTACTGACTTCACTTCCTTCGCTGTAGACCTTGTTACAAACAAGAGGATCAAACTCTGACCCACGCATACGAGCTGCCAAATCGATGGGCGAAGCATTACGGATCATCAGAGATAGGGATGGATGGAGGGGTCTGAGAAGAGGAATGTTACCTCGAGTGCTGACCGTGGCGCCTAGTACGGCAATAAGTTGGATGAGTTATGAGTTCTTCAGTGAGTCGCCTGTTTCTGATTTCAGCTGCGGTATAAAATGGAAAGGGATCTGCATAAAACAATTCGAAAATATCACGGATATATCCGCTAATCATGCTGTTGTTGTCGCAGAGGTCCTTATAAGGCAAAACGGTCATTTGCCTGAATCTGGTCAAGCGGTATAAACCGATATAACAAATTGACAAGTTGAATTTCCGTAACATCGCGGATAGCCGGGAACAAGGATGAGAGGGAGGACGGAGGATGACTTGACGAAAAAGTGAATGCAATATCGACACCATCGAAATTGTGAATAGTATAGAATCAAACTAAATGCGTGGAAGAAAGGATGTCTAGACGTCCACCACTCAGGATCATCGATGTCCTTATTCACTGAGGAGGAAAATATGTGTATATTTACAATGCTCTTTTGGTATATTGCAGTAATCGAATCATGATCTAATTTCTCTTTTGGCATTGTCATATATGAATTCAACCTTGCATCTTGAAAGACCATCGTGAATGGGAAAGATTGATCTGGCCTTTGTCGGACGGAAAAGGGTCATCGCTTATGAATAACAATCTACTAACGAACTAACGAAAGATCGACATCCTTTGATGGTGAATGTTCGCACGCCATCTGTGTGAAGCCATTCGTCAATCTGGTCTGGAAGAACGAATCGTGATCAACGGACAACAAAGAAGGGCAAGTCCGAATCTTGCCAAAAGATAATCACGAACACCACTAGTCATTCACACACATTAGAAGACACAGTGAGAAGCTTTTTAATTCAAGGCAGAGCATGATTTAGCACAGCAAATCAAAGGAATCATCCGTTTTCTCTTGCTGGATGTCATCGGACTAACTAAAAATGGAAACTCCTTCAATCTCCAATCCATTACACACAACCACAATAGCGTATAGAGATTGTCCATCATATTGATCCTGATTTTGACGTCGACTATGATATCTTTCAGCCTCGATCTGACCTCAAGCTGACGAAATTCTTATCGAGGTTTTTTTCAATCCTCTCATGCTTCTCCAGGGAGTCTTCATGCCGAGAACCTTATTCAATCTTTGCCGCGAAAGCAACATGCTTTTGCCGCCTCGCTTCGGTTGATGATGCATCACCTGCCGTCCATGGGAGTCCAGATCTCGGTAACGCATCGGAATGCATGGGAGTTATAAAGCTAATAATGATAGAACTGTAGCATGAAGTAACAGATCATTCGAAAATGTGTACGTGTACTCGTATGGAATGGAGTAGGTCTTAACGTCAACATGATATATCCAGATCGTCTTAAGCAGATTCACTTGTTCAGCTCGTGGTGTGCCATCTGCTGATCTAGTCTCGTTGATATACTCACATCAACCATGATGGTTTCGCATGACATTCTTCAGACAATCACCATGCGGTGATCGCTAATCTGATCGTCTTGTAATTGTCCTCGTATGGTCAAAGATGGAGCATCGAAGAGTGATCATGCAGTAATATTATCGAGCACCATGTATATATATAACTGACAAGTGGCTTCAACTCCGTACTTGCATCATGAACTATATCCATATGCTGATATCATGAAAGGTAAAAAAGCGAAAAAGTCAATCCCTCTTGAAGGATTCTACCAGCCATACGACCCTCCCGGATATATCGCTCAATCAGAACCGCCACAACATTCTCAATTCGTTCACCTGGGTAGTATTCCTGCTCTCAGCTGTCAAGGTCATCGCTCTTCTCAACATTACGGTGGCTATATGCAGCATTACTATAATCAAGGTTCCCCTGCTGCACCGAATCCCTTCACTCATCCTCAACTTCAAACAAATCAACCTGCTCAAGCTTCCAAACAGCCACACTCTCAACCTTCATTCACCACTTCCCATCCCCATCCTTCTCAATCGCCTTTCGTTCATCCAAATTATTCACTTCATACACAACAATCTCCCTTGTCTACGTCTATTTATACAGCATTCGACCCTTACAATCAGAATTCCGAACACGTGAACTATCCCAATCCACTGTATAACCAGATCGGGATTCGGCAATATTTAGAAGCAGAGGAAACCCATTTCGAATGTGCCGAATGCGATAAGCGAAGGAAGGATGATAAACGCTCAGCATGGTGCGATCAGTGTCGGAAATTCACTAAGACCATCAAAGTTAGTGGACCTTGATTGACAGACAGGACTTTGGGATGAGTTGTAAAATTGATTGTGCCTAAATTCCAACGAGCGTGGGTTTACAGCATGGACTATCGAACATGTAGATAGGGATATGAGCAAAAAGCATAAATTGACAGATCTGGTGGCTTCCTAATTTACCTGTTTGTATGTATTCGTTCAGTTTCAGTATATACCATGATCTTACCACCCTTTAATGTATCCCATATCGTCGTGTCGACGTCATTGATCGTGAAGACCCTCCCCTGAGAACACAGGAAACACACAACAACCCCACTGACCGACACACCAAGGCCGTAAAAACAATGAAGAAACGCTTACGGACAATCTTTTCATTAAGAAGTTTGCCCTGCTGAAGAAGGGTTTCATTCGATCCAAGCTTCTCTCTTGAGCTATGCAGCTGTGTGGAGCTCTGTAGAATCTGGGTTGTTTGCTATTTAGACTACTGTATGTTGATAGAAGTTCTTTCCCGACTTCACCGACGTGGGGGGAGACGTTGAACATTACTTCTCAAATCTCGTCATCGATGTATTCTATCCACAAACCTTTTGCTTCTGAGAGGATGTGGGAGGTCATGAAGCGTTGCCCTTCCCGAGTACGGTCTTGTATATATATAAAGCATGCCATGTTGACAACCTGACGATTTGTTACAAACTGATCTATAGCAATCGCTAAAAAGTCAACCTAAATCGATTTCATAACGGCTCTTACTTGAGACATAATCTCAGGTAGGTTACAGCTTGGCGCTGTGTATCACTGAAACCTCTCTATATCGGCACAGCCATGAACCCAAACAACCCTTGGGCCAATGTCGGTGGATATCAATATGGATACGCCTATCCTCCCACACCACCAATGAGTCCTCCATCTCGACCTCCCGCTCAAGCGCAAAATCCATATGCAGGTCAAGCGCAAAACCCCACTCCACAACAAAATGCTAATCCTAATTTATTCGGAGCAGGTAACATTCCGAGTGTTCTGATGCCTAATCCCAGTACCGGAGGATTCTCATCATTGAATCAACCGAATCTCAGTCCAGAGAATGGTTGGACCTCGATATCACCTTATCAAAGACATTCATGGATAACCGTCACTGATCTCCCTGCCAATATGGGTCCATCAGCTGCCTCTTTAACCTCATACCAAGCTCCCCCCTCACAAGTCGCCAGCTCGAGTTTTTCTAACAAGGCTACCAGGCACTGGGAATGCGAGTTCTGCGATACTAGGAGGAATGAGGATGATGGTCTGTTGTGGTGTCATAAGTGTAGGACCTATACCAAGACTTTATGGTGCGAAGGACCATAGAAGAGACCTTCCCCTCCTTGTGTGGAGAGCCCGAGGATTCATTTTATTAGAATTAGTATCGTTGATCTACCGCGTTCGATTAAATATCCAAGTAGCTAGGTGTACGAATTATGATCTGATTGTCTATGTGCGTTTCTTGTAATCTCAATTTGCCGCTCGTCTAGTATCATGAGCCAAATGCAGTTGTTTTCTCTGATTTGAAAACCCGAAGAACTTCACATGCATGCATGAGCTTGGAGTTAGTCTGAATCTTTATTGAGATTATGGCTTGTGTACATCCCTAGTGTTCTTGTTATCACATCAAAAGCAATCATCGGGATGAGCTACCAAAGTGAAAAACCTCCGAAGACAGGAAAACACGCCTCTAAGGCGTTCTATCATACTTCGAATTTATGATGCATCGCATCATCGCAAATCTACACTCCCTTGCATACAAACTCCTTTTCTATCCAGAATCCAATTCAAATCTTCTACATCCATGTTATTATTGAAAACAACGTCAGAATGGTGAGTTCGCATGGATACGTCGCTAAACAGGAGGCCAAGCTCACTTTGTGGCGTCTTGATCAAGTCAAAGCAACCACCCGATACTACTGACTATACCTTTTACCGAACTGGTCGACCATTACCCGATACCACCATTGACCCGGACGAATGGCGAGTAAGACAATTCCTCAACACCTCACCTTATCATACACTCAACAGCTACCCTAGCCCTTTACCACCTTATTGGCACCCTAATCCATTTTCACCCAATACATTCCCTCAATATGGTCTCTATCCTCCTCAATCGATGTTCGGTATTTACAGTAGTCCATTCTCAGGGCTTACATCCCTACAATCCCGTCCACCACCTGCTCCTTCTGTGGGTATATCACCTGCAACGAAGAAACCATTTTTATTTCCAAGCTTGGAACAATACCGAATGTACTTCAAAAATCCAGCGTTGTTCGAGCAAACCACAAATGGATGGATTACAGATCCAACAGCTATCTCCCAGCCTATCCATAAACCGTTCGGGGAATCGTCGGATCTAAGTTGGACATCACCAAGAACAGGAAAAACATACCAGCTTCCCTCTTTGGTTAGTAGGTATCCAGAACCGCATTATTATGTTTGTGTGGTGTGTGAGAATAAGAAAATGAAATTTGATGGGTTCACTTGGTGTAGGGAATGTAAAGATAATACGAAGAGTATGGTTGTTTATGGGAAATAGTGTGTGTAGGAGAAGGTTTATGCATTTCAAATGACGAAGACTGTGAAAGCTTAAGAATGACTTATTGAGAATATCCCTTGGTATCATATCTATCATTCGTGCTAATCAGCTTTACAACCTATCGTTGTATGATGGTAGTGTATAGAAATAACTCTTTGTACATCCCATGCCTTTCAGGGCTGGACTCCTGAGACGGACAGATTCAGGTCTCTCATGTTGTAAGAACATCCCGTAGCTTATGGTCTGTATATGGAGGATTCATATATCGATACTTTCTCTGTATTCAGCTACAGTACAACTATTCGCATCATAATCTTCCAGAAACCGAGACGCATAAATTTCTGAGAACAGACAGACGGAGGATTGGTACTCTCCATGTCAGAAAAAAAAAGAATGCAAACAAACCCAAACCACTTTGCAGCGTGCTTGATTCTGAAAGGAGAATACCATTTCGGGTAAGCTGAAGAATCAAAGAAGGCACTTCTATGTTTCGTTTGATATTTTGGGCTTGTATCTGTATGACTGTCGAGAAGCGACGAATCAAAGAAGTTCATCAAGTACTCTTCTTCACCCTCGAAATGGTTTTCATCAGACTTTCCTACTGCGTTGCAGAAACACAGCGAACTTCTTACGAATTGCATCCCTGATTGGTATTATCATGACTTAGTTCACAGTGAGCTCAAACAAGACAAAACTCTCTTATCTTTCGTCAGTAGGCCCTAACATTCTCTTATGCGATTATGCCGGTTGTAGGATGAAATATGACTTGTGATATACATATCTTGGTTCGATCCCATCTATAGAGTTGCACGACAAAACAGCTGAGCATCCTAAGGTTTAGGGTTATGTACCCTCAACGCGTCATGGGCATCGATATCACCGTCGCACTCCCAAGGGTAAGCGAGCCATATATCCGGGGTATCGACAGCTGAGAAGTAAGCTACGTCGGAGGGGAGTTCGGCAGCTTTGGGTTTAAGTCTAGGTATCCCAATCAACATTAGCTTACCCACGTTCAGGCAAAACCCAACGATGGCAATAAGGGAGATGATGATTTGCGGGAAAACAGATTTCAGAGGGACGACTGAAAGATATAGCTTTCACTGACTTGTTGTGAACCACAAAGATACCTAATTTAGTCTCTTTCCTCAACCTCTCTCGTTCCTGCTCATCCTCCACGGCTGCTAACTGCTTGTTGATATCTATTTGCAATTCCCTGATGGTATACGTAAGGGTGGTTCGAGTATCATCCACCTCGTCAACTACCAAGATGTGTCGTCCGAGTAGTCCGCCGTGAGTGAAGTTTGAACCGAGCTATGGATATTCAGAAATTAGGCAAAAGTACCAACCAGCAGAATCGATGCACGAACATCTGAAGACGAGAGGGAGTAAGAGCACTTACCGTCGAGAAATCAAGCCATTGAGTTCTAACTACTTCAGTACCGACTTTCTCTTCGACCTGGATACGTACGCAGCAGGCATATCAGCGATCATATTCGGTCACAAGGTCATACGCGTTGCAAATACTTGCAACAGAAGTTTGAGAAGTGAGATAGTAAATGATGAAGACAGACAAAATACTCACACCGCCCATATCCTCGTATAAGACCAAACCAACAGCCTGAATAGGGATATTCTTCTTTTTACCATCTTGATCTGCCTTCAATTGGGTTCTCAGTATTCGTGCTGGGATGAATCCTCCTCCTCCAATGGCGATAAATAGGGTAGGAGCTATTCCACAAATGTAGAGATAAGGAATATACAGTACATGGTGAGAATGGGAAGGAAGATGTATGCATGTTAGCAATGCTCCAGATCAAGATGCGCAGATCTCTCACCGAATTCCTCTTTGATCTTAGTCGCAGCTTTCTGAATAGCGGTGTGAATATCATTATAACTCAATCTGAGCCTATAAAAACGCAAGGAATACACACAACCTTATCAGCTAAATGCTCTTGACATCCCCGCTGAAAACGGATATAAGACGTTGACCTACATTTCCACATCTGTGAGTTGGTGAGACATCTTGGATAGCTGTGTCCGGGAGAGGCAAGAGGAAATATGAGAAGAGACGGGGTATGTTATATGATGATGGGTATCAAGAAGCATAAGAAGCAAGAATAGATGTGGAAAATCTTTCACTTCGCTTCTTGGTTTCCCACATCCCATCTCTCTCCTTCTCACCATGAGGTGCGCATCGGCAATGTGGGGCACCACGCACCAGCTATGCGAGATTTGATTCCGCTGTGAATCTCACTCTCATCTGGAAAAAGTCATCGATTGACATGATACATATGACTAGCAACACCATCAGCAACAGCTCGCTAGCCAGTGATTTCCCAAGGACGAAGCAGCAAGTGACCTCAAACCTATAGCAAAACTCCTGTATCATACTGCCCCGTGCTCAATATGTCTTCCACGCCCGTTACCCACCTTTATCGATCACTCCTTCGTGAGATACGTCTGGCTGTGAGTGATATGTCAAACACGACTCATAGTCTTGTAGAGCTTACGAGAGCTACATAACGGAACGTAGTCTAAACAGTCCCGTGCGACCAGGAATCCTACGATGTCGCAGCATGTCAGGACAATAGTAGATACCACTTCGGATCAACAGGCATTGCAGAGGACGTTGTTGGAGACTAGGGATTTCTTGAGGTCATCCAGGATACATGCTGTGAGTACCAAGTATCCTTCTGGCTTTATTTTCTCATAGCTCCCTCATGGAAAGGAACCAGATTCTCATCCACTCTTAATGACTCAACAGGAACTGTTAAAACGTTATAACCCAATCCACGGAATGTCAGAAGAAGCCAGGATAAAAGCTACAGCTAGGAGAGTAGGGTTAGATACACCGCTGGAGTTCAAGGGCGATAAGGAGTAGACTCGGACAGGTAAGTCTACAATCACGTCGTTCTGACATTCTGGGTATGCGCTGATCTCAACATAGATCGATCACTAGTCATGTTAGGAATGCATAGCTGGTGTACCAATGTGTGATGGAGTCCTTGCTGATCTTATCAAGAACCTTGCCATCGACATTGACATTGTATGATCGACGACGACTGATCACCATGCGTGAATTTAGGAATTTTGCTGAGACATACTGATTTATCCTTCTAATCTTCTGATAACGCAATGCATGCGAATACGGCGTCATTGGCAAGAAAGGTCGAATGTCGAATGTCAAATGATATCCTCTCATTACATGTATGACCTCGGTCTTCTTTCGAACCGTTTGACGCACATCCTTTGAGATGTCTCCATTGACAGTCAGTAGGGCTATGTCTGGCCATCATACGCGGGCGACATGGTAAGTGAGAAGGGTACATATATTATTCATGAGGGTTGTCGACAATTTGCCCTTTCCCTATACTCTATACCAAGATCATACAACAGTAAAAATCATACAGGTCACCATTACTGATTCACAATTCGACAGAATATCGCAATATGAGCTCTCCGATTGAACCCCAAAACATAAATGCCCCTACTTCAAGCAATCAAGGGATTTCCGAAATTGCCACTCCCACTTCGATGTCGGGTACGGACAACAATGTCAACTATCGACACCTCATGCACGAAGCATTGTATGGGTGTTATCGTCCCTCGCAGAGAGAAGCGACTGCTATGATGGATGAGCTGGTAGGTACCTCATCCCCCGAAGTCAATGATGGTCTGGAAGATATCAGGAAGGAGTGGCGCGAGATCTCGCATAATTCTCAAGATGCGCCAAACGAATCAATCAAGTTGGACGCGAGACGAAGGAAGTGGATGGAAATATATGAGAGAACACATGATCTCACTGATGATGAAAAAACCCTCTTAAGGGCGATTCACGAATGTTCTAAACCCGACAGGTTATCGTATAAGAGCAGATTTATGGAAGGGATGAAGTTGAATCCTACGACGGAAAAGACAGACGAACGTACAAAGGCTGTGAGATCAGCTTTCATTACCATCCAGGAGGATGTGGGTGGAGCCAAGGTGAAAAATAGGGAGAGAAGAAAGAGATGGTGGGATGTGGTAGGGTCAAAAGATGAACGAAGGACTGATCATGGGCATCAACTCGAAAGACTTCACAGTCAGAATACCAGTCATATCGAGAAAAGAGCCAACGATTCCTCCAAATCAATCTTGGCTGAAAATATCAAGCGCTACAAGAGTGGGCTTTGTGTTCTTACTCGAACAAAAAGTGGGCCAGATGAAGATGATTCTATTTATTCCGAGACCATGATCCTACCTGGTCAGAGCGAAGATGAGAGTGATAAATCCGAATATCGCAAATCTATAGAAGAGAGAATTCAAAATGCCATTTATATCAATACCAGGCCGGATGGTGAGAAAGCTGTCCAAGAGGTAGATGAAATCCTCTCCAATGGTCAAAATGAGAGTTCAGAGAACATTGATGATTTACGAACTCTCTGGGGTAAAGTATCCGGGTATGGTACGGAAAAGCGATACGACGCAAGAGAAAGACAAAACAGATGGCAGGAGTATATGCGCGAAGTCGACAGTGCTTTGACCAGTGAGGCCGAACAACACACAAGCACGATAGCTGAGGGAACAAACTCATCCGCATCCGAAGCTGAAGTCACCAACAGTACAGATGAAGAGGATACGAAAGCCACGAAGGTGATCGCAGCTCGAGTGTAGAGTACACCACATACACTAGTAGTGAGATGTGTCACCCAAGCGAGAGCTGGACACAACACAACGAAGTTACCTTCGCAATCAGTTATCACAATTGCTGTCTTGTATAAAGAACTGGAGAAAGCGGAGAAAAAAGCCAAAAAGAACAAAACATCACAAGAACATTGGACAAAACGGAGACTTTGAACTGTGTCAGAGGTTGAGATGGGCTGTTGAGGAAGAGGCGAGCGACCGTTAAGTCAAGGCTGTATGTCGAGGAAGCAAGTGGGGAGGCATTATGGATTGTCGATCTGGATACTGTAGATGATGCTCTACCTGATTTGTTGATAAATTACCACTCGTAGATCTGTCTCTCATGTAAATATCCTGCGAACTCTCTGCTGGTGGAGAGATTACAGTCAGCAAGAGCTCTCTGTTACAGCACTGCCAGAGTCATGATGTCACCATATCTCATGATTTGTGGAGTCCCGCATAAATACATGTCCTACTTGTACACTTCACTTGCTCATCAACAACGACTATGAATAACACTGAAATCTTCATAAATCTATCGACCTGTCTATGGTCTATGGGCGGTTGACGTCGCACTGTAAAACACATGCGTTAGTATGATAGGTCGCATGCTGCCTTGCTCGAGGCCGCTCGGTGGCCGAGCCCTTTCTTCGAGAAGGGAAGCGGTACACCTCCCATACGTCAAACCTGCCCACTTAACGATCATCCCTTCGACCACTTTTCGTCACAGCTCCCACTCTACGTCCGCAGCTCAGGCAGTTGAAGATACAGCCGAAGTCACACCGGAGACTCCTTCAAAATCAGCAGTACTACATCAGCTAAAGAGGGTCACCGAGCTCCAAAGTAGAGTATCAAGGGAGAATTCAAACGTCGGTAAACAGATGATTATAGCTCAGTACCCGGACTTACGAGAGTTGTTGGAATAGTAAGTGAAACTTGACTGTTCTGTCCGATCTACATTACTGTACTAGACTTTCGAAGATATACGTAAATTGACAGCTGAATGACTTGTATAGTATATACGACCCCAATCTGCGCACCAACCTTACCTTCGGTTCTCTCCTTAGATACCTTGACTCCTCATCTAGAAAGACCACACCGGGTGGACCTTCTTTACCAAATGTGATTGAACTGTTTGAGAGATTATCGAAGAAACAGATAACAGGCAATGAGGCCAAAGATGTAGTTCATGGTTTTCTGGCGGCCAACGATGTACTCGATGATCATAGGCTTCTGTTCACATTTGGAAGACTATTGGATAGAAATCTGGCAGCTGGATTCGGAGCGAACACGTTAAAACAAGTCATATGGCCCAATGGTCCTCAAACCACCAAGCCATCCGTATCTGCTGAAGGATCTCTATCGAAAGGAAAAGCAATCTTAACACCATCTTCATCCCCCAGCCCACTCTCCTACAATACCGATAAAACACCCATCCATCCCCAATCAGCAACTCTAGATAAGTTCGAAGTAGCTCTCGGCAAATCCCTCGAACCACCTTTCGAACCCTTATTCAAAGATGGCTCACAATGGTATGCCTCAAGAAAATTAGACGGTGTTAGATGTATAACATTCTTGGATTTCTTGGTTCCATCGTCTTCAAACCCAGAATCTGCGTCTGGTACACAACCATTGAAATTAGTGTCTGCTCACTTTGTTTCGCGTACTGGTAAAGAGTTCACTTCATTGATCAAATTGGAAGAACAATTACAGCATTTATCGAAATTACCCGAATTGAAAAGCTGGCTAGATGTTGATCCACTGATCGTGGAAACTCGGCCTCAAGGAGTGATCAAACGATTAGTACTAGATGGAGAAGTATGTGTGATGCGACCCAAGACGCCTGAAGAGTCACATGCAGCACAAGCAAGAGATGATGGTAGTCTAGCCGATACAATGTGGATCGCCAATGACAATTACACCGAGGATTTTCAATCTACCGTCTCACTCATGAGGAGATCCGGGGAGACCATCCAGCATTTAAGCTATTTCATATTCGACGTTTTGTCATACTCTGAGCTAAACGCTAAAAAGAGTTTACCAGCCCAAGAAGGGTTAGGTAAGAAGTTCGGTAAGAGAATAGAAAATATTAGGAATTTGGGGAAATGGTTGAATGAACATTTGGATGAGCTGGGTGTGAAGGAGAAGATGGTGAAAGATTTGAAACAGATCAAAGTTGGTGATGCCAAGGAGGTGGAGGAAATGGTTGAAAGAGCTGCGAGAGAGGGGTGGGAAGGGATCATTTTAAGGAAAAATGAAGAGTACAAAGGCAAGAGATCGTGAGTTGTTCACTATCCTCTTCTCAGCAATCCATACAATCCATCCACACAATGATATCCATATATAATGTAAAGTCCTAAATAGCTGATATTCTCTTTTCCTGTTTTGTGTAGTCCCGACATTCGCAAATTCAAAAAATGGTTGGATTCCGAATACACTGTCCGTTCACTTGACACCTCATCCATGCGATTATCGGTCGACGGGGTATTCGGCGAGTACGAGGCATTGGCGAATGTGTGGATCGAGCATGATGGTCATCCCGTATCAGTCGGCTCGGGTTTCACGGCTGAACAGCGTATACGGTATGCCAAGCATCCTGAGCAGATTGTTGGGAAGATGATTACGGTAGAGTACTTTGGTGAATCAGAGTCAATGGAGAGAGATAAGAAGGGGAAGGGTCAGAAGAGTTTGAGGTTTCCTAGGGTCAAGGTAATCTGGGAAGAGGGTAAGAGGGGGATATAACGGCGAGCATGGTTGGGCAATTTTTGGTAACATGTAGATGAGATCGGCTGTATATTCAGGATATACCCTGCATGATATGTATCATTCACCACTCTCAGACTGCATATTCAAGTATTTCAAGTATAAAGCGTCAGTGACTGCAGGATTGCCTGAGACATAAAATATTGATACATGTGGCTATAAGCAATCGTGTATATATGTTACTTGTGGCATGGTCTCTTCCTGTAGGGTAAAAATTACTGGTATGCAACTTATCTGGTTATGTACTCTTTATGCCACCTCTTCCTCTTCTCTCTTTCCATAGCCAATTCTGATATCCTTCTTGGACCATCCCATTGATCTACTCGTGCTGTTCCCTCATCGCCCCTGCTCGCCCTTTGTCTCACCTCGCTCCACCACCTTATTCACCTAATGACCCGTCGGACTTCCAGTTGGAGGTTTGATCTTCAACCCTTCTCCACCCAAACTACCCAGTTTGATGATCCCATTATCACTCTTTGGCTTTTCTGCCCTCTTCAATTGACCATGTTTTGGTCCCGGTCCATCGCTTGGTGATTGTGACAAGACGCCCGTTTCAGCAATGGTGGGGTGAGAGGAAGGCTCGATGGGGATCCCACTATCCAGATAAGCAGAGTCGAGTGTCGAGCTAGTTTCGTTCGTAGGTGATCTCAGAGTGGTGTTGGATTCAGTATGAGATGAAGAACCGTTTCCATTACTGGTGGTATGGTGTAAAGGAGGAGAGGGAAGTGGAGCAGGTTGATTGTTTAATTTGGATGGATCGATAGGTGGTGACGTGGTGGCATTTCGGGCTTCTTCAAGAGTAGCCAAGGAGTCTGGTCCGACGTTCTCGTTGGTTAACGGTATGGCCGTTGCAGAGGAGGAAGAAGCGGTAGGAATAGGCTGAGAGGGCACCGTTGAGTTGGTCGTCATAGTGGTTGATGGTTTGTTATCTGCTTCAGGTATGTGGTATTTCGCTGATATTGGTGGTTTAATGAGACACACAGTGATAGAAAGTAGCTGGAGTGCGTATCTATTGTCTATGGATGAAAGAACGGATGAGGGGAAGATGAGCAAAGGAAGTGTTGTTCACGTTAACTTTAATCCTCCACTCTTTCCACTCTCACTTGTCAATATGCAAATGACATCCTCTCGCAGCGATCCTTGCGTCATTGTCATTGAGGAACCACATGGAGTTGGGTAATCGTATATGAGCCCCCCACTTAGACAACGCTTATCCAGCAAGTCGATACCATGTCGTTCTTGAGATGGGGTATACATGGTCATGGACGGATACAAGCGACCTAATTGTGACATGACTTAAGCGGTTCCGAACAGCGCATAGGATTATTTCTACAATCGTGTCAGGATGTAAAGGCTTATAGGATCAAGGGAAGGACTTACAAGGAGATGGATGCAAGAGACAAATATCCTTTTTCTGTAGGCCTCAATCTGCCCATTTTATTTATCCCTTCAGCCATCAACTGGAATACCTCCTCAAACCCGAAATACTACTCTTCCATCGGAGTAGATCAGACCATTGCACAAGAGCAGCCTATTCGCATGTACACACGGCCGTAAGCTTTCTAAGCTTTCTACGCCACCCAATCTACGAAAAACCCTTTTCATCTTGAATGAAGCCGGCGGCAATCCACGTACCTCAAGCATTGAGTACTGTATTTTAGTAAAAGGGAATGGAATTGTTGGAAATTTTATCGGAGAGGGTTCAGGGAAAATTTTCTATTCCGCATTGACGTCAGACCAACATTATTGTTTTAGAGGCTTTTTTATGTTTTTGTGTTTACACTTTCGCTCTTCTCGGTTCTGTTCTATTTTTTGGCACCTCATGGGTCCCAGCAAGGGAAGACGTCAGACCTGATTAAACATGACATTCGTAATTTGGAAAACGGCCTACGGGCCCATGGAGCGATGCTGGACTAACGGGGGACCCAATGAAACTGATATTTTTAACGATCGTGAAAAAGATAGGTATCCTGCCGATATATACGTATTTGGATAGGTGTTTTTTCTTTTCCATTTGTTTTCTTTTCGTGTTTATATAATCTATCATTCCATCGTCATCCATATCCAATCGAATATTTGGGAGATGTCAGTGCGAATCGATAACGAACCGAATATGGCAACTGGTTCTGGTAGATCTTCTTCCGAGGAGACTGCCGTACCTGCTCCACCTAAACCAGCTCATCGTCATTCCAAATTCAGTTTCCATCATCAGCCACATGAGAAAGTCGATGACGGTTATGCACAACGATCGCAGGATCCCAATGGGTATATCCCACCTAAGGGAAATGGAGCGGCTGTAGCTCATGTGGAGGGATACAAGCGTCAGGAGTTGCATCGAAGAAATACCAAAGAGGGTAGAATCGTCTTACAAGAGGAAGATGCGCCCGAAGCATTAGGCTACGCATGGTCAACAAGAAAGAAATGGTTGACACTTTCGGTCATTTTCATCGTTCAATGTTCGATGAATTTCAATGCCTCGATTTACGCCAACGGTGTGGATTTCCTTCAGGAGAAATTCGGCGTCTCAGCACAAGGAGCAAGAGTGGGTCAATGTTTGTTCTTGATCTGTTATGCCTTTGGATGTGAGCTCTGGGCTCCGTGGTCTGAGGAACTGGGAAGATGGTGGATCTTACAATCGAGTTTGTTCTTGGTAAACAGTGAGTAGTAGCTTATCTTCTAAGTCCAGCAAAACTTTCCATAAGTTTCACCTAATCAGCACACGCAAGCTGATCAATCGCTTCTATTCCTAGTTTGGCAAATTCTTGCAGCACTTGCACCAAACTTTGGTACCGTCATCGCTGCTAGAGTACTTGGTGGTTTCTCATCTGCTGGTGGTTCAGTAACATTAGGAATGGGTAAGTTAGGAACCATCACAAATGTTCTACCGATGAAAGTTCTACTAATTCACATGTTGCAACAGTCGCCGATCTATACGATCCAAACGAACAACAATGGGCCGTTGCATTTATCGTTTTCTCGTCGGTCGGTGGATCAGTCATTGGTCCAATTGTCGGTCCCTTCGTCCAAGCAAACTTGAATTGGGAATGGATCTGCTGGACTCAATTGATCTTTGGTGGATTCGTTCAGATCTTACATTTCTTCCTTGTACCTGAGACTCGTTCGACCGTCCTGTTGGATCGACACGCAAGGAAGCTTCGAGCTGAAGGTAGGACCAACGTATTCGGTCCTAACGAAGTCAGAACATTCAGAGAAAGGTTCACCGTGAAAGAAGTCTTGCACACTTGGATTAGACCATTCGAGATGTTCGTCAGGGAGCCTATCGTACTCTGCTGTTCACTCTTGTCCGGTTTCTCCGATGCTTTGATTTTCACTTTCTTGGAAGCCTTCGGTCCTGTGTGAGTACAACACATCTATCAATTGATCGACAAACACACATTGAATTTCCAGCTAATGTGATCGTGCGTTGTACAGATTCAAACAATGGGATTTCACCACTGAACAGATGGCTCTCACCTTTGTACCCATCGCCATCGGTTATTTCATTGCATACGCGCTCTACATTCCCCCTCTCATGTCTCAGCGAAAGGCACTCAGAAAGGATCCTCAAGGTACTCCTCCTGAGATCCGATTGAAACCTCTTTTATGGCGTAAGTGTATCATCGTATCTACGCAGAGAACCACATCAATCTGACAATCATATATTTCTCACAGTTGCCCCACTCGAATCGCTCGGTCTATTCGGTTTCGCTTGGACCTCACTGGGCCCCCCTCACACACACTGGATCGCACCTATGATCTTCTCCGCCATGGTCGGTATCGCCAACTTTGCAATCTATATGTCCACCATCGACTATATGATCGCGGCTTATGGTCCTTACTCAGCCTCAGCAACAGGTGGTAATGGATTCGCGCGAGATTTCTTAGCTGGTATCGCAGCGATGTACTCCACACCGTTCTATTCAAACGTTGGCGGCGAATCTTATCGACTGCATTTGGAATGGCCCTCTACGATCTTGGCAATCATTGCTGGATTCGTGACTATTCCGATCTTCATCTTTTACTACAAAGGAGCCTACTTCCGAGAAAGATCTAAATTCGCTATGACTTTGGCAGGTGAGAGACAAGAGAGGAACGTGCATAGATTGGAGAAGAGTGATAACATGCCCGGAGGTGGAACTACCGTATAGATGGGATATTACATAGGAAGAAGGAGAAGCGGTGCAGATAACTATAGCAGACTAATGTTTTATGATGTAGAAAGTAAGGTAGAGTGATAGAGGTATGTAACATACATTTATCATAGAGCTTCAGTTTGACTACCTCGATTCCCCATGCAATGCATCACCTTTTTCACTGATTGACCTAGTGGCCCAAAATTCAATTCTGGTTATCTAACAGGTCAACGATCCTTGTTGCTCAGCTCGATCATTGTTTGAGTGGAATTGTTGCCTGGGTTTGCGATTCATCTCCTCTTCGCTTCTCGAATACAGGTACGATCTCGACTGATGATCTAATTCCGGATACAGCTACTGTACTGCGGGGTTGCTGTCCGAGACTGCCACTATGAAGTTAAAGGATCACCTCGGTGATGTTTGTCGGAACTTAGTGATCTTACGCTCATCTTTTGACCTTTGCTGACTTTCTTTCGAAGCCGGGTCAAGCGCTCCGAATTTGTTGCCTGTCCTTTGATCAGGACTACTCTTTCTTTACGACTCCGCTCATGACTGTGACTCGATGATTGGAGATGATGGATCTCGCAACAGCAGTAATGATATATATACTCGACAGATCGACACACGGTTCCGATAATTCCAGTCAACACAGTACTTTGCTGTGGATACGGAACCAACCCTCATGCCAGTGACCAAGGACAGGGTGGTCAATAGACCTATCAACGGAAGTTCACCGCTCTGTACTAGTTTTCAGACAGTCCAGTGAATGGCCGTATCTCCGTTCCAATGGCATATGCTCGATTTTGACGCTTTGTCCATGATCACTATTCTAGATGAAATGCAAGGCATATTACCATGATACCGTTCAGTACGATACCTGGTTCTTTCCACGAACATGTACCACCTGGTTGTCTTTACAACTTCTAGCCTCTGACTCTCACAAATGGAGAATGGTTGTAACAACTGTTCTCGTGTCATAGACAACATCGAATCACAGATACAAGTCCGCTTTGAATATCTTCTGTCCTTTGCCCGAGTCCCTATCGCCGAAGAACCCATGACTCCTCTGGTTGTATCCTGCCGAAAGATCACTCTACTGCTCAGCCTCGCTACCCTCTGGCCCAGGCCACAGATGTATGCGGTGTTGACGAAATCTCTGCCAACGTTTCCATCATAATGGTCCTCGTAGACCGTGCCTTGCACCGATATGATCAACCAAACACTGGTACTCAAGCTCGGGTGTCATCTCTTATCGTGCCATCGAACATGCCGGTGGGCTATAAGGAAACACGACAGATGATAAGGTGAACAATTACTTCGGGATAAGTTTGACCTCCTATATACGATATCCGATGACATGAATACATTTATCTACCTAGTACAACCTGCACATCATATGACGCATGATTCTACAACTTCGCTTTCCTATTTCCCTTTCCATCCCCTTCCAACCATTGATCTACCAACCCACTTACTTCCTTGGCTATCCCCAGACTAGATTGATATCCCGCCCCTCCAATTCCATACGCATGTACGACTCCTACTTTCCTCTTACCCCCTTTTCCTTTACCTTTTGCCGGTAGTAAAGCATCATTATTCTCGTTATCACCTATGAGTCTCTGTTCAAGTTCACATCTCAATCCACCTTCTCTAGCAGGTCTTAAGCCTACATTATGCGATACAATCTTAATATCCTCTATAATTCTGGACAAAGTTCATAACAATCTTTCAGAATTTGATCAGCCACGTCCTTGTTTATATTGGTCGACCAATCGTCTTTTATGTAACATCCACCTAGGATCACATGATTGGCCGGTCCAGGACGAGGAATGATGTATACCGATTGATTCGGTATTGGGTGTTTACCCTCTATGCCATAGGTGGTTCTCACATCTGGAGCTTCAACAAGGATAGTTTGTCCTTTTGCTGGATGAACCAGCGAGTCTTCTACGCCTATTAAAGATCTTGCTCCTAATCCACTTGCGTTGATCACTAGGTTGACCTTTCCTATCGAAGGGAGATCGTACATCTCATTAAGGGATGAGACTCGCTCGCGAATGATGGGTACGTTGCGAGATCGGAGCCAGTTGCCGAGATGTTGAAGGTATAAGGGAGTATTGAGCGTGTAAGCTTCGAATGTCACGCCTTGGGCAAATGGAGCGGGTATTTCGGAAGTTTTGAGATGCCGGTACTACGATATGTCAATTAAGAGACACTTGTTAGTCATGGTTCTTCAATGGGTAAATGCTGAGTGGATAACTGTACAACGTCATGGAATCTGAATTTGGATTTGTCGTCTAGACAAGAATCCAAACTCACATCAAACATCAAATCCGCCCACCAGGGATCTTCCCCCACATCCTTCTCCTTCTTAAAATATCTATATGGTCTCCTCTCGCACAGTTCCGGTATCTCCCTAGCTAACCTCTCGAATTCCTTGAATGTATGGGTATCTCGTCGTTTTTCCGCCGAGTTAGTAGCGAATGAATGGAACGATGCGCCCTGTGAACAATACATCAACTAGTCAATCAATCAATGGAATGGGCACAAGGGAATAGTACCAGGATCTGTAACGTGTAGTTGGAACATTGCAGACCGTAGACTTAAGACTTACCGCCCAGGGACTTGCGAATCCCGTTGAATGTATATCCTCAGGTAGATCTTTACCTACCAAAGCGACTTTCAAGCCTTTCCTTGTTAATTCTTGGGCAATCGTCAAGCCGAGAACTGCGAGCAACATCGAGATTCAGTGGGTGATCAAGATATAATTGGGGAAAGGGACTTGCCTCCACATCCTAAGATGGCAGCATCATATTGGTTGTTCACCATGGTGATGGCTGATCAATATGTACTGTATGAGGATAGGAAGGAAGACTGGATGAAATGATCAGATTATATGTACTGTATATAGTACGATTGATTGATGGGATCATGGATGAAGCAAAAGCATCTGATGGACCCGAGCAAGAGTGGGGAAAAGTAAGTACAGTAATGTCTGATCGGATATGACCGATCAAATGGAATCCCGATCACCTTACCTGGGTAACTTGATGGTAGTACTGAGTTAGAGCTCGCGAAACTATTGAGTGTACTACTGTTTTCTTTCACATCTTCTGTCATGCCAACGGATGTCCTCATGCGATTGAGCATCCTCGCGCAATGACCCTCCATTAATCAGGAATCCAAGGTATAGCGACGTCAGACAGACCTTTGGATATCTATGAGCACTTTCTCAAGTGGATAAGTGGATGATCATCATCATGGTATGATCGAACTTGCTAAGCAAGTGAAAACACTAAAGAGTACAAATCGTGCATGCAGATGTGAATATTCAAGTGGTATTATGTTGTCGCCAGGATTAGAGCTAAATAGAAAAGACCTTCCAACCAAAAATCGTAATACGAAAGAACTTCAAGCTTTGTGGATGGAATACAAACTTATCAATCATACTTCCCAAATCGATACTAACCATCCTTCCCATAGGTATAAAGCACCCTGATAATGAAAGTAAAGGCGGAAGCTAGGTATTAATCTTACTCTTGATCATCATGAATAGGTTTCTGAATCTCCGCGTAGATCAGACCTATTACCCAAAACAGGGAAGCATCAAAACACATAAGCCTGTATCCCCATGCGAGATTGAAGCATAACCAGTATCACACTCACGTTTCAACATCTCTCTACCCAATTGATCCTGTCGATCCTCAAAGTTGAAGAAATCAGGTTTCAACGGTTCTGCTCCAGGTTCATCGTTGGGATCGTGGTATGGCTAAACTCAGTGATCATCATAAGCAGAATTTCCCTAATGTCACAGTACGGCCATTCATCTCTCACCTCAAGATAAGGATGTTCTAAAGCTTCCTCTACTGTGATTCTCTTTCGAGGTGAGAACCTGCGATCGGCAATCCAAGTTGCATCAGCTCCCTTCAGACTTCCATAAGGATTGATTGGACCCACGTAAGACATTTTTTCAGTAAATCAAGAGCATTAGGTTTAGCTTTTGGACAAACTACAGCGAAATCCTGCCTTCGGGTGAATTCGAGGGCTCTCTGTAAGTTGAACATGCATGATCAGCTCAGCTTCTTTGAAATTGGGACTCTGTATTGTGAGCTATATAGACTTACCAGATAATCTCTGACGAAAGAGATAGTAAGAGATATGGTCAGTCCAGCCAAGCGTCATTATTGTGCTATCAGCAATCTAACTCACTTGGATCTGGGCGAGGTAATCTCGTTGAAATCGTCCATCTGTATCATCATTGACATCAGCCAAAGTAGATCACGTACAGCAGGGAAAAGCGCTTACTGTGGGTGTACCAAGAACATCCAAGATCAACGATAGTTCTGCATCGGATCGTTTGTCAGCTGAGGATGGATGGAGTTTATCGTTCGAGGGAGCTCACGATGATGGTAATCTATAAACCGAAATAATGTCAGTCACTTATGATGGCTTCTCGAAAGGTCCACAAAATTTAACTCACCTCGTCCAGGGAATAGAGGTTTTCCATTTACTATATCATCACTCATCAGCTTGTTCCCGATCCAATCAGCAATTCCAAGCTCACTCATTTCTGCCAAGATACATCCCACACTCCAGATATCAATCGCTTTTGTGTATTCTTGGAAAGCTACATTTCATTCATACCGGTAATTAGCTGAACATCCTTACCTATTTATAGTAGCTGGGACATAGGAGTGTGATCACTTCCACTCACATAACATTACTTCTGGAGCTCTGTACCATCTCGTAGCTACGTATTCGGTCATGAATCCATTACCACCATTTGGTCCTGAATCGGGAGGGGGCATGGCCGCTGATCGTGCGAGACCGAAATCGCATATCTAGAATGGTCATAATTAGTCAAAGAGACTCGACAATTTGGAAGACTGGTAGAAAATAATGGGATGGTGCAGGACATGTGTGTCACATGCTTGTGATCGATTCATTGGACTAGAAGAATCACGACTCACCTTCAGATCACAGTTCGCATTCAACAGCAGATTTGAAGGTTTCAAATCCCGATGAAGGACATTTGCTGAATGAAGAGCTTTCAAACCTCGTATAGTCTATTCGTAAAGCAGATGATCAGTATAGTCCTTGTGATGAAGGGAGACCCACATCTTGGGTCTTATGGGATTTTGATCGTCCGCAGAAGCAACATATGGGTGTAAACGGAGATAGGGCCACGATACGATGCTCACCTGATATATGAAATATTGACAATGATCATCCGACAATTCCTGAGTTCTAATCACTCTATGTCTATACGTTTTAAACATTGTATGTCAGCTGTTTATATTCTCAAGTGGTCTAATATGGATTCAGCTCACAGATCAGTCTCCATCAACTCCTATTTTAAATTTTGTATCAAATCAGCTTGTTGTTCCATATCCGGATCGGAGGATGGATTGACGTACCTGAACCAAGTAGACTTCATTGAAATGATCATAACTTGGAGGTGCGATAATATCGAGAATAGCAATGATATTTTCGTGTCTGGATCATCATATCAGCTTATGTCCCTTCAAAGGGGTATGATATATTGTAAAGCCTTTGGTTCTCTGCAAGTCTCATGTTTACATGGCATATGAGGAAGAAGGAGGCCCACTCACCTGAAATGTCTCAACAGCTTGATCTCCCTCAAGGTCCTCTGACAGAACATCGCATGATCAAAGGGCGTTATCCTCTTGATGGCGACTTTGGTTCCGGAGGCTATGTGGGTAGCGGCGCTGCGGGGTGGAGGGTGAGGTTGATCAGTAGATGGTAGATATGGGCAAGATCAGATCAGCTAGTGCGTTCGTCCATATCAAGTCGGGACTTGACTCACACTACTACACCATAAGCCCCTTCACCTATCACTTCCAATACTTGATAATGCTCAGATACGTTGAATGGGATTGAAGACTGGTCTACTGTCATCGTGTCGTATGTGATGATTTAGGTGTATGCTGTAGGATAAGATGGAGAGTGCTAACAAAGAAGGAGCTTGCAGTGGTATATGAGATGGAGGAGGTAGAGTGGAGATTACTGAATGGGTATAATGGGATTGATAGGAACGAGGTATCTATCTTGTGTGTGGGTGAATTGGGGTACAGTCCAGCTGTCTATTTCCTTGGGTCTGTGCTTTTGTCGTCTTATTGTTCTTTCTTCGTATCTTTGATTTGCCTTTCTTTGATCCTTGTCGAGACTACCCTCTGTGGACAATAAGATGCTCTGGTCGTTATTCGTTATGGGTTTGTTCTGAGCAGTGTACATGCATATGGGTATATAATGGGATGCTACCCATACATATCACATTGAATTCTGAAACGTCTGCGGGGTCAAACTCTAAATCAGAGAACAATAACGCTCATCGCAGTAGGATCAATCATCATTGCACGTGGATCGTGACGTAAGATGATCATACCCAAGCGCAAGCGGGATCGTTAAGTGAGTGACTGGTATACGATCAAAGTCAAGCGGGGATACTCATTGTCGATCGTATATCTGCATATATATATATGTATACATATCTGTGTACGTATGTACACTAGTACAATCTTGAAGTCTATGACTGGTCAACTTCCATCCCATCACCCTCCCGTTCCCCATTCGCGTCACTACCACTCTGATGTTGAGACTCCGCTTCCAACTCCTCCCTCCTCAATCTCAGAATCTCATTCGCAGTCCATAATTTCTTATTCAACATATTCGCCAAATTAGGTCCAAACGCATCGGCAATCTCGTCCAGATTCACTTGAGGTGTGGGTGTATCAGCAGGTTTGGGATTGATAATCACCGATAAGCATTTCTGTTTCACACAAAGCCAATCAAAGTCAGATATATGGAATGTAACCTATCCCCATGACAGAAATGGGTTTTTAAACTGTACTCGTACTCACAATCAAAGCTCTAATAAGTGGATTCCTCTTCTTACCGCTCCCACTGTCCGTATACAATCTACCCGCCAAATCATCGATCCTACTGATATTCTCGCCTGCTTTACCCCATACGGTAGATCTGACCGCTTGTTTGCCCAGACACGATAAAGCAAGGAGAGATCCTTCGTATCGACCCGAAGGGGGGTTAGAGGCTCCGAGTGGAGAGGGGAAAGGAGGCGAGTTGAGTGATTTGGAAAGTGTCGATACGAGACCTAGTATTTTCAGGATGATACAACCTATCAGTATAAAACTGTACTGTGCAAGATGTAGATGCCTTGAGATCCTCCATGTACATAAGGAGGAGAGGTAACTCACGAGGTATTAAACCAGGGTATGATTTACCGTATTTATCAGCTACTTTACCCAATACCTGAGACGCATGTAATCGTAGATCGTAAGGTGAAGGCTGATTGCTTGATGATGATGAAGGGTGAGGTCCAAGTGGTACAGTCAAGATAATAGACATGAGAGGTGGTAATAGGATATGTACCTAGATATATCATATCAAGTTAGCTATACTATATAGCTCATCCCTTTTTTGAAATGATCTTCCATTTGAGATTGGGCAGTCACCCACATAAGGTTCTAAGAATACCCCATCATTGCTCACGAGCGCTTCGACCGCATCGATCAATTGTCCAATGGTCCCCGTAGGAGCCATAAGACATTTCTGTATACTTTCCCCTAACCACTTAACCACATAGATCAATATTCCAGCGACGGCCACATCTGTTCTGAGAGATGCTAAAGCTGCCAGACGATGTCGCTCGGCTTCGGTCTCTGGACCAGTAGGTGAAGGAGGCACGAGCGCTGTGGTAAGACGTGTGAAGTATAGTTGGAGTTCTTGAGGTAGTTGAGTACGGGCTTGCGGTCGGAGTGAGGTGGATGATGGTTGAGGGCGGGGTTCTGGAGTGAGATTTGAGAATGTCAGTATGTTCACTTCCATCCCAGCTATATATTGGTGAATAAGACAGTTTTGAATGAACAATAAGGTTTATGATAGCGCCGAGCGGCAGATCAGAAATGAAGGAGGATGACGACCGAAACTTCCGTCTGTTTATGCACAATAGAGAAGTAAATAGTACGACAACTCACGTCCACTCCTCTGGGTAGGATTTGGATTCTCCTTAATGGCAGGTTGCACTCCTTCGACAGCTAACCAATGCGCCTTCCATTTCACCCCGCTGGAATTGGCTACGCCAGATGGTAAGGGTTGTTTGAGGTATGTCGCGAAATCTATCTCCTCGTCGGGCAGGTGGTAGATCTGTTGTTGGTGGGATGAAGATGAGGGGATGGGGATGGATTGAAAGGATGGTAGAGGGAGCGGACGTGGGGGTATTAGGATTGGCTATTGAGGAGGAAAGTGGGGATTAGCTGATGTGTTCTATGTCTACGGTAGAAGCGTGTCACATTCGTATATGGTATGGGTTTACACATCGGAAAATGACTTATGTCACGATTGATATACCGACGAGGTATTTCAGAAGAGAAAGAGTATAAGACTCACCTCAACATTCAAAGCATCCATAGCATACTCCACATCCTCAGGCATCAGTGTACCCCTCTTCCCATGTGCCATGAATTTTTTGGCTTCCTGAATGATCAGATGCAAGCGATACTCTACATCACCAGCTAAGAGGTCGGCTGCGCCTGGACCTAGTGGGTCGAGAGGGAGGGATTGGGCTACTTCCTATCAAGTCGTTCAACGATCAGCAAGAAGCGTAGTACATTCGTGTCATTCCACTCCAGAGCAGCCTCTTATGCTGGCTGAGTGTTGGTAAGCATGATAGCAGATGAAAGGAGACATACCGTTATCGAATCAGAGGGGTAGATACCCGTAGTTTGAGGAGGGGGCATGGTGATTTGGGTTTTGCAACTAGACTTTCGTTCTAAATGGCTATGTATCGCTGAGATATGTTTCTAAATCAGTTTGTATACTTGATGAAGGTGATAATCTGATGGATGCAGAGGAATAGATGCGTAGAGAGTGGAACAGAAGAAAGAAAAGACAGAGTTGATGTTGTTGTTTCCTTTTGCTCGTTCGGAAATGGACCCGGTTAAAGGTGGACTTCGTTCGATCAACCCG
This sequence comes from Kwoniella botswanensis, assembly GCF_036426115.1. Taxonomy (NCBI): domain Eukaryota; kingdom Fungi; phylum Basidiomycota; class Tremellomycetes; order Tremellales; family Cryptococcaceae; genus Kwoniella; species Kwoniella botswanensis. The sequence goes on along the minus strand of NC_088599.1, from coordinate 12,641,297 downwards.
TCATTCGATATCATTCATCTATTTACTTGTCCGCATCAATCATTCACTAACTCAGCTGGAGTATAGAAACAAAGATGGTACCATGGAATGGACCCAGAGCAAAGGTACGTTCTGTACATTTATACGCAGATGTCTTTCCACTGTAATCTAAGGTCATGATAACACCATTACAACCTTGTCCCTTCCCCTTAAAGTACTGACCACCTCTCCAATGTGTCACAGGTCCAAATCAAAATCTCGATCCAGCGTCTGCGCACACTTCAAGAGAAGAAACTCGCCTTGGCTAAAGCGAGCCGAAGGGAAATTGCAGATCTCCTGAATAAGAATAGAGTGGAAACTGCCCGGTTGAGGGTAGAAGGCTTGGTTCAGGATGATATCTATGTCGAATTGTTAGAGGTTTTGGAGGTGAGTAGAAATGGATAGCGGAAACGTGAACATCATCCATACTCAAGTCCTTAGATGTGTTGATGAGGTATTTCATAAACTCATCGTGTATCTGTTGTCCAATACATAGCTATACGCGGAAACATTACAAGCTCGATTCAACCTCTTAGATACATCGTTGTGAGTACACCTTGAAGATTGGATATAAAGATCGACGACTGATCTTTGGTGGTCTATTTGAATAGAGGAGAACAGCCTGAACCTTCTATATCCGACGCAGTATGTGCGATAGTCTACGCAGCTCCACGAACAGAATTGAAGGAATTACAGGTCCTGAGGGAATTGTTAATGCACAAGGTGAGTAAGGTTGTTCCAATCTTGACTCATTTCAATCCACTCTACAATCTGGGTATCCTCCTCATACTGATCAGTCCCTCGCCAAACCCAGTTCGGTCGTAATTTCTCTTTATCCCTCGTCCAACCTCCCGACCCCACCTCCCCACCAGGTGTACCAGCTAGAGTTTTATCGAAATTGAAAGTATTCGTACCTTCCAAAGAACTTGTTGATGCGTATTTGAGTGAGATCGCAAAAGGGTATGGAGTGAATTGGGCTCCTGAATCCACAACGCAAGATGAAGAAGAGGATGAGGGGATCGAACCATTGCGACGGAAAGAGGTTGTTGATGATGACAAAGAGGATGAAGATGATGGGGAAGGAGGTGACAAAGAAGATGAGAAAGAATCGGAACCACAATCACAATCACCAAAGAAGAAAGAACTTTCGATATCACCTGAAAAGAAATCTACCGGATCGTCATCGCCTCAACCTCCTCCTGCTAAGAAATTAACGGAGGAAGAAGAGCTGGCTCAGAGGTTGGAGAGGTTGAAGAATCTAAGGTAGTTCAGCGGGAATTTGGATATCAATGGAATTGTTTGAATAATAAATGTACGGATTATGATTTAGAGAATGCATTGTATGTCATGTTATGGGGTGGTCATTTCTGACTGAGGATGATGATGTGAATCATCCATCACCATTCTCAATCCCTCCCTAGTCAAGGTTAAATCCCCTCCTCGCCCTCTACTTCTTCCCTCTCATCCACAAGTCCTCCATCTTCCCATATCACCACCCTTCTAGTCCTATACTTGCCATTTTCATCTTTCTCTTTGCTTTTCTGCACTTTCACTACCTTCCTCCATAATTCTTTTGGTACGATCCCCTCTGGGTTACCGGGAGTAAGCACCACGCCATTCGCACTGACATATACCGGTATGTTGTTCTCAATCAATTTCGATAGTGAGAGGTAGATGTACAAGGTCGAATTGGGTCGAGGGACGATGGAGCCGTGGTGCGAAGGGGCGAGGTGGATATGCTGACGGGACATTTTGGAGAGACCTTGAGTCTCTGGGAGTGGAACGAATGAATGATGAGTATATTTTCCAGGGGGTACAGAGGTTCGATGACAAGTTGTGTTGTGATGCGTGTCACTCACTTAGTATATTCCACAGTTCCAATCTAGTACCATGAACCATCACTCCCGCCTTCTTTCGTCCCTCTTCGTCGTCTTTCAATTCTTCGAGATGAGAAGTACCCTCAAGGTTGATCGAGTGACCTTGAGTTGCACGTATGAAATATCCACCTTTGATCGATGTTGATGATCCACCTTCATCGGTGCCATTGTTTTCATTCGGATTAGGCAGAGATACTAAAGGTAATTCAACATATCCACTTCCGTTTTCACCTTGTGATGAGATAGTAGTCTTCGATAAATTGGACTGTATATTATCTATCTCAGCTGCGTCAATCCCATTCGCATCTTGTAATGGGATCGGGCCCAATCCGTGACCCTCTTCGTCCAATTTGCGCATTTTCTCAGTGTTGTGTGAATCAGTAGAAGCAGCAGTGATATCCTGTGGTGATGGTGGTGGTCGTGGACGCTGTTTCTTGGGTTGTTGTCCTTTCTTCATCTTCTTAGGTCTAGGTGGACTGGGATCATACCCGTAAAATAGCTGGAATCGTTGTTTGGAATTCTCAGCTACTAGTCGAAGGACCATGTTCACATCGACATCTCGCATTTTTGGTCGGGCGAGCTACAAATCGCATAGATATATATCAACTACCATGACATGGTACGTGAGAGTATAACACGTCCGACTCACCACATCATCCAATTTGATATACCCGTCTGACCTGATATTCAACCCTTCTTTCTCTGCTCCGTGTCTAAGTATGTAGGCTAGTCCTTTTGATGCTTTTACGTCGGGTGTCTCGGGTGGTCGAGGCATTGTGGATGCACTTTTTACTTATATCTCAATGTATATGCAGTGTCTAGTAACCTATGTACAATAATATGAAGATGAGTCCCAGATGTGATGGAGGTTGAAATTGAAATTTCTGGATTGATGTTGACGCACGGGCCGGTGGAAATGACTCACTGAGTAATCTCAGCACATGCTCACACTTTCACACCTTTGATCCAATCTCAATCTTTTGGATTCACATCTTGTCATATTCTGCTCCTTGCATACAATACCATACTATTGTTCCAAGTACCAAGTGGCCAATGTTCTCCTTCATCAGCTCACACGAGCCTTGATACCATCACTCAATCATCGCATCGATCAACAGGGCACCAGGAGTGGATCGCACGATCGTCACACTTGAATCCCGGATTTTCTTCTCACGTCAACATCAACATCAGAAATAATTGTGGTAAACCCCACAGTCTACGCAATGTCACAATCCCTTCATCTCCCTTCCAATCCTACTTCCCCCATCGTCAAGCCCCCACGTCTACTTCCTCGCTCACCTTCGGATCCCTTGCATCTCTCTCGTTCAGATAACACAGCCAGTAATGGTAATGGGAGCAATCAACCTATATACGTCTTGACTGCCGACGGATCATCATTATTCTTATTGGACCCATCGAAACCCCGTGGTGGAGAGGAACCACCTCCATATGCAAGTTTTCCTATATCACCTCAAACGTCAAATACCAATATCGATGCCGAAGATGGAAGCGTTGGTGTGAATCGTCCAGATGATACCCGTCATCAACATGAACATCATCGTGATAGAGCTAGAACATTATCATCACTAAATACAAATCATCAATCTAGTCGACCGAGATATACTTCCACACAATCATATACACGTACGACACCATCGAGAACAACGGGAGGATCCGTATCGATATCTAGATCTAGATCTGCATATTCAAGTCCTCATATACACACCTCATTACCGCTCACCGATGAAAATACCCTATTACTACCTCATCCGCCGCCTACTACCAATTCGATAAACAAGAGGGGATTATGGAGATCAATATGGTGTGGTGATTTAGACACGGCGATTGATGAGCAACCTGGAGGATGGGGGAAAGGATTTAAGAGGTTTTGGAGACCTCTGGGTAGGAAGGAATATTGGAGAGCTTCGGTTCATCTGATTTTGTTTAATTTCCCTTTAGTGAGTTGCAGTAACATTTCACTCTTCCTCCTCAAGGAGTCAACGATGTAGGATATCAAATTGTGAAAGCATTCAGCTAATCTCGTGTTTTGTACGATGATAGGCCCTTCTAGTTTGGCCATTCTTGGTGGCCGGTACATTAGCAGGAACAGTTCTGTTGATCACCCTACCGCTTGGTGCAGCAGTCTGGTGGTTGACTCTGTTCATCTCTCGTTCAGCAGCTAGATTGGAGGTGGGTCAACAACCTAATCAATATCGTTAAAGGACAGATTTATCCCCTTGTGTACATCTTACGATTTTGAGTGCATCAATGCTGATTCGAATTTTTTGATCACAGAGCATTATGCAACTTCATTATCATTCACCTCTCTCACCCGCATCTCCACCATCGAATCATCCTATATTCTATCGTCTAGTCCCTTCCGTATCAATCACTACCAACGCAAATACACCAATTTCATCGCCTACTTCCCCTTATCCCCAAACTCCAGGTCTAGAATCCGATGCTCCTACTCTACATCCCGAGACCGACACTGAGAACGGCGGGGTATCGATGGAAGATTCTACCACGATGGTATGGGAAAAAAGATTCATGAAGTGTTCCTACGCGATGTTCCTTGATCATTATTCTTACAGCGCCCTATCGTATTTCTTATTGATCAAACCCCTCATTGTACTCTTTTCGACTATTGTCATCATCGTTCTGTTACCGGTTGCGATAGGGACGATAGTGGGTTTACCGATTTATCTGAGGATGTTAAGGAAGTGGGGGAAGTGGCAGGCCGAAGTCGCTATTGAGAATTTGTAAATACAAGTACTCGAGTATAGAAAAAAGAGCACTAAGTGGAATTGATTTGGATGAGGATTACATGGGTGGTGTCTGTTACCGCTTTTGTTTTTGTTTTCTTGAAGGAGTGGCGCTCAGATCCATAGTATATGGTTGTAACAGTATTCTTGTTTGAATTTTTATTTTTGGGTCAATCAGTTTGTACAGCTCGGCTTCGTTTAGGCATTCGGTACTCATACATGTATTCACCAAGTACATAAATGCAATTATAGCATCACTGTCCGAAGTCAGAGCTGGAATGTCATTATTCTTGAACAGTATAGTTAGAAACGGATTTTTTACTTCTTTGTTCACATCTCATTATGCCACCTACAAGATGCGAGCAATGAGAGAAGGTAGGTATACTGTATCAACACCAACCTCGACCCTCTTCCACATGCTTGTCCTGCTTATTAGCTATGATCCAAATACGTGGGATTTATGGAGACTTCTCTGTGGAGTGCATCAAAGAGCGTAGATCGAGTTCGGGGGGCAGTGTACTTATCAGGAGGATTGGCATCACTTTCCAATGCAGAAGATGCAAGTACTGTCAGTCATGACGAATGACGTATGTGTTGAGACTTGATGGGGTTGAAACGACCATACTTCACCTTCCTTTCATCGTGATAGTCCTTCTGATACAGTATGAAATGCTGCAGTGGTTCTCTGTTTCACAAGTATCTCACTTCATTCTCCGACAATGCACGTTCATACTTTTCTGCATTCCGCGTCAGTGGTTCACAATCTAATCCTCATCAACTCCGATATCTTCCACATCACACCCTTCTCATATCCACTGATTTGGCAGCATCATGAGCTTGAGAAGTTCAATTGGCAAACTCCCCTCATACCTCAATTTCAAGAGATTTCGAACATCTCGATTCACCTCTTCCACGGACTCGGATAGGGACACTTCTATCAATCCTCCAAACCCAAGACACCCCAATGCAGACAAGCGCACGGACACCGATACTTCAGCAGTCTCTATATTCGATACGACACAATCTCAAGAGACAAATATGAATGAAGTGATATCTGCAGGTCACAAGGGTGACCGACAATCAAGCCACAAACAGAAAGACAGAGAATCGATCATTGACGAAGCTAAATCATTCCTTATTGATACCTTGACTACCCAAATCGTCGACAGTGCGATCGGCGACACGATCTGCCAATCTACGAATTTCGATGAAATGACATCTGGAGCTAGACAACACGCATTCATGGGACTAAGTGAGAACTTTCGAAACCCCCTTAACAAGTCGGTAGATCCAATGATCGATTCGATCGTTGATCTTGCGGAAAATTGGGATGAAACACTCGATTTAAAGCGGGTTCTGACTGCTGCGACGTTTCGACCTGAGGTACATCTTGTACAAACTACTGCACGGAAGAGGTTATATGCGCTTGAATATGGTACTGAATATGAAGAGGCTGAATCGATGTTTGAGAAGATCACGAGGAGGACGAATGGTAGTTTTGGTGATTGTTGTCTTTTACAGGAGGCTGTAGAAGAATTACTTGAGGAGGGGATGGAGGCATATCCCAGGGTGGATAAACATGGACTGGGGCTTTATGATGATGAGAGTAAAGTAGCTTAAAGACAGTGTCAGTGGTACAGATGAGCAGGTAGGATGATTTTTCGTTTGATTGATAATGTGAATGCATGATCTCGTTCCACTATTGTCCGATCCTCAGAAATACAGTATGACCAGGAGGTTGGCACGACTCTGTGTTGTAGAAGTGAGAGGTTTTGCACAAAGTCGGTGCTGTTAATTATGATTTATGATTTGGGTTTGTTCTATTCCTGGCTGTAACGTAAGTACTCAATTATCAGCTATTCAACACATCTATTCAACACTTAATCTCTGTAGGTATCAATGCAAAGGAAAGGTCGTCGAAAAATACACAGATATTGATGATCCTTTGAACTTTCAATGGATGTAAACAAGTTTCGAGGGAAAGTGTTTACGGTTGTGTTACAGTACGGTAAGGCATACGGTGATAGACTCAAAGGATGTTGAGTATATTTGTTAGATCTTGAAATGGGCATCTGCCGAGTGGTTAAGGTATGTATGTGGACATAGATGTGGGATCTGGACTATAAAAGCATCACGTCGTTCTGTGGGCAGTACTAGCATATCAAAAATCAAGAATTCAAAAACAATAGAAAATATAAGCATATACACTGTAAGAAAGTAGAGTTCGTCGCATCTAGCCTGGAGATACCAGACGAAATACTGGATCAGCAAGACGTGACTTGAAATTGATCATACTCGTCCTATTTTATACTTGTTGTGAAAGACCCAATTCTTCACCTAACTTCTAATTCCACGAAACAAAACATCAAGAAGCGAAGAGCCCAAAAAGAGGAATAAAACTTTAAAATAGAGTCTTTGCTTTCAAAAAAACCAGCTTTCAATAATAACGAACTTATATAGTATTGTAAATTCTGTTTAACTTGATAGTAACAGATCAGCAAAATACAAATCAAACGAATAATAATAAAAGACAGAATGAGTAAGAGTGATAAACCCCAATCTGATCTACAAAACCAATCGAATGATTCGAGACGTCCGACCAAGGCCAAACGATTCTTCTCAAATTGCTGTGAGTAGACCGATTGACACTTTCTGACCATTTTGGTCTCCATTCGTGGCGGTTATAATCGTACGCTACTGTACAAGAGGAAAAGAAGGCTGATGTCTCCATTTGAACGATTAGTCGTAGGGTCGTACACTTACTTACCAGTCGCAGCAGTGATCGTATGGTTTTTCGGATTGAGCATCCTATTATTTATGTGGATCCAAGATGGTAAACCTAGATATAGACCTACTCAAGCTTCGATTGCTTTCATCTCGTCGGTAGGGGCTGCTTATCCCACGTTGTTCATTTTCATTTGTGTTTCTGTCGTGATGTAAGTACATTACTGATATTGCTTCATTTATAACCCTAATCCCATTATTGTAATTAGTAAGCTGGATGAGAATGCTGCTCCCGCTGCTGCTGGTGGTAATGATGATTGATGATTCTGGTGCCACTTAGGTTGTACTTCCCTACCGTTTGCGTTATCAGGTATTTACGACACAAGAATAGGATACCTGCGACTGTGCAGCGCAAAGAAAAGATTTTTAGTGAGTGAGATTCACGTGACGTGACAATGATGATTATCGATAAGATCTTCTAACCAGATCGAACGATGTTTTACCATTAAAATAATGTAGGTTGGTTAGCAATTGCTTTTTATGGTATGGGATGTATGGGACTACTCGTACTATCTATAGTGGGTACAAGTATGGTTTCCGTTTGAATCGGTCACCTGGCTGACGTGTTTCTCCGATGCTGGTTGTGGTGTAGTGGAATTGCTGGGATTATTACCAGATCCATTGGTGCGGTACATTCCTTTTCATTACTGGAGTATCGTTCTCAGCCATTTTCCAAACTGCCGAAGTGGTAAGTGATGAGTTTTCCCCCTTTCCAATCCCAATTGGCCTGATTCAAGTGAATATCCTCGAGACCATAAGATATCATAATTGATGTTCGTTTGAATGGTCGTCTTTATGATTATAGTGGTGTTTGAAGAAAGAACATCCAGATAGGATACATCTAAAGCGCAATGGTGTAGCCAAACTTTCAGTAGTGGTGTTACCTATCATCTTAGCTTGTGCTTTTGGTGGATTTTACAGTTTAGTAAGTTGCCCCTCTCGGTTCATTCCTCATCCTTGCCTTGAGGATATTGACATGCCTTATTCACATGGTTCTTAGCTGATTTTGATCTGTTTTGCAATGTTTAGTGCCATGGTAATCCGACTTCGGAAAACGGTGAGTATACACCTGAACAATGTGAGAAGTATTCGTCAACTGCGGCTATAATGGAGTGGTCAATCGCCTTTAGCTTGAATCTGTATTTTATCACTTTGGTGATTGATCTATGGCCTAGTAGAAAGACTAGTTCTAGGTATATCAGGAGGGAAGAAGCCGAGGAGAAGGTATAGGTGTAGCTTTGACCGTTGGCGGGGTAGAGAGAATTTCAGTGATTACATATCGCAGTTTGGCTCACCCCGCAGAGACGCGCTGAGAAATTTCATGCTCTAATGAACACGATATAGTCGACGAAGTGTCGGTATTGGGCACCTGTTCTGGTCGTAGCCGTTGCTGAGTGCTACACATGATCACAGAACGAAGAATGTAATTGAGTTGATGCTATGATCCAGTTGAAGATGATGAAAGCACAACTTTGTTTTTACGTGATTTTCCCACTTGTTCGTGTTTCGGGTAACTCATCCCCACCATACATCATCAATCATACAACGCGTTTGTTGTTGTTGTCTCATGTTCAATCATATCCGCATACCACCGTCATCATCACCTTGAACAATAGACACTCGTTTATATATTGATCACCCCGATACAGATATCGAAAGCTCATCACTCTACGCGACTCATCTGCCGATTGATGAGATTGACTCCACTCTTCGCCATTGCGGTGTAACTCAACTCGACTTCCTTTCAATCACCACCATCATCCTTCAGCTCTTCTCCCCTCTCTGATCCACTCCACCACCCGGTAGACTGATCCAAGATGTTCAAGACTGGACGAGCACCGACCTTACCACCCGAGATTGACTTTTCGAAGCAGCTCAAGGAAACGTCTTTTTATCGATATGGACATCTTCGACCTCTCGGTTTGACAGGCGAGGTGACAGCCTTAGCCGTTGATCCGCTCTTGTCCCTCTTCGCCGTGGGTACCTCATCAGGATTGGTACACGTCTATGGTCAAGCTCCATTCCAATTTACCTTACCTGTGTCGACCATCTCATCTTCTGGTCCAGCAGCATCCATCAAATTTCTTTTCTTCCATCCTGGTCATCATAGATTGATCGCTATCGATAACTCAAATACAATCCATACCTTTTCACTACAACATATGACGGATCACCCCAACCCCCTTACCCATCCACCTCTACCGCTGAAAGAAATTAGTTATACCCTTTGGGGAACAGTCACGAGCGTTGATCAACCCCTACCCAGCCATACGCATTTATTTTTCACGATCAAAGATGGAACTACTTTAACCTGGGACCTGAGTAGGAGAGGATTGGGTAATTGGAAGATTGGGAATTGTTGGGGAGATTATGAGGCTAGGATGATCAGGAGTGGTATACCAGGTAGAAGGAAGACCTTGGGAGGGTAAGTTGATTCATTTCCCTCACTCAACCCGCTCATACCCTCCCATACATGACCTCTGCCGAACGATCAATTACTGGCAGCACGAATTCGAGCTGACTCGTATACAGCCCCATGGCTACATGCATCGCTATGAACCCTAGAGACCTCAATATCCTTCTGATAGGATACGAAGGAGGAGTGGTATCGTGGGATATGCAGAAGAACGAGGTTGCCAAAACATTCGAAATGACCTTACCGCCTGGTGCACCTGGAGGAGGATCCTACCAAGATGCAGACGGATCATTATGGACCGAACGTACACCCTCTGTCACCTCCATCGCATGGAGACCTGATGGATTGGTATTTGCCGTTGGACACGCAGATGGATGTATAGCATTTTGGGCTTATTCCGAATCCGACAAACCATTAATGGTCCGAACGATCACTCATGAAGATGTGAATGTCACCGATGCCGAATCGCTCTTCGATGCTGGAGCGTTGGACAACCAACTTAGAAAGGTCGAATTGGATCCTCAAGGAAACGAGATACCTACTGCGGTCGCAGCCAATAGAGAGCCGATCTTCAAATTGTCCTGGGCCGGTTTCCCAGATCAAACTGCTTTGAAAACTCAACTCGCTGCTCAAGGAGCAGATCCATCCATCGAACCCATCTCAAATGCCACGGTGGATTATGCAGAAAGAGGAGAAACATTGCTGTTGGTACTGGGTGGACAAAGTCCGGGTGAAAAGCCTGGAATCAACATCTTACAATTCCCAGCTTACAAACCACCTCTTTTGAGAAGAGGTACAACACCTCAATCACCCTCGGAAAGTATGCCTCTACAAGAACGATATGCCTATAGGGATTCTCTAGCACCGACGGGAAGTTCCAGCTATCTTACGAAAACCCCACCTGAAGATTTCATCTTGTTACCTAGATCCAACCCTTACTTCAACCTCAGTCACGATCCCATAGCTATCATCATCTCTTTAACACCGGATGCGAACTTACCTCAAGTCACCCAGCCCACCGCTCTGAGAGGATTGGAATCTTGGGTTTTTCCCCCACCCAGATCCGCTGTGATACCTCCTTCACCTGGACGCAAGAATTATGTCTTACCTGGAGAAGGCGAGAAACTAGTGGCTATGACGCCCGCACCTACTTTAGGTACACCTTCAACCTCCACTCCGAGAAGTGGTAGTTTCTCAGCTGCAGGATGGAGATTACCTTGGACTTCGCCTAGTGCTTCGCCCGTACCTTCCCCAGCGTTGAGTATACCCACACCCGATTCGGTGTACGGTACCGCTCCACAGAAACGTAAAGCCCGACGACAACTTAGATTACCATCTTCCCTATGGTCAGGTGGATTGAGCGTATTGGGTATGGAGATGTATTCTCTCCCTACGCCGACATTCAAGCGATTGATCAGCTATGCGATCGAGCATGCAGGACGGGAAGATATACCTCGATTACCCATCTATGGTGGAATGGCCGTACCGGACTTACAATCTCACGGAGCACCCGATGTCAAAGTAGCCAAATTGGAGAGTTATCGAATATTCATCACTTTCCATTCGGATTGTACAATCAAATTCTGGGACGCTTCACCTCACTTATTACTTCTACCTACACCTTTACGATTCGAATATCCTATGCCACTCCCTCACTTGACTATTTCCATTGGAGATTATCTGAAACATCCCGATGTAACTCATTTGCCTTTAGCCCAATTATGGTTGAATGACCGTACAAAAGTTCGAATCAAATCTGTTCATCTGGCTAAAGAGGCTTTGGAATGTGTCATTACATTTTATACTGGTGAAGTGATAGTAACCAAGTTTGCTGAAGCTAAAGGATCTCCTGCTGGAAATAGAGAAGATGAAGTTGAAGAATTAGACGATGGTCATGATAATGAGAATCACGATTCAGGTTATTTCCCTTCGATGTCATCTTCGCAATCTCATGGAGGGATTGATAACAATGGATGGGTAGAGGAAGTATTGGAGATTGGACACTTGGCGAAATATAAGAAGGATGGATTTAAACCTGTTGCCATATTCAGTATGAAGAGGGGTGAACCGATTTGTACAGCTGTTTCGGATATAGGTGAGTTTCAAATCAAGAAGGGAACAACAGAACTGGGACTGAAAACCACCGAGCTGATCGCTTTTTGTCGTGTCGTGCTTACTTAGGATTCATCGCTATTGCCTTTGCATCCAAGACACTGGCGATCATCGATATGCGTGGACCTGATGTAATTCTTCGAGAAGGATTCAACGAAGATGGTGAACAGATGAAAAAGAAGAAGAAGAAGGGCAACGTGCAGAATGTGTTGGGTGAACAGTCTGTAGTGGGTGCGATGAGATGGGTAGTATCTGGAATGGGAGCGGGTTAGTTGGATCGTATGGGCTCGAGAAACATTGTTAGCTGATTGTGATAACGTACTTAGACCTCGTGAATCGACCGAGACTTATTGTCTCCTATGCCAAGGGGTAAGTGAATGCTGATTCTTGTCTCGCAATGATCCAAGCTGACTTGCGTCGCCGAATTGCTTGATAGGATGACCAAGATATTTGTCTTGATCAATTCATTAGGAGAATGGATAGTGGAAACTAAACCACCCACATTCACTAATGAATCTCTGGCTGGACCCATCGCTTCGTTCGTACTAGATCCAGTCAATGGAAATGAGCTTTCTCCTTCGTCCGAATCGCTTCAAGCGGCTATGAGAGATCAAAAAGTACCCGATAATCATGGACATGGTAAATCAAAAGAAATACCTGTACACTGTTTATGGATAGCAGCATCGAAGAAAAGTATACGATGTGCGATCAATTTCAATGGTGATAGAGTGGCAAAGGTTGAGTTGGATGATGAAGAATTGAGTGATGTTTTCTATGTTACCAGACATGGTAAGCTGCTTCGCTTTCAGCACAGAACATCACAGGGTATAATCTTGGTTTATGTTGACGCTAAAATATGGTCTTGTTGTACAGGTCAAAAAGTCTTGGTAGCTGTTACGACAACTGGATCGGCACATTTCTACTCTGTACCGTATTTGGAGTATATAACCCGCGTAGATTTATACTATGGGACTGAGGGGTGAGAACATCATGACCACAACCTGAACAAGTGATCAGGAATGCTGACATGTTTGTTTTTTCACCAATCTAGCCGCCCCTCAGGTAGATTATCGATGGATGACCGATCGGGCGATTTCATCGAGTACTCCGGTCCGTTAGATATCAACCTACGTACTTTCTTCCATTTCCGAAAACCTTTCCCACCGAGATTAGACCCATGTGCCTTGAAGCGAGTTGTTCCTGCTCAGCCTGTACCGTTGAATGCTGCTTCGATGGTCGGTGGGTGGATATGGGGTGGAGCACCTTTGACTGGAGCTCAGCTGGACAATCTGAGTGAGCACTGTTCCATCTCTCGATTCTACATTCCTGTTTTGTGTGAAAAGATCTATGGTAAGACTCTTTTACGACCGACTGATCATTATCGTCTTGTTGTGATTTGTAGTTGCCGGTCCAACAAGACCACCTCCACCGAAAGTCCCACCTCCACCACCTAAACCCCTTATCACATGGGGTAAACCACCTGACGAAGAGGAGGTTAAACCTACTTTGACTGCATCGACTGGAGCGATGCCGAAACGAACGGCCGTACAGAAGCAGAAAGCTCCGACGAGAGACGCGAGGGAAAGGAACGATGTGTGAGTAAACTGTTCTTGGTATTCACAAGTTCCGTTGTGGCCATACACGTCTGCATACTTGTATCGAAATATCCCGATAATACACCTGAGGGAGATAAAGAGAAACACGGATTACGACTCCTTTCTTTTCCTGTCTTCCTGTTTTCCTGTTTCTTTTCTCTCCATTTCACTGGAATCTCCCGCTAAACTGATGACGACATCTTCTAGGTACTCTGAAATGACAGATGCAGCCAATCTACGAGGGAACTATCTTGACGGACTGAACGATTCGCTCAATAACGTTTCGGCAAGTGCGTCTAACTACTATAATCAAGCTCGAAATGCGGCGGTGAGTTGGTTTTCCCACTTTTGAAGGAGATGACGTGCTGATGACAATGCGATTTTGTTTTGCGTGTAGATGAAGGAAGCTGCCAAATCAACTGCTAGAGGCGTTTTTGGGAAACTATTATAGTGGACATGCGGTGCATGTCATGAATTTTTGCTTATCTCTTGGTACTCATATCCCGTCTATCTTCCTTTTCTTTCTGTTGTATATGTAACATATGTCTATGTGAATATGCCGTTATCAACATGCGCCTCTTCAAGCTAAGCCTCAGTCGTTTTAGCTACGGCTCAGAAACGTTTGTCCAACCGTGCAGATAGATAGTCATAATCCATGTTTATTTTTATGGTTCGTGATAAGAGACATTTCACAAATCACATCATCTGTTCGTTATCTTGGGTTTGCGATCGTGCATGGGAATAAGAGGGAGTGGGATGCATAGATGTTTGCATGCATGCATGTATGCATGTATGTGATAATGTACTTTGTAGTCCGAACATGTCCGATCAGTGATGTGGTTTGTATGGTATGTGAATGAATGAAGCGATGTTCCAGAATTTGACCCAGGTACGGAATAGAGAGTAAGGGTGAGTGGGAATGAGAATAAGCCAAGAGAGACAAGAGAGAGTAGCCGGTTATCGGACTTGTGATTTTTGGATCATATCATCTTTCATCTTCATCTATCAACCTTTGTATTTCTACTTCTATCTCTACTCCAGCTTGACCCACAACATCTCAACGGCCCAAAGCAAATATCAAATGCTGGTCATATAAAGCAAAGAAACAACCATATGTTGGAACATCTCACTATACAATTACCTGGACTTCTCTCTTATGTGAGTGTGTCCCTCAAGTGTGGAGCGGTGTTGAGACTGACAGATAAACATGACAATGTGGAAAACAACAGTTCCCCTTCGCTTGTCGTATAGCTGCGTTCATCCTCTTCGCACCGTTCGGATTGTGTATCATCCTCGATATCATAGCATACGGTGAGTGTCTTGCACGTTGGATATCAGTCGACTGTCGTTATCTGCCGTAGTCCCCTTACTTGACGTCGTTGAATCTTGTGAAAATGTTCAAAGCTGATCTCAGGTGATCTCACCCACCCAGCAATCGCACGTACACTGCACCTCTCAATCACTCAAAGAAGAGTACCCAGATCACCACCCACCATCTCCAAAGAAATCCTCTCGAGCGATATCATATCTTCTGCTGAAGTATCGGAAGAAGAGTCCGTATCGGATAACTAGCTTCGTCATTCAGCAAGCCCTACAATTCTTCTCATCACCTAAATAGATAACAGTCCTCATACCGTCTGAAAATAGACAACGACCAACTCTTCATCATGTCAACTACACCTACTCCAGTCACTCTAGTCGGAGCAACGGGTCTCACCGGTTCCGCATCCCTTCGATCCCTTTTGCTTTCTTCACATCCATTCAACCTTACAGTCCTCACTCGAAGACCATTATCCGAATCGATCACTCCCTCCTCCTCCAACCCCTCCACTATTCTTGCAACCAAGATCCACGAAGATCTTTCCTCAGTACCGAAAGATGCGGGATTGAAGATTGCCGAAAAGGGTGGTGTATACATTTCTGCCCTGGGAACAACAAGGGCTAAAGCTGGAGGAACGGCAGAGCAGGAAAAGATTGATCTGGTGTTGAATAGGGATTTGGCCAAGAAGGCGAAAGAGGATGGAGCTGAAACTGTGAGTGAACAATGACATCTCCACTAGCACTATATGTATAAACAAGATCCATCGTTGCATGATCTACCTATTCTAACTTATTCTGCTCGAAATGAGTGATGGTGCATAGTAAAGATGAGACTGATATTGATATTGACAATGACAATGACATTATGTCCTAGATGATCCTCGTTTCTACCGGTGGCGCCAATCATACATCCCGTTTCTTCTATATGCGAATCAAAGGTCAATTGGAAGAAGATGTCAAATCGATGGGATTCAAGAATGTTATCATCCTCAGACCTGGTGCATTACTTGGAGAAAGGTGAGTTGGGCTATCAATAGAAAGGACAGTACATTATTTTGTGCGTATGGATGTACTGAATGTGCTTGTTTTGTTAGAACCGAATCTCGATCTGGAGAATGGTTCGTCCAAACTCCTTTTAGACTCCTTCGTAAAGTTGGATTGAGCTTTAACTTATCTACTCAAGCTGAAGAGTGAGTATATACCATGATAATGGATGATGTGTATATGTGCTGATTGATTGATCGATCGTGCGTGACATAGCGTCGGAGCATGTATTGCGGAACTTGCTGCGAACACTCCTGAAGAAAAAGTCTTGACGCTTTACGATGATAAGATCAGTTATTACGCTAAGAAGTATAGGGAATCAAACCCTTCTTCGTCGACCTAAAGACTCATATCACGATCTAACAATGGTGAAATATATGATCTTGAACCATGGATCTATTCCTGGCCACTGGGTTCTATTCACTTCATCACACACACACACCACGTCTCATCGGATTTCCTCGACTCAAGGTCGAGACTGTGGACTCATAACAATACATCAAATGGACCGATAGAAGCAAACACTAGCAAATGATAATGGTAAAACACGAAAAGTATATATACACGGTTCTTCGTCTCGTATCTCTAGGTTACTCGTGAATTTCTCCTTTCTCTTAAGTCTGTATATATAGATGGGTATTTCATTATTTCATTCATTTTTCCCCCTCCCTTGGTTCTTTGTCGATACACATTTCCGTGGTACTTGTCTATATACCTCCCCTTCATTCCAAACTCATGTCGTCTCGTTGATCGTTGATGGCGCAGAACAAGGGAAGTGAAGGGGAATGGATTAGTCAATATACAATTCGAAGATCGAAATAAACGTATGCATGTTGTATATCAATCGTCGAGTGTATCAACCAGGCATTATCATATACTGACATGAACGTGAATGAACGAGTCAGGTAAGAAGAGTGTAAATGGCTTGTGAGATGATGTACATTCTCAGAGTATTTGTATAGTTTGATGCATAGAAATTGTATGTTGATCTATATTTACTTTTCTTTTTTCTTGTCTTTTTTTTCGTTAATATGTCGTATAAATTTGATCCCTCCTATCTGCCTCATCTTGTCAATCTTCGAATCCGTTCAAGTTGAATCACTGATGAGTATAGACTATCTAATCTACCCTGATGGAAGAGTATAATCTTCTGATAGCGAAATACGTTGCTATATACCCTATTGATCCACCTATCAAGAAATCGAGCAAGGAGAATAGGAATCTATAGCACATAGCAATCAATCAGTATAGCTACATTGAGTGTGACATTGGAAAAAGTACGAGAGAAGTGAAGGGAAGATATGTCGAACTTGAACTTACAGATAGCCAAAGTACAGTATCACGCTTGTGAAACTATCCAAACTCAATCTACTTGCCCAATACCAAATCCCATAAGTGAACAACCAGAAAGCCGATCCTCCCCCAATCAAGAAACTTCTCCAATGCCATCTATATTCCTCCGAGCACAACACGAAATATACAAACAACACCGTTGTCGTTGCAGTAGTTAAAGCTACCACTATAAAAGTCAAGAACAAGAAACCGAAAGCGTAATAAGCTCTATTACCGAATAAAGAAGATAAGACGAAATACAACTCTACGAAAGCAGCTCCGAAAGGTAATATACCGCCTAATATCGCTGAAGGGATGGCGTTGAGATACCATGGTCGTGGAGGGATTTGACGAGGTATTGAGGATGTTTGCGTAGGGTTGGAGAATGAACCATGTTTCATACCGTAGAAATAACCTGCTACACTCAGTGGTACACTGATCAAGAACCAGAGTAAGAGGATGGCAAGGATAGTTCCAAATGGTACTGCTCCTGATGATCCTGAGAAAATCAAAAATAAGTTGAGTAAACCGATAACCGAAAATATCACAATGGGAAAGAGGACGGTTGTGAGGATTAAGTTTGATTTCCACTGATTACCACCTAATGTCGAATAGGTTCTTGAAGATGCGTATCCTGATATACAACTGAACAGCGTCCAACAAATCAATAGGACCGTAGCTAGCGATCCACGATTTGAGGGTGAGAGAAATCCGAATAAAGCGAATATGAGTGTAACTAGACACATGAATATCAAGTGTAGACCGTTTCCGACCATTACGGAGAGTAACATTGGTCGAGTAGGTAATCTGAATACTTCTCCGTGGACTAACTTCCAACCGTAATCTTCTTGAACATCTTCGGATAAATCGATAGAATTGTATCTTGATATATCCTTTGAAATCGTTCGATAAAGTATCATAGCTACCATGAATACCAAAAACCCAACAATAACCAATGAATTGACCAACGAGAACCAATGGATCTTGGGATCGAATACGTGTAGATAAGAATCCCACCTCATTCCCCAAGGTATATCGGATGGAATGAATGATACGCTGTAGGTATAGTAGAATTCGTTGTTTGACGCTTCGGATAAGTAGAATGGTTGATCGGTAAAGCAATTAGGTTGGGATGAACCGCTTGTCATTGAATTGACCGTTCGTGGATAAACTAATACTCCTACTACCCTATATTGTTTCTTCGTACTTGCCGAGTCGGATCCGGGGAGGTAAGAATATGAGGATGAATAGTCTTTTTGATGATATTGGATATATATATCATAATGATTATTCAATGCCGGTTTATCAGGTATAGTCTCGTCGTCACCCAGGTTGAACCCTTGAGCATCTAAGAATATCTCATTTGTTTTACTATCTCTCTTCATCTCTGATGATGGAAGACCATCAATGATGAAATTCAACCCGTAATCTTCTTTTATACGATCGTTGATGAATTTCGCATCTTCTTTAGGAACTGAAGCTTGACATAGTAATCTACATGTTTGATTCTCCATCATATCTACTTCATAAGGTGATGATAATATTCGATCTCCAAATAAGATTGATCCTAGACTTTCTGGTTGTTTGACGGGACCGTCGGGCGGTTGACAGAAGTGAAATCTGGGATCATAGTAGTCGTAGGATATTAGGGAATGGAGTTTGGAATTTAACATTGGAGTTAGGGTGTTAACGAATACGTCGATCTTCTCGCCGTGTAGGTAATCTCTGGGGGCTGTACCTGGAAGATAGAATGCGGAGGATAGTGGGATGAGGGAGAGCAAGGGGAGGAGGGTGGGGGGGAACATGGTGAATGAGTTGTTGAGGGATTAGGAGGGGAAGTTGGGAAGTTGGTGGAAGTAAAGGATGTCAGTAGCAGTTCCGATGTTCTTTGTTGTCCTGCCGAGCTGTTGAGATGATTCTATTGATGTGTAGCGTTGTGGTGATAAATTAAGTAAGTCTACAACTGCGATAAAATAATTACAGTAGTTACGCAGTTGCAGTTGCAGTTGCAGTTGATAAAGACGTGTCTTGATACTGTGTACTCTAAGACAAGTGCTTGCCCTTAAATGGGATGCCCAATTAAGCACATGTGAGTGAGAGTGGAGGAGGATTGTTGATGTTGTCCAAAACGATACGACAGTGTTCTTAGAGCTAGCCTCTGGATTGTTGATCATTCAAGATCATAAGAGCATCATAGAGAGGATAAACACTTGAAAGATCATCAGAGTCGACATAAAAAAGGGTATAACAAAGTAGGGAGAATTCAATTGATCCGGAGAATTCGAAAACATGGTGAGCAGACTGCCTGTTATGATCCTCAAGTGACAGGATGATGACCTATATTCCTTCCATGCAGTCTGTCACTTTACATACTTCCCAAGGGGATATCAAGGTGAGCCTGTCAAACAATGGTCAAGCATAGTGTAAATGGGAGGATACATCGCTGAATTCAGTGATGTCATTGTAGTTGGAGATATTCTGTGAATCAGTCCCAAGAGCAGCCGAAGTGAGTTCGAACACTAATCTTGATCAGTCTGTTTAAAATCAACATGATATTGACTTCTTGGAATGTGGATGATTCATAGAATTTCCTGGCACTCTGCGCATCAGGATCATACGATAATACCCTCTTTCATCGAAATATAAAAGGGTTCATGATACAAGGTGGTGATCCGACTGGAACAGGGAAGGGAGGACAGAGTATATATGGAAGTCCATTTAATGATGAGATCAGACAGACATTGAGAGTGAGTCGTACTTCTTCTTCTTCCACCCTCATACGTATCATAGGGCTGACTGGTTGGTGTATAGTTCAATAACAGAGGGATTGTAGCTATGGCGAATGCGGGTCCAGATACGAATAAATCTCAGGTGAGTTATGGGTTGGATAGCTGGATTATCATTATCCTACTTATCTCTTACATATCCCTCGATGACTGATATTTGTTTCATCTCACTTGGACAGTTCTTCATAACGTATGGTAAACAACCGAGTCTAGATGGTAAATACACTATATTTGGAAAGTGAGTATAACCAAGTAATTCCTTTGCTTTGGTCAATGTGCACTAAACTAATTATACCATTTTTGTTTCTCCAATAGGGTGATAGATGGTTTAGATACAACATTAGATTCAATGGAAAGAGTACCCGTCAACGCAAAAAACAAACCTCTGTCAGAAATAAAGTTGTTAGGAGTTACGATACATGCTAATCCCATAGCTGATCAGAATAAATAGAAAAGATAGTTATATAAACATGCATGTAACATTATAATCATCATCATCATCATTATCATCATTATCATTGTCCACCCAAACCAGACCTATTCATTATTGCTTGGTGGTCTAGGCGTACCATGCATTGCCAGCCATCTGGGTTCGGATCGCACTATAATCTCTATGAGGTATAGCAGATTCACTTATCTTGAATATACGTTTTGCTTCCTAAATTTTTTTAAAAAAAAACAAATATCAGCTCAAAGTCATGAATTATGGGTCGACGTGAAGGAAAGAGATTATAGTTCAACTGACCTCCCAGGTTCTGATATCTAACTCTACAACAGCTTGGTTTTTTATGATTATGTCATTATCTATCTCATCATGGGGCAATGTATCTTCTATTGAATCGCATAAGAAACGTTCAGCATTAGTCAGATGTTGAAAATTCTACTGCGAGGGATCAGATGAAAACAGAAAGACTCACTAATTAATATCTCCCCATCATCAGGATTCACTTCTATCCCAGCTAAACCCTGATTCAATAGAAAACTGACAAAGAAACAATTTTCTACCGATTGACCGAAATCGTCTGGATTAATGACGAATTGGAAAAAGTTGACACCTTCACCATCTGAATCTAATTCTTGAAGAACATGTTTGACCTATAGCAAAAGACACGATAGCGCAATCTAAATGTAAGCTCGAGTATTGACAGAGTGTGTATAGTTGATCAAGAGCTTGACTCACCATCTTAACGTTTGATGTAAAATCATCTTTCGCCTTTTTCTTACCCTGAGTTTCATTTTGAACTTCCTCTGGTCGTATCTCAGGTGCTAACGGTTTCCTCTTCTGCTTCGGTCCTACTTTTCTTTTCTCATGGATCTTCGATAATGGTCCGTACCTATCATCAAAATCAACCATCAGGATTAATTTTCAAGCGAGATCTGGGAAAAAAAAAAACGGAAAACGTCTTACTCACATGAATTCAATACCAAATATCCTCCTGTTGGATTGCGCCGCCATCCAACCTATCTTCTCCCAATCTCCCAATACACCCTTACGTGCACCTCTATGACCAGTTCCATTCCTTGCTCTATTCTGAGTTTGACTTTGGTCCAACTCATCATCTTCGTCGGTCGAGGCGGAAGAAGATCCATCTTGATCGTCGAGTTCCATTCGGTCGAGACCTAGGTGGTTTTTAACCCTATGAGATTGCTCAGCTTAACAAGTTTCTTTGTGAATCAAGGTAGACGAAGGGAAAGAAGGGAACGCAAAGATGTCACTTCATGATTGTGATTTGCAAATGTCGATTCATTACTCACTTTAAGAGAAACTCGTCTATATCAAAATTGACTCCATCAATCTTGAATGTCTTTGCCAGAGCCATCGCGTTTTCCGTATTGGTCTTCATCAAATTAGCATCCAATGTTCCTATACCTGTATCTCTCACTATTGTCCATCCATAACCACTGATCAGCTTTGGTTCCTGCAGAAGACGCATCACGCTAGCTGAGTTGACGGAACATACCATCGAGGAACAGGTTTTCTTGTTTCGATATTGCTTTTATCAAATCTTGGGCCGTCGAATTGGCAAGATTGGCTCGTAGTTCTGTTCGAGATAGCAGATTAAGTGATGAGTTTAGCCTGGTATCCACATATAATAGCTTTGTAGTCTTCGAAAAGTGTTATACCCACCGTCAGCCTCATTCTGTAATGCTCTATACTCCCTACTCAACCTGATCTGTTCCTGCAAATCTGGCTTCTCGAATATCTCATTGACGTCGGTTATCTTCCTCCTCTTCTGTGTAGGTAGATTACTACGATCTTCTTCCTCTTCATCATGGTGGTGACGATGGTGGTGATGGTCGTTGCTCGTCCTTGGTCTTCGAGATGGACCTGCTTCTGCTGACATTGTGGTCGACTGATTGGTCGGGGATAGAGGGAGTAAGAGGAAGGTGAAGATGAAGACGAAGATGATGTCCTCTCTGTGTGAAGCCAAGAAAGACGCGTCTGGGTCCAGTCAACATTGCTTGTTGAATTTGATCCCGTTGATCAGCGGTTGACGTGTGTGACAATGACCATCACAACGAACAATGAACAACCTCCACTTTGCTCACTCCTCATCCTCGAAGGTTGATTCTATTGATTTATTGATTTCTTCCTTCTTCTCCACCATCCTTCTTTCTCTTGTCCCAATCACAAGACTCAATCAAAGATGGCCTCCGTGAATGGCGATCATGCTGGTCAAAGGTGAGCTCATCCCAAATCGTGAGCCAACCTAGCTGATCATATCGCACACTTCCATAGCGAAGCAGGGGACGAACCCAATCCATCGATTGTCCAACAGAGTGAGTCATCAACCATTCCTTCCTCTCCTCCTTGTTCATCCGGGATGATAATGCTGATATCTCATAACACTCCAGATCCTGACAAGTAAGCTGGTGTTATACCGATCTGGAACAGCTTGACTTACACGCCATCCGTCTCTAGCTGCTTCCGTATCCTGCTAGCTACCGATAACCATATAGGTTACGCCGAGAAAGATCCAATCCGAGGTCAGGATGCCATCAACACCTTCAGAGAGATATTGGAGATTGCTAGAGATGCAGAAGTTGACTTTATCTTGCTAGCGGGTGACCTGTTCCACGAGAACAGACCAAGTAGGACATGTATGCATCAGACGATAGCGTTGTTGAGGGAATATACCTTGGGGGATAAACCTATTTCGGTGAGTTATATTCGTTCCTGACCATCCATACCATCGGTACAACAGCAAGATTATACTGTGAGCAAAGCTGATATACGTTGTTTTCCTCTTGGGGCAGTTCGAGCTGCTGAGTGATCCATATGATGGAAGTGCACCTGGTTTTTCGTAAGCTTAGTATCACTGGTTGCATTGAAAGTAGCTGACTTGTCACGATAGGTTTCCTGCAGTAAATTATGAAGACCCAAATCTGAACATTGCCATTCCCGTCTTCTCGATTCACGGTAATCATGATGATCCTCAAGGTACTGGTCCAGTAAGCATTTTAAGTGATTCCTTTTCCGGTCGATCGTTTCATCTGATCAGCTTGAATGGACCTCTCAGGAAGGAGCTCTTTGTGCTCTTGATGTCCTTTCAGTCTCTGGTGTACTCAACTACTTTGGGAAAGTCGACCTACCAGCCGATGAAGCTATACAGGACGATACCGACAAGGGAATCCGAATCAAACCTATCTTGCTTCGAAAAGGAACGACCAACCTTGCATTATACGGCGTAGGAAATGTCAAAGATGCTAGGATGCATTATGAACTGAGGTCGAATAGAGTCAAGATGTATATGCCTGAGGGTGGAGATGTAGCTGAAGATGATTGGTTCAATATCCTCTTGATTCATCAGAATAGGTAAGCTCTTCCGTGCGGTAGATCGCTGCCGATACAAGCTTATAGTGCATATTGTCACGCAGAGTCAAACATGGACCACAACAATCTGTTCCTGAAGGGATGTTTGACGATTCGATTCGTCTAGTGGTATGGGGACATGAACATGATTGCAGGATTACGCCTGAGAAAGTAGAAGGGAAGGATTACTGGATATCTCAACCTGGTAGTTCGGTTGCGACTAGTTTAGCACCTGGAGAAGCCATACCAAAGTAAGTCGGAACTTGTTCTGATTAGTCATGAAAGGAACCGGAAGCTGACATCATAAATGTGGTGTAGACACGTCGGTATCATGTCAATCCAAGGATCGCAATTCCAAATCGCCGAGGTCCCCTTAAAGACCGTCAGACCATTCGAACTTGACGAAGTTGTTTTATCGTATGCTGCTGAGCAAGGAGCACTGAATATCGATGATAAGGATAGTATCACGGAGTACCTCAAGGATCAGGTAAGCTATCCTGTCTATCCCGGCATGACAGAACGTTCAGCTTACTTGGGGATCAGGTCACAAGGCTGATCAAACAAGCACACGAGAATTGGAAAGAGAGAAATCCTGACCCCGACGCGAAGATGATGTTACCTCTGATCAGGTTGAAGGTAAGCTAAAATCTCTGAGACATGGAGTCTATGCTCATTGTAATTTTACTCCTGTAGGTTGAGACCACCGACGCCAAGGAGATGACGAATCCCGTCCGATTTGGACAACTATTCGTCGGGAAAGTTGCCAATCCAAGGGATATATTACAATACTACAGGAAGAAGAAGCCCGCCGAACGAAGTGGGTCATTGGTAATATCGTCTCAGGCAACACGCAGGCTGATGTGACTGTACTTCCTGCAGAAGCGAAAAATAACCCTGATTTGCCTGATGAAGATGAAGATGATTGGGAAGGCGATGATCCGACGATGTTAACGACCAATGATAGACTTGCTAAACTTCGTATGGCAAATCTCGTCAAGCAATACCTGCAAGCTCAGAATCTGGAAGTATTGGTGGAGAATGGGATGGAAGATGCAGTCATGAGATTTGTGGAGAAGGATGATAAGGATGCTATCAAGGAGTAAGTCAGTTGATAAGCACGAACTTGCGATCGAAGCTGACATGTTCTCAATCAAAGTTTTGTATCGGACACGCTGAAGATGGTGGGACGCGATATGAAGAGTAGGGAAGTCGATGAAGAGGATGTGGAAGATCATGTGAGTTGTGTACAGCTGGAATGTGTGATGCATGTAGCTGACGGAATATCCATTTAGATGCTACAAGCCAAGGAGCAGTGAGTTGACAAGTGTATAGTTATATGGGCGCTGCAATTGACCTATCATAGTGCTGCATCCCAGTATGCTGAAGCTCGACCTGTACCTAAGGAGGTAAGTGGGAACCATATCTCAAGACTCGATGTTGCTGACATCGACGCTAATAGAAAAGCAAGAAGGGGAAGAGCAAGCAGAAAGATTCTGATGAAGACAGCATGTGTGAGTTACTACGGTATAGGTATGTTCTTACCAACAATGCTAACTCATCTTGTAGTGGCCGAGGACGATGATCAGATGGATCTTGATTCCGACGGATCGTTCCAGCAGACCAAAGCTCCTGCAAAAGGTAAAGGACGAGCTGCTCCGCCTAGAAGAAGAGAAAAGAACCCTCTTGTGAGTTGAGACATCCCTACTTACGAGGTATTCGCTGATTTGGCCATGAGTTTAGTTCCAGAACGCTTCAGAATCTGAAGAAGAGGAAGAAGAACCTGAAGAAGTGATTGCTCCACCTAAAAAACGAGGCGCAGCTTCTGCTTCCGCTAGCTCAGCGAGAAAGCCTGCTGCTAAGGCTGCTCCTGCGAAGAAGGTGCCAGCAAGAGGAGGGAGTGGTGCAAGAGGGATGCAACAATCGCAATTGACGTGAGTGGCGAGCGTCTAGGTGATCAGGAGGAAGAAGCTGATTTGCTTCGTCCTCATTAACAGGTTCTCGAAGGGTGGGAAAGCATCTAAGCCTGTAAGTGGTCAGCTTAGAAAGCAGGGTTGCAATTTCGCGAGCTGATATTTAATTTGGTGAACGCACAGATCGAACTGTCAGATAGCGATTAGTTTGTCAATGCATGTCAAACCATCAAAGAATTAGATGCATTTAGTTTGAGAGGTGAAGAAAAGGTCAAGAGAGATGAAACGTACAAGTTTATATATCCTGCATCAAGAATTGTAATTATACCTGTACTGCTATATCATGTATGTTCATTGACGTATCCGCGGTGCACAAGAAGATGAGAACATTCGTGATTTATCAAAGAGGAATGACAGAAGGGGATGATGATAAGGAAGGGAGAGCAAAAAGTGAATTCCGACACGGGGAATCGAACCCCGATCTACCGCGATGCCTTCCAATGATTTGAGAGGCGGTTATACTAACCGTTATACTATATCGGAAGAAGTATAAAAACCGGAATAACACAGGCAATATATATGGAACAAGATTTGTACGCTGGAAACCATGTTCACCTCACCAGGATTTTTTCGCTATGTAATGAATGTATGATTATAATTTCCCTGTACATCTATTACCCGTCTGCGAAGATGTTTAAGCGTGTTAGTTGGTATCTTTCTAACTCTCATCCGAGATAATGTAAAAGATGTAACACAATCAAACGATTCCTCACGAATCTACTCGTAGAGATAATAGATCATCAGTAAGCTATTATTTGAAGGCTATATTCGTGGGCTATCGCTCTGCAAGGCCTCTCTTCCTCTTTTGAGTTCCTCTTCCTCACGTTCTATAATGATGCTGTACATATACCATCATCCTCTCTTTTGTCAGTGACCAGCTAAGCCTCGAGAACCAGAGATCCCGAGTCGAAACATGCAAAAAATCTCCCCGGGGCGAGTCGAACGCCCGACTTTCAGATTTGCACTTATCCTAGAAGTTAATTACAGTCTGACGCTCTAAACCACGCTAAACTACGGAGAGAGCGGACGAAAAGCGAGATTTTTGCGTGGGCTATATACGTTAGATCGCGGATTCAGTCCAAAGATTGAGTCGTGGTGTGTTTCGAGTCGTTTACCTTTCCATGTACATGTTATACAAGCTTGTCATTGATCTTGGTTTCCCGAGCAAGCATTGAGATCCATAGATATTGTGTGAGAAAGGTACGATGATACAATACTGTGTGAAAAGAGTATAATCTATTGAACCTCCCTGAATGTTCTTTTCTTCTCGGAAGAAAGGGATATATTTACAACCTCTATCTGTTATAAGATCGCCTCTACTTATCTTCATCCTCATCACCAAGCGCAAAGACCGTCTCTCCTTTTACATCCTCTTCATCCTCATCATACCTCTCTTTTCCTTTACCTTTACCTTTTCTCTTCCTCCTCTCCTGATCCTGCACATCACCATCAAGATATTCCTCATTGTACCTCTCAGCACGTTCGATATCATCCAATTCAACTCTTTCGGATCCTAGTGGTATTCTCTCCGATAAATCACCTCCGTCCTCTCTGGGAAATCCCAGGCCCATCCTGGATCTTCGTAAGGCACCTCGTCTTCTGAAATAGAAGTATATCGCAACGATTGATATGAGTATGAAAAGGATCAAAAGGGCTGAAATGATATTGTACCATGCTACTCAGACATCCTCCGTTAGCCCATGATTCATGAGTGATTGATCGATGATATGGCTCACCATCCCAATCTGTCGCTCCACCTTTCAACAACGGCATACCAGCTGCTGCACTTGCGCCGATGCTAACAGCCACTCTTTGCACATCGCCTAATCGAGATGAAGACTGAGCAGCTAAACCTGGAAGAAGGGCCAAGTCGACATCCATGAATCGCATGATCATATCGTTTGTAACGTGGGGTACATCGAATCCAACCTGACAAGACAACCGGAAAACGTCAGTTAACTTTTCTCGATAGAGTATAAAAACGAGGAAGCTCACCATATGCGAAGAATCAAAGACCTATTACCGTGACGATATTTGTAAGCAGTGGTCTTGTCAGTCAGATACAAGAGGATAGCACTTACTTGAGCGAATTGCATTCCTCTACTTGATTGCCAAGTCCCCACCTGCGTATCATTCAAATACCATTTCTGTACCGTTGCATTCTATCCATTCCAAAGATGTCAGCTCTGATCATTTTATGTTCCAAAGTAAGGGGTGCGATAAATTGTTCACTTACACCCATACCTTGCTGACCTTCCCAAATCAAATTGTCAACAATCCTCTCTATACCTTTATAATTACATATCAAATCTTCCGTTCCGGCAAACATTAATATCGGTACTCCCTTTTCCAATATCCCAGGTAACAAGGCGACTGACGCTGGGGAATTTCGTAGATGTAATTCGGCTGATACTTTGTTATCACATTCTACCCATGCTGTTTCTTTTTCTTTCGCATGTAATGCTGATATCACATCGTCTCGCTAAAACCATGATGCATATCATCAGTATCCGACGGGGGAGGGATGGGATAAATGGAGTGAATGTGACACTTACTCTCAAAAAAGTATACACATCTGATAAATCAGGTGGCCAATTCATACCGCATGCAGGCCAATCATCTACCAAGCGAACGTCATATACATTCATGCAGACTTTCTTCCCGTTCAACCTGATCCAAATCATGATTTAGCTAATCATCGAGTCCCGTAATGTAGTAGACCAGAATAGCTCACTCTTGAACGTAACTGTCCGTTACTGAATCCATCACTTCACCACAATGATTGATATTCGAAGGGGTTTTGTACGGATCTGTGTACTTCTCCATCGAAGCTTCACAGGCTTTTAATGCTGCATCCAGCTTTTCCGCCTCCTACATCGTCAACAGCATCGAAGTCAGCCAATATCACTTACTCCCATTTCTTCCATGATGAAATCTGTATGGGCTAGGAGGATGAAGAAGACTTGCCGGTGTACCCTGCTTGATCAACCCCTTCTCATAAGCGAAATCTGCATAACCAGGATATTGCTGTTTGGGATCTATCCAACCGTTTCCTATGGCGATACCTTTTAAGGGGAAGTTCTGCAAGACATTGGATTTCAAGATTGCGTCGGCTATTAGACGTCAAGTCAGTCAGTCATCCCATCATGGGGCAGTTGAGATCGATTTACCGAAATAAGGTATATATTGACCTGCGAAAGATTCTCCGGCAAGGTAGGTCTACAGATACCTCATTGTCAGCATATACACATGTACAATTGCATTTTCATGTCGACCTCAAACTTACATCGACACCAGCGAATTCGGGAAAGATAGTATAGAAGTTTTGTAAGAATTTGATGAGATGGGCGGCTCCCTGATGCGGATATCAGCACACGTACCGAACAAAAGATGACGGATTGGACTCACTTGATCCAATTCATGTAGATATCCGTTGGTAGGTACATAAGAAAACCCAGTACCGGGAGGTTGATCCACTATGCATTATCCGTCTTATCAGTTGTTGCCTGAGGTGAATTAGATGTAAGTTGATTAAAGGAACATACCGAAAACGACATTCGCATATTCTTCCCAACCCCCATCAACCAGTTTCACTTCTACTTTACCCGACTCAGTCTCTGATGCTGGTACAGTCCGGAAAGGCCCTACTTCCATTAAAGATCCATCGAAAGACGAACAACCCGGTCCACCCTATGGAAACCACAAAAAGCATATCAGCAAGGTTGAGACAGCTCATACTGTGAAGAACCCACGTTGAACCAGAACAATAACCTTTGTTTCCCAGCTGATCGTCTTGCTTTGGCCATCATAAAGCTGTCAAGTCATGCATCAGCTCGATCAAGTATAATCGAAGATGAGCTGAACTTACAATAACTTTGCATCCTTCCCAGTTGCACCTTCACCACCACCTTGGCCTTCACCGGGGTACGAGGGGATCTCCCCAGCATATAAGTGTAGAGGATGACTGCCCATCAATCCACTTCATTAGCTTCATCACCCCGAATGGTCTCCAGTCTGTGCAGACGGACATACGTAGGATGAGTAGCTAGATTAGGTATACCTGGTAAAGAAGGTACGAAGAGTTCTGCAGCCGTTGGTAACCCTATCATAGAGCGTGAGGTTAGCTACTTTACCTCAAGTGCCTGAAGTGCGGGGACTGACTGTTAGCCAGCTGTCTTTCCTCTTCACTATCTCTCTTCCTCTTATGAGCAGCTGCGGAGCTCTCTCCCGTCGACGAGCTGTTCAGCAGAGCAGCATTGTTACGAGCGATAAAGTCGAAATGGGTAGGAACTCCGATCTCAGAGCGTAATTCGAACGGCATGATGCCTGCGGTATTGAAATGCTGCAGGGTACAGTCGGATGTCAAGCGGAAGCAGAGATTAGGCAGTGATCAATAGGTGTATATGTAATGTTGAGCAGAACAAAGTAAAGATAGCGATTGACGTGGAATGGGATCCGAGGTTGATCGTAAATAGATTGACGAGAGACGCGTCTTGGCGTTTAATCATGTCACAACGTGGGGCGGGACGAGAAACTTGCAATGATATTGTATAACAGATATACAGCGCTACTGAGACTGGGGTGATGACCAGACCTCGTCTCGAGTGAGAAGAGCGCTGTGAGATCAGTAGAGATCGTATGCTAATGATAACCTGGATTGATAGCTATTGAAATCCCTTTAGACGGTGTGTCTCCTCTGCTATGATTTTCTTCCTCCTTTCTTTCTCTCTCCAACTTACATCTAGTCGTCTACAACAATGCAGATATACGACAACAAAACACGAACGATTGATACCCAAAGCAGACGCCCAACAAGCGATCAAAGAATGATTTCATGCATATACCAGGATTATCTATAAAAACTTGTATCGAGACGTTCAGCACCTCACTTCCACGTTATATTAACAAAAACGAAAGAAAGGTTTCCTATATAGTTTCGAGACATTAATCCGTCCGTCTAGAGAATCTCTTGAGCGCCCTGTTGATGTGAGGGGCATCTACAGAGTGCGGCAGAAGAGAAACCATGTTTTGATCTAGAAGAAAGAAGAAGAGAAGGTGAAGACGATGGAAGGGGTTGTTGATATTTATACCTACGGGGCCGAGGGTAAAGTTTCGGTGGTTCTACCAGGCAGTAGCATGACGTGTCATTAACGAGGTATTCGGTATCATCAGCGCTTGGACGAAGGGAGCTAGGTGGAGGTTGTACAGGTACCATATAAAAAGTTGGAAGATTTGGATCAAAGGTACTGTGTTTACATGAACCCCCATACCAATATACATAACCTTCAGAGAGCGAACAACAATGACATTCCGCTCCCGATCAGGAGGACCCGTGAAGAAACGAGGCAACAAGAAACAAACTCATACTCGAAAACTACATCATCCACCCCCACCTCCAAAGGAAGAACAACCTCCTCCTCCACCTCCATCCTCTCTACCACTACCCTCGTCATTAGAGAGCGGACCATTTAACCCACCAGATTCAGAGATACTCGCGTTGCTCCATAGGGCATTACATGAGAGCTTATCGTCGGACAACTTTGTGGATACCGTACAGCGGATCAAGGGGTTATTGTACGATAAGAAATGGTTAGAGGTGTTTTGTGGACCGGAAAGTGTACTTGAGAGTTATGCCGGTAGATGGGTACCTTCAAGAGTATGTTGCTTCAGGGAGGTGATGGATAAACTTGTTTATGAGGTTTTTAGTGGGGAGGAGGGTGGGCTGGAGGAGAGGATGGCGAAGCTAAATGTGGATCAAGATGAAGAAGAGGACGAAGACGACGAAGAAGAGGAAGAAGAGGATGAGGGTGAAGATGATGGTGAGGATACGAGAGATGAGGCTGAAGAGTCCGAAGACCATGATGAGCAAGAGGACGATACAGTGGTATCACAGGACCCCGCAAAATCATCCTCTCAAACCACATCCCATCCAACACATCACATCCTCTCTTTAGGTGGTGGCGCAGGATCCGAATTTCTCGCCATAGCAGCCCTTATCCGATCAGTACTTCTCACACGACCACATTCGCATCCTAACTTCACATGGACAGGTATAGATATAGGTAATTGGCATAACGTACTAAGGAAGATAGAAGATTCTATAAGGATAGATTGGAAGATCGATAATTCGATTTTGGATGTAGAGTACATCAAAGGCGATCTATTATCTCTATCTACCTCTACGAATGCTCAGTCTCCATCTCAATCAACACAGAGCCCTAGTCATGGCTCTCAGACACCTCAACCAATCGACTTGACCTCTACTCTTCTATCCAAACCACCTAAACTCATAACTTTATTCTTCACACTTACCGAACTTCTTACTCAATCCCGTCCACGTACCCTCCAACTTCTCAATACTCTAACGGAAAACACACCTACAGGAACATTGTTCCTGGTTATAGACTCGGCATCTGACATATCTGACTTCTCACTAGGTAAAGAAGGTAGGAAATACCCCGTGTACATGATTATAGATATGCTTCTATCGTCCAAAGGGAGAGGATGGGAGGAAGTGAAAGGAGAAGATTCGAGATGGTTCAGATTTGGGGAGGGAGTCGGGGCTGGATGGAAGGTGAAGTTGGAAAATACAAGGTATTGGTATAGACTTTATAGGAGGGCTTGATCAGTTTCGATAATAACGTAGGGTTCTCCGTAGGTAGTGTCGTGCCATAGTATACAGGCATATGTATGTAATTGTCAATATGTATACGTACTTCATATGGCAGGGAAGGTTTACAGGAGTGGACTAACGATATCCATTATGTACAGTCCAACCATATATGTGTGATGTGCAAATAATCATAAACAATAATGTATACATATGGACAATCTCAAATCGGAATAGGAGGAGATCCCAAAGTGAATCGTTATATACATGTATTAAGTTACAGAGATGAACAACTTTGCCTTACGTGTATATATCTGTCGGACTTGTCAACCTAATTAAACCGAGATAAGAGCAAATAGCTTCTGAGATGGTGTCCAAGAGATTAAACGATTAAAGGAGAACCGAAAACAAAGTTGACATGACGAATGAACTGAGGAGATATTAGAAGATGGTGTATTTCGAGAGAAGTTGATCAATTAGACCTTGCAGCATACACTGTCTTTCTGGCAAACCTCTCCTTGAGCGATGATGGCTGGTGAATCCTGTTTGGGTGTACTTTCTCTCTTATCAATTTCTTCCAGTAACTATCCGAAAATACAAGATGATGTCAGCATTTGACTATTTCATGATTCACAATCGTCATTTGTTTTTTAGTTTCACTCACCTTGTAAAACTCTTCTTCACCCATCGCACCCGACGCAGCATATTGCCCTTGGAAGACAAAGAACGGTACACCCGTTACACCCAATTTCTTCGCAATCATATAACTCTGCCTGACCTGTTCATCACATTCGTTCCCTTCCAACCATTGCGTGGCTTGCTGTTCATTTTCGAATATGGAGTGTTTGACCGCCAGGGAGGACAACCACTGCTTGTCTGATGGATCTTTCTTATATCCGTTGAATCCCTCAAATATGTCCATAGCCAATGGGAGCTGCTTGGAAGGGGTTTTAAGGAGTGCATAAGTTTGGATTCGGTGGGCAAGGTGGGTGGAAGAAACGGTACCGCCGTAATCGCTGTTCGATTCAGCACAAGCAAGACAAAAGTCAGCGAGAACATCAGATGTATTTGGAGGGAGGGAGATATATAGGATAGGAGAATTGGGCGAAATGCGTATCATGCTCACCTTTTATATCCCAGACTCTCCAATCTCGCTCCCATAGCACTTGTAATTTGTTTGGCTTTCTCTTCACCAAATTTCTTCTTATAGTAATCCAATCTGCTCGAAGGTTCGTGTGTCAAACATGGATCTAACTGGTATGGTAACAATCGAATTTGATATTCTGATGACTCAGGATGGTCGTTCTTGTACTTCTCGAGAGCTATATCGAAGATACTTTAATCAGCGCGCGATCACTCTCACCTTTGAGCGTTGGTATAGTCGTAAGAGAAGATCTTAGATGATCGAAGATTGCATCAGGAGAGTGACGATCGGGAGGAAGCTCACTGTTCAGTAACTGCTTGACACCTATCAAGCAGAATGGACATTGTATGTCCGACTGAAACGAGGTCAGCTTGAATTCGTTTTGCTTATTAAACGATCGTATCTTACGGTGATGTCTATCCTCTTTACGGACATGACTGAGCTTTGTGTATGAGGAAGTGCTTCTTCCTCTCTAATGACCCAATGTTGTATATGTGATGCTCTGCTTCCTACTGGTCTTCTCTTGGTCCTTGTTATAAAGAGTTGAGTGGCAATGTATGTATATGAAAGTACGCAATCAAGTTTGATTGTGAATGAGGATGAGGCGGCTGAAAGGAGTAAGTCAAGGTAGTACGACGATGAAGTGTGTATATCTTTAGTCTGTTATTTCGGCTGTCGATTGTATGTTGGTGTTGTCGTTGATTGATGTTGCTATGATGACTGATGTGATGGGAGTGACTATATTCGTTGTTGGTTTTGTGTGGTTTATGAACAGTGAAAAAGGCTCATCTACAGCTGATGTTGGATGACGAATATCTGGGAGAGCAGAGAAGGATTTGTCCGATGAATTGGGAATTCATGCACCATTCCATTGGGAATCAGCCACGGTAGTTCCTCGGATTTAGTACCTTTTTGGATCCTGCTTAGTCATAAACCTCCATCCCATATCATAAATGCAAAAATGGATGACCTGCGGTCATACAGTGTTTGATTATGCAAGCATCGATGGGTCATAT
This sequence comes from Kwoniella botswanensis, assembly GCF_036426115.1. Lineage (NCBI taxonomy): Eukaryota > Fungi > Basidiomycota > Tremellomycetes > Tremellales > Cryptococcaceae > Kwoniella > Kwoniella botswanensis. The sequence goes on along the minus strand of NC_088599.1, from coordinate 12,606,694 downwards.
AGGCTGGAGCGCAGAGTATCACCGTGAGACCAATGCTTCGATGTACTACTGTACAACAGGTGGGGTCCACGAATCCTAGCACAAAGAGCAGATGCTTGATCAGAAGTAGGTAGTCATCGACTGAAATCATACAGTGATTGATCTGACTGCTCCTGGTGGCTTTCTGATTGTCTTTCTACATCCTCCCACTGGCAGCACTCCCTCTTTACACGCTCGTGCTTCTTTCCCGTCCGTTGCAATTAGTAATGTAGCAGCCAGCCAGGAAGACTACGCATACACAATAATAGATCAGCAGTAACGAAGACAGCCAAAGGAGGGGTAGAGCCCATTCTGGCCGCGTCTGTCCATGCATATGGATGTGGCACTTTGTGGCACTTTCACTGTATTCGCTCAAACCGATTTATCTCTCTCAATTCTGGTTCAATCTCACTTCCGATTGAAGGAATTTTAAGTAGGGGGTTGGAGGAGCTCAAAAAGGGTGAGAAAAACATGATCCCGGGCAGGATCGAACTGCCGACCTCCTGTGAACCAAATCTGCAGGCAGAAATGTTAGACAGGTATGGTGACCAACTCCATCACGTGACCATTTGCCTGGAATAGCAAATCTTTGGTCATATATTGCCCTTTGGATCGCTCGAAAGGCTGGTCGGGTCAGGAACTGGGCTGTTTCCCACTGCTGGTATGCTAGTTTGAGGCAATACGGGTGACCAGGAAGGTGCAGAGACTCGTTGAACTGTGGGATTTACCCAAAGGATGAAGTGCTACATATGGGTCGCAATCACTCGCCGCTTTTGTGCGAGCCGGATTTTATCGTCCAGGTGCGCCGTCTCAAGATGACCACTCCATTGTCAGTTGTGGCAAAATAGCCTTGAACTGATGTACATGTGTACATATCCAGATCGACTACACAGCGGTGCCACAATCGCCTCTTTCTACTCCATAAATAAGCCAGGTTCCTCCCCTAGACCCTCTCCTTCCCCCGCTCATCTCGTTGTTCTTGCCGTACTACTCCCAATCATACCGCTCACAAATCCCGCAGCGATTATGCAACCATCTTGGTCCTCTCTTTCCGGTACGCCCATCTCCGTGAGCCGGTTTCTACCCTCATCGGGTTGTTCGAGGTATTCCTGAAGAGCTCGTAAGGGATTAGGATCATGTGTGGTAGTGGGTTGTCCAGTAGTATTGGTGGTTCCCCCTGTACTGGTGGTGGTTTGATCAGTGTACGTGACAATATTGGTGGAGCTCGATGACTCAGATGGAGGGGCATAGTTCATCCTTTCGGTGGATCTGGAATATTGCATGCCTCTACGCAAGTCTTGAAGTCGTCTCGCCCTTGTTTGATCATCGGTTGTATTGGTTTCACCGCGCTCGGTAAGGTGTATCAGGTGCAAATACTGCTCTTCATTACTGTTATCGTGACTGTGGGACATTACTGGCCGGCGTTTATCTTGGGGTTAGATGGAGAGAGTATTCATATAGCCTTTGCTTGGTTGAGGATTTTACAGAGGAATAGACCTGGCACATCGAGAGCAGAGATCGTCGGACTCTCAGATGGAGTCAAAGGATGAGTCACAACCTTTGATCTTCCCGACTTGTCGTGTTAGGCGATGATTTTTGGGAGTGACGGCTCAGCCGTACGCTATAAAGAAGGTTCACCTCGCCGATCAGAAGGCTATCATTGCACACAGCAATCCGTTCGCGGACACAGTCTGTGCAAGGGTAATCATTCCGCATTGACTCGATGCCTTTCAGCGATCTTATGCAAGATCTCATCGTTCATCACGTGTGTTCATGGTTCTGTGACGGGTGGCTGTCATACATAATAACCAACCCTCTACGGAGAACTTCCCTTGAGAACCTGACTAAGGCTAGGTCCCATCACTCTCGCCTTTATCCACTTCGTCGCTCAGAAGCTTTGTCGCACGCAACATACTTTGTCTAGCCAGGTCGCTACTGGGTGTCCCGAAAGAACCAATCTCATACGGTCCAACATTCAACCTATATCGTCTTGATTCATATGTCCGTTCAGTATCATAAGCCACATATGTATTATCGGGATCCAAAGGGAGCTTCCTCAAGTCTCCCAGCAAATTCTCATCTCGTCTTAGGTGAAGAAGATAAGAAGACCGTACGGACACACAGGTCGTAAGCGTTGTTGTTTATGTAAGTGCTGTAATCTGCATACTGTGCATCAAATTTAATGATTCTGGACCTCGAAGGAGCTAGGAGACTTACTGGACATGAGCTTAAAAGGCGGGAAGAATGATTAGATAGGGCACTTTTTTAACACTAATCATAGTGCGTAACCTAACGGACACTGCATCATGTGTTGGCCTCTTATGGCTGTATCTCAGAAATGTGGGAGTCGAAGGCGTTCCTTGCTTACATATCGGCTGTGGATTCATTGGTGCGAGAGTCGTTCCGTTCAATGTCTGAGAGGACAGTACAGCGGTCAGTAATCTGGAGTCATTTGTTAGTCTCGGGCTCCCTAGCCTCTCGGAGGGAAATTCGCCCCACATTTTGGCACTGTGATTCGAGGAAATCGACCGTGCGATTGGAGGGAAGTATGAGAGTCTTGATGGGAGAGAAAGAAAGTATGAAACGTGGCGAAGGCAGAATCGTGACTGCTTGCTGCAGAATGTCTCGAGCTCATCGTTCAGAAATGAAGACCGGAAATGTTGAGATAGTCAGCGCTGAGGAAGATGTAATCCAGTCGAATACTACAGTACCTACTGTACAGTAGAGTGGCAACGATAATTTGGCATTGAGCTATGGGCTTGGTACTACCTGCCTCGCGGTAAGAAGGTGGAGCTCAACAATACTGTGTTTTTGGGAAAGAGCACGAATCGACTAGTGATGTTTCGGACTGTCTGCTCTCAAAGGAAAGAGACTTGAGCGTGGATGAAAGCCACATCATTAGCAATGCCTTCCCTGAACCCTTCCAGTGTTTTCATCCTTTCTTCACATAAATATTGGTGGGCAACAGTGTCACAGGTTCAGACCAATAATTATCCACTGTCTTGAAAACAAAAGTTGGGATCGTGGCTGAGAGTGGCTATCGAAGAACAAGCGATGGACAGGACCGCGATCCACCATCCTCTCCGGTAGGACCATATCTCTCAGGCTGTGTTGAGAGTGCATTCCTCTCAATAATTCAATGCATTCCCCCAAGCATATACGATATTTGCTACCGTAGTCAAGAATTTACTGGCCTGCGCACTCATATTCAAGGCAATAGGAGGAAACTCCAAGACGGTCGTTAGGCAGGTCGTCTATACTACTCCCGCAAGAGCCTTTCCGACCGCCGAGTCTTGTGTCCATTGACCGCTCTCTTGGTCCAATTGGCGCTTGACCCCGACGATAGTATGTTGTAGGGTGTCGTCATTGGTCAGGACCGGACGATAGATCATCGCCGTATGACCTGCAAAGTGCATCTCGTATCCATCAGAAGAATTATCATATTGGCCGGAGCGAGGAGTCACTGAAAATCTATCGTTTGCTGCGTCCTCGCTCAATTGATCCAATTTTGCAGCGGGGTCATGACCAGCGGCGGACCATTCCTGGGACAAATCGCTACATTTGCTTTTAATGATAGATGAGACTTTGTCAAGATAAGAGGGAGCCATTCTGGGAATCGCTCTTCGCAAAAGGTCATCCGAGGGTTCGGTTCCCCAGTTTTCTTTATGAAGACGAGTGATCTCTACTGAGGCGATGACACCCGAGAGACGCTTACAGATATTGGTCCATCTTCTGAAACTTGTGGTCTCACACGTATCCTCGTGCTGGGAAGTGGTAGGTCCTCCGGCTGGTAGGAATACAAAGATTATAAGAAAATACCATTCTGCACAAGACGGTAGATTGAATCATAGGATCATCTCATCGGGGCACTCACTTGATGTGGAGATGGCTCCAGAATCTTGGGAGCCTGTCTCGGCTCCACTTCGAGAGGTCTTGACCGCCACGGGCATGCTTAAAGGACTTAGGATAATGCAGTATTCACTGTGGATTATAGTATAATGATGAGGTGACAAATTCTGACATTGTAAGCATCGGCGAGCGGTCTATATAGGTTATTTGGCGCTCGGCGCTCTAGTAGCGCGATCAGCCTTCCGTTGATGTGTGAGTTTGCTTCTGCAGAGTAGTCTTCCAGAGGGATGAAACTTCAGATGTCAAACGGTTTAGTACATTGATACGTCATTCCCAGCCAACTTCGCAGAACCATCCACGGACTGTAACAAAAAGCCAATCCGAGGCTTCGCCCCCTTGCAATGTAGAAAAAGCAGGAATCATCGATGGACGATGAACGTTCAATAGACAGTCGACCGAATGGATGACGATGACCGACATGCACGGATGCGCTGAAACAATGAGATTTGTTGGGAGTATAAGTTGCAGATCCTTTGATTGCTAGACTGCAAGCAGAGCTTCAAAGAAGCTTGCTATAGAGTATCCGACTTCTCTCCAAACAGTCAATGGAGGAGAGAATCCATTTCGATGCAAGTGTCATCTGATTCTCTATCAGCTTTTATCAGTATCGTAAAAAGCCACACTCTACCATAAACCCTAGCAAAATGCTTCGCACGCCCCTCGCTCGACATTAGCGGGAATAACCCTGCAGGAGCTTCTTACCAAGGCTCGGACTAATTTACCATTAGACTTTCATTTTGGCACGTCCCGGTGATTTCGGCTATGAATCGTTACAGACTATCACTGCAGTCGCTGCGTCTTCGTTTCCTATGGCGAAGGGAAGCTCAGACGACATTACGCGGTGCGTGAAGATTAGATATGCCTCCTCAAAGTTCACGATGGCGTGGGAACTGTGAAATGACACCATTTTGCTGACAGGCTCTTCATCCCTTCGTTCTAAAATGCTCCTATACCTCTCGAGTTTTGATGTGTGCTTCAAACACCTCCCTTATGGTTGAAAGTGAACTCCATGCTTCACTTGAGGACAACTGCTGTACACTGTATGTAGTGTATGACACTGATCCTCGCGCATCTCCAAGTCGAAGTGCTTCTGCTTCTTCTGTTGCTCGATGTTAACGAGATCACATGAACTTACCAAGTTGAAAAACCTCCGTCCTTCCTTCTATACGATTGCATTCGCATTTCGGGAATGGGAATAGTGGAGATAGGGATGAATAGGATTCATTATTTTTGTCACATAAAGATAAAAGGGACGACGTCTCATTTGAAAAGGGGGTTTTGAGTTCTTTTACGTATTTTACCCCAGGTCTAAGGTACTCGAGTACTCATACCAAACTTATCGCTATTTTCAATCGACGACCGCTTCTTCCGAAATGACACTTTAAATCCATCCTGCTCTAGTAATTTATAGATTATCCTGTCCTCGTGTGCGTGGATTATAACGGCACAGCTTTTGACATACTTAGCTCTTCGCAAGGCAAGATGAGAAAGGGTAGGGCTCAAAGAGGCGGAAGGGAGGATAGAATGAGATTGATTTAGACTTCTAGTGTTATCTTTAATGTCGAAATGAAGAATCTGGCCCCGTCCTCTCTCACACACGACCTAGGAGGATAGTCTAAGGACGAAGACTCGGATTTCGATCAGGCCGGGATCACGTTGGATATAAATTGATTAGCTGAGAATGAGATAATCCATATCGTATGTATAATACTCGTAATCATCAATTCCTCCATCTCTGGTCGAAATTGAAATATCCTTGTGAATCATCCTTCATCAACTTTGATTGAATACAACTCGTTTGTAAGATCGAATTGCGATTGGGTCATATTGACATCGACGTTGGCATCTTGCCTACACACCTTTAAAGGATGTCTATGTTTACACTCTAAAGAGAAACAGATAAACATCGACACCATCCCTACCATCAATCAATCAATCAATCAATCATCACTAGCTTCAAACATCATAATCTAAACTTTCACCTCTTGCGCCCCTCCGTATCCCACACGGTCACAGAAGCCAGAATAACACGAGGTTCCCTCATTCACAACGTATCATGTCAACTTCGACCTCTTCATATTCATTATCGCCATTCCCCCTTCCACCTTCCCATTCTCATCAACTATCCACCATGTCCACTGAACCTCCCTCGGCACCTTTAGGACCCCTAAGCAGCTTACCAGTGGGGTACGAACCTCTGAAGAAATTCAAGATCCTCTTACTGGTCACTTCGATCAATTCGTTTACGCAGAGGGTCATATCTTACCTGCAGTATCTGGGCTTCGAGCAGGTCTCGGTCCAATTAGCTACAAGCGATGAAGATATGTTGGACGCTGCGGAGGGTTGGGATGCGGATTTGGTTTTGTGTCCATTCCTTACTAAGAAATTACCGGCATCAATACATACTAGAGTGAGTCACTTGTGTCATTTGTTTTGACTAATCACCATTACCATCCCCATCATTATGGCCGTATACCTCATCAATTTGGTGACTCGTCGATTAATCATATGCTGATAGATTTTGAGATTTATAGTGGATCACTCTAGTCGTTCATCCTGGACCACCAGGAGATGCTGGGCCATCATCCCTAGATTGGGTCCTAATGGGCGACGATGGATCCATCACCGATCCCACCCAAGCTCTGGATACACTCATAAATACATCTACAGCCGATAGAGAATCTACGCAGAGATCTCATTGGGGTACGATCTGTTTTCAAGCCAATGAAGAATTAGATGGAGGTGCTGTATGGGCATGGGAGCAATACACTTTACCTCCTATTGGAAGTATCACTAAGGCCCAACTGTACCAAGGTCAACATTCCATTGGAGCAATTAGTGCGGTCATTCATTCTCTCTTAAGGATATACGATTCGACAGTTGGTCAAGGTATAGAAAAGAAAGATTGGTTGAAAGTTCTTCCTAAAGCCGAATGGTCAACTAGATGCGTTAGTCTACAAAAAGAATTTTTAGGTGGGAAGACCTTGGATAGACCTCTATTTCAATCTACAAAACGCAGACCGAACTTTGACGTTCATACTGCACAAGATATCCTGAGGATATTGAATGCTAGTGATTCACAACCTGGTGCGATGATTAGTCCTTTGACCAACAATTCCAAATCTTCCCTATTCGCTTATGGCGCACATGTACATAACGATTTGTCGACTATACCTGCTTCGTTATATGTTTCATTAGGGTACGAGAGCTACAGTGAGATTCCTAATGGGAAGATCATAGCTACTAGACAAGGTGCAGTGTTCATCAAGACTCGTCAATTACCTGGACTCAGTGTAGGTGCAGGAATATGGATAACGCACGGTAGAGTACCTAGAGGTAAAGATAAACCGATAGATCCCAAAATACCTATGGTAGATGCTATACGTGCTGCCGGGCACCAGGGGGTCCTGAAGGAGGTCACAGAATGGGAACAAAGTACATGGATGGAGAGGAAAGGTGAATGGCAAGAGGTTTTTGTCAGAAGTGTAGAAGAGAAGGATGGGATTGCTCAGCTGGTATACTGGAATTTCTAGTGAGTTCCATTCTCCTATATCACCAAAACAATGATTACTTCCCAGATAGGAGCTAACCATACTTATGGTTTTAGCAATGGCGCATTCACCACTTCCAATTGTCAATACCTCCTCAAAGCCTTGCAATGGGCGACATCCCCCGAGCGGGGCAACGTCAAGCTCTTAGCTCTGATGGGCGGCAACTACTTTTCAAATGGTATAGCCCTAAACACCATCGAGCATGCCTCATCGCCCGGAGCGGAGACATGGGCCAATATCAACGCAATTGATGATATCGTTTCATTCCTGGTGGGCGATACAGCATCGGAAGTACCTGATTTCCTTCAAGGTGTGGAACCGCTCTGCAAGAGAGGTATACTCACTGTCGCTTGTGTGAGAGGTAATGCTGCTGCGGGAGGTGTAGCTTTGGCTGCTGGATGCGATGTGGTTTTAGCTTCGAGAGGAGTTGTCCTGAACCCTGCTTATAGAGGTATGGGTCTGCATGGGAGCGAACTTCATTCGTAAGTGCAATCTGCGTAGTAAATCGTTGGTAATATTGATGCTGATTTGAGTATGTTCTGTAGCTACTCATACCTCAAACGATGTGGTCCAGTCCACGCAGCGACCTTACTTCGAGCGATGAAACCTATCGATTCCACTCTCGCTCGTGACTGGGGATTGGTCGACATCGAAATTGGATCTGCTACTCAATCGCTATCAGATAATGAACCTCTGTTCGTCGAGACAATCAAGACGATCTTAAATGGTAAATGTCAAGACATGTTCTCACCGACATCCAACTTCAAATGTGCACCTTGGTCCAGACCCACCTCTTCGACCTTAGAACACCTAGACGATGAATCGATGATCGAAGAGATGTGCGCTCAGAAGGTATCCACCTATTCCGAGGTTACACGGGATTTCCCACCATTATTGCACTACAGGAACGAAGAATTGTCTCAGATGCTTTTGGATAGTTTCCACCCCGTACGATCGAATCGATATCATTCTAGACGATACAAGTTTATTAGAAAAGTCAAAGCTGATTCTACACCTTCAAGATACATTATACATCGTCCTGCAAAAGCCGATGAGGAAGATACGAAGGAGTTTGATGATGCTCCTGGGTGGAAGAGAGGTGAGGAATGGGGATATGTGAATATGGAAACACCGAGGAGTTTGGAAAGCAGCGAGAAAACTAGGATTGATATTTTCCATCAACCACATCAACAGCAACAGCCAGAAGCTCAAGGTATAGAGAAAGACCAGGTACCTAAGTCTGTTGGAATCGAAAGGAAACACTCTGAAGCACCTACTCTGTTGACTATGCCTTCACTTTCCGCTCATCCAATCTCACCAACCATGTCTACCTCTTCCTCTGCTGAAGGTCCATTACCTACTACCCCGATGTTGCTCGATTCACCCCCTCGAAGAAACCTTTCTACCACTACTACATCTCCTCAGAACGCAAAGATGGAGATGTCAACTAGTAATAGTGTGAATTCAAAGAGATTATCTTTATTCAGAAGTCATTCTTCTTCTCAATCACCAATCTCTACCTCGACACAGAAACAATTTGGGGTATTAGATACCAAGGGTGTCGAGAAAGAGAAAGGAAAGAAGAAGGACAAAGGGACTTTGAAAAGTTTAAGAAAGAAATTCCGAAGTGTATTGAAGAATCTTAATGGTGATTCCACCAGTGCTACTGAGAAGAAGAAGATTTCTTCGAATGGGATGGGAATGGGTCCGAGTAGAAGTATAAGCTCGAAGTCAATTCCACAAACTAGAAGTACGAACAACAGCATTAGTACAACTAGTCAGACCAAGAAGGATGACGTGCCTATTCAAACACAAACTCAACAAGGGACTTGTGAATGGCCATGTCTTACGACGGGTGGAGAAGAGGTAGACGAACTGCAAGGTCAAAGAGAAAGACCGAGAGTCGAGCAAGTAGCTTAAACGTGCTAAAGCTATGTTTCGGTCCGTTAGGAAATGTATTCAGATTCCGAATAGAGGGGGCTTATGGTTGATAATTTCAATAGGTTGAACGTTTGATACGTCCATCTCATCATCTTGGTTTCAAAGATCTTTTGTGTGGTTATATACATGTACATATACTATTTTGGGAATTTGCTTTTGTCTTGATTTCGATCTGGGTTTACGTCTGTGACGAATTGTCTTTATGCACTATTTACGATAATACCATAATCACGAATTTGTTGATTGCATTGCAGTTCTATCAGGTAATTTTGAACGGATTCATTCGAGTATTTCATTCCATTTGATTCTCATATATACTCATCCCTAATTAAATCCAATCCAATCAATCGAATCTCTTATTTCTTCTGTTTCCGCTTTTGTATTTGATGCTCTGAACATTATCGCACAATCCTATAGAGGATATGACTGCAAAAGGCAAAATGCAGCCTTAAACCTCTTCTAGGGATTTATCTAGCTTTGTTACTTCCACCGACTACCTTGCCTTTCTTACCTCCGAGAACCTTCTTTCGTTGTTTCAGCATATAAGTGAAGAGGACGTAAAGAGCTACAGGTGTTGGACGAGAATCGAATCGTCAGCAAGTGTAAACATACAAGAGTACGATGGAAGCGAAGTACAAAGAAGAGCGTTTGTGTGTTTCGGCGAAGTCGGTAATATACTCACAAGGCCACCAAATGAAGAACATGACCAATCTAAATACCTCCAACAAACCCCACGATCTCGTATTGACGACATTCTTTGTCACACTGGATTTAGCCAAGTTCCACAAAAGGTTTCTACCGATATGAGTCTTCAACAACACCTCTCTAGCTTTGGGAGGTAAGCCCGAAATCAAATTTCCAATAACTGGTAAGATCGGTGGGAGAGTAGAAAACGCTAGGAAAGCTTCGGATGATGCTCCGATAGGATAGAGAGGGATGAATGTGGTGTATCGAAGATAGTTGACGAAAGGGGATTGGATGTTGAGGAGGGATAGGAAGTAGAAAGTGTATCGGATCACTTCGGTTAATGACCAGGCGAATAGCATCGTGGTGAAGAGGGGGGAGGAATGGGACTATGAAGATATTTGGCACTGTCTGTTAGCGCCTATTTTCGAGAAACATTGAAGTGGTTTCCTTCTTGATAGGTGAATGATACGTTTGATGGCGGTGACATGATCAGATATAGGTTGAATGAATGAAAAGCACCACTCACCACTTCCGGTACAGCCTCCACGACTCCCCAAACAGTCCAAACTCTACTAAACACCTGACTAGCCACCGTGCCCAATGGACTCCTAACCCACCCTAAGGCAGTATGGAGTATTTCAAGTGCAGCGAGCGATTGGACGTATTTGGTCTTCCATCCTAATCCCTTGAAATCGTACGAACCGCTGAAATGCTCGATGAGTCGGTTAACAGGTGAGGGAGTGGACGAAGTTGATGGAAACAGTCTGGCAAGGAAGGATGAAGGAGCATGTTGGATTGATGAGGCGGCAGATCGAGGCGTGATAATGAATATGAGAACTATGTAGAGTAGATGACCCCATAGTAAGGCTGAGATGAGATTGTAGAATAGGAGATACACCTTCACGGGAGTGAGAGTGGATTTGACTACGAGATGTTGTTGTGATATCAGTATCGCTCATCTTCGTTGGGGGTTATATGATGAATGATTTACCCTCATTGCCTTTTCTTTGTAATCTTTCTTTGTCCAATTCGACTCTTTCTTTCCCTTGACCTTGAAGTTGGGGTTGAGATTTGTTAGACATGTTGATCAACTGTATCCCAGGGTTGAGGATAGAAACAGCACTGATCGATAAGCACGGATTGGGGTTTGTATTGAGCTTCTTGTTCAGTCAGATATTCGTAAGAATTTGAGAGTCAACCGAATCTGAGGAAGGATGTTCTGTCCCACAGGTAGATGACAGACAATTCGATACGATGGAAGCGAAGGTCGCTAAAACAAAAAGAGCTTGACTACCTGAAAAATGATGATTGGTGAGTCGGTCACTGGTATGTCGAAGCGACTTGCAGTCCTGACAGATGTCACTCACTCTTTTCGTCGAAGATAATTAGTTTGACGACGATGATGTAGAAGGAAAAGGAGAAAGAGAGATGGATGAGATGTGGTTGTTGTCATGTTTACGCGCTCGGACCCATTTTCATTCCCATGCCATGTGTCATCCTTTCTTCACTCCAACTCAACCTACAGATGCTCTTACTCGTACAGCTCAGTTCACTTCATGTCGACCCAGCAGTGTGAGAAGATATGGACTCAACCAGCCTTGCGATATGACATGTATATCGAGACAATCTCTGCGACGTGATGCATAAAGATAATATGATATATATACATTTTTTCGTCTCGGCTCGTCCTCAGCCTCAATTTTAGGCCGCTTTGACTCGCTTTCCGATTTGAGCTTGGAAACCAGCTTTGATGGCAGATACGGAACGTCCTGGAGAGTGAATTGTGTAAGTAAATGCTTGCAAGTAAACAAGTCGGGATACACTCACTTGATCCACAAGATTCACAAGTCATGAAATATAATCTGTTCTCTTTACCTAACAACGTATCAGGTGATTTACAGATCTTGCACGTAACGTATTCGACTATTGACAGAGGGCCCGTTATCATGTAATTAGTTTGACTGTGTATGTGTAGGTATGTATCAATCGTACTTACCGATATATTTCCTCAACACATTTTCAATTTGTTTCTGAGTATATCTACCTTTCATGATCAATCTCTGAGCACCGTCGATCGAACCTGTCGTACCCAATTCAGAGTACAGGAAAGCAATGACGTGATCGGGTTGCCTGTGCATCCTTCTGCAGATATCTGAGATATTGGCGAACACAGTCTTCTTGGTCCCCTCCCTTGCGACTTGGGGTGGGACAATGGTGTATCGTCGTTTCTCACCGGCAAGTTCGGGGTTGTGTGCGTGGAGGAGACCAAAGAATCGTTTGAGCAACTAGATAGACGAGACAGCGTGTTAGGACCGTCACCATTTCCCATCGTTATATCTTTGTGAGACCGAATGGTGAGGCGGATAGAGGACAGTTGACTTACCTCAGGATATGTAGCTTCTCTACCCTCAACCACCCAAGCTTCCTTCCCTGATTCAGTGCTCGATCCATCCTCTCCATTTGCATTATTCGATTTCGAGAACACATCATCTCCCAAATCGCCTTCGTCACCACCAGCTTCATCATTCTGTTCATCATTCTCGTTATCGAGATCATCTAATTCCTGAGCGAATGCAGCTGTCTTTTTGGATTTCTTCTTCTTCGTCAAGTCCAATCCTTCGGTTACGGATGATGATGGTTCGGCAGATTCCTACAAGGGTCAACCAAGAATACATTATGCATCATTAGCTCAACATGACTCTGGTTGTGAAGATTGATAATGGTAGAAGCGAAGAAGAGAACAGTGACATACCAAATCTAATGGGATATCCTTCTTCTTCTTCTTCTTCTTCTTCATATCAGCGAACAGATCACCAGCTTCCTCCGCAGGCTTTTCTCCTTCACCCTCGTTAACTGGAGTTGCCACTCCCGAATCTACCTCCGGAACTGCACTTGACGTAGCGGCGGGAGTTGGTTCGACATGAGCTTCAGCAGCGGGAGCGGGGGCAGGTGATTCTTCGACATCAGCTACGACAGTCTTCTTCTTCTTCTTCTTCATCCCCGCGAACAAGTCTACTTCTGGGTCGGCCACTGTAACGCGAAAGAGTCAGCAAGTGCAGGAGACTTGATGGTAAGGTAACATACTTTTGATAGTGGTGCTGTTTTCTTTGACTCGTGTTTCTTGGATGCTGTGGATGTTTATTTGACGAGTCGAGGTATTTCTCGCTACTATTCCTTTCAGGTGATGATAATGATGGTTGTGATAAGATGAAGAATAAATGAATCCGAGTCCAACTTTTCAGAACAATAGAAATATCATGGGTAGCATGCGGTTGTATTGCAATCATGAACATTTGGATCACACCGACTCACGAGCATAAATGGGTGGAACAAATATCTGATCGATCGGTTGTGTCATGCTATGTGGTTGTGTTTACGGAGTTTTTCGGTGATGTTGTTTCTGTGGCATTTTGAGAACCAGTCATTCACTCCGTTTGACCCTGTTACCCTTCTCACTCATCCCTACTACTTGATACACTCAACATATACTTCTATCTATCCGTAGCATACCCAACCCTCACTCCCCACTCACCTCCAAAATGTTCGCTCGATCAGTCAGACCAGCTCTCAACGTCGCTCGAGTTGTCCAGCAGCAAAGCCAGGGTATGGCTACTCTTAGAGAGATTGAGCAAAGGTGGGTTTGGTGTGACAACTTTCGGTTGAAAAGTCCGATGGGGGATTGTCGTGGATGTATCGAAGGATATCAGGATGAATGGACTGCTAGAGGATAGATGTTGTCAAAGGGGGAATGTGTAGACTGAAGAGAATAGTATATGTAGAATGGAATGCTGACTGTGTGGTGTGATTCTACGAAATAGATTGAAGTCTGTCCGAAACATTGAAAAGATCACCAAGGTGGGTTGACCCGTTGCTTGTATTGTATAAGGAGCACAGCTGATCCTGTCCGTATATAGTCCATGAAGGTCGTCGCTTCTACCAAACTCACCCGAGCTGAGAAAGCCATGAGGGAAGCTAAGAAGTACGGAGCCGCCAACAACGGTGAGTAATGAGTTCACTCCACTCGAAATGAAGGTCATGGAATGGATATCATATTGATGGTCTCGTTTGTTTGGATTTGTAGAACTCTTCAAACACACTGAGATCGAGTCTGAAGAAGCTCCCAAGATCCTCTACGTCGGTATCTCCTCTGATGGTGGTCTGTGTGGTGGTATTCACTCGTCCATCTCCAGAGCTATCAAGAAGGAGATGGCTGCCAACCCAGGTACCTTGGCTGTTGTCGGTGATAAACCAAAATCTCAATTGGCCAGAGCCATGCCTCAAGCTTTCAAAGTCACTTTCAACTCTGTTGGAAAAGATGTACCAACCTTCGCTGAGGCTTCAGCTATCGCTGATGAGATCGTTAAGAACGGTGGTGAATGGGATGAGGTGGGTCATTCTTCAGTCTTCATCATAAAACAAACAACATATTCATATACCACATCCGTATGGTCACACAAACAAATGCTGATAGTTTGATACTTGAACATTACAGATTAAGATCGTTTCCAACAAATACCTTTCCGCCATCTCTTACGAATCCGGTGTAACCTCCGTCATCTCCGCCAAAGCCCTCCAAGCCGCTGCCGGTTTCCAAGCTTACGAGATGGAAGAGGATGTCTCCAAGGATCTCGCTGAATTCGCCCTCGCCAACGCCATCTACACTGCTCTTGTTGAAGGTCATGCCGCTGAGATCTCAGCTAGAAGAACCGCTATGGAGAACGCTTCTAACGTGAGTTACTCTTTTGTCGCTTATATTTTTCAACATTGGTCATTTAGTTGGATATGGCACTAACCTTGCCTTTCACTTATCTAGAACGCCAACGATATGATGGCTTCCCTTCAACTTCAATACAACAGAGGTCGACAAGCCGTTATCACCAACGAACTTATCGATATCATTACCGTGAGTGAAACCCATCTGATCGTAGGAATATGTGGACTGATGATTCATTTGTCTATTAGGGTGCTTCCGCTTTGTAAGCGATGTCATTAGTGATAATAGAAGAAATGTGGATGTTACGCTGTGTGGTAGTAGATTGGATCTCTTACGAGGAGGGGAACTAAAAATTCAAAATATACTTTTGATAGTGTGATGCTATCGGAATCTCAAGAAGGAATGTTTCAACATGGTGTACGTGGTGTAAATACTGACATGATTCTTTTGGTTGATCTTACGGCGTTCTACTAATCATACATGTTTGCCGAATGAAATCTCCCTCAAATTCGCACTTTCGTTTTCCAATAATCGATGAAAC
Organism: Kwoniella botswanensis; assembly: GCF_036426115.1. Taxonomy (NCBI): domain Eukaryota; kingdom Fungi; phylum Basidiomycota; class Tremellomycetes; order Tremellales; family Cryptococcaceae; genus Kwoniella; species Kwoniella botswanensis. The sequence goes on along the minus strand of NC_088599.1, from coordinate 12,591,333 downwards.
ATCTCTTAACACCTTTTTGTATGACATGTTTCGAGTCAATGACATTCAGCTTTGGTCACGATTTGATCTAACGCAGAGGTGAGATGGATTAGACAAAGCTGTGCTCTAAACGACGTCCAATCCGATCCTTTCATCAAACCCCATTCCACTGACAGACAACGTCATCGTGAGAAGTTGAAGTCCGACTGAGAACAAAGGGAGGTGTGGTCGCACAAAGGATCAAATGAGTATAGTGTATAAGTGGGATACTGACTCGATTTTCTTGCTGATTCACTCACTAACGTGTATGGTGTAAGGTATATAAGACAGTAGGTTGAGCAACTCCCAACTCCAAGACTTGATTTGACTTGACTTGACCACGCTATACACACATCTAGAGCACAACTACTCGAATCGAAACGATTCAACTATACGATATGTCTGACAAATTACCGTGAGTGTCATGCTAGTGCGATCAACTAAGCTGACGTAGTTAATCGATATTTTGGGTGTTTCATGCGATAGTAATGTCTTTTTCGTCGTTGCCATTAACGGTTAGTAATCCATTACAATCTCTCACCATTTACCTGTTCCTTATATGTCATTGGTTGATAGAGATACTAACTACTTAGGATATATGAATGTGATTAGGCAAAGAGTTAGGTAAGATTGAATTCAAGTTATACGACGATATCACTCCCAAGACATCGGCGAATTTCAGATCACTCTGTACAGGTAAAGTAAGTATAAGTATTCTCATGACTCTTGACTTTTTTTCTTTTCTTGAATGTATGACCTGGGTGATATGGTTGGGCTGATCAAGTATTTGTGTGAGAAGAAACCTGACGGTACGCCTTTACCTAAAGGATTCGGATACAAGGGGACGACCTTCCATCGAATCATTCCTGAATTTATGGTTCAAGGAGGTGATTTCGAGAGAGGTGATGGAACAGGTGGACAGGTGAGTGCTGGGTCGAATATATACTGATACTATACCAAACAAACAAAGATCGAAAGGAAGAGTCTAAGCTTACAGTAGTATCTCATTCACGTATATATATAGTCCATTTATGGCGATAAATTCCCAGATGAGAATTTCGAAAAGAAACATGATAGTGAGTTTCAGATTTATCACAAGTTACTGCATTCCCCTTTTCCTGTTACTACACATACTCTGCTGTACTGTATACCGATGAATATTGATATATACTGGAGCGGACTGATAACGTACTGTAATGAACTGTACTCTTGGCTCCACAGAAATAGGATTACTGTCTTCAGCTAATGCCGGACCTAACACCAACGGGTCGCAGTTCTTCATCACTACCGTAGCTGCTTGTCCATGGTTAGAGTGAGTCATCTCAGCGTCTTTTTTTTGGATCGTATCTTGTAAACCCCCTCATCGTGCCTCAGTTCAGCACCGGAATGGTCAAGCTAATACCTCCTGAATACATCCCTAATACAGTGGCAAACACACAGTTTTCGGAGAAGTAGCCAATGACCAATCCCTCAAATTGATCAAAGAGATCGAATCAAAGGGAAGTAAAGATGGTAAACCGAAAGAAAAAGTGGTAGTTGTCAATTGTGGTGCGGTCTAAGATTGAAACAAGGGGAAAAGACCATACCATATTCTTCGACAGATGAAGTGAAGTTGAATATATCATCTAGGAGTTTTAACTTGAACGCATAGTATTGTATATAAGAGTATGATTTATACAAAACCCGTCGCTTACCTAAAATAGATTGATATACCAAGATCTCATTCAGTTATAAACATTATAAGTAAGTATCCATTCATCAATTCTCGACCAATTCATCTGTAGAACCTGTGCAAGCTCCCATTTACCACCTAGGAGCAGGAGCCTTGATCGGATAACTACCAAATGTTGAGTGAACATCAGCTATCTCATATGTTCCTCTCGCATGATACCTATGGCCCACCTGACAGTCTCTCCTGCACCTTGTGATTTCTCAACTCTGATATCAAATACCAGTTCACCGTTGTTGTTGTACTCTACTGCTGTGTAGTTTCTTCGGTTCAAAGCGGTCTGAAAATAGCACAATGAGTATACCCAATACCCTGTCCACTCAACACTCACCTTCAACTTGGATGCAGACCCATCCGTATCTTTCAAGAAAAGCGGAATCATAATCTCATCGGTGTCTTGAGCTATACAATAAACAATATATCAGCATAGATCGCAGTTCTGGACCTCATATCGTACATGCAGAAAACAGTACGTACCATCTGCATTTCCATCGTCACGATCAAAATCAAAGGACCGCACATCAGCCAAACTCAATTCACCTTCTATCGATCCAAAACATCTCAAAACTCACGCAACGTTCTGTGTTTGTTCCTTCCAAGCATAGAGACCATTTTGGCCGCACCAGGAGGAGGAGGCGTCTAAAAAAGGTTCTAATCAGCTCCATGTGCTTTGTATGTGGATGGAAGAGTGATATGGAGATTGGACGATGAGATGTTAAACTCACATTGACGATAGCGCTAGTGATAACGTTCAACATATATCTATGATCCTCCTCAGGCTTTACCGCGAATCTCTTCTTTCCTTTGTTATAGGTAAACAAACACCCGACGGCCGCCAAGTGGACATCTCCAGATAAGAATGTGATTCTGAATTTCTGTTCCCTCGCCAGTTTCTGACATTCCAGTACGAGCCAGTTTCGTTCTTTCTTATGTGTGTTAGCACACCAATGATCGTTCAGATCGTCCAATAGTTCCGAAGCCTGATTGAACTTGTTGACCATCCCTCCTAGACCCATGGCGTTATGTCGAGCGAGGATGTTGACGGGGTTCCATTTGAAATCTAAGAAATGCTCAAGGAAGGACATACGAGGGTAGGCTAAGGAGAATTTACGATACTCAGTATAATTCGATATGAGATGAGAACGAACCTACCTATAGGTACACCCAAGAGTATAACAAGCTGTTCGATCCCTTGTATCTTCCTTACCTCTGCGAAAGTCTTCGCGTAAGTTTGAGGCGTACAGATCCTATTCAGTTTCCTCTCTGCTCGACAATCCAAAGCTAACAACGTGACTTTCGGGCCGAGGTACACAAGCAATGAGTGAGAGGGGAAAGGGATCCATGGTCCAGGTTCATCACCTACTATCATACTTTTCAGAGTATGAGTTCCAGGTGTAGGGTCGACACCGTCTACTTCATCTATAAATGACAACAACATTATCAGTAGGCTGGTGAGAGCAGATCATTGAAGATATTTGACGTACCCGAGACAAAAAGCTGGAAGAGGAGGAACCACTACAGAGACGTATTGTCCATCAGCTATAAAGATTTATCGTATCCATGATGGGGACACTCACAAAGTATCCTCTAGATCCTACAAAGGACATGACAGGTGAAGCTTGAGTCTCATCATCGTATGTACCGAAACCATCTGTACCACAATCGAGTCATTCAGCTTGATTGCCTCAACGGCAGTCACATGCAAGGATAACTAACCAATCAAATCATGATCGTCCAGCATGTTGACCATGGGGATGGATGAGTTGGCTCGTCCAAACGCATTACTTCTGAAAATCTTGCAATAATGGTTGAAGCTATACGAGAGTTAGCTAGGTAGACAAATGACATATTTCGCAAATGGCCTACTCACTAGAACCTATCAACTGCCTCTCGCTGTAGCATATACGAGTTTAGCTTGATATGTTCAGCCCTACATATATACCACTTACGATAACATCGGTCAACTCAGTGGCTAATTTACTCTTCCTATCGGGAGCAGTGATCCAAGCTATGTAACGTTGCATCCACTCTTAGTGCGAGTTCCCAAAAGAGATAAAAAATAGGATCGAAATTCGATACTCACGTTGCATCTCAGGTTCTCTCGTCAGAGCATCACAGTAAATCTGATCACCTCCCCCTACCATACAGTGAAAAGGTTTTTCGTGGTGCTTGAGCAATAAGTCTTCCCATACGGGGTCGTAACCCGATGGATAGGAGCCCTTAAACTCGTCAGGATTCACACCTGATGAGAAACCTGGAAAACCTTGGTCAGTTGCCGTTCATTCAATAGTGAAGCGAGGGGATGAAGAGTACCAGAACCAATGGTATTTGTGAACAGTAAGAAGATAATTCAAATTTACCATTGCAACTATGCGCTGCCCATCTCATATTCTCCCCTTTCTGAGGAACCACAAAATCCATCTCTGCCCCTCCATTCAACCTGTACCTAACTACCATCTGTGTATGTTGTAAGGGTATCTCAAAGATGAACCTGAAGAAAGACATATTGCCATCTCTAGATGAGTAAACGTGAATAAGTCTTGCCTGAACGGTCTGTGAGGGGATGAGGTGGATGGTGGAATCGTGGATTGAAGGATCTTCGGCAGATGGGGGAGTATGAGGGTGGAATGTCAAGGTGATATAAGGTAGGGATGAGAGATCAGAGCCGCTAGAGAATTATGTCAGCTGGCGATACTCTGCTCGAGGCTGCGATCAAAAAGTTAGCGGACTCACTCATCCCGAACGACCTGTACAAATGGCATCAGCTCAAAAGTGAATTGTGATTGGTGATTCATCGACTCACAACCAAGGCTCCTCCTTGCCATATGTCATTCTTAACCGTATAATAAGCCAACAACGGACCGCACCTAGTCGAATTGAAATTATATCGTATCTCATCAGCTCAACTTATCAAACTTCACTACACTTGACCTCAACTCACATCAGTTGTAAATGGGGATTCATCCTATCACTAACACTCCAATGTCTCCCCAATTCTGGTCTTTCGACATGCCCGTCTCCCTGAGGTTGTGCCGGTACAGCTAAATTGCCATTGACACCTTGTCCATGTTGATGTTGTGACCAACCATTCTGCACTTCTTTAAATTTCAATACATCTTCCAAAGCAGGACCAGGAGAAGTGATCGTCCCTCCAGCTTCACCATTAACTTGCAAAGCACCTTTATCCATTCCACTGGGTGCACCAGCATCTTCTTTCCCTCCTTCCTCTTTCTTCGTACCTTCCGGTCCTACCTCGGCGTCTTTCTCTGCATTCGCATGTGGGATATTACTGACGTTGGTGTTTTTGACCTTCTCGTTCGACTGAGGTAAGGTGGATAAAGAAGGTTGGTTAGGTTCGTTCAATGCACTGATAATTTGACCTTGATCATCGAGGATCACCGGATTCTCCTTTGAGAGGTAGGTGTGGAGATGGAGGGATGGATGAGCATAGTAGGATGCGTGGGCTGCCGCTGCTGCACTTCGGGAGAGGTGCTCTGCACGATGTTTCGAACGGGGAGAGACGGTGTCCCTGTAGTAGTAGTAGAGAAGTCAGGTCAGAGGTACGATCAGGGAAGAGCGGATAGTGACTTACATTGTGAGATTAGGTGATTAGTATATGCTATGAGCGGTAGGTAGTAGGTGACAAGATGAGATCAATGTCTTGTATGCTGTATTTATACAGAGTCAGGTGAGCTGCACTCTTATGTGTTCACTATGCCGTGTTGCTCCTGTTGCCAAGTAATGACGAGAGAGAAAGAAACGATCTTCCACCCACTAGTGCTATCTATCTCCTTTGATGTATCGGTCAACACATTCCTTTGTGATCACACTCGATCCACTTGGCACGTTACCATCATAACAACAACAACAACAACAAGAAGAAGCAAGCGAAACTTACGAAAGTTACGATCTGGCCCGTAATGGTCTATATTTATTTGATCAGATACTCACTCGTACTTTTCACCTGTTTGAGCGTTTCAAGGACGATGATAACATCGATTGTAATATCAAGGAATGTGATGCATCGATGTTATCTCGATGTTCCGATTTGTTGATTGTTATTTTTCTTATTTTTATCATTTTTAATGATCAAACGTCACCATTAGTCAAATGCCAAGCCAAAGAATCAAAGCTTAAAGATCTTTTTACTCCTATAGGCTATACATACTCGTAAGGTACCGAGCGTTGACGTCATCTTCAATCGTTCAACGTGGTACACTGGTAATGCTTTGGTAATACATGAAGAGGAAGAAAGAGGCATCGATAAGCATGCATAGTAGATAGACACGGTAATATACTTAGTACTCAAAGATATATTTACAGTACACACGTAGTACGAGGTGTCATAGCAAAGGAGAACCGTGTAGATTATCCCACTGTTCAGTCGAGTTGAAGGTTGAAAGTTGGAAGTAAATTATCCAGACGAGGAAGAGACAGAGGTCTTAAGAGCAAAGACGTTTTTGGTTAATAATAGTTGTTCAAATGTGAAAGATGAAAATATTGCTACAAAGGTTTATCATATCATAGGGAAACGGAAAACCGAATTCTGAGCCAGTCGAGATCGAACCATTTTGGTGTAAAAATATATGTTAATAAAAGAATAGAAACCAGTCCATCCTGATCAAAGCGAAATATGACCACAAGTATGAAAGTTATAACTCATCACTGTCTTCCATGAGACGGATTAGCAACCTATCAAATCACCCAACATAAGCCATCATCCTCTTCCGATACAAATCACTGGGTTGTAAATTGATTGGACTCACCCTCAGCGGATCTTCCCTCTCATTATTAGGCGTATCGACACTCCCTTCCCCACCGGTCGAATACCCTCCATAAGGATCATTATACCCTCCCTGTTGAGGTGCATTCAGATAACTATCATCCTGTGGGGCATCCTGGTAATTCGCCGCATCTCTCGGATCGAAATAATATCCTTGATTCCCAGCTTGTAATCCATCATATCCACCTGTATGATGAGTGGCACCATACCCTCCAGCAGCACCGGCAGCACCGGCAGCAGCAGCAGCATAAGGATCATATCCCCCTGCATTACCGTACGAGGCTCCATATTGACCATATTGAGTCATCGGTTGATTGACAGTAGAAGGGTACGATTCCGATGTCGGTCCACTACCCGAATGGTAATCTTCGTTATCCTCGTCCAAGGGTGATCTGGCTGCTCCACCTGATGATGCTGCTATAGCAGCTGCAGTGACTTCCCTATCTAATCTCTGTCTTCGACGTCTTCTGAAACATAACAGACCCAATGCGAAAATTATCCCAACTACCACTAAACCAACTACCACGAATACACCCGCCACAGCACCTTTGTTATTGAAGAATGAATTTGTACTGGATCCACTTCCACTTCCACCGCTGTCCAGCGCACCCGTCGGGTTGTGCACTATCCGAGTGACGGTGTAAACCTGTCCGTCGGAGGTGGTCACGTACGATGAGGTAATTTCGGACGGGGTCGAGGTGGTAGATCGTCCCTCGGAGTCGGTGGTGGTTACCACGCCTACTGCCGAGGTCAAAGTTGATTCGGAAGAGGTGTTGGAAGGTTGAACGATGACTGTGGAAGTGCTGTTCAAGGATGGATCAGTACAAGGATCAGATGAGAAGGGGAGAAGGATAAGCAGACAAACTCACGTGGTACCAGGCTGACTGGATTCACCTGCTGAAGGAGAAGCTGACTGGCTCTGTTGAGTGGATGATTGTCCTACAGTGATGGTAGTAGTCGTACCACCAGGTGTGGAACTGTATAGGGGTAATTTTCGAGGTCAGCACAATCTGCATGCACAAAGGATCTGAACGGAGTTAGACTCACGAAGGTTCCGCACTTGGGCTCTGGGATTGACTCTGCTGCTGACTTGATGGAGCAGCACTTGGACTAGCCGAAGCCGAGGCACTAGGTGAGGCACTAGGACTAGGCGACTGACTGGCCTCGGAGGATGGTGCGCTGGATGGCTGCTGAGAGGACGGTTCGGCAGACGGAGAAGGCGAGGGCGAAGGGGAAGCGGAAGGTGAGGGTGAGGCGGAAGGGGACTGTTCAGCTGATGAAGGTGCTGCTGAAGGTGAAGGCGATGGTGATGCAGAGGGTGAGGGATCGGCTGAAGATGGTTCAGCGGCAGCGGACGATGGTGCAGCAGATGACGATTCGGGTTCAGCCGATGTCGTAGGTGAAGTTTCAGCAGAGGAAGAGGGAGAAGGAGCTTGATGTCAGAATGATTGTTGTTCGATTGCACCAGAGCACGCACAGCACGAGAGGAGGAGGGAGGCGAAGGGATAGGATAGACGAAAAACCGGGTAAGGAAGGGTAGGGAGGAGGACATGGGAGAGCATCGGCATCACGCAACAGTGAGCGGAGCACAAAGCAAGAGACAAGACAAAATCATCAACTATCCATTCCTGTATAGTTTCTGTTTCCGAGAATGGCACTTTTCTCCAACTATACACGAACTTGACCTGATCAAAAAGTTTACTTACCTGCTGCAGAGCTTGCCTCGGGGGCAGCAGAAGATACGTCCTGTCTTGGTTTCATATTCCTACGACGTAGGGGTGGAGTGACTTGAGCCATGATGATTAGATGATTATTGGGAGAGGTTGATGGTGATTATAGCTTTGATTTATTCCGTATTTGTATTTATGGTTGATAAGTGTGAATAGCGATTGAAGCGAAAGTGACGGCGAGAATGAGAATGAAGATGAAACCGTTCTTTCTTTTCTGTTTTCGGTTGAAAGTGATAAGCTAATCCTTTATGACCCAAGGTACTACTCCAATGAATTATTATGCTGTGTGTCCGTGTCGATCCTCCTCTGACACAGTTGAAAGTCACGAAGAACAATAGGAAAGATGAAGGACGCAAAGAGAAAGAATGAAGAGATGGCAGACCAAGGTGTGTGTGCCCTAAAGAGAGGGATTATCACCCTAACTAATCCTTAGTATATCAGACTGAATGCTGTGCTATCTTACCTAGCATGATGAGAAAATCCAATAAAATCAAAATCCACTAAAAAAAGCTGAGCGGACGATAGTGTGCGCTGTCACCACGTGGTTGATTTTGGATTAGTCCGAACATGAAAATAACGTCAAGCGGGTCAGACGGGTACTCGGACCTTGAAATGACGTACTACCCAGTCAAAAGTGGCTGTATCTCTTACTCGTTGAACATGAGACATGAACATATCATAGATTACTCTATACACAAATCGAACATACATATAGAATCATCTAATTCACAACCAGTAGACCGAAAAATTGAATAAGAAGAAATAAGTAAGACTGTTTTGGGTCATTACTATCAAAAATGTCGTTATCTCTTTGTCATTTCGCATATCTTCGTCCCTCAAAACTACAGCTTAAACAAGAAACCCAACTATATCCCATCAGATTATCAGCTTAATTCCTTGTCAACGGAAAGGGGAGAGAAGATGAGAAAACTCAGGACTTACATCCTCAACAGTCAATTTACCCAATGCTGCATCAGGATCTTTATTAAGCGCAGCTTCAGTCATAGCCAGTTTCTTATGTTGTAGCTGTACGATCTGATCTTCGATACTATCTTCGATCACCAATTTGACCACTTTGACAGGTCTCTTCTGACCTAATCTGTGGATACGATCCATCGCTTGATATTCCACTGAAGGGTTCCACTATCGATTACAATATAATATGTCAGCGCAACATCCCAAACTTTCGACATTAAGGGGTATCTCGTCATGAACCTACCCAACTGTCCATCATGAATACCATGCTTGCTTCTGTCAGATTCAAAGCCACACCTCCAGCTTTTAAGGAGATCAAGAACACAGTAACATGGGTATTGTTCACTACGATGCAAATCATTAGCTGGTCTCCTGATGGCACTAACAATGACCATAGGAGTGTAGACTCACTGAAATGCTGGATGGTCGCATCTCGTTGCTGGGGCGTCATACCACCTTCCAATCGACAGATCTGCGATATATGAGTTAGTTTTGAAGGATGCTAATCAACTCCCGACTCACATTGAACCCAGCTCGTTGTAATCTGAAAGCTATCAAATCAAGGAAAGAGACGAATTGAGAGCTGTGCCCACTCACATCGTCAGCTTGAGGCGATTGCGAACAGATCAGGAGCTGACCACTCACAAAACAAGCGATTTGATTGTACAATCCTTGTTCCTCAATCTCTCTAATTCTTCGACTAACGCCTCAAGCTTGGATGACGATCGCCAGTTCTATCAACGAACAAATCAGCTTCCCACCATTTTTGCGCCAAACCAGAACCGGGCAGAGTTTCACTTACTTGTAAATCCAACCTACTCAATATACCTTGTCGAGCTTTCTTATTATTATCTTCCAGGTCCAGCGCTTCAGCTTCGAGATCGATCGAAATCTCGATATGACAAACGGGACATTCCGGCTGTCGAGATTGCAATGGATGAATTGCTGATTCATGTGCCCAAATTTTGCAACTCACCTTGTGCCCTCTGGCTTGTTTGACTTCGAGATACTGTCTTATGCATTCTCTGTCGAATACATGATGACACTGGGACATGATCGCATCTTCTGCCTGCAGGTCACAGACAAGGATCTGTCAGCTACATTAGTTGACTGACGCGCAAACCAGCTCACCGTATCATTACACAGTCTGCAGACAGTCCCTTCTGGAGCGTCTTTGACGAGTGCACCAGTTCTACCTCTAAGGACCAAATCAGGATGACAAGCCATTTGTCGCACTACCCAAAAGATCAGCCTGACAATACGGTGTTATGGCGGGTTACAATCGACCCACTCCTTGTGATAAGAGAGAAAATATTCGAATAATCTAATCACCGATTGTTGGTTAGCCATGTAAACTATACCAGTAGATTCTGCCAGCTTACTATTCAAAACGGTACCTTCACCGACATAAGTTGAGAACTGTCTTTTGGCATTGGTGAACAAAGACATATACAGTTCTTTCTCGGCTGGACTGAAATAATCTCTTCTGACGACGATCGTTCGAGGAGGTAATCCCAGATCATCTGCTCTTTCAAGTTTAGTTCTTCTAAGCATCATCCTGTCCAATAAGATCTTGAGTTTCTTGAATGCCGTATGACCTGGTCCACCTTCTTCTATACCGTATCGAGCGATAGGTGTGAGAATCTCAGTGTTCTGACAGTAGCGGTTAGTCAGCTAAGGACGCGGACAATTTACGATAAGCTGATGCTACTCACCCAGAAACAAACGTGATCCATAGGTTTATGACCGCACGAATCGCATGTCCGTTTGTCCTTGAATTGCCAATGTAAAGATTTACAGTCACATTTCTTACAAAAGTAGTGACTGGGCAAGAGAAATCAGTCAGCCAGTTACAATGCTTTTGGACTTATGGTTAGCTTACCTGAAAGGATCGGCTCCTAAAAATCGAACCAAAGAGTACAATTCTCCCACTCTATTCTGTAGAGGTGTACCAGAGAGACACCATTTGTAGGTAGCATGCAGTGCGAAAGCGGCTTTGGCGGCATTCGTACTTCGCTCTTTGATATTATGAGCTTCGTCAAGAATGACTCTGATTAATCGAAGATGAAATGATGAGCTACCGCCTTACGATGTGGAGAAAGGATAAGATAGCTCACCTGTACCACTCAAATTCATGCATTGGTGATTTCTCTTTGATGAAGTTATTGCCTCTTTTAAACCCTCTTTGTTGTCTTCTGAATGCAGCCTCCAGTGTACCATAAGACGAAAGGACCTATTATCACAGACATGAGCTGTGGGCTTTGCGATTGGGGGGTAGGGACAACCCACCACATCGTACTTCTTCAATTCATTCGCTTTCATCCTCTGCTGGCCATGCCAAAGACAAACCGTGAATCCTTCCGCATGAGTTTCGATCTCATGTTTCCACTGCATCAACGCTACTACCGGTGCCACTACCAACGAGGGTTTTCTTCGGGGTTCAGAAAGAAGTAAAGCGATAGTTTGGATTCTACCAAGCAATGTAGATGAGCGATGACCTTCATTTCACAGTAGTAACAGGAAACTCACGTTTTACCCATACCCATCTCATCGGCTAACATCCCACCTTTCCACGGTCCTTCTTCCTGCTTCTTCATCCAGTACAAACTTTCTTTCTGGAACGGTAACAGGGTTAGTTTCAATGACGGATGGGCTTCCATTGTTACCGGTTTAACAGGTTCGACGTTGGCTTGAAGATCTCCCCATACATCCTCAAGTTCAGGATGGCTCTACAACCCATAATAATTCTTAGAATCAGCAATGAACCTCAACAAAGGGGGCTTGAGCCGACGAGAACGCTTGGACATACCATACTGAGAGCCACCAGATTCTTCTCACCATTCGTCAATTTCCTACCCAATTTTTGACTCAACTCCTTCTCCTTCTTCTTCCTAGGCGCAGCAGCTTCTTCATATCGTTTTCGTTCCAATCTCGCTTTCTCCCTCATCTTTCTGAGATTCATCATCTTCATTTCATCAGGATCTAATCCTTCACCTTCGGATCCCAGCTCATCAGCCAATTCTTCGATCCATTTCCCATCAGCTAATGATCGTCCTTTCCCTGCGAATCTACCATTTTCACCGGATTTACGAGGTTTCTTACGAGGTTTGACATCTAATGAATCGTCCGATGAAAAGTCTAGATCAGAAACATCGTCTTCAGAGTCGGTGATTTGAGCTTCGTCGGCTGATATATCGGATAAGACAGTTGATAATCCAGAGTCATCATCTGATAAGGGTGTCATGTCGGTCGCAGCTTCTGAACGAGGTGTCATATCTCCACCTCGGGTTGAAGGGGTGTTGGTACCGTTGGTACCTTTGAACCGTTCTATAGTATGATATCAGCTATCGTCCTTCTTGCACGTCGAGGGAGTGTTAACCTGAGACTTACTTTCCGCAGCTTTAGCTACAGCGGCTCTTAAAGCAGCTTGGTTCCCCTTTGTCTTTCTTGTACTTTTCGTAGGCGTACTTGTCCCACTGTTAGAAGCGTTGGATCTAGTTTTGGATTTTTGGGCAGAAGCTTTGATAGCTTGTTTGAGTTGTTTCTCCTCTTCATCACTATCCATGGCGTACCCAGCATCTTCTTCAAACTCAGTTTCTTCGTCGGTCAAAGGTGGAGTCAACTCTTTCTTGGCTTTACCTTTACTCGCTCTGGGCAATCTACCCCGAGTAGTTTTCGGAGCATCGAACTCGAGATCTGAGGTTTGAGCTTTGGATACGGAGGAGAATTTACCAATGTTGAATGGTGCTTGTTCGGCTGGATCAACTCTGGCTTTACCCTTTCGTGAGCGTGATGTGGAGGGTTTGGATTCTTCTTGCTCTGGTTCGTCTTTCATCTGGTGAGGGATGTCTCATCAGCTCGACCTTGCCGTCTAAGGATCAAGAGGAATACATACTTCAACATCTTCGTTCTCTACTTTGACTAGCCCATTACCATTGGCCTGACCTCCTCTGCTATTGGTAGGCGATTCGAGCGTCATATTATCCGCACTGTCAGTTTTGTCCAAACCCAGCTTGGATCTTCTGCTAGGAAGAGTGACAGATTCCAGTTTGTATCGTTTTGACGAAGATGGTTCGGTGGTAGAGGTGAAAGGTGATTCGGGCGATTCTACGCGTCATCCATGTTCAGCTCGAACACTTATCACAGCGAGCGCTTCAAGAAGATTAAGCAGAAACATAAACTCACCTTCTTTGACTCCGTATTCTACGATTCCTTCTTCGCTGCCCTCACTGATCTCAGATCCCAAAGCGATAGCGATGGAATCTTCGTCCTCTAAACTAGTCGGAGTTTCCGGTTGGACAGCTGATTTTTTATCTTTTGTTTTGGCGCTGGAAATGATGGAGCTATCTCCATTTGCCACCGATTTATCCGTCTTACCTGGGGTAGAAGAGGTAGTAGAGTGAGCAGGAGTAGGTAAGGAGTGACGAGTCGATCTACGCGGTGGCATATTGTGTTTGATCGGCTTCGGGATGGATATAGAAGGCTAAGAGAGAGGAGAAGAGAAAAAGAAAAAAAGAGTAGTATAAAATAATGTACGGTGGTAGAAGTAAGGATAACGAGATTAGCATGGATGAGTGGAGTGGAGGTTGAGTAGATTAAAAAGTTTAAAAAGTCGCGTTTATCTTATGATGATCGCCGATCCAGTCAACCATGCCTCAACCGCCACACTATGCTCCATACGAGCCTCGTATCAACGGAAAAAAGGGGGGAATTGTGGCATGGACTATTTTATGACTAGTGGGCACAGGAGACTATCTGCCAGCGAAAGGATATCACCGAACAGGACCAGGGTTGTGAGATAATGAGCGTCCGAAGCAGAGAGACTGAGGGATCATTAAGTGGGGTGCAACAAAATATAATGTATCTGCACGAGCTATAGGTTGACGGGACACATCTATATATATATGATTGCATGTCAATGAATTTACACCTGATGCTCCTCAGCCTCTGGAACAAGTCCCTTCCCATGCTTTGTCACATACTCTGCTAGGTCCTCAACGCTTATGATTTTCAATCCCCATTCTCTTGCGAATCTCCAACAGTCATCTCTCCTAGCCATCGATCCGTCTTCTTTCGTGGGGTGGACAAGTTCACACAAGAGACCGGCAGGAGGGAGGTTGGATAGGTAACATAAATCTGTGTGAAAGAGGAAGCTGGTCAGCGTGATATACGGATATGGGATAGTAGGAAGAAACTAAGGGAAAGGAAGGATAGTGCTAAGATAAAGTGGATTATCAAGTATTTTCATTATCATAAGATCACATCATGTATCTTAAGCACAAAAATTCAATGTGATAATATATATCCGTGAGGCATATACCATCCGAAGTTATTCTGCTATCGATGATATAGCCAAGGCAAGACAAAGAAAAGCAGGAACCCTTAAGAGATCAAACATCTCACTCACCAACAGCACATTCTGTGTGTCCTCTCCTCTTCCTCGTACCTCCCGGAGCATACCTCAGCGTAACCATATGACCAGGTCTAGTCAGATCGTTTCCCTGACTATCCGGCGAAGCTAACAATCGGGCTGTATACGCACGATCGTGTGCTGATATACCAGTCGACACGGGATGTTTGGACGAGTTGGCATCGACAGTCAAATGATAGGCTGTTCCCTTTGGGTCTTCTGATTTACCGGATGTTGGAAGGAGAGGTGGGAGCGAAAGGGCTGAGAGACGAGAAGGTGGAAGGGAAAGACAGATGAACCCGCTATTCCAATCAAGCCAATACACGAATTAGCTCTATAACAATACGACTCATACACTACTTCCTCTTCATCGACGGACTTGGATCTCCGAATTTTATTTCGATGGATCGGGAAAGGGGATATAGGATGTTGATAGCAAGACCCACCTAGTCCACTTGATCATCCAAGCCATACCTTCTGTCGTAATCTTGCTAGCCGCACATACAAGATCACCTTCGTTCTCCCTCGACTCATCATCCATCACTACCACGAACCCGCCCTGAGATATAGCCTCTATCGCATCAGGTATCGAATCGAACTTGAAGGGTGTAGGTGGTGTGGTAGGAGGGGATGATACAGCTGTTGGACGGGACATCTCGAAGGTGGAGGTGAAGAGGGATATATGCCTTGCTGGAAGAGAGACCGATAATGGGATGTTTGTTTTCGATCAGTAGGTACAGGATAGTCTTCCTGGGGATGAAACAGCTGACTATTTACAATCTCTCTGTGGTATATGTATATTACTATGTCAAGATGGTTGTGATCTTTGTCAGTGATATCCTACGAATTCAACTTTTTTTCCGAAATGTTGATAATCAAATTGCGTGAGTCGCTTGTTATGCTTTTCAACTTCCGACGGATAAGTCCGCCTATCCCCTTGCAACGGATCTCACACTGTGCAAGTAACAGCTCATGCTTTACAAGCTGGACGAGGATAGTATTTATGATCCGTATCACCGTGAACGGCTCAATGACCAGCAGGCTGACATGTGTGGATTGGTATCTGCCCACTGGATGATGCAATTAATCAAGAGGAAAATATGATCTGATGTACTTCAAGCTGATGAGCGGACATATAACCCCATGCCCTTCGGCTATAGGCCAGTCTGATGCGGGTGGTGGCAAAAGTGATGGTGATGGTCAGTCAGTGCCTTGCCGAACTCGTGTCGTAATCTATTTCTGTTTCTCCTCGGCCATCTACATCTACCATCATAATCACTGGAAACGGCCGATCCAAGATCATCGATGACGATGAAATGCATGTTTATGACAGAATACAGAATATCATATATAACACAACTTACATATTGCTGTCATCCTTTCATCCTTTGTAAAATACCTCAACCACGGCCATACAGATCGGATTCCGAGTGATACTTCCTCATCAATCATCAACCAAAGTATATATACGTTCCAACCTCATTCGATTCATTCCATTTGAATCGCCATCTCCAACTTAGAATCATATCATCCCTTCCAATCTCCCTGAGACCTTCCGGTCCTCTTCGACGTCTAATCAGAATCAAAACCAAAATGACAACAACACCTCAACCGATCCACGCATCTCCCTCTACCTCCATTTCGGAAAGGCCACTATCAGCTCCTCCCCTTCCCCGAGCGAGGGATATCCCAACGGATTTCAAATCTTCCTTATCGGCTTGGTGGTCCACCTCTTCATACAAGGAAGCTCGTCTAGCTGAAGAAAGGTTACTTAGGCGTATGGCCGCTTTCGAACCTTCATCTGCACCCGCTCAACAAATATCGAAAGGATGGTTTGGATCTAGCTCTTCGAATAAACAAACCATAAACAACGATTTACCAGAGACTGAAATTGGACAAATCAAAGAACCTTTACCCATATCTTCCACTGGCTTAGTAGCGACTCTCCGAAATGTGTTCATACCTACTCCAAATCCTACTTTGGCACCTCAACATCCCGCTGACCCAAGAGACATCACACCGGGAAGTGCAACGTCTTCTTCAACGGATTTATCCGGTGCAAGTGCAAGTACGAAAGAGAAGAAGAAGCATCACCACAAATGTAAGAAGGGAGAAGAAGGGAAGATGGTTGATTTCATAAATACTCTGGAAATCACAAAACCTCAAGATAAAGATAGTAAAGAGGCGGTAGTGGTTTTACACGGTTATGCAGCTGCTTTAGGGTGAGTCAACTGTCTTCCAACCTAATGAAATCGAGTGGATGGTGTTGGAATTCAAACATCGATTGCTGGAATCTGATTTCGATGGTAGATTGAGGGTTATATGCTGACTCTGGCTCATATCGTTTAATTAGCTTCTTCTTCCGTAATTGGGAATCCATCTCTCTCTCCTCATCATCAACAGGTCGACGCACATTCTTCCTAGATTGGCTAGGTATGGGCCTCTCTTCCAGACCTTCCCCCTCATTACTGAACTCACCATCCAACACACCAATTCCATCACGTGTATCAAGGGCAGAGCATTTCTTCGTCTCTTCTCTCGAATCATGGCGGGAATCAGTAGGAGTAGAAAAGATGATTTTGGTCGGTCATTCCCTAGGTGGTTATCTCGCATCAGCATATTCAGTTAGATATCCAGAGAGAGTAAAGGGTTTGATCCTTTTGTCACCGGCTGGTATACCCCATGGACCTGAATATGTCAAATATCCCCTAACCTCCGAACTTACCTCGAGAGATAATGTACAAACGCAGACGAGAAGTCCACCTGAAACTCCTCAGGAACTGGACGACGCGACTGATGCGGCTGAGGCGGAGTTGAACAGTGGTCCACAGGGAGAAGCCAAGGAATGGGCGAAAAGGAGAGAAGAAAGTTTCGTGAGGAGGAATATGATGAAATGTGAGTCAATGAGATTCTTATATACAATGCTGGTCATTTTTCTTATTGACCTTGAATTGTTGGAGTAGTCTTCACATGGGGATGGGAACGCGGTATGTCCCCATTCAGTATTCTACGAAGTGTTGGTCCCTTCGGCCCATTATGGGTCGGTAAATATTCGAGTCGACGATTTGCCGCTCAGTCAGAAGAAGACGTGAGGGATCTTCATTCTTATATATATGGTACGAGTATCATGAAAGGTAGCGGAGAATATTGTATCTGTGAGTAATCACTCGATCAGAGACAAGAAGTGATATTCAGGCAATGAACATTTCACTGACGGTTGACTTTCTAGCTCATATCCTTGCTCCCGGTGCTTATGCGAGAATACCTATCGTCGATCGAATAAATAGATTGAAAGTACCTGTCACATTCATGTACGGTGATAACGATTGTGAGTGGATCCTGCGCACAGACGATGCACCGGTTGGACTCGAGCTGATTCTGTTACTGACTTATAGGGATGGACGTCAAAGGTGGTGAAGATTCAGTGAAATTACTGGAAGAAGCGGGCAACAATCTATCATCATGTCATGTTATTCCTAAAGCAGGACATCATTTGTATTTGGATAATCCTGATTATACCAATAAATTGATCGATAAAACTATTAAAGCGATTCCCAAGGAACTGTCATAGAGTGTATTGTCGACCAGAAATGGAATGGACTGGAAAGGTCGTTAGATCATAGATGCTTTTGTATTGACTGAGACACATATACCCTATAATACCCTATAGAAGATAGCGGATTTCATCATGTCATTGATTCATTATCATGATATAATATATACAGATTGGAAGGGGATTTAGTTTCGTACTCTCGTGATTGATGTGTAAATGTATAATAACCAGTATAGATGATATTGTGTATGCAAGGTATAACAACAATGATATGATAACAGCGAGAAGATGGAAAGAGGTGGACGGGAGTTATGGAAGGGAGTCTTAGTATAATCATTTCGCTAATAATACCTGTAGAAGTATTCATACACAATCAGCAAGTGAGGTATATCGTATCGATTCAAGTGAAGAAGAAGAAGAGGAAGATGATGATGATGATGGTAATGATGACTTACTCAATTTCGAGCTGTTATAATCATAAAACGAGCGATTCAAGATCAATTCCACGAGTCCAGTTCAGTAGGAAGCCCGATTTGTGCGATGGAGGAAGGGGAAACATACGAATTGTAAAGCAACATATCGTGGGGAAAGCACGTTCAACCCCTGCGGATTGAACAGCCTTTTGTTCGATTCTTCAATAAATCGTTCAGCTCTTTGCAGTTCCTATTACGAAGACGAAGTCATAAAAGATTAGTTGACATGCTGAATTGATCATATAATCTGTCCTATCATCTAAGGTTGGATTTTCTCACCTTTTCAAAATGACTGTCCCTCCATATCAAACTCGTCCAGAGTGTTCCCACAGCAATGAGATTATCCCATATGGTCGCTCTGACAGAATACGCCGAATACAGGATCTCATTGAGGGTAGTGATAAACTCAGATATTTGATGCGGCTGGATCTGGAAGTAAGCCGTCAAGATCATAACATAATTCAAAACATTCAGCTCATATACTGTGTTCAATTGGTTCGAGATGTTGTACATGCTTGTAAGAGGTGAATGGCGACTTACCCTACCTTCCAATTCCATCGGATAGACTGTATCGAACCTGGTACACTCATAGCTAGTTAGCGTTATCCCCGTGATGTATGTAATGCTCGGAAGGGTCTGTGTGTATTAGAGGTCATGCTACAACAACTCACTGACACACCTCCCCACCACTCCAATCCCTTTCTATTCTTACGATCTCTTTCGGTAGATGTTTGCCTATCGTCCCTGTTATGGGTTGATGGAAATATGAGTGGGGAGGGAGAGCCTGAAGGGCATAGTACGATCTCGGTTTGCTATGATTTTTGACATAAAGGTGTTGATGATGATGAACATATAAGCATATAAGGTATTGTTGAAGTGGTTGTAGATAAACCATAAATGGATATTATCATTCGTAGTGGTAGTAATGTAATTCGATCATCATATCAGCTTCCAAGACGCTCATTAGTCGTGGATGTTCATACATACCCATTCCCACCTCTCCAACCTTTCAAATCCCTCTCAACCTTCTCTTCCCATTCCTTCAGTTTCGACCTCTCAAACTGTTCTTCCCAATCTTGATATTTCCCTTTCGACATATCCCCATTATCTCTATCCCCAGGTTGTCGAATCACGCTGAAACTACCACTGTTACTGTTTATTACTTCGTTTAGATTCTGTCTAACCAATGGAGTGGTCTCTGTATGTGATCGTGGAGTGTAAGGTGTTTGTGTTCGTGTTTGCGGGGAAGTGGTGGATAGGGGATGAGGAGGGGTGAAGGGGATCGCACTTGCACTTGCACTTGCGCTGGCAGTTGAACCCGAAGCCATTATTTGTACTTTTGACTTGACTTTGGTGAGTGGGTAAACCGACTTGAGTCTTGGATCGTACTGCTGATGCTCTAGGTGGTGTATGCTGATATTGTCATTGTAGCTGTTGGTATCATATTTACGACAAAGGTATATACGAGTGAGGTATGTTAAGTGAAGGTAAGTCTGAATGACGCTTGAGCCTCCAATTCAATCCTATTCGATGTTCACTTGTTGACCGTCGGAAGTCACACAACCGACGATCACTCGTTTCCCGGTGGCAACTCATCTCACCCTCAACTCTCTGCTCAGAACACCTCTGTTGATGCATGCATGCATGCAACGCGAGGTTAAATATATATAAGTGCATTGTAATATTTGTAGCTATTTCTAAATTGGTATAAACACAATCCGAGTATGTTGTGTAACATCCGTCCGAATAAATTCATAATTATAGCAACCTTTCAATCTCCTCCTTCAATTTCTCAGGTTTAGTGGATGAACCATACCTTCCTACTACTTTACCTTGCTTATCAACGAGGAATTTGGTAAAGTTCCTATAGATTCGAATGAACATGAGCGCATGTCCACATGACGATTATGGCACTAGGAGGATAAACATACCACTTGATAGCAGTTGTTCCTGCTATACCACCTACACCTTCACCTTTCTGGGATTTCAACCATGCAAACACTTCGTTCATGTTTTTACCGTTTACTTCGGATTTCTTCATCAGAGGGAAGGTAACACCGTGGTTAAGCTGTACAAGCAGGGGCAGAAGCAGATCAGTACATGTGTATATCAGGAGGGAGAAGAAAATGAGGCGAGGCCAGTTAAAGTCGGGGATTAAGCTCACAGTACAGAATGAAGAGATATCATCATCGGTACCAGGTTCTTGGCCCCCAAATTCGTTGGAAGGGAAACCCAGTACTTCTAAGCCTTTATCATGGTATGATTTATACAGTTCCTCCAGGCCGTCGTACTATTCAAATACAATTTGTGAGTCAGTCATAACTGATCATTGGTCGATCGTAAATTAGAAAGAGGGATAAGATGCTCACTTGATATGTGAATCCACTGAATTCATTCACCAATCGATCATCAGACCCTTATCTTTCCCAAATACTTTGATGAACAAACGACGGATGACTCACCATTTGGATGCTGTGTTCACTATCAATACAACCTTTCCTTTCAAAGTTGCCTACACAGTCAGATCACCTCGTCAGTACCTTACCGAAAAGTAGAGTCGATCGACAATATACTCACAAAGTCCAGTTCACCTTTACTTCCAGGTAAAGTAGCTTTCAGGTCGTAGAAACTCTTCTTGGCAACCTCAGAAGGGATCGATTCGTAACCTAATTTGGCGAGGAGACTCATATTGTTGTGCTTAACTTGATAGATGTATTGGTAAGTTGGTCGAGTGAGATTGGATATTCGGTGATTTATGTAAACTACAAAACAAGACAAAGGAAAGATAAACACATTCAGCTTGACTGACTATATATATGTTTTATAAGGTGTTATCAATATAAGACGATTGTATCATCTCATTCACCGTTCCGTCCGGTCCACTGTGCACCGAATGGCCCACGGGCATTGTAGGTGGTTAGACACCGAATAAATAGTTCGAGAATAACTGAGTTCTTGCATCTTCATATGCATAATGCGATGGTGTAAATAATGATCATTCGCCGTAAGTGCCTTAAGCCTGAAAAGGTGAATGGTACGAGCTCATAGACAGTCGATTTCATAACGATTTGAACCGAACCACTAGAAAAAAGTTCGGGGAATGCAAGAAGGAAGATCCGGGATTTGCGGAAAAACTCGAATCGAAAGTGAAAGTGATGACATAAGACTATAATCACAATCATGGCGGCCGGTTTCAAGTCTTATCTCAATTTGACTGTTAGTCAGTCCACACCAGGATTGCTGATGACATCTATCATACATAAAGCAAGCATCTATCAACGGTACAAAGAATCAAGGTGATCAAAGATACGGCTGTATACCATACCCGATGAAAAGTGATGGATCTAAGGCCTATCTCATACCCTGCAAAAATGATCTTTGGACCTAATCCACGACATCACACCTAATCGAAAGTGATCTTGGTAGCAGCAGGCGCATCACTAGTATCCTTATAGAAAGCACCATATGATCCGTGCTCTATTGATCCAGCAAATCAATCAATTGTCAGCAATGAATTACTTGTATTGCACTGTGAGTAAAGACTTGACGCCTCACCCTTTTTCTTGATAGTAGTCGGGAATCTATCCATCTCCTTTGGAACATCCGCTCCAGCATCTCTCAAAACTCTCATGAATTCACCTGCTAAGGATTTCTCATGGTTCTCCCCAGTGAAGAAAGTTACGGCTTTACCTGTCTTGCCTGCTCGACCAGTTCGACCGCATCGGTGGACAAAGTCCTCTGCCAATTCAGTGTGTATCAGCTATGGTCAACGATATGGGGACAAACCATTGTACAAGGATGGTCTGAATAGGGGAGCTTTGGTATTCAGGTTGAGTTGAAGTGAAAAGTCGGACAGACAGACGACCAACTCACCAGTAGTCAAAGGGAACGTCACATTGATGACCAATCCCACATCAGGAATATCCAACCCTCTCGCAGCTACATCCGTAGCAACAAGTACATTCTGTTTACCAGTCTTGAACAAATCCAAAGCTTTGAATCGAGCGTCCTGAGTCATATCACCGTGTAACGCGCCGACGTTGTAGTTTGCTTTTCGTATGGTGTATTCAAGACGTTGAGCTTCTTTCTTGTATAAGGCGAATACTAATATACGTGTTGGGGATGTGGGAGTATTGGGGTGAGCTTTCAAGTGGTTTCGCAGGTGGTACAGTAATCGTCCGCTAGATGATTTACTTGTATTAAATTGGTTCATTTCAAAGGGATGACAGCAGACGTAAGGGAAGTGGCAGACTCACTCTTTGTCCCTTGAGTTGTCCAAGACTTCTACGACTTGCTCGATCCTCTTGTTAGCTGAAAGCTCGTCTGATCCGACGGTTATTCGAATAGGGTCGTTGAGGAAGGAAGAAGCGAGTCTTCGGACTGATTCAGGCCAGGTGGCGGAGACTGTGTACGAGAAGATGACAGGTTAGCATGTTGTTACGATTACATGGACTGGATGGAGCAGAAAAGGTGTACTATGTCGCGATGCCATAGTTAACATGCCCGGTCCAATGGATTGATGGGCAAGATGATAGTTAGTGGTGTTTACTCACACATGACAGTTTGTCTACCTTTGGTATGATCAGGCGTATGAGCTATAATTCTCCTGATATCATTCTCGAAACCTTGGTCTAACATTCTATCCGCTTCGTCTAACACAAGGTATGATACGCTGCATCATAGTCAGAGGGTCAGCGACGGTCGTATGCGGTATAATAAGATAGCTTAACAGAGGATGAGTGGGACAATATGAAATATAGAGGTCCTGTTTATGAATCATACCTTCCATTTTCGTTCTAGTATATGTTTTGATATATTGTTCATATGTCACAAGGAACCGAAAAGAGAAACAACCTTTGAAACTGTTCACTCACCTACTCAAATCCAAATCACCCGCATCAGCCAAATCCAAAGTTCTTCCAGGCGTCCCCACGACAATCCTTGTCTCTCCCTTTTTCAACTCATTTATCTGCTCGTATTTACCTACACCACCAAACAAGCATACCGAATTGATTCCTACGGATTTACCAAAAGCCGATATCGTATCGTGCGATTGTTGCGCGAGTTCTCGAGTAGGTGCCAAGACAAGCATCGCAATTTGACCTTTGCCCTTCTTGCCCACGGGTGGGAGGGATGAAACGTGGTTGAGACCCGGTACACCGAATGATAGAGTTTTACCGGATCCTGTTTCTGCTATACCCACTACGTCCCTCTTGGCCAGTAGTGCTGGCCAACTGCATGCTTGAATTGGGGTAGGTTTAGAGAATGATTTGAGGAATGGTTGAAGTGCGGGATCAATAGGTAGCGAAGGTATAGATAAGATTGGAGGATAGACTGAAGGGGTTAGAGTGATGTTTTGTGAGGTGAGATAGGTGTTGTGTTCGGCGGTGAATTCAGTTGAAATACTTGGCACAGAAGATGATGGACCGGTAGTGCTGGTGGTAGTGGCGGCCTGAGCTTTAGCGAGCTTCTTTTGCTGTTTCTTACTCAACACCGGAGTAGGTTCCTCTGCAGAGGGGACGGAAGATTCAGCGGGAGTAGCTGATTCTTCAGTCTCTTCGGTCTTCGACTTCTTCGTCTTCTTCTTTGGTGGTTCATCTGCGCCGCCTACAGTCTCGGAAGGTTGAGCATCCCCATCGGCTCCAATAGGTTTACTCTTCTTCTTCTTATCCTTCTTCTCTTTCTTCTCTTTTACTGTTTCTTCTACTGCATCTTCACTACTCTTCCTCTTCTTCTCTTTCTCGGCAGGAGTTGATTCACCAGAAGTACCAGCGGCGGTGGCTGCTTTGGCAGCTTTCCTAGCTCGTTTCTCCTCTTTCAATCGTTTCTTCTCTTCCTTGCTTATCGCTGGGGCGCCTTCTTCGATTGACATATTGAATATTTGATGTTCTACTATGGGTCTGTCTGAGGTATTATCCCAATATATGCATGTGGACGATCGCAATCGATAATTTCTGGTTTTGTAAATAAATCTTTCACCGGACGCTCGTAGATCTGAAATTTCAACTTTAAAGGGGTGGTACACATATGTTTTTCTCTTTCCGACGGATCAAAGTCGGTCACGGGTCATACTGTCAGGATGCTCTTGTGCTCTATGTACGAGTATAACCATTAGAGATGCTATTTGATCAAGCGGTAACAATGAAATGGTCATTCATATACAGGTGGGTGTAAAAGAGGAGATGATAGATAATACAATATACGACATAAAAACGCAATCTCCTTCAAACGTCGACTGCAACTCAGGTTTGTCCTCATTCTCTCAATACCAAACAGATCAAAATAATCTAGTGATTAAGTGAATACCTTTACAGAGGTAGATTTGCTATTCACTTTCACTTGAGACGGCGGGCAGTACCACTCTCAGCATCTCTAACCATCGATGTCCATCTTCCCATTAGCGACACCATTAACACCTCCTTCCTCTTCTTGTTCATCGTCTTCTTCCTTCCGTAACAGCTCCCTAGCCTTTTTCATAGCGAAAGCAGCCTCTTTTGAATAATGGTTATTTCTCTTTTTAGCGAATTCCTTATGTTTCGCTTTTTGCTCTTCATCCATCTCATCTTCGCTATCGCTGAATACCTCACCGGAGTTGGCAGCGGTATTAGCGGCTGTCGCTCCCAATGCCTCCGGTCCGGGAATATTGGGTTTTCCACCTGAATGGGAAGAATGGGATGATCTGGAAGAGCCAGATGAACCGGGTCGAATGGGTCTGTCGCGAGTAGGTAAGGAGAACGAAGCTGATCGCGAGGAACTACTGGACACGGATGGTCGTCGAGGTACTTCGTCTTGAGGTTGTTGAGCTTGGGAGTTGAAGAGGGTGTTTTCGGCGGTTGAGTTGGGTGTGCCTGGGAAGCTGATCGGGTTCATACGGGTCAGTTCTTGTACCTCAACTTGATTCATGCGAAATGCATAAACGGGAAAGAAGTCTTACCTTCCCCGTCCTGGATCAAGAGGTGTGTTAGGTGATTTAGGAGCTTGATCATGCTCGAGGTCGAAGTTTGGGATGTCATTGTCTATATCGACGTGACATATGTAAGTAAGGTAAAATTCCAGATGAGTTACGGTCGGGTCATAAGAAGATGGATGACCCACCCAATACTCGATCGTTCTCAGCATCGTATCGTACATAGGGTGTTTTGGGTTCGGTGATTTTCCTATAAAAATAGTAGCATATGTCAGTAACAAATATCATATAGATAACATAGCATCGCTCACATCAACGAATCCTTCTGTATCTCGGTCAATGCGATGTTTGCTTCGTCCCATTGTAGGCTATGATATTTTATTAGATATAATTAGTATATATAGATCATGTATACATAGAAGTATTCCCCACATCCCACCCCGAGCTACCACTTTAGACTTACTGATTATCCACCACCATCCCCTCCTCCCCCATCCCGCTACCCCTTCTGAGGGGATTCTTCAGGATCCCCCTAGAAGGCGGTGGCCTATCCGCACTGGATACCAAAGGTGGTGACTCTAACAAATCATCTGTCGCCGGTGCCGGTGGTCCCTCTGTATGTGGGATATCAATATGATCAGGGTGTGGGTGAGTGGATGCGTAGGTGTGTTTGGGTGGTTCGGGTGGGATCATCGTGTCTGTTCAAGTTGCTGTTTGTTGCTGAAAATACAAGCTGCGAATTCCAAGGATGTAAATGATGTATATGTATATATATGGAACAACCAAAAGAGATATGAGATGTAATTATGTTTAGTGAGAAGTAGACGTTTCCTCGCTCTAACTGGTCACTAGACACACATGAATGACTACCTTGTTACTCCGGATGTGAACTATGTGAATTCTCAAACAGTAAGTTACTCAACAAGCAAGCACTTGACACGAGGTAAGGTTACTACATCATCACCATGCATCATCATCGGTTACTTGCCACATGTTTACGTTATCATTCCAGCAACAGGATAAAATACAATAAATGGATATGCTGGAATATTCCACAGCGTGACCGTTGATACACGTGTCTTGATTGATATCTTATATCTTCCACGTCGGCATCTGTCACTGCCATTGCCATTGACGCGATCCCGTAGTCACAACCCAACTTATTCCATCCCATTCCTCGCTTTCTAACTTCCAACCTTTCTCACCCTCGACCTCATCCTCAACTATCAGCTCTCGATCAGTCACATAATCCCAAATACGATGCGAGCCCAAAACGTTGTCAGCGCAGCTGGTACTTCAGCTTTGATGTTGGCTGCTTCTGCTGCTGCCGAACAAGCTGTATTCCATGTGAGTGATTGTTCTGTCCGTCAGTCAAGCCGACGATGTCGATTGTGATGGAATGTGCGGAGTGGAAGGAGCTCTGTAGTGCAGCTATTCTAGGTCTTATCCATAGCTCGGATGTGTAATCCAGAATTAGCCCGATTTGTCACTGACATTGACACATTCATATAGCCCACCTCCCTCACCGCCCCTTTCATCGAACAGTTCAACGAGAACATTGCCGATTCCCGATGGACCATCTCACGAGCCACCAAGCAGACTCCGGTAGGCGACGAGATCTTCTCTTATGTAGGTCAATGGGAAGTTGAAGAACCAGAGGTGTATCCAGGTATTCAAGGTGATCGAGGTCTTGTATTGAGTGAGTTCAGGCTTCGCCGTGTTGATAGCATAACCTGCACTTGTGGTTGGTAGTACGGTCACAATGCTGACATTGGTATCAAATGCCCATAGAGACCAAGGCCGCTCACCATGCCATCTCAACTCTTTTCCCTGAACCTATCGACCCAAAGGGTAAACCCCTAGTAGTTCAATACGAAGTCAAACTTCAAAAGGGACTTGAATGCGGTGGTGCTTACATCAAACTCTTGACCGAAGGTGAAGGAGGTGAAGGTTTCAGAGCTGGTGAAGATTACACGGACAAGGTGAGTAATCCTGTTTCGATCAGGCTTCCTGCCGATGTCTGATGCTAATTTGACCGGAATTGCGTGTTGCTAGACCCCATTCACAATCATGTTCGGTCCCGACAAGTGTGGTTCCACCAACAAAGTCCACTTCATCTTCAGACACCGAAATCCAATTACTGGTGAATGGGAAGAGAAACATCTCAAGAACCCTCCTGCTCCTAAGATCACCAAGACCACGGCTCTATACACTCTGATCGTCAAGTACGTATCGCCTATATCAACCTGAACAATGGCTATGTACTGACGATGTTCGGGTAGCCCCGATCAAACCTTCGAAATCCTCATCAATGATGAATCAGTCAAGACCGGTAGTCTCCTTGAAGACTTCACTCCTGCCGTTAACCCACCTAAGGAAATTGGTACGTTAGCTCTTTCGGACTCCCATAACCTCAGCTGACACTTCTTTTTCCTAGACGACCCTGAGGACTTCAAGCCTGAATCATGGGTTGACGAAGCTGAGATCGATGATCTCGAGGCCACCAAGGTCAGTCAGCTGATTTTACATTCTTCTATGGGCAACGTAGCTGACCTTGATGCACAGCCTGCCGATTGGGACGAAGACGCTCCTCTCATGGTGACTGACACTGACGCCACCAAACCTGATGACTGGCTGGAGGACGAGCCTGAATACATCCCCGACCCAGAAGCTGAGAAGCCTGAAGAATGGGATGTGAGTCCAGCTAGACAATCGTGGAAGGACAGGCATGGAGCTGACCGACCCTTCATATAGGACGAAGAGGATGGAGACTGGGTCCCTCCAATGGTACCTAACCCCAAATGTGAGGAGGCTGCTGGATGTGGTCCATGGATTCAACCCAAGATCAAGAACCCTAATTACAAGGTAAGCTACGACGTTGACGCTGATTCAATATGCAGCTAACATGACTCTTCACAGGGCAAATGGACCGTTCCCAAGATCCCCAACCCAGCCTACAAAGGTCCATGGGCAGCTGCCAAGATCCCTAACCCCGCTTTCTTTGAAGACTTGCACCCATCTGACTTCACCAAGATCGCTGGTATCGGTATTGAGCTTTGGACCATGACCGAGGATATTCTCTGTAAGCTACCTGTTGACTCGACTGGAGCGCATGGTCGGCTTACACTTTAATGAACCATATAGTCGACAACATCTTCATCGGACACGATGCTTCTCAAGCTAAGAAGTTCGCCGACGAGACCTTCCACGTCAAGAAGCCTATTGAGAAAGAAGCTGAGGGATCGCTAGAGGACGAGGATCTCGACCACCCTAATACTTTGGTCGATAAGATCCGATTGAAGGTTTACGAATTCATCCGTGAGTTACATTGATGTTGAAAGTCATCAATGGTATCAACTGACAATGAAATGAATGTAGACCTCGCTAGCATCGATGCTGCCTCTGCTGTCAAACAAATGCCAGAAGTTGCCGCCGGTCTCGCTCTCACCGCTTTCACCACTCTCGGTATGCTCCTTGCTCTATTCGGTTTGATCGGTTCTGCTCCTACCAAGGTGAAACAAACTACCACTGTCAAGAAGACGCCATCTACCAAAGCTGTCGCACCCGTTGCTCCTGCGGGAGAAGAAGAGAAGAAAGCTTTGGATGATGCCGGTGTACCGGTCCCCAACCCCGAGGTCACTAATCCTGAAGTACGAAAGAGAACTACCCGATCTACCAAGGATTAATTGGTTGTTTGGTTGAAAATGACGAGAATACATGTGTTGGTGATATGAGAGGTATCGCTGCATGGATGAAGATTGAGGTGCAGAAGGACGAAGAAGACACAAAAAAATTATATACCCCAAAAATGACGAATCGTTCTTAATACGTACATAGTTATGTAGTGTGGATGACGATGTACTCTGAATTGCATGATCCGGCCGTGCTGGAAGGAGAACACTGACTAATGCAATAACGAGATATGTCATCGATCTTTCCATGAGAAGACATATATAAGGAAGACCGATGTAATTTACTCACCTATCGTGAACGGATCGAAGACTGTTGTGCGCTATCGAAGGGTATGATACAATACTTGACTATACACGTAAGTGCACTGTGGGCGGGTTAACACGAGAATGATCTCAGTATCAGCCGTCTTGCGGCAGGCCCTCGGTCATCCTGGTGTTGATATACGCAGCGGAGCAAGAAGACATCGATGTAAGAGGACATGACGAAACGAAGGCTGAAAGGTAGGCTGAAAGGTATAAATGATTTCGATGTCCTTTGTTAGGTGTTAGGACGCAGTGTGGCAAGGCGTAGCTGATGGCGAATCAGTCGGAGAGAAGACTTGTCCTTCTTCTCTCTTTCTTTATTCGAAGTTTTTCTGTGACCGGTTGACGGTGAATTGAAGTTGGATATGTTTGCCACTTGTCTCCTTACGCTTACGCTTGACTTGATCAGTGATAGTCTCTTACTGATGGTCCAACATCGAATCCGCCGTAGTAGACCCAAGGATTATAAAATACAAGTACACAGTCTTAACTATTTGAGACCCAGTCAATTTCCGTGTCGCCGCTAAAATCCCAAACAAAGCGAAATCATCAACCGAGTTTTTAGTACAGTTATACAAGATTACTGTAGTACAGCATGACAACCAACCCCAAAGATTGGAATTATACCCCTAGTCTTCCAAGAAAAGATTCATTTAACCCAAGTCGTATATATATCATGTCTAATAATCCAGACGATATCGCCACACCGACTCTTGAACCCGACGCTATATCTTCAATACCTTCACCTTCCCCTCTTCCCCTTAGCGATAGCGTATACCCTCCTCCATCGGGTGGGTGTGATGATATGACATGTCTGAATACCTCCGCCACTAGTCCCAGTAGCAACAGGAATATGGAAAATAGACATTACGCTTTGACATTATCAAATCGAATCTCAGAGGAGAGAACTAGAATAGCAGAAGAGAAATTGTTCGATACTCAATATCAACTCGATTTGGCACTCAAAACTGTCACTTTGGTCCATACTACCACGTCGAAACTGTTGGATAAGGTTTCTTATCAAATGGCTCAACAGGACTTTGGGGGATGTATGGAAGTGGATCATCAATTGTCACATTATGCTCCCAACGTACGTGAGAGAATGGTGAGATCCTTGAGCGGAGGGTCTTACCAAAAGCTTGTGGAGGGGTTGGTGGAGAGCAAAGTGAAGGAGGTATGGGAACGATCAATAAGATTTGGGTCAGATCCCGAAAAGACTTTGCAAGATCTACTTGAGACGAGTGAAGTCAGAGTAAGAGGGAGTTATGAACCGGATTCGACCAAACGTACTTTATTGCATGGTACGGAATTGACTAAAGAGTATCTGTCGGCTAGGAACTACTCGTTAAACATACCAAATGAAGAGACGGAAATTGAATTGTCCACGCTAGGTAGGAATACATATGACTTGATGGTTTACTTCAAGAATTCTTTGGGAGCTCCGACATTACCTGAGAGGAAGAGACCATTATGGCCTGATGAATATACTTCGCGTTGACCTTTGGGAATAAAAAGCAAAGTGAGGTTGAACGGCCGGCATATTGTACAGTAGTACCATCTTGGAACGTTGTATAGTCATAAACTGGATGATAGATTACGCTGTGCCCAATACAGTATTACAATATATCTTAGTGGAAACGGACGTTGATAGTCATCCATTTGGCATGATGACTGACTTTCCTTTGTGCACTTGGAGGAGTATATGGAGTTCGCGCGTTTCACTCGTATGGGCATTTGTCCACATTAGGTGAACGAGCGCGACAGAGAGGAATACAGGGATCATGCGACTTGTCGTACTATTGCGGACGACTTGAGTCTGTACCCAGAAATCGCTCCCAAGCTCGACAATCTCCTCCTTTCGGCGGAAAGTGTCAATGTCAGTGTCCAGAATGTAGCAGAGGAATTGAGTATCCGAGCAGCTGTTGAACCTATCGCGAATTCCAGCAAGAGCACAGCGATCCCCCTTTGAGAAGGAGACAGAGGTCTTGACCGCTGTTTCCAATAAATATGGAGAAATTTACTCCCAGATCATTTGTGCGGATTTCTGGACTGCATGGGAATCCTTAATCTGCTCTGTGCCAGATCGAGCTGGTAGGGAAATACTGGCTTCTCTATGCTTCGGTCCGGAGGTTGAATATCATAATGTCAAATACGATCCCACCCGCCACAAAGTATTATTCGGTGGCAAGCCTTCAGATCTGTTAACGTCATTCACCCCCGGTTTTTGTACAGTGGCCTCTATGGTGGGAAATCACGATTTTCCATGAGGATGCAGTGTGTGCTCATCTTCAGATAAGGACTTGAAACCGGGCGTGTCGCTTGACGGGCAACAGACCACCTCTGAGAAGTTCCTGCAACGACTCATCATTCTTTTTTTTGGCCTTCGATGTGATGGTCCGGAAGAAGGCTCTATGAGTCATCGAGCTACTCATAACCTAGGATTCCGGTCCATGACTATCCCGCTAAGGTATATAAGAAACCCATTCACCCTACAATAGCCTGGTGTCCCAAACTGAATCATATTTCTTATTCGTACAGTACTTCCAACCGTAAGTTTTACCACAAAACAATTTTGACACCGAATGTCCCGTGACATACTGTATCATGTCTTGAAACGGGGAAGGTCATGGTCTCACGCTGGATGGTATACTGATTAAAGTGCATTATACAGCCTACATATCACGTTCAGTAAAAGATGAGCTCCGGTAAAGGACGTTCCAGAAGGGCTAAAGTCTTCTCGTCTGCGTCCTCTTCTGAAAGTTCGAGATCACAGGGTCTTTCGGGTCCTTCTACCCAAGATTGAACGCATTCGGCTCTGGGATCGACCAATTAAAGGAGCAACTGGGGAACGCTCAAACCTACGCTCAGCACCTGGAGAGGCGGTTGGAGAACAGTCAAGACCGATTGTCTCAAGTGATTGCTTCTGCCCAGAAAGTGGACGGGTACATCCATGATCTAACCTCGAGACTTTCTGTGCAAGCCGCTGAAGACATGCTCTACTACATGACTAGCAGGCAGCTTGATCCTATCACACTTGATGCTACCAGGCTTAGGTACCTCGACCAAACTCAACAGATTCTAGCTAGTAGATATAGCAAGGCTTTCCTTCCGAAGGTCCGGGAGGACGTCTGGTCATCTTGGAGAGAAGGGGCAAGTACCAATGAGGACCTTTCACAAGTCCTGGAAGCGATCACCAAAAGACCGGATGTGACCTGCGCTGATCTTGAAAGAGTAAGGTACAATGTATCCTATGGCCAACCACCTGCAGAATGTCGACCTGATTCCGATTTGGCGAACATCACAACGAGGAAAACTTTCATCTGCGACAATTTCATTGGCAAGTGGGAGATAGAGGACATGATCGATAAGGTCTCCAAAGGTTTATTCACTTGAGGTCATCGATACCCAAGGACCGCTTGGACATGTATACACCGCATAGTCTCTGACAAACATATTACCGCTTGACATTTGTGATGCAACGGAGAGTAATCCTACGGATGGCGTCGAATTTCTCCAATAAAATGCCATATGGCCACATGATATACTGGTTACGTAGCACATGAGGAGTGTGTGACAGGAACTGCTTCACGACTGTCTTCCTGTAAAAACATGGACCAACGGTCGGAGATGATATCCTGACAATCGAGATCTCCCCTTGTACGGAAAGTTATACAACATGTGGCACCCTTCAGAAGCGTACAAAACGACAGATATTGGAATTGCAAATGTCTGCGTTGCGCCAGTGATCGCAAGTACAAAGGGTCTTGAAACTGCTTTGAAATAAGAACATCCCTAATGCCTCTTATGTCAATGGCCTTTTCGCGTTTTCAGTCTTGTCCCATATCATATTTTGCTTTCCAGCTTTGATAACATTATCTTCAAGGTCTTTCTGATGCCAGTCGATTTGATTCGTACTTTGACCAGATTAAAATCACAGGTCACATTGTTACCAGTATGAACTCCGGATCGAGTCAAGGTAAATCTTCGAGATGAAAAAAGGCAATTTCTTCTGGCCTGTCCTCTCAAAGGTTGGAGGATGAGCTGGAACATGCTCGGTCTTGTCTGCGGACGTATGAGAGCCAACTCAGGGATCTCAAAGCGACATACGACGAGAAGTTGGCACAAGCAGCTGAATCAGCGCGATCAGTCCAGCCAACCATCGACAAGCTGGTATCGGATCTGTCTTATCAAGCGTCTGAACAATTCGTACGATACACAATTGACCAGCTGGAAGATGCAACTACTATGGATGGAAGAGTCAAAGACCATGTGGACGAAGTTGCAGATCTTCTGATTGATGAATACAAAACTGTCATCGGACCGATAGTGAACAGCGAGGTGTGGTCGGTGTGGCAAACCGCAGTGAAGAGCGGTCTTGATCCTTCTGTTCTCTTACAATATAAAACCCAAAATCCTGAGGCTTATCTATATAAGAGTAGAAGTGCATACCTGATATCCTTCGGGTATCTTTCGGGGAACCTGCTCCCATAGCTCCCCAAGTGGGACATATGTTTATCCTTACAGAGGGTTTCGAGCACAATTTCCTCAATCCGGTCGATGAATCTGGAGTGCAAGAGGCAATCGAGGAGGTCATTCGCGACCTTTACTTATGTACCCAGATCCAGCAGACCTACTACTACGTTGCTATGCATCACTTCTTTGTCTTTCAGCTGGCAGAAGACCACAGATCTTTCCGTGGTAGCGTATGCTATGCTTGTATTATGAAACAAACTTCTATAAGTGTGGCCTGATAATGATTCTTTGAATACCAGAGAGGTCAAAGGTTTACATGCTTTGCCGCTGAAGGGGTCGAAGCCTTCCGATTGTACTTGAGCGAGAGTGTTTGGTCTGAATGCACCTTTGACGTTGGGATTTGCCTCAGGTGATGAAAGGATCCGTTCATACGTTCAACTCAAACGCCTTGCTCGAGAATCTCCTAATATCGATGAGAGGTATATGGATGGAAGTGTCTGATTATACCTATCATCCTCACCGGTGCTGTTGATTTTCGCAGATCTTTCAGGACGCTCTATACCTCTACCATTGGTAACGATACAGATAACCTTAACCCCATACCATACTGTATGATGCACGCAAGTATTCAAGCTAACAGGAGCGTCGTAACGATCAAGACCGTTACAGCGTCGGGAACAGCTGAAGCAGCCGAAAGTAGAAGCTCTGACCCCAAGAATGATATAGTTTCAGCATCACTACCCCCGTGTATACTCGCAAAGGCAAACATAGATACGAACCCCTTTAAAAGAATTACCGGTATGGACGGCAGAGAACTATACACAAGAATCATCGATGCAAAAGCGGTGGAGCTCATGACGCCCACAGGAGGCGAATGGACCGATAGACTCATATCCAAGGATAGAGCCGACAAGAGGTTGATGGAGAAGAATCAAGGCACTATCCAAATAAAACGACCAGGGAATGGGATTAGCAAATTTGCCTACAAAGTCTTAATGCCTGATACAGGTGATGATAAATGGTCGACTGATCTGTTGACTTGAACTAGTGAGGCGTTATTATGCTGTGGACTATAAGGAATCTGGAGAGGACAAGCCAAAGCCGCCCACTTTCTGGAAAGCATGGTATGAAGCGAGGCAAGAGCAGGGCTTGAAATATGGAGAAGGTGGAGTGAAAGAGGATAGAGGTGATGACGATGTCATGCTCTTTTCAGTCTTTGATGGTCATTCTGGATCAGGGACAGCTCAGCTTCTCAAAACAGCCTTTCATGCTTGTTTGGCTTATGCTCTCGGTCAAGCGAAGCTGTATTCTGATGATGTCATGAACTATCCGGAAAGAGTAGCCCAAATCATCAAAAGCAGGTAAGTCGTGATAAATTTATGTAAGATGGAGGAGTAGCCCATGACCTTTGCTAATCATCGGTTCAGTTTCAACGCAATCGATGATGACATAGTCCAAGCACCCCTGAAGCTTCTATATCCAGAGTTGGAATACAAGTTAAGTGGTTGTCTTCCACCTCAGCCACCGTCAAAACTCTGTGGACCTGAACTGATCCCGTCGGGTTCTTGTGCGCTTAACATGATATACGATGCCACCTCACGGAGAGTTTACGTAGCGAATTGTGGCGATTGTCGAGCTGTGGCTGGATGGTGGAACCCTAAAGAGAAGAAGTGGAGATGTGATATATTGACTGAAGATCATAATGGACACAATCCAAAAGAGTGTGATAGGTAGGCACTGCTTTATTCAGTGGGTTACCGCTATGTGAGGTATTGACCGTTTTCTTGTCTGGGCTGTTAGGATCGACAACGAGCATCCGGAAGAAGAACGTGGACATATCATGAAGCCTGTACCTGAGATGCGAATGTTCGGGCAATTACAGCCTACTCGAGTCTTTGGTGATCATGCGTATAAGTGGAGGTATGACGATTGGGTCGAGTAAGTCATATCTTACCTTGCATCATAGATAGGATTGCTCAAGGGAAGGTATGATTACAGATACTGGCATTCTGTTAGACAAGAAAGTCCCCAAAGGACATTCAAGAAGGAAGATCGAAAATTCAGGAAGACACCACCTTATGCCACAGCCGAGCCTGAAGTCGTATGGCGGGATTTGCATGCTAATGAAGAAGAGGAATTGAAGTTTGTCATTCTCGCTACTGATGGCTGTGAGTATTTTACATATTCACATAATCGTACTACTGTTGGATATCCTGGTAGGTGTAGTTCCTGACGCTGCAGTATTTAGTGTGGGGAAGAATGACCTCTGAAGAGGCGTTCTTACTGACCGCAACGACCTACAACTACTCGAAATTGCATAATCGCCAGATCCACGATAAGAATCAAATCATGGAAAAGTTCTTTCCTGGATTTCTTGAAAAAATCGACTGGGGCGACCATCCATTTCCCACAGAGCAGCTGGAGCTTGAAGGTAGCTGGGATCTGAGGAATGAGAACGCCCCTACTAGATTGGTTAGGAATGCCTATGGCGGAAATGACGTGCTTGCCAGAAGACAGATCTTAAGTATGGGACATGACGTCAAACAAATAAGGGATGATACGACTGTTCTGTGAGCTTCACAAAGTCGATGAATCTCATCAGGTATAAGCTGACTTGTTCTCATCAGGGTGGTCCATTTCGGCGTCGATCTTCCTAAAGAATAAATCGACCGAAGGAGCAGAAGCAGACAGCAGGGTCTCTGACGGCAACCCACTTGTGATGCCCGGTGAAACCCTTGACACCGATGTACCAGTAAGAGATGTAGGAATTTTGAGCTCTTGAATGATCGCTTTGTTTCATCCACCCGTATATTAGCTGTTCATACTTCAGTCACAATGCAAATGTGACATGAACTGAGCAGATATGCCCATGCCACCTTGAATTTCTGCCACTCAACCTAGCCTCATACCGCATAAACAAGAAATGCTTCCGTTCACCATCATTCGCTCGCATCTCTCGTCAATGAGCCATATAGTAGAACTTGCACTCATATTTCTGTATCATAAGAACATCACTTCTCCTGGTCATACATACCTCTACCGTATTTGGACATATCAAAAATGGAAGGGTTTGGTCTACCTATGAGTTTTGGCAAAAAAGCCAAACCAACTGCATCAAATCTGAAAGCGAAAGTAGATAACACCAAGCGATTTGAGCCGGTGAGTCAGTTCTCTTACTTGACCGGCTGTCAGTTACTCTAGGCTAAGTGCCGATGGATATATTTCATTAGAAACCCGAAATACCCAAAAAAGAGACATCGGAACCTGGACCCTCTAATTCCCCTACACCTGCAATCGAAGTAACAACAACGAAAGCGGAACGGGACGAAGAAGATGAGGAGATTGGACCGGTCCCACCTTCTGCAGCTGGAGCTAAGCGGAAAGCAGATGGCGAGGCCGAAGCGAACTCAGAGGAAGACAGCGATGAAGATGAATATGATGATGAGGAAGAAGTAGATAGGACACCTATATCGCACGAGATCATATTGAAAGATCACACGAAAGTGAGTACGAACGCACAACTGAGTGATGGGTGGTCGAGAATTTGACCAGACGAACCATAGGTACTCTCGGCTTTAGCTATCGATCCATCAGGAGCGAGAATAGCAACTGGATCTCACGATTACGATACGAAGTTATGGGATTTTGGAGGGATGGACTCTAGGTTGAAACCTTTCAAAAGCTTTGAGCCTAATGGGAATTACTATGTGAGCTACCCGATCATTTAGCACGACTGTAGCTGATGTGTGTGTGATCTCAATCAGGTACATGATTTATCCTATTCACCTGATGGAAGAAATCTGTTAGTCGTTTCTGGAACGTTGCAGCCGAAAGTGTTCAATAAAGATGGTGAGGAAGGGTGAGCTGGCTTGCGGATAACAATAGGAATAGAGCGAAGAGCTGATTTTGTTATAGAGTGGAGTATATTAAAGGGGATGTCTACTTGAGAGATATGAAGAATACCAAGTGAGCTGTCATAATTTCGAGTTTTAATAGCCAGCTGACATGGATGATTTAGCGGCCATACAGCTGAGATAAATGGTGGAGCATGGCATCCAACCGATAATTCTTTGTTCTTGACATGTTCGAGCGATTCGACATTACGGTAAGCTACCTTCTCCGCAATGCATTGAGTGGAAGGGAAGCTGACTTGGGCTACTAGTATATGGGACATTGAAAATAAGAGGAAACAGAAACAGGTGATAGTGGTCAGATCAAAAGAGAGAGGAGCCAGGACGAGAGTAACTTCGTGCGCTTGGAGTCCAGATGGAAAGATGATTGCAGGAGGTGAGTCCGATATCTCCATGACTATACGAATACAATCGGCTGATGCTTTCTACTACAACCTCAGCATGCTTTGACGGTGCATTGCATATTTGGAATACATCATCCAACTATGCAAGACCAAATTACAGTAACGATAATGCTCATGCTAAGAATACGGAAACAACTGGAGTGGTGTTTTCAAGGGATGGGACCAGAGTAGCGACGAGAGGTGGAGATGATACTGTCAAATGTGAGTAGATCAACTCTCTTTTCACCCTCCACGAGATGCATCTTATCTTGGTTGTCACGCAGTATGGGACATACGGTCTATACGAAAACCTCTAGCAGTAGCTACAGGATTAGATAACCTGTACCCCGAGACCAACATCATATTCTCCCCTGATAATAAATCAATTTTAACTGGAATATCAGCTCCAAAAGGTCAGAAAGGTGGATTGGTCTTTTTGAATTCTCAAGATCTAAAGGAAGAAAGGAGAATCGCAATTGGAGAAGGTAGTGTGGTAAGAGTAGAATGGCATTCGAGAATCAATCAGGTAAGACCCTCTAACAATAGGGGATGTTACTTCGTTCATGCTGACTGATCTTGGGTACGCTGTCAGATATTCGCATCTTTATCTACGGGGGCTTTGCACGTCTTATATTCACCCCACTCATCAATCCGAGGAGCGTTACTTCCACTTGCGAAATTACCCAAGAGTGCACCTCGAGATCCATCGTTCTCCACCGCCGATGTACAACCAGTCATCTACACGCCAGATGCACTGCCAATGTTCAAAGATAAAGGCCACAGGGAATCATTACATCAAAAGGAAAAGAAAGCAAAGAAGATGAAACCTATGGAACCTGTCAGAGGAGCTGGAAGAGGTGGAAGATTAGGGGCGAGTGAGACTCAGGGTTTCGTACAGACTTTGTTCCCATCCGAGATGGTATTTGAAGATGTAAGTTTGGTCTGTACACGGAATTCGAAGACTCACAGCTGATCTAAATGAATTGATGCGTAGCCTAGAGAAGCTTTGCTCAAATATGCTGATAAGACTGACAAGAAGGATGAAGAATAGTCAAATGGTGGACATCGCTATACTTGTCATCTTGGTAAATCATGTCCTGCTTTCAAAACTTGAAGAGAACGCAAGGAGATATCATGGATATATCAAATTTAGCAGTCGTTATACACATATGCGAATGCATGAAGCCAAAACCTATCTAGCCAGACGTGAAACTTATTGAGCAGTAACTCTTCTACCCATTGTCGATCCCAAACCAGCATTAAATCCACCTCTACCTCTACCGCCTCTACCTCTGTACGAGCCTCTCTGACCGTTATTTCCCCTTCTCTCATTCTTATTACCACCCTCCTGACCTGCAGAGGTCGTTTGACCCGATCGTTGATCATTTGTATTCTGCTGGTTTGATCCTAATTTCAAATCTAGGGTCTTCTCATTCTGCTCCAATAACGATGAGGTCCTTTCGGCCAACTGTTGAGCTAATCGTTGAACTTCCGATTGATCAACTCGATGGAAGATCACCACTTTGTCAATCTGGTCTAGGGAAGCAGGTAATTCGTCGGTATAGATCATTCGGGAGATTATGGAAGTGACGGTCTGTTGAGGTAATGAGAATGTTGTAGCGAGGTGTGAAAGGGAAAGGGAAGCGTAGTATGATGAATAGGTGAATAAGTAGGTTCGTAGACCTTCTTCTTGGATTTTCCTATACGATGCACAAGAACGTTAGCGAAGGTCATTGTGTTCATCTGAGTAGAGAAACAAGGTAGTAGGTATCACTCACTTTGCCAAAATATCCTTGACCTGGTCGACATTCTCCAACAACGACCAAATCTTGATTGACAAGATCAAATCCCTTGCCTTCTCCCATTCTCCAGCTTGCAAAGCCTTTGAAGCTTTGATTATATGGTCTCGGGTGTTTTCGGGGGGACCCATGAAAGCTTGTCTATCAGCAAGATCTAACAATCTCTTGAAGACCTTAGACGTCACTCGACGTCTTTGTTCCTCAGTATCGACCGAAGCTAAGAGAGGGACTTCAATCAACATGCACGAAGTCAAGTATGCGGCTTCGAGCAATTCGACGTTGAGGTGCATATGGAAGGGGAGCAATCGTCTCTTCTCGATCAATTCTTGCTCAGGCGATAATTGCTGTTGATACCTTTGAACCGATTGAGCAAGTAACTCCTTCTGTCGTTGAGTGGCAAACATATCACCGAGGATCGTCTGACATTCAGTGACGTAACCGAGCTTGAATGCGGCGAGACCTAATTGCATGATAGCTCGGTTGTAAAGGATCTGAGTGGTGACGTCGGCATGTTGGATGGTATCTTGCAAGTGGGACATGAGTAAGAGATCTCGGGCTTGGTGATATCGTCCGTGAGAAGCATGGTTGAAGATGTGGAAGAGTATGGCTCGAGCACGTAAGACAGGAGCGTCGGAACCGTAGATGTAGACACACAAATCGTGGATGAGTCCCTCGGCATCTCTCTTGGTTTCTGTAGGAACGATCTTGGATTGGAGACTAGATGGTATTTTTGATTCGAAATGTTCGATAATGATGTTGGGCTAGACATCAAATTAGCTACAAGTCACAAATCTTTCAGGAGGAAAACTCACTTTAGCGTAAACATGTTCCAATCGTCTAATGACAGCTCGAGCAGTGGAGTCGGTGGTCGCTTCACGTTCGAAGAGAGATTGGGCTTTGGCGATGAGGGTGTAGAGGGGTGCTTCCTGTCTCAATCGCTCAATGTAGTCGGATCCCTTCTCGTGAGCGTCAGTGTGTTGGAGAGTTTTGGTGAACTAGGGATTTGACGATGATTAGCATACAGCCACATTGTGATAGGTCTTCACGCAGGACTCACCTCATTGTCCAAACTCTCCAAAAGACTGATCAAACTACCTGCTACAGTGACTCTTTCCTTCTTTCCATTGACCACTTGAGGTTCCCTCTCGACGAGATCGTCGTACTCCCCTACCGTCTCTTGAACGACGTAATCGGGATTATCCAAAAGTAAAGTGACAAGTTGATCGAGCTCGTTCAAGCCCAGTACCCAGGAATCATGGGGGATATGAGCGAGATTTTGAGAGTAATCTAATCGTGCGGGAACAAGGGCAAGGAGAACTCTGATTTTTTGATAGGTGGTTTCGGAAACCTCGAGCAGCTTAGATAAGATCTTGATAGTTTCGGCTCGATCGGTGTTCTAAACGAAAATAGACATGTTAATTGGGTACACTATACGGATAAGTAAATACGAGTAACTCACCTTTCTTCCACGTTGTTCGAAGATTTCTCGAAGAGTTTTGAATACACCTTCAGGAGTTAGGTTAAGAGCTTTACCACCTTTACCGATAGTCATGAAATCTTCATTTTGATCTTGATCCTCACCCCCATCGGCAATTTGAACTTTCTTAGCTACCTTCTTAGGTGCAGGAGCGGCATTGGCAGCTTCGTAAGCAGCAGTGTAAGCTGATGGGTCTTCGATGTAGGTTTTGAGTACAGCCTCGAATTCCTTTTGCTTCTTCTTCAAAGTTTGCTTCAAACCGTTCAATGCCTTGGCTTTGGCAGGAGCCATCTTCTTCTTGGCTGATTTTTCAGAAGCAATAGTTTCGTTGACATCTTTCTCCAAGGAGACTAAGATTTCCAAAAATCGAGGTGGGATATGTCCAGCGGCTGAGACGGTGGTAGCGACGACTGTAACTTGATGTCGTTGGATGAACCTGAATACCTTGTCTAATTCTGTGGAAGCTAATACCCAGTCGTTGTTTCGAGTAGCATTGGTGATATTGTGGATAGCAGCTTCCATTTCGGCGAATCTGAGAAAAGTCAGATACATCAGATCTTAGTCCGACCAGATGATATACACGACGACTTGTTAGTGAATGTTACTCACCGCTTATCCTTGGCACTCAACACTATGGTCTTATCTTCCTCTTCTTCCTCTTCGTCAGTAGAGTCTGCACCCATCAAGAATTTGTTTCCTCGGGCCTATTCAATAAACACCACATATCAGCATATCCCTTCATGATCATCTCCGATAACGAGATTTATCCTAATTGGGGTGACTTCACTCACCGCTCTCTCATCCTCACTATCACTCAACTCTTCCTCATCCTCGTCACTATCCTCTTCACTCTCCTCATCGCTATCCTCCGCATCACTCCTCAAAAACATCGAAGCTTTATTCTTCGTCTTCTTGGCCTCTGCCAATTTCCTATCTTGGGCTAAACCCTCATCTCCAGACAAGATGGATTCCTCAGAGTCTGATCCGGAGGAAGAGGATGAATCGGAGTCTGATCCTAATTTGGCGAAGAACGACATTTTGATTAACTAGCTGAGCTGATTTTAGATTTTTTTTTTGTTTAGACGTTGTGTTGATAAGCTTGCAGGTTGGGTAGTAAGCTTGTCAATGTGGCCGTCTGGATATGGTACTTGTGAAGATGACCAAAGACGTTTTTATATGCTATGCTATATACCACCACAGGTGTGTGAGTGAATGAGCGATGGACAATGGGAGTGTGGTTGTAACATCTTTTATCGAAATAATCAGAGGACACGAGAGGAAGCTTACAACCACAGAATTTATATCACCGAAAACGCCGAAAGGACAATAAGCTGGAAGAAATACGTGTGGCACATGTGGCAGACCCATAAAGGGATACTCAAAGTTAACTCAAGTG
Source organism: Kwoniella botswanensis (assembly GCF_036426115.1). Taxonomy (NCBI): domain Eukaryota; kingdom Fungi; phylum Basidiomycota; class Tremellomycetes; order Tremellales; family Cryptococcaceae; genus Kwoniella; species Kwoniella botswanensis. The sequence goes on along the minus strand of NC_088599.1, from coordinate 12,548,321 downwards.
ATGCATGGACATGGCGGATAGCTTAATGCATCGAGTGTGACGGCCATGATAGGATGACATGGGATGATGGGTATCTGCTTGGGCGCTCGTACTGACTCTTCGCAATTCGCATTCAGCTTTCGAGATGAGACGAATGCACAATGCTAGTACTCAAGGGTAGGGCATAATTGACCGTTACTAACATTGTATCTCATGTCATTTACTCTATGCTTCAGTTAATTCACATGTGTATATCTGACATCAATATCTATCCTTCCTTATAATTCCCGACATTCTCCTCCCAAAGCTTCTGACAATCCACATTCGCTCCCAATTTCGCACACATCAAGAACGCCCCGCTCAATTTCCTATTGAGAGAGTAGGTTTCTTGTGGAGGAGGGGTTAATCGATGTTTCAACATGATAGGGATGAGGGCTCGAACAGAGTCTGTAATGGTTTGTTTGGCGAATGGGTATTTTCCGGAATACGAGAATGGACCTAAAATGATGTTAACGGAAATTAGCAATATGTCGAGTGATATGGCGATGATCATTACATAATGCTATGATTTGATCATGGCGAGTATTGATTGCGTCAAGAGAGAGGTTGTGACTCACTCGCAACCAATGCCATAGAATCCAAATGAGCTTCCACCATGACCTATGAACAATCAGTCAGCACACTTTGCGAATGACCTGGTAAAGTCAATTGTTGTAATTAAACAAGTACAACTCACATCATTCTCTTCACCAGTCAGATAACCCAATTTGAGACTCTCCTCTCTCATCATTCCCCTGTCGCCTACCAGGCAAGACTTCAACAATCGATACCAACCATCCATAAACTCCTTGGTATATTCTCTAGAAGCTCCGAAATCAATCAGCTGGATACCTTCTTTACCATTCGTATTGGTGTAGAGGAAGTTCGCCCAATTGGGATCGGTCTGCATGAATCGGAATTGGAATAGTTCCATTAAACATAATCGGAGGATGTTGGTTCCGATCTGCGCACGTCAGTAGTATGATCAGTTCAATTCAGCTGTCATCAGAGAATGTGGTACACGTGAGATTTGTATGAGGACAAAATGATATTCGCATCTTGTAGAGATAAGAAATGTTTGTGAGCTCTAGAAAATCGTACTCACCCTATCTCTTGCCTCTTGGCTCAATCCCCTAACTTTACTCAAAGGTTTCCCATCCATCCAGCTAGTAGTCAACACCCGTCCAGTTGTTCCCTCTTCTACAACACTGGGTACCGAGAAATACTCATCATCTTTGAGCAATTCCGCGAACTTCCTTCCTGCCGCAGCTTCCATGACGTAATCGCACTCATCTTGCAATTCCCTCCTCATGACTGCTATTGTATTTTGCAAATACAGTCCCTTGGGTAACAATGCAGAAGATCGTAACAACAACGATATGTTATTCAAATCCGATTCGATAGATGACGATACACCTGGGAATTGAATTTTCACCGCCACGGTCTCATCAGTAGAGGCAAGCGTCGCTCGATGGACTTGACCTATTGATGCGGATGCGATGGGGGTACGGTCGAATGAGGAGAAGAGGGTTTGCCAATCTGAACCGAATTCTTCTCGCATTACTTTCTACAGATACATTTGAGTCAATAGATGCGGTAGTCGAAATCCTTGGAATACAGGATACTCACCTCCATCTGCCAATCAGGCATATAATTCGCATGAGCCTGAACCTGGTGTAAGACTTGTTCGATCTCAGGAGGTAACATGTGATTGTCTGCCGGTAAACTCATCATTAGTCATGACCTCTCTTTTACCTCTCTGTCTGTAATGGGAAGTCAACATACCTTGTATACTCATGAATTGACCCAATTTCAACGCTGCACCCCTCATTCTTCCTAAAGTAGCGACCAGTCTCCTTATATTTGCATCACTCATGAATACACTTCCACTACTCTTGTTCCCTCCTGCAGTACGACGGATCGACTCTGATGCTGCTCCGATAGATAAAGATGCAGCAAGAGCTATGAGGGATGTACACGAATTAGCTTATCACATAGAGTATATACAGTAAGAGTTCGCTTACATCCATAATGGAATAATCTGCCTAGTCTTGATGAAGGGACCTTTGACGCTCTCAACACCACTGGGATCTATACACGAGAAATCAGCTTGGTCATTCGGGTCTGTGATAACAAAACGTTGATCATCACGACTCACCTCTGCTTCATCGTCTAATTGCGATTTTAGAGATGTCGGATCAGCTCCCCGATCCTCCAGACCATCCACCGTCTCTATGGGTTGAGCAGGACTAGATTCTCCAGATATCGCTGAATTGGTATTCAGCTGTATGGGTTGCGATGCTTCCGTTAAAAGTCCAGCTGGTATCGACACATCCTTCTCAACCTGCTTAATACCTCCAGAGGCAGCAGAGTTTGTAGTCGGACCTTCTACGTTCGATGATACTCCCTCGGGAGGTGTAGGTATGGAATAAGCCGAAGCATTTACCAGCTCATCTAACGGCTTAGATTTAGACTCTGTATTGGACCAATTGATGTTCTCCTCTTTTGTAGCAGTCGATTGGACAGAAACGGAAGGAGAAGCAGAAGAGGTTTCTAATTTCCTTTTCCTAGATTGTTCAGCTTCTATATGTCTATCAGGGTGGGTATCAGGTGCAGGGGGTGGATTCTGCCGAGGTGAAGCTTTGATCAGATCATTCAACGAGGGTCCAATAGAATTTGTTGGTGGTTGTCTGGGAGTTGAGCTTGTACTCGATGAAACTGTCTTGGTCTGAGGCTTTGAGGGTGAAGGGGAAATGGGAGTATAGGAGAGGGACGTGGGAGGTAGGCCTTTCTTCTTACGTTGTTCAGCTTCTATATGTCTATCTGGATGAGTGTCCGGTGCAGGTGGTGGAGGTGAGTGAGGAGCTTGGGATATCAACCTATCGAGAGGAGATAACCTCCTCGAAGATGTAGAAGAAGAAGCCGGAGGGAGAGGGGTCGATCTCGATTCATGTTGTTCCAGTATATCCGATAATGTCTGTAATTTTGTCAGATCATTTTGTACTTGATCGACACTTGATTCCGGATCCAGAACTACCTCCTTCTCCTTGCCTTTGCCTTTGCTTGTATGTTGGCTGTTGACGGAAGCAGCAGTAGACAGAGCAGCTACTTCTTCCAGCTGTATGGCAGCTGAACGAGCTACCACTCGAATGACGGCGGAGAGCATCGCCAGGTGTACCTCTGCAAGGCTGACTGAGGGCTTGCTGATGATATTCTCGAAGGCTAGAACAGCACGATCTGTGTAGGCTTGTCCTAGTCTCGCACCTGATCTGATATCTGATCTGATCTGAATCTTCGAAAGATCTTGTGGTTTTACTGACAATCGAGCCATTCCACGTGGATATGCTCTGGTGCCCCGCTGAGTCGGAGTGTGCCGGACACTGTTTGAATAGTAGGGACTCAACGGAAAACATTGCTCGTGTCTCTTGCTTGATCTCTGTCCAACGACACAAGATCCAAAACAAAGCCCATATGACTGGTAATAATCAGGCAGACGATCAATCCCGGGATCTCCCTTAGACTGTCAAACTATAAAAATCCATCAACAACATCCTTGGAAACCTCTTTTTCCTCTTTCCTTCTTCACACCCTTCCCCCTTCAATCGAAAAGAATTCACGAAAATGTCAATCCGTATAGCAGCCTTACGTGCAGCTCGACCTGCCTCGTCTCGCCCAAAAGTCTCTCTTCCCCAGCTGAGCAGACGGGCCTACTCTACTCCATCTTCTCGAGCTGCCCCGTCGTATAGGGGCTTGGGCGCTTCAGCAGCTACGGGTTTTGCCATTGCTTTGGGATATACCATCTACCATGGGTACAACGAGTCAAAACAGGTCAGCTCAACAATACGCACCGTAGTCGTACAGAGCTGATTCTATGAGTCAATAGGTCCGATGTGATGCTGCTCCCCTTGTCGATGCTGTAGATACCTATGGATACCCTTGGTTACCAGTCGATGCTATTGAAAAGGATGATCCCAAGGTATGTACTGTTGATTTGTGAATCTTTTGTATCACCCATTTTACTTTCGCTTCTGCAATAACGTTGTTCCCGTTTGTACAAGCTTAGCTAATGAAATCTGTTCTCTTAGAATCCCATGCGTATACGAATGGCTAACTGGGTAAAATCCCTCCAAGATCACATCGTAAACACAATGGAAGAGATCGAATCTGCTTCTGAACCCAACTCCTTCTCACCCTCTTCTGAATCACCTAAATTCCTTAGAGATACGTGGTTGAGGAAAGAAGGGGGTGAAGGATCTTCATGTGTTTTAGCAGGTGGTAGAGTATTTGAAAAAGCAGGTGTGAACGTTTCAGTCGTCCACGGTTCGTTACCACCTCGAGCTCAAAAAGCAATGTTACCCGATCATCCATCTTTACCTGAACCCATCGAGACCGTTCCATTCTTCGCTACCGGTTTATCAATCGTCATCCATCCTCGAAACCCACATGTACCTACTGTTCATCTGAATTATAGGTACTTCGAAATTGAAGATCCTCAAAATCCAAATGAACCTAAAGCATGGTGGTTCGGTGGAGGATCAGATTTGACTCCATCATATCTAGATGAAGATGATTGTATACATTTCCATCAAGAACTAAAAAAAGCTTGTGATAAGCATGATTCAAGATATTGGCCAGATTTCAAAAAAGCATGCGACAAGTACTTTTTCATCACTCATCGAGGTGAATCAAGAGGTATAGGAGGAATCTTCTTCGACGATCTTACGACTTCAAGTCCGATAAATCAACCTCCCGTATCGACAATGAAACATAAGACGAAAGAGGATCTATTCGAATTTGTAAAAGATGCTTCATCGGCGTTTCTACCTGCCTACGTACCGATAGTTTACAAGCATAAAGATAGGAAATGGACGGAAGAAGAGAGAAGATGGCAACAATTGAGAAGAGGTAGATATGTAGAGTTCAACCTGGTTTATGATAGAGGTACTAAGTTCGGATTACATACGCCCGGTGCGAGAGTGGAAAGTATCTTAATGAGGTGAGTTTGAAATCTGTGACTTGAAACAACCGTCCAACCTCGATTTACTAGATATGATCCAATTCACACATACACCCTGCTTCTGTCTGCATATGGAGAGCACCTTGCTGACCTTTTATCTTATTAGTCTACCCGAAACAGCCAGATGGGAATACATGTCCCCCGTAGGAGCAGAGGGAACTAACACCCCCGAAGAAGAATTACAGAAAGTATTGAAAAACCCTAAAGAGTGGGTATGAAGGGTATGATCATTACGGGGGGATGGGTTGTATACAACAAGTAGAAGTGGAATCATCAGCAGAAGCATAGACCAAATAATACAGTCTAATCAAGGAAATTTGGGATACTCTCACACATTCGTTCATACGCATCTCATAACGTCTCAACTGATCAGTTTGTTATGCATTATCATCATCTTTTGCACGTAGCTGTTTTCAAGGTGGGAGTACGAATCCATCCATGATCATATGTAATACAACAATATCTAAGATCTAACACATCGCTTTAACATTATCTACTACTTGTATACCCAAAAGAATCAAACTAATACCCAATTATTTTCCAACAATCAATGGAAACTCAACGCCCACCAACCAATTCAACAAACCTGGCCACCATCATGCGACGACCGTCCCAGGGTTGGAAGGTATACTCTCTTCCTCCTCCTCAATGATCTTATGATGATCCCTTCTTACCACACTGGGAGTTTGGGGTATAGCAGGCATCCTATTGAAAGACGGAGTAGACATGACTCTCATCCTGTTCACCGTACCCGGTGTAGAAGGTATCCTGCGATATACCGTACCTGGCGTAGAAGGTATTCTCCCAGCACCCATAGGTGTAGGTGGTACACCAGGTGGACGTTTAGGTCGAGCTTGGAGTCGGAGATCTTTGTTATCGATAGCAACTGATTTAGTGCACTGTGAAGTGGACCGATAAATGATTAGCTCATGTCCATTCATGTATTGATGGACCTGGTATTATGAGTCAAACTCACATTAGAAGTCTTGTAGATCCCTACTAATCGATGCGCCAATTCGAACATATCATTCCTCAACGAAATGACGATACTAGGTACAATCAAAAACGTCTACAGTCAGCTGATATGCATCTATGGAATAAATCACTGTAAGTCTCCAGTTTGCCAAACTTACAATTGAGCAGCTTGAGTTTTGGATTGAATGTAATTAGCCACAATCGAGACATTCTTGAAATCCAATGCAGCGTCAATCTCATCCATGAAATATAGCGGAGTTGGCTTGAAGACGTGTAATGCGAATACCAAAGCTAACGAGGCGAGGGTCTATGTAGAACCAGTGAATCGTCAGTCTGACTGATGACGTATATCAAGGAGCAATCCCAACTGACCTTCTCTCCTCCGGATAAATTCGCAATAGCTCTCCAAGATTTCTTAGGAGGCATGATAGACAAGACCACACCTGTTTATTCCAATGTCAGCTTGTCATCCCCGGAAATGAAGGATGAGACAAGACTAGCTCACCTTCAGAGAACGGATCCATACTATCTATCAATTCAATCTCGGCATTACCACCCATCGTGATCATCTACAAATATACCACAGTCAGCGCATACTGAAAAGCACACCTTATAGGATGTGACCCACCTGATACATTTCCTTCAATTTCGAACTGATCGCTGTGAAACCACTCATGAACTCATCCAATCTGACTTTCCTCAAATCATCATATCGCTGCTTGGCTGAATCCCTCGCATTGGTGACAGCTTCCATATCTCTCGCTCGATCGAGGAACTCGGCTTCTCGCTTTCGATATTCCGCTAAGATATTCAAGTTGGGTCGGGCTTTACCGATTTCCTCTGTATATGATATTATTATTGATCAGTGTCGATCCCATGATGACCCGAGGATATGCACAAGTCCAGTTCACTCACCCTCAAGTTCGGTAATTTCAGCGTTCAACAACTCCTTATCTACTTCTCTCAATTCATCAGGTGAATATTCCACCAATTCAGTCGAGTTCTCCTTTTTCTTCTTAGGTGCTTTCTTCTCAGTAGGCTCGACTTCGCCTTCTACTCCATTACCTTCTTCCGCAGGAGTTTCACCTTCCTGAGGTTCAGGTTCGGCAGCATCTCTGTTCTCTACCTGCTCGTCTTCCTCCTCTTCCTCGTCGTCCTCACTAAGATTGATCGTCAGCTTCTGCTTAGTAATACATGCCGAAGAGAACAGAAGAGCTTACTCGATATAGACCAATTCTAATTCTTCATGTCTCTTCCTCCAATGTTTATACTTATCTTTACTATCTTTCTGTATCCTGGCATTATCTTCAATCTTCTGCTTGATGTCCATCTATCATCACCAAAAACAACACATCAGCATCATATCCTTATATACGTTGCTAGATTTGTCGACTCACCTCTAACGCTCTAAATGCATTAATGCCTTGCATCTTCTCATCCAATTCTTTCTTACTTTCCTCCAAAGCTTCTTTCCCCTCTTCACTTGCATCCTGAGCTTCCTGAACTTTGCTCTTAATCACATTAAGATCATTCGAACATTCCTTCAGATCATTTTCAACCACTTCCAATTCACTTTCGACCTCTTCCAAGGCAAGTTGGTTCTTCTCAATTGACTTGGTCAATTTCGCTGAATCCCTTTGTGATTTAGATTGTCCAACTTCAGCTTTAGTGATAGCTTCGTTGGCCAGATCCAATAGTCCCTTGGTGGTCGATACTTTAGATTGGATAGCTCTGAGTCTTACTCCACCCACATCGAGAATCTTGTTTTGTAGCGATTTGATCTGTTCATTTATACCTGATGATTTCTCGCGTAATTTGTCTGTCTCTTTACTCAGAGTTGAGATTTCAGAATCCAGTTGTTTGATCCTTTTCTCATCGTCCGCATCAGGTTTAGCTTGTGATCTATCCCATCATGACCATCAGCGAATGACCTTTGTATTTCCTCTGATTCAGTTGTTACACTCACATCAGTTCTTTCAATCTCTTTTCACCTTCTTCAATCCTCTTTCTCTGCGTTCGCACATCCAATTCAACTTTTTCCAGCTGAATTTCGATTTCCGGTATACGCTTTTTCAACTGTCTTACTTCTCCTTCTACCTGTTTCTTCTCTTCTTGAAATTTCACTAGTCCATCTTGAGCGATAGAAGCTTCTTTCTCGTATCTCGCCACAACTTCAGGTGCGACCTTATCAGCCGCAAACTTGGATGACATTCCACCTCGGGATACTTTCGCTCCTCCTCCTGACATCGTACCAGATGGGTCGATCAGTTGTCCAGCTAAAGTCACAACCCTCCATCGTTTCTTGCCGTACCCTATACGTTGAGCTTGGACCAGGTCTGTAGCTACTAAGGTATCTCTCAATCCCTTGTAAAAGGCAGGTGCGAATTTGGGATCTTTAGGTTTGATCAAGTCGAATAACCTCGGTACGTTCTCAGGTGTATCGATACGTCCTAAGTCTCTGGGAGGGAGCTTTTCAAGTACCATAAATGATGCTCGACCGACATTGCCTTTTCGTAGATGTTCGATACAAGCTTGACCTTGTTCAACGGTATCCACTACCAAATTGTTCAGAGCTCCGCAAGCGGTGGTAACGGCAACGTCATATTTCTCATCGATAACACCAAGATCACCCAGTCGGCCCTAATGCTCATCATCAGTTGTCAAGTCGAAATCTCCATCTTGTTAGTCCTGGTATTCAACTCACATGGAACCCCTTAATTCGACCTTGGTCTCGAAGCTTGTTCAGACTGCTCAGAACGGCGTTCTCACTCTTGTCCGCCGCAAGAGAGGCTTTCGCTTCATCAGCTTTTGACCGAGAGGCCGATACATTTGCTCGCAGTTGTTCCGATCGGGCATTCATATCCTACAATGACCATCAAATCATCAGCTTCCTGTCCGTTGCTAATAGTTTGACAGCATGACCTACCTCGAGTCTCGACTCAGCTTCAGCAAGTTCTTTCTTCGCCTTTACATGCTCTTTCTTCAATGCATCATATTCTTCATGTTTCCCTTCATCACCATCTTTCAGAGCTTGAAGGTTAGCTTTCGCTTCGTCCAGAGCAATCTGCATGGAAGTAGCCTTTTCAGCTAACAAGTCCCTTTCCGAAGTGGCGACATCGATCAACGATTGTTTTTCACTGATCTTCGCTGTCCAAGGTTCGAGTTCTCGTTGTTTCACTTCGATTTGTGTAGTGAATTCGGCAGTTTTATCTGAAACCAATAATGTTCAGCTACTTCCGCTTACAAATTCGGGCATGCGGAAACTTACCTTTCAAGTCATCAACGACTTCTTCGAGTTCCGCTTGTTCCGTCTCAAGTTTCTCTTCGAGGTCAGCTACTTTGGTTCGATTCTTCTCTAGATCGGCATTATGGTTCTCGATAGCTGAAAGAGCTTCTGACCTAGCATGACCGTCCTATGAAGATCAATCACATTGTCAGTCACACCTACTTCAGGCTGATTCGGTCAGATTAGACAGTGTGGTGCCGAAACCTACATCCTGTATGGATTTCTTGAACTTCTTCTGTTTGGTCACCAGATGTTTCTTCTTCTCAGCCAAGCCAACTTCCTCTTTCTCGAACTTCTTTGCGTCTTTGAGCAAAGCATCTGTCAATCGTTTGACCTCCTCGTACGCAGCAAGCCTTTCGTCGTATTCCTTCCGAAGATCACCAATTCGAGAAAGATGGTCGGCATTTCTTTCTTGTTCACTGGTCAAGTCGGAGTTGAGCTTTTCCTGCGATTATATTCATTATGTGTGAATACCCATCATCAGAAATTGTATAGGAATTACTCACAATAGCTTTGGTGGTGATTTCGATATTGTTCTGCAGAGTATGCATGTGATGCTGCCATAAGAGAGATTTCTTCCTGGTCAGCTCATTGGCGTCTCGTAGGTAATCTTCAGCTTCGCGTTTCTTATCCTAACAAGCGGAATCCTCATGTCAGCTTGCGAACTGCAAGATGTTCAGCAGAATGGAGCGCACCTCCAAAGAAGCTTTCTCCCTCTCTACCACTCTCAGTCTATTCATCTTTTCACCTCTTTCATCGTTCAAGGCTTCGACTTCGAGATTGGCTTGTTCGATGGGCTCTTTATACTTGGTGGTACCGATGATATCTTCTAAATACTCTAACAGACCATCTTCATGCTCGTTCTGAGCTTTAGCTTTCATCTGAGCGATCGATTCTACTTCACCCTGTTTTGAGCGCAAACAAGTCAGCCGGCTATTCCTAGATGGAAGTTATATAGCTTACCTGTAAGATTAAGAATCGATTATGGTCTAAATCGATACCTTTACCTTTCAGTAAGGTAGTAACTTCAGTGAAAGAAGAGGTCTTATCGTTGATAGTATATTTCGAAGAATTATTTCTGTAAGCAGTACGAGAAACGACGATCTGCGAGTTGGGTACTAGGAGGAAATTATCCACACCCGGCTACATAACCACATTTAGTAAATTTTCCTGGATCAATCACATAGAACAGCGGATAGAGACTTACCAGATCTACAATCTCTCTAAACCATACTTCGACTGAACAAGTTTCCAAACCTTCTTTCCCGGCTGAATTATGTATCAATTCACTCAATTTACCTTGACGCATCTTACTTGCTCTATATCCAAAAACAAACAATAACGCATCAATGGTATTACTCTTTCCTGAACCGTTTGGACCGACAATTGCCGAGAAGGATTTATGGAATGGACCGATTTCTTGTCTGCCCGCGTAAGATTTGAAATTGACCAATACCAATTTATGAATGGTTAATCGTGGTTTGGGTCCAGCAGGCGTAGGTACTGGTGGAGGAGCAATGTTTATTTGTGGTGGTGATGGTCTGTTTGGTAAAGGTGTAGCTGGCGGAATCTGTGAAGAGGATGATTGTTGTTTTGAAGGTGAATTGTCGATTTTGGCCGTCCCATCTGAATCAGCATCGCTATCGTCACCTGATGGACCATTACCGTTCGGTGTGGGCGATTCAGGTATTTGTGCCAAGGGAGCCATGGGAGTGACATTTCGATTTCGAACTTGATCTGGTAGAGGGATATTTAATGATGAGGCAGGAGTAGCTGGAATGGCGGTAGAAGCTCTTCTATTCCTTCCTGCTAAAGCTTCCTGTAATTCTTCTTCGGCATCATCTTCGTCATCTGATACTATCACTTTCTTCTTCTTCTCCACCTGCGAAGTAGTTTTCTTGGGTTTTGAGACGATGTGTTCTATCATATCCTCTTCCTCTACCTCTTCTTCATCTGGTACGGCATCTTCTTTAGCACCGACAGTGGAATCCGCTTCTGATACCCGCATTTTCCTTGCTCGTTTCTTCGGTACAGGCGCAGACTTCGCTTTGCTACCAGCGCCACGCCTGGGCTTAGGCTTGACATCGTCCTGTTCCTCATAATCATCTTCGTCAGGCGATTGTTCGTCTTCTTCCTCACTCTCTGCGGCTGGGGGAGGCGCTGTGGAAACAGATTTTCTGCTCCTTGAGCTCCGAGGGGGCGCAGAGCTTGTCGAGATGGTAGAAGCACCTGAAACTCTTGACGACCTTCTTGGTGGCATGTTGACACGGTCAGAGAGGGTGGGCGTCGATAATGATAATACTAATGATTGATGATCAAGGTATGTCAAACGTATACGGTACAGTGGATTTGTTTACGAGTTCTTGGATTGTTGTTGATTTCGTCTCGAGGTCGTTCCTGATTTCATGAGCCAACACGTGGCAAGTCAACGCGACGCGTCCCGACCAAACGAATGTGGCACATATGACACCAAAGGATGTCGCATGCCTGACAAAGAATTGGAGATAGGCATGCCACGGTGCCACAACCGATGGTAGCGTGGAGACCCGCTCTCAACCAAGATTTCAACTCACTCAGACAGTCATAAACCACAGCTTTTGTCCTCGCTCACCACCATACACAACACTACATACCCATACAATCCTCATATACATTCTTTATTACTCTCACACCCAATATATACCACCACATTTGTCTGATCCTTTGTCCCCTTCAAACGTATCGATACCAGCAGAAGAAGAATCTACTCAGAAATCGACAGACAAACGGAATAACAACCAGTCACAATGTCCTGGCAGCCTTCGGAACAGGGGCTTCAGGAAGTCTTGGGAATGTTGAGGGATACCAGTAGTACGGATAGTGAGGTGCAGAGGAATGTCGCGCAGGTGAGTCTGCTTCCGTACTCGTATGAGCAAACCTTCTTCACAGTGCAATAGCCGTGACCGAAGTAGTGCCGAATCGTACTGAATATTGGAGCTAATCTGCATTCCATGTATCATAGCGTCTGGATCAATTACGTTTCGTACCGGATTTCCTCGCTTATCTCGCTCATGTCCTCATTCACTGTACCGGCGAACAAGATTCACATCGAGCAGTGGCAGGATTGCTGCTGAAGAACGCCGTCAATCAACGAACAGGCCCGGCTGCCAATGATAACGATGCGAGAGCTATGGCCTATGTGAAATCAACTGTATTGAATGGTCTAGCGGATCCAGATCAAATTGTCAGACAGACTGTCGGTACCGTCATTACAAGTTTGATATCGAATGAGGAACCTGGTGGATGGCCAGAAGCTTTAGATGCGTTGACTAAAGGTATGGCTAGTAGTGATCCGAACATCATCGAGGTGAGTGAGAACAATCATACTAGTACCGCACAGCAATGACTGCTGCTAAACAAATCTCATGTTGTATCGTTTTTAGGGATCTTTCAACTCCTTGCAAAAGATCTGTGAAGATGCCCCCCACAAATTAGATTTCCAAATCCAAGGTAAAAACTTGTTAGATCACTTGGTCCCCCAGTTCATCGAATATACCGCTCATGGAGCACCCAAAATCCGATTATACGCCTTACAAATCCTTCAATCCCTTCTTGCTATCAGAGTATCAGCCGTCACAGCCAACATCGATACTTATATCCAAGCGTTATTCGCCAAGGCTGCAGATGAATCAGCTGACATTCGAAAATGTGTCTGTGCGTCTTTGGGTTTGATCTTGGGTACAAGGCCCGATAAGTTAGTACCGGAGATGAGCAATGTGGTGGACTATATTGCTTTCTGTACTCAAGATGAGGATGATACGGTAGCCTTGGAAGCTTGTGAATTCTGGTTGACATTTGCGGAAGATTCAACTTTGAAAGATCAACTTCGACCCTATCTACCTAAAATCGCTCCATTGCTTTTGAAAGGGATGGTTTATTCCGATTGGGATATCGCTATTTTAGATATCGATGATGTGGATGAAGGTGTAGCAGACAAAGAAACTGATATCAAACCTAGAAACTATTCATCAAAAGTACATTCCACCCATGACACCAACGATCCCTCTTCATCGAAATCTGCTGGTGGAGGTTTATCGAGAGAAGCTCAAGATAAAGCTTTCGACGAGAATGAAGATAATCTAGATGACGAGGATGAAGATGATGATGACTATTTCGATGATGAGGATGGGTCGGGTGAATGGAATATCAGAAAGTGTTCTGCTGCCGCTTTGGACGTTATCGCCGTTTCCTTCGGAAATGATTTACTGGAGATTCTATTACCTTATCTCAGAGATAGAATTTTCGATCAAGAATGGACACAAAGAGAAAGTGGTATTTTAGCATTGGGTGCTATTGCGGAGGGTAAGTAACATACTCCTTTCGTCGTGCTGCAGCTGATCGAATAACGTCGATAGGTTGTATCGACGGTCTCGAGCCCCATTTACCTCAACTCATCCCCTTCCTTCTCAAGACCCTCCAGGATAAGAAGGTAAGCTCGTTATTCTACTCATCAAGATATTTTCTAATAGCTGTTCAGGCTCTCGTTCGATCGATCACCTGCTGGACACTCGGTCGATATGCCAGTTGGTGCGTTCACGTCAACAAGGAAGACAAGACTGAGTACTTCATTCCTACAATGGAAGGTGTAAGTGACGGCTGTTTGGCTATTGTGACATTTTCTAGTCACTGATCGTGCTGCACTTCCGTTTAGCTCCTTCAAATGGTATTAGACGGTAACAAACGAGTCCAAGAAGCTGGATGCTCTGCCTTTGCCACTCTGGAGGAAGAAGCTGGACCAGAGATGGCGCCATACCTCGAACCAATCTTACGAAATCTCACATTCGCTTTCTCAAAGTATCAGCAGAAGAACTTGCTCATCCTCTACGATGCTATTGGTACTCTTGCCGATTCTGTCGGATCCGCATTGGGTGCTCCGGGTTACTTGGATATACTCATGCCTCCTCTGGTTGAGAGATGGCAAAGACTTGGTGATCAGGACCCTGATCTCGTACCATTGCTTGAGGTGAGTTAAGCATGTGCTAGCTTCTTTACATGTCGCTCAACTGACACCACGCACAGTGTCTATCATCAATCTCGATCGCCGCCGGAGGGTCCTTCTCAACCTACACCGGACCAGTCTACCAACGATGTCTTAATATCATCCACGCTACCCTCACCCAATATCAGTCTTTCGAGCAGAACCCCGAGGAGGTTGATGAACCAGATAGGACTTTCATCGTTGTCGCTCTTGATCTGTTATCTGGTCTGGTACAAGGTTTAGGTGAACAGATGCACCAACTCATAAGAGATAGTCAACCTCCATTACTTCATTTACTCGCGCTCTGTTTGACCGTAAGTAGAGTTCTCTTCATCAACAAATATATAGTATATCAGTACTCGGTCGATTGCTGATTCATTTATAGCACTTCGAACCACCTGTCCGACAATCCGCTCACGCCCTCCTAGGAGACATGTCGATGACATGTTTCCCTTTACTTAAACCGGTCATCCCCCAGATCTTACCCAGTGTGATTGAACAGATCGTCGTCGAACCCCCAGCAGACTGTGTATCAGTTTGCAACAACGCTGCGTGGGCCGTCGGAGAAATCGCTTTGCAATTCAATGGCGATTCCGCCATCCTCGAACCATACGTGCCAGCATTGATCCAGCGTTTAGTCCCGATATTATTACATAGCAAATCACCCAAATCCTTAACTGAGAACGCGGCCGTGACGATCGGTAGATTAGGTTTGGTTTGTCCTGCATTGGTAGCCCCCGATTTGGCCAATTTTGCTCAAGCTTGGTGTACTGCCCTGTGGGAGATCAAAGATAATGATGAGAAAGATTCTGCATTTAGAGGATTCTGTATGTTAATTAGTGCCAATCCCGAAGGTATACAAAATGTGAGTTTGGCACACATATCGTCTTAAATAGTTGAGCTGATGTAAAAATTTACCTATCAGAGCTTCATCTTCTTCTGCAATGCCGTCTGCAAATGGCAACATCCATCCAGTCAGCTGGATCAGATGTTCAGAACTGTGAGTCGGATTCAAGACTACTTCTCTCATATATGTTTGGGTTAATAATAAAAGTTACGTTCAGATCCTACAAGGCTTCAAATCAGGATTGGGAGCCAACTGGGACGCTCAAACCAGTACATTCCCACCCGTTATCAAGGCACGTTTGGCCGAGCGATACGGAGTATAACGACTTTCTCGTCAATACCCAAAATCGGTTTTAATCTTAATTATCTCTTTGCTCTCTTGTCCTTCTTCTTTAACGATCGCCTTTAACATACCCTTCACATATATAGATAGGCCTTATGCATCGATACCCTTACATAGCATGAAACAATTACAGTAGAATAGCATATTTTCTTTTCCCTTTCCATAGCATCTTTCTTTTCTACCATAGGCGATAATGATTTTTTCATGACAACAACCGAACCGAATCGGTAAATAACGTAGATAGATTTTTCTTTGAGTAGGTAGTAGGTAGCATCTCTTGGATCTGGTTGAAATGATATATTGAAATGAAGCGAAGAGGCCATAAGTCACATTGGCTTGCCAAGACATTCTGTCTAGCATAACAGGTTGGGAAAGCTGACGATACAACACGTAAGCTATGTACTGACAGTCCACCTTCAATGGGCTGCCACCATTCGTTAAGCAATTTATACATACGCTGAGATCTGGCTTGACTATCTTCTAAATAGGGAGTACAAGCTACAGTGACTGACTGACAGCGGATCTAATCAACTTCAAACAGCTTTGACTCATTCACACTAGTTTGACCCATCGCAACAACATATCGTTCATTCACATATCTTTGAATCGTCTCTTTCGATACGTCTAACACAGGTACTCTTACGCTCAACCACTTCTCCTCCAAGATCGATCCAACGCTAAAGAAAGGTTGTATGATCTTTCACTTGGCTCTTTAGTCTCATCGTCACATTGTATAATCGGATCTTGAAGTATCAGATTCCTATACATTTCTGAAAACCCATCATCATTCCCTGAGTCGGGGCTCGTAGTATTGACAATGAGGTCGGTGAATTTATGATGGATTGCCTCGCCAATGATCAATTTTGAACATATCGAAGAATAATAATGATCACTTAACCCCTTCACTATCTTGCCATTTGCCAATCCCTTTTCGGAATCTGATAAATCCATTTTCTCCCCAAGGTAATATTCGATACTTCTCTTAGCGAGTTCTAAAGAGATGATCGTAGTTATCGTATGAGTTGCAGAAGTGATGCTGTTGATTTCCCAATTGAATTTAGGCTTTAAACGCTGAATGGTTTGACGATACCAGTCATTCTCTTGATTTAGTCTCTGGTTATCATTTGTTAATCATTCAATCTCGGTGGGTTGGAATATGGGACCAGGGTGATAATATTGATGTTTATACTCCCCACTGGGCCGGTTCCAGGTTTCAGATGCATAGTCGTCTAGGTCGGTGCGAGGTCTTTTATAGCTCATTATGGTGGTAACAAGTGATATTTCGAATGGCTATCGGATACAGTACAGCCTGGCCTATCGATTGAAATATGTGATAGGCTGTATCAGAGGGCGTTATTCAATGGCAGTATTGATACAATGTGACCTCTTCATATGAGGAGGTATTACTCGGCAAGAACACTCCCAGCGATTTACTGCTTCTACCTGCTCACAAGGGAAGTCGGATCAAAGGAGGCTACTGTTCCACCACAGACTGATTCTTTCTGTCGATTGCGTATTTGACATCATCGAGCCTGCTGAGACAGTGTTGTATAACCAGACAGAGAGCGTATCGTACAATGTGTTGAAAATACATGTTACGAGGATGAAGGTAGCTCTATCCTAATTATATATTTGTATATGAACGAGTTGATTACATTATTTGATGGTCAAGAATACAGTAGACCAAATTACAAGATTGATTAGGATTATTAGATGTGTTATTATGAAGTATGAAAGGTACAGTAACACGAAACATGAAATGTCCATTTGTTTTGATAAGGTTTCCGATTTTCAAATGTTCCTAAGCGTACAGTGATTGATACAATATATATGGGACGAAGTCTAGCAGAAACAATTGATATTATGATGATGTCCATAGAATACAAGAAACAACGTTTAACAGGATATGAGATGTGGATGTGGAAAGGAAGTTTTGTCACATGGGAAGAGGTTTGGTCACGGGAGTGAGCATACGGAATGTGCAGCTTGGTTCCGTCTCATTGTTCCCTCGCTTTCTTTTTCCCCTCCCGATCAAACCTTCTCCCCGCCTCTTCTCCCACATCATCCACCTCTTCTTCTTCGAGGGATCGATCACCACTTTCAGGAGTGAGGTAGCCTTCAGGACCGATTTCGGACCTCGTTCGGTCGTGAGTCTCGTCCTTGACTTCTGGAACGTTCTGGTGAGGGATGAAATCGGTATGGCTGATTTTGCCTCGACTAGATGATTTAGGTGAAGGAGATCGTCTTCTGATTTCTTCATATTCGCAAACAAGATTGAATTGAAGGCATCGTGAACAAACTTCATCACCGGAGCACTATATATTTCATCAGTATATTGATATAGGGTTGAGCTGACGTGATCAGGCTTACCTTGGCTTTTCGTTCCCTACAAGCTTGACATGCCACTTTCGTTCTTGCTCCCTTTTCTCCCGTCTTCTTGGTCTTAAGTTTACTACCTCTGTGGTCCCCCTTGTCTTTGGCTTTTCGTTTCGATGCCATAGAGGTACTTTCACCCCCTGAAGGAGGGAGAGGGAGTCGTCTCAAATCCAAGGACTTGGTAGAGAAGGGGTTCGCATCGACGTTCTTGTTCGATTGAGGAGGATGTCGACGAGGGGGGTCATCATCTTCCGGAGTGGGTGAAGAAGTAGGTGGAGTCAATGGGTAGTCCGAATGAGAGTGTCGCTCGGAATTATTCGAAGTATTGCCACCAAATTCACTTTCGTCGGTCGCACAGTCATCTTCATGACTATCACTGCTCGTGAGGGATTTGTCGCGTTTGTTGATGAAGTTTGCGTTGTTCATGATGAAACTGTTATTCCTGATGATGTCGTCCATGAGTCGATCTACGTATTGGCGTTGATGATGATGGTTGTTGATGATATTATTGCTGTTGGTGGTATTGTGATAGGTGCCGCTATGCTCGTTATTGATTGTATATGTATCGATGGTATGCACTGATTGACTGATCTGTTGAATGTTCGTTGTGCCGATGCTATTGCTGCTATTGACAAGATTGTTATCGTTATTATCGTGATAGATTTGGCCCAATTTGGTATCAAAATCGAGGTCGTCGTCCGGTTCGCTATCGGTAACGGTAACGGAGGCGGAATCATAGACATCCCCTTGGTCTTTCCGAGGGGGAAGGAGATCCGCGGGATCACCACATCCCAAGATGACTTCGAGGGGAGGAATATCAGGGGAAATGGGGGAATAGAATGAATGGTTTTTGGTGACTACGTACATGATAACAAGATAGCTACAAGGTAGAATGTTCCCAAGAATGGGTGAATGACAGGATGGGTACAAGGGGTGTTTCCCTCGTCGGAACAGAGAGTGGCGAGAAACGCTGTACAAGGCAAGCAAGGGGTCATACAATTGCAAATGGAGAAGAGATCATCTTTCGGTGTTGAGACCGAAAGAATCGATGTGAATGAGAAGTGGTGAGAAGGGAAGAAAGAAAGAGAGAAAGAAAGATGAACATTACTGCCAATTGATACCCGTACGAGTAGGGGTGTGCCAATGTACGAGCCTGTATACAGAGTACGTACTGTACAACAGGTATATTAACCTAAAATCATTATTTATAATACCATTCCAGAACACACACACACACATTCAGGTACGCTGATTGTACCTTGTTTCATACCCATGTCACATCACCATCGTTATCTTTTTCTTAGCATGTACTTGTATGACCATCCTTTCCATTCCTCAAATTGCCATCTGACCTATGAGTATGCACTATGCACTAGTCCCCTCTGTCGTGCTATACTGAGGTGGGAGACCCTCTCGTGTACATCAGCACGACCGAGTGGCGATAGAGTGAGATCGAAACCGGCGGTCGCACGGAGATGTTAGGACCATGACGTACGGCTTTTCTTTCCCTCGGCTTATGACAAAGTATATACTAGCACAAGCTTACATATGCTTATGCCAACTATAAACTCATAAAATGATGATCCGCCCGGACGGTTGGGTATATCGACGCTCAGGGGATTGATCGATCAAACCGCCGGAGTTAAACTATCGGGTGAGAAGGTCACCGCTTTTCGCAGGCGGCATGCTGAGGGACGACGCTCGCTCAGTACATGACAGTGCCTCAGGCCAGACACGTGCGAGAGGTGATCGTTTGATACTTGGTCATCGAAGTGTACGAATGTACAAGTCTTCTCACTTACGGTACTCGTAAGGGCTCGAAGCGCTCCGTTCGATATCGCTTCAATATTGTAGTCAGACCAGTGGTGATGGATTGATGCCGGTGCTGTCGTTGAATTAAACGGAGATAGAGTTAGATCTCTCTCCCATGTAGGCTCTGAGTACTCTTGAAGGTGAAGAGGCATAGAATAGACATGAAGAATGTTCGGTCATTTGAACCTAGATTATTCGCAATTTGCGAACGACAAAATATCATACCTGTGCGCGCTGAAATGTTTCATCTTCACGTGAGAATCGAAAAAAGGTACAATCAAACTGTCTCGGATTAGGTTTTCCATCTTTTTTAACTTATCACTGTAGGATTAGAATCAAAGATCATACTCCTGAGTCCAGTACTGTCAAGCATGGTTGAAGGCAGTGCACCAAGGTATATATACGTACACCTTCCCTTTTTACCTTTTTACTGTACTTTGAACGTCTCTTCCTCATCCCTCGCGCGCACCAAGAACGTCGACGACGGTGCCAACTTTATTGCTTCTGCTGTGGCTTCTCATACGACACCGGGTGATACGAAGCGCACCATCTTTCCTTGAATAACCGGATGTGCAGCAGATGCAGTAATGCAAAACTGAATGTCAGAGCGGACATAAACGAAGATACATGGGAAGTGGTTAATTCGCGATTTCTCACTGTAGAGACATCTGACCATAAGGGGGTGAATGAGGTTAAGTATTTTTACACTGAATCCAACAGTAATAACCACTATAGTCGCCTTGACATACTGTAAGTCAAGGTAGCAAGATGGTTTTGTTATCCCTCCTATAGATGGCTCTTGATCACATCCTCCGACATCCTACTGACGAAAGTCAATGTTCTCCTCTTGACGATCTCAGACAAAGTCGATCCATAATCTTTATCCGTAGCAAGCTCCGGATTATCGTTCCCAAATGATATTTCGTACCTCCGTTCTCCTTCCGTGGCGGGAAAATCTTCAGATGTGATTTCCACCTGAGGCCATCTGGTACCTTCCCATAAACAAACTTGGACAGGTAGTGAATGATCTATAGCAGAATTGTAGATCGATTGAATCTCATCATCGACCAATTTGCGAATATCACTCTCATAATGATCACTCAGCTTGTTGTTCTCGTTTTCTTTTGAAGACGAACATATCCCGGATCCAGACTTTGATGCGGATTCTTGTGTGTTCGAGAAGTATTGAGAATCCAACTTGCCCACATCTACAGAGAGCCTATCGACCAAAATCCCTTGATATAATTCCAATTGATCATGATACCCTCTAGTCAATCTCAATTTCCGTGCAGCCCCTTCGAGACTCCTCTTCAAGCTGCTAACCTCATCTTTCGATGCTTTTAACTTTTTCTCAAATTCGTTTCGCTCCAGCTTCAAAGATTCAATTAGAGCGGAACAATCTTTGTGGAGCTCGGTCTGGCTGTTGGAAGGAGTTGTTTGACCAGTGAGCGTACTCCACAGACTTTGAGAGCTGAAGCCGCTCATTTTGGAAATAGTTGAAATACTTTCGTATGGCGTAACAGCGGTCGAAGTATACTCGAAGGAATGAATTAGTATTGTAAAGGAAATTGTGCTGCCAAGTGGCGAGAACATAATATGTACACTGATTCCGATCATAATCCACTTACGCCTGCCAATACCGAAGCTCTCAGATCGACTGAATAATGACCCATTATGTACCGCCCTCCTTGCATACAACTGAGCCTTCCATTCCTATTGACTCTCCTTTTTGCACCATACCTACAGTCAACTGTTAGAGTACCGTATGGTCATACCAGAAGTCAGAACTAAGAACCCAAAACCTCAGCCTCTGTAGAAGTAGAAGAAGTATTTTAACAAAGGTCTTCTTATCTTCCACTGATCGGGGCAAATTCGACTTTCAACGTCAAGCTCCAACACAACAGACAAGACATGCTTTGTCTGTAACATCCTTTCAATCTCACATCTTGGTTCTCACTGACATTCACTCTATAAGAGTTAGAGTGCTCTTACCCTCTTAGTATCTTCGGACTTTCATACCATATTGGCTTTTACTATATCCTCTCTTTATCTGCAGATCTGGAAACCCTGTACTGTATCTCAAAACATATTTTCCTGAAAACAGTCATACTTTAGTGGAACTGACTGAGAACTCCGAGAAACGAACCATATATCGAAATGAGCACAAGAGGGAACTCAGCCAACATAGTTTGGAGTCATGTATGTGAGTACATAACCTCGCCTCATCTACAATTCGTACAGTACTCGGCTGTGTGACTGATCACTGTACATTTACTTACTATAGCTCAAGTGCAAATTGAGATATCTCACGAATTCAATACGTCCTTCGCTCGTTCTACCGATAAATCTCAATCTGCCCGATCGTCTTGTCTACAAGAAGCGTTCGATACAGTCAGACGATCAAATCTCGATTGGTTTCTCAATAGAACTTTGAGAGATAAATACCAAGAATACAAAACCAACGTTCTAAAGGCGGCTATTGAGCCTGAGAAAATATGGGATGATAATCATACTGTCGATCGTAGGTCTTCTTCTTTCGGTAACTCATGGTGTTATCGTGTAATTCTGCTCATTGTACTTTACTCGGTTTGTAGAATTGTTAGCAAGTAAAGGATCAGAGTACCTTAACTCACTTCTCAGTCTACAAAGCTCACGATCAGAGAATTCAGGCAACAAAGGCATCCAGTCCGTTTCTCCCATTCCCGAAGCCAGCGAGAGCGAAGATGCGGCTATCTCTACCTGGATTGACGGGATTGAAATGTTGAGCAAAGATGTGAAGTCTGATACGTGGCCTACGACTAATACCAGGTCCAGTCAGATGTAGTGTACAAAGTTTACATAGTTGACAGAGATCCACTCAAACATATATAGGCGGAAACAGGAGATTATACAGTATTTATCTCATCAATGCATGAATACACTAACATACACAGCTCTGTATAAGTTTACATGAAATATACAACTGACCACATAAGACGATGGCGATGGAACGTGGAGGATAACATACAGATATGAAGCAGTACAGCATGGCAGGTGCCACGAATAGTCGAACAGCAGAATGAAAATGGTGAAAATTACTTACTGTACAGACTAGTCATCGAATAACATTGTGAACTATTGACGTTCAAAAGTCAGCGATCACATACCACCCTCATATTCTGAAAAGTCTTTGACTCACTTTACTAGACCCCTGTTTCACTTGAGTAGGTTGACCCATCTGTTCATCCTCATCCGTCAATTCGTCATACTCCTCTGGATCCGTACTGCCTTTCGATTTAGATTGACCATCTTTCCCATTCCCTGGAGTTTTTGTAGGACTTGGAGAGCCCTTTTGGGGTGATCGTCCTTTCTGTGGAGACGACGTCGATATCCTGCTTCTGCTTCTACTCTGTTTGAGCGGAGATCCAGGCGAGGGATCTTCAATCGTACTATCCCATACCAGCCCAGAGTCCGAGGTGGTGTTATCACTGATCGAGTCGGTTACCCAGGCAGGGTGAGATTTGGTACTCTTGTTGCCGGAACCGGACCCGGAATTGGAGGTATTGTTTGACCCTTTTGGTGGCGAAGGTACTTGCTTGCCTTTGTCTTTCTCTTTTAAAGGCGAGTCATTACTGCTACTAGGATGATCACGTGCTGAAGATGGTCTGACTAGTTCTTCTTCTATCGGAATTTGTGATCTAGCAAATTCCTCTTCCATCTCCCTTTCATCGTCCTGATCAGCCAAGTCCAACTCTTCTTCAAGATTCATATCGCCCAATCCGGCATGTTCGAGTATTTCCGCCTGACTCATCCTTATAGCTTGACTTCGTGGAGGGTGGTCGGGTGATGCCGGCGCCTGCGATGCACCAGGTAGGAACAAAGCTTCTTGATCCACGTTACCATTTTGGGTAGGAGGGTGATCGATATCCATTTGTCCATCATCCTGAGCTTTAGTATTGCGTTGAACCGCTGAATGAGCTAAGTAAACTGTACTCATAGGTTCCTGAGCAGCGGTGAGATTCAAACTTGATTTCTTTCTGAATTGACTAGGAGTTTCTGACCCTCTCCTCTTTCTACCACTTGAGCTACTACTCGATGAGAGGTTTCTGCCGTGAGAAGGTGGTGGTGGACCAGGTGGGGCATCACTGTTCGATCGTTTGATTTCGACTGAAGGTGATCGAACGTCTTTAAACACCTCGCAAGATGTGGTAGCTATTGCGCAGAAGATCGAGAAATCTCCAAATTCCTCGTCTAAGCTTGTTAAAGTGAGAGGTTGTCCAGGTTCGGAAAAAGATACGTTTAGTGTAGCTGATAATTGTTCAGCTAACATGAGTGTTGCCTTAAACCACAGGATACATCAGCTCGAAGGTTTCCCCTTGAAGAATCAGCTAGCTAACTCACTCTAAATTCCTTCATGGGTAGGGTCAGGTCGATCCTATCTCCCACTACTTCATAATCCTGGAACTCTTCCGGATCAACTTTGATTTCTGTACATAAACCACCTCCACCTAATCCCTCCCATGATTTCACCCTGACTTCTTTTTTAGTGAACATCCATCCCAACTGATCTGTCCCACCGGTATTTGCATTTCCACCGTAGCTTGTCCCAGTGGACAAGGCAAAGTTCTCCAACCAATCTCGCAAAGTTCGAGTGGCAATGACGAATCCCGATGGAGTAGTATCGGGATCGACATCTGCTCGAAGGAAATCTGTTGAACCGAGATGAAGGGAATGTTTCTTGGTTACACCTATATTAGCAGCTCCTTGAGTCAGTAACAAAATAGCAATCATACCTCATGAATTGACGTGATACTTTGTTGCAATAACTCGTCAACTCACCATATTTACATACCAGTCTAACAATCAATTTCGATTCAATACTAATCCTAGCATCTTCATCATCCGTAAAGTCGTCCTCATCACCGAAGTGTCTATCATTTTGATTTCCATTTCCATTTCCATGCCCGTCATCCCCGTCACCATGATAAACCGATGGGCTCCTCGTATCTCTTTCTCTGTCTTTACGGTGTTGCAGTGGACGTAGTTCGTTAGAAGGGTCGATGATCCTCAGATCTAGTCGAGTGATAGTATTGATTTGAGCGGCTTTACCCAATACCGCTAAGACCGACTGAACAGCAAGACTGTATAAGGTGTGTGGTTCTAGCATACTACTGGATTACGACTAGCTCACTTTGACTAATAATTGACATTTTATACCTTTCCTACTTTTCGCTGACCATCGACTAAAGAATTTCTTGTCCAATTTGAACAGGCAAAACGCGGACTTGTTGGAGTTGGTGACTGATAACTCCCACTAGATGTAGCATGGAGCGTCAGGTACATGTCTAGCGAGGAAGGAGGGTCCTGTCCTAGTGGTGGATGAGAGAGGGGGATCGCTGCGATTGGGTTGGACACTCACAGCTTTGTGCGAAGCATGGATATTCAGATCATCGCCATACTTCGCTGCACACTGAAGTAGACGAAGGAAATCTAAAATGAATGACATTGAAAGGTTAGCTTAATACGGGAGACTTATGACGATCGCTTGAGCTCTAAGAGGAACACTCTCAGAAGCATCGGATGATAAAGGAGATTCGTCTGACAGAGCATGAAGATACACTTACACTTGAGGTTCTCACCTCTGATGGAAGCGTCCATCCTGCTATTTGCTATCTCTTCCTCTTGCTGATTGATTCCACCTGCGTGGATGTATATATGATCAGGGGAGATTGAAAGAGAGAATGAGAGACGAAGGAAGGGGATAGGTTCTTGTACTCGTACGGTGAGTGATACCTCATGTTTTCGATCGGTTGACGTGTGTTTGAGTGAACGCGTAATTGCCTTCCAACGGAAATGACCCCTCCAAATCCCCACTTTTCCCCCACTCGATGAGACCTCATCTCGTTGTTGCAACCAATATACAATACAACATGTTGCATAGCACATGAAATCAGCACTATACGACCGTATGAACGCATCACCCTTCCACGCCCTTCTCCTTCCTTTTCTTATCGCCCTTCTTCTTCCTCTTCACTTTAACAACCTCGATCTCAGCAGTAGGCGTAGCAGGTAGATCATCGTTCTTCCTCGATTCATCCTCATCCGCTTCTTTGTATTCTTCGAATCTACCACTCGATCCTCCATTCGAGGTACTTGTGTTAGCAGTAAGATCGATACCTGCTAATCTCTCACTAGCCTGATCAACATTATCAATCTCTTTCTTGGTGTTCTGTTGTATATTCGTTGATGTCGATCCTTCAGGTAATTCACCTGTCCTGTCGAATTCAGGTGGAGGTGCCTTTTCTTTCTTCTGCTTCTCTTTAGTCCTACTTTTGCTCTTAGATTTGGTACTTGTTGATGTCGGATCTTGTAGGGCCAATTCCGAATCATCCAATTTGACAATTGGGATTTCATCCATATCATCTTCTTGAGCATCTTCATTCTTGTCATACAGGTAATAAGGATCATCTCTATGTTTTGCTTTTCTTGCCGCGCGACGCTAAAACGTTGACACATTCAAGTGTCAGCTTTCTTTTCTACCCCTTCCTCATCCATGGGAACTTCTCAGGATTGATGGCGAGGACTTCACGCTAATGAATGATATGCGACTCACCTTAGCTCTCTCCTCTTTCGTCTCCCCCTCTCTTCTTTTTCCTTTCTTCTCCTGTTCTCTCAGCACCCTCCTCAGCTCCTCCATTCCCTCTCCCCCACCTTCACCTAAATCGATCGCAGGCTTCTCTTCTTCACTTCCTTCATCTTCATCTGACAAATCACCAAATCCACTTTGAGGTACAATCTCCAAATCCAAATTCAGTTCGTCCGGTATACGTACAACTTCCTGAGCCTTATAGGCTACTGCGTTCAACTCATGGGACGTGAAAAGCGGTTCGAACAAAAATAACGATTTGGGATATGGTGGATTTCCATCTTTAGGTAGATCAGAGTCGGCAAAACCACCCTCTATTTCTGGTATATCACTCATAGGCGATGCCGATGATATGGTTTTTGAGGGCGGTACGTGATTGGTTAGGTCCGCTTGAACGAAATTCAACAACTGAGTGATTTCAAAGGCCCTTTCTTGTACTTCTATATCGCCTGTAGATATGAACGGCTCCAAGCCCGATTTGATTGATGTGACTAGTGCTTTACACTCTTCGTGTTTGTCGGAAGACCATGATGAGGAAATCGATGCAGCGTAGTGCCCGAATATCTTGGCTGCTGCATGGAGAGAGAAGGAAATGAGAGATGAAGAGGATAAATGGAGCGTTGGAGATAGTGTTGAGGAGATTGCACTTAAAGGCGATGACAGATAACTAAGATCACATAAATTAGCTGTATCCTCTCCGGTTGGATAGAACGCTTGAGCTCACCTTGAATATTCCCCACAAACCCATATCGCAGCTTCGATCAGTCCATCCTCACCACTGCCATCTCTCCCTCTGTCTCTCAAATCTTCGTCTGCCAAAACTTTCTCTAGCACACCTACAGCATACTGTCTAACACTCTTCACCCTCCCCACAACATCCAATACGAGCCTTTTGATCTCTTGTCCAGCATCTACGTGACTCACATACGCGACATCTATCAAAACAGATATCACCCATTCGAAATCCGTCACGTTCACGTACGTATCGTATGATATGATTGACAGCAGTTTCTGCGTCAGAAGGAGTCGGTATGCTGGAGAGAGTGACACTGAAGTTGATGTGGTTGCTGGATCTTTAGATGCAGTGGGTGAAAGTTGATTGGCAATCGCCGTTAAAGATGCTACCGCGGAGGGTAACGTTGAAGTATTACTTTCCGGAGGAGCAAGATGGGATAGAAGCTGATCTGCTATGGTCTGCAGATTATCCCTATCGACCTATTACATCGAGTCAGCTAAAGTAAATCCCGCTCTTTGGTTCATGCTACAGCGCGGGTTCAGCGACCCACCATAGACGTGACCAATTCCAAAGCTCTCATACGTATAGATACATCAGGATCATCTAGACTCTCCATTATCTCATCTTGATATTCTGCAACCATAGATGGATGAGTAGGTATGATCTTGACCATAGCCAGTAACGCGATGTATCGTACTAGATGCCCAGCGGACTGTCAGTTGGATCCGATATGATGCATAATGACAACAAAAAGGACTCACAATTCTGATCACCACCTTCATCTCTTAGATAACCACCTAGCTTCTCAACACACACTCTAGCCAAAGCTTCACCCTCTGCTCTATCTGGATCTAACATTCCTCCTACTATGCATGTTCGCACACACTCGTATAATAACGATATTGCCGATGTCGATGAGATGAGTGATGTAATTGGTGGTAACAATTTACGGACTAGTCTAGGTTCGAGGGGTGTAAGGATGGCGAACTGGATATTCCAGATACCAGAATCAGCTTAATGGCCCAGCGATATGAAAGGTCGAGCTGCTAGTATCTTCGCCAGAGAGACGTGGATGTGACATACCAACTTGACAACTTTAATCAACATCCAATTATTCGTACTACCCGTCAAAATCCCAAACAACTCAGGAGCCAACGGCAGATAATTCTTTCCACCTTGCCTCCTTGCTAATTCCATTACCACCCCAACTGTAGCACCTACGACACCTTGGTCGGAATCCTGTAGTCTCTCTCTCAATCTTGGGAAGCCTTCTCTCAGACCTTCAGGGAAAGCTTCCCAGCATGGTAAGAGGCATAATACCGCTCTTTTACGTATACGCGGAGAAGAGTGGGTCAGGAGATGTAGTAAATCTGGATGGAGGGTTGTGGATAAGGAGGGAGAGAGGGACAGTAAGTGTGGGAGAGCAGTCAGAGGTAGTGGAGGAAGGGGGACGTGAGGTGACATTAGGTCCTAAACACTCATATCAGCACAAGTCAATGTATACAGTAAGACACCGAAAACAGCCAAATGGTATATGGTGATAGCATCGGATGGTATTGAGGTGATGTGATTGATTCGAACAGAACTACTTACCTTCTTTATACCATTAACAGTTAATACCACTTCTTCTGTATCACCCGAGAAAGCCATAGGAGCAGCTAGATAACCGATTTCTACATCAAAGAGGAACGTAAGCTCGAGGTGCTATTCCTATCGCTGGAGGAAGCAGCTCACGTTTTAGGTGATACCTAGGCGAACTCATCACTTCCACCACATGAAATGCAAATTCCGGAGGTGCAGGTATGGGATATAACATCATGAGCTGCACGCACCAATAAGAAAACAATCAAAAGGCAATCAGCTATCACGGCTGAGAAGTATACGCAGGATAAGGGGTTTTACACTGACATAACAAATCTTCAATACACCCTCAGCTTTCAGAGCCATATCTTTCCCTCTCAGCTCCTCTCGAATCTCTACCATAGCTTCGGCGATGAACGCATCTTCCTGAGCCTTTGAGGATGCCTTGTGGGCCCGAAGACCTCGGATGAGATCTTGGAGTGTCCTTTCGAACATTTCGGGTGGCTTTGGACCTGGGCCGTCTGACGTGTCGAGGGTGTTTGTGGGTGTATTTATATATGTATATATAGGTATGGGTATATGTTTGTTCACAGAGCGGTGATGACGGATGACGAACGAGCAAAGGGTGAGGGGGACCGTGCACAGGGATAACGGCGATCGCCGAAAGGAAGTTGGTAGCTAATCGATCACAAGAAAAGTTGGACATGATATATGAGCAATCATATCATCCTTTGGCTTGTTTTATTCTGACAGCACAGGATCATCGACCATATCGGGCTTCTGCTACACAACCTAAGGTATTCAGACAGACTGAAAGGGATCAGTCTCAAAGCTCAACACACGCATTATACCAAGATCACCTCTGAGCTCGAGTCTGATCAGTCAAATCGCTCTCCTCTGACATCATGGACGTTCCTCGAATTGTTCGAACGCAAATATCAACCTCGGAGCTCAACCCACCTCAAGAGCTTGTGGAAGGTATGTCCTTTTCACCTTCACCCTTCTTCATTATAACTGTCTAAGCTAATAACTCTTCCCTGCAGCTGTGAACAATGCTACAGTAGGATTATTGGAGATAGTGAAAGCTCTTGGAGAGTATCTGACCTCGACAGAAGACGAAGTACGGCTAAAAGGTGGGTCTTCAATACTCAGCTGTCAGGTTTGAGTTGTCTATTGGGATGATGTAGCTGATGTCTCATGAAAAGGCTTGACTTTTTTGTCAAATACGATGAAAGCTGTTAATCCAACCAAGATCAATCGACAAGCTAGTAAGTCTTTTCTTTTTATCTTTTCCAATTTACTTTGGTTCTTCGGCAGACGAAAGCTAATCTAACTCTTATTCACCTATGATTCTAAGCTCAAACACTTACAAATTTCTACCTTTCCAAACTCGACGATTTCGACTCACTCCCACCGGCTCTAGGCGGTTTAACGGTTTTATCGAAATTATCGACATTCGATGATGATGCTGCTGTAGAAGTGTACAAAGGGTATGTATTAAGATGCCTTGGCATTTTCTTCCAGACTATCAGCTGATAAATGTGATATGTATAGGGTTGTGGAGAACGTCAACATGAAAGCTTATATCCAAGCTACGAGACATCTCGTTTACGTCTTGTTCGATAGTCTATTGGCTACTCATAGGAATGGTAAGCCAATCTCCTCATACTGAGAATAGCCTCCTCAATATCATCTCCAATGTTACTGACGATCCGTCCTGTGTCATAGCACTAAAAGCTTTGGGGACATCATTCCTGAATAGCTATACAAAGATGGTAGATGGTGAGAAGGATCCTCGAAATCTCATGCTGCTATTCTCGATAGATAGAGTAATACTATTAGAATTCGATGTCAAGGATCATATCGAGGTCAGCTATCTTATTTCAGAAACTGATGAACGGGTCAAGCTGATTCGACTTGTAATATAGGACTTCTTCGATATCACATTCTGTTACTTCCCTATAACATTCCGACCACCACCTAACGATCCTTATGGAATAACTGCGGATGATCTCAAATTGGCTTTGAGGAAATGTATGGCTTCTTCCCCTTACTTCGCTAGGATGGCTTTACCACTATTTTTAGAGAAGTTCGCTACCCTCACTGGACCTAGTATGGTAAGTCAAATAACATCCCTCTATGTTTTACAGATCTTGTTGTTTGTTCGATATAAGCTGATATATGTGTGAATGGATATAGAAAGATTTACAACTATCGATAGCTGCTTGTTTACCTGTCTATGGGGCTGATGCTGTTAGGGAAAGAGGTGTTGAACTTTGGGAAGGAATTAAGACTGAGGTGAGTTTTGCAACTTCCATAGTCCCTTTGCTTCATCCCTTTTCCTCCTTTCGGCATGTGTGCGCGGGTATACTAACGATTACTGTAGATATTGTACTCATCGGATACGTCCATTGAAGCAGCTGCTTTATCTGCATTAGAATCTCTCATACGGACGTTGTATCCCACAGAATCCGATGCTCCTTCGGGCTTAGCTCAAGATATCATAAAAGAATGTCTTGAAATACTGAATGAACCAGACAAGACCCAGGCCGTGGCTGCGACTAAAATCTTAGCAGCTATATTCCGTGCTTCTCGTAAGTTAACTAGCACGCTACCACCCCCTGGGATCCCTGATGTAGCTGATGGTTTGGTTACCTTGTCGATAGCTTCAGCCGGTAAATTCGCACTTTCACAAGCACTCCCTCAACTATTCCGTCAATTCAATTCACCTTCTGTTCCATCTCATCGATCACCTATCCTCTCTACCATCTCATCACTTCTTGTAGCTGTCCAATCTGTCTACACTTCACCATCTTCCCAAAGGAAACAGGACGAAGAGAAATCATTAGATCCATATCATACTGGTATACTAGATGTATTGAGAGAAGGGTTACGGACTGAGGGATTGAAGAGTCCAGCTATCAAGGGATGTACAGCTTGTGTGCAGATACCTGGATTTTGGGGCAGAGAGGATATGGAAAATGTCGTTAGGGGTTTGGATGATGTTTTAGTGAATGATGAGGATCCGGAAATAAGGTGAGCTTGTCGATCTCCAGTTCTCATATGAAAGCCAGCGATTTCGCAGTTGGACTGTCCCAAATCAATTTTAACATGACAATAGAGAGGATTGGGCTGACAAATCTTGGATTTGTTTAGACCCGAAGTCATCAAATCTCTCACTACCATCTCAGTACATCACCCCACAATAATCGAGTCACTCACATTACCACTACTATTCCACAACTTGCCTGATTCGGCACCACCTGCATCAGATCATCTGCACAGAGAGAAGTATCGATCTATCTTATCATCTCTTAATGAATTATGCGTCGCACCGGCATTATTCCAAACTTTGGTCATAAGGATAACTACGAAATTGGATTTACTATCTACTTCTTCTTCTTGGACATCGAATGAAGTAGATGAAACCATGGACGAGTCCGAATCCGAATTCGATTTGAGGGAATGTAACATCGCCTATAGTTGGGATTTATTGAGTACCTTACAGCGGGTGGTAGATAAGAAGATTAAGGAGAAACATCAAGATCTAATTAGGTACTTCGATCAGATCGTACCTCGTTTGTTCACACTGGTGGTTGGTGCTTCGACTTCCAGGGATGATAAGACTTTGTTTAGGGATAGAAGGTTGATTGGGATTGTGGCGAGATTAGTGGAAAGTCTCGTTTGGGAACTGAACACAGGGTGAGTTCAGCTGACTGGGTTTCGCATCAGATCAAGCTGATTCTCAAATGTGATTGTTACAGGAAACAAACTCAATGGTTCTCAGCAGTTTATCAGGCATTCGAAAAAGGAGATTGGACGGGTGTTGTACATAACAAATCCCAAATTGGACTAGGAGGATCACCATTACGAGTGAGTTCTAGTCACTAAGTGACGTTTATTTCGTTTGTGCAGGACTGATGACTGAGTCAAAAATAGAACGGAGCTTCGTCCGCTGAGCAGGATCTGATAGCATTGTATGCTGGTACGATACAGGGATTGAAAGGGGATGTAAGTCAGCTACAACTGATTCATGGGAGAGCTCTAGCTGATGTTTTAGTACATAAAAGGCCGCTTTACCGTTCTCTTCCCCAGAGACGTTTTCGAGCTCGAAGATACATTGGACGATAAATGTAGCTAGGGATGGGTGGCAGGTGAAATGGAGTTTGGATTTGATATGTGCTTTTGTCAACAAACGAGAAAATGGTTAGTGGAGGGTCAAGGTTCGCATACAAATCCAACATCAGCTGACATAATTGATGTTGATAGTGTTGAAGGAATCTGTCGAGACTATACTGGACAGCGTTTGGTCAGTTGAGATTCAGGATACTTCGAAAGATCTCGAAATAAGGCGTAGAGGTTTATCAGTGTACTTATATGTGAGCTGTCTCGATATAGACGGTCATAGCGATATTCAGCTGACTCGGTACATAGATGATCAAAGCTCTATCACTCCTTCGATCACCTCTCTCATATACGGCTGTAGAACGCGTGATAGATATACTGAGTTTGTCGAATCTGGATCCTGAGTTTGTGCCATTTGCTGCTGCTGGATTTGGTATCTTGGCTCAAGGAAAGGGTAATGGTCATTTGACTGCCAAGGTTAGTCTTCGTACCTGCACTTAGCGCTATGGGAAGTAAAGCTGATGAGTACTTTCTGTAATAGCTGTTGTACGCTCAGAAACTGTGGAATTTCGTTTTGCCCAAACTAATCGAAGGTGACAAAGAGGCCACTGGTCAGTTCCTTCATTGTGAGCTTTGCCATATCTAGCTGACAATTGTTCTCCTGGTGTCAGGTACAGGACGACTGGTATATCTAGTAGCTTTTGCGAGCCTTCTACCTCTTGTTCCAGCTTCGTTGTGTTTAGCAGATTTGAATACTGTGCGTTGAATTCGGTGTCTTGTTTCGTTTGATTCATGCTAACCTCAGCTAATTCATGGATTTTGCCTTTAGATATTACCACTGATCTTACGTTCCTTGTCCCTTCCTGATCCCCATCAACGCGTGAACGCCATCACCACCCTAACGTCAATACTTGAAACTGCAAGTGATTCGAAAGAAGTTGATAAGGCTATACATACCCATGCGGAGGTGATGGTTGATGCTTTATTGAAGAGTGCGGTGAGGCAGGAGGGTGTGCCTACTTCAGGAGTAAGTGGACAAAATTTCTTTATTCAAAGCACAGTATAAGAAAAGAAACATGTTGCTGATGATCGATAATTTGTACATTGTATTTGAGCAGAAAGTGAGAAGTATAGCATTATCATGTTTATCCCTCTTCCCCGATATAATTCGATTCGAAACTTTACACAAACACAAGTCTATAGTGATTAAAGAATTAGGCAGAACGTTGGATGATCCTTTGAGAACTGTTAGGAAGGAAGCGGTGGAATGTAGATCGAAATGGTATAGGTATGGGAATGCGACGTAGACTACAGAGATAGATGGTGGTTTATGCATTATTTGTAGCCAGAAACCGAGGATTGAGAAAGAAGACAGATCACTGTTACAAAGCGATTAGGATGAGATCCTAATCAACCTGAAACAGCATTAGAAATTGATAGGAAAAAGAGGAGATGCTGTGCCGTCATCGTTTGTGATTCAGGGATGGAGTGCTGTTACCCCGCTCGAACCCCCTCATTCCCTCGTCCTCACCTCGTCGTCAACGCGACTATATCCACCGTCATCATAACAATACCGCACAACACCCATACTCGCAACATCACCATCCATTCAGCTATACTCTGGGCATAATCATACTTGTGATAACAGCGACCAGTGATACCACCATAAATCCAACATCATCGCCATCATGGCACCCGTCACTCTCCCTCCCTCATTCTACAATTCCTTCTGGTCACCAGACTACAGATCAGGTCTGGAGAAACTATTCAGAGCATTGGAACAAGGATGTCTGGAGGATGATGATGTAGAATCATTCATCGATGTATGTTAATCCCTCCCACTCTTTGTTTTCACCATACACATCTACATCTTCTCTGCCCTTCGAGGTTGTATGGTATTGTAAGCTGATAACGATAATGTGTGTAGTCCCAAATCAAATCCCACCTTATCCTCTCCCAATCCCTCCTTAATCCACCTCTTCCCACCGTCTCGCCCGAATCTTCTTCCTCGCTCCAACATACACTCCTATCCCTCCGAGGAGCCTCGTCAGCCCGTGGAGAAGCCCATCGCGCACTTGCACAAGAACTAGATCAAAGGGTGTTGAGTGGGTTCAGGAATTGGAAAGAACGTCATGAAGTGAGGGTGAAGGAGGCTAGAGCGGATATGTTGGGTAAAGGGGGTGTAGTGGGAGTTTGGGAGAAGGAGAATGGGAAGCTAGGTCAAGTGAGTGATGTCTGCGATCTCAGCGTAGTTGTAGTCAGGGGAATGTGGTGGTTATGAGGTGATTCAGTAGGCGATGAGGTTCTGATGGCCAGGAGCGGTTTGATGGTATGAAGGATGCTGGACTAGCTTATAATTGATATCGTGAAAGACATTGCACATCTAATACCAAGGGAATACAATAGATGTCATGCTCCTGGGATGATATACACGTATCGACCGTATCAAGGGGGACTCCTTGCTGACGATATCCTTAACACAGCTTCACCAAACATACGTGAACAAATCCCGTGCTGCCGATGATAGCGAGGACGAGTGAGCTTGACCGTTCGAGACCTTAGAGAATCAGGCAGCTGACTTCATCATGTCCTATCTCAGTGCCAAATTCGCTCCTGCCACCGCTCGTTCCCCTCCGCCCGACAACTACACCTCTTCACCCAAAGTTCATCATAAAAGCTCCAGCACCAACCTCCGTCGTGCAGGGACAGTAGCTGACCGAATTTCAGAGAAGTTGCGAGCAGCTTCAGTCCAAAGCTCGCCTCCAGGAATACAATCCAGTCCATCTAGACACCGACCTGTCCTTTCAATCGATGGAAAGGAACTGCCACCCCCTCCCAGTCCTTTACGACCCGTCATCAGCAGTCCCGTTGGGATCGCTAGCCCAACCAGTCCAACCAGAGAAGAACGATTTGTTCCTCCAACCGATCCAGATGGCAAACCATTTATCCATTCTTCCTCCGGTGGGCCACCAGTTCCATCAAAGGCTGGTCCATTTTCACCTTCCACCTCCACCAATGCCAGGGAAGAACCAATCTTATTATCAGGCTTATCTCTGACCCCTCAAGCACTGAAAGACCTCTTACAGCGATTTGATGCCTACTTGTTGACAACCCTCGCACCATACTCCGATGCCCCTTTCTCCCAATCGAACAGATCAAATGCGGCTTTAGCATCCAGACAGAGAAGTACCATCTTAGGCACGTACGAAAAAACATTTTCGGGTGAAGAGATTGTAGAATGGTTGAAAGAGAATGTCGAAGGTTTCGGAGGGGATTGGGAAAGATGTGTAGAAGCTTCAAGTGAACTATACAAACTGGGTTACTTTTCAAGGATAGGTGTAGGCAGAGGATTCGATTCTTCCGAAGATACTTATTTCGTGTTGAAAACTCAACAACAGCAATCTGGACAATCTCATCTACCAGGTGGGATATCGATCAATCAAGCCAATGAAGCTTTAGCTTCCATCGGTATCAATACTCCCCTCTCACCTTCGACTGCTACCAACGCCCTGCCAAGTTTGCTCAAATCTTATCTACCCGCTTCTCTTGGTAACTCGGATGAACCTCAACATGTCAGATTGAGGAAGGAGGCTAACAAAGCTGATGATGCGTATAAAGAAGGTATAAGAACCGCTGAAGAGAGAAGACTGGAGATGGAAGAATCTATAGAGAGGGGATTGAGATTATGGGAAAGATGGGAAAGAGAGAGATTGTTGGCTGTGAAGACAGGTAAGCTGTTTGGAAGTTAGAGCCACAGCAGAAAACAAGCTTACGTATCCCACTTTGTCATGGTCAGTTCTGAAGCATTATGACGAAGCTTTGGCTAAGTTACCTCAGAAATTGAAGGAACTACAACAGGGTACTTCGTTAGGTGTTGAAGCGTTTAATCCTGAAGCAGAGTGAGTTGCCGATGCGAGATTAGAGACAGCAGCAACTGACAAATGATCTGATAGCATCAAAGCTCTGATCGAAGGTAATCGAACTGGACCTTTCGTACGTCGAACGACAGTAGCATTAAATCGTGCTTTTGCTGAATTCTGCAATTCTCTTAGCGACCCCACCCACACATCTACGAGTCGCTTGAAACAGACATCCCCGATGTCAACTTCGGTATCGACCTGCGAAGGTGGTCGGGCGAACACGGGTGGAAATCACTTGTTTCTGCCCCTCCTAGACCCAGAGGTGCGATACCTGAGGCTTTAGAAGCTTTGTTGAAAGCTTTGACGGAGATGTACGAAGGTGTCCCTGACGATGGTGAGTTACCATATCTCTGCTTATCCACTTAATGCTGATCATTACCATATTCCTAGAACGACGAAGATCATGGATTTACGAAGTACCACTTAACGAAACCCACATGCTTAGAAATGCTATCAACAACCCTCAAATCCCTCTTGAAGATCTCATTACTATAATTAAGAAATTCAACTTGCCCATCGCAGCTGGTGCTGTCAAACTTTACTTGTTGGAGCTTAATCCACCTGTGTTAGGATGGGAAGGTTGGGAAGATGCGAAAGCCGTTTATCCTGCTAGTGAGTCAGCTGACCAGTGGATCGCGAAATTCACCAGCTGATCGTATCTTTTGTGTATAGTCGGAGCGGATCAAGAGAGAGATATGACTAGTGCTGTATCATCTGTACTGGGTAGATTACCTGGATCTCAGCTGTATGTGCTGGACGCTGTTATCAAGCATTTCAGGGAGTGAGTCCAGTATCCTGTGGTGCTCGTTTTCATATCAGTATCACAGCTGATAAGTTGGATTACATGATATAGTCTGGTTGACAATACCAAGAGCGCCGAAACCAACGAAGTATACGTAACAAAACTTGCCTTATCAGTGGGAAGAAGTGAGCTATTTTATCAGCTCTCTGCCTTGAAAGCTTTCGGCTGATGTCGGTCCTAGCTGTTCTGAGACCTCAATACGAAAACGACTTGACCATTGGCGACCGAACTCCATCACTATTCCTTGCCGATCTCATCAACCACTACTCCGCCTTGTTCCCCTCTTTGATAGAGAAGAAGAAGAAAGAGGCTGATCGAATCATGCCTGTACGCAAGAGAACAGCATTAGTAGATCAAAGGATCTCAAGATCCTCTCTGAGCGGCGAGAAAGATCCTCAGCATCTCTTGGAAATACAACATTCCCTTCAACACCCTCAAAGGGCTGTATCACCCAGCCCGATAGGTAAGAACGAGGCACCTACTCATCTTGGTTCTGCACTGGGCTTCGGTCCACCTTTGGAAGACCTCAAGAATGATAGTAGAAACTTCACCAGCGCCGAAAAAGGTAAAGAGAAAGAGCAGAATGTGCGAGTCGTCTCTCCCTTACCTCCACCTGAATCACCCGTAGCCCCTCCTGCTATACAAGAGAAAGATGAAGATCGACCACCAATGTTCAAGGAACCTGAATCTGATTCACGACCCACGACACCCACTGAAGGTTTCGTACCTCCCTCCACTGCCTCCTATCAACCTCAAAATTCGGATACTCGATCGTCCTCCCCAACAGAGTCTTTCGTACCGCCCACTTCTGCTACTGCCGAGGACAGAGTACCCACTCCACCTGCCGTTAAAGATATAGTTACTGAGGATGGGGTGATCGGAGGTGGATCCGGTTCGGGGGGATTGAAGAGAGCTACGTCGGGTGAAGCATCTAGACTGAGAGGACCGAGAGGTAAGAAGCTTCTCGCGGCGCTTAGACTTCACGTCTCCATCTGTTCCAGGGTGAAAGCTGATGACTGGTTTGTCACAGGAGCGAGAGGTCCTCGACCTGCAGGAGGGAGAGTCCCCTCTCACACCGGTGGTGCCCCTAGTATATCAGCCATAGTCACCTCTTACGCGGACGAAAGACCCGAATCACCCAGTACGAACCCACCTGAAAGTGCAACCGGATCAGGTTCGGCAAGGAGCCGAGAACCTAGTAGACCTAGCTCTCCGGCTGTTGGCACGCCCACTTCTGCTCCGGGATCGAACGATGGTGGAGCGGGGTTAAAGAGAGCTAGTAGGACTAACGTGAGTGTCGCTTGTCTCTCTATCCATGGAATATAGGATAAGTGAGGCTGATTTAACGACGTGCAGTTCGGTCATGGTACGAGGGGTAGTGTTAGTGCGATGGCAGCTAGATTCGAGAATAAGCAATAGATACTGATTACCACTGTAATGAGAACGATAAATAAAACAGGAAATGGATACATGATCATTGCTTTCTAGGTGGATCATTCTGAGAATGAGGTGTATTTTAGATAGTGCTAAATCATTGACGATATCAATTATGATGATGCAATTGTTAGATTGATGAATTCTGGTGATTGCCATCCAAGCCGATGAAACTCCAGATTTTGGTCTATGGGGCGCAATGATGAATGAGATCTAGGCTAGGGCGGATCTAGTGGTATCCTGGAGAAATGCACTTGACGACCATCGATTATCTTTGTCAGCGTATGCTACCGTGTCATGCTCGAACACATCGTCCATACCATATGCATGCGCTCGTGCACGGAGATGCATACATACATAAACGGTAGCTTGATACATTTGAATCGAAGAATCGTTCAATTATATACCATTCTACAATACAGTCAATCATGAGCAACATACGAACTATCGTTCTGAATGATGGAGTAGAAATCCCAGTACTAGCCTTTGGAACAGGTAACATATTTCATTCTACAACGTCTTGCATATGACCTCCAAGCGATCCGTTGAAGACGAAGTGAGCTGATGATGTACTTTTGTGCGAATAGGTACAGCACAAGCTTGGACAGATACTTCATCCGTTGTTAGTCTAGCCCTCGAGAAGGGTTATAGGCATTTCGACTGTGCATGGCATTACAAGAATGGAGTATATACTGGGGAAGCACTCAAGAATAGTGGGATACCAAGAGAAGAGGTATGTAAACGCTGCATCCATCTACTGTAACTCGAATTTCTTTATTGTATGTGGATATTGATGGATAATCGATGTTAGATCTTCATCACTTGTAAGATCGGTAGTTTCGATGATGATCCATCTGAATTCGATACTAGGAAGTATGTAGATGCGGTTCTGAAAGATGTGAGTGATGTCGATATATGGATATATTTAGTATCGGATAAGACTGAGCTCCTTCCCATGAATACCGTGTGGATTGTAGCTTCAAGTGGACTATGTGGATCTGCTAGTCGTGAGTTTCACCTTTTTTTTTTTTGTTTTTTTTTTTTCAATCAATCCAACGAACGTAGCTGTTATGTGCTCATTTTCGTTCTGATGACTTGGATATTGAATCCAGATTCATGCGGATATTTTAATGGGCTCGATAACACAGGCTTGGAAAGCGATGGAAGAAATCAAGAAAGAAGGATTAGCACATTCAATAGGTGTATCCAATTTCTTGACCAAATCGCTCGAACAGATATTGAGTATTTGCGAGGTAAGTTTTACTTTGAAGTTTCATGTATTTGTCAGTATGGCGGATTACAGTAACTCCTTCACAACACGCTGCTTACCCATATATAACTTTTGTTCATAGATCAAACCGTCCATTAACCAAATTGAATTTCACCCATACTCCCTTTCCACCTATCTACCTACCTTACTTCCCCTATGTAACGAATATGATATCAAGATCGCCGCGTATGGTAGTCTCACGTCGTTAGTCAGACATCGCGGGGGTCCAGTTGACGAGGTGGTTGAACGTATATGTCATGAGAGGGGGATGAAGGAGACTGGGGGACAAGTACTACTACGATGGGCTCAGCAGATCACAGATGGGATAGTCATCACGTAAGTCCAATCATCCTTGCATCATATGAGTTGGCTTATGGCAGGTGTGTGAAGCTGAAATGAGACTCATTCGAAGTACGACGATCAGACTTGATAGAATGGAGGAGCAAATCCTACCGTTCCAAGATGATAAATCGGATGATCAATTATCCCAAAAACATCTCGATGAGATCAGTGCCGCAGGAGCCGAGCGACCTTTCAGATTCTGGGGAACCAATTGGCCGTATTTCGTTGGTTCACTTCAACCTACATCGTACTGGCACAGTGAATATCGATGCTGATTTGAGATTTGATACAGATGAAAGGTGAAGGAGGTATAAAGGCTTGTCCTGAAGATGCTACGCATAGAAATAAACCGGGTTTAAACGGTGGGCGGGGATGGTAAAAGATCTGCGGACAGTGTATGATCGACTGTTCGGATTGTCGAGAAGGATTTGCATTATGGTGTTGAATATTCAAATATGTGCAATTGTATCGGACCGGTCACCTCGCTTGGATCATGGTTCTCCACACTTGACTTGTATTGACAACTGCAAGCGAACTTCTCTGATGATCGTCTCTAGCGTTACTGTATGAACTGAGCTTTTCAGCCGTCGGCTATCAGTCAAACATTCTCTCTCTCTGGGCATACGATTACCTGATATATCCACGAATAAGATACAGAACGTTCTGTAGACGAATAATGCCAGCTGCAAACAAAGTAGATGTTGTGGGTTTCTCGGCAATCTCCTCAAATCGAAATCGTGTCCAAAAATAACCCCTTGCCCCTCCTTTGGGATCTTTTGTTATAACATTTGGGTCCGTCAGGCACGGCTGGAGTGACGCAGACGAATACAAACAGTTTTTATTTTATTAACCCAAGCGAAGCGAGGTTGTTTTTAGCTAGCTGGCACTGAAAATTTCTACTCGAATGCTGGTAACGTACGTCGGTCTCACCCAGCACCAGTTTCCCTCTTTTCATACCATGAATTTCATCTATGTAGTTCGCTTAACACCAGTTCTTTTGTACCAATATCTTGATCTCCATTGGGGCTCTTCTCTGGAGAAAAGATAAGCAAGCGAACTCGACTACGAATAGATATCAACCAGATTTCAACGAAATTGTGTATTT
The DNA here is from genome assembly GCF_036426115.1 of Kwoniella botswanensis. NCBI lineage: Eukaryota > Fungi > Basidiomycota > Tremellomycetes > Tremellales > Cryptococcaceae > Kwoniella > Kwoniella botswanensis. The sequence continues at coordinate 12,506,691 of NC_088599.1, read as the reverse complement.
CGCGTTCCCCCTCGACCAGGTCTTCGCTTTTTCGGTAGATCCACTCCACATATCCTCTATCGCACTCATAACGGACGGCGTCTTCTAGGCTCTGCCAGTAACTTCATAATACAGTGACCAACATGTCCGAGGGTTCATCGTCAAACTCGACGGCTCAATATCCCGCCAAAGGGCCTTACTCGACTCAAGCAGTCCAAGAATCAATCCAGAGGGAACAAATTGGATTGGGACCATACGCTTCCAGACCTGATGGTCAAGCTCAGGTAGTCGGGGACATCGTCGCTCCTCCCAAGCACTTTAGGCTCTTGAGTCTGGGTGAGTAGCTCCTTCCTCAGTGGATGCTTCAGGATAGCTAATCGCCATTGTTTGGATTTCATAGTCGGTTTGGCATATGCAATTCTCAACTCATGGACTGCCATGGCAGCCTCCCTTTCGATCGCTCTACCTTCAGGAGGACCAACGGCAGTCATCTGGGGTATTGTACCTTCCTTCATTGGTAACTTGGCTATGGCAGCTAGTATGGCGGAAATCTGCCATGTTTATCCTACTTCCGGTGGACAGTATCATTGGGCTGCTATTTTATCTCCTGCTCATATGGCTCCAGTGAGTACACATATCTTACACTTGCCTGCAACGAACGCCATCAACATCCACTACATCTCCTGATCCGCATCGATGCAACATGGAGTCTTCAATCTCCCACCTACTGTTATACGGAATAAAACCGCTGACCGATAGTTCCATTCCACACACTTAGGCAATCTCATGGATATGTGGTTGGTTCGCCGTAGCAGGCTGGTGGGCTCTCACAGCCACGGCAGGATCTCTCGCCGGATCACTGACTACTGGAGTTATCGCTCTGCTACATCCAAATTACGAAGTGGAAAGATGGCACATCTTCTTAATTTACATTGCCTACTCTCTCGGTGCATGCGCGTTGAACATCTTCGGATTGAGATTATTACCAAAGATCAATCAAACGGCTATCTTCTGGTAAGTCTAAGTCGTCCAAACATTTTCAGCCATATGTACTCGTGTCAAAGCTAATTTGATTGTACATAGGTCTTTAACGGGAGCCGTGATTATCATTATTGTTTGTCTATCTACCGCTTCGCCAGATTTCCAATCGGGAGATTTCGTGTTCAAAACTTATATCAATGAGACGGGCTGGAATGATGGTGTAGCATGGATTCTTGGTTTACTACAAAGTACGTTGCTTGCCATTCCATCATGTCAAACCGTATTGTCCAGCGAAATTGTCCCTTCGTTTCCGGAAGTGTATGACCGTAGCTTCGAGCTGATCTTATCGCTTTTGATAGGTTCATTCGGTCTGACAGGGTACGATGCCGTATCACACATGGTAGAAGAAATGCCCAACCCTCATCTCAACGCGCCCAAAACGATGATTCTCGCAGTCTGCATTGGTGCATCTTCGTCCTTCATCTTCTTGATCTGCTTATTGTTCGGTATCAAGGATGTCACCGTGGTGAACGAATCTGCTGCTGGAGCGTTGCTGGAGAGTATGTATCAGGCTACTCAATCCAAAGCTGGAGCCGTTTGTCTTCAGGTGAGTGTCATTCCGCTTCTGCCTTTGCCGTCAATTGCATAGATATGGGTCGTCGTTCTGAAGTACTGACCGTATTTATGTAGATCTTCCCTATCATCGCTATGGCATTCACAGCCCAAGGACTCTTAACAGCTTCTTCAAGAATGTCATATGCCTTCGCTCGTGATCGAGGATTACCTTTCTCTAGAGTATTCGCCATAATGAACAGAAACGGTGTACCTATCCCATCGGTCATCCTCACTACGTCTTTGGTCGTCATTTTCGGATGTATCTACCTGGGTTCATCCGCTGCTCTGAACGCTATCTTGTCTAGTTCGGTCGTATTTTTGAATATCTCTTATTCTATTCCAAGTGAGTTCACCACTTCTCTCTGACGCAATGCTGAGGGGCTGGACTGGTCACTGATAATGTCAATAGTCCTGCTGGTTGTCATTCGAGGACGACACATCTTACATCCTCCCTCGCTTCCTGCTCCAACTTGGACTTTGGGTCCAATCTTAGGTCCAATCTGTAACTGGGTAAGTATCCGGCGATACTTGTCTGAAACATCTAGCTGACAATACTCATAGGTCGGTCTCGCGTTCACCCTTCTCACTACAGTGTTCTTCCTTTTCCCACCTGATTTACCAGTAACAGGTGAGAACATGAACTACGCAGTGGCAGTATTAGCTTTAGTCTGTAAGTGGTGTTCTTCACCTCACTTGCAGTGGTAACATACTGATGAAGTATGGTGCTATAGTCATAATCTCCGTTATAACGTGGATCGTCGATGGCCGAAAGAACTTTATCGGTCCCAGAGACTTAGGTGCTCTACTTGAATTGGCAAGAAGTGAAGTTGACAGGGATGCTATCAATTTACATTCTCACCACGCTCAGCCTGAGGCAAATGTCGAGAAAGGCCACGGGGAAGCTCCTGTGGCTCGTATAGATTAGGTCTCTTCATGTCTCCTAGGAAAGGGATGTGATTAATCATCGAGAAGCAACTGCTCATAAAATACGTACAATTCGTCATGCATCTGCATATGCTTTGATATGATCAGCAGCAGGATCCTCTTGGGCTCTGGTTCTGCACTAACATCGTGAACCGCACCCTGCAGTGCACGGTCACGTGACCCGGTCAACCCCGCAAACGCAGATCTGCAATACAGTCATCTCGTATCCTTGAAAACATTTTTGGATGTCTACTTTGTATCACTTATCACTTGTATTTCGGCCAAGACCTAGGTGGGCTGTATCGTCATGTCGTTCTTGCCTCCCAAGCCCGATTCAGAGATCAAGATGGAGGATCATTCATCTGACTCCAGCGATGCAGAATTGGAAGCTGCCATCCAAGTGGAACCTGAAGTAGAACCATCAGAACCATCCGCTCCCTCAGCCTCAACAGCATTCAAACTCCCACCGAACCCAACTATACCCCAGGACCTATCGTTGATCATGGAGATGGTATCCAAAAATGAAGTGGTCGGATCGTTACCTCCTATATCGATGAGTGCTGCTGAGAAAAGGAAGTTGGTAGAACAAAGCTTGAAAGGGAAAGGTAAAGACAAAGACATAGAGACAGAAATACCACAGCAGAAGCAGCAGGAGGAGGAAGAGGATACGGATTCGGACTCATCGAGTGAATTCGTCACTTCGTCTGAGGATGAGTCAGAGAAAGAAGACGTACCAATGGATCAAGTACAGCATCAACAGCTCAAGCAGGAATTGGACGAATTTGTCGGATCCTCCAACCAAGTAGAGGTCGACTCTGATTCAGATAGTGATGAAGACGGAGAAGGAGATGAATCGTATGGAGGACTGAATCAGATGCGTTTTGAATTTATGGAAGATTCGGAGGATGATGGACCCGCTACTGCTGGACCGATCACGTCGTTACATGAAGCTCCATTACCGCCTGTTGCTCAACCTCCGATGGTTAGGCTGCCGGAGGGTGAAGGTGTTAGTCTGGCTGGGGAGGTGGTTAGTTGGATGCGGGAGAAGAAAGTGGAGGTGTGGCTGGAGAAGAGGAGGCTTGAAGAGGAGCAGGGTAAGATGAAAGAAAAGATAGAGGAGGAAAATATGTCGGAGCAGAAACTGGATATCAAAGCGGAAGGAACAGCGAACGAAAAAGACGATGTAAAAATGGGCGCAACGACTATTGATCAGTCGAATGACAAGATCAACTCAGAAACAGAAGATATAAAGGAACATATCTCAGGAGTAGCTGCCCTACAGACAAGTAAAGAAGAAGGAGAAGTCATCGAAGGAGGAATCGATCTGCAATCTACTTTTGAAGCTCCAGATGCAACAAAAGAACACACGAAAATAGCGCAACAGCTGAAAAAGACTCTGACCCCTTCGAAGGCTAAAGCAGTCGAACCCAAGTTCACTTCATCAGGTACAGTGGTCGTGCGAGCCATGCAATCTCGACCTGGGGCAGCTGATGAAGGATGGCTGGAAGAGGGAAGTGTCTTATGTTGGGAAGATGGACGGGTACTGGGTACTGTGAGTTTTGTCTTTACTACTTCATGATCATCATCGTTCTTTGGTTGCTACATAATGGATACGCTAATGCTGTGCATGGTCACTGCAGGTTCACGAAACATTCGGTCCCCTAACTTCACCGTTCTACACCATCCGCTTACCACCCCTACCTTTCCCTTATCCTTCTCCACAATCACTCTCAGCGGGCAGCAAGCTATTCTATCCTATGAACCCTTCTTACCGATCATTCGTCAACATGTTGACCATTCGAGATCCGCGGTTCAAAGGATCGGACGCGTCCAACCTTTACGACGAGGAGATTGGTGAAGACGAGATGGAATGGTCCGATGACGAGATGGAAGCTCAAGCTAAAAGAAGGAGAAAACAACGTAAAGGGTCCAAGGCTCCTGGTTCCAAACATGGCACTATTCAGAATATACCTGGATTACCGAATAGACCTCATTTCGATTATGATCATGATGGATCAGAAACCGCCAGTTTGCACGGAGAAGCAGAAGAGGACAACTGGGAAACTGGAAGTTCGTTCAGTACGAGAAGTAGGAAGGAACCCGAGCCGTATGATATCAATATCGATGATTCCCCTCAAACACAACATTCCCAACAGAGTCCAAATCAAAGGGGAGGTAGAGGAAGGGGTAGAGGCAGAGGTCAAGGGAGAGATAGGGGACGTGGTAGAGGTGGTTCGGGTGGTGGTGGCGGACGAGGACATGGAAGGAGAGAGTCAAATAGCCATAACAGTAATAACGATCGTCAACAATTCTCACTACCTCTTAATCCAATGATGGCTCAACCCCAATATCAACAACAATACAATCCGCAACCCCAACAACAATATTATCCTCAACAACAACAACAACAACAGCAAAATTTCCCGTATTTTCCTCAGCCTCAACAGTCATATCAGTCTTATCCCTATCCCCAGATGGGCTTTACTCAACAACAGTATCAACCACAATATATCAATCATAATGATACTTATGAACCCAATCAACCTTCAACCGGCATGCCTTCTTTCCCCAACCATCAGCAACAGCAAGGATATCTGCAACAGCAACAGCAACAGCAGAACTTCGGTTCTCAGAATGTACCAGCCATCAATCCTCGGTTCGCTGCTCAGTACGCTCAAATGATGAGCAATCAATCAGCTCAACAAGGTCAAGCTCAAGCCCAAGGACAACAAGGGTATGGATTTGGATACGGATCGCAGAACCAAGATCATCAATATAGCGAGTAGTCTCATTCACATTTATCATAGATGTATTATATGCATATTTTCTTATCATTAGGAATCGTTATCTACAATTGCTCATATGAGATAATATAACAGATCAATTTCGGTTCAATGAATGCCTAAGCGATCTCCAAACCAAACCATGAGTTCACCTCACCATACTTGATAGATCAGTCCAGCCCCTTCCTACTTAAGATCGATCTAATCTCCCTATGTTGGTCAAACCAAGCTGGGAAATCAGTTTCCTTCAACGGTATACCCTTTTCCTTAGTCTCCAGTAAGAAGTTCGCCAATACAATCAACGCTCCGTCTGTAAAATGCCAGAAACACCGTCAGTACTGCCCAGACCACGTAACGCGTGATGGAATCACTCACATCTGTATAAGTAATTTATAGCTCTCGTGAATTGCGATTTGTACTTAGCTGACCCGGGTTCGGCAGCGTCTACCTGGAGCTTGAAGCTATACTCACAAAGATTACATTAGTATGCGAAAGATCTTCTACAAGTAGGTACAGATGGAGTGAACTGACTCGTATACTGCTTTTCGCAAGTTTTGTACACCTTCCATGAGGTTGATTGCATGGTCCGTGATCTTCTTAGCCTCTATTTGAGTGTGTGGCATTAGTCACATTAGACGTCCATAGCTACATCTGCTTGAAGTTTGGACGTACCTTTACCATGTGACATGACAGTCACCAGTTGCAAGATAGTCTTGTATTCCCCTATTCATACAGGAACATCAGCTCACTCTGGATTCATCTCGGATCACATAGCTAAACCTACCATTCAAGTATTGAGTAGTCTCATGAATAGGTTCTCCGTGATCAGATTCATCGTCCGAGAAGTCCAACTTCAAAGCCTGATCGTCTGAGGCAATAGAAGCTATAAGACAAGCTACCGTCATTCCTGTGGTGGTTCGACCTCGACCCATCTGGCAATTGAAGCTGTGACACAAACATATCAGCTTGTTGACAATAGTATGTATCCCTGTCAGCTATTCCTCACACAAAGTCCGTTCCTTTCTGTAGGCCCTCTGCTATCCTATCGACGAGTACCTGGAAAGTCACTGGCAAGGGCGCTTGTTCATCGGTCTACAACATAACATAAGTACGAGACTTCCATGCTTCCTCAAGGCATCATATGAAGCTATAACTCACGATAGCCACCCTGACATAATCCACCTTGTACCCTTCTTGCGTTACACTTTCATACAGCTCCTTCGGCGTCATCACCTCATTCTCCTCTAACGTTTCCCATATAGGTATGATGTCGTACACTCCAGGTTTAGTCTCGACTTCATCGTGCAATAATAAACGGCCTTTACCCTGTCGAAGTTCGCGTATCACATCTCGTTTGAGGGCAACTTCCATACGCTCAACCACAGCGGCTGTCACACCCGTCGTCCTGCGTTGGATCAGCTTCCGGCTTCCAAGTTTCGAATACAAAAACTTACTCTATGTTGGTGACTGGTTTATCGATCAATCGTAAGACGTGAGGACGGGACTTGACATACTATACATGGTGCCTGTTAGCTTTGAGATCTTTGCTTCCTTGAAGGTAGTTTAGCTCACAAGTACAGGTTCCTCTCGTAGCGATGTCCAGGTGACTTTTCTCTTGCCGCTGGGACCCGCATCCATCTTTTCTAAAGCGTTGCGAAGACTATGCAGCACGGTCAGCGAAGGATGAAGGACATTCAGCTGGATATGAGACATACCCTGCAGAAGATGGCATCCTAAGGTGAAGTGTTAGCTAATTCTATGGAAACCTTGAGGCAAGCTCACCCAGTTCCATAAACGTAATGATGATTCTCGTTATTTGCGTCTTCGGCCTGCTCTTCTCGCATAGCGCTCTCCAAAGACAGAGGTAATCTTCGATAATTCGCTGCACCATCCACTCGTCTATACAGATTTCAGCTACCATCCGTTCATCTGCCACAATGCAAACGGGTGAGCTCACTCCGGTAGACTCTGCTTCTGCAGTCCTGAGAAGAAATCAGATTTGAGAATCTGTGCGGATGTCAGCTAATGGCGAATCTGGACCATAGGATAGCTCACCGTTTGTGCAGACAAAATTGCTCCTGATCTGTTAGCTACCACTTGTGTCACTTCATCAGGTAGCTAGTTGCAGAACGTCAGCTGACATTTCAGCACTTCATGCCTTGAAAAACCAGCTCACGGCCATTCCATCTGCAGGGTCCATCTTCTCAATAGGAGCCAGACTCTGTAGTCCACCTTCTTGCATATCGTGTTCGAGGGTCTTGAACACTGTCGCGGAATCAGCTGTAGTCTGCTTGTATTGCTGAGAGTATCATATGATCCAGCTTACCTGGCCTGTGTCTGATAAACGACTCGAACGAATATGGATTCTCTTCATCTGGCGCCCTGTCGTCCAAGTACGCCTGGAAAAGGATCAAATGGAAATATCGCTTGAGGTGGTGCAGACCTGTCGAAATTGATGACATATAAGCTCTGGGTGTACCGTCCATAGCAACCAGCGAAGCTTACCTTTCTCGGTGAGTTTTTGCTTTGTTCGGGGGTCTTTGGCTTCTTGAGCTTTTTGACGAGTATCCTCGATAGCTTCTCTCAGGTTGAACTGAGTAGCAGTGGCGTCGATCGCTTCATCCACGGCCTGATGAGTGCAGAGTTAGCTGACCTGTTCACTTCTGCGGCGATGCACAGCTGACATACCTGTTTTACATCTAAACCATGTCTGATAACTCTCAAGCAGGAGTTGATCACCTGCCAACTTGTTCTAGGACTGTTCAACGTGGACTTTTTCAGCATAGGGGGTCTGCTCCTTGAGGGCGTATTGGGTGTAAGCGAATAAGAATTTGAGCCTCGAGTTCTACCAGATTTCAACCATTGTTGAATAAGGAGGACGATAACAGCTGTTGTAGAGCTTCTTCCTCTACCAAGTTGATCGTTCAAGATCACGGCTGACTTCGTCAGGTCGGTGCGCATGCACAAATCAAGTATCTCGGTTATATCATGGAACTAGACTAAAGGCATCAGCTTGAGTGCAATGTGGACACGAACATGCTACTTGAAGCTCACGTCAGGTGACGATTCCGATGTTATAGGTATTCTGACGAACTGCAGATGCACGTCCTTCGAGGTGGAAGCCACGTCGTCCATGACCTCTCTGATGGAAGCGACATCGCACGCATCCACGCTTTCCCAGACTGGAACCACTTCTCCGTCCGCCGTTTCGGTATGAAGTAATACCCGTCCTTGGAATTGATCGATTTCGGCAACGACATCGCTCTTCAGTCGCTGTTCGAGGACCTCAAGACGAGATGACGAGACACCGGAGTAGTCTCGCATATTTCGAAGAGCAGTGCTGTCACGTCTTAGACAGTATGGAGATCCTAATGCGATTCATTCGTCAGATTCACTAACTCCCCATTGCGATAGGTAACTTACCGTTGATCATGACCAGAGGTTCTTCTCGAAGACAAACCCAGATCACATTATGAATATTGGGCGACTTTTGGTGGACCGTCTGCAATATCGTGGAAATGGCATCTTGAGTTGGTTGACCGGTGGCGTATATGGTACTTCCTTTGATTTGCCTGAATCCAATGGCACCACGTACGCCTTCGGCGGAAGAAGCGGATCTAGACACCCATAGATCGGATTTCTATGATGCCTGAGATCAGTCTACCGTATCATATACACATTGGACCTCAGATACTCACAAGAAGAGTGCTGCGCAAGTTTGGTTGTCAGTTCACATGAAAAATCCTATGTGATACGAGAAGCAACTCACGAAGCACGAAGCATGATTCCCGCTCTATTTGTCACAACATGCTCTGCCCACTCATCACCTAGGACCTTTGCACCTGCCATCTCTAGGTCCAATCTTGCACTTGAACCTTTCTCGGCAAGCTCAGATGATCGCGAGATAAGACTCAGATCGTTGACTGGTGCGAAGGCAAATAATCGATTACCACCACTTCGGCGCATGATTTTGATTTGGCTTGAATTGATCGAGTATATCAGCAGGTATCTTTGCTGCCATTACATGATGAGACGACCTACTTCCAGATTTCCGGACGGTTCTATGAGATTGATTGTCAGCTACTGAATCAATAATATCCGCTTAGCTGTACGCACCTTCAACCAAGATGAGAAAGTGACACCTGTAGTTCCAGCATCCTCTTCATCGACATATGAGGCAAACACGATCAAATCGAAATATTGTTCAAGCTGAACAGCTTTGTTTAGCACACTGTCTATCGCCCAGAACCACGGAAACTCACAGATCGTAATGCTTTCTCCAAGTAGACTTGTTTATTCTTATCATCCATGGATGATACACTATATTTGATACGATGCTCGATAACGTTCTCTCGAAGGTTGATGACAGCATCGCCTAACAATGATACACATATCAGCCCGAGATCACCATTCGAAAGATGAATAAAGGTGAGCTTACATGCATCAATGACCGCGTCTACTAGCCTCTTCATCTGCTTGCCATGGTCTAAGCTGGACAACAAGGACAATACGATTTGGTAACTACCCATATGAGCTTTTCTCAGCTGTTCAAGTAGGGTAGGCTGAGAAGTCAGGAGATCAATGGCAGTTGACGGGTGTTTGGAGGGAAGATCTGGGGCAACCTTTGTAAGCTTTGCCTTAAATCCGTCACACGCAATTGGATGCTCACTTCTGTCCAACACCCGAGTCACCTTGAGAAGACTCTTGTTTAATGATTGCTGTAAATTTGCTTGTTCCAAGAATTGAGCTGCTTGTGGCATTTGCGAGGGCTAGTTCACGGGTGTAAGCATTGGAGCATCCAAAGAATCAATCAACATCGGAGACTTACGGTTGCCATACCTGAAGCAGTAGCTGAGGAGAAAGGATCATCTAACTCTTGCAGTAAGAGCTGCTTTCTTCGGATGAGCATAGCGGCACACATCGCAAATGTTGCTGCAATAGCCTTGTCAGCTAATTATCTCCTTCAGCGATTATGCGAGCTCACTTCTGACTACTCCCATACCACAATTAAATACCAGAGCCGTTGTCAGAGGATCGACATTCTTGAGCACAGACACATATGCATCAAGGTAATTGTGCTATGCATCGTCAGCTGTCACTCGTGTCGCCACAACACTTGCTTTTGTCCAGCTTACCTCGATAGGAGTATCAGGAGCGATTGGTATTCTATAGTAATCCACTCTATATCCTTGATTTTTCATATCTTCCCATACTTCTTTTGGAGTCCTAAGCGATTCTTCATCTACGCTCACCCAGGTAGGAATTATAATCCCTCCGGTTATTTCTTCGTGTGTCAAAATCATTCCACCATACTTCCTTGCTTCGTCCAGAATGTCAAGTTTAAGTCTTCTTTCGATATCTTCGAGATTATCTGCTCTATCGGATAGTGCGAGGGTTTGATATGGGGTTGAAGCGTCTCTCAATACGTAAGGTCGACCGTTGCTACAAGCATTTTAGCATCTCTTTCAAACGTCAATATAAGTTGAATGATCGACTCACCAATAGACTATTAAGATGCTCATCAACTTGTGAGTGTATATACTCGACAAATCAAAGGGAAAATCTGTACTCACCGAGAGTCTCTTCCCTCGTACTGAACCAGATAGCTTTCCCTTCTTGTACACCTTCATCCGAATCATTGCTTCTTACCATTGACAGGGAGACGGTCCTTGCAGATACTTGTGAGCTTGTTCCATTAGCTTGCTCGCCTGGTGCCGGTGTTGGTTGACTGCTAGCTGGTACAGAGGCTCTTCTCGAGCCTAACTTTCGGACTGGTCGATTAGGTTGACAAGCTAGAAGAGTTAGAATGGATTTCAACCCTGCTGAAGTAGGTTGAGCGACCTGTTCATGGCACCACATCAGCTTACGGTCCCCAGCCGATAGAGGGACAGTCAGCCTACTCACCCCAAAGACATTCAAGCTTTCTTCATCCGGTGCTCTGAAATTGGGTGCACCTTGAATTGTTAATTCGAGATCCATCGCTCTTCCGGTAGGATAATGATCTGCATCGATATCATAGGTAAGTATTTGATTTTGTCCAATCATTCCCTTGACTTTGCTGACTGAAGGTTGCTGACCTGTCTTGAGTATGTATCTACAAATACACTCGTTTCTTAGCTCGGTAGTCATTGTATGCAAGAGAATGTGAGCTACTCACCCTCTTCCTAACACACCACCTGAACGACGCTTGACCACGCCGTCGACTTCATACTTCAACTTGTCTTGCAATCCCAGTATTCTTCCTTTTCCTTTCTCATTCAAGCCTTTGAATCCTGGATATCCACCGGTAAGCTTGCTTGCTATGGATGCTGCTTCGGATGCAGCTGCTGATGATCTTCGCGGATGGCTCTTGACTGGTAAGGGTGTGGATAATGGTGATGGGCGTATAGGTTGAAATGCCTGTTGTGTAGCTGGAGGTGATTTGGGTGATGTAGGTGTGGGTGTTGAAGCCATGTTAGCGGGAGGGGATGATAAGAAAATTGGAAGAGGGCAAGGGAGTGCGAAGGGTATATATATCCTCTTCTTCTGCCTGTTCTTCTACCGCTATATCCCCGGAGTCAGGTAGATCCCAGGCGAAAGGTGGTAACACTTCGATGGTATAAAGGATAGGCACAAAGCTATGCTCGTTATCGAAGGTGTTTTAGGTGAGAAGAAGAGGGAGAGAACGTTGACTGGCATGTACACTCACTTGCACTTCCCCGTGAAGACCGGGTAAAAGTAAACACAAATCTTTGATAGCGATAGTGGGACTCCACATATTCCCAGTGAGATCCCGCCCACGTGCACCCGTCATTAGCAAAGCTAAGTTGCGTACATGCAATCCTGTGTCATGTTCTGGTGACACGCATCAATCAAGGGATGCATGGTGAGCTAATCGATCGGCTTATCCCTTGGGTATGAGACTGAGCATCATCTATATCACCTTTGCTCGTATTGCGGAAATTTCAATTGGATATAGTCAAAACAATATTTCGTCAACAACACAACTTCCGTTGGAAGCGGTGGAACTGTCTCATGGCCAAGCGGTAAGGCGCTTGACTGTTAGGCATCTGTGACACAGGTGGATTAATTCATATATCAAGAGATCGGGAGTTCGATCCTCCCTGAGACAGACTAACATCGAATGTTACTTTTTTGCTCGCAATCTAAAAGCAAAGCCAAATGCCGCTCGTCCCAAGGATGTCTGCTTGATGGACAGAGGAATGAAGCGTGCATGTCATTGACGATTGGAATAATGTAATGCAGAGTGTGTTCAGAGTCTTGAGAAAGCTAATTCGATTTTTTACCCGATATACCGTAAAATGTGCCAGTAAGAGGTGAATTTGGCCCCAGTGTCTGAATTTGATTTTCTCGTACATCCCTACGGAATGTTCGTATATCGCTGTTCTTTGCAAGCTACTTCTACGCACATCATCTCACCAAGAAACGAGCTCATCCTAAAAGTTGTCCACTACACAAATTGACGATAATTTCCCAAGATCAACGATGAATATCATTCCAATGTAACAATTCTGACTGACATTGATGTATAACACCATACAAACTTCGATAAATTGGCCTCAACAGTCCCCGCTGACATACAACTTTGATATCTAATAATCCACAAATTCCTTTTTTCCCATTCTATCAGCATGGTCTGTGCGTTCAGGCTCACTCGACCAAATAGTACTGGACGATGGAAACGCATCGTCCTTCTTTCTCTTGCTTGTTTCTTTCTTTTTTCATCTAGGTTTTTTGTTCTGTTTTCGATACCTGACCTTCACCGAGATTCCTTCACCTAGCACCCAACACAATCGTAAGTTCGATACAAAGACTAACCCATGTATCAATCATTGATCTTGACACGGCGACAGAGATTCTCAAGCTTGACATCATCCATCCTGATAACTCGAAGTATGATGTTACCGGCAGAGAAATGGTATTCGAGTCCTACACAGAATAAGCGAATCTACCAATGGCGAGGTAAGTGATTGACATTCCTCTCTTCCAGAACACGTATCCTCCCAAGGACGGAAAAGGGAAGGTAGATAGTCGTGCTCTAAACATCGCTCATCTTTTGTGCGCAAGACATATTGACTCCGGGGTAAGATTCTAAATGACCTAATACTGACCTCTGGACTGCCATATTAACCTTAGGAGGGGTGGTCCCAGGGGAAGAACTGACTCCCAAAAGGAGTATCTCCAAACTTCAAGCTCATGAAGCACGGAACATCCATCGAGGGATCGATACGAATGGGGGAAAACGGGGGAGTAAGTCTATCCAATTTCACTTCGGTCCAATTCAGTTCAACGCACATTTCTGAATGATGACGCACTGATCGCTTCTATCGTCCTAGTTGATGATACAGTAGAGATCAAAGGGAGAGTATCCACCATAAATCTGAATGATGGATCAAACTCTACTAGAAAGGATATGCAATATCCTGTTCCATCCGCACTCCATCAAGGCAGATCGATCAGACACATGGATGAAAATAGGTATACCATCAACAACGAAGATACCAATCATCGTACCTTCGTGGAAAAGGAAAATGAAAATTATGTTGAAAGAAAAGATGAAATGATCGAAGACAATTTCGTTATTCACCCGTTCTTTCCCAAAGATGAGACAAAAGCTCAATTGATAATCGAGTCTCAAGATCAAGTACGATATTTCATCTCTGCCTCCCAAGCTAGGAGTACTCTTCCCTCTTTACCCAATCCAACCCCAGTGGGTGTCTCATCGGCTCGAAATGCATCGCATGACCAGAATGAAAATCAAGTGATTAGATGGAACGGTCATAGTGATTCAATCACATTGTTTCTCACTTGCCTATTCCTCCCTCACAAATTCACCTCATCATCTACCAGAACCGATCCTATCAATCTCATAAAGCTCTTACCACTCGTACTTGATCTCGCCAACCACCATCAATTCACTTCATCCTTCTTTCCCAGATTCATCAACATCCTCAATAAGCTGAACGCTTCCCCTGTTTTATTATTTACAGCTTACGCGTTAATGGACGAATTCGATAAAGGTGATCGTTACGCCAGACTTACCATCCGATCAACGACGCTCAACAACATTCCATCTAATCTTCTTACCATCCTCGAACAGCACGCTCCGAGATATTTCAATTCACTTACGAAGCTCCATCAAGAATGGGACGAAGCGTACTCTCGACTTTATATCGCACTAGTCATGGATCTGGCGGGGATCAATATCCAGCTGGTGGGATTCGGTGCTCAGTGCAAGAAGAGATTCGGAAGAGGATGTCCAGGTTATATCTCCTCTAAAGGCAATTTCAAGGAATTAAGAGGTAGAGCAGCAGATGCTGCCTCTTTATGTGCTCGAGACAATGGTTATAAAGCTATGAACGGCAAGATCGAAGAGGCTGTTCATATAGAGGTGGGATGTGAGACTTGCGCTCATAGGTTGATTAATGCCTTTGGGGCTGTGATGTCGAAGGTGTTCATGGGAGTTAGAGATGGGATATGAATACCGAGGTTAGATCTGGATGGCGATGTATAAGTTTGACAACCTTGAATGGTAATGAGTTTATTGATCACTCATCCATACGATATGCTAGTACATTGTATTCAGTAAATCAGTGGTATAAAATCAATAAAGCCATTCATGATAATGCATTTCATCAATTTCTATACAGGTACAACTGATTACCGAGAGCAAACGACCAAAAACAGTTCAATTCACTGTTTATCCAAAGCCTTCTTTTGGCAAGAACAGAGAGCTCGTAGGTTGATTTGAGAGATGAAGTAACCACGACCCTTCTGTCAAAGGGTGAGACTTGGTGGAGATGTGTTATTCCAATCAATCGACATTGGCAGATACGAACCTATATGATCCACACCCCAAGATTAGCAAACGTATAAATTTAGTAGATCTATCACGAATATGGATTGATCCAAACCCAATTGAAATTGCAAGTATCATCTCACTCACATTAATTCCTGGAACTTATCCCACATATCTTTATCACCCACCAACTTCCTACTCAATTTCACGTAATTCGGGATGGTCAAATCAGGCATTTTCCATGGTGTTATCTTCTTCAATACTTTCTCGAATTTACTTTTCTTCTTCTTCGTTATCTCTTCATCACTCCCATTCTCATTATTGTCGAAGAGCGTTTGATCGTATTCCGGTAACAATCCAAGTGGTATAGGCGGAGGCTGATTCCATCCTGTACCGTTGGAATAAGAAGGAACCAAGACATCCTTTTTATAAGTCGTATATTCAATTTCCCATTCGGGTTTCTTCTTTTGTTCATTCAACTTGGGCAGATAAAATTGAGTATAACCCAACGGAGTTAAAGCCTTATTGGACCTCGAAGGTGAATCTTTAGAATAATATCGGGGTAATCTCCTAAATACACAATGTGGTTTATCTTCATTTTCAGGTCTTTTACAATCGCCTTTAGGTTTTTTACCGTGTCGATGACCTGGTCGACGAGGTTTCTTCTTTTCTATATCAATCTTATCATCTTCGTCCTCTTCGTAATCATCTGCATCCTCCTCTTCGTCGTCGTCAATGGGATCAGTCGAGATCCGATGGGGGTTGTAAAAAGCTCTTTCATTCTTCTCATCGCCCAATCCAGAGATATTGTAGCTAACATCCATCCGCGTGTCAGCCTTGGTTCGGTAATTATTCAAAGAAACAGACGGTATCTATATCCTCTTGTCAAGGCAGTGACTCACGAGAATATTCTCAAGCCGGGTAAATAAGTTGGGATGACACTAGCAGCAACATTGACAGCAATGTAATCTTTCAATTTCAAATCCTTAGGTCCTGGCATATCTTGAAAATCTTTCCTAAGTTCCACTTTCAATACATCTCCAGCACCGAAAATTCCTATCGAGCTATCAGAGAGAGGATCGAAAGAAGGTAGAGAGGATAGATTTGCTGTCAGAGGGGAGAAGTTCTTCTTGGAACCGACTTTTGATCGAGTGACTGGGGTGGCTTCCAGCTCGTCAACGTCAATGAAGAAGAAATGATCGATGTTCCTGTAAACAATTGTACGTTAGTATGAGGATCAATCGAAGTGAGCTGCAGAAAATCAGCAAAACAGGAAGGATATCTGAGGAAATCTCAAGTAGATCGTGAATATACGACGAAAAAGAATGATCACTCACATGTGTCCAAACAGATGTCCAACGATCGTATCCTGATACCTCAGAGCCAAATCACCATACCGCAGATCTAAATTAAACCATGTATCAATTAAGCTTCATCGGTAGATTGAGGTGATCACTCACAGCAATTATCATAATAATAACCCATATGAGGGGGTACATGACCTGTCAACCAAACTTGCATACCTCTATCCCTGAACCCGGACAACTGTACGTCCAACCAATCCATTTCCAGTGCACCGGGGTCATTTGAGTGGTCACCACATCCATCTACCACTATAGACATAGACCATACAGCATCAGCTGAATCCCTGTTTGCACATAAGACGTGGACAGGGAAGCTTACAGGTATTTGAGTCATACCAAAATAAAGTATTGAGTGAGATCACAGCTAAGGTATCTGGTATAACTTCCACAGAGTAATATGCACCTCGCTCGAATACGTGAGAATAATCAGGTGGAATGAATTTACCCCATATGCTACGAATTAATACCCACATATATGTCAGTGGGTCGGTAAGCAAGAACTGTTTCCAAGGAATAGAGTAAACTCACTGTAAGAATTCTTCGGTCAGTTTACTTGGTCCAGCAGCCATAACGTTATGAGGGTAAATATCATTATTACCTATACTTGGTACTATCGGTATATCCGTACCGAACGTATCTAACATTCTGGAAACGACCATTCGGTTTAGATCGTATATCTCGTTGGGCGTACGTGGGAGTGAACGGTCTATGTCGTGTCTGCATGGATCATAGACAAAGGTCAACATATTATCTCAACAGGAACCACCAGCACAACGCCAAGCAAAAGCGAGGGAGGCGTGGTGGTATGTGTGTATCCACCATCGCGATCCAAGAACGTATACACTCAAGCTCCTGATTTCGGCGATTTCGGCAAGGATATAAATTTATAACACCCACCTGGCATTGTCACCCGTCCAAATTATAAAATCAATCTCATCTTTCCATTCTTCCTTCAACCAGTCGAAGGTTATGTTCACCAATGACATGGGAGTATCGCATTTCCTAGAAACAAGTCAAAATGTAATCTCAGTATTTTAGCTAGAAGATGGACAAATTATATATAAATTTATCACAATCATCACTCACGAAACAGCTGTACCCCATTTACCAGCCAGGTCTAAATCATCTTTATCTTTATCTTTCAACATTTCCATACCATCATCATCATCATCCACATCGGTAGCCTTCCCCTTTCCCTTCCCCTTTCCTTTCTTCCCCTTCTTATCTTTATCTCTCTTATGACATCCCGAATCGAACGTAGCTCCAGATTTGTAATGCGGGTCTGGGTGTATATCCGTTATATGCAAGAAACGACCTTTAAGAGCTATATTCGAGATGGTACATCTGAGTTCTCTATCACAGCTTATTTGAGAAGGGAAGACTGACTCACGTCGTCTTTTTGGTTTTATGAATTGTCCAATATCATCTTGAGACTGCTGGACTGACGGTCCTAGCACAACTTGCTCTGAGGAAGAAGCAGCTGAGGAAGAAGCTGTCACAGCCAAGCTGAATAGACCGGCTAGCAGGGTTGATCTCATTATGACGACTAGTCTTCCAGCAGGGCCATTGACCTGCCTGACTTATCTTGGAGTTATACGCTATTTCGAATATTGAACAAAGATGACCCAACTGAGATGCGATGATGCGATACTGTAGAGACGTTACTTCCCGAACGGTTGATGTGTTTGATGGGAATGGAAGAGAGGTAGGGGTCGTACGACCTGTCGTATTCTGTCCCAGGGAGTGGTCCAATGATACTATATGTTATGTATATATATAGCTCTTGGTTAGATTAGGTTTAGTATACCACTCGAATTTTACGAACGTGTACGAGCAATTCATCTATATTCTCACTTTCGTTTTTATGATTCCAATAAGGAACACCGATCAAAGTGCGTCATGGCTTGGTATGCAGTTAGGCATGCAATTGTATTCATGAGTGTGCCTATAACGTCGATGTACTTGTAGTTCATGGTGAACTTGCAATTTGATTCCGAACATTAGGTCTACGTTTTTACCAAGTTCGGCAACTCCCTTACAAAATTTTGAGGTCCCTCTTCCCCTGTCCGGACGTCTTGAAGAGTAATCGAACTCGTTATCAGAGTACGAGTACGTCAACGACTACGACTGTTACTGCTGCAGCATACTTGGCATAAATAAAGGGGAGACCACATCTTATTCAGCTTTTCATCTGTGAGTCAGTACTAACATCACATTACCTTCATATAATCACTATACCGATCCTATAACTTTCGAATATCTGGCTAATAAGCCACATACCATCTTGCCCATCATTTCAGAAGCTTCTCCATTCTCCCTCATCTCAGTCCTCATAGGGCTGTTCACCAAGGATCAAAATGGTGAGCAGATTTCTCACTCATCAATCTTCGATAAAGCCCATAAATTCAGATTCTACTAATCGCAAGTGACCATTCTGTTGACCCACCGTGCTTATGTACAGCTCCGTCGTCAAACTCGAGAACGGCGGGAATACATCTACAAGAAATCACAAGAGTCTCAGGAGAGAGCTATCTACGAGAGGAAGCAGAGGATCAAAGATCTATTGGCACAGGGGAAACAGCTGCCTACAGAACTCAGAAAGGAGGTGAATGGTAAAGCGGGAAAGGATTTGGTATTGGATGAGGCGCAGGCGGGTGAGTGGTTTTAAATCAGCTTCATTCAATGGGATTATCATCATGAGAGGTCATTCGATCAGGATCTACTAGGGGAGCAGGGATGGTATAGCTGTCGTTGTATATAGTATACATATCACAAAGAAAAGTTATGGGAATTGGAAAGAGGGGGGGACGTAAGAGAAAATAGACTAATTTGACTCGTATCTAGACCCCAAATCACACATCGACGATGAATATGCCAAAGTCGGTACATACGATCCTAAAATCGTTATAACCACTTCTCGATCACCTTCATCTAGGTTACTGCAGTTTTCAAAGGTAAGTAGGTATATCATAAACATATCCATTCTGTTTCACCCCTTCGTCATTCATCCTATGACGGTAAATAAGAAATACCAGCTAATCCTTCTTCTCATTTTTGTTGTATAGGAACTCCGTCTAGTCTTCCCCAATTCATACCGACTCAACCGAGGAAACACCGTAATCCGCGATCTCGTATCAGCCTGTAACTCCCAGGGAGTCACAGACCTAGTCGTAATCCACGAACATCGAGGTGTACCCGATGCACTTATCATCTCGCACTTACCTCATGGTCCGACCCTCTCCATGACTTTGCATAACGTCACGCTCCGACATGATGTATCGTCATCTACATCGACGGTATCTGAACAATACCCTCATTTGATATTTGATAATTTCCAAACAAAACTCGGAGAGAGGATAACAGGTATATTGAAAGCTTTGTTTCCGGTGCCAAAGGAGGATGCGAAGAGGGTGATGACGTTTAGGAATCAAAGTGATTTTATATCTTTCAGGTAAGTTTGATTGCAAGCAATCCGAATACAAATAGTCATAATGTAGGAAGGGGGATGAAAAATTAGGGAATTGACGAATTGATTGATCTAATTCCATGTAGACACCACGTATTCGCTAAGACAGGTCATAAGGAAGTCCAATTAGCAGAAGTAGGACCAAGGTTCGAAGCTAAGCGTGAGTCTAGCATTTCACACAGACACATCTACACCATGAAAAAGTTTCGATTGATTCATACTAACTTATCGCATCCACAGCATACGAGATACGTCAAGGAACGGTCGATCAGACTGAAGCAGATGTAGAATGGTTGTTAAGACCTTATTTGAGAACTTCGAAAAAGAGAAATCAAATTTAGTTTTTTCTTTTTTCCCACTTGCTCACTTTTCTTCTTCCTTTATCCCCTTTTCTCCTCAATTCTGTTGTATAGCATATCGTAACATACATTCCACATAAACTCATCTCATCACATCACATCATCAACATTACCATGCATATCCCATCTCACAAGTGCCATCATTACTGCTATTTTGAATGATGGCCCTGGTGTAATAGCCAAGTTAACACATTGATATATTTTTTCTGCATAAGACATATAACATGAGATATAAACCAGCTACAATATCCCTTTCCATCCTTCTCCCGATCTTCCTTATATCACAATGAAACATGACATATTGGTCCGGTACAGGTTTGTTGACCGAACACACACGATATGAGACCCTTGACATCCTTCTTGTTTCGTTTCTTGACTAAAGATGTTGACTATTTCTGTTACTTTCGTTATTAATGGACTGATGGATAATGGATAATTGATATATGGAGGGGTTTGGAATGAATAAGTGGACAATAAATGTTTCTTTATGAGATTTTTTTCGTGTTTGAAATGATGCTAAATGTGATATGCGATAAGGTGAAATGATGTAAATGATGTGGAAAATATGTACAGTACAAATAACAATTGATAAATCACTGTTTGATAAATAAGATAAGATGGTATAGACAATGGACCTGATGATTGGATGACGATGCTGAGTAAATGGTGAAATGATGAAAAATCGTATAGACAATGAAGTTGAAATGCGAATCTAGCGTGAATGACTTGGCTTGGTGATTAGTGATTATACGTGTATATCCAATTTCGATATAATCGTAAAATTGAAGGACCTTTTGGTTCTGATTTTCGTTTTAAGATGGTTGTATATCCTGAGAGATTGACGCTAATGAGGACCAATTGAGGTTGTTTCGTGATCGAGGATCGCATCCGGGATACGTGTCCCGTCATATGTGGCTCACTACCCACTTCCAGCTCGATGTCTAACTCCGGCAGCATGCATCAAGCCCCTGATTATGACCAAAGGTAAGCTACCGCTTCATGATCGCAACGCGAATTTCCAACTCACAATGATCGAAGAAGATCGTTCCCGCTTTGAGAGTTTCTCAGAGTCGTACTGAATGCGCGACAAGTTTGCCGGACTCGAACATGCTCGGCGGGTGTGAGCTGTTAAAGACACATCATTCATCAGTTGAGGAAGAGCGCGACTCGCATCAGGCAGCTCACACAGGACAAGACGAATGCTGAATGCGAGATCCACTCCATTAGCGTATATTCACGACATTGCTTCGCGATGAACTCACTGAGATGAGCTTTCCCAATGGAAGATGTGGCAATAGCAACGATGCCGGGCGTTCTTCTACATTGATACATCGGTTTCAGCTATGTTTTTGTCCCTGAAAATGGCTACCTACCCATCATCGTGAGAACAAATCGCATCGACGTATTTGACGATCGAGCCTCTTCCACCCTCAGTGAGAGCGATCTTAGCAAAGTTGACACCGTGGTGCGTGACAGCAACAGGCGGATAGGAAGTCAAGATTGCTTCGCAGGTACGTCGGTAGAGTTGTGGATAGCCGATGAGCTTCGTGATGGCGAAGCTGCAGGACGTCTCAGGACTCAGCTGGAGTTCCGAGAAGGCAAGAATGCAGAAGCTGACTCACTGTCCAAATTGATTATTAGATATACGAGCGATATCTGCCAAGATCTGCAAGCATATCAGCTATGGACTGGAAGAATAATCTTTCACTCATGCGCTTACCTCCTTGAAGCAAGGCTCCATCAATTCCTGAGATCCAAAAACTTCGAAGACTTGTTGAACAGCAATTGAACCGTGCTGACATCGATGAGTTAGTCCTGAACACAGCGGGAGATTCGCCAACTCACCTCATTGATACAAGCAAGCTCAGACCAGCGACCGGCCATCTCTTCATTGATTCTGAGAAAAAGTGTAAGCTTGATAATAAGCGTACATGATGACAAGACATATATAGCTTACTTGGTGAAGATCTCGAATTGTCTAGCTTGACGACATTTTTCGAGATACTGCGCCAAGCTTCATCAGCAGGAGCTCTCTGACCAAGCATAAAACTGACCTCCCTCCATAGCCTTCTGGCTCCGGTTTTCATAGATTCAAAAATACCAAATTTGATCAAAGCATTCGAAATGGGTTCCTGATGAAGCACATCATACTGATGTCAGCTATAATTGCCAGGTCCATTGCGATTGCGTAGCTCACCTCTAACTCTTTTGTGAGAATAGCCTTGCACAAGACGTGTGTACCAAATTTGTCGCTTGCGATGGGTACGATGTACTCTCTGATTGGAAGGGTGACCTGTAAGCTCTTTTACGAAAAAAAAAAAGAACAACGGAGGAGTGACAGCTTACTCAATCTCCTTGATGAATGCTTGTTTATCGTCCAGCCCACATCGTTCAAGTAATTGTTGACAAAGATAATTTCCGCATGACGTGAAGCAAAGTGGTTTTGCCCATTCAATGATCGATCGAACAAGGATACCCGTTGGATCCAGGCTCCGAGGAAGTCCAAGACGGCTCTGCGACAGAGTGAGACTGAGCCGTTGACTAGATTAAAAGAGCATCATGACTCACTGCCAAAGCATTGACAGCTGCTTTCAAACCGGAACTAGAATACCTGAAGGTCAGCAAGAATAGGCTTCTACCTTTAAGCTGCACTCACCTCTCAGTACTGCTCTTGGGTGTTCTATGAGCTATGATCCAGACGATGGGTCGGACATATTCGATCGGCATATCAGCAAAGTTGAAGGTACCTTGTAGGAGAGGTCCAACGAGATGAGGCGGAGGAGAGTAATTGACCTTTTCAAGCTGTTGACATTAAAATCAGTTTAGACCATTTTAGAAGCAGCCAGCTTCTTAGCTGTAATGAGCGGATCACTCACTTGATCGTCCCCGCCATTCGAGAATTTGGAAGGGTCGAAGCACATCTCGGGATCTTCGAATCGTTGCAAGCCTAATCCAGCGACATGACCGTAACCAGCGGTGGTGAAAGATGGATTGACGCTATCGAATACCATGGATGAGCGGGAACTGACTGGGGGTGAGGTGTACGCTCCAGGATGGCTGTTGCAGCCCTACAGTACCAAAGTGAGTCAGTATGAAACATCAATATGATAGCAGGAGAGTTGGTACAAGGGAGAAAAGGGAGGCGTAACGAGGTAGGATCATTCACCGTAAAAGCGTTCCTTTCTCTCAACTTCTGATTTTCAATGGTCAGTTGTCTAATCTTCTCTTCGGCAATAGCAAGTTTCTGTCGCAGAAGAGGATACGTCAGCTGAATCATGAGTTCGTCCGATGATTCGAGCTTATATAGCAACTGACCTCTTGTAAGCTGATGTTGCGATGGTTCTGATTTCGAGATTGACTATGACCATGAGATTGGCCATGTCCCTGATTGTGGGGTTGTCTCGGTGGAACAGGTGGACCCCAAGCACCATTATTGACTCCAGGCATGAAAGGCGATGCGAGCGCGTGTGGTGAGACCTGATTGGAATGAGGAGGGAGATCGCCCAGCTATTCACAC
Source organism: Kwoniella botswanensis (assembly GCF_036426115.1). Classification (NCBI taxonomy): domain Eukaryota; kingdom Fungi; phylum Basidiomycota; class Tremellomycetes; order Tremellales; family Cryptococcaceae; genus Kwoniella; species Kwoniella botswanensis. The sequence goes on along the minus strand of NC_088599.1, from coordinate 12,482,904 downwards.
GGTTTCTTGAGCTACTGCGCTCGGGATAAAAGGTGTATGAGCTGGAAGGACAATCAATGCTCACCACTCTTCGTTGTTCCCCATGACCAACGTTCACACTGGGGTTGAAACCATTACCCATCGCGCCGATGTTGGAAGCTGACAAGCTCCTATATCTATCTGACCAGAGAGCATGCTCGTCCGCCAAAGCGGGAGTGGCTACCACCGGGCTGATGCTTCCTGAAGGAGGGGTATCTCTGGGAGTAGTAACGCGAGACATGCTAGATGGACCTGCGATGGAGATTGAAGATGTCTGTGAAGTAGGTGGAGTCCAGGGAGAGGTAGCGAATGGCTGGAAGGTCATGATGACGAGATCAAACTGAAATAGAAGAGAAAGGATGAGATGCTTTTATTTGGAGATGAAAGAACAGTAAAGTATATGCTAAGAAGTGAAGAAGATCATTGGGGTGAGATAGAGTTGAAAAAGCAGTACGGTGACTGATGTGAGAAGATGTACGAAGTAGACAGACGAAGGGTCAAGGTAAAGGCTGAGAAATGGTAGTGAGATGTGACGGTGAAGTGTGACAGTTGTATGATGATGGAAAATGGAAGTACAAGCTGTCTTGTGTGAATGAAGAGGATGGAAAGAAAGATGGGAGTATGAGAAGATGAGAGAGAAGGAAGAGAATGTGAAATGAGACGTGTGGTAATATATATAAATATATATAGTCTCCGTATCCAAGCTTATATCTTATGTATGTGCAGTGAGCATTCAGAGTAGTCGCAAATCGATCCAAAACGCATGTACTCGAGTAACGACCACCCAAATTTAAGATTAGTGGACAGACACAAAGTCACTCGCGGTGGAGTCCCACAGTCACGTGACTACTCCTCTTCCACATGGTATATTTGATTCCGCTGAGAGAGGTGAGGTATCAGGCTCACTTTCAGATTGATTCGCTGGTTTGCTGATTTGCTGCTATTGGTACGAGTACCACTGCATGTTGATGAAAGATACCTCTCTGCTCTTAAGGGTAGACATATGATAACATCGGACTAGATTACACTCGTATCATACTATACTACATCTCATCCTTTCATCACACCGGATTACGAAGCCGAAGGAACCCTATTCAGTTACCAGATCAACTGAGAAAATCTAGACAAAATGGCTACTACACCAACAATGGACGAGTACAGACGTATGTTATTTTTACTCATGAATTTGATTCACACCTAAGTCTCTGACTTCTTACTGACCTCTCTCTATATATATGTTATCATTCATCCCTCCTGTTATCAATCCACTCGATACCGATTGCTTGATCTCGATATAACCATTGTCGTTTGTTCTCCGCAAATACAACAGAAATACTCAAATCCCGAGACGAGCACATCCGAGAATCATGGATCAAAGCTATGGAAGCAAGACTAGTCAGAGAAGAGTTACAAAAGTGTTATAGGGGTGAAGGTGTAAATCATCTGCAGAACTGTAAGGATTTGGCTGAGAAATATGCAGGTATGATCAGGGAGAATAAGGTGAGTTACTTTCAGTTACACACGGTCATTTCTATCTTTATAAAGATTACAATCCAGGAGGGAGTGAGAGATACTCGTGCTAACTCTCAATTTCGATGCTATAGGTGAAAGGATACAAACAAATCGATGAGAATATGCCATAAGTTTTCATCATTTATAATAGATGATATGTATCTTGTGCTACTACCTGGACTGTAAACTGATTCACAGGGTTGATTTGACTTGACTACATCTGTTCTCAACAATTTACAAGATATACGCAATATACAACAAACCCCCTCAACCACCGACCAATCAATCATTTCCTCTACAGATATCTCTCTCATATCGATTGTCATCTATCTCAAATCCCCTCTACTCTTCCTTACGTTCAGTCCTGTAGCATTTAACTCAATGAGGTACTCTCAATACCCCACTAACGTAACTAACACTACTATCCTTGCCATCAAAACATTTACTACTTTGTTCGTACCTCACAAAGGTGAATACAGGTATCGCGGAATCGGGTTTGGTCAGGTATATATGTTGGATCAGGTGAAGTAAGACTGTAATTGGGTTTCTACCGCAAATTGTGTTCTATAATATCTCAACATCAGCTGAATCTTCTTCAATGATATGAGGTAAAGCTGCACAACCACAACGCCAAACTGCTATCTATCCCATCCCAACATTTACTCGTACTATGGTATTTAAAGAACCATGCAATCCTATCGTGTATGACCAACTCACTTTGGTCCTATCCAAATACGCTTCCCACTTCTCCGCCGCCCCTTCCTCGGCAGGATGTCTAAGTAGATCCATGCCTTCATGATCCATATATTGTATAGATTTCCAAATCGGGACATTCGGGTTATTATGAGAGGAAGTGAATCTCTTGATCAAGTCGGGAGGTTCGAAGGATGCAGGGAGGGTTTCGTGCGGGACTGGTGGGACTGGATTGGGAGGTGGAGGAGCATGAGGGTAGTATGGTGTACAAGAGAATCTCGAGCCCCTATGTCGAGTGGGAAAATATATCAGCCCATTACTCGATATTGCAGCATTGGTAAAACGATGAAACAAGAGTTAATGATTCCATGGATGGGTAGTGGGACTCACCAATGACAGAAATCAGATGAAATGATAAAGAACGTATCTTCATCTTTCCAGTATTTAGCTAGGACTTTACTCAACTCATCTAAAGTTTCGGATTTCGGATGACCAACTAAGATGGGAACCAAGCTAAGATCCTTCCTACTGAACGAAAGCAAAGATATCACATCATATTGCATCCGTAAGCCTTTCTTCAAGTGAGATGACGATGATGATGAGGATGTTGATGAGGATGGACATAAATTCAAGACTTACTCTTTAAAGACATGTCGAATGTATGGTAAATGCATTTCCAAACTATGTTCATCTTCATCTACAGATGATTTCATCGTTGAGAATATCCCAGTTGACTTCAATTCTTCGATTGCTAGATGATTTTCAAATTACATGACATCAGCTTTTGTAATCATCTTAACACCCACACGTCTCTGTCTGCCGAGACCAGATCAGGTCGAACCCAATGTGGTACGTTGTACGAGTCAAGGCAGATATGGTACTACTCACTCTTGAGATCCAAATTGATATCCCCAACCGGAGTTTCATAGACCTTGAAATTCGATAAAGCTACTCCAGGGATATAGGCATGATGAGATGGACCAAGGAGGAACACTCGTTTACTAAGTGGATTCCAATTATATCAGCGATAACCCTTGTTTTTAAGAAGCAAGTATATGTCATAGATCTATGACCTCTCCATGGTCTCCCCTCGTATCACCTGCTTTGCTGTTGCGCTCTTGCTCCTTGTCAAGTCAGCAAAAAGACCCACTCACATCTTATCAACAGGAATACTAGCATATGCCCAAGCGGCAGTCGGTCCACTATAACTATACCCGGCATGAGGAGCTATAATCGCTTTTGAATCTTGTACAGGTGGATCATACTCCAGTTCCGGGATAGGATGGACTTTAGATAAGTTGCTGGAAAGTTGTTGACGAAGTTGTAATTCTATGATCAAAGAAAACACATGGCGGGGGTATCAGCATCTGACCATCTACTGGTTTGGTCTGTATATTCTTCGCCCTATGATTGATAGTGTGGTAGTCTTATATTTTCTCCTGCTTCCTATGCCTTGATACGTTGCAGGAACCACCGACCCGAGGACAGATATAAATGTACTTTTACTCACCTGAAGCGCTGTACCAACTCCCAGCGTGGGTCGCTTCTCTTGCGCTATTAAGGAGGAGAAGTTTGAAAGTTCAACGATGTATACTACACTCATACTGGTAGGACAGCTCACCTGGCTGGCATATTGTCTGTTGTTCCGGGGCTGTATATCGATGCACTGATCATGAAGTGAAAAGGTAGGTTGTGATATCTTATCTACGTACGGTTGCGTTCCTCATCCCTGCTCGTTTCTCATCACAGTCAAATGTGGGGTCTCCAGTGGATGACGCACTTGGCAATCCCTCGTATGAGTAGATACCAGAGTGTTACCACACAGACGTTTCCATATCATATCATAACGTCATGCATGGGATACTCGTATTGAACATCGGTATAAACAATGAGGTGAATATAGATATATATATACATATTTTTGAATCAGTCGTGAATGAATGTCCATGAGCTTCTGCCATTCTTATCATTATGTCTGACCAGATGCCCATTTGACCAAGTCCGTCACCGCAAAAGCGAGATCTATGATCACATATTACATACATTAGTCTCCAAAGAAGAATATTATGTGATATATAGGAAGGGTCAAGCTCACTATCAGCTTCAGCGGTGGTTTTAGCCTCGGCATAAACCCTAACGCAATCCTCCGTCCCAGAAGGTCTGACGAATGATCTTCCCATATCATACTTCTTCATAGCCTCTTCGATCTTTTCTTGTAATCCTTGAGGAGACTGTAATTTCCTTTCCGCATCGGTCGCGACGAAAATGGATCTATCAGGAACTTCAACTTTAACCAATCTATTTGGTAAATCTTCATATCCAGCATCCCATTCAGGTGCACCCCAACCTCTATGGGCCAAAACAGCTTCGACCAATAACATATCAGATAGAGCATCTCCAACAGCTTGATTGATCAACTCGCTGAATGCTAGAAGATTTTTAATCGCATTGGCAGAATCGGGTGATGGGGGTGAAGCACTCTTGAGAGCTTTAATAGCGTGATCTGCGAAAAGGACTGTACCATGTCCATTGGCTTCGAAATATACCCCGATGTCATATCGCTGAGCAGCGTGATGTAAGTGCTTAACACCAGTCGGTACGCAAGTAACAGGGATATTTCGCTACGTTTTCCTAGAAAGTTAGCTTGTTGGAATCATTGCCTGTCTCGCTGCAGCTGAACTTACACTTGTAAGGTATTTGGTTGAACTTCCATTAGCATAAGCAGTTTGAACGACTCCAACTTGTAAATTATGTTCTTCATCCAATTTCGCTTTCACCACTAAATCACCTAAGAACATTGCCACCATGACTGCGATCTTGTCGCCATCCAATAGTCTGAAGGTACCCTTTGTCTCGTGGAGGTAATAAAATACGATCCTATCTGCATCTCCATCGAACGAGCAGGCTCGAGTACCAGGTTTAGAGAGGACATTGGAAGATTGGACGGAAGGTGGTAACGCCTGTTTGGTCTTGACGAAATCTGCTCCGCATAAATGATTCAACGCTCCCTTTTCCGATGTTGAGGTGTTGAGTGGATGAACGGGTAATATGTCACCTAATGTGGATATGAACTCTTGTAAGGCTATGGCTCCTACACCATTCGCACAATCCACGTATAATGGTGAGAGGGGACCTCGGTTACCCTAACATGACCAAGTAAATTAGCTTACTATTATACAACATGATAAACGTCTGTCAAAGCATAGGTAATGGCGCTTACAATCAACGTCTTAAAAGCACTAGCCATCTTCTGATTATATCCCTCCTTGGTTGGCTTCCCATATTCTCCAGTTTTATCATTCATAGCCTTCGTCACATAATGAAGTATCGGTGTAGTCGTTATACCAAGGTTCACGGTCTTCACGGACTCTCCAAATACCTCGAAACCTTTCTCCAACGCTTTGATCAATTCAGGTCCAGAAGGTCTAGTATCGTATGCGTAAACTATATTCGCAGGTTGATGTAAGTCTACTCGTAAGTGGGTAGCTAAGGTGGTGAATGTGGATATGAGGGATTCGGTGGTTGGACAGTTGGATAATGCAGTTGCGTGTGATTCCCAAGTTGGGTCCAACATTTCTCCGGAGGGGTCGACGAGTTTCACACCGTTATCCTATTCATAGACCAGATATAGTCAGCTACTCTTCGTACAGTGGGAGATTTAGACTGGATAGCTCACAGGTTCCGGATTATGAGAGGCAGTGACCATCACTCCTATCGCGGCTCCCTCCAGTCGTTTCGAACGGAGGACAGCTAAGAGTCCTACCCGGAATAATACCGAGGGAAGCTTGGTAGCACTAAGAGAGGAAATGTCTCAGCTCCACGTTACCAGAGGGGGAGGACAATGGGAATGAGCTGAACTTACAGTGTTCGGAATCCTGCTGTCCCATATGTATAGTTGACATGCTCAGGTTTGGGGTACTCGTTCGCTCCTTCTGCAATTGAGTTGAGCAAAAGGGCGTGCTCATGAGCTGCTTTTGTAGGTGATTTGCTAGGTGATGAGGACATTTTGGTATATGACTGTATGTCGTCTTTTGGAAGATGATTGGTGAAAGATTATTGTTGTTGATGTTGAAAAGGAAGAAGAGAAGAAGAAGCGAGGAGAGTTGATTGAAAACAATAGCCAGTATAAGTATTCCAGTCAAGCGAAATGTCCACAGGTAAGCATGAAGGACGTCATGCCGTACAGCGGTTACGTTGATTCCGACGACAGTCACGGACTTCGCCACTCGATACATCTGATCCCGCTTCCCATCCCTGAACAGAAAGCCACATATCTTCAGCTCCAGCTAGGATCCTTGTTTGAATTACCCATATAGCACTGAAATGTGTTTGAGCGAGTTTGCCGTTCTCCTGTCTTTCTGGGTTCATCTAGGACAAGCAACATTGCTCAACGAGACAAGTCAACCTTCTTCTGATCATAACATCACTTCGCAGGCTTATCTGTTACAAAGCTGCAAGGAAGATCAAACGGTTTCTCTACTGCTCAAAACAGATACTTTCCAAAAGAACCTCGAAAAGTCCTGCAACATGCCTCGTTCCCCCTCACCATCTCCCTCCCCTTCTCCTTCCCGCTCTCGTTCGCCTGCTCGTTCATACACCAGATCCGTCTCTCCACCTGGAAAGAGGAGTATAACACCAGACGATGTACCAATATCAAAAAGGAAAAGGTGAGCTGTCATGTAGCTTTTGATGGCTAGTCAACAAGCTGACAATCTCTGTAGATCCCCTTCACCTAACCCCCGAGACCGTTCCGCTTCCCCACCCACCCGTCGTCGTCGGAATTCTGTTTCTCCTCCACCCCCTGGTGTAAGGGGTCCTAATGATATTGATGTACCTAAAGTGATGGATATAGACCCAAATAGGAGGAGGGCAAGAGAAGCAGCAATGTTAGAACAATCAATTCAATCCGAATTGACCAAATCTAACGGGAATGGTGTAGTAGCTGTGAATGGTGGAAGTGGAAGGGCAGACGAGGTTGCCAAAGCAGAATTCGCCAAATTGATAGGATCCAGATCGGGTGGTGCTTATATCCCACCGGCGAAACTAAGAGCAATGCAAGCTGAAGCTGCGAAAGATAAGACCTCGACTGAGTTTCAGAGATTATCTTGGGATGCGTTGAAGAAGAGTATAAATGGTATGATCAACAAGGTAAGTAGATCGAGGCATCTTTCTCACATCTCCATCAATCTCGTCGCTCTCATGTCCGTCGTACAATCCGTACTAACTGTGACGACAGGTGAACGTCTCAAACATCAAGCATGTCGTACCGGAATTGTTCGGCGAAAATCTAATTAGAGGAAAAGGTCTATTCGCAAGATCAATCATGCGTGCTCAAGCTTCTTCATTACCATTCACGCCTGTCTTCGCAGCCCTAGTAGCTATCGTTAATACGAAATTACCTCAAGTTGGTGAATTGGTTTTGATCAGGTTGATAAGTCAGTTCAGGAGGGCTTATAAGAGGAACGACAAGGTAAGTCTCACATCTCTTCCTGATTCTTCATCGCTGCCAACCTTTTCACCTTGCATGCACCCTGCCATTGTATTTGAAGTAATATTGAGTTATTGCTGACTCCCATATAGACCGTCTGTCACGCCACATCAACATTCATCGCTCATCTTTGTAATCAATACGTCGCCCACGAGATCGTCGCCTTGCAAATCCTGCTACTATGTCTCGATAGACCCACGGATGACTCGATCGAGGTAGCAGTAGGATTCATGCGGGAAGTCGGATTGTTCTTATCTGAAAACTCACCAAAGGCAAACAACACAGTATTCGAAAGGTTCAGAGCGGTCTTACATGAAGGTGCTATCAGCAAACGATGCCAATATATGATCGAAGTTCTATTCCAGGTTAGAAAAGATAAATATAAAGATAATCCATCTATACCTGAGGGATTGGATCTGGTGGAAGAGGAAGAACAGATTACGCATAGAGTGACGCTGGATGACGAGCTACAAGTTCAAGAGTCGCTTAGTGAGTCACCCTTCTCAATGTGTGATTTAGACTATCTTGAAATGGATGCTGATTCACGCTGTGTCGCAGATCTGTTCAAAGTCGACCCTAACTACCTCGAAAACGAAAAACGATACGAAGAAATCAAGAAAGAGATTCTTGGTGATTCAGATGACGAATCTGGTTCCGAATCTGGTTCATACGATTCTGAATCGGATGATGATGAAGATGAAGATGTGGCACCTGAGAAAGCTGGTATTGCGGATATGACTGAGACGAATTTGATCAATTTGAGAAGAACTATTTACCTGACGATTATGAACTCGGTGAGTACTGACTATCGCTCACTCTTGTGTATCTCCGTTGGTATCATGTGCTGACCCTTGGCTTTAGCTCAACTTCGAGGAAGCAGTACACAAATTAATGAAGATCAATATCCCCGAAGGCAGGGAGGTAAGCTAATTTCTCTTTCCACAGGGCACATATAGCTGACGTTGTTCTGGTAGATGGTCTTATGCGAGATGATAGTCGAATGTTGTTCTCAAGAACGATCCTATTCAAACTTCTATGGACTTATCGGAGAAAGATTCTGTAAACTCAATAGAGTTTGGACTGATAATTTCCAAGAATCTTTTGCTAAATATTACGATACGATTCATCGATATGAGACCAACAAATTACGAAATATCGGACGATTTTTCGGTCATCTCCTGGCGTCCGATGCTATCTCATGGGGAGTATTGAGTGTGGTTCACATGAATGAAGAAGAGACTACATCAAGTTCGAGAATTTTCATCAAGATTTTGATGCAAGAGATGGTCGAGGAGATGGGATTGAATAAATTAGTTGAAAGGTTCAAGATACCCGATCTCAAACAGGCTTTCAATGGAATGTTCCCTATGGATAATCCTAAAAACACTCGATTCTCCATCAATTACTTCACTTCAATCGGTTTAGGAAAAGTAACGGAAGAAATGAGGACTTATCTCGCCAATGCACCGAAATTGTTGGCTGCTCAACAGGCTGCTATGTTGGCTGATGCTTCTTCATCTTCGGACTCCGATTCGAGTTCCGACTCGGACTCGGATACGACCTCGTCATCTGACTCAGACAGTGATAGTGATTCCGATAGTGATGATTCGAGACCAAGGAGAAGGAGAAGATATAGTTCAGATTCGAGATCTAGATCACCACCAGCTAGACGAAGGAGATATTCATCGGATTCTAGGTCTAGATCACCACCACCAAGAAGAAGAGATAGTCCATCTAGATCACCGGTGAGAAGAAGAAGGTATTCAGATGAGAGTGCTTCTCGTTCGCCACCACCTAGGAGAAGACATACACCTTCGCCTTCCAGGAGTCGATCACCACCTAGACGAAGAAGGGATAATGTCAGTCCCAGTCCGCCACCTAGAAGACGGAATGATTCGCCTCGAAGAAGGGATTCACCGCCACCTAGGAGAAGGAGAGATAGTTCGACTCCACCTAGAAGGAGGTAAATGAGTAAGAAGAGGAGCAGGATCGAAGTATCATGTTGAGGAGAGGACTGTAAAGACCATCATCAGACGAGAACGTTTTGGATTACTGCGTTCGATTGTGTTGATATCATGATCTGTATGTACTTAACAGAACGATCAAAATTAGGGGAATGATCGTGGATGACAGTGTCATATTTTGAGAGAAGCTTAAATAAAAACGAATTATAGCAATTCATCTATCTTACAGATATTATGTATGATTATATATGATAGGATAAGAATGCATACAATCAATATAAATGCTACTCTTTTGGTATCCAGCTGGCTGTTCCACTGTTAGATCGAATTCCTGAATGCAAGGCCATATAATAACACAAAGTCCCAAAAACAAATCACTATATACCATACTGCTAGATACTTCTCCATACTCGCTTACAATTTCGCTCTTATTGTACTATTTTCATATGGTCCAAGAGATTGATGGATCCTCCTCTTCTCCCATTCTTTCTGTATTAACAATTTCAGATCTTTCTTCAATATCTTCCCATTGACATTCTTAGCTGTTATCGCGGTTCAAACCAAAAGGAATCAGCGTCTGGACCAAGCGTGGAATCTGCCGCAGAAAAAAGGTTGAACTGATTGGATTTGGATCGAAGAGACTCACGTAGTGGACCATCATAAATCATGATCATCTCCGGGATAGCATATCTAGCCAACACCCCTCTAGCCTTGATATCGCTCGATATCCGTCGCTCGTCGATTTTCCTCGTCTTGCCTGAAGTAGCTGATGGACGTAAGGTGACGATGGCACCGACGACTTCACCTAGCCTATCATGAGGGAGCGGTACGGCCGCTACTTCCGATATGTATGGGAGAGAGTAAATGGCATTCTCAACTTCTGATGATGTAATCTAAACGTATCAAAAAAACGCAAGTATTGTTAATGTTCTGTTTATTGTAAAAGACATCATCATTCCACTCACATTCTCTCCTCCACGTATTATCACATCTTTCACTGGATGTAGAGGTTCGCCATCAGATATAGGTTCTTTACAAGTGATTAGAGTAGACTCACATCGATCCTTTATATACAAGAAGCCTTCATCATCTATGTAACCAATATCACCGGTATCCAGCCATCCATCTTCATCGATAGCTTTACGTGTTGCAACTTTGCGAAGGAAGGACATTTAAGATCAGCGACGGAAACCTCCTCCACGATGACACATGCATTTAATGACATGCGTTGTCAGTATGTGTATTCTCTGCTTACCTTCATCTCCTAAATAGCATTTCATGACCTGTGGACCATTCACAAATAGTAGACCTATCTGACCATTGGGCAAAGATTTCCTCGTGACAGGATCAACTATCTTCAGATGACATATCGGTACAGGTGGACCTCTATATCGATCGTTGTCAGCTATGTCAGTCGTTACCACCATACACAGGGTGCATCACCAAGTGAATATAACTGTTGACGCTTACGTGCTATCAGGCTAACACAATAACCAGCATCAGCTGCAAATCAGATATGTGATTAACCTAGCTGATCACTCACTCTATCCAGATAATCTGGCCCAGCTACTGAACACACATAAGCATTGGTCTCAGTCAATCCGTATCCTTGCACTCTATAAATGAGACAAACCATATTATCAGCTACATTCATGGCAAGATCCAACTTGGGTAGCTCACAATCCCGCTTTGGGCCATTTCGTTTTCACTTCTTTAGGCATATGTGAACTCGGAGGTGCACCGCCATAGAAAATAGTATCAAACGTCTGATTGATCGGTAATGATGGAGACTGAAGTATGGATGAAACAACTGCTGGAACACTAAAGCAACCATGTCAGCGCTTGTGACAGGAGAATCACATATTTGACGTACCCTCCAATGACCCTAACATTTTCCTTTACGATTAGACGAACTGCTTCATCCGTATTCCACCGCCTCATCATGATTATTCTTGATCCAGCAAAGAAAGCCCTCATCAACCATGATAGGCATCCTGTAACGTGGAATAACGGTATGGCAAGCAGGAGAGTACGCTGGGGATCTGTTGCTTTCGGAAGGGGAGGTATAGATAGTCCTGCTCGTAATGCAGCTCTGGAGGGAGCTATACAAGAGCACCGAAGCTCGTGTAAGCACGTTGATTATCTTGGTGCTGGAGTTGAGCAGCCAAAGATCGCACTTACCGACCATCCCTGACCATAGATTCGACAGAGCCATCCTCTGTGTACTCAGTACCGCTTTTGGAAAACCACTTGTCCTATATAGTGTCATCAGTGATTTTGCTCGCATGTTCGCTCAACCTCTTAAGGTGAGTATGACGTACCCCGAAGAGAAGAATATGACAGCATCACTTTCCGGACTTAGTTCTTCCAATCCATCCCCGCGTAGTATCGAGTGAACGTCCGTAGGAGTGTGGAATATGTCTATCAATGTAGGGAGATAGGAAGATTCGGACCAGCAGAACATCTAAATCGGTCCTATCAGTATTGTGGAAGTTCTATGACGCATGTGTGATTGACATCATGAAGTTGGTCGACCTTCGAGGAGGTGATTGGAACATGTTGATCGACTTACATCAGGTAAATTAGTCTCTCGCACATATTGATAAGGACCCAGTATTTCTGCTCTTTCTTCATCCAATAGGACAAGTGATGGCGTGGTCATACGTACAGACCATATAAGCTGTTCTCGAGGTCTAAGTTATACTGTCAGATATTTTAAAGACTTGTCGGATGAAATACACTTGTACTCACAGCCAGGCATTTAAGAAGATTGTGACACCACCGATCAGATGGGTAGCTACGAAAGATACAATAAACCTATCAAAACTTGATCATCAGTGGATCTGGATACGTTGGAATCAACCCGTGTCGCTGCCCATCCTACTCACCCTGTACAGTTCCTACCGCCAATCATAACCTTACTACCTACTCCTAAACCTCTTTTCCTCATCCAGGCAGCGAGTCTCAAACTCCTTTCCAACACCTGACTGAATGTGACATTTTCTCTGGGATCAGCAGCTTGTGTAGATGATGACGAGGTATCCTCGTGTGATCTATGACGTCGTTTGGGGACAGGCAGAGGTGAGGATAGGAATTGGCGATCAGAGTATGTATGTAAGGTGTGAAGAAGGAATTGACGGAATGTCGGAGGTAACTGCATACGGACAACAGACTCAGCCGATACTGAAGCGGATTGCAATGCAGACGGATTCGATCAGTCACTGACATGTTTCCATACCCTCACTTTCTTCCCGTTCAGCACTTTCTCTTCCATCTCCAATATCGACCCTGGGGAAGTCATAATTCGGTCGCCTGGCAAAGCAGCTCGAAAGATAGGTCATCTCGTTCCGGTATCATCGGAAGATCGATTGGGAACTTACATTCTGCTATACTAGGCTTTCCCACCATGATTGATCCTTGAAGAAACTGTTCAAGTGGTCGTACCGAAGCAGAAATAGAAACAAAGACATCGAAGAGGGCTTTTCGGAGATTGTTGCTGGTCGCAATGTTGATCCGAAATATCGGGTCAAAGGCACGAGTCGATTTGGGGGATAGATATCCACGTGTTCAGCACGTTGTTAACATAAAGTTGAATGCTGCTCATTTGAAACGAGGCAAATGGTCTGTGCGCTTTTCATCAAATCACCCATGCAGATCGATCAGAAGAGCAGCACAGGGAGGGAGAAGAGCAGAGGATCGCGGTGTTGTTTGATGTTTGATGTTTGATGTTTGATGGTGCTGCTCAGATCATTCGTCGAGTGATTCCGAATGGGGTTAGTGTTATCACCGTCATTCTATTTGACAAGACGTTGGCAGATAAACAAGTCACTCTCACTCAACAGAAAAAAAAAGGTTTATAAACATCTTCCTCGACCTCTGCTTTCTGATTCCTCTTTCTATCTCTTCTATCATTTCTCTCCATCTCTATTCACGTGCAAATACAAAAGTTCAAAGGTCGCTCATTACAAACATACTTCCACTTGGTACTCACATTTGAACCTATGGGTAGTATCCTTATCCAATCCACTTCTTGATATTACCCTCAAAGCTTAAGGTATGTTTCTAATGCTACCAATCTACCGCAATGTCTTCCAAGCTAAACAAGCTACATGTCTGTTTCCAAGGGCAGCGTCATGTGGAGAAAGGACTTGCCGGTGGTCCGCTCCGCCCCTCTCACCGGACCCCCTCAACCGCTGTACCAATTTCAGTCAGATGAATCTTCCTTCTCGGTACCGTTCTTTCCGAGACCGCCATCTGCCACTAAGATCAGAGAGATCTCTCCTAACATCACCAAGAAGCCTGACTCGTCAGGTCAGATCGAAATCCAACCCCTTCATCAAAGTCTTCCGACAAAACCTCTTCAACAATCTCCTGTCAAGAGACGACTTCCTCCACTCACGCCAAATTTCTTTCATGGTCCGAAACATCGGAATTGCTCCTTCTCGTCTAATCCTCAGCTATTAACGCCTGTATCAGCAACAATCGATCTTCCGACATTCCCTACTCCATATTCATTTCCCGAAACAACAGATTGCCCCTCCAGTTCAAGATATGTTAAGTCAGAAACACGGCTACCAAGACATTCCAGCTTCAACCAAGGCAGATCAGGCAGATCTGAATGCGCCAGTATATCGGTGACCCCATGTGTTCCGCCAACTCCTCCAAGATCGGAGTCGCCCACTAGTCCATCGCCTATTCCACCTGGCAGCCTTTACACGATGACCACTTTCGATGGTAAGAATCTCGGCCTAGTCTCCACACAGAAGATCGAAAAAGGAACTCTGATACTTAAGGAAGCACCCTTCGCCACGATTCCGGTGGCACATAAAGACGAGGACCTTACCCACCAGCATATCTTTCCGGTATATACCACCTTAACCAAAGCGCAACGCAATCTGTTTCGATCATTACATAAGAGAACCGATGAAAACGCTCATCCGGACGAAATTGTCAACATCGTCGAGACGAATTCAATACCCCTCCAAACAGATTGTGTCTCCGAAGCGAGATTCTTAGGTCTATTCGAAACGATATCAAGACTCAATCATTCTTGTTGTCCTAATGCTGGTTGGACCTGGTACGAAGACGAACAAATGCTCCGTAAGTGGCTCAAAACAAGCAAATCCATCCTTCCAAAGGTTATGAACCGAAAGCTGATGTGAGATTTGCTGATCATCCTCCAGACCTATATGCATATACAACCATACCCTCGGGCACAGAAATAACAGTATCCTATATCGACGACATCACATGCCCCACATCCGAAAGACGACACCAGCTCCTATGGGGACACGGATTCGCATGTCAATGTTCATCATGCACTCGATCCCCTTTCCAGATAGCCAAGTCGGATAAAAATCTGGAAATGTATCATTCAATAAGGAACAAATGGACCAACTTACCTCTAAAACACTTCGCTAAGAGATTACCATTGGCATTAGCAGATCTAGATCTAGCATTAGACATACTCAAGCAAGAAAAGAAGTATGATGAATTTGGTGAAGTATACGATCAGCTATTTTGGGTGTATGTGGCACACGGAAAAGAAATGGAATCGAAAGATATGGCAAGAAGAGCCTTCAAGCATTATTCCACCATTTGGGGTAGGGACAAAGCGTTGATGCAGACGAAATATGGCGAGTTCTCAGAAGATCCGACGCTGAACGATGTATGGGGAGTGTTGGGGGTAGAGGTGGAGCAAGCGAAAGTGAAAAAGAGAAAAGTTTTATAGTTCCACGCTTCAATAGTATCATGCTTCCATAGTCATCTTGGTTGTATGTTCATATGGTCGGTGAAAATGGAGATGTTGTCATGTATATCTAATGGACAGAACAAATATTTCCAACTATTCTCCGGAAGCACTTGTCTCGCTCTACGCCCTAATTTGTACTCACTGTGTTTTGACAGTGGACGTTGGGAAGACGATACTGTGACACCCAACTCAAACACTCATCAGCTTCTATTAGTTTGTTTCCATACCCTTTAGTTTCCTGCATTTGTCCAGCCTTTTTGATTGTATCTAAACTTTTTTGCTCCATCTACGTCCACGCTACCTCGACGTTCAACTCATGATGCCATACCGCAGTATTCCAGGTGGACAACGAAGATACTCATACCTACTTCCATATTCACGACCCCGTGCGAACCATCAGGCCCAAACAACCTCAACCTCAACTTCAACAGTGGTAAGAAAATGGTCAGATCCTGTTCTACTTCCGTATCATATCAAACGATCTTCAACTCAAGGTAACGGGTTGTATTCTAACGCTCCTCTTAAAAGGATCTCTGATTTTGAAAGAATCACCTTTCCTAGTATTGACATTAGATAAGAACGGTGACAATCCTCCTAAACCAGTGTATCATCAAGCTTTCAATGCTCTGTCACCCAAAGCCCAAGAAGCCTTCTGGACATTGTACAAAAGAAAGGATGACTATGGAGAAAAGAGCCCAACAATGAATGTGATTAATACCAATTCTATACCCCTTTCGAGCCGAAATGACGGTAAAGCAAGATCAGTAGGATTATTTAGGACGTGATCGAGGGTGAACCATAGTTGTGTACCTAATGCTGGATGGTATTGGTATGAAGAGGATCAACAAATGAGTGAGCTTTGTATATGGGATATCCTTATACTTCCTTTCGACAAGTGCAGGAGATGAGCTGACGTGAGATGGTGTGTATGAATATGATATAGGATTATACGCATACGACGATATTCCACCGAATGCGCAGATAACCGTATCTTACCTTTCACATATCGACTTGATCCATACATCCAATAACAGACGTAAGATCCTCTTGGATGGATTTGGGTTTCGATGTCAATGTGATTCATGTCAATCAGCTCCATCTCGAACGCTTTATTCCGATTTACGATTGAAAGAATATCGAAAGATCAGAAATGAGTTCATCAGTAAGGATATACAAGTCTACGCTCGAGATAAGGATAAAGTGTTGAAAGCTCTCAATAGAGGACTAGAAATACTGAAGACCGAGAAGAAGTTTGATCAGTTGGGTGAAGTATACGAGAAGATTCATGAAGTTCATGCTATTCATGGGGAATATGAATTATCGAAGATTGCTGCGAGTAATGCGATGGATCATTATAGGATAATTTTAGGTAACAGGAAAGCGAATAGAAGCTGGTTAGCTGACCAGATGATGGATCCGACGAAATATCCATTATGGGGTAAATTGAAAAAGCGCAACAAGAAATCGAGAACGGTTAAAAAGGTGGTAAAGAGGAAATCAAACTCGACAACAGATGGGTGTACGTGCAAGTGTTGGTGTTTGAGTTGCGAAGTTCAAGAGGATGATGGAGATGACGAGATTTACGATATGGAAGAACCAGTGAGCATCAAGAGGTCGAAGGTGAGTCAATCGCCTATACAGTGTCAATGAGTATCCTAAACTGCATTCGCTCTTGATTTGGCACTCATCATTATGTCCTACTGCGACTATAGTCTCGGGAATGGGACGAACAGTCATGGGACGGGAGAGATTAGCTGAGACTGACTATCCTTCAGTCAGGTCTTCATGTTTTGAGTGGAAATAGAGTTTTGCTTCAACAAAGGATTGGTCAACAAGGATTAGCATATTTTGCAGTCAATTCCATAATCTATACATAACGATAATATTTTTACATGCTACGATCAGGACAGCCGATATAGTCAGTAAGTAGCACCCCATGATGATGACCATGGCCATGAAGCGATCACTTACCTATTCATCCTCATGACGAAGTTGTTCTCGCTGCTGATGCTTGCGCCTGAGCTTCCAATTTATCTTTATTCGCTTCCCTCCATTTCCTTATTTCCGTCTCTGACGCTATTATCCCCTGCATAGCTAATTCTGATCTTGCTTGACGACGTATATCGTTCTCAGCTTCTCGAAGATGTGTTTCATATTTCAGTAGGTGATTATCTGGAAAGTGGACCGGAATTCAGTCACCGATCGATCTTCGTTATGATCATACGTCGGCGAGATAGCCTAGTAACGAGAATATGCTGACAACAATATACTTACCTGCTCCTACGACCAGACCAAATATCGTTGCTATATCACACACGATTGTGAGCTGATATGCGGATGATTGAGCAGTACTGAGGAAGGAGCTCACCTGAACTGACAAGAAAAGCCTTCAGACCTAACGTCTGACGCCTATCATGAAATGACTCGTCAGCTAATGATATCGCCCGATAAAGATATATGATAACATGGCTGACTCACGCAAAAGGCGGATAAGAATAGTGACCTAAAGCACAAGCTATCGTCCCGTATACTGTCCATCTTGCTGCTCCCTGTCGAAATTAGCATTCAGCTCAAGGACATATGGGGTTCCCCGATGGTCGAGCTAACTCACCTGCATGCCACCGGCTAGCTGTATCTCGTACTGTTTCCGGAGAAACTGTAAGCTGATGACGCAAACAAGTATTGATCATGTAGCTTACCGCTCGTTGCTGATGCTCTTCTCTCCTCTGCTTCTCCTGTAACGTTGCTGAATGGGGCATGATCGTCTTGAGCTGAAGTGGATGTCCCTTCTCTGCCTTGGGCTCTCATCCATATGCTGTCGTTTCTCCACGGAAATTTAGCCTGGTCCGGAGGAGCGCATGTATGATTCTGAGTCATCTACCGAGTATCTGTCTCGAAGTTACTGGTAGTGTACGTAATGTTATCTCTCGTAGTTTCACTTCGGTCGAAGAGTCTTTCTGCTCGCGATCGAAGCTGAGGCTGACTCTGAATCTTCCGGGTGGAGGTCGGAACCAATCTTCACCCCGCATCTACCCCACATGTCCCCTTCCACGTCATCACTTGCTATTCTTGTTAGACATCGACAAGACAGGAAGGAGGGATGCTGGAGGAATATGGTGAAAAGTTACTTCTATAAACATCATTTCCTTCGTCTTGTTGACCAGATCGGACACTGAAAGACAGCGTGAAAACAGGATCTCAGGAGAACAATCATGAAGTTCTCAAAGATCTTCCTAGCAGCAACTACCGTCTTAGGTGGTCTCGTAGCTGCTCAAGCCAACGAGGGTACTGAAACATTCAGATACGAGGTATGTCAACTATAAGCTAGAAGCTGAAACAAGAACGAGATTTGCTGAGCTTACTTTACTTGGTAGTCCGATATAACACGTCTTCGATCATTGGTCATTCACTCGTTATACTTGCATAAAGACGTCTTCCTCCGAGAATTACTCTCAAACGCGAACGATGCCTTGGAGAAACTACGATTGGTCTCTTTAACTGATCGATCAGTCTTATCAGCCGGAGAAGGAAACGTGACTATAGAAGTAATCCCAAACCCCAACGAGAGTCTGTTAGAACCGAAGACGGGAAAGATCATAATTAGAGATACGGGTATAGGTATGAGTAAGGATGAATTGACGCGAAATTTGGGTACGATAGCTAGGAGTGGGACGAATGAGTTTTTGAAGAAGGCTGAGGAAGGTCAAGGAGTCGATGGGAACTTGATTGGGCAATTTGGTAAGTACATTTATTTGATGTATTGACGGTGCGTTCAGCGGCTGATCAAGTGCTTCGAGTATAGGTCTTGGTTTCTACAGTTGGTAAGCTGAGATATCTTTTCGACAGCGTACCAAATTAACAATATATACAGTTTCCTCGTCTCACCAACAGTCAAGGTATCTTCCCTTCCACCGGCTACTTCCTCCAACCCCGATCCTATCCAACACACTTTCGTATCGTCCTCTACTGGCGACTCATTCGAGGTGTATCCCGATCCAAGGGGAAATACTCTTGGTAGGGGAACGGAAATAGTCTTGGAAATAGGTGAAGAAGAAGCAGAGTTCTTATCTGTAGATCAATTGAAGAGCTTGATGTACGTTCAGTCAATCGCTGACAGGGGTATTGTCGCGTCCAGCTGATGCTTATATGCTGATGTAGCGAGAAACACTCGACTTTCTCGACTACTTTCCCTATCTATATCAAGGAACGAAAAATAACTAAAGTACCTACTCCACCGCCTCAATCCCCTGTTGAAGATGGTGATCCGGATGAATTTGCCGACGACCTTGAGACTGATGAGACTACCCCGAAGGAGGATAGTATCAAAGAGGTTGAAGAGGAGAGTTGGATAAGGGTTAATGATAAAGCTCCGATATGGATGAGGTGAGTGATTCATCAGCTAAAGATCCTCGAGGTTGCCTATTCATATTAGCTGATAAGGTGAGATACCACAGAGATCCCAAAGAAGTTAGTGACGAGGAGTACAAAGCGTTTTATCAAGCTGTTTCAAAGGATGATCAGGGTGAACCATTAGGCTGGTCACATTTCAAGGTAAGCTATGGTTCCCCTCTCTTTGGAACAAATGTCTGTTGAACGACACAGGTAGCTGATCATGTATTTTTAGGGTGATACCGGTTCTGGAGTTTCGTTCAGGGCAATTATGTATATTCCTTCTTCCTTGCCTAAAGATTTTTGGTCGAAGATGACTAGTGGAATCAATAATGTTCGATTGATGGTAAAAAGGGTGTTCATCACTGACGATTTGGGAGAAGAATTCATGCCTAGATGGTTGAGTTACTTGAAAGTTACAGTGGATGGTGAGTTGCAGAAGCGTCCTTGTGGTGATTGACTAAATGCTGATCAATCTCTTGTATTCTGTATGATAGCCGATGATCTTCCGTAAGTAGTATAGGATCCGTCTAGGATAACTGAAGCTTACATATCCTTGTCCCACTCAGCCTAAACGTATCTAGAGAGACTCTACAGAACAATCGATTCCTCTCTCAACTCCAACGGATTCTCGTCAGAAAGGCTATCGATCTATTTACCAAAGTCTCAAATGATCAGCCTGAGAAGTACAAGGAAATTGCCAAGTTATATGGCAACGCGTTGCGAATCGGATTGATGGAAAGTCCAAAGGATAAATTGAAGATTGCCAAGTTGTTGAGATTTGAGAGTACGAGAAGCAATTATACTACTCTCGAAGAGGTGAGTGACGCATTCGCCATATCACAGCTTTGATGTGACATTGATATGGGAGTTGTCGCTAGTACGTTGAGAACCGAAAGGAAGGTCAAAAGCAGATGTACTATATCGCAGGAGTAGGAGAGACCGCCAAAGATTTAGCTAAATCGCCATTCGTGGAGAAATTGCATGCTAGAGGATATGAGGTCCTGTTATTGAATTTACCGTCGGATGAACCTATGATGGCGGCTTTGGACCAATTCATGTGAGTCCATCATATGATCAGCTTAAATGACAAATAGCTAATTGTTATATCCACGCAGGGGAATGACCACCCAAGATGTATCCAAGAAAGGATTGAAATTCGGAGACGAAGACGAAGATGAAGCTGAGAAGAAGGAGTTGGAAGCTCAGAAGATCGCTTTCAAACCTTTGATCGAGTGGCTGAAGAAGGACCTAGCTGGGCAGATCAATGATGGTAAGTCAATTCGAGTTAATTGATCATTTGGATTGAGAATGTATGGGGGCATTAATCTTTGGGTGATAGTCACCGTTACGAACCGACTTGTCACCTCACCCTGTACGATCATTGTTGATTCGTGGGGATGGTCGGCGAATATGCAGAGAATCATGTCCGCTCAGACTGATTCTCAGGATGATCCAATGTTCAACATGATGAAGAATCTTCCGAAAGTCTTGGAAATTAACCCGAAATCACCACTTATCGAGGGTCTATTGGAGAGAGTACTTGACTTGCCTCAGCCTGATGATGATGAAGAGGACGGAGATGCAAAGAGGACTAGTGAGGAAGAGGAGGAGTTAAGAGAGACCGTCAGAGTCTTGTTTGACACTAGTTTGGTAAGGAGTGGATTTAGCGTGGCAGATCCTACAACGTAAGTCATCTTACTCTCTCTGAATTGGCCTGTTGCGCCTCATTTCTCTCTATATTCCGTTCCGTTCGGTCCCTTTCCTCTCTTTCTTCTTGATTGAGAGCACCCGTCATTTGGCACACTTAGAGCTCGGAACATGATTCACGCTGACTAAATCGTTTCTACTTGCTTAGCTACTTCGAACGAGTCGAAGCCCTTCTACGAAGATCACTGGGCGTATCACTATCAGCCAAACCCAAGATCCACATCAGACCTGCTCCACCAACCGCTGCAGGGCCCATACCAGAGGATGAAGAAGGGGAAGAGCAGAAGATTGAATTTGATCCAAATGATATGCAAGACATGTTGGGAGATCCAAGTCAATGGGCTGATTGGCAGGATATCAAAAAGCAGATGGGGGTTGAACATGATGAGTTATAGTAACGTAGTGAAACGGTCAATGGAAGGGAAGGGTTTGATTGTCATTGCAGGGTGAAATCGTCTTGCGAAATGAAAGTGGGAAAGGTGAAAAGGTGCAGGAATAGAAGTAGATAACCACATTGCTGATGATTATGCATAAATAAGCCATTTTGACAGACTTCTTAAATCTGCTCGACGCATAGGGTCCTTAAAGCAGTCGCAGTATTTGTTTTCTCATCTTTGATTAATGATGCTACTTGTTTGAAGTTTTCGTTATTTGCATCGCCTAGATGATAAAGCAAAAAACAAGGTATCAGCGAAGGATGCGAAACCTTGTAGTCACAATCGAGGAAAGGAAAAGCAGCTTCTTCCACAGCGCTATCAGAAATGACCCAATCAGTTCCAACTATGTAGACTCACCTAGTAGTTCGAAAATCATACTCTCGCTAGTAGTCACTTTCGCCCCAGCCAGTTCCATCCTCCTCAAAGCTATCGCGATCTCAGGTTTGTTGCAGGATGACACCGCATCTGCGAGTACAAATACCTCTGGCTGAGTGGGTAGTTTCAGCAGGTCGAGGGTAGTCTGAAGAACGCATACGTGAGACTGAGTTGGATGCCTATTGTCAATACCCTGGATCCGTCTAGCATGGAGAAGGTGGATTATATGATATTATTCACCTCTATACCAGTCACAATGTACGTGTCGAATTGACCTTTATCGATATCATATCTTGTATCATCAGTGATCATTGAAAACTACGACCGTAATCAAATACCTTAGCTTAGACTCAGTCCGAGATATATGAGGATGATGTATAGCTTACCTTTGTCTTAGGATATGTACCTAGATGTCTCGCAGGGTGAAGCAGATTTGTAATTTCGTGTATCGTTGATCCCAGAGCTACGCCGATGACGAAGAAATGTCATATCAGTTTCTACTTAAGTGAATAAGCCAACTGACTGGACTGACCTTTCGGGTTTTGTTCAGTCACCAAAGTGTTGAGCTTGATCACGACTCATCAGCCTAGGTGAGACACCACCGCCAATAGAGTGGTATCCACAGAGCTTACTTTCAATATCTACCGATCAAATCAAATCAGCTCATTACCCTTATTTATAACAACAAAGTAGTATGGGTGCGACAGTACACACCTTGGCAACTTCCATCATCTTACATATTGTGTTCTTCATGTGATCGAACCCATATATCGCTGATCCTATCAAGATTGTATTGACGCCCGTCAGCAACAGACATTGGGAGTAAGGGAAGGGGATACCGACTGAACCGTTCTTGGACATCACAGATCAGGAGTAATGGTTTCCTGGCCGCCATGGTATACAGCCTTGTTATGGCGGTTCGTTATGCTGTCCGAATAGACCTAACACTAGCTACTTATAGCTGGATAAGATTGGGTGAGAAAGAAGGTCTCGAGAGATAAAGAGAGACGACCCAATCTCGGATGAAGACGACAGTTTAAGCGGACCGGTTGGGGTCCAATTCTAGCCGAGACCGAAACCTGATAGGAGTACAACACCCAATATGTGCTCTCCTCGAAATCATCACCTCTGTATCATATTCATCCTTACAGGTACACTCCAGCACAAAACCAAAATACTATACTGTCTGATCTCCAAGGAAAAGAGGTCAAGAAAAGCAGAATCAGCTCTCGACATACTATGCGTCTCCAATGACCTTCTTCTCTCGTCGCCATCGCCTCCTTTCATACGCCTCTTCGTCATATCAATCCTTTATAGCGGATCGTCATATACTGTGACCGCGATGCTTTGAAGAAGGACTGTCTGAGCTCCTTTCATATTGTTCTCCTGTACTTCCTTCCATGAATGATAGGCTCGATATGTTGAAATAGACTTGCTGACTCGAGATAGTGTATAAGAACTGCTACGACTGATTGATCAACTGATTGATTCATCATCCCTTCGCATCCAACATAAAATAGTACTGGACTAAGGAAAATCACTCTCATTCTTCTCTACGAGATTTGCGATACTGATCCTTGAAACCTTCAGGGAATCTAGTTTACAACTTTTGGGAAATATCACCCCGAAATGGGTATCACCTCTGCAACATGGTCAAAAGTGGTGGACCTCACGTGTATCTCCATAGTCCTTCTTACTCTGTTGGTATCGCTGTTCACTCTTATTTCCTCATGTTGTAAGAAAAACAAACAGGGTAGAATCAAACTACCTGATAGACCGTCAGAACAAGAAATCGCAACCAAAAAAGATGAGTTGAATGCGAGATTACGTGAACAAGTTCCCAGAGATCTGGCTGAGGATGGAGAGCCTGTTGAAGTAGCGGAGTTTTGGAACAAAGTGAGTAAACACTCCTTCTCGTCTCCATGCTGGGATTTACCTAATCATGTCTTTTACAGGTGCTCTTCCCAAAATGTCTTCTCTTACTTGCAATACTCGCCATTATCGGCCTACAAATATATACTGCTATCAAACGTCAACCGATCTTATCTGATCATCTTGCATTCACAACCTTCACCATCGAAGGCATCACATCAGTCTATCTCCTTTGTTTAGCTTCTGTCTATTTGCTTACCAAGAGCATATCTATTCATAAATCACTTACCACTCACATCTTCACCATATCGAGTTTTATGGTTACTCACCTTTACTTCCAGACTATAGGAAGATACCTATTCTACTACCAATCTGCATACTCACTCGTTCATTGGACACGATATGCTCTCTTGGGAGGATACGTGATACATGTAATGATCGGTGGGAATATACTCACAAGCCCTAATCTGTATATCGACTTGGCTCCAATGTACTCTAAAGCAGTCACCAACCTGTTAAAGGAAGATCCAATAATTGGAAGTCATCAACATCAATCTGGAAATATAATCGAACAAGAAACAACGACGATTTTCAGCCAGTTATTGTTCGGTTTCGTATTTCCAATGATCATGAAGACCTCGAGTAAAGATCAAGTTGATATTACCGATTTGCCTGCCACCGCGAAAGATCTGCGAACTCAAAATATATATCATCAGACTATGACTTCGAACGAAGATGGAAGTAAGCTGAAATGGGAAAATCACAAGACTTGGTCTTTATTGTATACTGTTTGGTGGCCTCAGAAAGTAACTGTTGTTAAAGGTGAGTTGGTCAGAAATTATCCCAAGATCATGCTTTAGCGACATCGTGGCTGGATCTGAATTGATGTTGGCGTTTGTATAGCATTTGGCTACTCGATCGCCGCTTGTCCATTATGGTATATCCCCCACGTATGTTTACAACAGATCTTATCTGTTCTGGATGATCCCACTTCATCCAGGAACGCGGCGATCGCTTTTGCCTCGTTGATGGTGATCACGACTTTCGGGGGCAAAGTCATTGCCATGAGGCAATATAACCTGTAAGTGAATTGTGAGATCCCTCACGATTGGAGCAGGACTGATAAGACGACTGTGCCAATAGGCAAACGGCTTATGGTGGACCGAGAATCAATTCCCACACATCTTTCCTCCTGTTCCAGTGAGTGACGAAAAAGAATACGTGTCAGAGCCAAGAACATTTGCCGAAAACTTGCTAATGATGTTTTTCATTTTACAGGAAAGTACTCACCAGAAATCTATTCGCAGCAAGTGAAAAGGAAGATGGCGAGAAAGTGGTACACACTAAAGCTGATATCCTCAATCTCATCTCATCTGATGCTTCGAGTGTACAAAGAATAGGTTGGACAGGTAGTGAGCTGTTCCGAGCTCTGTTGGAGCTAGCACTTGGTTGCGGGTATATTTGGATGTTACTTGGTAAGTCGCGATTCGTACTCGCCCCTCAACATGTATTTTGACTCGATGGTTATTGTGACAGGTACATCGGGAATGTGGGGATTCGCCACATTAATATTCACCTGTCCACCTGCATATTTCCTTACCAAATGGGAATACCAAGTGTTCGAGAAGCGTCTGGCGATAAGGGACGAAAGAGTGTCCTTGATGCAGGAGGCCATCCAAGCGATATCAATGATCAAGATGATGGCTACTGAGAAATTCTGGTTCAAGAGGATTAACAGTGTCAGGAAAAGGGAGTTTAAGAAATTGATTTCGGCTCAATTGATAGGTTATGGTTCTAGTTTGTTATAGTGAGTCGTTGACATTCTCCCTTTGCCTCACGTCTTGGTGGACGAAGAGTACATCTAGTTGACGGCGAAACATTTTATAGTACCGCTGCTCCAGTCATCTTGGTGATTGTCTCTTTCGCGCATTATACCCTTGTGGCTAAGAAAGAACTTACGGCGACTATTGCATTTGTGAGTTGGCCTCTCTATCTGTCTGACCACTATTGACAGATAGAGTCAACTAACGATCTTTCTTCTTATAAGACTTCCATCGCGGTATTCGATGGTAAGTGACAACATATCACCTGAGTATAGATATCAACATCAGTTGGTTCTGACATTTTCTCTCACAGAGCTCCGAGTTGCCCTGTTCAACCTCCCGGCCACAATCGCTGAACTTCTCCAAGACATTCTCGGAGCAAAGCGAATCGCCACATTCCTCACCAACACCGATGTCCAATACCTTTCCGAATCAGCAGCTCAGGATCTATTTAATGAAGATGGACCGTTATATGTGAAAGGTACAGTCGCATGGGATATACCAAAGCCTTATGACCCATCTACTGCTACCACAGCCGGGAATAATGATTCCGCAACTACGACTCCAACTGAAAATACTGTTGGCTTCAGACTTCGAAATTTGGATGTGGAATTCCCTCGAGGTAGATTTTCGCTGGTAGCTGGGAAGTTCGGTTCGGGAAAATCACTACTTCTCCTTGCCCTTTTAGGCGAATCTAAATTGATAGAAGGGAAGATATCATATACCGTTTCTCCTGTTATGGATCTTAAGGAGTTGGATGGCAAGAATTGGAGCTTGGTGAAAGGCGCGGTGGCCTATGTGCCGCAGGTGAGTTGCTCATCAGTACTCTGAAAGTGCTACTCGGAAAGTATTGACAACTCTTACCATGGTAGACACCTTGGCTGTTGAGTCAAAGTATCAGGTTCGTTATGCCACTATCGGTAGAGTTAGTTCCCCATTGACAGGTTTTTCTATTTCCTCCATAGGGACAATATTCTTTTTGGCCTCCCGCTCGACATAGAGCGATACAAAGCCGTATGTTTTGCCACTGGGCTGATGCCTGATTTGGAGCTCTTGGAAGATGCTGATTTGACCGAGATTGGCGAACGGTGAGCTTCCTTCTCGGTTTGATGCGGGAACCACCACATATACTAACTCTATTAAATCGCTCCTGCAATATGCAGAGGGAAGATTCTATCTGGTGGACAAAAAACCAGAGGTGAGCGTCGCTTCATATTCGTCAGGACCAAAATTGATTGCTCACTGCACCAAATTGGTCATATATAGTCAGTCTTGCCCGAGCTGTCTACTCCCGAGCATCAACACTTCTTTTAGACGACGTGATCTCCGCTGTCGACGCACAAACATCCAAACACATCGTTCAACACTGTTTCAAATCCCCTTTACTAGCAGGTCGGACGGTGATCATCGCCTCGCATGCTATCGAAGCTTTGGCACCTCTGGCGGATCATTCGATCTACCTCGAAGATGGACAGTGTATGTTCGATGGAACGGGTAGGGAATTACTGGATAGCGAATACATGTCGCATCTCAAGACTGAAACTAGGATGCCTAGTAGGATGCCATCGAGAATGCCAAGTATGGTTAACCTATCCGATCAAACTCCAACTGAAAGTGCTTTGATATCGAAAGAAGTAACGGAGAGAGTTGAAAAAAATGAAGTATCTGAAAAATCAATTGAACAAGCTTCAAA
Organism: Kwoniella botswanensis; assembly: GCF_036426115.1. NCBI lineage: Eukaryota > Fungi > Basidiomycota > Tremellomycetes > Tremellales > Cryptococcaceae > Kwoniella > Kwoniella botswanensis. The sequence continues at coordinate 12,455,178 of NC_088599.1, read as the reverse complement.
ATTCGAAATTAAAATTGCCATTCCCAAAACACCTAGACAATTGATATTGGAAGAACAAAGAGTGACGGGTACAGTCGACTTGAAACATTGGTATAACCTCTTAGCACTGAATGGTGGAGGGTTTTACTGGACACTCGTGATTTTGTTGATGTTGGCTAGTACCTTGACTCCTGTATCTGAAAGAACTGTTCTATCGTGAGTGGTTTCACCATTGCCCCGAAATATTGCTAAGATACTGATAAATATGCTTAATTAGTTTTTGGACTGGTACGGAAGACGGTGGCAAGGCGTCCAAGGAGCATAGCGTTATCTTCTGGGTCTCTCTCTATGCCATCGTAAGTTTGCAGCCCAATTCCATCTGCTACTTTAGTCAGACTACTTATTGCGATTTGCATCGTTGTAGCTTTCGATGGCCCGAGTCATCTTTGGCATCTTGTTTCAATGCTTCAGGTTCTTCGGTGGGATGAGAGCTATGAAGCTTGTAAGTGCACTCACAACCTTGCATATTGGCGGATTCAGGCATTTTAGGAACAGAACTGACCAGGATTCAACGTAGATTCATGGTCAGATGCTCGAATCGATGTTACGTTCCAAGATGATCTTCTTCACCAAGACTCGAGCAGGATCAATCGTTCAGAGATTCGGTAAAGACCTTGTGAGTTGAAGCATCAGTGATTCAATACTAGCATGAACTCATATAATGCCATTCCAGAACGATATACTTGATTGTTCCGAGTTGTTGGGCGAATTTGCCGAAGGAGCTATGAACGGTAAGGACCATTTTCGTAGCTACTACACGAGATAGTTATATAAGCTGATCTTGAGTGTATTGTAGTGATCATCAGTTTGTTGTCTGTATCGATTTATGGTGGATGGGCCTTCGCGTTTGTCGCTGTGGCTTTGATCGTAGCTTCTTGGGGACCTGTGAGTGTATTGGCCAGAATAATTGGGTGGTCTACGTTCTGACTGACATTCTGATTATATAACGCATCTAGGCGAGATGGTACAGAGCTTCGTCCAGACAAGTCAGGAGACTTCAAGCCATCATCCCTGGTCCTATCAATGCCATATACGGCGAGACCGTCGCTGGTACTTCCGTTATCAGGGCTTTCGGTGCTCAGTCAGTCTTCATTGACGGTGAGTGGTTTCCCGTCGTCCGAAGGAGCTGTGTGGAGCTGATGGCTGCTCGCTTGTAAAGATCTAATGAGATGGACCAACATGAAGATCACCGCAATGGTTTGGACAGTAGCCATCGCTCGATGGCTTTACAGTATGTCGATGCGTACTTTTGAGACAACTAATGATGCGATGTCTGTACTGACTACATTGTTTTGCGTACTCGCCTCTTATAGTCAGTCTACAGGTATTCGATTCGATCCTTCGAATCACCGCGCTGGCCCTTCTCCTAACCAGATCAAGCACGACAGGCGCCTCGGCAGGATTCGTTCTGACGTTCGTAGGAACCGTGTCAAGCAATTTGAACTGGATCTTGATCCAGATGCGTAATTTCGAATGGAAAGGTGTATCTCTCGAGAGAGCCTCGGAATATCGTACGCTGGAAAGGGAAGATGGACCTTCGCTCGAACCGGATGATGCTAGTCTCCCACAATGGGATAAAGACGAGTATGCCGAAGATAACGAGACGAATGATCGTGAAGGAAGGTTGGATCTTGGCCAATGGCCCGAACATGGTGCCTTGAATGTCAAGGATTTGTGTGTGAGATATGGTCCGGATATGCCTGAGATCTTACATGATGTCTCGTTTGAAGTGGCTGGAGGTCAAAGGGTTGGTATAGTCGGTGCGACAGGTGGTGGGAAATCAACTTTGGCAAAAGCCTTCTTCTCGTTTGTGGACGTTACTAAAGGGAAGATCGAGATCGATGGAAAGGGTGAGTATGTTTCCACGCTCAGGTTTGAACTTTTTATGAGTTGTAATGATTTGCTCATATGATCTCTCGGCTTTTGTAGATATATCAAAAATCCCATTAGGTCAAGTCCGTTCGAAGCTCGGTATCATCGCCCAAGATCCAATCTTGCTCTCCGGATCATTACGTTTGAACCTCGATATCGAAGGGAAATACTCGGATGAGCAATTATACGATGCGTTACACCAAGTGCAATTATTGAAGAAGAACGATTCGCCTTGTTCAGCGCCTGCTTCTATTGATGAACGAGCGAGTGGGTCTGAAACTGCTGTCGATAATATTAATACCAATCAACAGGATAATATATTCAAGAATCTGGATTATGATATCAAAGGTGGTGGTGAAAAGTGAGCATTCAGCCCACAACACACATGTCGAATAACATGGTGGCTGATCCGGTACCCTGAGTAGCCTCTCAGCAGGTCAAAAACAACTTGTTGTCCTAGCTCGAGCATTGTTAAAGAAACATCGAGTACTGATTTTAGACGAAGCGACTGCGTCTATCGATTCAGCTACAGATGCAGAGATCAGTAGGGTCGTGCATGAAGAATTCACAGACGCGACTGTATTGATCATTGCACATCGATTAAGGGTGAGTATTGTAAAACGCTGGAGATCGGAAATATGAAGTGTCGTTGGTGTCACCTACGAGAATTGACTGACATTATCGAATGATGTATTCGTAGACAATCATGCCATGTTCCAAGATTCTCGTGATGGACAAAGGCCAACTGATCCAACAAGGCTCACCTAACGAATTAATCCATGAAGAAGGTAAATTCAAGGAATTGTGCACAGCAGCTGGTCAAGAAGAGTATGAACATCTAGTTCAATTGGCTGTAAATCATTTGACCGGTGGGAATACTTCGCAAGATGGTAAACTGGTTGATATTTAGTTGGACTATACCCTCCTTCACTTTGTGATCGGAAAGTACACTCAGTACGGAACAACGAAGAAGAAGGGATATGATGTCGTATTTCGAGTAATTGATCTGATTCTCCCTAATTATCTATCCGCCATCCTGCACAGCTGTTCAATTTGTACTTGTCGTTCATCAGTACTGGATCCATGCATATGCACTTTGTACATATATCCACCTTAGACAAAATTTCATTATTGATGAAAGTATAAGCGTGATATAAATGGCATGATGTCAAGAGCGGAACGAGCCCATCCCATCGTATATTCCTCTTACCCCACACATGGAATCGGCCATGCATGGAATCAAGAGGGAGATGAATGGGTCAGAAATGCTCTTCATTTGATATTCCGCGGGTATCGTGAGGTCCACTCCGTCCTGGGAGATTGTCCCTTATGCAACCTCAGGAAAGAGGAAGCATAATTCAGGATGGGACGAAGGGATTGTTTGATGAAAGTCAAATGAATGACTCTGGAAGCCCCGGTTGATTAAGTGGTCAAGGAGAAAAAAGTCGATGAGAATTACTAAGTAGAGGCTTCAACCAACAATCGAGACACTATAGCCAAGACCCGTTAAAGTACTGTGATGTCGTCAGTAGAGGTCCTACCGGATATACAATCAGTGATTGGAAGATGTCAGTACGACCGCATGATACAACATCTTGCATTTATTTCGTTATTTTATCGTATCGCCAAACTACCACCTACTGCCCGGACCTTGCTGGAGCCATCCCACAAGATCAGGACTCAGAAGACCAGTAGCAGCCGTTAACACCTGAAGTCTATGTCAGCTGATTTTATTTCCACCGCGTTATCAGATAGCTCACCTTCGAAGCCATCTCTTTACCTCCGCCATCCCATGTCTTACCTAAGATAGGTCTTATCACCTCGCCTACAAGTCTAATCACCAACTCCCTAGTTTCCTGAGGTGCTTCTCTTCTCCATAAAGCCATGTTCTTGATCAACTTTATACGTCGGGTGACGTACCTTTCCATAGCTGGGCGAGAAGCGGGATCAAATGCGGGGGGAGGCATCGAGCTCGGTGCGAGGATAAATGAAACCGTTGAGGAAAGGGACAAGAGGTGTTCGTGATATACACCTAGTACTGCTTTCAACAGGGTCTACAAGTTGTGTCAGCTGGGGTTCTCAGCAGTTGCGTACCGTTTGATCTACTCACAGTGTACTTCCTACTATCCTTGCCCATCATCTCCCTCACCACGTCAACTAGATCCACCGCTCTTCTCGTCTGTCCCACCGAGTACGGATCATATGCTCCAGCCTCAAAGGCTTTGGTAAGTAGCGGGACAACGGCAGAAGACACCATAGAAGCGACAAGATCTCCATCTGGTCCAAGCGGAGGCTCATCGTCGAGGTCCATATCGTCGTCTTCTGGTTGCTCAGTACGAGGCAGAGGTGGGTGAGAGTAATGATGTAGGGAATGGAACCATGACAATGAATCGAGCGTCTTTGAGCTCTAAAATATCAATTTCATTAGCTGTGGTGGCTGGGGTCACCCTGGACAAACTGTTAAACTCACTCTTAAAGGCTCCCATCCGACCATTTCACCCCTCGCCCAGAACTCCCAAGCCTGAACCAATGCCAGTCCACCAAAAGCATTCACGTACTCTTCTTCATATCTCTTTCTCCAACCACCAAACCTGACCGCCAGACCTTTCTCCGGATCACGGAAATCTTCCGCTTTTACATCATCCAGCAGGGCGTGAACTCTCCTTTCCAAGTGTACTTGAGCAGATCGATAATCTTCTTGATCCCCTTCAGCAAGGCTTGAATCCGTCGAATACCCTTCTTCCTCATTGATAGATTTGCTAGATCTAGCTCGACGTTTTCCTCTCCTAGCAATTCGCTCGTCTCTACGTATCTTACGTCGTATCGAACTTGGTCCAGCTTCCGATTCTGCCGAACGACCGAATTCATCCTTCACATCTTCTTCCACATTCGGAGCAGGGACACCCAAAAACAAAGATAGATCATCGCTGTCATCTGCAGAGCGACGGGAGTTGACCAACTGAGCACGTTCCTTGAGATGAGCTATAGAGTCGGTTTCGATATTCTCCAATTTCGGGAACTGAAATTCGAATTTCCGTCAGTTAAAAAGATGAAAAATTTGGGCAGCATGACGTACCTTTTCCTCTAGGAAGTCACCCAGCATCTCCACCCAATTTCTGAATTCTTCAACCCATTCTCTCTTTCCTTCCACTTTCTCCACTTCGAGCTTGAGTTCCCGCTCCTCCTGCTCTAAAGAGGCCAAGTCCCGAGCAACCGTCTCCAAATTACGGACATTGGTCGACTTGGTAACTTGAAGATCTGCCAGAGATTTCGCTAGCCGAGCTTGAGCGGATGATATGGTCGGTATGGGTCGAGCAGTTGGTACTGTAGAGTATGACGTTAGTGTCCGTCGCAAGGAATAGAAGAGGGTTAGAAGCGGTCACTCAGACTCACTTGCTGCAGGTTTATATCCTTGCTTTGTTACCTTCTCCGGCTTCTCATCTTCCCATCTACCGGCTCTTTGAGCTTGTGCTCGTTCCCATTCCAGTGTTTCTTCATCATCTTCATCTTCGGCCTCCCTACAACATCCATCATGTTAACAATGGCTTTCTATGACTATGTGATCGAATTATAACTCACCTTTCAGCGATCATTTCACCTATCTCTCCCTTCAACCTCCTAGCCGCAGCCTTATTAGCCTCTCTACCAAGGTACAGTTTATCTTTCGCCTCAGTATATTCAGCCATATCTACGACCAAAACACTGATTAGCTTAAATCACCTATGAAGATATAATCAGCTCACCTTCATCCCCATCGCCTTCTTCATCATCTTCCCTCATCAATCTACTCTCAGGATGTGGACCAGAATCACCATCGTATATCGCGAGTTTCCCACTACCTAAAGAAATGTAATCTTCACCCATCCCACCATGTTTTGAACTTTCCAGTGCTGCCTGTCGTTTCGCTTTCGCAGCCGCTATAGCAGCTGTATCCGGTATCCCAGCCGTAGTAGCCTCTATTATCGATGTCGAATATTTATCTCTAGCAATCTTGCTTAGTCCATTCGAATCAACATCTTCGTCTTCATCATCTTGAATCTCTGTCGTACGTAATGCTCGAGTTGGCGTAGAGGCTTTCAACTCCGACAAATATTCTCTCGAATACAACCCATTCCCATTCCCATTTCCACTTCCAGATCCTGTTGCTGTAGAAATACTAGAAGATGGAATGGGTGGATTGGGCAATTTGATAGATTGTGATAAAAGACTTTTCTTAGGTTTGAAAGGTTCACTTCCTCCTGCTTCTTCTTCACCACCACCGAAACTTAATCTACTTCCAGAAGCCTTGGATTTACCACCTACACGCTGTTTATCCTTCTTCTGAGCCTTCTTACGCTCCATTATGCTTCCACTGGACTCGTCTGGATCCACCTCCATATTGATATCTCCCATGGAATCGTCGGCGGTCACACTGTTCTTGGCTAATGGTGAGCCTGTTTTGGACGGCTCCGGTAAGTCCGAGTCCCTCGTCCGGAGGGAGGGACGGGACTTTGCCCTCTTGATGAACATGCTGGGCTTTTGAGTGTGAGAACGATATGTGTTAAAGTAACTATATCATCTGAGCTACTCGACTAATTTAGAGGTTTGTTGGGTGGCCAACTCAAACCTAAGTGTACCTATTTAGGCGTGGCCTCGGCCCCCACGAGTTTTGCATGCCTAACTTTTGGATAGGTTCACCAAGACTTGATTCCAGCAAAGTGGATTTCCGGAATCTCGGCTAATCGCGTCCGATCCCATCATTCGTGACGTACCATCACTGTAACTTGAAGAGTGATTCAAATTTCACCATCGAAAGTATAACCATAAACATGATGCATGTATGATCTTTCCTTTTATACCTCCTCCTTCTCTTCACTCTTCACGCACATTATCATATAAGCAATCAACGGAAAAATGACACATACACGGATCATAGACAGGCATAGGACGTTGATGATGATTTGCGATTGTCAAGAGAGGTTCCGTGAGTCCGATTGCTCACCCGTGACCAAACCTTACAGAACAAGTCGAGTGAGCTGACTCCACCCCAAAATTCTCAGGTGAGGGCACTCATGGGTTCAACCTGATGGCGCAGAGCATAGTCAAGCTGATTAAAGCTTCTAGGGTGAGTTTTAGCGCACATCGTCCACAATTCTGTTTGGTCATGAGCTAACATTATACTACGAACATAGTTCCTCAAGGTCAGTTTGCTTCGATTGGGCTTGTGCATTCGGCGTACGTGCTGACTCACTGATTTAAATAGATGGCGACATTGCTGACAGAGCAGAATGGAAGTGGTGAGTTGCCGTTCTCGTTCGAGATCTGTAAGCAACTAACATCGCTCTATCTGACAGGACCTACAGCAGAGGAAATTCGATCAGAGTTGACGGGACCTCAACACCTGGGCACTTTCGGTAAAGATTGTGTGAGTATCGGATGTGCACATCCTCAACTTTTCCGTCTTCAACTTCGATCATATTAACGAATGATCCGCTGACCATGCGCGACTAGTTTTCGATGATCACGGATGAGGTCAGACCTCTGTTGAAGAACTACGATAATATCGTACTAGTTGGTATCGAAGTGAGTTCATATTCCAGCTTCAATGCAACATGGTGAGATTACGTTGTGCAAAATCCATACTGACGTATGTATCCCTAGGCCCACGTTTGTATCCTGCAGACCGCTCTCGACTTGCTGGAAATTCCTCGTTTCCATAAACGAGTGTTCATCCTCGCCGATGCTATATCAGCTTGTCACGAGTTGGAAATACCTTTGGCGTTAGATAGGATGAGAGATACCGGTGCTGTAGTGACGACGAGCGAAGCTATGCTATTCCAACTTATGGGTGAGTGATTCATGCCAAGGACCGCTTTGTTGCTCCTCGAGGGATCATATCGAGGGCTATGCAGACGGGTCAAAATGGCCATCATCTCCACACCAGTGTCATCTTAACATGTGACTATCTCTTTCTCTCCTAAGGATATGCTTATTGATGTCCCATACTTCCCCACTCAGGCGACGGAACAGATTCAAACGATAAACCGATTTCCGACCTGATCAAAGCTGAAAGGACAAATACCGCCAAGGCTTTGGAGACCTTGTTACCTCATCCATCAGGTACAGCGACTATTTCGAAATGAGGAAACAATAAAAGGAAGCAGTAGGCAATCATCAGCTCATCATCACAAACCTGACATCAAGTGTATCGTTGCCATATCATCGCATTCAATAATCTGTATTTGAACTTCTACGCAAAAGCACAACAAGAAGATATTTATAGGGAAGTAGAAATGTAGAAAATATGAATCATAAGTGGATTGTGAATTATCATCGTCCTTCAGCAAAAAGATCATATACTCCCAAACATGCATCACCTGATTTTGAAATTGATTATACAGTACTATCTTTTCGAAACTTTTAGTGAATCTCTCTAAAATGCATAGACAAAAATCATGCTGACATGAATCTTGCATCAATCATCCTATCTACAGATCGAACATTACATCACATCCTTTACAGTACATGAAGGATGTTTCGCTACAGTCTATCTTTATTCTTTCAGAGCATCACTTACAAAATCTACAAACCTATCGAAGATCTCTGTGATTTCGGGAATGGGAACGATATTTGGGAATTTCCCGACATCCAACAATCCATGTCCCGCATCTTTAGGGTAAATCGCTTGAATTTCAAGAACATTGTCACCTAAACTTTCTAAATCCTTCTGTAATTGCTTTGATACATCTACAGGTACCAAATTATCTTTTTCTCCGTGAATAATCATCGTCTTTGGGTATAGTCGATCTTTTTCAAGGGGTAATAACAACCATTTCTTATCTTGTGGAATTGCTTCAAACCTTTCTTCGTAAGGTAACAACTCCAATCTTCTTGATAGGCCAGGTTCATCCAATAAGTGATCCACATATTCACCAGTTTTATACCAATGATTTAAGAACCCTAATCGACCTTGATCATCACCTCCAAATTGAATTGGTGATTCACTCTTCACTCCTTCTTTACCTTGTTGGACATCCGCCAAAATTCTTTCGACTTTATTTAGATCATATGGAGTTCCAACCAGGTTTGGCATAGAGGGTTTAGCCTTGATCCAATGATCTAATAACCAATCACCACCCATTCCATATAAGTCAACGTAGACTTTTGGTCTGACCGTTTCGGGGATTTTGGAAGGAGGTAAGACGATAGATGCTCTGGCTAGATAATCACCACCTGATACGCCCACTACGCCTAATCTCTCGTGGTTCAATTTGAATCCTCTGGTCTGAAGGGAAGAAACGAGTTCGGTAGATGAAGAAGAGAGATAGGAGAAGAGCGTTTCGACGTCTTGTAAAACATCGATTCCGGATAGGGGAAGGAGAAGTCGATAGTTGGCAGCGATGAAGATGATATTTTTCGATAGGCATTGTTCTAACTCAACCAACGGATAATCAGTATATTGTTCGGGTGATATACATTGGATGGTAAGGAAGTGTCAGAGAAGTGTGTCATGTGTTGAGACTAGAGATCAGACTTACCCATCAAGTATGTAGGGAAATATAAATCCTTTTTTGAACCTGAGGTCAACCCCCCTCCGTGGAAGAAGATCAAAGCTGGAAGTGATTTGATATCGACATCTACCCTATCACCTTGTATGGCATTGTTGGTAGGGAGGTAAACGTCCAGATCAATCTTGTTGATAGGATCGTAAGTGAACGTAAGAGGGGCAAAGCTGCCAGAAGTCATGATTATGAGTATTCCTCTGTCAATCGGTTGATCAGCATGGACTTGGTGGGGTGATAAAAGTGATGTATGGACTTGGTTTTAAGTTATATATTGAGAGGAAGAAGCGATGATATCCATCAGGCACATTGCACTTTATATATATGCATGAACGGAGGCTCATGCATATCTCGATACCCTCGGATGCTTATGCAGCATCAAGCTCAGTTAGTAAGCAATCTAGCCTAGCTTGCTTATAAATCCGCAGATGAATGATGATTGATGATTGCCTATCGGTCCGCCACTGATTTGTCAACAATCCATAGTCTGGTTCCAGAGTTTCTCCGTCCCGAACGCGTCAATGACAGATGAATCGATTTCACTCTCCGTCTACGGTGAATAAACGACTATGACAGAGGTCATACTCTCATACTCGTTGACTATCATGAGCTCTTCCAACTCTGGTCTCGTACCAGGACCTTCCGGTGGTCCACTCACCACGCCGACAAAAAGAACGGCTTTTGCTACTTCTACATCGGCTGATGCCGGACCAAGTAGAGCGAGACCAGCGGGGTCATCTCCAGCTTATGTGAGTATGTTCGGTCCACCACTTGCGGAGATCTATCGACTTTTGAATGATGACTGATGAAGACATTTAGAGCTCGAGAAGACATTCCTTGTATGGTATAGAAGATAGAGTCGTGATAGAGTGAGCTGCTCATTTGCCAAAAGAAAGGAGAAAAAGCTAACAGGACATGTTAGTCCAGGATCAAGAGTATGGAAAGTTGGTTTCTCCGGTGAATCCGATCCACGATCTGTATTTTATTCCTTAGACCCATCGGATATAGAAGATACGGGAGCGTTGGAAGCGTGGGATATGGATCTTTCATTTATGAAGGGTGTTGATGGGGATAGGGTAGAGGGAGATAGGTTAGTAGGTGTGAGGGTGGTCAAGAAATTGAGAGAGACATATGTAAAGTAGGTTATCAGCTGGTTTCCACTACTTATGGTCAAGCGGAGACGGTGAGCTGACATGGAGGATGTGTAGACACCTAATGACCGATTCAAAAGCTCGGAAAGTGATTATTTTAGAAAACACGTATTTGCCAATAGCAGTCAAGGAACATATAGCTAGAGCATTGTTTGATAATCTACATGTGAGTCTCACCTTCTTCCTTCGTTTCGTCTCTTCGCCCTTCTCCTCCTCCCTTTTTGTTTCTGCCTGACCTGCACCGCTGTTCCCGTCGTCTCTCCCCTATATCTCGTTCTCCAGCATCACCAGCTCCCATTATTCCGTTTCGTATTCCTTCTTGCTGCTGCTCTTCTTCTGTCCTTCCCTGCTTCAGCGACAACCATCATACTTCGTAAACTGACCACGATATAACAGGTCCCTAGCGTATCATTCACCCCGGCCAGCTTATTGTCCCTCGTCGCCTGTGGTAGGATAACGGGTCTAGTGGTAGACGTAGGATGGTTGGAAACCACCATCACTCCAGTGAGTCGAGCTGTTATTTGCTCGGTGATCGGAGATCAAACCATCGACCGACAGAAGCTGATCACTCATTGTGATACAGGTATATCATTCACGACCTCTATACAATCTATCGAGATCTACACCATTGGCTGGAAGGAGGTTACATCGACTTCTGAAAACGTTGTTACACCATTATGCCATATATATTCAATCTCCTACTTCTCTAGGTAACATACATGATCGACAGAGAAGTACAGGTGTACCGATGGATCAGTTGTCAGATGAACTGGTGGAAAGGATATTGACGGAAGGATGTTTTGTTGGAGGATTACACCTGGAACAGCAAGAAGAAGACCAACAACCGATGGATATAGATGAATCACCAACAGAAGATGATGAAGTACGAAGAATAGCTGAAGAATGGTACAAAAGGTATGGAAATACATCAACAGCCAAAGATATATCTTTCCGAATCAAGTCTACATTGGGCCTCGGTCCAAGTACTATCATAGTCCCGGGATGGATCAGGGAGACAGTCGCGGAAATACTACTAGAGGACGATGGAGGGTCGGAAGATGAATCGATACCCAGATTGATCTTAAATTGCATAATGAAGGTAAGCTCACCAATTAGGAAAGGTGGATTGTTGGCTTATCAATATATGATCAGTTGCCTATCGACCTGCGTAAATCACTTATATCATCCCTATTGATAGTAGGAGGAACAGCCTCTTTACCTGGCTATATCCCTCGTCTGAGGATATCTCTCTTACATCACCTCTTACCGCCCCCTGCTTCTACCCAACATAAATCACCATTGAATACTCCAGATAGTAGGAGAGAAGAAGCTCTACTATGGAGACAGAGGAACAGAGAACCGTATAAGGAGATATATGGTTTATCGGATAAATTGGTGATAATCAACGATCCTTCCCCAGTAGATGGGAAGGGCGGGATGGCACCTAGGTGGTCGACAGGTTTGATGGGCTGGGTAGGAGGATCTCTAGCTGGGTGAGTTAACCCCTTCCATCCGAACATGGTCAAGATTGATTAAGACTGATATCTGGATTTTGCGGTCGGTCGGGGTGTAGTGCACTGAAAACTTCCTCTGTGGAAACAACAAGAGAATCATACGATACTTCCCTTTCTCACTCTATCGCACGAGGAGAAATATATAAAGAAGAATTGGATCTAAGTTCTATTGAAATGTCAACTTTGTTAGGTGTCAATATAGAGGATCTCAAAGTTGGTCAAGCTCTTGGTGCAGGTGATGCCGGGGGTGAAGACGAATTTGGTATGAAGAGGAAAAGAGGTTGGAATGACCATGTGATAGCAATGAACGATTGGACCAGAGGAGCAGTGAGAGTGTAGGTTGCGTGGAAAGACGCATCATAGTGTTTGTGTCAAAGTTCATATGTATAATTATCGCACGAGATCCATGAGACTGATTGTATAGTTGTACATGGTATATATGACATGATAGGTTATACAAAAAATCCCTGTGTCTTACTTCTTAATTCATCCTTATACCCAGTTTGAACCCTCCCAAGAATACGATTCGGTTGCCCTAGTATATTATAATTCTTTACCAAACTCGAGACCTCCTTCCAATTTGTGTATATCGATCTAAGTCTTATCACTTCTTCACTTCATTCGGCTTCCTATCCTTTCTTGTAGGTTGGTTGGAATTCCTCTTAGCCCATCGGAGCCCACAAGCCTATTCCCTCATCTATATCAGCACTGATTGTCTCATACGACGATGGTACACTCACATTACACAAAGTCTTGGGACCCAATGGACCTTTCCTCCATTCTGGACTATCCGTCCTACCGCACGTCACACACACGTGCATACCCTCTCCTTCCTTTCCATTCACACCGCCTGCACTAGACTTCTTCCTCTTCTTTTCTTTATCTTTACCTTCCTTGGGCGGTCGGCCGGTCTTACCCTTGGGCTTTGTTGAGGTCCCGGCATTACCTGCTACTCTGGAGGGTGAAGAAGATCGTGAAGAGGATGGCGAAGAGTCTTCATCTGAAGGTGATGATGAGGGTATGTATGTTGTTTGTTTGGTGGGTGAAATGTTGGGACCAGATGATTTACGGGCTAAGTTGCCAAGAAAAGGAGTATATCAGTAATACGATAATGATTGGATTGCATTGACAAAAGATGATTAGACGGCGTGAGAGAATACTTACAGGGCAGTTCTTCATCCAAATCCAATTGTAACTCCCTCAATTCTTCTCTCAATCTCTCGTTTTCCAATTTCAGTTCCAAGAACGCATCAAGACTGGTGAGAAATATGACTGTCAGCTGAAGCTCGTGCATCGTATCCTACCTGACGCTTGTGATGGTAGTCCGACTCACTTTTGGTTACTTCCATTCCCACCGTTACCATTTGTATTATTATTATTCCCATTCCCACCATTGTTATCCTTCAGATTTGGGTCCGACTCTGAGAAATTCTCAGATACTCTCCTACCCATCACCCATATCGCCTTCCCTTTCATCCCATTCCCATTTTCCCCCGGTACATTGGCATTGGTAGTCAACGTTCCATTCGTACTGGTCATCGTCAAGTTCTCCGTTCCAGGTGGTAAAGGCATGTCATCCCCTAGTCCACTCGCATGAGCTCTTATCTCCCATATAACCGGGCCGATCTTCTTATTGGTTGACGAAGAAGTATCGTTCGATCCGTTCGAGGAGGATTCAGGTGAATTATCGTTAGATCCCCCGACCGAGGATGATGAAGAGGACAACATCCTTATATAGGTGGTCTGCGAATCGCCTAGGGTGTTCTGTGCTGCGCTGTTGTTGTTTGGAGAGTTTGTGGAGGTGGTTATACTTGTTGATGACGAGGCGTGGTGTGGTAAAGAGGGAGTCAGGAGGTGATGGAAGAAAGTTTGAACCTGTCCATGATCGGCGGCTATTGTATTACGGTTACTGGTCATCAGCTATCTACCCTCTGGAAGAAATGGAAGATAAGAAGTAGATGGAAGGAAGTTCATGACTTACAAAATACTAAATCTAGGAAATCAGCGGGCTTCTTACCCAACATCTCTATCACGGCTGGAGAACTGTAAATGATCTATATCATTACCAAAACAAAGATCATTATGTCAGCTCAGAATCTTCATTCTACACATGAGGATCGAGCCCACCTTCCAGCTCCAAGTGCTACCACTCCCACTTGCCCCACCCTGTTGACCGCTCTCCCTCCTGATCATGACGGGTTTCAAGCAGAATATCGATCCCCCCACAAGCTCTTTCAGAAGTATCTCTGGCCATTTCTTCCTCCTCGTGAACTAGACAAGGGGAGAAACATCATCAGCGTTTCGTAATCGGCAGCTTGGGATGGAGCTATGACACACCTCCGCTGCACCATTCGTAGCTGATTCTCTATCTTCGTTACTCGATGTCATGTAATTAGCACCTGCCAATGAAGAAGCCAAGAGAGACATCTTGTTTCGATTCCAATGGTCCTAGAGAGTTGCCAAGTTGTATCTTTCTGTATCTGTATATCGTGTTGGTACAAGTGGTGTGTGAGAGGCAGTTGCTAGATAGTGATGACAAGGCTCTAACTCTATATGTTATTTTCTTCTCTATGTTGACTGTCTTGGTGTGATTCCCACACCGGTTGTCACCATCATTTTTCGGTTGACTGTATGATCGTATTTCAGGGTAATCCCACGTGGTGTGACGTACAGATCGATCAATTCATACCATAATCCCGGGCCCGAGCAAATCAAATCTTGTTGAGTGAAAAGCTTCCCGAGACTTATTAACTTGGGGTATACCTCATGCCTTATGCCTCACCACTTGGGACAAGTGTAGGGTCAGCTAGGCGACTGCATGTGGTCAAACTATCAACAGGATAGGTGCTAGATACTTTCATGAAAAGACTGCAAAAGGTAGATGCTAAATGGCAGGTAGCAAGTTCACTAACTAAGTAGCTCTCACGGTCATCGCTATTTGAATTTAGCAGCTTCGGTGGTCAAAGCAGCTTTGATGGAAGCATCGTCCCCCGTATGGTTGGTTTTAGCCAAATTAGTAAGTACTGTTTTGACAAATGCGCTGGCGCTATACGACATGACACAAACATTTGCTCAAGTCAGCTTAGCTGATGACTCACGAGGAGACCCAGTGTCAGGTGACGGTTTGATATGCCAACTCACTCTTGTCCACTTGGGAGTTTTGTCTCTGCGTATTCTACATACCTTTTCATATCTTCTTGAGATTGCTCATCCATCTTTTTGGTTGCAGTACTTCCCGCTGCTGTGTAATGTTGTCTTCCTGTGGGGTGTTCCTCATCACTACTTTCAAACGCTGATTCTTGTGTCCTGCGGATCACAGTTTCACAAATGGATTAATATTTTCATCTCCTCACAAATG
Organism: Kwoniella botswanensis; assembly: GCF_036426115.1. Lineage (NCBI taxonomy): Eukaryota > Fungi > Basidiomycota > Tremellomycetes > Tremellales > Cryptococcaceae > Kwoniella > Kwoniella botswanensis. The sequence continues at coordinate 12,439,703 of NC_088599.1, read as the reverse complement.
ATCAAGTTTGCAACTTGACTCACGCGCTCGATGCTTGATTGCTGGCTCTGTTGGCTCGGAAGCTCGCGAGAGATTCGCTCGTGAAGGCTTGGTTCCTAAGTTCAGTGAGCAAAACGGAGAAGAGACAAAGGATTGTGAGAGGATGATCAGTCAAAACATCCAGTATTATAATACAGCACTACGAGTATGGTGCAATCGCTTGTTGTGTTGTGACTGAATAGGGATGAAGAAAATGCTCAAGGCCTACGATTTATCTTCGGACATTGTAAAAGCTGTTATTCAGATTCAACTTTGTGGACCCAATGGTATGATGCTTGTGCTTGAGCTTGTGAACCGACTTGATCAACTTGACATAAATATGGGGACCTTTTGACCCGACAAGTTTAGTCACTGGTTACTTATACCTTTTCCAAACGTCGTTTTCGGAGGTATAAGTTGTCATAGTAGACGGTGGTCTTCGCATCTGAAAGAGAAAAAAAGGAGATTCGCCTTCTAATGCAGGTTCTTGGACATCAGGAAGGCCAAGGCTGACAGAGAAGTACTGATCGGAGCTCCAAAGGGGCAGTAAGTACGATGAGCGGAGTGAAGTTGAACTCCTCTTATATGTTCTACTGCCCATTCTCCTGAGAAGGCTCAATCATGACCAACGACGACTAGTTTCCCGCATACAATCACAGACTCTCCTCGATCTCAACTCGCAATGAGAAGATAGCATGCCACAAGGGACGCCAAGTAAGGAGTATTGAGATATTGATGTACAATGTGGAATATATCTGAGGTCGAAGATGGTGATTGCTGTTCGAATACTACGCTGTCTTAAGTGCGCCGCCAAGTTTGCGGGACGTTCTCCCAAGGCGCTCTTCATACGATATGTGTAAAATCAGAAGGCTCTGCAGTAAATACGATGCAAGTATCTCAGCGGACTACGTCGGGGTTCAGCTTGCATTGGAGCGGCGTGGGGTGAAGATAGAAAGGGTAAAAAAAAAACAGATTGACAAAGGACCGACCTACATACTATCCACATATACATAAATACATATATATATATAATATGATGCGGAATCCGAAATGGATTTGATCGTGCTTCAACAGTATTGCAGTGCTGGTGAGATCCTTTCACAACGCCTAGCATGATGCTCATGAGTCTTGCGTTCTACTCAAGACAGAAACTACCTGCTTGACTGGAATGAGCTCAGAGTTGCCAATTCCGGTCTGACCAAAGTTAACGAATTTGGATTTGCCACTTTCCTATTCGGCGTCCTCCGCCGGCCGAGTGTGAATGAAGGACTATGATTACCGAACACGTCCACTTCGCATGAGCATGAGGATGATGTGCTTGAGTGCTTGACGACGTATGAGTAAGCAGTGTCAAATCCTTTCGTTATCTCTACAACTGATACTGAATGTCATCATTGATATTCAATACTCTCTTTTCGAACATATCACAGCCTATCCTACATCTACTAATCCTCATATTTCATCTCACCAACAGCGCAAGAACCAACTACCAACAAAATGGCAGCTGTAAGTATACCCTACACTACCTTTACCCTGCCGCCGTCCATTCGTCTTCGGGCCCTCACAAATGTCCCAGTATCGCTAACATACCTTGTGTACGATTCGCACAGCCAACAAACAACATTATCAATTCCATCCCTGGATCGACACCTACCGCACCGGCGTATCAATATAACGTTAAGATGACTTGTGGAGGATGTTCAGGTGCCGTTAATAGGGTATTAGGAAAGAATATCCAGGCTCGTGAGTCTGTCTCAGCTGAGTCGGAGAAGTCAAAGTCAAGGTTATAGGAGTTCATAGCTAATATCGTGAATGCTTGCTCTCATCACTTTATGTGATATCTATCCCATCAATACCACAATATCCTTACACGATATCTCTCTTGCACCTACCCTATTCCGTATCGCCTCACCAGCCAATGCATACCACATTTCCCTTCCTACTCAGACCGTCTTGGTCTGGGGTCCATCTCTCCCTCCCTTCGATGAAGTCACTGCTAAAATAGCAAAGACAGGTAAAGCTATCAATTCGCAAGAGGTGGTAGAGGACGCTACGAAGTTACCTTCCATCGAGGCGTAAATTGGGAATTCTTACCATCCCACTTTCAGTGTTATCTCTTTTCCTCGACTCCTTCTTGCTCTTTTTCAGCTTTCGTCATACTCATCTTGATGATGATCGATTGACAGTTTTTTTCGTATGATCTATGTACATGCATATTGATTATTGATCTTACATACAACACGTCATACAAATGATCTATATACAACTGTATTTACGAAGCAAGCAAAATATATCAAGTATGATACCTCCCAACCTAGGTCTACTCATCCCATCGCAGTTCATCTTCATTCTCATCCTCCACCTTGATCCTCGATCCATCATGTCTATTCAGATCTCCTCTATGTTCATTGCTCTCATCGAGTAACTTCTCCTTGTTGAACTTTTCGTTCTCCCATTGAATATTCATCTCACTATCATCTGATTGTGTGACTTCTTTCCACTTTATTATACCTTTCCCTCTATCACTATCCTCCTCTTCTTCTTCGTCTTGGTCTTGGAAAGCTGGTCTAACGGGTTTATGAGGTATTTTATGTATCGGTCTTTCTCCTTCATCGATGTCCACAAGGTTCTGATTCTTTTCAGTCCATTTACCCTTTTCTTCCTCTTTCTCTTTCGATGGTCGTTTCAAATGTATTTCCCCACCACCATGTCCCATCACCAGTTCACCTTCTTGTTCTGTATCTTTCAAATCTCTCTCACCCTCTTCATCTACCTCTCCTGAACCAGTCTTCTCAGCTTGATTTGGTGTGGTGACAGTCGAAGACTCATCACCACAGCCACAATCATACGTCGCATCTAAAGTCAAACAATCAAATTCAGGTTTACCCAATCGTTCATTCACTAAATTATGGACGTGACATAACCATAAACTTGCGGATTTACGTGAACCGGTCTATACCATTTACAAGGATCGTTGAATTAGTCAGAATGAGTATTCAGGAAGATAGAGTAAGTAGTCTGTGAGATTACTTACCTGAGGTGGATACTCTTTGAGTAATTTTTGAAATTCTGCTGCACACTCTCCACAAGGGTATAAACGTGAGAAGAGGTGGAAATACGATTTGAGAGCTTGACGGTCGTCTTCGGTTGGTTCCTAATTTCAACAATAATTTGGATGTATCAGCAATGAATCATACAGGAATAATCATCGTTGGATAATTCAGTCCTTGCAAAACAAGTCGACTAAGTCGTTATTAGATATCACTGAAGAGGAGATGGTTGATATCTGGTCTATGATGAGGAAACTACACTCACATCGGGATATCGTAAAGTCATGAGATGTAACACCCTCCAAGCTGATCTACCTAATTCGGCTCTGATTCGACTCACCTCAATCAGCATTCACCAGACCACTAGTATTTGATTAAAGAGATGAGTATTCTACTCAACTCACTTTGCAGTCTCATTACCTAATTTCGGCATGATAACCCCACCATTGATCGTATCTTCACTCAACCCCTTCCATGCTTTGTTATTAATATTTCCTAAAGGTAATTCATCATCCCATTCTCTAACTTCTTCATGTACATTAGGGAAATCTGGATTAATAGGTTTCCTCCAATGTTCCGAATCTATACCTCCTGCTTGATATTCACCTGGTGAAGGTAGTCTCTCAGGTGTAGGGTATAGGAAATATAATGTTGGTATGACTATTAAGAGAGTGATGAGTAAGGTGAGTCGGATGAATCGAGGTAAATGACCTAATTGAGGTAACATCTTGTTGGCCTTGTCTTGCCAAGGGCAAAAGTAACAACAAGGAGCAAGAGAAGCTTCTTGATGATAGGAGCTGCGATCTTCACTGCCTTGGTCTTGCTGCAGCTTGAGATTGAGGTTGGATAGTCGAGGACTGACAAACACGAATAGGAACACAAGTTGAAACAGAAAAATTGAAGATCAGACGTGTAAAATGCAACGTGTTAGTTGTACAATATGTGGTCAATCGGGTGCCTGTTACGAGATTTCCCCCGGTGGCGGTTTCATTCCAACATTTACTCGTTCTTTTGTACTTTGCTCGTGAGGACGTGATGGTCCACATAAGGGGAACGGCATCTAGCATATTGACATGTACATTGTCCTATGAGGAAGAAGCTGCATTCAAAACAGTAGAGGTCATACATGTGCATGATAGGGGATGGGCTGAGAAGTTGCACTAGTTGCTCACTCTACGAACTCGTATATACCCAGTTATGTTTGTTTACCACGTGTGTACCTGGACCAACACGCGCACGGACCATCGGACGCGACGGGTGGGTTTGCAGCTACTGTGGTTTGTAGTTTTTAGTCGTAACATGAAACGATCACTTCCTGTCACAATCCTCTCATCCTCTTGTGGTTGATCATCATCAATAACAGACAACAACAACTATAACATCGACAGAGGAATGTGACATACCCCTGGATCGACATTACTTCTTCAAGATATATCATCGTCTGACGTAGATCCCCTGCAGACAACTCCCATTGTCCTCATTCTCAGCGTCCTTTGACTCGTACATGCCCGCAAGTGGAATATTCATGACTTTAGCTTCAAGGAACTGCATCTGTGCGTACTTTATCGTTGGCAATGTTCCTTCTCGCTGCACCACACGTTCTATTACCCCCACTCTCTTGGCTTTGATCGCATCACAACCTATAAACAAACTGAATTCTCATTCTTTCCTTTCCTTTCATAGAACATCAAACCTCATTCACATGTCGAACTTCTCCTTTGTATATCCACATCCACAAATATAACACTTTTTCTACCATCGAGAAGACACGATCACAATGTCGCTACCACATAATGGGTCCACCGCTCCAGCTATAACCTCTCCCGACCTCGCATGGCCCTCTCGACCTGTTGCACGACCTTCTCCGCTATCCACTCCCACCTTGTCAGCCGAATCAGCAGAGTATCTACATTCACCCTCTTCCTCATCTAGACAGGCAAGTAGTAGCAGTACCGCACCGACTACCTTGTCCAGATCAGGCTCGTTGAAGGGGAAAGAGAAAGCTTTGGATTTTCAACTACGTATACATCCCCATAATACCGAAGAGCAGGAAGAACGCGAGGAGAAGGAAAGGAATTATGGACCACCTAAGAAACCTCTACCACCCCATCAATTGGGTAGGATCGCTCAATCATTCGGTATCATCATACCCAACTTACCTCAGTCTCAGACACAGTCAACACAGGAGACAAGAGTACCGACTAGCCCTTTGTCCACTTCTGCCATCTCACCCACGTTTCCTTCTGCGTCTTACAGAGGCCGACTATCACCTTTACCTTTCCAATCACCCATCCGATCCACTCCGTTCTTGCTATCCGTCATACCGCCTCTATGCCTTTTGCCGCCAAATAAGGACAGTTCATTTGAAGAGATCCATCGCAGGAACAAGAAATGGAGAAGGGGTAGACTGATACCGCTTCAGCCTACTTTGGGATCGATGTTAGTTTGTATAGCGAGGGAGTACGGTCTACCTTCAACAATAGGTATTGGTGTATATTTAGTGTTACCAAATCAACCTGCGAGGAAAGGTAGGATCAACGGCTCTTCATCCTCTTCTGGTGAATCGAATTACGATGAAGATGAGGGATCGACAGGACCGAAAATATCATCAGCGACATGGTCAACACTGTTCTCACCTCACTTGATCCAACTTGCTCAGGGAGGAGGTGGAGGTATGAACTCAAGGTCTTCTACACCTTCTCAAACTCCTTTGAAGAACAACGTGTACAGTAATGATATTGGTGACCCAGAATCGGAATTCCCTCCTAGTCCAATATCAACTTCAAAGATCAACCCCTCTAGAAACCATACCAGTAGAATCAGAAGATCTAAATCGACTGAACCGCCTGAACTTGTTCATTCTCATTCTTCCAACTTATCCACATCGACTTCATCTTTCTCAGCCAACCTACCTCCTGCACCCGCTTCTCTAGGATATACAAGTTTCGCCACGACAATCTCATCGACGACTTCACCTATGATGAATCCTATAGTGGGCACGATCGAATTTGATGTTGATTTAGATGAAGCAAAATGGTTTGAGAGTTATCATCTGAGGAAATCTGGTAGGCATAGTAAACATAAACGATCACTCACATCTGACAGTGGGATGAAAGAATTGAATTTGGTTAATAAAGTATCGGATGTGAGACCGAGATTCTTGAAGGAGTTAGACCCGAATACACCGCAAATAAATCATCAAGATGATCATGAACCGCAAGAGAGTCTCGAGAAGAATGTGGTAGAAGTGGATGAAGATCTGTTGAAGCCACACCCCGAGCAGAATGACTTACTGGCTAGTCCGATTGATCTCTCGGATCAGAGTACGAGGTTGAAAGTGCAGGAGATATTGGATAAGAGAGGTAGTGGAGTAGTGATGGCTGAGCAATTGGATGATCTTGAAAAGAGTGAGTGTAAGGAATATTATCTCTGCCCACGAATGCTTCTAGAATGGCTGCATTCTGCAGGGGAGATGGTGAAGGCTCGTACTGATGTCGTCTTGGTCTTATCTAGTGATGCGACAACTCTCACCTCGAGAAATACGCATAACTTCCCCTAGATTACTCACACCTCGCATGGCAGCCAAAGTGGCCAACCTGACTCTACCGGCCGTTCCCAAACGAGGTACTTCCAAGACAGCACCGACCTCATCGCCGTTAGCGGGAAACTTTACAAATGGCAATTCCGATCCGGAAGAAACATCACAACCTAAGTCAGCTAGGTCCAACGGAACGTTCGGATCAGCCATCGACCTTCAAGAACAACAACAACAACTGTCTACCTCCCAACTCCAAGTTGAACAAGTTGAAGATAATGATAATGACAATGAGGAAACAACGTTAGATAGACCCGTGTGGCCAGCTGTCAAACATGGTTCACCAGGATCACCTACCATTCACGAATATTTCTCTCGTCCCAATTTCCCTCAGAGACAACAACAAGTTCGAAATGTCTCCTCGCCCGCTTCCATCCCTGTGGCTATATCCGACGAAACTTTGAAACGGATGAAAGAGAATGAAGAATCTCATATTGAGCAGAGTAAGATATCATCACAATCACAAGAGTGGATTCCTCGTAGACCCGCTAGACCACCTTCACCTAAATTGGAGAGTATGCACCAGCGAACTTTATCGCATACCCTTTCACCTGAGTTGGTAGATTTCTTAAACAAATCTCCACCCCCTGCGGCTGGCGGACAGGGTACGACACCAGAGGAGAAACGAAGGAACAGATCGGGAAGTATGAGTTTGAAAGGACTGAGAAATCAAATGTCATCCAAGAATCTAAGTCAAATGTGGAAATCCGGTGAAACGTCTTCGAATGCGACTTCACCACCTTTACCTAATGGACAAAAAGAGACGATTGGATTGTTCAAAGGTGGTTTACCAACGTCAAATGGAGATGAAGGTCACTTTGGGTTTAATCGAGATCAAGCGCACTCGGCTTTAGGAGGTGGAATAAGAAGTGTATCTAGTCCAACCAATCCTACGACTGATTTTGGTGCAGTATCGCAAAACCAAGATGAGAGTTCTTTACCATCGGCCGGTAGTGGGAGTGGGAAAGGGAAATTCGCTTCTAGGATATGGGGATTTAGACATCATTCAGATAAACATGATAAAGATAAAGATAGATCGTCAAAGATGTCAAGTAAACGCAATCCATCTATTGATGGTGCTGGAAGTATAAAGATCTCTGAACCTATCGCCGCAAGCTTCATACACAAAGAATCGTTCGATATACCTCCCAATAACAACAGCATTGTACAGCAACAGCAGCAACAAGCTGGATTGGGACATGGTAGATTCCCATCACACTCTTACGCTCATGCTACACCTACAAGTCCAAATCCCAGTGCCAATCCTGCTAGTCCCAGAAGTATTAAGAGGAAACCTGTTCCAGGAACCACGACGGAAGATGGAGAATCAACGATGATGATCAAGAATAGTATGAGTTTAAGTAGTATGAATACGTTCGTTTTGGAAGATGCTCCGAAGGGAAGGAAGATGATGGGATTGGGTATGGGGCAGGCTCAATAGTGTATATTTTTCAATGTCAGTATATATAGTTGGAAATGAGGCAAAGAGGGAATATGTGGTGGTTGTGATTGTTATAATTTGTATACTATATATATACATGCGATGTTATAATTATCTTGTAGAAATGATAATACGTCAGAGTACATTCATGTGGTATAGTAGAGTCAGTCCTACTGAATGATAATATATTAATATGTATCATTATTCACATGATCCGATTGTTAATCGCATCCAGTATATACCATCCATGTAGTATGTATATATATATGGACACTCCCTATATGTATCTAACCTATCCATTAAATCGATTCGGAAGGATAAAACAGTTTGATCGTATTCTGCCAAACCTGCTGGGCCAGTTGCTCGAGACGTATATCCATGATTTTAGATACTATGTGAGCGATGACTAGGATCTGTTACGATAGAAGTGTGATCATCAATTAGTGACTGAGTCGGATTGTTTCTCGAAAAGCAAACTTTGGCCAGGTACTCGAGGCTTTATGCCACTCACATCAGCAGGTTCTTGTCTCCCTTTCACGCCCATTGCATCTTTCCATTTATCAGGTTTATTGACTCTTTCGATAAAGTATCCTGAATCGGTGGGTGGGAGGTACTTGTGTGATTCGTGAGATGAGGTTATAGAACACCATGGAGCGTCTGTCATGTCGGAATAGTGGCTTTTTTCTCAGCTCGAGCTCACATAATAGTTTATTCAATGAACAATCGGAGTCATAGGTGGTTTATGATATGTCGATGTCGGTGTCGATTCTCACTGTTGTGAAAAATGATAGACTTACCAGTCTCCAATAATAATCTGTCTAATGGGATTTGCTTAACAACTTCGATGTTTTCTTTAGTCTTTAATGAACAGCCATTTATACCTATATACAGACCCATATCCACCTGCAGCACGACAACAAGGTATATTAGATTTCATTCTCTCAGTTGAGTCTAGGGTCTAACTCTGAATTTGATGCATGAGCTAGTTAGGCATACTACACACTTACCAGTTCCTTCATCTCATTGTCGGTACCTGTAAAAGAATGAACCACTCCCCCACCCCACGTCGTACTCCATCCTATATCTTTCAAAGTCCGTACTAGGTCTACATGAGATTCGGAAGTTCTAGAATGTAGGAATAAAGGTAATCTGAATTCCTCTGACAGTCTAAGGAGGGAAGGTAAGTGTTCGAGTTGAGTTTCTCGAGATGAATGATGCAAACGATCATAATCTTTAATATTCATGACTGATCAGTAACCAATCTTGTCCCGATTGTCTACGGTTAGTAATAAGTGTACTTACCTAGACCGATCTCTCCTATTGATATTATCCTCTTGGATCCTCCTTGACCCCTATCTTCTGAGATGAGCTTTCGCAGATCGCTTAGATATCCTTCGAAACCCGAAGGGTGGTTGGGTATCTCGGATGTTGAAGTTGGATGACATCCAGCTGTACAATGGAGGTCTATGATAGACACTTGACATCAGTACGAATAGAATTAGGATTTGCAGCTTGAGCATCAGACTTGGTGAATATCAACCACACTCTCGTACTGCGGGATTGCCAGCTATTGTGCTGGGAGCATAACTTACTATATTCTTTAGCCAGCGTCAACGCATCTTTACTGTCCCCCAAACTAGTCCCAGTGATCAATATCCTCTCTACACCTTTATTCTTCGCTCGCTCGATGATCTGAGGTAAGTCTGATACGTGCCGCTGTTTACCGTGGTATGATCCTGTGAACATCGGATCCGCGAGGTTCACTGCGATATCTATGACCCAGAACACAGTCAATAGCAGTAGCACGTCAGGTGGAACGAAGACGGAAATTTTCGATGGCATACCTGCGAATCGCATTCTGAACAGTCTACTATACGATCTGAGAATCTTGAGTCAAGCTAGAGATGGTGAGTGGATTGTCAAGAAGAGTAACGAGTTAAGATAGAGGTTATGAAGACACTTGTATCGGAATTAGTATCTCAACGTTGGACATCCTCCACTCTCTCTTTTCAGGGTAACATCGCCCACCATCTACCAGATCTCATCTGTCTTCTTCCCTTCCTGGCATTGCAACATTCAACCGAAGATCATATCACTGCATTCTGGGTGATTCTTGTTCTCCTTTTCTTGCTGTATCATACATCCATGTATGTACCCCTTGTCACCTTAAACAACGATGCTGGGAGGAATGGTAGTAAGGTATGGTCTTGACTCATAACACCGCATATCTCCGAGGCGTGGCAGATATGATCTAGCTCTGGCTCAACGTTCCTCTGGATACAGCTTCATCTGCAATTCGAATTCGCTGAAAACATATAACAAGTCTTGAGATCATCATTGTACACATTCGTCTCGTTAAAACCACAAAGTCGCCAAGGAGCCACCACCATGTCGGATCAAGACACCCCCCTTAACTCTTTATCTTCTCGTTTCCCACTCACCTTCCCCGTCCCCACGCCCCTCACTCATCCTCATCTCATCTCCTCCTCAGATCTCGCAACAGAGGAAGACCTCCTGCACAATCCCGACAATCTACGATCATGGCTCTCATACATCCATCAACTGAAAGAACGTATAATAGCCAGTGAACCTCCCAAAGCAGATAAACCATCACCCGAGGAGATACTCCTAGGTCCATTATCCAGTCATGTATCCCGAGAGGGTTTACAGCAATTGACAATGGTTTACGAAAGGGCTTTAGCAGTCTTCCCTACTAGTTTCAAACTTTGGAGATCCTATTATCAGATGAGACAATCCTACGTTTTGGGAGAATTGACAAGTTCAGCTAAGACTGCTAGAGGCCAACATGCCAAGCGAGGATCGGGATTTAAGACGAATGTGAGAGAACAGATAGAAGCTGCTGAAGAAGCCAATGAGTGGGTAGGAGGATTGGATGGGATAGTGGGATATGAAGAATGGAGATCGTTAATAGCTATTGGAGAAAGGATGATTGCTTGTCTGAGTCATTTACCTGTACCATGGTTATTACACCTTTCGATGTTGTTCCACCCAAAATGCCCTGCAACGTTCAAGAGGACCTATGCGAGACGAACGTTCGATAGAGCACTCAGAACGCTCCCTCCAAGTTTACATGGGAGGGTCTGGGGTTTGTATCTTAGATGGGCAGAGATGATTGGTGGAGAAGCTGGTGAAAGAGTTTGGAGAAGGTTCTTGAAGGTGAGTTATCTGTACTATCAATGATTCAATACGGTGAAATGCAAGTTTTTCAACATTTCGAAGAAGCTGACCTGTTTTTTTTTTTTCTTTTCATTTAGGTCGACGCAAGTCTGACTGAAAGACATATCACATACCTCCTTGACTCGACTCCGCCTCGTCCACTCGCTGCGTCCAAATACCTTCTCTCCCTCGCTCGTCGCGCATCCAAGAACCTGTACTCGTCACTCGAGGGCAAATCACCGTATCAGCTGTTTGTCGATTTCTTAGAGCTGGTAGAACGGTATGCAGATGAAGTAGGTATGGACGAAGAGCAGACATTAGAACTTAAAGCGGCTAAGCAAGTGGCTCAAGATGAAATAACGAAACCTGACGCCGAAGACACACCTGCTCCAGCGGAAGAACCAGCTAGTATACATGGACGTCTGATCAGGATAGCTGGTCCACCTGTCCCAGTAGAACAAGGAAAGATATTCAAACCTAAAGATGCTATCTCAGCTAAGAAAGGTCCAGACGAATTACCTTATGACGAAGATACCGATCCGTCCAATTCGCGCTTATTAGACGTGGAAGGTATAGTAGAAAGAGATGGGTTAGAAGTATATAAAGATCAAGCTGGTAGATTATGGACGGGTCTGGCGACATATTGGATCAAACGTGGTGAATTTGATCGAGCGACATCAACTTTCGAAAGAGGTTTAGCAGCCGTGGTGACTATTAGAGATTTCACTCAGATATTTGACGCTTATGCCGAATTCTCTGAAACTATGATTTCTACTTTGATGGATGCTCTTGCGGATGAGGATAATTTAGCAGATGAGGAATTTGATGCTGAAGAGACTGAGAAAGAATTAGATGAGAGGATGAAGAAGTTTGAAGAGTTGATGGATAGAAGACCGTTCCTCCTCAATGAAGTTCTCCTCAGAAGGAATCCGAACGAGGTAGTAGAGTGGGAAAAGCGAGTAGCGCTTTATGGAGACGACGATGAGAAAGTGGTTGAAACGTATGTGAAAGCTTTGGATACGATAAATCCAAGGAAGGCCACTGGACCCCTATATCCTCTATATGTCAACTTTGCGAAGTTCTATGAAGAGGGTGGAAGCAAAGATCCGGAAAGTGGAGAACCAAGAAATGAACCTGATTTGAAACAGGCTAGGAAGATCATGGAGAGAGCTACGAAAGTACCCTACAAGAGTGTAGATGAGTTGGCAGAAGTATGGTGTGAATGGGCAGAATTGGAGTTGAGGAATGAGTGCGTACAGTGTACTTCATCCCGTTTGTAGCTTGACTGAAATTTCCATAGGAATTACGACGAGGCTATCCGTTTGATGCAGAGAGCCACTACGATACCGCGAGATCCCAAGAAAATCAACTTTTATGACGAGGTGAGCTGTCGCGTTCTAATTTCTCCAAGAGTTCAAGCCAAACTGACAATTCCGATCAGTCTCTATCCCCTCAACAGCGTCTGTTCAAGTCCCTCAAGATATGGTCTTTCTACAGTGATCTCGAAGAATCCATCGGTTCCGTCGAATCGACAAAAGCAGTCTACGATAAGATTATGGAATTGAAAATCGCCAATGCTCAGGTCATTGTCAACTACGCTGCTTTCCTGGAAGAGCACAAGTACTTCGAAGAGAGTTTCAAGGTATGTGGTCTAGCTGTCGTGCGTTTCGCGTGGTTAGAGTCGTACAACTAAATGAAAACGTATCTGATAGGTGTACGAACGAGGTATCGAGTTATTCCATCCATCTGTCGCATTCGAAATATGGAATATCTATCTATCCAAATTCGTCAAACGATATGGCGGTAAGAAACTCGAAAGGGCAAGAGACCTATTCGAACAGGCTTTGGAGAATTGTCCACCTAAATTCTGTAAACCGATTTATCTCCTATATGGTAGACTTGAAGAAGAGCACGGTTTGGCTAAGAGAGCGATGGGTATCTACGATCGAGCTTGTACGACAGTCCAGGATTCAGATAAATTCGATATGTTTACGATATACATTGCGAAAGCCACTGCCAACTTTGGTTTACCCGCCACTCGACCGATATACGAAAGAGCTCTTGAGAGCTTACCGGACAAACAGACTGCGGAAATGTGTAAGAGATTTGCAAGGATGGAGAGAAAACTTGGTGAAATTGATAGAGCCAGAGCTATCTATGCTCATGCGAGTCAATTCTGTGATCCTAGGATTGATAAGGAGTTCTGGGAAGAATGGAACTTGTTTGAGGGTGAGCAACTCGTCCCTTTTGCACGTCCACCTGCCTCGTCTATGTGTGTGTATATGGTAAGGGAGGACTTGACTAACCCTTATGTTGCCTTGCATTACAGTCGAAACTGGATCCGAGGACACTTTCCGAGAGATGTTACGTATCAAGCGTGCAGTCCAAGCTGCATTCAATACCGAGACATCCTTCATCGCTGCTCAAACGGCCGCAGCTGCCAAAGGAGCTGAGAAACCTACCGATACAGCTAAAGACGCTGCTGATCCTATGGCAGCTATGGAGAGAGAGTTGTCAGGAACGAATGGTTCTGGAGCTGGTGCAGCGACATCGAAGAAAACTGGTGGACCCGCCTTTGTGGCTAGTACGTTGAAGACGCAGAATGCGCATGGTATTGATCAAGCGGAGGATGAAGGTGAGGTTGCGAATCCGGATGCCATAGAGATGGATGAAGATGAGTTTTAGCTTAGACGGGGAGGTTTAGAGCTGGAAAGATGAAAATGTTGTTATGATGCATATTCAACCACCTATCAGATCATTTTATCGTGGGTAGCTGGGTTGCTGGGGACCACGAGTTGCACGAACCAGGTCGAGTGCATGCCTTACCCTCCCTTGATTCAGCGCGACCTTCCAAAGAGAAAGGAGGATAGGTGGCTGCATTTGGACACACTGACGAAAAATCGCGCATAGATAGGTAGATACAAGATGCTTGTGTTTGTATTCATTCGATTCTTATTTCATTTCATTCGAGATATTTGACTAACCAGACCAAGATGGAGAATACTACCTCACCCAGTGTCGACGATCGTACCAAAGGGAAAAGCGTTGGTTCCGCATCAGCTTCTCTACGCGCATTGTTATCTAGTACTGATAACAGCCAGAGTGGCAAAACGTATCGCGATACCAACACAGTGGCTCTAAGCGAGCATCAAGCTCTGGGATTAAACGAATACTCTTATCAAGCTTTACAACAGGATATCGAAGATTTAAGAAGGGAGATCAAAAATTTGAAGACGGACTGGGCGGACTCACGAAGAAGTCTCCTAAATCGAGATCGAGATACGAGAGACGTAGATGCAAGAGGCACTCCAGTAGCTTGGCAAGCTATGAAATTCTGGACAAAAGTTGATCTTATGAAAAGTGACCTAAGAATGCAAGTCGCAATGGAATGGTTGAGGTTATCTAGAGCTCAAGATACCGAGTTGGACCGAAGATGTACGGATGATCCTGAGGATTTTCGTAATGGTGTTTTATCGATGTTGGAGACTGATCCGAAGGTTCACAAAAGATTGGATGATTATTTTGACAGCAAGGTACCATACAATTGGTACGCTTTGGCCACTGCGTCTGAACCTGGACTCAACTGTGATTCTACACAGACAGCCGATCGACCGGATCCATCTTCAAGGGATGTTAATGACTCGAGCTTAACGATGAGCTGGACAGCAAGTGTACTCCGTAAGATGACAAGATCTGGCGATATACCGAAGATTGTCCCGCAATTAGATATCAAACTTGGCAATAAACGTATGACTTCAAAAGGTTATTTTATCGAACTTCCTCCGGTTACTTTAATAGATTATGAAAGGCATATTCATTCACGATCAAGTGCGATGAGAGTCAATGAGCTAAGGAAGGAGAACAATAGATTAATTGGCGAGAGGAATGGGATATTCAGAGAGAGACATCATATGCTCAGTACGGTTGATCAACTGGCGGATATGACTGCGCGACTTGACCAATATCTCAAGATGACGAAGGAGGAGCTTAATAAAAAGGTCGTATACGAAGCGATGAACGATATTGAAGATGAGGAAGTTCATAGACACTTGGACATGTTATGGAGGCAATCAGCCCTCTCGGACGTATTGGTAAGGAGCCCTTCATACGACGAGTCCATCAGTCGACATGCCGAGAACCTTGTGAAAAACGCTTGGTGGGACGGATGGGTGAGCCAACTCAATTCTGAGGCGGATCATGGTACCAAAGATTCCAGAAGCCAGACAGACTCGCGGGACTTGTTGTGGAGTCTTGTCAATCGTGATGTGGTGACCGAAAGACAAAGTCGAGGTGAAGAGAAGGGAACGTCTTTGAGATCTTTGGGGGAGTACAAAGATGGAGTACATGCGTTAGAAGATTGGAATCCTGATAGTTCCTTCCTGTGCGGTTTTGACAGAAAGGGAAAGAGTAGGGCTGATGGATATGAGTATTAACTTTACTACCTTTAATGCTATACAGTATTTAAAAATTGATACGGCATTCGGCAATCCCGTCATTGAAGCTTACGACATACACATTCTTTCATGCAAAACAAAACGACAGGATTATACTAAACAGTACCGTTATACACCTAACATCATACATGTAAACCACACCCTTTGATACTTGAGAGCCACGGCTGTCGATCTTTTGATGAGAACTTGCTGGTTCAGTCTTTCAACATCTATAAGCATAAATAGGTATTTGACTCGACCGACCCGATTCATTCTCGATTCCCTCATCGATTCCCACAGATCACAATTTATCATCATGCCTTTCAGAAATTCATCTAAGCTTACCCAAAGTCTCTCAGACCTATCAAGCAGAGCCAGTAACCTCGAGCTTGAGAACCAAGAGCTCAAACAACGTCTTCGAGCATTGGAAGCACTACGTGTGTCAGAATGGCAAGAGAACCGAGATATCATCACCAATCTGGAAAATAAATGCTCCAAATTACTTACCATATATACCGAAGATAAGTTCAAATTGGCCTTGAGCACATTGGCAAACAGCATCATGGAAGACATTGCCACTGCACGAATGGAATATATCAAGACCTATGGGTCCGGATGGAGCATGATCGATAATTTACTGAATGAGCATCCCGACCAAGAAAAAAATGTATCCAATATACTTAGGACAGATCAAGATACAAAGAAGCAGGTTGAGTCATTCGTAATCGATACATTGCGAGATCATTATACGTCAACTATGAATTCTGGATATGGCGAACGTCCAAATACGTTGAGAAGTAAGTTAGATACCAAGGCGAAAGCCAGGATGGCGAAGAGCCTGAAAGACCCTCACCTGTTCGTTTTATCTATTCAGCTTGGCGATGGAGATGACGTTGATGCTGAAGTTGTGAAGAGTTTTTTGAAAGTCGGGACATTACCTGTTGGTGATATTATCAGAGAAACGATGTTTACTAAATAATCTAGAATTAAGCAATCTAGTGGCCCTGCTATGTAGATGAAAGTTTCTATCGGCTATGTTAACATATTATGCTTTACTTTAAGTCATCCCACGTACAGGTCAGCCACAACGACTTCCGTATACACAATGACATATACAAGCCAATCTCATCTATGTACAATCATATCAACCATCCGGACATGCTATGTTTATGATGTATAGTATCGTTTCATTTCATTCAATTCATTAATTCGTCCTCGATCCATTATCCGATCTATTCTGTGCCCACGACGGATTATAACTAGGTGGAATGACAGTTTGTTCCTCCTCGGCAGGTTGCGGGTGTGGTACAGCTCCGGCATCCTCCTCTTGAATGATATTACTTCGTCGTCTCCTTTCGTTATTGTTACTATATCTCGCTTTACTACCTTGAACACCAGAATTGGGTCTACCAGCACTGCTCTGAGCCTGATCCGGATTATGAAGTACCATCCCATCCCCACCGGTCTCCTGACTTGTCTGTATAGATGAACTGGGCGCGTAATACCCGTAGCCATCTGCTGAATGAGGCAGCGAGTTTTGATGTGGATTGTACGATCCACTAGATTGATAAGATGATCTGGGATCTGGTGAACCTGCTGAGCCCATTAGGAGAGGGGTGACTGTTGAATCTCGCTGATGACTTGATGGAGGAGTGTGATCGAATGGCGTATGCCCTCCTGAAGCAGCGTCTAAGTGTTCGAGAATTAGTCAGTGCCAACTCTTCGAGTAGCGTGCTGCTTCAAAATCATATTCTACCATTGTCAAGCAGTCCCTTCCGATTATCCGTCCTATCGCATGATGATAGAAAGTGAAAGACAGATACTCACTGGCATAAGCGTCACCGGCGCTCCCATCCCCATGAGGCGTATACGGGTCAATCTCGAATGGTTTATCCTCATACAAATTTGCCCTATTGGCCGCAACAACAGGTATCATTAGCTCTCAAGGAACAGGAGGATTGGACATCATGACAGTAACGATCAAATCGATAAACCTCACAGAACGTACTCTTGTTTCCTTTTGAGTTGATCCCTCTTTTTGCGGAAGACGAAGAACCACAGTAATCCTGCCATCAGGATGAGAGCTACTACTCCGCCGGCCTATAAACAAGCCATACCGGTGATTCATCAAATTCACTGGGAGTAATAAACATGTGGGCAGATAGATGCTTACCACTCCTCCAGCTATGGCTGCTGTGTTAGATGAACTCCCACTTGATTTACCACTAGTATCAACCCAGACAGTCAGTGTTTATTCAAATTTCCCTTGGCTCCATACCCACCCTTGAGGCTGTATAAACACAGCTTTCGATATATCCCAGTAGGGTCTCCCCTGTCCTTGATTCTCGACCGTAACAGTATATTGAGCGGTTGTATCCAAATTGGCATAATACAATACCTGATCCATCGATACCCATGGGCTCGTACCGTAAAATTGCTGAGTGGCAGGAACACCACCGATAGTCGTCGTTGTGGTGGTTGTATCCTGAACATCGCCCGAGGTAGCTACGTTTGGTAGATTCGATGTTGATAGAGAGACACTGAATTGACCGTGGTCGAAATTGACAGATCCGTATAGAACAATGAAAGATGTGTTGGAAGGAGGTTGAAAGATCAGTTTGGAACCTGGTGTGAAGGAGTCTAGTCGGTTGTAAGTCTGTATCGATTGGTCGCCTAAAATATGCAAGTAGTAAGTACCTGATGATATCAATGTAGTCCCAGACGGGACGAAGTATACTGTGGTGATGCAGTACGTTTACTCACCTGCTCCACCAATCTGAGTAGCCGTCTCCCACTGTCCCGTAGATCGACTAAAGACTCCATTGATCTGATTCTCACCGAAGATAGCTTGGATAGTCGAATTAACAGGTGTTGCTCTGAATACATATCAAATAAATTATCAGCTCCATTCCCACATCTTCCTGACAAGATCCTATGGGGAATGACATCTCACTCACCCCTCTTCTCCGATGACAGTCGTGAATGTAACTCCCGTAATTCTCACTCCTCCATTCCCTATCACCCTCACTCTCAACCTATGCCAGCTCTCAGATAACTTATCGACATACCACCCTCCGTCAATCTTCTTCGCAGTCGTATTACCATCTACCTTCACTTCAATATCGCTATCACCCGCTTCTGCCCATAGGTACACCGCGGAACCCCACCATCCTAGACTCGCATTGGCTCCGATGTAAGTGGTATAGTGTGAAGACACCCCTTGACCTATAGTTTGATTGACGTAGTCTGACCAATTGGAGTCGGAGTAGGTCACGTTCCAACTCTGGTCAGCTGGGCCTGAACGAGAAGGAGAATAGGAGATGGTAGGTGACTGATCAGAGACAGTGATGTTGTATAGTTCTTTGGCTGCGACGATGCCAGCAAAAGATAGGATGAGGGTGAGAAGGAGAATGAGGAGGCATGATAGAGCTGGGGCTGGCATGGTGATGTGGTGTGAGGTGAAGGATAAGATGAAGTAGATGAGATGAAGTCTTTCGTCTGTTCGCCTTCGCTCTGATTCAACGTACGCTGAGAGGCCAGTGAATCTGACTAGAGACTTTCACCTGACGTAAAGACGAAAGAAAGAAGGCCAAGAAGGAGAGATGAAAAGAGTAAGTGATGGAGATGACGATCAAAGGTTGAGAGGGTCGAGGTGCGGTCAAGTGGGGAGCATGGACATAGACATCTGGTCGTGTGGGATCTAAAAGTGTGTTACGGGGCGCAGTGATCGCTTAGGGATAGGGATGATTAGTGGTATGATGATGGTGGTATGCGGTATACAGCACACTATCAATGCTGTTATTAGTCCAGTTTGATCTGTTCGTCTTTCGGTGTTGCGGTGTTGCTGTGCGGCACCAGATGTATTCACATATACCCATATAACACAGGTCATCTCGGCGTCGTAGTGGTGTGGTGTGATAAAAGGTACAGCTCTGCTTTCTCGTAGCTTCAAGCGAGCTAACCCAAGGTGCCTTTGGTCGGGTTTGAGAGTTGGTTTCGGATCCATCATATGCTGCTCCTATAGCATCATCCCTGTCGGGTCCGAATTTCCGTAATCGTGCTTGTGACCGTTATGGAAGGATATTAATCATTTTGGGAAGATACTTCCACACGATCGATAATGGATAATCGATAATCAAGCTTAACAGCTTTGCGGATGCCGATAAGATAGTATTTTTAACCCTCAATCGACCTTCACAGCCTTTCCTGTTCCTGAGCCGGTGACATCAGGCAAGATTAGGTGTACTCGAGTACTGTGGATACACAGCATTCAACGGACAGGTAGTACCGTACCTACATATCAATATACAACACTGCATATGGGAAAGTCTCATGTGGATCAGTGATACAACCAATTATGCAAGATGCAAGCTACGGTTACGGGTAGACTTGGCAACCTTAGGCACCATACACATCCCCTCCTTCCACGAACCCTCCCGGTCCCTCTTCAGCATCCAACATGGCTTCGTACTCTTCCACCGTCATATCTTTCTTTGGCAACTTGTACATATCTTCGCTGCCCTCTTCTTTCAATCTAGGTATAGGAGATAAAAGTACCTCGCCCTTGACCTCGGCAAGATCAACCGGCCCGACTGTTCCCTCCAAATCTGTTTTCACTGCTTCGTCAGGTGGATCAGACTTGACTGGATATGCTTCTACATCCTCCACCCCATTGCCATCCACTGGTGATTTGACTTGGTCGAGTACCTTGGCCAGCTCGAGTGTACCTCTTTGACCCCATTCCACCACATCGGGCTTAAATTCGTTCTACATAACGACTTGTCAGCGGAATTCCTTTGTCGCTGTCGATGGTTATCATCGACCACAAGTCCAATCGACTGTACTCACATACATATGTCCGCCCATTTTACTCAGCTCTTCGGGCTCATACGAATCCGCTACTAATTTCAGTGCACCCATTACGTGTGGTGTGTAATCTTTGAATGCCCGAGTGATATACATGTATGCCTAGTAAAGCAGAGTCAGCCAATCTTCACAAAGTGTCCATACTTCTTCCTTCATAGAGTCGAGAAGATATGACCTAACTCACCTGACCCGGTCCGACCGGTTCACCTTTCTGTATAGCTCGTACCGTCATATCTGGCCTTTCTATGATCGGTCTAGCACACGTCTAAATCATCAGCCTGCGGTGCTTCGCTATAAAAGCAAGTGCTGTGAAGCTCACATCCTGTGTACAAACAGATCATCAGCTCATTTCCTTCCTGTTCCTATATATACAATAAGGTTGACTCACTTGGCACGCATAATCCCAACCCAAGGTTGAGAACTTATCCTAACCGCATTCCCTTCCACCTCCTTCTGCTTGCCCTTTCCCCTTCCATATTTACTCGGACTATTCTGATTCGTCCTTCTAAACTTCGATGGTAGACCCATCTCGCCATCTGGTAGATCTTCGATTTCCTCTTTAGCCTCTCTCGTTTCCACGTCGTTGAGGATATTGCCAAGTTGCAGAGCATGTTTCAAACTTGATATATGGACGTAAACATGTGCGAGCGAGAGAGATTCCGCAATATCGAATCCTAGTCGACGGGAGATGGTGTATGCCCATGCGGTGGAGACGGGTGCTCGGTTGGTGGTCAGTGTAAGAGGGAGGAGTTGCTATAGATACGGAGATATCAGCTTTCCTATGTGCGTAGTAGATAACGACTATCTATACCAATAGTGAGGAAAAACTCTGTTGACCGTTCACTGGGTTTTCAGCCAATGTATGTATAGTTTACCCACCTCAACATCCATGATCGGATGAAAATCAATATCCATCGGTAAATTCTCATCGTCCGTTCGTTTTTTACCCAGCGGTTCTAGCAAATCACTGTCCCTTCCTCTCTTCTTACTTACCGCCTATATGAGGGTACCATCCTGTAAACTTGGTTCCGCTATAAATGTGAGATGGTGACCGTTGGAACTCACCTCCCCGCTGGCCAAACCCCTCACAGCATTCGATACCACCTTCCTAACTTCTTTATCTCCTATCAGACCAGCTAACTTCTGCTGTGTCAATGATGAAAGTCGTTCGATGGTTCCATGAGATTTGTATCTGAAAAAGAAAAACACCTGAATCATCAGTTTTGTCTTGATCCTCGTTACAAATAAGCACACATGACTATGACTCACATCTTAGCTGCTAATCCCATGGCTACCCTCATGTCCACCCCTCTAGCCGTGAGCATCTTCAACCATTCTTGTAAGCTCAGCTGAGCAGTCGGGGATGGCAAAGCAGTAGATTTAGGGGGCATGGTGGGTCCTCGCGTTCCACTAATGATGAGGTTGGGTTTAAGGTCGAGCTATCAAAGAGATCGAGCGGACAAGTACCAGATTTGAATTTCGTTGTTTACCAGTTTGTGGTATAAGTTTATAGGTTATTGGTTTGACTTCGGTTGACGTCACTTTTCTCAGGCACAGCTCGATTCAGTACGAGACAAGTGAACATTACAAATCGAGGGAAATCCAGTAGTTACCACTACCACTATCGCACATTACGAGTACATGCGCATCTCTCTATGCATGGTGCATAATACTATACTACAGTATATACAACATCCATGTTGTATGATTGCCGTTATATCACGCCTTATTCAGCTCTTCCATGACAAACTCTACACCCTGATCCATTATTGATCCCACGCCAGGTATGAACTTTGGCCATTGTCCATCAACGAACAATCCGTGACCCGCATCTTTCACCCAGATGGTCTTCACTTTGCTTGCTCCTAGCTCTTTCAAACCGTGATGATGTTTATAAGATTCTTCTATGGGGACAATCCTATCATTTTCACCGTGAATAATTATCGTCGGCGTCGGCATTGGTTTTGGTCTTCGTTGTGTGGTAGGTAGAATGACTGATAAGATCTTTATCTGTTCGTCATCAAGTAACTCGATTCGTTGATCATAAGGTACAGATCTCAATCTAGCTGATAGACCAGGTTGGTCCAGTAATACGTCCAGAATGTTCCCCTGATTGATGAACCAGACGAACAGCCCCATTCTACCTCGTTCATCTCCTTCCACTCCCAAGTGAGCTTCGCTCAACCCATTTTTCTCTTTTTTATATTTCGGATCATTCAATATACCTTCCACTTTCTCTTTGAAAAATGGCAGGTCCGGTACATATTTATTTGGAGGTTTGACATTGATCCAATGATCCAATAGGAAATCACCTCCCATCCCATACAAATTCCAATGGACTTTAGGTCGGGTGAGAGGATTTATACTATCCATTAAAGAAATTCTAGCAGGGTAATTTCCACCTGAAAATCCTATCACCCCAATTCGACTTATATCTAATCTGGTATTTTTCTGAGCGAGGAGTTGACCCAGCTCGGAAGAGTCAGAAGCCAGGTAGTCGAATAGGACATGAACGTCGGCGAGTATGTCAAATCCAGTGGAAGGGTAAAGAAGTCGATAATTGGGTGAGATAAATATAACATTTTGAGAGAGGAATTTATCTAAGACCAATCAGAACGGATGGAAGCGAAAATGTAAATCAATGTCAGCATGCTTGCAATTAGAGAAAACACCGAAAGAGTTGATCGGGCTTAGGACTGGAAATCTATATTGCGGAAATTGCAAAAACATACCTGCTAAATCTCTAGGAAAGTACAGATCATCTTTTGATCCAGCTACTAAACCCCCACCGTGAAAGGAAACTACAGCTGGCAAGTTCTTCAAATTCCCATTATCGTTATTCACTTCAATCTTAGGGACATGTGCGTCAAGTTGGATATTGTGAGTCGGATCATAAGTGATTGTAAACTTGTCATATGTCATTGTTGTAAGCAGGTGTTTGGTGCAATTGACTGCGACACGAGTAGGGTAAGATTCCGTCTTCGTCAATGTTGATGGGTAATGGTGATGTTTAGTAGAGTCGCAAAGAGATCAGCTTATTCGACCTACATTTCACATCCCCATTTATATGTATGTTGAACCCAGACTACCATATCGAGTTGCGTTAGTAAACTTGTGCTGATGCAGTGGGTACATGTAGTTACTAAGCCATTGGACGAAATGTGGAGTTTGAATGAAACTGACAGAGCAATGCTTAGTCACAAAATGTATCAGGGGACGTTCTCAGGTCATGACTGTGATCGTGAGACTGTACAGTACCACCAAATGACCCTGCTATGGGACCCTGACTTACCCCTATGGTGAGACTTGCACCGACGAGTTCGAGGTTGACTCAGCAGTCAGCAGTAGTATCAGTCGAGTCAGCTTAGACACGCCCTTACTTTGACTCGCGCACCTTCTCCCGAAACCCAACACAAGTCTTATCACCTTTACCTCCACCATAACATTTCTTCTTTTGCGTATTGCACAGTGCATGCCATCCATCTCTAAGAATACTTTGCCTAATCAAGTACTATACAAGATAAAACTTAAAATCATATCAAATATTTAGATCACCACAGCCCAAGATTCATCCCTTCTGCCTGCCGCAATATCATCGATGACCAGCTAGCTACCTCTGCCTTACGTGCTCATATAAATCCGTAATTTAGGGTTGAGCATAAGCAGGAGGGGGTACATCCCCTCCCTCTTCATTATGGCGTAATGAAGCTTCCTGCGAAGATGTTCTGGAATGAGCATGTTGATGTCGAGGTTGTCGTATAGGTATCTGTGATTCTATACTGGGCTGAACTGTTAACGAAAAAGGATTTGAAGGCGATTGATGGGCATGAACACGATTGCCATTATCCAGACCAGGTGTCAAGTACGTGATAGGTTGAGCATGCTGAGGTGGAAAAGGTGTAATGGTATGTTCATCAATATCGAATCCTCTTGAAGGTTGTTGAGTTAGATTTATCTTGGGAATGGTATTTTGCTTGTTACTAACACGAGTGTGGTGAACGAGTATGATCATCAGCTACTATTACGATACCGTACTCATATACGGCCAGAGATAGAAGACGGAGTTCATTTGGTGATTGCTGGGTATAAGGAATAAGCTTAACTTACAGAGCATGTTTCATCCTTCCATATCTTACACAACGGTATACAAAGAATGAAATCATCAAGAATATCACTACGCTGAATACCTATCAACCACCACCATCAAGATTAGTGATTGATCTAGTGGTGCAGGATCAACTCACCGGTATAGCTATCAATGCAGGCAAAGATAGACCATCATCGAACGGACTGGAACTTCGTTTGATCGGGTTGAACGCGTACGATCCAGTGCGAATATGCGTTTGGGTATGGGTCGATCTGGGAATGAGCATGGTCGACGTGTTTGTCGAACGAATGAAGAATTTGAAGTATCTGGTTGAGGCAAAGGCTGGTGCGTTGTGTGGTCTTTATGATATAAGTATGATGGAATGATCAATGATCGTCAGAGTTCAAGTCATGTCAAATGATATTGTCAGAACGTATGATCACGACTACTGTAAATGATGTGATCTACAATATATACGTGTTTTATCTATTTGACATCTCATGCATCTCAACCATGACACCGCATATCTCATGGCAATCTCAATCTCAACACTATCGAGATCAAAGCGTAACTCATGGCAGGAAAGGGACGGGCCACACAGCTTGATAGTCAGTTACCAACCTTGGAGGCGGTGCTACGAGTGATCTCAACACTGGAAAATGGAAAAATGGATGGGGAAATTAAATCAATCGCGTCTTCCAATGTATATACTTGTGCGGTGCATCCTAAAATACAGTATCTGCTCATCTCGTATCAATCCAGCCCTTCACTTGTACGCATGCTCTTTGAGTATATGACATACTACTTCAACATATGAATATCCTGACCTGACTACTTCGGTTTAGACCTCGTCCAGAACACTTTGTACCAATCCTTTCACTCTCTCATAATTCTCTCTCTTAGCCTTACACCTAACCACCCTAACTTTATCAGCTTTGTCAATCGATTCGTCCAACGTATCTCTAAACATCTCCAATCTGCCTCGTTCATTTTCTTCCGGGTCTGGAACTTGGATAGTGGGTTGAGAGAGTCTATCCAGCATCTTGTAATTTTCTGAACTCCAGAGTGAGTAAGTTGGATCAGTCTTGATTCGTCGAATGGAAGCTTGAGTGTCATCGTCTACTAAGATTACACGAGAGGCAGTGGAGTTGGCAGATGTTTGGTAGAGGGTTGATACGGTACTAGAAAGTGAAGTCATGGTGTTCCTCGTGAAGATGTATCCTTTGCTTGCTGAGGGGATGCAGGAATGGAATTGAAGAAAATGTGAGAAGTTGGGATAACAGATTGAACGGTAGGGCATATAATATAGACCTATATAGATATATTCCTGCTCGGGATGAGATATAGGTATAACAATACAGAACTGTACAGTATCAGTCTGTGAAAAGAGGTCGGGCAAGTCAAAGGTAGGCAAGTGGGAAGTAGGTACATGACGTCAACTGGTACAGAAGCTTGACTTTCACAGGGGCAACACCATTGTCACGGGTGACAGATATCGACCTATAGAAGCGAGTGCGACGAAAAGTGATCTCATATACATGATACGAGTGTATGCATGAGTGTTCCTGTACATGAGCTCAACATCAAGTATCACATCCCCACAGCCTAAACGTTGGTTGAACAACGTAAGGATTATCAGATGACATTCTTCTTCACCCATAATTCTTCATTTTTCATTCCCATCTTTCCTGCCTACACATCTCCCTTATTTCCTTCCCATCCCTCGCATGATTCCTCTTCTTCTCTCTTCCTAATTCCCTCTAGCCTACACATCCCCTCCCTAGAGCTCGGACCAAAAACCCCGTTCTAGCCATCGTATGTGATCTTTGGATGTCGACAAAGATCAAGAATGATAGGGATAATCGAATATAAGATGTAACACTCGATCAATCAAAATAAAAAGTAGATTTGACTCGAGTATATGTGTCTGCCCAACATCACTTGATAGCAGAGAAAGAACGTCTGAAAAGAACGACTTGATTGAATAATAGCATAGTCGTTGATGAGTGGTAGTACATTGCGTGGAATGAGACGAAGTGAGTCACAAAGAGAGAATCGTGATCGTTATGGATGATGAATATACGATGATGTATGACGTGTACAAACAAAATTGATCTGGATGGATGTAAAGTATTCCGAGCCGAAAACATAATACCGAAACGCAATTGTTCGTTAACTGTACAAATGATCGTATTCTTTATCATCGTCTATATCGAATGCTGAAAATTGAATTATGAGGGATCTTCCTGTATTCGTATTGTATTCAGGTTAATCGATCTTGATTTGAAAAGAAGCGGCCGAAAGGCTCAGATAGATGGAAAGGAAACAACAAGATCTTGATTCAAATCAAAAAAGGGATGAAAAAGTTTGTGTGAAGTCATTGCCTGTGAGGAATGGGAATCGTCTTGTAGTTAAGTCGTCACAGATGGTAAAGGCACTGATGGACTTGTGTGAAAGTTCACACGAGATGAAAACGTTGATGTGGAATCTAGAAATCTTCCAAATCCGGTTTCGATAGACTAGCAGCATTAGGTGAATTATGGAACGTTGGTCCAGCATATTTAGCACTGAAAGCGGCTGTAGTCGAGTTCGAGTTCGGGTTCGAATTGGTACCAGTAGAACTACCTTTTCTTTGTTGAAGTAAATCACTAGAACTGTGATCTCTCAATCTAGGGAATTCACCTGATCCAACTATAGGTAAAATGTTATCTGATACATTACCATGGGCCGATGCGACTCCTTTAGCGGGCGT
Organism: Kwoniella botswanensis; assembly: GCF_036426115.1. Classification (NCBI taxonomy): domain Eukaryota; kingdom Fungi; phylum Basidiomycota; class Tremellomycetes; order Tremellales; family Cryptococcaceae; genus Kwoniella; species Kwoniella botswanensis. The sequence goes on along the minus strand of NC_088599.1, from coordinate 12,412,284 downwards.
TTGAGGTGCTCTATGGACATTGTATCCCGTATGGAAAGGGATATGCGAATCGAATGCCGAAATGGTCCTTCCCCCACCTCCAGAAGAAGCTGTAGCCGAGGCCGATGGTACACCATCGACAGACGCACGTCTGTTATGTGATGGGCGAGGATTCAGAGGAGAAGATACGGCTGGTTGTGCTGTCTGTTGGAATGGTGCACATCGATTGGATTTCTTCTTATCGGAAGGAGTAGATTTATTGCTCTTTCGAGGTGATGAAGCGGTCGAATGAGATGAAGGGTCGGAAGTAGTAGATGATTGGAGTTTTTGTTGCCACTATCAATCAGAATTAGGTCACAAGCAAGACCATGTCAGTTAGCTGATCACCAGCAACAATGAGGTGTGTGGTTGTAGTGTATGACTCACAGTCAATTCCTGACCACCTGCGACAGGAGGCATCTCCCAAACAGCACTCTCGTCCTCACTGCTATTATTCTTCTTCCCGTTCTTCTTCTTGGCGGGTTGAGGCTGAGGTTGAGCGAGACCCCCACGAGCAGGAAGTGATTTGCTCATCGAGGAAGTATCGAAAGCCGAGTAGGCAGTCTCTTCCGAGACAGGTACTTGAGATGTCGATTGATGTTTGGGTAGATGTTTGGGTTTGGTATTACTTAGCAATCCGGATGATTTCGGTTTGGAAGGTAGACTATCACCTTTGCCCAATTCTAAATGGGCAGAACTAACTTCACCATGCAATTGAGTCGAAGGGAAAGGGACTTTGGCGCCTTTCCTTCTTCCCCTGTTTCCTTTGCTCGGTACATCTCCTTCTGAATTGATACCTCTCTCATCACTATTCTCGGACCTCCTTACTCTTTGATTTTTCCCATTCACATTCTTCCTACTATTGGGTGCGGGAGAATTTTCATTCCTTGGATGTTTACCTAGTTCACCTCCATCGTGATCATTTGAGATAGGATTTGTTCTGACTTTGTTGCGAGGGGATTTAGACCTTTTGCCAAGGGCGACATCCATATCATCTTTCGACAGGTTCAGTACGCCCCGTTTAGGCGAGGATTTTGGAGGAGAGGTAACGCCAAGAAGATCAAAAAGCATCTCTTCATCTTCAGACGAAGGTTCTTGATCGATACCCAATTCAGGTTCACTACCCACTATCACGTTCCTCTGTTGAGAAGGCTTGTTGCCCCTCTTTGGACGACGGGTCTTCTTAGGTGTTGGCGTAGTAGGTTGTTCAGACATCGGAGTAGGAAGTTGATGAGGTTGAGGAGGCACAGGAGACTTTTGTGGGGTCGATGATGATGTCTTGCGTGAGAAGGGTATATCTCCACGAGAGATGAGCGAGGGTGTACCGGGTCGGGATGATCCAGGTCGAGAGGATGTGCGCTGTAGAGGGGGCGTTGGTGTATGTGTGTGAGCAGGATGAGATGATGTGCGATGTCGTGTAGTTGATCTTGTTGACATTCTGTTCAGTGATTGATTTTGATGTCAGGATACATCAAGACGAATTACGGTGGATGATGAATGATGTATATTGGGATGAGATGAAGGGATCACACAAATGAGAAGAAGAAAGGATATTGGTGAACTCGACTTACTCTCAGGTTCCAATTCCCCCGCACATATGTAAATATGTATGTATTTTGCCAATCTATTTGATCCTTCTGTCGAACAGGAAACAAGGAATTGGAGTCAGAGGTGGAACGGAACAGGGTTGGTCTATGTTTGTGTCTAGACCAGAGACAATACAACGTGTAGAATCGTTCCTTTGGAGACAATAGGGTGATTCGTGATTGTGTGATTGATCCAAGGGTGTTGGCGTGGGGAATGCGATTGGAGTGCTTATTGTAGTGATCGAATGTATGACAAGCTACAGTCTATCTGTGTATGGATATGCTGGGTGATTGATCGAGTATGGATGGATATGTGACTGATTGTGATTGACCGACAGACAAGAGTGCTAGGAGTGAAGGATGCTGTAACTTTATCATGTCGTGTCACCAAGTCATCAACGAGCAGCTAAGTGGTGGCAAAACAAAGCAAGGTCAGGTCAGCCTGATATACCCCCCCCCCGCGGTCTGGAAGGCACTGTGCCTGATAATCTGAAAAGTGGAATGGTCTGTTTATGTGCATACTCGGATTGGATCGTAAAATTGTATCCGGTGCTGCTCCATCTCTCTGATTTTTTGGACTTTTGACATGCTCATAGCATCAATTCTGCTGATATCGGCCAACGCTTAGATGGTCTGACAAGGTATTTCAAGTGTTCAGGTGAGAAATGGAAAGCCTTCAATCCCTTGGTAGCTAGCTGACGCATTGCGATAGCATGCTTCGGCGTATACGAGCCAAGCTTCACCCACCTGTCCTCGGACAACCATCTCTACTGTTCATTCGATTGTCGTCTTCCGCCGCCCTCGCTCGGGTGAGAGATACGGAGGAAGATTATCAGCATGAACCATATGGAATAGAATATGGCGCTGGACCTTCACGGATACCTTATCAACCTCGATCCTACGTGATTCCCCGATCAAACCATCCCACTCATCCTCACTCATCTCAACAGCTCTCTCGCGTCCTTCGCGATTCCCTCAGTAAGCTAAGTCCAGGAGCGTATGCACAACCCCAAACGTTCTTTAATGCGCTTAGCAATCAGGCAGATCCTCAAGACGGACTCATATATCGACGATATCCTGAAGATCTTGCCACGCTATCTCGACTAGAACTGCATACCATCCTTCATCACCTGATTAGAAAGAAGAAGGGCAATTTGGCTGCTGCGATCATATGCGATGTGCTTGCTTCTGTACCTCGGGAACAGAGAAGACGAATGCTCTCAATCAAGACTTTGTCTATGCTTTTTAAAGAAAGATCGATTTTCAATATGTCAAATGCGGGATCTTTTAAGCGAATATCAACTTTACCCGATATAATACCTTCTATCGAAGATCAGGTTGCTCCTCCACCAAGTCGACAATTATCCGCTCTGTTGAACATAATGGATTCCCTTCAGGAGGTGCGGTATCAAAGACCTATCGAACTGTATCAACTAGTCATCAAGCAATGTGTAGATGAGCACCTCTATGACCTAGCTGCCAAGGTGTATGTCGGTTTAGTAGAGGAATGGGTCACTGAAGGGAGAGTAGCTCATGGAGCCGATCCAGATGATTTTCATCCTGGTGGTGGACCACCACGTATCATTGAATACCCTTCACAACGTCAGAGTTTATCTAAATTATTGGGACATTGGTGGACTGGCGTTAGGACTTGGAGATTACCCGGTGAGGTATTATCACCCCATGATCGATTAGACCTATGGCATCCCAAGCATCTATCTCTAGGCGAGAAAATGAAGAACTTCCCTCTGCCTATTGCCACTTCTCCGCCATCTCTGGTCCCTCAACCGAAATCAGTGCTATTGACGACCATCATCGTTTCCCTCAAGCTGAATCCACATACATGTTCGCCTCAGGAATTTGCCAGTTCGATGAGGGCTTTGGCTATACTGGCTAATACTGTACTATCACGTACTCTGCCGATCGTATCGCTAGGAAAGTTGTTACAGGTCTTCAAATCTGCTCCTTCTAAACCCGACGTCTATCCTGAAAATATCACTGAAATTCCAAAGGAAAACCAATGGGCTTATACATCTTTCACCCAAATCCACGTTACGCTCATGTCATTGCTCTTCTCTCCGCCTATATCATCACATTCCATGCAACTTATCGCCCAGAATCAAGATGTTCATCCGGAAGATGAGTCCACCATTCTACACTCGGTAACTGCAGAAGGCGAAGCGATGAATCGGTACATGTTACCTCCTCTGTCCTGGAACTCATGTGCTATACTACTTCAATATGCCTTTGAAGGTTTGCGCAAACCTTTTGCATTGAAGAAATTATTGAGCTACATGAAAGAAATGTTCGGTATGGGCGGCGCAAACCCCCAAGCATTCAATACGATCTTAAAAGGTTCCTCGGCATTACAACTCAACGCAATTGCTGCTAAGGCAGATATGAATATCTTTGGTAAACAACAATATGACCGACCATCTCATGCACCACCACAGAGAGAAGATACAAGATTTTTCTCTTCTTCTCAACGGGTAGAGCGAGATACTTCACAAGAGGCGAAGGATGCCGAAGAAGAATTTCTGAATGAATGGTCATCAAGGACTAAGACCTCTTTCGAACTTGGTGGATCACCTTTGCCTAATGAACATTCGTTATTACTCCTGATCAAGCATTTGACAGTGACTAGTCAATTCAATAGGCTGGAAGATCTAGTGTATATCCTGGAACCATATCTGGAATTCTCGAAGAAAATGCCCCTTGACGAACTGGGAGATAGGATTGAATCGAAGGGTTTGAAACCTGGTGAAAGTGGTAGACCAAGATCTCAACCGTTATCTTATAATATCTATTTATCACTTATGAGGGGATTAGAAAAATCAGGTTCAACAGGATTGGCTCAAAGAGTGTTCAACTTGGCTTTGTATACTGAAAGAGGAAGAGTTCAAGAATATTTGGAAGAAAACTCCATTCCGACCATCTCTGGTATCAGGATACCAACGTCAATCAAGTTCCCTTTAGATGGATATAAGATAATGTTAGATGTTTGGGGTAATGAAACTCGATTTACCAATAGGTTAAACAAACGGAATCGCAAATCCAATGAACAACTCAAAGAGCTACCTTTAGGATGGAATCTACCTAAAGAATATTCGAATTTACCTAGAGGAGTTGCAGCTGGATATATGACGATGGTGACTCATCATCTGGCGAAAAAGAATTTTTGTCCTGAAGAATTTACAAAAGGATATTATGAAAGTTTGATAAGAGCTTGTAGATGGAGATGGAAATTATCAGAAGATAAATCACCACATCATGAATTTAAAGCTGAGATTAAGGATGTTATGCTAGATATACAAGATTCGGGATTGGAAGTACCTCAATTATTGAGGGAGAAATTGTCGGATGAGAGGGCGGGAGCTAGTTTTAGATGGGTTAACAGTGCGAATAAAATGGGTAAGAAGCAAAAGACGGATGAGGAGTTGTTGTTGGGGAAATTGTTGAATGGTCAGGATTTAGATGTTTTCGTGAATGGCGAGACAATTATGAGAGGAAAAGATGTCTAGATACTTCAGGTAAAAGGATTATATATACTGTTGTAAGCACATACATGTATCTTGATATATTCGACCAAGTCATACCTCAGTCATGTTGGTGGTCGTTCTCTCCCAAGAGCGTCATAAAGTCAAAGACAGTATGGCTCCATGATGTTATCCGGAGTGGTGGCTTTTCCGCAGATTTACAGTGTTATAAGAATCTCCCATTCTGACAAAGGACGATTCACCCGCTGAGATCCATTCTGGCGAAGCTCCTTTGGAACGAAGCCCCAAGCCGAAACTATGACTGACTTGGAAAGTTAACGCAATGCAACTTCTTATTTCCATTATGCTCTTACTCAGGGATATTCCGCCATCCGGTTGCAGTCTGAGCTTAAAACCTTTATACGAACTTGTCGGGTTATCACACTGTTCATAACGACGGCCGAAGTTTTCGGAACTTGATACTGTATCTATACAATCGTCTATCTTTTCATATATATATATAAGAGTGAACAAGACTTCATTCCCTCCTATCCTTATCCAATTCCCCGGAAGTCATTGACGATTCACTGATCCTCACTGTCAATCCAAAAAATGGCCTCTTCGACTACCTCCTTATCCCCATCCAGTGCGAGTCTACTCTCCCTCCTGAGAAATAAGAAATTCGACACTTCAAAGGCATACATCGACGAACGAACTTTTGACTTTGACGAAGCCACCATTGGCGCCGTTAGTCGAGCTAGTACATCCTTTCAAAAAGGATCTAGTGAGGCCAAATTATTGGGTAATATCGCTAGACAACATTCTTCGATCTTTACTTTACCGGACCAAGACCTGTACGATTTGAGAGGGAGCATCACTACGGCCACAGCCGAATCGAAAGTCCAGCCTTCATCTAGAACTGCAAGTATCGTTCCGTCCAAGGAGGATTTCCAAGCTGTTATAAAGTGTATTGATGCTTTGCTCTCTGGTTCTGTTGGTGGAGATCACAATTTGAGAATTAATGATGTTCCGACTACGGTGGGACCGACATTCTGATAAGGTGGAGCTTAACGATATCGTTCGCGTTTCTTTCCAGTAGTACACGGCCTTTAGTTAGCTACGCAGATCCACAAATGCGCATTCGCATCGAGCTAGCTCAGTGAGCTGTCATGAATGTTTGAGTAGAGAATGTAAAATCGTTAATTATATGCATTTCCAGTATTTCCAGTCCCAAGACTTCCAATGCTCAATCAATCACAATTATCCTGATTATAACAAATTCGCTTCGATTAATCGTGTTTGCTTGTTCAATCCTCTGATACATAAGTACACCTTGTATTGCTGGTTATTCATTCAAAACTTCAATAGAATATAGTGTAACTCTACCGTACTGATCTGAACTCTTCTCGAACTCCAATTTCAGTTCGGTTAGATAAGGTAGATCGTCTGATGTGTGTTTGTTTTTGATTATACCTTGACCATCTGGATGGGCCTTAACGGCACTTGAGTTAGCTTCGGCAGCTGTAATTTCTGTTGTTATTGTTGGACCGGATGAGGGGGGTTCTTCGGAAGTTGGTGATAAACCCGTGGGAGGGAAAGGGATTCTACACATAGAAAGATCGATCACATCAGTATAGATCGATATACGCGACAACCCCTTATATACCCAACTCACTCAAACACCTGTCTCTTATTCCTATCTTCCGGATAAACCTTCCCTCCCATCATCAACCCCAGTCCCACTCCACCCTCAGCGTCCTCCGATCGGGCCACCCACACGGATACAGAGGTGGAGACGAAACCACCCTGAAAAGTCAAGGCGAAGTGACTTGCTCGAATGGGGGTATCAAATGTGAGATGAACAGAGGAAGGGATGTTAGATGACCATGGTTGACCTTCGTCTGAGGCCGAGGGGTTTAGAAGATGTTTCTTTGATGATCCTGGTGCGGTAGATGAGACACTACAAACGGACCAAGTCAGTCTTTTTTAGAGGAAGTCAGGGATGGATAATCAGCTTACGAGACTTTTGTGTTCTTTGGATCGAGGACGTTGCGCAGAGACATGTTGTATGGCGCAGAGTGTTATGGACAGAGGGGACGAAGTGTATGTTATAATAATGATATCGAATAGAAGAGAAGTGAATAATGAATCGAGAGTAATGATTGTCTGATCGTTCTATATATATATATATACCCAGATCAGATCTACCACTGGTAATGTTTATTTGAAGCAGTTACGATATCACTGCTCTGGACATAAGTTATCGATCATGATGACATACTTCGGAAATCTCTAACAAGCAAATCACGTGATACTGGCACATTTCATTCTCCCACGGTAGCTCATCACTCTTTCCGACTGTCCTTTTGACTTTTTCGAGATGAGATGAGAGAAAAGTCAAACCGAAACCGAAACATCTGCAAAAGACCAACATAGACTCAACTCCTACCGACCTCTTTCTCATATCCAAACAGTCCTGACACACATCGCCATGTCTCGTCCCTCCACTTCTTTCCTCCGATCGGCTCTCGCCCAAACACCCTTGTCCCTTCCCCGTACAGCCCTGAATTTCCAAGCTCGAACACTGCTCAACGCAGCTTCTAGATCAGGTATAAATACTTCTTCCATCGATTATAGGATTTTAGAGGGTATCAACGATTTTTTGCCAAAGGAGAATTTCGATAGGTTGCAGGAATGGCAAGTGGGTTTGTGGAATAGACTACAAGGGGAAGTCAACAGTGAGTAATCAATGTCCTTTGCTTCAGATTCTCCCCTTACTACTTCTGTGACTACTACCATACTCGTACCACTGTCTACGTTCCCCTCCCACATGGATCCTCTCATAATGCACATTGGATATCTATTTCTCGATAAATGATTACTGTAGATTTGCTGAACTTACGTTTGTTTTATGATTAGATAACCCAGCACTTATTGAGACCAAGCAGAAATGGGATAAATACGGCTTAGACATGACGGACCTCATATCGTCAACAGCTAGGGATAAGAACTTGACTTTGGCTTATAACTATGCTGCTTTGTTGCTGAATAACAGCTTCTTCTTGGAAGGATTGGTCAGTCTATCTTCATCTCCGTTTACATACATCGCCGCGCGGTATCTTCAACCACATTCCCCGCAGAAGATGGGTTCTTCAGTTCGATTTGTCCATATGGATTTTGCTCATAGTACTTACATTTATGTAGTCCGCCGAAGGAAACCAGCAAGTACCATCGGAGTTTAAAGATCTGAAAGAGAAATTGGAAGGTTACGCGGAAGGTATCGTAGGTGGTGGATGGTTATGGGTGAGTCAACTCGCTCATCTTCATTTACCCTTCTATCTTCGTCGTGGTGATCAATCTTCCATTCTCCGCCAAACATCATGTACGTAACACTCGTGCTCACATGAAGATCTACTCCAGATCGTGCGATCTGGCGATGCCTCCAATAACCTCGATGTAATCCCCACATTCGCATCCGGTACACTACTAGTCACTCAACGATCTCAGCGAGGTCGGGAATCAAGTTTACCTCTATTTGCTGAACCACCCACATCAGGATCTACCGAACCCTCAACGTCCTCTTCTTCCGAAACTGCTCCTCCTGCACCATCTGCCGAATCGGAAGAAACTCAAGTGCCATTGAACAAGCGATCCACCCGATCTTTCACTTCTAGCTCCAACAGGATCCAGTACCCTACCCCATTAGCCGTGTTGAATTTGTACGAGCATGCCTACCTTTCGAACAAGTACGGTGTATGGTCCAAGAAGGATTACGTCAATGATTGGTGGAAGAATTTAGATTGGAGGAAAGTACAGAAGAGGAATGCGGAAGTTGCTGCGTAGGGATGGGTGATAGGTTACATACATAGATATTGCATGCATGGGTGATAGTGAACACAAGAGAGCGATGGTAAGGAAGTGAAGAGAATTAATAGCTGTCTGCTTGCCTGTTCTTCGTCTCCTTCCCTAAGGAAGCTTTGTATAGTTTGCAGGCATTCGCATAAAGCAATATTTTCTTTTTTTCTCTATACATCTATGTAATCTAATTCATATACAACATAGCCCTCCTTGTCTCGTGTAAGATGCCACTCACGTACTATACAACCCCTCCCTCCTTATATAATCCATGACTTCCTTCCCAACCAATTTCTCCACCTTCTCCCAATCACCACCACCAACCGCCTTTCTTACTATGGTACTACTAACTTCTTCCCAGCCTTCTTGACCTGTACCTAACAATCTCAATTTCCCCTTATCCACCCATTCTCTCACTCCATCCCTATTTAATATCTCATTTTCCATAGCTCTATCTTCTTCGTTTATCCCTCTTCGGGCAGATATCAAATACGCATTACTATCTCGGAAATACTCCTGGATCTTCCGGTTCATCTCGTTAGGAGGGTAAAATCGAGGATCGAAAAATCTAATTAATGTATCTGTTCCCACCAAGAAGCTCAAATCCACCTCGACATCCAAGTAAGGTAAGGTCGATAGGTAATTTCGTATGATTGATGCCTTACCTACGAAGGTAGGTTCATTTATCAGTCCCACTGCTATACTCTCTTTTGGATGAGTGTTGGATCGTAGAGAAGACAGGATAGACATCATTTCCACTCTCTGTTGAGGGATTGCATCGCCCGACTGTAGTGTTTTCTCAACGTTCCGAGCGGAGAACAAAAGAAGTCTGGATGTATAGCTTGGAGGGTCATTGGAAGGTGTGCAAGAGGAAGATGGCGGAGGGAAAGCGGAAAATGCGATTTGTTGATGAGCAATTGTAGGAGGATTGAACGACGAGTCTAGGACGGATAGATGTAACTTTGATGAAGATGCCTTAGGGGGTATAGGCCAATTAGGCGTGGAAGAGACGATGGCGAACGATCCAGGAGTCGAAGAGATACGGTGAACTGTCTCTTGGAGATTGAAAGAGGTAGAGGTCATTTTTCGAATTCGGATTGCTCGTGGAAGCATGTGTCGAATTAGGTCAGAGCGATATGGATATGGATATGGAATATACTGTTGAGACCTTGTTACATCCTCTTCCTTGCCCTTCTCACCTAAACCCAGTAACCTGAACACTTCTTAGGTACTGGATCGATATGACTATACTCGTAGTTACTGCAATGCACCAACTAGAGTCCTCACTCGACATGACAATCCATTGACCTCCTCCTTATGACGTTATATGGTCTCCCCATTTAAGCAGGGTTGGTGCCTGAATTGATACAGTATTATCAATTTTGAGATTTCAAGGTGAATTTTCGAAAATAGAAGTCCACCCAGCTCCTATCATCCATTTCATACTGTATAACATACCTAAAAGCCATAGGTTGAACCATACTGAGCTGTCTCACCATGGCCATCCAGAACAAGAAGAGGAACCAGCCTGATGGTGAATCATCCAATACGAAAAAGGCCAAGACGGGGGAGAGCAGCTCAGCACCTAGACCTGCACCTGCTTTCCTCTCGGCTTTGAAAGATGAAGAGACCGATTTCCCTCGAGGGGGAGGATCGAGCCTGACCCCCTTGGAGCTCAAGCAGACTAGAGCAGAGGGAATGAGGGAGGCTGAGGAAGAGGCTAGAGCCGAGGTGAGCTCAACGATACAAGCAAATGAATTGTACTAATCGACGACTGCAAAATTGCAGGCTGCTTCCAAGGGTAATCAACGAAAGAAGCAGATGAGTGATAGGCAGATCAAGAGGTTGAAGAAGAATGAAGTGAGGAAGAAAGAGAAGAATGATGAGGATACTATCCGTGAGCTGGGATCCTCGGACGATCGAGAACACGATCAGCTGATTAACTTGCTTGTATATAGGTGTCGAGGTATTGAACTACAAAAGACTCGTACCCGGTACCCATGTCCTTGCCAGAGTTCACACCGTCCTCCCACTACACCTCATCTTATCACTTCCCAACAACTTACTCGCCCATGTACCAATAACCGAAATCTCCGCTACACTCACCAACCTCCTTACAGCGGAAGAAGCTATGGCTCTAGATTTAGACAAAGAAGAAGATGATGAAGAAGAAGAAGAATCTGATTCGGAGTCATCTGCACCAGACTTGTCTCAACTGTTCTTCCCTGGACAGTACTTCCCCGCTAAGGTACTGAACGTATATCCTACAGCGAGTCAATCGTTTATCTCCCAATATCCTGTTACTGAAACTACGAGATTAGCAGCTAGGGTAGAAGTTACCTTGATACCTGAAAAAGTAGGAAGTGAGGTTTCGAAGAAAGATATCGAGAAGGGGTATTTATTAGTAGGAGAGGTCAAGAGTGAAGAGGATAAGGGCTACACAGTTGGAATTGGGTTGAATCCTGATGAAGGATCAGGGGTGGAGGGGTGGATAAGTAAAGAAGAAGTACAGAAACATGTACCGTGTAAGTGCAATTCTTTCGCGGATTACTGATTAGTGGTGTATGGTATTGATGGACCTTGTAACACCATAGCTCAATCCCTAATTCCCGGTCAACTCCTCCCTGTGACCGTATCGTCCCTCACTGCTGGTGGAAGAGTCGTACAACTATCCCTTGATCCCCTCGAGCTCACCCGAAGCACTACGAGCGAAGTTTCGACTGTAGGATCTCTGACTCCGGGACATCTCATAACAGCTTTGATCACTGCTGTCGTACCTTCAGGTCTAAATGTGAAAGTCTGTGGATTCTATGACGGTACGATCGATTTGGCCCATTTACCTCTAGGGGAAGATGATGTAGAAAGCAAATACAAGATCGGTAAAAAGGTAAGTGCCATGGGTAGATACGATGCGAATCAAGTTGACGGTCTGGAATAGGTTCGAGCTAGAATAATATACGATAATCTATCAACCACTCCACCCACCTTTGCTCTTTCAGCTCTCCCCCATGTAGTCGGCTTGACCAGTCCTACCAAGGAAGGAGAACAAATACCATTAGAACACGCTATACCAATCGGTAAATTGTATCCCAGTGTAAAGGTTGTACGGGTCATGCCAGATTGGGGAGTGATCTGTCGCACAAATGACGGACTGGATGGATTCTGTCATGTAAGTCGTATCTCCTGATCAGAGACTATCGATTTTAGGTGATAACTTACATCGTTGTTTAATACGAAAACAGATCAGTCACCTTTCTGAAGAACGTATATCGGTCTTGACAAACGGTACAGGTCAATACAAAGCTGGAACTCTACACCGAGCCAGAGTGATCGGTCATTCTCCTCTTGACGGTGTTGTTCTCCTGTCCTTCGAACAAAAGGTCCTTGACCAAGTATTCATGCAAGTCGGGGAACTACAGATAGGTCAGGTTCTCAAGGTAAGTCTAGCTGCCCATATGACTAGGCACGCAAGCAGCTAAAGATCACTTCAATAGGGTACCGTCCATCGTCTTGCCGAACGAATGCTCTTCATCTCCCTTTCTGGTTCAGTAGATGGTATTGTTTTCCCTAATCACTACGCCGATATCAAACTCAAACATCCCGAAAAACGATTCAAAGTAGGATCATCAGTGAAGGCTCGTGTATTCGCTATAGAACCAGCACGTAATAGAGTAGTATTGACTTTGAAGAAATCTTTGGTGGACTCGAGCGACAGTGTCCCTCAAGGATTCGCGGATGTCCAAGTTGGACAAGTCACTCCTGGTGTAATCGTTAAGATCATGGAAAAAGGGTGTATTGTGGATTTGTTTGGTGGAATTAAGGCCTTCATGCCATTATCCGAATCAAGGTTCGTTTTCTCACTGACTTTGGGATCGACGAAGATCTGATATCGCTGTGATTTAGTCAAACATTCGTCAAAAACCTCAATGATCTCTTCTACGTTGGCAAATCCGTTACGGTCCGAGTGCTCGATATCCAACCTGAGAACGAACGAATCGTGGTATCAGCCAAACAAGCAGTTCCTAATGCTGTTGCATCAGCAGCCGAGAAATTGCAAGTTGGTGATGCAGTATCAGGTAGCGTCTCGGCCATACACGAAGAACAGGTAGTTGTCAAACTTGACGATTCGGGTCTTACGTCGTTGTTATCTTTGAGTAATCTATCGAATCAACGACATATGGGTATCGACGAATTGCGATCGACTTTAAAGGTTGAAGATAAGATTGAAGATCTCGTGGTAGTTTCCAAGAATCCTGTATCGGGATTGATCATTGTAAATGTGAAGAAGACCGACACTCCTTCTACAAAGACTAAGACGAAAAAGGAAAAGCAAGAGAAGAAAGCGAAGAAAGAGGAAGAAGGGCCATCTGGAATATCGAAGAATGTCAAAGCCATCGATGAGATTAAGATTGGACAGATCTTATCTGGACATGTGACTGAACATACTGAAAGAGGAACGATGGTTCAACTACCCAATAAGATAAGGGGTAGGATACATCCTTTAGATGCTGTTGATGATCTGTCGACATTGGTGGATGGACATGCTCCCTACAATGTCAATCAGGAGATCAAAGTATACGTCTTAGCTGTAAACAAACAGAAAAGAGCTGTAGATCTCTCTTCGAGACCTTCCAGAATCACCCCCGGCGGTAAGGTGATCGATCAAGAATTGACTGATGTCAAGGGTCTGAAAGAAGGTCAGAGTGTTAGAGGGTTGGTAAAGAATATCGCAAGTCACGGTGTATTCGTCAGCCTGGGCAGGGAAGTTACTGCTAGAGTAATGATTAAAGAACTTTTCGATGAGGTATGTTCAGCTTCCGCTTTATCAGGATAACGAAGTAAGCTGATGACGGGAAATAGTTTGTTAAAGACTGGGAATCTAAATTTGAGATTGGTCAATTGGTAACTGGTAAAATCTTAAGGTATGTCAGCTATAATTGCGGTATACATGAGAGATAATCTAAGTTGACTTGATCTGTCTTGCGATGTAGCGTCGATGAGAAGAGGAACTCTGTAGAGATGACATTCCGAAAGAACCCTGCTAAATCAACGAAGAAAGTTGCCAAACTTGGTTTGAGCGATTTCGAAGAAGGTCAAAAAGTCGTGGCCGAAGTCAAGAAGGTGAGCTATTCGATATCCCCATCTTGAGTATGTGCAGCTGATGTGTGTTTGACGAGTAGGTCGAGGCGTATGGTATTTTCTTGAGGATCGAGGGAAGTGACGTGTCGGGATTATGTCATAAATCAGAGGTAAGCAAAATTCCTTCACAAACCTATTTGTATTTTGCTGAAGAGCTATATATTCGTTAGATCTCCGATAACAAGAAACAAGATGTTTCTCAAGCTCTCAAGTCGTTCAGAGAAGGCGATCAAGTGAAAGCGAAGATTCTCAGTATCGATAACGAGAAGAATAAGATCAACTTTGGTATCAAGGCTAGCTATTTCGGCGAAGAGTTTGGAGAGGCCCCAGATGAAGAGAATGAGGAGGAGGAGGAGGAGGATACTCAAGAAGACGAGGACGAGGATGAAGAAGCTGAAGGGGAGGATGAGGAGGATGTCTTAATGATAGGTAGCGATGAGGAAGAGGACGAAGACGAAGAAGACGAGCAAGAGGATGACGAAGATGACGAAGAAGCCGAGACCGTTCCAACCGCCAATTCATCATCTAAGAAAGCTCCCAAAACCAACACCACATCCGGGTTAGCTGTTGCAGGAGGTTTCGACTGGACAGGTGAAGGAGTCAAATCCGAAGAATCGGGATCTGATTCGGACGACTCAGACGAAGATGAAGACGTCGATGTACCTACTACCTCCGCCAAAGCCAAGGGGAAATCCAAGTCAAAGGGAGTAGAAGATTTGACCGCCACAGCACCTGATGCTCGACCAGAATCAATATCAGAATTCGAACGAGCCCTCTTGGCTTCCCCTAACTCTTCTTACCTTTGGATTCAATACATGTCATTCCACCTCCAGTTGCACGAAATTGAAAAAGCGCGAAAGATCGGTAGATTGGCTTTGGAAAAGATCAACTACAGAGAAGAAGATGAGAAGTTGAATATCTGGATGGCCCTAATCAATCTCGAATTGAGCTTCGGTACTGCCCAAACTGCAGAAGCTGTGTTTAAGGAAGCGAGTCAGTATAATGATTCGAGGAGCGTACATATTAGGTATGCCGAGGCGTTGATTGCAGCTGGAAAAGATGATGTGAGTATCGCTCCCCTTCGCACAGTGTTTTTCTGCTATAATGCAGATTACATAGAGTACAAAACATTTTCAATGCTAATATGGTTTTATATTATTTTATTTTCAGCTCGTTGAAGAGGTATTCAAGAAGATAGTGAAAAAGTTCTCCGCATATCCAGACTCGTGGACTCGATTCGCCGAATTTTACTTGAAGAAGGGAGATGTCGAAGATGCTAGGGCGTTATTACCTAGAGCCATGAAATCTTTAGATAAGTCTAAGCGTGAGTGTCAGCCTCCGTGGATTCATCGATGACTTGGGCGGAAAGAAAAGTGAGAGAAAGCTTAATGTTTATTTATCATCAGACGTTGAAACTATCGAAAAGATGTCGTTACTCGAATTCAAATATGGTGATTCTGAACGAGCCAAAACTCTCTTTGAGGGATTAGTCGATAGATTCCCTAAGAGATTGGATCTCTGGGGTGTATATATCGACCAATTGGCTAAAATTAATGATATACAGGGAGTGAGGGGTTTGGTCGATAGGGCTTTGAATCAGAAACTAACGAGTAAGAAGGCCAAGTGAGTACATCTTCTTGTACCCTACTGCAGGACTGGTGATGAAGATCAAGCAAACTGATATTTTGTCTTTGGATGACAGATTCCTGTTCAAAAAGCTTTTGACGATCGAGCAGAGGATAGGAGATGAGAAAGGTCAGGAGAAAGCTAAAGAAAGAGCTAAAGCATGGGTATTGGAGAATACCAAAGCTGATCCCGAGGAGGATGAGGACGAGGCAGAAGAGGACAGTGATGACGAGTAAACAATGTTCACCATGGCTCGATTACGATAGTCTTCATTTCGTTTTGCATTTACACAATTTTCAATACATCGTTTCAGTCTCTCTTGGTATGGATGTTCGGTACTTGCAATGCATAACAGCGTATTTATGACATGAAGAATATAGCTTTAGCACAAATTGCACCTCCCAGTACGACTCGATAGGACAATCATTTTGTACCCCAGGGTCCCTCATGAAACCCGATGTGGATCGAGTGTTGGGACTTTCAGATAAACGCAAGACATTGTTACAGTATCTGTCTCTCAAGGGCAAATCACACCCGAAAAGTAATCAATTCAGTAAATCTGCAGTCTAGATCATCTATGAGGTCATTGGATGATCCACACGGCTTGTTACATCTGCAGGTCTACAGTATCCCGGGTCGAGTTTTTAGCTTTAGAAATGTTCGATAACACAATTCATACATTCCCAATCTTGTGCACCAAGGGCGGATGGCAGAAAGACATCAAGGTGAGGTTGGAGCTGGCTACTCAAATGGGAAGACTGTGAGAATGAAGTTATTAGGTTCTAGATGAGTGGGTAGGCTTGCCATTTCGACTCGCATTCAATAATCATTCATCATGCTCAGCTCGATGTGCTTGAACTTTTCGATAAAATGGAGAGCCTTTCAAGGAGACTCTAAAGTAATCCTTGGTATCTGCCTTCTTCTTGCTTAGCTTCACTTTTCTGGGAGCTGTAATACCCGTACCCACTTCTATTCAGGTTCTCAGCTGGTCTGTGACCGCTTTTTTTATCTTCGACCCCGGCACTTGCAACCTTCAGCTCTCTTTCGACCGGTCATCTACATCGCCTATCGTACAGCGTCAACATGCCAGGCATTAAATCCTTTCTAGCTTCAACCTTCGGTCTCGTTTATTTCATAGGAAGCTCATTCGTGTCGGCAGCGACATATAGCAACGAGTTCGCAAGTTGTGTATCAACGACTTATGTACTAAGTACGAATCCTGCAAGTATTTCAACTGCCAACGCGGCTTCCTGTGCCGTAAGTCAATCATTTCTTTACTTTTGGTCTATCTGTAGGCGAGAAGCGATACTGATACTGACTGCGTGGTCTCTCATCAGAACTATTGCTACGGCACTAATACGGCATATAAGTACTCTGCATGGCAATCGACCACTCAAAGGTGTGGATGTGCAATCAACACTTTTGCAGCTAGTGCAACCGTCACTGGTAATTCGGGAGGTTGTGGCGCTAATTATGAAGTATGGGTATGTAAAAGCGAAATACCTACTACTGTCTAGTCGTCTTAAGCATCCACCCACATATTCAACTACCTATCTACCTTTCTACCTATCTGACATGAAATGAAACTCGTCATTATAGATCACCCATACGACATTCGATTTTTCATATTGTATTCAAAATTATGCTGTGGACACCAGCCGAGCACTCGTCCAATCGTCAACGACAGATTTTGCCTCGATATTCTCAACTTGTGCTGCTTATGGGAATATCGCTATCTACCCTGTAGGTCAATTCATCTACGAATATGACCGGTTTCTACCCCAGTTAGTAGCATCCTGGCTGACATGACATTTATGAACACATCCCAGACTACAACCAGTACTTACTTGTATTCATGTGGATTCGGCTACACACCAGTAGACCCAACTACTACCTGTGGACGAAATGTCAACCGTGTAAGTCAACATGGCACAAGTCGATGGAAGTTGACTGACCCAAGCCAACGTACATTCTATCCGGATAGATTTACTTCCATCCGGCAGACGCTACGGCTTCGGGGTTATCTCGCAGAGCGAGTGCAGCGAAACGTCGACTACCTGGACAAGAGCATGTCAAGTCGTTCTGGTGCCCTAAGAGCATGACGGCCTGTCAACTGGAGAATGACCCAGCAAGCTACGAGGTAAGTCATTTGACTTTCAGTCGGTGTTTTATGTAAACGAAGAGGACAAAATATGATATTCTGGTTTAGTGTATCGAAACTGAGAGCGATCTGGAATCATGTGGTGGATGTCTGCATGGGGCGTATAGTCCACCCGGTCATCTCAACTCCACCAGTACGATCGGTAAAGAGTGAGTATTACGAGCACCCACAGAAGGTGTTGTTACCATCGCTGATATCCAATATCCGCCTGATAGCTGTTCATCAATGTATGGTGTATCAATGGGTCATTCCTCCTGTATCGATGGACAATGTCAATTTGATTGCATGCGAGGCTGGAAGCACGCTGGTGACCAATGCGTCAAAGCTTAGACCGGCGATCAGGACAGTAACGGATAAATGATTTGCTTCTGATCGGAATATTTGGCGTTCGCAAGGACATTGTCAGTAGTTCATAATTCTAGCCAGAAGTATACGTAGTAAATCAATGCATAATCAGTATCAGACCATCCGGCTTGCCTTATTCGCTACCGAGGGTGACTGGTAGGCACAAGGTTCAATTATCATCAAATTGATGTTACAGAGTTTAGCGTTTCCTAAGGCCGTTGATCGGAGTATAGTCACCTCGTGCATGGGCACAAAAAGAGCTGCAGGGCGTCAGCTAGCCCCCTTGAAGTGTGAGTGTTCGTCTATTATCGCAGTCAGCACAGCGAGGGAAGCGAAAAGGCTTTATTCGGACACGAAGATCTCGACATGACATGATGTACAGTCAATAATATCAGCATAATCGTCTGATCTAGGGTGATGTTCGGTACCGACATCGACATGCCCAATCAATCGATTAACCTTGGGATCCAAAGATCTTCATAATCGATAAGTGGTATATATAATGGCCTATCTCAATACTGTACAATTTGCTCCATGTTGAACCGTTCATCAAGCAGCCCAGCTCCACATACAGACACTTGACTTGCCAGTCCTTTTGACCCATACTTCATACCTGATGTCTGCAGTTCCAATCAACATCGTCGACTTCGTTCCCAGATCTCAGAATGATATTCAAAACCATCTTCGAGTCCTGTATAACACTCCGGTCACCAACCCAGTCCAAGATGGTCCACGTCATCTAATTAATCATCAGATGAACATTCATATGACTTCGGTCCAGTCCGTCACTCGAAAGCCGGAGACGGATCAGCTCTTACAAGGATATATAAGATGTCCCGAGATCACTTTTGGCAAAACGGATGAAGATGGTAATCAGATCGTGAGAATTAAATATCAATTCAAACATGCTGAAGAAGGGGAAATTACACCAGAACAAATGAAAGGAGATAGACGCTTGAATAGCGTTTTCTTCTACAAGGATCAATACAGATCAGATAATTAAGGCCCAGTGCTTGAAAGGTACAATGAGATTAATATCGATGGATGGGAGATCTCTTGGGAAGCTGGTCTGAGGGCGAAGAATCTCAAAGACATGTACCATGGTACGTCAGGATCGTCATGGCTGGCAGATGCTGATCAATATGAACGAACCCCTTCTTCAGAGATCATGAAGCTGTTCATCTCATCCCTCAAGGATAGTACCACGTGTATCACAGAAAAGGTTGAGATGAAAAAAACCATCTCGGAGACTGCAAATCTGAATAACGATGTTCGACTAATTCATACTTTTACAGTCCTCGATGATGAGGGCAAGAAGCCTCATGATCTGCATAGTATTCATGGAGATGAGATCAACATTGATCATCTGATTTTGTCTATGTCTCATACTTTGTATCATCACTTGTTTTGAGGGGGAGAAGAAGTTTTAAAAGTCATTTTCGTCTTTTGCATTCGATCTATTCAAAGGTGGATATCGGTTCCTTATCTAATATGGAGGCGCCTTTACATGTAAGGTTGTTTGGCAAGTCCAGTTTTCATGGCTGTACACTGTGCTTATGAACCCTATTGGCCTCAAAGTCACCAGGGCCGTTAAATCATAAAATCAGACTCTTTGCCACTCGAACCCCCCAATTTGGATTTTGAGGATCCTCCTCCACTCTTACAGTCCACTCTCAAAATTAAGTCCTCCTTTTCCACTTCTGCTTTCTTCTCTTGCATCATGCCGATCCATCCAACCGCACTGTAACCATGTCCTGCTCTCATGACGCTCACGATCACGATCACGACCATGGTCATTCTCACGATGTTCCTCTTGACGTATCTCCCTTAGATTCCTTATACGGTCAGATAGATTTGCCCAATGTGACTGCTCTGAACGCCGAGGGAGGTGGTGAAGAAGGACAGAAGGTGATCAAGTGAGTACTCTTTGTGACCAACTACAGCTACTATATTCATACCTCTGCTGCTGCGTGGACCATATGGATACACTGTATGAGGTAGGATATATTGTGGGGCGAAGGCTCAGCTAACTACTGAAGGGCTTAGCTAACTACTGAATGGACTTGTAGGAGTTGGGATATGAAGGATGATGATACTCTGGTAAGCTTAACGTCTGAGATGGTCGTTCCCCAGGAAGCTTACGATAATACACTGGAACACATAGTGGTGCGAGAGCGAAGTCGATGACGAGTTGATCATCAAGAGTGAGTTCACCTAAATTCGTTCAGCGGATGCAGAAACCATGTCAATTGAATTAACCGTTGTTCATACTGTACGTAGTCCCATTCACCGCCTCCGTCTCTTTACGATCGATAACCTTGAGAGCTGGACCTTCAGGTAAAGTACCGAGCGAGATGAAGCTGGTGAGATGCCTGGCTGCCTTTCTACATCTTGGAAGATTCGGCAAAACTGATCCTTCTGACGATGTACAGTTCCGTGATAATCCCTCACTAGACTTCTCAGATGCCTCTCAATCGTCACCCACTCAATCTTTTGACGTGGTTGATGTCAAAGAAGGAGTGGAGTATCAAGTCAAGTGAGCTTTGTATATAATCAAATACGTATAGCACCAAGCTGATGTTTTTCTATCTCCTTCTTAACAGAGCAGCAAAATTCAATGGTCTTACGTCTCTGACGATTTATTTCCCAGGAAACAACTCGGATGGCGAAGAGGAGACTACTAGGATTTATTATATAGGTATGAGGGGGACGCATCAACCTGTATGTATGACTCCATTGTCTACCTTCCTTACCAGTACAAGTGAGGAAAGAGATCCCATGATCAATTTGGTGTATTTGAACAGTCAAAGTTATTTGGATCATGCTAATGCTTTGTGATTTACATGTGTCATATAGCTTCCAAATAGACCTGGGGTGATAGTCTACGAATCGTCAGCCAGACCGGCAGATCACAAGACGGAAGGTATAAATGAAGGTCAGACGTTCAGACCCGGTTTCTAAACATGGCATGTATCGTATAATTCAGATGGAATGACGTATCTTGCTCTTGATCTAACGATACATATAACATTATGACCGCAAAGTATTAAGATAGCTACAAGTCTCCTTATTGTCCCTCGACGCTGAGATCTCCCAACTGTACAGCTGTATGCCTCTAGATATCTATCGATTGACAACCTCATGCTCAGGTATTACCCCCGGTTCATCCACCAAACCTTGTCTCTGAGTTGCACCAGCAGATACGGATGCTCTGCGGATCTGTTCCTGTTTGATCTCACTCTCCACATTCTGCTTGATCTCCCCCAGATCATCTCCTCCGGCATGTTCCTTATCCGCCTACAGTGACAACATAATCAAGATCAATATGACTTCTTACTCACTCATTCTCAGTTTGAAGTTACTATAACTCACCTTCGCACCCATCTTCATCCACATACCCACTACACCACTCTGTTTTCCAGTTGGTTCATCCACTGACCTTCCCACCTGCCTCGCCAGATCCTCATCATATATCCCGGCCAGACTACATAAAGGCGGGGAATCACCTTGTAAGTCCCTCGTGAGATATCCATACTTCTCCGCTTGCTGTCTATCCCTGGATTTGATTTCTCTCCATTTCTTCAATTCTTTACTATACTTCTCGTCCCACTGTGCGCGTTTAGTCAACCATTTCTGTATAGCTCCACCTCCATGTATTTGACCTATATGTTCTCTCAATCTGGGATCGAGAGCAGGTACACTCTCTATAGGTTCGAAAGGCCTTATTCGTCCGTGGGTAGAAACCCTCTCTGAAACTATATTATTTGGACCGAATAATGGTTCTCTCCCTGAAACAGTCACTACACCTTTACTCGGACCTTGATCTTCCGCTGGTACACCTTCATCGCCATCTTGATATGTTGAAGTTGACTCGTCGGAATCCGAAGAAGCTTCAGATTCCAGATCGCCCAGATCTAGTTCTTCCCTGTTGGCTGCTGAGGCCGCGGTGTTCCCAATGATAGGCTGAGTGAGATCTATAGTGGAGGTAGCTCTACTGCCGGACAAGGAGGAAGCAGCGGTAGAAGTGTTATTCGTACTATTCTGTCGCGAGGCATGCTTGTCCCTTAAAGAATGATGCGATTTTTCATGATGCAATCTACGTTCCACAGCTTTTTGAGCAGCGGTAAATGCCCATATGTTGAAGCTTCTCTCAGCAATTAGTTAAAAAGATCCACACGATAAAGTTGGTGGACTCACTTCGCACATGCTCTATACATATACTTCGAACTTCTCGTCCAACTTAACGTAGGCACCACATGACAGCACCCTTCGTATATTTGCAGATGTACTTTGGTAGGTTTGTATTTATTCACCATCTTCGCTTGATCGGGATATTGAGATAGAGTGAGGGAACTTGGAGGGTATGTAGTGGGTGATGCTGCTTTATGAGCTAGATATATGATCTTTTGGCAACGTGTATCAGCTACTTTCCACCTCTGTTGCACCACGACCTGAACTCACCTCGTCTCGAAGAAGCTCGCCACCGCCGCCGACCTAGTGAGTAGCTCATCAACAGACCTAACATACCTCAATATCATTTGACTTACAATAAGCAAAGGACATAGACCTCCCAATGAGCCGAGATTCACCGGGGAAACAAGGGGATGCGTAAGTAGCTTGTTGGGACTGCAACGATCATCTTCATCAATATAAATGCTCAACAAAGCAACTACAACACTGACCAGTACATCTGTATCTGCTCATCGAAATGCTGTTGCCTTCCATCCGGCATTGTGATAGTGATACCATCACCGGTGAGAGGGGGCCAAGCGCAACTTGGTTTATAGTGGAATCTAAATTGTCTCGACAGATCAACTTCATTGCTTATATCGTCGATTGCTTGAGCTGATTGATATAGAGAACCGATGTAGAGATAGAGACGAGTCCGTACAGAGAGTAACTCACCCGGAAGACGGTATAAAATCTCCTCCATCCCATCCACCTATACTAGGCATACTATGGGTCAAGTCCACCCAGGGTGAAATCAGGCTCGCCCCAGCTGGCATTGGTAAACCCATCTCTCGAATCAACACAAGAAGCGATATCACCATCCCTCCACCAGCACTATCTCCCATGAGTATGATGTTAGTGGGTAAGATCGGCTCGTGAGCGCCGGCAGGTGGATCAATAAGGTAGAGATAGGATGCAAGGGAGTCCAAGAGACCGCATGGCTACAATATCCATATGTAATGGTAAGCTCTTCTGATCAAGCAGGCTTATCGGAGTCATGGATATCTGACTTACGAAAGGATACTGAGGTGCCAGTCTATAAGCTGGCGAGAAAGCTCTAGCCCCAGCTTTTCTAGCATGTCTCTGAACCTGATATCTATGTGTTTCAAGGGACGAGAAAAAGAATGCTCCGCCTGTCATCATGTGGAGGGTAGTGATCATCTATCAGTGTCACAGTAAGCATGGTGTAGCTGATGACTTACCATGGATATATAGTATGACCCTGTCGTCCAGTACGTCCGCACCAGTGTTGTCCTTCACACTGTCACTCCCCGCTGTCCCTGCTCTCTTGGGCAGATATTTCCAGTAGTCTCCGTATCCACCATTCTGCGCGGGAGTAGTTTGAGGCTGACCCGTTGACTGCGTTGAGCTAGATGGCGAGGTCGTCGTAGCTTTTCGTTTCAAATAGTCTTTTTGCATCTTACTCGAAGGCGATCAGCTAAACCTTGTCCACATGGTGGAGCCCAATGATGTAGCTCACTTCGATCCACTCTCCTTCCAGTGTCCTTCCTCTGACTCTCCACCACTTTTCTCCTCCTATTAACTTCAGTCCCCCTCCCTGCTCACCTTCCGGTCCATATGTCGATAAGTGCTTGGCCAGGATATCTTCGGCAGCTCGGAGTTTGATATCGGGTATAGTGACCGTTTCTCTTCTGACCCAATCTACGAAGGACAGGATGATCAGCGTCATCTAGTACATGATATGTAGTCTCTTGGTTGATATTCGATTGACCTGTGTTTCTCTCAAGTCGTCTCTCTGTCTACCTAGTACATATAAAAGATCTGACCACTCACGAGGTGTAGGCACCCACATCGCCGTGAAACCCTGTACCTCCTCCACCCCATGATGACTCGCGAATTCCAAAAATCTCCTGATCACCTTCAGACCTTCTTCGTAGCTAAGCTGATTCTCCGGTCCACCGCCTGGTCCACCTTCTTTCAGAGATTTCTTGGATTGCGATTTGCGTTTGTTCCTTGCGAACAGGTGAGAGAAGAAGGTGGAGATCACCGTTGGGGTGGTAGCGAGCGCTACGGAGGGGGTACCGAATCCTTGTGTCATCGTCTTGGATCCTGCATTCGTTGCATAGGCTATCGGTCTGCTAGATGATGGGATATAAGGTAGAGATAGAGATGTTCCTAACCATTCAATTGGCTTTTGTTGATCTTAATGGGAACTAACCAGTATGACGTTCGCTCTGTTACCCGATATGGGGTCTCCATGGTGATGGAATACATGACGTGGCAATTGTATCGTGTCCCTTATCTGTGTTATCACTATATTCTACTCTCTCAATAGATACGCTCGGTCCTTTGAGCGTAGATGAAACAACACCTCGAATGGAAATTTCGACTCGACCGAGTACAACATCTTCCTTTCTACCTCCCCCACTCGTCAACAAGCACACAAAAACCTCATAAGGATCTCGCAGGATCCGACTTGAGTACCTCCAACCCCATCATGGCCGATTCAACCCAACCAACAATCGCCGAACAAGCTCAGGACGTAGCTTCCAAGCTCGCCAACACCGTCACTGAGACGCTCAACTTGGGTGACAAGTCCAAAGACAATGTAGACAAATCCGGTGAGCTGCTCTTCTTCCGATAGATACACCATTTTCTTCAGCTTACCCTCTGTTCCATGCTTGTAGCCCTCCCCATCCTCTATATCGACGAGAAAGCAGGATCCGACAGTACAGGAACCGGTGCCGAACTCTCACCATTCGCTACTCCCCTTGCGGCATACCAATCTCTCAACCCCTCGCCAGAGAATGATGCGAATCCCACCATCGTTGCCAACCTGATGGTGAGGAAGGCGGATTCTGTCGAGCGAAACGAATGGGTCGAAATCTCCACTTCTGCCAAGAAGAAGTTGGTGAAGAACATTGGTGGATGGAGGAAATCGCAAGCCAAGTTAGCAGCTGAAGGTGACAGGTTGGCTAAAGATAAGGCTGATAAGGAGGAGAAGGAAAGGAAGAGGAGGGAAGAAGCTAAGAATGTTGTTCTGGTTGATGATCAGTCGAAGGAATCTAAGAAGGTATGTTCACCTTTTGACAATCCAGCTAATCCCGTAGATGTCTATATGAGCTGATATATCAGGGGATATGTGTAGACCAAAATATATGCTGTTCCTGAATTAGTTGGCTCAAGAGTCAGGATTCAAGGATGGGTACATCGATTCAGACCTCAAAAGACCAACTACTTCTTAGTCGTCCGGGACGGTACGGCGATGTTACAATGTGTCTTGACAGGAGATTGTATCAAGACTTTAGATGCTTTGGATCTGACCACGGAAAGTACGGTTGAATTGGTCGGTACAGTTGAGAAAGTCAAGGAAGGTCAGAAAGCCCCCGGAGGTGTAGAGTTGATGGTGGATTACTGGAAGATTATCGGTAGAGCTCCTGGAGGAATTGATGCGTTTGAGGGAAGATTACAACAGGTTGGTGCAATACCACTATTCACAAACGAAGTTTTCAGCTTACACGATCGACTCTTCTTGTCCACTTCGTTTCATAGGATACAGACGCCTCTATCAGAGCGGATCTTCGTCATTTAGAACTCCGTGGTGAGACCGCCACCTCCGTCATGCGAGTCCGAGCTTTGTTGTTACGAGCATTCCGAGATTCATTCTACAAACGACGAATTACCGAGGTCACTCCACCATGTATGGTCCAAACTTCCGTTGAGGGTGGATCGACATTGTTCGAATTTGATTATTATGGTGCACCAGCTTATCTCACTCAATCGAGTCAACTTTACCTCGAGACTGTCTTACCTTCCTTGGGAGACGTTTATTGTATTCAGGAGAGTTTCAGAGCCGAGAAGAGTTTGACCAGAAGACATTTATCTGAATATACCCACTTGGAAGCTGAGTTGGTGTTTATTCAATTCAAGGATCTCTTGGATCACCTTGAAGATATGGTGAGTGATCAGATCCCTTCAAACGAGTCTATACAGATATACAAACTATATTGTATTGGTTTACTATGGTTTGCTATTCTAATGGCTGATGTACCTTGTTATGCTTCCAGATCTGCGAAGTAGTCGATACCCTCCTTACCGACCCAGTCTCATCCGAAATCATCAAAACCCTCAACCCAGAATTCCAACCCCCTTCTAGACCATTCCTCCGTATGGATTACCGAGACGCGATCAAGTACCTCAACGAGCACGGTATTAAGAAAGAAGACGGATCAGATCACGTCGTAGGAGACGATATTGCTGAAGCTGCCGAAAGGAAAATGACCGATCAGATCAACCGACCCATAATGCTTATTCATTTCCCCAAACTGCTCAAGGCATTCTACATGCAACCTCTCGCGTCCGCTCCTGACTTTACTGAGTCGGTCGATGTTCTCATGCCTAATGTTGGAGAGGTAGTTGGTGGATCGATGAGAATTACGGATTACGATACCCTCATGGCTGCTTACAAACGTGAAGGTATTCCTTCGCAACCATACTATTGGTTCACGGATCAAAGGAAATATGGTACCACCGAACATGGTGGTTATGGTTTAGGTGTTGAGGTGAGTTATATTCAGCTAAATTTCCGCGCCTTGAGTCTTTAAAGGAAAAAGTTAGCTGATATTGTATTTTTTGACGGTAATAGCGATTCCTCGCTTGGTTACTCAACAGGTGGACTGTACGAGAATGTTCCCTTTACCCTAGATGGATGGGCAGAGCTACTCCTTAGGTTGGAAAGCTGAGTAGCTACAGATGGAAGGAGGTAAAGGGTAGGAATGATTTTGTTTATAGAAATATAAAATATATAAGTCATCATGCATGATACGTCCATTATGCGTTACAAATACCTATCCAACCACAATATCAAGTACTGGACTACAGGACGAGTTAGACAATACATCAGCTATGGACAATCAACAGGAACGCAATGAAACGGAATATTCGAGTAGACCCACCTAATCATGAAATCAAATTCATTATCATTACTGATCACTCTCAATTTATCAATCTTATGTAAACCTTTTCTCAAAGCTAGGAATTTGATCCTTGTCGATAAACTAGTGAAAGGTAAGAGTGGTCCACAGCGTATGTCATTTTCTAATGGTATGATCGAGGGGGATGTGGATGAATGGGAAGAAAGTGATTGCTTGAGGACTACGGTATCACATTTGTCAGTTGGCGATCATCCAAAACGATAGCCAAAATTTCACTTGCTTGTATCGTCCACTCCCAAATCCACATCGTCCTGACCCTTTCTCGAATTCTTTCTCTTATCCCAAATTTCTCTCAACCTATTTTCCGCCCCCGCTGAACCAGTATCTCGGGGAGGTACGTTCAGTCTAAATCTCTTTGTTTGATCCGATCGATTATGTACGAATATCTCGGTTGAAAATGTCTCCAGTGGTTGAATCGCAGAATTGTATTTTGAGCTGGCAGATGGTAGTAGTTTGATTGAAACCAATAATCCATTTTCTTGATGCGCTTGGTGGGTTTTGGCATTCAGCGAAGTGACACGTTGGTTGTGATTGATCATTTGACTTGGCATCAAAGGTTTTCTGTGTTGTAATTCTTTTTCTTTCTCAATTGTCAACAAGTGAGCCAAAGAGTATCGCTTGTCCCCTGCGATTGCTATACTGTTACTTGCAGGTAGGCTTGTCGTCTTCGAATTTCTATTACTTGCATTTTGTGATTTGGGTAATATCGCCGGTAAGTTATGTTTATCCTCATGATGGAACGAACTTAGATCTAATGAACAGTTCCATCTTGAATGAAATTCTTTCGTTTGGTATTTGTATTTTTTTCCTTCTTCTCTCGATTGAGTGATCCTTGTAAATGGTTTCCCAATAACAATAATGGACACAGGTCTGATTTCATCTGTCCTTCCCAAAGATTTATTCACAATCTCTTCAACTCCGTCTTTTCCTGCGGTATCACCATGACCAGTCGAGGATGAAGAGGGCGAAGAAGCGATCATAACTTTGTATAAGAGATTATATTGTTCTATACTACCGAGTCGGAGCGGGAATCTTGTATTTTCGATCAACTCAGTAGATACCTTTCCTCCTTTACCTGAGATTTCCAAATTGACTTTATTCACTTCGAACCCATTATCCAAAGACGATTCAGGGGAATTTTCGATTTCTATGCAAAGTATCACACATTTTTCACCTTCCTCTTCATCCACTTCGTCCGAGGTCAACAGTTGAGGTAAGAATAGTGTTCGCATCCTTACTCGTAGACCAGGTGAGAGCGATAATACCCTTCTGTATGATTTACGTAGTGTTGTCGATACGATAGGTTGGATAGTAGACGGTAAGTTGCCTTTCTCTCTACTTGGTCCGGAACCCTCGGTAGATGTGGTCGAGGGAGTAACAATAGTTGGAGCAGATAGAGGTGTGATGCCTGACAAGGGCAACGGGGAATTTTCTGAAGATGAAGAAGTATGTATAGATAAATCTTCTCGTATTGAGGAGGCAAGTCTGGTCGCAGGCATGATACCTTCACCTCCTGCTAATCCACCCAGTAAATCAATCTGTTCCATACTCGCGTACTCATCGCCGTCATCATCTTCATATCCCTCATAATCCGTCCCCTCCGTCCGTATGGTCGTTCCACTCCGTATCGAAGACGTATCGATACTTTGAGCATTACGTCGATGTGTCTTGGTATTGTGAGTCTGATCACGAAGAGTCACAGATGCAGTGAGAGCCAATAATGGATTCTGGATTTGAGTTCTTACATAGGCAATTGGAACTTCACCTCTCCAGATTACCTCCCAACCATCTTTCACTCTTATAACCTTCCTTCCACCACCACTTGTTCCTTTTGTGGGTAGCTTACTCTTACTATTCCCTTCTTCCCATGGGCCAGAGACTTCTTCCACGGCTCCTTCCCACACTACCACACCCTCGACATTCGCATATTGCTCTTCACCCTGGTTCATCGCTGGGAAGGGGTTGGGTGTGACAGGTGGGTTTGACCCTTGTTCAGAGGTGGATGAATTGGAGAGGGGTGTACGTGGAGGTGCAGGTGGTGCGAGGGATGAAGAAGAGGTTGATATAGGTATTGAAGCTGTGGGTGTGAATGTTGATCTGGGATTCGGAGGTGGTAACGAGGGAATGAATGACGCTGACATTGATGGCTAATCCCACGACAGTCAAAAATCAGCTTCGTTTTTAGATTGTAGGTCAAAGTGGACTCACCTGTAATCTACCTAGGAATCTTAACAATTCAGAAGTAGGCTCCTTAGCATCTATCGCGGGAGTACCAGGTAGATCGCGTAAGACTTCGTCGGGAAGGTGCATCGAAAGGAAATAGAAGAGCTTTTCGTCTATATTGAATGTAAGCTCGTGGCTCAAGGTGCTTTATATTAGAAAGCTTACCAAAGAATGCTGATTCCCTCATCGAGGAAGATCCTTCTACGTCCTCCCACCACTTGCCCAAGTCGTCTTTGTCGCTAGTCCCGCTCGGCTCTTCAGGTGAAGAGGATATCTCGGGTATCACCAGGTTGAGGGAAGACGAATTGAATAGCATTTCATAGTAGGTCGAGGGGTTCGGTGAGGGCATCTTGTACAGATGTAAGATCAATCGTGCTACTCTCTGATGGACACGACGCCCCCTTCCAACAATGACGGAGAGTCGATTGGTTGTACCGGCAGGAGGTGAAGTGTGGACTGAAAGAATTGAGAATGGAAGGATGGGATGGTGTGTAAACGACAACGATCTAATTGGATCAACATGGAGACCCCGCACCACATCACCAAGGTGTCAACCGAATCCAATGCCCTCGCACTGCCTGTCTTCTGTCTGGATGGACGCATTCAACTTTATTCATACCACATCCAATCTGTCCTGAGGGAATACTTTTACGCATGTAATATCCAATCTAGACTTGCATCTTAACATGTCTTACACGACCGATCTGATCAGATGAACCCCCACATAATCCTCATCCTCGCACTCCATCCATTCTCCCATCCTTCACCGCTCGGTTCTTCTTTCCCTTCTGCATCCCTCTCGCCTTGACCATTCCAGCCATATAAGATCCTCTCAAACCAAGCTACTCTTGCCATGTATCTGATATCATCCTCCAAGGGACTTTCGATCGGCCCTTGCTCCACACTTTTAACGTACTCAACACATTCCCTAAGATACGTCTTAATATCATCGGAAATTCCCTGCTCATGGTGGAGAGGTACGGTCAAGCTGGCAAGCATAAACAAAGGCTCAAGGGTGAACAGACATTTGTGTCTTGGGTTATCATGTCTGAGGGATTCTGCAAATACGTCTTGTGGTATGGGATGCTTTGCGAACCACTCATTGAATGACGATGTCGCAAGGGTGATAGAAGATGTATCGCCTTGAATGAATTGCCGATGAAATGCGAGCTAACTGACACAACGACCGATCAGTATTCATCCTGCCATGTTGGGTATACGTATTTATATACTTACAATGACATAATACCACAAAGGCTTTTCAGCGTTCTTCGCTTTCATCCCCTGATCAGATTCTTCCATCCATACCACTTGCTCATTGATCCACTCTTTAATTTGCTGCACGAGATCTTGCTTGATGGATGATCCGCTGAGGAGGAGAGCTTGGTTGACCAAGATGAGGTATCGGATCTATACGAGGCAAGTTCGAGGTCAAAATCAGCGACGATTCAGTTCAGTCCCGTTTGAGAATGAATTGAGTGTGGGTGGCACTCACAGCTATAACGAAACATTCATTACCTTTCATAGGTTCTTGACCAGGATGACATTGCGAGAACCTCACTTGAGGTTCCATCCTGAATCTCAAAGAACGGCAGGTAAGCTACAGTGGCTGACTTAAGTTGGTGAGTACAGTATGTTGAATCTGACCGTACCTTGTATCAATATCGACGAAGAAGACTCTTAAGAGCTTTTCAATCCTCTCAATAGATTTTTGTTTCAGATCATGATCGGAAATATGTCGTATACCCAAAAATAGAATGTGGATTGTTTTAGAGAGCGATTCAAGTTGAACTTGACCTTGAGGCCTTGCATTTTCTATTCAAGCGAAGCGTCAATCAAAAAGTTAGCAGATATGCCTGACCAGAGTTGAGATCATGATGGATAATCGATAGGTCATACTCACCTGGATTCCTCTGTCCATCTCTCCATTCTAACATACCGCCCAATACAAGTTTCACAGACAGTCATCTTTTTGCTTGGTCAGATCGATAACTAAAAAACACTTCACTCACCCCATTCACCATTAGGATTTCGCCACCAATGCGGTTTAATAGTGAACAACTGATTATTCCCTCCTCCATCCTCTTTCGATACAGGACATAAAACAGGTGAGTACGTAATTGAGTATACTTCGTCCTTCGCAAGGATCTTCCCTACTAGCTGGCGGAGTAATTCGATGGTATGCCCATTAGAAGACTGTTTAGGGAATGGTAAGAGGATGTCCAAGGGTTGTTTGGGGATAGAAAGTGGAGTTTTACCTTCAGATGACATGTTGGATGATTCGCAGGTGCTTTATTCGAAACGGATGAGTATGTTTGCTAAACTTGATGATTCACTGATCGGATTGACCTATTTATACAACCTTATTGAGATACTTGTGCGAGAAGCCTGGTTGCATTGCTGTTCAGTGGACGTCAGTTGTGAATTGAGTCATCAGGAGATGAAAGGTCCTAAGTCATCAACGGTTGTGACATATGATGCCAATCAGAGATACATCGTTCCATTCACTTGGTCTTTCGCCCAAAAGGACAAGGGACAAAGGATATTTTGATTGTTGTGTAGGTTTCTTGTGCTACGCCATATTTGAATCACAATATCCATTAGAGAATATAGCTTAGACAGAATGAACTTTTCTGACAGTCGATACAGCACGTCCAGCCAAGATGATGGTGCTATGTCAAGGCCGTCGAACTCCGCTGCAGTAACTTACAGCTAGTCGACATGTCCAATCTCTGCCTCTGAGTGAAAAGTAAAAGGTGAAGTGCCACATTCCTCATTCACCGGGTATCGCCGCCCACATCACTTGTGTCTTCTTCGAGGTTCTTCATCATCGCTACCTCAGCTTGATTTGCTTTCGATATTTTGAACATTTCCACTGAAAATCATCAACACTCAAATCACAAAAGTAATCGAACCCATACGACTGGACTGTTTCAGCTCAGACAAACTCGACACAATGGCATCTCCTCAGTATCTCGGTCCAGCAGGTTCACAACCTTCCAACCCTCTTACCGCATTCTGGAAGAGTCAGGTGGTCAATCCCGAACACCGGGAAGGAAACATCAAGTGGGTATAATTTGATTCATGCGTCGAAAAGGATAGATGGATGAAGTGTAGTGGACTTGGAGGTGGATTTAGCAGGAGAATTAGGAGGAGAGGGGATGATCATAAGAGTAGACAGCAGAGTGATAGTATATAATCGAAAGATTAAGGATCGCAATGGTTTGGATTCACGAGGTATAATGAGAGAAGGATCATATAGTCGAGGGAAGATAGACGATGTTCTGGATAGAAGTCTAGTAGCAGAGCTAATTGGTACTTTTGCGTTTCTATAGCATCGCCCGAGCTACCGTCATTTTCATCCTTGGTGTCGCTTTCGTACGATCATCATTAAGCAGTGCTTTAGTACCTGTCTTCTGAGCGTGCAGAAGTGAAATTGATAGACGGTGGAGACCTGTTCAGATTATGTGAGTGCTTGAAAGAATTACTTTATCTATTGTATAGGTCGACTGGGCTGATCTGTTTCGTGCTTTATAGGAATATAGAATCAGAGGATATGATGCTTCATATCCTGAAGAACGAGGGATAATCAATATCATGTATAATTATTGATGTATAATACTTTACTATGCATTGCATCACGACTCATAATCGTCAAGTTCATGTCAACGAAATGTTGTACGTCAACCATCCAGTCTGAATCAGCGATCAAACAATCCGATCAGACAGAAGACATCTGTAACATCTCTTCAACAACTATATGATATAGTATAAAATTTCCCAACGATTCACTACACTACACGAATCGATCTTTCAGTCATAGGCATTTTTCAGCTATTATAGGTATCTCAAATTCACTAACAATACGCCGAACAAAGCTTAATAATTCATTCACTATATCGTCCACTTTCATTTCTAAATACTAAAGATTTTGCGACTAATTTTGCTCGATAATACCGACCAAAGCCTTCTCGTATTTACCCGTAGTCTCACCTTCCACAGCTCTCTTGAGGGTTTTACCGTATTGAGCTTGATATTGGTTCTTGATGGCATTGAATCGAGGTCTGTTCCAGTGATTTCGAACTATTCGGTAGATCCTACAGGAGGAACAAGAACAAGTCATCAGTCATCATTATGACGAAGAGCGATTATAAGTGGTAATGATCTAGAACTCACATTCTTTCGTCTTTCGTACCCATGCCGGCCATGGCGTTATACAGCAATTCAGCATCTCTGACCACACCTTGACCATCATTCTCGACACCTTTGGCAATGTAGTACAACCCATCTCGCATATGACCAGAGAATTCAGATTGGATCCTGACCGGAGAGGGATTGTCAGTTTATTTGACTTGATAAACGATGCAGCCTATGTCAGCTGAGACTTACATTTGTGACAGAGGGATTCGATGTCTTTGAGGGAAAGCCTGAGCAACGGCTTGGAGGTGGGCGTCGGAACGAGATAACAATATACCACAGACTCCAATCTCGTCCTACAGCACAAAGAACTCCAGTCAGCCAAACGTGGAATTATGAGTGTGGAATGGGAGATTATCGACTCACAGTACCCATCTTTCCTGGACCAGCTCTATATAGCGCTTCTACATCCTGTTGGACTTGTTGTTGGTTCACATAGGGCGATTCGTCCCTTTGTCCAGATAGAGCCATGTTGAACATTCTACAAGAGTATGCCCTCAGTCAATGGAGATCTCTTTGTTTGATTGCAAATAAGTGATAAGCTTACCTCTCAGTCTTCATACTGAGCTCCCCTCTTACAACAGCCACCAAGTCTTTCCCGTAGACTCTCTTGTATCCTTCTTTGAGAAGGAACATTTCTTCGTTTGATCTACCCAATAAGATCTCATTGAGAAGATCTTCGTGCGTACCCATACCTGAACATGCTCGATTGAGAAGATGGAGATCACCGCCTAAAGGACCGAGAGAGAGAAGGACTAGGGTGTATTCCAGCCTACACAGTGAGAAGTGAGCTTGAGCTTTTATGATAGGAAAGACCGGGACGGTGGAAAAGACAATTGGAGACCAGAAAAGAACGGGCTGGACAGACCATTTGAATTTATATGACTTACCAGCTTGACAGCTCCTTCTCCAGGGTCTTCTTCAAGCTCCTACCCACAGTTTGCTCGTATGTCCTACTAAGAACTTCCATCTGGAAAGCATCCAAAGGTGCTAATACATCTATCAAGGTTCTTTCGTCTGTGCCGAAGCCCTATGAGAACAATCAACGAAGGTGAGCTATCAGATCTGGGTTAGTATACCCTGTACGGACATGTCATCTCACCTTCGTAGCTTTCCTTATACGCTCAGCATCAAATTGGGCATTGTACCCTTGTAGATTGCTGAGTGGTACAGCAGGTGGAGGAGCAGGGATGGATACACCTAAGAATCGTGGTCCCTGACCAGGCATAGTCTGAGGGGGAGGGGCGCCGTATCCTCCTTGTGCACCGTATTGCTGAGTAGGAGGTGGTGCGCCATAAGTTGATTGTTGTGGAGGAGGCGCTCCGTAAGGCGGTTGGGGTGAATGTCCGCCGAATTGCTGGGGTGGGGGTGCACCATATCCATTCTGTGAAGGATGAGAGCCATAATTCACTTGAGGTGGTGGAGCACCATAATTATTCTGAGGAGGTGCACCATAAGACTGTTGTTGACCGTTGTTATATCCGTATCCACCCGGTCCCCCTGGACCTCCTGGTCCGGGGTATGAGGTAGGTGGTTGTTGACCCCATTGTTGTTGGGGTGGTTGGGGAGGTTGACCGTAGTTGTTCTGATATTGACCATACATCGTTGAGTGAGTGAGTTGTTGATAGTTGAAAACAGACAAGACTTAGGTGGCAACACGCTGGTGAATCATATATATATATATATATGTCCAAAGGAAGGGAGAGATCCGTTGATTAGCTGTGCGGATCAATCAGTTACTCGTAATGTTTAATGTTCATCAAGGGATCAAGGGATAAGTAAGATCCTATGATGCCAAGCCGGGTTAAAGCGTAAGATAAAGCGGTGCTGTAAGGTGCATCCACGTGTCACGATAAGGTAGTGTTAGGTGGAATTCACCGCTTTAACGTCATCAATACGTCAGTTTGGTTGTGTCAATTGTCGGTGGGTTGTCAATTGAAGGGGAATGTCACATCGATATGGTCATTCAAGGCATCTGTCTGAAACGCTAAAGGTATATTTGCAACGTTGTGAGAGGTCAACAACTCAAGGATGATTCATTAGAGTTGACTCCAGGTCAATTGATACCGAACATCAATTCAATCAGGTCAGGCAGGGTAGTGTAGTTCGCGGTGTCGCACCTACCGCCGCGTAAATTCTCACAATGTCAATCTTGTTCTCAAAGCATATGATAGCAGATTATGACGTGGAACATTCCTATTGAGTATTTAAGTTACTCAATATTATCCTCCCTCCAACGATCTCATCAATGACCATGTACAACGTTTCCCTTTATCCAGCCGGCTTCAACGCTCCACAAAGCCAATTAATTTCACAAAGACGCTTGAGAGCGATGATAACGATAGCAAGGGACCTTTCGTCCGTCAGGTCAAATTCTGGTGTGATTAAGGTATGGACTAGAAATATGAAGGTGATCATGAACAAGAATAGCTGCTCGATTTGACTTTGGACAGAGTGGAAAGGTTGCAACACAGAGCAGGACAGTAACAGCGTGTATTGTTATTTACATGCATTCGAAGATTAATTGTCGCCTGATGTACCCAATTTAGAAGGACACATAACAACCTGAGACCATATAGTCCGTCGGTGTCACTAACAAGATACATTCCAGCTGACTGAATTGCCCTGAGGTTTAAACGGTACTGTCGTCCAGCTGAACACTTCAGGATCCCTACCTACTCTCGATGGTAATCTCGTGTTATACCTATTGAACCCACTGATCTTCATCGTTACATCCTTAGTATATCCTCTGCCTCGTTCATCATACATTGTCAACTTGACATCTACCTCACTACTGATCAGGCTCAAACGAATGTCGGATCCCGGAGGCTTAGAGAATTTACAATTCGCCTCTTTGATCATCGTTGGCAGCCCCTTATCTAGCACAGCTTGATGGAGTGAATCGACAATAGCAGAATAGTAAGAAATCAATGATCGATGTCTATCTTCTATAGTAGCTTGTCCAGAATACACTGAGAAAGTCCCTTCGTATCTCTCGTCTTGCCCTACGTTAAGAGGCGCATGGGATATCCTAGAATATCCGACAAAGGGACATACATCGACGGTGACTTGCTGAGGAACTTTGGAGTAGTCAGATAGATCGATTGGGCCTTGCGAGTTTTCCAGGTGATTAGAAATGGAAGTTTTGTACTTGTTCAAATCACGTAGATTGATTGTCATCTCTGATATTTCAGGTAGGGTGGTACCTCGACCACCAACCGATGGACTCAAGGTGACGTGTACTTGATCATCATCTGTATATACTGTGTGATTTGCCGGATGAAGTTGCCATTTGTGTAATGTCGGACAGATATCAGACGGTAATTGAGTATCTGCAGTCATATCAAGTGGAGTATATTGGGTTACTCGATGGAAGTCTCCTGTGTGTTTGAGAGATCTTAGACCTCTCGAAGAGCTGTGTTTCGTAAATGACATGCTGACTTGTGCCACGGAGGGTACAGTGAGCTGAAGAATCAAAAAAGGTGACTTTGGAAGGTTTATACACGAACAGAAGAGGATTTATGGCCGTTTATATGCTTTCGCTCTTCCAATCGTCGAGAAGGTCTTTATGAAACATTCAAAAAGGATCACAAAGGTGGCATTTCAAGGCGAACCACATCATCGTGAGTTTTTCTACGATATTGGAGAATTGTATGGCAGTATGGGTCATACTGAGGTCCTTCGATTGGACTGCAGGCAGTAGGGAATGCAACGGTTCCAAGCGAGTGTCTCAAACAAGTGCACATATGCAAGGTCGAGAGCACAGCATGACTACGGTATGGCCACCTGCGATGATGGATGATTTTTGCCACTCCGCCCTTATATACGCGTGTGTGTTTGATCTGTGACTGCCGGAACCAAGAAACCCGGAATGAAAGGTAAAAGAGGTCATTTGGACATTTCATCATTCCATCTCAACCTTGTCCATCCTTCGACAACATAAAACAGATACTCAGTCCATCCAGGTATCTATCGTACTGTCCATCATATCGACTTCTTCTTCTCACTAGAAGTTTCGACGGAATACATCATGTTGATCGCCCTTCTCTCCAAGTGGAGCTGGTACGTCGTCCGTCCAACCTTATCTTGTCGCTGATACTGACTATCCTCGGTTCAACAGTCACGTCTGCTCCTACCTCTATCCGGCATATGCATCATACAAGGCTTTAGCTCATCACCCGGACTCCTCACCCGAGGCCATGGCGCAAGTGGAGAGGTGGTTAATGTATTGGGCTGTGGTGGGTACATGGACTGCGGTTGAAAGTGTCCTAGGGTGGACTTTCACTTGGTACGTATTCTGATTTGTTCCTCTTCTTCCTTTACATCTCGGGGATCCTCGGGATCATCACCTGATGCACGGTGATACTGCTATACATTCATGGCGCAACGCTGACCA
This sequence comes from Kwoniella botswanensis, assembly GCF_036426115.1. NCBI lineage: Eukaryota > Fungi > Basidiomycota > Tremellomycetes > Tremellales > Cryptococcaceae > Kwoniella > Kwoniella botswanensis. Next base: position 12,374,077 of record NC_088599.1, on the reverse strand, counting down.
CTGACTCTCCAACAGGCTCCCATTCTATAGCTTAATCAAAACGCTCATCTTCCTCTATCTCTCCCTTCCCCAATCCGAGGTGAGTCATGTCTCGGACCAGCACCAATCCCTCTATCCCTATCAGCTGACACTCTACATTTCTTGTTTGTTTGTGTCGCTGCGATACTAGGGCTCATCATACATCTACACGAATCACCTTGCGCCTTTCTTCCACGAACATGAATCGGATATCGATGCTTTCCTCGCTAGTCTCAGATCGAGAGCTTCTACAGCTTTGGCAGGTGGATTGGGTTGGTGTTGGGAGAAAGTCAAAGCTCAACTCAACGTGAGTGTCAAAGCCATCATCATCGGCACCATAATCAGGTGAACGATGTCACTGATCTCCTCGAATCCCTACAGATCGCTCTTCCAGCTGGCCATGAGCCTTTCCCTAATCAAGGGGGATATAATGTTGGAGACGCTCAAGGATTTGATGTCCCCGGACTACACCAGCCTCCCACTTTGCAAGATCCAGCTTCGGGTGCTATACAACAGGTCTATGGGTTATTCTCACGATATGCAGGACAGTGAGTGTACCTTCCACATTCATTCGTCTATTATCTGTGGTGGATGTTCTCACTTCTTCCGGTTTGATCGAGTCTTATTTACTCAAGCTGACTCCTTGATCCTACCTCAGCTACATGCCAGTCGCTCTCTCTGCTCTCACCGCAGCTGCAGCTTCCGCTCAAACTTCTAACAGATCTGCACCAGCAAGTTCAGGTTTCCCCGCACGAGCGGAGCAGGTCCCTGAATCCATGTCTATGCCTATCCCAATCCCTACACCAGGTGTCAGATCTTCGCCATCCGATACGACCCTTCGATCCAGAACGTACCTCCATGCGAGCGGCAGTGGCAATGGCATCTCATCACCTGAATTAGCTGCAGCATCAGGACGATTTCAGGGTGGACGAAGCAGACCATCAGCCAGTTCAAGTAACTCTGATGAATCGTTATTCAACTCTGCGCCAAACTCGAAGAACAGTAGTCATGTGAGGTTATCAAGCGGTTACGAACAGATCAATCGTGATGAAGCTTTAGGTGCACCTAACGGACAAAGGCCCGCTATGGGAGATCAGAGGAGATCAAGTGGTTGGTTTGGTTGGGGTGGAGTTGGCATTCCTGATAAACCGAAATCTGAATGATTGGTCCGGTCCCCGATAATGTATCGATGAATTCGCATGTGAGGTTGCTTGTTTCTTCTACTTGTATACCACTGTATATATTTCTCGCTTAGGTGTTTATATCTGTATTGATTGATCGATTCCGAGATTATGTTTGTACGATTATATATATGTAAGAGAGAATGTATGATTCAACCGAATTGGACGAGTTGACAAGACTCGTTTATCACATGGACTTTCTGGTCATCTCCATTAATCAGCTCACTATCACCATGTACAAGGTCGATTCGACATCACCAATCAAGACTATGCTAGAATTCACCTCCAGGTTCATAGTCATCTCCTCTTTATATAAGATCAAAGACAGAGCATGTAGAATTTTACGTAAATCGAATTGTTTCACTTTCGGATAAACGCGATGAGAGGACCATCATCAAGCATTCAAAGGTTGTAGACACTGAGGATCTTATCTCTTCTTGACTTTCCCCCAATATCTCTCACGAACCCACAGAAAGTACACGATATGTCCCAATCCCGACCATCCCAACCTAGTCAGTCAGCAATCACATCCCGCTCCGCAGCAGGAGCTCGCCCAGATAGGAAACCCATCTTACCTTCTCCGATAGCTCGGTCAGCTAGAGCGGCAGCAGCAATTGGAGCCGCGGCTTTACATTCGCCTCAGGTGAATAAGAGTATACCAACGGTGGAGTTGGGGGGTAACAAGAGCTTGTATGGGTCTTTCAGATGTAAGCATAAGCTCAAAATAGTCTACTTCATCCGGTCATGTAGAGTGTGATCCTACAAAAGTGGATTTACATGGAGTTCATGACGAGAATGCAAACAGGTAGGGTAGGTTGCGAAGAGATCAATTGCTGATCAATCTGTTCTTTCTCTCGTATAGCTCTAGCACCAAACGCGAGGATTATCTTCGGCCTGGTAGTCGGTGCAGTAGGACTAGCGGGATTGATGATTGATAGGAATGTATTGCAGGATGAGAAAGTTGATGAGAAACCAGCTATAAGCGTTAGGATGGTAGATAGGAAATAATGAAACAGACAACAATGGGCACACACATACACTTATATACCCCGCATACGAGTCGAAATCAGATTGATATACCCACAATGAACCGAGGTGCTTTTGGAAAGACTAGGAGAGCCCAGAGCTTGAGATCATCACTGGGAGTACGGTACAACAAGATATATTATGCATTAAGTTTAATCTACCTATATCTATATCAAGGTGTATCATATACATTATACATATATCGGATCATTCGCCCAACTCTCTTCTTATTCTCTCTCTGACTTCCCTTAACCCACCTACCCTCCTTACTCGTCCGGGACTTGCCGGTCCAGCCAATTCGACAGAAGTGGAAGCTCGTCCGGGAGTTGAAGGTGAGGGAGGAGCGAGTCTACCTCCATTCACAGAAGGTGGTTGAGCAATCGTACTTGATGATCCAGGTGAAGGAGGCGCAGCTAGCGTTGAAGGCATCTCTAACCAATCTTGTTTACCTATCTGCTTGATCGTCAGAAAGAACGGGCAGAGTCCTGTTAAAAGTTGCAAAGAGGAGGTAGCTTCGGCTATGCGATGTTATATGTCAGCTCCACGGCTTTTGACGACACGGAAGTACAGTGGCTGTACACGTACCGGTAGATATAGGAGTTTTAGAACTTTTTACGATTACATCTGCTACTTCCGTCATGGGTATAGCTTTCCTTCTACCTCGAGGAGCACTAGGTAATGTGCTAGGACCAGGTGAAGGGGCAGAGAACATCCTAAAGCACAGTTCTGTCAGCTGATATCTCTTTCCGACGACATATCATCAAGCAAGGGCCACAGGAATGGGTATAGCCACTCACATCCAGACGCCTTCAGCTATACCCTCCAGTCTACTCAACGTCGACCTCCGCTTCAGCTCCTCTTGCTGCCCTGCAGCAGACAGCAAATTTGTCCTTTTCATTCCTCCAGCAGATGAACCTAACGTCGATAATGGATTTTTGCTATTCCCAGAACGAGCTTTGATCTAAGAAGACAAGGTTCCTTGGTCAGCTGATTATCTCTTGTCTGCTGTGAAACAGCTCACTCGATCCATCATAGCTTGTCTTCTCTCATCTACTGAACCAGGCCGTACCACTTTCCCTTTCTTGTCGTCTTTCTCATCTGTCAACTCGAACGGATCAGACAGTCCTGCTGTCTTTGGTGAATCCGTTGAAGGTATCGGATGAGCCTTTTGAGGGGTTAGCGTGGTAGTCGGAGAGGAGAAAGACGAGAACAGATTGGCAGAGGGGAGAAGGGTAGAAGAAGGTAAATGAGGTAGGGGTAATACTGGTATAGGGGGTATCGACGATCGAGTGGAATTTTCAGATGTTGTAGGTGTAGGTAATATCGACTTTTCAGGTGGCTTAGGTTCAAACATCACGGTCAACTGGATTCACTCGGATTTGTAGGAACACCCAGCTCACCTCATAGCCACCATTCAATTCTACCCACTTCTCCAACCTTTCTCTAAACACTTCATGCCTCACATCTCCATTCGTATTCCATCTTCCGACCGCCCCCATACCCCCTCCCTGACCCTTGTTGCCTATCCCACCTTCTGCTCCACCATGCAAGACCTGCCTCGTCTCACCTTTCCTCAACTCTAGATCAATCCCCAGTCCATGTGTATATACCCTTCGTCCTGTCTGAGGATCTAACGTTCGAGTAGGTGTGATCAGATAGCTCAATCCCGATACTTGTCCTGCTCCCACATCCGCAGCGGTCGTTTTGGCTTTAGGGGTAGTATGGACCAAGAAAGGATTATCATCGTCATCTTCATCAATCATCGCTCTTTTGTTCTTCTCGCTTATCGCTTTTTCGTCTGGTAGACTCTTCCCGTCCCACGTCCATACCCATGCTAGACGACTTAGTTCCTGTAAACCGAATCGACGACCAGATGTCCTTTCGACAGTCTCCCGTATGGCAAGGAAGTTGGTCAGATTAGGTAAGGAGACGGAAGTGGCTGATGGAGGATGAGGAGGTAAGATCGGTGGATGTGTGGCGATGTAGAGTGACAAAGCGAGGTTGAACGAGTGATGAAGGTTTAAGAGGGTTTGAAGATGAGGAGGGAGACTGTCGGTCGATGTGGAGTGCTTGGAGGATGAAGGGACAGGTTGATCTTCTTGTAGGAGGATTGGCTCGACAAACTTGGCTTTTCGAGTTCGAGTATGAGGGGGTGTAGGAAAGGGGACTAAAGGTGGATTGGGTGTTGGTGGACTAGGTTGAGGGATATGGTCAGCCATTGTGCATGCTCCAAATATGGCAGACAAGCTTACCCTGCTTTGCTTTTCCCTTTTACGCTCCTTCGAGGAGTCTCGTCGCCTACGCTCAACTTTCTCTTCCTAGGTGTCGAGGTAGCAGTTGACGACATGATACTATTGTTCTATCGATTATATGGTATATGACAATATGATTTTGACGGACCAGCCGGATATGGATCTGTTGTGACAAGATGCGAGAGTTGCGACCTCACGCAGCAAGGAGTAGTATATCAAGCAGCAAGCAACACACGACACAACCAAGTGATGATGACGATGATGAGATTGCAAGATGCAGATGAAAGTGACAAGGAATGAAAGATCGAGAGTGAGAGCAGAGTCACGGAGTGGCTTGTTGATCGTTCAACATTACACCTTCAGGGTAAATACGTCCACCATCCCGTTCCTGATTCAACCCAAAAGGGCAACGGACATGGGGGATATCTCCGTGGGGATCACAAGTAATTCTTGGGATTGTCAGTTTGATTTTGATTTTTCAAGCACGCTTTGATCACTTTATACGCATTCATCACCACATGTCATCTTAATCGTTCATACCTCATTCGAGTAGGATCAAGTCATTATGTCAGACAAAAACGCCGAAGCATCCTCCTCCACGTCCACTACCCCAGTGACCGTCTCAGTAGCAGCATCTCGTAACGGTCGAACACCCGGTAAAGCTCACAAGGGCGAGAAGACAGCTGTGAAACGAAGTTACATCTCCCAATCTATCAAGACGCCGTTTGAGAAGAGGAGGGAGAAGGATAGGCAACAGGAAGCTATGAAAGCTGTTGAGAAGGAGTTGAAGGATGATAAACAGGCTGAGAAGGATAGGTGGGTATTTCTACACTCCAGCATTCTACCGAATACATACCCCTTGCTTCCTCGGCACCAGTGTCATGCATACACGGATCGTGAAATGCTGATGGGCAAATGAATTTGGTCCGGATAATAGGAAAGTATCGATCATCAAAGAACGAAGAGAAAGAGCAGCAGAGAAACAGAGAATGGAAGATATGAAAGCCAAGATGAGTGCGAAGAAATTGCAAAGGATGAAGAAGGTGAGTGATATCGATACTGTCATTGTGTTGACGGGGAAGTTCTACGAACGAGATTATGTTGGGGACCTGTCGCACACGTTCACTTGTGCTGACGTTGACATTCATCGCAGAGGCAAGGAAGAACCAAGAAGATCAACGGATAAATCTCCATGGCGAATCCTTCTACAATCCTTTTGCTATTTACCGACTCCTCCTTCTGCCGCTTCATTGGTATATGCATATGATTGGTCATGTAGTTAAATATGTATACTATGCATCACGATAAACCCAAAGAGATACGACGAATGTCTCGACGAGAACGATTCGGTTCCGGAAATTAGTGTAAATGAGTCAGAACAGCTCGTCGTGAACTGCCAAGGAAGGACCATCTCATCACGAAGTGATTTTCTCATCACGAAGTGATTTGAGATGAACGTTGAGATGTTCTAGCTAGTAAGGTGTAGATGATATTTCCAAATCGGTATCATTTGATCTGTATCCAGTGCATATGGAAAGATCCATCAGCTATACATCTCACTCCGAGATTCAAGACTAGTCTCGACTCACCAGGTATGATAAGCAACAATATCAACATCGTAAATCCAAAAGTCACCAACCCAAAACATACGAAAATCAACCCCCGATACCTGATCCTACCGTCTATCTGATCCAAACGTATATTCTCCATGTCATCTCTTATATGATACTGTGACGGAGGTGGATACTCAGCCGATGTAGGCGATGCTTGACGATATATATGGGAAAATGGGTTCGAACTCAGAGTCTGTTTAGTAGATTGATAATTAATGACCAACTTGACCTTCTGCAGATCCTGTGTAGGTGGCGGTATAAGTATACTTAAACCTCTTGCTCGTGATTTACGAGCTGTTCTCTGCCGAGGTGTAGGTAGCTTTTCGGACGATGAGGATGAGGGAAAGATATCAGAAGAGTTTTCGAAGGAGCAGGTGGGACCGTGATAAGTGAGTACAAGGGGGTCTTGCTTAAAAGGTAGTTCGATCGAGTTGACATAATCGACCTGTGATCAATGGATGAATGAGTAGTGGACATGAAGGAGTAAGAAACAGATCATGATCATTGAATTGATACCTCTTAGTATGTGCAGCATCTCCACCTGAAACGGCATGAGACTATCGTGCTTGTAGATCAGTCCAACAAACACAGGTCTGAACCGTTTCAGTGTTAGTACTGTATCGAAGATACACCGTGTACTGTGTGAGGATCACAAGGGTGTCAGCATTATCGCGCACAAGCTAACTTTGACACGGTCGTCAAGACAACTATTTGATGTTCCTGACAAGACAAGGGCAACTCCGACTATCTTACTTGTCTATACGTGTATCATGTGGTATGGAAACCTATTGTAACAAAGGTATGATCACTCTGCAATGATAGGAGGACTCACATAGTTCTGTCGATGCCCTTGTACTCCTCAATCCACAGAACTTATCAGCAGGGGGACAAATGCCACTACAAGCTTTCAGTAGATCAGATCCGTTAGTATTGTACGTAAAACATAGACAACTTACCACATCATACTCTTACCCGAACACCCCTCGGAGCTCCTCTGATTGACCAATACCAACGCACGAAACCCTCTATTCCAGAGAATCGGTACGAGTACGACCATATCCCCAACCAATAGCTCACTGTGGGTTTGGTGAATTCCAGCTTGTTCAAGCAAAGAATTTAGGCCTAGATCTGTTTTGTTTAATGGGAGACCACGGGAAGGGTCAGGTTGTCAGGTCCTTACGTTATCTGTCTGAAGATGGTTTACGCCATTGACGTGCGTCATTTTGCCAAACCCGTTACTGCCTTACTGGTGGAAAACATCTCTTGTGTTCTGTTGGTGGTATGTGCATAACATGATACGAGATATAGTGCGGTATTCCAGGAGATTGTGTTCGGCATATAAGAAGGATGATCGACATGCCGATTGTTCAACCGACTATGGAAGTTGAGTGAAGGAAGTAGGCAGCGGTTTGAGTAGGATAGGAGGAATCTAGGGAAAACAGATCGTAGTGCAGTAGTTTCATCAGTCTTGTAAGTATTCAAGGCATACTGAAAACTATCCCGATCTTTCAGCTGGTTAGTCTGTCTTACCTGCCTAGATACATGCTGCAAGTCAATGCGGGACTTTGCAACTAGTGTAGCAATGGATAAACATTCTTCATGGATATATCATCGAACTACTTATACAGCACATGCTTTACTTCTTCTCCAGTGCACTATCATGCATGCATTCCGTCAGCAATGGTCGTGAAGCTGATCAAGTATAAATCCAAGGGTAATAACCAGGGCAGACATGTCTGGACAAGGTTATTCATCAACCCTTGACAGAGGGAATGGAATATGAGACTTTCACCCAAATCAGTGGATGTGGCGTACATGCACGTAAAGGAATGGCATCGGACAATTCCTCTATTCGTATTCGCACAGTGGAAGCGTCCGAATAGGCATACCTTTTTTTAATAACAATTCCTATGATCATATATATGCTCACGTAATTATGTTTAAGCTAGCAAGCAATGCTTACTCGTTGGTGAATCGTAAGATTTGGACAGGTATCGGTGAAGATCATGAAATTAACCTTTTTACCAAAACTTGTACTTGGTTCTTCTGGTAAGACGATTTTGCATCTCGAACGTATGCACCCAAGCATAGCTAGTATAGTGTATCCATAGCATAGAGATCTTTATAATATCGTTAACACATACATCAGTCTATATAATTTCGTATAACCGGCCGCCTACCTGCAACGACTAAAATCAGTTCGGTGAAAATCGCGTTTCGGGTGTCTCAGGTTTTTCCCACACTCACACTCACTCTCGAAGATACGTACTTCAGCTTCGCTGGTACAAGGCAACTTCGGAGTCAACAAGTTATACGAGTAGTTGAGAAAGTCAGGTAGTGAGGTTATACAAAAGGATTAGAAGAGAATTTTTAGAAGAGATCGAAGCAGAAATTTGAATCCGACTCAACTTATACAAATCTTCTTTGACCCGACCTCATCTACCTTTAGTCATAAAATCAAGATCTACCTACTCCCATCCCGAATAGAACAATAAACCAGTGAACAGCGGCGAAAGGCACCTATCCCCTTCACACGCTATATCTATAGCTAAGAATCTCTCGTAGACTTATCAGCAATTGGGGTTTTTTTAGCACCTCATCTTCTCCCGCCGGCTTTCACCGATCTATCAGCACACTGTACAGAGGCAGACATCATCGCCAAGTCAGTCTGTCGCAGACTATACTTTCCCACGCAAAAATTTCGTTATCAATCATCGAATACCTGCTTGCATCATCACCATTCAGTAATAGCAGCAACTAGGAAATATCCGTGAGAAGCTTCACTTAAAGGAACGGCCGAACAGCTTTTGTTTGATACTCGAGTACGCAATCAAAACTGGAGAAGCGTGGGGATCAACAATAGATTAGCTATATGATTGTGGATGATTAATTGACAGGAAAGAAAGCTATACAATCAACGATACCGACATGATGTTTTGTCAATATCATCATACTTGCTAGCCTTTCAACAACATCTTTACTTTGATCAAGAATCGAAGACCATTCACGAGAACCGATTGAATAGAAATAAAAGATCAAAAAACGGAAGTGAAATTGAGATTGAAATTGGAATTGGAATTGAAACATCCGTTTGTATCTGTAAGTTTCCACCCCATCGAGACATTCCCCAGTCCAAATTTCAATTCAAACCCCCCTCTCCCCATCTCATCTCCACACACCGATTGAGATGCAGCAACAACGCCAACGCCAATTCTCCTTCTTTGGTCATTTGTTGATAATTTTCATATTGGTATTCAGACGAAAACCTCTCGGTGATACCTCATACAATCCCATCTTCGTCTCTTCACGAACTAGTTGTCCACCGACGACAACAAGTTGGGATACTGCACTTCGGGCATTGGGCAGATTAGAAGAACAGATCATTAGGTCTAGTCTAGAATAACTTGGGTAATTGCTGGATGATTGAGATTCAGATCAGATCATCGACAGAATAAGGTGAGTGATAGTAACTATACCGATCCACCTATTTTCATTCCTTCTATTTCTGGGAATACTCTTCTCCACGCGATTTCCTTCTATTTGTTTCTGAATGAAACCTCTTCGTGTTCTTGTTTCCTCTCTCGGATCGTTGGGGTTGATCGCGGTGGGATACCTCTTGAGAGCGTCTGGCATCTTCACTACCTGCCCCCTCCTTGTTTTTCCTCTTTTACTTCTTTTCAACTTCCCATTATCGCTATCGATCTGATCATCATCGTCATCCCCTTGCATCGCAACATTACTTTCGTTTGATACCATCACCATCCTTCGAGTTATACATCCACGGTGCTGGTCATCATTTCTTTCGAAACGCGTCGGAGAGTAAAGGGAAGATTGAATATCTCAATCAACCTTATTATCTACCATATGGACACGAATACCCATACACATATACCATTCATTTGAATCCACATCACTCAACGCTGGACGCTCTCCTGATATCTTACATCATCTCTTGTCGAACTTTAAAAACCATAAATCAGAGGTCCCCACATATCACATTGATTTACGACTCCATTCTTCCCTTCTCCCCCATCAGATCTCAAGCATAAATAACCTTGGTTACATCTCATTGTTTTCGTTTTATTTTCGTACTTGATTAACATATCATCGCGACATTTCAACAAATAACACATAATTGTATGTTTTCTTCCGCTTCTCTCACTCCCGTGATCATCGCCTTCTTGATCCTCGTGTCATACTATCTACCATCTCAACGTTTCACACTTACTCTCTCCATTGTGTACCGACCTCCCTATCTTGTTCAGCTGATCTGATCATCAATAATTGCGATTGATCAGCTGCTCGAGACGACACAATATTCTCCTTGCCCTGTTCTCCGAGTTGTTGTTGGTGTTCCGTTTAATTACTTTACGGTGTGTGCTTCTCTTCGGTCTTGAAATAGAGTCCGAAGGTATAAACCCTATGATTGATTGATATCCTTTGATCTATGATCGTGTTAAAGGGGTACCTTTGGCCTCGACCTGGGTATATTGGGTTGTCTGTGCTCCATCAATCATACACAAACATCTACACAACCGACTTGTCCTTTACGCGTGTTTATTTTTGGATCGACGCACGAGCCCATCCTCGTTCCCATTCCCATCATTCGTCTGGTTATCTACGTCACTCGTCTTGTATTTGTTTGTTTTTCCCCTAATTCCCTATTTCACCATCAACTTTGTTTCCTCCTCTTGACAACATATATCCAACACCATAAACAGGGAACTCGAGCTGACTGGAACTGATACTTTCTACTTCTCTCTTCTCTCTCATCTTCAACTTTCTCTGCTCAACACCCCAACATGGCTTGATACTGTATAATAATCGATACGACAACAACGACAACGACACGACTACAACCTTCCATAATATACCACCGACCCTTGTTCCGCAAAACAGCTATCAAACGGTCAAAAAGGAACTTTGTGGATTGCTGAATTGTAAAATTACCAAGAGTAAGTATCATCTCTTGCTTCTCTTTTGCCCCAACAATCTTCCCATGGGGAACCAGACGGCTTCTTCCTGCTTGTTTTTCGATTGTCTTGGCATCTTGTCATCTCCCCCCCTCGAGTTTTGCGAGATGCTTCTTTCAACTTTGCAACATTTCCCACGCACAAGACTTTTTGTTTCTTCGACCTTCTCTTTTCACATATCCAGACAAACGCCTCCATCATCTGATCAAGAGTCTACACAACCACTCCACTGGGTACATCTCATCTCTTATTTCTATTGTTCACCCATCACTCAATGAACTTTTCTCTCTCCTTTTCCCCTTTGCCCCGACATGGGTGATCGCACCGCCTATGTCGATATTCCTCCCACGTACCACTTAATTGATCGTGTGCTAGCTTGGTTGGTCACCAAGCCGACAGAACCGCCGATCAAACTTCGTCAAAGTTAGTTGTGTATCTCTGTATATCTAAACTTCTTTCCTCCTTTTCTCATCAAACTCGACATGCTCCGTTAAATGGCATTTCCACACTCCCATCTTCCTTTCTCATACTATAATTGCCTTTTCCACTCTCCCTTTGATCATTCATCTCGTCTTTCTCGTTCCTCACTTTGTTTCCTTTCATTATTCGACTCAGATCGTATTTGTCTAGAAAAGCCATCACCACCGCCTCCTCCTTTCTTGCTTGCCCCGTAAGGGATGACCCATTCGTCATACGAGCAGATTGCGACAATTGCCTTGTCTTCTCACTGTAACTTCTTGGGGTACGTTTTCGCCATTGTGTGATGTCTTATGATCTCTCACTCGAGGTACTTTCTGTTGGAATCGCGCTTCCTTCTCATCTTGCCAAAAGCACCTGACTCTTGTCTCTTGCATCTTCGCATTCCTACGTCATCTTTGAACCGTCATGATCACTATTGTCCTTACAAAGCCTGATTCTTCGTCCGTCTTCTCTCTTGTGCACACTCTTGCTTCCGATATCCCATACTCCACTCTTTTCCCCTTAACATCATCTCGGTACATCTGAACCTTCCAAGCTGACTTGATTTCTTCCTCTCTCAGTACCGAAGAGATCATTATGCCATACGCTGAGCCAACACATTCGCCTATGGCCTCTCCTGTCAAGGAGAGCCCTTTCCACTTCCACCGCAAAGCTCACCACACTCCACCCAAACACATCGAGGACATCGACTATGGTGTTGGTTCCTCCTCTGGACCCATGCCTGGAATCCCTCGTCGGAACTCAAGCCACTCTGGTTCATCTACGCCTCGTCGAGGGATGTTTGACTCTATATCGAAAGCCACCCACGCTATCAATTCACAAACATTTCCCATCTCACGACCGATGGAAGGTTTACCCCGAAGATCACCGTCATCCTCTGGACCCAGTTCGCACTTAGTGTCAGGCTTACCGCCCGCTGAGAGCAGCTCGTTGGGTCTCAAACTCCATCCCAGCCCCATCAAATCACCACTCCTGCATCGAGCTGTCCGAGACTCGATGACCTCGAACTCCACTGCCGATTCGTCACTCCCCTCGACACCCAGCAGTCCACATGTCACTCTTCCTGTTCACATACACGACCCTTCCAAGAATGGTGAATCATCGGTTCCCTTCCCCGCCTTCGACCCAGAGTTCAAACCACCTCCGCGATCGTCGGCATCTCGGGGTCTTCTCTCACCAAACAGCAGACCAACCTTAGCCAGCATGAGAAGATCCTCCGCTGGTCACGTCAGAGGTGGTCAGAATTCTACTGGTTCCCTCCAGATAACCTTCCCACCACCGGTGTCACACTCGGATGATTCTTCACCAATAATAGGTGGTAGCTCAACAATGCTTCGGCCGATCAATATGATCCGAAAGAAGAGTGGTGAAATAGTGAAACCTTCCCTCAAACAACGATCAATGTCAACACCCGATCTCACTCGTCAAGCACATGAATCTCCTACCGATGAACACGATAGTCCTCGTGGATTCGGTGAAGAGCGATCGAAGAGTGTGAGATTTGCGGATGCTAGTGAAGGAGATGCAAAAGCTCTAGAGAGTGTGGTGCTATTCCTTAGAGAACAGAAGGTCACGGCTGTAGGGAAAGCCGCAGATCCCGAAAATGCTGCTTATACCGAGACTGAAACGGAGAACGATACCGATACGGACTTCGTCCAATTCCGAACGAGAAGGAATGCAGCTGCTAAAGCGGCGGATGAAAATCAAATAATCATGGAAGGTGCTAGTAGGATACCTAGGAAGAGAACCGATTTCTCACCTGATGCTAGAGGTAGTTTAGCAGGAGAGAATGTGCTGCTGGAAAGAATAGAGTTACAATCTGGTTTAGGGCCCTTATGTATGAGAGGAACGGCTGTCGTCAGAAACGTTGCTTTCCAGAAATGGGTTGCGGTTAGGTTCACACTTGATCATTGGCAGTGAGTTGAACAATTCTTTCTATAATTCATCCTTGCTGACTTCGATACCTGTAGAACCGTTTCCGAAGTGGCTGGTACCCACGTCTGTCATATTCCAGCTGCTACCAGTGGTGATGAAGGATGGGATAGATTCAGTTTCTCTATCAAACTTGACGACTATAAGCGAAAACTTGAAGAGCGTCAATTGATCCTTTGCGTTCATTATTCAGTTGAAGGTCAAGATTGGTGGGATTCGAACGACGGGATGAACTACAACTTCACCTTCAAGAAGCCCGCACCTCGTCGCAACACTCGGTCGTCTCTGCCTCCATCTTTAGGCGCCACCTATACCACCGAAGAGCTGCCTTCAGGTCTCCCAGGCTTAAGGAAGAGCAACGCACCTCCACCTTCAGCGCATATCAACAAGGCTTTCGGTGCTCCCTCGTCCGGTCCTGCGTCTTGGGTATTCCCCAAACTGTCACAACGAATGAACGGTCAAGTCCAAACCCCATCTCGACCTGATTCACCTATGCAAACTCCACCTCCCAATTCATTTAAGCCTCCTGCTCCCCCTTCGACTCACGCTCACCTTACACTTGCCAAGTATTGTGCGCCTTCACCTCCTCTGTCCCCAACCAAAGATGCGTCGCCCACAATGCCTCAAATCGTCAGTCCGGAATCGTATGATCCTGTAGACTTACAACGAAAGACCAGCATGAATGTCATCAACGGCAACTACGCCACACTAGTAGCTCCTGATATGGGTCATGAGCGAAGATCGAGTTGGAATGGTCAAAACAACAGTTGGGATTCGTTTTCCCAGGCCATGGAGAACTCAGCTTCGCCCTCCAAATCCTCCAGTGGCGATGCCACCCCCACAGCCCATCGATCTCCCGAGGTCCCAGAAGATGATCAAAACTCGACTCCTGAACACAAACCTCTGACTCTCAAGAGATCTACTGGTGATCTCAGAAAGCTCATGCACGATGCTGAGAACGCTGATCTGGGTCTCATGACTCCTCCATCGTCAAATCTTTCTTCGCCACCTACGCCGACCCACACCGGTCTCCCAACTATACCGATGTCACCTGCACCATCAGCTTCAACTGGTGAATCTTCTCCAGTAGAAACTATGAGCAACGAGTCGACGCCCGATCTGGCTTCTTTGTCAATTGAGATTGACCCAAAGCAGAAAGATCAAAAGAAAATGTTGGATAACAGTTATCAGGAATTTGTAAGTTAGAAAAGTATAGTGAAACCGGTAAGCTTGACTAACTTTTGTACTCATCCCATCTCATAGCTCGACAAATTCTGTTTCTTCCAATCACCTCGAATGACACCTGTTGAGCTTGAACCGGTTTACAGTCGACCATCTTTCGTGCCCTCGAAAGGCGACAATTCACCCAACGGATTCCCCTTCTATGGAACTGGAGGTAATGGTCACAATTCACCTCGAAATACACCTACGCCTACGAGACAGTACAACTCGGCTCAAGATGCCTTCAATTTCAACGCTACTCCCCGACCCACCAGCGCTGATCATCAACAACAGCAGAAGCTGAACTCTGATGTATCATCTCCGACTAATCCTCTCGGTCATTTGGCTCCTGGTTTCCACGCTTCACCGGCTGATACGAGAGCTTGGGCACAACAGATCCACAGTAATACTGCTTCACCTTCGTTAACTGCGGCGAAGTAAGACTTCACATCAACACGAATCTTTGGATTCTACCATTTGGTTGGATAGTCATCATATCGCTATCTCATTCCATTACTTTTTTGACATCGTCATGCTTGTATCTTAGAAATTCCTGTGCATATCGTATATTCGCATCTTCGTTCCTGTTACCTGTCTTCTCTTTATTCGCCATCTTCACGTTGTTATATAGATCCCACCCTCCCCTGATTTATACTATCCCATTGTTTCCACTTTCTAAATATAGATTTATCTGTCATTTGTGACTCGTTAATTTCCATCATGTTAATACCCAACTAAGCATGTCGTTCTGTTTGTTTCTTATTTCCTTCCTATCTCATGTACTTTCGCTTGGACCCGTTAAACAATACATGTACACGAAGTCATGTAGCTCATGTTCCTTTTTGGTCTCATCGTATCTTGTACATATCTCTTTTCACATTCTTATATAGATTATCGATCACTATCATCATCGTCATCGTCATTGTAGAGACTTTCTTCCTTGGATAACCAAAAGAAAACACTAGATGTGTATATTTTGTTTATTGATATCGAGGAATGAATAAATTGAAATGAAATGAAATGAATAGCTGTCTTACCACATGTTCTCGTGCGCGATATTTTATACGATCGAGAATATCAGAATCTAAGAACGTAGTTCAGAAGGCATGGTCTGCGATAACCGAACGAAAGTTGATAAATGTATATACATATGCTACACAGACGTTACCAAATAATATAATAAGTCAAGCCGATTCTCTGATCTATACTAAATCGTTGGTGTGATAAGATGATGCGATCATCGTTGATTTTGGGTACTGTAAGTCTAAAGTCCATTGTCTTTTCTCGAAGTACATAGACCTGTATTCACCTGTATATCCTTCTCTTTCTTAACCTTGATTTTGCCCTCAACACTTTCACCTTTGATTTCATCTTGTGCCACTGCTAATCTTTCCTCCTTTTCCTGATATCTCTCCCCCCTCTTCCTTATGTTCTACTATCCAAGCTGCTGCTTGTCGACTTAATTGGAAGTTGCCCCATTTCTCTTGTTCGGTTGCGGGGCCAAAGTGAGTTGTCGAAGTAGGATCCCCAAAAATAGCATCTTCATGCAGATTCACCAGATTGCTCATCCAACCAGCTTCTGATCAGTCGTATCATGATCACACAAAGGTCTGCGGAGTCAATCGTCGCGACAAATGTGTAGGGACCGCAATCGACCTTTTCTACAATCACGTCAACCTGATGCCACAAGATCAACATTCAGTTTCAATAGGTGATATATACAATGATCCTGAAGTGATCACTCACACGACCGTTTTTGTGCATGTTCAACCGAACAGGAGCAGAAGAGGATGGCTCGTTTCCCGTATCAACATAAGTACAATATGTGTGGAGACCTGACCATATATTAAACCCGATAATGTATTTGGGATCGTTGACCTCACGAAAATTGCAGTCGGACTTGCCCCCAATTGAGAACTTGACCAAATTGTGATGCTGTGGTAGAAGAGTGACCGAAAGGGAAGTAAGTAAAACCCGTAAAATGCTCTCAGCATAGCGTCCAGCTCTCCAGGACTCTAGATCTTTCAATACAGTCTTCCAGAACCAAGGTAGATGAGGAGTTAAGTGATCGGTTGGCGTGAGTTCTGCGTCATCCCAAGCGACTCGTTGGTTGTGGTTAACACGGAACCTGTCATGAAACGAAATCTCCGGTTCAATGGTATTAGTCAATGGTGATGTTGGTTTTGGTGCAGGATTGCTCGTTGCATCTTCAACTTCAGATATATCTTGTTCCCCAGGTGATCGTGGGGAAGTCGCTGGTCGTTGGAATTGAGCTTGATCGGCACTCGACTATTCGAAATATGAGAAGGCTCAGCTGTCTATAATTTTTTCATACTATGATTCACTCACGGTTGAATCGGATGTATTATAGTTTTTGGGACCTTCGAGAATCTGTTCTGCACCACGAACAAGATCCTTGGCTTGTGCAAGAAAAGCAGTGATTTGCTTTATTTGCTCATCCTTATTATCACAGCTACTTTCTAGCTCTGAGTATCTCTTCAACATCTTCTCATTCTCCTGCTCCAAAGTTCCTTTCTCATCGGTAAGCCGTTTCAGATGACTTTGGTGTCTGCATATTGACTTTCCCATTGCTTCTTCGTTGTTTGAACCCGGTTGATGAGATCACTTTTGTCCTTTTCTAGCTGTTTGAGCTTCTCTTCGAGCTTAAATACCTTACCTTGCTCTTCTTCAACAAATTGTCGATGCATTTCTGCTTGATGAGCCATATCATCCTTGAGATTCTGAATGTCTTCAACACAACCATGATGATGAAGTTGCAAAAGATCTTCTAACTTCTTGATTTTGTCTTCTTTGTATCTATCTTCATTTTGTAGTCCTATGGTCTTGTTCTCTTCATCCTCAACTTCCGATCTTAGCTCCTTGTTCTCAGTAATTAGGTCCAAATTGGTTCTTCTGAGATTAGCATTTTGGATTTTAACTTTCTTGCTCTCGGTTTCCAATTTTTTTGACCTTGTCTTTAAGCAACGTGATGTGATCTTGCTGATTCGCACTGTCCGTGGAGGAACTTTGGGGGATGACGGTATTATGATTGATATTTTGTGGTATGACTTTGTCTGCCATGATGCCGATGGGCGGGAGATGGTGGCCAAAGAAGCTTGTATTGACAGTTGTGAGAGAGCTGAGTGGAACGATAGCCGATTACTCAGACAGGTAGGTGAACGACGAATAAAGCGATTTTTGTGGATTCTTGAGACGATGTATAGAAAGTCAGAGACTAGTAAGGTTCAATTGCTGTGAACAACTCTATAAGCTTTGACTGGTTCACGCGTTGTTTACTTTTGATGGGGAAATGATCATTCAACGTCGGAGTGGTCCAGACTGACCCATCGTGTGTAGGGCGTAATCATCAACCATGGACCAAGAATCACCAATCAGGTTTCGGATCATCCGCCACCTGTCAGCACATCCCGTTCATGAGTTCACCGACGCTATGCCAACACAGCGGGATACGTTCGAGCTAGCTAAGCCTCTGTACTGTGTCCATCGAGTGCTTTCGGTCTGTCCATGTGCGAAAGAGGAACTCCACCTATCGACACCCAACCTACTTGTTAATCGCCTGATCGCTCGCACCAATGTGGCACTTGCATCATGTCGAACCGGAACCCAACCCTAAATTTCCATGTCCAAGTAATGATGGTCCTGGTCAACCTTATTTCACTTGACATCACCAACTCGTATCCCTCACTCTGTCCAAAATGACATACTACTTCCCCAAATCATTCCACCGACCCTTGCAGAGAGCGAAATGATCCGGCCGGTGCACCTTTCTCCACTATCCTCCTGTCAAGCGATATAGTAGGTTCAAGTCAACCCCGCGCAGACGTCGTAAGACATTCTTGAACTATGTTTCCAATAATTACCTCTGAACATGTGCACTGGGTTCCGGGTGGCCAATTCAGATGCATATATATCTGCGTGTTTCTGCAAGATCCCCCTTTGCATTCCTCTTCCTTTACTTATCTCCTTAAGCGTATCTTGATATATCACTTGATACACATAACACACATATCAAACGCCCATCCAGTCTGACCTCAAAACGAGAGGTATTATCATCATTCGAATAACTCTGTTACAACTCTCACGATGACTACCACACTCCAATCATTTACCTCTCCCCCTCGATACCGACTGAGCGATATGCAACCACAACAACCCCCCGACTCTTTTGACTCTCCAACCTCGACCGATAAATCAACTCAAACTCAACCTGGGGGATTGATGTACCGAATGATCTCCAACATGGGATATCCCGCCACTCACCAACCTACACCTCCTTCACCTGCTTCATCCACTTCCAAGACTGGCAACACCGAAACGAACGCTACCTTATATCTCAACACCCCTGACAAACTCATGAAATGGTTGAATCAACGTCCCTCCTCCACTACTCAACATCAAACCTATGGACATTTGGAACTTTCCTTCGATCTAAAATGGTTCCGAACTCATCCCAAGCTATTCACCAGAATATTCACTTCACCCTATTCGACCAAAAACGTCCCACTTGAAAATCTCTATTCGGTCAAACTCATTACAACCGGTGTGAACTTCTTTATGCTTGACCAAAAACCTGTTATCGATCAAAAAGGTATCGAACAATATACCGAACGACTAGCTATCACTTTACACCATACGCTCAGTGTGCTACTCCGAGTACTTGTTGACGACAATGGACCTCGATATTTTACATGGATCGATGGGAATAATCAATTCTTGAAGGTTTATAATAAGATCAGGGGTAATTCGAGTAAAGTGAAATCATCGAAGTGTCAAACTCCCGCTATACTCCATCATTGGATTAATACCTCTAATTGGTACTTTCCCTATCTTATCAGACCCACATGGTACTTCGGGGGAAATGAAAAGGGTGAAGAGAACGAAGAGATGTCTCCTATCAAATATATGAGTATTCCCGCAGAAGGTCTACACAAGTACATTAAAGGAGTGACGATGAATGAAATTATTGGGGATATCATCAGTAGAAACGAGGAAGAAGGTGAAGAAGCGATCATTGAGATTAGAGGTAAAGTGCAAAGAGGGAAAGAGAAGTATGTGAAGGAGTTGAAAGAGACATTGAGGGTTGTTGACGAGAAAGGTATAATCGTTTTGGTTTTCGTCGATGAGAAGGAGCTGTAAATCGAAGAGAGAGTCAGGAGAAGCAGGAGATGGACTGGATATATATATGTTTCCATACTTGGGCTTCGTGTGCTCGTTCGCCAGCTTTTCTTAGATATTTTGCTCGTTTGTTCGCTTAAAGAAACAACCCCCCAAAAGAAATCACACATAAATTCAGAACCAAAGAAAAATTGATTCCAATTGATTCTCTTCCGTTATTTTGTAGTGAAATGGGAATTTTACGTATCGAACCCATGCATTGGAAATTGAATGGAAGAACACAAATCACTGGTGTGCGATTGTTCTTGCACGCTGCAACGTCTATAGTCTACTTCGCACAAAACCCATTTCCTTCCTCCGTCCACCAAATTCATCCCTCCACTTGATCCACCATTCGATTCCAACATGTTTATTCTCATCGCTTAAATCTCTCACTACTATCTCGAATGCGTTCCTAGTCAGATCCATCCTTTCTTCCGAGTTCTTCTCTGTGGTCAATATCATTTGAGCTAGATCTTTTAGATGTCTTGGTAAGCGGGCGGAGTCGATGAAAGGGGTGATTGCCACCCGAATGTGTCTGATGTCGGGATTTGGCGTAAGGGCTGATAGGTAGGACAAGCAGAGGGCGGTGGAAGTGGGAGAACGCTTTGAAGCTGATTCGACAATCAGAGGGAAGGCTTGGCGAAATTGTTCCGACGAGATGTGTTTCTGGGAATATTGCTACGAAGTGATAATTCAGAGTGGGTTACATTGTCACAGAGCAGGTCAAGCAAAACTCACCTTTATGAGGATATTGGTGTGATTAGGTAATAGCGCATCGAAGAATGCCGTTTGAGCATCATTACCAGCTAAACTTTCTGATGAAGTCCTCAGTAAGGCAAGTAAGAACGCATGAGAAGCTTCAAAACTTGATTTGTGATCTGGTTTATGTACATGTCTGCAACAAACCCGTCAGCTTACAATCATTATATAAAGCCTTCGGACAGCTGTACATACCTTTCTGCAAGTGGTAATAACACGTCTATTTCCTTCTTCCCGAGGTGATGTATCAACTCTTCCCCAAGAGCCAATTCATACCCTACTTTAGCATCACTTGACTTTCCTTCTTGAATTAGCCTTCCGAACAGTGCGCTGACACCTTCATTACCACCATGGCTCGATATTATGTCCAAAGAAGCATATAAAATCTTATGGTAATCATCGAATCCACCTTGACTTGCGTCCGTGAGATATGCGAAAGATCCAAGCGTTGTCAATAGATGAATTGCGATTTCTGCAGAAGAGAGGGGTTCGAGAACATTGCGTTCGATTGCATTCGAGTTGTCGGGTTGAGAAAGGAGAATCTCAACAATCGTAGAGGCGACTGCGAGGAAAGAGAAAAATGTGGTTTTGTTTTGGAGCCATATTGGATTCTTATCTATGATGATGTTGTCAGCTGCTTTCATAAGCTTAGCGCGCCTCGATGTGAGAAGCTCACCATCCTCCTTTTTCATTCCAGCTACCCCTTCCCAACCCGATCCTAAGCTTTGAGCCATATTCTGCATCTGTTCGCAAAAACTGATCATCCTCTCTTTAGCGTGCCTCTGACTTGATGGTCCACCTGAATGTAACACCTCAAAAGATCTTGCCAATGCCCTTGAGAGATTGGGTACAATTGTCTCTGAAGATAGAGAAAAATGGCCGAGCTCTTGATACAGATTGGATTCGATCTGAGAAGTCATAGACTGATGTATCTATCAGATCCGCTTTGCTTTTGCTTTGTTCGTTTGTAAATCATCACTCACTTTGATATCGAGCGCCTGTAGCCTCTCCAAAGCTATATGAGGTATAACAGCAATCAAATCACTGGTGTCTGGATCAGAGGAGCTTTCAAGCTTCCCAGCCAGTGATAGAACCATCATCTCCTCAAGCTTTGTCCGACCATCACCCCAATCTATCTCTGGCATGTCATCTATTCCCTGCAACAATCCTATTCGCATCTGTATTGCGCCTGTACCATCTTGATCATCCGAAAGCGAGTCAAGCCAAACACCCAGCCACTCCCTAGCTTTTCTTCTCCTTCTCGTCTCTTTGAAGTACACATCAGCTGTTTCCTGATGTATCTTGGATAGTCTAGCAGGTATAGAAAGTCTGATGGCATTCCTAATATCTTCTGCTGAGATACCGTTGTGCAACCACAATGTAGGGGATGAAGTGATAGCTGAGATGAAATCTTGAAGGTGAGGTGAATCTAGCTGAGATAGGAAATGGGTGATGGCGCCTAGGAGGGTAGCTGGTGGTATGCTGATTGAGGTTGGGGATTGGAGGGTGGTGAGGAATTGAGGTAAGATGCTTAGGAGATCGGAGCTTGGAGGAGTCGAAACTGAAGCAGCCGCTGTCGAAGTCATGTTGGGCGTTCTAGCTCCGAGTCGCTATAAGATGACTCTCCTCGTCGTCAAGGGTATGTTCTGATGTTGCTGCTCGTTATCAGTTTGTTGTTGTTCATCATCATCCATCCCTTCGCCATGATCATGTCCGGTAAAGTGGAACCGAGAGGATTGATTGTCAGCTTAAAGGGGTGACCCATATAAACCCCATAAACACACCTTCGAACATCGTCCATGTAAGGTGCAGACAGTGAACTTCAGTTCAACTCATGCAACAGGGTTATGTCTCTGTATCAGCGGTGAACGAGAGACAACAGCTAGGAGCGCGAGGATCCAAGATGACGTCCAGGCTCAAGCACAAGCTCGAGCTGGAGAATGTCAATCTCAATAGTGCTTATCTGAACGAATCGTTCGTACAGGTAAGTCATCGGTTCTACTTCACACCAAATCAAAGCTGATGAATACTGTAATCTATCAGATTGGTACACCCCTACCAGCTCTATCAGAACATAAGAAAGACAAACAGGAGTATGTACCAGAATGGCAGCAGGAGGTGAGCTTCCTCGGAGTCTTCTTCCTCAATATAAAGATAGCTCACTTTGATACGTTTCTGGTTTAGGTTCGAGATGAACAAGGTCGAAGACGGTTTCACGGCGCGTTCACGGGAGGGTTCTCAGCTGGCTATTACAATACAGTAGGATCGAAGGAAGGTAGGTTGGCACCACTTCGCTCATCGGAGATTCTTAGATCCGATCGCTTACATATGACTGTCGATAGGCTGGGCACCGTCGACATTCAAATCATCTCGAAATAACCGAGCTAACAAAGTACAAAGAGCTGAGGATTTCATGGATGAAGAGGATTTACAACATATGAGGGAAGATAGGAAATTGGAGAATACCGATACATTTAAAAATGATGGGTTTGCAGGTACGAGAGAGGAATTAGGTGGGAAAAGGTCAGTCAGCTGAATTGGATGCCATCTTGTGCATGGAATCTTACAGTCAGCTGACATCGAATGGTGGATTTAGTCTACCATCAGCTATTGAATCACTCATTGCACCTTCACGGTCTTCCATCGGTGAAAAGCTCTTGCAGAAATTAGGCTGGAGACCTGGACAAGGTATTGGACCTAGAGTCACTCTGAGAAAATTGAAACTGCAGCAAGGGAAACTTGGCAAAGCTAGAGCGGGAATCAACGATGATGAAGATGGACAAATGGGAGACGATGAAGAAGGCTCCAAACATACATTCGCTCCTAGGGATGTAGCGTTGTTGACATTCGATGCGAAAGAAGATAAGCAGGGTTTAGGGTTCGTGAAAGGAAGAGGGATGTGCCCATTACCTGGTAAAAGACCCGGTGAGCTATTTCTCACATCACTTGTTGATATATATACCTATAGATTAGCTGACCCTTGAGTAGCGATGGGAGCGAGACAGCTGGATGACGATGATTACGATCCATACTCGGAAGCTGGACCTTCGAGTCGACCTTTGGCATTTGACGGATTAGACGATGATGACGAAGTGATAGTGATGGGAGGCTCCACTCGTCCAGGATTGGGATCAAGATCAAATATGGAGAATCGATATAGTGCTGGAAGAGAGGTGCAGCAGGATACATGGCACGATGGCAGACCTGTGTTGAAAGGGTTCGCATTAGATCCCAAAGGTGTTCCACAGGATAAATGGTAAGCTATACATCACAGTCTACGACTGAATTGATAATAGCTGATGAGATCGATAGGTTTGCTATGCCTGATATACCGCCTGATTGGAGACCTCGTCCTGCTCGAGTGTGGGGGACCACCAAGAAATGGGATCAGAAACCTGGTGAAGAGGAAGTGAAGAAGGAGGTGATCAGGGGTGAACCTGGAAAACCTCTAACGTTCGAACAGGTAAGCTGTCAGCTGTTCCAAAATCCGTGGTGGATGTAGCTGACAGTCTTTCTCAGCGTGGAGCAGCATTAGGTGAGGAACAACGTACATCCAAAGCCAAATCGGTATTCGAGTACATGTCTTCCAAAGATCGAGAACGTCTTGCATCAATAGCATCTACAATTGCGCAACCACCACCGCAGTCACTATCGCTCCAACCACCTCCAGAGGAAGAGGAAGTCGTGGCTCCTGCGGCGACCGAAGTGGATATTCCACCTTTATCACCTCGAACAGCCTCGGCAGCTCTAAAGGGTTTTATACCCTACGGTGATGATTTAGAGAAACAAGATCGATACAAATCATATCTCACTTCTCAAACGTATAATACCACAGAACCTAACCCAATCTTGAAAAAAGGTACGATCGAAGAGATAAATAAAGAATTAAGGGATTTTTCATCTTCCGCTCGCATCTTCCGTCCAATGTCATATGCGATGTCCAACAGATTCACGAGCGGATCATCAAGTTTGGCGGTATCAGATTTGAAACAGGCCAAACCTGGTTTACACGTATTTGATGCTGAGAAAGCGAAGTTGGATTTAGAATTAGGAAAGCCAAAGGTAGCCGAGGTTGTGGAGGTAAAGAAAATTCTAACACCAAGAGAACAAGCTGCCGCTAGTGGGATGTACGGCAAGATGACAAGAGAAACTAGGAATTGGTACCCTACCAAATTGATTTGCAGGAGATGGGGTGTCAAGGATCCTCATCCTGAAGGAGATCCCAATGTGGGTAGAGATCAGAAGAATACCATTAATGGCAATAATGCTTTGGACACTACGCCTTTACCTTCAAATGATGCAAGTTGGGAATCCAAATTTATACATCAACCTACCACGACTACCACCACCACTACAAACGCAGTATCGACGAGTACGAATACGAATGAGGGTGGTGGAATAACTGGCGATAATGAAGTAGAAAAACAACCTACGAATATATCGGAAGTGGGGATGGCCAACGATCTCAATCAAGGTAAAGATATATTGACTTACGAGAAACCTTCGATTGATATCTTCAAAGCTATCTTTGCGAGTGACGACGAAGATGAGGATGAAGATGATGAGCGAGAAGTGGACAATTCTAACACGGAAATGGCACGAAAAGAAGAACCAAGAAAGTATGAGGATCCATTCCCTGTAAAGGAAGAAGGTCCAGTGGATATACAAACTTTCAAACCTGTTTTCACGCTTCGTAAAGAAGATATCACAACCGACTCCAAGAAGAAGGACAAAGAGAAGAAAAAAGAGAAGAGTAAGAAGAGGAAAGGTGTTTTATCATTCGATGTTGGCGATGAAGGTGAGGATGAAGATGTACAAAGGGAAGAAAAGAAGAAAAAGAAGAAAGACAAGGACAAGGATAGGAATACATCTAGTGGTAGTCATATTGAGAATGAAGGAGGAGAAGCAGAATGGGTTGAAAAACCAAGTGTTGTACCGAGATTGGTAGGAAGGAAAGGCGCAGCTGATTTCATGTAAAACACCAGATTTGTATTTTGTTGTAGTAAGATATTTCATATAGTATAATGCATTGACAATCATCATGACATCAATTCATCGCATCATTACTAGCTGATACTCTGATACAATCGATCCATTCGAAATTACTCTGGCTGCTTGACGGCATCAAAAAGACAAAGGAAAGTATACAATCAGAATATCACGTCTCAAATGTCAGAGCTGTCTCTTTAATCATTATTCTAGCCTGTCTATTCCCAGGCCAAGAAATTTGTATATCGCTCAGAGCAGACGTAGAGCTCAGAGGACCTATCAAATGTACAACATTATGAACCATTAGTGAACAGTTGATACATTCAAAAGGTAGACTAAAGGAGGGAAACTGAACTCACCATCATCTGCTCGTATAAATTCAATCCTCTTGAACGGTTCACCCTTTTCCCCACCTTGTCTAGGCGGCGCACCAACGTTGAAAAATCCACTCAAGGAACTACCGACTTTCCAAACCGTTACATTCCCTTCCTCCAAACTGACAGTGATCAACCTCCTGCCGTCCGGAGAGAATGTCACGGCCGATACGGGGTGTTTGTGAGGTTCGATCACGTATAGTCGAGAGGCAGTTTTCAGATCGTACCTGTGATTGAACATACTAAATCAGTTTACTTGCATTCCCCTCGTACGGGCGAATGCGCAGTAAGACATACATTATAACTGCTCCTTCATGTGTACCCACCGCCAAACGTTGAGTACCACTGTGGAAATCTATCGTCGAGAATCTATTCCCATACAAACCATTCCGATCAGTATGCAATCCATCCCATCCTGCTCTACATGTGGTAAAGGGCAGCGATCACTCACGCTAAGACCAGTTCATTCAGAATGACAGTAGCTGCCTGCCAAACATCATCTCTCATCTTGCCAATATTCGGATCTAAACTCTTGACCACGGCCTCGGCAATCCTTGGTAAACCATTCTCCAATACGTTTGGCTTTTTCCTAGCCATATAAACACACAATTTCATTATACTTGTTCGACCTTCCACTGATTTCGCATCGAGGACATCCATCGATAAAGTCGACATGAACAATGCCGGATTACTAGAGGCGACATGTAATACAGCCAAACGAGCTTGGGCAGCTATACTAATATTGGTTCCATTCCCATTGGTATTTGAGGCGAAATCCTTATGGGTAGATAGGTGGAACAATCTTCTGAGAAGGTCGGAAGGATCAACGTATGATTGCCAAGTGGTGAATCCCTTGGAACAAATTTCGATCGCGAGGGATAAGTGGGAGAATGAATCGGAATGGAGAAATATCGATACTGATTCGGCAATGGATTTCAGTACGCTATAGATTAGCAAGTTAGCTAAGTTCACTCGGACAGAAAGTAGAAAGTCAAAGCAAAGCCTACCTTGGCTGCATCGTCTCGAACTTATTCAAAGCGATACCACCGAGCATCGTCAACGCATTGGTAGCCACGTCAGAAGATCTAGTCGCAGGCGAAAGTTTATATGGTACTGAAAATTATACATCATGTCAGCTGGTGAGGCATTGCTTTGAAGTCTTAGCTCACAGTTTGCCTGTCCAACTTCCACCGTACAGTCGATCTCTGCACTAGACATCCTGCCCACTCGAGCAGCAAATAACATACGAGCTGCCTGGTGAACATCAGCTATGAAAGGAGTGTCAGCTGCGAGTCAACGTGTATCGACTGCGTCTAGCTCACTCGAAGAGTCCATGTAGTATTCCGCAAAGAAGTGTACATCGGGCTCAGTGGCTGTAGACGGCAGAGATGCGGTATAGTGTGCTATTACTTCTGCTGCCCATCTCTCATGATCTGCGGTTTGAATTTAAAATCAGCACAGATAGGTTATTTGCAGTTTATGGGGTATATACTGACCAGGGGAATCAAGGAACGGTCGAAGTAGCGTGACGATAGCCAATTGCCTCAAACCAGTCATGTAAGGTGATATGCACCAAACATTAACACCTTGAGCGTAGTCGAAGCGTTTGCCCTCGATGCTATTGAAAAGACATAAGTCAGCTGAAACGTTCAAGCTCCTCGGCTGAGTTTGACGTACTCTGAGCTCCCTATCACAACCGGTATATCAGGCCTGCGTATCCCTAGGTTGTCAGTGCAGATCTCATCGACTCTGTCATCTATACCGAAAGTGAGAAAGACGGATAGCAAACTCCGAAGGGCAGATAGGGGACTGTGAGTTGGATTATTCTTGGACGAATGGAGCCATCGACCCAGTTCTCGTAGATCGAAGTTGACCAATCGGCCTGTAACATCAAGCGATATATGAGCCTTTCCCACTTATCATCATTTTGGACACCTGCAACATACCTAGATCCGCTGGTTCCGCGGGTAGGCATGGAACAGTTTGTAAAGTTGCATTTTCGTTCGTGCTCGACAGTAGACTATGAAGCCGTATATCAGCTGTTTAGCCAGAAATGTGGTGCATCATGGTTGATGAAAAGCTGACTCACACTTCCGCCCAATCACCAACCTGCAACATATCCTCGGCTGCGTCCAGGCCGGTCGATCTTCTGAATTCTTGAGTTCGAGTATTCCATACTCTGGCTTTACCATTAGCGTAAGCCAGTAGAATATCCTTCTGTTCGATGAATATGCGTCGCAGAGGCGTTCGAGAAGCCGGGATGAGGAAGAGGCTGAAAACATGTCGCCACTGAGCAATTCGATCTACATGAAGTGTAGGCGAGCAGGGGACTTACTCGTCCATCTCTTTTAGAGAAATGATACCGACTGTTCCGTCCCTTGACGTGATCAGGAGACAGCCCTGCAATGGTCCAGCTTGTGACATATCGAGTAAAGCGTCATCCTTGACTGGATCAGCGAAGAGAGTCCACGACCCACAGAGCCTGAAAGGACTACCAAGCAGTGTCAGCATCCTATGCAGGGCAAGATTATAAAGTGTAACAAACCTCGTTGTCCATATCCTGACCACACCATCCTCATCACCAGCTACCAGATACTTGTTCTCCACCCCATCAGTGCCGCTTGATGTGATAGTAGTGAGACAAGTGACCGGTGAATCTAGACGATCGACCGTAGGCTTGTCGTCTGCAACAGAATTCTGTGGCGATTTTAGAAGTACATTGGAGAAGTTACGGGGTATGACATTTCCCCCAGCTGACGTAAATGGTCAGCTTGACACCCGTCAACAGAGACGATCGATCAAGCTCACAATCTGAGGTGAAAACGGTCTCGATGCTTGCAGCAGCTATACGGCAAGTACTGCTAGTCTCGTTGGATTGACTTAGGATCGCGAGTGATAGAGGTCCACTCTCTTTTTTTGACATGGCCAATAATTTGATGGCTGCATTAGTTATGAAACACAAAGTACCGTCCGAGTTGAGAGAGGCGTTTTGAACACCATCAAGAACGGCATCGCCATTGAATCTGTTGAGATCATCAGCAAAGGTGACAACATGATGTAGAGATCGTTAACGTACTTCAGACTGGTCACTTTGTCTTTAGGATCTTTGATCTCCTCTGCGGAACGGTACAAGTGACAATTCTCCTATTAAACCGTGTGACTTTCAGCTGAACTTCCTCAGGAGGAAACGGGGCATGTATTCACTGACCTGCGATATAATTACGATACAGCTCCACCCTTGAGTGAAATGAACAGCGTGGATTTTCTCTTGCAGTGACGCTTCAACATTTCCACGCATTTTTAATTTCTTCCCGTCGGTCCAGAACACCTATCATTCCACATTCCATTATTAGCTCATGCAGCCCAAGTATTGTGTTCTGGCTGACTCACATCGACAGAACCATCTTTCCATCCTACCCCTTCTCCTTTCCCACCAATGACAATCCTATCCCAATTCCCTCCGCCATCCCTCTCAACTTCCTGACCTTCTCCTATCCCTGGACTGGGCTCTTCAGGTTTCTCATCTTCTTTGCCTTTCCTTCCCCAATCTCTCCTAGCTAAGAATTTCGCAAAACCCTTCTCTTTGTCCTTATCTTCTTTGGGATGCGAATGATCACCTAACAAAGGCGACGACGCTAACTCCTTCAGGTGGGTGTAAGACGCTGATTTCCTCAAGGTAGACTCTCGACTCCGTTGAGCTGATGGGTCGGGTGTACTTGATCGGAGGTAAGGTGAAGGGACAGCTGAAGATACCGCCCGTATCTGCGGGGAGGCTTTGATTGCCGGAGTGGTATCTTGAGATGATGGATGTGTAGGGAAGATTACAGGGTAAGAGGTAAGACTGGTCGGAGTGGAATGTATCAGATAGCTCGCTGCGAAATACATCCATGAGCTATGATACGCTTATCAGAGTGTCTCAATCAGCTCACCATCGTGGTTGTTTAATACTCCAACCTCACCTTGCCCAGGAAGTTCTAGTCTGGCAACGATGTGCATTCCTGTTCCAGCAGGTGAAGGGGTAATCATGACGACTCTAGTCACCTCTCCGTTCGGACTAGGTAAAGCACACGGCCATGGAAGTCCATGAACGACGAACATGATGGTCTAAAAGGACGAATGGTCAGCTTAGTCCATACGCTGAAAGAACAGCTGATCTTACATTGTCTTTCTTCGCCAGATGGATATGCTTCCAATCCCAGAACAAGGGCACTTTCAAGGCCTGTTTACTACCTGACGATTTGGCTTCCTCTGGCGATTCGAGGTTGATACTTGTTGTTTGGTGCAATGTCGCCAACGAAAATATATCCAAGGACCTGAAAACCACCTTGATCAGCTGTTTCATCCCACAACGAGCGGCGAAGGAAAGGACAGCTCACCCCTCATCTCTTAACACAACCAACGAATCGACCTCTTCGTACACCTTCATCTGCACTATCTTCCCTCGTCCTACTTCCCTCAGTATGATCCTCCTCACAAACTCTTCTTTCCCTTTCCCACTCTTCTTCCTCCCTATAGGTGGGGGTAAAGTAGTCGATATCGTAGGACTTCGTTCACTAATAAGATCCTCTATCAATTTTCGGTCCTGAGACGATTTCTTATCTTCTCTCGTTTCTTTCTCCATCTCTAAATCAACTTGAATCTCTTTCATTCCCTCTTTATCCTCTCCTCCTAGCACAGACTCATCATCATGTTCAAGTTCAGTCGATACACTGTTCCGTCCAAAGAATCCAAATCTATTGGTGTTCGAAGTTGTCTCGGTCGATGTTGAAGATACGAATGATTTCGGACTTGTTGCACCTGATCTACCCTCATCATTATTGTCATTGGTCCGATCTTCCTTGCTATGTAGTCCTACTAGGCCTCTTCGTCCTATTCCACCTATACCCAATCCTATGATAGAAGAACTGTCATCTTTCCTTTCTTTCTGCTTTTCCAAACTTTCTCTCAACTCATGTCGGTCGGATATACTTCCTCGATGAGTATGTTGATCTGGCCCAGCGACCGAAGCAGATACAGAGGAAAGCGTGGTAGTGGGTAATTGAAGTGCTGACGGAGGAGGGGAGAATGCTGATGTACGTCGTTTACCTGTTATACTTGATGCTGAAGAGCTATTCCGAGGTCTACCAGAGTATGATAAGTTGCGTTGCTGAGTGGGTCGATGTCGTCGGGGTGAAGAGGGTGAAGATGCCGCTTGGGTAGTTATGGACGGTATTGCTATATCGGGTGAAACCACTTCCTGCCTATCTAGGAGAGACGAGGTGGTATGTACCCATATAGTGTTATCTTGACATGCGAGGGCGGTGCGGCGTGAAGGACCTGCTTCGGTTGATGAGGGTGTGAGCCATGATGCGATGTGAGTGGGTGAGATGGGAAGGGAGGATGGCGAAGTTGGGAGATGAGGGTCGAGGAGGATAGGAATCTTCAGGGGCTTCTCTGCCATACTCAATGAATCTGTTAGTTGGCCAATGATTCGTAGGAACCCGATATACCTGATGTCTATGTTTGTAACGCAGTTGTGAATGTTGATAACGGCAGAAATCAGAATGACGTGCAGCGGTCTGTCGATGGGTCTGATTCATCCGGTTCAACCGGTTCCACAAGCACTAGCACGGACTCATCCGCCTCACACTGTACCCCACATCCACCCACTCATTGTCTGAATATCTGGATTGCTGACCATGCTATGCATAGTATGTAAGGTGTTACATGACCGTCATCAAACTATATGATCCATATACGATCCCTCCTCTCTCTAGTCCAATCATGACATCTAGTGTGAAGCAGCAAGAGCATCGGCTTTCTCTTTGGCGGAGAACATACGAGGCTAGGGGACGGAGCATATTTGCCAATGGTGAGTACGCACTCGAGCACGATCCATAGAGATGTATACTTACAGGGAGGTTACGTTCCCTACAAGCACAGAGAAGAAGGCGGATATTGTCAGCTATTGCACAAGAATGAAGCTCATCAGACAATTCAGCTTACCATTTTGTACCATCAGGGAAGAGAGGTGCTATATTCAGAGGAACGAATATGTCAGCTATATATCTTCCATATATTGAATATCTCAAGAAGAAACTAGCTCACGTCGATATGGATCAGGGTGGATTTCTTTGGCTAATCGCTCTTCCGCTTGTTCGAGTACCAAGGCAAGTGCACGGGGGTCGGTGATGTTCCTATGATGAAAGAGACGAATGTCAGTCCATCCTTGTAGACATGTACGATCCCATTCTATTCTCAGTGTTTTCTATACTCTTTCTACACTCCGTAGGTTTCTTTTGATCATTGAACAGGACACCATCGTGATGATTACATCAACAATATCTGGGTTCAAACTGAACGCTCCTTTTGCTCTTCTTCTTAATCTCAAAAAGTATTCCTCTCTTGCTTCCGAGGTTGACCATTGAAGCCGATCTAATCATCTTCATCTATATATTGTCTGTCTTCGTCATTGAGGAATATTCCCCTTCATCCCCAGCTTTCCATTCTCTCCTCAATAACGCTGTTTTTCTCTTCACAGAGCGAATGATGCAACCCACCTATTTCTCTCAAACTCTGCCCTAATCTCAATAGCTCTCTCCCTCCAGAGGTCCCTTCGGATATACCAATTCAGCGAGTTGACCAGATATCGCTTGTATAACGATTTGACGTATTGTCTTTATTGGATGAAATCGGTTTTCGATCGAAGACCACGAGGTGGACAAGAAGCAGAAGGGAAGGTATTCGTCAGTACAAGCTCCGTTCTTAAGATTTCAAATCCAGTTGAAAATCAAGCATACCGGTGTGCTGCCGAATAGGAGGTTGCTGGAGTGCTCATGATGACGATGGTATACTATCCTATGCTATTTTAGATGCTTAAGACGATGACTCTGAGATGGTTTGGATAACCTTTACTCTGACTGGTTGCAGACCGACGAGTGAAGAAGACGAACGGAAGTATTTTCACGTTTTGACAAATGGTATTGGTTAGGCAAGCGCGAGAGACCATAATTGCAGATTGTACGCCTAATCGATCTGACTTCCTTCTGTGAGGTCTTCTCAACGAGTGTATGAAGAACTCGACGACTGATGGACGGAAGATGCACAAGCCCGAGCGACCTCGTGAAATATAGTGGATTGGGTGAGAATACAGCTGATCGTCAATGGAGATGAAGAGTCCGCCATCCCGGGAATAAGTCGAAATGATCAGAATCCATTCAGCATGTCGATGTCATACCTATGATCTCAATGTAGCATGACCACACAATACAAGCTGACATGTCAGATGTAGAATCACTTGTGACTGTGACCGCAGATGAGCTTTGCACAAAAACGTCACATCTCCTTGGGTGACTTTGAAACCCCAGGTTGTTATGAGATCATGTTGCACCTTGCAAGTTGATCCTCCAACCGCCTCAAAATCCCGTTCAGCCAAGCTCACGTAAATCACGTGATATCACCTATGATCAGATGATATCGCCGCGGGAATAAGTGAAATCAACGCATTGATCGCCGCGTTTGTTTTTGTGTTTTGGATCTGATCATTGGAAGTGGAGGTGGTCCTCAACCTCCGTCCAAGGAAAGATATATAAACCCCTCTCTGTGATCGATTTACCTTTCTTCTTTTTCCTCATCCACTCACACGCTCAACAATTAACCTACTAGACCAATCAGTCAACTAAATTTCAAACTCATCTACCAACCAATCAACCCAACAATCAATCACAATGGCCCGAACCAAGCAAACCGCTCGAAAATCCACCGGTGGTAAAGCCCCAAGAAAGCAACGTGAGTTTCCGAGTCTACCTCTTTTCCTTCTTTCGCCACCGACCTCAATTACCATACTGATTCATCTTGGTTTAAATTAGTCGCTACCAAGGCTGCTCGAAAATCCACTTCCAAGACCCAAGGAGCCGTTACCTCAGGTGGTGTCAAGAAGCCTCACAGATACAGACCTGGTACTGTCGCTCTTAGAGAAATCAGACGATACCGTGAGTCAGCTTCCCGAAGCTCATGTGCTGAACAAAGCTGATCATGGATCTGATCTGGATTATAGAAAAATCCACTGAGCTCCTTATCCGAAAACTCCCTTTCCAGCGATTAGTCAGAGAAATCGCTCAAGACTTCAAGACTGACTTGCGATTCCAATCTTCCGCCGTTCTCGCTCTTCAAGAAGCCTCTGAAGCTTACCTCGTCTCTCTCGTGAGTGATCCTAGCTTTCTTTCTCCCTTGCAGGAAACAGAAGCTGATATGGTCAATATAGTTCGAGGACACCAACCTTGCTGCCATCCACGCTAAGAGAGTTACCATCCAACCTAAGGATCTTCAACTCGCCCGAAGACTCCGAGGTGAACGATCATAAACTCATCACTCAGGCTGCTGAGTGATAGCTGGGGAGGAAGAGATTAATGCAGTCTTGTGGGGTACATTACATTATCATCTCTTAACGCGTGATACATCAATCAAATCTTGATCTCTATCATTCCGTTATATCATTTTTTTATACTTCGTTTCGCTCATCACTTTTCAATTATAACGGGTCGAGTTTACTCCCCACATTTATGTATTCATGCATGTTATATATAACTATGCATCGTACTGTTGTCATTCTGCAACCAAGGGGGGGAGTGGCAATCATCAGCCTTTGTCCCTTTGTACACTCATTGTTTCCCCTTGTTCTGTGGTTCTTACTTGTTGTATTTTTGTATTTCACTAACATCCTAACAGTCCTCCGTCACTACCCAAGCCCTGTATGCATACATGTCCATATTCACAACGAGATGTCACCCCGATGATCTGATTGCACGCTGTGATGATGTGCCAAAGTGCCACGTTATACGTTGTATGTTGCATGCCCTGAAAATACGGAACCACTTTGACTTGAACTCACGTGTAACTCGATAGCTCCTGACATCTAAATCTGAGTCTGACAACCACTTTCCAGCAAATACCATCTCATCGCAAAGCTTTGTTGATCCACATCTGACTTTGCCCTCTAATTCTCTAACATCGTATACCCCTCATACAATCTCCGTCTGGTCCTTCCCCTCTACTCATACTCAAAATGCCTCCTCCCACTTCTTCTCTGAAACCTACAGCAGCCAAGACCAACGGTTCTTCAGCTCCAGCCGCAGCTCCAGCCAAACCAACCGGCGGTAAATCCACTACTTCCACTGCTGGACATCTGTCCAAACCTGATCAAAGTAAATACAATGCAGAGCAGGAGGAGTTGAACAAGCAGATCGCAGAGGTCAAGACGAAACTTGTAAGTACCCCTACTCAGAATAGCATAAGGTATCAGCTGAATGATGAATGGTACCTTTACCTGCGTTTCGGTTCATCCAGGATGCTATTCGATCTCGAATCTCGCTCACCCAAGCTCCTCAAGGTGGTGATCGTCGATCAGAGATCAAAGCAGAGATGGATTCCTTGAGATCCGAACAAGCTAAATTCAAAGGTGATAGAAATAAGTTATTCGACGAGATGAAGAAATACCAAGAATCCCTAGCTAAGAAGATCAAAGAGGTTCAAGGTCAGAAAGGTAAAGTTAGTTATAGGACTACAGGGGAGATTGATGATAGGATTGCGTGAGTCATCGAGAACTTTTCAACTTAAAATACAGAACTTACCATGGTAGATGCTAATTTTACCCACCCGATATAGCTCCCTTGAAAAACAAATTGAATCTGGTTCACTCAAATTAGTAGATGAGAAAAAAGCCCTCGCTGAAATAACCTCTTTGAGAAGATCACGAAAAGTGTTAGAATCCACTGGGTCAGTCGACGATGCCATCGCAGCTGATAAAGCCAAGATTGACAAATTGAAAAAACAATTGGATGATCCTGAAGCCAAGAAGGTGAATGAACGATTCGATGCGCTCAAAAAGGAGATGGATTCCCTTAGAGCTGAGGGAGATAAGGCTTATGAGGAGAGGGGGAAATTGTTTGATGAGAGGAATAAGTTGAGTAAGGATATGGTGAGTTGGACTATCTTTCATCTGTCAGGATGCTGTTCGGTGTGTCGGGTGAATGAGCAGATGGGTGATTGTAGTGATTCAAATTATGAGCGGAATTGAGTTGGGGTGATACTGGATATGAATAGGCAGACATGAGGGATAGTTTAACTATAGAGATCCCATTATTTCACATGATTCTCGATTCCATCTTCCTCGATCTGCGGAGTGTGAACATGAGATAGATACAGTGCGGTTGCTGATATCCTTCATTTACAGGATGAGCTGTACGAAAAGAAGCGTCAATCTGCGCAAGCTCACCGAGAAGCTAACGATAAGTAAGTTATCCCAGACCGTCTGTCTCTTTCGTCTGAAATCCACTCACTCCCGTATGACACAGGTACTACGCCAAAGTCCAAGCTGATCGACAAGCCCGTCAAGAACGATTCAAAGCTGAGAAAGCCAAAGAAGATGCTGCTAGGCGAAACGAGGAGATTGCTCGATTGAGGGAAGAAGCCAAAGCAC
The DNA here is from genome assembly GCF_036426115.1 of Kwoniella botswanensis. NCBI lineage: Eukaryota > Fungi > Basidiomycota > Tremellomycetes > Tremellales > Cryptococcaceae > Kwoniella > Kwoniella botswanensis. The sequence goes on along the minus strand of NC_088599.1, from coordinate 12,337,625 downwards.
CGGCATTCACATCTGAGATTGACGATTGTCAAGTATTGATCGGTTGGTTCAAAGGAAAATACGGCTCCGGGGAAGTACCTTCTACTCATGCTGGATCTAACACCAGCGAAGAGAAAGTATTAGAAGGAGTCAAAGCGTTGGAAATTCGAAAGGTAGATTCGGAAGATGCTTTCAAAGGAATGACATTGAAGAAGAAAGGTGATGAAGAGGAATTAGGTGGATTTTTCGGTGGTGGAGGAAAATCCAAGAAGAACAAGAAAGGTGGTAACAACAGTAAAAAATCCGGTACTGCCACTCCTGCTTCTGAAGGCACTTCCACTCCTACTTCCGGTGCTGGTGCAGTGAACCTCCCTATGAGTTTACTCAGTGCGCTGTTGAGTTTGGGTATCCCCCCTCCATCTGGTAAAGATGATGTACAAAGGACTGTAGATGATCTGGAGACTAAGAAGGCTTGGTTCGAAGCTAACTCTGCTGCTAAGACTAAGGTGAGCGGTGATGTCTGCTTACCACATGACTGCAATTCGAATGCGTTGTTTGATTTATCTGTCATACCGATTCAGGCTGACTTGTAACCGTTTTTTTTATTTACGTACAGGCTGAAATTGAGAGAGTAGAGAAATTAGTAGCTAAATTACAGAAGAAGAATGCCGGTGTTCTCAACGATGACGACGAAGAAGAGAAAGCTGCTACTTCAGGTGATGAAATTCCCGTTGAAAAAGGCGGTTCGAAAGAACCTTTACACAGTGAGTGATCATTAGTCATACGATCAGCTCCCATGCAATTATGTTCATTCCGAATTTACTGAGCTGATACATCTGTATGTAGCTGTCGCTGTTGCTGGTGAAGCTACTGGTACTGAGATTGTAGAGGATGAGGGTGAACAGGTGAGTAATAATTCATTGTGATCCGACACACATGTATGCTTGCATGATCCATTGACTCTTTTTCATCTCTTACGTAGCTTCCCACAAACGAAGATGGCAATGACCCAGAAGTGAAAAAAGTTGATTCGGCTTTAGAAGAGCTCAAGGAAGCTGAAGCTTTACAAGAAGCTTAGTCGATCTGAAAAATGATACTATCGTAATGCAAAAAAGAAAAGGCATTAATCACATGTATTACCTTGCCTTGCTTGACTTTGTCTGCTTATTAGGTTCTGGTTTTGGTTTTCGTATACGTGATTTATGTTGGTACGAGCGGGATGCATGGACTTGACTTCCAGGCTGTGCATTGATTGCGATTTGAGCAAGGTGGATATCGCTATATATAACATTGTGCTGTATGGGATTAAAGTAAATCGATTTGAGATCTCGGCATGATTCTTGTACTTTGCACTCTTTCGGATTTATCTCTTCTCCACTCACGGACCGGTGTCACGCTCGGAATTGAATAAAATGCAAGTCAAGAGTGACAGTGCAGTGGACTCAAAACAGCTCTACCGTTGCCCGTTCTCCGTTCTCACGCCATTACTCCTCATTATCTCGTTATCACCCAGATTCAGGGTAATCGTAATCGTCTGAAATGCAATTGTAATTCGGCTGTTATCATATCGTATCGTCTTTTAAGTTATGTGGTCTCATCGGAACGAATAGACCGATAAGTGGGTAGAGATCAAAAAAAGGATTGGGGGATGAAAGCATTCATTCCTTGGCGTTATCAAGTAAAGCAATTTATAAGATACATGAATATCTGGATGCCCATGACATATCCTACATCATCTCTATTCAATTGAATCTTTTTAGCCTACTCGTAGATTATCTATAAATAAAAAGGAAGAAACGGAAATACACGACTTTTTTGCGTCATACCGTACCCAACCAATCTTTTTCAACTACGTCTTCCGTATCAACTACGTCTTTCCTTCATGACGAGTGGTAATAGCATCTTACGATAGAATAGATAAATACACGAATCGAACAGCATATATAGATATCCCTTCGACACTTTCACTGTCAGGACGGTATATACAACCTATCGTTGATCATCGGAATCATCACTCGATAGCTACATCTCTGGACTATATAATCACCAAAAATCAAAATCTAAGAAAGACTGCAGCGAAACGAACTTGTACAGCAGACATGTCGATCCAAAAGGAATACAAGTGAGTTTTCTTGGTCTTTGCATCCACTCCATAGACATACATGTGCCCCCTACTCGAGTATAATTTACTGATCGGTCATACCTCTTATCTTCTTATCCAGATTCACCCGCTCTACCCTTCCTCTCCCATACGATCTCCTACACATCCTCCTCCAAAACCTTCTCTCAACCTCATCATTCAGTACGCTTTCAACCCTCGCTAGATTATCCAAAGACTATTATTCACTCATCATTCCACTCATTTACAAACACGTTCATATCACTTCGGATGAACAGTTACAGTCATTTTTGACTATTCCTCTGACCAAACGAGAAGAGAACGATAAGAAAAAAAGGAAGATAGTCAACACCGTTTTACTCAAAGGTAAATCTAGATCTAGATCAAACTCGTTGGAAGATAGTTCGAACTGGAGCAGAAAAATACAATGTTTATCACTTTGTGAATCTTTGACATTGGATGTTTATCCTTCAAGAACGAGTTTCAAAATTGCGTCAAAACTTCCTCAACCACTTCAAACTCCCCTTCTCACTTTCACTCCGAAATCCCTTGAGAACCTCAGAGAGAAGTTGAGTAGATCTGGTGCACCTAGGATATTAGTTTCTTTCTGGTCTCAACATCTTCCTACCCTCATACGACCCAGGAAAGTTGTTGTGGATTATTCGACACTGAGTTTCAATTCGGACGAAAATGTAGAAGGAGAAGGAGAAGGGGATGGGAATGAGGGGAAATGGGCAGATACGATGAGTGGGATGAGTATCTCCTTACAATCGTGGACTTGCGCTGAAGGGTTGGAGATGGTTGAGTTGAAAGGCGACAAGTGGATGGGTGTGTTGCCCTCGCCTGGAGTAGGCGTGAGGATGGTACATACTACTACTAGTACTCCTTCTAGCTCCTCAGCCGAGACACTGAATGAAGAAGATGAAGAAGAACAGTTAGTAACGGTAAATGAAACGATCCTCAATGCCCCTCCAAATTCCAACGAACCTAATCCAGCGACATTGGAATCAATCGAAAATCGAAACAAACTGATCTCCACAAGAGTCCAAAGTATTTTAATGGGACTAAGAACCTCTCAAGCATTATATGAAACTTACAATTCCCCTTTACCACTCAAATGGGATGTCGTAGATGTGTTACCTCCGCCCATCGGATTCGAGGAGATGGATCAGGAAGAGAGGTATATGGATTACCAGAGGGAAAAGCGGAAGGTATTAGATGAGATCGTGAGTGGGCTGGATGACGTTGCGTCGACTATTACGCAGAGATATGGTAGGATTGGAGGGAATGGTAGAAGGGAATTGACTTGTTTGAATTGGGTGGATCAACCAGTTGTATAAGGGTGGAAAAGAAACGAAGAAAGATTAGAATAGGAAGGACAAGTCGATATTATCTTTCCACGGTTGTTGCTTTCCAGATCAGTTCGTATAGATGTGCAATTTTCTCATAAATTATAGATTGTCTCGGTTGCTAAAGTTCTCTGGATGAGCGTTCGGATTTTGTATGTTTGAATTGGACCGGTCGATTTCAAATGATACGTGATTATAGAATTACATTGACGAATATAGAATCATGCAATATATGCTTTCAAGCAGGTATCTAGTACAGTATATCATGCTAGCATGCAAAATCAACCTTATCCCGATCTGAGATGCAAACTCTCTATGAACCCTTGCAAATCCTCTTGAGCAACTTCCACCACACTCGTATCGAACATATCATGCTTGGTTCCTGATCCACTCTCTTCAGCTGCATGTTGGAATGCCAAACCGAATTTGCTACAAAAACATCAACATGATTAGTACCCAGGTTCCTGCGTCAAAAAGAGTAGTGACATTCAGATTCAAGAAGGTATTATCCACTCACTTCTTCCTAACATCGCCAAACTCCGGTGCACCCGTCACACCCACAACCATGTAAGAACCTTTTTCCTCGTTCAAGCACGCTACGACGAACGGGAGAGATTTTACTTTCCCATTATTGTTCATCTTCGATTGTCTCTCTGCCCATCTATCCCTCGTGGCATCTACCAACCAAATGGCCAATCTCGATAATGTCGAAGGGTGAGAGAATAATCTGAGATCAGGTCCTTCCTTCAATATTGCTAGTCTGAATGTCCGTAGGGATCGGATAATGGTCTTGTCCAATAAGGCAGATCCGGCTCGGATGATAGATCGATGGAGGGTCATTGATAAAGGGAGAGAACGGCGGATGAGAGCGATACTGAGTACCAAAACGGATTAGAAAGGATGACTCTTGACAATTACCGCCCCACTCACTCATCACAGGCATCATAAGCTATCCAGAAATTCGTTGTTGCCCAGTTATCTCTCCTCTTTTTCTTCTCTTCCGCCGATGCTTCACCATCTCCTTGTCCACCACCATCTTCTTCGTTAGCCGATGAATCGTTAGGATCCTGATTTTCTTTCCCATCTGCTCTTGATGATTCTGACTCTCTCGTATTGACATTCCATCTAGTCGTACCTCCAAACCACTCTCCACCTCCTCTCCCACCTTCTCTATCCACTTCCAACCTCACACCTACGGCTATATCCAACAGGGACGATATGACTTCCACAGCATCCGCAGCGGATAACGAAGTAAGTTGAAAGCCGAATGATCGTGTAAAGCTCGGATAAGAAAGTTCGATTAGCCCATATTCGGGTGCGATCGATTCTAATTGTTCAGGTAGTTTTCTCTTGAGATCCATATCCATGTGCGACCATGATTGTTGGCATTGTTGCAAGGAGAAACTATGCATTCAGGACGTGTCAGCTGCTATTTCACAATGGTGTAGACGCCATACAGAGCTAAATAGGTGAAAACAGAGAAAACCCACTCACCCCATCTTAGCTAATAAACCTTGTAATTTCTTCCTTCCCTTCTCTTTCCAGATACCCAATCGTCCAGCGACATAACCAGAATGTAACATGGATTCATACAAATTCCAATGTCTATAAAGCATGAATCTCAATTCTTCAGATTTCACTATACTCCTATCATCCGGATTAGGTATCTTCAATCCATTCGACGTCGTAGAGGGGTCATGATTCAGTCGAACAACTTCATCTTGAAATATCAATTGAAAAGATTCATAAGAATCTCTATCGATCTTTGATGTTATATATTGATGTGTCACTGCTAAGATCGCATACCAAAGAATATCATTATCCGCTCTTTCTAACACCGTCGCCAGAAGGTATATCGTAAGTGCCACGGATTGACCATAGGAAGTACCAGAAGCATAGTACCGCTGTATCCGTTCGTGATGTGCTTCTCGGACTGCTCGAGGTAGACGACGAGGCTACAGATAATCGTCGTTATTATTCTCAATTGGTAAATGACCACGAAGCAAGTCTGCACTCACCCTACCATCATCTTCTTTCTGTCTTTTGGTTTTTGGCTCAGTCGATCCTGCTTTACGTCTCTTCCTAGCTCCTTTCGAAGGTGATCCATGGCCATTTTCTTGCTCCTCGTCCTCGTCCTCGTCCTCTTCCTCGTCTTCTTCTTCTTCCTCAGCTTCGTCCGATTCGTCTTCATCACTCTCATCGTCCGAAGATCCAGAATCAGAGGGTTCATACTACAAACACATGTTAGCTGATACATTAGGATTGGACTTATCGTTAATTCAACTCACCTCTAGAGCTTCCCAACTTTTCTTTACATTGTCCATCACCTCGCTAAACTCATCACCATCGCCCCATACCCAAATCTTACCCTCACTTGATTCTGGATCTTCCGAAACATCTATATCTATTCCGAAAAGGTTCTGTAAGTTCCACGGACGGTGTGAGTCGATAATGTGTAAATGGCAGGAAGAAGGTAGTTCGAAATATGAAGAGAGCGTTAAGAGGGATCCGAGAGAAAGAAGGATTAAGGTGTGTAGCTGGTGAAACAAAACAATCAAATTAGCTACCGAGGTGGTCTTGTCCAGAATAGTGGAGGAGATTTTACCTCTTCAGAAGCTAATGCTTCGTCTCTTCTCGTTTCCAGCTCAGAATATCCTCCCACAGGCACTAGTCGATAGGGTACATCGTCATTCTTGAACAAAGAGCATAGTATCCGAGCACCAAGTAATCCATCCTACAAAAGATAAACACAGTCAACTATAGTTTGACGATCAGCCGCATGCTACGAGCTCACCACGTCCATTCCGGCCAGTATTACTACTCCACCACTTCCTGATCCACCTTTGCGTCTTACTCTTGACACTATCGAGTTGTAGGCATGAGTGTAGGTGAGATCGGACGGACGGAGATCGTCTGAAGGAGGGAGAAGGAGTGGCATCGGATGCCTCTAGCTGCGAACGTTCTACGATAAATGTTGTGATGGTCCGGAAAGATGTTGGGGCTATCCCTCGCGATGAGTGTTAAAGTCGAAAGGCTGTCAAATTGCCAGAGTGGTGAGCAGTGAATTCTCTAGTTTGGGGAGACAAATACAGAGGATGAAGATCAACTATGCGATTAACGCGTCGAGCAGTGAAGATAATCTTACCAGCCATATTTAATGTTTTTGCTGGCACGCGTCGGACAGAAGCCTTTTACGTAACTTTGACAGAGTTCTTTTGAGCTATGACGTAAGCATCCACCGTAGTCTCACTCGATATACCCGGTAGGTGGTTCACACATCAACATCCATCCCATCTAGATCAACATCTCTGGTCTTGTCTGGCTTATTCAACTCATCTTGACCAAGTCAAACAAACCGAACACCGAACAGGTCGACAACACAGCAAGATGTCGATGCCTGCAGCAGACCATCATCATTCATCGAAGAAACCAAACCCCACCGCTCATCCATTCTCCAAATTACGTTCGAAAGTGGATCACCTCCAATCTGATTTATCACGACTGGGTATAGCCATCTCGACTACCCTCAACCCGAATCATAGACACGATGAAGCTTGGGAACAGGAGGTAGATGCTAAGATTGAGGCGATAAGGGATCAACATCGGTATGTTGCTCTCTCGTGTATCTTGTCGGTAGGAAGAGCGGTGCTTGAGGAGAGGGTCGGAATGGAGAAGGAAGAGAATAGCTCAAGGAGACAACACGGAGGTAGTGGACGAGAGAAGGAAGAGAAACAGCGGAGACTCTGCTCAAAGCTTGCCTGCCCCGTTTCATCTCCTCCGTCCCTTCTCACCTTCCCACATCTGTTCATTCCCCAGCGGATATGGGAGGCGTCCCATACTGACTGCTGCCGACCCCGAGCAACATCAAGGAGCTCCTTAGGCTGATCTTCTTCTCCAACACCTCAGTTTCCGCTCCTTTAGTGGGATTCGTGAGGGGAACGTCGCGAAGTTTGCCGTTGATGGCCACGGTAGGTGGATCTTCCCTGCTCGGAAACCCTCTAGATCATCCTCGAGATCCTCGGAGTGATCTCAGAGGCCCGATCTGTACGATCAAAGGTCCGAAAATGTGATCAATCGGTCTGAACAACGGGATAAGAGAGCTGATGTCTTGCTGTAGATTACTTTTGGGCGGTGTCGGAGATGATCGATAGCGCTAAAGAAGTGAGTTAGCTGGGAGGCGGAGATCATTTCGAAAGTTAGCTGATCTGGGGGATTCACAGTGTATCATGATCCTCGATTGGTGGTTATCACCTGAACTACAAGTCAGCTATTTCCACGACTATGGTGTCCTTGACTAAGCTGACATATCACTGCTAGCTTCGACGTCCTGCGGCCTTGTTTCCTGAATGGAGATTGGACAGATTGATCAAGAAAAAGGCGGAAGAGGGTGTCAGAGTATATGTTATGGTGTACAAAGAGGTAAGCTTTCCAATACTAGACAATATGAAAGCTTACAAAACTGATTACTATAGGTCGATTTGTCCATGAGTTTGTCGTCTAAACATACCAAGGTGATTATACTTGTACTGCCGTAGGCTCCAACCACTTTCCTGCTAATACTCTGTCGTCTATCCAGCACGCTCTTGAGGATCTTCATGAAAACATCTCAGTAATGCGACACCCCGATCACAGTGGAGGTTAGTATCTTTCTTACAGTCGCGTTTTGAATATGCGTTAATATTTCACGTAGGTGAATTGGTATACTATTTCTCGCATCACGAGAAATTATGTGTCGTGGACAACAAAATTGCTGCGATGGGTGGTCTGGACGCCTGCTTCGGTAGATGGGATACAAGAAATCATCCTCTAGCGGATGTACACCCTACCGAATTTTACAAATCTTTATTCCCGGGTCAAGATTACAATAATTCCAGAATTATGGATTTCCAAGTATGTCAGCTGAATTTTGCGACGGACCGCGACAGCTGATTTAGGGTGGACTTCTTGTGTTAGACTGTAGATAAGTATACGAGTAATGCTTTGGCTATTCAAGATGCACCTAGAATGCGTGAGTGATCCAGCTTCAGATTATATGCTGTGAATTACGAGTCAGCTGAAGAATATGAATACAGCCTGGCACGACGTCTCCTTGACCTTGATTGGACCGTCCGTTGTTGATTTGGTCCAGCATTTCACGGAACGATGGAACTTTGTCAAGACCATCAAGTGAGCTATTGTGCCGGAATCGGCTTTAGGCAAAGACAGTTATCTGATGGATTCTTGTAATAGGTACAAGCATGATCATCGAATGGAATGGCTCTCATTGCCATTCCGTAAGTTAATTTCTGATCTCGGAATTTTCTGCCCATCGCATCGTGCTGACTTTCCCGTCATTCAGCATGGGACGATGTAAAATCACGTCACGATGAGGAAAAGAAGATCAAAGATAATGAATTCAGAGAACATCATCCCCATTTATCAGATTGGAAAGAGGTCAGTCGACTTTGCAATGAATGGGATCCAGCTGACTGAGTATGATACTATGTAGCGAGGAAGACAATTCTTCCATCCATATCATTTCCCACCCTCAGAAGCACCCCGGGCAGCTGAACCTGTTCCTTATGGCACATGCCGTGTACAAGTGAGTTGACTCGAGTGTGTCAATGTTGACTAGGGTCAGCTCATGAATATTTTCGTAGGTGCTTCGTTCAGCTGCTGATTGGAGTCACGGTATCTTGTTGGAGAATAGTATTCAACGTGAGTCAGCTGTAATGGGCCTTTGGTTCGCAGATAGCTGACTAACAGGTCGACAAATATTTAGAGGCATATATCGCTCTGATCAGAGAAGCCAATCATTGTATCTACATTGAGAACCAATTCTGTAAGTACATTTAGCAGTACTCTTGGTACATATAGTAGCTGACATGCTGCCTTTTTTTAGTGTGAGCTTCGTGTTACAGGATCTCTTACATCAAGCTGATTCATTAACGATGCAGCATTTCTGCCTGTAAGGAAGGACAGCCTGTCAAAAATTTGATAGGTAAGCTATAGGACAGCATGTTAGCGGAAGGCTAGGCTCAACCATACTTTGACAGCTCTTGCATTGGCACAACGAGTCATTTCTGCTGCTCAAGAAGGTAGAAAGTTCAAGATCATCGTTCTCATTCCTGCTGTGCCGTGAGTACGACTGCTTCTTTGCTGTGACAATGCTAACGTGCAATATGTTAGTGCATTCGTAAGTTGGGTTATACGCCGGTGTGAGAATGATAACTTATGCGAAGATTAGCCCGGAGATATCCAATCTCAATCTGGTTTGAAAGCTATCATGGAAGCTCAGGTCAGTTGACGTTAATTAGATCAACCTTCTAAGGATCATCAGCAAGCTGACAATCGAATTAGTATCGAACAATCAACCGAGGTGGTGCTTCTATCTTTGAGATGATCAGAGAAGCAGGGTTCGACCCGTGAGTTAGCTTCTTGCTTTGATGAGTAGCTCAAGACTCCCCAGCTGACATTAGGAATAGAATGCAATATATTACTGTAAGCTGCTTTTGCATTGGGGTGACTCGTGTCAGCTGATTTCCGGGAAGTTCTGGAATTTGAGAAGTTACGATCGAATCAACAACCCTAAAGCAGCTATCAAGCGCATGGAAGAGAGGGTGAGATCGAATCATCTTCTCTGATCTACCTTTGCTAATATGGCCGATCTTAGTCCGGAATATCATTCCACGAAGCTCAAGTAGCTTTGGCGAAGGTGTACGTCGGATCAGAGGATGTCGCAGGGGGTCAGGACGAAACTGTCAATATTGAACAACCTCATGACCAGACTGATGGAGTTGACCAAATCAACAAGAAAGATACTGTCCAAAAAGCCATTAAGTTGCCTAAGACTATCGATGAGGCTAAGCAGATCATTGAGAGATTCCAGAATGGTAGAAGTAACGACGACAAGCATGTGTGAGTAAATCATTCCAAAGTATCGTCAAAAGCGAAGGGAGCTGACGGAACCTTATGTGCAGATCTGACAATGGTAAGCTCTTTATCGTGGACAACTGGGACATATGTGTTATGTAGCTGACTTAGCTACACTTTCATAGTCGGTCAACATGCTTTCCGAGATACGACTTCGTTGCTTGACGAGCAATGGGATGGTACTGAAGAAGAGGAATTGGCATGTTTCGTTTCTGAGGTGAGTTACGATGTACTCACCGTTTTATGATTCGACAGCTGACTTCAACACCTACTGCAGATTCTCTACATCCATAGTAAATTGATGATTGTAGATGACCGACGAGTTATCTGTGGATCTGCCAATTTGAACGATAGAAGTCAAGTTGGTGACCATGATTCTGAAATCGCTGTTGTCATTGGTGAGCCAAGGTCCACTCCAGCACAGCTCTGTAGCTTAATAGTCTGATTGTGGCTCGCAGAGGATTCTGATATGGTGGAATCAATGATGGATGGCAAGAAGTACATGGCTAGTAATTACGCTACAACACTACGAAGAACTCTCATGAGAGGTATGTGATCGTTGATCGTCCAAGCTTGCTTTTGGTTGTTATTGATATGATGCCATGACTTTCTCAGAACACCTCGGTCTCCTTCCGCCTCAACCACCATTCGACTCTGCCGAACATCCCAACGCCGCTATGCATCCTGCGCCTGTACCGTACGAGTACGATTTTGGCTCACCAGAAGATAAAGCTGTTGAAGATTTCTTGAGCGATGAGTTTGAACAACTTTGGGTGGGCACTGGTAGAGGAAATCGAGAGATCTTTGAGAAGATCTTCAGGCCCGTGAGTATCGTCAGGATAACTGATGTTCCATACACAATGATTGACATGATCGTGAGACATTCAAGCTGATTTGATCTTCACTAAGGTACCTAACGATTCGATCAGGAACTGGGAGGATTACAAGAAATACTTGGCACCTAATGCAGGCATATCGGTAAGTCAGCTAGCTCAAGCTCAGCCAGGGACAAGCTGCAAGCTGACATACGATCTCCAAACAGAGCGGTCACGTCGCTGATAGAAGCTTGAAATTGAGAGAAGTAAAGGAGATGTTGAGTAAAGTTAGAGGACATTTGGTTGATATGCCACTTGATTTCTGTATCGTGAGTTGTGGCGAACTGTTCAAAAGAGCATATATGAGATCCATAACTGATAAGGCACTTATAAAGGACCTCAAATGGATGACTGAGGGGGATTGGTTGTCAGTCAACCCATACACTTTGGCTTTGTACGTCTGAGATATCGATAATGGGAGAAGAGATAAGAAGAGAATGAATCATATCAATATATATATATCTTGTAGTAAGGGTAAATTTGGAACAACCATACATGCAGCTTCATGTTATACGTACCTGTGATCATACATAGGCCTATTGCTGCGGCCTGCACCTGTATAAACCACCTCCAACAGACAGGGAGACGAGAACAAGGGTGAATATGGACGAATGAGATGCCACGTGAAATGAGATTTTCAGGGTTGATCACTCGTGTTCGGTCTCGGTCTCGAGTGATTTCATCGTTACTCGACCATCCACTTTCAACGTCCACTCTGTTGTCGGAAGTAGCAGATAGCATAGATAGTAGCAAGCAGCCGTCGAGCTCGACACAGCGACCATTGAAAACATCCCCTCGAGTAGGGCTTCCTTCGAGACGCTACACCTGATTTTACTAACCACCACGAGAGTAGAGCCATTTCAGAATTGTAAGGATGGACAGGAATACGGAAATTAGGATAGCGGTATGTTCATCCTCATGCCTCAAAGGTTATGCAGGTGTCTCTCTGCCTGATGCAGTCTAAGAGTCCATACACACATGTATGAGATAATGTCCGCTGATGTCATTGCATCGATGATTATAACGCATAGTCCAAGGCTATACTGGACGAAATGATAAACGATCTTATACTGTCTACGTCCATGGCTGCTCATAGGGAGATCAAGAGGGGCAGAGTAGTATGCGGAACATGTGGAACAAAGTGAGTAAGATGCCCATCGATTCATCAGGTTCAACCATACACCTCTCTCTGGTCTTATTTATCCAACTTCCAGCATTCGATCTGAATGTATTAATTAGTTGACAATTCCCTTATAACAGATGTCGTACGCACATACCCCTTCCTCCCCCAGCCATCCCCTCATCATCCTCATCGTCATCTCTCGTACCCAACTCATCAGCTCCGCCATCCCGATATCCCTCGCCTCAACCTGGTATAGGCCCAGATGGACAGCCCATATCCCGTACAGGAGGATATACCGTCGGTCCAGAGAAGGGTACAGGTGGGTCGACAGGCATAGGAAGTGGGAGTGGGAGGATGGATGGGAATGGGAATACGTTCTTTGAATGTCTGGTATGTGGGAGATCGGTAAGTGAACTCTTACTTGGAGCTAGGCATCATTTCTCCACATGAATTGTAAAGGTCGAGACCGGATCATCTCTTTTTGTACATATTCTCCATATCCTATTTCCCTTCTTACACCCGGTCCAGATTATCTTCTTCACCTATTACATTTCATATAGCATCTCGCACATGAACTTCGCTAATCCAATTTCTTCTGTTCAAGGTCGCTTCAAATCGTTATGCACCGCATCTATCCTCATGTTTAGGTCTCAACGGCTCGACACGCCGAGGTGCAGCTAGATCAGCAGCAGTGAAAGCTCGATTGGGCAATAATGACAGATCATCGCCTTCACCATATGTGAACAAGGGCGATACGGGGTCGGATAATGGGGATTGGGAGAGAGGGAGTGAAGGAGGTGACAGTGTGGGTGGGAAGAAGAAGAAGAGTGAGTCTGGTATAGCCATACCTAATCATGCCGAGGAAGAGAAAAAGCCCAAGTGGACAGGCAGCAGCCAAACAGTTTGATGGGAGCTGACGACTTCCTATTCTCATAGAGATCCTCAATGGCGCTTCACCTTCCATTACTCCCTCCTCATCAGCGAATGCTAAACGTAATAAATCACCTATCAAAGGAGCCAATATACCAAGGAAATCGAAGATTGGCGGGACAGGATCAACACCAAATTCAGGTAGTGGTGAGTGAACATATGTCTCACTCTGGTGGGCCTTTGATTTGGTCGTACTTTGTACTTATTTTGTCGTCCTCATCTCACAGCCACACCAACACCATCATTCAGACAGGCTTTACCACCTTCCAAACTCGGTAGACCACCTACAAACCGCCCGATAGATATCTCCCAATCACCCGCTTCTTCACCTGAGAAATCGATCATATCTATAACTAGCTCTGGGCATGGTGGTGGTATGACGGGTAAGAAGACTTTACCTGGACAGAATCAGGGATTCAACATGGGTGGAGCTGGACCGGGTGAAAGTGTCACTGGTGAGTTTGCTGGATCGTATCAGTGAATCAGTGGTGATGATCGAGCTGACTGATTTATGGTTGTAGACGTATTGCAGTCTACAGGAGGAGATGAGAGTAGTGAAGAGGAAGTTGATGATTACTAATTGATCACATCAACAAATATTCTTCCATCTATCGATTTATCCAGAAGATCTTATGACGGCCCTGTTCATATTGTACATCTGTACTGTATACATGTATGTAACGAATTTTACACGAGATTTGTATAAGTATCGATCCTCCTTACAATTTGATTTGCCTACTCGTAGTTGGGTTTGATTATGCCTTGAAGTTTGCCCAAATTCTGGTTTTGTGGGTACGACAACTCGCCGCGATCAAGGCTACAGCAAGCTTACCTCTATGTCGGCTCATTCATGACTAATGATCGACTAGTACCCTCCATGCAATGCGGTGACTATACGACCTTAGACGATATGAGTTTCACGTTTCTCACTATAATAGCACGCCGCATCCAATGTCAAAATTGTAGATCAACCATTCATGCACACGTATGGAAGTGAATAACGAGCATCTTAGCAGTACTGTAAGTCTACTGTATGACGAAATCGGCATTAAGCCAGATCAGATCAAATCAGAATCATGGATCATGGTAAGCCGATAAACCGATAAACCGATCTACCTTTGAGGATCTTTACCTTTGTAGCCCAATCCCTGTCCGATGGAGTCTTCATACGCTTCCCTGCTCGCAATTACGCTCATCATCTCCACTAGTTGACACCAGGATGATCCTTGGTGAGCCGTGGGGTTCTCAGTGGTCAAACCGGTTACGAGTTCGCTAATCGTTTGCCAATGATTCCTCAAAAGGTCAGCATAATGTAAAGCCTTCTTCTCTCTCCTTCTTCTTCAATTGGCAAATAATGTACAGTACATATATTGCGCTGAACACAACTCACTCGGCTTTCTCGGAACCGACTCCCTGTCCAATGACGATTCGTCGAAGTTGTTCTCTCTGATACCAGCTGAAGGTCGACTGATCATCAGTAGTAGATGTGGTGGTGCTGTGATACCACATGTCAACATCGTTAGGTTATCAGAATTGGACAGGTGGATCACTGATGTGGACGTTTGTGTACTCACCTATTGTTCATGGTAATATTACTTGATCTATTTGAAAGCTGTTATCGCTCAAGACTTTCTTTGGAGTGTGGGAATGATTCCATCTTGGCTGCTTGACGATCCTTATATACCTTATTAAGTCGTTTAAACCCTTTGTAGCTCGGAATTACTGCGCGGCGAAGCCTCGCAGAAAGCAATTTACACTTGCTGAGCTCAGATGAATGGAAAGATTGCGCAATGGGTTGAATGCTTCGAACAGAATCAATACGTGTACAATGCTCCGACATCCGTAGGGTCTTTCTCAACTTGTTAACCCCGACTTGGGAGATGAATTGAAGGCGAATGCGAATCCGAATGGGTGAGATCTCACCGATACCAACAACGACTCTGAGTGATTGGAAACTGACTTGGAGTTCCCAATGTATGATATCTGATGTGTAGCCTTGTTGGTCAGTTTACGACGCTTCAGTGCCCTACGATCCGCTTTTTTCCATTGGCGGATGATGATGATTCCTTGTACGGATTGAGTCATCCCAACCCAACCCTCTGTGGCGGTACAGGATACAATATGTAAAGTAGTCCGGAAGACATGCCAAGAAAGTTCGGACTTGATCCTCAGGTCCAAGGGTAACTGTGGCCATGATGATTCTTATACTCATGCCAGCTGCTCAGTGAGAATGAACTATTGTGTAATGGATTTTTATCACAGTCCTGAACTGATAATAATGCACTAGATATCAAAGGATGTCGGGTCGGGAAAACCTGTAAAGCAGCGAAAAGAAGTACTGTACGAGACATCAAATGTCAAATGTGATAAGCACGATATAAATGAGATTCATCTGTGTGTTGAATGACTATCTAAAGTATTCACCAGCTACTTATTTACCAATACTGTACGAGTACTGTATAAGTTAATATCTAATGAAATACTAACCGATCGCGCTTTTACCTTTAGGCGCATTACTAGCACTGGACTTGATTTCATCGCAAGTTGTACGAAGCTTGCTCTTCGCAGTTGTTGTATCTGACATGTCCATCAGTTGTGATTGCATGTGGCTTTCGACATGGTCGACGGCATTACTGTACATCATAAATTGTTATAGATCAGCTCGGATATTCCTCAATAACGTATATCGTGTGGCGATGGGCGACGGGCGATCGGTCTAATTTATGTTACGACACGATATGAAGCTTGTCTTGATAGATACTCACATGACCCATTCTTCTTGATAACCTTGTAGCATCTCTCTGGCCAAGGTTTTCAGAGTTAATCTGTCAGTCTGACTGAATGAAGCGCTGCTATATCTTTTTGGAAAAAAAAACCTTTGATGATCAGCCAAGCCAAGAGCATCAAGGCGCATCCAATAGGATGGATGGCTCAACCAAGCAGGTTCGATTTGTTGCGTCACTTACGATTGAGACATGTCGATTATGGTGTATTGGTACTTGATTGGAAGGTTAACCTTATTGTATTGCCTGATAAGATAGTATAAGGCGAAGAACTGAATCAGAAGGATGGTAGGGAGCGAGGTCAGTTGAGATTGATATTGAGATGCACCTCTTATATACGTATCCAAGATGTGCTCAACGCCTCCAAGCCAGTCTTCAAAGAAGCAACCAACTTTCCAATTCATTATCATCTTTCGGAGCATAAATCAGTCTCCTTAATACCCAGTTGCTTCTACAAGGTAATTCATCCCGGAAATGCAATCACCGAGAATCACAATCAAAGGATGTAAGCGGACTCGCGGGCGAATACAATGTTCCGAATGATTCTTGCGTTCATCCCGGGACGATAGATGACTTTTAATCTGCGCCGAAGATGATATGAGTCGTTATATCCGCATAATTGCGCGCACGATAATGTGACTCAGCCGGGACGGGGTCCGACTCGAAGAGATTTTATCGACATATGAGGACGTACCAAGACCGACACGATAAGGATTCGGTATCGGTAGTTTAGAGAGTTGCGATGTCAAGGATCATGATAATAGGACTCGATACGATTCTGAGCGAGGGTCAAAGAAACAAAGTATGATACAGTCGATGGTAGAAGAGAAGGAGGTACGAAAGTGAAAAAGGTGATCGCTCTGACGAATTTCTAAATGGACGGTATACAAAAACACAGAGATGGGAACTTGAGGTTCTGAATAAATGGAATTCACGGTCCGGCAATTCAAGTAAGACAGGTAAAGATCATATTCAACATTTTCATCGATACAAAGATATTTACTCGGCCAAGTTCTCCCTCTACCGCTATGTTAGCGGATGATTTAAGATCGAACAATCGATCAGTCAGCTCCTTGCCTTCAGGTATTAGTCTTGGTGAGTATCACTTTCGAGCCTGATCCGGAGAGCCTGAAAGAAATGGAGCGAAGAAAATCCCAGATCCCATGATTTATGTTATTCCGATGACGGGATGATGCCCAACGATATTCGTTCAATAGCAGTGACGCGATGACAAGGCAAGACGTTACAGCTCATCCATACCAATAGCGAGATATGTAAATGATATTCTATTGTTTCTGCTTACTACCAACAGCTTCCAATTCTTCCTTTTCTCCCTCTTCGTCTTTACTCTGTATACTCTCCGTCAATTGGGCTAACCATAATCTCTGATATACACCTCCGTCGATAGTCATTAACTGCTCGTGAGAACCCTGTTCAGCTACCTTACCATCTTGTAGGACTATGATTAGGTCTGCGTCCGATATCGTTCGGAGTCTGATTTATAACAAACGAGCCAACGACAGATGTCAGTCCATTTTCCATTTTCCACCAAAATTGGTCTGAAAGGAACTCCGATTACTCGATGACTCACCTATGAGCAATGAAGACACTAGTCTTTCCTCCACCCAATAATGTATTATTTATATTCTTCATCAACTCGGTTTCCGTATACACATCAAGTGCACTGGTCGCCTCATCGAAGAACAATATAGGTGGATCTTTCAATAACAATCTCGCAACTGCCAATCTCTGTTTTTCTCCTCCCGAAATCATCAATCCTCTCTCACCGACCTTTGTAGCGTATTTATCAGGTAGACGTTGGATCGTCTCTTCCACATGGGCTTTCCTAGCGGCTTCGTATACTTGTTCGTCCGTCGCTTCTAGATTACCATATCGGATATTATGTAAGATATCATTATGGAATAGAGGTGTATCTTGAGGAACTACTCCGATTGATTTTCTCAGTGAATCTAATGAAACATCTTTGATATCCTGTCCATCTATCAGGATTCTACCACTCTGAGAATCGTAAAATCTGAAAAGTAACCTGAACACTGTCGATTTTCCACATCCACTGGGACCGACAATGGCCACCTTATGTCCTGAGGGGATGGTGAATGATAAATCTTTAAAGATGGGTCGTTCGGGATGATATCCGAAGTTGACATTTTCAAATCGGATTTCACCGCCTTTAAGAGCAAGGGGTTTGGTATTGGGTTTGTCCTATCAGAGAAAGAACAAAGAAGTACGCCGATCAGCGCATATTTCACGTGAATGAGCTATTTATGATGGTCCACCCACCTTGATACCTGAATCCAAACTCTGCAGATTGAACATGACTTCCATATCTATCAGACTCTGTCTTAATTCTCTATATACCGTTCCCAAGAAGTTTAGGGGTAAAGAGAGTTGAAAGACCAATTGGTTGACCATGACTAGATCGCCGACCGTCATTGTGCCTACATATCAAAGCATTAGCTGGCAAGTCAAGACGAATGGGGCACGTTTCATTTTATTACAAGAACGAATATCCACGTACCCTTGACTACTCCTTGAGCAGCAAGTAACATCATCATAGTCAAAGCACTTGAGAAGATGAAATTCTGTCCTGAATTCAGCAACGCTAAGGAAGTTGCGATTTTGACCGAGGCGGATTCGTAAGTCTTCAACGTTTTGTCATATTGTGCGACTTCGAATCGTTCGTTGTTAAAAGCCTATGATCGGATAATTATCATCAGCTGGTCATCCCCAGAAGTCCCTCATGGTAATTATGCGTTGACTCACTTTGACAGCTTCATAGTTGATCAGACTATCAACAGCGACTGTCGCACCTTTGTTATCGGCCGCATTTGCCTCTTTCCTAAATCGAGTTCTCCAAGCTGTCGTCTTTACCGTGAACCAGGTGTATAGACCCATAGTAATCGCTGTGACTGCCGCAAAGTCCCAGCCGAACTTCCAGGACAGGATACCGCACACCATCGATATTTCCAGGGCGGTAGGGATAACGTGGAATACGATTGAAGAGAGGATGAAGGATATACCTCTGCGATACATTAGCATGAGATCTCAACAGAATTCAAGTAAAATGCGTGGCCAAGTATCTGTGGTATGCATTGACCGAACTCACTTGGTACCTCTATCTATAGCTCTAGTCAGACCACCCGTTTGCCTTTCCAAATGAAATCTCATATCCATGTTTAGGAGATGCTCGAAAGTCTCCCTCGCTACTTTCCTTATAGCACTTTGTGATACCGAAGCGAAAACGGCATTTCGCAATTCACCAAAAGCAGTGGTCAATATCCTTGCAGCGCCATCTATGATGTCTCTAAGTCAGCTTCCGCATATTCTCTATGAGATATACGAGTTCTCGGGTAGCTGTCAATTTCATGGGAGTTATGTAGTGAGACAATGAAAAGCAGACCCACATCCAGCAATCGAAGCACCTGCCAGAACCCATACGGTACTACTTTCCGTTATAGGTACATTCAAGCTATCCACAATCGTCTTGAAGAAGAATGGTACCTGGACATTCAATATTTTACCTGCTACCAACAAACCCAAAGCTCCTACCACCCGTATCTTGACTTTTGCGTTATTCTTCGGCCATATATTTTCAGCTAGTTTCACGATGATCCGCCAGTCTGTCTTATCCTGGACGGAATGGGAGAGATCCTTTGGGGTCGCATCGGTGTTGATTGCCGTGGGGGATTTGGTGGAGGTTGATGGAGGTGCAGTCGTTGTGGATGGAGGTGGTACAGATCTTCGAGTGGATGTCGAGAATGGTGCTATCTGAGATGCAGTTTCAGGAAGACAATTGCTACCAGGTGTGGATAATCCTATGCGTGTTTTTGGGCTATTGCTCGTTACGAGGTTATGGACCGATCTTCTTGGTTGGAAAGAAAAGCATGATGTCGACATATGCTTTGATGGACCGGCTGTGCCCCAAGGCAGTGGTGATCGAGGCAGAGCATATCGACTGCAGGAGCCGAAGCTCATCTTGAGAGTGACTTTTTGCTGTAGAGGCTGAAGAAGGTGTTGAGGAGGCCAACGAAGTGAGATATGGTATCAGATAACTTTGTAAGCGCTCTTCAAGGAGCACTCGTACGGCTAATCCTATGATGCCATCCAACACCTTACGATTGATCGTGCCTGAACAAAGACCGAAGCGAGGACCGGCGGAAATAACGAGTGATAGTGCCACAGACAGAGCTCCGCGTCAGTAACGCCGACCGAACGGTCTTGGTGATCTGATGTTCATCTCTTGAATAACCGGACCCTCCCATGAAAGACCCGGCAAATGCAACGTCCGAGCCATTCATCCCATTATCACCCACCACTCACCCAACCATCTCACCCCTATACCGCTACTCGGATACATTACGACCACTCACTCAAGCATACACATCCATAGCCCCAAGAGATAGTCATCAGCAATCTCATACGTAAACACCGCTTGGCTGAGATAGACAAACTTTCCAAGTAGCGCAAAGGGTCACACGCCACAGCCAGCCTTCCAGACTTCGGTTACGGTTACAAACAGGAAAAAGATTTTCCATCCTCCTCTGTCATCGATCGATTTTGTCTCATTACCTTTCTGGATATCTTGCATTACCGGTCACATCAGATCAAATTCAGTCCAAACCGTCAATCATCAATAACCGGGTCGTCCATCCCAGCTTTGAATTATCTAATCAATCAGGATGAAGCGAAACTGGGAAGGCGGAGGATCTTCAGCTTCGTATGGTCAATCGAATGGTTTACCGCAGACGGACGAATCAGGTGGATGGGTTCAAGTATCTTCTCATCCCTATGCTCAAGCTTACTCATCAATGCCGAACCCATTCCAACCTTCTCCCCTACACACTTCTACCACTTACGATCAAACTTCCCCTTACCTCGACAACGGCAACAACCCCAACTTGCAATCCCACACTCATCAAGATAAAAAACCTCGAACAGACCATTCACCAAAAGACATCGGCGGTGGAGAAAGTGATAATGAGGATGACGAAGATGATGACGAAGATGAAGATGGGAACGACGGTAGTGCAAAGGGAACTCCGGCAGGGAAGGGTAAAGGGGGGAAAGGTAAAGGTGATAAACCGAAAGTCAAATTGACAAGAGGATCCAGGTGAGTCAATACCATATCCGAGCACGCGTATAGACCTGATCATCTTTGTCATGTAGGGCTTGTATCGCCTGTCGAAAGATCAAGATGAGGTGCATACCTGATGAGTCCGCTGGTCCAGGTGCTCCATGCAAGGTGAGGGCTAGTCAATTATTCACATTGGACGGTGGTCCCATGCTGATATCCTCTTGTGCAACTCAGCGGTGCAAATCAGGTGGTCACGAATGTATCTTCGAAGAGTCTAACCGTGGTAAACGAAGTACACGTAAGAATGAAGCAATGGCAGCGAAGATGGCCAAGTTTGAAGCTGCTTTGAAAGGGATTGGAGCGGTGAGTTATCATCCTCCACAGCGGGGAATTGTGACATGCGACTTTAGCTCATGATGTTTGATGTTTGTCAGGCATTGAGTAATCTAGACCAACCCGCTCTCAACTCATTTTCGACAGCGTTACATTCCACGACTGCCGACACGGACGTTATCAACTTGATTACTTCCCACACTTCACCTTCTGCTGTACCTACTCTGGCGGTCGCTATGAACCGACAATCATACAACTCTGCTGGTAGTGGTGATGGATATCCAGGTGAAATGCGAGGAGAGGATAGTGCCCATGGTCCACACCATTCACAACCACCTTTATCTCCCAGATTACACTCTTTACCTGATAACGTCTTGTCACCTTTGGGGTTATTGGCTGAAGCAAGTTTACAGAATACTGATAATAAGAAGAATAAAAATCCCGTATCCAGCTCTTCTCCTAATCACAACGCCACCAACAACGGTAATAACAACAACGTCGGTGGTAAATCTCTGCATCGGAACTCAGCGTTGAATTTTGATGGTAGATCCAACCCTCCGCCCAGGAGCGGAAGTCCAATGGGTCTTTCACCTGGAAGTTATAGGATGGCGACGAGTGATATAAGAGGTGGGAACGGTGTGACGGTAGCAGATGAGGATGAACAT
Source organism: Kwoniella botswanensis (assembly GCF_036426115.1). Classification (NCBI taxonomy): domain Eukaryota; kingdom Fungi; phylum Basidiomycota; class Tremellomycetes; order Tremellales; family Cryptococcaceae; genus Kwoniella; species Kwoniella botswanensis. Next base: position 12,315,462 of record NC_088599.1, on the reverse strand, counting down.
AATCATTATAGTGAGAACGGTCAAGGTGTAGCGTCTCATAATTACTTCAAACTAGGTAAGTTTGTACCTCATATCCTACTTCATAATAAGGTATCATGACTGATATGAGGGATTGTCGCTCCAATCAGGAGGGACGCTCAATCCTGCAGCCGGACTAAGCGATAATCGATTACCAGAACTTATGACTATAGTATCGAGGGAGGAGATTGGAGAATTGTTTGATATCTTCTTCGACCATAGTGAGCTTTCCGTTTGGCATCGATGTGTATCCATACACAAAGCTGACAGGCGTGTGATCTCCCTAGTGGCATTCCATGTACCTTTGGTGTACAGGGAATTCCATACCCCAGATTTGGTCTTGCAGAGAAGTCAGTTCTTGTGTACAGTGTAAGTCCATTTGCCAAATCCGTTAACGTAGATGTGCAAAGATAATTTATACGTGTACCACAGGATATGCGCCTTGGCTGCTAGGTATTATCACAAGCGACCAGAGTTACATGCTCAACTATCAGCTTATGCAAAAAGACTCGCATTCGAAGTGCCATCCAGAGGGTGAGGGCATCAGAATTGATATTCAAAATGGCTCATACTCATTTGAAAATCCTTTGTTCTTTTAGATACAAATCGGTCGAGGTTGTTCAAGCGTATCTCTTGCTTTCCTTATGGACATTGGGTCCAGAGAAGACATTCGAACAGGACAGGACGTGGTTGATGCTTGGTATGGCTATCAGGTAAGCCTGGAGATCCTATTTACTTGACGTGAGACGGCATCGGGACTGACCACTAGTCTGGGCATGCAGAATGGCGACAGACCTAAACTTGCATCGAAAGAGTATCGTATCTGGACTAGATACTGAAGAAGGAAAAGCTAGGGATCTTGAGGTGAGCCAAATATCTCCTATGATCGGCAATTACCATCGCTGTCACGACATGGTGCTAATGTTCAATGAAATCGATAGATAATCAATCGTGAACGATGCTGGTTACATTGCTTCGTCCTTGACCGATCCCTCTCCGCTCAAATGGGCAAACCTTACACCTTGAGGGAAGACTACATCATCCGAAATGCATGCGAAGCCTCATGGCATCAACAGCGATTCTCCTTACCCTCCGATCGACCTTTATCTGCTTATGTCGTACTCCAGCAGATAATGAGTAGAGCAATCGACTCGATATATAGTAGTACGACTACTGTTAGTGGATTGAGGCATGATTGTGATTGTGAGTGTTTTTAATCTGGGCTCAGGGGATATCATGTGGCTGGACGATCGCCATTCTCGAGTCATAATCGATTTGACCATCCAGAACTGATACACCTGCACCTTAGACATGCTGATTGTTCGATCTGCTCATGAGGAGCTTCGAAGATGGTTGACGGAGGTAAGTAAACTCAAACTTTGTTCTTCCAACCGAAGTGAGCTAATCGTGAACATCCATAGTGGAACAAACCTGAACAGTATGTATCAGTGTCAATGTGTGGAATAATGATAATTCAGCTGATCACCTTGGTCTTGATTTCCAGATACGTAGGAATGGCCGGAATCTCTGATGGGAAGATGGAGTACGATTCCAGAGCACAGTTCTATTTCGCTTACTCAAGTTTGGTCTTGTACTCCTTCGGCCTGGAAAATGCTTTGGAGGTGAGTTCAGCTTCCTGTCGGTCGTACTCTTGCGGCGTGATAGCTGATATCGTTGCTTTAGCGAGCGAAAATGGACATCTCATTCTTTTTGACAAATGTCTACGAAGCAGCTACGGTGAGCTCATGAGCTATTGTTATTGTGACCAGACAAGCTGATTCTTTTCCCACCCAGCGGGTTTGCACTGTCGTCAAAGAAGAGTTCCTGCCTAAGGGTTATTTACCTTATCTACCGGATACCAACTTCGTCATGTGCAGCTATGCTGTGAGTATAAAGGGTGGTGTCACCGATAAAATCACACTGACAGTACATCTATAGCTTCTCTCTTTACTGAAACTACTTAAACCTGAGCTCCGGCCATACCATGACTCTGAAGAACCTATCTTTAAACTTGTCTCGTGAGTCAATACCGTCCGCTGATTTACGTTGGAGCTCATTCGAAGCTGATGCACTCTTACTGTTCAACAGCGAAATGGCAGACATCCTCGAAGATTGTGCCGTCGATCCTTCTCATCAACCAGCGATATACGCCGCATTCATCCGAGAGATCGTACGTAAGACCAGGGAACTACGACATGGACCTTCGGCTACTGCACCCACATCACCCGGAACGTTGTTAAGTCAACAGATACACGGAACGATGGCTACAGGGCATCCTATCGCTATCGCCCCCGTCGCAGGAACAGTGGGAACCGATCATTCCACTGCGGTCGCTGCTGCCGTAGCGGCCGTGACTGCTGCGGCTGCTAATCAGAACAATAATACTGGTGTATACGATCCTCAGTTACTGGACCAACATGCTAATTGGCAGCCGGGAGATCTATTACCCGGACATTCGGGAGAGACGCAATTTACTTATATACCTCAAGGAGGTGATATGATGTGAGTTTGGGATCTTCACAGTGACATTGATCTTTGATTGGCGCTGTCTATGAGGTGATTTTCTTAGTGTATATACAGCTGACAATGGGAATTATAGGATACTTCCTTCCCAAGCGGGACCTTCCGTCGCTCCTTCCCCGACAGCTGCCTTCCTCGCCAACCCACTCTCGTCAAACTCGACATCTATCAACGGAATGCAGAGTTCACACAACTACGTATCGACTCCTACAGCATCTAACGGATGGGCGGAATACTTGCCTACATTCATGAGTTCCGACGGGTTTGACGGATGGGATGGCAGCATGCTCTTACCTGGTTTCGGAAGGAATCAAATTACCTTGGGAGGAGGGTTATTACATAGTCAACATGGCAGTGGGATAATGTGAGTTCAATCGTATACATGTCGTATGTGGTGAATAAAGCTGATGCAAAGTGTAATCATTAGTACACCCGCCCACCAGACGCCTGTACAAAGTAGGATGGGGTCGAGGGCTGGAAGTAGAGCTCAAACCCCTCATCACGGGTCGCAAGGATGATTTGGACTTGGTGATGTCATATCAAGATCTCTATCGAACTCCTTTTTCTGTATCTTCGTTTCTGTGACCACTTTTGACTCTCTCACCTCAATATTTCATTCGGAAGGTTGAATTATCAAAAATATTTTGTTTTGCTCTTTTGAAGTTGATTTTCCGTTCCCGATGATGTTTATACTTGTATAAATAGCATGTCGAATACTTATATGACACTATCTACCTATGAAATATGCGAATTGATCTCTATATTATGCAGTAGGTCTACACGGAACTGAAAGCTACTTTTCTAGGTAATCTGAAAGACAAGCAATACATATCCTTACTAGGAGCTACCGATCTCACATGATGGAGATTATAATCTTGTGTGGATGTCGATAATGGATGACGAAGATCATCACTCGCTCGCTGAAGACGCAACAGGTCACATCAATCATAAATTAGCTCTCTCTTGTAGTGGCTTGACTGTTGACTCACTTTTAGTATATCCTCTTGTGCTTTATCCAACTCCATCTCCTTCGTGAAACAATAAACGTGAACCATCGGTAATTCCTCATCTGTCAACTCTCTTCCATCCACACCGTATTTCGCTACGAAATCTTCTTCGTTCAATAACGGCGTAAAACAACCTTGATAGGAATGCAAGAATGTCAATGCCGAGTCGGGTAGGTTCATAATAAAATGCTGTATGATCTTAGGTGGTTCAGGCAATTTTTGTTCTTCTTCAACTTGAGGAGGATGAGGATTAGTCAAAGTGGTAACACCTAGAGTTTCGACTATACTGCTAACAGCATTTGATATAGCACTTTGAATAGGTTTCCCCTCTTGTTCTTGTTCTTGTTCTTGTTGACCTTTCTTCTTGGATTCTAAAGTAGCTGCTACACGCTTTTTACGCTCTTCCCTCTGTTTCCTCTTTGATGGTGCAGGAGCACTAGGCTTGAATGGATTACGCCATACTTCCAATGCGATGGTACGTATGAATTCAGATCCGTCCTGTTCGAATATACGAAGGTTGTTCTCGACCTACAGATAGATAACGGATTAGCTAGTTAATCTCTACCAATGTATGGATACATGATATATTCAATGATTCATACGATATGTGTATGGGGTGATTCACACTTACATGATTCTTTATCCTGTTCTCCCTCATCCACTTGGCACTCTCTGGATTCAGATCATTGCCCAATACGTAACTTCCCCGTTTAGCTGCAGGTACAGCGAAAGGTCCCACTCCCGCCATCACATCCGCTACCAGAGAGTTGGGCTTGAACAGGTCGATCAACCGTTCGTGTTCGTGGTGCAGACGGGAGTTCCAGTAGACTCGTGAGAAATCAAAAGTGAATGTACAATTTGATTCGTTCTACGAGATATCCAGTTATTGATAAGCCTTAGTCAAAACGAACGACTTTAAGATATGGCCAAATAGCGTTGATTCGGCTGAGTCAAACTTACCAGAGTGGTTATATAATCTTGATCACCTGCTATAACCTCCATGTCAAAATACCTATACTGAGCATGTATCGTATCTAGCTTATTTACGACCGTTCGTAAACCGGGGTTTTTCTACTAAACATTGTCAGCTGAAGTATCGACCATATTATGGGAGAACGTGAATTAGCTGACTGACATCCAGGATGACTTGTCCGATAAGGTACCTATAAGGTAACCACTCTTCTCTCAAGTTCATATGCGCTATATGACCAGTGGAGGTGAATGATGAAGGGATATCATCCGATTTGGTGGTTGGTAACACAGCCCCTAGTATCTCGGCTGTAATCACACACATAAAACATCATCAGCTACACTGTCTCTATTTCGGATCATCAGTGTGAATATATCTAACTACCCACAGGTGTTCCAATTGTCATATCCTAGCTGCACGTGCTCTTTCCTCAGACCCAATGTTTCCCTATCGATCAATTCTCTAGTTTCGGACGGTATATCTTCCTCGCGAGAGACATGTAATCGTATCCATCTTATACCTTTCTCACCATCCTGGGATTCAACTATCGGCTTCACCTTAGGAAGGTCCAAGACATGTCTATTTCACCAGATCGATCAGTTTGGATCCGCTTATTCTGAGGTATTCTTCGACTTACCCTCTTAACGCGGGATTGAATCTGATCTTTCCCACTTTGGATGCTTCGACAGCTACCGATACGACAGGTACTTCTCGTTGAAAGGCACTCCTATCCAATGTCTGCATACCGATGTGCTGGGGCGGTCTCATGTATGCGGCAAGTGCGCCGAAGGGTTGAGAAGATGATGAAGAAGGAGCGGACATCTTGAGGAATCGCTTGATAGACGGTCGATATGCGGATCTAGCAAGAGTAGATCTGGTAGCGAACACTAGTCTGGAAGAGGATCTCAGCATCAGCTAGTAAGGTGAATCAAGTGTCTTATCTTATCTATGTATAGAAGGGTAAACAATGGTGCTACAGGAGGAATCTTCAGAACAACTTACTGACCGAAAAAAAAGTCCGAAAGTGGAGGAATGCATGCTGGTAACGAATTTATCCGAAGCTTTGCCGCACATTCATCACCAACTCTGATGTGTAGCTTCTCACCCTTGCCTCCTCATCACAAACACCACGATGTTCTTTTGTGCTGAGACTGGAAGAGCCTTTTACTCGTCGCACTCAATGAAGAAAAGCCAGTCAGTACTCAATGGTCCCATGATCACACCAAAAAGGTGAAATTTGAACTACAGCACCCGGGATTCCCAAGTGGTCCCCCACCTTGGTACTAACCGAGCGATACCCAGCTTAAGCTTCCCAGAGTTAGATGCATGGTCCATATGAGTATCTACAGTGGGGAACAGTATAAGGGGCGGTCTGTGCGCAGCACAGTAAACCGGGGTATCTAGCTAGGTAACCTCTACGGAAAAGAGCCTCTATCTCTCAATAGCGCCGAGGAATGATCTCCCTCGAGCCTTGGCTAGGGCTACGGAGACACTTGTAAGCATCCATATATAAGAGATACCTGGTAACTTCCACTTCCTCCACTCCTTCAACTTCTCCATTGTCTCCTCGTCCTGGAATCCTCCTGTCGACAGTACCAGAGGGTGGAAGGGCGCTCGCTCCTCCTCTCTCCCTTCTGGTAGTCGAGCTACCTTCTTCCTTGCCTGTTGTGCTAGGACCTTTAGCATCCTCTTCTCTATGTCCTCACCATACCGTCCTTCCTTTTCCAGCTTCTCCATCTCGTCCTTCTCCTCTCGCGTGCGACCGTTGGTCCTCATTGCCGCTTGGTGTGTAGGGGCATACAATGATACCACCTTCAGGTCGTACTCCTCGCAGATTACTGGTCTGTCCAGCCCATCATCAATGACGACCTTGATGTCGTTCCTCCTAGCCGCTCTGTTGTCGATATAAGGTTCTACTGTGACTGACGCAGAGGGGACGGATCGTAGACCAGCTGCCAAGCGGTGCTTGACAGCCTCATGCCGGCCAGTGCGATAATCCTTCCTACCGGGGCACCATTCATCGTGGCCGGGTGTGTTGGAGTTGGCGCACTTCCTGCACTTCCCAATGTACCCTGGCACCAGCGTACGGTAGCAGAGGTTAGCTTGGATCTCCGGCTCAGAGATGGTGAAGTGAGGGGCGGTTGGAGTGGCAAGGAGCCACCTCCTACCCAGTTGGGACGAAGATTCAATGACCGCCATCCTGTCTCGAAGGTGGAGAGAAGCTAGTAATTCCTTCTGTTTAATTTGTGCTACTTCTCTGCACAGTTCTCGTTGGGATGTTGGATTGACCGAATCACCATCCAGAAGATCGACAATCGGTGCTAACACCTTGGTAGCCAGGGCTGTCGCAGCCTTGTATGCCAAGGGCGCTGTCTCCTTGTGGGAGGACAGGCCTAGGCCACCAAGTGTTGTCGGTAGTCCCAAAAGTGTTCTATCCCTGTCCATCACTGTCGCCGGCACCTTCACTCCCCTAATCCTATCCAATGCTCTCCAAATCATATCATCCAAATCCTCCCACAGGTCTTCTAGGTCCTCCGACTGAAGGGTCCGCAATAGATGGCGTAGCTTCTGTTGAAGCGATTGTCGAAGGATAAGGAGCGCATGTTGACGAGGGAGGCGCATGGTTCTAGAGATGTCCTCATGAAGCGACCGTATCTTTCGGGCCAAGAAGCCATGTCTGTACTCCCTTGAGCCAACGCATGTTCCCAGAAGTTCCATCCCTCCTCGACGTATCGCCTCCAATGAGAGCTGCTTGTCACTTGTCGGCAGTGAGCTCGACAACGGTGAAGGTTGCTCGACCGAAGAACTCAATTGACGTGTGTAGGCCCTTGTCGTCTGGGCAGAGAATGAAGATGTCGTCGAGGTAGGCAAGGACAAGATATCGAGGGCCGAGTAGCTGTTGTAATTCCTCGACCGAATTACGGATGGTGATGGAGAAAAACAAAGGGCCCATAGGATCCCCTTGTCGTTGACCTTCGGCGGACGAGAGAGTATGGGTGACACCCTCAGCATGAACATACAGAGGGGTAGGGTTGTTGTATGACCATGCGGCCATGCGGAGTAGAGACGGAGCATGTTGTTTGATGGCCGAAGCCGTTATCGATCGTCTTGCAGCGTTGAAGGCGTTGGATGCATCGAGAGAGACAAGATGGGTGTAGGGAAAGGCCGGGTGCCCGTCCAATGCGAACTGGACAGCTCTGGTGATTGGTTCTACACCCCCTTTAGTACCTACCCCAAACTGGTGGTTGGAGAGGAAGGATTGATCCATGTTGACGGTGAAGATCGCCTTCATCGCCAGCCTGTAGAACATCTCACCCACCGCAATTGGCCTAATTCCCCCATCCGGTTTGAGGAGAGGAGTGATCCTTGCGGCACACAGGAGTTCCTGACCCGTTGCAATCCCCTCCGCAATCTGTGATGTGAGGGTAGTGAGGAAGGTTTTGAAGTGTGGGTCGGATGAGGCCAGGTGAAGGAGCTTGACCGACCAACCCGAAGGACCAGGCGAAGTCTCCTTTTTGAAGCTATTCAACGCCTTGATGATATCCTGATCCTCGGGGTTGGTAGCATGGGCGGCGCTTTGGTGAAGGGGGACAGAGAATGGGTTGTCGGTACCTCTGGGGTGTTTATCCTTTAGCGATTGGACAGTGGTGTTGTCGAGAGGTGCGATCTTGACGTTGTTGTTGAGGACCCTCTCTGCTCTCCCAACTAGTCCGCTTTCCACCAGCTCCTTAGCCCGAAGTATCTCACTCTTAGCTGATCCATCCACGTTCCTAACTTCCGGCCAGGTGACAGCGGGGTAGTTCGCAAGCCTGTCCACCACCGCCGCGTGGCCGTTCCTCATCTCCGGAACCAGTCCTACCTTCACCAAAGCGAGAATGTCGAATAGGTTGCCAGCCGATGGGTCCTCGTTGTACTTGATGGCTGCATTAGAAGCAGCGTGAATGAAGGGTCTGACCAGGTTGGGATGCAGGTGCTTTACTGATCCAGGTAGAGGTACCAAATCCGAGATGTCACGGGTAAGGTGCTCCGGCTGGGGCAAAGGGGCTGCAGCTGGCAGAGCTGGCAGAGCTGGTGATGGTGGGGGTGCCAGACGAGGTGGTGTTTGTTGCTGCTGTTGTTGTTGTTGTTGCGGTGGCTGTGGTGGTGGTGAAGGGCGAGGGCGAGGGGTGGGTGGTGAGAGTTGTTGGTTGACTCCAATTGACCTTCTTCTACTATCCTGCACTATTCCACCGCTCTGTCTCCTAGCCAATTCTCTACTACTTCTTTCTTCCTTCCCCTTACAGTTCTTCTTGTGTACCGTCAGAGCCGTCCTACCTACCTTCAAGATTGCCCTACAGTCCTTACACACCACAACAGAATTCGAGGGGAAATCAGATTGTTGGAATGGGTAGCCTCGGTGGTTTCTGCGGATGTGTTGGAAGACATCCTCTCCTGCAAACTCGGGACATAGAGGGCATGGCACAGGTTCTGGGGGGAGGTGGTGGGGGGGAGTAGGGGCCTTTGTAGGGGGTGTACGTTTCCGGGTGGTTGTACCTAAGGCAGGGGGAAGGTCAGTCCTGGGAGAGCGTCTTCGTACTGATCTGCCTGCATTGATAGCATCCCGGTCCAGCTCCTGTTGAGAGAGCTGTGACACTCCTCCAAAGAAATCACCTGCTCTCGGTCTAGGTCTCGGTGAGGATACCGACGCCGACGACGCTGTTGATACTCTTCTTGAAGATGATTTCGTCGATTGAAGATACCCAGGAGCATGGTAAGGTGGAGGAGGCTCCATTGTCAACGGAGATCAGGTGATGTCCTCTTCAGCCGTGGACGGCCGTGGTGTAGCCGCGGTTTGGCTGTGGTTTGTATGGTGAGCCGTGGCACAACCACGGCTGGGTGGGATCGGCGGCGATATCCGCCGACAAAGGAGTGGAGGTTGTCCAATTGGTTGATCGATATTCTACTATTTCGAGGTGTAAACAACGGACTTGACGCACAGGCCACTACTGGAATCTCGGTGATGGCGAAGGGGAGGATAGGGGGGCGGAGTGGACTAGCTGGTAGTACCACGAGATAGGTGAGATCTAGCAGAGCAAGTGGTCGAAAAAGGGAAGGAATTGGGTGGGTCTTGAGCTGATGAGAGGAAAAGGCGCGTCTCAGAGTCGGTATCGGTGTTGAATTTGTCGGTGATAATCCTGAAGGCTGCCGTGGTGGCGACGGAGGCCACCCCGGGCTTCCTCGAGTTGATATTCGTGATCAGCGGTGTTGATTTAGTCGGGTGAGTCCCAGAGCGGACGGGATGGGGCGTTTTATACCTTCTATGGCCGTAGATGAAAGACGGGGGAATAAAGTCTACTAGGATGGGAAGCAAGCCAAAATCCTGTGTTCGGAATGCTCTTGGGTGTAGAAGGATCCAAGCACCATGGCGAGGAGGAGCAATTGGAACAGCTCTTAGAGTACGGAAGTACATTTTCCAAAACCTATAATTGATTACAATACGCTCTGAATCGGTACCTAATCATCCCAGCATCGACCGCTCAACTTGATGGTGGAAGTGAATAGCAAGGGCACTTTCTGACCTTTGAAGATTTCATCAAGGGTACGATTGATCTCTGATTCTTCGTTCTCGTAAGCTGGAGATACCTTGGCGGAACCAGCGATAAATGTCATCTGGGCATCTCGATATACTTCTTTCCCTTGACCTTCAAAACGACCATCATCACGCAGCTGGACGGATAAGCTTCCCCAAGTTGAACCTTCCCCCAAGCTCTTCTCAGGCCAATAGCACTGCGTAGGCTGTATATTCACGCTGAACGTCTTTACTTTGGCGAGAGCACTTTGATCAATTAACTTCTGTAAGGTAGGATTAGGAATTTTTCCGTCGTATAGCTCCGATTCATCGTTTACTCTGCAAATACCTATGCCCTCCATGCCATTGACAGTACAGTCAAACTCGTAAGGTGGATGAGGATGTTTCATAGATTTCTCCAACCATTGTTTGGTCCTGGTCTTGCCATCTGATCCTGCCAGGTCCGTACTATTCTCGATAGTCATCTTGAAAGACATTGATACAGGTGGAAGTTTCCAGTATGGGATGATGTCATGACTATCGTTCTCTCGAAAAATCACAGAGATCTCTGAGTCTCTTTGAGGGGTCTCGAAGTCGCTACCTTCGTCGGACGAGGATGAAGGGTCACTATCTGTGGACATTTTGGTGCGTTCGTATTCGGGTGACTGATTTACGAGAATTGAAGTTGGTCAGGGATCGACACTGCATATACGACTGTTATATACGATGAATCGGTGTCAACGGCCACCCAAATCTACGTATCCGAGGAGGCTATCCTTTGTTCTTCTCGTAAGTTCTTCTGGTAAGTTCTGATCTTTGCTGAAAAGTGGCACATCACTGTACTGTATCCCTTGTCATAGCAGCTACAAGGCTTGTGGCTGCCGTGTCAGTTACCTGTTGGCGACATCCTTCAGCGAATAGGAGAGGTGCATGCTTCCTCATGGTCTATTTCGCCAAGCCATTATGGATGATAGGTCGTAACAACGCACCGATGCTGCATCGTAGATCAATTTTGCCATTGCTTCAATCTCGCTTTGTGAGATTGAATGGTCAATCGAGTTGCGTGAAGTAAGGTCTTTGGATATGATGCCCCATGCAAATGCGCGTGGGCAGACAATCGCCCTTGAGAGCATATTTTTCAACAAAGAGGCGAAACAGACTGACAGATGAACCGTCATCTCGGTTGCCAGTACATTTTGCTTTAACCGGTGAGGCGGTAAAGCCAGAAGGACAAAGTCTGTTTCGTGATCGGATCTCCTCAGCTGCGAAACGTACTTGCTGGCACTCATGATCATGCTAACAGCGTTATGCATACGCATCGCGGGAAGTCAAGTATGATCATCAACAAAGGGAGAAATTGGTACGAGACGTCATCAAGCTCTAAAAGAAGCATTGACGAATCCTCTACTATACCAAGCCATGGACGGCGTCATCTCCTATCTCAACTCTCGAGTGAGATCGATCCGAAGTGCGACATCTGTGTCGACAAGTTTCACCTTAGTCCCAATGGCAGTATCGAATTGAGCTTTGGCCCTCGGGGAATCAGCCTTGGTCGATCCGATACACGTGCGGACTTGTGAGTCTGCATTGTTCACTTGATCCCCCTGGGCGGTAAAGCGATTCGAATCATCATCCGATTGAGTCATTATCACCATGTTCCTATTCAGCTCGCCTTTCTGATTTCGAGCGACTTGAGTCTTGAACGACTCAGTGGAAATGGACTTGCCAACCCATGAATTCGACCCGGGATCGATTTGTAATTCGATTGATTGCATTTGGGCTAAAGAATCGCTTTTGATCAATTTATCAATCTCGCTTTGATCTTCTACCATACTTCTTAGACTGACTGATCGAGGGACCATAATCGCGGATACCATGTTGACCTTTGAATTCTCTTGTGGGTTATCCACGAAGTTGAACTTTCCTGGAATATTCCCTAGCCAAGGAGATATATCGAGTTTAGTTCTATCATCAAGTATCGCCTCTGAAAGGTTAGCAGAGTTATATCCCTTCGCTTTCGCTTCTTCATATTTCGATACCAGAACGGATGAATTGATAATTACTGAATATCTGTTGCGGAGAGTAGGCAATCCTCTGAAGTAATCTGCTAATCTCTTCAGAGACTTTCTGTACTCGGGATCGGCGGTTTCGGAAAGAGAAATTCTGTAGAGGACTTTCTCCAGATTGTTCTCTGCAGTTCTGGTCGAAGATTCGAAAGATGGCCGAGCTGATTCCACGGGAGCGATGGTATCTGCGAAAGATGATGCATCGTCGAGCAAAGGTACAGTGGAGGGGGCATATTCCCCAAAGCTACCATCGGATAATGCGAGGGATTGAGCGTCTGCCATAATTAGGTTTAAATATGATGCTGAATGGTTTACAGTATGTTTAACCGTGCAGATAGTTATGAGGAAAGAAAAATAAAGAGTGAGTGGGCAGACTACAATAGTACAGTATTTATACCTTTCCAAACCAGTCATGAGTAGGCTTCAATCCGTTGTTCACATTTTGCGCGCAGTCAGAAGTTGGAATGGATGTTTCGCTCCAACTTTATCCCTTGAGACTGCTTATGCACTGTTTCATACAGTATAAGGTGGCAACGTTCCAAGAAGGCAAAGATGCACCAGTCGAAGGCCAGGTAGTGAGAGATAACAAAGGATCACCACAGTCAAAACAGTCGATTCCTTCTACATTTGTCTTTTCAGTATTCTGATATACCTATTTTTAGATAGGTTATGACGATGCATGTATCATAGGTAGGTCAACAAGTAAGTTATGACTTCGGAACCGAAGCACAGAGGCATAGAAACCTTATAGCGTTCTTAGTCGACATAAAGGTGTGATACGCATATGTCATTTCAAGAATTTCCTCCTATTGAAAGCAATGAGAGTCGAGCCCAGTTTTTCCTGCTTTATCTTATTGATAGTCGAGAATCAACGAACGACAAATTTCAAACTGCTATTCGACGTTACTTGACCACCACCAAATCCTTTTCCTAGAAGAGCATCCACCACTTCCAGGTCCATCTCATTATGAGCTGTATTGTCCAACAATGATATATCCACTACTTCAGTCTCATCCCGACTCTGAGAGGTGTAATGGATCGGATTCCAATTTTCCAGTGACTCGTAGATACATATATACGGCGTGGTATGTTTCTTGTTAGTGGGAGTCATATGGAATCCATTCGAACTTTCACCTGCCCATCGAGTATCTGACGAAGGTTGGACATGTAAGATCATAGAGTTCATTTTAGACAATATGTCGTTTCTGATGAGTGGTCCCTTATTCTTTACTAGATCGGCGAACTTGACCGATCGCACGACCTGAAAAAATGGAACATCACTTGTTATTGCAGATCCTCGGATTCTACCTTGATCAAATCCCGTAAGAGGTGAAGAAATATCCAATTTGATATCACTGTTCAAAATGGCAGATGTGAAATTTACATTGGATAACTCTGGATCCCTCTCGATAGCGTATTGATATTCCGCTTGTAAGGTGTTAGCATCAACAGTCACATTGTAAGGTGCGTTGACTTCGGGTAAGGTTTGGAAGAATTGGGATACCCTACTTTCAGGAGGTAGAGTGGTATCGAGATTGAGTCGGAGGTGTAATGGACGTGCTGGAGCTGGGGTAGAATAGGCTGGGGAGCTGATTTTGTAGCTATTAAGGTCTGTGTCGTGGTAAGTAACTTCGACACCGAGATCGTTGGTCTCAGTGACGAACATGGTTGGAACACGCAATAATGGGTTAGGTCAACAAGCGGCCCTGATGTGAAGGATGATGGATGTTTATGATGGGGGAAAAAGGGAATGAGAATAGGTTAGTATGTCTTTTGTATGATCAGCTCGTGAATCGGCATCAGAGTTATTTAGTCTGTGACATTTCTCGTTGAAAGGATTCCCGAAGGAGATACGGAATGCTATCCTTTGAGCAGGTGAATATGACTGAGACGCATCATGTGAGGGGGATGACGATGTTAGTCAGATCTGATCGGATATGTGGAATAAACCAAAGATATAGGAGGGAGGATCAGATATAGTGTATGTGTAATGATAATGCATGTGATGGTGAAGTGATATCCCTGCGAGTTCAAGATACTGCATCAGCTGTGATCATCGAGGTAGCGGTGGTACACTCACATATCGCTTATGAGCTGCCTCGACCTGATCCATTCCGTACCTATTTCTTCTTCATCTGCGATCTTCTTCCTTGACCTGTGATCAGATAAATCATTGTCAGTGTTCGTCCCAGTAAACAGCCCCCGATTGCGTAAAGATGAAACCGTTGCTCACCCTTCTTGGGAGGACCTTTACCGGCTGCCTTCCTCACCCGCACTCTCTCCGCCCTCTTCACCTCATTACCATCAGCCAACCAACCCAATCCTCTCTTCCTCGTCACTTCCTCAAAGCCGTCATCTACCAGCTCCGAATTACGCAGCATGTTCCCTTCGTTCTTCCACACCGGATTCTCCATGATCACCTTACCCGAATTCGTTGTCGTCAAACTAGAAGGTAGAGGATTCCCCTGCCATCCTGCGAATGGGTTGGAAGGGTGTGTCCTGTTGAGCGCCGATATCGATGGGAATGGGTTGGTGAGTTGGGGATAGTATGATGCGATTGATGGTCCTCGTAGACGACGTCGAAGGTATTTCGTTCCCATCCGCGAAGAGGTAGGGTTGGAAAGGGTTTGGAAGATTGGCGAGCGCAGGGAGGAAAGGAGATTGTGGAGATTCGGTGCCATTGTGACGGATGGGTATAGGGCACTCAATATAGGGGGAAAGAGTTGGTGGAGAGTGTGATACTGTCTGTGTCAAGCTGCTAACGTCGTTGGTTCGAATTATGATGTCTTTGTAGCATCTTTCTCGACTTTTGACTTTTCATCAAGCATCTCGTATCTCAACGAACCAATGATTGATAGGCAGCACGTGGACAACGCACAATGCCACATCATCTATATCCTGTGAGAGGTGCGGTGGTCTCCGACCTGCTGGATACTATATACCTTTGAGATCATCGCACATTCACGTGATCTCCCTTTTTTTTCCGAATTTGCAGTCTTTTCGGTTGATTGCGTGATCATGATGGTGTTGGGATGATGGGATGATTCGTTTAGTGCCCCACAGTCACCCACAGTTATCTGGAATAAATTTGGATTTTTGATCTTTGTCCCTGATCACCTCACCACCCAGTCTGACCGATAATCGGAATACACAGGTCCATCTTTTTTTCTTTCAGTTCTCAACTCAGCTTACTGCACCTTGTTATATATATATCCTCCATCCTATTTGGCCACTACTTTCTCTCTTGCTTTTCTCATCTTGTAAAAGCTCATCTGAGCGATATCATCACTTTCTTTTTTTTCGACTCTCCATTTTGATTTGATCTCATTCATCATGGCTCCAGTCGCTCTCACCTCCTCCCTTACCTCGCCTCCCGGTGTCCCCACCAAGAAATCTCAGATCGCCAACATGAAAAACGATGCTGGGCTCAACCTCGATGCTGATGGATCTTCAACTCCTTACTCTGCTACCTCTACCGCTGTTTCCGAGGCAGGTGGTAAATCTCCTGACGCCGCTGCGGTCCACAAAGCTCTCGTCGATTCGGCTTTACCTGATCCTACTCCTTCACCAACAGATTCAGGATACTACTCCCACCTCATCGCTTCATCTTTACCTACCCCCCACACCAAAGCTGGATCTACCGTACATGCTTCGGCTGTAGACGTCCTAGAAGCTTTTGCTGTCAAACACTCTGAATCGGTTTGGGTATACGATGATGCCACTCAAGTGGGCTTCGGAGCCAGATTATCTGAATTCTCAAGCAAGAAGATCCACGATTTGCAGACTCGAGAAGGTGCTGGTTTGGAATTAGCTGGTTATTCCAAGAAATCATCTGGTAAATTCTCAGTATTCGCTACTATCAAAACATTGCCCTATCTCTTATCATCCCTCGAAAGGATCGAAGGAGATGTGGTAGTTCACCTCTCAACCATTATCGCCAACGAATCATTAGAATTCCAAGATGGCCTCTACTCATCCGGTGTATTGAAGGATCTCCTCTCCGTTCCCGAAGACTGGGAAGTTGTCTTCTCATCTTCAGGAAACGGGTTGTTGGATACCACATCCAAATTATACGGATCGGAAGCCAGAAAGGTCATTCACGTAGTATCGTCCGCTGCATCCAGCAGAGAAATTACCTCTTACACCTTCCCTTCCCCCTCGGATGCTTCCATCCCTTCGACAAAATCTTTCGATCTCTCAGCTTCTTCCGTATACGTTGTCCCTGTCGGCAAACTCGCCAAAGATCTTTACGACAACTTACCCGTTGGATCAACCTTGTTCGAGTTCAAGACCCTCAACCCATCACCCGAAGAAGTCTTCAGCGCCCTTACATCTTCTGAAGGAGCTGAAAGAAAGACCGTATCAGTCGTAGGAGCCTCCAAAGCCGATGCCGAAGCTCTCAAGGCTCTTACCTTGTCTGCCCTTTACTCAGCTTCCGGATCAAGCAAGGTTGTGCTTCCAACAGTCAAATCAGTCGTCGCTTCTTCAGCTGCCGACCTCTTACCTGCGAAGGAAGCTACTCTCCCCGGAAAGGTCATCTCCTTCTACTCTTCTCCTCTTTCACCTCTTCCTCAGCTACTCTCTCATTTATTCCTCTCTTCTCCTTCTCTCGAAACTCGACTTGCTCAATTCGGTTCGTCCGCTGCTCGAGGTGTCAAGTCGGTACTCTCGCTCGCTCCTTCCGGTTCAGTCACCGATAACTTGACCGTCGACCAAGCCTCTGATGTCACTTGGGTTAACGATGCGAACGTTCTCAAATCGACCGATGTTCTTTCATCTGCTAAAGATGGCTCCATCGTTGTTCTTGAGTTGCCGTGGTCCGAGGAGGAAGTAGCTGTCAAACTTACTCGATCCGAGATCTCCACTGTCAAGTCCAAGAATCTCCGAGTCTTCCTCCTCGACTTGTCCGCTTCTCCCGTACTCCCCATCCAAGAGCAAGTTGCCTTCCTTTTACTATACACCGGTACCAAGAAACTCTCCGCCGGTGTCTGGAAGGTGCTCGATGCTTTCCACTCTCATCAACTCAACCGGGACGATGTGGAAGTTGGTCAAGCTGCACTCACCGAGTTGCATCCATCTGGTTGGGAAGTACCTGAATTGGAAGAAGGTAAAACCGAGAAGCTCAAGTCTACTTGGGAATGGGATGCTCTTCCCGGTACAGCTGGTATTGTGGATGTTCACTCGGATGACCAACCTTTGACTGCTTCTTGGGAATTGGCAGCGAGACACCTCTTCTTCAGAGAAGCCTTCGCTGTCCCCGAAGCCAAAGTGGTTGATTCGGACGTATCCAAGAACCTCCCCGGTATCAACGGACTGAGACCTTCGATGGCCGACGAAACTTTCCTCGTTACTGTTTCCGAAAACAGGAGATTGACACCTGCTAGCTACGATCGAAATGTATTCCATCTGGAACTTGATACCGCTGGTACAGGCTTGAAATACGAGATTGGAGAAGCTATCGGTATTCATGGATGGAATGACACTGAAGAAGTGTTAGATTTCTGTTCGTGGTACGGCCTTAACCCAGATGATTTGGTCACATTCTCCAACCCTCTTAAGGCTGGTACCAACGAGACTAGAACAATCTTCCAACTCTTACAACAGAACGTCGACCTATTCGGTAGGCCCGGTAAAGCATTCTACGCCGCTTTGTCTAAGACCGCCAAGGCCAAAGCCGATGCTATGGCTCTCAAGTTCATCTCTGCTCCAGAAGGTAATGAGCTCTTCCAAAAGATGGCTGAGAAAGAGACCGTCACTTTTGCCGATGTCTTGTTCAGATACAAAACTGCTCGACCCTCTATTGCGGACTTAATCGGTATGATACCTGAGATCAAACCTAGACATTACTCTATCGCTTCCAGTCAAAAGGCTGTGGGTGACAAGGTCGAATTGTTGATTGTCACGGTTGATTGGAAGGATCACAAGGGTGAGTCAAACCTGTCCCCCTTTGTGAATATGGGCAGCATCAACTGATAATCTTGATTCTTGTATAGGCTCTCCTCGGTTCGGTCAATGTACCCGATACCTCGCTGCTCTCGCCCCAGGTGCTAAAGTGACTGTATCCATCAAACCATCCGTCATGAAATTACCTCCTGACAACAAGCAACCTATCATCATGGCTGGTCTTGGTACTGGGTGAGTCATCCCCCCATTTCACAATCGCACGATGACATGTTACTCATATTCGTTCACTACAGTGCCGCTCCCTTCCGAGCGTTCATGCAACACAGAGCCTGGCAACGAACCCAAGGAATCGAAGTTGGTCCTCTCATCTACTACTTTGGTTCTCGATACCGATCTCAGGAGTACCTCTATGGAGAAGAGATCGAAGCTTACATCTCTAGTGGAATCATCTCCCATGCGGGTCTAGCATTCTCTCGAGATTCTGATTCGAAGACATATATCCAACACAAGATGTCAGCCGACAAGAAGATGTTATCCAAGCTCTTACTTGGTAAAGATTCAGATGCGGCTTACTTCTACCTTTGTGGACCTACTTGGCCTGTACCCGATGTGTTTGAAGCTCTTGTTGGAAGTTTGACTGACACGGGTATGGACAGGAAGAAGGCTGAGGAGTATATCGAGGAATTGAAGGAGGAGGAAAGATATGTCTTGGAAGTTTACTAGACGAACTTCCTGGCAAGCAGGATGGACTATAGTACATGTAGGAGTTGGTTATGTCATAGATTATATATTTACTATCGCTATAGTATGACGGATGGATATCTTATCAATAACCGAAACGAAGTCGCTTACTTACATCTAAAATATGACAAGGGCCCAGATAGACTGAGGCATTCATCACCCTGAGCTGTGTATACCATGGCGTTGCATCACTAGTATACGATCCATACTGTAAGACTACTTCGATTTTCCGAACGTGATGACCTTCTAATCCTCCCTTAACTAGCTTGAGCCCAACTACATACTGGGTTCACTGCTGAGATGTTTTGTCTCCCAATTGAAATAAGCATCCCAAATCGATTCGCTAGCACTACCAGGACGCGCATTGCGGAACTCCTCCACGAATTGACTACGCTTAGTTTGTCGGATCGCTTCCCATTCCGAGTGTGTCATTTGGGTATTCTTATATGGCGAAGTGGCAAATCCTGACGAGATCGTATCGAACGGCCCATCAGCTGTGTGAGTGGCTTGGCTTGCTGCAGTCGATGATGTTGCTACCGTTGTCATTCTGCGGAATCAAGGGAATCAAAATGAGAATTGTGCGAACCGAGGTAATCAATGTAAGAGGAGGTAAGGGGTCCAAACTGGGAAACGAGGATCGAAGAGTTGGAATGTCGATATATATCATTTATTATACTGTAACTTAAGTACTTCGTCTTCCTGAACCGATGTCTGCATCACATTCAACTCATACCGATCTGATCGAACGAACTTAACATGATATTCTCCACAATCTGAAACGGGGTTGCTTATTTTGTAGACGAGAATCAAGGGAGAAATCAAGTCGAAGCTGAGTTGCACTGCCAGTGTCACCTTATTTGGTAATGCATCTCCTTTGACAGTGTGCTCGACCCATTGTTATGCTAAGAAAGCCTGGTGCTCATTGCTCGCTTCTCATCTTTGCATCAAGTATGTAGTATACTAGCCTTTACAGTACAGTGCGCGAACATCAAGTCGAGAGACAGGAAATTACACATCTGATCATTTCCAAGATTGCTCAATCTCGATTTGTCAAGACACATGTAATACAGTTTCCCTCCAAATAACCTTTTCTGCAGAACAATACTGTGCTGCGATTCAATACCTTTTGGGATCTCCCGGATCATTATGAGTCCAAAAACTACTTTGCAATTCAGCTGATGCGCTCAAATATCTTGCTTCGATCGATTCCCTTTCAGCATCACTGGTGGCATTGGTTAAGTCTTGTTGGTAAGTCCTCCATAATTCGGTGTGATCGCTTGCATTGTTCTGGATGGCCTGTTGAGACGTTCGACCAGTACCGTGGGCGGAGCTGTATCCATACGGGTCGTTGGCGGCGGACAATTGTTGGTCGTTGGATGACATCGTGTGATTTGTTGAGGTCAAAATCCCCCTGCTAGTAATTTAGATGGTTGTTGTTAAGATGCCACGTTCAAAAAAATCGATGATACGGGGGACCTACGGCGAGAATGCACAGGGAAGTTGGGAAGAAAACTTAAGTGATCGAAGCAGTTTAAAGTGATGTATGGAATACAATCATGGTAGGTTTTTATACCTCACAGAAAAGTAGCGTACGCGGTTTGGAAGCAAGGATGAACCGAGAATCGAAGGGGTTGGAAGGTTGAAAACATGAAAGGAGGGAAAGACGATATGACGTTCGGAACGATCCTGAGACTTCTCACTCGTCATTGTAGTATAATCCAGTACAAAGGTTCGACAGTCAGATCACAAAGCAAGGGAAATCCCATCCCGTCAGATTCTTTGTGTTGACAACCTGAGCTTGATCGCTCGCTAATGTAGTCAGTGAGTTGCCAAGGGCATATTCCCTTCGAGCTGAGGTGCTAATTTGAGTAGTGGGACTTGCCTTGTGCTCTCGCCTTCAGAGGGTTCCAGTGATCAAACTCAGACCGGAAAGATTTGACGAGAGTTGAGGAGGGTTCGACAAGGAATGGGCAAGGTCTTACGGAGGATCATGGTGGTTGAGCAGGGTACAGCAAGTTTTTACTATCCATGAATGGTCCCCTATCACCTGTATTCGCTCAGCTCGCCATATCTCTTAGTTGATAATCTCACATCGTTGCCAATTGGATGTCGGACTTTCAGGTCTGCGGTACATCGATCGACATTTGAGTACACAAATTACGATATAAAGTCGAAATCTGTCCTCGCGGGCGAGACGGGCTTACAGTACATATTCTCATCAGGTGGCAAGCTAGAGATGAGCTAACTCTTGCGGTACCCTTCTCTTGCCGCTAGCTGGGGCAACCAAGCCGACCGAAATGACATAATAACCTGACAGATCTTGACATAGGAAAAACTTGGCAGTCATACTGTAACCAAGCAGTGGGTGTGAGACAGCAACCCGCGTTAGTGAAGTACAGTGGCACTCTTACTTGTGACTCGATCTGCTACTAATTCGCCCCGAACGATCCGTAGACCAAATCGATCTACATCACAGCCTTGAGCCCCAAGTATTTCTGGAAGTGGGGTATGATCAAGGATCACATACAATGGAGGAAGCCTTCTTCTTGGTGTGTCGATGACCCCCACAGCTTCAAATACGAGCTATCGATGGCACACTCAGATGTGGAACTATTGAGTTATCGTTTTATTGCATCTTCATGCAAAAAGGGTGACTCTAGAACAGCTTGCCTTATCAGATAAGAATGTACAATGCATCAGTCTTCTGTGAGTACGATTATGCAGAATGTATATATATATGCAAGTCATCCTAGATTACATGTGAGGAAAGAGACGCGTGCGTATATTGGAGTATGGTCAATGTTATGAAATGCTTCGGCACGTAGTACTGTATTGTTTGATTCGTTCCCTGTCACACTTGATCTCCTACGATCACGTACGGTTCAAGCGGCTGACTCCTAGCTACAGACCACCAGAACACCTTCCATTGGAGTATCGAGCCCTGCAACACCATATCATCAGCATATTCCTGTGCGCAGTGGGGTGTTTCGTTGATCCAAATTTCGGTCATACTCCGGTCATACTTACCTTCTGTCTATGCATTACCACCAGCGTATCTCCACCCTGACTGAACTCGTCGCTAGATTCGAAGACTATCCTCCCCTGTATCGTCTTGGCTCCTGCAGGCTTCATCACTCTGAGATAAGTCCTATCAGACGAAGGCTGGACGTTTCCTTCGCCTAATTCTTGTCTGAAGTAAGCGAGTAAGACGTCGAAGGCTTGTGAGAGAGGCAGACGGAGCCAGAATCGGGTTGTTATGGTGTTGTAAGTACCGGATTGTGTCTATCGATCAGAAATTGATTCAGTGTTCAATGTTACAAAGCATAGAAGAAATCAACGCTCAAGTCAGAGCGTGTTGAGTGATGTTTATAATATAAATGGGATTGTTCGGATGACCAAGTGCACAAAGAGAACAAGGGGAAATGCAGATACATCTGATAGCGCAAGGGTTACTCACTATATTACCTGTCCCCCTCATAAACTGCGATTCCTGCTGATTGAATTGACTTCCCCATTGACTCTCATTCTTCATCCTTTGACTGTATGCCCGCAAATCTTGTCAGTTCCACGCGGTAATTTCAGACACGAGTAGATGAGGGATGAATTCACCTGGCTGCATAAGCCTGAGAAGCAGTGCTATTGAACACCGGATCTACGACTGTCATCATTCCTGCCTGTTTCATACCCTGAGTAAGAGCTTCAGGTATCTGTTCGCGTCGAAGTTGACTCGGTCTGTTCAGAAGGTCGGATGAGCTGTAGTTCTCTTTGTATAATGAGTGAGGACCGATAGCTCACGTCATACACCATGGATGCGATTTGATACCTTCCATCGTGATCCTCTGACTAGGATCTATCGTTAACATCGCCAGCAATATGGCTGAAATCGTGAAGTCATAAATCAGCTACACAGCCCGAGTAACAGATTCGGGCCAGCTTACCCCTCGCCTGACCTCGTATCCTTGTCCATGGGTCGTACTGCAGCAATTCTCCCGTACGATACGCGCAGAACTCTGGTGAGGCATCGGAAGGTTCATCCCATGGAGTATCTGAATATCATTACATCAGCTCGAGACAAGTGCCTCCTCTCCTTGATGTACAATTCGAAGTATGAGTTCGAAAGGTATCAAACTCACTTCCTACCAACAAAGTATACAGCACAACACCCATACCCCAAATATCAACCGGTTCAGCATGATAACCCGTTCCAGCTGGATTACCGAGCTACAAGAGTATCCATTGTCAGCAATAAGTCCAGTTAGTCCTGCTGCATCATTATGTTTGGAAGACAGCTGAGGATCGTACATACCTCAGGAGCGACATAAGGTAAACTACCACATCTTCCACTTAACAACCTAGTCTTGCCTTTATGCTTGAATACCGCACATAAACCGAAATCTGATATCTTCAAATTACCATTGGCAGCTAAGAGTAAGTTCTCAGGTTTGAGATCACGGTGAGCTATCCCTTTGTCGTGGATGTATTCCTATGTAGACAACCATCAGCAAGTCTAGCGGAGCTGACGTGATTCCAAGATGATAAAAATACATAATAGACAATACATACCATTCCTGAGACTAATTGGGAAAAATAGAATTTGGCCAAGTCTTCTGGAACACCATAATCAGGAGCTATATATCAAGCATACACTCGGCATCAGTCTTATGTTATCGCGACGAATATATTGAGAGCAGTACTCACCTATCTTATCGAAAAGATCCCCTCCCACTGCCAACTCCAAAACCATGTACAGTCCCGGTACCCAGCCCATCCTCTCTTTATCCTTCTCGACCACCTCGGAATGTATGAACTGCAGTATATAGTCGTTCTTCAGGGCTTTATGCACCTGTACTTCCTTCTGCAGTTCTTTGATGTTGGGTGTACCGTAGCCCAGTGTAGGGGAGATGAATAAGTTGACAACTTTACAGGCTGCTACTCTACCCTGCGAGTCATCTATTGCTCGAAATACTCTACACATTATCACCAATATCAGCATGGGGATGACAAGGTGGAACCGAATGACATAGCAGTCGTGAGAGAACTCACTTTGAGAATCCCCCTCCGCCAATCTCCTCCCCTATCCTGTACCCGTGGACGACAGGGTATCTGAGCTGGTTGTGATGATCATCAACGTCCATTTTGAGAGATACTGAAGAGCCCTTGCGCGCTCAGTCTACAATATATA
This sequence comes from Kwoniella botswanensis, assembly GCF_036426115.1. Taxonomy (NCBI): domain Eukaryota; kingdom Fungi; phylum Basidiomycota; class Tremellomycetes; order Tremellales; family Cryptococcaceae; genus Kwoniella; species Kwoniella botswanensis. Next base: position 12,291,506 of record NC_088599.1, on the reverse strand, counting down.
TTTCTAGAGGGAAGCGAGGGAAACCAACTCGTAAGGGACGAGAAGGTAAAGACGATATCAGTTGACAGAGTACCAAGACTGGATAGATGGAGAATTTAAAGCTTGAAGACGAAATATCCAAAAATCAATGAAGTGGATGTCAGATTACATCAACCCACACGCACAGACGCGTCAAACAATATAATGACAATCCAGGCACACGATCCGAAAGGGAGTCACGTGACAATCGACGAGATAGAGATAGAGATGTCCTCGAGGTATGAAAAGATAGGAATATGTACTACAGTCCGACTCACTCGTAGCGCATCAGGCATCACCCAAGAGTCTCATCATGTCTTCGACCGACAGCTTTCCCCAGACAGACTCTTCATATCCATCCAACGACCTGAGGACCTATACCACGACGAGGCATTCCACCTCTCAGCTAGATTTCAAACCCATTTCACCCGAACAGACGATCCACCTTCGCCATAAAGTATTATGGCCGTCTATATCAATAGATGATCAGTTGATACCGGAGTACGACTTTGAGGAAGACACTATTCACTTGGGTGCTTTCCTCAAGCCTCACCAGGTGACACCTTCAATCGAGGCTGGTATCGAGGCTAAGGACGAGGATCAAATACCAGAGTTGATAGGGGTATTGACATTAGCGAATCAACGATACGATGATCCCTCTATTGACGTCCCGGTGCATATCCAATTACACAAGTTCGCTATTCACCCTTCATACCAATCCAAAGGAATAGGTCGGCAACTTCTCGCTCACGCTATTCAGATACTCAAAATTAGATACTATAAAGGCAGGATATTATTTCATTTCGATGCTAGAATCAGTCAGAAGAGGTTTTACGAAAAGTGTGGAATGAGCGTGTTGGATGAAAAGACTTTTTGGAAATTTGGTAAGACTGGGAATGCAGAGGGTGTCCAGTATGTCAAGATGGGCTGTATAATATGAGTCGACGTATAATGAAAATCTGACGTTGTATAATTTGGGAGATTTGATTTGCTTCATCTTGATGGATCGGATGAAATAGCATTGTACAAAACATTTGTATCCCTATGCATGATACTCTACAGTAGTAAAAGCTACACGATATGATAAGTAATGACGAACAATAATAATGCTAGAAACCTCGGACCACACATGGCATCTAAAAATCTAAAATTTCCATAAATTCTTTATCATCGGTATACTGACACATACGACACACTATCAGCATTGACTGTGTGACCCTCAAGCCAATAAGATACCTTAAACTCACATCAAACAAGACCAATCTCTCCCCATCCATAACAACCGTATCAATCTCCCTATTCACATACCTCTTTTCCGAATATGTGAACGGTAATTCCCTACCAGTCTTAATCTCATATTTCAATGGTAATTTCTTCTTTAAGACTGTCTCCTCAGAGACCAGAACGATACCATCCCTATCCCCATCATATTTCTGAGTCTGACTTCCATCTAATGACTTCCGCTTAGATGGCGAACCCCCCTTTTCGTTTGCGCTAGCAGTCGGAGGTGTACTCGACGTGTTGGGTGCAGACGAGGACGTAGACAATCCAAACATCAATCTCTGTACTATACCTCTCGGTGAAGTCGGTAAACTCCCAACGAAGCCTTCGTTCCGTCTAGAATACGTTTCCTGTCTTACTCGCATCGGATCGAAATCGTATAGTCTGACCGTGGTAGACGATTCGGAAGCGTGCGGGTAGGGTACGACGTATCGTGAGCCGTAGACGTAACACACCCAGGCTACGGAGAAGCACAGATACAAAAGTTGATTAACGCGCGATTCATGATATGTGTAGCATGATAAGATAGTCTCATGGCAAGACAAACAGCGAGATGAGGGAGCACCCAAGAACACGACACGATTTCACTCACAAGGTTCAGGTTCATCCGGACCTATCAACCTGACTTTCGGCGCTATCGATTCCCATCGAACAACCGGTGCAGGCCGAGGAAACGCCTGAAGTAAAAGCGGACTGGTGGGAGCAGGCAAGTACGCCAAGAAAGTCTTCTTGAGAGAGAACATAACGAAGTGTGGATGATTATGAGGAGCGGCAGTGAGAGGTTGACAGTAAAATTCAATGATGATAATCCCACTTTCAGGATCGGGGACAAACTGCTGTATATTTTCTGGTGGGTGGGTGGGGAATGTATGTCGAGGGGGTGGATCCGTTCTGATTGTTAATCTTGGTGGAGGGAGGTTCTCATCTAAATCAATGACGAACTCCGGTAAGTCGATGATAGCTATTTGAGTAGGCGTGTGAGGTGGAGCAGGTTCACTCGAGTTTGCTCCCTCGGATGTGGTAGAGGCGGTAGGGCAATTTGCCGTCGATGAGAATGGTGGGAAAGCATATATGTATAGATGATGCGTGAATACTAAATCACGAGCGTCGGCCAGATTATCTTGGATCAAGGAATCGGGCCGTAGACGTGTTCTGACTGATGGGACGAGGAAAGAGGTCGGAGTGAGTAGGATGAACGATTCGAAGGTCGATACCGCTGGCGGTTTGAGCGTCTATGGGTAGAGCGTATGTGAGTGAGCAGTTGTTCCCGTGTGATGGTGAAAGGGAGGTTAAAGAAGAGGAACGATTCAAGGGCATAATCAGATCCAGGATCTGACAAACTCACAACAGCCAATCTCCCTGTTGTCCATTGCCACCCCACCAGATGATCTTTCGCGCCGCTATTATTATTCCTCAACACGAATAATCCATCATCGCAGATCTGGAACCCTAGCGAAGCGATCCTCGCGTGCAGTGGACCTGGCCATTCGAGGACTGGTTGAGCAGCTTTGGGATGGGGTTGGAAGGTCGATAATGTCAAAAGGTGAATATGGAGAGTGTAGTTTCGGGGTGAGGGATGTCTGAGATGGGACATACATCAATACAATATTTCCAGGAGGTGAAGGACATACAATCTCTTTGATCAAGGACTGATACTCTATCCCCATATCAAAGAACAAAAAGTGAGGAAGTGCTCTGCTCTAACTTACCTCACTTCAGCGACCACAAACAGATCTTGTCCAGGATCAACCGCGAAATCCTGCATGTCAAAATCGAACTTGTGTGTTTTCCTAATATCATTAACCAATTGATCTTCTTCGTACTCTTCGACAACTTCATCTTCCTCATCGCCTCCTTGTTCTTCAGTATTCGATTTATCCTTTTTCTCTTCTTTCACATTGACATCCTCCCAATCATCTCCTTTACTCAACTCATAAACCGCAACTTCCCTCCCCGCCTCCCTAGGTCCGATAAACTGCACAGGCGGGACATTCCTCAACAGCACCCCTTCGAGATACTCATACAACCTTCCTTCACTCTCCTGGAATTTTATCGAATTCGAAGACCGAGCTTGAAAATTCTTGAATCTCGTTAATCTCTCTCTCAGCGTCGAAAGTAGAACCGCTTTAGAGGGTGGTATATGATTAGGATTAGACGATTGAGGCAATAAGGCATTAGGATTCAATCTGAGAGAATTACATTGTAAGGTGTAGGTGAGTGAGATGGGGATGGAGGATGATAGAAGTTCGTTAAGTCTTTTACAAACCTATATAAGTGGTCAAAATCAATTAGCAAATCGCACTTAGCACTTCGTATATCATCTATCCTTCAAAAATCACTATTGGAGCATCTGGTTATACTTAAAATATGAAAGATGATCAAGTGGAGCATGCAGCTTATAGACAACCGACTCACTCTAAAACATCTACTGAGCGTTATCCTATCCAACCCCACAAAGACCCTTTCCAGCAATTCATCAGGTAAAGCGAATAGCCAATTCACGCCGTTCTTATCTGGATTCTCATATGCTGGTGGGACCCTTCCTGAAGGTGGGAAGTACGATGCAGCTGGTGGTACAGGCGAAGAGGTGGTAGATGATGATGCTGATGAGGTCGATGGAGTTGGTGAGAAGGACGCTCTTCGCATTCGCAGTCGGTCCAACATTGACATCGCAGTGGTATTGTACTAGATGATATGCTGATGCTATGGCTTCTCAATCTGATGCTTGTCTAACACAGTATGATATCAAACAGAAAGCAAACAAAAGATGCGATCAGGTGTTAAGCCTGATGTGATGCGATGCTCAGTCAGTAGTCGGTCACCATCCTCCTCCACTCGACTTTCTCGACACACCTTGGTGGCAGTGGCGACGAATAATGGGCATCCACGCAAACAATCACTGCTTGGGTGGATGCATTGTATCAATGCCTATCCGATACAGGAAGGTTACACTGACGCTACCTACCAACTTCACATTGTTCAGTATGTTATGCATTGTCTGATAATATACAACTGGCATGACCTGGCAAAGATACAATACAATACAGTACAACAGACATAATCTCGTATGATTCATGGAAGCATTACCACTACGATACGTGTATCTCATCAGCACAAGCTGTTATGTAATGGCAACGGCTGATCACAATCACTTACAAAAGTCTCATCACGATAATCCACTATCGCAGGCAACCCCTTATCTTTCCTACGTGACTTTTCAGCTGCCCACTTCTCGAACCTAACGATCACAATGCGAAAAAGATAAGTCAGCTGTCTACTTGAATATGGGAATGAACCATGCTATGAATCCAGCTGAACCACCGAACAGAGTCAAAGCACATACCATTTCTTCATTTTCGCTCGACTCTTTTCATTTCCCACATTAACAGTAGCTATCATTTTGAGATCAGGTCCAGGGATTGATAAGGCGAAGCACGTTAATTCAGTGAAACTTGAATGTTCAGAGTATGGTACGCCTATACTCAGGTAAGTCAATCAGCATAAACGCCAATCAGCCTAGAATGATAAGACCCACCAAATAATTGAAAAGTCCTACAACTCCCTCTCATCTCCTTCAAATCCTTCTCACTGAACCATCTGGCCTGATCACGCTTGATGACAGTGTTGACATCAGGTAACATATCTGTACCTGCCGGTGGGGTATACGTCCATCCGGTAGGTCTGAAAGCCAGTACTCGATCAAAATGTGGGTGTAGTCGAGCGAGGTAAGGTTGCATACGATCGAGCTGGATATTACCAAGTGGTAAAAGGTGGACTTGAGACTGTGTAGATAATGTGTAAATCAGCATTAGACAATGTTATCACACGAGTATGTATGGACTTACCGATATGGGATCAGTACTTAGCATAGCATGCAGCTCTGGATCGGTCTGACAAAGCAGTATCCCTTTCTTTCGAGGATCGCAATATATGGTAGTTCCCAGAGCTTTCGCCACCGCTGAAAGAGGCATCAGCTGAAGGTTTAACGAGTTTCGTCACCAATAAGCTTACCTTTGACGATCCTCTCTTTCCCTATGGAATACGTTCCCATAACCACCAGGGTACGCCCCTTCGGCTTGACATCGTTGATATCTCTCAATTCCTCTTTCACATCGTTGTCTTCTTTCTTGACCAACCATCCAGCCATCATGGCTTTTGATCTTTCGGCCAACTCTGAGGGATCAGGTTTTATCTCTTCTCCTTCTTCCGCCTTTATATAAACTTTCGGCTGCATAGCTTGGAAGTCAGGTGCATTTGCGGACAATCCGACCACCATCTTCCGAGCTAACGATGCACACGCGTTGATCACTTGTGGTTGAGGCGGGAAACAGTATTTGGGATTTAGGTAAGTCGTATCGAGATAGCAAGTGTGAATGGGTGCTCTGGCTATCGCTGGGTGAAGGACCATTTTTGGGCATCTGCCATACAACTGAGTCAACTTGAGAAACAGTGTATTGGACCATAAAAAAAGACACTTACGCTCTAAAATCTCCACAATGCAAATACCGGAAGATCTTCTTGCTTCCCACGTAGGGTGACCTGAAGCCCGAATCACCGGCGTTGACAGTCTGTGGCCCTTCGAACAGGAATATAGATGATCCCGGACCTGATATCTGAGTGAGCTTCGATCAATAAGTATGGCGTAGGGGTCAGCTTACAATGGTTCGCCTCCATGGGTGTGACCGTGACACCACCGGTATTTGGCATCTCAAAAGGTATATCATCAGGTAACCCATGCTACACAGATAGTCAGCTTCATGCAGTAAGTCTCTGAATGCTATATGTAGCTGACTTACCACCCACTTGGGTTCCACACCCAACATATGTACGATTAGATTGGCGGTTGTCTCTGAACAGTATATCGGACCATGTGTCCAGCTCTTTGATAGATTGGTATAATGATCTGAGTGTGCGTGTCTATACGATGGTCGCTGTCAGTTCTACAGATCATAGCAAGAATGGACAAGGTAACATACGTCAAGAGGTACGCAGTGACTTTCGGTATTGCACCATACCTGAATGCATCGACAGCTACAGGCATTCCAGTCATGACCTATTCTCGAAAAGCCATGACCATCGTCAGCCGGTAAGATGTGTTAGGAACCTCTGGTGTAGCTGAACATACCTTATAGAACGGTGCCTTCCTCCTTCCCACAAATCGCTTGCCATCCCTCTTCAAATCCGCTTCCGCATCTTTCCATTGATCCTTCTCCTTGTGTCCACTCATAAGCACTGAAAATGCATTTGGTCCCTTGGTAGATACCTCTGGTTCGGGTGAGGGGGAAGGTTCAGTTGAGAAAGAGGCATAAGAGGATACAGGACGAGCCTTCTTGGCAGAACGTGACGAAGATGATGATGAATCGAGACAAGTATTGATATGATGCTGTGCAGCCTAGGAAATGACAATATAAGCTAACGAATATCCTAACAGCACAATGAAGCTTACCGTATTGACCTGCCCTTTCAACGATTTTCCACACACCGGACATTCCGAAATCTTCCCTCCTGATATACCTTTCTTGCATCTTCCCCTATTGATGGGTTCAGAAATAACACTAGCTTCGTCATCCCCTTCACCATCCTCTTCCATTCCCATACCTTCATCTTCAGGTTCTTCCCACTCTTCCGTCATATCAATGTTCATCCCTAGATCACTCTCCTTAAACTGTTTACTGGGTGTCGCAACCTGTGGTGTTTCAGGTTCGATCGGGTCAGGTAAATCCAGATCTGTTGGTTCCACGTCCATGTCTAAACCTGAATCATCATTCTCGGCATCATCGCCATCTTCCGGATCTTGATTCCGATTATGATCCTCATCCGAAGGAGGTATATCATCGTCTTCGTCTTCGTGCTCGATATTATGCATGTCTCCTACATTAATGACCTCAGGCCATGTAGTCGGTGGTCTGAAGTCTGGGTATCCAGGGAACGGAGGTGGTTTGCAGGAATCGATGGGTCTCAGAGAAGAAGGACCAACTTCGGGAGATATTTGGGACAATTTCCGTTTCCTACCCATTGTGCTGGGTGGTGAGACCAGTAAGATATCTTCATCATCGCTGATGACCACTGGATCTTCGATGGATCCCACAAGTAATGTCGCTTTTCCCTTCCCCTTTCTATCTTCTACTACAGGCTTGATATCTTCGACTACGACCTTCTCGGAAAGTCCGTTCTTGGACGCGCTTGATGTCCGACGAGGAGTAGGTGTCTTGGAGAAGAAAGATAGGATGTTGCCACTGCTACTTGCGGAGGGGGATTGCTTGGCTGATTTCGTTGATCCTCTTGCCATGTTGATGGGACTACTGATTTGTTGTCATCATTCGTCAAAAAGTCAAAAATATACAATTTCAGTGATACAATACAGATGGATAGATGGAAGATGAATGGATAACTTTACGATCTCGATGACGATGGACAGTCAGGAACGGCCATCCAGTCAACCGCCAATGCTGTCTCACGTGACTTGATGTTTGCCACCCGACCACGTTTTCAATCGAAAAGTTGAAATCAGAGCTTAAGCCAACAGTCCTCTTTGCTGCTCTCGTGCAACCCATTTTTTTGGTCCATTTCCAGTCCATTGTCAACACTTCCCAGTAGTCAACCCATAAGAAATCGCACCATGTCAAAGCCAACGCCCGTGACTGAGGATATCGAAGAGGTCTTACTGTCCGCTCGATATGGCGAAGTGGACGAGTTGAAAGAATTCGTAGAGAAGTTCGGAGCTGGACCGTTAGCTGAAGCAAGGGGTGAGAGGGGGAATACGGTGTTGCATATGTGTTGTGGAAATGGTCACATCGGTGAGTGTGCAGTGATCATCTGTGTGAGCAGTTATGAGGTTGAATATGGCACATGGGTTGATTTGCCGATCTCATGTTCACGTCAGATGTCCTGAACTACCTTCTTCCTCTCGTTCCCAAAGAACTCTTGTCGCGCACAAACGAAGCTGGATCGCCACCCCTTCACTGGGCAGTATCGAATAACCACGTAGCCTGTGTCAAAGCTCTGGTAGAATTATCAGAAGAACAAGGAGGCGGATTACCATTACTCAAGGTGAGCCCACCAACCCAACAATAAGCTATGAGGTGTACTGATGATACATGCTTTTTTCTAGCAAACAAACGCTAACAATCGAGATGCATTTGCCGAATCGATATTTGCTGGAGAGGGTAAAGAGGAAGTATCAGGGTGGATCGAAGGGTACCTATACAAAGTCGAAGGTGGAGATGACGAAGAAGAACCAACAAAAGATGCTCAAGTGGAAGAAGGAGAAGGAGAAGTGAAAGTGATCGAGGGTGATGATATGGTGAGAGAGGAAGCTGAGAAGGTGGATGAGTTAGTAGACAAGACCGAAGGTGTGGAGATCAGGGAGAATTAGAAGACTATTAGATTTGCCATTGTATGTATAATTTTTGCATTTGCCCTCTTCATTAATACTGAGTTTTCTCTCATTCATCTATCACTGCATACGAGATGTCTGCTGCTGTCATATGCCGTTGCTTCTCAACGTCAAGACTGACCACTGAAAAAGCTTATCTATACACTCTTTCTGCTAGTTGTAAACAACCTCTCCATCTTGCTCATCTCCTTTGTTCATCAACGCTCGTAAGCTCTACACGAAAAGGGTCAGAATCGAAGGAAATGGATACTGAACTGTATCATCTACATAACCTCACCTTTGGAGATCTACCTTTGAACGGGCAGACCAAGAAGTCCATGATCGACGGTCATGATTTATCCAGATACCCTGCGACCGGTGTGAACGTGAGGCTAACCGACCCTCATTCAGTCTTTGAAGCACTCAATGAAAATTTCAGTCTGAATGACGACCAGGATAAGCCCACTAATTCCGATGATATTGGTGAACTTGAGAGTATACTGACTCAATTCATCGATGAGCCGCAAAAATCCGGCTTACAAACACCTTTCCCAGAAATGTCCAAGTCAGATACACCTAGTGTTCACTGAAAACGAATTGAGAGATGATTTCGGAAAGAGCGCTTTCAACATGGACGGAGTTAGCATGTCATGTGCTATAGGTAGAGCGGGATCACTCGCTTGGCAGATTGGAAGGGAAAATATGCCGGCTAATCAATGCCATAGTAATCACACATAGTGAATTTGCATATTGCATATAATGGAATGAATATTGATCAGACCCCGTTCACCTCCAAAATTCCTGAATATCAGTAAGCCATCCATATTGGCTACCTCGATACTCAGATTCCGCTTGGGCAATGATCGCTCTTCTTGTCGAAAGGCCCTCGGAGCAACCGGGATTATTGACCTCCTGTATTGACGCTAAGAAGTCGTGTATCTGGCTTTCACGTTCGATTCGTTGTCGGGTCTCTGCTTGCTCTCGAAGCCTCGCCTGAGATTGTACATACCAGGATATATCATCAGCGACCGTACTCACACTCGTCACCCCTATTATTGTCGACATGCTGCCATTCAATGCCTGTCTCAGCGTTTCTACACTCCCATCAGACTCGTAGTTCGGTAAGACTTGTGTTCTTTCGGGTGTCAGGTCCCACATCAATTCGAATTGCTGTTTCGTTTCAGACGTCTGATATCTGAATTCTATCAGGTCATTCACTGCCGTTATGGGAATTGTGCTTTTCTCGCCTTCTCGCACACCCTCATTAGCTTGCAACATATCTTCCTTGACACGCTGGTACAGGGAACTTGGGTTTAATAATTTCATTGTGAACCCGACAGTTCTGAACCTCGCAAAAATATCATTTTCGATCAATTTGGATTTAACATCTTCGCCCAATGATGACAAGCTGAAGCGGTGGTGTGCGATCATACCGGTCGTTACTGTTTTGCCGTAAGTCTGGTTTTCTCTTTGTGGGAAGTAGACGGGATGGCATGTGCCGATGAACGTCAGCAAAGTATGTCCAAGGCCAAGTATGGACTCTAGCGTATTCTCAGTTACGCTCTTTGCAGCTTTATGGTTGGTTCGTCGATCCCAAGGGTCGATGCCAGAAGCGTCCATTTCGCTGTCAATTTTTGCGTCTTCGGTATGGATAGCTTGAGCGTGTAAAGCCAATGGATCAATGGCAAGTTTGAGTGTCCAATCAAAGCTGTCTCGTGCGTCTGCATCTTCCCACAGATTTATTGTATCCCCATCAGCAGGGAGCCCTATCCTATGCCTTAATGAGGAGATCCGGTGGGTCGGTAGATGTGCATTTTCCATGCGGGATTGTGGCTCGAGAGACTCTGTATCTGGCAGACGAGTGATCTCCCGATCGACGTTACCGTTCTGCGTGGCGCCCCTAGATAGCGGGTAAGGCATTTTTTTCCAAAAGATTGTGTATGTAAGGCGTGGCCTGCTTTTCACAATCCGTACGGTTCAACAGATCAGGGCTGGTATTTTAGCTTTCGCAAGTTACCGTCTTTCTGAGTTTTCAAATAGATAGCAAGGGCTATACAATCTTGGGAGGTGCAATAAGCTGTCGAGGGGCATCTTCCTGTGTAAACGCCCTTTTTATACCTTCCCAGAACCGCATCAGGACTGAAGGGACAAGTATCCAGAGAGTACTTCCCAGTTCCTTTCTTTGGATTCGAGAGGATCTGACAGCTGCGCCTTCGCGAAGATATGACCTCATTGTTTCATGCTACTAACAAAGAACTATTCTCAATCTGGACGGTGTTTCGTATAGGGATTGCGTATCTTTGAGGAAGGCATACTGTTTACCTGTATATACTTGAGAACGACTTAGTTGCCGCATATTGAGTAGCTGCAACGTCAAATTTGACACGCGATACAGTTTGGGATAACCATGCCAATCATGAGCGAAGGTGAGGATCTGGCCTTGCATCAGGGCGTTGCAGGGTTATGTCCTTTGACTGAAGACAACAAAAAGCGCTATACATATATACCAACACAATCCGACTATCCATCATCACATAAATTGACTTTCTACAACCACTTGCCCTCCGGACCAGGCAACAGTACCAATGGTGATCATGCAAGTCGGAGGCCTATCCTGATATGTGAGCTCGATTGTTCTCAGATTGGATTTCAACACCAAAGCCAGTACCAGATCTCGCCACTGTTAGTTCGCAATGCTCCTCTGGGACAAATCAGTTGGGACGACGGAGAGCCAAGCAGAGACGAAAAGCTCGACGTTACTGTGAGCGTACTGCAATCGAACAACTATCTATGCCGTCGCCGGACCTACCTACGAGGCCAGTGGGGGTGAAATCGGAAGCAACTTTGTTTGTACAGTACGTCAACCCCGACCACAAGTAACGGTAAGAAGGTCAAGGTGAAAATTCGACAGGAGCATTCTTTCATTCTAGATTCTCTGGCCGAGAGGGTACATGAAGGACAAACGAGAGAAAATCTTACAGATATATTGTCGAGATTGTACAAAATCGAATTAAGCATCAAATCCACGAGATCTATGACTCCTGAACTACAGAGAATATTGGCCCGCTAATACAAGCAGAATGATGCATTGGTATCTTTGCCACTTACTGCCCCTTTTTTGAACCCGATCATAAGGCGTATGATTGGAGAACGCAGAATGTCCAATCAAGACTGGATATTGAATTTCTCCTCGATTCGGCCAATACCAAAGTCTTTTCGTTTTACGATAAAGATCACAGCGAGCAGGCTCTGACCAAGGTATGGCAAGATGCGAAGTTCACTTTGGATGCAGCTTCGTCTCTGATAATCGAGGCAGAAGTAGTGGAAAATGAGCAAAGTGAAGAAGCGCAGAACACAGGTCAATCGACAGACAGATTGCCATCGTATACAGTGTCACTTCGTTCGAGGGCTCTAGTTATCCAAGCGTATAACCAGACTCAAGATCTCGAATCTGAAAGAGCCAGTATGTTTGGCATTGGGGCGTAGTCACCCAAAGAGAATCATTCTTTGGAGTCTGTAATATTCATATGAACCAGCCTACATAAATACTACGATGACACCGCAAGGTTTGGGCCAATCACGAATGATTACCACTGCCTCGTAGTGTGTCCCCAAAATGCAGGGTTCACCCCATGTGCAATCATCGTTGCTTCCTGTATCTCCTGATGGCAAGGTTGTACTTGAGCATCGACCTTGAGAACACTCGTGGCGGGTATCACAAACGCTTTCTCACCCAAATGAGTCCTCAATAGTGCTCTTGCTGATTTGTCATCATATCGGTGGTGCACTACAGTGTCATCCGAGTCGGCTTGGAAGGTGATTTCAATCCAGTTGGGTACAGCCACAGATGACCATTGATATGATCCTTCTGATCCTGATCGAATGACTGGGGGGTAACCCATAGGGACGTATCTCAAACAACCATCTTGGGACTTGAGATGATCTCGCAGAGTACCCGTGATGGTAGGAATGACAGAGTCGATTGATCTGATCGTACATCCAACCGAGCTGAACTTAGCCAACAGATCCATTCCTCTGATATACTTAAGGTATTCTTCAGGTAAGGTGTCCAATGTGAACTTAACAATCTGTTCAAAAGTGGCAGTAACATCTTTTGAACCGAATGTGTGATCGTACTCTGACTGTAAGACAGCCGTTGTATCGTTGGACTTCCTTGAGGTGATGTATATTGTATTCAGAGCGGCATCGGTAGTAGAGGGTCTTCCACCTTTGACTCTAGGCGGGCAGATCTTGAAGTGACTAGGGGTCTGGAGACTATCTTGGAAGAAATTTAGCGAGTCGATGGCGGAGAGACCATTGTTGACATCTCTCACGCTCATCTTGTGCGTTGACGAGATACATCCTCGAGGCAATGGGTAAGAGGGATCCCTCAAGAACAATTGTCTTTTGACATCGGTACCGGGGTGGGTCTCTGTCAAAACATTTTCTGAATAGTCGGTCTGGGCTGCTTGCATTGTTGAATGACGATTGGTGTGGTACTACTGAAAGCAATGATTGGAATTTTTTGAATGCAGTATTCGCTTGAAGCAATTTGATCGATATTGAGGGGTGTGAGCTTTATGACGCAAGTAAAGTACACCAATTGAGGCTAATCGAGAAGCGGAGCAAAAGCTCACATCACCGAATAACAGTTATCCTTTCATTTGCTATCGGCTTCTCAGACAGATGCAAGGAGATACAGTCCCTATCGAGAACTTGAAACGAATCGTATCGAGGAGTGTAAGAAGGGAGAGAGGACTGAAGACTTCTCACTCTGTTGGCCCCTCATCTCCTCGGTGATCGCTCACAACTTGTAGATACCTGTATACATCACATTGTACCTATCTAGGAATATACGCTACAGATCAACGTTTCTCCACTACAGATAACATCTAGATAATGTCGCAATCCACTGCCTCTCCGTCAATTCTCCAAGAGATCTTACCTCTAAGCCCCGCCACGCGAAGACGATACCTGAAATTATTATCCCCCAGCGATAAGAAAAGATCAGATAGGACCCGGCAATGGGGATCTTCGATGAAACTATCCTTTAACGATACCAAAGCCATCGAGCAACTTCCGTTCGTCCAGAATACTCTTCACCAACCTGCGTCATTCGAGATCGATCTCTCAGGATTTACTGATCCAGAGAGGGGCTCAGTGAGCGAAAATGTACTGAAAAGTATCTATGTCACCTCGAGATCGTCCGAAAAAATAGACAGTATGATAAGCTTGAAGCCCTTAGAAGAAGACGCCGCATTATGCGATAATGGCACAATGGAAAGACTCAGATCTCCATACCCCAAGGCTGCTCAAACCAGTGTGATGCAACGTGATTTCTTTACGCTCTAGAGCCTACCCGAGGACATCAAAAGGCGATTGCAAGATAGTAATATCCTGTCGAATTTCTCAAATATTGAGTTTAGTTTCCGGACTAGATCGGATGGATCCATCTTACCTCAACTAACTCGGACATTACCAGAATACTACAAAACCCCTGAAACGGAGAATGGACGATTGATAAGCTTACCTGTCGATAACAAGACTAATGAAGGTAGGGATCCGGACAACTATACATGGGAGACACTAAGTTTCACTTCTGAGGTTGAGATTTGCGTTGATGTCAATTCGGATAGGAACAAAGTCCTGCCGTGGTACGATGAAGAGAGTACCAAAGAGACTGTGAGAAGCATCCTGGGCGATTGGAAGAGTATACCGGCTGTCTCGATTTGTCATGTCAAGGCGACTACCTCCTGACGAAGCACACTGTACATATAGCAACGTATCTATGATTAAAGCATGCATACATGATCTACTATAACAAGTCTTACAAATCACCTTTCCCTACACCACCTACCCATTCTCTCAGTCTATGCATCACCTGACCAATCCCTTCACTCTGTATAGTATCTAAACAGCCCTTACATGTCCGCCTGAACCCTTCGAACGCGGTCAGAACGACAGCCAGTATGGTCGATATCGTCGATGTCGATGACGTTGTGTCTGTCTCATTCGCACTTCCCTCTATCTGCTTGATCTTCCTCTTACTTCCCTCTTCCTCCTCTTTTTGATGGGCAGCGTAAATCTGCCTGAACTCTTCTACTGCAGCTAACGATTCGCTAATTCGATGCAGGGTATTGAAGAGCGCTACTACCTCTGAACGCTGGAGTAAGTCAGGGTTGATCTTTGGGCTGAGCATGAAAGCCATTAGTCAGCAAGCAATTATGGCCTTCGATCAAGAGAAAGATAGTGGTCACATGAGAGAGAATCGATACTCACTCTAAAGCTTTGTCATCTAGTTCAAAGAGGATCTTCAAAGCAGTACCTATACCCGATACTTGCAATTTACCCCATAATCTACATTTATCACATCCTACACAATCCATGATCCTTGATACGTTCCTGAAATGAGTCTTGAACTGTTCTTTGAGAATCTACATAGGTGTCACATAGATCATCAGTTGCAATCTTGCATTGAAATGAAAGTATCTGAACGAAGAGCATGGTGGGCTACTCACAGGTGCATCTTCACTCCTGAAGAAATCACCCTCATCGAACCCTTTATTCATCTCATCTTGACTTGCCAAATCCAAAATCTCGTTGAATTTCTGTCTCGACAATCGATCACTCTCCCTACCTGATTTGACACCGAGTCCGTTCGTAGGTGCAGTGGCGATATCATAAGCACGAAGGTATGGTGCTGCCCTAGCTACAGCTCGCAGAAGTAAAACCGCGTTGAAGTAGACATTGGATAGTCGCTCGGGGTGGGTGGCCAGGCGTTGGATGAAACATTCTAGATTGGGTGACCATTCGCCTGTCGATTGGTCAAGGTAGTCGGCGCAGATGTGAATGGAGATAGATGCGTGGAGGCCTATTTGTGGGACAGGATATGATTTCAGTGGACACTCGTATAAGGTCTTTCTCACACTGAGGATCAATAATTGGGATCAACTTCAACTCACCAGAGACAACCCTATAATAGACTTTCTTCTCCTCGCACAATTCTACTTCACCCGCACCGGCCGCCGAAGGATGTTTGACCATCTCTGTACCCCACCCTTCACTCAATTTGCTGAAACCCCAACCTGGAACCTGCTCATCATTGCTTTTCGATATTCCCCCTGCACCAAGGACAGTATCTGCAATTTTCGTTGTCTTCTCGGACGACGACGACGACGATAAGGAAGCTTCGGATAAGCCAAAACAGTTTTCTTCATATATCGCTCGCCAGACGTTATGCGCCGAATCACCGGCATAACCTGTGAATCGTTCGGGGTTTAGGGTAAGGTCGATATATTGGCCATCTGTATCGTAAGGACACAAGTTAGCTGATTGTAGATACGCGATATTACTGAAAGAGCGAGTGGCCGATAGGATAGTGAAGAAAGATATATTGTACCCACTCTGATCGGCATCATCTTCAACATAACAGAAATCTTGTTCTTTGAAATAACATCCTGATACTCCCTCGTCCTACATATGGACGTTGACGTTAACACATGCCCGAAAAAGTGGACGAACCAATATGTGATATGTGGACTCACCCCTGCAGAAGAAACTTTTATTTCTGATAAAGCCCTCGCCCTCCATTTCTCAGGTATATCATCCTACAAATGCAAGGAAAGCATTAGTACACTCCACTTTTTCTGATCGCATGTCCCAGATCGAACCTGACTATCCTCCCAGCTCTTATACGCCTGCTCACTCACCTCATTAGCCTCCTCGACTCCACAATTCCTATTCATGCAAAAACCATTTTCGTGCCAAAACGGACACTCCTTGTACAAATCCACCTTGTAATGCTTGAAAAAGGGGTATGAGACAAGTTCGTGTATCGTGGGGAAGAGTTTCTTATTCAGGGATTCGACGGTCTCGTATAAGCAGTGAGTAGATTCGATAGGGCCTGATGGCTATGTTATGATAGATGCACCAAGTCAATACTGTTGAACTCTCCTTTGGAAATACAGGATCAAGTGAAGTGAATTACTCACACTGCAATATCCCTCTGATTTACCTTCCAATACATTCCTAGCTACTTTACTCTCAGGTTTCAGAGAGTCTTTACCTGTCAGACCGGCCCCATTGACGAAGGTTGTCGATGATGAAGCTACGAGTGCAAGTGCGAATGGCACTTTCATGCTGTATCGGGATGAAGGAGTATATGGTCGACTAGATTGGTTAGGTTTTCGTTGATTATCTAATCCTTTCGATATTTTGATCGATTTTAAGTGTATTCCTATCGATATTTGGTTTTGCTTTTGGCTTCTGGGAAAAGAATCCTGTCTATCTGTCTTTTCTCTAGTTGTTGTTATCTTAGTATGTCATTATACAATTGAATGATGATGCTGAATAATACTCTAACTCTGTCGACGTGTCCGAAATTACTTGTGTCGTTGTCGATCGCGGAGGTGGAGGTGGTCCACCGGAATACAACTACGGATCATCTCGGCGGTAGTACCCGTGAGATCGCCCATATAGTCTTCGCTTTCTGCATTCGTATCGGGCTTCAATCCAAGGTGTTCTCAGACTGACGGTGGATAGTGAGCGAGCGATGGCTGCTGTGCAAGGAAGAGTAAAGTTGTACAAGTTTGACATGAAATTCATCTTTCCATATATAGTCATAATTGTACCTCGTAACTCGATTATCCTTACCCTCCCTTCCTTCTTTCGTTGGATCGTTCATATATGAAGGTAACATGATGAGTGGAAAATGACCACGAACAGGTAAATACAAATAAGCTGAATTGAGATAGATCGTAGATAGGTAGATATATATACAACATGGTCAGGATAAAATAACGGAAATCACCATCCTCTGTCCGCTAAATCCTTCGCTGCTTGTTCGTTCAGTTCTGTCAAACCCAAAGGTAATGTTCTACTTAGACCCATTGAGTTCTGACTGATGAAGCGTAAAGATGGAGGAAGAAGTAGGGGAAGGGGTGCAGAGATGGAGTGAAGGGAAGAGAGTATAAATCGAAGTTGAGAGTCAATTGTATTTAACATTTTGTTGGGTAATAGTTTTATGTAGTTTTGTTTTGGTTTGTTTTGTCATAATGTTGTCGAGTTCAGAAACAGGTGGAGTGATCGACCGATGAAGAAATGGAAGCCGAAGAGTGATGGAATTCGATGATGCGATGTATCATGCACAATATGTGGAAGCGGGTGGAGTGAAAAGAAGACATCAACGACTACTCCCCCGCCCGGCCCCCAAGACATGAAGTCATCGGTCTCGTATTCTTTGAATGGCCAGCTCATGGAGAGTGTTACTCACGGATTAGAACCTATTCCCACATACACCGTCCAATTCGATGGAGGCTTAGGGGTATCCTTTTGTTCAGGCTGGGTAGCGTAATAACCGGTTCTCGACATGGGGTAGATCTGCGGCAAGGCAGTTATCTTAGTCCTAGATAATGAATACAAAGACATATAGAGTCAGCATATATTCGATATTGAGAGCGAGCGGACGTTTTAGGTTTTAGGCCAGGGATCATAGATGTAAGGGTATAGAGCACCGGCGGAAGTGGGTGCCGCTCGTCTCATGATGACATACGGGGACCATCCATCAGGAGGCTTACCGGGCCATTCTGCCATAGCAGCTCTTGCTATTCCTGGAGGGGCGTTGTATGGGTAAGGCCACCCCATGTATCCACCGTATTGCAACGTAGGAGCGATGTATCCGTCATTCGCCCATAATCCTCCCCACATCGCTTGAATCGCCGCTTGTTTTTTCTTCATCTCCTCTTCCTCTTTCTTGGCAATTGCAGCTTTGGCCTTTTCGTGTAAAGGTTTGGCCAGCTCTTTAAGGAATTTGAATCCTTCCACTGTCTGAGCTGAATCCGCTAATTTGCCCAACTTCTCTTCTAATCCCTCCAGTTCTCCTTCAGGCATTTTACCTAATATGGTTAAGGCTTTATAGTTGTGAGGCCAATCTAACTCCAATCTAGCCTTGAGGACGTCCATCATCACCTTCTTGAAGTCGTCGTTCTTAGCCCACTTTTCGAATTGAGCCAGCTCGTGATCACCGGGTCCGGTTTGTCTGTTGCCGTTGGTCTCTTTCTCCACATAATCTCTGACCATGCTCTCGGTATCGTTGATCCAAGGACTGAAAGGCATCGTTGTGATGAGGTGGTATATGAGATTCAGTGGCAAAATTCGGTGTGCGGTGAATATGAAAGATAAGTGTAGGAAATGAAGAGGATGCGGTGCCGATTTTGATTGTATATATGATTCTTGAAAAGTCGTGTTTCATCGTTTTGTCGTGATTAGGGTGGCGACCGAATATAAAGGGTAATAAGGAGAACGGAGAATATAAGATAGCGATACACACATACGTCAGTTTCAGTCCCTACTCCTGTTCTAAAATTTCGCGTAGAAGCGATAGACTCACTTTGATGAAGCCGGGATGAGCGGGACACCCCAGGATGGACCAGGAAGAGAAGGATAAGAGAAAGAGTCGATGTAAGAGGATGAGTAGTATGGATGGTATATTCGAGGAGTCACGGGTCGGAGGACGGGAGGAACGTCGTCGGGCCAGTAATTCCAGGGAAGACCCATCTCGTACGGTGGTGGAGTGGTTGATGGGTAGGGAGGTGGGAGCTTACGAAGCTTGTTGGGACGACGACCGAATATGGTGACGAATGAGTACTCGGAGTGTCAACGAAGTGAGAGTAAATAGGGAATGAGGTGATATCGTCAGCTCGGCTTGGGTGTTAGAGCGGTGTAGGGTGAAGGCGGTGTGGACGTTAGCGTAAGGTTTCGTTAATGGTCGGTGATGCGTCGTTAGGTAACAATTATAGGATAATATGGAAGGGAAGTGAGTAGTTCAGGTCAAAAGAAGAAAGACTGATGAGGAAGAAGAAGGAAAAGAGAAGAGAGTGAGAGGTGAGAAGGGAATCGTAAGTTATCCTTATATACCTCTTCAGATTTTCACCCTTGATCGTAGATAAATCCGACACACTAACAGTCAATGCACAGACCGTGGTATAACGGCTATCAGCATGGAGTGGCAAGTCATCAGATACCTTCCCATCAGTACAGCCGATGAGTCAGCATTCTCAGCATTCGGTACCGATAGCATAGCAGTCTAGTCAGCTTGTGAACAATACTGAGATATGGAAAAGAGAGAAAAAAAGCAAATCTTGATGGAAGCATAAGTGATGATGTAGGTGTGTATATGTGTGTGGATGGGAGTGGAAAGTGGCGTAGATGAAGAAAGATCCTCGTTATTGCATCTGCAGATTTTTGACATGCCATTTCATGTCATGTCCTTTCCCTTAGTCTCTTGGTTTTATACACTTTTCAGCTACCAAGAACAATAGGAATCCCTACCCGATTTCTCCGTCATTCCAGTCTTTATTATAGTGAAACAGCGCTAAGAACATCGAACATGTAGGAACACGGCATTTAAGCATGTCTTGATTGATCGATTGGTGGTTGATGGAATGACAAACCGGGGGTAACAGGTCCGAGATACGAAAGGAGGGTTAGTGAGACTAGTGATTCCCCTGATTGATCGCTGTTTGTCCAAGCTTCTTTCCATTTTTTCACAAGAATTGCAAATTCCGTTTCTTTTAGGCTGCTTTGAACATGATCAGGAGTGGGACATGGCCGCATGTTACAGTCGATATCATGAAAATCAGATGAGAATGACAATCATCATGAGGGCGCAGTGTGAGTGTGTATTCCAATCATGAGGGGTAAGTAAGCCATTTCATATCATGTCTTTGATCATAGAGAAAGATCTTGTTCTTCTTGTTCATCTAGGGAGCTTATCGTACAGTACATGCTCGGCTAAGTCTTCTTCACTACATCACCCACACCAGGCACTTCACCGGTCTACCGTCATGCCTCATCAATATTAGCGAGGTACTACCACATTGTTGTACGGGAGCAAGTGACCTACCACATCTTCCACCTTCACTTTCTGACCTTTTCCTAACCTCTCACCCAGATGTGCCCATACGCCCACACCCAATCCTATAGATGCACCACCAAGTATCAAAGATGGTAAAGGTGCTCTTCGGAGGAACAAAGCGGGTATCAACATTGCTGAGAGTGTTGCCGATATTATAGAGTAATCGTTCGATCGAGTCTGTTGGGTATCTGCTTTCTACTCCAACAACCAAGTATCAGTGCATCATTCTCTCTTAAGCCGTATTTTGAAGACATCTCGGTAACAATTGAGACGAAGTGAGAAATTTCAGAAACTCACTATCCTAATTAACCTATCTCTCACAGCACTTTCCCCATACCCTAATCCCGCTCCAGCCACAGCACCAACTCCAGTTCCAAGTATCGAGGTATGCATCAGACCTCTGACACTGAACGGTCTTCTTCTCAACACCAAGGTTCTAACTAAGTATATGGGAGGTACGATCATCGAGGCGAGTTGGGCATAACGAAGGGACGAATGGAGGAGGACCTGAGTCTCGGGTGGATGTGAGGAGAACAAGGCGGTATTGGACGATGTCATGTCGATGAGCAGGGATACAAGGATAGCTGAATCTTAGCGATGAGATATAGGGGTAGGGCTGGGATGTGAGTTGGTCTTGAGATGGGAAAACATTAGTCTTCGTATTCGTACTCTGTACTATCGAAAGGAATTTCTTGGTTCTTTGCTAGTATGACGTATCATCATGCTGATCAGCGGCGATCGCCGCCACAGGAAATGATGATATCATCACTTCTGGATTCATCCTCTAGCTCGGTTGTATTTTTGTCGATGTTGTTGTTGTATACGAATGGAATTTGACATGTCACAACTCACTTGCAAAAAGAATAAATCCCAAGAGAGCGCTGCTACTTCAGCTCAGGATCCGGGAGGAGCGATGCCATCACCTCCTTAATCGATAATTAATCGATAAGATATATCTCCTATCAATGTCTTCACCATGTTACGCTCGAATTCTTCCCCACTCTTCAGACCTTTCAAAGGGCGTCGATCAACTTCTCCTCCACCACTCTCCCACTCACACACACACTCCCATTCACACTCACATCAATCATCTCTCCTCAACCATGACAATAGGCTCCCACTCATAACATCCCTCATAGTGGGGTTACTGTTCCTCATATCCCTATTCTCTCATCCGGACTCATCGATATCTCATAAATTCCAAATACCCGGCATACTACCTTCCAAACCCTCTCATCCTCCCATCATGCAGCTCATAGATCCAGTCCTCTCATCAAGACTCAATTCAACGTATGACCAATATCTGAAATTTTGTCCTAATGGTGCTTCACCCATTCACTCAAATCCATCACTCACTAATTCTCAGAAGATACGATATAACACCCTCAAGAAAAAGGGAAAGTATATGTTGGTTACCAATACCAGACAGATACAAGATCACCTACCCGACTTACTCAATACGATTATCATCCTAATAGACTATCTCGGTAAAGATCAATTGCATTTATCGATATTGGAAGGACCTTCATCCGACTGCACCCCTCAGATCATCCAGAATGTCTTAATTCCCTTACTACAATCTTTGGAGGTACCAGATAATCAAGTCAATATAGTAACGGACGAACCCAAGATCCACTGGTCAGATCATAATAGGATAGAGAAAATATCTGAACTTCGTAATAGGGCTTTGGAACCTCTATGGCTCAACTCCAATTGGAAGAAAGAAATTAGCAGTGTGGTTTTTTTCAATGATGTTTATCTATCTGCTTCAGATGTGTTGGAATTGATATATCAGCATGATAATAATGGAGCGAGTATAACGACGGGTATGGATTGGTGGAAGAAAAGACCAGAGTATTATTATGATATATGGGTAGGACGGACTGTAAGTGTTCGGTTTCGACCAACCAGCATAAGGTTGCTACATTGTCGAGTGTTGTTATTGAGTCAATCAGTTGATGAATCTTTTGATATTATGTTATAGATCGATACGGGAGATTTATTCTATCCAATAGATAATCCATGGTGGACTCCATCCTCAAATCTATTCCATAATTCCCCAAATTCCAAGACGAAGTATAACAAATTACAACCATTCCAAGTTTACTCATCTTGGAATGCCTTAGCCATCTTATCGCCCGAACCTTCCCTACCACCTTATAACGTACGGTTCAGAAGAGGTGATAAGGCGAAAGGGGAATGCGCTGCTAGTGAATGTACCCTTGTAGCGAGCGATTATTGGAAGGCTGGGTTTGGGAAGGTTATGGTAGTACCGAGTGTTCAAGTGAGTGATAACTATCTTGATAAAGGAACTCATTTGGGACTGATCGAATAATGTTTAGTTGGCATACGAAAGGGATGTAGCCTCTGATATAGTAGATGACATGACTAAGCAGAAAAAAATATTAGGTTGGATAGACGGTGTACCGCCTAAACAATCAGATGATAAAGTAGATTGGATAAACAAGTGAGTTAACACCTTGTGGGCTCTGGTGATATGATGTATGATATGGTGTGGGGCTAATTGAAATTGACCCGTATGGAAGACCCCCAGAGAAAGTACGTTGTCATCCATGGCCCGAGACTAATGGATTAAGTGCGAATGTATGGGAAGAAACTAGATGGGTTGATCCTTGGCTTGACTAAAAGATTAGAAGATTGATGATATGACTTGATATGATACGATATGATATTCTTGTATTGGCAGCTTTCCGCGCAGATAACTCAGTGGTCTTCTTCTTGCTGGTCTTGCCTATGCGCAACCTGGCAGATCAACCTATTGCCATAGTTCACTCTTCAAATAGAGGAAGAGCAAAGCTTATCGAGCCATTCATCAGATCATCTTATATTCATCAAACCTTTCACTCTTCAGCTCATCTTTGTTCTCTTGTTCTACCGCTGCTTCGGGCGTTTGAGATACAGTATTTATATGATTTTTATCAGAACTTCTACTGCTAAAGGCAGCTTAGTAAAGTGTACAACGTTAGTACGACAGCATGTCATGAGAGGCAACTGCACGTACGTTGTGGTGCAATATCACCAAAATCGCAAAAATGGACAAAGACAAAGACGTTAAAGACATTTTTCTTTTGCATAGAGCAGCATCACAAGAGAATATTCAAAAATTCATCGCTTTCATGTTTCTGATATTGAATGCTATTACTTGAAACACAAAGACAAGAACAAATCGTTCACACAGAGTCCCTATTGATAGTACCAGTATACTCACAAAACACTTCTGATCCTCACAGGACCGTCATAGAAGGTAGCTTTCACAACTAATCTTGCTCCCTTCGTCATTTGTTTCTCTTTTTTGGCAACGTAATGTCTTCAAACCACACATATCGATCATGACCTACCGGCGTCTCTTGTACGCCCTATCATCCTCTTTCACCCCTACTCCATTGTTGTTCCTCATACCAGACGGTCCGGAAGGTATATTTCTAGGACCATTTCCATTAGACCTATCCCGTCTATCTCCATCTGCACCTCCTCTTCCAAGACCAGATCCAGGAGTATGCCGCTCATTCCGATTTTTATCCTCCCTATCTCTATCTCGTCTAGTATGGCTTGTGTGACTTCCCTCTCTGCGATCTCTATCACTAGGCGGATGCGAATGCGAGTGCGAGTGCGAGTGTGAAGGTCGAGTAGGAGTAGAGGCATTAGATGATATTGCGTTGAGAATCGCTGAGGATGAGGAAGAAGATGGGATAGGACCGAAATGGGATTTGTAAGAGGATAACTCGGTACGAAGGGATTGGACGAGAGTGAGATGATGATTCAAGTCGGAGCTGTCAGGATGAATTATCGTTATTGGCTTTAGCTACGGTCCCCAGGAAAATCTGAAAAGGTAACTCACTCTAATGAGGATATCACTTTTCTCGAATCTAGTTACACAAAATCAAAATTAGAGATAATGTATCATATTTCATGAAGTGATACTCCCAACTATCCAATCATGAACTAGTAATGCTTGCCCTTACTCACCTTCCAAAGATTTCTCCATCCTCACTTCTAAATCCTCTTTCCTCCCCGATTCCAATATCATCTCACCCAATTCTTCATTCTCCTTAATCAGCTCTTTGACCCTATCCAGAACCTTTTCCATATCAATTTGTGATAACCCTGATGCCGGTGGTATCACTTTCTTCGGAGATTCTGCTTCGGTACCGCCTTGTACAATAGCATCAGAAGGACCAGGTGGGTTTGGGATGCTCGGAGTGGCAGGTGGCATATCAACGTCCAAAGTCACTTTTGAGGACGTTGCCAATGAGCTTGAAGATGCAGGCTGGGGGATGGGAAGAGGAGACGGTATAGTAGGATTTTGTGAAGTTTTGATCGTACCTCTTGTAGGTGGATTGGGACCTAGGAAGGTATATCGTAAAGCTTGATTATCCCTGGTCAATTCCGAGATGTGTGTACGTAGTACTGCTAGGACAGGTAGGAGGGAAGGAGGTACTTCAATAGGTTGGTTGTTAGCAGAACTGAGACTAGGCTGAGTGGTAGATACGGGGATGGTTGGATGCTGAGGAGAAATTTGCTGAGTTTTCAAAGAGGCTATTTCAGCCTATGAATAATAACATAACCAGGTTTATCAGTTCTATATGAATTCCTTGGGGTTTCTATATGCTGTTGGACCTATGTGTGGAGCAGAAGATCGATGCTCACCATCAACTCATCCCTCTCTTTCTCCAACTCCGAAACTCTTTTCCCCAACCTCAACTCATTAGCACTGGGTATGGCCTTCTCATCGATAGTCAACTGTATATTGGAGATATTCGGCAATTTGACTGCAGAAGGTTTCTCGGGACTGCTGAACTGTTGTATCATATCATCAGTATCTATTTCATATAGTGTCCTTCGTGAGAGATTCAATGAAATCTCTGGATCTCACCTCGTCATCAGGATCTATAGTTGATAATGATCAGAGTAAGTTACAATATCATATGCCTTGCGGATGTCATTTATGAAATGTGCTATCTTACTATCTGGATCCCTCAGGAGATCTTCGAAGTCCTCGTCCATCGTTTCCACCCTTGAGTAATGGTATGTGAACCGCAGAGTAATGTCAAGCTACAAACATATAGAAGCAAAGAGACATGCAACCCAACATATCCCTACAGTGTAGTACAAGCACGCACGGACGGCAGCCCCTCTCGAAACACGTGGCGACGATGTGGAGTCCCGCAGATCTACTTCCTCCACACAAGAGAATCACTGGATGGACGATGAGGATGAGGATGAGCGAGTAAACAGAATATCTGTCAGTCTATCTTCACTTTTCAGCTTGATCGCAAATAGTATACAGAGTGAAATGAGCTACTAGACTATTATACCAAGGCCGCCATACGGAAACTTTCGATTTCAAATCAAATTGCTCAAGTAACAGAAATGAAGATCTACGCCATCAAGATACCTGATCAACCGATCCCCAACGAGGTCAGTCCCTCGACCTACCAATACATCTCGGCATAAGCTGACTAATCAATTCATGAATCAGACCTTTGATAAATTACTGCTACTGATGGAACCACAAGGTCGAGAACGTATAAAGCGATTTCGCCTATGGGATGATGCGTTACGCTCGTTAGTAGCTAGATTAACGATGACTTGGTTTTTGACCTTCAAGGGGTTATTGATGGATGACAAATTACCAACGTTTGGAAGGAAAGGTAAAGGGAAACCTATCTTGGTGGGTCAACTTCCTTTTCTCCTATAGGTTTATCCAAAATTCGTCCCCTTTCGACTTTACTGTATTTATGTCTATGTCCTAGTTTATGTTTTTACTAACTCTTGTCCCTGACCATCCACCATCACCAGGCTACACCTACCCTCGACCCCCCTTTGGAATTCAACAACACACATGAATCAGCCTACATACTCTTCGCAGTCCTTCGATCTCCCTCACCCCTAGCTTGCGTGGGTATAGATATCATGTCACCTGTATCTGATCCAGTGGATACTCAAGAAGGTATATCCGATCAGCTTACGCTCAGGGAGAAATTATCCCTGGCAGGAAAGATGAGTGATCAAGAGAGGAATAAGAGATTGATGAATCTCTGGACGCTGAAGGAAGGATATACGAAAGCTATTGGAGAAGGGATAACATTCGGATTGGAGAGGATAGAAGTTATATTGGATGATCAGGGTGATGTACAGTGTGTGAAAGTTGATGGGAAGGATTCGGAGGATATTGGTTGGAATTATAGACTAGGGAATGTAGAGGGGAATAGATGGGCGGTATGGTGGAGAGGTGATGATGCTGAGGAAGAAGGAGGGGTGGAAGTTGTCGATGTGGGATGGGAGAAATTTGAGAAGCCGTTGGTGGATTTGGTAATTAAGTTGGGATTGCAGAATGGACAAGATCATGTATAGTACTTGTAAGATCGTACAATTGTGTAACGCTCAATATGTACTATACTGTACGTCTTCATATACGACTGTTCGTTCAAACAAATCGTTCGGACACCTGAGCACGACTGCGTTCAATAAGTATGCAATCACTTCATTACAATATATACATGCTTCTATCTAACGTACAATACCTCGTTCACCTCATACAAATCGAACAATCAATCACCCAACTCTACGTTCTATCACTAGAAAATTCCTTCCTGACAACGTCTAATGCATTCCACTCGCCGCTTCCAATATCCTGACCACATCGCTCCTATCAGCAGGTTCCTTCTGTCCATTCCCGTTGATTCTCGAAATATGTTCATGAGAGTTGGAACCATGTAAAATCTTTTCTGATTCCTCAGGACTGAATAAATTGGTGTTGAGGAATTTTTGAACGCTAAAAACGACGAAACGAAGATGGAGTCAGCCTCTTTGTTTACATTCCACTTAATTAACTTGTCTCCAAACTCACAAATCCCCATCAATCCATCCTGCCGTATCTCTCTTGACCAACGAACTCCCACCTTTCCTCCAATCTTTCCACTGGACTCCACCAGGTCCTTTCCAGTATTTGTCTAGATTTCTTTGTAGATCGTCAAGAATCTTGGTGGCTGATGGAGTCAGTTCACCAATTATTCCCAATCTCCCTGTAGATGTTGCGAATAGTTGATTGGGGATGAGAACGTCTGATGAGGATGTTGGAGGGGCCAGTGAACCTTTAACATCAAATCAGGGGTATAAGCTGGTGCTCTGAGAGTGGAATCGAGGCGAAGACTAGCTTACCTGGTATAAATCGAGCGATCTCTTCATGTAATCCAAAGGAAGCAGCTGTTTCAATTCCTTCCTTCAGTCTGAACGTGAGGATGTTCGAGTAGCCCTACATCATATTATCAGCTTACGAGTCTGCCTTCGGCCGTCATGTATCCGATGACGACTTCTTGTCGGGAAGGACGTTCTGTATCATGGTGATAGCCACTTACATCACCAATCACGATACCCTCACCACCATCCCTTACCCTGCCCATCGCCGTAACCTGATGAGTCGCCAGATCCCTCGTATCATCATATATCTTACCGCTTCCTTCATCAATGCTCAGCACGATGATACTTCGCATTCCGTCACCTAGAACCAGGCGATCCTCGTTCTCGATATCGGACGGTACGACAGTAAGGTGAGAAGCGAGGAAAGCAGACGAGAAAGATGACACTTCCGTGAGTGTAGGTGGATTGGGAGAGAGTCGGTTGATCGATACCTATTATTCAACGATCATAATTGATTAGAAATCAGTCCATTTCGGATGAGTACAGCCGGATTGATTAACAGTGAATGGATACTCACCTTGCTTCCCGAAGCGACAGCCAAAAACCCATGAACAACCTCCAAATCATATAACGGCCCCTCAACAGTCTTCTCAACCACAACTTTAAATTCCCATTCTTGCTTTTCATTCTGTACGATATCGATCAACATCAATCTACCTTGTTTGACATTGATATAACTATCTTCATCATCATATTCGTCCTTATCTTCCTCGTCAGAAGGTAAGATGGCCGTTCCGGCGCATAGATATTTCTTACCGTTCAGTAAGACGGCTTTGAGAGAGGTTATCTCTTCTCGTGCTTTCAAGGGTAATTCAGACAGGGCTGCGACGCATCAAGAACAGTCAGCGATTAATCCTAGCCTTCTCCGTCCCGGAAACAACGTAAAACCTCGATAGAGATCCTGCAGTTATCCAACTCCGAAGACGAGATGATCAGGTTATACTTACGAGTCAGCGTGTTCGAATCCCTCAATTCCATCGAACTGATCTGCAAAACCTCTCCATTCTGACTGTCCATCGTCTTCACCATTACCCCATCGACTAGTAGATTCTCGCTGTAAGCTATCAACTTCGTAGCGGATCTGTCTCCCAGATCGAGCGTCTGGACAGACAATTTCTTGAGCGAGTTGATTTTCGTCAATGATATCCCGGTTGAAGATGCTAAGACGAGGACTTCACCGTGGGTGGGTGAAGATATCGATGTCGAGGCGATTATATCCTGTGAATAGATTCAATACATACTCAGTCAGGTCGTTCTCTGGTATACATATTCTTCGAAAACGAGGACCAGGGAGATACTCACCTTCCTATTAACAGACGAGAAATCTACTCTATCCCCACTCTCAAAAATCACAGACATCCTCTCGCTCAGCCCTATACCTATCACCTTATCATCCCCTACAACCGGTCCAGTGGTAGGACAGATACTCAATGGTCTATTACCCAACGAAGACGATTTCCTAGATTTGACGATGACTTCATTGTTAGGTCCAGATGGCTCGAGATCGTAGATTACTAGAGATCCATCACTTAATCCAGCTAATAGTTGGATACCGCTCGTTGATGTTGAGCTTGAGCTGAACGGTCTGAGGTGGAGGGAAGAAGGGAAGAATTGTTCGATGAGTGTGGTCACACCTGTTGATCCCGATAGGATTTGGGCCAGGGTATATAGCAAGATCTCGTTGGTCCATGTGCCAATAGCCAGAACGGGTGAAGGTAGAGTTGCAGATTGGATGACAGAGACGGATGATATTTCGGAAGCGACATTGATTGAGCTGGGGGTCAGAAGAAGATTAGCTACGCTTCGACGTGTAGTTACTAGCTGACTCACGCGACGAGATTCAAGCCATTCGGGGTAGCTTCAAAGAGCTTCACTTCACCGCCGCACTTGGCAACCACAACTAAAGACTCGTATACTTGCCCGGCGATAATTTCTGATTCTTTGTCCAAGTCAATTGATCCGGCTGACAGCCCGCTGGTCACATCTGACCATAGCGCGATGCCATCCGGAGAGACTTGAACAAGTATGTCTGCACCGGGCACAACGCCAGCTGCTATTGTCGATGTCGATGAGACTTGTTCCGCCGTTTCAATCGGACTTATCTCCGGGTCCATCTGAAGAAGCAACGTTGTAGAAGACGTCGAGAGCAAAAGGCGTGATACTCTGCTGAAAATGTAAGTGACCGGCTGAAGCTTCAATGTACGGACGACTTACCCTGATGAGTCGGTCAATGACCAGACCCTCTCGACACCATCTATGCCTTCTACGTTCACAACTTCCTCTAGTCCCACGCCACTTCGGACGATCCTGAGCGAATTGGTATTTGACGCCCCGGAAGAGATTACGAGGTGTGACTAGTAATACATGTCAGCTGTGTGGTAGTTGAGTGAGAGAACGAGGCAGCTCACCAATCCACCGCCTTCCTCGTGTACCGCGCAGAAATCCTTGACAGGAGCGACGTTCATCCATCTTTCTTTGACGTCAACATCTCCCCGCCACTCATTACCTTGATCTTCATGTGTCACCGTCCACAATCCCTCTTCAGCCTCGTCTCTCGCTTTGCCTTTGCCTTTCCTGGGTCCGGAAGGCGACGTCGAGTGCTGAACGGTATCAGGTGAAGGTAGCTGTATTCTCAATAGAGACGAATCGCCGGCGGCTGACGATAAGAAAAGGTACGATGAGTCGAGATATGTCAGGGACGATGGAGGTGAGGCCTATATTCGATCGTTGATGAACAAGCTGGAAAATACCTTTCTAAAACGAATGATGATGGACTGACCTTTCCCACTTCCACCTTTCTCACTCTGACTGTGCCATTCTGCCCAGTGGCACCTTCAAGTATACCCTGATTCTCAAATTCCCATCCAATAGCGGTCAATCTACCACACTCGTCTCCTATGATAGCACTTGCTCCTGTGGAATGAGCTTCAATTATACTTGCACTATCAATCAAACAGAGACAGCCATCAGCTCAATCCTGGAACTCTTACCCTGTTCAGCTGACTCACGCTAAGACCGTACCAAATCCTTGTCGTACTCTCCAGACAGGTTTCAATTCCCATCTTTCATTCGCCGAATCGCCAAGCCCTTTGGAGTTTACACTGGACTTCCTTCGTTTATTCGTCGTACTGACCAGTTCAGTCTGAGGTGATCTTCTAACATTCGCACCTCTAGGACTGGTTTGCGTGTTCGTACCCGAAACTGCTGATAACCTTCGTAATGCCTTTGGTGATTGTTGCGTCACACCTAAGTTGTACAATACACCGTGTTCATCACCTATGACCAACAGTGAATATTCCTTTTCACCTCCTGAGGAGGAAGGGATAGGTAAGACTCGTCTGGCTGCTGGGCAGGAGAATGGAATTTGGTTGAAGTCTGTTTCCTCGGTCAATGTCAAGTTTGAGGATAGAGGTGAGATCACATCGACAGTTCTTGATAGGTCATCGAAGGAATGCGATGAGAGAGATAATGTACGAGCTTGGAGTTGAAGATCGGAAGTTGCTGATAACCATAGGAACGATACGATCGGTCCAGATGATGTTGAGGGAACAGGTAAGAATGCTAGGTGAAGTAAGTTATGTTCTCGTATACTATTCGCCAGTAGTCAGTACATCCAATGTCTATTTTCGAGAAGAGATAATCATCAGGTTTGATATTTTACTCACTTGATGTTGAAGTTATCTTTAAAGATCAACCTCTTCCCTTCATCGACCATATTAATGTCACCGGCTGTACTGGCCCTTCTCTTCTTGGCGTCTTTATCTTTTTCTACTTCCAATTCGATACATGATAGCACACCTATCCAGAGACTTACGAGCGCAACATTCTGATGTGCGATTACAGATGTAAAGAACTCTGCCTGACGGAGTGTTGGAGTAGGCGGAGTGAGTTGTATTGAGGAAGTGACGATCAATGAGGGTGTAGGGGAAGTAGAGTATGTTAGGAGTAAGAGATGAGCTGAAGGAGGTGCGAGAAGTACAAGGATATGAGGTCGTGCGCCCTAAATTTCAAATCAAATTCATGTCAGTTACACTCAAGAAAAGGACGGCCTATCGAGATTGATTGAGTCTGTATCGATTTCGTGACTGACCTCAACTTCAACCTTTTCTATCCCCACGATGTTCCCCCACACTTCCGACTCAGTCTGATATACTAGACCCTTTGATTCCACGTCCCATACTTCCACTCGATCCGGTTTGGCAACTATTAACGAAGTGGAGTCTGGCCCCGCGAAACCTGATACTTTGAGAGTATTGAGGATCGGCGTAGGTGTGAGTGCCTATGTGATAGTTGATCAGCAGAGCCATGTGTGACGGTGGATGATCAGCTCACCGAAGCTATATACAGCATTTTGGGTCACTGATATTCTCTCTGACCAGTGCTGCGATACGGGGATGCTGCTATAGATGACCAGATGATACAGGTTCAAGATATGAGTGATTATCGATCGCGTATCTGTGATGAGTATGAGCTGGTCACCTAGTGATGCATCATTTCATCGCCGATAGCCGGGTGGAGGCTAGTAGGTACAAAGTGAGGGGAAGATGTAAGCGATATCGAGGGAAGATTGGTCACGTGACTGTGCTACCGTGGTATAGTGGTACCGGCAAAGGAATGTTCCCCTCAAGCGAAATTGCAGTTGCAACAAGAGTGAAATTGGTGTTGATGGGGTTGGACAACAGAGGCGGTCACAAGCGAAAGACGGTAAGTAACATACACAAATATACTTCTCTACCAACACCCCATCTCATCATACACCATACATCCTGTAATACTCAACCTTGTCGTAGCTCCCCCAACATCATCATCCTTGTCTATACCACTCGTTTGATCACGAAATTTACAGAACAGTAATACAGACTGGATGCCCCAAAGATAGGCATCAAAGGGATCCTCTTTGATCAAAACACGATGTCACAACCTCAAGCACCACCGGGCTTACAACAATCAACGTCGAGTCGTTCGGTGTCAAGCCTCGGTACGAACAACAGAGGTAACCCCACTACCTCTAACCCCTCTCAAAACACCAATGCCAATGTTAACACGAAGAAACGTAAAGCTTCACCACCACCACCTCTAAAAGAGCGAAAACAATCTGTGCCTATTGACCCCTCGACGGATGATGATGCCGCATCTACAATATCCAGAGCACCAAGGGAGAGGGAACCGAAGAGGACAAGAGTCCATTTCAGCTGTGTGGAATGTCACAGGAGGAAACAGAAATGTGATAGGAAAGAACCATGTTCACAATGTGTCGCTAGGAGAGTACCTCATTTGTGTAGACCTTTCTTGAATGGCGTGGAGGATCCGAACAAGTGAGTTGGATTCGGCGAGAAAGTGTATTTTGTCGATACGCCGGCTAGAGTCCACGAGATGATGTGACTGGCTGGGTATGATTTGGTTGAAAATTCGCGTACACATGAGCTATCTACAATATTTACTAATGTTTACCTCCATTCTAGCAACTCTGATGTCCATGCCCGACTCAACACAATTGAATCGCTTTTGTCCCGCTTGGTCACCTCCTTACCTCAATCAATGTCTACCCGACCACAAAACGGAAATTACGTACCTACCGATGCGTCTTCACCCGACGTTCTGGGACTGACAGCAAGTGGAGAAGAGATATTCCATCCTCACGCTACTCCGCCTAACGAGGGTGGTGCGGTTCAGAGAGTTCCCATGCCTCATAAACCACCTCCATCAGGTCTATTCCCCAGCAACATGAGCTATACCACTCCGCCGGGACGATCAGGTTTTGGATGGGGTCTAAGGGAAGGAAGGAGGATCTCATTGACGACGGACGATAATCAGGATCTGAGGGATATTTTACAGACATTGAAGGAAAGTGGGATAGGTAAAGGTCATTTGGAATGGTTGATTGCTGGTGTTCCTGGTCGGAGGATGGCCGATGGACTGGTTGAGCTGTATTTTCGGTGAGTATACGCACATTTGAATATACATAGGCGGAATTATTGATGGTAGACATGTTCATGATATAGCGATATCGAGTAAGCTTGAAATTGACTTGCCAACGGTCGTTGTAATTAAGCTGATTTTGTGTTCTATCATAGCTGGACGAGATATAAGATGAACAAAGCCAGTTTTATGCGACGATATAACAAGTTCTTCGATCATATAGGAAGGAATCCAACTTGCCCAAAGATTGATGCTGATACGTTGAAATGGTTGCCTTTGATGTTCATCGTGGTGAGTTGCAGGATCTCAAAAACGATCTCATAGGGTTCGTGCTTGCCTCATGGGCCATAGCTGACAGATTTGACTTATAGCTGGCCATTGCTACCTTGTCTGCACCGCACGAACTTGTACCTCGAGACGACCAACTCGGATGGTCCAGACGATTTTATGGATCAGCACGAAGTGGCTTAGAATATGCCAAGGCGTTACAGAGGGATAATCTG
Organism: Kwoniella botswanensis; assembly: GCF_036426115.1. NCBI lineage: Eukaryota > Fungi > Basidiomycota > Tremellomycetes > Tremellales > Cryptococcaceae > Kwoniella > Kwoniella botswanensis. The sequence goes on along the minus strand of NC_088599.1, from coordinate 12,257,275 downwards.
GATGTGTTGTTTGCTGGTCTTCTCGCCTCGAGATATATGTGAGCTTTCACTCTTGTATCTTCCCCATGATTCTTTTAGCTAATCTGTGATTCTTAGGTTGCTCACTCGACGTCCAGCTGAGGGTTCTACACCATTGACAACAGCTTTTCAAGTCGGTCTATACAGAGATGGAACAGTATTGAACCTCACCGATAAGAAGGAAATCGAAATCCGACGACGAGCTTGGTCAATGTTATACCATCTAGATCGAACCATATCTTTACTCGTCGGTAGACCAGCAAGCATCAGCGACGCACATACGGATACTCAGATCCCCGCGAACCTAGATGACGAAGAAGTAGAATCGGGCGATTTCGATCCTGCTGGACATCCCTTGACTGTCCCTACGGAGTATACATATGTGATTGTCAGGTGAGTATTAAATCAGCTACGTTGCGTCTTTACTGTTTCCGAGAATACTGGCTGAAAGCTGACCTTCCGTTCAAATTGTGATAGACACAAACTTGCCGAAATCATGGGTAGAATAGCCTATCATACTTTTGCTATCCAATTACCGGATTACGCAATGGTTTTGAATTTAGATAGAGAACTATTGAGCTGGAGAGATGCTTTACCACCTTTCTTCTCTATGTCAAATCCTGATACCTCTTTGGACTCCAAGCACCCTTATCTGTTTGTTCAGAGACATCTGTTAGCTTGTGAATGGTATTATACAAGGATTACATTAAATAGGTAAGCTAGCTGCATTCAGCTGGCTCTGCAGCCCAAAACTCTTAGCTGATGATGGATATATTAGGCCTTACTTGCTGCGAAGAAAGCCTCAAGATAGCCGATATGCTTATTCGAAGAATGCGGCTATCGAATCTGCTCGAGCGGATTTGTTGAGCAGGAGATCATTCGTCATGGAGAAGGGTAATCTGATTGTGAACAGTGGTGGATATAGAGTGTGAGTGCATAATGTCTCGCGAGTTTCATGTACTTTTACTGACTATTGACTGGATTTGATTCAGACTCAACTCGTATATGGTATTGGGTGTGACAATTAAACGTAAGCTCGTTATTCATGGCAGAGCTGTTGCTTGCAGTACTGATTTGCTTGTGTGTCATAGTTGATCCCGACTCTCCACAAGCCGATGAGCTCCGACAACTCCTCAACGTCGTATCTGGTCGAAGCCCCGATGCCCAAGGTAAAATATCCGAGCCGTTGGTGAAAGAAGAGCTGGCTATAGTTGAATTCCTCACTGCTAAATCGCAATCCATCAATAAACCCAGAATATCCCTCACAAGCTCAGGAGCCGGTGCAGGACCAACTTCTAGTGGAACGGGCAACAAAGAAGAGGATCAAACCCCTGTGGACTTGTTACTTGGTTTGGCCAAGACTCGATCAGGCAGACGAGCAGCCGAGGAAGAGAAACGTCAATTGCGCTTACAAGCTTATCGTGAAATGGAAGAACAACGTCAAGCTGCTCGAAGAAACTCAGGTGCCCAGAATATCTCTAGTCCATGGGGGTACATTGCACCTTCCATGCCTGGATTAGATGTCCAGCAGCCTTTCGGTAATGATGAGAAAAGAGTGCCGAGACCTTTACAACCTCCCACGAGAAGATCGGATGGGAGTGTACCGGATAGTACGAATTGGTCACCCGAATTGGCATTTAGTCTCACGACTCAGTCCAATACTAGTAACAGTAGTAGTATAGGACAAGCAAAAGGTAACCGACCTTCTTCAGCTGGACAGATAGGATATCATCTCAATAATTCGCCAACCAATTCAATGGGTTCTCAATCGCACCAACAGCAGCAACAGCAACAAAATGGGTTGATATCGCCATTTGGTAATTTAAGTTCGTCATCTTCCACAGGAGCGAATGCGAATGGAATGAATGGAATCGCAATCAATACGAATAATGAACAACAATTCTCGTTCCCTGAACAAAGTTCACAATCTCAACACCAACATTCATTCAATGATAATAATGGGAATAATCAATTTGGTAATGCTTTATTGGATTCATTCGATTTTAGTGATTTGGGGTTAGGAGGCAATACTACTTCTTCCAACAATAACAATAATAATAACTTATTAGGTGATATGAACAACAATAATGCGAACGATGGTATTGGTGGTGGTGGTGGATTGGGATTAGGATTTAATGGGTCAGGATTCAGTCTTGATTTGGGTGGGAATGGAAGTTTCAATCCTTTTGCTTTACCGCAAACTGAAGAAGGGTGAGTAAACTCTATATTCTGTCCTATACCCATCCAGGCTTGTCATCACAAACTCCATGCAACTCAATCGCGAGGGAAGATGGGAAGAAAATATACTGATTGATGTTCGATTGTTTCATCCCGGATTAGCAACGAACCGATGGCGGAAGATGATCAAACTATATTCTTGAATTACATTTTGAACAAATTCGCCAATGCTCAGCCTGATACTTCTTAGTAGGACGAAGCGACGGAGGGGACAGCGGGATGCACGATCGAGAATAGGGAGAGCAAACTTTGTATCATAGTGTAACAAGTAGAAGAAATGATTATTGATGATATGGAAGTCAACAGAGCGAAGCATAGTATGATCTCAAATATAAGCGGTGAAGAGGCAGTAGTCGGATAGGAAAGAGGAGAATGTAATGGTTTTGATCTTATGTTATCTTATGCAACGAATATGTCATGTCATGTCATGTCATGTTGAAGATGGCTTCAGTTCATTTAGGCTTGACATGTTCTCTCGAATGAGCAAAATTGGGTGTGGAGTGGAGGTATTCCACCAATCCAATGTTTCATTCTGGTTTCATTCTGGTAATAACGAAAGTCGATGCAGCCTAACTCACCACTTCTTTCTTCTTGAACTTCATATCAATCGACTCTAAACGCTCGCTTATCATCTCGAAAGGATGAGCACCCACCTCACACCTTCGCCGCCGGGAGGTATAAAACCACCACCCTTCGTACCCACTCCTCTTCCCTCTTCGTCCACTTCGCCCTTATCCTCCACTTCCTCCTCCTCTCCCGGAGAAAGATGGGTTCCGGTACTTTCTTGCAAATGTTATTTCGGACTATCCGTATTCTTATCAACATTAAAGACAATTTCTCTACATCCCGAAAGGAATTCAAGTTTGATTCTACGTGCTGATACTCTACCGCCCCCACCACCTCAATCACCAAATCAGCCAAGTAATAATTTGAGAAATCTTATCTTGAGTGATGGAGTGGAAGCAGAATTAGAATTGGAATTGGTAGATGAGCTGAAAGTGAAATTATTACCTCGTCAACCACGAAGAGATAATAGTGTAAATCAAACCATCTCATTCTATAGGACGAATGAGCAGGGACATTCGTACCAGACTCTCTCTACTAAAGGAAAAGAGAAGGAGGTTGAAGTAGATCAAGACAAGGAGAAGAGGGAGATGGGTTTAGTTATAATCCAACCTGAAGTGACAGATCAAAATGATATACCGTACTATCATCCGAAAGTACAAAAGCTAGCATATCTTTGGGAATCTCTACCTCAGGACGTGCACAGCAAGAACGAACGGGGCGATGATGAAGATAAAGAGATGATAGGAGAGGGGAACGAGATGAAGGTTGAAGAACATGAAGTGAAAGGTATAATATCGATTCATTATTTACCTTTTGATGGACCTTCATCCGGACCTGCCCAAGACAATATAATTAACGGTATAAATGATATGTCGATAAATGGTAATCTGCCGACCTCGCTTCTACCTTCACCTCGTCCGATCAAACCCCGTAAGAGATCACCCCTAGCTGGACCTTCTATCGATCAAACTCAATTTGTAGAACCTGTCAGACCTCCGGTGACTATATTGACTCAGAAAGCAGACCCGTTGCTCAAGCAGAAGACGAGTACTATAAGGACGCCCACACCAGAAGGTAAAGAACGACTGTACAGGACTTGCTTGGCTTTGTTGGAAACGTTACATAAACATGGGTATGGACAACTGGTAGGGTATCAGAAGAGAAGGGTACATGATGTGAGTGAGATATCCATTTTATATCCGATCTCGAGTGACATCTCGTCATACTTCTACTTATAAAATCGGTTCTATGCTGATGACAATGTCGATAGATAATCGTACCACGAGATAATTTCCAGGATCTCTATCTTACATTGAAAGACCGACATAGATCGCTGGATTCTCGTGCACCGAGATCAGATGGACTGGTAACCAAATTGGAAGATGTCAAAAGACATGTTTGGAAGGTACGTTCTCTGTATCTTATCCTTCCCTCCCAGATCCAAACCTGTTCGTACGTGCGAGGACATATAATTGTGCCAACAAAAACCGACCACGCAGGGTATAACCTCACCCAATGATCCGTCTCTACCGACGACACAGGTTGACTTTTCAGAATGGGGTGAACAGGACATCGCTATTGCCGCTTTCTTGATGTTACTGTGGAAAGATATGTATCCGCCTATACCGGAAGGACATTCAAATGGCGATGGGTTAGGGATACAGGAAGAAAAGAGGGAATGGGATACGTGGGGTAGACCTGAAAATGGTTTTATAGACCTAGGATGTGTGAGCTACTTATTCCCTAGGTCAAAGGGTCGACCGTTGCTGATCTGAGTCTGTGAATGACAGGGAAATGGTTTATTGGTCCATATACTAATATCAGAAGTGAGTATCCGCGGGATCTTCTTCATCCTGTTATACTACTGACTATTCAACCGTATAGGGATACCACGGTAAAGGATATGAACTACGTTCGAGACGTACTTGGCCAACTTACCCTATAAAAACACAAAAAGCTCTATTGGAATTACCGATAGATCCTCCTTCTTGGTTTCCCGATACCATTGAAGAATGGGAATCTGGGATGTGGTCAGGTAAAGAGGGATGTATAATTGAAGATCATTCATTTTTGATAGGTAATCATGCGGATGAATTGACTGTAAGTCGACCTTCCGTGACCTTGTGTTACATTTTCAGCTGATTACCTTTTAACGGATTTATAGCCATGGCTTCCTCTCCTATCTCTCATACCATCCACGCCCGTCCCCCATCTATCCTTGCCATGCTGCTTCCATGCTCTCGATTCGGCATTCACCGTACTGCAATTCACTGCGCCCGATCATCCTCATACACCGAAAGGTGGGTTCGAGAACGGCTTGGAACCCGGCGTGAGCAGGTATCAGTCGTACCTCGTTTGGCTAGGCTGGGTGGGGTTGAAATGCGGTTGGGAATGGGAGAAGGAAGGGTTGAGAGTACCCAGTACGAAAGGTTGGGGGATCGTTGGTGAGCTGGTGTCCGTACGCACTTCAGAGGAAAGTCGAGATTGATGATATGTTTGTTGTTTGTGCAGCACGAAAGAGATGGAGTACACCTTCTGAAGATAGAGGATGTAGAGAGTGGGCGCTGGAGCAGGTCAATCAGGTTAGAAGGAATGGTCAGTTCAAGGTCCGTGAGAAGGAGGGTAAAGAACATTAGCTTGTAGCTGTAGTTCGTAGGTCACGGGTCATCGTATGACTTATTGATGATAACGCGTATGATGACGAGTAAATAAATATATGGCCTGACACCGAGACTTGAGGTTGCTAAGGAAGGTCATAACCTGTCATTTTGCACTGATTGGTTGCCACTCAGTATTGACATGCTAATTCATCCATCTTCTTCGTCAATGCTATAAAAAGAAAGAAACAATCCGTGTATACAGTATATAAAGCCAGCTCACAATTCGTTCTTTGATTGGTTGAATATACAGAAAGTGAAAACAGACATTGAAACAACTACATAAACTTCACTTTCTGAGTCTTTTTCCTGAGTTACTTTGGTTGATCACCACAGCCCAATCGTGATATCACCTTTAACTCTCGCACTGAGATGAACTTCCACATCGATATCCAACTGAATCCTAATTTTCAGTGCTCCTTTCTCATTCTCCTCGTCGCCCTCACCGCCTTTACCTAACAAACCACCTTTCTTTCCTCCCAACAGACCTCCCTTTTGTTTAAGCGGTTTGAGTGCATTGTCGCCAACGTTCTTAACTGATTTACTGAGTTGTTTGGAAGTATCACCTAAACCATTTGATATCTCTCCAACGGTATCCCCTAAACCTTGAGCAGTTTGACCTACTTGATCACCCAATCCACCGACTGTATCCCCCAGACCTCCCGCGACATTACCTACTTGATCGGTTACTCCCCCTACCGTATCACCCACTTCTCCAGCTACGTCACCTACTTGCCCTGCTACTCCTCCGACCTGATCACCCAGTTGTCCAGCCACTCCTCCAACTTGATCTCCGACCTGTCCACCAATATCACCCACTTGACCTACATTACCAAGTTGGTCTGTGACTTCACCGAGATTACCCAATTGATCCGTGGCCCCACCGAGATTACCTAAATTATCAGTCACACCACCCAAACCTTGTTGACCCCGTTGCTTGGAAGGATCTTTCGCTTCATACTCTGTTGAAGGAGTATCTTTCGGTCTACCTTGACCTTTTTGATGCAACTCCCTGGAACCAGGTTTACGATTGACGACTCTTTGTAGTTCTTGTTCTCGGTCGTTCTCGGGGAAATTGGAGGGTTTGGAATGCTCGAATTCACGTAGTTTCTCTTCCCTGTCAGAGTATTTGGAATGTCGACCTTGGTCATCGTGAGTAGCGGGAGCAGGTTGTTGAGCGTTATCGTTCTTGTTGGGCTGAGGGGGTGTGGCAGGAGCTTCGTCGTTGGGCGTGGAAGTACGAGAGGTATCAGATTGATTATCGGGTGAGGTAGAATCTTCTTTGTGGGTTGAAGGTGAACTTTCATCATCGTTTTTGTTGGTATTATCCTCTTGAATGTCGGTATTTTTGGAATCACTGGGTGAATCGCCTTGATTGGGATGATAGGAAAGATCATCACTCTTGTTTTGATCGTCCTCTTCATCTTTCTCTTCCTCTTGCTGAGGACGTTGATCATTATCTCTGGTTCGGTCATCTTCTTCTTTCTCTTCCGATCTACCAGCACCGTCCTCTTTGTCGTCTTGGGCACGATTCTCACCTCTCAACTCATCATCTCCACCTTGTTCACTTCGATTCTCGTTCTCTTCATCACTACTAAACGGATCATGATATGAGTCTCTTCTTTCTTTCTTCTCCTCTTCACCGGACGGAGTACCAGGTTGAGGGGTTTGTGCTTGTGATTGTCTATAGACATTATCATGTTAGATCCAGGATTTCTCTGTAAGATATCCTCAAGTTGATGAAATCTAAGCAGTCAACTTACTGCTTGTTATCTTCTGACATTATGATTAAAAGTTACAGCAGTGGCGATCTCAAGTATCAATGTGATGACCAAGAACAGTTTTCTGTTTCTGTTTCTAAACTGATGCCTTCTAAATTATACCCTTCATGTCAGCAGTGGAGCAACAGCATACATGTACGCCCACAACGACGTCAACGTCATAATTGATGATGGTGAGATGCACAAAGGAGGCCTCAGCGTCATTCTGCTATATAGCGAATTGATGAGAGTGATGTCACATCACACATTACACAACGCTTGGACCTCTTTCAGGTACCTTTGATCAGTAACAACACCATCTTATTCCAGACTTTGTTGTTTCAGTGTATCACTGGTGAACGATGGATCAAGATGATACATTGCACCGTAAAATCAATGATGATATCCTTTTGATACTCCTATACTGTATGCCAAATACTAGAATCCCAATCCACTCCTCTTCGCCTCTCCACTATTCCCGCCACTTCCCTTAAGTTCGATCCAAGGAAAGAGCGTTTCGAGATCTTCGAAGCCCAACGAAGCGTACATTCCGTTCTGGCCCAGTACAGGATTTGATCCTTCCAGGGGTAAAGAAGGGTTTACACCTGGTGGATGAGGGATGGGACGATGGGATGGATGAAGTTGCGCTATCAATCTGTGATGTGAAATCAGATTATCAGTACACCATGTTCGTATACAATGGAGCCATAAATTAGATCAATGCGGTATCGGTTGATCCTCGCAAATTGGTGACACGTGATGGAACCCACTCACAGCATAGGTCCAACCCATCTTCTCCTCTTACCCAATTCCTCATCCCATTCCGCCATTCTCTTTCCATCTCCTCCCCATGGTACATCCCCACCCCAAAGCCCACCTTCATACTCATCTTCTACCTCTGGATGTCCACCTCTCAGGTCCTTGGTTGACTCCGGCTCTTCTGGACCAGTACTGAAGTTGGGATATCGTGAATGAGATAAAGCAGGTTGAGGTTTTTCGAGTACATCATATGGTCGGTCTTGAGCTAGACGAGTGGTAGGAGATTGCTCCACTTCCAGAATGGGAGTAGGTACTTTAATCTCCTGCTGTGGAGAAGACTCGTCCAGCGTCGGTAGTTCCGAAGTCGTCGCAGCGGCAGGTCTAGCAACATTACTTGATACACGTTGTAGGTCACTTTCGTTATTGGTATTATTATAGTTACTAGCAGTAGAGCCAGATCTGGCCCTTCCAAAACTCCATGTCCTCCTTCTACCCGTTCCATCATCACTATCCCTACTTCTCACCGCCGTCAGTACCCCGCCGAGATTACCTAATGAGTTGGACATTGCACTGGCACCGAATGGAGCTTGAGTATGAGCATGCGTATAACTCAGACTTGAGCCATCCTGAGCTGATGAGGTTGGTTGGCTCGCTGCATTACTGGATGTTCGTCTTCTACCAGGTATGTATGATCCTAGTATCCTACCGAATGATCCACTAGCTGGCGAAATAGGCGGAGAGGCAGTCGAATCTACAGTGAGAGGAATAGGTATGGGTCCAGCGGCGGGTAGACCGTATGTTGTATCTTGAGGTGTAGAAGGGGATAGAGATCGTACCAATGGGAAATAAGCTTCATTGGCTGTGATTTCCTCAGATTGTATTCTCCTTTTCTTGCCCTTGATATCGTCACTCGAGCGATACCACTTGGAGTGACCTACTGATTCTTCATCAGGAGGTGAAGAGAGATGACGGAGTAAAGGTGGATGTAAAGTTAGATGGGCATTGGGGTTGACAAATAACGATGGCTGGTCGATCAATACTCCCACCGCTAGTATTCGGACATCTTGGAGATGGAGGATCACACGGACCGTGGTAGGATGAGCGGAGAAGTTGTTCTGATGTCTATGTTAGAGTTAATCAACTACATTAGTTTGATCATGTAGACGATTTAGAACTTAACTGGGGGATACGACCTACTTCAGCTCATCATAGATCTCATACGGGTCAAAGGTCCTGGAATACATTCGATTTATACTCGCCGAGCCATTCCGATGTAAAGTAACGAAGCGCTATTCATCGATCCAGGTATTCAGCTGAAACTGCTCGTCTTTGCTGCAAGGCATTCAACAAGTAGACTCACAGTCCATGCTTCTTCATGTGTACAACCAGAATTCCGATGTTCGATCCTACCTAAAATCCTAATCGAGTACAAGCTGATTTAGTCTCGGCGGTTCCCTTACTTGTATTGGATGGTGGCTGAATTGAGCCATTTCCTGACCTGACTCACCTTATAAAAACAGCTCTCCAACTATCTTCCTCACCCTTTAACCTCTTCCAACTGCTCAGAAACCTCCTTTCAAAAGCCTCTTTCCAGAAGTCATCATCCCATCGTAGCAATTCGAAATTCTCTAGGATCCATTTCGGTCTAGCTCGAACAAGTATCTGAATGAACAGTCTCTTCGCGTCGTTCGGATCGGGTGGGAGAAAGTGATTTAAATGAGGTAGGACGGATAGTGCTCTTGGATAAGGTGGAATGGAGAGTATTGATCGGACGGAAGGTGGAATGGGGGAATAGTGAGTTTGAGTGAGGGAGAGGAGGAGAGGGTGGAGGGATAGGAAAGGGATTATCTCCTGGAGTGGGAGATAGCTAGATCAAAGTGGTTAGTACACTCATGACAAGTAGAGAGACATATGAAAGCTATGATTTGTTAGGTGAAATGTTGACTCACGATGATATTTGACTGAGGATCTCGCCTGGCATGTCCAACAGTGGACATTTTCCAGATGAAGGTGGAACCGAGGGATCTTTTGGTTTACCAAGATCGACATCCTTGCCATTGCCATTGACAGCGGGGATTCCGCCGTGTCCATTTGTATTCGTAGAGAACATGTTCCCGGCAAGACATCCCTTGATTTTCTGCTTGAGACAGATGGTCGATTCAAGATATCAGGATACAAGTGAAGAGATATACTGCAAAGTCCGAACCAACCCTTCGTCATCAACTCGTTAGTGGACTGTTGCCGGTTATCGCCCTACATTTGCCGCTTGATCATCATCAACATTCGTGGAAGTGGTGCCCCATAGTCCTTAGATGCCACATTCGGTATTATGTGTGTTTTAACGAGAGATTGAGTCCAGTCTTGAGCGTCATCGAAGATAATTCAAGACGGCTGTTCTCTGCTTGTAATGTTCAAATGTCATTAGATCGCTGACCAATTTCTCATCACGACTACAAGGAGGATCACAGCAGCATCACCAGTAGGCACTGTCGGCCCCCCGCAAGATATACATACGACCTCCAACTCAAAAGCACAACTCATATCAACCCTGATCCGAGAAGTATCAACATGGCTAGACCATCAACAATCCTCTTCCGACCCATCCTCCTTAGACCCAATGCTGCTGTTCCTGCGATAAGTAGATCAGCAGCCGGAATTGCCATCCGTTTTGCCTCTTCTTCTTCATCAACCAAGCCAGCCACACCATCTCAATCTAGGACATCTACCTCATCTACACCCTTGCCCCTTCCATGGCCTGAATATTTAGGATTACGAAAACAGCGCAGACTATGGTCAAGTGTCACGACCATACCTACTACTTTCCTTGGGCTGTTCTTGGGTGGAAGCTACTTTGCGAGCTTGGAATCGGATCCTAGTCAGTTGATCATGGGGATTGAAGCTATGTGAGTGGATTGTTGTGGATTTCGTAAGGCTCGGTTGAGGGGGATCAGGTGAAGTGTCGGATAAAGCTAATAGAGACAAGATGTGCTGACTTTATCTTTATTTACTAATGCAGGTATGTATACGGAGGTGCGACGTGAGTCTCTTTGCAATGGTCAACTGATATGGTAAGGACCATGGAACTGATGTACAACTGTCATCCTGATTACTGTTTTCAGATTGGGATGTATGGGTGAGTATACAATCAATAACATCATCTCCCATAGTATCTTCGTCAAATTTATCCCTCTGAACATCGTTGACAACAATTTTTTGCTTAACATCAATAGCCCTCGGTTACCTAGCAGGCCCAACAGTCGGATCATCCCTCTTCTCCCTCACTCACCGATCGATATCCGCAGGTAAGAACTCGCCACTGGAAATCATGGATAGGGAGTTTTACAATAGGATAAAGAGGAATAGGGCAGATCCGACCTTACAATCTGCTCAGAATATAAGTCCTGATTTCTATGGTGAGAAGGTGGGTTATGAAACATACCTCTAAGTGTCTTACCATGTTGGATTTAGCTGATATCGCTTTCTTGTCCTGTTCACCCCTGTTTTGTACTCGCTATCAACCTCCTCTCATTTGACGGTAAAATGATCAATCTCGCTGCCATCCTTATTCCATCTCTACTTGTACATGGTATAATCACAGATCACCTCCCTTTCAACTTACCGAAGATGGTTGAGAGACCAGGCTGTATATAAGAGGAAGGCGATGCACGGTGTGCCTGCTGAAGATGCCTGAGTTGTGTAGGGTATGAGCTAGGAGTACCGACAGGATGCCAGGGTGGTTACATGTAGTCATCTACTTGATATGGTTGCATAGCATCATGCAGTATACTATTCATAGGATGTATAGTGATCAGATGTGGAGACCCCACTCTGGGTTTACCGGTTTTACGCGAAATGAACGTATGCAACAGCTGCAATCTGATTTGCTGTCGAGTGTGACTCCGAATTTCCCCGATAGGATTGAATGCCAGGAACTTGAGTGATGCCTCCATTCATCTTGAGTGAATTTGGTGGACGCTCGCCTGCCAATCGAATCGTGTGCTTTGGATCTCACCATCTCATCATCTCATACCAATCAATTCCTTCTTTCATCCCTCTTCTTTATACATCTTGATCTGATCATCCTCCATATAGCATTAGTCAGTCAGACAGTCAGTCCTATACCTCGACTTTGACCTGCAACCAATTACGATCTTAACGTTCCTCAGCTCTACTCACCACTCATCGCCATCGCCATCGCCTGTCATAGAAAATGTTCAAACCATCCACCGCATCTTCTGCTCTTCGAGCTATCCCCTCATCATCTAGGGCATCCGTATCGATCGGAGCTAGATCTTTCCATGCCAGTTCAAGAGCTTCTTTGGCCACTCCTTCTGAGACTAAACCTGCTCAGACTAAGGAATTCAAAATTTACCGATGGGTGAGTTGTCCCTTCAAAAGAGGCGAAGCGAGGTGTCGATCGCAAAGTAGCTCCCTTGATTCGTGACTTTGAGAGATACTTGGAGCGGGAGCTGACTGTATGGTTTACTTGTTGGTTGATGACATATAGAACCCCGACACACCATCTGAGAAACCAAAATTACAATCTTACAAAGTCGATTTGTCACAATGTGGTCCAATGATGTTGGATGCTCTGGTGAGTTGTCACGTTTCTCTTGCAACAATCTCCGTCCCGTACATATGTATATAGATGCATAGCATCATTACCTTTTGCAGGACAAGAAGCAATTACTGACCGATAGTTACTCTCTTACTATAGATCAAAATCAAGAACGAGCTCGACCCCACACTTACATTCAGACGATCATGCCGAGAAGGTATTTGTGGATCATGCGCTATGAACATCGATGGTGTAAACACATTAGCTTGTCTATGTAGGATCGACAAGGATGTTAACAAACCTTCGAAAGTTTACCCATTACCTCATAGTGAGTTGGACCTTCCACATTGGCTATGAGACTTTTGACGTGGAACACGGCTGATATGATCTCTCTGCTACTTAGTGTATATCGTCAAAGATCTTGTTCCCGATCTTACACTCTTCTAGTGAGTTGCGTCGTTCATTCTGATATCATGTGAATCATGGCTCATGTCGTTTTTCCTTATCGCCCACAGCAAACAATACAAATCGATCGAGCCTTTCCTCAAGAACGACAACCCACCTGCTCAAGGTGAATTCTTACAAACTCAAGAAGATCGAAAGAAACTTGATGGCATGTACGAATGTATTCTGTGTGCATGTTGTTCGACCTCTTGTCCATCTGTAAGTGACCTGTCACATAGTTACAAAAATTGGTCAAGTAGACGTACAAGCTGATTCTCGATTCTCTCAACGTAGTACTGGTGGAACCAAGATCAATATTTGGGTCCGGCTGTTTTGATGCAAGCTTACCGATGGATGGCCGATTCCAGAGTTAGTAACCTTTTGAGCTACCAAAGGATCCCATTTGTCCGTTCGAATCGTAGCTGATCATTCTCTGTTGTGATACTATAGGACTCATACGGTGCTGAGAGAAAGGAAAAGATGCAAAACACCATGTCATTATACCGATGTCACACCATTTTCAACGTGAGTGTTCCCTATCTGAGTCATCGCATGGCACTGTAGGATCTTGCGATTGTCTAGGTACTCATGCTGACTATCTCGATACATACTACATAGTGTTCCCGAACATGTCCTAAGGGTCTTAACCCAGCTTTAGCCATTGCCAAAATGAAGCTCGAGATGGCTACTGAATAAAGTGTCTAGGCAACAAGGTAGTTTGGTGATGTAGCTTTATCGCATTACAGTGATAGTCAGGGTCTTTCTTCTTCTTCCTTCGTGATCTTCAAATTGGATAAGATCTGTTTGTACTCGTATGCATATGAGATGATAATCATTGGATGATGAGTCTGAACATATGAGAGGAGATACATATGTAATGGTACAGTGGTCCTACTGTATGATGGATGCCACGGCCGCGGTGAATTCCGGTAATACGTGTTACCCATCAGGTCCGAATGAACCGATGGATGTTTCCCCACTACACTCGTCACCTTACTACCGTAGCATCGTTTTCCATCGTTCATCATTCATCATTCATCTCTCTTTACCTTCTATCTCTTCTCAAAAAAGCCAAAAAAGCCAGACACACCATCACCATTCACGATGTTCTCCCGACAAGTCGCTCGATCTTCTTCTGCCCTCGCTAGAGGGTTCGCTTCTTCCGCCAGATCTAACAGGAAGGTAGCTGTTCTCGGTGCTGCTGGTGGTATTGGTCAACCCATGTCATTACTTCTCAAGACCGACCCTCTCGTTACCGGACTTTCGCTTTACGATATCAGAGGTGCTCCAGGTGTGGCTGCTGATATCTCTCATGTCAACACTCACTCCGAGGTTAAAGGTTACGAGAAGGATGAGTGAGTGTGATTGGTTTTTCTCGCTGTCTGACACCGAGTTGGGGATAGGCAGGAAATCAGAATACACTCTTACACTGTGATCTCATCGGAATCCGAAGTACTATACTGTGCTTTGCGATGTGCAATCTGATAAACCACAATGCTAGAGAATTAGACAAAAAATAATAGAGGCTGACCCTTGTGTATTCTAACCCACAGCATCAAAGCTGCCCTTACTGGTGCTGAGGTGGTTATCATCCCTGCTGGTGTACCCCGAAAACCCGGTATGACGTGAGTTCAGTCTCCTCCCTCTTAATCGTGTCTTGTATTGATGCATGTTTGTGTCATTGTATCTCAGCCGAGACGATCTTTTCGTAAGTCTACATGATTCAGATCAAGCACAAAGCCCCATTGAGCTTGAGCTGATCTTCGTAATCTATACAGAACACCAACGCTTCCATCGTCAGAGATCTCGCCGAAGCTTGTGCCGAATACTGCCCCAAGGCTTACATCGGTATCATCTCCAACCCTGTCAACTCTACTGTACCTATCTTCGCTGAGGTCTACAAGAAGAAGGGTGTCTTTGACCCTAAGAGGTGGGTTTGATGTTTCTTTTCGTGTTTGAGACATATCAGTTGTACTGATGATCTCAATAATGTCTTTCTTCTCCGTCTCGTCCTCGCTACATCTGAATATCGAATCCTGCCCTTCGCCTTAATCTCGCAGACTCTTCGGTGTCACCACCCTCGACGTCGTTCGATCCTCCCGATTCCTCGGTGAGATCAAAGGTGCCGACCCCAAGGACATCAAGGTCACCGTCGTAGGTGGTCACTCCGGTGCTACCATCGTTCCTATCCTCTCTCAAACCGCTCAAGGTAAAGATGTCTCTGGTGAGACTTACAAGAACTTGGTTCACCGAATCCAATTCGGTGGTGATGGTGAGTTAGCCGGCCAATCCCCCTATACAGCTAGATAGCTTCGGAAGCTGATGACTGTGTTCTTGCCCCTATTCAGAGGTCGTAAAGGCTAAGGCTGGTACTGGATCCGCCACCCTTTCTATGGGTTTCGGTGAGTATCATTCCATTTCAATCCACTCTCTTGTAGCAATGAATGGGAGTATCGGTATTGATGAGTATGTGTGATACAACAGCCGGTGCTCGATTCACCAACTCCCTTATCCGAGCTCTTAACGGTGAATCCGGTGTTGTCGAACCCACTTTCGTCAAATCCCCATTGTACGAATCTGAAGGTGTCGAATACTTCGCTTCAAACGTCGAACTCGGTCCCGAAGGTGTCAAGAAGATCAACCCTGTTGGTGAATTGACTGCTGAAGAACAAGAATTGCTCAAGGCTTGTCTCCCTGAGTGAGTGATCGTTTCGTTTCTACGCAAAACATCCGATAGTGATTCGGAACGAAGTTATGAGACATGGATGCTGAGTCTGTATTTCATCGCTCGCAGCCTCGCCAAGAACATCAAGAAGGGTGTCGAGTTCGTTAACAAGGCTTAAGCTTCAGATTTGATATAAGATAGAACTTATTGGGGATATCTTGGTATATAAATGAGGAACAACCATGCATTGATGCTTGTTGAACTTTGCTCTTACTCTTTTTGGAAACGCAATGAATCGGTGGTGTAAATACACTGCATTAATAATCAAAGTCACGAATACCTATGATCATCGAGGTAGTCAGATTACCAATCTTGCTGAAACAGTTGATCGTGATATCACGGCGAGAGGGGAACCGGGAACGGGGAACGCGGGATGCGAAATCTGATCGTTGATCTCATGACTCTGAGAAGGCCAATGCTCCTTTGCTCCTCTTTGATTGTATATACACAGCCACGATCGACATTGATTCTTGAGCCGAAAGAGAGGCGGAATTTTCAATGGCAGCGGTCTTTCATTCCGAGTGCGAATGGTATTCAGGTGCAAATGCCAACTGAAATTTCCTCATCTCCGTTCAAATAACCCAAGTTGCATTAACAGGACTGCCTCAAAGCTATGCATCACCTCGTCTCGGATATGCATACTGCCTACCGCCAGTCAGGCGCCACACTGTTTCTTCACATTCTAATTCTGTCCGATTAGATGCTCATGCCAAGATGAACAGCAAGAAGTGAAATCCGAAAAGGTCCGTTCATATCCCTAATCCAGGGTACCTGTTGTGTGATTTCGAGGCACGACGCACGGACGCGTTGTGATCCTTTGGGTTTTACGCGGTGAAAGTGGACAGACTGGGCGGGTGAACAGGGCGCGTCTCGTTATTGTTTATTGTTGTTGGGTTGTTTTGATTTTGATTTTGGCTGATCCGAGCAGTAGGAACGACTGAGATGATGGGATGGATGCTGATGCAATACCTTGGAGCAGATCCACTCGTTGACTCGTTGAGGCTGTGTTTTCATTTTCACCTTTGATTCATATAATCTTCTCACATCCACTCATATAACCTTTGTTCTATTCCATCTTCAATTCGAATTCCGATACTGTCCTTCTTTATCAACAGTATACTACATATATATCATATAACTGAATAATAACATTCTCATACGTTCTTTCAACAACACCAATAGCAATAACAATGTACAAGCTCACCCTCGCTGCTCTTTCTGCTCTCGCCCTCACTGGAGCTATCACCATTGAATCTCCCGATAGAGATACCGAATGGCAATCTGGTACTTCCTCGCAAACTATCTCTTGGAAAGCTGTTTCCACCGATCCTGATAGTTTTGTCGTTCAGCTTGTTAACCAGGTGAGTTGGGTGTACGACAATTATATCAGCTTGGCCAGTTACTCGCATGATTGGTTTGTCAATCACGTCTGACATTTAGCGACAACACATGATCTGTTGCTTGATTACTCATCTGTACTAAATCGCTGACATGTTGCTTCCATGCTACGTAGGCAGGATACCTATCCGACTCACCCGTCACCCTCATCTCAGACCAAGCTACCGGATCAGCCGACATCGTCAACACCGCTACAGTCACTTACCCAAACGGTAACTGGCCAGAGGGTGTTGCTTTCCAAATCAACTTTGTCACTTCCGAGAAGAGCAATGCAGCTATTTTAGCTCAATCAAATCAATTTAACATCACTTCCGGTGGTTCATCATCATCATCATCATCATCGTCTTCTTCTGCTTCTTCGTCCAGCTCAAGCTCCAGCACTGCTACATCTACTAGTACTGGAACAAGTCCTACTACTCTCACTCAAACTTCATCGGCTGTCACGGTGACTAGTACGGATGCTTCTACTACTGGAAATATCCCTAACTCTGTGAGTATTGTACCATCACCTCCCCTGTCCTTGTGATCATGGATCAGTTCAGCTGACTATTTATGAACTATTAGTCCAACTCTACCACCACTTCTGCCAACTCCGGTGCTTCCCCAGCTAAATCTACGGGACTCTTCGCGACTCTCGTCGGAGTAGTAGGTCTCGCTGCTCTTTTCGCCTAAACTCCAGACACTAGACACTAGAACCCTTATGGCTCAGCTAGATAGATACCTTGATGGGCATCTATCTTGCTTGACGGCTACGTAAAACGGACAATCATTATTTTCTTTGGTTTGATCAACGCTTTGAAATGCTCGTTTAGGTTTATTCATACGTTTATATGATTAATGCTTTATGCAATGCTATGGGCATGGCTATGGACATTTGGTTCATTCCATCATGGTTTGTGAAAAGTAAGAATACACCGGTCAAGTGAATATACGTCTCATATCAGGGTCGCGCCACGTGAGAATTTGGGCTCAATCGTAGTCTGCCAATCTGCTATTCGCGGAACTGGTGATGTTACTGGAACTGTTGCTCATCGCTATCAGACGCATCTTCTTCATCAACATCTTGTCTCTCCTCTTCTCTTCTTCGGCCTTTGAGACCGCCCAAACGAGGACATTTCCAGACAAAACGCGAGTTAGTCCAGCGACTTGCCAATTAACATAGAAGGAGCGAAACAGAACACGCACTCTTTAGGGGAATACTGTCGAAAGACATACCCTCACGCAAGACGGAATATAAGATCAACCCAAACTTATCACCACATTGCAGCACCGATGTCGGCGAGCAACGAGGGAGAAGTACCGCACCATACTATATCCGTCACTAGAACATTTCAGGCTCCGGACAGCCACCATCTGAAAATTGTGTCATTCGTCGACCACTTAGAACGCATCACGGAACATTATGAAAATGAACCTGATGCTATTCGTGTGGGTATCGTTGATCGATGTAAGCAATTATGCATCGCCATCAAGAAGTATGAAGATTGTAAATCAATAAAAGAGCCTTCATCAACGTAAGAAGGGACATTGATGACGGAAATGTTGGCGTGATGACGGAGGTCTCGAAGCGAGAGATGGTAGAAACAGCCAAAGAGTGCCTGGACAGCTTATCTCCTGACAAACCTCATACCCAACACCGGATCTAGTTCGTTGGTAGCTATATTTTCCTCCCATATCTCTAGCTGCTTTCCTTTACCTTCATTCTCTACCTCCTCAGTGGACCTCCTTTTGTTGACGATAATTGTGCGGTCAATTAGTTGCCAAATGTATACTTTTGTATTTCTTACCTAAGCGGGGATTCATTGTACCGCCGAGTAAACCACATGTCTGTGATCTCATACATGCGTTCTACCCCTATATCAATATAGCTACATGCCCCCACTTGTGGTTGACAGTGATGATGTTATGAGGCACTGTCGCCAGTCTGACAAGTGGCTACAGTTCAAGTATACCGCAGAAAACATCGCCGGGGTGCTTGTATAGGTTTGCCGGTGCGGAAAGCTATATCATACACAACTACTGCTACGCAGCCACATCAATAGTAGGCAGTGCGCGTATCATCGCGGACCAAGCACCGAGCCGGGGTCGAATAACCGAGATAAGGAGGAGGATGTCGAAGCAGGTGGGGAACTACGTAAACAAATTCGTGGGACGGCTTCGGATGTGGACATCGGGTTCAGGATATCGCGTTTTGTGAGGAATCAGGATAGATTAGTACAGCATATATACAGAATTTCAATCAAAGGAAGTCGGCAGTGGGACGCTGTAGTGTACCTGTGATGAATGTCAGAGCTTATCGGAATGAGGCGATACTATTCCATAGTGTTGGACTGTCTGGACTGTAATGCAGAATCTCCAATATTGCACGATCTAACGGCAGTAGAGTACCTACCGGAGATGAGAATGAAAGGGAACTGGATGATGCTTAGGACCTTGTGGATCATGATTGAGACGAGGTAGCTCACCGGTTTTAGTTGTTGAGGGTGAAGGACCGGAGAAAAATGAGCCCGATTGAATCGGTGATATGATCTTCTAATATCGGACTTAAGCACCTTGTTCTATCGCTTGCCACATTTGCGAGTGTCTATACTCATGCCATCTCAGGGTTCTGCCACGTGAGCATTTGGACTCAATCGTAGTCGTGCCAATCTGCTAACTATCGGTTGCTACTGCTGTTCCCACCGCTCCTGTCACTGTCACTGTTGCTCGTCGCTATCAAAAGTATCTTCATCATCATCATCTGAACTCTCCTCTTCCCTTCTTTAGCCTTCAACATCACCCAAAAGAGGACACTTCCAGTATGGCCAAGTCTAAGAACCACACAGCTCACAACCAAAATAAAAAAGGTGAGTTCGGAAAATGACCATTTTCATGCGATTTCCTAGACATTCTCTCTAGATTTTTGAGCTATTTGGCTAATTTTCGATATAACAACGTGTTTTATAGCCCACAAGAATGGTATCAAGAGGCAACAGACTGTAAAGTACAAGTCGCTCAAAGGTGTTGATCCTAAGGTTAGTTCTTGATCTTGATTTGGAGGATTGGAGGATATTGGGTCTTGGGTCTTGGAAGCATGATCAGAGTACGAGGGACAACAGTGACAAGATGGGATTGGGACGGGGACGAAGGACGAGGATGGAGGACGAGGATGAAGATGAGCACTCGGATTGGAGGAGGTGGACGTAATTGTGGGAATACATTGGATGGTTGTCTTGGGGTTAGAGAATCCTCTCGGAGGGATCATCACAGGTTGAAGAAGCTTCAGGTTCCTTGGTCAAACTGTCATTCTCATTCGGTTGAAAGACATGATATGATCGTGACCAGAAGGGAAAGAGAGAACGGCACTCAAGGTGGTACCAGCTACGGTATTCCGACAAAGATCTGAGAGAGGTTTCATGCGGTCGGGACTTGAAGGAACGAGTGTTGTGTCGTGGTATATTGGAATAATGCTGACCTCGTCTCCTTGTTTCTCCATAAACAGTTCAGAAGAAACGCCCGATTCGCCGCTCAAGGTTCCGCCAAAGCTATCCGAGAAGCCAAAGCCTCTGCATAAATTCCAAGAAGAATGATTTGTTAGAAGTCTTCAGGTCTGATCAGATATCCGGGATCTATATAAGAGATGGATGGGATGATGTATGAACATACTGCATGATACCACAAGGACACCGTTCAATCGATGATGTCTGTTTGCAGAATGTCACCGGGCTCAGAGAGTGGATGTGGTTATAGGGGATCGTAAGCGGACTGATCCATTCTAACAAATCATACTCAAACCGTCGACAACCAATACTCTATTGTCAACTCAGCATTGCTTCGTGATAATCAATCTCATGTCGATTTGATCTGATCAATGAACAAAGCCGTCACAAGTCTATATCCAAAAACCAACTGAGAATTATACTTTGCAAGTAAGCTTTTAACCTCGAATATATAAGTCAGTCATTACTTCTCGACATCTATCCAAACATCGAACGTGAACGGCTCCTACTGACAACTGATCACATGTCGATACGACATCGTTTCTAACACGCATGCTTTGTCAGTAGCATCTTCGCAAGTCCCTACTTCACTTGCTTGTAAGAAAGTCGCAACGTCGCAAAGAGAAAAGTGTACATGCTACATATAACAATCCTATCGGATGATCGTTCACACTTTCGTAGTCGTAGTCGTAGTCGATTCGACCAGATTACCCAATTTCCCCTTCACTCTCACATACCCTCTCCAGTACTTATTCCAATCCTCACCTTGACCCAATTCATCTTCTCCCTTTTTCTCTACCCCACTCTCCAACACGTTGAGCGCCATGGCCCTCTCGAAACATTCTGAAGCTTGCTCCAACCTGTTGATCTTCTCTTCTGGACTTGACGGTAGAGATCTCTCTAAGAATACTCCACGGGTATAACTCGCTTCTGCTCCTGTCAAGAGTGCATCTCGACGAAGTAATTTCGCTGGACCGACTAAAGAAGATGATGTGGCTATAGGTATGGTAGGTAGGGATGATATGACTTGTTCGGATATCTCTGAAGACTCAGTAACGAGTTCGAGCGGTTTCGGAGATGTCGATTTGGTATTTTGAGCGTGGAGGATAGAGGCTTGATATAGCTTCAGTAATGCCACTCTTTGTTGTAGCCATGTAGTATGAAGAGCCGAGTCGGGTGACGAGGCAGTAGCTGGGGATATGGTAGGTGGTATGAGGGAAAGGGCTTGGGATTGAAGAGAGGAAGCTGAATTGAGTGAAGAGGTAGTAGCCAAGTGAGCGGAAGCTGACGCCAGGAGTGAGATGGATGCTCGAAGGATCGCAGGTGAAAGATCAGGTGATTGTACATCTGTCGATATTGATGTTGACGTAGAAGTTGATTCTTTAGGTGTCTTTGACTGTCCTCCAAATCCGAACCAACTTCGACCCTCCTTCTTAACCTCTTTCACAACTTCACTCATTTTTGTATTACCTTTATCCATCTGTATACCAGCTTTTCCCAGACCCCATGACCACCATTCCAATGCATTACCCGAATTACCCGTCCTAGCTGATAGATCACCAATCTTACCTGCCAACCTCATTATCCTAGGTTGGTTATGCAGATGTTGCTCGTCCTGCGCATGATTCATAGAATTCAATACCTGTTGATATAGGTCTTTGGCATGTAAAAGTGAATCGGGTGTATTGATCCTTTCTAATATTCCTGCTTTTAACAATAATAGGTCCAATACTGCAGGGTCCCCCTGTGGAACTCCATGGGTATTTTCATGATCTTTAGGGGGAAGGTTTGATATTGTTGAAGAGCTACTGAGATTTGGAGGAAATACCAACCCTCTTTTACGAGCTTCGTTTATAGCTAGATTTATGAATTCTTCTGCTAATTCGTATCCCCTATCTACGGTTTGTCTACCCTCCGTTGAAGATGATGTGTTACCGATCATACCTTTTACAGCTACGTAATCTGGATGAAATGATGAACCCGAAGAACTATTTCGACTGGATAACGTTGAAGATGCTGAACCTCCCGCACCCCATTCTTGACATATCCAAGCCCCCCTCAACGCATGTCTGGCTTTCTGACCTAATCTAGGATCTGTACCTCCTTTTAGACCGCCGGTCCATCCTACGTTCTCACCTATCCATCCATATGGATCATCGAACCCGTCTCGAGACGGTGCGGCAAGAGCTACCTTCTCGACGTATAAATGTAATCCCTCGAACCCAGCCAGTGAGACTCCACCTAGCGTGAGAATACCATAGAGGATATAGCGGATCACTCGGGAGATGTAAGAGAAAGCGTAGACTGTCGAGTCGGAGTATTCGGTATCGGACGGATAGCCTGGAGGGGATGATGGTCCCCGTCGTATCATTTGGGAGTACAGTCGTATTTGGGGATGTGATAGGGTAGAGGTGTTGGCAGAGGGTGTGAGCCGAGGGAGGAGGGATGGACGTATTGATGAAGCGACGGTAATGGACCGTCGAGATAGCAATGATCTATGGTTGTGATCGATTCATCAGTTAGACCTGTTAGGCATGTATGTAAGGAGGTTCAGTGTCTACTGTAGCACTCACTGTAGTACCTTCCTGTTCGTCCTCATATTGCTCAAGACTTGTAGATTGTTTGCCTTTTCTTACCTAAATCAAGTGGACTGGACGGTTACACGAAAGCTCAAAATCCCCATTCACAAGATGGACGATGACGGTTACGCTTGGGTGATTCGTGGCACGTGGCAACGGATATCCAAGTTAACCTAACCTTGCATATGCAACTCATTATGGTCGAACTAGCCTCAGAGCACGGAACATGAGCGCTGCGCGCAACCTTCGCCCCAATAGCGCCTGATATCTCTGGTTGGAACCGTGGATAGCGGACAGACAGCAAAAGTGCATTTGTGAGCAAAAAGTGTACTACGATATTGTTTACTCTGCGGTATTTTTGTCGGTCGACTTGGATTTCGCTTTAGGTTCTCTCATTCCCGTTGACGCAAACACTGTTCTGAAGGATGGGATGTACCAAGCACACATCGATCACTCAAGAAGAATCGTACTAAGGCTCATCATACTGATCCAAACATTGGGAAGAGTTTACAGGCTCCACGTCCAGGAATACACTGATACTTGCAGGAAAAACACCATATTGCATCAGAACAGTGCAGGGTACCTGAACATCATACCGATCCCTATGTTCTTCAAAGCATACGTATGGTACACGAGCTTGTTGGAGGGATGAATGTTCAGCTTTGAATCTCTTGTATAACAGATCGTCCTTGCGCTTTGTTATCCTTGTAGATGGTTGACTCTGGTCTGAGGAAGTGTGATCGATTATTGTTACTGAACTTGACGAAACTCCACAGTTTCATCGGCCTTTGGGCCTGTACCCGTACGCGTATCGACTGTCCTGTGGAAGCGAATGTCAAGGTTAATCGACAACTCCATTGACCCATATACAGCTCTTTAGCAGTCGTTCCAGGGAGTCCTTTATCTCCTCGGATCTCCTTGAAAGTCTTACCCCGCCTCGTAGGGGTTGACCACACATTGGGCGCTGTTTTCGGGGTTAACGTAGCCCAGTGAGACGACGATGGCCCATCGGCGCAGAAACTAGCTGCATTGGAAGCCCTAAAAGCTTCAAGCGTTGCCCCCATAACTTTGCGGCCGGTTTTGATGATGTTCTCCATTTTCGGGGAGAGAAACGCCTTCTTCCTTGTCTTTCTAGGTTGGTCGGAAGTGGACGTAGATCCAGATGGTCTGCCAAGTCTTCTTCTTTCAGAAGGGGGTGTCTGACTTGACGACGCGGAGGTATTACCTGATCTCTGCAAGTAGGGGTGATACCGATCGCGAAACTGCTCATGGTGGTTGGATTGGTCACCGGTACTTGGACTTGGGTGAGCCAATATGTCTTGCTCATTTGAAATTTGTGGATAAGACCATCCCATCATGGAGTTAGCGGAGCCAGCTTCACCTTGTGAGGAAGCAAAATCCCCCTGATCTCCATACGAGCTGGGGTATCCAGCTTCGGAGCCAGGTCCACCGATCAAGACATTGGGCCTGCCTTGAGATGGATACATGCTAGGCCAGGTTTGATGATACGCAGGATATTGTGGTTGTTCCCACGCAGGTGAGTCGTAATTATGGCCGGCGAATCTCACATCCGTTGATGGCTGCAAGTAAGTTTGTTGTGTTACAGCTTCCATATTTGTTCCAAATGTATCGGTGTCTTCCATCCTTGAGCGTACTCATTGGACTCATCGACATCTTCCCTAGAGGATCTTTGGTGATGGCTGGGATGGTCCATCCTGCTACAATATATTTACTCGTACGTAGTGGAAGTGTGCAAGTAATTGATGAGCAGAGGTAAGATGATGAGAGGTGAATCACCCTGAGGCTTGTTTGTAATAAGCCATTCTCCTCGGAGTTGCGTGAGAAGGCCTTACGCATCTGCTTCTCCTCACAGTGGACAGATTATTGTTTCACATGAGGGGGTCGGTACAGTGGGTTCATCGCCACGAGGTAACATTGAAAAGACACCCTTCCTCAATCTGCTCAAATACCAATCGTGCTTGTCTCTGCTCATGCATCAAGCATCATCCAAGTGCTCCCTCTCCTCCGGGCCTGCGCAAGACTGACAGCAGCATACATAGCTTAGCGTTTTCATTACGATGTCTCATTACGAGAATGAGGGTGCCTTGCTACACGTGTGGGGTCTCCGAAAATTGTTCGCATTTGGGATGCACAAAGGAACAACAACCATATAACTTAGTCAAGAGATATCACATTGGCAGTGATAAAAACTACACGCATCACACAGCAACGATACCTCCAAGCTGCATGGAACAACAAAATGAGTGGATCACAAGTTGAAGAAGCTGAAGATCTCGTGGAAGCCCTGGCGAAAGAAGTAGACGGAACGAGAATCAACATCCCTTCTGAAGTTGATGTTGAGGGCGATAGTTCGGATGAGGGTGAGGCGGCGGTTGATGGAGAAGGAGGATGTGGAGGTGAGAAGAGCAAGAAGAAGAAAAAGAAGAAGAAGAAATCTAAATCCAAGGTGAGATACTCTCTCAGCGATGAGCCCCATATCTCCGAAGGTAGCTGATTGAGGTTGAGTGATGGTTTTTAGAAGACCCCGGTGATCAAACCTAATCAAGGTAAAATACCAGAAGAGATACCTCCCCCACCACCTGAATCGCCCGAAGACACTTCGAAATGGGACAAAGAGATAGTAAAGGGTACGAAAACCTATAACCTGCCTGCATGGGGCTTACTGGATGATAGAGTAAGCTACGTTTGATGATGTACGATGTCATAGGATGATGTTTAGCTGATGGAGATGGTTGACAGGCAAGACCGATATTGAACATTTTCCGTACTCCGAGCTGTAAGATGATAGAGTTGATTACACCCAGATTGAGGTTGAGACAGTGTGAGGTTGGGGATTTGACGGGAGTGAGGAGGATAAAGATGGAACCTGTTGTTCAGAAAACGCAACTGTGAGCTACCTTCTATCTTCTGTTTTCTATCTTATATCTACCGTGTTCTCAATTTCGCAAGTTCTTGGATGGTGTCTATGAAAACCAGCGAACTGATTACGTTGGAATGGTGGTTATAGGTATGGATCACCTTCCATTAGTGATATCAAAGATTCATTCCTGAATAGGTACATACGATCTAGGTGAGTTACACTGCGTCTAAGGCGGAAAGGTAACATCACGAGGTTGTCCAAGCTGATGATGATCCTTTTGTAGTATACCGAGAGTATCGAATGTACCTAACTCAAAAGGAAGAGACGAATACATCTTCGCCATAACGGCTTTGAACCCCTCGCAACTCAAAGTGCAGGATCCGGGGCATGTGAGGATAAGTAATAGGATATCTAATGCAGAGGGGTATTTAGGTGAGTAAATCAAATAATCCAACAGACAGTGCACTACCCCTTATGTATCCCGAATATGATTACCTCTTCGAGATCTCATACCATATACTCAGCTTGAGTTTTAAGCTAATGAGCGATAATCCCTTCACATCACCTTCAGGCAATATCGCCCTGTCTTTGACCTATCCACCATCTACACCTTCCTTCTTTCCTACGAAGGGCAAGATCTACACCCAACCCACCTTTGAACAAACACATAACGCGAAAGTAGAAGGTAAATTGTTTTACGAGATACATCCCCAGCTTTGGGGTCAGGGTATAATGTCAGAAGCGTTCGAGGAGGTATTAAGATTTGGGATGGAAGAAATAGGATGTGATAGTATCGCAGTGAGTCAACTTATCCTCTTCCCACGATTGAATTACTCGCTACTTTCCAGTAATACCATTTACATCCACTTCGATTATGTACCATGCACTATGGGCTGAAGCTGATAGTCATCCTCACATTCAGTCCGATCCAACCACAGGAAACGAAGCCTCTATTCATCTCTGTACGAAGAACGGTCTGACCTTTTCTCACACCACAAACAATATGTATAATAAACCGCAGTTGTTCCATCGAATAACAAAGGAAGAATGGTGGAAGAGGAATAGACCGGATAAGGGGGTCCAAGATAGATGGGGTGGGAAAGAAGTCTGTAGGTGGTAAGTTGTTGTTTTTTGTTTATCTTTTTGACAATACGGGTGGAATCAAATGGAATATCTCTTTCAACGAATTGAGCATTACTGTCATTCCAATGGGTTGACTGATTGATGCGATTTTGACTTCCACTTAGGTGTATGAACTTCCGTCTGGCTCCGCCAACGATGCAGTGCAAGTATTGTGAATGGGCTAAATACTGTTCGAGGGAGTGCCAGAAGGCTGATTGGGTGAGGAATGGCGGACATCAATCTGAATGTGACTCCAAAGAGGCATCGTAGCTTTGACGAAGTCGATCAAGCAATCTAATATCACGACAGAAAGAACAAATATCGGTGAGAGAGGTAAATGGGACAGTTACAGATAGGAGATATCGGTGCTTTAGGGTTATCAAGCATATGAAGGACGTTGTAGTGAATAGATTATATAGATATGCATTGGTACCGATTTGCAGGCTCGGACGATTGACTTTTTCACACATCATCGGTGATGGAGTAACACACACCAAACACAACCAGATCATTCTCAATCACCCGCCAAAGTGTATTAACTGGACATTTAATTTTCATAACGTCTCGTTTCGTTCTATAATACTATTCGAATCAGATTTCATTTCTATGACAAGCCCAAACACCCGTACATTGCCGATCTCTACCTCAGTCTAATTTCGCAATGATATCTCTCTATTCATCCCGAACCCACCAAAATCAGCAACGCCCAAACCATCAACACAGGATTCAATCACTTACAAGTAAAGGTGCCACCTGTTTTCTTGTACTTTTCGTATTGCCCTGCTTCCAAACCACAACCTTATCATTCCATTTCTCCCATACACTAAGTTCAGAAGTCTTATCATCTTTATTCCATTTTTTCAAATCTAATATATCTCCACTAGACTCCAAACCAACTTTCAATTCTTCCACCACCCTCTTTGCAACTTCTTCGCCACGCAGTGTACTTCCCGTGCGGACGATTAGAGCAAGTTCTCTTCGATGTTTACCCTGAGAGTTCGAGAAAGTAGTCAAAACTCCTTCAATATCTAGATCTTTCTCCGACATATATAATTCTACCTCTTCCAAGAAACTCTCAAATCCATTAGGTTCCTTGTCCAACCAAACTTTGAGACCTAAGGGGACAGTGGATAATCCGACTTTCAGAGTGGGATAGGAGCTTGAAGAAGTAGGTAAGAGATATTCTTTATAATCCCTCAACAAGAGTTGAGGAGTGGTGAGCGAAGAGACATCAGATTTTGTGGTTTGTAAATTCTCTGTTAGACTCGTCAAATCTTGAGGCATGTTCGAACCATCTTGGGAAAATTCCACTATATTACCATTTTGTCCATTTGATTGTGAGGGCGCAGGGTTGTTGTTAGAGTATAAGGTAGATAAGGGATATAGGAATTGAGAAGAAGTGTAATCTACCGGAGTAGCTTTACGATTCAGTTTAAGCCCACTCGTATCTATCAATATCGCTTCTAACAGCAATGTAGCTAATTCACTTGGGATAGGTGATCCTTTTATACCTGCTGGTCCAGATATACTAGCTTTCCAACGATCTTGGAAATGCTTCGTCACTAATGATGCACAACTTCCAGTTGGGACGGTGATTTCCCTTACTTCCGCATTGGGATGAGAATGTTCATCATCGTGATGATCAATTATCGATTCGACCGAATCTTCCCCTACGTTACCGTTGGTGATAGGCCCAGGTGATTGGGTGGCAGTGTCGGTATTAGATGAAGAAGGTATAAAAAGCGGTAAGAGCTTGTTGTGATCTACCAGTCCAAATTTCACGCCCTTAGAGGAAAGTTCGTTTGTAGGGATGGATAATTGTTCAGGATGGAGTAATGAGTCGAGAGGAACGGAAGAGAGTTTGAGAGCGAGGAGGTTCTCGGGTCGGAGGGTCATGAGGTTTGAGGGTGTGAGGATTAAGGGGATGGATCGTTTGGCGTCGAGTGAGGAGGATAAGTAAGAGTATGATATAGATGATGCAATCGAGTCGAGGTCTACGAGTGGACACCGTGACCATATCAGTCAGTTAAAATTCATAAAACTCATCCATATATTCGCATAAATCGTGCTCACCTCCCGCTTCATTCCCCATGACCACCGTCCATCCTTTGGCATTACCTTTCTTCAAGTCATCTAAGAAACTCTCTTTCTGACTTCTCAGAAAGCCCGCTAATCTCCCTTCCTGAATGGTATTACCATTTACAGCATCAGCTTCAGCTTGAGCCATGATCCCTTTCAATCCAGTGCTATACGGTCTATTCAGATAATTTGATGAGGGTGGTTGACAAGACAGTTTTCTATGAGCAGTGAGAGATATTCGTTCGATTGAGAATGGTAAACAAATCCTCATAGATTCGTTGAGGTATGCCAATACACCGAAAAGGATACAGAGAGGGGGTATAAAAGAGAGCGATATTAGCAGACAGAACAACCTTGAGTTTCTCGGTATTCGCATGCGTGTGGCTTGATGGTGATCCGGGGTGGGATACGAAAGGCAGTGCGTTGATGCGTATGCTCAAGCCTGTATAGTATAGGTTTCAAATCCAATTTGGCATTAATGTTTAAGAAACGTTTGATGTACTGTACTCATACTCCAAATTTGTTGACAACTCAACAATCAGTGGATTAGTGGTAACAATTACGTCACATTTGATTTAGCAAGCTGATAAGCCCAAAGGTGAAGAATGCCGTTTTCACCGAAAGGCCGTCCGTCAGATACAAAACAGCATCACCATAGCTTTGGATCACTATATATGTATATACTATGCAATGCATGAGCTTCTTGTGATTGAGACCATGTCGCGTGGGGTCGAGACCG
Source organism: Kwoniella botswanensis (assembly GCF_036426115.1). Lineage (NCBI taxonomy): Eukaryota > Fungi > Basidiomycota > Tremellomycetes > Tremellales > Cryptococcaceae > Kwoniella > Kwoniella botswanensis. The sequence goes on along the minus strand of NC_088599.1, from coordinate 12,227,272 downwards.
AGAAGGTCCTAACACGAATCCATCAGATGTAATTCACACACACGCAGAGAATATTCTATCCTTTTCTTTCCTGTGTCCGTATGATGTGATAATGCAATGTACATGAGAATAATGATCTTCAATTCTATTTGGACCTGTATTCCTATCCTCTCCCGCTTTTCCCAGATCCTATCCAGACTGCGTAGTCGTATTCGTGTTATCTATTTGACCCTCTCCACTACCTTCTTCGTCAACCCAATCAAAGCTTCCCTCGCCCCCGATTCAGGTAACAGTTCAATCAATTCCCTAGCTGATCCAGCGAACGTCCTAGCCAGCTCCACCGTCCTCTCCAAACCATCCGATTTATTCACTATCTCCCTCGCTATCTCCACATCTCCGGGTTCACTGAATTTACGCAGTATCAAAGGACCCATCTCTGGGTATTTCTCCCATGCGAATAGTGCTGGGGCTGTCGCCAGACCTAGACGAAGATCTGCTCCAAGAGAGGGTTTGCCGAGTGATGGATCGGGAGGAAGGAAGTCGAGGGCATCGTCGATCAACTAGAAGGAGACAAGGATGATCAGCCATAAGTCCAGTAGCTCAAAGATTTGTGAGGAAGAGATGGCATATCGATGGAGGTGACACGACAAGGTAAAGGACAGCGACAGTGATGATATATGTCAAAATGGAAGGATACATGAATCATTCAAATCCTGAATTTTGAATTGAGGTATCGCCGATGATTGAAAGGGATCAGAACACTCACCTGAAAGGCAATGCCCAGATTCCTTCCATAACCGTAAGCGACATCCTTTACCCATTCACCATCTTTACTCAACCCACTTCCATCTGAATCCCCACATCCACCCAAGATCACAGCGGCTCTAGCAGACTTAGCCATCAGACTAGCCGTCTTGAGGTATGTCTTCCTCATATAATCCTCGAATCCTTTGGGTGTGGGTTTCTGTTCAGGTTCCGAAGTAGCTTTCAATTGCATAACTTCCCCCTCTACCAAATTCGCTATTACCGTAGCTAACAATTCTACCACCTCCCTACTTCCTAATCTGGCCAGGGCTATTGATGCTCTACCAAGTAAGAAATCACCAGATAATATCGACAACTTATTACCGAATGTTGATGGTGCACTTGGTTCTCCTCTGCGTAATGGTGAATTATCTATGACGTCGTCGTGAAGTAATGAAGCTACATGAATCATTTCTGTTATGCTGGCTAATCTCCGCTGTGTAGGTAATATCATTGGTTGATCATTTTGCTGTAGGGCCATATCGAATTCCGATATATTCAATGGAGGTTGTGGTATAGATGTAGTAGATGATCCAATGTTTGCTATCTGAAATGGACTAGCAAACACCTGACTATTTGAACTTGATTCCTGTCCGTTAACTTCAGGATTCCAATCGTTTAATACACCCCCCTGGGAAGTGAGTGAATCATCTATACTTCTCCGACTCTGACTTTCCAACTTCATTCTCTCCCATCCCTTCCCACCTAATCCGTTGGTCGCCTGCGATATTAGCAATACTAACAGTGGACGTAGATGTTTACCCTCAGCTTGAAAATAGTATTTGGCAACTGTATCCAAAGCTGAATTTGAGGATCCCAACATTCGAAATAATGAGGATTTCAAATTACCGATTTCAGCGTTGATCACTGATAATGGATCGTCCAGGGATGTAGCTGTCGAAGAGGAAGATGCTGAAGATGAAGGAGGGGGAGTGAGGACGGAGTGTGCTGATTCGGTAGCTGCTGCCCATGCTGATTGAGTCTTGGGTGAGGTGGATGGTGAGAGATGTGTGCGGGATGTTACGAGTGAACGACGTGGTTTAGGTAAAGGGAAGGAGGAACGAGAGGATCGGGGCAGCGAACGAGCGCTGCGCGATAGCATTGTGAAAGAATCCGAGGGACAGTCGGACAGTAGAGGAGGAGGTAGAGCGTCAGGAGGAGCGATAAGGAGATATGTAGTCTGCGCAGGTGTGATATCTGATCTGATCTAGATGGATGCCTCGAAAAAGTTGAAAAAAGTCAAAAACCGGGTGACGAACGGCCATCCACACAGACACACACCAAACCGCTGACTTCCGATAGGACATATGGGAGCGGAGGTATCACTATCACCAACACAACACAGGGGAGAGATGATGTGGCAATTCCAACCTACAGCTTCATCACTGGTATCTCCTCCACCTCGCTGTCCACCTGAACCCATGTTGATGGACAATTCGAAAGCGTTTCTATACTACCTTTCAGAGCGGATGGAGGAATATATCATCGAGAACAATGGTGACTAAAGATCAGTCAGACTCATCTTCAGGAGAAGCATCCCCAGTGAGAAGCCCCGAATTTAAAAATGGGAGTGAACAACCGGGGTTCTTCGGTATGCTCATCAAGTCGGTATTTGAGGTGAGTCATTCATGCGCTTATTTTTCGTTGAAAATCTGTGAGTTGACACTGAGGTATCGCTCGCTTAGCCTGGTGCGAATGCAGCTGTCGTTATGGGTATGTCTCAGCTGTTGCAATGTTGTTTTGTTTCGTCGCGGAGAAGATCGTTAAGCTGATTTTTTCATGATGGAACAGCCATGAACCTATGTTTCTTCTTCCTCTTACTCACTTTATTCGGTCTGGCGGTATTGACACAGTGGAATAAACATGTATTGTTATTATTGGGTGTGACCGCATTACTATGGGGCTCAATGATGTGGTGCGTCATCTATCGAACCAACTTAAGTTTTTATGATTCGGATGAGGATAAACAGCTGATCCTCATTGTCAACAACTCGTAGGTTTGTATTGGAATTGACGAAAGTGCAAAATCGTCCCGATAACATGCCTCCGCCTACACTCGATCTGATTCCTACCATGTCACCTGGACAAAGCGAGATTGATAAGGAAAAGAAGAAAGATCGATAATATTGTACTATACAAAATTGAGATGTAATGCATATTCATGGCTAAAATTTACAAAAGGTTCCACCTCTTCTGATATTCAAGAGCTCTTAACTCTTTTCGGTATGTACTATATATAAGTAGGTTTCATTATTGACCGACTATATCCGGCCAACTTCCCCAAGGACCAGGTTGATCTCCCGCCAATCTCAATTCCACATTCTCACAAGCTGGACCACCGAAGAATCCCGTATTCCTCCATTGTTTCAGTTGTTGTACGGGGAATGGACCTGTATTGTGTGAATATATGAGATCAGTGACAATGTATGACATGGCGAGGGCACTGTTTCTGATAGCTCACCAAACACCTCCCTCTCCACCGGTCTTTGAGCTTCCGGCAAATTCCTCACATAAGCCATAGAGAATCTATACTGAAATTGCCTTGTATCTACAGGTGTAGCCGGTATAGCATTTGGACGAGACGAAGATCCGTTCGTCGATGAAGCTTCAGCCGGTAACATACGCTGTATACTCTCCCGAGACATCGAGTATACTTCGAGATGACCTATCGTAGTGAGCTGAGAGACGATGTTGGACAGGTTTGTGAATGGGTTGGAAGTGTGTGTTGGGTCGCTGCGAGGGGTTCAAACAACAGTCATTATACATGGCCCACTGGAACGACATGGATAAGTCTCAAGGGTTGTTAGACGCATGGTGTTAAGACAACTCACCTCTGTTCTTGCTCAATGGCCATCAACTTCTTCCTCTCTTTCTGCTTCTCTGCCCAGCTCATTTTCTTCTTTTTCGCTGGATCCTCTTTATTATACTCTTTACCTAATCTCTGTAAAGCTTCTAAAACAGTTTCCCCTCTTTCTAACAATCCCACCGCTTCTCTTAACAACTCTCTTTCCTTTATTTTATTCTCTTTTGAATTTTCTTTCTCTTCTCTCTCCTTTTCCAACCTCTCTCTTTCCCTATGGGCTCTTCTAGCTTTCTTTATTTCCTCTTTATTCAAGTTGGTCAACCATGAATCATGTTTATCATTTTCATCTTTTTCATTCTCCATATAAGCTTCGCCATCAGCTGTAAATCGACCTTCGGTCATCTCGCTCTTCATGTTAAATGGAGTAATCTCAGATCCCATATCGCCATCTAATCCAGTTTTAGCATTCTTGCGTAATTCTTCATCTTCGGAATCACTATCCCCTTCACCCTCTTCATCGATTCTACGGGGAGGTTGATCAAATTCCTGTCCTTCAATTTCATTCAGATCCATAAATTCCTTCTCTTTCCCTTTGCCTTTATCGGCAGGTTTGGCTTTTTCGTCGCCATCATCAGCAAACATATCTACATCATCATCTTCTTCATCTTTTTCTGCACCTGGTCTACGAGAAGGTACCACCCCTTCTTCATCATTGGACGAATCTGATCCATAACCTTCTGTGTCTTTTAGAGAACGCTTCGCACGCTGTTTGTCTCGTGCTGCTCCTTGGGGTAAATCTTCTTCTAACAAGTCGTCATCGTCGTTGGCTGATAGGGAGCCAGAACCTGCTGGTGAAGCTCCAGCAGCGGAGGAAGAGGGTCGGTCGTCGAAGCGCGTTCGTTTGGGGACGGCGGATGAGGAACCGGCGGATCGCTTGACTGGCATTTTGCGAGTGTTACTTGAGGTGGAGCTGTAGTAGGAGCAGATGGGAGTTTGTGCAAGGGATCTGTCGTACTCGTTACAGGGTATAATATAGTCGATGTAGCAGAAGAGGTGTAGTGACTTAATCATGTAACTCAAAGTAAGAGGGGAGTGCACTGTAAATGCTAACATGAACTCTCTGACTTCGAACTTGACATCTTAAGATGTCACTTTCTCGAAGGTGGCAATAGCATACCCACGTGGCATCACTCTCAGACGATAAGTTGTTACCACCAGGACAAAGGTGCAACAGAAGGCTAAAGAGATACAAGATATACATGCTGACGTTGAATAGGTGATTAGGGATATCTACAGTTGTACTCCACGGGGATATCGTCGATGCACTGCCATCTATGATTACACAGATAGGATGTTAGCAGGACGATCAATCTCTCCATGAAAATCGAAATGAGGTTTTTGCTGGCTTATTGTGCAAGTTCATACCACCTCGCACGTTGAGGATTGATCACTCACTTGTAGCCCACAGAACACCACGAATCCACCATATATGATAGCAGCGACATAACACATCTTAGCTACGTGATCGGGGTTCTCGGGATCTTTAGTCGAGCCTGTCAATCCTTCAACATGTTTGCTGAAGAATGATCCTAGGGCTATGTCAAATGCACGTCCAATCAGCTGGTGTCCAGTACATCATATTACAATATCATCCTTTTCCTGCCTGCAATCACAGAGTCAACGACGTACTGAGTAATATCACAATACCCAATATGGAAAAGATGGTACAGCAACTGGCTGCAACAATCAATCAAGTCAGCTCAGCTTGATGACATAAAGTTCGACCATAAACTCACCTAGACCTGCTCCTACTACTGGCTTGATGTTCACTGGCATCTTTATCTGCTTGTTCCCGTGTAGATGTAGTTGAAGGGAACGACAGACACTCTTACCATCGTCTTGATCATGTCAAACCACTGAATTCAGCATCAGATGTACGGTTGTTTCGGTGCCCCGCAGTCGGTCATTAATTTTCCATGTTTTATTTGTTTTTATCCCATATCGCAAAAGTTGACTTGCTTCGAAGATTTCAGTTGTCCACCTCAATCTGGTACTACAGTACATGCGAATATCTGTAAATCTGGTTCAGAGACTCAACCTATCTTTCTCCCTTCAACCCAAGCCAGATACTCAATCAAGATGGCTAAAAAAGGAAGAGGTAGTAAATCTACCAAGCTACTCAACAAAACAGCCAATACCGCTTCAGGTACAGGTGCAAATGCCGCTGCTGGACCATCAACCCAATCTTCCAGACATGCTAAGATCAGTGATGAGTTGAAACAGGCAGTGAAGGATTTAGGTGGAGATGAAGATGATTTGGATCTGATAGATGGGATAGATGAGAGCGATAATGAAGAACAGGATAAATCTGCTACGAAAGTACCCAAAGGCGAGAAGAAGCCTACAGATGAGGTGAGTTGATCATATTATACAAGGGATATGCGAAAGAGATGGGTGGATCTGGTATTGATCAATGATGGTATGATGTACAGAAATTACTCAAGAAAGAGCTGGGAGATTTCATGAAAGGTTTAGACTTTGGAGCTGTAGGTGGAGCAGAGGTGGAAAGCGATGATGAGGAGGAAGAGGAAGCTGAAGAAGCTGAGGAGGAAAGCGACGAGGAAATTGAAGACGAGGAGGAAGACGAAGATGAGGAGGAAGCGGAAGATGAAAGCGAAGAGGAAGAATCAGAAGAGAGTGAGCAAGAAAAACAGACAGATGCACCCACTTCTACTGGCAAAACAACGAATCAGAAAGCTGTCGACCTACCTAAGACCAATATCGATCAAGACTCTTCAAGCGGTTTCAATGTCCCGGCCTCATCATTATGGAGTTCTCTTACCCCTCAATTACCTCCCCTCGACGCACCACTTAGACCACTCCAGGGACATGCGCTGAACGAACTTCGTCAAAAAGCTTTCAACCTCTTGGACAATCTACCTCCTTTGAATAGAGCATCTTCTTCTTCCGACGCAGCGTTCATATCCCAGATCTTACAATCCGGTACACACCAGGATAAATTATCTGCGTTGGTATTGCTCGTCAGAGAATCGCCTGTACATGCATTGAACGAACTCAATAGGCTGAGATACATGGCCGGATGGAAAGAGGATGGAATTGGAGGAGGGTCAGGGTCGAATAAGGATCAGAGAGTTGCCGTCATGAAGGCTTTGGCGGATTGGTGGGTTAATGGAGGTGGCAAACAGCAAGGAAAATTAAGGTAAGCTAGCATGTAACCTATACAACACTGGTATGAAACGGTGAAAAAGCTTATGAGAACGGGTGATTCGTAGATACTTTGCCGATCAACCTTTGCTTGCTCATCCCCAACTTACGGATCGACATCTCCTGATGTATGCTTTTGAGGACTACCTTAAAAGATGGTTCTTCAATTTGCTGCAAGTATTGGAAGTTAGTTGATTCACAGAATTCACGGAATTCACGTCAGTAATGATCATGAAGCTAACCACCCGTCTTTCAGGTCCTATCGCACGATACCCTACCCTTCGTCCGAACTCAAGCTCTACATATAATCTTCCAGCTGCTTTCCGGTAATGCAGAACAAGAGCAGAATCTGCTGAGATTAGGCGTAAACAAGCTTGTGAGTTTGTCATATAGCTAGCTGGAAAGAAAGCCGTTGCAACTCCAGCTGATCTTGTGACTCTCTCATCAGGGTGACACCGATCGACCCGTCGCCTCCAAAGCATCTCATCACATCTTACAACTCCTGCAAGCTCATCCAGCTATGAAAGCAGTAGTTGCTCGAGAAGTATCTGCCTTAGTTCTCAAACCTATAAACTGTACCACCACGCCTGCATCCTCATCCGGTTCGCACATCAAATTCGACGATGATGTCAAAGGTAAAAAACCAGAGGAGAAGAAATCCGAAACTGTCAATCATGCGAGGTATTACGGTTTGATCACTCTTAATCAGATCACTCTGACGAGGAAGGATCAAGAAGTTGCTGGTAAACTTGTTGACCTCTATTTCGAAGTTTTCCGAGAAATTCTCGGGGACAGCAGCAAGAAAGACGAAGAGCACCCCATTGCTGGAGAAGAGGAGGAAGGGGAGATGGGGGAAGATCAAATTGAGAAAGTAGCTGGCAAGATCGATAAATGGCGTGGAAGAAGGAAAGGAACAAAACCTAAACCCGGCCAAAAGAAGAAAACAGCAATGGAACAAGAAGAGGAATTGATTGAAAATTCAGAATCAAAATTGGTTTCTGCCGTTCTAACAGGTATAAATCGTGCTTTACCTTTTGCCAAATTGGACGAAACAATGTTCAAATCTTATATGGATACTTTGTTCGTCATTACTCATAAAGGTACTTTCAACACTTCCATCCAAGCTTTGAATCTCATCTATCAAGTATCGAAAACTCAATCAAGTTCGACATCGGACGAGAATGAGATTAAAGGAATATCCGATCGATTCTACAGGACGTTATACGATTCATTGTTTGATGAGAGACTTGTCACTAGCTCGAAACAGGCAATGTACTTGAATTTGTTATTCAAGGCTATGAAATTGGATGATAGGATAAATAGAGTCATGGCGTTTGTGAAAAGGTTGTTACAGATGTTGGGGATGCATCAACCACCTTTTATATGTGGGGCTTTGTACCTGTTAGGAGAGGTGAGTGAGACATTCATTTACTCTTCTGGCTAACGCAAGACTAAGATCGTTGAGAGTCGAGGCTGATTTTGATTTTGGTTTACTAGCTTTTCTCCACTACTCCCGGCCTCAAGAAAATGTTGATCGAACCTGAAGATGATGATATTGAACATTTCGTTGATGCCGATCAAAAAGACAACAAATCGAAACAAGTCGAAAGCGAACCGACAAAGAAGAAGTTAACGGATGAAAAAGCTTATGATGGTAAGAAGAGAGAACCATTATATGCCAATGCAGATTCAAGTTGTCTATGGGATATGGTGAGTAATATCAATATTTAGACTACTGTATGTGTTAAAACATCATTTACTGATGACTCATTTTGTCTTCGATAGATTCCATTTTTGAACCATTTCCATCCCTCCGTCTCGCTCCAAGCCAATCAACTATTACTCTCCCAACCTCTAACTGGATCCTCCGACATATCTCTAAACTCCCTCGTGTCATTCCTTGATCGATTCGTCTACCGAAATCCTAAGAAAACCTTACAACCTAAAGGTGCGAGTATCATGCAGCCTGCTGCTGTATCTGATAAATCAGGTATGATCGTGCAGAATAAAGGTGCCAGGTCTTCTGGAGGTGAAGCCGGATTAATGGTTAATTCGGAATCTTTCTGGAGGAAAAAGGTTGACGATGTTCCGGTGGAGATGATGTTCTTCCATAAGTATTTCTCAGAGAAGTTGAAGAGGAACGAATCCCTGAAGAAAAAGAAATCGACTGGAGAGGATGATGAGGATGTAGAGGATAGTGATGAGATGCCAGAGTTGCCTTCGGATATTGCTGATGAGGATGATGAGGAGGATAAGGACTCGGATATCGATGTAGAAGAACAGGAAGAGGAAGAAGAAGAGGGAAGTGACCCAGAAGAAGATGAGATTTGGAAGGTGAGCTTAACTAAACTTGTTGAGATCCAATTCGGATCATGGAGATTGGATGCGAGCTGACTCTTTCGTTTGTTACTTAGGCTATGAAAGCTTCTATGCCTGGAGCGGATGATGATATGGGGTTATCCGATGATGAAGATGAAGATGAGAGTGACGATATGACGGAGTATTCGTCTGAAGAAGGTGAGGATGTCGAGGTGGACGAAGATGAAGAAGAAGAAGAAGATGAAGAAGAAGAAGAAGACGAAGACGAAGGCGAAGAAGAGGATGAAGAACCAGTCAAGACCAAAAACAAGAAAGGGAAGAAACGTTCTCCTTCAATATCTAGCGATTCTTCATTCCCCAATTTCGATGATGAAGAAGAAGATTTGTTATCTGATTCAGAGATGGAAATGCCTGATATCAGATTAGACACCGCCGTCTCTTCCGATGAAGAACAAGAGAAGGTGGAAACTGGGAAAAGGAAGAGGAACGATGATAGAAAGGCACAAAGGAAGAAGAGAAAGGAACTACCAATGTTTGGAAGTTATGAGGATTATCAGGCTTTGATTGAAGCCGGAGGTGAAGAGGCGGACTAGGGTGAGGATTTTCAGTATGAGTAGGATTTTGATGTCGATCAGTGGTATGTTTATGGTCATGGTTTCGGTATATGATTAACAGTATCGTATAGTATGTGTATGCATTTACAGGATGATTTAAGTAATTTACAAATGAATGATACCCTATGAGCATATGAGAAAAAGGGATGAGAATGAGAATGAAATGATTTTTCAAGTTCACGACAATCGACTGAATCATCCACCTAATCCTTCTTCCTCCTTACCACCCTGTTTCACTCCAACACTAGCAGGAGGTTTGTACTGACCAAAACCTTTAGCTTCGTATAGCAGATCAGTCCTAATGACATATTTGATACCTCCTTTTCCTACTGCTGAACCTTCATGTAACAATGAACCGGTCGTATCTCCATGAGCTACAAAAGCAAGCAAAGCATTATAAGAACTTTCATACACTGTGATGGATCATTGGTTGAGCTAGAACTTACGGAAACACAACACCGCACCTTGTATAGGCCTAACACTGTGAGCCTCCATCACTCCTATCTTATCGGACGGTAAGAAGAAGGTTGTACAACCCGTATCTTGCGGTATATCGCCTTCACCATTTAGGTAGACTAAAAGCGTATATCGGGACCATAATGGATCATCTGGTGGGGAGGAGCTAAGAACAACATGCACATTAGCTGAAAGAATTATATGAAGAAGAAATGTATGCCGACTCACTCATGCAGGTATTCGCCAGTTTCGGGATGTAAGCCAGCTGCAGGCCATGCACCATCTATGTGAGGCTGATGCACAAGAACAGGAAACGATATCAGCATTTCACAGACACATAAATCCTGTTCGTCGTTGATGAGTGTGATTTACTCACCCTATACAACTGATTCTCCGTATACTGATACACCCTAAACCTCGCGTTGATACCTCTGACTTTGCCTCCGCCATTCCCATCAACACTGATCGGAGCTGTTGCGGGAACGAAGGGCAGTATAGAGGAATAAAAGTGGTCAAGGAATGACGAGTCAGATAGCCAGACAAAATTCTTGGCTAGTATCTGTTAGAAAAACAAAATCATCAGTATCAGCATATCTGATAGCAAATGTCGTATGATGAGATGGGAGCTTACCGAAGTCTTATTGATAGCCGAACCGCTCTTCGCCTCATCCTTCTCCCACCCTATCGCCTCAGCAGCTCTGACTATCTGTAAGCATTCTTCCGGTGTAAATACATCAAGTACTACGAAAGCACCAGGAACGTCAGGAACATCAACCTTGGTAGGTGGTTTTCTTTCGCTTGGAGGTGCCAGAGCGATCGCTCCGGGGCTGGAACCATAGACGGTCGAGTCGTACAGGTTGGGAGGTTTACGATCGTCAGCTTTTACGTAGTGGACTGGTCGGAAGTTGGGATAAGGGGTTGGAGGGGGTGTATCTAAAAACGCAGCAGGGGAAGTTAATTTATCCATCCATAAGATTGAATCTGCATCCATGAATTGCTGGACGTACCAAACAGTTTCCCCTCCTTGATCAAACCCCAAATCTTTATCTCCTCATTATCCTCTCTAGCTTTGAAGATTTGTTTTCCCTGTATGATCCCACCCATATCCATCCCATCTACCATATTATCACTCCCTTTCTGCCTCATCGATCCTTCCGTGCCTAACACTTTCTGATCGGTCGGTACATGAGTAGGATGAGACATGTTGGCAATCCTCAATATCATATCCAAACATTTCAATGCCTCCGGATCACCTGGACTACCATCTTCGTTACTCGTCGCATCGCATTCCCTCACCCATCTTTGTAATGCACCTAGCTTCGGTGTGAGTTTACGGGTGTACATCTCGAATAGGTATATGAGGGCGTCGGTGAAGCGGTAGTCTGATAGTGCTGTTGATATCTTGGAGGTGAGTGAGGTGCCTAAGACGTGAATCGCGGGTGTCAGCTGAGAGAATGATATGTTGTTGGTGGGTAAAAATTATGACCAAGCCCGTGCAGTGGGGTCGAGAGGGGATCCACAAACTCCAAGTAGAATACTCACCCAGTCCACTTCCCTCCGCCATAATCCTATACAGTTCATGTACCTTCCTCTTCAGTCCCTTCATCTCCTTTCCAGCCAGTTCCTCTGGGAAGTCGCATAATGTCTCCAATACGTTTATCGTACACTCCAAGTCCTCTGAATCGAGCAATGACGCAGAGGCCGAGGGTGACTCGCTAGGTGGAGTGAGGAGCTTTGAGGATTGAGATTGGACTTGGGCTGTGCGCTTCCTCTTGTTGTTCTTTCCCATCCTGATAGGAGTGATTCTTCGACCAGTGATCTCAAGAAGCAGTGACGGATCTTTGATCAATCCTTAGATAGTTAGTTACTGTTCTCTCGACTAAATGGAGTTGGATGATCACAGATCCAGAAAAAAATGAAATCATGGAAAAATACGGTTATCGACTTTGTGTTCAACCGGACATCTCCGCAGGTCACCTCTTCGATCATTCCAAGGTAGGTGACGTGGCATAATGCCTGGGAAGTATCAGTTCACTCAAATCCTTTTGCTGTGTATTTTCAGCCACCCCTAAAAATGTGCAAGCGACCAAGGCAGAGAGGCAGTTTACCCGAGGAATGAGGAACGCACTGATCACCTTTTAGTTCGTTTGATTTTCAGGGGTAAACGTTAAGGACGCGTTTTGACGTTGTCTTCGTTTGACTTTGTGTGCGTTTGCGTTTCCATTTGTGCATCTATATTTGAATTTTGGCTTGAGGCGTCATGAAAGGACCAAGGTGGTGGGTGGGTGGTCAATGGGATGGGATATCACACATACAAATGAAGCATTGATCTCTTCATCCAATTTCAACCTCCTTCTCCCTCTTCCTTACATCCTTTCATTCAACTTATCATCTCCTTCATCTCGCATTCTTAATCCCTTTCGCTGAGCGAACTTATCTCTATCAACAAGCATAACACTCATTTCCAAGTGATCTAGTGGTCAACATTGAATATTATATCCTGGTGATATATCATACTGTACTCTTTACCGTATAACCAAGCAATCTATTCGATCCCAATCCAATCCAAATAGCGCAGAGCGTATACCGATAAAAATGTACACTTCAACTCTCCTCTATCTCCTTCCTTTACTGTCCCTCTCACTGCCTACTTCGGCAGCTGGTGGACCCACCCCTAGAGAAATATACGAAGCTGCCTCTCGACGGGCTGCCCTCTCTCCGCGGGACGACACGGACTCTCATGGGCATGGCAAATACAACGCTCTACTGAACTCACATGGTCATGGACATGTAGGAAGGAGGTCCCACGCTGGTGGATTGGAAGGCAAAAAATTGGTTAGGAGGAAGAAAGTCAAAGCTGGAAAAAGGGCTGGTTCCACCTGTCGTGCTTCTTCGGCGTCGGAATCTACCGCCACCGCTACACTAGAAGCGCAACAGAACAACGCCATCGCCAAATCATCTTCGTCATCCTCATCATCATCTGCTTCAACATCTACCTACGCAGAAGAGACCGCCTATCCTACGATGTCATCTTCCACCACCTCAGAATGGCAGAGTTCCGCTACCACTGCATCTGCAACATCGTCGGCAGCGGCCGAGTCTACTTCTTCATCAAGCACTTCGGGTAATAGTTTGTTCCCTTGGGGTACGGGTAGTGCTAGCTGGACAACCTCAGACGGTACATCCTGTGAGTATACCTGATGTTGTTCATTCTCAGCAGTCTCAATCCAGGCGCAATAGCTCTTAAAACCATGGTAGAATGATCACTAATACCCTTTGTCATCATTCTATAGTCGAAAGCGTTCTAAAACCACTCACTGCTGGAAAACTTCCTTCTCACGGTACAGCTCCCGACGGATCCGATTCGCTCGTCGCAGACTTCCCAGCCGGTACAGTCGGACTAACTTCAGCAGGATTCTCATTCTACACTACTGGTGCACACGATGGTGTTGAAGTGGATTCCGCTAAAGAAGTCTCTTTCTCTTACTCGGTCTATCTTAAAGATGGATTCAATTTCGTTAAAGGAGGTAAAATGCCTGGATTATATGGTGGTACGAGTTTGAGTCAAGCCAAGTCTTGCTCAGGTGGAAGACAAGATTCGAGAGATTCATGTTTCTCTGCTCGTCTTATGTGGCGAACCAATGGTCAAGGAGAGATATACGACTACTTACCTGTACCATATACCGATACCGATACTGGATATGGTGAATCCATTCAACGAGGTGCATACGAATGGGCAACGGGTAAATGGACTACGGTGGCGATGCGAGTGAAATTGAATGATGTAGGATCAAGTAATGGTGAACAAGAATTGGTGGTAGATGGACATTCTGTGATCAGCTTGAAAGATGTCACGTTTGCTACGTCGGAGGGAACTAAGATTTACGGTATTATGGCGCAGACATTCTTTGTGAGTATGGTACTAACATATCTTTCCATTTTTATTATTCGGCAGATGGGTGACCCAGCGAGCACATTTGGCTGATTGGTTTGTTTTTCGGAAATTAGGGAGGACACACAGACGATTGGGCTTCTCCAACCGATCAGAATATCTGGTTCAAAGATTGGTCACTTGCTGTGCTTTCTTAATTTACTCAATTCATTCACTAGCTGTCAAGAAGGGAGTCTGGTTACACCTTTTTCTACCGTTAGTTATGGTATTGTTCATAGGATTTATTTTGATGCGGATGTATGTAATTTTACTACTCAAGCTTCGAACTGGTCGCAAGTGCATATTGTAAATGCCTTGTTCTTCCACGGCAGATTTGAGAGTAGATTTGGCAAGATGAATGACACGCTTGACGAAGGATTGAGGTAAGTCATGATAAGTCACATTTCTGGTAATTGACGAAATGAGTCTGATAATAAGATAAGGATACGGTACGAAAGCAATGTAAAATATGATCTATCAACAATATGTATTTCTCTGATCTCCCTCTGCTCCACGCATGCTGATCCTAAGCCTCAACTTGTAAGCAATGATCTCAACTTGCGTCCAAATTATTCTACTCCTGGATGATGAGTTCTTCAACTTTCCAATCTTCGAACGAGTTATCTGATTAAGAATCAATTAGGTCAGCTCAATTCATTGCTCATCCAATTTACACGATTTGGGATGTGGCCTATCCCTCTGATTTTATTGATAAAGTAATATCAACCTAACTTACCAGGAAGATATCGCCGTATCACCAATGGGATCTTCTTAGCTGCTAATTCCTTTAGAGCAATTTCCAATGGGTCTGTCTCGCCTTCCACTGGGACCAACACTGGGGCGTTCATACTACAAGGTAGTAAAACGATGATATCAGCTTACTTCTTCATCCCTGCTGATGCTGTATCCCATCTTAACCCTTCCACCACTTCAACCTATATCGTTCAATCCGAACCCAGACTCACCTAATTTGCAATGCCCTCGTACCCAACACTCTAGCTCTCTCATATTTCGTCATATAAGGTGTAGTCACCCTCACTTCATTGGGTTTGGCTGCTTTTCCCGTACGTTGTCTTTCACCATCTTGAGGTGCATTTGATTCCTACAAACCCCCATCCGGATTAGTCTCCTCTCATTGCATATAGTTGTAGTAGAGAAGATCCTCACAACAATCATCGTCTCGTCAATCTCACCGTTCACACCTTCTTCTTCATTTTGAGCGTTTTCACCATCTTCATTCTCGTAGCTAAAGCAAAAAGAGGGAAGTTATTTTACTTTTCTTGTTAAATTTCTTTCATCCAATTAAGCATAGTGATGAGATATGTATGGCAAGATATCTTAGTCACTCTTCACAAAGATATTTGCAATCTCTCCCAGACCGTAATTCCCTATTCATTCCTCTTCTTCTCTCATTCTCAAATCGGACACGCTTCAGATCAATCCAGATAGGGCGAGAACACTCACTTCAATGTATCTGGATCCAGGTAATCTTGCTCGTAATCACCTCCTTCGAAATCGCCTGTGTCCATTCGTTCGTCATCCGACATGTTGTTTTCAGATTATGAGGGAGGTGGTGATTTTTTGTGCTGATGCGGTGAATGCAGTGACAGACGCGCTAGTGTTCTGTGAGCGAGATTGGTGATGATTACAAGTGCGTATAGGGTAAGATGATGAAACTTAAGTGAAATGAGAGTAAGATGCCCCTCTTATGGTGTGAGTTACTCTAAGGTTGACTGCTGTTGCTGGAAAAACATTTCTCTGATCATACCCGTTACGTAACATACCTCAGGTTAGGTGATGTGATCACTACTACTCGTTGATCTTGCCACTCAAACTAAGCAACCACATCTACATCTACATCTCAAACCCATTCATCGGATAACTATACAATCAGTAACGGTACCATACCATAGCATCTCATGTCCACAGGGTGTATGAAAATATCTAACGGAATGTTACGCTGAAAACAATACATCCAAGACAAGCATCATGCAACTCGGTAGATATTCCGTATCTACCCTCCGACCACCTCCAATTCATTCAATCACTTTCTCGGGAGATGGACGCTTCTTCGCGATAGCTGGAGAAGAGGGATATGAAGTTTGGAAATCTTGGCCTTTGACTTTGGTCAAAAGGAGAGGTATGTCTATCGTCGACCTCATGGACTCACAGGCCATAGTAGCTAGTAGTTGACATTCGGATGAAACATAGTATTGCCTGGTACTTTAACCTTGGCATCACTCCTCCCTCGATCCCCTTTATTGGTCTTACAAGGCGGAGGAAACAACCCCCTCTACCCACCTAATAAAGCCGTTGTTTACAATGATAAGCTTGGGCTGGCTGTTGCAGAAGTTGAATTCGGGTATGTGCTCAGCCAAAACTCTCGGTTGAAGGCATAGTGTAATTATGGCTGAATTTTGGAATGTGATATTGCAGGGAGAGGATAAGAGGTATAAAAGCGAGAAATGGATTGATATGTGTTGCACTATCACGTAAAGTGATAGCATTTGAATATGGTTTACGTACCTCGGAGCCAACTCAAGGTAGAAAAGGGAAGAGTAAAGAGGTAGAAGAAGGGTTTTGGTTAAGGAAATTTGGGGAATGGGAGACTGCCGAAAATGAATTGGGTAAGTTGACAGTAGATTTCGTATGAGCGTACACAATATATTGACAAGTTGTTTTCTAGGTCTTATGGCACTCTCATCATCTGCCGGCTCATCTCTACTTGCCTTACCAGGTCGTCAACCAGGACATGTCCAATTGATCTCCCTTCCTCCTTGTCCGCCCATACCCGCTTCGTCGAACCCTTCATCCACAGCATTCAGATCACCTATAATACTCGCTCATACACACCCTCTATCGACGTTATCATGTACACCGAACGGATCACATATCATCACTACCTCCGAGAGAGGCACTCTGTTGCGTATATGGGATACGACGAAGGGTCGCCTGGAAAGGGAGTTGAGGAGAGGAGTGGATAGGGCTGAAATGTGGGGATGTGAATTTGATAATGACGGAAAAGGACGGGTGGTAGCGTGGAGCGATAAGGGGACGGTACATGTTTGGAAGAATGAGGATGGTAGTAGATCAAAGATGGAGGGGACAAGATCGTGAGTGTATCTATTCTGCGCATGTTTCATGTTAAATGGATAACTGATTGTTATGTATTTCCAGATCTACACCGACGCCCTCTTCAACACCCTCCCTCACTCACATACTATCCCGGAATCTTCCTTTACCCAAATACTTTTCCTCGTCCCCATCCATCGCACAATACCACTTACCTCGCAAGAACCCTCATGCCATCAGTTCAGCACTAGGTAAAGCAGGTGTGAATGTACCCTCGATATCGATCAATAAGGAGGATATCGATAATGAAGAATCAGAATTGTTCGTAGTAGCCTGGATAGATGTTGAAATCACGTCCGAAGATCAAACATCGCAACAACAACCCAAGGTAGTGGAAAGAAGAAGCTCTGCTATTTATGATCCACCAGGGAGCATCCCGATGATGGGAGGGAGGGAAGAGAGAAGGTCTTTTGGTAGTGGAAGTGATAATACCTCGAGAACTGTTACTCCCGCTCCTGGGACTGCATCTACCCATGGAAGAAGAAATTCCTATACGAGAAACGTGTCAAGTAATTTCGTGAATAAATCGCTGATTCAGGATCAACCTTCTTCCATTCCGAGTAAACAGAAAGTTACCACCTTATCGTCAAGACATACATCTTTGCCTCCCTTAATACCTAAAGTCGAAAAGCAGTTGATCGTTATCACCTATTCTGGCGATTGGTATAGATTACGTATACCGGACGATGCTTCGCTATCCACTGGGACAAGCGGTGGAGAAGGAGAAGGGGAGGAGGCGAAGAAGGGAGACAGTAAGTGCGAGTTAGTGGAGTATAGGAGATTAGGTGTGGGTGGGGGAGGGTGGTGAAGGGGAGAATCTACAATCTTTCATTGTCGCCGAGCCATCATTGAGGTTCTCCCATTCACCAGGAAATACCATAATTGGAGAGAGCCGAGAAGAAATCAATAATGGTTTGTTTCTTCCTCTACACGTATCTCATCGGCAATATCGTCCATTACCATGTTCTTTTTGTTTGTTCGTTCAATTCCATCTTGTAAGTCATTTAGATATCATCGCTTGAGCAAATAACCTGTTACTGTTCATCATAATTGTATATATGTGTTTGTTGTAGGTTTTGTCTTCGTGACTCATGTAAATATCTATCATCGGATGTTATATCCTCCTTTAAAGGTCAAAGATCAGAAAATAATATCGCCCCCTAATCCCTGCCTCACCCTTGATCGCAAGTCCAACGACAAATAACGAATGAGAGAACAATCATTTGTCTATCAAATCTATCGATCCCGAACGGAAGAGAAAGTACTGATGAGTTAACTACAGCACCCGGGATTCCCAAATGGTCCCCCACTTTGGTACTAGTCGAGCGATACCTGACTTAGCTGCGCAGAACGGACGGGATGGGGCGTTTCATAGGTTCTGTGACCGTAGATGGAATGAAGGCGTGAAGATAGGTCATATGGTGTGGGATGCGATATTTAAGGTGTGGGAAGGAAGGTATTGATCTTTGTGTTCGCCTGTGTTCGAACAAAAATTCTCTGCCACTTGTTGGATAGATATTTATGGATGTCTCCCACACTCGATGAGATGCCGTACGTACACGCCGTTGTGCGTACATGTGATAACAACGTGAGACCATGAGAGATGAATGAGTACTCATTCAGACATTCTCATCTTTCAATATCTTGTATGAATGACTTTGAATATACCAATAAGCTACAATTCTCAAGATACCTTATAATATGTCAGAAGCTCCAGTACCGGTTGCAGGGTCGTCCAACGATCATGGTAAGTGTGTACAGATGTTCCTTCAGTCCCATTCGCAAATGTAGCTCAATGAATTACTCATGCTTCATTGTACGTTGTAAAGAATGTTCAGCGGAAGAAACCCCCATTCTAAGCTATGAAGAGCTCCTCGCCTGTCTTCCGCCGACACTTGATCAATCAAATCACGAAGAATGCCTGAAGTTCTGCCAAGAGCCCACCACGACGGAGAATCAAATATGGGCTATCGTCAGTCTTTTGGCCAATTATATGGCAGAAGGGATGAAAGAGAACTCCAAGCTGTTGAGGAGATCTGCCTACAATGTCAGGAGAATCGGCAACATGGTGAGTACCGAGTAGCGAGTCGGTTGGCATGGCTCGATCACCGTAGCCATATATGTGTTGAACGGATTTGAACTGATATCATTGTTTGATGACCACCTGTCTTTTTAAAAAGCAAGTCAACATGCAACTCTCGGGTAACGATTATCCTCTACCTATCTATGAAGACATCAATGGGAAAAATCATCCGGATGGTATTGCCAAAGTGAGTGCTCGATCAAATTAGCACGATGTTCGTGGGCGTATAGAGTGATTATACTGATTGATCACTGTTCTTGAAATACTTTGTTCTTGTAGAAGTATCATCACCTCGAAACGTTCGATCAGATTTGCGACCTTCCTCCACCAATCCTTGACAAATGGTGTAAATTCATCAATGAAGAATTATATGAGATAGAGAAAGACCAAGATCATTTTTACCGAGCTAAATCTCTGTATGCGAGTTTGGGAGGTGCGAGAAATGCCAGCGTTGATGCAAGGGAGAAGACCTACGAGATGAAGAATACAGAGGGAAGACGCAAGAGGACCAGGAAAGAGGGGAGTGGGAATGGGGATATGACGAAAAAGAAGAGAAAGACGAAATGAGGTAGTTGAATACCAGTATAAGGTCACAGTATCGGTGATACCTGTCCGGCTCACTTTGCTGGTTGTAAAGTTATGAATAACGACAGAGACTATATTGTAAATAATTTGTATCATGAGAGACGCTCTCTAATTTCATGTTGTGAATCGTCAATACATGCATCCTGTATATATACCTGGTGAACTACTCCAAATACTCTTTCAAGCTGCCCGTGATCTTCTCTATCCTAGCCAACACTCCTCTCGCAAGCAATTCCACATCTTTCGACTCATCCTCCAACAATTCCGCCAAGAACTCGGATACAGTCTCTGGAACGAACGATATCAGTTCATCCATCTGTTTCTCCCATACTTTATCTAATACTTTCAAAGCTTGAATACGAGTCTTGATATCGTCTGAACGGGTCATCAGGCATATGGAGGTGTTCAATCGACGTAGGACATTTTCGGAATTGGTTGATCCTGCCAATTCAGCTAGACATCTTGATATAGCTGAGTCTTCTTCGGATGATAAAGATGAAGGGAAGAGTGGTATCTGCTTGATCAAGTTGGGTAGGATTTGAAGGTATAGTTGATCGGTCCAGTACGATCCCTCGTCAACTTCGAAAGATTTGCCTAAGACGTCCAACAACAATGTGTGAAGTTGTTCATCTTTGATCGAACCTTCGGCGTAGGCTGGGAGAAGTTCCTGGATGTGAGGTAAGAGTGTGGCGATATATGGCGATAAGAGGTTCTGACAATAAGATGTCAATACTTGTTGCGCATGAATGGGATAGTACGGAATGGACGACTCACCTTGAATTTGATTAACAGACCCATCATTACATGTAACAAGACAATCTTTCTCTCGACCAATCGACCGTCATCGATAGCTAGTCAAGATATCGAGTCAGCTGTTCTGCGAATAACCTTGTACTTTTTATGTCGTCACCAACTCACCTTTACCGTCAGCAAGGTCAATGACAGCCCAATCGTACAACCTAATGAAGAGAGGTTTGAACGTAGCCTCGTTGAGCTTGGTGATTAATTCAAGGAATGATCCGATCGCAGATTCCTCAATGTCGTTTATGGTCTAGAAACTCAGCATCGTCAGCTCTGTATCCCCTGCAAGCTTTACAAATTGGCTCGCATCACTCACATTTGCATCAACCTGTCGAAGTTGTAATCTATGTCTCAGATCGAAGACATCCAAGAAGAATGCAAATACATTCTTCATCATTCCTGGCAACTCATCTCGAGCGGCATTCTTAAGTGTCAATCTTAACAAATCGAAGAACGCTTTGATAGTCTCCTCATTGTCGTCATTTTGAGTGGTCTTCCATAATTCCATCAAGACAGGGAACAAAGCTTTGGTCCTGATCTTCTTGGATATCGTAGTTGATGTCTTCAAAGCGAGTGATGAATCCTTTGACTTATGTTCCATGGTAGTTCGAATGATTGTTGCGAGCTGTTTGGAAGATATGAATGTCGATACAACTTCCAATAAAGATGATAAGACCGAGAAAGATGATCTTATTATGGTAGAGATTGATTTGGGTGAAGTGATCAGCGTGAGCGATAGCGTGATGATAGATTGTATGTAAGGTATAATTCTGGAATTGAGATGTCGAACAAGTACTTCGACAAGCTCAAGTCCTCCAATCACGTTGATTGTTTCTCCCATCTTGCTGATGGCAGCTACGAGAGTAGGTACGACAGCTGATAGAGCCCCATCTTCGGAGGATAAAGCGGTAGTAGCGATAGTCTTGATAGCGGCAAGATAAGCTTTGGTGCTTGATGAGACGGTGCCAAGCAGTGTCGAAGCTTTCTTGATGATATCACCAATGACCCTAGAGCATTTGGCCCTAATCTCGGACCTGATGAGCGGTACTCTGTCAGAGAAAGTATTGAGGGCCATGATGCCGTCCTGTGAGAACAGTGTGTAAGTAATAAATTCATTTCTTGCGGTGACGTCGGGACTTACCTGGTCAGTTCCTTCCGTGACAAGACTCAAGACAATGTTCAAAAAGTTCTCTGCGGAAAGCAATTGCATAGCTCCTCCAAGAGCAGCTTGGACATTCTTAGGGATATCGGACGATGCCAAAACGGGTTGAGAGGTCTTCGCTGCAAGCTGGATAAGGTTTTGTACGACCATTTGCACTGTAGCTTGAGTGCATGGCTTGCCACGAAGTTGCTCTATGAGAGCAAGGGTGAAGGTGAGAAGATGGTTGATTTGTTTGACAGGTCGATCGGAAGAATCGTTCTCGCCGATAGTCCTGCTGAGGAACGCTTCTTTCTCGCTTCGTGACAAATCACCAATCAATCTGGCTAAATCAGCGACAACCTCGGAGAGCACCTCGGTTCTGACCTGGATGTCGAAAGCCCCAGCTAAGCCAGCGGGCAGCTCCAGAACGACCGAGACAGGATTACCAGATCTACCCGCTTTGGTGGTGGCTCGATCAACAAGGAGCATGCAGATTGGGGCGAGGAAATCGGCCGGTCCGAGGGATTTGACCAAGTGCACGAAGAAACTGTGATGAAGATTAGTCGTGCTGCGATTCGAAACGGAGACCAAGGTAAAAGAGTACTTACGGTAATGTTCGATGCTTAGGCAATCGGCCAGCCATATCGGTGAAGATACTCAAGAAAGTCAAGGACTCTGCAACAAGTACATGATCAGCTTGGTTCGAGTCTGGATGCTACATCTGACGCACCGTTATACAGATCAAGAGTGTTTTCAGCCTTCTCCTGGAGAGATTTGGTCATGACAGGGACAATCCTAGATACAGTCTGTAAATGAGACAATGAGTCAGCGTACTGTATCTATAACGCCATGTCAGTTATGGCAGGCTCACCTTCTCCACAACGCCAAAGCTGTACGCATCGTCTCGCTGGAAATCACTTGCACCCATGAACGTGAAGATAGGCATCACGTTATGCAATACCGCTTCAGGAATAAGTCGAGCAAGTTCAGAAGCGACCAACAATGCTCTTTGTGAAGTTCGAGGGTTTGTCGAGGCTAACATACATACCCGTCAGCTAATCGTCCAATGGGATGACCAAATACCTTTAGATCGACATGAGCCCACCTCTGATGACCTTAATGATCACTTCAATACCAACATGAGCCCTGCCAATTTCCTGGGCATCATCAATCTTCTCAACCAACGCCAATATAGCGGCCAGGACTTCTTGTTCCAAGTAATCTACACCTTGACTAATCACTTGTCTCTTGGCAAGTAGAGAAGACAAGATCGACATGAGTGAAGCTACTAAAGAAGCATCTCCAGGTAGAGCCTTCCAATCTCTCGATTCGATAAGAACCGTAAGATCCAATACGGCAGTAGTAGGTTTATCATCCTCAATTTCATCGTGTCGTTGTTTCTTTCTGTGCACGGTCGTTTCCAATGGCTGTGAAAGATGTTCGATGATTTCCACGATGCTGGAAGTATCCAGGTCAAATCGTTCGAGTAATTTCGAAGTAGCAAGTGATTCTTCGCTTGATAATGCGTGTAATGATTGGATAAGAGCTAGGGTGTATTCAGTCTTCTGATTAGGTGGAATAGCAGCGAAGACTCCGTCGATCATACGTTGGAGTGATAATTCTCGCAGTTGATGTTGTAAGTCTACGACTACATCAGCTATATGCTCGTAAAGGTACAAGAAACGAATAGCAACTCACGAGAGGCTGCGTTCATATGAAGAATAGATAATAGGAACTGCCAAGCGCCAGATTGCTCATCCGCAAGAACGTTGACACTCTCCTTTCTGAATGTTGAGAAGAGCAGAGCAAGATATTCCTTCCTAGTATCTCTGGCAAGACCGCTAAGCCAAACGCTTTCTTCGTCTTTCTCATCCTTTAACGCGGTTATGAGAGGCAATAGTCCCCGGAGTATGGTATGATCGTATATGTTGGAAACGAGTTTGAGGAGAACTAGCCTTTCCCGGATAGATCGGTAGGAGATAATATGAGAGATCAAGCATCCAAGAACAGCTCGACGGTGACTGGCGAAGTTATCATATCAGCAGATGCACCAAGTCAATACCTATTGGTTACTCACGCGGTATCCTTCTTGTTTTTGCCCGGAACGATGACCAAAGCAGCAGTATGTATTGTCTGCAATCGATTACTATCGACCACCAGATCATCTCCTGCTTCAATCAGTACGTCGAGGTACCTCTTTCGATCAGAAGGTTTGAGCAATTGTACCGAGTCTGTTTCATTTTATTAGCATGTACTGGAAGGTTAAAGGGACAAACATGACTAACCAGATCTATCGCCATAAACGGTATCTAAAGCATAGATATTCTCACCAGACTGAGCGTTATCAGCCATGGCCTTCAGCAGGTCGACAGCTGCTGATCGGATAGGTTTCTCCGAGTCTTGCAGAGCGATCAGGACGATAGGTACCATAATTTGGAAATCGATACCTTGCTGACTTCTTATACCGGAATAGGCAGAAACGAAGGCGAGGGCATGTCGAAGTGAGGCTGTTCTCAAGGCTGTGAAAGATGGGCCAGTCCAGATTGATGCGAAGAATAGCAATGCGTCTTCACCTAGTTGAGCTAGGAGAGCTCGTAAGAGGTTTTGCGCCAAAGGAGTTGGCAACAAACCGGTGTTTGTCCATTGATACACTTCTTGAGCGAAGAGTTCGTATGACGCAGCATTCCCATAAGTGTGATGATCCCCTTGAAGCCAAGTGATTCCAATTGCAGGTCTGTGGACCTTGCCCATAGCAGCCAGCAGAGAAAGAACGGCTCTTTGGGTCGTTCGTGCATCTTGTGTCTTCTTATAAACAGAATCTAGATATGCGGTGGAGAAAACGTCCTCAGAGTTATCAATTTCTCTGAACGAAACATTCTGCCTAGTTTTGGTGTGCTGCAATGCTCGCAAGGCGGTTGAGCATTGCTTGTCGCCTTTCAAAGTTGTGATGAGTTGTGCGAGAACCAGATGAGCGAGAAGTCTAGCAGGGGCATGGGTGGAATCAAGTTGGCCAATGAGATACGTAATATCCTGGTCAAAGTGGGCGGAAGTAGTGGTAACGCCTATATCACGCGGTCAGCAAGTTGTCACCATCCAGATAAGCGCATAGAAGAGAGTGATTGTATGAAAGCGCATCAGAGGGTGGTGCATGAAGTCTGTAGCACATATTGTGGTATCTTGACCGCTCCTCTCGAGGAGAAGAGCAAGATAACCTATCGCGACTTCGAGGTATAATCATTTGCGCAAAGAGGGAGGGGAAAAGCACTTTGGCAGCAATGAAAGGCATACTCACTAGCTAAAACAGCTGCAATAAGCTGGTTAGACTTCGTCAAACCACGTTGATCGTTTCCTGACCTAGCTTTCAAGATCTCTGGGCCAATCTTACTGAGCATGTCAATCGACTTGAAGTCACCGCCGAAGACCTTGAGCAGTTCAGTCTTCGTGAGCGATGGATTCTTCTCTATAGCCAATAGACAGGGGAAGAGCAATTCCTGAAAAATTTGTCTTCCTGCATTTGGGTACTTCTTCAAAACTTTGTCGGTAAGAAGTGTATTCGAAATGTAATCAAGATGATATCCGATGATAGACGGTTTAGGAATTGCACTCCAGAAAGTAGGTCTGACACCAGCGATGTACTTCTCGACAAACGTGATTTCCAGGAGTTGTTCGGGATCTCGATACAAAGCTTGAATTACAGATTCGTCGGTATCGCCCAATCGAGCTACCAATGCAGCAACAGCTGATTCATCTTTAGACCCAGATTGGTGCAGTTCCATAACTTCCTTGATTCCTTGTACTCTACTGAAGACATCGGCAGCGTATATATTGAGGAAAGCTGATTCGTCTGCTGGCTTCTGGACGAGCTGATGATCGATCTGAGCGGTTGCTGAAGCCTCAACGTATACTGAGTCCACGATGGTGGGATGTCGTTCTCGCAAGTTGACTAATAACGATTTACAAAGATCTTTAGTGTCTTCGGACGAGTTTTCAGTTGAACCAAGTCGCAGAAGAGTTGAAGCAGCGAGTTGAGCGATAGATTTGGGTAGTTCACGATATTCCAAGATTGATCGAATGGTCTTGAAATGAATCTCTGGTTCTTCCAAGATGACACTGGCGACAGTGTTCATAGCGGTCTCGAACTTGTATTTATCCAAGGCAGCGACTAAGATTTGATCCAGTTGTTTAACTTTTGAGAGGCTTTGAGAAGCATTATCACCCAATCCGCAGGAGTAACCGGGTCTATCGTTGAGGATTACGAGGAGGGTAAGAATACGCTGAGAGGCATTGGCCCCGCTGTTAGGTGTAAGGATGGAAGATACAATGGCATGGAAAGCTTCATCGGTAAGAGTGATGGAGCGAGTGAGTAGGACCAATGGCGGGTATACAGCCGCATTGACATCCTCACCGGCGAAAGGTGTGGAAAGGATAGTGACGAATGCTTCGACCATGACCTTGACTAAGCCCTCTTGTACACCTCTACCATTCTTTCCACCATCGAGGGGATCGACCATGGTAGCTGTCCAGAAAGTCAGAAGTGCTCGATGCACTATCTTCTCCTTGATAGCTTGCTGAACCATTCCCGCTACATCAGTGAGCAGTCGTAGAGACTTGTCTCGTGCCGGTGAGATAACATTGGTGATATACGATCGAGGTACAGGCTGAGCCCCCTTGATGAGTGGGAAGAATGGGGCAAAATATACCGAATCTTGAGGAATAGTGAGAATGGCGAGTATACGAGGGAAGTTTGGTGATTCGTGATATGGTAGAAACACTTGAAGTAGGATTTCTGCGTTCATTTCATGTACCCTGTTAAAATGCATTTTAGCTCTCTTGCAGCTCACTGACGGAGAAATGTAGTCATAACTCACCTGAATCTCCTTACAAGCCATTCTATACATTTTCCGCCAGCCATTATACCTATCCATTTACCCAACCTCCTCAAACATCTTCCAAGGAGTATATCAAGCACATCGTTCTCCTCTTGACTCAACATCATCCTATCTGTCCTCTTTGACTTTTCCGAAAACAGCTCTTCCTCAAATTCCTCCATATCTGGATCAAGTGACAAGAGCTCCTCGAAGCCCGACTGAGCAAGGGCGAAGATGGAATCGAGGTCATGGGTGGAGGCTACTTTAGGAGGGAAGAGGTAAGATTTCGAAGATGGTTGACCGTATTTGGATGTGAGACGAGCAGCGTCGAGAGACGCGATGTTTTGGAGCTGGGCGGCGAGAGAGGACATTTTGATTGGATTGCCCAAGGGTATATGCCTGCCCAATGCAATTTTGGGAATTGATTATAATGAAGAGAAAGTTGGAGGTGAAATTCTGAAATGAAATTATTCTCGACTTTTGACTTTTGGCGATCGTGAACGGAGATCAAGTCAATGTCCGTGTGGTGTGGTCTGGGGTGTTGTTCCTGGATGACTGAAAAAGTTGAAATCCCATACACAACTTTTGTTTTGCCGTCGGTCAATAGCATTTCCATTTCCATTTGCATATAGATCGATCATCTCTGCTTGAGTGTCTAATCAGCTCTGCAGAATGCAAGGTGAGCTAGATGATTGTCGATTCGGTGACCTGGATAGCTAACATTGCATCATAGCGTCAACTTCAAAGCTCAAACCGACTCAAGACCCCTTGTCGGGCTCGGAGTCAGAGTCCGAATCCGACTATTCTTCATCTGATGTGACAGAAGATGAAGATGGAGATGAGCTTACACCAGCTCTTGATGCCGCAATTCTGAGAACGCTTAGTAAGATCAAGAGGAAAGAAGGTGTTTACGGGAAAGAGAATGTCTTGCAAGAGGAACTCAAGAAAGCACAAGAAAGGGCTGAAGCGAAAGGCATCAAAGCGCAGGTGGTGAAGAAGGTCGTGGAGAAGGTAAGCATGATAATTCAAAGATCCATGGACGACTTTCGTTCATTTGAGTTCAAGAGCTGACTGTTCACCAACCCAAATAGCCATACCTCCTTCAAGATTATCATCGAGCCAAGCTTCTCTCCGGAAGCAATCAGGAAGATGATGAAGACGGAGAAAACGAACAACCACTCACATACGTCCAATCCGAGCGGAAGTTGAAGGAAGAAGCTGTATCAGCGTTCAAAACACTCGCTTCGGATGATTCGGACGATGACGATGAGGAATTTATCAAGAAGAGAG
Organism: Kwoniella botswanensis; assembly: GCF_036426115.1. Classification (NCBI taxonomy): domain Eukaryota; kingdom Fungi; phylum Basidiomycota; class Tremellomycetes; order Tremellales; family Cryptococcaceae; genus Kwoniella; species Kwoniella botswanensis. The sequence continues at coordinate 12,199,241 of NC_088599.1, read as the reverse complement.
AGAAAGATGAGGGAGAAGAAGATATGGAGGACGAAGAGTATAGGCAGTTCTTATTGGAGATGGGAGGTGGCGAAGATGAAGTTCGAAAGATATTGGGAATGGGCGATCAGCCTATTTCTACCGCTTTAGAGGAAACGGTAGAAGAGGGCAAAGGAGAAAAACACGTGGTACTGTCGAAAGTTGAAAAAGAGGAAATTGCAGCTAAGAAAAAGGCTAAAAAGGAGAAGAAAGCTAAGAAAGATGATGAATTCCTGATGAAGTAGGTGGACCTCTCACTGCTACAGTATCTTCCAAATGGACATGGATTGATGCAATGTTGTAGTTATATCTTAAATCGAGGATGGATTGATCGATCAGAAAGTCATGTACCGACGTATAAGGAAGTTGTGGGTGATGATGAGGATTCAGATGAAGAGGTGGAAGAGAAACCAAAAGCTGGTCCATCGAGTCATCCTTGGGGTGAACTTGATGAAGAGGATGAATTTGATGATAAAGCAGATGCCTTTGAGGCTGAATACAATTTCAGATTCGAAGAACCGTAAGTCGTCCCTAATTATAGCAAGCGATCACAGCTAATATGCTTTTATATAGTGGAGCTTCCAACATCTTGTCACATCCTCGTCAGATCGACGCCCTAGTCCGAAGACCAGATGATGCTCGTAAGACGAAACGAGCCAGGCGAGCTGAACGCAAGGCAGCCGAAAAAGCAGCTCAGGAAGAAGCCTTGAAAGCTAAGAAGGGATCTAAGAGGAGGGAAATGGAGAAGAGGATGGCTGCGTTGAAGTCTGATCTAGCAGCTGAAGGGGTCGATGGCGAAGTAGATTGGGATTCATTACAGAAAGTACTGGATGGTGAATGGGATGAAAACGAATGGGAAAAGGTGGTAGGAGGAATGTTAAGTAAAGCAGGAGAAAAGGAAGATGAAGATGGGAAACCTGTTTGGGATGACGATATTGGTGATGCGGAGTACGATGATCTGGAAGAAGATGGAGGTTATCCATACAATCAGGATGGAGCACAAGAGGCGATGGATATTGATGAAGAATATGGTCAGGATGATGATGGACCAATCAATATGGTATGTGGAAATGCTCAATCGCACAGGACGACTGCTAATAATTGGAATACAGGATGCCGATTTCATAGACGAAGAACCAAGTAAGAAGAAGCGCAAGAAGGATAAGAAGAAGAACAAGCAGAAAGATAGAGCCATTGAAGAACCATTGATCGAGGATCAATCAAGTCTGTCTCTGAAAGATAAAGCTCAAGCTGTCAAAGAAGTGATGGAAGAATACAAAGCATTAGATCATGAAGATATCATTGGTGGAGATCTACCTACGAAATTCAAATACACTAAATCGGCACCTGTATCTTTCGGTTTGACACCTGTGGAGATTCTTTTGGCTACTGATGAGGAACTAAATAAAGTGCTCAGTGTGAAGTCGATTGCGCCCTATCGAAAGGGGGGTATAGGGCATCAAGGTAAAGGTCTAGGTCAGAGAGTGAGACAGCTAAAAGAAGATGTGAGGAAGAGGAAATGGGGTCAAGATGATAACGAGCGGAAACCTTGGAAGGAGAATAGGGCGGAACATGCTGCTAAGAAGGAGTCGAAGAGTGGGGTTGAGGGAGGTGAAGGCGAGGAGAAGAGGAGTAAGAAGAGGAAGGGAAAGAAGGAGAGGAAGAGAGCGGCTGTTGGGGGGGAAGAAGGGAGCGAGCATCAGGTGTAGATGCGAAATACTGTATGCCGTATTTGATGCACAATTGTTCGTGGGACAAGAATGTATTATGCTGTTTCACTTATACACTAGATGATCCTGAAACGCTTTTTACGTCATTTCTTTCCGTACTACACGATTTTATATCCCTGGGTTCTCAAGGACCTAACCTACGTGTGGATGTTTGTGATTTATTCTGTTCACTTAAGCTTACATGGTAGCACGTACTTTTACAGTGCAGAATGTCGCTGAGTAAGTCGTGAATGACATTAGCCTAGAACACGAGAAGATAGGTCGATGACAATACGATGACACACCAGATTCGGATTCAACATCAAGCATCCTATCATGTTTGCCTCCTGAGCTCGATTATAACGACTCTCAAGCATGTGACGATTTCATGATCGTTGCAAGTGACGAGCAGAAAATAGCTCTTATGAATTTGATGCTTATAGAGACCATAAATAACTATAAAGAAGCAAGGGAAATATGTAAACAGACGGCTGATGCCATATATTCTGTTAGGAGGGATGTAAGTCTTCACAATGAGATGCGACGTTCTTGTTAACTCACTTGACCTGCAATAGATGATATACTCCACGGTTGTCAGTGAGGGAGGACCATTACCTCCTCCTGTCGAGATCAATGGAAGATTGTATCCTGATGATATGCCTAAAGTAAGTACGATCCACCAAATCTACATTCTATGTCTAATATGAGATACTCATTCACGACTTGATATCCGCAGGAATACACCAAATTCTCATTTTTCGAGGATATCATATCTCTCCCACCGCAATACCTAAATAAATGGTTGATCTTGCACGGTGAACGTCCAGAAATCTTCAAGTCGATGGACCATCTCGACAGATCCAAATTGTTGTTCGTGCTTAAGGGAGGTACGATGAATGATTCAGTGAGGAAGTACGAGAAGGAAAGGAATGAGAAGAGGACTTTGGAGACTATCGACCTCACAGGAGAGGATGGGAAGCCTAAAAGACCCAGAAGGAGCTGTACGAAGAAATAGCTTTTCTGTGTCCTTGTAAATACACCTTTCAGGACTCGAACTCATATGGGTGTTTAAACGATTTGAAACCACCGCGATGCTTGATTGACCTTCTGTGATCCACATACATATGATTGTATATACTTTCTCACGTTGAATACATATTAACGAAACTCATGAACCTATACCGTATTATTCAATAATCGTCGTCTCTTGATCCTCTTCTGTATGTTCCATAAATCAAATACGACATGATAACGAACTATGCATGATAACTTTCTTTCCACATGCTACGATACGACATGATACGATGTTGACAAAACAAAACAACTGCACAATGATATTGGCAAGGCGTTAAATCATACAAAAGACTAAATCAATGAACCTAGATCGAACAAAAGAAAAAGAGAAAATAAGTCGTGTATGACTGTTTAACTTATTATACCACTAATATTCAACCTATTCCTGTCGTTTTACCAAAGACTATTCACTTCACCTCCCGATATAACACATACAACGATTATACTTGATTCGACATTACAAGAAGGTTTCGAATGAGATGGACTGGAAATTGTGATGAGTGGAGGATGTCTAATGATGATGCTGTTTAGCTTGATGTCTCTTCAAAGCGTCCATCCTGGGATGCAAAAATGCATAAATCAGCTTCCCATTCCTATTCCAGTGCTATCCTGAAAAAACAACTCACCTAGTGAAATTCTCTCCACATTCATTACAAGTGACTTTCGGTTTATCCTTAATCGTCCTCCACAGAACAGCCTTCTCTTCCGATAATTTACCATCCAGAACCAATTCACCTTCTCTTCGAGCGTGTCGAGCCATATGTCGGGGTAGATCGTATTTACGTGTGAATACGTCGGTGCATCGGTTGTATGGCTAAGTCACGAAAGAGAATAATCAGCTTTTTCCCCAAAATAACCGACAAGGATCATTTGATGAACTGAACTCACAGGTAGAGGATTAACATATTCACACTGTACTCCTCCACTGGGCACCGCAGCACCCCCACTCGACCTCCTTCCACCTCTGTTCCCACCAGGTGGTGAATCACCAACTTTCCTAACTTTTTTGATGGTTCCTCCCTTCGTTACTCCTCCAGGTGCGTTCGCAGGATTGAGCAAAATCTTTCCTCCTCCTCCTGCAGTTTTGTTCGCAGAGGCAGTGGCTCTCTTCGTTCCAGCAATAACCCTTCCTCCTCTAGCACTAGGTCTACCTCTTTTGTTCGTCGTTCCTCCTCCTCCATATTCCGAATCATTCCCATCTGATATCGGTTCTGAAGAAACTGACGGACTCTTATATTCACTTCCACTTCCCGTTTCACCTTCATTTTCTTCTTCAACAACTTCCTCTGATAATTCCCTTTTCAGCCCAGGGTTATCCATAGGTTCCATTGTCATCTCACTTCTCCTTCTCTTCTTGGGAGGTTCATGTCCACTTACACCACCACCACCGGTGGATTTAGTAGAAGTGGGTATGGAAGTAGGCGTAGGAGGGGGTAGACCAGTGGGTATACCACTAGATCTCCATTTATCTACCGCTTCCGCACCAGCTTTCCTCTTACCTTTATGATCGAACGAACTGGATACTTCGTATACCGGTAATTGAGGTTTGGGCGGGTGCGATTGCGACTTTGATTGAGAAGCTGCTGCACGCCATAAGAGATCTAATCCACTTTGAGCAGATTGCGAAGAAGTGGAGGGTGATCTCCTTTCATGGCCGACAGTAATTTCCTCGTCATCATCTTCAGCTTGTCCATCAGGAGGTACACCCATAGGTAACGCCGAAGATGGTTTAATACCTGATGGCGTAGATGCTGAGGCACCAATAGGTAGAGATTGCTGATGCTGCAATGTACTAGGCCGCTGAGTGGGATCTTGGACTCTAGGTGAAGCAGGTGGAGGTGGCATCCTGTTGTTACCGGAATTGGTATTACCGCTTACTCTATCTCTTTGAGCTTGAGCGAATCCTGCCGGATTATATCCAGAAGATAAGAATCTTGGAGATTGAGGATTGGTCGATACCCATTCTATACTAGGGATACACCAATCGCTTTCCTCGGATGATGTAGAGGCAGCATCGGTGGTAGAGCTGGAAGTAGAGGATTGTCGAACTACACTAGGTTGCTGTTGCGGAGTGACGAAGTTCACTTCTGGTCCTTGTGGAGGTCGATGTTGGAGGATGTAAGGTTCGAAGATCGGTTGTGTAGATGATGACTGGTATAATGAGGATGTACCGTTCAATGCTCTGACAGCTTCGTCCGCTTTGGCTAATGCTTCAGCTTGTCTCAAAGCTAATTCAGGATCGATGTTCTTCCCATTCGCATCTGCCCCACCAAATCCTGCGTTCAAAGACGCATGGTATCCATTACCGTTTATGCTCTGCTGGGAAGAGTTGAAGATATTTGGGCTATTATCAGGAGATCGGGAATACCGAGGGAACCCTTCTGGACCATAACTTGATCCGAGATGGGAAGGTATCTGAGGATGATAGGAGGTGGTTGATCCTTCTGTAGAAGTGGAGTATGATCGATCATGATTACGAGTATTGGTGGTGATGTTGGTATTTCCACCGTTGGTGGTTGTGGGTATAGGATCTGACTGCGGTATATGAGGTGATTCTGAATCTGACTGATGTCCCAACACCTGGGTGATACCAAGTGCTGAAGGGGGCATTCCCAATCCCGATGCAGGTGGGATAGCAGTCTGGGGAGAGTTGACCTGCAATCCATCTAAATGATCTGCTAATTGATGTCCACCTTCCTTCTCCTTTTCTTTCGTGCTTATATCAATATCCATCTGATCCAAATCACTCTTTAGAGTCAAAGGGTTTCTATCAGCTCTAGGTGTTCTGATCCCTGTAGAGCTAGGTGAGAGGGGGACACTACTACCTGTCGGAGTAGTAGGGAGGGTACTAGCTGAAGAAGATCCGCCAGATAATACCCTCCGCAGTGCTAATCCCCTTGTGGGCTGTGGTGATGAATGGTCGGTGGACATGGGTTCTTCAGTCAGTATCGATGAGAGTGGAGTGAATGAGTCGGCAGGTTTGGATCGTGGTGATCTGGGTGAGCGAGGTGATTTGGGTGATTTGGCTTTGGTCATACTGGATATAGGAGGTGTCTTGGGTTTGTTAGGGGGGGATTTGGCTGATACCATTTTCCGCTTTTGAGTATGCTATGCTATGAGAAGATGAGTCAGCTTGTTCAAGATGTCATTTGTGACCCGCTAACACATACTAGGAATGGTGTATCCTCGCTGTTAGATAGATGGATGATCTGAAGATACTCACGCTTTCTGAACCGGTCGATCGTTGCCAAGTAAAGTCTTCTTTAGATCGTCCGAACCGCCGACAAAGCCAAGGTGGAGGGAGCTGGAGTTGGAATGTAGCGATACGTGTAAAGGATTACTATAGAAGTGTATGATCGGTCTGCCGAGCTTTCTCCTTCCTTCGACTCTTCCTAGAAGGTGCGGTACTGCTCGATAGTGATGCGTGGATGTATGATGATGAGCGAAGAGGGTGGTGATGATGGCCAAGTGAGTGAGTGAGTGAGTAGCGGTAATTGATGGATTGATGTCACCGCTATTCCCAGTCCCAGTCGACTTACGAGAAGCACGCGTTACTCTTAAAGTGGGTGGCAAATATCGGGATGCTAGTATCACCCCTCGGTCTTTTTCCATTCGGAAGCTGGGTGGCAAATTCAGTCTCGTGGCACGGTGGCGAATTCTCCTATCACAAAATCACAGTTGAGACAATAAGGTATGCAACATGCATGGTTATTTCTGCTCTCGAGACCACAGGTCACTAGTATATACAACGATATCATTGCAGCTCTCACGCAATGTCAAAAGTTACACAGAAAACGTTACTTCTTGAACCCAAGGGTTCTCGCCAATTTACCTCCCTTCGCTTGATCTTTACCATCGGAATTTTTGCCCTTACTCGTCAAACCTGCAGCTATATTCGGAGAAATGGTAGAGTTGCCACTATCAAGCTGATCCAGGAGTTTCAACAGATCCTTAGAATCCGAATCGAACGATCGACTCTTATCGCCAGTTAAAACCATGAAGCTATCACCTGAGATACCCTTTCCATCGTCGAGCTCCTTCCATCTGTGAAGGGTAAATGGATGTCAGCAGTCAAAAATAAGGGTGCCACCGGTGACGAGACGCAGAAATGATAGGAATGTAAAGACTGAGCTATGACTCACTTCTCGATTTGCTGCCTGATGGATTTCGACTTCAATCTGAAGTGTGTTTTGATCTCATTCTCGACTATGTCCAAAGTGAATATATGTCAGCTATGTTCAGATCACGATTGCCTGCCAGCTCACAAGGATAAGGAGGATTTTTGATGTTATTTCCCATAGCATCAACCAAAACCATTCGTCGGACATTCGCTGAATACGCTTTACTTGCCGATGTCTACGAGTGATTCAACGGCTAGATGTCAGCCAAGCAGTCGGACCTGCCGGCAGGGATTTTATAGCAGGATATCACGAATTTCAGACTTACCCCAGCATCGTTTGCCCATCCTAAAACTCTAAAGTTAGCTCAATTGGGAACTTGTCGCCTGGACAGTTTAAAATGAAGCTCACCAGGTTCATTGGTATACGGTTCTTCGCAGAGGATCAAGCTCTGTATAGAAATCAGAACTTGAAGTAAAGTAGATTGACCAGATATCCAACCTGGTCCTGACCATGTGCCCAGAAGACTCAGACAGACTTTCTACTCGCGTTTGACGTACACAATGTCGATGTCAGCTTGGTATGAACGACAACAAAGATAGAAATCGAAATGTTGTTTTTCGGGAATAATTCGAAAAATGGATGGGTAAGATTATGGAAAAGGGCAGCAAGAATGAAATACAAGAAGAGTGAATAAGGAAGAGTCTCACTTACCCCATCAGCATACAAATTAGGATTCAACCTATACCTCCCCCCATTCGTAGTCATAAACTTGACATTCGGACAACGTTGATTATAATCCAACGGAAGGAAAATATCAAAGATGAAACAGCCATTTTCATATGGTGTACCCTCAGGTCCAATGATCATAGCTTTCAATACGTCTACTCGAGTCTCGTCAACTCTCAGGAATATTGTCGAATGCCATGCGACTGGAAGAGAGGTGGTCAGGATGGCTAATTCTTTCGCTATCGCTAATGATCTTTTAGGCATATCCTAAACGAAAGACGCATCGTGCTAGTAAGCTACTGTCCATAGCTAGTCTTGAAAAACTATGTCAAAGGTGACTTACCATCCCTTCCAGCGATTGTATCGATCCGTTGAAAGCATGTCTATAAACCTTTCTATCGCTTGTAGACGTAGCTTCCTCCGTCAAGTCGCAATACTGAAATCTTGCTCTTCCTGCCCATTCCTCGTCTGACACCACCGCATATCATCAGTACTCCGCTACTATTAACTTGTCATCTGAAAAGAACTTACATATCTTGATGGTAGATTCTTCAGTTTGACCTTGAGATACATTCTCCTCCACTGATACGCCAGTCTCTGGTAATCTAGGCAACGATTCTCTCATTCTGTCCACAAACGGTTTACCTTTAGTCTCAATCAGAGATTTATCGATCGTCTGAGCGGAAGCGACAATACGCTCGCTATGCAAGACATACCAACCAATATCAGCTATACGTCACATCAAGTTGAATGGAAAGCTGCAGCTGCAGAAGGCTCACCAGAAACTTCTTAATTGATAATTAGCATCCTGTTTCTCTTCTTGTCTTTTCTCCCTTTCCCTTCTTGCTAATTCAGCTTTACTTATCCTCAGGTCTTCTTCCGTCATCATAACATCTTCAGTGGTTCTAGATATATTATCAACGGCTTTCAACCCCTTCAAAGCTGCCTGAGCTTGTATAACGCAATTTTCCAATAACTCCCTAGGTGATGAGGCGCCTTCATACGTTACAGTAATAGAACGAGGATCTTGGGGCAAAGGTTCACCTGAGATGGGTCGCATCTGAGGCATAGCTAACATACTAGCTAAAGCTTCATGGTTCGATACGATCTAGAGATGAACATCTCCATTTCAGTCTATCGTTCGATTTGACACTTACGGATGATGTGACTCACCTCTAACCAATCAAACAGGGCTCTATATAAATCTGATCTTTTCGACATGTCCAAGAGAGAATCATTCCGAAGCAGGTCATTTACGAAAGCACTTCTCCTTCTCAAATGCGCCAAAGCAGTAGGGTGGACGAGATGATCTGAAGTTTTCGCACCTCCTGGTCTATTGAGATCAGGCAGAAACACCCGCACTTGCGAGAGGAGAAGAGCAGTCTTAGCGTCCGAAGCAATTTGAGCTTCTTCAGCCTCTTGTTGGCCAGTTCGCTATTTACCCCTCAATCAACGTTTGTGGACACTCCCAGAATAAAGGATACTTACATCTTCTACCCCACTTCCATCATATCCTGTACCTTTACCGGACCCTTTACCTCTACTGACCACCTTTTGTACCAAACCCAAACCCGAAGAATATGAATCATCTTCCAACGTGTCGTCCACTCGATCTGTATCATGTTTATCTTTCGTCAATCCACCAAGGAATGTTTTCTGTTTCTTCACGGGAGGGGCGTTTGCAGTGCCGGAAGCGCTGGAAGATAAAGATTTACTGTCACTACCCTCTGAGAAAGCTTCTTCTATCATGTGTAGTCCGACTCCGAGGATGACACCCTGTATACAGGATGATGATATAAGATCAATCGCTTCTTGTGCAAGAAACGAAACGTTATCTTACTTGAAGGTTGGGGCAATGCAGCAAGATGTCTTCGGGCTGCTTGCCATGACGGTCCACCTTTTCACCACATGCCAGACAGGTGATTTGATGACACTGAGGACACGTTGGCCGGATTTTGCTGCTTAGATAAGTGGTGAATGCGGGGAAATCAGGCTGAGAATACAGGTGGTCAGCTGTTTCCTATCCCTAACGAATGCACAGCTGAACATACGAAAAGGACAAAGAAATCCACTTGCTTCCTCTTAAACTGATATCCACATCCAGCAGAACAGCCCATATTCCCTTCAGCCAACATCGAGTAAAGTTGAAAGAGGAAACTTTGTTCATCTGAACCAACAACCTCATCACATCAGCTATCACACTCACAACCATTGTACGAGAGACAGCTGAACAGACAGATAACTCACTCCCTTCGGGACACCCAGACATCCATTCACCCCTTCCCAATATCTTCACGTTATATTGGGTTCCTGCTGATGCCGAGATCTTCACATGTCTATGTTCCTCTACAGGTTCGATCACTTTTTCTATTCGGTCTTTGGAGAAGAATATACCAGCGTATGGGTCGGAAAGAAGTTTGTCTTCTGGTATTTCACCTATGAAACAACATGATTTTTATAAGCTTGAAGGCGTATATGAAGACAGGTCGTGTCCAAATAGCTTACCGTCATCCTCAAACCCATCTACCAATCCTTCCTCACTCCCGCTCTCGGCGTCACTTCCTTCCATATCTTCATCACTATCTTCCACCACAATCACTTCCTTGCCTTTACTTGAACTGGCTTTGTTGGATACTTCCTCCTCATCGTCGGAAGGTATATCGTCGAATTCACCAGCAAAGACTCTTTCCTGTAACGAAGAGTCAGCCAAATTACCTTAGGTCGGGCGGAGCAGCTAACGTACGGCAGCTGACATGACATCCCCTTTTGTCCTTTGCAACGCTGCTCTAGCTCGTCCACCTGGGATACCCATGTCCAGTAGCTGGACGAAGGCAGGGTCTGACATGTCGCGAGGGGAGTCAAGTGGGTATCAAATTCTCTGTCTTTTGTCTTTTGTCTTTTGTCTTTTGTCGTTCAGTAAGGAATTGGGAAGGTTGGGCGGGTAATTGATAACAGATAAGCAATTACGAGAGAATGATCTGTTCTGTGTTGAAAATGGAAAGTGAAAGTAATCACTTGAATTCGGTATACAATAGGTGTAGTGTTCCCACCCAGCGGATGCTCAAAAGGAAGAAGGATCAAGGAAGAGAAACCATCCATCCATCCATCCATCCATCCATCCATCCATGCCTTTCCATGCACGGACCTGTACTGGTGGATGAGTCAACCCTACACGCCCTAAACACACACACAGCTCACAGTGAGCTTCGGATGCTAGACTCTTAGATAAAAACACTATCATCCGCGCGGAGACTCCACAGTTTAACTCTTTTAGGCGCACGACTGGGGGCACCTATCTATCCGGTTATCAGATTGAACCGGAAGTGCAAACTGGAAAGCCAAGGATGTTTGTGATGAATCTCTCTCTTCATCTGACCAATTCATTCACTCTTTCACCACCTTCATATCACCCGTCTTCAACACTGTATATACCTTGCTACCTATCTGTACATATGTCCCTCTTCGACAACGCCTATATGTCTTGTTCGACCCTGTAACAAAGCTTACCTCTCCTTGAAATACAGCCATGTACCCCTCTCCTGCTCCTACTTCAATCCTCGTAAATAACTCGACTCGCCTCATACGACCCAATACAATACCACGTATTCCACCCTCACCTATATATACTACTTGCTCTACATCAATAATCAGACAGAAAAGAATGTTTGCTCTCTCAGCTCATAGACGCGATCAACCCAAGACATTCTCCAACCAATCGAAATTACCTAGATTACCTGTACCAGATTTGGAAAAGAGCTTGGAAGGGTATTTGAAGAGTCTCGGACCAATATTGGGACAGAATGTGAGCTGAATCAAGGCCGATGGTCAAATTGAGCTCATACTACCGTGTTGATCTCAGTATGACGCCTCGGCCTTACCAAACGAAATTGAGAAACGTAAATTGTTTGCTAAAGATTTCGCAGCTCCTGGTGGATTGGGTAGAACCTTACAGGAAAGATTGAAAGGTAAGCTGGACATTTGGAGCTCGAAGAGTATGATAGCTTACATAGGTATGTTGTAGATCTCGATCACGTCTCACCGAATAATTGGCTCAACGATACTCTCTGGCTCGGACTGGCTTATCATACCTGGCGAGCACCATTACTAGTCAATTCAAATTGGTGGTTACTCTTTGCTCCTGATCCTTCTGACCCCACTCCGCCTATCGCATCCGGCTCACTTTCCAAGGTAGAAGTGCCCGATCCAAATTCGAATCCGAAAGAAGCTGCCTCGGCGGGAAGTCAGCGAGGTGGACAAGATTGGATAGATAATCAGAAGGGGGAATTCGATGGGCCGGTGGAATGGGAGAAAGTGGTTAAGAGAGAATGGATAAGTGATTGGCAGATTCGAAAAGCCGCTTGGCTAGCTAGGAGGTTTGCCGAGTTTAGGACGAAGCTCCTCAAGTGAGTCAGACATATCTCGTCCTCAGTGATGTATGACCATGTCTGATTGTAACGATCTTTCGATAGAGAAGAGATCTTGCCGGACTCTTCGAAAGCCGGGCCTTTTGACATGCACCAGTATTCTCGGTGAGTCAGCTTCTCGAGACCCCATGTGCCCACTCAGAGCTGTAGCTGATTTTTGAAACATATCGTAGAATGTTCAATCTTTCTCGGATACCTCTACCGAACAGTGATGCCTTTTCAGCAGTCGACAACAAAGCTACTCATCTCACATTGATGGTTGATGATTATATATACTCCATTGATATCTTCTCACCTCCTCCAATTGATGGTGTACCTGAACCTTTGTCTCCTTCGGAGATTGAGCAGAGGTTCAAAGCTGCCGTGAATGATGCTAAGAAGCGTAAGGACGGCGGAGAAAGAGCCGATCAAATTGGCGTATTGACCGCTGACGAGAGAGATAACTGGACAAAGGTGAGCTCGCATATCAGTGTCGCTATCAGAAATGAACTCATCAACTGATCAACGAATGTCTCGTCAAACCTAGAATCGTGAACATCTTCTGCTCCTCTCACCAAATAATCGATCAACCTTCAACTCAATCTCTTCTTCCCTTATCGTCCTTTCTCTCGACCCGTACACTCTACCTTCCATCCCGTCTGTTGATCCCCTCCGACTACCCTCTGTAGACGCACAAGTACGTAACACCGCCTCTGGGATTGATGGTGCCGGTAATAGATGGTTTGATAAAGCTGTATCGGTCATGGTCGAGACAAATGGCAGAGCGGGAATTATGGGTGAACATTCCCCTGTGGACGCGCTTATTCCATCAATCGTAGGGGAATATGTTCTGGCTTCTCCGGTAGATCACTCCCGATTCACTTCCGGATCTAGCTCGAGTACTGTGGATGGTTGGAATAAGCTGGATTGGGTAGTTGATGAGGGAATCACGAAAGAGATAGAAGGATGTAAAGAGAGAAATCAGAAATTGATAGATGATTCCGATGCGAGTCAGTTGTGGTGGAACGAATATGGTGCGGAATGGATCAAGGCTGTTGGTGAGTCAATTCAAGCGGTTCATACTGTAAAGTGTCATGATAGAATATACTGAAGAGTTTGATGGGTGGTATGGTATGAATAGCCAAACAGTCACCTGATGCGTATATTCAACAAGCCCTTCAATTAGCATGGTACAAAGATCAAGGATATGCCACTGCTACTTATGAGACGGCATCGACTCGGATGATGTTACATGGTAGGACCGATGTCATTAGGAGTCTGAGTAGTGAAAGCAGGAGTTTCGTAAAGAGTATGCTCGACGAGAAGACTAATGTGAGTCAACTAAATTTCTTATTGTTGAACTGTAGAGCTAGACCAGATTGACGAGAATTTTTGCTGATGTATCTTTGTGTAAATGTCTTTCTGATAGGATTCAAAACGATACTCGCTATTGACCGAAGCATGTAGAGCCCACAATTTCCTTACTCGCCAGTCATCCCAAGGAAACGGATATGATCGACATCTAATGGGATTGAAAGTCCATCTGAGGCCTGGTGAGAGTCATGCACTGTACGATGATGAGATATACGCCAAGTCGCAGGAATGGAAATTATCCACTTCAGGATTGAGTGCGGGTGGGAAGTTCATGGGGACGGGATTCGGTGCTGCTTGGCCTGATGGGTATGGTATCAATTGTGAGTTTGACACACCTCTTAGGTATTTACCTGATAAACGGTCAAATTGAATCAAGCTGATACGTGACCATGGAATTGATAGATCTCGCTGGTCCATACCTCGTCAAATTCGGTATTGAATCGAAGTTCTCATGCGACAAAACTTCCACACAAAGATTCAAGCATAACATCGTACAGGCGTTGAGAGATATGAGGAGGGTATGTGAGGCGGCAGGAGAGGAGAGTAGAGCGAGATTATGATGTGAAGGACTGTGTGCCAGGTAAATTGTATTGCAAGGGGAAGACTGAAGACGGAGGAGAAGAAGGAATGTATATGTAGTAGTCCATATACATCAACATGTAATATCATAGTTATCATTTACAAATCGTTAACTATACACAATCTCATACAGGGATACAAACTTTTCGGTATGGCATGATCATGATCATGATCATTTCTTGGGGTTCCTCTTTGACCTCTTGTCCTTAGCTTGCACAGAGCTTTTATTAGTCGCGCTACTTCTTCCTCTCTTTCTCCCACCTTTGTTCTTCTTGTTGTTATCAGCCTGATGACCGTTAAGCTCATCTTCTTGCTCTTGCTCTTGCTCTTGCTCCTCTCCTTCCTCGTCAACGAGTAACTCCGGCCGAGATGTCTTCACAAGAGCTTGAAAGAGCATTATCTCCTTATCCGATCGATTCACATCATCCGTATAGGTCTTATCGTAGAAACCCAGCCAGGTGTTGAGATGTTCATCGGGGAGTGAACGAATATCAGCGAAGAATGGAATAAGTTGATATTCCTGTAGTAATAGATATAAGCTCGAATGACCAATGATGAGATATGGGCACGGATTCTTACGCTAGGCATACCCTCTGGATAATCACGACCGTTCCTTGGATTGGGAGGTAATGGGACTCTCTCTTTGGTCAAAAACCCAATTACTTCCTACGATATGATAACGAGCACGAAGTGGCTTGATTTATCAGCGTTATGACATTACCACACGACAGTAATAGAGATGAGATGGAACCCACAACTGATCGCGTCGCTCTGAACTCATTCAAGACCCTCTTGCAGGTGTCGTTTATTGCTTTGAGTGATTTCAGACACTGTTCGGCGATTTCAGGATCAAAGTCGACGACTACAGAGTAAAGACGCGTCAGCTTCTGTCGATTTCACTGTCGATTTCGTCGATCCCGATGCAGATACTCACCTCGAGGTCGGTCGGTGTGAACATCTGACATGATGTATAGTATCTGTGTCTTTGAGATGGATGTCGCACCTGGATAGTCGATAAATAGATATACTATATCTCCTCAGCTCGTGTTACAACATGTACAACATGTACTGATCACGTGACAATCACCAGTGGGATAAATCTGACAAAAAACAACCGTCAAAGATATTCAACAAACTCTCACGGTTCCAGTTGATCTGATCCCGTTCATCTCCCACTTGCTGCTCTCAGCACCTTTGCGGTGGACTGTGAATGGTCAATCACGAGATTGTCATCAACACATAAAGTGTACCATACAAGTAGACGACCAGCACACCAACTCGAGACAGACAAAAGATGTCAGGATCAGGATCAGGATTTCATGGGTTCAGACAGTCAGTTCATCGCTTCGGTCCTGCTGTGAATGTGAATGAGACATACATAACTGATTTTTTGTTCAATGTGAAACAGAGATATGCCCCCTCCAGGAGGGTACGAGGCTATCAAATACAAGCGAAATTTACCTGTCAGAGGTGTGGGAGGTGCAGTAGTGTTCAGCACGGTGGCTGCTATCTGTGCTTTTGGATTCTGGAGAGTTGGAAAGGGAAATGTAGAGAAGAGGTGGGTGATGATAATTCTTCCCACAAGACAGCTCTGGGAGCTTTCTTATCAGCTCTTTGCCGAATATTACGAGCTCTTCCACTGCTAACATCTGATTATTCATTTTCGAAGGGAACTCAAACGTGAACAGGCATGGTCGCGAATCAACCTCGTTCCTGTACTATTAGCTGAACAAGATAGAGATGCCTATAGAAGACAACAGGCTGCTTTGGCTAGAGAGAAGGAGATCATGAAGGATTACCCAGGATGGGAGGTGAGTGATGTGTTCGCTGTTGTAGCATGTGTGAAAAGAGGAGTCTTTTGTCAGGATCAGGGCAATCATTGGTTTATACGGGTGATAAGGGGGAGAAGCGTCGGGCATTGGCGGTGTCACAATGATTGAAATGAGACTATGGCAAATGGGAGTTGCAAGGGCATGACGGAAGAGTCCACAATGATACCCATTCCAATGATGAGAACAACACGTTAATACTTGTGTTCTCTTTTTACAGGCTGGAAAGAGCACATATAACTCTTCGCGATATACACCAAACACCATTGTCGTTCTCTAGATTTTCTGTCAATACAGGAGGATTGTAGATGATAGATAGGGAATGCTATAACCAGGCAGAAAAATGTGTCATCATTGCATATCACGCTGACTCGGCATAGCAAGAGTCAGGACATTCCTTGTTTGTTGTTGCCTAAAAGATGACAGGAACAAGGAAGACACAGACATTGAGTATCTTGTAGTCATTCCGCGCTATTGCTGACCAAGTCGATGCACTCTCACTTATAATGTGGTCATTGCAGCGAAAAGGGTTCTACTGAACAAGGTAACAGGAAGTAATGAAACGTGAAACCAGCAAATTGGTCAATTTATACAACTTCAAAGGTCAGTCAAACACTGACGGGTGAACGACCACAGCGAATCCTTTGATCGTCGTATACAAAGGATACAACAATTAACAATATTACTGCCTCGTTTTGACACTCTAATATTTCCCACTTCAATCACTACTCGACATTCCAAGTACCTTGCAGATATCGACCCCCACTCAGAAGAGAGCGAAAAATAAATTATATCAAAATAACATATACCTCTACTCTTTTACTGCAATGCAGAAAATACCGTACCATCAAATATACAGAATGATGGATATCCTGACCTTCTTCCCGTCGTATCTTTTATCCTCTAGATCCCTCCCAACAGCTCAAGTCCCCTGTCTAGCAGAATTACAAAAACAAGCCCAACTACTAGCCTCGTCTATTCCACCTCTTCCAACTTACTCCTCTTTCTCCTTTTCATCCCAATCTCCACCAATGACAAAAACGAAAAAAGAAATAGATCTACCTCAACAGAGTAAATCGAGAGGACTACCTATCCCTTTCCTAAAGCAAGATAAATCATGGTATACTCACAATCATACCCAGGCATCATATGATCATCCTCTACCAAGGTATACCGAAAGACCCGACGGCGAGAAAGAATATATAGATGAGATTGATATTGGACATGGGTACGATCATATCCACCGTCTAGGGAAGAGTGCTTCTTTACCTAACAGTAGTAATAAATTGTGGAAAACTTGGAATGGAGGATTTCGACCTATACATATACAGAGTACGCTACCTAGCGAAAGTGGGAATGCTTTGCGGCCAATGAGAGAGTATGGGATGAACGGTAGTAAGAGTTACGCAGAGAGTGTTTGTAGTGAGTTATCTCGTCATTTCATCTTCTCGTGCATTGAAAAGTCTGTCAGAGTGACTGATACATTTAATTGAACAGGCTTGACTCAACCTTCGATATACAATTTGCGCGAGAACGGAACCCAGAATGACACTGATAAGTCAATGACATGGATCGAGTGGTCAGTAGGGCACTCTTTACAAGGTATATAAACTGATCGTTTCTTGTGTATTGTATAGGATAACGTGTAGAACGTGCTTGTAATACTGAATATAGATAGCGTGGAACCAAGTGGAGAAAGGACATTTTTGGCAATACAATCATGAGGTATTCGATTGTCCATTGGATTTTTTTGTTCTTTAGATTCTCCGTAGTATTGATACGTTGTAAACCCAATGTTAAGACTGATGCATAATTAAACGATCTATATGCTATACCATCTTCAATGCACCTCCTGATCATCAACTAATCCGCAATACCAGCTATCGGTGTCATATCTTATACACAAATCGTCTCCACCTCATACACCTATGATGCCATGCGATTATCGGTAGAACTGCACATATTGATGAATATTAGCAATCGATGCCATATTGGAACAAACCCAGTCAATTCAGATGACTTACGTGATCAGCTTGAAGGTTAGCAGCGATCTCAGCTTCAGCCTTATCACCATTTGATAACAACTTCTCTTTGTTATATAAGAGTTCTTCTCGAGTTTCCGTCGAGTATTCAGCGTTTTGGGCTGAAATCACGTGAAGATATTGTCAGTATGTGTTCGATACGGAAAGCAATCTATTCAACATATTATGTATGATTTTTGATGAAGAGTCCGAGGCACTCACTCTCAACAATAGCATCTACAGGACAAGCTTCTTGACAGAATCCACAGTATATACATTTCGTCATATCAAGGTCTATTGACCAGCACCATGATCAGCTGATTATCCTCGCAAGCGCCGCTGCATACTCAGCTAATAGGAGAGACTTGTATTACTCACCATATCGGGTAGTTCTCCTCGATCCATCTTCTCGAGCTTCAGATTCGATGGTGATAGCCTGAGCGGGACAGATGGCTTCACAAAGCTTACAAGCTATTACCAATATTACAACTCAGCTACTGATCATGATTTCCTTGGTATTCATTGCCAATCGAATATGGTTGATCTGACTCACCGATACATCTCTCTTCACCATTGGGGTATCTTCTCAAAGCGTGTTCACCTCTGAATCGAGGTGACAATGGACCTTTCTCAAATGGGTACATGATGGTATATGGTGGTCTGAAGAATTGCTCCAACACGATCCACATACCTATTTATGTATTGCACATGATATATCAGCCAGACCACCTTTTTGACTATCTACTATTGACGATGTTGAACAACACAATGAAAGTTTGACTCACCCCTCACGATCTCGGTAAAGAAGAATAATTGACTCGCTTTATCCAACGCACTTGGCCCTTTGGAATAATCAGGCCATTGATCCGCTACGCCCGTGCCGACAGATTGATCATTACCATGTCTTGATCCCTCCGAAGCTGCATCGGCGGTGGTAGTTTCACGCGGGTTGGGAGTTTTTATAGGTCCAGGTGTGATATGTTTGGGTCCTGTATTTCGGGGGGCGAATGGATTACGTCCAGCTGGAGTGGCTAACAGAACCCTGGATGAAGAGTGAATAGATCGGGAGATGGGAAGAGGAGTGGGGAGTGAAGAGGAGAGGATAGGTCGGAGGAGTGGTAAGACGGGTCGAGGCATCTTGAGGTAGTTGGAGCAGAGAATCTAGATCGAGGAGAGATGAGCGCCGAGTGTTCCTTCGAGTCGTGTCGGAGCAGTTAAACCACGTATGAATGGATGGTTACAGGTAGGTTCCTATAGTATACAGCTAAAATGGGTGGGTATATGTGATGGATCGGATCGACGAATCAATCACATCCGCATCTAATGAAAGATGACCAAAACGTTGAACGGCAACATCCAACATCCAACAACCAACGATAATCACGCCGATAATACACAATTCAACGGAGTTTGATCAATGTGGCACTTTTCATCCATCCAATCGTGTTGATCCTGGATCAAATGCTTGTCCACGTGGCAGACAGGTGCAAAGCGACGGGTCGTCGATCATGTTGTATACCTCGTAGAAGAGCAGAAAACGATAGCAAGGACTACCATACCAGTACATACAATTGATGAGAAAGTCCTTAGATGGATAGTTACGAATTCTCTGAAATAAAGTATCACCAAACATGAATTGATGCTCTGGGGATCAGACAAAATTAGTCGACCCGTGCTGTACAAAAAGAATAACGACGAAGATGAAGCACGAGCGTGGTCAGCGCTTGTTTGGATGAATATACACAAACATGTCCATGTTCATTGAAGATCCTCGAATTCATATGCATACACTAAGATCTGATATACAACAAGACTTCGTAACAAGTAGTATCCAACCAAGTCCAATTATACCCTTCTGCACCTACATCCACATCCCGTTGGACAAACACTCCATCCACCTATTGGAATGTCCTGTTCGATCTCACCATGTTCAGTCGTACTTAGCGTGCCTGTGGAAGTACGAGCCAAACTTGCATTACCATCTGATACGTGATCGGTGATTGGATGGAGAGGTAACAGCGGTGCTTGGTCTATGAATCATCGACGATATATATTGATTAGTGCAGTAATTGAGTTGTTTTTGTTATTGTTGTAGTCAGGCTGGCTCGTCGACTTACTATGATATACCCTCATACAATTCCCATGTCCACCATGACCGCATTTCTTACAACCTAGATACAAACCTTTGACAACCTTTCGACTAAACACAATATCAAAATTACAAATTCAGTATCTTCTTCGTATCCACTCGGAAAGGAGAAGAAATGAAAAGAGCGATGCGTGTATGTAGAGGTTTTGTACCTTCGACTTACCAGATCGAACAAACTTTAGCACCCATTTTACATTTCTTACACCACCAGAATTTCTTCCCTTCTACGCCTATATCATCCAATTCACCTGTGGATTTCCCACATCGTCCACAATGTAATTTATGAGTTATACCTTCGTTTATCGCTGCTATCTGCAGCGAGGGGATGTGGGAGTATAGCCGGATGTACGATGCTGGTATAGGCAGTCGAAGTCGTTCGAGCATATCTACAATTTCATATGAGGTGCGAACAAAACAAAGGAATTTAGCAGTTATATATAGTGCAGCTGTAGCCACGTTACCTGAGTTCGATTGGGGTTGAACTCACCGACATAGGCATGTACGAGACCTTCAACTTGCCTGGAAGGAAATTCACCGACTTTGGATCCTACAATTGCAATGTGCGTAGCAAGTTGCATCTCTCCCTATGCGCATGGTGATCATAATCAGCAAATGTATGATCGATGATCGAGACATAAGGTATACCAGCGCTAAGTTAAATACACTCACATCGTCAATACACCCTTCCCACCACTCATGTAGCGCATCGACTCTTCTTTTCTGATACGTGAACCAATCATTCTTATCAAACCTATCTACTTCACCTCTAAGCGCAGTAGCTGTAGGTACTTTGATCATACCAACTCCCTGAACTTGCACTTGCTGCTGTTGTTGAGCTGAATTCCGCCTACTGAGCGGACCTTCAGGTGTACCCACACCTTTCCGTAAAGATGGAAAAGGTAATGGACTACTTCTCAGGGACTTACCTCCAATAATACCATCCAGATTGTTACTCGTATTATTGTTGTTGATGGGTGTAGGACTAGTTCGTGAGATAGTAGCTGTCGTAGTTGATCCTGAAAAATTGAATTCACCTTGTATACCATATGGATCGGGATAATCTGACATTGCCATTATCCTACTTGAAGTCATCTTGGATGAACTACTTTTCTTACTTGTCGAGGTCCTCATCGTACTATTCTCTTTCTCCTTCTCAGCTGGAGGTGATCCAGAAGAAGATCTAGATGTTCCAGTCGTCCCTCCTTTGGTCATTTTCATAGCTGAGATAGCATTCGAGACCGACGCTGACACCGATCTGCTATTAGGCATGATGACAGTAGCGTTCGATTCCCTTCTACTTGTACTTCCACCACTCAACGCATCACTCAATCTACGTGTGATCGAATCAGGCGGAGAGAATGCGAGAAACCTCGATTTCGGATGATGAGATTCTTCTTCTGATTCGGAATCGGAGTATGAATCTTTGGTAGAAGACGATGATTCAGAAGGTTCAGAAAGGGCTTCCTCATCTTCGTCTAGGAAACATGCACCCAAACGAGTGAGAGGTATTGCAGTAGGTGATGGATAAGGGACGTTGTGATTGGGCGAGCCGTGTGTCGGAGTTGATGTAGGTGGAGTTGATAATCGAGCGGTACCATCAATCGTTCCGCTAAATACATCTTCCTTGAATCCAGCTTCAACCTGTAATCTCGGTGAGGGATCAAATTCTTCGAGCAAAGTTTTCAAGAATGCCCATAATCTGGCATCATCCTCTCGACCACATGACAAAGCCACATTACCATTCCACTGGCAGAGGTTCTCAGGTGTATCGCCTTCCAGTTTATACCAATTTGCTAGATACGCAAACTCAACTTCGTCCGTATCTGGCAAAGGTAGGAAACCAAGAGTTTGAAGGGGTTCGTAAGCTGGGTCAGATATTGATGGTGTAGGTCGACCAAGTTTGTCCCAATGATTCACATATTCCGATTTGCTAGATCCAGCAAACAAATTCAATATCAGCTAAATCATAATCCGTGCTTCTTGAGACGACCTTTGATAGCACTCACACGTCATCGAAGGGTATTTCTCCCAGTTTGAACCGGTCAACAGCATATACCATCTCACCTCTCGGACTCCATCCCACCAGCTGTCTAGGCACCTGGTCCAAAGGAAGTGGTAGACTTCCCCTACCCGATGGACCTCTGAGTTCCATCTGAGCGAAACCGCCATTCTGGAAACATGCCACCAAATTGCCATCGCCGTTAGCCCATGCCACATCGACTGCTCCTCCATCTTGCGTTGGGATAGCATATTTAGCAATGTAGTGACGTCTGACATGCCATATTTCCAGATGAGCATCTTCGTCTAACCCTGCGTGACTGGCGCTATCACCGTCGGAAGAAAGTGTGACCGAGCTCGGATTGGGTGATAAGGTAGGGTCGGCCGAAGTTACAGCTTGGATGAGGGGAACAACGACAAGCTCAGTGGGGTGATCAGGACGCCAAGCCACTCGTCGTACTGGATAAGCGGTATGAAGTGAATGTACAGGTGAAGGAGGTTTATCCCATTGTTGACCCATATCCCATATCTTCAAGGAGACATGCATCAGCTTGACCTCCTAAGCTTGATGCTGCCAAATCATACTCACCTGAACTATCTTGTCCGCTCCTGCACTAGCCAGCCATCCCCCACCTTTATGGCCATCGCTACTTTCTTCATCACCCTCCTTCCACTTCAGATCCAGCACGCTCTTACTGCCATGAGCACCAAAAGCTTTTCCAGTACTTCTTGAAGGCGACCTGAAGTCATATCTCCGTATCGATCCATCATCTAGTCCCGCAACGAATTGATACGCATCTGTCGGACAGAAAGTCAGGGAGATAATAGCTGATGAGTGTTTAAGGGCTTTCCGATTCGAAGGATCTCTTTCTCGTAAATCCTGAGAAGAATAACCAATCATCAGCTTTCCGGGCGTGGTGGTCGGATCTATAAGAAGCTCACCCAGAAGCGGACACCACCTTCCGTACCTCCCGTCAGAGCTAGATGACCGTGACTTGCAGAAGGACATAGTCGGACGCAATTCATAGGTCTGAAAGTACCACTTGAGATGTCCTTGTCTACGATTGATAATTCAATGAGCAGGTGAGATCATTAACAGTCTACATCATCAGCTCACCTAATCTGCCTTTCTCTACGTCGAATAGCAGGAGATTTCCGCTTGGTGTAGCAGTAGCGATCTTCGTGTCGAAGGCTATCGGATTATCCAGAATTAGTCGAATGCCGTTCCATCAAAAGAACGGTCGTACCCACCTCCCACGCCCCAATCCATACCATTCACTCCTTTCCCAACAGGCCAATTAGGTTTCCATAAATTCACTACCTCAGATATCGTTACTCCGCCGTTTCCCTTTGCCAGCGTGTGCCGATCTTTCGTTTCATCAGATGCGAATATAGGTGTTGTCGAACCTGATGATGGATCATGTATCTTCATCACTCGTAGATCTAATAATACAATTCCATCAGTATCGGCATCTTGTATTGAGGATGCAGACATACATTGACCACCACCTATCGCATACGTCCCCTCCGGTCCTTGAGCCATAGCGTTCAACCTGGTAGTCTTCGTAGCGCTATTCATCCCCCACCCCCTCTTCCCATTCAGTGACGCTGTACTCATGAGATTGACTCTTATACCCCTGTCTCGCTCTCTACTCCTACTTTGACTTCGAACCCTAGGCGTCGGCGCCTGACTTCCACTCAATCTACCTGATCCATCATCCGTCAAATGCCTTAATAATCCAGGTCTACCCGGCCGAATAATTCCAGCAGTCAACAAGCCCAAATTATTTGTAAAGTTCCCTCTTGCGCTGGGTGAAGAGGAAATGGGATGATAGATGGTTCGTGGATCATCGTATATGAGACTTTGGACGATGTGCCTTCGTTCGTAATGAGATGGTAAATGAGGATGAGAAGGGATGTTGAATGATGGGTCTAAAGGAGAAGAGACCCGAGGAGAGTCTCCGGTTCGTTCTCGAAGATGCATAGAAGAACCATCGGAGCCTGAGCTGGGGATGGCTCTCAATGAATGACGGATAGGTTAGCAGTATTGACAAGCTAGGTCGAAGGAGAGGAAGAGGAAGACTCACGAAGAGAAAGCGTTGGTAAGTCGGTTCATGGTCGATCGAGTTCTACCGATACATCTTACCCGCTGTCCGGTAGGTATGGGTGTGGACTTTCAGCTTGCTTGATGAGACACAGCGTCGATATTGATCATTGAGCTGCTTCTAGGGAGGAGGTCTCGTCTTTCATGGTCCATCTCATTACGATCTTACTCGCTGTCCTCGGTTCAGGAACCGTCAACAACCAGCAGTCAGTACATGTGCAGTATATATTGATCACGTGACAATCAGAGGCCGCGCTGTCATGGACAGTGGTGAGTCAACTTCAGTTGATCAAGCTTCTACTCTAC
This sequence comes from Kwoniella botswanensis, assembly GCF_036426115.1. NCBI lineage: Eukaryota > Fungi > Basidiomycota > Tremellomycetes > Tremellales > Cryptococcaceae > Kwoniella > Kwoniella botswanensis. The sequence goes on along the minus strand of NC_088599.1, from coordinate 12,174,830 downwards.
TCGTACTATACTCGTGCCACTCGTACTATGTATACTAGAGGACCCGTGCGTTGTGCATTCAGCGATGTCAATCTTGTGTCTATGTGTCTGCTTTGAGTCATGCCTGTTCTTCTAAGTCAGTTTTACGCTACTTGTCCTGATCTTACCTAATCAACCGCTTCACGCATACTACTCAAACACAACATGGAGGAGATACGCATCCCGCCTCTGGTCAGCGCCTGGTTAGAAGCACAGAACGCTCAGTTCAATAACCCTTTACCTCTACCACCTCTAACCCAAGATGTCAACACTCTTTGCAATCATGCGTACTTGGCGTCCTTAACTCCAGGGTGTCCTCAAGAAGTCGTAGAGGAATTGACAAGAATAGCGTTTCGTCTGGCAGAAGCTAGTGGTGCGTCTCCCTGGCGGTATGTAACAGGCTGGAATTGTTCAGCTGATCAACCACATTCAGCCAATATACCAGCTTACCTTCAAGTCGGGGGCGCTAGGTTGGGAGAAGTAGGTGCGCAGATAGCTCAACAACTTGTGGCGGCTCAGGAAAGTATCTTAGTAATTGAGACAGGGATGAGGACGTCATGGGCAATCGTAAGTAGAAGGTACTGGAAAGGTGAATATGACTTATCCATTGTTCTTGATCAGGACCGAAATAGAACTTACTCGAAGATCAATGAGGATATGATCCCAGTTCCCGTCTCGGATCCAGCTAATCCAGCAGGACCTCCTCTGGATCGTCCACTTGGTGTAGTGAGTATCTATTATGATTACATATGATTGAGCTGACGTCTCTCTAATAAGCTGGACCACATCAGAAGATGGTCGGACGTTAGGGCAATGGTGAGAGGAAGGGTTGATCGATGGTTACAACTCTACGATCTCGAGGTTCCGGACAATATGAGTATAGAAAGGAGACGATTATGTCTCTACTATCATCTAGGAGGGTCGGAAGTACAAGTGGCTCAAGGATAGTGGTGAATGAAATAAGACACTACGTATTGTGCTCATATTATACAACCAAGGTACAAATAAAAATGAATACATCATGGCAAGTAACAAGTATCAAGCAACCTTCTATGATCCTATTCGACTTGTTATGATTTATCATTCATTCTCCACCCAATCTCGATCCTAATGCTGTTGTCCTCCAATCTTCTGTACCACCCATCGTATCTCTCACATCGACAAATGAAATCCTCTCTTCATCAACATCTTTTTCTTCACCATCACTGTCGTCGTCGCCATCTTCTTGACGTTGATTTCGTTTATCTGCCTTATACAAGAAAGAAGTTTCTTCCTTCGTTGTCTTTCTATATCTCTCAGTACGCATAGCCTGCATCGTACCGATCGTATAACGTTGTCCGAATTCTCGAAGGGCCGTGACGAGTATTTGGACATCAGGTTCAAGAGAGTTTGCACCTGTCAAGTATAAATAAGTTTACGATCTCTGAGTGCATGTAGCAGATGATAGAGTAAATTGTATGGACTCACCTGCAACATCACCAAGGGATTGTAATCTCTTCATTTCCCTGATCAAGATCTTAGAGATGAATGACCATCTATACGAACACAACGAAATTCAATCAGCATTGATCAACCATTTAGGAATATCCGAAGAAATGGAAGAGGAAGGGAGACGACTCACGTCATAGCGATAAACACATCCAAATCACTAGTCATGGCCTCCTTAGAAACAAATCTAACAGTTACAGTCAATCTCTTGGCCACGTTGATCGCATCGATGTTCTCAGCGCTAAATGAGAAAACATCATAGAGGAACATCCATGCGCAGCCTAAAACAAAGTGCTGAAAAAATTCTTGTATATTAGCTTTTAACTTTGATATGATATCCAGCAAAAACTGACCAGCGTTATAAGGTCTTTTCTAGCTTTGGTGAAATGCCATTCTTGTACTTTGCCATCCCATTTCCACCATTCAACTCTCCATTCAGGTGGTAAATCAGATTCGATCTTGAGTAAAGCCTGTTTCACTTCTTCATACGCTTTTGGTGTCCTAATTCGAGCTGTTCTTGTCCATCCTTCTTTACTCCTACTATGACTAGTACTACTATGGTGCGTACCGCCACTGCTAGTTTGATAAGAAGGCACGAAACCTGCTGCAGTACTGATCTGCGAATAGATATAATCATCTATATTACTTGTTGGCGAGTTCGAATTCGAGTTGGAATAAGTAGTGGAGGTGGAAGTAGGGTTGAGCATTGGTAAGGATCTTTCCCAACCTTCTTCGGGAGAGTGATACATCAATTTCGAAGCTCTTTCCAATATGCAGATAGCACGTAATCTGATGGAGATGAGGGTGGTCTCTGCGTAGTGTGGTAGAGGGTTATGATGAGGTGAAGGTTTGTATATCGATTGTATGGAATGATGGTCATCTTGTTCAGTGACGAGGCCCTGTTCGATTGATAGGGTATGTAAGCCAGTGTCCGTTTCAGCAGATGGGTTACCATATAGATCGCTAATTGGGGCACTCACGAGCTCGTACTCGTGCAAAGGCCTAGGGAAAGGTGTAGTGATCACTTCATCCGAGATGGCCGGAGGCCACTGAGTTGATATACTTCCACATCGATCTGTGACGTAGATTGACCAGCTGTACAAGCAAAGATTAATCTTCGAATCAGCTTGACTATTCTACTTCCTCCATAGGCAGGATTAGCCGAGTCATTCCACTCACAAACACCATATCCTCTCTCCTAGCTCTATAGCATCCTTAGGTGGGGGTAAGACATATGATCGATGTCTCATCATTCCTACCAGGTCAGCATTGAGGTGAGGTAAGTTGGAGGGTTTGAAGACTGATGAGGGGATTTGGTGTAGTCCGCAGGATACAGCGAGTCTATGTGAATTTATATATGAATATATCAGTATCACCGTCATGTTCGCAAATTTGCAAAAAGCAGACATAGATCGATCGGTTGCACCCACCTAGCAGCCTGGCCGGTCATCATCCATCCTTCATGATACCTAGCTTTACTGTACTTGTAGATAGCCAACAGCGTAGAAGCCCTCGTAGCATCCAATAACCTATCGGCCATACCGATGGAAGTTTCCAGCTGACTAGAAGCGATCTTGTAGAAATGAGGTTCTAATTGTCTGATAGGTGGGGAATCGGATATCCTAGATGCGAGGGTGTACATGGAGTATAGTAAACATGGATGAGGTCGTTTATGGGCAGGGAGCGTAAGACTGGATTTTGAATTACATGTCAGCTCAGATGATTGACATTAAAGATTGGGGTGCACTTCTCAGGTGTGATATGATGATTTTGGTATGACTGGTGAAGAAGAATGATGGGAACTCACCTGGCCATGAATCTCGGTACGTGAAACTCCTGTCCAAACAACCTCATCCCCGAGAAGAACAGATCCAATCTGCCAAGATATAGTCGTCAGTACGACCCGATGTAATAGCACGACGCCTACACTACAGAACAACTTACAGATGATCCCTTGCAACTTTTGGTAAATCATGAGCATCGAACCAACCACCAACCAACGTATTCGACCCCTCATCTTCTGCAATATCTTCTTGGGGATCATAAAACGGCACCGAGCTTCTCAATCCACCACTGCTGTCGGTAGTAGCGGGAGGGCTTGTACCTGGACCAGCCGGATCGATGAGAGTTGAAGAGTCCGTTATACCCGTTACCCACTGTTGTGAATTCAGTTCTTGTTGATTTTTCGTATCATCTTTACCTGTTGTGATCGATGTATGCCTATCGGCACCCACGGTACGTTCCATTGATTTTTCGACAGCCTTCAAGAACGATTCTGGATCTGATGATACGGGTTGTTTCAACTGTGATGATCTAAGTACCTCAGCTATTCTGCTTTCTGATTCGGTAAGCGTGTTATTATGACTGAGGGTGTCGAAGAATGCTCGTGCGATGTCTTCGGGATTACGTGAGTTGACGGGTTGGTTCAAGGAAGAAGAAGAGGTACCGTGTACAGGATTTGATGGATTTGTCTGGGGTTCGGACTGGGGCTGATTGAATGAAGATGGCACATTTGAGTCGTCTGAGCTGAGGTGCATGGGACAACTGGTACTATTGGGATCGTAATATCCAAGAGAAGCTGAGATGGGTTCATTGATACTGGCTGTAGGTGGCTGAGGGGGTCCACCGGGATGAGGATGGGGAAAAGCACCGAATGAAGGATGAGGATGAGGATGATGAATAGGAACCGATGAATTTGCATTAATATTGGGTGATTGGAAATGCGACTGGGGATCTGAATTCACAGTGGGCTGAGCAGCAGCGGAAGGACCAGTAGAAGTATCTCCAAAAGAATTTAATAAATTCATATAGTTCGGATCTAACATGTTAAAGTCAAACAGGCTTTCTGGATTCTGTGCAGTTGGTGAAGATGAGTTGACAAATCCGAAAAAGTTTGGTGTCGCACCGGTACTTGCACTCCCACTGAAGAAAGCACCACCGAAACTTGCAAAACTATTATGACTTGAAGAACCGGTATTCTGACCAGTACTACTACCTAGTATAGCGTCGAACATGTTGATATCAAAGTTCTCGTTGTTGATTGAGTAACCATACGAAGTTGATGATGAGGGTTCTCCTGTTCCCATTCCCGATAGGTCCATGGGTACATCTTGAGATTGAGATGAGCTACTTGAAGAATGATGCAGTAAAGGAGGAGGTTGAGAGGTCGATGCAGTGCTAGTATTACTCTCCCTTCTACCATTATCTTCACTATTATCCTTGCCTGCACTGGACTTCAGAAGGTTCTCCAACTGTGCTACTTTCTCTTCCAGCTGTTTCACTCTGCTAACGGGTTTACCTGAATCGTAAACGCATTCTCTACCTGATTTCAAACAATGTTGACAAGTTGGTTTATCGGCTGAACATCTGATTCGCCTCTTCCTGCAGTATAGGCAGGCATCACCTCGTTTGAGGGGTGGTGGATGAGATGGGTCGTCTTTTGGCATGGTCCGGATCGAATGTTGGGATAGCAGGGTCGAGGTCAAGGAATGTGAGGGGGAAGATGATGTATTTTGATTTGATCTGATTTGATCTGATTTGATCTGATCTGATCTGATGGGAGATCAGGTGAGGATTTGGCTCTCAGCGACTATGACTGGGAGTCTTGAGTAGCATAGGATGATGGGAGTTGAATAAATGAGCTGATAAACGTTGCTTAATCGTTTTGATTTGATCCGATCTTTCGCTTCTTGGCATGTCAGTGAGGCGATGACCAACTCGGACCAGAGTGATCGGGACCACCACTTAACTAAACTTATCTATGATGCTAGCTAGTGCAGTCAATCTCGGCCATCTCCACAGATCTCATCCTCACCTCATACCTCGGGGAATTAACAGATCAGTCGCCATATTGCCACATCATGCTCTGTTATCTCCATCTTGGATTTCCTATTCCAGCAGTCAAAGATAGAGGTGCTCGTCACGTCGATCAGTTTATAGAGTTCAATCCCAGTCCACTCGCATTCATTCACCTACATCTACAAATCAGTATCATCTCATATCCACGTTGGCTCGTTGTTATTTCAGATCGTTTCTTGATCCCTCCTCTCCTTCTTTGATTTCACCTGATAGAATCACCTTCACTGTCGACCCCCCACCTACATTACTCCACATCCACATCCACCTTCACCATGGCAGAGAACTACCAAAAGAAGGAGCTCCTAGCTCTTATGAACACGGGCAATAACAAGCGTGAGTGTATCAACGCTCTCACCTCCTCGCCCTATACCACTCCAAACTTTCAAATGTGAATACAGCCACAAAGCTCCGATCATATCTGATATCCGATTCCTTTGTAGTTTGTGTTGACTGTAATGCCCCTTCACCTCAATGGGCCAGCGTGAGCTATGGCACGTTCATATGTCTTGAATGCTCAGGTGTTCATAGAGGTGAGCTATGTTCTGCATATCGGCAACTGAAGAAAGGAGCTCATGATTTTATGGCGCGATAACAGGATTCGGTGTACATATCTCTTTTGTAAGAAGTATAACGATGGATAAATGGTCCGACGATCAGTTGAAGAAAATGAAGGTGAGTCTGAACTCAACTATTCAGCTACCCCCATTCCATCTTCCCCTAGATGTTCATTGGTAGCTGATCTGCTTAATATATCGTGTTTGATCAGCTGGGCGGAAACGAAGCTTTCAAATCTTTCATCGAGAATTACGGACCCGAAGGTGGATACACCAAAGGAATGGGTATGCAGGAGAAGTACAATTCATGGGCTGCAAGCCAATATCGTGAGAAGGTGGGTTATCTCGACCATATCCATATGCTTCTTTCTCCCGATACAGAAGTATAATATGACCCTTTGTGCTTACCATCCCCTTCCTTGCCCTTGATCAGCTCGCAGCAGCCTGTGCCGACCCACCTCAATCATGGTCCCCTTCCTCTCCTCCACCCGCATCAGCCGCACCTTCTCGTCCCTCTTCTGCTCAAGCCACTCGTAAATCTCGTGCTGGCGGTGGCGGTGGTATAGGCTCATCCAATCTCAACCCCAATCCAACAATCGGATCAGCTCAGAAAGCAGAGAACGAAGCTTACTTTGAGCGAATGGGAAATACCAATTCCTCTCGACCTGATCATCTTCCACCTTCCCAGGGTGGTCGATATCAGGGTTTCGGTTCATCCCCTGCTCCTGATGCTTCAGCTCAACATCCTTCATATGCCTTATCGAGTCATTCAGCACCTACATTTGACGAATTACAACGTAACCCCCTAGGAGCATTATCAAAAGGATGGGGGCTGTTCAGTAGTGCCGTATCGTCAGCCGCTCAAGAGATAAATCAAAGTGTAGTTAAACCTTCAATGGCTAAAGCATCTGAATATACATCTGGTGAAAATTCAGAGGAATGGAAAAAGTATTTATCCCAGGCTTCTGCTCAGGCAAGTCAAGCTTCTCATTGGGCTACCGCTAGAGCAGGTGAAGGATGGGATCAACTGAATGATGTTGCTAGACAAAAAGGTGGTGTTGACCTTAATGAACAATTGGGTAAATTAGGTTTGGGAGGTAGAACACCCGGTCAGAGGGGATATGGACAATTGGAGAGATCTGGTGATGCCGAAGATGGATTTATAACGCCTCATGGAGGTGATGGAGCGGGAGATGATTTCTTTGACAGTTGGGATGATCATCCGACGACTTCTGCTGCGGCAACAAGTGCGAATGCGGGAAAAGGTAAATCTACGGGTCAAGGTCAAAAGAAGAAAGATGGTTGGGAAGATGATGAATGGAAGGATTTTTAGAGAGATGGATAGACCGATAGACTGATTATGGATATGAAAGTGATTGGTGACAGATCCTATGGGTGAAGCTAGCGAGAGGGTGCTGTTGTAAAGATGTCTTAGGTGTATTCAAGATGACATGGCTTACAATGCTATGTACGGATGATCAACATTAAGGACAGTATGTACATATATTTAGATCTATACAACTTATACCTAGACCTATGCAATTACATGTCATCGAGCAGCGAGCTTTATCTCACTACCCGAGCATGATCTATCCTAATTCGTCGAGGTGATCTAGATTCACTTCAGCCACTCGCTGTTCTTGTTCTTGAATCACCAAATCAGGTAATAACGTCCCTACCAGCCCATCCAGAACCATTCCTACCAGGTGGGCATTACAACTCCCATCTTCAATCGGATCTAAGATCACCTTAGTCCCTCTAGACGTATCGAAGAAGATCCTTTGGATGTAAGACGGTATGAGCTGGTCGATCCTTCGTTCTGCCCTCAGACGGAGATCCAGAGCTTCCTGAGGAGTGGGGTCGATAGGTGATGGACCGGGATAGCCATCGGGAAAGAGTAGTTTTTCAATCATGTCGATTAGTCTGAGGGAGGTGCGGGGATTGAGGATGTATGTTTTCAGTAGGTGAGGGAGGAGTCTACATGAAGAATCGTCCAAATTCAATCAGTATCTCGACTTGTCCAATTGAGTGATTTGATTGACGAAGAAGTAGGAAAGACATGTGTGGTTGTGCGTGTCAAGAGATTGATTTAGGTCGTTTTATGTGTTTGATGATGGATGATACATCAATCGAGTGATTCGATCTGTTGACTCACCTGTCCAACACGCCTCCAAATAGTCCAACTACTAGTTCGACCCCACCCCAGATCAATCTCTTCGACCATCTCTTCCGTTCCATCCCCTCGTAACCATCTACACCTACTAATTCACGAATAAGTAATAAAGTTGGTTCATAACATCTTTGGTATCTTCCTTTTTCTTTAGGTGCAGCCGAGTATAAAGCGATGATGTTTATGAATATGTTCCACAGCTTGATACAGATATTGATGAATGTATTGATATACTGTAAAATGATTTGATCAACTGATTTACCTTCTTTCTCTTTACATCCTTCTAATTTCTGGTTTTCTTTTGTTGTACCATCTTCACTCGTCGGTTCACCAAGTAATTTCAATACAATCTGGTACCAGAACCAACCTTCACATAACCTCTTAATTATACTACCCAATATTGATTTGGCAAGTATCTCTCGGATCATCAACCTCTCTACATCTGGTATTTGTCTTCCTTCGGGTGTAATGTATAGGTTGATAAGTGAAGTTGAAAGTGCTGATAAGTATATTGATGTTATACCATATTCCTGAGTATCTTCTTGTTTAGAGATGGATAAGAGAGGTAATCGATTATGGTAACCTTCTGCCATTCCATGCTCCCCCTTAACATCTAATCCAGCGTGAGTAGGAAGATACTTCTGAGCAGATTTAGCTTGATGATACGTTTTGATATGTAGGTTGAGTATTACAGGTAGATCCACCAAGAGTAATTCACATAATCTATCTTTTCCTGAATCGGTATACAGGTCAGATAAGATGGGATGTAAGATTGGGTAGATAATTTGATTATGGATGGAAGGAGGGAATGAACGGTCGGTGGAGAATCGGGTGTACCATTGGAGGACATAGCCTCTTAATGCTAGGGCAAGGAGATGGTAGAGTCTTTTGTAGATAGTGGGCGTGAGTTGGATCAGTTCGACGTTCAAGGAATGGAATAGAGCGAGTAGTTTACTGAGGTAACCACATACCTCTCGTTGATCAACTCCACTTCATCACCTTTACCTCTTACGATCTGTGGAATCTCAGATGTCGGATCATCGTGAGGGAATAACACTCGACGATAGAGTGGTAAGTGGACTGTTGAACGACTTCTAACTAGATTAGGAGGCATGGTTGCTGGGGTGGAAGTTGAGGTGGTTGATGCAGATGCGGTGGACGTTCTTTTCTGTAGTCTGTCCGATGGCTGACTCTGTGAGCGGAGTGCTGGACGTGGCTTGGACATCGATGATGGTTACATCTTACTTGTATCAGATGAAAGAGTAAAAGCATAACAGGTGTGAAGACAAGATCACATCATGCATTCGACGGAAAATTAACGCTTTGATCATTCCTCCACTGTCGAGCTCATCACCCCAACGTCTTAGGGGGTTGATCCCCTCAATTGGATTGAGTGTACTCGTATACAGCTGTCGATCTACATGGCATTGATCACAACAAGCAGGCCACTATTGGAATGTTGCAGTCCTCTACGGTACAAGATGCAATTGAAGGGCTTGATGCAAATCTAATACGCGTTGCAAGAACATTAGTTTCGTACGGTCGCGTGATTCCACTTGACGTTTAATGGTTCATCCGCGGAATAAGGCTCAGTCGTGCGTTTGACATATCCAATCTCCTACTGCCTATGACGCAGATATGATGTATCGTCATGCAATAATAACCCTCTCAGTCCCAAGTAATGGTCATCCGGGCTGGAGAAAGTGTCACTGTGAAGGTGATCGATGTGATTTGTTTATGAGCTGAGCATCAATCAAAGATAATCCCGATAACAGTGATAACCCCCTGAATCACGTGATTTGTCCCATATATCGCCGAAACACCGACAGCTGATCTCACTGCCCTCTCTGTGATCTACCACGGCTTGTTTATCCCCATCTCACCATGAAATACATATATAAACCCCTTCGTATCCACTTGTCATTCCCACCTTCTCTTCATCCACTCAACACACACAAATACAACAAACGACATCAAAGTCAACCAACTACAAACTCTTTTTCTTAACTACCCCTATATTAATACTTCACAACAATGTCCGGTCGAGGAAAAGGTGGTAAAGGTTTAGGTAAAGGTGGTGCCAAGAGACACAGAAAGGTTTTGAGAGATAACATCCAGTGTGTATCTGTTTCCCCTCTCTTACATATACTTTAACAATTCTTGCTGACTGTTTGTCTTTTGCTATCACAGAGGTATCACCAAACCCGCTATCAGACGTCTCGCTCGAAGAGGTGGTGTTAAGCGAATCTCAGGATTGATCTACGAGGGTGAGCTACATGTTCCACTGTCATCACATTGAGTGGCGAGAGAAGCAGCAGCTGATTGTTTCTTCATAATACAGAAACCCGAGGTGTACTCAAGATCTTCCTCGAGAACGTCATCAGAGATTCAGTCACTTACACTGAACACGCCAAGAGAAAGACCGTCACTTCCCTCGACGTAGTCTACGCTCTTAAGAGACAAGGTAGAACCCTCTACGGTTTCGGTGCTTAATCAACCCAATTGTCACACTTTTTGGAGTGGTCCTTATATATACTTTCGTTTTCGCTAGTTTTACTTTATATATCCCGCTGAATAAGCGATGCATTTCATATAACACAACATGTGCCGTGAGCTGGCTGGCTGCATCGATGTACGAACGAGGAGCAGGCAATGAATCGCAGTACCTTTGACAGATAGTTGTCATGCGAGGTTTACTGGCGTTCGTTTTGGGCATGTCATTGAAAGGTCCTTTATTGCAACTTGCATGCACTCACACTGTCACCTTTTACTCTTGCGCATGATGGTAAATCATCCATGTTGTCCTAGTACTTTGTGTTCCCCCTCGCATGCATGCATGCATGCATGATACGGTAGAACAATAAGCTTTTGCATGGTCGTTTCAAACAATAAGATTAAGCTAGTCAGGTGAAACCGGCGGAAACAATTGTTCGAGTAACTTTGCGATCGGTTAATCTCAACTTGTTCGATTCCATTCCCTTTCCTTCTCCTCTGACCTCGTCTCTTCTGATCCTCATTCTTGCTCTATTCCTCATCTTATCAACCTGTAGACAAAAGTCGACCTATCATCTGATCGACTCAAATATATACATATGTCACCTCTCCTTAGATTGGGCAGAGGTATATCATCGTCTTTACCTCGATCTATCTCTTCCACAACCACCTCCACATCGACAAGACGATTAGTCAACGTTAATAGTTTTAGAAGATCATCATCCAATCTGACTTCGTCGATATCAACTCAAGCACAGCTATACAAGAAGACTCTACCTTTACAGTCAAGCTTGAATAGAAGGAAATACGCTACTGTCGCACCTACCGAGTGAGTTCGTCATTCAGCTCATTTGGATCTGTTTTACACTCAGTTGAATGACGTCCTTTCATTCGGATGATGATGGAGTAGATGTACTATCTTTTCCTCATCCTCATAAATCGACCGTCACTTCCATAATCTTATACTCCTTCATCTAAAATTTCACACAATGATCTATATATTCTCGTTCATATTCATGGTACTAACCTTCCTTTTCTCCAAATACTACAACTCCCCTAGTCCCAAGACCAACCTCCCCCTTCAACCTATAATGTCCCAATCCCCTTTCTCCCCTTGTCCACCTATACCCAAAGCGACCGGTCCAGTCGACCTGATCCTCCCCCCAACCGAAGATCGTCCGCATAAGTATTTTACGCTGGATAATGGTCTGGAAGTGATAGTGGTATCGGACGAAAAGGCAGACAAGGCTGCGGCGTCGATGGATGTGGGTGTAGGGCATTTTAGTGATCCCGATGATTTACCTGGATGTGCACATTTCTGGTGAGTCATACCTGACAAGGAAATTGCAAGTCTATGAAATATGCAAGAGCTTACTTGAACTTGTTTCATTGGGATAGTGAACATCTTTTGTTCATGGGTACAAAGAGTGTAAGCTAGGATGTATTTGAAGACGGAACATCAGCTTACCCGATCATGTATCCGCAGTACCCATCTGAAAACGCGTATCAGCAGTATCTCACCGCCCATAATGGTCACTCGAACGCATGGACAGCGATGACATCTACGAATTATTTCTTTGACGTCTCGCCTGATGCGCTGGAAGGTGCCTTGGACATGTTCTCTGAATTCTTCATAGAACCTCTTTTCAATGAGGTGAGCTGGATGTAGGCACATGGTCTTCATTGGATTAACAGCTTACTTGAGAAAATTTGGTCGTGTAGGACTGTACCGAGAGGGAGATCAAAGCTGTTGATTCGGAACATAAGAAGAACATACAGAATGACATTTGGGTAAGTCAGCTTACCCTCAACAAGCCCTCTTTGGCCTTACCTGAGCTGATTGGCATGTGTTGTGGTGTGGGAATTCAGAGATTCTTCCAACTCGAGAAGTCCCTTTCCCGACCAGGTCATCCATACTCCAAATTCGGTACGGGGAACTACGAGACACTTTGGTCAAAACCCAAAGAATCAGGCAGAGATCCCCGAAGACAGTTGATAGAATGGTGGGAGAAGGAGTATTGTGCAAGAAGGATGAAATTGGCTGTGGTCGGTAAAGAACCTATAGAAGTCTTGGAGAAATGGGTGAAAGAGAAATTCCAGAAGGTCCCGATTAGGACGGAAGGGAAACCCCCTACCGGAAAGGACGGGGTGAGGCTGACTTTCGAGGAGAGTCCTTATGGGGAGGAACAGGTTGGAGTGAGTGTTCTCCTCTCTCATGATATGGTAGGAAGAAGCATACCATCCTCTATTCGACTCATGTGTCCTTTTGCGGATGTATCGTATCTTCAAGTAAATGGATGCTAATGCTCAATGATTATCTAGCAATTCACATTCGCTAAACCTGTAAGAGATATGCGAGGGTTAGAGATCGTCTTCCCCTTCCCTGATATGGATCATCTCTACAGATCAAGGGTGAGTCAGCTAGAGAAGCCGTTGTTTCGTTGTGCTTTCAGCTGACTTTTGTTTAGCCAACCCATTTCCTCGCTCATTTTCTGGGACACGAAGGTAGAGGGTCGATATTATCCTACTTGAAGAAGAAGGGTTGGGTCAACTCCTTAAGTGCAGGCAATCATCACGATGCTGCTGGGTTCTCTTTGTTCAAGATCAATGTAGACCTCACACCGGAGGGTTTAGGTGAGTTTCTTGCTAAGGGACCCCTAAACGTCCCAACTAATGGTTCATTTGTCGTCATATAGCACATCACAAAGACGTTGCTTTGGTAATATTCAAATACATTTCCCTCCTTCGATCTAAGCCACCATCAGAGAAAGCCTTCAACGAGATCAAAGCCATCGCCGATATATCATTCAAATTTGCCGAAAGAGGGAAAACTTCATCTTACTGTGCCAGCTTATCTGGATTCATGCAGTCTCCTGTTCCAAGAGAGAAAATCGTTTCGGCCAAATGGCTTGTAGAGGAGTACAAGCAAGATGAATTGGAAGCTGCTTTGCAACTGCTGGATCCTCGAAGATCAACGATCGGTATAACGTGTAAGGAATTACCCAAGGACGTCCTGGAGAACAATGGTGATTTCGATCAGAAGGAGGCTATCTATGGAACCGAGTATAAGAGAGTAAAGTATGACCAGGAGTTCTTAAATGAGGTACGTACTGTCAGATCGCATCAGCTTAACCGTTCAGCTTAACCGTTCGGTTTCTTTCGAAAAGACGCCAAGCTGACATACTTGGACAGGCAATGTCAGGAAAGGTGTTAAGTGAATTACAATTGCCTGGTCCTAACCTTTTCATACCTGAAAAGTTGGATGTGGAAAAATTCGATGTGGCCGAGGTCAGTTTATCTCAACTTGTTTACGCCAAGATGGTATCTGATCTCAATGTTTGTAGCCTGCCAATCGACCTGTACTTCTCAAGGATACACCTACATCTAAATTATGGTATAAGCGAGATGATCGATTCTGGCAACCTCGTGCTAACTTGGATATCTTGCTTCATTCGTGAGTTCAGATGCCCCTTAAACATATAAACCTTCCTGATGTGATCATCTACTATACAGACCAATTCTCCAAACCACTCCTCGAAACGCTGTTCTGTCCCGACTCTTCTGCGACCTCTTCTCTGACTCGATAACGGAAGACGTGTACGATGCAGATCTGGCGGAACTTTCTTTCAGTCTATGGAACGAACATCAGTGGATAGGTATTTCCGCTGGAGGGTTCTCGGACAAGCTGGCAGTGTTGACTGAAACGATGTTGAAGAAGCTCAAGGAGTTCAAGGTTGATGAAGGTAGATTTAGGGAGATCGTTGAGGCGGTGAGTATTAAGTTACTATTCCTTGGATGAATGAGCTAGCTGATACGGTGAAATTGGCAGACCCGTCTAGAGTGGAAAAACTTTGCTCTGGCCGATCCGTACGGAATCGCCTTATTCTGGGACGCGTATGTGACGAGGGAAACTGCTTGGACTCAGGAAGAGAGGTTGAAGGAGCTCGAATGTGAGTCTTCGCTCGATCAGCTCAGTGGAGCAGAAAGCAAGTCAGCTGATTATCATTGAGCTCAGACGTCACCTCTGCCGATGTCGAAGCGTTCGGCAAAGAAGTGTTATCTCGACTGTTCATCGAAACGCTCATTCACGGTAACACTTCACCTGAGGGTGCTAAGGAAATTCAAAACATGGTGAAGAAGGTGCTCTCACCTAGACCATTGAGCGCTTCTGAGATTAAAGCGCCTCGATCGCTGTTGACTCCGCCTTGTAAGTAAAAGCCATTACTTGTGCGGTGCAAATGGAGCTTAATCAGCTGATATCCTGTATTCGACATAGCATCTGAACACATCTGGTCCCTTGATCTACCCAACAAAGCAGAAGTGAACAGCGCAGTAGTCTATCACCTGCATGTAGGTGATCCTACCGACGTCAAATTACGAAACACTTTATCCCTCTTCAGTCAAATCGCCTCTGAACCAGCATTCGATTACTTGAGGACCAAACAGCAATTGGGTTATATCGTATTTTCCCACGCATCTGCATCAGCTGGATCAATGGGATATTCGATCATAGTACAATCTGAAAAACCCACTGAATTGGTTGAAAATAAAATTGAATATTTTCTTGATAACTTCCTCAAAGAGTCGATTGATAAGATGACGGAAGAGGAATTTGAGAAACATAAATTGAGTTTGATACAGAAGAAGGAGGAGAAACCGAAGAATCTAAGTGAGGAATCGAAGAGGTTTTGGGGAAGGGTGAAAGATAGGTATTATGAGTTCAACAAGCGTGAGTACACTCTCCTCTTTCTATTGCAAAGCGGTGTATCTATCACCTGATTGACCTTGCCTGGATTTTATAAATAGGTGAAAAAGATGTGGAAGCTTTGAAGACAATAACCAAATCCGACATCTTATCCTTATACTCCAAACACATCACTACAAACTCCAATGATCGAAGTAAATTATCGGTCCACTTGAAATCACAATATAAAGGAATCAAATTCGATGCTTCGTCTGCCGGACCATTAATCGAAAATTTCATGAAAGCTGGGATTACCGTTGATCAATCTTCCATCGCTCAGTTGTTGGCTACCAACCCTACTTTGGAGGTCGTCAAGCAATTCGCTATTGGTGTGATTGATAATGCATCGAACGTAGATGATGAAGCTAAGAAAACCTTAAAGGGAGTTGTAGATAATCTAAAAGGATCTGAAGACAAACAAGTCGAGGGACAAGAAGAAGGTGTGAGAGAAAGTAACGTTTATATCAAAGATATACTGCAGTTCAAAGCTGGTTTGATACCTAGTAAAGCCGCGGTTCCTGTTGAACCTATCAAGGTTAATGCTGCGAAGTTGTAAGTTGTAGAAGGAAATAAATGGATAGATTGGTAGAAGGAAGAAGTACGCGCAAGGGGAAAAAAGGTTAGATGAGTAGACGATAAAATCAAATGTAGCAATGCATATAACATACACACTTCACATATAGCGATTCGCATATTGAATTTGCACAACGTCATGGATATGATTGTTTGAATGGTCATATTGCTTGCTTTTCTTGCATAATATATCATAGATGTATGAATGTTTTATTATATAGTCTGTTGAGATGCATTGAGGTATACACTCAGTCTCTCCTCCCTCGTGTTTCACATACCGCACTGCAGTATCTACTCAACGTCTCTTTTGGATTGACATCACCATCGTCGTCTTTACAACTTCTCCATTTTACGTCTCTCTTCAGACTTCTTCCAAGCCATCATCAAAGGATGTGATATCTTTCCGTTTGTCGAGTTGGGAGGGAGGGCATAGGCATATTGAGATTCCGTTCGGATCACCTATAACGTAGATTCGAAATCAAATTTGAATTTGATCGGTCAGTCTCATTGACACTCTCACTCATGAGATTTATATATAATGTAGATGTAAGTAAGGTGCTAGGTACTTACCGATCCGATAGACATGAAGAACCCGAATGTAGCTGCTGAGGATAACATATATTGAGACAAGGTGGCTACTAATCCTCTAGGACCTGGACCGGCTCTGCGAGTGGAATACGAATCGAACCATCGTCAGTATGGTGCTGTTCACCGACGGACAAGATCCACGCGTCATGTTCAGAAGGAGCATGTCAAGAGGAAGGGATCGGGCTGCGGTGTACCTGCTGGATGAAAGATGGAATGATATTTTTCGTATATATACATACCTTAGGACAGAGAATGAACCGAATATGAATCCGATCGTTAGACCAACGCAACCTATAAGTCATCATGAGTCAGTAGTATCCCATATCCCATTTCACATGTAGAGATGATGAGCATCAATGTATAATATCACTCACTTCCCATGATTGCTCCCATCTTCACTGTATAACGGCAAATGGAAGAAGAAAGAATCAGTAATTGTGCTCATGGGCATACTCGGCGTCATCTATACTCCTTACTCCTGCCGAGCTTGATTTACTCACTCTTATCGAATGTCGATCCCCCAGCAGTAGTTTGAGGTGGAGGAGGCATCTTGCTGTTTTAATCTCTTGATTCTTTTCTGGCGATCTATGTCAATTTGGTCCAATTTAACGGTGTGATAGATTAACACCTGTAATTCTCTTATCTGACAGTTGTTATGGATTTGACTCTGATGATATGATTGAAAGGCATCAACTCATAGGCGAGGAATGTGGTTCAGATGGCAGAAGAGTAACTCTCGCTCACATGCCTTTACCGACTTTTCGAAGGAGCATCCTAGAATCGACAATCGTGGGAAAGTGGAGGCTATTCACTCAACTATCGATCATAGATAGTCTCGCTGCAATGATTGCTTGACGAATATATCAGGTCACTGTAGATGAATGTATAATATGCATGTAACGGAAATGCATTGATTTGCAGCACCCAGCCAGAAACAATGTCCCAAAATAGTACTTTGAATGACATCCAGTGTGAACGGTACTACACTAATCAGGCATCTCCCTCAGTACCAACCTCTCAAAAGCCTTTTCCTTCCATCCATCATTACCCAACCATTCAAACAAAGTATGTTCGTTCAGTCCAAATACAGATAATTTCCCATCTATCAATTCGTCGAATGTCTCTCCCCGAAGTCTCGCTCTTTCTCGCTCACGCGCTTGGATAGCTAGAGTTGCGGGGTTACGACCTTCGAGGACGGATAGGATCTCGTCGTGGTCCGGGTAATATAATCTATTTTGTAGACCCATCGTTAGCATAGCCCCTTCTTGAGTTGATCAAAAGTGAGTGTAACAAGTCAAACAGTTTGTATTCGCTGAAGAGATCATGACGTGAGATTTGCGTCCACCGGACACTCACCGAGGCTCGAGAAACCCAAATATCGCCAGAGCGGTCCGAAATATAAACCCATCTCCATCTAACATAATCTGATCCCACAACCTACAAGCACACTCGAAATCTACCTGCTCCACCAGCATACCCCTAAACCAGCCTTCAGGGACCCTCAGACCCAGATTCTTGAGATTAGCGTATATCTTGGGATAAGCGTCTGCTTGGAGGTTTTCGAGGACTCGGTAATAGGCGTCAATCTCATCATCGATCTGGGTGTAGAATGACCTGAGGCACGGTCGAGAGAGGAGATTGATTAGGGATATAAATGCTTCTGCGGGTGGAGAGACAAGGAGGAACATTGCTGAGAGATGTGAGATGTATGGTGCCTATATCGACAATGGTATTAGCCACGGTGATGACGAGAGACATCCATAATAATGAGGAATATCATCAATCAGACTCAAGCGAATATATCTGTTCAAGCATGATGGATATAGAAGGAGCTCGGACAATTTGATAAGACCAGCCGGTGAGAAGATCTCACTCACATATCCCAAACCGTCATCCGAACGGTAAACCACCCAAGCGCACATTATCTCCTTGAGGTCATCTCTAAGCGGACTACCTCGATGATATAACCTCAAAGTAGGTAGAGTGTTATCCATATCTTTTTCCATCTGGTCTAATACATCTTGTGGGAATCTACCTGATTTTTGAGCCTTTTCCGATCGAGTGACGTATGTGCGGTAGGCATCTGAGGGGAGAAAAGATGAGCATTGAAATATATATTCCGAGATGATGATGGAGAAACGCAGTCCACCAAAAGTGTATTGAGACAAAATCTCTGATGCATACTGCTTACTCACCTTTTGACACTGCCAGAGGATTCCCGATAGCTTTACTCCAAGCCAACCCTCTCAAATGCGTAGGAACACCCTCAAACCACATATTCCTCAACCCTGGATCATTCTGCACTTTCTGTACACTAAATTCCTTATCATGTAACAAAGCTTCCCATTTAGGTATAACAATTGTTAATTTCTTTTCCCTCTCCAATTTCCTTTGTTCCTTCAATTTTCTAACTTGCTTTTCATGTTCTTTAGATTGTGTCATGATTTCTTCCCATTGATGCAGATGAACTTCATCTTCGTGTTTGTCTTTTGGCGGAAGATATGCAGGTCGGGTATGGGATCTGACTTTTTCAAAGGTCGATATTGACTCTTTCACTCCTATACCATGTTCGTGGCTTTCCACGCCCGACCCACCTTGCCCAGAAGTATGATTCTGCTGCTGTGGCTGTGAGGTTGATATTCTCCTCTGGTCTTCTGAGTATGGTTCAGAAGGTATGGGGAATGGGAATGGATGTGCGGGAGGTGCATGTAATTTAGGTGTAGGGGCACTGTATTGTCCATCCTGAGGTGGTATTGTTGCTTGACCACCATTCCCATGCCCGTTGACTGAGGGAGTATGAGTATGAGTAGAATGTATAGAGCTGGTTGCGGAAGTGCGGCGGATTTGTTCGGTCTGCGATCTCGTATGATCAGGAGTCTCACCTATGGCGTACCGCTGCCCTTCTTTGGTCATTCCGAACCCACCCCATGATTGTCTTCCTTTCCTCTCTGGACTGACGTACGTTGGAGAGATTGGTGGTGGTACGGTAGGCGTAAGAGGCGGTGTAGAAGATAGAGGGATAGATTCAAAAGGTGCTGTATCATCAACTTCAACTTCACCCTGCAGTTCCGAAGAAAGTATAACTGAAGTGACGTTCGGTAAAGGGGGTTTCAAGGCGAAAGGCTGAGGAGGCGGACTAGGTGATCTACTTGAGATAGACCTAAGCGAGAAAGATCTCCTAGATGCAGGGGCGGATAATGGAGGTGACAGAGATGTAGGTGATGGTAGGGGAATCTTCGTCGGTGATACTTCTAAATGACCGTTGGGTGTGAGTGATCTCTGCCGTGCGCGAGTTGAAGATGGTGAAGGCGAAGGCGAATGTGTGAGTACGTGATCAAGTCGTGAGCTTGAACGACGTGCGGACGGTGATACAGAGAAGTAATCGTTGGCAGGTGATGAAGTCCTTGTTGGTGAGGTGAGCGATACGCCTATATCCCCTTCGACTTCTAGGTCGATGTCGTCTTCTCGACTTAGTTCTAACGGTGCTGGAGGCGTGCGCCGTCCGTTGAACAGTCGAGGAGAGCGACTTGGTCCAGCATCACCAGAAAAGGATCCTAAAGATACATTGGAAAGTGAAGCTTCAAGAGAGATGTCGCCGTTCGGAGAAGGGGAAGGAGGAAGTTGGTGTTGCGAAGGAGATGGTGGTTGACCGGATGTATCTTCGGTTTCCTAATGATCAAATGGTTCTGATGAGCTCTTGGGGTGGAATGTGTGACAGCTGAGCTTACCTGCGTCATTGGAGAAACATCGAGTTGGTTTCTGTTTCCTACGCTAGTGTAATAATTGGTCACTTGATCATCTGCAGATGTTGAACGAGAGGACAAGTGAATGGTCAATGCATTCATCTGAATTCATCCCTTACGCGTAGCTGAGGACATGTAAGATACAGTACAGCCGAGGTTGGCCTTGAATGCGGCGACGTCCGCTCTTCCCCTTGCCACATTGTATTACGTATTACAGCTGAACCTTTGAAGTGGCTGGCAGGTTGGCAGATGATCGGACTGAGAAAGTGAGAACATTACTTACAGCAAGGTTGAACGATGTTACTTACCCATTACGCGTTTCATCATTCCTCTTCTTCTCATTCTTCCTTTTGTCCGTCCTCTCATTTCAACCCATCATTCAAATCGGCTTGTTGTGTCCATCGACTATCGACTATTGATCCTGTACTCTAAGCTTCTAGATGGAGCTTACCTCTTTCTCATAGGTACATAGCATAGGGAATCAACAGAAAGATCTTCGTTTTGATCATTCAACCTTTCCTCGATCATCGATAGCCGTCAATTCGACAATGCAATCTCCCTTGAAGGGCTCACAACTTCAATCCGGCTGGACCGATTCACACAAATATCAAAATCAAGATGGACCCAAGACGGTGGAGAGGAAAAGAAGAGGTAGAGGTGTTGACATAATATCTTCATCGTACGTAGTGTGCACAACCTCTCTTTCACATCTTCCCTTTTTTTGGGTTTTGCACAAGGAGACAAGCTGACGAGATGACATATGATAGACTACCGACCCCTCCATCTCAATCATCAAGTCATCTCCCCACTCCGGAGACAGTCCGAAGATCGGCTCGACCTCGGAAACCCCTTCCCCCTTCCACTACTCAACTTCCCACTCCTCAGACTCAACGTACCAAACGACGTCTTTCACCTTCCACCATCCTCGAAGAGCGGGAAGAAGAAGAGGAGCCCATACCTTCACCATCAGGACATACCACTTTCTTCCTTTCCAACCAGTCCAACGCTTCGTCATCCTGCAGTCGACCAGAGAAGATCCGTCGTAGACCTGGCTTGACGTTCGCCCAGCAGATGGGATTGCTCAATACGGGTAAAGGCGTAGGAATGGGAGGAGGACATAAATCAGGAATACATATGCATGGGAAAGTAGATCAGATAGATGGTGTGGAGAAGGAAAAAGAAAAAGGAAGTTTTGTCAAACAAGAAGAAAATCCATTCTTAGTCTCTGGATCTGGATTAGGGTTGGGTGCACCTATACCTATACCTTCTCCTGGACAGATAACGATCCATCGGTCATACGGTCCAGGTGGTGATGAAGAGGGATTCAATTCTGATACAGAAGGTCAACCCTCCTTGGCTTCTCGCAGATCCCCAAGATTAGCCTCACCCATACCTTCAAGTAAGACTCATCCAACACTGGCTCAAAGTATCTTACCGACCGGTCTCCTTTCACCTCCACCAACTAGGCATGCGCCTCGAATCGCTTCATCATCATCATCAAAAGCAAAAGGTCTCACTCGTCAGGAGAACGTTCGACGTAAAAAGGAGATGGAAATGTTAGATTACGAATCGAATCCATTCCTTGTAAAACCCGGTGAACCATCGACACGAATACCCAAAACGAAAGGACCGATAGTAGATGAAGATTTACCTACTGTTACATATGTATTTAGAGGATCAAAGAAAGTGTTCGCCAATCCCTTGTATCCAAGTAATACGGTTTTCCCCAGATCAGAGCTCGATCCTGAAGATGAAGAATTCGAACCAAATCCTTTACCTAAACCCAAGCTTTTATGGCCTACTGGACCATCCTCACTCCCTTCTTCATCGAAGGTAAGGAATCCGCGAGATAGAGAGAGGACACCGTCAAGATCACCTCCTAGTTCACCTGTGTCGACACCTACGAGAAGTACGAGGTTTGGGAATTCAAATCTTAGCTTGTCGGTTGGACCGAAAGGTGAAGCTCAAGATGAAGGGGAAGGGATATATAGTGATGATGAAGGTGAATTGATGATGAGGGATATCCGCACTGAAGAACATGCGGATACGGATAATCATGGTCAGGCAGAGTTGCAAGACGAATTACCTAGTAGGAGAGGATTACTATTTGGTTGTGGGATTGGAGGTTCGACAAATAAGGGAGTGAAGAGGAGGGATGTAGATGAGGGTGATCTTGGTGGAAGAGGGAAGAAAGCTAGAGGTATATTGAGATTGTGAATGATGGCTCTCGAGGTAGAAGGCAGAAGTTATATCTCATCATGTTCATAGATATACAGAATACACACCATCTTGTTCATACGTTGTTACATACTTTTATATCAGACCGACCCAGTATCTTGCTACTATCCCTTATACTATTTTTGTAGCTTGATACCCTTCTATAGGTTTGGTCCCCTATCGTATTTTATATGAAATATGAATGGTGAGATAGAAGCATACCACCAAGGTTGCATGATCACGATTTGGCACAATACCATAGTTTGACACTACTCATGATAACATAGGTGAAGCGCAGAACAACAGAATCGATGGCGTTATCGATAACGGATTTGCGGATCTGACCGAGATTTCAATGGATTACTCGAATACAACAACAACATATCTCTTGACTGACTCTTGATTGCTCATACAGTACGGTCAACTTATCATACTATACAACTAAAGCATAGCCTCAGAAATACTCTGACTACCTGGACATGATGCCATTGACTATATCGGGACAGTAAGTGACGTCTTCCCACTAATTGCGCTTCACTAAAGCTAGTAACTATCTTCGTATTAATAGATATCCACCTTCCGATTCTTACCTCAAATCGAAAGATGGCAAAACCCCAACACATCTTATATTCTATTCGGACGTAGAAGGAGGCAGGATGTGGTGTCCTGTGGGTCCTCCTTTCTCATCTGGGTCGTTCTTGATGTGTGCTGTAAGCTAAAGTACAACTTGCGTGATTAGCATTGTAGGGATGTAGAGGGAATTGTGAAAAGTGCTTTCACAGGAAACTCAAAACCTAGTACGTAGCTCATACTTTATTTTATGCCATTACAAGATAGATGGATAATCAGGACGATGGAGGAATATCGTTGATGATGATAATTAATATCCTTTGAGTAGATGGTGTCATAACTTATATTGGACCTTATTCTGGGTAAGTCTATCTATCGTCCAGGTATTGAAAAAACCAGTACTTGAAACTTGAATCATCTCTCGGATAGGTGGAAGAACATCCCTACCCACCCTGCAAGGATAAAATATGGTGTGAGGTCCGTACCTACCATCATCAAGCTGGATGATAATGTGAGTCTGACTCTTATCACTCCCTATCACAAAGTTGCGTTCTAACAATCTTGTTCGATATTTCGTAGGGTAAAGAATTAGATAGAGTCGAGAAACCCGGGATTTTAGATTCAACTCGATTCGACGATTTCTTGGGTTTATAAATTGATTCATTTTTAGACTTTGATATGATACCACATCAACTGACATAGAATTCAATGGGATAAGCAATAATGCATGATCGGTAAAAGTTATGTGTTTAGATAGCATTGAATATATCTAAAGTCCATCCTATCCTGTTACAAACCAAATCATAAAAGCTTCAATTTGAGAATCTAATCTATACAGCATCGTAATCATGTCAAACAGTCATTATCATACCATCATCGTGTTTTCGCATCATCAACTTTCGTTTATATCAGTTCATGATCGTATAATATTCGTCACTTCATAATAATCGTAAATTCTTTTTCATATCCCGATTGTCCTCTCTTACTTTCCCTTTCCTTCGGATTCATCATTTCCAACCCTCTTCTCCGGTTCCCCGAACAAAGGCGCCGGAGCAAGCTGGTATCCCGTCAACGCGAATCCACCAAAAGTCGGACTAATCACACTGGCTCTTCCATCATTGCTTCCAGCCATGTTCACTAACCTCCATCCACTCAATGTTCTCCCATGCCCATGGGTATCCGCAGTGGGTCTGGGAGGAGCAGACGGAGGATGAGCATAAGGTTTGAAAGCCATGGTACTTATCCTCGATCTGGGGGTGTATGGAGAGAAACCAGGACCAGTACTGCGGCGGATCGGTGAAGTATCTGGACGAATGGAGGAAGTAGATGATTCTCTCTCTCGTTCTTTTGAAGGTGAAAAGGACAAGTCCAAAGCTCGAGGTAATGGCTTTGTCGTTCCTGGCGGAGGGAGTGACAGGTCTCTTGAAGGTGTTTTGGCCGTGTCAAACGGCTCAAATAACACACTCGTATCGCTTTCCCTTCTACCGCTCTCACCCAGCATCAAAGGTGTTTTCACCAATTTACCTGCATCTCCGCCAATCTTGGTTGATATGGTTTGATCGACAACCTCACTATGCCTTCGGGGCGTGGCACCTGGTCGTGGAGGACGAGGGGTGATTGGAGCGGAAGGTAGCAGAGGTGGTATAGGACTCTGAAGTGGTTTCGAAGTCGTGGTAGTCAACTCTGTCTCCATTGCTGCTAGAGCACCTCGATATCCTTTCTGCTTGATCCGTCGACTGTGATGTGTCGATGTTTCTGTAAGTGGATTACCAATATGTATCAGCGAAATAACTTTTGCCCATAGACAGTCACGCCATAGCAGAAGATAGTCATGCCAGAGACGCATCCAATACTCACCCCTCAGACCCAGCTCAACAGCCTTGATCAACACCTGATGCCTATTCCTCGTCCCTCCAAAATTATCTACCACCCATGACCAATCGGTATGATCGATTGGAGCATTATCCTCCACATCCTGCGAGAACGCCACCAATGTTCTCAGACGTTCCACCTCAGAGGGCTTCCACGGTCCATGTATCACCCTATTAGTGGGATTGGGTAATGGAGGCAGATTCAGTAACATCCTTGCTAGAGGCGTTTGAGCAGGTAAGGAGTGCGCAGCTGGTGTGTATGCGTAGGAAGGTAGAGATGGGGTTGAACCGGGACATAGAGGAGAGGTGTTGGCTGTAGGTAGCACGCTTGAAGGTCCTGCACCGAGTGACTCAGGGGTAAAAGGATCAGGTAAACGTCTACTCCGAGGTCCAAGACCCGGAGGGGAGGATATTGGTGTGGAAACTTTGTCGGTCCTGGCCGAAGTGACCTGAGACAAAGGATGCTGACTGGTTTCAACGGGTGGAGCAGGTAGAGGTATGTTTGGTAACGCAGCGGGTGTCACACCTTCTGACCTGGGGGTAGAAGCTGTTAAATCTATAGGTTCACTGATCGAACCTCTCTGTGCAGATAGATAGGCGGTTGGAGGAACGAGTACAGTCTGTGGCGGTATTTCTTCTTGAATCTCTTCGCCACTCATGTTAATATCCTCCTCATCAGCTGGATAACCAGGAATATCGGATGCTTTGGCAATCTGCAAACCACCATCAATCATAGGTTCTGGCAGTATACATTAATCCAAGTCGACTCACCAATCTGCCACATAACGATTTGATATCTTCCAATACGTCCGAGATGGTATCATCCTCGACCAAAACACCCGTACGTGACATGCCAAGTTTAATGATATCACTCGGAGTATTTTCCTAAGGGCGGCAATTGTTTGATCGTCAGTCAGGGCCCAATCATCATTCTATTTGTACTACGTACGAAGGGACTTACGAAAACATCTGCTAAATCCGTGTAAAACTTTGCCGCTACATTTAAAATTTCTTTCTGGAATCGAATCAGATCTTTATCAGTCGACAGAGCTTTCATCCTCATTCTTTTCAGGTGCGGGTAAGTGTGATTAGTCGTGGAAGAGGAAGAAGAAGAGGGACAGGAAGAATCGATGATGAAAGGGGTACATTTATTCGAAAGATGTAAGAGTGATTTGTTCTTATTGTTCTCTTCATTGGGTATAGGTGATAGCTGACCGACAATAGAAGATAAAATGTCTGTTTGAAGGGGTACAGAGACAGACAAAGTCGTGGCTTGATTTTTGATGGAGAAGTGAGAAGGTTCTTGGAACACACACAAACACGAGGTTTGGTCGAGGTGGGGAAAAGTACAGTCAATCAAAGATCAGCTCAAGTGCAGTACGCGTATGGTACAAGGGGTACAGCATGAGAAGAGATGTACTTACGAATAGAAGTATGCTGACCACTACTATCACCCGTTTGAACTGATGAAGGGTGATTTATAGCGACTGACGTATCTCTATTGGAAGGTGACAGCTCCGTGATTGAGTTTGAGCTATTCAAACCTATTTCAAGAATATCTTGAGCCCCTTCGTTATCCTTTGACACCGGTGAAGTGGCAACATCTTCTAAATGACCATTCTGTGAACCTTTCTCAGCATATCGGGCAGTGGTCATGCTTGATATAACGGGATTACCAAAGTTGAAGTGGGTGAAATCGAACTCATCTAAGTTGGGGAACTGAGCATCCAAAGTCGAAGCTGTATCAGGTAAATTAAGGAATTCAGCACCAGGGTAGTCACCCATGGCCATCGTGGTTGCCGTAGCTGACAGGTGGTGGCTTGATGTACCGTTGATGCCGTTAATTGGATTTTGAGTCTCGGAGGGTAATTCGAACATCGATAATAACTCTGATATCGTTGTGTCTTCGTTGAAACTGTATTGAGGTGGTGATGTAGGTGGTAGTGGTAACGGTTCGGATGATGAAGGGGGTTGACGGGGTGTTGTACATTCTTGTTCCTCCGTTGCATTCTCCGCCAGCAAACCATCTTCACCTTCGTTGATGGGCAGAGGTCTACCATGTTCCTTGTAGAATTCATCCCAGATATGTGAGCTAGGTGCGACACTAGTGTTGACCTTGATCCTCAGATTATTTTGTCTTTGAATGGTCAAAGACGGAACGATAGTGGTTGTTGAAGCTATCGAAGGAGCATATGAGGTAATCGCAGTGGAAGCTATTGATGGTGGACCTGTACGGCGATAGGCGAGTAGATTGGAGTTAAGCGAATAAGGATGATATCGTGTTTGTTGTTGTGGGTGGTTACGATTTGAGATTGATGATGATGGAGTAGGCGTGGATGTTGACATATTGAATAACAAGTAGATCCTTCCAAGATTCAAACTTCAAGACCGGAACGGTACGTAGTGAGGTGGGTTTGATGGGTTTGGCTCAGCTGTGCCGTGATCAGGTGAATCAAAGAGGCAGGTTGAGATGTTTGATACGGTATGATATGGTATCGGTACGGTAATGGTATGGTATGATTTGGTATAGCTTGGTGTTGTACCCCCAATTTTGGGAGGTGGATAGAGGATAAAGTGATTATCTTGATCAAAATATCGTTCGTGTACTGTTCAAGATGTCAAAGACAATAAGCAAGTCGCTGTTATTGATATTTCAAGAGTAATGTTCGAGTTTGTGGTGAAGAGGTAGTACGAATATCTATGTATTAGTCGATATGGTGATTGATGATCCTAAGAAAGAAGTTCAGGAGATATCTTTTCCTTTTGCTTCTACTTCAGATAGTATGTAATCTCATTTTCACTTTTTCACCCTTCATTGGTTGATCTTGGACATCCCCACTCTGGTCCGAAGCGAAGATGATGTTTTTGCTATACCAAATGATCGGAAGAGCGACTGAACTGTACGGGACTAGTACACTGTCGTAAACGTCGTAAGTGCTACTGCCGATCCGGACGGAGGAAAGACAGACAACTTTATCTATCTGAACAAAAGTCTTATTGTTCTCCACGAGATGGGTATGTACCCCCTTATCTACAACAGATGCCTTCGTTTCACTTCGGTCTGTAAGC
This sequence comes from Kwoniella botswanensis, assembly GCF_036426115.1. Classification (NCBI taxonomy): domain Eukaryota; kingdom Fungi; phylum Basidiomycota; class Tremellomycetes; order Tremellales; family Cryptococcaceae; genus Kwoniella; species Kwoniella botswanensis. The sequence goes on along the minus strand of NC_088599.1, from coordinate 12,146,874 downwards.
TATGTCATGAGGAGGAGGATGAGGATGTACCCGGTCGCCAATCCACTCGACTTGAGCCTATTCTGAAATAAGTTTTTGATGAATTAATACAGTAGATCAAATCAAGATCAAAAAACGTGTAGATACAATCCTAGTCTAACAAGAGGTGTTTTATGATGGGACCTGGTTATCAAAATGAGCGAGAAGCAGATGAGATCAAGTTGAAGAGGATATTCGGTGATGAGGTGGTGAAAGGATCAACTCCGTGCGACTATCTTGTGTGTATGTGTACTGTATATATACTGTGATCATATGATGGTGGAGGTTATTTCATGTCCTCGAGTGGGTCTGAGCGTTCGGTCAATGTTGGGTGATGAATCTTGAAACATTCAGCGTAGGAGAGTGGCAAATGTTTCAGATAACCTTAAAACACCAGCATCAAGGCGTTTTAGCCGAGTCGAACAGCAATGCGCAATATGAATTCTTTCATGTTTAGTCATCTTTTCGTATATAATCCATGGACGATGGATCTGGTCTTCTACATCACTCCATGTTGGGTCAAGCAGTACAAAGGAATAGATCCTCGTATAGTTACTGCATGGTAGGTAAGTAGTACGTAAACGCCATTTGACCATCTACGAGTATCACATACATCCTTTGGTCTAAACACCAAGAAGGTTTACTCTATACCATGCGTGTACTTCCTCCTTGTTTCCAATGTCCTTCTAGCTTCCCATGCATCATCAATCGGACTTAGCCGGACCCCTCCCTCTGCGATGTGAGCATCATCGGTATGTGTTACCTCAATACCTACACCTAAAGAACGAAGCGATCTGTTTGAGTAATATAGATCCACGAGGGAATCACGGAATATATTGGATGGTTCGACTTCGAATAACAATTCCGTGGAATTATCATGCCGATTTAGGACTTTGACATCTTGTTCATATCCTTCTTGATCCGTTGCTAAATTTTTGAGCCAACCTAACCATTTTTGCTTTTGATCTATATTTTGCGATTTCAGGTATTCTTCAAGCCATGTCCAATATATTTCAAGTGATTTGGAAAGGATCACTCCCATTCTTAATTTTAAGCCTGTGGAAAGGATATCACATACGCCATTTCGTATTTCTTCGTCGTCGTCTTGTACCAGTCGCAATAAAGCTCGGTGTAGTTCCACGTTAGCATGATTGAATAAATGAGGGGTTAAATGAGCAAGTGTCCGAAGTGAAGATACTCGAGATGGTTGAGATTCGTCTTCGTGCGAGAAGATTAATATAGGAGCTGATGCAGTCTTGAGGCCTTCCATAGCTGTATTATTCTTGTTTATGATGCTCTGGATTTAACAGTCAGTCATGGCTCAAGCGTCTCTGAGTACAGAAAATTCTTCACTCACATTGTGTATCGCCCATCCAAGAGATACCAACCCAGCTTCTTTGACAGGTACACATGTGCTTTCCACCACTATCCTCAGTCTCTCTATAACCTTTTTCCATTTCCCATCCATTCCTTGTAAAACTATATCTGACCATTTGATTTCGGATAAAGCATCCAGAGCCAAAACTCTCACACCGTCACCGCCTCTACCCGTCAAAGCATTCTCCAAGACTGCATCGAAGATCTCTCCAGTCCACAAATCAGGCAGCGAAGGTAATTTTTCTAGTACCAGTGTCTGATCGATTTCACTCGCAGATTTTGATAATAGGCCCAGTACCAGTTCTTGAGTAGGTTGATTCGACAAAACAAACTTTACCGATGAGTTATGTCGAGCATCTTCCCCAGGAACGAAAGGTATATCACCTCTGTTGTCAAGATGTGTAGTGACGAGTGAATATGTTTGCTTAGCGATATCTGACGAGGTGGTTTTCACATTTACGTTGTATAATTGTACACATTCTAAAACAGCTTCAGTAACCGGTGGACATGTTCCAGGTACGCATCGTCTGACCAATGTCGACAAGTCATCTTCGAAAGATCGTTTGGAACAGCTCGATATATCTGACCAAGGTATAACATTCGCGATAAGTTGTTTCAGGTACAACACTTCGCCGTGAACTGCGTTGAGATCAGATTCTTCCGGTTTGGTCATGATGGTTAAAGCTGCATTCAATGATTGACCAGGGGGTACGAGTGAAGATAAAGCTTGAGCAGCAACTTGTCGGACCTATATACAACCTTAATCAGCTGCAATCGAGGTATACATATGTAAGCTGACATACCTGATATTCCTGGCTGCTCAAATATCTCTCCACCGTTATCCTCAACTCCTTTACCAATTCCTCAGAATCATCATCATACCTCAAACTTCTAACAATGATCAAAATAGGAAATAGTGGTGAATGCTTATTTCCACTGGACCCTTTTGTTATATGCGATTCCAGGTATTTCGTGATAAAGGGAATGACCGATGGGTATTTAGAGTGAAAAGCTGAGAATGATTGTCTAGTCGCCAAGGTTGATCGTGATTTGTAGTAATCTTGGCCACCTCTCGGAGGGGACAAGCATCGATGGACCAAGGTGGAGAAAAGGATCAATCCGACGTTCCGGACATTCCAACTAATCAAGATAAAAATCAGCATTCGCCTATATCTAAAACGATGTATTGATGAGAAAGAGGTCTTCCAATGATATTGTACTTACTCAGGCGACTCGAACGCTCCCAAAGCAGTCATAACTCCCCTTTCGAACCATTGACCAAACCATTTCGTCTGTCTTGCATCTAAAAGCACAATCTTTAACACGTTGAAAGCATGTACTTTCGTTACGTTTGAGGTATCTTCATTATCGACTCTGGCCAAGTCAAGTAAAGCTGTTAGAGCAGTGTTGAGTAATTCTTCGTCGAATGATACGAGAGATAAGATCGAGTAAGGTAATGCTGCCGAACGACGGGTGGTAGAGTGCTGATCAGATGCAATGGTGCGTAGGTCATGCTTTGCGAGGAGAATCATATCAGCTACGTAGTCCACTTTTTGACCATTGCCTGTGATTGCCAGCTACTCACCTGCAACCATTCTTCACATAAATCCCTTAATTCAGGTATAGGTCTAACAGCTTCCACTAACTGCGCAAACGCAATAGCGATTTTCGAGAAAGTACCGCGATGTTTGATCTCATGCATCCACGTCAGGAAACATTCACCTGCGATGTTTATCTCGTCTTTTGTCCATATTGTCTGTGAGACACCGGACTGAGTTATAGGCAAATATATTATCGTGGCAAGTAATTCACTGATCCCGCCTGTCAGCTCATTGTCATGCCAAGTACGACTTGTAGCTCACCCCGCATTTCTCGTTGCTCTCCAACAACCTGATAGTAAACCCGTATGATCCATTTCTTCCCCTCCTTCCCCATCTTCCTCTTCATCATCGCCATTTGCTAATACCTCGTATGCTCGTGCAATCTCATGATCCGGTCTGGAGGAGTCAGTTGCACCTTCTACAGTGGAAGGAGCAAGTGAGATGACGGTCTTGGTAATGTTCCATATTCGGTTGATAAGAGCGAGCAAGTGGTGCAAAGTGGGTTGCCAAGCTCTTTGAGAGGTTGAAGAGGTAAGATCAAGACATGATAGCAGATCACTATGATATACTGAATTAGCTAGTCAAGTCATATGCGAGTCAAGGTGATCTATCCAGCTTACCTAATTGCAGCCAGAGACCCATGTATAGGATACTCTTTTATGCCTCTTACCAAATCCTTCTCAACAACTGCTATCCCTTTCTCCAACTTCTCAATCAGGTTTCCGACAAAGTGCAGTGCTTCAGATTGGTCTTGATCACTCTTGACCAATTTACTGAACAAAATACACAAAGCAGATTTACCAGCTTCAGCCTGAGTTTTCCTAGGTAAATTGATAGAGTTCATCGCTGAATTCATTAGAGCTTGTGACGATGGTGTCGAGAGCGTCTCATAACCTGGTAAAGGAATCGTAGCTGATTCCAAACTTTCAAAGGGGTTTTGTCAGCTATACCGGATTCGCCGAGTGAATGCACTATGAATAAAAGCTTACATCTTTCGAGACCTATTTCGAACTTCGGTAAATTCACTCATTTGACAACACAACAGCATTTCCACTCTCTCTTTCGTATACACACTTATTTGTATATCATCATTATCCCCGAAAACGTCTAAATACCGTCCTAGGAGATTTAACGATAGCAGTATCTTGAATACTGGAAATCTCCTAGCTTGTATTAGACCATTATCGAGATAATCAAGGAACCAACGATGAAAAGATTCGCATAATGGTAATATGGATGATACCGATTTCTGTTCTTTCTTGATATTTTCTGTATTGGGCTTTTTACGTAGGATTCGCCGAGTGGAAGTTTCAAGTTGATGTAGACGGACTAGGAATGCGAATGTCGATGAGGAAAATGCTGAACGGCTCCTACATGTTCATACATGTACAAATGGATTGTTAGAACGGCATGGATCGGAAGAGAATAGAATAGAAAGGACATCAGATCTGAAAGTATTGTACTTACCCTGCAGAAGGCAGTCCATCATTCCATGTAAACCCTTCTTTGATTAATTCAAAGACTTCTTCAGTAAATTGATCTTTCGATCCAGAAACCAATTCGAAGGCTCTAATCCTTATATCTGCATCTTCATGTGCCAAAGCATCTTTCAAGTCCTGCTGGGGAAGTTGATTTACTTTTACGATCCCTAGAGAAAGTCCAATCGAAGCTACCGTTATCCATGCACCGAACAACTGCCTCTTATCTGAAAGTACACCAAGAAGGGTTGTAACGTATGAAGGATCTTTCTTGAATAGGGAAGGAAGGAGATAACGATTCATGGTTACCATTACAGAGTTTGGCAAACCCGGTGCGAAATAGGGTACTAGCTGTCGGACAACATCATTTTTGGAAGAAGATAATTTGGTGAGAAGGTTAATAATTAGATTTGATCGGATATTCGCACAATCTACTATCCCCAAATCACCTAGTAGATCATTCACTAAGTTTGGTGAGATAACTGATGATGGTACGTAGTCTAGTAGAGTTGAAATTACAATTAAGTTTGATCTTCTAGCTATACCATTACTTATAGCTTGTTTAAAAAGCGGTACGATAAATGTTGTTGATTCGCTGGTCGATATCTGTGGAGGAGGAAGGAGGGTTGAGAGCTCGCCGGCTAGAGAGAGGACTTCGGAAGATCGTTGTTGTTGCACTTTAAGCGGATGGTCGAGGTTGAGGAGAACTAAAGAAGCCAGATGACCACCTGGGAGGAATGCCGGTAGGATCTTAGCTTCAACCTCAGTGAACAGGCTCGGACTGACTAAGGCAGATAAAGCGATCAATTGTCGAAGGAGTACAAGAAGCAATTCGAGATGCTTTAGTTGGACTGCTGGAGGATAGGATCGTAGAACAAGCTCAATCCCTTCGTTGACTAGTGTACTATGTTGGTGAATCAGCATCGACCATAGGACTAGTTTGGCTGACATACCCATCTTCCAACTGATGTGGCTTCGCCTTCAATAGGGCTTTCCTACACACCTCAATCTCCTTCATCCCTTGATCATTCGTTACACGGTTCTCCATGACTCCGTATCGATCGAGTGTGGAGACACAGATTTTCGGACGAAATCAGACGGTCTTTTCTCTTGCTTGGTTGTACGATACAGCTGGTGCTTCACTATGGTGGTGACACAGTCCGGTCTTACATTGCACGGGATCAGCAATATTTGCATCTTCATCTTCCAACTTTTTTTTGTGAAACAACAACAATATCTCATGACGTGGAAGATCTTTGGTATGATGGGAAATTTGATTCCGTCATTCGAGGAGAGGTTGTTGTGAACAACGTCTGGAGGAGCGATCTCAACATTTCAACTGTATGTCTATCATTGGACTTGCCAACATCTCCGCAGGATCGATCGCCCATATCGTCCATAATGTCGGCTCAGTCACCACCTCGGAACGGGGCGAACCCCGAGCAAGAATACATCCATCAAATTGCCATAGAGGTGGGTATATCCATCCATCGAGCTTTAAAAGTCGAACACTAATCCAGTGTGATCATAGATGTCTCGATTGATGAACTCTGTCAACGTCAATGATTTACTCGGAAGACGTGTAGTGGAGATAGCAAGGGGTAATAGAAGTGGAGATGCTTTCCTGAAAGGTATATAAATCATTTCACTCCGGTACACTCCAACCTATCATGCTCATATTGCCATTCTAGCCGTTTCGACATTTGGTAAATTTCCTGAAGATGCAATGTTATCATTACACACACGTATACTAGCTCAACAGTCCATTGTATCTCAGTCGAATGGTAGTAGTAATGCCCGAAGAGGATCAGACCATTCACCTCCTAGGATGTTAGGCGGAAGACCTAGTGGTGAAGTCGAAGGTATGGAACATGACGAATCAGATAGGTTGGCTCCTGAGCCAGTGAGAAAAGGTGGATTGAGACGAGGCGGAGGCGATGTGAGTCTATCATTCAGCCTGATCATCATCGAAGCTAATCGGTCTGTCTGTATCAGGCTGTGGCATTTCGAGCTCCCCCCACTGCTAAACCATCGTTATTGGGTTTGGATAGATTAGCAGCCGAGAAGAGAGCTGCCGCAGCTGCTGCTGAAGGAAGGAGCGAGCCACCAAGTAAACGGTCAAAGAGGGATGCGGAAGACGAGCGAGACGACGGATCAAGTGCTGGAGGTGTATTCAAAGGTAAGTCCCCTCATTCATTCAAATCTGGCAACATTTGACAATGGTAACAGTCCCATCGATACCCGTAAAACGAGAACATGCGAGAGTACGACCAGATGAAACGCCTAGTCGAGGTACAGGTCTGTCAGACGAAGCGAAGAAGAGACTAGAGGCTTATAGGAGTAAGAAGAATGCCCCCACTACTTCGATCACTGCATCGTCATCGGATAAAGATGGTAGAGATAAACAGGGTGGTATAGATGATTTCCAATCGAGGTTGAACAGAGGATCTTATCGAGATGAGAGGGATAGAGATAGAAGAGGTGGCGGAAGAAATGATGATCGAGATCGAGATAGGGATGGGGAAAGAAGGGATGATAGGGATCGAGATAGGAGGGATGGACGTTCTGGGGAGAAGAGCTGGGGAGCAGCACCTACACCTCGGACATCCCGTTCAGCTCGAGATCTTGAGGGAGGAAGTAGCATGCGGGTACCCAATAGAGGGTGGGATGAAACTCCCCGTGGTAGTCGTGACAGAGGACCAGGAGGATGGGGTAAAGCAGAGAGTTCAAGAAGACCTCAGACTTGGGATCAGACTCCTCGATCGGGCAGAAAGGGCTCTCCGGATGACGAAGGTGGTATAGAACTAGATGCGAAGGAGTGGGAAGAAGAACAAGTCAGGTTGGATAGGGATTGGTATAGCTACGACGATGAAGGCGCCGTGGTAAGTAAACCCTTTCTATTAAGTGAAGTCAGCCGATATCACTAATCGTATGTGATAGGCACCCGATGAAGAACACAATCCGTTCTCGCAGTGGGAGAATCTCGAAAGAGAGAAGGAGAAGGAACTCGAAGCGAAAGCTGCTAAGCGTCAGACAGCCCGTCAAGCTCAATTCGTAAGTGAAATCATGCAAGAATAATAGTCAGATATGCTGATAGAGAACGGACAGAACGCGGACAATGATCTATGGGAGACCAACCGAATGCAAACGTCTGGAGTCATGCAGCGTGGTGGTGTAGACATGGATTTTGAGGATGACTCAGACTCCAAGGTGCATGTCTTGGTACATGACTTGAAACCCCCTTTCTTGGATGGTACAGTTGCCTACACTAGACAATTAGAGCCTATCAATCCTGTCAAAGACGGTACGAGTGATATGGCTCAGTTCTCCAAGAAGGGCAGTGCTTTAGTAAAAGAAAGGAGAGAACGACAGGAGAGGGAAAAGGTCAGTCAGGTGCTAGTTCAAGCTTCGTGCTTTAGCTGACAATTTAGTATAGGCTGCTGCCAAAGCCGCTTCTATAGCAGGAACGACACTGGGTAATATCTTGGGTGTCAAGGATGAACCTAATTTAGGTGAAGAAGGCCAGAAAGCCGGAGATGGGGAAGGCGGTAACTACAAAGCCGATTCTCAATTTTCGAGTCACCTGCAGAAATCGGAAGGTGTATCGAATTTCGCTAAGACACGTACATTACGTGAACAAAGAGAATATCTACCTGCTTTCGCTGTAAGAGAGGAATTGATGGGCATGATCCGAGATCATCAAGGTCAGTCACTCAATGCTCTGTTGTCGCCACATTAGCTAACATGTGCTTTGTAGTGCTCATCGTGATAGGAGAGACTGGATCCGGTAAAACCACTCAATTAGGTCAATTCTTGTATGAGGATGGATACTGCGCGAATGGTATGATTGGCTGTACTCAGCCTCGACGGGTCGCCGCTATGTCGGTGGCTAAGCGTGTCAGCGAAGAGATGGAGGTAAGCTTTGCTATTGGGTACGGCTAGTGATCATAGCTGATAGTCATGAACTAAATAGTGTAATTTAGGAGAAACGGTTGGTTATGCGATTCGATTTGAGGATTGTACTTCGAAAGATACCAAGATCAAATGTGAGCGATTTTTTTATTAACGGATCGTCAAGCTGATATTTTGATAGTCATGACGGATGGTGTACTGCTACGAGAATCTTTGAATGAAGGAGATCTAGACCGATATAGCGTGATCATATTGGATGAAGCGCACGAACGATCACTCAGTACGGATATTCTGATGGGTCTGTTGAGGAAGAGTAAGTGCGAAAACAAAGTCGCTCTCATTGCTATGCTGATATGACTGCACTTAGTCCTGACAAGAAGACGGGATCTGAAATTGATCGTTACTTCCGCTACTATGAACGCTGACAAGGTGAGTGGTACTGAATGCCGTCACTTTATCGAGATATGCACCCTGCTGAGTCTGGATCCAGTTCTCACGATTCTTCGGGAACGCCGCGACATATACTATTCCTGGACGAACTTTCCCAGTCGAGATCTTCCATTCGAAATCACCTTGCGAGGACTACGTAGATAGCGCCATCAAGCAGGTCCTGCAGATACATCTTTCAAGTCCTCAGGGAGATATATTGGTGTTCATGACGGGTCAGGAAGATATCGAATGCACATGTCAAGTGATAGAAGGTGCGTATCGGCCTAGATCTCAGAAATTTATGACGCTAATATCGTATACACCTTTAGAGCGACTGGAGCAGCTGGACGATCCCCCACCTTTGGCTGTGTTACCGATCTATTCGCAGATGCCTGCTGACCTGCAAGCCAAGATCTTTTCACCCACACCTGATGGAAGGCGGAAAGTGGTTGTAGCGACGAACATCGCTGAAACCTCTTTGACAGGTTAGTCAGCTACCTATCCTCGAAACATAATCTGAAGCTGACTCTGGCGTAGTTGACGGTATTCTATATGTGGTTGATGCTGGATACTCGAAGCTCAAGGTATATAACCCGAAAGTCGGTATGGACGCTCTTCAGATTACCCCTATCAGTCAGGCAAACGCGGGACAGAGAACAGGTCGAGCTGGACGTACTGGTGCTGGGTGAGTCGCGGTGTCAGGTGCATTACCGGAGGATTTGGCTGACTATGAAGAATAGTTTCTGTTATCGACTTTTCACCGAGACTGCCTATCTGAACGAGCTTTTCCCGAACAATATCCCCGAGATTCAGAGAACCAATCTTGCCAATACTGTGTTGTTGTTGAAATCACTGGGAGTGAAAAATCTACTCGAATTTGATTTCATGGATCCACCACCGCAAGAGAATATTCTGAACTCGATGTATCAACTTTGGTGTCTGGGCGCTTTGGACAATGTCGGGGATCTGACACCTCAAGGTCGGAAGATGTCGGATTTCCCCATGGAACCTTCCTTAGCTAAGATGTTGATTGTCGCGACGGAATACCAATGTTCTTCGGAGATGTTGACGATTGTCTCAATGTTATCAGTCCCATCGGTATTCTACAGACCACCCCAACGAGCTGAAGAAAGTGATGCAGCGAGAGAGAAGTTCTTCGTTCCTGAGAGTGATCATTTGACACTGCTCCATGTGTATACTCAGTGGAAAAGTAATGGGTAAGTACCTCCGGTACCGTTTCGCTCGATCGTTAATTTGATACTGACAAAGAGGTAACGTAGGTATTCCGACGCATGGTGCATGAAACATTTCTTACATCCTAAACTGATGAGGAAGGCACGTGAAGTCAGAGGTCAGTTGGAGGATATCATGAAACAGCAAAAGATGGAGATACTATCCGTAGGAACCGATTGGGATATAGTCAGGTGAGCTATCTGTCTCGTTAGATCTGGAACGTGAAAGAGCTAACAGACGATATAGAAAATGTATTACTGCAGGATATTTCCATCAAGCTGCCAGAGTCAAGGGTATTGGAGAGTATATGAATGTCAGGACTGGGGTGAGTTGTATCCGAGGCTGGTTGCATATGGCTATTCAGCTGACCATCTGGCATAGTTGCCTTGTGTGTTACACCCTACCAGTGCCTTGTATGGTCTTGGTTGTAAGTTCAACGCTATGATATGTATTATGTATGTTTAAGCTAACCATACTGTAGATATGCCGGATTATGTTGTTTACCATGAATGTAAGTTTCCCTTATCACTGGCCATGACTTCGTACGCTGACAGCCAACATAGTGGTCTTGACTTCGAAGCGTAAGTTATCGCATTCCCGAACAAAGGACCAATGCTGATTTCCCACAGAATATATGATGTGTGTAACGTCGGTTGATCCTTACTGGCTGGGTAAGCTCCTCATCACCACTTGTGTGCATGTTCATTGAGCTGAGAGCATCATGTAGCCGAGTTGGGAAGCGTTTTCTTCTCCATCCGAGAGAAAAACTTTGACGCCTTGGCTAGAGCAAGAGCCAATCGGGATTTCAGTAAGAAGACCGAGATGGAAGCTGAGATGGCTAAACAGAGAGAAGAGTGAGTCATTCGATTATGTGCACGTCTGTGGTCAGTCGTCTCCTAATCAACCACATTGCACCTGCAGAATCGAACGCGCCAAAGCAGAGAAGATACGACAAGAAGCCGTTTCAAGAACACCGAAGATCGGAGGAATGGGTGTCGCCTATACACCTAGAAGTGCAGGTATTGGAGCTGGATCAAGATCTTCGGCAACTCCCCGAAGACGAGCAGGAGGAATTTGATTGTCCAATAATGTCGAAATTGTATCAGTACACACACTCATGCATACTCATTATAGCCTCTGCTTCGTACTGACATTTTGTAGCCAAATTTACTGACATGATCTTCCTGATCTACTGTTATTCTGATGGGGGACTTTGTTGGGATTTTCTGTAGATCATTCGATAAAATAATGGTCTCTCACCGGTGTATACCATTGTCATTGGCAACAGAACAAGACTAGTTGCAAAAGAAAACCTAAGTGCGACAGCAATCAATATCAACATGGTCAGAATGATATACCTTGGCTCACTCACCAACAAATTGCATTCCATCCTACGTGATCGTATAGCTGTCCTCCGATGATTGTACCCACCGCCCCCGATACAGCTGATGGCCAAGATGGTGGTCAGCTTTACGTCACTACAGGAAAACGCAACATTGCGATGTGAACTTACACCAAGCCAAGTTCAGTGCGGCAAACTGGTGCAGTTCGCTTATTCCGCTCTACAATGGTGATCGCGCACCGAATCCTAACAATCAACCAAATGCGACAAAGGTGATACATAACTCACATTTTGGGCTGCTACTGCAGCGACTTCTACCCCAACAGGCGCAAGGGTACTATTGAGAAAGACGACTAACAATTCGCACTGGGTTAGTACCGATGTGTCTACATATCAAGTCATCTTCCAGCGGTATTCGTGTAGACTTACAGAACAGAACGAAACAGATAATAAACCCTGGCAGACTCTTGCTCAACATCATCAACAGAGGGAAAGGTGCTGACAGAATGGCTGCAGGGGATAATATCCATTCTGCACCGATCTTATCGGCTAGCCAACCTTCAAATGGAGAAGTGATCAAGCAAGGTACGGCCGTTGCCACTGTCCTCACACAATCAGTACTCCATTCAGATCAATCGCGGGGGGGGGGGTGAATGTATACTCACGGTAGACGAATCCTGCGAAATGAGAGTCTTTTCCCCATTGATCTCTCAACCTCAAGGTCAATCTGAAAGATCGCTGATCAATTTAGTTTCAATTCCAAGAGCGCATAGAAGGCCACCTACGTCGGATCGATGGCACCGAGAATCAAACCCAAACGGAAATTCACAGCGATACCTGTCAGGCTCCTCTGGAGGGTAAAGAGGATCTTAACCACTTGCAATGAAGATACCTTTTTACGGTCGTCGTGGTTCGTGTGATCATCATTCGCTGCTTGCTCGACAGATGGTGTGTTATCCATTGACTCCGGATCGTCGCTCAGATTTGCAATATTATTTCCCGCTTCCTTCGTTGACTCAAGTGAGCCATTCTGATACTTGATCAGATCCTTCTGTTCGACTGCTAACCATCTTCCGAGCAGTTCCACACTACATACAATCATGCAAAATACCCATGGCGCTTTCCAACCCAGAGTAGTGTATAGGCCCCCTCCGGCTGCTGGACCCTAAAATCGAATCAGAGAAGTCGTTTGGGTGATACGTAGAATTCGGATAAATCGCTTACCACAATGTTGCCGATACTCATACCGGAAAATGCGAAACCAAGTTGACGACCTATATTCTTCTTCTCGACATTTTCGCAACTATCCATGAAAGTACATACATCAGCCAAAATTGCATCAAGCTTACAATAACTCACATTAGAGCGAATCCGACTGTTGTGACCAGTAACGGTGTCAGCTGCAGATCTCGCAAAGAACCCTAATGAAGCCAAACTTTGGCTCACTTGACCAGATGATAGAGCAGGATATTCCCTGTATAGTACGAGCTAAAATCATCACAGCGTATCTGTCCACGAAAATCAGTAGCAGCAGCGCAAATTGCATGGCGCAAGTGGCGGCAATCAGAGGGCCGCGTTGCCATGCTTTTCTGTCTAGGAAGAGAGCGGTGGGCAAGGTGGCTAGGTCACCAGCACTCATTAATCGGAAGAACTCTGCCCTGCGTCGCTGTTGAATATGGAGCATGGAACTCACAAATGGCTATGGCTATACAGTATGAGAAGAGGAACCACGACGTTTTGGTAGATATATGATCGTATCCTAGATCTTCTAGTCGGAATGGAATGACTGGTACACCAATCATCTGTAATCCTGTTTAGTACGTTTCATGTGTCCTGAAGAGCGGAAAGACTGCTTACATAGCAAAGTGCTTCGGTCATCGCTCCATAAGTCACCACTGAAAAATTCTGAGTTACACGTATCTTTTGACCGGGTGTTCAGAAACCTACCTATGGTGATATACCAAGTCGAGCTTCGCCACTTTGGAAAACATTCAATCGCCAGTTTAGCAACCTGCTCGAATCGCTAGTGTGTACTCACGCTGGCTCCCCAGGGTGGACTCTTGCTTCTTGGTCTATGGGCGACATTCTCATCCTTCTCGGTCATCTCAAAGATGCGCATCGTGAACAAAATGGTGGAGTCAAGAAATGTCGGAAAGACGATTATGATAAAACTTCACCACAGAGACTTTGCCCAATACTGTACGATTCTCGACTAGACCTGGCATCGACCATCGCTCTCTATAGGTTTACTGGAAGCGCACCGAAAGGCAACTTCTCAAGTCAAAGGTGATATAATCCTTTGTCCACAATTCACCTCGGCGAAAGTATCTACATTCAATGTATCATATAGAGACGCTGGAACAGGCTGAAGCCCCGAGTCTATCGGTATGGGTTGAACCATGATCTACAAAATGCCTTTTTGAAATGATCTCATGGCAGATCCTCAGTTCAAGATAAGTTTCATAGGCCTCTCCGTTCTATGGACGGACCTACCTTTACAAGAATCTGTGTCAGTACTTTTCCTTCCTTTGTACCGACTTGACCAGTGAAATGAAGTCCTCTAGACACCAGATCCTTCTTAACGCAACGGTTCGTTTTTGTCTCAATTGACATATAATTCATCTTTTCCCCAATCCCAATCCGAGTTCCGAATCTTTCCCCGTTGCTCCCACATATCCACAACATTCATACCGTCTTCCTATCAAAACAAAACTTGAAATCGAAACTGAATAGCACTCTTCACTTGGTGAGAAATCGCTTCTCGATGCCTATACCATTCTACAGACCTTCTGAAGCGCCTGAAGCGGTCTTCGAGGGCCAATTGATCCCCCTCGCAAAAGCCAACATCGTATCCAGCTTCCTGTATACGTGGATCACACCCATACTAAAAGTCGGATATTCTCGACCATTACAAGTTGAAGGTCGGTCTCCTTTCCCTTGCATCAATGACTGATATTGACCTCGATGCTGATGTGGGCACTTTCAGATCTATGGTCTCTCAATGATGAATTGACTAGTAAAACAGTGAGTATTTCTCTATCCCGTATCTCCTTCGATCCGTGCGATTCAGTCTGATTTCAAGAATGCAGAATGCAGAGAGACTTCAGAAGCACTTCATGCGTCGAATGCCGCCTTCCCGTCGATTCGAGGTGCCCGTCAAAACGATGGCCGAGGCCCCGCCAGCTAGCAGGCCGGACAGTGCTTCGACTCGACCCATTAGCGAGAAAGTCGATAGACATGAAGCTTCACAAGGTCATTCGAAATCCCCCTCGCACACTGATCCCGAAAAAAAGCAAATTGAGCCGGGATCAGATCAGGATGAGACACCTCGACTTAGACTGGGAGAGCCAAATCCCGAACATATCAAGCTATACGGGAAGAAGAAAGCCCAAAAGATTGCTTACGATCAACTCGCTATCGAGGATGATAGAGAGTGTGACATGAGTCTATGGCGAGCTATCTATTTCTCGCTTTGGCCTCAATATTGGACTGCAGTGGCCTTGTCAATTGCCGGACGTGAGTCTGTCCATCTTCACATTCTGGAAGACCGGAAACCATACTGATAAAACATTGAGCTTTGTCTAGAGGCTTTGAGAGTGACAGCGCCGTTGGTGACGAAGAAACTGATTGAACATCTGACCACTGCACACACTTATTACCAGGCTCGAAGCAATGGCACACTAACAGATGATATCCCTCGACCTGACAGTATTAGTCGAGGTATCGGATTGGCAATAGCCCTATACGTCATGCAGTCTTCGGCGAGTTTACTGTTCTTCAAAGGCGATCAGGTGGAGTTCATCATGAGCTCCAGGTTGAGCATGGCGGTGAGTCCGGCACAAGCTGAATATGGGATATATCTGACTGCAAGATATTTAGCTGATCGACACGATCGGTCGTAAATCCATGTAAGCTACTTTACCCTCGGTATCGGACAACCGGTATGCTGATAGGCAGCATGTTCAGGCGTTTGTCTGGCAAATCCAGGAATGAGATGAGCAATGGTCGACTGTTCACTCTGGTTTCGTCAGATTGTAGCATCATTGTGAGTAAAGTCTTCTGATAATTCAAATCCTAGTGTCTAACTACCATCGAATATCATCATATGCTAAAACATGTTCAGGAATGGGCGATGTCAACATTCGCCAACCTCGTGATAGATCCCATAACTCTGATAACTGGTATTGCCCTCTTGATATATAATCTTGGTTACTCTGCTTTGGTCGGTGTAGGAGTAAGTGTTGTGCACGAGGACTCTCTTCACATTATAACCGAAACTAACCCAAATTCAGATTCTGGCTATTGCGGGCCCCTCTCAATGTAAGTTCTACATCTCATTCCCTCATTCCAGTCTGCTGATCCACGGATCAGGGTGGATGGTACGAAAATTCATGGTATTTAGTGAACGGCAAGAACAACACACCGACAAGAGAGTTCGAGTTCTCACCGAAATCCTTAACAATGTACGAGCCGTCAAGTTATACGCATACGAAAGGTATTTCGGAACCAAAGTATCTGACATCCGGCGAAAAGAATTACAAAATTTGCGAAACAAGGGGTTGCTTCGAGGAGTTATGACTGCAATCTTGAATGTCATACCAATTTTTGCCGCCATTCGTTAGTGTACCCAACCGCTTTTCCTCCATATGAGACACTCAGCTGATTTTGGATGCTGCAGTAACCTTCGTTACTTTTGCGCTGTCAGGTCATGAATTGACGGCTGCAGTTATTTTCTCGGGTCTACAATGGTTTTCGGTCATCCGAGTTCCGATTTCTCTGTTGCCCATGACTCTCGCTGCCATAGGAGATATAACTGTGTCCCTAGGCAGAGTCAGCCGCACCCTGAAAGTAAGTCAATGCGCATTTGGACATCAACCGTAGCTGATGAGGTTCATACAGGCGGAAGAGCTAGTCGATTCTCTAGATATCGATCCTGAGGCCAAGTTTGGTATAGACGTCAAGGCGGATTTCCGGTACGATGCATCTCTCAAATTCAAAAATGCATCAAACGAAAAACCTTCCGGCCCAAATGGGCAATCCGGCAAAGACAAAGAGCTGGACAATCGATCCAGGGCGGAGAAGAGAAAAGACGCAAAAATCGAAAGGGAGAAAACCAAGAAGCGGAAGAAGCTTGGACTGGCTATGGATGTGGATCCCGATGAACAGGATTTAGATGTACCCTTCGCTCTGAGTGGCGTTGATATGAAGATCCCTCGAGGTATGTAAAGTCCTAACCTTGCTTGTACAGAGCTTAACGGGTATCTGCATGCCAGGCTCACTGGTATGTGTCGTTGGGAGAGTCGGTACTGGGAAGTCAACTCTGTTACACGGCTTGATCAACGAAGTGAAGAAGCTGAATGGGTATGTGAAATTTGGTGGAACTGTCAGCTATGGTGTGTGAATCTCTTCATTTGGAAGTCATAACGATGTTCAAGGGCTAAGGTGTAATGCTTATCGCAGTACCTCAACAAGCTTGGGTGCAGTCCGGAACAGTCCGTGATAACATCACCTTCTCATCGTTGCAGCATGAAGTAGACCAAGCAAGAATCGACGAAACGATCTTTGCCTGTGCCTTGAAAAGCGATACAGAGATGTGGGAACAAGGGGATCAGTGTGTCTTTTCTCTTTTTCTTTCTCAAGCAATTTAATCTTTTTCATCCTTGGCCGTCTAGCTAATGTGATCTCACCTGTACAGAACGAAAGTTGGCGAAAAAGGTATAACCTTGTCGGGTGGTCAACGACAAAGGCTATGCCTCGCTCGTGCAGCATACAACTCATCTGATATTGTCCTTCTGGATGATCCCCTCTCAGCCGTAGATGCGGGAGTGGGCCATCATCTTTTAGAGAACTGTATTCTAAATGGCCCTTTTGCCAATCGAACAAGGATACTAGTCACTCATCACCTGGATGTTTTACCCAAAGCGGATTGGGTACTTGTTTTAGATCGTGTGACAGAGCATGAAGGTCGGATCGTCCAACAAGGTACTTACACTGTAAGTGATATTCTTGCCTAAACGTTTAGATACTGTGGACACTCTGATATATGTGTGTCTGTAACATAGGAATTGCGAAATACCGATGGAATATTTAGAACGCTGATGAATGAATTTGGGGTAATTGAGAAACAAGAGCAAGAAGCCGACCCAACCGAACAGATCGATACCGAAATCGCTTCGAAAAACCCTGACAAACCTGTGTCCTCCATAAGTTCAAAGAAGGATGATGACAGTATTGAAGATGAAGAGCCTCATCCTCGTAAAGACCCGAAAACGATTCCCGACAAAGAATTCGAAGATGAAGAAAGGGTTACAGGTAATGTATCTTGGGGAACTTACAAAGCATATTTTCAAGCCTTGAATTCACCTTTCTGCGTTCTCACGTGTGCAAGTTTTCTACTACTCACTCAAGCGTCTGCGATTGGCAATTCCCTTTTCTTGGGTTACTGGACGGGAGATACCATTGGTGGCTTCTCCCAAGGAGAATATATGGGAGTTTATGGAGGTATGTATCCCATATTTCACATTGGGTAATACACAGTACAGGGTATGCTGATTTCAGATGATCCTAGGTCTTGGTGCTGCTCAAGCTTTCTTCAATGTGGGTCAAGACTCTCAGTGCTCCATTTACACAGAGCCCTATTCTAACATCCCTGAGATTGCCTCACGCATACAGTTCGGAACAGTCTTTGCGATTGCTTTGGCGGCGATGAGAGCGTCTTTCAATATGTTCAATGGCGGTTGGACAGCTGTCATGCGAAGTCCTACCGCTTGGCATGATCGAACGCCGGTGAGTGATCAAGCTATTAAGAGGATATAGACTTGGTATTGACAAAGCCTACTTTTCTGTTCTAGTAGACTGGAAGGATCATCAGTCGACTTTCAAAAGGTAAGTCAAGTAGTCCAATGATCTCACAGAGATATCAATGAGAACTTCTGGGCTGATCAACATCTGAATAACTGCAGACATACGTATCCTTGACGATCGATTCTCTATGATCTGGTATCAGCTTTTGAGGTGTGTACCGAACGATATACTGGACTGCACTAGCGCATCAGCTACTTACTGACTTGTGACTGTGAAGCAACACTTTGATCATTCTAGGAACGATGGGTTTGATCATATATACTTATCCATGGTTGGGACTAATGTTCATCCCTCTTGGCTGTGCCTTTGTCAGTATGATCTACAACATTCTTCTATCATCAAGGATGTCACTCACGTATGCTGGCTGATGTGATGATAATATGCAGTATTTGTGTACGGCATTTTACACGAGAACTTCAAGAGAATTAAAGCGGGTTCAATCGCTCGTACGAAGCGAGTGGTACACCTCTTTTAGCGAGCAAGTGAGTTCACTGTAATCACCAACAAATATCTTGCAGGTTGAGACTGACGCTTCACATGTTTCTGTACAGCTTGCGGGTCATGCGGTCATACGAGCTTTCGGACAACAGCAGAAATTCCAAGATCGCTTGAGGGACGGTTTGAACAAGGAACAGGTGAGTTGAAACCACTTTGACTGATATTGCCTAATCTCCTACTAACGTATATGCACCTGCCTTTCAGCAAGCATACATATTAACGGTGAGTGCCAGAGTAAACTTTGATCGTAATGGGACAGAGGCTGATTCGCCGGAGCATCTCATATGTAGTTGACTTGTCAACGGTGAGATTACACTTTCTGTCCTGTCATATACATAACAACGGACTAATGTTGATAATGTCGGTTTATCAAGATGGCTATCTGTTCGTCTCGATGCGTTAAGTCAGAGCATCATCCTAGTAAGCCTTTTCTTCATTATTGATGATCGCGTCAGAATGATGATAACCCTTTTCTTGTGGATAGCTTATCGGTATCATCGGGGTTGTACAGCGAGAGCATGTCTCACCTGAAAGATTTGGGGTGGTGAGTAACTCACATTGAACTTGATCTACCGAAAGATATATTCAACGCTAATCATCTCATACGAGGTATTGACATATGCGTTGAACACGGCTTATAGTTAGCGTCTCCCTATACTGGCCGGTTTCTTCGAGCTGACTTTCTCCCGAATTGCAGTATTCACATTGTTTATTCCCCTGTGGGCTGAATGCGAACAAGAAATGGTATGTCCTATCCCTCCCGTCCATCATCCCAAGAATATTCGGTCCAGTAAAACGCCGTTTCGACGACTCATAAACGTGAAACCTATGATAGAATTGCGTTGAACGTCTTCACCACTATAACAATCTCCCTTCCGAGGCTTCTCCACTCCTACCTTCCGATCTCAAGCCAGATCAATGGCCAATAAACGGCAGAATCGAATTCAAAGATGTCTCTCTCCGCTATAGACCTGAATTACCGTACGTCCTCAAGAATCTAAGTTTCTCCGTTGGGGCAGGTGAGAAAATCGGTATAATTGGTAGGACAGGTGCGGGAAAAAGTAGTGTGGCGCAGGCATTGTTTAGGACTGTAGAGATCGATAAAGGTAAGATTGAGGTTGATGGAGTTGATCTGAGTGAATTGGGTTTGGAAACTGTAAGTTCCTCTTTCGTACACCGGAAGGTTATAGAGACTGAGCTTGATCTGTGTTCTGTCATGTACAGTTGAGATCGAGATTGGCGATTATACCTCAAGATGCATTCTTGTTTGCTGGTACAATCAGGTGAGTTTGCTATGTGTCTTCCATAAGAGTATTCATTTGTGATCATGTACCATCGATCTTCGTTTGTCGGTAGGCATCTGACGAATGACTTTGATGTAGGGACAATCTCGATCCGACTAGTTCAAGGACCGACGCCGAGCTCAACGACGCCTTGAACCTCATCCGTAATCATCCTAGAGTATCGATCACTCTGAAAGACAAATTGAAACTCGATTCGAGCGTTGCTGCTGAAGGAGTCAATTTTAGTGCAGGTGAAAAACAACTCTGTGAGTTTTCTATACAAATCACAAAGCGAGTTCACCTGTTGTTGTTATATTCGCGAAAGGTGTACAAGCTAATTTGGTTTGGTCTGGCATAGTATCACTTATCAGAGCATTATCACGAAGATGCAAGATCCTCTTACTTGATGAAGCGACTTCTTCGGTCGATCCTGAGACGGACGCATTGATCCAGGGTATCATCCAAACTGAATTTTCAAATATTACCGTGAGTCTTTCTACACTGTGCAGAACAACACATTACACTTCGACACGAATGCAAGAGGGAATTTGATGACAAAACATATCTCTGATTTTCTTGTGGTTTTACATCCCATAGTTACTCTCTATCGCTCATCGACTTCAGACTGTGGCGTATTACGATCGAATCTTGGTTCTGGACAAAGGTCAAGTGAGGGAATTTGATACGCCTTTAACGCTATTCGATAAGAAAGATTCCATCTTTAGGGATTTATGCGATAAGAAGGTGAGCTTAAAATCATGTATTATCATGCCATATGAGATCGTGATGATACTGATACACTGTACTGATAGCACATACGAAGAGAAGAATTACTAAGGATTCGAGAAGAAGCTAGATTGGCTAGACATGGTGGAGAATAGAGATGCCGCAGAGACACTTGATTCTCCAATTAGTATCACTTTGTAACATAGCATTCACAAAAACTCCCATTTCAAGTCGTTTTCTACATACGCGAAATCCTTGAGAAATTGCATATATCGCTTGACCGTATGAATACACCATTGCATGAAGATGAGAAAGATGATTTGTGCATGGAAAGAAACCTTTACATCGAAATATGGACTATCGTACAGCCTCGACCATGATAATTGTCATACTAACTAATTCTTACGAAAAGGAGATATAAGAAAACCATAAGCTGACCATATGAGGATAATAGTACCACATTAAGAGAAACACAAAGAAAGGAAAACATAACTTTAAGAAGAAGGAATAATCTATTTTTATCGTATTATACTATTTATGGCTACAAGAGAAGGTCCCTCTTCTTCGTATCGAATGAACGGTGGTTCTTAGAAGTTCAATGTAGTCCACCGGTTTGCGAGAATTGGAAATGCCTCGACCGTGTTTGATCTGAACCTTGACAACATCTCATGCTGTGTAATCCACCGATATTTTCGCATCCCACATACATCCACCTCACATCACTATACATCCTTCTTTACCGCCTTTAGCCTGATGTTCCTCTTTCATAGCTTCCATTTCCAATCTCCTATCCAGCGCTGCACCACCTCCACCAGCTCCTCTTGATCCCGAGGCAAGTCTTTTCGTAGCTCGCTTGTCTCCTCCGTCAGCAGCGAGTTTGTACCATTTCATAGCGCCTTGAGGATTCGCTTCGGTACCAATACCAGTCTTCACATAAAAAGATGACATTAGCCTAGCGCAATTGCTGACAGATGAGAAACGTAGTATGATGAGTACACTCACCTCCGTGAAGTATCCCACAGCATACTGGGCTTTCGCTAATCCCATCTCAGCGGCTTTCTTAGCCCACAGATAAGCTTCTGTATCCGATTGCGGTAGTACTCCAGGTGATCCAACGAGGTACCATGCGGTGAGGGCGAAACATGCGTCTCGGTGATTCTGCTGAGCGGCGATATTCTGTAGAGTTGCAAGATATTCGTAAGTCAGCATTTATGACAAAAATCACAATGAGCGATACATGTGGGAATGATCAGGAATGTAGGGATGTGTTTGATATGCCCGATCAGTGGAATGACCCCACTCACGTAATAATGTATACTCAACGCAGCATCGACAGGGCAACCCATCTTCCCGTACTCATAACATTCACCCAACTTGAACGCCGAAGGTGCATATCCCAATTCGGCAGCCTGAGCCAACAACTCGGCCGCATATTCGAAATCAACAAATAAAACATTGTCGATTCCTCTTTCATGTAATAATGCCAATTCATGTAGGGCATGAGGGAATTCTTCTGTAGCGTGTTCGGCGGATCTTTTTAACCATTTGACACCTTCTTTAGGTCTTCTCGATAGACCTAATGCACCGTTGAGCTCGGCGGTCCCGAGTCTGTACATCGCTCCGGGGTGTAACGCAACAGCTGCTTTTCTACGTGTACGAATGGAATCTGTTAGAAAAATGACATGGCCTTCTACTACGGGATGGGGAAGGATGGAATCAGGAGAAAATGAAAGATTGTATGCGTAACTATGTCAAGCAGCTGTCAAACGAACAGTTCCAACTCACTTGTAATACTGCACAGCCTTTGCACTCTCCCTCCTACATCCCCAACCATGTTCACAGCAAGTTCCCGCCCTGTAGCACGCATCCGGATGACCATGTTTGGCAGCTAATATAAATAGAGGAAAGGCTCTATCGAAATCCTGTCTACCTCTAACAGTCCCTATACCATTGGCATAACAGTCCGCGAGGAAATACTGAGCATCTGGATATCCCCTATCTGCTAATCTCTTCAACAAGGCTGTAGCCTCTTTGATCAATTCTTCTCTTTTCTCAATGAGTTTGGTAGTAGTTGGTGGTGGAGATGGATCGGCTTCTAGTTCAGGAGGGACCATCGATTTGGCTGCGTCAATCATGAATACCGAAAATTCAAATATCAATTCTGGGTCGTTGGTCTTTTTGGCGTTTTCACGATATAGCTGGAGGGTACGATCTTGAGATAATAATTCGGCTTGATTACCTGGTCTCAAGTGGGCTGTTCCAGACGATCATAAATTTCCTAGAATCAGCACCATTCCTCCTCTCTCACTTTGGATATTTCTGTATGGGAATCTAAATCTTACTCACATTGATCTAACAACGCTGCAGGCTGACTGACGATCCTACTCTGTCTATCAAACTCCCTATCTCCTCCTCCGGGATAACCCATACCTTGAGGATACCCACCATCTATAGGCGAATTATCACCGTACAAGCTTGAACTCGTGGGATACTGATTCACCTGCGCGCCGTACTGGGATTGCGGATGAGGGCTGATCGGACTGTTGCCTGCTCCTCCTGGTCCTGATCCATATTGATTGACAGGTATAGCTGCCATATTGATGGGTTGATGGCTTGGTGATACCGATTTACCGTGAAAGGGGGATGAGGTGATTGATTGGTCTTGGCAAAGACGTGTGTTGTGGGTGATTTAACACGACTGGCGATTGTCGATTTATGACAAATGGATGATAATGATACAGATGACAATCAAAGTAGCGTAAGGTAAAGATCAAGAGTGGAACTGTGATATGAAGAAGCGAAAAAGAGAGACAGAGAGATATTCAGATGTTTTGTTCGCCCGGGCACCGAAAACGAAACGATGACGGGATAATCGACGGATTCCAGGGTTGTTGCTGTTTGTTCGTCAAGGGTAGGTAAGTGAGCCAGGCGGAGAGGCTGATGTAAGGGGTCGTAGCGTTTCAAACTATTGCGGAGAGCGTTAAGATGCACAGCGGTGATCAGGTCGAGGGTCGGTGTTAGGAATATCCGGATTCCAGACCTGTGCACTGTTCAGAACAGAGAGATATACTCGTAGATAGAGATGGAGAATAAAGGGATTCATAGTGAATGTGATGTGATGGTTGGCTGTCCAAAGGGATGAAACAACCAGGCAAATCGGCGATCACCGCTTCTCACCACTCTGGGCCTAAATTTCCTCTCATCTCGCTTCATTCGACTTTTCCATCCTCGACTTGACTTGATTGTGGAGAGTGCTGGGTCTTATACTTGATCTTCATTTTGACTGAATCTTCGCTTCTCGGGCCAATACAACACACAATGCGATCTATACTTCAGCTACGCACTTTCCAAAAACCTTTCGCACGAGGACTCGCTACGGTCGCCGAAATAGTTGAACCAATAGCCTCAAGCTCGACCTCTTCTAATCCAGTTGGAAAATGGACACCTCATACGCTTAGGACAGGTTTGATAGCTAGGAAAAGAGGTATGACCGCTTTGTGGGATCAGGATGGAAGGAGATGGCCCGTGACCGTGTTGCAGGTGAGTAAGAGTCGCTTCGAAAACATACCAACGTATTGTCAACTATCTTTATCCATCTTCTTATGTCATTGGAGAAACATCTCGTTCGATGTTATCCTTTTACAGAATGACAGTCAACATCATTTGTTCTACATAGTACTATTTGCTGACATTCTCAAACATCAATAGGTTGATGCCAACCAAGTTATCCGACATAATCCACCTCCCTCAACCTCACCATTCCACACCCTCCAAATCGGAGCTTCCAAACGTCCCGAGAAAACTACCCCTGCCCAACAATTGGGTCATTTCAAGAAAGCAGGCGTGGAACCGAAATACAGATTGAAGGAGTATCAAGTTTCAGACGATGGTGTTTTGGCTGTGGGGACCGAATTGAATGCGGGACATTTTGTTCCTGGGCAGTATGTCGATGTGCAGGGTACATCGTGGGTATTTATTCTTTTCCTACTGTTTCGATTCGTGATGGAGGAGAAGGTAATTCGGTAATTTCCCGTGATATCATCGAGATCTACTATCATCATAGCCAAAGTGACCTGGGCTGACATAATCTTCGCACCAACACAGCATCGGCAAAGGTTTCCAAGGTGTGATGAAACGATATGGATTCAGAGGTCTGAAAGCTTCTCATGGTGTTTCAGTCAAGCATCGATCAGGAGGTTCCATTGGTCAGAATCAGGTGGGTTAGAAGTCGCTCTAGATCGCCTTTTAATCCTGTTCACTCGTGTAATCTACTTTTATCTTTGGAGAGCATTTTGAACCACAATCATTAAACACCAGCCTGGGCATCAATTCATCAACGAACGTCTCCTGACATATCGTTGTTCTCCACTAGGATCCAGGTCGAGTCATCCCCAATAAGAAAATGCCCGGTCATATGGGCACATCAACCGTGACGACTCAAAACCTCCTCGTACACAAGATTGACACAGTCCTTAATCTCGTATACGTGAGGGGTGCAGTGCCAGGATCAGATGATAGTTTCATCTCCATCAGGGATTCAAAGAAAGCTTTGATTTCGAAGTCTAAGTTGAGTTTGAAGAAAGGTAATTCAGAAGATCAATGGTTAGGTAACAACCTTACTAGTTTACCTACTCCTGCTGGTACTAAGGATAGGGTCCAGCGGGAAGGTTGGCCTGAGGTTGTGGAGTGGAGAGGTGAAGGATGGAGTGAGAAGTAATAAGTTTGTTTTGCTTTGGTAGTCATAAGTTGGGACGCGATCATATGTGATAATGCATCATACAGTGTTGATAATACTCTCACTTGTTATTCTGAGGTTTCGGGTTGAATACAACTTTCCTGGAAGTCAAGTTATGTCAGCCAATCATCTGCTCATATCGGTTATCTGTTTCAAAGGTTCTTCTAGAGTATCCCAAGTGCTGTAGATAGATCATGAGTCGATAATGATCATCAATGTATTGTCATGGTCACAATTCTCATCAGATCTGTTCATAGCATCGATTTACTTCGATCTGAAGGTGGATAAGAATGTACGATGCATATGCATTTTGATTGAATGGATGTTATAACAGAATTGGTCATCTACACTAAATGTCCTAATCTAAAGTCTCAGTCGGAATGAAAACTCCTTGTATCTCAACAGTGCGAGTATATAAACAAAACACCAATCCAACTCTCTACCGATATCTAGATTTCTGCAGACCAGCTGCATCACATCAATACTCTCCCTACACCACCAAGCACAGCGAACATCACACCCGCCCCGATCCACAAACCTTTCATCAGCTGGATCTCTCCACCAGCAGAAGAGTTCAGGCTCGACTGAGATACTTTGGCGGTTGATCCGCTCGTCACGCTTGCCGTCGCTCCACTACCAGCTGTGACGGTGTTGGTCGGTGCAGAGACGCCGTTGAGCGATGCAGCGACGTTGAATGGTGAGTTGGAGGCGGCATCGTAGAAATCTAAGAGGATGTGATTGGGGTTTCGACTATATACGTGGGAGGTAAAGTCAATTATGGATTTAAGAAAGGCAAAAGCGGTTAGGATGTGGAATGAGTCAAGAGATGGTGGACGGGAATGAGTTGACTTACCCCCACAAGGATACACAGTTTCCAACGTGGAATCCTATACTTCCGTCACCTGATTCACTATTTGTAACGTTCAATTGATCTTGGTTAGGTATCCAAAATTCAGTACCTCCAAGGGAGTATGACTATATGTCGAGCATGGAAGAACAGTCATCAAATATGAGGCGAAGCGCACGGAGGAGTATATCAAGATGAGGAAGAAACTACTTACGGTATCCAAATAATGATTGATCAAGTACATCTGGGAACTTGGTGAACCAGAAGTACGGTTGACTGAACATCCGAACGAGGCGTCCACGACGTCTGTTATGTCATATCAAGCAAAAATAGCAGAATGAGAATCAGTGTTCATTCTTCTACTTGATAGACAGATACCGAAAGCATATATATTTCCTTGTCGTTTGTTTGGATTAAAAGACTCACTATAAGCATCTTCCCACATGTTACTGAACTCATCGATCAACCTTGGTTCACTCGTGAAATCAGCTTGGTAATCCAAAAAGGCCACTACTGTCTTTTTCTGATCTACCAATTCTCCCAATGTTGGCCAGTCGCTGAGAGCGATCTGGGAAGAGGAAGGTTGATACATGTAATCTGCGATTCCGGATGAGGTGAGAATGGATGAGTAGGTTGATACGGCGAGGTTTTCGGGGTTGGTCAGGACGATGGTTACGACTAACACGTGTAAGTGTTAGTATCGTTCCCAAACTTCATGGTCTGAGAATGGAAGAGCAGCTTGACTCACCATCATTGGGATTGGAAGATACCCAAGTTACGACACTTTTGAAATAATCCTCTAACAAACCACCGTCTTGTAATGACTATGTATATGGCCGCAGATATTCAATCAGCAGGATTTCAATCAAAATATAGATTGAGAGACTACATACACAAGAGGTGTGACAGAGATGCACACCGTCACTGGCGTTATGACTAAAATAACGGATCGTTGTCAACATCATCGTCCAGTTTGATGACCAGAACGATCACAAACTCACGCTTGAAGTTGTAAAGTCCTTATACCATCGTTCTATCCAACATCACCTCACAACATTCAGCTGACTGACAGTTTTAAGTTTATATAGTAAACGGGAAACGAGAAAACGGGAAGGATCGACTCACCAACTGGGCCGTCACATTCTTATCCTGATTATCTGCCAGTCCATCTCCTACCGCATAACTATCATGAGCACCGATGAACGTCACGTTTGAATATAGTCTTGAACAAAGTTCCGCATGTCCATTACATGTATCCGCTGCTACTGTCGATGAGAGCAATGCGAGCGCTGCTGCAGCCAAGGGTATGGAGGGGAACATTCTGTTCTATGGATGGGAACGAGGTATTATCGGAGAAGAGTCAGAACGATGTGTAGGTTTTAACAGATTGGATGCACAGTATGGATGTCGTCAAGACAAGTGGGCCGTTGAGAATCACGCCGCTATGTCGCTGTGCTGTGCTATGATATTTTGTGAAGCAAAATGTCGAAATTCCGTTTCAAACCTCCTTTCAAGCCCTTTGGTAGAGTGGTAACGGGCGATCGTCGTTTAGATTGAGTACTCGGCAAAGAGTGGTGAAGTAAAGTGCAAAAGAGTGAGAGGTGAAGATCTGAGAGTATATAAAAGTGCAATCGCTGTGAGATGGGAGTGCTTCTTGGTTTGATTTGATAATTCGATCAATATGATTGTGACAATGTGATTACGGTGCCATGATGAGATGCGATGCGATGCATGCTCTGTGCTGCGAATGCCTGCCCTGCCCTTGCTGTGACAAGCCAAAACAATGAAGAAAAAAAAAAAAACATAATAACAAACGCGTTCCCTTGGCTTGGATTATGCGTGGGTTCCACGTGGATACACCCTGATGGAAGGCCAATGCATGTCCTACATTTGCCACTCCCACCCACCCATTTCGGCCTACTCGAAAGAATTGATGAAGTGAGTAACCGAGTGGTGCTCCTTAACGTCATCCAGCTAACAGATGGATGGTGACTTCGAGAATCCACCACGGTAGAGAGAGGTGTGCATGGCGTTGTGTTTGTTTGGTTAATCACCTCGTATCGAAATGTCTAACACCGGAGCCACCAAGCTATGGGGAAGTTGTAAAAAATCCTTTCATGACCTGCCCCTCTCTTACTCAACATCACCTGACCATGTCGCATACCCACTATACTGATCATATCAAGGGGTATATAAGCTAAGGACCTATCATGAATGTTGTTCATCCAAACAAATGCCCAAATTAGCTTTTCAACTTAAACAAACTACCCCTCCCGACAATCGTGTAGTCTTGTGGCAGGTGATCTGAGATCCGATCTATTCCCCAAAGAATTGACTTGCGACAACAACCATTGTACCTCCACGTGGATCCCATAGTCTTACCGTAACACGTCATAACAACCTCCATCGACCGAAAGAAAGAATAGAGTAAACTTCTCGACTTTTTGGATCCTATCCTTCATGGCCCATCACATCTACCCGTCATCCATAAACGAATCATTCATACATCCATTGATGATATAGCATTAGTAGTTCCCTCGACTCACTCACTCACACTCTTTTGGACCCACCTCACACCTTCGTGGTGTATTGATCCATCCCACTCCCCCTATACTCCACTCCATAACACACGTTCCTTCCCCCATCGCCACCCACTTCTCTTCACCATGACGGCTCTCTCGCCTTTCCGGTACTTCGCCGTGGCGAGATACCTCGTCCATAGATGGGTAGATTCCATACCATCCATCAAGGGTAAGGGAAAGGCGAAAGCCCTCCAGCATTACAGACAAACCCTAAATCAACACAATCATTTATTACGTTCAACATCCCTCGAATCCCATCCTTCGTCTTCTTCTTCGCACGGCGATATACCTCTAGCTGGACCATCACGTCTATCCCATCACCATAATCAACATCATGGTCATGGCTCTGACCCTAGAGGAAATGGGAAAAGACCAGAAGTAAAGTTCCCTAAATTAGCGCCGGATCCCAAATGGCCTCCAGGACCAAAGGAGATATTTAGGTTGATGAATGACGAGAGGTTGATGGTGGGAGGAAGAATCAAACCGCCTAGGGAGACGGTCGTGTTATGTCATGGTGAGTTGCCATTGCTCGTGTTCACTTCTCTCTCCTGTGCGACAGACATCACTTGACTCTATAAAGTCTTCCGTCGCCTTTCATTCATATCACGCTCTCTTGTCTGCGTTTTATACTTCCCAGTTTCTGGGTTAGGGT
This sequence comes from Kwoniella botswanensis, assembly GCF_036426115.1. Lineage (NCBI taxonomy): Eukaryota > Fungi > Basidiomycota > Tremellomycetes > Tremellales > Cryptococcaceae > Kwoniella > Kwoniella botswanensis. The sequence goes on along the minus strand of NC_088599.1, from coordinate 12,117,297 downwards.
CTTGAGGACTTCGTTATGTCATGGATACCAATGCTGACCTATGGTATGTTCCTAGGTCTGTATGGCTTTTCGACAGCTACACCGATACCCCTTTTCCCCTCGCTGAAATTACATTATTGGGCGAACGTGCTTGACGTTTTGCGGAATAAGATAGGTGCAAATGTAGTAGTAGTCGGCGTGAAAGGGTAAGCTCAACTTCCCTGTTGCCTTTTAAGAATGGAAAATAGCTTACATACGATGATCAACGTAGAACCGGTTCAATACAGGAACGTGCTGAGCAGATGCACCAATTCCTTAAGGACACCTTGCCTAAAGGTACCGGTGTCAACTTCGTCGCTCACTCGATGGGAGGACTTGATTGTCGATATCTGATATCCACCATTAAACCGACATCCTATACACCGCTTTCACTCACCACCATCGGAACTCCTCATCGTGGATCACCATTCATGGATTGGTGTGCCGCCAACATAGGTGTAGGGTCCGTCGCAGCTGTCGCAACAGCCGCTTTAGCCAGTGGAAAAACTAAAGCCCTCTTACCTTATTCCATGAAGTCACCTTTGTTATCGCGTCCACCGACCAAACAAGAAACGAAAGAAGCGGCCGAATCTTCCTTCGGTAGTAGTTTCGCATCTGGGTTGACCTCTTACCTCTTGTCGATATTCGATTCTCCAGCATATTCTAACCTTACTACTTCATATCTTCGAGATCACTTCAATCCTTCAACACCAGATTCACCTAGTGTAAAGTACACCTCGGTCGCAGGGAGGATATCGAAGATGTCAGTCTTGCACCCATTATGGTTCCCGAAATTAGTTCTTGATGCAGCAGCAGAGAATGGATACGCGGAAGATCACTCTAATATCGTCCATGGCCCCAACGGAAAAAGGGTGTACGAAGGAAATGATGGATTGGTCAGTGTCAGCTCGGCCAAATGGGGTGAATATCTAGGTGCTGTCGACGAATGTCATCATTGGGATCTAAGAGGTGAAGGTGGATTGTTCCCTCAAGGTTTAGGTAATTCAGATGAGAAATCGCAAAAACAGAAGAAAGAACAAGAACAAGCAGAGCAGGATGCCTTGTCGGCTGAATTGGAGAATGAGTGGAAATCTAGTAGTGGCGAGAATGGTCCGAAACATGGTGTAAATCAACATCTCGGCTTGTCTATCGGACTCACGACGAACCCGTTAAAGAACCCCGGTGCAGCCGTTGAAGAAGCCTTAAATAAGTTTGAATTGAAAAAATCGATGAAGGATGATGGTAAAGCTGGATCATCTCCTACGGGAAGTTCTTCAAATTCATGGGATATAGCTCAAGTTGGACAAATTATCGATTGGGTAACTGATTATTTACCTGGAGATGGGCAGAATAAGGATAGTGAGATCAGTAAACAACAATTGAAAGATGCCACGTTGGAGAAACAATCGGAAAACAAGGAGAAGGAAAAGAGGAAGAAGGAGAAATTCGATTTGGGGAGGTTTTATGGTGGGTTGATGATCAAGTTGAGAGAAGATGGGTTTTAGTTCTAGATAAAGAGTAGACGAGGATGAGTAAATTTACGGATTTACGGATTGGGTACAAGGACGGTTCAGCTCAACACATCCTGTTATATCCATTAGCATATATATCTGCATACACTAGTATACTTCAACGTTGTACAACATAATTATCTATTAAGGTTATGATATATACCTTGCACATGTTAAACAGTTCCACTTTTATACAGGTCCTTTTTTGAACGTATCTTACGACCTGTTCACGCCATCGATGAAAGTATCAGGCACACATCAACCAAGAGGTGGAGGTTGTTCACCTGGAGTCATGTTGTGTTGGTCGTAAACATTCGAACCGTGCAACTCATCCATACTCCTGTTACTCGTTCAGGACACCCAATAAGCGACAATGGTTCCTAAACCATGTCGGAACACGCTCATGAAGACACTCGCGAAGAAGGGGAAAAGAGACAATTGAGACACAAGACATTATCAGCTTATTATCCCGTATTGTACACCCTATCGACCTTGCTCACTTCGACTATCTCGAATGCCAACACCGATCGACCAATACACAAACCTAGTGATCCAGTACCGTACAAAAATCTTTTGAACAGTTCGATATGTGCATATAGAAGTAACGAACACAAAGGGCAGCTGGAAGAAAAGTTGAAGGGATGTAAGAGATCCAGTGGATTATCTCAGCAGGAATCGATCAATTGCGTCTTAAGGGATTTATCGAGGAATGGAGAAAAGAATGTATTGATCAGTGGAAATAGAGTGAGTCAAATGCAAATTATCCTGCTCACATAACGTACAGCGAACATCTTATAACCTTGTATGACCCTGGCAGTTCCCTTCAGTTGAATTACCTATCAACATTTCACGGCCACATGTTGAAAATAGACATGTGAATTGTCCGAGTAGCGTTCTAAGGGGTATGGAATGGAAGTTACTCAGATCAAGGTGAGGTCTCAGCATCTGACAATTATTTCCGTCTATCCTGTTCTCAAATGATGAAGTAAGTGGTACGCTAATGAAATGTGATATTGGTAGAATCGGAGATGAAGCTTTTAGACTAGTCTTAATTCACACGTCGCTCTTTTTACCTGTGGGGAACAATTGTTTTATCCAATTGAGTGGAATACCGATATATGATCTACACGATCATTCCAAGTTCGCTCAACATCATTCTCATCCTCATCCTCCAACTGAAAATGATGGACCAGATACCAACTTAAGTCTGGATGAACCATGTGAACATAACAAGAGGAAAAGGAAGAGGAAAAGCTCGAAGGATGATGTTGAGAAAGCAGGGAAACGCCCAAAGAAAGCTAGAAGGTGAGTTGCTCATGGTACCAAGCAGGGTCAGCTGATTGAGATATGATTTGAACTTGAAGCGCTCTAGCGGAAATACCAATCCCCAGACAGAGGATGTACTACGGTCATATATCTAGGACTTCCAATGGTAGATTGGTATTTGGATTACCGCATTCCCGTGAGCTGTCAGCAAACTTTTTGAGATTAGACGGACTGAACAAGTCGCTGTAGATCCACTCCATAAACTGTCCCGGACGATTGGGGAACCATCAACCAAAGAGTGTCTCGAACTTGCACAACAAATACTTCCTTCGTTGTTCCGACCACATACATCAGGGGACGATGATCTACCAAAAGTACGAGGTAATATAAAACGACTCGAGGGTGTGCTGGGCATGATCAGAGAACTGGTGGTCAGATATAGAAAGATCGATTTTAGGGATTTTTTAAGGAGATGTAAGGATACTGAATCGGTGGGTCAGACATCGTATACAAAGCCTTAAGAACTGGGTTTATCTCATACGCTGAATGTGTTGCAATCGCATAGGTTCTTTCACAAGTGAGTCTTTTGTGTGACCGTAATCATACATACAAGCTGACTTTAAGGTCTAGTCTCTCCTTATCAGAAGCGAAGATGAACCCTCCGAAAGAGACAAGAGCATACCGGTAACCCAGGTGATACCCAGTACCCCTTTAACTCTGGTCAAAACTGAAAATATAAAAAATGCAAATGGGAACGACCCCCTCCCTCCCATACTAGCAGCGGTACCTCATGGCCAGGTGAGCTGTACATTGCGTCCCCTCGTCATTTGACTGCTCCAGCTCACTATTCGTTAAATCCTAGGTCTGCCGTTATGTCACTACGGTCTTTCGAAGTCTGTTCTCCATAGATATCATGGGCAGCCAACATAATCTAGATACCATCATATCCCGTCAGTGAATCGTCCCCTTTTGTCACCGAAATTATAGCTTTCGACCGCTGATCAGTAAAGCTGTTGAATATTGATTAACTGTAGATGCCCGACGAATCGTCAAAGCTAAACAATACGAACCTGTAAACCTGCATACGGTAATTCAAGGAATACAGATGAACGATCTTCAATGGGTTATCGTCGATCCCAAAAACACTCAGCGCGTAAACGTTACTGAAGCTGAGAAAAGGAGAAGTTTGGTGGTCGATTTTGTTCATTGGATATTTTCGGATTTCTTGATATCTTTACTCCGAGTAAGTCCCCTCAAGTATTACATCGTCATTGGACAGAGTAGTTAAGCTGATTCGGGCGATGATCGTGATGGACAATCGTAGAATACATTTTACATCACCGAGACGTCTACAACTAGATATGAAACTGTCTATTATACGCATGAGGATTGGTTGAGAGCTACGAAACCTCATTTGGAAGTGTTGAAAGATGATTTACTAGTTGAGCTGAACAAGGTCAGTCATAGCACATATCACTTTTCGACTGTCTCAGGAAAAGAAAAAAGACAGGAGCTTAAAGCTGACGTTTGGTCATGGTGGATTACTGCAGACCGAATCGTATTTCGCTCAACAAGGACCACTCGGCGTATCCGCAGTGAGACTAATACCGAAGCCTAAGGGATTCCGACCTATCGTCAATCTAGGGAAGAAAATTGTATGTCTGGCTCAATCAGCTTGGCACATCATGATCAATGTATATTGAGTTCAGAGCTGATGGCCATGTATTATTGATATCAGAAATCACAAAACCCATTAGGTGTACCGATCCCTGGATTTGGAAAGAAGGGGTTAACTGCGAATCAGATTCTGAAAGGTGTCCATCAAGTGTTGACCTTTGAGAAGGTATGTCATCCGTTTATTCGAATTAGCTAGCGGCGTCTTCGCCGTTATATATAGATCGCTCAGCTAATCTGTGCGACACTCCGAAGGATCGACATAGAGCTTCCTTAGGAGCATCGTTATTTGGTACGAACGAGATTTTTGCGCCTCTCCAGGATCTAAAGTCCGAATTGATCACGAAGCATGGGAAGATGTAAGTTTTCTCGATCTGAATGCTCGAACGCTCCTTTGGCGGGCATACAAGCTGATATACGTGGTCACTTGAAGACCTAAAATGTACTTTGTCAAAATGGATATAAAAGCTGCATTCGATACGATAAAACAAGATAAGATGATTCAGGTCGTATCGGATTTATTAGATCAAGTAAGCTATTTTTCTTCTGTCGGTTTCAAGAAGTCGTTTCATCAGCTTATGCCTGCGGTATCATAGAACCACGATTACTGTCTTATGCTATATTGCCTTCTTTTGCCTCCCGCGAGTCAAGCTTCTCAGGGAGCTTCGAGAAGGTTATTCAAATCTAGAGCTGTAGTAGATGGTAAGTGATACTAACTTTTTGCTTGCAACTGTTGACCCATGAGCTAAAGAAGGATTTTGGTAGATCACGTAGAGTCGTCTTTCGGTGAACATGCTCAGGAAATAGCGGAACCCCTTAGAAATGCTGTGATAGTCGATCTCGTGAGTTGGTCATCTTCTTAGTGGTCCTTCATCGGTTTGGGTAGGCTAATATTGGTTGGTCGGAGCAGGTTCGACGTAAACAAATTACAAGGGAGTCGTGCCTAGAGCTTCTGAAGATTCATATACAGAACAACGTTTGGCAGGTGAGTTGCTTCTACTGGGATTGATTTACTGAACTCACTGAATTACTTCGATTGCTCTATGTCGCAGGTCGGTAAGAAATTGTACAAGCAGAAAACCGGAATTCCGCAAGGGTCCAAAATATCTTCATTATTATGTTCCTTCTTCTATGCTTGTTTGGAAAATGATCATTTGAGATTCACAAGACAGGAAGGATCGGTGAGTAGAATTACTAGTCTGCTGTGAAAAATTGATGATTATGATCGGCTTATCAACATGTGATGGCTATAGCGTCTCTTACGATATATCGACGATTTTTTGTTCATTACCGACTCGATCTCCCTGGCACGCAAATTCGTAGATACCATGTCTAAAGGATTTCCAACGTATGGAGCAGAGATATCAATGGCTAAAACACTCTTATCGTTTGAGAGTGAATCGAAAGGTCAGATGGGGAGTGTGGTGGGAGTCAATCCTGATGGAGACATATGTGAGTGAATTGGCGAAAACCAGGAGCTGATGTTTTTCAAACAGTATTCCCATATTGTGGATTTTTGCTGAATCTCAGGACTTTGGATGTGATGAGTGATTATCCGAGATTGATCTCTGGACGTGAGTATACATATCCTCTTCTGGCATCTGCCAATTAGCAGAACAAGTATACGTACGCTGACTCGGCGGATACTTGTAAACAATTAGCAATCAAACAATCTTTCTCCCTCCGTTCGGACAGACATAGAGGTTCAGCCTTTGTAAGTTGGTACAGCCGTCAATTGGAAAATAGGAACCATGTCGCCTATGTAAGTGAAACTCACCTCCTCTTCCAAGCCGTGAAATAATCTGACGATCTGGTTTCCCCTTGGCGAAAATAGCTCGATACGGTACATAACAAGATTGATACAGTCCATTTTAACATTTTCACCAATTTCGCTTTGACAAGTATGAAGATTTCTTTTTATTTCAGGTCGGACGATTTGATAGGGATTAGTGTGAGGAGGGAAAAGATGATTGCGGGTGAGTCGAGATCATATTCGAAATAACGATATCAAAGCTGATTGATCTTGATGACTGAGATGCGCTGATCTCTTCGATCGAATATACCTATCTGGCTGGAAGAGCTAGGGTGATGCACTCAAGTAGGAATGATAAAGGTATTGACAAAGATCAACATGGAGTGAATAGATTAGCTTTCTTTTTGTGAGTCTTGAGTCAAGGATTGATCGAACGTTTAGTTGCCTAATCTGAACTGAGCCGACGTTTGCGAATTTGATTCTTGGTAGTTTGGCTATCAATGCTATTGTTAGAGTATTAGAGCGAAAACCAAGATTCAGAGGGATCGTATATTTACTTAAATCGCAAATGGATCATAAAAAGTATCGTAGGTTGTATCAGAGTAAGGATTTGAAAGAGGTGATGGATAGAGGATGGGAAGCTGTCAAGGACGCAAAGTATTGATCAAATCATGTTGTATATTTACTGGTTTTGGGATATCTTTGGTTCACAACATTTGGTATATCTTTGGTTCACAACATTTCTGTTATCGGGTTACTTATGTATTATCAGTAAGTACTTGTATGTATCAAGCGATTTTGACCGGCGTGCTATCCACTTGAAGAAACTCTGCGAGCATGTCTGCGCGCCTCCGTCCACACTGCTTTTATTTTTATGTGATCCATCTCTCATCGTACAAAACCATTCCAACGAATCCAACCGAATCCAAACCAAGCAATCTGATCTGATCTGATATAGCAGGACCGAAAAGTAAATTAGATGGTGGTTTCGTCTATCGTATCACACAAAGTGTTAGCACCCGTACAACTTGGAATGTATGTCTGATTTGGGAAGAGGTAGACTTACAAGGTCTGGCAGTGAGAGTTTGAGGGAGGTTGTTCTTGATAGAAACGTGTCTAGCCTCTCGGGGTTGAGCAGGTTGTCTCTTAAGAACGACGTGTTCACCCTTCTCCTTAGCCTCTCTCTTCTTGGCGGCGTTGGATTTGACTCTGTCCAAGAATTCTTGTCTGCACTTGGAGTGTTTGATGTGTTCGATTCGGATGTTAACTCTCTTTTCGAGGTATCGACCGTTAACGACTTTGTAGCAGATTACACCGACGGCTCGGGGGGTAACGTTGTAGACGATACCGGTTTTACCGTGGTAGACTATTCAATTTGTCAAACCAAACTTAAACATCAGTCCTTATCTTCCACCATACCGACCATTGTCTTAAACACTGGAACAAGGAGATAGAAAATCATACGCACACTTGTGGGGCATACCCTTTTGTTGAGAGGCGTTAGCCTTGATGTCAACGATATCACCGACTCGGTAGGTCTTAAGGAAGGTGGTAAGGTTGGGTGAACCGTGTTCTGTATGTGTCGAACCCATCCAGCATTAAGAATACCATAATCCGACACAATTTATCCAAACATCCATTCCATCCACATCCATCGATATCAAGAAAAGGGTTTTGAGCGTTTGATGTATGTGTAGGGCGAAGGGGGTAATAGTAGCACATAGAGATTAACGAAAAAAACCATCAGCATTCCTCCTTTCCTTCCAACGTCGATTGCAACCATCAAACCCACCCTTGAAGTTCCTAGAGAACATGTGACGCGTTCGCGCCCTTGAACCGAATGAGTGAGGCATCTTGATTGATCTGTAACAAGGAAGATGAAGGTAAAGTCAGAATATGATCCTTTTCTACCAGATGCGAGGTGTTAAGAGGTTGTGATGTGAAGTGGTGAAGAGGGTTGTGCTTGATGTGTTGGTAAACCGTACGTCGAGTGCAGTGATGTTGAGCGAGCGAAAGATGCTTACCTCTTGGATGATCTTTTGAAGGCTAAAGAAAGGGATCAAGAATGTTACCAGAACAAGTCGATGAAAATGTTCAACGTAGAGCAAGCAGCCAACGACGGTGAGCGGTGGGTGAGTGTGGATGCTGCCTGCAGTGCAAAGCCAGAGCGTGGGTAGGTGTGGTGAGACAAGGGAATTGCAAAAATGATATACAACTCTACGGTGAGAACGGAATCAAATAGCCCTGGGATCATCGGAGTTAAGCAACAACCGATACTTTCGTGAAAACACTATGGCAGCTTATAACCCCGCGGCGTTATCCTCGTACACCAGCGGAGGATTTTCACTGTACATTGTGCTTGCACCATACAGTGAGTGGATGTGATGGTTTGCAGTTGAGTGTGGGTTTGGCTTGCGACCTTTGGTGTCAGCGAAGTTTATCAATTTCATCCAATTCATCGTTACCACCTTTTTAGTCCTTCTCCATCCAGCAAGTTTAAAAGTGCGTTCAACCCATCATCAATTGTCACTCGCTCAAGTACAAGTACATCAGCTGACGTCTAGCCGCCTCTCTTCCTCTCCCTTTTCAACGAACCCCCTTGTCAACTTTAACAGATGGTCTCGTAAGTTACATTAGAAGCAGATATGAAAAAAGGAACGAGGACGCTAATGGATGGATCGTCTATAGTGCTCCAAGAAAGCAATCAAAGACCTACAAGGTCCCAAAACGACCCTACGAGGCCGCTCGTCTCGACGCTGAGCTTAAGGTGGGTTTTGGGAATTCAACAGTATAAAGGGGATATGGATTTTGGGAGGCATGGTCGAACTGGAGCTGGATCATTGGTGGAACCTCATCGATAGCTTGAGGGATAATGGAGAGATAGATCGTTGACGGAGAGGACATGGAAGAAGCACTGTTAGAACGAGATCTAGAAGAAATAATAACCATGCCTCCCACCCCTCTGTTCCCCTGAACCATTCTGTGAAAAAAATGTAGTCCGATGCTGATCCATCACTCATCAACAGCTCGCTGGTGAATACGGTCTCCGAAACAAACGAGAGATCTGGAGAATTCAACTTACCCTTTCCAAGGTGAGTGTCGGTACATCTTTACAAACATGAGCCCTGTACTGATGTTACGGTGCAGATCCGACGAGCTGCTCGAGAACTCCTCAAGCTCGATGACAAAGACCCCAAGAGACTTTTCGAGGGTAACGCCTTGATCAGACGACTTGTCCGAATCGGTGTGCTCGATGACACCAGAATGAGACTCGATTACGTGTTGGCTCTTAAGACTGAGGATTTCTTGGAGAGACGTTTACAAACTCAAGTTTTCAAACTTGGGTGAGTTGCATTCCTTTCAGAACACGTATCCTACTACCACGATCTTCCATCATGCGACGCAATACAACCGAATGCTGATTTTTTGTATCACCTCAGTCTCGCTAAATCCGTCCACCACGCCCGAGTTTTGATCAGACAACGACACATCCGAGTTGGTAAACAAATCGTTAACGTCCCTTCATTCGTTGTCAGACTTGACTCTCAAAAGTGAGTAAAACCTATCTGCTGGTCATACTTTATTTACATCGCATGATGTTCTAATCCGTTATGTTCAGACACATCGACTTCGCCCTCAACTCTCCTTACGGTGGTGGACGAGCTGGTCGAGTAAAGAGAAAGAGAGCCAAGGCCGCTGCTGGTGGTGATGGTGAAGCCGAGGAGGAGGATGACGAGTAAATTAGTGCATATAGACATTAGTTTATTTGGATTCACAGAAAAATCTTGTAATTATTCAAACATTTTTGCAGGATGCGGTGTGAGATTTGGGATGCATCGCTTTCATGATATAATATTCTTACACGTACCCATTGCAGGCATGCAGGGGATAATTGTTCATTGGTGTCATTGGGCATAATCCATACATGATCGTAATGAGCAATACCGGACATGTCCTGTTACAAATCGACTTCATCCAAACCTTTCTTTCGCAAGAGCTTTAAACCTGTCGAGGTGGATCAGCACAATCAGTTATATACTAGTATTCATTTCCATCTCGAGACGACTTACATGTCCATTGTAGCGCTCTCTTTCGCTTTCCTCTCCATCAACCTCTCCGAATCGGCCGCTCTCCGATCCTGAACAGCGAAATCTTTCCTGTCTTTCCTACGAGATTCAGCTTGTTCTCTTGCTCTAAGCCTGTCAAATCGGAATCAGTTACATCATAAAAGGACAATAGAGAGTATGATATACTCACGCAGCTGCGAAACTACCTTCATCACCCATCAACGTCCCTTCATCCATCTCCAATCCAGCAGCAGTATCTTTATCTCTATACCGTTTATTCTCCGCATTTGTAGCTTTTCGTTCTTCTAATTTACCTTCCCTCCCTCCTGATTTCGGCACCAACTCATCCGCCTTGTTATACATATCCCTAAGATGCGATTTCCTCTCTGCCTTTCTTGTATTCTGCGCTACTTCCAGAGCATATTGACGATCCGACGAAGTAGGCATACTTGGACCTAAAGGCCTGCTGGACGAGCTAGCTGAGGGTGATGGTCCAATGGTAGGTGGCCCATGAGAGTACGAATTGATCGATTGGGCCTCTGTACCCTTTCGTACGGACGAGTGAGTAGAACGAGCCACGTCTTCTCGAATGCTCTTGAGAGATGAGGTTGTATCGCCCTTAGAGGCAAAAGACCACTTGTAGCCTGTATTCTCAGAAGCGGATGTGGTGGCGGGCGGATGATATTGATGAGGCTTCAGGAGCCCGTCATTCCATCGCTAAAATGATATCAAATTGACTTAGCTATGAGTATACACTCACACTGAATACTGTTAGATAGCTGATGCTTACCCTCATGAACTTTCTGAAGTATTTACGAGCAGATTCGGATGACATTTCGTCGAGGTACTATACCTTTGGATCAGCTGAGGTTCGCCTTCAAATGTGGATGTGCCCGAAGCTGTCTCACCTTGCCTCTATCTTCTTTTAGCCAAGCCTTAAATTCACTTGATTTCAGACTATATACATATACATGTCAACTAAAATACGCCCCGTTTCACATATCTATAAAAGATAGCATGGCCATGGATGACTCGGATATAGTGATGGACAGATGCACAAAGAAGCCTGAACTTACAAATAATCTTCTTCCCCTATCTCCTTTACTCCCATATCCCTCAGATCTACTCCTTCTTCATCATCAGATACCGAAGGATCTCTCACATTGTCCTTCCTCTTCAACCTTTTATGATCCCTGTCTCTGTCATAAGGCGAAGCTGACCTATCTTTATGTCTTCGCTCCCTATCCCTCTCACGAGATCTTGATCGATCTCGGTATTTACGGTCTCTCTCCCTATCTCTGTCTCTTGATCTGGATCGTGGTCGGGGCATCGTGCGTCGGCGGAACCTAGTGTTGATGAGAATGGGTATGATAAATAGACTAGAGGGATATATTTGCATTGCAATAAACAAGTTTGTTCATCCTCCACCAAGAGATGTCATTTCTCACTCGTCACTCGTCACTCGACGGTTCCGCCGGAATTGAACATGACGCCCCAACTCACCCATGACCGAACCGCTCAATCTAAGGTGGTACCGATCCGTTGGAACGTCGTTATATATCCTCCCTCACATGAGAAAGACAGAAAATAAGTGGACTGACAAAGGATCATGGACGCAGAGTATTCTGACAAAGGATGTCACTCTGACATTCGCATAGCGATGACTGAATGCCTCCATCGATGGATTTCGACTCGAGACGAGAACAGACGACTGACCTAACTTGTTTCCGCTGGTCTTTCCAGGTATTTAAAAATTCATTGATCTAACGGGTCTTTTTAGCTAGCGACATCCAGCTTGTGATACTGATCACTCATGTCCATCCCATTCTGGAAGCCCTCCCCTGCCCCTCCCGCAATATTCAAGGACCAACCACTACCATGGAGTAATGCCGGTTTGCTGAGTAAATTGTTGATTCATTGGGTGGCTCCCTGCGTTCAAGTAGCTTGGTCAAGAGATGTCACCGTTGATGGTGAGTCTTCTCAGGGCGATGAAATGGAGAATGACGATTTTTGTATGGAACTATGGTCGTGTAGATTTATACGACCTAACACCTGACCTACAGACTAAACTGGTAAGTTCACTTGAACCTGTCTATTTCAAAGTAATCTAGATAGCTGTAAGCTGAAATACCTAATTAATCCATTATTCAGCTCGGCGATGAACTCGAGACAAGCTTTATGAATCGAGTTCCACCTTCACTGCGACCAAAGAAGTATAAATCCCCCAAGCATACCGACAACTATTCCTTGCACGAGTCAACTTCATCATCATCAGAGACAACACCTCTACTCGACAATGCGCAAAGGCAACATTGCAACTCGAGATGTATCTGGGAAAATGGCAAGAAGTACGATCAAAGTTTATTCAAAGCTATTTATCTGACCATATGGAAACAGTGGTGGTGGATGATCATCGTGAAACTTACAGCTAGTGAGTACGTCTCTGTGTTATAATTCACGAGTTGTTTGATTTCTAGCCGGTGACATCTCTACCTAATACTCAGTCGGCATTCGAATATGTATACCCCAAGTAATGCGTATCCTCATCACCCAAATTTCACTCTCTCATCAATGGCATCAAGCCCTCAAACATGGTGAATTTACCGATCATCTCACTCCGCCCAAATCAGTCGGGTACATGATCAGCATAGGAACAGGAATGTGGGCTTTGTTTATGGTCGCTGCTGTCTTGCTTTACTATAATTATTGGAGAGCGAGGTTGTTGGGTAAGATGGTCGGTTCAGCGGTAAGTATAAACCACCGCTGACTTATTTCAGTCCATCTTACGGAGCGATACTGTGTGGGCGCTGATATAAGATGTAGCTCACAGCGCTTATATCGAGAAAAGCCAAGTGAGTAATATATAACACCACAACGATGCAAATTGCCTTGCTTTGCACTATCGACTGATACATCCCTGCGTCTGATGCGGCGGATTAGCCGTCTATCAGGTAAATCCAGGATCGAAATGACCAATGGTAGGATAACGACGATGGTCTCGGTCGATAGTGGTTTTGTCGTGAGTACATGCAATAATCTCATGATCATCCTGAGAAAACAAATGATTCACATCCAAATGATGACCAGTATTGACATTTGGACTATACAGGAGCACGCTACTCAACAATCTAACGAGATTATCTGTCTTCCCGTCTCCATCTTCGTCTCAATTGGGATATTAGTATGGCAAATTGGCTATTCCGCATTTGTTGGGTTTGCTGTAAGTGTTTCTTTTTGGTAAAGTCTTGTACTGCAAGTCGAGATTTAAAATTAAAGCTAATGGAAGTCATTTGTAGGTATTGTTGCTTACTGGACCTATAAAAGGTAAGCCTGAATACATGAGTACTGAAATACCGCGATACTGTACGTGCTGACAAATCAATGTGTTCTTCTTCATGTCAGTTTGGATGTTCAAATACATATCCTCCTTACGGAAAGCTCAAAATGCAATTGTCGATCAGCGTGTGAAACTGTTATCTGAGATCCTGAACAATATCCGAGCAGTTAAGCTGTACGCATACGAATCGTGGTTTGGTCAAAAGATCGATTCGAAGAGGAAGAAGGAACTGAACAAATTCCAACAGAATAATCTGGTTAAATCGTTGATGATTTCAATAGTAACTTTCTTACCTACTCTGGCTGCTATCCGTAAGTGACTGATTCATTACATGCCTTCCCTTCAAGATATGCTACTGACCTTATACTGTTTAGTAACATTCATTACGTACGCTTCGGCAGGCCATGAGCTCAATGCAGCAATCATCTTCCCGGCTTTACAATACTTCAGCTTCTTGAGAACTCCATTAGCAATCTTACCCGAAGTACTGACAAACTTGAGTCAAGGATGGGTCGGTATAGGTACGTGATCTAACATATTCTGGTGAAGTGAAATGACCGGAACTCACGGTGTGTTATGCATCTGAGCAGGTCGAATAGGAGATTTACTTCGAGTGAGTCGCTTGACCCAGATTGAAATTAGCTCTATCAGCTGATGAGTCGGACAGGCCGAAGAAATGGAAAGTGACATCGATATTAGTCCAGAATACCGACATGCTATAGATGTGAAAGCTGATTTTCAGTTTGAGAGCGTTTACCCGTCTACTGATCAATCCCAACGAGATCGAGAGAGAAGCCCTTACAGGAAGACATCAGTTATCAATAGGATGCGAACCTTGAGATGTCTTGCAAGCAGAAGGGAGCAAGGTAACGGACCTTTACAAGACCATCAACCAACACCTCACAGTGGAGACGAGAACCCTTTTGGTCTCAAAGATATCAATTTAAAAGTACCGAAAGGTGGAGTTTCTCCTTCCCTCCGAACTGCAGTATATGTTGAGCAATGCTGATGATTGTATACAGGTGCACTAGTCTGCATTGTAGGTAGAGTGGGAACGGGAAAGACAGCCTTGTTATCGGGCTTGATCAACGAGATGAAACGTATTAGAGGTCATATCCATTTTGGAGGTAGTGTGAGCTACGGTAAGTAAAATATTATTAGTCATGTCCAACCGTCCAATATGTGTCTGACTGACAGCTTGATCACATAGTCCCTCAGCAAGCTTGGGTGCAATCAGGAACTATCAGGGAGAATATAACTTTTTCAGCTGAGCGGCAAGACGTCGACTTGGAAAGGGTACATGAAATCATTGATGCATGCGCTTTGAGGAGAGATATCGATATGTGGCCTCATGGTGATCTGTGAGCCGGTTGAGCCCTCAGATACTAACAATACGGTATCATCGTGAAGGCTGATTGTTTTTGTCGATATATCTTGCAGGACTGAAATTGGCGAAAGGGGAATCACTTTGTCAGGTGGACAGAGACAGAGGATCTGCATTGCCAGAGCAGCCTATGAGAAAAGTGATATTGTCTTACTTGATGATCCACTGTCAGCGATTGATGCTCATGTTGGACACCATATATTGGAGAACTGTTTGTTGAATGGACCAATGAGTGATAGAACTAGAGTTCTGGTTACTCATCATTTCGATGTTTTGCCTAAAGCCGATTTGGTGCTAGTCATGGATAGGGATGAACAAGGGGATGGACGGATAATCCAACAAGGGACTTTCACAGTGAGTCATAAACAGATTTGAGGGTAATGTGATGATACATGCTGATGGTCGTGGTGTGGCAGGAGCTGATGCATGAAGAAGGGACCTTCAAGACGATGTTCCAGCAATATGGTGGGACTGCCAACATGAACGAGACATCAGGGAAGACTGAGAGTGTAAGCTCAAGCGAAACCGAGTCAAAGAACGCAACTCCGAAGGACAAGCTTATCAAAGAAGATAAATCGAGCAAACTTATCCTAGACGAAGATAAAGCAGAAGGCGTGGTGGCGTCTACTGTCTATTACAATTACTGCAGGTCGATACGATCCCCATTCTTGGTGATCATGTGCTTCACGATGCTGGTCCTTGCTCAAGTGGCTTCGGTTCTCAATTCGCTTTTCTTAGGATACTGTTCTGAAGATAAGTTTGAGGGTCTGGGTCAGACCGCTTATATGTTGATATATGCTGGTGAGTTTCATCAATATCTGCTCCTCGCCCACATGAGCTAATCTTCTGATTGAATGACCAGGGTTGGGTATCGCTATGGCTATCTTCACTGTAAGTCAGATATGTACTTTGTCATCCCGAAAGCTCATGTGACTGATTGAAGAGGATTTCCAGTGGAATGCAACCTTCATGATGAGCTGGGCTGGTATCAGGGCTTCATATAATATGTTTGAGAAGGCTTGGAATGGTGTTATGCGAAGTCCGACTTCATGGCATGATCGTACACCTGTAAGTCATTGAGCGAATCCTGTGTTATACCTAACTAACCTCATTGATTCCAGACTGGAAGAATCATCAATCGGCTGTCCAAAGGTAAGTCATCGACTCTTAGAAATCGACATCGCCCCTGATAGAATCTGACGTACTCGTGTTATATATGCAGATATAGAGATTCTTGACGATACTATCGCCACCAAGTGGTACGACGTGCTCAGGTAGGCCTCGGTCAGATTCAACAGCGAGGATCTATACTGACTTTGCCAAAAGTGCACTGCTTGCTGCTGTTGGTTCGGTGGCACTTGTGTTATACACTTATCCTTGGGCTGTACTCGTCTTCGTGCCGGTTCTAGCGTACGATGTGAGTGGGGTTCATAACGATACTGTACCAATGAATACTGACAAGGCCTTCTTTGATTGCGTATTCAGCTTCTCACCATACGATTGTTCCGACAAACTTCGAGGGAATTCAATCGACTTATGTCGTTACTCAGAAGCGATATCTACACAGATCTTGGTGAACAGGTAAGATCCTCAGAAGGCCAAAGGCAAGTAGTGCAGGTGACAATCTTCTGCGTAGCTTACCGGTATTCCAATTATACGAGCCTTCAGACAGCAAGAGCGGTTTGAGAAGAAGTTGGAGGATTCGGTTGATACTCATTTTGTAAGCCATATTCTCACATTCTCAGACAGCTCGAGCGCCGTGGAGATTTATCGTTTACTGACATCGCCTTTTTTTTTTAGTCTTGTATGATGATGGGGGTACGTCCTTTTAGCTCCTATTGACGATGGGATGGAGTGCGTCAAAGCTGACTCATTATGGGTATAGGGGTTTTCCCAAGGAGCGTAAGTTCTACCCGAATCATTTGGAGGCTAGCTCACCATTTCATTTGGTTGTGCATAACCAGTTGGCTGGGGTTACGATTATCTTTGGCAAGCAATTCTCTCATTTTGGTCAGCATCATGCCCATCTCAACGAAGGAAATTACGCTTCTTGCTTATGGACGTATTGCTTAGGCTGTAATAATTTCCGGTATCATTTTCAGGGGATCAATTTCTGCGGCAGAATTTGGGGTAGTCCTCAACTACATCATGCTCATAGTATCCAGTGAGTGTAATAAAGTGATACCTGACATTTATACATGGTTGCGGACGGTGCGCTAATTGCAGTGATGAAACCAAGTCATCAATGGATTCGTGGGAGATGCCACACTGATAGAACAGCTGATGGTGAGTCAAATCTTCCTATATTATTTATTTGGTATGAGTCGAGCTCCTTACGTGGAAGCTGGTAATCAACATTTTCTCCAATAGAATACAGCAGAAAGAGTGCAGTACTACACGGAATTACCTTCCGAAGCATCTCCTACGATACCTTCCGATCCTGGACCTGCCCAAATCTGGTCAGACAAAGGCGCAATTGCATTTGATAACGTCGAGTTACGCTATCGACCGGATCTTCCCTTGGTGTTGAAAGACATCACATTCAGTATCAAGCCTGGTGAGAAGGTTGGAGTCATTGGTAGGACAGATGCAGGGAAAAGTAGCATTGCCGAGGCGCTGTTCAGGATGGTTGAGGTCTGCGGGGGGACGATCCGTATCGATGGGATCGATCTGAGGACTCTGGGCTTAGACACCGTAAGTGGCACCCATATCGTTCTACCTGCTGGACCCATATATATAGGTGTTCAGATTCTGAAATTTTACAGCTGAGGCAAAGACTATCGATAATCCCCCAAGATACCTTTCTCTTTGGAGGTACCGTCAGGTAAGCTGTTTCCACTTGCTTGTCTCATCTAGCTTCGACTTAAGGACTAGGATCTGTCCTGACGCATGAAAATATAGGGATAATATAGATCCTACTGGCTCATTCCCCGATGATCGACTGAATGATGCGCTCAATCTCATTCATCGAGACCCTCATGCTTCATCGACACTGAAAGATAAGCTCAGGTTGCAGGCGATCGTCGCGAACGAGGGGTCCAATTTCAGTGCGGGTGAGAAACAACTACGTGAGTCTCTGGTATTGCACTTGCAAGATTCAAGTCTGACAATCATCATTGGACAGTGGCACTTCTTCGAGCTCTAGTGAAGGGATCGAAGGTTCTATTGCTGGATGAGGCTACTTCCTCGGTGGATCCGGAGACAGATGCGTTGATACAACGAATCATCCAAACTGAATTTAAGGATGTGACTGTAAGTCCGCCCACAACCCACGATATTCGAGGACTGAATGCAGAATAATAATTTGGCTCGTCTGAATTAGTTGATCTCGATCGCACATCGATTACAGACCGTTGCGTACTACGACAGGATTTTGGTCATGGAGGAAGGGTGTATTGCAGAAGTGAGTGTAACAGCCAGTGCTCGGATAAACGGTACAACTGCAATCCGTGTGAGGACAGCTCATCTGACTCGATTTTTTACAAAGTACGATGAACCTCTCAGATTATTCGATAATCCGAATTCCATTTTCAAAGGTTTGTGCGATAAGAAGGCAAGCTCATAACTCTTTAAATGACACTTGACCAGGGACCAGCATTGATCTAGACTTGTCATATAGAATGTAACGAGAGAGGAACTATTCAGAATCCGAGCCGGAGCAGGCATATGATGACCTGTGGAAGTCTGTGATTTTCGATGGACGCCGATTGGAAACATATCAGACTGAAATGGGTATCCATCTTGTACTGATAAAGTCCCTCGTAACGTGTACACGACCTCCTGACATATGTACATGTATATACACTGCGATGTCAGACTGAAGTTTGGCGTAATCTCGTGGTTTGGGCTGGGCTGATTTGGTGCTGAGTACAGTAGTGCATGCTTCTCTCAGCTTTGCTGCTATTGTACGTCATGATAGAGCCCCCAGCTTGACACATTTATTTCTTCAAAACGGAGGTTTCACGGTGTTGTTTCGGCAACTGGAAAGGAGGTCTTCAAAAGGGGCACAAAGGAAAAAATTATGGCAGCAGTTGCTAACTTCGGACAAAGGTTCACTCATACTGAAACTGGGTCATATCTTCTTCGGCGGATTTTTCCCTTCTTTCCAGCTTAGCATCAACTACTAAGCTGTTGTTCATTTCGCTCATCTGGGCTTGCATTTGACATTTCCCAAAACGGTTGTCATTTTCGTGAACCGTTCTCTAACTTCCAATCAAGGTATATCACCAACTATGATCCCGTTCTGGAAGCCTGCACCAGCTCCTGCTGCGGCTTTCAAGGGACAGAGTTTACCATACAGAGATGCAAGCTTTTTCTCTAGGTTCTTCTTGAATTGGGCGGGGCCGTCTATCAGGGTGGCATGGTCGAGAGGACTCGAGGCGGACGGTGAGTCATGTCCGAGCGTTGAGCTCGGAATGAATCGCGAACGAACTGATCATTGTATACGTCTTAGATCTATATGATTTAACTCCTGAGCTTCACACGAGACTGGTAGGCACCTTCGTGATATATATGAAAGTCTACGCAGACGCTAACGCGAATTGGCGATCAGTCAGGGGATACGCTTGAAAGCCATTACATGCGCAGAGTACCTCCCGCCTTCCGACCTGAGAAGTACAAAGCCACTGGTTCCGCCGAGTCTCGATCATGCGATCGAAGCCTTTTCAAGGCTATCTGCCACACGGTATGGAAATCGTGGTGGTTTATGGTCATGGTCAAGCTCGTTGCCCGTGAGTCCTGTCTTTGGCAACATTCATCGGATTACGCATAGGCTAATCTGCAGAGAGGGAACAGTTGCTCTCAGAGCTTATGTACCCCTTGTGATGAAAGATCTACTAACCCAGATCTCTCGAGCTCAAGACTGGTACCATGGTATCGCTGCGCCAGCTGGGACCGATGGTTTAATGCCCCCTGCCTCGGTCGGCTACATGCTAGCTATAGGCTTAGGGATCTGGGCAATGATCTTCGGGTCATCCTCGCTATTGTACATCGCCAATTGGAGAATCAAATTAACAGGAAAATTGCTGAACTCTGCAGTAAGCATATCTGTTCTTGTAGAGAGATCGAAAATGCTAAGGGTTACTGGTCAGCTCACTTGTATAATCTCACGGAAAGCTATGTAAGTCTCGCATCGGGCCATCACGCATGAGACTTTTTGGGTAACGTATGAATTTGTGTAGGCGATTGTCAGGTAGATCAAAACTGCGAATGACCGATGGCAGAATCACGACGATGGTCTCGGTCGATACTGCTTTTATTGTAAGCCTTCCCTTCGTCAAATCACAAAACACCGCACAGGCATCTTTCTCACGCCATTGAAGGAGGCTGCTGTCGACCAATCGACCGAGATTATCTGTACCCCTGCCCAAATCATCGCATCTTTGTCGTTTCTACTTTGGGAGCTGGGCTGGTCGGGTCTAGTCGGCTTAGGGGTGAGTATCATCACCTCGATGCATAGTCTTCACATGAGATTACTAATACATATATGAATGAAAGGTTATTCTGTTGGTTATCCCATTGAAAGGTGAGTTGAAACTACTGGAATGATACTAATCGACGCTTTCAATTCATCAGCCATTATTTTCAAGCGTATCTCGAAGATCCGGCGTATGCAGAACGAAGTAGTGGACGAACGTGTACGACTGTTGTCAGAGGTATTACACAACATACGCGCTGTCAAGCTATACGCCTATGAGTCATGTTTCGGCCAGCGAATCAGTGATATGAGGGCGAATGAGCTGAAGAGATTCAGATCGAATAACATAATCGCTTCTGGATTGTCAGCTCTGATGTCTTTCATACCCACTTTAGCGGCCATATGTGAGTCTGGGACCAATCCATGATATCCTTTGAGGCAGACACAGTATACTGATGTGCGTGGCGAGCTTGCTGGTAGCAACGTTTATAGTCTACGCTCTGATGGGTCATAAGCTCGATGCGGCGATTATCTTTTCAAGTTTACAATATTTCAATAATCTCAAGAATCCCATCTCTTATATACCCCAGGTTTTGACCACCCTTAGTCAAGCTACAACTGGTATTGGTAAGCCCATACGCACTCCGAGGAGGAATAGAATTGGCAGCTGACTCTACGGCAGCTCGTATCAACGAGTTATTGCTAGTGAGTTGTCCAGGACCGCTAGTGAGGTTCAAGACAGGCTTGCTGATGACAATCGCAGTCAGAAGAGCTCGACCGGGTACTCAAAGCTGAGCCATCATGTCCATTTGCCATCGACGCCCAAGGAGATTTCCAGTTCGAAGACTTGTTTACCAAATCTGACGAGCTGCCCAAAATCCAACAGAAAGCCGCATTTATCCAGGCTTTCCACGTCTTCAGGAAGCTTTTCGAGAGAAACACAGCTAGGACGGGATACATCAGGATCGATGGCCAACCTTCGGAACCTTTTCATGAAGCATCTGTGCCATTCTCCATTCTTGACATCGATTTGAAGATTCCAAGGGGTATGTAGTCATCTTGTGCGCTAACATCTTGAGCTGACTTGGATACAGGTGCTTTGACGTGTATCGTGGGAAGAGTAGGAACCGGAAAGACATCATTATTATCAGCACTCGTCAATGAGATGAAGCAGGTGAAAGGGCATACTCGTCTTGGTGGCTCAATCAGCTATGGTTGGTCGCAGCCACCATGGCATTTGCTTCATGTAATGGTCGCTGACTTGTTCGTATGTTCTGCAGTACCTCAACAAGCCTGGGTTCAATCGGGATCTATCCGCGATAACATCACTTTCTTCGCTGATTCTCAAGACGTGGATCTAAGAAGAGTCGCTGAGGTCATTGATGCCTGTGGGCTCAGATCAGATGTCGAGGCTTGGCCTGATAAAGAGCTGTGAGTGGCTATACTGGTACTATCTAGCATTACAGAGGTATGGATTCTGATTCACGTCGGGGGTTGTAGCACCATCATCGGAGAGAGAGGCGTCACCCTCTCCGGCGGTCAAAGACAACGTCTTTCCATTGCCCGAGCAGCATACGAGCAGAGCGATATTGTGCTTCTTGATGATCCCCTATCGGCTGTGGATGCTCATGTGGCGCATCATCTACTTGATCAATGTGTCTTGGAGGGACCCATGGCTGGTCGTACAAGGGTATTGGTGACCCATCATTTGGACGTGCTGCCACATGCAGATCTTGTATTGGTCATGGATAGAGATCAAAGTGGCAATGGTCGGATCATCCAGAAGGGAAGATACGAGGTCAGTGTATAGCAATCTCATTTCTATCAAGGGTCTTGCTAACGACTCCTTTTTGACGATCTAGGATCTGGTGAAGACTGAAGGTGTGTTCAAGACCTTGATTCAGCAATATGGCACTCCGATAGGAAGAACACAGCCTACGGCAAGCATTCCGTCCTCGGCCTCGTCTTCCACAATTGCTGAGGCAGAAGAAGAGAGCACAAAGCCAGAATCGTCCGGAAAAGTAGCGCAAAGCTTGATCATGGAAGAAGAAAAGTCTCAAGGTAATGTGCCTTCAAGGGTATATCGCAATTATATTGCATCGATTAGGTCATACTCTTTGATCACCCTATCTGTCTGCTTCCTTCTAATTGCTCAAGCTGCCAGTGCTCTGAATACTCTTTTTCTCGGTTACTGGTCGGAGAATAGGTTTGCAAATCTTTCTAAGAAGCAATACATGGGAATCTACGCTGGTAAGCCTTCCTCAACTCCTGAGCTGACCCAGCTATCGCTGATGCCATTGAATGTAGGTCTAGGTATAGCTATGGCTATCTTCACAGTGAGCGATGTGCCACATAGTCGCTTCCGTATCAAAGCTGATAGCACGGTTAACAAACAGTGGGCATCAATATTCATCATATTCGTTGCTGGAATTAGAGCTTCATTTTACATGTTTGATAAAGCCTGGAACGGTGTTATGAGAAGTCCTACTTCATGGCATGATCGTACTCCGGTATGTGCAGAACAAAATTTCAGCTAATCTATGGGTCTATGTTGACGCCGAAGCGGTACTGCATGATGATCGGCAGACTGGTAGGATAATCAACCGACTGTCCAAGGATATCGAAATTCTGGATGACCGAATCGCTTCGACATGGTACAACGTATTCAGGTAATGTGCTCTTTGGATTGTCTGCTAAGGATCTCCAAAGCAAGCTGACCGAATAGGTGTATCAGCGCGACGTTAACGATCATCGGAGCGATCGCTTTGGTTTTATATACATACCCTGTATCTGCCTTGGTGTTCATCCCAATACTTTATTTCGACGTGAGTTCCTTTACTTATGTTCAGCCTCGTTGTCTCATCTTGTGTTGTATTGGGAAAAACCTTAGTATATGGCTGTAATGTTCTTCCTCGAAATTTCAAGAGATATCAATAGGTTGGTATCGAATTTGAGGAGCCAAATCTACACCAATCTAGGCGAACAAGTGAGTCACACTCTGTACGAAGCTTTCAAATATATCGGATGGAACTCAGATCACTAACATCAACTGTTAGCTTGCGGGAATGTCTGTCATACGAGCTTTCAAGCGGCAAGATCGATTTCAACAGATATTAGAAGGTTCCATCGACGTCCATCTGGTAAGTCCTCTTGGCTTGAAACAAATACTCACGGGGTTAACACTTTTCAATGCAATAGTCAGCAGTCTTAATAAGCGTACGTTAATTTGCCTGCTCATGACTGCGCACTGTGCAGTGCTGAAGGCTAAGTTATGCATGCTTCCACAGGGGTTCACTCAAGGTTTGTAAGTGCCACAATTGTCGTCACTGTATAATACTATCTCCACCGTTACGCTTATTGATATTCTACCAGCTGGCTACATAATCGTGTCAGATTTGTCAGTGAACTATCGGTATTAGTAAGTTGCCATCAACATTCATTGTACCTGTTGCAGCAACTGAAAAAATGACGATATACCTAACTTGTTCGATTTCAGGCGGTGATCATCTCGGGAATAACGTTCAGGGAGTCCGTCTCCTCTGCCAAATTTGGTGTTGTTCTGAGCTACGTTATGCTCTCCACTTCGAGTGAGTCATCTTTCCATCTCCTCAACAGTATGCTGGGTGGGGCGATGGCTGAATGGAAACTGACGTGACCTTCTGATCAGCCCTGGGGCGATTGGTTGGATCTCTGACCGAAGCAATCATCTCTATGGTAGGTTTACTGTGCCACACCCATCTCCTGGATGCCTCCTTGCAGCAATCCTAATCCTGACGGAACAACGACATGTTATATCATCTAGAATACAGTTGAGCGAGTACAGTATTACACTGAACTACCTTCCGAAGCCCCCCGTCAGTTACCTTCCGATCCCAACGCAGACTCATGGCCAAGCAGAGGCAAAATCACTTTCAGAGATGTATCAATGAAATATCGACCTGAACTACCCCTCGTGCTGAAAGATGTAAACTTTACGGTTCAGCCTGGTGAACGAGTTGGAATAATCGGTAGAACTGGGTCTGGCAAAAGTACCTTGGTCCAAGTCTTATTCAGATTGGTCGAAATCGACAAGTACAATGATGAAGTTTCGGTAGATGGGAATAGAGGGAGAGTTGAGATTGATGGTGTGGATATACGATCTTTGGGACTTGATACTGTAAGTTCACGCACGAGTCATCGTACATTATGCTGAATGGTGTACGATCGGAACGAAGGCTGATAGGGTCTGACCTGTAGTTGAGAAGGGGACTATCGATCATACCACAAGACCCTTTCCTATTCAGTGGAACGATCCGGTAAGCAAAAATACACTGCCCATCAATCCATCGAAGCTCGTGTGCTCAGTAGACTTGACTCGTCATGAAGCTGACACCAAATGTGGGTCGGTCTATGCTTAGAGAAAACATCGATCCTCAGGGTGTATATACCGATGCGGAATTGAACGATTCACTTAACCTCATCGAAAGGGATTCAAGAGTTTCTACATCTTTGAAAGAAAAGATGAGATTGGATTATATGGTTGTGAATCAGGGTACCAATTTCAGTGCTGGAGAAAGACAACTGAGTGAGTCAAACTCACGACGAACTTTAATCTCAATACAGTATGAATTGAAGAAACTGATTGATATGAACGTTTGATCAGTCGCCTTAATCCGAGCAATAGTCGAGAAGTCAAAGATATTGATATTGGATGAAGCTACCTCTTCGGTCGATTTGGAGACTGACTCGTTGATTCAGAAGATTGTCCAAAATGAATTCTCAGGTGTGACAGTAAGTCAACTTGCCCTTTAAGAACAATAGTGAGGTTAATACTGAGGTCTGCTTGTCTAGCTGTTATCGATAGCTCATCGTATTCAGACAGTCATTAATTACGATAAGATCTTGATCATGGAACAAGGAAGAGTAGTCGATGTGAGTTCGTCAAGAATTTTACGATTATCTATATACAGCAAGGGGTTTTTGTGCCATAATTGATCATGAGCATAAAGTTCGATACTCCTTCAAAGTTGTACAATGACCCTCAGTCGATCTTCAGAAAACTATGTGATAGATCGTTAAGTGCCAGACACAGATTGAACACTGTTTGAACCTACGGAGCAAAGAAGAAACTGACCATATTCCTTCTGATATGTTATGCTGGTGATACTTCAGAAATTGACAAGGCAGGATCTTGAGAAGAGATCTTGATGACTTAGAAAATAGTGTTAACATCCTAAAAACCATCAATATTCAGGTTTATAAGTTCTGTAATGGTCCTTCCTTGTAATAGTCGATTTCATAACTACACATACACGATTCATATCCATATTTATTATCTTTATAATTCAACAAGATCCACTCGATCATTTCATTCTAAGTATACTGTGCAATAGCCAATCATCCCTTGTGACGTACAATCAATATGCACCGGTCCATCAGCCCTTCCCTTCTCTAGTACCTATCGAGATCCGGCGGGCCAAGAATTCTGATGATGATCCTGCACAGGCTGGGGCATTCGATTCTGGCCTTGCTGCGAGGCGGGAAGGTTATAGCAGAACATTTCGGAAAGTAATTGGTCCAGAGCGGTATTTGGGTATGGCCCAGGTTGAGGGGGTTGAGCAGGATGTGCATTTGCGTTCGCATTCGTGTCGGAGGGATAAGGTTGAGGTGGGTAATTGGCTTGAGGAGGTTGATGACGTCTTTCTTCCGTTGTTGATGGATGATGATGTAGATGTCCCGCGGAAGATGATGAAGAGGGTGGTTGGGGCGGTTCACTCGATGCCATCCATCGATCTGAACTATCCATATACTGCTGATGACTTGTAGTGGTTGATAACCCAGTGGGAGGTTGTCTCATTGATTCATGGATAGTACTGGGTTGGTTCCCATTGCCATTAGAATCTAACATATATGGAGGTAAGTTCGCTCCGTTATCCGAATGTTGTTGATCACTCCCATTACCATTACCCAGAACTTCATGAGGGATTTCCTTTTCGAGTGATTTGGTCCAATCTTCTGCTGATCTAACCATCGATCCGATTAGATTACTACATCCGTTCGCAACTGAATCGCCCCCATACTCGTCACTCGAAGCCAACAGACCAATTGATCTGAGAGTTTGTGAGACTTGATTCATGACGACCAACCACGATCTTGCTCTGAAAGCCTTGTGGATCTGATTATTTGATCTTAGGATCTGTATAGTCCCGGCTTCCATCTCGATTAAGACCTTCGCAGCTTCGTTGGCGATGAGAGTCACATCGTGTAGAGGGAAAATCGAAGAGTATACACCATTATGGAGGTCATTGACCAAATTTTGTCCTAATTCGGCACAAGCCATCAGGCAGGCTTCGGTGTTGACGCCTCTCCTCCTACCCCAGTCCCACACAGCTTCGACGGCAGGTTTTGAGCCGGCTGTATCGGTGATGAATCGGACGATGTCAGCAGGGGTGAAAGCTCGTTGAATGGCATAATTGACCGACGAAGGAACGTTCATGATAGGCGGCATCTCAGGATAAGCATGAGGTGATCCAGATAGGTAATGCGTAGCCATGAGCATTCGAAGTCCAGTCACGTAGACTTTATTGGTCTCGTAGCGCCTTCGAATAGATCGATAGGCTAACCACCCAGATTCGACGCCCCTGGACTGCTCGGCTAACAATCCTATTCACACAATGCACTATCAGCTTTGCTCCCGCATCTTGCGATAAGAACGATGATTAATCACTTACTCATGAGAGCATCGTGTCTTCTATCAATATCTTCCATCTTTCTTTCATGGTTTTGGAACTCGTTCAATATACCCGCTACAGGATCGTACGCTTGATTACCCGCACTGATTTCCAAAGCACGTTTGATATTTGCGATTGTATCCAATACTTCTTCGAATCTAGCCAACCTGTCTGAGACCGATAATCTACCGACCAGAATCGCCAAATCACCTTTTGCGATTCCATCTTGCCACAAACCTAATTTCTCATTGTGATCGGTGAGATTCTCGGTGATTCTGCGCGCATGAGAGAGGTTTGTCGGTTTTATCGGATTCAGATCTTCGAAGCTGATGGTAGCTTGATCTGCGACTAGACTGGCCCATAACCACAGATCTGAACAGTCAAATGCGAACATCGGATCAGGCCCGATAGCATTTTCGACAAGGTCGTCAAATTCTAACGTGACCATGAGGTTTTTCGCGGCACCAAACAGTCCTCGAGCGACGCCGAGTTCCTTCAGACTTGTTAATTCAAGAGGAAGAACACCCAATGGGGCATGTACAGCTAACAATTCCAGCGCATGTAAAGCGAGGAACGATTTGGGTAATTGGAGAATGACCCTGTCGCGTAGGTATGCGATAAATGGAGTTAAGGCGTTGCGGATATGCTGGATAGTCGAGTCGGGTGGTAAGGTCAGACTGGCAAGGTAGATGACGGTAGCGAGTAATAGGCTACTACTGGCATCAGGAGTTTGATTGTAGTCTTTGTATACGTCTTCGAAAGACTTGAGATGGGGATGGAACGTCTTGAGCTGCGTGAAACTGCAGGGAATAGGTCAAGTCAGTCAGAGGGCTGACGATGGCAAAATCTTGTATCCGATGGTACCACTCACCCAGGCTGTAATCTAGCTCTTGTCTGCTCGTCCAGCAATTCATTCAGATTCACCTCGTCTTCATCTACTTTTGGTCTCCTCTTCACCCCGATCTTCCCGTAAGCCACTTTTAACATAGCACACGCCAATTCCGCTGGTCTACCATGTAATTTCATACTTTTCGATTGATCCATACAATCAACGTGATCGAACGTCGGCAAGTCAGGTTGGATCCTTGAAGCTTCATCTAATGATGCAGGTTGTTGATGGTTCGCCAAGGGTGATATCCCAGTCAAAACATCCAAAGCATGACAGACGATACTTTGTCTCCTTGACAAGGGAGTGGAAGAGGTCTCCGCTCTCTTGTTGGCTCCTTTCGTCCCTCTTCTCTTGGGTGGTGTGACCCCTTCTTCTAGTTGCTGAACATTGGTAGGTTTGACGTCGGTATTTGACGTCTCCTCTCTACCCCTCTTTCGCTGCTTCTTCCCGCTATCATCTACTATGCACGGTAATGCCAAAACCCTACATCTATGACATGATTTATCGGTTGGTAAAGGGTTGGGTCCAGATGGGACGTCGAGATCGGGTAATTCACATCTTGTTTTTCTAACTTTACATACATCGCATGATCTTCGAGCGTGAGTCCTCTTAGCTCGCGCTTCAGTAGGAAGGGTTGGAGTCGTCTGAGGAGGTAGGCCTGACATCTTGTTTGTCTATGAGAAGCCGAAGCGGTCGATAAGGACGCGTAGAGTCGTCGGGTTCTATGATATTATCCGTGATAGGTGTTTTGTCGAAGTGCCTCAACCTATTGATGAATGTGGTATGAACGTAGATCTTTGTTGATGCGGAGGATAATGATAATTGGATCCGACGGAGCTGTGTTGATGAGATAACCTGACAACTGGAACGGTTCGATCAGATGTTGTAAGATTATGACTTGAGGTGTTTACAGTAAGTGATAGCGAATCGAGTTCCGACGGTAGCACAGACAGGGAGACAGCTGACTCAGCGGGATCAAATGACCCAGCTTAAATGGGATGTGGCATTAAAGTTGCTGGACCACAAACACAAAGGACCCCCTTTCGGATAAATTGTCATTCGATTAGTCCGATCACCCGTTCTCTGAGACGCGTCCAAGGCTCAACGAGGTGTTTCAAGTGAATCGGATGATGCCTTTCGTAATGTTCTGAATCCTGGAAAATGGAGGACAAGACGACAAGATCATCTGCTGAAGGCAACTAATCCTTTGTGGTGAAAATTGTCGCTTGTAGATAATCATTTGTGCAGTATGGTTCTCCGATGCAAACAGTCCAAGCTCCCAAGCAAGTTACCTGGAATCCGATGTGTATAGCTTAGATGGTTCTGTAAATATGGATATCCCTTTTGAAAGGTGAGCCCAGGATCGATCAGCTATCATGAACAGACCTCTACTGATAATTTTGACTTCCAGTTTTGTCAAACTGGTATATCATCTAGGCAGTCCACCTAAGTCTGCTGCCGTTGGTACCAAAGAAACCAAGACGTCCTCGTTAGCGCCCTCAAAGATATTTCAATCATGGCTCAACCACCTTCCCAAACACCTGCCTCAAGTAGTTGGTAAACATGTCTTCCGACTGTTATTCCCTCATGAGGGATCGCGTAGGAGGTACGGACTGAAGGAGAGCAAGCTGGCTTTGGAGCTGGAAAGGATATTGGGTCTGAGGGGTCTGTCGAAATGGGATAGGGTATGTTGGGATTATGGAGAAAGTGGGACGGGATGTTTAGGCAAGGAAGTTGAACTTCTCATGAGAGATAGGGTGAGCTAGCGGAATGCCTTCTCTCGTTCTAGAAGATCAGTAGAGGACCGTACATTTTCTGATTGTGATGGAACTTAGTCCATGACAGAGCGTACATCGACGGTATCAATTCGCGATGTCGATGCATTACTTGATGAGTTGGCTTCCTCATCTACCTTCTCTCAACTCTCCCAAGACCAAAATCAAATCCACTCAAGACCAGCAAGACGCCGATCGCCTCAGGAAATATTGATATTGTTATATCGAGATTCCAATCTCACTCCATACGCTTTATCAGTCCTTACACAAATCATCTTAAGGGACTTACGACCTCTCTTAAACCCTTTACCTAAACTGTCGGTCAGAAATCCCACTACAATGTTACGCATGAAATCCAATACCGGCCCCGAACAACTCAGTTTGAAAGACGCCCTATGCGTCTGGGATAAAAGGCTGTGGGGATTTTATAATGGAGGAATAGGTAATTCGGATAGATGTTTTGATAAGTTGGATAAACTGGAGAATGAACATGATAAGATCGTCATGACAGGGCCAGTCCTGGGTATCAATGTTAAGGTGAGCCAAAGATCGAAGAAAATCAGAGAATGTACAGTTGATAGAAGGATGATGTGTAGATACCGAAATGTCGAAAAGGTCGTTCGATCCCAGATGCTCTCAGTGAATTTACGGGTACCAGATACGCTCTGCCTGTAGATGAAGTATGGGCAGAAACGAAATACGACGGATATAGGTTAGTTATCTTAGACTTGTGGACGCGTTTGGGAGATTGACTGATTGGACTGTATGATAGGATGCAAATTCACGTTGATTGCTCGGGTGATGAACCGACAATCACAGTGTTCAGTAAATCTATTAGGGATAGTACGGATGATAGGTCGAATACGCATTCGTGAGTTTCATGTATCGACTATTATCGGCCATTGTATAAGCTTACAGAGCTATATGTAGAATCATCTTAGCTTCCCTGGACTTACCTATACCATCTCATCTTCCTATCCATCCCTCCTTACTCAAACGGTTATCGATGCTTCCTGAAACAGGTGCTCGAAGGGGTAGGGGTATTACCTCGGTGATTGTAGAAGCGGAAGTGGTCCCATATAACGAAGCCTCACGAGAAGGTGGTAGAGGTCCCGGTATAGAGGAGTTCTGGTGGCTCGGTAATGCCGGTGTCACAGCGTCGGCCATGTCATTTGTCAGGCCACAGTACGTTATTCCTCTTACACCTAACATCGTCAAAGAAGTGAGATTGACGAAATTAGTATGTGTAGCGATATCTCATTTGGATTTAGACAGAATAGACATCTCTGCCTGGTATTTTTCGATATCCTATACCTGGATGGACAAAGTCTCTTACACAAACGATATGAAGATAGAAGAGCATTATTGGAAACGGTGATCAGACCTATTCAAGGCTTCGTGAGCAGACGTTTTCTGATGCGAGGTACGAAATAACTCAGCTGACCATCATTTACGGTCTGATTACAGTCTCAACTGGCGGAAAGGACGAGAATACGATTAAGTGTAAACAGACAATCGGCCCTTCAGGTATGTCTAATCACACGATCATCTCTCTGTTGCTCTCAATCGCTGAGCTTTGGGTCTTTCATTGACATTTTAGGCATTGGAAGAAGCTTTCCAGCGTAGCAACGAACGTTGTGAAGGTGAGTCAGCTGACCGTTCCCTCGTGGAGAGTCACAGCTGATAAAATTGAATGCATATCAAGAGGGACTAGTGCTCAAAGCTTCCAACTCGACTTACGCGAATATGAAATGGCAATGGGTGAAACTCAAGGTGAGTTAGGGTCTTGGACCGCTCACTGGAGTATGCGTTATACAATCGAGGTGCTGAGTATGATTCATGGGCAGAAAGACTACATCCCGAACCTGGGAGATTGTATAGATCTGGTTCTGCTGGGCGCAGGGTGGGATATCGACCGAGCGAGAGAGTTAAGGGGTAAGTCGAATCGAAAGTTGATAGCTTTTCGCACTTTTCCCTTTCTCTCTCATTCACCCTTCTGCAAAAATTCCTCAGACTGACATGGTCATAATCTTGATTACCTGGTGTAGTTGACACATCAGTATTTACCACATTCTACCTTGGCGTCCTGACCAACCCTACTCGAATCACTTCGCATAGAGAACTTCCTCATTTCGAGATCCTATTCAGAGTGTCTTACGGACCTGATCGCACACAGTTGGAATACTACAATGAGTGTTTGAGACATGGTAGATGGGGTAGTAAACCTTTTGATAAGGATGATCCTTTTAAAAGAGTAAGTCGAACCCTTTCTTCCAACCCGCGCGTTCATCGATTGAATATATCGAGTGAAGAGTCTTGGGCTGACATAGTGGGGCCGGTCGAGTAGAGATTGATCGGATTATCTTGGACATATACCTTACAAAAAGGGATGATGCCCCCTTCGGTTATGTTTGAGAGACCATTATGTGCCGAAGTTATGGGTGCAGGGTTTCAGAAATTACCTGGATCGCATGTGAGCGAGATCCGTTCTTGAAATAAACAAACCTGACGAATGTCCTTGACGATAGTACTACGAACTTCGTTGGCCAAGATTACAGAAAATATACGAACCTTCAGAAAGGCAATGGATAGATGGTGAGTTTCCCTTTTCACCTTGAAGTAGTGATTCACAACTCATTGTGTCTTTCAAATTATCAGCACTATCCGCTCAGGATCTCATCAAATCAGCTCATCGATCCCTAGGATATCACATCTCTTCCACCACCTCACCATACTCGCCACCTTCAGCTGAAGATTCTATACGGACATTATGGAGATCCCACTCAACGATAGATCTCATCGATATACCTCTATTGGTCTCCCCGAAATCTCCTAAATCACCTAAAAGGGTAAAATCAGAACCCAACCTGAACTGCTCGCTCAGGGATACGAATCCTTCTCCTATAGCTAAAGAGAGCGGAAGGAAGTTGATGGCTGTTTTGAGTGGTCGGGAAGATTTATCAGAAAAAGATGAACCTCTTATACATCCGTATTCACGCCCGCAAACTGCCATCTCGCCTCGAAATAAGATGCCAGTGGAAATCTCTCGACCTACCACACCGCCAGCCAAAAGCTCTATCATTCTTGGACCACCGCTACCTCTCAGCACACCACGTAGATTACCCCAGAGGAAGGCTATACCGCCCATTTCGCCTGCTAAAAGGTTGATATCATCTATCGACTGGTCAAGCATCGACACAAATCATCAGAGTACACCCAAAAAGGCCAAGACGACGATTTCTGGGAAGGAGCAAGCGATCAAGAAATGGGAGAAGAATATTGGTGTAAGACCGCTCTCTTTGAGATCGAGGTTGAAGTTGGCTTTTAAAAGGGTTGGCGTGAAGTCTTAAGATACATGAGAGACAGAACATTCATTTTTATCATTATAATGATTCAATCATGACATAGTACAGCATAGTATAACGCATTTTCTGTATCCCATAAATGTTGTATTCATTCATGCAAAATAATTGATTGTTTGCCATGTTGGCTGTTGGCAGTACAGTACGCCAAACCTCGGTTGAGACTGCCACTTGTCGCTCAGGTGTTTAGATTCAAACGCTCGGATCCCCTCCACTTTGTTGTTCCACCCCAACTCCCATTTCATTCCCATTGCTACCCTTCTTCTTCCTCTCGAAATGACATAGTCTCGTACATGATGGAAGACATATCATCACTGTCAAAATCACTACATGAGATCTTATCAGCTCGTAAGTTGATCGTCGACAAGCCTTCCCAGTTGAGCCTTTCTAACTTGCAGTACTGTCGCAGCTGAAGGAGGTGAAAGTCTAGCATCTACCGTCGAGGGTCACCTCACCACCGCCGAGACAAGTAAGAAGACTGCAGTATGCGAGATACTTCTAGAACTTCTGAACGAGGGAGATGAGCAATCACAGATAGACAGGAAGGTCAGCTACATCTTTTTCCCCAAGGAAAATAAGCTGACGACCTCCTTTGCAGCAAGTAATCCTATCAGATACTTCACTCACCTATTTACCCCTTCTCCTCCCTCTCGCGACTTCCATTTCCTCGGCAAAAGAAGTTGTCCTTCTTATAGCTGATCATTCAAACGCACGGGAAGTGGTTTTGGGCTTGACCGAAGGTATCCAATCGATCGTTGATAGGGCAGAAGGGTATCAGGTGTCAGATGATGAAGGTGATTTTGACGATGAGGAGATTGCGGTGGATTGGCCAGGGCTGATAGAGGAGTATGAGTTGATCATCAAGGGTCTAAATATCGGTAAGTTAGCTTTTATCAGAGTCCTACTCGATCGACTGAACCTAAGCAAAAGGGATGTTCATGGTCATTTACTTCACCATAGCTATTCTTCGATTACCAAACTCAAGAAGCACACCTACCCTCCTCTCCCTTAGCGAGAGCATATCATCATCTCTACCAATCTTATCGCACCAAGCTACGACATCATCTGCTAGGGTACTACTGAGGGAATTATGTGGATTGGTGAATACCATCTGGGTATGGGTGCAGAATACGAGTGATCAAGGTGGTGAACAACGAGTGAGCTTTGGATTCACAAAATAGGCAATAGGCACTAAAAGCTCATATAATTTCTGGATAGGCTATACTATTGACTATGCTGTTCGAGTCGATCACTCTGCTCGGACATAAAGTCGATGCGAGATTGACCGAAAGATGGTTTTTGAATACTTATCCTAAATTCAAGAAAATGCCAACATCTAAACAGTCACTTGAAGGTTGGGAAGCGGGACAAGGAGTTCTGGATTCAGCTTGGGTACGTCCTACAGGCATCGCAGATAGGTGTAAAGACGTCTCCGTCCGTCAGCTAATCAAAAGGATCTTATATAGTCAACAGGCAAGACACTCGACCTTACTCCATCAGACCTGTTACACAAAATCATTGACCCTTCCCATCTTACTGTACACTCCTCTTTGGCCTCTCTCAATCTCTTATCTTCCCAACTGGTCACTCAGGATAAATCGACCCTTCTTCCTTCCTGGGTCTCACCAACGTTATTGGACGATAGTATGCCAATCCTCTGTGCTGCACTGAGCGGGTCGAGCGTAGATGCTGGAGTTGCCTATACCTGGGCCGTCGTAAATTTCTATTCAGATAACAAAGAGGGAACAGTGGAGTATGATAATGCGTCTATGCTTCTTGAGGTGAGCTATTCGTTTTGTCATGGTCGGAACAGCTCATGCTGATCATTTTTGCTAGTTGTTGGTCCCTTTGACCGCTCAACATCCCTCTTCTCTCATGCGACTGGCCTTGTTCAAATTGATAGGAGGAATCGTATCTCTTCAATCCCCCGCCGTGAACAGGATAGAACTATTCAAACAAGTCAGTTTCCCTCTTGCGACGGCTGCCGAAGACCGCATTCGCAGTGAGTTGACTGATCATCCATTTTGTGACATTAGCTTTTGGAACCTGCCAACCCATTTGATAATATCCGAATCCAATCATTATCATTGTTGAGAGAAACAATATCCTCAAAGGAAGTAAGCCAGCTGTCCACTATTCAGTAATTGTGTATGCAAATGATAGGAAGCAGCTAATTGATTCGTCTCAACTGTGAACAGGTCTTGTCTTCTGTACTCGTCGAGATCCTATTCCCAATCTTATTTTTCTCCCCCTCTCAACTAGACCCAGAAGATAATCCATTCACCTACTCACCTTCCGACCTGCTAAACTCACCTTATATACCGTGGTGGACCGAATGTTTGACTTTATTATGGTTCATACTGGATTTCGACAAGGAAGATATAACAGGCGCTTGGGAGAGGTTTAAAGAAGATGATGGGATAAGAGCATGGTTAGAAGGAATTGAGAAGAAGATAAAGGAATTGCAGGTCTTCCTGACGGATAAGAAGGAGGATGATACGGATGAATTTGGAGGAGCACAATTTGCGGTGATGAGATTTGAAGATGCTTTGAATAGAGTCAAAGGGGTAACGTCCAGTGTCGTTTAGAGATAGATGTGTCGAATCTGTATATATACCAAGCATAATCCGATGTATACCTACGATCAGACGCTTGTCGGTGCATGGAAATACGATGGTTGCATAGATGATCATCGACCGATCATAGACAATCGGTCGGAATATAAATAGAAAGAAAGTACCTATAGAGAAAGAGAAAGAAAAAGGAAGAGAGATGGGGATATAATTGTAATTGAAGAAATCCCTTTTTGTCATTTATATTTATATATTTTAACTTCTTATCAGATCGACCGTCACCGTACCGTCACACGTTCAACTACCTCGAAACTGACTCTCTTCTTCTTTTCTTTGTTTCACTCTACTCAACTTTAAGCGGAGGGTTCACCAGCGCCTCCGTTAGGGCAGGCAGAGGCGATGTGGCCGGTTTGACCGCATGAGTAACACTGCGCGCAAGACATACGATATCAGCAAGGAACGAGAGAAAGGATTCAAAATGAAGGTCAAAATGGTTTACTCACAGTTTTACCTTGTTCTTGGGGACATTCTCTTGAGATGTGACCTTCTTGACCACAGTTCTATATTCGACAAAGCACAATCAGTATCTGCGACTTTTTTGTGAGTGACACACTCAAACTCACGTAACATTTTTGGGGACCTCTTTGTTGGAAAGCACCACCGAAACCTCTGTTACCTGATGAAGGGCATTCTCTAGAGATGTGTCCTACACCACCGCAAGTCTACGGCAAGAAGCTTATTTAGTACCATATTCCCACTCGATTATCTGAGTTTGAGCAGAAGCGGAAAGTAGACTCACGTAACAGGATTTGGTGTTGTATCCACCACCGTATCCACCGTAACCACCTTGTTGGTATCCACCGGCACCTGATTCGGGGCACATTCGGGCCTATAGTGATGGTTCAAGGTAAGCGTTATCATGAAATAGTTGTTAAAGGGAACGAGACTTGAAAGTTGTAACGATAGCGGTAGAATAAGGAGGTGGGATGGGGAGAGAAAAAGGATAAAATGGATAATTTTTACTCACAATGTGTCCTGGTTTACCACATCGGTAACATTCACCACCAGCACCACCGGCGTTTCCACCGAAACCACCGGCAGCGGGTCCAGAGGGACAGGCAGAGGAGACGTGTCCTTCTTGTCCACAGGTGTAACAAGCTTTGTTCTTAGGTTGAGGGCACTGTCGTACGGTATATCAAAGTAAGTTAGAGTTTAGGATGAAGTCGTGTCCAATAGGGAAACTTACGTCTCTGCTCAAGTGACCGGCCTCTATAGAAGTACATATACATTAGTGAACACTCAAAGACATCTGAGAGGAAGAAGAAGAAGAGATTGATATTCACGTCCACAGTTGTAACAGGTTGGGTCTTGAGCTGGACAAGCAGCAGCGACGTGGCCTTCTGTATATGTTTGAGATAATCGTGATCAGCAATAGTTCTTGATTGTACATGAGGAAAGATAAGTGTGGTTGTGGGTTATGTCAGTGTGTTGTCAGTGGGCAGTATGTAGTGTGAAGCATAGCACATTATAGCGGTATTGATTATTTTATCAATTGACCATGATGTTGAGATTTTCTTGAAGGTTATGGATCTCGAAAGAGGTACAGTTTTTGTGATATAGTGGATGTTCTTATACGAATAGAATGAGAACAGTGTGTATTTGTAAAAAGGAAGTAAGAGTTAGAGGACGTGATAACATCAGCTTACCACAGTAAGAGGTGACAAACCTATACGAGATGCAAGACCATAGCTATGTACGGAGGAGTATTCGTTTTATCATAAAAATGCATTGTTTCGTCTTCGTCATCGATAGACTTTCTTTCTTCATGTAAACGCACTCTCACTCCCCCGCACACAACACGACACAACGCAACAACGCAACAACGCTATCTCGCTCACACACTGCCCATGACACCACAACACAACCCACAACCATCAAAAGAAACACCCATACGCACGTTGACCACACTTGAAACAGGAAGAAGCTCTAGCGCCGTACATTGTTGAGATGTTGTTGGTTTGTTGGTTGAAGGGTAGTAGGTAGGTGGAGACTGTACTGATTAGATGAGAGTCAGCTATCGATCCCTTTCGATTAATGCTTGACAGATTGAGAGGCTGTGAGGAGGATGGATGAGCTAAAGATGGTGGAAGCAGAGTCACTCACAAGATTGATAATTGATTGTTGAAGAAGAAAGAAGGAAAGGAAGGAAGAGAAGAGTTGTTGGTCATATGAGCGGCGACACACCTGCAAAAAAAGAAACACTGGAAAAAAAACTGGATCCGGAGGTTTGATCGGAGTTATTAACCATTCGTCAATGTGGCGTTTTCCTTCCCTCAGCTTATATAAATCCCTTATCCTTGATCGTGGCAAGTGTGATGGGATATGCGATGCATGACACATGATAAGAACAGGAATGATCTATGAGTCGTAAATGGGTATATGGATGCGTAACGGGAAAGCTTATAAGAAGTATCTATCCCAATTAACTATCAGCATTACTGTAATTCCATGAAAAAATTATAGTGGATTACTTGATCAACTCACCTGTCTCCGAAATCACCAAGACCTGGTACAATGTATGAATTGCTATCGAGACCTTCATCTACCCAGGCGGTTATCTAGAGCTTAATATCAGCCCAAGTCCATCCATAGGAAGACGGGGATGTATATCTCGGTATTAAAGGTCAATCAACTCACGATACGAAGCTTGGGGAACCTAGTGCACACTTTCTGGATACCTTCAGGTGAGGCAATCTTCAAGTAACATTTAATCAGCTGTTGAGCGACAACAAATCCGAGAACAGCTAGGAGCTTGGCTCACTAAGTTTAAGAACAAGATCTTCTCTTCTTCTACACCATGCTCAAGCAATACTTCGATGGCTTTGATACATGATCCACCGGTAGCTACGAAAAATGTCAGCGTACTATCCGTATGATTGGAATTTGGTATGGCTCACC
Organism: Kwoniella botswanensis; assembly: GCF_036426115.1. Classification (NCBI taxonomy): domain Eukaryota; kingdom Fungi; phylum Basidiomycota; class Tremellomycetes; order Tremellales; family Cryptococcaceae; genus Kwoniella; species Kwoniella botswanensis. The sequence goes on along the minus strand of NC_088599.1, from coordinate 12,078,604 downwards.
AAGCATGGGGTCGAGGAGGAGCACATATCGGTTCGCTATGTCATCGGGCAGTTTGGCGTACTAGTCGCATGGCCGATAGTCAGTCAAGCTATCTTCGACTTGGTGGGAGGTAGACTCACGAATAACTTCGGTTGGTAAGTCTCTTCATCCTGTACATTTCAGAAATGAGGTATTAACCAATCAGCAGGTATAGTATATATACACAGACAATATGGAAAGAAAGAAAGATGGGAGAGAAAAAAAGTACATACTCGTTGAATAAGGATCTATGGGTAGTATCGTAGAGGTGTGTACCCGAACGGTCAGCGCCACCATATGTTACCATACAATGCGAATCATTGCGTGATTGTTTGGCAGGTGTGGTATGTACGATTGTATGCGTGACTGACCTTTCCAATTCGCACTGCATGCACACGTCTGTCGGTCAGCACATACATGCATTGTATGATCCGAGTATGATCCGCAAGATTATCATAAGATTTCGGATAAATCGATTTTCTGTACTCACCTGAACGACAACAATCTCTTAAACCAGCTTCCATAGCCTGCCATTAAGCCACATTAACACAACATCTCACTACAAACTTCCTACCTGTGGGAAACTCACTTCTCCAGCTATCGTTTGTAAGGACCAGTATCAGCTGCTATGTCTTCGAATAGCTCATTTCTGGAAACAAAGGAAAAATCAAAGGCAGAGGCAGAGCAAGTCGACCAACGCACCTCTCATGATTGACACACCACAGATCCTACCTTGGAATGCTACCCCGTCGTATACTTTTCCTGTGGGTGTAGTTACTTTCTTGGATATGACTGGAAGGTGATTGAGACCTGTATCATGCATACCGTCAGTGTCCTTTCACCTGGACTGGACATTGGAGCATAGATGAGAACACAAGGATGAGATGGACTTACCTTCTTCTACCAAAAGTCTGATAATCCTATCTGAAGTGCTATTACCGTCCAGATCATGGATCAGACTCTCAGCTCCGATGTTGTGAAAGTATCTTCATCAATTAGTCGTAACTTACAATACGAAATCACCTCTGAACCAGATCTTCATCAGCTCGATATCATAATTGCACCAACGGATATGAACTAGCTGCGAGCTCACCTTTGAGTCTTCTCATCTCTTATGATAGTCAACAAGCTCTGCAACTGTCTAGTCGGAGCCAAGACCAAGGCGTTCTCCGGTAACTCTACTTTATGGACATTACTGCCTGAAGCGGGTAGACAGGTGGTTGTGGGATTAGGGGATGACATGGTGGTGATCTGGCAGTACTGGACTAAATGCAAAGATGATGGTGTACGCTAAGATCAAACAAGCAATACAAGTCTTGCGATTGGTGTTATGTGGTACTACTTTGCACCTTTATCTCGATCTCATCTCGTAAATTCGCATTGATCTACAATCTCATGCTATCTCATACTCTCACCGGTTACGAAAAGAAAGAAAGGATTGATGTCACGTGATTCGCACTCGTTCCACGTGAGGATCTTCCGATCATCTCGGCTCTTAGCTTGACTTGCACTTAGAATCATGACAAGCTAAGCGCAGGGTGGGTGAGTGGCTGTCGGAGGTGACCGATAGCAGATCTCCGCATAATTTTTGGGTGGTGTCATGTTACGCTTCCATCTAATCGTCGGTCTCCGTCCGATCGAAAGATGACAAAGAAGTCGAGCAGCGGGGAGAAGTAAATGAGATGAGATCACGCGTTTCCGTAACATACTTGCTTCTTCATCTCTGTTCATCGTTCATTCCGATTGACATTGACAAGGACAAAATCAAGACGTTGTGTATAGATCTTTCGAACGAAATTGAATCGATCAGATATTTAGCCGAGTGCGTCAGTATTATCAAGAAGTTTAGTGGTTGGGAAACGAAGTAGTTGAACCAAATTCACTCGATAATCAGAAGATTTTGTTTTGGACATAGACATCTGTGCATAGTGTATAATCGAATTCGAAATTGCCAAACCAAACGATATTGTCCTTCGCGCTGAACAGAGATGAATGCGATTCCTACTGGATCGAATAAACCACCTCTTCCTATCGATGAAATATCCAATATACCGATCCAAGATGAATTAGCGGTAGCCTCCACTTCGAAACGCTTAGAATCGCCTCAACCACCTTTTGCAGAGGAGGACAGGAGGAGGAAGGGTAGCGATGTTACTGTCGGATCGGGGCTGGGTGGATCTGCCAGAGAGAGAAAGAAGGGAAAGGGTTTGACGGAAGGTGATGAAGGTATGTTTATGGCTCAACTTTGCTCTGCATCGTCGAAGACGTATAGCGACTGAGAACGATGAGAGATCAATGGGCTTATGGGTATGATATGGGATGATAGACGTACCTGATATACCGAAGAACAATCTGAAATTGGTCATGCCCGCGTAAGTTATGCCTTTGTTAGAGATGGACCTTTTGGTTGACGCGAAGAGTAGGATCGGACTGGTATTGTTCTTGTCGGCATTGGATCAGACCGTGAGTCCACCTCGAGTCGGGTACACAACAACAACTCGATGTTGATGTCCTGTATACAGATCGTCGCCACCGCCTTACCGACAATAGCTGAAGACCTCCACGCATCACCCTCAGAATACTCGTGGGTCGGAACGGTAAGCTGTCCAGTAATTTCTCGTCGGGACGCCTACTAACTCGAGAGTTTAGTCATATCTGTTAGCATCGACATTACAAACTCCCATCAACGGTAGAGTATCAGATATAATAGGTCGTAAACCTATGTTATACGCTGCTATAATAGTATTCACCATCTTCTCGGCTCTTTGTGGAGCAGCAAAGAGTATGAGTTGGTAAGTTCACTCATTCGCATCGAGTATTTTCAACGGTATGACGAAGAACCAGGCTGAAGCTGAAGGTGTTTCTTGGTGGGAAAAAGGTTGATCATAGCGAGAGCGTTTCAGGGATTAGGAGGCGGATCCATCATTGGATTGACGTGAGTCGATTACCTTTCCAGCATACTATCAGAATCAAGGAACTGAACTGACATGTAACATCTCGATTTTCAGGTCAATCGTAGTCTGTAAGTTGACAAGTCATCATCATTGGTAATCATTCAACAAGATGAGGTGCTTACCTGACCGTTCTGGATTATTCTACAGCGGACATCGTCCCATTGCATCAGAGAGGAACATATCAAGGTTTCCTAGGTTCAGCTTGGGGTATAGCAGCGGTTCTTGGACCTATATTCGGTGGACTATTGACTGAAAAAGCTTCATGGTGGGTCCGGATACATACTACAAGAGTCTCCAAAATTGTACTCAATCACATTCGGATTGGATAACTGATCAAACAATTGATTCTTTCTCTGACAGGAGATGGTGTTTCTGTGAGTCTCCAACCGGAATTTCTCGAACGATGCATTGCACTGACCAGCCCCTCGGAAATCGAGTAGATATCAACCTCCCTACATGTGGAATCGCATTCGCCTTACTAGTGTTCACCCTCAGATTGAACCCATCTAGGAAATTGACTTTCAAGGAATTATCTAGGACCTTCGATTTTATCGGTCTGTAAGTGCTCAACCACGATATCTTGTATAGGTCCAGCTGAGGCTGACGTTCGGTATTCAATGCATCAGGGCATTATTGATGATCGCGTCTGGATTACTCATCGTTGGATTTTCAAGAGCGGCAGATTTCGGATTTGGTCAACCTGCTTCTTATGGTATTATCATTGCTGGAGCGGTCGTCTTCGTAGCTGCTGTCGTAAACTTCTTAACTACCAAGAGAAACGCCATTATCCCTGCTGTACGTCTCTTTTCTCTTTTCTGCCTACTTCTTTCACTCGCTTCATCGAGATCCTAATGATCGGAACGATTTTTGTATGTAGAGAATGTTCAAGAATCGAACTACCGCTTTCTTCCTCCTTGCTTCGACTTTACATGCAGCTGCTTTTTTGGCGTTCAATTATCTCTTACCAGAGTTACTGCAAGGTGTGAGTGGGACTATTCGCATGTATTGGCTGAAGTTTGCCTTACTGATATATCTTTGTTTGTGATGGGACAGCTCCGGGGTGATTCTCCGATACAGTCGGGTGTACACCTACTACCTTTTGCATGTTGCGTAGCGTGGATGACGGTGGTCGGTGAGTAACTTACATCCAGACTCTCTGATAAGTCATCGATGTAAGCTAATCTTAAACGTTGTGCTGATGCAGCTGGACAAGTAAACTCTCGACTTCGGATCATCCGACCCGTAGCATGGGTAGGCTACGCCCTAGCAGCCCTGGCCTGGTTCTTGTACTATGGTCTATTCACTTCAACTGTCAAGTTGGCTACTCTCGAAGGTATACTGGTCATCGGAGGTATAGGTGTGGGATTGTGTCTACAAGTACCAATGTTGATCATCCAAGCTGCTATGCCGCTGAAGGAGATGGCTGCTTCGACTGCTTCGTGGTCCCTCACTAGGAATGCGGGAGGAAGCATAGGTAAGATCCATTCCACCTTTCGACTCGAAGTCTTAAAGTCCAAAGTCGCACTTCTTCTCCATCTTAAAAAGACAGTGGAGACTGAATCCCAATAATCTTTATACAGGTCTTGCCGTATTCACCGCTATACTCAATACCAACCTCCGATCCAAGTTCGCCGTCATACCAGGGTATGGCACCACATTTACCGTTCCAGAATCAGCATCGGGATATAAATCTCTACACGAATTACCCGAAGGTGAAACCAAGGATATGGTCTTAAAAGCTTTTGCAGATAGTTTCAGAATTTGTTGGATAGTCGGAGCGGCTTTCTTCCTTGCTGCTTTAGTGGTATGTTTTATTCAAATACCACGATTGAATGTGTATAGTGAGCTGACGGTAGAGCGGGGTTATGATAGATTACTATACCTACTAGATCATACAGTTTGAATAGAGCCAGAGGTCAAGCTGCGGCCAGGAGCGAAACCGATATTGAAGCTCAGCCTGAAGCCCCGATAGAAACGTTTGATGAGAAAGCTCAAATGGAAATGAGAGACATAGATCAAGAAGTTTTAGATCCTATCAACGGACCTTCCTCAGCTTCAAGTGATAGAACAATAGCTTCCGATAGTGGGAATGGGCGGAAAAAGATGGCGGCGGATTTGGTATGAGTATTCACATAGATGCATTGGAAGTATGACGATCAGGACAACGGAATAACGGATAACGGGGTTTATAATTATGTGTATATACAATGAGAACATCATTGGGATATGAATAAAATAGGACGACCTTGGGCATTGAAATATCAAATAAGAGGATTATATATTTCATGAGATTCGAGGGATCACTGGAGTGTGCTGTATAGCCGATCACCCTGTGATCATAAAACAATGCATTTATCAGCATTTCATTATCGAGGAGGTATCGATGGGAAATGATGAGGGATCGAGCATAGATTGGGGCATATGATATATTCGAAGATGAGATCACTCACAGCGTCTCCCAAACCTGGTGAGATATATCCTTTCTCAGTCAAAATGTCATCCACAGCACCGATGTAGATCTACGTTATTCATAGTCAATAGACAAGATCAGTATCGGCGTTGTTAAATACCTCTTCATTCTGCCAGAAGCTAGAGGATAGGTAGTTTGGATGATTGCTCACCTCGACATCTGGGAATTCCTCTGCTACATGTTGAACACCTTGTTTCGAACCTAACACGGAGATGATCTTGATTTGTGAAGGGGCTAGACCCCATTCAACTAACATGTGAATGGCAGCTAAAGCGGTTCCACCGGTAGCAATTAAAGCTGTAGCGCAATGACAGTCACATCAGCTAAGTACGGTTGATGGGACAGGAATAACCTAGATGAAGCGACTCACGATCAAGTAGGAATACGATATCGGCTGTAACTTGACTTGGTAGTTTTGAGTAATACCTGTGATCATTTGTCTTTAGCCTCTTATGTATGTATTGTTGAAAGGTTTCGATGAGGTTTCAATTGATATCTGGGTCGCAGCACGACTTACTCGATAGCCTGAAGAGAGACTTTATCTCTGAATAGACCGAGATGCAGGACCGTAGCTTCCGGAAACATCTCAAGAGCGGCTAGTCAAGCAGGTGATACGTTTCTCAGTACATCTATTTCCACATATGACAGCATGTAGCGAACATTGGCGGGTGTGCATTATATTACTTACCATCCTCTAATCCCAGACCTGCTCTTAGAATGGGTGATAGACCCACACGCAAAGGGATGGTTTGACCGGTGAAGGGTGCAACGGGTGACTGAAGCTGTATCAAACAATCAATTCAGTCAGTCAGTCATGTGTGCAGATACTCCTGATTAGAGAGATCAAGCACGAGGATGATCGATGCAAGAAGAAATACACACATTAGGTACGTCCGCAAGAGGTAAGTGACGAGAAGCCTCGTAGATAAGCATTGATCTGATTAAGCGAACACAATGTCGTAAGCTAATCAAGAAAAGGATACAAAACAAGGCTTTATAATTTCACTCACCCGATGGCCCTTACACCCTCTCTGAAGTCTTTTGCAGGTAGGTCATGTAGTCTGAGTTGAGTGAGCTTGGAGAGTACTAAAGGGTGAGAGGATATTTGGACTTTTGGTGAGATGGGAAATGACATGATGGGTCTGGTTGGGATGGGTGGTAAATGTTGAAGGTGTTAATGACTGAGCTAGATGATGTTTATATATTCGTATGGTCGATAGAATAACTTCCAGAATGAGTGTGAAGAAGACAAGAATCGACGATGAATGGAAGAAGGGGAAGAAGGTCGTTGCGATAAGGTCGGACCGTGCTTGTTGTATATTCTTTCAATTCGACTCGATCTCCAAAGGCGACTCAATGTGGTCTTGCTGCAGTTGATCAAAGAAGCGGCTATGAGCGTGTTTGATGACGAATGTGAGAATCCTTTCTAATCGTGTTATGTTGACGCTATCATTGTTGCTGTCGCTGTCGATATTGCAACTGACGATGTGGATGATCTGTGTACTTACGAGCAGAGTAGCATAGCACGGTTATCTGTTTAACCCGATCCATTCGGGTTATCCCACGTGCGAAACAGGTCAAAGCGTCGGCGATGACCTATAAGGGCAGTAAGTTACCCTGATAACCAAGCTATCCACCAGATGTCAGGCTGACTGATTTGGAAAGATCAATAAACATGACCGAGCCTGTCTTTTGTTCATCTTTCAGTCGCACCACTGACCCCATACATGAAGTGGCTTTACACATCGCTATCAACATGGAACGTACGACAGGCGCAATATGAACGCCGTGATAGACCTGACTAGAGGGTACCCAACGCCCGCATCTGAAGTAACAGCTCCGCAGTCGCCAACTGCCCGTTCAGAATCGGAAACTCCGTCTCGTCAACCATCTGAACCTCCCCCAAGATGGTACAAGAGGAGGCCAGACAAGGGTAGAGGTAAAAGCGGGCATCCGTATGTGTGCGAAGCCATGGTGATGGTAAGCTGCACAACTGGACTATGTCATGAATCACATCGACAAGTTAACGGTTGATTATGACGTAGCAAACTCCCAGCGAGACACCTTTCAGATATGAGGATTGTAAATTCTGGCCGTTTGTCGGACCACTGAACCCCTGGAAATTGCCAAAAAGTGTGGGATGGGATAGCTGGGATGATTTTGATGGAACAATCGCACTGTGTGCTAAAGGCAAGGTGAGCCGACGTGTCCTGCCTTCAAGTGTGATGCATGATTGTGAATGAAATTGCTTATGCTACCCCGTCAGGTCGTATTGGCCAGATGCGAGGATGATAACCCCTGGAAAGTAATTTGGGAACTGGAGATAGATGTGAGTGAACTGGAATCGGTCATATATGGTATATACAGTCAGACTTATTATCGTATCATTCTCGCAGGATTACCCGTACGCTGTCGCATGGACATATCATCCATTCACATGTTATCCATTAATAGCAACTGCCGGTCAAAAAGGTTTGATCTATATTATAAATGCCATATCACGGCGGTGTGTGAGAATATTGAGAGGTCACGGTGGTGTGAGTTGAACCCCATGCTCTCGACTGTGTTAGATTCCGTACCATCAACGATGGGACGAATTGCCTTGTCTGGACAAAGAGAAGTACGCAAAAGCTAATATCCATCTCGTTATTATTGCATAGGATATAACGAGTCTCACCTTCCATCCATTACATCCTCACATCCTAGCTTCCACCTCATATGACAAAACCACCAGGATATGGAATATCCTCGGCTCAGATCTAACCGATCTTTCCGAGGGTGAATCGCCAAGTATGAACTTTCCTATGGGTGACGCGGACGAAGGGAATTGTCTGTTCGCTATACTCGCAGGTGATTTCAAGGGGGGTCATAGAGGTTACGTGGCAGCTGCGGTGAGTGATTCTTTAGGTCATCATCACCTCTGCACTTGAATGCCTTACCATGACATCATGACTGTCACGATCTCAGCTAACATGACATTAGAATTTCCATCCTACCAGAAATGCCATAGCCACCGTAGGTCTAGACCGGCACGTCAAAATTTGGTCTTTACCAGAATTTCCCAAACCTACTCTTAGTCCTCTCCCCACACCCAGAGGGTACAGAGCGAAAATCATCTACCAGCCGATATTCAGTACTACTAGATTACACGAAGAATTCGTAGATAATGTTGAGTGGTGAGTCTCATAACTCTATGAAGAAATGAATGATGCGATTAGCTGACATGTCTAGAGAAAGGTTAAACGAATATATCTTGATTACTCGTTCCAGGAAAGAATTCAAGATTTGGCAATGGCTAGGATTCTCTAGATATTTCACCGAGAACGACCCTTTACCTAGAAGTTTGGATCCAATAAGTCAAGATTATATGGATTCTGGTAAGTCACTCCAAGACCGTTTAGTAGGAGTATATGTGACAATCTGTTGACAGGATGTGTGTCTATGTAGGATCTTTCATGCTGATATCGAAGTATGATATCGGATCCGACTGTTGGGCTATGAAAATGTCCTTCCATCGACCATTCGTCTCTCAACCGCAAGACGAGCAGGAGGAAGAAGACAACTTGGTATACGGAGATCCGTTAATTGGTTTGGTCACGCATAGCTCGAAAATACCTGAAATTGCCGTGTTGAATCCGCTCTTAGCTCCCCCTGAAGATGTACCTGAACCTATCGATGAACTGAGGCCCAAATCCAGGAGAGAGCGAGAGGGTTCCACGGCCTCAGGTTCGGATATCGATGAAGATGATGAAGATGATGAAGTAGATTCAATAGTGGACTCCTGTTCGGATTCCAGTATGAACCATCAAAATGATATCATCGATCTGACAATGGATGAGGTTCAAGATGTCGTTACAGACCGACGTGTTGACAGTGACAGTACGCCAGCAGAACCATGGCGTCTCATACCGACCGAATTTCAGCCAATACGACAGAAACATGCAAAGAAGGGATACAGGATATACAATAGTTCGACAAACGTATGTAATGTGGCGATCTCACCTAGAGGAGCGAAATGGATCGTAGGCGTCGGTGAACCTGGGACGGTATTTGTGTGGAAGATTGATCCGGATTGTAAGATGGAGTAGAAACGGCAAAAAGAAGAGAGTAGAAAGATGAGCTGCAATTACGATAATATGTGGAATTATGATAAAGTATAATATATCCATCACTTGTTGTCGTTTAGTCCAGTATGTGATCATGTGTGTATGATGGCTCATGTATATGTAAATGCCATACTGAAGTTATCAGCGAGAGTGATCTGTATCATCAAGTGATACAGTAAAAATGGTTCCAGTACTCGTACTTGTCAGATCACATAATCGATCTTTTTTGAGTTACGTAGTTAGTATGTAGTTTACCTATATGAGTTAAGACTCCATCGATTTGATTAAGTATTATTTTTCACTCCATCTTTTATTCTCTTTATACCGCGTGATATATGATCCTAGTCGCACGCTACGCTACCAACCATTTCTTCTTGATCCCCATTGTATCCTCCCTCAAAATACCATGATCCAATTCTACCCCTTCCAATTCCCTATTCAATCCTAATTCCCTTTCTCTCTCTCTTTCCTTTTCTTTCTCCGTCTCTTGTTGAGCATCTGTATCTTCAATCTTGATAGAAGGACTTTGGGGTGTAGTCGATTTCCCACCCGGTGATATCGGACTCATCTGAAGATTTGGTGATTTATGTAACTTGAAAAAAGGTGTAGGTGGTCTAAACTTTTTCAAACTTGAAGTACTATTATTACTATTGGTTTCATTGTAGGAAGCTTTTAAATCGTCCATTGAAGATGATGAGAAGCTAACAGTTTTCTTTTTATGTCTACTACCTCCTTTGGCTCCAGCTCCTCCAGCAGAAGGTAAAGGTAATTTACCGTTCAGCCTGTTACAAGGGTGCGAGACTGTTATAGCTGGGACGGCCAGATACCCCGGTGAAGGATGTGGAGAACGAGGTGAATGAGGTGGAGGGACGGTCACGTCCTCTGGGGCAGTGGGGTGAGGGATGGTGAGAGGTTGGCGGTAGACTACTAAGAGGGCGAGCAGGAGGAAGGCAATATCGACGGAAGAAGATAAGAGATCCATCGTGGTCATTCACAGAGCCTTGAGGTAATGGTTCTCTGACAATGGGGAAGTGGAGCGACGACCGTGTGTTCAAGTCGACTAACGAAATTGTTTTGGTGAGTTGGAGAACACGAGGTTTTAGATTAACAGTTCGAAGTGGAGCTGATCTGAAGAGGATCAGTCGATAATGGCGTTAGTCAGTTAACGACTCAAGTAGGAGAATGTAAGTATGCTCTCTATGTCCTATCTTCGAGGTGAAATCCAATGAGCAACTACTTTATTTCTTGATCTCGTCTTGATCTTTTGTTGATTTTACTTTTTGTTGTTTGTTTTTGCTTTTCTTTTCCCTGAAAGATGATTTTTGTAATTTACTCTATCTTAAGTATATCGTCGATCAGTAAGGGGTGCACAATCTTGGAATGAACATGATATCATATATCAAAGGACGTCGTCCAGGGGTCATGACAAGGAGCATGTGATGAAAGGACGAGAAACGTACCAGACCTCTGACAAGTTTGCAGTTATGCTATTAATGGAACTGGGCACGTCCATCGCGTTAGAGAAAATGTACATGACATGTAAGATTGGTTAGAAGAAGTCAAGACCTCGAGATTGAGTCGCCACTGATCCTACTATTTGTGCTGTATCCTTTGCGTCAGCAAAGTGATGTTGAACATCGCCATCCTTCCTTATCTGTCAATAGACAGTCATTACGATGATATGTTTACTTGTGCATGTCACCATACTGATGCTTAAATGCATCTCCCACGTAAGTTGCGGTATCGTGACTGCATCAGATATCCCGTCGGTATGCCTACCTCCTTCGAGCCCCATCCAATATCCTCCATAGATCAGCTACCACCTGCCTATCAGTATGTCTCTTGTTCCTATCGATCTACGAACATTGCTTATCTGTCAGCTACCCCACACAGGCACCATCGAGAGATAGCTACTCACTCTCATCTCCGTCACGTTCCAGTCTTTCACAGTAGGGTTGACCGGTTCATTATGCCATTGGAAATATACTCCTTTCACTGATCAGGGAAATAATATCAGCTTGTTGTACAAATCGTCGGACAAGGTGAACTGACCATTTCTGAAGAGTATCCTAGGATCTTGCCATTTATAAGGTTTGAATTGCCATGCTTGACCAGTCGTCACCACACAGATCACTCGATCCCTGGAAAAGGCGACCTTCGTAAGCTTCTAACTGACTTGAAAATGGACTACAAAGCATACCAAGCATCTTGACCGAACTTCTGCAACGCCTCCACACCATCCACGACGAAGTATTTACTAGTCACGTCACCTATACAAACGAGTTAGTACTGTTCCCTGACAGAGACCATTTGGGAGGGATGCGACTCACCATGTGGTCCACTTCTTTTCCTGAGTATAGGTACGACATCTTCCGCTTTATAGTTCCCTTGAGCAACTTCGTTCTGCCTAGCTATCTCAGATGGCTCAAATCTATTCAAGCCGTTATCGATCAGCTGTGTGACCCATAAACGGCCTGGGAAGGAAACAGGTTAAGATGATTTCACTCACATTCCTTGCTCCAGGAACTTCTTCACATTCCACATGGTAAGCAACGATGTAGGGGATGAAGATATGATGATGATCGGATGTGTCGATCTTGCCTTCTTTGGGCCTGTGGGTACTCCTATGTATTACAAGTTAATATTTGGTGATTTAGATATATGGGATAAACAACATCCACATACCTATCTGCGATTGAGCTGGTACCGCAGCTTTACCGGCACCTTTATCGAACGATTGCCTTAACGCTCGTATTTTCTCTACCATGACTGTCTTCAGGAAACTTTCGAAGTTCTATGCGGGTAAGCAACCATCATCAGTTATTATCATCCGCATGATGGAGTATGTTGAATACAAAGTCGTACTTACGTTGACTTTCCCACCGCCCGAAGAACGAAGTACTGTATTTCTGTCTCGGAGTTCTACCTCCTCCGCTCGAAGCTATTCCCACACTTGAGAATCAACATGCTTGTACTCTTACTGTTAGGCAAATCATGGCTTACCTTCTTGCAAAACTCCCTATCGGCTACATCCACCTCATATTTCCTCTTCACGGGAGCAGCAGGTTTCGAAGGTCCAGCTTCGGAGGATTGTAATGCTGATGGAAGAGCTTCTGCAGTAGCTGATGCTGCTGACGGTGCTTGACCTGCATTGTAGTCGAGCAGCATCAGTACCACCCGACTGTCGATGATTATACCCAGTATGATGCGAGATCAGACGTACCAGCTTCGACTTTCTCCTCTTTACCTAAAACCCTTCCCACACCTTCACTCTCCCCAGTCAAGTACTCGACCACACCCCTCCTATCAGTAATAGTCACATAACCCACACCTCCAGCCTGACCTTTCATCAAATAATCCCTCACGCCGCTCTCCCTCTCGTTCCACGCCAACCACAATTGACCTATATTGTAGAACTCATCTTTCGATCCTGCCTTGGACGTATACCTCGTGGAAGTATCTTTGGCGATATTCGTAGGCGAGTCTGTAAGAGGAGGGACAGGGGGGAAGGAAAGGAAAGAAGCTTCTGCTAGAGTTGATGCGCCGGATGAAGAGGATGTGAGGAGTGTCGGTGGAAGGGAGGAGATGATGGATTGCCGGAGGAGATCCAGCGGGTCTGTTGAAGTAGCCATTGTGATCAGGGAGCCGCTGGTTGTGGCGAGAGATGGGACCGAATCAGATGATCAACGATGGATATAAGTAGAGATCAAGAGCGCTTCATATCGTCAACAGGAGTCAACTACCGTACTTTGTGCTCGCGACGGAATCAATTCTCACAACAGCCAGCAACCTAGCCGGCGACTTCCGCCTCATGGTCCTCACTGTACGAGTAGGTAAGAAGACAGATTTCTCATGGGCAGCTATTCACCTGAGTATAATGGCCTGCCGGCGGATGGGGAGAAAACGAGAATGCATAGATACACAAGAGAATCATCAGACGGTAATCTTCTAAATCGATTTCACTTCTTTCCAACCATTAGACACAATTCCAGCGTTGGCGAACTCCTGCTCTTCTGTATTATTCTTTCATTCCATATTCGTTCGTCCAATACATGAGGGAACATCCCCTTAATTGTTGTAAACGGGAGTCTCACCCTTTCTACCTTGAGAGAGCAATACGACAGCATATTTACCGGAAATCTTCCATCCGGGTTCTTCGTCGTCGAGCTTCTCACCGACACCTGATGGAATACCGACAACCACATCTGATTTGATCGTTCTCAACGACGCAACAGGTGGAGCACCGGCTTCGGAAGCTAGAGGTCCGATAGCTTGGTTGAATGGTGTGTCCAGAGGAGCGTGACAATCGTAAGTGAGTTTTCCTATAAAACAGTCGTCAGCATTTATCCTAAGGCTACTGGATGTGTGGAGGACTCACGGTGGTTCAAATCACCCTTGAAGATGACGAGATCAGATTCAGAGAGGTGTTGGAAGAGATCAGGGGCTTCGGAGTGGAGATCCCAGAATGTGTATCCGGTACACCAGAAGGGGTGGGCTACGATATGATGTTCGTTAGGGAGTCAATTAAAGTCTATTTACTGCAAATTGTGGCAGACTCACCCTCGTATTTCCATTTACCCTCTTTCTCGTATTGCTTCCACCTGTGACCCAAGGTTCTGAGCGATTCGACTTCGGCGTCAGAAGCATCTTGGAAGAGTTGTCCGTAGACACAAGAGTTAAGGATCCTATCGTATCCATATTTCCATCAGCTTACAGCTCTTGCTTTTCTCCAGGAAAATCAAAATTAATGTGATTGGTCGTAGGCATGGTGGACTCACCAATCCCAATCCTTCTTAGTCACATCAGAGACGAACCAAGGGATCTTCTTTCCGTGGAAGATGACTTGAGAGCAAGTTCCAGATTGGATCAACCAATCGGCATAGACCAAATCACAGTACAGTTCGAAACCGGCGTTATCGAGAACAAAGTCGATTCGACCGTTCTTGATGGTCATGACGTAGTCTGCCAATTTATGCAAGTCGTTTCCTAAGATGTTTTTCTCGGTAGCGGCCAAGTGGTCTCCACCGGTCGATTGGAGTTTCTTGATGTCTTCTTCGGTCATATCGATAAGTAATGACAAGTCGGTTGAGTTACCCCATAAACAGACTTTTATTGAAATAGCAAGCAGAACACTGTCAGTCTAAGGGCTCCGGATAAAGATGTGGGGGGATGGACTTACCTTGAGTCAATTCGAGGAACAAGAGCTTGTTCTTCTCTAGTCGAGCTTCAGCAGAGATGTTTCCTTCATGTTTGTGAGGTTCAGCAAATCTTTGAGAAAGCTCAAAGACCGCTTGGTTGGATCGAGAGAAGGTGTCACACTTTTGCCTGAAGAAGACATCTGTATTCACAAAGATCAGCCAACATTCTTTGTCCGTGGGTAAAGAGAGATGGGTTATATGACTGCTCACCGTAGTCAACCCAGTACTTGGAAAGGGAGAAACATTCTCTCAATCTTCGGTACTTGTAAGCTTCAGCAAAGAGCCATGGGGCATTCATGAAGTCTTTTCCTCTGAAGAATTTGGCAATTTCCTATCACGTAAATTCATACGGCATCAGTTTCTGATATACACGATAACCCATATATGTCGTGTGGTTGTAAACTCACCTTATTCCAGAGAGCAACATCACCAGCACCATCATCAATGATAGGTCTAAGTTTACTGTTTCCTTGCAAGTCACCCATCAAATCTTCTAATCGGTGAATACAATTGACCAAATCGACAATCCTCTCCTCATCGTACTCTTGGTTGAGGGTCTTCCATACGTCATCAATGGCTTTACCCAAGATGGTAGGGAGTCGAACACCCATAGTAGCCTATACGATCATAGATAAGGTTAGCCGGCCTATTCCCATAAGCATGAGAAGAAGAGAAGAGAAAGATGTAGTACGTACGTGAGCGAAAGAGTATTCATGGTATCCTCGGTCTAAGCCATATCAGCATCCAACTTCAACATCCTTACAGGGCTTTTCGACTTACACGCAGGCCAGGGAGGTTGATCTGTAGATGAGCACGAGTCAGTAATCACTCATGAACATGACCATTGTTCATGAGCCCAAACTTACTAGGGTTGACACGAGAAGGAGTTCGGGGGTATTGCTATTTGACAAATACTCATGAATCAAGCTGTCCAATCTGCACTAGGGATACAGCACACTCACACTCGCACTCTGCTTCATATCAGAAGGCTTGAGCTTAGGAGGCAAGTTGCCCAAGTTAAGCTACGATCCGAAAAAACCATAAGCGATCAACGTGGCTTGATAGCTTTCCGGGCTGATCCCTTCAATGAACCGGGTACTCACAACAGTCTTTTGGGGTGCCTTAGCACTAGGGTGAGTCTTGGTTTCGTTACTCATCTTGGTATGTATGCTACACAGATCCGGTTATTCACAGGTAAAGCAATCAAAAAAGAAGGAAAGAAAGAAGAATGAGAGGTGTAGGTATAGACAATTGCGTGTTTGAGCAAAAGGTAGAAAACAGAAAAAGTTCGATTCAGATATGGAATTGTATGGTTTGAATAATCGAGGGCCAAGGGTCGATTGTTATATGACGTTCGTAGGTTGGGTAGGATTCGTTATCGGATAGGAGGTCACCAAGGATGGGAATCGGCGAAACCGGAGAGAAATAAAGTAGGCAGGTCCAGAAAATCGAAAACGTCAGCGGGGTTATCCATTTTAGAGATTGCGTAAGCTTATGGGTAAAAGCTTGCGCTAACACAAGGAATTGCTAAAGAGGTCTTCTCGGGTTATGGGATTCAGGGTTGTTTAAAGTACCTCGAGCCCATACAAGCCGCTGACGTTCCTATGATTCCTGAATATTGGTGGGGAATCTGACGTTATATACTCCGTCGACACGAGTGGAATCAATTGTCTATCGACGAAGGACAGCCGGTGGAGGTTCAAGATGAAGATAGAGTAATCCGCATGAAGTAAGAGGTACTTCGCAAGCAGAGTTAGGTAGATAAATAGCAAAGAAAGGATATAAGATGAACAGCAAGACGAATACTTCAGAATATCTAACTCGAGATTGTTAAAGGGGACAACTAACTCACCTTTGACAATATCAATAAACACTCTGATTTCACGGTGACTAATATTCCAGTACTTAACGAACGAGCGATTTCAGTGGTTAAGAACAGCAGATCTTATGAGAGTAATGTTTATATAAGATGATAAATAAGCGCAGGAAGATAAATGGAACAAAGAATCGTAAAGTATATATATGAAGATTCCTCCAAACGATCAACCGTACTGGTTGAAGTAATCGGTGATCTACCGGTGCGTCAAGTGGGACAAAGGTTGATTCAACTGAACTAAAAGGGATTTTGATCTTGTTCAGACAGGGATAGGGGCTGATTGGGATTAGGTTGTTAAATCTTTGATTCACTCCAGATGCTGTGTGGCTTGTTGTCGGGCAACGGGAAATTGAACACCAAGGCTCAGAACAAAGGAACCGAACTGAACTGTGCACTAATAGGGGTATATCGTAGTATCAAATGACATGCTGCATACACGTTTCCGAGCGCATCGGATCGTTCAATCGCTCAAGCATGTAGCTCGAGGAGAGGTGAATCAACGAGAGTCAGCTGGGATCTATCGTTGTGTGGATGTGTATATTTGATCGGAGTGTGTGCTTGTGTATGCGCCCTTGTTATCTCGTTGATCGACCAAGTCGGAATTTGGATTTGATGTCCGTGTGATTTGGAAAGGGGGTTTTAACCTCTCAACGCCAAACAATGCGACTAAGCGACTCATGATAGTCTGTGCATGTGACTTTTCAGCTGCCTGACACACAGCTAATGAGCTACTCGTGCCCTTGTCCCCGTGCATGAATCGAGACAAAAAAGGTCTGGATGCAATGCGGAGCTGATTATATTTTACATTTTTGCTAAAACGTCTGACTAGTGTACGTGTCACAGTGTATTGATGACACCTGCTGGGACTAACTACTATATACTTTTCTTTTCGACTTTAGACTACTGTACTTATGTGTTATGCTAATATCTACGTTATGCTACAGTGAAATCTACAAGGAAATCTACAACACCTAATCCAGCTCTTCCCCCACTTACCACACCAGACAGACAAAGGGTGTGCGCTCGAGTTTCGTTTGCTTCGCCTTCGCCTTCGCCTTCAAATGAAAGAAGTCCAGCTCGATCCGCCTTCTATCCGTTTCTTTTTCCAATTACAGATCGCGGTGATTCGAGATGAATGTCGGAGAAATTTCGATAATCGCGACCATACATCTCGGAAGACGTGTCAGGTATTCCATGGTCGAGCAGGGACCATACCAATTGGCTATGTCGCATGATAGTATCCCATCATCAGATCAGCTAGGTCCATGAAAGTCATTGAGATCAATACAGACTCACATGAATGCAAGGGATCATTGGTGCGGGCCCATGCGCATAGGGAGGGAACATGTTCCTATAGCTAAAAACACCAACATTTCTATGCCCTCAGCGTATATACACGCATCTCTTCCGAGGAGAGTAATTTCCACAGACTTACTAATTCTGACTGACAGGATCTCTAACACCTGCTATCCTAGGTAACGGTGGCTCCATAGCTGGTTTTGCCATTTCTCTCATCGGTATTTCCTGACCAGGTGCAGGAGGCCATTGAACAGGTGGTAACACTCCTATCTGATGTGGTCGTATCTTTTCTGTCTCGGTCAAGTCCAACTTATCTGGAGCTTTCAGTACGGCAAAGTTTATCGGCGATTTCGGTGAGACAGGTAAAGGTGGTTCAGGTCTAGTATTATGTTTTTCACTTGTTTGTCTTCTTCCAGATGAATAATATCCATGTATATGTGCATTCGGTCCATTCACTTTATCTCCACCCTTTTCAGTTGATCTTTTCGATTTATGACTGGATTTAGATCTTGGGGAATGAACGGAACATGAACATGAACCACTGATAATTGATCCTCCACATGTAGGACATTCTATCACTGTCCCACCACCACACTGCGTACATGTACATGTACATGTACGAGTACTGCCTTTACTTGAAGGTTGGGTTATAGACGCAGGAGCAGATTTCACGTTGATCGCTTTGGGTCCTGGTGGAGTAGCGGTTGATGCGCCTTTCCTCCAACTATCGATCCTTGCTTCCTGAACGGGGGATAGGAACATACTGGATTGACCGGATCCAAGGAAATGCGGTTGACCTGTAGTCTGTCGACGTGGTGAGGGGTCAGGACGTCTGGGTACACCTGTAGGCATGATGACTTCTGCTCTCTAGCTTGATTCCACTGATGTATGACTCGAATGACCAAGGAACTTGGTGAGTACTGTATGACACGGTCTCGATATTCACTTTTATCCTCTGGTAGCAGGTCAAATGGTCTATTTTGATCTTCAAGGCAGAGTGCAGGCAGAGTGGCAAAAGGAAAAAAAAAAGGCACGAGTACAGTGATAATCTTCAAGATGAACAAGTCTCGCAAGCTTTTGTGGGAAGGTCTGAAGAGGAGCACGACTATCTTATCAGTTTTGATGTAGACAGGAAGACTTTGTTATTCGGAATCAAAGAAGTATAGCTACAGAGAAATAATAATGCGTTTCTTTTCTTTTTTTTGGTTTTTTGTTTGTCTTTTCGTTTGTATGTAAGCAGGATGAGTCACTTGATCAGCTGTAAGTACGCACAGATTGATGGCGTGATACGGAAGGAGAACGAGTGGAAGTGATATACAAGGTCTGAGAGGCGAGGTCCCAGGAAAGTGTCAAACACAAGCGTAAGAGAGGAGAGATATCATAACGAATTATGTGTTGAGGGAGAGCCCGAGTAGGGGAGGAGGAGAGAGAAGCTGGGTTGACAGAAAAGTCTTCGGTAAAATGATAACTAGAAAGACAGAAAAACAATGAATGGATGGTACATTATAGAAAGACAATAGGAATGGAATTCTTTGTACCACCGATCTGTCTCGTCCTCTTTCTCTCTTTGTTGCTGTCTGTGTATATCTCATTGCGTACAATCAAAGGAGGAAAGCATCGCAGACCGTATGGTATTCTTCGTTACGAGATTATACGATCAACTCGGACTTTCTATTTACAGTAGATTATATTTGAAGAATAAAGGTAAAAGGGGAGGGGTCAGACGAGAGATCTTCCAATGATGTATTTTGGATAGCTTACGGTACGGTGAAAAAGGGGGGAAACTCATCAAAGGACTTCTGCCCAGAGAAAGTCGTATGACCTCGGATGGAGACTTGATAAGCGAATACGATTTTTCCTATCATACGGTACCATAGAGACATTTTAGGTGGAAGTGGCGAATGGATGAAAGGAAGGAACAACATCGTCATGATCCGTCCGCATAAACGGCCCGCTCGCCAGCTATTGCGCTGTATGAGAGAAGGCAATGACGGAAGTCCGAAGTCAATGCTCCGTGATACTCTCGAAGGCTAGACTATGTTCCCTCCGATTTGTTCGTGGGCGGACGAACAGCTCACCACCAACTCTTCGCCACACCGTTGCGTTGAGGTGCTCAGGCCTAGCAATTGTCGAACCCTATGACGTTCATGATTGACAATACAGATTTCATGTTGATATTCAAGGATAATACAGTACACTCAATCACATTCATGCACTTGACTTTGACAGTTGAAGTTCTTAACGTGGTATGTCATCCATATCAGAATGATATACAGTTATCTGCGTGTACAATATACTACAATAATCTTATATGCAAAGGTACCAGTAGCGTACAACATTCTCTTTTCCGTAAGTCAAAAAAATATCTCAATGAACTTTGATCGTAAGCATCATGTACAATACAACGAAATTACTTCCAAAGATTAACCCAAAACCCTTCTTGACTCTCTTGACGATATTGATATCTCGACCGTCGACACTCAACGCTCAATCTAAGAAAGGTCTCTGATTCAACGTCCTGGCGACTTCCCAACTAGTAGCATGATCACCATCCATATCGTGCCACATCCAATAATCAGATAACATCCTTGCCGCTGCTCGATTGTCGAAACATGCGTGAGGGCTATAAAACGAATAACAAACAGAATCAGAATCAGCTCAAGCTCTAAAGTCACGGTCGTGATTTCAGCTGAGGTCAAAGAGACGCACCCAAATGCACCCAACATGTCTAAAGCTGTTCGTCTAGAGGGATGAGAAGGAGGAATCTCAAAACCGGCAATGAGGATCGGCCAAGTCAACCTACAAGGACAATGCCAGAGGTCAGCGACAATTGGTTCTTACACATAGCGATATCTTCAACTTACCAAGTGATTTTCCCATACAAAGCTAACATCTCTCCAGCAAGTTCAATGATAGCCTGTGAACTGCTGACGACTCTCTGATCATCGCTGGGAATATTATACACCTTCCTCAACATCCTTATCCTGATCGCATGCTTATACGAGTGATTCCCATACTGAGTTCTCGGATGTAATGGTGTAAAGTTTTCAGCTTCGTCCCATATCTTCAACTCTGACATCAACTCTGATGAAGCTTTGTGTAGTGCAACCAGGGAGGGATCGAGGGTAGGTAAGGCAAGTTCCGGTAAGTGTCGATTAAGAGCTCGAACAGAGGCTATCAAGTTACAAGCCTATTCATTTGACGGATCAGCCATTGAAACACATCAATAAGGCTCCAATAGCTGACTCACTCTTGATATCATATCCACCATTCCCCTTGATATACCTACTCGTACGCATAAGCATCAGCATCTCTTTCCCTGTTAACGTTACATGTACAGCTGACACCCACCAAACATCCTTTCAACGCTCTCCCACTCGAAATCGCTCCTCGACCAGCTCTCAGCCTCGAAGAACCACGGTGTGAATGCATCCTGCAAGATACTCGGTGCGAGTTCCGTAGTCATACATCCGAACACATCCCGGATCGCCAGCTGTTCCATAAAGAATCGATAAGGTGATAATCTATCTCTTGGAGCGTCTTGCAAGATGTTTTGTGCACCGCCCAGTTGGTCGATAAGCGATAAGACGGATGATAAGAGGTGATGCCATGAGTCGTCCGCTGCGAGGGACTGTGAGGTGGAGTAATCATGATTAGCCCATATTGTCTCGTGTGTTATGGCGATCTGACCTTCCAGTCCGATGTCACAGACGGATTCGGCAATCTCATGAAAGACATCCACGAGATGAGGTGTTTACACTCACACTAGCAATCGTGCAGCTCAACAGCGCCGCCAAAACTAATTCTATATTCTCCTTTTCCAATACTTTCGGTTTCCCATCTTTATCTTCCAGAGTCTGCCTAATCAGATTCATCACTTTCACTTTGGATGATTTCGTTATTCGCCATGCGGCAGCTTGATCATTCGGATTGGTAGAGTATGTGAGATGTACCCCACCGACTGCTAGGATTGCTGACCTCAGAGCGTCCGCCGCGGGATTGGTCCTATGTTGTAGACAATCAACAATATCAGCTGGAGGGATCGAGAATTTGGATTCAAAACTGAAGTACGTACCCTGGTAGGTGTTTGAATGCGAGAGGCGCGTGTACGGTGATCCAGGGGTTCCACGGACGATGATTGGATTCGAAAGCTATGATGATATGGACCGTTCTCGAGAGGTAATGGCGTATGACTAGACGTTCGTCTCTATATGAACATGCTCGGTTATCAGCTTACAATCTTCGTAAATTCATAAGGCTGGGAGAAGTGCAGCTTACACCGTTGGAAAATATGGTTCGAGGAATGAGCTATATTACAATCAGGTCTAATATCAGTCCCACGATTTTTTTTGTAATCGATTTGCCGTTATGTCAAGCAGGAAAATAAGAAGTGCAACTTACGGGTCCATCATCAGCCCTGTTCTAGCTTTATCAGGAACTAACCAATCTACTAGATCCCCATTTAGCGTACCGTCCGCATTACCAGTACCATTCTTGTTCTTGAGTGCATCGGGAGGTAAAAAGTTAGGTGGGATGTGGACTATCCCTCTTATACGACGTATAGGTATCGTAGATTTTGAATTGTGACTATGTTGATTGCGTTGGTGCGAGCGTCCATCATTGTCAGGATAGACAGGTTGAGAATGTAAGTGAGCAGGTTTCAGTGGATAGGGTTGGATAGGTGGTAATCTGATTGTACCAGGATGTGAAGGTGTCGATGAAGGTAAGATTGATTTAAGCTCTATTGAAGATAATCTACTCGGCTGAGAGGGCTTCTTATTAGGCGTAGATATAGAAGAACCATCAGGTGTATTGGTTGATCTACGTTTTTTATTACGTCGCCGTTCACTTTCATCTCCTGATGGCCACAGACACTATTGCTCAACGAGTCAGTCAATGTGACTGTCGTCACATCACAAAGGATCAAAGCAGTTTTGCGACTCACCTCTCTAGATTTGATCCTACACTTATCGCAGATTGGTCTCTCCTCATTGCATTTGACCTTCCTAGACCTACATGTCAGACATCCATCTCTCGATCTCTGGGATTTGTCGGTGCTCTGCGATTGCGATTGAGCCTGATGGAGGTGTGATATTGGATGCGAGTGGTTGTGCGAGTCCTTGTGGGGATTGGGGTTGGGTGAATAAGGTGATGAGGTCGAGGCTGAATTTGATGATTCGCCCGGAGTCAATGTGTAGCTTGTGGGTGACATTATGTGTCATTCGTTGATCATCATCAGACGTTGGATCAGTGAATGCATGGTGAAGGGGGAAAGAGAGAAAGAGAGCGATGATAGCCGAGAACTGTACTTCTACTATGTGATCGTTATCTTTTGGTTGTTGAGGGCGGCATTTCCTACCTTATATAACCCAACCCACCTTTGCATCCCCTTAACCGATATAACGTAATTCCATCATGAAACAGATT
The DNA here is from genome assembly GCF_036426115.1 of Kwoniella botswanensis. Lineage (NCBI taxonomy): Eukaryota > Fungi > Basidiomycota > Tremellomycetes > Tremellales > Cryptococcaceae > Kwoniella > Kwoniella botswanensis. The sequence continues at coordinate 12,055,256 of NC_088599.1, read as the reverse complement.
TGATCCCGTCACATCATACTCCCAGTAGTCTCACTCTGACAATCCATCACGTACAGTACAGTACATACATCGATTAATCCACAATTCGAGCTGAATACGAGTACAACAGACGAGCAACCTCAAAGTCATCTATCATCATGAACCCAGCCGCACCACCACCAACAGGAGCACACCTCGCACCAGATGCTTCTCCCTTACATCCACCATCGGTGATGCACAACACCAGGATATTGTCATCCCTAGGTACAGTGAGTTCCCTTCCTCATTGGTCTCGTTTAATCTCTCTCTCTCCTGTCATACGAGGTATTGTCGCATTTCATACTGATTCTCATATTGTACTTAGCTCTCAGCATGCTTTTCAGGTCTCATATCAGGTATTTTGGGCTTCACAAACCTCAACGGATTCTTGCTGTACCTCATCTCATCGATATTCACCTCGTTTATCCTACTGGTGTTGAAATGCAATTTCGACGTCAGACGTTATATCCCCCAAGCTCATTCGAATACTTCATCGTCAGATAGTCAAAGTAGTGGATCAGGTGGAGGAAAGAGCATAGAATGGAAAGGATATTGGGCGTTGACGGGTATAAATCAAGAGAATTTATTGGGGTTCTTGTTATTCTGGATAGGCAGTTTCGCTTTGATACATGGTGAGTCGCCTTTTTATCGTGTCAACATCCCACAAGTAGAAGGAACGTCTCACCATAGCACTACGAGGGAGAGACTATACTGTCTTCCCACTCTGACCAGCCATCGGTTGAAACGCTGCAGATAATCGAATGCTAATCTGTCTTTCTCACAGTGTACGACTGAACCGGTCATTTCAGGCGACGAGCAATGACAAAATAGAAGAACAATATGGTGTTGTCATGCATGATGTATAAGCAATAATCATCAGGTGAATTGGATCGGATTGACATGTCCCTCAGAACGGGGCCCTGCTAGTACACTACATCGTGCTTATACCTAAATGAATGGATCTATGGAAAAGAGTCGCTGAGTGTCGAACACCTTTTCATTGAAACCGTTTCTACCTTGGCCCACCCGTTCTAGGATCGATAGGTTCCAATGGACACAGCGCAGCAGCTACCGTCCTTCCTTCTTCAGCTAGGAGATTATACGTCGAAGCTGCATTACGCTAAAATGACAGCATCACATTATAGATCAGAAAGTGTTTTCCTTCTCCTTGGGACTGATTCTTGTAGTAAAGAAAACTCAAAATGGCGTAGACCATAAATAGAGACCTCACTCACCGTATCCATCACATCCAGCTGTATACCCAAACTTGATATGTAATCTCTTATCGGTTTAGGTGCTGGGATGGCAGTTTTGCCCGTACCGAATAGTAGTATCTCTATATCATTGAGGTAGTAATTAGATTGATTTCCACTCGTATCAAGATCATCAGGACATATGGGATTGTCTCCGTCCACTTCTCTACAATTGAATTTGCTCGAAAAACAATTTCCCCAAGCCAAGTGTGTTTTCTAAATGTACGACAAGACAGCCTCATCGTCTTATATAACTCCACTTCATCATTCCTGATTTGAGAGAACTTACCAGGCCTAGGAACAACCAGTTCAAAAACCCTAAACCTCTCTTTCTCCCATCCCTTCCACATTGAATCTAGCGTTGCTTCATGGGTCAAAGGCGGATCTACATCCCATAGGACCGCACGTCCACTATGAAATATACATCCTCCTGGAATTACCAGATTATCCGACAAGATGAATCCCCTAGGGGTGAGCTTGTTGATAGCTAGGTTCGGCTTGTCATCTGAGTCTGGAGAAGGAGAGAGGATGTTCTGGAATGATCGTTTATGTATGTAAGTCTGGATCTTGGCGAGGTCGGATCGTTGCGATAGAGTTGGAATACACCGAGGTTGAGCATTAGGACGTATATGAGAGAGGGAGGAGATGATTGGTCGGACAGTCGATGATCGCATGATGGTTTCTTTAACGGGAAGATGTGGGGACCTTGCCGGTGTCGTAAATCTGCTTTACAGTCTTGTGGTTGTATTTAAAATGTGATTGTAGGCGATCTGAACAAGAGGAATTGTGATTGTAAGAACTCCGTGGTTGAAAGAAACTTGAACGATTCAACGATCGAACTTGCTATCAACGGGTCAACGTCATGAGATTCTTAGCCGAACTTTGTGAGCAAACCTCGAATTTGTAATCGATTTCCTAATCGTGATTACAAAATCCCTCTAAACCAAGGCAATTGAGGTACCATCATTACGAGTGGATGGTGGTGGAGGTCATCCAGTTGATTATGCTGATCGGCATCGTACCGCAAGGCACAGAAGAAGCGGGGAGGGGAGTAGCACCGAGTGAGCACTCGTAGTTGACAGAGGTTGACTGGACCAAACACCTAGATTAGGTATAAATAGATCCTCATGTACCCAACATTCTCATGCAAGATGAAAATCTTTGTGTAATCCCTTCCGCTTTGATTCAGCCGACCTCAATCAAAGATGACCTTCATACCCCTCTCACCATGCTGTCTCACCGGTAGCAGACTGACCGGAACACCCAGAGGGACGTGGGAACCCGTGATACAAGGTGAAAGGAAAGTAGGGAGGTATCATACCAGACCATCGAAAATCGAGGGAGATGAGAATGGTATAGCCAAAGTGGTAGATGGTAAACTCGCTCTAGTTTTGTTGACAGATGCATTTGGATTATCACTTGTGAGTGACGCGCCCTGTATTACTTCACCATCACATGAGGAGGAGCAAATATGAAGAAGCTCCGGTCATTGCTATATGGAATGGTATGATTCAGCTTACCTATTCGTATAACTAATCATTCATAGCCCAATCCCAAGATCATGGCTGATGCATTTGCCGATCAACTGAAAATCAACGTGTTCGTCCCAGAATATATCAGTGGGTATCGATATCGATATCGGTACCTTAGGAATGACCAGCTGAGCTGATATTTTCTCATGTCATCAGTCGACCCTCCTCCTGTGGAAGTGTTCGACTCTGTCGCTCCTTTATACCCCGACCAATACGCCAGTCGATCATGGGCGATGACAATCTACCAGATCGTCGAAGTATTATGGAAGACCTGGAGATGGTTACCTATGTTATTATTCCCCAAGAAACAAGTACCTCTAGCTCAGAGTGTAAGCTACCGTTCACTCATGCACCGAACCGCCACGGATCCACATAAGACTCTGCGAATACATATTTTACTTTGAGCTGATGTTCGCGTTTGGGGTTGTCACATAGGCAATAAACGACCTAACCTCCGAGGGATACACCTCGATAGCGGTAGTGGGTTATTGCAGGGGAGGAGCAATGGTCCAACACCTCCTTTCCAATCCCGTCAATACCACCTTAGTCGGAGGGGTGATCTGTCATCCTTCACCAGAGAAGGAAACTTGGTCCAACATAACTAAACCTACTTATTGGCATTTGGCAGATCATGATCAGATGTTCGGTGAGAAGGATATCAACAAACTTAGAGAGACATTTGAGAAGAAGAAGGATGATCAGGGTGTGAATTTTCAGTGTAAAGTACATAAAGGTATGTCACAACAACTTGTCCCATATCTCACTTTCGACATTGCATGTTGATTCCCCTTTTTTCATTCCCAATTAGATACTGTTCACGGGTTCGCAGCTAGACCTACATTAGATCATGAGAATACTAAAATCGCATTCGAAGAATCCAACACGTCAGCTGTAGAGTTTTGCAAGAAGTATTTGCTCGGAGTGGATTGAAGAGAAGGAAGTGAAGTGTTCGAATATTGAACACCATACATTGCTGGGTATATTTAGACGAGTTCCAATGTAGTAGTTACTCATGTCGTGAATATGAATATCTCAGACCGAATGGTTGGAAAACAGGTTCACAAAGAAGTAAACATAAAGTTATTTCTCTTTCTTCAAGTCGTATATAAGTTGTATATTTAATATCGATGAATGTCGAAAGACTTATTTTATTAGTTTGGCCTTCAGAATATTCAGTCGTCTCTCCCATTCTCAGGGAGAAAGAATGGTTTGCAGCCCTCTAAAGCGCTGTGTGAACATCATTCATACAGATAGGGATAATTGCATGAAGATTTCGTATTGTATGTAAGTAGATATACTGTAGATAAGCTATATATATAGTCAGGGCATAGGTTGGTATAGTAGAATGAAGGGAATAAACGGGATACTGTAAGAATCAAAGTTCCATATCATGGGAAACTGTACATGCAACCTATCGAAGGCTGAAAGTACACAGTATCCACGAAAGCGTCAAGCTCGATTTAAGAAGTCTTGGACCCGACGTTCTCTGCGAATTGGCCAATGACGTTTCCAGGTGGGTTGTACTCGCCTACCAATCGAATCAGAATTAGCTAAAACCGCTTGAAGAATTGTACAACGAAAACTTACACATGATGTAAAGGGAGTCCTTTGATATAGAGAACGTCGCACAACAGTCAGCTGGAGTGTGACGAATCATGCAGTAGGAGAAAGAACTTACAGAGCCAACACCACTGAAAATCGTACCATCCGAACAGGTTACAGCGGCGCATCCAATCTCGGTAGTAGCCTTCCAAACGACCTACGACACAACGATTGGGTAAGCTTCATACGGCTGGAGGGGGGATGATCATAAATAGAGAGCTTACTTGGGTGAAGTGACTGTATTGAGGATTGCTTGGATCGTATTCAGCTATTATCGATGGTATATCGTCAGCTCCGATCATGAGACCTTTCAAGTTGAGCGAACTCACAAGCTTCATCGGCCCAAGCGTTGAAACCATCTGTAATAGTATATCCACCACCTGCTCCAGCGGCTCTACGAAGAAGGCAACTCACATCAGCTCCTATGTCGAATATGCAAGGTCGATAAGTCAGACTTACAGATTCTCTCCGTAAGGACCGTTACTGTGAAAATATAAGGGATCAGTAATTCTACTTGATTGAATACAAGTAAGTAGCCTTCACTCACGTATGCTCCATGTTACAAGCTGTCGCGTGGGACTTTGCATAATCAGCGAGGGTAGTGCTCCAAGTGACCGTTCCAGCGCCTACCACAAAACGCATGACATCAGCTCCGTTTTGAAGCACAAAATAAAGGAGGAGGGGACGAACATACCATATTGAGCTCTGAAATCGTTATGAAGTTTGACCAATAAATCAGCATCAGGATCGGAAGTCCCACTTCCACTTCCACCTGAAGTGGTGTTGGAGACGCTGGATGTGGTAGGTTGAGCAGCGAGGTTGGTCACTGAAGGAGCGACTTCGGTAGCAGCAGTGGAAGTAGATGATTCGGGTACAGAAGATTGTTCAACCGAAGCGAGAGTCGAAGTGGAAACAGGTTGTTCAGAGGTAGAGCTCGTTGAAGTCGAAGTGACCAGGATGAAAGTGGGCTCTGCACTGTCACTTGAAGTGGGATCTTCAATGACGAGTGAACTATCTACGCTAGCTTGAGCCGAGGTGGTTGGGGTAGTCGACGATATGACGGTAGTACTTTGAGGGTGATGTCTTGTATACCATTGAGTGACCGTTGATACACTCTGGTTATGATGGGGTCTACAATGAGGTACAGCATTTACCCCATGAGGAATAGCAAGCAAAGAGGTGAGAAGAGGGAGTAAGGTGAATCGTAACATTGTAAAAGCTACAGTACAGTGGGGTATTTCGTTCTTGTTCGTAGTTGTCAAGGAGAGATGTTTTTGGTCGTGAAGAGAAAGAAAAAGGAAAGGACTGGACTGAGAATGTAAAGAGTGTATATAGTTCTATGGACGTCAAGCCCTTATTCACTTGGAGAGTTGAGTCAGATAATGAGAAGGTGAAAGAAGAATGTGGTGAAGAAGAGGAAGAGGAAGAGGAAGAGAAACGAAGAAGGAGAAGGTGTTTTATATTAACAATAAGAACAAGTACAAAATAACAGATCGATCGAAACGACCAAGATGGCGGCTTGTATCATCGTTGAGCGGTTGGTCGTTCATCGTTGAGAGAGAACCTTGTTTTGGTAGTCTAGATTAATCGATTGGTCGATTAATCGATTGACGATGGAACAACCAAGAAGATTGATTCTCAGGAACCATCACAATCCCGTTTCATCTTTTCATCTTGGTACCAAATCCGTTCCTCTCGTTCTCGGCTCTTTGGCGTGAGGTGTGACGAGTGACGAGTGATGACGATCCATGCGTGATGATTACGAGTATCATTCTTCATTAAAAACACGTCTTTCTCTGCCTGAGGTTCACGTCTTTTTGTTGATAAAACGTAAAGTCCAGAAACTCAAAATTGTAAACACGAAACTCTAGTCATCAACCGTCACTTACCACTACCCCACAACGAGATTCACCCCCTTTCCCTTTCCCCCGTTCCTCGTTTCAGATTTTCAAGGTATCGTAAAAATACTCCGATCTGTTGATTCACAATTCATCCGACCTGCTAGTCGAGGACCGTGCGTGACTTGATTGCGTTTCACCCACTAATATTCCTGTAGGTCCGTGCTTGATCTCACTCTTCTTTCCTATTCTTAACGAGGTTCTTCGAGTTTCAAGCTGCACTGTGGAATTTCAATGCAAACAGCTACGTGAGGAAGGGGAAATTATTTCCATTCATGGTACAGGTCAACCAGTACAGGTTGTCAACAGAAAGAAAGTGATTATATACATGCATGAAGATGCCAAGTATACTGAAAATACGCACAGCGTAGGACGAAGGAAATAATCTACGAGTTGTAGGTATATGTATGTATTGTCCCAAATGTACTTTGATATATATATAGGTATGTATATTTAGAAAGAGTGGAGGAGGGGTGCAAGCGATCTCATCTAACAGCACCAACGATATATGATGAAACGCCAACTGTCATGTTATTCGTGATATTCATCTATCTTATCTTAACCATTCTTCTCTATTCCCACTTATGGATCTGTTCGTACAGAATTAGAGATTTGGCCTTACCTCTTACCGACATTTTGGGCGAATGCACCTATGACATTACCCCTTGGGTGATATTCGCCTGACCGGCCGCAATAATGTAAATCAGCTTGTGGGCAAGTACGACGGGCGAGAATCAAGAGACTAAAACACTTACACATGATATATAGTTGACCCTATATTTTCACACCATCATCATGCCAGGCCATCAGCACCGATACTCACATCATAGTTCAGTCGCCAGTGCAGACCTTTGTAAACGATTCCAGGAGATGGCAGACACTCACTGCCATACCGGTGTTGGCACCGCAGTTTATAGCTGCACATCCAATAGTAGTAGTCTCTTTCCAAACGACCTATCGAGTAAAGCAAACGTTCGACGTGTAAGTATTCGAGCATGGAGGACGTTCATGTGAGGATAACACACCTGGGTGAAATGACTATAAGTCGGATTACTCGCATCATAGTCAGCTAACAAAGGACAAGGGCTTGTATTAGCATGTGTCTTGTATCTTTCTGATTTGTCGAGCGAGAGGACAGATTCTCAGTTTGTAGGTTTTCAGGCTGACTTATCAAGGTATACTTTACTTACAAGCTTCATCCATCCACATTCCAATTGAGCTTATGATATCCATAAACCCATCTGTTCCTGTTGCTCTGTAGTGGTCATCATCAGATCATCAGTATCGCCCAGTCCCAATCGACAAAATCGAAATCACTAACAAGTTCTCACCGTAAGGTCCATTACTATATGATCATGAATCAGTCAAAATACATCATATGCAATACTCCACATGATATGGCGAAAGGGAAACGGTAGCACTCACGTATGTGCCATAGAAGCACAAACGCTCGCATGGGTATTAGCGTAACTTGCCAATTCGTCACCCCACGAGACGTTTCCTGCGCCTGTCGATCACAGATCATCCAAACAACCAGAGATAAAATCAGTCTTCAGTCCACCATATGGTGATGCAAAGTGAAGTGCATAGATCTGCCTCACCATATTGGTTTCTCCACTGGTTATGACAATCCACAAATTTCCTTTGATCATCATCCTGCGGTGCACTGGTAGCCACGGGAGCTTGGGAAGTAGTAGACGGAGCGTTAGACCAAGAGTTCGTCCACGATGATGTCCATGAAGACGTGTGAACGACTTGTCCACCCGAGTTTACCACCGCGTTTGAAGAGTATCCTCCAGCTGTGGATGATGAATATCCCGTATTTGCAGCTGAAGGCGAGTTTGGAATTGTAGGTGTAGGTGTACCAGCAATTGATGGAGGAGAGTACATTTGAGAAGTTGGGATGGCTCCCTGGTTGGTCTGACCGGACGAGGCTGGAGCTTGGTATGAAGATGTACCTGGCGTAGAAGGAGGGGTGTACCATTCTGTGACTTCTATATAATTGGTCGAATAGATCGTAGGTCTCTCATAGCTCGTAGTAGCTGGTGGAGCGACGTAAGAAGGTGATGAGATAGATGGCACTGGTGCTTCGGAGTACGGTTGACTCGTAGGAGGTTGATATGCATATGGCTGTGATGCAGGAGCAGTAGATTGTGCACCATATCCACCGCCTCCACCAGCTTTCAATATACTCACATCGACTCCTGCCGAAATGTCAACACCCATATCACCAGCAGCAGGAGTAGATGAAGGTTGTGATTGCTGTTGTGATTGTCCACCGCCCCATCCGCCTTTCCTACCTCCACCACCACCACCTCCGCCACCCCATCCTCCGTACCCTTCGGAGCCAGCTTCGGAGTTTGGGGTACCTTTGTCTTCAGACGGAGGGGTGAACAAACCTAGGCCGGAAGCAGAGGCGGAAGGTTGAGGAGCAGCGGCGGCGGCGTTGGCATTCGAGGTACTAGCATCAGAAGCGGAAGAAGGGGTCCAAAGACCCAAAGCAGTCGGTTCAGTGGTGTAGTCATTCTTGATTCCATTTTGAGGAGTTGTGTTGGCTGTCGTAGGAGTATCTATAGTTGAAGATGAAGGTTGAACTCGACTTCTCCGTTGTTTATTCGCATGTCGACGTCTTGGATGATGACCAGAAGGATGAGCCGAAGTAGTTGTCAATAAGAGAAAAAAGATTAACAAAGTAGTAGAAAGTGCCAAACGCATATTGTCCTAAGGCGAGAATAGGCGTTCAAACCAGTTGATCAATCAAGATGAATATTCAGTAGGAAGAGAAGGAGAGAGGAAGCTTGTCATATGTGAGAAGAGGCGAAAGCCAATCCGGATCAAGTATCGGTATACTATGCTGTATCGTAATAAGTATAACAAGGGAAGAGAGTTCGACTACGATGTATGATGGACAATCGAGAGAAGAAAACGATATCAAATACTGTATAGTATGTGATAATGAATGAATGGATCTAGTTTGTATGGTGTACTGTATACTATCTCTCAGAAATAGCAATAGCCAGAAAGATGACGATCAAATTGGTGTGAAAATGGTGATATGATAGTATACGTTGATAGGTAGAATAAAGCAACGCAAGATAAAAGGGCAAGGAGGTAGATTTGGAGGTTAATGAATCTCATTGTTTATCAATTCGTTATATGAGATACTATGACCATCTTGTTCTTTTACCTGATTGATGATTGAATCTAGAACTTTTTTTTTGAGATATTACTATATTGCTATTGTAGTATGTTTGTCAATCAATCAGTTTGAATCATAAGTCCAATTGACCTTAGATTGTAAGGAAGGGGAAAGAAGATTATCGACTCTTTTTCCCTTCCTGACTTCCTAAAGCAGTGACACCCTGTTTCATATTCCAAAGGTATCCATCCGTCCATCCATCCATCTGTGATCGGTGTCATTCACCAAGATCCCAACTTCTCTCGGAGATCGAAGGTTGAGACTAATTTAGGTATCCTTTGTCGACAGATTCTTAACATTCCAGCTAAGCGTTCTAGCTCAATCATTAGGAAAGAAAAAGGATCATCAACTGCCCCTCTTTCGCTTCTGAGGCCGTCCGCGCAGTGATAGAGAGATGATTAGAGGTGCACCCTGTACCTGGTCATCTTATACTATACGATCGTGATTCCAGTCAACGGTCTACGGAACACGAATCAGGTCCGTTTTGTCCCATGTCAATTCGTTAGTATTATAATCATGGCGATAGCCTCGAACCAAGAGTGGGATTCAGATGTCGAATCATCCCAACAGGGATACAGGTAGTAGGGATACATGATCAATAGACAAAGGAAGGGGTCTCAAACTCCAACCCATTTATACAACGTGACTTTCTGAATACGAAAAGATTATCAGCTCCCGCTACAGAGTAATTTTATATTGGTCAAGCTGGACTAACATTTATTATGGGTTTCTGAACCAGTTTCTTCGCTACTAACGTTATCAAACATTTATTCACTTTGGCTTGTGGTAGATCAGGCGGTGAGATCATATCTTTGACTGTCAAACATCAAAATTCGAATTTTTTAAGTTCATAATCGTATGAATGGTATGGTATACGTGAGAGGAACGAACTTACGTGGTATGCCTTCAGGGTGATCCATCAGTTTCATGATAACTTTCTCCATACGCATTCGTTCGACCTGATGAAGGATATCGCGGATTATATCAGTCAATGGGGATTATCATGCTGTTTATTCTCGACTTCTGTAGAGCACTCACAGGTTCACCGCCTCTATACTCTAGCGGCAACGTATCTATGATCCCCGATACTTCCAACTATCATCCCATACTCATCTCAGCATCCAATTTGTCTATTAACCATTTCGATAAATCACTTACCTCCCGCTTCTTTCTTGTTGCAGCAGCAGCACCAGCGGTCTTCCTAACTGCTACACCACCAGAAGGCTTCCTCAACCCAGTGGCTTTGGCTCTTGGAGGAGGTACTGGGTCATCTTCAGAATACGAGTATGCAGTTGCGTAAGTCATATCTGCTGGATTGGCTGATGAGGATGTTCGAGAGGGAGCTGAGATTGGTGTAGGCGGTTGGGCTGAGGTTGTCGCTTGAGGTATGGGGTCAGGCTCTGATTTGACCCAGTCGAGAATGATCAGCTTGATCAGAATTCACTGTTCGGATGAATTGTTCTAAGTGATCTGTTTTACTCACCCTGTAATGATTCCATCCTGGCGAAACTCTGTTCATTTGGCGCCTACACAATAATAGACATATCAGCTGGCTGCCATCATCACACGTATGAGTATATAAGATTGGAATATTTGGATGTGGAGAAACACCCACCTGAGGCCATTCGACACAAAAAGCATTCATCTTCAAAGCATACAAATAGCCAGCGAATGCTTCGTTGAACGTTCCCAGCGCATCATGAAGAGCGGTCATCTGCTGGATGTTCGACGACAATGTGGCTACTTCATCTGAGAGATCTACCATTGCTCCTGTCAGATGATCTAGTCCAGATGGTGACGAGGTGTTTCGGTCGGTCGAACGAGCGAGAGATGATAATGACCCTGTTGAGACTCGCCGTAAAGGGTGTGGTGGAGGCATTTTGAAGTGGTTCGTAAGGTTTAATCGCTGATGTGGGGAAAAGATGTGTTCTTGGCCGTTGACTGATTTGTGCTGAGAGGTGATGTGGATGATATAGGTCGTGAATACGGCGATGACTATTCCCTCATCGATATTCCTGTTTTTGTTTTTGGTGTTGTTGCTGTTTGCTGATGTTGAACATTGACTTTTGACTGACGCGATCAGATAATCTTGACACAAATTACACGCGCCGGCATATCATACTACCTGGTCAATGAAACGCCACACGTGCAAATGCCGACAATAGTTCCGCCTGCATACGACCTACCTTCGAGATGATCTTTGACTTTTCGACTTTTTCGAAAATCAACTAATGTGTGCTAATCAATAGTCAGTTGAGTACATAGACATCGAGTATACAAATCATCCTCACAAAGCGTCTGGCCGTAAAGAGCTTGTCCAGACAATCGACTGAGAGTTTGTCCCGCCTTTGTATAGAAAGACTTGATCAACCCCAAAATTCGTCAAATCGGTTCGACCCATCAGCACGCAAAATGGCATTCGCATCGTCTTCAACTTCATCGGTCATGCGATCGACCAGGCAGCTGGTCACTCCTGTCATATCGGGCAGATCCATATCTCGAGGAGGAAGAAGAACGATACTGCAGGGTGAGCTGGTGGATCAATTCAGTTGAATTTACTGCTAAAAGCTAACATGAACTCCCAACTAGTCACTCGACCATACTCGGCTGCAGCAGCTTTAGCAGAATCTCCCTCCGCTTTCCAACAACCACCTTCCTCCTCGTCCTCTTCTTCATCACAAACCCTGCCTCCTAGACCTCATTATACTCGACCAAGTACAACAAAGTACGAGCGAAAACCACATCGATCACTCACACCTATCGAAGCTCAATCATTCCTTACCAACCTTCTATCTCTCCCTTCCGACCGACAATTCTCACCGGAACTTTCCCTCCAAATATTAACTCATAAATCATATCGCTATTCTCATGCCATACGTCATACCGACTCGGTCTCTTCGTCGATAGGGAACGAACCTCATAATTCGAGATTATCATTCATAGGACGTCGTGCGTTCCAAACGTACCTATCGATGTTCATACATGATTCATTCTTCGCTTCGTCCCAGCAAACGCAGTTCAAGTTGGATGCTTCGGATTTTTTGAAAGGGAAGAGTTTAGAAGATAGGTTGGATGGTCTGAGGGATACGAGGAATCTTGGGAGGTTGGTAGCTCCTTCTTGGGGTGTTGGGGAGGTGGTCCGATGGGATAGGAATGAGGTGAGTCAAGAATTCATATTCATATCCGCTAGTTTCATCATTATACAAAACGATTCAAGAATCGATCAATCCCCATTCGTCCTTCATCATCACGTGTCTCGCCTACATCATTCTTCTCTAGAAAGATACACAAGTCTTGTGTTATTTCCATATCATAACCCTTCGCTTCTCAATTCGCACCTTGTCATCACATTCAAGCTTCACCTATATTACCTACGTCCTATATCCTATTTCCAGAATTAATCCCCCTTTATCATGAAGACCTCACGCTGATTATTCATCACATCATCAGACATCCCGCGAATCAGGCGACTTCAAGATCCTAGGAATGACCGTCGAATCGATCCTCGGAGCGATATTCAACGAGTATGGCTCACCCGCGGCCCAGAGGGCTTTCCACTTACATATCTTACCGTATTTCATACCGCAATTGAGGGATCCGAGGTTAATCGAGAGGGTGTTGAATTTAAAGGAACAGATTGAGAAGGTCGGTAAAGGGATTCTGAGGGTTTGATCATCATAGGATAGTAGTGCATGAGCATGAGCATGAATTTACACACCAATTGCATCAAAATTATCAACATCTTACGTATTGCAATAGATCAATGAGCGTGTAGCAGTGGATTCAGTGGGTGCTTCGCTTTCTCGTATCGTTCTTCCAACATCCACCGGGCCTTTTGCCTGGAGACAAGCTATTAAATTTAGTCCATCATCATCCTTCTTATTTTGTCAATGACCTTGTTGAACTCAAACCACCGATAACCAGCTCTACATGAAAGTGAGATATGCTGCGTTGAAGCTAAATCAAAGTGTCGATATTGCGCTTCGAAGTAGATAGCCTACTATCATCGTAGATATAGATGTAGAGCACATTCTCAATTCCTTTTTATCCAGATCAGATGAACGACACCGAAGAACAGCAACTGGAAGTTTCATAAAGTCCAAAACCATGCGTTGCATACAGCTGCCCACCCCCAGTCCATCAACCAACTCCCATAGTCATTCCGTCTATATAAGTTATGCTATAGTATCAAAAAAACAGAACCTAACCAATGACGATCTTCTCCTCATCATCGTTGAAGGAGTATTCTGGAACTTCAAGGTTCAAAGGAGCGGGACCACGTCTGATTCGACCCGAGATATCATAATGGGAACCGTGACATGGGCAGAACCATCCTCCGTAATCACCAGCTTCACCGATGGGTACACAACCCAAATGCGTACAAACACCTAACATGACGAGCCTGTCGAGCAAATGCTACATCAGCGAAGTCCGCAAATACAGGGAATTATGTTTGTCATTGACGAGGTAAGACATATTGAACTCACCACTCAGGTCGTTGAACTCGGTCATCATCCTTCTCGGGATCTCTCAAAGACTTGACATCAACTGAATTGGCTTCATCAATCTCATCTGGAGTTCGGTGTCGGATGAATACTGGCTTTCCTCTCCATTTGACGATAAGGTTTTTACCTGGGTAAGAAATAGCAAAGTTAGCATACATTCTTAAAACCTTAGATCTGTATATGACCATCATCTTTGGGCCATCTGCAACGATCTGATATCGACATCGGGATTTGCCTTGCTTGACAGTTCATCCCATCCCATTCCAGCCCAAGGATAAATCAAAATTGATTGTTTCCCACTAATATCCATCCTAAATGGTATCTCTACTCCTCTTTGATCGCGTTTAAGAGGTTAAAAAAAAAACTACTCACCCTCTGGGATAGCACCCATCTCAACTTCGATCTTTGCCAAAGCCAAAACATCCGCCGAGGCAGCCATATTACTTAGGATGTCCGATACGGTCGATTTGATACCTGATGCACCCAAGACACCTAAACCTCCTACCATGAAGTAAGAGAATGTTCGGTTCAACGAAGCGTTCTTGGCTTTGTAAGGTGAGAAATCGGGTACACCAGTGGCGGAGGCTCGAGGGATACCGGTGGCTCCTGCCATTGGGTGAGCGGCGGATGGAGTAGGGGTGGAAGAGAAGTGTCGTTGTTGGAAGGATGATGAGGTTGGAAGGGCTGCGATCAAATGAAATATGTGAAATCAGTTTATGGTTTTCTTCTTCCTTTACTTTTGTGTTTTCGATTTTATATCTTATTACTGAAGACGACTACACATATCGCTACCTCCCTTACGATCGTTTCTCTCCATATCCACATCCATCTGTGATAGTTTCTTGCCCATCTCTCTTTGCTACTCTCATCCTCATCTCAATCCAATTCCTGGAAAAGATCGACATGTTCCTTCCTTTCCACTCTCCACCACCACCCTTATATTGTTGAACGCAGCGCACTCACCATTGGTCTTTCCTACGTGTCCTCTGAAGCCGGACTTGAAAGCCCAAGCCTGAGGTACATCCGATCTGGCTCCAGCGGCACCATGTCCATGACCGTGAGCACCAGAGATACCAACGGGTACGGCGAGGTTGATCTTGGGAGCGAGGGGTATGCCAGAAGCGAGGGTTCGGCTGGTGGGGAGGAGGTTCAGTCTGGTTACTGAAGCCATTTTGGATGATCTATGGGATTATGGGTATTAAAGAAGGATGATGTATATGTATGTTATAAGTAACAGTTTCACATTAATTGGTCCGTTGGTTGTTGCCTCTTACCTGGTGCTACCAATCGGACACTCGTTGATTCGTCGAATTGATTTGATCCCCTCCTTCCCTCGGTTGGTCCCACCATACTCACTCCCTTATACCTATGGGCGGAGTTATTTCCGGAATCTCCCGAATGATCTTTGTGGCATTGCCTTGCCTTGTGAGCAAGTCTCTCACGGTAGTAGTCTCATCAGACGGGTATCCCCACCTGACCCTGCCAAGCCAGCCTAAGGTGATGATGATGGACGTGGGCCGTGGGCCGGTGACTGATGTGATGGGATGATGTGGATCAAATCATAGATCATAGAATAACCACCCACCCATCCTTTCGATCTATCTGTTTGTTCCACCTTATCCCCCTCTACCTCATATACACATTCCCATCTTCTGTCTCCGTCACTGTTTGATACACTCATCCAAACAATCAATCGTTGTAGCCTTCGCCACCGTTCTATCGCTCACCTGAACACTTCGCCAAGAAATCAAACGATATGACAGCTAATCCTGATTCAAGACCATTACCAGACGGATGGATAACTCAGTGAGTACCATCTCACTCACTCGATTGAAGGTGATCGATGCTAATTGCTGGTCCATGGTGCGATTGGAACAGGTTCAACGAGGAATACAAAACTTGGTTCTACGTTAATAAGAATGCATCTGGCGGGGCAGCTTCACAATGGACTCAGTAAGTACTGGGTTTGCCACCTGACTCTTGGCATTTGCGATTATCCTTGTCCTCGCACAAAGTGCTGACATCTCGTCCTCATCTGACAGTCCAGCAGATGATAAACCCCAAAATCAATCTTACGCTCCACCATCCGGTGCTCCCCCCTCGCAAAATACCAACACTTATGAGGAAAAACGAGATATCTCTTCACCTTACGGCGGACAGCAGTCATCCACACCTCAACCGTATCATCAGCAACAATCGTATGCTCAATCACCTGCGCAAGGTTATACTTCCCCACCACCCCAAGAGAAGAAAAAGGGTCTAGGAGGATTCCTATCTAAATTTGGAGGAGGTAATAACCGACCACAACAACAGCAATACGGTGGATATCCACAACAACAACAATATGGTGGATATCCACAACAAGGTTATGGAGGGTATCCTCAACAAGGAGGGTACGGGGGATACCCACAACAAGGTGGATATATGCAACAGCAGCCCATGTATCAGGGTAGACCCCAGAGGCAAGGTATGGGTGCGGGAGGTGCCGTGAGTGCTGTTCATCTTATCTGTTCCATCTTCCCATCAGATAGTCAAACGCAAGCTTATATTATGTTTTATCTTCTTCGAATATAGGCCGCACTTGGTTTAGGTGGTGGTTTGTTAGGTGGTATGATGATCGGTAATATGATCTCTGATGTGAGTGCTGCTTCCTCTTACACATCAATCATTGGTAGCGCATAGCTCACGTGCAACTCTTTCATCATTACACCTTATTTATCAGTCCCAAAACGACGCCTACATGGATGGATACGAGGATGGTGGTGGTGGTGATATGGGTGGAGATATGGGAGGTGATTTCTAGGTTAAGCCAAAAACGTCAATCGTACTTGTAGCCTAGATAGAATCATCTTTTGCCCATCTAACTTCTACTTGAAGATCTCATTCTATCTCTTTCTTCTCCTTTCTAGCTCAGATTCCGTTGTAGTGCTTTGTCGTGTCAGGTCAAATCTAATATACACGAAATATACAGATTGTCTCATTCAGCTCCATTCGTCTAACTATGAATATGGTACATTACAGTATTCATAATTGTCACTTCTGAAAGATAGATGACAATCTGTGAATCTACTCTCGACCCGTTTGAATGACTGCACGATATCTATGTTGCGCAACGATATATTCTTCTTGGACTCCGATGAGATGGATGACCGGTGAAGATGTTGATTTCAGTGGTCGATCCGATGACGTGCGTTATGTCATCTATTTCCCCGATATCGACTTTTGATAATTCACCATCCATGACAGAATCGCTATCAGATACAGCACCAGTATTTCTTTCAAGTGTATATACATACCTCTTGGTAGATCTTGGTAATGTCAATTAGAACACCGTTCTCAAGGATATTATCGAAAAGTGTACATAGTAATACTCATATATCGAAACAAATCTCAACTTCGATCAACCTCACGTTCGCTAGACCAGCTCGTCCTTCCGCTTTATCAACTCGAATTTTGACATCTCAGATCTATACTTGTAAAAGAACGATGTCTAGTCCAGCTGCTTCTCCCTCTCAACAGTCTACCTCTACAAAATTACTTCCTACCGATCCACCTATGGTGGCTAATCCTTTAGGAGAGGGCAAGTATATCCAAACTGCTGGATGTATCATCATCGGGTTAGTCAATCTTTTTGCACCTATTCACTCATCGTATATCGTATACATTAAGTAGAACTAATAATGAATGAATGGGCTATCTGTAGAGATGAAGTGCTTAATGGGAAAACGAAAGATACCAATTCCAAGTGAGCATCATACCATACTCTCCGATTGAGGATCAAACTGAATGGTATATAATGGAGTAGCTTCTTTGCTCAATTTTGTTTCGATCTTGGAATTGAACTGTGAGTTGATCCAGTCGTATACCTTTTATTCGATCAGAAGTGGGGTGCTCACAATTCGCTTGTAATGTGTAGGAAACGTATAGAGGTTATTGCGGATGATGAAGATGAAATGTAAGTTGTACTCTTTACCTACCCCTTCGTCGATCTCTCTACCATGATACGACTGCATGGCTTGATTACGTCCTGTAATTCGACTGACATTGAGTCCTTCCATTATTGACACAGCGTCGAAGCTGCCCGACGAATGACGGAGAAATACGATTTCGTAGTTACCTCAGGTGGGATCGGACCCACTCATGATGGTGAGTTGAGTGTAGCTTTTTATCTTCTAAAAGATATATGCATCTTCTACATGTTCAAACATCTAGCTTAATATAGGATGTATTTGAGATACTGTACGACATGAATGCTAAAAGCCCTTGTGTAGATATAACCTATCAATCCCTCGGTAAAGCATTCAACCTTCCCCTGCGACATGATCCCGAGACACTGAAGCGGATGTGGGAATTATCTACCCCGCAACGAAAAGAGGAATTATCAAAGGCTACTCCTGCTCAGAAAGAGGCCAGAGAGAGGATGGCTCTTTTCCCTACTAATGTAGACAAAGATGAGAATAAAAGTAAGAGTGAGGTGATTTTTGTGGAAGGGGATAAGTGGGTTCCTGTGGTCAGACTTGGTGGCAAGGTGGGTTGAATTTCTTTTTTTGGAATTATAGAGAAAGTTGATCGATTCGATCAATCTAACTCAATGATAAGATACAATCGTCATCGAGTATCATTTGAATGGCGGTGATCAGTTGCTGATAAGATATATCTGATCTGTGTTACAACGTAGTTATGCGTCTTCCCTGGTATTCCCTCATTGTTTCAACAACTCTTACTTGCCTTGACACCCTATCTACCTTTACCTCCTGCATCTAGTAAACCGTTCAGACATCTCATATATACTTCGTAAGTTTTCATTTTGGTGTACATACAGTACAGAAGGGTTGCTGATTCTGGGATCGGATGAAATAGTAAACCTGAATCTGTGATCGCACCATACTTGACGGAATTACAAGCTAGGGTCAAAAAGGAAGGTATAAGGATCGGATCTTGTAAGTATCGCACTGGGCGTAACCATCTTACTCGACATCATATCATATCTGTATTGCACCAATTGACATGTTGAAATCCTGTGATAGATCCTTACTTGTATTCCGGCGTACATGTCAGTCTCATAGGGCATGATATAGATCGAGTAAGAGAATTAGGACAGGAGGTGAGTTGACTTGTTACTACCAAACAGTTGTGAGATGCTGATATCTCGTTGGTTTGATAGGTCGTTAGAGAGGTCGATGGTAAAGTTGTATCTGAAGGTAAATTAGGGAATGAGACTGAGAAGGCAAAGGTATAGATAGCTTGAGGACGTGATTTCACAGAAGTTTACCTGAGAGCTACCGAAGCATTCTATCTCACTGCCTAACTTACTTGTCAACATGTAACATGCATGTATGGACAGTTTGCAACGAAGAGAGGTAACGGATCTTTCTATGAGTAGAATATTAATAAGTTAGGATTTACGCTCGGTTGAGGAATGACGAATTAACCGAAACACATACATACACGCAGCAGATAACTTAGTCACAGTCAGGTAAATAATGCACAGGCCACTGGCCACAGCTCATTCCATTCAACCTCATCAGCAACACACGAGATGCGCTGAGCATACTTCTTCCTTCTCTCAGACAGTTGATTTCAGTATACTTGAAGAGACACTCGCTGCTCATTGAATGTCAGGAACAGAAAGAACCACAGTCGTTTGATCAAGTGCTGGTCGCCTCCTTTCAACCTTCAACTCCAACAGTACTTGCGAGCAAACCGAAACAGAAGAACAACCACCGAGAAGGCCACGAACAAACCTGAGCAGCAAAGCAGAATGACCAGCTCGAGGTGAGATCAACTAATCAGTAGAGCCAAGACCTCATCAACACCAGGTTTACATCAGAATGTCATCCTCCATACCGACCTACACCACCCATAACCATCTATCCTCCTCCCACCTTCCAACGATATCCATAACCCCATCCACCAAATCATTCTTACTCCCTATATCAATCCTAATCGCCATCGTATTGGCTTCAGCTATCCAAACCGAATTCGCTCATACGCTAAGCTCGAAATTGGGATATCATCAACCGTATTTTACATTTTACCTTACTCATTCGACATTCGCTCTGCTATTTCCTATTCACCTTTCGATCCTATCTCTCACCACTAAGATACCTATCGGAGCGTATACAAGGGAAATTAGATATGTTATCATCGATCAATTGGAATTACCTGCTTCATCCTCATGGAAAGATATATTACCAATATGGTCTAGGAAGATAACATATCTGACTATGATACTTTCTATACCTGCTTTGTCATGGTATGTCGCAATGGGCCTATCACCTCCTGTGGATATCACTGCTATTTATTCGACTTCGGCTTTCGCGACCTATGGATTTAGTATGTTGTTATTGAGACAACCGCTTAGTAAGATTACGATTGGTAGTATAGTATTGGCTTTCACCGGGGTGGTGGTCATTAGTGTGGATGGGATGAAGAGTGGGGAAGAGGGGCTGGTAGGTAGGGTGGTGGGTGATGGAGTGATGTTGTTTGGTGAGTTGTCTTTTCTTGATCTCTTCAATCTTACATTTGCTGGAGGAGTAGAGAGGGGAGGTTTAGAAGGTTGATCTCATCATTAAATCGTGGTCTCAAAAGAATCGTTCACATGACGACATTGATATGACTTTGAATCAGGATGATCTACCAACGGTACCATATATATAAAATGTCTTGCTAACACTGTTCTCAATCTCACAATACAGGAGCCATCATTCTCGGCCTGTACGAAGTGATATACAAACTTGCCTTACCTGAAGGACATGGAGGTATAACATCTTCAAGTCCCAATGGTTATACACCGTTACCGACCCATCAATCTTCCACGTTGACAGAAGATGAGGAATTATCTTCATCTTCGGGAATAACAATTCATCATAGGCCTATCTTCTCACAGCAAACTACAGATACGACACCTACACCTATCGAATTGACTCCACCTCTATCACGAACTACCTCAAATGCAGTTCTACTCCATCCCCAACCTCACTCCTCGTCGAACCACCATGTTCAGCATCAAGTCAAATTACCTCCTGCACTTCATGCCAACTTTATCACTTCCTGTATAGGTATTGCGACTTTGTTGTTACTCTGGCCACCGATTTTGATCCTGGATTGGACAGGGTATGAAAAGTTTAGTTGGCCAAGTGGTGAGAACGTATGGAGAATTTGGCAATGTCTCGGTTTGGTTTTTGCTGGAGGTACGGTTTACGTGAGTTTGGCAGAAACCTCATTCACTTGTCTACTTCTGTATCGGAGCTGACTAAATCGATAAATTCGTCTGATTATTCCCATCTCCGTCTTGTTTTATTACCTATCACTCGATAAATCATTGTATGGGTATATAGAACGCCGGTCTTATGGTCCTCATTGGTCTATGGGGTCCAACAACTTCATCAGTAGCGAACCTCCTGACTATCGGTCTAGTGGCTTTGATAGATTCGATCTGGTTAGGTCAGATACCAGACTCGCAAACTTTGTTGGGAGTGGGGATGATCTGCATTGGATTTGGTGTATTGTTATGGGAGGGTGAGGGGTGATTATGATGTATCATGAACTTGTTCTCCGCTGCCCGCTGCTCGGACGCTCATTGGAGAAAGATCGGAGAAGGAGTACATTTGGTATAGCATCAGACATGTACAACTAGACAGGTTATTGTATGCATATAGATCATATGGATCCAGTCCTCATCCACCATGGATCCATCCTGGTACGAGTGGGAACATGTTCCGTCGGGAACGTGGTAGATTAAGCATAAACAGAAAGGAATGCGTAAACAAAATGCAGTGGAAAACCCAAAAGATATCCATGATAGCATCCATTATCCATTCCATTCCATTCTCACTTCTCCCTTTGTACCTGTACATATATACCACATACACCCACCGTCATTGATGCTCGTGTTGATATCATAGACGACTCGTCATAAATAACAGCGAGAGAAGTGGATTTGGACGTTCTCACGCTTTTCGTCGCTACAAGTCAGGTTAATATGAGATAATGACGAGAACATTAGAATAGAAATACTTTCGATATTGCAGAAGCAGAACAAGAGGAACGAGATCAGGAAAGGAAAGACATAGATATAGGTCGTTCACTTGCCCATCGTTTGCAAGTTTGATTTGTACTCTAGTCCATTGAAGAACACGATACGATGCCATCCAAGATCAGTCAAGTCTTACCTCAACTATCCCCCCTACCCGATGAAGTTTACCCTATAGAATACGAGAAGAACAAACCTGATCAAGGTTATTATGTAGCTTTGGGGCTGGTCTTGAGCGTATGGATGATCACGCCTTTGTGCTGGTATGTCTTCTTTCTCATTCGGAGCCTGTACCAACTATATCATGAACGATACAAATTCAAAATCTATCAACGCACAGTCGGAGGGACCTTGTCGATGTACAAGAACCGGGACGCCAAAGTATATGCAGCCTTTTGCTGACTGTTTTTTCTTTGTCATACAGTGCCTATCTACTATGGTACACCCTCTTCTCCCCCTCTCTGTCCGGCGCATCCGGTCTAACAGCAACTATCTTCGCTGCTTACTCACTTACCGAAATCGTCTTTGCGATCTACATGTCATACCTCATCAATTACGTCCAAAAACCCTCTCCGGCATCCACTCTGCCAATATCAGAACGGACTATCTTATTCCTCAAAGTATTACATTCCAACTTAACTTATCCAGTACCAAATAGAGGAATACTCAAACACCCCAATGAAGGTGATGAAAAGGATGGAGTGGTAAGGGATTATGAGGTCGAACAGGCAGAAAAGAATTTCCAACTTGGTTTGATATCCGTGGCTGAACTACATCATATTAGAAATAGAGAATATGAAGAATCTGTTGGAATTAGATCTCGTAAGAGGGTCGGAAAGATGAGCGAAGATGAGAAGAATGTAATTGATTCTTTTGTTGAGGATTTACCGGGAGATAGAGAAAAGAGATTGAAGGAACAAGTGGAGAATGATGTGTTGCCTAATGAACATAGAGAAGAGTGGGGTTATGAAGGGATTATAAATGAACAGACGAATGAGGTTGTGAAATTACATTATTGGGATAAGAGAGCTATTGAATTTAGAGAGAGGTTGAGAACTTGGTGAGTTGCTTTCAACCGATAAGCAGTGTTATTTCATAATCGTTTTATGGCAAGCGATAAGCTTATCTAGATAGTACATTGAGACATCTGTCGTATTTTCATTGCTATTGATAATCCCCATCTTCATGTCATCCTTGTTTATTATAGCCATGACTGACGTTTTGGTCGGCTCCCACTTCGACTTTACCAGGTTCAACCACGCCCCTTGGAAATCCATCAAACGCCGTAATGTCGAAATATGGCTTGCATGGTCATGTTTCGCTACCTCCCTGGAAGAGGTTTTGGCAGATGAAGAGAATAAGAAGTTCTTGAAATATACAATGGAATTGTTAGAAGCTAGGACAGGGACGGAATTCGAAGATGGATATGATGAAAATGTGCAGATTATCAGGTTGACACTTGATAAAGTCAATGTGAGTGAGAACTTCCTCTTGAATCAGATGGTGATCATCGAATATCGTGCCAAGTGGGAAATGGATTAAACTGGTATGATTACCCATAAAACAGCTGAATACTGACTATCTACCTCTTCCGATAGGCAAAAGGTCGTCCGTTGATCCTGTACGCTGCTACCAACGTTATCAATCTTTTCTTACAAGAGGTGGTATACCCTTATCAAGGTATGGGACTGGTGAGTCAAAGCATACCGAGTAGGACATAAATTAGCTAAACAGTTTGACTGATCTGCTTTCCGTTCTGTAGTATCGCGAAGGTGATATTGAGTGAGTTTGCTATTCAAACACCTGCTGTATGTAGTACTTTCAGCTGATCCTGTATCTGATTATCCACCAGATACCTTATTCGTATACCTAAAGACTGGACCCCCGAGAAAGGAAAGACAGTACCCAACGCTATGCCCGTTGTATTCCTTCATGGGCTTGGTTTTGGTCTCGTGAGTGCATCCTGACTTATGTCCAGCTTCTCATGACCACCAGCTATCGATCCCAAATTTAGTCGCGCTGACCTGATCTTGCACTGTCTCTCCTCCAGCTACAATCCCATCTCCTGATCAAACACCTAATCACCTCCCTCCCTACCCATCCAATTCTACTACCCCTCTCACCACATACGTCCCAATCGTTGTTCCACCACCGGCACCTCCGTCCATGGGGTAGAAAGGAATTTGTCGGAGCGATGAAGAGGATCTGTACTCAGTGGGGATTCTGGGACGAGCATTCTCGATCTAGCTCGGGAAGAGGTGGAGTGAGCTTATTGAGTCATAGTAATGGGAGTGTATCACATGGATGGTGTGAGTGGGGCAATCTTCAATAAGCCAGCACTGGACTCTTAGTCCGTCTGCAGAGACGGAGAGCCAATGATGTGGACTGATATTCGGCCTGTTTAGTACTGAAGGACTGCCCGGCTCTGATCAAGAGAAACACATTCGTCGATCCTGTTGTATTTTGCCTTTGGGAAGGAGGTGAGTATACCATCCTATGTATTTTGAGACCCAGAGGCTGATGCAACGCAATTGCCCACATAGACGTCTGCTACAACTTCTGTTATCGAAACCCTACCAATGTGAGTACACTCTAATGATCGCCCTCGCTCTCAATGGAACTGAAAGATAAATTGATTGATTCGAGTGCTTTCTCGATAGGCACTGGAATTATTGTTATACTACTTTATCGCCTCAGAAGTTGGTATCGCGAATTACATTCAGCGGGTAAATACTTCTATGCTGCTAGTATTGAATGAGAGTTGAAGCTGACCACGCGATCTGCATTTTACATTGGCGTCCGGATTAGCACTTTGATTGGGCGGATAATACTTTATTCTTCGAAGATATTCCCAATGCTACAGACCCGAGTCGGACGGCGTTTTTCTTGGGTGGACAAGATTTGATTGTCAATGCTGCGGTGAGCTCCAGCTGCTTTGAACACATATTGATCGTGACTGGGAGAAGCTGATTGTGTGCATATGGACAGAGGGTCAGAAGATATCTGGAAAGACGTGAGTCAATTGATATACAATCTCAATTGTTCACTCCACACTGTGGATATTATCAGTATGATTCTGCAAAGTATTATAAAGATCAATTGCTAAGTTGCTCCTTTGATTATTCATCGCAGACGGAGTGACCAACGGGTTGCATTGGGACCCTCTAGGAGGTCACGGTGATGGATTGAACGGCGAGGCGAGAGATCGAGTGATCATGTTTGCTGGGACTGGGTCGACATCGGGCTGGCAGAGTTGGTTGAGATCTGGTAGGAGGAGGCATAGTAAGGGTAATGATGATTTGATGGAGTATATTAATGGGAAGAAACAATAAGTAACCAGCAATGAGCGATAGTGGATATAGATTATTATAGAGATTTTCAAGATATATTTTTAGTTTTTCTTCTCATGTCAGTCAGTATGTAGCCCTTACGCGATACCTCACTGAGCAATACTTTGACCAATTACCTGCTTTGATATTCATCAGCATCTGTGGAGAGAATGAGGACCTATGGGGTTGATTTTTGCATCCATGCGGAGTACACACATGGTCTCCAAACGTAAGGTAAGCATATGACTGGCTGGTTGTATGTTGTAAGGTGTACTCGAGTATGGTGACAAATTTCCTGATAAAGAGATACGCCCGTCTTTGTCCGATAAGGGTAACTCACTATACCTACATACAGATCCCATCCATATGCAACAAGCAAGCAAGCAAGCGGCTAATTTTTTGATTTTACCCTGAATCCACCACACCACACCGTACCACCATACCATACATACCACACTGTAGATCACTACTAGTAGCCTATCTATCTATCTCATCTGTATGGTCCATCTCGACCTCTGTTTCCACTCCACCGCACAACCACCTGCACCTCATCTCCCTTCACCAGCTTGATCTACTCAAAGCAAGAGGGTCCATCAACTCATCATTGATACTGGACCATCATACCGCCGGTATCACTTCCGACAGAACATCAATCTTTACCCTGGAAGTCATAACAACATGGTATAGAGCTCTCTGCGGTAGGAAACCTCGCTTAGACTACTTCTGTAAAGTACATCGCAACTTCTGAACAAATATAACACCCACACCACACGGATCTAGACCTGAATTGTACTACACTAGTTAGCAGATTAGACGAGGTCAAGGTCGCACAGGTAAAGCCTTTAGTTCCGACCGAGCCAACAAAGTAACCATAGACAAGGAATAGCCGATAACATAACTAGGTACTTTGCATATTTACCGTATCATTTATCCATCACATCACATCGGTAAACTTTTTCATCTTCTTTGGATCGACTGCACTTGTGTACATCACCATCACCCTCGATGATACTACGACAACGACAAGATGCCAAAGAATAACGGACCGTTACAGATCCGATTGACGGAACCTGTCATCTTTCTCAAGGGACCTTCAACAGGATTGGATTTTCGTGGGAGACCTCAAGCTGTCAGACAGGATGGTCAGCCTGCCATGGTCAGGGGTCTGTTGACTTTACGTCTGAGTAAACCTACGAGAATAAGAAGTATAACTATCAAGCTTGAGGGTAAAGCTAGGACAGAATGGCCCGAAGGTAAGCACATATCTTGCTTATCGCGACTATCTTTCTTATCTTCTCAGCTAACCCTTTGGATCAGGTATCGGCTCCAAAAGAATGGACACATACGAAGAGCATGTGATTCTCTCTGACCAAACTACATTCTTCAATGCAATCCATAACGACAGTTCAAGATCCAGATCAGCTAGGAGGGCATTATCCGTGGGACCAGGAGTGAGACTCGGAGGACACGAAGATGAGGAGATAGATGATGATAATGATCTGAACGATGTTCCAAGGGATGGAGATGATCTGGATGATTGGTTGGAAATTGGTAGACCTCGTGCCCGTGTTCCTAGATCAAGTAGTGCTATGCCAGGTACGCAAGACAATCATTCATGGCATAGAGATGGGTTTTCAAGAAGACCAAGTTTCGATACTACCCCTCAATCTACTCGATCAAGCTTCTTAGATATTCAGAATCTCAGTATACAAGAAAGAGGTCCATCTCCTGCTTATACACCTCATGCTTCACCTCCTCGTCGATCATCTACTTTACCTGGTGAAACACGTCATTCATCTAGACCTTCATCCCTTAGACAGAGTAACAACGCCTCTATGTCTACCACTACGTCTCGCGAACCAGCACTTTCACCTATCGCTTCTGCTGCACCATCGCAGAGTACATCGGAGAGAGGCGACAGTGCAGAAGCGGAGCATCGAAGACCCGCACATCAGCTTAGAAGTAACATATCTTCAGATGCGGTACAAGAAGGCACAGTATGGTCACCACACCCCCCACAAAATGATTCGGCGCTAGATGAGGAGGAAGATGATTCTGCGGCACCCTCGCCGGCCCTAAGACCGATCCTCAACCAACGAAGCTGTCATATGAGTGCAGGTGAAGTGAGATTCCAAGATCCGGTACACGACAGTACGCCTCAGAATGGGAGCACAGAAGAACAATCAGCAGCAGCAACCTCTGGATCGACCCCTACACCTGATCAATCTACCCCTCCCGCGTCTGCAGTTGATGCCTCTGTACCTCCTCCATCCGCTGGGACATCCATCACTGCCGGAAATCGAGCCGCATCCGTCCGAACATTCAACTCTCAGTTCTCTACATCCTCAGCTTCTCTCGCTCTGTCTTCTCATGATAATACGCCTGAAGGGTCTCACAATACTACTCCAGGCGAAATTCATCCAACCGGTGTCCAAGCGGTCTCGGTGGTTAATACCGCTCATAATACTCCCGTCAACTCGGCCCCTCCGTCAATCCATCAACGATCTTCCACCGAAACGCTTGGCAATATCGCTCACGGATCGGGCAACGAGTCTTCCAGTCCTAATACATCTCGTCGAACCAGTACGGTCTCTAATTCGAATCGTCAGACCTCGGAAACTTCCATTCACAATTTACCTCACCAAGAACCACTACCAACTGTCACCCGCCAAGGTCGAAGTTCGCGTACTGGAAGCTCATCGACTATAGTCGAAACTCCCGGTGCTGTCTCTTCTAGCTCTCAAGTGAACGTCCCTTCCTCCCTCCGAAACGCATCTCGTCCTCAGCGATCAGCTAGCGGTACTCCCTCGTTGTCGTCTGCACCAAGCTTACAACATCTACGAGCGTCATCAAGTACCCATCGAGAACCCAGCGAAGATGGTCGAGGGAGGAAGAGCTCAAAATTCAGTCTTGCAGCTACCTTGAGAGGGATAAGCAGGGATGTGAAAGAGACTTTCCACCATCATCACGGTCGAGGTTCATCCAAGAGTAGATCGAGGATGTCTAGTCCGGTTAGATCGGGAGCGGGAGCGGGCGATAGTGGATTTAGTGGTTTTAGTGATCGACCTTCATTACAGGATGGATCATCTTCCAGTCAAAGTATCAGTATGTCTATGACGGGTAGTGGATCGGGATATGGACCGGGCGATACCATTCGACAAAGAGCGGGAAGTAGAAACCCCTCTTATAGACAGGACGACTTCCAACCTTCCTATGGACGTGGTGGGGCCGGTTCGATTTCAACAAGTAGAAGAAGTAGGTCGAGGGATAGGGATCCGAGTGTGGCGAGAGTGAGAGATGGTGAATCTAGAGAAAGAAGTAGAAGTAGAGCGAGAGGTAGACATATGGGTATGAAGGTTTTGACGGATAAGTTGGGATTGGGCGAACATGAAGATCATCATGGTGAGGATGTACATAATTGGAAAGAATTCAGGAAAGGTGAGTCATTTTTCCCATGGGGTTTGTTATGACTATGGCTTGTGTTGAATCATGGCATTGACACTGATGTCGATGATATAAAAATACGTAGGAACGTACAATTACCCCATCTCATTTCCTATTCCCGTCAATGCCCCTCCAACTATCCATGCTGAATTTGGATCAGTGACCTATAGGCTGAAAGCCAGTGTGGTCAGAGTAGGTGCCCTGACACCTAATTTGACGGAAGATATGGAGATCACAATGATTGCTCAACCTCAGGAAGATGATATGGAAGAGACTGAGAATGTCATCGTGGAAAGACAGTGGGAGGAACAGATGAGGTATCAAATCACGTTGGGTGGAAAAGCCTTCCCTATAGCTGGTACCATGTGAGCCATTCACTCAATGAACTCGGTTGATGCATGGCGATAGAGAACTGGGACGTGATTGCTGACTGTGTTGTTCTGCTCAGACCGATAAGTCTCAGGTTGATGCCTTTGCTCAAATGTAAGATACATCGGTTGACGGTCGCGCTGGAGGGTGAGTCTTACTCGGATCTCTGAATATGAATCAAAGCTGACATTTGATGAACTCAGAAAAAACCGATTACTTTGCACAAGAACGTAAAGTCGCACGACACGAGACACCGAAACGATTCGTATTGCTGTTTATCAAACAACCGGATCACAAAGAACGTATAGAACCTTTATTACCTATCATCTCCGATGATCCTAATGCCGCCGAACAATCACCTATCGCTGAGATGGCTCGACAAGCGGTGCTCAACAATCCACCAATGGACGTATTTGATCTGGAGAGAGATCCGAATGATACAATGTATGCCCAGTTGATGGAACCCACCGGTCCATGGCATTTGGAAAAAGAGCTGCACGTACCGGACTGTGCATCCAAGATTAAATTTACGACCAAACATGAACAGACCAATATAACTGTTGGACATTGGCTCAAGGTTACTATCAGAGTTGAAAGGGGGGACGATGTAGCTTTGGATTCGAAAGGAAGAAGAAAACAATTTGATATTATCATGTAAGTGTTCGCTTGTCAAATCGATTCAATATAATGAACCAATTAAACAAGTATTCCAAATGCTGATTGATCATTTGCTTGTCGTTGTTGTTGGCTTAGTGAAACACCAATCAAAATTTTAGATTGTCGAGTGAACCCTCAATGGAACTCTTTACCTACCTATAGTGTACTCAATAGAGGAGTCATGTCTACACCTGGAGTATGTTCCATTCACGGAACGAAATCTACCACCAGCACAAATACCAGTAATAACGCTTCATTGAGAAATGACAATACCATATCGACATCATCGACTATCGTCCAATCTGATCCTCATGCTCACGCTGCCCATCGAAGAGGAACGGTCGATCAGGTTGGTGGACCAAGCGGAGAGAATGGCGAAGATACCTTATTAGAAAGAAATATAGTATATGACAGGTTGATGTCTGGACAACAGACTGAGACGGGTGAAGTTCCTCCTTCGTACGGCGAGGCTACTGCTGGTGAATCATCTACAAGAGGAAGAGGCAGACAAGCTATCTCGAGGACTGTAGAGCAAGAAGATCATGATCATGGACAGATTGTGTTTAATACGAGAGGGTCGAATAGTAGAAGTAGATCAAGATTGGGTTTGAGAGATTGAAACGATGTGGAATAATTGGGTGAGGTAGGCCTGTAGAAAGTGTCTTGCGTTAATACGAAAACAGGGAGATAAGAGATAAGGAGCCAAATCATTTGTTAGATCTTTTATAATCGTTTAGATCATTTCCGTTTTGTCCGTCTATCTGTCTTTGGCTTCGTCAATTGGAAAGAATTCGGAACTAGTTCGTGAATACACACATATATAGAGAGCCTCTTATTATAGAAATGTACTTGTTGTTTTGTTCTAAGTTGATTTCAGGTGAATAGAAGAGAATAAACTAGTATTCACACCCTCTATTTAGGATGTCCCAGTATGAATCGATAGATGTCATGATAGTACATTTCTCGCACCTTTGGATGCGATGGGTGGGTTGGATTCTGTATATTCGCCATACAACAAGGTCTTGCATATCTATATGATAGGTCCCAACTACATGTATTTATGATGATCTCTCTTGCGCTCTCCTATCTGTACATCGATGATGAAGAACTATGCCGTAGTCGTAACTTCTGCACTGAGATCGTCTGATGGTGGTATTGCCTCCTCACCTTCAAATGCGTCGGGCGGTATCCTACCTTGTCTATATTCCATTATTAGTCAACTTTTAGTTCTTTTCTGTCACGCTGGAAAATGGACGATAACAGGATGAAACTCGGGAAACAGATGAGAAAGACGTACAATTCAGTCATTGAGCCTTTCAAGATGTACAAGAATGGTCCATCACCAGCTGGAGGAGGGGAAGTCTGATATGCGACTGTAATATGTTCAGAAGATCACTTTAGCTTTGGGTCGTTTCGACGTTGGGAGGACTAGTATAACATGAAGAAAGGGAGAGGGATAAACTCACTGGTAGTATTACATCTGGAACATGCGAATGGTTGTCTAATCTCCAATTCCTGTGATCCTTTCCTATCAGATATAAATGCAAATACAAATCATGTTTGTCAGTTCAACCAGGGCAATGAAATTTAGCAAAGACCAAGGAGGTTAATAGAATATGACTACACAAGACTGAAACTAACTTTTTAATGAGACATCTTTGACCGGGAGTAGCATTCAATTTGAATTTGCGTGCAGGTTGTTTGATAGGATCTTTACCGTCTTTCGAACGTATTATGTATGCTCCGTCGGTCCTGCAATGTCATACCTCGGTGTCAGCTTGTTTCAGGTCTGACTGGTCATGTTCGAGGGAAACTGAATAAGATCCCACAATTCACCGCGATGCAGCGACATTCATTCAGATAGGATGATACTCACTTTCTCCTGGGTAGCCTATCCAATTTCCCCTGTAATACCAATACGAAATCACCGCATAGACAGTAATACGATCTCAGGACTGCTCGAGACGATTGGGTTTGTCCTGCTTGCTCGGAGGAGGAGGTGACTGCTCGAGAGTATACTTTTGGCATTGTTGAGTTTGGTCCGAGCCGGGGCGAAATGATAGGTTTGGTAGAAGGATAAGATCAACGATAAAGATAACGCAGAGATGGTTGTCGAAGAAAGAGTAAGATTAGTCTGTACGTTTGTTGCAAGTTGCGAGAGATGAGAGTTGATTACAATGATTTGTAACAGTCCCAATTCGTGATTACAAAATAATCCTAACTCATATGACCCCTCTAACCTCTACACCTCCACTCGCAAAAGTCGATGTCCTAGCACCTTTGACTGGCTTTTGCTTTTGTCAATCACTCTACTCATGGCAAATACAACATAAAGGCTGTAGCATCCAGGCTTGAACCCGTATCCTACTCCCTGCAGGTCCCTCTCACAAAATGTCTTCCTCACCTTCCACCCCAACCGCATCAACTTCCACCTCTGAACTTCGATCTCGTTCCCATCGCCCACCACCACTCAATCACGTCGAGTCCAACGAAGGTCATCCTCCACCTGGTACTCCCCCTGCATCAGATTTTAGGTCAGCTGTCTCTGCCGATAGCTCTACAAACGTTCAATTTCCAGGTGGACTATATCTGCCCGCTGTGAAAGGTACAATAGGAGGAATTGGTGAGTCAATCCTTACAACTTGTTATGTCGTATGATACAGGAGCCGATATCAAGTCATCCTTATTGCAACGTAGAATCACCACGAAGGCATATGCGAAATTCACCTAGTATATCTACTGTACGTCCCTTCTCGCCCTGACTTGTATCTCGAGCTTAATTGTACATCATTGTCTTAGTTCCGTGATAACTCGTCATCTAATCCTCCAAATTCAGCATCTACCATTCAACCTCCCCAGTCTTCCCAACAAGATCAGCAGGAACGCCAAGATGCTTCTCCTCCTCCTCCTCCCCCTCCACCGCCCTCAAGCCGAGCTATATTTAGGAGTGACCCGACTATCAAAAGCTGTTTGACAGCCCTGAAGATGGATAAAGCGGATGAGATAGCTAAGTTATTTGGGGTCGCTTAGGAGTGGGGTCAATCTGATCACGCTTGTGCCCGATAAATGTCATCTCAGATTATGGAGATGATCAGATGAGATGCGTGGAACTGATTTGGTTGTGTATGGAGACACGCCATTTGATCGATTCTTGTACTTGTACGTGTAAGTTATACCATGTATCTTGTGATTTCCCGAAGAGCCTCTCTGCAGCTAGGAGATACATGTTAGCCCCTTCCCTCTTCCCGTTCTATTCATTCCTTGCTTTGCTCGCCCCTCAGATCAACTGATCCATTCATCTGTATCATCGCAAAAAGAAAAACTACAGCACCCGGGATTCCCAAGTGGTCCCCCACCTTGGTACTAACCGAGCGATACCCAGCTTAAGCTTCCCAGAGCGGACGGGATGGGGCGTTTTCTAGGTTCTATGGCCGTAGATGGAAATCAGTGAGTTGGGTGTATCGATATCAGAAAGCTGCCGAATCATAACATGTTTCACGGTAACCTGTAAGTTTGAATCTTTCCCCACTTTCTCATGACCACATACAATGTGATCATTGGATGTGCTTCGTCCACTCATACAACCAAACATACCGGCGGACCTTATAAATATCATGGAGTCACGCTGAACTTCCTATCGATTTGCAATATGAGCGTTATACTCTCTTTGTCCTTTCGGTAGTACCTGGAATTATGGTTGGGCTCCAATGCGAAGATGCGGCGAGGTGTTACATATATCAGTCTAACATCTCAGTAGCTCGAGAGTATCGTTCTTCGAAGATGGATACATCCCGATCGACAAACCAAACACCGTTTGATACCGTGCTGCCGCAATTGGACACGTTGACTCGTAGTCCGAGATAAGGAGGAAAAGTAAACTAAAAATGGGTTAGTAGCTGATTAGATCGCATTCGAGTTTGGGGACCCTGAACAATCGATTCCACGTTGACGAACGATCTTCGTGATTGACTCCAAGTGGAGACTCCCTTCGTTGATCCCTTGTCTTGGCACTGCATCGTATGGAAGGTTTAGTGCAGATCATGTCATATCTGACGAGTCGATCGTCGGTCCGGAGGCTTCACTGAGCATTCTGACGATCACAAACGCATGTATCATTGGAGCCAGCTACAACTGAAGCACGGCGGACTGAGCGGTATCTGAAATGAGTAACCGAACCAACTCTGGACCGGGAGAGCCTGGAAGCTCGTTGACATGTCACTCTAAGATCGTACCCTCCTTTGATGGGTAACGTGGAACGGAGGTTCCCCATTGTTTGTATGAACGTGCTTAAGCGTGATGAGCACGTCAAGATCCCCATTCACCGTGATGCCAAGTTACTCATCACTAGCTCGATACTGGAATGCGTCCATTCCTGATCAGACATGAGATGCACACCTTTGAAACGCAATTACATGCTCGCTGCGAGTCCGATAGTATGTATGCGGCAATGGCACTAACTCAAAGTTGCCAAGACGATTCGAGCGGCTAGTGCCGATCTAATTAAAAGTGCTAAAGTGGCGAGGCGATGCCTGGTCGAAATCCTTATCTTGATCCAATCCAGTATCAGAGAACCTCGATTCAGTCTCGACTCGGTATCTATCACATAACTACTACTGTAGTGGTGACTCAGCTGTGCATGACTATCACTGAGACACTACCAGCATATTGTCACCTTTCTTCTCTTGGCAACTCATATAATCTACACTAAACCTGATTTTGCCCATGTGGTATCGCGTGTATGCTGTCGTCGATATGACAATCATGACGGTGTCTAATATACCAGACGAAATAGGTTCTTGAAAGGATATTGAAAATCAAACTAAAATCCCAAGATCCATCATCTTACTGACCTCACTTTGCCTAGATTTCTCTTGGCATCACGGAAAGTCTGGTTGGTATATTGTACTTAAAGGTCATGCTCGACTCCTCAATCCTACTCTCATACCTATAAGGGATTAGGAAGTACAGTGAAGTCGCTTTGCCCTTCTTCGAAACCATTCTGCCTGGTGCACAGTTTTTCAATCTTTCAACTTATCCTCATACACCCTAGTGGTCAGACTCTTCTTACTTACAACCTTATATTACACAATTCAAATTTCCTCTTCCTTTATCCTTGCAATACAACACGCTGAAATACGATGTATGATCGACTGGAATCAATCTCTAAATCACCTTCGACTTGGCACATCGATATCGAACCAGCCAACACGCCACCTTCACCTGGTACTCGATCACCTTCACCTACACTTACCGACCAACGTAAACCCATTCATCGTCGATTCCTATCCCACCTCCAGGAAGATATCTCCAATGGTTCAGTGACCTACCCATCGATATACATGTGTTTCCTGACTGGTTTAACGGCGGCACCATCCTTCGCAGCATGTTTCGTATGGTGTGGATTCCAAACTGGAAATGCCGCTCAATTGGGTCTGGCACTAGCACGAACGTTCACCCCAGATCATCAGAGGACATTTGGTTTTCAGAAGATGGACCAACAAGCTTTAGTAAGCTTGTTAACTTTCTTCATGGGAAGTTCATTAGGTCAAATTGGTAACAAAGTAGGAGGAAAGAAGAGGTACTGGTTGATAGCAGCCACATTCATTCAGATGTTATTGATGATGAGCGCTGCTTTGGTTGGCCATTTTTCTGGTGAATCAGGTCTAGCAGAGTTAGTGTTTCCTCTTCCAGATTAGATGTTTTTATGCTGATGTTCTGACGGAAACTTGACCATGTAGTGGACGGGGTGATCCTTCTTGGGTGACACCAATGGGTATGACCACTTTGGCTTTCCTCTCCGCCACAATGGGTTTACAAGGTGCTGTGGGTTTGGTAAGTAGCTTCTGCTATTTGATCTCCAGTATCCATTGCTTACGCTTATATCTGCCACCTCGTAGAGACTTGGAAGCCCAATGGCTACCACTGTACCTCTGACCAGTACCGTAAGTATACTGTCTCTCAGATCACATCAATCAAACGATGCTGATCGATCCGGTGCTGATAGTGGATCGACATATTCAACGACCCTTTCTTATTCGCCTTACGAGCTGTTCGCACCCGAGATATTCGATCCGCGGGTGCTCTGTCTCTCATATTCGGTGCTTTTGTCTCTCGAGCAATCTTGGGCGTCATAGGCTCCGCTGGGACGATCGGAGTAGTGATTGGATTCAGGGCAGTCTTGCTAGGATGGTGGTTCTTCTTACCAGGTAATGAATCGACGGTCGAACAAGGTCAACAAGAACCTAAACCGCAGATACCAAAATGAACGGAATTAGTCTTACTACAGCCTATGGTTATGGCTTAGAACATCAACTGTAGAGTAATGCTGGACACTAGAGGTGAAAATACTATAAAGGATTAAAACATTGGCACGAAGAACGAATTTATGTCTAGGTACTTTGAAAGATTGCTTGAGTATAGCTTCGTGGAGGGAAAAAGTGTACATTCTGTATATATCATAGATTGTTTAAATGTAATGATGTATCTTATGCCACTGACTACGGATAGCCCACGTCATCTATCTAATCTAATTTATCTATCAACACATGTGAATAATATTCATACCAAAATATATATGATGACCGACGACAAGGGTAAGTCGATCCGCTTAGATATACCATTTACCCCAAAGGACCCCACCCCAAAAACTCCAAAACAATTCTCTCCCCCCATCTCTCCTATATGCTCCTAGCTGAGCTGTCCCTTCTACGAAGAACCTCGCGGTATAGCCTAACCATGTCCAGGTCCATATAAACCCTGCTAACCTCTCAGTCAGAATCAGCCATTCGGGTTCATTTCCTCTTTCCCCACCCCTACCTTCCCGATGTTTGCTCCAAGTAGGATGATGGTTGGCTTTCCAAGTTCGCCAATAAGTTTTGATGAGCGCTTCGAAAGCTAGGGCGAATGGCTGAACAACGAAAAACGGCGTCAATCTCAATACATCACTTAAATATATCTCTTGATGACGATGATTTTTAAGGATTAGAGCTAACGATCCTACATCGTGGCTTAAACCCGACAAGAGGAAGGTTATGAATGATTTGATAAGGTTTTGAACCATCAATCTCGTTGACATCTTTCGTCGAATCGATCGCGGTGAGTTTGAGTGTGGGTCGATGGGGGGTAGAGGTGAAGTAGGTAAAGGATGTGAAGGTGTTATCTGACCAGAAGGATTTGACGGACTTGAAGCTCCTTTTCCGTTGGATGACAGTTGTGATCTTGGAATAGAAGGGATAGTGGGATGAGATGATATACCGGTATGTGTTAACCCTAGAATATTTTCAC
The DNA here is from genome assembly GCF_036426115.1 of Kwoniella botswanensis. NCBI lineage: Eukaryota > Fungi > Basidiomycota > Tremellomycetes > Tremellales > Cryptococcaceae > Kwoniella > Kwoniella botswanensis. Next base: position 12,018,131 of record NC_088599.1, on the reverse strand, counting down.
CGATACCTATCCATCCTAATACGTATAGCCATCTTCGATTATATCCTTGCCAGGTCTATGTATGTACGAAAGATTAGTCGACGTCAACTTCGACAACCACTCCGACTGAATTTGAGGGCAAAAGAGAACAAACGATTCATGATCTGTGATCAGTGGGTAAGGAGATCCATCACTCACTCTAGACCATAGCGTAGATAAACCAGGATATTTCCACAACTCCCCCAAATCTCCAAACAGCGGAGGCCACCCCCACGGAGCGAACATCTCCGTCTCCCATCCTAATATCCCTCCAATAATCACACAAATTATACTCATCGCTATATGACTGTTCACCAAGCTAAAGTATATCCTAACCACCACCGCAGTCGAATTCAGGCCTCTTTCAAGTTGGCTCAAGTGGGTGTAGGGTACAGCATCGGGTAAACCAGAGAAGAATCGGGCTGAATAGATATTACGTATAGACCTAAAAAGATCATCAACGAGGTATGAAATTATCCATTTACGCATTTGTACGAATACGAAGTGTTTTCTACTTGATTGGCGGAGATATGGGTGCTGTCGAGAAGAAGGGGAAAGGGGGCAAGTGGTATTCCAGCCTATACCCCTGTATGAGAACCAGAGTGAGGAGGACCAGTAAAATTTGGCGAGTGTGAATGGCGGTGGTATAGGTTCAGGGATAAGGACCTCGTCGTCAGTCTTCTTCGGTTGATGGGTCGAAGAGTCTGTTTTTGTGGCGTGCAGGTGACCATTCGAAGAAGGTGAAGGATAAACTTGTGAGCGAGGTACAAGTCTGTGACAATTTTCTTCAGGTGGAAAGAATATGAAAAATTCCAGTATACGCATGATGAAGGAACCTACACATGATTTCAGTTGGATATGTCATCAGTACACGGTTCCAATGAATGAGAGTCATCGGACGTATCAAATCTTTGTAATCCTTTTTTGATCGTGTAGATAGGTAACTCGCACCCAAACTCACCCATCAAGGTAGCGACTCCCCACTGATTAAAATCATGTTCATCCTCCGTACACGATATCAGATACCCAAATACACCTATGCACAGCGGGGCGATGACTCCTAGCCTGAGAAGTCTCCATCCTCCTGTATGAGGTGCTGTGAGCACGAGGATGATAAGTCCCAAAGTACCGAAAGCAAGGTTGTAATCCGTTGGACTCTTGAGATGGAGAGGTGGAAGTTTGGATAAGACCGGTGAGAGGGGTATGCGCGGAAGATGGAGAGTCATGTTGGCCGATCAAGTACGATCGCTCAGAGGAATCCGGGAGATACTTCAGATCACTGCTTGAGATTCATGATTACGGTGAGCAATATGAGGATCAAAGTACGAGCAGACATCAACTCAGCATCAAACATCCTCAAAAGTCACAACATTCCTCATCCCGACGGTCGGGTCACCGCCAGGCACGCGTCGGTGCGATGTATCACGTGACTTCATCGCCTCATCAGGGTAGCTTAGAAGTACTGTCTCGCTGGATTCATGAGATGATCGATCTATCAGCGCTGTAACTCTCAAGGGGAGCTTACTCGTCAGATCAGATCGCAGATGATATATGAGCATGCGTCTTTTGAAAGAGAATGAACTTTTGCGGATATCAATGGTATAGCATGATTTGTGTCCGCAGAAGACTTTATTCTGCATAGAATATATGGCGGACATGATACTTATTCATGATGTTGTTCTACAACAATATACAGTAGAGAATTATTTGATACGTTGAACGGAGTAGAAGGAGACAAAAAATATTTTTGTCGAATGTCGGGGGCCTCCCATCCTCCCGCAGGTGCTTGGGTGGTAGTTCTTGATTTCGCGTTGAGGATACCACTACTGCCCCCCGACCCGTTACCCGAGGTAATCTTGATGTGCCCATGCTCAGACCAGGGACTCATGCTCATGCTCATGCTCACGTGATCACGCCTGCTTTGGCTGGCCAAACCTATGCAGTGGGGTCGAGAGGGGGTCTTGAACCTCCAACCTCCTAGCCCCTCTCGCCTTGGGACTATAGGTAACACATTTTAGGTAGTCCACACCGGATTAGCGACCTGGATGTTATTTTCACGGAAAGACATACTTTTGCGGATTGAAATGGTCGCGGTGATTTCGTGGGTGTGGCTTTCCGCACAACGAACAAGCAAAAAGCAAAAAGAGAATGGCTCAAATATTCAAAGGCATTTCATTTCGCCTCTTTCATCTTCCAATACGAATGCAAGGTCAAAGGAGTGCCACCTTTCAAGATGAACAAGGATCCTACAGTAGCGCCACAAAATGATGTTACGCCTAACAAATGATTCGACAAACACAGAATCGATCGATTTTATGATTTCAAGTCAATACATGCATGAAGTAGCACAATCATGCATACAGACCTGATTATGTTGAAACAGTTGGGTCGTCTACATGCTACGTTCAGTCGTCTTCCGCTCCGTTGTACGATTCAACCCTCGTATCCAACATTTCCATCCTCCTAATCAATCGTCTAAGCTCTTCAGATCTACGTTATAAACACAATCAGCGACTTATAAGTTGTGCGAATTCGAAGTCAAGTTGATCACACTCACCTCGCGCTTAAAGCAGCTTCTAGAGGTTTAAGCTGCTTACTACCGTAATGCTGAATGTGCTGCTGCTGCGACAGTGGGTCTTCTTTCTGATGTATTTGCAATTCAGCCAGCAAAGGCTTGATAGCTGATAATTGTTCTTTCAGCTGATTAAAGGACAAAAATGCCAATCAGCGCGTTCGTGATCACGTGTGAACTACAATTCGGGTAATAAGACTTACGATTTGAGCCTTCGTATTCAGTGATTTCCCTTTGCTGACCACACCACCGCCTCCTCTGACTCTAACCTTCAACCTTTCTAATTCCTCAAACCACTTCTTCTCCTGTTCTCCTAATTCAGGTTTGAACTCCTCTGTCAACCTTCCGACCAGTCCATCCAACTTGTTACCCAACTGTTCCTGCTTCGCCAACAATTCTTCCGCTCGAGATATCGACGTGTTTTTCTTCAGACTCGATATCTTCGCCTGAGAGTCTTTGAGAAGCTTGATTTGTCTTTGCAATTCCTTTACCTGCAGATCTAAGCGGTTTTCGATGTTTTGCGATCCACTTCTGATCGATTGAGTACGTTGTCTGACCTGCGTTGAAATCTCACCTAATACCTTGAGATGGTCTGGTGTAATGTTCGTAGTAGGTTTGGAGGAATCTGGTATCCTCTGTCTAAGGAGTTGAGATGGATTATATGGTGTGTTGGAGGTACGTATGGAATTTATCAATTTATCGAAATCCAATGGTTTAACCAATAACAAGGATTGTGAGTCTGGTCCATCCGATTGTTGTTGTTTCTCAGAATGATCTGTAGGTGGAGGTATGATACTTGATGAATCCGTCACGCGCAAGTCTAGTTCGACGAAGGCTGCTTGACCTGAGGAAGCTAATGCCAGCAAGCCGTATCCCAGGGTGATGTTGCAGAAACTGATCATTCCAATTATCGGTTTCACAGGGGATCTAAAATGGTATACTCATCAGCTGAAGTCGACGCCATGACAATCTGTTGTCTCATGTTAGATGACTCACCCTGCTGTCTCAACATGCCTGGCCACCTTACTTCCCGGTAATTCCTCATCTGAGTCATCCCTCCTCAATGCTTCTAGCCATGGTCTGATATTGATTGAATCCACACCAAAACTATGCTGGACATAGACCACATCGCAGTACAGCGGATCAGGAATGAAAGTCGGCGCATTGCTATCGAGACTATCGATGTCTGATTGAGGGAATGGTAGCAGGATAGATTCGATCACAGGTAATACAGGTGTCGATGTGGATGGATCCTATCATTGAAGTATCAGCTACTATCATCATGAGCAGATATCGGGAAACCAGCTTACCCTTGAGCTAAACCATCGTGGTTCGGGTTTTTCAACTTCTAAACCTATATCCACTCTCCCTCCAGACCAAGCAATGGCAATGATCGTTTCATCACTTCCACCTTCTTCTTCATCTTCTCCCGATGACTGTATTTGGCTGATGTACAGGTCTGTTGCAGATTGTTCATCATCTTCATCTCCATTCCCTATGTCCTGCGGTGCAGGTGAATAGACCAATGGACCCTGTCTCAATAAAGCTCTGTGCGCTCCTGGGGCTGGACCACCTGATTCAGTTAAATGAGGCGGATGAACTCTGACGGTCCCTTCGGCAGGTCTGCTTTTAGTCGGAGTGTCATTAGATCGTACACTGGTTGAACGACTTAGTAGACTTGTTCGTCTCGTTGTTGGAGATTCATAGCTTGATTCATCTTTTCTCTGCTGTTCGGCAATTTTCACTTGTTTCACTAACGATTCTACCCATTGAGCTTGAAAAGTCGCTCTTCCCAAGCCTGCTTGACCAGCTCCAAACACATCTCTCGCCTCATTTTGAATCTTGGCTAATTTCGTTTCGGAGTACGCTTTCAATCCTTGTAAATACCGTATAGGCATTTCAGTATGTAAGGGGAGAATTGGACCCATGCTGTATATATCTCCATTCGCAAGCAACACATAAACCATCAATGGCGAGAAGTCGTTGGAGCCGATGGAAAAGGCGAAAGATGTGGCGTAGCGGGATAAAGGGTCGATAGCGGTAAATTTGGATGAGGATGATGCTGAAGTTGATGGAAGGAAGTTGAATGTTTGGACTGCGTCGTGAGGTTGATTTATATCGTATTCCCTATATACACGTATGCGATATGAGTATGTATATCGTGTCATGAGAAAGAATCACTCACCGAAGTTTAGCATCAGCTGTCAAAACCCATAAGGAATTTCCACCTTCGCCCCATGAATGCCAAGCTACTTTGGTTATAACATCGTTTGATGAATGAGAGAACTGAAATTCGTCAACCGGTATGGCTCTATTAGATGAGCAGAGTGAGCTTTCATCAAGACAGCAGTCGCCGAAGACTCAGCTTACCGGCAATCGACCTCTACTGAAGAAGAGCTAGAATAGCTGTTCTTGGGTAATACAAGAACCACGACTTGATGATGTCCCACTACAGCTAATAGCCTCCCATTGGGATTGGGGATAAGATGATGTATGGTGAAGTTCAGATTTTGCGACTTCAATGTCTAGCCATATGATATACTGTCAGCTCGTGTTGTCATATAGTCTGACATTGTCAACGTACCTTGTAACTTCCAACTTCACCATCCTTGACCTCCCAACCGCCTTCCCCACCTCCAGCTAGAGACATCAACCTTATCTCTTTTCCCATGGCTACCAGCAGATCCTTATCTCGCATCACCATCCTCCCATACTTCTGCCCTACAAGATCATCTGTAGGTTTGTCGACCAGTTCCCAATCGCCATCTTGCGATGTGGAGGTCGAAGAGGAGGAAGGGGGGATGAATATCGAGTGGGAGCGCAGGAAAGGAAGGGAGAATGGTATCGTCTGAGTCATCGTGATATGTCGTGAGTGATTCAACCCAGCTACTACGATACAGATTGTCCTACCAGGCTGACTTCATCAAGTGCGGGTATTCGTCGAAGTCTCAACATGATGAAGAGAGGAGAGAGAGATTCCATTTGATGCAGTGACCTACACTCACGGGTGATGGTGGTAGGAATTTGATTCCGTCGTTCGTGTTGACTTCCTCCACCTGCACGTCCACCCCTGCCCCCTTTGTTGATTCATATTCATCCTAGTTACGATCATATGACCATCAGATACCAGATTATCACCTTCACCTATGAAGCCGACCCCATCACTTCCCGAAGGAATTTGCTGACCGCTTTGTCGTGAAGTGAGCTCAACAGAAGCGGATCACCAAGATGTCAACCGATGTACCCCCACCGCCGCCGCACGATCCCATTCAAGCCGACCTAGACGAGAACGACGATCCCCATGCCCTCAACTCATTATCCAAATTCACTCTTTTCGAGACCAAAAGGTCTGTCAGCTAAGTGATCCACCATATCCTTGATCCCATAGCTGATACTGGCTCTCCCAGTCGATTCTACATAACCGCCTCGACAGCTGATACACACCGAGTACTCAAAATCGATCGGACGGACCCTACTGTATTGAATGTAGTGGAAGATGCGACGGTGTATGATAGTGCTGAGTTGGACTTACTATTGAGGATGGTCCAAGATGGTAACAAGAGTCAAGGAGGACTCGAGAAAGTACTGGAATTCCAGTGAGTCACCTTCCACCGCGACAGCTATTCAAAGGTCATTGATGATGATGATATGGCAGTGGTATTGTCGGTTTCGTCAAATTCACCGCCGGATGGTATCTTATCCTAATCACCAAGAGATCTGTGGTGGGACTGCTGGGAGGACATTACAGTGAGCTATCGAACTTCAAGTACTTCTCGCGGCTGACAGTCGTCCTTGTTCTAGTTTACCATTGCGACGAAACAACGGTTAGTTAACCATCGCCCACACCTTTGACAGCGCAACAACTGACAAGTGAATGAAGCTTATCACAATAGCCAGCAAATCGGAACGTACAGCCCAAGAGACCAAGTGAGTTCCCACAACCATTGTAGTGCGAAGCGGCTCTTAGCTGATTTTGTCATAGGATGCTACACACTTTTCAACATGTCGATTTGACCAAGAATTTCTATTTTTCGTACGTCCCTTTACTCCCATCTGACTACCACAGGAAAGTTGACCATTTTGTTTGATAGATACTCTTACGACATTACCAATTCGCTTCAGACCAACTTGACTGTATCTCCCTCGAACCGCCGCTGGAATACCAGATTCATGTGGAACCATTATCTCCTTTCCCCTGCTTTCGATCTGGAAGACCCGAAAGGGAGAAGTAAATGGGTATTGCCACTCATATACGGATTTTTGGATCAAGCCAGTAAGCTGTATTCATCGGTGTGATTAGATACAAGCCAGCTTACATGGTATATTCATACAGAGATCAACGTCTTCACAAGGACTGTCTACCTGACATTGATAGCAAGAAGGTCAAGACATTATGCCGGAGCGAGATTCTTGACTAGAGGTGCGAACGAACATGTAAGCTATCCAATGTCTCGCTGCATATGGTAGCTGACGATACAGCAGGGTCATGTAGCAAATGAAGTTGAGACCGAACAGATGTGAGTAAGCTGCCATTGACCCATGAGTGAATCAGCTGATCATGACCTGTAACAGAGTATCGGAACCATTGGCAACTCCCTTCGGTACTCGCAACAAATCTGATGATGTGCACCCATTATCTGATTATGGAGCTGGATATGGAGCATACACAAGTTTCCTACAGTATAGGGGTAGTATACCTGTTATGTGGCATCAGGAAAGTAATCAGATGACACCTAGGCCACCTATAGAAAGTAAGTTAAAACTGTTGATCCCCAAAGTTGATACATGCATGCAGACTGATGATTTTGTGCTTTCCCAGTCACGATCAAAGACCCCTTTTACACACCTGCTGCTAAACACTTCGATGATCTCCTTGGTCGATACGGTGCACCGATCTTCATCTTGAATTTGATAAAATCTCGAGAGACTGTACCGAGGGAAATCAAGCTATTAGCAGAATATGGTCAATGTGTAGAATATCTCAACCAGTTCTTGCCTGAGGGGAAGAAGATGACATATATAGCTTGGGATATGGCTCAGGCTGCTAAAAGGTTCGCTTCATCACGTGCCAATATGCTTCCATGATAGCTAATATCTGATTCTCGAATGCTAGTGGTCATCAAGATGTCATGGGAGTCTTGGAGGATATATGCGAGGAAGCTCTACAAGCTACGAATTTCTTCCATGGTGGTCCAGCAAGGAACGAGGTAGGGTAAGTCGCTCTTCGGTCTCCAGCTGTCGAATCCGACTGAAGAGAACTTTCTACTGATCTTGACCTTCAATAGGACTGGTCCCCATCGTGATAAACCCTTGTTACAACATGGTATCCTTCGAGTGAACTGTGTAGATTGCTTAGATCGGACGAATGCAGCGCAATTCGCGATTGCCAAACGAGCATTTGGTCATCAGCTATATGCATTGGGACTGATAGGCACACCGCATCTACCATTTTCATGTGATGCTGTCGACGTCCTAACGGAGATGTATCATGATCACGGAGATAGTAAGTACAGCTGAATACAACAATAAGTGGATCCAGCTGACAAGTGAGCCGAAACAGCTCTCGCATGGCAGTATACTGGAAGTGCTCTGGTCAATAGGGTGGATACGTATAGGAGGACGAAAGCCGCTCAGTGGAGTAGTCATTCGAGGGATCTGTTAGGTAAGCAGCTTTCATTCGGACGATATAGCCTTCGCCAGATTCGGTAGCTGAGTTGAGTGAACAGAAAACATCAGACGGTTTTACAACAATTCTATGCTTGGTAAGTCCCGACTCCGATTCTCACAAACTGGCTATGCTGATACATGCCGATACCATAGATGCGGATAAGCAGTCGGCGATCAACTTATTCGTAAGTTTGACCTGAACAGACTGGGTGAGGTGCTTTGAAGAGCTAATCCTCAATGACACCCTTCCCAGCTCGGTGTCCAACCTTCACCGCCAACGTATGACTTGGCTCGACCGAACTACAAACAATGGTTCACCCCCTCACACTTAGAAGAACCCAAATCTGATGAGCTGGCTCCCATCAATCAGGTATACAAGGAGTATTACAAGCCTCATATCCTAAGTCAATTCGGAAGATTGTACGCCTTGTGAGTGATTGATCAGAGCAAAACACCAAAAGAGATCGAACGGAACATAGATGCTGAATCGCATACCTTGTTCTAGCACGATGAATTCGACCACCAGATTTCATGCGTGAGTCAAGCAGAATGAGATTTATGCGCACCTTTGCGATATTTTTAGCTAACAAAATGGCCCCGCCTACTCAGTAAACCCAAGAATGAAATGCTTGCTAGTCCATTCGAGTCTCGAGTATCTGCAGAATTGGGATCTCCAACAACCCATTATTCATCGTACGTTCGCTTCCTTGGATACACACAATAAACAAACAACCTGATCGCATCCCCTTATATCCCTTCAGAACGCACCGTGTAGCTCGGCGATGGGCTGTACCAGTACCCGTTCCAGGCTCTACCTCCCTGTCCACTCAGCAGTCTTCGAACATTCCTCAATCAGACGATCAACCCAAACATGATCACCACACACAAGCTCATACCCACAACCACCCTCCTCACCCATTGGAGACAATGGTCGCTTCTTTACTCAATCCACCAGATTTAGACAAACGCATCAAGGATTACGAATGGTATACTCAATATCACTCTTCAGAAGAACTCGAGTCGAACACAATAGGTGAAGAAAAAGATTTGCAGTTGTATATTAAAGTATCTAAATTGTTTCAAGGTGAATTCGATCATCAGCATGATAGCGAATCCAATAATGTGAACATCTCCGATCAATATACGAACAACACAAATACAAACATAAACACAAACGTAAATAGTCTGGGGTTAGGATTGAACTCTTCAAATTGGTTACCAACCACGAACACGAATGATAATCTATTGATATATAAAGATGAATCTGCTATCACAACAGTAGATATAACCAAATTGGAAGAATTGGGTAAAGCAAATTTGGGTTATTATGAAAATTGGTTGAAAAGTAATGTAACACAATAAATAATATATGTTCTCATAATTTATTTTGATTTAGTGCTATCGAAAGATGTAGGGATTACGAGTACTGCAGATTGAGTCATTTCGTTTGTCGGTCTGGGATAGACAGCTTCATGTGTTGCACTATAACTTCCTTTTGTTGTACAGTGTACTCGGATATGTAAATAGATAAATCCCCATATCGAAGTAAAGTTATGGATTGTAACCAAGCAAGAAGAATATTTCATGCGTTAAGTGCCAACCCGATACATACATCTATCTACAACTTAGCCTGATACTCTAGTATACATACAATAAAATAATGATGTTTATGTTTATGTTTCATTCATTTTCTATGACTTTCTTCCCTTCCCATCCTAAACTATACTTTGTTTCACTATGCATCCTCTTAGTGCTGCATAAGCATCCAGTGTAACCTACGATGTCTATCCTCCAAAACGCAGTTGATCGACAATTTTTAGCCCTGCTCTTGTCCACTTGTTTGTCCCTTTAATGCGTCATAGCATCTTGTTGAGGTGGTGTATTGCCCAATCCCAACCCTATTCTCAATTCCTCCGAAGACGAACCCTGTTCATCTCCATTTCCATTCCTCGTCCGAGATGATACACTAGCGCCATCCGCAGCAGAGGCGTCAATCTGTTCTTGTGTAACCCTCTCACCACCTGGGATAGGTTCCACCCCTGTTTCCCCGTCTTGTCCCTCAATATCTTCTTCCTCTTCATCATCATCCGAAGCTGATCTAGCCTGCTGGTCATTCCTCCAATTATACCCATCATCATCATCTTCATCATTCTCCGACGAGGAGTCCGACGCACCTCCAAACCATCTTGTGATCGATAATTGCGATTTCACCTTGGGCGGATCTCCCGAGTTTCTTGGGACAAGAGGGGGGTCTTCAGATGATGGCGATATTGAAGATTGTCTGATGGATCTAAAAGGTGAACTCAAAGCAGACAATGATGGTGCTCTGACATGTCGGAGGGTATCTCCTAAATTTATCGAATATCCTCTTTTCGCCGTGTTCGTGCTGATTTCAGGGGTAATACCTCTAGACCGGTTTGCAGATGGCGATAACAGTTGATCTTCTACTTCATCTGAATCTATTGCAAATACTTCACTAGCTCTTCTTCTTCTCGGCGTGTTCTTCCTTCTCCTAGTAGTTTGGGATAATCCTAATCCACCATTACCACTGGTGCCAACAGATTGAGGTTCAAGTGTAGTGGTAATTCCCAATCCACCAATTCCCTTCGCACCTCTCGCACGACGTGTTCGACTGGCGAAACCCGCATCCACATCAGATTCAAGTGGGATGATATCCGGTATTCTCAATCCACCGGAATCCTTAGGTGGAGAAGTGATATCGTTCGAAGTTCGATCTCGATGAATCGCCGAACGGACTTCCGTTCGTCCCCTCAAAATTGCGCGCTACAATAGTCACTGATGTCAGCCAGTGATTCTGACCCACAACGAGAACGAGAATATCAAAACTCACTTCGATGGTCATTCTGTTCTTGACCATTCTCAAAGCTGGCCAAGTGACTCTCTGACCGACTTTGAGCATGTGGTCCATTTCGTTTCGATCCGGATCAGACAATATACGGAACCAGTCCTGATACTAACAGTCAGTATGTATTGCTTAACAAGACGAGGAAACGATGAGTGACACGCACTCTTATGGTCGTCCTCGGTGTAAGGGTAAGATCTCCTGAAAATCTCTGGAGGAAAACACCACTCCAGTCGCTCTGCAGGATCTGCGGCATAAGATCTAGATCACGTATCACCTATAATCGGTGATATCAGCCTGTGACTCGCTGAGAAAGTCGTATCATACTCACCTTGAAATGCTTGGAAAGGTCTAATTTGATGTATGATTCCAACGCAGACAAGATAAATCCACCTCTCCATCCTTTCCCTTTCCTATGTGCCACTGGTCTGCCCACAGAACCTCTAGGAGCGAAGAAAAACAAGTGGATATGCGGATTTGTCTGCGATACGATGGAGAAGTTACAGTTGAATTGCGTGTGTAACGATCCAAGAGGTATATCCTCCCTACACAAAAGGATCAGCTTCTGTGTGTGATCACATCCCAGCACTGGCCAACTGACCTCAAACTACCGTCCTTGAATCTTGAGCCACCTAGGTTGTGAGGTTTGACATTACCATTGCGGTCTTTAGCCATAAGCACGACCTGAAGATTTGTCAGCTTACCCGGGCGGCAGGAGGGACTCGATCATAGCTCACAGGGTTCAGAATACCCGGCACAGCAGCACTTGCTAGATTAGCTGACCAGATGAGACAGTTTGGCGCTGTGAGATGATTGAGCAGGATTGTCGGACTGGCACTTCCATCAGTGACAAAAAATAAATCATACGCCGGAGAAAAAGACTCACGAATGTCTGTCGGAGGGTACTACAGAGATATTCAATGCTCTTCCTGTCCTTTCATAAGCCTCTTTGAATGTCATACTCCCACGGGTAAACCACATTGACTACACCAGATTGATCAATCACCAATACCGAGTATACACAGTAATTGAGTAGACATACCTTTCTCGCCCAAGTCACGGTATCAAATCTCGCGCCAGTCTGCCTCAGCCTCTTGAACCATACCCGGAATGGATCTTCACAAGCGGTGATCTTATCCGCCAATTCGGGGATGAGCAGTTCCTTCAGCTCATCATCTGTTCTCGTACATAAAAGTGATGCAATAAGACCTCCGGCGGAGGTACCTGTGATTACTCTAGGCAAGAGATCGGCATCAAGGAAGGCTTTCACCACACCGAAGCTATAATCAATTTTCCGTTAGCTGCCATCACCATATTTGAATATTTGACGTGACATACTGATAATATCCGAAAGAAGCTCCTCCAGACAGACATAAAGCACTGGCTCCGTAATGTTTATTGATAGCTCTGAAGAAGGCTCTTTTCTCTTCTAAGGATACGTCGGTAGCAGTACGAACGAAATCAAGACATGCTGCGACTTCGTTGACGTGTTCTTCGATCAAATGCTTGGTACCGAAAAAGGTCTAGATCCAATTGAATATCGTTAGCTATCAGTCCAAGAGGAAGGACAATTTTTCAGCTTACCTCACTGTACATCTTGACACTCTCTGTTCCTGCAAAATTACTTCTCACACAAACCGCCAAAGCATCCATCAAACCCCTTGCATCCTTTGAAGCTCTCAATTTCGTCAAAGTTCGTTTCACTCTTTTCACCTGCAGACATTGTACTATATCAGCTATCTTTCCTACCTGAAAGGGAATCTTCATGCAGCCGATGACTTACCAGTGTATAATCGAAATACGAGTCTTCCTCAGTCTCTTTCCACTCATCAAACCCCAAGTTATCATCCAACTTCTTAGCTGCATCGATCCATTCTTCATATGTCTTTGCGTTCCTCAGATCTCTCCTGAGCTTCACTTTCGGTCCTCGCCATGCTACCAACCATTCGAATACATTTACCACTTGTCGAGTAATCACGTAAGTTAAGAATTCAAAGTAGATGATGGTGAAGAAGAAGCCCTATATCGCAAAACGATCAAACACAATTCAGATGTCACACTCTTCCTACTGGAAACAATGATGGATAAGTATTGATCACATACCAAAAGCGGCCATCGTATCAGGTGGTATGTCAATCCTTGATTCGAGGTACGTGCACGTCTCCTATAACTCGCTCATTAAGCATCTAGCCCCTCTTCTTTCCGATCATGATGATACTCACTTCGAGACACGTTGATGTATAGGCTGGCAGCAATGTTCATCAGGCTATGATTCACTGCAAATGGCATAAAGCTCTACTTACAGCAAAATCAGAAGTCGCTGTCAGTTTCTCTACCCTCTCAGCCCCTCCTCCACTTTGTAACGACCCATTATCCGGACCATACTTCCATGTGTTAGGCTGCAATCTCGATGATGACGAGGAACCTATACCTGGCGAGTCGAGCGGTACAGGAGGTGATCTGGGTGAGAGGGGGGAAGCCTCTCCCTCGTTGGTGAAGGTATCGTTGATCGTAAGAGCAGAGGCGAATGCTCTTAAGTGTCTAAATTGCCCCGATTGATGGATCAGCTACAGAGTTGGTTTTTGGGAAGGATCATAGCAGACTTACTCCTCATTCACGAAATTCTCATTCAGCAGCTCATCTTTCCTCGATGAGCCAGATGCCAAAGTGACCATGTTGAGCGGTTCAACGGATCGATAAATGATGAATGATGAATGACGTCAAGGAAGAGTTGATCGATGAGCTGGCTACGAATGCGCTCTTTTCTGTGATGATATTTGGAGGATCTATATTCTTGTGTGTATCAATGTCAGAGCTATGTATGTTACTATACTACTTGTCGGGGTGTCATGATCATTGTCTATCTGTATCTCCGAGTGATGAATTGAGTCTCACCTGGAAATGATGATGATGTGCGGATACATGGGTGAGACGTGGGGCACACACACACACACACTGCACACTGCACACTGTCGATCGGTGATCACCGCCGCATGAACCCCCACCCCCTCTCTGCCCTCTCCATCCGTCATATAGCGATCCGAGATCAACAATATAACATCCCATAATCATCTTTGTATACTCAGCAACAGGTTTACAAGCAAACACACACCAACGATGTCAACCCCGCTCGTACAACAGTTCCCATCCCTAGCTCAATACCCACCTTCTTTCCTCAAAGATCTCCTATCGTCTCCTGAACTCACAGAGGCTTTCTTATTCTCCTTACCTGAAGTCAAGGAATTAGCAGCGGAAGTAGAGAAGCTGGGAAGGGAGAATGATGAGATTGCTAGTATGTTATGTCTCAGCTTGTCGTGGAAAGATAGCTGATTGCGCTTTTTGTAGAACGTAATATCGAATTGAGGGATGAGTTGATAGCTCTTCGAGACGCTACTGCTCAATCGTACGCCTACGCCGAGGGGTTGAAGAGGAAATGGACAGATATCGAAAAAGCTCAAGCGAATCTATATCAAGTGGGTCGCTGTCTCCTTGCTAACATGGTATAGATATCCAAATAAACTTTTGGGAATTAATACTAATGATTAATGAATGATTCTGTACAACAGCGTAATAGACCTTCGTTCCTTCATTTACGATTACGCCATTCGCTTACTGCCCAAGATGAACTATCAGAAAAGATAGCTTCGGCTTTCATAGAAGGCAGATCAGCAGGTGCTAGTTTACCTGGATCGAGAGTCGATTCGCCTTTGCCTGGTGCAGAGGGGACGAGTACACCTGTGTCTGGAGGAGATAGGGTAGGTCTGTGTTATCTACTCTGCCCGTATGGTATGTACGCATACAAGACAATTGGCAGCGTCATCGGTCTTTCTTCTGCTCTTTCAGAATTTCCAGTACTATTGTTCTTTCAAAGCTGATTCAAGACACTTGCTCTGTCGCAGAACCAAAGCAAAGCGATAGAAGACTTCATCAACGAGTTCAAAGCTGCTCGTAAAACATATCACAAGCGTGCGATCTGGGCTGAGAGATGGTCAAGGGGTGAGGTAGCATGGAGGGATGATTAAGAAGGAATCGTTCTAGGAGATATCCGTATATCTATATCCAAGCTGTTGTACTATTGCATTATTGTATTCATCGTTATGGCTTCGTCCTTGTGGATTTCTAACCAGACAATACCCTATAGGTATCGCAATATAATTCATCCTTCTCATAGGTACAACAAGCCCAATCAGATTAGAGCCACACCATCCAATGACCACTGATCTATAATCCTTCAACCATACTCCAGACTCTTACAATTCTCCAATTCTCATCGAACAGATAAAAAACATGTTCCTTCACCACCCTGCCCGTGCCATCTCCAAGAGCAATTTCCAACCTCGATGCTACCCTTCTATCCTCCACACTGGTTACTACGTCCTCAACCTTGAAGACAGATTTAGGTATGATCAGCTGATGGTATTGCTCTGACGACAGTGCTCGATCATTATGGTTGATGATCTTTTCTCCCAAGTAGGGGTTGAGGACAGAGGAAGGGAGCGAGGTGATAGTGTTTATGGCATCGATATAGGAACGATAATGCTTCTCGAGGTCTGAGTCTGAGGTAATGGAGGGCATCTTTGGTGTCTTGGTATATTTCGGATCCTAGGGTCCTTACAGGAAGATGATGGATAGGTCTGTGTCTGCGTAGGTGGAAGATTAGGAAGTTCAGCAACTCGATGCATACCGTATACCATATATACCATGTTCATGTTTGGTTTGATGAGTAATCAGTCATTCCTCAAGAAAGGCTAGGTGGATACCAAATCGTTACGTCATCTTATCTCTTATCTGTCTTCATATCATCCTATAAACGTATATGTAAGTAAGACCTATGCATGTGTTCGTGTTCGTGACCCATACTCATATATGTATATGCTCGACATCCAGTCCTACATGTCCCCAAAGCGATAGTATGAACTTATGCAACAACGACCACTACGACCTAATTCACCAAAACACTATAGCTCCTTAAGTACCTTCTCAACGGTACCAACCAATACCTCAGCATGTTTCTCACCAAAAGTCAAAGTAGGTCTCAATCTAACCGTCTGATCACCACATCCACCAATCTGGACACCGTTGTTCCTCATCTTGCCTAAGAATGTATCTCTCTGAGCTGGAGAGGCCATATCCCATGCAAGATACGTTCCTTCACCTTCACCTCTGAAATTCATGACTTTACCTTGAGCTACACTCAAGCCAAACAGCGATTTGAAGGATGTTGCCAAATTCAGACCTGCAGTGGCGGTGTGAGCGACTAGATCGTGGGATTTGATAAGTCGGATCATCTCTCTAGCCTGTAATGCTCTGACAGGATCACCCTATACATCCAAATCCAGATCGTCGTCATCAGCTTTCAGTCTCTCCATGGACAAATGCTTGGGCTATAGCGGAAGAAGCAACTTACCATCCAAGTATTGTAGTTTCTATACGGAGCATTAGGTCTAGTCTCCTTCTTATGGAACACTCCAGCAGCTTGCATCTTTTTACTGAACGTCACGAAATCAGGTTCCTCCCCTTCCTTCAAACCCCATTTCTCGTGGGCCCAGAAAGTACCTGTAGCTCCCACACCGGTTTGGACCTCGTCAACGATGAAGAATGCACCATGTTTCTTGGCGATGAGTCGAAGTTGTCGGAAGTAGTTGTTGGAGGCATGTCGATCTCCACCTTCTGATAGGATAGGTTCGATGATGACCGCTGCGACGGGTCGAGTCGATTTGCTATATGTACATACAAGATTTAAGGCATGAGTACCAAATGTAGTGATGAAGTGATGTATGAGACAGAAACCTAACCTACCTTTCAATCAAAATCTTCTCGTATTCCTCCAAACATCTCTTCTCCTCGGCTTCGTTCTCCTTGACATGCTCATTGAGTGGGTATTTCAGTTCTGGGAATGGGGCAGCAGGCCAATCAAATGCAGGTATGTCGACCTGTCGATGAGCATCAATGCAAAATCAGCACATAGTTGAACGGGATACAAGCAAAATATTGTCCCCTTGATACGATCACCCACCTTGTGTATAGCTTTACTCCTCGTAGCACTCAAACTACCAAACAGTCTACCGTGGAAACCGGATTTGAAGGAAAGTACGGATAGCTGGGGTGCACCAGGTGAATGGTTCAACATACATGAGTCTACAAGTATATTATTCATAATCAGTACGAGCATCGTGCGAATTCTGTAGTGTAGTTAGTACATCTGTACTCACCCATCTCCTCTTTTGTGAATGGTACATCCGGTCCCCCTCTTTCCCTCTGCCTATAAGCCATGAAAGAGCATTTGAAAGCGGTTTCTACCGTTCCGAGATAGAATACGATCAGCATGTTTACCCAAAGGATGAGGGGTGTGATAGAACATACCATTCGCGCTAGAACCACAAAGGGTGGTTATCAATTGATCTAAGCCTTTAGGTTGGACGGTCAATAAACCAGTTTTGAGCCATTCTGCCCATTGAACAGGTGGGAAAGATCCCAGTGCAGGTCGGTTCATAGCTGCTTTGGCGAACTCATCCTGATATAACAATCAAACACTAGGTGTTAGCTTCCCATTCTAGATCGTGACCCAATGACACGAGAAATTCAAAGGAGGGGGGCGCGGAATGTATCAAGTAGAGCTAACTCTTTGGAGTAAGGTGCAAAACAAGGTTTCTTTGACTGTAACAAGGTGAATTATAATTATGAACTAGAAAGGATGGGTTACTACCCGGACTCACGGTTTTCGCCAGTTCCAACAACGCGGGAACGTTATAACCCAAAGCGATAGATGAGATCTGAGCGAATACATCTAACAGTACATTCCCATCTGCGTCCACAAGGTAATTTCCTGAAACACACACGCATACTCACAGTCAATAAACCGATTACACCTTCTGGGTTGTACGATAGAGAAATATGATGTACAAACTTACCACTTGATTTCTCATAGTTTGGTACGATCACATGAGTTCTTGGATCTTGAAAAGTATCAATCTCTTTACTCTATGTCACTCATACTCAGCTATATATCTACCAG
Source organism: Kwoniella botswanensis (assembly GCF_036426115.1). Classification (NCBI taxonomy): domain Eukaryota; kingdom Fungi; phylum Basidiomycota; class Tremellomycetes; order Tremellales; family Cryptococcaceae; genus Kwoniella; species Kwoniella botswanensis. The sequence goes on along the minus strand of NC_088599.1, from coordinate 11,999,996 downwards.
TGAGTAGCATGACAGCCACAGAAACTCACAGCGGCAATACCTTTTGGTCCGGGGACTTTGTCGGTCTTGACAGACGGTCCACTGGGTTCTTCAGGTATGAGATCTGATGATGAGAATGCTCTAACCCCTAGGGATCGAGTACGAAGGGAAAGGGTGGATTTGGAAGTGGATCGAATAGCTCTAGTGAACATCTTGATGGCGAGTTTGGTTATTGTGGTTGGGAAGAAAGAATCGAAGAAGGTTGATTGTTGTCGTAGTGTCGGTATATATACAGTTGATTACGAAAGGAGTATGTACTTGTACTGCTCATACACCAGGGAGATGAGATGACCGAAGTGATTTGTGTTTCTCGATTGGTGATCTATGATCTATGGTATATGATCTCGCCAGAAATTGGGGTTCAATCAAAGTCGTGTTTCTTCAATCCTCTTTTATCTGATATACACAAGAAGGGGAATGAAAACTATGAGTACGCAGTCCAACCCGACAAAGTGAGAAGGCGACAATGCTCAACGTGGTGATGTTATGGGATTAGACCGTGATGGGAACCTGTTGATCGGGGATAGCAATAGCAATCAATTGATGGTATCAACGAATGAGCAGGATAAGCGATAGATAAGTTCGAGATAGATCAGTTGTTTTTTCTCCTCTTTGGGAGTAGGCGAGATTCCTTTACTCGATTTATGGATTTACCCGAGTTTACTCAATTTCGGCTGTTCCGACTACTACTGTAAGTCTTCTTTGGTCCTATCTTTCTTCCTATGCCTTATTGGCATGTACATGCCCTGCTCTGTGCATCAAGAACAATCATATCCATGCATGAACTAATCCACACCTAGACAAAACGATGGCGTGAGGCGTTATCTCTTGATGTGTGATGGCATCAACATCAATAACATCAACATCAAAACACGCCTGATCTCATTACTAATTCAGGTTAATTACATTTGATCGCCTTGATTTCCATTCAGGTGAACAGTCATAACCTCATGTTCAAATTAATTAGCTTGTAGGGTGTATACATATCTACACATGTATAAATGGCGTTTTGACGGAAAGGACCACCACAGTCCGGAAGTATTCCACACTCGTAATTTATGATGTTTATCGGATTTGCCAATTTGAAGTGGGGGCAACTAAGCTAAGGCGATTTTGCCGAGATGGGCGTTGCACTCGGTCATCTCTATTCTATGAGCGTGCGTCTTGTTCGGAATTCTCACGCTCACTTGGATGCACGATAGGTTGGTTCCCCTTATCTACCAATTGAAAGTGACTGTGGGATCACCGTATGAGCGTCATCGGTCAAGGCCGACCCGAGCACTTTCATCTCATAACGTTGCCAGCTTCGAGTAAGCTAAAGATAAAAGTCGGCAATCGTCAAGTCCACTTACAAGATTACAGACATATAATCAACCATCTATATAAACACATGACAGAATACTAGTACTTTGGAGATCCTCATACCTTGTGTATTCCCATTCTATCACGCACGACCTAACAACAACGCGAATCGCCCCTTTACCCCACTCTGATAACTCCGACAGATCAGATCAGATCCCATCTCTAGCCATACGCTCTCTATCATGACCCTTATTCCAACTCCTTCCCCACCCTGGCAAGAGGTCGCACAGGCCAAGAGACAAGCTAGAGACGCATTGATACCGGAAGAATGGCGTATCCAACCTACCGAAGCCGATAACGTCATAGATGTTCCGAAGACTTGCGGTGTGTTATCTCCCAAAGAAATTGAGATTACGGAGTTGGACGCTCCAACTTTGGTTGGGAAGATGGTAGCAGGGGAATTGAAGAGTTATGAAGTCACTCTGGCTTTCTGTAAAAGGGCTGCGGTAGCTCAACAACTGGTAGGTACATTCTCATCCCTACTCATTCTTTCATCTGTATCGACTTATCGTGAGCTGGGATAGATGTTATGCTAATCGTTTGCTTGATGTTTGTATAGACCAATTGTCTCACGGAGATATCATTCACTGCCGCTTTGGAAAATGCGAAAGCGATAGACGAAGAGTATGCTCGTACGGGAACACCCTTAGGTCCCTTACATGGTTTACCAGTTTCACTTAAAGATAACTTCTATGTACAAGGTGTAGATACCACTGTTGGATTCGTAGCTTGGGCTAACGATCCTGCTCCAAAGGAGAAAGAGAGTGAGATGACTAAGATCATGAGGGAGTGCGGAGCGGTATTGTTCTGTAAGACGTAAGTGAACATCTCAGAAGAGATGAAAACTTGATCATCCACGTGAAAGGTGTGGATGCTGATATTGATGTTGGATGCAGAAACGTTCCCACAGCTATGATGATAGCAGAGACGTACAACAACGTCTGGGGATATACTACCAATCCATACAACAGGAAATGTTCATCAGGTGGTTCGTCAGGTGGTGAAAGTGCTTTATTGGCTTTGAAAGGTATGTAATACCTTCCCATTTCAAAACTCCATTATACTAACAACAATCCATTGTAGGCTCTCCTCTAGGTGTTGGAACAGATATTGGTGGATCCATTCGTAGGTATCCAAACCCTTCCTCTTCCTACCCCTTTAAGCCTATTGACACTAATAGAATTTCTCATCTAGGTATCCCCGCTTCGTTCTGCGGTCTATATTCCCTCAAACCCTCTTTCGGCAGATTCGCGACATACGGCGCAAGATCAGGTCTACCAGGCCAAGAAGCTATTCGATCGATCAATGGTCCTATGTCTACTTCACTCGATGCGGTTGAGCTATGGGCGAAGAGCGTAGTAGGCAAAGAACCATGGTATAGGGATCCTAATATGCTACCTATCCCTTGGAGAGAGGTGGAAGTACCTGAGAAATTGTGCTTTGGTATGTTGGCCATACTTGTCAGTGGTCTACGACTCTAGAGCTGATGTCGTATTGCGATAGGTATAATCCTGGATAACGGGATGGTCAAACCTACTCCACCTGTCACACGAGCTTTGTTGAAGACGAAGAAAGCTTTGGAAGCTGCTGGACACAAGGTGGTGGAATGGTCACCGTGAGTATATCATCATCATTACTCATGTGACAAAGCCATGGTCTGATGATGCTCGTGCAGATATAAGCCCGAAGAAGCCAATACAATCGTCAACAGGTTCTTCCAAGGTGACGGAGGAGTTAAGATAGCTCAATACATCTCTTTATCGGGTGAGACCTACGTCGAGGGTCTATCAGCGTACAAAGCAAGACATGAAGCTTTGAAATCTACTCCACCTTTAGTAGGTGATCTATGGGATATCCAATCGGATCGAACAGCCTATTGTAAGAAGGTGTTAGATCATTGGTTGAGCAGTAAAGAAGTCACTGGGACCGGTAGACCATTCGATGCTATCATCAGTCCTGTCACACCTCATTCCGCTTGTCCAAAGTGAGTGGTCTCATCTCTCGTTCTTTTCGTCTTTCTCTACGGACGTAGATGTTGATCCTGAATTGTCGGGTAGGATGGCTTTCAACGATCACGTTGCGTATACCTCCATGTGGAATATCACGGATTACTCTGCTACGACTTTCCCAGTGGGATCGGTGGATCCTTCGGTCGATGGAAAAACGGTTTATGAGACGAGGAATGAGGTTGAGAAGAAGATTTGGGACAGATGTGAGTCAACTCTAGAAGACTCTAGGCGTTAGGTCAAATCATGTTAACTGACTTATGTGGTTCTGTAGACGATGCTGAGGAAGTGGCAGGAGCACCTGTATCTCTGCAACTGATTTGTGGAAGATTGGAAGAAGAAAAAGCCCTCAAGTTGACTCATGTAGTAGCGGACGCTTTGAAGACTGCTTAGGATGTATACATCACACTGCTTAGTAGGCTATATAGAGTAAACAGTGAGGATGTGAGATTGTATACCGTATAGAACAGTAGATATCGGAATAAGGAATAGATGTATCTCATTCTTTCATATGTTGTAGACAGACTGCAATCTTCCATTGCCATCGATTCGATAGTCAAGCGTACATCCCGCAGCCATTACTCATCATCCTCAGGCTCTATCGACCAGCACTGAGATCCTGCTATGATGGCTATGAGTGTAACACTTGTAACCTCACGAAGCACAGATCATCCTACGGAGCGGTCCCGGTGGGAAGGTCAAGGTATACAAGTCGACACAAAGCGACAGGATTTTCGGTGAGAGGCTGCCTATCAGTGACTCCTTACCCAATCTATCAACCAATCAGCGACTTGACACCTTCGGACTCTTATCGGTCAATGAAAGAGCCTGGGAAAAAGAAGAACCATAACAAAGGCTCGCCAAAATCGGATATGAAGTGCAATGAATTTCGGCTAAAAGTTGCACAATAGCTTACAGTACCGTAATACAAGTGTGAGAGGAGAGGTGTGGTGGACATAGTGACGATAAGAACTGTCTGTTTATTGATGGTGGGCGTGGAAAGACGCCTCAGTTCTTCGCCGGTCTGGTAATTAACTTTATTTTGCGTGCCGGACCCCAACGTGCCTGAACACCGACAGGAAGTGATGATAAGGAAACTGCTCAAGTGGAGGTTTCCGCTGCTCCGCCGTGAGTCGAACGATAATTCCTTTTCCACTGTCACTGATAATACCATACCACCATAATAGAATACTTGAGAGCGTATCGGGCCAGTATGACTGTACAGTGACAGCGTACTGTATCTTCTCGCCTAAATCCATCTATAGCAATTGTGAGTAGTTAGACAGAAAAGCCGAGTTTTGTTGTGAAAGGCGTAAGTCAAGATAAGGAATTTACGTACATTACTCTAGTAGAATACTGTAAGTACAGAGAACGGTCAAAGACGATTACATATAGCTAATTCAAGTCGTCATCAATAGATAATTCACGTCACCTCATTACCCCATATCTCTTTTCGTTTTTCGATTTCTGGTGAGACAAAAAGATTCAGAACGATGAACAAGCTTCAAGTGAAAGTGGAAACTTTCCTATGGGGTAAACCGCCCTCTGACCCGAAAGAGAGGAAGTTGTTATTGAAGTTGGATTTGGTCATACTGTCTTATGTTTGTTTATCCTGTAAGTTGCTTTTGGTTTCACACCTACTCATCACATCTGAATATACGATCAGCTAACATGATCATCTCTCCCTGCTATAGATTTCTCAAATTGTAAGGCTTCCCGATCCCAATGCTCGACGAAGTAGTCACTGATGTTTGTGTATGGTTTGCTATGGAAAGATTTGGACAGAGCAAATCTTGCCAATGCCGTGAGTCAATCCTTCTTACCCTGTACCCTGTGAATCGACTGACCTGTGGTCTGTGTATAGTATACGACTGGAATGAAAGAAGATTTGAACTGTGGGTCTACCCCGCTCCATTCAATTGCGAGGGATACTAATCTATTTGTGTGATCAGTCCAAGGAAATGATTACACCTATGCCGGCTCAATGTTCACTGCGGGATATGTCATTGGACAATGGCCCTCTGCCTTGATCCTATCGTCCGGACGTATCTCCCCTAGATTTTGGTTCCCTTTCTGTATGGTAGCTTGGGGTCTATGTACACTAGGTACTGCCTGTGAGTCTGTTTTTCCGTTCACGCATGAAAGTCACATTCCAACCGGAGCTGACTGTCATACGAATGGTGGTAACAGGGGCTAAAACACCACATCAAGTTTGGGGTATACGTTTCACTCAAGCTTTATTCGAAGCTTCTACGTTTAGTGGCACTCATGTAAGTGACTTGTCCATCTATCTCACTGATCTCTCATACATTGAGGTTCAATATGTTGACTTGCCGCGGTACTGCAGTATATCTTGGGATCATGGTACAAAGATTACGAGTTGGGTAAACGAAGTGCAGTGGTGAGTTTCCTTCTACCTTGAATCATATCTGATGTGAAATACTAATATGTGTGATGTATGGTGACAGTTCGCGACTGCCGCTCAAATGGGAACTCTGTTCTCCGGTATCATGCAAGGTGGAATTATCTCAAACCTAGATGGTAAAAATGGTTTGGAAGGATGGCAATTCCTCTTCATCATTGATTTCGCCATTACTATCCCTATTGCGATTTATGGATTCTTGATGTTCCCCGGTACACCCCATACCACCAAGGCCTGTGAGTACCCCTTCGAGCACGAGATCAAGTCATCTGTAATGGCACAACCGAAGCTGATGTTTGGTCGGGTGTGACCTTTAGTCTGGTTGACAGAGGAAGAGAGGGAGATGTGTCTACGTCGACTACCTCACACCGAACACGTCAAGATGACACCTAAAACCTTGGGTAAATCAATCAAGAAGATGTTATCCGATTGGAGATGGTACTTGTTCACTGCACTATTCACCGCCTCGGCTACTAGTTTTGAGAAAGTTGGAGTTTACACGGAATTCAATCTTTGGTTGAAAAGTGCTGGATACTCGAAACAACAGAGTGAGTAGTCCAGTCTATTCGATTCGAGAAAAATCATCAGATTGCCATCCGGAGCAGTATTCACTATCGTTTGATTCATGAGGATGAATGAATGAATGGAATACGATAATCGTTCATTTGAGAACTGTGAGGATGATTCCCCATTGATATACGTTTTCTTGCTCTGCAGTCTCATACTACCCCTCAATCTTCACTGCCATGGCTATTCTCTCGACGTACATCCTAACCCTGATATCTGATCAAACCCGAAATCGATTCATCATCAATCCCATCATGTTCCTTGCGGTTTTCATCAGCAGTGTCATGTTACTCAACTGGAATCATCTCAATAAAGGTGCTCATTTCTTTGCATACATCATTGGTGGACTGGGTTATGCCGGTCAAGCTTCCAACGTGAGTGATTTGCTTTCTTTCTTTCTTTCTTTCAAACAAAGGTACTGTTGACGTCAAATTAATGGTTGATTGATCGGTTTTGTAGTTCGCTTGGGCCAACGAAATGTGTAGGGATGATGATGTCTTACGATCGATTACTCTATTTTCTATGAACCGTGAGTAGTGATAAACCATCACCATCACCTGATCTCTTCATGTTTATCACCATACTGTATGACAGATTGACTGACATCGTCCTTTTCCTGCTCTTCGTTGCTATTACATTCAGTATTCTCAAATATCTGTGAGTAACTCATCTATTTTACCATCAACAAGATTGGCAGGATTCGCTGATATGCTTGACACTTTATAGGGAATCTGTGGTATCAAATCGTCGCATGGCCAGTCGTCGAAGCTCCTAAATTCAGAAATGGTCAAATCGCAACTCTAGTTACAGGTGCAGCTTCAGTAAGTGACCTCAAATCTGCTTTGAATCGACATGTACTGATTCTTTCCTCTGATTCATCCTCGCAGGTCGCGATTGCCGTTGCCATCGTATATTGCTCCAGGAAATATCCTCCGGCTTTACCCTCAGCTGAGATCGTAGAGATCGATGGCAAGTTGACCGATGTTACTCATAACACTCATACGACGAGCAACGCAAGTAATCATGGAGAAGGGGAAGGTGATATCGAAAGTAAAGATGTAGAGAATCTACATGGAGCTATATCGAGCGTCAAGCATGTGTAGATCAGGTCATAATCATAGTCATGCTATATGGTTCGTAGAAGTAGATAAATATATGGATAAGGTCAAGGTCAGGATTGATATTTGTTATGATGCCTGGTGTCAGAAAAGTTGTAAAAGTCAAGTAAGAATCATAAAGGATGGTAATAGATGAATGGCAATTAGGGTATAACAAATGCGTTTTTGATATAGAATATAGATAATTTGTCAGTAAGAGCCTGGAAACTTGGAGTCAGACATGGATATGGGAAGAATAAAATAGTACGAGACAGAATGTTGATTTATGCATTTATGCTATATACAAACAATTTACTGGGGATGGAGGATTGAGATATGAGATCAATCGAGAAAGTCGTTATGGATCTTTTTGATAGTGAATTTATGGAGAAAAAAAGGTGACAAGTGTTGATCTGACCTCGTATGGTGGTGATAATTGATTGTTGTACATCTTCTTGCTTGGTGCTGACGAATCATGAACGGATGTTTTATGTGATGGTATTGATTGTGTATGAGGGATTTTCGTTTCGTTTTCGTTGATTTCCAACTGATTTGCAATTCATCAAGTATTCGTGTGATAATCTGATTTATCCGTTGATATCCGAATTGTGATGAGCTTGATGCTCGGGGTCATGGGGAGTGGTTACAAGAAACCGGTTAAGCTAGGAAGAACCCGCTGATTGATGCTATCGCAAGCTTTTCTAAGGATATGGCCATTGACATAGCGCAGCGACCCATTTAGCCATATTGACTTTCTTAGCTTCGTTAGCGATGATAAATGGGTGTTGGAGGAGTTGCCAAGGGTATGGTCGATCTGTTCCTGATCTTATCAAGCTGTATGACAGACATTATATCAGCATATCAGCGAGGATAATTTGTATTGAAAATTTGAAAATCATGAGCATTGTACTTACCAAGCAGCCATGAAGCTCTTGAATCCATCTGACCATACTCTGCCGACAGATGGATCATCGATCATGACTGGAGTCGGAGCGGTGACGATATACGATAAGAGTTCGATCGGAGCGACAGACTGATTTTCTCCTTCTGGAGGGAAAGGGAATCGTAAATGCGCTACTTCGTGCAGAGTCATTCCTAGTGACCACACATCCGCTTTGATTGAGTATGGTTGATTCTGGATCCGCTCAGGCTATGACGGACAGACAGTTTTACGATCAGTGATCATGCCTTTCATGCTTGACAGGGATTCCTGACGCCAGTAGGTCATTGAAGACTATTGGTTCAACACTCACAGCCATGTAGAAACTTGTTCCGGTAAATGTACCAGCTATCGAATCTACCAATTCACCAGATACACCGAAATCACATAGTTTCACTACTCCTTGTCTTGTCAAGACGATATTGGATGGCTTGATATCTCGATGGATGATACGGTGCTCATGTAGGTAATCGAGACCTTTCAACACCTGAGATATCATCATGTTAGCATTTATAGCCCAGTTACTTCGCCAAAATTAGCACTTTCAGGCGCTCGTTTCCAAGAACAGTCTTGTGTATGCGCTGCTTGGGGCTCTGGGAAGGATTGAATCGGAGATACTCACCGAACTAGCTATCCTTCCCAGAACATGCTCCGAACACATCATCCCGCCCTTCTTCATCTTCCCCACCAGGTTATCCAAACTTCCAGCTTCACAGTACTCCATCAATATACCAATCACACTATCTCGCTCGGTGAGAAATGAACCGTAGTGTTTCACTATATACGGTGACGAGCAGACATTGAGGATCTCTAGTTCTCGTAAAAGCTGTTTGTGCATCGATGGGTTGGTCGTACGTGCGATTACCTGTCAAGTGCAGGAACAAGGTCTCAGCTATGTTCAGGCGAAATGAAACAAGATGCGTTAAGGAGTAGAGGACTTGGCATGGAAGGTAGATCAAGAAGTCATATAGGATATGATTAACGTCGATATGGTTTGACTCACCTTCTTAGCCATGATCTTCCCACTCTTCCTATCTTGTACCAATTCGACTGCACCTCCCGTACCTTCACCCAATCTCTTGATCGATATCAAATCCTCTGGATCGAAAACCGGACTATCTTTCTGTCCATGTCCATCATCCGACGATACGATCACATTCTCATATCCATACCCTTGTCCATGTCCATTATCACTTGATTTCCTATCTAGACTACTTCTTCTTGAATTATCCTCACTCGCACTGACAATAGCACTTGTGTTTGATCCTGAGATGTCTAGATTTCTAATTGATAGTAATTCATTGTCCATCTGTAAGTTTGTACTATCTCTCCGCGTAGTATGAGTAGTGGAAGATGAGTTCGCTCTCGAACGGGATTTACTTGCATTCGAACTAGCTCTGGATCTAGAAGACGAACTTGATGAAGCTGTTGGGTCAAATCTTGAATTTGTTAATGCGTATTTGATATCTTTCGTCATTTCACTTAGTCTCTTACTTCCCCCATCTTGATCTTCCAGAGTATCGAATCGACCGAATCCATATGACGATTCATCATCTTCATAGTTGTTTCCGCGAGCTTGTAGAGTTGGATTCTGATCTTCTCCTTGTAAGAATGGGGTAGGTGTTTTCAATGCCGAGTTCAATAAATCATTATCGTTTGATGTTTCACATGGGTAATCATGTCCACTTGAGAAACCTGGACCACCCCCTGAGGTTGATCCAAGTGACGAACCTGAACCTGGAATGCTAAGTTTCAATATTGGTGTTGCGGTTCTGCTACTTGGTCCAGGACCTGTTGAAAGATATTGCTGAGAAGGAGCGTTCAATAGGGGTGGTCGAGAAGGATGAGATAGCGGTGACGAAGATTGAGGAGTCGATACGCCTGATAGGCTGAGCTTGGGTCGATTGGATGGTGAAGGGGATGCTCTCATGGGCTTTAGAGCCAGGGCAGGGAGTGTGGTCGGTATCTGCCAGCCGTTCTCCCCTGCCTGGTCGACGTTGATTCCGGCTTTGGTAAAGGGTGAGTCAGCATGATCAATACAAGGGTGATGATGTTAGGAAGGGGTCTGTGTAGTGCATTGGAATGACGAAATAGGACAGACCAACTCACGAACATTCCCAGGCGGTATATTCAACTTTGGCGGAGGAGGTGCACTTGAAGATATCCTCGTTGGATTGGGTCTTGCACCTCCAGGTCGACGAGGTGGGACGGGTGGGTTGACCTGACCTGATGGCCCAGGTGTAGGGATACTGTTATCCATCTTCTATATGTCTGAATGAGCCGAGGATAAGGAAGACATTAGGCGGAAGCTATCAAGAGAAGGTCTGTCAAGCAAGTAAGGTAGTTATGGATCAGAGATGAGATGTGATGCGGATTTGAATGGCCGCTTTGACCGTTCGGATCGTTTGGATGGCTTGAGGGTGAGTCGAGCTGAAGATGATTCCGAATGTGTGACTAGTGTGGACTCGTAACAATGCGGGGTTGTTCGAGCGGACCGAGCGTTAGCCAAAGTCGATTGGGGTATGGATCTCTGTTCCAAGAGCTATCGTTGGTCGTGGAAGTGCCGCTCTAAAGCATATCAAAGTGATAAACCAGAGGTACCTTTGGTATTATCTTGATTATGATTGAACCGAGATGAGAAGCGAGTCTATCGTTGAGTGCAAGTAATCAAAGAGAGAGTGCACAGTGATTTTTTGACTCTAAAACGTCATGCACAGTGACCACTGGTAGGAGGGTACCGACGGGTATCACCGTAGACCGAGATGATTATGATCTATGACCACGGTGACCGAATTTTATCTATCCGAGATTGAGATTTCCAAATCATCATGTCGCTATAGTTGTTCACGATAAATTGCTCATACACCGTCCAGTGATCAACGTCATCCTCACTGAAGGTATCCGAGCGACAGAAAGAGCGATTTACAGGCAAAAAAAATTAAGAAAAAATGCAACGATCCATTCTGGTTTCTGTGCGACCCATCTTCCAATCGACCGGGACGGAATTGAGACTAGGAGCATGTTCGGGCTTAGGCTCAAAGTCGAGGCTGAGGTTGATACATACGACATCGTGTCTCCGATCGCATGAGAACCCATTGGTGTGTGTGACTCAACTTTCGTTACATACACATGAAACGACAATCAAGATATGAATAGTATTAGCTAACTTATCGAACATCGAAACGACTTATAGGGGATACCAAAACGAAACCCCAATCCTGCACCTACGATACCACGTAGGGGAGCACCACCTCAAAAATCACGTATAAAAGGTGTGAAGCAGATCGTAGTGGTGGCTAGTGGGAAGGGTGGGGTCGGTAAATCCACAGTAGCTGGTGAGCCGCTCTCTTCCTTTCCCAGTTAAACGAAGTCGCATCCTTCAATCCTTTGCTGGATATCAAAAGTGATTCACAATTGCGCGTGCGGGGTACTGATGGTCAATGAATGAAATAGCAAACCTAGCATTGTCCCTACTTCAAAATTCACCGTTACCCAATCCGCCCAAGATAGGTCTTTTGGATCTAGATATATTCGGTCCAAGTGTACCTAAATTGATGGGACTGGAAAATGCTGGTGATCCAAATTTGAGTGATGGTGAGTACCTATTGTCTATCAATTCGAAATTAGCATGTATAAGAATGGGTTTCACTGATTGTATATCTAATTCTGTGTTGATGTTATAGAAAACAAATTAATACCTTTACAGAATCATGGAATCAAGACCATGTCAATAGGGTATTTACTACGTGAGTTTTGCTTCATCCATAAACCATCAATATCTACCTATGAACGGTGAAAGGGAAACTAATTTCCATCATTTACTTGACTACAAATAGCGCCGAACCCCGCAAATGACTCGCCAGTCGTATGGCGAGGAATGATGGTGATGAAAGCTGTCCAACAGCTCCTTTTCGATGTCGATTGGACAACAAACAAAGGAGAGTTGGACGTGTTGGTCATTGATATGCCACCTGGTACGGGTGATGTTCAGTTAAGTCTGGGACAATTGGTAGATGTGGACGGTAGGTCACGTTGCTCATACATTATATAATCTCGCTTTTGGTAATTGACTATTGAGTTATCAATTGGTAATTTGGTTTACTAGGCGCTGTGATTGTCTCAACACCGCAGGACGTAGCTTTAATAGATGCACGAAAAGGTGTAGGAATGTTCAACAAAGTTAACATACCTGTGGGTTTATTACCTGATCGAACACTTATCGATCAAATCAGACTATATAGAAACTCACCGACTGATTTGATTCGATATGATTTGATAGATAATTGGTCTGTTACTCAATATGTCCCATTTCACTGCACCCGACACTTTGAACCGCTACGAGTTATTTGGCAGCTCGAAGAACTTCGAGAAAGCTGCTGGCGAGCTTAATCTGGAAGTGCTAGGTGAGTCTTACGCTCTGTTACACGAGAGTGTTGGCTGATTGATCTAGCTACTAGGTAAACTACCGTTAGTACCGTCTGTGAGTGATGGTGGAGATGCAGGTAGGCCAATAATGGTACAGAATAATGAAGAGGGAAAGGAAGTGCGAAAAACTATGAGAGAGGTCAGTGAGAAGGTATGGAGCTGGTTGAAAGGTCGTGAGAAGTCAAGTCTGGGCACGAGGGGATAAAGTATCATATATAACTATTAGTGGATGTAGCCATGGTCTGATGTATCTCCGAGTGAGAGAGGATTATCACAACGGATTGACGTTATACCACAGTGCGAGTGTAAGCTAAGTTTCATTGTCAATGCCATCGCCATCAACGTTCCTAACGCTGTCAATTAACCTGTTGGTTTAGTCTTCTCTGCCTTTGCTCAATACCACCTCCCCCACGGCTTGCTATGTTGCTATCCTGCTATCCCACGAATACCATTTTTATGTGATCGAAGCAAAAGAAGCATATCATCACTACTACAATCCTACAATCAAAAATCCCATTTTTATATTGTTGGCTTGTTTGATTTACTCCTTAGCGGCGGTGGCTCTGGTGTAGATCAATTGAGCGTGGTGGTGGACAACTCGTTTGATGTGACCTTCTTTTTCGAGGAAAGCGATGGCTCTTCGGGCGAGGGAACCGTTGATCTTCATTCGGTCGATCAAAACGGATTGGGAGATGAGTTTGTAGGTGGGGACTTCCTTGATGATTCGGTCGCTACAAACATTTTGAGCAACAACAACATGAGCAAAGGTTCGTATGAGATCAAGATACGGTGTCACGATGTACTCGATACTCACTAAACGGCTTTGTCCAAAACGACAGCGTTGTTGGCCTTGTCCTTCACCTTACCCTTGGACCACTTCTTCTTTTTACTGTGAGAATATGAATCATAGATAGTCAGCTGAATGTTCGTAGTCGCATTGCAAGAATCTGTCATTCCCCTCCTTCCCCTTTGATTCCTTTCTGCAACGCAGCATCAGTACACCGTTGTACCATCCGATTCATCGATCCCATCACATCTTCACCCCTCAACCCCGTATTCCTTTCTTCCAGTATCACCAATTTTCCCAGAACACCACGCATCCTTCTTCTTCTTCGCATTACGTTTCGATTATCCAGATCGACCATCACTCACCCAGCTTTGGAACCGGCCATGGCGGCAGCGGCCTTTTGGGCCTTGGACTTGACTTGAGGAGGCATCTGTGATTGGTGATGGATCAGGGATTATGGAGAGTTGAATTAGTCGAGGAAAGGGCAGATAATCGCGAGGAAAGAGCAAGTAAGATTGATGAACTGATCAGCAGCTACTCTTGCGACAGTTTGTCCAAAGCGTTGGGTGTACTCACGATGTCTTTTGCTGTCTAAGGAGAAAGAAGAGGAAGAATGTGAGTATCGAACAAGTGTTAAATCGTGAGTGAGAGAGTGCAGTGGCGTGGTGTGGTGCAGTGCGGTGGGATGGGGATTCGACGAAAATCGAAAATGAACGGAGTTTCGCGGTGTTATGGGGAAAAGGGAATCCTTGAGTCGGTGTGGCAGTTGGCACCATTGACGGAAGTATAATCGAGATTGACCATTTACCCTTTATTTACCCTGGATGAGGGGGAGGTGGAGGTTGATGGGAACTGGAGGTTCGATGGATGCATGATGATGATGAGTAGAAGACCAAGGTCGGTGGCAAGTAAGTAAATCGTAGATAGACAGTATATCTCTTCACAGTCTGAGGGTGTGTATTGCAGTTGCAAACCACTGAGAGAGCTCGAACCGCCCCCTTGTCTCATTCCGTCCTTGTACCTTGTACCATATAGATTTCGATTATACCCAGTATGCCCAAACGACCTCGATCGAAGTCACCTACCGCTCCTGCCGACGTGATCGCAGGTTCATCAAGCTCAAAGCGATATCATGGTTTACCATCATCCCAGACCAGTCATCATGTTCCGAATATATCGAGCGGTGAAAGTAGTACCAACAGGTCTATAGCAGATCTGTTTCCATTCCAAGAGATCTTTCTTAGGATATTGTCGTTTCTACCGCCTAATGACCTAGCCATGGTCCAACGTGTGAATAGATATTGGGGTAGGATGAGTGTTGATCCTCAGGTGAGTCTTACTTTGCTCTTGTTCCCTTGGTGATTGAGCCGACAGTGTGGGATGTATCAGGGCTGAACATCGTATCTCCTATCTGTGCATTTCGTTGCCATAGCTCTGGAAGAGGTTGTATCTAGGTATGTCACACCTCAGCTAATTGATCTCGCTGTACGGTAACAAGCTGATTGGTTCAAACTTCTTCCAGCTCGATACCCTCATCCACATCATTCTCGATTGATTTACAATAATTCAGCATCATCGCCTGCCTCGGAAATTGAGAAGGAAGTTAATGTATCTTCACCTCGTACGCCTAGATCACTCAGGCCGATAGCGAGATTACCCTCAAGAGCTTTCCCGCCCCCATCTCCTAAACGATCGCCGTCCTTCTCACATGGTCAACTCACACCTAGCTCAAGTGCAACACCTATCAGGACAGAAGGTACAGGTCATGCTACACCTTTGTCCTCGCGGGTGGATAAAGGTAAAGGTAGACAGACGGTCGATGACGACGAGGTCGGTCATGGTATAAGGAATGACGGGGTAGACTGGAAATTAATGTTGAGGTTAGGTACGAATTGGTAGGTTCCACTGGCATTCAACCATACACCTCATTTACATCTCAAATTGCTTATATTACGCATTCACTGATCCGGCACTGTCCTCAAAAAGGTCGAATGGCAATGCCTTGTCCCAATCGACTATACCCCTACCGCCATCACCTTCACCTTCAGTCCACAGCGACTCGGCGGTACCGCCCCTTACTCTCTCACCCACAGCTGTCTCTTCCTCTCGCAACCCAAGTACCTCAGAACAATACGTAGCTCTTTCACCTTCATACATATTTATCTCCTCACCGCTCTCACCATTAATCCAAGTGCACTCGTCCACCTCACATGGTCAGCCACTAGGCATCATCCCTCCGCCTCCTGGTTGGTCCAACCCAAAACGACCTGATAACGTTACTTGCATAGTTTCCGATCAGTCTGTAATTCCCATCGACGATGGACATGGAGAAACCCTACCAGCGAGGATGACAGTGTTCTATCAGTCGGGTGGCTTTGTCGTTCTTACTATTTCGCCTAGTATAGTCGGCAAAGGTATTAGCTGGAAGAGAGAGTTCATCAATCCACCAAATAATAGACCCAGGTCCATCAGGAGGAGAGCTACAACATATGAGGCAGCAGAAGGTGATACCGTGGTTTTGGCTACGCTCCACTGGCCAATCTTGATTAGCTGTACGAGGGATTTCAACCTTTCGGTATATTCCCTTACACCCTCTAATATCTCAGGGGATATCAATCAGATACCGAGACCTAGACATCTGCAGACTCTGAAAAGTGAAGTATCATATCATCCTGCCAACCTCACTTTGTTTCCTACTTCACCTTCCTCGACAGACTATGATCACCTGGATAAACAATCGATACAGGAGGAGAAAAACGAGCACAATCATTTCAAAGCTTCTCTCACTTACTGTACCCCATTATATCCATCATCATGGACTATAGCCGTACAAGAGTTCTCCATTGATAACCAGCATGAAACGGTCGAAAGGGGAGATTCATTCCATGTTGGACGTAATGACTATGAGGATCAAGATCAAGACGAGATCATCTGGCCGAAAAGGATCAAACCTCTGATTGGAGTTAGAGGTAAAGCCGTGGGGATCGGATCAGATGGCAGATGGTGCATCCTCGTAGGTGAACGGGAGAATAAAATTCAGGTGTTTTCGTTACCGCATCATCACGAATTCGAACATAATCTTGAATCAAGCAGTAGTATGTTGGAGAACAAGAGGAAGTTCAAGAGGGATATCTGTCACCCGATTACTCATTCTCAGACATTGATATCTTCCAATTCATCCGATATCACCTCCTTAGCCATCAACTCGGGAAGATGCGTTTCGAGTAACAGAGATGGCAAATTGCTAGTATGGGAGTTAGATGAACATCATGATCATGAGGAAAATGTGGGTAAGACAGTAGGTTATGTAGAAGTGAAGAAAGGAGGTAGGAGACAAAGTGTTTGGAAAGGTCCTACTGGTCCTCGACCCTCGCATGACCTCGATTTGGAAGAAGAGGGAGAAGAAGAGACGAGAGAATGGCCACATCCTCAATCGATCTCTTCTGCAGCTAGAGCTTTGTTTCTCCCTCGACCACCTATCGGTATGGATCTCAAACACGCAGAGGAAGTCGTTTCGCAACCCCCGATTAGGTATTTGACGTTCGATGAAGAGAAGATTGTAGGTGTCGTCAAAGGTCCTCACGTTGGGGTTGGGGCTGGGAGTGGGACTGAAGAAGAAGTTATGAAAGTATGGAGTTTCAGTTAGGAGTTGATGTCATCCTGTACCGGCTTTACCGGTCCAGAATAAGATGTTAGAGTGCTAGATGTACGAGAATATATAAAGGAAAGGGGAAGGATTGACGGATCTTACGCAATGTCTGGAAGGATTGTAAAAACATTTACTCATATGTCATACTATATCTTCTGTATATGCTGTGTGCTCACGAAGAGCAAGCAAAATGCATGGTCTCCATATGATCGATCACGTCATTGAAAAGCTCCAGGTGCGATGATCATGATTGTACCTGTACCTCCGTGAGAAGTTTGTCTGAAGTGTAGGGATTTTTGAGAGAACATGTTGCGGTATGTCTTCCAGAGTCCAGGCTCAAGGAATCAAAAGTTTTCTCAATGTGGAAAGACTTCTCTGTGTGAGATTTCTGTATAGGCCACATGAGGCTTACAAGTCCCTCTTGCGTGTCAGAGAGAAGAAGAAGAGATTCCAGATCTTTAGTTCTCTTCCAATAAAGGTGTTTATTTCTCTTGTGGAGTCGACACATAAAGGAAATGAGAACAGTAGTATTCCCAATGCTGTGAAAATGCATTGGAATTCATATAAAAAGGGTTGATTACAATGACATTTTACCTCACCTTGCTTGAACAATTATCCTACTGCCGTAAGCACTTTGTTTCTGCGACATCAAAGTAGTTCAGTCACTTCTGTAAAATGTCATCCACTCAAAAAGTAAAATCCGTCCATTCCAACATCCCCGTCCAAATCGACCGACCCAGTATCGCCACCCTCCCGTCCTCCGAATTTCGTCCCGTCCAATTTAGTAGACAAGAAATGATGTGGGGTAAATCAATTGACAAGTTCAGTTGTAAAGCTAGAACACCTTACAACGACGCGTCCTCGACTTATCCTGTAGAAGTCGAAATTACCGAATGGACCAAATACCGTAATTATCCTTATTTCCTGATCGATCGACGAGATACCTCAGCGGCTGAGGGGGATAAGACATATTCGTATTTGTATAGTTGGAAGGATGAGGTCAGAGTAGGAAAAGATGGGAAAACGGAATGTAATGGGTTTGGACAAATGGAGCATAAACCCCTTTCTAAATTCCAAGATCTCATCATTGAAAGTGACGGTGACAAGACACAAGGTGCGAATAGCAATACCCGCGAGATGGACCGGATTGTTTATAAAAGAATCAGAAATAAGAAGGATGGCTATCTATCAGAGTCGGGCGCAGAGTCAGTCATGTCAGACGAAAAAGGACAAGGATCGAGTATCTTTGAAAGTGTTAGAAGCGTCTTGCTTTATCCCTTTTCAAGAGGATGAGTTTGAGGGTCCTAAATACTGCATTACTTTTGTAATAGCACTGAAGTTTCCTTCAAGCGAATGATGAACACTTGGAATGAGAATGTGGTGCAATGCTCGATATGAGCTTCATCGTCTTTTGTGATGACTTCAGATTCTATCGGTCGTGATACAGCTCTTTTTTAGTTATGATCACCAGCATGTAGTGATTTCGATCAATCGAATTGAAAGTCAAGACTGACTGTTTGACATCATGTGTGTATAATCAAGCTTTGTAATGTTATATGCTTCCAGAGGATGTGTTGCAACTAGACAACGCCTGAATAATGTACAGTAGTGCCGCTTTTGTTTGCCGTCACTAGCTATCATTCTTGTGGTGGCGCGATATGGATCATCTCATCAGGGGAGCTCTACTGCGGGAATCGTGGTGGGACTCGCCCATAAACTCTGGGGCAGATTGCTGCACTCTGCATATCATAGCTCACGGTTGACGACGCTGGACAGACAAGTCGCGAACAAAGGGTAAATCAGACTCGAAACTCCTACCAATCAAAGATTGCATAAACACCCATTCACTCACGCTTACGCTCACGCTCTTGTATTCAGTAAACTGTATCATTGCCTATACGATACTCAGACTATTTGATTGTCAGCATATCAACTACCGCATCATCTGCAGAAAAGATAAACCGCTATAACATGCTAGATCCTCGGTCTACACACACCCCCTACTCGTCTTCGTAATCCGATCGTCTGACATTTCGTCTTTCCAGATCTTGTCATTAAATTTTTGGATTCTTTCACGGACAATTCTGTCCATTTCACGAGTGTCAATGTCAGGATTTGAGCTTGTGCTCGCGCTTCGTCCCAGATCAAAATCAGTCAGATATCTATGACCAACATTTCCAAAACCATTCGTTTCACTTTGCCCTTTCTCGTCAAGTCTGACTCCATCCTTCCAATCAAAACTGTACGAATAAGTCTTGTGATTTCTACTCCAATCATACAAGACAAATTGTGATAGAAACCTATATCCGTTTGGATCTAATTCTGACTTCGATCTGGGAAGCTGGGTCCATTCGGTAATTTCAATTTCGACTGGATATCTGCTAGTCTCGGTATCACTTTTGGTCCGAGCAGTGCAACTGAATTTATCAATTGGTTTGCCTATGTATCCTATTTTGGTTTTCTTGTTTCGGTACTTTCTTTGAAGGCTAGCAAAGTCGATATCGGTAATGCTTGATTTGTCGATACAGATTGGGATGTTCCCAATACGAAAATCGTTTTGAAGGTCTGTGGACATTTCGTAATCCGTTGTTATAGCTTGCTGTATACTTGTATCTAGATCAAGATATGTATCGAAGAATGATGAAGTCGAAGAACTGAATGTACATACAGTATAATGTCTCAGTATATAGCTCGTAACAACGCCACAAATGTTGGATTACGGAAGGCGGATACCTTCCAAGCTTCTTGGATCCTATGTCTTGAGCCCCCACCCAACAGAAGAATGTCCTTCAAGAAGAGAGAAGAAAAGAGGCGAAACAGATCTACCCCAAAAAGGGGATTCTCAAACGTTCAACTTCTGCTTACAGGCAATCAGGAGGTGAGACACCCAAGGAAAATTCAAGAAGCCACGCCAACCCCCTTGTTTGCGTAGAAGCCACACTTTCTCGATCTGACTCAATCGGCCAGCAGGTCATGAATCTGGAACAAGCTCTCCATGCACTAGAGCACATGTGCGTTACCATCCCTCACCATCGCCACGTGCGGAAGGTATACCATGCTGGCCGATCTGATAGTATGAACATCATGACAGAAGGATGGTAATCATTTGCTTCAGAGATCCTTTGTAGTGACAGTACTGCAGTTAGAATATTTTGTGGACCAAAGTGGTTCTCTTGTGAAATGGGAGTGATCAAAGGTGGGTTCCTCGCTTCTTACGCCGACGACGTCATACGTGAAAGCGAGAAGTAGTTTATGTTATATATAAAGATATATATATATAGGCTAGTAGTACATTGGAGGTCATTTTTCCATACTGACACCATATCCCATTGAGCTATACGGTATCCGATACTTCCCACATCTTGACCATCGACCATCAACAATGTTTGCTTTCCTTAACAGATTGACCTCCAGCACTTCTGCTTCTGACAACAAGTCTGCGGAGACAAAGGCTTATTGCAGTGACTTACCTACCAAGATCCATCTTTCTTCCATCATTGATATACCACTACTGTCCGCAAACACCAGAGGATTAATAAGTGGTAGCTATACCACTAAACCGGGATCAAGTGCTATGAGCGCAGTCGCTGTGGCTGTTAGCGATATCGACGAATTCAAGTGCATTGCCACTAAATTAGATGGAGATACACAAGTGGGACAATCGGAGACCACCATACCTGTATATATACGGACCCGTCGATGGACTGAGACACCCCTTCAATTAGCTGGGCAACCAAAGACCAGAACCGACGAAGACCATAACTCTTCTGTGACCTACAACTGTTCGTACAATTGGGGTGAGAAAGAGGACCCGAAGGGGTTTGGTCAGACCGAACGTAGATCCTTAGAGGAGCTTGCGGCAAGTAGTGATGAGATGGAACGAATCGTAGCTGAAAGAATCAAGAGTCAATTAGAGAATGGGAATATTCCTGAGACCCATGCTGCTGTAATTGACTCGATCCTCTCCAAGGTAGATATGAAAGGTTGATCTTAGCATGAACAAACTGTGACATGACTTGTGGACTGAACGAGACCTTCATCGTGACCGTTTCACATGATAGAGTGATGAACTAAACACCTAAAGAAGGGAATTGTTTCAACTGAAAGGTTGTAATGACCGGTCTACCATCATACCAACGTACATTCCTTGCCTATCTAGCGTCATCTCTCGTCATTTGTCCTTCTTCATTCCTTTGTATTACTTTCAAAGGTTCAGCTGAGATTCGAAATGAGATAAAGGATCTCTTAAGGGTGACGTGTGTGACTTTTTGGGGTTGAGGGGTAGCCGCACGCCCTGCAAAAAAGTATAAAAATGGTCAACTTCCAATGTCAAGTCAGTGACTACAGTGGTATAACTCACACCGTTGCTTGTCACTGCGATCAACATATCATACTATTAAGCAGTAATCTAACTTATCTGAAGGTTTCACTCATTATTGCTCCCTTCAAGATGGACCTACCGGCCAACCCCTTGTTTATCGATAACTTCCCTTCCACTATCGATTCCTACTCGATCAAAAGCCTGCCGAACCCAAATCCCGAAACAATCAAAACCGATTGTACTGGTCCACAACTACGGGCAAGTATCATCGATAGATTCAGATGTAACGCCACCAGTCAAAATGGCACTACTGGTCCGATCGACGTTCAAACTAGGGAATGGTCCAACTTGTCGAAGCCTGATGAGGAGAAACTGTATTCGTACAGATACACTTGGACGGCTGGCTCTTATGGTGGGCCAAAGAGGAGACCTCTCGCATGTTTGGAGAATAGTGAGGATCAGATTGATCAGGAGGTAGCGGCGAGGATTAGGGCACTAATGAACCCGAAAATGTTGACTGAATCATAAGGATTATGTGGTCTGGTGACCAGGTGGTCTGGATGCTATCATATATCAATTCCGATAAGAAAGATTGCTCGAGATGTATCGATGTTATGGCAGAGCAAACCAGGTATAAGATGTCGATACGTCTCTCTGCACAATGTCCTCACACCGCCTTTGCATACTGTATTGTCCCATCCATGTGTACTGATCATCTTTTGATTCCGAATGATTCAACAAGAGGGTCAAAGCTCAAAGTGCCACTTGAAAGGTACTCTATGATACCTTTCCTGACTGTAAAGACAGTGTCAGGAGCCTTACAGTGCGTCTCACATCGAAACCGACAGAACCAAGAGCACGAGTTGACCTGACTTAATACTGTATACCATTGTTGCACAAACTTGGGTTCTATACCACCTATTATACAATCTTCACCGAAGATATCCGAATCTGCCAAATTGCCCTAAAAGTGACATTGCCGATGGAACGGAAAGGTAGATATGAGAGACACATCACTACAGTATCACTCGGCGACCATCATCAAACACTATACGACCTAAAGGACCGATTCGGAGAGGGGGACTACATACGTCATCTCATAGTCCACCATTCACAGTGTCACACATCCCCTCCTTTGGTTCTTTGCAATGTCACATCCATCAAAAGAGCAGAGAACTACTGTACAAAGAACTGCCTCGTTGTTACCATGCACTGAGTCATCACACCACATCACACGGACGTACAATGATGAAGATCGGTCCGGCCGGATCATCATCAAATTCAACGGGAAGGCATGCCAAAAAGTGAAAAACAGAAACTAATCTTGATCGTCCCCGTGTACACTACATTCAATCTGGATCCAGTTTGCATAGTTGTTTTTTGTGGCTATATACTCTTTCTCTCCTCTCCCGCCTGACCTTGATACTTTCGTTGTACATTCGATAGTAAAAGATACTTTCCTCGTCGTGAAAAATAAGAAAAAGCATGCTATGGATGCGATTTGAACGCACGAAGCCTTGCGGCATCAGCGGTTTAAGTTTTCCTTCCTTGGAAGTTTTTCCTAAAGCTGACGGGTTTGACTACTTCCCTACCATAACTATCGTCTTCGACCTCAGTCAAACCCGTCTTTATACCATTTGACGATGTATCCTGTTGGTTGAAGAAGGATGTTTTCGAGATTCCGCACAGACCGCCCACCGCCTCACGAAGTGTTGCCACCCATACTGTAGTAGTGTATCATGTATCGATCCAATGATCGTCATCCATTATTGTCCAGACATTAGTCATGAGATCCTATACATAGATCTTTTTATATATAAATTGAATGACAATTCCGACATCGAGCTATTGATCAACGATTGTAGCTTTCTCATGCCATCCTCGACTACTCAATCTTTCCCTTTTCGCCACCAGGCTCCCTCTTCTCACCTCGACCCAAAAATTAATTCCTGACCACCTCTCTTCCACTGAATCAGTCGGTATGTCTGTGAGCTCAGTGGAGCGGGATTTGCCAAGTCATCTCTTCCGGCGAGAGTAAGGCTATACATATAATATTCGCCGTGAAAGAAGGAGGGGAAGAAGAACAGTGAAGTATCGTCCTTACTAGGTGGAAGTAAATGACATATTCGCAGTGGATGTACGGTGCAAATCGCCCTTCATTGATTCTTCTCTGCAAAGCTCTTCTGTGATACTCACTATCAACCTCTTCCATCCTGGCTTTTGCAGTTCTTGTTTATTCGAACGTCTGCCAATCCCAACCTTCGTTCTTATGACCATCCAGTCCTCTCTCTTTCTCTTCCAATCTACTATATTCCTTCTCTAGCGATCATCAGAAACAATGTAGTGATGAGGCCCGTTGACATTGTCGAATGATCTTTCGCAGACGGGATGAGTGATGGAGAGCTAGTTGATGGATGTATATTGGAAATATGATCCTACCAGGTATGGTATTCTTCAGGAGCGGCTTAGTAGTTCGTTCCCTCCTCCTTCAAGAGAAAGGATGATTATTTATTCAAGTGATTTATACAATCTTTAAATGGGCTGTTGGGTATCGTCAAGATGGAAAGCCGTCCCACATAGTGTCCGAGGACTGGGATGACTGTCTCCGAAGAAGTTCGAAGGTGCAGCGATACAAGTGAAAGGTTAAGTTATTATCGGTTCATAGAAAGTTCAACCAGATACGATGGTCTGATGACGACACAACATCAACAACAACCTCGGTCAGTGTTATAAAGTCTAGAATATGAAAAGGTGTTCTAACAGCTTGCTCAGATCGCTCGGCTTGTGGAAGTTTCAAACTTTAAATGCTTAATTTGAGGTCTGAGGGTAAGTCCATCAAGCGATGGATGCGAGAACCCATGACCAGAGGGCGATGTACAAAACAATCCGTTGCAGACAGTTGTACTGCAGTCTCCTTCTGGCGAGTGAGACCACATTTTGAGGATCAGTAATTTGTTCAAGAAATATGTGCTGATCTGTTAAATCTAGCATCATGTCTCATGGGCTTATCCTCGATCTATACGCCATTTCCAGATACTTGGAAAGAAAAGCCAAAAAGATACATACACGCCAAAAAATATGAATGACCTCACACCGAGGAGAATATGTTTTGTCTATAAGCAGAGATACCATTACCATCACCACCAAGACAGACTTCCTGAGCTATCCTACGACTCCTCTTACGACAAGCTACATTTAGTACTTGATACCAGCAGAACTTTCAAGTTTCTTCACTTCCTCGGTAACCTCCTCCAAGCTTGATTTGAGTTCAGCGAGATCCTCTGCTGAAGGCCCTGCTTTAGGTGCTGATCCATCCTTAGGTGTGGTTTTCTTTGCGGGCGTCGAGCTGAATTGGATCATCAGCATTGAGAGGTTATCAAACCGGGAAGACAAGGGGACTCACCTGATAAGTACACATGAAGTTGCTCGTTTGGTTCCAGCAGCTTGACCGAGTTCTTCTCTGCAAGTTCAGATACGTCAGTCCCAATCTTTGGCCATGTCTATATAATGGATTGTATACTAATCCACTCACTTGCTCAATACCCAAACGTATTCCACCCCCTGAGCTTCCTCAGCCAATAAAGGTAAATGCGAGATGACATCCACAGGTGTGATATTCGATGCCAATAACAATAAGCCTTTTTCACCTTTTCTTATAGCTTTGACGACTTCCTTGACACCCCTCTTCAATTGTCTGGCCTTTGACGCTTTCTTGGTAACTTTGAACAGCTTTTTGGAAAGCTTCTTGGGTGCTAATGGGGAGGCGATTGGGGAGATGGCGTCTAATGGTACTGAGAACTCAGCCTATAATGGAGGATGCAGATATGTTAGTCTCTCTCGAAAGTTCAAACTCGTAGCAGTTATAGGTAAACAGATTAGGAAGAGGATAAACCGATTTAAGAGATAATGGACGAGACGAATGCAAAAACCCACCTTCTTATCCTCCTCTTCTCCTTCTCCTTCCCCAGCAGCCAAACTCTTCCTCTTCTCCTTCTTCTCCTTCTTTTGCTTCTTCAACGCCTTCTCACCGTCCACCTCCATAGCTACAGCTTCGGCACTTGCGGTCCCCTCGGCAGGTGGGACAGCTTGAGGTTTGATCGAAGCTGCGAGATCGGCTGCGTCCGACTTTCTTTTCTTGTCCTTCTTCTCCTTCTTGGGTGTTGATTCGGGTGCCATATTGCTGCCGTCTCTCAGAGTGAGTGATAAATACGATACACAGGATGTCTATAGCGTACAGATATGGTTAGTTTCGTACGTACTGACCGTTTCAGCAAAAAGTGGATTTTCAGAGAAATTTAAGTTGTTGCAACGGAACCAAAAAATGCCATGCCAGATCCACGTGCAGCAATACGTAATCATATCTTATCGGTTAAATTGGCCTTGTCTCGAGCTCGGATAGATAGCAGAGCGTCATCACGACCATACAGAGTATAAAATGTGGATCACATCTAAGATCATCTTTCCTTCCTCACCTATAACAGTACAACAACAAGAAGAGAAATACAATACAAGAACTGAAAATGGTAGACATCAACATCCAAACTACAATCTCACCCTACACCCAGAAACCAGTCTGTACGAGACCTCTCTTGTCCGAGTCAGAATTGGACAACGTTATAGCAGAGAGTGTCAAAGCCCACAAAAGTTGGAAGAAAGTACCTCTGGAGGAAAGAGTGGCCATCGCGAGGAAATGGCTGGTAAGCTACGACAGGTTTGTGCATCCATTCACAGCTTATGCTGACATGCCTGTTGAACAGACTGAATTCGAAAATATCAGTGATGTCGCTTGCGAAGATCTCTCAGTGCAGATGGGAAGGTGAGCTATATACATTTCCTAGACTCATAAGCCATGGCTGACCGTATATCCGTTTCAGACCTATCTCACAATGTAAAGGAGAGATCAATGGTACCATCTGGCGAGCTAGACATATGATCGAAATCGCCACTGAAGCTCTCGCTCCAATCCCTCAAACTAAGCCTGAGGTTGAAGGAGTTGAGAAGTGGATCTTGAAACAACCTCTCGGTGTCGTAGCGTGAGTCTTTCCAGCATCTCGTCAATCGACTACTCTTGATAATACCATAGCTCATCATGATTGATAGTGTCTTATCCCCATGGAACTACCCTCATCTGTGTCTCGTCAATGCAGTCGTAGCCGCACTCTTATCAGGAAATGCAGTCATCATCAAACCCGCACCTCAAACCCCTTCACCAGCCGAGCGATGGGTCTCGACATGGCAATCTGCGGGATTACCTAACAATTTACTCCAAGTCGTCCACCTCACTCAGGAAAGAACGTTATCTCAATTATGTCAAGATCAACGAATCGATTTCATCTCTTTTACCGGTAGTGTACCTGGTGGAAGAGCTGTTCAACAAGCTGCAAGTCAAGGTAAAGGTTTCAAGGGTATCTGTTTGGAGCTTGGTGGAAATGATCCTGCGTATGTTAGGGAGGATGCGGATATAAAATGGACGGCAGAACAGGTAGTTGATGGTGAGTTTCATTACAAATCAGAGAGTATGGAATACAGCTAAGCATGTTGATTGATTTAGGTGTGATGTTCAACTCCGGTCAATCATGTGAGTATCGTTCAACAGCTAGTTCATCTCACAATCTCGGGGAGGCTATCAAGCTGAAAGATGGAACGGTGATGCAGGCTGCGCTATCGAGCGAGTCTACGTGCACTCAGCAATCTATGATGAGTTCGTCAAAGCTTTCGTGGAAGTAGCCAAAACATACAAGCTTGGTGATCCCTCAGATACCAAGACCAACATTGGTCCGGTAGTCAGTGTAGCTAGTGCTGCAAGAATCAGGAAGCAGGTCAAAGATGCTGGTAAGCTCTATTCTAGTGTTCTTTGCAAATAGCGCTCGAACTTTAGCTTACACGATCTATCCTTGATCAGTTGAAGCTGGAGCTCAAATTATGTTAGATGAAAGTCATTTCCCTGAAGCTAAAGAAGGCACATCGCTGGTTGGCCCTACCGTTCTCATCAATGTCAACCACAGTGAGTATAAATGCAGCTATAGATTCTGCACGTTTCCTAGGAGACCGTAGCTAATGTATGATCAGGTATGGAACTCATGAATGAGGAAACTTTCGGGCCTGTTGTTGGGATCATGAAGGTTGAAGGTGACGATGAGGCATTACAGCTGATGAATGACTCCATCTATGGACTTGTGAGTACGCTTCAAACTATGCACACCACGGTATACATGTTGATGACTGAAATCACAGACCGCATCAATCTGGACCAATCCGACTGATCCTCAATCATTAGCAGCAGCTCACCACTTATCAACGGAATTGGAGTGCGGTACAGTCTACTTGAACAAATGCGATGCTCTGGACCCATCATTACCTTGGCACGGATGGAAGAACTCCGGTCAAGGTGTTTCTTTATCTCATCTCGTCTACGATGCCGTTACTCACAAGAAGAGTATCATGAAACGAGTCGAGGTCAAAGGTGTCTACGAAAAGAAGTAACGATTTGAAGGCTGAAGACGTAGATAAAGATCAACGAAGTTGTACAGTCTGGATATGCATGCTTAGATGGAGAGGTCATGCTATACCGTGAGCATTCGAGTCGCATTAAACATCGCTTCCTTTGTCACTTGAGTTCCCGAAGGTCCAAAAAGCCAAAACGGATGGCATCCTTTCCGGCACAGACTCCATAATGACTAAATTACTAACGCAAGACGATGTGATGTGGCGTGATTTGTCGCTCCCATTGATCCATGATCCATGAGGTAGGTATGCGATGAGGATGAAAGGAACAGGGAGGATAAAGGAGTGTGTCCGATCGGCGTGTTGACCGGTATGATCTGGTCGCTCACTGCGTTATATGATACCTTCTCCTTCACTATACTGAGGGCATACAAGGCTATCAGATTGATTTGGTTCGACAACCCTTATCGGTTCACACTCCTTGCATCCGCTCAATAAACTTATACAGTAGTACCGGTAAATCGACATACACTCACTGCCCTTTTCGCCGCGCATGAGATCCTTTCTCTCAGTTGTCTTTTTGTTCGTTTTTCTTCCTTTCACGCCCCGCGCGATACTGACATCTCAGTTGCTCGGTTTAGGCTAAGCGAGGTGAGTTTGCTGAATAGATATCGTGATCCTGTCAAGTTTGAGATAAGCTGAGTACAGTAGATTGACGCAATCAATCGATCAACTTTGCCCAGTTCTTATTACTGTTTCGAATCTCTCGAGTACTTCTAGACTATATTCGAATGATACGCGGCTGGCTTGATATATTATAATTGGAATCACGAAGATATCGGCATTCACATTCAAGATAGGGCAGAACAAATCTAAGGATAGACCTTATCTTCCAAGGTCAGAGTCGAGACTGGAGACGATAGAATCCTACCAGAGCCAGAGAAATCATCCCCGCAGGATGACACCTACGAATATGGAATCGACATCCCTTCCTCGACTGAACACACAACCAGTCCCACCAACACCTATGACGGGCGACCAGCAAATTACTTCTGCTCCAGCTAATCAAACGATATTCGTCGAATTACCCAATGTCGCATCGCCCATCCCTACGTCGGAACACACAAAGTTTTCCTCCTCGGCTTTCCAGTACGATGATAGGGGGCGACATTCGCCATTCCTCTCTGGTTCACCTTCGCCCTCACCCCGCTCAGTGTTATTATCGCCATCTAAGACTTCGCCTACTTCCCGACCGCTCTCGCCTGATTTACCAACTCGAGATGCATTGTATCTCTTTAGCAACTTCAGTAGTTATATGCGATCGCCCGATGAGGGTAGTGAAGGATTGAAGGCGGATGATTTCAAAGACACGATTAGGTTATTGGAACATGCTAGGGTGAGTGGGTATTTCCTTCGTCATGGTACAAGAGCATTGTCTTGTCTTTTTCTCAGAACAGAGCGTGGGACAGATCGGTATACAGTGCTGATACACACCCACACGACTTCTCTGTACAGTGGTTGACTTCCCAACCCCATTCCAACGTTCACATCTTACATCTCAAATACCGCTTTCAAGGTCAATCAACCACTTTCAGATCACCCTATTCGACGGGTGATTATCAATTACCGTTAAATTACAAGGACTCAACTGGAAGAGTCAGGAATCCCGTCCCTCAACCTTTCTCGGTACTTCATGATCCGGTAGTTAAGATTGATTACAGTGAGTGTGATGATCATCTCATATGGCCCACTCAACATACAATGCAGCATCATCAGACAGATGGTAGTTTTTATCTAACCTTCCAATTCTAGTCATCTTGGTATCGATCGCTGATAGATTCTGCTTGTGTCACAGTGGAGAACGGAGTGTTTGATCCATTACCTGCTCAAGCAGTTTTCAGTCACATAGCTAAGATGTGTCAACCTCCGCCAAGAGTCATAGTCATTTCTTATGTCTACTCAAAAGTGATCGAGTGAGTCGGTTGTATACCCCATATTCACCATATGACCCTAATCTAAATATTAGCTCAATCGTGTGATGATGCAGGAACCACCTCTCTTCTCTCTCAGCATGGGCTCTAACTTCCTCACCACCTTCATACATATTCTCACCAATCGAGACTCGTTTACGCGAACCCCAACCTTTACATATCGCCCTTGGTCATTCAATACCTATGTCAATGTACGCCTGGCCAACTGAATTGTATCAAACTCCATCATCTAGTCTTTCACCTGTACATACAACATTGAACTCCAATTCCGCTTACACTTCGAGCTACAGATCTGTGGGGATACCGAGTTTTGGTGTGAACCCATTTTCACCCATCTCTCCTGATGGTCAACATAAGATCGCGTTACCTCCTATATCTTCACCCGGTCAGGGTACGAAGAAAGCTCAACGTAGGCGGGAAATTCACTTACAAGATAAGAACACCACTATAGACGGAAATAAGCAAGGGGAAGGGGAAGATGTAAATTCACCTATATTAATTACGAGGAGAATAAGCGGTACGGAATCGCCAAGTGATATTGTCGATCGATATTATGCTAGAAGAACTTCTCAAGTTGCTACTACTTCCACCAACGGTGGGAGTGGAAAGAAATATAAGGATGATCCTATAGCCTCTTTAACTGTCATTTCATCTTCTCCACCTACAGCAGATAATACCAGTACTCTAGCAAGCAAGGAATCGAATGAGATCTTGAGATCGCACATTTCACCTACCTCAAGCCATAAATTATCGCCCGGTACAGTCCCACCTCCAATTGACAGAATACCATTATGGCACCTCGCACCGGGAGTAGGAATTTTACATGGAAGTACATCAAGTTCAATTGGTATAAAGTTGAGCGATTTTAGTGCCATAAATCTACTAGGTGAAAATGAAAATGGAAGTGCGAATGCGAATACGAATGGAGATGGTACATCCAATAGGGATATATTGAAAAAAGAAGTTAGCAAGAGTGAAGTTGAAAAATTGGGTATAAAGACTGAAACGATAGTGAATTGTCATGATTTTTCTAAAGAAAACGGTTCTAGCACTTCGTTGCATACTCATGGTGCTTTGAGTACTAGTACTGGGACTGGCGCTGGTGGGATAACAATATCAAGACCTTCAAGTACGACTCCTCTCCCTCAACCCATAGGTATACCCAAACCACCTTCGGATCACGTCCCAACGAGGCAGAAAACCCAAAACCAAACACACTTGACTCCACCTAATCATCATCCTGGATTAGGAAATAGGAGCTTTTCAATCGGACAAAGGATAAATTCAAGTTCGAATCAAAGTTGGCCTGCACCTGTTAGTAGTGTACCCGGTTGGAGGAAGGGTAGGAAAGAGTTGATGGAGGACACACTTGAGGAGATGGGGTTGGTGGAAGATCACAGTGCGGATCGAGGTAGAGATAGGGAGGTACAGATGAAGGATGTAATTAGGAATTTGGAAGATTTAGTATTAAATCAAAATTCGGCAGAGGGTAGAGGTCAGAATTCAGATATGGATGTGAACGTGGGTGGACTAGACGCGAAGGAGAATGCAGGAAGGAGCATAGAGTTAATAGATCTTTTGATATCGTGATTTTTCTCTATGTATCCCGTTGGTGGATCATGTACTGTACGAGTTATATTGTCATTCATGCATTATTCCATAAAACATCTTTGTTCTGATAAAAGAGAGAGAGAGAGAGAGAAACTTGGATCTAAATGGGTTTGAGAAGAGGAAAAGATCGAAAGATACATCGTTTGGTATATATATATATTGAATAACGGGATGTGTGAGAGTGAATGAAGAATTCAGCTATAGATTCGTTTGACCTTGTTCTCTTTCCAGATTCTCGAGTCGTGTGATTTGGCTATAGTGTGATAATGACAGGGATATCTTATCAGTATTTTATGTGCTCGACTAGATTGTAGAATGACCGAAACGAGTGAGATGTCACAAAAAGTGAAAAGTCAGGAGGAAGGGGAGAAATATTTCCGTCCGCATGAGAGAAATGAACGACTAGACTCACGCATCTCTCTTTGCCGTTCTCCACCTGTACAACTTAGCATCTTCATTGACCTTGAATCCAAATATCCTAGGTTCGTACCTTTCCGCTTTAATAGCTACTCCGGATGTCGATATCGCCCCACTACCTAAGGAACTTGGTCCAGCGGTATTATCTTTCTGTTGATTTGCCAAACTCCTATTGACGTCTGCAACTGATGACGAACCGACAGGTTGACCTTTACCAGGTATCATCTGTGGGTAAACCATAAATAGCATATGAGGGAAAGTGGTTCCGAAGTATGCTCCGTCGATTGAACCGTGACGATTTGATTTGGGTGAATAGATATCTTCACATCGAGGACAGTAGAGTTTGACAGCTTTTTGATAAGGTATATCTGAGAGACCGACGGGTAAGAGAGGTTGTTGATAGCAGTACACTCGAGGACATCGTCCGAAATCTGCTTTACGGTATTTTTCAAGCTAAATCAAGGGGAGGTGAGCAGTCAATATATCAAAATGACTCGCCAAGATGGATAAAATGAAGGTGAGAGAGCGGTGAAGCCGATGAGAAGTTGGGAAGACAGCTAGGACTTACCATCTTGGACAACCCGCGCGAAGTAACGATATATCTAGCATGAATCAACCCGTACAAGAATCTAGCTGAAGTCTCTACTGCCTCTCGTACATCGTCATCTAGCGATTCTTCGTCTGTAATGCCACCGTCAACTTAAGTCCAGGTTGTCATTCATAAAGCTAAATAGTGATAGATGACATACCCAAATTATCTGTAATCAAGTTCAAAGCCCTCGAGTATTCCTGTACTACCTCTCCATTCAACCCAGTCAAGTTGAACCTGTCTAGTATATAATCTTCATCTACTTCTGCGAAGTATTCCTATAGATGAATGGAAGATTAGCACGAGTCACTTTGTGACAATGCAGGGGAGATAGAAGGCATGTGTAAAGAAGGAAGATGCAAAATACTTACATTTCCTTTTGTCGATAAGAACCATGATATCCAGCTGTGAACATCAAATCAAGCACCATCAGCTAAAATATCTTGACTTGCATTAATGTGTTATCTCACGAGTTAGAGTAGTCACTCTCAGATCCAGTTGATAGATCTTCCATTGTATCTCGCCTGTATTGCAGAGAGGTGAGGTGGATGTGAGGATTGCTTTTGTTTCCGCTTATGATGTTCGGTTTGCTTGGACTCGCAGAACGCAGGTTTCTCCCGTTCTTTCGACGATTGCCAATTCCACCCTGAAGACCAGCCCCTATGTGTGATGGAAGTGAACCTTATAGGTGTCTTCAGATGTTCAAGAAAGAATAGCGAAGGTAGGTTCAACGTTGAGAACTAGAACAACAAAGCTAAAGCTGTCTCTTTCCTGCAATCTGTGTCCGGTTAAACCTGCGAACGACGATGCACGTGGTGACAGCGTGGGAAACCATTTGGATCGCACCGGGCGCCCCGCAGATAACGATGACACAACTACGAGTACAACCAACATCAACACTGCTTGGCCGTTCTTGCCATCAGCCATATCATATCAGCACTCCTCGAGTCAGCACTTGAGACTGGGGATAAGGCCATAGTCTCCTTCTTGCTCCCCACCATGTCCGCCTCCGTCTCGACACATGTCGGTCCATCAAGGCTCCATCAACCTCCACCCGCTCCTTCCACCTCGGGCGATAGCGAGTCGACCGTACCTCGACCACCTACCGAGAGAGGGCTAGATGTCGGTATACTGAAAGAGTTAGCAAAGTCAGCTTTGGTAGAGAGTCTTAATGATGTGAGTTTATTGTCTTCCGTGGATCGGCCGGACAACAAGTGACAATTGTGCTACAGATTCAAGGAGCCAAAACACTAATTCTCGAACCTGCTTTGGCTGGGCCGTTGGGGTTGGTCACAGAAGTCGCCCTATTGAAGGTAAGCTGAGCTCCTACTTCTGTTTGCAAATAGGAAGAGGTTGTGGCTGATGAATAACTTCGGAATAGCACCAAGCGGTAGATAAGATGTTCTGGCTTGAACCTGGCCCTTTGAATGTCAATACGAGAAATGTAGTCTGGTTATGTCGACCGAAGATTGAATATATGCATACAATAGCTGGTAAGCTTGTGCCACCTCGACATGCAGAACATGGGAAGGAAGCTGACAAATGAGTGGGTATTGCATGAATAGATCAGATCAAAGCTCAACAAAGTAATCCATCCCCTGCTGGGCCATTGATGTATACCATCTTACTTGTTCCTCGAGCTACCGAATTGTGCAGAAGGGTATTAGAAGATCAGGGTGTAGCTGGTGATGTGACTATATCTGAGGTGAGCTAACATTTCCGCATTGTCGCTTTACCTTAGTTAATAGTGGGGATATATACAGTTCAAGCTTGAGCTTATACCTGTGGAAGATGATTTGCTGTCTCTGGAGATGGATGATGTTGCTCGGGATATATACTTGGTAAGCTGCGCAATTTGATGAAATGACTCAGAAACATAGCTCAACTGATTGCGATCTAGAACGGAGACGATACCCCTATATACTACTCATCACTAGCTCTCATGACTTTCCAAAGAGCTTTTGGTCTATTTCCCAGAATACTTGGTAAAGGAGAAGGAGCGAAGGTGAGACTGCCTCTACTCATTACTCAGGCTTTGACTGATCAAACGATCAATGCAGAAACTTGCCGATTTATTACAGCGTCATCATCATACGGATGCAGCTCAATATGGAGATATCGAAATCTCAACGCAAGTGGATGGCCTGATCGTCCTGGACAGATCGATAGATTGGATAACACCGATGTTGACGCAATTGACATATGAAGGGATGTTAGATGAATTTGTCGGTATAAGAAATGGTAAGTCATACCGGATTCAGCTCACCCGTAATTTGTAACCGGATATATCAGCTGATACACTTAACTGATAGCTCATATTGAGGTCGACTCGACACTGATTGATCCCAATACTGCGCCTACACCTTCACCTTCCACCTCGGCATTACCTTCCACCCCTATAACGAAGAAACGTAAACATCACCTATCATCGCAGAAAGATAAGCTATATTCAGACTTAAGAGATCAGAATTTCGCAGTGGTAGGCTCGAAGCTTTCTAAAGTTGCCAGAAGGCTGGAAGGTGATTATGGCGGAGTGAAGAATCTCAAAAGCGTTAGTCAGATGAAAGAGTTTGTAGGTAAATTAGGGGGGTTGCAAAGTGAACAGCAGAGTTTGAGGATACGTGAGTGATTTTTTCAGTATACAGTCAAAATGATCATAGCCAAAAACCAATAAACACATTTCCTGTCTTCTGTCAATCAAGAGCTAGTACAAGTCAAGCTGATTGATATCTTGTGCAATTGCAGATACCGGTCTCACCGAACTTCTCATGCCAATAACCAAACTTGAAACGTTCAACCGTACCCTCGAAGCGCAACAGAACCTCGTAGCGGGGTACGATCCAAACTCCCAACTGAATACTATCGAAGATTTGATGAATCAGGAGTTGGATTGGCAAACGATCCTACGTACGATCGTCTTGATGTCATTGACGAATGGCGGAATAAAGCCTAAACTACTCGAATCGTTCAAGAGGGATTTCTTGCAGGTCTACGGATACCAGAATCTACCATTATTGATCAGTCTTGAAAATCTGGGTTTATTGGTCAAATCTGGATCTTCAATTTCAACGATTCAAAATCAAAGTGTAAATTTCCTCAGGAAGAATTTGAGATTGATAGTGGACGACATAAATGATTTGTACCCTAATGATATATCTTATGTTTATTCGGGATACGCACCGATCTCGTTACGGTTGGTTCAATGTTTGACCATGAAGAATCAGATTCTCTCGTCCTCCACTTCAACGACAAATGGAGAAGATGCGAATGGTCATGGAGCTGGGAAGGAAAGACCGAAAGCTCATCCGTTAAATGGATGGAAGGGTTTCGAAGATGTTTTGAGTGTTTTACCCGGTGATAACGTTGATGTGAGACAACATGGCGAGAAGCGAGATAATGGGCTAGGTAAGTATATCACAAGTGAACCACAGAGAGAGACATGCTGATGTAAAATTCAATTCGGATTTCTTAGTGATTCCCGACGATAACAAGATAACCACAACGGTCGTATTTTTCTTGGGGGGATGTACGTATACTGAGATATCAGCCTTGAGATGGATGTCAAAGCAATATAAAGGAAGGAGGTTCTTGATTGCTACGACGGGTATAATTAATGGTAATAACGTGAGTTAAAGTGGATTCAAACGTTTCTTCTTTGAATACGTAGCTGACTTGATCACCATGGGACATTACTGGCGCAGCTCATAGAAAGTTTAGGTGATAAACCTCCTGCACAACTCAAACCAAGCACCTAACCTGGACAGACATGCATGTACGCCTGTTGCACGGCTACATGATTGCATATGTATACAACAAAGCATGAACAGCGAGCGTTCACCCGTTGGTAGACAAGATTCATAATCCGCCTTGAGCTAAAACACTCCTATAACCAGTTTCCTTATCTTCCCGGATACCATTCATCTCATCTTCTTTCCACTTGGTAAATATCCCATTGAAATCTAACCTCAATAGTACTAAGGGCAATAACAAAAATACAATACTATCAGCTTCAGCTTGCTTGTTTGATTATACCTCTTTCTCAAATATATCTTAGTTCGATAGGTGAGACTTACAATGTTCTACATGTCTTTCTAGACCCATGCCTACCATCCCAGTGTGACTATCAAACGTATTCTCTTTTTCCATCTTGGATTTTGATGCTGGAATTGAACGTGAACCGACAAAAGAAGTTTGTCTACTAATCATGATCTTACTAATTTGGTTCATCTTGCTCGTCCTCGAAAAACTCCTTCCGCCTCCTCCATCTACAGATGATTTGTCCTTGTCGCCTTCCGAGGAAGTAGATGGGTTTTGGGAATCGAGGAGGATGGTAAAGAAATCTAACATGTGGTCGTGCAACGTCTTATACAAAGAGAAAAAATCGTCAGTCTCAAGTCCATTCCCCATTCCTCAGGACCGTAAGATTTTCCTTGGGCAACTCACCTCATCGATCTCCTTGACATTTTCTATTCTCTGCTGTGTCAATTGATCCATACTGGTCGTATCTTGCTCAGAATCGGGTGACTCGTTATACCACCTATCGGTCAGACTTGTAAACCTCCTACATGTATCTAAGATATCCCTGATCAATGAAGATACGGATGGATCGGAGAGAAGTAAAGCTTCGAGTAAGAAAGCGAGATGTTGGGAGTGTATCGATCTGTATTTTTACAAATACTACAAGTGTCAGCTGGCGATTGCACTTGATATGAAACGGAAGATCCAGGGTAACTTCACCATACTCACCTTAAAGTCAAGAAATCCAAATAATTCTTTTCTCCTTTATTAGGCGTAGGAGGAGCTTTGTTACTCTTATAAGTATTAGTATTGGTCCTATCTTCCCAATTCGTGGTATGACTTTCAGACAAAGGCGATTTCGGCACAACCTCCTTGCCCTTGAGAGGTCCAATCGAACTTCTACCAATAGTCGATCCTCTCAGGCTTCCCTTGCTCGAGGACCTATTCAACAAGGATCGCTTTTCATCTTGAATATCTAATCGTTGAAGCAGGTGTCGGTGTTGCACTTCTATTATATCCATGAAATGGGTTAAGAGTTCACTGATGAACCAATTCATCTGCCTCATCGTTCCCCAACATATCTTAACTAATCTCTTTCCTACTTGGCTTTTCTGATCGTGGTTCTTGTGATTCTGTCTTTGATGATTACTGAGGTTCAACCAAGTATCGCTTATCTTCATAAGTGTGTATCTGAATGAGAGGAGGTACGAATGTATATCCGAATAAATCATCATTGACTTCGGCGACAAGAACAGATCCAATGGCCAGCTTATCGAGGTGGTAAGTGTGACAGGTGTACCTAACAACGTCGAAGAGAATAACCCGGATATATGACTTTTCTCTTTCTCCTCTTTTCGCGTGGTATGAGTATTTGTAGGGGTTTTCGAGGGAATAGCTCTTAAAGGTCCATTATCCATCTTCCATTTCAGCTTTTCCAAAAATTTGTCATTCTCTGCTGTAGTTCCCAAACTTGATCTCAACAAGGCCAAATCCAGATCTTGTTCTCGTATGACGGAAGAAGAAGAATGAGGATTGGATAAGACGAGTTTGGTAAGTCGTAGCTTGTCGATTTCAGTTAGGAGGGATAGAGTGTAATCTGATTTTCTGGTAAGGAAGTAGTTGGATCTGAAGGTTGAGAGTAAAATGCATGAGAGCAATCTCAGTCTTGTTCGTTTCACACTTTGTATAGCATGTACAGTCTGACTCACAGAGATTCAATGGATTCGACGATCTGTGGTCCCGTGAGTATATTCTTCCACAACCATCTAATGTAGTAATCCAGTTTATCAGTACATACCCTCTGTCCTTCGGACGATGTCCCTTAGTTCTGACTCACTCTCCAATGTCCGCTCTAGCTCTCTGTATAGCCTCATCAAACCCACTCAACTCGTCCAGCCCTTGCACACCCATTATCTCATCTTTGATCCCATCTATCAACGTTTTTGGCAAGCTCCGATTTTCTCTCTTGAGCGTAGCAGACACTCTACCAATATACAATATACTTTCTTTGGTCTTCCTGTCCATCGAGGAGGGTATGAGATGGTCGTTGAGTGCGTATATCCTATACTTCGGTGATGAGGGATCGGAACCAGCGTCTATCCCTATCGAGTCGATCATGCTCGTATTGATCTTGTTGTTGGATGAAGTGGTGATACCGTAAAGTAAGAATGATATAAGATGAACCAAGAATAAATTGTGCAGGGCCGATGATATATCTAAATCTATTCTGGATAACCTCGGGTTCCCAGTTTTGCCTTCACTCTCAATCAAATCGATCAGTTTTCCAGGTGTATGTGTACTTGTTGATAGCTCATCGACAAGTGTCGATAGTGACGATAAAGGGATTTTCCATTTATCGAAATTTGCTACCAAGTTTGAAAGCGGTACGTATCCCTTATCCTCACCATCTTGAACCAACGTTGGATCTAAAGATAATATCTTGGATTCAATCTCTACGATCAGAACTTCGTATTCACGCAGGATTGATAAGATCGATGAAGCCAGTGTAGTGAGATATTGATTCGGTAAATCATCTTCCGAACTGATCGTAGTGTCTTGACGCTGTTTACCTTTTCTTCTGGATGTTGAACGTACACTCTCGGATAGGATTGCTTCTCTCCCTCTTCTCTGGGTATCATTGGCCCATGATTTGATCTTACGATATCTGCAGGACAGGTCGGCGAGGCTGTTGAGAGAGGTGATCTCGCCTGGGTGGAGGTATTCGGTCAAGTGAGGTGAAACGATAAGTGTCGTTGAGTCGGAGGAAGAGGAGGAGGAAGGGTGTGGGACGAAGAGAGAAGATTGGTGGCCGGACAGGAGGAGGAGTACCTCGGCTAACATTTTTGGATAAGTTGTGATGACCAACTCAGATATAGTGGTCGACCGAGTTCATCCTTCATATCACCGTCAAGTGCAGATGTACCAGTATCAACCGAGATTGCAAGGATAGACGCGTCCAAGCTGATACGTAATGTATCACGTGATTCGTCCTTTCCTTTCTCGTACCTATATCTACCGCAGATTATCTCGTGTTGATTAGCTTCGATCACATCAGGTCACGCATGAATGAGGGAGCAGTGCATTGATCCCAATCCACTCTGCGTTGACAACGGACTTAGCGCATCTCATCTCGGCCTCCTGCCCGAAGAGAAGGCCGAAAGATGACACCCGCCAATTTTGTACGAGACTCATATCACCAATGCAAAATGCGTTTCGATATCATCTTCAACCCAACACCATCTCACCACAAAGGTACCAGGATATCTGATCCAGCATGGTATCACTTTTATCCCCAGTGAATAGTCCATCCGTCCTGTCGACTTCACGATGGGATCCTCAGATCCCACTGTTCAAGCTGCTGGCCAAACTACCTGACCCACATCCCAGACAACCTACGGATCTTGTGATAGCGTTCGGCACAATCTTCTTCATGCAGTTGATGCTCTCGACACCACATACGGGTGGGTGGGGCTTGTTGAGGATGGGGATTGTAGCGCCAATCTGTTTCGGGGCGTTCATGTATCTGATAACGTGTCAGGTTGAGAAGGATGATATGACTCATTGGGGTGCTTCGATCTTATCATGTGAGTGTCGGCTTTGGCTCTATTCCTACACAAGAGAGGTCCCGTTCGACGTGCTCTACCGTTGACTATTGATGCTGATGACACATACAACTCCCCTCAGTCATATACATGATGCGAATATTAGAGTATTTCGTTTTCTTCCCTCCAGAACAACACTGTCATCGCATTATTCCCAAATCCCATTTTCACCCACCCGTCGGACCGCTGGAACTACCAGTTCATGGCAACGATAATCAGCCTTCTGAAGATGAAAACGAAGTGTTGATACCTGAACCTGTACCTCGACCATTCACTTTAGCCAAATTTTACTGGGCTGGTAGCCTCATTTGGTCTTATAGGGGTATCGGATGGGCACACCAATGTCCTTTGCCCCGCTCTTCAACTCAACATCCATATACCCGTAAATCATCGTTTAAAGAATGGTTAAAAATCCAATTACCATACTACATCGCCACGTACCTTATAGAAGATCTTTGTCGAGCAATACGGAACGTCATAGGAAACGATTTCTTCTCAGGCCCGAATCACTTACCCTATGATTCCCTCACACAGTCTCAGAGGGCGGTGTATTCCATC
Organism: Kwoniella botswanensis; assembly: GCF_036426115.1. Classification (NCBI taxonomy): domain Eukaryota; kingdom Fungi; phylum Basidiomycota; class Tremellomycetes; order Tremellales; family Cryptococcaceae; genus Kwoniella; species Kwoniella botswanensis. The sequence continues at coordinate 11,959,152 of NC_088599.1, read as the reverse complement.
GCGGTGGTATCGAGAATTCATTTCGGGTTGATACTTACCTGGTTCAATACGGCTGTGTGTATGATAGTCCTAGGGAAGATATTGGGATGGAAAGGAGAATTGTGGGAGCCATGGGGATGGCCTCCTATGTTTGGTTCGTTGGAGAATTTGTGGGTACATCCTGGGCTGTCTACAATGTGGTCCAAGGTGAGTGGAGTTTCTTGAAGGGTCGATCATTGACAAAGGGGAGGCGACAATATGCTTGTCTATCATAATCTATTCTCAGGCATCTCGTCGGTCCAAATCCCTATCCCTGTGTACACATCCATCTACCAGTGGAACATAAGCTAATCGAACATCTTGATTAGACATGGCACGGATATAATCGAAGGTGGTTATACGTCCTGGGATGGATAGGTATTGGCGAGAACATCCTCGGACTGACCCATACCGGTATATCATCTCATCCTTCTATCCCTCCTCAACCTGAACATCAACGAAACAACAAGTCGAGCGGTACATCATCCCCTTCCGAGTCCGGCAGGGTGTCACCTTCCCATCCTATAGCCTCATCAAGCTCTCCCGACGAACCGAACAGGGCAATATCCACCAAATTGGTTATTTCCAATCTTGTCAAGTCATTCATAACGTTCCTCCTATCAGGCACGAATCATGATGCAGGAAGCCTTGCTTTACTCATCAAGAACCATCCTCGTACCGAACCTGTATATCTGAACGATCTGTTCAGATTGACCCCGTTTTTCATCCTTCAACCTGTTGGATTGGCTTTGGAAGCTCTCGTCAAATCCATCTACCGATCGAATAAAAAAAGATTCGTAGACAGAGGCAAAGAGCCGAGCTGGCTGGTCTTTACAGAAAGGTTGATAGGGTTCGTCTGGACATGGACGTGGCTAGGTTGGACGGCGAGTCACTTCGTAGAAGGAATGGCTCATCTCGGGGCGTATAGGAGAGATGGGGATAGAGATTTGTACTTTAGTCTGTGGGGTGGGCTAGTATGGGGTAAATGGATGATCTGATGATCGCTACAACTGGCCTTTGAAGGGAATGCGAGATTACCATAGTGTATACCATAGGCCTATAGCACGTAGATACTTTCTTTCAAAGAGACAACAAAGTGATCGATCGATCCATATCATACAGTATACCGGTCATTTCCCTTATAACAAGCCTCGTATAGATGTATATAGACCTTTAGACATGCATATGTGTATATGCTGTAACCCTTCCGAAGTTGAAAGTCATGCACCACCACTGGTAAGTTAAGTCTGGCCAATGCACTGTGGCGCGTATGCGTTGTGTAACGCGCGCGTGGCAGTTTTTGGTGTGGCAGTCGAAAAATGCGTAGCGCCGATCATCCTCTCTCACCGCTCACAACCATAATTCACACCAAACATCCCCCCAACTTCATGAAATGAGAGATGAACAACCTCTGAAAGCATCGCTCTTGAGATCATAAGATCAATAGCAACTGGGCAGCAAGCCATACAGCAAGTACGATTGTTATAAGACAGATGGGTGTGGCGGTTTCAGTACAGCGCTTATATGGTGTGACGCGCGTGGTGAGTTTCAATGTGCTACATCGTAAACCGTGTGGCGCCGGACATCCTCTCACCGTACACAACCGTAATTTGCAACATACATCCCCCCGACTTAGAAAAATCATAAATAAACAACCTCTGATGTTATAGATGCACAAAGGAGCACAAAAAGACTGGAGGAGCTGGGACTCGAACCCAGGCTAAGCGAAAGCGATCTAAGAGCAGGGTTCGAGTCCCAGTACCTCCATGCGGATCGCTTGTCATACCCCTTGACCACACCCCCAAAATCGAACAAAATCGTCGTTTTTGGGCACAATATCATGTAAATTTGGCGCATCAGCTCACTGTGTGTCCATGGTCTCTCTAACAGCTCCTGCAGACATATAACAAGTACCATGTTGACTGAGGGAATGAACGTGTATGATAGATTGGTGATCCCGTCAGTGTCTGAACAGTATTCAGTTTCTGCTTTATTCGAGCCTCCACTTTGTGAGATCTCTCGTATGTGCGCTTCTGAAAATTCCTTGTCGCGGCGACGTCAACAACGACAGCGATAAACAATCACCTCTACCTTCTATTCTGCTTTCAACATCTACGCATCATCAACATAACCCCTCACATCATCTGTCTATACGTGCTATACCTCTTCCTCGCTATCAATTCATACCCATATTGCAAGAGATCGTCATTTCATCGGAGTTAACGCTATGAGCGATACTCACGATAAAGAGAAAACACAGGTCCACCCTGATTCGGGTGTGTCAACAAATGAAGGGCAACAAACATCGATAACATCCACAACTGTACCAACAACCACTGATAGTGCTGCAGCTCAATCCCAGCAAACTCCCGAATCAGGAGACGCTGGTTCGGTGGACCAAGGAGTAGAGAAGGATGCGGGCCAAGAAGATCAGAATGCGCTCAATGCCGTACCCGCAACAAGTGAAGAAGAAGAGGTAAATGCAAGTACAGCTCGGCAGAATCAGGTTGAGCACCAAGGTACTGCAAACACTGCGGATGATAACGATGTAGAACAACAGGCCAATCATAACATGATGAACCTCGAAGAGCATGGTTTGAATCTAGATGACGAAGAAGGGTTCGATCCAGCAACTCTAGCGAACTTAGCTGCATTATCTAGAATAGCGAATGAAGAAGGTGACGAGGAAGGTGAGGGGGAAGATAACAACCAAGATCAAAATCGGGATCAGGACCAACACGATAATGATGCGTTGGAGATACATTCGCTAAGGCATGATGGACCGTTGACTAGGGAGCAGGTACAGGAATTTGTCAATAATCTTAGTCATCAGAAATCGCAGGACAAGGAAAATGAAGAAGATCCTAACAAAAACAAAGATAAAGGCACGAAAGATAGGGGAGACGATGATGAGGAAGCACGAGAAGCAGAGGCAGATGAACAGGATGATAAATTGAGAGAAATAGATCAGAATGATGATTCCAGGAATACGAATAAAAATAAGGATAGAAAACAGGAAGACGAAGAGTATGAAGATGAGAACGAGAAGAATGATATCGGACCGGGGGGTAAACAGAAACGAAAGAGGAATAGAACAGTCTTGTGAGTAAAATCTACATCTTCTCAGCTCATCAGGCGGTAGTAGAAGTATGGATGCTGATTCCGGTTGAATTCGGTTTTTATAGGAGTTGTACAGGTCAGTCAACTCGTTCATTCAGCGAGTCGCTGGACTTCAGCTGACTATTGACATTGTTTTCTCCCACCACACAGAGTGTCATAGACGAGTGAGTCATCTCTTACAGCAAATCTTTCTCGATTGCCCATTGCTGACCTGATATCCATTCTAGAAACGTACGTATCACTTCTCACGTTCAGCATGACTATCATAATTGCTAATCTACCACCGTAAACGTCACATTTAGAGCATGTAAGTACCCTTTGTCTTGAAGTGCAATACAGCCACTGATGATGCATTATCTCAGTGCGATCGTAATATACCTTGTAGCAGATGGTATGTTTGGACAATCTACATAACATTCAGGATCTCCGTCTGACATTTCTTAATCAGTATCAAACGAGGCGTACCCGGAATGTGCAGAATGGAACATCCCGTGCTACCACAGCGGAAGAAACGGAAGTGAGTCAAATCGTGCTTTCGTATCTGCTTCGTATGAGGTGCGCCTGCTTAGTCTCTGTGTCCTGTCTTGTAGGGTTCAAGATGACGAAGATATCAATTACGAGCTTGGTCTTCGAGTGCAAGCCCTGGAATCCCTTTTACGTTCCGGATCACTGATGGATGCAGATCAAGCCTCTGCAGCAGCTAAGGAGACCATCATGCATGCTACACGAGCTGCTAATGCCGGTTCTCAAGATGCGAATAATGCTTTAGCCCAATTGACACAGAGTGTAGCTGCTAGTGGAGGTATAGGGGGATTGAGTCAGGATGCTCAGTCAAGTTTGCTCTTGGATGTCTTACAGCAGGTAAGCATCAAACTCCATATCGATGAAAGATCACTAGCTTACGTGTGTGACAACAGCTCACTGCGGCAAGTATGGGAAGACCGCTGGATCAGAATGGAGCTGCTGAAGGTAGTAATCGTAGAGGACTAGAGGTTTGGTCTGCTATACCAACAGCATCTCAGGAAACGTAAGCTTCATATCTTCTCCCTCATATATGGCTTTAGCTGATGTTCAACATGCGTTTCAGATCCGTTGCAATTGCATCGGCATACGAGAATGACGAAGTTGGCGTGAAAATCAACCTTTCTCTACCTGGATTCAGAGAAGATAACGGCAAGATCTTTATACCTCCTACTGTAAGATATGTAGAGAAGAACTTGCGGAACGAGAACATCCTCGCTAGAGAGGCATTACCAATAGAAGGCTATTCACCGTTCTTAGATGCTGGTATAAAGTTTGCGTATGGGTCGGAAAGTCAGGCATATCGACATCGTAGAGTGAGTCGTGACCCTCCAGAGCGACTATGATACAATATTGACTGAAATGCGATACATTCACTAGATCGCTTCTATACAAGCTTTCTCCTTGACTGGAGCGCTTAGATTAGCAGCTACTTTCCTATCACGCTTCCCTCCTGTTCCAGGAACCAAGTCGGTTTTCGTACCTTCTCCTACGGCAGACGAAGATACTACTGCCCTGCAGGACTCAGGTTTGGAAATACGTTCGTTCCGATTCCTGGATTACAAGACTGGTGGAGTGGATTGGGAAAGTTTGAGAGAGGATCTACAGGATGCACCTCCGAAATCTGTCGTGTTAATTCAGGTTAGCGGTAGTATGCCTAGTGGTGCGGAATTGACTACCAATCAGTGGAGATTGTTAGCCGCATTATTACAGGTCAGTTGCTAACACGGAGTTTCTGACGTGATGGCAGCTGATAGATTGATGTGATGTAGGAACGAGAGTTGATACCTCTGGTCATGATGGCTTATCAAGGATTATCGACGGGAGATACGAACAGGGATGCTCAGGCATTGAGGTTCATGGTACATGAGGGATTGCCGGTGGTATTAGTACAAAGTTTTGATGCCGTGAGCTTTTCGTTTCTCCGTAACATCCGGGGAAAATGGGAATGTAAGCTGATCATTTATTGATTGTATGCATAGATGATGGGATTATACGCCGATAGTCCATCGATCGTATCGATCGTCACTCAGAATGCGGAAGATAGGGATAGGGTGGACTCGCAATTACGTTCAGTAGCTAGGGGGATGTGGTTCCATCCTTCTCCTTGGGGTGCTCAGGTGGCTCATCAGATTCTGTCGGATGCGAAGCTGTATCCTGCTTGGTGAGTAATCGCTTCTGCGGAATGCTTCATACGCTTTTTTATGACCATGTCAAGAGATGTTGAATGACCTTTTGACCTTGTATCGTCTTCAGGCTCGCCGAGATCAAAGCTATGTCTGATCGATTACGAAGTGTCCGCGAGAAATTATACGACCTTCTTGCCAATAAATTGAAAACACCAGGTTCTTGGATACACCTCAAAAGGGCTAGTGGGATGTATTGGTGAGTTGAGCGCTTCGTGACTAATGGCTAGTAACTTACACCATTGCTTTAATTGCCAGTACTGCTCTTCTCCCTCCTTCTCAAGTCGACGCGTTGACTTCCAAACGACACGTCCATCTACTCCCCGATGGATGTTTCAATCTCGGATGTCTAAATGCCACCAAGATTGACATACTCGCTCGAGCAATCGATAATGTCGTAAGGGAAGGAATCAAGGAGATGGAAGAGCAACAAGCACAACGTCTAGCTATGGAATTAGCCCTGGCAGCGGCAAAGGAACAACAGGCGAGAGAAGAGGCCGAAGCTTTAGAATTGGCTGCTCAAGCTTTGAGAGAAGAAGATACGTTATTGATGGAACGATCTATTGCGAATGCCATTGAGAGACAGAGGATAGCAGAAATGGAAGAAGAAAGAGATAGACAGACGGATGAGAAACAACGAGAGATCGATAGGAGAGCTGCGGAACGGGCGGAAATCGCTAAACAGGCTGAAGCGATTCTGGCTAGTTTACAACCTCCTAACCATAATGGCGGGATGGGTCATTAGATATAGGTCGGAAATTGTCAAGCCGACGTGGACATATTGTATTTCTGTCAGTGTACTTGTGTGTCTTCGATCGTCTTCGGATGTTGTATTTGCTGGTGTACGTGCCAATTGTATCAAGTTGTCCATTTGGGATAGTAGAACGTATGCGCATTGAATGATGATTCATCTCATCCGTCGTTAAAAATCCACTACACGTTAGAAATCGTAAATATGCACATGAGAAGAATTGGGATGAGAAAGTAAGACACAGGGAATAATGTGATGTTTTCGTACACTATTTGAGTAGAAATTATATCAATGATGTTTGGTTTGAGTCCATGAACTACTGAATGAGATAAGATTGGGAATGAGAATGTGAGTGATGGGAGCATGAAGAAATTCTTTTTGACAAATAAGTAGTAGTTTTATTCATATATACAACTTGAATCCAATCGACAAAAATGAAAAGACGTAAAAAGAAATTAGAGGTTCGCTTTTTTCTTCCCTTACGTTTTACGATTTAAATTCAGGTTTTACTTCACTCCCCATTCTTTCCCGTTGAAAGGTTCCCAGTCTAATCCACTCAATTGTATATCATCCAATTCCAATCTAGGTAAACCTCTATCATCCTTCGATACACTAACGATCGAACTTGAACTCGAGACCGCCCTATCTTTATCACCCACTAACGAATTCTTCCGTATCGGCGATGAAGGTCCATGATTCGTGTTGGCAGTGACGGTGGTGGTGGTGGTTATACTTTGCTTTCTTACACTTATGTTTGAAGAGGTAGAAGATGAAGCTGAAGCAGAAGGTATGATAGATGATATTTTCTTCTTACGACCTAACCAACCTAAACCCGATTCCGTATGTCTCCTATATCCCATTTTAGGTCTTTCTTTATCTTTGTCTTCTTTGTTCTCACTATTGCTCATATTTGTCTCTGAGCTAGAAGTTATAGGAGGATCTACCAAAGGCGAATGACCAGATGGAGAAGGCGTAGCTTTCACTGATCTGGTAGTGGTGATATCGGGAGAAGTAAGTGATTTCAATTTAGGGCAAGTTTTCAACTTGTTTCCAAACTTAAATGCTTTCTTTGTATTTTCGATCGATTTGCTGGAAAACAAATTAGGTCTAAGTTGATGTGATTTCGTTGGACTGGTTGATCCCTGATGAGACGAAGATGTATCTGAATGTTTGATCTGCCTTTTCAATGTAGATCCTCCTCCTCCATGACTACTTGTATTGTTCCCTAGTAAGGTCGAAGGTCTTCTTTTCAGTACTCTACCCAAACCCAGGAAAGAATGGTTGATGTTGTTACAATTCCCGTTCGGAGCAGAAGCAATGGGTCCTTCAGGTATGGACAACTCTTCCCACTCTTCATCATCGATATATGTCCTTACACCGTGCAACTCAACAGACAACCTTGCGATAGGGATTGTATCCACGCTGGGTAATTGGGGATGACGTCGGACTATCCGAGTGGGTGATCCAGGATGAGGTGAGGGCACAGTGACAATGTCAGATACGGACAACCCAGATGAGGGTAGTCCCTGTGGGAGGTTGAGGTTGTGACTGATCTCTTGGGATGATTGGCGTACGGGTTTTGGTCGCAGTGGGATAGGAACCGGGTGCGATTGGATTGAGTGAGTTGAGAGTTGAGGTGAGACGGGTGATTGTGGAGGGGCAATCTTGTCATCTGAAGATCGAGGTGGTGGAGAAGCATCCAGACCTGGTTCGGCAGGAAGAGCCTTGTCTAACGACGGTCGGGAAGGAGCAGAGCTAGGGGGGTCTTCGGTCGATGACGTTCCAGCTTGAGGCTCTACTGACTCGACAGTCTTGAGCAGCTCGACCGCAATGTCTTCAGGGCTAGTACTACCGGTAGCAAGACTGGGTGAAGCAGGTGAAGCGACACCTGGGAGGTGGCTGGAATACGCTGCGGCAGGTGATCCCAGTACCGGGGTTCCTTTTGGTATACCTCCAGTCGCCGCGATCGATGGAGCAGGTACTGCAGCATCTCCCAAGTCTGAAATAGGTTGGATTGTAACGTCCTCTTCGTCCTTATACCGCTCCTCTTTGAAGTCTTCTCCCATGTCCGGAGCGGAGTTTGAACCGAATCCTTCAGTCTCGACCGCTCCTGGTGATATATCTCCTTCGGTCAATTCTATCGCGACTCTATTCTCGGTCTCGTCCGCGATTTGATGTTCATCTTGTTTTTGTACTTCCTCTTCCGTTATACTATACTCCATTTCACTCTCTTCAACTGTCTCATAGCCATCTTCATCCCTTGTCCAAGCAAAACCCTCTAATTCGTACCTATACTTGGCTTGCTCCAAAGCATACAAGGCATTATCGTTCAGAGGGGTTTTCTTGAAATCATCTTCCCCTCGGAACTCGTGAGTTGACATATCTACTGATGGATCTTCCTCGAGGCAGAGTTTGGGAAAATAGTGAGTATTGTATTCCGCTATCGGATGGAGCTTCAGACCATGAGGGTCTTGATACTCTCCTTTCTGAACTGTATCCCAATCCCTACAGACATGTACAGTATCGTTATTCAGCTGACTCTGAACGGGTAATTCGTATTCAAATTCGGCTCACAGTAAAGCAAAATAATCATGCTGCTTCACACATGGTTCGGTTAAACGCCACATCGGGTCTTTCTGGAGGAGCTATACGAAGCGAACACAAAGTCAGCTACTGAAGATTGGACCAGATCCCGGTCGAAATCGGTAGCTTACCGCATCGATAAAGTTGTAAGTGACAGGGTCAGGCATGAATCTAGCCATCTTTGGATCATGGAAAAGCTCATCCCAAGGATCAAACAGGATTCGATTCCACAAGACCATCTGTACGTTTCAAAGAGATACAAGCAATACGAGTAAGCTAATTTCTGCGTTGTGGGTGAAACGAAGCTTACTGGGGGTTCATCATCCGCTTTTCTGAAAGGTACCTACAAGGAGAAGTCAGCTTCAAGTCAGGTCACCACTGTTCAGGTAGCTTACTCTTCCAACCAATCCCTCCAGGACAATACATCCCAAAGCCCACCAGTCGACCGCGTACGAATATTCACCCCGCTTGACCACCTCGGGAGACTATCGATTGGCAAATAGATATAAGCTTGGCCGGAATCAGGTCCGCTCGAGAGTCAGCTCACAAGATATTCAGAGGTTCCGACCTATTCTCGACAAATATCAGCTCGAGTCCAAGCCAACTGGCGTCGATAAGCTGACTCACGAAAGAATAAGCCTTGTCCACCATTAACTTCTTTTGGCCACTTGCCAAGGTTCTCAAGCTCCCTGCTCCCTGACCTGCCCAGGGAGGTAAAGCTGGCTGACCCGGGTAGGTGACCACATGTATAGGCTTTGGTTCACCTCGGTAAGAGAATTCTTTGGATAATCCGAAATCCGCTAATACTGCATGACCTTTGGCATTTAGCAGTATACTGATTACTATCATCATCAGCTGTATGCGAAAGCTCCAGAGTAAGGCAGCTGGAACCTACTTTTCCGGTTTTAGATCTCGTACTATTATACCATGCCTATGTCTATATAAGGATACCCGAGTCAAGTTAGCCATTTCAAATAGCTGAACAAAGGGAGTATGAGATGACTTACAAATCCTCTAATCCCTGTGTTATATCAGCCGCATAAAACCTCGTTCTGTGATCACCCAATATCCCATGCAGTTCCATTTGAGTAGCCAAATCACCACCTGGATAAAACTCCATGACGAAGTAGAAATTCTCTCTATCCGTGAAAGAACTATGTAATCTCGATACGAACCTGTTGTTCGGTTCGTCAACCGCAAATCGTTTTAAGATTGATTGTTCGGTCAGGGTATGATTCAGTTCATCGTGCGTTAAGACGGATCGTTTCGATATGGCTTTCATGGCTCGGACACTATTTGATGGAGTATGTTTCACCAAAAGTACCTGTTCCTCATACATGAGATCAGCGAATGACCATACGATGAGTTCACATACATAAGCACTAAACATGAAGTGATAATGGAGATGTGTTTACTCACCCTACCTGCGCAACCCTTCCCAAGCACCCTAATCAACTGAAAATCCTCCAATTTAGGTATATACCTCCTCTGATGACCTTTTGTTGATCCATCACCACTTCCAATACCACTTGCGTCGCTCGGACTGTTCTGTCTTTTCGATACCCCACCAGCTATACGCTCGTCATCATCCGAACGAAGCATTTTGGAAACATCGGCTTGTCCATGCTGTTGCGGAGTGGGAGAGGACGATTCACCGAATGATGAGCTTATCGAGGGAGTCCTATCTGGGGTCCTGAGCCCGTTGGGAGGTACCAAGTGCGATATGGTAGGTGGTGGTGAGTCCTCGCCACTGTATGGTGGAGAGGGCGGTAATGGGACGTTGGCAGGGGGACCGAGCATGTTTAGCAATGGATAGCGAGGGTTTTCGTCTTGTGGATCAGAAAATGCTCTTCTCTAGATTCGTCTCTTTGTATACAGGCGAATGTATGGTGTTTGGTATTAAGGAGAGTACCTTTTGACCTTGTTTTTTGGTTAATTATAGTGGTGGACGTCAGATCAAGTGGATTATCTATAACAGATCATTCATCTTGATCTGTCAGCTTTTATATCCTCAGTATTTCCAGATATCAGGTAATGTCTAATTTGACCTGTGAAGCGAAAGTGATCGTCACTTACCCGTAATATATACCTTGAAATTCGCAGAAAATGCCTCCTCGCTTGAAGGATTTGGACTTGAATGACGTTTTTTTATCAGTTCTTTATCTATGTTGAAGATCCTTTGATATTTACGCTCCTCTCTTCTTCGGGTTATTCGAAGATACCTGCGCTGTTAGACGAATCTCACTTCGGGATTTGAATATTCAGTATGGAGTATGGGAGTGTTAGATCCAGTGACGGAATGACCCAGATGATGATGCTCGAAATTCGAAGTACCGGATAGTAGAAAGGAAACAGATGGAGTAGGAGTAGAGTGATGACGTTTGAGGGGGCGAGTGATGTCTGGATTATTATAGATTGTTTTGGAAGACTGAATACGTGATTGTGGGAGAAGATCAATATATTTGCTACGGATACAGTGTTGTGGTATGATGCAAGTTAGAAGTGAGAAAAGAGTCGATCAGCAATCAAGCGAAGTATCAATCAATATCAGTCATCTATCATATCATCTCAACTTTTTATAAACGCATTGACCTCTTCATACTCCCGCACTCCCACTCCCACTCCCCTTTCACCTTCCGATGCGGTACACGCACGACCATACATCACTTAGTTTGGGTCTATCCCATCTTCATTACATCACATAACATGCAACGAGGACGTGTACTCATTTCACGACATCCCATGACATATCCTCTCTGTCATTGAATTACTTCTAAACATGCATCAAACTCGTTTTCCCGTTGCCTGCCCAATGACTCTGCCGTGGTGGTAACAAAATGATGATCCGTTGTGGGGTAATTCACAGGTCTAAGGTCCCTTTGGTTCGGTGTTAGCTTTGTTGAAGTCTGGAGTCGGTGATCCATGCGTCGCACTATGTTCCCTGATCTCCTCTCTGGGGGGCAGCGTTTGAGGGAGACAAGCTGAACGGTGATGCTCCAGATACACAACAAGATTGTCCGTTTCTGCTTTTGTTGTTGTCGTTGTTTACCCTTTCCCACCTGAAACGCTACTCCTACACTCAGTTGAGCAATAGGTGGTATACTCAAATAAGTGGATCGGAAATGCCACGTGACACGCACTCTCTGTATGTGATCGGTGGCTCGTGCGCGGTTGCTTTATGTGATAGCAGAGTAGTATGGTTATACGCGTTTGGATGATACTGCCTCATCACAGCAGTCAATTGAGTCTCACTCATTAAACATCCCACAACATCCTTCCAATGTTGTGTTGGGATCATAAACAATCACCACAATCATCGCAACATCGTCTCACACGCTCGTTTGCAAGATCTTTGACGTCGCACTTCAGTGAAGTAGCAATGCGTTAAACACCAGATCATCTCTCTTTACGACACCTAGACAACAACCGCTTCACGAAGGATTAAACGAAAGAAAATAGCTCAAACGACCCAAAGGATAACTCCAACACGACAACGAGAACAAACGAATAACGCCTGCTCTGTTACAAAATGGCAGCTGTAGCCTCACAACCTGTACATGCTCACCAGCAGCACCAGCAGTATTACCAACACCAACACCAGCAGCATCAGATGTATCAACATCATTCACAATCCATAATGGAGGATGCATCGGATGACGATCACGACCACGACCACGACCACCACATGAATGGTCATGACGATGATGAAGATGATGATGAGTCTATAGAAGGTGATGTCAACGTGATGGATCCCGCCCATGCTCATTTCTACCATCAACAGCAGCAGCAGGCCCTATACTACCAACAACATCAACAACAACATGGCAGTCAGACCGACCTGAACAACCCAGCTGGACCATCATCAAAACAGAATATGAATAACCAGAATCATGGTGGTATCGAGGGAGAAGAGGAGATGTATTCCGATGAGGAGAGTGATACGGATAGTATGCCTGATGAGAATATCGATTTTAGCTTGACATACGCTTTGTGAGTTTACCTACTCTCGACCAAAAGTCAAAAGCAATGAAAGATTAGCTGGTTGACGTTCGTTGACTTTATAAACATATAGACACACTTTTCTAGCGACTGTCGAAGGTCAAGCCTCAGTGGTCAAAGGTGATTCATTGGTATTACTCGACGATGCCAATTCGTATTGGTGGTTGGTACGAGTACTCAAAACGGAGGATGTAGGATATATACCTGCAGAGAACATCGAAACACCTTACGAGAGGTTAGCCAGATTGAACAAACATCGTAATGTCGATTTAGCAGCTGCTACCTTGTTAGAGAAACAAGCGGGTACTGTACAGGGAAGAGAGAAATTGAAAGATGTGATTGCCTCAAAAGCAAAAGGCTTGAGAAGGGATCTTTCGGGTGAAGTCAGTGCAGAGTCGGGTGGTGGAGGTGGAAGAAGGGTGGTGTTCGCTCCTCCAACCTATGTCGACCATCCTGGTGTGACGTGGTCAAGTGATGAGGAGGATGAAGATGATGAGGGACATGATGAAGACGAAGGTGAAATGGAGGTTGATCAAGTTGAGAATGAATCAACACAGCAGCAACATCATGTCCAATCAGGCGATGTACGGCATGAAGCTGAAGTGCACAAAATCGAACAGTCACTCGAGCCTGATTCGGAGATGGAGCCTGATGATGGGGTCGAATGGGCTGATAATGCAGCTATCGAAGATCAACGTCGAGTCATGGAACAGAAACAACGTCAATCTCAACTCACTAGCACTGTCCAACCTAAATCGAATAATCCTTTCGCACCTAGAGATACCACTTCCAATACCATTCGACCTTCCGCATCTAATACATCCCTTGCTTCCAGTTCTGGTGGAAGTGCGATAATGGATCCTGCTCAAGCAGGCAACGAGACTCGTCGATTGACAGTCACACCCGCAGTCGCCTCTGGACCACTCCTTCCATCCGCTATGCAAGCCCAGCAGAGCGGTACATCCCGAAGCGTCTCCGGCCAATCTGCACAATCAGTCCAATCTGTGTCTTCCGTCGTATCGACCGGATCTTCCCAGCGCAGTACTACGCCTACCAGCCCAGAGGAGATGAACAAGAAGGGCAAGAAGATGAAAAAGGGAAGCAAAGAAGAACTCGATAATGGTGACAAGAAGAAGAGAGGTATGCTTGGAGGGTTGTTTCACCGTAAAGGAAAGGATAAAGGTGGTAAAGGGGTATCAGGAAATGATGCTAGAAGTTCCGAAGAGAGTATGGTTAGTGGTGCTATAGAAGGTGGTCCTAATGGCCAACAGCGTCGGTCAGAAGAAAGGTCAGCACCACCATCCTCACTATCTCAGCTACAGCAACAGCAACCCTCTCAGCAATCGCAACCATCACAGCAGGCTCAACAACAGAATGGTGGTATATCGTCTCATGGCTTACGATTGCAGCAACAAGATCAAGCGAGGATGCAATCTTACACCTCGAAATATCTCAATAAATCCCCTTCGTCAGATTTGCACTCTCCTACTGCCGAAGAAGCCGCCGCGGCTGTCGCACAGTCTGCTGCTGCTATGCGTCTGGCTGCAAGTATGGCCAACAGTATGGCCAATATCAATGGTAGCAACAACGGTGGAAGTGCGAATGGTGTAAGACCAAGTTCGATCATCTTATCGCCTAATCCCGCTGGACCACCTCTGTTAAACGTAATTAGAATTTTCGCTGGTGATCATATCAAATCTGAATCTTCCTTCAAAACCGCTTTGATCAACGAAACCACTTCTTCGTCAGATCTGATCAAACAGGCCATGCAACGATTCCACCTTACTATCAGTTCCTCATCAAGTCATACGATGGATAATGGATATTTCATTACGATCCGTGATGTTAATGGAGAAGAATACGAATTGACCTCTGATGAGAAGCCTTTGATCGCTTTCCAAGAGGCGGTACAACGATGGGCGAACGAATCGGATGAAGATTTAACTTCTCGGATAGGAGCTATCACACCTACAGTCAAACGATCTAGTGTTAGTAGTCTGTCAAGTGTAATGAGTTTATCGAATCATCCGGCAATTGCTAAATTGGGTATGAACGATTTCTCGGATGATTCGACCGTCAAGATATACTTGAATAGACGAAGACCTGGCTCGGTGCAACTGAACAACAACAACCATGCTGTTTCAGGAATGCCTGAACCGGCGAGCGAATTTTCCAGTTACAGTACGCAACTATCGACTGTACAAGAATCAGAGGGTGGTAATGAAACTAGTCCAGAGAATCGCTCTGGGGAGTGGACCAATGATGGCCAACACGTAGATGGAGATGTGACACCACCTGCAAGGGCTCAACCGAGATTCAACAATTCGTTGTCGATACAGATCAATAATAATAACAATCACGAATTGTATGAAAGGTATTCGTCTCCTTCGGCAAGATTTACGATCCAGTTGATAATTCATCAGAAAGATTTACCCGATAATTTGGCTTTTGACCCTTCGAGCGATTCGATCGTACCTAAATCACTGCTCAAGGAGAGACAAGTGCAGCCTTCGTCGAATGGGGATGATTCTAGAAAGAGGTTGTTTTTGGTACCCAGGAATGTCAATGTCATTGAAGCTATCGAACAGGGTCTAGAGAGATTCGGTATACAGGAGGGTGTGGTGGATGGTGGTGACGATGTGGAGGATAAGATTGGTAAGAGGCGGAGCGTGACCAGAGTGAGATACAATCTGGCAGTGGTCGTAAATGGTGAAGGTCGGTTGATTCTCCACCTCTGAGTCAAGAAATACAACTGACACATATTTTTGCAGAACGATCATTATCTACTTCAAGTCGAATCTTGGAAGTATACGATCATCCACCAAACCTTCGACCGATGGAAAAGACCACTCCGGCTGAGCGACGTCGTTCGCGAGACTTGCAGAATACAGTCGGGTCACCTAATGATATCTTACCTACCGATCCGGTCTTTGTGCTACGTCGAGTACATAATCATCAACAGCAACAGCAACGCGGCTCCAATGGTTTAGCAAATGCTAAAATAGATTCAGCCACTTCGACCCCCAGACAGTCGACATCCTCCAGTAATGGTACGGATACTCGATCACCCGCTGAGATCATAGCTGCTCAACGAGCTGCCTCTCGAGCGAACCAGAAAGCATTGATATCGGCACATACAAACCAGACTCAAGGTGTTGATATTGTCTTACCTGATCAGAAAGGCACTTTCAGATCGTCCAGGTTGATCGAGAACGATGGTGAAGAAGTGGTGAGGTATTCGTATATTGACGGCGATGGTGAAACATACGATATCTCGGAATTACTGGAAGAAGAATGGGGAGGTGATTCTCAGCAACAGCCACAGCAGCAAAGTAGTAAACCAGCTTTGAACAGATCAGGAACAGACCAGTCTGCGTATATCACCGCTCCTTCCACACCTGAAGAAGGACTAGAGAAAGATAAAGTTCTGCAAGAATTGCCTGGTACGAGACGACGAACGAATTCGCAATCTCAAGATATCCTAAAAGGTGTAGTACAAAGTACGGTTGAACAGGGTCAGGAAAAGAATTTACAAGAGAAACTGATCAGGGTGATTGATAAAGTCAAATCTGGTTCGGTGAAGGGGTCAACCTCAAGTGAAGAAGTTGTAGCTGCTTCCCAACACAGTAGGATAGAAAGGGAAAGAGAATCACCTTCACCTGGTAGACAGACCCCGAACGGTAGATCCACGCCCCAACATCACCCGACATTATCTTCTTTACCTGAAGGTAAGATGTCCGATCTGAATTCTACACCTCGAGCGTCCTCAAACAACACTTTCAATTTCGGTGATAATTCCAACGCTACTCCACGATCCAATTCCAGGACAGGACAGTATAACTCGACTGCTCAATCGATCAATAAGATTATTTATTCTAGACATCGTCAACAACCTTCTATAGCTTCTATCATGTCTGATCTGGAAGGTACAAACTCATCATCAAGGAGACAATCGACAAATCAACATGATGATTCTTACGACGAGGATGAACATGATGATGGTACAGAAGGAGATAGATCGTCTACACCTGTTACAGCTACGTCATCCACCCACCCCACCCCACCATTCAACGGTGCGGTCTTCACGCGAGCGGTGTCGGGAAGCATCAGTCCGACACCTAGGGGTGGTCCGGTGAGGTACAAAGACGATTTCGGTATAAAGGAAATGATGGCTATTATAGAAATTAGAGCTAGAGAATATTTGCCCAGTGGGACAACAAGTCGAACAGGTGGTAAAAGGAGAGGAAGTGATAAATCCACGTCAACTTCGTCAACAAGCTCAAATGACGATAAGACGAGAGAAGAGGTAGAAGAATTGGATAAATTGTTAAGTGGAGAAAAATTAAATTTGGATAAAGAAGAAGGTATACATCCAGAAATTAAAAATTGCTTTGAAAGTCAGATCAAGAGGTTGGAAAAGTTCGAAAATGATTTAGATAATCTATTGGCTCAAGTTGCTGAATTGTAATCGTAATGTAAACATTCAGGATCACAATGGAAAGAGAAGGATTTTTGGCTTCGTTTCGATCTTTAGTATTGATGGATATTTTACTTCTGTGGTTCACGCCCCTATATCTACTCATATGCTTGTGAGGTGATTGAATCCGTGTATAGTTTGTGGTTCTTAACTCTGGTTGAGAGGTATAATAAGTGTAATAAATTTGTATATAGTAAGATAAGATCTTCAGTAATTTCTAGCCGTTTATGAATATGCATGACTTGATTTCGATTTGCAGCAAGGTAAGAGAATCTAATTTACGAAGATTATACGATAAGAAGGGAAAGCACAAATATTGTTCATATCATCTCTACTTTGGAAACTTATCGAAGAGTAACTAATTCCTCGGAGGATGTAGGATCTATTGGGAGAGAACAGGTATCAGCCATGTTACAGACACGTCGCTTTTTCCATGTATGAATGCGAGGGACTCACGAATAGCAACACATGAATCGAAATCATCTTTAGTAGCTCCCATCTTAACGGCAACACCGACTAACAGCGCAGTCAGTATATGTACGCGTGTACTTTCATAGCGGCTGGTAGAGCATCACTCACATCCTTGCAACATCTCATCACTTCCTTCACCAATGATATGTAATCCTACGACCTTCTCTTCAGGGCCAGTACAGATCAACTTGTAAGAAGTGGGTTGCTTATGGTTCTCATCCAACATCGCAAATGACATTGCTTTGAACTGTACCGTCAAATTATTCAAATTAGCCACAGCTATCTACTGACTGATACATCGATAAAGGTCAAATCAGATACTACACTCACGGAAGTCTTGTATATTTTCAAATTGTCTTTACCGAATTTCTCTTCTGCTTCAGGTTCTGACAGACCTACTGAACCAATCGTAGGGTGACTATAACCCATACCCCAAAACACAACATAAGCACCAATCGTCTCCTCTCTCTATCATATTGGGTACCGTGTACCGTATGATTACACCGTACTCACGAGAAAACAACCGAAGGGATATTGTCGTACGACAACTTATCATTCTTATATTTCTCTGGACCAAACAACCTATTCGATAATCTTCTTCCAGCAGCAATCGCAACAGGTGTCAAAAGGACTTTCCCAGCTACATCTCCTACAGCGTAAATGTTGGGTACATTCGTATTTTGATAATCGTCCGCGATGATATCTCCTTTATCGTCAGTCTTGATTCCGATCTTTTCCAATCCCAATTTCTCAGTGTTGGCATGTCGTCCGATTGCCCAGAGCAAAACGTCCACTTCTAATGGTTTGTCCAAAGAATCCACATGGAGTAAGAGAGAACCGGATGAGGTCTTTTCTACTTTTTTGACGTTGGAGGATTTATGGAGGTTCATTCCGGTTTTCTCTACAGCAAATCATACCAGTCCAAAATCAGTATATCGCCAGATTATTATCACTCTAGAATGAGAAATTAGAGGGAGCGAAGGAAAAAAAGGCCGAGGATCACTCACCCATATAAGGAACCAAAACTTCACTCAACATAGGATCAAAAGTTCTCAAAACCTGATCATGTCTGATGATCAAGTGAGTCTCCGTACCGAGAGTATTGAACACTCCAGCTAATTCAACAGCGATATAACCCGCACCGACCACGGCGACTCTCTTAGGTTGTTCTTCAATATCGAAGAATCCATCAGAGTTTATACCGTACTGCGCACCTTCGATAGTCTCCTCTGAAGGGATGGTGGGTCTTCCACCAACTGCGACAGTGATGTTTTTCGCTTTGACCTGGTAAGTCTCACCGTCCAAACCGTCGATTTGGAGTGTATTGGCATCGATGAATGAGGCGAAACCGGAATGATAATCTACTTTATCTTTTACCAAGTTGGTTTCGCTGTGAGTTGGGGGTACCGTAGTGACAGTATATCATAAAGTGAAAGATGGTGGACGTGAGCGGAGGAAGATGAGTGAAGGTCGAGTCGAGGAAAGCAAGTGTGAAAGGTGAAATGGATAGGAGTATGCCAAGTCAGCATAACAGATTCTTATTGCTAGTCTGACATCACCACTGAGGAGCAAAGAGCAAAGACTCACTAGATTCCGTTCAATCTCTTGATATAGGCATCTCTCTTATGTTTCAATTCCGTCCAATTGAAATCACCCGCGATTCTATTCCCTTCACCATCTTTACCGAACCCGTACGCAGCGGCTTTCCTGAGGTTGTCGGCGATATCTGCGGTGTACCTAGTAGACGCAATGATGATGAGTAGCGGTTCAAGGAGTAATAGAGACACATTGGGATGAGAAAGATGTTTTAAAAGTATGAGATATATGGAATGGGTAAGTCGACTTACCACATCACCTCTGCAATCCCCCATCAAATCATGATTGGTCAGCTTCCCATGACAACCGCTCTGTGATAAGTATCGGATAAGACCTACTCTTGGGAACACATCTACCGAAGATTTCATGGTCAGCATGACATGCCTTGAAACAGAGCGGTAATCTTGCTTACCCACCCTACATTCACACATGTACCACCTAATTTAGGTGTAGCCTCTGCCAAACCGACTTTAGCACCGTACGAAGCTGCTCGTCTCTGATTGAATCGAATGAGTATCAGCTGTGAAGCCCTCTCATAATAGTCCGACAGCTAGTGTGATTATACATACAGCAGAAGCCAATCCACCAGATCCACCACCGATGACGAAGTAGTCGCTAAAGTGATGAGAAAAGTGATTAATATCAACAAATAGCTAAAATGGAAAGGTAAGGAAACTCACTATTCCTCGATCTCAGAAGCTTGGGCTTTGGTAAGAGGAGGCATTCTGACTGATCGACTGGTTACGAGTGTCCTGTAAGGGAAGTACAGAGGTCTGAGGGTTTGCGATGATTTGGAAAGATAAGATGAGGATCGCAAGACAGTTGAGCAAACGACAGGTTTCGTCGTGCTTGGTAATATCGATGATAAAGTGAAAGGTCGAATTTTGATTAGATGTTATAGACTTGGTCGGTGAGATGAACCAAGATATATGATCCAGAGGGGGGGAAGTGATCTATATGTATAGTTGACGAATGGATATGGATGCTTCGTAAACAACGTAAACGAAGATAACTGGATGATGATTGTTCAAAAGAGAGTTAATCGGTGAATGGCGCAATCGAACGTACCAAAGAGTTCATTCCCCGAATACAGGAATAAGTGAGCAGGAGGTCAGAGAGCAAATCCCGCTATCCACTAATTCCGATTACTACATCTTGCACAGATAATCAACGTAGTCCTCATGCAACATCAGATGGACATCTGTACGACGACAAAAGAAGACTCGTGCATGATCACATACATGAATACTGATCAACACAGAGCAAGTGTTTCATGTCGATTACAATACGAAGTCTCGTTATTCATGGCCGGGACATTCGAAACCGTCGGAGTTGCATGTCATATCTAATGCATCTCCAATAGACTTGGTATCTCATCTATGCAGCCTAGTCCTCATCCATCCTTTCGTCCTCACCGCCGCTCGCTCCTCCATCCCTTTTAAGCGCAATCAGCCCCTCCAAAAAAGCCTTGACGCTCTGACCAGCGTTTTCAGGTAATCCCAATTCTCTCATCATCCCACTAGGTAATCCACCGGATCGCAGAGCATTGTCGAGCGAGGCTATCGCATCGGTGAATTGAGGTGCGGAAAGAATAGGTAATAAATCTTGTGCAGAGGGGTTAGGGGGAAGATCTAAGCCTTCAGGTAAAAGGGGAACGATTGTAGGTATCAGAGTTGGGTGAGTGGTAAGTAGAGTTGACATTTGGATAGGAGATAGGACGTCTGTCAGTCTCGCATCTGAACAGAGTAGGAATCACAAACATATCAGCTCTTGTTTCCGTCGCTTAGCGTAAATGAAGGTTGTTCTGTGTTAACGTACCATCCTCCGCAGGAGCGAGACCACCACCGCTAGCCCACTCAGCTAACATCCTAGCCATTTGATCTTGACTATTATCCGCTCCACCACCTTGAGCGGGCGTGTCCTCGATATTCATCCCGCCTGCAGCTGAGCTACTGCCGGCGGCGACGGCAGGTGTACTAGCAGAAGCGGCCGATCGAGGTGCAGGTTCAGGATGAGACAATCTTGGTGCACCGGGGGTAGGAGGCCATGATCTCTCTTGGGTCCTTTGTGGGGTCGAGGGGATAGGGAGGGGTGCTGAGCCAATCCTGCAATAGAAGTATTTGTAGTTTTGTTAATTTCATGACGGAGAGCTGACTCTGAGATGCATGGGTCAGCTCACCTGTAAGAAGGATCTTGAATCAGATGATCGATGTCCACTTGAGCTCTGGAAATGACTTGTCGATCAGATTTCTGGATCCAGAACTATGTTCGAAAGATCGTAAAAGTCAGCCACATACATTTGCCGATAGGTTGATTATCTCAACTTACAAAGTACTTTTGATCGGAACTTGAGAATTTCAGGATATGGGTTCGACCAGAAGGGTCCTGTTGACAGAAGTAGGACGTTGTCAGTATAAATATGGTCCCGTCGAGTGCATTGTGACGGGGGAAACGAAAGGATAAGGAAGGTGGATATGATCATGGTACGCCGTATGGGTCTTATTTCCTTGAAACTCACTTGCTCAACTTGGGTGAAAGTAGCTTCACCAGGGAAGATGAGAAGTTCCTACATTATTCCAAAGTACCTTATCAGCTGTAGTACGCGTATGCTCCCAAACAGCTGCACATAGGGAATCGACACTCACATCTTCAACTTGGCCTGTGACTCTATTCTTCCAAGCTATCAAATCATGGTTCGTATCAGCTGTCACGTTCTCCCGGCTCTCACTCTCTTTCAGCACCACTTAGATATCACTCTTATCCATACCAGTCAGTGTACGTCGTTCTCCCGTCCTGCACTCTAACATTAGAGGTGAAAAGTAGTGGAGACGAACTCACAGAAATGAGTAAACTCCCCATCTTCCGACCTCAACTCCAACACTCCCTTCTCAGGTAAAGCATCTACAAATTTACTTCCCTCTCTGCGGTGGGATTTACCAGCTGCGATTGAGATCTGGGCTGCCATAGTGGATTGATTTGAATCTTATGTATCTCTTCAACAGATCGATTGTGATAATATTGGGGAGAAGAAGTAAGGAATGACTGTCGTATCGCTGACGCGGTGGAGAGGTGACGAGATGAGGTCGATTTCGGTGAGGTCCGAGTGTTCAACTATGTAACCTAATCTTGTGGCAGTGACATCAAACAGCTGTCACAAAATACATGTCTCGGTCAACCATACTTTGGATTTTCAGTTTGGATGGGATGCATACCACCTACAGTTATTTGGGGCATATGGATATAGCGTTGATGGTTGCAGAGTAGTGGCTGATGCTTGAACTGACGAAATGAAGCGTCCCCAGATCTCGAGCCATAAATGAGAGTCAAGATCATTCGTACTCCTTCCCAACTCTCGTCAGCTCACATTCACAGGTACAGTGCAACAATCTGACCGATCTCATCCATATCACCGATACATCTCTTCAGAAAAATTCATCTACATCATCACACCCTCCCTATCTCATTATAATGGTGACTAAATCCCTATAGAAGCAACCTACCTGAGACATTCCATGAACTATATTTCCCAAAAATCATTCCAGAAATGTGGTATGTACATCCTCTCAAGTGGAGGTTGACCGCATCCGCTCTTCTTCACAGAAATATAAAGCACTGAATTGTCATCGTATCTTCATTCTTCCTTTTTCTCTTTGTATCTCACCACCAACATTAACATATGACTTGTCTTTCCTGTTATCCGTATTGTGCTTTAACCTGTTAATAACCCTGTGATTAGCTGTCTATATCACATTCGCACTTGAAAGAATCTAAGGTATCTCCTTCGTCTATACCAATACTGTTATTGCACTATATTGCCACCCATATAATATTGCCTACACTAAACTTCAAAATGCCTCACTCGACTACTCGTTGGTACACTACCACGCTCTCCACTACCCAAGAGAACAATCTCATCAGCTCATCTCGACGTACAAATGGGGCTGAGGATATTGTAAATAGGGAGAATTCACCTACACTCGTAAGTCAATCCTCTACTTCCCTCGCCTCACCGAAACAAGATGATCGCCACTATAACCTCCGCTGACGATAGTCTCGCTATTGCACTATAGGAGCCGAGTCGAATTACTCATACGCTCACTACTCAGTGTACAACCAAAACTACACATCGTCGAAAATCTCATTCTCATAGGGACAGAGATCGAGATAGGGACCGAATCCATCCCCACCATCATCATCAGCATCACAGAGGAGTTACTACTCGACCTTACCACCTTTCATTGGACAACCAAGGTAACACACCTAACCGAGGTACCACCAACATGGCACCTAGTCCAAGAAGTCAAGGCAGCTCAACCGAAGAGACCGATCGACAACTCGCTCAAGATGCTCTGATGCAGGAAAGCGCTAAATGGAGTCTTGAAGAAATCCAAGCTTATCTCGATAGGATCGCGATCGTGGGTATCAGTTCCCCCTTTCTGAAGCATCTGTTGAAGTGAGATGAAAAGCTGATAGGAAATTCTCTAGGATGAATCCGAAACGATTACTCGAGCTTGTCCTTCGCCAATTCCAGACCAAACCTTACTTCTTTCCCCTTCGTCAAACTCGTCTTCTTCATCGACCTTAGTTCCCCAGCCTGTAGCAGAAGAAGAAGAAGAAGAAGGGAACGGCCGAAGGGTTCGATTCGACTTACCTGAATCTATAAACCCCATGAGATTGTTTCAACCTCATTTCAAGGACCACCTGGGCGACAACAAGGTGACCATCTTTGGTCATGTGGCGATTCATCCTGGACCTGATGAACTCTTTCAACGATCACAAGAACCCGGTGCCACTACTCCTATAACTTCTGCTACGAAGGAGGCAGAGAACAAACTCAAGGAAAAGGATAGAGGTAAAACGTATTTTCCCAAATTGGATGGACTAAGATCTTTAACGGAAATCATCGGCAACCATGATCTTTCGAAAAGAAGAAATGACAGAGTTACACTCCGGGATGATCTAACCAGCTCCGAAGAAAGACTTCGAGCTGAAACCAAGAGGTTGAATGATTATCCAACTCAAGAAGAAGGTAGAAAATTCATTATGGATATAATCGAAAATAGATTATCCGAAATTGATTATAGGATCCAACATGAGATGAACCGGGATAAGAGAAAAAGGTATAGGGAATTGCAATGGGATTTGACAAAATTGTTTACGGAGGTTAGGGATACTCATCAAGATTAGGCGGTTCCTATGGCAGTATGGCAACATGGTGATTCTCCTCTGTGTGCTGCTTTCTGCCTTCTGCCTTCTGTATTCGCATTCTGTTCTTCAATTTTTGCTTCCATATCAACCAGGAAGAGGAAAATCGCTACAACTTGATGTTCCAGCTGAAAAAATAAATGCTTTACAGTGTTATACGTAGCTTGTTCTTGTTTGGTCTGCAAATTTTGTATTTCTCGTTGTACCTTTGAATTACAATATCAATATGAAGTGAATGCAATGTTACCTGTGTGTGTATACAACGTTACAATTCATCTCATGTTGCATCTTCACCTTTCTATGCGGTCATCATATCTCGAATGGCACCTGTTCAGACAAACGGGTGCCTACTACTCATACCTCCGAGATCAAACCGTACTACTGGACCATTCCGTGTCATAGCGACCTCGAGCTCCTTTGTCACTTCACTCGATACTCACTCTTGCATGACATGTAATGTATGAAACGGTTTGCATGTAGAGTCAGATGACGTTATGACGTTATTGTGTTGAAATGCATGAGATGCATTCAACATCCATTCGTGTGTATTCCAGCGAAAAAGAGAAAAGAGGACATGATTTGGAATTAAATCCCCGCTCGGATGCTGTATCTATCTGCTTTACTCAGAACGATAAGGCGAATGATTTTTGATATCGCACGCCGCATGTAGCACGTTTCAGAATTGACAAATGACGAAATAATCGGGAGAGGGTTCCTGAACCCGGGAAAACCTGAATGCATCCCTAAGAATGAAATTCCCATCAAAATAAAATCAACATGAACATGAGTAAGTAGAATGCTGTACTTGTCGTTGTGGGTGGTGTGCATTGTTATGTGCAGACAAGATAAGAAGAAAACAAAACTGTATAAATAGAAATATCATCATCTGAACAAATGAACAGACGGTGAAGCGTAGCTTAGAAACCTTTCGCACTTCACCCAGTTCTCAAAAATATCGAGCTTTCCCTTCCCCTGACCGATATACCGACGACGAGCTTCCACTTTACTTCGACAAGCGAAATTTACAGACACCGGGTAGAGAGCAGGAAGCTTATTCAAGAGGATCTCACTACTGTGAAGTGACTTTGATAGAGGCCTTCAACGGAGACGGAATTGATTTATTCCGATTAGTATGAATCGGAAACAGGAAGAAATAGAAAGAAGGGGTTAAAGGACCCCATCAGACTGCCTTTGGCACAAGGACGAGTATAGCATCACATATCAAAAACAAGTAAGATAGATAAAGCATCTTGGTAGAGGAGGTGACAAAAGAGGTCAGGTGGGTATACATAGTATACTGAGTCTATCTGAAGCGATCTGCAAGATAAATGATCTGACATATACTGTTGTTTCCATCTTAGCTTTATCAATCATCGGGTCACATCATTCACCATCAGATCGGACCCGAACATCTCTCCGCGGCAACATAGGAAACCACGACCACGACCTTTTCGTCTACTCTTCCCATCACCATCACCACCAAGATTCCAGCAGAAGTCACTTTTGGCTCGAACGTCATTTGATGGTCATACCCCTAAAACCCTTGATCATACGTTGATTTTGAAATTAATAAACAAATTTTGTTTTCATTGATCAGTTGATGGGACTGAGCGAAGTCACGACAACCATCTACACGCGGTCCAAATATAACGACTTAAAACGCGCTCTGTCTGTCAAAAGACATTTGTCTATAAATCGCATGGGCGTGAAGACCAAAGAAGAAGAAGGCGAACAAGGATCCGTGAGTCTTCTTCAAGATGAGGAGGATGAGTATGATGAATGGTATTATCTAACCTCGTGTTTCCTCTTGGCAGGATCGGATTGGTGATTACGCAGATCCTTCACTACAAGTTACTTTTGGGTTTAATCTATCCTATCTTCACATCGATCGCGAGCTCAACATCGAATAGAGACCAAGGTAGTATACACGATCAACGATATATATCAGAATTCGACTACCGCAGCCGAGTGACCGAGCGTTGAGGATAGGACCGAAGATCGAAGCGAACAACTCCCTTACTCCTACTCACTCACCTGTCATCGACCTCCCTTGTCAACTTTGCTCTCACGACTTCCATTCCCTCCATATACTACATCATCAATCAGGTCTATCGTATCCCCACTTACAGAAGGAAGAAAAGTGAGAAGATATTGTTACTTTTGACTATTCGTACTTGACACTTGAGCAACCAAAGAAGGCAGGGTCATGCGTCTAATCAAGCGTCGATCATCAACCAATCTATCTCAACAAGGATCGTCGAATTCTTCTGCTTCTTCCCCCGCAGATACTCCTACCTCCACTCCGGTAGCTATCCCGCCTCTTCCATCTTCTTCTACATTCGACGATGGACCATCTTCGTCTCCCACAAAAAGCGGTAGCCTCAGGGGAAAGAAGAAACGAGATAGTCAGGAGATGAAGTATCCTCCGACGTCGTTCGGACAGGGTGGAGCAGGATGGACTTTCGGCAGGATGAGAAGCTTCAAGGGTAAGTCAAGAGCGAGTCAAGATGGGACGGTATCAGGTTCGGAAGATGAGGGGAGTGTCAACGGCAAGGGCAAGGGGAAGAAACCTTCGTTGGACACCTTGAATGTCAAGTAAGTAAAACCCGCCATTCATCGTCTCTAGTGCGAAGATGCTTATGAGTCTGCTTGAACATAGCTCCTTGTCGAGTCCAACTTCAATGTCCCCTTCGTCTCCTGTGAACTACTCTATTCCATTACATGCCAAAGCTCCCGTCACACCATTCCCCCCACCCACTCCGCCATACCTTTTCGATAACGTTACCACTCCCGACTTCACAGAATCCCCTTCTTCAGGTTCATCCTCTACCTCTCAGTATCCTTATCCTCAGCCAAATCAATCCCTTATCGCTTCTACTCCCAGTATGCCACATTTAGCTCCAGTAGCAGCTCTAGCGACAGCTCAAACGGAGAGCATCTTCCCGGCATCAGGATCTAGACCACCTCTGACCACTTCTTTGTCCATCAACTCTTCAGCGCCTTCTTGTAAAAGTGGAGAATCGTTGTACCCGCTTATCCCCCGAACCGATGACGGTCAACCTCAGAAACGAGTTACAACCAGTCCTACATCACCTCGTAAACTCACGAAGCGACGTCCGGTACCAGTCGTATATGATCAGGTAGAATTGATGGAGCGACCATCAACGTCATCCGATCAAGGTTCATACAATCATCGCCCTGCTCGCAACTACAACACCTCTCCACACATCTATACCGTTCTTAGCGCACCTCTTCAACCATCATCCAGTCTTCCGCTACCGGAGGGAGCGGCACCTCCTCACCATCTCAATTGGCCGCTGAATCGAAATCCGTCTTGCTCAACTAATGCTTCTTCAGGTATGACTCCCTTGACGGACGAATCCGGTACACTCGAGACACCTAACAACGCAGTGATCATCCCTGGTCAAGGAGAAGACGATCTATGGGAGAGAATCGGAGAACCTAGACCACCTCTATCTAGAGGTTCCACATTCTCATTCAAAGAAGGTGACGATGGAACTATACATATGTTCAAAAGGGAAGGGTATTTTCAACAGACGAATAGTAGAGATATATCATCCTCTAGTGGGGAGTCTCAGACGGAAAATGGAAAATCCTACTCTACAGTATCGACAGATTCATCTCCCACTTTTCATAGAACCTCCCCCGGAACTAAATACACCCCTACAGTCTCATCCGGAAGTGATATTACCGCTCGTCAACCTAGAAGTTTACGAGTATCGACCTCAAATTTGGAGTTGAAGACTAACAAGAGTGAAACTCTCATCTCCTCTACTTCTTCCTTGAAGAAAAGATCCGTCGCTTTCGAAGTACAGCCTATTGCCCCTGAAGACACTACTCGACCGAATCAAGATGGTACCTCCAGACCTGTTCGACCCCCTCTCACGCGATTGAGGTCGAGTAGTCTGGGAGCGATGTCAAACAATACCAACTCGGTGTATAGCGTTGGAGAAGTCACAAAAGCTACCACCGCTGTTGTCAGTCCTGCTCGAGCTTTAGAGATCACCGGTATTACAAGTGAACCGGCAACGATCAGAGGGGGAATAGCGGGGATGCTAGCTGATTTCGAGAATTCATCGGAAGCTGTTAGAAGAGCATTTGAAAATGAGCGACAAAGAGGAGATTGGCCTTTATCATTCTCTGAAGAGGATCCCGCTCCACAAATCCCTGTGAGAAGGATACATACCGCTCGACCTGCTCCTCCTCCACCTCGTCTGGCTTCTTCACTAAAGAAGAACGCTCGACCACCTCTCTCACCTATCCTACGCTCATCAGCTAGCTCAAACTCCCCAAAGAAGCTTGTCTCATTCAATGCCAATACCACCACGACCGGAGATGAAGAAGTCGCGCAGTCTTCACCCAAGCGACCTTCCATGCCAGCTCGATCTAGTAGCATGAGTCGATTGTGGAGACGACTAAGCACGGGAGGATCAGGAGTCAAGATGAAGAAGAGCAAATCTTCAATGGAGAACTTGAAAGAAGGCATACCACCTGTCCCGCAGGTCAAGAAGAACGAATGGTATGGGAGCTTGTCGGATTCACCTACCAAGATGGCTTCGAACAGCTTGGAAAAAGTCATGTCGACACGAATGAAGAGATCGAAAGGTTCTCTTGATCTGACATCGATCGGGAAGGAGAACCCCGACTTCTTATCGTCCTTGAAACCGGTTATCTCGACAGAGCTCGAAAGACCCACTACGCCATCTTCGACCAGCTCCAAACGATCGAAAGGTAAGAAGAGGATGCCTTCAATTCCTCCACCTAGGTCTCAATCCGTTCCATTACCAATCAGAAGCGATACACCTCCAGTGATTCCACCTTTATCGCCTGCTCCACCACTGAAAAACCCCTTACCTTCACCTGAACTTGCACCTGTCAAATCTGACCATGTACCTTCTGTATCAGACAATCTCAATGACGCTGAGGCTGGACCTTCGACAAGTACTCCTGTACGACGATCATTCCGCAAGCTCTCTGCGCCCCCTTCCAGTGGCAGCTCATGGAAGACACCTTTGGGACCCTACACTCCGCCACTGTCAGCAATAGTCAACGATTATTTCCGTGATCTCAAGACGTCCACTTTGTTAGAATCATCTGAAAGTCTGTTCAATAGAGAAGTGACCTTGCACCGAACGTCTTTACATGAAGATATCGAATATCAATCGTACGATGCTAAACGACGATATAGGCAGTCCTTGGTGGAGATCAAAGATGATCAGGCTTTTCAAGCTACTGTCGAGGAATTGGTGAAGCTGGAATCGGACGGTCGAGTTAGAATCACCAGAGCTGGTGGAGCTGCATTGAGAAATGATCAGATTCCCCCGATGTATAGGACCCCGTCTAAGGATTTGCTGGAGAAACAGGCTAGACAGGAGAATATCAGAGCTTGGTTCGTTACTAGGGAGCTGGTACAGGGAGAAAGGAGACATGGCAGATTGTTGGCCAAGGGAGTCGCGGTGAGTTTCTGTAATTATTCTTTGACGAACGCAATACTGATTATTGATAACAAATGTGCACAGGCTGTTCGACTGGCTGCTCAAGGTAGCAAAGACCTACCTCCTGTCCCCCCTTTATCTACCGACGACAACACAGTTGCTCCTCGACCGGTCCAACCGCTTGGTCATGCTAGATCGGGTTCGGGGAATATCAAGACTCCATCTAGGTTGAGAAGATCTCGAACTTCCAATCCTAGCTCGAGTACCAATACACCTGCTCCTTCTAGACCTACATCAGTCACTTCATCTCCTACATCCAATTCTATACCATTGCCGCCTTTGCCTACTGCATACTCCTACACGCCAATAGAAATCCTGTTGATACAATTACCCAAATTGTATACGCTGAGTCTGAAATTATCAGAGAGGTTCGAACATGATCCATCACCTTATGGAGTTGCCGACGCGTTCGTCTCGATGGAAGAATACATAACGAAAGAAGTGTCGGAATGGGCCAAGAGGATAGGAGAGCTTGTGTATAGTCGGATAGGCGATGAGTTGAATAGGATCTTGGAGAATCAGAAGTTGTCTTTGTCGACTTCCAAAAGAGGTAGAAGGAGGATATCCGAAGGTGCGAACGGGAATGATGGGTTGGATATGGAAGGTGAAGAAGAGGAAGAAGATAGATTGAAATTTGCTGATATCGTGCGTAAACACGTTATTAATTTATGATAAGTGGGGGGGAGTGTGATCCTGACTGACTGGACTATGTAGATTATCGTACCGATTCAACGAGCTTCAAGGTACAAGCTTCTATTCCAAGGTGAGTCGGGGTCCTGATGGACATTCATATTGTCTGCGTTACTGATTTTATGTTCGTTCGGCCGTCCTTCAGAATTATCTACCAAATTACCACCTACATCCCATACATCACTCAAGATCCAACGAGCCCTCGAAGCTTCCATGAGACTAGCGAGCGAGTGTGATAGATGTCAGAGTTTCGATTTGAACGCTTTACGGAGACAGGGGAAGAAAGGAAAGAGGGTTAGACCTGTCAGTGTTGGGCCTGGTGTAGGAGTCTGGTAAAGATGTCTCCTACCAGTTGGTGTTACCGTATCTGTGTTATACTATAAGTCATCTGTATCATTGTCGACCCCGAAACTTCATAAGTGTCACTTGTACCACATCCATCATATAGATATATCCTCATAATAACATACGAATTCATAATCATATCATATGTCACTTGATTCCCTGCATTTTTATATGAATGATACCTCAAGTATGTCAAATCTATGTTATTCCTATATTCTTCATAGGTGCGCATCAGAGACAAAGGCTTGATTTTTGCACCTCCACGTTCTTTATCCTACGAAATGTTTCCATAGCGATTGACTGACCGTCTCGGATCTTTCTAATTTTCAGGATGCACATGATCAACTGAGTTGCGATTCAATCCATTACATTTCACTCTCTGTCAGATCGGTAGAGCTCCTGATTCCCACCAACATATCCTATATCATCATAAGAACCACACATGGGTATCGATTCAATTCAATACAGACTGTCCGTTCAATCCGTGTGCGCCACACGCTAAATTAACCTTAAACTCGTAATAAACTTCTTCTACTTGGAATGAATTGATATACGACAGCCTCGTTCGTCATTTGACATTCCCCCGAGTGCTTAAGGAATGATCGATACGCATCTTCAAAACACCAAAGGAAGCAAGTAGGTGAGGGAGGGAGGGAGGGAGGGAGGAATCGTCATAATCATCGTTAGCAGTGAATACAGTAGTGAAGTGCAGCAGTTTCTGTAATTCTCAACATTTTCTGTGCAATTGCATTCTGAGAACGTTGGAATGATATATATCCAACGATGAGGTAGGAATTCACCTTGATATTTCAAAGTGATAAGGGACAAAACAAGCCTTGAACAAAAGATGTTTTAGCTACCCTACGATTATTAGTCTGATACCTCATGGTTCTGATTCTTGA
The DNA here is from genome assembly GCF_036426115.1 of Kwoniella botswanensis. Taxonomy (NCBI): domain Eukaryota; kingdom Fungi; phylum Basidiomycota; class Tremellomycetes; order Tremellales; family Cryptococcaceae; genus Kwoniella; species Kwoniella botswanensis. The sequence goes on along the minus strand of NC_088599.1, from coordinate 11,927,272 downwards.
CACCGTTCCACAGCACAAACAAGAAAGACGATATCTTACATACATAGTAGCATGCGGGCTAGGATAGTCTTGGTGTCACTTTGTAGATGGGTGGAAGCGAGATGTATGAGTACTATGGGTACTATCTGAGAAATGTTCTTCTTTAATCTTCATCTTTCCATTATCGAGAACGGGCTTTAATTCTTCATCCTCTTTGATATGATCGTCTTCATACCCCTATAATCTTATCCCTAAGATCCAGCTAATTCCTATTAAAACTTCATATTCATACTATCCTTGTCACTCTCTCACAATCACATTCTTTCTCTCACTCCAATATCTTACATCATCGTCTAACAGACCTCTTTTAATCCCTACAACAATACCAAACTTGAAACATGCGGTCCTCTCTCTTCCCTTTCCTGCTGACTCTCCTATCCTCGATTTCCATAATTCTCGCCTTCCCTTCTCCCATATTTTCAAATAAAGAGGCCAATAAAGAAGTATGGTCCCTTCCGATAGATCCAGCAGAGTACAATCATCAAACATACTCACAGTGCTCTACCAACGCTGAATGCTTTAGGAAAGGTCTCCCACCGCTGAAGCCTGCTACTAAAACGAAGAGGAACGAGTTAAAACCTAGACAATCTGCTGGAGTTAACGTGTAAGTGATCTCAAACTTCAATCTCACCAGGATAAGTATACATCCAAATGCGCGAAGTACAAATGGCCATCATCAACTCAATAAATGATCTAATATTTCCTGACTTGTTTCTCTTTGGGGTTACTTCCGCCCGATAGAATATCAGGTATCATCCAAGTACTTCAAAATGGTTCTCCTATAGGATACGTCTCTGGTGCTGTTAATACCACTTACGGTGGATATGGATTAACCTCTGTGAGTTTTGCGTTTTGTATAAACCCCTAAATTCCAGTTCTACTTGCTGTAGCTGTGACTATACCGTATTGATCGAACATCCTTTTGGTCCTTGGTAGACCGCAGCAAATGCAATGTCGGTATCATTCACTCCTAATGGTAACACCCCTGTTACATTCACTTTGGCGGCTTCTCAACGACCTGCCGGGTTTCCTTATCTAGCTTCGGGTGAGTTAAACCCCATCTTTTCTTTTAAAGTCGATCCAATCCATCAGAGAGTTGAACTGATGATTCAACATGTGATGTTCCAGTATATGGAGGTGGTGGAAGTGCGATGAATTTACTCACAACCGATTATTCGTGAGTCTTACTGTACCTCTTCCTTCCCAGATTTTATCTATGTATCGTCAGAACTTCCCAGAAGATCATTAAAAATCTAATCTAAACCAAATGACAAATCTCCAGTTACACATTCATTACCGCTGCCAATGTCGTTAGTGAGTGGAAACTTGCCTCACCGATAATAGTCGAACGGTATTGCTACAGGTGCTTTTTACTGATACCATATCACTTGGTTATGATAGTCCCCGTCGGTCCTGCTGTAGCTTCGGCTTCGAATAATCGATTTAACAGAGCTACAGGAACGGAGACTTCTTTGGTAAGTACTGTATATATTATACCTCGGTCAAGTTATTTCACCGTGCGCCGACTGATTACCTATATTCTTCCTGCTTTTGTTTTTCGATCCCAGTTCGTGTACACCGCTTCAACGCGAAATATTGCTGCGAGATGGACCAACACCGATAACACCCAGACGAATGCTGTCATCATATATGATGTCAAATTTGGTAAGTACAGTCATCGATCAAGCAGATAAGCAAATGACCTGCAATGAAACGAACGGATTGTGATAACGATGGATATCATTAGCTTTGTTCTACTTGATCGGTAATTTCGCACAATTCCAAGCTCGCTATCCGAACGAAGGTGAATATGTAGTTGTGAGTATATCTCTTACACCCTCCATCTTATCAGAAATATAGATTGACTGATTTTTGCTTTGTTGAATTCCGTAGACATGGAAACTGATACCTCAATAAACGGATATACTCAAGCAAATGGCTTCACTCTCTTTCCATGCTTCTGAATAGACTTACTCTGACTGGACCGGACACTCTTTCTCATTTCACACACTACCTTGGGCACTCTTTCACATTATACACCATCTGCATTGAAATATACAACAAGCCACACTCACTCCGTACTGTTTCCATATTCGTATATCCGTTCATCTTGTAGCATTTTGTTCGTACTTTCTTTCCCATTTTCCATTATGCCTTTTCCGGATTCCTTTGCTTTCTTCTGGCTCTCCTTGTACTGTGTTTCCCATCGCTTGATCATTATATATGAATTAGAATAGAGTAGATCGTAGATCAGCCCTCTGTCGTCTTTTACAAGATAGTGAATGCCGATCAAGTCATTGATGATGTCGAAGTGAGTATAACATTTCGCCAAATTGATAACAAAGGGTTCGATGTGCCCGTGTTGAGTTAAAGTCGATTTAGGTGATTTGCGGGAATCGAATTGTCTGGGGTTCCGAATTAGTGTGTATATCTTGGTATGCTGCGGTATTTATTTGATACCTGACATTTCTTGAAGGACTAATGTAATATTTTCCCACATCACCGCGCTACCCGAGAAAGTGTGTCTGTGTACTTTGGTTACAGGTATGTTTTATGATCAATAAGGTCAATATTCAATGGTCAAAGCTTCAAGATCAGGGGCAAGTAGGGGCTTGTGTGATCTATTTCTGTCCATCGAATTTCGTCATTGATCATATTGCGCCCTTTCGACCTGGCTTGCTTCCGAAGGTAGGGGGTGCGAGCCCTTTTGTTGGTCGATGATGTCGGTGGACACGCTGAATTGCAAACATGACAAGGAAGTAATGTTCACCTTGGATGTGAATGAAGTGCAGGCTTCAGTGGGAAATCATGAGGCGTTCAAGACGCGTCTTGGTGAGAAACGCGAGGATGGTGGGTGAATTGACGCGACTGAATTTTTAAGCTCAGGTTGAGTGATCGACATTGACATTCGGACCTGAAAGAGTGGAAAATCACATTCACATTCCAAAAATATCACATCACATCACATTTTAACATACCTTAGTTGATTTTCTGCTTGATACGTGTACCGAAGGAGAAGGAAATACCGTACTGTATGATTGTATACTAAAATCATGTGATGCAGCATTGCCAAGGGAGACTCCGCAGAGTAGCAGAGTAAAAGCATAAAAAGCAGGAATAGCTCCAGGGGGTTTTGTATGGGTTTATGGGTGTATGACGATCTATACTCCTTTGGCTTTTCCTAGCGCTTTTATTGTTAACCTCAAGATCTCCTCCTAGCTAGTCACATCGTTTAGATCAAAACTTTTTTAATCATAAAAGTGGGTGGACGTGCTTGTACTACTGAAGTAAAGTCATCATAAAGTAGAATATCCTTCAACCTTCTTTTCCTTTCCACCACCACCATCTCTTCATCGAGACCATTCATATATCGTACAAAGAATTGAATTCTTTATAGTGATACGTATCTTGGCAGGCTAAGATCAAACGAAAACCGACGATCCCTTCATTCATTCAACTCTGTTCAATTCAGTTGGATAGTAAATCAGGTAAGACAATACGAAACGGAACGAAACGAAACGAACAACCATAAACTTCGATCAGAGATCAAATATCGATATAACCCATCCTATACATATCAGATAGATTTCTTTCTCTTTCACCGACTCGTAATCATCTGAACGACACGATCATAATGATATCATCAACGACCACAACGATTTACGCGCTATTGTTCTCGATAACTGTTAGTGCGGCAGGACCTCATAACAGATTCGGAGTAGGAGCACACAGAAGACATCACGCTAGAGCTGCTGCTGCTACTACCACTTCTGTGGAACGATCGACGCTTGTCGAACAGATAACAATAGAGAAAAGAGAAGATGAATGTACATTGGGTGCTTGGAAATGTGTTGGATCGGTATTACAGCGTGAGTAATTGGCTCATCCGAAATCAATACCGAATACAGGATGTGTGACTGACACGTAGAGCTGGGTTGTTTCGTTTAGGATGTTATAATGATCAATGGAATTTCGTTACGAATTGTACTGGAACTGATATCATCTGCTCGTAAGTCGAAGTCATTCATCTATACTTCCAAAAATAAATCAGAAGGATAGACCCCCTTCGGCGTCTGATCTTCATCTATTCACGTGGATACTAATGCTGATCCTTTTACGAACCTTAGTGACGGGCTATACACCACCGGATGCGTATGGACATGGTCAGTTGAGCAGAACGACGACGCCAACGAATCAGCAACTTCTTCACCACCTTTCACTTCTTCCATCACTGTCACTCCTACCTCTTCCGCTTCGGACTCAATATCAGCTTCGGCAGACGTACCTTCGGTTTCGATAACCAACGCGAACCTCGCTGTCGAACCTACTGCCACTGCTACATCTGAAACTGACGAGGAATGTGATGACGATGAAGAGGATGATGAGGATCAAGACGAAGATGACGATGGTGATGAGTATTGCGATGATGATGATGATGATGGAGCCTGGGAGTAGGTTGCTCATTTCAGTCCACTGTAGGAGAACGGAAGCTGATCAAAGTTGTCAATAGGGAATACATGTCTTCCGCTACAACCGTGCCTTCTACTACTGCGACTTCAGCTACATCTGTATCGCCTTCTGCTGTCTCATCACCAACGTCTGCTATTGGAGGTGAATTAATCGCTGGTGGTGATGAAGATGACGATACCGAAGGTGATGAAGAAGAATGCGATGAGAGCGACGAAGAATCGTTAGTTAACGTTTGCTTAAGCTCGAATTTCTAGCTGACCACTTCATGTCAGCGCTGAAACCGATTCTGTTTCTCCTACTACCACTTCCTCCGCCACAGCTACTTCCATCATAGGCGGACAGCTTTGGGCCGGTGAAGGAGACTCGGCTTCTGCCTCGACTCACGATTGGTATTCATGGGACTCGGCTTCAACAACCAGCCAAGATTGGAATACATGGGATCAAGCCACCGCCGCACCTACTTCGACTAGTCAAGACTGGGACAACTGGGACCAAGCCACTTCTACCGCTTCTTCCAGTCGTGGTCACGGAAAAGGAAAAGGTCATAAATCATCCTCCGCCGATTCGGCCGCCTCAAGTGAGTCACAACCACACCTAATCCCCAAGGATATCGGATAGCTAATAAATTTGTTCTTGTCTTAGCTTCATCATCATGGGATCAATCAGCAGATGCTGGTGGGTCTAGTGACAAGTGGTCAACCGCTACTACAACGAATTCATGGGATGACTGGTCCGGACAAGCTACAGCTTCTTCTGCCGCTTGGGGCCAATCCGGAAAAGCATCAGCTACGGCTAGTGCATCAGCTTCCGCCTCCTCGTCAAAATCAGGAACAAGCAGCAATCACACTACCAGTTCGCCTTCTGGATCGTACAGCTCTGCACCCCATTATGTCATCTACGCTGACAGTCAGTCTGCGTTTCTCTTCCTTTTCATGCTGAAGAGGGTAAGCTGACCAATACTGCATAGACTGGTTGACAGAGATGCCCTCTGTAGATGTTCTGTCCAACTTCAATCGATTTATTCTCGCGTTCTGGATGACCGATAGTGGAGCCGTGGACAACGCTCAATTCTGGGAACAACTCGACTCAGATACTAGACAACAAGTTCTCACAGAATATCATAATGCAGGAATTGCTTTGATGGTTTCTGCCTTTGGATCGACTGACTCGCCCACTTCCAACGGTGCGGATCCCGCTCAGACTGCTCAGAAGTTGGCCAAATGGGTTAAGGATTATGGATTGGACGGTGTTGATATTGATTATGAAGGTGAGTGGGACTCTCTGGCTGTCTCTTGGATTAGGAGGTGTACTGAACATGTGTGATTCATGGTTTAGACATGACCGCCATGAACTCTGCTAAAGCTGTCGCATGGTTGGTCACTTTCCAAAAAGAATTAAGAAGTTTACTTCCTTCGCCATATATCATCACCCACGCACCTGTCGCACCATGGTTCACATCTGCCAACGATTACTCAGATAAAGCCTACGTGGCAATCCACGAACAGACCGGTGATGGAATTGATTTCTACAATGTTCAGTTCTACAATCAAGGTTCAGGAGTATACGAGGATTGTGATGTAAGTCCTTCTTCTCTGGTTTTTAGTGCACGATGTAGCAATACTGATGTTTGATGAATAATATAGTCGCTTCTTTTCGATTCAGGAAACGATTGGCCCTCTACCTCAGTATTCGAGATCAACTCTTCTGCCGGATTACCTCTCGATAAGATCGTGATTGGAAAACCTCTTGATGAAGGTGCCGCGGCGAACGGTTTTATCGACGCATCTTTATTAAGCAAGTGTGTTTCCCAAGCTCAGGCGAAAGGTTGGAATGCAGGTGTCATGTTCTGGGAATGGACCACTGTAAGCTTTCTTGGGTTCTCTTTCACAGGGAAAAGAACACAAGCTGATGGATTCTTTTCGGATTGATAGTCTGCACCTTCGATCATGGGTACCGTAAGAGGAACCACCTGAACCTAGATAGAGCAAGATCTTCATGAACATCACGATCATTTACGATTCAACCCTTTCATCGAATATCAATCAATAATCTTTGTTGTATATACCCTACCTTATTTCTATTATTGAACGGATCAAACGGAATTTATTGCTGTCCCTCTTTTTTATTTCTTGGTCATTTTGTGAATACTACATACATATCACCGGCATTGATACTACACATATACATACATACATATACCGATAGAATCTGTCGATCAGGTTAGAACTCCTTGATGGGGCAGAGATAATTAGGAATTATCGATTCTACCCTCGAGAAGCGAGCTTGATGCTCTGGATGAGGGGGTGCCATTTACGATCTTGATGATTTAATGTGTGGTTATACATGTTACGATGATATACGTTCTTTATAGACAATCAGATGCATTGCATGTATCGTCCTCCCGCATGCAAGCAACTACGTCAGGCATGATCACGAGTGCCACATACCGAATAAATCCACGTGTAATTTGCGATATACTCAGCTTGCCACTCACTCGAGCTCTCAGCTTAGACTGACTTTTCTCCTACTTTACTCGCTTTCGTCTTATCATTCATCACGTATCATTCCAACATATTACCTGAAAGATGGCAACGGTACATCCATCGCGAATGGGTCTTGTCCCCGCTGGATCATCACGATCTTCAGCGCCCACAAACGGAGAAGGATCGAACAGCCGTGAGGAAGAATTGAGGAGGAAGTTGATGGAGAGGAAACGAGGTGGGGATGATAGACGAGACAGGGACGGCGATAGAGATGACCGACGGGACAGGGATAGAAGTCGAGATAGAGATGAAAGACGAGAAAGGGATGGTGATGGTGATAGAAGAGATAGGGATAGAGACAGAGCAAGAGATAGGGATGGAGAAGGATTCAGATCATATGACTCTAGACGAGATGAACGAGATCGTCGCGACAGAGATAGAGATAGGGACGGAGGAAGAAGAAGATCAGTTGACAGAGAAAGAGAAAGAGATGATAGACCAAGAAGAGCTTCACCATCTTATAACGCTTACGATGCCAATTCGCCTCCTCCGCCTCCTAGCGGTAATGGCGGAGGATATGGATATGGAAGAAGAGATGATTTACCTTCTGGACCACCCGGTATGCCCCCTCCATGGGTACCTAAAATGCAATCTTCTCAGAAGCCCAATTGGCAGAATCCCCCGCCACATCAAAGATTTGGTAATATGGATCTTGAGAGGTGAGTGATTGGTTTGCTATCAATTATAGTGTAATCCAGGAAAAGTCAAATGCTAAATTTGGACTTAGACGTCGACAAGAACGTGAGAACAATCCATTATCAATCTGGCCTGAATCGCCTAAAAGACCTTATCAGGATGAAGAGTGAGTGAATTCGCATCTCGAACGTACGATCCCTCATTTTCATGATTGCCATAAATCCCTCATCCCTCGCGTTGTCTTTACAAGATCTCGGACGCTTTGTATATTGACGATTTCGGTTGATTAGCGAACTCGAAGCGGAACGTAAAAAGAACAAATCCAAATCGAAATCATCCAAACATAAATCTAAATCGAAGTCATCCAAACACAAAACATCGAAACATCGGTCTTCTTCAGAGACCGATTCGGAGGAAGAGGAGAGACGTCGAAGACGACGCAAAGAGAAGGAAAGGGAGAGGAGGAAGAGGTACGATACCGTTGACAGTGTATCTGATTCAGAGGAAAGAAGAAGGAAGAGAAGAAGGTCAACGGCTAGGGATGAGGAGGAAAAAGAAGAGGATCTGGCAGATCAATGGGTCGAAAAAGGAGGAGAAGTCGTTTTGATCCCTAGTGAGAAAGATAAACAGAAGATCGAAAGTCACCATCATGAATCACCCGAGAAAGTCGTTCAGAAGAGATTGGAAGAAGATAGCGATGATGAGGAGATCGGACCTCAGTTGCCTACTGAAGCTAAAGACAAAGGAATGGATAGATCAGCGTGAGTATTTTGACTTTATCTTCATTTCTCTTGCATATCGCTGCAGACGACTGTGTAAAGCATATTCCACATAATGTTCGATTCTTTACTCGATTGGATGATGTGCTAACCCTTCGTTCACAGCTTTGCCCACATGAGACCAGGAGAAGGAGAAGCGATGGCTCTCTATGCCGAATCGGGACAACGTATCCCCCGACGAGGAGAAATCGGTATGGAGGCTGCTACAATTGAAAAATTCGAACAATCCGGATATGTCATGTCTGGATCAAGACATCAACGTATGAACGCTGTCCGAATGAGAAAGGAGAACCAGGTGATCAACGAAGCTGAGAAGAGAGCGATATTGAAATTGCAGAGAGAAGAAAAGGAGAAGAAAGAGGGTATGATCATCACTCAATTCAAGGAGGTGAGTTCTTTTATCCAGGTTCCAGACACAATGGATCACGCGCTAATATGATAATAATCTGATTTGGTAGATGATGGAGGAGAATCTGAGGAAACAAGGGATAAATCGACCCTAATTGTATTGATATCCGTCAAGCTTGGCAGGAAAAATGCATCTGCGGTATCAGGCTGCTTGACTGAACAAACCACTGATGATGCGTTACACTCGCGGGTTCTTGATATGCAGTAGCTGACCCTTTCCAGATTGACCTGACCTCGAAATAGCGATGTTCTGCCGCGGATGGAGTAGTTCATGAAAAGAACGCAAATGGGTCAAATAGAATGCTTTTTCTCGAAAAATTCCGTGTGCATTATGTCTCATAGGAACAGAGCGAAGCAGGAAGCAGTATCTAAGGAGGACTGGGTAGAGTAGCGAATTTTGAGCGTCGGGGGGAAAGCAAGCCGAGGATCAATTAGTACTATAGATGTGGTGCATGGTTTGGGGATCATCAGATTGAGGATTGATTGTCGTGCGCCGTAACATGCGCAGGACCGATGGTATATTCACAAGGTGCCTCTTACCAACACAGCTACCTCAATAATGTGTATACCCATGTTGTATGACTTCTTCACTGATGAGATCAACAAGTCTGTTCGTGTTGAAGTGTGATGCGTCTTTAAATTGTGCAATCAAGGTCTCTAAGCAAGTGGTCTGTGGTGACAAGAGGTACAGGCTTATACATTACAAACATGGCTGATCCCGTGTATCGCATAGTAGCTAAAATGACTATTCAACGGATCAAGCCGCGGGGGGAGAGACGAGGTAGTAAGTCTATTGTTGACGATTGACTTCTTCAGCATGATTGATATTGATGTACAAGCATGAAACACACATATCACTCACGACTATCTGAGGGTTTGCAGACGGGAAGGAAGATCGGAAAGCGGCAAAATTGACGGGTGATATCATTCCCAGACCATCTGAGCCAGACGGAACAAATCAGCAAGGACACTGCTGGAATCGATACTTATGTATTTGTAACTCACATCCACCTTGGCCACTATAAAAGATGGTATCACGTACACTTCCATCGGTATTCGTCCATTGAGCTGTTATCTGATTTGTGGCGGAGTTGTAGGAAAACTGAATATCGGTCAAGCAGCCATACTTTAGCAAGATCTTATCACCATAGATATCATCAGAAGAAGACTCGCTGTCACTTACCACATCTGTCTCAACCCCTTGGTTGCCACGGGGTTGGAAGGTAGTAGGTGTATTCTGGGCTTTCCCTCTGACTAAACACCGTTGCCACAAGATTTTGAGCTATCATATAGTAAAAGGATGAAATCGCTCACCTTCTGAGGCAGCGCCTACAAAACTGGCATAAGAGCTATATGTAAAAAGCATTTCAATATCGGACCAAGATAGAGCCGTGGGTGACTTACCGGCTTGCACTTGAACCGGTACCCCCCATATTGGCAGTAGTCGCCCCTCCGTTGAATGCTGATTCAGAGGTACAACTATTAGCAACCGATCTGAGACCCTTACTTCCCGTGCTTTCGCGGAGAAACTTACCACCACCGAAATAGGGGTAGGCTGCAGTTCGAGTACCCGGTGAAATCGTGAACGGTACAGGTCCGTTATCGCTCGGACCGAAAGATACTACCAGAGCATTGTTCAAATCCTGCAGAAGGATGAATGCAGAGAATTGAGCAGGAACCACAAGAGATCATCTGCAGATACACACCGTAGTGACGTCGTATATGTTTGCCTGATTCAAAGTCCGGGAAACGTATCCTAATGAATTAGAATTGGCATCGAGAATTTGAATAGCTCCGGTATACCTAGTGTGCCAGATAGTCAGGATGGCTAAGCCTGGTATTCAAAGTGGGCCTGAGAAATTGCACCCACATCGGTGGAACGTTTGATTGACGAGGTCTAAGGGCACGATTTCTGGAATATCGCCTTGTGGGTTTGAGCAGAGGTTGACCTATTTTCATACATTCCGCATTGGTGGAACATAGTGATTTGCTCTTCCGATCACCTGCATTAGCTGGGTTGAGGGAGTATACCGAGGTGAGGCATAAGAGCGCGACAATCGTAAAGAGTCGAATCGTCCACATGTTGTATAGATGTATCATGTACTATCTAGGTGATCTGATGATAAGCACACCTCTCTCTGAGCTCGACGTCTTTATATATCCTTCTGACGGACAGCGTCCACCAACCGACCTGGGGACAGCTGTACACGGGCATTTAGTAGATCTGCAAGAGGGAGTTTTAGCTGCTGAACCATGTTTCAGTAATGTAGTGTATTTTAGCCTCACGAACCCGCGACCTTGCTTCGGGATGCGTTATCCGCGGGTACATTCACAATCTGATCTGGGCTTACAACACACCGTAGATCTGATTACTATGTGGACGGATGGAGAACTGAGACATTTCCAGGACCTGGACGCGGAGCTCTAGGGGATGACTCAGAGCTTATCAACACCTCGGTCACCAAGATCAGTTCACGTAGGGTTTCAATACATTCTACACAGTATACCCAGAATGAGGAAACAGAGGAATCAAAAGAAAAGTAAAAATATGCAATTGAAGGGCCAACTGAATTGAGAGGCGGGCCTGCCTTTCTCGTTCCGAAAGAACATAGCCTAGTCGGTAGACCAGGCAAGGTGTGGATAAGGACTTGATGTCATGAGTCAAATCATGTTTTACACCTCAGGAGACGGGAGAGTGACATACTTGAACGTCTATCAGAGTAAGCCACGTTATCAGCCTATCGTTCTTCTCAAGATATTCACCGACAAAAGAAAGACTGACCACTATCTGAGGTGAAGCGGAATCGAAATCTTGTGTGAAAGCCTGGTAATTGCTTTGGGCAATCATACCGAAACCGTCTATAAGATACCGTCTCTCATCAGCCACCCATGACATGAGATCATTTATGCGTGAAGCCACCTCTCACAGTTCTGTCCACTTCCATAGAAGAATATAGTATCTTGCTTGGAACTGTCCGTGTTGGTCCATCGTCCGGTGATAGCCTGAGTTGAAGAATCATATAGGAACTGAAGACGGCTTGTCATTAAAAAAGCTTTACTTGATATGTGCAGCAGCGACTTACGATTGCTGTCTCCTGCCCACCGTAAAGGCCACGAGTGTTTTCGAGACCTTCGTCATCAGGTTGAGCGGTTCCGGAGACTGTCATGTTCAAGACAATATATCAGTGCGAAAGTCCATCGTTAAGGGCAAGGTAATGTACATCAAGACTACGGTAGACTTACTCTCTCTTGAGATACCCGACAACAATGCGAATGCGCTATAAGGAACAGTCAGTCATGGCTCGTACTCCGTTTTGAAGAGGTGTACGAACCTAGAGCCAGAGCCAATATTGGAAGATCCATCATTGAACGCTGGGGATTCATGGTCAAATCAGGACAGACCCTTCGCGGTGCGATTGATATCGAGGATATAGACTCACCGCCACCTAGATACGGATAACCAGCTTGTCTGTCATTCGAAGATATCGTGATCGTGAACGGGTCGGAACCGTCTTGCGAAAAGAGCAATGATACTGCCTCGTATGGACTCTGCATCGCACAGTATGGTTCTCCATCAGTTTGTGCAATCACCAATCGAGGAGGGGCTGGTATAAGCTTTACTCACCGTAGTGAGATCATAGCCTCCATCTGGATTGATGTTTTTCGAGATATACCCTATACTATTTCCATCAGAATTGAACACTTGAATGCCCCCAGAGTAGCTGGTAACGCAAATCAATGGTCAATCTGATGTCCTACCGTCGCGAGGTCTACGTTGTATGGACAGCAAGCGAAGATGAACCTACACTTCTGGTGAGTCTGATTGACGAGGTCTAAGAGCCCTTGTACCCGTTGCTCTTCGAACAGGTTTCAACAATGGTAAACCTTTTCTCAAACATTCTGCGTTGGTACTGCAAAGTGATCTCTTGAATGGTAGGCCTCGTGCTGATCGTTTGTTGTTGACGTATAGGTCTCGCTCGCTACTTCTCCTAGGCAAAGCTGAACGGGCGGCTCGTGGTCGATATTCCTGAACATTTGTAGGTTGCGCTAGTGTACAGACCAGGAAGAGAAGGGCGAAGAAGGAGAGCAAGCAACTTTTGATCATGTTCGTGGAAAATCTGTGTCACTGTGTGGATAATGAAGATATATAAAGGCAAGAAAGTATTCACTTTGATGCGACTTCGACCTCGCATTGGAGATATGAAAGAATGAGCATCGAGTCACCTCTCCATGTTAGGGCTACACTACGAACGGTTCGCATAATGAGGCTTGTGGTCATTGTTTGCAGAAGTTGCGGACCGAAAGAGCACACGCGAAATGGATAAACATTCCTATGCGACTTGTCAAAAGTCCTATCGGATGGACATCCCGCTCCGTGCCTGCACGTCACCAGATAGGAAAACATTGCATTTAAGCTTCCTAGGTATGTCGCCTCATTTACGGCACTGTTTGCTGACTTTTTTGCTGCAGAGAGCCTGCGGATCTATCAGACTTCAGGCTACCATAGGGGACCTTCCGTTGCGGATGCAGACAGACATAGGAGATATTACATGGGAGTCCAGAATATCCTCATTCTCTAGAACAGAAAGAAAAGGAACACGTAAATCATAGATAGGTGAGGATAGTAATGAAATGAGTGCCGTTTTGAGCACTCCAACAGCGCTACCTAGCTTATAAGATAAGAGTGACCATTTGAAGATTCTATATCCCCAGCCAATCCAGCAGGTCAATTTCTCTTGTTTTGTCAGTGTACTGGAAAAAAAGGTAAGCACTCACCACAGCTCTGGAGTTCAGGACATTGTCGAAATTCTGTTTGTATGCAGCATTGTAAAAAATCGATTGCATCATCACGTTCAACCCCCCTAAGATATCTACCATTCGCCAGAAGGTCAGTATGCTCATAGGTACAGAACCTATATGTGAATGTATAAGATTTCCAAACGGTACTGTCGTTGTTCACAGCAATACGATCTTTGACGGTGTTATTTGTGACAACCCACTGTATGGCAACTAATTTAGTCGAAGGATTCTATTTCAACTGTACAATACAGTGTAGCACCTTTTACACGAAAGACAGTCAGGGAAACGAATACAAGTGTTTTGGAAGACCACTCTCAGGATGGCATGGTACATCCGAGGCAACTGGATTCGAGAAGCCATAAGGATCCCAAGACATTTCCTTTGGTCGTTGGAAGCTTATATGATCCATAAAACAAGATCGCGGTGATAAAAAGGGTTATATATGTAGGCGACGAAGGACATGACTGACGAGGTTAGTAGCTGCAGAACCAAACAAACGGAACACGCCCCTCACATTGTGCCTTGCACATCACACGGTTGTTCCTGATATTCGGTTCCGCATCGCGATGCCTCAAGGTATCAGTTATTTATATGCTTATATCATGCATCGTGTATGGTATACAGGAACAGTTATATCAGAATATAAACAGCATATTGCAGGTGGACCTTGTATCTCCTAACAAAACAGCTACCGGAAGTATAACTTGTGAGGATGTTGATGGAGAATGACCAGAAATATCAACAACGATAAAGTGTAATTGTACCGTATACAAAAATGGAGAATTACATAGGGTACAAATTGACACCAAACCGAACAAACGCAGAACTCGTATATGAACTGTTTACTATACCATACTAGAATACAGCCCTTTCAAGGCAAAGGGGTACGGAAGACGAACCCTCATTCCTCAAAACCTCATTCCTATACCCATACCCATATTCATTCCATTCCATTCCTACCCCAACCCAACTCATGTCGACCATCATCCACCGTCTTGGTATCATTCCAAGGTATACCGGCTCTTTTTCTTACATGAACCGGTTTAGCGGTAGGACCGATATCTAGCCCTCCTTCTCCGTTTGCCGCTCTAGCCTTAGTTGGGGGCATACGAAGGGTGTAGAGGGTTTCTTGATCATACAAATGCCTTTTCGCTTGAAACTCTTTTCGCAATGATGCTGAGGCGGAGAAGCTGTATGTAGAATTGCGTCGTTTGATCTCAGGTTTGGGGTCCTCCGGACGCTGTATCGTTGAGCTGGTTGACCAGGCTACAGAGCCTTCCAAGGAGAGAGTAGCCGGTGAGGGTAGGATGTTGATCATGCTAACAAAATCACATCATCAGCTGATATCCCCGAGTACCTCCATTGGTGATGATGTGAAGCTATGTGCCATATGCTGAAGCTTGATCCTTGCCAAGGGATAAAAGCCCAGATACTGAAAGATTCACTCACTTGGCAAATCCATGTCCTACTTTCTCGGTTACTCCCACGACCCCACTGACAGAAGGCATTAGTATGCCCCAAAAAGCTCTTTCCAGACTTTCTCTAGCAGCTTCGACCCATGCCCAAGGGTTGAGACTGACATTTGTGGGGATATAATTGGCCTGAGGTGATTTGGGTGGATGAAATAGGTAAAGTACTCTCGATGGCATCGGAGTCTCTCCATATGTCCATTCTCGTTCATGATTCGATTGCGGGGATATCTGGTAAAATCGATCGATATCAATTAAATCATTATATCCCTACTGGACTCTGGCGGCGATCGTCAACTCACAGTAGATTCTCCCTTACCCGGCTGTCTCACCAGAACCATTATATCCTCATCTACCTCTTCATGTTCCTCCTGGTCTTGACCCTTATCGTTCTTCTTAGGTTTCAAGGATCTAATTGTACCTTTGGCAGTGAAGAAACTGCCACCATCATCTGTCAACCCATCTACCCATGGGTCGGAGGAAGGTATTTTATCTTCTTTCGTACTCTTCATAGAACCTCGGATCATCTCTTGTAATCTTTTCTGCTGTGGTTTTGTGAGTGTGGTGGGAGTGAGGGAGTGCAGGGACATATCTCCCAGTGATGTCCGAGCATCGTAACTTGGTGCTGGTCGAGAGTGATATGAAGGAGGCGGGACTACAGAAGAAGATTCGGACATAGTAGAATATCGATCTGGCTGGGTTACTGTACAGTACAGTACAGTTAAGCTTCGCGATGTTGACGATATATATCATGTATATTTCAATGTTAGATCGAGCAACAGAAATTCGACAAGGACAGGAGCCGATAAGCAATCTATCAACAATGCGTCATCACATCGTTTGCCTTTGCATGAAATATCTCACTTCATTTCGCAATCACATTGCAGGATATCTATCCAATTCAGTTTCAAGTGGCAAGGAAACATCTCAAGCCACAGTCGCAATTCATGTGTCAGAGCGAAATGTTCTAGTGTATATGCTTGTGTATCTTTGCGTCATTCCCCATCAAGGCACAAGCTCACATGAAACACTCATAGACACAGTCTATGCATGCATACACCTCCCACCTCATGCACGCATCGTCGTTTACAACAAAGAGGTTGATAGCCCAGTAGGGGATTTCAAAGACCCGATGTTTACGTAAGATCACCAAGACTCTCGTTTTACGCGACTTGCACTGTTTGAGCTAGCTCATGTCGACAACAGGATCAAGGATGACTGTGAAGATATTTAGCGTATCATCCGTTACCTGCAATTTGACTTCTTAGACCATCCTCACACCTTGATTCTTATCAGCACGATGAACTACACACCAGGCTCAGGGTCGTCCAACGGTTATCCAATGATGATCCCTCAATCGTCGACCAACACCGAAGGAACGTTCAACAGTCAACAACAACAACAACAGGGACAACCTACGATGGTCAACCCAGCGGATTTAGCAATGATAGCTAGACAAGGATACTTGCAACAGCAACAGCAATTGGCCAATATCAACCAGCAGTACGGTGCTAGACAGATGTATGGGATGACACCTCAGATGCAGCAGGAACAAATACACAGACAACTACAAGCTCAACAAGCTGCTGTCGCTGCGGCACAAGCACAGGCAGCGCAAGCTCAAGCTCAAGCACAGGCGCAAGGACAGGGTCAAAATCAACCAGGAAGGAAAAAGAGAGGGGTGAGTGGTGCATCGACTATCCTATTGCTTCGCTAGTCGTACCATCTCACAATGAAAGAGAAGTAAGCTAATATTGCCTGTCGATAGCCCAAACCATCAGTGGGTTCTCAGATGATCGCCCGTCAAACAGCATCTTTTCAACCTCCAAATTCACAAGAACACTACATGAAAAACGCCATGGCTGTACCAACTTCCTCTCAACAGGCACAAACACAAATACCACCTCAAGGTGTTTCCGGAGAACCGGTCGAACCGTGGGCAGACGCTTTGGACGAATTGGATCCTAGGGAGATAGCTATGGGGAGATTCAGAAAGCGACATGAGGTCTTGTCAGAGGTGTTTAGTCCGGATGCTATCAGTGAGTGGATTCTTCATCAACGGAAATAGTGAAATGAATACAAAGACACTTGTTGATACTATTTTTTGTGTCACAGAGGACATACCGAATGGTGAATACGATCCATGGACAGGACTAGGTATGGACAGCGAGACATTAGAAGCCAAAGTGGTAAGTGACAAGCATTTATTCAATTCGACTGCGATTGCTTTCTTTCACTTCACCTTTCACCTTACACAGTCGCCGGAGAAGAGTGGTGACTGACTTGTTGATAAAACAGCTTGCTTTGGAAAAGGAAAACGAAGAATTAGAAGCTAGGTCAAATACGATTGTGGAGGACTTTAAGAAGAGGTTGCAGGATATAGATGCCGGTGTTGACGTTTCTAGAGCAAACGCTGTTGAGGCTTGAGAATCCGTGGAGAAGACAGGAAATATATCTGTGCAGGATCTATATACGAGTATGTACAAATATCTATATCGATCGCAACCTCCTCCCAGACTTCAGGGATACTGATCTCCTTCACTCATGCGGCTTTGGACTCGTCCTCTCCTGCTCTTGCTCCTCTCCTGCGCACTCCATTTCCTCCTATGTACATACATCACCTTTTCTCCTCTTCCACCCCTCCAGACGACTCTCCTGCCTTCGCGTCCTGATTCATTAGCTCGTTTCCAAGAGGATGTATTACGCAGGATATTCACATCTTGACTAATCTCAGAACCATGTCGTCAATGAGTGCTGAATCGTTTCAACACTGATACATCACTACTTGCGTGACTATCCTTTACTCGTCCTTTCTTCACATTCAAACCCTACTAGAGCCGGGCTCGTCATGGTGTTGATGAAAGGTAGTCAAGCGTTGCAACTCGTCATGCCCTAACCTCACTATATCCACATTGCAACGTACAAGTATATATCAATGAGTCCACTGACGATTTTCATTCAAATATTGCATATCTCTCAACCCACATATACCCATATTCCCATAACTCTACCCTCACTCACTTTCACTATATCA
Organism: Kwoniella botswanensis; assembly: GCF_036426115.1. Taxonomy (NCBI): domain Eukaryota; kingdom Fungi; phylum Basidiomycota; class Tremellomycetes; order Tremellales; family Cryptococcaceae; genus Kwoniella; species Kwoniella botswanensis. Next base: position 11,909,094 of record NC_088599.1, on the reverse strand, counting down.
CGACATGCCATACAGAGCTTATCCTCCCGCACAACTCGTCCCCTACGATCCAAGACAAGAAGGCTTATACATGGTCGCTGGGAAAGGAGATGGAAGCCCAAGGAAGGTAGTCGCATATTATCGAGATGGAAGAAATTCAAGGTTAAACGGCTATCGGGACAGAAGGAGAGAGGATAGATGGTCTGAAAGTAGTTGGTGCTCTAGTTCAGATTGGAGCGGAAGTAGTGGTGAGTCCGATTGTGATACAGATCTCTGCATTGGGGAGGGGGTTAGGGAAGGCAACTGTCTACTAATATCGTAATATGGTTTATATCAGATTCCTCCACAGCAAATTCAATGAGAGGTCTAATCTATAACGCATTGGCGAATCTGCGAGATCGATTTTGCGATACTATGTATATTGACCCTCAACCTCCAAGATATAGGGTCAATCGGCGTGTTCCATCGACGAGGTCGTATTCCGATTCGAGTGAAGAGTATTGGAATAGGTCGGGGTCGGAATCTTCTTTATCTTCTATTCCTAGTTGTTATACTTGTAAGTGTTGTCTGCCTAACCACCAATCGGCATGTGGCAGGTGAAAAGACGAATCTGGTAGTTCTGACCTTCGCCGCCCATGCACTGCAATGATATAGGCTCTTCAGCCTCCGAATCCTCCTTGCCGGATAGATACAGAGTTCAACCTGAATTCATGTACCCAGTAAGATACAGAGAACATCGACGTGAGTAGTAGGACATACAGTGCAACATCCCTCGACCGACATTTGGATGCTGACACAAAAGATGATAATGTAGATCACCCAAAAGGAAGATATGTACGCGAGAGAGGTTTCTGGGAGAGGATCTTTGGTTGGTAGACTCTCCTTACAGTACATACGCGCATTGTATCGGTATGAGTCATCTCTGGTACACCTGTCAGACCTGAGAAGGAGTGTAGCCCACAATCATATCTTAGTTTGTTTGACATTTCTTCCGCCAACGACCATGCATATAGTATCTTCTTGACTTATCAAGCGATGTGGGATCTGCAAAGCTCAAGGTCAAGCCGTTGTTTCCGGCAGAGGTTTCGTGAGTTTGTATATTTAAATTATCATCCTTTGTCTGACACTGAAAGAAAAGTGAAAGCTTATCATATATCCTTTTCAATATCCTTTGAAGCGTGAGATCAACCCAATTGTACCTGTAAAGAGTAACAAAGGATGTACAATACAGTGGATCGACCCATTCCGATCTTTGCGTGTAGCGTATAATGACAGCCTTACAGGGATTTGTTAATGGGTTCATGTCGTATAGTCGCTTTTAGAGTCCACTCAATTGTCACGTTAAGTCATTCAAGGTCGAATCTTTCGATAGTACAAAAAAGGAGCTACAGTGTAGACCTCCGAAATGGGTCTGAAGAATAAATGGGATAAACGAACACATCAAAGACATCACAAACAATCGAAATACCTCAGAGAAGATGATGATCCTAGATCTCCCAAGACAGCAAGATCACCAGTATACGATGGCTACATTACTCCCTCAAGCTCTGAAGGGCGATACATAGATAATTCCACCGACTCAAGAGATTCTAGGGACGTAGTAGTGTCGTCTAGCTCTGATCGATCGGACTACTCGGGGTATTCGGGTTTGTCTTCCGATAGCAGTGACCATTCGATCTCTGCTCCACAGATGAGGAGGACAAGGGGAAGGAGATATCATTCCAGTGATGCTTCTTCATATCCAGAGTCCGTCACTTCTAACTCAGAAAGAGATGGAATATCGAGTGAGTGGCACGTGCTCTTGATGCTAAAAGTCAAGGTCATGTTGTTGTTCTGACAATCGATGATCATTAGGTAGCTCAAGATCATCATCTTCCATCAGCACAGGCAGCCCTATATCGCCCAGACAACTCTATCCTGTATATGAAAGGTCCTCCCACTCTTCCGTCAGCTCACCAAGCAATAGCAGGGGGACTCTATCGATCTCAGAGGGGATGACAGGATATTCAGATGAATCATCCCCTATCAGTAAGTAAATTGTCACGGAAAAACGTACAACTGAGCCTATGTGATCTGTTTTATTTCGTCCGTCGAGGAAATCCTATTGATAAATGATCTATCTTCCACTATTGTAGCGAGATCCGACAGAATGCATGTACCGCCGAAAGGCAGACATGGTGAGTTGACAGACATTTCGATAGCTGGCTATATGAGTGCTAAATGGGAAATTTTTCACCGCATCTCAGAAAGAAAAGCCGAATCTGACGTCTCTGTACATTTCGATCGTTCACCGACTTATTCCAAGAGGCCAAAATGTGAGTACTACAGTAGTGTATGCTCCTGTCTGTGCGCCGCTGATGATACCTATTGAGTTGGTAGTCATGGCTTTGATTGGAAAAGGGTTAGACAAGGTCGCTCAAACTGTTGGTGCAAGACGATAAAAATAGTGGTTAAATTTGTGGGAGGCGAGACGCTTGAATCCTCATGAGAGCCAGGCCAATGGCGTTTCTGATCAGTATTGCAATGTTCACCCTCTCATGCATGTTTTGTCTGTTCTATTGGTGATCCGTGCGGCTGCCAATCGTCATCGCGGCATTCCGGAATAAAGGAATTGGTTAGAGAAATATGTGGTACGTAAAAACTCAGCGGGGATACATGATATGGTTATTGTGGATGACGTTAGGGGGAATGAAGATGCTGAGAGCTGGAGGTTTAGAGTAATGGAGGAATATTACCGTAAAGAGTAGAGGAAAATTTAGATGATGATGCTTTGCAGTGCCAACTCCGTATGGTATCTTAGGGATCTTACACCATAAGTACATTAACTCTACCGAAGGTGGCACAACAAGACTTCCTAACCTTAATCACCAGCGTCGTCATTCATCTCTCACAGATATTCGTACGCTCTATTGGCCGGTTCCTCTATGCAGTCTGAACTTTGTTTCCCAAAAATCCTGAGCAAGTGCGGTCACGGATACAGGTAGCCTGGAACCGTGGTTATATAAAAGAAGAACTGTTTGCCGCTTTCGAATCTGTCTTCCTCGTTCTCTTCATTCTCCATCTCACAGTGTTCGAGCGCAAATAATCGCTTACAAGGATAGCTCATTCCTGAAGAATTATCGCCACCCATATCTCACTTCCGGGTACAATCCACGATCCTACATAACTCCAAGATGATGTTCGCTCAATTCGAATCCAAACCCGAACCCAGGCAATGCCCCTTATCCACCGAAATCTTCGAAAACATCATTTCTTTCGTCAACGACCAACAAATCTTGCATAGTCTGACTCTCACCAGTCGACTATGTAACCAGCTAGCTTCGCCTCTCTTGTACAAATCGATCACCCTCTCTTCAAGATATCAAATGGCGAAGTTCCAAGCTGGTGCGCCGAGCTGGGCATTCCACGCGGTTCATCATATCGAAATGGCCCACACATACGCAGACGATATCGATAAAGAGAAAACCGAGTCGCTTGAAATCGCCAATATCCTTATCTCCTCCAGACGCAAGAAGATCCTCAAATACCCTAATCTTCTCTCGTTCCATTTGACATACCAAGAGAGACCATTCGACACGATGCGTTGTACTGCGCCGAGAAGCGTGTTGTGTATGCTGAAATCTTTGATATTGAGTCAAATCGATCCGGGCAATGCGAAGGAGGGAAAGATGAAATTCCTTAAAGTTAATTATATCAAGAACTCAACTCAATATCATCATCTCGAATTACCATGCAAAGATGACGAATTGTTATATCTATATGATCTTCTATTGGAATTGCGATGGAAATATAAATCAATAATCTCGGTGGAAGCGAGTTTCCATGAATTAGCAAATTGGAATATGGGGTTGGTGGAAAGTGCTGAGCAGTGGCGAGAGAGAATAATGAATGTTTGATGTCATAATATAGTACATGTAGCTTTCTATACATATTTGACGATGGATGATAGGCTTTTATAGGATTTTGAAGATCTTGCTTCTCGTTATTGCCGTAATGTTCGCAGAGAAGAAACCTAGCCAGCATACCTTTCTTTCTCTTTCTCTTTGCGTGATTGAATGCATGTTATGTCGGAGATAAATTGAGTTTCGCTTTGCGTATCAATATCTTGGACTTCATAGTCTGATCGTGCATACCATGAATCCTGACGGGGAGAAGATATTATCAGCACAAGGTCCGAGCGTCCAGGAACATGTAATTCACCACATCACTCACCCTATTCGTTCTCGCTGTTACCCGAATGCCTTTGTTCAAACTAGCTAACGACCCAGCACCCAACCTTCAGCCGCAGTCTTGAACACTCTGTTCCTCGGTTCTTTCCCAGCAATCCACTCTTGCACTTCACCTATCGAGCTGTTCTCTGTAGGTTCTCTAATCCTCAATATTATCCTCCTATCCGGTTCTTCACCTTGCATTTTGATGGGTATGGGTAATCCCATCTTTTCGTATTCTTCTCTATCTTCCCTGTTCTTCTCTTCTACCGGATCCATCCATTCACCATTCCTCCTCGACACAGCGTCCAACCACTGGACTAGTGCCGCCCCATTTCCACCGAATTGTTCGAAATTCGTACTGTGTATTTCAATCTCCTTGAGGAATTTGTATGGTCCTTTTGGAGATTCTAGCGAGGCGAGTAAGCCAGCCGGCAAATTGTGACGATAGGGTATTATCGGTAAACTGAGGTATTGTAAGTTTTTCCATCGGCACATCAAGTTGAACAATGTTTGTTCTGACCAATTCACACCTGCTTTCTCCTCCTCTCCTCCACGGTCGTTTCTTGATTCTTCAGACATTGTATAATGTTTACCTATAAATCTCCTGGGTCCATATATTCCTACTAACAGATTCAGCCAATCTCCTACAAGATCATCTAAAAGCGTTCGATGAGCCATATTATTCCCTGCTATCTTCGTCGGCCCAGAGCTGGTAATGACCAATTCAGGTATATCATATAATATTGCCGTAGCCCATGGTTGCGGTGCGATCTCGGGCCACTCCTTGCGTAAGGTAAATAGATCGACATCCCATTTGATCAGTTCGAAGTGAATGTGAATGGATCGAATCAGCTTGATTTGGTCTTCAGGTTTGACGTAAAACATGTATAGGCAAAAGTACTTGACTGCCTGAGCGCTAAATAGCTTGATATGTCTGTATAACAGGGGAATAGCGAGTTTGTTGAAGTACTTGGTGGTTCGAGCTAGGACGGCGAGGGTCGGCTGGTCGGCGAAAGAGGTGATGAGTGGGATCAAGTCGGTCGGTAAGATGAGTTTGGAATTGCAGTTCACATCGAAGTTGGATGTTGACGGTCCGGATGGAAGGCTTTCGGGAGGGTAAGCAAGATAGTCGGGTTCGGAGGGTCTGTTTTTTGGCTTGAACAACTGCCGGAAGGAGAATTTACCCATGTCTTTCAGTATTGGGGACTGATGATACGGGCAAACTTGGTGGATGAGTGCGATCAAGCATCTTGAGGATGTTGTCGTGTGAGTCTCGTATGAGTATCATTGTATGAATAGTTGATATCATCTTGTTACGTCGCCAAGAGATTCCTTTGCAATCAATGGATTTTAGATCAGGGCACGCGGCGGTGTCGGATCAATTCATCCGAGAGACCTTACGCCGTTGTGATAACTTAAATAGCGGACGTAAAGGTTTGACGGAGCAATACATACATACATGCATATACAAAGAAGCAGATGACAGGCATGTGAAAAGTGGTGCTTGTACTTGAGATCGGTATCAACAGTCCACCTTGAGTGATTTGATTCTTTTTGTCTTCTCTCCAACACCCACTCCTGCAGTAAGATCACGGCGTGGGCATGAGTCGGATCTTTGGCCTTCCAATCAGTTCTAGTAACCTTCTGACCACCCCTAATCTCCTATTTCGGTCTTATATCACGGACCAGATGGGCCAGCTCTTTCACACAAGGCATCAACAATCCCCCCTCGATATGGAACCTATCGAAATTCCCGCTGCTTCTCATAATTTCTTCCAAATCCTTCAAATGACCCTTGGGCGAAGGCAAGGTTATTATTATCTTCCATTCGCTTATAGTCGGTTACGAATGGGGAACGATAGGCGGATCGAGGTACCTAGGGTTTGTCCATTGATTGATCAATAATCCAAACCATTGTCCCTTAGCCCATTGGGCATCACCTTCCACGCCCCGTTGATCAATATGTCTCCCTTGGAATCGCATTGGACCTTTAGCCGGACAGAAGATGGGAATCCATTTCTGAATCAGATCAAATGGAGCGGATCGCATGTCGATGTGGTCCGGCCTCGAGGAGACTTTGTTGTCCCGACGAAATCACTGTCAGGGCATCTAACGATTCCAGATCAGAATCGAGTATGGATTTAGGACATCGTTTTTTGAATTGTACTGTATCAAGGTCCCATGCAGATATGTCGAAATGGAGGTGTGAGTGTTCGATGAGGGATTTGCGACCTGCGAGAGCTTACAACAAGAACACATGAGCAGCGTGTGCTTTTCTGAAGTGTACTGTCTCATACAAGAGAGGGGTGACGAACTCGTTGAGATACTTGGAAGTCAACGCGAGAGAATGGAGGGTATATCGATCGTCGATGATAGATAGCAAAAGGGGAAAGAGCTCGATTGGGATAATCGGAGCAGAGATGACCAGGTGAAGTTCTGGAAGAGGAGGAGGTTCGTCGAATCTGGAAGATAGCAACCTGGGTATCTTAGGCCTTATCTACTCAAAGGAAGTTTAAATATACTGTATAATGCCGGACATGTTGGACAAAGAACATTCGTGAGGATGATACTCGTTGAAGGTCGAATCGCGGGTTTGTCAACACTCAGCATCGCCTTGCTCCCTTCGAGACATCTCCGATCAACTCTCGGTGATCCGTGATGAGCGGATGACTTGAGAATCGATCCGCCCCCACCATTTCCAAGACAGATGTCTCCAACGACCGAGTACTTATCCCCAATGCGTTGTATTTCCCAGAACGTATCGAAGCAAGAAGCAATGGTTTCGAAGGATAGGTGTGAAACGACCAGATACTTTGATTCTTCCGCCGGCGGTGCAATTCTTGATACACGCAGGGCGAGAATCTTCGCTTCTTATCTCAGGACAGAAGGACCAGTCAGCTCCTTCAGTCGTGCATAGCCGTCTGTAGGGTATGCTAGTCAGCCGACTAGACCTTAAAAGGGTTTCCACAAGCTGCTTTCACCTCCTAGCGTTTCTTCATCAATACTCATCGCACATCAGTTTCCATCCATCAATTGCCGACAACCTCAAGCGTAATCATCATCACCATGTCACAATCGTGAGTGATATTTCACACGCTTAATGCGTATCAGTCGAGCGAAGCGAATATAGCTCACAGATCATAAATCATGCCATCTAACAACCGTCATCGATACAGAGAATCGTTTTCAAGGGTCAGTACTAACACTTTCAATGAGGTTCATCGCAAGTCTCTGATTAGCCACGCGGCCTCCCAGGGATGCACGGATATGCAAGCCGAGTGAGAGATCCTCCCATCGATAACTGTGATTTGGCATGACCTTCGCGGCGACGCTGATTTCACTGAGATGTGCACACAGGATGGCTGTTCGCTTGACCGAAGAATATATGACCGACAGGCAACATAGTATGTCAGACTTGAATCGTGCCGCTACACTCGTGACCAGCTACAGCCAGGAAATTCGTGCAGGCTCAACCACTAGTCCAGATTCCAAGGGAAAGAGAAACGGTGTTTCCTAAAACGCCTTATATAAAGCGGCACATGCCCTATTGCCTTTGACTTGAGGCAGTCAAGTAGCATCTATGCTATAGATACTTTGTTAGTGTTTGATGAGGATATGTTTATGCACAATATCAGATTTAGTCTATAGTCAGGTATCAACGAGGAAAGCAAACTATGATCATGGAAAGGTAGTTCTTACTCGCTGGCAATGTTGAATTCGGTGTTGCCACGCAGTATCGGCTTTATGCTAGTTGAGGGCAGTATCAGACCTTTCCATGGGCTTGATCACTCGAGAGCTATGGCGAGATGTCCATAACTCCTTGTTGTGCGGTGCCAGTGGCTTACAGCCACAGGTCAATCTACCGAGATTGGAACGCATTTACTGAGTGACAGAAGCATGGGAAGCGCGGATCAAAGTGCGGACCTCGAACCTCAGATTGCGAAGCAGATAGACCACCGTAGATTATCCGTCCTTCAGATGGAGCTGCATACATGTATGAGGGCCTAGACTTGAAGGAAGGTAGGCTTATTACATGACCGTACGGGCAATTAGGCGGATTTATCGACTCCAACATTCTTTGTCGGAGATCGAGAACGGTCTGATATCCCGAAATGGAAGCGAGCATGACTTGAAATATTGTACCCGTAGACAAGTCCGCGTACATCCTTTGAGTGTCTACTCTGGCCTCCTCCATGACGGAGTGTCGTGTCCGAAGAAGAGTCTAAGGATACCCGTTGAGATTCTCTGAGGCTCAGAATGCGCGGCGGTAATGCATCGGACGTTCAATTCTTCTGTTGAGAGTGCTGGTGACATATATATATATATATGGCGAATCTGGATTGGCGTATGTCCCGGTAGTTTTACCAATTATTCTCTTCTCAATACAGTACTGTAAAGTACACGTACAACATAGACAACCTACGCAACAATAACCTTCACACACACCATACTTGTACCCGATAATTGAGAATGTCCCAAACGTAAGTGAACTTACCAAAAGTTAGCCCTGCCTTGCGGAATATCATCTGATACTCTTTACTTTGCTGATCATCAAGCGTTATTATATTGTAGCAGCTCTTCATTCAGTCAAGCCGACAGATCAAGGCTGACTATTTCAGCGCAAACGGTGCTACAGGGACATCCAAGAGAATGGGTCACGTGAGTGCATCGTGAGGATGACTGTCACCCCATATCATGATTGTGCCCACTGTAATATACGTAAAGTGAGGAACTGAAAGCTGATCTATAGGATGTACAGCAATGCGGTAGAGCAGGTGGAGAGCTACATGCAATCACAATCCATGGACATGTCCGACACAGCCACTGCGTTGACCAAACTCAGTACAGTCTGTGACGAGATCAAGTCTAAACCTGCCAGTACTCCTAAAGGTAAACGCGCCATTGGTTGATACACTACGGTATACAACAAACTCCCGTACTGCACAAGGATATCGATCATCAAAGGATTAGCTGTGGCATGTTCGGTGTTATATGCACATTAATTGACATTGTACTTCTGCACACTGTATCGCTTCTGCGTTTCGACGTACTGAATCGAACACTGCCCAATCCGATATTGCGCACTGTGCTTTGATACAGTATCTCAAGGTCTTACTTCATTCACGGCTAGGTATGCCCTGTATGAAACAACGGTTGAACTTGAAAACATTCTTGTCTGCATTGAGTATGAACAATATGATGGCCATACTAGATATTGGGAATGATGAACAATTCCCATTCTGATGATTCACTGATGAACTGATGGTGTTCTCACGGCATATGTGCCTCGCAGATCGACTCGAGCACCTCAAAGGTGTAAACGGGGCGATGGTCCACCTAAAGTATCTTCGCAACCTAGAAAGGATGCGTGCTTCCCTTTTTCAAAGCTGAAACGCTTTGCAACATGTGTGTCTCGAGTGCTGAGATTCATAGCTCTGGTCATAACCCAAAGAGAAGGTTAGAAAAGTTCATCTTGAAAAGGACGCTGGACAGCTGGGATATCTGTGTACTGCAGGAGACGACGCATTCTCAAGTTCTCTCATAGCTAGCGGGAAAGCCCATATCAGATAGTTTTGACATACATTGCATCACACTGAACAGGCGTCAGATAGGAACGGTGACACAGGCCGATCTATAGCACTATGACTTCGCCGAAAAAGCTAAACTAACCTCGACTTGAAGTGGTACGGTCAACTTGGTTTGTCTACCTCTTGATCCAGCCTTACTTGTGATACTCCCTTGATAGCCCATCACTCTATTCACTGAGCGTTCAAAACTGATTATGGAGGTAGGTATCTTGGTGGCTTTGGCACTAGACATCTGAGCCCCTATCTCATCCATGAAAGCTTTCCTCATCTTGTATAAGACCGTACCATTCCCACTTTTAGGTTTGACAGGCTTAAAAGGGTTGGATGAGTTTTGGGCGATGCTTTGGACTGTCAGAGAACCCTCATCATCTACCTGGGGTACTGCTGTAAGATTTCTCGAATCCAAAGTGAGTGAGCAGCTCCACTGTACTTGTATGTTTGACCGACCGGGTTCAGGCTCATCAGTAGGCCAGATTGTAACATCTTGCAATGGCCCAGTATGCTCGAGGCTGTAAGTAGTTCTGCCAGGGGTCTGATACCGCTTTAGGTTCACGTTCCCCGTGAAAGTGGGACCCATGGCATGTTCGAAATGGTGCTGAGTCACACCTCTCGTCGAAACGTATTCCGTCGTCAACCGTTTCATGTTGCGCTTGGAGCTGATCTGGGCATCAGGAGCGATAATAGTGGACATTTGAGTATTGTCAGAAGAAAATTGCTGTTGATGAAGGACGGAGGAGGATGGCGACAATATATTTTTGTTATTCCATAGTGCTTGAGTCAAGGTGTTATTTACGCCATAGTCCGCACGGATCATGTCATTTCTAAACATCCCCTTGGCGGATGACGAATCAAGAGTGTCAGCAGAGTATTCTGACGTAGATATGAGAGAAGCCTTTGGAGGTAGTGCCACATTCACTCTCTCCCTCGTCCCAGCGGCGGGTGCCTGATCGTCCTGAGGGGTTGATCCGGTGATCATTGGGTCATGTATACAGTCTTGCAAGTATCGAGGTTGGTGGGTACGGTTTTCAACAGACTCTTCGGGCAACAGAGTCTCGAGGTCATTGAGATTTTGATAGATGCCACCCAGTGATGAGGTAACTGGCGCATAGTACTCAGGAAGGGTCGCTGCGACTTTTGAAGAAGGAGCGAGTCCATATGGAGGTGTCATAAAACGGGCTGACCCTTGTTGATCTTGATAAGGAGGACGCATGAAGCTGCGATGAGGGCAGTAGTCCTGAGTCCAAAGCGGATTATCAGACACAGGTCCCACATCAGATACTTCTGAAGATGTCCCGATTTGTTTGTCGGAAAAAGGTACCTCATTGCCCAGGAGCGCGTCGATATCGTCTAAATCACGTTGTATGTCACTCAACATGGACCTGTCAGAGACGGAGAACATATCGGAAGGAAAAGATAGTGAAATTGCTGGAACTCGAGACATCAGCGATGAGCTATCAAGGCTGGCATTTATATGTACGAACATCGTCAAGATGCATATCAGTAGATCAATCAAGCTTTTCAATTGCCTCAAACGTGCAAACAAAAAGTATAACAAGCTTATGTTCAACTGCCGATGTAATTCTGGATTCTGACAAAAGAGCGATGCCGCTGGTGGACTACAGCTTCGCTAAGATTTACAATTTGGCCTGCGAAGGTGGATTTGATTCCCTTTCAGCATATGACAAACCCTGGTGAGCAGTCGAAGAGTGAGGGGGTAGATCGACACATCCTCAGACCACAATTCATGAGGTTAGAGTTCTGACTTCGAACGTCAACCGGGCTTCGGTCGGACCTTGGGTTGAGCAGGAGAAGCAGTCTCTGTGACTTTCCTTTCGGGCTCACAGATGTGAAGTAGCCTTCCGAGGGCAACTAATCCCCGGTAAAGGAAATACGAGCTGCTGTGTCCATAGGACTGTTCAGAACAGGTACAAGAAGGCGAGGGGTACCGTAAAGCTGAGGTATAAGGGTATACATACCAAACAAAAAAGGTAAAAACATATCATCGCGGCGTTGTGCGATAGTGGTTATTCGGCGGGTCTAGAACTTGAAATATCTGGAAACCCGTGCCGTCAGGCTCGCATGTTCGAATCATGCCAACGTCGATTCTTTTTGTGTTCTCGGCTCCTTGCTCTTCTTTTTAAGCATTTGAGGGCCGCTCTACTTGTTTTAGTGGTCGCAGTCACAAACTACGAGGAGAATTACTTGAAAAGGGGGCCACACGCATGGTCGTTAGGCGCCACTTGCGGTGAACATACAAAATTCGCGAGTACTGCTTGTAATCAGTGAAGGGAAGTAAGAGTATATAATTTATACAATTGGCTTCTGGCTCCCTCCGTTACATTCAACCTCGATATCATTGATGCAGATGATTATGGAGGCGATCAATATACACACAATTTGCATGGTAATAAGTTTGATATATTCTTCGACAATTAGATATCATTGTAGAATGCACCAAAACGATATTTGATGGGAAACACTGATCGTACAAAATCCCTCTGATCTAACTCTACTACAGGTTATATACCTTCTAAGTCGTACTCTTGCTCTCCACTCATATCCATTAGCCATCGAATTACGAAGCCTACCTCCACGTTTCTTTCGTTTATTCTAATACCCCCTTCCAGCTCTACCTCTACTCCTACTTCTCCCCGTTCTACCCCTCTGACTCTCGTGACGATCCTCCTCATGTATCACCCTTCCCTTCTCCTCATGGACCATATCTAACTCTCGACCATACGAGTATCTCTCTGGGGCTTGCTGCGATACCTCCCATACAGGTGAATCCCTCGATCTACTCAAGCTTCTACCACCTCTACTGACAGATGGTGAATGACTCGATCTCGATCGTGAAGTACCGGGCGAGTGGGGAGGGACGTTCATTGGGTTATAGGACGATGTTGTAGCGGATGAAAGGGAAGTACCGAAATTGGTAGGATAGGAAGGTGCAGATTGAGGTTGGATAGCGATCCTTGGTCTACTACGTGATCTTGAGCGAGAGTTGGAATATCCAGGTATCGGTAATCCTGTGATTGCAACTTCACCGGAATGCCTAGCATATGGTAGACCAGGTATATTCAGACCATTGTTCGTCTCTCCTCTACGAGTAGTTCGCCCACGAGCGGTATCAACGGATTCGAGTGATCTAACTAAATCTGGAGCATCCAAGGTGAACATTGGCCTATGATCGTTTCCACTACTTCTTGATCTCGAGGCACTAGCAGATCTAGATCGGGGATGTCGAGGATCATCTCTTCGATTATTGGTGCTAGGTGGACGAGAAGTAGAAGTGAAGACATCAAGTCGATCATCGTGCGCTTGAGGTTGTTGATACATTCTATCTCTTGAGGCTGAAGCCGAACCTGAAGAAGCGGTGGAATGTTTCCTTGTTCTTCCTCTACCAAATGGTGATCCAATCGAGACAGGTCCAGAACTACCGTCTCTCCTGATGGTATCGACATAACCATCGTTCAAACCCATACCCATCCTTGCCCTCGATCGACTTCGAGACTTGCTTCGAGATTTCACTTCTGCCCATCCGCTGACCGCGTCACTTTCTTTCACCCTTCTCACGGTCCACCTAGTCTCTTTGTTCCCATCTAAACATCCGTGTAGACATTCTAGCCATTCTCTACCTAGGAAGGCCGGTTCTTCCCATGCACCGCGTAGAATCTTCATCTGTAATCTAGGATCGAAGGCGTCCACGAATGGAAGCCTGCCAGTAAGTAACGCATGAAGTATTATACCTAATGCCCACACGTCTTGAGCAAGCGATGGACCTGCTGGTGGAGCACGAAGTAGTTCTGGGGGAGCGTATGGTAAGGAAGCCGAAGGGAAGGGTTGGGTGGGATGAGGGGTGATATTATCGGGTAAGGGATGTTCGTTTGGTCGGTGTTTGGATGAAGGAAGTGGTGAGGACATTCTCGGACCTCTATGATATCCAGCAGGTAAAGTGGAGTGTCTACCTGAGGGACTTGAATGACCCACGACGAGGGGAGGAGGGACCGTCAAATTCATTTCTTGATGACTGTTATGATCTTTATCTTGAATCTTCTGTGCCATGTAGAAATCAGCTACCATGACTGATCCCGACTGATCCACTAGGAAATTATCTAATTTCAAATCCCCATGTAAGATGCCACCTTCAAAACCTTCATGACCTTCATGTAACACCTGCACGGCGTTGACCACGCCGGGGAACCATTTTCGAGCTGTTTTGTCCGATCCACCTTCTCTCTGCAATACGTCTAACAGCGATCCGCCCGACATGTAAGGTGTGAACAGGAAAGTAGCGAATGGCGTTCGGTGCATTTCCACTAGTGGTAGTAGACTTGGATGTTTGGGTAAGCTTTGCCATATCTTGATTTCATCTTCGAACTTCTCCAATGATCCTGATCTATCGGACAGATCGTCCCGCTTCACAATCTTGCATGCTAATATTTCCCCGGTATGTACGTGTGTTGCTTTGCGCACAGTTGAAAATCCACCTCTACCTATAATCTTCCCTAAGATATAGTCTGATACTTTTGCACCTTGAGCGTCGGGAGCCAGATTCTGCGGTGGACGTAGTGACATCGAGGACGAGAAGTGGGATAGGAAAGCCGAAGCGGGTGAGAACGCACTGGAAGATAGGTCAGATGCTGAGGGCGAAGGAGGCCCAGAAGGTCCAGGATCAGACATGAATGCTGGGGATGATGGACCCTGGTCGGATGAATGGACGGATGGTACACCGCCAGTCGAAGCAGGAGCCTGCACCGCATGATGGGAGAATAACGGGTGTCTGGATGCCAAGGGAGGTGTGAATAATTGAGCGGCAGCATTAGGAGGTGAAGTAAGATTCGATCCTGCAGCACCGAAGCTGACCGTCTCCCTACCTGCTCCGCCAAATACACCAGCAGTTCTTAGACTAGTTGCTCTTCTAAGATCAGACGCGATGACAGCAGGATTAGATGGTCCAGCTCCATTCTCATCAACGATCATTTCCATCTCTTCCTGTCCTGGTCTGCCGTATCCTAGCGCTGAAACACCATTTCCATTGCGATTGAGTTCAAGGCCTGCATCAAAGCTGGTCGACCGTGGTGCATTGAGTCGCTGGATCCAGGCAGCAGCTGGAGATTGTCGATTGGGCGGTGAAGTCGCTGGAGTAGGTGAGGGTGAGGGTGAAGAGGAACTTTGCAGCATCCTAGATGGTGGAAGCGTAACAGCGTCAGATTAGCATGTGTATTGGTTGAGGAGATGAAGATGATAGTCGGCCTTCCGAGATAATGCTGAGAGGGATAAGTAAGTGGTGCAAAGGAAGCACACTCACGAATGATCCGATGCTGCAGAGTACAAAATTTGGTTACAGACGTTGTATTGTTGATGTTGTATTTTCGTTCCGGGATAGAGGTGCCCGGGGAATCTCGACAGATAGTGCTTGTCTGAAGATGCTGACAGCGATGAGAGACCGCGCAGTGAGCTTTGTTGCAGGATACTGTAAGATGGGCTGTGGATGACGATTGACCTGGTGAAGAATGGAAGAGATGATTCAAGGATTGAAGGAAACGAAACGAAACGAAACGGAATATAACAGGGTTGCGGTTTGATGATCTAACCGGCTAAACTGATTTGCTCAAACTGAACTAGGTAAATAAACGCCTTGACTGCCATGTAGACATCCGCTCGTACCGGAATACCGTAATAGCAATATCCAATCCCCATACAAATAGAAACACTGCATTACCTATGCATGCAGAAGGATGTCGGGTGGCGATGAGTAACACACCCACACCTGTACAAGCTACGCTGGTCATGTCTCACATCGCCGAGGAGGTGTCATCTCTATGGACCAAATCAAAGGAAGATGGGATCCGTCACCTGACCATGTTGTCAGTAAGTAGGTTCGGATCATGGCTGAAAAAGGCATAAGCGCCGAAAAAAAAGGAGACAATGGACTACTTTGTTATTACGATGGAACATTACACATGCATGGAGCAAAAACATATATATTCACGAAAGGATACAATATACGATATACAACAAGATTTGCAAGTGATGGTGACACTTAATCGTCTATAGAGGCAACTTCAATGCAATCCGTATCATCTTGATCATCGTAGACCACGACTATAGGATTCTGTTCGTCCTCATCATCCTCGATCTCAACAGGTCGAGATTGACTTCCATTAGGCGGTTCAATTAGATCATCAACATCGATCCCTAATACCGTATTGTCATCCTCTTCTTTATCTGCAGCTCGGTGTTTGGGCGCGAAACTGTCAATACGAAAAGCATATGCTGTGTAATGTTGAGCGTATGCTGATGCTGTCCGACCAGGTCGCTAAACATAAAGCTCCGACGGTCAATTGTCCGAAAAAACAGTGGGTGAGAACTCACAATACTGGCGAACAAAGTCCAAGCTTGAGCAGAAGTCTTGGGATGTGAACCTTTATAGCCCGAGATATACTGTGACATAGCCTTCTCCTCCTCCATGTCGTATCTGCCACTCTTAGCATTACTCGACTGAGTTCGTTTTTTGGGTGACGAGGAAAAAGAGCTCTGTTTCAAGGCAGGTGCATCGACTGCACTTGACGAGGGCTGGGCATCATGATGAGTAGACGCATCTGCATACCCTTTCGCGGCTACCGTGCTTTGCAGATCGGGGGGATGGTTAGAAAACTGTTTTTTATTTCTTCGCCAGTGCCTCCAGTGCTTGAGCCAAGTCGTTCGAGGATAAATGCCCTCCTATGATATGTATAGATCAGCATTATCACGGTGCGGTGCCATTAGCCCCGACATGGAACTTACCTCGGTGTACAATGTCAATCCAATCTCTATTGAAGTCAGTTTCCGCTGAGTAAATTCTTCTTCCCTTGCCTTGAATATCCGAGCTATCTCTTGAGTAGCTAAAGACCCATGGGGATCGTCTTCCTCATCGTCCGGCACAGGTAGTGCAGTAGCCTTTGTAGGAGAGCTGATACTAGGTTTCGTACACACCGAAATCGATGATCCTCGTATATCGGCAGGCGGTACAGCTGGCTCAGATGATACAACAGCATTGCCAGAGTTCCTGAATTGGCCAGTCTTCCTACTCCATTCAGAGTACAATACAGTCCATGTTGTGGCATGAAGCTTTCCGTGCTGCATGTCCCATAAAGAAGAGTCCGACTTCAACAAGGGATTTCCATGTGGGAATTTTATTCGGCGCTACTCACCTTGGCGGCCAGCTCCTTGCCGATCGCTGTCAGTGATTTTGAGCTTGCATCCTTCACATCCATCGAGAAAATCCGCTGATAGTCTTCGTTACTGAAGTCACTCGGAGCTGTGGAACTTTGTGATGTGGCTTGAGGCAAGACAGTGTTGGACCCGGCAGATGGAGTCGGCTTAGTTGCGGTAATTGACGAGAGTTGAGAATATTGGAAATTGGCAAAACGTCCAGTTCGCTTGGACCAGTTGGATATAAGGGCGCTCCAGGTACTTGCAGGGTATTCCGGATACTGTAAAATCGAAGAAATAAGCCATCAACACAATGACTTCAACCGTTATCAGCAGGATGGCCATTACCTTTTGGTTCAGATATACACTAAATTCCGTGACGTTCATACCGGTACGATTGGGGGTCTCCGAGATAAGGATTCTCGCAATCTGATCGGTTGAGAGTGCAGGTTGATTAGATTTTATCTTCGCTGGCGTAGCTTTGATTGTAACTGAAGGACTGCGAGACGACTTGTCTGAACCGCTTTTGTTGACCGGTACGGTCGCGGCAAGGTATGCGAACCGTCCTTTCTTATGCTTCCAATCGTGATAAAGATTTCCCCAATGTGCCTCGGAATATGTAGCGTACTACAATCAATACAGTTGTCAGTGCGGGCTCAAGGATACCGATAATAATGATGGCATACCTTTGAAAGAAGGAAAGCGATTAACGCTTTTACGGTACCACCTTTCTTCAGCATCTTCACTTCTCTCTTGAAAATCTCATCCAGATCCTCTGAAGCCAGTAAAGGTTCGTTGGTCGCAGTCGGCCGGGAGTGAGTGATGGGTTTCTTATCTTGATTCGCTTCGATCGGATTACCATGTACAACGGCGAATTCACTTTCTGGCAGCTTTCGACTCTGGCTCAAAGTCCTGGTGAGCCATGCAAAGTTGAGAAACCATATACCCTGTTTCGTGAGACTCTCGACAATGGAATGCCATTGACTATGTTTATAGTTATGTATGAGGACATGGGTGGAATCCGAGTATGAGGTGACCAACTCTCCGCCTGCTGCCTGTGAGATACGTTATCAGCAGACAATCCAAGATCTTACCCGAATAAGGGAGTAACAAACTTTGATACGTTTGATTAGGGTTATTCGATCAGGATAGGTGGTATCCACCCAAAATTTCAATTCTGAAAACATGGACGCCGGGTCGGAGGATTCTTGCGCTTGTTCTTCTTCCATCTGAACATCTTCTCCTTCCGGTGATCGATCCGACAGAGCGCCCGCACGAACTTCGTGTTCCGGCGCCGGCGAAGCATGCTCAATCAGATCGTTATTGACGTGGTTGTCGGATGCGATATGCACTGGAGAACCGGGATTTTGAGGAATCACTTCAGCTGGCACGTGCGTAGCAGCTGTTGGTGAGTCAGCTACGGTGTCTGACGCAGAAGCCCGATCAACTGGGTTGATATCCTGGTCATCTTCCATAAGTACATCGTCGTTCTGATCTGCTTCTAGTTCCAAACCATTACTGTGATCAGCTTCGATAGGCTGAATCTCATCTGCTTGAGTATCTTGTTGATCACCGTCCACTTCTATCGCATCGATCTCTTCCGGAACAGTTCCGACTTCTATCTCCTGTGCTTGACCCTGCGTTATGCTATCATTCTCATTGTCTTCATGATTCTCATCGTTCTCATCTTGCCAATTCTCCTCATCTTCCTGTCCTCCATCCTCCTCTTCACCGGGTTCTTCAGTACTGATCTGTACCTCAGGAGGTGGTCCACCAGCTCTACATCCACCCCAATCGTCCGCTAAACCAAGGAACTTCCCAGCCTCAATGCATTTATCTATCCACCAAGCTTTCAAGATGACCTTCTTCTGCCATGGTTCTTCTTCCCTCTGATTTCCTCGACGTTCTCGCCTCTGTTGGTATCTCTCTAGATCACGAGGTCGTAGCCAGTGCGAATGGCAATATGCATCAAACAGGTAGATACTACTTGGGTCTAGAAGCAGCAGGGAAGTCTCGTCTTCAGTGTGATCCGGAGATATCTCGCCGCCTTCAGCCTACTCATTTGTCAGCTTAACCCAGACCTTGACAGTTAAAATCGAGCTCACCTGTATCTTCTTGATCAAGCTTGATCTGTCGTTCAAAGCGGGATCAATCCATATGTACAGGGGAGTTTCCGTTTCAGGATCAACGAAAATACCATCCCCGTCATCTTCGTATGATATCCCGCCTACAGGGTATCGGACATGGTAAATTCGGGGTCTCGATGGTCCAGTTTCAGCCTGCTGAGGGTTGTTGGCAGCCTCTTCAACAGTTTCTGGAGTTGATTCCCGAGGAATGGTCGCTCTGGGTGGTCGAGGTCCATATTCTATCCTTTCCGCTTCTTCTTCCATCGAGGTGGCTGACACGTGTGGTTCTAAGGTTGATGCTATCGCAGGTGATGATGATTCTATCGTAATTGCATTCTGAACATTCGATCCAGACAATAACGAATGATTGACTACATTGCCAATGCAGTCAGTTTTGGAAACGGGTAGACCGAAGGTATTCGACTTACCTTGGTTCATGGCCATCTCCTCGAGATCATTCAGAACTGATCCTAACTCAATGCTATCTTTGCCTCGCTTCTGCTTATCCTTCTGCTTCTTTCTCTTCCTGTCCTTCCTCTGGGTCCTTGATTCCGTATCTTCTTGTTTCCTTTTACCCTTATCTTTCTTTTTCTTCTTCTGATTCTGCTCCTTTTCTGTATTCCGGGCTGTTACGGTATTGCGGTACTGAGATCCATCGGCTGGATGAGCCTGACTTTTTACCGCGCGAATAAATCGGATATTGAGATGATGGTCGTGCCCAGTTGAGTGTTGTAGGTGGTTTTCCGCGTCTTCTCTGATAACCTGTTCTGCTGTGATCGCAGAACTTCTCCTGCTCGGTCTCTGTTCTCTATATTGTATGCTGGCTTCTAGGGTATCGATCCTGCGTTGCTCTTGAATGGGAACTTCTTCATTAATTGGACCAGTACCGTTTGGATCCCTTTCCAGATGGTCCTTGATGACTCCTTCCGCTACTATCGCAGATCTTAGTTTCCTCGGTCGCCCTTCAGGCTCAACCTCAAACGCAGATGCTGATCCAGCAGGAGCACTACTGAAATTACCGTAAAACTTCGCCTTCTTCTTGTCTTCCGCTTTCTTCTTCCTACGAGCTGTCTTACTCAGGGGTCTGAGAGGGAGATTCCAGACTGGTACTCTACGTTTTCGTACGGTCGGTCGGAGAGGAACACAGTTGACACCGCTGTTCACTGGACGTTGAGCATTGCAGATCTTAGTTTCAGATGATGCACTGGTTGTAGCTTCGTTTGAGGAATTGCCGGCGTGGAAGTTAGCTAGTCTGCTTGGATGTATAAACAGGTTTGATGGTACTGCAGATGCTGAGGGCAATGGCATGAAGATGGCTGTGGTAGGCTCAACATGAGATTCTATCCCAAAAGACACAACGATATATATTTGTTCGACATCACAACAAGCATCATGCTGCTTCTTGTATATTTTGGTTCCAACGGTATGCCAGGAATGCGGAGCACCACAGCGGCGTTAGCGGTGTTATATTTGTATGAGAGTAAGTGATTTGATGATGTGGCAGGCTGCTTATATCTGGGGCCCACTTGTGACAGTCGCGACTTGATGCAGCAGGACTTGTCATCGTTGGTGTGTTCATGATGATTCATAATTCATAACTAAAATAACATATCATTTGTCTGATCAATCGCATCTTCTATAACAGCACCTACGCTCTCAGAGAGACAATACCACAGGAGATACGGAATACGCTTTGAAGGGCATACACTCCATAGGACACCAATCCGAACAGCAAACATTCAACATGCCACCCAAAGAGTGAGTGTTATCTTCTGTCTCAATGGCGCATCTGCTGACAGTCGTGACCACGATAGGGACTGGGAGAAATGTAGGTCTTTAAGTAACGATCGTAGAATAACTCGGTGCTGATCTTCTGAATATAGATGAGAAAAAGGTCGGGGATGAGAAAGAGGAGAAGATAGTCGGTGAGTTGCAATTCGCTCTCATCCCCTTTTTTCGATGCTGCATGCTAAATAGTCATGGATAGCTCTCGATGAATCTGATATTCAAATACTGAAAACATATGTAAGCTGAAGCTTGTTTGATATTTACGGCCAGACCTAGCTTATGCTAATTTTTTTCTTCCTGCATTAACAGGGTCAAGGACCATATTCGTTAGCGTTGAAGAAGATTGAATCAGAGCTGAAAGAAATTCAGAAACGCGTGAATGAGAAGATGGGCGTTAGGGAGTCCGATACAGGTTTGGCATCAGCAAACTTGTGGGATGTGGCTGCCGATAAGCAGAGACAAGGTCAAAGACCATTACAAGTCGCTCGATGTCAAACCATCATTAAAGCTAGTGAGTCTTTCATCTCTTCTGCCTAATAGGTCGCGTATCTCGTCTTTCATGCTAATATCAGTGATATGTGATTAGCCAACCCTCAGCCAGAAGGACAAGCATTGAATCCGCAAGATGGCGCCGGTGCTGGAAATCCCGAAGGAGACAAATATGTTATATCGATCAAGCAAGTGGCCAAATTCGTAGTCGGTTTGGGTGAACAGGTGGCTCCAACAGATGTTGAGGAGGGTATGCGAGTCGGGTGAGTTGACTGATCCTGATCGAGGGAAGATCTCGCTAACTCATCGTGCAGAGTCGATCACACCAATTACAAGATCATGATCCCCTTACCACCCAAGATAGATCCTTCCGTTACTATGATGCAGGTAAGTCCATTTCACACCAGCAGTCGCGTTATGAGTATGATACTTATCAAGTACAACTCCCAGGTTGAGGAAAGACCATCTATCACGTATGCGGACGTCGGAGGATGTAAGGAGCAGATTGAGAAGCTTAGAGAGGTCGTGGAGCTGCCTTTACTAGAAGTGAGTTATGTGTTGAATTCCAAGTTGCGGTAATGCTAACTCATATGCTCAGCCTGAGCGATTCGCCAATCTTGGTATTGAACCACCCAAAGGTGTCCTGCTCTACGGTCCTCCCGGTACTGGTAAAACCCTCTGTGCACGAGCTGTAGCCAACAGGACAGACAGTACCTTCATTCGAGGTCAGTTGGGATTTTCGTTAACCTCGTATGGTGATAACAAGCTGATATCATCTCGGGTGTACATTAGTCATTGGTTCCGAATTGGTGCAGAAATACATTGGTGAAGGTGCAAGAATGGTACGAGAGTTATTCGAGATGGCTCGATCGAAAAAAGCTTGTATCATCTTCTTCGATGAAGTCGATGCTATCGGTGGAGCGAGATTCGATGATGGTGCAGGTGGGGATAACGAAGTACAAAGAACCATGTTGGAATTGATCAATCAGTTGGACGGTTTCGATGCTAGAGGAAACATCAAAGTCATCATGGCTACCAATAGGTCAGTTTTGAGAATACCTTCGATGCCTGGATTATTAAGCTGATGAGTACTCTACTGCGTAGACCTGATACCCTTGATCCTGCTTTATTGAGACCTGGTAGATTGGATAGAAAAGTAGAGTTCAGTTTACCTGATAATGAAGGGCGAAGCCATATTTTGAAAATCCACGGAAAGAGGTAAGCCGGATGTCTCTAGCTTAGACTGATGCTATCGAACGAAACTGACAACCATCCTCCAATATCAGTATGAGTGTCGAACGAGATATCCGATATGACCTCATCGCTCGATTGTGTCCTAATGCTACTGGTGCCGAGTTGAAATCTGTTGCTACCGAGGCCGGTATGTTCGCTATCCGAGCACGAAGAAAGGTAGCTACCGAACGAGATTTCCTCGATGCTGTCGAGAAAGTCATTAGGCAAGGTACCAAATTCTCAAGTACAGCATTATACGCTCAGTACAACTAGATGGGAGTTGGTATCGTATATATTGTAACAGCAGATTAGATGATAAAGCATGCATAATGACTTGAAAGAATAGACCGATCAGTTTCGACTCCAGTAGTTTTTGTGTGCTTTTGTCCCCACTGTATATCGTTTACATATGTTTTTTGCATATTTCATCATTTGAATCACTTTCTTTACTACATTATCATAAATCAGTCTAGCAGAAGTGTTCTTTTCTATCCATCAATCTCATATAGATTGTCCACGTAAACGATCATAAATAATTTCTATACTCAAAGTGAAGCAATTGAATACCAAAAGAAATCTGAGAAGAAAGCGAACAAAATAAGAAATCATATATTATAAAAGTTATTGACTCGCGAACTGCTTTTGATATTCCACGTTGTACACTGAACGCCATTATCGAATCAATCGTCATAAAGCGTGAGGTGAACCTTCCAAAGCGAATTGAGGTGATTTCAACCTATCTGTGACTCTGCAAAGTGAAAGACATTTTATCAGCACTAAGTTAGATGAATTGATACGAACGCGAAGGTGTTCACTCACTCGATAGTCACTCTACCAACTTCTCTTTCCTGAGGAGGTTCGTATCCGAAGCTCATCGGGTCCGAACGCCTATTGTCTCTGGGTAATCTCTCTATTATCCTGATGGTGGTGACATCGCCAGTAATCCTAAGCGGTGGGACACCCCATAATTCCAATTCCCTCGAATCGAAATGTAACCACGTAGGTAAATTACCACCACCTTCCACTTCTGCTCTATACGTCGAAGGGGGATTGGAAGACCAGGTGGCAGCTGAGAGTGATACAGTCGGAGGAGGATTGATCTGAGGATGTATAGAGAATGTTTCGTTGGCTACAGCCGTGACTCGACCGTCGTTAGCACCGTTTGAGTGAGTAGATGTGGGTCGGATCATAGCTTTCGTTGCTCCTGCTGAACCGGTGTTGGTCCGTCGGTGTCTTATGAAACTTCCCACTTGAGGTAAAGCAGGTGATAAAGGTGTCTGACCAGATTTGTTAGGTATAACCTTTATAGTTGATCCTCTATTGTTATTCTGATCCATCGTTGAGGTACGTTGACTCGTATATCCCTCAGTCTCAATCTCTCCATTCTGAGAACCAAAGTAAATCGCTGAAGCAGGATATCCCAATCCTGGATTATTCTCATCTTGATTCCCCTCGCTTGGGGCGTATATCGTCGATCTTCTCGCTACGTCATCCGCATCTGAGAACACACCGCTCACTCGACTATGTTCGTTCTCCTCAGGTATGGCCTCTCGAGATTGCTCCGAGGGAGGCATACCCAATTCGCCCGTACCATGTCTCGAACGGGATTCTTTGAGTCTCGGATGACTCCTTGAATCCTGTCGTTGGGGTCTACGAGTTTCGAAAGATTGTCTTTCCGCCATGGCGACTACTGCTGGACCCTCGACCGAGAACGCATCTTCATCATCTGTATCATTCGATTTGAATCCACCAGATTCACCAAACCTGCTCAGTCCACTTGGTCCAGCAGGGAACGACGATCCAGATTGAGAGTTGAATATGGATCCAGAGGCCATCATGGAGTTTGACGAATGGTCGAATCCGGATGAATCGAAATTGGATCCACTCTGTGAACTATCCCTATGATGTCCTTCTTGAGATGAATGGAATTCACTAAAACTGGCATGCGAACCAGTATCATCCAAATCCACCATTCGAGCTAATACACTGGGATTCTGGTGTCGGGGATAGCGAGGTGTGAAATTTGGTCGAGGTCTAGGGATGGAAGAAGCAGTTGAAATCCTATTACCACCCACAGCACCTAATGAAGCTACTTCATCTTCACCTTCACCGTCGTCTACGGATGACCAATGGAACGATTCTCGTGACTGCCAACTTGCTCTAGATGATTCCGAGATGAACGACTGGGTGAAGGAGCTCGCATCTTGGGAAGGTCGATTGACAGGATCATTCACACCAATCACATCGGGGTATCCTATGAAGCTCCTTGAATCACTTAGGATCTGAGGTGAGATGATAGCTGGTTTCTCATTCTCCAATTCTTCCTTGTGATTCCATCCGAAAATACCTTTTAATCCATCTAATCTAGTGGGTTTCTCTTGTACCATCGTAGCATCGGTACTCAAAGATGCTGGACTGAGAGGCATATTCTTCTCGTTGGCATCTCCTGATCGCAAGTTCAATCCGGAGAATCTAGCAATTTCACCAAGCAAGTTCCTAGGTGGGTCTAAACTGTTTGATCTCCTGAATGGGTCTTGAACAGTGACTGGGGAAGTGGCGACGAATGAATCGTTATCATCGTCTTTCCTGGCTGGCTTCTTGTTCTTTCTTCTTCGACAGCAACAGAATAACAAGATCAAAATGATGGTGACCAATAGTAAAAGACCGAGAACAACTCCCACTGCAATTTTGGCGCCTTTGGATATACCTTTTCCACCGGAACTACCAGTAGATGAAGTCGGAACAGCGGCAGTACCGGTATTGGTAGAAGTTTGAGTAACTTGAGGGATATTGACATTCAACTTGGAAGTCGCCACCAGATCGCCTATGGACGCTTCAAAAACCACTTCTACTCTGTTGTAATCCATCGAAGATGGGGCGGAACCATACAAGGACATGTTCTTGGTATCAAATTTCAACCAAGTAGCAGCCTCTGGCGGGACGACAGTAGCGTTTACAGTAGCTGTTCTGTTGAGGAGATATGAGGTGACGTCGAAATCGAAAGATTGTCCTAGAGTAGCTGTGGTATTCGGAAGGGTGTAGGTGGAAAAGAAGTAGGGCAAGATGTCAATGCCCAGCCATGTAGTCATGTAAAGGGTATTGGAAGTGTTGGTAGATCGGATGTTGACGGGGACAGAAAGGGAAGCAAACGTTCCATTCTGGTATTGATCTGGTACGGTACCAACCAAACTGTCGTTTGAGCTATAAGAGGATTGCATGACTTAGCTTGATCCTTTTTCAATGGCAGCATGCCTGACTCACCTATCGATGGATAACCAAGGATAATCATTACTTGCTAGACTAAGCACTACATCCTCATTGTCTACAGCATTCCCACCAATAGTCACACCACTAAGATCTATCTGCTGATTTAACTGGTTCTTCGCCATGGTTTGAGCATTGGAGAGATTTTGGTTTCTAGCCATTTCTATAGCTTCGCCTTGTCCCACCTGGATAGAAAAACTAGTTTGAGCACCTGTATATCCCCAGAAATCCGTTCCTGTAGCTACTACCGTATAACTTCCTTCTGCCGGTGCTACACCTTCAAATGTGAAAGTCTGATTGTTGAAGGTCAACCACGATGGTAAGCCAATGCTTCCTCTACCATGGGCAGCATAGTACAACTGTCCATTGTTAGGTTCATTCCTCGATATTCTGAATGTGTCGGTCTGGAACCCCAAGGAGAATGACCAATAAGGAGGGATGGTCACACCCGTTCCCCCAGGCATGATCGTAGCTGATGAGATGACCGACAAGTTAGGTTGGCTGATTTGAGTGTAGAACGATTGGTGTACAGCTGGAACGGAGTAATTGGAGACAATGAGGGTGAATGAAGATTCCGTTGATCCACTTCCATCACTTGCTGTCAAGATTATATCCTGTTCTCCTTCATCTTCCAAGGCGGGTGTTCCGTGGAAAGCGAGACTCGGTGAGTCCCATGATAACCAGGAAGGAAGGGTTGAGGTTGTATATGTGAGATTGGTAGATGAGGTCGAATTGAATGTTGAAGGGAGTAACTCAAAGACAAATTCTGAGTTTACCCTTGCTACTGACGGTTGCTGTTCATCCAGAGGAAAGTTGAGAGAGGGCGCTGCCCTTACTGATAACAAGGAGGCCACTAGGGCAAGGAGGGAGAGGAGGATGAGCATGAGGAGGGGATGTAGGCCACGATTGGGCCGTTCAACGCGATTGTATGATTCCCGAAATTGTTGATGCCTATCTCTCTTCTTCCAATATCGTGATGATCAGGAGCAGATCTAAACGTTTATATCTCTAAGGCTAAGTCCACACTCTATCAAAGAGTGTCTATGTCTAATTCCTGCTTCGCAATTCTAGTTGAAACAATCAATGTCTCCTGATACTTTCGAATGTTGTTGGGAAGTCGTCCAGACTACCTTTGTGGTAGTGATGTTCGCAAGTGGGTGAATGTCGTCGAGCGATCCAGCGTAGACGATATTGATTGTTGATGTTGATAAAACGAGTGTAAGTCTACAAGACTAAATTGGCAAAAGTGAACACGAAAAAGTAAGAATCAAAGTCGAAGTCGAGAACTGTGAATCGTGGACAGTCAATTCAATGTACAAGCGAGAATAGGTGAAGGTGAATAGAGAGCATGAGTATGTCGAGGCAAGTTCCCATATGGTGAAGTACGTTGCCGCAACCTATCGTTCCCTGGCTGTATGATTCGTCAGAAGGAAAGAAAAAAAAAAAATCAAATGTGACGCGTGTTACAGGTATCAGTAACATCTCGTCAAACACAGGACATTGATTAGCTCAGGACTGAGTCTTAGATTGCGTGTAGACGACTGCTACAGTGACATGAGGTTGGTCTCGCATACCAGTGAGGTAAAAGTGAAAGTAAGGGAAAAAACAAAGGATGAGAAGGAGAAACGCGAAGCAAGTGAGAGCAGCGAGAGATATCCGAATGTTAAAATGTGACAAAAGTAAAAAGACAGACGCGTCCGTTAGACCATCTAAGCTCGCAACAATTCCCTCTTTGGGTAATTTCATGAGTCGAATCCGGGAAGGAGGCCGGACGATCCTGCAGCGTGACGAGATGAACAGGGTATGATAGAAGACTGGATGGTGAGCTCAGAGCATATACATTGAGGACTAAGTACTATACACAGATGCATTCAATTCACCATTTCATCAAAAGAGTCTATTCACATGTTGCCGTTGAACTCGTGAATTTGACATATCATCCATCGTCGTATCATTGCTTTCCAATCCGTTTCAGTGGCTCTCTAGACACAAGTCCCATACCAGTCTAAGGCGCATGGCGTATTTAATGTCTCTTCTCCAATCTGACTCGGAATTTACCAGGAGTCATGGTGACGTCCTCGACAGCTGAACCGATCATTCTCTCTTCCATACTGTCCTTGGTCTCACCCGCATGAGTAGGAACAGGGTGAATGATATATCTGCTAAGGATAGAAGCGATGACACAGATAATTTCGACTTCAGCGAATCTTCGACCGATACATTGTCTGGGACCCATAGAGAAAGCGACAAATGGGACTTCAGCATTGTTCAGACTCGCACGAGCATCGTCAGCCCCGAGATGTCGTCGAGGATTGAATTCGTTGGCGTCTTTCCAGTAGAATGGGTTAAGTTGAGACGCGGGAGTATCGATGTAAATCAATGAACCTTTCTTGACGAGGTGTTCTCGTTTGGTGACTTCGCCAGCTTCGTTCCAGGTGGTGTAAGGGAGCATACTGTCCTCCTTGGCAACTTTGAATAATTGTCGGACGATATCGGTAAGTCTCATAGCTTCGAGTCCTACGGCGAGACACAAAGGTAGTTTGTGGACGTCTCGGTAAGCTGAATAACGGCATCGTGATCAGCTCTCTTCGTCCAGGTATCCGATATGGCTGGCCGGCTTACAAGGCTTCTCGTCACCACAAACTTCCTTGATTTCCTTGTAGACTTCCTCTTGCCATTCGGGATGAAGAGCGAGTTGAGCGAGTGTGAAAGCGAAAGTGTGTCCGGTTGTCTCGTGTCCAGCTCTGAGATGATGGATCAGCATTTGTCCTGAAAATCTTACTTGTTGACCAGCAGTTGAACCTGAACTTACAACAAGAAAATGACTAATATGCGTAATCGAATTTATCAGCTCTGAAATTATGCTACATTTTCAATCTTCAACTCACACATGTTACCAATAACTTCATTCTCTGTTAAACCAACGTTAGGAGTGAATTCATGACCATGCTTTAGACGAGCTTCCTCTTCAGCAACGAGTTGAGCATGGACCATAGCACCAAGCAGGTCAACGGGAGCTTTCGATTTCTCTCCGGCTTCTCGCAAAGCATTGAGTTCGGCTCGTTTGCTTCGGGCCATTTCGTAGCAGTACCCAAGGAAGGCAGTTCGACCATCACCCATTCGACGTAACCTGAGGGCAGATAACATGGGGCACGTCAGTCTAACAAGTAATCGTGCAAGATATCTCGAGTCGTTTCTTACTCTTTGGTAGGAAGTATTTTTATGATCCACTAAAAGGGTTCTCACCGATTAGCGAAAGGTTCGAATTCCTGATAACATCACTTACAAGAGGTAAGGTAAACTGGTATAACATAGTTCGATCGACAATTTCGTAAGATTCGACGAAACCAACTATAGTAAGTTGAGCAAGATATCTTCAGTAAGATGTGCTCCGCTCCGAGAGGACCTAGTACGGTGAATGCAGCAAGCACTCACTTTTCTCGCCTTTCTTACTTCGTTGCGAGTCCCAAGGGATGTCATGACCGAAGCCGACTTTACCAATAACAATGTATGTCATCTGGAAAGAAGAAGTTGTCAATCAGAATTATACTGTATCCGAAAAATGCACACGCCGTATACGAAAGAGTCCAAATTATCACTAACCTTGATGGTGGTCGCGCCCACATCTTCCATCACACCACCTTCACGAAGTTTATCTTCATCCAGAAACAATTCAACCGTTTTATCCATTTCCTCCCAGGCGTTCCTAAAGATCTCTTCACCGAAACAACCTCTTACTACCGACTTGTGTCTCCTGTGATCATCGCCATCACTGGCACTAATGATGTTTCCACCGAATTTGGCGGCTGCTACATAACGAGGATGGAAAGTAGGTTTCTCAAACAGAGAGGTCTTGGTGAATACATGTTGAGCAGTGTAAGGATTGGCGACCCAATAGATGGCTCGGTGTTGCGTGGCGACGGTATAAGCGAGAAGATCAGATCGAGGCTTTTCGAATCCTAATCAAAGAATGAGTCATAATCAGTACCATGTAAGGCGATACGGGGTTTATCAGTAACCCACTATCCCATTCTGGTCGAGAATAGAAATCCTTGATAGGCAAGATATAAGGGATGTGCGGGACTCGAGCTCGAAGACCTTGTTCGTACGCAGGGAAGAAACCGTGCTTGACAGGAAGACCTCGAACTTCCTAGGAGACCAAATCAGTATCAGCGAACCGCGATTGTGTTTGTATGAACGTGATGACAACACTCGCTCTCAAAATCTTGAAGTAGGAGAATAACCCTCGAAGGAGATAGATCCCGATTACCCCAGCACCGAGAAGCCAGAGGTGCGGAGCATATTTTTGGTATTCTTCTGGAATGTATTTCTGAGATTGCTCTGGAAGAGCTTGTAAGCTGCCGATCCAGCTCATACTGTATCGTCGATATGGATTTCCAATCGATATCGATGGCGGATAGATGAAGATAGTCGGGAAAAGAAATTGAGGAATGCGTTGGTCCAATCGCACTGCTTATAAAGCATAACTCATCACCCATCACCCTGTATCCTTTTTATCTTGGAGATCAGCTTTTCTGATTGAAACAATGTTCAAAAAATCCAAGCGCTGTTACCCTGATAAGTGGGGGAGACGGACCAGACTTTTGATCTAATCGACGCCCCATCCGAGTCCGTGCTCAGGCTAGTCACAGCTAAAACAATCAACTCAAAACAATCAAAATCACTGATCGTCGTTCAGTCCATCAACCTCCCACACTAGTCAAGCCGGGACATCACTCACCTGTCGTTGTGTATTCCTGCAGGTGCGTGGTCAGTGTGTTGATAAAACCAATTTGAAAGGCTAAGACCATGATTAGTACTCAATAAGGCGATAGCGATACACATGATCAGTATTCCATTTTTTTATTGAGTTCGAATAACATGCATGATTGATGTCTTGAATTTAAAAGCTTGTGGCTTATCTGTCGAGGCGAACCAATAATTCATCAGACATCGAACAAAAAGAAGAGTTGCATTGCAGTTTCTGAGAGGGGGTGATTCAGGTCAAAACCCAAAACACGATGGAAAGGGAAAAGGTGTTCCTGACGCTGACGCTGTACCTCATAGTAGTCGAGGTCGTGTTTTCCAAACCCTCACAAATAACCATCATCAGCTCTTCCTTATTGTCACAACCGCCGTAAGGATCCGAAAGATGGTATCCAAGCTCGGTTTAGCGGTTTCGATCGCCTGTCATGAAGACGTCCTTTGAATAGTGGACAAAGTTTCTCGTTGGCGTTTGATGCGATCAAATTGCTGTGGGTCATTGTGATCAGTCATCATGAATGGTCTACTTGGGTCATCATTCGGGCCCCGATTCCATTTTTTTTGAAAGATAAGATAAGTTCACTGTTATTCCTCTTCAACATTGCATGATTTGCTTTTGCTTTTCCATCCCCTCTTCGCGTCCGAAAAACACTTCTCACCATGTCTACTCCAGCGAAAGATGACGTAACACACCTAGAGCGGACTTCTCCGCTAGCTACCTAAAACAATAACAATGACGTACCTGCCCATCTCTCCTCGATCTTCGATCGTCAGCCGCAATTAAGACATTAATCTGGTACTGTATGAGGTCTTCCTCGTTAAAATCCAAGTGGATGAGAACTGGTTCTATACTGAATTGGGTAGTTATGCTCTTGCCAGTGGGCTATGATGAGATGCAAAGACGCGTTTGCTCCAACAAAGTTTTTGACTTTTTGATTTTCTCTGATCCTCTGATCAGTATCTTATACCTGTAACCAGTTTTCGATATTCTCCATACCTTCAGTCTGATCATTATTTTCTTGGTATTAGTACATCTTCTGATGATTATTCCCCTACTTGGCCGAAGTATACGACATACATCGACAACTACGTTCAAGCATTTACTCGTCCCTATCACTTATAGACAATCGATACATCCATTCACAATGCCCCCCAGAAGACTGAAAGTCATACCCCCCGAACAACCCGGTTCACCATCTCAGATAAGTACCACCACCATCACCGTCAATCCAGCAGCAGCACCGAAACATACCATGATAAACGCTTTGGAACATATGCCTCCACCCGATCTCATGAAGACCGAACGAGATACCACATCGGATTCGGATGAGGCTCTAACGCCCATTACATCAGAACAGGAAGAGGAAGTAAAACATGCAGTGGACGAGGCTGTAGATCGAAATTTATCAAAGAGGAAAAGAGGTGCAGCGAAGAAAGATATTTCGTATGTCGAGGAAGATCAAGATGGAGGATCGGATTTTGCTGCTTCCGAAAGTGAATTATCGGAAGTTGAGCCTGAACCACCTAAAAAGAGAACACCAAAGAAGAAGGCCACACCTAAGAAGACAAAAGTAAAGGCTGAAGAAGGTGAAGGAGAAGAGGAAGGAGAAGGAGAAACACCAAAGAAAGTCAAAAAGGTGACACCGAAGAAATCGAGAATTGCAAAAGATGAGCCTGAATATGATGAAGATGGGAATGAGATTGTTAAGAAAAAACGAAAACCAAAGGTATACCCTAAGAAAGTATATGAGATACCGGATGTGGAAAGGAAAACAACCACGTTTAGAGGTAAGCTCACCCATATCTAAGGCGATTCACATAGAAGCTGACTTCTGTGGTAGGTCGACTGGGATATGCTTGTCTGAATACTGTTTTAAGAGCGGAAAAACCAGATAGTATATTCTGTTCCAGGACATGTAGAATAGCCAGTATAGAAGAAGAAGGTATGGAATTACCGAAAGGATTGGCTTTGATGAATGTGAGAGATCTCAAGACGATGATACAATGGAACGAAGACAACAAGTGAGTTGAAATTAACCCGTATCATCCATATTGTTTCGCTGACGGGCATTCGTAGGATTCGATTTATGAGATTGTCCTCTGAGATGTTCCCCTTTGCATCTCATGCCAAATATGGATATGATCTGGCTTTTGCGGATGAAGGTCTGAAAGAAGCTGGAGCTCTCGCCAAGAAATATGGACATAGATTGACTATGCATCCGGGACAGGTGAGTCACATGTATACATCTATAGCAGAAGGTAGCTGAATTACCCTTGACTGATCAGTTCACACAACTCGGTTCTCCCAAGCCCAACGTGATTGAAGCCTCCATACGAGAGCTGGACTATCAATGCGAGATCATGGACAGGATGGGTATTGGAGCAGAAGGCGTTATGATGTGAGCTATCATCATTCGAGGATACGCTGGATTTTATAGCTAATACCTCCGGTAGTATACATATGGGTGGTATCTTCGGTGACAAAGAGAGTACACTTGCTCGATTCAAGGAAAACTATACCACTAGGTTAAGCGAGGGTGTCAAGAAAAGACTGGTGTTGGAGAACGACGAGGTAAGTTGCTAACCCAACAATACTGTGACGCATGCTCATAGTGGTTCAGATCTGCTATAATGTGGATGATCTCTTCCCTGTGTGCGAAGAATTGGATATACCTATGTGAGCTCTTTTACTAACGTTATGGATGATGTGATTATAAGCTGATGTTTCCTCCTGCTTGACAGTATCTTCGACTATGTAAGTATTACTCCTTCTCAATAAGTCGACTTATGCATACTAATCCCCCGGTAGCATCACGACTGGATAAATCCATCTTCTGAACCACCCGCTGTCCTCATACCTAGAATAGCCAAGACGTGGGAGAAACGAGGTATACCCATGAAGCAGCATCTGTCAGAACCTCGTCCTGGTGCGGAGACAGTGATGGAGAGGAGAGCGCATGCAGATAGGTGTAAAAGTCTACCTGATGCTCTGCCGGATGATGTGGATTTGATGATTGAGGCGAAAGATAAGGTATGTAAGGAAACATTTACATTTGATCAAAGCTGATTGCATGAGTCGATTATAGGAGCAAGCTGTGTTTGAGTTGTACCGAATCTAGTGAGTGTATTATGGTACGAAATCTGCGATGCAAAAGCCAATTACTGATGTTAATATACCACTTGTAGTGGTCTTGAAGAAGTCAATCATGACAGTCTTCGACCACCTGATCCTAATCCCGGTATGCACACCAAAGGACGAAAGAGCAGTCTAAAGAAGAAGCAAAAGGAGACTGGAGATGTCGATTCTGAAGGTGAACCTATCAACCTATCCGATATAGAGAAAGAGGGTGATGGTGGTGTGGGTGATACAAGTGTTGTGGAAGGACATGTCAAGAATGCGATCAATGATGCAGGAATGGAAGTGGATGGTCAGACTCCACCTAAGAAAGGGAAAGCGAAGGGTAAAAGAAAGAGTGTAGGCGGTGATGATGAAGGGGATGAAGCGAAAGCTGATACTGAACAAGGATCAGCTAAGAAGAAGAAAACTACCCCAAAGAAGGCTAAGAAGAATGAGGAGAATAAGGAGAATGTGCCCGACGCAGATGAGCAAATTGAAAGTAAGACTGAGGATGTTAAAGAAGAGCCGAAGAAAAAACCTGCGAAGAGAAAGGGTAGACAAAGCAAAGAGAAGGCAGCTGCGTAATTCCAATGTACCCATAACACCTAGATATCCATTGTAGCATATATCGATCATGCATATGTAACGTTCAGCATCAAACTGATCGAACATGTGTATAAGTTACAAAGAGCAGA
Organism: Kwoniella botswanensis; assembly: GCF_036426115.1. Classification (NCBI taxonomy): domain Eukaryota; kingdom Fungi; phylum Basidiomycota; class Tremellomycetes; order Tremellales; family Cryptococcaceae; genus Kwoniella; species Kwoniella botswanensis. The sequence continues at coordinate 11,874,645 of NC_088599.1, read as the reverse complement.
TTCGCTCTGATCGCATATTGTGCGGTGATTGGAACAGTCTACTTGATTTTATCCAATGGTCTGTTGAAACCACCTCTTCTATTCATGTACTGTCTCCAACTTCTCTGCTTATTCACTTTAGCAACACCATCGACGTTATCTTCCTTGCCCTTACCCTGCAAGATTGAGATTGAGAGAATTATTAGCAATGTATCGAAAACGAATACTGTGGAAGACGTACCTTCGATGTGCCGAATCCCCCAAAGCCCATCATCGCTGCCATTTGGGCTTCTGGATCATCAGGATCTAACTCGTCCTCTGGTTCTTCCTTGGGTGCAGGTGAAGCTGATACATGAATTAGACAGTGAGAAAGTCAGTTGATTATACAGCCAAACAAAGTCTAGGGTGGTACAACTTACCTTCTGCACTAGGATTATAAGCACCATCTTCCGTATAAACAATACCTTTTGCTCTTTCCTCTTCTCTCCGCCTTCTACCTTCTTCTATAGCTCTTCTATCCAACGGTCTTTCATGATCACCCCCTCTGTTTCCGTATCCACCATAACCTCCTCGGAAGCCTGGTTGCGCCGATGACCCTGCTCGAGGCTGCGAAGGCGGTATCGAAGGTGCTGATCCAGCGGGTGGACGATCCTCGTAGGGTCGAGGGGATGGTCGATAATTTGGATCGTTGTTTGGGTTATCTCTTGAATAACCTCCTCGAGAAGTGACATCTGGTTTCAAATCTCCTCGACTATGATCATCCGTTCGACTATCTCTAGTATAGTCTCCTCGTCTATCATCTCGGGTATAATCGTCTCTATCGCTTCTGCCGTCTCTATCCCTATCACGGGGACTACCATAATCCCTTCTAGAACGATCATCTCTATAGCCACTTCTTCCAGAGTCTCGCCCGTACTTTCGATCTACACAAGGACGATATTAGCTATTCGAACAATAGTGAGCGGCGAATATTGTAGAAATTGTGAGAAAGCAGAATGACATGATCGTATCGGATACCAGGAAACACTTGCCTCGATCATCGTACCTGTCTCTATCTCGCCTTGGGCTTCTACTCCTGCTCCTTGTCCTGGCTCGGTCTTCATTTCGCTCGTCTCTGCCATAACGGCGGTCTCTCTCTCGGTCTCGAGGAGAAAGGTGGAGAGGAGCGGCTCGAGATGACATGGTGATATGTGACTCCGATGAGATGTGGAATTATGAGTGATACGCAGATATCACAGCTTCTGAGTAACGTCGGATTGGCGGAGTGTGTTGCTTCGGTGTCTATTTATGTGTTGTGAATTATCAGATGGTGAACGAAGAGGGAAGATGGTGATAGAGTTAGGAGTTAGGGGTGATCTTCTGTTGTCAATGATTCATGTCGATGGATTTGTTGTGAATTTGATCCCGCCCAATGTTTTAACCTGAACTTGGTGTCTTTTCACAACTTGAGTGTTCCATTATCCATTATCCTACTTGTTATCAGCTGAGATTAGCCGCAGTGCATACAGACTGCTAGGCAAGATGGCATCCACGCTATATCCATCCCTCCGATCATCGCTTGGCGCAATCATTGATGCCTATCCCCCCACCCGTCAACTCACCAAACCGATATCTCCACCTGAACTTACCGACAAAGTCAACAAGGCATGGTCAGATTGTTCAGTCAATCTCAATGCGCCGGAAAGTTCATCTAAATCGGGGGAAGTCATCAGAACTGTCTTGGAGGTCGTGGGAAGAGATGCAGTGGTATTGCCAATTACCAGCGGAGAGGTAAGCCTGTAAAGCTCACCAATACAATATTTACGAAAATGCTGATAATCCGATAACAGCTGGCCGAGCCTACTTCTGAAGCCTCGGAGAAGGAGAAGCAAACATTTCAGATCAGCTTACAGGATAGGCTAGATATTGTTCTGACCCTCTTCGAAGTGGTCTATGCATCTTACCCCGGTGAGTACAAGGATTCATAGTCATTTTGTGGAGGGCTGATTTCACTACGATTCAGATACACCGTCACTTGAGCCAGGAGCTCTCTTCATACCGCTCATAGAGGAGCTTGTAGAACTGATCTCGGTAGAATCATGGCGAGGTCTCTGGACATATATCGAGACTAGGTCAAAGCGGTTTACGAAGGTCAGCAATCATCATCCCATAATACGTACCAAATAATGCTGATACCAAAAGCATTACAGGATATGCCAGCATCTCGAGGAAAAGCTCTTCCTCTACTTCGTACCATCAATGCATTCCTTAGATTCCTACCCAGGACACCAGACGATCTGGTCTTCAGAGGCCGAGTTCATCAATTCGCAAGCTCGGTGATAAGTGTGGCGGACAAAAGTGCTATCAACATGAGAGGTGATTATGCGGAGGTGCGTACGACATGGGACGCAGAAGAGGTGAAGGAAGACCTTGCAGAGGAGAACAAGGATGACAAGGATGGCGAGGGAGATGTCAAAATGGAAGATGAAGTGGACAAGAAACCTTCTCAAAGTGAAGATAGTGGAGGTATGTCAAATTGGATGAATGCGTTATCTTTCGGCTACTGACTCATCTTTCCTAGCTACTGAGCGGGAGCTTGACTTCTACCCTACTCTCTGGTCCCTTCAGCAGTATTTTGCTCATCCACCCTCACTCGATGGTCCAGCTGTTGGCGAGCCTGCGAAGACACCCTTTCATACATTCAAGGAGAAGACTGATTTCGTCTTACCGCATCTATTTGCGCAGACACAGAAGGAGAAGGCTCTATTAGGGAAAGATGCTGAGGTGATCGGCAAAAAGCGGAAGCGGTCAGCCGAGGACGTAGAAAGTGGTGGATTCTTCCACCCGAGGTATCTGACCGGACAAAGGTTGTTCGAGTATGAGGTAAGTTATCAGGTGCTCATCGCCGTTGATAACCTGAATTCATACTTAATTTGACTCTGGACGCTTCTCAGCTTGCCGATCCCTCATTCCGCCGCCAGATCCTCGTTCAGTATTTCATCCTCTTCCAATTCCTCTTGAACCTCACTCCTGCTTCAGCTGGTAAACAGGCATTCACCGGAGGTATGCCCAAGACTTTTGTCTTAAATACTGATGACGAGAAATGGGTGATTTCGAAGGTTCAGACCATACGAGACGAGCTGTTGAAAATGGTCGATGGAAAGAGATTCGAGGAGACCGTCTTGTCAATCATAACTAGAGAGGTGCATTATGTAAGTGGCCATCTTTTTCCCCTCTGTTGGCTTTGGTCGCAGGCAGGCTGACTCTGTCATGTTGTAGGCGCAATGGAAGAATGACCAATGTCCCGAAGGCGTCTTTGAAATCCCACCGTTAGACGAGAGTACGGCAAAAGATGCTGCTAAATTATGGGAGAAGAGACTCGCCCCTCCAAGAGCATATGCGTTCAAGGTCGGTTCACGACCCTTGTCGATGTTATGGAATAACGGATTTAAAGGTATCGACCAGCTGAAAGGAAGGCAGAAGTGAGTTTTTATATAGGTTCTGGAAGAACGATCTTGCTGATGTTCACAATTTAGAGCCACAAATGAAGAGCAGCTGGATGAAGAGTTGAGAAAGATAGAGGAGGATGAGGAAGATGATAAAGCTATGGGTATCGAACCTGCCCCGGAAGTCTTAGCAGCCAACAAAGAGGTACGTTTCGGTTGCCGCCGTGCATTAGATCCGTCTGCTGATTCTGCAACTTCACTTCTCAGCGAAAGACCAGTCTCACATGGCGTGCTCTCCGACTTGCCTCTCACAATCAACTGAGGTATTTCAAGACTCTCGCCCCTAAGAGGGATCTTCATGTACTCATGAAAGCTGTCAAAGGCGAGGCGGAGAAACCAGGCCCTGCAGTGGAGAACCAGACTGAAGAGGAAAAGGCGGTCGAAGAAGTCCCAGAAAAGGAGGTCTTAGACATCAAAGATGGAGGAGAAGAGGAAGAGAAGTTGAATGATGGGGAGAAGAAACTGGACGAATCAGATAATCAGCCTGACGAAAATACAGAGGTAGTAGATGTAGAGAAGCCGGAAAATGCCGAGACGGATGTTGAGATGACACAAGAGGGAGAGACAGAGCAGAAGCCTGAGGAAGAGAGCAAGGACGAAGTCGCACCGCAGGAAATTGATGAAACCATAATCACGTCGAAAGTGGTAGAACAGAGTCAGGAAGACGGGCAGAAGGTATGCACATAACTGCTCATTTACCCACGACGATCACATGCTGATCAGAGCGTTCAGTCCGAGGAACAGAACAGTGACGGTGCCGAAAAGACCACGGACAAAGAGGTTGACATGGCCTCGACATAATGGAGATGTATCGGTCGACTTGCTTATTCTTCATCCGATGCATCGTGAGCATCTTGCTGTGATATATGCCGACCAAAAAGGAAGAATACATTTCAAAAACATGTATGGAACCATTAAATGAGAATATAGTATACTGATTGTCCACAATTAACCTAAAATTGTGTAAATTCGATTCCCGTATCTCCTTCTTGACCGTAGAACATGTCTTTTTAGTCTTATTTGACTATCATCTTTCCCTAGTGATGGGCGTACATTTCCAGTAGGTGTTGGTCCAATGGCAGTGGCAAATCTAGCGGGACTCGGTATCGATCTCGACGTGATTGTCGGTAAAGGAACGGTCACCGCTGAGCCTCGTTTAGTGGGTTTTGCTCTCCGGCGATCCCTATCGCCAAGCGATCTTGCTGCAGGACCTGGACCTGTGAATTGACCTACTGCTGAGCCGTCTACTGAGAATACCGGTGGACCTGTATCAGGCTCAGATTCAGGCTCAGGGTCGGGAGTCGGTTCTTCAGTGGGAGGATCTTCAACAACAGAAGAGGGTGGTGGTTCAGAGGAAGATAAGGACTCGGTCGGTTGGGATGAATCTGATGCTGGTTCAGACCAAGATGAGGAGGGAGTTTCTGTCCAGGGCTCCTCCCTACTCTCGGGTAAGGATGACGACGATGGTGGTGGTCGTCCTTCAGAGGATGAGGCTGGAGATGGTCGTTCGGTTGAAGATTGTATAATAGAGGAGTAAGGTGGTGGCTGTTCGGTAGAGGATGATGATGAGGATGAAGTAATCGATGCTGGAGCCGACGAAGACGGACGTTCACCTGTGAATGAAGGCGTTCCAGCACTTGATGTATGGGAGGAGGCAGATGAGCTCTCACTCGCCGTTGAAGTCGAACTGCTTGTGGTGGTGGGTAGCTGTGTGGACGTAGAGGTGATTATAGCAGTTGAAGTGGCCGTTGTGGAAGTTTGCAAAGTGGTTGTCTCGTAAGCTAAAGTCCGAAAAGTGGATGTTTCGGTGGTAGAATCGGTTGTGGTAGTTGAAGCTGTTTGAGTGATTGAAGTTCCAAAAGTTAAAGTATCAGTTATAGTAGTTAAAAGAAGTTCAGTAGTTGACGCACGAAAAGTAGATACATCCGTTGAAGTTGTAAATTCAGTGGCAGTAGCTGAAGAAGTTCGAGTAATGGAGGTTTGATAAGTTTCTATATCCGTTGTGAACGATTGGAAAGTGGAGATATCTGTAGTTGAAGATGTTTCAGTGATTAGATCATGAAAAGTTGAGAGTTGCGTTGTTGTGTGCTGGAAAGTTTCGGTCTTCGTAACCGATTTCTGAAATGTAGAAGTGGCTGTGGTTGCAACATTGGCGGAATGAGACTTTGAACCCTTGCTCGAGTCTGGTGCTTGCGGTCGAGAATTGGATGCACTGGCTTCGGGGACAGGAGTTGATGGAGGCGTTTTAGATAGCCAGGTAGAAGTTACTATCTCATCTGAGAGGGTTTCGTCATGAGAAAACGATGAAGCAGCGGACTGCGCGGTGTCGAACTTGGATGGATCCATCTCGGTCTGTATAGTCATTACATCCTCGGAAGTCAGCATAGCGGTCTCGGATGTTGCGAGACCAAAAGAGTATGTAGCTGGTTTTCTCGAACTTGTAGCTTCCACCGAGCTTGCAGCTGGCTTGACAATACGCGAAGGCGGCGGGGTTGACGATGAAGCTTCATATGAAGACATGATAGCTATTGATCTGCTGGGGAGATAGGGAGAACTGGCCACAGGTGCTGCCGGCTGGGTAGGTTGTGGTGAACCGGCAGAACTGTGAAGATAACTCTGCCTAATGGTCGAGCCAGCTGCTTGACCGGTAGAACCAATCAGGGAGGTATAAGAGAGATACTGTGAGGTAGAAGCCCCTTGATCTCTAGTAGGTGAAGGTGCATCACTCTCAGAAGGAGATGAAGCGAGGGAAAGGGAAGGTATAGCAGGTGCAGCTGTCTCAACAGTTTGTTGTGGCTGCTCGAGTGGCTCCGCTTTGGCATTACTATTCACCAAAGCACTACCACCTTGAGCTCCTTCACCTATACCCTCAGCAATAGCTTCTCCCCAACCTCCAAATCCAGAATCTTCCTCTTCATCACCTCCCCATTCTCCACCCCAACTTCCTCCCCAGCCACTTCTTCCACCTCCGCCCCAACCACCCATTCCTCCTCCAGGACCCCATCGACTACTCATCATACTTCGTCTAGCACGCCGATGGCGCCGTCTGTGCATTGCCAGACTGGGCTCTGTGTCTGTTCGCACAGCGGTTGATGTGGCGGATACCTTTGCAAGGGTATCGTCTGTACCTGTATTGGAGCTGCCATTCTTACTTGCACTGAGTGACCTTGCAAAGTCAGAACCCAAGGTAGCAATACTGATACTTGGCGCGATATCGCTACTGGAATCTTCACTTGAAGTGCGATAGTCGGATTGGGACTCTGTCTCAGAAGCGGTATCAGGAAGAGCAGTGTTGACAGCCGCTTGGTGTATGGGCAAAGCACTGAACTCTGGCGCAGAACTCGAATAGCCTGATGGCAGCTGAAGGCTTTCGGACACTTCCCGAGCTGTCGTTGGTAGATCACTGCTCGAGCTTGTAGTATCGGTAGTTGATATCGGTGAGGGTACATCGGTCCCAGGCCCAGTGAAGGACACGTTCGATGCGCTGAGGGTAGCCTTTTCTGTTGACGTTGAGACAGAGGAATTAGAGAGCGGTTCGCTACTGGCAGAGTTCATCGCCTTTTTGTTTGAAGAGGCTTCGGCGCCGACTCTGGTAGTCTTCGTAGCAGTGACAGTGACGGGTGACATAGTGGCAGCATGTTGAGCGAATGATATACTGTTGGGCTCCAGAGAATCTTCAGGACTTGGTATATCGAAAGAGACCGATGTGGGACTTGGATAAGAATCTGGAGAGGCGGTCTCAGTTGATTCGGTGTTGAGAATGGCAGAGGATTCTTGGGAGGGACTGTCGGAGATCATGTTGGTAGACGAAGTAAGCTCCGTAGCTAGACTAGTAGGCTGCACAAAAATCGTGATAGTCTGATCTACGTAAACCTCTGATTCTGTATCGCTCACAGGCACTGTACCAGTCAAGGTGTGAGTGGCATTCTCAGATGACGCCGCCACACTGGTGCCGACCGTAGCAGTAGTTGCATGCGGTGCATTTGTTGAGCTTCCAGTTGGAAAAGTAGTGGTAGATTCCGGAGTGAGTGTAAATGGCTCGATATGTACACTCGGGATATCGAGATCATCACTTCCTGCCTTTGTCGAGGAAGGTTGGGCTGGAGTGGCAGTGTTGGACGTTGAGCTGACATTGATTGTTTCGGTACCCGTTTCTTGCGGTTCAGCTGGAGTTGTTGCGGGTGATGTTGTCGTGCCAGAAGTCATCGAATCGTTCGATTCAGTCAAGGAAGACTCGGTCGAAGCTGGCTCGAAAGGTGAGGTAGTGACAGAAGTCTCGATAGCAATTACACCATTGCTGGTACTATCCGAAGACACAGTCGCTATAGAGGTAGAATTAGTTCTGACCACACAACCCGAAATGTTGTGTACTCACTCGCTTGACTTGGGGCCGTTTCGGTCCGAGAGGATGGTGAGATCCCATCGCTTGATTGTGAAGTTGACGAAGAAGGTAGCGGTTCTTGAGATGTGACACCACCGGTAGCAGTGACCGAAGGGCCAGAAATATCAAGAGAAGGGACAGTTGACGAGGTTTCCGGCTCAGGTTCCACCGCGGAAGAAGAGATCAGCTCGGTGGCAGATGTCGCCTCTATCACTATTGTAGTAGTATCAGACACAAACAATGATGAGAAAGTGGGACTGGTAGAGTCTACTGCGATAGTAGCTGTCGGCTGCTGGGCAGTCTGCGAGGAAGAGTCTGAAGTTGCTGTAGCCTGAAGTGGTGGGGTTTCCAAGCTACTAGAAGACGATGCTGAAGTACCGGATGCATCAGCGGAGTCCTCAGTGGGAGCCACGTCATATTCCGAAGTGGTGGTCGGCTTTGCTGTTTCAGTGGCTGCTTCCAGTATCTTAGTGGTGGTATCGGAGGGTGCTGAGGTCGAGCCAGCTGCGGTGCTTTCGGATGTCGTGGAGGTGCCTGCTTCGACCGACGTCGCATTGACGACTGGTTGAGCTATTGAGACAGGGAAGTCTGTTGCGGTAACCGTCACCCCCTGAGGAGACGAGGTGCTCGCTGACCCACTCGAACCTAGGAGAGAGGCTGCTGTGAGGGTTCCAGTGGCACTGAGAGATGAAGCGCTTTCGATGGCCGTAGCACTTGAAGAAACCTCGGTTGTGGATGCTGTTGAAGTATTTTCGGTATATTGGGAAGGAGTTGAAGTGAAGGTCTCAATGCTTGAAGATATGGAGGAAGTTTCGGATAGAGCAATACTTGATGTAGGTTCGTCTGCAGGTTCCATTGTAGAAGCGGAATTGTCGCCGAGGATGATGGTCTGCTGCCACATGGGGTCATCTTTGGGTAAGGAAGTGGGATCAGGTAAGATCAGGTCAGAAGGCAGCATTCGATTTGCTGAGGAGCTAAAATGGAGTCAGTCAAGCTGATGGAAATCATCACAAAGAACCAGCACTTACCAAGTCAGGATCTGCTGATTCAAAGGATCTACTACCTGTTCTCCAGCTCCCTCATCGTACAGCTGTCCGCTTTCATCCCATCTTAACGTTCTTCCCAGAAGATACATGGCTATCATCTGACTCATACTCATCACACATCCCGCATGACCTCCATCTAGCTGACTATAGACACCTATACTGGACCCAGCTCCATCTCCAGCTTCTGACATTGGCCAATTTATCGATACTGAAGGTGAAGATGGACAAATCGGTATCATCGACGTGATGGCATTAGGTGATTCTAGGGCCGTTATCTGTGCCACTATGATACATGATTGTGGTGAAGATAGGCTGATAGTACCAGTGGACTGAGCTTGAGCGAGCTCGGATGTTAGGAGGAGATAAAATATGGTGAGCAACATGCTGCAAGCGGGGGCAAAAGATCACCGTGGAAAAGGAATTAGATGCGATATGTGGTTATAAAAGAGTGTGTGTACTTTTTGCTATTGACGTAGACGCCTTCAGTTGTGGTGTAGAGGTCAAATATGACAATGGATATATTGATGATTGTGTTGATGACAGGACATTGAGGTATAAGATGATTGGGGAATGGAAGTGTTGGTTTGTTGGTTCTGTAAAACAAATGAACGAATTGGGAAAGTATCGATATACTGAAAGTAACGACGGCAACCGCTCCAGCGATCTCATTCAGGTTGATGGTAGACTGATTGATCTATCTGGATAAATTAGCTTGTAGATGTACCAATGAAAATGAACAATCAAAGGGATCCTCCAGGAAAGGTGCTGGATTTCGTGTCTTCCTTTCAATATGCAAGAAGGATGACGGGATTGGGACAAAGACCAAAGGACCTAGACGATGTGAATCAGACCTCCTGAAAGGATTTCGTACTGGTACTACTTGTGAGTATCATGCTCTCCCAGCTCTGGTCACCAGGCAGGACTGGGCCTCGTCCTATGCTCAGTACCATCAATATGATACACTGATCAGCTATCTAACTATACAGTATGCCACCATGACTATGCCACGCCACTTGAGCAGGATGGTTGGAATCGGATGTGACCGTGTGAGAGTGGAGGTGGTTCCCAAAGTGTGCGCTCAGGAGGTCACTCTTCCGCGTGCTAATCAGACCAACCTGAAGCAACCTTGCCTATTTATGTTGGTCTTCTTCGTCACTCTTATACACCTTACCGAATCATATACGCCCAACCACCTCATCAATACCATCACAACCTCATATATTGTCTGATAGCGGCTTGCCAAGTCGCAACAAGCCCCACTCGTTGATCTCACATACCGGCTAATTCCTTTCCCATCACCTGATCCGCTTCCCACCCAATCAACCGTAACCAACCTGTATCAAGCCCAACATGGGTAGGACATTCCGCATATACCTCGCAGGAGAGTCGGTCTTGATCTGTAGACAATGTGGTAATCATCTGGCAGTGTCTGAAGGTGTCATGTCTAAGGTGCGTATATGCATGGAATCCTCGGTGGCAAATGCGCTCGTAACCTTTCACCTCCTTGTCCGGGTAAAGCTAATGTGTATGTTAAACAGCAATTCACCGGTCAGCATGGAAGAGCACTTCTGGTACAACAAGTGTGAGCTACTCTCTATAAGTACGATACTGTACAAAGCTCATACCGCCGGTGCCGTAGCGTAAACACGTATACTGGAGAAGCAGAGGACAGAGAAATGAGGACCGGGCGACATACGGTCAGGGATGTGTATTGCAGGGTCTGTCACTCGACATTGGGTTGGAAATATGTGAGTAAGAGTATCATACGAGTTATCTTCTGAATGCTTCCATCATTTCGTGTCCATAGATAATATGCTGATACTATGTGTATTTTAGGACTTTGCATTCGAGCATGACCAGAAGTACAAGGAAGGGAAATATATTCTTGAACGAGAGATGATCACGGAGAAACCAGAATCTAAACGAGATCATGGTCGTCCAAGAATCGAGGAACTTCCTGTGCGAGAAGTCTTAGCTAGAGTATAGTCATTCCGTTTTATACCTTACCATTCGAACATTTCCTACTACCATTTCCTTTTAGACATCATCGCCGCGTCCTTGCTGTATTCACCAATCACCCTTTTCCCCATCATGGCCTTATATCACATATATATCCTGTTGTTGTTATCTGTTTTATCGCTATTTGTTTCATTATTCGAGCTCTCCTCACATACTTTCGTTGTTCAATGGTATCTTCAATTTGCCCTTCAATCGTGTTTGTACTTGGTGTAATTCTAAATTCGATGTATGAAGTAGCTTATCTACCTTGAGCCAATAGGAACATTCTTCGGGAGCTCTCGTCAAAGGATACTGAGCCTGACTTGCCTTTGACAATTCCTGTCTTATACAATCAATATCTAACTATTTACATTCTCATTCTCATCCATCTGATATGATTGACGCTAATTCGTTAATTTCTCCTCAGATTAAGCTTAGTTTCAGCTCACAGAGGTCGCAATCTCACGTGGCCACTTAAATGGTATACCCCTTTGAAGGTAAGAAGCATTCCACTTACATATGAAAGAGCGTCCTTTGGATTCCCTTCCTTTCATCTTGTATCATCGCAAAGAGAGACGACCACAAGAATCTTGTCTATCTTGACCCTCATCTTCACACATTTCTCTAAACGTCCCTACGTTTCATCCTAACGAAACGCAAGATGCACCTTCTGACCTTCTTGGTCATCTCTTTTGTTCCTTGGCCGAAGTGTCAATCAAGAAAGAGTCATTGTATGACTCGAAAAATTGATATGAGAATCAAGCAAGGGGGAAATGTTAACATAACTCAGATGATACTCACGAATGAAGTACTCGAGCCTTGTCACATTTGACCAACTTATAAATTCAAGCTCATTCGTTTTGTCTTTCTTTCACAGAAGATATCCTACTAACTCAATCTGTTTTACCTTTTCGAAATCTTTTCATCAGCGGGGTCATCATCTTCCCTCGTCTGCTAAGAAGTATCGTTCTTCGACTTCTTCTCTCAAGGGAAACTCTCAAACGTTTCACTGAGAGATATTTCGCAAAAGCATATACTTCTCATTGATCCATTATCGACCTTTCATCAACTTAACGTCATCTCTACAACTACATCGACTCTACTCAAACAAAATCAACACTTGTCAAAGGATTAATGCCCTTTCACTCGTTTGACTTCTGGTCTTGTATCAGGTTCCTTAAAGGATCGAACCTTTCAAGATCATCGATCAAGAAAGAAGTACAAGAAATAACAAACACCACTGGTAGTCGATGCCCCACTTTTATCATAAGTCGGACCTCTCTCCTTTGTACCTCAAGCCCCTTTAACACTCTAGCAAGTTTGAAAAGTCCTTTGAGAGCTGCTGAGCTTCCCACCCTACATCATCAATTCATGATATACAGTATCATCTCAACCATCAGACTTTGATCGATATAGAAAGAAACGAGTCTGGCTTTGGCTTTGGGCCCGGAACATACATTACTTACACCGCATGGTCAAATATCCTTGATCGAATCAATCATATCTCTCTATTCTATCATTTTTCCCATCAGAAAATTCATCCCTTCGAGATATATTTAAGAAAATAAAGCAAAAACCTCTTCTTTCCCACCTACAATCAACTGCCAATCTATCATACATACAAATTTCACTTACAACTAAACTATCAAAGTACTGTGATATTCGACATGTCAGACGATCAAGATCAAATCATGATCTCTTCTCCTGAATGTTCTCCTCAGACACCCGCTATATCACCTTCACCATCGTTAAGAGAATTATCCATGTCGCTCTCACTTTCCAGATCAAACTCGCCGGCTAGTCACATCACCGTTGCGGTACCGCCACCAAGAGACCTCCGAGCTTTATTGTCCAATTCACCACCTCCCAGTCCCAGTCCAAGTCCAAGTTCAAGGAAAGTGGATTTGGACGAGTCAGTGTATCAGGGTCCTTGCAACTCCGGTGAGTTATATCCTTTCATGTGTTTGATACGAGTTTCATTCACCCCTCTGGCTCTGGCTGTTATTAATTATGATGTAATTTACTTTACTGTATTTACAGACAAAAGCAAGTCGACCATTTCTTCTCCACCAGTAACGGAGTCTGGTCTTAAAGGTAGTCTCCCGCCACTTAAGCGTGTTACACCTACATTACCACGTCTCAATACCCGTCCACCACTTCCCAGACGCAGTCCCCCGAGGACCAGCTCCAATGGATTAGGTGCAGGGTTCGGCCTCGAGGCCTTCAGATTAGGTTCGCCACCCAGACGACATCCTCAACCTGCTCATCAAAGAGGATTTTCCCACTCGCATATAGGTAGATCGTTCTGGGTCCCTTCATCTACTACCGCAAGTCCGGGTACGCCAAAGAACCACCACCAAAGATTAGCTTCTTTACCCTCGATTCAGACCAGTCATCGGGAGAATGTGTATGCCACTCCGGTATCATTGACTTCTCAGAGGGGATTCCTAGCATCGGCTCCGACACCTGTGGGTCACGCTCGTCGTCCATCCGATGAACATAGAGAATATATGGTCCAGCGTCACACACTGCATTCCAAACATCCGTCAGCTGGGCACCAGGTAGCTCTACCTCACCCTCACCACCATCCGGGACAGCCCGTTGTGCATCGACGATACCGCTCAAGTGGCGATATGAACGGTGTTAGAGTCACCCCACAGCCAACGTATCGTCCCACTTGGGCCGCTCCTCCCCCTCCCCCTGCTCCCGGACATCCAGGATCAAGTATGATTTCTGGCCAACCCCAGAATCTGGGTAGACCAAGATTACAGATCCATCCGTATGCTCCTCCCAGGATGGATCCGAGGTATTATTCTGCCGGAGGAATTGGAATGCACACGCATACGCCTTCAGGTGTATCGCACGGTGTGCCTGTCGCTGGTCTAGGTCGAGAAGGTGTATACCTCAGTCCGTCGAGTGGTATGAGTCCAGGAGGATTCAAGGCGCCACGTAAACGAGGTGAGTTACAGCTCGGAAGTTTAACAATTAAGATGCTAATTGACCTTTACTCCGCAGCTGACGATTCACAACTCGCAATCCTCAACGAAGTCTTCGAGAAGACGGCCTATCCATCGACCGAAGAAAGGGACAATCTGGCTAGGAAATTGGGTATGACCTCTAGGAGTGTTCAGATCTGGGTGAGTACACATCCCCATTTGGCAGACAGATCACCATCTCAGGTACATCTTGACTGACACATCATCATTCATTTTTCAGTTTCAGAACCGTCGTCGAGCAGTCAAAGTAGATGCACAGTCTGCCGTCCAACGCGCAGAAGCAGAGGCAGAAACTCAAATCATGATACGTGGTCCGGTACCGGTCATCCCCAAGCCATACCCTATACATGCCAGACAGAGAAGCGAGAATGAAGAAGAAGGTCCGTCGTTCCGGGAATCCATGAATTTTGATCGGGTGATACCCAACATTCCAAGGGATATTCCAACCTCTGAAGCGTTGGCGGTCAGAAGGGCGTCATTGAGGAGTGAAGATGATGTGTGTATGGTGAAGAGAGAGGTGATTTCGCCTTGAGGTCTTTTCGAGTCAATTGTGATAACTCAGTAATATTGATGCTATAAATTTTACTTGGGAATTAAATGATCTGTAAAGGGTGGTTGAATAAACAATTGTTATATACCATAGTTGGGATATACTTGAATATCAATGTATATCCAACCAATGAGCTCATAGAAACTGCCTTTCCTCTGAGATGAGGATTCATTCCAAAATACCTATATACAACTCACTAATCAGAATGGAGACAACAACCTCCTGAGAAAATATATTACATCTGAGACTGCTCCATCCCCCGATTCTACCGATCTATCCAGATCTAAAACCATCTTTCGTAATCCAGTGGAGATGTTCATTCTCCTCTATCACTGATCGCTCCCGTACTACCTCTACTTCGACTTCTACTGAGAGCAAGACCATCCGGTCCTACAATAGCTGCATATTGACCACGTTTGGGGTCGTTCTGTCGTTTGGCCAGGGTTTTCTTTACCTTTCGTTCGGGACGAACAACGATGACCGGTACAGGTGAATGAGAGACTGCGAATCGCGAGACGGAACCCATTCCAGGTGCTACATGAAGTCATAAGCTGTGAGCAAAATATCCGGGACAGGGAGGTTGAGGCGGAAGGCCACATGAGACGTACCCCCTAATGCTCTGCCCCACGTTTGGAATTTACTTCTGATACCTTTCGTACCCACGACTAGAGCTACCAATATATTGAGGTTAGTCCGTGTCAGTCTTATATAGCAAACGGCTCACAATCTGGTCGGTAAAGGGCGATCATCTTAAGCAAGATCTCCGTCACCTTACCAGCGACAAATTCGACAATAACGGAAATCTGTAAACATTATATGAATGATAAGCTGATGAGAACATAACATGAAAGGCAAAGACTGAACACACCCTTCTATCATCAGCTTCATCATTCTTCTCTAGTATAGTTTTCAACAACCGTTGAGCGTCTTCCCGAAGTTCATCTTGTGCTTCATGAGATTGACGTTCTGCACTCGCCATCAGCCGGACCGCCCTTTACAATGTTTCTCAACACTCGTGGTTGTCCACTTACCGCCTTCATCCAGCTCGATCACTCTGATAGCCACCACCTCATCCCCATCTTCCACCAACTCGGACATCAACCAGTCCAAGGCGTCTTCACCTGATTCATCTGGAGACACAGCCACAGCGAACACACGAGTATTCCGAGATCGCTTATACCCTTCACTCTTCGCCTGTTACACAGTCCAATATCAGCCAGAGACCATCAACCACACATGTATGTTGTTGATGAGAGTTGCACCTACTTGACAAGTGAAAGCAAATAACGCCGCTGGTCCAGCTTCGAAGGCCTCAAACCCTACTTTCCTCCTATATTTCCCGTCGTTTGGACCCTGTCCACTCGAGTTGGTCCTGGTCCTGGGGAATCCAGCTGAACCAGATTGTGACATTGCGGATGGTAGGTGGATCGTCGAATCGTATTGGGTCGATCTGGGTCGGTCGGGTAACTGAACCGATACTCGCGATGACGACGTGGTCTGTGGTAAGTTTGAGAAACTAGGTGAAGGTGAAGGTGAGACGGTATTGGGCGTACTGTTCGAAGGCGTTTCACCGGGTGATGAGACTCTTTGTCGGAGTGCGGGTCTCAAAGACATCTTGATAACGTATGAATGATGAAAGGAAGGTTGGAAGGATGGTACACTGGAGCTTGCTAGGGACGTCGAAGGTAAAAACGTAAATAAAGGCAGTGACGTTATTTGAATAGGAATAGGATGACTGGTATGCTTGGTACGATCGATCGAGGGAAGTCTTGGCGGTCGAGTTATTGAGTAGCGATGGAGGATCGGGTTTCCCAAGGATTCAGATGATTATTAGTTGGAGTTGAGGAATGTAAGAAGAGATAAACGATGAAGACATGTTCTGGTTGTTATTGTTGGATGACATATTACACAGTTCGCACTCTCTCACGGAACCAAGGGACCGGAGCACCGTCTACCTGTCTCTCGTTCACTACACAATACATACACCCAAACATTCCTCATCCGTTTATTCCTCTCTCTCTCTATGCATCATGCATCAAGTATGACACCAACATTGCCATAGCAATGCCAGTGTGTACAAACTGCGCATACCCAGCAGAATACGTATACACGACATACAAGACAAAGTCAAATATCAGACTGGGCGTTTGTGTGAGTTGGTTTTCCCTCATCCCTTCTTCCGCTTATCCCGAAAGATACTGACTCTATGGATGTCAGCCAAGATGCGATCAATTCCTGGATCCATTGATTGAACATCCCGACTTGATCATCCTACTGGATCTGATCCTGCTGAAACCTCGAGTGTTCTTACACCTACTGTTCAACCGAGGTTCACCACCGTTCGACGCAGATAAAGGAACGTCAGTCACAGGGGAAGAGCAACATGAAGAGAGGAAGCGTAGCATACATCAAGATCTATGGATATTAGGTTGTCTTAGTATCCTAGCTGAGACTTCATTACGTCTATTACCTTCTCTCACCAATTCCAATCCAAGGGGGATCGACGCATATCAAGCTATCGAGGTGGGATTGATAGTTTTGGTCGAAGGTATAGCTCAACATGGCACGACTCTTTGTTTGGCATTATTAGCTCTGAGGTTTAAAGGGTGGTACCCGAGTAGCAATGCGAAAAACAACATGGATGATAAAAAGAAGGATGGTAGACAACAAGACTTCTTGTGAGTAATGGTATATCTCATGGTGTACAACGGTAATTGACCAGACTCTACAATACAGACCATCCCTCATACCGCTCACAATACTATACACCTCCCTCGTACCCTTACTTCTCCAATTACTTTTATCAATATGGTACACTCCCCCTCCATCAATCCATGAGCATCTTCCCGTAACTTTCACCTCCACATCCTTTTTCTCATCGCTACCCTTCGAAATCCCCTCGGGACTGCTAGAGCTGGAAAATGCTCTCAATCACGCATGGGCACGATCCGATAGGATCTGGGTAGGGACGAGGCTACTAGCCGGGATGAGTGCTGGTTTTGGGCTGAGGGTATTATTACCTACAAAACCTTGGGAAACCACTATGATCGTTCTGGCGGGCTGGTTGGGAGCTGCATTCGTATCGCAGGTGATGAGCGGTGGTGTAAATATAGATTATGTAGCATCATGAACCATGAACCGATATTCCGTATGATTGGACAGTATAGCATATCTCCATGATGACTATGTTTTACCTACCTAGTAAAGTACAAACAAACTTTTTTTTCTTCCTTCAATACTATATCCATAAATAAACAAGCTATCGACTAGATCAATCCCTCTCCATTTCTCCATTCTTAGCAGCTAAATCCAAAGCTCTACCAAACCTCTCAGGATCAAAACCCAGAATTTCCGTCCTACCTTTCTTCTCATGATGTTCTCTCTCCCATTGACTTTCTCTCGCCCTATATCCACCAGGTGTATTTCTACCATCACCATTCTCCGCTTCGTCCTCATCCTCATCTTCGTCCTGGTTTTCTTCCGGTAACGGTTCCACATCTGCCTTTCTCGGTGGTGGAGAAGGTAATCTACGTGGTGTCTCATCTCCATCTTTCTCATCTCCCATCCCCTCTAGATGAAGGAACTTGTGTTTCACGGATTCCGATGCCTCCGCTACTGCTTCCCTATTACCGGGTGTATAAGAGGGATGAGTAGGTTCATCAGCTACTGATATGGTATCGCCAAAGTCCGACTCGGTATCTGTATCTGTATCTGATATAACACTAGTAGTGGTACTAGGCGATGACTCGCTATCGAGACTCGCTTGTCTGGGTGGTGGTGATCCAGGTATGGTATGTAGATTTCCTCTTCGGGGAGACAGCGATCTACCTCGGCCTGTCTGCACAGTCTCATACTGCTCTTCATCTTCTTCTACTGTACCCAAACCGGTGAGTGAGCCGGATAGGGCGGATACAGGTGCAGCTGCAGCTGCAGGAGCGGATGACGATACGTTGGAAGTGGAAGTGGAAGTTGTTGAGGTTGAAGATGTAATGGATGATTGTGAAGATACAGAGGATGACCGTCTGCTTTTGACTTTACCCCATAATGCTTTAGCACCTTGCTTAGCTACCTGGCCTAGATCTATTGGATCGTTACTGAAGGGAAACAATCAGCACTATACCTTTTGTCACACTGTAGTCTACTTTGATATATTCATTGGTAGTAGCATATAGGATATAACAGACTCACCCGCTCTTCTCATCATAATGTTTCTTGTAATTTTCCCACTCCTCATCACTCATCACAACCTTATTTGGCCCATTCCCACCGCCCAAAAGGTGCTTACGGGATGCTACACCTATACTGATCGAATTGCGTCTCTTCAGTTCATTCGGTATGGTGGGTAGAGGTGCGAAAGATATTTTAGGTGTGGATAATCGCCTTGAGTTCAGTGCGGCGGATGAAGGATGAGGCGATGAGGTCGAACGTGATAACGTGGGGGATGAGGGGGAGGCGGAGGAAGAAGAAGAAGGTGAGAGAGGATATGCGTTGAATACTGATGTATGTGGTAATGGAGTAGTGGTGCGCGGCGGTTCAGGTATCTTGACATGAGTGGATTCTCGACCGTTACCGTTCAAGAGGATTGATGCGGATGGTTTGGTAGGTGAAAGAGAGGGGTTGGGAGGGATTAAGAGGGAGCTGGATGATTCCACCGATGTCATGATGACAAGTTGATCCTATCGAACTAAGCGATTCCACAGAGAAACAGGATTCTTCGGTCACCATCAACGTCCATCTGTTGTAGTAGGGATATGTATCGGAACGTATTTTTCTTCCTGGATTGCTGTTTAAGCGTGGGGAGGAGAAGGATGATGTATCCTTCGAATCCTGTCCACGGAGTTTCTCACCTGCCTGTCACGTTACTGTCGGTTCGCTGATCTGTCTCGTGTTGTCGTTGTGAGGGTCCGTGGTATCAACGAGACTGGGCGCACGCTGTGCATCTTTGTCTCCGTGGTCGATGCATGTCTGCAATGGTCGAGTTGGCCCCACTGTATGGATATAACATTGTTGGTTTCCCTCAGTTTCGGGTCTCGTACTGGAGGAGTTCCTCATCTCTCTCTCATCTCTCTCGGTTACATGTTCCTGACTGTCCACCGTATTCTCTCGGGGGGCCCTGGATGAGTCCCGGGTGGATTGCATGAGTATTCCGAGGCAGGCTTATTTCCTTACGTCATTCATGGGACCAAAGTATTCCATTCCTAGATGCACAGGCATAGGGGAA
This sequence comes from Kwoniella botswanensis, assembly GCF_036426115.1. Classification (NCBI taxonomy): domain Eukaryota; kingdom Fungi; phylum Basidiomycota; class Tremellomycetes; order Tremellales; family Cryptococcaceae; genus Kwoniella; species Kwoniella botswanensis. The sequence goes on along the minus strand of NC_088599.1, from coordinate 11,854,989 downwards.
AATGCACATGCGTATATATGACCAGGCAGAGAGGCGTTAAGATTCATACAGGAAGAAGAGACGGGGTATACCACGGATATGGTAACGTATGGAGAGATTCGTTCAACAGAGTACTGTGCATTACAAAAAGCATGTATATATGAGATAGACAAAGAAGGGAGCGAATCATCACCATGAGAGCATTAAGGATCGTGATCTAATCATGAAGGGGAAGTCAACGGTAAAAGGGGTAGCAGCAAGGAAACGAGACGTGAGACGAAGCTAAAGCTAGATTATAATTGTTGGACTGAGTGATCATAGATCACATATCAGCCTATGTCATTCGATAATACTCGTTGCAACTCACTTTGAGCGATGAGGAACTGCTTCTCGTCCTGTAGCCGTAATGTATACGTCAGCAACAGCAGCGATTGGCCAAGGCATTACTTACATTGAATTGTTCGTCTATAATACCAAAAAAAAAAGTAATAGATTGGTCAACCATCATGAAAAAGAGATTGGACGAACGGAACATACCGTCTTTATCATTATGGAATTCCTTCAAGAATACCAACAGTTTGTCCTTATTTCGTCTCAATATAGCCGCAATCTGAGCAGGCTTATTGGGGTTCGCAACGAAAACCTAGTATAACATATCACAAATACCTGGTAAGTCCACTGATCCCTTCCCGAGGAGATCAGGTAAGCCAACTCACCTTGAACACGTGGAAAGCTTCGAACTGGATATTCCTACTCTTGTCCCTCAGGAAGTTCATCATCATCTTCAGGTTCGCTTCGGAAGCGATATATCTGGTCATGATCGAATAGTTGGCTCGATCCAGGAGAATTTCACCGAGTAATTTGAGGGATTGTCGTTTGGTCACATAGTTGGCGGAGAGAATAAGAGTGGTGTACATGTTGAAGAACTATCCATGGGTCTATCAGTACCACCGCAATGACTGATTTCGTCGACCGATATCGACTGTACCCACTCGGTCATAATTGGCATCGAGATACTGCGCTACCATAGGCTTGTGCCGAGTGAGTGTTTCCTGCAAATTGTTATAGTCAGCTTGACTTTAGCTATCATAGGGGAAAAGAACTGGTACTGACCTTCATACACGCAAAAGCATCGGTCGATATACCAAAAGTCGTGTTCTCGATATAGTTAGGGAAGGTGTAGAACCTAAAGAGGCGGTCAGCTTAGACCTCCTATAGGTTGTGGCTTATGGGCACTATGGGTAAAGCATCTCCGAGAATAGTATAAAACACTCACTGTTCAGAATACAGCAATATCCTAGCAAGAGGTTCATACCTCAGCATTTCCTTCAGTATCATACCCGTATTCAGAGCGATGTCAGCATTCGCATAACTGAATGAGATACAATGTTTCATGTCAGTATAGGTTCCCTGTGCCTATCAATAACATGGTCCGTGCTAACAGTGTTGGATGAGAGCTGGACACTCACCCTTTCAAGGTGTTGAAGATGATATCAGGTCGAGTGGCTATGATATCCACCGTGGGCGATCTCGTGCCAAGTTGACGACGGAGGAGGGTATTATAGATATGGCAAACATCCTTTCGAGCCTAGATGACGGGGTATGTGGACAGTGTGTTAGCTTCAAGGGTCGTTCAATCGAGGATCGAGCTGCATGCAAGGAGAAGGAACTTGAAAGCGACTGCCAAGTCCGCAATAGATAAGAGAGCAAGATCTCACCTCGAAGTCAAATTTCCCTAGATGTATCACCATCAAACTCAGCAAGTCCTGGGCATACACTTCATTCGCTATTTGAGCTATGACATCGGGTGATGGTTCGGATTCTCCCTCGCCCAACAATGAGTTTTTTGTCGAGGCTAGCAGACGAGAGATTTCTTCGTTGATCTAAGACATTCCCATACATCAGTTCGGACTCGCATGCAGTCAATGGTTCGCCTTGCAGATAGGACGCAATGAACATTCAAGTTGATTGACACAGCCAAACTCACTCTTTTCCTTCCTTCCCCTGCTGCTGACTGATCTAATCTCAAAATATTATCCTTTAAGCTTTTCACCGTCTCCGCGGGTGTCCTAGTCTTCTGACGATTGAAGAAGTTCATATCTGCAGAGCGGCAGGAGGTGAGCAGGGTGTGTCGGGTTGAGTGATGGATGAAGTGGAAGTGAAAGTGAAAGTGGAGGAAACTGATGGTGAGGGGTCGACGATATGGCAGGTGAAAGTGTCGATGAGGATGTGCCGCTAACTTGATTCGATGATACTGGGGGATGTAGTAGAGCAGCAGCAATTAGTGATAGCTTGTCGATTGAGAAGTGGGTATGTATGTTTGAGATGTATATGGTATATGATATATGATGGTGAATAATGAATATAACATCAATATCAACCTTGACCGACGCGCCTCCCAGCAACAACAAAAGTCAAAAGTCAATGCACATCATCCGTACATTACGTAACATCGATTTGCCACCTTACCCTTGTCGTCACTACTCGTACTCGTACTCATATCCTCATAGCCGCAACATCAATATACTTCTTACCGTCTCACTCTCAGTTATCATATATCATCCCACATCAGTTCCAGCAATAGATACTACCCCCCCCCCCTCCCCACCAAAGCAACACCGAACAAAGACATACGATAACAGCATACCAATATGGACAATTCACCAACGTGAGTCTTAATATTTCCTCCCTAACTTCATTACCCCTTTGTCCCATCTTAGCATCCCCATTAACCCTCTTCTATGAAACAGCGCTCTGTTCGAAAACTACGATGAAGACTTCAAGCAGCTCCTGGCGAGTCTGAAGGGCAAGCTGGAGGGGGATGTCAAGCAGCTGAAAGGTGGTAAGTTCTCATTACTACCCATAGCAGTATTTCGCACATGACCGAAGCTGAACGATGGAATGGGATACATAGAACAACGAAAAGCTGCTCTTAAAAAGGTGTCAGAAGAGCTTGACGAGGCTGAGGAGATTGTGAGTGATGAATGTAGACTCAGAGCTGTTATCGGTATAACAGATGCTGATGACATTGTCATTACTGACAGGTCGCTCAAATGGAAGTCGAACTCCCCTCCATGCCCGTATCGATCAGACAGACATACCAGGGTCGTCTAGCAACATCGAAACAAGGTTTAGAGAAGGTCAAGAAAACTTTGGTACGTCCAATGAATCAGTGTCATCTGTAGTCGGCATACGAATTACGCTTATAGTGATATGCTGTTGATAGCGAGATGTTCGATCGGAAAACCAACGTAGCGAATTGCTATCTGGTCCAGGTGGTTTCCCCAATTCTGATGACCCATATACCGATGAGCCTTCAGCATACTCTGCTCGTACACGACTTCTACAAGGCACGGAAACCTTGGCGGATGGCTCAAGAAGATTAGACAACGCTCATAGGATCGCTTTGGAGACTGAAGATGTTGGAGGTGAGATTTTGAGGAATCTAAGAGGTCAAAGAGAACAGATTGAACATACCAGAGATACTGTGAGTGCATTCATTGTCTGGAGGACAAGCTCACGCAAAGATCTATGCGGATACTTCATGGGTATTTGGTATAGTGGGGATAAGTGGTGCTAATGCAACATGTGTTACAGCTCGTACAAGCCGATTCCTCTATCGATCGTGCTGCAGGTACTCTCAAAAAGATGATCTTCAAGTAAGTCACAATACAGTCTGAACGTTTGCTTACCCCTTTCGCTGACTTCCTTTCACATAGGATGTATCAACAAAAATTCCTTTCAGCGGGTATCATCATCGTCCTTGTCTTACTCATCTTCATCGTCTTATGGTCCAAGCTATTCAGGTAGATGTTTATCAAACTCAGCACAATAAACATTCTTACGATCATACTTCCGCCTCGCCTTCGGTCAAGCTGGTCGAAGAGGAGAAGTATCTCTACAAATCTGACATTCCGCAATATACCCGTTGTACAACTCATCTAGTCTCAGTAGTAATAGATAATAAAATGTAATGATACGGATTTGGTAATCGCCAATGACGACAATAATGATGGTGAAGTCAAACCTTACACTGACGTGTCGCATAGCTTCGAGAAGAAAGGAGGACCCTCCTCCTCCTTTGTCGAGGAGAACCCTTTGTACTGAATCCTTCTTCGTCGATGGAATTCTAACTATATAAAGCTTATTCGCGCAGAGATGACTAACCTATTCAGCTGCCAGTCTTAGCCAACCGCAGAATATTTTGACATACTTGGCTTCACTCATACAGTACAAGATGCCTAGATTCGGAAGCACTTTACCTAAGATGGATGAGGTATTCAAATCTCATCCCAAACCAGAAGTCATAAAGGTAAATCGTCGTCTTCGGCTCAAAACCTCGCTAACATACAAGAGCTGACCCCGGGAGATGTAGGATTTGATGACAGTTAGACGTCACCGAGCGATCGATATCCTCCAGAATCAAATCCCATCCAAGATTGTCGAAATCCAAAAATTGATCGACCAAGAGGAAGACCCCTCGTCGCCCTTCTTCAAAGGACAAGTACTCGAAGTGGCTTATACTGATCCTAAGGTACTTCAACCTTCCGAGCTGACCCAAGGGAACAAGCCAGACGGGGAAGGAGAACTGGGTAAAGAGAAGTTGGTCTTACCTCAAGATATCACTAAACCCCAGACGAACGATGGTGAAGGGCTGAGAATGGGTCCTCATTGGTTTGAAGTGGTTCAGGTCAACCCAGTTCAGGTCAAGTGTATGGAGATCGTGACCCAGTGAGTGTAACATTAACACATATAAATCAATTACCTTGACTGAATAAGTGTTCTGCTCGATCACAGAGAGCTTGAAGACTTGCACATGCTCGCGCAAGACTTGAAAGTATGGTTGGAAATGGAGATTCCAGTGGTCGAAGATGGTAATTCATTCGGTAAGCCAACTTTCTTAGATTTCGTCACCTCGCTTGTTCTTCCGTCAAGTATTACTGACATCAGCAATGGTCTCTAGGTGCCGATGTTCAAGCTCACTTGATCTCTCAGCTTACGGATGCTTATAAGAAATCCAACTCGATGCAAAATGGTGTACGAGCCCATCACGGTGATAGGTTGAAATTGGCGATGGATTGGGCGAAATTCCCAAACTTCCAAGATTTTGCTGTGCGTACATTGAATTTCTTTATGAATTATACTGCAATGTAACAGAGTGCTGATAAACCTGGTTATTCCGATAGGGTGCCATTGCTGCGGTGAGCTAATAGGACGATCGTCGAATTGTTGAATGAGCTAAATCCTCTTGCCCGGTTCTAATCAGAGCGACCGATTCGATCACTTCTTGCTTCGATCGTACCTTCGTTCCATCCTTACTTTGTACGGTGGACTACTCACCAAGTTCGAGAGGAACTGGTCCAAGGTGATCAACCCAAAAGGTAGCCATGAGACTGGAGGGATGTACTAGATAAGACAAGTCGGTCTTAGTTATTGTGATCAGTAGAATGTCTTTTCATCTGCATGCATTTATCGTTAGTGTTGGATCTAAATGATCAGTGCAGGCGTAATTGCGAAGTCCAGTATACAGGAGGATCTCCCTCAGAATCCGGTTTTGGACCAAGGTCAAGATATGGTCGGATATGACTTCGCGATGCTCGTTCCAACAATTTTGTATCTCAATCAGTCCGTTGTTGTCGAACGTACTATGCTAGCCCCGATCCCAGCAACAGCATCCTTAATAATCCCGAACCCAAAGAATCCAACGCAGCGTAATGATAATAATGACATGAAGAGCATGCTAAGAAAGAACCGAATCTGAATCCCAACCAACCCGCCTGATCTAACCCCTTCCTCCGAAGCTAGACCAAGTTCATTTGATTTCCTTGATATCCAGTTTAGTTCTTTCTTCGGAAAGAGCAGCCTAGAGAAAAAAGAGAAAAAGAAGAATAAGTTACACTCCGCCCTCAAAGGAATGAATGATCGGAGACAAAAACTCACCTTCAGTCAACTTGGCCTTACCACCGGTTGGTTGACAAAGGGCGGTAGCACATCCTTGGCATTGAACGACGGTTGAGGCGTGGGAGAAGACAGTGCTATTGAGACAGAATTCATATCAGTTTCGATACGTCATGACTGATTAAGACGTGCGATTAGGATGAACGATGATGAAAAGATTGCTATGTACGATTTGCCACTGTCGGCTTGGTTGGGGAAAAGGCAAAGGGGAACTTACGTGATGGCGAAACAACCTGGGCACTTAACATCCATGAAAAATGAGTTTGGCTCTGGGACAACTTTCTTGAGCTTGTGAGTTCGGGCTTGAACATCAGCAGGTCTGTTGAGGAGGTCGACGGCGAGAACCTATAAAGGATTTTGAATGAGCACGATGATTTTTATAGTTAATGTATTTATGCTACAAGGACAGTGCGAGATCGGATGTGCTAATTCTGGTAAATTCCCAACAGTTTGACTTTCATCTCAACTCCACATTGCTGAGCAGATAATGGGATCGGCAGGAAGCGTAACGACAGATACGACTAGGACAGAGACCAATGCCATGTCCCCATCGATCCCGTCACATCATTCTATTCACCCTCGATCCGATCGATTCTTCCTATCCGTCAATACTACCCCCTCCTACCCTCAACCATGCTCCTTTGGTCTTCGCTGACGCTCCTAACTATCCCCTAAGACCCAATCCCAACCAGCACATCCGATCACGCAATGTTCCTATAGTCCACACGACCAAATGAGTCGAGTACTTACCATTTTGATTATCTGTTACTTTTTGGTGTTTATTGGTGTATTTGGTGTGTATATGGAGATCGCAAGAATGTCGATGCTGACGAGACCTGCGTAGATGTTCTTTTTAAGGAGTTGAAGGTTATAAGAGATGGAGGATGGTGAGATCAGAGAAGAACGTCTTAGTATGGTGGCAATGGAAATTGTGCTAAAAGGAGAACCCACAGTGAATCAGTGCTGCAGTGAGTGACTGAGTGGATCGAATGTGGCAAATCACAGGAGATCCTGAAAACCAGCACAACATTATCACCGATCATATCACCGTGTGGCAGGTATCCACGGTGGGAAGGCGGGTGATACAGCCTCCACCTGTTTTAAACTCCGATAGAGTGCTGATTTTATCACCGATAGAAGCGATACTCCCAACATGCCAAAACAGCTGATGCATCGTCATGAAACATGTGGGATATATACAACAACAAAAGATAGCACGCAAGATGACGATGATACTTGTATGTGTGGGTGACCTATCCTAGCTCAACGAGACAACTCCTTTGTTTCCGACCGCTACATCTGCAGCACGTCCATTACTGACCAGCTTCTTGTGGCTCGCAAGTTGTCGCTTCCTCTCGGTGGAAAAGGTCTCGGTATGAGACTTTTTCTCCGCTCGTCGAGCCTAGGAAGCGATCGAAGACCGACATCAGTACACAGTGATACATTGCGTATATAGGATGCAATTTCAGAATATCACTCACAGCTCGTTCGGCTTTGACTGCTGCTTTTCTCGCCTTCTTCTCCTCAGCTAATTCACCCTTCGGTCGAGCAACGGTTACTCTAGGTGTCTCCCGTTCAGTCTCGGATCCTGAGTCAGTGGCATCCCCTTCTTCCTGGCCGTCTAGCTCGGTCTCAGCAGCGGCAGCGGCAGCCTGTCTTTCTGCTCGGGCTTTCATCTGAGCAGCATTTCGGGATCGGATCATACCAGGATGGTTTTCGGTATTGGTATACGTAGCTACTCAACGGGTTAGCCAAGGAGCGTGAATTATGAGAGATCACTTTCACTCACAGAGAATGGTCTGCACATCCCACTTCTCTTCCTCCGGCTGCTCGACCTTTTCTTTTGGTTCCTTCTTGACCTTCTCACGAGTCTTACCGATCTCTCGATCCTCTTGCTCGATCTGCAGAATTCGCCGCCTGTTCTCTTCTCTCAAATCATCTTCACCATCAATAGCCGCTCGGAGAACACCGAATCGTTCGGTACCTGTCAGACCAGTACCACCCAGAGCCGGTCGCATTCGACGACCGACCACTTCGTAATTTTCCAAAAAGTCGTCCATGATCTCCTCGAAGTCATCTCGAGTTATTTCAGGAGGTCCACCAGCAGCTTTGGCAGCATGTGATGCGAGAGAGAATCGTGAAGAGACGGAAAAGTTGGATGCAGCGACAGAAGCGGTATCGTCATCGGGAAAATCTTCATATTCTTCCTCCTCTTCTTCGTCTTCGTCGTAAAGGTAGTCCATCTCAATCTGAACAGATAGGGGAATCAGTACCGTCTATCATTATGCACACCGAGTTCTCCGACTCACTTTGTCAAATCGATCATCCAAATCCCTCAACCCCTGTGTCCTAAACATACTGGAACTACTCATACTCATCCCAGATGCATCACTCGGTCCTCTCTTCCCTCTTCTTTTCTTCCCACCAACAACCATCATATCATCAAAATTACTGGCAAGTGATCCAACAGTATCCGCCATTTCTGACCTTTCTTCGGGATCGATATCGGACACTTCATCTGGTAAAGCGGCTTGTTCTCTTTTGAAAGCCTTGAACCTGTCTTCCCACGTTTCCTCTTTCGGTTCACCGACAGGTGCAGGTCCTTCGTCAACACCCCATTCCCTAAACTCCCAAGGTACTTCTTCCTCTTCTTCTCTTTCTCCATCATGGACCAGCTCATCGAACCATCCCTCTTCATCTCCTTCATCGTCCACGAAAGCATCATCATCAAGCGCTTCTAATACTTGTCGAAGATGCGGGTCCATATCAGGTTGTAATCCCTGTAACTCTCTAGGTATCGCTTCACCTCTATTCTGAGCTTCATAGACCGATATCTGTTCTCTACTGGGAAGTACATCTTGAGGTAGCAGATCGAACATGTCATCTTCCTTTGCTTTGCCTTTACCCTTGCCCGTTGACTTCATACCTCGAGCGATACCTGACCCTCTTGGTGCAGCGATCAGGAACGAATCGAATCCACCATTACCGACGGTCTTGAGATGGGACATGTAATCGTAAGAAGAATCATCGTATGTGATACCGTATAAAGCTGCTTCACCTTCATTCTTTCGGATGGCAGATTGGTCCACACTCTTTTCCAAATCGGCGAGGGTAATCTCAGTCTACAGTGATCACAGAGTGTGTGTCAGTGGTGAAAATTGAATTTCGCATAGGAACGAATAAGCTCACCTTCTTTCCCGATTCGTTACTCCTGTTCATGGGCTTGAACACCCTTTGACTTGCTTCGGGATCATTGATGAGCGGATCCTGTTGAGAACGGTGCACGAGCTGGAAATGTTGGGCATTCGGCTGCCTAAAGATTGATTTCTTGGGAGGCATCTTGAGTGTATAGCTCTCTCTGTTAGCAATTCCCGGGCGATTGGACAGCTAGAGATGTATATATTTATAAATCGGTGACGAGAAGAAGACAATGTTGAGACGAAGATATCAACAATTTAACCATTCATGATGAAGTAGATTGAAATTTTGCTTCCGTCGGATCGAAGCAGTGGACGATGGAAAAAAGTTCAAGTCGCCGCTGAGCACCTTGGTTGTCCATCCATATTTCGCTCATCATTCTCAATTCAAATCACTTGACTAGCATCTGAAGCATCTTCACACATCAAGACACAAGTGAAACCATAAGATCTCCCCACCTAATCACTCGAATTGTCACACGTTCCACACGAAATGTCTTCCCTCTTCGGTTCCTCTGGTGCGACTCCCGGTTAGTTGGTTTCTTCGATCCCTTTCCCTTCAGCTTCCATCCCACGGAGAAAATGCAGATGCTTATTTGACTTCTGATACACAGACATGGCTGCTCGAAAGGAGCAAATGAAGCAATCCATCCAACAAGAGGTGAGCTTCCGAACAACCTGTTTATATGATATCGATCCCTCATGATCTTTGAGAGATGATTTGCCAAGGTGTTGGACACAGCTGATTGTACTACCCATAGCTTGCCATCGCCAATGCGCAACAACTGATCAACAAGATCAACGAGAACGTGAGTAGTTATCTCGGACCCCTCGTGAGGAGGTGCTCAGGCTGATTCACCGTTGTGTACTAGTGTTTTGCCAAATGTATCACTAAACCTTCCACCTCGCTCACTTCTTCGCAAGAGGTATGTGACCTTTCCCCTCTTGACACCAAGTTAGGTACTAATTTGTTTGTAGACTTGCTTGTCGCAATGTATGTCCCTTTACATGGCCGCTTTCGATCAAGTATCTCGATCGTATGTCTCTAGAATATCGAAAGAACGAGGAGCCGCCCCCGGTATTGGTCTTTAAGAAATGTAGCTATAACAAAAACATGACATCATGTACATACACAACTCAATGCATCATATGATATAAATAGATAACTACAGAATAAATCACTCGTCATCTTCTTCGTCTTCTTCATCATCATCTCCACCCTCTTCCCGCCAGACTTGGTAGACTTTACGACGATTGCTCTCTGTCGCTTTCTCGTTCGCAGCAGCCTCGAACATCCGTTTCAATAACCCCTTCTTCAATTCCCTCGCACTTGATCGGTCTGATTGTCCTTCCTGGCCCAAACATGAGTGCATCACGATATGAGCAAACATTGGTTCTTCCTTCTTTGACTTCTTTGTTGGCCTTTCAGCATCCTGCTGCAGACTGAGAGAAGGAGACGCAAGAGTTAGACTTTCAAGCAGAGGTGAGAAGACGGATGACATGAGACGAGTGTGTACGGTAGATGTGGAAGTGCGAGTGAGAAGGATGGTGTGAGGTTCGAGAACGGCAGTCAGAGGACAAGCAGGCTATTGATGGAAAATATGAGTGATCCATAACTAATTCTATTTTGTCGCTCAAACTCAAATGCTTACCTGAGAATCGACCTCTGGAAGCGCTAGAGCTTTGTTCAACTCATCCAGATATATATCCGCAATATGCGTTGAGATTGACGTTGGTACTCGTCGATCTTCCCACCTACGGCGAAGAGGAAAGATCAATGATTGCTCTTTACGCTTGATTTTCCGCACTACTCACGTCATGGGCCCTCCATTCTTCGTCAATATCCTGTTCACAGCCTGAATAGCATTCTTCTCCCATTTCTCCCTAGCCAATAAACGGAAAGTTGCATTGACGTATTTTCGCATGAGCAGATAATACTTGTCCATCCTGGGCGATGTTCCGTCTGTGAGCAAGATTGTTTCTGTAGAGTGATTTCTGAATCATGCCTCACCGTAATCTATCTATACCTGCCCACTCCCGCACTATAGCATCCCAAAATCCCTCTAAAAAGGCTACACTCGCATCGAACCGATCTTGTGAGGAAGCAGTCTTGGGTTTGATTTGAAGCAAGAGTTCAGCAAGGTCGGCAGCAAGAGCTTGTTGCACCAAAGGTTTATCGGACATCCAAAAGCCTGTCGTGATGTTAGCATTGAGCACAACCATAAGAGCAGGAGCGGAATCCCAATATTTACAGTAGAATAGCCCTTTCCATAACTTTGCCATCTCGTCATCGTCCAGTCGGACGTATGAGCTAGACTCTCCTTCGGTATCTCCACCTTGCGATAAGAACGCTATCAGACCAGCAATAGCCCTGTCTCTGACCTTTTTGTCTGTCAAGTTGGAATCAGCACGATTGTGTTTGTCGAATTATCAAGGAACTGTCGAAAGCTGAACTTACCGGTGTGAGCGAGCTGCTTTCCCAAGGGCATAGCGGCCTGAGGCTTAGTCTCCTCTGCAGGAGCAGCGCGAGACTTCCCCTTTCGAGAGGTTGCTGATGGCATCGTAGGAATAGATTTTGTGATGTGTTAACAGTGAAACGACCAACAGAGGAGAAATTATATGCAATATACGAGGACAAACAGAAAGATGGATGCAATCAACATTTCAACTTTTGAGACGGAGAGAATGTCACGTGACACAGACCATTCGGTATATGGATGTATAAATGGATGTACGGATGGGAGATGCATTCATATAACCTATCAAGTATCAAGGTTGTACATGTATACATACTTGAACGACTATCGACATCGATAGTTGGTATAGTCGATCACACCCTCCATCGTCTCTCCAAACGGACCGCAAATCTTCCAGGTTGGAAGCTGATCTGTTCTGTGGCACTGTCAATCATCCTCGCCTTCATCTCTTCCCAACTTTCCTCCTCATGTGACTTGACTGGATACACCTTGAAGTTTCTGCACAACCCACTGACGAAGCTGGTCATCTCCACTTCCGCGAACCTCTTACCCAGACATTGTCGAGCGCCTAAAGAGAACGATACGAAAGGAGGCGTGTTACCGAGATGTCGACGGGGATTGAACTCCATACTGCCTAAACCCCAAGCATGAGGGTTGATACTGGTCGCTGAAGAGTCTATGACGAAAAGGGACCCTTTCTTGACAAGATGTGTACGAGTGGTAATGTTGCCTTCAGCATCCCAGGTGGTGTAAGGGACAAACACGTCGTCAATGGCTTCCTTCATGATCGTACTAACTATATCACGAAGTCGGAGGGTCTCGAGGCAGACCGCCAATGTAAGAGGCAACTTGTGCATGTCCTTGTAGGCTGTATAGCAACATCAGCATCTGGGACATGAAACGACCGTCACTTACTAGGCTGTTTATCACCACAAGCGAATACGATCTCTTGATAAATCTCTTCCTGCCATTGGGGGTAGAGTGCCAGAAAGGCAACAGCGAAACCAAGTGTATGACCAGAAGTCTCATGACCGGCACTATGGAAACGAATCACGATTAATTTGTGATAGAACTTTCTCACGCCAACACTTACAAAATCAACAGCCCTGGTCCAAATTTTGTGAGTGAAAAAGCAAAGTCGGATGTGAACAAGACCTAAGTACTCACACATATTGCCTATAATCTCGCTTTTAGTCAGACCTGCCACTTTCTCATCACCACCTTGAAGCCTTGCCTCTTGCTCTACGCCGAGTTGCGAGTGGACGAGAGCACCCAGGAGGTCGGTCGGTGCCTTTTCCTCCTCGATACTGCTGTCGGCTCCGCTGGTTTGGAGCTCGGTACGCTTATCGAGGTACATTCGTTCGAGGTGGGCCAGGAATGCTTTCCGAGCTCTCCAGAATCGCTGGAGCCTGTTGTTCAATGAAGTCAATCACTTTCCACTTCATGAGTTCTATCTGCTACCTACCTATGTAGTGGTAATAATTTCATGACCCACTGACACTGAATTAGCGCTATGAGAATGATGCCCTGTGATGGAATCTCACTGCTGGGAGTATTATCTGAAGAAGAACACTTTGTTCCACCACATACAGGGATTCCTCAAAGGGAACTATTGCAGGGTTTAGCAGAGGTTTTGTTTACCTTGAAGGATCACTGACTATCGTATCCCTCTGTTTCAGACAAATTCCATGGAAAATCTTTGCCAAAACCTTTACGGCCAATGACGAGTAAGGTCACCTGATGTCCTACATCAGCTTTGTGGTGTGGGATGATAGAGGGAATTGAAACCTGCTCTGATAAGAGCCTCTCTGACGTCTTCAACGATTCCCTTTTCTCCTTGATCCACCTCTTCACTAATGAAGGTGTTCAAACTCCATCTCATCGCTTCCCAAACGCTTGCCATTTGACGATCGCTAAAACATCTTCTAACCACTGACCAATGTCGCTTGTGCTCGTCACCCGTTTGTGTGGACAGTAATGTCATACCGAAAACGTTGAATCCGATGTACCTCTGCATATGCAATGGTTTATGGAACAAGTGAGGTCGCGAGCTGATATATTGAGCGGTGCTTGGTGAAGAGGTCACATAGGCGGATGTGGAAGATAGAAGAGAGGGGAAGGCGATCAAGTCAGATCGTGCACGTTGGTACTCTGTCTCGGTTTTGTAGTGAGCAACAGCATTCTTCAGTGACTGGATAACTTACTTAGCCAAGGCTGATATACTGTGTAATCGTTTACAGGACATATCCATGGTATGTGAGGTAATCGTGTTCTTGTACCAGGCTCAAAGCCGAAAAACAAGGTTACGATGTTAGGCAAAGCTTTGACGTGCTAAAAGTGATACAGTACCCTTAGCTTCTCGACATAATAGAAAGATCCCCTTGACTTACATTGAGGATAATAAGGTATCTGTTCACCAATCTTAAAATGATAGCTAGGCAAATACCAACGAACACGGTCGACCAATTTTGGTGGGGTTGCAAGGTGGCGAAACTGCCATATAACGACGACATGATTGTTTTGGATGACTGTTGCTATCTGTGTGACTTCTTCCGGTCGATGACATGACTACGGTAATCGTTGATTTTATATCTAAGAGTGCAGAGGGGCATGACAGGGTGGGGAATTGTTGAGACGACTTCCCCACTCTCACTCAAGGGCGTCTACAAAAGAAGCTTGATGCGCCCTTCCAATCCGCCTGTTCGCTTCAATGTAATAGGAACACAGAAGTGTGCGCATACACAGACCTGGTGTATCAAGATATATCACCTAGTGCATGTTGAAGTACAGAAGTATCACATGCCTGAACACGCGCTTTCAATCCACTCTCTCTCCCTACCAACGGTTGTCAGATTCTCGCATCCATCCCTCGTGACGACCACGACATCCTCAATCCTGACGCCCCCTACGCCCACATATTTGTTCAGAACTTCTTGATTAACAAATTGGCTAGACCATGCACCATGTTCCTCCATAAGCTGAGGTGCGAAATAACATCCTGGCTCTATCGTAAGCACCATCCCTTCGATCAGAGGTCGTCGGATACGGAGATAGGCATAAAGTTTAGAAGGTGTTTGTTTTGACGAATCTGGTATCGCTTCGTGGACAGATTTGAGATATTGTCGAGAGTCATGGACGTCTAGACCGAGCGAATGACCTGAACTGTCCATGTCAGCTCCGTGTGTCGTCCGATACAGATAGAGTCACTTACCTAAACCGTGAGGGAAAAACCCAGCTGTCACACCACTTTGCAAGATTTCCTCCGCATCTCCTTTGAATATACCCAATCGAATGAATCCGTCGATCAACACCTTATGTGCATGAAGGTGCAGAGTATCATAATGTATTCCTGGCTGCACGAGAGCCTCGCATTCCTGTTATGGTCAATTAGCCATGAAGCAGCAGGAATGGAAATATAACTCACTTTTTGCATCTTCAAGACAAGATCATATATTTGCCCTGCTTCTTTAGTAAACTTCCCACCATTTCCTACGGGTATTGTTCTGGTTATATCAGAGGCGTAGCCCTGCCATTCGCAACCTGCATCGATCAGAAGCACTTGAGGAGTGAACGCTTTGGTATGTAATTCCGTCGGAGAGGTTTCGTGTGAATGAGAAGGGGTCAAGGTTCCACAGCATCCACGAGCGAGTTGTGGAGGAGTGAACGAGGTATCCCCTGGTTGTCGGGGTATGGAAGTCGAGGGGAATAGGCGATCGTTGCAGCTGTCAGATCTGCTTTAGCGATTGATTTTCCGAAAGGGACAGCTCACACTTACACATAGTGAAGTGTACTAGCCCTTGATCCACTAGCAACTATAGGAAGGTAGGCTTGGGTGGCTCTGAGGATTATACTTCAGCTGACGAGATAATCCATTAAGAAGTCCGTACTCACCCCATACGCCTGCAGGTAGCTACGAAGACAGCCTCGGCATCTCCTTCGGATTCAATCTCCCATTGAGATAGACTTTCTTTTCCCGTTCGCGGTTTCTGTCCACCTTTTCCAGCTTCCCTATCACGAGCAAACTTTCCTAATTCTCTCATTACCACTTCATGTGCTCCACTTGATATCTGATTAGCTTTCCGAATCAGCTCAATTTCAGAGCTGTCTTTAGTCATTCTGGCGATATGAAGGGCGGTGAATAAGTGGTCTGTATTCCTGACTAGCCCTTGTGTCTTCTCAACGATCTCAGGCAAAGCGGGGTATTCCATCGTACTGGGGAGGGTATGCAGGATCACTTCAACGTTAGGTGCGTCTTGAACTGCTGACTGCAGGAATGCGTGAAGCGTGGTGGTGTGTTGTATCTTGTCAGATTCGTAGATAGCTGAAGCTCGTTCGATGGAAGGTGGCGGGACAGACCACATCGTTTCTGCAGGGTCTTCGGGAGGGATGAACAAGTTATGAGATAGGTTGGATGGCTGAGCAGTGGAAGACAGAGAGAAGAATAAGACGAGGGAGCATGACGGATGAATGACACCAGTAAGATAGTTGAAGTTGGCTTCTTGATCTACCGTAGATGTTTCAGTATGAGTCAGGTATGGATGATGACCGAGACTGTACTTACGAAACGGGAGTTCTCGATCCGTATCGTCTCTACACAAGGTTGGTGAAGCCTGCAAGAAGACCCCGTGCGTCTTACCGCGGTCTGCCTCGGGGATGAGCTTGATCAGTTCTTCGACCACTTTGGCCGCATGTGAGCGAGCTGGGTACTGAGGGGACATATCGAATTTCGTACGATGACGATGATGTTTATGAGAAGATGAAGAGCTGAAGAGATTAGAGATGAAGAGACGAATTGATCAAGTTGAATGCTTTCACTTGCGCTCGTTGATGTGGTTCGGTCAAATCCGATCGGATGCTTTTCAACCTGATCCTATCAAACTACACACGAGCTATACGCTACAGTACAGATGTACCGGCATATTGGATTTGTCGGTGTCGAAATATCAGCTGGTCATAGCGGCCATTGGTCGATCAGGACGCCTGGTAGCCCATACCTATAACTATTTGACCTGCGGAGATCCAAGTATTCCGGATCTCCGACTGTGATTGCGTTTGTTCCCTCATGTGCCACGGTTTAGCTTCTAAGTGCCGATATCTGCACATTCTGACCCAGGAACACTATTCATACTGATACAACACATGCATGACGAGGATGAGCGAGAGACGAGGACAGTGCGACTACTAATACAGTGGACGGAACAGATCTTCTAGTTACTTATATTCTATCAACATGGAGGTCTTTCTTCTCCTCTTTCCCATGTTCCCTCGATTTAGATCGCCTCCTTTCCAATCTTGCCACTCCAGAGTCTGAAAGCAGCTTGTCTAATCTTTCTTCCGTATACGTCTTCAGGTCTTCTTCTATTGATTCATCATCGGTCCCCACTGCCATATCTTTCATCATTGGTGTTGCTGTAGTAGATTTAGCTTGAGGAGGTGTCTTCGGCTCGGCATCAGACGCCAAGAAGGTAGAGACAGCGATGGTAGCGACGACAATGAGTATGATGATGGCTGCACGATATCAGCGATGATCAGTGTCACATATAACTCACAGATAACTCACAGATAGCTCGTCTCGTTGCATCCCATTTTACACTTTCAATCTCCGTTCGAAGATCACCCAGTGATATCGTGAATTTATTGTTGATTTCCTAGCAACCCGTCAGACGACTGTTGACTGTTATATGATCCACACTTACTTCGATGTATATATCGAATCCTTTCATTTCAGTCCTTGTCTCTGCTTTTCGATTGTTCATGTCCATCTCGATGCTTGAAGAACAGGGTAAGCCACACTAAACTCTTATCTCATTAAAAAGCACTCACTCATGCTTGAGGACCTGCACATCCTCCTTCATCTTCTGCTCCAAGCCCTCGACTTCACGCCGTATAGCACCGGCCATGGCCTTGAGAGCTAGACCATCATTTCTTGCCTGAACACTCAACTCCGTCCTTAACTCAGAGAGCGCCGCGTTGAAAAGATATGCCGCCTGAAATGGTCTGTTAGCGAGACTCCTGTATGTATCTGACGCCGTTGCTCACGTTTTCCGCATCTTCCTTGCCAACCATAGTCTCCCCTGTCTGGGTACCCCTTTTCTTGATCATCTCCCTGACCGCTTCCATCAAAGCCCTTGCGCTATCTCGACTGATATCGTTCTTCTCCAGATAGCTCACGAACGCATGAGTATCAAAGGGATGCTGTAGATGTCTCGAAGTGAAGGGAGTGCTACCTTCTGGAGGTGCCGGCAGAGATGTGGCGTTGGCGAGACCAGTCGTCGACGAGATGGCATCTGGATTGGGATCGGGATTACCATTACTAGATTCCGATTGGGAAGAGCTTTGAGCGATCACTGGAGGATGCAGTATCTCGTACCCAGTGGGATCTCGTCTTTCCGACGTATGATCTGGTCCCGGCGCCTGAATGGATATCCGTCGAAGGAATGTGGTAGGCAAAGCATCTCGGTCGGTGTTAGTGGGACGGGAATGGAGGGAACGTCGAAGAAGCAGTCGGGAAGTCGGTGAGGATGGACAGCTGAGCATTCTGCTCAAGTGATGCGGTATGGAGCGGGTGCCCATGATACTGCAGAAGCCGGATAGTTCTGATATAGATGAGAACACGTATCTGAAATGTACGAGCAAGCAAGAAGAGAGCAATAGAGCAAAGCGAGCAAGAGATCAACAACGATGACATAGTATATGTAGGGGATAGCTACCATGACGTGGAATTAAAGTCAATGCTTGAGTTGCGGTCTGGGCGGCCACGTGCGCAAACGTTATCACTTCAACCTATGCCTATGATGACAATGCATCCCACCCTATCCCATCCCATCCTTACCTCTCTCATTCAGACTCACACTCACACCTCTTATCTATATACTGGTCGGATTATTCTTTCCAACTGCTTCAAGCTCTTCGGAACCCCGCCGAGATCACTAGATTACCCCGTCGTAGGATTGTGGTGTCAAGGTTCTGCTAGATTCCCGTGTCATTGGATCGTCAAGTGTCAACCTATCAATCTCCATATCCATCAACCCAAATTGAATCGGAATCCATCATGGTATGTACAGCTCCGTTCTGATCTGAGCCGCCCGTCTGAAACTGACCGTCTCCTAAATTCTCTCTCAGGCCGGTGCAATGGACAGAGCGAAACGGGATCTTCCCAAGGTAAGTGACCTCCGCCAACCCGAGTCCAGTGATGGTCTCATCGTTTCCTTTGTGTAGGTACGAGATGAGGAAAGGGAGAGAATGTTCGGTTCGGTCTACTCGTAAGTGGTCCAAAGTAGCCTCAGGACCCCCAATGGATCGCTCATTCTCGTGAAAACCTACAGTGTTTCCGGACCGGTCGTTATCGGTGAGAACATGCGAGGATGTGCAATGTACGAGTTGGTCAGAGTTGGGCATGATGAGTTGGTAGGAGGTATGTCAATTGCGAACTGATACCCTCCTTGTTCTGACATGATACCCCGCAGAGGTCATTCGAATCGAAGCGGATCGAGCCACCATCCAAGTCTATGAGGAGACATCCGGTGTCACTGTTGGAGATCCGGTACTCAGGACCGGTAAACCATTGAGTGTTGAGCTTGGACCTGGTGAGCCTTTGACATATCACTGTCCGCTTGTTCGATGCTGATCTTTGTGCACAGGTCTCATGACAAACATCTACGAGTGAGTCAGGCAGAATGAAGGGGATATAATTCGCTGACATCGTCACAGTGGTATTCAACGTCCACTTAAGTCTATCCAAGAGAAATCTCAGAGTATTTACATTCCTCGTAAGTCCCCTATCATCTCGAGTGTAATCAGTCTTTGACACTGTATACAGGTGGTATCAATACCGAATCCTTGAGCAGAGAGATCAAATGGGATTTTAACCCTGCGTCTTTCCGAGTCGGTGACCATCTATCTGGAGGTGATATCTTCGGTAGCGTCTACGAGAACTCTCTTGTAGACAACCATAAAATCATGCTTCCCCCTCGAGCTATGGGTACCATCACCCGAATCGCTGAGAAGGGTAGCTATACCGTCGAGGTAAGTAAATAGGCTGCTCGTCCATGCCAGTTGATTGACTTCGATATAGGATGTCGTGCTTGAAACCGAATTCCAAGGCAAGACCACTCAACATACCATGATGCAGCTCTGGCCTGTCAGAGCTCCTCGACCAGTAGCTCAAAAGGAGACGGCCTCTTATCCCCTGTTCACTGGACAACGAGTTTTGGATGCGTTGTTCCCATGTGTTCAAGGTGGTACCACAGCTATTCCTGGTGCTTTCGGATGGTGAGTGTTTTGTGAGGCCTGGATGCATCTCACGCTGACATTATGTCTTAGTGGTAAAACCGTTATCGTACGTGTGACTACTCCACAATATCTCAACTACGTGCTAATTCTGGTGTAGAGTCAAGCCTTGTCGAAATTCTCCAACTCTGATATCATTATTTACGTCGGTTGTGGTGAGCGTGGTAATGGTGAGTACATTTGGTGGACGCAATTACGAACTCTGCTGACAGTCGTGTGTAGAAATGGCTGAAGTGTTGGCGGATGTAAGTGTATTGTCAAACCTCTACGGACCATGCTGATAACGAGCAGTTCCCCGAACTCACTCTGGAACGAGATGGACGAGAAGAACCCATCATGAAGCGTACCGCCCTCGTCGCCAATACTTCCAACATGCCAGTGGCCGCTCGAGAAGCCTCCATATACACTGGTATCACCTTGTCCGAATACTTCCGTGATCAAGGTAACAACGTTGCCATGATGGCAGATTCTACTTCCCGATGGGCCGAAGCTTTGCGAGAAATCTCTGGTCGATTGGCTGAAATGCCTGCCGATTCCGGTTACCCCGCTTATCTTGGTGCTAAGCTTGCCAGTTTCTACGAGCGAGCCGGTAAAGTCACTTGTCTCGGTAACCCTGTCAGACAAGGTACTGTCTCTATCGTTGGTGCCGTCTCTCCACCCGGTGGTGATTTCTCAGATCCAGTTACCAGTGCTACCCTCGGTATCGTGCAAGTATTCTGGGGTCTGTCCAAAGCTCTCGCTCAACGTAAACATTTCCCTTCCGTCGACTGGAATGTCTCATACTCCAAATACCTCAAGGTCCTCGACCCTCACTACGAAAAGAGTAACCCTGGTTTCATCGACTTGCGTACCAGAGCCAAGGAGATCTTGCAAAAAGAGCAAGATTTGGCAGAGATCGTACAGCTTGTCGGAAAGAGTGCTTTGGGTGAGAGTGACAAGATCACTTTGGAAGTCGCTCGAATGCTCAAGGTGAGTCTCAAAAATCTTAAGTCTTGGCTGATAATCTCTTAGGATGATTTCCTGCAACAAAACGGTATCTCCGAATACGATCGATACTGTCCATTCTACAAGACTTCAGGCATGTTAAAGAATTTTGTTGCCTTCTATGATCAGTCTCAACGGGCTGTGGAAACGAGTGACATGACTTTTGCTAAGGTGAGTTGAGCCAATCGACCTCTCATACACAAGCTCACATCATTTCGACCTTGCAGGTTCGTGACTCTGCCGCCGATGTCATGTACAAACTCTCCCAAATGAAATTCGAATCGCCCAACACTCAAAGCGAGCAAGATATCCAAGGTAAATTCGACCAATTATACAACGAGATCGGCGAGACCTTCAGGCGAATGCAAGAATAGAGTGGCTTGGGTCGTTGTAAATAGTTCTTTTCATTGTTAGAAAATGATTTATATGAATGTATCGCATTGTGCTATGGGATCGTTGCAGGATTGCAGTGAACAGATTATCGATATGAAGTATATCTGTGTCGAATAAGAAGAGTTTCCAACAGAAGAATGCCATGTTTGTTGTCTCCAATAGTTCGATTCATTCGTAATGCGAAGCTCGGATAGCTGTATGTCAGCCGAAACAGAACTTCCCATCTCTGAAGGGTGGACGTCTTCATCGGCCACTTGTCATGGGAAGAATACTATATCAGCAGTGTGCTAGCGGGAAATGCAAATACGATATCTATATAGAACCCATACTGATCATTTCATCAAGTGATCATTGCAATCATCCATATTATTTGCGGGACAGTGGTCTACGCGTGGAAACTTTACACAGATCGCAATGCTTGAGCGACTGAAATCTTGTCAGTTTTACATTCTGTCCATTTGCAAAGACTAATTCTACAAGAAATCTGCTGCTGCTTTCCTCTTCTTTCCAACGCCACTGCCTTCCTCCGTCTCTCCTTCGGGTGTTGGAGACGAATAACGGTATCGAGGTTGTTGAGCTCGTTTTTCGGCCTGAACAAGGCATCAGCACGATAGCCCGAAAGAATGAAGGAAGAATACTCACAGGGGATGCAGTTGCATCAGGCCACATAACACCGTCTCTGGGTGGCAGAACCTCAACAGGCTGGGCGGTCACTGGTGTTGATGCTTGAGGAACAAAAGTGGGTGGTGTAGGTGGTACTCCGAGGATCCCAGGAGCAGGCGAGCCGATCGGGATTGGCGAGTTAGATGCAGGAGGGAATGGAGGGATACCAGCAGGCGGGAAAGGGGGTCGGAAACCAGGAGGAGGACTGATCATCAGCTCGCGTTCATCTATACAATTACTCACGCAAACGGCGGGATCGATCCAGCTGGCATCGTTGGAGGGGGCATTCCAGGGAAGCCGGGAGGCATTGTAGGAGGGAAGCTATTCGTCAGCACAGTACCGCAATGTAGCAGAACTTACCCAGCTGGGAACGGTGGTGGAGCGGCACCAAAAGGTGGGAATGGTACGACTGGAGCTGGATTGTTTCTCGCTGCCATCAACTTCTTGTGCTGTTCTAGAGCCGCTCGGAGATCTGCTTCCGGTATGACGTTGTATGACTGCCTAGGTCGAAGAGCTGCTGCTGCCGCTGCCAACGCAGCCGTACCAGCTTCCGCTTCTTTCCTAGACTTCCACTCCGCAACAGCATTCGCCGGTACACCTTCCATACCGAAGATTTCGATATCGTATCCATCTCGACCGGGCAGTGTGTTGGTAAGACTAGCATGAATAAGCTCGAGCTGACAAGGGTCGTACTCACGGTTCAGGATCGCATTTGTGCACTTGCTGACTGTGAACCATCAGACCACCGGCCGTCTATCATATATATTAGCTTTTGTCCGAATTCTAGCGGAACTCACATTCAGTTTCCTTGGGCACAGCTGACATTTGAAATGTTTGGATTTCTGATGCTGCAGCAGGACTACAGGTGGTGAGCTTTGCCAACTGCTTGCGAAACTCACCTTTATCATCCTCGAATTCTCTCTCGCAATACCAGCACCACGGTTTTAAGACCTAATGAGATTTGTTCATCAGCGATTGCTGGCACGCAAAGTACGATTCAAATTCGAACTCACGAATACTTGAGTTCTCTTCTTCTTTCCCATCTTGATCCGTCAAAGGCTTGAGTGTGTGGTCCTCACGTAAGGAAGGGAGGATGAGCAGAGCGAAGGGAGAAGAGAGAAGAAAGAAGTGCAAAGTGCAAACTGTTTGCGATCCCATCATGCATCATGTATGGAGATGTGCCGGTTACGTAATATTCTGCACTGGTTAATTCGAAAAATCCTAAATCCCATACTTGCCTTTTCTTGCTGAAGATATCAATACTTGAGTACCTTCTTTTATCATCACATATCTCATACCGCACCCTCTCTCAAGATGTCTGTCAATAACTCAATCTCAATCGCACGACGTCAGCTCCACTCCTGTGCTGTCAGAAATTCCCACATCGGTAAAGTCCCAATAGCTGTACCACCCTCGGTAACCCTTTCGATACCCTCTACTCCCAACCTTCCCAACGTCTCTTCATCTTCCACTTCGGCTCAGAGGGTGTTCTCCGTCACAGGTCCGCTTGGATCCGCTTCGATCCCTATCTCTCCCTCAGTAGTCCTAACCCCTCCTTCATCATCCTCACCTTCCATAACCGTCTCAGTACGCGATCCTACCGTCAAAACGCAACGTAGTATTTGGGGTTTGACACGAACACTCATCAACAATGCGGTCACTGGCGTATCCACCGGTTTCAATTTAGAAGTCAGACTAGTAGGTGTAGGTTATCGAGCTGCTATAGAGCCGATACCCCCAGTATTCCTAGAATTAGCCAAACAACGTAATCCTCAGTCTGCCGATTCGCTTCCTCGTGAAAGGTTGAATATTAAACTCGGTTTCGCTCATCCCGTTCTCATCGACATCCCATCTGACATCAAGGCTACCGTTCCTGCACCAACGAAGATCGTTCTCAGCGGTACCGACAAGCAGAAATTAGGTCAATTCGCGGCAACAATCAGGCAATGGAGAAAGCCTGAACCATATAGAGGCAAGGTAGGTTGATCTCTCAATGCGTTCAAACTTCCGCTGACATGTTCATTAGGGTATATTTGTTGGTGACGAGACTATCAAACTCAAGGAGATCAAGAAGAAGTAGACATACGAGACCATGCATAACATCATTGTATCATACTCATCTCCCACCCCTTCCAGAATGCTGCCATATTTGAGCGATTCTCATTTCCGTTCGAATCACATCCCAAGAATCCTTGCCAAAGACTCGAAACACCTTCATCCTCATTCCCCACAACTTGACCAGTCTCTGCGAGGACAAAGTCCGTAATACCACTATGTCGATGAACCGAAGCGAGTGCAGGGTGATAGGGTGGTTTGTCGACATGAACCGACAGAACTTGAGATGATCTAGAGTACTTATAAGCGAATTTTCCCCATCATCGAAACTCACTCTGGCAAATACAGTTCAACAGCAGACGAATTATTTCCCCTTGATATCGTTTGATAGCCCGAGGTATGAGCATCCATCTCCGTAGCTGACAGCTTGCTTCCGCTAAAGCTAAAGCTCACCCGATCAGCGACATACTGACACGCATAAAACATACCTATTCAGTGCACAACTAGCTAACACAGCTCGATTTGCGATCTGAATCAATTCACCGGCATTCCCTCGTGCCTCTACCCTTTCTTTCCATGCTCGAGAGATGCCATGGGGATGATGCGAGAGATCTTTGGTCTTTACGTGATCAAGTAAATACGAGATGCCCGGAGTGGAAGGTTGGTCAGAAACGATGTACTTGTACCAGTCATGTCGGACTGGACAGCCATGAATCGATCCGCCTTCGTATTTATCCAGGTTCGAGGAGAGGACATCGCCATTGATCCCTAAAGTGAGAAATTTGTTCGGAATATTTGACCTATCTTCAGAGTTGATCTCAATATTACCCGTCTCGATCAACCAGACGTCCTCCGAGATCTTCTTGCAGCTAAGTACCATAGGCCATTTGGATAGATCTGGACCAAGAATACCCTGTCCGTGACCGTGAACACTCCAAGATTCTGTAGATCCCAATTGTGAAAGGGTGTGAAGTCTTGACAGCCAGAAACGAATGGCAACCATAAATCCTTCAATCGAGACGTTTTTGCTGAACATAGCCGGTCCAAAGCCTGGGAATGCGAGATCCTGGTATGATTTTACGGCGGTGGTTGTATCTCGAAGGAGTGTTGGAGATGGCGTAGTGAGGGTAGGGATCTCACGAGCAGCATTGAGATCGACGAATAGAGCATTCAGAAAATGATTGCGCAGGAAATCTAGTGGATTCAAGCTGGACATGAACAGTTCAGCTGGCCTCGAGGGATGTATCAAACTCTGAGACGCTGCATTGATTGTAGTGGGTGTTTTCTTGATCACGGCCAAAGGTGCCCGGAACTTACCTTGAGAATGGATCTTTGAGGTTTTGAGCGACTCTTGAGAGTTCCGAGTGTTCGTTGTGCCATTGGAATTTTGTTCATCTCCGGACTCTAAGTAGGAAACATTGAGTTTCGAAGCCTTGACTCCGTTCTGAAGAGCTGCGGATGTGTGACATGTGCTTAGTTCGGTATCAGTCGTGTTCGTATCTGGTTTGGAGGATGTGCCAACCTTTCTTCTCTTGTTGGTTAGGTTTGAGTATTTGTCGTTTCCGTCAATCGGAAGTGTTTCGCGATGAGAAATGATAGGTTCGGACGAGGTCAGTGAGGGTTTGATGGGAGGGTTAGTACTTGTTTTAGAGGTGTCGAGGATCAGTTGTATCAGTGCGGTTTTAGCGAGTTTGGAATAGTTGAGAGCTTTAAGCTGCGAGAGATTGGGTGCATCGTCAGTAAGGCCAGAAGACCTGATCTGCGAGACGAGAAAGGAGAAGAAGAGTACCAAAGAGAGACCCATTCACCTGTTTGCATATACCTTTGAGATCGGATACTTTGAGCTTGCTCAGGTCCTCTTGGCGATACATGTTGGAGTACGATATCGTATAGATATGAAGATGAGGATGCACATCGAACAGAGACGTAAGGGAGGATTGATGATGCAAGAAGAAGGAAGAGTTAAGCTAAAGGTAGGAGGAGGGTAGAGTTAGGGAGTAAGTTATTCATGCGGATGGACGTATTACGTAACACCACCCACACAAGGGTCCCATCGGTATGTAACCCGGTACGCGTAACTTATGATAACTTTGCAAAATGAACCAGTAAATAAACCATTTCGGATGTCGTGTTTCATTTGCTCATATCCATCTCGATATCCACCCATGTGAGACTCAATGACAATATAGACTACATGCCGTCTCCCTCTCCCTACCCCTCCTCATACCCCCACCGTCATCTCGCCCTCACCAATCTACTCCAAGAACAGCCAGCCGGTTTCTCTACAGGCAACGACAGATATCAGCTGTTCAACACCGATCTACATTCTCAACATCAGCGTTCAGTAGCTCTCGATAGCATCCTACTCGGGGGATGGGCTACGAGTAAGGGAAGAGACCAGGACCGTGAGTGTCGCTGGACTGATCAGCTCAAAGCAGAGTCAGTACACTGATTGTCGCATCGATCCCCTCTCAGTACTCCATCATGTTGATTCCTTGCGTATCAATAAGAATGATTTCCAAGTCATAGGCCGCTTAGGTGATGGCCAATTCGGTACTGTAAGATTGACAGATGTTTGATTTGGGTCCGGCCACGCTGATTGTCCGTCGCCTAGGTCGATGCGGTCGAATGCAAACTCAATGGCCAGGTGTACGCTATGAAGACAATGCCCAAACAAGCCATAAAGCGAGCAGGCATAGTAAGCTTGATCTGGTCTTTACACACTTTCGTTTGGCTGACTTGATTGACGTTTTAGCAAGTCTGTTTGGAGCTCGAGCGACACATTCATATCCTTTCTCATGTATTTCCTGCAGCACCTGTACCGACACTCTTCGTCGCCTTTCAGAGCAAAGATAGCATCTCTCTAGTAACTGAGTACGCCGCTTGTGGCTCGCTCTGGGACCGACTTTGCTCCTTATCTGATGAAGACGATCAAGCCGGCTGCATGACAGTCGCCGAGATCAAGTGGTGGTCACCACAGATGGTTGCAGCCATACAGTGGATGCACGACCAAGGCTACGTTCATCGGTGAGTGGTTGGTTCGTCTACCACCGACTGCTGCTAACACCAGAGCTAGGGATATCAAACCACACAACTTCCTCATCACTGATGGCGGTCGGCTCAAATTGACTGACTTCGGGTCGAGTGCTGAACTGTCTCGACCACGAGTGCCATCCGAACGACCATTCGTCCCCCATGACCTTTGCTGTCTCCCTATCGGCACACCGGATTATATTGCTCCAGAGGTGCTTTTATGCGCAGAGGAGGCCTTTGTACAGGCTGCGGGTGCAAATGAAGCTAGCTATAGCCCTCCCACATTTGGATACGATTTGAGCATAGATTGGTGGAGTTTTGGCGCAACTGTCTTCGAGATGGCTACTGGGAAAGGGCCCTTTTGGGCACCGACGATTCAGCAAACTTATTTTGAAATTACCCAATATAAAGTAAGTTTCTATCCCTTGGTTCTCAGTCGCTGACGTACTACATCAGGGTGATCTACAATGTCCTCTGAAACTCGATGAGGGATTACGCCGACTATTGCAAAGGTACGTTCGAGCGATATGAGAAGATATTGACCTGCAAGCTTTTTAGTCTACTGCAACCGTCAAATCATAGAGTAGCAGGCCTGGACCGGTTGAGATCTGTCGATTTCTTCCGTGACGTCAAATGGGATCAACTTGGCCAATGTGAGTTCACCGTCCACGTGCGAGCTGACGTCCAGTGTCACTGCCCTCAAGCTTCGACCGTTTGGAGCCCATTGACTTGTCGTCCTTGCCGCCCACGAACGACGCCTCGCTCAGATCGTCCGACTTCACCTTCAGTCACTTTTTCGATCAATCTAGCTCGTACGATAGTTCAGCGGTCTCCGCTATGAGTACCATCTCGTCGCAGGAGCCGGATCTAGGTGCCTTATCTCGTTGGATTGGGTGGACATGGGAGCCACCACCATCTCTCGTGAAGCCTCCTCCCCCCACTGATATACCTTCCAAGGTCAAGTCGCATCCTCCCCGGCCCATCGCCGATTTTGTAACCCCCAAACGCTCTGGTGTCAGCCCGATGTACCCCCACGAAAGACTCAGCACCGTCAGACGCCCTGTACCGGGGTCTCATGCACGTGCAAGACCTATCTCAGAGAGACAAGCTTTCAGCGAGCTTGTGGACTGTGTACAGAATAGTGCACAAAAACAGCTGTCTGCGCGGTCTACAAATGCGTGGAGCAGAAAATCTCATCTCTCCAGATTGACATCGTCGATTCCTCCCACGCCGACGCCATTGTCAAGGGATACAAGCGAGGTTGTCCATCACACATTGTCGAAGACGGGTGACCGAGCTCCCACAATATCGGATTGCACCGATATGCATCTCATGATAAACGACAAGCTGCATGTGAGTCTGAAGTCATTATGATAATGATCAAAGCGTTCGCTCGTGCATGCTGAAATTTGCTCCGACTTCTAGGATCTTCATCTTCGACTTCAAAATATACGAGAAATTATGGATAAAAATGACCCGACCTGTTGAGATAGGTGTGTGGTTTTGATGACACTACGACCTATAATGATCATGCATGTATTCGTACCTCGGCATCAAACCTCCTATACGAGCAAAAACATACGTAGATGTTATGCATCACATTCATAGTTGCAGGCAATCAGATACTCAAATATGGAGAATCACACCAGAGTCAAACGCATATTTATTCGAAGGAATCACTTTTGACCCATGGTACGTAGTGTCTCTATATTCATTGCTGTGACGTGGTGTGTTTCGCCCTGTCTCTCATAGTAACAGCATGGCATATGCTAAGTTATATATGGAACGTACCCTTTGTTCCGAGGTCTTGTAGGTTGGAGCGTCATAGTTACTGCATGACCCGGATGATTTCATATCGGATAACATTGATTCCCGGATCTCCATTTCTCTCACCTCCAGTCAATGATTGTCGCATCACATACATACTTCCAATAGTCCAGTCGAGTGCTGCTTAGCATTGATCTCTTTCAGTGTACTTACGTATGGGCAGTTCTATCATGGGCAAGGAGTTAATCTCTCAGGATGCCTCTCTCCCGCCGAAAGGCCCGGATCTCTCTCGCATTCGATCCTATCGACCATTGTTTCCCCGGCTTGCTCAACGGGTTTCCCTCATTATTGTCGCTCTATGCTACACTTTGTATCACTTCCAGCCTTGGAATGGATCAACACTCTCACGAAGTCCTCAACTGTTTTGGGACAATCATACCTTTGTGCCTTCTTCCGCAATTAGATCTACAGGCTTGACGGACGACATTCAGTGGGATGGATATAGTTTGTTCATCCGCGGGCAGAGGGTGGTTCTCTGGGGTGGGGAGATCCATCGTCAGTGGTCTCATCGTTTCTTTGCATGATTTTAGCGACCTCCTCTTCCTTCTGCGTCCTTGTACAGATCTGCAACTAGCTGACATACCCAAACCGTTCTACCCACAGCATGGCGCGCTCCAAATCCTCAACTCCACCTCGATCTCCTCCAACGTATCAAAGCCTTAGGCTTCAACTCAATATCTATTTACACCTTCTGGGGCCTCAATAATCCTTCGCAAGGGGTACTGGACTTCGAGGGTTGGAAAGGATTCGAGCCTTTTTTAATGATGGCGAGGGAGGTGGGGCTATGGGTCGTTGCTAGACCAGGACCATATATTGTCAGTTGTCAGATTTTCCCCGCGACTCTGGCGACACATGGCATTCGTGCATTAATTGCATTCAGTATTCCCATGTACGACTATTGAGACCGAATGCTCACCAAAAGTTGGACCACCCATAGAACGCCGAGGTAACAGGAGGAGGTATACCTGCATGGGTCGCATCTTCCCCCGATGTCAAGTTGCGAACAAATGATACGGTTTATACCGAAGCGTACCTCGACTACTGGCTGGCGGTAGGGGAGATCTTTGCCAAGCATCAAATCACCAACAATGGGTCTATCATTGGTGTGCAAATCGAGAATGGCAAGTTCACTCTCCCACCCTACAGCTTTCGTCGGTGAAACGACAAGACCGGATGTGATTGCTAACTAAGGGTTCTTGATAATGTCGAATACTGCAGAGTATGTCCTGGATGACGAAGGAACACTCGATCTGGCACATATTGGTCATTTGGAGAAGACGATGAGGGATGTGGGGATTGTTGTGCCCTTGACTTTTAATGATGTGAGCGAATCTGATATGTGACCACAGCAGTGTTATATGTGATCATTGTTTGAGACTTGCGCCGACAGTATAAAATATAGGTCGCACCTAAGAAACGATTATTCGAAGGACCAAGTGCAGTTGATATATGTCAGTATCTCCCTTCCTTCAAGTCAATTGACCTCGACGCAGATTTACATATTGTCCCATGCTGATGATGATCAACTACTGGGACGTACTTTGTATAGATGGTCTGGACAGCTACCCAGCCGTTCGAGAGTGTTCCAAAATCGGAGAATGGAATCCCGTCAGGCAGTATCGAGAGGTGTGTCTAATCGAATCAACAAGCCCCTTGAGACGGCGAGGACATATAAATAACGAGGAGGCTAATCCTTCAATCAAATGCGCATTAGTATATGGAGAGTACGTCCGGTAAAGTCGGAACCCCATACTACATTGTGAGTATCGTCTTTGTTTCGTGGTGTCTTTTCACTCTGTTACTGTACCAAATATCCTTGTCGTACGACTGTAACATTTTGTCCTTTATCTGGGTGAATTCGTTGCTCATCTAGCCCTTATAGCCTGAGATGCAAGCCGGATGGATACCATTGATAAATACAAAGGGCTACCAACAATGCTTGACCTCGTATGATTCGGATTTTGAGAGGGTATTCTACCTAAATAATCTCGCCAATGGTAAGATGCTTTATCTCTTGCTACCCAGCGCTCGTAGCAATCTTTCAAAGTCTGATCCGGGACATACCGCTCTGTGGAAGGCTAAGCTGACTGAGGATCTTGCGCACTTGGATCAAAGGTATCAAGCTGCACAATATCTATATGGTTTACGGAGGTGTGAACTACGGTCATTCAGCTTTTCCAGGTAAGTGTTACCTATCTTGCTTCTCTGCTCAGCTCCTCGCAGGCTTCGAGACTCACATCCGATCACGCTAATCTGAGTGCATTGGAAGTTGGCATAACATCCTATGATTACTGGGCACCTATAAGTGAGGATAGGTCGTTAAAGGATAAGTACTATGAACTGAAGGTTAGTCTTTTGTCGTTTCGAAGGGTTACGGACCGTAGGATTCTGAAAGTGAAAACCGCGAGAATACGAGACATTTCCCCCTGCCTCCTCTTTGCCATCGTGTATTCGGGATGTGTGTATTCTTGAGTGGATGAATTCTAATGGTCTTTACAGTCGATCTCACACTTTGTTCGCTCGTCTCGAGATCTGCCAAAGACTTATCCGGTCTCTACACTCGAATACGGTACCTTGCATGTTGATAAACTCGTCAACCCCGATACGCAAGGCACGTTCTACGTAGCTAGGCATATAGATAGTACTTCTAGAGAGAAGAGCCGACATTCCCTTACGGTCCAAGATGAGGTAGGGAAGGTTGACCTGCCCGTTTACCTCAATGGAAGGGTAAGTGATATGACATCCTCCTCCACGGTCTTTGGTTCGAATGACTCCGGCCTTTGGTTGACTGTCGCTATCTTTAATCGCGGGGATTGCGGTCAAGTAGGATTCAAGGATTCTCTCTTCCAATTATTGCTGGGGCAAGACTTGTATCCTTCACACGTCAGCATCGATTTTCACTTCTACCACGATAGGTAACACCGACATATTGGTCCTGTACGCTCCTCAGGATGAGGAACACCGACTAGCTTTTCCGCCTCACCAGCGTTTGAGCATTGCCACAGACAATACATGCAACGTGAAGGAGGAGACTGATGAGGAGAGGACGGTCCTGAAGTTCCAAGTTGGGCAGGGGGCAAGGGATCTAGTGAGCATTTTTGGGGGCAGGAGGAAGGTGGAGGTGATACTTCTGGATTCGAAAGAGGTCTCCTGGGCCTGGGAAGCGGTTGTGGAACCCGAACACCAGGAGCCTTATGGTGCATTCTACGGTTTTGGTCATACTGAAAGTGTTTTAGTACTTGGACCGTGAGTTCTGAAGACATTTAGCCCGATACCAACTGAAATTATTGCTCATGGCATCTGCTGGACACAAATATTCGCAGATACTTCCTTCGCTCTGCCAAATCCTTGTCAAACACGAGCCTCTCTCTTCACGGGGATTTGAACGCTACCACACTGGTCAACATCACGTGTGATCCGAAATATAAGACCATAAGTTGGAACAACCAGACTCTCAACTTCGAGCGACACCGATTGACCAATGTTCGTGAAGGGAAATGGTCAGCAGTTCTTCCTGGTCCTGATACAAAGCTTGTCTTTCAGCAAACCGAGCAGAGGATACAGGAATGGAAGTATAGAGATGGCCTTCCTGAGGTTGAAGCGAGCTTCGATGATTCGACGTGGAAGAGTGCGGACAAGAAGGTCACAAAAAATCCTTTTCAGCCTTATGGTAAACAAGCAGGGTTTGGAGGGGAATATGTTTTATATGGGACGGAATACCAATACGGGGTGGGCAGTCTGATGTTTAGGGGAGAATTCCCGGGTGTAGATGAAATGATGAAACAGCTGGAGCCCAGAGAGCGAAAGGAAATGGCTCTGAAAGTCAGTCTAATTTCTGGACCGGGGGGCGTTGGAACATTTTGGGTGAGCTGTTCGAGCTGCTTTGCTTCTAATTTTCGACCCCTTCTTTGAGAAGATTGAAACTAACCTCTGACGTTTGTTATGTTCATCATGCTCCAGTTGAACGGAGTCTACTTGGGCAGCGGGATAGCTGACGTTGGCACAGGGGAGCAAGAAGTCAACTTGACGCTACCAATGCCGCACGATGTGATACGACGAGGGAGGAAGAATGTTGTTGTCAGTTCATATCTCTCTTGACGCTTTCCTTGAGATATCGTTTTCCTCTTGTTGGGGCATCATTGAAACTCTTAATGGAATGATCAAAATGCTGATCTGAAAACACCGCCCACACGTTCGACAGACTATAGTGATAGATCCAGCCCCATTGGAAGAAGCAGGAGCATACACAGGCACTGCAGAGTCGATTTCAGCACCTCGAGGTATAAGAGGGTACTCACTATTGGGAGGCAATACCTCAGCTATCGAATGGAAGATTCAAGGTAATATGGGTGGATGGGATCAGTTTCCAGACAAGGTCAGAGGGGTTTTCAATGTTGGCGGTCTATACGGGGAGCGGAAAGGCTGGAACTTGCCTGGATATAACGATGAAGGATGGGAAAATCAGCACCTCCACGAGGAAAACCAGGTCACAGCAGACTTGGACGAGATAAGAGGTAATGGGGCTGGAATAGGTTGGTGGAGGGGAAGGATTGCAGTTGACTATCCAGAAGGCCTGGATCAACATTATTCGTAGGTGATTGCCTCTGCTAGCGCGTCCGAAAAGACCATCAGCAGCAGGCCATGAGGTGGTCACTTTTATGGGACTCGGCTAATGACATCTTTCAGTTTTGTTTTCCCGAGAATTCTTTCGCCAGTCAGGGGTCACCTCTTTGTAAATGGATGGCAGCTTGGGCGATTCTACGGTGATCTTGGTAAGTACGAGACTTCCATTTCTCCTTTCCGCTTCCTAGTCGAGCTGATTCGGAGATGGCTTTCTGTACTAGGACCTCAATATCGCTTTCCCATCCCACCGGGCATTTTATCCCAAGGGAACAATACGATAGCAATCTCCCTTTTCGGGTACGATGTATCAGCAGATCCCGAGAGATTCATCGAAGGGCTGATATTAGAGATGGACAAGGTCGTCACTACAACTTGTCTGGAGCTGAGGGAGATGAATGTCGACAGTCCAAGTTGGGAAGAAGTATTCCAGTCACAGACCTGAAAGATTTGTATGGGAAGCGAGGGCTGTTCTGCCCCAACTATGTATCGAGTTGATCAGCTTGATGGTGTTCCATTTATTCATCTCTGGTTCGGGTCGTCGTTGAGACTTTGAAGTATGGCAATAGATGAGTTGAGCTGAGGGTGTTGAGGTAGATTGGTTGAGGTGAAACATTTTCATAAGGCTCTCGGATCTTGTCACTGAGCTGCACAGTATTCAATTTGTACTCAAACCCAACTGGAGCATTTTCGCATCATTCCGCACCCTGATCTGAGTGAGCAGCAGACAGTTCCTCAGTCGAGGGCTGTTCTTGATCATTCCATGACACTTGTAGCCAAATCTTTTGGTACTAACATTCATGTCGAGTCTCATGAGGCACGGGAAGAGCTATCAGTCTACCTTACGTGTGGTGCTTCTAGATCCGTGAGATAATCTTCCATTGGTTCATGGCGTTCACTATGATCATCGACAGCGACGATCCCAAGGTGGCACAAGCACAGGTTTGGGTCATTCTGCTAATTTTACTCAAACCCTGCCGGGAGAGCAAACGTGCAATCGTTTTGACCTATGACCCGTCCTCCATCCGATGGCGCTCAATGTCTCATCATCTCCGGCATCTCTATGGAATGGCTCGCACTCAGAGTTCCATGACCGTCTTACCCCTCTGTTTCATCGTCTGTCCTTATGTTTCATCGTCTGTGCTTGTGTCTTTGTCGAAGTAAGATAAAGGAAATGAGCGAGCCTAATGGTCAAGTAAATGGTGCCAGAAATGTCCATCACTTTTCACGCCCAAGAAGCTTAATAGAATGCCATGAATCGAAAAAGGGACAGCCCTTATTGGACCTTGTTTCAAACGACGCCTCCTCTTCTCCCAGAAAAAGGAATTCTGAGCTTTTGGGTGATCGATAATCTACAATACAGCATCTGTCGCACTTCTGAAGATATGCCGATTATCGATTATCATACCGTCTAGCAAGCAGGATGGCACGCATCCACGATTCTACAAGAGCCCCGATAGCTTGACTTGCGTTCACATACCAATCGCCAGACGAGAGTAATGCTGCCTTTGATCCATCACAAGGAATTTCGCCTGCAGTTTCGCTTTGCGCTCCTAACAACTGTCAACGTTGGTAGAGTATTGTCCGTTGACCATGTCCAGCCACAGTGAATAGACTTTCTGATGTGTTGTCCACGCTCAGGCTCGGGTGCTCAGGATGTATGGGAGCGCAGCGAAGGCATAGGATGTTCGAAGAAAGGTATCGAGACCTTGTATATGTGAGCTTCTGCACAGTGGGGCATTAGCGGGGGCTCATCAGACCCAATTCGGCAAGGGCTTTTTGCATACTACACTATGGGCATATGTCAATACAAATCGAAAATTGACGGTTGGATCCATCGCTGACATGGTGTTCTCCATACGTTCTTTCGGACAATTTTGGAGAGGCCTCGTTGGGGATTTATCATTTCAAAGCTCAAGATTGCGGTCGCAGAAGAGGAATCAATTCAAGTACAGATATCTCAGGTGTATGCAGCGCAATTTCGCCGTCTTCCTCGTCTCTTCATAATGATCAGATTCTGTATGGTCAGGTTGAGGACGAACACTTCAGATCTCATGAATGCCTTCGAATCCTGGTAAAAGCAGCACACGGCTACCTTCCGACATCGAATACATGAATCACGTGAAATACGGAATGACTTAGTTTCGGGGCCTTTCATGATCTGAAATCGCTGATCATGATTGATGCACTTGATCTTCTGCTGGAGTTTTCATCCACTCAATATCACTAAAAGCCACTCTGGGGAACATAGTCCGTAGCCTACCACCTGAATCCCTGTTGGACCTGGCGAAGAATGGAACCAGTTTTAACTTTACCTCCTTCTCGATCCACTTCTTCTCCCCACTGATGACAGTCATGGACCCAATCTCTTTCCTACCTATGAGTTTCTTCGCGTGAACATTTTGGTGTGAAATGAGTCCGATCATAGGGATGTTTCCGATCTCCATTGGTATCTCCTCGAAAGTGGTCGTTTCAAGCAGACCAATTCCTTCAAAATGGCGGTATTCACCTTCCAGACTACTGTTATCGTAAGACTCGGCGGTGTAGATAATTGGACCCCGGGCGATGGCGATGGTGTCCTGATGAGTAGCAGAGTGAGGAGCGAGCAGGCGCACAGGCATATCGAAAGTGATGGAGATGGTACTCTGAGCAGGAAGCGACAGAGCGTCGTAACTTCCTGCATCGATCGTCCGTTCCAAGCTTTCAGGTGATATCCTAAAATTGATAGCATACTCTGGCTTCGGAATTCGTATGATCCATTCGTATCCCACTGGTGCTTGAACTCGCAAAGTTGTTTTCCCATTCCAAGGCATTTCGGTCTCCATCTCCAACACCGCGATCTCTCCGTTTGGAAGCTTCACAGTCCGCTTACCCGATATATAGAGATAGACATCCAAAGATATTACCTTTCCCTTCGTCTTGACCGACCACATATAACCTCCCAACAAGCCCATTGTCCTGGTGAGATTCGGCGGACAACAACATACCTCAAACCAATCCGACCTGTCCGCATTCTCCTCCCCACACGTCGCTAACTTATTATCATAGTAAAACTGCTTCCCGTCAAGACTAGCTCCACCCAATACGTTGTTCAACAAGCATTTCTCCATGACGTCCCTCGCCTTCACACTCGGCCCGTGACTGAGCAATCGCTCGCAAATCATCATACAGGCGATACTAGCGCATGTTTCGGCATAACATCCTCCCTCGTCATGACCGTTGGGCAGGAAGTGAGGAATCTCGGAGAAACCTTCGATATCGGGAATACTGCCAATGCCACCGGTGACATACATCTTGTTATCCACGCAGTCAGACCACAGCCTCTTGGCATCTTCGAGTAACTTCCCATCAAGATCGGAAGCAGCAGCGAGGAGGTACAACGCCCTAACAGAGTGTCCCAGAATTGTATTTTGCTCCCCGAGCGGGGCGTGCCACTGGTGATATCGTCCATCATCGATTGAGGCCATCGTAGCGTGAAAGAAGGAATCGTTGCGTTGTTCAGCCTCCCAGACAAAAAAAGGTTTTCCCCCTAACGAAGGTTCGCGTTTACCGCGAGTAGCAACAAGGTAACAACCAAAAGCGTAATGACGAGGGTCTCGAGTTTCGCTGTAAAGTCGCAATACAGCAAGCTCCAGCTCTGGATGACCTGGGTAGCCATGAAGCTGATGCTTTCCGGGACCAAAGGTCTTCATTAAGAGGTCGATATACTGAGAATTGTCATCATAGCCGTTAGTGTTGTAACTCTTCAGTGGGTAGATACCAGTGACAAAATGTCCAGAGATCGTATTGATGACAAGAGTGGGCTCACCTTGAGCATAATATTAAGAAACTTCCGGTTTCCAGACCATCGGTGGTGGGCTAAAGCCGCCTCGAGCAGATGGCCGCAATTGTCTATCATTTTGTATGTCAGGCCCTATCATGCTACTTTTATATGACACCTAATTAGACGGGTGTAGAATCTTACACATCTCATGCATATCCCTGAGATTTTTCAGTCTTCCCGCTTTGTCCACAACAGTGAAGTAAGTACCAAGATACCCATCCGGTCTTTGGGCTTTGCCCATCATGGTGATCAGTTCGTCGATGGCTGAGACAAACTCGGGGGTGTGCGGGGATCGTTCCCCATCGGGAGTGCCGAGGAAATAACAAGCTGCTTCGATCCTGAGTCACATATCAGGCTGGTACCTGTCACATATGTGCTTTCCGAGCTGACAGAACTTACCATTTACCAACATCCGAATCCCAGAACAGAGTAGGAGGACTTTCGACCTAGCAATCCTGTCAGAACGATAGCACTCACTCGAGATCCTGAGAAATGCAATTTAGGGGACGCTCACCGTACATTTCCCGCCTTGAACCTTGTGAATATCGTATTTAGGGTGCCAACCAAGTTTGAATGCCTCGTAACTGCCTTGCTGTCGCAACTGTTCAAGCTGCGTCTTGAGCACCCGTTCCGAATAAATGGCTTGGATCCTGCCATAGAACGAATCCCTGGCGATCGCTGAAACACACCATGAAACACCATTGAGTCAGCAGTGGTATCCCCGCACAGTAGGTATGTATCGGCGCAAGTCACTGCTCACAAGTTTGATGGAACGTCTCTTGAGGATGAGGTCGCTCGTAAGGCATCGAACTGGAGTTATCGAGCTCTTCGATGAGCTGTGGAGTTGAAGACGTGACTGATACGGAGATAAGACTGCCCATCGTTATGCACTTGACATTTCAACATCTTAGACAACAAGCTGACATGGCTTCTTATACATTCGTGTAGTCTTGGTATCCAGGATATCACCAGGCGGAAAAGCGGAAAATGAATAAATCCGGGATATGGTGTTTGTAGAGACACTTTCAACCTGTATGTGCACAGCGATTTGCATGGATTACGTATTCGTATCACTTACCTAATCAGTCGTAAGCTGGACTGTCACCCTCATTGAGAAGATTTAATTGGAGCGGATCAGTGCTCATTGGGACAGAGTGCCTCCAAAAGATAGCTGTACGCTGACGAGGTTGACACATGGCGTGATGGTGAATCAAAAGCATCTGTCATAATCATGTCAGAAGCGGTTTCCTATTCTGTATCAAGCTTTGAGCATAGGATCGAGCTCGTATGACGATCCGTATCTGCCCCAATACATCCAGTGCCAGCATCGGTCAATAATGTATTCATTGCAAATCATAGATAACAATCACAGATGCTAATGCCCTATAAATTCTTCAATTTAAGTTTGACACGATCTCACATCATTCAGCCTAATAATCTCCTCACCTCACTTCTCTTCCTCGGGATACGGTCCAGCTCCACCGCCAGCAATGAACTCATCGATATGCTTCTCCAGAAGTGGGAGAGGGATCGAGCCAGTTTCAAGGACTGTATCGTGGAAAGCCCGGATATTGAACTTTTCACCAAGTGCTTCTTCGGCCTTCCGTCGACATTTGAGAATCGATAGTTCACCCAGGTAGTAAGAAAGAGATTGACCGGGCCAAGCGATATATCTGTCAACTTCGGTTTCGATCTCGTGGGCTGACAGAGCGGTGTTGTCACGTAGATAAGCCTGA
The DNA here is from genome assembly GCF_036426115.1 of Kwoniella botswanensis. Lineage (NCBI taxonomy): Eukaryota > Fungi > Basidiomycota > Tremellomycetes > Tremellales > Cryptococcaceae > Kwoniella > Kwoniella botswanensis. The sequence continues at coordinate 11,815,955 of NC_088599.1, read as the reverse complement.
GCTTGATTTCGTGTCCAGCCAAGCGAGTGAATCCCAGTGTCCACCACCAGTCGAGCCGCGCGCCAAGCCTGGTAGCTCAACATGCCGAACACATCGTAAGGTGTATGATAGATACCCATCTCCTTACCCAAGTATTCGCAGTACAAAGCCCAACCCTCACCATACGCGGAGATATATGCCTTGCGGAACGGAGGGAGATGATCATGTTCGAGCGCGAGAGGCATTTGAAATGCGTGACCAGGGGCCGATTCGTGAAGAGTCAAAGCCGGGAGTGAGTACAGGGCTCGAGATGGCAGGTCATAAGTGTTGACGAGATAGACACCTGGCCCACCTCGACCGGATGTGTAGTATGGCGCCTGATCGAGAGGCACCGGCTTGATGGCGAAACGTTGTCTTGGCAGTCGACCAAAATACTTCGCTGAGACACCGTCGAACTCCTTCGCTATCCAGGCAGCTTGGTGCAGAAGCTGTTCAGCAGTTTTGGCGTAGAATTGAGGGTCGGTGCGCAGAAAATTGAGAAAGGATTGAAAATCACCTTTGTACCCGGATTCTGCGATGGTGTCAAGCATTTCGGAGCGAATCCGGGCCATCTCGTCGATGCCGATCTTGTGGATAGTCTCGGGATTTGAGTCGAGAGTGGTGTACTCTTTGATCTTCGCAGCGAAGTAAGCTTTTCCATCTGGAAAGGCTTCGGCAGCAAGGGTCTCACGAGCGTTGGGGTAGTACTCGTCTCGAAAGAAGGCGAGGAGCTTGCGGTAGGGGGGCAGAACAAATTCGTTGATCGCTTTCGTAGCTTGGACACGAAGCTTGTCCTGCTCAGCCGTAGGAATGACGGAGGGGATTGACTTGAATGGCTCGTAGTAGATCGTCTCTTCGGCAGATTTGGCGTCAGCAACAGAAGAGATAGAGCCGTCACGACCTTCAAGAGTGATTTTCGGGGGCGTGAAACCTCGTTTGTACCCTGCTCGCATATTATCGATCTGTTCACTGAAATACCGAGGGACTTCTTGTAGCTGAGCCAGATAAGCAGAATAATCCTTCGCGGTTCGGAACGTCGCTCGTGCTGCTGAAGCATGATTCGCCCAGAAGGACGAGTCGGCATTGAGGGGTTTCTCGTAATCTTTGAATTTCTGGCTGTTGACGAAAACCTCAATCTGAGCACGGTAAACACCATAATTAACTTGTTCTTCAGGGGATAGGGATTGCAAATCGATCTTGTCGAGTTGAGAGATGATGTCGTTCCAATAGGCTAGTCGTGATGCCTGAGTCTTGGCGTCCACGCGAGGAAGGTAAGCTTTGAGAGAATCCTCGTCGTCCTCGTCATCCTCCAACTTCTGCTCTTGCCGCCAAGCCCACTCTTGCTTCCATATTGACTGGAACTTAGCATCGGACGTAGCAACTTGGTTGGTGGTGGTTACGCGACGGTACCCAGATACCCAAGAGATCAAGGAAGTCATTGCCGTGACGATGCTTTAGTATGAAATGAAACGAGATGAGCGCTGCCCAATTCAGCGCCATTGTATGGATGATAAGAGGAGGGACGGGACCGAACTTATAACAGGTAATTGCTTATCGCTCAAATCCGATAGGGCAAATCCGGATATTAGCAAAATCCGTAAACACGTAGTCAGCTTTATACCCACACGGGAAAGCCGTCTTTCTTCGTCTTTAGAAAAAGCTTACCAGGAGTCTGATATCTGTGACATCGGGTTGATAAAAGAAATCGAGGACAAGCTTGAATAGAATCGAATTGCTTATTCTGAACAAATCACGCCAACACGATCTGATTGACGATGTACCGCCTACAGCCCCTTATCAAGCGCTTGCGAACGTTCCGGGAAGGGCAAGGTCGATTCAAGGAGATGCAGGCTACAAGTCGAGCAGCCCGATATGGGGGGTATACTTTGGTCTCACTCTCGGTTACAGCTGTCATACTGGATACTAAAGAGTCCCCAATACCGTCTGAAAGCCTGACGGCCACCTCCCGAATGGCTACGTTGGACCTACTCCGATCTTACCTTGTGTGGACAGCTCTCAGTTTTCCCACGCTTGTCGACTTCTCCCCTAGCGCGCTCAGCTTTTTACTTACTACCCGCATCCCACTACTGCCTACCTTAACAGAGACCATTGTGCGAGCAACATTCTTCCCTCAATTCATACCCGGAGAAACAGCCGTAGAATGCCTACCAACCTTGGAGAAACTTCGACGGCAAAATATCGGGTCAGCGCTTAACTATTCGGCGGAGGCAGATGCTGTCGAGGAGGTGGATGCGAGGGATGTGGAGGCGTCGAGGTTTAAGGAGATCGAGAGAGCTTTGGACGTCCAGGGGGAATTTGAGAAAAGGATGCAGCTGAAAGGATGGTCTCCTGGTAGCTCGGCTTTCGCAGTCAAAGTGGTAAGTGACACAAATTCCAAAATTATCTTCTTGGAAAGCTTACTATTATCATCATTTTCCTTCAGAGTGGAATTGTTGATTCAGCGGTACTACGAAGGGCGTCAGACGCTCTACAGATCTCTCGACCGAAATCTTTGAAAACTATGGGCAAAGAAGTACCCTATCCGGGGTTCCCTTCTGATGACGACTCTGAGATCCTCAATCCGTCCCTCACGATGAGTTTCGATGCGATTGTCAAGCACCCCAGTCTGCTGCAGGGTGATTGTGCCCAGTTGAAGATTCTCTGGGACCGATTGGACTCTCTGGCTGAGCGAGCAAAGGCCAATGGGTGTGTCTCGTTCATGCATATCGGATTGTCCGAGATCTGTGCTGATCCCACAGAGTAGTGTCAAACTTATTCTGGATGCAGAAGAGACGTGGCTCAACCCCGCGATCGATGGGTATACACTATTGTTGAGTATGAAACACAATAAGAGAGATCCTGTGGTATAGTGAGTAGAAAGATCTCACAGTGATCATCTTTTTCACTCGGACTCATGAGAGCTGAAAGATTTGCCGGTAGTGGTACATACCAATCATATCTACGACGACAACCTGCTTTTTTGACGGCGTGGATCGAGCACGCACAAGTACATCGTTATTCTTTGGGACTGAAGGTCGTTCGAGGCGGTTATATCGTCAAAGAAAAGGCTCTAGGAGAAAAGCAGGGCAAGCCTGGCAATGGTGCGGTATGGGCGACGTGAGTCCCAAATCGTGCAGACCAGGTATGGTAATCTCGCTAACATTCCAAATTACATACATGTAGCAAAGATCTGACGGATGCGTCGTATGATGGAAGCGTGGAAATTGTTCTTGAAACCTTGCGAAATCAGCTCGACCGTCCGGGAAACAGTTTGCCCCTCGGAGTCATATTTGGAACTCATAACATGGCTTCTGTGCAGACCATTATTGAAACTTTGGAAGCCAAGCGACTGGCCTCCCGCACCGCGTCTGGGAAACTGCGGATGAACAGTGAAGCGAAGGGCAGAGTGAATATTGCTCAGCTTTATGGTAAGTCATGTTACCGCTTACTTGACCTGGAGCGGAAGACCAAGACCAGCTAACATACTCCGGCTGCGGGATAGGCATGCGAGATGACCTGTCAGATGTTGTGTGCACGGCGTTTGAACCTAGTCGATCGGCAATATCGATGAAATTCATTGCTTATGGCACTTTAAGAGAGGTCAGTTTTGTCGATGCGTCAATTGAAAGTGTGCCTTCTCTCGCTGATTGCTCTCTGTTACCGTCGAGATGTAGACGATGCCATTTCTGAGCAGAAGGGCGATCGAAAACAAATCGATCATGTCTGGACCAAGCGGCGCCGCGGCGGAGAGGAGAAGAGTGGGTGCTGAGCTCAGGCATCGCTTGAGCTTTAATTTGTTTTGATCAAGGCAAGTATTCGATGAGACAGAAAGATATCGAGGATTGAGGATCGTCCGATTCATAAATCATTCGTCAGGGTACCAAGATACATGCATAGTCATTCTAAACATATCGAGTTGTTGTGTAGATTTTTACTCAATCGTTTCAGGAAATCAAAAGGCCTGTGCCGGAAAGAAAGTTGACATATCAATTCCCCCATTCCCGGACAGCAACTGCAGAATCTCGTTGATATCTGTTCCTCCTGTTATGTCGCTGTAGTCCCCTAAGCCACCCATGGGCCCCAAAGATGCTAATGAGGTATTCTCTGCTCCTCCAACTGCGTTGTTGGTCGTGCATGGTAACCATTCATTTTTGAGGTGTTTGATCACCATCAGAGCTTGTCGGGCTTCAAGCCATGTATGGGCTTTGAAAAGCCTCAGTGTCATCAACATATTCATGATTTGATTGAACCGGCTCACCTATTTCGTCCATATATCCGATCTAGAACACGAAGCAGGGTCAATTAGCTTTATCGCTGTCTAGCACCTGTCAAGCCTGGAAATTTTGGCTCACGCATTCATCTAGACCATGGGCACTATCCGTCATAGGCAATGTCGAATCGGAAACTAGGACCAGAAGGCGAATGGTCACCATTCCGAAGATCACTGGAACTTAAATGGTATCAGCTTTGGCCATTCCAAACAGAACTCACTGATAGTGGCGACGGCGTTTCGCAAGCCGTGGATTTCATCGAATGTCTATAGCATTGGTAGGTATGTAAACACTCAATGACCTGTATTCTGCATACCTGACCTACCCTGAGAAGCTCAGAAATCTCATTGGCTGCTTGCTGACATCTTTGAGCTGCCGAAGGAGCTATATCCAAAGAAGCTCTAAAGTAAGGTCGCAGGAGATAGATATAGGTTAAGTGGTATAGCATATGCATTACTAGGAGATGTGGCACAGGGTGAGCTTGTGGTTTGGGGAGAGGTTGATCGCGCTGCCACGCATCTAGCTTGGAGATGAGGTCCGTTACTTGGAGGTCGCGGTTCAGTCCGTCATAATTGGTCGATCTGCTCAATAAAGCACCTGTGAGACAGGGATTACAAAGCATAAAATGTCATGATGACGACTCACAAAGCGATATCTACCACTTGCCTAAGTAGACAAGCAAGTTTAGCAGACCAATGGAAGACTGAAGATCGCAACGAGCTGCGTCCGTTGACGGATACATTGCTAAACGGAGAGAGCCAAGGGTCCTGATCTGCGGCGGCGTCGATGAGAGGTAAATGGATATCGGAAGTAGCGCGGAGCATGAAAGGACGTCCCGCACAGATGGCGCGAAGCTTCAGGACAGGCGCCACCAGCAATCAGCTTGGAGGCGGAATGGGTAGCTTATTGATGAACGCACCAGATCCTGTTGGAAGAGTGTCCAGTAGCTAGAGCTCCTCAATGCTTGATCTTGCCGTGTGATCTGACCTGACTCTACCAGGTGTCTGCACTGTGGTGAACATCGTCAGTAACGCCATTATTTTAGTCTGGAAAAGGGTGAGTGATCTGTTTCACCCGATGTCAATGTAATTCACATTCAAATTGACTCCAAGCTATGCAAAGCCATCTCATTGGTCAACATGGGGACGCCTGAAACTCTGACAGGACTAGCTTACCGCTTGAACACAGGCAAATGCCATACCGAAGTGAATGTACCCTGTTTTCTGCGCTGATTCTTCGTTTCTCAGATTCAGACACCTGCGTATACAGACATCAGCCTCATTGAATATACACTTATGCTATTAGCTCGAGACTTGACTTTCGCAAAGGGTAGTATGCAGTTCGAACGGTACTCACGCTGCGTACAAGGCTAATGCCTTGGGCGTACTCAGATTCGGATCATCGGTCTCCTCGATTAGCATACTCGCGCAGTGTTTGGAGATCAGACTATCCATCATATCCGCCAGTTCTGGCCATACATCCCTGTTGAAATGTACTCCCAGACGAAGTGCACAATTGTGCAGTAATGGGGAATAATTTGACGTCCTTCGAGGAATAGGTTGAGTGGTAGGTGTTTTGGCCACCAAATTACATATCTCCATGTCCCGGAGAAAAGCGGGCATATCAGCTGCCATACACCAAGGTGCGTAGTAAGCACCAAAGAGAGCAAGAGCGGTGTCATGAACTTTTTTCGTAATTCTGAGATCTGGCGGCAAATGACGGGCCCACTCTACATAATCGCCAGGGAGGAGGTCAGTGGTGATGCCGTCGTCGGGGGAGAGATTGTGAATGGCGTCACGGCCGGTGGAAGAACCAGGATCCTGCCCTGCGTCGGGAGCATAGGACCAGAATGAGGTGGGCCCAAACTGCATATGAGAGCCTGTACCTCGTCGCTGATGGCATGCATTTCGGTTAGCTGCCTAGTGCTCTTTTCTTTGATACCTGATATCCTTTGATATGATGATTATGGGCTTGACGGTGGGATGGCAGAAGACATACCTTCAAAGGGTCATTCATCGACAGAACCGATTGCGCTGCTGAGCCTGTCGATGGCGGCGACTGAGGCCCGTTGGGCAATCTATCTGACGGAGTACTTGTAGAGCCATGCATGTTGTCTGGCATGGCACACTGAAACGAGCTTAGATCAGGCATCGGATTGCTCGAAACCCCAAGCTCTTGCTGGTTTGGCGGCGAGACCAATGAGCTCTGAAAAGATCGCAGGGGGTGGGTCTGGAACAGATGAGATGTCTCAGGGCAGATCACTCGATCATCAAACGGGCTGAGAGGACGTCGGTCAGGAGGGACAGATCGTAAAGAACAAGCTGAAGGAGGGGGGAGTGTTTGAGGTGGGGAAAGAGAGGGCAGATGGGGTTGTTGCTGGGTATTATATTGCGGTCGCTGGGAGGCGGCGAAGTTCGCTACGGTCTGACTGGCGAGAAGGAGATTCGTCAAATTGTCGATCTTGTCTCGGATGTTTCCCTGACGTTGTCGAGTTCTACTTGTCAACATCAGCATCCTGGACCGACTCATTTGCGGAGCTACAAACTGACTTTCTCCCATCAACCTTCTCGTATGTGCAGCTTAGACCCTTGTCGACACAAGCTCCACATTTGGTGGACATTCCGTCGCACTTAGTCTTTCTGTGAATTAATACATACACGCAGACATTTAGCACCACTGCTACAATTGCGGTGACCAATTGGCCGGCAACGTGATCTAGTAACAGCTCACCTCAATCTACATGCATCACAGGCTTTGGTGACATGGTTCAGCTTCCGTCTTCTCTTATTCTCGCCCGGAGAAGATTCAGTCCCCTCTTCACTCGGTCTCCGGAGTCTGCTAAGGTCATCGACTGACATGATCAAATGGCGCGTGTATGTTGACAGATAGTACGAGGTGAATGTGTCGCCAAGTTTGAAGACAGCCGATCACGAGTTGGAGTCGGATATCCGGTGATAAGCTAACCCATCGGTTCTGAAATGTTGATATCACTGACTTGACCATGTATAGTCAGTCGCATGCGAATAGAGTGGGTATGGTTTTCAAGATAAGGCATTGTTGCACCCACGCGGCCCGGATGGGAACAAAAAGAATGATAAGCCGCACGCTGATACGAATCAACCCGAGATCAACCGGTGCCAGGGACTCCGGACAGACAGGAACGCGCGAATCGTCGTTGAACTATAACTAGGCTGCGGAGGCGGAACAAGGTGATATCAGGAACCACCGAGTTCAGGATAAGGTGGCAATGCCTTTCTCACTCCGGAAATACGATAACCCGTAAATCCGCTTACGAGTTCGTAGAATCCGGTCTATGATAGAGGTTGAGCAGAAAGGTCTAGCACATGAGAGTAGCTATGTGACCAGGAGCTGGACCGGTTGCTCGTGTCGTCGAGAGCTTATAACAGGAGTTCATGATCATCCAGATACGAGTCCTGTTTCTCTCCCAAGATCATAGATCCTTGCGCTACAGAAGGAGAAAATTCTTCAAACTGTCTCCCACACACCATGACCGATAAGCGCGAAGCTCTCCTGGGTTCCCAACTTGCTGACATGCAGAACGAACATCTTCATGATGAGAAAACCAGCCCACTTGAAGGTGTCAAAGAGTTGTCTACCGAGCATGGTACATATGTCCTTGAGGTCGGCAATTCCGAAGGGGCTAAAGTTGCTGGGTAAGTGTTCTTTTGTAGTTTCAAGCGACTCAGGTCTGCTGACTTGACATGGCAGCCACCTGGAGCTTGGAACCTCTGAGGAGGAAGCCGAACGGCTTGAAGCTATCTACAACACGATGACCCTCGAACGGACTATGAAGATCATTCGAGAGCTGGTGCAGATGCACCGGGATGATCCAAACTTTTCTGGCGCATTGCTCGAGGACATGAACAGCTTTGTCAACAACCCTGACATCATTGCTTCCCCAGACAAGCATACTCAAGTCATCACAGCTATGAAGATGGAAGCTGTACTGGCCACCGAGAACTCGCCTTACGTCGAGGTCCGTGCCAACGTCGACCCTACTGACGATCCTGATATGCCCGCTTCGACCATCAGGGCATGGGCGATCGGCGTAGTCTTCTGCATCATTGGGTCATTTATCGACAATCTCTTCGCTTTCAGGAACCCTGCTATCTCTATCGGTACTAATGTCGCTCAACTGGTTGCGTGTGAGTCTCCCTTCTTCCGCATGCCACAATCGAAGCCCAAGCACTTATATTTGCTTTTTATCCTTCGCTTTTACTAGACCCTCTGGGTGTATTCCTCGCTCGTGTCTTGCCTGACTGGGGTTTCACTCTCTTTGGCAGTAGACACAGCCTTAACAACGGCCCTTTCAATCGCAAAGAACATATGTTAATTTCGATCATGGCCAACATCTCATTCACGGCTCCGTACACCTACTACATCATCCCCGTGCAAGCGATGCCCCAGTACTTCAACCAATCCTTCGCCTATAACCGAGGCTACCAGATCCTCCTCTCTCTGGCGGTCAACATGTTCGGTTACGGTCTTGCGGGTCTACTTCGTCGATTCCTCGTCTACCCATCTGTCGCTATCTGGCCAGCAACTCTCAACACGGTTGCTTTGGTCAAGGCTTTCCATCAGCAAAACAATGAGGCTGTTCCGGGCCCTTTTGGGCGAGTCTACCGCGCTTCTAGAGAGAAGATATTTTTGGTAGCCATGGGCTGCATGTTTATCTACTTTTTCTTCCCGTCTTACATCTTCCAAGCATTATCATCCTTCTCGTGGATGACATGGATCGCACCCGATAACGTCAAGCTTGATGCGGTCACTGGAATCTGGGGAGGCCTCGGTTTAAATCCCTGGCCGACTTTCGATTGGAATATGTTCGGTGGTGCCGGTTTGTATCTACCCACATTTGCTGTTGCCAATCAAGTCGTTGGTATCATCATTGGGGCTTTCATGATCCTCGCCATATGGTTCACCAATACCTGGAATACCGGATTCCTTCCCATCAACTCCAACGCCACGTTCGACAACACAGGTGCTAGCTACAATGTCACGTCCGTGCTCAATCCTGCCACTGGTAAGCTCGACGAAACCCTTTATCGATCCTACAGTCAACCTTTCTTCAGTGCGGGTTATATTGTCTATAACATCTGGGCCTTTGCATCGTACACTGCGTCGTTCAGCTATGTGTTCCTTTTCTACCGACGTGACATCATACGGGGTTTCAAAGGTGTGTACAGACGACTCTTCAAGAAGGTCGATGACGAGGACCTCGAGGAGGACATCCACTATAGGTTGATGAAGCGATACAAGGAAGTCCCCGATTGGCATTACGCTGTCCTGCTCGTTCTACCCATTGCTTTCGGATGCGCTGCAGTGGCCGGTTGGCCCACTCACGCCCCTGTGGCGGCTCTATTCTACGGTCTGATCCTACCTATAATCTTCATCTTGCCCCTCGGGATCATCCAAGCGGTGACGGGTATACCAGTTGCCCTGAACATTCTTGCCAACATCATCGGTGGATCCATCACAGCCGGTGAAGGAAATTCTCTCATGTACTTCAAGTCTTGGGGTTACCTCTCATCTTGGCAAGCGCTGAGTTTCTGTAATGATCTCAAACTTGCTCATTACCTCAAGATTCCACCTCGGATCACGTTTTGTGCCCAAATCGTCGCCACGGTTATTTACTCCATCGTTTCATCTCTGCAATACAACTTCATAATGAACATCAAAGATGTGTGTACTTCTGACGCCGCTTTCCGGTTCACGTGTCCTGCGCAAACCAGTTTCTACACCTCGATCATCTTCTGGGGTATCATCAGCCCAAAAAAGCTTTTCGGCAAGGGTCAACAGTACAATATGATGTTACTCGGTTTCCCCCTCGGTCTGATCATGGTTGGGATCTATTGGGCTCTTCGACGAAAATACCCCAGATCCTCCTTCCTGAGGCAGGTCCATCCAGTCATGATCTGTATGGGGCCCGTCAACGTGGCCGCTCCTTACAATTTGGCCTACTACCTCGGAAACCTTTATGTCAACCTCATCTCTTTCCAGTACATTCGAAAGAAATACCTGGCTTTTTGGTCCAAGGTTGGTTCAGATACTTCATTCCAATCGCCTAATCCTCTACCTATGAATTGACATTGCTGACACTTGCGCATGTGTACTGTAGTGGAATTACGTAGTTGGCGCCGGCTTCTCCACTGGTATCGCTCTCTCTGGTCTGTTCATCTTCTTCGCTCTTCAAATCCCCAAAGGTGGCACATTGTCCATAGACTGGTGGGGAAACAACGTTGTCAACTTGGGATGTGAAGGCCAAGGTGGATGCCCCAGGCTCGACATCCCCGAAGTTGGGTACTTTGGACCTGCACCCGGTACATATCTGTAAAAGCTCGTCGTCCAGAGAGACGGGTGAAATACTACAATGCTGTCTGCGCTCTGGTGCTGGGAGTGCTGTGAAGAATGTGTGGAAATTGTTGGACTGGAGCACGTAGGTGGTGAGGGAGTTAGGCTTTGCGCAAGGCCAGTGAACACGGGCCTCAATCAAGGTGTCTCCGTATGTTTGTTTTTAGTGGTTGATCTTGTCTGACAGAGTTCTTGCTTTGAGCTGTCAATAGAGTTGTAATATTTGTAGGTGAGGATTTCTAGAGTTATATGACATACAGTATGTGTGGCTTCCTCGAATTGCAGGTAGATGCTGTAGATGTATGTGTTTTTCTTGCAACCCAAGATTGCGGGAATGTTTTGCTTTTGCTGCCTCACGGTTCTTTGGCTTGCTTCTTCACTGTTGTTTTGTATGTCATATGTGTGTCTGATTTCGAATACCACGATAATTGGCTCATTCTGTGTGCATTGAATGTTCACCTCTCAATATTCCAATCCGCCCCAGACTGTATATGAATAGGAAACCTGTACCGGTGACACGCGATTGGCACGAGATCAATCATATCATCATTTGCCGAGTTGCACTGCAACGGTGAGCAGGGTCCTCAGCAGTGAGATCTATTGGCAGAAAAGGTTGAGATCATTCAAGGTAGGTGATGTAAGTTGACCGCTGCATATCGTATAGTATAGGATATATGTCCATAATAAATGTGCAACTACAAACTGGGATTCCGAATCTTGATCATCTTACATCCCTCAGATCGTGTATCTCCATTTCAAAGCGGTCGCGTCACTTTCCCCGCTCTCCTCTTGACCTTCTTTTCGGTTTTCAAGTCGCTTGTTTGACAGTCTGTACTGTATGTGCTGCAAGATCGCCACCAGGAGACCGAGACTAACAAGGCAAAGGCACACTTTAAAGCCCCGCTTGTAGAGTGGAGAGTCATCCCCTCGGAGTAATTGACTTCCTACCAGAGCCCCCGAGTTAGCCGCCATGATGAAGAGAGCCATAGCGACGGAACGCTCTTGAGGGCTTCTGCAATTGAGCGAGAGCCAAGTAGCGTTGATCGGCTGTCGCGGGATGATCCCAACTTTGATGTTAGCTTCTTGTCGACATCGATGTTTTGTCTTGGTACTCACATGAGAGGGGATCGAAAAACCTTGCACCATAATTTGAAGCCCATACTTCAGCCATCGATCAGTGGAAAGGGATTTTTGCTGGAAGGCAAGCCAGAAGGCCCATACCAATGCAAGTCCCGTCACGACAACGGGTCCCCGGATCCGGGTTCTGTCGGAGAAGAATCCGAAAGAGGCTGTGGTAACAAGACCGATCCATCCAGATACCGAGGAAAGAGCATTGGCGGTGAGGGCTGGGACAATTATACGTCAATTTTATGAATGAGTCATAGAGAAAGATTTAATCTCACTATCGAAATTAAATCCTTTGATCAATGTAGGCCCATACGTTCCCAGAGCTCCAGTTTGCGAGATGAGGCAGATCGCAATTAAGACGTGAGGCCAAACCCTCCAGTTTGACAAAGTGCTGGTGATATCCTTGAGGGTAAGTCTATGGCTCGACCTGTTATTTTTCTCATCATCTTTAGCCATTCGAGCTACTAAGATCTTCTCTTGACTGGGTGTCCATACTCGGATGGGTAGAAACAGGGGCTTGGGACAATGTGGCGAGGCAGGCAGCAAGAGTAGGAGGAGAACAGCGATGAATATCGACATGCAGCCTTCAACGATCATGAGCCATTGCCAACCCTTGTGCGAAGGGAATCGAGTGCCCAGAGGAAGGATGCCATAAGCTAGGAGACCAGAGGTAGCGGTTGCCAGACCATTGCCGATGAAGAAAATGGAGTTTCTCGTGGCCAACTCAGACCGTTTATAGAAGGTCGAGATGATGAACAGTGCACCTGTTCCACCAGTGAGTATGGCTATGTATTGAGTTCTATAGATATCTACTTACCTGGAATATATCCGCATTCAGTCACGCCCAACATTATCCTTGTAGCCAAGTAACCGCCATAACCCTTCTGAAAGGCTTGTAATACGCCGACCAGACCGAAAGCGAGCACCTGAAAGGAGATCCATAGCTGTGTTTTCATCTCATTCAGCATCTGGGCGACTCTAAGGTGTAACATGACCAACTCACACGTGGGCCGACAAGTTGTAGCATGTAGTTTGAAGGGATCTCAAGGAGGATGATTCCCAAGTACAACAAGGACTGTCCGGTGTTGAACTGATCTTGAGTGATTCCGACCGACTTCAAAAATCCATCAGTCAAAGCATTGGAAATATTGCCTCTTTCCAACTGGAAGACGTAAAAGCCGAAGAATAGAAGTGGTAACACCAGGAAATCAATCTTTCTGACTGCTGCCCTTTCTTCGGCCTCCGACCAAGTGAATTCGCCACCTGCAACATCCCCTGTCAAGCTTGGTAAGGAAGGGGTATCGTAGGCAGTGAAGCTTTTTTCACCCGGCGAAGCCGGCGGGTTCGGTGGTATATCTTGAGCGTGAGCATCTGTAATCATGGTGATTGCGGCGAGCAAAAATCTGTGGGGCAAGTGGGAGTATCTGGTGACTGGCAAGGTAGCATCGCAGCAGTAGGTATATATGTATACCTTCGCTGTCACGAAGACAAAGTCCACAGGCATGGAAAGGAGCTCATCTTCTTTTGATTTCAAACATGGCGCAACCGCACGTCTTCAGCGACATCACCCCTTGGCGTTCTTCTTGGTTTATCCAATTCTTGTCTGTGCCCCAAGTGACTCATGCACTCTTACAGTCTGACTCGTGATGGGAAGACGGGGTCACTAGCATAGGTGGAATTGACTGAATCTGAAAGGTGTTTTTTTCGACAAATCGGCAATCTCAACCTTATCACGAATGAAATCCCGATCAGATATCTGGAATTATCCTCAATTATCTTCAATTTATCCCCCTTGGCATGGCGTCAGCAAGACGTCAGGCTGTAGATTTGGTCTTAAACACTGCGGAAACAGAATATGTTTGTAATTTGCACAATAAAACGGCTTTCCGAGTGGCGATTGCGCCATTTGTTGTTATCACGCCATCTCATCCGGGATCGAGGTGGAGGAGATAACCGCGTTTGGTTCAGTGATTCCTAGTCTGACCATACCAAACCAAGAAGTATTCTACCAACGATGTAGATAGAACGGAATGTATGCACATCAATATCATCCCCAGCTGTCGCCCACATTCAAGGTCCCATAGTAATACAGAGCAATCCCTCACTAACGATATGTCTAAACAACCAAACTTCCTCGTTGTAAGTGCATTGAATTGAAACCAGTAACCTAGCTCACATCACCTTGCTCCAGATTCTTGCCGACGATCTGGGGTTCAGTGATATCGGAGCATTTGGCTCGGAGGTGAGCTATGACATTCAATGTCGTTCTCTTCTCTACTGACGGGTGAAACAGATATCTACCCCAAATCTGGACAAGTTGGCGAAGAATGGCCTTCGCCAAACAGGTTTCCACACTGCATCGGCCTGCTCGCCCACCCGGTGAGTTCTAGGCATCTCGAAATGTAATGTGCTGACCACTTTGTTGAAGGTCGATGCTTATGAGCGGAACCGATAACCATTTGTGAGTTCTTCGGGTATATAATGCGAAGATGTGGTCATTGACTCCTCTTGAAGGGCTGGCTTGGGTCAGATGGCTGAAACAATAGCACGAGATCCATTCTACCAAGGGCACAAGGGTTACGAGGGAATGTTGAACGATGTGAGCGTGTTTGCATTTAAGGCCTTCGAATACAGATGATCTTATCCCTAAGTACAGCGCGTTGCAGCTTTACCCGAAATTCTCTCCGATGCTGGCTATGAAACCATCATGTCCGGTCAGTAGAAGGAAATGCCTACCACGTCAGTCTATGAGACTCACTGTATCTTTCACACGTTAGGCAAATGGCATCTCGGTCTTCCGAAGCACGCACAACCTCATGCCCGAGGGTTCCAAAAAGTGTTCGGGCTTCTGCCAGGTGCTGGTAATCACTGTAAGTTGACTATATCCGGCATCAGATGCACTCTCGTTGAAACCTCTGGCGATGTAGATCTATACGAACCATTCCTCGACGACAGCACTCCGGCAATGAAATTTCTTCCCCCTTTATACGTAGATGGGCCCGAACAGATCTCGCACAAAGATATCCTTGGGCCGTTTTATTCCTCGACCTACTTCACTGACCGAATGTTGGGTTTCCTGAAGGAACGAAACACGGAGAAACCCTTCTTCGCCTATTTGCCTTACACAGCCCCGCATTGTGAGTCATTTTCACACCCTACGCGGAAATTACATTGACTCTTCGAGATTGTAGGGCCACTACAGGCCCCTGACGAGGAGATAGCCAAATACAAAGGTCGATATGATGCAGGACCAGAAGCTTTGCGTTTAGAAAGACTGGAACGATTAAAACAGCTCGGTCTGATCTCCAAAGATGTTGGTGTACAAAACTCCTTGGTTGCTTCTTTGTGCTTACCACGCGTGACTTAGGTGTCACCTCATCCGATTATGAGCCCGTATGGTTACAAGTCCTGGGACGAGCTTTCGCCTGAGGAACGTGCCATCAGTGCGAAAAAGATGGAAGTGTATGCCGCCATGGTGACCGTGATGGATAAGGAGATTGGGCGGGTCATCCAGCTGCTCGAAGACCGTGGCGAATTAGAAAACACTTTTGTATTTTTCTCAAGCGATAATGGGGCGGAAGGTGCTTTGTAAGTGGGAGTTTGGCAAGGATCTATCCGCTGACAAAGGCTCATAGGCTTGAGGCTATCCCAGTTATGGGTGATCAGATAAAAAAGACGGTCGAGAAATTCTTCGACAACAGTATCGAGAACATTGGTAGAGGAAACTCGGTAAGTCGAACTCGACGGCATCCTCCATTAGCTGACAACACTGGTTCTTAGTGGACGTACCTTGGACCTCATTGGGGTCAAGCAGCAACGGCACCGTCGAAGATGTACAAAGCATGGGCCACAGAGGGTGGTATACGATGTCCAAGCATCATACACTATCCGAAACTAGGTGGTATATTGAAGCAAGATAACGGTGTCACACATGAGTTCACCACGATAATGGATATTCTACCCACAGTTGTGAGTGGATCTCACTTAGGGATGCATCCTATTCTATTTTCACATTCATCCCTTATCTTGCAATAGCTCGACTTGGCAGGGGTCCAGCATCCAGGAGATGAATTCAGAGGTCGAAAGGTGCACAGACCAAGAGGAAAATCATGGGCACCGTGGTTGTCGGGTCAGAGAAAGGAAGTTCATGATGAGAATGCAATTCATGGTTGGGAATGTGAGTGATGCCCTCCCAGGAAGACCTATCGCTGATCTGCACCTTCTTAGTGTTCGGTCAAGCCGCCATAAGACAGGGCAGATGGAAGGCCGTGTGGTTGCCGCCTCCTACAGGCAAGGATCAGTGGCTGTTATTCGATCTTGATCAAGGTGAGCTTTGTTAGCATCAATCAAGCCTAGTGCCGCGTTGCCTGACCTTGTGTCGCACTGTCAGATCCCGGGGAGACGAAAGACTTAGCAGAGGCGCATCCCCAGAAATTACAACAGTTAGTTGCATTCTGGCATGAGTACGAAGCAGAGACAGGAACAATCGTGAATATGGCTGATCCCGGCGTGGGAGGGTTTGGGAGAAGTACCGGAATAAATTGGGACGATTGGGGACATTAAACGCTCTTTCGCTATTAGTAGACATGTAAAGAGTCGAGCTCCCCTTGTGACGCCAAGATTTCTCTTCATTTCAGGGCTGAGCGAGGAGTGTCGCGGGGGGAGGGGGGGGATCTTGATTGTAGAAGTTTAGCCTTTGCGGGTCGTGAAAGTTGAGAATGCCATTCCATGACATCGCACAAGTCCAAAGATTGCGCACCTGCGTATGTCGCATTCTGCATTAATGGGAGAGCTGCTTCATGACCTCATATGGACCTCTTGTTGTTGTGCGCACCCAACATTTCACAACATCATTGCCGATATAAACAATACATTCGAGCTATATCTTCCAAAGGCATACTATTCTTACATTGCCCACAAGAAACCCTTCATGCTTAACTACAATCAGAATCCACTACCGCAAGGGACATGGCCTATCCCGGGTCCATCTCCCAATATCTACTGTCATATTTTTCATCATGATACTCGTACACGTAAGGCGCAATGACGTCCACAAACGGATACTATAATCATCCACCTAGATCGAGTACTTGTAGTCTGGGTTCTGCAGATCCGTCAGATCTTCGAATGCATGCAGATTGGCTTGTACCTCCTCGCCATCACGCATGTCTCGAGCCGCTTGTTTTTTAGCATTGCGTCGAACAAGCATGGTACGTGTAGCCAGTGCGAGGATGATATAGGTAGCGTAGAGGCCCAGATGAATGTAGAGAGACGGAATGTATCTCGGAGCCCAGGTATTCCAGAAGAGCTGAGGAGATACAGCATTTCCAGCGCCCCAAGCCATGAAGGTGGTGGCGTAGGCGATAGATTTCTTGGTCTGACCAGCGATGTTCTAGAATCTATTGATCAGCTGACCTCGTCAATGGATACCTAAATAGGCAATACTTGACTCACTCGACTCAGGACGACCGAAGTGGCGGTGTTACAAGCACCAAAGAATTGAAGCAAGAGGAAAGCGATCATAAGCCCAACTCGAGTCTTGTCGCTGGGTGCAACGCAGACAATAACGATGGTACCGATCATGTTCAACAACGTGAAGGCGATCATGGTGAAGAGTGTCTGTTCGTACTTTTGTTGCAGATACGCCATCAAGAAGTAGGCGGATACACCGACCGCCGAGACGGGGATCTTGAGCAGCTGACTGGTAGCAACATCGAATCCAAATGCTTTGTTGATAAGTAGCGCGCTGAACTTGCCAACACCGCCGATGACAAGAGTTTGACAGAACGTCAAGGCGAATAGAGCATACACCTGAGGATCTTTCGCGGTCTCCCAAGCCTGGTCCGATTTCCAAATTTTCTGCTTGATACCTTGGTTGTTGGATCTGACCCGTTCGACAAACTTGGTCTTGAGCTCTTCATCAGCCCAACGCGCTCTTGTAGGACTGTCGGGGAGGAAAAAGAATACGGCAACTGCAAAAAGTCAGCACAAAGGGAAAAGACAGAAAGTAGAAAGTCTCAGGATACTCACTGGTCGAGACGGCTGAGATGCATGCAGCCGTCAAGAGAAGATACTGCCAGCTCTTCAGGCCACCAGAATTGTCGTGACGAACATGGTAGAACCCATATCCCATGACCGATTGAAGACAAGTTGAAAGAGAAGTGAACGAGTGCCAGACAGCCGAGATGACGGCTTGCTCCGAGCTTAGATACCATTGCACCATGATCGTGACCAAGCAGGGATTCTGATTCGAGATATTAGCAAACTGGATGCAACTTCCTGATCATGTGCACTTACAAACGACGCTTCGAAGAATCCAAGAATAGCACGATTTGCTAGGATTTGAGGTACGTCGAGGGTGAAGGTCAACCAGAATGCCAGGCCCGTCCATACAAGCATCGACGCTGCGAGAACTTTGGCAACGGGGAATCGACGAATAAGTTGGGACGCCTAGATCTATTCTCAGCATCATTACACGGCCTGCGACGATGTTGATTACTTACCACAGGATTACCGGCCACGAGACCGATCCATAATACCGTACTGCTGAGAGCGTAATCTTGACCGGAAGCGTTGACATCTTCAAGCCAGCCCATGATACTAATGGGACTGGTTGCACCCTTGTCCATAGCCTGGGCGAAGTAAGCAAGACAAAGAAGTGGTAAGATCCTTCGGAAAAGATATCAGCGATACAGCCCGAGATGGGGCGATGCACCCACCTTCGATCAATCATCCTCTTGAGTCTTTTGTTCTCTCGCTCATCGATAATGATGGTGTGGTCCAGGTAAGGAGCTGCTTCGGAGTCGTTGACATTATCAATGGTCACATGTTTGAGATCTTCGATTTGTTCATCTTGCCCTTTAGAGTCAATCCAGGTAGCTGGATCTTCGGTCATTCTGTGCTCAACGTTTGGTTGCGACATAATAAGGCGCTCTGATGATATATGGTGATCGGTCTGATTTGTCTGGGACGATCGGGACTTCGAGTAGCCCACAGTTGCCCTTTTATATCATGTGAAGCATCGTTTGGGACACTTGTGGGACACCCATTTCTCCACTGCTGATAGCGGTCCGACGTGGATCTGTCGCGGTCCGCGATGGATAGGAAGATCTGCATTGACTGTCAAGTGATCATGAACATGCAAAAAAGGTGCATGCCAAGACATTGTCCATGTAATGTTGGAAGGTTAAAGTTGATCGACAACGAAGGCGGGATGCGCGAAAAGGTGATTTTCAATAGGGGCGTCGTTAGCGTGGTCTGCCGTAATCTGCCAAGAACAACATCCATCTCACCATCTGGATATCTGGTGGATCAAATGGATCTTGATGGATCTCCAGTTTATTTATATCTCCTATCTGCTATCTTGAGTGTAAAGACGATCTATGATTTCAACAGCTCTACGGTGGACAGCATCCACTGGCTGATGCCAAGATAACCTCAGACATCCACCACACTCATCTATTCGGGTGGGCTCTATCCACGTCGTGGGCATGTGGACTCAGCGCTTTTATCTCTATCTCCCATTCGATCCACTTGCAGCAACCCTACCCACTTTGACAAGGATGTCGCTCTTGATTGTGTTTATAATCACCTCACGACAGGCAAGGTTCAACATGAAGCAGAGCTGGCTGGAACACCACAAATACACGCGCAACTGGTCTAGCGACTAGTCAACCATGGTGCTCCAGATCACTGAAGACAATCGACAAACCGCTACAGCTCTTTTCACGGCTGATGGTTTTGATGAGCTCGTTCCTTCACCTGCATTCGATTACCGGACCTATGAGCTGAACCAAGATGAAGCGGAGGACAAGCTGGCACTGCTGATAAAAGGGATGACAGAAGTTGCAGATAAAACGGGACGTTTTGTATATCAACGTGAGTGCGCTGTTGTAGGCCGGACTATGCTGATCATTGCCAGTCCCGGATGGTCGTATCATCGACACATGTACGTATCACAGATGGGAATGGCCACAGGCGATAGGGATGAATGGTCTCTTCGATGTGAGTCATACTCCATCGACCGTATCATCAACTGATGATGTTCCAGTATTATCAACTCAGATCGTCGCAAAACCCCTCAGATCCCACCGCACAGCACACTCTAGCCCTGATGAAACAATGGTATCATCAGCGGGTTGAAGAGGGCATCCCCACCAAGAACATCAACTCCATGGCAGTGATGTACAGTGTGGCTTGCTTGCTCGATCTAGATCAGCAAAGAGGGAAAGGGTCCTTGCTTGATAAGGAGTGGAGAGAACGATTCGAAGGTTGGGTTGATGAGTGGGCCGAGTGGATTATGAATGAGCTTCCTCGTGAGTCAGTCGCATCTTCTTCAATGACATGCATGACTGACCATGGATCATAGGGACACCACAAGGCGGATTTCAGCATGGTAAGTCGGACTTGTGCGTTTTCGTGATGCACATTAGCTCATTGAACACCATCCCTAGTGACCTTCCGACTAGCCAACGAAGGTCAGTTATGGGACGACACTCTCATGATGACAGTCATACCTCTGACCAAGATAGGACTCTTTCTTAACCGACCACACTACATAGAAGAAGGTGAGTGATACTGGAGAGAGAGTACATTGCTGATCTCGCAGCCAAATTCCAATTCCTCCTTCATACCCAATACTTGATGGACGAGGTATCCGGATTCTGGTATCATGCGTGGCGGTTCGACAACGAAGCGGGAACGAGCGGGACTCATTCATCCGACGCACCTTGGGCAAGAGGAAACTGCTGGGTGAGTGTTAGCACTCGGTACATTTGACCCAATGCTGATGAAGTACAATCAAGATCACTCTGGCAATACCGATGTTCCTCGAGCTCACAGGTCTATCGCCATCTGATCCAGTCCATAGAATGCTAGTGTCCACCTTACGCCGTCAGGTAGATGCTTTACTCCCACTTCGAGATGCTGCAAGTGGTCTATGGCACACCTTGCTGGATGACCCGACAAGTTATGTTGAGACAAGCGGCTCCTCTGGCTTCGTAGGAGGGTTCCTCATGGCAATCAGACTAGTGAGTGGATTTGACCCCCTGGACTCGGCTAACTGAGCAGGGTCTTCTTGAACGGAAACCATACCTTGATCTGGCAGTATCCGGTCTGAAAGCTTGCCTAGCTCAAGTCACTGCCACAGGTCAAGTAGGCAACGTATCGAAGGGCACTCCTGCTGGGAAAGATCGGAAATTCTACAAGGGAATACCAAGGATGGGGATGGTATATGGAAACAGTTTACTCATTGTAGCGTTGGTTCAATGGATGAGACTGACCAAGGGAGAGAGCAAGTGAGGTTCATTGGGAGGGGTAGGACCGCCGAAGGGGGCGCATCCCTCTGAATCGAAATCTGTTACAACATGAATACATATATGCATGATGGTGATGTCTATACAGTCAATTCTCGTAAAGTGTTATATGCGATACATGAATGATACACAAGTTTACCAATCTTTTCTCAGGCCGAAGTGGGAGGTGAGAAAGCAAAATCAGCACACGAATCTCAGAAGATGAAATCTAACCGCCTCACTAAATCACAGACGAGCTTTAGTCTTACCTGATTGTAAAGCTTTATTCGCACCTGAGCTGACACCCAATCCTTCACCTGTGCCATTAGAGTTCAAAGAGGCAGACGACGGGGACGTATGTAGAGCTCGGAGCCTTGACTGCCGCCCAGCCATAGGTTCGAGCTGGATTGACAGAACAAGCGTTAATGGAACTATCGAGGATATATGCCTGTTGCCAACTCCGGATGAACACAGTCTGTAGGGAGGTTTGACTCACTCTCTTCTTGATCTCCTTCAAAACCTTCGTGTTCGGTCTCCAATGTAGAATTCCCTCTTTCAAATCCCTCAACTCGCCAGGGAAGATATCCTTAACTTGCGGTGAGTCCACTAGAGCTCTCATTATCCAAGGCAATTCAAAATCGTTCTTCGCGTCCCTTGCAGAGAAGGGTTCTATCTGGAGTGGTGGTACAGGTTGACGAGCTGGTCCAGCATGGAAGAGATATTGCACGGCGAGAGAGTAGGAGGACAATTCTTCATATGGTGTTGAGTGACCCACGCCTGAGGTGGTGGTCAGAAGATGCCTTTGTCTTAAACTTGTTAGACTCACCTGTAAGACTACCCGCCGTAGCCTCACTCAAATGCTCCACCAGCCTCTGATCATCTATACCGGCATTCCTGAGCATGAAAGCAAAGCATAGAAGGTTGGTCATGAAGTCGGACTGGGTGTAAGAAGCGCCATCAACATAGAGGGCCCGCAGAAGAAGAGGATGGGTAGCAGTGCTAAACGATGCACCATAGATGGGTACCTGAGTACAGGTCAGCTTATCCGCATGATCAGATATAAAGAAACTCGGTCAGAATCAGATATGAGATAGAACTTACCACTTGATCATTCAGTGAGGCTAAAAGTACCACTCTCACTTCATTCTCCAGCACCATTGACAAAGCTTTCTGATAAGCTACACTAACGGCCGAAGAGGAGTCTTGAAATTCGAACAATTCTCTCGCAGCAGCGTTCTCGAACCACTGAAGGTAAGGCTGAATAACAGTTGAAGTGCTGATCGAATACAATGGACCGAGGTGGACACCGCACATAGCCAACATCGCTACTTTCTGATGTCCTCCATCCGACCCCTGGATATGCGAATGAGACCCTCTACCTCTTCTCGGTTCGTCAGGAGGAACGACACCGATTGGGCCGAACGCCCATTCGCATCTTGACACGGCCTCGCCGTTGAGAGGAGTGCGAATATGGCCTTGAGCAATCATGCGAGAGATGAGATGGGTAGTGACGATGCAACCCTGGGAATGAGCGGCAAAGAAGATTGCATCTGCTCGACGAACTTCATTGATCCAAGCAGGATTGCTGAGATATGCTTTGTATAGCCTGAGGTAGGTCAGCTTAGTCAATCCCATGTCTACTCACCTATCAACTCTCGACTCGATCGTTCCTTCTCCTTCCAACGGCATCAAAGTCAATCTAATATCATCTACACCTTTCTCTTGGAAGAACTGTTGAACAGCTTGTCCCATCATGTTAGCGAACTTGACAGAGGTACCGGTGGGTTCGCCAATCACACTATTGAGCATCTTGGCGGGGAACCTGCAGCCTGGGCTAAGCACACACAGAGTTCAACAAGTTGAGTACACTCACCACCCATGAACACCCACCACGACAACCCTTTTCATATCCTTCCAACCATCATCCGGAGTTCCACTACCTAGCCCAATTCTTCTTGGAAGATCCGATCCCACATTTCTACCTTCCTTTCTTCCCCTTGGCTCCGTCTCGTTCTCCAGTATGGTGTGAGGAGTGACTTTGCGTTTTTCTTCTCCAGACCCATATACATAGCTACCGACTACACCAAGCGCTTTCCAGGCAAGACCAGTGGTCGCTGCGGTGAGACCTGAGGCAGTTTCTGACCGTTCTTGAGGTTGAGCTGCAGGTAAGAAACAACGAGGTGGTCGATCGAAGGTGTCGGTAAATGTTGGAATGACGAGATTGGGCTGAACGGTGGGAGCTTGTGGTGGTGGAGGGAGGGACGAGCCGTTATTTCCAGGTCGAGAGCCTTCGATCGAAGATCTGGCTTTGGGGGAGACTGACGCTGGAGTGTGACTGCTGTTAGATACCAAAGAGGCGTTTGACAATCGTTTCTTCCTTACGTCTAAATTCTGATATGGTTTTGGTGTGACACTCTTGACCGATTCAGTAGCGATCGTGACGTCTCTCCCCTTGAGTCCTTGAGGTGGGACTAGGGATGGAGCAGGAGTAGACGAAGAAGGAAAATCAGGATCAGAAGAAAAGTCCATAACCTCCTCACCAGTAGCTTTATGATCAGTTTCATTTGTATTGACTGAACTCCCAGCTACCTTCTTCTGACTGGCTCTGAAGGCGAGGTAATTCAACCAGCCGGTGGTCGACGGTCTTCTTTCAGGATTTCTGGCAAGTGATGCAGCCGCCGACGGTGTCTGAGTGGGTTCATCTTCTGGTTCGGGATGAGGTATGGGAGTTGCTTCGCGTACATTAACCTCCGGGGAGGAATCAGAATGAACCGGTCTTTGGTATTCTGTTGGTGAAGATGGTGCAACCGCATGACTATGAGCTGATTGCCTGGATGAAACAGGCTGTTGACGTGGTGGTGGTGGTACGACGAACGAATATAGATAAGAAGACCAGGGTTGGGGATGGGCAGCAGGTTCAGCTGAGGGGTTCCCACTTGCCGTGGGTTCTTGAGCAGTTGAGGACTCAACCTCTTGTTGATCCGGCTTATCAGAAGGTGCACTTGCGATAGATGTATCCATTGGACCACTTCCGTTGTCCAGCAAAGGTGCCCCATCTTTCCCATCACCAGTTGTTGTGCCAGCAAAATCCTCTGTTTGTTCCGTTGTAGCCTTAAGCTCTTTAACACCAGTCCCCCATCCCAAGTATCCTTTCCACCCTTGATTAGCCAGAGGAGCTGAAGTAGAAGTAGTGGACGAAGGGTTTTGGTTGACTGTCGCAGAGAGTGGAGATGTCTGAGCGGAAGTGGAAGAGGTTGGAGCGGGTGCGGCTGGCGGAACAACTGGATTGGAAATAGGCTGAGGGGAACAGGTAGGAGCATCCTCAGAGGAGGAAATAGAAGCGCCAGGTATGTTCATTGTTTGGGACGGTGTTTCGACGGTTATGGGAGCATGGTCAGATGGTTGAGATGATTCTTTGAGCGGAGTAGGGTGGACTGATGTCGAATATCCCCACCAACCCCGAGATTTGCTAACAGGAGGCGGTAAATATTCATCGGGTTTGATATTTATGACATGGGGTGGAGGACCTGTCAAAGAGTCGGATATGATTTGTGTCGGCGATTCGATGAGTAGAGGAGGAGAAGGTGGTAATGGTGTTGGGAGCACAGGATCAGATGGAGGAGGGATGGTGGATGGTTGAGGTGTAGCCAATGTGCCTTTATCAACGTTGTCCTCTTCCGTCACCACATCATCAATCACCTCCTTTGCTTTACCTTTACCTTTGCTCATCGACGGTGACCTCGGGAATGAAGGTGTAGGTGAGTTCCATCTGAGCCATGACGAAGATGCTTTGGGGTTGAGTGATCTTTTGGGAGGTGATGGTGAAGGTTGTCTGGGAGGTGATGATGAGATGGGATCTGCTGAAGGAGATGTCGGCTTTGTTGACGAGGATGGACCAGCTGTAGGCTGTGATTCATCCTCTTCCATGACGCTTGCATGGCTGGGACTAGGACTCCTCAGTCCAGATACCGTCCTCACTGTTCTTATTGTAGCTGAAGATGATCTCCTACTTCTCAACCCCATCTGTTTCCCACCCAGATCCCCGTCAAGCTGTCTAGACAACTGATCTTCACTCTTCAGGGCATCTGACCTCGCCGAGTCACCTTGAGCGAGCACGAATGATAGCTGAGTGTTGGATGGTCTTCGTGTGATGGATGGTATACGTAGTGATGCGGGGAGTGGGAGTGGCAAGGTGTGATGAGGACGTGAATTGACGGATGATTTTCGTGATGTGGATCGTGAATTTGACATTATGGGGGTTGCAGTGATATTACAACATGTTATGAGAGTACAAGAGAGCTTATCGTGATGGGTCTGGTGGTGCTCACGCTGACAACTGAGATGAGAGTGAACGGAAGTAGTAAAGAGTATCTGATGAGAAAGAAGAAAGAGAGAAACGAGGTTGTATAACTAACTGAGACAACAAACGTCATTCTTGCCATTGTCATTCACATTCTCATCCCCATCCTCATCCTGATCCTACCATGCACAACCTTTACCATGTATCAACAATGCATGCATATATCATCAGTCGTACGACCATCTACTACCTCGTCAGATACTCCACCACTACCTCCAGACCAAATAGAACCACCTGTGCAAGTAGACAGTAGGAATAAACATCAATCCCCCTTCTTTTGTTCCGCTCTCAGCTTATCTCGTCGTCGAATGACCGTAGGCAAGATGTGAGAATCTGGATAATACAAAATCGACATATCAGCTTCCTCTGAATATCATCCCATAATAGATGGATCCACTCACAACTACCAGGATTAACAGGCAACACCCACTCCCTCAGCCAGTCAAACCACCCAATTCCACAATCTAAATCTCTCAGCATCTCATCAATATTTGACAAAGAGAATGGTACAATGCTCGTTCCGTTCGCATGATGACCTTCCGTCCTCTTCCTCATCCATTCGACCTCTTCTTCCGCTTGAGCTCGTTGTTGACTTTTGCTTGGGACCTCTCTGATCAATTCAGGTAAGTTGTCGAGATGAGCGGCTAACCACAGTGATGAAATTTCGGCGGTAAGAGGACAGAAGATCGATGAGCTGTAACCTATAAAGGCCAGACCTGGTATATCGATCGGTAAAATATGGTTGTAAAGTACCCAGTCACCCAATTGGTTGAGGATCTTATCTCTGTGATTTTGAGGGAGGAAACAAGGGATACCATGCTTCCATCCCGTACCACAAACTAACACATCTGCATCTAGCTGTTTACCGTTCGACAGCACCACTTTTCTATCTCCTAAAGATTCTACTGTGACACCTCTCTCAACTCTAAGCTTATTCTCTTTGACCGCATCGACGAATCCAGGAGTAGCCAATGATACACTTGACCTAGCAATCGTTTCGAATGGCTTGTTGGGTAATAATCCTAAGTTGACGAGTTTGAGCTGAACGATGATGACGAGACTGACCAATCCCATGATGAACGCTCGGATAGGTCGACCGTATCCATAGTTGAGGAATCGTTGAGATGACCAGGGTCGGATATAAGGAAAGAGAGCTTCTCCCTGTTAATAGAAGTCGAAGAGGCGGATATAGATGATCAGCAGTCTAATGGGTGGTCCACACCACGCAGTACTCACGAATCTAGTCAAGAGCAGATATGAATAGTGAACCACTCCTCCAACATAGGTGGGTAGTTTCCAGATGACATCTCTTGCAACAATAGTGACTGACTTAGAGGCTGATGTCGCCTCTACAGCTACATCACAAGCTGATTTACCAAATCCAACGATCAGGACATCCTTGTCTTTCAGCTCAGCCAATCTATGAAGGTCTGAAGTATGCACGATGACACCGCCAGACGAGATGAAGGTGTCGATACTGTTGAATTTTGGGATCTTCGGTTGATTGAACACCCCAGCAGCGCAGATGAGGTAGTCGAAGGGCAGTAGCTGACTCTGATGATCATTTGAGCGAACCTGTCACACAGAACATCACATCAGCTGAGGTCGCATCTTTTTAGGATCAGATGCTGGAGATACATTCGTTGTCGCTCACCTCCAGTATCCAGCCATCGTCTCTCTTCTCTGCTTTAACCACCCTCGTATTCAACTTCAACCTTCCTTCTTGATCCAACTTGTTCCTCTTGACATACAACTCGAGATAAGCTTGGATTTGTTGGCCGTCGGGATGTAAAGGGTGTTCCTTGGGCATGGGTAGAGTCGAGAAGCAGTAGGTATCTCTGGTATTCTGTGCTTTCAAACCTGGATAGTGGTTCGTTGATGACCATACCCCTCCGACATCGGGCGACGACTCGAAGATGACGACCGAGTGACCAAACGATAACATGGTGGTCGCTGCAGCTAAACCAGAGTAGCCTGCTCCCACGATGGCGACGTGCATGGTGGGAGTATGACGCAGGTGAGTGAGACAGGATGCATGGGAGAAGCGAAAAAGGGTTTTGGAATGATAAAATGCTGAAGGCATGTGCATGTGCGTTGTCTTCTGCTCATCCATCATCACAGGCCGAAATGGCCGTGTCACCATCATCATCACCGCCGTCATCACCCGTCATCATCGTCACCACAGACACTTGCACATCATCAGCATCAGCGTCAGCACGTCACCAACGAACCGTATCCAGGCAACAAAAGGGACGTGAAAGGATGGTCATGCTACATCAATGTCGTGGGTTTAACATTGATTGTATACAAGCATATTTACCAATCATCGAGAACAGCTCTTCTCCATCGTGTGCTATCATTATCAGGTACTGACTTCGGCCAGAAATCATTCCTTCCATCTGGGTTGACTGACACTCCAGCTGCTCGAGCTTTCATCCACAGATCCATCTCTTCAGATCTATATGACAGTATCTCACATCAGCTCGGTCGCAATTCATGAATATGTGCACACTCACACATCCGGAGGGAGTTCCAACAGCTTGTCACCATTCCTGATTGCCGCCGAATTCAACCAAGCTACAAAATAACTCAAATATCCTAAACAAAAGCGCAAATTCATCGGATTATGGCCTCCAGGATGGCTTTTGACTCAAGAAATCTAAGGCTCATACTCACGACTGTTTGCATCATTATTCAACCACTGGAAACCTTTCTTGAGACCGCCTCTTTCCTCGACAGTATTCCAAAAATGTCTCCATTGAGCTCGTTGGCTCGGGAGATCTGCTCTGCCACTCCATACCCTAGCGATAGCTTCTCCTGCGTACTTCCCATATACGAATGTTTGTATACCAACGTTTTCTACAAATTCGATAATGTGGTTCAGCTATACTTTCTTAGAGCGTAATCAATACGCCAAACTTACGTCCTTGGAATGCTAGAGTCGGCTGATCGATATAGAAGGTATCGAGGTATAATGACCTGACATGAGATCCATCGGTGACGATCGGTTGCTCATCACTATCGACTGGCACGTTACTAGATGCTGACGAATTGTGATACTGAGGTAAAAACGGAAAGGCGTATCGGAACCCAGTTCCAAAGATCAGCCGATCGATGTTTGTGATTATCTGTACGAAATGGTAAGCTTGATCAGGTGGTACTCTTCGATTTGCATACACTCACAGTACCATTGAGAAGCTCGATTCGACCATCCCTTAGGTTTCCGCCGTTGGGAATTGGATGGAATCTCACTATTTCTCCTACAATTGTGGTATTTGATGGTACGGAGTTTAGATGTGTTTCTCTTCGGATAGGTGCTCTAGGATCATTGCTATGTTCCTACCCTCGTACATCTCAGATCAGCTCGGCAGCCTTGCCTCTATTCAGACAGATCACTCACCCGTATGCTGAGATAACTAGTCTTTGCCAATGGGTTGATATCCAGTGAGATTCCAGTCGCACTTGCCTTTTGAGAGATCAATAATCGGACAATTCAACGGTCTTCTTTTGACTTACAGATGCACCGACGACGATGACATTTTGGTCCTTCACACTATCAGTAAACCTATACTGCCTTGAGTGTAAAATTTGTTCTGGGAATCGCTTTTGCCACTCGACAAGTCCTGGTATGCAAGGTATATGAGGGATGTTAAAGCGACCTGAAGCCACAACGACTGCATCGAAATGCTATAACAAGCTTAGTCAAGATGGCTAGGAGCTTTATGATCATTTGCCACTCACTTCTTCCCAGTAAGACTCCTCGTATCTTTCATGTTCGGTTTGGATGAACTTCCTTAAAAGCAAAGTCCATCCTATCTGCTTCCCCTTTCTGTCCAGATGTTTGGTGATGAGTTCTACTCTCGTATCATATGATATGTCTTGATCGCTATCTCCATTGTTTATACCCAGCCAAGATGCGAAAGAACGTAGATATCTCTGGACTTTGGAATGATGAGATGCCCACTCTACACCTGGTGGCCATGAAAAGCCGGGTACCTGATTCATCAGCATGTATCAGCGGAAGGTCTCAGCAATAGCTATTATCAGTGTCGACTAGGATTGCTTTCGCCCAACGAAGGGAGCACTCACTTGTTGCTGTGGTGCTGGTGTATTGGCTCTCAAGTTCTTCCAAAGTGGTTTTGGCTGCCTCTGGTTTATCCTTCTCCCTTCCAATTCGTCCTTCAGCGTATCATTTCCTTTAATAGTGTATATGTTGTGCGAGGGTAACTTCGTCGGTATCGTAGGCACATAGTCGGATTTCCACCAGTCGTCCGTCGTTCCACGCTCAATGGGAACAGCTTTAGCTTCTTCGTCAGAATAATGCCAGTTCCCTCCTGGTGTTGAATCTCGCTCAAACACCCTGATTTTGCTGAATTGGTCGGTTTGGGCCAAAGCACGATACGCCAATAGACCGCTGCAGGTCTCAATTTGTCAGTGTCAAAGAGGCGGATACGTTTACGATAGATGCTTACGACACCCCAGCTCCAATGACAGCTACATCTTTGATCGGCCATTCAAATTGATACAGGTTTGATTCGATCTGCCATTCTGATGATTCAAAAGGAACCTGTTGCGCCAGAGTTTCGATGCAGAGCTGCACACTCAGACTTGCGACAATTAGTCCACGCAACATGTTTGGAGACAATTTCAGTACGTTACGATTCATGCACTTCTTTCTCGATTCTTTCCCATGTTTTTATGTATGCACTTGCAATCCTTTCACAGTCATGACTAATGCTTCTTAGTCTAGGTCTGTCACTTCCAGATTGCTCATCGCTGGATCTGATAAGATTGCGTGCTATGCGGTGATTCGATACAACCGGGATCTCGGGTTGTCATGTCCGACTCTTTGCAGTCGAAGTAAATCTTACAGCAATAAATACATTACGAGTAATAGAATTGTACAATATGCATACAAATTATACCTAAGATGAGAGAGTGTTTATCTACCTCTCCACTATATACAATGCTATCGCAGCGAGAGCTCTGTAGACACGAGATGGTCAGCATACTTGATCTCCGTTGAAGGCAGAGTCACTGTAACTCACGTTGAGAGAATGAACATCAGAGCGTCTACGCAGTATCAAATATTTAGCCGATCCGCCGTAAGATTCGGACGAGAAAGCTTGACTCACATTGGAGAAGTAAAAAGGTTGACAGGGTCTCAGCAGTGCCATCCGGATTGTATGTTTGGGTGACAACTAGCTGTATCACTTGAGATGGCGTTCCGGACAGAAGTATCGCAATAAAAGTACGAACTAGGTGGATCTCCAACTTCAGCATTGTGCTTGAAGAATACTTTGTATCGGTACTCACTCTTATCTTCCCGAGGGAACAGGGAGGTATGATCTCGGAAGGCTTGAATCACGAATCTATGTTCCAAGGTTAGCTGATCCTTTCCGTAACTGCAAAATTGTAGCCATACTCACATCCCGAAAATAGGTACGAGGATCACTATCGTATCACATTTGTCAGCAGAGAAGAAGATAGTAGAGAATAATAAGAAACAGCACCCACTTTTCGAGCAAGTCAGAGCTATGATAGCACCAAGCGGGAGATCTCTCCAATTTTTCGGTACCTTGACATGGGATTAATGGTGTGATAAGATGTAAGGAGCATACCGCATATTACTCACCCTCAGTCTAGCGAAACTGGCACCCAGTAAAAGTAAAGCCCCAGGCACAGCTATCGCACCCAAGAATGAACTGAATTCAATGACAAAATGCAAAGGTGGATTCCCATCTGGACCATATGGCATTCTACTTCCCGACCAACCCTCCGTTTCAGCGAATAACGATTTCAGTGGCTGGACCGTAGCAATGGGTATACTGATAATGATAGCTTTGGTAACGTTGGGTAGCTCGTATATCGTGAGAACGATTTTCTTCCACAAAGGTTGGACAGGCAACACGTTATCGCTCTCGTGAACACTGGGAGCTGGATCTGATGTTCTTTGAATGTCTGAAACTTTACTCGAGTTTCTCCTCAAGGATGTCGCGTTGTCAAAAGTGGATATCCTTGCGACAGGTACAATTTCTTGAGAAGAATTTCCAGGACTGCTGCTGGCAGGAATATAAGGCTCGATGTTGTTCTGCCCAAAGTTATTGTCTTGTTCCGCTTTATCTTCTACATTGCCCATCATCTCCATTCCAGGTATGGTCTGACTCTCCATATCTATATTTGATCCTGAATGTCGGTTTCTCATACCCGTCCATTTCGTTATTCTTCCTTTGGTCAATTCTAGCTGTGATGACCACCTTTCTTTCAGTGGGGGCTGATCCGGTCTTCTTCGGTTCTCTTGAAAGTCCCATGCGCACATCTGAACATGGATGTGTCAGATATGTGTCTTCGTAGTGGAAGCAAAGAGTCGTATACCCACCCTATGAACCCCTAATCCCCAAAATGTCGTGTTCATGATGAATATGAAGATGCTGGAAAACATGTGTCAAACATAGAATCCAAGAGACTTCCGAGAAGGTATGAGGTGAGAAGCTCACGCGATATAAGCTACACCCAAGTCTACATCTACTGCAGGGTTGAAAGGGGACTCTTTCGCCATTGTCTGCACAATTGCCGTTGGTAGATTGCCTGATATCCCGGCGGAGTCAGTACATCCGGTCGATAGTTAACGACGGTTGACAGCTTACCCCAGTTCGAAGTTAGTCCGGACTAAAGTGGGTAGGCCATGAGCTCTTACAATTGCTACGGAACGAGAGAGTTTCGAGCGGAGCTGGACTCACAACTAAAATTCCCCATCTAAAATCTATTGGCACGTAAAAAAGCTCCCTTATTATCCAAGCGAAGGTGATTCCCAGCAGCTGATACAAGACAGCTATCACCACTAACGGACCAAAAGCCTTGATGTTATCAGGGGTAAATGCTGTGACCATTGATGAAAACAGCAATGCTGGAAGTGTGATTTGCTATATGTGGTGTTAAGAATTGCCGCTGCAATGGTACGGCATACGATTCACTCACGACCACAATCGCACCAAGTCCTTTCGCTCCTGGAGCAGTCAGCCATCCTTTCTTCGTAGCTGCGAATCCAAGCATGATACATAAGACCATCTTCAAGGTAGGCATGAAAGCTGCATGGTGAATAACGATTGTCAGATCGCGTCAGTCATCTCGATGATCACTGCATACTCACCCTTATAGATAATATCCCCAGCTGATGACATCTTGGTTGTACTGGAAGGACAACACCGAGGCAATACTATGTCATCTGAGATTGCTTAACCGCTGTTGTCACTCTTGAGGATATAAATGATTCCAACAATCACTGGATCGACTCATTTGCAGGTATCACTGGGTATTTCCAAGCACTCCATATCACGATTCATGTTTTGCTGCCCCCTCCCTTCGCCCCTGAAGATTTCATAATATACGACCCAGCCATAAGACCCACTTACATCGGACCGGTCAAATCCGAAAGGCACAACACCCTCCCGAAATCATTCGGCCTCATGAAAGACGTCTGAAGACTTGCACCTCGTCGTGCATCACGCTACACCATCCATTGTAGGTCTACATACTATTTATAATTAGACAATTACAGTCACCCTTTGCCTCTTCAATCTGATGATAACCCCGTCCCCCGTCGAGATTCAGTTGCTCACCACATTCGCCATACTAGGAACCCGATTGTTACGATGATCAACTCAAATGACTCGTCAGACTGATCATCTTTTCACGTCAAGATCATCGTAATTCTCAATTACGCCTGGACTTTCGAACTCTTGATCTTTGTTCACGTTCGTGTCCAGATTCGCCAAGACCTTATCCCTGTCGTAAAGATAGCGGACGCTTGCGATTATGAACACTGCGCAACATTCTCCGTCAACATGATGGTTGACTACTTCCGACCAGCTATACTAACTTAAGAAGATCGATAGACCAGCGGTGAACCATAGACCTTTGGTGGCTTTGTGGTCTACATCGAATAGAGCGGTCAGCTTTGGTGTATGGATCGTCAATCCTTTAGAAAGGAACTCACAGTCGACATGCTTCCGTATGAAATTCGGCACGATAGACTACAGTCGTTGATCAGTTAAAACAGCATTGTTCGAAGACTACCAAATGAACTGACTTTTAATACGAAGCTCGCATCACTACTCATTGCCAGGATCAGGGCACGTTTCTCATCATCGGTCCCGCAGATCCGTGATTGGCAAAGTAGCAGAGGAGTTTCAGAAGATGCATCGCTTTCACTGACCTCGTTAATCCAGGCAAAGTAGAGACCGGCAATATTAGCTCCTCTTATTGTTCGATCAGCTCAACGCTATCGAATTCCCCACACCTCGTACACTCACGCCCCACTCAGATCTGAAACAACGAAGGTTCAGCTCACACAATAGCCGTTGAGATGCTTGTGGACTAGACTCACAATATAGCGCGAAGTGACCTCCTAGATTCTGGCATAGAGGCAAGACTGCTAGAGCGATTACAGTGACCAGGACCACGGAGTTGTACAATGCGATGAGAGGCTATCGTTTATCTTTCAATATACCATCGGAAGCTCACCCTGCGAACCAAGCAGTCATAATACCCTGCAAGGACCCTCCAAGAAACTGCTGGAGAATATGACGCGAAGAACAACTTACAGTATGTCTGCGGTGCTCGACCCACGAATGCCATCCGAGCCCTGGCAAGATCGAGATCCTGAAACCAGCGAGTGAGCTCCATGCATGCCATGCATGTGGCATGGATGGGAAGTTGTAAGGACGGGGCAGGACTTACCCCCTGTGAAGCCAGAAGGTGGGCTTCTCTTGAACATGTCCAGGAACAGCGGGGAGGAATACCAATCCTAGCAGTGCTCCAGGCAGGTTAATCATTGTAAAGTAAGTCCTGATCGTCATCGTATAGAATGGGAGGAACAGGTGGAAGGGATGGACCCTTTTCTGAGTCCAATTGATCTGAGCGATGTGAACCATCGTTGCTTGTTCAGGTTGGCTGGATTGAGCGGAGTCTCAGTAGAATGTTGGGTGGTTTAGAAGGATCTTCCCCTTCAGTATCATTGGAACGCTTATTGGAATCAGGGTTAATCGTCATCTACAAAGGTTTAAATATTGACATCCTCCCCGAAAACTCGATCTCATCTTCCTCATCACACAACGTTGCTAGAGCATCCATCTGAGTTCCATTGGATAGAGCGCAGCCTGGGGCATCGATCCCTTCTTTTCATGCATGCATAACGGCTATCTTGACAGCTTTTTGGTGCTACCTTTCTGTTTATCAGTAATTTACAGCCGTATCTCATATTTGTCACTCCACATCAGTTTGAAAGCGGTGAAACTTGTACACATATCTTGGGTGCAGCTCAATAGGTTGTATTTGACTCTTATATGCATGCAAAGGGACTTGTAGAGTGTGCTTAAGGTGATTTCGCATGTTTTCCGAAATTACCTTATATTAGCCCCCACTTTGTACGATAGCAGTTTGACTCTGTCTTTGTGCAAGTTCCGGCGGCGTCGCGCCAGCGGTATGCCGCCGGTGGTACTGAGCATGCATAGCACAAGGGAGAGCACTGAGTCAAACGCTTGTGTAAGAATGAGACAGATGCATTGTAACTGCAGTGAATGATACGAGTATTGCTGTGGACAGTCAAAGTGGAGGTTTTGCCATTGAACGGTTCGACAATTAAACCCTTCCAGGCGGGCTCGGCGCCGCCGATTGAACTCTAGTTCTCGGTATGTGAATCAGTGATGGACCTTGAAGTGGGTATAAACTGGGGTATCGGCATATATCTTGACTCTTCCATAGGCTTTGAAAGATTTTCGATTCTTTATGTACTGTTGCTTCAATTTCTTTGAAAAGAGGGAAATGAGGAGAAGGCATCTGCTCAAGACTTTTGCCCAGACTTTGTATTTGATTGAATTTCCTTTGCTCAGCTACCCTCGACTGACACGAGTCAAGTGTCAAGGCAAATTCGATCGACGTCGTAAGGTGTACAAGATGGAACCTGACAGAGAAGTATTTTGCATGCAGATACAGCTCAGCTGCTTCGACTGCTATAAAATCTGAGATATACTGTACATCCTTTCTGCTGATGACTTCTTCCCATATATGGACAGCTTTCCCACATCTGCCTCCGACAATTTTCTGTTTTCACATTTCGTTTGCGTCTCCAAACACAGGGATGGTATACTTAATCTGCAATAGATAGAAAATCAAGGTACGTATCGGAAACCTGTTCATGCGTATACCAATCAGCCGATTATTCCCTCCGAAGATTCACGCAGAGTGCTCCCGTGGAAAAGAAACACCTACCAGGAGCCAAATCGTATTGCTCGACAACGTTCACCGGAGTTCCTTTAGGTGGTCGGCCACCTTCTACTCGATCTCTCCGTTTATTCTCGTATCTGTACCACGCTGTCATGGCTAGAACCAGGACCAAACCCAAGGCTTGGAAAGCAATGTTGACTATTGCGCCTTTTCGGTATTGAGGTCCTTCTTTCGAGGGAAACCTGGGTTAGGAATAATAACGATAAGTCAGCTGGTTTGGCTAAACTACATGTATTCAAGGGAAAGAAGAAGATGGAAGAAGAATATTGAACGAGTGAATGATATTTACGGAATTCCTCACTCACAAGAAAGCAGCCAATAAACTCAAGCATTGTCCAACCGAATTCAACATACCCAGACTAGTGGCTCGTTGACTCTGAGAGCCCGTACAGCCCGATTGCCAAGAGATGATCAGAGGAATATTTGTATATCCTGCAGTTACTATGCAGACACATGCAAAGTATCTTGCAGAGTATTGAGATTGTGTGATGTGGTTGGCGGGAACAGCCAAAAGGATCGACCATCCGATCAAACCCAAGATAAAGACACTTGCGACGGGGATCCCTCGCGATTGCTTGTAATCGGAGAAGGAAGTTAAGAGTATCATGAATACTAAGGCGACGGCGTATGGTGGGACTGTGAAGAGCTGTGCTTTGGCGTTGGAGTACCCTGTAAAATGCAGCAACAGTTGCATCAGCGTTTCGTACTTCGAGAACGAAATCGATGTGGAGACGAAAGAGGAGAAAAAAGGATAGAAGGAAAATGTAGCATATTGTATATTCAACCTCAAGAAAACATCTCATCGATTTTCATCAATTATTTTGAAGCATCGGAAAACAACCCACCAAATCCTTTGATAATGGTAGGTAAAAAACCTCCCACTGATCCCAAATTCAAATTCATGCAAGAATACGCCAAGGAAATGACATAAGTCTTCCAATCCATCAAACATCGTCTGACTCCTCCCCATTCAATACCTGTGGAAGTCTCGACATTTGACTCGGCGTTCAACCGCGTTAAGCATAAAGTCCTTTCTTCTTCGTTGAGGTATCTGGAGGTCTCAGGTCTAGTAGGCATGAAGAGGAATGTACAGATCGCCAATATTACTGAGGGACATCCTTCAATCAACTATAGACATTTAATAATTTGATTAGCTTCCTTAATGCACTTCGAAAGCTCCTGAACGTTCTGATCTTAGTAGCCACACAGCCAAACCCTCTACACGATACGCTGAGATAACACTTGCTTACCGAACACATATAATCAAAAATCGACACTCACGAACAAAATCCTCCATTGGGGGATCGCCGAGTTTTTAATACTCGATACACCATAACTGAGCAAACCTCCAAACGCTCCTGCCAAAGCACCAGCCGAGATGAACAGACCGACACGTTTAGCGAGATCGTGTTTGGTGTACCAGTACGACAAGTGTAAAGCCATTGCTTGACCGAACATGGCTTCTCCAATACCGACAAACAAACGACAGACGAATAAACCGGCTTTGTTGAAAGTCGCTGCTTGACATGTGGCGGCAATGGACCAGATCATTGCTCCGCATGCGATTGATCGGGAAGGTAAGAATTGTCTGGCTAGTAAAGTACCAGGAACCTATAAGAGCATGATCAGTCATCTGTGGTGAAGGGAACAAATCGACCACAATGCCACACTCACAGAGAAAACGATGTAAGTGACGAAGAACATCGCCAGAGCGATCGAGTAGTTTTGGTCCGAATCATCCAGGACGGACTTTTGGAGCCCTTGCAATCGGGCGTTTGCCCTAGTGGAAGGCGAGAAGATAGTGTTCAGTCACCGGGCTCAGTGAAACTTTTCAAGAGAACAGTCCAGGAGACCAGAACGAATGACATGAGTATCGAATAAGACTCACAAGTTACCCCTATCGAGATAAGCACTCAAATAAAGTAATACTGCGAATGGCAGAATAGCCACGTCTGAAATATACCACAAACAAAATTTAGTCCTTGCCCTGGCAATTACTCGGATCTGATGAAAATCTAAACTTACCAAGTTTCATCAATAACTTCCTTTCAGCCTTTTTATTCTCATCTTTAAACGCTAAGCCAGTTTCAGAACTAGCATATCTCGTACTGCCTTTTTCAGTCTCTGTACCAGCTGCAGTTGTTCTCGTTCCAATTTGTTGCAAAGCTGGATCAGCATTTGAGTCATCGAAATGTTGCTCATACGGTTTCTCCTCCACTGGAAGCGAAACGTGTCTTGACATCTTATTGAAGGGGCTTCAGTGAGGTGCCTTTCGATACAACTGATGAGAGATAATATCAATGGGAAATTCTAAAAAAAAATGAGAGAAAATTGTCTAGTGGGAATATCAGTATCTCAATGGAACCCTGCTACTTATATGCTCTTTCCTATCGAAGTGAGCTCTCCCCATCATCTGACATAGACCCCCTTTTTTGGTCCCAACCATCTCTCCATCGTCCCGATCATGCCGGTTCTGCCCCTTGGTTCTTCACCATGGGGCTATTACATTTCCCTTATGACTTATGATTCGACCAATGAGACATCTTCTTTTACCTAATTGATTATCCTGAGCTCGCAGTCAGAGTCTGGGGTAAAATCCGATAAATCAGATGGGTATCCCTTTCGATATAGGGGAAGAAAGCAGAGGTCGCGTCGTAATTGGCATCTCAATCACACACGCTTGTTCTATTTTTATCATCTGATTCGGAATTCCAGCATACGACATACCTCAGCTGAATCTTAAACCAAGAAGAAGACCGGAAAAAAAGACCAATATACCGCGATCGATTTGGATAAACGATTAGTCTGACATATTCCCGCCGGTTGATGCGGACCGTCTTTCTATTTTTAGAACTTCTACCCCCGCATTACGATACTCACTCGAGCTAGTAACCAGGGAAATCATCAGTGGCGTTCACATGGGAATGCTGCATGGGGATTATTCCCATTTTCCGTTGAAACAGAAGAAGATCCATTGCTAAGGTTCTTAAGGCGAGTGACCGACGATAACCGCTGAAATAGCAGATGCATGATAATACGTAAATTCCAAAAAGCTGTGATACCCTTTTTTACTATAATAGCAGTTCCAACTTCTTTGCCCAAATAGACAAGAGCAAATTACTTCGAGAGAGAACTCTTAGGAGCCTGAGCAAAGTCAGAATAACGATCAAGGACGCCGAAAAAATATAGAGCATGCTTTAAATCATGTATAACATCGCTATATTGACTTATAATTTGACAAATATGCCTGACAACATGAACACAATGTGAACACATAGACCTGGAAAACACCGAGACTCGAGAATAACGATAGAAGTTGAGAATACCCTGACCCATGGATTATTCAGACATGACGCCCAAATGCAAAAAAACTAGAATATATACATAGATCAATAAAGAGTTTCAAATAAAACGCGTTTATACGATAACTGGACGTATCACGAATTCTGCTCTCGACATTTGCCTCCATCTCTTACCCAGTCTGTCACAGGCCAGACTAAGTTACAAACATTTCTCCCTCGTATTCTTTGCCTCATACTTGTCCGACTGAGACTTGAGTGAGTTCCACGTCTTTGTCTTTTCGTCCATTAGAGAAATCCTCGATATCGCCCGCGTAATCAACGGGGCCTGTTGACGGGCTTGCAGCCTTGGTGGTATATCCTGCGCCAGGACCAAGTCGATACCATAGGATAGACACGCATGCACATGCTCCAAAGATGAATCCTACTGAAACCCACTGTTGGTAACGGTGAGCTTGCTGTATACTGTTCTATGGCCCTTGATAACTACTCACCAATGCTGGGATATACCGCGGTGCGGTTTTGGAATCGTAAATAAACGGAGCAGTTATACCTGTTCAAAAAATCATGAGCATACAAAAATTGAAGATCGAGTGAATGGCTTACCAGATATGTTGGCAAAGGCGGCAATACCAGCACTGGCTACTGCCGTAGCCGAAGCTCCAGAGACAGTAGAGGTACGCATCGCTAAGAGGGGGGCAACAGCCGAGTTTGTGCATGCTGAGAGGTTACGATCAGTGTCTTATACGGATCGGTCATGGTGAAGACCTACCGATGAGAAGAATTCCAACATATCGTCCCCCGACACTGGTCTTGACTGTTGCCAGAAGAATAAATCCGACAGCGATCACAAGTAGACCGCCTAAGATATGCTCAGGTCTTCTACCTCTTTTGTCGGACAACCAAGAGTTGCCAACAATGACAATGAATCTTGAAAAGATCGCTGAAGTTAGCTTACGTGATCTGGGTCAAGCACAACGGTATCTACCTACCCGAAGCAGTTGGGAGGGATGATCAGAGCTTGGGCTGCGGCTCCTTTGAAACCAAATCCAGCAATAAGGGAAGGTGCGAAATAGCTGAAGGCATTGAGACAGTGGTCTACATCGACAATATATGTCAGTGCGCAGTCTCGACACTGTAGGCAGGTCAGCAAAACGTACTGATGAAGTAATAACTAGTGTATATCAGTCATATCAGCATTACCTTCTCGAATCAGTGGGATTGACTACTTACGTCAAAGCAAAAAGCCAGAAGTCGATGGCCCGAATGGTCGCCCAGATTTCAGACCACACGAAGTGCTTGTCCGACATCTTGGGTGCATACTGACCCAAACGTGTTGCTGCAAACTCCTTCTCCTGGTCGTTGAGAAATTTGGCGGTCTCGGGGACTGCGAGGATACCATCAATCATCGGCATGACGCTTGCCACCTAAATCGACTTACAATCAGGAAGAAGGAAGAACATTACCACTCCGAAAAGCACGGCCGGAATACCCTCTAGTATGTACTGAAGTCATAATGTTTATGAGTGCTGAGCTGTCAGGGAAACTCGTATTCAGCTCACCAGCCATTGCCAACCGTGCAGATTCCCTTTGTGGTTGAGATACGAGCAAGCTGTTGCTATGAGGCCACCGATGGCCCCGGATACACTGACAAACCCAAGGAAAAGAGCAATACGACTACCACGTTCTTCCGCTGGTCGAGGTCATCAGTGGAATGAGGTGATTTGTATCAACAGGGTAACCTACGTTTGTACCAGAAGCACAGGTACATTATTATCCCAGGGAAAAAACCTGCTTCTGCAATTGCTAAACAGATTCGACAGGCCACGAGCCCTCCACTGGGCGAGATAGCGAATAATCAGACTTGCTTCCTGCTTGACCGTTTTGACCGTTAACTCACAAAGTGGTGCAAGCAGCAGTACACATAGTTACAACACCCCACACTATGAGTTCAACAACAATCAGCTTGAGTGATGAGACACGTGCGTGGTCACACTTACAGACGGTGATCCTAGTGAGCATCACTCGAGGACCCATCCATTTCAACAGGAAATTCGAGGGGACTAAAATGAGCGAGTTTCAGCTGTTATCGCTAAGTTCCCGAGACGATGCTTACACTCGAAGAGGATATATGGTACGAAGAAGATTGCGACCACCAAAGTGTATCGACTACCCGTGATGCTGAGTCTGCGTGTGATATTATCAGCCAAGGACCACTCGATGCCGGTCAGAGTCGTCTCACATCTCATTCATTGTGGAGCCATCCTTGGCATCGTTATTGAGTGTCCGGGCGTTGCCCAAATTTGTTCTGTCGATATAATTCAACAGATAGGCCAGACAAATCAGAGGCATGATACGTCTAAAGAAACAACATCAGGATATCATTGGAGTCGGATGCACCATTATGGAAAGCAGGACTCACCTATCAATCTTCCGAACAAGCCTCTTCTCGAACTTGTCGTCGATCTCAGTCGCGTTCTGGCCGATGATTTGATCGTTATGTTCCATTTCGAAGTTGAAGCCTCTACTGTTGGATGACGAAAATAAGAATGTGCGGGGAGAAGAGGACATATGTTCATCTAATCTTGTTCTTTATATCCATGCCACTTAATGACAGCTTAAACTGGTTAACGAATGAAGTTAATTCTCTTTATCTCACATGATCATACTCTGGGATAATAAGCAGCCGATGCACGCCGTATGTCACCGATGGATTCCGTTCATAGGTCATTCGCAAGACATCGGATTACATCGGTGGCAGGTGTCGGAATACATCGGTGGCTTCCCTTGCCGGCATAGAAGCACTGGCATTGAATATCCATATATATCATAATGTAGATGCGACTGATTGTATCGAGATTGTATAGACGGACAAGTGACTCTCACATCCTACCGCACAACATGCCCAAGAACGATTCCCTCACGAAAGAAACTTCTATCCTCGTTGTAGGCGCCGGTGCTTTTGGCCTCTCGACAGCGCTGCATCTTTCGCGGGGCGGATACAAGGAAATCATTGTCATCGATCCGCATCCAGTGCCCAGTCCATTGAGTGCTGCGACTGATATCAACAAGGTTGGTCATTCTGCATCTCCCACCAGATAGCTTGCTGACGTCTCTAATCAGATCATTCGAACTGAGTATCACATACCTCTGTATGGTGGCTTAGCAAGAGTGAGTGGTCTTTATCAATTTTGCCGGCATGAACAACCCACTGCTCACGCAAAGCCCCGCCGCTAGGAAGCATACACAGCTTGGAACAACGATCCGCTGTTTAAGCCTCATTTCCACAAGGTAGGAGTGATTCGAATGAGTATCTGATAGGCCGTGGCTAAACGCACTCGTGAAACAGGTTGGGTGGTTCACAGGTGCAGCAGGCGATGACACCCGTGGTCACGAGATAGTGGCAAAGGTGGGTTTGCGCGGTCTGCGCCCCACAGTTGCTTTAGTTGACTTGGCGAACAGATATGGGCGAACATCAAAGCGGATGGCGTTAAAACCAATGCCAAGCAAATAACCTGTGGAGACGATTTGAAAAAGATTGTTACGCAAACCTCTGGATCTCAGAAATTAGATCAATGGATAGGGATATTTAACCCAGAAGCAGGATGGGCGCACTCAGGTAATGCATTGATAGCAGTTGCCAACGAAGTGATTTATGCCTTGTGCTCATCCCAGATTGTATTGCTGATATCCTATGCCAGCTCAAATTGCGGGGTGTCCGTTTTATACATGGTAACGACGGGACTTTCGAATCACTCCACAAAGATTCTCGAGGAGAGGTCAACGGGATCACTGCGGTTAGTGGCAGACATATCCCAGCTGAGCGAGTCATCCTGGCTATGGGTGCATCCACTGGATCGAGGATCGAGGTCAAAGATATGCTTCGAGCTTATGGGTACGCGCTTGGTATGATTCAACTGGAACCCCAGGAGGCGCTTTTGTATAAGGACATGCCTTGTTTGCACTCGAAGAGTGAGTTCGAACGATGTTGAATTCGAAAGGGTTTGGGGCTCATGATGTCCAACCGAATCACACAGCACACGGATACATATTCGAACCGTCCGTCGACGGTCGTCTGAAGTTTGCTTTGCCGGGAAGATACGCTTGGTACGGGAAGAACGATGTATCTCGTCCTGAAGCACTCGTTTCCTCTTACAACAACTTACCCTCTGAGTGCGTGGCCGAAATGCGCGAACTGCTTTCCATGTTCCTTCCGCAACTCGCAGACAGGCCTTTCTGCTATTCCCAGCTATGCGTGAGTTCGTTTCGTGATCGACGATTGATGAAGCGCTGAGCGCCACTGTGTTTACAGTGGGATGCCGACTCTGCCGATGACAACTTCCTCATTTCTTTCAGACCAGAATCTGACAAGGTCTTGATGGCCACAGGAGGGTCTTACCATGGCTTCAAGTTCTTCCCCACGATAGGACGTCATGTCGTCGCTGCTTTGGAAGGTAGATTGAGCCAGGAATCTCGTGAAGCGTGGGCATGGCGACCTGAACTGTCGCGCAAATACCATACCAGAGGCGCAGGAGAGACTAGAGTTCTGGACCGATCGGGCCAGGCCGACCCAGTCAGCAGTAGAACCAGTCAACTATAGATCATATCACCATCATTGAGTCCAGTACGCGATGCATATCATTACATTATCTTCATCCATAGTCACGTTATAGTGTATGTATCACCCCCATGAGCATCACGATGTTCCGTTCATGTCCATTGCAGAAGACGGCATGGGGTAGGTCGATGCTGCTAGCATCTCTTCAATATCGGAAATGATGGAGCTGGGGTCATACCCGAAACCAGTCATATCCGTCCATTGGTCTTGAGGTAGATAATCTGCTGCCAAATTAGTATCGAATCCAAACAACGCCAGAGTAGATTGATCGGTTAGCGCAGGTCCTTCTACCAAATGGTCCGAGGACGGCCTCGATGGCTCTGTGGGTATCGAAGGAAAGACTCGTTCCAACAAGGTTGATAGATATGACGCAACGTGATTTTGGTACACCACAGCCGCCGCTTTAAGAGACTTGATCAAGTCATATTGCAGGTCGACGATGTCTTG
This sequence comes from Kwoniella botswanensis, assembly GCF_036426115.1. Classification (NCBI taxonomy): domain Eukaryota; kingdom Fungi; phylum Basidiomycota; class Tremellomycetes; order Tremellales; family Cryptococcaceae; genus Kwoniella; species Kwoniella botswanensis. The sequence goes on along the minus strand of NC_088599.1, from coordinate 11,771,865 downwards.
CTCTGGGGGAGCTACAGCTCCGAAGGACATTGCCTATTGGCGTGTCAGTCAGAGTCGACCAAGAACAAACGTCAACTCACTTTCATCAAGAAAACGCTTGCAAACACCTGAGAAGACACGATCAGAGTTAGACGATCAGTATTGGCCAAAAAGATGACTCACCAGTCTCAAAAAGATACGATTAGGACAGTACTTTAGCACCCCTTTCCGTTCCATAGCTACTCCACATTTGACCAAAGAGATAGCCGCATCTACAGCTTCAATTATAAAGGATCCTTCGGAAGACTGCATAACGTTCGCCTGGAAAACGCGATCTCCCCTGTTTTTGTGCTGTAGCAATGACATTTATTGGCTTAGATTTTCTGTTGAGGCTTGTTCGCTCTCCAGTGACTGACTGACCTTGTGCCGCTGCAATAACCTGTTTTGCGAAGCCCTCATGGCGATTGAGTTGGCATATAGTCTGGTATCATTAGCGAGGTTTGTGAAAGCTTCCCACAGACATACTCACTTGACATAGTCATGGTCCATCCTCCATCGTACTTGACGCAGCTCATCGGCGGTGAAAGGTTCATCATCTTGATCAAGGATCGGGTAGGAGGGTAAATCTGCAACTTGTCTTTGCCAAAGTGAGTCGAGCTCTGGCTTCAGACGGTGCAGTGTGCTTTCGAACCGAGCTGTCTTGATCAATTCCTGAGTGACTTCGGGTGATATGTAGAGCAGTTCTTGCAGCAATCCGATTATCTATCGACCTCAGTATTCCAGATTAACTTTGAAGATCGATTCCCAGAATCTCACTCACATGAGTCAACTCAACCACACTTAGAATCTCGCGGTGGTGGAGATGCACGCGAGGGAGAGGAAAGGTCGTGTCACCGGTCAGATACCCAATTCCTGATATCGTTCTGTACCAAGTCGTGGACATTTCTGATCGGTGATATATTAATCTCCTGCTTTGTCGCGTTTATCTTCGATGACTTACTGGCTATAAAAGGCAGTAGGCGTGATCAGCTGGCAAGTACGTGAAGGGATCGTGGAATAGTGAATTTACCTTGCATAAGGGATGCACGGCTCAGACGGACAGAAGCGCTATGAGAGGAGAAATGTTTCAGTTGGTCATCCGTGACAGTCAGCTGGACCACTTGACTCACTGTCGATCAGCCGAAAGGCAATCTACAAGTGAGGCTACATGTGAGCATCAAGGCAAGCAATCTTCGAGAAGTGTAACCTACTGGTCCATGTTCTGTAACGTCGAGTCACCATCCAATCAGGCTGTGACTTGTCCAGATACGTCCTCTCATCCTGTAAATCCAACTTTTGGGCTACACGAACAGCCTGAGTGGATGCCCTCAGCATCGGTACTGATACATGTGCCTCAAAAACAAGGTGGACATACCATCCCTGTCAATGCCCAAGACACATCATCATACAGCTTGCAAGGACTTGACCAATCGTTCGGTCCTTGCAAAGCCTCCAAAAGACCCGTATCGATCAAAGCGGAAGGTTCAGGCGGCCATTCGCTCATGATCAAGAGTGCTTCTACGATTCCGATGGATGCGTTTCTGAGGAAATTTGATTGTCAAATGTCAGCAGATAGCAATGTTGGCATCCAGGGCGGAAACGAAGATAACATACTGTCCCATGGCGATAAAGATCATACGATGTAATATCCAATTCATCAAACGCGATCGCAGATCTTTCAGTCGATAATTCTGTGGCGTATTACAAGTATGTGTATCTTCAGAAGTAAAATATCGGGCCGCTGTGGCTATCATTACGGCCAGTAAGAGGGGTTCCCCTAGTAGTATTCCGAGGTTGTCTGGTTTAAATAGCTCGGGGGACACCAACGGATGACAGGGGTTCAATCTATCTTGATAGCTGTGACGATGAAGGCATCAGGGCTCATTGTTCAGGTCAGAGGATAAGGAGGATAAGATGACCTACAATGAAAGAAGCAGGCGAGCCTCAATTGCTGAGAGTATGCCCATCGAAATAGGCGGCCAAAGGTCCCACCTTGCATTGTCGGTATCGATCTGTAAATCGTTTTCGCTTATAACGTGGTTGGTTCCTAGCGGACCATCTTCATCATCTGCAGCCGCTCTCAATATCCGAAGGGCATCGGCAGGATTCTCAAGAGCTTCTCCTCGGGCGAATCTGAATGCTTCGGACGTATTTTCATTGAAGGTATCGCTCGACTGGTGACCAGCTGATATGGTGTTCAAGGGAGAAGTATTGGTATCACTGGGGGAGTACGATCGCGTGCTAGTGCTGAGTCAGAGTCAGTATAATACTACTGAACCCATGTTAAGACCACTCACTGGATCCTCGATGGCCCTGCTCGAGGTTCCGAGTGCGAATTACCACAACTCGCACCGTATCTTTTTTGTCCGCTGCTTAACCCAGTCTGAAAAGTTCCGGATGTACGGTAACCTTGTCCACTTGACGTGTCAAGCTCGTCCCTTCCATAGATGGCGTTGAACACGCATTGCCGATGAGTTCGTAGGCATCTTCGACAAGGTGGACTGTCGGGAGCATCGGGGTTGCCCAGATCACATCGTAACTTGGCAGCACGACACGGGGCGCACGCTTGGTAGGTCCTCCTCGTGCTGCCACGAGAATTGTCTTTATCTAGCTTCGATGGCGCAGATGAGCGAACTGATGGCATGATCTGACGAGTTTGTCGCTTTCACTTCCTGACTGAATCCTTTCAAGACAGATAATAAATGAATGAATTGGATCGCTTTTGGTGTTGATAAGTTATTTCAGGTACGCGTTCCCGAAGTGCTCCGAAGCTTTCCGCATGATCATGTGGAGGTATCAAGGTGTACCATCTCGATTACCCTCGATAAATATGTCATACAGACGTATTACCTTATGCATAAGACTGACCACCAGGATTGGAGAGCAGAATGACTCAATAGGGCAAAGGAAAGTAATGTTGATTGTAAGCCGAGCAAGCAACGGAGCCGAGAAAGATATTCGTGTTTGGACGGTCACGGGTGGAAGGGGTGAGCCGCTGCATTCTCAGACTGTCGTCCTACAATGGTCATAGGGCTATGACTGTTGCCCTTCCTTCGCGTTTAGATTTGTCAAAAGAGACCACCGTTCCGATTCATGTAGAGAGCTACCAGACTCAAAATGTCAACAAGCATGAGCTTATGAGCATATGATCTTATGATCTTATGGCTTGGATATTATGGATATATCGGCCCCTGTCAATCCACGTGGCAACTATCCACGACTCGATCATATAATCAATCCTTCCTCCTTGTTCTCATCCTTCACATCATTGCATTACCATCTCTGCAGTGAACAGTCACACCCTACATCCCTCATGTCAGTCCTATAGTGTCAAGAAGAATCCGCTATCAAACAGCTCAGCATCCCATATCCCACTTGGTCTAGGCGAGCAGAGACACGATGATCCTTCGTTGTACGAACCAAACACGAACACCAGCGCACTATCTCTTCAATCGGAATCATCATCATACGTTTACACATATATCCATCAAAATACTGAGACGTAACTGTCATCCGTTATAAATCGCATACTTGCTCCAGGTTCAAAGCCTAATCGATCACTCGTCTTACATGGGCAATGTCCCCCATAGCTATCATGTCCGAAACAATTACCGTCCCCTCACCTTCTCCAAAGGTCTTACCCACTGATATACCTAGAAGGCCTTCACCATGGCATGATGTAGCTCATTCATTGTCCACCACTTCACTGCCGCCCCGTCGACCATCGGTTTCGCTCTCCTCTTCCACCACATCCGTAAACGGTACTGCACCAAGCACCCCTACAGATATCGGATCACTCATCCAATCCTCGTCTCAAGCCCTCAGAGAATGGGATGAACGTTTGTCAAAACCATCATCAAACATCTCGAGACATCAGCTGATACCGAGGCAAACCAAATTAGTAGCAGAAAGGGATAAAGCTGGATTTATAGAATACAAGTTGAAATTAATCGATCCGACCCCAGAGAGATTTGAGAGGTTGATAACTCAGTTGATGTGGAGATTGAAGCAGGGTAGGAATGAAGCCATATATGAGCTGGGTCTGGCTGGTGAGTCAAGGTGTGACTGAAACGATCTCTCTCATCGTTGTACTCCTCATCCTCACAATCTGACATCCTTTCTTCTCCCTCTTGATTTCACCTAGGCGTGCATTTCCGTTAATGGCACTCAGTTGCTATTTTGTATTGGACTGATGTTGATGCTACTGTCTACAGACGATGGAACAGTCATTGGTCTACCTCGATCCCAGATGGACGCTTCTCTACGTACACTAGAACTTATGGCTTCGGAAATTGGAGCTACCGTGATCATCTTAAAGGAAATTGTCCTCCACTCATCCCGTAAATCACATCCGATTCCTCAAAAACCCTCGTTGCCTTCCATCGCGAACGTTGAATCCAATGAAGTGGCAAAGATCAAACAGAGCAAATGGAAGAAAGGGGTAGGAAGTAGACGTAGACAAAAATATATGCCTAAAGAGCCTGGAATATACGGAGGAACGACACCAAAGAAGTTGATCTTTGACCCCGCCGATATAGCTGGATCATCCGATACGAGTGATGAGGAGGAGATCAATCGGCCAGACGTTCCCTCTAGTGATGACGATACTTCGTTTCCGTTATTCTTCGAGCAAGATAAACCCGATCAATCGATCACCGCTATCAAACTCTCCACTCCTACTGTGTCGCAAACATGTTATCCTCCGTCAACTACCAAAGATCATCCTTCTTCCCCTCGTGGGAAAACTTCACCATCACCACCATCTAGACCTCGAAGTAGAAAAGACGAGAAGAAGAGACGAAAGTCAGCTGCCAAGTCGGAAGCTAGGCGATTGGATCTGTTAAGAGGCGATGGGACTAATCCAATGTGGAAAGAAATGCACTCCGATGGTCAGTTCAGCAATGCAACCGATATGGTTCGCAATGATACCCCATGTTCCGAGACGACCTTACCTGCCACCAAGAATGGTAATCCTGCAAGCTCACCCCACTTCACCATTCCTTATCAACCTGCTCGACCATCGTCTTTACGTCTTACCTCACCTATCCAGCAGGAATCAGAACCATTCTTAGACGATCTACTTCATCTGCCGTTGGATAGTCTATCCTTATCATTTGCAGATGTACGAGAACTGTCCGAACCGGATTCACCTATCTCATGCACTGAAACCGAAACTCATACACCAATCGATCAATTACATATAGACAACGATTCGCAACAAGGAGAGGAAATGATATGTGTAGAAGCGCTGGTGGTGAGAAAATTACAGCACGATGAAGATGGAGAAGATGATCAGGACGACGAAGAGGAGATCTGGGGGTATGGTGGTGAGGAGGATGTATGGGGATTCGGAGGTGATGATTAGTCAATTGGATCTGGAATTCTTTCGATCGTTGAAGGGTGGTCGGAAACGATGAATTCAGAAAGGGGTTGGTGATCTAGCGAAGAATAGCTTGGTCATCATCCCACTATTCGGAAGGAATCAAAGCATTGACAATGGGGACATCCCTTGATATCAACTGTAATGTCATCGCGATCGAAGAATACGCGGAACGGGGGGGGTTCAGACATTGAATTATCAGGGTACAATTAACGGTAAAAACATCATAGCATCATCATTTCAAAGAACCGTCTAGACCACACATTCATAACATCATTTTGTACATTTACTACCTATACCGAACAAGCCACAGAGAAAAAAAGTTGTACATATATCGTCGTAAAAACAAGGGTTTTTGTATTTGGCATTGATTATTCTATGCATTAACTGATAGCATGATCATGATACCTTTCAGTCGGTCCTTATAAGCTACCCCGTTTCTCATTGAGTTGGCCACGGCTGAACAATCCAGAATTGTGGTTCCAATGTCCCGATAGACATGGGGGAGTAGATCGGGCCAGACTCTAATCTTGTACTTGATGAAAAGGGGTAGCAAGGATGTCATCGATTGATCGATTGATTGATATCGCGTTATCCCCCTTCGGCATGAAGAATGCATGTACATGTAGAGGACTCGGATGTACATACGATGTAGCAAGGTATCGATCGGGGTGATAAGCGATGATTCGATTCGAATCAGTGACATCTCTTTCGACAGAAGTCGCTCACATATATCCTCAAATACATCCGCCGCAGACCGCAGCGTTTCACCATGCTTTCAGTTTCATCTTGTCTCGGAAAGTCTGGTTCACCTGTTGTCGAGTTAAGGTTAAAAATGTCAAAGGCACAGCACATCACATCACCCTCCCGCTGCTCCTGACTCTTGGCTCCCGGACGGTACAGCCCTTCACGTCACTCACCCCCTGATCAGGTCAAATCCAGACTTTTCGGTTGTGATATGTCACGTTTGAGGGTGTCCTGTTACTTGTATAGGATATTCCGAGATGTCGAGATGTTCAGGGGTATATACGAGTGAAAATCAAAACATCCTCAGACGCGTCGCCTTTTCCTTTATTTTCCATACGCCACCATTTAAGAGGGGACTTTCTTATTGTTTTCATTCCTTCGTTGAAAGATCACACATATATAGGTAGGGTCATCTTTGTTGTTTCTTCTTGCTCACCACCACCACCACCACCACCATCGACACTCGACGTTCACTTACTGTAGAAAACTGGTTTTTCTGTCTAGTAAAGCTTGAAGCTAAAGGTGAGTGACTGTTTGACGCGTTCCTCTTTCTCTCTCTCTCTCTCCTTTCGATCAGAGCGTAGTGTCACTTTGAAACCATGTATGAAGGTGTGGTAGAATCCTTTCATCGTGACGAGAGATAGTCCTCTATGGATGGAGATTGATCCTTTGTTGGATATGTATGGTAGAGAGAGTGCTGTGGTAGGGTACTCCTGAATCATACCTATCGGTCGATCTATTGTTTATTCTTTCTCCCTTGGCATGTTACCATCATTTGGTCATTAGTTCATCCATACATAAGCACATACAAACACACTCGTTTGACTGCGATAAAATATCCAAAGAGAGAATTGAAATAGCGAGGGAAGGGGATCGGAGCTGTGCATAGGGCTATCTGTCTCTGTCTCCAGCGTACATACACCCTTCGCACACACAGACCATCCACAAACAACAGAGAATACACCCTTCGCAGTCTGATCACATCGATGAATGAACAGAAGGGAATAAACGAATAGCTGACGAAAATCTGTTTGTCTATCTCATTTTCATCCTCAACCTCGACCTTAACCTCAACCTATACACGCTCTCTCAATCTCTTCAATCCATATTCCCATAATCAACTACTATCCTTGATCCTATAAATCAATCGAATATCAATCAACCCATAATCACCTTCACTCGCACAGTCCTACACCTCCCACCCAGACACTCATTTGTAGACACTCGTTCAACCCACCCACTCCAACATCTATCAAATCGATTTTGATCAACTCACTCTCGACTTCTATCGACTTCTATCGACTACGCCATCTTCGACAACAACAACAAATAAAACAACATCAAGATGCAACTATCCACTCTACTCCCTTTACTCGCTCTCTTGGCCACTTCCACTCCCACCTTGGCCTCGACTCACCGACGACACTCTGCAAAAGCTGTTGATCACGCTCGTGCCGTCGAGAGATTAGCTACTGCCGTCGAGAGGAGACAACCTGTCGGTGAGGTAGCGAAACCCAAGAGGAAAGTCGTCAGAAAGAGAGGAACGACATGTAGAGCCAAGACCACGACATCTTCTGAAGCTCAAGCTGCGGCAACCACCACCTCGCAAGCTGCTGCTACTGCTGCTGAGACCAGCAGTACTTGGGTCGAACCTGCTGAGAACTATACCAACGGAACTAACGTAAGTAACTATCAAGACTACAATACTCAAGCACAAGATCAGAATAACAGTAATAATAACTATCAACCTCAAACACAGACTTCTCAAGCTGCACAAGACTCTTCAAGCGCAACTTCCACTTCAGCTGCTGCCGCTGCTACTACCTCTGCTTCATCAAATTCTACCAGCACGGGGCAATACACTCCCAATGGAAAGAAAGCTGGTATAGCTGGTGGAGACGCTTACGACCAGTGTGAAGATTACATCGGATGGTGGTATGGTAAGTGTTTTAGTCCACGCTGCACACGCTTTCGCTCTCGCTAATTTTATCATTTCATATGTAGATTGGTCTGCCAACCCATCCGGACACTCTGGTACACCGATCGCCGTACCGATGTTATGGGGTGCTGGAACAGTCGACAGCACCGATGCATCTCGATTGTCCGCATTCGAAGCTATCACCACCGCTCCTCAGTACATCATGGGCTTCGAGGAACCCGATTGTTCCACATGGGGAAGTGCCAACATCGATGTCTCCACCGCCGCTGGTCTATGGAACTCATTGATCGGTCCCTTCAAAGCTAAAGGATCCACTTTGATCTCCCCATCGATGTGTCATCAAGCTGCCGAACAATATATAGGATGGTTGGCATCATTCGAAAAGCAAATTTCCGTCTCTTGGGATATCACCAACATCCACGTTAACAAGAACAACATGGACGGTGTTAAAGCTGATATCGATTACTATTATAACACTTTCGGTAAACCCATTTGGGTCACTGAATTCGCCTGTGTGGACGATTCGACTGATTTCGTCCCTTGCACGGATCAAACCGAGATCAACACCTTCATCAACGACATTGTAACTTTGTTCGAAGCCGATGAAAGAGTACACGCTTATGCTTATTCGAATGGCGACGGTTTGGGCGATGTTTGGCCTATGTACAAGAATGGTGCATTGAGGTGGGTCGAAGTCTCTTCCTATGATTCTAGATCAATAGATGCTGACATTCTGATGCGTGGTCTACAGTGAATCCGGTCAAACTTATGTCACCGCCATTTCGAATGTACAGCATTAAGCTGACCCTTCATCAATGATCTATAAAACACTGTTGCTCTGGTAGTAATCGTATCTCTCATTGACCCTATATATGTATATGTTGATCTAATAATATGTTCCTATAATCACCGTGTGAAGTATAGGGATGGGTTGGATAGGTTGGACGTATTCATATATAGGTTAATTGGGTTTCCCTCTTGCTTTTCGTTTGGTTTCTTTCTATTCTTCGTCTATATATCATGCACATATGATCTTCCTGGTTCTGGTTCTCTCAATCTGTATATAATTATGACTTATCACTGCTGGATACGGTATGCGTATGATTATACAAGGTAGACTGATGATCCATGCGCGCGTCATACAAAACAAAAGAAATCAAAAACAAAAAGGACGCGGTAGATGCGTTGTGTCAATGCTCATTCCACACATGTACTCGACTACATATCAAACAATATACGTTCGTCCCTGCATATAGACTATACCCATCTACCTCATACCACTATACGGATAGGAAGCAGAAGGACCCATGTCAGTAAGACCGGACTCTCAAGCTTCAGAGGCTATCAGCTTGAAGACCATGGACGAAAGACCGGTCTTAGGTGATGTCCAACAAGACGAAGAGAAGAAAGAGCAGTTGAACGATGTACAGGACAACCAAGTTCAGCCTATCCAAGATATGCAAGATATTGAAGACAAGGAAGAAGAGCCAGCTGTCAATGGTGAATCAATCAACACTCGGGAGAATAATGTCGCTCATGGCGAGTCCAAGCTGGACAATAATGAGGATGAACCCAAGTTGAAAGAAGAGGTCATTGCGCAACAGTCTGAACAAGGCAAGGAGAACGGTCAAGCGGATGATCTCAATGGTAAAGTCGATGAGAAAAGAGTAGATGGCGATCCCAAGGATAACAAGGTGGTCAGTACCGCCAAGGAAGCTGCGAGTGGTGTCAAGAAGGTATTGAAGAGTGGTGTATTTGGTGGTGAGTTGGTCTCAATCTGTACCTCTTTCAACTATCTTGCCTGCTATGGATGCGCCCCCGACTCCTCTACTGGCGGCCCAGATGATCACTGGGCACTTGACCTGATACTGATTCCAACTTCATCCTCAGCAGGTACACCCAAACCCACTCCCAAGGCTACCCCTTCTGCCAAACTCAGCACATCATCCACCAGACCACTAACCACAGCGAGACAATCACTGGCACCTACCAGGCCTACTACCACCACCGCTCGTCCATCAACTACGACTAGGCCATCAGCTACTACATCTACTAGCACCACTGATCGACCAACCCATACCTCTAGACCCTCTCAATCCACTACCCGACCCGGTGTCACTCGACCTACAGCTACCTCAGCGTCCAAAGCTGAACCTACTACCACTTCTGCTACCAGGCCTCGAGCAACTACCGGTGCATCAGACAAGACGACAACTTCGTCCTCCGCTCCTAGGACTGTCACTCGTCCAGCTGCTACTACCTCATCTACCCCGGTCAGACCAAGAACATCAGTCAAACCACCTGTTCCTACCGCTGCTCGTACCAGCACGACTACCCGACCAGACCCGCTGAGATCTAGTACCGCATCTACAACAGCTACTGGTGCTGCTACCAAACCCAGAGTGGGTCTGACAAGTTCCACTTCGAGGTTGAATGCTGGAAGAGCGAGTATGTTACCGTCTTCGAAGACTGCTACTGGTACTGGTACGACGCAGAAGGTCCGAGGAGGAAGTGGACCGAGTGTTTTAGCTGGAACTGCACCAGATAGGTCCAAACAGATTTCTGAGCTCAAGGTGAGCTTTAACCTACTCATAGAGTCATTTCGTAATGCGGTGGATGTGCTGACTGTGAACTGCTGATTTCTAGGAAAAACTCGAGGGCCTGGAGAAGAAATCGGCAGAGCAGAAAGAAGAGTATGAAAAAAAGATTGAGATGTTGACCAAAGACAAAGTCGATTTGGAGCAGAGGTGAGTAATCGCCTCTACTGGTCAGATCGTCAACTCGTATCCAAGTGACTTTGCTTAGTTGACTCTTGATTTGTCGTAACGTAGTCATGCTCAAGCTATCGAAGAGCTGAACGCCCGAATTGAGAATGCTACATCTCAAGCTGGTGTCAACAACGATAGCAAAGTATGTCCATTCATTCTAGACTGGGTGGAATCGCACTGATAGTTGTCATCACAATAGATCAACGAACTGAAGGAGCTTCATGCCGCGGAGCTGAAAGCTTCAGAGGAACAACGAGAAGCAGCTGTCAAAGAGCTGGAAGGTAAACTCGAGGCGTGAGTGTTCAGCGCCCTCTCGTCCTTGCTCCACCTAAAGCCAACAGCATGGTCAGCATGGTCCCGCTGATACTACATGATATCTTGCAGTCTATCAGCCGAGAAAGAGTCCCTTGTTGCTCAACTCGCTTCCCTTCAGACTGAACTTTCCACTGCTCAGTCATCACTAATTGATCTGAACACCACACTCTCATCCGTCCAGGAAGAGCTCTCATCCCTTCGAGTGTCGCACGAAGAATCGACCTCTTCCCTCAAAGACATTACCGAGATCAAAAGTTCTCTCGAGGGGAAAGTATCTGAACTGCAAGCTATCAAAGAGAAACTCGAAGCTGAATTGGCGGAAGGCGCCGAAGAGGCTGAAAAGTCCATTGCGGGTACCACAGGTCTGGAAGGGAAAGTCAAGGAGCTTCAAGAGAAGATTGAGGAGTTGAAAGAGGGTTTGGAGAAGGAAAAGGAGGGTAGGAGGAGTAACGAGGAAAAGTTCAACGAGCAGAAAGAGGTGAGCTATTCCTCTATTTCAGTCATATGTCCTTGTTTGCAGCGCATATGCTAACTTGCATTGCCATTAGATCCTGTCGAAAGATGTTGAAACCCATAAGGCTACTGCTCAAGAGCACCTGGATGCGTTGAACAAATCAAGGACTGATAATCAAGCTCAGCAAGAAGAATTGCAGGTGAGTGTGTCCCTGTTTGACCTTGTCCACTAGTGTCTCGATCAACATAGCAATGTGAAATATTGACTTGTTCCGTCCTGTTCCGTCCAGACGATCAAATCCGCTCACGATGAACTCTCTTCGACCTATGCAACCTTGCTCGAGTCTTCCGCCAGGCATCCCGAAGCCCTAGCCGAATTAGAAAAACAACTGAAAGATGTGGACGAAAAACATAAATCACTCTGCCAAGAGGCCACTTCATCTTCCAATGCCAGAGTATCTGAACTTGAGTCTAGGCTTGCTGAAGTAATTGGTGCGAAGGATAAAGCTGAGAATGAATTGACCCACTTGAAGAGCAAAGTCGAAGATTTGGAAGAGGAGCTTGGTCAGCTTTCGGAAGTAAGGAAAGGTATGGAAGAGAAGGAGAAGGCTTTGAACGAGGTGAGCTTCCGTTCCATATGAAGCAGGTATCTCGGTCGCTGATGCTGAAGGAACAGATCATTGCCAAACTCGAAGCGGAGAAGGAAAAGGAGAAAGTTGAATTCGAACAGAGGTACAACCGAGCCTTTGAAGATGCCAAGGTGAGTGTGTAATATTTCCTATCCTTCAGTGTCTACAATTTTTACTGGCGGAACGCTGTCATCCTCGTGGTTTTTAGTCCGCTGCGAACGAGTCCCATCATGCAGAACTATCTTCAATCCGATTTGAATTGCAAAACACCCATACTCAACTTCAAGAGTCCCACAAAGGCGAGATTGAAGCTCTCCAAACATCGCATTCTCTTGCCCTAACAGACTTACAAGCGGACCATCTGAAATCCCGACAAACGCTCGAAGAATCTCTTCTGTCCACTCAACAACAAGTTGTCGAGAGTCAGACTCAACTGAGTGAACTGAAAGAAGTCAATGAGAAGTTGAGAAATGAGATTACCAGGTTGGTTGGTGAGATTGAGAGTCTTGGGAAGAAGGAAAGTTCACAAACAGACAAGGCAGAGCTTGAAGGGGAACTGAAGAGAGTCAAAGGGGAATTGCAAGGTGTGAAAGATGAGCTGGAAGGTGCGAAAGAGGTGAGTCAAACCTTGTCTGATACCTCTGTCATCCCGCTCTTATATAGTAATGGCTCTTGCAATTCCATTTTGTTAAGAGAATTGGCACTGATGAGATAGGATTGTGTCAGATGGCCGAGATGAACAATTCTCACTTCGAAGCTTCCCTCTCATCTATCCAGGACCGACATTCTCAGGAGATCAAGGAAGCGGCTGAGTTGAAGATCAAAGAATCCCAAGGAGCAGAAGAGAAGTATAAGAAGGAGTTGAGGGACTTAAAAGAGGGAATGAAGAGACTAGAGATACAATTGCAGGTGAGCCAGCCGTCTTCTCTTCTCGCTACAGACAATGATGCATGGGCTAATTGTTACGAAGGACGAGAGAGTGGAGAAGAACAGTGCACTAGCTAGGTTAGCTGTGAGTGATGCACCGTATATCATACACACCAGACCACGCTAAAGAGACCAACACATATCAGGACTCGGTCCGAACACCACCTACCTCGCCCAAACCTCCCGCCGAACCTCACTCTCCAGCTTTGACCAAACTTCACGAAGCTCATAATGCCAAAGTAGTTGATCTTGAGAAGTGAGTGGCAATATCCTCCCTAACTCAGCCTGAAATCTTCTGTAAAATATAGCTGATTGCTGTGTATTTGTAATTAGTGAGATCAGAAGATTGCAGCAGGAGTTAAGCGAAGCTAAAGGCAACGATAAGAAGCTGGATGAAATAGCTGTAAATGCCAACACGACTGAAGGTGTTATCGTTAGTATTCGAGCTCCACACACAAGACAAGATCGCCAGCTAATCATGATTAATACACGAAAACAGGATGAAACAGAAACTTTCTGAGGTCTAGGACTTCGTGCTTGATTTACGGGTGTATTGAGATCGGAGAAAAAGAAAATTTAATGATCAATGAGGACATAATACATCAATTGAAATTAGATTCCCAAGGTGAATTACTCGTATAGGGTTTTTTGGATTGCTTTCATTCTCTCTCGCATGTGTTTCCCTCTTAATGCCTTTACGTACTACTCACCCATTCATTCTCTGTGGATTGAATCTCGTTACCCTACCATGTATTGTTCATATACTCCTTGATTTGTTCCTGTCCGACGTTGAGCTTCCGGCTGATTTGACTAGATTCATACCGTCAACAAGTACAAATGACGTTTCATCACTGGCCAGCGTACCCTGGCCGCATTCTTCATATCTTCCCATCGCACAAGAAATGTCTGTGGACCACACATGATCAGCATATGAGCGCTTGGAGCAGCAAGTGGGGAAAACCCGATATCTGCCTTTGATGAAGGTCCATTATAATGCATTTGCATCTGCCTACAGAGATCTATGGATTCACCTATTGCTCCGCCCGACGAGCTGATCCATCGTTCTCCTCTACTACAGTCTGAGCTTCACTTTCGTTCTCTTGCACTTCCATCGAGGTCTCTTGCACGTTCGGACTATCACTGCTTACTCCAGCGTTCGACATTTGTTCCGTTTTGGGGCTCTTCTGCAACGCCATCATTTCTAGCTTCTTCTTGGCCATCATCTGACCTAGATCATCTGCCTCTCTGGCAGCTTTACTCATCCTTCGAATTCGTGAACCGTAGAAATAGAATATGCTGAAGCGGGTCAAACAAGAGCTAATCAGTATGGTATCGTGTCAACGAGATTTGGCATTGTCCACTCACAATGGAGCAGGAAGGAAAGCTAATGCGAGGAAACCCATGAGGGATCCAGCCCATCGGATACCAAGTGAATTATATATATTGACAGTGAACAAAGGCAGGACGACACCGAACATCGAACGCACGACTGCATTCCCAGCGAGAACGGATGCAGCGTATTGTAAATAGGCGTCCACGAGGTAGTTCTGAGAAATGTTAAAGCAAGGCAAACTGTCAGTCAAGGTCGAGTTTCAGTGTACAGGCACTTGAACCGGTATTTGCTTACCATCAAACCGAGGAATACCAGTACGATACCCATTCCTATGAGTACTGTTGCAAGGACAGGTACTATCCAATGTATCGTTATTGGAATACCAGTCCATGCGAACCAGAATAAACCGATCCTATGTATCAAGATGAGCCTTCGTCCTTGTACGCCCTCGACAAACAATGAATCCTGTGAACACTCACGGGAATACAACAGATCCAAGCATAACAGCGGTTAATCTACTTTCAGGAGGAAGATAACCACCTCTGGCATGAATCAATTTGGAGTATCTCGGATTTTCGTAAAAGATTATATAGCCCAAACCGATAAATGACCCGACAGTGATTCCGACGAAAGCTAACCCGGCGATACCAGGTGACCACCCCCGGGCTTGTTGAAATATAAGTGGGAAGGATGTAAATTGCATCTATAGTGGCGCGGGTGAAGGTGTTAGTTTAAGTTGGAGAAAGCAGGGGTAATTGTCAGCTTACATAGAGAATAGCATAAATGATAGACATGCTGACAAGGTAACAGGGGGCGTGATAATCAGCAGAACGATCTCTAGTCTTGGAGATTGAGTGCTTTGCAACTCACTAAATGGTCATCAAAAATACGATAGGCTCCTTGAACATCAGTATCCATGGGACCTTCAATTGATTCGTGATCAACTTTACCTTGTTGAGTGGTGCGGTAACGTCTTGCTGGGTCTTGTACACTTTTCCGGTATACTTGGTGAGACGCTGAGCCCTTCGACGGAGCAAGTATGGAGCGTAGGTCTCAGGGAGGAAGATGACGTTGAGAGCGCATAAGGCGAGAGAGAGGAATGCTATGAGGGCAGCGACCCACTTCCATCCTGATGCTTCGGAGAGGAACCCGCCAGCCTATATGTCGTTACATTAGCATTTGGTGGGTATCACATATATCACAGCTTTTCCATAAGCTCACTACTGGACCTATTGCTGGACCTAAAAACGGAGCTGCGGCGAATATACCCATAGCAAGACCTCTCTGATGAGCAGGAAACATATCCGCGATGGTACCACTATGATTCGTTAAGAGGATTATTACTGGTATGAACTGGTTGAGTTGCCATGGGAAATGACTCACCCAGAGTTGACCGTTGCACTACTACCAAATATCCCCGCTATAGTTCTTAGTACGATCAACGCAGCCATGTTCTTGGCCCCACAACAGGCTGCGTTGAAGATGGTGAATGGGATGTAGGTGACGATGAACATCCATCTTCGCCCATACACTTCAGATCCGGGAGCCCACAAGAGAGGTCCAATGACAAATCCGATGAGGAAGGCAGAAGTCACTGGATACCTCAAACAGGTCAGCATCGACTTCAACAAGGTGATGGATAGCTTACCCATAATGTAAATTTGGTTGCTATAACCTGGGAACTCTAACCTGATATCCCAAATAGCAGCGGAGAGCATCGAACTGGAGATGGTAACTCCCAATGTACCGAAAGCAGCGATCAACGTCGCAATCCATTTGTAATAAAACTTGAACGTCATAGGGTTCTCTCTATCTTTGAATGACCTCGCTGGATCATCCGGCACCCAAGTCACGACGTATGGTGATTCTTCTGTACCTTGTCCATCATATGGGTGGTTGGTGATTTCCGACCAGGCTGTACGGTGGAGCATCCATGGTTTCTGACGAAGAGTGTGATCTTGATCTAGACCCTCAGGATCGTTTGTATGATGTTTGCTGAGAATTGATACCATCTCGAAAAGCTTGGAATCAGCACAAGGATGTGTGTATGCGATAAGCTAGGTGAATTCATTTGCTTGGTCATATTGTCAGCTTGACATATGGGCGTATTTGAGCATTTGATCAAGGTGTTGTCTCCCAAAGCATAATAGATATTATGAAAGATCATATGTGTCAAATCAGTCGGCGCCCGTGAGTCGGCGCCCATGCTGTGCTCCTAAAGGACATATTCACGTAGACTGAGAGCTCTCATAAATGTTTCAAACATCTTCAAATCAATCAGGTGTTCAAGGACAGGGGGAGTAAACAGATCTCTCCGTTGGCCGATGTCCGGATCTCGGCGCCCGTGAATCTACAGTGTGCCTAGACTGAAGTTTCTTCTGCAGTCAGTCAGTCTTCGACTATGAAAAGAAAGATATGAATGAAGTATTCGCAACGATCAATCAGCCGAACTCATCTTCAACAGTTGGAAGAGCGAAAGGGGCATGGGATCAATACGCTACAGGTCATGCTGCTTCGATGCTTCGTCTACTGGAATCGTATCCCAGGGAAAAG
This sequence comes from Kwoniella botswanensis, assembly GCF_036426115.1. Taxonomy (NCBI): domain Eukaryota; kingdom Fungi; phylum Basidiomycota; class Tremellomycetes; order Tremellales; family Cryptococcaceae; genus Kwoniella; species Kwoniella botswanensis. The sequence continues at coordinate 11,754,803 of NC_088599.1, read as the reverse complement.
AGAAGGGGTATCAGGCACGATCTGATTGAAATTGTTTGTTCAAAAGTAAGCCTATGATGCGTTGGTAAATCTTAGATCGAAAGCAGGGTTTATGACATCGCCAAGAAGGCTTAGTGCGGATATTTGAGATGATCATTTCATCTCTATCTGTTATATCTGTCGTCCTAAGCTCAGCAGTACCCTTATATCGTAAAACAGTCATCAGAATGCACGATCCTCAACAGCTGTCTTTCCTCGGGTCAATCAACGCCCTCATCGCTCTTGGTCGAATCCCTCTGGCCAGTGAGGTACCCCTATGGTCGATCTTCGGTTGTATTCTGTCAGCTCGTCTCTTCCCTTCGACAGGTGCAACAGGTATCACAAGCGTCGATTGGTGGGTCGTGATACAATGCGCATTCACCACCTGGGCCACCAATGTTTCGATCAACTATGGGAATGAATACTTTGATTGGAACTTAGATAGACCGGGACAAATAGAATCTATCAAGAGATCAGTAAAGGAGCGAGAAATGGTGAAGGAGGAGCACAACCGAAAGATCAAGGAGGAAGAAGCTAGGGAGTTCAACGAGAAGATCATGGGGAATACGACGAGGATCATCCACGATGGTACTTTCCCCCCTTACACTGCTCTGATCCTCGGTGTCGCTTGGCAAGCTGCTGTCGTTGGACTCATCTTCTATTCCCGATCCAAAGACCCCTCTATCTCTACCATCTCCAAACATACTCACGGTTCACCTTATCGAGGTCTCGCTCTACAAATTGGGATCATCAGCTCAGTCCTCTCCCAAATGTACGTCGGTCCACCTGTTCGACTTCATTACCACGGCTTTGGTGAACTCATTTCGGCACTCCTCCTCAACCCAGTCTCTATTCTATGGGGTATGACAGGTTACTACACCGCTACCACCGGTCGAACCATCCAAATATCTGACATCTTCACAACTTCCACCAGCGGGTTCAATCTCGGTTCGGTCTGGGCTCTCCTCGGCGCCATGTACTGCTTCGAGCAGGCCAGAATATTCATCATGCATATACAAGATATAGAAGCGGATATAGCTGGTGGGAAGAACACTTTCGTGGTAAGAGTAGGTCATGCAGTAGCGGCTAGGCTGTATGTCGGATTCAACGTATTGGCCTTGACCTTGTTCAGACTATTCACCACATACACCCAAATACCGGGACTCGACACTAAATATTCCCGCTCATTCTCCAGAGGTTGGATCCAAGGAATATCTGCGGTCCTTCTCTACTCCATTCCTATCATGATCGTCACCGCGAGATCACTCTTCTTATCTATCCCTCCCAATCGCGTCACTCAATCGACAGGAGGTCTACTTCCCGCTCTTCCCCTCACGACCCTCCCGATGTTGGTATCCCTTCAAGTCCTCATCTCCCCGCTTGTTCTTAGCTTTTTCACCTTGTTGAATTGGTGATATGATATCGATAGAATACATTGCGTCTCTATACATAGTCTATACACAGCAATAAATACTAAAACGAAAGAAATAATGGATTGGTCATTAATGATTCTCCCTGTTTCTATACAAAAACTTGTAGAACTTTACTCACATGTATCATATCATTCTTCATGTCTGTCATATGCATCACCTCCAAATTCCATCCCACCTTCCGTGAAGTCCTCTTTCTCCACCCTCGTCCATCCTGACCATGGCCAACTCCTCTCAAACACCTCCACCGTGATGTCCGCAGCGTAACTCTGAACAGTATAATCCGGAGCATGACCAGTGTTCAATGGGGCAGCGAAACTGAAGTATGTTGATGGATCACATCGACCTGTAATCTTCAATCTCTTGAACCATCCTATTATATCTATATCTATTATCCCCTTTGTTGAGACTACATTACTATACAGTCCCAAGGATAGACCGAATATCGATGTCGAAGTCGGCGGCATGAAGGATACGAATGAATCCCCTTGATACCCTATCAGATACGCTTGAACCCCAGGTAACAAGCTCCCTCCAGCTAATGACAGACCTTTGTTCCCATTCCTGACTTGCATCCAGACGTATGATTTAGGGAAAGATACCGCCCAATTCTTCTCTACGTGCACTTTTGCTATACCCTCATGATCTTCTGGTGGAAGTTGAACTTCGGATATTTTCAGGGCGAAATGAGAATCCGAGTCTACAGTATGTATATGCCATTGGATAGGTAGAGGGAACCGAGCGACGATACCTGCAGGGGTGGAATTTGGATCTTGAGGACCCCATGGTACACCACGATCCGTTTGACCAGCAGTAAATTCAACTTCTTTCGTCTTCATCTGCCAAAATACTTTCCCATCTCTAAAACCGAATTTACCATCATCCCATTCTATGGCATAGTCATCCCCCTTTCCCCTGGTGATATCCCATTTCTCTGACCAGTATTCTTTCTGCCAGTACTTCTTGCCATCACGAGTGACGTGTGTGAAGGAGATCATATAAGGACGATTCTGTGCGCCAGGAACAGAGGAAACGATAAGGCATACTGAAGCCCCCGAGGGGAGTCGGAACCGATTGTAGTATCCTTCGAAAGTTGCCGAGGAGTGAGGGCTGTAATGGGACATGTTGAAGCATATGGCGAGATACTGTCTAACAGAGAAGAGAGATGAAATCTAGTGTAAATCTGAATTGATCCTCTTCTGTACGATTGAAACTTTGAGCAAGGAGGTCTGGCGATCATAAGAAGAACGCGCCTGACCTATTATGATGTAATGGGTGACATACCCAAAACCTCGATGAGACACATATACATAGCATGTCGATTTTGACTTATCATGTTCATGCTTCATCGCACTACGGTCCACCCAAAATGACAGCCCCGATACAGTTTCAAAGCCCACTCATCTTGACGTTGCGACTCGACAAAGCAACACACAAGCTTCTCACCGATCTGCGGTCCAAGTACTTCCCACCACATCGGAACTTCCTCACCGCCCATGTCACCCTCTTTCACGCTATACCTGCCCATCGGTTCAACGAGCTCGATGATCAGCTGAACAGTATATGTAGCTCAAGGTCTGGATGGGATGTATTCTTTGGAGAACCGGAGAAGATGGGTAATCGAGGTGTATATCTTATAGTCAGAGAAAGACCATCAAGTACAGTTGAGAGGATACATCGACAGCTTCTTACCGATCTGAAGAGAGGTATCAAAGAGGACAAAGACAAGTTGACGAATCAGGATTTGCAGACTATGCGGAAGCCTCATGTGACGATTCTTAACAAAGCTAGCAATGAAGAACAAGTGGATACATGTTTGAAGGAGGTGAGAGATTTCTTCGACTCGTTGAAAACGGAAGGTCAGAAGGAGGGACAGCATAAGGGGAGAGCGGTGGGATTCGAATTGTAGGTGACTTCATTCTCATGAACGAATACATATGGCTCATACGTAGTATTTAGATGGGAATATCTCGGTGGCCCTTGGAAGTCCATCAAGCAGTATTCATTCAAGGGCGAAGATATAGATAGTCCCGAAAAGCAAGGATCTTAGCCAACAAGTTTCATATGCATTTTGATGGAAAATACAGCTTTATAGTATAACCTGCATTAGGCATCAGGGAGCATTCTTATATAGACTGTTAGAGCCTCCTGTATCGTGTACAATGACATGATATTTTGCATCGCATATAGGAATCGTTCACTGTAGCCATACATCGCATATCTAACGGACAAAGTCAGCAGGCCATCGCAGAAATCTGTAAAGGTACTCACATATCCCGTTGCAAATGCAAACACTCCCTTGTGAAGTATATCTATGACCTGCTCCGAGACAGGCCACGTCCATGGTAACGCCCCTGAACCAACATAATTTTCCAATGTCTGATCTACCGATAACCTCAATCCTGTTAGGATGAAGTCCACGAATGGTCCCCTCATCCCGTGAGTAGCCATGAATGCCCTTGCTACACCAAGTAATGCGCCCTATCAACATGTGAGTCACATAAGCCTGGCTGTAAGGCTTGTAGTATGCATATGTGACTGACCTGCCCATAATGCATAATCAAGTTGAGTTTCCCCTTCTCGCCGTCCGGTCTTCCGATAAGTCTCGCCAACGTCAATCCAGGTACTTCCGAGTCTGGTCTTTTCGTCAGAACTTGTTCAATCTTCTCACCCGCTGTCATCCTACACAGTATATGGTGGTTCAGCTGGGATGGCGAGTTTACCCTGTGAACGCTAGAATCACTTACACGGCAACTCCCAAAAAACCAGCTGTGAGTCCAACCGCTATGAGTTTGCCTAGTCCCACTTGGGGATAAGGTCTATCGTAGTCTGTAGTCTTTCTGGACATTTTGCTGATGGGTCTACACGAATGTTTGGATAATCGGATACACAAGTAGGAAGCTGAATCTCAAGGAGATAGATAGAGAAATGGAAATGGAAACCAGTCCTAGACGTCGTCATAAATCCTTGACATGTGACATCATAGGTTGAATTTTACAGTTATATGCATACATGTATTCCTAAAATGATATGGAAGCCCAAAAAATCTATAATCCTCCTAAATCCATTCAACACATATGCTGTCTACCCAGTATTTCCCTCACTGTGGTCATGACAGAAGTCATCTCCTTATCATTATGACCCATCGTGATCAACATTCGATCATCCAGGAAGAAATGGTCCGGTTGGACTATTTGAGGGGTAATTGTCGGTTTCCCTGAGGGGTCTATGTCTGACTGTTGTATGGCAACGAGGGATAAGGCGTAGTTGATATCATTCTCATCGTCACATCCATTCTGATGGAATCTAGGTCCGACAGAAATAGGATTGAAAGGATACGAAACGTTGAAAGTTGCCAAGAATCGACCATATTGCCTTGTAGGTGATTGAGTGTGAGATAAGGCTATATTCACCGTATTCTGCTCTGTGACTATACACCCCCTATCACACAGTGTTAACCTGTACAAGGGGGATGCTTGATGAATCTTGAACGATTTGAAATGAGCAGTACCGATACAGCTTTTTGTCGTTGATTGACCCAGATCGACATCTTGATAGATCGCCCGGGTAGGGGTAATTTCGATGGGTCGGAGTGACAAGGCGGATTTAACGGTGTAATGGATATGAGGTATGGCTGTCTCTCCATCAGGAAGAGCACCCGGATAGAAGGGCATCCACTATGTGTTCGTTTTCGGAATCAGTGTCCGCCAAAGATCCGAGATTGAGTACACTCACATTCTTCTCTATCACGCCTTGCTTGTCTGAACGATACAATTCCCTATCACTTCCTTGACCGGGTTCTTTGTAGCCATCATATGGTGATACACCTTCTACACCTGTTGCTAGTGATGCATCCAATTCCGGAAAGATGGATCGAAGGTCATTGACGAGGCCCACTGAACGACATCTATCGTTGTCGAGGGCTGATCGAGCATAGGTAAGAGCGGGTGTACCAGCATCCTAGTTGAGAGAGCATGTCAGACCAGAACACTAAAAGAGACGATGGATTGCTCAGGGTACTTACTGTCCAGAACAATCGTGGATCCTCGGCACCATAAGTAGCTATCCATGATCCAGCACTCGAGCAACCTTCTCTAGGTATCATAGGGAAATCTAATGTCTGACCTTTGGTAACAGCTATTAGGTGTCCTTCGGAAGTGATATTGAGCCCCAGCCTGTCAGATCACAGGACTCAGCATCTCGTTCACTTCAATAGCTGGACAGGGACACTGAGAATGCAAGCCTCGCACTCACGCTACTAGAACTTGCTCTCTTGAAGAATGCCCATTAATCTTCATGAAATGTCTCAACCTCGTTGGACCTCTTGCTACACCGACGAAACCCCACTTTGATCCCCTAGGTAGCTTCAGAACAGCCAAGTTGAATGTTGAACCTTCATTTGCACCTTCCAGGGGCACTCCGGTCCTTACGTCTACAATACCTTTATCGTTGAATTGAATTTTTGATACCGGTTGACCAATTGTTACGAATTCCCCTTCGTCACCTTCCGTCCACGCTGAAGATCCTTGTCCCGGAGGTATGTCGATCAATATGCTTTCCAGGTCTACTATCGTACCTTTACCGACGTAGGATTTTGATTGGGCGGTACCAGTGGAGGATTTGTAGTTCCATATTGAAAATGTGAACAAGAATATCGATACCGCTGCGAATAGACCGCGTAGAGATGAGAATAGCCTGATTATTCCCATGTTATCCTTCAAACTATGATGATGACATATTATTGTAATAACGTCTGATGATGATGATCGTGTATTGTAATGGAAGTTGTCAGTCTCTTCGAACCAAGACAACCCTCGGTGTACCATATTTCACAAATGTTCAGAGAATCTCATCTTGTGGAGGGCTGGCTTCTTGGATTTTCAGGTACCATCCGATAGACTGATGAGATTAAGGTTTGTTGTCGAAAGGGGAATTACCATATACGGGCAACATCTCCTCATGCATAAGATGACTGTTGGTGCTGCTGTTGGAAATTGGGGCTGCATACAGTATTGACAATGTAAATTAGATCCTACAGGAGCGAAGCATAGCTTATCTGGTAGGGCGAAGACAATTCAGTCGAAAGCACAAGAAACGTTGATGATCACTAACAAGAACTGTCGCTTGAAATGTGATAGGGAGACAATTGTGAGGGAAAACGATAACAGAAACTGGTCAAGGAGAGGGGTCGTTGAATAATTGGGTGAATTTATCCCAAGACAGACACTTGTACAGGATCATCCTTCTTCTCATATCCACCTTCCAATTTGTGCTCCGTCGCCTCTTCTTCAGCAATCACGTCCGCAGGGATTCTGTCAGGAGTGTTATTGACGAGCACGATGAATGGTGGGAGTGCAAGGGCCATAAGACCAAAGGTGACACAGCTGCAAGAGGATATAGGTTAGCTATGGTAGGATCTTGGTGGTGACATGTGAGTGAGTTAGTAAAACTTACAATCCGATCAAAGGACTTTCATCGGTCTTACTGTTCATACCGTACGCGACAGCTTGTCCAATAGCTTCCATGCACCTGAACGCAGCACCGTTTCTTACATTTGCTATATGCACATGACATATCATGATCAGTTATTGTGGTACCGAGGGAGAGAGCAGAGGTGCAACTTACATTGTGCATCAGTCGCGAAGGAGGATAACAGCCAGTACATGTAAGATTGGGATAACGGACCGGTAGTTTGGATGAAGAAGTAAGGCAAGAACGAAGCTGGATATCGACCATCACTCCAATCGATCGCCCCAGGGTCGTTCTTGTTAAATTTCACTTGCATGACGATTGACCAGATGTACACTGCCGCATTGAGGACCACGACTGTGATTAAACCCACCTGAGCTCGACGTCGTTGACTCAGGGATTTCATATCGAGGATGAATCCAAGCCCAAAACAACCGACACTATTGCAGAATATGTCAGTGTACTCAAAGAATTATAGCATCTTTGAGAATAGAAATCACTTACATGCAGAAGAAGGGTGAAATGAGTGATGAAAGTGCACGAGCTCTGACACTGAAGTATAGACCGAGATATGTACTCCACGAACCTCTGTAGGAACAATAATCAGCATATATCGATTGTTCCACACGTGTATTAAGCAATGAGATTTACTCACCCGTAGAAGAATGACCAGAAGGCCCATAGAGCAGATAGCAAAATGAGTTTGGACTTCCAAGTTTTCTTGATCAATCTGAATTCCTGAGCGGTTCCTACTTTCTCTGAGACTCTGATTCTGGTACCGTCGGATCGAACAACATGATCCAAGGGCGAGATCAAGAGAGCGAAGGGGATGCTGCGAGGTTGAACAGGTTAGATGTAACGAAAGCAGACTTCACTGCAATGTGATACTCACGCCAAACATTCGATGATCAAGAAAATAATATATGTATCGGGTGTTACACCACCTTCGACACCATCAATATGGTTCTTGGCCAAGCTGAGGATGATGAAGTATCAGCGCCAGATGCTCATGGGAATCGGTGAGCATAGGTGGACTCACTTGATAGCACCTCCGATCAATTGACCCAAGTTTCTACTAACAATCCACAAAGCAAGGTATTTTCCTCTAGCCCCACTTGGTGCAATCGACATGATAGTACCTGATTCGGCAACGTACCAAGCACCTGTACCGAATCCTTCAAGGAATGATCCGACAATGAGAAACTATTAACGACATCAGGGCCAATCAGCAATACGCCTTGGTATATTCGACTCAAAAGGAATAACAGGAATGGGAGCCCGAACTCACCCATTGGTTCCCGAATTTACTGTTTGTATAGAAAGAAGCACCTCTCAAAGGGAAAGTCAAAGCACCAATGAGTAATGCCCACTTGGTTCCGAGTTTGTTGACGAGGGGACCACCGAGGAAACAGACTACAACGGCACATGTATCAGCTGAATGATGAAAGGTTTAAGAAGAGCCAAAATACACATACCTCCAGCCAAAGCAGCGTATGATACAGCATTCCTAACAGTACCAACAACCCACACCGTATCAGCTACCCTTACTGAGCTGGTACATAGACAGGTATGATGTACTCACGCGATATTATTAGTTTCCGGACTAGCCAGCCCACCACCTCCTAGCCCAGCGATAGCGTCTGCCATGGCAGGACCACAGAAAGCTTGAACACTGATTAAGATCATCTGCGTCAAACTGTGATCTTTGATCCTCTTCCATAATGGTGTATCCCTCTTGTACGCTACCATATCGAAATCCCCTTCGGCATCGTTACTCGCGTTGATAGGTAGAGCACCATCTTTGATTCGGAGATTATCGTCTCGTCCTCCCGCATAGGTATTGGGAGGTGCAGCGTCGAACTGAGACATCTTTTATACAGTGATATTTCGAGTGAGTAGGTATTCGATGATCAGTGAGGTGAAAAGAGAGCGCAAGGGGAAGAACGCCTGGACATATCTGCGATGTTCCAATATATCTGTACATTCTCAGACGAGACGGGGTCAGAAGTACATCTTGGAAGGAAAGTAACCGACATCTACTGAGCGATGGAAAGCTATCATTGGGCCATCCCTCAAGATGATAACGTATTTTTCATTCCGGACAATATTGTACAATTAAGGGTTCCGCGATATCGGAGAAAAATGTCCAACGGTTTTGCCGAGGGGCTCCTGGCAAGTAAAATAACTGAATTTAGCAACAGCCAATGCTTCTTCGTTCGAGCTAAACGAGATCCGACGGCGGTTAGAATCGCTTAGGCGTTCCAGCATTGAGGCCATGCGTCGTATGTGGTTCCGTATCGTCCGAATGGGGCTTCCCTGATACGAAGTAAGAGGCGTTCACACCAGGTATGGCTAGTGCATTACCGTTGGTCGGCTAAGCAGAGCAGAGATCTGTGCACGACATGTGACTAGGTATCATCCGTTTCATCGGAGTGCTATTTCTGTATCACGAATCGTGATGCGATGCGGCTATGGTTTTAAATGTGTTGACACTTGCGTGTGGGTGGGCGTTAAACGGATCGAACACTTGAGATTGCTGGATGGCATCAATGTACTGCAGTATTCCGCCTTCGCGGCCGCATTCACAGTCAGAGACAGGTAGATCAGATAAGCAATGGTCATACCTAGTTCTATGTGCCATTCAAGGGGGGCTTTGTCCTTAGATCAACTTTTCACAATGAAATACATTCTCTTGAGATATCACTATTAAAGTTTTCTCATTTCATTCCTCTTTCACCTTGTTCATCCCCTTTCTGTTTCACAGCGGATCAATCTCAATCCAGCCTCTCGATTGACCTAATATCGTCGGGGAGGAGCGTTGGTCTCGTCCTTGGAATCGTAGGAGCTGACGTTGTACATTATGACGTTAGCATACTCATGGCGGTCGCTAAGTGTACTGATAGAACACTCACGTATCGATAGGACCGAGCAACAACCTAAATCAGCAGTACACGAATCAGCGGTTACCTTTGAATGCTTAATGTGGTCGGTAGGATACTCCATACATGCTGACACTCACTTCATAAGCCACATTTCAGGACTCAAGTCTTCACCAGTCTTCTGCTTCATTTGTTCTTGCTCGTACTCAAAGTCCATAGTCTGGTCAATAAGCGAACCTATCGCGGGGTTGTCGTCAAGGGATGACAAGAACTTTTGAGCTGTACATCGTTGCATTATTAGCTCTATTGTGCGATTCGAGCTCTGACAACGGAGTGAAGCTGGACTGACCAGACTTATCGTTCCCAACTTGAGAGAGCTGGTAGGAGACAGCATCGGGACCGTCTATCATCCGCACCATCAACAGTCAGCTGTGTTGCCTATAGTACCGTGCTTGACCACTCACATCGACTTCGTTGGAGTTCATGACTGGCATTGGTGATGACTTGGACGACTGTTTAAGGGGGTGGTCAGCCTTCTGATCATCGTCGTTGTTAAGATAAAATTACACCCACTCTTGTCGGTCGATTCCCCAGCAGGAGCACCTGTGATGTTCATTCATGTCAGATTTTGCCACTACTGTACTGCGCATACCAAACCGACTTACCATCAGTGATAGCAATAATAAGGAGAGGCTTTTGTAAAGCATTAGCCCTGGCAGGACCCAAAAGAAGAGGTTGGAGGATCTTCTGGTCAAGGGATGTACCGAGCGGAGTAAGACCTATGTACAGGATGAGACAAGCATGAGCTCGATGAAGGCTTTCTGAGCAATGAATAAGAAATGAAGCTCACCACTGAATTTGACTTGTTGGACAAGTTGTAAAGCGGCTTGCTCGTTGTTGATGTTATTACCTTGAAGTTGAGAGTTGAGGAATCGGACTTGGCTGTAGATCAAAGCGTCATTAGCGTTACACGACCGGTAGTCTTAAGTAGGAGTGAATGACTCACATCCCGTCATGGTCAAAGAGAGAGCAAGCGAAAGCGATCTTGCCCAAAATCCTGCGGTAAGTATCAGATCAGCATGTGCTGCATTCAGACTGATTGTGGGGATGCCATTCAAGGTATTACTCACATCTTGAGATCCTCAATCCTTTCACCGTTCTGTTCGAAAGCCATACTTCCCGAGTCATCGATGAGGACGACGACATCGAAGAGCGAGATCTTGACCAAGTCTGAGGCGAGCTCGACGGGAAGTTTCCAGTTCGATGCGAGTTGTTGTAGAGCGCCTGATTGAACGATTCGTTGGGCGATCGGTTCAAGTGCTTGAGGAGGGTAGAAGGCTTCGAGATGTTGCTATAGGATGGAGTGAAAGTGGAGGGAGAGGTGTCAGCAAGAGTTCATGAGATGACTCGATGTGACACGGGCGAGAACTGGGAAACGAATTAGTATATAAGATAAATCTCACTTACATCTCTGACACATTGGCTCAAGAGTTGAGAAACGTATTGAGCGTTCACACCACCACCTCCAGGTGCAGCTCCTGCTCCGCCGTATCCTCCAGGAGCACCGTATTGACCTGGTTGCTGGCCATATCCACCGGGTTGTTGACCATATTGAGACTGTTGTTGCCCATATGCCGGTTGTTGTTGTTGGCCATATTGACCGGGTTGTTGACCGTACTGGCCGGATTGTTGGCCGTATTGCCCTGGTTGTTGACCGTAAGCGGGTTGCTGTTGACCATACTGACCAGACTGCTGACCATAACCACCTGGAGCTTGACCTGGTCTACCGCCTGGAACAGCAGGAGCGCCATACCCTTGTTGGGGTTGTTGACCGTATTGACCCTGTTGTTGTGCGCCATATTGGCCAGGTTGTTGTTGCTGTTGACCGTACGCGGACTGTTGCTGGCCGTACTGACCTTGTTGTTGACCATATTGACCTTGTTGAGGAGCGCCGTAGGGGGATTGACCTTGACCTTGGGCTACACCGTATCCGCCCTGTGCGCCGTAGGAAGCACCTGGTGGTTTGTTTGACATGAGGCCTGCTGCACCTGCCAATTGGTTTGCTTGAGCTAGTTTGGAAGCGAATCCCATGATGCTGATGAGTTGTTGAGTGGCAATATGAGCTACGTTGAACAACAAAGGGAAGTTGAGTGAATGGGAAGTTGAGTGATATGGGTAGATATAGATAACAGTGAGGCTGTGTACGGGGGGATGGGAAGGGCTGAGGAGTGAGGAATGTCCGCTCAACCAAACCCCACACGTCATCACATCCCACAACACAGCATATTGGGGGTTAGCTTTCCCACGGTAGCAATGAGGCATTTGATTGGTAGCAGTGCCAGACAGCGCCGTTGATGCATATCAGTACAGACGCGATGTGTGCATGCGGTAAGGGAGTCAGAACGACTCTGCATGGATAGATTGACGAACTCAATGTCCAACCAAGGTAGTGAGGACTACAGAGTCTGGTTCTGACGTGTCCACGATCGATTCAAGTCTCTCTTCCACCTCTCGTAAACCAAGGTCTCCTCCTCCTATTCGCGTTCCTTTCTCACGACATGAGCATGCGGCCCCGAAGATTTAAGCGTATAAAAGAGGTTAGCTCTATTCGGGTGACGTAACCTCTCCGTTTACCTCATGTCGGTTGATCTCTGTTTAGACGCAGTACCCAGATAGGAGAGATACAATCGAAAGATCAGAAAAGTCACGTCGCACATCAATCCGCATGACATCACAAATCTGCAATGAATCAAACCTAAGATATGAGTGCTGATGAGGTGCTCTGATAAGATATGTGAAAACAATCTTTGCTCCATTTTTACTGGATCGAAGATAAATAGATAAAAATCCGCAGATCAGATCTTTCGGTATGCCGTCTTACTCTGTGCAAAAAAAGAGTGCAAAAAAAGAGCGATTCGAGATATACTGTAGCATCTTATAGTGGACATAAGTCAATATGGTTGAACAGCACCCCTCAACTGAAACAGATACGGTCAATACCAACAGTCCTAAACAACAGAACGAAAAGGTCGTCCCGGCTGCTGTAGTAGAGGATGAAGCTGCCATCGATGGTGTCGATCCAGTATATGCAGCCAAAGCGAGAGTGCTTAATCGAGCCGTATGTCTACCTTGACACCACTGCTCCTCGACCCTAATGGTTCAAGCTGATTTGATGGTATTTGGTAGATCCAAGATATAGGTATGGGACGTTATCAATGGCAGCTCTTCTTCGTCATAGGATTCGGATGGGCTCAAGACAACTTATGGCCTATTGTCACATCCCTTATCCTCACTCCCATCTCTAACGAGTTCCATCCTTCGAAACCACCTTTACTTACATTAGCACAGAACATCGGTTTATTAGCTGGTGCAGTCTGTTGGGGATTCGGATGTGATATATTCGGCAGGAAATGGGGGTTCAACCTTACATTAGGAGTTACTGGTGTATTTGGTATGTTGGCCGCTTCAAGTCCTAACTTTGGTGCTGCAGGGACATTCGTTGCTCTCTATGGTGAGTCGATACTGCTCTCATGGACGATGTGACGGGGAATCGTATCTCGGAGAAGCGCTGTGAGAATGGGCTTTCGATGTGTCATGGTCCGTGCGTTTACCAAAACTCGATTCAGCTGACATTTCTTTCCTCTTCCTTCTCATTTCTCCAAATCCTCGGGGCAGGCTTCGGAGTGGGCGGGAATTTGCCTGTTGATAGCGCTATCTTCCTTGAATTCCTACCTCAATCGCACCAATACTTACTCACCGTCCTATCGATCTTCTGGGCATTCGCGCAATTACTCGCTACCCTCATCGCCTGGCCAATCTTAGGAAACCTCACATGCCAACAGACTGATCCTGATTGTACCCGATCGAAGAATATGGGTTGGAGATATTTTATCATTACCATGGGTGGATTGGCTTTGATCATGTTCTTCATAAGATTCTTCATCTTCCACATATACGAGTCACCGAAGTACTTCATGGGTAAAGGAAGGGATGATGATGCTGTGACGATTGTACATGAGGTTGCTAGACGGAACGGGAAAGAATCCAGCCTTACGGTAGATGATCTGAGAGCTTGTGAAGGTATAACGGGAGGAGTCGTCACGGAACATCAACATGATGCCACAGCTGCAATCAAGAGGAAGATGGAGAAGCTAAGTGCTAAGCATGTCAAAGCCTTGTTTGCTACTAGAAGATTAGCATTTAGCACATCACTAATCATGGTAGTCTGGGCATTTATCGGACTCGCTTTCCCATTATATGTGAGTACAATGTCTTTCTATGGTCATTTGAGTCATTCAGCCTCTATTGGAACGACAGAGACATCGTCTCCTTTTGGTCATCGGAGATAAACTGATTTCTCCAATCATCACACACACAGAACGCATTTATCCCCTACACACTCGCTACGAAAGGAGCCCAATTTGGCGATTCATCAACCTACATCACCTATCGTAATGCATGTATCATTGCAGTTCTCGGTGTACCCGGTGCGATGTTAGGCGGTCTACTTGTCGAAGTGAAATGGATTGGTCGTAAGGGCACACTGTGCCTCTCGACCTTGTTAACTGGGATATTCATCTATGGGTCCACTACGGCAAAGAACTCGAATACCCTCCTGGCCTGGGATTGCTTATACTCGTTCTTCTCGAATGTGATGTATGCTGTACTTTACGCTTACACACCCGAGATCTTCCCTACAAAAGATAGAGGGACGGGGAATGCTTTGACTGCTACCGCGAATAGAGTGTTTGGTATAATGGGTGAGCAATCTCTTCGTTCAGGAATTCAATGGTCCATCTCGCTTCCTCCTTCATTGGAGAGATCGTTTTTTGGCTTGCGATCCAGGTGTATGCTGATTATTGTTACACTCGACAGCCCCGATCATAGCCATGTTCGCGAATCTCGAGACATCTGCACCAGTATACACAAGTGGAGCACTGTTCTTGGCTGCCGGAGCGATAGTTCTTATCCTACCGTACGAATCAAGAGGGAAGGCCTCGTTATAAAGAGTTAAATCAAGGTTTTACCATAATCATGTAGCCAAAATCATGTCATGTGATGTATGCAGAATGGTAATTCTTCCAGACTACCCAGATAGACCATCGCAAGTTGTCATAACATCATTTCGTACAGTACAAAATTTTCGTCATAGCAACTAAAGTCCCCTGAAATTCATAAAGTACCTATAATCTAGTCTACCTTCCTATTTCTACTGCAGAGCAGCGTACAAAGCCCTCTCATACTGGACGTACGAGGCGTACCAAGGATCAGGTGAAGGTGAAAGGAGTTGAGTCGCGCAGATGGCCTGAATACGCTTTGAGGTAAGCATTACAAACCACTATGGCAGTACTGCATCATTTTGCATGTAATCAATCACTCACGGCAATTCCAGTTTTCGGATCAATCCAAAATTGGGTCTTTGCCGCTCCAGACCAACATCCACTTCCGGCTTTCCTACCTTCCGTGAAATCATCTGAAGTTAACAAGAAACCGACCGAGTGATTGACATTATCCGTAGTAGGGGCAGGATGGATGTATTGAGGTTTAGTAACCATCTCCACTATCTTATCCACGCCATCGTACCCTTCTCCCTTGGGTATGGAGGGGGTAAAAAGCTCTTTCCACGATTCAGGCGATATGAGTGGCTTGGTCGAGTGGTGTGGACTGCTAGGATCACATTGAAGTAAATGTCGAAGGAAGGTAAGATAATCTCTCTGTGTACCGTATAAGCCTCCACCTCCTGATAGCAACTCTTTTGGAACATCCTTCGCCTCGGATGGTCGATTCATACCGAAGTTCCCGGGTATCTTCTGTACCCTTCCTTCTGCGTCTCTATAACAGATCCACATTTTGTGTTTCTTGATTCCCTCAGTAGGGTAGAAAGTCAAAGTGGTAATTCCACAAGGTTCGAACAGGTGTTTCTGGAAATACTCTTCTAGGTCTAGTCCTGTCACTCTCTCTACCAACTTTCCGACCCAGTCAATAGAGGGACTGTATGTCCAAGAAGTGCCAGGCTCGTAGATAAATGGCGTACAGAGCGACTTGACTGTCGCCTTGGGATCGAACAGAGGAGGAAGGGGATTTTGCTCGTGCCATTTGGACAAAACATTTGGGCCGAACATGTATGTGAAACCTTTGGATTGGATAATCCAGATTAGAAAAGGAACAGAGAATGGTAGATCAGGTCTGTGCTCACCGGCAGAATGAGACATCAACATCCTCAAAGTGACTTTGTTCTTCGGTGAAGCGAGAATTGGTTTATCGTTCTCATCATATCCTTTCAAGAGTTGCAATTCCGTGATTTCAGGGAGATACTTTTCTACATCCTCCGCACTGTCTAGCGATACGACCTTCTGATCGACGAGCTGAAGAGCTGCGATCTATACATCCATGAGCAGTCAGTTGCAATTCATCTCAATCGCGATCAGAGCATGACTACTTACACACGTGATAAGCTTTGTTTGAGAGAAGCATTCCGTAGCTATTTCTCTCGAATCAGCTTCATGTGGACATCAGGATACACAAGGTGCTTACTGGTTTCTGGGTCTATCTGACCAGATGACTCATCTCCAAATGTCTTCTCGCCATATTGATTGAAGTAGATCTCCTCCTTCGCATTGGTAGCACCGTAGAAAACAGCTGGGACATGTCTTCGATCGGCCGTTTCCTTCAACAATTTATTCAGCGACTGTTTACCTGAGGGTGAGATAGTGGGTAAAGAGGACATTGCGATTAACTCTGATAAAAACAATGAGCAGAGAGGATAAGTAACCTTGCGAATTGGATGACTTGTATTTTTATGCTTGCTGCTGCATCTCACTGCAACTGGGATTGCCTTTCGGCCGTTCCGGATTCTCCGGGTACCTCACACAAAGCTCGTTCCGGCGCCGACTGTCACCGGTTGCGTTGTATTTGGTATTAGTGAGATTTGTACTGCTCATTAGGAATGCAGTGTAATGTGTAATGAGCGATATATAACTAGTCGTAACTGACTTCCAGGAAACCTTTATTCGCGTTTCGATCTGGTTGCGTCCGGTTAACCAGTACCACCCACCGTCTCTTGACTCATGGTATCAATCTCGACCTTTGATTGAATGGTCTGAATGATTTGTCATTACTTGTCACAGTACGGATATGCTTATTTGACACCAGACTTAAGCGTGATGCTCGTCTACACCTATGTACACCGGCAAAAGGGCTTCTACAATTAAGTTGCATAAATCTGTTTCTTCATCAACCTCAGCCTTTACGACCAAATTCCCAGATGATGACAACAGAAAGTCAATGACATCAAGGCATGTCAGAGCTTGTGCATCAGGTGGCTGGGCTTTGTAAGGTATCCGTTCACCTCGAGATCGATGCGACCAGATGCACTGCTCTTGAGTCAAGTCGTATGTCGAATCGAATGAACCTCCAATTGAATGATACTGTGGCTCGTCGCTATACATTGCGAGGACAATCTTAATATTCGATAATGAAGGGAGGGCTAGCTGGTGGAGAGGCTGTTAAAATCGACTCTTTCGCTCAGAAACGGTTTCAGCTCGTTAGAATTGGTCCGCGCAGACGCGCTACATTTCCTACAGGATGGCCTAAAGATTGTTAACAGCTTATTTGATTGTCAATGCGGGGAAAACACATACCGACATGAGAATTCGAACACCACTCTCTCCGGGATAGACTGACGAGCGGACTGACATCACCATAAAAGCTCTGATGATTCGGGTTTTCACAGATACGCCACTTGATCCCAAGAGGAACAGGTACTCGCAGCTGTATGGCAATCCCTGGCGCAGGTCCTGCTTACCGGTTACCGGAGTAATCGCGTACAGTCCAAGTAAGACTAACTCTATCACTCCTCACCAATTCCTTGCGATCATGCCCTCTGCCCCCCCCCCCCCCCAATTCCCACTTGATGACATGTTCCTCTTGTCGGAAATGACCGACCTTGTGAACAGTTACGGCACAATTCATCATGATCGAGATTAAACTAAAATACGTCGGACCGCTCGAAAGATTACGGACCGCCAAGAGGTGAAGCTATTAATAGCACCATCTCAAAGTCGAAGCGTGCATTTTCAGCGATAGCTGTACTTCGGATCTCTGGTATCCACCTAAAGGGTCTCACATGACTGCTTTGTGCATGGTCACGGAGCAGCATCTCACCGCAATCCTGCCGGAACATAGATAGCTGATATTGCATGCTGACCCCTACTCATATCGCGATGAAGAGCGTATTGGACCCCATGGTACCCCTCAAAGGCGCGAGTCCCATTCGGTCAGTCTTTGTACCGTCTGTTCAAGCTATATAAAGTGAAAGGGATGCCAAGGATTGACCCCCATGGGCCTCCTGACTAATCTGATCACTCACAATTCCATATACAATGGTCGGCGTCACTTTCAAAACCCAAGCTACCGAGACTGTGAGACTGACTGAAGAGCAGCTCCAAGCTGTGTCTCACCTCGATCCTGAACTCGTCCGTATCGGTCACGAAGTGGTTCAAAGACAGAAGAAAGAGAGCTTCATCCAGGCTTGGAGAAATCATGGAAGAGCTGCTGGATGGAGTGTGTTCCTGACCAGTGCTCTGTTGATGGAAGGGTTCGATACCGCCATCGTGAGCATCTCCTACAAGGTCATATCGAATCTCAAGCTGATCGAGAGATTTGATTCCTTCTTCAGATCAACTCCTTCTTTGCCTTGCCTGCATTCCTCAACTCTTTCGGAACCAAAGGCTCAAATGGTAAACTTACTATCCCTGCCAACTACCAGAGTGGTTTGGTCAATATCGCCTATGTCGGCCAAATCATTGGGCTGTTCTTGAATGGTTGGTTACAAGAAAGATATGGATCAAGAAAAACCTTCATTGGCGGTATGATCCTCATGACTCTTACAATCTTCCTGGCGTTCTTCGCGGTCAGCTTGAATATGCTTCTGGTCGCTGAATTGGCCATGGGTATCCCTTGGGGAATGTTTCGTGAGTCTACGGTTTTCAATCAGACAAAGCAGTCACTCCATATTTCATACCGGATACCTAACTGACACCTGGGTATCGATCAGAAACACTCTCTACCGCCTACGCAGCTGAGATCTGTCCGATACAATTACGAGGTTACCTATCCGCTTTCGCATCTGTCGGATTTGGTGGTGGAAGTTTCATTGCTTCGGGTGGT
Organism: Kwoniella botswanensis; assembly: GCF_036426115.1. Classification (NCBI taxonomy): domain Eukaryota; kingdom Fungi; phylum Basidiomycota; class Tremellomycetes; order Tremellales; family Cryptococcaceae; genus Kwoniella; species Kwoniella botswanensis. Next base: position 11,735,839 of record NC_088599.1, on the reverse strand, counting down.
GAGTCCATTTACCTTGTGGTACTGGTTTTTATAATGACCCCGTTACACAGTTCTTCGAGCCTGTCTCCAAATTTCTGGTGAATACGGTTGGCGACTGCCCTACGCTTTACAATGGGTCTGGCCAGTACCTCTGGCTCTAGGGTGTTATTTTGCTCCAGAGAGTGAGTCTTCCGTCGAATCTATCTTGCACAGAGTGCGAAAACTAACATGTCCTGTCTTGTGTGTAGGTCCTTGGTGGTTAGTGAGAAAGGGTCGTTTCGAGGATGCTGAGAAAGTACTCAAACGATGCGCCAGACCTGGATTTTACGCCGACAAAGAAGCTGAGGGATATGTGGCGTTCATGCAACATACTGACTCTCTCGAGAAGTTGGATGCGAAAGGTGGAAGCTGGGGAGAGATGTTCAAGGGAGTCAATCTGAGAAGAACAGAGATTGTGAGCACCACGATTCCTGCTGATCTACATTCTCCCGGCTGAAACTTTTTTGACTTACAGATGTTCGGCGTGTGGTTGGTCCAACTTTGGAATGGAAACATGATCACTGGTCTTACCGTTGAAATGTAAGTACGGTGTGCCATGCACATGTCCTGTGCTAATTCCCCTTTCAGGCTGGAAAACGCTGGAATGTCTACTACTGGCGCGTTTAACATGAACTTGGTACTGTCCGCTATGGCGATTGTCGGTGTCGCTATGTAAGTCCGATGTGGATGCGTGATTTTGCCATATGGTACTGACTGCCCCTGCAGCTCATGGGTCGCTCTCGGATGGACTGGTCGAAGGCCGATCTACATTGCTGGTATTGCCCTCGAAGCTTGCTGCTTGTTACCTATCGGTATTCTCGGCACCATTCCTCAAACCAATGCTCGACTTAACGCTATGGGTGCTTTGATGATCATAATCAATTTGCTTTTCCACTTCTCCCTAGGACCAGTCTGTAAGCATATATCTGAAATGACAAAGGAAAACACCCAAATGACAATGACATGGTCTCTTTATTTAGGTTACTCTATCGTGGGAGAGCTTCCTGCATCAAGACTTCGAAGTAGATCAATTGTACTCGGTAGATTCGTATATGTAGTCAGTGCCATCATTGGCTCGCAACTTAGAGCTAGAATGGTCACTGCCACAGCGTGGAACTGGGGTGCCAAGGTGAGTCTAATTCGAACAACATCATCCTCTACATATAACTCTTGTACGACTCATGATACCGTTGCTGATGACCTCTTCCGAAACAGTCCGCATACTTTTGGCTAGGATGTAATCTCGTCTGTCTCACCTGGACATTCTTCCGTCTACCTGAAACTGGTGGATTCTCATTCGCCGAGTTGGATATCCTCTTCGCCAACAAGGTGCCAACTCGACAATTCACCAAAGTCAAAATCACTCACGAAGCTGTCGAGATCGGTACGGAGAAGCAAGCTTTCGATCATGATGAGAAAGCCGAAATTGAACATGTTGAAGGTGGTGCTCAGGGTGAGACTGTGCTAGATGAGGAGGAGAGAGCGGTGGTCCAGCATGAGCCGGTTCCGGGACACGTACCCACCCTTGCGTAATTGGTACAAGCCTTGATTTTCCAATCCGACTTGATGGGGTTTAGATGGTCGTGATTTCTATATGTATGATCCAGGACATTACCGGTGATACATAACATTCTTATCTTTCCTTTCTTTTGGTTGTCTCTCTTCGCTTTTGGATGGCAGAATTGGAATTGTATAATTAGTATTGGTGATATACGCGGTGAGGAAGCAAGAAGCCAGTAAGCATAAATTATCAGTAGGTCTGTAGCTCCTTAATGCCTAGAGAATAGTGTAATATGTAGTTATCCGAATGAATGTGTCTCGGTGCTGAGTAGAGTTTATCCTCCTATAAGCGACAAAACAGTTGCATAGTGATATCATCCTATCTACAGAGATCCTGATTTATCTATCAAGTACCTAATCACGAACAGGAAGAGCGAGCTTGATCGCATCTTCAAGACTAGGTTGCCTCTGCTTCCATTCCAGAGCTTTCGCCTTCTCACTGACCTCCATGAAAGAATTGGTACCGAACATGTACATATCCCCTTGTCCATCTTCAATGCTTTTAGCTCCTGGACTACGGATATCGCCTCTAGCGTGCAATTGATCACCCACAAGCTTGATGATGGGCCCCCAAGTATGTTGATTAAGACCGGCGTAAATAAGATTGGACCATCCGTGAGACTCGCTTGTAGCTTTAGTAGACTCAGGATTGGATAGCGAGTGTTTCATCAGAAGGACATAGAGATCGGTAAGGTCTTGAACGTGAACCTGTAACAATGGTCAGCATGGGTATCCTTGCCAAGTTCCGTCGATACACCTACATTTCCCCAGATGTTCTCCCCTTTACCAATGTAGGCTGCTTGGCCAGCTCGTTTGGCATATCGGACGTAAGCGGGAACTTGAAGGGACAGCTCTGCAACAATTGATCAGCTCCTGTAATGTGCGTGAGGATGAAAGGCTCACTGTTACCTGGACCAGTGCCTTGACCGTATACCGTGGGTGACATGACGATATATGCTGAAATAATTCCTCGAGCGGCAGCTTTAGCGATACTGTGATATTCAGGTCAATGAATGTCCTTGAGCAAAAATTTCAAGCCACGTACATCCTATCGCCACTATGGAAGAAGGCCGTATCCGGCAGGGCTTCCCACCTTTCATGATCAGAGTCCTATCAAGTTTCCCATCAGAACAAATGTCGAATATCATCTAAGTAGATGATGACCTACCTTCCAAACATCTGTACCAGTCTCACCATTACTGCCATACATGATTGAACCAGTACCGGAAGTTTGTAGAAGGACGGGTTTGACCTGAGTAGCTCCAGAAGAAGCTCTTTGCTCGAGTCCATCGACCAAAGCCTGGATGGACGCGTCTCCTCCGGCAAATGGGACCGCAAAGTTGACAATCACATCGTACTGAGAGGCTAAACCTTGAAGGAAAGTGGCATCTTCGACATTGCCAACTACCACGTTGACTCCCAAAGGTTCAAGCAAAGACTTCTTAGTATCCTCTCGAACTAAGGTGGTGATACTGCTAGGTTTATACTCTTTGAGAAGATCGACCAACAAAGTACCTTTATGCGTATGTGATCATCAGCTTGATTCCCAAAGCCACCCCTAGTGGCATCCCGCTCACCTCCGATATATCCGGAAGCACCTAGGATAAGGATTTTGAGATCAGAAGACATCGTTAAGAATGTGAGATTGTTGAGTTCGTCTCTGAGAAGTGCTCGATGTAAGTGACTGAATGATTGGTATAATGATGTTACGTCGTTCTTCAATGCCGTCAAGTATTTATACCTTTTCTTCGTGAAGGATTGTTAGTTGATCGATGATAAATGCGTGTGATTCCTCGCGGAAATTCCGCCACCACTTACGGAGTTCCCATTTCAGGCACTATTGCTATGTTTACCTTCGCTTCATGTATATCAGCACCTACTTCACTTGTTGCCCTTTATCCTTTACTCACCATTCAGAACCAAGCACCTTAGTATGACAAACCCGTCAGGATCCTCCGGTGACCTAACGGAACCACCGAGCACCGCAAATAAAAAACGAAAAACTACCACCGCAGAGGAGAGACCAGCTAGGAGGGCGTTGAGTTGTACAGAATGTAAGAGGAGGAAGACCAAGGTGAGTCGAAACATCACGATCTGACTAGGCTACCCATTATGCTCATCTTCATCGTCACTTTCAGTGCTCAGCACTGGGCAAGACTCCCTGTGACTCATGCATACGTAGAGGGAAGCCTGATGATTGTCGATGGGAAGGAATGGAGAGGTGAGCGTTTTCATCTGCTTGTCATCGGTAGGTGTCGTGATTGATCACTGCTTGGTAGTGAGCTTCGTGAAGCTGGACGGGCTCATACTTCCTCCAAGGATATCGACCAGATATCTGCCTTCAAAGAGCAGATTAATCGGCTCGAAAAGCTCATCGACACCCTGGGCGACAACCTCCCATCACAATCCCAGGCCTCTCAAGCACCAACATCTGCTCATCAGGACGGGATAACCTCAGGTAATAGTCTAGAATCAGCAGCTATCGATCTAGAACATCTCATTGTTGGACCAGGCATCCGTCCAGGAATAACAGAGACTCTGGGATCACCATCCAAGCAGGCTCAAAGACCGCAGACACCTTCTTCGTTCCCACTGTCCTCTTTATTCAGCAGTGCCTCTTTCGATCCGGATCTCATCACCGTTCTTCCACAACTACTGCCCAATTCACCAATATCGCAAATACTAGCAGAGGTCTTCTTTGATGGTCCCATAAATTCCTCATGGCATGTAAGTGCGGTATTCCAAACAAGGAGGGCTGATCCTTTCAGGCTATCGCCCGTCCAGCTTTCGAAATACAGTTGCGCCAATATAGTACTTTGACATTAGATAAATTGGAGCTGGAATTGGACCCGTTATGGTTCGCTTTATATTTGATGGTGAGTCCAGATTCATGTATGGTCTTGGCGCTATCCTGAGCAAGCACTCCAACAACAGGTCTTAGCCATGGCCGTCAAATTCGCCAGTGCCGATCAAAAGTATATCATCTCTAATATCAATGCCGATTCTAACTATCTGCCCACTACCCTCTACCATGCTAGTATCAAGGCTCTTGACAAATCTGATTACCTATCAAAGCCCCAAGTGGGACACATCCAGGTGCGCCTGCAGTCCGAAATACTACTTCGAACATTGCTGAACAGGGAATCAATTTTAGGTATCGATTCTTTACATACTGTTCCTCTTCGTGAGTTTGGATGGATCATATCAGACGCTGATATTTCAGCACTTTGGCCATTCCACAGAACAATCCAGCGTTGCCCTCCGACACCTCGATAGTGCCATCACTACCGCCCAGTGGCTAGGACTGGATAGCTTGAAGGATTCGTTATCATTTTCCGCTGCGGATGACCCGGCGGTGTCCGTTTTACCGCCTAGACATAAGGTCGAAATCTGCAAACAACTGTATCACCTGTTGAAGTTTATGGATGGTACAATCTTCAAACGACCCGGCCTATGGAGGCTGGCAAGTAACGGTAAGCGATGAAGATGTGAATATCAGACATCGCTAATCTCCATCAAGACGGCGCATCCCTTCCGTCCAACAATGATGATCAAGATTATGAACATTCTGATAGGCCGTTGGAGAAATCTATTACCGTGATGACTGAAGCCAGCTTATCAAGGGTAAGTGGTTAGAAAGTGATTCGATGTTGATCAGACAAATGCAGATCGGAAGCACTCTTGTAAATACCATCAGGAGCTTCACCTCGAACAGTGAGTGCTCATACGTCTGTAAGGGATTCTCAGCTGATGGACGTGAATTACAGAGATCATGTCTCTTCATCAAGTAATCACGTACGATACTGCTCTGGAAAAGCTTTTAGATCTCATCCCGTTCGTAGCGGATGCACAGACAAGCTGTAAGAAATGCAGATATGGGGTGACAATTAGTGGAAGCTGATGCGAGCGTTCTCAGGGATGATGAGGACTTTGCATTGCAGTATGTCCTACTCATAAGACACATATCGAATGCAGCTAATCTCTCGATGAGAATAGGTATACTCTATAGGTTGATTCGTCTACATCGACCCACACTTCTGCGCGGATATCAGTCACCCGAATGGAGATTTTCGAGTAACGCTTGCGTGAGTAGTGCAAAGTCGCTCTTGAGAGTACAAGAAGCAATGGCCGCATACCCGCATCTCAGACCTTCGTAAGTCGACTTAGCGACTGCGCCGAATGGCTCATCGGGACTGACATGCACGCCAAGCAGCTTCATCAAGCGATGGATCATGGGCTCAGCAATCGTCTTGGCCGTTCATTCCATCGTGCAGGACCTTACCTTCGAAGATGTCATCTATGAATCTCAGCGGATCTGTATTGGCACATTTACCGAATTATTACCGCCTATAATGGCTTTACTGAATACCGCGGACGAATTTCGGCGGGCTGCAAATGCGGGAGGTGATAGATACAATCTGGATGTCGATCACTTTTTCAAAGAAGTTCGGAAGAGATTATCTCCAACCGGGAACGGTGAGCTCAATAGCAGGCTAAGTGAGTTGAGGAATATGGCTGATCCAGGATACTCGCGAGACAGACGATGATCAGCAAAATCAGCAGAATGGATCAAGCACTATGTTCGACTTCAATTTCAATCTGGATTTAGACCCCAACTCTATGCTCCCAAATTTCGACTTCTCATTCCTACAAGATAACCCTACTGATTCCACTGGTACTTGGGAGAACATGGAGTGGGGCTTGATATAAGGGTAAGTTTTCTAACTGAATCTTCAGTTCTCAAAGTAGTTAGTCAAATACAGCTTCTAACACCAACTCGGGCGCATACTTTTTCAGCCATCCGAGCGATGGGGATCGTACAATGCGCGGCCCTTCATGCACGTCATGGGTATTGATAATTACAGATCTTGTCTTCAGCAGCTCAGTGGCTATTATTGGGATCTGTTCTGTCACTTGATCCAGCCACTCATTATCAGCCAAATGGCGAATTCGCAACACAGTCGCGTTAAAGCTTTCGTCCATAGTAAGCAAGATCCGGATACATCTTTGCAGATCGAGTGTGAACTTACCACATATCGGAACCCAGGAAGCTGAAGATCGGTTTCTTCGGCAAACTCGTCGTCCGGGCTGTTCTGAACCTGACCTTCCGCTAAGAGTCTGTCTCGCCTCCTGCACTCTCTGACATAGTAGATAACGGAGGATCACCAAGAAGACAGCTGATTTGCCTTCATCAGTTGTCATGCAATTACTTAGAGAAACCGATGTGCTCACCTTGAAGAGCAATACAGATGATATCGGCAACAAATACTGATCTGTAGGCTGCAGTTTCTCCGGTTTTCACCATGAATGGTCCACTGATATTACCCAAAGCGTACCCTAGGAACGCGTAGGACGACAATGTGATTCGTTCGGTATAGCCCGAACGGTTGAATCGTGGTAAGGAGAGGCAGATGAAGAGACAAGTAGCGAAGGGCGGGAACAGATATACTAAGCGCAGCATCAGTGCATTGAGCGAACTGATGTTACCAAGGTTGTACTCACCTCCTGTCAGTAGACCCGCCACGTTCGAACGGGGGAGCACGACCTGCAAGAGCAATCCAATAAAGGTAGGTACCAGCATGCCAATCGAAATTTAGATCCGGCCATTGGGGATTCTCTGAGCAAGCCATCCACCGAAAAGAATACAGATCATGTTGATGAATCCCTGCTTCACATACGGTTTTCGAGGAATTTAGATTACTGCCAATATCGTAAGCTGATCTCACTTGACTTGTATTGCGATAATAACACTCACCTGCATTTACTTCGTTCCAGGCCGATACCCTCTCTTTGATATCTGGACGATACTTCAAGTCTTCAATCCATCGTGTATCAGCACCACCACCTGATCAAAGGCATCTGGATCGATTGGGAATCCTATTCTTCATCAGACCCAATAACGATGTTCTAGTGGAAGTTGTCAAAGACAGCCCCTTATTGAAACGTGAAGGCGTAATAGAGTCACTTGAAGAGAGGAAAGATCCTTTGGATGTTGGAAGTAAGTTTTCTGAAACGAATTGGTCATATCATATATGTAACATTATTCAGCCAGATGCTGATTTGAGGAACTTGTACTGTAGCATGGGTGAAAGAGCGTCAACAGCATATCTTCAACAACATTTACGATATTACTGATGCGGGACAAGGCAAAGATGGACAAGAGCGAGATGAGCTGGAAGCCGAGGTAGCAGGGATCAAGATCAAATATTGCAATTGATCTTCAGACTTTTCGTTTTCATCAGTCTGTACATGATCACAAGCTGTATCAGCCAATAATACAATATCTGACCACTTACCTATCCATATACAATGTATTATATATGCATTCGAGTGAGATAAGGTGATATAGACTATTGTCATACTTTCTGTCACTGGTAAACATAGGACTGTTTGAACAAATGATGCCTTCCCTTTTTATCAAGTTATTGCGGTTTATACCTTTTTTAACCATACTTCAGCTGCCTCCTCTACGTTATTTTCGACAACCTGGGGGTCCGTGATTCCACTACCGGACTGCCAAATACCAAACAGCCCTAGCCCGTTGTCTTTGAACACAGCTGAACCGGGACCGTAGGTGATAAGTGTCGATCCGTTCTTAGTTTCGCTCCCATTGGGGTAGAGTGGGGCGACGAAAGAAGCAGTGACATTGAAGATAGGTCCGTCGAATGGAGTGAAGATGTAGTGCGTGATGAAGGATGATGAGTCCGTGTTCTGATAATAGTACGTATCATTGCCAGGAGTTAGGCCAAGCAAGGTAAACCTCTTGTTGATGGCTAGAAGAGCATCGGCATCTTCTAGGTTGGATATAGGTTGGATATTGAATGTACCATATGCTTCATCAGAGTAGTGTCCTACAACGGACTCCGCACCAAGAGGCGTACGGAGAGAAGCGGTAGTGTTCGTGTTGGCTGAAGATGAAGTCGTGGAAGTGGTAGATGAATTGGAAGCAGAAGAAAAATCTTGAGAAGTGGATGAAGAGTCGGTTCCTTCGGTACTTTGACTTTCCGCCATCCAGCAAGTTCGGAAAAAGTGTTCAATTCCCAGTTTATCTCTGGCAAGCCCAACAATGCATCTAGTAAGATTTGCTCGACCATTGTGCACATCTGTTCGCCGTATGATTGATCGTTGACTATGACCACGAACCCTACTCCAGCATCTGGCACTCGGGTATTGTGGCTGAGCTGACCCCAGACGGATCCATCGTGTCCGTTGATACTGTATCCTCGGTAAGTATACATGTACTGGCCTAGACCGTAGGTATAGGCACTGGTAATTCCTGGGATGACAGGCTGTTTCGTGAGTACGGTTTGACTGGTGGTTGTCGCGGGTATGATAGTGGGAGGAAGTACAGCAGGAGAGAGTTCCTCTTGGAGCCATTTGAACTGCAATGAGTACGATCATCAGCTCGGAACATTTGTAGAGGCGCTGGTGGATGTTCAGTTTGAGGACATACCATGTCTTGACTGTTGGTTATGGCACTTCCTGTCGTAGCTATCTTGACTCCATCCGTACGATCCCACCAACCGATACTCTTCAGCTCACCAGCACAGGGTATCAAACTTGCATTACCACCTTGTTTAATGTACGCTTCCGAAGCAGCCGTACAACCCGCAATATCAACGTCTTCATGTACGAACCCGTCGGCAATCTTGAGGCCCGATTCGACTGCTTGAGTGTGATTGTAGTATGTATGAGTCATTCCGATGGGATCAAATATGTGAGTCTTGACGAAATCGACGAACGAGGTACCGGTAAGCGTAGAGACGACTTTGTCCATGACGATGTAGTGAAGACTTTGGTACTGACCATCGTGTCGGAATGGAGTGGATGGTCGAAGATATTTCATTCGAGAGATGACTTCTTCGACTTCGAGTCTGACAGTGGGATGACATCAGCATTTCAATATTGCCCGGATAATGGGTCATAATGAATCTCGTTCGACTCACCCCATCAAGTGGTCATGTCGTGGTAGTCCTGATCGCATAGCTATACGTGAAATTACAAGGTAATATGTCAGCAATTCGCCAATAATTGACATGTACTATGAGGTCAATATCTCACACAGAAGATCCACTATGTCCGCGTTTTGTCCAGCATATTCATCCAACAGGCCAAATTCAGGTATTACGTCTTTGATCTTTGTAGTATATGTGAGAGGCTGACCATCCGGTAGGGTAGTACCATTCTCGATGAGCAGGGCAACAGCAACAGCAGCGAAATGCTTGGAATTTGAACCGAGGGCGAACAAGGTCTGAAGGACGATTAGAAGACCAGCTTCCTGTCATGCCAAGATGGTTTCCAAAACTCACTTGGTCATCGAACGCATCACCGAATCTGTTAGCTTGACCTAGTGCGATACTCTGAGTGGCCCACCCAGTCTGATTACTGCCCGTCTTATTACCCATATATTCCGGCGAAGCAACAACGGCAATATTGATACCTTTCATGCCCCATCGGGATCGGATACCCTCAAGCTTGTTGACTATAGTCTCATCCACAATAGTAGCGGAGCTAGCGGTGGTATTAGATGAAGAAGCATCTTGACGAGGGGTGGCATGAGGCAGTGAATTGACTCGTGAGATTAACAGCACTAAGATCGTCAATAAATGAATTGGATATAACATGTTGAAGTGTAGATGTGAGGTGTGTTGGGGTATATCTCACATTGTCTAACCGCATTTTGCGCCTTATATACCTTGACATGTCGGACTTGTACCTAGGCATCATGATAGCTGATACACGTCGGACTGATGCCAAGAAAGAAGTCTTGTTATGAGTGTGCTATCGGGATCACCGAGACCGCCGACGACTAGTCCGAGATGACGTATAGATACACTGATAAAGAAGCTAAAAGTGAAAAACCCCCTTAGATCCTTTCGTTTTGCACCGCATCTCATCGGACTGTCACTACTACTCGAGTGGTCTTCTCCATGATCCGCAAGCTTTACTCTGAGGAGACCGTATTTCACGGATCATTGGCATGTATACCTGCTTATGCTAGCAACGCTTCACCATCAAGGATATTGGGGTGATCGAGCATCAGTATGTGTGTGTGCCTGAGAGTGAGAACAAGGAGATGGAGATGGACGGATACTCCGTGACTCGTGACTCCGCTCGGACCGGGGCACTCAGGCGGGATGAGGGGTTATGCTTAACCAACCATGTCTGATTCTCGTACCAACGTGATGTTGATCAAGATCTCATGACATTCATATGCACACGCTGCACTTGCATGATCACCAACGGGCAACATGTCTGCGGTTCATCCTTCATCTTCGACGAGCACAGGTCAAGTAGCGGTGGGGAACGCACTGAGCACCGGAACCGGGACCGGCTCAACAAGGTCAAAGCTGGCGTGGGTTACTCCTTGGCTATCTGAAAATATCAAGAGGTATGAGGAGCTGACCCGGGCTTGCTACTAAATAGATGTGCCGCATGCAGATTCAACAAGGTGATTCCAGGCAGGCAATGAGTCAGTATGCTATCGCTTACTGATATCTCGAATCTCCAGGTCAGATGTCTACGGAATGAGGGGTTGGATCATGCCTGTATGCGATGTCGTAAGTGTACGGACTTCTCCAGTAGAGCTTGCTTACATTAAAAGCTGAACGAGCTCTTTTTCAGTGCGATATGGGTTAGCATGCACACCACCAGCTGTCAATAAGCCTCGTGGAAGACCACCAAGAAAGAGTAGTAGTAACGGGTGAGACACTCCCCGCTCTGGTGTCATTGTTGAGCTGAAGTAAATTGCTTCCATTTCAGAGTCAATAACACCACTCCACCGTTGTCATTACCTCTCGGATCCTCCTCATCCTCCATCCGCCCTATTCAACTACCCAATACTCTAGATATGAACCTGAATCAGCCTGTCTCAAGCTATACCAACATACATCCTTCAGTTTCTTCGTACTCCTCGTCTCATCAACAGAACCTCAATCAGCACGAACACCCGTCCCTCAGTCCAGATCATCGTCGGCTCAGTACCAGTGTATACCCAGCTGTACAGCCTTCACCACGATCATCAGAAGCAGAAGCCAGCGCTACCAATCGCAACCTTGATATCTCGGAGTATCTGGATCCGGCAGATCGTCCCATACAGCTTCACGGGCCTAGCTCGCCGTTCTTCCTGAACTACACATCGAAGCATACGAAACTAGAGGACGATGATAGTCCACATGGAGAAGCGAGGGATGATCCAGGTGAGTAAAACTCAGGGCAGAAATCGAGCTGATAGTCAGTCAATCTGATGATCCTGTCGGAAAGTGAAGCAAGGGCGTTGGTACAGCTGTGAGTAGGCCCTTCTGATTGAAGGTGGTACTGTGCTGATAGACAGTAGATTTCACGATCGGCTGAATCATCTGGTAGCTGTACTGGATGCCAAATGTGAGTCCATTCAACCTGTAGTATCATCCATCGATTTTGACGACACCTCACAGTACACACCCTTTCCTACCTCCGATCAACATCTACAATCCTCTTCAGCGCCGTCGTAGCAGCCGCCAGTAAATTCGCTCGACCCGACCTGCACGCCACCCTCTTATCGCATACTCAGACGCTGCTCAGCAGAGCGATCAACAATGGAACGGCCGATGTCGGGGTGGCGCAGACGATTATGATATTGATGTATTGGAAATTACCGGCTGATACGTCTTCGTGGAGGAAGATTGGGATAGCTATAAGGATGGGGTATCAGCTTTATTGGCATGTACCTAGGACGCAGCCTTTGCCGGAGGATGAGATGATGGCGAGGAAGATTCTGGTGAGTCGTACTGGCGCATAGTATGCTCGATTGCCATGAAAGAAATCACTAATTGAAGGTTGTTTTTAATCAGAACTCGGAGAGGACTTGGATGTGTGAGTCCAATGTCTTGTAAAGTTTCATATCCCCATTGACATCGCTTACCTTGCTGTCTGTATAGGTCTATTCTGTCAGTATCATCATTTTCATCTGTCAGATCAGGATAAGTAATTGACTTCTGATCGGTGAGAAGGTTTTGACCGATCGTGAGTTCATTGATCATGTAAGTCCAAAGTAGAGTATGGCTGTACTGATGACGAACTTAAATCATACCAGGTTGAGTCAAACATATGGTCTTCCATTCGCAATACAGCCCAATCATATGATGGATGTGAGTGATTCAAATACCTCTTGTTAACTTTTCCATCTTGCTGATGTCCCCATTATAGGCAGGTAACTGGGCTAGAGAGCATGTCTACCTAGGTCCTTCGGTTGATCTACATCTCGCTTCGTCAATCGAGTAGGTCTGATCAGATATAATGAAGTACGACCCTGATACCTTTCACTTCAGATTGTGCAGACTCAAAGATCAGTGGCGCGCGATCTGCGATTCCACCTTCCAGTCTCTGGCATATAACGATGCGGCTTTGGAAAGCGTACATGCGCAATGTGAGGCTTTGTTGAGCAGATACTGGAGGAAGGAGGGTGAGTGTGGTAAACCATCCCACGTGAACGACAGTATGACGATGCCGGTAATTCGAGTCAATGTTCACGATATGTTGTAGCTCCTCCGGCAGGATTTGAATACGAGAAAGAACATGTCGGTCTGTGGGCTACCCTCGATTTTATGCTTACTCTCAAGAGGCATTATCTTGAAGCTTCACCCAACGATCCAATCAGGATTGACGCCTGTCTATCTTACGCTTCGAGAATCACTGATGAGATAGACGCCGTGGCGGACAATGGTGATCTGGAGATTATGCAGGACACTAGCTCGGTCATGGCATCGTCCCTTACCATGCTATTGCGAAAGGTTAGTGAAGCTATACATGCATTTTCCACTCTCGTGTAGGTATGAGGGAAAAAAAGTCACTGATGGTCTTCTGGTGGTCATAGATATTCCATCTGTCCAGCATAACTCAGAAACTACTCATCATCACTCTTCTCCAACGTATTCTCACAGCATATACCAGAGCATCCGGAACAGAGGTCAACACTGCTCCAGCCTATGTGGCAAGATTCGTCCAAAGAACGCTAAGAGCCATAGGGATGGAATCGAAAGCTGGGTCTCCGATGAGAGATCAAGTAGGAACTAGTAGTGGAAATGCGGGAGAGACGTTGTTAGGTGAAGGTGATCAACCGGATTTCATGGCCCAGCTGGTATGTGGGGTGGTCATTCTTTGGATTATCAAATCTGATGTCTGGCTGATGGGACATGGGTATCGTACAGCAACAATTCATGGGAGTGCCGGATGAGATTGCTGGAATGAACGATGATGATTACTGGTAAGTCCTCGGCAATAATCATAGGGTGAGGAAGTATCCCGCGACTGATGATGGATTTGCATGGTTACAGGGCTACTTTATTCACTGTATAAGCAGGGAGAAATTGATACTATTAACTTTGGGAAAACTAGGACAATGAGCGGCATTAATTGGGACAGTCATTCCTGGGGATCTGTACATTATTCCATTTAGTCTGTAAATCACGTATGTACTACCTACGCAGATCCATCCCCAAGATATCGGAACATAACATCCCTCCCCTTCAACCCTTCTGCTCTTACTACCTGATCGTCACCTGGGAACAAATCCAGCGCTTGATCTGACCATGCACATTCCTCACCCTCAACGTCCAAAACTAAGCCTTTTACCGGTTTCTCACAAGATAATATGACGTCGTCCCCTTTGACATCGATTTTTAGACCAGGTTCAGAAAATGCAAGGTACTTATAAGGTTCAGGCCAACTTGAAAATCTAGATTCGACTTGATGTGGCTTATCTGTCAGGTGTAATCGGGCTTGAATGACAATCGGTGCAGGCATTTCAGATTCATCCGTCCGGGTGTTTTGTCCCGGTACGTTACCTTGCCATATCTCCGTGGAAGCATTGGGTCCAAGTTGAATATCGAAGCTTTTCCGATCGCGTTGTTTTGTGTTCAGGTTGTATGTCTCAATTACGACCTTCACGTCCACATATTCGAGAGTCGAATTACATGCCCATAATTCCATCTGGTTTGCGTCATAGGTTAGTGTTCGGGCAGTCAGGGGACATGAAAGTATCTTACGTGTTCTTTGATTTGGAAGAATGCGGAAGTGGATTTGTCTCGATATTCTTTGACATGTTTACGAGTAATCTGTTCGAACATACACGAGCTCTGGTCAGTGGTTGGGACTTTGAGCATCTCAGATTAGGGCACACTTACTCCAACAGTGAACGTCTTTAGTTCTCGTGCAATTGTGAAGAACGAGGGCCTGATCATCCAGTAAGATATCAGTATCGACGTCTGTAAGGTTGTATGACTTGGTGATGACGGATTGATTATTTGATGGATTGCTCACTTTGGTCTAAGATAATAATCTGCAATAGCCCAAGACACACAAGGCCAACAATCGTTGATCTGCCATACCAATGCTCCAGAGGTGTATTCTTTCCCACAACCTTTGAAATTCCTCCTCCACAGTCTATACGCTGCTGATAGACATTCCGCCTGCATGATCTGGGTATAGTAGATATAACTTGACATGTCAAAGGCGTGACGGAAGTTCTCCATTAGGTATAATTCCAGACGACGTTCAAAACCGTCCTATACAATACAGTAGCCATGATCAGTAATGATGCGGGCCTGCATAGCATTGGAAATTAAATGTGAAAATACTTACAGCTTTATTGTGATTGACTGATATTCTTGATTGAGGGAACAACTGGGATTTATCATCACTCCATTCGTTGACGGTCCGTATGTTGGGGTATCCTTGCATACCAAATTCACTGCAACCAGGGCAATAACAAGATTAGGACATATCCCGGCGGCATCACCTGGTACACTTACGATACAAATCGACCGGCCAACTTATCCCAATTCGACCATGGTTCCTGAGTACCATGCCATACGTTCCACTGATGTATATCACCAACCGTCTGATCAGAAGAACTCTTCCCTCCGTAAGGACTGCTTCGATGGTAGAAGATGGTGGAGAGTCGATCTACAACTTCTGGTAGAAGGATTTCATAGATATGTCGGCTTGATACTCGAACATCAGCTACATGTTCTCTCCAGGAATCGATGGAAATCAATCTCAACGATGACAGTACATTACGTACGCTGGGAATTTAGATTTCATATAATCGCCTGAATTATCCTCATAGTCCATCACCCCAATCGATTCGGCCAAAGCATAATCTTCGTTGTTCCCTGCGAAGATTACCACAGATGGATGGTCTCTGAGACGAATCACAGCTTGCTCTGCTTCCGCTTTGGTACTTTCGTTGAGTTTGGGGTAAGATGGATACTGATCTTGAATCAGCAAAAGAAATTTGATATTTGAGAAGATACACTTACCAGTCCACAACCAAACATGAAGTCCTGCCAAACTAGAACGCCATTCTCGTCGCATGCACTATAGATGTAAAGAAAACAAGGAAACAGAGGACCAAGTCTGTCAATAGCGATTTCTGCCATAGTGTGTTATTGATCTCACTCGTATAGTTCTTCCGCTTCGTATACCCCTCCACCCCATCCCCTCAGCATATTCTGATTACCCTTGATCTGCAAATGTATTGTACATTAGCTGTCCAGCCCATTACCTCGGATCGGTAGTCGTAAACAAAGGTCAGACTTACAAGCAGATTCACCCAAGCCCTATATCTTGCTGGATCAATGTCCGTTAAGAACGAATCTGCTGGAATCCAATTACTGCCACCGCAGAATATACGAATCCCATTTACCTCAAAGATGAAGCTGGTCCCTTCTTGTCCTTCTAGTGGCTCCTGAATGACTTTGGCCGATCGGAATGCTACTCTCTTTGTGATCATGTCCAGTGTATATCCACCCTGTATGTATTCATGTTAGTGACTTCAATACATGTGTGTTCTTGTAGTAGAATGTACCCACCCGATCCTTCAACTCCACTTCCAAACGGTATAAAGGCTGATCGCCATATCCTCGAGGGTACCACCCTTTGGCTTCTTGGCCCAGATCCCACCTCAGCTTTTCAGAAGCGAGATGTTTCCTTGCAGATCGAATAATGTTATTATTCGAGTCTACCAAAGTGAAGTCAAGTAGATAGTCCCTCTCTTGCTTATCAGACAGAGACATTGCTGCCGTCAAAGTAGCAGTATCATATTTCTGACCTGTTAATGTGATATCAATCCGTACATCTTCGATTCGTACATCGTAAATCTCGAGGTGAACACCCTTCCAGGGTCCAACAGTCATCATGACAGGTCCCTGCGATTCACTAGTAAGAGCTGCTATCCTAGCTCGGTATCGTACTTACCCAGTCCCAGCCTATGAGATCTCGTCAGCGAAAGTTGACGCCGTTCGAGCAACTGCATCATTACGCACCCCATCCATATTGTGCCTTACGAGAGTAGAGACGGTTTGAAGCGCCGTTCCCTAGATACCCATCAGTACTTGCACTTGTCATGTTCAACAACAATCAGCCTCACAGAGTGGTTTTGCACCACCGTTCTGGGCTTCAGCTTTACTTGCTTCGTGCCAGGGGCTTTTGAAATGCAGTTCCAGCTGGTTGTCATTGGCTTTGATCACACTTTTGACATCGATCCGATGCGATAAGAACATGTTCTCGGTGTTCGCGATGTGTTCACCGTTCTATCATCGACATCATCGTCAGTAACACTCCAGCAGATCGTAAGGCAAATGTATATCCCACCAAATTGATCGTGCAGTAGGTATCTAGTCCATCGAGAACCAAATCGACGTGTTCATGATTAAGTCGTGATTCGTCAACGTCGAATCGAGTCTTAAAAACCCAATCTGCTTCTTGTATCCCTATTGATGCCATACAATCAGCCTGGTCGATTCAAGGCTGCTTCACATAGTATAGACCTGACGCACATTGTACTTTCCATTCGTTCAAATCCTTGTGCGGATCAGGTATCCTGCCTAATCTCTTCAGCTCGACGTGAACCGAGGTTGGGATTGAACAAGGATTCCATGACTCTTTTACGTCTGGCCAGTGCTCAGATGAGACTTGGCTGAAGGTCCAATCTTCGTTCAAAGAGGTCTTCAGCATTTTTATCGTACTGTGATTGTTGCCTGATGTACGAAAGAGTGGAACATAGTCATTCACTCGAGCGACTTTCGGTATACATGAAGTTCGAAGGAATGTTATCTGTAAGACACGTGTCTGCTCTTACGGTACGGTCCGCCTCGGGACAACTGCTTGGCAGCCAGCTTTTGCTCGATGTCTGGCTAATTCTCGGCCCATTTAGTCTGGGAGATTTCGCTACATCTGATCTTGAGGCAAGCTTGATGACAAGTTCTCAAGCTTGCGCAAGTATGCTTAGTGTCTCGTCAAAGTTCTCACACGCAGTCATTTTCGCAACTTTTCGGACTTTACTCCCGATCATTGTGAAACGCTGACTCACCTGATCATCAAAATCGTCAGAATTGATCTAATGGTACCTTGTTCCCTTTTGGGGCTTCGTGCGGGGCTGTTACCCTGTTACGGGAGGGAACGCGCTATCATGAAATAAGCTATAACACTCGGAGGCAAAACGCAAAACGCAAAACTCACGGCCCGTTCATCAAGCATCGGTTGATTTCTTCAAAGGAATGTTCAGAAATCGAACATCTCAATCGTCGTTGTTGTCAAGTATAAGAAGCTAACCATTATATCATGTTCTCAAAGACTTCGAAATCCTCAAGCTCTCAAGCAAACAAGTTCAAGATACTAAACCACTCCTCCAGTACATACTGACTAACAGTCTCATCTACTTAACTATTATATAACGATGTCGCTTCACGAAGTGATCTCACATCCCGGTGAGCACGAGAAGGATATCAAGACCTTCGATCAACATCACGATACTTTGCCTAATGTCCCTAAGGCTACTGTGGAATCTGGAGCTCAAGTCAAAGATGTCAAAAATGTATATCCATCATCGCCTTTGACATATATAGCGCAGATGTTGACGTTGTTTCATCGTTTAGGCCGAATTATACGCTGCTATCCACGAAAGTCAAATCCCTCGATGGAGCAAACGATCCATCCACCTCTACTGTAAGTATCTCACGAGCTCTACCTGGAGGTCTCATCTTCGCTGACTTGCACTACCAGTCGCCGTCTTTGTCTCATTCTGTTGCGCGTGCGCAAATGGTTACGATGGTAAGTAGATCGTCGGCACTTAGACTAGATCATCTTATTGAATTGTTCCGCACAGGTTCACTCATGACGGCCGTTCTCGCTATGCCTCACTTTCAAAACACTTTCCACAGTGATACAACTGGTCCCAAAGTCTCTGTCATCTTCTCTTTATATACTGTGTGAGTTGAGCCATATACTCGGTACTTGGACATAAGCTTATCTATCTTGGGATGATAGCGGAGCCATGGTTGGTGCCCCTTTCGCCGCCATCCTTTCCGACAAATTTGGACGACGCAGGGCCATGGTCTGCGGTAGTATCGTCATCATTGTCGGTATGATAATCGCAGCTACCTCAAAGCACGTCCCACAATTCGTCGTCGCTCGATTCATCCTTGGTTTCGGTATAGCTATCATGACAGTTGCTGCGCCTGCATACTCCATCGAGATTGCTCCTCCTCATTGGCGAGGAAGATGTACAGGTGAGTTATACAATCGACAACGAAATTATCGGCAGTACTGATTAGACATTGTAACAAGGTTTCTACAATTGTGGTTGGTTCGGTGGTTCCATCCCTGCTGCTGCGGTGACATACGGATGCAACAACATCGATTCCAACCTCTCTTGGCAATTGCCTTTAATCTTCCAAGCATTTGCCTGTCTCATCGTGCTCATCGGTGTATGGTTCATCCCTGAATCACCTCGATACCTCATGGCCAATGGAAAGGAAGATGAAGCTGTAGAGTTCCTGGTCAGATACCATGGTGCGGATGATCCCAACTCGAAGTTGGTCCATCTCGAAATCGAAGAGATGAAAGAAGGTATCCGATTAGATGGTATAGACAAAGTCTGGTGGGATTGTGAGTACAATTTACCACGTTCGGTGACCAAGCGAAGAGACTTATCATGGCCGAGAAAATCTAGACCGACCCCTCTTCCTCACTCACAATGGTCGATGGAGGATGGCTCAAGTCATCATGATTGGTGTATTTGGACAATTTTCAGGAAATGGTTTGGGTTACTTCAACACTGTCATCTACGAGAATCTGGGTGTTACCAGTGTATCGAAACAACTCGCATATAACTTGCTCAATTCTGTTGTCTCGGCCATTGGTGCTCTTACTGCTGTATCTCTCACGGATGTCATGAACAGACGACCAGTGTTGATCATCGGTACCTTGGGTGAGTGAAATCATGATGTCAGTGGCATCGATATCAAGCCTGGGACCTATGCTGATTGGCCACGATATACATATAGGTTGTGCTATCACATTGGCGATCAACTCTGGTCTGTCTGCCAAGCTCGATTCTCAAACCCAGAGTGGCAACGTCACTCAGAGTGTCGCACAAGGAGCTCTCGCAGCGTATTTCCTGTTCAACATTGTCAACTCCTTCACTTACACTCCTCTCCAAGGAGTATTACCTTCTGAGGCACTTGACACCAATATGAGAGCTAAAGGATTGGCGGTCTACGGATTCGTCGTCAACGGTATGGGGTTCATCAACCAATTCTGTGGACCTATCGCTCTTAGGAATATCGGGTGAGTAGCAGACTCTTTCAACCAAGCAGGTCTGGTGCGTTGGCTGATCTGGCTGATCAGCTATAAATACATCTACATCTTCGTCGGATGGGATGTTATCGAAGCTATCTTATGGTACTTGTTCTGGTAAGCCACATAATCCGCGATGCAACTTGCTGCATGAATGCTGACCGTCAAGATGATGCATTTCTAGTGTCGAATCACAAGGTAGGACCATCGAACAACTCGAATGGGTGTACAGCCAGCCCAATCCGGTAAAAGCTTCCCTCAAGGTCGACAAGGTAGTCATAGAATCTAGCGGAAAGGTGGTAGAGAAAGTCGAGGCTTAGACCTTGCAGTACTCTTCGCCTCACCTTTTCCAATTGACTACAATTCGTGACTTCTTAATTTCCCTCGCACCACTCGGTCTCTTCTTGTTTCTTTCTGTGTCATTGAATTACTTTGATTTCTATTCGTCTTCATGAACGGTGTTTTTTTGGAAATCACAAAAACGATTTTATAGACTTTAAGTTATATTTTTGTATTCTTTGGCTGTCGGATATTGGATACATGAAATTTTGATGAAGAATTTTACTCAATGCAACCACGTAGCGATATTTTTCCGTATGTCAACTCTCTACGGGTACTACTAGCTACTTGAATCCATTACACTGTCTCTCGCGGGGGTTTTTCTCTTTTTTTTTGTTTCTTTTGGGTCCCTCCTCTGTCGTTCGCTTCGATATTTCCTCCAATCGCCTGACGGAAGGTTCGATCGAAGTTAGTGGGATTATGTATAAACCTTAACGCAAGATACCGCTCCCTTGAAATTGTAGTTCAGGGACTCAAAGGTTTGATGGATCAAGACGTATCGTAGAAGACTTTCTCAGAACGGGTCGATGGATTTCATATACTTAGGACGAATCGTCTTGGCTTGCACTTTCAAGATCGCCGAATCCAATTCATGTTCAGTACAGAAGAAGCTTTTCAAGTGCTCCATTCAGTCACAACCTCAAAAGCATGCATAAACTTATACAATATACCAAAATTCCCAAGAAGATATTCTATCCCTCTGAGTATATCTGCTCTTTGGTGAACAACTCACTTAGTGGAGATGTTATCCTTGAAGAACTAGATGACGGTAGCAGTATCAGTGGAAGATGATTTCAAGAACAGGACGAGGGAATTTCGGATAAGCATACCTTCATCAAAGACGTCGCCGAATCTTTAGGTGTCCTCTCAAACGTTTCATAGTCTACGTAGACACTGCCGAATCGTGGGACTAAGCCAGACGCCCATTCGAAATTATCCATGAAGCTGTAGATGAAATCAGCATCTGCTGCTTTATCTATTCGCCATATATGAATTCTTCGTACTTACGACCAGCTGAGCATAGTCTCATAAGTCAGTCACGAAGTCTTCGTATGTCCTGGTTGGTATGACTTACCCGAAGTACGATCTAACGTCGACGCCATCAATCTGTACGGCCTCTTTCAAAGCTTGTGTATAACCGTTATAGTACTGGACTCGACCCTCATCATCTGCTTCTGCGGTCAGCTATTTGAGCGATGGTATGACTTGTGTGACACATACGGATACTGCTATGATCGTCAGCAATGGATACTTAACGTGCAAGTGATGATTTCACTCACGCTTCTGCTAGACTGAGGGTACTTTCACCTTTGATGGCCCAGCCCTATTTGACGGAACATGGAAGGACGTTAGTCATGCGTTGACTCTACAAAGCAAAATGACTTACGTTCTCAGTCATGTAGATTGGCTTCTTGTACCGTTGATACAAGTAGTTTAGTAATCTCCTGAATCCCCAAGGTACATCACGGAGCCATCCTAATTGAGCTACAGTCCTTTCATCAGTTTGGTTGGCAACATGCACGTGAGGGGAATGACAAATCTCACATTTGACGCCAATCTCAGTTCCATCAGGTTTATCGAAAGCCATTGCTGTGTATCCAGCAAACTCGTCTTCTGTTCGGGTAGCTTTGATGGTATTGGTAGTGTAAGTCTGATCACAGGTTGAGATCAGTTACAGCCGGCCACATGAGTCCTTGTCAATGAGTGGTACTTACGTTGCAGCCGTAGAACTGATCCCCTCAAATACATCAGCTACTTTTTGTATAGGGGAGAAATGGTATCTAGAATGCAAACTTACCTCTGAACTATCTTTCAGCAGATCCAGCTCCTCCTGGCTGAACTGTGGTAATCGGTCACCTAGGATGTCGATCATCGATTGAGGGTATCTGCCGAGGTAGATCACATCGGCGAACCATCCGACGGCGAAATCCATCTTTCTTTGGGCGGCTTCCACATCTGCACATGCGGCCATCCATCAGCCTATTGCTGATAGAGAGGGGGGGGGGGGGTTAACCACACTCACTCTCTGCCGACTCATCATACGGGTCTGTCCAATCTCCATTCAGGGTAATACCGATCATACCGCCCTGTTTAGCTTTATATTTTCTTATATATAGTTTGGCGGCTGATGCATGTGCAATCATCAAGCTTTGACCGACAATCCAAGGTTCGGTGTTTGATACATGACCCCTGTGATGTAGGGGAGAATGAGTCACGATCAATCGAACGCAAAGTCCTGAACCTACGGAGCGAATTGTCCGATACCGTGTCCTAGCACAGCAGTACACCAGGGTTCGTTGAAGGTCAACCAGTGTTTGACTCTGTCTCCGAAGAGATCAAAGCAAGTTTTAGCGTAGTGAGTGTAATCCTCAACGATTTTCTCTTTGTCCAACCATCCCCCATATCGCTTGGACAATTCCAAGGGAAGATCCCAGCTAAACATAAAATGCTGCCTCAGCATAATGCCATCTGTCGTCCCCTTAAGTCTCGCTCACTGGTACAAGGTCTACAGAGAGCCATAAGTCAGCCTCAGTCTCGATTCGTCGTATGTCCACCGATGTTGCTCACCACGAAAGGCACGAGACCGACTTTCAGGCATTCATCAATCAAATCATTGTAGAATCTTATTCCCTTCTGGTTGACTGGATCGCCTTTTCCACCTAATGGTATCACTCGAGGCCACGAGATGGAGAATCGATAGGAATTCGCTCCAAGGGATTTCATCACTATATTGTTGTCAGTTTCTTTGTTACTACGAGTCACAAACAATTTGTATGGGCCTACAAGCGATGTCTTCCTTATATTTCTCCAAGTGGTTACAGGTCCTCTTAACATGTGAACCATCTCTGATATTCCCCGGTCTATCGCAGAATTCATCCCATATCTATGACAATGTGAGATTAGGGATCAGGTTAAACCCAAGAGGTGACTACACCTACCGAATCACCTCTTCCTGATGCTTTCTCTGCTTCAGCTCCACCACCTTCGATCTGCGCTGCGGCTGTTGCGAACCCAAATAAGAAGTCCGTAGGTAATGCTGGAGCCTGGCGAAACAGGTCAGCGGTTGGTTCCCCTCTGAACGCCAAATATCCGTGACTTGGGCTTACGATGGTCATTGTTGCTGATCTTCCTAGGTCTGTCGCTATGTATATCTCTATCTTGGTGTACAAGTATATTGTTTACATCGTGAGCTCTGCAGGTGGACATAAAGATGTTATAAGTAAACGATAAAGTGAAAGAGATACAGTAGGATATGTTCGGCTCATTACTGTTCGGTGAATAAGGCTTCATTCCAGCATACTGTACGCGGTTCACGGGGAAATCGGTGATCGGTACTTTTCACCCGTGAGAGTGTGCGTGTGCAAGTCATTTGACAACACCGTACTTTTTGGCCGGATAATGCACGTGTGGTATATCCCATGTCGGGCCTCGCTTGATCGTATCTCATCTCAGTGAGATATGGCGAAGGTCGGAACGGTCAGTCTGGCGAGAATTGTCATCCCGAGGTTTTGTTGTCCCGGATGTTGAAATGTGACACCTTTGTCCTGGGTTCAGTATAGCCCGAGCAGCCACGTCCTATCGGACCCCGCCTGCAGCCTATGGAAACATCTCACAGCACTTCATCATCCCTCGATCCGACACGTTGTCTCTTTGACCAAGAACTGGTGTCTTCCATACTTCCATCTGTTGGATCACTGATATACGATGGATGTTTTGTATACTCCACTGACTGACACGCGCCTATACTGACTAGGGTTTGCGCGCGCGCTTGTCTGTCTGATGTCGATCAAAACTCGGCTAAATCCTATAAGAGTGACTCGATCAAATCAGACAAGAGATAATTCACAATTTCACCCTTATCGTGTAACTATCATAAATATATAAGTCGTCATCTGGACCACAAGATCGTGTACCTTCTATACTATCTCTGAAATCGGTATCCTCAGGTCAACAATGTACATCCGACCAGTACACGCCGAGCTCGATGTTCCCACTTTACATCAATTCATCCGTCAGTATCCCTTAGGGTTATTCACCACTTCCATTCCCCACAAATCAAACTCTACCATACAGACCACTCATATACCTTTCGTACTTGACACTTCTCCCAAAAGCTCCGATGAGAATGACAAAGGCACGCTCAGAGGACACATAGCTCGGGCGAATCCTCAATCCAAATCCATCGTCGATTCTCTCACTGCATCCGCTTCCGAAGAATTATCAGAAGAAGTCCTAATCCTGTTCAACTCCCCCGTGCATTCGTACGTCACACCAAAGTTTTACGTCGAGACGAAACCCAAAGATGGAAAGGTAGTGCCCACATGGGATTACGCCGCTGTACAAGTTTACGGCAAAGCTAGGATCTACTATAAGAACAACGAAGAGACATCGACATTCTTACAGAAACAGGTTGAAGATCTATCTCAGCTGAATGAACTTCAACATATCCAAAAGAAAGGGAAGAACGATGGAGAGAAACCATGGAAAGTATCTGATGCTCCGTCAAGATATGTCGATCTACTCAAGAAAGCTATTATAGGCTTGGAAATTAAGATTGATAGGATCGAAGGTAGATTCAAGCTCAGTCAGGAAAGCTCGGTTGGCGACTGGAAAGGAGTTGTGAATGGGTACAGATCCTTGGAGACGGACGAAGGTGATAAAATGGCTGAATTGGTGGCGAGCAGAGGTCAAGAAAGGAATGTATAGACCGAGCAGCGATGAGTGGTGAAGTCCATCAGGCGATTGGGAATCGAAAGAAGGACTTCGACCGTAAGTTCCTTTTCCACACCAGCAGCCGGCGTGGTCTATAGCTGTAAGTGACTAACTCAATATACCATCAGCTGTGATTCCATATTCGCCGATAGAATGATCATTTAGATAATCTGCTATGCTGTTGTAAACGTCAATCTGCAGATTGCACTGTCTTTGATAGCCCACTAACAATTGTGGTATTTATCTATGGTCTATGGTCTATGGTCTATGGTCTATATTATTTCTCTCTGGTCTAATTGATACCATCTATGGTATATTGCGTTGTTACCCGACATCAATATGTATGTGTTTGTTCTAGAGCTACAGTCGTTGTTTGTCGTTCATTCTCCAACATATTTTCTATTTTATGAAATTTTACATGAATCTTTGATTTTGAACGTTTGCCTTGTTTCGTGATCTGTCGTTGTCGTCATCCGTTCCGGCCACAATAGGTGTTCAGTATTAGACTAGATTTTGGATGCTATGAGCGGGAGTGTTCGAACAAGCAGATTGCCGCCTTGAATTCCTCTCGCTCATGTTCCGACTTGGTTCCGACACTTGCACGGTATCATTCTGAAGTGTTTCTCCCGTACTATCTTGTCCAGGTGTGATTTTCCTGAAAGCACAAGATTGATTTTGAGCGTCTCTGATCGAACGGAAATTGCATGGGACTCACCAATAATGAACGGCCTTCAGGAAGACGTAGGCCCCTGTAGCGAGCAAAGATCCAAGGGTTGGTCCCAGCCCTAAAGAATCACTCTCTATCAGCAACGGAGCTCTGAAGAGGACAGCGACAGGAGTCCTTACAATAAATCCAATGATAATCTGAAAAGCCCTGAAAACAAGATGGACCAAATACTCTTGCCGTACTACAGTAATCGTGTAGTCAGCATCAGTATTGATGATAGTGAAGAAGGGTGAACTTACTTGACGGCACCACCCGTGAACGGAGAAGAGTATAGTACGATGACAAACAGGGTCAACGCGAATCCCATAGGAGCGAATGGGGTGAACAAGTGTTTTTCTATTCGGAACCCGTCATTAACCCAATCAGGTATGGTATCACGCAATGAGTGCAAGTATGGTGGAAAGGGAACTCACCAGCAGCTAACATCAACACGCTCAATATCAACCCAGCTGTCGAGAAAGCTTCTATGAAGACACCTTTCGTCCTGCTCGTCCCATTCTGTAATTGGACATTTACATCTAATTCTATAGGGCTTAGACCAGTTAAGATCGCACATGCTACTAGTGAACCCGCCATCTGGGCTGCCGACACGACTGAATCCGAAGAAATTTCTTGGTCAGTGCACATGAGACGAAGATCTGTAGATGTGTAAGAGCGAAAACTCACGAATAAATCTGACTGGTTTGATCGCACCTATCAGATACAACGCGAGCGAAACGGAAGGGTTGAAAATTGATCCGGTAAATCTGTAAAATATGGTCGAAGTAGCGAATAACGATGTCCCAAATGCGGCTGCCGAGTAAAAGTAGCTCTGAAAAGAGGTGGAAGTGCCATCAGCATGGCTGCTGAAGGCTTGAATAGATGGAAGAGATGAGTTTCACTCACGACTAATGCCAAAGCGGCGTCTGCACTGGGTGATGAGGTCGTTTGAGTATCTTCTCCATTATTGGATGCCATCTTCTGGAACGCCTTCACAGTCTGGATTGACTAGATTCAAATGATCAGCTTCCTCCTTGACTGGCTAAGAGGGTCAGGGATGTCTAACCACTTACACCCAAACTGAAAATGAAGAACATGATGGTTCCGATGAACTCTCCCTGAACAGCACGACAGTCAGCTCCAACACTTTCGAATCAGGCAGCTTTAACGACTCGACTCACAGCAGTAGCGATCAGGTCTTTGTTTATATCGCCAAACAAGCCTTTCTGCTCCTCTGTCTTCTCCATATACGTCAATTCGATCGTTTTGAAATAACTTCTCGTCTTTCGGAACATGTTTTGAGGCGTCTTCAGAGATGGCTTGTATTGGTAGCTTTTCGAAAAGGTTGGGTCACCCAAAAGATATGATCAGTGAAGGAGGAAGCGGCAAGTCGTCGAAGTAACGAAAATTAGAAGTCAACACCGGCGGCAATGTCTAAAAAGTTTTACTTTTTATCGAAAAATGCACAGACATGAAGAGTGACTGTACTGCAGTTTAAGTTTATTCACTGAAACGTCATGATGATGATTCCAGTGAAAGGTCCAAGGGTAGAATCACAGTGTCCTTATTCAGTTTGTCTCGCAGCATGCTTGTCGATACCCTAATTTCACAAGAACGAGCAGCAGAAGCAGCACGAAAAGAACACAGCATCACTTAAAAAGGAAGAGTAACCTTCTTCGATTCAGGGATCTCTACTCGCGACTTGTGCCTTATCAATTAACCGACGTTGAGTATATACGTCATACTTTCAAGTATTCACTATACCCAGACAGGAGACTGAAACTGCTGTTAATGCTAACAGCATTCGATACATTCCAGAACATCAGGCGTTCTATCATATCATACTACTAAGAGGAGAGTGAAGTCATTTTGCCTTTTTCGATTGTTTACTTCGTAATTTACTACTCATCATAGCATATCAGCACCTATATCCTACGTTCGGATCAACAGGTGTACTTACAGTAAAAGGAAAACCAAAGCGTACGAACTCAGACAGAACAGGCTACGGCAAAGTACGATGATGAGCTACAAGTTCCTGCTGCTGAAACAAATGTCGCACTCACAATGTAATAGCTATATCCCTCCAACCATCCGATTTCTCTCCCAACCCCAGTGCCTCAAGGGCCGAACTACCTTTTGCGACCGTACAGTATTGGCAACCACTCGCAGCTTCTGGATTATTCAGATAACCTGGAGCTTTCGCTAAGAACTGTGTCATATATTCACCGCAGGTCATACCGCTTCCAGGAGGAGGATCGAATACACCGAATTCATCTTCCGCACAGCGTACTTCCACATCCCACAAGATCCGAGATACCAGTCCTCCCATCAAGTAGTTGAAGGGGTTTAAGTAATATACTATGGTAAATATCAGCCGAAGGCTCGAAAAATAGTCAAAAAGGTAGAGAGCTTACACCAGTATCGCCAGAAAGCGGTTATCTGGGAGTATGGTACGAGGACACCACAGAACATGATAAGAACTAGTAGGCATATTAGCGGTTGCTCTGCCTGCGTTGCCAAGATTCTGAACTCACTTCCGATGAGCAATGGATTCACAAGTGATGCAAATACCTCATGAGGGGAATAAGCAGCGATGAATTGACCTTTTGGGATGGGTAGAAGGAGTCAGTCTTTGGTCGACTTAGAAATTCGATAAGGGGACTCACCTATACCGGTATAGAGGAACTCGTAGAATGTCATCTGAAGATAGACTGGACCAGCTACTCCAGGTTTGAAAGATAGTCCGGCGGTAGGGTACCAAGGTGCGAAGTAAAGTAGAGCGCAGATTAACAGGTAGGGAATTTCCGCTACGATTTCCCCGAAACAGAATGCCCACCAGGCATACAGTTTGGCTTTCTTCTCTCTCGCTTCGAAGATATCTCGATTATGGATAAATTTCGGTTGGGTTTGATGGATGACACCGGCTATGTGAGCAAGAGATGATATGAGTGATCTGACTAGGGACTGCAAAAGGCCACCACAGAGGACAGCCCATGAGCATGGTATAGGAAGTCACTCACGAGCCACGAACACATACATGAATGTGGAAAACACTCGATTTTGAAGATCCGCATATCTGGCAGTGATACTATCAGTTCCTGGTGAATATAGAAAGCGGCAAGTCACCTACGTATCACCAATCTTCCAAAACCTGTAGGTTTCAAGGCATATCAGTGAAGTGCTTTATGGGAAGATATCTCCAGCGAAGAGGACAAATCGACTTACGAGAAACCGTTCAACAGAGCTGCAGCGACGTGTAAAGCAATCTGCGATAGTTAAATGCCAGAACGTTAGTTTTGGTTGGGATCGAGATACATCCAATTCGGCTCACTTTATTGAACACATATTCGGTATCTCTCCAAAGTTGGATGGAAGCTCTCTTCGAGACCAGTTTCAACTGTAGCCAAGCTGGCGAAGCATACTCGTAATGTTCTCCTTCAATCTGAATATCCACTTTTGACGAATCCTCTTTCAACTTCTCTAGTTCATTCAAGCGATCCTTAGATTCTTGAGAATCCAACCATATTTGTGCCCAATCCCTACCCTGGGATAAATCGCCTGAAACGATATCTATCATCCTTTCTGCGGGGTTGATCTCTTTAGGCATGGATACTCCGTTTCTCTCGAAATACGAATTCATCTCATCGATCGCTCCAACTACGCGACTTACTCTGTTAGTTGTACGGCAATTATGGGATCGAGTAATCGGAAACTCACAATACACAGTCTTACCACCACCTTTTAACAGCAACAATTGATCGAACCGAGCGAACAAGGCGGCTGAAGGTTGATGGATCGTACAAAGTACAGCTTGACCCGCAGCAGCCAATTTCCTTAGGAATGACACGATGAGATATGAGCTTTGACCATCTAATCCAGATGTCGGTTCGTCCAAGAAAAGTAAAGTACTTCAAAAGACGACAAGTCAGCTTGGAACGGTAAGTAATTTGGTGAGAAGCCCAAATCATGACTCACGGCTTGCTGACGAGTTCGACACCTATCGTGAGTCTTTTCCTCTGTTCTACATCCAGCCCGTTCCCTGGGGTACCAATCAGAGCATCTTCGATATCTCTTAATTCCAGAAGCTCGATGATCACATCGACGTATGATAACTTTTCCTGCAACATTTCATTTCAATCAATATATCCCGTACACGTATCTGGGACCAGGTATGGCATGGTATAGTATGGTTTGACTCACTTTATTCGTCAACGTTCTAGGTTGTCTGAGCAATGCCGAAAATTCGAGAGCCTCCCTGACGGTCGCTTGCGGCAAGTGAACATCTACCTGCTCGCAGTAACCTGTGGTTCGCTGGAAGGATACCGAGAGGGGTCTACCATTCATCAACACCTGACCTTCGATTTCACCTTCTGTCTTTCTCAATGCCAAAACATCCATCAAAGTAGTTTTACCCGCCCCTGAAGATCCCATCAGAGCGGTCAGTGTACCTGCTTTGCAGTATCCTGAGATGTTGTCTAACAACTTCTTGGGTTTTCCATTGGCATTGACGGTGTAGTTCAGGCTTCTCCATGTAAGTACGCTATATTTGGGAATTGTTCATTAGCTGATATACGTGTATTGGGACTTGTTATTCGACATGTCAGGATATGTATCTGATAATTTGCCTCGAACTTACGAGTTGACCGCATGGACTTCGCCATTACCCACTTGACCCTCCGATGAATGGGCTGATTTATTGTATAGCTGAGTATGAGACGGACCGTCCTCTTCATCCTTAGGCGACGAGCCGTTTTTCTTCGCTTCACGGATATATCTTCCACCACCACCTCTCTTATACAGCAACATGGATTTGGTCGTTCCGGCAGCAGGAAGGAGTTCGATCATGATTGCGCATAAAGCCAGGAAGAAGATCCACATAGCCGTGATAATGCCGAAATTCCTCCACACGTGGTTCTTGTAAAACCTCAATGCGACCGCTGCCCAATCTCTACCTGATACGATCGTTGAGCCTGGTGAAGAGCCCGCTAAGGCACATCCTTGGGTCAATTGATCGTATGTCCCTCCAGTCGGTGCGAGTTGCGGTGAAACACAGGCCAAGGAAAGACCGTCCAATTCGTTGATCATCATGGCTTCGAAGGCATAGTAGAATACGTTTATCCACCTGATCCAGGCGAACCAAGGGTGCATTGCAGGAGTGTAAATTGCATAACCGGCGTACTGTACGGAATCACGGGGAATCATATTTCAGCTGTCATCGTCTTAGCAAATTCTTCCATTAGATGAAATGTGACTTACCAAAGACAGTAAGAGAATAGCGAATCCGGAAGCTTTCGAAGCGTTGTTGAAAGTGTTGAAGGAGTAACCGATAAACCTGAACAACGCTGTCGTGCAGAGCGTGGTCATATACGTAAACAGCAAGAACGCGAAAAACAATCCGGCATCGACTTGTAAGCCGGTCATAAAGTAGATGATGATTGTGAACAGGAATATCTGTATAGCGAAGATGGGTAAATCTCCTATTGTTTTGGCGAAGAGAACAGCTGATGGTCGATACATTGAGAAGCCTTTGTGTTTCGCAAGAACTGATCTACCGGTGAATACTGCTGTTGTCTCACCGAGGGACATGAGAGATGGGACTGGGTGAATAGGCCATCAGTATAGTACAGTATCTGTTAAGTAACCTGAGATACTCACAGAACAAGGTCAAGAACAGCACACCCCCTCTCAAGAACTATCAACAACACATCATTAATGATATCAACCTTCTGTGGGAAACTTCGAATAGACTTACTAGACCGGATGTATCCTCTGGCATTTGGTAGAACATCGATCCACCGATCAAGGCCTGCGCTACCATTGTAGCGGGTCTGACCCAGAATGTCCTGTCCAAATGGCAAAAATGGTGAATATTTGCTGATCATCTCATTTCCATTTTAGATCTGACGCTCACCATTGATCACCCCATCTTTGCTGATAATCCCTGATCAACGCAGCTTTCACCTGAGCTACGTAATTGACTTTTTCAGGTCTAACTTTCCTCGCCCATTTGTCTTTCTGATGTTGTATTATACTTCGGGTATTTTCAGTTTCAACATCCTTCTCGTTACTTGATAGGTAGGCGTCTAGCTCTTGCCTCATCAATTGCGCGACCGAGGATCTCGCGTAGATCGCTGCCAATTCTGATGCTGTTGTGGGCATGTGCCCTGTGTAGCCAGGTCTGATCTTTCGTTCGTTTGTCTATCAGGATCATAGGTATCAGTAAGAACGGAAAATACATTCTAGTGCTGCGGTACGTTTGATCATATGGTAAAGTGTGACACTCACAGCGGTAACAGCCGTCAAGAAATCAGCTGTATTACCCCCATCTGGATGTACGAAACCCAGATCCTCAAAATACTTTCGGGCTTCACTCCTGGGTCCATAGTAAATTATACGTCCTTCAGCGATCACCGTTACTTTGTCAAACAGGTTGTATATCCCGTTGCCCGCTTGATACAAGCTCACTACCATGGTGTGTCTCTCGATATCCGTGAAAGTGCGGAGATTCTTGATAAACCTCAGAGCGGTATCGGCATCCAACCCTCGAGTGGCGTTGTCCCACATTTGTATGGAAGCTTTGGAAGTGAGTACCTCGGCTATGGAGACTCGTTTCTTTTCGCCACCTACCAATGGGGTTCCGTCAGCATGCAACAATGGTCAAATGGGTATAGTGCGCAAGGCAATAGGACCAATCGGGAAGTGAGGAAGGTAGATCAATCGAATACGCTGATGAACTCACCAGAAACACCTCTCACATATTGATCTCCTACTTTAGTATCATGGGTACGTTCCAGCCCGAACATCTTCAACAATTCCTTCTTTGATTTATCCTGATATTCCTTCCTTGACATTGGATCTCCACCCATCCCTTTAGGTAGTCTCGTACCGCTTGAGGGGGTGTTCATCCTCAATGCGAAATCTAATGTCCTTCCAACAAGCAAATTCGGATCGTGCAAGTCTTCCTCGGAATTGAATATGATATCACTTTTGATTGGTTCAAGATTTTTTGGGTTCTTCTTCGAATCTAGGGAACCGTAATAGACAGTACCATCTAAGCCTGCATATCCCTCTTTATTCCCACTCAAAGCTTTGAGGAAAGTCGTACATCCACTTCCTGGTCTACCGATGACTAACATCATTTCACCTGATTTGACCAATCCCGAAAAATCCTTGATCAAATAATGTTCCCCCTTGCGTAATCCTTCTTGACCTTTGGAAGGGATCGGATCCCCTTTCGACCAGACCATACGATCACCGTCCTTGGTTGGTGTGTGGGCTTCAGACGATTCTTTATCGTCATTGGAAGTAGAGATTTTGTCACTCTTCTTGGTTGAGGATAATAGTTCGGCCCTTCGACGATATTTGAGGGTCTGCCAGGGTAACAAATACGTTCCGAGCGATTTACCATACTCTACATTATCTATACCCCCTGTTCCTCTGACTGAGAGGTGGTCGTACGCGAGGGAGAGTGATTTGTAGGGTGGTAGACCTCTGGATCGTAGTAACTCCTGATCTTCCTAATTGGTCATAGCAGATTGCAGATGATCAGCTCGACGAACAGGCGGATCACAGACACGGATATTCGTGAGATGGGATACGAACCTTTAGCTGCGATTCCAGTGTCCATCGTGCGTTATCCCCTTTCTCTTCCGTTATGTTCTTGCGGCTCATTGCCAATCGTGCGGCCGATGTGGACTGTTGTTTGGATGTTGTTTGTTCGACTGATGCCGACTGAGCGGATGTGGATAACCCACTCTGCCCCGTTGACATGATTCTAAGTGTGTTTTATGTGAGGAGACGTTCGACAGAAAAAGAATGCAGTCAGTCATTCGAGTTGTGTTTTATAAGCATCCATGGCATACATAGTCCTTGGGCCGTACGAAGCTCCACTGATCAATAGAAAAGTCCAAACATCCATGAGGGGGTCTACAAGAAATTTCGTTTCGAGCACCGGCTATGTTTACTCGAAAAGAGCGGTTTAGGCGTCGTTGATTGTTTACCCTTTTACGTGAAAACTTCGGATTTGGTAGATCTTCTGTAAAACCCTAAATGGTTTCTCACACTATCGGATGTAGCAATCCTGCTGTCGTCAGAAAGGTCTCAGTCAGAGAGGCCTCTTCGTAAGATGTGATCCCTGAGAAGATAGGAACTATCGGTTGGACAGTTACCGTAACATGTGAGGTATGCTTACATTACCTTGACATTCCTCGGGACTATTCAGTGGGCGCAACTGCGAGTGCGAGATTAACGAGATTTCCCGAAGATTGTTTGCAGGGTGCGGTGGTGCGGTAGTTCTGTCTGGTCACCTCGGTTTTACCGCCGGAGTAGACATAATCCTTGGTTGTCAACAAGGACATAGGTGACTGACCTCGGTGATGACATCCCAGGCTATTATCATGCATTTATATTCTATGCTGCTCACATACAGTACAACTATGATACATGATGGTGCAGTGAATGGGATGGTATTTCACCTCGGACATGAAGCAAAGTCCATAGCAGCACTTTGCCGATCTGTGACCATCATCATGAGTTGCCGTAACCGAGCAATCATCGTTTCTCACACCTATATAACACGGCATCCTCATCTCTCCAATGTTACCATCCCATCTTCACCAGCACCTCATAAGGTATTCATTTGTTAGCAGGTAGAACAAGCAATCTTGATAACGATGACAACCCTCACCAACGCAATCACATCTCTCCCCGCTCCCTCCATCACCCTCGCTTTGGGAGGACTGACCACCGCCTATGTCTTCTTCGCCAACATCGGTGAGACCCAACGAGGTTCAATCGCCTATCTGAATGAAAGATTGACACCGGTAACACTGAATGATAAGGAGAGAGCGAAAGTATGGAGAGCTTACTTTAAACCTGCTGCTGTGAGTGGACCGTTTCTGATTTGTAGCACGTTAATTGCTATAACATCCTACCAACCTCCTTCAGCTCTGATTTGCACTGTTGTTATCATTTCTTTGTACTCCGGTCTGATCCACAGTCTGCGCATTCGAGCCCTCTACAATTCTGTATTTGTACTCACGTCGTCTGTCATTCTCCTCGGTCCCCCGTATCACCTAGCTGACCCCACCGTGCTTTGCAGACATGGATCGTCTCGGCTTCTCTCACCTCTACCGCACTCAATATGACCACGTCGTACCTCCACAAATCACCGCTCATCTCCAAGATCACCTTCGTAGCAGGCATGGCATCCCTCTGGATCCTGCCCATCACCTTCTTCGTTGGTCTTCCACCTATCAACTCCAGATTACTCGACCTCGCCCAGCAAGACGAAGGTACCGCTAATAAGATCATCACTCCCACATCCGACGATGAAGCCAAGAAGCTGATCAAGAGCTGGGAGGAAAAGCATGTACTTAGGTACCCTAGTTATGCTGTCGCGTGGGGTTTGAGTCTTTTGGCCATTCTTTTGGATGGAAGGGTTTAGGTTGTGATCAGTCAGGTCAGAGGACCTGGGAGTTGCGATGACAAGAGACCAAGAATGAAAAATTGGAATATGGGATATTGAATTTGGTATGTAATTGTAAGGTCTACTTTTCCTGATGGGTGTGTAACTGTAAGGTCTCCTCTTCCTGATGAGATTGAATTACCACTGTGATGAAGTCGACATGTCTGCATGAATCCTAAAAGAAGTAAACAGAACAATTACGAAATCGATCATATAAGGTAAGCGGATTGTATTAATGATAAGTTGAGAGGTGAATGAGATGAAACCAAATACTGCCAATAACATCCAAACTGACTATCAAACGAAAAAACTACTGATTGTTCATGGATAAATACCCCTGACCAATATCTAACAACAACTTCCCGAAGCTACATGATCGACCGAAGCCGTACAAGTATCTCTACCGAAAATGATATAGCCCACGGTCTGTCCGAGGAATATCGCAAAGAGGATATAACCGTTGAAGAACATTCCGAATAACATGACTAGGAAAGCGGCGGTGAATTGACTGCCGTAGCATATACCTCGGATGATCTGTTGAACCCATGAGGGTCGGAAGCTACAGTACCTTTTTGTCAATCTCGGATATCTCTGTCTCTGAGGATGAAACTCACTGATAGGTCATGGGAGTAGTTGTATCTTTGTTGGAGGATAATTCAGGGAGGGCGGAAGGGATCAATCCTGACTGTACAGCAGAATATACCAAAAATGTCAGCAAAGTTCGTCGATGTCGTATCGAGATGAGGGAAATGATTTCTGAAGCATGAATGTACCTAGCTCACCTTGGCAGCCATGATTAATCTCCTATCGTATTCCCTTCCTACCCTTCTTACAAACTCGATCGCAATACATAGAAAGAATATACCAATGACACTCCCCGCGAAATCACCTTTCGACCTGATATGCCAACTTGCAGAGAGGAAACATGCGTCGATGGTTGTCCAATTCCATAACATGGAGACTGTATAGGACGCATTAGAGTTTCATCCGCTGTGATCTGGAGTGAATCTGGTAGAGAAGGTGATTCCACTTACTCTTACATGCATGGGAATCCATGTCCATATCGCCGCCCATGTCCATCTTGGCAACTAACTACTATGTCTGTGTGAGGTGTAGGTGGAAAAAGAAGGTTAAGTGGTATTCTATATCTCGTAAGTTGGGGAGATCAGTGATAATCAGATAGAACACAGCAGGAGAAACTCATCTATTCGTTCCTCATCCCTTTTATATGCATTATGCATGACCCACCTACATCTATTATTGAATCGCTTTGGTATGCACCAACCTTACAAACTACTATATCCTATACCGTTGGATCGCTATCTTGGCACACAATTTTGATTGGTCCCTGATTATGCCGCAAGTGATCGGACCTCCCGAGCCATTTTCAACTGATCGATAACTCAATGCTTCAACTCCTCCAAAGGCATGAGTGGTATAAAACGACGAATCAGATTTATGGCTCGTGTCATGAGATAAATTTATGGATAACTTTGAGATACTGAAACATTCCGAAGGTTAAGGGATATAACCTTGACTGCATACGAAGATAATGTGGGATGATGTACTGCACATATATATATACTCGTCTGCATGTGGCACTCGGATGCTCGAGGCACTCGGACATGAAATATGTAACATATATCTACTACTCTTCATCACATTCCTCAAGCTCTAAGCAAGCTGTGCTGTAGTGCTTTGGCGTAGCCCTACTCGTAGGTCTTCTGCATGCATTCTCACGCTTTGAGCCCTCTCCCTGCTTATTTCGCAATTCTGCTGCCGCTTTCTTCCTTCTCTCCTCCAACTGCTTCTTCTTCCTTTCCGCCAGCTCTGCAGCATGTTCCCTCTTATATCTGGGATCGAATACCTGTCCTTGAGGGTACCTAGTACGTTTCCCAGTACCTTGGACCTCTTTATCCAACTCCTCCACCGCTTTTCGCTTCCTGGTATCCTCCCCAATCAAGGCCACCTCTGCAAAGCTTTTATCCAATGCTCTTTGGGTCTTCATAAAGGCGGTTTTCAGATCGATTTCTCCCCTTCTAACTGTCCTATCTAATGCTCTTAGTGTCTGGCTATTGGTAGGAGTGTCTGGCTCGGTTGTTTCAAGCTGGGGAGGGGGAGTGAGGGCTGAATTTGAACACATTACTGATGGATCTATAGGGAACAGTCCTGATCGCCTCCAAGCTGACCGAATCTGATGGGAATGCGCTGTCTTCTTCCATGCGCGTTGAAACCACCTCCAGAAGTAATACTTGCTCACTCTTGATCGATCAGATCCCAATTGATACTCGATTATTTCTTGAGAATATCTAAGGTTCAAAGTGTTGAAGAAATTTACATCCAGAGGCTGGAAAACGTTGGTCATATTTGCAGGAAGGAAGATACACACTATATTTCGGTCCCAGCATGCTTCTATGAAGTCTACCTGATCGTGACATGCACATCCATCTAGAAATAGCAATCTTCTATGGCCATGTGCTCGATTTTTGGTGAAAGGATCGAATACTTCTT
This sequence comes from Kwoniella botswanensis, assembly GCF_036426115.1. Taxonomy (NCBI): domain Eukaryota; kingdom Fungi; phylum Basidiomycota; class Tremellomycetes; order Tremellales; family Cryptococcaceae; genus Kwoniella; species Kwoniella botswanensis. The sequence goes on along the minus strand of NC_088599.1, from coordinate 11,697,908 downwards.
CTAGCCACTTCATCATGTAATAACTATTGTTATAACCTGTCTTTGAGACCGCAGCCATCAAGAGGGGATCCTTATCTTTCACATCTGCCCATTCTTCAATGAAATATTCGCCCGAATAGATGAGGAAAGGCGGAACAGGGGCATCAGAGGTCGAAATGGTAGCTACCACTGTGATGTGACAGTCGTTTGCCAAAGCAGCTTGAGAAGTGGTCGGTTTATACTTGGGAGCGACCCGTTTGACCTTTCTATCGGTAGACATGTTGAAAGGGGCTTCATCCATATTGAAAATGTTCGAAGAGAGGTAGTGATAGTCGTCATATGCCGCTTTGACCTTCTTTCAAAATCAATACCCATTCCGCCCACACTTTTCAATAGAGAATTGTCTGAAGTAACTCACAAGGGTATAGAAAGCCTTTCTATTGGCACCTGTGTCCGATTTCATCCTAGAAGCTTCTTGTATCTTGAAATATTTCGAAGATAAATCCTCCTTATGCCTTCTTAAAAAGGAACTCGCCCAGTTCCTTCCTATCTTCTCTTCTGAGATCGCCACAGCAAGCTGTCTGATGTGCTGGGGGGTCAAGTGGGTTCCTCTCTGAGAATAGGAGTTGATTTTATCGATGAGAGCGACCTCCTGTTGAACAGAGAGGTGCCGCTTGGTCCTCTCCCCTCTAGGAGCATGGGTATCCTTCAGGCGATCATGTAAAGTCGATTTTGGCACTTTGCCATGCTTTGCTGCGTTGGCTAGGCTCTCCTGAGGATTCTGCTTCTTATATATTATTGCTTCTTCGATGGTCATGATGTGGAATGATGAATAAAGTAGAAAGAAAGATGAAACAATTGAAATAAAAGGGGTCAAAACTGGTGTCCGAGTGGCTCGAGCATCCGAGTGCACCGTGCATATGTGTATATCTAAACGAATGAGAGAAGTTTGATTATGCACCGATGTATCCTCACCACTAGCACAGCATATATAAATCGACTCTACACAATCCCCGAAAGACGAAGTGTGATGGACGCAGGAGTCATACCTGGTCAAGTTGATTCCAAAGGACGATATGTCCCCACAGCAGCCGAGCGAACAGCTTACCAAGCGGCTCGCATCCCATGGGCTGACCAAGTGGTCTATGGATACTACACTTTAGGGTTCTCATGTGGTTTATTGGTGGTTTATACACTCTTGAACGGTTTATGGAAGCTACGTGTTAGGTATTCATATGGTACGAAATCAAAAACCTACGTCAAAATCACTTCTCTAATGAGGATGTTGACCTACCCTCAAATACCTCATCGACAATGGGTAACATGGATATGGACTTTCGGACCCCTCGGACCTAACATACTGTTATTTGCTGGACTGGTTTTCGCAACGGGATTTACATTCATCAATGAATATTATTATTATCCTCCTTTCTATGGAAGTGCACCACTGTATCTACGAAGCGAATGGATAGCCATGGCTACTTTACCTTTTATATAGTGAGTGATCTTGTCTTTCGGCATACATCATTACATGTTGTTAATCTATAGAAATTTGATTTCACAGCGTTCTCGGTTCTAAACGAAATATCATCTCAGTCCTCACTGGAGTATCACACGAGAAACTTCAAGTCCTCCATCAAGGCTCTGCCTTCAATTTCACCTACATGAGCCTCGTTCATACTATCGCCGCATGTATCCGAGCTATTCGAGAAAGAGGTTTAAAGGGGACTTTGGCAGTCAACGAAGTTTACGTATCGGGTTTTGTGGCTCTGGCTCCTTTGTTGATACTCTTTGCAGGTGCACTTCCGCCTTTCAGGTAAGTTTCGTTCAAATTCACCGGCAAAAGCCAGAAGAGTACAAGGTAGCTGATGATAATGTTACTTGGATGAGCAGGAAATCGTTCTACGAATCTTTTTATTGGATTCACATTGTCATGGCTGTTTTCTTCGCTGGTGCGATGTTTTGGCATGGATACCAGACCTTAGATAGCGAGTGAGTGACGGATTCTCTTCTCTCTCCTCCTAGTCCAGTAGTCGTTGAATAGCTTGGAGCTTGGAGGTTTCCTGTTGGTAGGAAAGCTGGTTCCTCATATGCTGACATTGGCATTCGTCTGTTTATCGTCTACGTACAGCGCATACATGATTGCGGCCATCGTACTATTCTTAACCAGCGCTACTACTCGCTTAGTCCTCATCATACTTAACAACCCTGTCCTCCATCGGGCTCATGTCGAGCTGGTAGACGATGAAACTATCAAGAAGATCGTTCCTACGTTGTACATCAATTGGTCTGCGGGTCAATATGTCTTTATCAGATTCATGGGAATGGGATGGAGGTCATTGGATTCACATCCTTTTACAATTGCCAATTCCCCTTTGGCTCTGGCTTCGATCCGTGATGGCGACTTGGAGAAATCAAATATTCCGCACCCGGAGTTGACCAAGGTCAACGCCAAGGGAAGTATGAAAGAAATGGTATTTCTTCTCAAACCTCTTTCAGGATTCACCAAAGACCTATACCATAAAGTCAAATCTGGACAAACACAATACAAAGTATTGATTGATGGACCCTATGGTGATGCCCATGTAGGCCAAGGTTTGAAAGCTTTTGACAGAGTTTTGATCCTTACCGGAGGAACTGGAATTACATGGGCGTTGAGCGTGTTGCAAGATCTAGTGTATAGGGAAGATGGAAATGGGAGAGAGATTACTTTGGTTTGGGCTGTCAAAAAGATCTGTAAGTACTGCAAGAGTTTTTCAAGAAATCCTCATGTGCCGCTCGAACACCGAAGTACGTATTGTTATACTTACGAGATCGTCGACTTTCCTATAGCCTCGATGAAATGGTTCGAACGGGAATTACAATTTATTCGAACTAATTACCCCAATGTCCATATCCAACATTACGTTACCGACGAATCTCTTACTCAGCTTCCTGCCATATCTTCACCATCGCCAGATCAATCTGACCCTGCGGGTTCTTCTGAAGACGATACACCTCCAACAGAGAAACAATTGAATTTGGTTGGATCGTCAAAGTCGGATCGAGATTGGAATTGGAATCAAGGAAGACCCAATCTACCTAATATCATAGAACGAACCGTAGCCGCTACGCAAGGTTCTTTGGCTATTGCTAGTAAGTCCAATACGGTTTCATGTCCAATGGAGCTGAACAAAAGCTGATCGGATTGAATTGCTTTCATGTTCTACTTGGTATGTTATAGCCTGCGGTCCACCTCAATTCCTTACGGACTGTTCTAACGCAGTAACCAAAGCTCAGATTGGTATTTTGACAGGTGGATATCCAGATGTAAATGAAGTTTACTTGAAATCTGAATCATACGGTTGGTAGAGTGACTTGCTGGGTACTACAGTATCTCGGATATGTGTACAGAAAAAATAAGGACAACAGAGAATACGTCGATAGTGGATGGAACAAAAATTGTGCATCTCAATTCACCATTCCTTGTTCCCGCCATTCGTCGTTGGTCAGCGGTCGATGCTCAATGCTCGATGCAAGATACAGTGCATTCAAGATACACAATTGAATCGTACATCATACAAGTGCAGTAAAAAGGCCTTTTCCTGATGTTCAGTATTGTATTATAAGTTGAGTTGAAGCTCGATATTGGTAATACGTCTATCCACCTTTCACTATGATACTGTATGATCACCTCCCAACTTTACCTTTATTGCCTATTGATCCCCAGAAACTGACTTTCTCGACTCCTTGAACAAGTTGATCGACATTACCTAGCCACATACCGAGCTAACATATCCAAGATCATTCATCAGTCTTAGCCCACACACGCCCAGAGAAAATTCGGTAATATGTAGGGTAGATGAGAAACTCACCATTTCCTTCTTCTCGTCAACACTCCTCACATCCTTAACCCTCTTCTTCTCATCTTTCAATACTTTGTCCTTACCCAGCCCAACTTCTTTCCGACTGTTCATCACAGCGTTCGGATTCCTCTTATCTGACGGTATCCTTTTACTTGCTCCCAGCGGTGTGATCCCACCTAAAGAAGGCGACGAAGCACTAGGTGGTATACCCCTCGTCAACTCGGCAGGGAACGCACGGGGTTTCGAAGAAGGTGTACGAGAGCTGGACGGCAAGGGAGGTACGGGTGGAACGCCAGCCATAGAACCAGCAGGTAATCCAGATAAATGAGATTGCGTTCTTGAGTGTCTAATTTTTGGTGTTCTTGGTACTGATACAGGTACGGCTGATTCGTCTTGTTCAGGTACGTTCGATTGGATCAACGGGCTCTTACTGACTCTCCTTACGCTACTTCTTCTCATGGAGGAAATACTGGGTGATCTGGGTAATCCGTTGGAGTCCGTCAAAGTCAATGATGGCTGGGTGTTCGAGCGTGAGATTGACCTGGAAGTAGATATCGGAACGATGGTTGATGAACCTGATGAACCTGATGAACCTGAATGTGATCTTTCTGAGCTACTTGTCAGATTAAACGGATCGATGAAACCAGATGGCGAATCGACTTTATGAGAAATGTCCGATCTATCCAATCCACTTGCACTTTTTGGTAGACCCAATCCTAAGCCTACACCACTCCGTTCATCTTCACTTGTACTCCTATGTGACCTACTAGATCGTGGAGTAGGCATTGAGGGTCCATCCATTTCATCCAACATTGCTGCTAGTCCCCTAGAAGTTGTACTTTGCGATATAGGTACTCTGGGTGAAGCAGGGACAGTCGGTAGATTTGGGGTTGAGCTGTTCGAAGTGCACACTGATGATTTCCTAACTGCAGGTGTCAAATAACCTAAATTTGGTTGAGGTGCTTTGCGGGGTGTCATGGGGACAAAAGGCATGTCGAGATCTGCCAATTCCTTAGGATGGCCCTTAGGCGAATGACTGTCATTGAGATTTCTAATGGCAGGTATATATATGGAACTTTGGGACGTCAAGAGGGGAGAGGGTGGGAAGAGCGATGACGAGTTGGATGAGGAGGAAGACGAAGAAGATGAAGATACGGTTCGTTGAGGGTCGTTCTGCTCGGGCAGGAGATAAAAGTAGAGGAATTCTATACATTTCATCCTGTCAAATTGGAATGGTTCAGTCAAATCCGTTATGGTCGAGAAAGATCTGTTCAGTACTCACCTGACATCTTTAGTCACTCCTGTACCTTTCAATACCCTTGTGACAGCTTCCAGTCCGCCAAGCTTTTCGTACGTACGAGCATTTTTCGGTGAATCCACCAATATGCAGAATAACAATTCTAGTATTGTATACGCGATAGCTTTAGAATGTTCGGTCATGGGTGGCTGTGACCGCAGAAGCAGCAGAAGATCTATAAACATCTATATGATTTATAAGATTAGCTTATGATTTCTCATTGGCATTGACAGTTAGAAAGCGTTTCAAACTCGCCTCCATCACCCAACTCTCGCCAACAGTCTCCTTACATCTCCTACTCAAACAGCAAAATCCTTGTAATATACTCGCAACAACCTCGATCTCAGGTACGAGGCTCATCGCCAGCTCGTCATTCACGGGTAAAGAAGTATGTGAGGATTTCTGGGATATGGTGGAAGTGTGTCGTGTAAGGAGGGAAAGTAGTGCTTGATGGACTGTCGAATTGGCGAATTATGTCAGCTATATATATGTAATTGACATAACCACAGAGCTAAGCTTACTCTGTTTTGAAACTAGCTCTCCCAGCTTCATCTCATCTTTATTTACACATATTTCGACGAGGTATCTCTCTATATGCTTCAAGGCAGCTAGACGTCGTCGTGAAGAGCTGCGTAAGGATTTGATCTGACATGGTAGATCTGAATCAGCTTTGCCCCATCAATCTTCCCTTCAAGGCAGATGTTCTTCGAATCAAGAAGTGTAGAGTGTACTTACATCGCTTAACCAGCTTTCCAGCCCTTCCTCAACCGACCTCTCCCTCCTCATTCCCATCCCCATCCCCATTCCAGCCCCTTCACCCCTCTCCATCTTCTCTACTTCAGCCGCAGAATGACTCTTGCTCTGTCTCCTACTTCTATCAGTAGATACATGAGACTGATTCGATTTTGTCCGTCTCATGCCCTCTCCTCCCACTGGTGTCCCGGGATCAGGAGCAGTGGTCAAACCAGGTAAACAAGTCATACTTGCTGATGTTGGTTCGGATTCATTGACGGATGGTAAGAGAGACCGACGAGAGCGGTACTTCAACTTGCCATCTGACGGTGCATCTTTACTTCTTGATGATTGAGAGGATGATGGTTGTGGTTGAGAAGCTAAAAAGGATAAGGCAGAGGTGGAGTGGGATTTACGATGTCCCTGAGGACGAGACATGATGAGGGATGTGGTGGTTACGTATAAATGATTGAGTGGTCTGTATGTCGGTATGTTTTTTGGTCCTAGGATATATGCAGGTGGATAAATGGTGACTGGACAATGTGTGAGGTCGATGAAGAAGGCTGCCAGTCGAGGAATGTAAGGAATCATGAAAGTGGTCAGAGGTCCAAACATCATCCAACATGTTAAAAGATTGTTTATACATTGAACAAAAACCAGCCGCGTACAAAAGTTAAAGTGGCGGACACGCGCACACCACATGCACATGGCGCGCGGAACTCACCTACTTCCTCGACACACTGTATCTTTCTCTTGTTGACATATTTATGTATATATATGCATACGACCACGATAGGATAATGATACATGCATAATACAGGTCAGACTCTCTTGTATTTGCTTAAAGTACGGAATGTGGAGTGACAGAACTTCCTTCACGAGACTGTCCGTCCCCCTGCTCAGCATCCCCCTTTCTTCACCCTCTGCACTCCCGGCCACCAATCCTACTTTGTCTCCACTAGACAAATTATTCCTTCCCATCCGCTTTCTTACAACCCTTCCCATCCATCGACCCACCTCTCTCCGAGGGAGTAGGCGTTGCGGCCAAAGGAGGTGCAGGAACAGATTTGAATTTGGGCACTTTCTTAGCTTGCACCGGCTGAGGACTGATTATCCCTCCAGTCGGAGCTGAAGGAGCAGATGGTCCACTTGCTGTTGAAGTTGATCCTTGACTTGGTGGAGTAGGTTGTCTACTAGGTACATTCGATCTTGTTCCGATTGCTGCACCTTGAGACGCAGCTCTGATAATTGGTGGCGTGTTGATCCCACCCTTTCTTCTACCTCTTTCAATCATCAATGCCTCATTCAACAAATTGTTGGTACCGCCCGGAGGAGCTACATTAGGTGTTACTGCCGCACCTGAAGATAACAGTCGAGCTGGAACCGCTGTCACTGGATCTAATCCTTTGAGGGGTACTGAACCCGCTCCGGTTGAGGCAGGTTGAGAATCGGTAGGCGTTGATTGCCTTCTCACGTTCATTTTGACTTCAGATTGAGTTCGTCTAGGTACGTCATCCTGGTCAATCTCACCAGGCGAGGATGTCCTTTTGATTTCTCCTCCAGCAGCAAGACTGTTAGCGGGAGCATCGTTACCAGGGAATTGAGCCGGAGCCGCAGGGGGAGGAGGAGTGGAAGATGTAATTGTGATATCCGCTGTTCGTGATCGACCAGGCTGAGAGACCGGTTTTTTACCAAGACCAAATTTGGGTTTGGTAATTAATTTCGGTATGACCCTTCTTGCTCCAGATGATTGCGATTGCGGCTGTTCCAGATCTGCATCGTTGGTAGGTGGTAAAGGAGTCGATTCGGCCAGAGCTAGATTCTGTCTTGCCAAAGCTGCTTTACGAGCTGCTAACATCGCTTCTCGGGGTACGAAGGCCGAGGCATCCGATCGAGGTACGCCGTGTTCATCGTACCTACATATCAACATTGTCAATCAAATGTACTTCAGGTGAAAATAATATGGCAAACTTACTCATCGTAAATCTCTTCACCTATCAGCTCTTCCAACACGTCTTCAAGGGTGATGACACCAAGTGGTGCACCTTCTAATCCTTCGAAGAACTATATCCGTATGAACTGATCAGCCAGCTGTCCATTTCTGATAGATGCTGGCTATACTCACCTTCTCAACAGCACCTGGGGCCATCTGCGCATCAGCCGGAACAGTCTGTTCCAACTGTATCAATTTCGCTTTCTCGACCAGACTAGCTTTCTTCTTCCTTTCCTGCTCTTGCTGCAGTTTCACTTCTTCTGCTGCCGTGGTGGAGGTCGGACTGGACGCTACAGCAGTACCGTCCGATCCAGAATTGATCCTTTTGGTCCTGGTCTTCTTCCTTCTCTTCTTACTTTCACCTTTCTCGCCCCTCTCAACATCAACATCCGTATCAGTCTCGGAAGAATCGGAATCGGATGAAGATTTATTCCCATGTGAGATCTCCGCTACCTTCCTCATGAACCTTTGTCTCAAACCACCCGCTGCGGCTGTCATGACTGACTCAGCATCTTCCAGGTCTTTCTCGACTCGTTTAGGTCTTCGCGAGACTATCGCCATGTGAGACCGACCTGTAAGGAGTCTGCGTTAGCATGTTACGAGTGAATTCAAAATTAGCAGCTTACCTTCTTGGAATACGTTCAGCATGTTGGTCAATGGTTCATCATACGGGACAGAAGGGATCGCATTGATAGGGATGGAAGCAAGTGGAGTAGCATCTGTGAAACATAAATATCAATTAGCCTTATTTAAATCCCTTAGCGTAAGACCACCTGATCGTCATACTCACCTTCAGGATCAAGTAAAACACACGATTTCACTAACAAACTACCTAAAACCTTTTTGACCATCTTAGTCTTTGCTGGGCCTTTCGTTGCAGTAGCGAAGTTGATATCTGGAACTTCTACCATTTGGTAAACCGGTATTCTAGAATGACCTGATCTGACTACATGTCCAAGAGTCTCATAATCCAACTTGGCTTCTATCGGAAGCATGAAAACCTGTTCGATGGGAGTCATGGCTTCCCTGACTGTTTTCTGAGCGAGATCCAAAGCCCCCTGAGCCATTTGGACGGTATCGAAGTCCAGATCACCCCCTCCTTCGGCAGTAGCTGCATGCATCTTGATCAATTCTCTTAATTCACTTCGTCGATAGATGATACCATGATGAGCACCCAGAATGTACTCTAGCAGTTTGGCAATTGGCCAGGCGATAGGGAAAGCTATCCATATCATGATTCTCACAGGCCATGCCATTGAGGCGCCGACGAGTAGACCGTATCGTGAACAGATGGATTGAGGAATGATTTCGGCGAAGCTGTTGATAAATAATGTGAGAAGTTGAATAAGTCGGAAAGGAGTGCGGTCGAAACTCACATAACTACTAAAGCTGTAGAAGCGATCACCGCATAAATACCGCCGCCAATGACATTATCCATGACTACAGGTAAAGCCTCGTTGACAATCATATTACCGAGAATCAGAGTGGTCAGAAGTAGATGCGAGTCTTTCCTGCAACAGTGAACAAACGGTCAAACAGTATCAGCTGATCACATTCACTCAGGTAAAGTAGAGGTTCGATGCTATTATAAGGTATCGTAACTCACCTAACGGGTAGAATCTTCATAGCGTACTTCTGCTGTTTGGGTGTACCAGATATGGATAATACTTGTAGTTGAGTAGGATCGACCGAGAAGTATCTAAGTGGGTATTCAATAGAAGGTTAGCCGTTCATGTAATGAGCGATATGATGGTGTGTGTTTGTGACACTCTCCAGGAAAAGTTGATCACACGACCACGATCACCAACAACAAAAGAACTTATCACTCACCCTAATGTTAATCCTGCAAACATCCCACTCAAAGCCACCAAAACAGGTATCATACAAGCTTCCACTATTTCCCCTGTACTCAATTCCCTCTTACCCATCATGTGCATGTGCATCGTATCGGGGTCGGTGAAGTGGGATAAGGAAGATGAAGCGTAGTCGAGTATATATTTGAGGAATGACAGAATTGGTGTTCTCCTCTTACTTGATCGGATCATCGGGTTGGGTTGGTAAGTCGAGTCGTATGATGTGTATTCGTCTTTTCCCATTCCGAGTGAAGATGTCGGAGAGGCAGAAGCTGTAGAAGCGAATAAGATGATGCCTAAAAGGAGAATCGTGATTGGCATATTCGCCGCTCCATTTCTGATCCTGAATGACCATTTCGATCCGGGTTGACCAGTACCGTCCTCAAGGGATGAGGTGCACTTGGTCTCTTCTTCCCCAACCTCAATCCCGCAAGGGAGGCGAGGAAGACCGGGATCGTTATTCAATCCATCTTCGTTGTTATTGTTATGTTTGTTCCACTTAGTACGACCGAACGGTCGTATATCAGGTGGCGGGGGAGGTTCGGTGTTGGTATCTTCGATCATCCGATTGGGTGTTGGAGGGAGCGCGTCTCTTTCTTTGTTGTTGAGATGAGCAATGCTATATAGCAATGAGAATGTAGGTGGTTGCTATATTATGCTTTGCAAGTGTCAGTTGAAGAGAGATGTACAGTGATCGATTTGATAGTTCGTTAGTTTGGTTGTTTGATCGGGCGGGTTGGGTGAGTTCCATTTTTAGAGATTGCCAAGTGAATCGCATTCTATTTTAGGAAATTATCATCATATTCATCATACACTATGACGATCATGATCGTTTCACTGGAGTTATCCCGAATCCGGGTGGTCATACGCAGTACGATGATGTAAAGGCAAAGCTGTGGATGCATATTCTGAGAGCGAAGCAGTTATCGCAGTGCGCTCCTGTGTTGTGCTATGCGTTGAGCAATGCATAAATGATATTGTTGATAGATGATGTATAATGTATAATGTATAATGTATAATGTATAATGTATAATGTATAATGTATAATGCTTGACTGAATATGTCAAAATGCTAGATGAACGACTAACCTACTACATATATGAACTCTAACTGTAAGATATTCTATTCTACTGAACCTCATTCAAAAGATCTCTCCAACCCTCTTGTAATCCCTCTCTAACCTTATAATCCATTCCATTCAACCAATCATCCACTATCTTCCTCTCATCCTCTTCCGATGCATTTATATTGTCTAATATATCCACTTTGCCCTTACCTTCCAAACACAGTACCGACCATCCAACAATGATCATACCCGGTGGTCTTTCATCCAACTTCTTCAGAGACTCCTCAATCCTATCCAACCTACTCATGATAATCCTTTGATCAGGCGACGAAGCCCTCTCTATTATACCTATAGGTAAATAACCGGGATACCTCTCTCCATCCCTTCCTTCGGCGTTGGGCGAAGAGAGAGTTAACGTTTCTATGATTTGATTGATCCTCGCTACTCCCATAAGTAAGATGAGGGATCTAGATTTGACATAACCAGGTAATTTCACTGCCTTTCCTTGTCTTCCTACTCCCGTGCACAACACCAACGATTCCGATACGCCCCGTTGAGTTACTGGAATGTTCATCATCAACGGTCCAGCCAACGCAGATGATATACCGGGAATGACGGTCGATTCAAATCCATTTTCACGGAAGTACAGGACTTCTTCTCCACCCCTTCCATATACAAATGGATCACCCTGTTTGAGTCTGACTACGATTTCACCCTTTTGAGCTCCAGCTAAAGCCAATTCCATCATTTCATTCTGAGCTCCTTCCGCATTACCTGGGAATTTCTTGGCGATATGCAATTTCGTTGTAGAAGGTATCAGAGCTAGGATCTCGGATGGGACTAGTTTATCGGATAAGATCAACGTCGCTGTTTTCAAGGCGTGATGAGGGTGTTCTCCTCTATATCGGATCATCGGGTTGGTTGGTAAGGAGTCGTATGATGTGTATTCGTCTTTTCCCATTCCGAGTGAAGATGTGAGAGGCAGAAGCTGTAGAAGCGAATAGATGATCCAAGGAGAATCGTGATTGGCATATTCGCGCTCCATTTCTGATCCTGAATGACCATTTCGATCCGGGTTGACCAGTACCGTCCTCAAGGGATGAGTGCACTGTCTCTTCTTCCCCAACTCAATGGCAAGGGAGGCGAGGTAGACCGGGATCGTTATTCAATCCTCTTCGTTGTTATTGTTATGTTTGTTCCACTTAGTACGACCGAACATTTGTCGTATATCAGGTGCGGGGAGGTTCGGTGTTGTATCTTCGATCATCCGATTGGGTGTTGGAGGGCGCGTCTCTTTCTTTGTTGATGAGATGAGAATGCTATATAGCAATGAGAATGTAGGTGGTTGAATATGCTTTGCAAGTGTCAGTTGAAGGAGATGACAGTGATCGATGATAGTTCATAGATGATTTTGATGGGGGATGGGTGAGATCCATAGAGATTCCGTTACGCACACTAAGGAAACTTTCAAGTTGGAAAAGAGGGACGATCATGTCGTTTGACTGGATTTACGAACCGGTGTCTAGCTGTACGAGATGTAAAGGCAAAGTGTGGATGCACCTGCTTCTAAGAAAGTGGTAGCTCTTGTGTGCGAGCGTTGAGCGATCATAAAGATCGTTTCATGGAGTTATCAATCGGGTGGAAATACGCAGTAGATGAGGTAAAGGCAAAGCGTGGATGGAGAGCGAAGAGTTACGCAGTGCGTCTGGTTGTGCTATGCGTTGAGCAATGCATAAATGATATTGTTGATAGATGATGTATAATGTATAAGGTATAATGATAATGTATAATGTATAATGATAAGCGTATAATGCTTGACGAATATGTCAAAATGCTAGATGAACGACAAACCACTACATATAGGAACTCAACTGTAAGATAGGGTCTAGTCTATGAATGAAGTAAAGACAAGTAAGCCTCAAACAACCTATATGATTCCATTCAAATCATCTAGCTTCTCCAGCCTCTCCGAGGAATATGAATATACCACTTTGCCCATACTTCCAAACACATACCGACCATCCAACAAGAATATTCTTCATCCATCTCAAACTCAATCCGATAAACACGAAGAGAAGCTGGATCGGCCTCCTCACCTTGTAAGAAATACAGACCTCTCTCCATCCCTCCGAATCGGCGGGCAGGGAGTTAAGTTTTGGTGTTTGTTGATCTGGTAGGTATGGCGAAGATAGGGATCAAGAGACATCCAAATTTCACTGAACTTTCCTGTCTTGACTGACACCCGGCAGGGTTGTTCATCTAACGGTGACCATATAGGTAGTCGATTCAATTCACGGAGTACGGACTTCTTCTCCACCCTTCCATATCCAAGCTCACCATTTAGTCTACTACGATGACCTTTCAGCATCAGCTACCTATCTTTTATCTGAGCTCCTTGTATGGGAATCAAGCATATGCAACTTCTGTAGAAGTCCTCAGAGCAGGAGCTCTGGGTATGATAAGTCAGTCGTTGTTTCAAGTGATGGTAGACGGAATAGTCCCGATGTCCAGGTCCATACCAAGATAACAGGTCTTTCTTCGTATTTGGAAGATTAGCAGATTGATGAGCAGAGAGAGAAGTGACCATAGTTCCAATCACTGATACTTTATTTGAGTCTGGGCTAGATGTTAAAAGTAATATATGTGTGATGGCCACTCATCAACAATTCCTTTCTTCCAAAAACACTTCCCCTTCTATCCTCATCGAATTAGGATTTCCAAAGAGTGGATCCGATGTTGGACAGAGATGGAGTATGAGTTGGGGACATCAATTAGGAATATCTAATTTTTCTTCCTCAACAGAAGTTTAGGTGATGATTTGGCTTTCGACCGTAATTTCCCCACGTTATCTACCGGTGCGCCAACATTTGATGGTAATCTGGTTATGATCTCTCTTTTGATCCTTCCGGCTATCTCAACGATTGGAGGAGGCTAGGGAAAAGTTGGAGTTTGGTCATGGATAATGTATCTTGCTCGACAACGATTGTAAACATCAATCTTACTGAATATATCACTTCTTTGCGGGAGACGGTGTGCGAGGGACTCAATGATCATAACACAAACATGATTCACCCATAACGAATAGCAGTACATACTGTAGATAGGCGATTGAGAGATCAACAACACCAAACATCCTTACGATCCGCAGTTTCAAACGCAGTTTTAGCTGTTCAACAAATATGGTAGGAAACAACCATAACGATTACATAGCACTGGCTACATCGCCTTCAGGAGCAGGTGAAGAGGGTGTGGATGAACAGAAGGAACGTATACTGCGTAGGTGAGTTAAATCTCATCTTATCTCTCACCAAACCCTGTTCACTCAGTTTCGCACCAAACTCAATGCATTGAATTGTTCATGAATAGGTCACATAACAAACTACCATTCCCTTTGAACCACCTTCCCAACTCAATACGATCCAGACATCGTCTCCTCTTCTTACTTCTACCTATCCCACTCATCGTTATTCTCCTATCTCTCGGTCGACACTTCTTCGGCACCACCTCATCTTCTTCCTCCGGTGGGTTAGATTTACAAATCGGTGAAAATCCGTATTTCTATACTGGTGACGTATGGAAATACAACGACGAAGTCATCGCTAGACTATCCCACTGTCGGGAGTTAGGCATACTTCGAAATACTTCTTTACCATTCACAGAAAATGAGAAATTATCGCAAGAAGAAGAAGATGAATTGATACTTCAAGGATGCGGTACCAACCAAACTACTGTTCTCATCTTAAGTTCCCTTTGGTTCGCAGAAGCGTTCGCGGGAACGAGTACAGCCGGAGAGACGATCTACGCTCAAAGTGTTATTTCAACGTTGAACGCGTATAATTACTCATACGTGTTTACAAGTTTGGGATGGTATAATGCCGATATGCGCAAAACTGTAGAACTTTGGAATACCCTCAAAGATAATGTTAGGATGGTTCTGGCGGATCCGGATCAAGTCAATGTTTGTTATACCCACTCTGACCAGAAGTGTTTGAAAACGAAGGAGAATATTGAAGGGATACCGGCTTGGAAAATCATGAGTTTCTGGTATTGGGATGAGTAAGTTCAAGTTTCTTCCGGCTGGTATGGTATATTGTTGTGATTTACTTTCTATCTTGGTAGTATCTCTGTGGAGCTGACTTGGTTTTGACTTATGAACTTCATATAGCCCTGCAAACCCCCTAGGAACCCAATTCACTCTCTCCCCTTCCCCACGGAATGACAACTATTTCCTCTCTTACTCTATCGAACCTACTTGTCGACGACTCCCTTCCCTGCCTACATCGCACCGACATGATCCACCACAGGCATACCTATTAGCTAAACAGATGCATTACCTCGAAAACTCAACTGCATTCTCATGGACGTTAGAAACGCTCGTAGGATTACAGGATACGTATGGCATCGCAGTGGTAGGAGGAATGACGGATGATGATGAAATCACGTCGAAGAGGGTAAAAGAGCTGGGTATAAAGAATATGGGTAAATTACCTAAACTCGATTTTTACAAGGAGTTAAGCAAGTCATTCGTTTTTGTCGGTGTGGGTAGACCGAGGATTAGTCCTAGTCCTTGGGATGCACTTTGCATGGGAGTACCGGTGAGTGATTTAGTGACAGTACATGAATACAGATGCAAAGCACTGAGCTGATCTGATTTTGGGAAATTGTCTAGTTTATCAATCCGATTTTAACTTGGGATGAAGAAGATCCACAGAATAGAACGAAATGGCATGCTCAACAATGGCATATGACGGATCTTGAGCCGTAAGTGCACACATCGTCTTTCGTTTTGTTGGCAGTAATCAGTCCCATATTTGGTATGACTTGAAGCTTCGACTGAAGCTTGTAAAACCCATTCCGTGTGATAGTCCTTATGTCTATTCGGTCCACGCCCATGATCTTTCCGGATTGAGCGAAGCGGTCGGTCTAGCACTACAGAACCCTATAGAAAGTTATATACCGGATTACATGCGATTCGATTTCGCCTGTCATCGTACGGCGGATCTGGTAGAGTCCGATTGGAGGAGCAGAGCGGAGAAGACATTGCAGGAGAGGGTGGAGAGTGGAGAAGGTCAGGTGAGTTGTGTCTTTTCGAAATTGATAGGATGAGTGGAAGGTTATGAATATGTTTTACTGATGAGGGTCTCATGGTATTCCAGTTGTTCATTCTGTAGGAACGATCAGCAAAGGTCGAAATCGACGAGGAAATGTGATGTGATATGATAGATGAGTCAACGGAATCATGGAAATAATATCTTCGTCGAATATCCTTTGTTTTGTTTTATTATCATAAATTAGATATTGTACGGATGTCATCGGTTCTTGGTCATTTGTGTATCGGAATGTTAGGTTTAATGGGTTTTGTTTTGGTTACATGTTGTACTATCATACTATACGTATATGTATATTCTTCCCAACACTGCAAATCTCCCTTCATGGTGAATAAAGATGCAACCATCACATTGTCTTGTCATCTATGTACATGTTATATATTGCTGATACCTATCTATCTTATCAAACGTAACATCTTATTCGCGAGCTTATCAAGATAAAGTCAATACCTCTCTTAAAGTTTTCTTCTCCACCTCAGTTAAACTATCGATCATCTGATGGATATTACTACTTTCATTCATATAAGCTTGTCGAAGTATATCCGTTAGGTGTTGCTGTGCATGACCCCGATCAATCAGCCTCATTTCAGCTTATATGGATTTACCAGGATGATAAAGAAAATAATAGTTATGACTCACCCCCATATCGATTTGAGCCAATGGATCAGATTTCAAATCCTCATCGTCATCCTGAGCATCATTTTCATTACCGCCTTTATCATCCAGCCAAGCTGAGAAGCAAGACCAATCTCAGTATCTATTGTAGTATATCGAGAGAACGAGATCAACTCACAAGATAGGTAATCAAACTCTCCGACACCATCACCTCCTCCAGCTAATAGATCATCATCATCCCAATCCTCGTCCTGCGATTGACGAAATGCAAAAATTAGTATATAATCTTTTACACGAGATGGTAGTCGAGACATTCATTCAGGTGATCCGGTCATTGAGTCTCATTGCTCAACTTAGGATAATTTTCACTTACCCCGTCATCTTCCTCAATATCATAATCCACCTTCTTCCCCTTTCCTTTAGCTCCCGGTTCGGACTGTACATCTTTCAATATCAACTTGAACGCTTTGAGTGGGAAAGGTATCTGAGTATATTGGTTTGGGTCTACATGGAATCGCGTAGGAATTGAAGGGACATGTAAGCTGTCAATACACATAGAGGGAAAATTATGGGTACGACTGACTATTTCTAGTTCTTGATCTCGTCATTATAGCTGAGTTAATCCAGCGAATCAGCCATACATCCTATCTTTTCTCGGAAATGTTGGAGAGGAAGAAGTGGCTATATGAGAGTTGGTCAACTTACTATCTCTATTCCTCTCATCGATCACCAAATCACCTCTAACCACCACTCCATTCAGTCTCTGATCCTGAGCAGAAGAGGACATGGCGAACAATTTCGATAATCCTAAATCGGATACTCTAATATTCCAAGATCCAGTTATAGTATCTGAATGTTCACACCATGCAGCTAAGACTACCTCCAATCCTGACTTCTCACCTCCTTCCGGTAGAGGTACAGAGAAAGATGACAAGAGATCGATGGTGGACGTTGTATATTGTGTTCCGAATAGGTATGCAAATGGAAGGACCAGTGTCTGAACATTTCCGACAACAAGTATAAATCAGTACAAGGGTTGAACAGTACAGAATTGAGTGAAATGAACGGAACCCACCTGGATGAAGCTTGGTAACTGAGCAGTGACCAATCTTCCCACTACAGCTCTTAATAAATCAGGTAATACTGGTGCCATAACGCTTCCGGCTTTTCTGAACAGGTGCATAATCAATTCACCAACGAAGATACCGCCTGACTCGGAGAATGTAGGTGCGAGGAAACGAGATAATAGGTGGAAGATCGAGTGAATACCGTTGTTGCCTTCGGAGTCGTGCCTACGGATAAAAGGAAGAACCATTAGTGAATTCGGTATAACGCTATATATTGGTTGGTCATCGAAGGGTTTTTGGTCTGCTTACCACTGAATAAGCTTATCGCAATCTTTCCTGACTACCAAGGTAAGATGTATCATTCCGTGCTGAATACCATTCATCATCAGCTCTTTCAGTCTTCACTCATTCTAGCTGTGACACTGGCTCACCTGAATCACATCCATATCATCTGTCGTCCTCAGTACGCCCATCACAGCAACAGTCACACTACCTATCAGCTCAGGTTCCAACGGCCCACCTCTTGTCCTGATCAGACTATTGGCCAATTGCACCGCTTCACCAGGTATATGGACGGTATCGTCATCGACTGGTGTCGATATCGCTTCGGCTAGCTTGGGACCTATCAGTTGTACCAGAGCTGGTGCGACGGAAGGATCGGGGAGAGAAGCGAGAGATTCGAATGTCTCTTCTATTATGGCTGTTGTGACCGGATCTGTAATTGATCAAAACGAAAATCAACATCTGGGAAAACGCATAATCATGCCGTTGGTGAGATAGGCAGATGGGCCGCAAGAGATGAAGTTTTCTGACTTACCATCTGTGAACTTGACCCAAACATCGTATATCCTACTTGCCACCTCCACCACGGAATCACCATTGATCAGATTCGTGTCTAATGCGAACACAGCTCGGATTGTTTCTAGTACCAGATAAAGAGTCTCATTGGTGATCTCAGGTAAGAGAGGTAAGAGCAAAGTGAGGATTTGTCGGGATTGAGGTCGCATGATTTCGGGCGAGACATGACGACAGAAACTGTAAAGCGTTTATTAGTATTGAGCTTGATCGGAGTAACTAAACATTCGGTAGACACCTACTTCTTTATCGTCTTCACCGCAGATATCTTGACGGGTACACTGACGTCCCTCGAATCCAGCACATGTACAGCGGCACCGAGGTACTGTCCGGCTAAAGCATCGGATAGCAAAGAGGCGAATTGAGAAGCGAAGACGAAGGCTCGGCCTTGCAAGAAAGGTGTTTCTGATTTTAACACAGGCATATATCAGCTGATTGGTCGTATATGATAGGACAAACAACAACTGACCTGATTGACTTAACAACCCAGGAATGACTTGATCAAACAAGAACTGCACGTTGAGACTTTGCGCTTTACCAGCAGCTTCATCATCTTCAAGAATCTCCCTGAGGTCATCGGACACACCTCCGATAAGAGATAATGCTGATTCGAGTGGTTTCCACCTTGATCGACAAACTCAAGTCAGCTGAATTCACCAAACGTATTCTTCAGCTCACCAATCAGGATTGCCAGATGATCTCGCACCTGCCGATTCCTGCACCTTCTGCTGTACTCTAGATTGAAGGATGTTTGTCACAGGATGAGACCACTTGTCCATCATTGACTAGATCATCGTCAGCCTGTGCCCTTATGGAGAGTCCACTTGTCGCAAGCTGACTCACCCCTATCAAGTCGTACCCAGAAGTTCGAATACCGTATTGTTCGGTTTCATCGTCTTCGTCAATCACAAATGCATTCGGGTCTTCCATCCATTCTTCTTCCTGCATCACGCAAGGGAGAACCCATAATCAGCTACCCACTCTTTATGCCATGTGCAGCATTCAAATGAGAATATCGCATGTTTTCATAGAGTATTACACTCACATTCTCCCTGGTTATCTGTGTATAATCTAAGACAACATCCACAATCCCTCGCATCACCTCATTCCCATCCCCCTGACCATCTAGCAGAATCGAAGGAGCGGTCTTAGTCCTCACAGCGGGAGTGAGGAAATCGAATATCGCACATGCCAGATCGGTGATATCGATCTTGGGATCTAACATACCCACGTCCGAAGTGGGAGAAGGAGGTTCATGTGAGTCATCCGCGTTGGATAGGTAGAAGGTATGGAAGGATGGTAAGAGTGATTTCAAGTTTTGGATGGATAAGGGGATATACGTTTGGAGATGGGGATGAAGGTATTTAGGGAAAGCGTTATGATATAATGAGAATGTCTGTCATAAAATCAAGGAAGGTTTCGATCAGCCTTTGCTCTCATGTCTATCGGTACATTGGGATGATGGGCAGTACAGATGCAGAAAGGAAAGGACCTAATTTACTCACTCTGAATATCTCTATGCGTATACTCAATTCTTCCCAGTTCTTCCTTACTTCCTCAGCGGCATCTAACGATAATAACTGAGTGAAAGCGTTCAACCAGACGGGAGATAAGCTGTCCATAGCTGATTTGACGGAACTAGGATGTTCATCCTTGACAGTTTCCAACATTCGTAAAGTCTGTCTGAATACCGAGACAGTTTGAGCTCGGGTAGTGGCTGAGTGACGCTAGAAAATAGATTAACCAATCAGTATCACATGATCGACTAAAAATGAAGAACAACAAAAAGATAATTTCTTGTGTCCTATACCTTGATGTTGAAAGGAGAATGATAGATTTGACTCTAGCTTACCTCGGGATCACCCAAAATATTCAACACAGCAGGTAACAAATCCTGCACGACTGGCAACAGCTGATCTTCACTCAGATCATTCCTCACAAAGTCCGATATCACTCGCATAGCTCCATGAACGGAGTTTGGCGAACCGCCAAGAAGGTTAACCAAGTTTGAAAGTAAATCTGGATAATCTTCGGGCCAATCGTATTTCGCTATCGTCGATAAAGCGAATGCCTGTCACATCCCATCGATCAGCAAAAGCTTTTTGTGGCGGGCAAGGGTAGGCAGGGGTAGACGATTAGACAGAGACAGAGACAGAGGTAGAGACATACAGCTGATAATCTAATTTTACGTTGAGGGTCGGATAACCCATCAAATATCAGTGGTCGAATTTGACCTTTTACCTATCACAACACAACATATGAGCTGTTCCGAGGGATATCGTTACGGAGACCGGAGGGGTAGAGCTCACTTCAATCGGTGTGATGGGATGTTGAAAGCTCGCTGAGGCAGGTGTCCAATGTTGATTGACATATTGCTGTAACAACACTCCTGCAGAGTATCATCCGAAAACTCATGTTAGCTTGACCTGCATTGTCCAGCGGAAAGGAATGGACTTATCTGTCTTTGGGATAAATCTACCTCTTGAGCTAACAGTATCCTGGCAAGACTCAATCCTCCCTCTGTCGAGACATTTCATATTCAGCTTGTTGCACGACTTTTGTAACGCATATGTCGGACTAACCAGGCACCAAGAATAATTGTTTCAATTGCTCTTCAGCATGTTTACGCGTTGACTCCTCCGGACTGAGAGTAGCTTGCAGGCAAGCTAACACTTGGGACTCCATCTTGGCTGGTCTTGAATGATGTCGAGAGATGTATGGATGATGGGATATCTGCAGATGATTTTCTGAATTTTCGTGAAGGAGCTCAATATTTTACGAAACTGCAACATCTTGGATCCAGGCAACAACCTGAAACGCGAAAGAAGTTCAATGCGTCATTACGTAATCCCACTCTCTCACCATCCAAACATCGCCCGTCCGTCTACAACACATGACCTCATCACCCAGCCGACATCTATCATCCTCCCATTCCTTGTTCTTTCATCTCATACCTATATCCTTAGTCACATTCTCGCGTTCTTTTGGACACCACCATGCCCCTCAAAGACCTCCTCAAGAAACGTGAGTACCATTGCAATGGTTCATATTGTCTGGATTGCCAAAAACTGGTCGCACGACACCGATATTCTCGGGTTGACCCGCCCGGTCCTCCTTGAAACTCACTATCCACTGACAACGTACTGTCCGTTGACTCTTCCATGCGATCATATAGGTTTCACCTCGGCGATACAATCGATACCTCCCCCAGCATGGAAAATCCTAATTACAGATGATCACTCGCAAGCTCTGTTGGATAGTGTGTACAACAACTTCGATATCCTCCAGCAGAATGTTACCTGTTAGTTGAGCATATGGTTGGCGACCTTATGGTCAGCCACTTGTCATATAACAAGCTGATCTCGTGTGCGTGCTTGTCGTATAGCCGTCGAACCATTACATTCACCCCGACCACCCATGTCAGTAGACGCCATATACCTCTTGACCCCAACTTCACAGAATGTAGACCGGATATTAGCGGATTTCAGCGGAAGGAGGACGTATAAATCTGCTCATTTATATTTCATAGATGGTAAGCTAATTTTACTTCATGTGGAGTGTGAGCTGCAGCTTACAGAGTAACATGATAGGTATCGACGATAGATTGGCTCAGAAACTTACAGATGGATTACAAGGCGGTATTTTGCAAGCCTTTGTAGAGCTGTATTGCAATGTATGGGGTAAGCTGGCCTTTCTATCCAAGGGTATGATCTGAATTAGCTGATTTTGTCTCCTTACAGCTATTGAGGATAGAGTCTTCTCGCTGAAAAATCCGGGATCATTCTTTACGATGTTCGGACCATTAGGAGGAGCGGCGTCAGCGGATTTAGCAGTAGAAGCGTTTGAGGATGACGTTAAAGTAGCTGGGAGATCTGTAAGCTTAGTGTGCGATGCCAACATTGCGACAGACATAAGCTTACATTGATTTTGATCTTGGTTCACTAGATCCTGAATTTTCTAGCAACAATAGACGAGTCCCCCTATATACGATATTATCAACCTCATCATCATCCACCTTTAGGACCTCTGGCAGCTCAAGCACAAGCTTCGGCACCTGTTCAACAGCAAGCGCCTCAGTCGCTTAGATGGAGATCAGCAATGGGAGGTGGACCCAAAACACCTGAGATAGTTGGAGAACATCTGAGTAAGAAGATTGCAAATCAGCTGCAGCTGGATTTGGACGAATACCTGCAGAATAATCCGGAGTTTCCTGTATGTTCAGCTGGGAAATAATCTGCTTCTATTTACCAGAACGAAGCTGATGGACGATGTCCCGACATAGCCTGCGAGTGGCAGACCCAAAGGAGTTCTGTTCGTAGTGGACCGATCGATGGATCCCGCTGCACCGCTGTTACATGAGTTCTGGTATCAGGCTATGGCGAATGATCTCTTGAAGATAGAAGATGGAGTTCGATACAAGTGAGCTATGCAACCAGCCGCTGTCTTCCAAGGGTCTTCCATGGCTAATGCATCTGTTCGTGTGACTGACATCCCTCTGTCCTTAGATACACTTATACCAATACGATAGGGGGAAAGGAAGAAAAAGTTGCTGAGCTCACTGAAGCCGATCCGGTGTGGTGTTCTGTCCGACACCTGCATATGAAAGATGCCATTGATACACTCATGACGGACTTTGGAAAATTCGCACAGGAGAATGCAGGATTCGGAGGGTAAGTGCCCAGTGCTTTATATAGCTTCAGTTGCTTCAATAGGGATGTAGTAAGCTGATTGATTGAAAATCTAGTGGTGGTAACGTCAATGTGAACGATCTCAAAGATATGCTGGCCTCCTTGCCACAATTCCAAACTCAGCGTGAACAATTCTCGTTACATCTTGATATGGCTCAGGAGTGCATGTCGATCTTCGAGAAGAAGAAATTATCCCTTGTTGCCAACGTAGAACAGGTAAGCTGCATAATGCGGTCTTAACAGTTCAATCTCAGCTCATATATACGTGTTTGCATAGTGCTGTGCGACAGGATATACCTCAGAGGGTAAAACCCCCAAGACTATAGTGGAAGAGATGGTACCTCTGCTAGATGATCGTGTAAACATAACGTGAGTGAGACAGATGCGCTTCATTCTATCTTCCCTTTCATCAAGTGGTGGCTGATATCGAGTTCGCGTATAGATCACTGGACAAAGTCCGCATTATGGCTCTGTATATCCTTTTCAGAGATGGGGTAGCAGATGAAGATCGAAGGCGATTATACCAACATGCTAGATTGTCAATATCGGAACAGGATATGGTTAATAATATGATCCACCTGGGGGTGAAAATTATCAAAGTGAGCTAATCCCTTGCTTCTGATGACATTGCACAGGTAGCTGACATGTATGTTGTATGACCATTAGGATTCGAGTCGATCGAACAAATCTAGGATCAAGCAGAAACCGTCTAATCAGGAAGGTGAATATGAGTTATCGAGGTATAAACCTATTGTGCAGATGGTTCTGGAGGTGAGCACAGAGCCCGCTTCCATTGAAGTCTGCAATACAAAGCTTACGGGCGATCCCTCATTTGTTGTTGTAGGACCAATCGTCGTCAAGACTCGATCAATCAAACTTCCCATACATCCGCGATGCCCCCGTCGACGCTACGACTTCGTTACGAGGAGGTAACACCTTGGCAGCCCCTTCACAATCTGGATCTTTGAGGTCTGCCAGGCCGACATGGCACAAAGCTCCTTCGGCTCGGATGAACAACACGGAGGGAAAACAGAGGATCATAATTTTCATTGCCGGAGGAATGACTTACAGTGAGATGAGGTGCGCTTATACAGTTGGAAGAGCATTAGGAAAAGATGTCTATATTGGTGAGTGTGAATCTCGGATGGGTTACTTGGCTCAATAATCAAGCGGACACTTATTTGTGCAATACCTACTACCAGGCTCAACACACGTCTTGACTCCTGAGATCTTCACGCAGCAGATGAGAGCATTGGGAAGAGGAGGTATAGGTGCGAACCCACCTGGAGGAATCCAGCCTCATCCTCAGGGACCTAGTAGACCACATCGATCACCTGGTCAACCTACATCTTACCAGAAGTGAGTGTTGCGTTTGATTAAGGATCAGCTCTGTCGATCTACACTCAATGTCTCTGTCTTGGTATTGAAACTGATCGTACGTTGGTCATTCGTAGTATCCTAGATTTCAGACATTGGACCGTCCCCGTCGGACCACCCGTAATACCGCCTCCTCAACCACAGATCCAAAATCAGCACCTGCAACAACCCAAATTACAGCATCAATCTTCCTATGCGAGCTCACTGAACGATTCGATGAGTAATCTGAGTATGAGTAGTGGGAAGGATGGGGTGGAGAAGAAGAAGAAGAAGAAATTATTCGGTATGAAGATATAAAATGCATAGAGGACGAGAGTGAGGTTGTAATGTATATATCGAGTAGAGGATCATGTATATCTCGTATGATGGTATGATGAAGAGGTCACGCCCGTCAGGATAGGATAGGGCAGTTCATGCATCGTCATGTTGACTTGGAATTGAGATGAAAAATCGGAACTCCGACGGTGTCATCGAATGAACCAGGCACAGAGCCATTTAAGTGAACCACCGCAACGATCACCTCCACGATACATGATAAGTTACAGCCCAGAGATATCATATCCCTGTACTACCTATCGCATATAGCTGTCAGACAGAACCACCTCGAGCGACTCCAACAGATCAGCAACTCCCACCTCCCAGTTGCATTTGCAGACCATCAGGTATCAGAGACCGAGATAACGTCACGACACGACACGTTTTTCATGTCGCCTTCACCCAAACCCAAGAACGAGCCCGAGGTGATGATGGGACATTCACCCACTCCCACGGTATCAGAATTAGATATGTGAGTTAGATCTCGTGTCAATGAACGTCATATCTATGACAGCACACAGCACGAGCTCTCGGTATTGAAATCTCGAGGAGAAGGGATATTGAAATGCTGCTGACACTGTGTTGGAACTTGGTCGTATGTAGGGAAGCAGCTCTATTGAGAAGTGTTATCGATGTTAGACCAAGTAAGTAACTTCTCCTGCCTTGTCTCGTTCTATCTCTCTTTCATGTCATATACAATGCAATATGACTACGATACCTTAAAGAAACGAACACACTGGCTGTCATCTGGTGATGACGATGTTCAAAAAGAGTCTGCCTGCTGATATATATTCTACCTTACTCTTCGTTCTTCACCACCCCAGTCGGTCGTCATAAGCACATACTCATCATTCAACTTCAATCGTCCATGCATAAACGTACGGGATTATGGATCCCTATTGAAGAGCTTTGGGATCGGTTAGGAGGTCTGTATAACCTTGAGATGCTGGATGAGATGGTGAGTTGAATGTTTGCGTCTCATCTCATCCAATGGGGTTCATCGTACCTCTCTCTGATACACTTTCTCCCCCTCTGCGTAGATTCATACTTCATTCATGCCTTGATGAACTAGCACATATTTACTGATATACTTTATATCCAGTCCTCAAGCTCATCCACCTCATTACCATCTTCACCACCCCTCTTATCCCCTTTACTACCCAAATCGCCTAAAGCCAACTCTGATCGATCTTCTTTATCTCCTTTATCGGACATATCAATAACCTCACCTCGTAAATCCAAACCCACCAAGAGGGGTAGACCCTCCACGGGAAGAAGAAAATCATCATCTACAGAATTACCCAAAGAGAAAGGGACAAAATCAAAGTCGGCAAAAGTGATTAATTCTGAACATTTTAAAGAAAGTTTTGATCTACCTTATTTCAAGGGGAAAGGTCGACGTGGTTCACATGCGAATGCGAATAAAGCTGTAAAAGATGATGAAGATGAGGATGATCAAGAGAGTGATAAGGAGGACGAAGAAGAACAAGGGGGAAAAGAAGGGGAAAGGAATGAGGAAGATGGAGGGGAAGGGGAAGAAGACGGTAGAAGGGATTCGGATGATAATTGGGAGAAAATGATTTATCCCCGTGCGGAAGATCCTGGTAAAGATGAGAAGTGGGGTGCAGATGGTCCGACTAAATCAGAGGGAAAGGAGGAGGAGGAGGAGGAGGAGGATCAGGATGAAGGTGATGGTGACGAGCAAGGAGAAGAGGAAGAGCCTCAAGACGAAGAAGAAGATGGTGAACCAGAGGAAGAAGAACAAGAACAAGAGGAAGAAGAAGAGAAGGAAGAAGAAGTCTCCTCTCCCGTTAAGAGAAAACCAGGTAGACCGCCTAAGAATGCCAACAAATCTAAAGATACATCAACACCTGTGTCTGCATCTGCATCTAGATCTAGGAGAGATAGTGTGAGTACTCGCCGACGGACGAATAGGGGTAAGAAGGATGAGAGTGAGAGTGAGGAGGAGTATAGGGGGAAGAGGAAAAGGGATGAAGGGGAGGGTGAGAATGTGAGTTTGAGTTTGAGTTTGAATCAACCTCGGGGTCAAGAGTGTCAATTTTTGGAGAAGGGGCGTTCTGATGATGTATTTATTGTTCATGGATAGAAACGGCGTAAGAGAAGATAAGTGATTCGTCTTCATTCACATAATTACAAGTAACTGATAAGATAGATATGGTGGACGGAAAAGATTAAGCGAGGACAGGAAGTCAACAGACATGGAGTCAATTGTACAGCGGTTGTAGATTCTTCATATGTTTAATGGTATCAGTATCATCACATCCAATATGGATAAAGCAGTAAACACCAAAAATACTGTAGTAGTGATCCACAATCTAAAATCATGGCGTGATCTGATAAGACTCCAATTTACATACGTTCATGGTGTACAAGAAAGGTAGTAAGCAATGTAGTAATCCACAAGCTGAACACATCGTTCGGCATGCAATAGCTATATTCAATAGAGATTGCAGAAGGTTTTGCTATGACTCATACAACATTTTCGACAGTGGGAAGGTAACAACATTGATGGATACTAGAGATTTACCTCATTCCTAATCTAGGTTCAGCGGTAGAAGGTCTTTTCCTAATCCCTCTTCTTGTGTTAGAGCTGCCAGGTAAAGAACCTAAAGTATCGTGAGATGACTGGTTGTGGTATTGATTATGGATGAGGATTGGTTTTGAACGTGAAGTTATACTTGATGATCTCTTTAACAAACTCTGGCCACTCATCATTGTAGTTGTGGAAGTAGTTCGCGAAGGTGATGTAGGTTGTAAGAATGGATGTCCCTGTTGTGGTTGAGGCTGAGATAACCGATTTGGTCTTAATGAAGATATCCCTTTATTAGTTTGTTGAAGTGGTAGTGAAATTGAAGTTTGATTATTATTGTTTAAAGGAACTAACAGTCCCGACATCCCCATACTAGTAGGAGTGATGATTGAAGTCGGAGTGGAAGGTTTTATCGTAGTGTTAGATAAGATTGGAACAGGATGTAATTCAGTTATATTCACGGGTGGAGTAAAAGGTCTAGATCTTGAAAATAAACTTGTGGATCTCTTTCGATTCTTCTTCTTCTCCTCTGCACTCGGAGTTAGACCATTTTCTTGATCCGGAGCATTATCGAAAATCGTATTGGCCCCAGTGAGTGTTTTGGATCTGGATCCGAGAGTAGATCTACCAAATGTTGCAGGCTTAGTACCGAATTTATGTATACCCATACCCATACCACTTGAGCTGGGTTTCCCACTACTGCTGTTGGGAGTAGGCGATTTATCGAATGCAATATCATGGTTGAATTGATGAGTTGGAGTGGCAGTCGTAGTCGTGGTTATACCTGCTACTGCCTTTGCGATCGCGCCGATGGTCCGACTCACAGATCTGGAATGGCCATGCGCATGAGTATGGGTGTGTGAGGGTGTCACGTTTTTTGACGTTACTGCTCCAATCACGGGAACATGAGATTGAGTTTGAGATCGTTTCCTATGCTGTAATGGGGGTATTTCAGACTTCGCCGTAGTAGTAGGAATACTCTCTTTCTCTGAAGTAGCTACAGCTGTTGCAGGTGCAGGAGCAGGTGGTTTACCAATATGTGGAGGTCTGATCTTCTCACTCATCATATTACTTGCCAAAGTCTTCTTGAACAGATTCAACAGGCTAGTTTTCAGTGCTCGGTCGGGGTTGAAAAAGTTTGGCGAAACGTACAACCCTAATGGTACGATTATCTATTCACACAACAGTCCATAGTCAGTACTGCACATGAAGGGTTGATGGGATTTTCCGTACGAAGACGGCGTGCGCGAGCTGTTTGGTATCACTTACTCTTTCATTTGCTATTTGTTCACGTGATTTGGGTGATATTTTGTTCTGAACTAGATATTCAAACTTCCATTCTGCTTTACCCCTTTCTTCTTGTCCGCAAACCGAGTAAACACCAGGTTCCTTTATTTGTAATGTTGCTGAACGAGATAGGAAATCGTATTTCTCGTCGTTGTTGATTGTCAATCTGCGCAGTACGGGAAGTCCCTCCAATGCCTATGTTCGAATATACAAGGTAAACAAGTGAGTGACGTGCGCCATGACTATCATAACCGACAAGCAAGAAGGGGCGAAGAATGGCACAGTCTATGTACAATCCCTTGTCACACTTACAGCATGATGGAAAGACCATTTGTCTCTCTCTTTAGGATCCATACCGAATTCCCAACAGCCAGACTGTTGAAAACATTCTGGTCTAGTTGGCGATTCACACCACAAGGCAGCTTCCTTCAAGGCTTTCTCCTCACGTTCACGGAAAACATTAGGTTTGATCGATCGAATGAATTTTAACGAAGATCGATTTTCACGACACCCTTCCTATCAATCGTCTTATGGTTAGATTCAAGTCGAAGAATGACGATGTTGATCATGAACGACTGATACTTACTTGATCAACCCAAAGTTGAATAGTCATACTTTTATCAACATCCTTCAGAGCCAATTCGACAGGATCACCTTCCTGCTCCTGGCTTCGTCGCGGTCCATCTGCCTTCCATGAGACCTCATCCACTTCCAACTGCTGGTAGGTATGCTGATTTCGATGAAGTATTGGCAGAGCAGGTAATTCTTTATCGCCCGAAATGACTCTTGCTCTGCCCTTGCTGCTGTAGGTGGCGGTTTTATTCTTTGGTGTGGGACTATCATCAACTTGATCATGATCAACGCTCAACAGCAATTGAGATACATCGTCTCTTGCTGTGCATAGAGGAATGACGATCGTGTCTGAAAATGGTGAGTTGTCAAATTCCAAAGAATTCTGGTCTTCTTTACCGAATTGCACAATAGAGCTGGGGTTGAACGTTGTTGTTGTCGTTGGTGGCGGTATATAGCTTGATGCCGATAGAAATTTATCATTGCTCGTAGTCATTGTCATTGACGGCTCGTTATCAAAGGAGATATTCAATGTCGAAGGTGTATTAATCAAAGTCAAATCAATCGTACTATTTGAAGAACCAAAAGAAGCAAAGAAACTATCTTTTCTATCTTGTGATATTCCTCCCACGCCGCATTCTTCATCTTCATAAGCTGAAAGAGTAAAACTCCAGTTATCCAATTCTTCTTCCAACCCATCGCGTTTCAAATCGCCATTCGAATCTATTGATGGTTCTGCATTGCTGGAATTATGACCTAACGTATTGATACTTCTCGAACTATCTTCCCTATCCACTCTACCAGGTCTTCTCGTGATTTGTCTAGTTGTACATTCTTTAGGTATTTCGTCCAACCAAATTTGATTTCGTCCCTTTTCACTGAATATATCTTCTTTGAAATCTATCATGATTGGTGAAGGTATATCATATTTCAATTTCAACGACAGATTATTATTCGTGGGTGTTGAAGATTGTAATTCTGTTGTACAATCTGCTCCATTCTCGTCACAGTTGAAATTGGTAGTATTGCTAATTTTACGTTTCTTATTTGGACTTGATGTTTCTGATTCCGCCGATTCGTCTTTTCCTTCACCCTCGAAACAGCTTAATATAGGTGAATAAGGTACATCTATTCCATACTTCCTTAACCTAGCGTCATGAGCCAGTCTCCCAAATTCACCCCTCGAATCAAAGATCAACGGGAGCTTATCATCACCCTCAACCGATTTCCTCCTTCTGCCGGTCCTAGATGATTCCAATACTTCGAATAAGGTTCGGATCTGAGTATCAGGTGAAGAGAGGATGATCAGTTCTAAAGGCGCGAATTCGTATTCCTGAGGAAGTGAGGCAATTATGTCGCTCAAAAGAGAGGCAGTTTGAATTTTAGTTGTTATAGGCGAAGTTTGGTTGATCGCGGGAATCTTGACGGGTGAAGGTGCGATACGACGTAACCTTGCGGAAGAAGGGGATGAAGAAGGTAATTTACTTCGTGATGAAGATGAGGATGAGGATGGTGGAGTGGGCATCTTGTATGAATCCAATTCAAGTTATGTTAGATCAGTTGTAGGTTCGATATAAGTGGTACAGTACTATCAGTAATAGTCTTGATGGTATTACTGCTTTCTAGTGAAGGCCAGTGTGACCGATAGTAACGAAGAATGAATAACAGCTAGTTAGTCACCATACCATACCATACCATACCATGCATGCATGTGGTGAGCGGTTCACTCTGGACCACAACCCAGACCATCATAGTCTATTTCAGAATCGAAACATCACCAACCTAGGTTGATAACGCGATACCTTGACTATATCTCTATCAGTTTCATCCGCGCCGCCCAACCGCCAACATACCGATATCGTATAATTAATGGCGTCCAATCTTTACGCTAATCAAGTTAATGTGAGTACACCAAGACCATCAGTATAAGCATTCTCTGAGGTACGGTTAGTAATGGTTTCCTTGTTTATAGATTTACATACAAGCATGATCGATGAAACGCATATATCTGTATTGATGATGAAACTTATTAAAACAGCTCGAGAAATATTTGAATGGACAAGTATACGTTAGAAAGTGAGACGCCGTGATTGGGTGCCTGTTCGACTGAATGCAAGTCTCGATTAAATCCGAGACAAGACATTGTACTGTGTGAGCTATGATCGGTTTGAACGGATACTCGTGTTGCCTCGGTCGGTTCATGTTCGATCATGAAGGTGCCATCAACGCGATCAAGCCCAGCTCTCTGTTTGGTAAGAAAAGTGACTATTAGGGTAAGCCAAGACTAGGGACAATACCATTGTCATGGTGGTGGTTCAACGTACCGTCTCACTTGATCACCCACCAGCATCTCACCATAGTCTTCTTGTTTGCCAAATCGCTTCTCCGCTTCGTCTTTCAGCGTGGGGATAGGAGAAAGATTGAAATCGGGAGTAAGGTGCCAGAACTAACATGAGAGGTCGTAAACTTGATTAGCTCAGAAACCAAGAATTGAGTTGAACGAGATAAACTAGTATACTGAATCGATAGGATATCTCGATTGTATCCTTTATCATGGGACACTCACAAAGGTCGATGATATTCGTATCAGAGGTCTTTGAGGGAACTCTACTTTCCTCTTGGCAATAGTCTGAAATCCACATATATCTGATCAGTTTCCATAGTTAGAGCGGGAATGGGACCAAATACCGTTGGACGTACATCCATGGTCGCTTGGGTGCAGACTACCTCGTGATAACCAGCTGAACCACCAAGATACTTGTCAGCGAGCTCTTCACCAAATCATACTGCATGATGACCGACACTCAGCTCACCTTTGATCAAACCTCCAGTCAACCATTCGATCTGTTTTCCAGCTTGTACCAACAGACATCCAGGTGGGATTTTCACTTGTATCTTCTTACCGGAATTCCTTGCCCATATATGTACTGTATCAAGTTAAAGTACATTTCCTTCAGCACGAGCCCTGCACGCTCACATGTTGATCCCTACTTACATCCGGGATACCGCGATTGACCATGTATAGTCAAGAAGTTCAAATCGGTGTGAAACCCTGCATATATGCTGTTTTGAGTAAGTATTGCTTTTCGGATGCGTGGTATTGCACGCAGTCGCACACGTACGTATTGAGTTCACCATATTTCACTAAATCCGTTGCAGTAGGTGCGAGAAGATGTGAGCTAGCATATGGAAGCAGAAATATAACCATAAAATGGTCAGTGCAGTGATCTGAAACAGTGGAATTAGAGATCATCAGCTCACCCATATTTACCAGCATCTGTAAACGTATTTACATCCAACCCCAATCCAGAAGCTACCATCTTAGCTACACCTTCGACACTATGGATGTTATCGTATCATTGATCATGATTCTGTCCCTAACGAAGAGGGTTATGGGACAGTCATCACTTACGCTTGTTTCATAAATCCACCCCATTCGTTCACACCCTCTTCCCATGTATCCTTGAATTTTTCGGGGACGACATTCGGCGCTTCGAGTACAGGAAAATGTGAGGTGTAAGGGGGTTTCTCGGACATACGGTGAAAAAATCTACATCCCAAGAACGAAAATAATCATCAGCACAAGGACATGATCGATACAAGAGAGCCGTGTCGTTATTGCCAGAATGTCAAACGGATATACTCTATACTCACCTACATTTCGGATCAGCACCATGACTACCCAGATCCACTGGTCTCTCAGCTTCGTCAAGAGATGATATGATATTTTGACAATTCTCATCGGAAGCACACTTGGGTTTTTCGGTATTTTCCAATGTTACTCCCTAATTAAGCCAATTTATCAAAGATGATCACAATTTAGCAAAAAAACATCCTATGAAGTAGAAGAAGGAGAGAAGAACAGAACTCACAACTTGAAATCCAACTTCTGGCCTTTCATCTCTCTTCAGCTCCCTTTCACCTTGCTCAAAATAGTCTTCGAACAAGTCCAGAAATCTATCATTCGCTTCCTTGGTTGCTCTTTCATCTCTCACAACCAATGCTCCGGTGAGAATGAGCGATTCGGCTGCTTTCTGACATTCGGATTTTGATTCGGCGGATAGAGGGTCAAGGAGGAAAGGAGCGAGAGAAACTGTTGAGATTTCCATTATTTCTCGCTTGTCAAGCTCAAATGAACGATAGGGATACAAGTGATGGTGGTGAGTATGAGGTTACAGCTATCATATGAGCATCATAATAGGGGTTGAATGCCTTGCACAGAGTCCGAAATGGTAGCACAATAACTTTGTTATCTTTGATCATGATCACAAACAACCTCCACCTTCGCGTCGCTACTCACGCACTCTTCCGATCTTACCAACCATATATCACACCTATTTAGGTGATTACAAACATCCCATTCAATGCGACAACCAAACCACAAGACTATTCGCAATGTATTCATGATGGAGTATATAAGAGTATGAGAGTAAGAAAATCTATTTCAATAAAGATGGACCAAAAAAGAGCGAGCGCAAAATATTTATTTTATGGAGTATATGATGATGGGTAGCAATTATCTGTAAGAGTTAGAAGGCATATCCAAGTGTGACTAGGGAGGCGACCTTATAATCTGTCTCCGGTACCGATGGTGGTGACCTTGAAACCGATATCGGTAAGGGCTTTTCTGTCAAGAATAAGTCGACCGCTGCGAAGATTCAGTCATATCAGTACCATCTCATATGTGCTTTATGTCAACCAGAGTTACTCACTCGAAGACGAAAGCAGGTCGAGGACAGTTGTCATAGACTAGGGCATGGACATGTCATCAGCAGATATTATACTGTCGAGGTTGTGGGTACTCACTCTTTTGCCAGTCGAGCTTCTTGAATTCATCCCATTCGGTACAGACGACAATGGCTTCAGCGTTGTGACAAGCCTCCTCAACGGATTGAGAGATGGTGACGTGGGGCTTGACTGATGGAGGGAAGAGGATATTAATCAGTACAAACAATCTCAAGCGGTATTCTACCTATGATGCTCAACTCACTGGGTTCAGCAGGGATGTCTCCGTAGCTATCAGTTCATAAGGTCAGCATTTGTTGGGTATGCCATGCAATAGAAAACAACTCACTCAGTCAAATCGAGCCAGATTTGGTCCTTGCTTACTTGAGGGTCGTAGATGTTGATTCTAGCCTTTTCGTTCAAGAAGTGGTTGGCAAGGGTGATAGCGGGGGATTCTCGAGCTGCACATTTGAACCAGATCAGCACGTTGCATCGACTTGAGTACGGTAGGGAGATATACTGACTATCACCAGTGTCCTTCTTGAAAGCCCAACCAAGGATGGCGATCTTCTTTCCAGTGATGGTGTTGAACAAAGTGTCAACAACCTTGTTGGCGAATCGAGATTTTTGGTATTCATTCATCTCAACAACGGCTCTCCAGTACTTGGCAACCTCGGGTAAATGAAGAGACTCGGAAAGGTAGACCAAGTTGAGGATATCTTTTTGGAAACAAGATCCACCGAAACCCTAATATAGCAGTTTCATCATTCAGCATTGTTCGCCACTTCCAAGTTTGTGGAGGTAGATATTGTACTCACAACTGAAGCTTTCAGGAACTTAGAACCCATTCTGGTATCTTTACCAACGGCATAAGCGACTTCGTCGATGTTGGCACCGGTAGCTTCACAGATAGCTGAAAGGGCGTTGACGGATGAGATTCTTTGCGCCAACATAGCGTTGGCAGCAAGTTTGGAAAGCTCGGAAGACCAAAGACCGACAGTGAGAATTCGTTCTCTTGGAACCCAGTTGGCGTAAACTTGGGTAAGAGCTTCACAAGCGTCTTTACCTTGTTGAGTTTGGAGGGAACCGATCAACACTCTGTCGGGAGCGAAAAGATCTTCAATAGCGGTACCTTCGGCCAAGAACTCTAAAATCCCATTGTCAGCAGTCTGCTCGATTCAGACAAGCCACAAGGGACATACCAGGGTTAGAAAGAATATCGAAAGAGCATCCAGGCTTGGAGTTAGCTTCGAGGATAGTTCGCATGGCACTGCAAGGTTGTCAGCTGATACAGCGAGCATAACGGGGATCTATGCTCACTCGGCAGTTCTACAGGGGACAGTAGACTTCTCGACAACGATCTTGGAGGATTTGGCGACTTCAGCGATTCGTCGGGTAGCAAGTTGGAGGAATCTGCAAGACAACAGTGGTGCATCAGTCTCTGCGCGTCGGAGAGGACGATGATTTACTCACTTCAAGTCAGCGGCGAAACCAGCACCGATACCAGACTTCTTGGTTGGAGTGTTAACGGAGACGAAGATGAGGCTATCGAAGGTTCATCCCGTCAGTGCATGGACCGATCAGCAGTGAGGTAGGTATAGGTGACTTACTCAGCTTCCTCGATTCCCTTGTCGACATCGGTGGAAAAGAACAAGTTCTTTCCTCTGGCAGCCTTGACGACTTCATCGAGACCTGGCTCATAGATGGGAAGTTCATCAGAGTTCCAAGCGTCGATTCGTTGTTGGTTGAGATCGACGATGGTGACTTGGATGTGGGGACTAGACAAGAAGGTGTAGCGGGTCAGTGCGTGTTACGCGTGTACATGCAAAGGAATACTGAGAGAGTGGCTGAGGAAGATATGCTTGTTATGAGACAAGATATGCGAGGGGAGATACGCGTTGTTTCACCATTTGATGAGGTGAGAGAGTAAAACGTGGAGGTTTCATCTCGGAGGAAGGTGATGATAAGGAGAGAAGCTGGTCCACAGGTTTGAAAAGGGACTTGAAAAGTGAGAAGTGAAGAAGAGATGATACTCACCATTTCAAAGCACTATAGACACGATGGTGGAACAGGAAACACGTTAGTCGCTCAAGCAAAAGACGCGTAAGATAATAGGAAAAGTCGCGTACATGACAGCACAGGTGGGACCACCTTAAAAATGTCGCCGTCAGCTTCTTTACCTTCATTGGTCATGTATCTGTGAATGAGAGGGACTTACCGACATAACCAGCACCGACTTCAGTCAAAAATGAGTAGAGAACATCAGCAATTGACCTTTACTCTCGTTATCATGGTAAAAGCGCAGCAGACGATACCGTCCGTGCGGTTCGTGACTAGGAGACGAGCGACTCACTACAACAAATTTTCTTGACTTGGATGGGAGCCATCTTGAAAGAGAGCGACAAGAGGGGTATGTATGAGATGAAAAGAGAGTAATAGGTTAGTTTTCAGAGGGAAAGAGATTGAAGGAAGAGAAGAAGAAAAGGATGAAGGATAGTATCATCTAACTAAGTGTGGTGTATGGTGTACGGTGGGGATCATTCCAGGGTAGTAGCAGTAGCGCGAAAAAGAGAGAAACAGATAGATAGATTCGCGTGGCAGCCTCACACGTACCAGTGCCGTTTCCGATTATCTCCTCCTTTCAGGGTAAATCAATTTAACCTCAAAACCCTCCTTTCGCTCTAACCGCAAACCACAAGAAACGTGGGAGGGAGATCAGACAGAAGCAGGTCCAGGCGTGCATCACAGCTACGAAAAAGTAACAAGATCCGAATAAGAAAAGCTCAAAGACATGACAAGGCACAACTCTATTTCCTTATTCCATTTCCGGAACCGCATTTACATTTACATATTCATCTGTTTACTCGTTATCAACGTACCAAAATCATGTCAACAATCGTCTGTACATTGTGAAAGCGTTGAAGAGAAGACATCGGACTGATACGGAGATGCTAAGCTATAGCTATCATCACTGTCGAATAGCGAATGATGCTCCACTTGCTCCAAGATCAATCAAATAATCAATCAATCAGAGATGGATGAAAGGAGTCGTTTCTGTTTTTCCCAAATGGATAAATTGAGAATGATCCGCACAGACGATGATCAGATCAATCACGCACTGACCTCACTGACTCGCCTCGTAACCTCACTTCGGTGCTGTGCACTCACTTGATTCTGCCCGCCAGACCGCAGCAAATCTCGATAGGGCTATCATGAAAGGAGGGTATGTTTTATGCGCTGATATGGGTTTATCGCAAGATGATGAGGCAAGAGTCGATCGTTCATCTTAATAGTCAACCGGTCCATCCCCTAATGAAAGTTGCATGACAGTGAAAAGA
Source organism: Kwoniella botswanensis (assembly GCF_036426115.1). Classification (NCBI taxonomy): domain Eukaryota; kingdom Fungi; phylum Basidiomycota; class Tremellomycetes; order Tremellales; family Cryptococcaceae; genus Kwoniella; species Kwoniella botswanensis. Next base: position 11,660,647 of record NC_088599.1, on the reverse strand, counting down.
TACTGAATAATAAAATCAAGAGGAAGAGAAAGAACAACGTTCCTAATGCTGTAGCTAATAGCCCGTATCAGATTTATACGAATACTCAAATTGACAAACTGAATATCAACGCCACCCTCTACCATTCCACTTATATACCCACAAGACTCGTACACAATTTTACTCTTATCTTACTTGGTTGTTGGCGAAACTTACATCTTAGTAAGAATATCTGAAATGAGGATTTTGGATATCCGTCAAATCATTCTCACCATTGATCTTACCCAACCTTTCCATCTCTTCGACAGTCAGACCTGATTCCCTAGCTTGTCTATCTCGTTTAGCATTGACGTAGATGTAGTAGAATCGAAGGATGAAGATGACCACGAATGTTAAGCCGAAACAGATGGCACTGGCTATAAGACCTGGTCGATACAATGGAGCGTCTTTGGCTTGGTACTAAAAGTTACATTACAACATTAGTACTCGATACGTTCCTTCGCTTAGTACGCGACGAAAGTTCAAAGACGAACAAACTTACCAATTGAGATCCAACAATGTTACCTACACAATAACCTACGAAGGACATAGTAGAAGCTACTGATTTCTTAGTTCGTCCTGTAATTTTCATCCATTTCATCAGCCATCAACCTCTACTCAAACACTTATCTTCAAGCAGAAGAAAGAGACTCACCAGCGACGTTTGAAGGTAACATACTCCAACCCATGAACACAGCAGTAGAGTAAATAGACATGCACAACAATCCACCCCATTTCTTCCATCTGTAAGCGTGTTCCTGAGGTAAAAGGGCAGCTACCAAGAGACCAGCCGTTCCGGCAATCATCGAGAATGCCATATAGTATGTTCTGGTATTTTTGTATTTACCAGCCAAGTATCCAGAAAGTACGTTGAACGATCCTCCCATTGCTCCTCCGGGCATGTTAAGTAAGATCACTTGAAGGGAGGTGAATCCGAATGACTAATAAGACGTAATCACAGTATCGTCAGGCTACTATATTATACGGTAGATTATAGCGTCTTGTACGTACTTTCGTTACAATACCACCGAAAATACCGTATCCACCATTAGGTACGTCCGCCAAGAACGAAATCAAGAAATAACAATAAATTTGAGGATCCAAGAAAGCTTCTTTGACTTGTGACCATTTCCACTCGGATTGACCTCCTCCACCACTTTGGTTAGATACAATTCGGGCTGCGGCCTGTTTCTTTTGTTCGGGTGATAACCATCTAACTTCATCGGGTGTGCCCAATAGGAAGAACAATACGATTGCCCAAGCTGAAGTCATACCTCCGAGGAACAAATTGATACTTCTCCAAGCTGCTATTCCACCATTGTTCTGAGTAGCCACTCCTATACCGTATGTGACTACTCCAGTGAAAATGGCGAAGAAACCATTTTGAGCCATCCAGATCATAGATCTCATACCGTGTTCTTCACGTTTGTACCATGATGCGACGATCATCAGGAATCCAGGGGAGATACATGATCTATTGTAGTACAATTGGTCAGTTTTGGATCTATAATTCTAAACCTTACTGTCTCCGAAAAGGCGAAAGCTTGAAGTCACTCACTCAAATGCACCAATAAGTGTTCGAAGAACCATCAGACCCGCCCAGTTCTGACATGTAGCAATGAGCATTACCAGAGCACCCCAGATGAAAACCGCAATAGAGAGGAATCGACCGAGTCTGACTTTTTGCATGATATAGTTCATTGGACCTTCACTACGATTATTGTGTGGATACGTAAGCACATTGAATGCCAGATCTAAGGATACTGTAAACGTCCACTTACAATACCAAATAGGCCAAGTAGAAGATGGTGGACAGCCAAGCTGTTTGTTGGCTATGATACCCCAAATGTCAACCACCCCTTTTTGCATGAGAATGAGAGGTTGGAAAGGTGTGGACTGAATAGCTCACTTACCCATGAAGATGAGTATCAGTAGCGATACCGAACAGAGTCGAGTTCGAGATAGATTGCTTATCGGCATATTGAATACCACTGCGGATTTTGCAAAGTGAAAAGTCAGCATATCTTCAATTTGAGAGCTGTACATCTATTTACTTACTAGGTCATAGCCATAACTACGATAGATCAGACCAACCATTCCATCAGTATTACGATGACAATCAGGATTGTTACGATCGTATTATTATGATATGGTATTATAGCTCACTAGGCATAAGATACCAATCGATCCTCTTCAACAAAATTCTATTCTCCTCTACCGTAAATTCCTTTTCGGCATCAACAGCAGAAGCATCCAACAAGTTGGGTTCGGGTCCCTTCTCATCTCCACCCAAATCGTGGAGGTCTTGGGACTTGTCTTCGTATTTAGGTAAAGGTAAAGGCGAAGTCATCTTGAGTCCTAATACAGTATGTATCAAGAATGACAAACAAAAAATATCGTTTGAAAATTGGTTTACCAGAAGTAGATGAATTGGATCTCGGCCTGAAATTTTTGTCTTTCACAGGTGGGCCCTTATATATCGTAGATTACACAGTTTCTTCACCGGGTTGGATCCAAATCGATACGATAGGGTCCGATACGATACGATACGATACGATACGATGTGAAGAATATGGGATGGGTTGGGATGGGGTTAGATGGTGCTCCGGTACGATATCCCGAGACCCATATTTTGACTGGGCTACGAGTACTAGACGAGATCGGTCATGTTCCGATAGAACAGCAGGAGAAGACCTGTCTGTCAAGTGACCATCGATAGGCCTTTCAGCGAAGGAAGAAGAGACAGATCTGCAATTTGCAGAAAATTAAACATTGTTGTTGTGCAAAAGGCAAAAGAGAGAGAGAAGTGGAAATGAGACGCATAAACACCCTATCGGAATACGCGATAAAAATGGGAAAAATATAAGCCACCAGAGATAACGTTGTAGGAATACCCGAAATTCGGCGTCGAGCAAAATATAACTGTCGAATCTTGCAACTCACCCTTCCCGTTCTCTAGGTGACACCCTTCCTGTTGTGGAAACCCTACGCAGGGAAGAAAGGAAAGACAGTACGGAGTGAAGCCGATAGAAAGCATCTTCCTCCACTTCGATGAGCGATGAATCAGATTACATTGCCGGTTGGTCAATGATGTCGGCTAACAACGTCGAAAGCTCAATGCAAAACCGACTGTTCAACATGGACATTGAGGACGTCCTTTGCGTGTTTTAGTGATGTCTTAATTGTGTCAGTCTGTTTATAGTCTCTAAAAGCTACAACTTGATGGGAGCTAACCCGCCGCTCGAAGATTGAAATACATTTGACCATCAACCAATATGCCTGTAGCAGTACGTTCAACGTTCAACGGACAAGGTATCGAATCAAGCAAGATCAGATACAAGCTATTGGATGTAGAAGAAGTATTATCAAAATTATCATTGCCGGAGAAAGTATCCTTATTGTCTGGTAAAGGTATGTTCAAATGCCTTCAATGCTCAGTGTAATTCTCGGTAAGGAGTATGACTGAATGCGAAAATCTTGGGTTGTTGGAATAGATAATTGGCATACGAGAGATATACCCAAACTCGGCATTCCGTCTTTACGTGTGAGTCTCTGCCTTCTCATTATGGCTCACATTCGATTGTTCACTGATGGGTGATAAATGTAGTTATCGGATGGACCGAATGGATGTCGAGGAACGAAATTCTTCGAAGGTGTACCTGCAGCCTGTTTCCCTTGTGCAACCGGTCTGGCAAGTTCATGGGATGTAGATTTGGTGAGACGGGTAGGAGTGGCTTTGGGAGATGAATGCAGAGCTAAAGGTGGGTCTATCATTCTGCCTTAAGGGAGTGCTGCTCACCTGGTGTTGTTGTCAACCAGGTGTACACGTATTACTTGCTCCAACGGTTAACATGCACCGTACCCCCTTGAATGGTCGAGGGTTTGAGAGTTTCTCTGAAGATCCATTACTCAGTGGGATCCTAGCTGGAGGTTTCATAAGAGGTTGCCAAAGTACTGGTGTAGCAGCTACGTTGAAGCACCTTATATGTAATGATCAGGAAACGAATAGAGTAAGCTTCATCCTGATTTCACCTTCTGTACACGGTGTAGAAGCTAATACTATACACCACCTGCTCAGTACTTAATAAGCGGTGAGCCCAACGTGATACTGTAGATGATCCAGCACTAAAATGTATTTCCGATATACATAGCTGAAGTGGACGAACAATCTCTACGAGAGATCTACTTAAAACCATTCGAAATTGCAATTCGAGAATCGGATCCTTGGCTGGTCATGACGAGCTATAACAGAGTAAACGGTAAACATGCTTCTGAGACGAAAGGAGTGATAACGGACTTGTTAAGGAAAGAATGGGGATATGAAGGTGAGTTTTACCATACCATTGTCTACGAACCCATAGACTCGTTATTGAGGCATTATTAAAATGCGTGATTTTGTGAAGGTATGGTCATCTCCGACTGGTAAGCCATAAACTTGATCCGGATGTTCGTTACTGTGGCAATCCAAGTTGACTCAGAGGACGAATCAGGCATGGGACATATTCGACCGACGAAGCCATCCAAGCTGGATTGGACCTCGAGATGCCCGGTCCATCTATCATACGTGGACCGGCTTTACTGAGAATGGTAACTTGCGGTAAAGTAAAGGAGTCAGAAATTGACGAGAGAGCTCGACAGGTGGGTGTCTACCTGATGATCGTGTAGAGGAAGGTCAAGACTGGAACTGAGAGCAATGCTGATTGTATTATACATAAAAACAAATAGGTGCTTCATCTGGTCAATCGATTGATACCATCTGGAATACCAAGTGAAGCAGAAGAGAATGAGAATCCCAGTCCTGCTGTGGAAGTGATGAGACAATCTGCAGCGGCAAGTTCATTTGTATATAACAAGTCAAGATGTGCTATGACCTGTATAATACTGATGAATCCTGTGATTTGTTGATATAGGATGCTGTGGTTCTCTTGAAAAATGATCGCAAAATTTTACCATTACCCAAATCAGGTAAACGAATAGCGGTGATTGGACCTAACGCCGAACGAGCCCAGATATTCGGTGGTGGTAGTGCCGCACTCAAACCGACATATACTGTCAGTCCATTGGAAGGTATCAGAGCAGCTGTAGGGGAAGGATCAGAAGTGGTTTATGCAAGAGGGTGTGATGCTCATAAATTAACACCTTTGATCGTGAGCCAAACATCAACTTGAACGCTACATAGTATGATTGTGAATTAAGCTGACCAATCTGTTTGTTTGTGTGCTAGGGTGAAGAACTTCGAAATCCGAATGGACAACCTGGATTCGACATAACATTCTATAACGAACCTTCCTCTTCCCATTCTCGAAAGGCTATCCATCAATTGTCAACTACCAATTCGAGCATGTTCTTCAACGACAACTTACCTGAAAGACTAAATAGAGCATGTTATGCCACTGTCAACGCTACGTTCACTCCTTCCCGTTCGGGAATTTACGAATTTGGTGTGGGCGCATTGGGTATATCGGACTTATACGTTGATGATGTGTAAGTGAACCGATCCAGATCCAAGTAAGAATTACAATATTAGAGCTCACTTGAGGTCTTGTACATTATTTAGTTTGTTGATTGATAATTCCACTTCGCCAATTCCTGGAGAATTATTTTACGGTAAAGGATCTCGAGAAGAGATTGGCGAGATCCACTTGGAAAATGGGGTTACCTATGATATAAGGGTGGAATATGCTTCTCCGTCAGCTTCGACATCTTTCGTTGGACCTTTAGCGTTAAGCTCAAGAGGTGGATTGAGATTCGGTGGATACCTGAAATTATCACCTGAGGAACACATATGGGAAGCTGTGGAATTGGCAAAATCAGCTGATATAGTCGTGTTAGTAGCTGGACTGAATGCTGGTAAGTTTCCCTCCATTTCCCACCTTCATCTTTCTTCATCTAATTAGTCAGTGTTTTACTGATCATTTAATATCTTGGTTTTATTGTAGAATTCGAAACGGAAGGATTCGATCGTCAATCAATGTCACTCCCCCAACCCACCCTAAACCTCATCGAAACTATCCTATCTGTCCGGCAAGATAGCGTCGTATGTTTACAAAGTGGTACACCCCTCGAAATACCGTTCATCGACCGAACTAGCACATTAGTCCATTTCTTCTATAATGGGAATGAAACGGGGAATGGTCTTTCTGATGTCTTGTTCGGAGACGTTAACCCTTCTGCGAAATTACCGTTTACGGTTCCAAGATTGTTGTCGGATTTCCAGTCACATAAGACCGAGAGGAGCTTCCCAGGTGTGGAAGGAAAGGTAGGTTCCGTACACCTTTTGAGTGTGTTCTTTCGAGATGTAGTGCTAAGCAGGGATTTACAGGTACATTACGATGAAGGTGTCTTTGTTGGATACAGACAGTTTGCAACGGATGGTCCGGAATCCGCTTTCCCATTCGGTCATGGATTGAGGTCAGTCAACAGCTCGGATGAATCATGGCACTAGGGCTTATATTTGATTTGTATTTGACAGTTATACCACTTTTGCGTATCAGAATATCGTGACTTCTCGGACGACTCTTGAAATAGAGTCTTCCACATCAATCGAAGTATCCTGTACGATCAGAAACACCGGTTCAGTAGCTGGAAGGGAGATTGTCCAACTATACATCTCTCCTCCTGAAGGCGAAGAGCAAAGACCTAGAAGGGAATTGAAAGGGTTCAAGAAGAGCTCTCTAATCCAACCTGGTGAAGAGCACGAGGTCCAGATGAAGTTGGATAAAGAATCATTCGCAATCTGGGATACGTGGAAGAGTACTTGGAAAGTACCAAAGGGTAAATATGAGATTATGTTAGCTTCTTCTTCGGAGGACATTCGTGATACTATTACTATTTCAATAGAAAGTGATTTTTCATTTTAGATGAACTGTACACATCCATACTGTATATCATAGAGGTACATGCATTCATACAATTACGATATTACAACATGGTGTTGCTATTGTTGTTGTTGACATTGCTACCGTTTAAAAGATCAAACCCTTGTAACTCTGAATTATCGAACAAACTTGAAATATCTATCGTCTGATCGCCCGTCCAAGAGTCGAATGGTAAATTCCACATCATCTCTACCATTGGATCAGTTACGTTGGTCTGGCCAGCGAGCGTGTTATTACCCATGGCCACAGGTAATGATATAGGTTCAGCCATAGTCATGATAGGTTGTTCGTTATTCGTTGATCCGAAAGAATTGATCAAACTATCAGGATGAACCATCATCGGTGGTTCGCCAACAAGATCAAGATTGTGTATACAATGATAGAACTCACGAAGCTAGATCTTCCCTTAAACCAGGTAACATCCCTCCCATATTGTCCAATCGATCGGTCCAGATATCCGCTTGACTTACTGCCCCTGCTTGGTCTCCTATACTGAAGCTAGCAGTATTACCATTTACTATATTATCGTTCGAGCGAGAAAGACCCATCATATCGCTCATATTACCATTATTGGAATCGTCGATTGGTCGAGCATGTGCTTCACGCCTTTCGTCGAATGCCTTGACGAGATCTTCGAAACAATCGAGATAGGATCCTGCTATTGGGAATTGCTGGGCGTAGATGAAAACTAAACACAAGATGGGATTAGCCATCAAGAAACATCATTGAATTAGGTGGACTTACGACATGTAGAACATGAACGCAAGGCCCTGGACACGGTGGATGAGGGTAATACTTGCGGGTGGTTCCATATCACATGCAGAAGTGTAAGGCCGCTGTGAGAATATAAGTATAAAAGTAACAAGCTATCAGCGTGAATGGTGCAATTTTGCTATAAATACTCTGACTCACCTCATAAAGATCTTGCATAATACCCAAGTGGCTAGGTTCTTCGAATCACGACGAAGTAACTGACATTCAATCTATATGAGGATGTCACAGTGACTCAGTGGGCACCCCGCTGAAATGTCATGATCAATATTAACTTACATCTAAAACGGCTGCAGCGCTCGCCGCGCAATTACTCAACCAATAATCCGGCGCATCGTCTCTCGCAGCTAGGGGTCGCAAGAGGATCTGGACGCACTGTGCAACAAGTAACAATATATCGGTCAGGGTCCAATTGCTAGAAAAGGGATAGTTCCGAGGTATGAGACACTCACATTATGGTATTCAACTTCGAAAAATTCATGTGAACAATTCGGTATTCTATTATCAGGCTGTAGTGGATAATTTGATCTCCACATATTTAATTCGTTCAAAATACCTTGAATCGCATCGGAATCTTCAATATGACGTATAGGCTTATCCACCGTGTACACTTGTTCATGTATCTTCGATTTCAATTGGTTCAGACGGATGGTATGTATGAACGAAGTCATCTAGATCAAATCGAAGGAATGAAGAATAATAAGTAGTACCTCTTGACGGGTGTATGATTATCATAGTGAGACGATACTTACTGAGGTGAAACATCCATATCCATTACGATACTCTTCTCCCGGTCTATTAGTCTCAGGCATCAAAGCCTGAGCATTAAGCAATTCACAGAGTGCTTCTTGATCTGCGATATTGGCATCTAGGTTTACGGGTAATTCAATATCTATATCTCTATCCTGGATTGCGAATGGCCTTCCAAATTGGATAGCTATCATCCTATGTATGAAATCAACTATCATTAGCATGCTATAAACGAGATGAGATATCTCGAATCATACTATCGAGGCGTCTCATTTGACTGAACGACTTACCGATCCAAAATATAAGCACCCCACCATACCCTCTGTCTCATACAATAAGCTCTCGGGTCCCTCTCTCTAATTTCCTTTGAACGTATCTTCCTATGTAATCCCAATTCGATCGCCGAGCGAATAGCCAGTCCGCCAGTATGCCACAGACTCAGATCCGAGGAGGTGTGTCTGAAGGTATATACGATAAGGAGGAGTAAGGCCTGGACGGTGGTTAGTGATTGAATGGTCGATAACGGGATGAAATGCCTCAGAGCAGTGTTGAAATACACCTGGGAGACGATATGGTATCTATGGGTCAGCGGATATCATCGAGATTATAGCGCATGGCAAGGTGTTGAAGGTATATGTGGAAAGGATCCAGTAAGGACAGGTGAACCCACCTCATGCGAGACAGGGACCATCCCACTTCCAATATCATTCTCGCACAACTTCGCTCCTAGACCATATAACATCCAGAGAAAGAACGCTCCGTAATGATCTTGGACGGTCGTAGTCGTATCATTGTTCGTCAAGAGAGAGTCGAGGGGCCGTAAACCACACAATCTTTTATGGTCCGCTTGCCAACTCTGTATATTGACCCAATCCAAAAATCCATATCGAGATTGAACCCTATAATAAACCGTCGTGATGTAATGTATGCCTAGATTTTCTGATGGTGGGTCAGGTAACGGAGTTAGATTCTCATGTAGGGCTGGTGGGTGGGGTGGATGAGAAGAGGGTGAAGGTCGAGCTATACGTGGGGAAGTGGGATTGCCTGAGACGGTATTTTTGTGTTTGAGAGAACTAGCATATCATGCTTGATCAGTACAAAAATAGACAAAGCAGGTTTTTATCTTTTCAGGATGAGTTGAAAGAGAGCTCATACTCACTGCATCAACACTTTCGCCCAACCTACCCCAGAGCTTCCACCGAGGTATAACGGATCGGAGCCTCCCTGTAGTCGCAAACTCAGCAATCAACTCCTAACGAACGCATGACAGAAGGACAATTACTCACATTGAGACTCAAAAATCCCACTCCGGTAGCTAAATTATCATCCTCACTCGCACTTGCGCTCGCACGAGTATCTCCATGTGCTTGTGACGAATCCTGGGTTGTACTATGTACTTGTGGACTCTGACTCAATCCTTGTCTGCCCGTAACGACGCTTGTATTGATAAAATCCTCCAATTGTTTCACTCTATTCTCCAATTCCGTCGTATACCTGGCAAGTGCACAGAATTATATCAGTAGCAGCTAACATCGTATAGTGAAGAGTGGAAGAGAGATGTTTACCGAACCCACCTCTGAAGGTATATCTCATTAGCGCTCTTTTCGATGAATTCGCAAGGCGTATCTGCCCTTTGACAGTTCCTACATCTACTTCCATGTCCCGGTAGACCTATCCCATCTATCAGCCAATAGCTCAAAATGGTACGAGTAAGAAGACAGGGTGGGTGAATGTACACTCACATTTCTGCTTTCTACTTCTACATCTCTCACATGCTAGACCTCTTCTTTTTCTTGATGTCGAGGTTGATTCTCCGAGAGGTGAACTATCTGGAGGCATGATAGGTCGATATGGTGATAAGATAAGTATGATGGGTGATATGACTTGAGTTATCTGTTATCTTTGTTGTTGTTATTCGGACATGGTACTCAAGTATGCCGGTAAATCCGGACTAGCGTTGACAGCAAATGGTGAAACTGTCCAGATAAAAGATCTCTTATGCATAAACCTCTCAAGTACATATCATACACGTATCATACAGACAGGATAGCATACCAGTACAAATCAAACGTATATATCAAGAAAGACAATCATACAAGCGATCTTACAACCTCGCATCAACTTTTATTCTCATATCTCTCTCCCCAGCTCCGGGTCCCACCCAGATATCTTTACCCCATACTTCCTCGATCGCCTGTTCGATCTTATCTACATAAACGAATTGTATTTCCTTCTTGACTAAATCAGGTATATCTGCTTCCACATCTGGTCGATTGGTCCTAGGGAGGATTATCCTGAAATAGTCAATAATCGCAGCATCAGTCATGATATCTCGGTCAAAACAAAAGCGAAGAAATTGTTTAGCTCACTTGTTCACTCCTACTCTATGAGCACCTATCACTTTCTCTTTCACCCCTCCAATCCTCAAACTACAATAACGACATCCATTAGCTATTCCGCCGATCGAATTAGGCGACTGAAGTCGAAACTCACCATGAACCTCTTAATGACATCTCACCGGTGATAGCTATATCGCTACTTACTGCTTTACCAGTAAGCAGGCTGATAAATGCTAATACAGTTGCGATACCTGCGCTAGGCCCATCTTTTTGAATCGCTCCCTCCGGTATATGATACTATTCACCTCTGAGGCTCAGAACAATCTCTTCTTTCCAAGAGAATCAGGTCATTATCTGAACTCACATGAACGTCATACCCTTTCAAGGGATCTTGTTCAGGTGAATCGGTGATACCCAAGCTCAACGAACGAGATTTCACCTGAATCACCGAATCACTTCAGATCAACAATACCTCCCTGGGAGACGATTTGATTGATCGCGAAAGCGACGTACCCAAGTGAGACACAACTCTATACTCTCTCTAAATACCTCCCCTAATCTACCTGTAATTACCAACCTACCTGATCCACCAGGTACGAGCAGCGTCTCAATGATCAACAGACTGCCATTACCTGAACCATTATACGACAGACCACTATTTACCAGACGGCACGTGTAAATAATCAGCGTCGGATCAGTCCATCTGACTAAGAAGCTCAACTTACTTGACCACACCTGGTCTGACACCACTCTCAGGTTTTTCTCTCCCGTAATGCGATACTCCCAAAATCCTCTCTACATCTTCTACACTGACCCTGGATTCGTACCCGTTCGCATTCTCATGATGGGACGGTTCTCTTGAGATGGAATATTGAACAGCTTTGTTCCTGCATAATTTGCCAATCTGTCTTTCGAGTTCTCTCACTCCAGACTACACCAATCGTTATCAGCTATACTCAGGACATTATGCAATTTTGACGTGATTGATGTAAACGTACTTCTCTCGTATAATCTGTGACGACTTTCTCCAATACGGCTTTATCCATTTTCACTAGGGTATCATTCATCCCACATTCCTTGATTTGTTTAGGCAACAGAAACTTTTGTGCGATGGCTAGTTTTTCGGGGATGATATATCCCGAGCATTCAATCACTTCGCATCTGTCCAATAGAGGCCAAGAGATTGTATCGAGGCTATTGGCAGTGGCGATAAATAACACTTGAGATAGATCGATGGGTACATCGCCGAGGTAGCTATAAACAGATTCTCGGTACTCAGCTATGCTCTTTTAAACTAAGTAAAGAAAGGCGTATCATTTCAACTCACTGATCGTGGAAATTCCAATTCTGCGCTGGATCAAGCGCTTCAAGCAACGCAGCAGAAGGATCCCCGTGAAAACCGCCATGTCCAACTATCCGATTGTGTTAGCTGGAATGTCATCGACCTCAACAGCTCCAGCTTACCTTTATCAAGCTCATCGAGCAATATGAGGGGGTTTGAGACACAAACTTTACGCATAGCCTGTACGAGCAATCCAGGCAATGCGCTCACGTAGCTGGTTCATAATCTGCAGTCAGCTATACCAGCTTATCATTCGATGGAACGTCAGTGAAGAAGCTAGAACTGACGTTCTTCTGTGACCTCGAATCTCTGCTTCGTCCCTCACACCTCCAAGGGAGATACGATGGAACTTCCTTCCGAGAGAAGTAGCTAGTGATTTTGCGATTGACCTGTATATCGGATGGTTGTCAGCCAAAAAAGCTGTAGCTTGAGAACGAGTTAAGGAATTATGAGATATGAGATTTTGTTTTGCTTGTTGGATGATGTCCAAATCGAAATCCATCAGTCGTGGTCTGGGATTAAAATATACTTACGTTTTGCCTACACCGGGTGGACCAACCAATAACAATATCGGTCCTTTATCCCTATACACATCAGTTGGAGGTTCGTCGTCTCCACCGACCACTGGCGTATGCAGATGATTTTCTATGTTCTGTTTCCCAGAAGTTGCAGATGGTATAAGCTCTAAAAGGTTCTTTTCATCTTCCTGATCGAGCTTATCATGACTCTGATCACTCTGAGCGGAGTTTAAGAGAGCTTTCTTCTCTTGTGATTCGTCGAACAATTGTTTCTTCAGTCTATACAAATCTCTCGATCGATCAGCATCCCGTTCTTGATGTCTTTGTATGTCATATATATACACAGGAGCAAAGAGAGATTGTGTCACTTACCTGTAAACAGCCAAATACTCAATCACCCTCCTCTTGACGCCCTCTAAACCCTCATGATCCCCATCCAACCTCTTCCTCGCGCTCTTCAAATCGATCTCATAATTCTCACTTACCCTTTTGAACGGAAGGGCCAACAACCATTCTATATACGTTCTCGATACGCTATAATCTGCCGATTGAGGTGGGATCTTTTTCAATCTTGTTAATTCCCTTTGGATCGTCTCTCTTGCATTTAACGACAATTCATCTAACCTCCTTTGAAACAATTCGAAGAGAGGTCGTAAATCCTCTGGGAAAGAATTTGATCCCAATCCTAAAGGTGGTTTGGGTTTACCGCCAATAACGGAAAGCGGTTGAGGTTGTTTAGGTTTGACTATCAAAGCTCTCTCATCATCCGATGGAGATGTTGACCGTGTGAGACCTCTTGAGGTGATGAGGTCGATAAGTATAGATTTGACTTTCTGAGATCGTAATTCGATATCTGGTATACCCAGTAATTCGATTCTCGTATCTCGATCTACCTCCAGGATAGTCACGAGTATATCACATAGTAAAGATGGAGGGGAGGTGTTCATGTGGTTATGGAGTTCTTCAGGAAGTAATTTGAATGCGAGAGGTAGGATATCGGTAGTGGGTGGGATCACCGATGGAAGTGGGAGGGAGTAGGGAGATGTAGGGACGGGTATGGAAGGGAGGATCGAGAGGACTGGGGGGAGAGATCGAGGGAGGCGGATACGAGCCTGACAGCATAAGAGGATCAGCCTTGATCTCGCAAAGAACATAATGTCTTTCTGTATGTGATGAGAGGTGTTCGTGGAGCTTACCAATCCTTGTACGGCCAGGTGATACGTATCATCGTCGTTCGGACTCTTGTGGACGTTCTTGATTCTGGCAGCTGCGGGAAAATCACAACAACATATATAAGCATGTATGCCAATAAACGATATCCCTCGGTAATATATATCTATATTTGAGTAGAATTCCAGGTAGCATTGATGTACCTGGGCTCACTGATCATATGAGTGAAAAAGAACACTCACCACATCCCCACCTTCCCACCCTCCTATCTCCTTCCGCGACAGGTACGACGCCCACCATGCCTCTCTCGCCATTACCACCTTTCCCGCCTAGATTCGATTGTACGGCATTAAGCACCTGGGCGAGCTGAGTGGTGGATAGGGGAATGGTGATTCCCATATGAGGATAAAGGACTTGAGGGGGAGGAAGAGGGATGAGGGGAAGGGAAGAAGGTAGAAGGGGTGTTGTCATGGTGCAACTGGGCAAATGGAGGATAGATCTTGTGATCAGTCAGTATTGAGCACTACCTCAGCTTGAGGTTCGAAGGATGATAGTGGGTCTTCGATGAAGAGGATGTGGATGTGATGAAGAGTTGAGGATGATCGATCTAATTCATCGTGTGTCGTGTATCGTGCGTGTTATGTCCGGTTATGCTACTGTATGATTTTGCCGAGATAAACACATCATCATTCAATCGTAAATCGTGCTAATCCGTGCGTCTTCGACCTCATGGCAGCGATCGATAATACAAGCGGGCAACGATAGTGTTCAGATGGATCACAGACGGAGTCCCAGAAGGGAGTGCAAGCTGGATCGATAGAAAAAGGAAAAGCGGAAAGATCGTGCGTTTGACTTGAGCAGGCTTTGCTGTTTTTCTACTACCTGTCTGTGCCTTTGAGGTACCAACGAGACTGTATCTGAGTTATCGCTTCATGATGCGTTCTGACGATTCGCCTCCCCTGCCGATACTCGAGTCTTGGTACATTCTGCTCCATTCTCTATCCACATGCATACTCGTATCATATCATCCGCAGTGGTCGCTAGCTGGAGGGGTTTTATCGTTATCATCTCGCTGCCGGTCGGAGTATCACGTGACACGCAGACCCTTTTACCCCACAGTGAGATTTCGACTATGACGTGTTGTCGCCCTGTCTTGCGCTCGATGGAATTTTAGGAGATTGGAGATACGATGATAACGAGAATTGAACAGCTTCAGTCCATCGAATCGATGATACACACCATTCACCATCGACACCAACAACCACATCCACATCCACATCGAAGTGCCCACGCGCCGACGACGGCTACCGCTTTTGTCTCCTCTCGAGTGTTATAGTGCGAGATAAGAACAATCCTTACTCCTTATCTGGTCAACATAGACACAACGATTCACAACGATTCACAACGATTCATAACGGTTCACAATGGCACCTAGGTTTCTGTTGAACTTCGCAAGGTATTACAATTCGAATTTCGATCGTAGGCCCATACCTACTTTGATCATTACCAATGGAGTTTTGAATACTATCGCGGATGCTCTGGTGAGTTGGTCATTGTCATTGTCATACTCCTGGGTCTGTTTTACAAGTACAACGTATCGTTCAAGACTTAAGACACAAAGCTGATATTGATGTTGGTAATGGTACAGGCACAAACATCCTCAATAATAGTAAGCTCCTCAACCCTACCCCAAAGATCACATCGCATCCTCTCCCTTAACAGCTGATGGCTTATATATTGCGTGTTGTGTACAGTTACATGACCCCACACCCACCTCGCCCACGCCATCATATGACCCCGAACGTACCCTCCGATTCGCAATTTACGGTATGGCTATGGGACCCTTGATAGGACATTGGATGAGGTTACTCGAAAGAGCTATACCCGTTAGGATAGGGTCGAAAGGCGCTGGGTTGGGGTTGGCAAAGAGGGTAGCGGCGGATCAGTTGATAATGTGAGTGCGACTGTCGGGGGGTTGGGTTTGGATTTGGGCTTGCGTTTGGATTTTAGCTTGGGATTAGCAGAAAATGAAAAATGAGTCAATCGTTGGATTGGACCACGCTGAAAATTTCTCATCTTATCTCCTACAGGGCTCCATTCGGTGTAAGTACTTGACTCTTTAATCCGATGATGATAATTGATCTTAATCAAAATACTGATGATACCCAACTTAGATGTCACTATTCATATCATCGATGGGTATCATGGAAGGCAAATCCCTAGAAGGGATACAAGATAAATTCTCGGATGTAAGTTGACCTTACTATCATTACTTTCTTGTTGACATTGACATCAACGTTGATGTTGATGTTGATTTTATTTTATTTGCCGATTTCTACTTTAGATGTACTATCGTAAGTCCACCTTCTTTGTTCCTCTGTCCTACCATATACTAAGGCAACCTTCTTTTCCATCCGCAGCCGCCTTAATAGCCAATTGGAAAGTATGGCCTCTGATCCAAACTATAAATTTCAAATTGATGCCAATCCAATATCGTGTACCGTTCCAATCGACTTGCGGTATCGCTTGGACATTGTATCTTTCGTTACTGAATGCCAAGTGAGTCGGTTTGGTTTGGTCTGTTCATCTGTTTGTTGACCGAAGATCCATACTGAACTTTCGATACAGGGGTGAAGAAGGTAGTGCGAAAGAGTGATTCAGACCATTCAGTATTCAATTCTATTCAACCGGGAGGAACGAAGGGCGAACTATTGATGATATCGTATAGAGAAGTAAAATCATGTTACAATCAAAAAGATTAAATATGGTATGATGCCTCGGGATGGGATAGGATGTATGACTGGCAATTTAGGCATCGATCAATTACAAGTATCATAAACACCTTCAGGTTACACTGTATGTACAATTAGACAGTATTGGTACAAGGCTAACAGAGATGAGAAGGAAGACAAATAACGAAAAACATCGTTTTTAATCATAAATAAATGATATTGCCATTTGATATGATTTGCAAACTATTCATCTATACATTGATTATTATACTACCGTACCATACCCTAACCATGTCTCAACGAGCAACGAGCAAATCTCTATATGAGCTATATATCTGAGATATCAAAAAAAAGGCAAATATCGAAAGATCATATTACTAATCAAATATACTACTATACATGATGCAAATAACGGTCTTTATATTCACTAAGGTGATAATCCTAGAAATCCGTGTTTCCTTCATACTTCTCTGCTATACCTATCTGTCTGCTTTTACCTTCCTCTCCCTATCTACCCTCCAAGCTCTGTCTAGCTTCCTTCAGCTCACTTTGCGTAGGCGGATGATCAAATACCGCATCACCTTCCGGCGCACCAGGTGCAGTGGTCAGAGCTCTATTCAAACTCATCCGCTTGACGCCATCCTCTAATCCTCCACCTGTGTTTGTGTTTGTGGTGTTTTCTTCAGTTAGAGTTTTCTCACTTCCTTCTTTCTCGGCTGTTTCTCCTGAAGCTACAACAGCAGCTCCATTGGCAGCTGCATCCGCGGCGGGAGGTGTAGAAGTGGGAGGAGGAGTAGGTTGTTTCAATACGCTCAGATCATCTACTTTCTCGACTTGACCGGTTGCCACTGCTCCCTTGACTGGATGTAACCCCTCGATGGCAGCTTTGATACCGTTCCCTGAAGGTGGGTAAATCTTCTCGCCTTGATCGTCGATTCTCGTTCCGTCTGAGGCGATGTGGCAGAATCTGACGTTGAATTTGTTAGCAAGACTGCAAATCGTTCAATGTTAAGAATGGGAACTTTGAGGATAACGAAGAGGAGCAAGCTCGAAAAGGAAGAAGGAAGATGTATTGGATGACACATGATACGGATACCCATTGATCTCGCATCGAAGCCGGGAAGGTTGTAACACTTGACGATAACGACTAGAGCTGCACTTACTCGGTAATGGTCTTCCAGTATGGTTTATGATCAAATTCAAAAACGTAATCACCGCCAAACTCGGAGTCCAATTGCGCGGCTGGTACGAGTTCGGTGAGTTTTGGGTTGAATCGGATCTGTTATCGTGGCAATCATCAGCCTTCAAGTATCGGTGAAAGGGTGCTTTCCTTTCGTTCACTTGGATGATAGTTGTTCGATGATGATCAATGTGGAATGGCTTAACTCACCTTATCCCTCGTGATGGGATCTAAGAAAGGTGAAATACCAGTGAAGAAAGCGTTGATCCACCAGCTATACAAGGACAAAGGAATCGACTTTATCAGCCAAATTGACCAGTTGTCTATGAGATTGAGCTGCACTCACGGCATGTTCACCACTAAACCTCTACCTAATCTCTCCACATAGTGATTTTGCAAGATGTTCAGTACTTGTCTTGCGACGGCGATAGAGGGGTTAGATTGAGAAGTAGCTGATTTGTACTATGTAAGATATAAGACCATTAGTCACTTTTGTTGACTTATAACGATTCATTGAGAAATTCTTTTGGGGATTGAGTGAGAGGTCATCCGTTTAAACAATTAACTCACGTCTACGATAATGGCTACTTGTTCTTGTCCAGGAGGCATGAAATCGATAGCTCTTTCGCTATAAAATCACGATTGCTTGATCAGCTCTTGTCTCTCAAAGATGATAACATGTGGTGGTCGAATATATGGTAGGAAAGTCACGTACAGATGATAAATCAAATGTCGAATTTGCCTTGGACTTCTCTCCGTGTTCTCTCGTCCCGGTCTCATATACAAGATAGGTCGAGCATCGTTGTCGAAACCGGTTAGGATACTGTGAGTGCAAGGGACCAAGGTCAGTTATCAATTCGATGATGATAACGATACATTCATTTTTTGGCCTAGTCCACTTTTGGATATATAGTTTCACTCACATTTTACCCGTCTCAGCTTCTACGCCCACATCATCCGGACTGATCAACTCAGGTTTATACTCCCTCCTCCATTCCAATGTCCCCTGAATCCTCTTCTTCGCGTCGTCCATCTTCCACTTGGCTGCTCGCATGTATCGAGGGTGTGTTCCTGGATCATTGAGGAATCGAAGTTCCCAAGGGTAATATGGGTCTGTCTCCGGAAGGAGGAGGGTTGATGTGAACTATGAAAATGCAGATCAATACAGGACAGATGAAATAAGGATGAAACAATGGTCGGGTTGACTTACAGCTTTTAATTCTTCGATCTGTTCCAATTCAACAGTTAAGAAAGATCCTTATCAGTACGAAATATGCGATTATGCTCTGCTCCACTCACCTGTTTTAATTGCCCTTCGTTGTAATCCCATTTTTTCTTCACGCTGCTCTCTTGACTTGGCTCAGTGAAGATCTCAGAGGTAGCATTGGGTTTCGCCTGCTTAGCAAGGGAAGAGGAAGATGAAGAAGCTGACTTGTTCGATCTACTGAAGAATGACATAGTGGCTATAGATTGTGTGAAGATGGCAGGTGAGATGTAGAGATACAAGATGAAAGATACGGAAGGATGGGATGTCTATCTATGTATATATCAGAATATAGCATATGCTGTTCGGAAGATACATGTATAGAAATCACAAGAAGGATGAGAGATGAGTCACCTTCGGTCTGATATCGTGTCTGGGTGTCAGTGTCTCGGCCAGATGCATCATCATACATACTCCCACTCTGTTGGTCTGTTCTCCACTTTGATTTTAGACGCGAATGATGAATGATGATACGATTTTTAATTAGGCTTGTTCCGACGAACCGCACCACAACACCGCTCGCTCGCTCGCTTGACCGGATTACTAACCAAAAGCCAAGACCGATGTCCGCTTATGTAACTCACCGACCATGACCGCCCGCCGGGAGATATCACCATATCACCGTGGTGTGTTAATCCCACGTCATGCTGGGGGATCAGACAAAACTGCCACATCCCTCACGCCATGAGTCACTGTCGTTGCCCCGCTGGTATCTGTCAAGTTCGACCCTTTCCTCTTCGACTTGCACTCAACTCGACTTGTATTCGTTGATATTCCATCCATCTAAACCTACCCCACACGCATACAATACAAAATGTCAATCGAAAACCTCACCATCGACGACACCGAGTCCACCCAGGTCGACATCCAATCCCGACCTGAACGAAAGGCAAGGAAGGCCTTGGAAGGTCTCGGTTTGAAGAGAGTACAAGGTATTCAACGAGTCACCCTTCGAAGACCCAAGGGAGTTTTGATGGTGGTCGCTCAACCTGAGGTGTACAAGGCACCTGGATCAGATTGTTACATAGTATTCGGAGAGGCCAAGTTGGAGGATCCAACATCGGCGGCACAATTGCAAGCTCAAGCTCAATTGGCGGCCAGCAGTCAAGCTGCGCAGAAGGCGCACGCGCAAGGGGGTTTCAAGGAGGGGGTACCGAAGAGTTTGGAGGATTTGATGGGGGGTGATGAGTGAGTTTATTTTTGCAACGGCAGTTCGGGGTGGGATGGGGGCGGTGTTTCTACAAGGGCGGGAGGGTGGGCAAAGTTTATACAAGGGAGGGAGGGTGGGAGTGGATAGTATACAAGATGACATATGATAAGAATAAATACTGACCGTGTTTTTCTTTCTACTATCTTATCAATAAATCACAATCACCTCTATCAATGAACATCATCTCGATACTCTGATCCGATGACATAAAAGAGCACCAGCCCTCGAGGACACCGACAAACCTTCCACCACCACCACTGCTCCTACCACCGGTGAAGATGGCGATGTCAAGATCTCCGACGAAGATGTAAACCTCGTTGTAGCCCAAACTGGATGTACAGAGGAGAAAGCAAAGGAAGCTTTGAAAGCTGAGAAAGGGGATTTGATTAATGCTAGTGAGTTAACGTGCTTTGTATACGAACAACAATGCTAGGAAACATACAACGGTCATATTGTGACCTGTTCGAGTCTGTTTTTTTTCGGAGATATATGCTAACTGGATATGTGCGATATAGTCATGAGACTCGGATAAGCAATTCGATTTCGATATGAAACTCATTGTGCGATGATGGATACAGTGAGTCAACGATTCGTATGTGTTCATTGTGAAGATTCTCGCAGCTGAGTGTATGTTTCTCAAATGACAGGTCGAATGATTAGGAGGGATGAACCATATTGCGAAGAGATGTGGAAGTGGGATGTATAATTTGAAATAGAGTAGGAGTGGAACCAAAAAAGCATGAATCTTGTGCATGTTCTTTTCAATATTGCTCGATGTAAACTTCTCGGTCATACGATCAGTTGCATTTCGAGTTGTCTACTGGATGGATCGATCATGATGATTGAGAATGATATATGATGCCCTGACCACCGAGTATGGATGGTAATGCATATCGACCTTAACATACTTCGATATATCAGAGAAAATTACAGTACGATGCACCCCGGAATCTGGTCTGTACAATGTACAACGTGAGATGTGAGACGTGAGATGTGAGACGTGAGATGTGAGATGTTCCTTGGCTGATGTGAAACGATGATGTATGTTGGTAGTGTTTCATTATGGTATTTGTTACAGTATAAATGTATCTAATAAGATTCCGCCCGTTCATCTTCCTTTCGGTCAAGTGGATTTAGTCTTTACCAAGACTGATAGACCATGGTGAAAAGATTAAGCAGCTTGACGCTGTTGACTGTGAAACTGTAAAAGTGAAATGTAAGTGATGATCAGCTACTTCCTATCCCTTTCTGCTAGCTGTTTTACGAGAAAACAGGAGGAAAAGCGGATCAACCAATAAAAGACCGCAGAATGTGTTCATACTGTCGAGCGAGGCAAACGCTGAAAGTATTGATTTGGCGATACTCACGATATCCTTCAACTGCGAATTAGCTTCGTCGAATTGCTTTTCGAGGTATTTCGACTATCCGCACAAGGTTAAATCAGTATTGATCTACATCCGTTTCTCTTCTTAAAGGTAGGGCAGGAAGTTGAGTATCGATTGTTGGTCTCATACAATGCGATGTACCATGTGATCGATGGAGATCGAACTCACCTTCTTCGTTAAATTACTCAATTCATCATTCAGCTGTTTCTCTTGAGTTGAATGTTCTGAATCCACCTCTTTTCGATCTTGCTGTATGAACCTGTATTCGGGGATTTAGTGATTAGCAAAAGATCGTTGAGTGTAGTACATATCTATACCAGGCCAAAGATAGAGAACGGGGTTGAATTTTAGATTCCAATGTCCATCGTTCACTCCTGATCAATCGGTCTTACCAAGTCCGCTTCTTCCCACTCTCAATCCATCTAATCTTGTTGCAAACACACCACAGATATCGTGTATCGTGTTGTGAAGCTGGAGCATCACTCACATCTTCCCTACGCCCTTGTACATCACTCCATCTCTAGGGACAGTATCGAGTTCCCTCACAGTCAACGATAATATCTTCTTTTCTTTCTCTTTCGATTGGATTTGAGCTCGGACGATGGACAGTTGTTTTTGGGATTGGATTGCCTAAATTCGTATCTTGGGTCAGTATGTCAATGTCGTAAAGAGACTTCAAGTGATTTGTTGACAGTCTTCAGAGTACACAGGATGTCCAGAAGATCAATCATGCATCGATGTCTCGCCTTCGCGCTGGGTATGAACGGGAATGACATACCTGCTGTTGAATTTGAGTGAGGATCTACCACCAATGATAGGAGTTAGCTCAATTACTCTTAAGCCAGCGAGTAAGTTAAGAGCTCACCTTCCTCAGCGTATCGTCTGATAAGCCTGACATTGTGGGTGTGAGTGTAGCCTTGAGTCGTGTTGAGAAGAGAGTTGATAGCATTTCAACATTGGTTTCTTTGATGCTCGAATGTTCGTGTGCGGAGTGAGTGGTCTTGGTGTACGTGTGTCAGTTCCGTCGGTAATCTGCTCAGCGCAGTCCAATTTGATTCCTTCCACCCGTCAATACGAAACGTTGCCACCTTACTCGCAAAGAAGCTGTTGAATCTCAACTTTCGCTGTCTTCACTTTTTCTCCTTCAAGTCATTCAAACGTACTCATCAACATCTACATCTAGACTCACCACAATATGGGTAAAGCAGAAGCAGGCTCAGCGAAAGCTATAGGAAATGCTATCAAGGCGAAGGGTGAGTAGGATCCCTCTTCTTCTCCTCAGTCGCCATATGATTCCATCATGGGCTTTAAGATGTCGCCCAGTTCTGTTGTATCGATCCAATCCCAGGCATATACTCGCATTGACTCACAAGCTGACTGACATTCCAATCCTTACAGGCCTCGGTAGATTGAGATGGTACTGTCAAGTATGTGAGAAGCAATGTAGAGACGAGAATGGATTTCAGGTGAGTGTCTACTTTACTTTCTACTTACTTACCTTCTTTTGCCTTTCGCTTCGTATTCCCCTACCACGAGATTGGGTTGAAGGGGTTCGTTCGGAGCTGATCGTGTCATCATGAACAGGCGCATTGTCGGTCCGAACCTCACATGCGTAAAATCCTTCTGTTAGGTCCCAAAGCTGGAGCAGCCATTAACGATTTCTCTCAACAATTCCAATCTGAATTCCTCCTTCTGCTGCGAACACGACATCAAACTAATAGAGTAAGAGCCAATGCAGTGTATAATGAATATATCCAAGATAAACATCATATCCACATGAATTCAACTAGATGGGTTACATTAAGTGGTTTTATACAGACGTTGGGGAAAGAAGGAATCGTTCATGTGGATGAGGATGACAAAGGGTTGTGGATTACTTGGGTTGATACGAGGCCTGAAACGCTGGCTAGGCAGGTGAGTCAGTCCGCACAAATGGCTATGATCCTTTGGTCTATGTCTGTCAGATGTTGAATCGGATGGAATCAAGATATGAAGCTGATGTCATACAATTGATCGATATGATTAGGCCGCTGCACAAAAGAAAGATCGAGCTACGATGGATGGCGAAGAAAGAGAACGTAAAATGTTAGAAGAACAGATATCCCGTGCGAAATTACAACTTGAAGCCAACGGCCAAGGGGATCAATCGAAAGGATTGGAAAAGAAAGAAGGTGAAAAGATTAGCTTGAATTTATTTGGCAACAACACTCCACTCCAGCGACAAGACAGTGGAGATGGAGATAAAGACAATACAAATGGAGAAGAGAAGAAAGTAGAAGTACAAGTATCAACGAAACCTTCAGGCTTTACTACATTCTCCACTTCCTCTTCTACCAAGCCAATAACGGTCAACCCCTTGAAGAGACCTGTTCCGATGAATGTTTTCAAATCTGCCAAACAACCCAAAACCGAATCGAGGGAAGATGGACAAGGAGGAAAGAAGACGATGAGCGAAGTTGAAAGGTTGATGAAAGAGGATCAAGCTAGGAAGAGTAGTAAACCTATGGGATATAGGGGTATGGGTCCTTCGAGAGGTGGTAGATAGGTATGAGTACTGTATGGCATGGAAAAGGATTTTGTACTACTGTTGTATTGTTATAATGTATCGACTTATCAACTTGTCAACTTGTCATATCTCTGATCTCTATCCTTTTTTGAGATCTGCTGATAAGAATCTCGACAATCGTACTGACAGAAACAAGATGCGTAACGCCGAGTTCAACGTCAAGTATCAATTTGTGATGATTTGATGGCACAGCAGCTAGGTGTCCTAAAGTACATCACATGTACATCGATGATACATTATATACATCTTCTTTCGTACATCATATGCGTTTGAAAATCCTCATGCAACCTCAACCTCAAATCAAGGACATAATTTCTCTTCCGATACAATCTTCAACACATTCCCGACGTTCTACCAACTACCTGCTCATGGTTCCATCTCTACAGATCAAGACCCATCTCACTCATTCTGAGTCGGAATGTTTGCGCTATTTACAATGGCCTCTAATTCTCGTTTTCACCTTCATTCTGTTTGGCTTTTTTCACTTTATTGATCTTGGACACTACGACAAAACGTTAGTTCCATTTCTACTACTTATGCTCCAAAAGAGAGTGGATCAAAAACTCACTTTCTCTTGATAAAACACCGGTATTCATATATCCTTCAGGGAACAGATCGACAATCTAAAAACGTCACATCACATTTTCATTTTGGCATGTCATTTTCATTTTCACCAATCTTCTTTTTTCTGCTTGACACTCGACTCACCCTCTTGTATAATTTTTGTTTGATCGAGGCTTCACTAAACTCCTTACCCGTCTTAGCACCCGGTATATTCCAATCTCTAAATTCATTTCCAGTCCAATTAGTCACCGTCACAATCACAATCACAATCACATTGACAAGTGTGTGATCGTTCACTCACCCAGCTTTCGTAGTGAGATCAACCATGTTATACATATTTTCTACCAGCTGAACAAACACATCCCTCATATCGGAATTCCAACCGAATCGTTTGGGCGGTTCGGGAGGTCGAACATCATCTGATTTAGGTGTAGAACTTGGATTGGGCGTGCCATTAGGTCCATTTGAGCCATTGGGAGGATCGACGAGGTTGTTTAATGCCATTGGTGCAGCGGGATTGGAAGATGGTCCAGCTCCCTACAAGTATGTTGAATACACTTATTAGCATATATTGCTTCGAAACGTTCAGCCAAGTCAAGCTGACACTTACATTCGTCTGAGTCGATGGATGTGCTTCATCTATTTCGGATTTCAACCATAAGTCCACACATTCCAACATGTCAAATGAGGTACTATCACTCACCCCATTCTCTCACTTCCTCTTCCCATTTTCTATGACTTTCCTCATACTTGCTCACTACCTCTTCTCTATCTTTATCAACCATCTCCCCAAATTGTCGGATAGCTTCATCTTCACAATCATGTAACCATCTCCAATAACCAGGATAACACAATTTCGTACATAATTTCTATTTCACTTATAAGCTTATGGACCTTCACTCTCGCTGAGAAGTAGCAAAAATTTAGCTCGACTCACCTTCATGGTATATTCATTATAAGGCAAAGCACTAGTTATAGCGTGCCAAAAACTCTTATCTACACCTTCTCTATCGCCCAGCCCAAATATATCATGTTCGTATGCCGCTTCTCCAGCAGCTTGGAGGAATGGTTTGAGGTTCTCAGGGAATCTACTCTTGTTAATCGCATCCCATTGTTCTACCAATAAACACCAATCAGCAAAGTGCCATACCATACTGGGAGGATGAGACGAAGATGGTGAATATGGTATATACGTACGTTTTTCACTTTCTGACCGAAGTATCCATAACCTCTTACGCAAGTCATCAGGAAATTCAGACCATGGTGGGAGGTACTACGCGGACAATCAGTCGCTGCACTTCTTATTGCTTACAAATAACACTCACCCTTTCTTCCCTCGACGCATTCTTGTATCTCAGTCTATCAATATGTACAGACTGTATCTCCGACAGCAATGCATCTTGCGTTTCGTCCTTGACAGGCGGTGGAGGGGATAACGATCCCGCTGATACAACACGTTAAATCAGCTACAGGTCCACAACGAAAGAGATTACTAGCTGAGTGGATGTACTGACCACGAGTGTCTCTACTCCTTGATGGTCCACCGTTCCTCTCTCCATCAGAATCATCATCGATGCTTATTGGTACAGCTTGAGATCCCCTGAAATTGTATCCTCGCTGTTTACGAGCGCGAAGTACCGCCGAGAGGGATGCGCGAGGTTCTTTAGGCGGTGGAGCAGGGTTGGAATGTCGGGGTTTCGGTTTGGCGGGTCGTGCTTTGGGCTTGACAGGTGATCTACAAATGCAAACGAAACGTACATGTCAGCATCAGCATCCCGTCCATCTCCTTGATTATGATCGTGCGTACTCTTCCATCAATTCGAGTGGACCAGAATGAACGAAGAAACCTTCTTTCTTCGGTCTAGCGAAATGAGTAGGCGCATCAATCAATATCTCCGAGTCGTCAATGAATTCATCTTCCAGATCGTATGTCTCGACCGGTTTCCTTTTCTACTCATATAACAAAACATCACATCAGTATGGCGACATATTTCATCTACGTGATAGGGTTTCGACTCACCTTTGATTTTTTACTTTTCTTATTATCATCACCGTATTTCTCTTCCAACCTCCTAGCGATCTCTTCTGGATCTTCTTCTCCAAATCCTAATCCAAATAATGGTCCAGATGAGGGTCCAGCAGGAGCTTCACCAGGAAGCACCTCATGTCCATTCGGTGGTATTGACGGTTGGGGTATACCATCAATTTCCATTCCATTTCGATTCTCTGTAGGTATAGATATAGGTAAATCTTCAGGTTCGCCTTCACCTTCTGCCACACCCCAGATTTCAGCTACCATCCCATTCTCCCTTGCGTCATCTAAGATATTCCATTCCAACGTTTCCCCCTCGGGTAACATTGCTCTTTCGAGTCTTATAGTCTTCATAGGTGGTGGTGGAGGAGGTAAATCTTCTTCTTCAGATGGTGAGCGGAGTTTAGCCCGTTTCTTCTTTTTAGGTACCAAGACATTCGTTTCTCCCTCTGCTCCTTCTCCGGAAGTTGATGGTCCAGCTTCGCCTGGAGCGGTAGTATCACCAGGTAAAGTGGACGGACCAGCTCCGGGCGTACCTGGTTCAGGCTTTATGACGGGCGGTAAAGAGAGTCTGGAAGGTCCGTTCGGTCCATCAATAGCGACGATTTCCTATTCACCGTACGAAGACGATGTCAGCTAGATATGATGGGTATTCCCTAACGAAGAAGAGAGGCGCTTACGGGAGATCCACCCAGATCTTCACTCTCTTCACCACTATCTTCCTCGTCATCGTCCTCCTCGTCGTCCTCATCATCATCATCTTCCTCGTCATCCTCACTCCCCTCGCCTTCGCCTTCTTCATCGTCTTCTTCTTCCTCATCGGGATTTCCATTCATATCATCATCTTGGTCTTGATCTGCCTCTTGAGATTGTGAAAGTTCACCAACAACTTCATTTTCTTCGATACTCATCATCGTCGTATTCCCATCTTCAACGACCTGCTCGGTTACGGTGGTTTGAACCACTTGTTCTGGCTGCTTGTGGGGTACGGGATCTGGTTCGTAACCGTTAGCTAGCATATTCACCAGTTGGACGACTTTGACTGTGGACGACACGGATGATCGTAAGTTCACTTGATCGGGTTGTCTGGCGGATATCGATGAGGGTGAGCCGTTCTGCGAGAAAGGGTAAGTAAGATGAACATTCGGCAATGACGGAAACGAGTGCTAGCCATACTTACATTGACAGAAGTCTGTGTCTGTGTATGCTGAGTAGGGCTACTCATACCTGGACTGTTGACTCTTCAGTTGAGGTTGGATGACAGTCGGTGATGATGTTGCGGAAGAGGAATGAAGCAAGATGGTGTACAGTATGTTTTTGTTTTTCCTCGTGTATATGGAGGATATGGTGGAGATCACCAACTACGCGTAATGACTTGGATTTGATTCCGTCATCTTCGCCTTTGCTCAAATTCAGTCAATCAACAACCAACGTCCACCATCCGACATCCAACATCTGTCAACATCGACACCATATCCATACCAGGTCGAGATCATCAAGTCAAGAGGACACCGAATCTTTGCCTACTTCTAGAAACCTACAAATAGGAAAGAGACAATCTCACAATGTCAAACGACTGGTGGACTTCCTCAACCTCCTCAACTTCCAACCTTAATTCCAATCCCAATACTCAACCATTCCACACGCCCCAGCGACCCTCACAGTTCCAAGCCCACCATCAAAACTCCATCTCTCGATCGACCCGATTCGCATCCAACAATGTGGGAGACGAGCTGGATTCTGAAGATTTGAAAATGGCCGATTCGATCAAATTCTTACCTTCTTTTGCTAATTCTCCAGCAGGTAAATTAGCTTTGGGGACTTCACCTCAAAATACCATGTCTCCTAACTCTGCGACCGCTTCAATGGGTCAGTCAATGGGGGTGGGTGGGGTGGGTAGTCCGAATGAAGGTAGAAGAAGTCCTGGTGTAAGGGAGAGAGTTGAAAGGTCAGTTTTAACAGTAATCTTTTTTATCGACCCAATACCTGTTTTTGGTGAATTTGTTATGGTCATTTCATTCATATGGACCCCCCTCGATCTCATTTCGATTTGATATCATCATCTGAATCATACTATTGACCTACATCAGCTGACAACTATCTTTTCTTCGCTACTCTAGAGATTCGCCAAGACATCATCGACGTTCGCTCCTGCATCAAAACTCCCAACTCGGTTCGTCCATCCTCGGCGGAGGCGGAGGGGGTATGGCGATAGATGAAGATATGCCTCCTACGGCCAGTTTGCGAGATTCAGTCAGTGAGAACTTTAATGGTCAATCGCAGTATAGGGGAAACGAATCGGGTAACCCTGTTGAGTGGGTATTGTACTTTCTTTAGTTTTCAAGACTACTTTTTTAATTACCTGTTTCCTTGTTTAGTCTTCCTACACCCCCCACCCTCCTCCCCACCACCTCTACAACCTCCCTCCACGTATTCGGCCCTCCACTCCCCATCCTCGCATCTCTCCAACCATACTTGTCTCAATTCGGGACTATCCAATCCTACCAACCAGGTCCAGAATGTTCAAACTGGTATATCATCCAATATACCAATCCCGTATCTGCCTCCTACGCGCTCAGGAGACATGGTGATATCATCCAAGGGAGGTATATGATTGGGTTTAAAGTGCAGAATGAAAATTCGAGTAATGGTTTGACGGTCGTACCCAACTCCTCAACCAATCAATCAACCGGAACAGGAGCTGGGACACCAATCAGAGTACAGGAAGGTAAAAGTATAGTGAAGACTCGTCAACCCCCTCAACCCATACAGAAGGTCAATAGTACTACAAGTGGAGGAGGAAACGATTATAGTTGGGATGAGTTGGAGGATGAGGGATCGAAGGGTGGTTGGAGTGGTTGGGTGAGCGAAAGATTGGTAAGTCTCATGTCTCTGTACTTTACACTTTACATGGCGATGTGCTTGGGTTGGATGATAGCTGATATCGGCTTTGTTGATGATGATCTAGTTTGGTCGATAGTCTTTATTCGATATTCTTACATTCAAATACCCCGTATACTTTCTCTCATCTAGCATGTATCCGATATGATCGTAATGACTCCGCCATAAAGTAAATATATACCGAAAATACTTGCGATTGACAATTTTTCACAGCACTTTATGTCCCACGAATGCACGATAGCTTGATCAGAGACCTCATCTTTCAATATCGCTTTATACTTAATGCATGATTGATTGAATGACTGTTATATGATTTATACACAATTTGACATATGGAATAAATCGAAAATCGAACTGAACACTTATATACACTTGCTTAAAAGTACAGTAAGAGTGAGTATGCACAATCGAACAACAATATATGGCATAAAAATAAACGATGGTAGGTGAAGGACGGTATAAGAGAGATATAGCACATATGCCAGAATGCGAGGGAATGGAGGTATGATGAGAGAATGAATGAAAGCATACAATCACAGGAATGAGTTTGAAGGAAGTCGCGATTGTGGATCAAGTATGGATGAAGGTCGATTAACAAATGGGGTCAGGATGAGATCGGGGGTATCCCAGAGAGAAGAAGATCAGGTATCGCCAATGTTGAGAAAAGAGAAAAGTCGATGAATGCCGAAATTTTTGCTCTGATATTCACAGATTGTTTGTGATGTTGTCGTCATTTCGATCATAAGGAGAAAGGATGTATCCACAGTAGACGAGTGTTGTGCGGAGACCCAACCGAACCAAAGAAAAAGGATAGCCTTGCAAACGGGCACCTCTTGGAAGATTTACTTTTGCAATTGTAGAGAAAAAGTATCGAAAGGAAATTTCCAAGGGTCAAGGTGGAAGCAAGATTGTGACTGCAGGGTATATTGCTATGTCAGCTATGTCAGTGAAAGACACCCAGTAGACCATACTCACATTACTTCGGAGCACTGGTCCAGCGTGATTTGGCCGGAACCAAGGTAGATTCCGAGGGCAAAGGCCAAGCATGTGGGTAATGACCGATCGGCGCGATATTCTCGTTCTGGATTTTTGGTCCAGATTGTTCAGATCTACCATGACCGTTGAGAAATGCTGAGCCAGAATTTCTCGTGCTTTCTGAACGACTGTTGGTCAGGCTGAGGCTGTCGGAAGATTCATCGTGGATCGTTTTGGGGCTTTCGACTTGGGAAATCATATGATTCCCGTTAGTTGATGAAGAAGATAGCCATCTCGCGTTAGAATATGGCAGAGGTACGAATGGAGCCGAGTTGGCATTGAGGGAAGTTGCGTTGGAAGATTCGATCGGGCCATTGACCTGAAGATTGGCAAGTCGATTGGTAATGTCTGTGCCGAAAGGATCGAATGTGAGTCTGCCTGGCGAAGTAGCTTCTCGACTAGGAGAAGCAATGGCGAAGGGAGGTTTGGTATATCTTCGAGTGACTACCGGTCGACCACCAAGAGAGAGACCATTCGCGTTGATCAGGGCAGTAGCAGATACTTCATGTTCGAAGTTGATGACCGCTTGGAACGGTGTTACTGAGATGATGGTGACTCGTTGAACAGGACCGAAAGTACTGAAGATTTCTCGGACTGCACCTGCGTTTGGGAAGTATGCTGGATCCTGTTGAGTGGCGATGTGTCAGCTTGAATCGCATATGACGAGGAGAATGCGTACCAAGTTCTCGACCAGCACAGCAGAATCGTCTGATAACTCTCTTCTGGTCGGTACAGAGGGTGGGTGAATGACTCGATTGTGCAAAGCACCAAAAGCATCTTTTCGTCAACCCAAGAATGACTTTTAATCGACTCACTGGATCCGAAATTCTTCGAGTCTCTTTGCACAAGCGCCCAAGAAACGTCGATCTTGAAGCCTCTGAGAACAGTCATTGGCACAGGCCGATACATGGTTGATTTTACTTACTCCAGCCAGTTTCCATTCATTCTTGACATCGCTTCTACCGCTTCTCTATGAGTTGACATGAGAATGAATCCTCTGATGGAGACATCAGCTGACAAACATCATGTTTACCGACACAGCTGACAACGCACCTTCTTCTACCCATTCCATCAAGTTGTGACAGTAAAGTGGAATGTTCGACCATACCGAATTGGGAGAAGAGGGATTTGAATTGTACTCTGCGTTAATCCAGAAGTCAGCTTATGCCTATTAGCATGGCATCTAAATGATTACACATACTGTGTCAGATCGAGTGGTAGTCCCATCACATAAAGGTTCCTCGGAAGAGGACCTTGAGGATCGATATGTCTGTATCCCAATCCTGAGCTATCAAGTCGTAGACCTCTGGAAAGTGACGGTGGCGTGAGCGGAGCACGAATATCGATGGCAAGGTTACTACTGCTGAGCTCGGGAGTCATAAGACCTTGATTAGAGGGTGGCGGAGCGGAAGAAGGTGCTTTGGACAAAGTACTATAGCATCTCGTCAGCTCCATTATGCCTGAATTTAATGAAGAAACTCACATTCCACTCGGAGCGAGATGTTGTTTGAGATCCATACATCGTTCGACCTCTGCTTGAGATCCGACCCAAAGCTGTGCCCATTGAAGGGTGGTAGAAGAGGTGGATTGAGGGTGGAGAAGAACGCCCAATACTCGGGCTGTGAAGTGGAATTTGTCAGCGTATGTGAGATTGAATTCATCGATATTTTGATCTTGCCAAACAGGATTGGATCGCGATTGAGATATAGTGATGGATTATGACTTACTGGTAGTCGAGAAGAAGTTGACCAGATTCTCAGCAGTCACTGCGTCACAGAGAGGAAGATTCAGTGAGCTATTCTTCAGTCATTACTAAAGCGTGGGGCAGCTTACCAGCAGCGTTCAACCCATATATTCTCAACTCATGTTCAGGTATTCTTGGAGTTTCTTCTTGTTCTTCTTGATCACCTTGATTACCTTCTTCTTTCTTGACATCAGTAGTGCTGATAGATCGCTTGTCGAATGAAGGTGAGGGAGGGGAATTGGAAAGTGGAGACGGTAAAGGGGTCTCGTTCGTATCAGTAGTAGTAGGAGTGGACATCACGAAAGTGTATCTTCCCTTATGCGAGTTAGGGGAGAAGAGAAAAATGTGTAATATACAGAGAAGCGACTACACAGAAGTAAATATATGAGTATATCGTAACTCTTCAAAAAGGTCTGACGACCTTTTCAACAAGAGTGTGATATAAAATACGGCGGAGGGTAGGATGCAATAGGATTACTCGAATTGTGACAGGTGGAATGCCAGTATATAAGTGAAAGAAGAGAAAAGAAGAGAACGAAGAAAGAAAGAAAGTGAGTTGTGAGGATAGATGGATGAGTTAAAATCAATCGCGTATCTCTTGCTCCTATTTATATCTTATATGGTACCAAGTCCAGTCACCTCATCCAGCGCACAGACCACCTGCCCTTCCTTTGTCAGATGATGAGATAATGACGATGACGCACGGTCGTATCTTGCGATAGATGATGCTTTGAATGAGATAGACAACGTACGATCAGATGATGGACATACAATGATAGATGCATACTCCTACTCCTACCAATCATCTACCTGATCAACCGGCGTGAACAATGGAGGCGGTTTAGGTAACGGTCTATGAGGTCTCGACGAAGGTGTTTCTTCCTCGGTTATCGTAGGCGTAGCGTATATCACCGATTTATGCGATGGTGTCACTTCTAAATCGGTATCATCATCAATTATGCTGGAGCTGAGGGGAAGTTCGATCGGTAGTGAAGATTGCGCAGGTTCAGGAGATGTTGAAGAGGTATGAGAGCGTGGTTTGTAGACTAAAATGATGAGCAAGCCCATTATACAAAGTACCAAGAACAATATACATTTGCGTCTGCCTGTATTTGCTTGGTACCTATGCAGCACATTCCGACATGTTGTCAACTCACTATCGCCAGAAGATTGCCCCATGTTCAGCTAGACTTACCTCTGAGCGACTTTCAACTCCTCTTCAGCCCCTTTCAACTCCCTAGCAGTCATCTGCACGTTATACTCAACACTATCCAGCACCGTACCCTGCTCGACCACCAGATTACCCAGATCTCTGAATAAGTCTGCCAGTTCCGAGATGGACGAGGCGATCTGGGTGATCTCGTTAGTACGTTGCTGAATATCTATATCGATTGCTGAGGTGGATTGTGCTTGAGATTGAGATTGCAGTTGATTTTGTGTCTGCTCATCATGCTATAGGTCAGCTTCTGTCCATGTACAGCAGTGGTGAAGTTCTGGGGAGCTCACGGCTTCTTCGTCTTCCTGCAACTCATCCAGCAAGTCTGTTCCCTTGAGCGTTATAGCACCAGAAGCTACCATCAAATCCTTATTCTTGATCGCATGACCTTGCAGCTCTACGACGCATCGTAAAGATGATATCAGCTCATGAGATCAGAGATACCCCTTATTTTGAACTCACTTTGTATGTACACTCGCTGTTTCTTCCTAAACACTCCCGATAATTCCTGTACCTTCTGAGCCAAACCCCTTTGCACATTCTTCGCAGTCATGATTTCTACTCTTGCTGCTCTGGGCCCAGGGTTGACAGATGATATCAGAGAAGTACATCTTCTGAAGTCCTACATATATCACGTATTTATCAGCATTTATTGTTTATTGACTGATTTGACGATCTCGTGAAGCGTCTCACTCACCCTGGTTATATCTGCAGTCTGTCGTTCAATCTCCCTTTCTTCAGCTGACCTATCTGTAAATCCAGGTAAGACATGTTTGGCATGAAGTTTATCGAGAGTTGAGACTAGTCATTACTATCAGCTGCGATACTCCAGATACGAGTATGGAATAGGATTGAACTGACTCTTTATTTTAGCTCTAGAAAGGATCTCCTCAACTTCATCACTCAGATCAACCCTATAAGCGTAAACCAAAGTATCAGCGCAATAATGAATCATACTCATACCTAAATTATATCGATTGATGAGCACACTCACCATCTGGGAGGTAATCCTTTACCACCACTCATCCCACTGCCCGAACCACCAATCAAACCAATCTGCTCTTCATCATCACCTATATCAACCGTATCTCCATATTGTCTATTCGATTTTCTGATTTTGCTAGAGTACGTCGTAGAGGAATCTCTCACTGAGAGGTAGAATAAAGTTCGGGATCTTGTGATTGGCTGGTCAAGCTTGGAAGTAGAAGTAGAAGAAGAGGATGCGGAGTAGGGGTTGAAGAGCGGGTTGGAAGACGAGGAGGGAGAGTTGGGTAGATAAGGGTTTGACATCTCGGTCAGTCCGATTCTATATTTCTCGTTAGAAGCTTCTGTTGACAGTCTTCCCCGCTCTTCTACTCTCTGGATCGTTGTCAATATTGGTTCGTACTACCTCCCATACGATGAACAATAAGCAAATAAGCACTTGAGTTCATTCCATCCTTCGTCTGTCTTGGCTTGACTTTGATTGTTGTCAACAACGTGGCACGCGTGGGGAGGTGGGTGCTGACGTCAGTCACGTGACCCATTCCAACGACAGCTAAGCCATTATGTAGGTATATGTATCTGCCATCTATAACCTACCATTCAATCTTCATCTGCATCTATCATTCAAGAAATTGTTCTGTGAGGCCCTCGTACCTATCTACTTCTAGATCCACTCGACAGGATGAACCACGGATACGACGATTCAGATGGTAAGCCCATGTACACACCACGTACAAACCCTCATCTCGGCTTGCCACTTACTGATCGTGAAACACGATGCTCGTAGAGGAATACGATTACGCTACTCCCCCTGTCCTCGGAGGAGCAGCAGGAGGAATGGGCGGGGGTGGACCAAGTGCGTTACTGAGTCAGCTGATGGGTGGGATGGGAAGGTACACATACAGAGCACCACCTCCTTCGTGAGTTGGCTGCGATTAAGAGAGTTATGATGGACCAAATAGCTAATTAGGTTGAGGTTCAATAGAGCATATGACGAGTACTATAAGGCATACTCTGTGGCTGTTATGGGAGGACGAGAAAGACCAGAGTTGATGTATGGTGGAAAGAGTGAGCTTTGTCTCAACTATGAGGTCTAGACATAGCTGAGATTGATATGCTGGTGATGTAGTCATCATGCCCCCCTCAGCTTTAGCTAAACTATGTAAGTAATAGGTATGAACAGCATAGTAATCTGTATTGACATGCTGTACTTGATATCACCCATAGCCGCACTTGACATCCCATCACCATGGACATTCCAGATTCGCAATCCCCGTAATCCCACTGTCCATCAGACTCACGCTGGTGTACTGGAATTCATAGCTGAGGAAGGGATCGTACATCTTCCCGCTTGGGTAAGTCCTCCTATCAGCTGTACCACCCTGTAATTATAGAATGCTTTAAGTTGATGTGATATTCCTTCTTACAGATGATGAAAACGCTTGATTTGACCGAGGGCGATCCGATACGATTAACAGGTGCGAAATTACCTAAAGGAAAGATGGTCAAGATCCAAGCTCAGTCGACGGATTTCTTACAAGTCTCAGATGCTAAAGCTGTGTATGTATCCTCTTCCTCTTTCAGCCTTTGGGCATGACTGACACTGTTATGGTGTGATTAGGCTCGAATCTGCTCTTCGATTCTACTCCGTCCTCACCAAAGGCGACATTATCGAAATCACTTACAACTCCCTCACTTTCGAATTCCTCATAATGGAGACATATCCGGAGAACGCACCAGGTATATCAGTGATAGATACAGATCTCGAAGTGGATTTCGCCACTCCGGTGGGGTACGTGGAGCCTCCTCGACTCGCTCCTGCACCTATCCCGACCATGGCAGATAAACTCAAGATCGATTTATCAGAAACCCACTCTGTATCTGCTGGTTCATCCAGACCTGGTACCAGCTTGAGCAATAGAGGTACAACGGGCGGAGCAGGAGGTGGAGGATCGGGAGACGCCACGCCTATAGAGAGTTTCACAGGTGTGGGACAGAGTCTGAATGGGAAGAAGGTGAAAGGGAAAGGATTAGCGAAGAAGATTGAACAGGTTGATCAGAGTAGTAAGATCAATCGGAATGAGTAAGTGCACCAACATGCTTACAATCAATTGATAAAGTATGTTTCAACATGAGCTAATTGATTCTTTTCGGTGTATCGTCAGTGGTCCACGGATAATCACACCTGAATCATTAGCAGATGACGGACGAAAAATACCTGCAGCTCTAGTTCTACCCGAAGGGAAATTCTTCTTTGGATTCAAATACATCCCATTCGATCCTTCCAAAGCGCCTAAGAAGTCCGACGAAAATTCCGAGTCGACCAATGGCAGCTTACAACCGTTTGGAGGGAGTGGTCAAACATTGGCTAATCGTCCTCCGAAAGGTGCACAATCACCATTCAGACAACCTTCTCCACCTCCTGAATCTAAACCTGAAGTGAAAGAGGAGAAACCTGATCCATGGGCTAATTTAGGAAGTGGAAATACTCTCAAGAAGTCTGCAACTCAAATAGCGAAAGAAAAGGAAAAATCAAGACAGGAGGTTATAGATGCTACGATGTTGGATGAAGATGATTTCATGTTTGATGGTGGAGATGATGAGGATGATGTAATTGAGATTGATTCGGATTAGTAAAATATAGCTACCGAATCACAGCTCAAGGAAGGTGAAGCATGGAGATCGCGCATGTGTCTGTCAACGAAGGAGTAGGGAAGGAGAAAGAAGGCCTTCAGGACCCAGACCCAATTGACGCAAAGGTTAGTAAAAGAACTATGGGGCATGATTTAGATCATCTTGTACCAAGAGTCGCTGTCATTATATGTATATATGTGATAATATATCCGATCGTACACAACTTCATGATTTGCATGGGTTTTGATTGTATTTGACTTCTTTTCTTTTCTGTATTTCTCTATTGACATGATGACGAAGATGATGGTTTTCCTGTATAGTATTATTTTCACAAGGACATAGTTGAATTCAGTCTTTCTCTTTCATCTGATCCATCAAATTGTTTCAATCGAACATACTTTCCTGTTTCACTCATTGGAGCTTTTCTTCTGTTTCTCTCTTTCTGATTCCACCGCATCTTCGTTCTCCTACATATATACCTTCTTTTCTACCCTTCATCCTCTTGATCATCACTCATCTCGTCCTTTCAACCCGACTTTTCACTTTCTTCCCAACCTCTCTTCATAAGCCTTCCAGCCCTCCTGTCTATATCTCTCCGCCTCATCTCTCACAGCTTGCTCCCCACCTTCCACACCATATATACCTCTTCCAACAATGATCACATCCGCTCCCGAATCCACCACGCACTCTCTAGGAGTCCTATATTGTTGACCTAAAGAATCTCCTTTCCGACCCAATCCAACTCCTGGTGACATGATCAAATAGTCTTCACCTTCTTTAACCTTATCTGCTTGATCGACTCGATTTTGAGCAATGAAACCAATAACGAAGTCTCGACCGGCATCTTGAGCCATTTTGAATGTTTGTTCGGTATATCCACCTACGGCCAATGATCCAGCTGAAGACATCTCGGCGAGAAGGAGTAAACCTCGTCCAAGAGGTTGACCGATCTTGGCTAAGCCCGCGATTATACCTGGACCAGGGACCGAGTGGGCGTTGGTGAGGTCCGCCCAGGAGGCGATTTTGTGGACGCCTGAGGAGTATTGGAGAGAGACGGTGTTTCCTATAGTAGGAAGAAAGTCAATAATGCGAATGATGATAAGGGTGTGTGAATCACAGTTCTGTACAGGATCAAAGGAACAGATGGTATGTATGGTGGATTGTAGAATCTCAGAGGGGAAAGGACATTCAGAAGTGGAGAGGGCGCAACAGGGTTTAAGGGGATGAGGATAAAGAAGAGGATGCACCATGCGAAAACAGGGTGATCCGTGTGATCCCCATCATCCATCATCCATCATCGTCAAGAAGAGATGTCAATCCCAAGAAGTGGATTCTTGACACCGCAAATTGAACAAAGGGTGAAGCGCCAAGAGGGGGAACTTTAACTCACCGATATCAGCGAATTTTCTATCTTCGAAGATGACGAAATCAAGTTCTTTCGAAAGTCTGACCAATTCTTCGGTGAAGGCAGGAATGAAGTCTTCAAAGATATCACAGTGGGTCTGCGAGTCGAATCAATATATCATCAGCATGTTGTTAATGTATAACGAGATAGTGCATATTCCCCTCCCTTCAACGGTACATGTATGTATGTACGTCTATTGTTGATATTGAGATATGTAAGTAGGTGGAAAACAGACTCACCTTGACCATACATACACTCGCACCTACTCTTCTAACCACCTCCAAAGCCTCTTTAGCAGTATTGACATCAACCGACACAGCCAAGTTGGTTTTCTTCCTGTCCATGATTTCCAGAATCTTGATGGCGGTAGGGTTGGTGTGGAACTTGATTCGTTCAGAGTATGGGATGAGGGTAGTAGGGTGAGGTGACGACATGTTGGATGGTGGGGATTGCTTGGGTGTCTTTTGAGGACTGATGGTATATCTGAAGTCTACGAGATCAATTGGTGTGGAGAAAGAGAGAAAGAGAGAAAGAGAGAAAGAGAGAAGAGATGAGGGATGTAAGGGGGTTATATATACTCTTTTTTCTTCACTTTCGTTGTAGGTGATACGCAATCCGAGGTATCCTGTGGGGAAGTAGGCACAAGTATCAGGAGTAGACTGTGTCGTGTTACAAAGTGATGGTCTAGTGTATCAGCAAGTAAGATCTGGATTTGGTCTGTCGTTGAGATACGATGTTACTATCACAAACTTAGAGACCGCTTTGATCGTTTGCTAAGAATTTACGTTGGTTTAGCCGGGAGTGGTTGATAGCGTAAAAACCTCCGATAACGCTGTGGCAGATTATACTCGCATCTGCACTTGCACTTGGTGTAAAACACGTTCGAGGGTGAGAAGATCATTACATCGTATTGGAATATAGGATGCATTCTAGATGAATCTTAGGGTGTCAAGTATGAGTACACGGAAGGAAAAGGGTCGTTCCTTTGAGACACCTTGATGTCGACTTTGGGCTGATCAAACGCATTTTGCTCATACATCATTAATCGGGTCTAGGTCGTCTGTATTTCGGAGATCACTCAAATATAGAGCACGGAACCGCACTGATCTCTCAGTCTTATCGGTCCCGAAAAGAATAAAGCACGTTTGATGATCAGCAAGAGATTGTAAGATGATGCAGAACGGCACGACAAGATGCATGCGGCTGTCATTGATGTATCGATTCAAAAAACCACCTCACGTCATCTACATAACTGCTAGCAACAGATTTGTTCTTATCTATGCTTTGTCCATTTTTACTGTGTCATCTGAGAGCAAAACCATCTGAACGATGACGAAAAAGATAATGCAGCGATTATGTACCTAAGGAATAGATGATATAGACCTATGATAATTTATCATCAGCACTTGTACTCATAGTCGAAGGGCAGACCGTAAAATTATCGATTCACAGATCCATATATGAATGGAAGACAGAAAACTTACAACCCAAGCTGTGATGATTAGCCCTACCAGCTCCACTCCAACAACCCTTGTGACAATCTTATTAATTCTCCATCCAGGATAATCTATTTCTTTGTCCAAAGCTTCTTTCCTCAGGAGCAATCGTTTCTTTTCGGGTAATCTTAACGAATGCCCCAGCCATTTCCCATCAAGATAATCGTATACTGGTCCAAGACACACTTCAATAGCTTTGATGGCGATGATGAGGTATAGAACTCTGTCGTAGGATCCATTGGGAGTTCGGTCTTGCTATAAAGCATACAACCAGACCATAAAATATTCAATCAGATTAATTCACAGCCGATACAAGGTGAATTCAATATTATGATTCACTCACAATAGCTCCTGCAGCTACGTCAAGTACAGCAGAGTTTCCATTTTGCTACATCCCCAACAAAGTATAAGTCGACCATTCAGCGCATTATTCACGCGCTGCATGAAGCGGACCATTTTGGGAACTTACGAATGCCTTCCAAACTCCAAAAGCAGTACCCAACAATCTGTCATCACCTACTAAAACGGGTATGGAAGCGATGAACGTTATCGCGTTCGTGGTCAATGCGAAAGACGAAATCAAGATGGGACATAGGGGATGAACCGTGGTGAAGCCGATTAAAGAGAATACAATGATGTAAAGGATAGCTGTCCAGGAGACTGTAAATTTGACACGACACAACGATACAAATAGCATGGTCAGTCTTGGGTTCATCCTGTAGCATGTTCATCTAACAGTTGATCGGAGCGAGGAACAGGGAGACATACCAAATACCATTCTATAACCGAATTTATCGAAGAACCAACCAGTA
Organism: Kwoniella botswanensis; assembly: GCF_036426115.1. Lineage (NCBI taxonomy): Eukaryota > Fungi > Basidiomycota > Tremellomycetes > Tremellales > Cryptococcaceae > Kwoniella > Kwoniella botswanensis. The sequence goes on along the minus strand of NC_088599.1, from coordinate 11,619,701 downwards.
GCAGGAGTCAAGATGATCGGTATGATACCCTGTAAAGAAGAGTTGTATCCTGCTGCCAATTTGGATGTACCCCTAGTGAAGGTCTGGATATCGGCTAGGTTCGAAGTGTACACGCTAACAGCGGAATTTTGGAATAATTCTGGTCGAACAGTCCAATGGTCAGTCAGAGATACTTGAAGAATGAAGATAGTAGAGAGTCAAGGTATGGATGGTCACTCACGAGTACCACATAAGATCCAAAAGAACATTGGACTGAAAAGTATCTCATTCATATCAGCTTACCACAAAAAACTGCACTCACATCGTCTCTTAAATAGCAGAAGACGGTGTGTTATCACAAGGTGAAATATACTTTACTCACAGGCTAGTCAAAGTATCCCAACTGATCTTCCTTCTTCCTTTACTCTTCTCTTGCCTGATCTCTGCATTCTTCCCCAATACAGGTTTATACTTTTCCGGAAGGGCTCTTTCGAAATACCAATATACCAAAACCATCCCGAGATTGACCGCGCACACTATAGTAGGTATCCATAATGCCCATCCCCACCATCCGTTGATCTCTGACATGGGTACAGCGGAGGCCTTGGAGAAGATTGAGGTTATTCTGTTCCACGCTATGTCCAGTGCGAAGACGAATGCAAGGGAACGACCTCGGAACCAATGGGCGTATAATTTAGATTGGGTAGATTCAATTACTACGGTATTAAGGATCAGGATCAGGATCAGGATCGGAAGCCCGCCCACAGACAACAAGTTCTGTGAGGTGTGAGGGAAGGGTAACACAAGTGAACATACCAGTGGAACCAAATCCCATGAGAATCATACCTCCGATCAGGCAACCATAACTATTCACATTTGCTGACTATATTGGGGGAAGCAGACCATCATGTTTTAGTACTTGACAGAATATCAAACTCATCGGACCAGAAACCTGGACACTCACGATGGAAGCTACGATAGCACCAACTAAGATGAATACACTCGATATAATTGCCGCGCTGCAGTGCATCACACATTATCAGCCATGTAAACCGGATACAGAAGAGTAACAGTGTTCAGATGGTTGTACGATTGGAGACTTACTAAGTAGCACCCCAGTAATCCATTCCTACACCACCGATTATAGGTAAGATTGTATTGACGAGACTTGACGCAGACGCGATCGCACCGTATTGTGCGTCTAAAGCAGACCATTCCATTCAACATTTCATCACAGTACAGTACAGTACTTTTACGGTGCAGGAGACTTATGGAACTCACTGGTCACTCCTAGTTCCTTCTTGAAAGTAGATTTGAGAGGACTGGTGATAGCCTGCAAGAAGGACGAACCAGTCGCGAAGAAGATGATCATGCTAAATGCTATGAATCGGTACCTTCTCGGTATAGAGAGGTCATTATCGCTTTCAACCCGTTCCCCAACTTGATGGTTTTTATCATTCACTGCGGTTGAGCTTGGACTATTAGATAAGGTGGGTAATTCCGTTTCTGGTTCAACCAGGTTTAGATTCTTCTCGCTACTACTCTTGATTGACGGAGTTTCGTCCGGTAAAGTCGAATTCATACTCTTATCACTGAGGTTCTCAGGCGAAGAACTTTTGGCGAGTGACATTGCGATTTATCCCCTGACGGACAGTAAGTTGGTAAGCACATGAAGCAGATAGATGATCGAAATCAAATGGGTGGTCAACCTTACTTGTTTCGACTCTGGTGTCTTTTGTTTTGTTTTCGTTTTCGTTCTGATCTGATCAACATAACCATCCATTACATATATATACTCATCCCAAGGCAAGCCAAGCCAAGTAACGACCTTACACTCATCGGCATCCCGAAGAAATTTTTTACAAAACAACTGTTCGGTCGAAATTGAGCTGCGGTACGATCGCATCTCGCTCATGTGTACATACAGTAAGAAACAGAGAACACATAGTCTTAGCGGTTCCTTGAGCATACCTAAAAAACCGGAGATTCTAAGGTGTAGTCTCGCTTGATCTGCAGGTAACAGAACACCTAGATACAACATGAAGTGATCGGATCGGGATTGGGGAAAATTGATCTCGGAATCAATTGTGAAAAATTGTTATCTGATAATCGGCCGACAACTACTACTAAAAGTTACGAGGGTTCACGACCTGCGAAACGCAGTGTGCAGCATGCGGTACTACAGTTTATTGTACTCGTGCCTGTATTGTGATCGAAGCACATGTCCTTCTACAGCCGTGACGAGCCAGAATCCAGTTCAGTAGAGTTAATCGGTATCAAATTGGCATCGCCAAGATTATTCATTCGTCCCTGACCTTCACGATCTTTCGGATGAGTGCAGTCCCGATACATCATGATACGGTCGCTCACTGGCTTTGAAGAATGAAAGATAGGATACAACGAAAGCGAAGCAATATCAATAGGTCACAATATGATACATAGATACAATCCAATATCAGTAAACAGCTCTGTTGTATGTGATCATTCCTCTTTGCCATCTCCGCATCTTATTTTAAATTATACACTATGCAACACGATATGGTACAGACCAGGAAACTCTTACGACACATGCCGATGGTACGAGTAAGCTATTCCTGAAGAGAACCAGGTTTCCTGAAAAATCTTGATCTTCTCTTATTCTTCTTTTCCGGTTCCTTGTTCGATTTCAGTACAGGTCGATCATTGTCATTTGTAGAGGTGTATGATAATTCATGGGTATATTGAGCAGGAGGTGGAATTAAGACATTTTGGTACGTTGGAGGTATTTCCTCGTACTAATGTTCACAATCATCGTCTCTTCCAGTTAGCTACTGTAGCATCATTTTCGGAAGTGGTGAGGACGATAAGGACAGACGAAAGAGAAAGTAAGTGATATGTAATCTTGTGCTTTGACCTACCTGTTCTAGTTCCCCTAACTTGTTTTGCCCAATTGCTGTTGAAACAGCGATGCCTGGGCCGGTCATTGCACCTATATTCTTAGTACCGAGTTTCTTCTCTTTGCGATCTTTATTCTCTTTGTAGAGGTAATAACCTACTACACCTGACAAGACAATTAAAGAGGCCATGTTGAACGATGAAAGATTTGGCTTAATGTAAGACTGGTTCAGATGGGTAGTGGGTTTGGATTCCTCTTGGTGCGTTGAGCTAGGCTGGATGGGTGTGTCCAGATTGGGAGACGAAATGATCAAGAATTAATTGGTATTTATACCTTTCAATCCTCATTCTTCGGTGAACGGTGCCAGACTCTCACCCCATCCAAATGTTTTGCTGCACAGCTCACTCATATGCGTTTCTAACCTTCTTCCTTGGCATTCATGAGTCATTCACCGTAAATGATAAGTTTAACTAGGTGATCAGACCCCGATAAGCCAACTCGGCTCAAGATCAAGAATGTTCCTTTTTGTGAACACCGCTTTGTGAACGCTTCATTCACCGTAGGTTGTGACCACAGGATGTTTACACGGAGATATCCGATATCCAGAGGTGTTCTGGCGAAAGTTCGTCATTGGTATGTGTCGTGTACCATGCCGATGATAGGTGAATGAGCATGTGTTGGATGTATCATTGGGAAGAGGTACAAGATCAAGTGGGGATGTCATCCAGTCTGGTCGAGGTGAAAAAGTAAGTATGGTCAAGATGAGAAATCCTCGTGACTCTCTGGCCTGAGATTACCAATGTAGACAATCAATCAATAAATCGTTCATACCTGAATGACCAGTCATCTGTTAATACAGTATAGTACAATATATCTACAGTACAATACAATCATTTCTCGTTCGCGTACATGTACATGTGCAGACTTCCGTCTAACGCTTCCCAAAGGTAGGGAAGAAATCCCTTCCTCCTAATGCTAAACCTCTATCACCGAAATCCTTCATCACATAATATGGATCCAATCTCATGTTCTCTCCTTTCTCTCTTGCTTCAGCCGCTAATCTCGAGAGCTCCTCTTGCTCAGCGGCTTTACGTTCTGCTTTGAGCTCTTTCTTTGATTTGCCATTGGATTCGGATCCTTCAGCCGAGGGCTTGAGATCGATGGAAGAAGGCGAATACGAATCCTACTTTACCGAAATGTTAGTTCCCGTTGCGCATTGTGTATTGTGTATTGTGCATTGTGCATCGGGATATATATGGAAGATTCTGGATTGAATGAACTCACGGGGATTTGGTCGTACTTGACTTGATCGGATGAGAAGCTTTGCATCTACAGTATTCAACATATTTCAATCAGCAAGATTGGGATTAACTCATTAAAATAGTCAAACAAGCCACAGGAACGATAAGACAGCTTCGACCGTGACCTGTCCTCCTGATTGAACTTGACTCACTTGACTTTGACTATATTCGGGACTTAGAGTGTTCTGATCGTCATCGTTGGATCCCCTCCGAGCTTTCAGAACTGATTTGACATTCGATAAAATATTGGTCATTGCACTGTCTCTTTGTATCACTGAGTTACAAATAGATATGATATGATATGATATAGGAATGGAATTCGTGGTGAGATCGATAAGTAGGTGTAACATATATATGTAAATCGTCTTTTAAGCTTGAATCTAATACGATGGCTCCCCCGATATAAGTCCCCTCACTTCACCATCGCCAAGAGATCCATGCCCTGTGCCGCACTATGAATAGGCGGCCCTTTGCCCCCCTGGAACGCAGACGGAAAATGATAACCTTAGACTCGATGCATTTGATACGAGTTCTCCACAGGATACAGCACTGCTCCGGGCATCATGTCAGAAATGGTCAGATGATCAGCGGATATGACGTCAGACGCGGCGGGGTACCGTGGGACTACGGCCGTAAGTGACAAACTTGGTACTACTAATGCAGGTGTAGGTGTCGCCCGTCATTGATCGTCTCAGAATGGTTCTTGGATGAACTGATAGAGGGAGGAGGCATCCATATGAGGAATCTGGGGAAAATATTACCAAAACCTGGTCCCTCGAGCCGGTATCAGGCGGATTGACCACAACTCGCAGTCGTCGCAACGAGAGATGCTCTTTCGGATCATGATGCATGGGGTAACAACATACTATAAATGTGTGTGGTATAAGTAACTCTGTCTGACATCCTATCATAAAGTCCGTACTACTCCTATGCTTTCGTAGAATCATTACGGATATACCCTATCTATCGCGCTCAGCCGAACAGTGTCTCACTACTCCCTATATCCACCTCTAGGTTCAGGAGCGTCCATATACCTACTTTCCCTATTACTAGCGTGAGCGTGAGGATGCATCAACAGCGCATCACTATCGACACGCTCGATCCTCTCTCTGGTCGGTCCATCACCATCTGACCAACCGGATGTGGAATCCCGTCGAACGTTAGGCGGTAAGAGTTCGTCATTGGTGGCTGAAGTCCAGCCGGAATCGTCTCGATATAACGATGATCGAGCTATGTCAGGCGACTAATCCCAACGACGAAGAGACGTCAGATGTAGATCAGACGACGCGGAGAGGTTCAGTATACAAAGTTGACTTACAGTGTTGGGAGGTAAGGACAATAACGAATTTTTCGCGTGAGACATCGACATGATCGATTGTCTGTATGCGATCTGGCAAAGCATCGCGTGTCAGTGGAATTACGACGGACTATAGGAATTGAGCTTACCTGCTCGTTGTAGTATTGCTCCAACTTGATTTGATTCTCGTTTCTCGATCGTCGGTGAGCGAACCAAAGACCAGTCATAACACCACCGATCACTACGCAAGGAAAATATTATGAGCTTCCCACTCCCGATCCGGTACAGAAGGTAAAATGAAAATACAATACTTACATATCACTATACCCAATCCAACCAGGACATATTGCCAAGCTCCCGGGTGGATGGGATCATCAGCCGCTTTACCACATTTACCATCGTCGCCGCAATTATACGTCGAACACCTTTTCGTAATACGCGCATGATCAGCGATACGCGGTCTGGAAACATTTATCGGGTTGCCAGAGCAGATACTAACTCCTTGTTACCACTGCAAGCTTCGCCCTGTCTTTTCGTTTTCATACATTGTAGAGCCGTTCCATCACAGTACATACCATTGGCGCAGCTGAGCGTGAAGCGACGTACACAGTCAGTAAGTAAACCCATAGGAATATCGAGGGCATCCAACTCACTTGTCTCTCGATACGATGAAAGCATAGGCTGCACCACTATCTAAATACGCTGTGTAGGCTGTATTATCGGTTACACAAGTTTGGCCCAGTGTGACATTCGCGTAACTACGCGTTGAGGTGAATTATATCAGTCTATGTGCTTGATTGCGATGGGTTCTGGAGGACAGGCAAATCACTCACTAGCAGGTAAAGTTCAGACAGATCGATCCGTTTGTATTTAAGAATCCAGCTAGATCTTTATAATTATCCGCCAAAGCGCATTCGTCTATAAACCACGATAACAATTACACACTGTTAGCGGAGATGACCAGAAAGAGTGGGGAAGTTCAGTTGACTCACTATCTCGGTCCTTCTGACATGATCCTCCGACTGGGACTTGATCCATACATTGGTCGCCTTCGTCGGGACAGCTACACGATGCAACTCCGTGAGCGATCTAATCTTGGAACAGGTCCACGTTCATCGTGATATAACTTACAATTGACCTTGAGGACACAGGGGAGGTAATTGGTCGAAAGCATAATCAGAGTATCCGAAGGGGTACTGCGAGTGGATGATCACAAGGTCGGTCAATCTTTCCATTGCTCAAGCCGAATGTCGATCATCGTTGGATTGTGACGTAGACCTTCCAGTTATGCCAACTCACAATATCCTTCCTACATCCTTTATAAGCGCAAGTCCCATTCGACGCGCAGTACGTAGTGGAATCACAATCGGTGATCAGATTGTAGGTGTTCGCGTCTAGATGAGTATTACTCTGGCTGAAAGCAGAAGAGGTATGAAATAAGCATTTCGACTTGGTTTGGTCTAGGGATGGACGAAGGAAGTTTGTCACTTACTCGCATGCTTCACCGAATCCTGACTTGGCTGAAACGACTCCCAGGAGGGATATTGATGAGAGGGATAGCAGCGTTATGAAGCGACCCGCACGCATTGTGAAGATGGGGATAGTGAAGATGTGATCAGATCAAGTACAATAAAAGTAGATGAAGGATATCGGATTCTTGTTCTTTTCTTTTCTTCTCAAAGCACACAGCCACCGCGTAACCTACAAATAAACCGCGACATTGAGCCCACCATTACGATTTATTCGTAATAGACTGCGTAAGCAAAGTGTAATGACTGTTAGGAGTATTGCTAATTAGGGAGAAGGCGGAGATCACCGATCTATCTGGCGTCATCACGATCAGCCAAATTCATTGCAGCTGCTCTACGATTCAACGAATATATTGCTTGAGCAACGCATGGACAGCAGCAGCAAAATACGAGAAGGAACTGAACATCAAGACCCAAAAGGCGGAGCAAAGGGCCAGAGCGAAGAAGTTCATAGGCTCCCAACATATGTCTTGAGCGTAAAGGTAATACTCCTACCTTTCTTGAAAAGATATCAATGGTCATTATCAATCCCATCTCGACGGTATCTAGAAGTTCGTTGATTGGCGTTGGGATAGCATGTGGTGGGAATATATTGATCAGTCTGGCTTTGTGAGTTGAGCTCATTGAACGGACACTCATATCTCTGTGTCCATTTGAGTGTGGCCCGCTCTACGTGTTATGAGGGAACAGGATTTTTACGCTAATACCTCTGTTTGTTCATAGGACATTGCAAAAGCTCGCCCACAGACGGAATCAAGAAGCTGCTTCTGGTCACTCATCATCCAGCTATTCTGAGGAAGAGGAAGATACGAACGAAGAGAACCATACTTTGACGCAAAACGGTCATGACGGAAATGCACATTCACCTATACTCGAAGAAGAAACCCCTTGTCCTTCTCCTCGACGGACTATCATACCGGCAGAAGTAACAGAAGCGACTGTCGTACCAGTCATACTATCTTCTCAGCCAACTTCCAGCTCCAGCTCCCCTAAGATATCCCCTTCACCTGCGCCAACACCTCTGATTATACCTCAAACTCAAAGCAAGCATGTCCACCTCAATTCACCTATACCCTCTCATCAAACACCGGACCACGACGTCAATGAAGATGAGGACGATGGATCAACATTTAAAGAAGGAGAAGTGAAAGAAGGTGAATATCTAAAATCGAAATTATGGTGGCTCGGACAGATCCTCATTACTATAGGTGAAGGAGGTAATTTCTTAAGTTACGGATTCGCTCCTGCTAGTGTGGTGGCTCCGTTAGGTACAGTGGTGAGTATATATCTAGCTATCGATCGTACTGCAATATACACGGGTATCGCTCAGAGATGTTGGGTACTAATCTTGGCATCTGGTTTATAGGCTTTGATAGCAAATTGTATTTTCGCTCCTTTGATATTAAGAGAGAAGTTTCACAAACGAGAACTGTTCGGGATGGCTCTTGCTATTATAGGTGCTATCACAGTGGTATGGAGCTCGAATGGGTCCAATCCTAGAGTACGTATTCCAGGACTTCATTGACATTCTCCTTTCCATATTGGTCCTTTCCTTGGTATCGACAATAATATAGTCTATATCCATATCATACTGACATCCTTCCCATCTACCTTCGCGCAGCTGAACCCTTCTCAACTGATTGCCGCCCTGAAGAGACTTCCATTCATAATCTACACCCTCATCACCGTCCTCCTACTCATCACACTTATCATCCTATCAAACACATCCTACGGCCATCGATACCTTCTAGTAGATATCGGAGTTTGCACTTTATTCGGTGGATATACAGTCCTATCCACCAAGGCGTTAAGTTCTTTATTGTCAAATGATTTTTTCGGTTCTTGGAATTATGGAATCACGTCGTTTCTTGGATTGATGGTCGCTCTGACGAGTATCGGACAGGTCAGGTGGTTGAACAGGGCTTTAATGAGGTTTCAAAGCAAGGTGGGTGTGGTTTATTGAGCTATTATCGCGATTGTACGCGAGATTTCGCTTCCTCGTCCGAATTGAAGCTAATAGATCATATTTTCGCAAGTAGGAAGTCATACCTACTCAATTCGTCTTTTTCTCCTTGGCTGGTAAGTCGATCCAAATCCTTTCAGCCCAAACATAAATCATCTAGCTCAACGCTTATAAATCTGCAACCAGCGATAATAGGCTCTGCGGTACTATACGAAGAATTCAAGGATGTTTCATTTTCAAGCTTTGTCAATTTCGCTTTCGGCGTGAGTGCTACAGGATTTACTGTAGCTGAGACCAGGAAGTGACTTGGGGCTGAACCGGTCCTTCCCCCCTCTTTCTTTTGGGGATATGTAGATCGCCACGACTTTTCTAGGCGTTCACCTACTCACTTCTTCACCATCTTCCCAAGACCATGCCTCCGACCAATCCGAAACCGAATCGATCCATCCAGGTCAACCTAAACGTGCATCGTCCTCAGCATCATTGAACTTGCTCTTACCATCCACTGCATCTTCCACAAACGGAGAGAGAGCTCCATTACTCATCAGCTCCCCCAGTACCAGCTTACAAACACCCTTATCGCAAGCGAACAGCAAAATACCACTGTACGGGACTACACCCTCCGGGAATCATATGGTCCGGTTAGTGAGGATCGGGTCTAGCGAGTTCTCACCAGCACTTGGAATAGGTAGTCAAGCTGGTCTACTACTGCTGGCTACTACCCCTCCGAGTGTGGGATCGATAGGAAGAGGTAGGAGTTCGAGTAGGACGATGCCTACGCTTGGGACGTTTACTCTGGGGGATGAAGAGAGAGCATCTAGTAGAGAAAGGGAAAGGAGTAGGAGGAATACTTCTGCTTCGAGGAGGAATGGAACCGATAGATGAGGAATCTAGAGTAACGAACGGACAGCAAGGGATGAAATTTTGTTATGGACTGATATTGTATAGTCTGTTGAGCTCGATGGTAATGAACTGATGATAATGCATTTTGTACGATTTATTTATAAAGATCGAAAAGCTAATTGATACAACATGGTTTAGATACTGGGTTGAAATGATCTGTCATCAAGAAGAGTGCTTGTTTATTGATTTACCGTTTCTCTTATCTAGTCTAATTCTCGATTCTCTCCGAACTTAAGCTCTCCCATCATAATCTACTCTATTCTCTTTAGACCAAAGGAGCTTCCTTTCTTCGTGCTGTCTTTCAACCTTTCTTGCTCCTTGAATTCCCTCTTCCGCTCTTCCCTTGCCAGTTCTACTTTCTCCACCAGAGTGTTCACTAGATTCTGAACGCCCAGATTATACTTCCCACTTAACACTATAATCTCACTTTTCTTCTCCTGTTCACTCAAGTATTCCTCGATTTCCTTGATCTTCTCTTTACCCTCATCTTCTTCTACCGTATCACCTTTATTCAGAACAACCACATTCGCCCTCTCGCTCAAACCCGCTTTATAACTCTCCAACTCATGCTTGAGCACTTTCAGATCCTCTACAGGCGAGGTCTTCCCCAAGTCCAGGACATAGACTAATACAGGTGATCTTTCGATTGATCTCAAAAAGCTATGTCCCAATCCAACATTTTCAGATGCGAGCGGTAACAATCCTGGATTATCCGATATCGTAAATCTAATCCTCTCTACTTCTCTTTGGGTTTTCTTTTGTGGTTGTTGAGAATCTGGAAAAACCTGTTCACCTAGTAATCTAGCTATTTCCTCTTTCTCTCTTTTGATCCAACTCTCTTCTACTTCCTCACCCTCTTCCAAATCACTAACCCACCCTCCGTCATCGTATACCCTCACTACGCCAATTTGAGGATTGAGAGTGGTAAATTGATATCCGGCAATTTCAGTTTGTTTACCCGTCAAACATCTCAGTATCGTCGATTTACCACTATTTGGGAATCCCACTAAACCCACATCCGCTAAGAGCTTTAATTCAAATTCGAATGTTTGAGTAGGTGGTAAGAAACCTTTGGAAGATACTCTTGGTGAATTGAAAAATGGATTTCCTAACCCTCCCAACCCCCCTTTAGCCAATAATACGGGTTCTACCAACGGTTGATCTATATCCATTTCGATAGGTGGGACCTCGTCAAAAGTTGGTGTGAGGATATTCCACCTTTGTTCTCGACGTAAGAGATCTTCAGCATCTTTATATTCTTCTGGTGAAACTTCTCCTCCGGCTGAAGGATGAGTTACGATCCACCTTTGCCATTTCCTTTTCCTCTTCTCTTCGTCGTTTAGACCCAAGTCGTTTTCTTCCCTTACTGTACGTTCTTCTTCACCCTCTCGCCGTATTTCTCTGACGATAGTTCCGACTGGGACAGTGATCAAAATATCTTCACCTCTTCGGCCATGCTTGAATGCCCCCGACCCACTTGAACCTTGACCGCCTATCACCCTCTTCTTCAATGTCGTCAAAGATGATAATGATGGAGAAGTAGTGAGGTAGACCGATCCGCCTGATCCACCGTTCCCTCCGCATGGGGCTGATGGGCCGGATCCCTTGAGAGTAGCTTGTAAAGCACATGCGCCAGATCCACCTTTACCCCCTCGGACAGTTACAAGGAGATGATCGACGAATGTATTTCCCTACGTATGTACGCAAAGTGAGCTAGTCACTCACACCTCACTGAAGATATACCAGCTCACGTATTGACGTCTTTTCGAGTCTGCCTTTCGCTTCCTACGTCTCAATTCGCCAGCTATATCCGAGAAATCCTCGGAGTAATCAGATGCTGAGCCGGAAGAGTAAGGTCGTATCAGGTGTAAATCACCTTTGATAAGCGTCTGCTTGAGGTTCCGATGGCATCGTGAGCATGCACCTCTGAGCGTGGGTAAGAGGATCATCGTGTATGCAAGGGGACATGAACAAGTATGATTGAACGATACATCAGGTCAATAGTCGTCTGTAGCAATCGAGAGAGTGAGATGAGTGATGCACCTCCACTCGATGATATTCTGGGATAAAATGGGAATAAATGCACCTCGAAGATAATTGACAAACTCACGGCTAAATGCCGGGGCGGCGTCGGATGGTAGGACTTGGGGATATTGATATTGGCATGTTGGATGGATGTTGATGCATGCTAGACAGATGGATGGAAATTTCAGCCTATCAACCTATGTGTCCACACTTTTGATCCTTATCGTCTCATCCTTTTCCTAAAAACCTAACCCTCCAAAATGGCATCCCGAGCAGCCCTCTCCAAGGTCATCCGACCCACCTCTTCATCCATCCGAGCTTTATCGTCTTCCTCATCGGCTGCCGCTGCAGGAAGCAAGATCGCCTCGAGGAACGCCCTGTTATCTACCCCCTTGGCTAGGGTAGCGAGGTCAGAACCTAAATGGTTGGTCGGAGCTGAACAACGAAGGTTGGCTAGTAGTGATGAGGGTGTTACTCAGATGGTACGTGTCGAAACCATTCTATCGATATTACCAAAATACTGTAGATCGTCTCCCTGTTTTTGAGGATGGAATGGGATCGAAGAGCTGATCAACCATTCATGGGTATGGACAGACCGTCAGAGAAGCCCTCAACTCTGCTATGGAAGAAGAGATGAACAGGGACGAAACTGTTTTCATCATGGGTGAAGAAGTTGCCAGATACAATGGTGCTTATAAGATCACCAAAGGTTTATTGGATAAATTCGGAGAAGATCGAGTGATCGATGTAAGTGTTCTTGTATCCCTTTTGTTATGCTATGAGCAATCTCTTGCTCTTCAACATCACGAAACATGCATCCATGACTTTTTCGATGATTCCTCTTGGTTGATTGCCTCCTGATCGCTGATGATACTTGATTTCCCCAGACCCCTATCACCGAATCTGGTTTCGCTGGTATGGCTGTCGGTGCAGCTTTAGCAGGTCTCCGACCAGTTTGCGAGTTCAGTGAGTATCTTACCTTTCTCTTCTTGTTTTCCAGGATTGATATTGGCGGGTATGTGGTAGCCAAATCTCAGAAACTGACATATCCCTCCTAACTTTCGTAGTGACCTGGAACTTCGCAATGCAAGCTATCGACCAAATCGTCAACTCGGGTGGTAAGACCTACTACATGTCTGGTGGTAACGTTCCATGTCCAGTCACTTTCCGAGGTCCCAATGGTGCTGCTGCTGGTGTAGCTGCTCAACATTCCCAAGATTACTCAGCATGGTACGGTTCCGTCCCTGGTTTGAAGGTCATCTCCCCTTGGTCTGCCGCAGATTGCAGAGGGTTGTTGAAGGCTGCTATCAGGGATCCTAACCCCGTGAGTTGCAGTGTACCCCTTTACTTACATTATAGAGATAGAAAGGATCGGGATCAAGGTCGGGATCAGCTACTCAGGCTGGCCCGAGAGATACACAGATCAGTCGTCCTCTTTCAACACATCTCTCACATACTATTCTGCGATACATCAGGAAACATCGGCTAACTTTCCCTCACACCATTAGGTCTGTTTCCTCGAGAATGAACTTCTTTACGGTGTTTCCTTCCCAGTCACCAAAGAAGAGCTCTCTGAAGATTTCCTCTTACCAATTGGTAAAGCCAAGGTTGAAAAGGAAGGATCAGACGTCACCGTCGTCACTCACTCCAAGATGGTCACTCACTCGCTCGAAGCTGCCGAATTACTCGAGAAGAATGAAGGTATCAAAGTTGAAGTTATCAATTTGAGATCGATCAGACCTCTGGATATTGATACAATTATCAAATCAGTCAAGAAGACGAATCACTTGGTCACTGTGGAAGGTGGTTTCCCAGGTGAGCGAAGTGTTCTGCCGAACCACTCCGAATCATGCTGATTGACGATGTTTTCGTGATAGCCTTCGGTGTCGGTTCTGAGATCATTGCTCAGATCTGTGAATCTCCTGCATTCGATTACCTTGATGCTCCACCTGAAAGAGTCACCGGTGCCGATGTCCCTACTCCTGTAAGCTCTCTTTTTCCACTCCTGTATGGATCAAGCTTATCTTGTTGATGATGTTTTAGTACTCTGAATCTCTCGAACACATGGCTTTCCCCGATACCGATATCATCGCCAAGGTCCTCAAGCGACACCTTTGTGAGTTTGATCCGTGCTGCTGACATGGGAAATTGTGCTGATGAACTGGTATGACATGTAGACCGACAATAGATCTCTTCAAGAAGGATAGTCTAGGATATATCTGCTAAAGGATTTTGGATCGTTTTATTTATGCTTTGACTTCTTTCCATCTCTCTTGTTCATTATCAGAGTAGCATGACCATGTGAATATGGGTATGAATATGCATCATTGGGTTTAACAAGAATCAGTCAATGTAGTACTCTTGGTTGTTTGTGCTACGAAGTACGATGATAACCCTATGACCGCGTATTGACTGGATGATTTGTGCCGGCATCTGTGTGATTTGTGATTTGTGTGATTGTGTCATCCTTCACTTTGAAACCTACACTCACTACCTTTGATAATCACCAACATACCAGTACATCTTCCGTCTGCTTATCTCATGAACCAGGGCCTCAACCAGCACCGACCTGCTGTAACCTCGACACACAGCGTAGATAGATAACAACGATAACGTTCAGTTCCCAAGATTCATCAACGGATCGAAGGACAGATTTCAACCTAGCAAGGGATGTCATCCCTATTCAATCCCTTCGCCCGCTCATGGGTTATACTCATCTTATCAATCGGTCTGGTGTACAGCTTGGCTGTCCCCTCAGGTGTCAACGATCAACAGAACCTCAACGCGATCGTACTAGATGATCGACATTCCAGTGAGAATGAAATTGTCGATTTGACGGGGTCCGATCTTGGTCAAGTCCCACTCATGAACCAACCTAGAAATGATAATAATAGAGGATGGTTGGCTAGGTGGTTAAGTATGGGTGGAGAAGGGGAAGTAGTTGTCCATGTGAGTAACCAAACATTTCGCTTCTATCTATCATTGAGCAACCGCACGATCAGCGACACGTACTGAGTCATTTGCCACCGTCCCATAGTTACCTCTCGGTTTACATCAACCAAACCTGACCCTCCCTCATCGTCCTGCCTCCTTTCCTGACTTATCACATCTATCACTCCCTCTCCCAATCTCTGGATTCCTCACTCCCTTTTCCAAATTAGACCCTTCTTTAGAGGCCGACAATAATAAGGATGTGAACTTTCTCCCTTCCGGTGGGGGGATGGCATGTCTCCCACCTCTTGGATTACCACGTCCTCCCACGCATCCTCGTCCAGGCGAGAGCTACACGATAGCACTGGTGGAAAGGGGAGGGTGCGATTTCGCAACCAAAATTCGTGCGGCGCAAGATCGTAATGCTCATGCTGTCATAGTTGGGGACAGTGTCCAGCACCCAGGGGAAACTGACGAAGAAGGTAGGAAAAGGGAGAGTTTGATCACTATGTTCAGTCCTGGTATGTCACCTCTACTATATATCGGACTGCATCATTCATTTTCCCACCTTGTCGACAAGTCTAACAACTTTGCACAATTGTTAATGAGATGGTTACTGATTTCTGCTTTCGAACATGCAGAAGTCACAGATTCGATATTCATACCATCTGTATTCGTCTCTCGAGCATCTTACTTGGCTTTGAGGGATCTGTTGGCAAATGGAACCTCGTCGGGTAAACAGGAAAGAGAAGGTCTCTGGGTTGACTTGAGTCAAGGATCTGATGAGTCTGGGTGAGTACCATGTCTTGCTGCAAACGACCAGTGACGGCGGGAGGCTAATTCTGGTGATTCCGCAGAGCGCTCACTAGCTTACTATCCTTCGCATTGCTCATGCCGAGCTTGTTCCTTTTGGCTACCGTCGCCATTCACCGGATTAGAGTTGCCAGGTGAGTGTGCATTCACTAATCCCACTTGACCCTTTACGGCCGACGAACTCATAAAACTCGCACATCCATTGATCCTATCTGATGTAGCAATTCATAAAAGCTTACTTCTCTTGTCATACATAGACAACGTGAAAAAGATCGTGCACCACCTATGATTGTCCTCTCCCTTCCTGAGAGGGTCTGGACACCCGATATCGTATGGGAGAAAGACGATTCATCTTCTGATCGATCCGTCGGAACCCAATCTGGAGCCAATTCACCTACCAGTCAATCAATCTTAATTAAGAAGAACAATGTCACGGATATGAACGTAAATGATGAAAGTCAAATTGCATCTTCTTCATCGAATGTCCCAATCAGTCTCGAAACCCCACCACCCCCACCTCCTATATCTCCTTCGGAAGTTCGTACTCCACCTTCAATCTCTATTGAGATACCCAATCCTTTGGATGAGGTCGTATCACCGAGCAGCGGTAGTCCCTCAAGATCTAAGAAAGATAAACACAAACATCGAGCTAAACGACATGTGAAAAGACAGTATTTCTCAAAAGATGAATGTGCGATTTGTATGGATAACTTCGAAAAGGGAGATATAGTCAGGATATTGCCTTGTGGACATGTTTTTCATAAGGAGGAATGTGATGAGTGGTTAATGAAATGGAGGAAGTTGGTGAGTACATATTGGCCCGTTCACGTGTTCAATCTTGATCTGGGTTTCGTATCTTTTCGAAATCAACCGGACTCATTATATCTCTTTCAATGGAATCATGATACTGATATGTCATGTGGTCCACTCGTAGTGCCCTACCTGCCGAGCAGATGTGACTCTCCCTCCAGGTGGCAATGTGAAAGGATCGACGATCACTCCAGTCACAAACCCACCTGATCATCCGGCTGGAGCAGTGATTCCCAGGGAAAGGAACAGTTCATGGATGAGTTTATTCAGATCTGCCAGAGAGAGGTTATATGGGTTGTGGGGCAATAATGAAGGAGAAAGTGAGACGACCCCACTTATACCTAGAACTCCTAACGAACGAAGGTCGTCGACTAGTAGTTTATAATTTTTATTACTTCTTGTACATCATTATCCTGCTTGCTTGTACCTTCAAGAATTTTCATGTTAACATATCATTATATCACTACTTTGTATAAGTTCATGAAACGTTCAGTTGTTCCTTTCTTTCTTTTTCACTTTTCTGTATCCGCTTTTAGTTGTATATACGGTATGACGATCCCCCTCTCTGAAATGTGTGATACGAGATACGATATTTAAAAAGATAAGATTATACACCGCACAATATGCAGTGTTGTTGAGTTAGTTAAAGCAAAGAGATCATGGAAGCCCCGATCAACAAGACCAGGCCCAGCATTCTAGTTCATCAACAATGTACCAGAGGGGGAGGGATAGCAACGAATTTTGATAGTACTCCAACATGATTAGTCGTACCCGAAGAGGGATTTATGAAGCACCGCTGATATGGCTAATATGTCAGTCCAGTGGTTATATTATGCATTATGCTACGGATGTTTGAAAGAGGATGATCGGGACCTGCTGTAATTAAAGTATATGAAAGTAATTAATCAGGAGGACAGTGCGTTGATGTGTTTGTTGTGGTCATGATACAAGCTAGGCGGCATAGGGCCAGAGGGAAGCACAAGCACCAGCACTGTCTGTATGGCAGATAACCAGCTGAAGCATCGATACACCACCATCATACCCAGTTGGTCAATTGTCATAGTGCAGCACAGTTACATCTATAGCATCCATTGATGGTTCCCACTACGTATCCCATTGCCCATTCATCTGGAAAGAACGCTATTCCACTTAATCGATAACCTCTACCTTATACTTTACTATATCCCTAAGGGCAACCCAAGATACTGATGGACCTATCAGAATGATTATTTGGCTCATAACGCTTTTTTACGATAGTCGACGATACGAAAAAGAAGAGGGAGAAGAACAACGGGCTAGACAAAAAAAGCTCACTGCTGAGAGTAAGGATGGGGACGATGATAAGGTGTTGGTGCTGAATGAAACAGAAAGCAGACCGTTATATGTTTTGACACATCTGCGTACGGGTGGGAAGGTGATGGAAAGGTTGGAAACTGAATTAGGAAGAATCAGTATATGTGGTCGACCAGCGGATCAAAGTCATAAGACTCTTTCAGCGCCATCAACCAATTTGACTTTCGAAGGAAATACATTCCAATCAACTACGAACACCCATAAGAGACTCTGAGAATCCGACTTAAAAAGTATGTTGATTACCGCAAGTGAGTGGATGCTCCTCATGATCTCTCCTATACTTGACGTAGAAGGTTCTCTATTTGTGGCGTACAAGTGGCGTGAATTTGAATTGAAGATCAGAAAAGGAATGAGATGGTTGAGATCAAAATTAATACAAAGTGATTGGGTCAATTTGAGATCTATCTGATATCGCTCAGTAGAGAGAAGACTGTTTGTTATTGTTGTGATATGGGCTAGATGAAGTTGTTTGATCAAACGGAGATGGTCTATCTGTCGTTGACCGTTTGGAGTATCCAGCTAATTCTCAGCTTGACTCAGTAGTCGACTTGTCGAGTTCATTCTAATGCCCATTGTTTTAGAGCAACCTATAGCTTTCTTCAACATTGATCTTCCTTGAATCTTTCTACCTTTATCAACGACTATATATCACCTCTGAAGATCGTGTTAACTCCTATCGAGTGCCGCCCACCATGGCTCCATCAATGTTCCATCGACCCACCATACTTCCTCAAGAACCTCACCACTCGACTGTATCGCATCGGCAAAAGCTGAAATCAATTTCATCCTTCTTCCCGTCATTCGCCCATCCAGCTTCAAATGGGATAGATCAGTCTCACGTTATTCCTTATCGTCAACCTGATTCCTTGAGCCAACACACCGCAACCGTTTTCGAAGGACTACCAAATATCAAGAACAACAGTAATATATCATTACCCCCTCGTTCCTCGCAACATACCATCTCCCCTGGTCAATCTTCACCATGTTTGAAAGTGACTTTACAGCAAACCACATCGAATGGTGATGCAGTGACTTACACAAGTCATAATCTTCAACAACAGATGTCTAAAGAAATGCCAACATTAGCTTCCGCGATACACATACCAGATTCGTCCATCTCTTCATCCCCAAACCCCCTTTCTTCTTCGAAAGCCAGCGTGGCAGGTATGAAGCAGAATCATCATGGTGTACATCCATTGTATCATCTCAATGCAAGTTCAACATCTCTCCTTGGATCGTACGTACAAGTCAATGAAATTATTCATGTGGTCAATGTCGATATCCCCAGTGAAGGAGGAGTGTGCAAAAGGGAAAGATCTAATTCAAGAAGTAGTACTTTGAGTCAAACGACCAAAAGATTAACTAGGAGATTGTCTTTGGATAATATCGTTCCCAAAATTACTTCAATGGGGAGTTTGAGGAAAAGAGAGAGAAGTGGAAGTAAGAGTAGCATTTTGGATAATAATGGAGGGGTGGCGGAAGGGAGAAGATGGTCTTTGTTCAATTCATCAAATGCCAATCACAATCAAGAATCTCAAGGGGCCCAGACCAAGCACGTGATGGGTGAACAGTCGATGGGTAGAACCGTGAACAAACAGAGTATGCCAGTCAGCAGGAATTGGAGAAATAAATTTACAGTCAAGAATACCTCTGCAACCCGAACAAGTGGCGGCAAGGAGAATATCAGTGTTGGTGTAACGATGGGAATGGACGATAGACTGGAAGCTGCCAGACAAGCTAGAGATAGATCAAGAGCTGAATCAGCAGAATATAGAGAGAGGTACGATGAGAGGACGATCAAGCGGATTCCTGTGAGAGATATGAGGGAGATGTCGTTCTCTAGTTTTGGGGGTGGGAATGAAGATCGCTTAAAGGAGAGAGAAAGTATGATTAGTATGCTTGGTGGGAGTGGTGGAATGGGAGAAAGGGATGGGGTTAGTGCTACGAGACTGTCTTTTGGTATGTAAAATCCCAGAACGCGAACTTCAGCGTGATCCACAATTCTTAAGATCTTTGGCCTGACGATTGATTGGTACTGTTTCATAGTCCTCAGACCTTCCTCTCGAGCCAGTTCTTTCGATCCCGCCGCCACACCCAAATCCCCTTCCTCTTCCTCCATTCCGATCCCATTCATCCCAAAAGGTCCACCACCCCAACAAAGCAGTTTGGTCGAGAGTCATACAACGACTTCTCTAGCTGCCACTTTCGACTCACCCTCACCACTTCCTAGACCAGTGCATACCCCCCTTAATCGATCTGCTGGACTGCGAATCCCCTCAGCCACCGCTAATAAGTCAGCGATACTTTCACCTGCTCAGGACGATCGATCGATTTTGGATCCAGCCAGATCACCTTGTCCCATACCTGATATGTCGCCCCTTCTTCCGTTGAATACGGGATTACAATATCAGAATATGCCACTTCCCCCTCCGCCGGTCCAGGTAAACCAGAATATGGCGATTAACGATGTCAAGAAGATGGAAGTGGCGGAGAACGATCCAATGGACATGACAAGTCTTGATAAGAGCTTGGACGAAATCATGAAACCTTCAATTTCAAGTATCACTGCAATTATCGCGGCTCAACCTAGTCAAACGGGTACTTTCGGCGTATCTGACTCTAACCAGACATGGCACACCGCAACTACCTCTCCACCACCTCCTTTACCTACTTCCTCCTCGACACGGACGATGTACACCCTCCCTCGATCCAAGTCCAAATCACATACTGATCTATCTTCTTACTCGTCTACTAAAAATCTAGTGGAGCATATCGAAGCTACTCAAGGACCTGGATGGTGGTCTACCGATAAAACGGTTAATCGAAGGGTATCGACTATGACCTTGAGATATAAAGCTGAAGATGAAGATAGGGAACTGAAGAGGCTAGAGAGATTGGCTCAATCGACTACTATACCCCATAGACCTAAATTAAATGGCATGACTCCGGATGAGGAGATAATTGATTCTCCTAGTCTGAGTAGGATGAGAGAAGATGATAAATTACGGACTAGATCTTCAATAGATTTGAGATCTTCTTTCCAATCGACCTCGACTGCAAATGCAAGTACAGTTAGATCGTCGAATGTCTTGGGTAGCGATACTGTTAGATCGGGACATCATCCTAGACCATCATTAATGGCAGGGTCGATTTGGTCTAAAGAGCTTCCACCATCACCTAGAAGAAGTGTTTTATCCAGACAGATCGAGCTGGCTAATGGGGATACACCAATGAAGATCCGACCTGCGCAAATCCCCTTGCCCCTCAGTGAGCCTAGGAATAATACGTTTATCAGTAATAGGATAAGTCCAGGTATAGCTCGAAGAGCGAGCTTTCTCTCTAAAGACTGTTCGACAACAGATGGTGAATCGCCCTCGAGATCGACTTCGAGGCAGACTACTCGTACGACTTTGTCAGCGATTTCGACATCCACTGCTCCTACGTCCGTACCATCCGATAATGAAGAACAAGAGGAGGTATCAGGTAAAGTGGGAATGCTTAAAAAGGAGTATGAAGAGAAGATTGCCAATTTACGTTCTAGACATATTTTGGAAATTGATGCTGTTCTTACTGCTTTGTCGAATGCCAAGATAGAGAATACATCGCTTAAAGAGGAAGTTACTAGTTTGCGAAAGGTGGTTGATGAAATTACGAAAGAAAAAGAGGGATTGAAAAAGAAGGTCAAAATACTTTGTATGAGTTTACAAACCATCGAATTGGGTGGCATCACTTCTACTCAAGCAGGTCAAAGGGATGAGAGTGGAATGGGAAGGGGAATGGGAATGAAAAGGTCGGAAAGTGTACTCAGTTCATTATTACCTGAACTTATCTCTTCAACGAATTTGTCAGATCCAATCTCACCGTTACCTCTCTCATCCACCACACATCGACAGATGGATGATTTTGGTAGGAAGCAGATGACTTTACATGAACCGCTGACGAGCGATTCGATAGGAAGGGAAGAAATGAGGAATAAAGGTATAATGGATTCGTTAAGTAAAACACGAGGGCAATCGATTATGATTGGTGGTCCTTCGAGAAATGTCAGTGGTGCGACTAGTGTACATACGGATGGAAGTAATATCTTATACGATGAGGATGAGGATGAGGAGATCGAAAGACACGGAGAAGGAGAAGGTTGGACATTGAGATTGAAAGAGTCTGATGAGAGGTTTTTAGATGATTTGTGAATCAGATTGACTATACTTTACTACTGTGGATATACCATGCACCAACTTACCATATACCATCATGCAAATTTCTGAGGTGCTGGTATGACATTCATTGTGTTAATTCTAAACCCTGTGTGTACTGTGTACTCTTTCCATATGGAGTGGCGAGGGTGATAGCATTGGAAGGAATATAAGTATTCATGCGATCAGCGGAAACTTTGTACTACAGCGTCATCATTTCCACTAGATCCAGACATACTGTACCTTGGGCATGCAATGTTGTTCTCCAAAATGATCTTACATTGCATCATCCGATATCTTCGGTCTTTTCATCTTCTACAGCGTACGGCGTACCTTTCACCATATATAATCCGCTACTCTCGCACTTATGTATTGTTTGATCGCATGATGTAAGTTACAGTCCTTTGCATCCGGAAGGGATCACCCCATGGAGATGAATGTTATCGGTGTGTATGCTTGTGTGTGTATGTTTTGTCGTTCGAAAGGAGGTAGGTACGATACCCTCAAACGACATCCGATCGGAAGTGGCGTATCATCGATCAAACCTTTGACCTAGTCTCAATGTTAGAGTGTACATATTGCACTTTGTTTATAGCTCGGATGTGGATTGAGAAGATATCTACACAACGCGATCGTCACATGCTCTTGTCCGGCCTTCTAATGGCCCCAATAATGGCCGGAATCAAGGCAAAAGATGATTATAGGGTGATTCCCATTTTGATGGTCAATCAATCAGATTCAAGACACAACACGACTTCTTTCGATCTGATGATCTAAATCCCTAACATCGCTTTGGGTCGAATAGTACCTGCTGATGTGAAGCAGTATGTAGATCACAGGACGATCCATCAAAAAAGGCATTATCCTCACCCCATCATAGACGATCTTGCTCCCACATGCGGATGTTATGCTGTTGGGCTCGGTCATCTCATAGATCAGATCACAAGATAATGGGTATAATGAACGATCAATATTTGTATTGCACTGATCCATTGGACAGCCCCGAGATCCATGTTGTCTGTCGGTGAGGAAAAGGGTGATTTACCTTTGATTTTCCCATGCTGTTTTCGTCATTCGGACCGGTTGCGTACCGAGCCAATGAAGGATGAAAGGTATATATACGTCTGTAAATCTGGTCAATTGTACTATCGTTTCTTCAACCTCATCTTCACTTTCAGCTTCATCCTCAACTCGATCCTTGGGATTTATCGCCACTGAGATTTCTCATCTACTCTCTCTACTTGTTTCAGTAATTCAAAATGTCCCCATCGACACTCGTCCAATCACCTCGACCTGTCAGACCCACCCTCAAACCTCTCACTTCCCTTTCAACCGTCCCGTCCGAACTCGACCTGCACATGAAGAATCACCGATCATACTCTGTCTCTTCGTCGATTTCTACCACCAGTAGCTCAAGTACATATAGTAGAGCGGCGGATGATATGATTGATAGACTTGCTGGACAGGAGGTGAGTAAGAGTGAGCATTCCACTCTGTCGCATTCCCTGAGCTGATACGGTGATGTTTTTACGTAGACGCATGCCACTATCGATCTATGGTCAGGAGGCAATATCCGCCTGAATGGTCGAGATCTCACCGCTACTGCTCGAGATGCCGAGGACCTCCTGCATGCGTTGAAGGAAGATGGGAGGTTCGAATTTGTAAAATTGACTCTCTTCGATGAAGAAGGTGAAGATTGGAAGGTGAGCTACAAAGATAACGATTCACTTTTATAAGAAGAAAGAGACAATGCTTACCTTCTGTGCGTGTTGTGAAACTGTAGATCTCTTTCCGAAGATCGAACGTTAGTATCGCTTCACCCGTCATTTCCGATTCAGAGTAAACCGATCTTATGTCTTCGTTCCACTCTTCGATATCTCTTTGTTTTTGGTCTTTCTGGGTCCTTTGGATCGCTTATGAAAGTACTGTATAATCGATTGATACTCATTCTCACTGTTAAATCCTGTGAATAGTGTAAATATCGTATTTCATGAGTTTCATACCTATTCCATCTGGTTATCACATTATAATGAGTATGAGTGTGAGTATTTGTTACTCTGATCGAATCGATGGTATTGTACATTTTTCCTTTCTGTCTATTTGCGGTTGATGTTTGGGTCTCAGGGTTGGTTCTATGCATTCCTTTCGTTCTTTTTGACATCATATAGCTGCAAAAACATTTCATCAGCAGAGCTCCAGTGAATCCTCAATGCAAATAAGTTGAAGATCGACAGATCGTGTACTTACATATGGTACAGTATACAACACGATATCCCAGCATAAACACAGACTATCCGTTTCAAGTAATCATGCTATATCAAAACTCTCCTCAGATCACCTGGTTCAACCTCAACTCCCGTTATAGGACATCTTCCTTTCCTACGTCTCACCAATATTGACTGCTCGCCCTCATTCTCATCCTCTTTCTCTTTCTCTTCGTCGACCTCTTCATCTTCACCCTCAATAGCATCCCAGCCGCATCTCCAGCAGACCACCCACCCACTAGGTAACACGGCGGGGTTTTGCCATTTCTTTCCGCACAATGGACAGTCGCCGTAACTCTCTTTGGTCACCTGATACCTTTCTTCCTTCTGCACCGAGCCTCCCGATGATCCCGAAGCCGAAGTAGTCTGAAATTCGTTTAGTAGTGATTGGTCGATTTCTTGTTCAGGTGTGAGAGGTGGCGTGGGAGGTAGAGCCCCTATAGACCCAGGTAAGATAGGTAGTGGTCTAGGAGGTAGTATCGATGCGTGTGTGGCTGCTACACTGTTTTCATTTGCGGTGAGAGAGGGGTGAGATCGAGGTGATGAAGGGGAATACCACCACTGAGAGAGTTTTAGGAGGAGTAGTAAAGGTGGAAGTAGAGGAGGGAGCTTTGATAGAATACCAGTCGATTCGGGCTATATTATTGGGAGATTATAAGTAAGACGGAGGAATAGTGGGCGTTAGGAACAAGGGATTATTTGACTCACCTCGTCTTCTGGACCTCTACGGATCACCTTTAGTCCCAACCATCTATGCCATGGTCTAGGGTAGGTGGTCTTCTCAAATAAGAATGCTAGATCGTATCCTAGGAAAGTGAGATCTACTCCTAAACTCAAGTACGGATAAATCAATTTGAATGTCCTTTGACGCTATAAATGAAAGAGATGAATTAGCTGTTATTGGCGGTGACTGAATTGAATTCAGCTCACTGTTGTAATTATCCTCCTTCTATCCTCTTCTTCTACCTCATCCGTACTCCCCCCGCCACCCAAACTTTCAAAGTAATCTTGTGCCCTAGCTCGGACGTATGGTAGACCGACTAGGAAAAGTAATAATCCCCATCTTTGTTTACGCGATATACCTTTTCTACGTCTGGGAGGGGTGAAGGCATCCAGTCGAGGAGTATTCATTGATGAGATAGGGGTCGAACGAAGACCATAGAAGTGTTCAGATATCGATGCGTCTATCATAGATCCATCAGTTGATGTCCGTAACTCTACTATACTTCGAGGAAGCAAGGAGACAAGGGGTGAACTGACTATGTTTCTTTAGATGATGTCTTTCCAATATCAACAATAACACCGCGAAGAACTCTTCGTGATGGTTGAGTATACGTAGAAGATATCTAGGATACCTTTGAGCAAAGTACTACACGTATTGTAAGCTCATGATTTCGAAATATGGTGTACTAGAGTGAGCTTACTGATAGAACATAGCGGACGACTGGATGGAATAGTTCTCTGAGCTGGTCTTGAGCCAGTAAGTCGAATATTGATGGCCTGGAGGGATCTTTTGATGGACTTCCCTCTGGAAAGAGGGGTGTGGAAGTGCGCTGCATCGTTAGACGATGTTGATATATCATGTATAAAGCAACGAAGTCATCCACTTTGGTTGATACTTTATCTTATCGACCTCTTCGTAGCAGGTAATTGCTCGGTCTCCGTATAACCGGAGTGACCACAGCAGACCTGCCACACTGCCAAAACGCCGATAGTCCCTAACCCCCTACGATCAACATCTCTTTCTCAGGATGATAAAGTGATAATACATGCATCCATCTTATTCACAGACAATTGTATACGATTACTTTCACTGCTTGTAATCTTTTGGACCAAGATAGGGGTGATCAATCACTCATCCCTTGGATTACGACATTCGAACACCGGTCGACGCGACTGATCTTGGGGGTTAGGGGTTAATTAATCGAGAACATTACAGACTCGTCATGTCGGCCGGTGCTAGTACCTCGCGACGTCAACATCAAGAAGCGAGTGAAGAAGAGCTTGTATCTCCTTCGGAGAGAAGTCAGTCGCCCACGACAACTTCACGAAGAAGATCCACACGGGCAGCTGCCTTGAAGGCGAACAGGGCAAGTGCGAAACAAGCTAGAAGCGAAGATAGTCCTGTTGAGGAGAATGGAAATGGGAATGATGATGAAAGTGAAAGTGAATATGAAGAAAAGGATGAGGATGAGCGAGAAGATACAAGATCAGAGACTGATTTGGAATCGATTTCGGAAAATCGAGAAGGAGGTATTCTTGTGAATAGCGAAGGGGAGAGGTGGTTGAAAGTTGGAGAACCATTTCCATGGGAAGAAGTTGAGTGGTACTTTGACGAGTCGATTGAGGAGGATATGAGGACACATCTTGGCAAGAGAATTGATGTGAGTTCATTTCAATGCTTTAATGGAAATTACTTCTTGGACCCCGCATCATTCCAGAATACATATCACACTTTGTCGAATGACAATATTGTCACAATATACTGATATTTGATAAATTCGCTCTTTGATAGAAAATGAAAGGTTCTCAAACACTCGACCCTGAACAAGCCGACCTCATACTGATAAATCCTCATCCTAATCGTATAAATCCTGATCGATCAAAATATCTACGTGGACTGGGCCACCTACAAGGGAAACTCGCACGGGTGATACCTTACAATTGGTTATCAAAATGTTACTTCTCAAAATCTGTCGAATCTCCAACTCCACCTTCGGTTCAACCGATTTTCTTGGATGAAGAGGGTAAAGGGTTAAGATTAGCTGTTTTGAAGTTGGGTGAAGGCCTCGAGGGCGATAAGTTGAGAAGAGGAGTTATGGTGGATCTTGAAGTGAGTTACCTTTCAATTTCTCAATCTGTCAAGGATCTTCGGTCTGGATGATAGCGATGATATATACTCTAACGAAGAGAGAAAACACTTAGCTGATCTTTGGATATGATGTCATTATCAGACTCACGGAGCGATGATAGTTTCTTCACCCATCAATGCGGAGGTCGTCATCTTACCCCCTTCACACCCTTACATCACTACACCCCCGAAAAAAGATGAGCTTAAACATATCACCTGGCATACGCCTGATTGGGTCAGAGAGAAGATCAAAATCGCTCAACATGTACCGAAATCCAAAGCGAACCCAAAATTGTCAAAAGGTGAATCAAAGAGCATTGACAAATCAAACCCAAAAACGAGGACGAATCTGAAATCTGTAAAATCAAAATCGGAAGTCAATAGAGGCAGATCCAAAAGAGATAGCAGTGATGAAAGTGAAAGTGATTCAGAAGAACTCAGACCTAGTCCAAGAAGGACTACATCAAGGTAAGTTCATCCGTACATTCCCACTCTTGCTGCGCAGAAGGACTGATGACGAATCTTCCTGGTAGAACCGAGTTCACACCTTCCGATCGAGATTTCCTAGCTCGTTGGCTAGCTTACCATAGACCTGATCAAGTGGGAAGAACCACCAGAAGCCTGTATAAAAGGCTTGAAGTGAATATATATCTCTCCACCTCTTTTCATTCCTACATTTTCAACAAGATTAGGTATGTGTCAGGGCAAGGTATGCTGATCTTGAAACTTGTATTATAGCGATACAGCCCGTCCCATCCATTCTTCAAGCATGCTTCTCGTCATCCCCATTCAGCATGGCACGAGCATTTCAAGCGCAATCGATCCAAGTTAGGTATGGATGGGAAGGTGTTGGAGGATCTGGTGGATGAATACGTTGACAAGGGTATCGATCGTCGACTCACGACCAGAATGGAGAGGAAAGGCAAAGGGAAGGAGAAAGCTACCGCCCACAAGGTTAGGGCGAATGAGATCGATGACGGATCGGAATACGAAGAGAATGACGCGGCAGAGACTCGAGCTGCTGGGAAAAAAGGAGGTGAGAAGAGGAAAATCGTAAGAGGTGCTAGAAAGGTCACTAGTCCGACTATGTTGGGAGGTGGGAATGCAATGCATAATGGTGGCGGAGGACTGACTGAAGCGGCGGTCAATGATTATCAGGAGAATCGAGATGCCGAAGGACGATTGGAAGTGGTAGTGGAAGGAGAAGGAGAAGAAGAAAATGGGAATGCCAATGAAGATGAGAGCGAACGCGGTTATCAAGATGTTGAACCAGTCATCCAAGTCGATCATACGAAAAATGGTGATGAGGGTGAGGATGTAGAAATGGATGAACCCGTTTTACCTCAAACAAACAAGTCGGAAGAGCTTCCTGCTCAGGAGGGAGATGTGGATGCTGGTGGGAGAGAAGATTCGGAAGTTGTTGATGAAGCTTTGGAACAGTCTTTCCAGTGAGTTATTTCTCGGACTTCACATCTGAACTTTTAATATGATAAATGTAGGAAGTGACTGATGATCTGACTGCGATAGGACAAGCAACGAATCTAGGTCGATGGATGATCCTGCTAATGAAGGAGACGCTGGTGTGGTAGATGCGAACCAGGTGGCTGGGGAGGATGAATATGGCCAAGATGATCTAGGCAAATTGAGAAAGAGAAAGAAAGATAAGAGACCGGCAGATGTGATGAATACACAACGAGAAGCTGAAGGAGAAATTGTTGGCATTCAGAGACGATCAAAGCGGTTGAAAAAGCGATAAAAGTGCGGTTGACCGACGATTTGTTTTGGGCTTTTATGAATGAAACGTGGTATTTTGTATGTCTATAATATAGATCCATCTCATGTATCTCATGTATTCATGTAGCTACAGATTAATGCGGATACCACAGGAGAGCAGAGCAGGATAGAAAGAAGAGGGAATTGGTGGACGGTGGGTGCCACAAGCATGAAGGGGCAGGAGATGGGAAATTGATTCCGTTCGACCTGAGATATGGAAATGATAGGAGTAAAGAAAGCAGTTGTCAAAGATCTACTTTTTCCAACCTGTCATTGAGTTGTAAACAGAACTATATATCCAAGTATACCTCACTTTACCATCGACCAACATCCAAGCAAGAAAAAATCGCCTGGTGGCTGAATTGGAAAATCAAAAAATATAATCGAAAGAAAAGTGTATACAAGGTAAAATTCAACTAGAACCAGAGCCGAAAACAAAACCAACACGATGGACGCTCTAATCCCTTTTACGACTTCTGGATCTTTAGTCGATTTGGTTGACAGTCAGTGTTATCTACACCTCAACGCTCTATGATAGTGAAAATGGCTGACTGGGCTCTGCATTTGCGTTCATAGAAAAAGTATTGGTGGTGCTGAGGGATGGTAGGAAGTTGATAGGTGTTTTTAGATCTTATGATCAATTTGGTAAGTCAGTCTTTACTTTCCGTCTGGCAAGGTTGTAAAAGAAATATCTAGCTTGGGATCACTCTTGGGCTTTATGATCATCAAGACTAGTCCAATCGTTCTTACACTTATATTTTTTTTTTTCGTAGCGAACTTCCTTCTCGAGTCGTGTATAGAACGTATACATTTCAAATTCGAATATGCAGATAAGGATATTGGGGTGTTGCTGGTTAGAGGAGAGAATGTGGTAGCTTTGGGTGAAATTGTGAGTGCTAGTTTTTTCTGTATACATTATCGTTATTAGAAATAGGGGAAAGAAGAGTCCGAACCACTTGATACATTAGAAAGCAACTGTGCTTTTGATCTTCATCAGACATCAAGAATAACAAAAAGATGGACTGGGCCATACTGATTATATTCTGTTGCTACGTTTATAGGACCTGATAGCGGAAGATATGGTGCCGCTCCAAGAACGTTCGTGGAATGAGGTTGAAGAGAAAATAAATGATGATAATGTGAGTTGTTGTGGTTTGACACGCAACCCATCGCTGTATTTACGGTTGTATCATACTATACCTCAGCAAGCTGTACTGATTGATCAATTTTGTTATGTTATCTAGAAACGCCGTGAGAGGGATCACGCCATAAAAGATAAAGTGTTGGGATCGATTGGGTTTGTGAATGAAGGTAGGGAAGGTGATGCGTATTAAAGAAAGAGACAAGGTGAGCCTTATATGCTCCGAGATGTCCTTCAATCTCTAGCTCATATAGCACTCCTGTTTCCATAGCATACCGAGTAGAGTAAGAATGAGAACAGGGTCATTGATCGTTATTAATATGACTCGTATCACCATCATCATCATTTATTGTCATGTAACTGTATATCAGCAGATCAACAGATGACATCAACCACTCACGACGCACGGACCCAGTCTACCCCTCCCCTTCCTTTGGCCATACGTGACTGATAACACAATCATCATTCCTTCCTTCCCTCTTTCTCTCTTTCTCTCTCTTCTCTCTTCTCTCCTCTGTTATCCCTTCCTGATCCCTCCATCAACTGATATCTCACACAACTAACATCTACCGTCCTGGTCGTCTGTCAACACACCCTACGAACATCAACGTGCAGCTATTATCACTACGTACTCATACACTCGAGGTGGTAGTCTGTCAAGCACATCTCACATCAAAATATACTGATCCCCAAACAATATCTGAGAATCATCGCTCTTCCTTCATCTCTCCAACTAACCTTCTTCCCCACTCGAAATAACCCAATCACCTTTCTCCTGTTCTTATCATCGCCTGTAAATCCATAAACTCATACACGACAACAATCATACCTTCCTAATTGACATACATCGCTCGCTTCTCAATTTCCGTCACCCACCCTGACTTCGTACCAACCCATTGCAATAGAGTACACAGTGTTCTCTCCTTCCCTCAGCATGTCGTCAACAACACAGCCCCCCTCTCAGTCGAAATCTCGACTGCCCCCCGTACAGACAAAAGGTCTCAAATTCGGTGCAGGATCTTCCTCACAGGGTTCTTCATCTGGGAAAGGCTCCAACAACAAGGGTAAGAGCAAGGAAGATGAAGATGGGAAATTGCCGTTTCTGGATTATATCAGCTGCAATATATGGTGAGTCATCCCTTCTTTCTTCTTACTCCTCTGTAGTCCACAGTCAATCTGAAGAGGTGTATTGATGCTTTGGGTTTACACAGCAACGAACCCTTCTTCGACGGTATAGCAAAAGGAAAGATCTTCTGGATGACATCGTGTGCTCATGTAATGTGTAACGATGAGAAACATCAGCGTGAGTCTACGTGTTCGGTATGAGTAAGATCCTTCAGTATCTGATGCTGACGTTATGTTTGTGCACGACAGACAAAGAAGGGATCTGCACGGTCTGCGGCAAGACTATGCAAGCGGTAACGATGGAACAAGGCAATGCGAGCTATACAACATCTGGAATTAGGCTGAACGGTGCACTGACTTGACAAATTCATGAACCTAGTTACAACCAACACAAGAGCGTTTCCTATCCAATCCCGAAACTCAGCTCGAGAAAGCTGTTTCTGAGTACGAGGATCAGTCCAAGAAATTCGTTGAAAATATCCGATCTATCAAAGGTATATATAAAGTGAGTCAATTTTGTAGCAAGTGCTGTGCATATGGACTGATGCATACTTGAAACAGTTCCAGACGAACCAGCACAAAAAACCTCGATCTCTATATAAAGACCGATTGGATAAGGCTCTCGTATGTTGTACTGGTCGATTGAAAAAGTTGATGCGGTCGTCTGAATTTGCTGACTCTGGATCAGGCGGAAATCGAACGATTAGAGAACGAGCTGCATATACACGTTGCCGAAAACGTGGAGTTGAAATTGTGTGTTTCCTTTTCCACTCGTATTCATGGTATCTCCGCTGACGCTCCTGCGAAAGGGAAAATAAACAACTGCAAGATCGTCTGAACATGCCTCCACCAGCGCTCGATGGGTATCAATCACGAGGATCAGGATCTTTACCACCACCTATATACGGTAGAACACTAATTACAGTGGAGGAAGGAGAAGAAGAAGAAGAATCCAATGGACTAGTTGGCGAGACCTCGTCGAGCAAAAGAAGGAGAATTGATAATGCTGAGCAACCATCTAGGTCGTGAGTAAATAATCCAATTGCCCAATGTGTTTTCCCATCACTCAATCGCTGATGAGGCATTATCACCAGCTTCGTACCCTCAACCCCTCGATCCCAACCTCATTATGCTCAGCTGTTGGCCAACAGCTATCAAACACCTCAACAAGATCCATATGAAAGACCTCAATCAGTGGCTG
Organism: Kwoniella botswanensis; assembly: GCF_036426115.1. Lineage (NCBI taxonomy): Eukaryota > Fungi > Basidiomycota > Tremellomycetes > Tremellales > Cryptococcaceae > Kwoniella > Kwoniella botswanensis. The sequence continues at coordinate 11,587,374 of NC_088599.1, read as the reverse complement.
GATACAGGGCTGTACCACTCAATACTAACCCCGCTAGGCCTGATCTGGAGTGAGTGAAGCGGTTAGGCGTCGCTTTGACCGGCTATCGAGATTTAACTTTGCCATTATACTGTAGACGATACAAGTACAACAGTACTCCCTTAAATGGTACATCATCTCAAGCTTACTCTCAAGGACACACGAATGGTGAAGGTACCCCTTTGCAGAGACCAGCTAGTGCTTTTGAAGGTGTACCTAGCAATGGCGGCTACATGGGTGGTTGTGCCGATGGTGACATTTCTCGTGGGTGGTGTTCCGCTGTCTTCTCCGAAGGATATGAGCTGATCTTTGCTACTGTATTTCAGACTCGACACCAGCACCCGCTGCGACAAGTAACGGTTATAGACAATCGTCTCCGCCATACGAAGGGAGCTATTCACCCCGACGTCCACCTCCGAACGTGTATTCTCAGCTTCCTCCTGAATCCAATCGTTACTCGCGTGATGGATATAATCGAAGTTTGTCTCCGATCGCTCATGATGGAGGGAATGTTGGGAAGTTTACGATTAGTCAGCCACCCAAAAGACCTTTACCACCTCCGTTTTGACCAAATCAAATCGGAGAACAAAAGAGAACACATATAGCTTCTGATGGCTGAGAAGACGTGAAACCAGAGCAAGAGGAGTGAGGAAGTTGCAGAGAGTAGGAGCATTCATGTGTATAACGCTGTTAACGATTCCCATTTCATTACATTACACTCACTTAACCGTCATTCATTTGTTATCTGTGTTTCATTATATACTCGATTTCATCTTTATCTCTGACACAAATTTCCAATCATGTATCATTATATAGTATATAGGCTGTGAGAATCATTTAGTATATATTCGTGTTTTGCAGTAGAATTATTCAATCGTTGTCGAAATGTCCAAATTTGAACAACGGTCAGTGATGATGTTTTAGTTGTCAATGGATCGATGACTTTCTATGATGACGATCAAATAGTGTTGAATATCTAATCACCAATGCATGCATTTCGCATCCATCCAATCAATCAATTGATTCTAATTTATCTATCCTACTGATTGAGCAGTAGTAATTTAGGCAAACTCAGTGAATTTACCTTCCCCTTTCTCACCAGTAGCTATAGCTTTCTCAGCCAAAACCGCTTTGGCAGGTTGACCGTTTCCTGCTTTTTCAATCTTCTCTTTCAAATCTTTGATATCCTCAGGTTCGAGCAATTCAACGAGTAAATCAAGTTCGGATAATTGTTTTTCGATAATAGCTGGTGAAGGGGAAGTACCTTCGGGTTGGAAGTAATTGGATGAAGTGATGACAGTTTGGATTGACTAAAACACAAATCTCTCAATCAGCTTTGGAGGCACTATTGTACTATACTATGGTATGATGAGATGGAAATGGGGAGACTCACCTTTTTCCACTTTTTCAGATTCTTCCTAGCAGCCTCTTTAGCTTTCTTAGCAGCTTCTCTATCACCCTTCGAAGCTTCCAAAGCCTTTCTTTCAGCTTCCTTCTTCTCAGCTTCTTCCTTCTTCTTCTTCTCTTCAGCGGCCTTCTTCTCAGCTGCGCTCAAAGGCTTGTTTTGGGTAGTACCGTTCACACCACCTTTCTTCTTGGCATCCCTGGCGGCCTTCTCTTCAGCCTTGATTCGTTTGATACGAGGATCCAAAGCCAAGACGTCGTCGACGAGAACTCGGAGTCGAGTGTTGTCTTCCTTCTTTCTTCGAGTTCGTTCGGATTTGTTCTTCTTTTCTGTGAATCGTTTATCATCTCGACTAGATTAAGGGAACAATGGTCAATATGATTAGGCATACTTTACGAATGTAAGGGGATAGTTGACCACTCACTTGTCAGACCCCTCGTTGACTTCTTTATCATGCCATTCGAAAGATCTCCACGAGTCGAAATTATAGAAGAAATCGTAGAACCCTTCTACTTCCTTTTTAGGTGCATCGAGAGAACCGAATTCTGGTACAGGTTGAACTTTGGAGAATCTACCTTCCCTGGCAAAGATCTTGTTACATGTAGCAACGAATTCTTCAGGTGAGAGTGATTTGAGATCTGGCACTTCGTCTTCGATGTTCCAATCGACGGAATCGAATTGTTTTCGTTTCTCGGGGTGAGTAAGGGTTTCATGGGCTACCCAAAACAATCAATGATCAGAGTTACTGTTTGACCATTTAGAACCTATGGTCAACGAGGGAACTGGTATCGAACTCACCTTTTTGGATACATTTGAAGAAGGAATCGTCGTTGGCACCGTGTTGAGCAGCTTTCTTATCAGGGTGATGTCTAAGGACCTTTCTTCGGTCTAATGGTTAAATATTGACGAATTAGCACTTGGCCCGCGAAAATATATCGAGCGGACGAGAAGAAAGGCACTTTGGTGTACATTATCTGAGGAACCATGACTCACGAGCAACTCTGATATGTTCATCATGAGCTTTATATCTTAAATGACCGAGACCAAGTACGGCGTAATGATCCTGTTTCTTCCATTCCTTTGGATCCTGATTCAACACATGTTGAGGTTCATCTTCCTCTCCTAAACCAGGGTACGAAAGTCCATCACCTTTGTCTTCCTTGGCGGCAGCCTCCTTCTCTCGAGCAGCGAGAACGTGCTTGTCGTCCTCCTCGAAAGATCTTTGTAGGATCTGTCTTCGGGCGGCTGAGATGAAGGATGGACCGGCGGGGTAAAGAGGTAATTGCGAAGGGGAGGATGGTTTCGCGGCGGTGGGCTTGGACCAGCCTGAGGGGGAGGCGGAAAGGGTGAGCGGGAGGGTGACGATACTGGCCATTTTGAGTGAGTCTATAGATCTATAGATGTATGATATGTTGAATGAAAGGAGAAAAGTTGAATGTATGGGATGACTTGGTTGAAATTTAGAAAAAGGACAAAGCGCGATGAATATTCGAGAATTGGATTTGTCATATTTTATCCCAGATCATCATCACCCATCGACCCCATCTAACCTCCATCTTTCCTTCAATGGTCAACTGCAACATGAATTCCTCAAACAAGCTCGCTCGCACATATATACATCTCAACATACATTATACTAGAAGCTACGTTGAGATCACGAAAGCAAGACTAGAAGAAGACCAAGCGATTGGAGAAACTACGGATAAACCCTCGGAATAGGAAGGACTCCAAATTCACTTGACCTAAATCAAAATGCAACGTCCGAACGATCCACTAGCTCAACGAGCCTTATTGTGAGTCATCTTCTCAACATCACTGTCGGAGCATAACTGACGAGGTTCATGTCGTCTTAACAGTGTGAAAAACCTGTGAGTATGACTTCCCTCTCAGATGAACGAGCTCAGATATTGAGCGGATTGCTAATATCGTCTACCTAAAGGAATTTCAACATAACTGGAACAGACTTGTACGACCTCTTCGGGAAATACGGTGCGATACGTCAGATCCGTCTGGGAAACGATACCAATTTGAAAACAAAGGGTACGGCGTATGTGGTGTATGAGTCACCGGATGATGCGAAGGAAGCTATCAATCACTTGAATGGGTTTCATCTGATGGAGAGGTATATCGTTGGTGAGTTGCGTTTCACCTTCATGTGGGAGCAGGGAGCAGGAAACAAAGTGATAGGAATGTAATGTTGTGTATCCGGAGTAGGGGACGTATGGTAGATCAAGATGTAATAGAGGACGGGAACTCTCTGGATGAGAAGATAGGACAAAAATAAGGCATCTGCCTCTTTAGACTCATCGAAGATCCAGGGAAATTTGAGAAGATTTATCACTTCCCACAATTACAAGCACATACATGATAGACTGAAATGGTTGCTGACATGTTGCCTAATCTCTCGTAGTGCTGTACCACCACCCATCGAAACAACAGGCATCGGCACTTGCCAAAGCAGAACTACGTGCGAGGGAACAGGCATTGGCGGAGGAGAAGAAGAGGTTAGGATTGAAAGATGAGTAGACCATTAGAAGGAGAGACGAGATTATATCAGGTTAGATGATTGGTCAATATGATTGTAACACGCTCACGAATCGACAGGAGTGAATAAACTGTATGTAACAATATAAGCATTTATATATAACATGATATCACAACCTGGACGTTCGGCCCAAGCACGATTGACCTAGTTATGCTTATTGCTGATGAGTCCGAAATTGTCGAGGTAATTGTTGCTATGGTATTCCGGTTATCTCGTCGTATCCAGTCATTTGATCTGGCCACCCTAACCCTATACTAAAGCCTCAAAGGATTATCTTCACCTTCGATCGCCCCTGCTCAGAGGCATTTGGCCATTCCGATCATATCGCACGTTGATTAGATGATTCTCACTCGTCGATTCTTAGGGATTGTGCAAGGCTGAACTTGAAAGCTCGTACAAGCTTCCCATATATAGTCACCTCCAAATGATATATACAGTCATCGATCTCAGCAGCTCGCTTCCGTCGTCAATACAAACAGACCTACTAGAAGGGCTTCAATATGAATAAACTAAAAAGCCTTGTGAGCGCCACAACCAAGATAACTCATTCCAACGGTATGGGGTCCGAGTCTATCCATACTTATCCATATGTTTACGATAGTGATTCAGAGGATGAAGTCAAAGTCACTCTCCAAAGACGCGACGTGCCATCTGATGAAGGCTCGACTTCACGTGTAGCCAGCAGATGGGGATCGCTTGAAGATGTGACTGAGAGCCTTACAGACTTGACTTCTAGAACTACCAAGTACATAACGGACCATGCTGGACCTTATCTCGAGACTATTGATGATCAGGTGAAAAGGGTCAAAATGCGACATCAAATTGAAAGATCAAAGAACGTAAGTAAAGATGAATACAAATGCGGTATACCATTAAACGAAGCCGAATTGTCAACGAGATACGAAGAGGAAGAGGGAGAGGAGGATCCTCAAAATAGGTTGATACCTGAATGTCAACAACCACAATCCAAATTTGATTCTTTTGAATGTACTGACTGGCCTAGTACATGTGGCAATAGATGTTATGATCATTTGTGTGAAGGTTGCAGGAGTGAACATGACAGGATTATGAATGGAATTAAGGTAGAGAGGCGATGTAGAACATAGAGAATACTGTAACAGTGAGAACCAATAGAATCGATCCCAGATCCCTGAAACGAGGCTTTATGCTTATGCACTATGATAACTAGAATCCGCGTGGGGGGAACGACGCATTTCATGAGGATACAATACGATCCTTTGTTGACAATTACTTCTCCATGATACAAGGCGAAGCCATGCGATTCTTGTCCCAGTCGCCGATGCGGTTTGACTCATACTACTGAACTATTCATGGTTCTGTTGGAGACCTCCCGACACATATTTCCTACTTGTCTTTTGTGGATGCCTATTTTTGAGTATCTCATTGTATGCGCATAGAATGGTGTTCTCAACGTACGATACAGCCGCGGCAAGACTCAGAGCGTTGGACGCACAGACTCAAGGCGCTAATTCCAGCTTTGAAGTCGACTCAGATACAGAGCATGAACAATCCATAATCGACCCTCCTCCTCCTGACGACGATGAAAAGTCAAAGAGGTCCTCGGTGGCACGCTCTCTATCATGGCCTTACCTCTTGAAAGGGTGACAAGAGGAATGGGGAATTCCACTATGACTGGCGTCAATTCGACAGTCCATTATGTCGAGGGAAAAGCAAAAGATGTGGAAAGTAGTGTAGATGATGGGTGGAATAGGTTGAAGATGAAAAAGAGGATTACTGAATATCAAAAGACGGTGAAGGGTACTCGTGAGGAGCAGTGCGGTGTGATGCTTGACCTCCAGGCAGATGAGAGTAAAACCACAACGGTATGTACGAGTATCATGTGGAGTATACTGTCTACGACGAATTATCTCCATTCATGTTATACTGCATTGGCTTACTGACATACTGGTACATTGCATCCATGCATAATTTCAGCGCGAGAGTAAAGAAATATTCGATGAAGATTGGAACGACATAATAGCTTCGCAAATTGGGTTATCAAAGATACCCGTGTCGATATGCGAGCGATCTCAATCAGGATTTCGAAATGTCAAATGCCTTGCGGATGACTGTCAATCAACATGCGTAAAGCATCTATGTGAAAATTGTTAAAGTGAATTTAGAGAGGGAATCAGCAGAATGATGGTTGAGGAAGATCAACAAGATACTGCCATTTAAGATATGTTGATGAAAGATGGAGATTTCGGATCCACGAAATCAGCTTGACCTATACCATGTGACTTGTTACAAATGCGGAATGGACCAAGTGAACCGTCAGTTCTCTGTTTGACTTACAGTCATGAGGTCGCTTCAATATCATGTATATCGATCACGAACGAGAACTCCATCACTCTTTCTCCTACGTTGCAAAAGTTTGAGCGGATATTCAATTCGTGGACGGCTAAATGCTCTCCTTCGGTCATCCTTAGTCCAACAGAACGGGCCACAGGCTTGTCCTTCCTTTAAGAGTCCCTGGAAGAACAATAGAGAAGCTAACACTCTATCCGTTCGGTCTGCCACTCGGTCTTCTCTTTTCACCTCTTCTTTACTTGCTTTGTTTTCAGGTGTCGCCGATTCTACCATTCGGTGTACCTATTTCTGCTCCGAAAATGAAGCAGCGACTCGATTGTCCTCGTTCTGACAGATCTCAAGGTATAAGAGGGAGCGTAGCTGGGGAGAGTTTTTCTGGTCCCCATGCAGATAGAATCCACTCCTGGAAAATTGTGTTCTGCAATAACCATGAGCTCTTCTCAAGATACCAGAACAACAAACTACAAGACCTCCAGCTGGCAGATAGCTGCATCGTCAGAGATGCAGAATGGTTATCCCCCATCCGGGTCATCATCAGGAAGTTTAGCTAAACTCACATCCGACGCATTGGCATACGCAGACCAGACCAAACGATATGTTGGCGAACAAGTCAGTCGATTAAACATGCAGGTGCAGATCGGTTTATCCAACGATGAAAGATGTGGCGCCTGTTTCGATTATTTCAAAGAGGTGCGTTATCGACTCGCAACTTACTCCGCCTGTTCAGTGAAAACGGAGGTGGAATATTGATGAGTTGCTGACGATCTGTCATGATAAGCATTCCACCGTACAGACCTCCAATCCATGTCCCAATTCCCGATCAAGATATCACAGCGCAACCTGTATAGGGGGAGTATCGAATCTGTGTGATAGAAGATGTTTCGATCATCTATGTTCGAACTGTCAGACTTCCTACTCTCAAGATGTAGATCGAGTTAGGGTATTTGCAGATGATGGAGTGGATGATTCAGAGGGATATGTGGTAGTACAAAAGTAGACTATCATCTCTCATGGCATTGCATTTTCCACAAAACGAAGATCGAAAATCACTAAGTCAGTCGAATGAAAAAGCTCTTTTGGGGTAAGGTTGTGATTTGGTATTTAGAGTTTGCACGGTACAATACGTTTTGGTTTCTGGGCCATCGGTATGAAGTGCCTTCCTGGAATGTGATTGATAGCGTTAACATGTCTACAGTTACTTCAACACATTCTCGAAGATCTCCTTTGAGAATGCTTCCTGTCCACCCTTCAAAAACTTCAGTTTGTAAATTGCTCAGGAAACCCGATAAGATCGGGCAGAGTTAGAGTTATCGCCATCTTCCATGACTATAGCTTCTTTCCGTAGTAAAGTGAACGTCCGATCTTATCGTGCCCTTCCAGCAGATCTATCGATACATGATCTGATATCTGTTGGTCTAGATCTAGGAACTCGAAAGCTCCGCTCATAAGTTCATAATTTGATCAAAGTTCAGTTGGTAGCCGATTGAGCATCTTCGTTCTCGATTGAGTTACTTGCTTTCCTAAGTTACGTTGTCTCAGCAATACATATTCTCAAGCTGGTCAGATTCAACACCTGCGCAAGTTAAAATGTCAGACTGCATCACAAAGGCGTCTCATACAGACGAACCAGCAACGCGTGCACTTGACAGGTCATTAAACTCGCTGCCTGGGGTCGAATACTCCCAGTGGACCGAGCTGAGAACCCCTTCATCACAAGTCCCTTCTTGTCACAACGGAAAGCTCAATCTCCTTGACTCTACGGTGGGATCTATAACAAGGCAGCTCACTCGCCAAGCGGTTGAGAAATATCAACGCAGGAGGAAGAAGTTACGATTCGCTCAGGTGTCAGAGATTGGTTGAAGATACGGGAAACATACGTATGGTGAGCTATCATTTCCCTATAGTCTCATCTCTATTTAGTAGGATAATTTATAGTCGCTGATCAGTAATCTGAAGACTGAGAATGGTCCCAACAAGGTCTCAATTCCCACAGATTGCGGTCGAGAAATCTCTTTAAAATCGTCAAAGGATTGTACGACTGCGGGTTACTGTGCGTGGAATTTATATGATGAGCACCTTTGTAAAAGCTGTGGGGAACAGGGAGAGGTGGTTGATTTCGATTATCATATAGCTAATTTTGAGGAAGGAAATGGAGACGGAGAATCGGCAGGAGCGTAGTATGAAAAAAAGGAGGGATTGGGCTTCGTATATTGCATTCTCAAAAGCTTGTTCGGACATATTGTGGTTCTACATATTGGTCAATCGATTTGCTTCATGTCTTCCGATCGAATGACATTGACTATGTCAACTATTCGCACTGATTTATACCATGCTTCGAATTCTTTGTGGCGCCATTCTCAATTTCTAGTTCTGCCTTTAGATGGAAGAGTACGTACGTACCTCCTCCGCGGAACGTTCAATCCGCCATCGTGGAACAGTCCATCAAAAGACCTTTCTGTCCGCTATAGAGGTGTCGACCATATCAAATCAAAACTCAAATTGTCTGGGCGGGGGAGGATAAGTCTCTCCCCGCCATCTAAGCCTAAAATTGACTTTCATGTTGAGCTGTACACGTAAGCTTGAGTATGACTGTGTATACGTTGTGTTACCTGAGTCTACGCTTGGTGTGGTCTAAGAGCTATCCCCAAGAGTTCTATGACTTATTGATATGTAGCTTGGTAGTAGTGGTCTGGGCAGGACTGAGGGGCAATTGAGATCCGATACCACTATAATCTCAACTGTAGGTGATAGGGCGGCCGTCAAGTCTTGTCTGTCCTTGAGTGGGGACTCTTCTCCTTGTATGAACTCTCGTCTCGTAAGAGCTCTGCCTGTGTATTACTGGGAGAATCGACATGCATGAAGGATGAAAGAACAATCCGTAAGTGCTCCGATACCGACAGATCTGTTTGTCTAGATCTTTGATGAGTTTTATCTCGGTCATCTCCGGTCCGGGTCGGTGCGTTTGTCGATATCGCCAAATAACATCATCATGAATGAGGATGACTCGAACACTCTGTTCTTTCCTTTCATATCTTTCTATTCCACCAATTCGACTCATTCGACGTATTTGTATTACTGGGATATATGATCAATTTACTGCGCTGTCTCAACCCTTTACGTCCAACTCAAATTCTTCGATCAATCTCAACAATGTCACCTCTCCCATACACTGTAGGCTGTTCAGTCCCCCTCACACCCCCCACTCTCGACAAGTTAAAGTCAACATTCCAAACTGTCCACTACCACCCTAAGGGATCTGACGATGCGTCTTTCTCATCAGATGAACTCAAAGAGATCCATTTGTTCTTCACTACCGGAAGAGGTCTTCCTGAATCTATTCAGTCGTTGGATCAATTACCGAATTTGAAACATATCCAGTTGGCTTCAGCAGGTGCCGATGCAATGTTGCGTTCTTCCACTATTAAGAAGTACGTTGAACAAAAAGGACAGGGAGTTAGCTTGAGTACAGCTAGTGGAACGCATGTGTTGAGTATTCCGCCGTACGCCGTTGGAATGACTATTGCGCTTTTACATCAATGGCCTAGGATCATCTTGGGTGGTAAGGTAGGTACGACCATGGTCTCGATGAGGACTATCTTAATGGCCAGAGGAACTGGTGGCTGATTGAGGTCTGTTTTGGGTCACAGGAGAAACAAAAGTGGTTATCTGAAGAAGAGTGTGATGTAAAAGGAGAAACATATTATGCTAGATCGACTTATGGTAGAACTGCTGGATTGTTGGTGAGTTCTGACACATCCGCCTTACTATCCCGCCTCAAAGAAGAGCATCCGGTCATACACCTTTTTGCTATCATTCGCTATCTCAGAGTGTCAATCTCAATCATCATGCTGATGTGTGGTTTCATGTGTGATAGGGCTACGGTGCTTTGGGTAGAGAAACAGCCCGATTATTGAAATCGCACGGTATGAGGATCATAGCTGCAAATACTTCTGGTAAAGCTACCCCTCAGGATGGTGTGAGTGATTGGTCCTTCCTCCTCATACCATCAGCTATCTGTAAACGTGCGTGTCTCGGCTGATATCCATCCCACTTGAGGTAGTATGTTATTCCTGGTACAGGTGATAAAGATGGTATGTTTATTTACATCTCATCATTCCCTAATGCACTAGCAACCTTTCATCACAATCTTGACTCCATCAAGAGTGTATACTCACTATCTTATCTATTCAGGCTCAATCCCTGAAGAATACTATTCAACCAAAGATCCCAAATCCGTTGAAACTTTCTTGAAGCAATCGGATGTTTTGATATGCAGTTTACCCAACACCCCTGCTACTCACTATTTCTTGAACAAGGAGAAACTTGGTAAGTGATCTGATATGCGTATATATTGTATGACTGATGTAAGTTGTCGATTTGCAGAGCTGTTACCTGAAGGTGCTGTTTTGGTCAATGTCGGAAGAGGTAGCTTGATACCATCTGGTGAGATATTACGCTATTTCCCCCTCACTTTCTCTTAATTCTTCTTCTGTTGAGTTGTACCACAGCCTCAGCATTTACTGCTGGTCATACCCGGAGCTGACCAATCTTTCGACACGTTCCAGATGACCTCCTGAAGATCCTCGATTCACCCAAATTCTTCGGCGCAGCAATCGACGTGACTGATCCCGAACCGTTGCCCGCCAATCACCCACTATGGTCTCACCCTAAATTAATCATCACTCCTCATATATCTGGTAATTCCGAAAACGAGATGGATATTGCGGCTGATGTTCTCGTTACCAATGCTAAGAGGTTAAATGGTGGTGAAGGGGTTATCAATGAGATTCACTTTGGTAGAGGTTATTAGATATATATGTCCTAAGGTTGAAAAAGGGTGTTGTTTCAATCTCTGACGTGTTCGGTGTGGAGATAGTAGGTGTTTAGTTCTGTTATGTCGGGTTGATATGTCGGATAAACAGATCATGTAGGTTATACAGGATAGCTTGGGTACGAAAGCAAAAGAATGCATATGCATATGTGAATCTACTTTTCTCCATCCTCATTCCCTATTCCGATCATGCGCAGATATCCCCTGTCTGCATGCCTGATACAGCACCGAAGTCTTACTCGACGTCCACGACATCCCAGTCAGTGACAAGGTACTCATCAAGACCGTCAAGCTATGTTGGAAGCGTGAGATGTATCAGCTGTCATGCTCTCACGATCACTGATGTCAGCTGACTCACTTCTTTCATCTCATCTTCGTTCAACTCAAAATCGAAGATTTGTGAGTTAGAGACAATTCGCTTAGGTGAGACTGATTTGGGGATAATGATGAATCCCTAGTAAGGTAGTTTGAAGTTAGTGAGACGTCCATTTTCAATTCAAGCATTACATAACATTGACGTGAAATGACCAAGACGATCATTGTTATCGTGAGATGCAAGAACTCAAGGTCGTGATCATTTTCATATGGTGGATGAAGTGGAAGATATAAAAACGTACATGCTGTAATCCCCATCTCAAGAAAATCTGACCGACATCTCTACCTTTAGCCTTTGAAATTTTCTGGATGGAAGGGTGGTCGAATCGCATGGCTCTTGCCAGGGGTCCCCAAGCCTGTTGGAGAATGGAAATCGATCCAGCATGAGCTTTAATCTCAGAAGTAAAAAGGCTCGCTTGACAATGCAAAGATGAAACGGGGAAGACATCGCTTGGTATGATTGTTGTAATTACACTCACTTCAAGGATGATATCATTCTGTTCGCAGATCTCGACAATCTCAGGATGTCTCATGAAAGGGTGTAAGTCAATTTGGTTCACCACGGGCAGCTCGACACCTTGATCAATCATCTCTTGAATATGCTTCTTACCGAAGTTCGAGACCTATATACATTTTCGATGAGAAACATAAGCAGTCATAGACGAAATGTATGAAATGAATTATAGTTGAACCAGGATGGCGGGCGACACTCACTCCGATAGATTTCAACAAACCCTCTTTCTTAGCGTCCACCAAAGCTCTCCAGATATTCTTTCGGATCTCCGGTCCACCAATAGGTGAGTGCATCAAGTACAGATCGAACGAATCTACCTGAGCTCTTTTGAGGGATTTACGGATATCCGCTGAGGCCTGCTCGTATGTCTTGTTGTGCATCAGTTTGGAGGTAAGGAAGATTTCTGATCGGGGGGTATTGCTTTGTTCTACAGTAGTATGTGGGTATCAGTTGATGTTATTGTGTCTGATAAGAGCTATGTAAAGAAAGAGAGTGTATATTTTGACCGGAATTGAGAATAGAATATCGACTCACTGCACCAATCGTTGATCGCTCTTCCACATGGTTCCTCATTCTCATACCTATGGTCAAGCAAAGCTCATCACCTTAGGGTACTGCTCCAAGCACTGCAGCTGAACTCCCCGCTCACCATTCAGCAGTATCAACGTGTTTATAACCAGCATCCAAAGCGGCTTTCGTACTATCATAAGCCTCTTGATCGTTCATCTCGTATACGCTATATCGACGAGACATTGCTTGTAAGCTTGGAACAGGTAAGAAAGCACATGGAAAGCTCACCCCAATCCGAATTGAGGGATGGAATGACCATCTCTCATCTATCATGTCCTGGTCAGCTGATGATCGGCTCTCTGCAACGACATTCGGCATGAAACTTACCTTGAGACGACCGTCTAATGATTTAACTGGAGCTGGAGCTGGCATTTTGGTACTGATTTTCCTGAGACTGAGTGCTGTTCGAGTGACGTTGAGCTGTTTAAGCATGAATCATTATCGCAAAGTCAACAAGATGATCTTTCTTCACTGCTCTGATCTTTTTGCAGCTGGAGCAGGTCCGAGATATGCATGGAGCCCCCGAACAAGTCGTGTTACGTAACACAGCTGATCGAAATACGGAGTGGACCACAAACCTCTTTTCGTATTTGCATAGATTGGAAGCTCTTAAACATCTACTTGTTTACCTTCGACCATAACATCGAAACAGCACATCAGAATGCCCCAACAGCTGGTATCGGCCGAGGAGGTAAGCTAGATGTTCCGAGGCGTCCAAGCAAGAACAGCTTATGACGTATTTCCTGATGTCAGTTCTTGACGAAACTCGAAGGATGTTTCTCCGATCCCTCTTCCTCAAGTTCAATCTGGTTAACTCACAAACGACGTGAGTTCAGCTGGGAAATGACGTATGGGGTAGTATTTCGACAAGCTGACTGCCCTGTTTACTATCATAGTGACTCACTCGACTGATGGAGATATACAGATGGGGGAGGAGATCGAAGATGGTGATGGACCAGAGTACGAGGTATTGATAAGATGTACACAGGGGGATAACAAGTTTTCCGCCAAGGTGAGTTCGTCGGTTCTCCGTTCTTGTTCTTGGGGATCATGCGACTCCCTCATATCATACTACCACGATCAGATCAATACAATGTAATCCTATTCCTCGTTGTGACTAACCAATATACCTTACTCTAGATCCCTGCATCTTCCCTTTCCACTTTCCACTCCACCTACGGAGCCTTACTGAAATCCTCCTTCGCTCCATTAATGCGTAAACGGGATAAGAAGAAGGAAAAGTTACGTGCCGAGTCGTTAGCGAAGAAACGAAGAGAAGTATATGTCGATGTGGTAGTCGGTGAAGGGGAGACAAAGAGTGAGTGGAGTTTGAGTCTGGTCGTTATAATGTGGTTGCACTTGGGGAATATCATCGAAAAGAGGTTTCAAGCCAATTGAAGTGAGAACAGGAGGGAAAACTCTATGATGGATTTCGCGCAAACAGGGTTGAACGGGCGGAGAACGTCATTCTTATTGTCCATCATTGAGAGTCTGTCTGTCCATCTTGCTGACCTTCTACCAACTTCCATTCGCTTCCTTTTACTCAGCAACGAAAGATCAAAGCTCAAAAGAAGAAGGAGTCAGAACGGGAGAGGATAGAGACTCAGAAGACAAGTGGAGAGGCATAGTACAATTACTAGATCACAAAGTAGTGTTGTAGTCTGTGAGTCTCGTATGAACTCATATCATACGAATACGATGGTCCATACACTAAGGAGCCGACCTTCTAACTCCTCGATTTGTACAGGAATAATTGCAGCGCATGGACATGAGTTATGATCAATCGCTGACCAATCAGATGCGTCTGACATACATTACTGATAGCATACGTGCATTGGAATCTTCAAGAGGAATACATCACACTACATTGTTATTAGTATTTGACTATTGAAACTTTATTAACTATCAACGATTATTACTTATTTTTCAAGATTAATTCAAATCCAGTATGCTTCTCATCCTGCTTTCCTCCTTCCACTGTTCGGCGTTGCACTTTTTTTCTTTGACTCCCCATTCTTCTATCTTACAACCTGTAACTCTCTGGAGGTCCAAGATAACTATACCCTCTCTCCTTTATCCCTCCAAAATCAATTTGGATTCTCTCCACCACCAGTCCAGTAGTCATACCAAATAACTTCAACGTATGTTTCCCACCTTCTTTCCACTCATTAGCATCAACCTTGAACGATACGGTAGCATTTCGATTTTCGGAGGAAACTGCGTTTTCCCAATCTTGCGGTACAGCTCCAACAGCAGATCGTTTGAAAGGTTCTTCATGGGGGTTATCCTGTAACAACCCTAGAGGAATTGGATGAACTTCTTGAATGGGCGAGGAATCCAATTGAAGGCCAAGGGAAAGTTCTTTATTGACTATAAAGTTATTGGTAGGACCCAAATGAAGTGTTACTTCCACTTCTTCTTTTTCTTCTTGTACCTCGTCGGACAACTTGTCTGAAGACGAAGTAGGGTGAGACCAGAAATCATACTCTAATGTTGGACCTTGACCCAAAGTGAAATTCTGGGTTGAGGAAGGTAACATCTCCATACCGCTTAATGTCCTTCCATATCCTTCAATCTCTTCAAATGCGTATCCATCCTTTTCACTCGATCTAGTATAATGCGAAGCCTCCATCACCACATATCCATCACCTTCTACATGGCCCTTGAAATCTTTTGGTACGGGTGGTGGGACAGTGATTGGTATAGTCACAGTAACGTTGGTAAGATCATCGCCCTTGATCAGTACATGACCTTCAGTCTCATATACTTGTCCTCCTTCTTGGTGATTGGACAGTTTATCCCAATTTACCGAAACGTATACTCTGACATCTTCCGTACCATCCCACTTAATCTTGCCTTTGCTCTCGCTGACAATTAGCCAATCGTGATCGGTCGTAATGGTGAATTTGGTATTCCTAGGTCCTCCCGAGCCAATATCGATCCATCTCGTCTTTGCTCCGTATGGGTCCATGATGAGCAAAGTCGGGTCAGGACATTTATAGCTTCTCTCGCAGTTCTTGCCCGTGTCGCCTGGCCAGGCTCCGATGAGGTTCTCGACGGTCACTCGAAGATAAGCTACGTATCCAGGTAAGGCATGTTCCTTGATTGGAATGCCTGGCCGGGAAGGTTGATAGGGGTTAACGAACTTAATGGGTGGAAGGGAATCTCGAATGGGCTCGAGAGGAGCGTAGTAGTTGATATGCGTTTGATCCCACATGCTAAGTGAAAGCAGATGGGATGATCAGCACAGGATGACGGAAAATAGACATTATCCCGATCATTTTGAATTACTGAGCAAATTCTACTGTTTGAAAACAAGACTTACTGATCCCACTTTCGGTTCAATAACGAATGGAAAGTTTCCGTCAAATTGGCATCTCTGTAGAAAGCATCCAGAGCTTCCTTAGCAAATGTGTTGGCCGCTGTTCTAGCTTGGAAGGCATAGACATGCGATCTACCGGCTAATTAAACGAAAGAGATGCAGTAAATATCAGCTTGAGCGCAACATCGCTCATCATTGGGAATGGACCTCTGAAGTTATCACCACTCACCAGCCATATGCAGTCTGTTCAAATTAGCTTGACCGGCACATAACATGTAAACTTGTTGGAAGAACGAAGGTCTAGTGGCTTTATCCAATTTATGGTAGATCTTATCTGCTCGATGGACTAGGTCATCCCATCCAGCCAAGACTCGTTCGGCTCTGTACATTGATATCACTATCATCAGCCACAATCCGAATAACATTGATATACTCATCAGGAGAACATGTGGCAAAATACTGTAGTATTCAAACTCACTCTTCGTAATTGGTAAAAGAGAAGGTAGTCCCATTGAGAAGTTCCGCTTTACCTCTTCCAGCGTACAACTATCATATAGTATGTCACTACTAGTCAGCCGAGTCCTCTGGCTGATTGTTGGACGCAGAGTGAGCTGCTTACAGAGTATGTTCTCATTATACTAGCAGTCTCCTCAGCTACATCCTCACCAAATTCTCTCTCCGCCCAAGCTTTGAGGAACTTGCCAACACTATTTCTAGGCCAGGCGTCGGAATCATATGCGAGGGATAAGAAGTGTTCAGATGGCATTTCGAGCGGCTTCAATGATCCGACGTTGAGGATCCAGATTGAGGTGGTGTTGAATGATCGAGCGTGGTTCATCTGCTCCCAAGCTGTTTTTGGAATGTACAGATCAGCAAAGATCGTGCTGTGCTTCAACTGAGAGGACGATATGATGTTCTCACTCACTCTTAGCTAGATTGATAGTGTTGGTCCACTTGTAGTCCCTTGGGAAACCGACATCTGATATTCCTTATTAGCTAGATTCCTTTGGTGAACATGAGCATGCTTTGATCGTAACACTTACAGTCAACATGGTAGTATATACCTGCACCGGCTTTGTGATCTTGCCTATCGGGTGGCAAGACCGACATGAGATTACCATAATTGTCATCGGCGAAGAGAACGGTGACTAGATGACAAATATATGTGAGCTTGATGCCACAGATACGGCAGGAATATGTGATAGCTTACCATCATCTGGCACTTCAAGCTTATTCAGAAGTCAAGCACATCAGTCATAGTCTACCAATGGTATCCCGGAGTAACGACTTACCCCATTGAGATAGTATCCTGCGACTTCCTTGTACATACACCACATTTGACTGATACTATCGAATTGATCACCATAGACCTCTTTCAATAAACCTTGTTGCGCATGAGTGATATCTATAAAGACATCATGATCAGCAAACATGGTAAGCTTCACATCATGCTTGGTGATCTGAGGAGCTTGACACAAAATACCCAAGGAAGGCTTACTTTGCACCAAAGCATTACTAGCTCCACTCAATGGTTCATCTCCATCACCTCTCATACCCATCGTGAAGAGCGTTTCCATCCCTTTCGCTCTTTCAGCTCCATACCTCCAAAACTCAGTTAATGTCTCTTGATTTTTGACATAATCCCATTCGCCAACGCCGTATGAATCCCATTCAGGCTTGTTCCTCGACATCGGCTCGTGATGGGATGTTCCCATCACTACACCCATTTTGTTGGCTAGAACCTGATTAGGTCCCGGTGTAGGCTTCTTAGGTAGACCGTTCGATACGTCTAGCCCGTCAACATCGAACATACTTGCCCACACTGATACACCATCATCGATGATCAGCTATGAGCATTATGTATGGTAAGGAGCACAACAGGGTGCCTCGTGTGAAGCTGACTTACTAGCAGGCCAATGATAATTGGCTTTTAACCTCAAAAGCATCTCAAACCATTTCTCATACATCTCAGCTTGGAAAGCTGGTTCCCATGGTTTCCTGTTCCAATGCTGTTGTGCCCAACCCCACATCGCGGGATGTTCGTCATTGATGAACAATCCTCGGTATTTTACAGTGGGTTCACCGTGAAATAGTCTTTTGGATTTTGAATATGCGATAATGGATTTGGGTCGAATGGGACTATCGGCCCAGAAATACCAGGGGGAAACACCCATTTGTTCGGAGAGGGTGTAAAGAGCGTAGATCGTTCCTCGCTGAATGTGACAGACATCACAATATCAGTCACAGCTCACAGCTACGATGTACTTCTGTTATAGGAGCACGATGGGACAGTGAATAGGGAATGAGAGAATTTGTGGATATGCTCACTCGATCTGATCCACTGATCACCAATCCTTCTTTGACACCTTTCAAAGGATCTTCCTCCCAACCTATTTCGTACGATTCCCATTTCCCTTCCAGCCTATCTCTCTGTACGCCTTTAAGTCTCCTGATCAAATCGCTAGATACACTTCCAACAATCAAAGCGCGCTCGACATGATTAGGTAAAGTATCATTGTACAACTTCGGATGTTGACCCGTCACTTTGTATACATCGTAGGCGAACGTCTGAGCAGCTACGTGAATAGCTTGATCATCTTTGGAATCTAGTAAGAGAGGGGTAGCGTGTCCATGGGGCTTGGAAGCTAGTACGAATAGGTCGTCCTTCCCTTGTCTTTGTCCTGTGGTGGCAATGTTGAAGGTGATTTGATCGGTGTCGAACAAGTGAGGATGAGATAATGTGTCTAGATCGGATAGAACAGGGAAGGCGATCACTCGTTCTTCGCCTAGAGATACAACTTGACCCAAGAGGGATAGACCCACTCCGGCAAGGAGAGCTGTGTTGACCAAGTGCATGGTCGCTAGTCGACTGGTATGTATTGCTACCTGGTCGATGCAGGCTATCCGATATCAGAGATCATGAGTCGAGGGCCTGTCATCTCATCCAGTATTTATAGCGAGTTGCAATAGTCGATGTTTTCGGTATAATCATATTCGAATCGGAATATCCGGAGCCGGATCAGCCGGATACCTAACACGGTCTCAGAAAGAAGTCACGAGATGTACTTGCAGTATGAATTCTGTGGCCACGATGGGATACCAAGTATGCTTGGTAAAGAGTGGAGGATTTGTGCATGTAGAAAGTGATACGAAGAGAGCAGGACGATCGCAGAATTATCGAAGAAGATCAGACAGAGATACATAGGTTCGGACCGGATTGCAGAAGTGGAGGTACGTGGACTATAAGAATTACTCACTTATACCAGTCATGGTTCCCAAATCTTCCAGCAGCTCATCTCGTATCTGGGATGTTACAATCAGAGCGCTGTTGTGAGGGGCCTATCCACCGCTTGCGCAGTTGTGGATGTACACATTGCGACTGCTGTATCTGAAACGATCAACAGTCAGGGGACACGTACTGAATATGACCGTGTTGGCCGATTAAGCCCTCAAAGTTCGTGTCCAAATGATCGTATGTTTCTTTGTCATCATTCAGATATAAAGTGATACGTATATCCAGCTAGTCTCTTGGCTCTTCTATCGCTAGCGGGATCGTACCCAGCTTCGATGCAGCTACAGCTTCGAGAATGGAGATCAGCGGGCTCATGTGTATATCAACGGCGGAGAGATTGACGTATAAGAGCTCCGTCTACGACTAAATGATCGTCGCTCACTCGACTTGTACCCTCTGAACAATTTTCACGCAACTTTTACACATCATGCTTATCGCTGCTGGTGTCCGATATGATATCAAGGCCCATAAAGCTCATGAGAGGAAGAAAAAGGAGAAAGAACAACAAGAACAAATTCAACAATTACAAGCTCAGCAGCAACAAGAAGAGCAGGATATCAAAAATATGCTCAAGAAGGATAAGGATACTTTGCGTGTTCAAGATTTGGCCAGGCTCGATGTGAGTATACATACGAACGATATGCCCCAATTGGAGGGGGACTACAGATTGACTTTGTATGGTATCAAATATTGATAGCCGAACGGAAGGGTCTCACCTCGATCTCGAGATCATGATCATTCGGAACAATCAAAACGACATGGGGTCATTCCCAATCATGACGACGTGAGCATTAGCTTCTCTTCGGAAACATGCTGGTGCCATGATATGTGCAGTTGACGAATCTCCTCAAGGTTCAGGTAACATCCTCACGTTCCGAGTATCAGGGTGGTTGTGGTCATTCTCACCACACTGCATGCTCTGATGTACGACCTTTTGAGAGAAGAGAACATCCCAAGTCCGACTCCGATTATTCCGTCTCCTCAGGCTATGGTGATGAAGAAGTAAGTAGATCAACTACACTTTATCCCTTTGCATCATTGCGGGCGAGTATACGGGCTGACGAAGTTACCTTGGGATTGGAATGGACTTGGAAGCCTGGGCTGATCAGCCCTGTAACAAAAGAAGGGAAATAAATCATCTCATAAACATGCTCATGCCCAAGTTGGACCTGATGTCAGCCCTGAGCATGGCGAGAACGAAGGAGATATGCGCAGAGGTGGGATGGGGCCGGGGAGAGGTAGGGGTAGATGAAGGGGAAGAGGTAGAGGACAAGTATCGAATCATATATTGTGTGTTGATACGTCAGCGTTGAATATTGTGTGTTGTTTCAAGTGGTCTTCTATAGCTATGCATGCATGTTACCATATCGCTCTTGAAGTACTGGGCTGTTAGCTTGTTCAGTTGATCCAATACTTGGCAGTGATCGAAAGGATCCTCCTTAGCTTTTATCCTTGAGCCCCTTCGGTCATCCCCGAAGTGCGAACGAGAAAGCGAACGGAAGCGGTCTGGGAACCGAGATTATCTTTGCATTCTATTAATAGGTTTTATCGCTCCCAGCGGATAGTCTAAATATGCATAGCCTTGTTCTTTGGGTTAATCATTATCGCTACCGATATCGATGCGTTTCATCTTTCCAATACTTGGTCATATCAAAATTATTTGTATCATGTTGAGAGTTGCAAGGTATATAAGGATCACTCGTTGGTCAGAGTTGGTCAAAGTCAAATTAATCCACACGAACAAGCAACTCCCTTAACAAAGACAAATTTGATAAACCCCTACTCATACTCAATACTCAATACTATTTTAAACAATACAACATGGCATTACTTTTAGTTTCAGCCGGGGTTAAAGCTGGTAAGAAAGCTTATAAAGCTTATGACAACAAGCAAAAGCAGAAGAAGGAGAAGGAACAAAAGGATAATCAAGGACAAGATGCTCCTGATCTCAGTAAACTTGAGGTGAGATTTCGAAACTTGAACTTCTGCCCTGTATGAAAGATCATAATGCTGATGGATGTCTTGAAATGTATAGTTGAATGACCCCTCTTGTCCTTCGATCTCGACTACGACACAAATCGTCCCTCAGGATTATGTTGACGAAAAGAAATCAAGGGAGTACGAAGATCACAAAGACCTAAATGCAAATGTGAGTCCCAAACTACGAGAGATTGATATGCGATTGTTTCACTTATATCACGGCATGGGTGATATAGCCATTCGAGGTTCCCCCTCCATCTTATCAAAAAGCTCTTGAAGAACCCTCTTCGGCTCCTACAGCTTATGGCGGTGGATTTGGTCCATCTGAATACACTCCAAGACGAAGAGGGTCTACTTCCAGTTCAAGTTCGAATTCTTCATCTTCCTCAGATAATGAGAGTGTGAGTGATAGTGATTCCATGGTCTGAGATGAAGAAGGATCACTGACATCAAGATGTAATAATATAGCACACCAAGAAAGGTCTTTCTAAATCTGAATATCGAGATCTACGACGACGAGATAAATACGAACGAAGACTCGCAAGGAGACAACAAAAGGATCAACGACGAGCTGATAGAGCTCAGATGAGGTACGGAGGTATGGGTGGTGGGTTTGGTAGTGGACCTGCGAGGATTGGAGGACTAGGTGGTGGACCTGTAGGCGTTGGTGGATTAGGTGGTGGTCCCGTTAGAGTAGGTGGATTAGGAGGTGGTCCTGTTAAAGTAGGTGGATTCGGTGGTGGTCCTGTTAGAATGGGTGGGTTGGGTGGTGGACCATTTGGAAGAGGTGGAATGGGTGGTGGTCCAGGGAGAGGAAGGGGATTATAATATTATCATAGATGATTCAAGATATTTCATCTCGTTGTTTGATTGTATCATACATCCCCTTTTGTCTACAAATTATAGAAGAGTTGTGAATAGTTATTTCCGTATTGTCATTCAATGTATCTATCTATGAATTACTGTATCTATCATTATACGTCTAAAATTGAATATTCTATACCTGCCTTTGTCTAATGGAGATACACTAAAGTAGTGCGGTAGGGCCATTACTAGGTTACCATTCCTTGTGAATCTAGTTTTCGATTTACATCGACAATCTCATTGCAAGACACTCAACATCTCTTCTACCTTCCTGAACTTCTCCCTCTCCTTCCCATTACCCAACTCCTTCGCACGTCTTTTCTCAGCCTCGTCAATTTTCTTCCAATCATCCAAATCGACGACGATCCCACCTTTCTGTTGAGCTCGTATTAACGCTTCGGGGATCCCTTCCTCGGGATTGGGGTTCAACGGACTGGATATAGATACGGTAGTAGGTGAATTGAAGTGATCGTCTAGTAATTGGTCGGAAAGGGAATATGCATCGTGCATTGTAGAGGCGATGACGCCTACTGGACCTCTTGCTGCCCATCCGGCGGTATATATTCCTGGGACCTGTGGTGACGAACGACCTTATCGTTAGTAACATGATCAAGATCAAGTGACATTGTACACCGATGAAATATGTTCATTAGATATGGAAGGAAATTGACTCACCATCACCCCCTGATCATCTACTACTCTCCCACTAACATTCTTTACCCTACCTCTCTTCTCATCAAAGGGCAATACCCATCCTTCCCCTTCTCCCGAAAGAGGTTCAGACCTATATCCAACACTTTCAATAACCATATCCGCCTTATTCCTCACTACCTCTCCTGTAGGTCGAGCAATAACTCCACTTGGACTGGGTACAGCCGAATCCTGCGATTTAGGTGGGGTAGGTGGGGAAGGAGTAGACGATAATAATTGGTTTAAATTCCATTCTACTTCTCCTACCTTCTTTGAATCTTGAGGGGAAGGTATAAATGTGTTGGGCGATTTGAGGAAATCCAGTTCGAATAATGTATCTCCACCATCATTCGATATAGGTTTTTCCATCAATCCTAACAGTCGTTTCTTCATCCTTTCATTTCCTACCATCTCTTTAGCCTCTCTCATCAATCCCGGTTCAACTCCGTTAAACGATAAGTGGGGTATCTGCAACATCTCTCTAAATTCTTTGGTAGTGAATGAAACCTGACCCGGTCCTCTTCTACCTACCACTCTAACTTTCTTTATATCCGACTGAGCCAATACTTCCAAAACTTCATTACTCAAATCTGTCTTTTCAAGTTCATCCAAAGGCTTGAGGAGTATTCTAGCAACATCCAAAGCGACATTACCTTGACCTACTATTGAAACTTCTTCTATACCCTTGAGGTTTATGGGTAGTTCGGAAAATGCAGGATGGGAGTTGTACCAGCTTACGAATGCAAGTGCGGGCAGTACGTTCTCCAGAGGGTTCGATGAAGAACTTGAGCCATTGACTGAGGACAGTGGGTTTGAGAGCGATGCGCCGTATGTGAGGACGAGAGTAGAATAGTATGGGAGGATATCGTCGAATGAGATCCGCACTGAATGCGGGTAAGTGTATGGTGAGAGTGCGCTAGAGGGAGTGGTCGTGGAAGGAGAAGATGAGGGTTGACTAGAGAGGAGGACGTTTCCGAAGAATTTGAATCGAGGGTCTGAAGATAGTTCATCGAATTTATGTTGGCAGTTCTATAACAGGAATGTTCAGTTAGTTATTCTTTTCGTGCTCATCACAAAATTCCAAATCCGAGATTGTGCGTTGACTTTACATAAGTATGGACTTGCGGGATTGTACCGCTATGAATGATCAACTCACCTTGACCTCAGGATGATCCGGCGCTACACCATACCTCACCAACCCATAAGGCGTAGGTAATCGTTCGTACATATGAACTTCCACATTATTCCCATTGGGTGAATCTCTAGGCAACGAATTGAGTATCCTAGAAGCGGTGTAGAATCCTGAAGGTCCCGAGCCTATTATAGCTACTTTCAGAGGACGTGAGGTCGGCGATGACGCTGAGGAGTAATGTCGAGGGTTTAGGCGTGTTGAGAGATTCGGGGAGTTTGATTTTGAGGTAAATGTAAAAGAGGATAGTTGTCGAAATCGTGCTGGTCGAGGTAACATCTTGAACCTCACTTATCTAGCCCCGATGAGACTACCTCCTCATGAATGTATGTATATTGATGATATGTATGGTCTATAGCTGACTTGTATCAAATGTCAAGATGAATCTGGTATACTGAACGCTGAGTCGAACATTTCATCCAACTCGGTGCACCTCCACACCGACTTATGTTCGGTCTTACTCGGTTCAACGATGACTGGCATCATCCACGAGTATATCTATCATATCAGTATCACCAGGCATGTGTAACGAATAACAAACAGCCAGCCATAAAGAGCCAACAACGTTGCATCA
Source organism: Kwoniella botswanensis (assembly GCF_036426115.1). Lineage (NCBI taxonomy): Eukaryota > Fungi > Basidiomycota > Tremellomycetes > Tremellales > Cryptococcaceae > Kwoniella > Kwoniella botswanensis. Next base: position 11,562,874 of record NC_088599.1, on the reverse strand, counting down.
TGTTTCAATGCATATATTCAACAGATCTGACAGTTATACAATCTTTGACTTTTTTTTTCCCGACTCCCACCACGCTTTATACCACTACTTCTTCCTATTCAGCTCTTAAGCAGGAGCAACTTGTCCACCTTTAACAGCTGCAGAAGAGAACTCGTGCCATCTAGGGTTGAATTGGACATCTACACATCAAGGATGATTATCAACTTTGATTCTTGCACTTTGTCACAGCCGATAATAGTGGTTAAGCGAAACTCACCAAGAGGTCTTCCACCATACATATATCCAGTAAACTTCTCTCCGGCAGTTTGAGCTTCAGCAGTCTCGGTGAATTGTACGATACCTTCACCCTTCGATCTTCCAGCTTCGAAGAGAACTTCAGCCATGACTACATTTCCAACTGTCTCGAAGAGCTCTACCAGATCTTCATTGGCTGTTGACCATGGTAACTACCAGGGCAGCGTTCATCATCAGTCTCTTTCCTCGAGGAGCGACTATGAATGAAACGGTGACTCACATTCCTGACCAAGATCTGCTGGTTTGGTTCAGCAGGTTGAGGTTTCAATCCACTTCCTGCACCTGCACCTGCACCGTCCACAGCCATGCCTTCACCACCTTCCGGACCGTTGTAATCGGCGTAGATGTTATCATTAAAACTTCGTCCACCTTGAGCACCGTAAGCAGGATTGAATCCCATTCCTCTACCTGCTCCACCAAATCCACCACCACCCATGAATCCTCCTCTGAAACCACCTCGGAATCCACCAAAGCCCCCTCTAGGAGCAAAACCTCCCCGGAATCCACCTCGTCCTCGTCCAGGACCGAAGGGACTGTTGGCGAACTTGTCCTAAATATGCCATGATCGCATTAGCATGACGGTCCAAGTAATAATCAGAAGAGAGAGACAATCACTCACAGGTTTACATTCAAGAATGTTACCGAACCAATCGAATCCGTTGAACATCTCAATAGCAGCTCGAGCATCCTCGGGGTTGACGAAGACTACAGTACCGTTTCCTTTGGGTGTTCCATCAGGGTGGAAGTTGATATCAGCCCTGATGACTTCCCCAGCTTGTCGCATAAGATCCTTGAGGTCTTGCCAGGAAGCTTGGAGAGGAAGCTGTTTGTCAAGAGTAGAGAACGTCAGCTGAATCTTAACGAAAGAAAGAGATAAGCGAGCTCACGTTTCCAATGAAGATGTTCTTGTTCATAGGGTTGACGTGGAATACAGGAGCAGCGTTACCCAGGAAAGTTCTAGCTTCACCGGTGGCGACACCAATTTTACCTGGGATAGGAGGGGCACCGAATCGAGCGGTCTCTTCTCGGTCCTGTTATGATGATGCACCATTCGATAGTCAGAAAGGATTGTAGAAGGATTTCAGATGTACTCACCTCTCGGATGAAGACATTTCTGCTCAACAAATATTTGTCGGTGAGCTCGGCTTTGGCACGTTGAGCTTCCTCTTGAGTAGCAAATTCGACGATACTGCAGGCGACCAGGTCAGTAACTGTCAAGGTATATCATGCAGCAATATTATAGCACTCACCCACAACCCTTAGATTGACCAGCAGGAGTAGTAAGAACCTCAGAGAAGACCACGTTGCCACCAGCTAGATATAGTGAAAAGTACCGATAAGCCTCACTGCATGTCAGGATGAGAAGGTGCGGACGATGCTGACTTACCTTGAGACATAAAGTTTGACAAATCCTTGTATGTGACATCGTAAGCCAAATTACCTACGTACAACCTATTCTCTCTCTTTGAGACTTTGGCGTGAGCCTCAGCTTCCTCTTGAGTGGCATTCATAGGTCCTCCAACGGATTGTTCTCCATTTGGTCCAGGTCCCGAAGTGGGTCTGGAGGAAGAGTGAGAATGACCATATCCATTTCTGTTGTACGCGCCAGTCAGACCTCTACCTCCCCTTGGTCCACCCCTGAAAGATGATCCACCGTGTCTATCTGAACTGGATCGATAATCTCGGTGAGAAGATCGATAATCCCGATCTCGATCCTGTTTGTAATCACGGTCTCGTGAGTGAGATCGCGAACGATGTCTGTGCCTCCTTGGAGATCGAGTACGAGAACGAGATCTTGATCGAGAATAGGATCTTCTTCGATGCTATTTGGCCAAGATAGAAATATAGATTGTCAGCTATACGTTGTGTTTTGGTGATGAATGTATGATACGTCATCGTTACAACCCCACCTCCTCGACATTCCGTTCGTCATTTACGTCGTCCCTCGTTCTCGTACTCGTACTGCTACTCTTCTCGTCACTCTCACTTACGTTCACTCTGTCTTTCATTCCATCACCATCTCCGTTCGCCCCCTTTATTCACAACATATCGCATCGCGTCATCTCTCAGTCTCTCTCGCTTCAAACTCTCGTGCACTATTCTCGACAAGGGGAAAGATACTCACACTTCGGTGTCCCCTATCATCATCTCTTGAGCTTCTGTGCCTATCTCTACTTCTTGATCTATCCCTTTCGTCTCTTCTAGATCCATCTACTTTGATCCCAACAGTAAAATTCCATTCATTAGCTACCGTATCCTCTTTCCTTTTTTCTTATCCAACCGATTAGTCTCATCATCTCACTCCACCACCGAAGGGATTAAGGATCTTTGAAGAAGGATGTAAAACTAGTGGTGGTCGGCTTTGAAGTAGTTGAACACCTCGCACTCCTTCCTGCCTTTGGATCAACTAAAACTCCGCCACCATCAATCCACCTGACCACCGATCCAATCCAATCCAGTCCAGTCCAATCCAACCAAAATAAAGAAATCTAAAAACTATGACCCACATCTATCACCATTCCCACTATCTTGAATGATAGCTTCGTCTACTCGCATTTCTCTGTCGTCTTCCATTTTGATTGTGTCTGTTTTTGCTGCTGTCGATGAGAAGAAAGAGAGAAGGGAGCAACTATAGATTTGAGGATGAGTAAGGTTAAGGATTATTGAGGACCTGATAGATGATGATGAGAGTGATCACGACAACAAAGCGAAGTGTAACTGAAAGGAGCTGTGAAGGTGGCACTTGGGAGTTGAATCGATATCGCCGATGGTGTGGCACTCGCACAGATCGTCTGTCGACTGCTTGGCACTGAGACGAGTGCTGCATACATACGTAAGATGCACATCATTCTGCATGGTGCAAGATACAGGAAGTAAGTGTGTAGCGTCGAAAACATCTTGCTTCTTCAATCAATCAAGGATGCTTCGAAGGACTACAGTATCACTCAGATCGTCGCCTGTATACTCACTTGCATGACACAGATCAAGCTGTCTTCTAGCACACTCGTACCCAGTACAACATGATCCGCCCGACATTCTACGAATTGCAAATACACTGAGGTCATTTCTCCGACACCACTCAGAACCTTCCTGTTCAAGAGAAGACGAGACTGTTCCCCCGAAGCAAGCGGAAAGGGAACCTTTTTCCCACTCCACTATGCTGAATCTTCTTTTGCGGTTGACTTCGTCATGGATGAGCGTGTGTGCGCCTGGATAAGCCAAACTCGTACTACCAAATCTGGTCGAAATGATGACTCGTGTGATATCATAGAGCAACGTCTTCTCAAATAACAAATGGCAAGCTCGAAATCGCAAGGTGTTTAGAATGGCACCTCGCGATTCTGACAGAAGACCTTGCTTATACAACTCGTCTACATGACCACGAGACATCCTTTGTACTGCACTTGTAGATTGGACATGTACAATACATGTGTCTTCCATCGTGTGAAGAATGCAGCATGCATGATGCATGACCAGCGGGAGGTCCACACCTAGTCCACGATGTCATTCGACTTCGCTTCGCTTCATTGAAATCGTATTTATTCAGTCTTCGGTTTCGCCTCGCCTAAATCATCATAGCTAACTTCCTTATCTCTTCGGATATCTCCGGTGTAGTAAAAAGTGTGCGTAAAATAAAACCCCCTTATCTTGCCTTCGAGTCGTCTACTCACGTTCATCCGAGTCATGCACTAAGCGCATAGAAGCCCTTCGCTCCGATAGCTACTTTCACATCCAAACACAGGCTGGACTGCTGATTCGCGTATAAATACACTATTCCTCTTAGGAAGTCATCCCCATATTGTACCATTCCACAACACGAGACCGCCAGCATCTTCTTCAGCAGTATGTCCAACACCCATACTCCACGAGACTCCTCGGCCCAACTGCACCATACAACCCCTCAACCACTCGCTGTCTCCGCAGCGGGACTGACGTTCACCCTTGACGATGGACGGGTGATCCTCGATGCTATCTCAGGAGGAGCAGCCGTGAATTGTTTAGGTAATGGTAACAAAGAGTTAGTCGAGGTGATGACCGCACAAGCTGAGAAAATGGCTTTTGCGTATCATCAGTCATTAGGTAACCTGGAGAGTGAGAAGTTGGCGAAGCTCTTAACTGATAGAAGTAAGGGAGTTTTGCAGGCTGCTGCATTCCTCAATTCTGGTGAGTTAAAGTCTGCCATGACGTTGGGGTCACTGTAATTGGATTGAGAAGGTTATTCTCTCATGTGTTCTGTTTGTGCTGAGGCTGATCTCATCTTGGTGGATCGGATACTGATGTTTCTCGATGCTGCCGTCTACGCATAGGTTCAGAAGCGATGGAAGCTGCAATCAAACTCGCTAGAGAATATTGGGTCGAGATGGATCAACCATTACGAAATCATATTATCAGTAGATCGCCTTCTTATCATGGTAATACCTTGGGTGTTCTAGGTGTGAGTGATTCTGAATTACTTTCGGATCATTAACTTGTTCTTTCAATAATATCGCACATAGAATATAAAATATCTATTCTCATCAAGTTATCACAAGTTGAAAGAGTTAAGCAGCTAATGCTAAACTGCAATAAATACGTACCTCTGTAGATCGGTAATATCCCCTCTCGACGAACAATCTATCAACCCTTCTTCTCCTCCAATATCCACCACGTCACCTCACCGCAATACCTCCGACACCACCTCCCCAACGAGACCGAAGAAGAATACTCCCAGCGTCTTGCAGACGAGTTGGAAAGTACCATTCTCTCCCTTGATCCGCGGTACGTCATTGGCTTCGTAGCTGAGCCAGTCGTAGGAGCCGCTCTGGGTGTGATGCCACCTCCTAAAGGTTATTTCCCAGCAATCAAGAGAGTATTAAATAAATATGGATTGCTGTTAATTCTAGACGAAGTCATGTCCGGTTCAGGTAGATCAGGCGAACTTTATGCGTATCAAGCTGTTGGAGAAGGAGTCAAACCTGATATATTGGCGATGGCAAAAGGGATAGGCAGTGGTTATGTACCGATTTCATCTGTCTTGACTGGACAGAGAGTGACGGAGAGAATTAGGAAATCTGGTGGATGGAAGAATTCTCATACTTATCAGAACCATCCTATAAACTGTGCAGTGGCGTTGAAAGTGAGTCTTGAGCCGATATACCACAAAGCTTCTCACTGTCAACATTCCTTGCAGATGCTGATTGATGTCTTCATCGCTCGTACGGTAATGTAGGTGTTGCAAATCATCGAAAGGGATAACTTACTTACCAACGTCAAACAAAGAGGTGAACAACTCCTTGATGAGCTGAAAGATGCTACGAGGGATATCGAGATCATTTATAATGTTAGAGGTAAAGGATTAGTAAGTCCAATCTTCCCGTCCGACTATGCCTATACTCCTAGGTCTTTCTTCATAGGTCGAAAGTAGATGTCTGTTTGTGTATGGTCCTGATACGTTATAATGTAGTTCGTCGGAATAGATCTAGTAGGCTCATCATCCCTCAAACCCCGTCTTGCGCCGCGAATCAAGACGAAAGCTTTCGAGAATGGTTTATTGGTGCTGGCGATAAGCGGTACGATTGATGGCGTCGAAGGCGAAGTTATTATGCTTGGACCGGTAAGCGCATCTCTCTAAATAGAATGAATGTAATCCTGTGTCGCTGATGGCGACTTCTGCATCTGACAGGCCTATACAGTCACCCAAGAGCAAATTAGTGAGATCGTGAAGCTGTTGGTCAAAAGCATAAGAGAGGTTGTTGAGGATCTAGACAAAGAGGGTTGAACGGATGCTCGGAGTATAGGTGGGATGGACATTTGTTTCGCTGCGTATGTTGTTGTTGCTATGCATGTTTGTGTGAACAATCAAGGTGAGAAGAAAAGAATGAAACGTCTCCCTACTGTGTGTCTGTGGTTTCGCATCGTTGTTTGTCGAATCGTTGATGTACAGTGCCTGAGCAGGGTAGATCTCCTAATGCACCCCCACTCTCCGAGGATCGGTCGATGAAGTCTTATCACGCAATTTACCACCTTGACGGTACAGTTGATGAGCTGTATCCTTCTTGTTATATGGTGCGATATGGCGATGCAGCACTGCTGTACTAACGATCGATGGATTGATCGGATCAACCGGGGCCAAAGCTATTATCGGGGGACGCCCTAAAATAGATTGCAGATTGCATGTATTTATTTTGCTGGAACGATACACACCATTAGAGGAGCTCTCGTCCAATCCGAGTTGTCGATCATTAGGCTTACATTTGCTTATCTCCCTTTCTCTTTCCTCGCGTCATCTCGTAATCTCATTTCCGATAAGTATTACTTGAATTGGGGGATGTGCGGCCGAAGAGGACAAGCGAGTGTTCAATATTCTAGCTCTGACTAGTGCTCTTGGCTCTGGCTGATCATACGATAATAACGTATACACATATAACATAACAGATCGCACGTCAGCTATCGCCATTACTATTACTGGTACGGCTTGAATTCCTATTCTAGTCACATTCGTGATCCCGACTAATAATCAGTTGATAGGATAATCATCGAAGTGGTACCCTTCCGGTTACGGTTATTTGGTTTGATGGACGGATTTGTTTATGCTTTAACGGGTAACCTTGACTTGGGTGTCTTCCTCCACTCTGTGTACGCGTCATACCACCATACAACCAACCATACAATTCACCCATCGACCATCTATACACTCTATCTACTGTATGATAACAGAATCATCAAGCATACTCGTACAACTAGTCCAGCATCTCTATAAACAACTCATATCATCTATATCATAGTTTATCCCAGTCCAACCCGACCATAGCATTAGCAAAGTTGGATGGAAGATTGGTAATCAAGATCACACCTCTCACGCCACTTGATCAGATTCGACAACCTTTCAACATCAAATCTGAGTGTTACCTTTGTAACCTTGTACATCCACACTTGTCCACGCGATCATCCTATATCTGCAATCCTTTGTAGATAGTTTCAACATCATAACACCAGTGCTGTACTTCGGAAACATCACGACCGTATAACACAATCAATTTAGACGAGAAGACGGATCATTCATATCTATATTTATATACAACCGCACACCGTACTCTTACTCGTCTCAGCGGACTTTCATAATCAACCGGCCCTCAATTATTCGTCCAGAGGGTATACTCGACAACATCTTATTGACCCCTATTCCAGTAGTGTTGGTCGATTGACAAGACCACACGTAAATATGGCCTTGAGGCCTTAAAGGCCAATTACTATTGCCATCACTTCACTACCATCACTATCAGCGTAATCTTCTGTCACCCTTTTCCTCTCTATCCTACCCTTAACTAAGCTTAGGTGTACATCAAATAACACCTCTTGTGCACCACCTCCACTTTCACATCCACTCCATCACTCGTCAACTGGTGATCGGGGTTGATTGTACATCCTGCCTTCTATCACACGCAACCCAACCGTTTCCCTCTTCCTTCCTCCGTCCATCACCCACACAAATCACATATCTACCTATCACTCCACTTTACTCCACTCCTCCTACTTGCTATCTGCGACGAATAACCATCATGCCAGATTCCAACGCTCAAAATCCAAGGGGAGAAGGAAGCAGCTCCGCTACCGCCAGTGGTGGACATAGGACCCACAAGGAACGGATAGGCAATTATGTAGTAGGTAATGAGATCGGACGAGGAAGTTTCGCTACCGTCTACAAAGGTTATAGATCGGTGAGTCCCCTTTTCACGATAGGATTTCGAGCATCAATCGACCCCAGACGATGTTCCACCTATAAAGTCTAATCTACGCTGACGCCATCTCTTCTTTTGTATCTTTCGTACTCCTATATCATCTTCAATCTTCTTCCTGTACCATAACCATACCTTCCTTCCTCGCTGTTCATGTCATTACCGTACAATAAACAACTTTCTCCATCATACTGTTCCATCTCTTACCGACCATGTAGAAGAGCAAAGTTTCTATCGCTATCAAAGCTGTATCAAGGCAGAAACTCACCACCAAGCTACTGGAGAACTTGGAGAGTGAAATCAATATCCTGAAAGTCATACACCATCGGAATATCGTTGCTCTAGAAGATTGCTTTGTGAGTTGTCTTTTCCAGAGGATTAGTCATCATGCCGCCCCGCACTGACATTCCTTTCCTTTTCAATTCCATTGGCGGGATTTATAGAAAAACGATACTCATATATACCTAGTTATGGAGTACTGTTCTGGATCAGATCTTTCGATATATATCAAGAATCGTGGTCGACTAGATACGCTTGATTTCTTTCCTAGACCTGGATCTCGTATGGATGGTCTCGATAGAAAGGAAGACGGAAAGATATTTTGGCCTCATCCCTCCACTGGTGGTTTGGACGAGAAAGTCACGAGATCCTTCCTCGGCCAACTTGGTAAGTGGTCATATCATCCATCACTCCATATGTCATATGTATATGTTTAGCTCACAACGACTATAGCCCAGGCAATCAAATTCCTACGTGCTCAAGATCTGATGCACCGGGATATCAAACCTCAGAATCTCTTAATGCAACCTGCTACAGAGGCTGAAGTCGCCGAAGGACATCCATACGGTATACCTGTGCTCAAAGTCGCGGATTTTGGTTTCGCTAGAATATTACCCGCTGCTGCGATGGCAGAAACTCTCTGTGGCTCACCGTGAGTTTACGCATCATCGGAAAAAGGTAATCTGGCTTATAATTCTGTTTGCAGACTGTATATGGCTCCTGAAATCTTACGGTACGAGAAATACGATGCTACTGCCGATCTTTGGTCAGTTGGCGCAGTGCTATTCGAGATGTCTGTCGGACGACCACCTTTCCGAGCGAACAATCACGTCGAACTTCTCAAACGTATCGAACGAGGTGAAGATCGAATCAAGTTTCCCGATGAAGCTCCACCATCAGATAAGAAAGATTCAGGTCCGCCCCCAATACCTGTATCACCGGATATCAAGTCATTGATAAGAGCTTTGCTCAAACGTAAACCAGCAGATCGTATAGGTTTCGAAGAATTTTTCTCCTCTACTGTTTGGGATTCACATCTTTCCGAAAGCACGGAAGAAGAACCGACAACTAGTCTTGAGGCTTCGACTGATAGCTCTGCTCATATGGAGACTAGTGACACCAGGATTAAAGAAATGGTAGCCAGTATAGAACAGTCGAAGGAAAGACTTGCGCTAGGTAGAAAAGCACCTCAACCACTTGCTGTCGATGTTGCTCTAAACCCTCAACCCGCTCCTAGACCTACACAGCAATCATCTCCACGTGCAGCTCAGCCACCGACTCCATTACCATCCCTTCCGGTTCGACAACCTCCTATACGTCGATCTGAACCTAAATACTATGTCAGTGATAATCCACCTGCATTCGAGGATCCACCCATCGTCGCAAATACCACGACTACCACTCGTGCAAACCCTAGACCAATTGTCACAGCTGCCCAGAGACGAGTGTCGAATAGAGAACGGGAGCAAGGTAGCTTGGAAGAGGCCGCACCTCTCACTCCCCCTTATAGTGGGCCACCCACCACTATGCCTAGAGCTGCGACTAGAGGTATAAGCGAGGGATCACCCTTAGCTGCTACACCGCCCATCACCATGCGACACGATACAAAGGAAGAAAGCGCTCTCGATAGCAGCGAATCTGTCGTTGGGGCCGACTATGTGGTGGTGGAGAAGCAAAACGTGGAGATCAACGCTTTAGCAGATGGTAAGTTGAGGTGTCTTTACATCACACAGTCCATGTGTCTGATATCTTCTTTTCTTAGAAATCGATCAAGCTTCGAAGAAGCCTACTACCATCGTTCGTAGGCGAAGTTCCAGAACTAGCGTTGTCACTCGACCTGTTTCAGCGTTCAAACCTATCAGTCCAAGTCCAAAGCCACAGGATACAGCCGTGGTACCTATATCATATTCACCACCATTCGCTTTAGGCACAACACCGCCTTTCTCGATCCCACCGGGTGCTCGACAAAGCTCTAGTCCAGGTCTGACTCGACCACCATCGATACCGCAGTCCTTGAACATGTTCCCACCGTCCAATCAACCTTCCTACGGACAGGATGCGGCTACTAGATTTGGTGTATCACCTTCATCACTTCAGACCGGTGCTCTTGCTCGAGCAATAACCAATACTGCGATACGGATGATCGGTAATTCTGCTAATACAGCTGCTACGGCAATTGCCAGAGCTACAATCAAACGACGACCTACGATCTTACGCACGAGTGACATTGATCCTGCCGAAGATGAGCTACTACGTTCAGTGGAGGATATAGCAAGGAAGGCATTCGTTTTGTTCGAACTGGCCGATGAAAGGTTATTAGCTCAAGCTCAAATCACTAATACTGCCCGAAATGCTTCGACACCCACACCTACGGGTACGACTCCGCCTTTCAGCTCGCAAGCTTCGAACAATCGTAGGAAATCATCTTCTGGTTCAGTGAACTCTGAAGTTTGGATATTACGCCAACAGGAAGCTGCTGCGAATGATGCTGTGGTGTTGTACATGAAATCTCTGACATTTATCGTTCAAGCTATGGATAAGGTCAAGAGATATTGGAGGGATAGGGATGAGGGGGAAGCTAGTCCCGAATTGAATGAGAGTGAGTAAGGATCTACCTGTGTAGTATGAATGTAGCTGATTGGTTTTGGTGATGTAGTGGGACAATGGCTAAGATCGAGATTTAACGAGATATTCGAAAAGATCGAATGGGCTAAATCGAGATCAAATGACAATATGTTATTCCCCGATTGGCTAGTGCATGATAAAGCTAGAGATATGGTGAGCAAAACTCCCTCATACGTTCGCTCATCAATGAATGTGGTGAACATGAACTAATTTCATGGTTGGTATATCAATCAGTCCCGACAAGCTGCTGTAGCTGAACTTCAAGGTGATCTGATTACTGCTGAACAAGGATATGAAACTTCCCTTTGGCTCTTACAGGTCTTGTTGGATGAAGGAGTGTATGAAAATGGAAGGATTAGAGAGGATGATAAAGCTACCTATGAGAAGCGTAAGTTTGATTCTCCATCTTGACATTGTGTTGATGATTGACTTGTTGGTGTTTTGGCTGTTGGTAGTGCTGGTACCTATTCGAACGAGGCTTGAGGCCCTCAGGAAGAAATTGGCGGACTCCGGGAATACAAGCTTACGATTGAGCTGAGGTGATTTACAACCCTCCGATCGCTCTTCACAGAATCGCTCCTCGTGATCTGTATTGAAGAAGTGACTCAACCTCGTATTCGCCCTCGATCAAATGTGAGGTCCACAATGTCCTTTCGCTTACCGCTTCTCGACGTAGCTACCTGTTAGACCATCATGGGCAATTCACTTGAATATACCCGCAAGACTCAACAATATAACTCAACCAGCTCGCTTCCAACATATCCTATCTCACTCCACATCGTTCGTCGCTCCGACGCCGATACCACCTGTTAATATAACACCCTCACTTTCACCCTCTTTCTCTTCATTCACATTCAAATCGCCTCTCATATCTTAGAATCAGCCTCGTCTTTCAGTCGACATAAACTTCAATAGTGAACTACATCCAATATCGTTCCAACCTGTCCTCAACATACACCCATATAGATGTTATAAGTCTGATTTGTCTGTAAACACATATTCCCTTTTTGTCTGTATGTTGTTATCATTTATAAATTTCGTTCATTCACCACACCACACCATTCCCCTCTCTTCTCCTTTCAATCGTCATTCGGATCTCAGTTAGTGTTATATCATTATGTTATAGGCGTTGTATTTCTTGATTTAAATTATTCATGACAGATTGTCCTCTCAGAGAGACAGACAGGGCTCAATCATACCATTCATAAATCGAAGAAGAAGCCAAAAAAAAAAGCAGAAAATGGAACAAATACATGGAACATTTGTCGCTAGTGGTTACTCGTAGAACCAACATATCATACATATGTAGATGTTTGTTTGTGTATATTCGATTTGACTTTTCTCTCTTTCAGTCTTCGTCATTATGAATCATGAATAGCGTTGTTGCTGTATACTGTACATCCCTTCATGAGTGCACGAATGAGTGGACTACCAAGTAACAGTTCACTACAAGTTGTTGTGCATGAAGATAACAATGGAGTGGAGTCCCCACTCTACGGATCGTCTCCCTTCTCCCTTCGAATGTTTTTGAAATTTCGACATTTCAACAAGCTGAACTTGAACAGCAAGATTATATTCATACTTTAACACCTGTCCTCTGGCATTGCTATCTTTCCAAAAATCGAAGAGAGGGTTCACAATCCCTGTAGCATCCTTCTAAAATGACTTCTCCAAACCTAGCCAAACCACTCGAAGCATTCGTATCATTTCCATCACCTTACACCCAATCCCTCTTGGTCCAGGCACTCGTATCTGTCTTACCATCAATCAAGATCTCCCTGGCGCCTTATCCAGAGGATCAACCTCCTGCATTACAATGGTGAGTAGTCTTATTTAGCTTCATTTGAAAGTCATGCAATTAGGTCTTTACAATATCTCAGTTGAACATGAATATATTATCACTTTATGCTGAGTTTCATGTTTTGTTCATTAGGGCAGATTACGATCTACTCTCATTCGACCTTCCTCATTCCAACCCCACCAAATACCTCATTTCCTCATATGTATATCGTAAAGCCCTAATACGTAAACATCAATTACATTCTACCATCCAAGCTTACTTGGCGAAATGTCAACATCGTAATATACGCAGTATACTGTCGCCGGAGGAAGGGGGTGTACCGAAAGGGTGGAACGTGGAATTACAATTTCTGGATGAACTGGATGAACTTCTGTTGGATGATTTGTACGATTTGAATGGAGGGATGCAAAGAAATGAAGAGTTGCCTGAGGAAGAGAGGAGGTAAGTGCACAATTTACCTTGAATGATATTGTTCATCTTGCTATTGGGTGTATTTAGGAGCTAATTGAATTGAGTTGGGATTGGGATGATGCAGTTGGTATATCCTCAAACCTGGATTTGCAGATCGTGCGCAGGGTATAAGGATGTTTTCAACGGAAGATGAATTGTAAGTCATATCGAGTACTATCCGACTGATTAATAGGAAACGTTCAACCTGATTATATGGATTGGTTTGGTAGACGAGCAATATTCGAAGAGTTTGAACCTCCTTCTTCCGATGAGGAAGATTATGAAGATGAAGACGAAACTCGAGAAGAAGAAGAGGAAGATGGACAGATACCCCAAGACGGAGGAGTGGATGATATGATCGATATGTTAGCTAAGAAAGCTGTAGAGCTAGGATTTGACGGTGATGAAGAGGATGATAGACATTTCGGTGCAGCAGCAGATGATGACGAGAAAGAAGATGGTACAGGAGTGATGACTTCTCAACTAAGACACTTTGTCATACAGGTGAGCTCAGTCAATTCGACTAAATCGACACCGACCCGCTGAGGTTGCTGATTGATCCATGTGCGTGGACATAGGAATACACGCCTAATCCCGTTCTGTTCGATATCGCACAACAGCCGAATCTACCATCGCCCTTCCTAGAAGGATATAAAGTGAGTACATCAAGATCCCTCGGATCAATATAACACAGATCCTATTCATGGTTCAACCTTTCTTCAACAGCGTATAATTCAGCTGATCCAGACTATAGTTCCACCTTAGAGCCTATGTCCTCCTCACTTCAGCCTATACTGTCCATCTCTCCCGGACGATGCTAGCTCTTTTCTCTGGATCGCTCTATACCCCTCCTAGATCATCAAAAGAAGGAGAAGAGTTGGACCTCAGACCACATCTGACGAACACATGCTTACAAGTCAGTTTGTTATCACTCTCTTTGTGAATATGAAAGCTGACTTGTTGTGCGATATTTAGACTGATTCGTTCGGTGCGCCTGCTCCTCCTGAAGAATTAGTCAAGCTATTCTGGGAGTTAGAAGGTCTAGATGCTCTATCATCAGTTAAAGATGGGAAGTACGAATCCAAAGGCAAAGTAAGCAAAGAATGGTTAGAAGCTGTTTTCAACAAGTCTGGCGAGGTGATCAGTGAAGCTGTTAAAGCTGGTGCGGAATGTGGTAGTTTCGGATTACAGTTTATGCCCAATGCTTTTGAGGTGGGTTTGAGTTTATACACTGCAGATTCTCCTCATCAGATCTAGCGAAATATACTTCAAAGACAAAAGATCGTAAAATCGAGCTGATATGATTGTAATGGATGTTATAGATCTTTGGCGTAGATCTCATCTTATCTTTCCCTCCTACTAACCCCTCTTCACCAAGTGAATTGCCAATACCTAATGTGACTTTACTGGAATTCAACGCTAGTCCAGATTTCCACCAATCTGGAATACGACTCAAGAAAGATTTGCTGGAGATGTTTAAAGGTGTGATTAGGATTTCGATCGCACCGTTCTTCAGACTGAACATCAACGACGACGATGAAGAAGAAGAAGAAGAAGAAATTGATGCGAAGCAGGATCAGATACAGAGGAATGAGGATTGGGAGGTTGGGGAGGAAAGATGGGGTTGGAGGTTAATTGGGAAAGGTGAAGTGAGAGGATCAGGTTGGTAGCTGTAATGTAATGATACAATGATACTACTGTATCTGGTTTAATATAGCAGTGAATTGGCCATCACTGAAATGATTGAATCGCTCATCCCGTTTGATGGTCATGATAATATACAATAAATACATTGCATCAGATGAAATGGACGTATACTACAGTTTCCCGTTGTCTTTGGGAATTGCGAAGGTGTAAGGATACAGATACAAAGTACTAAAGTACTATACGAATTAAAGGTTTCCCATCTCAACTAAAAACGTAGATTATCATTCTCACTTAACCCTTGGCCATTTCCATTTCCATTTCTACGTCTACATCAATGGAGGACCCTCTCGGCACCACTCGATATCATACCCTAACTCGTCCCATTCTGACCTCTGATCATCCTCTCGGCACCCCTCACACCTCCGGCCAACCCCCTCTGACCGGTCCTGATCACCGTTCTTCCAAAACTCAAGAGATCAAACATTCTAGGGGTAGGTGTGAATTTCGCTAAACTCTGAGATAAAGGTGACATCGGTGGTAGACCTTCATTACTCGGTGAATGCAAATCAACCAATCTCAAAGCAGATATCGCGGGGTTTGTCATAATGGTTGGTCCGGGGGTACCGGATGATGATGGGGAGGAAGAAGTAAATTCGTTCAATTCGAAAGAAGATGAAGATGATCTGGGTGTAGTCGATATTGATGAATCCAGATTCAAATTCAAACCATCTTCGATACCATCTACACCGCTACCGTTCTCACCATTTCGTCTCTTGAGTATAACAGGCAACAATGTCAGACCGGATAGGAATATCAATTTGGCAATTAACACCGGATCTCTGAGTAGACTAGTCAGAGATTCACCACCGGAATTTTCGCTGATCACGCCCGAGTTGGCTAAAGCTTGAGTAGGTACTTTCAATCTTGATAATATATGACCGACCGAGGCAGTGACATAAGACCAAGATGCGCTTCCCGCTGCGGTTGTGAGCCAAAATACTTTCCAATCTACACCGACCACCCCACAGGCTACGTTCATACCTGACCAAGGGACGAATCCCATCGCTCGCATGATCAGCAGACGTCGCCATACGGTTGATTTCTCGGTGGGGCCTCCAATAGCCGGTTGAGAAGGGTCAGAAGATGCTTGAATAGGGGTGATAGTTTCTCCGATAACTTGTTGGGCTGTTGCTGGAGTTGGGATCGTTTCCGGTGCGAGGGCCGCTCTGACCAATGCTAGTGGTTTGGGGAAAAGCACAGCAATCAAGGGTGCTAGTGGTCTTGATAAGGTGTATGCACCGAGAGAGCCAGATGCGGTGATGATCGTTAAGAGAAGTAGAGCTGGCATGGGATCGAGTAAAGATCCGACGAGGATGTTCTAATTGAACGATATGTGTCAGCTGCTAAAGTTGAGTGCGTTGGCGTATTGGAAAACTAACTCACCAAGATGACCGCTCCAGGTACACTCCAAGCATGTTTCCAGCACCCAACAAACGTAAGCACTCCGATGGTATGCCACCAGCCGTTATTGCTAGAAGCCATGTACGATCTGATTTCAGCAGAGAGCAGTTGAAGGTCCGTAGTGGATTGAGGAAGATGTTTGAGTGTGGTGCTAAGAATGAAACCAAAACCGTCAGCGTTATGCTCTTCTTTGTCGGTTGAGCTCTAGCGGAACTTGACTTACATTGGCATACTTTGGATCAACCACAAAACCAAACCAGCAGAAACGAAGAATGCTCCTACTAAAATTCCAACTGTCCAACCCAATTCCTTCAACACTTCAGCAGTCTTGCCACCTCTTTGACCTGCCCCAACATTCAATACCGTCGTCAACCATCCTCTAGAATCATCGTGAATTATCCCATCGCCTCCTCTTGACCTGAACACTTTCCTCAGCTTGTTGCCTTTTGAATTATCTCTAGAGAGCGATTTAGTCGAAAGTGCAGGTGTAGGTAGCGTAGCAGGGAAAGAATTGGAGTCACCATTGATGGCAGCTTGGAATCGAGGGTAGTTTCCATCTTGGTCTAATGGTGAACTGGGTGGTAATGTAAAGTAATTATCCGATGAAGACGATGGATCCTGGTCTTCGGCAGTGGAAGTCCAAATACCCCAATATTTCCCTGGTCCAGCTCTTCTGGTAGACTCCCCACTCGCTCTTCCACCACTATACCCGTCGTCTTCTTCATCTTGATCTGACCCAGACCCGATCAACCCCTTTTCAGAATCGTCATCGGATCCACGTCGGTACGCCGAAGAACCATCATATCGTTGATGTTTCTTGGGTTTAACCCAACTCAAGAGTGATTCTCCAACTTCATAAGCTGATTTGACAAATGACGACGATGTAGAAGACGAAGGAGGAGGATATGTGTCGAGTGGTCTATCGGATGATGGAGGGGATAATGGCAAACCTGACCAAGTTTGAGAAGAAGGTGGGAGTTCCGGGACATGATTCAGCGATGATTGACCAAAGGATGAAGAGGGGAAGATATAAGTTGAATGTTCAGTCAAATCTTGGGTCTGAGGTACAACGATACTTGTACTTGTTGATCTGGCTCTTGACTCCACAGCCTTCTCTTTCCCTTTGCCTTTACTCATGCTTCCTGTCGAACTAGTCATGGGAGGTTCAAGATGATCTTCATTCAGTAATTCACTGATTCCCTCTTCCTCGCGAGTGGTATACCTCCTAACTAGATTCGGTACAGACGATTTCCTCTTGACGATACCAGGTCCTAAGATGGGACTGGAAGGGATAGAAGATGATGAGGGGAATGAGTCGGAAGATTTGACTTGAGGTGTGTAGTATGATTGTGTCCTTGTTGCTGGGGTGACGATGAGTGTAGGTCTGGATCCGGAAACGGATTTCGAAGCTCTCCTGTTTCCTGTAATTTTGGGAGTTTGTAACAACGATGACGCGGTGGATAATCTTGATGGACCAGCTTCCAGACTTCTTGATAGTTGAGCTACGACGTCTGCAGCATCCCCCATGGGTTTACCAGAAGAAGAAGAAGGTAAGTGAAGATCTTCCGAGGAATTTTCCCTAGACATGACAGGCGGTAAGGGTGGCGTGTAAGTTGACATGGTTGATGTTCTCGATCTTAACCTTTTGGGACGGATGGGAGTAGAATAAGGGGGTGTACGAGATCCGGAAGGGATAGGAAGAGTTGATGAACGATGTTGAGGGGATTCGGTGTAAGAGCTGTGATGTTAATGATAAATACGAGGAATGTTTCAGTCCGAGACATGACATGACGTTGTTGGACATTGGGTTGTGACCATGAGACGTAGACCCATACGTATATTTACACAATACGAGGGTGGATGAATGTACGACGTGAGAATGAGGAGGCGTGAAAAAGTCGTTTT
Source organism: Kwoniella botswanensis (assembly GCF_036426115.1). Classification (NCBI taxonomy): domain Eukaryota; kingdom Fungi; phylum Basidiomycota; class Tremellomycetes; order Tremellales; family Cryptococcaceae; genus Kwoniella; species Kwoniella botswanensis. The sequence continues at coordinate 11,544,697 of NC_088599.1, read as the reverse complement.
GAATGAGGTTTGTATCGTAAGTTCCGCAGATGACAAGATGGGGGGATGACGAATTTTGCGATTGTGTTTTTTGATGTTCCGACAGAAGGGTTTAGAGTACAAAGAGTATTGTTATCGTGATGGTTGTTTTTATTGTTGAAGGGAGATTAGATCGTCATGCGAATGGGGTATAATAAGGTCGTTGTGTGAACAACGAGGTGGAGAGTTGAGGGGTTTTGTCGGTGAAAGGCAGGGTAGGGATGATGATGAAGGTGTCGATGAAAGGGAGTCGGAATGAGGAATAATAAAATAGAAGATCACACGATCAGTACTCGATAGACAATTTTTGATTGATAAAGTTACGGATCAAGTGAAGAAGGGAGAGGTGAAGATGGGGAACAAGTCAAGGATGGACATGGTGATACGGTGTAAGGTTGCGAGGAGAGCAGGAGCACCGGCCGGAATGTGGTGGTTGAAGGCTCACGCGCTAAATGCAAATGCCTATATGCATCGCAACCAATATCCTTTCCACATGCACATGTCTCCTTGTACTCCTCCAAGTGTGGATCAGAAGGGGAATGAGACTACGAGATGGTACTCAAACTCACGATTGACGTTGACCTCCTTGATCCTGATCCTGGTCCTGATCTTCCAACAACGTATTAGGTATCTGCAAAGGCGAATTCGATCTTTTCCAACCCAACGAACCTATTCCTATACCTGTGCTTGTTCCTCCATCTTTACTGGGATTGGGCATCTTGAATCCTTCTCTGGATGTTCTAGTCTCTATGTATGTATGTAATGTGTAGATCGGCTATGGGAGACTACGAGTGTTATTGGATTCGGGTTTATGTTGATGCCCGCGTATGCTCTCTGCACGAGATGACTTAAGACCTTCGGTGATGTTGATGCGTTTTTTTCTGGTTGTTCTTACCGAGCTTGCACTTTTTCTCTTGATTCAGCGAAAGTGGGGTAACCAGGTATGTTATATATATAAAAGAAGTCGATGATGATGGTGATGATAGTCCTCCACGATGAGAACTGATCTCTCTCGTCGATGTTGGATGTGAGAGGCGATACGATACTGTACGGTGACACCGAAACCACTGACAACAACAACACTCAACATACAGGACAGAACTACCGAATCGGGTAATTTTCCCTTTGGTCCCCCCCGTCAACCCGCTTACCCAACAACGATACTAGTCGGCCCCCGACGTACTCAGTAGTATGATCATCATTACTCGGTGTTCCCCCCTCATATACTAACCATACAACAGCACTAGTACTGCATAGCATAGACATAAATGGCCATGTCAATCTCAGCCTGGGCTTGTCTTGGCTGATGGTCACACGCAACTAACGGAAGCATACTGATCCGGTCTGTAATTTTCCCACGACGCTCAGATCAATCGTTGCGAAAGACTTGCCATCAAGCTCACTTACATGCTTGAGTTATACGAGCAAATTGGACATATCACGATGATCTTGCTCAATGTAAGTTCATTGCAGTCGTTTAAATGAACCTGACAGAATCTTCTTATTATCATATGCATTGACAACTATCTTGTCATCCACAAAAATGCTTAAATTCTTCTTTCTTCTTGCCGTCTACAATCTTCTTATTTCTTCACTTCGAAAACCTTACAATAGATGACTTAAAGTACAAATCCAATATGATTATATCAAAAAAAGACGAAAATCGATAACATTATACAACTGATAAGGTAAGGTATGATATGCTACTTGATGATGCGATATGAGGTATGATTTGAATATGTGGTATGGTTTGATGCTTGTTATAAAATTACAAATAGTTGATGACCGTCATTCGACGAAAGGGGTATGTAAACGAACGAGCTCGAGATAATTATTGAAAATAGAACAAACCAGCTTTATTCCTATCCAATTTGAATTTCGGTAAGTCTGGAATTTCATAAGTCTTCATTCCATTCTTTTCGGATGATTCCCAGTTAAATCCGGATTTCGGTACACTGTTGGAAACAGAAACTCCTTCTGCCATAGTCAAACTTGACATATCAGGTAAGCCACTGGTAGCGGTGGTGGTACCGGTGGTAGCAGGTCTAGGAGGAGGTAACATCCTAGGAGTTCTCGAAGTCGAATTGGATGAAATGGAAGTTGATAATTGATTGTTCGCCTTGGGAATGGCAATTCCATGACCAGTTCTAGGTCTACTGCACGATCTGACAGAGGATGACGAAGAAGTGGTAGTGCCTCCACTGGATGATGACCGATTTCGTCTGTTCGAACTGGTATTGGTGATCGTACCGCTCCTTTCAACCAGGTTAGAGGAAGGTTGGAAATATTTGATTTTCCATCCTCCGATTCCCCGTTCTAAACTCTGTTTAGGCGTATTGTTGTCAGGATCCAATTCGGCTCTACCCCTGAAGTCCGCTGGAACAGACATAGGTCCAGCAGTGGTAGCTGCCGAAGAAGTTTGACCAGTCTTTCTACAGAACGACTTGTAGTTCTTCTCATCTATTACTTCTTTCCCAAAAGAATCCCAAGACACTTCACCGCCGTTACTGTTACCATTTCTGGATTTTGCACGGATAGTTCCAGACACAGGTCGGGACATACTTGATCGTCTCGATTCTGATGGGTTGGGTGACATGGCGGTAGATCCGGGAAATACGAAACCTCTTTGGACGCTCGTTGACAGACCCGAAGGGGACCTTACGGGGAAGGCGTGGGCGTACGATTGTAGTAGATCCAAGGTATGTGACGGAGCGGAACCGAATTCAGGTGGAATAGGTACGTTCTGGACGGAAGATGGTGAAGAAGCCAATAGGGAAGTGTGACTGAGATCGGATCGTTTCAAGGGAGCTCTCGTAGGGATAGGGGCGGAGTGTTCGCTTGAGATAGATACTGATCTTCTACCTGCACCGTGCAATTCTCGTCTATCCTGGTCGGATGTCTGCAGAGGAGTCATCGCTCTCATTCGATTTGATCCTGATCCAGATACTGATCGGTGGTCCAATACTAGATCGGAATCAGCGTTCCATAGACTTGATAGGGATTCGTTCGAAGGGTGAATATGAGAGTGAGCAGAGGCAGGTCGTTGGGATAAGGAAGGTTGCATCGAACTTCTTCTTTGGCGTTGAATGGAGTTCCATGCGTCGTCTGGACCTTCTTTGGATAAACGGAAGTATTCCATGAATTTAGGTGCGGAGCTGGCTGGACCTGAATGATCCTGTAATCCACCTGCATTGGAGGCAGCAGAAGATTCGGTATCTGATCCGGAGACGAAAAGAGGTGATGGTGGACCGTAAGGACTTCTGGCGTGATCAGCAACGGTAACACCCGGTGTATCTAATGGGAACGCGTGCGAGAAATCGTATGATAAAGTTCTAGCTATATTCGCATAAGCCTCGGATGATTTACCCGCATCTTGTTCCATACACTGCTTCGAGCAGTATATCGATGATCTGAAAGGTGGTGAGGAGGTGTTAATTCGGGGTGTGATGACTTTCTGTGATTTTGGAGAGGAGAGATCGTTGGGAGGTGATTCGGTTGTGGGTGAAGTGACAAATTCGTTGGTCTTTGACCGTGTTAGAGGCTGCATCTTGGAGGATGAGTTGAGGGCTGCCAGACGTGCTGCTGAATTGGGATTTCGTTTCAATCCTGGTCGCGTCACTTTCTGACCATTCGCCGAACGTGTCGTAGTGGTCCCATCTGGATTCTTCACCTGAGGTCCACGCGTATATTGTCAGATACAATGCAAGTAAAGGTGAGAAGGGATGTGGGATACTCACTCTGATGGTTCCGCCTCCCAACTTTTTCTTGGTTGTTTTGGGTCCTTCTACCAAATCAACCTCTTTCGGCGGTATTATCAACCTATCACAGACGATACAGTATGAATCGAATGGCATCTCGTCGGTCGTCACGCCCGACATCTGGGCGAAGGTTGTAGGTGGGTGAGCGAGTAGTAATGGGTCCATGATGATGGTGGTAGCGGCGAGATAGTTGGTTTTCGTGTTGAATAATGGAAGTTGTCTATGTGATAGGATATAAAGTAGGATATGACGTATGAAATGATAGGTCAATGCGCTGTGTGTCACCCATTGGTTGTCAGCCTTATTCCCAATGATACTCATCAATCATCGATCAACTGTAGAATCCAGACTTTGGTGGTATCAATCAATCGAGAAACAGATATCATCTTGTTCGTTTCGAACAGGTGATCAAATGATCAAGTGATATGATTCCAGCAATGTGTGTATTTGAGTTGATGATGTGTGATATAGTGTATAGGTATTCAATCGATGGAAAAATGAAACCATTCACTCACAGATCGCCACTATATCATATCAATCATCGGGTTTCTAGATAGGTAAGAATAGTAAGAGACGAGACAATGTTTCTAAGCCAAGGTTTTCCACAACGTGTCTAATCTAGTCGAAGTCGAATCGTTGTTTTTCCCATCTATAAATTCACCTTGCTAGTGATTTTATATTGATAATCGAGTTGTTGCGCGCTGAGTTCCGGTTATGAGTGAGTCGGTAGGAGTAGGTGTGGGAGTTGGTGTCACAAAGGAGTATAAGGTAAAAGTTTCACCGAGAAGAAAAGTGTAGTTGTTTCGTTTCGTTTTGTTTCGACCAAGACCATGGATATGAATATAGATACGAATATGATGGGATGAATCCTTTCAAATTCCCTTTCTCCTATACCTTAAACCTATGAGGATGAAAAGTGTCCCAAATTCAAATCGAAAAACAGAACAACCTATGAATCAAAGAACCAAGAAGATGAAGGTCGTTCGTTCTTCGTTCATTCATGGATGGGGATGAATGAAGAATTTCGTTTGTGCGATGGGATATGGGATTGTATGATTATGGTTAAATCCGGTGTACCATACGCAGTTGTACGGGTTGTATGACGGTTAAATCGTTGAATCGAATCGAAAGACGCGAAATGGTATTATGGTATTATGGTATTATGTTATTATCCGTCTTTTCCCAACTGATTCGTCGGATCGTCTGTCGGTTTGTCGGTTTTTTCGGAAGTGTGACTTACTTCAGGTGCTCCACCTTAGTTCAAAAATTTACCGCATAAATTCATCACAAGACGAAAAGTCCAGAATCGTTCTCTTTGACGCCACCAACGCCCAATCCCTCTTGTTTTCTATTCTAGGCTTCGCTTTACTTTGAAATGCTGTACAACACAACACAACCCCTTGATACTTGTTACCCTTGTACTACGCGTAGAATACCGCCGGTAGACCTCAGGCGTTTGATCGTTGATTTAGTTCAAAGGACGTGTATCGCATGTGGATGATTGATGAAGTTTACTAAACGAATTGCATAAAAGCACAACAACAACTACAACCGAGCTTCTTTCACTGTCGTCGTATCGAGCATGTCATTTTTACCATTGCCATTACCGTTAATTGACGACCGATTGGGCTCAACGGCTAAACGGACCGATCGCATAGTAAAAGAATGCTAAACAGGTGATCTCCCATTTTCATTTCCTCCGTATGCAGATTTCTTCTTTTGGCTTGGAGCTTCCACCAAGTACGAGCACATATCTCTATATCTTTCGGTCCGCTGGCAGTTGATTCGGGATCACACTTTACCGAAACCCACCCCATCTCATTTCGTCTCGTCCCTTGGGACAGACAAGCGCTGTTGGTTGTACATAGTTCGAGTACCTTAAACTAAGGCGATCGACAAGAGTAAGGGGCAAGAGCAAGAGCTCATCCGACGTGACACAAATTGCGGCTCCAGTTTTTTCTCCATCATTCCATCCACCGGTACGACCGGTTCGCGAACGGTCCGGCGCAAAATTGATCAGACTGATCACCGTTTTCACCGATCAGCCAAAAAAAAGCGGAGAAAAGTAGTCTTGCTGTTCTCGGAAGAAATAGGACAACAAAAGTGAACAATCGGATTTACTCGGGGGGTTATTACCACGTGTGAAATCGACTTGAATGATCCCAAATGGAGTGATCTGGAGCTATCATCGGATAGATCCATGTTCAATCACGGTGGATACTAACCCCGACATACCCATCAAACCCACACGCAAACAAGTGGAGTGGGTACTCATCGTGTGGGGAGATCTTATTAGCCTAGGTGGATCGTCAAGTACGTTAGAGTCTGGTTGCCCCACAAAGATTTCCCCAGTTCCAAGAGATTGCGATGATCGTCTTCGTGTGGGGAATGGGAGTTCAGATGAACGACCAGGTGGACCCGTGTGAGAATTCCATACATGAGTGTTGGTGACTGCATCATCCCAACAAGCAAGCTCGAGTTTGGGGCCAGAAATCAGATGCTGGAGGGCGGAACGCCTACATCACTTTATCCCTTTACAAGTCCTGTCGAAACATAGGCGAGCTACAGGGCTATCAACAGTATGCATAATGAACACGATACAATCACTTGGCATATCGATCACTGAGGTGAGATCAATCATATCAAGATCAGCACATGATACAGCTGAGATGGATGACATTCTGACAGTAGCCGGTGAAATTGTGACTTACCTCTTGAGCGCCGCTCTTCTATCTAACATCGCTTCACCCAATTTACCTTCTTTCCTAGCTTTCTTCAGTTCCCTTCGATCTTTCTCAGATACGATCGTACGACCTCCTCCCCATGTTTGCGATTCGCGACTGTGCGAGATTGGCGAATTTATATCAGCTCTCCTCTGACATGCAGACTCTCATAGCCCCAGACAGTAAAGGCGATCCACAGTCAATGATTATACAGATTGAAATGTAGGATACCGAAGACAAGGAGCAGAACGAATATACAAAAAAATGAGGAACTTTGCCGACTCACTTCCTCTTCAATTCATCCTCTATCGACCCCTCCGCCGGCCCACCACTCAAGAACCTCTTCTTCGAACTCGAGGCATTTCCATCCTTGCCTTCCTGCAAAGCCAATTTCGCCTTGTACACGAATTCCCTCTGACACTTGATCCTTATCAACTCATGTTCGCCCGGCTGATCCACGTCGATTCGCAGTTCTGCTTTGAGCTTGCCTACGGACGTACCGCTCGGTGCGGAGGTCGAGAGGTATTTGGAATTATGTTGAGTCTGAATAGACCATCCGGGAAATACACTTGAGCTTCGGGAAGAAGAAGGAGAAGGTTGAGGGATGAATGCTTCGAGTGGTCCTCTGGAGGGAGTCGTGGCTGATAATGTACCTGATGGACTGGCGGTCAAGAATGTACCTCTGCAAACCAACATGCAAGCGATGATTCAGCTTTCGTTCTTGACAGATTGAATCGCATGGTGTTTGAAATACGAGATGTTGTGATTACACAGTATGAGAGTGACTCCACTTACGTGCTTGTTCGTAAACTTATGACATCCTCACTCCCCGATAATCTCGATATCACCCATACATGATTAACATCACTAGGTTCTATCGTCTGTAGTATCTCCGCTTCGCTCAGATCGTTCATCCCCTCGGGTGCTTGAGGGATATCTACAGGTGCAGCGTAGACTCGCTGTCTCGTTGGATCCCACTGCAATCATAGTGTAGAAAATGGAATCAGCATACAGCTGGATCCTTTTCTTATAATGAGTTCAGACTTGGTGAGAAGGTCAGATATACTCACCGCTAGACATGTCAAAGGCTCAGAGGGAAGTAAGATGAATGCCGGACCGTTAATCTCCATTGGATGTTCTGGAAATACCCAGCCTACAGATCATACGCATCAGCAAAAGTCATCCATAGCAACGTATGACTACATCTTATGAGTATAGATGGCACTCACCCCTAGGATCAGCGGCGGCCAGAGCAGCCAATTCATCCCCATCACCACCTCCACCTACCGAATGATTATGGGACCTCTTCTTCTTCTTGCTTTTGTCACCTTTGAACTTGAGCTTCTTCGATATCACACCTGATGACGACATCCTGGACGGTTTGCAGAATGGGTGAGATGCTTATCGGATGCGAGTAGTTGTTTAGTAGTAGCAGCATAAGAAAATTGGACAAAGCTTCTTCAAGGTGATCGGTTGTGTTGACGTCAATCACTGCCAAAGAAATTTGATTCCGTCGATAATTCATATAGCAAATTGGAGGCATTTCAACGTATACGATCCTTTCTTGCATTACCCACCCATGCTTGCATGTTTACATTATGCATACCTGATCATACTTCTACAAAACCCTCTGTCGCTTTAGACATAGTCGGCCTGCATACAAAGGTGAACTGCAGTCCGAAAGATTTCGACACGGAGATGGCATCACCATCTTTCCCAGACATCAAGCACAAACCAAATCTCACTGTGAATACAATCTTACCATCCCAGATATACACCATAGATGGATTTTTCACCTCTTCAGAGGTGAAAGCCGTACGGAATTGGATGGACGGAGTGGTGATGGAGGACCCTAAACCGCCAGGTAAAGGGGAAGCAGAACGAACAGCTAGTGAGTGGCTCAAAGCTATATCACTCCATAGTAGATCTTTTGACGAGACTGGAAAGTGACAGAAACTCCTTCTGACTTTTGATCTTGGTCTTGATCTTCATTCATTGGCTTAGGAAGAGGTTCCCTCAATTCACCTGAGATATCCACCATTCTCTTGAACCTCCTTTACCCATACATCCCCTATTTATCACCTAAATACGCCTCCCCAACACCGATACTATCTCCTAATATAAGAGTATATCATTATCCTACTGGAACATATTTCAGATGTCATTACGATTCACCTACTCTCGATCCTTCTTCACGTAGATTAAGTTGTTGGACCATACTTGTTTATTTATCAGATTGCAAAGGGGGTTCAACGACTTTCTATACTGGTACACACGATACTGGCTCATCTAAGAAAACTAAAAACAAGGGCAAACAGAAGGGGGATGAGGAAAAGGGAAAGGGAAAGGTATCGGTCGACCCTAAAGCTGGTAGATTATTGTTACATTGGCATGGGATGTCAGGAGGAGGATGTTTGAAACACGAAGGAGAAGAAGTGAAGGAGGGTGATAAGTGGGTTTTGAGAACGGATATTTTGGCTTAACGAGGACCACCAGAGGTGCACGAAGAATATGTTGTGATCACGTCTTTAACGATCATATGTATACTGTAGTACGAGATACACCGAGACATTTCAGTATCGAGAAACCAGCATGGTAGGATCTGGCGTGTCAAGCATATTGCTGGAAGACCACTCGCTTAATCCTCTAAATACTCAAAGCATGACTCTGTACCTACTACCTTCTCGGTACCTCGCACATCCCAGGACGAGATCATCTCATTCCGAAAAGTGAATCGATCGATTACGAAAGAACCTCAATTTCCAGACTCCCAGCTCCCGACGAAACCTTAACTTATCTCTTTCGGGACCTTCACATTCCTTCTGGATTAACTATGCAAGTCATCGACAAGGACGAGTATAAAAGTTAGATGACATCAGAAATCCGTGTATCGCACTGCTAAATTTCCCTCCTATAATTGTAGATCGTCGGAGGATGTGGTGGTGGGTTTTAAGAGGCCGTTCCTCGTGAGGTTTTATCCGCCCCTGTCTCTTCGGAATTTCATCCAAGTATACCAATCACCCTCTAGAGGGGATATAACTGATACGAGTACTTGAGTGAATATTCCGCTGGGATACGGGATACTGGGCGAAGTCTGAAGCGATCGAGTTCTCTTCCATCCTTTACCGTTGAAAATCAGTTTACTGTTCGTACGTCCATACAGTATTGAATGAAGCAATCGAATCGACCAGAAACGATTGATGATTCCGCTCAATTCCCATCCATTTCGATTCGATTTCCTAAAAAGCCAAAGAAAGTCATATGCATATTCAAGCACGTACCATGGACATCTTGGTGGCTGAACAAGTTAATGGCGGTTGTGTCCATTTCGAAACTTGTTTCACCACCAAGGTGTACTGTATGTTCTCTGCAATTCACAATCCAGTACAAGTAAGCATAGTAGAACGCCACTGTATTTTGCTTTTGATGTTGTACGGTAAGATTTTGGAAGGATGGCTTTTCTGGAAAACCCAGAAAACCCATAATAATGCATAAAACTATAAATAACGTAAGGAAGATCGATCTGAAAATCCCAAATTCGTCATGAAAAGGTTAAATAGACGGTTTCTAACCCTGAAACAGAACAGATCCCGCAGCGCACAGACTACTACAAAAGACAAAATAACTCCGTCCGCCTTTGCTAAAGAAGATCTTTCCGAATTTCCACTTGTCAATTAGAGTTTATGCACCGTACCTCGAAGTAACCAGGTACAAGTTACAACTCAACCCAATCTACACCAAGATGTGAAACCTCTTTTCTTGCTTTGGCTCCAACAGTCAAAATGGTAAGAATTCATTCTGAAGGAGAAGCGAGGACTACTGAAAGATGAGTACTTATAACTTATAACGAGACAGAGTGAATTGATATCCTCTAAGACATTTCGAAAACGCTTCCCATATCAGTACTAGCAATTCTCTTAATTAACTCATTGAATCATCTCTGGCAGTGATCATCGATCACAGAAAGGTAGAGCTGGCCTCTACCACATATATAAGGTCATAAGCAGTTCTCAAGAAACTATTTCAACCCCTTCATCTCCTCGAATTGCTGCAGTAGAAGCAAAAGATACTTCACAGTACGATGTCATCGGTAGAAGAAATCGCTCGAAAACAAGTGACGGGGAACCTCGGTTCTCATTTATCACCACTTATTCTTGGGTGAGTATATCGTCCGCTCTCCTCGTCAAAACGAAACACAGGGAGGATGCTAATTCATATTGTGTCGTGTATTACAGTATGGCGGTAGATGGTTTACTCATGGGAGTAGCGATCAACCAATTTATAAGATGGTGGAATCATTCGAAGAAGGAAGCTAGACATATAAGGTTTTTACTTGTATGTTGTTCTCATCTATCCGTAAATCACAATACTGATAGTTTTCGTTGGGGTAATATAGTACCTAGCATCATTCGGTGCTATCTGCGCAACGATCTTGTAAGTGAATTTATTATATCTAAACCTTTTTGTTCGTTTGTTACATTTCAGTAATTCATGAAGCGAAGCCAAGCTGATCTTACGTTGTTCATTTGTTCAGTACATGGGCAACCACATTACACATGTTCTCATATAGTTATGGATCATATTCTCAATTTATCAAATGCGATTGGATAGCATGGTATGGTATCTTAGATCCATTGACTAAAATCAGTATACAGGTGAGTTCATTGCATCCCCCTGTCCCACGAGAAATCAACAGATGGGGGACTGACTGACTGATCGGTTGGTTGATAGGCATTCTACGCTGAAAGAGCATGGAGAATCAATAAACGAAATTATGTCATCTTAATTGCCATTGGGATTTGTCTGTGTTTATCAGTGACTGGCTCAGTGGGATATACCTTCATAACTAGAACAAAGACTATGAATGATTTCGATATGGTAAGTTGACCCATCCTCGACATACCGTGCGTTACATCCAGGTGCGAAGTGCTAATACTATGTCCTTACAGACTGCCAACATATTCTTCTATCTATGGGTGAGTGCGAATATCAATAACATGCTCTATCAATATAAGTATAAGAAGGAGACGAATCTGACCTGGAGCATGATTCAGCCCGGAGCATGTATCTCAGCCGATCTCATTATCACCTCTTCAATCATGTATGGTCTCTATCATTCTCGATCAGGTATAGATCATACCGACAGATTAGTCAAAAGGTTAATGAGGATCTCACTCGAAGCTCAAGTCCCGCCTACCCTCGTGTAAGTCATATATACTTTCCTCCCCGTTCACAGACCAGCTGTACAAACATATTGATCCTTTTTTTTATCTTTCAGCGCTTTATTATTTTTCTTGCAATTTGCTGCAGAGTCAATGTCAAGTATCGTACAATTCATTGCGTAAGTTCATCCCCTCCACAATGCTGGATACATGCATCGCTACAAAATACTGATTCCGGATTTCCAGGATCATCCACCCCAAGGTTTATTTAGTGGGCTGTTTGGCCGTACTCAACAGTAGAGAAGATCTTCGAAATGATCGTAAAACATCTTACGTCTATGCTTCCGTAAGTTCTAGCCACTTACCCGACTTTGTTCTGTGACGGCCTTAGAGCTAAATATGAGGTTCTTTTGTTCGCAGGGAGGATCATATGGACCTTCCAGTTCTGAGTCGAGTTCGAAAGGTCTTACGAAGATGCAGGCTAGTGGTGGTATCATAGTTGAAACGGAAACGTATATTTGTGTAAGTGTTGCTTCGCCTTACAATCCCGGGTCTCTTTTATCAGTACTGATATGTATGGTATCGCATAGTCTGACGGAGGATTGGTAGTCCCACGTCCAGGACTTAATAGGTCTTTCTCAGATATCAAGGATACTTCCATAGCTGGTTCGGACGAAACACATGCCCCTGACGCTGAGGCTATAGCGTTGGCTGAGACTGGTGCGCTGGGTACGCCACTGGAATTCGAAGTGAAATTGCAATAACCGATTGGGCTGTAATGAAGATAAAAGGAAAACAGTGTCTGTAAGGATAAGGATAGAAGAGGGAGGATAACAATTATAAGAAAAGGTTAATCGGTCTTGGTACTTCAATCCTTGTGGTTGTTGAATAGGAATAGAAATCCTGCACTTAATTACAGTTTGCAGCTTGTACAAACAGATATCACATTGCATGTATGGTTGCTTCGGATACAATTTCCAGCGAAGTTACCCACCCGGATTGCAAAAACAGACTGCATCCGCATAGAACGATGATTCATTAGGCTCAAGTTGAAAGATTGTGATAAGTGATTCGTATGAGCTACACATACGACATGGTACGATATTGTTTAAAGATTATACCTTGTTATCTTCTTGCTTGTTCTCACTATGAAATATCTTCTTCAACTGCTTATCTTGAGCTGCCCATTGTTTGAAATCCCATTGTTCAGAACAGACTTTTCGACTCGCTTCGATGTCCCTTATAAAGTAACTACGGTACGAATAGATACAGATTAGCTTCGAGTCACAACCATAAATCCAAGTCTACCAGTGAGAGTCTAGTCCCTTCTATCTTGATAGTGGCCGATGACAATGTCAAGTACAATCTCATCGACTCGACTTACCCCTCGACATATGACTTGTAATTCAACCATAAAGGTTGCCAAATTTCCATTTTATGTCTCTCAGAATAAAAGTCCTCTTTGGTCAATCCTAGTGTGACTACGTTTTGATTACTAAGTTTCGAAAGTTCCTCGGCCATTTGCAACGGAGTGATAGAGTCGGAACAAATCTGGATATCTTTGCCTATAATCATACCATGCCATGTCAATCAGCAGATCAATTTAAAGCTGAAGTAACGCTGTAAGCTACTAATTTGTACAAGTATTGACATACCACTCCAAGTCTTATGATCCAAAAAAGCCTTCTTCACCCAAACTCCCGTTTGTTCCACCGCATAACTTGGTATAGGGGTATCATCAGGTAAGGGCCAGCCCAATACCCATTTGTCACCTTGATCGTCTTTCGTGAGGTAATTGAACTTGTAGATATTGGAGAAATAGGTACAAGCGTAGATGTTGGTGTGGTGAAGATGATGATGTATACCGTGTGGGGTGTTGGGTGGGTGGGAGGCATGGCCTGAATAGGTCGATTTGATATATTTGGCGACTAAATCGAATCATCAATAGATCAATGGACCGCACGTACCATCCCACCAGTCAACTAATTTTTCGAGGAGGTCATGTTTCATGTACCATTTTACATGTTTGTATGAATACTCACCTTCAGCCTTACTTTGGAAATAAGGTACTTTCCTATCTTCCTCCTTATATCCGTCCAAAGCTGAATACACAATATGACCCACCCCAGCCTCCTTACATGCGTCAACGAGAGCTTTAACTTGTTCGTACTCTGCTTTCGTCGCTGCTTTTGTATCTCCATTCACGGTGGGCACGATGGAGTTATCTGTAGAATCACCGGTCATGTCACCGACCATCCGCGTATCCACTCGTGGGTCAAAAGACAATTGGGTCTAGCATACTTACAATCAGAGTTTATGAAAGCTCCGTCCATTCCCAACAGATGCTGTTTGTAGCTCTGTACATCACCCAAATCACCCTGAACCATCTTCACCCCAAGCTGAGTAAGCTCTGATATATACAATCGTCAGTAGACTTTCACAGCTTGGTGGACAGTCTGAAGTACTGTATGATGGTTAGCAGCATCCGGAACGGGAACTTACCTTTCGCCCCTTTGCCATCAGTATTTCTAGTAACTCCCCATACCATGAATCCACCATCTCCAATCAAATCCTTACATACACTCCTACCCTGATCTCCCGTAGCTGTGAATACAATGACCTTGATTGGGTCAGGCGCGGTACCAGCTGCTATTTTATTGGGGTTGAGGGGTCCAAGTAATTGATCAAACTTCTCCATGGTTCAGCGATAAGACAGGACTTGATCGTGCTGGGAGTATGAAAGTACAACTGGGTTAAATCAGTATTTGTCAGTGAGTAGATGGTCTCCAAGAAGATATGTAATTTATAGATTGTCATTCGACACGCTGACCCAGCGTCCGAAGCGCAATCCTGGTGTGTATTCGTAGGTACTGTAGGAAGAGGTAAGACGAGTGGAGTACGTAGGTATGGTTATCGTACATCAGCTGATTAGATCCGAAGCTAGTGCCGTAATGATCGATCCCGCAATCGAAAGCTTGCTTATGTTGTTCCAGCCATACAACAGCACTCAAGTATCATGATTCTACATACAGATATACAGGTCTGTTCCCCATCTAGATGGTGTAGGTATCCTTGACTTCTGGGGAAAGGCCCCTGTGTGATTTCTCACACTATCATTTCGATCACAGGCATATAATAAGGTATGGTATACTATCACACGACCCCAATCCTTCCCTCACTTATCGCATTAATCGTTTCTCCCTTTGACAGGGCAACAGCATAAACGCCAGAGGTAATTATAAAGTAAATTGCACAGTCGACTGTCTACGTCAAAGTAGTCAGCAAGTGAAATGTCAGGATGTAACCTTTACGAGATCAATCCTCGTTTTGTGACGTGATACAGATGGGGATGATCCGAGAGATGCCGCATACTGTACTCACTTGATATACCATTATGCCTATAAATCCAGTTAGGAAGTACAGTACAATTCGTAACATGATCGAACGATGTACAGGTGTGTTTACAACCTATGGGAGGTGAGTTAAATTATGATCTTTCGTTGGTTAAGAAACGAAAGTGAAGAGAAACTTACGATGGGTAATGGTAATTCCAATGCCAAAGCGAATAAACCAAGTACCAGAGTGAATGTTTGTAGTAAAGGAACGACAACTACTAGGTTGACTAGTGGTTGGGTATTTTTACTTGGTCTATACGAATATGTTCAGGTCGAGCTTTACGAGAATCACATGATACGAGGTTTGAAGCTTACATCAATCCTGCTGGTCCGAGGGTACCACCGCTGTCAGACACAGTTTTCGTTAGCGTCTATCTCAATATCAGAAAAGAAGCAATGGAAATGAGTTGAACCTGTGGTGGGAATATAAACTCACATCATGTCCCAGAAGAATTTTCTATACAGATAAGCCCAGAAAGAGGCTACAATATTCGCAATGCAACCATGTCATAAGCATCATATGATCGTTAATGTTCGCTTGGGTATTAAGAAATTAGTGTCGTTGAGATTGGGACTTACCCCATACCATATCTACACAGATGCATTAGCTTTTTCACCTACATAGGAATTCGCGGTATATAGCATGAGCTAGAACGAAAAATGACTTACACACAGCAGAGGTGAGAGCGAGTAATCTCCCCCATTGATGCCAGATCAATTTACCCATTTTTATTACTGAGCCAAACAAACAAACAAACTAAAAATTAGAAGATTGGAATCTAGTGGTGAAGAAAGAAGACAATCTACCGTCAAGGTATGGCTATCTCACTGACCAGCAGCTTATCGAAAAAGGTATAACCAAACAAAAAGAAGGTAAGAAAGGTAGTAAGAAGAAATGATGACTCGCCACTGGCAAAGAAGGGAAAAGCATCTTTGGACACCCATTGGTCTTTGGGTATATATGCATGTATGCATTGTAAGCTGTAGATTTGATAAGTGAGTACGGTGAGATATTACCAAGATACGTCAGTTAGATATGTTAATGTGTAGCACTGCAATACGAAATAGAATTCGTTTGATATCACCGTTCCTTGGTAACCATCCTTTTGGTCGGTAGTTACCACTTGACACCAAGTGGAGTTCAAAGTTTATGCAAAGATACGATGTGAGGTGCATACATATCGTTCTGATCCGAAAAGAAACATACTTTTACAACCAAGAAGAGTGATACAGATAACGTGTTCCATAGATATATTATAGGATTGAAGTCAGGGTGGAATAACTCCTACATAATTCACAGACCGATTGTTAGCGCTCAGATCGCCTACTTGATCTTTTTGAAAGAAAGTATGAGGAAAACATACGATATTAGAAGGACAAGAACTTGTATCAATGCCCAAAGAAATGGAACCCATCTGATGAAGTATCGCATCGATAAGTCACTTATGTTCAGGGGGTATGGAGTGAAGAAGGATTTGGACTTACGTAGACATACTGAATCCTCCAGCCGAATAAATCGCAGCAAGTGCAAATCCGACTACCGTAGCTGATATCAAGCTTATCCCAGAGGCAATCACAACTGATATAACGGGTAAGATGAATATAGGCCATAAAGGTGGTTTCTTACTTCGTTTCCTTGCTATCTTCTTTTTGTTCAACGACGGATTATTTCGATTGCGATCAGACTGATTATCACGATAGGTGGTTATGTTGATGAAAATGGTGAGGGACGCGTATATTGAACATATTAGGAATAATGAGCCGAGCAGAAGCAAAGTCCAGTATAGGGTGAAATGCCATATTGCTATTTGAACAGTAAAATGTTATGGTTAGCATACCAGTTATACGCATATCGTGGTCTTAAGTGGTGGGGAAGGAGGTAAAGAGGAAGTTTTGGTTAGGGATGGGGAGGCGATATCCATTGACCCACCCTCGGCTTCATATAGGAAAATACCTCTCTGATTCTTCGTATCGTGCAGAGTTGGGAGATAAAGCGATGGGAAAGAAGGTGTGGTATATCCATCGGGAACAGAGACGGCCTATTGACAGTAAAAAGAGACTCAGATTTGATGCGTTCAGTTGGGAGGTTTGTCGGAGATGATATGAGCGAAGATCGAGATGACACTCACTCCTCTTCCCCTAGCTGGATCAAGGGCTGAGGAAACACCTCCCATAATGGTATCGATCAACCTCCTATAACCTATATCCGATTCCGTAACGTACGATCGCGGGGAGTTGGTGCTATATAATCATGTACATGGTGTTGTCTTATAGTTGTAGGTGGTATCGAGAAGCACAAGTTAAATGATGAGTATGTTTAGGTATATATATGCGTGTATAGGACAAGAGGCGTGAGTAAGGAATTCGATGCTTGTCTTTCATCAGCTGAAACCGTAAACAATAGAAGTACCGTTGGGAATTTGATCCCGTCGAGATGGTCTGTGCCTGGCAATCGTCATAACTATCAGCTCACCTTACATCTATACATCTGCAACTTGTGTCCTCATAAATAATGCCTATAGTACCGACTTGCCCAGATAATAGTTCAGGATGGTAACAACAGCGGATTTAGGTGAGTGCGCAAAGTCCCATTTCTACGATGGTTGGGGATACTGCCGCTAAATCAAGCTACCATAACCAGGCCCAATATCATCTCAGTATGCTGCTGCTGCAACAGTCCCTTTGATCAAATCACCTTCGTTATGGTTACCCAAGCCGGTGAGTTCAGACTTCTAGAGATGTCACGCCCCTATAGATTGATTTTCACACCGATTGGCTAACGTACCATTAATCGGACTGTACTTTCAGATCGAAATGCCAAATGATATACACCCTTTGCCTGAGGATATAACGGCCTATGTGAGCGATAGATCCTTTATCGACCTTCCAGATAGAGAGTCCTTATATAGCGTGCATATGTAGTCAGAAAGAAGAGTATCTATATGCTGACGATCTCACTCCTGCATTGTCCAGTTCGTTTACCCCTTCACACTAGAAGAACACGTTCTCTCCGTCCATCCTTCACCTTCCGAGATGATCTCCCAGAGACGAGCGAGGAACGCCGAAATTCTTCATAAGCGGGAGGTTGAGGAAGAGCAGAAAGAGTGAGTACGCTTTATGCAACTGGCTACACCTCCTAGGACCTGCACGGCACATGGGGACTGTCAGATCATAGTACTGGACTTGAGAGTTCAATTGAGCTGATATCACATTCCCATTGTTTTGTTATGATGTAGGAAAGAAGCGCTAAGAAAAATCGCCCCCGGATATAATCCATCTTCGGTCCTCCTCCCTTCGTCCTCATCTTCAAATACACCTAAACCTAGTCAACCCATACCATCCACATTCGATTCTCTCGTGCAGAACACCTCGCAGCAGCAGGGGAACGCTGGAACGATAGATCCGATGGATGATCTGGTATCTCAGTTGGAAGAGATGGAAGCGAAGAAATAGATCAGGTCAAGACTATATGTTTGTCTTCTTTAAATTATTGTTATGTTGTATGAACAGAGAAACGTATAGAAGCCGGTTATCGCGGTGCATTCAAGCCCTCTATGGTGTTCTCTCGATATATTAGTTCTAACAGCACCACCTATTCTCAAATTTATCGAATCAACTTTTGATTCTTCTGAATGGGAGAGTATACATACATGTGGTCACCGGGACTAGAGCGGTACATATCTACAACAAATGTTCGATACACTCATACAAAAGATCCTATCATACTGATACACTGTATAGTTATACAAATCCACCCTAACACCTGTCTAAATTTCTATCCTTACCTCTCTTACTTTCCAGCCACATCTTACTTTGTATCAAATCATCAGTGTTCAATACATCCTGACCCGTTTCCCAAAGTACTCCCCACATCTTAACTTTCAACCAATTCGAAGTACCTATCAACCCCCACCATCTACTCTTTATACCTTTCTCTCGCGCAGTGGAAGTACATCTCCTTAACCTACATCGCAGGGTATCTTTTGTACCCCTCGGTCCCAGCGGCAGGAAGGTGAAATTAAAAGAAGGTATGATCGAGAAATAATATCTGAATGGTAATTTCGATGAAGCCATCGGTGAGATCTCTTTACTCCATTCTACATTCACTGACGGTCCGTCTTCGCTCTCGGGGATGATGATAGGTTTATGGAGAGTGAGGAGAGGAGCATCGTAGAATATATACCGGACATCTTGATGATATACTTTAGATAACGGTGTTGACCCTGTACCGATTATGAGTAATGGACCGTGATGATATGTCGAAGAAGTTGTGTTGTAGTGTGTTAAGTAGTTTTTGGAAATGAATGGTTGGAGTGAGTCTAAGAGATATGGCCAAATCGATTCACCATCGCGTTTCTACCCAGTGGAAATCACAAATCTCATTGACAGCGTCTGTGATATTTGTCATCGTACATGACCTACCATATCAATCAATATGCCGACTTCTTTAGTTGGATCGTTATCATATATCCCTGTCCAACCATGTCCTGCCGCAGTGCTATTCCGATTATTCCTATCTAAGATATCTAATAGCGGATCGAAATATAATCTCTTCAATGTCCTCTGCGCTTTCAGATCTTTCAAATCATGACCTGCAAGTAAAGTCAAAGAAGGGTCGAGTATTGAGTTGGAGCTTAGGCTTGAGTAGTTAGAGGAGGGGTAACCGAGTTTAGGAGATGAAGCTGGAGCTGGGGCTGGACCAAGGTATGTGTCTATTTCAATAAAGCCGTATCCCAAACTGAGAGCGAGGTTCTAAGATTCGAGAAGATCATTCAGCTTGTGATACCATAGAATATTAAAGAGGGACCGACTTACCAAAGCGTTCCCTCCCTGCATTTCATCATTATGACTATTCGCTGATATCATCCTATCGGGAATTGACGATACGTCTAAAAAGATATGTTTGTTCAGATTTGATTTACAATACATGATTGAATAGATATGAGGTGAACTCACTCTTCCCGTAATGTTTATTCATATATGGATGCTGACATTAACAAACCAAAATCAGCCTTTTGCCCACGTCGGGAAACTTCAAAAATTTGAGGCTTCGATATATTATTGATTCTGTCAAATTGGACTCACTTTGATCCAACGCTCTTCTCGTTCTCCCCACCTGAGCAATACAATCATCATCACCACCATCACCATGAAACCTGTTAACGATATGACAAAGCATCTTGATAGATATCTGATGATTGACCCTCTGCGCTTGTTGGTGATTAGAAGGGGGGTCGAGGAGTTCGCTGGATGCAGATCATTAGGTCGGATAGGGGAAACCTCATTGACATTATCTTTCAACTGAGCCCTTGAAAATCGAAAGATATTTCCAATGTCGGATAGACTGGACATTGTTGGTCTATCGTTTCCTCCCTTGTCCATTCCTTCTTCTAAAGCATCCTGAGAGGGAACAATACGCAGTCTGCCTCCATGAGTCATAGTACAATCCCAATGGATCAATTGGATCTTGAGGAGTTGTCTAGGCCGGTATCGACACGACTGCAAACCTTCCTTCCCTCTGCGATTTAAACGTCGTTAAGCTACCGAGTCGTTGTACACAATCGTGGTAGACACAGAAGTCACCGAGCAGACAGACTAGATGGAGCAAATTGAACTGAGATAGAACAGATAATATCAAATCATCTTAGTCAATGTAAAGTACGATCAGAAGAGAACGCACGTTTGAATGATTCAGATCAGGCACCGAACGTTGTCGATCACAGCCTACAACTAACACCACAGCACTACTGTCCTACTGTACGGTCATGCCTTCAGTTCCCACCGCATTTTTCATCCCTCTTCACTTGTATGGCCTACCCATCTGATTTCAATCAATCATCCTCGACAAAGCTTTCATGTGAAGCACCCGGATGAACTAATCTCCTGCGCAGCACCTCAAAGGACCTATCGTGTACGAGTACTCTGGTGAAACTCATGTTCAAGAAGCGTGTGCTTGGAAGTGTAGGTCGTACGTGTCAAATGGCGACAAGAACTGACTGCTTCGACAGAGATCGAGGAGAATGAGTATGTGAATGAAAAGGGGATACTGCTGGTGATACTTCGTGAGTAGTATGATTGATCATATGTTTGGACAAATCAGACGACAATCTGCGAAGATCGAGAGCAGAAGGAAAGTAAACATCGACCCAAAGGACATCTTAGCTATCCAATTCAAGCCAGCTTCGAGACATCTTTGCTCCCCCTAGCTAGACGAACTCTGTCGGGTCCCGATTATCTTCTTCCTTTTACCCATTCAATTACCAGCCGACGAAAAAGAAGACGACGTAGGCTGATTCCAGTTGAACTTTTAAGGGTCAAGTCATATGATAAACAGGGTTTTGACTGTATTTACCTCCACTTGCGTGGTCCAGTTCACACGACTGCGTTTTTTACTTTACTGAACTTACTGTGTATTAGCGAGAGAGATGATTTCTCACGTATACGCTAGGCTGGGTGACCTTCACCGAAGAAACACTGACTTGGTACTTGATACGTCGCCCGCTGATATAACATTCATAGTAGAGGAGGATATCCGAGACAACAGATAAACTTTTTCTTCCTATCATTTCCCTCACACTAGGTCGACGTAAGCTACCATGCTCATGTTGACAGGATCGGGCTTACGGGCTTCCAAGATGGTTATGAGGAACTCGGTCATACCGGCCGTCTTTTTATGCTCGGAAAGGAAGAAGGTAAGCCCGATGCGAACGTACTGTACTCGCTTGGCTGCGTCGTAGCAAGATACCGAGCAGACATCGTTCACCATCATACGATTTACAAACCTAGTAGGATACTGCATCCGGTTACTGTTATTACTCTCATTGGTATTGTTGATCATTCATGAACGATCTAATGGATTAGAAAGTCATACACATTGCAGAGCGAAAACACACCAAGGCCACGCTTGAAAGGAATTCCATCCCTCCAAAGGACCCTCTCTCCCTTTTTTTGTTGTTGTCTGCTCAGAATCACACGCACTCCTGCCTCGACCCTACATAACCTTGATCCTTCCAGTCACATTACATTACTTCACATTGCTTCTCATCAATCTATCCAAACCCATACAATATCATACATTTTACTATCAATCATTACTGGGTGGTGTGACACAACATGTCGAAACCTGATGAGATACCTGCTCTTTCCTATATCCTCGAACCGGCTTGTAAGTGATTCCTTCTATCTATGTACTGTATGTCTGAGGTGAGCTGACCATATCATCATTGTGATCGATTACAACAATCCACTTCTCTTCGATCCTCCTGTCCCGACTATTTGTCAACAGTGGTAGCTTCCCTCCTTACCGTCGGATGCTTGTGGAACCGTCGAAAACCATCCGAAATCATCCAAGCCCATAATGTATCCGGAACAACTCCGATCCCCACCAACTCGTCAACGGACAATTCGTGGAACTGGAAAGAGATGAGATTCTTCATGTGGAAAGTCAAAGTACCTTCGAATGAAAGGTTCAGAATGAATTTCTTTAGTAGATTTTTGGGGATGTTCCCTTTCTTGTTGGAAGTTTGGTATTGGCTTTTGACGTGAGTACTAGTTTCGTCATCATGACTTTGTCTGTATCACCTGTATGATATGTGAAAGAGAGGAGAGGAGAGGTAATATGCTTTCTACCGTCCATCCTTCACTTATCCATAGCTTATCCCAATGGGGGAACACCTTTTAAACTCTGCTTTCGAGCAGCATAAAATTCACATGACGGTATGGCTAACACTGTATAACCCATTGCATGTCCTTAGCTACTGGATATATCAAATTGCTCGAGCAATTCAGGCATTAACCATGGGATCAGATTTCCGAGTCTTAGCTGAGAAACATGCTAGGCAACTTATCACCATCGAAAGAATCCTTCATATAGATATCGAATTGGGTTTACAGAGATTTGTGATGAAGAAAGCATGGTTATTGACCTTCTTCAATAAGTGAGTGAATTATCTACAGTGCTTGACAATCCCTTCCTTGCACATACTCCGACTGTATCCTACTAAATATACATCATCTCGTTCCGTTCAATTCGTTGTTGGACAGTAAGACTGATCACATCTCGTTGGATTCTATTCTGTTTTAGGACATACGCCATGGTGCATATCCCTGCTACCATCGCCTTCATGGCCTACTCATACCGATATTTCTCCCCTTTGATCTTCCAGTCGACCAGAAGAACCTTGGTACTATGCAATTGCCTGGCATTCATCGTATTTTCAAGTTGGCCCTGTATGCCACCTAGATTATTACCTTACGAAGAGTTCGGGTATGTCGATACGTTACATACTGGAAAAGCTGCTAGTAGTGAGTTTCCACTTATAACTCTCAACTGGGTTGAGGAGCTGATGTGATGATATTTTACAGTATGGACCACGAATAAAGTACGTGGTGCGAAAGGTTATGGTGAAAAGTTGAGCTGACGATGTCCTCTGCGCAGTTCCAAAACCAACTGGCCGCTTTCCCATCTCTTCATTTCGGATACAGCTTTGTGATGTATGTTATTACTCTTGATTCATGGAAAGGTCCTGCTAGCTGACATTACCTTTCTCGCTCATGTAGTGGTTTATCACTCTTGATTTACTCCCCTCACAAGCTCGTCCGAGCAATTTCACTGTTCTACCCACTCCTCATCCTATTAGTAATCATGGCAACAGCGAATCACTACATCCTCGATGCGGTCGGAGGATTCTTCGTTACCATCGTCGCGCACCGGATCAATCGATTAGTATTGAATCTTAGACCAATCGAAGAATGGTTCTTCTGGTTGCTAAGGTGAGTTGAGTATCTCTTCGATTTTGCTCGGAAGTATTCGCTCAGACATAACGAACAATGCAACATAAGCTAATTCTTGTTTTGTGTTTTATGTAAATTTCCCTAGGTGCGAGAGACCAATAGATAAAGTCCAATTTGATTCGATCATCCAAAGTGATAGCTTCATCACTGCGAGTCATAGAGATATGTCACAAAGACCCTTGATGAGTGGTAGTCCCGAATAAACAGTCTAGGTACGATTAGTAAAAATAATGAGATTGGTTTTTATGTATCATGTGTATCATGTGTTTGTCATTTGCCCAATGTCTCGGTACGGATCCAGGCGCGTTTTGAGAGAAATGATGAATGGTAGATTTGATTGGCAAGGAACGAGGTTTACTTGACAATCAAATCAATGCGTACTTTTGATCCTCTTTACTTTCCCCCACTTTTCAGTTTTCGGTGGCGGTGCTGTTTTGGAGATAGGAAAGATTCGTTGTTTGCTTATAGGGATTGATCAATCTGTTCCTGTTAATAGGTACAGATATTCCATCTCATCTGACATTGGCATTGGTATCGTTGGACCGATCACGACGGAGAACAATGAGAGAAATATAGGATAGGTATAGTTTAGCCGATTGGTGTTAGACCAAACTTTGTTTAACCGAAAGGTATGTGGTGCGCTGCGATGGTTTGTTGTGGTTGCTGGGAAATAACGCTTGAAGCGCTGCACTGGTGTTTGGTACCACAGCTGCAAGAGAATTGATAAGCTTATTTCTGATATCTACTGTAATCAATCTTCCAAGAGTTAGGAACGCAGATCACAGTGCAGTTTCTATTTGAATAGTGACAAGATTGATACATTACTGAGATTCAACATTTCGATGTGGCTACCCTTACCCCACTTTGATCGTTGAATAAAGTTTCTTTTCTTTTTTAGTATCAATCACGTACCTTTCGACCAAGAAGTAACGATCAATGCTCATTGCTCAACGTAGAGAAAACTCAAAGGACCTGTCTCACTGACCTACCACGCACTAAAACCATGAGGAGGGGAAAGAGGAAGAGGGCACGGCCATCTCACCATCAAATACAACCGTTGTAAGGGCGAAAACAATATGATCAGCGCTTTTCTTGTAGGGTAAGTCAGTCAACAAAAGGGGCGAAGTATTAACCATCACCATCACCATCACCATCAAGATCAAAATCAACCTCAGTGGATGCTGTATCATCGTTATTGATTTTTGCGAAAAATGGGAAACAGTAATGATTAATAAGGAAGATGAGAGTCAAAGTCAAAGGAATGTACGGTATCAAGTCGTTCAAGAAGATGAAGAGGGTTGTCGAGATATGAATACACCGTGTTTGTTGGTTTCGAATACAAGACTTTTAGATTGATATATCGTCATCTTATTCGGTTTTGCATTGGGAGGTTGGAAAGGACAAGAGAATAAAGTTACACACTGTCTGTTCTTAGCTTTACATATAGGAGAATCTACAGTATTCAGTAACGTTAAACTACCAGGTGAGTTGAGTTCTGCAGATACATAAAAACTCAAGGACGACCTGTTTTTTCCCTCCTTCTTTCATCTTCCCTTTAATCTACAGTAACTCCTTTTATTGCTTTTTCTTAACTTCTTCTCGGTTTTACTTTATTGTATACCCCTTTCATTTATTTATACCCTTTTCGCCTATTGCCCATCGCCCTTCTTCACCGCCCTCTCTTATCTCATCTTCCATCGTGTTGGGGAAGACAATCCCTCGCCTTCAGTTTGTTTGTTTGTGTGGGTGGTGAACTACCATACCCAAATTAGTGGTAATTTTTGATCCCCAACACGCCCTGGAAACACGAGTTTCCCTTCTAACATCGCCCATCGTCCTTCCAAGGATCTATTAACTGATCGATAGTGGTCATAGGGATAAAACATAACATCATGTCCGATCCGACTTTTTACCAACAGTTTTACTTGCCTCCTGCTTCCTCTTCATCTTATGACCCTCTCTCGTTTTCTTCCGCCCAACAATCAAAAAACGAAAACGACTCGCAATCATATCATCATCCTGGAACCGGAAACGACAATGGATCTCACATACCTACAAGCACGATAGACCTGAATATCCATTATCAAGATTCTTACCCTTACCCTTATCCTTATCAGGTGCAATACCCCTATAACCCCACTTCTTCGACATTTGAATATCAACAAACCACACAACCTCAATCACCTCCGGGTTCTTTCGACTATTCTCAATATACTTCTTCGTCACCTATCTCAGCCTCATTCTCTGTTCCCTCAGAATACTATCAGTCATATCCCATTGCTCAAGACACAAAATCCAACACTGTACCATCGTCCTCGCCAACCCAGTATCTGCCCCAAGTAGGAGTGGCGAATTATCCATCTCAACCTATAACGGACATAGGAGTTGATACATTCCCACCATCCGGTGCACAACCGCTGACAATCTCCAAAGAAGGTCAAATGATGGAGAGAGGGTATACTTGGCCTATGCCCATAGCTTTGGAAGGTAAGATGCAGGGTATGAATTTGGAGAATCAGAGTGGTGGTGGGATGTGGCACAGCGCCGAAACTGGTCCGAGCGTTGTGAACGTGGCGAATGAAAAGAAATCATTCGAAACCATCAATACCAGTACTTACCCTTCATCTTCCTCGTGCTCGTGTATAGCTCCGAGTATACCAACATGGGGAACGGAAACATCATCTTATCAAGTATCCACCACGTCACCGACTCAGCCTACTACTCCTCGACAGGCATTCATCTCCAAACCCTCATGGCTATCCTATACTTCACCTATCAACCATGGGTATCGACCTCAACTCTACCCACCTGACAAACAGCAATATCGATATTTCTCATCTACACCCACATCCCCATCTCACAAGCCGCCTACACCAATCCCACTCACCACTTCATTTTCTCTACCTACTCCTGTACCATCATCTCCGACTTTCGTAGTCAGACCTTCTCTCGAGATGTTAACCGCCAAAGTGGCTAAACCGAAGAGGAGATTACCAATTCCACCGAGAATAAACGGCTGGGTACCACCCGAACAAAGACCATTACCTTCGAGCGATATGGGTGAAGAAGGTAGACCAAGGATGTTACCTGTCGTAACACCCGAATACTTCTCACCCACCCATCCTAACTTTGCCCACAATACATCTTCCACTTCCACCGTGATAACCCCTTCCGAACCCCGATCGATGTTTGCGAAAGTATCAGTATCACAGTGCGATACCTGTCTTCCACAGGTACAAACTCAGAGTCAAGATACTTTCGCTTTCGCAATGTCGAATCCTCCCGACTCCTCCATCACCAACCTGACCATGCCCTCCTCGACTCACCTAATGGCGATAACCGAACCTCTATCGATCAACGCTCTATCACCATCCCAACCTCAACCTACCCCGTCAAGAGCAGTACTTTCCAAGAGGGACTTACTGACTCGACAACCCTTTGACCCTTCTGGATCTGGATCTGGCTCTTCCCGGCCTCGAACGGAGTCGGATGCAGTACGACAGAGGGGTAGACCAAGGTCCAAGGCTGGTACGGCCAAGAGACCTTCGACGGGTGGATCTACGTTGGGGATGGGCACTTCGAGGAGATGGAGGATTGAGCAGAAGCTCGCGAGTAGTGTTGGGATGGTGAGCTGACCCCTTCCTCCGGTGAAAGGGTAGAGCTGACGATCTCTACATTTGTGCGTTGTTCGTATAGAGGAGGTTCATGTGCCCGGATTGCGATGAACCGTTCACCAGGAGGAATGATCTCGAGGTGAGTTATTTTCATGTCGAGGTAAAAGAATGCGATTGTTTGGCTGATAAGTGGTATTGTAGCGTCACCAGAGATCAAAACATAGTGAGTCAACTAGAATCCACAACGAAGATCGTAATGTACAAGCTGTGAAGCTGATGAAGTGTTCATGAATAGCTGGTGAAACTCCGTTCGTCTGTCCGGGATGTGATAAGGGCTTTGTAAGTCTAACCTGCAAACCTGAAAGAGTGGGATCAAGCTGATAATAACTCGTTATTGTAGAGCCGGAAAGATAAACTCGATCAGCATATCGAGAAAGTCCCGGCTTGTAAGGCTATCGCCCCACCCCGAGAGGGTGAGTAGAACCTTGGAATTTCGGTAGTGCGATATGACTGAGCTGATGAGATCAAGCTTCTTGAGACTCTTATAGAAAGAGTACGGAGACCGAACAACAACAGGGTTGAACCTGTTCCTAATCCGCAATCTCTTCCTCACTCTCATCCACATTATCATCCGCATACGAACTCCACCTCGAGTTCTTTCCTTGATCGATGCGATATTCGGTTATACAATGCTCATATCGATGACAACAATTATCATCCGATGAGTGTTACAACCCAACCAAATCAATCTTATCATAAGTAACTCACACTTTGAGAGGTCAGGAGAATCAGCATGAACGAGGAGATATGGAAATCAATATAATTGGAAAAGCATCATCATGAACATGCTGTAAATAAGATTGAAGGATATTTCGATCAATCAAGACTTTCGGCATATGTATGTAGAAGGATAAGGCAATCACCAGTAGTCAGATACGGTATGTGGGATACTCTTCTTCTTGAGTTTTTGTACAATATGTTGTATATCACGAAAACCTTTGGATGGTATGATATGGGAACCAATGGGCATTTGATCTTTTCTTGTAATATGCAAATCTTGAATTTTGCATTGATCAGTGCTTCAATATTCTATCTTTACATTCAGCTACGTTAGAAAAAGACCCAAATCGATGAATTACGATTCCGATTCGATCATACGGCCATCTTATCCTTTATACTTGTTTTATTGATTCGAGATTATTGTCAATATCGCATGTTATATGTCCTTGAACCAACTTCGAGCGAGGTAGAATGGAACTTGACCTGCTCGTGTCATACATCATAAATACCCCCTATACCATATACCTCATAGCGTGCATCTTATAATCCCGTACCTTCCCATTCCTCCGCCTCACCTTCCTTCCCCTGTCTCCTCAACAGCTCCCTCAACTCCTGTTCTAACAGATCCCTAAATACGATCTTCTCGTCTCGATGGTGAACCCACCCTTTGGAGGTTATGTAGTCGAATCGCGATGGACCGGATAAAGGGGATGACATCCATATTTGTAAATTGGGGGGTTGCTTGTTGATCACGTATGTACCGTGAGGTGGGAGGGAGAGAGTCATTACGCCGGACTATGTATGGGTGAATGATTGATGGGAGGAGAGATGGGGTGTATGTTGTATATTATAGTAGATCGGATCATGGTGTGAGCAAAACGAAGAAGAGAATTCATTGGGTCAGCGTCGATTTCGAGCTCAAGCTCAACTTCAATCTCATTATCACCTGTATCAAGATGCTTGATGTGGATACCAGGAGATACGAATTGCTCACACTATATTCAACCTCCCAATCATTTTCTCCGAACTGTTCAACGTAAATCTCCAAATTCTCATGTAAGATGTCCATATCCCGTTCAGAGACTTGCTCGTACTCTTCTGGAGATAATGTTGATGCGCTGGAACCATAAATAAGAACATGATCAGCATGATCCATAAATAGCGTAAAAATAGGCTATCGATATCAATATATGGATTGTAGATATATACTATGTTTTGTATCTTATTTGAAGACAATGAATGGATGGAGTGAGTGGAAAGTAAGAAACTGAAACTCACGGTTTCTCTCCTTGTTCCGTCTGATACCTGGAGCTACTCGTAAATGCTCTCAGCTGTCGTTTGGGGGATAATGACGGTATGCGCAAGGGGGACGCTGGGTGTTGACCATGTCGCTGACCTTGAGAGGAGATACGTGGTACAGGAGCTGAGGAACGTAGTATACTCTGCGAATGAGAGATCGATCGAAAGCCTTTAGATAGGATGGATCGTGACGAGGAAGCCATGATGCTGTACAATAGGCCTGGAGCCATATGCTATATGTTATACGATGTTTGATGATGAGGCATCGAATGAGATGTAAAGGATATGTAAGTTGGACGATGTCGAGTTGATAAGTTACCGGAGCACCTCATCGGTCGTCAACTTTTGACTTTTGCTCTCTTGCCGTGCCTTATATGTGGCAACGAATCAAATATAAAATGTTGGGATATTCCAATGACATATACGTTGGAATATAAAGGAAGTCGCGGCATGGAGACAGTGGATACATAGCTCTGGTCATGATGATCGATAGGAAGTGATCAAGGGAATATCCTAACCTATGAAGATCGCAAATCATCTCGCAATCACTTCAATTTATCTGGAGACGCAGAACCCTTCTCATGCGACATCGCCATCGGTCAGATATATGATCCTCGCGACCACTCTACATAAGCAAATCAAATTGCAAACTACCATCTACGGCCATAGAAGGTATAAAACGCCCCATCCCGTCCGCTCTGGGAAGCTTTAAGCTACCTATCGCTCGGTCAGTACCAAGGTGGGGGACCACTTGGGAATCCCGGGTGCTGTAGTTTTTTTTTGGCGTGACGGAGGGGTACGTAAATCTATGTATCATGCAGGTATGAGAGGGAGGTGAATGATTATGAGTGGTCAGTGGATGTAATGGAATTGAACAGAAAGATGCACGTAGTTGTTTTTGCGTGTATGCAAAATGTAAGGATGTGTGTGTGTACGTACGCATTGACCACCGTGTCTATTGTTTATCGAGTCTGAGCAGGGACATCCTTGTAATCCTTGCAGGTGACGAGCACAGAGCTATCAGTCAGCAAGCTTCACTGAATGCGGCAAAGGTCATTTCACTTGCCATTCTCATTTACCCTCCATACTCTGACTTTGTCTAATCTATTGTACTGAAGCAAAAGATCATTATGTCCCAACCCTCCTCAATCGCCATCCCCTCTACCTTGCCCAATTTATCCTCAAACGACTTCAAAGGCGACACGAAGACTGGTGATCCACCTTCTTCTCCTCTGGAACAGGAACCAGTCCAAGTTTTGACACGAGAGGTCATAGCTGTAAAACTCATGGACGAGGTTGAGAAGGACAAGAAAGGTGAATCGTCGAAAGTATGGAATGGCCGAGAGAAGGTTGCTCCGGGGGATAATGTGAATGCGGATGAAGAAGATCATGCTGATGGGTCATTTGCTCCCCCCGGAGAGGTTTCGATCATAGACGAGCAAGGGAGCCCTCGTACGGAAAAGTCACTTGTGGCTAACGAGGAAGGGAATGTTTCTACACCACTTATTTCGAATGATAAACAAGATTATATCTCATCTTCAACACTTGTCTCGACTCCCACCGTAGAAGACAGCAAAATTATAGATGATCCATCAATTTTATCACCTGCTATCGAAGCCAGTCCCACTGCTCCTGCCGTTTCTCGCGGGACAGCATCCATCGCTCGGTACCCCAGAGGTAATCGACGACCTAAAGGATGGATATCCTCCCTCAATCATCCTCGAGCAATATCCAACCTTACCGACCAACAGATCGCTCTTACTCCTCCAAGGTCAAGTTCCACTTCTGACTTACCCAAGGTGGAGAACAGAGCCAGAGTATCTTCAGTCCATGTTCATCAACAGCAACGGGGAGGAACGAGGGAAATATCAGGTACGATGCAACATGCTTTCGCCCAGCCTCAACCTCAATCCCAACGTATGTCTCGAGAAAGTCAAGTCCAACACGGAGCTGAAGATGAGGATCGCTTCGGTTATGAAGATGAGGGTGTGATTGGTGATGGGTTACTTGCTGGGGCTATTGAGGAAGAAGAGCTAGCTGAACAAATATCGGCTGAGGATGAAGCTAGAATAAGATACGAAGTTGGTTTATCCCAGGACCAAGATGAAATTTGGATGGAATACGTTAGAAATCAATTATCAAGTTTGTTTCCTGATTTCTTCGGGGCTAATCCTGGTCAACTCCAAAGTCAGATAGGTGAAGCAACATATCTTCGACACGAATACCAACAAGAAGCGGAATCTGGATCCTTCCAAGAATCGCAAGGGGAAGGAGAAGTGGAAGGAGAAGGAGGGGAACAGATGGCAATGGAAGATGTTGTAGAGAGAATTGGATCACCGTTATTCCCAAGAGAAGATACCATTTCACAGCCGGACGGGCAAATCAGATCCCCCCCAAGAGCGATGATTGACTCTCCAACAGTTGGTAGAAGCGTATCGTTAAGAAATGGGCATGATGTATTTTCGACACCTGCCACCAACGATCGAAGTTTTGTCAGTGCCAGTTCATCAACAGATTTTTCGTCCCTTCCTACTCCGCCCTTGAGGTCGAATGCGGAATTGTTAAGAGGGAATGTGGTAATTCCGAATGTAAGAGATGAGATTAGCGGGTTGAGGGATGAGATTGAGAGGTTGAGAAGTGTTGTTGGTGGATTGGCTCAGGAGCTGGGTGCCGGCGGGACCGGTCAACAGCGAGAAATACCAAGTGAGGAAGTGGCGAGGGAGAATGAGAATGAGATTGATGGAGGTGTTGTAACTGCGGAGTGGCAGGTAGAGGGTGTATCGGATGATGAGGAGCAGGGTCGTGGACATGATGCCGTGCGGATGCAGGAGGAAGAGGAAATCAAAAAAGGGAGAGTGGAGGAAGAAGACAATCGAATAGGAAAGACTGATTCAGGATCAGTCGTGGAGGGCGAGATAACAAAGACAGAGAAGAAGGAGCAAGTTTCAGAAGCTTTCTTGAAAGTGAGCTATTCATTCCACTCCATCGAAATTGGACAGTAACTGATCTCTGAAACACAACAAGACCGCCAACATCTCAGCCGAGATCATCCGTCTTCTTGATTCACAGATCAGCAAGTCAGCTGAGAGAGATACAGAGGGCAGTGGTACTCGATCCGATGAAGCGATATTAAGCACGATGAACCTTGAGAAGATTATGCGATATGTTAAAGGACTCGGTACGAGCTGAGCCAGATGGATCGGGTTTAGGTGCAGTATGTAGCAGTATATCATGGATATAGCCACATCTATCGATAATCTTGTGCAGTGATGATGAACCAGGATGCATGCGGTTAGCTTATAACTTTGAGTGAACATTATCTATTCAGCCATCTCACTCGAAGAAGAGAAAAAGATGATTCCGGCGGTATTTAGAGTGTTTTCCCTCGATTAGTACCCTAGATTATTAATTGGGGTAATACCGTAATGTACAGGGTTCAATTTGGGCCTTTCATAAAGATTAGACTGGAAATTTATCATTTTCATCATGCTAAAGTAAGCTAGTGCGAAGAATGAACCATTCTTATGGTGCGACGACTTTTCAGCATGAGCCGAATAGATGGTGCGAAATGAAGTCGAGTTTCGATGTTAGCGTTTGATGTCGATTGTTTGGAACATCTATGGGATGTGTTGATCATCATATACTACTTACATACTACCTCTTCACTTTCTCTTAAGACTACACTCAACGCACATCCGATGAAAGACATTACTGTGCAACAATAACATTTAGAAGAGCACGGAGAGACAATCGCAACCAGACCCACCACCCTGTACATAACTCCACTGAAATCACCTTCTCCTAAATCTGACCTGGCGGGAAAAATTGAAACGCCATTGCACCACATTATGCCCATCATCCTAGCTTCACTGGTATTCGCATTTGCTCTCGCTGCCTTACCTTCCACTGAACCACTCTCGCCGGACGAGCAGGAACAGGCAGAGCATGTTGCTTATCTAAAAGCTGAGCGGGAGAAGAGGAGGAGGAAGATTCGGCAGAAAGAAGAAGAGGAAGATAGGAGAAGATCGGAGAACAGGATGCTCCGAGAAGAAGCTGAAAAGAGGCGGACGAGGGGGAAAGATTTGGATTTGGAGAAGGATGATAGATGGATTAGGAGGAAATGTGATTTGGGATTAGGATTGCATTTGCCATCTGACGAGGTGAGTCCAACTCATCTAGATGAGAAGACGATGAATGATCAACTAATGACAATGGCTTGATGATGAATTAGTCTAATGGATCATCGAGAGGACGATTGGTATCTGATATATATCCTACAAATGAACACAAGAAAACCCATCTTCGTAGATCATCTTCAGTTCCTTCTCTATCATCGACCTCAAGTGTCAGTTCAAGCTCGAGGGATTCAAGTCCTGGGAGCTCGCCTAAGAGGTTTAGTGTGACTCTTGTGTGAGATCCTGGGTACCGTGAGATGGATCTAGTGTCCGATCGATCATAATATATGTTAGATAGAAGCTGGTCAGGGTTCGATGGACCAAGATTCAAGATGGAAGGACGGATGGAAGGAGTTTAGAAGAGCTGCATCAATGTATCACACACGACCGTTAGATTCCTTTACTGTACTTGTTACTCAGCTTCATCTGTATATCCCATATAGATATATATATATATATATTCCCTTTGTACATAGATATAAAATAGCTCATTCATAGATAGGTAATTCTCTAGATGTATCGATATACAATACCAAAATAAATGATCCAACGTTCTCCCATATTGAGGATTATTTTAGGAACGCTTCGAATATCTTCTTATCTAGGATCTCCTGTTCGACCAATCTGCCGGTTTCTTTTCCCTACCGAACATAGCACAACAACACGACAGCATTGATTAGCCTCAAAAATCAATGTCATCCATCCTCGCAAACACAACTTACATTTTCGATTTTCAGTATGGTAGGTACACTGTTCACGTTCCAATCTACCCTGGCTTTATTTTTAGGTGCCCTCCATCTATACGATAATGGATGATAATGTCAGCAACACACCAAGGTCAGATGCAGCTTCACAATTGCCATTTGATGAGGGAAGAAACGAGGGAGGCTTACTCTGATATGCTACCTACCCAGTATATGATAGCTTCTACTCACGACCATGAGCATCCAAATTAGCTTTCTTCGTATTTCCCTTGACCTACTAAATCAGAACGCAGCAGGAGAGCCTCGACGTACTGGGTTTATCAGGTGCATCGAAAGCTTGTTTGACTGTTGATTCGACGTCTCTACAGTCCTACCCATCCCATTTCAATCCAACCTATCGTCAGTGTGTGATGGAAGATGATGATGTAATCAAGCTACGGGTAGGCTCACAGGACACCACATCTGACCATTCACTATATCCGAGTAGAAGACCAGATAGGATACGGGAGGAGCATCACGGGCATTGAGCGAGTTGAATACGTGCGGGAAGCTGGGGTTGTTATGTCCAACCGATTAGAGTTGACTTGAACCGTGTTAGGTAAAGTAGGCTCACGGATTAGCTAATAATGGCATGTTGACTCAATCGATTCAGACACAATATGGAGGGAGTACGGTTCTTCAGTATGTAGGATATATGTTGGGATATCTATTGGTTGGTATGATATTGAATGCAGTCGATACTATGGATATTGTATGATGTATAAAGTATGGAATGAAATATGATGATAAATCGGTTTGACTTGTTTTCGCATTTCAACAACTAATCTCGATTCCACTTGTCGTTCGATATACAACATTACCATTGATTCATTCCTCCCTGTTACACCTTCTTGCTTCTCCTATCTCACTCCACTCGTCCAGCTCGATCCGACATATCACGCGATCTGACGTGACCAAATCTATCTAATTCACCCAATACGATCACTTGCACCTTTCCTTTCTCCTCTAGGCAATCCAGCGACCGAGCAATTGTCACTACCGACTATGGTCTAGAGGATAGGATGTCACCTACCAAGCCACCCGCATCTACTCGACCTCGACGTTCATTACCTACTCCGATCAACAGTCGAACCAGATCAATTCGAGAAGCTCAAGACAGTGGAACCGATACGGAGAATGAAAATGAAGCTGGGCCTTCGTCAGTAGGTAACGATGTTAAGGGAAAGGGCAAGGAGAAAGAGAAAGTACCGGAAAGAAGGGTGTTACCAGCTAGGATAAGGAGATCAGCAGGTGGTGGGGAAGGTATGAGGGAGGTTGAGGAGATGATCATTGATTGGTTCGAGAGATGGGGTGGGTGTTATCTCGTCCTTTCCTAGCAGGTCCACGGTGAACTGTGAGAGTGAGGAGTAGGAATTTGTATGCTGATATAGTGAAATCCATAGGTGAACCATCTACAACACCACCGAAACAACTTCCAATCCACCTTACTTCCCTACCCCTCTCTTTTGTCTCTCCACCAACGACGAAAACCCAACAGGACGTGGCTGTACCGACTATAACGCTCACTCCGAGTCGGCGAAAAGCCGAAGAAGGAGAAGGTCGATTAGGTAAAGAAGAGAAGATCGAAGTTCCTGATTGGGTGATGGTAAAAGCTGGCGAGGATGATAAGGAAGAAGCGAGGGAAGAACTTGTTTTTGGGCGCGGTGGGAAGGGGAAGGGGCCGGTCAGTCCAGTTAAGAGATTAAGAAGGGGTGGAATAGGTGATGAGGTAGGTTCATATTCATGATCATGCTCTTAACTTCCTAAAGATATCACTCCTTGTTATTTGTTGATATCGTTAGGTCGCTGATTGGATCGAGTGATCATTATATGAACAGGTCGAAGAAGATACATCCGATTCATATTACCTGTCCTTACATAGGAAATACGAAGTATTCGAAAGGAGACAACGTATAAGGGAGAAAGAGAAATTGCAATTTGAGAGGTACAAGATGAAATCAAGATTAGACCTTTTGAAGAATATACCCAGGTTGAATTGGATTTTAATCGTTAACACGATCTTGCAGAGGTTTACCAATCAGGATCAACCTACCACGTCGAAAGCAGGTGAAGAGCTTGATACAAATGGGGAGACCAAAAAAGAAGATGGGATTAGTAGAGCTAAAGCGAAAATAAGAGATAATGGAGAAGAATGGCTGAAGGATTTGTTGATAAGGGAAGGTGAACAGTTGATGAAGAGGTTTCAGGAACTGTTACCTCCAGAACCTAGAAAGTGAGCTTAAAAGCATCTCTCAATACCATTGTCTAAGATATTGTGGTGGTGCAAGTTGTGCTGATGAATCATGATGTTTGTGATGAAAGACCAAAACATTCCTCAGCTAATACACCCCATCAACCCTCATCAAGACTTTCAACCCCATCTCGAGCCTCTCCTTCACTCTCACCTTCCCTGACGCCCCCTCCCGTCGTCTTGCCTGCCAGAGTAGCCGCTCTTCGAGATCCACCATCGACTGTCTCGTCAACAAACAAACGTAAGCGCAGATCGACCATTGCCTCAACATCCACTACCACTACTACTGCGGATCATCCAGCTGGAGACGAGAAAACTCCCTCAAAGGGGGAAAGAAGGTCTACAAGGGTGATCAACACCTACGGTAAAAATAGAGGTGACATTGATGGATCTTCACCTAGCGATGCGATGATAATTGATAGTAGTGATGGTGATAGTGAAAGCGAGGAAGAGGAACCGTATTCCCCCTCTGAAGTAATCATACCCAGTACTTCAAAGACTCGCAAGGCTACAACGTCTGCAGCTATAATGGCGACGGACACAACTACTCAAACATCGCTGCCGTCCAAACCCAATTTCAAAGCCATTAATCATACACAACAAAGTATCAAATCGTTTTTCAAACCACCACCACCTCCTCAGAATCAGAATCAGCCATCGATAACTGTCAGACCACTCGCTCCGAGACCTTCTTTTACGACTACAACCGCTACTACTTCCAAGACCAACTCTACCATCGTGTCCTCCCTTACTACTTCTACACCAGCCGTATCGACCTCTGTTCGCAATGCAAATAATGTTCCAGCGAAATCAGCGATTACAACTCCCGCTCAAAGGCCATCCTCTTACCCTATTCGGGTACCATGCTTGATTGAAGCTGCTTCCAGGCGAGAGTCCGGGTTTGGTCGTGGTCTACAAAAAGAGGCTGGTGATCCTCAAGGTCTCGGAGTTGGCGCCCTAAATGTGTCAAGGGGAAGATCAGGGTCGATATCGAATAAGAGGTTTGACAATGTGAATGGCAATAGAGATAATGTAACTCCTTTTGGTGTGGCTTTACCTGGTAGACTCGAATGGAAATCCGAGGTGAGTGCATTATACACGAGACTTTATCAATGTCATACTTGTGTGTTCTGACATGTCTGACGGCTACCATGTTCTGACCATTGCGTGTATAGTTCACTATCACAGACGAAGAAGATTTCTGGCCGATCATCGCTCACAGACAAAATATCCGATCATTGATCAATAACAATAACAATAACAGCAATAATGATCAACGTAAAATATCAAATGGTATATCACATGTTCCTCTTACTAGGGATGATAGTGTTTTGACACCTGAGGAAGTGGAAGAATTAGAAGGTGTCGAAGAAGCCGTTGTACTGTAAAGTGCAAGTGGAGGATGACGATCTTTAGTAAGTATGGTAGTAGGGGTATTTTGTATGATAATGATACTTCTGTATTACACAAATAAGACATCAAATGCATCTACGTTCAAAATGTACATTACATCGTATAATTAGAAAAAGGTAAATGATGACTGGTAATTGGTATAGATAGATCAACTCCGTTTGAGATGAGCTTGAGATTGGTCATTGAATTTATTGATTATATCCTCGATCAACCTCAACATACGAGGTATGTTCCATCCTGCTATCACAAGAGCTAATATGATGGTATATATGGTTGGTAAAGCTGTACGTGGTATAACTCCAAGTATCAGAGGTTCAAGTGTGATTGATATTGGTGTATGGAATTGATCTGTGGTTTTGTATGAGCGATCATGGGATAAGAGTGGATGATACATCCTTGGAGATAGGGATAAACCGATTATCGAAAATTGCAATGATTCGTCGGGAGGTATAATTTTGATCTTGGTGGGTGACTGTTCATCTCACCGTCAGTACCGTCAGTAGATATCCACAATCTTCAGACTAATGAAAGTAAAAAGTCTACTTACAGATCCAGGCCATGAGATTCTGATTGTCCATTTCTGATAATCTTGTTCCAACCCTTGGAAATTAAGTATGAACGACTGATTGGGAGAGGAATCTGTAAGATTGAGAAGGGTAGGTTGAGAAGGTGTCAATCTATGATATCACAACAATAGAAATTATTAGTCACTTGACGGTTTGTATGGCAGAGTCAAAGTGACACTTACTCGAGGAGATCCGAAGTTGTAGAGAGAATTGGAGTTGAAGTCGAAGAAAGAGGAGGAAGGGGTAGTGAGAAGTTGATTATTTCCGTATCTGCTCTTACTATTCCGAGGAGGCACAAGAGAAAGAAGATGTGATGGATGATGGTCCTTATCATTTCTTCTCTCTGCTCCCTTCAGCACTCGACATTCAAGTGCAAGTGACTGAAACAAGAAGAAGAGGAAGAAGTAAAGAAACACTGAGGGGTGAGAGGTGCAGAGGTGGACGGTCAAAGTGGAGGACGGGATCAATCTCAACTCCATCATACACCAGTTCAACTTGTTGAACCAAACTCATCCAATCTCTGTACCATCTATCTATCCTACCCTTATATCCAAAAGTGTACCATCAGTCATCCACAGAACAGTCAAGAAGAAATCTCAGAGCGGAGAGCATAAAAATGGACGCTAAATCACTCTTACGAGCTAAAAAAGCCGAATCTCGGATCACCCATCCTTACGCAGCGTATAACAATGCAGGTGTATTGAGATGCTCGATATGTGCTGTTCCAGGTGAGTTACCTCAGTCGTCCTAGTTATACAGCGAATCTGAGTTCACTTGCTAACTATGTTCTGGGTGGTGCAGTGAAACAATGGGATGCCCATTTAATGACTAAACAACATCGTCAATCGGTCGCACGTGAGAAAGCCGAACAGGAAAAAGCTCTGAAAGCAAAAACAAAGAGTAAAAGACCTTTATCGCAATCTACGGATATCGATGGACAGGGACAGGGACAAGCAGGCGAATCGTCAAAGAGAGCAAAAATACAAGCCACCCATACTGAAGAAGATGAAGATGACGATGAAACTGGATCGGGAGTGGGAGGACTACCAGCTGGATTCTTCTCTTCTTCCAACCAACCCAAACCTATATCGAGATCACCTTCTCCCGGACCTCAACAATCACTTCAGCCGACGGGAGATACGGAATTGGATGATTTTTTATCTTCACTGAATGATGATACTCCTTCATCGGCTGCGCCAATTACAGCGCAAAGTCAGACAAAGCAAATAAATGGGAAGAGAAAGACGTACAAGGAGATCATACCTTCTCAAACATCTTATGAAGCTGCTCCGGTTCGCATTGCACCGACGACGCAGGATGATCAGAAAGATGCTGTACAGGAAGAAGCGGAACCTGAAGAGAGTGAACAGGAAAGGAAAGAGAGGTTGGAGAGGGAAGAAAGGGAGGAGATTGTTAGGAGGTTGGAAGAGGAGGAAAGAGCGCAGTGAGTTTCATGTCTTGTTCGTAAAAAAATTAGAAAGGGATGATTGTCTTTGGGACCGCAAGGGACCATGAGGGTCCATGAGGGTCCATAAGGATATAAGCTGCCAACGTGTAGTAGAGGAAGAGACGTGACTTGAATATTATCTTGGTCCTTTTGCATATAGCTAACCTGCTCTTATACACTCACAGGGAAGATGCGGATTCTCGCGTAGCGTCGCTGAAAGCTCGAATGGAAATGTTGAAGAAAAGGAGAGAAGCGAAGGGTCACAAGCCTAAGATCGCGAATACGAATGGTGCATAGTCATAAGTGGGACATGAAGATCGTTTATGTTGATGTATCAATGTAAATTATATGAATGATATATAAGACATGAAGACGTCAGACTAATGTTTACAACTGAACTGTATCCACTCTTCTTCCCCTCTCTACGCATCTCTCCTCAACCCGAAACCACCACCGCCTCTCCTTTTCTTCCTATCCTCATTAACTGGCAATTCTTCACCTTCATTAATCCCCAATTCAGCATACCATCCACTAACATCTTCACCAGTCTGTCTAGCATAACTCTCAATCGCCTCTAGGGCTTCTATCCTCTTTTTCTCAGCTCTGATCGCATCCGTCCTACCAGCCAATTGATCTTCCAATCTCTCCTGTTTCTTCCTTTCTCTTTCTAATTTGAATGCGGCTCGTCGGGCCTGTTGACGCTCTGCGATCTGCTGCTGTTCCAGTATCTGAGACTCCATAAACTTCTCTTCTAAACGTACAGCTTGATCCCATCTTAGTTGAATTTCATCTACAGGCTGCTCCTGAGCAAGAGCAGTACCCAATGGTAGGGGTTCACCTCGATTCCTT
This sequence comes from Kwoniella botswanensis, assembly GCF_036426115.1. Taxonomy (NCBI): domain Eukaryota; kingdom Fungi; phylum Basidiomycota; class Tremellomycetes; order Tremellales; family Cryptococcaceae; genus Kwoniella; species Kwoniella botswanensis. Next base: position 11,503,711 of record NC_088599.1, on the reverse strand, counting down.
TCCCAAGCACGTTGCATTCTCATAGCCAAATTTTCATCATCCTTCTCATCCAACTCGTTTAACCTCCTCAATTCCAATTCCTCATCTTCTAGCAGTTCTTCCTCACCCTCTTCCAATTGATGCGGAGATTTGTCTTTCTTCCTATTATTTTTCTCAAATCCAATTTCGTCAGGATCGACCACTGATAGAGAAGCTGCGCGCTGAGGTGAAGGACCCATCTTCCATGCGTATTCCGTGACTGTTGTCTTGGGTATTCTAGGAGGTGGAACAGGTTCCCTCAATCTCATAGCTGTACGTTCGTCTTTCCTTGTCAGTCGCATTGCATTGGCTATGGCTTCTTGTCGTTCTTCCTCTGTTTCTATCGGTCGCTCGATACGGGCCTTGTGGATTAAACCTTGGGATTCGAGCGAGGCGAGAATGGTACGTTTCAGGAAGCTACATGTTTATAGCAGATTGGTAAGCATTCATTACTATTGAGTTTCAATGTACACTATGGTACTGATGAGCGTTGAAGGGATAACTTCCAAACCCACTTGACACTCTTAAATGGATGATCAGGAAAGGGAGCCGTAGGCATAGGAACCCAGGGTCTCCTTCCTTCTCTCATATTACTGACTCTCTTCATCCTGATCCTACCTTGATTATCTACCACATGAGCTGGTCGCAATACCGGACGCAATCCTTCGGTGGCAGCTTGATACATCTGTTGCGTAGACAGGTGCGGATGGGAAGATAGGAGGGATTGGACGATGCGAGTCGCCGAGGATTGTGATGGGCCGGACATGGTCATTGAGTGGATTCGGAGCAAGGTCCTAGCCTAGCTTGGAGAGTTGCTGCTGGTCTCCAGTGTAGTGTCAAGGAATATGTATGTATATGTAAGCAATGTTATGAGGATGGTCAAAGATACAATACCGAATCTTCAATTTCACTTTACACCTGCTACCGATGATTGATGTCACGTGACTAGTACTTCTCGAGTCAAAGAGGTAACCTTCAGTTGATCAAAACGACACTTAGACAACTTCAACATTCTCCTCGTCTACTACCTACCCTCGTTGCATCTTCAACAGTGAAAAACGTCTGGAAATCAGCAAGGCAAGGGAAGGAACAAGATGGCAGCTTCAGCTACTCTGGTAAGCTACCTCACAATAACTCCTTCCAGTATTGACAGCTGATTCGCCCCTTTTACAACGCAGAAATCAAATGATCCAAATGCTCGTCTGACAGAGGCACTATGTACATCTCTTCGACGAAGGTCAGCTCAATTGTCCTTCGTTGTGTTCATAGGGATGCTCAAGCTGACTTGGGCGTGTATAGGCAAATCGTCGGTTCCCTCAACGTGGCTTTAGCTACAGCGGCCTTGATCCAAAATGTCGTTCGAAGTGCGCGATATTCAACGATCGATGAATTACTTGGATTGATAAAGTCTATAGGAAAGAAATTAATAGACGCTAATCCCAAAGGTAAGAATCATCTTAGCTGGCTTATTCACGGTTCACTTGAATCGATAGCTAACGATTAGAATGTTGTACATTTTAGAGTTGGCCGCTACGAATATTATCCGACGTATCCTTCGACTGATCCGAGAAGAGTACCGAGCAGCTGCCGCAGCCCACATCATCTCTGCACCTCCTTCAGCACCCGAGACTCCTTTCTTAGGACCTACCACACCTGGTCTAAGTGCACCATCCAATCATTATCTATCCACTGCGACCGATTTCCAATTCTTCCCTTCTACATCTCAATTATCTCGTCAAACGAGTTTATCCAATTTTGTTGCGATGCGTCATTCAAGAGCTCAATTGGAGAGATCAGGAAGTTTGGTAGATATGCAATTATCACAAAGTACCAATTCGCTGTTCACGAGACATAATAATGTACCTGAAACTCCAGGTATAAATAGGATAGATTCAGATGAGTTTATGAGACATTCTGCTAAGCTCAAACCGGTTTTGATCCAGGCTATAGATGAGGTCGTGGGTGAGCTGGAAACTACTCATGAGGATGTGGCGAAGGGGGCGAGGGAACATATACATTCTTCGTGAGTTGTGGACTTCACTTGATCGAGTAGGAAAGTAGATCAATTAGCTGACTTGCCTTGCCTTGCTTTTATCTCCTAGCGAGATCATCCTTACTATGGGTCATTCAAAGACGGTAGAAGCATTTTTGAAACAGGGCTATAGAGACCGGAAGTTCACCGTGGTAGTGGCTGAATCTGCACCATCGTGAGTAATCATTGTATCTTAGAATCGTCGTCAAGACGTCCACCATTGCCTGACCGGATTTCATACGACTGAATGCTAAATTGACCTTGATATTTGCCTTTCAGCTACCTCGGCCACTCCCTCGCTCACTCCCTCTCATCACACGGTATCCCCACCATCCTCATCCCTGACTCGTCCATTCACGCGATCCTTCCACGAGTAACAAAAGTAATCCTCGGTGCCCATTCAGTCCTAGCCAACGGAGGTCTTTTCGCCTTGTCTGGTTCATTGGCCTGTGCATTGGCAGCTAAGACTCACTCGAAACCTGTCGTCATTACCACTGGTCAATTCAAGTTCGCCCCAGCGTGGAACCTGTATCATGATTATGCGGCTGTAGATTTCCAGGGTCCGGGAAGTGTCATTGGAACGACGGGCAACGGGGGTGGGGGAGGTAAAGAGTCGACGGAAGTGGTCGACCCGTATTTTGATTATATAAGACCCGAGTTGGTCCAGCTGTTCGTGACTAATGAGTAAGTGAAAAGCCCCCAACTCAAATACGGGTCAGGAATTAAGACGTTGACTTGCTAATGCTTTCTATTTACATTTGTAGAGGTGATCACTCTCCATCGTATATCTATCGATTGATCAGAGAAGCGTACGACGAGGAGGATGTAGAGTTGTGATTGTCGATACTTCTACAAAAGCTGATCCTACAGTCTGGACTAGATTTGAAAGGAAAATGTGATCTTGGATAGACAATCCGTACAATCCATGATGCATGATGACAATGACAATATGATGCAGGTATATGACAATGCGTGGTATGTTTTCCAACCTCGAAAATGAATTCCTGATATTTTAATGTTCTTCACCAAACAAGGTTCTTTTGGCCCATATCAACCTATTATCCGTCCTCCAACTAATCCAACCTTCTTCATTCCCTTCCCCAAACTTATTCTCCAGATCTTTCCATACTTTCTCAATAATCTGTAAATCTCCTCCACTGGTTTTTGTAAACGCTTTCAGTATAATCCAAAGTTGTTTCTTATTTATTCCTTTGGTCTTGTTTCCCATGCCTGAGGGGCTAAGGGATAAGAAAGATAAATATATTTCTTGCAAATTCTCTAAATCCCATTTTATCCCATCACTACCGTGGGTTTCAGGTGGTTTAGCAGTGAATGATTTCTCTTGATGTGTAAATGGTGATAAACCTTTTTCCCAAATATCTTTGAAACTCTCTCTTTCAACATTCCTACCATAGTCATTTGACCCATATCGATTGATCCCAAATACCCGATATGCCTCTCCACCTCCTCTGATCAGGTCAGATTGACCATAAGTTGCGAATCCCTTGAACAAAGTGATGTAATCTTTGATATCTGGTTTAAAACTATTCTCGAATATGTGTTTGAAAACTGTTAAACTTCCTATCAAATTTCCTTTGTTGACTAGAGCAGATAAGAATGGACCGAATAATTCTTTGGTCGGCTTGCAATGTTTCGGTATAGGTATTACTACTTGTCCATCTTGTTTAAAAGTTCTGTTGGTAGTCGTGCCTAGTAAGTTTTGATACTCCCCTTGATCCAACTCGACAATCTTCGAGTATCCTTCGATAGCACTCTGCAAAAACCTATCCTCATTCACATCCACGTCAGACTCGTCAGTCCCTCGTGGATGTGGACCTCTCGCAAAAGCATGTATAGCAAAATTGACCAATACGCCCTTATCTTCTTCACTCATCTCTAGATCCGCTTGATTGAAAGCGCCATCTAAGATTTTTGGTATATCCGCTGATTTACCTATCTTCTCGGCTAGAATACACCTAGTCAAATTACTATGACTATCCGGAACTAAACCATTCCGAGTTAGTCTCATCCACCAATCTTCAAATCTACTTTGATGGCCCACCAGAGCGCATAGATACATTATATGATTGATTCCTTTCTGATAGCTCCTCGTTCCCTTGATATCATTCTGATTAGGTGATGTAGGGAATAAAGATCGAAAAGACTTTTCAGCGTTGAGAATATCTTGGGTTTTCACTTTTCGTTCTATTCGTGACGTTTGAGATAGAACTGTAAGTTCCATCCCTCTCAGAGCTTTCGATTTATCTCCTACCATATCCTCTAATTCCCTGAATAACGGTTGTAGTTGTTCCGCATACAATTTACGATCTCCACCTTCCCTTTGTTGTAGAGCAAGAAGAGCAGAGATGATCTCATGAATCTCTCCAGGGGTGAACACGTGCGAATCAGGTGATGAAGTGTATACTTCCCGGAATGCCTCGGATAGCTTGGAGGAGGTCGCTTCGGGAGGTGGAGGAGAAGAGGTCATTCGACCGATCAAAGATAGTTTGGACGATCTTTCCGGGGGTGAAATAGGAGATCGACCAATGGGAGGTGGTGCAGACGTGGATTGAGCAGGTATGGTGGGTGATTTCAGACCAGGTTGGGGGAGATTTTGGGTGATCGGATCATTGGTGCTATGCCATGAGGGAGACGAAGATGAGAATGACGTTGTTAAAAGGCTATTGGGTGATAAGCCAGGAGGTATGGGGATTTTAGGGGTATGCGAGTTCAGTGCCAAAGAAGGGGATCGAGCTGAAGAATGGAAAGATCTGGGTCGGGAAGAAAGAACTTGGAAGAACGCGGTTTGAGGTATCTCGATGTTTCCTGCTAATTTCTTAAGTCGCTTTTTACCTTCTTTCTGCTTGTTCAAGTGTTTCAACTTTCGATCGTAGTGTCCTGTTCCCGTATGATCATCAGCTTCCGTAGGCTGAAAAAGCAAGATTCAGCTGACTCACCTCCATACAATCCCGCGGTAACGTCCTTTCGGAATGCAGAGACATTTTCTCTCGCTATGACTTTTGCGCCGACAGCAGCTTGCAAAGAAAGCTCGAACTGCTGACGGGGTACTACCTCCTCTGTATAATGACATTAGCACAAGGGCTAGTCAATGTAGGCGATTAGACACTTACTGAGTTTCTTCACCCAGGCTTTACCGACATTCTGAGCAGCGAACTTATGTACGATCATAGCTAGAGCATCGACAGGTTTTCCATTGATAAGAATATTGAGCTAAAATGACAATCATAATCAGTTTCGCCCATGGGGCTATTAGCACATATCGTAGCTCACTTTGACCAAGTTAGACTGCTGATATCCTGCTTCTTCATAATCGAAACTTGCGAATCCCGAACTTGAGCTCTTCAACTCTGAGAAGAAATCCGTCACAATCTCCGCTAGAGGTAATGAATATCTCAATATCGCTCGATCAGAGTTTTCCAAGATACGATATTCTTGTTGTACACCTCGATATCGTGAACATAAATCCATCATCTCGCCAATGTATTCTATATGAGTATGTCAGCTCCGACTGATAAGCCACAATGGAGTAATATTAAATGGAAATGGGGATGGAATGGGGTATTTCCAAACAGAGACTCACCATTTGGTACGAAAATTGTGGCATTGACTAGCAGGAAGTCAGTTTAATGTTGGTATACAGGTTCCCAGAAAAGACTTACTCATCGGTTCTTCGATATGCCTGACTCGCAACTTCGAATCTGTTACTTCAGGGAAGTCCACTGGATTCGAAACAAATTCCTCGGTACCATTCAGGTAGACCACTGATGGAAATCAGCTACACTCATATGTACTGCATCTGAGCTCACCTTTGTATGGTACAGTAGGTGCTGTTACGATCACTTCTGAGGAGTATTCATCTTCCAGTCGTTGCTTGCTACAGAGCGAGCTGAGCTTCACGGGACAAATGCGGTCATTCGGAAGACATAGACTTACAAGACGTCCATGTGAAGCGTACCAAGAAAACCCAATCGAAAGCCCTGACTCAGAGCAGCGGACGATTCTCGTTGTACCGAGACTAAGGAATATTCAGATTTGGCGTTTCTCCCATAATATAGATAAAACAGCTTACCACTCCGATCGTTAAGAGTAAGCTGTCACATATTACGAATTGTGAGCTGAGTTACGAAGGCATTGGTTAATATAGCTCACTCGTTCTATCGATTCTTCGAGCTTCGGGAAATCTGAGCTGTCCATCGGGAATACACCGGCGTAAACCTGATATAACGTAAATCAGTCGTGGTCCAAATCTGACACGATTTTAGGAGACTGACCATAGCTTTCATAGGCTTGAAGCCAGGAAGGGGTTCAACCGGTTTATCTGCCAAGCATATCGTATCTCCAATGAACGCTACGAATCGTAATAAGCTATGACCTTCGCCGACGAAATGACGAATTTAACTCACCTTCTTCAGAGTTCTTCATGTTGCAGACAATGTATCTACACGTCGTATAATAATGAGTTGACGTTCCCATATTACCGAAGGAACAACTCACCCTACTTGTCCATCTTTCAGCTGATCCACCACTACTTCTTCCGGATTATTGACACCCACCTCCAGTATCTCATACCTCTTTCCAGCTTGGAGAAATCTAACTTTATCTCCTTTCTTCAGTGTACCCGAGAATATACGAACTAGCGAGACGACTCCGCGAAACTGATCGTAACTATCAATATACACAACAATCAGATAAGTCTCGCTTTCTATATGAAATAGGTCAAGGTAAACTTACAAAGTATCAAATATCAATCCTCGTAATTTCCCATCATCTTCTATCCACTTCTTAGGTGAAGGCAAATTATCGATTATATTATTCAACACGTTTTCGACACCCAGTCCGGATTTGGCACTTATACGCATGTGATCTTTGAGCGGTAGTCCAAGGGACGTTTCGATTTCTTCGCTGGTCTCCTCCGGCAAAGCATGCGGCAGGTCAACTTTGTTAATTACAGGTAGCAATTTGAGGTTGGCTTCTAAGGCATGATGAAATACCGATAACGTCTGGGCTTGAATGCCCTCTACGATAATAAAACACAACCTTTAGCTCCATCCCCTATACTTGGAAAAGTGATAATGAGATAATGAGAACACACGTGAACAATCGACAAGCAATAGACCACCTTCACAAGCTCCCAAACTTCTCGAAACCTCATAACTGAAATCAACATGTCCAGGGGTATCGATTAGGTTAATCAGGTACTTCCGACCATCTGTATGTTGATGTATAATCGATACCGTCTGGGCTTTCACTGTTATACCCCTTTCTCTCTCCACTTTTAGTTTATCGAGAAACTGAGGATTCGAGGAAGGCGGTACTGTTCCAGTCATCTATATATCAGAAGGTAAGCTGACAGAACACCCGGTTGGGAAAGGCAGCTTACCTGTAGCAGACGATCTGCCAAAGTAGACTTTCCATGATCTATGTGAGCGATGATTGAGAGATTCCTGTATATCTTGTAAGCTAATTGGACGCTAGGATTGGATGTTTCGCCAGCTTACCGTATACGTTCCGGAGGGAATTCGCCCATCTCCAATGATCTCTTCTTCGATGTGTTGTCTATTGCTCTTGCTTCTGAACGTATGCTGTACGAGATGTATCGCCTTTGCATTCGAGTCGAGGTAGCCTTCGTTGGTGCTCTCAATCTGGTGGTGTTAGCTGACGGTCGAGCTGGGTTTGACAAGGTGCTAGTCGACTGCAATGCCAATTGAGATGTCCTGAGTCTGCGAAGGCAAGCGGCACATGGCCGACTTGCACGAAGCACTGAGGTCATGCCGGATACGTTGGTGAATGTGACAAGCACCAATTCCGTGAGGTAGCTTGGTTTCATCTACCACCCTTGGTGCGGTGCATTGATGATATACCAACATATCATGAGCAACAGTGATTTCGTGTAGGAAATCTCGAATAGCAATGCGGAGATCCAATTCATCTCCTTTGAACAATATCACGTGACCTGGTGAGTATTCCAGATAAATGAGTGTGTGCCTGGCTGACGTGATTGAAAACCGGTGAGTGACGCTGGTTCTCCCAAAATAATCTATCTTTGTATCTTGCATCTATTGATAATCCACCTCTTTGTTTACATATATTGTGTATACAACACATCACCGCCTCATTCGGTACATCCCTCATCGCATCGTACAGCTCTTATACAAACGGCAAGCTCACTTGTACGATGGTAGCCACTCTTTCTGCTCGAATGTTCCGAGCCACCGCTGTCGCGAGACCATTGGCTCGAAGGACCTATGCAACCTCTGTCACTGGATATGGAAAAGAGGTCGAGGGTTTCGTAGGTGCTGTAGGGAACACACCTTTGGTGAGTCATCAGAACATCCAAGCTATCTGGTGAACAACCATCCGACTGACGTATAAAACATGCAGATCCGACTTAATCGATTATCGGAAGAGACAGGATCTAACATCCTCGCAAAAGCCGAATTCATGTCACCTGGAGGATCGATCAAGGACCGAGCGGCACTTTACCTTGTCAAAGATGCGGAGGAAAAGGGACTTATTAGACCCGGTGGTACCGTCGTGGAAGGAACTGCGGGAAATACAGGTATAGGATTAGCACATGTCTGTAGATCAAAAGGATATCAATGTGTGATTTACATGCCAGATACCCAAAGTCAAGAGAAGATTGATCTTTTGAGAATGTTAGGTGCAGATGTCAGACCTGTTCCTGGTGAGTCACAACATCCTCCGTTCTTGCATCATTTGGAATTAGTGATTTGAGTACGATGATGTGTGCTGATACCTTTTGGCCGATAATTAGCCGTCGCATTTGACAATCCCCAAAATTACAACCACCAAGCCAAACGATATGCCGAATCATTAGATAACGCCGTATGGACCAACCAATTCGACAATACCGCCAATAGGAATGCTCATATCCTCACTACCGGACCTGAGATATGGGAACAGACAAATGGTGGGAAATTAGATGCCTTCATCTGTTCGACAGGTACAGGTGGTACTCTTGCTGGTGTAGCTAGATACTTGACCGAGAAATCAAATGGTAAAGTGGAAGCTTGGTTGGCGGACCCTCCTGGAAGTGTGCTTTACAATTTGGTTGAGAATGGAAAATTGGAAAGAGTCGGTAATGGATCCATCACTGAGGGTGAGTTTTGTTTTAACTATCTTCATTTAAGATCAACGCGATCGATCTCGCAGTCTGAAAGATCCCCCATGATGATCGATCTTCCCTCCAATTCTGCTATGTTGTTTCACTTAATTGACCTACTCTGTACTCCCTAGGTATCGGACAAGGACGAGTGACTTCCAACCTCCAACCTGATCTTTCCCTTTTATCCGGTGCCATCCACGTCCCAGATTCAGCGTCTATCAACATGGTATACAGATTACTTCACGAGGAAGGTCTCTATGTCGGTGCATCTAGTGCTTTGAATGTATGGGCTGCAACAGAATTGGCCAAAAAGAAAGGAAAGGGAAGTACGGTTGTGACTGTGCTTTGTGATGGTGCTTATCGGTGAGTGCAAATTCTACTGTGAGGTTTGTAAGGATGTCGAGCTTTTCCTCGTGGCGGAGACAAGGTCAAAGCTGGGGAAAATGAGCAGGATATAGGAGAAGACATAGGTGACAGCGGGGCGGATACTTGTCGACAGGCGGCATTGGTGGTGTAAGCTGGGTTCAGGGAAGTATAGCTGAGCATTGTCCGGGGTGAAGAAATAATTGGGGACGAAGGGTGATTTGGGAATGAGCGATATCAATGAAATGCCATCACGAATGAACAAATATGCTAATATATCTACCTTCACAATGCAGATACCAAGCCCGTCTTTTCTCTCGAGTATGGTTAGAATCCAAGGGTCTCGATTCCCATATCCCAGAACACCTCCAAAAATACATTGTCCTTCCGTAAACGGGATACGATCTCTCAATTATCTGCATGCATATATGACATTGTTCGTTTTCGTACATAGTTCCGAATGGATCACACTGTACACTGTGAAACTACTTACACAGGTAAGCTCGGCCTTTTGAGTGCAATGTGATTTTCCTAATTGAACAGCAAGTATACGTATACGGGATGTAATTACTGTGGAGACACATTACATCATGCATCAATCAACTGTGGCTCTACGAAAAAGACTTTCAATCCTTTAGTAAAAGAAATGTTGATCTGTACTTCCCCTCGCATTTGGTCCGTGACAAATGGAAACGAGGATCGACGATACTATCTGGGAACTATCCTCTCAATTTACGTCCAGTAGCTGTATTGAGTTTTGTGATAGTTGCGTATCTCGATCTGGATTCCGTCGCTTCGTCTGGGTTTCCCGTCGGTACCACTGCATTGAACCCCATCTTTGTAGAGGATCCTGGGGTGTAAGTACCTTGTCCATTGCTGGGGATGGTATTGGAGAATCTATGGGGTTCAAAAGTTTTATCAAGAGTTGCAATCATCCTGTAGATCAAAACATCCTCTATCAGCTTTGCAATAAACTAGGATGTGTACAGTACATGTATCGTATACCGTACATTGGACTCACACATCTTTCTGAGGAATTAGACATGCGTATGAATCAAAATACTTCGTAGCATATATTTCTTCCTCTTCGCTTAAACCAGCAACTGTTTCATTATGAGAAAGAGCGAGACCAATTCGGAACCACTCCCTAAACCAAGTTCACATGAAATCACAAATCAAATTGTCAAATTGGTTTGATACGGTGTACGGTTTCAACTCCAGTTCTATTATGTGTGAAGATCTATACAGTCTGAACAACTCACTTGTCATTCCTTTCAGAGTTCATTCGAACAGGATCATCCCTCAGCTCAGCGGTCGAAGGTGTAAAGTCAACTTTATAAGTGGTAGATCGAATTGGTTCAGCTGGTAACCATCCTACATCATCTCTCACCCTAGTCGTCCGGACATGATTCGAACCGGTGAAATCAGGTTTGGAAGAAGACAAATTGAATTCGAATGTCTCAGAATTGTTTTGAGTACTCATCGTCTCTGATCCTTGGTTTGACTGTCGCTAATGGTTGAATATCGTTAAATTGGATCACCGCGAGATATTGTCTGCTAAGAACTTATGCTGTGAAGATAAATTCGGAAACTTGATTTGACAAAAAGATCGACCTATTTATACAATAACTTACGGATCAGACTGGTGAATACGGCCTATCAAAGCTTCATCCGATCCATTGTCATTTTTGACTCCTCTTGCAGGCAACTGTGCTGTGACGCGGAGAAGACAAGGAGAAGGATGGAAGTCGAGAAGTTCTGAGGTAAGAAGGCATGTTTATCCGCCTCTGCCTGTCTGAGCAAGGAACGTACTACGAGGAACATGACGGGGTGATAATGCTTCTTTTACTCCCTTTTCTTCTATCTCCTCGATACGCCTTGCGACAGTGACCGCGACTGCAACTTGCTGAAAAGGCTCGATCATTGAAAGGTTGATCCTTTGTCTCGCACAGCTTTCGGCCTAGCCTTCTTGACCTTGATTCTTGCTTCCATCATCTCGGGATGAGGTGAGTTAGAGAGTACCCATTCCTCCCTCCGGAACATATCGGTCATCAAACGAAGCATCGTCGATGATATTCCACTTTGATCAAAGGTAGTGCAGTTGAGAATGGATCTAGGTCACACCGTTTCACCATAGTCACAAATGAGTTCGAACAGTGTAAGTACTCCACGGTAGTCAACATTGTTGGATATCAGCGATCAACATGTCAGTAGTCTGGTGTTATCTTCCATTTGGTGGCACATCTGACTCATATTTATGCGGAGTGCATAGTGCATCATCATATTGCTCACGTCAATCCTTTCAACAACCCACCCAACCCTTTCGCCCTACCCCAAAGTGTCCTAGCATAAGCCAAATTGACCAAACCCACTAAGAAGCCCCAAGCTTTCTTAGGATCGGGTATCGGGAAGTCTACATTAACTGTCAGCTGAATGATCGTACACATGTCAGAGAATGGGGAAGCTGACTTACCAACAGGAGGAGGTATACTCGTTTTGATGTACGAAAAGAACCTATCTTCCGTTATTGATTTCACGGAACATAATGATCTAAGACCTTCTTCACCGCCTTCGGACGATAGCCATTCAAGCCATATCAGTAAAACGGATCCTTGGGAATGCCGAACGGGTACTTACCGAATCTACCGTGTCCTGAAGCTTTGACACCTCCAAAAGGCATAGCCTGATTGAGGTAGAAGACGCCCTAAAGGACAATCAGTCAGTTTAACAATCCCTTTGAGAGCTTCAGAATGAGATTTCGTTCTTACGAAGCTAAATTGAAAGAGGACAAGTTAGCCGAAATTCAACGGAACTCCAGGACAATACAGCTCACTCATTGATAGCTACCATCCCACACTCCAGCCTCTCAGCTACCCTCCTACATTCTCCCTTATCTTTACCATAAACTCCCGCCCCCAATCCATATCGACTCTCGTTGAGCCAATCGATAGCTTCGTCAACATCATCATACGGTACAACCGTCATCACTGGTGCGAATAGCTCTTCTTGCGCAATGTCCATGTCCATATTCACGTCTACCACTAAGGTAGGTTCGAAGTATGATGCCTGGGGGTAAGTGGGATATACATATGGTTTCCCACCTGCCAAGATCCTCGCTCCACTCTTCTCAGCTGAAGCAAGGATAGATCCCAATTTGTTGAATGGAGCATGGGAGATGAGCGATCCTACGTCGATACCGGGTCGAAGCGCTTTGACTCGAGGTTCCATGATTTCGATGAATCGACAGTATTGCGATCGGTGTACGAGGAATAATTCGATTCCTATGCAATTTTGGCCAGCCTGAATGGATTGAGTGTCAGTCAGCTTGGTTCACTTATCCTACTACCATGAAACGCTTAGCTGACTCACTGATTGGCTGAGAAGTATAAGCACCATGTTAGCTCAGCAACCCGTAGTATGTACATATACTGAACTCACAAAGCACCTCTCATCCATGTGCTCGAGAAGAAATCTAGGTCCGTTTCGGGCAAGATGAAAGCGCAATCCTTGCCTCCTAATTCGATGCAGGTAGGTACCATGATCTCAGCAGCGGCTAAGGCAACCTGGACTGCTTGTTAGCAAGACGTCGTTCTCCCGAAAACCGAGATGATCCAGCGTACCTTCTTTCCAACAGGTTCTGACCCGATGACTTTATCCATATCAGCTTTTCTGAAGACCCGAAAGAGTGAACTCAAGCTCACACGTGATATGTTTGATCAGCTTATTCCTGGTCACCGTCTCCGCTACGTCTGGCAGACAAATAACCAGCTGAACGACATCTTCATTCAGTCCACAAGCTCTAAGACAAGCTTTGATACCCCCTATGAACCATAGACTACTCCATGCGACTTGTTCGGAACATTTCACTACTATTGTATTTCCAGCGAAGAGCGCAGGGAGGATCGGTGAGATCAGGTTGTGGAAGGAGTAGTTCCATGATACTAGAGCTAGGACAGTACCGAGGGGAGAAAAGTGGACCTGAGAAGAAGTGAAAAATCAGCTTCATCTGTTCCACTTAGAGTATGGGAATGGTGACTTACCTTGGATATTTTATGAGCTAAAAGGAGGTTTCCAGGTCTGGCCGTTGGTGAAATAGTCTTCTCACCATGTTTAATCAGCCTGTCATACCAATTGCATCAGCTAAATCCCTTGTAATCCGAATAGCTGACATACCAATCAAGTTTGGATAGCGTAGTGAGTATTTCTCCAAATACAGCATCGACCTCTACATACACCATATCAGCTAAAACCTTGATGGATCACTACGAAGCTGACTAACCTGTTTTACCCGTATCTCTACAAGCCACTCGGACTATATCTTCCATATCCCTCAATACCCACGCTTTCAAGCTTCTCAACAAAGATATACGTTGAGCAAAAGTAGTTTTGGCCCAGCCTTTCTGAGCTGAATGGGCTTTGGTGATTTGATCAGAAACTTCCGAAGCTGATAGAAGAGGAAGAGTGAGGAGGTGGTGCTGTACATAAAAACATAGTCAACAATATGCCGTTCTTGTAACCTAGTCTCGGTAAGATGTGAATTTCACTTACTCCCGTGGAAGGATCATAACAAGTTATATGTTCCCTTTCCCCACCCGTATTTCCACTCTCGGGCGGGAATAACGTAGAGTCTTTCAGATGAGCGAACAAAGATGGATGGTCGATGACTGTTCCTTTCCATTCTCTATCTGCTTCCTACACCGTGAACCAGACTAATCGTCAGTTGATCTCCATGAGGATGATTCATATCAGGAACACAACCACTGACCTTTGGTACTGGCCAATGGAAGTCTACCACTTTCTTACTATCCCTCCATATTCTATACCTCTTGAGGTAGAAAGGCAGCCTGTATGAAATCACCAGAAAAGCGATAGTGAGGTTCACCTTGTTAGGTGGGTTATAAAGGATCTTCCATATCTGACCGAGAGTGAGGGCAGATAACCAGGTGAGCCATGGTTGCAAGACAGCAGGAAGAGAGTTGATGGTTTCCAGCATTGAACGAGGACGAAATACAGATTGAAGGTGGAAGACTAGGCCTAGTGGTCACTGTTGATACCTTTTTGAGTTGTGCTAATCACTCATATTCGTAGATGGGTGAAAGTCAACCACAACATGGTCGGACCTCCACCTGAATGTTTGAACTTGTTTTCGGGTCCGAGTTTTCAGGTGAGAGAGTGGCGGAGTAGGCCACCTGCTGAGTTCTGTTTGGTTCGAAGCTTCTTCATCGCTCGAAGTCAAAGCCCGAATGCACTCCTCATGAGAGGCATGCATGACCTACCGACGGCGCGAACGTCAGAGCCAGCTCACATGTAAAATGATTCGCTCATTCTGAACGCAAAGCCGGAAACATACACGGTTCTGCTGGATTTGACCTTAACTCAATGTGGATAATCGTACCCGTTGAGCTTCGACTTATCGTGCCACTTGTGGGTAAGTATGCTGGACATGGGGAAATGATTGTGACATACTATCTACGACGAGTAAGATGGTTCACAGGGATCAGCGCTTCGCTGCACACTCATAGGAATAGTGACCAGAATGGCCATCGGCTTGATGTCTATGACGATGCATACTATCTATCGTGTTACCAGATCCAGAAGTCAAGGTACCATCAAACACACACCTTGTATGTAGTTAGTAATGCACGCACAGCCCTTTGTACACACTTGTGATTGATCATCAAACAATGAATATGAGTTATATATATCTCGCTCATCGGCACCTCGTTAGTATTCTGCATAGCCATAGACCTCATCTTTCATCTTTTCCTCCTTCAAGATGTATATAACGAACATGATACTGAACCCTATATCCCAAGACCAGTCAGCGAACCCAGTGGCAAACCGCTTTTCTTTGATTGAATGCTCGCTAGATTTGTAGCATTAAATTGGAATATAAACACCGGTAATTTACATTGTACTCTACCTTCCCTCCTCGTGCTGTACGACGAAGATGGTTCGAAGAAAGTACGATACCTTCATTCTATCGTTAATCTGCATAGGTGCAGCGATAGTGATTCGTATGTCTTTTCGATCTCCCACACATCAGCAGGCAAGGTCCTGATTACATTTACCCTGTATATTTGTGTCCTTCCTGCTGGTCTCGCTCTCAGCATACTACATCCCAGGTTTGGATATCGCTCGAATCGAGGGGAAGTATTTTGATGTGGCGAACAACCATTCGATAGGTGTGAAGATCAGTGTGGGTCCAAGTGGTGGCTGTATGTGGTTCAATGATACGTGAGTCTTTGTCCTGCAGGTAATTTTACTTTCGAGCAGCAAGGTCGAGGAAATATCCCCTCATACATCTAACATTCAGAGCTTACGAATTGTTGATAATCTAGGACACCAAAATGCAGTACCGAAATACCCTATGTACCCAACGCAGAATACCTCCATCTTCAACCCAATTCCAATCTCACTTCCATCTTCCCGATAGCAATGGGAAGAGCGTTAGCCCTCAATCACGTGATGGTAGGTCTAATGGGACTTAGTATGATAGCTGTCTTATTGGATATCCTAATTCTCAAAGGCGGAGTAAGTAACACTTTGTACTTCCAGAATTTCTATTTTATATCTGTTACCGTGGTTTACAATAATGATGCTTGATTAATGGCAGATCTCATTATTTATCATTTACTTCACTGGTTTCATGCTCTGGCTAGTCTATTTCCTCGAATCAACCTATATAGGAACCATGAGTAATAGGTTGGATGACATTTATGAAGCTAAGGAATGGGAGTATCATACAGGCGGTGGCTTCATCATGATTAGCGTTTCTGTTGCAAGTGCAAACCCCACCAATAGGACTATGTATATGGTACGCTATGCGTTTCTAGGCTGATGATCAAGCCTTCTCGTACTGTCTGATACTTTAGTTCGTAGCTAGTTTCTTCCTCTGTGGCGGAGGATCGATATCGGCTGGAGACTGATCTGCTGTACCAAAAACCAAATGAATTTGGACAAGTGGTAGACATACGCAATTTTCAGTGAGATCCAATAAATTGTATTATATTATAGAATAAATCATAAAATAAGATATAGAGGTTTGGAACATGAAGACTTCCTATGGCATGACACCATACGATACAATCCAATGTCGTATTTGGCTTTCGACTCTTTCCTAGCGAGATACGACAAGGATGAAAAATGTACGCAGCGCTGTATTTGGGATTTAAGTTTTGTCCTGTCAGTGTTCTGCCTTTCTGCTTTGATCAACCTTGTCACAGTTAATTTACTCCGTGATCTCCAAGTCTGTGATCCTACATCATCTCCGGAATGCTGGAGGTCGAGAGTCTGATCTAAGGGTGAAAGGTCGGTGCGTTTTCATGGATCCCGCACAGGCCTTCAGGAACGATCAACCAAAATTGGACAACACAGAATGAGGACGAGGTGAACGATTCAGCCTCTAGCTTTAAAAACATTGGACACAGCCCCGAGAGGATGAGCTCGTGTTATACGTAACTCATCTTGTCCTGATCACGACTCGAGGCAGAACCGAATAGCCGAACGGATATCCAAGACAGGTCAATCGAGGCTGTTGTATTATGATCAAGGGGGTCCTTTACCAAGAGATCTGTGCTTTGATATATGAGATCTGACATCTGAATCATGTTGCCTCTTTTGACGGCCATCACTCAACGATGCTCTGCGACCATCAGCATTTGAACACAAGAAGAAGAAGAAGAAATTTATCTGTCGTCATATCCATTGCTGTCATGATGTTTGTTGTAAGCACCGCTTTACCCATCAATGTTGATTATTTCTCTTTGAGCAGTGAGCTATATAACCTACCGTGGGTTTCATCAGTAGCAGGAAAACCAACAGCTCAATCTGACTTCAATCCGTACCACAAAGCCTGCGAGTAACAAACAGCAAAATTTGTCTAAACTACAATGGGAAGAAGTGGGAATGTATTTTGGGGGGTATTGGTATTTGGTGGTCTAACCGTCTTAGCGTGTAGGTCAATGTCAATTCAATCTCAAGAAGAACAGATTCAACTGACCCAACTTGACTTTCTTTCGTATATACCTAGTGATACCATTCACATTCTACCTTATCAACTCACTTTCACCAACTATCATCCACGGTCTCTCACTTGCCAAAGTCACTGGTGAATCAGTTGAGTCGTCGACAAATCAGGCGATCAAGGTCAGAGTGAGGGTAGGACCGTCAGGCGGATGCGTATGGTCGAATCTGACGTGAGTGCAGTTTTGATGGAGACCATCACATAACACCTTCGACATTCCTTCCATTCCGCTCGTATTGATCACACCTAGATAGTCAACGAGCATCAAATCACACTGTTCTGTACAGTAAGCAGGCTTACAGATTGCTTATCTGTCGCCAATCTTACTTAGCCAAACTACCTCCTGTGTCTCTCATATACCTTACAAACCCACTCCTGAATCAATCCATCTACCAAACAACGAAAGTATCACCTCATGTTTCCCTATCGCTCTGGGTAAAGCATTAGCTTTGAACCACGTTACTACTGCGTTCATGGGTTTGAGCATACTGGCTATATTGGTGGATTGTCTAATCTTGCAAGGAGGTGTGAGTGGTTTGTCAATCCTTCTTTGATTGTATACTACACATACTGTCGTTATTTTCGTCCTTTTCTTGTTCCCCCATTCCTCAGTAGTCTGTTCTCCTTAAGTTCCTATTTCCATATTGTAGGATGTTCAACTTACATCTGTATTTGTGTTTGTGTTTGTATCTATAGATCTCCCTAGCCATAGTCTACTTGATGGTCCTGTTCATGTGGATCACCTTCATCCTCGAAACGATATACATCAGTGTCCTTCATAAACGTCTCGATAAGATTAATCAAGGTGATAACGAAAATGGGAATTGGGAATACAAAGTTGGAGAAGGATATTGGTTCATTCTGGCTGCTACAGTAAGTCATGTTACACTTTACTCACTTCGGCCGTCCAAAGTAAGGGATAATGAAATCGATTCGTACTGATTGACCATCTTTTGTTCTTGTGTTTGCTTTCGTTTTGGATTGATTGATTATTCAGATTCTAGTATCGTTAGTCACTTGCGGTGGGAATTTCACTATTGATAGTAATTGATCTATAATTCAATATCTCGCGTACTACACGAATGAGAACGCTGTTGTATATAATGAACATATGGTTTTTCTGGATTAACTCGTTATAATCTTTAGTGAAGGTATCAGTTGTATATATGTTAGGTAGTCTTTCACACCATCTCTTGGTTATATTGGTTATACGATTCATTCTGAATCAATCTATAGATCAGTCGATATCATCCAGATGCAATGATTTACATCTATCCGCTCAGCATACTGACCTGATGGCGAATGAGAGCCATGACTATCAGTACAATATCAATATCCGTGTTCGGTAATGCAGTCCATGAGTATGAACGTATGAGTAAACTTGACATTCATTTATGACTGATGAAATGCATGCAGAGTCTAATCTCTTATATGACAATTCTTTTGATTGTTCTATCGACGTAAGCTTTGAGCTTAGGCCTCGTAGATCCAAGTTTGAGCGTCGAGCTTGTATTGAGCAACACCCTCTCTACGTTATAGTAAATCCAATAAACATCAGCATTTCTGTTTCTCGACGCGTTATTTTGAGCGAAGCGGACTTACGGGAACCAAAGGGCAATTTCCTTTTGACCGTTCTCAACGGAGTCTGAACCGTGACAGACGTTCATGCCGACTTGGAGGGCGTAGTCACCTCGGATGGTACCAGGGGCAGAAGCGAGAGGGTTGGTAGCTCCCAACATGACTCGACCGGTCTTGACGGCATCGAGACCTTCCCAGACCATGCAGACTACGGGACCGGAGAGCACTGCGAAGGGGAGATGGGGGTTTAGCATATGCAAACGAGTATAAAGAGGTGTAGTAAACAGTGAACAATGAGTGGGTTGAGTGATATGTGAGGGGATAGAAGAGTAAGAATTGACTCACTGTATTTGAT
Organism: Kwoniella botswanensis; assembly: GCF_036426115.1. Lineage (NCBI taxonomy): Eukaryota > Fungi > Basidiomycota > Tremellomycetes > Tremellales > Cryptococcaceae > Kwoniella > Kwoniella botswanensis. The sequence continues at coordinate 11,484,192 of NC_088599.1, read as the reverse complement.
GAGTTTGGGGAAGAAAGGCTTGTCGGAAAGATCAGAGTAATGCTTCTCGAGGTGTTCCTGCGATGTGACAACAGATATCAGCTATAATTCACCTCGGGGATTTAGAAAGCTAAGAGCGGTCGTAACATACCTTGGAAGGAGAAGCAAGCTTGAGTGCAGCGAGCTACAGGTAACATCATGTAAGTCAGCCTGATCCCTGCTAACGAATGTCATGAGCAGCTTGTAAAGCGAGAGAGAAAGTTCACCTTGAATCCCCTCTTCTCGAATCGGGCGATGATCTCACCGACGAGTCCTCTTTGGACACCGTCGGGTCTGTAGGGCGAACGAAGCGTTGGAAAGAGGTGGACCGTGAGGTGATGGCCAATGGGTAGAGTTATAGAGCAGAGAAGAAGGGGGAAAGGAGGCATGTCAGCTTCTATCCTTGTCTGTCGCCCATTCACTCCACATCCTCGTCTACACGTCCCATTGAATCGCTCGGCCATCCGACCTGACCTCTATACACAACCACTGCAGATGTCACCAGGAAAAGGTTGTAAAACTCACTTGACCATGATGTAGGTTTGCTCGGTGGTAGACATTTTGACTTTGTTGTTTTTGAACTGGTTTGAGGATGGGTAAGAAGAGGCAGACAAGAGGTCAAGAGATAAATAGAAGGATGGTAACGAGGTTGGTCGTGGTGATCCTCGTTCTGATTCTCGTCGAAAAAAAGTCAATGCTTGCTTGGAACGTGGAGGTGATTGATGATCGGGATTTCAGAGGAGGTGATGCAGTGTGGCACCGGTCCTTATCTCTCGGTGCGGGGTAGACGCGGGGTGCAGTACTCGCCTAAGTTAGCTGTCGTGATCTGCGATATGACGTTTGATCAGCTCACATCTGCTGGTGGGAAACTAGAAGTACAAATTACGATTTACGATTCACTCAACCTTGTTTTTGAACCCAACAAATAGACCAGAGGAGACACGATCAACCGTATTGATCATAACGAATCAATTTCTTGTCCTCTTGACTCACAGGTGTGACAACGGGAAATATTCCTTATGATCAGCAAAGAGAAAGACGGAAACGAAAACGACCACTAGCGCGACTGAGCAACCATCATCAGCGAGGTATGTCTTGTGTCAGAGTATCTTTGTTGACGAATACGCTAAGCACATTTTATCAGATTGTCATATCATCCTTTCGATACTCGTCACAAACTATCACGGGGCTCGTCCTTTGTTCGTCCTCTTGACATCGGATCAAAGGAGAACATCTAGGACATTCGGGTGTCTAAAAGTGGGCTACAACGACATAACCACTCTGCACTGTTCTAATCCAATCGATCGATATTCCAAGAAAATAAACAACTTAGGATCCTTGGCGATCTTGCGCCAAGATCAATTAGAACGACAAAGTCAATCGTCCAGTCGAGTCGATACACATGAATCGCAAATAGATATACGATGTCAGTGAAATTCACTCCAGGTCCACACCCATCATCCCTCTCCCGTTCCTCATCATCCAAACTTCCCACACCTACTCCAGCACCTTCCGTACCCAATTCTCCTATAACAGTCACATTCAACAAGTCAACCACTACACATAAACCAACTAGATTGAATACTCAAAATACCGACAACATTGAAGGGGATCTGGAAAGACAGCCATTGATCGGGACGAGGGAATTGAATAGACCCCGATATATCTGGTCGATCATCAGTGGGCTCATCATCATCATTCTGATAGGTGTATTTATAGGGTTTGGAGGATGGAGGTTGGGGAAGGGGGCCGGAGGGGGAAGATGGCCCGGGAGCCCAGGAGTCTAAGGAGATTGAGGAGTATTGAAAGCAGGAGAATAGCAATTTAGGTTGTGGAAGAAGAAGATGCGGAAAAAGAGAATTGAGTGTGATGAAATAGAGATGAGTCAAGCAACAGGGAAGTTGTTGACCAGAATCGAATATCATCATCGAATATCGATCTCCGGTTTTCAAAGAAACCGAATCGACTTTAGTTCATCCACACACGGAGTTGTTTCGGTGGAGTTCGATCTGATTTCTATGGTTGTACCTTATATATTGTATAGACATGTTCATTTCGATATCATTGTTGTTTTCCCACCCTCAATTCGATCGTTTCCTTGCCACCCCTTTCATCACGTCGTATATAACGACTGAACCCCAACCACCTCATGATCCGATATTTTATTTCCCCTTACATACCACACAGTATCCTCATGACTTAACTGTAACCCATGAACTTTTTTCTTTCTTCAAGTTCTTTTGTTCTTCCATTGAAAAGTCAATTTGTATCTTTATCTTTCATATCGCTGTATAGTTAAGGTTGGAATGAACTGATTGATGAATATACCCTTTAACAGGTTGAGGAGAATTGCCCATTTCAAAAACAGATCGATTGGAATGTAGTCGTATATCGTGTGAGACTTATATAAAATATACGATAATGCATTTCCGACCAATCCGAAAGCAGAACAAATATGCAAAACACATCTGATCTATACGAGAGATTGAATGAGAAGATAAGAATAAGAATAGTTATAAACTATGGCTACATGTATATACACCATCAGAAAAAGTAAAGAAGAAAACCAAATTTGATAATTATGAAGTGCATGTATGTTTGATTGAAAATTTTGGGTGGTCATGTTAATGATTATGATGTTTGTTGTTCGTGGTGGTGGTTGATAAAAGCAGGATTTCAAGTATAAGCGCGATCAATCATATTTGACGTTTTATCGTTTATACGGCCTCATGTCCCCTTGGTCCATCAGTATTCCCATTACCATTATCGATTGCAGTCGAACCTGAATCGTTCCTGTTTCGAGACATTCTTGACGTAACAGGGTGGACCTTAGGTGAGGAGTGATTATCTGTGGAATCTTGTCCTGGAGTGATTCGCCTATAGAATCAATCCCATCAGTAAACAACCCTCAGTTTGGTAATATAGGAGAAAATGAATATGACATACCAGTATTTGACCTCTTTGAGGAATACGTAAAATGCTGTAGCTAACAAAGCACCAAGAGTAGGACCGAGCCCTATACATGGTTCGATCGCAATCACTTATTAGTGACTATACCAGATGATATCATGGGTAACTGGAAAATGGGATGATGAATGATACACTTACAATAGATCCAGTGATAGTTTTGGAACCCTTGGATACAAGCAGGACCAAAAGCTCTCGCAGTGCTATATCCCAGCCGATAAATATCAGTCATTTTGGTTCGAAGGAATTATATTCATGTTTGCGCACAAACTCACTTGACTGCACCTCCTGTGAAAGCGATAGAGAAAAGCATAACGATGAATAATGTGAAACCAAAACCGAGTGGAGCGAAAGGGGTGAGAAGGTGTTTTTCTATAAGGGGTCCCGTCCAAACCACGATGATCAGTACTCGGTTGATATACCAAACAAGTAATGAGACTTACCAGCAGCAAGCATCAATACGCTCAATACTAAAGTGGCAGTAGTGAACATCTCGATGAACAATCCTTGTGTACGGTTGGTACCATTTGACAAGCTGACGTTGACTGCCAGCGCTCCTGGGGTAAGACCATCAAGGATAGCTGAAGCTACGATAGCTCCTACCATCTGAGCTAGTGATACGACTAAAAAGCGTAACATCGGTCAACGGATCGTCCCCGAGGGATTTGGCGAGGGATACAAGGATACTTACGAATGAATCGTAAAGGTTTGACCGCGCCGATCAAGCATAAAGCCAAAGATACAGATGGGTTGAAGATACTTCCTGTGAATCGGTAGAAGATCGAGGCTGTAGCAAAGAGCGAGAGACCAAACGCTGCTGAGACGTAGTAGTATGTCTGGTCATGGGAATGGCATTTAACGTCAGCATGATACTGAGGAATAGTTGGTTATACCGTAGATGATGGAAACTCAGGACCCACCAAGAGCTTGTTACTATCACTTCCTGATGGTGCTGTACCTGCCGCTTCATCTGCGCTGGAGTTTGAATTCGAACTGGTATTGGTAGATGCGGTTTGGACTGCCTACGAGAGATAACATTAAATCGGATTAGCAGGGTGTTGGGTAAATTTTAGAGTTGCGAAGATCAAAGACTCACTCCTAAGGCGAAGAGAAGGAACAAGATCTATATAGGATGACACATAGGAATAAGATAGATCAGTATTTAGGTTGATAAGGATGATGGCGTGAGAGAAATTTACGTACAGTACCAATGAATTCTCCCTATTGGTGTTCACCCATAAGAATTTCCACGAATCAGCAAAGATCCTTCTCGATGTGTGATGTATATCCCGGAGGGAGAACAATAGAGTCGGAAGCAGATGCACTCACAGCCATAGCAATCAAATCATTCTTGATATCAGCGAAAATACCAGTCTTAGGTTCGTTACCTGAATTCTTGAAGGGCTTTTCAGCTGCGATATTGGCGAATTTCCTACCCATCTTGTGTGTATATTTCTGGATGGTAGGTTTATGTTATACAGAGAGGAAGAGGTAGTTGAGATTCGAGGTTGAACAATTATGTGATTATAACAATAATACTTGATATGGACGATGGATGAACAAGAGGAATGATTACAACTATGATATTCATTTACTATACATATATGGTAGTTCCAACGAACAGAAGAAAACGATGATCGACTGACCTCATAGACTTACTTGTATGATGTGAAAAAAGTTTAATCGCCCTTTTTACTCCGACACATATTTCGTTTCGTTTGTGAGGTCATATACATCATCAAGATATCGTAGAACTGCAAGCAATTTAATTTAACTTTCCCTTGTCGTAGCTTTCTTAGGATTTTGTAATCTTAGTGTGATTCCAACGAACGCGAAACTGATTGATCGATCTGGATGAAGTACTCCCTGCAATTGTATGCCAACGAGGTTTTTCTCTACTCACTTACTTTAGAAAGAAGAGGTGGAACCTTTCTCGGTGACGGCATTACACGTCGAGCATCCTACCTTACAGTTTGTTGCATCTCATCTCATCTCATCCTTTGATGGATTTACGCCCCGAGCCTGAATCCCATCACCTATCTGTTGATTGTCAATTCGTGTTAACCCTAAACTTACGTTAACCGGATCAGGAAAAGGTATCTCTGCTTTGCAGAATGACGCCCCTCTGGTGGTTTCGATCTGATCTGGATGTCGATCATCTCAGAATCAGAAAGTTGTTTCGGTTGTCTCAAAATTAGTCGAGTATTGGAAAAATAGTTCAAACGGACTGTGGAGCACTTACGTCATATCTGAGTACGTCGGAATGGAAATGTCCGAAGAGATCCAAGATCAAAAACATGAATCACGTGATAAAGCCGTCCAGCGGTTCGGATCCGACGGAGGTGAGAACGATCAATAGATCAAAATGTCGCATGGACCGGCTCAAAAGGTCCCTTTTGGGTCCGGAATGTTGACAGGATGTGAATGAGCAGGTGATGAAGAGGTATAAGAGGCAAAAGAAAGTCACGTTGGACATGAGCTGTACAGCATACTCGTCGACTAGATAGAGATATCGATATAACAGATCATGTAATTACAATCCATCCAACTTCGAGGTCGATTCGGTTCCTCACACAACTTAGACAAAACAGCAGTAGTATAGCAGGGATCGATTGATGGTCATGTCGTCAATATTGATGAGATACCCTCTCAAGAACGGAGCAACACACAAGCAAATTAAACTCATCTCATCAATCAAATCAAGGACACTAGTGCGCTTCTTCTCCACATTCAAAGTACACCACACCCAGACATGCTAAAACCAATGACCTTTGGTACGTGTGTAGATTACAGGACCCCCACCAACAACCCCTTCAACGCATCGTCATACCACACCCACATCTGCGCCACTCCCCTCGCCCGTACCATTACCGTTCTTCTCACCTGAGGTATCAACCACCAACGCAGGTAATGGAGATGCTAAACCGTTGTATGTCCCTGGAAGTCAGGCGGATAGACTCGCAAGAGTGGGACGAATGAGCAGTCCGTTGAGAAGAGGGAGTCATGAGAGTTGGTGGTCTAGTGAGATGGGCTGGTTTAATGCTGTTGCGAAGGTGTGTAACGTCCGCTCATGATCATTGTGAAGTACTACATTGTGTACTCATCTAACTAAGCCGGTTGACTCGCCTAGACTATTCCAACTTATAGGGTCTTAGATGAAGAAGGACATTTGGTAAAAGGGACAAAGGTACCGGAGGTATGTCAAACTCCCATATATCCCATCGGTTGAGATATTGATAAGATTAAGATAGATAACGAAAGAAGAGGCACTTGCGATGTGGGTATAGTCAACACCCACTCACCATGACAGTCATCTTTTTACTGTATCTTTGCTGATGCAATGTTCTATATCTAGATACCGCACGATGACCCTGATACCCATCGTTGACAACGTACTATACCAGTCCCAGAGGCAAGGCAGAATATCATTCTACATGCAATGTGCAGGTGAAGAAGCTGCGATAGTAGGAAGTAGTGCGGCGATGTTGGAAGGCGATGAGATGTTTGGGCAGTATGTGAGTGGCCTTCGACCCTCAGAAGCTCAAGACTTTAAACTTTCTTCGTTGTGTCCTTTCAATGGAGGTGAAATGAGATTTTTGGAAGGGAGAGGATCAGGAAATTGAACAACTGGAACATTGTGCTAATTCACTTCGCAGAGAGAATCAGCAGCTTTACTCCATCGAGGATTCACCTTAGACGCATTGATGTCTCAATGTTTTGGAAACATCGAAGATAACGGTACAAAAGGGAGGATGATGCCTGTTCATTATTCTGCACCCGAATTGGGATTTCATACGATCACTAGTCCATTGGCAACTCAGTGAGTCGACTCATCCAAGGTGTCGATCATCTGAAGTATAAACTGATACGAATTCAATGTAGGATGCCCCAAGCTGCCGGTGCCGCGTACGCGCTGAAGCTCGATGAAGACAGACAAGGTGATTGTGTGATCTGTTATTTTGGTGATGGTGAGTAACGCCGAGATCACACTAAACGATGAAGCTCCTTACCCATCATGCACTTCGTTCGGCAGGTGCGGCAAGTGAAGGTGATTTTCATGCTGCGTTAGGAATGAATTCGGTATTAGGTGGACCATGTATATGGTTTTGTAGAAACAATGGGTGAGTTTACCACATGCTAGATACATATAGATGAGTACCGGTACTGATGACATAAGCATGTAGATTCGCGATTTCCACACCTATCATTGATCAATATGCAGGGGACGGGATTGCCTCGAGAGGACCGGCATATGGACTGGACACGATCCGAGTGGATGGTAATGATGCGCTGGCAGTCTTATCTGCTGTACGAGAAGCCAGGAAGAGAGCTGTCGAAGGGAAGAAAGGTGTTTTGGTGGAAGCTATGACATACAGAGTGGGACATCATTCGACAAGTGATGATTCGAGTATGTACAGAAGAGTGGAGGAAGTGAAGGAATGGACTGTTGTTGGTAAGTTTGACTTTGAGACATCTTGAAGAGAGTTCCCTCAGCATGACAATCACATCGGCCTGGCCATTCTTGGTGATCAAGCTAACTACTATGTGTACCATCACAGATAATCCGATTCATCGATTCCGAGCATTCCTCGCGTCGAAATCATGGTGGGATGAAACGTCCGAGAAAAACTTGTTGTCTTCTCACAAATCTGCAGTGATGAAGGCTTTCGGTCGAGCGGAGAAGTTACCTAAACCTAAATTAGGTGAGATGTTCAATGACGTCTGGGGGGTTGGTAAGGGAGACGAAGTTCCTGCTGTTATTGTGAGTCGTGCTTCTCCATTATAGCAATCAGCATGATATATCTGGAAGATGTGTGGCTGACGAAGAATCACGCTGATGGTATATGCTTGACGATAGATGGAACAACGTGCTGAGCTTGGTCGGTTACTCAAGAAATACGGTGATGTATGGGAACCTTGGCGTAAGGAACGAAAGAGGTTTGTGGAAGAGGGTATGGATGTTATGGATTGTGATGGTAGGGGGTCTTGATTGATCATGTCAGTATATCAACTGTTGTAAATACCATCCGACATATGAGCTCGTTGTGCTATTGGATGATCATGTTTTATGCATTTATCATTTGTCTTCTCTTTATTCCACTTTTCACCATAGACGATCTTTCAATCATGTGATAGTGGGAAGAACAGATTCACCGGCATCTTCGAGCTACAACCATATTCTAGTCAGCTTGATTCCCTTCCACGGAACTCTCATTCCAGCCAAGTATGAATCGTTACTCACCTTTTTCGCTTGCTCGGCAGCATCAGGTTCAGCTTGCTTGGCTTCTTCCGTCAAACCCTCGGAAGGGGGAAGTTGAGTTTCTGTAGTTCAAATTATCAGCTCATACACCTTCAAACACTGTTTCGACTCGCGGAACTTATAGGTGGCGGAAGGCTAACCTTGTTGTTTGGGATCTTCAGCTGAAGACATCTTGTATCACTTGAATGTTTATTGCTTGATGGGATAGAAAATAAAGGAAGAGAGAAGATTCAAGTTAGACGGAGAGGAATGCAGTCAGTAAAGAGGTAGGAGGTATGTACAAGTAGTATGTTGGTCACTTGGCCTCGATCGTCTGGCTGGTGATGTCATTCGATACTCTGGCCATGTGCAATACACGTGAGACAACCCTACCTGCCGAGTATCGGGAATCGAAGATAACCGTGCATACGGTACAAGTACGAGTATCGTGTTCTATATTCCAACATACCAATGATAGCGGTCGATCGTCAGGATGACCAATGGTTACGATGAAGTAGAGACGGGGATGGAAGCTGATAGCGAGGAAGATCTCGAGCTAGAGAACGTCGAGGAAGATGGACCTCTTCTCTCATCCGCTGGAAATTCGAACCCGGAGCCCTTCTCCAGCAGCTTGAGGGGATGGGCTCAACGTCAAAAACGATTCAAAGTTGTTGCTGTTGTGATCATCATCATCACACTGCTCTTTATTGTCTTAGGCTTAAAGTTCACATCGTCCAATGTCGAGCCCGAGCTTGACTCTTTCCAGGAGACCCTCAAAGCCGAGAGTGAGAGGGCTAGGCAGTTGCTGCTGAGGAATATCGGACCTAGGATAGGTGCAGGTGATGGATTGGTAGTTGCTAGTCCAAGCAGAGGCGAGAAGAGCTATCTACCGGACTACTACGTGAGTCACCATTCCTCTGCTTCCACTTTCTATATGAGGTCAGGCGACCCTATAGGACTAAGAGCTGATGTGAAATTGAAGTACACTTGGACGAGAGATTCAGCATTGGTCTATCGATCTCTCACGACTTTCGACTCTTCTTCGAACTCAGAGAATATATCGAGCCATGATGAACTACTACTCCGGGCGTATATACAATCGCAAATACCGATACAGACTAGGTCGAACCCCTCCGGAGGACTTGAGAATGGCGGATTGAACGAACCGAAATTCCAAATTGATGGATCTCCATTTTTGGGTGATTGGGGTAGACCACAAAGGTAGGTCAACAATCCACTCTTCGGCCAGGTCCAGATAATCCAATCCTTCCATCCTAGGACTCACTGGAACGTCGAGCGGTATGATTTTTCAGCTGATACTGGTTGATGGGCAGGGACGGTCCCGCGCTAAGAGCTCTGACGCTTATCCCATATGCTCACTTCTTACTGAATCGGGGGTATCCCGCGGATCGTACATACGTCAAAGAGAACTTATATAATCCGGACAAGATTAGAGGTACTGGAAATGTCATTAAAAATGATTTGGAGGAGGTTGCTCATGGATGGTGGAAAAGGGGATTTGACCTTTGGGAAGAAGTGTGAGTGTATTCTTTCAATTCTGGTCCGTCCTCGTCCCTTGATCTCCGTATGTACGAGACTCTTGGCTATATGATGCTGATAATAGTATATATCCAGGAACGGCCATCACTTCTTCACGCTTATCGTGTCCTTACGGGCACTTCAAGCTGGATCATCCCTCGCCGACCGCCTGAATGATCCTGGTGCTCAAGGGTATTATTCAAAACAAGCCGAACTTATCGGACAGAAACTCGAGACTTTCTGGAATGATGGGAAAGAATACTATCTCTCTAGTATCTCATCCTATAATTTCGATGATAATAATGAAGATGATGAGAGAATCACACTGCCAGAGAGGGATTGGTCAGATTGCTCATTACCGCTTTCCCTCATTCATGCTGGAGATCATATCAACCTCGATACCTATCATCATTCCAACTACACCGAAATCGGCTTTGGGCCGACTGATCCGAAGGTGATCTCTACCATATATCGATATATCCAATCATTCGATGGGTTATATGAGATCAATAATAATAAGGGAAGCTGGACACAAGGTTGGGCGTTGGGAAGGTATAGGGAAGATGTATATGATGGTGTAGGTAAAAGTAAAGGTAATCCCTGGTAAGTCAGTCATACGACATCATGTCAGCCATACGAAGGAAAACTAAATGAAATGAATCTTCCAGGCATATCTGTACTAATGCAATAGCACAATCCCTCTACTTGATCGAAAAGCGACATTACGAACAAGGATATTTAGAACCTACTGAGATCACCGGCAATTTCTGGACAGAATTGATGAATGAACGTTTCAATGAAGATAAAAGGGTTGAGTTTGGTCAGAGGAAGTTTGATTTGACTATGAGGAGATTGAGAGAAGTTGGAGATAGCTTTCTGAACGTTTCTCGGAACGCTATGGAACAAGGAAAAAGGATGAGTGAACAGATCGGCCGGTGAGTACATCACTTGATTATGAATGACCTCAATCCCCTGTTAGCTCTCTCTCTCTCTTGAATTTGCTCATCAAGGTTTGAACATTGATTTAGGGACAACGGAAAACCCATAGGAGCGAGAGACTTGACTTGGTCTTACGCGAGTTACACGAGTGCTGTTAAAGCGAGAGAGGACGCTGTTTTTGTAGGGAACAATCGGGCCAAACGTGCTTAATTGGCAGAGTTTAGATTGCTGTACATACATACATACCGCAGACTGTGATCCTGTGAGGCCGAAAGTTGTAATTTACCGTCTTGTATAACTAATTGATTACTTTGGATTATCCAAAGTTGGTAGGGAAATTATCGGCAGATGATGGAAGATCCTTCACTTGGATAACAGCTATGAAACCTTCATCTTTCATGGCCTTGACAGAGGCAGGAATGGAGTATGTGGCTTTACGAAAATGCCCAAGGATACCTATTAGCGAATTGGAGAAATACGATTATCAATCTTCGACGAAGAAAGATAGAAGTCAATGGACGAGAGATGAATCTCAATTTTAATAACTTCATAATACCAATACTGCTGGTAGACAGGGTAAAGATGATTATTGTCACAGATTGGCGATTGGGCACATGAAGAATCCAGATTTTCGCAAGGACGATTTGGAATACTATCGAAATAAGAGGGATGGGAAGAGTGGTGCAAATAAGTAGATTTGATCCGATTTTGAGATTCTGATGTACGATGAATACGATCTTGATACACCAGTCAAGTCAATCCTCCCAAACCCTATTGTTTGCCCATGCCTCTTCTCCGCATAGCGTTTACATCATTCTATTCCATTCTATTCCTTCATAGGTTGGGTTGGTGAAGTATCCGTAAGGCCAGATAATTTAGTACGCGCCACGTGCCACAGTGATCCGAGCTTTGTTGACATTCGGGCCGAACCTCATTTCCAGATATTTCGGATCTCTCATCTCTCATCTCTTTCTGTTACTTTCTCAACTAGGACAAATCCATATTCTGGATAACATATACATCAGGTCCCAACAGCACATAGCGAAACATCACAACGCAAAACAACTCTTCTGCCCAGATTGCCATCAAGCACTTCTTCCCCTCCTTCATCAAGTGAACAATGCCATCATCTTCATCCCAGCCTAAATGTCTAGTGCGAGGCTCAATCAGTATGTCCCCATTGTACTGCTTGACATACACCACCAACACCATGACTGACCACAACAATGCTTCATCATCATAGATATCGACGAGTTTTTCGCTTTACCACATATTGTCCGACCTGGAGAAACCATCTCCTCGACTTCTCTGACTAAAAGAGCAGGAGGGAAGGGAGCGAATCAGGCTTATGCTGTTGCTCGCGCAGGAGGGCAGGTAGATCTGGATGGATGTATCGGTAAAGATGGAGAATGGGTAAGGGAGTTTTTGAGGAGTGGAGGTGTAGGTGACAGCAGATTAACCACTTTGGATGATGAGGTGAGTTCCATCTTCGTATATGCCGATATAGATTGTTTAGCTGATCGGTTGGGAAGTTGACGGGAAGGGCTATCATTCAATCTGCTGCTGATGGAGAGAACTCCATTGGTAAGTTCCATATACCAAAGACAGACACATGAAACGAAGTAAGAATCTGATCTTTCTGCTGATGACTATGCGTTTAATTGTATGACAGTCCTCCACGCCGGAGCAAATTACCACCTTCCTTCTCCTCTTCCCACTCCCGACCTGAAAGACTACACCCACATCCTCCTTCAGAATGAGATTCCTCTGCAGTCGACTCTGTCGTACCTTGAATCATCCAAACCAAGTGGTCTGATATCGGTTTTTAACCCTTCACCGATGTTATCCCAGAAAGAACTCCGTAAATTCCCTTGGGAATGTCTATCATGGTTGATAGTAAATGAAGGTGAATTATTCGATCTATTAGATGCTTTCCAACAGGATCCATCAATCACCAAGACCAAGAAGACCAATAATGTGGATGATCTGAGCTTGGAAGAGTTAAAAGCTAGATCAACAGAGGGGATTTTGAATCTACATTCCAATTCTTACTTTTCTGAGAATATCAATATAATATGTACCCTCGGATCAAAAGGTATATTATACTTCAATCCTACCTCTGGTAGTAAGGAGATAGGTCATTTACCTGCTGGGAAATTACTCAATCCGCTGAAGGATACGACAGGAGCAGGAGATTGTTTTGCGGGGTATTTCGTAGCTGGGTTGATGAGAGGTGAGAAATTGGAAGATGTATTGAAGACATGTCTGACGGTGAGTGATACTACGAATTCTCCTTGTCTTCTTTTCTTTTGATGTTTCACTGGCTCTCACACTAATCACTGCGAATTACTTCTATTCAGGCTTGTGCGATCTGCGTTGAAAATCAAGGTGCGATGGAAAGTGTACCCAGTAGAGAAACAGTCCTTTCCAGATTATCATGATTCGTTCATCCTCATCCTGCAACACGTACAACATGCATGTAACCAAAAGTACATATGATTTATCCTACAACTTGGCTCTCCCCTCCTTCTCCGCTTCTATTTTCACTTCCCAAGCCATCTTACCGAAGAAATCAAAGACCGGTCTACTATCTGCTCTAGCATCTGCTGAGCTCGCTTGACCCAATGCAGCTCTAGCTGCTATACCCTGAGCGATGATTGCTAATCTAAACAGGATCCATGATCTCACCCAACTACGAGTGTACATCTTCGTTAGTATAAGTCGATGTGTCGGTCAAGTTAAACGGACTCACCTCATTCCAGGGATAGGCAAAACCCAACTGTTCCCTTTTTGCTGTTGATGGAAGGCCAATCCATCGTTCATACCGTCCACCCACCATTTCTCCAATTCCTCTCTCTGGGGCAAGCCCGTCTCTTGACTTGACAAGCCTTTCAGTCCCAATAACAGAGTCATGTCATCTCTCGGATCTTCGGAACCCAAAGCACTAGCTAATTCCTTTCGATGAGATGGAGATATTGGTGGGAAGGAGAATGGTAAGAGCAGATTACCTAGGTCTGCTAACGGGGAACCGAGAGTGCATAATTCCCAATCCAGTATACCTATGACCTTTGGCTTGGTGGGGTGGAATATCTATGTGTAGAACACTTGTCAGCACAAATCATTCTATGACGCGGGAATTCATATAGCGTGAGATAGCAAGCGTTTGGGACCAGTGGATGTGGATTTGGGGTTCAAACAATCTCATCTACAAGCTACTACGTTGGACGTCAGATCACTCACTAGATTATCTAACTTGTAATCCCCATGAACTACCCCTCCTACTCCTCTCCGCAGTTCCAGCTCAGCAAGCTTCTCAGCACCTTCTTCGAACCACGATTTCATCTCGGCAGTACCCCATATAGCACCGACTTCTTCCCCTGTATCTTTGTTCTTTGCTTTACTCTGTGCGTGAGATACTTTAAGTAAAGAACCCACTTGCCTCGGAAAATATGGCTTGGAAGATGGCAGAGGTGCGAATGAGGCTGGGAGGTTCAGGGAAGGAATAGGTATGGTAGATAGCTTTGTCAACGTTGAGATGGCCGAGTGCCAGCTGATCATTGCCAAGATAAATGTCAGTGTGCTGGCTGATAGGGGATAATGAAGACTACAACTAACCACGCCCATCTTTCCTCCTTGTCCAGCTCTTTCAAGCGCACGTCGGTAAATATCCTTCCCTTTAAGTATTCCATGACGTAAAACGCCGCTCCAGCTATGTCTTTATCCTCACAAAGACAGTATACTTTAGGGACCGGCACCGCATGAGATTCGGATACGGTCCGGTTGTATCTGTTTAGTGCTGATAGTATCAGATACTCGCGATCCACTCGATGAGCTGTCGGTGAGAGCAAAGGACCGGAGGGTGCTCTTCGGAGGACATATGATTGATTTGGGGTAGAGGGTGTGAGGAGGTAAGTAGGATTGGACTGCAAGAGATCATCAGTATCTGGTTCAGCACCAAGCTGGGAAGGGACAGACCTACTTGGCCGAACTGTCGAGATTGCAATAGTATATTAGCTGAATTTCAAGACTGACACGATTTCTGAGAGAGCAGACTAGAATGGTAACTCGACGAGGGAAGTGAAACTGTTGGCTTTTTGAATCTGTGCGATTCTTTTGACTCACCTTGAATTGCTTCACTTGTACAGGACCTCTGAAACCCTCGATGTTCCGTTCGAGATACGGTACCAGCTTGTCGAGAGGGAGCGAAGATCTCACAGAGCTGAGTTCTGATCCGGAAGTCCCAGATGTTGATCTGCTCGAGGAGGCCATAGTAAACAATGGCTCTATAGTACAATGGCCAAGTCAAAGTGGTCAGGTAGCATGAGTTGACCAGATGATGTAGTTGTATCTTGGACAACAAGACATCCTTCGTTAGGTTGACCTCCTCAACCGGTTCAAGAGCTCAAATCTAACCGGCGAGATCTGAGCTCAAGCATTACAAACAAGTCTAATGGCAAGTGGTAGCCAGGGTGTATTGACTATTACAACCCGTTCTGTAATCGGCTCACCCTCCCGTGCCTGGCCAGCTTTTTTCCATTCCTCATTCCTCACTCCTCTTCTCCATTCTGGTACTACTACCACCCCATCTACTCGATACTCATATAGCAACATCTGCATATCTTCATCCTTCTCAAGCATACTTAATCATCACATACAGTCATCAACATGGCACCTCAGAAGACAGTCGGTATCTTGGGTAGGTCATCATTTTCCCCCCGAATCCAGGTCCCCCCGAATCCAGGTCGTATAGATAGCTGATAGGGTTTCTCAGGTGGTGGTCAGCTCGGTCGGATGCTCACCCACCCAGCCGCCTTACTCGGTATTCCCCTCCTAATCCTCGACTCAGGTCTCTATACACCCGCCAAACAAACGCTCTTACCTCCAGAAGATCATTCAGGTCACTTAGATGGACCTTTCACATCTGAATCGCACATCCGGGATTTAGCTAAGAAATGCGACATATTAACTGTTGAGATCGAACATGTTAATGCGGATGTTTTAGAAGCAGTTGAAAAAGAGGGTTTATGTGAAGTACAACCTTCACCATCGACCATTCGACTGATTCAAGATAAATATCAACAGAAGAAATACCTTTCGGAAAAAGGTATACCCGTTGCTCCATTTGACGAATTACCCCTCAACCCCACTGAACAGGATGTTAAAGCGATAGTAGGCAAATTGGGTCTACCTGTGATGCTCAAAGCGAAGACATTAGCTTATGATGGACGAGGAAATTCACCTTTGCAAAGTACTTCTTCGGAAAGTATCAACAAATCATTGGAATTCTTAGGTGATAGACCGTTATATGCTGAGGGGTGGGCACCGTTCGTCAAAGAGGTTGCAGTGATGGTTGTGAGGAATAAAGAAGGTCAGGTGAAATCGTATGATGCGGTAGAAACCATTCATAGGGAAAGTATATTACGAGTGTGCTTGGCACCTCTTAGAGGAGAGAAGGATCTGAATCATCGAGCAAGGGAATTGGCAGAGAAAGCTGTAGGACATCTAGAAGGTGCTGGTATATTTGGTGTGGAGATGTTCTTGATGCCAGATGGTGAGTTCAGTTTGATGTGCTCTTATCATGTCCTGTTGCGCTCTCAGGTCTTCTATACTGACTAACACAACTTGGACCCATCTCAGGCTCTCTTCTCCTCAACGAAATCGCCCCTCGTCCCCATAACTCAGGGCATCACACTATCGAAGCCTGCCACACCTCTCAATTCGAGAACCACCTCCGTGCAATTCTATCTCTACCCCTCGGATCGACCGAGCTCAGAGTACCCTCAGCAGCCATGGTAAACATCCTCGGTTCATCATCCTCCATGGAACCTATCGAATCCATGCGGGATAACGCCCTGACCGTCCCCGGAGCAGCAGTCCACTTATATGGGAAGAAAGAATCTAGGAAAGCTCGTAAAATGGGTCATATCACACTTACTGCACAATCCGACGCAGAGCTCAACGAGTATCTCCGAACAGTATTATTCGCTCAACCGGACGCAGCGGATGAATGGATCGATAAAATCGCTCCTCCGCCATCTCAGTCTCACTCGCACAAAAAACCTCTCCTGGGGATTATAATGGGTTCAGATTCGGATCTACCAGTGATGTTACCAGCGACAAAGATTCTGGACCAATTTGGTATACCATACGAACTTACTATTACCTCTGCGCACAGAACTCCAGAGAGGATGGTCAAATATGCTAAATCCGCTGCTCACCGTGGTCTGCGAGCGATCATTGCCGGAGCAGGTGGGGCGGCACATCTACCTGGTATGGTGGCTAGTGAAACTTCGTTGCCTGTCATTGGAGTACCGGTGAAAGCTAGTGTGTTAGATGGTGTGGATAGTTTGTATAGTATTGTGCAAATGCCTGTGAGTGGATGATTCATATCCAAACATGGTGTTACTGTGAAACTGCATACTTATTCGTGTGATTGTGTACGACGTATGCTGACCATTTGTGCTGTTGGTGAATATAGAGAGGTATACCATGCGCAACAGTAGGCATCAACAATTCCACCAATGCTGCCCTCCTCGCTATAAGGATACTAGGAACGTCGATACCGAATTATCAGCTGGCCACTGAGGAATATTCTAAGAAATTGGAGAATGAAGTGTTGGATAAATGTGAGAAGTTGGAAGAAATAGGTTGGGAAGGTTATGTAAAGGATGTTTTGAAGAAATAAAATAGATTCAACTATATCTTGTCTTATATAGAATGCATTTGTTAGATTTGCAGATTTTTCAGATGGATCGACATATGATGTGGATTTACATTTCTCATTTTAAGACATGTTTGGAATATAATTGTGGGATTGCATATATGAGCATTATATAGCCTATAACATGTCACAAATCCATACATAATTCGTCATACTTCGTCAATCATCAATATCATAATTCGTGACTTGTAATTCGTAGGTCATTATTGAACAATCATACCTATCCTCCAACTGTTTGTGACCAGGTTCGAGTGTCAGGCCAAAAGCTGACTACGAATGTGCTGGTCTCATTTCCCTTTGCTTGATTTCCTATTCCTTGCATTCACGATGTTATTCATCATCTTCCTTACTTCCCAATCTCTCAGTCCATCGTTAACGACGACGTTCAATTCGAAATTTCCATCCAATATATTCTGCCTTTCCGCTCTGATAGGTGTGGGATCACGTTTCCGTTCTACTTGATCTTCTCGAGTTTTCTCTTGGGGACGAGTTTGTACCACTCGATTCGATGGGTCGATATCATTCATAGCATGTTGTGCCGGTTTTACTCCTTCGTCGTCATCATCTTCATCTTCATCTTCATATTTGTCTTGACGAATTGATCTCGATTGTATATCTTCGGGTTGTCTTTGTATATTTTCTCGATTCCCATTATGGACCCTTGACTTTTCATCGACATACTGAATACCTATCTGAGCATGACTTCCCCTGGAATCTCCATTGATGATCATATCATTTTCTTCCTCTTTGATCTTCAAAGGGTCCTTCGCTCCTTCCTCGATGACCTCTACCTCCTCCTCATCGTCAATAACTATTACCTCAACTTCATCATTCAGCTGTAAATCCTGCCTTTTTTCCAATCCATCGTCCAATCCATCTCCATCTTCATCTCCAACATCTTCATCATCATCACCAACACTGCGTGCCTCTTGGTCAATCTGATCATTCTTTGGCTTCACCTTTGAATCCTCAAGTACATCATCATTTGCCCGATTCAAAGAGCTTCCCCTCTTAGCCCATCTTCCCAACCTACCCAATATCCCCTCGTTAAAGTCACTATCAGCCTTCATCCTCTTCTTCAACGGACTTTCGTCATCTTCGTCCTTTTCTGTTTTTCGCACTCGCGATGAAGAAGAAGAAGGAAAGAATCTGATACTTTCCAGAAAACTCTTCCTTGATCCCTTTCCCGTTGATTGCGTTCGGGAGATTGGCGTAGTCTGACTTTGAACAGGCGTTAGATGCTCGATTTTGGGTTTCTTGATGTATGATTCTGGTATATCTGACAAGATACGATGCGAGGGTGATATGTGAGCCGACCGAGTAGAAATAGAGGATATGGGATTTTGCCGAGGACTGGTGTTGCTGTGAAGAACAGGTGATGATTGTTGTTTCTCATTCGGATGAGGTTCCTTCGCTGAAAGCGGGGATTCATGATCGTTCGTTAGATTTTGAAAAGAAGTGACCGGTTTAGCCTGATTCAAATCAGGATTATCAACGTGGTCTACATGTTGAGTCTCTGTTGGCATGTGAATAGCACCTTGCGATGCCACTCGCGCTTGGGATGAGTTATCTTGAGTGTTATTGGAACCGCTCGTATTAGATACCTCAGCATTCTGCTCTTTGTGCTGTGACAAGCTCTGATCACTGTCGTCAACCAATATCTCGGAGATTTTCCTTTTCTGGCTCTGACATATATGGGAGTCCTTCGAATCGGGCTGAGCCTGAGCATTGGCTGATGAGTCTGGAGCTGAATTTGTCTGCGATGTATCTGAATTGGCAGATTGACTAGCCCCACCGTTCTGAGATTTCTGCGAGTTGAGTGGTGAAATCGCTTTCTGTTGAATATCATTACTGCTTTCAGCGATATCGATCTGATCTTCATTGATGGTCTGAACACCTATCGATGACTGTCGGCCTTTGTTAGGTGTATCAGGGTTGGACGAATAGCTGTCCACTTTTTGGGTCATCGCTTCAGCTTGATGAGATTGGGCCAAATTATGGTGTTTCTGATATTTAGAAGAATCTCCGGATCTCCGCTGTTTCTCATCTGATATCGTTGTACGATCTTCAGTTTTCAATCTATTCCTATCCAGTCTAGCTTTACGTTTCGTTTCCCGCTCATAGTCCGAAAGACCATCTTCATCTTCCTCGCCTTCATCACCTCGAGATCCACTCCCCTCCTCTCCCAACTGATCAACTTCCTGGCCTTCATCGTCATCCTGATCATCCATCTGTACATCCTCTTGAGCAGGCGACGAAGAAGGCATAGCCAGCGGATCGAACATCTCTCTTTCTCTCTTCCTGCTCCGTGATTCTTCTCGGGGTTTGAAAAGTATATCTTCATCACTCTCTTCTTCTGTTTCGTGGGTAGGCGAATTAGGTCGTTTGGGGACAAGAGGCAATGGGTTTTGTCGAGACTTTCTCGGTGAAGGTGAATCTCGAAATATGGTAGAATCCATATGATCTCCATCCATTTCATTACCAATATCTTTACGGTCGGCTTGAACTCTGATCGTTCGAATGATCGGTGTTGATCGACCTTGCTGAATTGGCATGACCATCTCTTGTTTGCCTTTTGTCTCTCGATCTCCGTTTTGCGGTCCATATGGATCTTTCATTATTGTTGGTGATTGCACCAATGAGAAATCTTCTCTTGCTTCGCCTTTCCCTTTAACTTTGGCATTTTCCGATTGAGTCACAACACCCTCTTGCCCATTATCTCCCGCCAGGTTCAGATTGTTATCTGCATGAGTTGTATCCTTTTCATTGCCTATATCGAGGTCCAAGCCAAACATCCTTATATCATCTAACATCCCCTTAGTCTCATCCGATTTGTCAAACAACCACTCCGGAATGACTTTTTTCTTTCCCCCTGGACCATTGAGATATGGCTGAAGGAAATTCAGTAGCATGATATCCCCTCTTTTTGACAGCTTTTGCTGTTGCGATTCGCTTACAGGGTGATAATCTTGCGCACTATTTGACGATGAGGAGTCTGAGGTGGATATTATAGCTGGAGAAGAATGGTATCCTACCAAAGGGGATGAGATGTGGGGTTTGACTGAACCTGGCTGGATAGGATTGTACCGCGATGGTGTTTCAGTATGAAGTGGATGTTGGCTAGTTGATGGGGCATGGGATTGACTTGAGTTGGTTCTAACGAATATGAACAAATCCGGTGAGGATCAAGAATGGACGATTATATGGCTGGAGATGAGAGATACGAAAGAAAAGTACTCACTCGCCAAACCACCATTTCCTCAGAACCCTCTGAACTTTCACGTCCACATCCTGGTTCCCCTTTGATACCTCAGGCGTACCAGCGTAATACTGTGGATCGTCCTTATCCCCAGTGACAACTTTCCATTTGAGTATTTCCAGCATGACCTCGGGTAAGTCCCCTGAGACTGACACTGTGGGTGTATTGAGGTTATGAGACTTGCGACGGGAAGTGTTGAGAGGAGGCAAGAGGTGAATACGGAATGATTCGATTAGGAAGATGGCTCGGAGGTTGGATGTCAATGATTCGGAGGGAAGTGAGGCTTCAGGTCTGTCATGTTGGA
Source organism: Kwoniella botswanensis (assembly GCF_036426115.1). Taxonomy (NCBI): domain Eukaryota; kingdom Fungi; phylum Basidiomycota; class Tremellomycetes; order Tremellales; family Cryptococcaceae; genus Kwoniella; species Kwoniella botswanensis. The sequence goes on along the minus strand of NC_088599.1, from coordinate 11,463,206 downwards.
CAGAACCAACAATGCCATGTTGTAATCAACGGTCTAACATGAATTGAGGGAGAATGGTACTGTAAGCTCACTCTTCAAACTCGTCTGTAGCTTCCACATCGAATTTGACCCTAATCCAATGAGTCTTGTCTGAAATGACACCTCGAATCTCCGCATGGGGATCGAATCGGTCTCGGTAGGATGAGAACTGGATTGAGGAGTAAGACATTAGTCGCGATGAGACCTACCTACACATTGTAGCTGTATTAGAATGTACCCACCTTAATCACTTGAGCGTACCTCCCTCTCATGGGTATTTTGTGATTGGCCCCGTTCTCCCGGTCATGTTGGACTATGGAACTGGATATCCACGATGTGATATCTTCGGCCATGATGAGTCGCCCATGCAGATGAGGATGTCGCTCCTCGGGTGCAGTGTCAGGTGCGATTGTCAGGTATATGCAGAGAAGCAAAGGTCGATGCTGAATCCATTCGAAATTACGAGTTTTTGATTTCAACATTTCAACTCGTAATGTTGGTTGATTTCTTGACGCGTCCTTTGGTCCTGGTTGACGTGTACATGGGTAGGTGATCATGACGTGGATTTCACGTCGTTTCGGGGGTATCCGCTTCCTGGTGCGCCAAGTGGAGGAAAGGGTGTGTTGATGAGGTGATGTCTGTCTGGTAAATAAATGTACATGCTGATTAATAATGTCAATCCTGATATTCCTCTGCTTCTTCCTTGTTCTCTTCAACCACCGGCGCAGTAAACCTACTTTGTACAATCTCAGCAGTACCGGCTTAATACAGTGACGACAAAATGACTCTAGCTTCGGTAGCGTTCAAGGTTAGCTCACCAGCCTATTGTCACGAAACGCTCAGATCAGCTAACTTTCACTCTTCCATGGACAGACCGAATTTGCGGTCGACATGACCTGTCAGAATGTGAGTCAGCTGATCATTTCTGACGAAGATTGGAGCTGACTGTCTTCGATAGTGTGTAAACTCAGTTCAAGGGTCTCTACGGGACATACCTGGTCAGCTCAAGACTGAGTCAACTCCCTTCTACAGATTAGCTGATGATATATGGTATCCAGGGATAGAACGGTATGACATCGATCTGGAGAAGAAGAGGGTCACAATCATTGGGAAGAGTGAGTGAAACTCAGATTTCGAAAGCTTATCAAGAGGAAGTATCAATATATGCATTACAACAATCTATGCATTTCACTATATGAGCTGTTTAAGTACTGCCAGGAATGATTAAACAGATTCATTCGGGTCTTTGATCTAATAGAAGGATTTCATAATGCTAATTCAATTATTCTTACTTGCAGCCCCTCCATCACAGCTCCTCTCCGCCCTCAAATCCACCAATCGCCAAGTAATAGTCCGAGGATCTTCCCCATCCAACTCGTCCATACCTCAAACCGCAGCTGTCTCAATCTTAGAATCACCCCTTCCCATCCCAACAAATATCGCTTCCACCTCCAACCCCATTTTAGCCGCTTCCCCTTCTTCCGCTCCAGTCGATTTACCGGGGATGAACGAAACCGAATTTTCCCAGAAAGTATTCGGCATAGCTCGATTCGTCCAAATCGATCCTAAAACAATATTGATGGATCTAACAGTCCGTCTACCTCCTCCGGCCAATATCGGTTTGGGCGTAGCCTCCGGAGGGTGGAACGTTTATATATCGGAGACTGGAAATATAGTCAACCCACCCAGTACGACTGGTAAGAGGTTTTTGGATTTGGGTAAGATCGTACCGGATAAAGATGGATATGCGGATCTGTTTAAGGAAGTAGACGGAGAATTGTGGAATTGGATAGGTAGAGGATGTATCGTTCAATCAGACTCGTCCGGACCATCCACTCCGCAGGGACAATCGCAATCGACATTAGGGAAGATATTCGCTGGTGTGGTAGCGAGGTCGGCGGGTGCTTGGAGTAACGAAAAGACCGTTTGTGCTTGTAGTGGAAGGACGATGTGGGAGGAAGGAAGGGATATGGAGAAGAAGACGAAGTTGTGATCTGTGTGTTTGATATAGGCGCATGCATTATCTGGTCCATGGTGTGATGATAATGATCGTAAGAGTTGGCTATAGCTTACTGACAGATGAACCGTTCTGCATTGAGTTGGTGAACGCGCTGGCGATATAGTGATATGACCAAACCAATGTCCAGGTATTGGAGGAGTGGGCGTAGCCCAGTTATGATGGTTCATAGCTTGATGCTTGATACATGACGTTCCGACCTATATTCATAAGTGAGTTAGCTAACACGCCGCAAGCTGAGAGGAGTTATGCAATAATTAACTTGACCTACCTACCTCCTTGGAAAGATAAACACCCATATATGATTTTTCCAAATCGTTCATCCGAATGCCCACCATAGATATCCAATCCACATTGCCCACAACATGAATACCACAGCTACCCTCTGACGATCATTCATCATATCCGTCCATCTATCTACATTACATATCGATTGTCTATTATCATTTCTATTTTCACTTCGAGGTTTATTATCATGTTCAGGTTCGATCACTATGATTTTGGTTATTTCTTCTCTGGTATGTACTTGTCCGTTGATACTGATCGTGTGCGTTTCGGTGAAATGCGTGGTGGTTATGGAAAGTACCATCTCATCGAAGCTTGAGGTGTTCTGTGCTTTGGTCCCCTAGATGAGAATGGGAAAAGGGGAGTGAGAGGGACGATGCGATGCACTCTTATAACAGTTGGAGGACTTTACGGGGACACAGGAAGATATGTAAAAGCCATGATGTTAAGATGAAGACATCATCATCGCCATTGTCTTCGACGTCGTCATTTGGTATAAAGGAGAGGAAATCGCCTACTACACGACTCATAACCAACACCTTGTAATCCATTTCATCTCATGTTTGGGCTCAAGCCAAGAGATTTGTCACCTGAAACCTGACTGTTGATAATCTTGAGATCTTAAGTGAAGCACCGAGATAAGATCACGCACATCTCCGTCGGAAAGGAACAGGAATCAATCATGCTGATGATGAGATCAATCTAAAGTTGATCGTGTTTCAAGTGAACATTCCTATTCCTACACTCACAAACATACCTTCCTCACGATCGTTCTCTCTGTCGTCGAAACCTCGAGATGCTCCAGTAAGAGCCATCACCAAAATCACTCCCGAAAGATTGCTTCTTCAAACAAAATTCACCGATAACCAGCCGAAAACTGCGACGTACTAGCTGGTATTCGAGCGATCCGAGCGATTGTCAATGTCAATAAAGGAGATCGACAAACAAGTGATACGTCGACCAATATCGGAATTGTTCCAGGAGGTTGAACTCGATCTTCAAAGGATTCACTATACAATGGTCGATCGGTCATTCATCTCTGCCCTGATACAGAGCTCGGCGGGAGAATGGGCCTTGATATTGGGTCTGGTCTTCGGAGGATGCTGCTCGTAAGTCCAGTCCTGGCCATCTTGACGAACTCAGAGTTGCCCACTCCATGCTGATTGTACCATCCCAATCTTGTTCTATAGCAATGTATGGGCATTGGAAGGTGTACTGAAAAATCATCCCAAATCAGGTACATCTAATAACTTCACCTCGCGTGTAACTCAACTAACATTGCACAAATACTCATCGATCTTCTGTCTCATACGATGTAGGTACTTTTCTAACATTCGTTCAATTCCTCTATGTTACAATAACGACCATCTCATCGCAATTGATATGGAAACGTGTACCGAAAGTTGGTGTACCCTATCCTGTGTTGAAGACTAGGAAGGTACCGATCGGACGATGGGGTGTTCAGGTTGTTTTGTTTCTGGCGGTTAGTCTGAGTGAGCCAATTTCTCCTTCTTCCTTCTTCCTTCTTCCTTCTTCCTTCCTCACTTCCTGTCTTCTATTTCGTCTTAATTTTGATTTAAGCTGATTTGCAGTTTGCTGAGGATAGTGAATAATTATGCTTTCGGACTAAAAGTCAGTTGATTGAGCCTTTCCTCAGCCTCAAGAATGGGAACACGAGCTAATGTACTCTGATGACAGATACCTGTTACGGTACATATCATATTCCGAAGTGGTGGTTAGTCAGCTTGGCAGCGGATTTCATTCTTACGAGAGAAAGCTGACAGGTCGAGGTGAGGCAGGTTTATGCGTATCGATGTTGGTTGGAAGTATATTTGGGAAAAGACGGTATTCATTCGGTCAGATAGTGAGTGATAAATCCCATCTGCGTCTCTATTGCCCCTGTTCGACGTATGTCGCTCATAGCTACGTATCTCACAGCTAGCTGCTCTTCTTATCACTTCCGGTATAACCCTCGCAACCATCTCGGCACCTCGACCACCTCGACCACCACGCATCCAAGAATCCCCATCTTCACCCACGATAAATACCTCGCACGCCTCTCATCATAGTTGGATACCAGATCATCTGGAATACTTTGCCGGAGTGGGCCTACTCACTCTCGCGATGATCATCAGTGCGTTCCTGGGATTATGGCAGGAACAGACATACAGGATTTACGGGAAGGAATGGAAAGAGGCTTTGTTCTATGGTGTAAGTTTGGACTTCTGTCAGACACACACGGCGATCTCTCCCTAGTTCAGACCAATATACGTTGGCGTCAATGACAAACAGAAGATGGTTGTTGACTAAGTAATGTGCTGACGAATGACAAATCTACTCTTCGTAGCACGCCCTCTCTCTTCCATTCTTCCTCCCAATGCAATCATCCCTCAAAAGTACATTCAACTCCTACCTGTCCTCCCCTCCTATCAACTTATCTTCCCTCTCATTACCTATCCCCATCACTTCATCTTTCCCTATCCCATTTCCTTCATACAATCCTCTGAAATCGATATTAGGCGGATACGCAGACCTTTTAATCCCCTCTGCGATCCTGGGTTTGTTAATCAACATTGTCACTCAAGGTATATGCGTCAGGGGTGTAAATAGATTAACGTCGAAGGTTAATTCCGTCACTGTTAATCTGGTATTGACCGTTAGGAAAGCAATAAGTTTAGCTATTAGCGTCTGGTGGTATAGGTCGGGATTCAATGCTGGTCTAGGGGCCGGAGGCATGATGGTTCTCTGTGAGTGACCGTCTATCCTTCTGCTCATGTCTATTCAAGGCATACTGTGCGTTGAGTTTCCCAGCTGAGCATTGACTATCTACCTAGTGGGGACTATCTTATACTCTTTCGCACCCGGTCCGAAAGGCTTGTCCGATCCACCTCAGGATAAAAAGGAAGCTGAAAGTGTGCTCGATGATGGAGGATCAGGCGAGAAAAGTAGTACAGGTAGTAGCACTTCCAGGATTAATGGTAGGGTTGGTGATCAAGCTGAGGTGAGAGTTAGGAATAGACAAACTAGAACGATAGTCGGATGATCCACTGGGGGAAATTATAGTGTAAGCTAGAACATGAGAAGCGATGCCGCAGATTTGTTTGGCTTAGAGTGGTTATTGACGTTATTGACGATACACGGATTGTCCAATTAGAATGTACGATGTTAAAAATTTGTAGATGCAGTGTTTATGTTTATACCATGCATAGAGATACATTAGAATACATTTCTTGGGATAGCGGTACAATGAGTGGAATGCAGTATCATGTAGGATACAGCGACCTCGTAGACCATTCTTGGCCCATGGGAACCAGATGCTAGAGGTATAGGCGCCCTCCTGCACGAAAGGTGATTAGCACCTGCAGACCTTCCATGGTACGACCCGACGAGTTGATCTAATCCATCTACTAACCACCAAATCACCGTCCCTCTCCTATCAACTCCTTCACCAGTACATCCAACAGATCCCCAGCGCCCATCTTCCTAGCCAAGGGCGCCCCCTGTCCAGCCCATTGCGCACCATACCCGTACTCCCCTTTGAATTTCGCCAAAGCATGCAAAGCTTTCCCAGCATCATACGTTATTGGATAATCCGGTATATCCACCCTTCCCTCTTGTTCAAGTTGATCTTCTAATTGTGTAAATTTATTGACTAAAGATCTAGCTGGTCTACCAGATATAACTCTAGTCATCTTTGTCTTCTCACTTTTACTACTGAACAAAGCATCTTTGTATCCTTGATCAGCAGATGACTCGTCGCATCCTACGAATGCAGTTCCTAATTGGACGGCTACGGCTCCTAAGTCTAGGTACGATCGTACATGATGACCTGTCATTATTCCTCCAGCAGCTATAATGGGAGTATTCAATTTCCGGATTAAAAGGGATGTTAAGACGAATGTAGTTAATTGTTGATCTTCACCTAGAGGGTTGAATATACCTCGATGTCCACCTGCTTCCCACCCTTGAGCAATTATATAATCCACCTTTCCCGTCTTTTCTATCATCCTTCCTTCTTCCAAAGACGTAGCGGTAGTCATCAATATAGCTCCATTCTCTTTCAGTTTATCTAATACTTCCAAGGATGGTAGGCCAAAATGAAAGCTTATAATTGGCGGACTGAGCTCGAGTAAAATATCGACCATTTCTGCATTGTCCATAAACGATTTATATATCACATTCAGTTGGTCAGGTGGTTGATCACCATATTGCTCGAAATGAGGCTTCAACTTATTTATCCATCTGGTGTTGATTTGTGAGTTGGAGGTAGGATGCTGGTGGACAAAAAGATTCACATTGAATGATTTATCCTTATGTAAAGATTTCTGGGTATCTAAGATCATCTGTTTAGCTTGTGAAGGTGTACTGGCCCCTAGACCTATTGAGCCTAGTGCACCGGCGTTGGAGATGATCGAAGCTAGTTGAGGGGTAGATACGCCCGCCATGGGAGCTTGGATTATTGGATAGACGAGGTTGAGCCGGGAGAGATGGGATTTGACGAATGATGAGATGGGCAGAGGAGGAGACATGATGGAAGGATTAGCATGGGTGTTCTGTTGACACGGTGAAAGGGTGACTTGACGGTGATGAGGCTGAAGCTATCATCTAGTCTGACAAGAGGCGACGTCAAGAGGGACAAAGTGAGATTGGAAGGGGACACAGTAGAGTATAGTGTAGAGCCAGGTTTGAGTGGACCCCATGAGTCATTCAAATCTCAATCTCCGGGCGATGCTGATTACCGAAGCCGAGCGCTGAGACTAATCTTAATTTAAGCGAGGTACATATAGTACGACGGACCATGACCACAAAGAAAATATGAGGCATTCGTGCATCGATGACGCATTGCACCGTACATTACCATTGACAGGAGCAGACTACATGAACGAGTCTGACCGCGGCGTTACAGTCTCTTTCCCTACTCCTTCCAAGCTGGAGGAATGAGCTGTTTCCATTATACAACCGGACCAGTCCCCAACCACCTAAACCACTATTCATCCCTAATATCCCAACTTCCTTTTCCTAGCCCTACATCCCGGGACGATTCTCCAAGGTACTATACCCTTCAGGTCATCACCATGTCAACCAAGTATATCACTACATCCTTTTACTATACTAACGTTCCTCTGAAGTGATCCAATAGTCAAATTCGTTTCAAGGAGAGTTATAGGGAAATGTTATTGTTCTCACACTCTCCATCACGATGATGATATTTTCGAAACTGTAGCTGCCCGATTGGATACTCGTACGCTCAGAAAGAGTGGCAAACAAACAAATAACGTATCTTGCCAATTACTCTATGTGGACCATCTGTGAAGTCTTAAAATTTGTATTCGAAGGTTAGAAAACTATCACTGGGCCAGTGAAACAGCAGATTCAAAGGAGATCACTACTGTATTAGCACCCCGAGGATCACGAGGTGGGAAAACGAATGGAATCCTGATATGATATGATGGAAAGAGACCTTGAGGTTCAGTGTGGCTGGGATAGGGTGAGAAAAACCGGTCTGCAGCGTTTCGACTATGAATGCAGGATAGAGAGTTCATACCTTTGCATGTTATCATTTCTCCCAATCAATGCTGGAAGTAGTATGAAAGCTATTCCTAAATGTATATCAGACAAGGGAAACGAACCGCAGCACTCGTCTAGGCCCAATCTCTCCCTGACGAAGTTGGTTGCGTGCCGGAAGGTTCACCTCGTTCAAGGCCATGTTGTCGTCGCTCATATATCATACTTTGTCTTATACCTCTGAGGGTATCATTGTCCCATTGATTCGCGCTAGCAATCCTTGCTCCACTTTGGTCGGTATAAGTAATGGTCGACTCCTCTTGACCTTGCGCCCTCCTAAAAACGTTCCGGGCGTTCTGGGAGTGCAAAGCCAATGCAGGAGCTTTGTTGCTAATAGTTTTCAAGTCCGCGTCTGTGGGTACCTGAAAGTTGGTGGATGGTGCGGCACCTCTAGACAGATGGAATATGGTAGACTGTATATTGTTCAGGTCGTTGCCTTTGTATGGTAAATGGTGTAAGGCATCCGAAATTTTGCTCAAGGATTCCATTTCGGCTTGACTGACGTGGATGCTCGTATATTCATTGGTGTTGGTGGTCTGAGAATACGAATCTGAGCCAGGACACCATCTAGAAAAGCAATCTGACATGACTGTATAGATTAAGAATCGATTGCGGCTGAGTTAGGGTATGAGTAGATTGAAGCAAGATTTCAAGCAACGTCGTTCGAACGATATAACGATATATATACCCATGTAGGTAGCTCCGATATCTTCGGGATTGAAAAGGTAGAAAGCATATCTTCTTTACTCTCTGATATGGTGTCCAAATCACATCCTTTCAGTATAGCTGCCCACGAATCTCGAAACAGTGGAGCGATCCCTGACATCCGCCCCTCTTTTCATCTGAGGCTCCTCTGTCTTGCTTCTACTTCTCGTATCCGATTTACATGTCTGATGACGAGGGATGATAGATTTGAACAACTTGGCAGGATTGTGCTATGAAATCGCAAAGGGTGTCATGGAGTTTTAGAACATAGCCATCCTTCACAAAGTGTCGGCTAGTGCCTCGGCCAATAATGGCATTGGTAGCCCTATTCCACCACCCGGCATCTGGAGCAGGAATCTCCCCTCTCGATAGCGACCACAACTTGGAAGCGATACTTTCTTCCTCCGCTTGAGAGAGTCCTAAAACCGACAGAGAGCGGGCCACCTGTATCGGGGAGTTTTGCCTGGTATCGTCGATGACCAACATACTTCTAGATGTTTTGGAGGTTCCATACTGCCTTGGTTGATCGTTGTAAAATGCATCCCAACTGAATGAACAACTGAATGAACGAGGTTGATCGTCGGCGTTGGGATATTTGTCTTGCATCTCGAATCGGGTAAAATCAGACATGATGATGTAAATTGAGGTCGGTGTGAGGAGGAATAGATCCGAGCAAAGAGGGCGTGTCGTTGTCATTGAGTATGAATATGTCGTCGCTCGTATAGACTGAGGATAAACCGGTATATATAGACACAACACTCGTACAGGATCGAACTCTGAAAGGTTGTCACCAGTCAAAGGAGGTTTCGGATGCATGAGATGAGGCGATGCTATTGACAGTCGATGAAAGGTGATTTGAAATTGTAATTGTACAACCTGCTTAGACAGACACCTAGAGAGAAAGGAAATAGACACCAATCATACTACCACGCTAGGCTGTGTGGTACTTGCTGTATACTTTGGTGGAGGCGCATCGGGATACGTGAGTAAAACGACCGGTGAAGGACCAGATCGAGCTCGAGATGGATCGTAAGTCGCTGCTGGTGGGACCGGTAGGGACGCAGCACCTAGTCACAAAACACTTAGCTTTCGTACTGGTACTAGCATCCCGTCTAAGTAGACTCACCATAAGCAGGTAAACTCGTCACACTAGCATTGTCACCCATAACTCTATTCACTGCTCCCCTGTCCGATCTCTCATACGAATATCTCGATTGATATGGTGTGAATGAATCAGATCCTCTAGGGCGATGATGTGTTCTCATTCGATCGGCCACATCCTGAGCGGTTTCCGATAAGGTCGGTCGATGGTTTAAGTCCTGTATCTGAGAAGGAAGCGCGGATGGGTCTTTCCGAGCCTTTCGTCGTTGATTGCTAGCAGCGATAACTCGGACTGGTGGTATGGCGAGTTCAGTCCCCACCGTAAACAGATGGGATATAGGTAAGATAACTTACCAAGCCAGATCAAGATGATCACGATTATCAGGATCAGAAAAGCGAAAGCGCTGCAATTCACAATTGAAGTGAGAAACCATCATTGAGTGTGAGGTATCAATCGACCAAGGAGCTCACTATAGCATGTTGGAATATGATATTTAGCAAGCCAGACGGTTGGAGATTTTAAGAGTTGCTGTATGTAGAGTACCGAAGAAGAAGAAGAGGTGATTAGATTTATCTTGCCCAGGATATATACGAGTGCGATTGATTATTTTGCGATCCTGTTTATTTTTGGCTGTCATGACGATATCTGATTTTTGCCACCCATCGAGGTACACGGCCGAAGCCGATCAACAGTTGCCGGGTATGGGCGGGGTGATTTGATTCCGGGGTATATCACGTGATAGCTGTCTCGAACGACTGGTGAGTGAGTGACGTCTGAGACGGCCAACAGTTCAACGCAAGTCAAGTTGACCAATTCTGAGGTTGATACACAACTATCATCTGGCAATAATCACTTATTCTCGCCTCTACCATATTCTACGATAGCAAATTCGTCACCAATGCCGCGGATCGACGATCCTCCACGGCGGGGGAAAGGTATCTGCGCGATGCGAGGAAGTTGCGGAAGAACCAGTATATTTGGCGCCGATTTACCTTGTCCTGACGATGACAACGCTACAGAGGTGAGTGACCCCGCCGTAGACAGCTTCTTCTTCTCATGTATATGTCTAATTTGCTGATGCTCATATGGTGTGTCACAGCCTGAAGAGAAATTACGCGATCTGATGGCATCAGTCTGTGGTCCATCGTATACTGTTCCCGATTCAGTCTGTTGTACCTACGACCAAGTGGCCACTCTGTCCGATCGTCTACAGCAAGCAGCTCCCCTTATCGCCTCATGTCCAGCATGTATCAATAACTTTCGATCGTTCTACTGCGACTTCACCTGCTCTCCTGATCAATCAACTTTCCTTTCGATCACTTCAACCCAGAAGACGACAGAAGGTAAAGATGCAGTCAAGGAAATAGACTATGAAGTTAGCACAGAGTTCAAACAAGGGTTTTATAGCAGCTGTAAAGATGTTCAGTTTGGAGCTACAAACGGATTCGCGATGGACCTGATAGGTGGAGGAGCGAAGAATGCAAGCTCATTCTTGAAGTATATGGGAGACGTTAGACCCGGCTTAGGATCACCGTTCCAGATAAACTTCCCAGATAACGACGATTCCCTGTATCCTCGAATACCTCTCAGCTGCTCTGACGCCAACAACATCAACGCTCGATGCGCGTGTGCCGATTGCCCAGCTGTATGTCCCGAACTACCATACGTCGCGCCTCCTTCGGCTGGTAAGTGCCATGTAGGAGCTGTATCCTGTCTCACATTTTCCTTACTCATCGTATACTCTGTCGCAATCTTACTTGGAATCGCTTTCTACTCATGGAAACAAGCTCTCAGACATAGACAGAGACGTTATGAACGACATGCTTTACTAGACCCACCTCTTTCGCCGACCGCAGCAAGTGGCAACACCAATGGTTTAGATGGGATGATTGGAAGAGGTGGTGAAGATGCTGAGTCAGGACCAAGTGGATCAATACATTTCCGATTGGGAAGAGGAGCATCATTACTTGATCCAATGGAACATCTGCAACCTAAACAAAATAAGATAAATGCAACTCTACGTCGGTCTTTCTATCGTCTCGGTCTATTCTGCGCCAAACAGCCGGTCATCGTATTTGGTATCACCGCATTGGTAGTTGCTTTGCTCAACATCGGATGGAAGTACTTCGCTGTGGAAACCGATCCGGTGAGATTATGGGTATCACCATCCAGTGAATCAGCTGCTCAGAAACACTTCTTCGACGACAATTTCGGTCCTTTCTATCGATCAGAACAGGTCTTCATAACCCAATCAAGTGATGGTCCAGTCAACTACGATACTCTCGATTGGTGGTTGAAGACCGAAGCTGAAATTGGCCAATTACAATCGGAATCTGGCGTAACATTGCAAGATATCTGTTTCGCACCTGCTGGAAAAGGTACTCCGTGTGTGATACAGTCCGTTTCAGCCTGGTTGGGAGAAGATATGGAAGAGTGGGGAGAAGACTGGCAATCCAGAATCAAAGACTGCGCTGCTAGACCAGGAGAATGTCTTCCTCCTTTCGGTCAACCAATCGATCCAAAACTTGTCCTGGGTGGTGCTCAGGGTGATTGGTTGAACGCAAAGGCTCTGGTGATCACCTGGGTCGTAAATAACTATAACGATGGTCGAGTCGCACCTGCAGAAGAGTGGGAACGAGTTCTCCGATCGTACCTTGCAGAATTATCAAAACCGGACGTCACTATTAGTTATTCGACTGGAGTCAGCCTGGAGGAAGAGCTCAACAAGAGTACCAACACCGACGTCAAGATTGTTGTTCTGTCCTATTTGGTCATGTTCCTATACGTTTCTTTGACATTAGGAGGTGGCTTACCTCCTCAGTTGATCTCAGCATTCAGTCATCGTCTATGGAGAGGTGTCATCAAACTCGGTGTTTTGTTACGCATAGTCAAATCTCCGCCAGAAGACCGATCACCTGTATCCCCAAGCTTCTCCCTTATTCCCACACTTCTATCGGTCAACTCGAAATTCTCCCTCGGGCTGTTCGGTATCGCCATCGTTCTAATCGCTGTATCTTCGTCCGTCGGGCTATTCTCGCTTTTGGGCGTCAGGGTGACCCTTATTATTGCTGAAGTTATACCTTTCCTCGTATTGGCGGTGGGAGTGGACAATGTGTTCATTCTAGTGCACGAGCTTGAAAGGCAGAACTCACTTCATGCTGCTCATGGAGGAAACGATGATGCCCAATCTGTCGATAGCGATGGCCGACAACCTAGTACTGGTACTTCTTTATCTCCTGAAGAGAGAGTTGCCAGAGCAGTCGCAAGAATGGGACCTTCTATTCTACTATCGTCTGTCACTGAAGTCGTAGCTTTTGCCCTTGGTGCACTGGTGCCTATGCCAGCTGTACGAAACTTCGCCATCTATGCCGCTGGAAGTGTGTTCCTGGGGGCTGTCATGCAAGTAACTGTCTTCGTAAGCGCTATGGCTTTGGATCTAAGAAGAGCCGAGGTGAGTTCAATGCATAATTTCCATTGGCGCATATTGATAATGATTTTTGCCAGGCAATGCGAATCGACTGTTTCCCCTGTGTACGACTTCGCCCACCCATTGGACTGTACGACGAGACTGCACCTACTGGCGAAGGCGTAGTCAACAAGTTTATGAGGACTATATACGCACCGTTCTTGCTCAAGAACGAAGTCAAGCAGCTTGTCCTGGTCGCGTTCGGAGGGTTGTTCCTGTTTGCCACTATTGGTATACAGCATATCACCCTTGGATTAGGTGAGTACAGCTGTCGGTCTTTTGAGGAATCTTCATAGCTAACATAGATTCTAGATCAACGTCTAGCGCTTCCTTCCGACTCATACCTAGTTCCATATTTCAATGCGCTCGATGCCTACCTTGACGTCGGACCTCCAGTCTATTTCGTTGCTCAAGGAGCAGATGTGCCCACCCGACATGGCCAACAACAGCTCTGTGGACGTTTCACAACATGTATGGATCTCAGTGTCGCCAATACCTTAGAAGCAGAAAGGAAACGACCCGAATCGTCGTTCGTTGCTTCTCCACCTGCAGCTTGGATTGACGATTTCTTGCAATGGACCAATCCAACATTCGAGTCTTGCTGTAGAGTACGAAAGAGGGATCCAACTGTTTTCTGCTCTCCTAGAGATTCGGAGAGATTATGTCGACCATGTTTCGAAGGTGAAGAATGGGACGCTACGATGAATGGGTTACCCCAAGGTGAAGATTTCATGCGATATCTTCAACAATGGTTGATTTCACCTACGAACGAAGAATGTCCGTTGGGTGGTCAAGCTCCTTACTCATCTGCGGTCAAGCTTGCCAATGATAATTCGACTGTACTCGCCTCTCATTTCAGAACCTACCATACACCCTTAAAATCTCAATCAGACTTTATAGATGCTCTCGCAGCTGCTAGAAGAATATCCAATGATATATCCCACAGGACAGGTGTGAAGGTATTCCCCTATTCGCTATTTTACGTGTTCTTCGACCAATATTCACATATCCAATCGACAGCTGTTCAAGTATTATCTCTAGCCTTATTCGCCATATTAGGAATTACCAGTCTGCTGTTGGGCTCATGGAGAACAGGAGCGACGGTAACTTTCGTCTGTACTTTGGCGGTAATCAATGTGATGGGTGTCATGGGATATTGGGGTATATCGTTAAATGCTATTAGTTTGGTCAATCTGGTGATTAGCTTGGGAATAGCCGTGGAATTCTGTTCGCATATCGCTAGGGCGTTCATGGGTGCAGGAACGGGTTTACCGATTGATAAAGATGTAGGAAAGAAGGAAAGAGATGAAAGAGCTTGGACTGCACTAGTGGATGTAGGACCATCGGTGAGTTCCTTGATTTCCATCACAACTTATTCTTATATCCAGCAAGATCAGTCAGGGTGAAAGAGCTGATGCATTGAATCTGGGTTTGTAGGTATTCTCAGGAATAACAATGACCAAACTCATAGGAATATCCGTCCTTGCCCTAACCCGATCTAAATTACTCGAAGTGTATTATTTCAGAATGTGGCTTTCGCTGATTCTGTCTGGTGCATTACATGGATTAGTCCTCTTACCTGTTTTATTGACTTATACAGGTGGTCAAGGGTATAGTCTAGAAGATACGGATGAAGATTGGGTTACGTCTCAGATGAGGAGACCTATGGATTATGAGTATGCGCCGTTCGCTGATACGGATAGTGTCATGTCGGATTAGGACTAGAAAGAAAAGAAGAGATAGAAAAGGAACAAACAGTAAAAAGTAAAAATGTAATATGTATAGCATAAGAGTCCAAAATCATCATTGAGTATAATGCATGAGATGTATGACTGGCTACTGTGTAGTATGGTCATTATCGTAACAACAACAAGATATGATCCCTTTTCCGTTCAGCATAACATAACTAGCCTTTGTCCCGTGAGTCTATCGTTGCAAAATCCGCTGAATAGTTTGTAGATGACGAGAAGTGCGTGAGATTCAGATGAATGGTGATTATAGTAATGTATGCAATAGGTGTAACGAAGATTGTCAATTTGGTGTAAGTTTGATCGAGGTGATATGGTTTTCTTATACACTTGGAGTCTCAGACTGACTTTGACCACTATCTCCTTTCTTACCGCGATCTACCAAACGTCTATACAGAGTCTTATTGCCGGAAAAGAAGAATGGTAAAGGTAACGATATAGCCGTAATTCCCAATGCGAACCTGACAATACAAGTGAGTTCGGAAACAAGTTTACAGTGTAAAGCACTCTGTCAAGTGAGATCAACACGAGCAGACTTACCAGCATATCGCTGCCCATCCACTTGGGAGGTGATCGTACATCTGTCCTCCGATTACTGCACCTATCGAAGTTGAGATTGCTATTTCCAGTCACAGAAATCATGTTAGCCAGCAATATCCAAAGTACAGTATACGTGGTATGAGAGAGACTGACCAAAGGCAACGTTCATAGCGGCGAATTGATCTATTCGGTCGTCAGCGGCACAATGTCAAACGGCATCAAAGAGATAATGACATACGTATTTCACTTATACCAGGCTGTACACACACATTTAGTTTCTCGATCAGCACATGGGCCGGAGCAGGCAAGATCGAAGAAGAATGGATATACTGACAGTTTGCCTAGCGACTATAGTAACTTCCAACCCAGCAGGACCGGAAGCGCATTGCAAAGCGACCTCTGTTCCGATAATCAGCCACGCAGGCCGCAATAGGAAAGAGGCGGACTTACCTGCAAGCGCGAAGAGGACTATAAAGCCTGCCAAGCTCTTCTTCAATATCATAAGCGGTAACCAGGGCAAAGCAAATGCGAGACAAGGTAGCATGATGAATTCCGATCCGTATTTGTCGGCTAGAGCCCCGATGATTGGCCCAGTGATGAACGTCGGTGCAGCAGCAGCCACTTAGTGAACGTCAGTCGGAGCCCGAAGTGTTTATGACATATTACGATTCACTCACAGTATACTAGACCTACAAAATCGGATTGTTTTTTCCACACCTCTTGAACTCGGAGTGTCAAACTGTCAACCGAATTACCAAGATCGATCAGCCGATCAGTTCTGTCATTTGAGGATACCATATGAAGTACGACTACTACTCACGATGGCTCATATATACCAATAATCAAACCGTATACGAAAGTCACCCAGAACCCCGTCATTCCTCTAGCCGAGCTACCTATGGTGAGTACCACCTTCCAAGGTGAAAGCTCTATTATAGGTTCGTCCGACTTCTCTCGTATCTGTCCCAATTCAGTCGTTGGTGCATCCATTGATTCGGTCGCTAGGTTGTGATCAGGATTCTCCATCAATCGCTCTGAAGGTACTTCAGCTTGTCTGACCTCAACTTGATCAGGAGCGGTTCCAACATGATTGTGTTCTTCCCACTCCCGCAAGTCTTTTTGTTCGATTACCAGGAGCCGCAGAATTAGGTCGACGGCAAGTGCGATGATGCAAAATACGAAGGGGGCGTGCCATCCCATATGTTGATACAATGCTCCTCCGATTGGTGGAGCCTGATGAGGATGATAACGCGATTAGTTCAATATTAAGCAACTGAGATTGGAAGGATGACAGATGACTCACGATGGTCATTCCGATGGATACACCGGAGTAGGCAAATCCAATTTGGCGACCCACGTTCTTTTCAGGTACATTCTCGCAGCTGACAAGCAGGTGATGTCAGATTCCCCTCCCAAGGTGATCGATCGGCTGCAGAAAAGGAAGAAACTCACATTAAAGCAAATCCCACTGGTTGAGACACAGGTTTGATCAATCACACTGACACTAGCTAACGGGTGGCTGTAGTTTCAAACGCGACGACTCACCTGACCAGACGACCGTACTCGATGCGCCCTGTATGAATCTGACTAGAACCATGACCCAGTACGTATTAATAGTCATGAACAGTATCACAGCTATGATGAGTGCCAAGACACCGAATATGAGGGGAGAGCGTCGATAGGGATATTTGTGAAAGAAGTACGCTACTGGAAGGGTGACTGAGTGTACGAAGGCAGCGGTTAGCTTGTCATATATAATCAGCCGATTGTAAGGATATGGATAGAAGAATAGGCAAGGTATGCAGATACAATGAGAGCGGGGAAACATACAAATGAAAATCCCGATCGAATATGCAAATAATAACCACGAGGTTAACGCTGAGATGTTGGTGTAATTTAATGATTGTAGGCGGTAAGGCAAGACAGGGACGACGATAGTCTGTTCGATAAAATTACAAAATGTACCAATATCAGTGTATATCAAATGAAGTGACAGTCGATTGACCAGGACTCACGTATGTCAATACATCTGTGATGACACCCAGAGTGACAACGGTGGTTATGAACCAACTTGAGCTTCTCCACTACCAAGTAAGAATTCAAGTCGTTTGTCAGCTCAAAGCCCACAATGATATAGATGAATGTATATACCTTAATGCCCCAAGGGATTTTATCGCCTTTCTGAGGACCTTTGAGTATACCGATCTTGTTCATTTTCAAACCGCTTTCAGTCTTGTTACGTTTTTCATCTTGAGGTGAATTAGAATTAAGATGATCGATATCGTTGCTTATAGGTTTGTTATTTGGTAGGGTCGTCATCCTCGATCATAACATCATAGAGATACACAATGAAGAAAGGTTCTTTGGTCGAATGTCCTTTGGTCGAATGTCCTTTGGTCGAATGTCCTTTGGTCGAATGTCCTTTGGTCGAATGTCCTAAACGAGTATAGTTTCCCCCACCTGTTATCTTCTTCTTCTACGATACGCAATAAATATTTGCGGAGAGTTTTCGAAAGGTGTTCGTACTCTATTGGTGTATAGAATCGACAAGGTGCGTGATGATACTTGTTCCGGGGTATACGAGAGGGATATATACACAGGTTGTGACTTTAATGGTAGGTGCTGAATTATGGGCAGAGAAGATGAAGACATTGGGAAGAATGGGATCGATAAGATGAGATGGGATGAATCAAGTACTTCAATTGGTAATGGGCCGATGGTGGGACGCATTTTGCATTTTTCAGCTGATCCGATACATGCGAGATTGGCGAGATAACCGAGTGAATATGACAAATTTCAATCTCACCCATCCCATCTGAGCGAATGCGAAAGAATCCAGATAAGCTATGAGGCCCCGAGACTAAGTGCTTGATACTGAACTGTACTCGGAGAAGTTGTCCATCTGGGAATGATAGAAGGATAGACCACCTTCATATCTGCATAAGGCAGAACACAAAGTCATCGTAATAGGTATCTTCAGTCAAGTCAAGGGGAATCCAATCGTTCAATGTCCATAAGTTGCATCACATATATCAAAATAGATCAACATATTATTATTCCTATTGTATTTATATATTATCAAATAAGTTTACTCTGGTCCAGCCAGGTTTATCGATCTATCATCCTTCTAGAGAGCATTTCCAGCACCTTGTCCTTGTCCTTCTCCATCTTCAGTAACATTAACAACTCTCAACAAACTCGATCGTCTCTCTACATTGACTGGGCTGCCATTCCCAGCGGGACTACCCAACCCAATTGACGAAATGGGGTTGGAAGCAGTTCTCATACCGGGAGTATAACTCAATGAGATATTCCTATTTTTAGGTGTAGTAGTTTGTCCACTTGACAAAGGGGAAGTATCACTATTGGATGATCCTCTTCTGTTCAAAGGAGTTGATCCGGCAAGGTGTCTGATAGGTTGAGAGACTGATCTATTGCCGTGAGGGGTTTGATGGAAAGGCAAGAATTCGGGTCTTCGTTGAGAAGGAGAATTGGGGTTGACAAGTCTGATCGTACCATTTTCAGAGACGTTTGATCGATTGGATAGTACAGAGGCTGGTCGTCGAGGTTCAGATTGAGTTTGGAAGTCTAAAGGTGGGATAGAAGGTGCAGGAGAAGTAGGTCTAGGAGATTCACTTCTCAATCCACCATAAATATCACCCGGAGCTACGACACCCACATTGGGACCTGAAGAGGCAGGAGCAGGATGGGCGTGAGATCGAAGTTGAGCGGTAGGTGAGATAGATCGGAAAGCAGGTTTGGTTTCTAATTCCTTAGCTAGACTGTCCCAGCTTTGTCCATTACCGCTAATAGGGACGGAACCTCCGACGGCTGAAGCTGAGGTAGGAACCATAGCTGGGTAGTTGACAGATAAGGTGTTAGGTTCGTTAAGACGACCGACGGAAGGAGGCGAAATAGCTTCGTCGCTGTAAAGCATTTCATTGGTGTATCCTTGAGATTGAGGTTGAGGAACAGGGAATGAGACAGGGGCAGCAGCATGATCACCGAAAGGAGATTGGACATCTGCAGATGAAGTACCATTATTTGGTTGGTTAAAGGAAGAAGAAACATGTCTCGACTCGTCGAGTTTACCGAGGCCAAAATCGATTTCTTCCCAATTCATCTGTCTGTCTTTCGCGATTTCAGGTGAATCTTTGAAGGTGACTGATCTAGAGTTTGTAACTGCTACCATCTCTCTAGGCGGCACGTAAGGTATATCATCGTGATCTTCTTCGGAATTCGATCTTGATGATAATCTCGTGACCATTCTAGATAGATAATTTCCCTGTCTTTCATTCATATCCCTTGCCTCGTTCTTTCTAGATAGGAATCTCGAGAATAAACCATTACTTGGACCATTAAAGAACCCTTCGTCTTCTTGAGAGGAGAAAGAGAAATGTCTGGCCATCCTTCGTTTCTTGATCAACCTCATTCGTCTTCTAATAAGGTAGATGATAATTGGAGAAAGGAGTAGAGCGATGACTAAGATGGGTACAGTGATAGAAGCTATTTTCTTAGATGACATCCCTCCATCATTATCTTTCGCAGCTGTTACCCCTCCTCCAGTGGTAGTAGTAACATTGGAAGTTGAGCTTGAGCCTGAATAGGCCTGAAGCATTTCCGAACTCCAGGTGTCTTTCCATGACCACCCGCTAGGACCGGTAGGATCTCTCATATCTAAATAGTAGACATCAGAGCTAGGAGATCCACTCGATGCGAGACCGAAAGCAGTGATCATCACTCCCTGATCTGTGATGATTGAGGAATGGTAGGAAGATGCGGATGATGAGGATGGTTGGAGGTCGGATGGGGTGGACCACTGCCAGCTGGTCGTATTGAGAAGAGAAAGGAGATTGGATGAAGTGCCTGAAGAATCAGTCGAACCTCCATGAAGGATCCTATAGTCTCCAAGTTGTAAGCGGACATTCTCGTAAGTCGGTGAAAGGTAAACTCACAGGATGTCGAGATTAGGATGGGCGACCAAACTAGCTCCAACCCTTCCTGAGGGTACATCACCACTGGTTACTTGAGATTTCCATCCATTTGTTGAATCCCATATACCGATTGTAGTCATATCTACGAATTCTCCTGAGGAGGTCTGACCACCCGTCAGATAGATCTTATCTCCATCGGCACTGGCGGTGAGTGCGAAATCTGATACAGCCAGATCGGATCCGGTGAGGGACGAAGGGAGACTTCGAGATGAGATGAGTGAGGAGGAGCCCAGAGGGAGGGACAGCACGTCGGATGCGGGGTATGAGTAGCTCGAAGAGGCTGCAAAGCCATAACCGTCAGTCTTCCAGGGAGTTTCATACCAAATGCGTGTACTTCGAGTGAACGATCACTTACAACAGACGTAAGAATCTGCGATACCTCCAACAACCATGACATCTTCATTCCCACTTGAATCCTTGACATATGCCGCTCCTGCTCCTCTCCGCCTGATGAAACTTTTGGGTGAAGCTGTCACCCACCCCCCATCATCATTCAAACTTAGTGTATGGGTTGTTCCGTCATTATCGCATGACGAGGTAATTCCACCAGTCACGACTAGCGAGGAACCGTCGGCTGTTACGATCATTGATCCGAAGGCATGGGGCGGGAGACCCTCTGAGGATCCAGTGGAGAAGGTAGGGCTGGATGAGTTTAGCTATAACATAGATGGAATTGATGAGCATCCTGTCCATCAAAAACACGTAGTATCGGCTAGTATTCTGCTCATATAAGATGGTCGTAGATTGAGCGAGGCTGAGATGATGAACTCACATTCAAAACCAAAACTTCATTGGTGATTTGACTGCCTGAAGTCGGCACTTCACCTCCCACCACGTACATGGCCTGTTTTGATTTCACGTAAACAGCTTGATGTCCCCATCTTGCACTTGGTGTGATGGCCCATATTCCAGGTATGGAAGCTAGTGCGATAGCGTACGCCTTTGGCATCATAGTTGACTTAGTGGTCATCTCGTTTTCTTCTTTCCTTCTAGACTTGATCTAATGAATGAGAAGAATTGGTGATGAATGTAGCCTCTTCGAGAGGTCCTTGATTTCCACTTGCTAAATTTCAACTTCGAGCAGTTATTTCGCTGGGTGAGTATATTTGAGAGTAGGTGTGCTGACCTGCAGCTAGGTGTATGACGATGGTAAAGAATGTATAGGTGGTCAGGAAGAGAAGAATCAGAATAATTGGAAGCAGATAGTCAGTGAAGAATGAAAATTACCATTCATTCCGGTCAGTCATTACGCATCATCGAGCATGCCCATAATGATCACATCCGCCTTCCTTCTTCGCTCATGAGACATGACCTGAGGACTAAGCAAAAGTTGAGGTAGTCGGATTGCCATCTCGATGGATGAAGTATATCAACTTGCTCGATATGATCTTTTCAGGGTCCAAGATGGCTGGAATGGGATTCTTGCGCAGGTGGACATCCTCCACTGCCACATTTGCCACTCGTCTGATAAGTCCGGCGGAGATATAAGGTCAAGTGAGGATGCCTCGTGTTTTTTATTTTGGTTCCAGTCGAAGAATTCAACCTAAATAATTTTGAGAATCAGAGATCACATAGAGGCATGTATCAGGAAGATAGATAGCTAGTATCTCATTCCATCCAGCTTCTCCATTGTACTTCACTCTTACTGTACATTCAAAAGCACACATAGTCTGCAGCCAGTTTGCTTACTCGTGCATCAAAATCAACCACCTCAAACTCGGTCTTCCACCTCATATCTTATAGCACTACACCGCACCACCCCTCCACCATGTCCGAAGCCAAACCAGAGATTGAAGCTACCGCCGCTGCTATGGAAGTAGACGTCCAGGAAGAACCAGCTGTAGAGGTCAAAGCTGAGGAACTGGGTCCTCTCCCATCTGTAGAAGGTAAAAGCGAAGAGGAAGTAAAGGAATTGCTTGAGAAGGCCTCAAAGCAAAGTAAGTTTTGAGACAGTTTACAATGTCAGAACTATAGAACCAACTTCAGCTCAATGCTGACATTATATTATATGATCTCCTAGTCTACTTCTACTTTTCCGATTCCAACTTACCAGTCGACAAATACTTCTTCTCCCTTACATGCTGCAACACCGAAGGTTGGGTACCCCTCAAGACCATCTTAACTTTCAAACGAATGAAGGAATTCCAGGAGATTGGTCAACCATTCGTTGTATACGCATTGAAGAAGAAGATCCAGGAAGAAGGAAAAGATCCTTTGGTGGCTTTATCAGCTGACGGAGAGAACGTAAGAAGGAAAAGACCTCTGGAACCTAATGCGACTGCCTGGACTCGATCAGCTTATGTGAAAGGTTTCGGAGAAGATGATCCAGAGAATAACAAGCAGGAAAAAATCGAGAGTTACTTTGATCAGTTCGGGAAAATTAATGCTGTGAGATTGAGGAGAGCCGATTTGGAAGATAAAGGTCCAGCTGGGAAAGGTAAAGGAAAATTCAAGGTGAGCGCAATATTTTATCTGCAGACCGGTATAGCGACAGACTATAGCAGGTCGATTGATTTTGATGAAGGAAATTTGACTGACATATGCTGATTTTATACTTATAGGGCTCTGTCTTCGTTGAATTCGCCTACGAGCAGGACATGAAGAGTTTCTTGGCAAAAGAGACTATTCCTAAATTTACTGAAGATGGCGAGGAGATGACCAAGATGTCAAAGTGAGTCTGGACGTACTTTTCGGCTCCTTTCTGATCTGAACTGATGGGATTGTCTGACCTAGGGACGAATACGTAAAGATGAAAGCCAAGGAGAAGGGTATCCCAGATAGTGAGATTCACCGAGGTGGTAAACAAGATGGCAAATCACGAGATGCAGGAAGGAAGTTCAACGCTTTCAAGGAGATGGACAAAGCTAAGAAGGGAATGTTACCTTCGCTCGCTAAGATCGGAGAGGATGTTGCTGTAGTGGGAATCAGACCTGGCTTCTCAAAAGGTGGAGAGAAGAACCCTAAGAAGAGGGAGAGGGATGAAGATGGTGAAGAGAGGGATTCAAAGGAATCTAGGAAAGAGGTGAGCTGCCATTCCGTCGAGAGCTCGCTCATAGAAGCCTACTGACAACTGGATGATACTTCGTAGGAGCCCAAACCCCTCACTATAGAATACAAAGGTGTAATGTTAGAATGCGATCGACATACAGGAAAGATCCTTGACCCTTCCAAAATCCCATTCGAGAACAACGCTGCTGTCAAGTTCATCAATCATGGTGAGAACGGTGATTGGAAAGATCTCAAGGTGAGTTTTGGTTTTTCCCTACTCTCAAAATTGTCAGTCGGTGATCAAACTGACGGCGTTATTAGGCCCAAGTCTCGAAAGTCATCGAGAACCCTTTCCTTGCTTTCCCACCAGGATCTCAATCGGGTACTATCGCCAAGAGCGATGCCGCTGTTATCACGGATGATGAGTTGGCTAAGCTCAAGGAACAGAAGATGCCTTTTGGTGGTGCCGAAGTAGAATGGGCACGAATGGATGGTGAGTCTTCCTCACCCATTCCATCATATGAATCTCAATATTGAGACTAACATGTACTGATATGCTGTTGTTTTATTGATCATCTGTAGAGGAGGAGCAACGAAACTTTTGGACCACACGAGCCAACTTCCAAGGTAAACTCGCTGCGGACAAGTTGAACGATGCTCAACAAAAAGGAGGAAGACGAGAACGAGATTTCAAAGGTGGACGTGGTCGAGGAGGTAGAGGAGGTAGGGGTGGACGAGGTCGTGGTGGTGGTAGAGGTGGACATAGGGGCGACAGAAATAGGGAAAGGGATAACAACAAAGGAGGAAATGGTGCTGATCCGGCTAGCTCATTGCCTCCTTCCCTTGGTACCGGTGCTTAAAAGCAATCTCATCGGCTTGTAGTGAATGGTATGCTCTCTTTATAACGCAGATTCAGCATAATATACTTGATATATTCATTTTTGGTATCTTGAACCATCACGATGTGACTTATATGTAACAGATGAATGGCAGCGAGTGATGCTGTAGCAGGATGTTCAGGGTCAGCAAGTGGTGTAGCGGCGATGAGAGCCCACACACAACTGAGGACTAGACTGCTTTGAGAGATCATGATGAGGATTCTTATTGTTCTTCTTACATGACCATCAAAATATACTTCATCATCTGATCACTTCCCACACGATACGAGTGCACTGTACTGACATGCACTTGAATAGCCCACGAATTCGTTGTGCTGCATTGCATCGAACACACCGATTGTCAGATCTGTCCTGTACGCCCCTTCCTCGACTCGTGGTATTTGATGACTTACTCATGACCATCAACCCATCGTCACCGCATCAAATGACTGTGTGCATATATAATGTTCTCCTCAAAGAATAAGAGTCCCCAAGGTCCAAATGGTCTTCAGCCATCTTCCACAGGTCTTCCAAGTTCCCTCGCACAATCGTCAGGTAATAACAACACAATGACCAAACCACCTGCCTTACCACTCGATCAACTCAACTTACCTATGCCCGATTATCTGGGCCGCACCAAAACCCAAGGTCAAGCTAAAAGTGTCAGTTGGAGTGATAGGGCTACGAATGGTATGAGCTCTCATTCACAAGGTCAGGGTCTATCGAATCATTCTCAAGCCCAGGGACTAGGTGGTGGTGGTGGAGAGTATCCCGATGCGTGGGGATGGGGATACGATAAGAAGAAACCTTCTTTGATCAGTAGGTTGTTTGGAAAGAAGATTGAATGGGATGAGAGTATGTATGGCTATCCTGATAAAGGCATCAAGAAGGAGTATAAGGTGAGTGAGAGTACTGATCAGCGATTGAATGATGTCTGTGCGTCGCCAAAGGAATAGAGTAGATGACGATGATGCTGTGTCATTCTGGTTCAGCTGACGGGATATACATCTTTCTGTACAAACTTGCTTACACCATGATGGCCGTTCATCCTTTGCCATTCATCAAGCAGGTTTCGAGACCACTTCCAACCATATCTGATCCCCCTACCGAAGAAATGGCTCTACCAGGAACGATGCCCAACCCGTATAAGATGCCAAGATTCGTACCGAACTATCCAGAAAACTTTGATTACTTACCTCGTTCATACCAGAAAATGATATTCAAGGAGAATCAGGAAAGAGAGAGAGAATGGAATAGGAAGTCAAAGGAGCAAGAGAAGTTGTATAAGATTAGTATGAAAGCTTGGGAAAAAGGTGAGAAGGAAAGGATGAAATATGAAAAGAAATTGATCAAGTGAGTACGAATACCAAGTATATATCTCATTGATATATATGGCATGAGGTCGGTTCGTGGTTAATATACTCCTGTACTTTCGTAGGGAACAAGAGAAAGAAGCTTTATGGCAATTCCGACATCCCACACAACCCGATCCTGCCAAAATGAAATATATCAAACCCACTTATCCCGTAAGTAAACCTCCTACAGCAACTGGTTCTACGCCTGGACATCATAATGCTCCGGAGCTGGATCGAAATAATCCATATAACTTCATGCTTCTCCCCGCAACTGAGTTTGGAGTGAGGAGACCTTTTAATCCTATGATTGGAGGGGAGGAGAAATGGCCTAATATGAGTAGGACGATGACTCATGTCAGTATACTCCCATCTCGGAGACTAGTTGGGCTTGAAGTTGACGTGATCATTTATGTTGATCGTAGGCGATCCTCGATATGAATAGGGAAGAACAGCTTCATGCCTATCACGCTTCGTTACTTCATAGGTGGGTGCTATAGTGATCGTGAACGAGGGATGACAGGAGCGATATGGCTGATCAGCATCGTACAGTCCAAACTGGTGATAAAGAGGTTATGATCGATAAGTCAGATCGTCTGTAGATAACAATATCAAATGGGTAGTCGTTCTGAAGGTTCCTTAGTTAGCAAAATGTCTTGAAGGTAGTGACTGGTGCATGATTGTCAAGATCGTATGCATGTATAACAAAGATCAATCTTTCAGATTTCTA
This sequence comes from Kwoniella botswanensis, assembly GCF_036426115.1. NCBI lineage: Eukaryota > Fungi > Basidiomycota > Tremellomycetes > Tremellales > Cryptococcaceae > Kwoniella > Kwoniella botswanensis. Next base: position 11,436,818 of record NC_088599.1, on the reverse strand, counting down.
CGAAGTACGCGTGGCCAAAAAAAATGGTGAGCCTACAACGTCGAAAGCCTCATGCTGACCATTTCCTCCACTTCCACTTTTCGTAGCTCCCGCTTGATCACTCTACAATCGTCCTACTTTCTTTGGAAGCTTTATTTCTCACGCGGGTTTGTGCTGGGGCATTCCTCTGAGAGGAATGGACAGTACTTTGTGCATGATAAGCAAATTATGGATCGCTTAGGAGATCATCTACCTCATACTCTTTAGTCCGAGTGTCAATATATATTCATGTGGTTTACTAATCAACTTTTACCTTTCTCATTGTATGCCTATCTTGGCCTTCGACTGGACATACTTCGCTCTATAACCAACATCAAGATTTCTCGAATAATCGCCACATTCCGTACAGCGAGGATAATTTTTACTGGTAGAAAATTCAGTTGCTACTGAATTGTGACGGTCTTCAATGTTCCCAGAGCGAGAGCGATAGTGAGCTGCAATCTCATTTTTGCTCTTACCAGCTCGTTCTGAGACTGGTCTCAGACTTTGACAAGCAATCACCGGCAAAAACCCACCCTTATCAATTTCGTCGAGCGAAGCCGACGTAATATTCTTGATTGATTTGTTGTACTGTGCGAAGATGCCCCAAGTATCGTCCATCAAGGTGTATACCAAGACGTCTCGTGGGTCGCTGCATTTGATGACGACCGAACGATCATCTTCCTGAACTTCAAGCTGCACCTTATCGGTATTGATCAACTCGGTCCATGGTTTGGAACTATTGGAACCAAATATCACGGTTTTGTCGGACTGGTCCATTTGTATGATAATGTTCAACGGCCAGTATGATGGAGCTCGGCCGTATTTCTTGGCATACTTATCATATAATTTCACAAAACGATCTCGCGTTTGGTTTTCAGTACTTCTAGTGTATGTCATACTGACATTGTCGGGCGCCTGCTGAGTCTGTCGGTCTCGTTCCTCAACATTGGCTGAAAGAGGGCCATGGGAGGTCTCGACTGGCAAGGACGTTGGTCGTTGAGCAGAGTAGGTAGGTAAAAGGTCTTTAGACTGATTGTAATTCACAGTGAAGCCGCCATCAGCCACGCTAAAGCCATCAAGAGGATGGGGTGTATGCGGAAGCAATTGTGGTTGTGACGGAGTAAGGTTGTGTCCGCTTATATACGTGTTTTGGTAATCTTGGTCAGGCCATGTAGTGAAGCTGCGATCGTCGGCAGGTGGATCTCTGTACCCCTCTCCGGAAGCATTTGTGATATGCTGCGGATTGGAACTCGCGGGAAAATGGGATGGATATCGAGCGGTCCCTCTGTAGAATCGAAAGCGACTCAGCGTGTCACAAGAGGCTAAAGTAATTACTTACCTTCCTTCCATGTCAATTGCAGATGGCGAAACGGAGCTCGCGGAAAATTGAGAGTCGTCGACCAGAATATCATACCCGCCACTTGTAGTCTGCCTTGATGTCTCGTTCATAATTCTGTAAAACAGTTTCATATCCTCATCGTCTTCCGGATTGATGGATGGTCTGCTCATTTTGGGAACGCAGTAGCGGAAAGAAAGTAGAGATCATTTACTACTGTTCAACTTTGAGGGGAATGTATATGTCTACTCAGCACAAAATAAAGAAAGAGACTCTTTGAGTGATCCTTTCTGGATTGGAAGAAGGGACGAATGCAAGGCTCGATGTTCAGCTAGAAAACAAAGGATGTGCGAAGGGCGTTCATCAGTTACACGTTTGAGAGGAAGGTCAATATTGTATTATACACTGGTGCCACTTTCATTGACGCGTCAGCTTCAATGTACTATACTGTATCTGTGAAGTATCAATACGCCTGGATCCTATGCATGTCAATACATGCGATATAGCTATACCTAGATCAACGTCTCAGGTCCTTTCTCCCCTGATCCACCCCTCGATACATTCCCATCAGCATTTCTCAGATTGCCAAATCTCCCCTGCGGTAGAGGTTCGTCCTCTTCATCATCAGCATCAGCTACCGAAGGAGGTCTATAATTCGAAGTAGTGGGTGACCCAGGTGCAGGTGCAGGTGCAGGTGCAGGTGGCGAGAATTGAGCATTTTCTTGAGCCTTTCGTCTAGCTTCTTCCGCGGCAGCCTCGGCTCGTCGGGGATCAGTGAATTGTACTGGTGGTCGGGTGGCTAGGGTTCCGGTAGGATTGGAGTTAGAAGGTGATGTAGGCGGGTAGAATGGTCCTTGACCATTTTGCGGGACAGGTGCAGGTGGTCGTTGTATTCCTGGAGAAGAGGGAGATAAGAATGGTGATGGTCTAGCACCATACGGCGATTGAGGGGGTGCTGTAGGTGTAGTAGGTCTAGGTGATCTAAATGGATTACCACTTTGACCGTTATTAGGTGTATCGTCACCTAGGAGTTGATTAGGGAAATTTGGTTCATATCCTAATCTCATACCTTTAGGTAATCTACCTTCTTGAGCCATACTAGCCTGACTCTCATCAACCACATAAACATTATCCAACACTTTAAATACCATTCCTCTAATTGTATCTCTAATTTGTGATTTTCTCATTCCCTCTTTGAGGTATTGGTTCGCTAGAGTAGCGAAAAACCTATCTAAGTCTGATTGGATATTCTCCATTAGTCGTATATCCGAAATGGCAATGAACAATTTCAACCTTATTGGTTGTCTATTCAAATGTCTTGTAGGTTTCTTCTCATTCTCCAATTCTCTGGTCAAACCAAATCTCGGATCCAAGATCAATTCAATTGTAGATCCATCTTGTCCAAGGGGTATATAAGATAGTATCAATAATTCCAATGCTGGAAATCCATTTATTCTCAGAAATTGTCTTTCAGATTGTATTCGATGAAAAGGTATATAACTACCAAGATCCAAAGAACGTATAAAGTCGTACATTGTTCTAGGTAAGAAAGTATCGTCAACCTCCATTTCATGTTGTAATCGATCTCCTGCAATTTGATACGCCAACCAGAAATTCTCAGGTGTTAAAGTATTATTCCGAGGGGTCAAGCTATTTTTATCCCATTGGAATTGGCGTATATCTTGGAAAATCACTTCTCCAGGTGCGAGTTGACTCATCATTTTCTTTGTTGAATCTAATCCTGCATATTTCATGAGATCTTGTAATCTCGAATTACCTTCTACATCGTTCTGAGAGGGGATAACAATGACTTTCGGATTTCGTCGTATCAACGTACGTTGAGCGACGGATTGATCAGGTGTAGGATCAGACGATTTGTTGACTCCTTTGGTAATCCACCCGGGACGGAAAATCAACCGACGTCTTTTGAAAGCGCTGCCATCCATGAAATCGTTCGAGGTATTGTTGAACTGTCGTACCATTTCTGAATGAAAATGTCGGAAAGCCATACATGATTGTTGGAATCTCTGAGCCCATTTGGACGGATCTTCCAATTCGCAAGGTAAGAAAATCGTCACGTCAAGTCGGTAATGAGTACCATTTTCTTTCATAGCTTGCGCCCTTAAAGTCAAACCAGATAGATCCCAGCCCACAAATAACCTTTGAGCTTTGTTCAGTTCACCGATATATTCCAGCCAACCTAGGATGAAAGATACTCTGGCAATGTTGGAATCGGTGGTCATCGGTGTAGTCTTGTTATCGATGATCATTCTGGATGCATACGCTTTGGCTCTGAAAGTATCTAGATACCATCCCAAAACGAATTTATATGGGAATTCGGGTGAATCCTGATCAACTTCTAGACTCGCAACGAAATTCTTGAACTTCCTACTTTTATCAAATTTGGCCTTCTTCTTTACCCTTTGCTCCATCTTTGCCTGGATCGCCGCTATTTCCTTCCTCCCTATGAACCGACTTAGTTCTTCCATGACTGTCATAGCGACTGTAGGTAAACTCCCAAGATCGTCATCCCATGAATCTTGTAATGCGACGTCCCATAATCTTGCATCGGATGGTTTCGCTTGTGAAGTCTTCTCAACTTGATGCATCATCTGCAGGATAATTTCTGGTATTTGCAATTTTTTATCCGTAACTACACCTTTCTGTTCATTTTCCGCTTGTTGTCGAATGATTTGCTCAGATGACCACCTGGAAGGGAAGGGCAATTTCTTACCCGCTTTATCCTCCTTCTTAGTTGCATTTTGAAAAATTCCTTTGTCGGTGTCGTCTGTCAAGCCCATGAAATCTCCCCATTTCCTGAAATGTTTAGTCACCGGTGATTTCAGATTGTTCTCCTCATCTACCCATCTGATTCTATTCCCATTCTGAGTATTTGGCGTGGGTGATAGACTGTCATCCGGTAGTCTTTGTCTAAAAGCTGATCTGGAGGGTGTAGCCGTTCGGTGGTCCGGAGCAGCTGAAATAGGTGGTTCGGAAGGTGGTTTGTCCCATTCTTTGGATTTCTTGTTCTTTTTCTTGTCCTTCTTCTTCTTTTTCCCATCGTCTGAAGATCGATCACCGCCCGTTTCACCGGGAGGACCGCTAATCAATCTACCACCTTTGCCCTTCCGTCTATCCCTCTCCTCTCTTTTCCGCCTTTTTTCTCGGTCTTTACCATCCTCATCGCTCAAATCCCCTGATCCTCTCCGACTGCGAGAAGTATGTCTACCACTTTCCAGATCCTCCCCAGCGGATGATTTTGAACCTTTCGTCTTCTTCTTTCCACCATTACCATTGAAAAATACATAAGCCGCTAAGAGCAAGAATAGGACAATCACTATTGATTGAATGGATTTGGGGGACGAGCGATACGTGCGTATTGTAGCCATTGCGTTAGGGATGTTGATCTGATACTGATCAATAGTGAGGGTGGGTAAATTCGTGTCCGATATCGTGTCAGCTCATGCATTGGATTGACCATCTTCCGCGACATTTTGTACAAGTGAGTCGGGATATATTTTGACATGGACGCTGAGACGAGAGATGCCCTAATCAAAGGATATCAAATCGTCCATCCGAGGTCCATAGTGAAGATGCGCGGTAGTTGGAGACCGGCTGAAAGGATGTCCAGGGAGTGTCGAAATGAAAGGATGATGAAAACTTGTGCGAAGAGTGTAGCGGGAGATCGATTAATCACTTCCATATCCAGCTAACAGGCCTCCTCCTAATCCAGATCTGTCCTCATTTGAAGTGGTCTGACCTTCTTTATCTTTCAGTTTGGGTGATATATTATCTAACATATTCCCTTTTATCTTCCCTTTTCCTTTCATACTATCAAAAATACGTGGTGAATTCAACTTGACAGGTGTACTGCTCGTCGAAGAGCCTGAGAAAGATGCGTTAGAGAATGGATCATATTTCTTGCCCGTATTTCTTCTTAACATATCCACCAAACTTGGACTATCCGATGATCTAGCTTTGCCTTGTCCTCTTGATGTAGGTATGGCTGAAGGTGAGCTGGTTTGACTGGATTCTCCTCTATTCTCTTTGATGATCTCCCATATTCTTTTCTCTTTTTCCTTATCTTCATCCTGGTCTTGATCCTGTAAATGTATCATATCATCATTCAAACCATATTTCTCTTTGATACCTTCATCTTTCACCTGTTTCTCCAACAATATTTTCTTCTCTTCTCTAAACTTCCTACGTAATGCTGAAGATACGAGATACGGATCAGAGTTGATACGATCCGATGATTTTGTTAATTCGGTTAATCTTGATGTACCCCTCTTTGCCCATTTTTGCTGATCGATGGTTTTCTCTACACCTGCAAAGGGATCTGCTGGTGGTTCTGATGCAGAAGGTGCTTCGGTATCTGTACGGATATCTCAGCATCCGTGTTTGGTTGATCATTTAGAATACGGGTTACTCACCATGAACTGCAAAACCTCCATTTTCGACCGGATCCCAATCTTCATCCTTCTTCCTTGCTCCTTCATGTACGACATAGGCGGCGTTCTGAATTGGATGGGGTACATCAGCACACCAATCACTCCCTTCATAGCCCCTGACGTCTATATGGCTACCATGACTCACCTTTGGGTCCGTCCTGATTTCAAACCAACCATCACACAAATGACATTTACATCTGAACCCAAATATCGGCGTGGAAAAGTAATTTCCTACTTTCTGTTTTCTCGCATTGTATCGAACTCCAGCTCCAATATGGGCATTACATGTTCCGCACCATATATTGAATGGTAGTTCGAATCTGTCGTATGACAGAACAGTCAGTTCACTGCTTCTTTTGAATGAATGGGTCACTCCATACCCACCTGACTACCAATATACCTTTATCGATATCTTTAGCTCTAACTCCCAAAGCATGTTTCTTGCCTTGATGTTTGTTTAATGTCGATGTTTTCCTGGGATCATAATCCGGTGGGATATATCTAAGTTATGTATTGAATAAAGTCAGCGTTAACTGTCTATCTGAATAACGAGAGGCGACATTGGATAAATCAGAACCTACCGATTTAGTCCTTGCATCCTAACTCAGCTCTGTTCGACCAAAGCCTAGCCGAGCTATTAGCTTAGCTTAGCCCGACACTTATGTATGCTGGAGAGGATGATTGTGATCTAAGTGATATTGATGGAAGAAGGATGAAAAGGAGACGAAACAAATTGTGGACTTGACTTGGATGTTGCTTGTTTTAGCCTTTCGACGTTTGGGTGGCAATTTACCCAGTGGCACTCACTGTACACTGTAAACACCAAGTCTCAAGTGGAACGTCATATATATACATATAAATATACTCATCCTCAAGACCACACGTGTATGCTTGCGACCAGTCAGCGGTATGCAAGTACTGTACATCTTGGTGCTCAAGATTCGTTCATGATACTTCGCTATCTGTCATAAACTGCACTGGGCTCATAAGACCGACCCATTGGGATGGACAGAATCGCAGAACATGTCCAGCTCAAGGAAATGTCTGTCAGAAGAGGCTTCGTTTCATTGCTTATCCGCAGAATACATGCGCGATTGGGATCTTGCACACTTGTCAGATGTCAGAGATGCCGTAGAGCGATAAATTGTCACCAACAATCTTTTCACCGCCCTCTCGTACGCCAAGTGTCTCGAGGTGAACAAAGGACCATCCAGAACTACACCGATTCAATTGATCGTCAGATGCGCTTCATCGGAAAAGTCGTGCCGAGACCCACACCCAATAGAGCGGTTAGAATTGAAAAGCTGGAGCAAGTCTCGATCGCAAGAGATGCGTCTAGGGTTATGGAGCTGCTAAATGAATTCCATGACACTTTGCTGGTAGTCACCTCGATAGATCGGCTCACTCGTGGGCTTGAGAGTTGGTCCGAACTGCTCGAGTGATGTGAACGTACAACATCATCATTGTCACGTTACTCGCCCCTCCTGCTATGATTCAGCAATTACCGGTCATGAATACCTGCTCTTACAAAATCTGCGACAACACGCGGGAAATTTTTCCCGTGTCGGTCATCACCAATTTGAGTGACCGGTTGCATAGATGTTGATGAAACAGAATGATCCATCTCCACCTTGAGTGGATCATTGAGGATTGGGTGGGTTGAGGAGGTCGGAGGGAAGGAGGGAAAGAGAGATGGTGGGAGAGGGGAAGGGCAAGGCAAAGGCGAGCGGAATTGACGGTGGATGAGGAGCAGGGAGGGACGACAGACCACCGGGCGGCGGGACGTTGGACCGACCGCGAGTGAAGCTACGTTCATACGGTGGGGAAGGGAGATGGTGGCAGCACCCACATCTATGCAATCAGATATGAGATAGGAACTCGTCGCTGTGGCTGAACTGTATAAACATGTACTGCGAGAATGATCGTCTTACGATATTGTCGATCAGCCTCATTTAATATTCAGACGTTGTTTGGTGCACACGACGCACAGCAGCTACTGTACGTGGACACAGCGCGCGAAAGCTTGTTTCGTTTTTTCATGTTATGAAAATGAATCAATAAATTAAAAAAGCCCCTATCATTTAATCTACTTTACATGTTTACGTGAAGCGATGATACATGAGTAAGACACGTTTCCCCGGTGTTGTAGAGTGCGTAGTATACGGAGATGCTCTTTGGTGCAATTTGTACCTTATCTTTTCCTTTTGGTCGATCCTGGGTACAGTACCTGATTGAGAACTGATGTCGTGAGAAAAGAGAAGAGAAGATACGCTGCTCGTGCTTTAAGCGAGACCTCGGTCTTACTGTACCTCCTTATCAACGCTGAAGGAATCAAAGAATTCGGGCCTTCTTCTTCCTGATCAAACTGATTAATCGTTAATCTACCAGATCACAGTGTGATGTGGCGTCCTTCAGCCATGGAAGCTTCCTTATTTTCTTCTTCAATGGTTCACAGTGAAGTACGAGTCGCACTCGACGGATTGGCTGAGGTGATGACGCAAGATACTTATTTTCGCCCGAAAATGGTTTTATCGTTTTCTCCCAGGTCAGGTCAGGTCAGGTCAGGACCTATACTCGTCACGGTGTGCCTGAATATATAGTGCATTGAATCAGATTTAGTGTACCGAATTGACTTGTCCGCTTCTCTCCTTCTTCCCCTTCTCAACAGTGAGTCATCTTATACTCCCGTCCCGATAAGACCTGTTTATAGCTTAGGATGAGGGAGAGGGCGAGCAGTTTACAGGAATCCTACTATAACCACGTTTTACCGTGGGATCTTCCACAGGGTCTTTCCCCTAATACTGTCACTGTTGTTCGGACAAGAGAGTAAAGTCACACCTGAAGGCGATGATAAAAGTGAAAAGACCCCCCTTAAGGTTCTGTCTTTTCTCCGGGTATGTCTGATGACTTGTCAATCTCATTCCATCTCATTTGTGGGTTACTCGCTCGTGTGTCACTGAGACGAGATCCCAAACATCTCCCTCTACCTACTTGTGTCAGCAGAATCGTACATCCGTACAGAATGATGTATGCATGAGTGGATCGAATGTTCATGTTTGACGTGTTCTGTTGTGTGTTGGGACAGATGTGAATGGTCGCAGAGGAGAAGGGATTTACAGTTGACCCCGCATTAAGCCGAGTATCACGACCTGAACGACCGGAAATAAAAGTGACGACGATCGATCGAGAGAATCCCAAAAGTAACAAAGTAACTCATCAAAGTTAAAATATTTTAATACCGTTATCCTACCGTTATAACCGCTGCTGCTTTGCTGTACCATCGTTTTTTTTCTCATGCTTCACCAGCTCGACCTGAGTTGTACTTGCACTTGCATTTACCCAGCACTTTCCCATAACAGTCAAAAAAAATCTGTGGGAATCAGATCAGATCCAACGTACCAACCAACGTACCGCACTACTCTTCACCCTTCACCATAGTTCACGGACTTGCGACTAATCAGTTATTCAACACATACATAAACATAAATCGATTCCCAATAACACCAGTTCTAAATCAATTCAGTTCGGCTTAACACCATTAGGTTACTGCCATTTGACAACACAAGAAGAAAAGTGTACATACGTCCACTCGGGTCAAAATCAATCTCAGACACAAATCACAGAGCCCGCAAATAGCCAACAATAAAACAAACCAAATAAACTCTGGTCTATAGAACGGAGAATCTAAATAAACGATCATCAACCAGAACAGGACCAGCTCGTCATAGCTGTGTTTTTTTTTCACCTCGTAACTTGGTCTGATCTTTATTCAGCATCTGAATTCAACACATTGCTATCAGTCGAACTAGACTAACGGCAAGAATACTATTCGCGTATTCACATCAACTACTCAAGAGGCGAATCTAGACTTGTATCATTAGAAGGTAGCTCCCAGATATCACTTAGTACCGCCGTCCTCTTCAACGCCGTGATTACTGTGAAGTATAGGCTGCATCGGATCGGAAAGGATTCAACTTGATCAATTATCAACGTACATATATCCCCATCGTAATATTGTCAAGTCTGGCCAGCTTAGATGAGCTACAGTATCTCAGATGGGTACAATATTAGATGATAGAGGTAGGAAGCTGTTGAGTCATCTATCGAAACAGTGAGTGTTTCGGTGCTTCATCATCAAACACTCTACGACATACGCATGAATCAAGTAACACATCCCTGAACATTGAGAAATCGGTTTGCTTACCACATCGATTGGAACATGCATAGAACGTTCACTCTCACTGTAAGACAACAACCCGAAAGAGCTAGACTATGTTCCTACAAGGAAGAGAACGAGACTAGTGAGTTTAATCCTTCTTTACCCGTCCCTCGGTCTCCGTATGCGTGTCTTTATTGATCTTGTTGTTATGCAGTCGATAGAAGGCCGGTGGATCCGCCTCCCGTAGTAGAACTGTCATCGAATCAGATACCTCTTGAGTAAGTCTAGGTACAATCGTTTAACAGGACCAATATATACTAATCAATATCTCTGTTGTCACCCATTAGTCATCTACTTGAATCCACATCATTCTTCATCCGAGCCACCATAGTCGCCGCTACACCCGTCAAAGTCCCATTCCCAGATCATGGTCTCCCATCGATACTAGAACCATACTATCAAGCGATCAAAACGCCCACTGGTGCAGATGCGACCACCGGAGAAGTGATACAAACACCTGAGAAATTGAGATTGTTGGATGGTAAACCAGGAGCGATATGTATCTTTGCAAAGTTATCGGTCAGAGTACCGGGAATCTTCAGGTTGATGTTCACCCTGTACGATACGACAGAGTAAGTTACATATCCTATTCACTATCAGGTCCAGTATCGCTGACCAAGCTACCCTTCACACCTTTTCTCATCTGAATAGGACCGGCGTGGTAGAATTGTCGCGCACCGTATCCGAGCCATTTGAAGTTTTCTCACCCAAGTTGTTCAAGGGGATGCACGAGTCTACACCTCTTACTAGACATCTGGCGGCTCAAGGTGTCAAAGTGAAATTGAGGACGGATACCAGTGTAGGAAGACAGTGAGTTCAATCTGTTCACTCCTAATCGTGGTTTGTCTAACCGTTTGCTTGTTTATAGATCTACCAGTAGGAAACGTACACCTGCCAATAACAACACAAGCAGTAGCATGTCGATAGACAGAACCCTTTCAGCATCAACTACAACTACCAAACCCAGTATATCACAGTCATCATCCCCATCTTCCATCCGTCGTTCTCCACTTAGTAGATCAAGAAGTATCTCCCAGCAGCATTCACCCAGGACCAGCGCTCTAACATCGACGAGATCGTTGGTATGGAGGCAACCCATGGACTTCTACGGTTATTCAAACCATTCGGATGATCAACAGCCTCAGACTGCTGTTCCTGGACCTGGACCTTCGACATTGAGGAAAAGGAGATTCGTAGATGATGGGCTGATACCGTCTCTGAAGGAGATCTCGTCCAAATATGATTTTACGCGTGAGTATATGTACCTTCTGATCACGACCATGCTCTTGACCTTTCATTCATCATATAATTTTCTTGAGCCGGGATGGCTAATTGGCTGTTATCGTCTACAGCCACACCCCCAGCTACCGATCTAGCAGCGTTCTCCTTATCTCGGACGACGACTCATGAATCCCCAACTTATCGACCATCTTCGAGACCATCTTCACCTCCGAATATCTTCAATCCATCACCTTCACCTTTTTCTATTTCAACATCATCTCATCGATCCTCTGACGCGTCGATGTATAATCCGAACAACCCCGCTTCATCCACATCTTCCGTCACATCCAATTATAACTCCCCGTTATCGATGAACGGCAGATCAGCTCAATCATCCGTATCTTCAATCGCACCTTCACCATTTCCCCGTCTGAATATTGGTCCAGGAGATGATGGAATTCCGATTCTACCTCTACCAAGCATGTTTCAAGCTCCCAGCCGGTCTCCCGCACCGTTCATCCCGCCTAGTGTTAATCAGATACTAGATCGTGATGGAGATGGAAGACATCGATCATCCTCTTCTCCCATCACACCCATCACAGCTACTGCACAGACACCTAGCTTTAATGGTAATATGTCTGGCATATCACCGCGTGCTCTTGCCTCAACGCCCTATGGTCAGCCGTTAGACCAAGATGGAGGTGGAGATGGGCGGTCACCCTATCAGAGGACCATACAGCGGCCATTGAATTTACCGCCTATAAGACCGGCGGAGAGGGATGATATGTATGTGGATAGACGGTGATTGGGCTAGAAGGCGGAACTGGTAGAATCTCTCTTGGAAGATCAGATTGAAGGTTCTCCTCGTCTTTTCCTCTCAACGCATATCAAACCTATGGGAGTGGTGTTACAAGTGGATATTCGCCAAAAGCATTTCCTATCGGATCAGTGGTTCACCTCAGATCTCCATTACCATAATCAACTTTTCTTCCACTTTCACAAAATCCATCTTCATTCCTACTCAATCAACAAATCGTTGCTTTTCGATCATATTCTGTATTAAAGTATATCACGCCTTTTCCTCTGGAGATAGAAGGGGTAAGGGAGAAGGAAATCAGATTCGATCTACAGTACTCAGTTGTCATAATTTAGGAAATAAATCAACATATGAAGCAGGATCATGCATAAAAGGATAAAATACAAATTCCAACCAGTCAAAATAGAACCATCCAAGATAAGGATATCAGATTGAATCGAGTATTATTCTGTGTCAATGTGTCAGTCTATATAATTTGCATTGTATAACAAAAGGAGGTCACATTCCCATTGATCTCAAAAACGGATTATGCATTGTGTTTATGAAATATACGATCATATGAAACATGGATGACAGTTTTATTGCCAGTACTGTTCGATGCGTATCACCATCTAGTGTATGTATGTTATGGTATTGTGAATGTGCGGAATCATTATATACTGTAGATGATCATCCTATCACTTTTTCCCAACGATAGCCTCTTTGTTCACTTCGTACACCTCTTTACTTAAGATCATCCAATATCCTTTCCAGCCCATCAACCCTATTGATTCAGGTTCTTCCAATTTCGAGTCTGATCCTTCAACTTGTTTAGACGTTGATTTGACGAATCCCACTTTCTTCAGTGCATCTATAATTTCCTTAGAACAGAAATATCCTAGCTCGATAATCACTTTGTTCCGGTTTGAAACACTGAACGATTGATCTAAAGCCTCGATAAGGAGATCAAGAGGGATGGAGGATTGGCGATAAGGTGAATCCACCGCCAGGTGTCGTATTTGGACTATACCTTTATCTGAAGTAGTATTAATAGAAGTACCTGTGGATTTCCTTTTCCTGAGATTAAGATTGTTTGACTTTTCCTTGTTTTCCTTGTTTTCGAGTAATTGTTTATCCTCGTTGATTTGACCCTCTTCATCACCTAACACGCTAACGAGTTTCTTCCCTGGGTGTTGGCTATCTACTAAGATGGTCCCTACGATTTGATCATTGTGAACAAATACCCATCCCTTACTCTTCCCTTCCGAACAGTACCCATCGAATTTGACTAGATCTGACTGTCCCATCGTTCGTCTCAGCAAACCAATAAAATGCGGTCTTTGTATATACTCTACCAGGCCTAAGATGGGTAAGGACGCGAGGCATGGGCCGATCAAAGCAGTAAACCACGAAATGATATTCTCATCAGGCATGAATGACATAAGACGATTGAGGAAGTATCCCAAGGTGAGGATCGATAATGCGCATAAAGGGTTGAGAATAACTATACAGATGATGATATTGTTAATATGAGGGGTCATACAATACTATATCTCAAAGAAAGAGAGAGGCTCACTCTTGTTGTTGGCTTTGGGTAGACCTTCCATTATTCCAAGACCTATTAGAGTCTTTACTACTCGCTCGTCCTCTGGGTGAATAGGGCGAACATAGTCGTTTTGAGGCTGGTCCAGGAGTGGTGGGGTAAGGGGCTGCTCCGTGTAAGTGGACATGATAGATTTACTGTCAGTCTGCAGCTAGTCGTGCGATCTACGATTGATTGTACGTTTGAACAAGTCTACTTTCATATGTACCCACAGGTCTGACATTCCAAATTAGACCAGAATCTTAGATAGAATTCATGCACGTGCGTTAACCGTCAAACCGTCGATCATCACAGCCAAAGGCACGACGACGGCCCGCCCCGTGTCCCGCGGAGATACATGTATACTCCGCACAGGATATGAACAACCTCTTGACGCGTGGGAGGGAGGAATAAGAAAATGTTGCAAAGATCAACGCGTCGAATCGAAATGTTGGAAACTCATCGTGTATCTACAACTTACAGCAAGCAATACCTATACCAGTCAATACCTATAGCTTGAGATTGAGAGAACCCGGTCACCATGCCCATCCCTATTCGAGATGATCCGTGAGTATCGGGGTGTAACCTTCGAGGCTTCTCTGTTCAGGCGCCGTTAACGCTCATCGCTGATGAATTTCTCTTCAGGATGGTCGATTACGAGTATGTACAGTCCTCTCCTTCGAAGCACAACAGATACTAAAGCATTTCATCATGATCTAGCCCATCATCACCCCAGGTGATGAACGCTTTTTACAGACGATTGTTCCCTTACCGGCCTTTCTTCTTATGGTTAAACCAGGATCAAGGTGAGTTGATCATTCTTCGTCAAGTTCTTGGATGACGCTACTGATCTAGGTATCTGTTCATATTGTGCTAGTTCCATCAAAGCTCTTCACCCACCGAGAGTTTGCCTTCACTCTAGCAGGAGACGTGTACATCCGATACAACTCTTTCCACACTTCTGACGAGTTCAAAAAGGAATTGATACGTTTGAATCCTTCAAGATTCGAAATTGGACCTCAATACTCGGCTAGGGTGAGTCATTATGATCACACTTCCACCCGAGGAGATCAAGCTGACATGTGAGGACTGGAAATTGAATCCTTGCTCGTAGCCAAGAGATAGAAAAACCCTCGCTGCAGGAGCATTACAACCTCAAAGAAGAGAGCTGGTCTTCGATATTGATATGACGGATTACGATGAGATACGAACGTGCTGTACAGACAAGAAAATATGTAAGAGGTGTTGGGGTTATATAGCTGCTGCTGTGAAAGTCTTGGATCATGCTTTAAGGGGTAAGTAGTGAAAATAACATCTCATCGAGTATTTCCTGATTCGCGGGATCGGATTATTATGTCAGATCGATGGGAATATGTACTGATTTTATGGATTGCGGCGCAGAAACATTCGGATTCAAACATCTCTTATGGGTGTATTCCGGTCGACGAGGTATACATTGTTGGATATCCGACCCAGCAGCTTTAGACCTCAATGATGATCAACGTAAATCCTTGGTTACATTTTTGGAAGTGATTAAAGGTGGTAAAGAACAGGCTAAGAAAGTTAATGTGAGAGGTAGTAAGGACGATGCGGATTTACATCCTGTTTTGAAGTGAGTCAAACATAACCTAATCTTCATAGATCCAACTACCAACGACGATGTCAAGAACATTGGGAGGTGACTGACTGATGTCTTGTGTTTCTAGCGAGGCACTGGAGAACCTGAAGATGGAATTTGTAAAACTGGTTTTGCATGATCAGGATTGTTTTGCCACGGAAAGAGGATGGGAAGCTTTGTTGGCTATTTTACCCCAAGATCGAGGTGAGACCCATTCACTTATTCCTGTACACGCTTGTTCTGGTGACTGATCACATATACGATTATACGACAGAGGTTATCGGTAATCTGAGAAGAGAATGGCAGAGCGATCCCACGAGATCCAGTGTAGATAAATGGGGGGATCTCCAACAAGCAGTAGGAGGATTGAAGAAAACTAATCAACTGCTATTTGTGAGTGCTTCAACATCGTTCCGTGGACTTCTGTCAAAAGTGCTTATTATGGTCGTAATCATGTTCACAGAGAAAATACGAAAAGGCAATGCAAGATGTGATCCTCCAATATACATACCCCCGAATCGACGCGGAAGTATCCAAACATCGAAATCACTTGTTGAAAGCTCCTTTCTGTGTTCATCCCGGTACGGGTAGAGTCTGTGTACCTGTTAATCCGGACTTGGTAGATGACTTTGATCCCGATACTGTCCCTACCGTTGGTGAACTGTTGAGTGAGCTGGATAGAGCGGCGGCAGTAGAGAATGGCGAAGCGGGCAGTCAACGACGGATAGAGGGTGAGTAGGGTCTTCAGTGGAAGAAGGATCAGGGCTGACGATGAGTGTTCATTGTGATGTAGAATACGAACAAACCTCTTTGAAACCTTATGTAGAGATGTTTGAGAAGCATGTAGCGGCGGTATTGAGAGATAGTAGAGGTGTTAAGCGAGGTGAGTGTGGTTTGTAGCTCAGACTAGCGTGGAGACTGATTTGCTTATCTTTAGCTGCCAAACAAGAAACTATGGATTTCTAACCTACAGCCATTCTCTCTTGGGGCTATACTATGCTATCCTGTACTAAGCGTATCTTTTCTGCGTTGCTGTGTCTGTCCTATTGTTGTATACATGCATGAATTTCTTCGACTTTAAAGACGTGAACTGTTGAACTCTGCTGGTTCCATCGGAAATCACACGAGTAGTCGAACGAATTGACCGAATTGACAGAAATCGCTTTCACCATCTCCTCAAAAACACTAAGACTACTCGTTATTTCATCTCAGACCGTACCAGAGATTTCTGTGTATAACCTGATTCCAATGATCCAATGACCATACTCCCAAAACTCCGAGGTCGCACTACTCTAGATATCGGAACGTCATTTGAGAAACATGCGTTAAAGTACTTGAATAATCAACTATATATGGATCTCAGGAGAGTGGGGGGTGCTGGTGATGGAGGGATAGATCTGCGGGGTTGGTGGTGGTTGCCTAGATCGCCGAGGATCTCCGGTGATATGACTGAGGCCGAGAATGAGAGCGTCAGAAGGGTAAGGGTGATAGTTCAATGTAAAGCCGAAAAGAAAGGTCTGGGACCTAGGAATGTCAGGGAGTTGGAGGGTGTGATGGGTAATTTGAGGTATCGTAAGTACTTCAACCATTCTCTTCAACATGTTTCGATCATCTTTCAAAATACTTATGATACTGACGATGCTGAGTCAAAATGCTGTTCATGTTTCATAGACAGTAATCCATCCTCCACATCCACTTTATCGCTTTCATCCTCATCCCAAACCTCTGATAATTCCCTCAATCCCGATGAGGAAGATATAGCAATCTTGATTTCGCAGAGTGGATTCACCAAATCTACCATGCTATACAGTACTTCATCGAATATACCTTTGATGTTGGTTCACTTACCGGGTGGACAACCAGCAGCACAATCTGATCACAAATTAGAAGCAGAGGGACCTTTAGATGATGGGAGTCAGAAAATAGAAGTAAGAAGTTTATGGTGGAATAAAGCTTTATCGGAAGGTGTGCTAGGTAATGAGATCGAGTTGAGGAGGACTATAGGACCAAAAGGTGTAGGAGTGGGATTATGGATGGGTGGGAGGAAGATAGGGAGATGTGGACCAAAGGGAGCGTGGTCAGAGTGATGGCTGATTTTTTACGATACGACACGACATGACACTACGCATCATGAGAAGCGAAAGAGTCTAAATCGGGCAAACAATATATGCATGATTGAAGGAGGAGAAGATCATTTGTGCAACATTGATATATACCTTGCATTTCCCTATTATACATATACGACATTATGTCTTTAACGATTACACATATATACATACAAAGCATGAAATAACGTTATGACACATTGAACACCTTTATTTCCCTCTACATTCTTCTGCTGGATTGTGGATCTGTCCAAGTGATCCCGGTCCTTAATCTAGTACGCCTCCTCACTCATCAGCAACCAACCCGCCAAAATACGCTGTAATAGCTTTCAACTTCTCTCCCACCCACTCCTCCTCCACTTCCACCCATTCCCTATTCCTTCCTCTCCCATCTGGATCTTCCCCCTGGATCGTTCTGGCAAGTGTCGAAAGTTCCTTCAAGTCTGTATTCCTGGGTAGATAATATGCTATATTCGGTGTAAGCGTCGTACATAGCTCGAACAGCTCGTCTCCTGGTATAGGTAAGATTGATGAGAGTGGATAAGTGGAAGAAGGGGTGTTGAGATAATCGATTCCGCCTAGAACAGAAGCGACATCAGGTTATTAGCCTAATTTGGGAGGAAGATGTCGGATGGGTAAAACGTAAACTCACCCCATGGAGGAGATAAGAAAATCACATCGACAGTTTCTTCCCTTCCATTACTATTCGCTACGAACGACTTGGCGAACGTGACAAAATCCCCGTGAATAAATTCTATCCGATCGGCTACACCATGATGCAGAGCATTATGTCTTGCTAATTTCAGTCGAGTCAGGTCATTGTCTATAGCGATAACTGCAATGTGATCGAAGGATATCAGTCCAAACTTCCAGACATGCTTTGTGGTGCTTTCTAAATGATATGACGGTGAAAAGTGATTTACTCACCCCTTTCACAGGTTTTAGCAAATTCAATCGAATTCCCACCCACCCCGCAAAACGCATCGACAATCAAATCGCATTTACATCGATTCGCAATATGAGCAGCGATAGGTTGAGGGGTAATGGAAAACCATCCTGTCCTGTCGAGAAGTAGAGGAAGATGATCGTATAATGGGAAATATAGTCGTCTTTGTGCGTAATCTGAATATAAGGAAATTGACTGAGTTAACCAATGATCCGATCCAGCCCTCCATCATTTGAGGAGAATACTGGAACTCACATTTCATCAGATCTTGAGGAACTTCCGTATAGTTCGTATATCTCTTTACTAGTCCCGTACAGTCCCATTCATGTCCTACAAAGGGGTTCAAAGGATTTCGTACAGGTTGTTTACCTTTCTTCCTTTTCTTGTGCGTCTGTTGACCAAAACCTACGAATTCGGTGGGATCGTATTTGGGGATATGAGCTACGTGTCTTCGGGATTTTACGATGGTTGATGGGCCTGGTTCAGCTGTGTCGAGTATTTGGTTGACTACGGTTCTCGTTAATGGTTCTACTGAACTTGGTGTTTGGGCTACTACCGTTGATTCGTTGCTGTGGTTGTCTATGTTATGATTGTCTGGATATCTAATGGGTGATTCGTCCCCATCTACTTCACCATCACTATCGCTATCTGAATGAGGTTGAGTACTAAGCATTCCATTACCGTTCATGCTTATATCCATTATATTCCCAGCTTTCACTTGAACTTCCTCTGACTTGCTAGCGAAGTTGTCGAAAGATTGTGATCGAAGTGATTGTTTGAGATCCAAGGGGAGGGAAGCGAACAGGGAACGTGACGGTCCCTGACGGCGAGGCATTGTGAGGACTACCTTCCAGCTTGCAATGGATGAGCTGTCGGTACGGGGGAATACGGAGTTGATCTTGGATGGAAGAAGGTCGAGGTGAGAACCAAGTCATACTTGCAATTGAACTTTGGTCTTCCTCCCTGGACTGAACATTTCGAAATGTTTACCGTTTGTTCCGTCGGAAGCAAGTCGATGTTTAATTCGGTTGCTCACTTTACTGTCGCTTGTTCCTGAATCGCAAATATTTCAACAGAGTCGCTTATAGCTTCAGTCACAATATTTTTGGATTGATCTTGCAACGTTGCTTTCTACTATCCATACACGGGATACAGTATCGACAGACCACCATCATCATGGCCACCCTACTCAAGACATCCACAGAGATCCAACAGGGTAAAAACAAGAAATCCAAAGATAATGCAACTGCTGGACCTAGCGAGGGGTACAAACCCAGAAAAGACAAGACCTTGATGTTATGTTCAAGAGGTGTCACACAACGTATGCGACATCTAATGAGGGATTTGGAAGTACTGTTACCCCATACTAAGAAGGGTGAGTCAGACCTTGTCCCCATTGAGTGTTCTTCAATGATTATACTGATTTGTGTTTATCTACGTCGTAGACTCAAAACTCGATACCAAATCGTCTTTACACCTAATCAATGAGCTCGCGGACCTTCACTCATGTTCCAATACCCTCTATTTCGAAGCTAGGCGACACGAAGATTTGTACTTATGGATCTCGAGGACACCTAATGGACCATCGATCAAGTGTCATGTACAGAATATACATACGATGGACGAGTTGAAGATGACCGGAAATTGTTTGAAAGGGTCAAGGGGTTTGGTGACTTTTGATGGTGCTTGGGATGGTGATGAGAGTACCAAGTTGATGAAGGAGGTTTTAACTCATGTAAGTGTGGTGTCATGCTCCCATGAAAAGTTGTCATACTAATTTGATGTATTACGATATATTTGTAGACCTTCAGTGTACCTAAAACCTCAAGGAGATTAAAACCTTTTATCGATCATATCTTACTTTTCTCTTTGTTGGATAACAAAATCTGGTTTAGGAATTATCAAGTGAGTGATACACTTCACACATATATCCTTTCCGACTCTGCTTTCCCACAAATGGGAAAATACTAATTAACGGGAATAACCGCCAGATAATTGAGAAAGACCCTCTCACTCCATCCGGTCCACCCATCCCATCTCTCGTCGAGATCGGTCCACGATTTGTCTTGACCCCCATCCGTATTTTCGAAGGGTCGTTCGGTGGACCCACGCTATACTCCAACCCGGAGTTTGTTTCTCCCGCAGCGACCAGGGCGAGCATCAAGAGAGAGGCGGGACAGAAATACCGAGTCAGGAAGGAAGGTGAGACTGATAGGGAGGAGAGGAAGAAGAGGTTGAGAGAGGAGTTACCTGAAGACACATTGAGTAGAAAGAAGGTCTTCGCGTAGGGAGGATAAAGGGAATTTTCAGCTGGTGTTCACTCCACTGTACAGATATGCATTCTTTTATCTTCTAAAGATTGTGGTGTTTGTGATGCAGATAAACGTTTGACAAGTATTCATGACATATCGTGTAAGACGTCAACTATCAATAGATGCGATATAGACATGACTCAGATTATAAAGACTAATACGTATACGAAGTAACAATGACATTGTAAAGCAGATAGAAATAGACAAAACTACTAATAACTAATCATACCTTTTCTCTTCCCCACTGATCGGTCATCGGATGTTTTACTGCTTCAATAACTTTACTATCGAATCCTCACAGATCTGCCTTCCATCATTCTCACAAACGAAATGATCAACCTTATCAAGTTTAATCCAATCTACCAATCCATCATCCGAAGTGACCTCTTCCGCCAAAACTCTTTGACCTTCTGCCCAATTTTCATCATCTTTCATCCTCTTCTCACTACTAAGTACGATAGCAGGTTTTGACGAAGGATATTTGTATCCCGATTCCAGCAATACTCTAAAACTTGCTGAAGTCCTCGATTGAGATCCGATTGTCTCTTGTAATCTAGATTTTCTCAGTTTCTCATTAAGTCTCGCTGTAGAAGGCGAAGGATGAGAAGAAGCTAATATCCTAGACAACGATGTCGACCTTCTCAACAATACCGAAGGAAGTCTGTTAAGCGAAAGGGGCGTAAGGAGAGATGGGAACAATCGAGAGGATAGACGGGATAGGAACTGGGTAGTGGATGGTTCGTGGAAATAGGTAGATGCCGTTTGAGCGTCTAGGTGGAGGAATGAATGGATAGATGAAGGATGGCGTGAAGCGAAGACTCTCGACACGAGGCTGTTCATAAGCAAGAAAGAAAAAGAATCTGTCAGTCTTGACAATCGTTTGATATCTTTCATACAGCTTTGAACGAAGGCTCACCCTCCATATCCTTCACCGACCATGATCAATCCCTCCTTCTTACTTTCCCTAATCACACCGGCATTGCTCAAAGCTTCCCATAAGGAATCTGCGATCCCTCCCAAATCCGCATTGGAAAGTACGTCTGAGAAACCGTATCCTGGTCGGTCCCACGTACATACCCTTCCTACTTTACCTTGTTCTTGCAGGTCGAATAGCCATCTCCCGGGATTTTCAGAACCTTCATTAGCGGGCGGCAAGGGCGATGGCAACAGTGCCAAGGAACCTGGTACACCGGATGACGACGTGTATACGATGGTAGGTAAAGAAGAATTCGATGATGTGCATGCTAGATGGATGTTGATTGACCATTGTGAGGATGAAGGTTGTACTTTCACCAATTGTGATGAAGAGGACGGTAGGGGTAGTGAACCGTCATATGCCGAGATGGATAAGTCGATGAGCAATAACTAAATAATCTAGTAAGACGAAGTGACTCAACGCGAAAATGACATTTCCACTCACCGATACCAATATCAATCCAGCCAAACCAGCTATCAACCCAAACACACCCCCGAAGAAGCCCAATATCCTACCCCAGAATCCTTTTCTCTGTACACCTACCAAAGCTCTCGCAGTGCCTTCTTCACTTGCTCGTTCTCGGCCCGCAGCTTCGGTTAACATCCGACTTATCCTCAATGACTCCTGCTTTTTCGCTCGTCTGACTAGGAAATTCGATAGTAACGTGAATATCAAGGTCGATCCTGTAAGTACGAGCGGGACCAGGATAAGGGGCGCATGGGATCTCTTGAGACTTGGTGAGAGCAATGCGAGGAATAAGATGGGTATATGAAGAATGAGGGTGATAAGTGTCGTAAGGAAGAATAAGTAAGATGGGTGGGAGAAGAAGAGGACACCTCCTAAGCCTATCCATGAACCGATGAGGGAAATCCAGAATTCGGCAAAACCAGATCCTCTAACATATTTCAACCCAGTCAGAAGGATGTATATCATCTGAGAGGGAAGATTGACTTACCTATAAGGTAAGAATTTGACACTAAAATCTAGTACTGTGTTTAATAATAATATAAGGGATAAGACGAAACTTGCAAAAGTGAGCAAAGTAAGGATGAAGAATGTCGCTTGTAACGGGAATGTCGTGAGGATTCTCTGCAATTCCGAGAACAAACAGCACGAATAATGAGCTTCCATAGGTGAGAATCGTAGATGTCAAGTGAGAGAGGGAGCAATAGGACATACCCTCTGACCAAGTTTGCTGACTCTCGGAGCCTGTTCAACAGGACCTGGTCGTCCAGCGACAGCTCCATAGTTTCTCACACTCCCCGCTACGCTCCTGCCACTGACGCTTCTTGCGCTGATTGATGTCTTCCTTGCATGTGGGTTAGCGGATGTATGGGGGTGCGCATGAGGGTGTTGAGGGTGTTGAGAGGTAGGTGGCAAGAGAGTGGTGGTTTCCTCGGCCGGACTAGTTCGGGTAGGGGAGGATGACACGGATGATCGATTAGAAGTGGGTTTCGACATTTTATTCGCACCCACTTCTTGAGCGATTCAAAGGCAAAGAGGAAGAGATGTATGGGTGAGATGAGAGCCGAGTGCTTTTGCTTCGTGGAAGGACCAGGTGAACTCGGACGTTGAGAGACGAAGACGTATCGAGCGGTTATGTCCGAGTTTGAGCACCACCAATGAAAACGAGCGGCCAACTGTACCAACACCGAGGATGAGCTTTGTTGGTATCTGTGAGCCTCTTTAGGTGTTGATAGACCAGCTTTCAAGAATGTCAGCTGTGGTGTGATATCTCAGAAGAAAGTCGAAAACCACTTTTCAATTTTATTGCAAACACCCATACATGCCTTATACATACGTCACTTTTCGTTGTGTTGATCCTTAAAAACGTATTAATCCGTGCCTTGATCTGGGTTGGCGATCACCATGAATCAATCATCATCATAACATGCTATATGGCAAATATAACACTTCGACCAATCACCTACTTGAAGACTCAAGGGTCGCTGTATACATACATGTGTGCACTCGCTATATCAATTCAAGTAGCCATGCAGGAATCATCAAAGAATGCTCTTCTCAAGCACAATACCCTTTTCCTTATTTTAGATGACCCTTCGCCACCCCTCTCGGAGCGGTCCGCAGGATCATGGAGTATGGTTCCCGTAGTACTTCTGTTATTCTCGAAGACTTCCGCTCAGAGTGGATGATAGTAGCATGACCGAATGTATTCCAACTTGCGAAGTAAAAGTTAGTCACCCTATCGAACATGATGTGTATATGTATGGATCCATTTATATATAAGCAAGTTGACAAGGAGTGCGTAATGTCCTGTAAATGGAAATACGGTCTTCGAAGTGGCAGTGCAATCTCACTGTTCCGGCATTATACATTCAATCCGCCAAAGAGGTCTCGACTCCCTTTCTGCGATTATATGTATTTCATCCTTTTCCGAAAAAAAAAGCCAAAAAGAAAAAAAAAATAAAAAAATAATAATAAATATGGCTTAAAAAATGTCCCTAGTTACTTGTGATTTGTGAATGTGATCATTGTATGTTCCCTACTTGATCGGCAGTGGGAAGAAGAGTCGTTAGTGTAGTTGTGGTTGTGCTTGTCCTTTGCCGACAAGACTGACTAACGATTCTTACGAGAAACCCCCGAAAAGGGGTAAAGTGATGTTCTAAGGGCTGGATCGACGATCAGTCTCAAGCTAGATTCCCACTTAACTTTTTTGATTTGTCGTGGCAACTTACCTTACCTTACCTCGTTGGTACAGTAAGATATATCACATTCATATTTGGCATGAGATGCATTGGTGATGATGACTTGTTAAGATATGATCATGTTACAATAATGGTTCATACCAGGTTAAGCTGAACTTCTTCTATCTAATCTTCGATTGATCCCACCCAACAAAGTCTTAATGATCAACCCAGCACTCATATCCTCTCCATTATACAAGACCGTATCGACTATATCCCTCACACCGTGCGCAGCGGATAACCCATCATCCAACTCCTGCAGAGCTTCTCTAGCTTCCGAGTCATTTCCAATCTGTAGAAATTGTACGCCCACTTGAGATAAGGGATATTCACCCCTGTCTAGCCGTTTTGCAGTTGATAATAATACTGATTCGGGATCATCGGTGGGTGCTGAGGAGAGTAATCCGTTACGGTCGAGGGTAGGATCAGAGAGAAGAAGTTGTTTGCGAAGAATGATGGGATGGGCGAAAACTGACACGTCAGCTCGGTAAGCATCATACGAGTGGGGCTGGGGCGAAGGTACTGGGCGGTCACAGGGTGCGAGAAGGAGGAGAAGGCTTGAAAGACAAGAAGGAGAACAAATGGAGGGCAAGGGGAGGCGAATAGGGGGGCGGCGGAGGGAACCAAGGGAGAGAAGGGAATAATGGGATCGAAGGAAGATAAGAGTACGGTAAGAGGGGCAGACGGAATGGGAGATAAGAGCGAATCAAACGGGCTCCAGGTGAAGAGAAACACGGAGAGATGGTGGAGAACATGAATAGGAGATCAAGAGATATTCAAAGAGACCTTACTCACCCCCGTCAGTCACGACAATCAAATTCATAGGTTTGACTGATACGTCCGAGCTCCCGCCACCATTAGACGTTGGCGAAGTAGTCTGAGACCTTTCTAATCTTGCCATATATTCCCTCAATATACTCTCTAATCTCATTCCAGTCGGAGTAGCACCCTTTGGCTCCAATCCTCTAAACAGATCTTCCACTTCATGAGCAGCCTACACATATATCAGTATCACATCACACGTTGGACAGTAAATCCGGTTGCGATTCAACTCACTTTCAACTCCTTTCCTACTCTTTTACTATTCAAGAAATAAATATCCACCCCATTCTCATCGTATCTTGCGGCAATCTCGGCCACTTCCATTAAAGCCTGTCTCGCTTCTGACCATCTCTCCCCTGCCATAGACGTGCTATCATCAACTAGGAAAACAGTATCGAAATCTTTCAACATCTCCAAAGCGTCTTCTTTCCCTTGTGGAGGTACGAATGATTTTCTTCTTGCCGGTAAGGATGGTGGAGTACCTTGTAATGTCTGATGTAAGCTGTTATGTGATTCGGCAATAGGTGAAGACAAGCTGGGTTGATTGTGAGATATCGGACTTGATATCATACCATTACCATTACTGGGACTAGATGATCCATCCCAGGGGAATTGATCCTTAGGAGTTGCAGGTAGAGGTCTGGTAGTGGGTGAGGTAGGAGTGACTATACGGAGATGATTGGGAGGTGGCCCAGGCGGGGGAGTATAGAGTTGTTGACTGGGTTCAGACGGCGGTGTGTAGTGTGTATAGCTCGATCCAGCTGCCATAGGTGGTGGCGTGTGTTGCTGAGCAAGCTGATCAGGGGGTGCTGGGTGGGACTGATTATGACTTGGTCCAGATTCTGCAATGGCTGAGAAAGATTGTCGATAGGGAGGACCACTTGGTGGAGTATCTTGAGTATAGGATGATCCCGGTGAACTGAGGCTGGAAGTTCTGAAATGTTGATTTGTGGGAGTAAACAGAGCAGCCTGTTCCATAGCTTGAAGTTGTTCTTTCTCGTTGGACGATAAGAAGGGATTTTTACTTTGGATGTGGAATCCTGTCTTCTGGGGTGTAAGGGGCGTCTGACCGGTATATGAACTTGATTGTTCATCGAGTAAATTCTGAAGCTGTTGATTATTATTCTGATTTTTCGAGGTAGATGTGGAAGTTGATTGTTGAACTGAATTATAGGATCCAGGGATGATCATATCTTCCATGCCATCTACTAAGTCTCTCATATCTGAGCTGTGACTACTAGTTCCCCCTATTGACTGGGTTTCGGGAATGGTACTTATCGGATGAGAGTTGCTCGGACCAGCTGTAGCGCTGGAGGAACCTTCTCCTCTGGATTCTGATTCTGCTAAACTCAATCTCATGGCTTCCTGTAACTCCTGCTGTTCCACCTGCCAAGCTAGACTAGCCCTCTTAGCTTCTTCGAATTGGGATTCCTCCCATATTCTCGCTAATTCCGGATCACTAGGTACTCGCTGCGGAGAATCGTCGACCTCTGCATTGGCCGCTCCAGCTGTTCGTGGTTGAGTAGCTGCTGATGTCGGAGGCGAGCTATTGTGGGTTGTGGCTGTAGTAGGAGTCGAGGTAGTTTGACCAGGTAAAGTTCCTCTCAATTCAGCTTCGGCTGCTAGTGATTCCTGGAGTATCCTAGTCGATGCTGGATCAGGATCTTGGCTCTGATAAGGAGGTGGAGGAGGTTCATCATCATTGTTCGTGGTGGCTCTATTGGTTGTAGCTCCTACGGTCGTATGGGTACGAGTGATAGTATTGGTATTTGAAGTTCGACTAGGTGTGGTAGCTGTCTGTGTCCGTCGGAGATTGTTACTGTTGCTGGCACTACTGGATGTCACTCTAGGAGCAGGTAAAATACGAGAAGGGGATAGAGAATATTCTTGTCTGATAGCTCGGAAGGCATATGCGAATTGAGGGAACTTCACCAAAGTCAGCTGTACCGCTTCGTGCCAGTTCTCAGATAAGGGTATCTGTAGCCTACCTCTCTTTCCAGGTATTCCAACTTCATTGATATCTCAGTCTTCGATTTCCCCCTCTGGGCTTTGAAATGCACATAATTTCTGATTACAGCTTTCACGTATCTGTATCCAACGAAGTTGTTGCATCAGCATCAATCCTTCCCCGTTGATCTTTCAAGGGACTCACTCGGGATCCGTCACATAACCTCTATTCGCAAATGCCCAATAGACGTTGGAGGAGGTGAGCATAGGCCCCATATTGTACCTCTACAAATGGCACAGATAGATGGACAGAGATGGACAGATGCTGTCAGCTGGCGTCACAACGGTAAGATTGTTGACGGTACGGGTACTCACCAGTCTATTCTGTCTCATCACCTCTGAACTGTTCATCTTGGCTAATGTTGGTATCTCTATCCGGCTGCGGATGATTGATTGTGGGAGGTGAAGATAAAGATAACCTTGAGGTAGGGTGCCAAGCCAAGTCGGGATGAAGTCTTAGTCTGCTGATATATATCGTTGTATCAGTTGCAGCAGGTGGCTGTGTACTGCAGAGTGAGCGAATTGATGGTAGAGCAGTACGAGTAGTAGTCTAACTTCCAAGGTTGCGAGGTTGAGAGTATGACGAATTAGGCACTTAGTACACAGCATAGCACAAAGGCCGAGAGGTACATACAACCGGATTAGAGTTATCTCTAATCACCTGACAAGGCTTGGTCTCACTCTCATTACAAATTTCGTAATCAGCCAAGCCAATCAATGCTCAGGGTACGAGCACTCAATACTCGGCAAGTAGAATGAAAATTTCCGGAACTCATCCTACCAGCCAAAAGAGTTGAATGAAAATGTTGAATTGCTCTGCATACGAGGATAGACAGTATCACATAATGTCATATCAAGTCAACGTACCACCGTCGGCAGCCTCCATCTCCTCCTCTTCCTCCATTTCAGACGAAGAGGATGATCGTCTGTCCGACTGGGCATCTTCTTTAGGTGAAGCCAGACAGACTAAATCCCTATTCGATGAGACCGTCTTACCTACTCCCGAAGCTGCTTTGGAACACGATGCGAATATATGGGACTTCAGATTGAATGAGACGTGTCAAAGATTGGGATTGGACATGTTCGGTAGGATCAGGTTGATCAATTTAATCAGGAATGCCGTGAGTCGTCTATCATTCTCCCATCTCCTTTTTCCGTTAGCTGTGTAATAATTATGCTAACATGATAAGTATGTGTTTTGTATTTCTAGGGATTGACTAAAGATCAAATCGACGCCTTGTCTCCTACTGATCAATTGTTCAAAGATGATAATTTGTTGAAACCCGTTATACCTGATGATCCATTACTTCGTAAGTCTACGTCTACTAATTCCCTTCGCTACGTACATGCGATTATTTGGCTGATCTCGATTATATTGATATAGAATACGATCCTGACGATTGTTGGTCGGATGACGAAGATCTCCCTCAACCACCTCAATCTAACGCTGGTCCATCTCAATCTCAGCCCGCATCAACAGAGAACGGCAGAGTCGCTCAATTAGAAGCAGAGTTGGAACAAGCTAGGAAAGATCTCGCTTCTATGCGAACGCTTATCTCCAAAACCGTAGGAGTAGAAGATGACGAAGATGATGCCCAATCTCCGGTAGAGACTAGTAAGCAGGTAGAAGGTAAAGGGAAAGGGAAAGCGGTGGAAAGGGACGATGATACTCATTATTTCCATTCCTACGAGGAGAACGGTATGTCTCATTGCTTCATAATAGATCACAACAGAACGGGTTATGCTGATTGAGAGAAATAGATATCCACGAAATCATGTTGAAAGATACTGTACGAACTGTATCCTACGCCAGATTCCTCTTGTCCAATCCCCAGATCTTCAAAAATACTATAGTGATGGATGTAGGATGTGGAACGGGTATTTTGTCAAGTGAGCTCTCTGAAAAATCAGATGAACCGCTGATATACGATGAACTGATGTATCCGTTTTGATAGTGCTCGCTGCTAAGGCTGGAGCCAAACATGTATACGCCATCGAGGCTTCTGGATTAGCCGTGAAGGCCAGGGAGAACATCAGGAAGAATGGTTTCGCGGATGTCATCACTGTCATCCAAGGGAAAGTCGAGGATATCCAGCTACCAGTCAAACATGTTGATGTGATTGTTTCTGAATGGATGGTGAGTCATCCTTTGCTCCCACATAAGTCGCTATACTTACTGACATTTCATGACTCGTAGGGATACATGCTATTATACGAATCAATGTTAGATTCCGTCCTAGTAGCTCGTGATCGTTTCCTTGCTCCTGGAGGATTAATGGCTCCTTCCCAGACTAGGTTAGTAATCAGTGCTATCACAGGGGAAAGAACTTGGAAAGAGAGGATTTCATTCTGGCCATCCGTATATGGTTTCGATCTCAGCGAGATGCAAGGACCAGCTTTCGAAGAGGGTTTGACAGAAGTGGTGGATAAAGAGGAAGTCGTCACTACGGAGGCTGTAGTAAGGGTATGTCTATCTACCTCCTTGCGACCCTCTTCTTTGGAATAGACTGTATACTGACGTGAGATGGTCGGCATAGGATATCAACTCGCACACAGCTACGATCAAATCATTAGATTTCCATTCCACATTTACCCTTCGATCAACCTCAACATCTAAGGTGGAAATCAAAGCTTTCTTAACTCATTTCGATACCTTCTTCAGTCCCGTTTCTGGCGAAGCTTCTCATATCCCTTTGGAAGAGGATGTAGAAATCTTGCCATTCGGTGATGACGAGTATGAGAGACCCGTCAAACCCCTCGATCAGTCCGGCAACGGGGTGAAAGTGAGCTTTACAACTGGACCAAGAGGCAAATACACGCATTGGAAACAGGTTGTTTTCTTACTTCGTAAACCCATCGTTCTCAAATCGAATCAACAGATCATTGGACGATTCTTCTGTAAGAAATCACCAACGAATTCCAGAGAATTGGACGTGGAGATTCATTATAGAGTTGTTGAAGGTGGTAATGGTGATGTAGGAGAAGGAGCATATGATGTGCAGTGTTATAAAGTTAGGTAAAGTAGGGATTGTATCAAATGCATCTCTCAATCCATTCTCTGCCAAATCTGTCTGGTTGCTATTTGTATCGTAATGACGAAACGCAGACCACCCTACCCTATGTTCCTGTCCTCGCAGATGTCTTACAAATGCTGGGGGGTCTCCAAATATATATCTCCTGATATAAGGGTTATAAGGGTTCCAACTGTTTTTTATATCCCGTGACTTTTGACCTGTTAACACCGGCCCGCTCACCGACCCACCCATCAGAGCAGAGGAATCTTCCATTTCTGATTTCTGATTCTATTCCTATTCCTCGCGCAAGTTATATCCCGAACTGTATGACTGTTGTCCTACGGTCACTGCTGTATATGGAGGTGTGGATATAGAGACATATCATGCTGTCATTATTGGAATCGTGAATTACCCCAAAATACCAGAACACACCTTATACTTCACCATCCTATCCAGCTTGATCTTGATCCTTTGTGAATATTCCATAGCTCCTACACGATACTCAAAGGACGCTTGTCACCACTACGAGTACCTTCCACATCAGCCATCACACATCATCCATCATCCATCTGCCGGATCTTGCCGCGTCGCCAAGCGGTTAAAAGTCGAAAGAACCTTATATCCTATAGGGTCATATCATAGCAGACTGGGGATATCACTCGCAGTACTTCAGTAAGCTGGATCAAAGCAACGGAGACGGTATCGATCCATTACATGGACACGACTATCCAAAAAATCCAGTACAGCACCGTCATATCACCACAAAATACACCCGCACTCCACCGATTGTCGGCTCAATCTGATTGATCAGCAGCGCAGTCCACCTCCTACGCCACGCCCAAAACCATCATATCGCAATGTCAAGGCTACTTAAGGGGTTCGGTACGCCTAAGCAAGGTAACAACAACAATGCTTCCAAGGCCAATTCCAGCAGTGGTGGTCCAACACGTCCATCACCTTCATCGAATCCATCCAATTATGGCGAACCACCCGAAACTCCCGATCTGTCACTCACCACAACCAATACGAACAACCTTACTCCCATCAACAACAAAATCGCACCTGGTGTTAGAACAGGATTAGGACTGAACAACAAGGAGACAGAAAGAGAGTTGTTGTTCGGTTTAGAGAATTTCGGTAATACATGTTATTGCAATTCGGTCATTCAGGCTTTATACTCATGCGAAGCATTTAAGAGGTTTGTTGAATCTTATCCTGATTCGAAACCACCTTTAATGCCTCTCGCTCCATTACCTGGTAAAGGAGATAAACCCACATCACCCATTCTGAACGGTGGTGGACCGATTAGTCCCCAATTATCTCGCGGAGGAGGCAACCCATTTGATTCTACGGGTCCGACATCTCCCAATCCAGGAGGGAAAGAAAAAAGATCTTGGACAAGTTTAGGTAGAAGACCAACGAGTTCCACTGGACCTCCTGGTGGTGGTGCTGGATTAGCAGGGGGTAGTGGATCGGTGCCTACACTCAACGCATTACAACAAAATCAATTAGGTTCGCCGGAGTTAGATGAACAATATGCAAATTGGAAAGCTCCCATACCTGATCCAAACCAATCTCCGCCAAGTGTATTCCAGACGATCCAAACGTTGTTCTATCACTTGACCAACTCGCCTCCTCATCTACCACTACCGAAGAAGGAAAATAAAGATGCCAGTGCCCAGACTGCGTCGCTGTTACCTGGTGCGCCTGCTCAACCTGAAAATCCTCAAAGTGGAGCAGCACCTCCAGCTACTCCGGGAGGTAATCCAGCTGTACCCCAGGGTCCACCATTGCTGGCATCCCTCCCACCTCCGTCGGCAGCTAGGGGAGGAGGTCCATGGCAGGCTGGTAAACTCGGACGAGGGGTGGTCACCCCTGAAGATCTCCTGAGAACAGTCAAGAGAGAGAACGAAATGTTTAGAGGAATGATGCAGCAGGATGCTCATGAGTTCTTGGGTTGGCTGTTAAATCAAATTGCGGAAGAGATCGAAATTATCGATAAGAATCTGAAGAAGGTTAATGGACAAGAACCTGTCAAGACTCCTGGAAAGACGTTCATACAAAGTTTGTTCGAAGGAATTTTGACCAATGAGACGAGATGTCTGAGTTGTGAAACTGTGAGCGATACCTGTACTGGACATATCTATGTTATGAAGATGGAAGGAGATCGCTGACGCTGACGCTGTTTGCCTTGTATGTTTACAGACCTCATCCCGTGATGAACTCTTCTTAGATCTGTCCATCGATATAGAACAACATACGTCCGTCACACACTGTTTGAGACAATTCTCAGCTAGTGAGATGCTATGTCAGAAAAATAAGTTTTACTGTGATTCATGTTGTGGTTTACAAGAAGCCGAGAAGAGGTGAGTACGATCGCGCACTCTATAAACAAACACCGCTATATAGGCCATGCTAATGTTATTCTTCCATATGGTGTAGAATGAAGATCAAGAAACTCCCAAATATCCTTGCTTTACATCTAAAACGATTCAAATATCAAGAAACGACAGGTAGATATGCGAAATTGTTTTACAGAGTACCGTTCCCTACTCAACTTAGATTACCAAACACAACGGATGATATGGAGAATCCCGATAGGTTGTATGAGCTTTTCTCGGTGGTGGTACATATTGGAAAGTGAGTTTAGGTGCTGTTTTGAATCAAATTCACTCTACTAGGTCACCGCATCCTTTTCCAGTTCAACTTCTATCCTCTTTGTTTTTGTCATTTGTATCCTGAGGTCTGTCGAACATTGCTGAATGTCCCTCTTGTGTCCAGCGGCCCACACCACGGTCACTACGTCACCCTCGTCCGATCCAAGGGCCGATGGATAATGTGCGACGACGAGAATGTCGAACCTATAAACGATGATGATCTGTTTAGATATTTTGGTGATTATCCGTCTGGAGCGGGATACGTCCTATTCTATGAGGCTGTGGATATGGATCTAGCAAGTCTGGGATTAAAAGTACCTGAACCTGAACCTGAACCTACACCCCAGCCTGTTGAATTCAAGACTCAGAAACCGATTCCAGCGCCAACGGCTTTCATCCAACCTCAACCTAAATCTACACCGCTTAGCGAAGTGAAGGAAGATCATCTGATTGATTTTTCAGACAACACCATACCTGAGGAATCCTCCGCTGGGGTGTCTACACCAACAAAGAAGAAACCTCCCCCACCTCCACCTTCCAGAAGAGCTTCTACCAATATATCGCCTTCGCCCGTAACTCCCATCAGCCCAAATGCCGCTGAAGCTGCGGCGAGAAGAGGATCGGTGCCAGTAACTTCCACACGGCGCGACTCGATCACTTCGACCAATGGTGCCACTCAGATATCAGGCGATACCACTCCGACCGGTACCCGAAGGAACTCAAATGCTACTCCACCTATTCCACCGCCTTCAAGGGGTTTGAGCAGAACACAAGTAAATGGTACTACCTCTCCATCTAATGTCAATGGATCAACGACGTTCAGTGGATTAGGTGTGGATGTACCTAACACGTTACATGGGAATAACGCAGAGGGTGTACAAGGTGTACCTAACGGTAATGCAAATACTTTATCTTCTTCGGTACATTCGATCGCATCAGCATCGGTATCCACCTCTTCGGGTTCAGGTTCAGTACCTAATTCGACCAGTCTGGCTAAACCCATCCCATCGTCTTTATCTCCCACACAAAATCAGATACAACCAAGTTCGATCTCCTCTTCTGTATCATCCAGTAACCTCGGTCGAAAGATTTCGATGTCAGGTACAGGAAGGGATCGTACGGTATCTGGATCTTCTCAAAGTAGTTCAGCCCAGGGAGGTAGTTATGCCGGGGGAGGTAGCTTAGGTAGGAAGTTGAGCGGGATGTCTGGGAAATTGGGTAGGAGTGGGTCAATGGCTTTTGGCAAGTTTGGAATTGGCAAGAAAGATAAAGGCGAAAAGGCTGGACAGTAAAGGTAGAATAGGTATGATGGTAGACTTACGTGAATACTAATAGCGGGGGATCTAAAAAGTACATACTATACAAAACTCTTAATTGACAAAGAGAGCGAGGGAAGGAGGACTGAGAATGGAAAATAGTTGTATTGATTTTTCTCATATTTCGTACGGTTGCGGTTTTCCACCTCTTCTTGGTAGATTATATATACCAATGATATACAGATATATATGAATTATATCATTCATTCTGTCCGGAGCTCAAATGATATTCCATCATACTACAGCACAGAAACTGTGATTGTGAACCCTGGCAAGGATGAGTCTACCGAGTTTGACTTTGATTAATCGACTTGCGTGATCAATAATCATTCGTGCAGTCAGTACAGATACGAGGAAACGAACCGTAGATTGCGCGAGAAAGAAGTACCGCTGATTTCATCAATACTTTCATACATGTAAATTTGACCGATACTGTTTTGTTATTTGAAAAGATCTATGAAAAATAAAGTAACGGAAGAAAGAAAGGAGGCTACATGAATATTACAACTCTTTCAATTTTCGATTTTCTCTTTCCTCCTTCAAAATCCGCCTGCCCGATGATTCATGTCATTTGGTTTCATTGTCCGTTTGTTTGGGTTTTTTTTTTCTTTTTTTCTTCGTTCAGAAATCCCATAGGTTGTTATTTTTCATTTTCCCAAAAATCGATTTACCAGTTCTCGCAGACACACGGAGTAAGGCGGATTCACCTCCAGAGCATAAATGAATTTAGCCAAATACATCAAACCAGCTGTGATTTCGTCGGCGGTCGGTCTGATAAGTTTAGGTGGAAGCATGAAACCGTACTGCAACATACATTCATTTCACTTGATCAGTTCATTCAATTATACATTGATGATTTCCTTTTTTTCCACTTACAGTACCTGTATCTCTCAATTCGGCAGAGTACGACCACCTAACGTCTGTTACTCCATAAGTGTAATCTATCGCATCACCAGGTGCACTGAGCATGCGCATAAACGCAATAACGGTCAGCTCAAAATCAACTAGGACAAGACCCATGATCAACGATGTTATAACCCACCGATAGGTCAAGTCACAAGCTTGTCCAGCTTCATACCCTTCACCTCGTTTCGTTCTCATCGCTTTGGCCACTCCCAATCCAGCTTCCATCAACATCTCTGCATCAGGTGGGAAATCATCGCATGAGTGCGCGAAGGGGAACATGACTGATATGAAAACATGGTCAGACTTAGTCCTAATTCATGAACAGTCCGGCAGAAATGATGGCATAGTTGGCGGAGATGGATTCATACCACTCACATAATTGCCCGTAGGAATGTAAATCCACAAATGCTCTCACTCTATTACCTCTCTCAGCTGCACCTGAAAGATACTCTGACATAGCTTTCGTCTCGTACGCTTCAAACGCTTCCCTGCCACCATAACCTTCTGAACAGGCTGTCGATTTGGATGATCGCCATTTATAGCCCCAATTGGAGTTCAGGTCAATTCCTGAATGTGTGCACAGTGAAGGGTCAGAAGTAAGTTCAGAGTCTAAACATCGAATACATCATCTGACACCCACCTAAACATTTTCCTTTCCCGCCTACATCCTGTCTGTTCTTCCTCCACATCCTGCTTTTATCTCTACTGTACTCATACCCATCAGGGTTGATCTGCGGTATCACCGTGAACCTGAACGATCTCAATAAGATTGCAGAGTCGGATTTGGGATCTTCAGAAGCGCGAAGTAAGAGGTGGTGTAAGAAATACAATGCGGAAGAAGGACCGACCCACTAATCGTCGGAGATCAAACCAAATTATCAGTACCACTGACAAAGTCTACGATGGAAGAGAAGCTTTGGGGAGGTCATGCTGGAGTCATAATATGACTCACCTCCCTACCATGCTGTCCAGCAATGACTACATATTCCAACTCGACTTCATCTTCATCCACCATAGCCGTCGGATATCCAGGATCCCCTTCTCCAGTCTTGTTATGGTGAATCTTGGCCGACCAACCTTTGATCGTCCTATTCTCATATGTTTTACCAATCTCAATCTCTTTGATATGTATACCAGAGGTATTTTGATGAGTGTCGTTAAAAGTTGATATCAGCGTGTCACCGAATTTGTACATCTCTCCCAAAGAGTGAAACTTGTCGTGGAAAGGCGTATCGATCGTTGTAAGGTTGTAAGGGTCGATGGGAGGTAGAGACGGTTTGGGTTTGGTCCTGCCTTTGCCTTTCTTCTTCTTTTTCTTCATCAACTCGAACAGTTCTCGGTCTACCGACTCTTGTCGTGCTTCTCCAGAGAGGTGAGAAGGTATATAGTCGTACACTTCTTCTGGGACAGATGATAACTCGACAAGTGATTGTAAATCATTTATAAAAGGATGGAAAGCCTCATTTGGTAAATAACCATATAACACCTCTAACTGCTTAGGGTTCAGTCGGATATCGATAGATCTTTGAGAGGTATGCCAAACGTCCAGATCGAGTAGCTATGAAATACCAGATGATGCGAAATAAGTGTCTACTGTCTAAAGCAGGATGGGACATCCCTCAAGATAGAGCTGTTGATGTTTCTCAGAGCTCACCTCGACAACATCCATCACTTCTTTCTTCTTACTACTATCCATCTCACCCCAATCTATCCTCCATACTTTGTCATCATCGTATCTCTCCACATCTTGCCTCGATGATATATCAAACGGTCGTTGAGCCGGGACTGATCCTGATCCCGATCCCGAAGCTGTGATCATGCAAGGTATAGCAAGGGACAGGAGGATCGGAGTGCGAGCGAATGCTCTCATATTGGTTCGGGTTGTTCGAGAGATTGTCCTCTCAGCTGTTGGCTAGACTGATATTGCTGTGAAGAGATACAGTATGAGATAAGATGACGAACATGCAATGTTCATGGTCATGTCATAATGGCCCAATCATAAGATGGGAAAGCGGCCAAGTCCGCCCGTCACCTGGTCGTGTGACCAACAACTGACCATGGAGGGGGATGAGGTTTTGAGACTGCATAAATGGTCCATGAAACTATATACAACGATCGTTAATCATTAGATCAAATTGAGACGACAATCTCAGCAAGAGAGCCCAAAAAGGAACAGTATAGGAAAAGAATAGTCAGAAGGTGAAACGAAAATCAACTGGAGACGATGACCTTGCCAGCTGAAAATAGAATATCGATGAAGATAGTGTAGGCAAATAAGAAGATTCCGATATTATACAACATAATTTAAGTGATAGCGAATCTCAGTCATATCAACAAACATCCATGATTCTGTTGATCCGTTCGTGACTTGTCGTGAATCAGTTGGGTTCAGGCGAAGGTCTATCTTTACCATCTTTGACCCTCTTATTCTTCAACCTCCTCAACATCTCACCGTGAGATACGATATGATCCAAAAGTTTCTCTTCGTTTATACCCAGAGGAAGAGGTTGGATATCTTCCACTTTGAATGTCTTGGACCTCTCAAAAGGTTGGTTCTTCTTTTCCATAACGCTGCATGTACCATTAGACACGTAACGGCGGAATCATATTGGAAATCGATAGAACTTACAAGCATAATTTACATCTTACCCTATCACCATTCTTCTGAGTAGTTATTCCCAGATGATCCTTGATCCACTCTCTGGAAACCGGTTTGTAGGTTGACGCCGGGACGGACGTCACGGACCTGGCCACCGAAGGCGGTCTAGATGCTGAGACTGAAACCTCTAGACCTGATCCGGGTTTTACGTTTTCTTCATCTAGAATAGACCGAACATCAGTCTGTGATTACACAAAGAGGACTATAGACCGCAATTCTGAGCACTCACCATCGCTCTCATCATTAAGCAATCTCTTCCTCTTATAAGGTCTTTGCGTACTAGCTAATACACTAGGAGTTGGCACAGATTGAGATCGAGAATCTTCTTCTTCTTCGTTGGGAAGGAATAGCGGTGTGCCGGCGGGCTTCTTGTTAGCAGGAGTAGCTTGACTTGTCGAAGGTTGTGATTGAGATAGCGGTGAAGGTCTGACAATTAGAGATATGGAAGGTGTGTCAGATTCCTTGAGATCCGGGGTGAAAAGCAGGGTTTCAGGTCGCGTCTTCGGGACAGCCTTGGAAGTTGAGGTTGACGCAGGACCGGGGACAATCTCGAAATCATTTTCCTGTCGTGCAAGTCAGCATCGTCAAGAAAATTGACTTCTCTTGAACGGTGTATAATCAAGATAGCTCACCTCATCTTTGACGACCGTGTTGTTCGTGCTCTTGATAGCGGACAGTTGCTGCAAAATCCCAAAATCGAAAGCTTTGATCAGCCTCATTTCTCGCTGAAGTAGCCTGGGAAAGAGGAGGAAAGCTAAAGCAAGCGGTAATGCCTGAGACTTACATTTTGCAGCCTCTTCATTTCACCTTCCAACCCATGCTTCTCCTCCTTGACATTTTCAAGTTCTTTCTCGATTTCAATATAATTCTCTCTCTGTTTATGTTGTTTATTCATAGCGTCCCTCATCGCTTCCTCGGCTCGATCAACATTATCCTGTTCGTTCTCCAGATCTTTCTGTAATTCGCCTTTCTCTTGCTCTAGCCTTTCGATCGTTTCCTTGAGAGATTCCACCTGCTTCTTTATCTCTGGATCGCCCTTGTGAATGGATCCCCCATCGATCTCATATTCAGTTCGTAGTTCATCGATACTCGATGAGTAATATTTCTCCCTGGCATTTAATTCTTCTTGTTTCTCCCTTAGTTGATTCTCCGTTCCGATCAATTTCGCCTGCACTTCAGCATTTGATTGAGTGAGTCTCTGCAGCTCAGAGACGTTTTCCTGCAGAGAAGTCCTAGTTTGATCCAACTTCTTCTTCATCTCGTCCAGCTGATCGGTCTTGGTCCTCTCGGCAGCCTGACTCTCCTCTAGTGACTTCTTCGTCTCCTTATGTTTATCTATCTCCTCTCGTAAAGTCTTCTCACTCGCGTTCAGTTGGTCTCGAGCGTCCTGGAGGTGCTTGGTGGTATCGTCCAATTGGGTAGTCTTCGCCAACAAAGCATTCAGGTTGGCTTGCAGGTTATTCCTCAGCGTCTGTATAGATCCTTCCAGTTCCTTCACTTTCTCTCGATCACCATCTTTAGGTCGACTTTGAGCTCTAGATTGAATCTCTTCGAATATCGTATGCATAGTCTTCTGGAATTGTTCAGCTTTATCAATCGGTTTCATATCCTCTTTGAACGGTTCGACAGTTTTGCCCATCAGGATTTGAATGTTGTGACCCCAAGAGATCAGTCTGTGGAAAGCCGCTTTCCATTCTTCCCCAGCCTGCTCTTTTCCGCTGGGAAATACCGGAGGAGTGCCAGATTGGGCAGCTGCTAATTCCACTTTCATCGATTCCACCTGACCTTGTAACTTCTTCATCTTCTCTTTCCTGTCTTTCTCATTATTCAGGATCATTTCAGCCAATTTGGACATGTCCGAAACGAAGGTATTGGCTCGATCCACCAATGATTTCTTGGTGGTATCGCCGTTGGTCGTTCCACCCGAAGTTCCATCGGTCTTGGAATTCTGCTCATTTGTACGACCCAATTTGCTCTGAAGGTTTTCACCCCAATGAACAATCTTTTCCAAAACAAACCTACTCTGGTCATGCACCTTTCTTTCGTGCACGATCTTCTCCTTCTCCACTTCGAGCTCTTTCACATTTCTTTCTAATCTCTCTATTTTCGCATCATTAGTCTGAGCAAGTTTTGTTCTGATGTCCTTCTCGATTTCCCTCGGGTCTTTACCTGCATGAGCTCTAAGTTCCTCTATCTCCTTGTTATACTTTTCTTCTAACTCCATGAACTTTGCATTATTCGCCTTGAGTAGACTTCGAAGTTTGGCAGCTTCCGAGGATGGGTCGGCGGGCGATTTAGGTGAAAGCGGACCTGGTGGATGCGCACCGAAAACAGGCTGGTTGGCTTTATGAACGGCTTCCGCCAGTTCCCTCTTCAAATTAGCAACTACAGCAATATGGGATATGTCGAGTTGAGCTAGTTTGTCTCGATGTTCCGACTCAAGCTGAGTGATTTTGGCTGATTGTGCGTTGACTTGGTTCTGTAATTGAATGATCTGCGTTTCTCCTGCCTCTTTAGCCCTCTTCACTTCTTCAAGACCTCGAGCTAGCGCAGTATTAAGTTCTGGAGCTTTATGCCTCACATCTGTTGCAGTTTGCAGTTGCTGCATCATTTCAGCCAATTCAGCTCTGGCTTTACTTTCGCTTTCGGTCAGACGAAGTACGGTCATCTGTGATAAATGAACTTTCTTCTCTTCTTCTACTAACTGAGCTCGAAGCTGATTGGTAATAGCTTCTGTAACGGCTGGTGGTTTTATAGCTGTGACTGTTGATGCCATATTACGAAGAGCATCATTCATGGCCATACGGAGGTGGTCCCTGAAGAGGCAGATCTCGAGTTAGCCGAAAATCGCTGATGTTGAAGCAGACTTACCATGCTTGTCCAAATGTCTGTTCGACACCTTGAACATCGGCATTCAATTTCTGCTGTATGACCTGCACTTCCGGAGGAATAGTGATATTGGACGTCGCATCCCTAGGACTTTGTAAAGGTGTACCACTCCCTCCACCTCTGGCTGATCCACTCTGTCGACTGCTTGGTCTAGCTTGATTCTGCAAATTGACTATAGACTGCTGAATTTGCGCAGATGTATCTTGAGGGATATAAGCGTATCCATTGGGAGCGACATAAGGGGTTGGACGGGAAGAGCTCGCGTGCGCTGATGAAGAAGCTTGCTGTGGAAGGGGTTGAGAGATGACTCTTCCCTGCTGCTGAGGTTGAGGTTGGTTTGTACCGTTCACGCTGCCAAACAGCGTGGCTATATATCTGGGATCCTTGACGACTTTATCCAGATCAGCCAGAGTGAGGTATTGTGAATATCGGTCGAGGAGTTCAATGGTGGATAGTTGTAGCACCGAACCGCTGCCCATGGTGATTTTGTGCCTTCGCATCGCGTATTCTGGTGACAGATTGACAGTAGCAATCTGATTGTTTTTGAGCTTGAAGGTATATGAGGTGAATGTCGGCGATGGGTTCGTTCTTGGCGTGTTTGTTTGACCAACGGTAATATCGTTGATGGGTGATCGGGCGGTGATGTCGGGCGAGGAGAAATTTTGTTGCGAATTGACATACATCTGAAAACCATTTCGCTGCCCTCCTGATCCTGAAGAGACTACTCGTCGAAGAGGAGATTGCTGTTGAGGAGCATTTGGTAGTCCCGGATGAGTAACGGCAGGGAATTGCTCTTGAGGTGTAGCGCTACCAAAATGGGAGAGCTGGTTGATAGGCTGTTGCGGTAAGATTGAATGCATATTGACATCAGCAGAGGTTGAAGATTGGATCGTTTGAGTGGGCTCAGTAGGCTGGTCAGGGACTGATGGGCGGTTGGGCAGGGTTGAGTGAGATGGAGAATCGGGAGAAAGTACGATAGCGCTAGTGGAGATAGCATTGATGGGTGTCAGGTAAAAGCCATCACGTTTGTCTATGTGTACTCGAGGAAGGAAGAGGAAAGTCGAACTCACGAGGAGGGATCCTGTCCCTGTCCTTCGGTTATAGACTGAACCTCAAGCAGCTGCACTGAATCACTCATGTTGGTCTTGGGAGAAGTTTGGTGTATCTGAGGAGGAGGCTTGGTTGAGTCACCATTGCTGAGAGGGAGATCAGCAGTCACAGGAGCGAGCATGAAGGATCGGCGCCGAGCTTTGGTCAGAAGAGTTAGCGGTCACCCAGTTTGGCATGTTACATCAAGGGGATGAGCGGAGATGGCAGATATCTTCCATGGAAAAGAGATGCAGGCGATGTTGGATACGATTGAGGAAAGAGAGGGAGTGAGTGAGTGACGAGTTGAATGAAAGAAGCGAGGAAGATGGAATGCCAGTTGAAGGGGAACCAGGGGAAACCAAATAAAATCTGCTTTCCCACGGTTGCCCTCGCGAGGTGAAGGTGTCCCTGTGTCCCTCAAGTTCGGTCATGTCAATAAATCTACTCTCATCGATATTCACCTATCTATTTATTTTGCTTCGCTGTTATACGCAAACACACAGTATCGAACATCGCACCTCGATCTCAAGGTCCAGCCGACATGTCCGCCATATAGCTTTGAACGATCTACAAGATATCTGAAAAGTCCATCCTCGACATATCACCTTGATATTGCGATTTTCACTTCCCGTCGCGGTCAAAGCAAGTCATGTCATTCGTCTTCCCATCTTGGTCCACGGCGTTCTCGCCTGCGTTTCATGAGGATGCAAAGGCCATGCTGGAAGGCGCTCTGAACAAAGTATGCTTGGAGCCATATTGTATCTCATCACCCGCCTTTCCTTGTATGCTGATATAACGATTGCCGTTGCCAGGGTAACAAACCGCCTGTAATCCAAGGCAGAATCGAAGTGGTCGAGTTGAGCATGGGCAAAGAGGTGAGTTGAACAAGTTCACCTGTCAAAATCGTATAGAGGGACATGGCTCACAGATGCTTCTGATAGCCACCGACTCTCACTTTACTTGAAATTGGTGATTTATCACTCGATCGTTTTCGAGGTATATTGAGATTAGGCTATTCCGGAGATGCATGGTTAGAAGTACGCTGTCGTGTTCAGGCGAACCCCCTCTCACACAATCCAAACTTGTCTTTTTCGTCGACATTACCACTTTCAACACCTTTACTAGCCTCTCAGCCATTGCTGGTACCAATGACACTACGTCTATCGAAATTGCACCTACGAGCAATATTGATCTTGGTCGTATCGGCTTCCAAGGGGATAACATTGGTATTCAAGAATGATCCCCTACAGAATGTAGATGTGTCCTCTACGTTTGATTCGGTAGAAGTAATCAGAGGGTATCTACAACAGGAAATTGAAGGACAGCTGAGAGAAATGTTCAGAGAAGATTTACCTGGTATCATACATAGATTAAGTCAGAGATGGTTTCATGGTACAGGCGTTGGAGGAAAGGTCGAGACCCCCTATAAAGACTTACCAAACGAGGTCATACAGGAAGAAGAAAGAGAAGGAAGTGATGATGGAGTGGATGAAAGTAATCCGTACGGAGAATCATCTCA
Source organism: Kwoniella botswanensis (assembly GCF_036426115.1). Classification (NCBI taxonomy): domain Eukaryota; kingdom Fungi; phylum Basidiomycota; class Tremellomycetes; order Tremellales; family Cryptococcaceae; genus Kwoniella; species Kwoniella botswanensis. Next base: position 11,393,652 of record NC_088599.1, on the reverse strand, counting down.
AATATTCCCACCTCACAACATACCCGCTTCCACATCGAACCAAGAGAAATTCTCAACACCTCGTCGACAATCCCTACAAACTCAACGATCGTCGCTCAGACATAGAAGATCAAGTACGAGTAATTCCATATCGGAATCACCAACGAGCTATACGGTCTTTCCCGATATTGAAGATTACGATCCAACATATGGCCTAAGACCTGAAGGTGTACCCACCCACAGCGGTTATGAGGCTTTTGGGAGATTGTGGGAGAAATCTAGAGAAGGTGGAAATAGAGGGTTGGGATCTTTGATGTCGATGCCAATACAAAATCAAGAGCACGATGGTCCCTTACCGGATTATCTGAGTGATACGTTCGATGAGGAAGATGAAGATGAAGAAGATGAAATAAGGTCATTTGATATGGTCGAGATGGATGATGTACTTCGTTCGATCCCTCATTCAACCAGGAAATCAAGGAGACAATCGTCCCTGGTCTCAGCGATGGGATCGAGATATGGTGGTGGAGGTGATGAGAAGAACCAAATTGAATGGGAGACTTTCCCAGCTGTTGGAGGGGGAGTTATCACAAGACCGAGAGTATACCATTCACAGTCTCAGATCAGGGCTCCATCAGAAGCTGGTGGTAATGGGGGAGCGATGCCTAGTCCGGCGGGTACAGCTACGGGCGGTAGCGTGACAGCGAGAGCCAGCTCGGCAGGTGGTGCATCCTCGACTGTGGGAGTGAGTCAATCAATCATTCTACACCTAAATATGGACAGTACACTGACAATCATGTTTCGTTCAGAGTCTCCGGATGCGTCCCTTCACACCTTCCACACCCGGTATAGGTATTCGCTCTCCTACATTCACCCAATCCCAAGCTGGTCCATCAAGTCTACGTCGAATGGTCACCTCCCATTCGGATGTATTCCTCTCATCTTCTGCACAAGGTATACACGGCAACATACCACGTTCCGAGACATTTAGCGCTACCGCTATACCTCGTGCTTCCATTTCCTCAAGTCGTAGACCATCAAGAACCGGTACGGGCGGTTCGTCCTCCGCCACAAGAACAGGAACAGGAACAGGTTCGTCATGGGATACGATCGGACATTCTACAAATCCTACGTCAACATTACCATCTAGTAAACCTTTATCTATCACTTCGAAACATACGAGGCAGAGAGGACCAAGTGTATCTCTATCAGGAACTTCACCTGGGAACGGTTCTTTCCCACCCAGGAATATTGGACCTGGAGGTATAACATTACCATTGAACAATTCGGTTAGTCAGTTGGCGACTTTATCACATTCTGCTCATACCCTCTCACCGTACGCGAGGGGACATGAACATATTGCTGTGAGGTCTTTCCCACATTTGGGTAGATCTAACACTGGTTTAGGTATGGGTATGGGTATGGCTACGTCGATGAATTTTAGCGGATTAGGCATTAACGATGGAGGAGGAGGGATAACACCTAGAGCCTTAAGTGGTGGGAGTGGTGGGGTAGGTGGTGGTGATTTGACGAATGATTTGAGTGGACAAGGGATGGGAGTGATGAAAGCTAGAAGAAAGAGAATACATCGTTTGAATACTACCAAAAAAGATGGTCCTCCCACTTTGTCACAGTCAGTGTCACAAGGAGTCAGAAAATCAAGTTTGAACTCCAATTCGAGATCGCATTCGAATCATTCAGGTGATATAGATGAGATTGAAAGTTATATCGATCAAAATCCAAAATTACCAAAAGCAACAAACATGCCAAAGACTGGTAGAGGTATATCGAGTGTGAATTTGACTATGGAGAAGAGACCGAACATGAGGAGAAATCCAGATTCAAGGACTTCCTATGGATTCCCACAGTCGTAATGCCATGAGCTGGATCGGCGAGAATCAACTAGCCTCGTTGTTCTTCACTTGTATGGTCTGGATTATATGGATCACTGTAGGGTTCGATATCATTTCCGGATGACGGAATTTATAACGGAACCAGGAGATTCAAAGAGAAATAAAGATGGAATGGACTTTCTTCATTTTCTGTTTTTAGATTTTTGTTACATGTTGTATCCACTTTTCACGGTGTTTCCTCATGGGTTCTCCCATACGATTGATGGTATATATGGATGCATCGGTCATATGTACAGAACTCATACAAGTTACACAAGAGAATGAAAAGAAAAATCGTTGATTATGAATAGTATGAACCTATCAACTAAATAGGTAACTATATGAAGCAAAGATCATTGGATTTAGTAACACTAGATTGACTCAGACTCCATCATATTACCAATTCATCAGAAGAAGCAACTACCAGCACCCCCATATTTTGGAAATCGTCAATTCCTGCACACCGACTTTAACCTGAAACTCAATCCCCAATTCCGCTGATTAAAGAGATGGCGATTGGTGAATTACTGATTTCCTTTCCCATAAACATCCAAACACCTTTTCTCAAACGCTTCCACCATCTTATCAGCGACCTTTGGTAGAACGGCTTGACTCGCTATTCGATGTAAGGGGTTAGCGAAATTGAAATTCAAGTCGATGGTCAATAACGTTGGACCGATATTAGGATCTGTAGGCGAGGTTGAATTTGGTAATCTTTCCTGTGAAGAAGGTGTAGGGGGGAAGGGAGAGTTGGATGGATGAGGGGATATGGAAGAGGCGGGTGAGAATGACCAGCGGGTTATGAGTGATTTGAATAATGGTGTTTGGGATGATGCAGTTGCCTGTGTACGTAATGAACATACAGATCAGCAAGAGTACGAGCAGAAGCACAATGGATGAATATGGTATGAATGATCATTGTCCCCTTCGTAAGAGCATCGAATGTATAGATGTCTGGTGGTAAAACTCACGGTAACGCTCTCAAACGGTACACCTTTCACCTTACTAACATACCTCTCTTCCAACCCTCCAAAACCAACCGCGAGCTCAGCGAGAACTTCGAAAGGTTCTGTTCCAGGAGCCCATTCTTTCCATTGTCGATTTATGTTGCCTTCCGTGGAAGGTTTGGAGAGGACTGTCGAAGAGTTGCAGAATGGGATGAAAGACGAATAAGAAGGTACATCAGATACGAGTGAGTAGAGTTGGACTTGGGAGTATCTATATAGTGAGAAAGAAGATTTTAGCTTGGTTCGCATTCTTATCCCTAGTTCGCCAAATGACAATCCAATCCAATCCCATTCCGAGGTGTGATCAACACTAAAATCTCCCCTGCATGATCATCACGACAAGTAAAAATGGAAGAGGTATTGGGATTCATATTAAGAAATTATCAATCTTGAAAGCGATCCTCCAGATCCCACTCTACTAGATTAACTCACGGTAATATCTTTCTCGCATGAAACCTCTGTTCTTCCCCATCCGTCTCTATACCCGTTACGATCCCTTCATCGTTCGGGGTTGGGTTCTGTGAGGGAACCAGACCAGCTAATTTCGTTATGTCCGGTAATGAAAAGAAACTTCTCCTCTGGATTGACCTAGAGGCAGACGAAGTTGATGAAGGTGTAAGGATACTTGTCGAGGCATTGTAATACTGTTTTGGAGCCATAGAGGATGATGGGGTTGATGACGCACATCGTAATCGATTGGATTGACGAGTTATCGATCGAATGGTCGATATTGAGCGATTGGCTGGAGATGACATTTTGTTTTTCTACTGCGGACGACTACCTGTTTTGATATGTATATAGCTTGAGATGTGCTGCTCGTAACGCTAGACCAGACTATGGCAGGTGTGACAGGATGGGAATAGTCGAAAAGATGAAGAAGATACCAGTAGAGGTAAGATTGAAAAGAGAAGATGCGATGTGAGAAAAAAACCAAGATCAAAATTGCGAAATCGACCTAGTCTGATTTGATCGAGTGACTTCAGCGGCAAATAACCATCCGATACCATAAAATCATTTGTGAAGCATGTTACATGTTAAATATATCGTATGCATAAGATTCAAATCATCATAAATCGTATAGACATGTACGTAAATAGATATCAACATGAACGTGAAAAAAAAAAATGATGAATAAAAATCTCTCATGCAACTTGAAAAGAATTAAAATGATACTGGTGTGATTTGCTTGTTTCATGTCACTTGTATTCCTGCCGATCCATCGAGGATTCGTACAGGCATTCAACTTCAATTTGGATCATTCATCCAATTTCTTCCTAATTTGAGAGCCGGCGAAACAATCCGACGATCATTGTTGTAATCGTGATTCCAATATAGCATGACGGTAGCTGATCGTCATTCATGAGGGCACCATCAATCAACATCATCTCCCACCCCTCCCTCCTCGTCCTCCTCGTCCTCGCTTACCTCCTCCTCTGCCTCTCCCACCACCTCCATGTCCATGTCCATGACCGTGCCCACGTCCACGACCATACCCAGGTCCATGTCCATGTCCAGCTCCTCTATCATTCCCGGGCCCAGGACGATCATCGTATTCATGTTCATGTCCAGGTCTATGATCACCCTCATACCTATGCGGAGGAGGGGGAGGGGGTGAAGGAAATCTACCTCTAGCTTGATAAACACTTCCACCAGGTGGTGGAAAGGGTCTAGGATTATAGTCCCTCTCTCTCGGATGAGGTTCTCGAGGATAATCATACCCAGTATATGGATCATACCCCTGGGAATGGGGTGGCGGTGGTGGTGGTGGTGGTGGCTGAGTGTTTACATTTGTATTAGCAGTCGGAACGAGTTTCTCCAATTTTGATATTTGCGCTTTCAGCGCTTCCAACGTTTCCACAACATTATTCGTATCTATCCCTTGACCTTGTGCAAATACGTTCCCACCAATTGGTGGTGGTGGTGGTGGTGGGGGTCGATCATATCGATCATGATAACCCGGTGGCGGTGGTGGTGCTCTCAAGTATCTATAAAAACAGACGTTCAGTACTGTGATAAGACGTCAAAAGAAGACGAGCTCACGCATCTTCCCTCCCCTCTGGATCATAACCATACCTCTGATCCCTCGCAGGCGGTGGTGGTGGTCTACCATAACCGGGCGAAGGCGGTCTAGCATGACCCAAAGGCTGTCCTCTTGCAATGGCATAACTACCATATGGGTCGATATTGGGAATATCGGATCGTCTGCCATATGTAGGATCAACTGGTGTTCTGGGATCAGGATAATGTCTTGGTCGAGTGGGTCCTCTCTGATATTCCTGCTCCCGTCTGTGGTTAGAATAATTTCGAGCAGGCGATGGTGAGCGAGGACGGTATTTTGGTGCTGGTGATGGGCCCGCTCCGGATATACGACTGATGAGTCAGAGTGTCAGTATACATGTGAGCAGCACAGTATATCGAGAGGCGATCACAGCGATCGGTCAAAGCAATGGTTTCTGAAGTATATATGTTTTAGAAAAAGATGATACTCACTCAGCTAATCTCTGACTTTCATTCCCATTTCCGTACCCATGCCCTTCCCGTTTTCCCCCAAACGACCTATTAACACTATCTCTTCTTGGTTCATTCCTTATTGGCGGTGGAGGTGGTGTCCTAGGTCTCCCTCGACCTTCTTGAGAATGCCTTCTATCCCGTTCACGTTCAGGTGGAGTCTGATATCGTGAAGGTACGAAATTGGTTTCACTAGGTTTATAGTCTGGTCCACTACTAGTAGTACCTGCAGACTGGTCTCTTCTTGTAAATCTTTGATCATTAGGATGAGGAGGAGGGAATCTTGAATATTTATTTGTATCATCATAATTGTCACTCCTGATCGTAGATGTTGAGCGGCCTCTATCATTCCTTTCGTTCCATGGTGGGTTGGTAGGAAGTTGTATATCATTCCTGGGTCTTTTATTCTCTTCATACCCATACCCATGTTCAATAAAAGGTGAATTTGATTCATTATTCCTCTTCCTACTTTGATTCTCATTTGGACGTGATCTCGAAGATAACAATCTCTCTCTCAATTCCGATTCCCTTTCTTTCGTATTTCCACTTCCTTCCAATACATTTAAAGGTGAATAATCACCTTTATCAGTTGTACCTGTACTTGCATCCGTATTTGCACCTTTACCTTCACCGGCGATTCCAAGCTTTTGTTGTTGTTGTAATATGAATGATTCGGCCATTTTAGCCAATAAACTAGGGTTCATCTCTCCCATTCCTACAGAACGACCATCCTTATTGGCCAATTGCGCATTAAGGGTAGGATGTTGTCGTGTAGCTTCCACTTCAGCTTTGAATTGTCTTAATTTGGCTAACGAATCCAATGTCGTCTCCACCCCAGTCCCGATCTTCTTCATAGGAACAGGAGTATCATCATTCGATTTTACACCTTCACTTTCGGTATATATCGAAGAGGAAGCAGGTTGTGATAGGCCTAGTTGGTTGATACTCAATTCTGAAATGGTGGAATTGGAAGCTAGAGAAGGTGTAGCAATCTCCTGTTGGTTTTGGTTTTCCACTATCGATGGAGTGATGGGTTTGGCAATACTAGGACTATAAGTTGGTTTTGATGATATTCCTTGTCCTTGTCCATGGCCGTTATCAATTGATTTCCTTGGATCTTTAGGTATTTCTATACCCACTGGACTATAGCCATAGTCCTTCACTCGTCCTGTGGGATCAATAGGTAGTAGAGGTGGAGTAGAAAGTCCATGTACTTCCTGGCTCATCTTGTTGAGCTCTGCTGCAAGTAGCTAACAACTCTGATCTGTTGATATATTGTTCTTCCTCTTGAAAAGTATGTCACACGATGTTAAGATTTATAGGGTATAAGTGCAATGAATGCGAAGATGGCCAGATTCCAATTTGACCACTTTCAATTCGCAGTGGGCTATGATCAAGCTGAAAAAATCAGATCACTTGTGTGATACCCTATTTCCTCCTTTCCCTTATATCCTAATTATATCATATCATCTCGGATCTACCGAGTGACCCTGATGTGCAATGATGCGATGCGATGGAGAAGACAAAAGACTGTACGGTATATGATCTTCGTTAAGGGGTACCAGTGATTTGATGATCTTGCTGTTTTCCTTTGATCTGATGACGAGGATGAGGATATCCGGTTGAATATATCGACGAATGAAGGGATCTCTTTCGATATATCGGGTATGGTACCCGCCAACAAGATCGGTCGATATCTACGCTCAAGTCAAGTCAAGTTTAGTCAGTCTGAGAATGATATATGATTTAGATTGATGAAGTCGAAAGAGGTGAGGTGGTGGTACTCGAGAGAATTTCTGAACGTGCAGCAGTGGAGGAAGGGGAGGGGGACGAGCGGGATCAAATTGCCACATCACACGGTGAGAGTGGTTATCTTATCAGTGGTGGAAAGTGGCAGCGACTCTGGCTCAGGTAACGATACATTTCAAAAACGATACCTATCTGTCTACAAGAAGGGACAAAAGTAGATTAAAGGACAAAAGGGTAGCATGGTACCAAGATTGCGATGACTACCAAAACGCAGATACCTGAATACAACATGATTTAAAAGAACAACTAATCAAATTCGCTCTGTTATGTATCTACGGGACCAAGAGATGAAGAGAAAGGGAAAGTGTGCCCATACCACAGTAGCAAAAGGCAGAAAAGTTCATTCCCTAGATGATCCATCGTTCCCAAAGTCCTAGTGCGTTTTAGTCATAACATATCTTTCTCATCTTCTTCACTCTGCCATCTCCATCTTCCAATTGCATTTCCACATCCTGACCATATCTACTATCCGCATCCATCACATCCGCATTCCAATTCCAGTTCCTTCTAGCCTTTTTCCATCGCTTCCATCTCATCTTATCCTCCTCAGCTCTTTCTCACTTTCCATCCAGGAGAGGTACCTGATCTTCCTGACTTTACAACTCTTCACCGATGAGATGAGCTCCCTGGCTCGCTTCAATCGCGGTATATAACGAGGAGAGTCGGTTGTAGTAGTTGAGGAGCTTTGAGATTGAGTCAAGGGATTAGTATGGATTGAAGAGGCAGTTGAAACTGGATAAGGATAAGGAGAAGTGAAAGTGAAAGAAAAGTTCTGTCCCGATCCAAAGGTGATTGGTGTGGCATTGGAAAAAGGTGGTTTTGGGGAATTGATCCGGACATCCGAGCCGGTCGGTGTCATGGAGGATGAAGAAGGAGATAGTCGTGGTGATTCACTCCTTGAAGCATTCAAGGTCGATGAAGGGGATGAGGTCCAACTCGAGTGCGAAGAGGATGTTGGTTCCGAAGAGTGATAGTGTTTCGATGGGAAAGGATCATCGAAGTTTTGTGAGTTAAGAACAGAACATCCATCTTCGTAAGCAACATCGACCGGCGTCACAACACGGAAATCCTGGCCGTTGTTGGGTCTATCTCCAGGTAGGAAGGGTTGCGCGTTATCGTTTTCTGCAGATCCCGATGCGAGTTTCGATAAGTACGACGACAACTTCATGACAGGAGTGGCGACCGATCGATGGTTCAACTTCATCGACTTACTTGAATCAAAAGAGGGATATCGTGGTTGTTGAATCTGAATATGCACTTTCGATATATCCCAGGGGATCATCGTGAGTGGAGTGAAAGCACCATCCTCGACTGTATCGATTTGGGGATTTCTCGTCGCTGACGAGAGATGGGGGACTAACCGTTTGGCGGATCGTTGGTTTCGATGCATTTCCAGTGAAGATAGGGAAAACGATCGTTTTCGATAATTATCTGGTATCCGAATATCGACCTTTCGAGTCTGATCGTGGAGATTATCCATAGATAGGGATGAGTAAGAAACTTGACAAGCCATGGTGGTGAGAAAACCGATCAAGTTGAGCTAACGTGAGCTGAGATCGTTGACAAATAGGATTCTGGCTAGCAATAATGATCGATGTTTATGCCTCTTCAACAATTGAGCTCTATATACAATATCAAAGAAGGATGATATCGAATTGGTAACGACATATACCAAGAAGATATAGACAGAACGACGAAAGTTTGGGTTTGGATGATGTATGAGAGAAAGAAAGAAAGAAAGAAGAGACCTCGAATGGAAAAGCTTATATAGTGTATGTTTGATGTTAGACCAAAGGACCCTCTTTCCTTGTCACTTGATCAGGTGTTCAGCCGTCAATGGCGACGATGTCACTCACCACTCTAATCGATCATCGTACTGTATCTATCCCAGATCTTTGGCAATTGAAATGATTACCTTATCATGCATACTAGATGCATTTCACCTATCATCTGATAGTATAGCTACAAAAAAGATTATCAATGGTGATGACGTTATCAATGAAAAGATGCTGAGCTACTCAATACAAATGACACTAATCTAAACATCAGGATGATTGTATATCAGTTCGACTGAAATGCTGGGTATTTGTCTATACCAAAAGATAATGGATGCAGGTATGTTCCGAGTTTATTAATACAATTTCAAATCTTACTTCTTACTCTTCTAATCCTCTATATCCACCTTGTGAACACCATGGTCTATCACCATCACGAATCATCACATCAGCCCTAAGAATCCCAGACCACCTAGAGAAAGAAATCCACTCACGGTCTATAAGAATCTCCACTCCAATACGATCTACACCTCATCGAAAATCCATATGGGACTATCATTGATACACCATGCATTAGCAGTGTTCAAGCCAAAGAACGGCGGTAGAGCACGACTCACATTCGTATCCTCTTGATCCAGACCTATAATGATCCCCCATTTTCAACAGGTGACTAACCTTATTAGTCGTAGTCATATGTTGTCTGGCCCATATGAATCCATCCATCGCCATCTGCTGTAACAATTCGTCATTGTCCAGATAATGCGACAAGACCTCGTTGATCCTTTCTATATTCCATGTGGATTTAAGGGGGATGACAAATTTGCTTAGAGCTTCTTCATGTTCAGTTGGTAAGTCAGAAGCTACCACACACCCAGAAAGGAATGCTTGGGCGTACTATGCCATAAAATACGATAATTAGCCTGACTCCGCAAACCAAGAAGAAAAAGGAATGATTTACCTTCCTGATCATCTTTCTTTCTAGACTAGCATCGAAGACACAAATCTTACTTGTCCTCATCCCGTTTGCGAAATCTTCTCTGAGTTTTAAATGAGTTCCATAATACTCATGATTCAGTTCGTAAGTCTCTAAGGGTTGTTCATGAGCAGAGGAAGGTACAGAGACAGTATAACCAGGATGGGGATGTCGGGTGATGATACTTTGTTGAACAAGGTGAGGTTCTCGTTCGAGGGCTCGGAGTGAGTCTGTCACGGTGGTTCGGATCGGGTAGACTAAGCGAATTTGCATAGCTAAGTAAGCAAGAGATGCAAATTCGCATACTGTAGACACCAATTGGGACCATACTCACAACTACCATCGTATCCGAACACTCTGGCTTTAGCGGTCTTCTCGTTCCAAGGAATAGGGTAGAAATCCCATTCGTTTCCCTATATATATACACCAACGTACAAGATTAGCTGTGGATCTTATCTTAGGCATTTTGCTAGATAAACCTACAGTATCAGGACTATGTCCAAATAGACCCATTTCCCAATCTGGGTATTTACTCTTCACCTTTTCGTACTCGAATAGCTCTAATAGTTCAAAGGCATATTTCGATACTGTTATATTGTTTGCATGGGGATACCATTCGTATGAACATCGTAGTTCGTGACAGTCTCCCAGTTGCCTAAGGGGAGTAACGTGAAACATGATCAGTCAAAGGCCGCTCACGATAATCGAATGTATGTCGTTTGACTTACTGGATCAAGAGTGCTCCGCAATCCAATGCATCGACATGGGGATCCGTTTCCTTGTATATGTTTCTATCGAGCAATTCATCCATTTGATTAGCATTCTAATCACTCAGGACGGTATAGACAATGGAGACCAAAAGTAATCACGATATATGGCACTCACGATACAGTAAAAACAATATCAAATTTAACATCCGAATTACATCCCTCAGGCGTCTCCTCATACCAAGCAGGCTTATTCCATTCCTCTTCTTCCGCTTCCGCCCCTCGTTCTTCAATTTCATCCATTGGCGACCTAGTAACCTCGAGTCTTCTAGAGTACCATTCTTTCTTATTCTTCAGCTGCATCTCCCTCTCCCTCTCAAGCTTGCTCCGATTTTGTCGTTCCGCATGTTCCTTCTTCGATTGTTCTAGTTGAGCTATCCGATGCGCACGTTTACGTATATTGGCTGAAAGAGGTATAGATCTATCGTACCCTTCCCAACCTGGTCCCCAGACATCTACTGTTATCTGAGGATGACGTAGGGCAGCATCGACAATTTCGTATGTGTGGGTATTCATTCTTTCGAGGTAATCCTTGTAATCTATAATAACCCAAAAGCATTAGATCCAAAAGGTCATGAAAGGAGATGATATATGAACATTGCATGGAGTTAAAGTACTTACCAGTTAAAAACATAAATCTTCTCTTCTCCTGTCCCACAGGTAATGGTGTCGGTACATGATCCCATGGACTCTTACCTACGACATCCGGATTCCCCCACCATTTAGGCCATATTGTCTTACTTTCCTCTTGTAGAGCTTCTTCTTCTCTAGGTCCCCATACCGATCCAGGCGTATCTCTCTTATCTAATTTTCTAGATTGTATAAGTTCCAATCGTCTATTGTATTCATGATGTTCTCTAAACCTTTTTAAATCCTTTTCCTTATTTATATGACCATACGTTATATCCCATTCTTCCAACTTCACTTCCCTGGACCACAGTTCCCTCCTCAACCTATGTGACCTGATTTCGCCAAGTAATAACCCAGAGACGATACATATTGCCAGGACGAGAAGCAATTGAGTTGATTTACGCCGTGCAAAATGGATGAAAGGTAAAGATGATCTCCTCCTTGCTCTAGGCTTTAGAGTTTTCAGTATTTTCACTGTTGATGAACCCCCGAATATCGATGTTGAAGAAAATTTGCGTTCTCTTGCTGAACTGCTCGTGGTGGTGGTTGGTAAGATAGGGTATGTCTGATCGTCCAGTGAGGATATTGAACTGAGGGATTTGGTGGAAGAAGTCGAAGAATCTGATGAACGTCTTGAAGATGATGATCCAGAAGGTTGTTTCTCAATTTCATAAGACCCAGCTGAGGTTAAATCTGAAGTTGCATGTCTTACGGTTGAAGAGGAAGATGACGAATGACGAGGAGGGTATGGATCGAAAACATACGAATCAATCGTTGATCTCGGTGAGACCTGCTTCTGCCTTGACATATTGTTGGTCTGTATCTATCGAAGTGCGGTGGTGTATATTGGTTGAATGGAACATATGTATCACTTGATTTGTGATATCAAGTAAAAGGAAGTTCAACTTGGATTCGATTCGATTTGATGGGTAGTGATCGACTGATTGATGATGTTGATGGTATGTGCGTTCTCCTGTGTATTGTTGAACTAACTCTTCTTGGCGTTTCTCTCTCGACGTTGCTATGCACAAACACAATGAATCCAAGCGATGCGCTACACTTAACAGTTTCCAACTCCAGCTCCGCTCTAAGCAGCACTGCGATTGCAACACCGTCACTACACTAAGTGACAAAGAATTCGAGCGTAATGTCTCAACACGAATTGAATTGGACTGAATGGAATCGCCAATGTGAGTTCGGATTCAACCGGGTTGTTGATGACACTACTACCCGTAGGAATGATGAATCAGATGGACTGAACTGCGATGCGATGAGATGAGATGAGATGAGATGAGATGAGATGAGATAGAAATATGTTATATAGATGCTGCGTTGATGATTGCTTGACTTGTTCTGTCATTGTTGTTCTCACAGCACTCTTTCCCTTGGCTTTAGCTTTGTTTTCGGACAACCAACACACAGGCTTCAGCTCCGTAACAAAATTTGTACCCAGGAGGATTCGGAATTTTCCGATCCAGGAGGGATGACCTAAGTGGAAGATGCCAAGACATCCTAAACTAACTACATTAACGTAAAACATCCACAGTCTTGACCCTTTCCTCTTTATCCAGGAATGATCACTCAAAACCAGCAGCCCTGTAGCTACGACGGCCGCCGAAGTCCGAAGTCCTTGGAAGAGTACCTGTTTTTTATCAGATGCACAGCATACTGCCATCTTTCTGGTCCTCCTTTTGTCTGTTTGCAGCTTCCAACCCTCAGCTCTTGACAGGTAAGAAGCTTGACCTGAGGAATGTAAACTTACCCGTTGCAGGCGGAGGGAATTATGACGCGTGCAGCGCCTAAATACTCTTTACTGACCTCCGAAAGGGTAGAAAAAGGAAAGCAGAATACAAAAAGATTATTCCGCGGGTGAAAAAAATATGCATACGTAGTTAAAGTTTCCACCCGACGGTGGCTTGGCTTAACACATGGTACCGCACAGCTGTCTGTACTGTAAAGTTATTGTCGGTCGTGTGACAGGAAGATAACCTTACAAAATCTCGGTGTGGGACCGCGAAACATGACCACCGAGTATACGAAGAAAGGACTAGAGGAAGCTAGGAACTATACATGCTGGGCAGAAGGAATCCTCGGTCAATCACATGAGCACAATACCTTCTTGTTCTATTGTACTCTCCGCATTTCGGGGGTTAGGCATGTGCTGTGGCACATGTTATAGTGCACATGATGACTGCGCTTCTTCATGTTATATCGACTCAAGTAAGCATGACGATTCAGGATCATACGGCGGTAAAGCTGGCTTATATCTGATAACAGAATTAATAGTATGTTAATACAGAACCTTTCATGAGTGACAAGACATGCGCTGGAGATGCCACCCGATGCAGACCGACCTGGATCTTACGTACTCATTGACGACACTTATCGACACTACCCCCACGCTACACACCTTTCCTTTCGCTTTTACGTGGAATAGGGACTATCGTCTGGACATGTACATATATATGCATACTAGTACGAACCCAATTGACTTCCTCGTGATCAGTGCTTGGCAGCAGTTTGTTTACCTCTCGGTCGTTCGGTGACAACCCTAATAACCAGCAACCAACAGCACAAGTTAGTGCTAGTGCAAGAAAAATGTGTGACAGATGAGCAATTGCAAATGGAGGGAACATACGATTTGTTACCATCCTTATCTTTAGGTCGTCTAGTTCTGACATGTTGTAACAAACCGTAAATCGATCGGGGATGTTTATTACCCTTTTGTTTACCTCTACCACCGCCATGTGGATGATCAACAGCGTTCATAGCTACACCTCGTACATGGGGTCGTTTACCCATCCATCGAGATCGACCTGCTTTACCTAATGATCGGGATTGATGTTCTTTACTATAATGCAGAAAAGTAGGATTAGCAAAAAGCACATTTGAACGATAGGATATAGTCATATAATGAACTGTAAGCTTAGAGTGATAGACAAGGAGGGGCTAGACAAGAAGGGGATAGAAAAGGAGGGGAGATGAGAGAAAGACAGTAGGAGAAGGGGCAAAAGGGAGAAAAGGGAGAAAAGGGGAGAACAAATGGGGAGACGAAGAACGGGAAGGAAAGGCCGGTTAGGAAGCGATTCTCATGCTGATTCATTCCTTATTTCGAGAGAATGGTAGGCAGAAGAAAATCCATCTTGGCGTGGGAAAAAAGAAGAGGAAGGAGAAGAGAAGAGAAGAAAAGAAAAGAGAGGAGAAGAGAGGAGAAGAGAGGAGAAGAGAGGTATATAGAGCAGGAAAAGCGAATGATGGACGGAAACACATTTCAAGTACGGTTCTTTGAATAAGGGAGAATGGTGTTTTGGAGAGACGTGCAGGGAGCTTTTGAGATTGTCCAAGAACGAATAAGTATACGACATGATTGTCAACTCACTTGCTTACCACACCTATCGTAGCGACACAACCAGGATCCAACTTCCTAACTTCTCCAGATTGCATCTTAACCAAAACATAACCTGCTTTAGGTAATCTCTGACCATTCTCATCGAACCCTCCTCCCATCGTCAATACCTCCGCACCACCGATTGACCTTCCATCTGATGATTGATGAGAAACGATTTGAGCAAAAGTTCCAGCCGATCTGCAGAGTTGCATTTTCCCATCGGTCGTTAATGAAAGGTTGTGTACTTGAGTACCGGGGGGAATGAGGAACAGAGGAAGGACATTTCCAGGTTTGAGAGTGACAGTTCGTAACAGACCTAAAGCTCTTCTCATTTCGGGTGTATCGGTTGCTCCTACTTTATCTTCTTCACCCTCAATCGCACTAATCCCCGCATTGGAACCGGAGGTGGAAGAGGTATTGTCGAATTGTCTAATTAGACTTTGAGGTATACCTTTCCTGTAAGAAATTACAACATCTCCTTTTCTTAATCCTTCTGGAGCTACTATATAACTGTACCCAGCTTTGACTGCGTCAAGTGATTTTTGCGTGTTTCGATTTTCCTCTTTTAATGCTTCTTCAATCTCTTCTATACTACCCAATCCATTCACCCCGGTTGCACTTGAGGATGAACCTCGTTTCTTGATTAAAGCGATATGAGCAGATCTTCCTGGATCGTACTCGATTCTAATTACATCATGTTGACCACCTTCCACTCTGTGGAAATCAACTGTCCTTAATCTTCGCTTATGTCCTCCACCTACATGTCGGTTGACGATCCTACCTGTATTATTACGTCCACCCTTTCGTCGTAGGGGGATGGTCAGTTCTCGTAGGGGTCCACCTTTGTGTAAGTGAGGATGGAAGGGGTAGACGACGTGACGTAAGGACTATATGGGGATAGCATGGTGTAAGCATCCCACTATTGGTGTGCCAGTTACGGACTTGGACAATTGTCTACTTCTGTGTCCTGATTTTTGAGATGCAATGAGATCGATCTGACTCACAGGGATGAAAGGATATCCTTTGCCAGTATAAGTCTTCAAAACTGCACCTTCATCTTTCCTCTTGGGTGGTGGTCCACCAAACATCATCTGTTGACCGTCATCGTTCTTGACTGATGAAGGAGTAGCGTATCCTCGTACGACTACTAGACTAGATGTGGAAGCGAGGGAGGATCGAGTAGCTGATCGAGCGACGGTGGCTGATCGGTATAACGATGCCATCGTATAGGGGTCTTGGGTGATAGCTAAATGGGTTGATTACCACTGATCAGAGTAATATTTGATTTGTTCATCTCACAACAGAACAGAACAGAACAGTTTAGGACGAAAGATTCTTTTCGCGAAATTCACTAAAAACCGTGCTACCACGTGGCCAAACGCTCTCCCAAAGGTAACTTACATCTCCGGTTATTCGACATTTCTCAGAAATTCAGGCCCACGTCTGATCCATTCCATGGAATTGGGATTCGACAACATGGACGTGGACATTTATTCATCTTTCGTCTTTCAGCTTTCGATCCCTCATCCCTCACCCCATCTCAACATTCTCCTTCTCCATACTGAAATACGATAACACTCACATCCGATATGGTAGCTATCACCGTTTCTGTACCTGGGAAACCAACTGTCAACCTCGATTTCGCAAACAAACATCCTGATCAAGTCACCATCAAGGATGTCAAGATTGCCATTCAGGCAAAGTTCCCCAAGGTGAGCAACATACACTCTTGGTCTCCCTCTTATTTGTATCGTAGGATACGTATTCGAATATCTATCGTCCATGTCATCCCCTGCACAATCATAAGATTTGTGATGCTGATATGAAACTGCCTATGAATAGTTCGTGCCAAATAGACAACGACTCGTTTTCCCCAGTCCCAGTCCCACTTCCACCTCAGACAAACCCCTTCCTCTGACCGATGAATCAAAGCCTTTATCATCTTACGGAGTAGGAGATGGAAGTAAGTTGAAATTGAAGGATTTAGGTCCACAAGTCAACTATCGAACTTTGTACTTGATGGAGTATATCGGTCCTCTCATTTTGAACCCTTTATTGTTGAAGTTCTCTACGTTGGTTTGGGGGCAATATGAGTATTCGGCTCTTCAGACGTGAGTCGACACACTATTATAGAACTCCTATCGTATCACTTAATGGGAACTATCACTACTTCACGGTGATCAATCAGTCGATGGGGCATGAAGCTAAGTATATGTCATCACCTAAATATAGTACCGTACGAAATCTCCTCATGATTCACTTCCTCAAACGATTCCTCGAATCAGCTTTCGTACATAGCTTCTCAAGAGCTTCCGCCCCATTGAAATTCGTGTTCAGAAAGTGAGTCCATCAATCTAAACCGATCCATTATCCCTACAGATACACGTCTAAGCTCTATCCGTACGTTGTAGCTGTCTTCACTATTGGGGAGTATCCGGTATCCTCATCGGTTTGACCTTGTATCGACCTGGATATTCCGCGGAAGCTTTGAAAGGTACGATTTACGATAATCCCAATTGGATCAAAGGTTGGGCTGTCTTCTTTTTGGTAAGTCTACCCCTCATCTTTCCTTGTAACTACATATATCTAATTGATCTTCTGACGATATGGTAAATTCGATAGGTCACTGAATTACTCAACCTCAATACCCATTTGCACTTGCGATCACTCAGACAACCCCCCGGTCAACCTAGAAAGTATCCTACTGGCTTGGGTTTCGGTTTAGCCGTCTGTGCCAATTACTGGTTCGAAATTGCCGGTATTGTCGCTTTGGTCATTATGACTGGAGGTGATATTGGAAGTGAGTAACCCCTTCCTATGGTGATTTGCCAAGAGCAATAAACTGAACGACTATCCTTCCTTCTCTCACACTTAGCTATTGTATACGGCTACCTCGGTACGTCCATGATGAAAGTATGGGCAGATCAGAAGTACGCTAGATACAAGAAAGAATTCGATCCAAAGGTCTTCCCTGGCAAACGATACAAACTTTTCCCTCCTTTCTATTAGGTAGCAGATGTATTCGATACAGGCGATATTCCAGAGAATCGAGAGATAAGGAGAAAGAGAGAAAAATGAGATAGCTAGTATCGATTATTGGGCTCATGATTGGTTAATGATTATATCTATATTTGGAGAGATACCTAGTATGATCATCAATCTATGCGAAACCCATATAACTATGTCAAACACAACAACCTGACAACCTCAGCGAGAAGATCGCAGAAGTAATCGGACGAATTCTCTGCTGAAGTGATGTGTTATAAGGAGATACATACACCATGATAGTACTTGGTACTTTAATCTTCATCTACAATAGTTATTCTCTTCTCTTCTACTTTCGGTACATCCTGCACCTGTGATATCTCAGGGATGGGTACAGTCAATTTTGGACCAACCTCCTCTTCTTCCCCATCTTCTTCTTGTTGATCATCTGATTCAGATTCTTCACCTGGTTTCTTAAATTTGACACTAGCTCCTCCAGCCAGTTTCCTCTTTCCGAGTCCCACTCCTTCCGGTTGTGGTATATCAGGAGTAGCTGAGCCACCTGGTTCACCTTTACGACCCTGTTTCCTCTTTTGACGTTTAGCTCGGTTCTTGGCTGTTTTGGCGTCTGCTAGGGCATCCCGTTCGGCTTGACGTGCGAGGAAAGCGGCATGTTCTTCTTCCTACAACGTCCCATCATTCAAATGTGATCAGTATCGGTTCGTTATACAACAACGTAAAACCATTGATAAAGAGTGATATCTCGTGGTTGGGTATGTGTATAGGTGATATAGTGAGGCGATATATTTGTTTTTATTAGTTAAGAAGGTAAGAGCCAAACTCACAGCTCTAGCTTTATCGTTCATGATTTTCAATCTCTCATATTCCCTCCTCCTAGATTGTTTGTAAACGTGGAATTCACCTGATCCAGCACCTGCCGAAGAACCTTGAACGTTCTTCATCATTTCCCTCGGAGCTCTGAGGGTTTTCTCTTTGGTTCCTACGTTGATGTTTATCTCGCGGTCAGGATTGGCAAGTAATTTCTCAACCTATATATTCACGGGTAGATATATACACCAGCTTCAGTGTATCATACATCTATGTATCATGTGACAGACCTGATTGATAGAAAAGCAGTCCACTCACCTGCCTACGCTGTTGATCCAATACATTATTCCTAGGTCTCTTTGATGGTCCCGCTTCGTCTCTATCTCGATTCCTATCGGGTGAGAGTGAAGGTTGTCTGGGAGGTGGGGAGAGTGACCCTCCTGCTTCTGCTACTTCCACTGGCATGTTGGGTATTCGTATGTTATACGATGGGTTATATCGAAGTAAGGTCAGCCTGCAAATGAAGTAGAGCGGGTGTTGATCTGTCGCATCTACGAGTAGTTATCTGCTCGATGTCATAACATCGGTTGAGTGGTGCCACATGCCCAAAGGGGTAATAACGCCGATCCCAGTGACTGCCAGTGATCTGGGTGCGAGCCATCCACCGTAGCGTGCATTCGCGTATTTGTTATTGTGAGTGAGCAGTGGTGTTGGTGCACGCGCCATTGTCATTGTCATTGTCACTACAGACAACCTCCATCCTCCATCCTCCATTGTCCGTCGTCCCATCAATCCTTTGACATCAACTTGATCATCATCAACGGCTACCTCGCATCCACGACATTCGCATCAACTGTCATTCATTGACAAGCCAAGACGAGAGCTAGGTCGGAAATAGCATAATCAAGACCAAAGTCATATACTAGCTAGCCCCTCGCCACACATACTTCCTATCTCCATTTGATCGACGTGTCAGAGATATAGATTCAGATACAAAATGTCAGACGGTTCAAACTATGATTACCTTTTCAAGGTATGTCATCTCACTCGACTTTGCAGCTGGCTGCCTTCTTGATGATTATCATATTGATGATATGTTCGTGGATAGGTCGTACTTATCGGTGACTCAGGTGTCGGTAAATCGTATGTCTCCACCTTTTCTTGACGCAGCGATTTCCCGCTGGCTCTAATTTCATAGAAATGGTACTGATCTTGAAATCATCTCTGGTTTCGAAATATGACAGCAATCGTGAGTCAATAGCATTTAGCATATTGCTATATCTATACTCGGACGCTCAGCTAATCTAATTTCTTTTTTTCCAAACCTCCACAGTTCTCTCTCGATTCACGAGGAACGAATTCAACCTAGAATCCAAATCTACCATCGGTGTAGAATTTGCTACTCGAAGTATCAATGTTGATGGAAAGACAGTCAAGGCTCAGATCTGGGATACTGGTGGGTGAACGCGGGCAAAGGCGTAGCGTGATGCTGATCTACAATACAACAATTCTCTTTTCAATTCTTCCACTTTATCATTGTATCCGGAACATATTATTCATCCTTATCATTCAACATATCGTTCGCCTACCTACTCGCCCAATAATAGCTGGTCAAGAGAGATATCGAGCCATCACCTCAGCATACTACCGAGGAGCCGTCGGTGCCCTACTCGTCTATGATATTGCCAAACACTCAACATACGAGAACGTCACGAGATGGTTGAAGGAATTGAGGGATCATGCAGACGCCAACATCGTTATCATGTTGGTCGGGAACAAGTCAGATTTGAAACATTTGAGAGCGGTTAGTACGGACGAGGCTAAACAGTTTGCTAGTGAGTTGGCCATTCTCGAGTCTCGAAGTAACGGAGATGAGTAATTGGATATTGTTCGGTGGGAGCAATCGGGGCAATCAATGAATGGGTCAATCTGGTGTGAAAGGGATTCATGTGTAATCGCCTTTGATCGAGAAACATAATGCCTTTTTTCTTTGTTGGTGATCATGGAACCTTTAATAGGGGGACGGAAATATTTAACAGCTTGAAAGCCTTGTTATAACGGAGCTGGAAGTGCATATGTTAACTGGAACTTACGTGCCAACTTAGCCGAGAACGGTCTCTCATTCATCGAAACTTCAGCTTTGGACGCATCCAACGTAGAGTCGGCTTTCCAAAATATTTTGACTGGTGAGTGGATCCTAAGATCTGGTACTCGACGTTCAGTGTAGCTGACAATGTTATACATCATTTCCCATCGCCCATTTCTTCAATTAATTGTATACATATCTAAACCTTCGATCTCTACATTGAAAACCGATCAACGAAATCTTAGAAATCTACCGAATCGTCTCTTCCAAATCACTCGAGTCGTCCGGAGACGTCATCAAGCCATCTGGAGGTGAAACTATCTTGGTCACTCCGACTGCGGACGATGGAGGTGCTAAACAAGGTGGAAAATGTTGTTAGAGTGGATTGCAGAAGGGAATGAGAATATAGATTTGTTGTTGTTGGTGGTGGCAGAGATGTTGTATATCCGAAGACCAGTAGTCATTGATTTTCATATAACCGATTGGATCCCTTATCTTACAGTCAGTGCAAGGGGATCAAATGGTATACTGGATTAGGGATATACTCTATCTGAGAGGAATTGGAGGAATTGCAGCAAGTTCTGGATTTTATGATTAACATATTCATCTATTCTATCTTTTCTTTCTTTCTTTCGTTTCTTCTCTCTAGTAGTTCTTACGGATGATTCATATCTCTCTCTTTTCTTTTCCTCTTTCGCTCTGAAGGGGAAGATGAGACTCCATGTATAACATATATATCAGGCATATCATAAATGACGCATTGATCGCCTTTCGATGAACCTCCACTTGACCTTTCCACTCTTCCCAAAATTAACAACAATTCATTCCCTCATCCTTGCTCATCCTTCTCTCCCCTCCTTCATTATTTATCTTGTTCTCATCGACCTCTTCTATTGGCCATATGAGTGTTGGGTCTTGAAATCGATCATATCGACATATCTTTCCTCTCACATAGCGAGGTCATCCATTCCTCTCTCTCCCACTTTCGATCTTTCAACATGTCTTCTTCTTCTTCCCCTTCAGCCGAAGCAGGGCCTTCTACACCTTCAAAACCAATGACATTCGCCGACATCAACTCCGAGTCGGAATCGCCCATCAAGACTCCTTCGTCTGTCAAGGTAAGCAAGAAGCAAACTGTCGATCAGCTCAAAAATGGTCTGAGGGAATTGGGTTTGGACACCAAAGGGAAGAAAGAGACTTTATGGCGGTGAGTCAAGTTTTCTACCTAAATAGTGGAGTGGAAGAGAGGAAGATTAGATTCAGAACTCAGTCTATCACTCTGATCTGCATACTGATTTGATCTGATCTGATTCGGTGATATGCCATCAGCCGACTGGTCAATGCAATTCATAAAGCTTCATTACGAGATCCCCTTAACGACGATTCAGATGACGAAGAATACCTCACACCTGATTCAGATACACCAATCAATATACGTATCCTGAAACAGACATATAAGAGTTTCCTATGTTTCGATGTGGAAGCTACTTGTAGACCTGGTAAGGAATTTGATTGGCCTAATGAGATCATTGTGAGTTGGCTTGGTGATAATCCTCAACCGTCGTTTGAGAAGGGGATCAAGTAGATCCCATTACACATGCTTCATGGGTTCATCTCCTTTTCTTTCATCCTCGGTCTAGGCTGACGTTGCGTTCGGTTGTCAATTAGGAGTTCCCAGTTGTCCTTCTTCAGTGGACAGACCCAGACCCAACAGGTAAAAGGGTACTTCACAAAGTAGATCAATTCAGATCATATGTTAGACCTACTTGGAGTCCAATCTTGACGGATTTCTGTAAAGATCTGACTGGAATCTCTCAGGTAAGTACACTCATAAGCCTGCATATGTGTGTGAGAACCATGGCCGGCTGATTTGTATTTGATGTATAATGATAGGAAACGGTCAATAAATCACCGACTTTCCCTCAGATGCTTAAGGTATTCGAAAAATGGTTAGATAAGTGGGATCTGAGGGATGATAAGGGTTTGAAAGATGCCTTGTGGGTGACTGATGGAGTGAGCTTACTCTTCATGAGACGGTTATGATCGGGCTTAGCTGATTGTGTGTATTTTACAAAGCCTTGGGATTTACGGTGAGCTGAGAGTAATGACCAGGTTCTTGGTGATTGCCTTGCCGAAAGCTAATATATCAATTGACTGTCACTTCTGATCTAGTGATTTTGTAAGTAGACGAATGTTACCATCATTACACCGATGAATTGTTTATAGAACTCACTGACATGCTCAACTACTACCTAGGTACCCAAACAACTCCACATAACACCGCCTAACCCATTCCCGAACTACTTTCATGGTCCATACCTCAATCTCAAATTTGCCGTCCAATCTGTCCTTTCAGAACTCCACCGCCGGTCATCGTACGCTGCTGAACACCCTAAAGATCCACCCAACAAACGCGCTTTGAGCGTCATCACCACTTCGAAAGTTGGTCAACTGGAGAAGAAGAATGGGAAATCAAAGGATTACGGGAAAGGCAAGGGGTTTTATTTCAATATTCCTGGTATGTTGGAGGTGATGGGCCTGGGAGGGTTTGAAGGGAGACAGCATTCTGGGTTGGATGTGAGTCATACTAATTCCTTAGATATTGCAGATGGTGCACAAGTACATGATCTACTTGTTTCGCTGCTTATCATGACAACGCATATGCACTTTGACCACATCAACTCGTCGCAGAGCTGATCATCATCATAGGACGCAACCAACATCGCCCGTATACTTATCGCTCTATCAGAAAAGGACGTGATATTCGAACCGAACGGGATCCTCCATCCACCAGGAAAAGGGAGGAGATACCCCTGGATGGGCGAAAGGGGTGAAGTCAACTGGGAAGATTGGATGAGTACGAATAAACCTTTGGAAAAACCCACTAGCGGTGGAATTGATGAGGCTAAAGAAGCTTTAAGTGGGTTTGGAAAGATAAACGGGAACAAGGTGGAGAAGATGGATATAATGGAGGATGGAAAGGATCAAGTGGAAATCAAAGATGAAGAAATGGCGCAGAAATTACAATCGTTGGTGTTGGATCCTGCACTTGTCGATGAGGATAATCGAACTACGATCGTAACTACGACCATTATCAAGGACAAGTCCAATGCAAAGCTTTGATCCCTTATATCATGTGAATGACGAAAATGCTACAAGATCAGAAGGTGAAGTATAAGGGACAGGGAAGGCTCAACTTTATGGAAGAGCTCATTCTCTCGACTATGTTGTAATTATATAGAGACACCCATATGAATTTATCTGGTGGCAGAAACGGGATACCTTGCAGGTTTGTATATACATGCTATCAGGTTGGGCATCGTCACCTCCTTACCCTCTTCATCATCCGGATCAGGCTCGTACAGACGATTCTCCTAATCGGAATCTAGAAATTCATCTTGACGACTTACCTTCCCCCTTCCATGACCCAGAGATTGGGCATCAGCTGGTTGACCAATCCCAATTCTTCGCTTTGACGAGTGACTACATTCATCGAGACCGCCGACACCACATCTTGGTTCCTATCATTGAGGATGTTTATATCACCGTTCAGTCTGGCCCACATTCGACGATAGTCCAGAGGGGTC
Source organism: Kwoniella botswanensis (assembly GCF_036426115.1). Lineage (NCBI taxonomy): Eukaryota > Fungi > Basidiomycota > Tremellomycetes > Tremellales > Cryptococcaceae > Kwoniella > Kwoniella botswanensis. The sequence continues at coordinate 11,369,438 of NC_088599.1, read as the reverse complement.
AACCGTGAACCTCCATGCTCTGTGGTGGGGCCGGAGGTTGAAGGGGAAAGATTTTGGAGGTAGCGCAATCGAAACCAGAACACAAGGGGGACGAATCCAGGTCGACCTCCAAGGTTCTGCAATGTGAGCTGCAGGGACTTTCCAGTGTTTGTCCTGATCCTCAGATGGAAAGTGTTAGCTGGTGGGTGATTGGGTAAGATGTTGACTGGGAATGGAGGATCTGAAATGATCTCGGAAACGTATCGCTCTCGGCACAGCTGATCGAAAAGGTTTCGAGAGACCGGGAGATCGGTTTCTAGATGGTGCTATGATGAAGCAACCATGAAGCTGTCGGTGGATTGTCCACAGCCGGGGGTGTTCTCCCTGTGCTCACGAAGACACGATGGAAAGAGGGAAGCGGGTGCAACCCCCATATGATGCGCACGATGGTGAGGGGGTTAAGGGACGTGGCAACCCCGCATTGAAAAAGGTTACAACTCTACGATATGACATACATAGATCCCAGCGAAATCTACGTGAGAGCTTGAAGCATACGTGTACAGTACCTTGCTTTCGCGGGATGAGCGAAATTGGAATAAGGGACAGAAAGAAGTATATGAATGAGAAAATATCCTATCTATATACAATAATTTTACAACAAACAAGATTCTCTGGAGATGATCTGCAGATCCTGCGGATGATCAATCGGACTCGGGGACTTTGTCGCGACTGACGGACAGGTAGGTAAGGTATCATGGTGGTGAATTCGGGTTTGGTCGTATATTAGATGGTACGTCGTTGTACGAGCGATATGATGGTTGATACAGCGGAGATTGAGCTTGAGGATATGATTGATGAGGTAGACCTTGATATACCCCGTTATATCCTCTTCCTCTATATGTCGGGTTGTTTGTATATGTGCCTCGATTCCACGTCAAATGTTCATTTCTATTTTGAACATACCCATCACTGTATCCATTTCCGTTCCCATATGCACCTCTTGAGTATCCGAAATTCCCTCTACCACCCCTTCCTCGGTTCCGTTCTACATCAACTCTTCCCCTTCCTCCTCCCCTTGTAAACCCAGACTGATATCCGCGATTGTGATTCTGATATCCCCCACTTCCATTCTCAGACTTGAATATTTTCCTTTCTCCTATTTCCCTCACTCCCTCATTTTCAACCTGTTTCAAAACCTCTTCTATCCTATCCCTCGTCCAAATCCCATCAATAGGTTGGTCTTGCTCCGGCAATTCGTACACTCTATCAAACCCCTCTGCTTCGGTGGGTATAGGCGGTCTATACTGGCTTCTCATCTGTCGCAACACCCTCAGACCAGTCTCGAGATCAGGTATAGTAGGATGATCAGGTCGGTATTCTAGTCTCCTTTCAAGTGTTGACTGTGAGACGGAAAGAGTCAGAGCGTATATCGTAGGTCGAGGATGGATCGAATATGCTATATTCATGAAATGACTTCGTTGACTATACATTTATGAGGTATCACATCAGCTTCATAATTACCACTGTACCAGAATGCCACAGTTACTGGCTATCAGTAATATAATGACAATGAGAGAATACTTTACTAACATGGGATCGAAATCTACTCTGTCTACTACTACGTTATGCCCCTCTCGCAGAGCTTGTCTCACTACCGCTTCGCATTCTTGCCTTCGTCTATTGAGAGCATCATCTTGAGAGGCTCTGACCCATTTTCGATATTCACCAGTCGACTGAGAATGCGAGACGAGCGCTTCTGAAAAAGTGGTTTTGCCCGAGCCTGGTAGGCCGATCAGGATGAGCAGTATCGGAGAGTCTTGGACTGAAGAGATCATGGAGAAGCCTGGATTGGCTAACAGAGCGTCTTGCTGAGCGAAGTCATCGATCTGAGCAGTATTCGTCGATGAGACTGGTTGTCCAAGTTGACTGCTCGTTGAGGAGGTTGTAGCGACACTCTGCTCGCGGGATACGTCGATGTCGATGGTCATGATTTGGCTAGAGAGTAGGTGGTGAACATTACAGTTCAGCTACACTGTCTCTTCAAGGTCATAAGGTATGAGATACACTTCGATCTGGGATTGTGAAACACCCAAGACGGAATAGTTGAGCGGAGTCTTAGCAGATAAAACTCTGACATCCGGAGACAGTCATCTCTTCATGTTCCACGTCATGACATTTGGTTGTAATCTGCTTTGTTGATACGGGACTGATATGATATGATATGATATGATGGCCTTCGGGCACGGGGCTAGAGTCGTCGGACGGACTCGGCGATGCTCATGACAGTGCGTCCCTTCACTTCGGCTTGTCGACCTCATGATTGAACCGCTATACATATATAAGATCATGCCTCGATACCTTGATTCCAGGTCTGCGGTAGACGAGACCAACAACATAGGCCCCCGAGACACTTTACAAACATGTCCAAGGTAATCATCACGGGAGCAACAGGTAATGGTAAGTCAAGCTCTTCCCTTCATACCACTTCAGGCCGTCATACGAGCTTACTTTCATCTTCTTTCCATGTGTAGCCGGCTCAGCAGTGTTGACTGCTGCCTTGGCCTCACCAGGTATTTCCCAAATCGCAGTTATAGCTAGAAGACCTCCGTTCGAAGAATCCTCAAAGATCAGATTCATCCGATTTCCATCAGCAGAACATCCAAAAGGGTTCGACGAGATGCCGCCGTCGCTGGTGGACGAGTTGAAAAAAGACGGATATGAAAGTTGTATTTGGGCTTTGGGAATCAGTCAGACCCAAGTTAACAAAGAGGACTATATCAAGTGAGTGATTTACCAAAGTCCCTCCGTCATCCATGTCATGTCATCCTTGGGATACGGAATGTCATTACTGATCACCATAACAATAATCAATCACCAGGATCACACATGATTACACTATCACCGCTGCCAAGGCATTTTCCAATCTCGGTACATCTGAAAAACCCTTCAAATTCATCTACATGTCAGGAGAAGGGGCGAGACAGGACGAAAAAGGATATGCCATCTTCTCTAAAATCAAGGGACGTACGGAGAAAGAATTGAACGAGATGAAGAGCGATAAGTTGGATGTAGTAAATATAAGACCGGGAGGTATCATACCTACACCAGAGGTCAGTATATCCCTTTCTTATTGCGGTCCTGCGCTGATATTATGTGGGTCTCCGCTACAGCACCGACAACGGATGAGTTGGTGGATGGGACAAGGTTTCCGACTGATGGGCGCGATACTTGAACCTGTGTGGCCATCTGGCGTCATTAGTTCGTCTGATCTGGGGGTAGCTTGCATAGGCTTAGCACAAGGTAAAGCTTGGGATAAGAGAGATAGGGAAGGTGTTATTGCCAATCCTGCGTTGAGACAGATGGCTCAGGATTGGGCTGGTGATTATACGATGTAATGTGGTACCAAATATGTGTAAGTACATAGTTCAAGTGAATGTACCGTTTGATAGCAATGCATACACTAATACAGTTCAAATATCGTGCATACATCCATATTCCATGTCACTTATGATAATCTCATAAACGTTTTCTACTCCATGAGCATATCGTAATATATTCTGCTGACGCGCTTGCTTTTCGCCACTCACACCCACGTTCATCTCCTGCCCACACACGTTCATCGTCGGTACTCTTCTCTCGTATTTCATAGAATCTTTTGAAACCCACTGCATACTCGTTCATCGTCTCATACACATGCTTGGCTCCTTGTCTTTGAGCGCACAGTTCTCCTTCACGCTAAATAGCCTTGGGGTGCAGTAGGTGGAGATACCGGACCGCTGTTGGACGTACCGTTTAGAGCTATTCGGTTACTTGATACGTTAAGAAGACGAAATACACCACATGTATTGATATTCCTTCCTGTCTTGACCTTGTGCATATCACTGGCTTACTGAACGCATTTTCGATATTGCTCATCAACTGAGCGACAACAACTTGACACTAAGATGTCAACGCAGACTACCACCGAGAGTAAACCTCTAATTGGGAAAGCGGGTTCTCTACTACTCATCGCTGGCGGTACGACAGTCCTAAGTAGCAAGTGAGTGTCACTACCTAATTGATTCTCATCAGTTTTCTTCGTAAACCGCTAATCCATGCATGGTTCGTAGAGCAATCCAAGTGAAAATGGAAGAAATTGCTTCTCACAGTACAACCATTTTAGCAATCCTCTTACCTCTGCTCCTACTCCCTCTCTTGCTTTACACTCGCTTGGCGATCCCACTTCGATTCGCCTACAACTGCTTCATCAAACCGTTCTTCGTGCCCTCAAAGCATCTGATCAGTGCTCAAGATGCCCACAAAGCGAAGCTCGAAGCGTTCTATTCCGGACAAGCAGACCTGTATGATTCCACTAGAAGTTCTCTCTTGAAAGGAAGAGAGAACATGTTGGCTTTATTGGCTGCTCATCTTAAAGCTCAGCCTGAACCTTTATCTTTACGTCAGTCTGGTCAGGGCAAGAAGAAGATCTGGGTGGATCTTGGTGGTGGTACAGGATGGAATATCGAGAAAATGTGAGTGATACAGCTGTAGACTGTCATATCGTACTTGCTGATTTCTTTCGGGGAAAAGGGATGAATATCTCCCTTTGACATATTTCGATTCCATTTACCTCATCGACTTATGTGAACCTCTGTTGGAAGTTGCTCGAGCGCGAATCAAAGCTAGAGGATGGAAGAACGTCCATGTCCTTTGCCAAGATGCTAGTAATTTCGTACTCCCAGAATGGGAAAGTGGTGAGATGGATCCTAGAGGCAGTTTGAGAGCTATCACCATGAGTTATTCACTTTCTATGGTGGGTCAAACCGATCGACTTCTTCTCCCGAAGACGGATTATGTCAGAGACTGATTGGGGGGTTTTGTGTGCATTTAATTAGATTCCACCTTTTTATCAGCTCCTGGATAGATGCGATCAAGTGCTGGACCCTCAGAGAGGTCTGATGGGTGTGGTAGATTTTTATACTTCCAGAGATGGAGGTAATAAGGAACGTGTAGGTGAAGTCTACTTTAGTTTCCATACTTTAGCATGACGATAGCTTTACTGATGAGCTGGATTGATTCACAGGCGATCGGCACAGCCAGTAAAAGGGTATCATGGTTGGCTAAGTGGTTTTGGGAATGCTGGTTTTCCCTCGATGGTGTTAACCTTCATGCATCGAGAAGAGGTAAGCTCAATCATGATCATCGGGTTTCAAAACAGTTAAATTGCTGGGTTGTTAGACTATCTTGAATATAAAATGGGTACTATCAAAACTTATAATGCTCGTAATAATTTCCTCAACTCGTGGTTCATCCAAATTCCCTAGTGAGTGTATTCTCACCTAATGTACAAACTGAGAAATCTACCCCAAGCTCGTGCTAAATCCAATTGCACAGCTACGTCTTCGTAGGCTGTTCAAGAAGACGAGATGCCTCTCTCGCCCTCGAGTCGTTCACCAAAGAAGCTGGGAATCAAAAAGGTTTGAACACGTTTGGTTTGAGAACACCAATTTCACCCTTTGGAACACCGCCACTATCATCACCCGATACGTTCGGTATGCCAAATTTAGATCTGGGTCCAAGCGCTTACAATAAGTCGGATACTCTCATGAAGGGCAAAGAAGGGGAGATCGAGATGCAGGAGACTTTGGTGGATGCTGGTGCACCTTTGAGTCCCTTTCATTATCATTTGAAGAAGGCGAGTGTTTCCAGCTTCTCACATCCTACTGTGATAGCTGATACAATTGTGGCGATTGATAACTCAGGCTTGGAGAGTACCCTACCTAGAAGAGAAAGTACACGAACAATTCCGAACTCATATATACGGCTGGGTAAGTCGTTTCGTGCCAGAACCTTCTTCATCAAAATCACCGCTGATCTGTTCGTATTGTGTGGTGCCATAGACATGGGAAGATCCAGCTGTTGACGTGAAGAAATTAAAAATCAACAAGGACGATCACATTCTCGCTATTACCAGTGCAGGCGATAATGTCCTACATTATGCCCTGGCAGCTAGTCCAGCAAGGATCCATGCGGTAGACATGAACCCCTGTCAAGGTCATATACTAGAACTGAAGCTTGCCGCCATCCACGCATTGGATTATAATGATTTTTGGTTATTGTTCGGTGAAGGTAGACATCCGGAATTTAGGAAACTGCTTACCCAGAAATTATCCCCTTATCTCTCTTCGTATGTTTTTCCTCTTCCCTATTCTCTGCAAAAGTAAACGTTGTTGAGAATAACGTGATTTGCTATAGACATGCCTACGCCTATTGGCTCTCTCATGATACTCAATTCTCCCGAAACTTCTATTTCCGAGGATATTCAGGATGGGCTCTACGTCTAGCCCAAATTGCATTCTTCTTATCTGGCGTACGAAAAGATGTCAAGAAGATCTGTAAAGCCAGTTCGACAGCTGAACAGGAGCAAATCTGGAATAAGAAGATCAGACCAGTCTTCTTAGGTACATGGATGGTCAAGTTGTTTCTGGGCAATCCGTGAGTTGGCCAAACCCAAGTAGGCAAATCACTTTGCTAACTCTTATGCGGGATACACATAGAATGTTCAATTGGCACGCTTTGGGTGTACCTCAAAATCAAATGAACTGTTTCCTACAAGACGGTACAGTCGAAGATTACATCAAAGCTACTTTGGACCCTATCCCCAGACTGACCACTCTGAAAGTAAGTTTCAGCAGCTATTCGTCAATAATCTGATGCTGCATAATACCAGCATGGGGTATTGATAGACACTTGGAACCGTATCTAGGACGACAACTATTTCTTCTTCCTGTGCTTGAACGGTCGATATACCCGATCATCATGTCCTGCATTTCTCAAGCCTGAAGGTTTCAGAGCCTTGAAGAATGGTAAAGCGACTGATGCGATCAAGTCTCATACCGATACTATCCTCAAGTGAGTATTGTCTTCTTTCGCCCAGATTAACTTCTCGTCGACAGCCAAGACGGTAGATACAAATCAGAGAATATACCGTAGCTAATCATATCTTTTGAATTTGCAGTGTTCTAAGAGGATTGCCAGATGGGAGTCTCACCAAGATAATCGTCATGGATTCTATGGATTGTGAGTTGCAGTCGCCTACACCTCGCGGCATAATCTGGCAATGCTAAATTATATATCCATCTTTATCATATCGTAGGGTTTGACCCCATTGATCCTTCTACACCTTTACCAAGCACCCCTTCCTCCGCCCTCGACACCCTCGACTCAACACCCGAAGCATCCCTGGAACATCTCCGTTCCGAGCTGGACTACGAGATCATCGAAATGCTACGTGTCTTGTCGGTTGGCGGTCTCGCTATATGGCGATCAGCGGCTAAAAGACCATGGTATATCCAAAGATTCCAATTGGCCGGATTTAAAGTTCAGCCTATCGATATTAGGGAGGATGGACAGGCGATAGATAGAGTCAATATGTATGCTTCCTGTGAGTCGAAGTCTTCCATGTCTGTAACTTAGGTGGTTTAAGAAGAGAACAGGAGGCTGATGATACGTGTTGGGTTTATGTAGTCTGGAAAGCGGAGAAAATAGCATGAGAGGTCATGAAGAATGGTACGGGATGTAGTGGAGAGAGGCTTTGGCTCGTTGGCGAACGCTGGGAAATTAGTTGGGATATGTTGAACAGGACCGGTAGATAGTTAGAGTGCACCAGGGTTGAAGCCCTAGCATGGACGTATGAGGCATGAGCATATGCATAAATGAATAGAAGCAAGCAAGCACAAGTAACAACCTTTGAATTCGCCATACTGTAAAGGGTGAATAAAACGTAGTACAACAGTTCATCAGACATTAGAGGTAACAAGGGAAGAAAACAAGATTATAAAGTACAATATGGACATTCCTAAGAAATGAAATAAAGAGACAAAACAAATTAAACCGCACTACACAGTATACAGAACAGTACATTAAGTTTGACGATAGTAATAGAAACCTATTGCCAAAGCGATGATAACGATAGTGATTGAAACTACGAAGGGAACACGACGTTCTTCGTCTTCATTTTGATTTGCGAACCGATCTATATCCGTCGATAATGACGATGCTGACGATGACGCTAAGAGATGTCGATTCGGTTTCTTCGGCGAAGAAGAACCGAAATCGTCCAAGATATTCTTATCCTCATCTGCATTTCCATCCATTTGTCCATCGTCTTCTACTGGATTTGTACCGTTCTCTCTGGTTTTGAGGTCGGTTTTCTTCTTCCTACACCAATATGAACTAGGTCTCATCCACTTCATAAAGAACCATACCTCCCCTTTGAGCTGATAATAACTCCAAAATAGCGGTCTCCAAAGATATCCTGTACTTTGCACGGCGATATTGATCGAGTTATCCCGTAAGACGATCAAATTGAACAACGAGGTCAAGTTGTCATTCGTCTTTTCTTGTCTGATCAACCGATCCAATTGTGATTGTTTGGCCAGATTCTTTTCGAGATGTTCTCGCGTCCATCGCCGTACGCTGTCTTTCCTTTTGATCATCATTTCAATCTTGTAGATCAGATTTTCCAACTCATTTTTGGTACGTTCTTTCTCTTTCCCCATATCTTTGATTCTCTCCTGGGCGAACGAAATGACCAGTTCTGCCTGTTTGATCGGATCGACCCTCTCTAATCCGCTGGGATCGAGATATGTTCTTCGCGGTCTGTGTCGGATGGGGTGATTCAAATTGGAATGAATAGGTGCCAGAGATGCGTTCAGGGATCCTTTACGACGTGGGACGTTGATACTTTGAGACCTAGCTTTGCGATTATTGGCAGAGTTCGTTCGTTGTCGATGTGCCAAATCCGATCCGCTGTCATGACTTGTCGTGAATGACCTCAGCGGCGGTAAAGTATCTCGATGTTCATCATCTTCGGTTGGTTTGGCACGACCAATATTACCATAGATCGCACGTATTGGGTCGATGCTGGACCAATCAAGCTCGATATTGGCAGCGATAGCAGCTTCGTCTCGGACAAAGTCAATCTGAAATAGATATTGTCGTATGGCGTCGTCTATACTAGCGATGTTGGCATTCACATTATCCAGTTTTTGACGCGCAGAATCGAGGTGTCTGCGAGACACCAGAAAAGACATTATGAGCCGGGTCATTCTCTCTTCAAGTAGACAACCACCTCCATATCGCGTCATACGGTGATAGGGAGCTTTCAAGATTAGCAGAATAGCAAACTTACTCTACACGCTCTGCGTAGATTTCATTCTCCAACTTCCTGATCCTTTCCCTCGCTTCAATCTCCAGCCGAGTCTTCCTGTCAACTTCCGCCTGTCTTTCTCTAAAAGCCGATTCTCTCAGTAGGGCAGCCTCCAACGCTAAGAGTTCCTGCTCTCTTTCATCCTGTTTTATTCTTCCTGTATTATTCGTAGCTAAACTAGCTTCTGACCGTCTGTATAATCTATTCGTATGATCATCGAAGGATGATAGAACTTTTTGGCCTTTCAGGAATAATTTACGTAAATGGAATTCTTTATCTTTTGAATACTCTTCATCGGTAAATTCGCCACCTGTTCCTGTTCCCCCTGGTGTACCATGTCTCCTGAAGAAAGCATTATCCCTGTTACGTCCCAAAGAGGAATTGACGGTCGTCCTACTAGGTTTGTTCGACATCGGGGTATGGTACTGACCATTGTTCACGTGTGGTGAAGGGGCTGAATCCGAACGAGTATGAGTGTGATTGGGATTACGGATTTTGCTATCTTCGATATGTTGAGTTTCACCTTCGTCTCTTGAGGGCCCGGGTGGGTTACGCTGCTTTTTGGCCACATGAGATAGTTTCTCAAAAGGTTGTTTGAGGGCTTGCGTAAGTGAAGTTGGTCCAACAGCACTCAAGCTCTGATGACTACGATGGCCGAGCTGATGTACAGCCGGAAAGGTGTGTAAGTACACCAGCACTGCGATCAGACAAGGGGGGAAATTGGGACTTACTCGAGTTCTAGTATGAGCACCTGAGTGTATATTATCCTCTGTGCTTGTAGTCCTCGTTAACGGGGCGTTGTCATCACCAACTATACCTTCGACATCCATTAGAGAAGCATTACTAGCCGTCTTGACGCCCATCCGATGTCGATGAGATTTTTTACTACTATCGGCTATCGAACTTTGATCATCTCTTCTAGATTCTGGTCTTCCATTGTCTGTCGGGGGAGGAACCACCCTGTCCTCATCCTCAGTCAGGACTTCTACATCAGGACGAGACTTTCTAGGAGGTATAAAATAGTTGACTTGTCCCTTAGCAGCTTTATAAGCCACAATATCATCGACAGAGTATCCCCATCCCTTCTCATATCGGTGTTTTTGATCACGAGATTTGTTGTGGGGTGAAGTATCGGTGGTTTTCCCGAGTGAGCCTAATGAGATCGACCGATTGCTCTCGATGGATTTCCGAGCGCCATATCGATTGGAAGATCCGACACTCATGGGACTAGTGTGTATATTACCGCCAAAATGGCTGCCCCTAGGAAGACTGTGAGGCGAAGCATGATTGGTAAAACCTGATGTATCGCTCTGGTTAGAATGCTGGTATCCCTGCTGTTGATCTTGTTCCCACCGCTGACGAGCTTCGATTTGTTCTTCCGTTTTAATCCGCCAACGGATGACTGCAAGAGGATTGAGCTTGGGAGGGTCGTCTATGCCTTCGTAGACGTGAGAATAAAAGGCACGTAATCTTGCTCCTTCTGTATAGGCTAGACGTTCTGCCGCCGGGTGGGCAGCGACTTGAGTCAATGCGCGGAACCGACGTTCTAGTGGAAAATTTCAAATCAGCTTTATTCTCATGATGATAACAGCACGCCTTTAACCTAAAGACGGAACTCACCTTGAGCCAGTTCTTCATCCCTTCTCTCCTGCTCTAGTCTCCTCCTCTCAACATCTCTCTCATACCTTTCTCTTTCCCGTAGCTTCTCCTCTTCCTTTTGCTTATCAGTCCTGTGATCTTTATGCAGTAAGTTGTGATCATGTTTGGGAGGTACGTCCGCTGACTTCTTCTTCCCTATATGGAAGATATCACTGAGACGATTCTTCTTTTCCTTTTCCTTTTCCTTCCCATCTTTGCTTGATTTATCTGACTGTATAGTTGGCATCGAAGGTAACACTGCTGAATCATTCTCCGTTATAGCTGGAAGAACTTCGCTAACATCGTCCAACTCTTGTTCTGGACTACCTTCGTCAACCGAGGGAACAGGTAAATGGTGAGTGAAAGGTACATGTCCACCTTGACCATCTGACAATAACCCGCCCTTCGAGCTGGCTCTTCTCCGATGCACAGTCTGCATATCCGGAGAAGGATGACTATCTATACTCTGTCTCTGACGAGGTGAGGATCCCCATGTCGATCGTGTGGGAGGAGCAATAGTACTGGCTACAGACATAGTCCTCTCTCTACCATGGTTGTCGGAACTTGTTAGAGCAGGAGGGGCAGAGACAAGATAAGGAGATCGATGGGTAGGCTGGTCGGCCCCCGGAGACGTAGGTCGAGTATTAGGTGGAGAGAAGAAGACAGAATTTGACCATTCATTGAGATTGGCAGGTCGACTAGCTGGCGCATGAGGCGAGTTCATGAGTCGTAGAGCAGAAGAAACGTCAGAGTCGCTGAGAAGGTTTCGAAGTTGTTCTTTGGCAGAATCATGCGTTAGCATGATAATATACCACTGCAAAGCATAATACCGCCATCTAACCTACCTGGGTTCAGAGCCATATCCTGCATTCCTCCGATACCTAAACCCAGGCTAGCAGCTAAATCACCTTGTTTTTTCTTTGTGGACTCTTTCTCCTTCCCTTTCGATCGCTTACTTCCCTCGGGACTGCTACTTCGTTCTTTCAGCATCTCAAGACTTCTTCCTCTGGAGATCTGAGATTTGCCATTAGGTGCAGGGATGGTAGATTCGATGAGAGGAGAAGATCTAGCAGTTGACAACCGACTCGATCGAGGTGAAGATCCATTCTGCAAAGCGAAATACGAATCTGATCTAGAGTTGGGCAGTTGCGGAGTGATCTTAGGAGGAGAAGCGGTAGCGGCCGCAGTAGAGCGGAAAGATAACATCCTAGAAGGAGGAAGACCTTCTTTCGATGATCGTTTCCTTGGTCTTTTGTGATCTTCTTTATCTTTCCTTCTTTTCAATTCTCTACTTGTGCCACTAGCATCAGAGTTCTGCCTTTCTCGACCGGTTGGACCTAATAGACTTCTCGCTCGGGGCCTACTAGGTCCCGCAGCGGCATTCTCTGACTGTGAGGGGGTATTTCCTCCTGTACCAGTACCGGTATCTTTGGTAGATTGATCGGTAGTCGATTCATCCCCCTCACTATCACTACTAGTCTCGAACCCTCCTGTCACCCTTGATGCTCTCTTGCCATTGGCGATCATTGATCCTGAGCGATGTCTGGAATTGACAGGAAGAGTTTCCGACCATACTCTCCGATCCTGCGATGATCTCGTCTTGGGTAATCCAGGTCTAGGAGATGATGGTGAATCGTTCATGCTTGGGAAAGGTTTCACCATCGAGCTAGATGACGATGAAGTCGCTGATGGTAAGGGTGCTGATCTAGGTGGAGAGGGGATAGTGGAATTATGTAATGTGGATGGATGAATAGGTTGATATGAATTGCCAATCGTCATACTGGCAGATCCATTGGCATGCGCAGGCTTGAGCGATGAATTGGAGGATTGTCGTGATGGAGAAGGTTTAGCGGTAAGTTCAGGAGCCTGATCTTCTAGGTCGAAATGTACGGTGGAGTGTTTTGACGATACAGAATCTGAATGAGGTCTAACACGATGTATCGAGGTAGATGTGGAGGACCGACTGATACCATTTGGGGTTGCGCTTGTGTCACTCTGAGTGGGGACGATGGGAGGCGGAGGAGGGGCCCTCACGCTTGAAGATGCCATGGCGGACGGTCTCGCTTCCGTCGTTGTTGCTGCTGATACTGGGGAAGGTAAAGCATCTTCTGATGGCGTGATGGAGGAGTCTATCGTGATAGTACGTCTAGGAGAGCGAAGCGAGTGAAGGGGTCGTATGTGTGGGAAGTCGAGAGGGGATGGATGCGAGAGATGGATGACACAAGGATACACAAAAGGCAAGAAGGGTTGGCCAAGAGATGAGCAATGAGATGATGATGATGATGACCAACTGCGCACAGACCACCTCCCCACCACGTGCACGTGTCGGATCACCACCATACGTCACAGATTAGCACTGCTTGCTTGAATATCTCCTTTTGTTTACGCATCTCAACAATTTATCGATCTTCATCCTCAACCATGTTTCTCTAGATACCACTCCCAGTCTCATAGCATGACGACCTCGACCCCTTCAGCCGATACGTGGATATACGATCATCTGCACAAAGTTTATTTCCACCCTCTATCCAATTCTTATGCTGTTCCTGACCTGACGACCGGTCAATGGAATTACATCCCAGCGAGTGATTTTCAATCCGCCTCGACCTCACTCACTCAGCTGCAGACTGTCCAAGGACAGACACCGAGAGACGAAGAGAAGGAAGAAGGTGAGATCGAAGATGATATGGGCTGGGGAGGATTGATGGATCCTGATAAACTCGCTCAAATCGAGAAGGATTCCAAATCGACCTCAAAGTCTAAATCAGCATCACAGTTACGAGCGAATGGACATGATTACAAAAATGGTACGGTCCATGAGAAAGAAAAAGAGAAGCATCCTTCATATGTAGTACCATACGATGATCCAGCCCAGTACTCTTATCCCTCAGATGGCAAGGACAATGAAGACGAAGAAGAAGGAAACAATCGAACTAAAGAAACTCCTGATAATATTTTACGATTGGTCGTCGTTCAGTCGAAATGTCTGGATATCGGACAGGTTGTGATTATAGATGCTCGAGAGGGTGGTATACAATTAGGAAGGGACAGATGTGAGAAAGGTGGTCAAGCAAGAGTGAGATTGAGGGAAATGGAAGTTAGTAAAACCCATTCTGTTATTTATTGGGGTAAAGGTGGAATTCCACAAGAAGACGAAGAGGAAGATGGATGGTGGATAGTAGATTTAGGTAAGCTGTTCTGAGATTCATATATCGTTCATAGTGTATCACGAGCTTATATGTCTTAAATCGAAATGTAGGTTCTACACATGGTACCTTCCTATCCAATCCATCGACCGACAAAACGAAAAGAATATCAGAACCCAAACACTCTTCAAAACCCCATTCCATCCACCATCTAGCAGAGATCAAAATCGGTAGTACCACATTCTCAGCACACATACATCCTTCTTGGCCATGCGATGAATGTACAGTGAATGGCAATAATGAGATTTTACTCGATGATGGTAAACCTAAATCTAAACTCGATACCGTCACTATGCAAGATCAAATATTCTCAGATCATGAAGTACCATACGCAATGGATTCGTCACAGAAGAAACAGAATAGAGAGCTAAAACGGAAAAGGGAAATGGCCCTGTTGAAAGATTCCCTATTGAGGCGAAACGAGGTATCGTCAAGTAATGATGAGAGGGATGAGCCGAAGAGGGAATATTTAGATAGATCAGCAATGCGAAGAAGATTACATCCTTCCTCACCACCGAAATCTCAATCTAACTCTGACAGAGCTACGCCAGATCGGACTGAAACTCCTTTGACCCCATCCTTTGGTGGCGATGTGTCGAGAGAACCTACTGGACCATCAAAATTTGCTAGTTCTATATTAGCCAATCAAGGTTGGATCCCCGGCACGGGTCTGGGCAAATCCAACCAAGGTAGAGCACAACCCATTGCAGTGGAAATGCGAAATGAGAAAAAGGGATTGGGTGCTCAGAATAGTAAAGCTGCTGTGGATGATGGTCAAGCTCAAGGCGATTGGAAGATGCGTGCTAAGCAGAGGAGATGGGAGGAGTTGTCTAAGAGTAATGCTAATTAGCATCAATTGGATGGATGATGGTGATGTCCTATGTTGCAAGTTGTAAAGGATAAGTAACAATTTCGTATGTTGTACCATACCATGGATGAAGAAGACCAGGACTGATGCATTTGCATCATCGGATATCAAATCAATAACTTATAATGAACGATACAAATGGTATTTTCACGACACTCTCATCCTACTTCACGAGTTCAACCTATCTGTGCCAATCCTACTCTTCATACTCTGCTCCTAAATTCGATCCTTTGGCATAATCGATCAATTTTTTGACTCTCTCATAGACCTACATATACAAAGCACTGTCAGTCATGTATAAACCCTCGCTAGTAGATATCTCGAGTACTCACAGTAAATACGATTGCTTGACCAGGAGCCACTCTCAATACTCTAGGTGTAATACCTTTATAAAACGCTTTGGCACCTTCATTCTTGAACATGTCCGAAGTGACTTTGACTAATCTCGACATGGCTGTTTCACCTGGAACATGTGACGCTTTCTGAATACGTCTATGCATAACAAAGTGTGTTAGTGTACAACCCCCTTGAGGAATGTTGATTTTCAATGCATATTGTGGGAAGGTATGAAAGTAAACTCACGTTTTGATAGTATCAATAGGAGCATTGGAGAAAGGACCCATCGCCCCCGAAACCAAACCAAGAATCATCGTTTGCCAACTTGGTAAAACGGCTGATTCCTTGTACTGAGGTTGGAATTCAAAAGCCCATTTTTTAAACTGTTGATACGCAGTGAAATTCACACCTTGGTTGGTAGCTTGTCTAAGAGCTGTGAGTGATACACCTCGATAGAGGGTTGAAAGACCTTCTTCACGAACGATAGTGAATGCTGCGTGGGCTGCGTTTCTATACACATCGAGGATGACAAAACAGTCAGCATTTCAAGCGATTATTGAAGCTTTAATGGAAGAGCATGTTAAGTAATTTACCTATATCGTGGTACGTCGAGAGGATCGGCCAAAGAATCTAATTTACAAATTCCCAAAAATCAGTTCAAATCCTTCGACACTCTTATACCTTGCGTACGAAAGTCTGGACCAATGACTCACGCTGTTGAGCTTGTAATCTGATTTTTATAACTTCCATAGGAGTAACCACCGCAACAGCTTCCGTTGCACCCGCTCCCAAGCCAGCTAAGAACGTAGCGGAAGGACTGATCTTCCCATCAGGAGACGATAACCACCCTTTGTATGCTATGTAGATTGACGGGTATAATCAGTTTGAATACTTACCACCACTGCGTTGTTCAAGGCATCGTCTTCAGTACGAAAGGACTATTACACTCACTCTCAAAAGATGCAAAACGTATAGCCATCTTCGGTACTATACCCGATATAACGGCTCCCAGACCTTTGTATAGACCTAGGGGCGTTTCTCGAGCTGCGATTTGTCGACCAGTAGCGAAGAATCCTAATGGTTTGAGCTGTTATCAATCCGTATTGGATCAGCTCAGAGTGGAATGTCTCAATCTTTGATCATAATGAGAAGATTAAGCGAGATGCAGGACAAACTCTATTACTCACCCCTTTCAGTTTCCTAGATTTACTCAATTGCATTCTAACTTTTATAGTATCCAGCGGATGACTATATTCTCATAGAACGACCGTCAGCTTTTCATTCACTACACGATCAAGTACTGGTCCGTAACAATAACCATGATGACAATCAACAACATCGACTCACCAAGCCAATGCTTCGGCCAGACCTGCTACTCCTCCCGCTATCAAATGAGTCGATAGTGGGATCTTCTCTTTCTTCCCTGTTGAGCTGGAAGACGGTGTGACCCTATCTCCCGATGCTCCTCCTCCCATGGGTTTGGATGTTGATGTTGACATTCTCTAAGTTTATGGATGAAAGGGAAGATGATTGAGGATCAAACGGTACTAAGGTGGTAAGGCTGACGGCGCTCCAACTACAATAAGGTATTGCTGATGTTACAAGATGAGAAGGATTTCCTTGACTACTTCTCGAGGATCTGACTATATTTCTCCAGGGGTGACTTCAGATAAAAACAAAGACAGTTACATCTCAGACTTTCAACCCTCTCTACCGAAGTCCTTATATACGGTTCACTCACTCGTGTGAAGTCCTACTCCCTCTTCAAATTCAGTCACAGCTTCGACTTTTTTCCATTCTGTTTACTGTCTGACACTTTAACTCGAGTGAATGACTGAATCACCCGGTCACTTGATCTAACCGGTATGACACAAAGCCATAACCGGTGTTTAAGCGGGTACAAAAGTACAAGATCGGTTTTACTCGGTATGCTATGCTCACAGCTCATTCATGACTCGATATTCATCGTAAGTCACTGTATGCATCGACGAGAAGACGAGAAGATTGTGATATGTCTGAAAGGGAGAAAAATGTACATGTCATGTATCCGTGTGATGTCGGATCGAATTATAATGCGAGTATATATGAGAGCAAGACAAAAAATTCCCGATATGTACCTACACCCAGACCCTACTCAAATACCTCTAAAATCTACAACGATATATCCCAACATACTATGTACCACACACTAACAGCTACACTTCTGACTCGCTCCTACCATGTCCCTAAGACTCACACTATCCCTCCTTCGTTTCTTCCTCACGCTCCCATAAAACGCTGTGGACAACCTCGAACTACTGCCCACTGCTCTCAGCTGCCTCTCGCCGTAACTTATACCTGTACCTGCCGAGTCGGGGTCGAGGGTACCAGCGTCTATAGCGGATAGAATCGTTCGACCAGCTAGGAGGAAAGGTGTCATGACATTCGTACCATTTAAGGAAGATACTTCGACAAATAGTAGTCCTATTCAAAAGGTCAATCTACGTGAGCTGTCACATCGAACGAAGACCAAAAAGGGGCAGCTCATCTACAGAGTAGTTAACGTACCATTCTCCTGAGCCCACCTTGACCCTTCGGCATATTCAACTTCCCTATCTTCCTCTTTATCCAATTTATTCCCTACTAACACCATCACCAGATGAGGTGAAGCTAATGCTCGACAATCCGTTAACCATCGACTCAGATTGACGAAGGACTGCCGTCTATTCAGAAGTTGTCGTTATCAGCTGCATTTTTTCGATCTGTGTGCAACAAGCAACTGAACATACGATGTTATATCATAAACTAGTATAGCTCCAGCCGCTCCTCCTGTTGCGCACAAGCGACAGACAGGTCAGCTTCTGACCCCTTTATTTGTAATTTCGATACAACAGAGAACCTCACGATAGTACGAGCGTGTCACACTTCTGAATCTCTCTTGGCCTGCTGTATCCCATAGCTACATAGTGAATAGCGGGAATCAGTACTTGTATTCCTATTTCACTTCTCGGGTCGGACGCGAGTCGAAGTTTAGTGAAACCTCTACGTATCTCTACTCCAAGTTTCATCGCCGACAAGGAGCATGATAACGTTTGAATGTTGCATCACTCACCTGCAGCTTTATATTCCTATCGCCTATCCTCAACGTCCTCGACGAGAATTCCACTCCTATCGTATGTGCAGAGTTTTCCTTGACTATATCCGAAGGAAAATCAGATAAATCAGCTTTGAAGCCCAGCGATTTATATCCACCTAGAATGAATCGGCTGATTAAGGTATTCGGAATCTTACCCACATTGTTCATGTATACAGTGATATAGCAAGCATGATTTCCCCGTTCCAGCTTCGCCTGAAAAGTGTAAGATGGACAATGATAAGCTAATAGCGGTGGTCGCCCTCTTTCGAGGCGATAATGACGATACTAAGCTCACCTATCACGATGAACTTGAATAGGTAGTCTATGTCACCTTGATCACATCAACATCCACCTTACTGTCATCTTGACGGTTGGTAAGACGAAAGAGGCGAGACGAAGTAGTAAGGCTTACCGTACGCTTCTACCAATTCTGTACCTTCGTGAT
Organism: Kwoniella botswanensis; assembly: GCF_036426115.1. Lineage (NCBI taxonomy): Eukaryota > Fungi > Basidiomycota > Tremellomycetes > Tremellales > Cryptococcaceae > Kwoniella > Kwoniella botswanensis. Next base: position 11,350,661 of record NC_088599.1, on the reverse strand, counting down.
CCATCTTTCTATCCTAGGTACTGGCGTGCTATGGAGCTCCTAAGCGGTCGAAGTTGTGTGCGAATGAGATGGATGAAATGCAAGTCGAAATGATAAGATCAGTGAAGGAGAGGATCCAAGCATCATCATCGTCATAACATGACATATCCCATCAAAGCGTAAATAAACCCACTGGAAACGCGGAGGTGGTCACCGCCAGAGGGTGTCACGCGTACAAGCTGGGTGGACGATCAACGTGTCACACTGCGAACCACCTTTGATTTCAGCTTTCTCTAATTCATGTTGACTAGTAACATTTCAACCCCTACGAAAGGACTCTAGATCGAAGATGTACAACCCCAAAACCCTCTTACTCGCTCTCCTCCTCTCCCTAGCTCTGGTCATCGCAGCATCGGGAAAAGCCAAAGATCAACTTCAGATCGGAATCAAATACAAACCTGAAGAATGTCCTATCAAAACTAGGAAAGGTGATAAATTAAGTATGCAGTGAGTGATAGGTATTTATACATTTTCGCTCCTTTGACGGACCAGCTGATGTGTACGGTCTGGGTACTCGCAGTTACACTGGAACTTTGGCAAAGGATGGAAGTAAATTTGATAGTTCTTTAGATAGGAATCAACCTTTTGAGTTTACACGTTAGTCCACTTATCAACTACCTTGCCCTGTACTATCCATACAGCCAGGTCAACAAGCTGACCGAATGATAAATTGAATAGTCGGTGCTGGACAAGTGATCAGAGGATGGGATCAAGGATTATTAGATATGTGTATTAGTGAAAAGAGGAAATTGACTATCCCACATGAATTGGCTTATGGTAAGTCTCACAGATGACTTTGTACGGGTTCTCTTACGCCCTGCAAACCAAGCTAATGTGGTGTCTCGATCAGGCGAAAGAGGTCATCCTCCCGTCATCCCACCTCAAAGTACTTTGGTTTTCGAAGTGGAATTGTTGGGTATCAAGAATAGGTTCGTGGATGAGTTATAGACTAGTCCGTCGGAGCATCATCACACATATACAAAAAGTAGATGCAGAAGTGATCAGAAAATTAAATGGCAAGAAGAGTATACTATGGTATACCGATCATCCATATCCTATTCAATATGCAATACATCTATTGGATATTCCCAATCAACCAGATACTTTGTACAATCTCATCTACAACGTTTTATATTCCACCATCTCTAAAATCACTAGGTGACAGGTCTCGACGTAACTTCTCCACCAACAGGGAACCTTTTGACCATCCAACCTAAGAAAGAAGGTACATCTTCTGCTATACTATTAGGTAAAGATCCATTAGTCACAAATCGAGGTATATTACCTACACCAAGAGGATTATCAGCAAATATACCAATGGCTGGTCGATATTATTGTATCATACATGTACAATACTTAGTAAGAAAGGGAATGACTACTTACCGCCAGCATCACTAGAAGTAGCCATCCTCCATTCAACTTCCTTCCCACCCTCAATCTCCCTTACCCTCTCTACACTAACGTATTTCCCTCTAACTCTCGATTTCTCATTATTCAATTTCGGTGGACAATCAGGATGTTCGAATGGCAAAGAGATATTCATAAATGCTCTTTCACCTTTAGGTTCACCTATCAACTCGCGTGACAAGAGCAAGACAACGAATGTACGTGGATTGGTAGGTGGAGGAGTTTTGAATGTTAATCTCCATACTTCTGCGACATGTTTTCGGTAGATGTGGAGACATTCGGATTCTCTCATTGATTCTATATATTCTCTTTCGTTCTGGTTGCCCCAACCCCAACAATCAGCCACTCCTCCACAAAGATCAATCAAGTCTCGAGATGGAGGTTGGGGATGGACTCACCTCACTATGATATTCCAATAAACCCCTTCTGAACCTCTCATAGATCCCTTCAGGGGTAGTACTCATGAACAAAGCCTGTCGTTCAGCTTCAGACGGATCATCTTCCTCTATTGCACTTCCATTGGGAACAACTCCATTTCCATTGATATGATCATGACCTTTATCTTCTGAATGTCTAGTTGAAATTCGATCGGATAGACGTCTAGCGAGATTGACGGGGTTGTACGACGCTGAATGTCGTTTCGAGGTGGTTCCATCGGTGGGTTGTTTGGGTAAAGAAGTGGAGCTGGAATGGTGAGATTCTCGTCCACACCAATATTCTTTGATACCTCCTAGGGATTTACGTATCTACGTTTCCACCAAGAAAGTCAGTCTAGGATGTATGTCATGGTAAAGTATACCACTCACATCGTTGTTTGTCGAAGAAGTGGTCAAGTTCAGTATTTTCACTGTCCCATCGTGTTTCGTCGAGTGATGGTTCCAATTACTACAAATGTCGGATTATATAACTTTCATGTTAGCTTCTCACAACCTTCCAGCTGGATCATTTAGGGCACTCACGCCATACTATCTGACAGCTTTATACCCATCTCAAAATGATCATTCAAGAATTTGTCGAATTCTGCTGAAGCGGGGTCTGGTATATCCTATTATACGATACATATATATGAGCTTGGCTCACATCTGGAGTATCTGCAAATATCATAGAGACACAGCTTACCTCTGGTTTGAGAGGTTGAAGATCCAAATGGACCGGTTGTATTTTTGGTGCCATGGTAGCCAACTCTATATCTTCTTGACTGTACCCTCGATATGGGAGATTTTTGTGAGGGTGATGTAAAACGCCAAGGCTTTACAGATAACTTACTGATATCTGCTCGTTGGACTATATACCTACAATACTGCTAATTGTATATGTCGTATTTACCCTCATGTGCTCGGTATATATCGTTGTCTTTGTTTCTTGTTGTGTTAGCTCACCGTTCGGATCTTTCCGACGGGTTTCAAACACGAGATTACGAGATGCCACTTCTGTCGATCTTCCAATACGATTTTCTTACATCATCTTAACATCTGTGAGATTCGTAATCCAAATTTCTAATGTGATTACGATTCACACCCGATATCCTGATGGCCGAGGATACGAGTTTGTCGTGTGTTGATTGATGCGTTTTGTCAATGTTCAACGACAAGAAAACCGTATCTATTTCTAGCGCATTAATCTTAGTCCATCGCTAAACACATTATCAACACTCATGTACCATCTCCCACCAACGGCGTTAAATACAAACTACAATATACCCATGAAAAGCCCATAGTTTCATACGTCTAAGCCAATCTGGCTTAATTATTCGACACAATATTGTTGGATATCTCATTACGATGTCATCATCATCACCACCTACCATCCCTCCATTCCTAGCTACCATCCTCTCATCTCGAATCGCCTCCATCCCTCCTCCCGCTCCTCCCGCATCAAGCTCTACATCCAACCAGTCGACTAACCCCTCACCAATCTTACAACAACCCCTATCGCAACCGCCTAATCCTCTATACCTTCCTCCACCGGCTTTACCAAAAGTTGAAGAGGACTTGGTGCCCCCTGAGAACTTTGCGTTGGTTTCCAAGGGAGTGTACAGAAGTGGATTTCCTAAGAAAAGGAATTTTGGATTCATGGAGACTCTGAGGTTGAAGACTGTTTTGTGAGTTGGGCTGTAAGAAACATCCGGATGAATCTTTCTTCTTCTTTTTCCTGCTTCTGAAATGTTGATTTATGGTTATGGCGATATACATATTTTTCATTACAAATTCAGCTAATCGTCGACTATTTGAAATTTCTCGATAGAACCCTCGTGTTAGAAGATTATCCAGAAGCGAATTTAGAATGGTGTCAATCCCAAGATATACAATTTATGGTTAGTCTTTCTTATACATCCCCGTCGCTCTGCACTGGCACTCGAAGTATGGAATGCAGGAATTCAGAATGGGGAGTGAGCAGTAGCTGATTTTGACTTGGTTATGTGCTGTCCTTGTGGTAATAGCAATTTGGTATACCAGGTAATAAGGAGCCATTCGATAATATCCCAGAAGACGTCATCTGTTCTGCTCTTGTAGCGATCTTGGATCAGAGAAATCATCCGATATTGATACATTGCAATAAAGGCAAGGTGAGTACGGGTTGGATTGATTTGCATATCACATCGAATCGAATTGTGTTCAAATTCCCATGTGGAACTGGGGAAATTTCTACCTGAATATAAGAATGAACCAAGCTAATAGTACCTGACTCGTACTTGATAGCACCGCACAGGCTGTCTAATAGGATGTATCCGTCGTCTCCAATCCTGGTCCTTGACATCGATATTCGACGAATATCGAAGATTCTCTTCTCCCAAATCTCGAGCGGTAGATCAACAGTTTATTGATCTTTTCGATCTGATACCCGTTTGGAAAGAAGTGACTGGTAGTAGTAAAGGAGGAGGGGTTGGAAATTTACCTGATTGGGAGATGTTGAGTCTTCCTAGAAAGGGTGTCATCACACCTAACCAGAACCAGAATCAGAATCAGAATCAGAGTAAAGGACAAATACCTTCTGAGGCTATTTCGATGTCGATCGATAATGCGATATCCCAAAAAGGAGGCAGAAACAATGGGCATGAAGATGAAGATAAAAGGGAGAATGGGATTACTAGTTTACGTTTGGATCAACTACCCCAACAACAGACACAGCGGCGAAATCAACAATATAAAATCAACACACATGGTGATCAGATCAATCAGACTTCGACTTCCACTCCCGTATCAATCATTGTAGATGGTGAAGATCAAAGTCATTATGGTGAAAGTAAAAGTATAAATGATATTGTACATTTGGAAAATCAAAAGCCTCATCAACAGGATCAAGGGGAAGAAGGTGGGATAATAAATATTGATATCAATGCAGATGGGATAGATGAGTTGAAGAAGGTCGATGGGATAATACATCTAACTTCGAAAGTAGAGGAAGTGGCTATAAATTGATTTTGATAGGAATTCCCATGTACCAAGGTAGAATTTCCCATACTTTATAATCTAGATATAAGATGTTCAAACCAACATGGCAATACCAAATACCATATACCGATGTGTAATTATAGATGTTGTACACTGTCAATGTGTTTTAGGACATGTGATGATGCATGTTTTGCGAGTTTTCTCTCGATTTATACGAAGTTGCTTATATTATCATCCATTCTTTGCGAGAGACTTCATTCGTACGAGCCCTCACCAGTAACGAGCGCACGATCTCATGCTTATTCTCATTCTCAATCTAATCTTCTACAAGTTACTGTCCCAAAATTTTCCTCTTCTTCCATTAGTTTATTCAAATCCATCTCACCACGATCCCTCTCCTATCTACTCTAAATCCATCGCATCCACATCCCCTTCTCCAGGCGTTCTAATATGTCTAGAAGGTTCCCAAACCTGCAAGATATTATCTTCAGCAGTCGTAGCGAGGTGCCACTTGGCATTGGGGCTCCAGGATATATCAGATACCTTGGAAGTATGTCCACCATGTACGAAAAGCAATTCGGGTGGTCCATCCTCGGCGTCATCGGGAGTTTGCTCAGAACCGATCGCATCGAGATTCCATATGTGGACTCTTCGATCTGCTGAGGCCGATGCGAAGTGGACAGGTGAATGAGGTGACCAAGAGAGTTGTAACACGTCGTCGGTATGGCCTTCGAAGGAATGGAGTTTGTGAGTGGGTTTTCGGATATCCCATAATGCGATTGTCTACGAATATCGATAATCAATCAAGTCAGTACCCACATGCCTGAGAATAGGTCCAGGAAGACTATGACTCACGTTATCACTCGATCCAGTTAGATATAGGTAATCGGAACTTGGAGCGAAAGCGACCGAATTGATTTCAGCTGTATGACCTTCATGAGATGAAGATGGTTTGTTTGCATTATCGCTTCTTGTGTCCCATCTATATCAAATTGCATTATCAGCTCAATTGGGACTCAAACCACAATCACATAAGCTAACTCACAGCATGATTTTCCTGTCGTCTCCTACTGATGCAAACATGTAATCGTTTTTAGGGTGCCAATCGACGTCCTGTAATATGCTGTATAAGTAAAATGCCTTAAGTCATACGAAGATGAATCCAACTTACACCGACACAAGCTGAATGACCTTTATAGAGTCGTAATGGCTGGAGGACGGGATCTTTCTTCTGGTAACCTTGGATGTCCCTATCATCACACCATCTTTCAGTCTTTTATCTTGCTCTGTGGAAATGAATGGACATACCAATGAGCTACAGTGGTATCCTCACTCGCACTGAGAATATGTCCTTCTTTTACAGTACTCCAAGCAAGTCCATAACTACCATGAGTGCCTCAGCGTCAGTTGTTAATCTGGTGGCCTCGAAGTGAGACGTCGACAGAGAACACACAGCCAACTTACCCTTCTTTACTTTGCCCTTTCAATCTTATATCAGGCCTACATTCACCATTTGGATTCGCCTTTGATTCATGTTTGGTCCTATCAAATACTAATACATCCCCCGAGACAGCTTTGGTAGCTATAAGTTCGGGGTTTTGAGGCATGTATCTAGCTCGGTTGATCTCGCCTTCATGGTTTATCGTTTGGATAGCTCGGATTCGAGCGGGTGATTTAGTGTATGATCCGATCTCTGCGAAAACGGAACAGATGAATATCAGTAAGTGATTGTTCCTTCTAGTTGAGCGAGTGGACAATCAAGAAGTAATGTGGGCTTTGGAAGATCCTTGTCATTTTCACAGAATGAGGAATCGTAACTTGGGAAAGGAGAAAAGCGGACAACTCACCTTGTTTGTCCTCATCATACATCTCAGCCACTTCCTTGCCTGCATTCTCCATCCCACCTTTAGGGAGCAATACCTCGGCGATGATCAGGTGATCTTTTGCCTGACCTGAGGTATGGGTACCGATGATCATTCGGTGGACGGTATAATCAGCATCAGGGGGGCTGCAAGGATCATACGATGACATCAGCTTGGTCTAGGTAGATGTTGCAGTTTTTGACGATGCACTCACGTGGTCTGATCTGGTAACCATTGACAGGTGAGGGATGGCCATGTCAAAGCATGAGTTATGACTGTATCGTACAAGAACGGAGTACTGCACAGATGATCGTCAGCTAGTCAATAATATTTAGCCATTACTCTGCTAGCTCACTTCTTCTTCCAAATTTTGTATTCCTAGTCAAGCTTCTTTCGTCAGCTAGGCCATCGCAAAGCTCATAGGATGAAAGCTCACCTCATTGATTACTTGGCTGTCATCCCCTGCATTCGAGACATCATCTTCTATCTCGATAGGTTCGGAAGGAGCCATGGTGAAGTCGTTCGGTAAGGTCGTAGGGTGGGGAAAGTGAGTTTCAGATGTTCTGGCGAATCAACTGGGCTGATGAGAATAAGAGCCTTGAGGGATGTCAGATACAATAACGAGAGTAATGATGAATGGGACTTTCTCTGGTTGATACGGATGAGAGAAAATGAGGAACGACAAGACAAGATTGGATGGATCAACATGAGCTGCAGCAGGATTTCGGACGCGTCTGATCAGTGCAAAAGCCATCTGACCGTATGAGGAAAAGTGATGATATCACCATTTTTCATGGAGGAGGGATGTTCAGATATATATATTTATATACATATATACTCAACGAAAAGACGCATGTACTGTAGATGTCCGAATGCTAACGACATGGTTCAGAGCAGCTGAAACGGACACAGAAGACACGAGGAAAATTCGGTATGCCATCTATCAAGATCATTGCATCATTATCGATTATATTGTTGCAACAAATGAAGACATCCCAACTATGAATCCTTTGTCCAGCTCTCAATCACTTTTTCTAAATCGAATTTAGGATCCTCTGGATCGGTGATCACTGAGATGAGGGTAGTCGAGTCAGCGCATTGTCTCCATTCAGGCATGAGTCTTCTGAAAGATGTGTTTGTGGGTGTTGCAAAAAATCTGGCAGTTGTATTTGTTCCTCCTTTCTGTTTTCCATTCGTTCTTCATCCCAATTTGTTTCGTCACTCATTCCAATATGACAGGACCCCACGACCGGTAGACGCTCTCTCTCAGCTACACCCTGTCTACCCTGTTTTTCTCATGCTACACATTCACGTTCGTAATCCCCCAAAAAGAGAATTGACCATGGAAAAAAGAAGGTAGAGAAACCACTCACATCCTGAACCTCCAGTCTTCTCAGCCTTCTTAGCAGCATAAGCTTTCTTAGCCTCCTCAATCAGATGTGCTCGGTGAGATACGGCATGAGCAGCCTATTCGTCGTGAATGATCATTTTCGATTTGTAAGAGATCGTAGGTGATGTTTTATGTTGCATTTTCATCAGATGATATATGCCAGACCAAGTGAGAAATATTAAATGTGAAGGACAGATGAATAATCAGTCTCCTTTCTGTCTCATGGATTCAGACAGTGAATCTCACCTTCTTCTCATCATATTGACTTTGTACTGTTGACTGGTGAACGATACCATAGAAGATACCTCCAATCAATGCAGACCATCGAACGACCTATTAACCATATGTGTTTCGGATTAGCAGCAATTCCTTCTCATCACCGTCCTGGGAACCCAATCCGTCTATGAATTCTTTTATTCCCTTTGCACTTGTCCGTCGTGTGATATCCTGCCCCCTCTTCTCCATCTCTTGTCTTAACAGAATTTCCTGTCATTTCGATGTTATACTCACGTTGGTAGTGGGAGTAGCCATTTTTTCGAGGATTTTTCCGGAACGAAGGGGTGGGTAATTTATGGACGGATGGGAAATGGATATTCGGAGGGCTCGAGTGCCCTTTTGGTATACGATACGATTGAGAACGGTAGAGAGTAGAAGATATACTTGTGGACTTCTATTCAAGCTAATGTTGATTCTGCAAATAGCCAATGAACCACTCGTGAGAGCATACAGTATCCAGCATCCACTGCCTACCGGGTCAAACCGAGGAAGAAGACTGGAGACTGAGCCAAGGGGATATTGCCGATACTTCCGACGGTGTGGCATAATGCCATGCGTTGAGTGTGACGCGACGAGCTACATCCACACTTGACATCCATCCTCCAACGATGCATGCTAATTGCTAGTCCGTCGTATCGACGGCATCAACATATACATACCCATAGACACAGCCAGATAATCAAATACTGCAATCCCCCATTTCCCGCACCAGCCACCCCGTCTCAAATCTCTCGCTCCTCAGATCTGGATCTCTATCAAGGCGGTACCGCCAAACCACCATCACCATGAACCCATCTTCAACGTGCTACACCATCGTTCACGATGACCTGATTGACGCACCTTCGTCGCAGGACTTGCGAAATGCCTTGCAGAAGGGATCAGACGATGTCAAATTGGAGACTATGAGGAGGATTATAGTTAGCACTTTGAATGGTCAAGGTCATGTCAGTCACCCATAGCACTTGATTAGGAGAAGGAAATTGATTGATCTTCTGTGTTATTGGTATAGCCATCGTTACTCATGCCCATCATCCAATATGTCATGCCCTCACGTAATAAGCAGTTGAAGAAGATGTTGCATTTCTATTGGGAGTGAGTTAATCTCCTCTCTCCGGTGAAGATGGACTCAACTCGTGCTGACGAATGGTTTAGGATCTGCCCTAAGCTCGACGATAATGGAAAGTTGAAGCAGGAAATGATCTTAGTAGTGTAAGCTTGTCGATTGTTTTACCATTTGTGAACTATAAGCTGACTTTCCACCGGTGCAGTAACGCTATTCGAAATGACTTGGTAAGCTATCCTCACCATCTACAGAAATGGGCATACACAAAGCTAACTGTATTTGTACAATAGCAACATCCAAATGAATATATCAGGGGTGCAACCTTACGTTTCCTTCAGAAAATTAGAGAAGCAGAATTGTTGGAACCGTTAGTACCTACCGTCAGATCATGTCTGGTGAGTCGCATGTATCCCCTCGCACGCGAATATTGACACGAAGCTTAACTGATATATCGATTGTTGGCATTATAGGAACACCGACATTCATTCGTACGAAAGAACGCTGTCTTCGCAACATACACTATATATCAAGATCACGAACACCTCATTCCTGATGCACCAGAACTATTGGATACTTTCTTAGCAGCTGTGAGCTGTTCCTTCCCTTGATTCTAAATAACGTTGATTGGGAAAGAGCTTACAACTCTGTTTTGTTGTGGTCTATGGTATAGGAATCCGACTCAACCTGTAAACGAAATGCCTTTGTCACCCTCTGCAACATCTCTCAACCTACTGCTGTTCGATACCTACTCAACAACTTTGATCAGATCTCAGGGATGGACGAGTTGATGCAGATGGCCGTGATTGAGTTGGTTAGAAAGGAAGCTAAAACCGAAGGTGGACATAGGGTGAGCTAATACAAAGCCTTCTATAAGAAGATTAGCTGATGGACCGGACGACTGTATAGGCAAAATGGATAAGATGTATTTTCGAGCTCCTCAATGCTGAATCCCATGCTGTCAAATATGAAGCTGCTACTAGCTTGACCACTCTCACCCAAAACCCTGCTGCTGTCAAAGGTGAGTCTTCCGCCCCAGGTCAAAATGAGATGACGTGAACAAAAGCTGATATTTCGATAGCTGCCGCTGCTGCCCTTGCTGAGCTCATCGTCAAAGAAGCCGACAACAACGTTAAACTCATTGTTCTCGATCGATTCGATAATCTCAGAGCTAAGCATGAACATGTGCTAGATCCTATGGTCATGGATATACTCAAGGTTCTGACTAGGTGAGTCATGATCGCCCTCATCCGAGACTCAGCTAAGTTGTGAATCCATAGCCCCGATATGGAAGTCAAGAGAAAGGCTCTTGGTATCGCTCTTGAGATGGTGACTAGCAGGAACGTAGAGGATGTAGTATTATTCTTGAAGAAACAACTGCAAGGTACTCTTGACCAAGACTTTGACAAGGTGCGATCGAGCTCTTGTATTTTGTATAACAAAGGTCATCGGCTTATCAATACTTCTACCAAATCTGACAGAACCTTGAATACCGACAACTGCTCATTCAAAGCATCCACTCCTGCGCTATCAAATTCTCAGAAGTTGCTGCCAACGTTGTCCATGTTCTCATGGACTTCTTGGGTGACTCAAACAACCCATCAGCTGTCGATGTCATCTCTTTTGTCCGGTAAGCCAAACTCCAGAACACTTACAGTACTGGGTACGGCTAGCTGATACATCGTTACAGTGAGGTCGTTGAGCGATTCCCCGATCTTCGACCAGCCATCACCGAGAAACTCGTTTCGACATTCAGTGAGATCAAATCTGGAAAGGTATTCAGAGGAGCTATGTGGATTGTGGGAGAATATGCTACGGGACCTGCGGATATCAAGAAGGCTATCCAGGAGATAAGAAAGGTTTTGGGAGAAATACCTATTCTAGCTTCTGAGCAGGTAAGCTTCCTTTTGGACCTCTCTGTACCTGCAAAACTGACAGTTGAAATTTAGCGTCTACTGGACGAAGCTGAAGCTGCGGATGAGAATCCCACCGAAAAGGAAGAAGCGCCTAAAGCTGTGACTACCACAAGAGTCTTACCTGATGGAACGTATGCTACCGAGACGGTATACACATCGACGGCTCAAGCAGCAAGACTGGAGCAAGTTCGAGCAGCCACCAAACCACCCTTACGAGCTTTGATCCTTGGCGGTGACTTCTTCACTGCTTCGGTTTTAGCAGCCACACTCACCAAACTTGTCCTTCGATTCTCCGAGGGTCAATCTGATTCTCAATCTATCAATACCCTTCGAGCGGAAGCTATCCTCATCATGACTTCTATTATCCGAGTCGGTCAATCAAAATTCGTTGCCGTACCCATCGACGAAGATTCCCAAGAAAGGATAATGAACTGTATAGAAACTCTTGCGGAACTGCAATCTTCCAAGATCTTACAGGACGTGTTCTTGCATGATACCAAAGCTGCTTATGCTAAGATGGTAGCTACCGAAGAGGTGAGCTTTTTTCTGCAGACCCCATGTCGGTCTTGAAAGGGAAAGTCAGCTGACAAGTGTCTCGATGAACAGAAAAAGGCATTGGAGAAGAAAGAAAGAGAAAGCAAGACTACGACTGTTCAAGCGGACGATTTGATCTCTTTCAGACAATTGTCCAAGAAATCCACTCTCGGTGATGTCGACGACGTGGGTTTAGCTGTCTCATAGCCCGCCCTCCGATGTGTTTCAACTGATAGTCTCTGACCTATGCGTAGTTCGATGACCTCGTCGCAGCAACTGGAGCCGCAGAAGTTCAAGATGATTTCGTATCGAAATTATCAAGAATCTCTCAACTAACTGGATTTTCCGATCCAGTCTACGCCGAGACTGTCGTCACATTGTCGCAATACGATATCATCCTTGATGTTCTGTTGGTCAACACGACGAACGAGACTATGCAAAACCTCACAGTCGATTTCGCAACTTTGGGAGACCTCAAACTTGTCGAAAGGCCTGCTGCCGTCACTTTAGCACCTCATGGATTCCACTCTCTCACTGCGACTGTCAAAGTCTCGTCGACTGAGACTGGTGTCATCTTCGGTGCGATCACTTACCAGAAACAGGGAGCGAGCGATTCAGATGTCACTATTGTGATGTCTGATATTCATGTGGATATTATGAGTTTCATCAAGCCCAACTATGTGAACGAAGCTCAGGTAAGCTCGCATGGTCATCTTGACTTTTATGATATTGGAGATATCAAGCTTATCATGGTGTTTTTGTTATTTTGTAGTTCCGATCAATGTGGACCGAATTCGAATGGGAGGTAAGTGATACAACCTGGTTGTTCTTTCAAAAGACCCAAGCTGATTGGGTTTTCTTTTTCCGGACTATAGAACAAAGTGGCTGTACAAACTTCCATTTCGGACTTACGAGCGTACCTCGACCACTTACTCAAATCCACGCATATGGCTTTACTCACTCCCGAAGCTGCTTTGTCGGGAGATTGTGATTTCTTATCTGCCAATTTAGCTGCCAAGTCGTTATTCGGTAAGTTATACCTTCTGCCTGTGTTCTCATCGGGCGAAGAGGATGTGCTGATAAGTCGGTTGGCTGGTTGTGATCGCATAGGCGAAGATGCATTGGCCAACGCTTCGATCGAACGTACAGAAGATGGATCAATCACTGGACATGTCAGGATAAGATCCAAGACTCAGGGTATAGCGCTGAGTTTGGGTGATAAGATTACGTTGAGTCAGAAGGCTTTGAAATGAACGTGAACGTGAACGACGTTGTGTGATTTCATCTAGGTACAGATGAGGGGAGAGATAAATACAATCATGACGATTTTTTTACACCTAAAATTGAATTTCCTCCTTTTTCTTTTGCCCTTGTAAAAGATACATTAGATACCTATCAGTATGCATACGAATACGAATATGAATATGAATATGGGAAATGATTTGCTTTCTGCCTCGGATATGCACTGAATTGGCTTTCACTTGGCTTGCATGGCCGCTTGCTGCTCTTGATATGTCAACAGGTTTAGGATGTAGACATGGAATGGTAGACCGGTGTTACCCGCTGGTGACTGGTACGCGTTCCTCGAGTTGGCTGCTGGGTGTCTGCATCGTTACATTGTTGTTGCGATGTTCATACTCTCTTCAGTTGACCTTCGATAATTTGTAAGCGAACAATCACCCTAGGGCAGTACAAACAGCGCTTTTATATCAGGACTCAATCGCTTACTCCTTGATTCATCTCATTTCAAATCTCAACCGATAAACCTAATCACCAAAGCTCCTATATTCGCGATAGTGTCCACTTCCTGAACACTCACCCACTCACGATGGGTCAATCATCCTCTCTTCCCAGCTCGCTCCCCTCCATAGCCCTCCATGTACTTAGAGTAGTCGATTCTTCCCCTGCTGATGGACTGGTGGAACCGTATTTTGATTATTTGATTGGGATCTCAACGGAGAAGGGAGAACATCAAGATTTGTCGACTCTTTCTGAAGAAGGTAGTAATAGTCTGGTGGGATTGAGTAAAGTTATAGAAGAGAATGAAGGTAGGATGGTGGGGTTGAGGGTTTATAATGCGAAATCGCAGAGGATACGTGGTGAGTTCTCACTTCACTTACTATCTATGCATCTATCTATCTGCTATTAGTCTTATTGGATAATCCCACATGGTAGTGGATTGATCGTTTCGTATACTCCATTAAGTGCAAGGATGATAGTAGTACCGACTGACTATTATGCATGTATGTACAGATGTTCACTTAACCCCCTCGAGAGTATGGGCAGAAACTTTACTTCAAGCCAATGGAGATTCCCTACCTACCCCTTCGACAACGACTTCATCGACAGGACCGAAACCTTCGTTACTTGGATTATCATTACGGGTGTGTAATCCTGCGAACGCACTCGAAAGTGTTTATCATGTTTTGGATGTATTGGAAGGATCTCCTGCAGAGGTGAGTATGAAACTTCTCATATGGATTATCTCGTTTCAGATTTCTACACATTGAATGAAAGGATCTGCTGATATTGATACAAAACTTGTTGTACCTCTCATCTTAGATGGCAGGTGAGCTAAATTATTTCTCGTTCTACTCCTTCGAGGCAAGCGACAGCTAATGTTGTAATATCTTATGATCGTACAGGCCTAGTACCATGGGGTGATTACGTCCTGGCATGGTCAGGAGGTCCATTACATTCCGAAAACGATTTTTACAATTTGATTGAAGCTCATGTGGATAAACCTTTGAGGTTGTTTGTTTACAATAGTGATTTGGAGTGAGTACCTAGCTCATCTCGCTGTATCGTTGTATCCCGCCATAAGGATTCCTAGGCTGATGCTGATGTGAATGTACGTTTAGTAACCTCCGTGAGGTCATACTGTATCCTACGAGACAATGGGGCGGGGAAGGTCTGATAGGTTGTGGTATTGGGTAAGTCCATGTTGATTTATCTTATGATTCACCCCTCCCATAATTCCACAGTATATCAGATCGCTGATCAATACCCTGATGATATCCATGACTTATAGGTATGGCCTTCTGCATCGTATACCACGTCCCTCCACGCCGCCGACTGGACCGCCTTTAGATGGGTACTTCGAGCAAAGCACCAATAGTAGACAGACGCAACCTGAGCAGATCGCTTCTCAGTAATGATCTCTTGTATTGGATCTCTGGTTTATTGGCATTAATATGAATACGATTCTTGATGATGCATATAATCATGTCTTCATACTATCCACTATGTATGCAGGGTACCAGGGTAGCATCCCACGCGACTGACAATGCTTTTTGGGTGGTGAGGAGATGTTTCAGAATCGACCATCAGCCTCCGCGTCACAAAAGTCAAAGTATAAGTCAATGCTCAACTGTATGAACACCATACCATACTATACTACTGGTCCCTTCCCATCTTCTCCTTCCTCTCATCTACGTTGTATATCATACTTGAACATCTACTCACGACCATTACGACATTCTATACGCCCATATCGTATACTACCTACCTCGGAAGAAAATAAACAAACACAACCCCACCCCACATCATTTCCTATTCAGTTGATTGTACCTCTACTTACACGTCCCTCCATCACTTCCCTCGGCTTCTTGATCAAGTGGCAAGCTCTGGTGCATCCCTCTGTCCTATATAACTTCTCATTCGCTCGATAGAAACAGCACAACATCATGGTGAGTGATTTCAGCTTCGAAAAATCGATGCTGACAGCCAAACAAATCAGTCAACATACTCTCAAACCAGCTGGAACAACCCACATGCAGATCCAGAACTATACTATGTCAAGCAAAATAGGATAGGTCAGTTATACCCCGTAGATCATGTAGGCCATGTTGAGCCAAGCTGATTCCCGATATATGATACAGGCAAGGGTAGTTTTGGTGAAGTGTACAAGGGGTATGTTCTATCTTACTCCTGCTCAGATCAGCTCTGCCTTTGTCTACTGCATGTCCGAAGTCGACAGTAGAAGCTGATAGTCTACTTGGTGGCTGGATTGGGTGTTCAGATACGACAAACGGACGTCCTTACCTGTCGCTATCAAGATAATTGACCTGGAGTCAGCTGAAGATGAGATTGATGATATTCAGCAAGAGATTCAGATCTTGGGTCAGTTAGATAGCGAATTCGTAACGAGGTATGTTTGTGTCTTCTGACTCTCTTGTCTTCTCTGACAAGTCGTAAATTCACTACCAGCGGAGGAGTGTACTGATCGAGTGTTTTGACTTATTGGATATATTGTATAGATACCATGGATCGTATCTGAAAGGATCACATTTATGGATCATAATGGAATATTGTTCAGGTGGATCGTGTTCTGATCTGGTAAGTGGAGCATCCAGCTGTAGTTCATATAGATAGTACAATATACGTTTTAGCTGATTCTAAACGATGATATGATATAGATGAAAGCTGGTATCTTCCGAGAAGAATATATTGCAATCCTAGCTAGAGAGTTATTAAGAGGATTAGAATATTTACATGGGGAAGGGAAATTACATAGAGATATCAAAGGTCAGTTTACTTTTCTCTCGATTGCGATGGCGCAGAGGAAAAATAAAGCTGACATACAGATGTCTTATAGCTGCTAATATACTATTGACTGCTGGAGGTGATGTCAAACTTGCTGACTTCGGTGTATCTGGTCAATTGACCGCTACGATGACTAAGAAAGTAAATTGGTTGTCTTGTCTGTACGTGAATATAGCAGCTGATCGTTGTGATTAGAACACCTTTGTCGGAACACCTTATTGGATGTCACCTGAGGTTATCAAACAATCGGGATACGACCATAAAGCGGATATCTGGAGTTTGGGAATTACATGTATTGAAATGGCTATGGGTGAACCTCCTTATGCGGATCTGCATCCTATGAAAGTGAGTGGGACCCTTCATTCTATCTAACGCGTACAATCATCCTCCAAAATGGTAAAAATAGTCACTGATACTTCAACCTTGCTATCTAGGTATTATTCCTCATTCCCAAAAATCCACCTCCTCAATTGGACGAAACTAAATTCTCAAGAACGTTCCGTGATTTCGTTTCCTTATGTCTACAACGTGACCCACGGATGGTCAGTCATTGATCTTCACTCCATTGCGGATAGTAGAGTTGAAAGCTGACATGGTGATTTTGCGAACAGCGTCCCACTGCTAAAGATCTATTGAAACATAAATTCATCAGGACAGCTAGAAAGGCATCATACCTTACCGAGTTGATTGAGAGGTACGAGAAGTGGAAAGCTGAAGGTGGGGCTAAGGGTGGGGAGGAGAATAGAGGTGACGGCATGTCGTCGGAGTGAGCCCAAAACCCCCTGTGAATCTACTATATTATCCGGCGACTGATGCTTGTTCACTTAGACATGGCTATGGTCCTGCTCAGGATGCCTTATGGGATTGTAAGTACAATCATTCAGAAAGATTGAACATAGCTAAGAACAATGCTGATGATATTTTCAGTCGGTACTGTACGAAACGCTTTACCTTCCCAACCTACTCTACCCAGTACGGTCTCTCGAGCGACTGGTCGACCTCTTCCACCTTCTTCAGGCGGGACACCAACTTCAGCAGCGACACCCACGAAGAATGACTTACCGCCTTCCATCAACGGTAGAGCTCTACCTACCCTACCCCCCTCAGCATCTCAAGCTACGGTCATAGGTGCAGACCCCGAACCTGCTTATCAGACTATCAGGAATGCCTTACCTCAAGGTGTTCCTCCACCGCATCAACAAACTCAGCATGTACAGCAGGTACATGAGGATGAGGGCGATGAGGATGTCATGCTGGAGGGAGTGATCGTACCGGCCATCAATAGTGTGAGTGTGGATAGGTTGAAGGCAGACGGGAGTAGTGGGTTGTTATAAAGAGCGGATTAGACATAGCGAAGAGGAAGTGGGGCACATTGAGAATCAATCGGAAAGGAAGTGGAAGAGGGCACAGAGTCTGAGAATGAGAGATGTCCAGAGACCGTTACAATACTATCCGAAGCTGACATTGCTTATGTACACAGCTTGCGACCCGTGTGCCCAATGATCACGCTCGCGAGGCTCTCGCTCGACTACGACAAGCGTTCATCGAAGCTGAGCGATCTATACCCGGTGTTACGTCTGCATTCGTCTTGGAGGTCGTGGAGAGCGTGGAGCAAGTGGAAGATCATTAGTATGAGTATACTGTAGACACTGGGCAGGCACGGTATGACATTGTTATGTTGTTTGAGTCGTGAAGACGGTAGGAGTTATCCGATTTGAACTGAAAGTTGTGTTCCCTTTTACCTTGCCATACAATAATTTCATTCTTCCCCTCTTGAGACTTTTCCTTGTCCGTATAATTTACCGTTACTCATATCACTGAAAGCAATACATGTAATGGAAGGTTGTGCATTCATCTGGATCCTTACGGCCGTATCATATCGATATCACTGGTGAATGCCAAGATGACCTCGGTGATTTGTGCGACTATGTCATCCCGGTTGTACCCTTAACCAAGATGTCCAACCTAATGTTGCACCGCCACCGTATTATCGATACCAAGATAAATATAACCATGTAACTCAAAACTTCACTCTGATGTTCATCCCATTACTCATCTGTAGGATCATCCAAACATTGTAAATAGTCATCAAGCATCACAATGTCAATATTCCGACCTAAATCATGGCGAAAATCCAAAAATCTAGGTACTCCCGGGCCCAATTTTACTATCGATAATGGACTGGGTACACCCGATATCCCACCTGCAACTCCATATACTATTCATGGTAGTACTTCCTCATCCTACCATAATAAGAGTACGGCCAGGACATCAGTCAAGGTATCAACAAATGTACCTCCCACTGCTCCTCCTGCTTATGCTCCTACCTCCCCAGTGGATGGGTTCAGAGATAAATCCGGTGAGGACCCTCTAGAAATTCTAAAAGAGTACGATACGGTCTTCCTAAGTGAGTCACAATCTTCCAGTCTTGAACACCAAGGTTGATATGGACCCCACTTGAGCTAAGACGTTGTCTATATTTTGTTCTCTCCTTCAGTCGACGATAGTTCATCGATGAAAGGTCGAAGATGGACTGAAGCTCGTACTGCCCTCATGGGCGTGGCTGACATCGCCGCGAGGTATGACCAAGATGGGATTGATGTCAAGTTCCTGAACAGTAAGAAGGAAGGTAATGGTTTAAGAGTAAGTACCTTGGCCTCACTTGTACCTGACTAAATGGTGAAGGGGGAGTATCATACGCTAAAGGGTGTGGTGTGGTGTGGTGTCTGATCAGACCGGAAATCAAGTGATGCAATTGTTCGAAGCTGTAAAGCCCAGTGGAGCGACACCGTAAGTATTTGCTGGCTCTGAAGTAACACAAAGTGTATATATACTGATTGAGCGCTTGGATACAGGACCGGTCAACGGCTCGAGAATATTTTGAGAGAATACATGATCTCCCTTGAGAAAGGAAATCGAACTTCTGCGATGTTCACAAGGAATCCAGGAGTAAAACCTATGAATCTAATCGTTATCACTGATGGGGGTGAGTTTCATGTCCCCATCGCTCTGATCTGCTGAATCGTGAGTATCCAGATTTAAGGATCCTGATGTGTTGCGTTTGTAGCTCCTACGGATGATCCCGAAAGTGTGATAATAACATTTGCTAAACGCGTAAGTCCAATCCCATACATTACCGTAGAATCTCGAATACAATATGGGTTTGCTCATAAACGTAAGTATGGTTGTAGCTCGATAAGGGTGAATTCCCACTTTCTCAGGTTGGGATACAATTCCTACAAGTAGGCAATGACCCATCGGTAAGTTTAACCAATCTTCTGCCTTTTTTTGTTTTGACCTTTTTATGCTAGAAGTTACCAAAGTACGATGTCTGACTCTGCTTGATTGTTCGACAGGCCAAAGAAGCGCTTCAAGAGCTCGACGATGGGTTATCGGACAAACACGATATAAGAGATATGGTCGATACTGTCCCATATTGCGGGCAGGAGTTGACAGCTGAAATGATCGTTAAGACTTTGATTGGCGGTATTAACAGACGTATGGATAGGAAAGCCTAGTAAAAGCTGAATATGTACAAAATTTAACTTACAAGGGTTTGATATTTTATAATATTTCATTCGCAGATACTGTATTATTATTTAGTGTAATGTAGCAATACTGAGTTCTATGGAACATATCACAACGAATTATTATTTGGGTAAGAAAAGACCAGATGTATCATGAGTTATCGCTTAGGTGATAGCTACACTGTAATTTTTTCATCTGATTGATCATTGGCCTTCTGGATTTGTGCAGTACTCGTATAGTCCAGAACAATACAACACCAATCCTTGCCTCGCCATATAATCTTGATGGATTCAGTAGCGCAAAAGTAGCACAAGTCAAACTAATGAAAGTAATACATACTACGAATTACTCGCTTCATGCAGATATCGACCCCAAGACGGACAAAGCGATCCAATTGTCTTTGCCCTTTGTATGTATGAGTGTACTGAACATGCCGCGGGGACAAACGAATACATCTTGACAAATTACTGATTACTATTTTTTTCTACTGATACTGTACATAAGCGGTATATTGATTTGTTAAGCATCCCCAAATCGATCAGGCATCAATACGGGACCTAACAGACTCCACGAGTAAAGAGCGTAGCACAGCCAGGAACTTATCACTCGCATCCACATGGTAGTCTCTGATCGACCAATGTAAACGTCAGGTTCATCTACGTCGAGAGATGTGAAGGGGTCGGTAGGGTGAGCCACCGGCGATGTAGAGATGATCGCCCTACATGCCAAGATAAGATTAACATTCGTAAATCGTTAGATAGGAAAATGAAATGAGAATACTTACCAATCTGTCAACAATCCCGCGACGTACATTGCCGCCATGACGAATATGATGTGGAACCATGAGTACTGGACCATAAATGACATCATCAGTAACGGTCTACGAATAGTCCAGAAAATAAAGCTACTACTCACGTTATATTTCGTACCGCCTCTCTCGTCATCCCTTTCTTCACCTATTGTCGCTCCAATCTCATCATCGTCATCTTCCGGTTCATCAAGCACACTAGCAGGTAGAGAACCGGCATTGACAGCGGCTAGTATCGCTTGATATCTCATCTCATCCCTTCGTCCTTTAGGCTGATTCGTGACCATCCTAACTTCACCATCTTCTTCCGTTGATTCTGTAGGTAAAGCAATCGCTCCTGCTCTGTGACCTTTTCCTACCAATGCTTTGGATTGTGTTGCAGCTCTCGAAGTCGAATAAGCAATAGCCAAGAAAGTAAATAACGCTCCGACGATAACTGTGGTAGTTTTCGTTCCTCCACTTGCATGGAGGGGATTACAGTGTCCTTCTTCTTTGTGATTGACTACAGCCGATGCAGTAAGGTAGGTACAGTACGCAGCTACCATGGATGCTTGGGTTAAACCGGATTTAGGGTTGGCTTCTTGAACTGGATGGGAGATAGCCAAAACAGTAACGATGAGGGATAAGATCAAGTTGAAAGTGATAAAGAATGTGTTGGTCCCGCAACCTGATCCAGCGAAGAAGACGTAGAGAAGAGTCGTGAGTGTGATAGAGGCAGCGAACATTCCGAATGTTGATCCGACTAATATGAATTGCCATAAACTTGATTCACCCCTTTCCCAATTATCTAGACATGTTTCCGACCATGTGTGAGCAAAGTCCACCAAAAGGACTAGACCGATCAGAATGAACAAGCATGCACCGATCGGAGCGATGTAGGATCCATAGAACATGAAGAATTCGTTGGGAATTAGGAATGATAAGAAGGATAAGAGGAAGTAGAGCAGGAGTTTAGGTCCCCACCATCTGTGATTACGACGTATAAGCTATCAACAACGTATCGATAAACTGTTTAACTTACCCGTTTTGAATAGCTGCTCGTTTTGTCTTTGTTGATCTCACTCCGATGAGAGTAGCAGAGAGCAACAGATGGAATAAAGCAAGAGCAAAGCAGAATCGATGAACCTGCGAATCAAAATCTAAGATAAGCTAATTTCCGAGAAAGGTATCAGGGGACAAGCTTACAGCAAGCAGCCCATAACACTTTCCACCTGAACAATCCATCTTGATCCAGTCCCAACTCAGTTTCTCTAGTTGCTTAATAGCTATATCCGTTCGGGATAGATAGGCCAACATGGACGACAAGGCGAATATCAACTAATAAATAGTATACCATCAGTTTTTCATCCGACATGTGCTTCGAGATGAAATGATGACTGACCCCAAATCCTACTCTGGTAGCTATCGAAGAATTGCAGTTACATGATTTGCAGAACGCCGAAGCTGCCGTTCCACCTGGTTGACGTTCACATGTCAGCTCCATTGCTCGCCAGGAAGAGAGAAGACATACCCATGAAGATCATACATCCCGAGAAGAGGGATGAGCCTATGGCTCCTATACCACCGGTAAGGAAGGGGATCGATAGCAATGCACCCATTTTTCAGATGTATTTTGTGGGTGATGGATAAGAGAGTAACGTTGTAGAGGGTTTATGTGTTAAAGCTAGTGGCAAATAGCCCACCATGATCATGGAGATGAGACACGACGGACCGACGGGTGAAAGCGAAAGGAGCAGCTTAGGCTCACGGCGGGCCAATGAGAACGTGTGCCTATTCTACTTTGGTGAAGCGGGTCTTCGAAAAATGTTGAAAATGAGATGACCTACCTACCCGTTCTGCATCCAGTATATAACATCTATTCACGGGTAACTACATCTATCTATCGTTCATTCAACGACTTGCATATTTCTGACTTGGTCCCATAGTATCCAAGCAGACATTCTGACTGTGAGTATGGTCTCTGCCCTATTACCGTCATCCATGAAATCCCTGCTCTTGCCTTCCACCCTCCCCTTCTCAATGATGCTTGTCACCAAGATATGTTAGACTTCTGCAGAGTATTCATTTACTCACAGTAGATACCCATTATTTGACTTCTGAGAGATCGCGTTTTTCTTCTTCCTTGTACCCCCTAATTAAATTAGGTGATTTGGACATGACGCTGACATCCTCGTTCTCCAGGCAGCATGGCTCCGGTCGCTGTACCAACTTTAGAGGATCTGAGTATAGCGGAGAAGAAGGAAGAGAAGAAACCTGATGTGGTAGATAACGAAGACGAAGAAGGAGACGAGGAAGATGATGTAGAGGGTGATGACGCACCTGAAGCAGGAGGTCAGCTGCCTGAATGAACTCTCATGTTGGATCGATCGAGCTGACTGAAGTGGATATGTCTATTATAGATGCTAAGAAAAAGAAGAAGAAGAAGAAGTGTGAGCTCTGGTTTAACTTTTGACCAACTGGTGATTTAGCTGACAAATAACTATAACATAGCGAAAAAGAAGAAATCTGCTACTGTCACTCAATCTGAACCACCTCGAGTTGGATTAAGTAAGATATACAAGAACGGTGTATACCCCATAGCCGAGGAGGTTGAGTACAAGAATGAGTCAGTTCTCTCCCACCTCTCTCCTTCTCGGTGAACACTGACAGCTGACATACACGGTTATATCACAGTACGACATCTCGAATAACATCCGCCGAGATGAGAGAGAAAGAACGTCTAGCTCAAGAAGACCCTTCTACCCGATATTCAAATATACGTAAAGGTGGTGAAGTCCATCGACAAGTCCGATCATATGTTCAGAAAAACATAAAACCAGGCATGAAGATGACTGAAATTGCCGAAATGGTCGAGAACGGTACGAGAGCATTGGTGGAGGAGAATGGGTTCGAAAGTGGTATAGGGTTTCCAACGGGTTTGAGTGTGAATGAAGTCGCTGCTCATTATACACCTAATCCTGGAGATAACAAGAGTAAGTGTCAATCAGATCTAAGCATTCAAACGTTGAGTGAGGGAATTTCAACTAATTTCATCTCGGTTTGATATAGTACTGCAGAAAGGAGATGTCTTGAAGGTAGATTTCGGTGTACATGTAAATGGTCGAATTGTCGATTCGGCCTTTACGATGAACTTTGGTGATCCATCTTGGGATAAGTTGTTGGAAGCTGTGAAAGACGCTACAAATACAGGTATAAGTGTAGGTCATCTATCCTGAACCGTGCTTAAGTGCACTTTTAGCTGATACCGTTGCAACGTCTGAATAGGAAGCCGGTATTGATGTGCGATTATGTGATATCGGAGAACGTATACAGGAAGTGATGGAATCGTACGAAGTAGAAGTGAATGGTAAAACCTATCCTGTCAAATCGATATCCAACCTCAACGGTCACTCGATAACACCATACAGTATCCACGGAGCGAGGGGTGATCTACCAGGAAAATCGGTACCGATCGTCAAACAGCATGGATCCAATATAGATACTCAGCGAATGGAAGAGGGAGAATATTTCGCAATTGAGACTTTCGGTTCGACTGGTAATGGAAGAGTAGAAGAACAAGGTGCTTGTTCACATTACGCTTTGGCTCAACATGCTCCTGAGAGATATACTGGACAGTGAGTGATGACCCAGCTTCTCGCTCACTACATTCATATGTGTGGAAGCTGAAGTATGCATTGTACAACGTAGTCATCAATCTGCTAAAACCCTTTTGGCCTCGATCAAGAGGAATTTTGGCTCGTTACCTTTCTGCAGAAGGTATCTTGAACATGTGGGAGAGAAGAACTACTTGCTTGCCGTGAGCTGCCCTTTTCTCTGTCCCAGGAAACAAGCTGACATGAACCGATTACATGTTGTAGTTGAATACATTGGTGAAAGAAGGGATCGTTTTGGATTACCCACCTTTAGTCGATTTGAAGCCTGGTGCTATGACTGCTCAATTTGTAAGCTTTCACCACTTCTCCTGACAGAGTCATACGTAGCTGACATACGATGATACAGGAACATACTATTCTATTGAGACCCACATGTAAAGAAGTCGTCTCCAGAGGCGATGACTATTAGTTTCTGAGATTGTGATCTGGAGGAAGGGGATTATATACTGTCAATCTTGTATTTTTATATGCTTTACCATAGCTGCATATGCACTACTTATTGTGTATTGTTCATCATACCTGCTGCTGAGGAACGTAAATCATCATATCATATATGGATTACTGTACATGTACAAAGTAATCGCATTGTAAATCGATCGTATCGCGTATATTATCAAAAACCAAACGTATAACCTAACAACAAAATCATACAAAATCCAACAACACAACCTACGATCAACGTATCTCTCCTCCTTCTTGTTCTAATAGCAGTGATCAAAGAATTTATACCTGGCATCTGGGAAAGGACGCCGCCCATCCTTGAATCGATTGATGCAAGGAGTGAACGTTGTTGAGCGAAATCTTCTCTTGTTGCGTATGCTTGGCTAGACGATGACGAGAGCATTAGCTAATTTAAAGTTGACACATTGCAATGATGGAAAGAACTCACTTCAACGTATCATCCATCATCCTGTGACTCGAATCGATCCTACTTCTATCTTGGAGCAAAGCGTCTGTCTGAGAGTTGGTAGCTGATTTGTAATCACTAAAAAATGATATTCAACATGAGTTAGCTGTGTGAATAATCAACTCAAAGATGTAGCTTAACTAAACTCAGATATGATATACTCACTTGATATCCTTTCTTACCGATCCCAATAAATTCGACCTTCTTATACTCTGTTCGACATTGCCCTATTACAAACCAGAAACCAATTAGCATATAGCTCTTGATCTTGCATTTAGACCAATATGTCCGTCAGGCAGTGACGTGTGACGTGGTATGGTCGAGAATACAATGACTTACCCTCGTCCTTAGGAAATCCCTCCTGTAATCATCCAAATTATCTCGATGTCTCTGAGCTGCATGTTGCATCGATGCCGAAGGGGGTTGAGAGGGCGAATTTATCAGGGTTGATAAGTCATCTATCGCCTGTTCGAGCTATGTATGTCTCCTATCATCAGCTCAATGTCCACTGCTGATAGGTACCATTCAAGCATTGTTTTTTGTTCTCATCCAATAACATTGGATTTCAATATACTGTATAGTCGAGTGAATCCGATCCTTGATAATCCCAATAAATCTCATATTGAGCAGATTGAACTTCTCTCACTCACCTTTCCCAGCAGCTCCTCAATTTCCTCTTCTACCAATTTATAACCCCCAACTCCATCGCCATCTTCCTCCAGTCCTGCTCCCGATGAAGAGGTACTACCTCCCTGACGAGCGATGGTAGCTGCCAATTTCGAGTAAGTCGACAATTTACTGTCTAATGCTGTTTCCAGTGCTCGTGCGTGCCGTCGGGCGTTGTCCCATGTTGGTGCTGCCATTTCGAGGTGTCTGAGGGTATCGAGTGATGTTCGGTGAGGAGTGCTGTATGTGATGAAATTGACAGCCAAGTGAGTTGGACGTTGGTGCGTAGTGCATAGCCGAGCGAGTGGTGACTCAAATGGGCTACATAAATAAATACTGCTTTGGTTTTTATATTCAACGTGTCGCGTGTCATGTTTCGACAAAGTCAAAAGTAGATATGACACATCCTCCATCTTCATCTCATGTCCATCCAACAAAGACAATCATCATCTTACTTAGCTAGCAGACTCCACCTACCTGACGAAGCATTACCAACACGAACAGACACGAACAAATATACAGAAACAGCGATATGATATCACGTCGGACGATACTATCTTCCCTAACACTGGGATTACTGGGAGCAGCTCAGGTATCAGCTACCGCTCTGACGGCCATGTTGGGCGCGAACGAGAGGAGCTGCTATTATGCTGATGTAGATGGGGTAGGGGAGAAAGTGGGTAAGTACATCATTCTCAATGTTATTTCCTTCCGGCGAGAGCTATGCGTACCATATTATGATATCGAAATGGACTTGGATCTTCCACCTCGACATGTCAGAGTATCGTCAACAAAAGTTTCATAGAAGCTCACTATCATCGATATAGGATTCTACTTTGCCGTACAATCAGGTGGTAATTTCGAGATCGACTACGTAGTGATGGATCCGGATGATAAAGTGATACTGGAAGGTGTAGCTGAAAAGCAGGGCGATTACATATTCACGGCGAATCAGGTGAGTGAGACCTCTTCCCGTTCAAATGTCCATCTATCTGAAGATATTAATGATGCTGAATCCTCTGGGTGGATTGCTTAGGTCGGAGAATACTCCTTCTGTTTCGAGAACGAAGCTTACACTTCAGATAAATTACTTGATTTCGAGTGAGTCAATAAACTCTCGAGATGATGATCTCATGCGAATACTGATCTTGCCGATAATCTATCAAAATAGTATAATGGTAGAATCCGAACCTCGAAGAGTATTATCAGCACAACAACAACCATTGAAAGAACATACTTCTTCCCTTGAGGAAAGCACTTATAAAATTAGCGGTTTGTTAAGTAGTATAACGAGGACACAGAAATAGTATGCCTCACCTTCCCTCTGTCCTTCCTGTGTTGTGAACTGTTTGCGTTGCTGACTTTGTCTGATCCAATCTTGAAACTAGCTTCCACACGCGACATCATCGTAATTACTCTACAGTCTTATCCACTCAATCTAGGATATTCTGGTTCACCATTTTGGAATGCGTCATCATCGTTGCCATGTCATTGTGAGTGTTCTTTCTGATAACAAACCTCCAAGCAGAACACTGATTGTGCATGATCGACAGAATACAAATCTGGATTCTAAAGACATTCTTCTCGAGATCCGGAAGGTGAGTCCAATATTACACTGCTCAGCGGTTTGTCATTGGGTCCCATATCCCGCTGATCATATGACGCCTTCTTCATTGATAGACGTTACAAGGTGTAACAAAGTCGTATTCCTATCAAGCGTGTTGCACAATTTCTTAGCATTATGCATCCAGTGTTTCAATTGTCTTGGCATCGCACTGGATTGACCCTTGCCTTGCTCAGGAATGTTGACGATGACATTCATTGCATAACATATAAGTACATTATATTTAAATCCATTATTGGGTATGTGCTCTACTTATCTATCGATGATGAGATTTTGATCTTCTCTCCTGTTCCATCCTGATCGACTCATGGACCGTGACAGCCTCGTCCACCCAAGGTAAACTGAACAAGTCCGATCGCCTCAGATCTTCTTCACGAATGTTACCACCGTTCAATCCTGGTGTACCAATTTGATAGCCTAGCATTTGATCTAGGTCTCTTGCTTGGACTGCGAGCCAGTTCTGGATGAATGCTTGTGGGTTTGAGCTGTAGACAAGAAATATCAGTATGCCATCCCCATGACAAGTGACGAGTTATGATGAAACCGAAAGATATCGCTATCAGTGACAAGAAAAGAGAGATAGATATAATTGATCTTGGATCACTTCACTCACGCAAAAGACTCCAAGAAATCTCGTTTTTGTTTAACATCCCTAGCGAAATAAGCCAATTCTCCGACTTTATCTTCCAGTTGTACAATCTCTTTACCTTCTTTACCTTCGAAACTCTGTACAAGACTTGACATTTTCGATTTGAGGGGATCTTCAAGTTCGATAGGTATATCGAAACATTTGGGATGGAAATTGAAATCTTTATCGACTCTGTCGACGAAAAAGACAATGTAAGCTACATTCCACTTGGCTGAAGCGGCGAGGGTACACAACAAGCTTACTGTACGGTATAAGGAATGACAATAGGATCAGGATGAGTTAGATATCGAGTTGCGATTTCTGGTAATTGGTGGAATGCTATCGTCTCTTGACCTTGTGGGAAGATCTATATTTCCAGAAGACACCGGAGTCAGCCTTTCCCTCACATCCATTTTCTGCATGATCCACGTTCGGATCTTGTAGACCAAGCATATCAAAAATGAGGTCAGACGCACCTTCTCCAACCCTCCAACAGGCTTGATGACCGTTCCATCGTCTTTATCTTGCGCTCCAACCACTTTGACCAACTTCCAAACTGCATTGACGATTTCCGATCTCGTTCCTTCCTTCATCTGGATCAATTCCGCAAGTGGCTGTAACACCTTGAACCTATCGGGTGAATGGGACAGGTGTATTATGATTCTAGCATTGATATTTCGATCACCCCTTCGAAGAATCTCGAAGCCGTCTAAGGGCGGAGCGAGGTTTTGAGTGTGCCACTGTCACTTGGCATCAGCGTGTCTTCCTCTTGGGTTGGAATTGGTCGAAATCTGAGCTAGGAAGTATCGATACATACCTCGACTATATTACCTTCTGGGAAAGTAGGCGCCTCCCTATTATCGAATTCCACCACTACACGATTCAAGAAAGTCGAAAACTTCCTCTTGTTTCGATCCAGTCTCGTATTGCCAGACTAATCATGCGATCAACGAAGCTCATCAGCTTTATCCTTTTTTTCAGATCTATTTGAAAATCCAAAGTCGAAGCAGAACTCACATCAAGTAATCTACCTTCAATCTTCATCACCCATCCTGCTATTCCTTTACCGGTATTGACATCCACATCCGGACCCAGTGTTTCCGTCTTGCTCTCCTGTTGAGGTGGTAGAGTAGCAGTGGTGGCATTGGCAGCAGCGGCAGCAGCGGCAGCATCGGTCATTGATACGTCCCCATCGCCTTCTTTCTTCTCTTCTCCAATCTCAGCTGCTGGATTGCCTTCTGCAGCAGTAGGCACGGGTTCAGATGTTGGTTCGGCTTGAGCTTTTTGCCATTCTTGATCGTGTGCTGTATTAGAGATGAACACCCTCAGAGTTCTTTTCACCTATCACACGAAAGGATATAACATCTATTAGCTCATCATCTTGTGAAAGAAAAGCTTAGGTGGCTGAGTATGTGACACATACTCTGATTGGTTTACCCAACGCATCGTTAATCTCAGCCTTCTTCCTCAGTAATGTCCAATCAAGTTTCTGTTCTAGTTTCAGAAGGTCGGTGAATGCTGGTGAATCCGGTACGAGAGATTGTAAGACGTGAGGGGGAGGAAGAGGTGGACGGGGGTGTTTTCTATATGTTGATAAACGATGTTAGTTGACATCTTTACTCATAAGATAGATCGCCATCTTCAGACAGTGGGACGCAGATTTTGGGAGTGGGAGAGAGAGAGAGCGCGTGTCAATAAGAAAAGTCACGTACAGTCTTCTTACAGCGTCTGCATCACCTTCTGCTCGTCGCTTGTTATCGGTTGATACCTGAGACTGAGACTGAGACTGCTGAGGATAAGGAGGAGCCTGAGCGGGATTAGAAGGACCTGCTTGAGGTGTGGCCATGGTGCTTATTGTAGAGAGTCACACTCGAAGACGACGTGTTGAGCGCTGTCGGTGGATGGATGTAGACAAGTGATGTATGGTCTGGGATGAAAGATGTACGAGGTAATGTTTACAACTTTGGGAGATTGAGTGAAACGCGAAAGAGCATCTGCAGTGACTGTATACAGCTCTCATCCGTATTACAATGTGCATTAGGATTGATTCGTAGGTGGATCTCAAGCTGATTACAAACCATTCCTAATCGCATCCATCCGCTTCGACCTGAATCTCGCTGTGAAAATTCCAGAGTGGAGGAGCTTCACCTGTTGTTCAACTTTTTCAGAACATCACTGTCTTACTCCTACAAAACTCAATCACTGCATATCATAACAAAGCACAGAGGGAATAGTAGTAGCATATCAGCTGTAACAATGGCAAAAGGATCATCCTCGAAACCAAAAGCTCCAGCAGCTCCACCGCCCAAACACGTAGAGGACGATTACCTAGATAGTGATTCTGAGGTAGATGAATTTGCGGAAAATTACGATTCACAGGAGGACAGTCAAAGCGAACAGCCTGGATCGGGGGAGGAAGAAGAGGAAGAAGAGGAAGGTACGGGTAGATGGGAGGCTGATGACTGGGATGAAAATGATGATAATAGCGATAGCGAAGGAGGCAGTCAGGATGATAGTGATCAAGAGGACAACGATGAGGAAGATGTGCAGTTGGTATGTGATACGTCTTTCACTAGTACTGAGAGCCATCAAGATCAAGCTGACAAGTTGGTAACTTTTGGATACACAGAAACAATTGCAGAATGGTGAGCTAGGCCTCCGTGTAAGATAAGAGGTGAACGTATGAGCTCATCTCTGTGGATCTGACAGACCTCACCTCCCTCCCATTATCAACCTTAGTCAAAGCTCAGAAATCATTATCGTCCTCCGCCAAACAACGATCATCTTCTTCCTCGTCAGCATCGTCAAAAGAAGATAAACTCTTAGCTATCAAAGCGAAATTGGCGCAATTGCAGAAAGGTAAAGGGAAAGCTGCGGCAGTAGATCCCTACTCTGGATCGACATCGACTAGACAGGTCGACGATGGAGGAAGTGATGGAGATAGCGCCAGTGATAGTGATAGTGGTCCTGAGCAAGGTAGTACAAAGAGGGGACACAAACATGCGTAAGCTGCTCGAATCTTCACATCGACTTGGTACTTGAGCTCATGATCCCCTTTATCGATAGACCAACCGCAATGAGCACGAAGAAGCAAGTGTCAAGAAATCGACAAGTCGTAGACGTACATAAACCTGTAAGCCAGCTCTTCGTTCACTACAGCAAATGCGACATGTAGCTGATAAGACTTTTTTCCAACAGCAACGACGTGATCCTCGCTTCTCCTCTGTTTCAGCAGGAAACCTCGATGCCCATCTCCATTCAGCTTCCTACTCATTCTTACCATCAATGTTGAAAGAAGAATTGACAGCCCTTAAAACCGCTTTAGCCCAAGCACAGAAGATAGAAAGGACTTGTCCATGGGCCGAAAAGGCAGCTAGGACAGCTGAGAGGGAGAAGATCGAATTGGATTTGGGCAGAGTGAGGACGAGGTTGGTGAAGTCCCAGAACGAAGAGAGGGAGAGGAACGTGTTGGCGAAGATGAAGAAGGAAGAAAGGGAGAAGAGAGAACAAGGAAAGGGAGCTTGGTACATGAAGAAGAGTGAGTTAACATTACTTGATATCCATCAATACATGTGTATCGAATTCTATTATTTGAACGTTGCTGAATTGGATTGTGCTGCGTTCAGGTGAGAAACGTGATTTGCTTCTTAAATCCAAGTTTGAATCACTTGAAGCGCAGGGCGGGAAATCCGCTGTTAAAAAAGCTATGGAGAAGAAAAGAAAGAAGATTGCTAGTAAGGAGAAGAAAAGTAGACCCTTTGCTAAAGGCAGCGGTGGTGGTGCTGGTGGTGGTGAAGGAGGTGCAAGGAAGAGGCAGAGGATATAGGGATCAGGTTGATTACATTGGCATCCACAGTGAAATTGGATTTGTTGTATCATCATGTATCGAAGCTATTTCTCTCATACAATATGGCTCTTGGATCTTCAGATGACAAACGAACTGCAACACCAGGTCAGAGGGTTTCCCAAGTGATCCTTTGGGGAACAAGGTTGCAGCATAGTCCAATAGTCAGGTCTAGCGATGCAGTTTTGACTGATATTCCTCTCCAGCGCTCGAGCTCCAGCTTATTACAATGTTTCCACATGAGTGACATAGTGATATAGTGATATAGTGATGCTCATCAATCATGATACATACTCATGACATACCCAACCCAAACTACGGTACTACCAACAAATCTCTTTAGCTAAAAGATTTATCGACCACCTTTACCACCTTTCATAGCTTGTTTTGATACTTTAGGTTGGTTAGCTTGAGTGGATCGGTTGGCGGCCTTGGAAGCTTCCTTGTCACGTTTCTCAGTCTTGGCCTTGGTGATGGCAGCAGCTCGGGCGGCAGCTCGGACTTCAGGTTTGGCAGTTCGTTTGGCGAGGATGGAGGCGAGATCGGCACCGACGATACCTCGCTATAGAAGATGACAGAGATTAGCATATTATCTCATCAACATATATCGTATCCCTTCTCTCCCACATCCTCTCCTCAAGGAGTATGACCCAGTCGATGATCAAGACGTGACACATAGCCTGTTGCAGTATCCAACACCAGCAAGTGTCTTTTCCACTCCCTTCCCACCTGCCTTTCGTTCCCTTCTTCCCAATACAGCAAATATCTCCTTCATATAGTCTCGGTGTGATCCTCGCATCCACCGATGATCCGGTATTTCTCCCCATGTCCCCTGCTCAACGATTCTACACCAACCACATCCGCATCCTGCATGACCATAAACGAAATGTGAATACCCACTTGAACCTTTACGTTCTTTCTAGATCTCTTCTTGGCGACTTCCTCAGTGATACCCTTCTTGTGCATTCTATTGTGTGAATTCGAGGATGATCATGGTTGATAGTGTGCAATGGGATATACGAATCGAGATGAGCAGTAAAGAGGAGACAAGTACAATGATATATCATCAGCTTTTGAATTTTTCCCTTTGAATATCTCAATCGGGTGATTCAACCCACCGTCGGTATACTTGAGTCCAAGCGATCTTTCGGGGGTTCTTTCTTTGGAGGAAGAGAGACTCGGATTTGTGGTTAAGGAATCGGAAGGTCTATAAATACAACCAAAACACGATACACATATTAGCTATCTCAGACATTCACAACATTCAATATAGACTCGAACCCACCTTAGAGTCACCTCTAACGTAGACCTTTCCCCTTGAGGGGTAAACCTTGTACCCAGAGAAATCACACCTGTCGACTCGCATTCTATATTTTGTCCGAACAAAATCAATCAATCAATCAATCAGCAAAACAATTCCTCCTGCGTTCAATCCTTCTTTCTTCGTCTTTCTTGTGGTCGTTGGGAGAGGCGGTTCCGAATGGCTGAAGCGATGCTGATACTCACGTTGCTGGTTACAAGAGGTTAGTTTTTGAAGTCTAAGTGTAACAAAGAGATATCTGGCTATATTCGATGAAAATGCTTGGGATTGGTGTGTGCAGCAACCCTCGAGCAGCGACCATGCAACAGACAGGGAGAGAGTAGAGACAATGACAGTGGTGTTCAAGGTGCCACAAAGTGAAAAAGCGGATACTTCCGTCCATACATCAAGCTATCGGGTTTTGCGATCAATGGTAACTTAACACCGACATCCGCGGCCTGGCCGTGAAAAGATGCAATGCTTGGATGTCAGGGTGAATAGCTTACCGATGCCAACTGGTTATACTGTATATCCATTGTCGAGCCATACATGCACTATACATACAACATATATATCCATGTTATGCTTGCACTCCTACATTTAACTCATACCGTGTCATAAAGCTTTACTCTTCCTTCTTCACATCGGAGGCATCCAGCTCATTCTCCAGATTTTTCAAGAAATCTACAGTTTCTCTCTGCCTCCTCTCCTGTCTCAACCTTTCAACTTCCTTCTCACCACCTAACATTTTAGCTCTCTTAGCTTCGATGAGGGCCTTTCGCTCATCGGCTTTTCTCTTCCTAGCTTCCTGAGCGGCGGACAGACCCTTCTGTTGAGATTGAGTGGCTTTGGATCGAGCATTTTCAGTTTCCTGTCGTTGAGATGCAAGTGATGCCATTTGCTCTGCACGAGTCTCTTCGTCTAAAGAAAACTGATATTGACCTGCCCCTTTGACTCGGACTATCATTTATTATTCAAGAGAATTGTCAGAACCTCTTCACATTGAATTAAACCACTACAGGCGAATCGAGGACATACCTTCTTTGGTGGAATCATAATGATGTGCTCTAGCTTCTTCTTCTGCCTCTCGGTATTTCTTCTTCAATGCGTCTTGGTCAGGTTCATATACCGGAAAGAAGTTTTGATCGCCGTCTGCAAAGCGTTGAAACGGTCAGCTTCTGTGGGAATCTTAGACACCGGAAAGCTCACGAATGACATTCGATTGTCTGTAAAATTGTATCATCCGATCAGCACATATTCCTCATGACAGATAGGACTTGCTGATATTGACTTACAGCACTTCGGCGTATGCAGAACCTTCTTGTCCACTTTCAATCCCCTGTACAGCCTCTCTTTCACCTCTGCTGCCGGATTTCAGCCGTTCAGCTTCTTTGGCTTCTTTGCGTGTACCCGTCCTCGTTCGACCCATTTCATCGATGTATTCCACCCTTGCTAAATCGTCGTCGTCATCTCCATCATCTTCCTGTTCTAAGCTGTCAGCTTGAGATCATGAACGCAATCATATGAAAAGCTCACCTCGTCTTCGTCATGCCATTTCGGTCGTGATGGTCTAGCGGATTCATCTTCGTCTGATGAATGGGACGAGTAGCCGTCTTCTTCCATCTTTCGTTCGAACTATGAGAATCAGAGATTGACAGTCAGACCTATGTCCCCATGTCCCTGGCATACCTTCCTGGATTCAAGATGTCTAGTGAGTATGCGAGCTATGTTACTGAACCATATCACTTCCTTGAACGTGATGGTATACCACATACGACGAAAGTCCAGCTCACTCTCTGGCCCCCGATGAAGCAGCAAGGTATAGATCAGATCACGAGATATCACTCACATCTATCACAGCTTCTTCCATCTCCTTCTGGCTCATCTCCGAGAAATCACCTTTCTTTATAGCCTCATACTTCTTCGCTTTGGCTTTTAGAATCGCCCTCCGCTGTTCCTCGTTTGGACCATCTTCTTCAGCGAATCTACGTGACTTCGCATCATTCCTAGCTTCTGCTGCTAGTCTCTTGACTAATCCAGGTGAAGGTCGGTCGAAGGGATCTTTCTTCTACCATTTGTATACTCTCTAGTCAGTTTGAGTACAAGCTGGACACGAGAAGTGGAGATCAAAACAAACCAAGACGAACCTTGTTCGAAGCACGATTTCTCGGTTGGCCTTTAACGGCTTTACGCCCCTCTTTCGCGAACCTATCTACATGCTCTGCTGTGATGGCTTTGAGGTCTAGCAGGCTAGCTTGAGATATGGTTGATGGTCCTGCTTGGTTCGACATGGTGTGTGGTACACATGTGGAAAGCATCGTAAACAAGGTCAAGCAAGCCAGTTGAGTGAGGTAAAATACGATGACGTGTATGCATGGGTGAGAGTGGTGAGAGTGAGAGTGAGAGTGCCACAAGCGGGTGTTCGATGGTGTAATGTGGGGATTTGCTGCTCCGGTCAGAGTAATTAATTACCCTGAACGAGTTACAGTCCTGTTCTCGTTTCCCACCACACATACACATCATCATCCCTCTCTCCATCATTCCTTTCTCTTCTCTCTTTCTCTTCATACAAACAAACTCTCACTTTAACTTATCAAGTCAAGAACAGTACTTTATATATACATCAAGATGGCATCAGCTAAGATCTACGTCGGTTGGTATCAGTCCAACTTTCGTAGATTCTAGCAACCCAACACCCCCCCACAAGAGACAAGAGAGAAGGATGAGGATCAAGTTTAGAACGATCTCGTCAGCGTGTCATATCACTCAACACGTTCTTTCGACTTCGACAACTCATCCGAGGATCCCTTCTCTCGATCTCGTTCCCCTCCGCTTTTCATAATCATTATCTACTCGTGCTCGTCGATTTCAAAACATGCAACATGCTTCTATGGTTCGTCAGACTCTGTGATCGGTTTCGTTGATGTGTTGTTTTTTGTGTCATGTTAGGAAACCTCTCTTGGAACACTACAGATCAACTCTTGCTCGAGGTTCGCTTGATTTCTCTCTTATGTGAACCGTGTGATTGCTTATGCTATTGATGTATATATTCTCGATTCTCTTTCTCCTGTGCTATCTGGTCTCGTCTCATCTCGATGCTCGTGCACTATCTATTATCTGGTCTCCGTCTCGGTTCTCAACATGTGCTATCGTCTGGTTCGGTCTGATCGCTGTCGATTCTGGTATCTGGTATATGACTTTGAACATATCGACTGTCTGATCTCAAATCGCTCAATACTCATGCTGTAATGCTCGTTGGCTTCGATGTGTCGATTTGTTCTTGGCTTTATCGACTCTGTTGATGTCGTAACGAACGTGCATAAAATGATCGTCAATGTCTCCATACATATATGGCGAACTAATAGGCTTTCTCCTCGTTTGGACAAGTTGTTGACGTTAGTTCTCGTTTCCCTCCGTTCTCTACCAGTGGTCGTTTCTGATTGAATTTGCGATTATCATAGTGTATCGTCATGAAAGACCGAGAAACTGGTCGATCAAGAGGTTTCGGTTTCGTTGTGTGTACCAATCCTCTTTCCACCTCATCTCGCCATGTATGCTAAGTCGGTAGTTGGAATAGACTTACAACAACCCTTCCGAAGCTGAGGCTGCTATCAGCTCAATGAACGATCAAGAACTTGACGGTCGACGAGTCCGAGTAAGTATAGCCCGACCAACCCCATAGCAACCGATCTTGAAGTATGTGATACTGATGAAACCTACTCAGGTCAACCTCGCTAACACCCGAGGATCCGGTGGTGGTGGTGGTGGCTACGGTGGTGGCTACAACTCCGGTTGTGAGTATCATCCTGACCCCCTTCTCTTGGACCACCCTTTGACAAATGCTGATCTTGTTGCTGTATCAGACGGTGGTGGCCAAGGTGGTTACGGTGGTGGTAACCAAGGTGGCTACGGAGGACAAGGTGGCTACGGCGGTGGTCAAGGAGGTTACGGTGGACAAGGTGGATACGGTGGTGGACAAGGTGGTTACGCTGGCCAAGGTGGCTACGGTCAACAACAAGGTGGCTACCAAGGTGGTCAAGGTGGTTACGGTGGTGGCCAAGGTGGTTATGGCGGTGGTGCTCAAGCTGGTTACGGTGGTCAACAAGGTTGTAAGTGTTCATCATCCTCTCCAAGTCAGAAGACCCGTGTTGCGTGCTGTGTGAATGGGTTGTGTAATTCTCTTCGCCTTGTTGTATCCGGTTCTTGATTTGTTTCTGATTCCGTATGTTGTGTGTCTCTCGCAGATGGCGGTCAAGGCGGATACGGTGGTGCTCAAGGTGGATACGGTGGTGATCAAGGTGGTAGGTATTGACGTGTTTGGGGGTCCCCTGCTCGAACACCATACTTTTCGGTTTCGATTCGAGGTCAGATCTCGGTTATGTGGTGTAAACTGGGTTATCGTACCGCATGTAAATATACTAATTATTAATCTTTCCATCGCAGCTGGTGCCGGTCAAGGTGGTTACGGTGGTCAATACTAAGCCAATGGTGAGTTTCTTTCCTTCATAGTCCTCTAATTGTGCGGCACCGCTGATCGCCCAACGTGGTACTTTTATAGCTTAGATGCATATCGTTCGCCAATTTTTCCTTTCTCTCGTCAAATCACCTAAGATAAGCCTTTCTTTCAAAATCTCTTCTTATATTTACATAACAAATGAATGAATCCAAGTTTTCTCCTTTTTATATCAGATCGCTGCATCATTTCACTCTTTATCGCTTGCTGTAGTAGAGAAAAAGTGTATCAACGTGATGAAATCTCGAAATCTTCCTCTTGATCGTCAGAATACATTGTGGGATTGCCCAGTTCGGTTAATGACTGCTCTCAAGCTCAAGAGTGAGGAACAAAACAGTGGACATGCATACTCGTAACAAGGATCTGATTCACCCAAAATAGATTCAATCAAGTCGATCAACCAAGATCTCATTCCACCAAACAATCAAACTGAATTGAATTGGATTGAATCGAGGCACCCACACTATCAAGTTGGAAATGTGAAGTGGCAGCGTAACAAGTTCGGTCTCAGCTGACTTTTCAATTGATTTGATTGTTATTATTTTTCTTCTTTTGTTTATGTTTGTCTCGCGAAAACGCAGAGTAAAATATCGTGAAGCAAATGCAGATGTGGACGTGTTTGTCTTTATGACGATCCACAAATCGCTTTAGGAACGTACATTCACCCCCTTTCTAACTTTGTCTCTTTGTTAGATCACACTACATCCATCCTTGGAGATTCAGCTGGACTGATCTCCTTACACAGATATCGGTCAGACGCAAAAACGTCGTGACATTCTACTCGTCCAACCCTTGTTAGGATCCAATCAGGATGATCTTCGTATTAGAACCTGAAAATGCTGTGGTCACTTCGCCAGGCCTGACCCCGGCCAATCTCGATACTCAGATATTCAATGAGAATTCCGATCCATTTTATCAAGACGGATTATTCACCTTAACTCTGACCGAAGGAGCCAACATCATCAATCCTACACCTGCAGTCGAGTCGGCTCCTCCCACTACAATGTCTTTAGCCAGTCAAGCAGCAGTGACTATCACACCGACCTCGAGTGATGGTAGCTCCATATCAGCAAGTAAAGAAGTGATGATCACTCGTCCTGCCAATCCTACTCTTCCAACCACTCAATCCATATTCACTTCCACTCTCTCATCAACATCAGAACAAGGCGGTGATAAAAATGACAACATCTCTACGACATACGACCATACCACTTTAATAGTCGTATTCGTCTTATTGGGTTTATCAGCTCTGGCAGTAGGGTTATGGTATTTCCGTCGATCTCGCACGCGTAAGATGATTTCTAATGGATTAGCAGATCTGGAAGCATCAGTACAAGAGAAGAGATTGTCTACTGTCTCGAGGATGACCAATAGACGAAGTTGGGTAAAGTTAAATGAGGAAATTGAACAGATCGAAAATGAAAAATCAAACAATTCCCCTTCGATGTCATTACCTTATCCTCCTTCTACCAATCATCAAAATCAAATCCGAACTGAGCAACAGGATCGATATGATAACCAAGTATATGACTACAATAATGATGATCAGACTCGATCGATAGGAAACGATTTAACTTCCTCGTCGTATACTTTGAATAAAAGAAATTCAACTATCAATCATTTCCCCGCTCCACCTTCTAACATACCGCAATTACCACCTCTTCCACCTACGCCTCAGCCCCAAGAGAGCGATAATATCTTTGAATCTGCCGAAGTTGAAGTCGAATCAGACGTGGAAGTTCGAATTCCGACACGATACGAGCCCGAAATTGGAGTGGCCACAACGACGAGCCTACCAGCTTCTTCCAGTCGATCGGCAGTGGCCGCAGATGCTTATCCAGGTAGGACATTGACAGGCTCAGGAAGGGAGATATCCAAGTTGAACGAGGGAGATGGGCCAGATTTTAGTCAAAGTCAAGAAAATTCGCCAAGAAGAGTGAGTATCCTACCAAGATCCATGTCGACCCGATCGTACTTGAATGATTTGGATGTATCGAAGGGAGGGAATGACTGACGTTGAATCGGGTCTTTGATATCTTAGCAAT
The DNA here is from genome assembly GCF_036426115.1 of Kwoniella botswanensis. Taxonomy (NCBI): domain Eukaryota; kingdom Fungi; phylum Basidiomycota; class Tremellomycetes; order Tremellales; family Cryptococcaceae; genus Kwoniella; species Kwoniella botswanensis. The sequence goes on along the minus strand of NC_088599.1, from coordinate 11,310,724 downwards.
CCCTACCGTATGTTCTTCCTATACAAGAGGCAGAACGTACTCCGACATTCATTTCACTTAGTCAGATGAACCATGAGAGAAAATCACCGGATTATAGGAGTCCTACTGAATCTCTTTATGTGATTTACAAGGATAAATAAGCGGAATGTGGTCAATACCTGGTAAATCTTGTATGGTAGTTCAGCGATTGACGACTTTGATGAACACCATGCTACGTATGCAAATGATCCCTGCGCTTTGTGATCGGAATGAATGTTCTCTAAATCAGTTATCGATGCAATCAGGCTGTAGCACCTTGTAAAGTATATATGTCAAGGGTGAATCAATGTTCAGTACCACACAATACCACTGTACATGACTCATAATGAATGAACACACGACCTTACAATGAATATAAACACAAGATAGATAGTCGGTCAAGACCTCTTATAGATTGTAACTATCTATTGACCTTTTTCTAAAGCCTTTTCGTAAGCCAGTAATCCAGTAACACCATCTTCCTTCTCGAGCGAAGCACCAGCAGCATCCGTGTAATCCAAGATTGGTCTTCTCATCCTTCTGTTAGGGTGTCCACTGTTCTTCTGTAAGAAATATTTAGTACCGGCAATACCACCTCTGGTGAATGATGCGTCCGCCTCGGATACCAAGTCTTGTAATTCCCAAGCTTTCTTTATATCTTCTGCTGAGGGGTTGAAATCAGTCACGATCTTATAGGACAATTCGAATAACCTGACTAATGATCGAGGATAGATATTTCCTAAACCCATGATGGCTCCATGGCCTCGACCACCCAATATGGCAGGAGCGAGGAAATCGGCGAATCCACCCAAAGTCAAAAACTCAGGAGCGACAGAGTTCTTTCTAGGATGAGATGAGAATGCTTGAACGGCAGTTTTACCGGTAATTCGAGTGAGTTTACCGACAGCACCGCAAGTCAACTTGACACCGCAGATGTTAGATCCCTCAGTAGCGATAGAGTTGATAAGATCGGAATCCATGTCGATACCACCAGCTGCACCTGGGAAGTTGTAGATCATGACTGGGATTGGGGAACCTTCTTGAACGTCTAAGAAGAATTGCTTGAGAGCGGGCTTCTGTAAAGCACCGGCGTAGTATCCTGGTGGGATTACGATGACGACGTCGGCACCGGCTTCAGCGGCGAGTTTCGAAAGTCGGATAGTCTGTCGGGTAGAGTTGCCACCGCTATCAAGGGAAGAAAGTAGAGTGTCAGCTTGATAGTCTAGCTAATAAATATGTACGGCTTGAAAGATCAAGCGATAGGGGAGCAGGTAAAGAAGCAGCCTATGGTAAGGGGCACATGAGGGGAGGAAGCGTAGATGCAGTGCTGTATTAATCAAACTTACGTTCCGGCAATGACGACAGTATCATGTAATCCAGCTTCATCTAAAGCCTTCCTGGTCTCTTTGAAAAGAGTGAATCGCTCATCATCGGTCAAATGGAAAGCTTCACCCATCGAACCACAGATGACGGGTTGCATGCCAACTTTGGCAAGTTTGACAACATGTTTTCGGAAGGTGTCGAGATCTATTACATGTCATTCTCGTCAGCATTCCGGCCATAGATACAGCACATTGCCAAAACTATCCGGATCTCACTGCCGAGGTGAAGCAGAGGAGACGTCACTCACCAAGCTCTTCCTGTTCATCGAAAAAGGTAGGGATAGGAGCCCAAACACCAGGTTTGAGTACTCTTGAATGTCCATTTACAGCTGCCATTGTTGACTATATCGATGTGATTTTCTAGGTTGAAATACAGAAGGAAGTAGTAAGTAGATATAGATGTACAGAAACGATTGTTATAGTCAGGTGGGTATCATGTATATCCATCCAGCCTACCCACCCATCTTATATGGATATGTATTTCACTCTCGCAATATTCCAGTTTTTCGGTCCGAAAACCTCCCGACCTGGCCGGACGCGATTGACGGCCCGGCGGTTACACCTGAGTTATAACCCTGAACCTTGCGTCTTTCACCTGGTGTTGGACTGGATCTGGACGATCAACATGTCGGTTATTTGTATATGATCGTGTGTATGTCAGATGACTGACATGCCGTTGGGTGATCTGGGTCAAGGACCAGACTAGCTAGCATAAGACGATGCATGATTTGTATATACTTGTGATTTACAAATCACGATGCGGGGCGTAAACATGCCACCTGACATGAGGCTAATCCCCGATGATCTTTTGGACTTGATCAGTCACGATGAGAGGAGGGCCACTGAGTAGCTTTTAGTCTTAACATATATACTGTAGATTGTCAGATGCGAGTGAACGATGTGCAACGAATCACAAAGTTTGGCCCAGAACGTTCTGATCCAGCTGATCAAGGCACGTCGATTCGTGCTCTCGAAGCTCCGACATCGGGTTGAACGGAACCACCTCTACCATTTCCACCTGTTCCAGCTGCATTTCCACCTCGACCACCTCTTGCTGACGTACCAGGTCCAGCTGAGTCTCTCGTGAGAATCTCCATAACTTGAGCTTTACCAGACCTGTCCTTCCCTCGACCTCTTCCTCCACCACCACCGCCACCACCACCTCTTTCTCCTCTATCGGTTTTTGTACTGTTATCTCCACCTTTCCCTGCCCCATCGCCTCTGCCACCTTTATTGGCTTTAGGCCCAGTAGCACCTTCTGCATTTTTGGTACCATTCGAAGGTGTTGGTCGTCCTCCATCTTGCTTGTGAGCTTGTGACGGCGTTGATCTTCCTCCAGCCGGAGGTTTTGAGGTAGTCTGAGTAGCTTGACCTTGCTCAGACGTGGCTTTTCCACTTGATTCGCCATCTTTCTTCCCCTTCTTCCTGTTTCTACCTTTCTTCTTACTCTCTCCATCACCTTGTCCCTGAGGGGTGGCTGTCCCAGATTCGGGGATGGGAGAAGCGATATGTACTTCTCTACCTTTTCCAGCTACCATCACCGGACCAGAACCAGCTTGAGCGGCACGTTTCGTAGCTGCCGCTGTGACACTTGCTAACGCAGCTGCACGACGAGCCGACTCATTGGCAGATGATGAAGAGGCGGCGGATTTGGAAGATGATTTGGATTTTTTATTTTTGCCTTGAGCTCGAAGATGTTCTAGCAGTGGTGTGGTAGTAGGTTGAGCTTGGGGTGCTACAACAGGAAATTGCATGTAAGCTTGGTTGTAGACCTAGAACACCAGACCACATCACGATGGAAGCTTACCGGATACCTCCAAAATTGGCTTGACAGGTTCTGCTTTCAAACTTTCCAGGTATGATAGGTAATCGGGATCTAATCAAGTATTCTGCATAAGCTTAGACGAAACACTAGCAGCGTCAAAGAAGCTCACCCTCATCGATCGTGCCCTGCCTGGCATCGACCTTGACTTTGGCTTTATAAGGTGTTTTCTGGACTGGTGCAAACTCGACCACGGCTTGATATTCGGCTCCTGCAGACTCAGCCTGTCAGCTCAACATATATGGTGATCACTTGTCCCTTTGATCCGGATAGCTTACCGGTTTTGGCTTTAAATACATGTCCATCGAATCCTCGAACGAAATCTACCAGAGCCTCTGGACTAGCCATGAGGACATACGCTCTTGAATGTACGGGATGGGAATCGTACCCTCTACGTGAATAGTTTGGATTAGCTATATACACCTTGGGATGCTGAACACGACTGCCTAGATTCTGTCATGTTGATTGGCATGTAAAATCACCCATCCCCCACTTTTCCCTTTATATACCTTTTCCACAGGCATGTCTTATCATTTATCCATGTTGATACCGATTTCCAGAATAGTTCTTCGGGCAAAGTAGGTGGCAATCGTCTGATCACCAGCTTATTTCGAGGCGTCGCGGAGGAGGAAGAAGCTTGAGCAACCATTAGGAAAATGTGAGAATCCACCCGTCTTCCTTGATCGCAGTCTTGAATGGTATGATGTTGACTCTCTGGCTTCGGGTCGATTTCCTCGGATGGATCAGGTATCTACGAATGCTTGACAAAGGAAGGAAGGAAATCTATGATGTATCATGACTGTCAATCTGTTGTCTGTTGGTTGGTGGCAACAGCATTTACTTTGTGCAACGTTGAATTCAACTTTCAGGCACGAATCGAATCACGTGACATTTCCGAATTTTCAGCGGATCCTGCTGCACTCACTGCTTCACGCACCAGTCGAAATAAAGTACATATCCACATCGATTTGACACTATACGGCATACAGCTAAGAGAGTCGATACAGATCGTACAGGATGCCTAGCGACTTCATAACAACCATCGACTCCGATGACGAAACGCCAAACTACGGTGAATCAAGTGTGCAGAAGGGTAAAACACCCGTGAAGAACGACGAGTTAGATCCGGATTTCGAATTTGATTTCAGTGGAGGGGGAAGGGAGACTGGTCTGGATTTGTGGGGAGGAGATGAAGTCAAAGGATTGAAGAATGGTACAGAGGTGAGTCTATAGATTACCCAGTCCTGCTGGTCAAGCTTAGAAACTTACGAGGTTCATCATACTTAGCCCATCAACGTGGATGACATTATCGCTAGACGGAGAGGCAAACCACTCGAATCGTATGCTGATAGGAAACGCAAGAGGAAGGCTGTCCTCGAAGAAGAAGAAGAGGAAGAGGAAGTGGAGAGCGAGGATGAAGATGAAGGGTCTGAGGATCAGGATGAGGGCGAGAGTTTAAGTGATGGTGATGAAGATGACGAGATGTCTGTTGATGCTTCTGGTCTTGAGAGTGGATCCGAGGAGGACAACGAGAACGACGATGAGGACGACGATGAGGAAGAAGACGAAGAAGAAGCAGGATCCTCATCTGACGAAGATGAAGAGACTGCTGCCGAATTAGCACGAAAAGAAGCTTTCTTCGCCAAAGATCCAACATTCACCGATGATCCCACTTTACCAAACTCCTTCTCAGCTATGAATCTCTCTCGACCATTGTTACGAGCTCTCACTTCCTTGCAACTCACCTCACCTACCCCTATCCAAGCCCGAGCCATACCTTTGGCCTTGCAAGGTCGAGATATCTTAGGTTCAGCCGTGACTGGTTCCGGTAAGACCGCAGCATTTATGATACCCGTATTAGAAAGATTGTGCTACAGAGATAGAGGGAAAGGAGGACAGGCATGTAGAGTACTGATTCTCTGTCCGACAAGAGAGTTGGCGGTACAGTGTGAAGCAGTTGGTAAAGCCTTGACTGAAAAGGGTGGATTGGATATAAGGTTCGCCCTGTTAGTTGGTGGATTATCATTGAACGCTCAAGCTCATACACTTCGAACACTTCCTGATGTACTTATCGCTACACCCGGTCGATTGATCGATCATCTCACCAATACACCTTCATTCACCCTTTCAGCTTTAGACGTGCTGGTCATCGACGAGGCTGATAGAATGTTAGAAGCTGGTTTCACAGATGAGTTGGAAGAAATCATCAAAGCTTGTCCTAGATCAAGACAAACCATGTTATTCTCTGCTACCATGACCGATTCAGTGGATGAATTGGTCAAGTTGTCATTGGATAAACCAATTAGAGTATTCGTGGATCCCAAGAGAAATACCGCGAAAGGGTTGATTCAAGAGTTTGTTAGGATAAGATCGGACGATACGAGGTCTCCCAGTTTGTTGGCTCTGTGCAAAAGGACGGTCAGAGAGAAGTGTATCATCTTCTTCAGGAGTAAAGCGTTGGCACATCAGATGAGAATTGTATTTGGATTGAATGGGTTGAAGGCTGCAGAATTACATGGTAATTTGACACAGGAGCAGGTAAGTCGTCTCCCCTCTTCTGATAATTCCATTGAAGCGATTAGTATCGAGTGCAAGATCCATCGAGAGGACCCATTTCGGGATTACATGGGCATTAATGGCAGATGAGACGGTCGGCGTATGAGTCGACCGCACCGAACCGCAGGTGTCCAAAAGCAGGACAAGAAATGGCAACAAAAACAATATTCACCAGGTAGAATCACGGCTGACCTTGATTTCTCTGTAGCGTCTCCAAGCACTTAACGACTTCAAAGCTGGATCGGTTGATTATCTTCTCGCTACCGATTTGGCTTCTCGAGGTCTAGATATCAAAGGAGTCGAAACGGTAATCAACTACGATATGCCAGGACAATTAGCCCAATATACACATCGAGTGGGACGAACTGCAAGAGCAGGTAGGAAGGGTCGATCGATCTCGCTAGTTGGGGAAGCAGATAGGAAGATGTTGAAAGCTGCTGTGAAACAATCGGAAGCTGATCAAGTTCGACAGCGAATCATTCCGGCTGAAGCTGTCAATGCCATGGCAGAGAAGCTGAACGAGATCAAAGATGAGATCCAAGAAGTCTTGAGAGAGGAGAAGGAAGAGAAGTTGTTGAGACAGGCTGATATGGAGTTAAAGAAGGGTCAGAATATGGTCGAGCATCATGATGAGATTCATTCGAGACCCGCTAGAACTTGGTTCCAGAGTGAGAAGGAAAAGCAGAATGCTAAGAGTGAGTACATTCCTATATTTAAAACAACTTGTTTTCCCATATCATAGGCTGATCATTGGTCTTGTACGCTTAGGTGTAAGTAAAGAAGCATATGTTGGGTCATTCCCCGATTCGAAAGACGCCAAGAAAGCCAAAGAGAAGGAAGGGCCCAAGAGAGGTAAATATGATGGATTATCACGAAAGGCCAAAAGAAGAAAGATGGCTATGGAAGAAGATCAAGCGGATCAACAATCTTCGAAATCTACCGCAATGGCTATTCGAAATGCCAAGAAAGCTGCTAGACCAGTCAAGATCACCGAAGCTTTACCTAAACCCAAATCCACCGCGAAGAAATCAGGTAAAGTCGGAGGTGGTAAGAGGAAATCTGCGTTTGATGATGATAGTAAACCATCTAAGAAACATGAGGGTATGCGTGCGAAGCCTACCAAAGTAAACTTGGATAAGAAGGGCAAAGGTGGCGAAGGCAAGAGCAAAGCGAAACGTAGATAAATGTTGATGCATGTGCTTGTTGTTCTATCTGTTTTCCCACTCACCTCCTGCATCAATGGTTGTGTGCTAAAATGACGATGAGAATCACCCGTTCGCGTGGTCCTCAGTATGGGGAAGTTACCACATCAACTCAGTCAGTCAACAAAGCAATGATTCGAACAAGTCTATCTATACTTATCTTGCATTCTATGTTCCCGTCTCTGCCACTCACCTGCTTGTGCCACTTGGTATAATCCTGGAGAATCGGTCACAAAGGGGAGGGGACGAGAAGACGGATTCCTGTAGGCTGATAGACAGGCATGCTTGTTATGATCCAGAGTGTTCTAGTCTTGGTCAAGATGTATGCAGCGGATAGCTAGCTAGTAACAGTAGTCTGTCTGTAACTGTACAGTGACTTGTCCCGGCTAAATGGTATTGGCCAGTTACCGGGTGAGTGCTATTCTCGTGACTGACTGACTGACTGACTGACTGTTGTTGTTGCATTACAAGCGCTTTTACATGTTCAAATGTCCACTTGTATCATCTGTTATACTCGAACATCTGCTCAAGGTATATATATCAACTGAATAGATCTTCATACATATAGCAATCATAGCTTCGCAATCTTGTACATACTCCCTTAGACAACTTCTTCATCTCTCTTGTCATCTTCGATAGTCTCTGACCTCAAAGTCGACACCCACATCATGGCTCGATTACAATCCCTTCGACCTCTACTTCGAGTATCAGCTCTACAAAAGAGCGGCGTGGTAGTATCCAAGAGGGGCATGGCAAGCAGTAGGTCCATGTATATCCTGTGATGTCCTGTCCTGCGCTTGAACGAGTGTATGCTAACAGTGCTTGATTCAATCATAGAATTCGCTAAATTCGATTGGGAGGTAAGCAACTCGATATTCCTCCATGGAAAACCTGGATCGAAATTGATATAGCTCTTTCGCAGGATCCACTTGATATGAAATCGCTTCTGACAGATGAAGAACAACAGATATCGTGAGTAATATCATCTATACAACTTTCCAAAAAGCTTGACGCTGTGTACTGATATATCGTTCTGGATCATAGTGAAACAGCTAGAGATTACTGCCAAGAAAACCTCTTACCCCGAGTGATCAATGCCTATCGAAATGTAAGCTGCCTCGTTGTCTATGATCTGCATTCATAGGAGTTTCATAGCTGACTCATGATTTCCGAAATCTTTGCAATTGGGATCAACAGGAAGATTTCGATCCCAAAATCCTTCGTGAGATGGGTGAATTAGGATTATTGGGAGCTACTATAGATGGATATGGTTGCGCGGGGGTGTCGAGCGTTTCTTATGGACTGATAGCGAGAGAGGTAGAAAGGTGAGCTATCAAGTATGCGATTTCCGATACGATAGCTGACATGGGGATTTGATAGGGTCGATTCAGGTTATAGATCGGCTATGAGTGTACAATCATCTTGTACGTCTTATTTCAGCTGGCGACCTTCCTAAAGTCGGACACGTCCAGCTGATTACCGGTATAGTGGTGATGCACCCGATCAATGAATTCGGATCGGAAGAGCAAAAAGAGAAATATCTACCTAAACTAGGTGAGCTGGACATTCTCTAGTGGTCAATGGAACAGCTGTAGCTGAATGACCATCAAATATAGCAAAGGGAGAATTGATCGGTTGTTTCGTATGTTGACTCGATTCCCTCAATCATACCCAGTGAGAATACTGATAATGGCTGTCAATAGGGTCTCACTGAACCCAATCATGGATCCGATCCATCTTCTATGGAAACTACCGCTACCAAGACCTCAGAAGGTTGGACGTTGAACGGAAGTAAGACTTGGATATCCAACGCTCCTGTTGCGGATCTGTTTGTGGTCTGGGCGAGAGTGGTGGAAGATGGTGAGAAAGGGAAAGTAAAAGGGTTCTTGATTGAGAAGGTGAGTATCGCAAAAAGCACAAAGTTCCAACATCACTTATGACTCCAGATGATCAATCGTATTTGGCTGAATGCTTCGTTGCGGTCTTATAGGATAGACCCGGTCTATCAGCTCCAGCCATTAAGAACAAACTTGCTCTCCGAGCATCAATTACCGGATCCGTATTTATGGATAACGTCAAGATTCCTTCCGATGCTATCTTACCCAAATCCAGTGGACTGGGATCACCATTCAGTTGTTTGAATAATGCTAGGTACGGGATCAGTTGGGGTGTAATGGGGGCTTTGGAAGATTGCATTTCTAGATCAAGAGAATATGCTTTGGAAAGGTAAGTTAATTAGTTCAGTGCACCTGAAAGAAGGGGAGTGGAAAGAGTGACATTGACTTTGATTGGATTGACGTAGAAATCAATTCAACCGACCTCTCGCATCTTTCCAACTGGTCCAAAAGAAACTTGCCGATGCGTCGACAGCTAGTACCTTGGGACTACTAGGATCTTTGCAACTGGGTAGATTGAAGGATAAGGGATTATGGGCACCTGACATGGTATCGATGATGAAGAGGAACAATTGTGGAGAGGCACTGAAACATTCTAGAGTCTTGTTGGATATTCTAGGTGGAAATGCTTGTTCGGATGAGTGAGTGTCACCTTTGTTTTCTCCTCGATCCGCCCTTAGCGTCACTGTACTGATTTGTTGAACGCCTAGATATCATATTGGAAGACATGTACAGAATCTACAGGTAGCAAATACTTATGAAGGTACACATGTAAGTTCATTCGAGTATCTGTTGACCTTCCCATTTTCTACAAGCGCTGATGGTGATATTATGTGCGTCTGCAGGATATCCATGGTGAGTTGGGCAACCTGGTTATTCACATAGCGGTGGCGGTAAAACTATGAATATAGCTGACAATTCGTCCATCTAGCTCTCATTTTAGGTAAAGCCATCACAGGTGTTCAGGCATTTGCCAACTAGGAAACGTCGGATTTCGTGACGGTGATATATACCCTTTCAAAATAGGTGGTATGATAAAGTTGATATTTATGCATTGGATGTTGACCTATCCTATCTCTATCAATTCTCTTCTATGTCTACAATGTACTATATGGAAATGAACAGCATGTCCAGTCTTTTGACATTCTAGTAGACCTTCCTGATTACTGTAACAGATCAGGATTAGATGATCTTGATCTGATACGCAGCTGGCACGGCTGTTCAACGCCCTTATCTATGTTCATTTATTCCTTCTCTACAATTATGACAATTTCACTTCCTTCGATTTCCCATCCTCATCCACCCCGAAATTGATCGCCAGATCATATATACCCAAGAATACCGCTCCTCCTAATGATATGGCAAAGCAACGTGGTTGCCAGCCCCTGAACAATGCTGAGGGTCCTTCGTTCCTCAGTATACCCAGTAGACGAGGTGGGAAGGAGAGGATAGATGGGGAAGGTTGGTTGGGTGGGGGTACACCATTGATGGGTTGTTGGGTTGAGGTCTATATCCAGAATCGAGAGATCAGTATATAAGCATATCATTGAGGAAAGAATGAATTGTATTTATTGGTTTGTTCCCTAGATTTATATTTCAGAACGGAATGATTACAATTCTTCGTCTCTTTGGTAACGACGTCTCCTCATAGAACTAGCATATCTCTATCTGGAAGATGTAACACTCACCCTAGCTTCCAACATCACCCTAGTCTTCACCACATCCAAAGGCGTCGTTACTCCCGCAGCAAAGCCCCCAGCTATCGAACCGCATATAGCTGCTTCATAAGAAGTTGGTCTCCTACCTCCTAGGTAATGCTTCGATAAGAGAGATTTTAGCGATTCGTATAATGGGAATTGGATTGATGTGAATGGAAGCTAAGTACGGAGTAGTAGTAATCAGCATTGTTGAATTGGTGAGAGTGTATATGATTGGTAGTTCAATTGAGAGTAAAGAGAGTATCCGCTCACCTCTCTAGCTATGGTTATTCCAAAACCTCTGTAAAAACCTCTTACACCCTCGAATTTCATAGTGGAAATAGCAGAATGTATACTACTTTTCCCCTGACCATATGCGCCCGTCTGCGTACGTGATTTCACTACCTCCGTGGGTACTCTGATCAAACATGAGATGTACTCTGCTCCAGAGGCTGAAACCATATGATTGAGCGATTCGTTCTGCTTGAATAGTTGGTATTGAGGTAGACGCTGCTTGAGAGCTTCATAGGTCACGAAGAATGCTGCGGCTGAAAGATTATACAATCATATTAGCCTTATTACAAACGGGAGAAGGGGATACGATATAGTTCGGCATGATGTTGATACTCACCTCCAGGTGCACTTCCCATACCTACACTACCTACACCCCGGTAGACACCTTTGAACCCTCCCGATTGCCAGAACCCCGCTGAAGACTGTATACGAGTCTTGATGGTGTCTAGAGGGAAGAACATGAAATCTACCGCTAGACCTGAGATTGCACCGGACTATTGCATCGAAGGATGATACACACAGATTAGCATTAACATACAAAGTCAGTCAGATTGTTCGGATGTTGTTGACTTACGACCAATGCCCTCTGGAAAGTGGGAGGCCGCCTTCTGGCTGGCGTCACATCTGTCGTTGAATCCCCCATGTCTGCCTTGTTCCTCCTAGTGTGATGCGAATCACGGACTCAAGGTTACTGCTTATTTATGAAGATCAAGGTGATCGATCTGGACACATCTTACATGACTGATTTTCGGCCGTTTACCATTCTAATCATCGAGCGACTTTTGGATGCCCTTCGAATATGGGGCACCGATCAGCCTTGTGTGCCTATTTTGCCATTTGTAGGATTCTGCCTGGTTAGGCGTGGCCGCAGTCGGGTTCCTGGTTGTTGATGTGTGATGAATGATTACATGTGTTGAGGTTAACTGTCTTTGCTTCTTTTATGCTTCTCTTGATTGTTGTATCTCCTTCGCTCCTCCGATTCGCTCACGCCAGAGCTGCGACACCATCACTTCCGCCAGTCCTCGAAGCTGACTTGGAAACCTCCTGTCATGCCCTTCCTCAGTACACGAATATAACGACATTACCCTAACCCTTCCGGGTCCTACCTTGACTTTCCATCATGTCAGAAGAATACGGATCCTCACGGGGGTTCACCGTGACCCATCAACGAAATGTCCTCGACATAGACTTCTCTGGTATAATCACAGCCTCTGCATTCCTCACCATCCAACCTACCAATCCATCCCTACGAGCGATCTATCTCAATGCTTCCCCTTTACTGCAAATCAATAATGTCACTTTATCATCACCTACACCCGTCGAAGCATTCTTACCTACTCCGGCATCGTTCACACTGTCCAACCCATTCCAACCTCTGCCTACGAGAGAACCACCGATAGACATCAAATCACATCCCGAGATCAAGAGGAAGACATGGTCGGCTATGGGTGAGAGCGATGAAGGTGAATTAGCAATCTCAGTATCAGGTGGATGGGTAAGATTAGTACATACCGAATTGCCATCTGGGAATGGCCAGACTCAAGTTTCATTCGCTCCGATACATGTTCAGATTGATTATCAACTGGTATTAGGAGGCGATGTCGTCGAAGGTATGGTTTTTAACCGACCGGGAGATGGTGGCAACGATACTGTGAGCTGCCAATTGGCCCATGGTATCTGAAGGGACAACAGCTGATCTCAATGTGCCTACACAGCAAATCCCTCACATGTTCCTATCACCCACCACGTATGATGCCGCTAGGATATGGACGCCATGCGTGGACAGTCTATGGGAGAGGTGTACATGGGAGTTGGAATTTATCGTACCTCGATATCTAGAAGGTGGAGAACCTGGTGCCGACGAAGAAGCATACCCTGTGATGGTAGTAAGCAGCGGTGAGCTGATGGAACAGGTGAGCTCAATGAAATGTTAAAGCCATTTGTAGCTGACCCGTCTATACAGGTAACACACCCTCACGACCCCAACAAGGTGATATTCTACTATCTCCAAACCAACCCTACTTCCGTCCAACACATCGCTTTCGCCGCCGGCCCATTCGAAATGCATTGTTGTTCAGCAGACGAATCGCACAAGCCCATATTGGCTTTCTGCCTTCCTGGCGAATTGGACAAACTGAAACATTCTACATCATGGCTACCAAGAGCAATGACTTTCTACGCAGAAATGGGTTCTTATCCATTTACAGACTTCAAGACAGTCTTTGTCGACAATCCAAGAACCAATTGCTCCACATCCGCTACCCTCGCCATCCTTTCTTCCGACTTACTACACCCACCTCAAGTGATCGAACAAGCCATGGAAATTAGACAGGTCTTATCATTAGCATTGATACAGCAATGGGTCGGTGTGAACATCATTCAACGGACTCTGGCAGATACATGGCTTATCAATGGATTAGCACTCTACATCCAAGCTCAATTCATCAGGCATTTGCTGGGAAATAACGAATATAGATTTAGGTTGAAGAAGGATATCGATCGTTGTGTTCAGCAAGATCAAGGTTCACAATGGCCTCTATGCGTCCCTGGAATCATCGATCCTCCAGATGCGAACGCGACCGCATTCATCAATCTTAAAGCTCCATTGGTACTTCACATCCTCGATCGGTATATAGCAAAAACCGGAACTTCATTAGGTCTATCGCAAGTTATACCGAGGATATTCGTTGCGTCTCTGTCCGATGAGTTACAAGGGAACTCATTGACGACTCAATACTTCTTTCGACAGTGTAGGAAGGTATCTGGATTAGACTTGCAAACTTTCCAAGATCAGTGGATTTTCGGAAGTGGATGTCCAAGGTTGTCCATCAAGACAAATTTCATCAAGAAGAAATTGCTGGTGGAATTTACTGTAACCCAAAGTCAACCTGCTAATGATTATATCAAGAGATTGAGTGAGAAGGTCAGGAAAACAGCAGTTTGGAAAAGACCGACACATTTCTTCGAGGTAAGCAGTCAGCTATTTGCTTATGATTTGCATTTAGCTGACATCTGTGCGCAGGGGAGTTTGACGGTTCGAATTCACGAAGCTGATGGAGCGCCTTTTGAGCATCTGATCGATATCAAAACCCCGACTAAGACATTCCCCTTACCTTTCAATACCAAGTATAAGCGTACTAGGCGTTCAGGTCAGATCGCAGCGCGGTTTAGTCAGATGCAAGATGCCTTAGCGGCCGGAGAAACCAATGACGAAGAGGATGAAGCTAGATTGCAGGCTGCCGATCGAGCTGGAGTATTCGCCTATCCACCTTGGGAAGATGAGGAAGAACGTCGAAGATGGAGAGTAGCTGAGTGGGGGGAGAACGATGCTGATCAGATGTTAGGCGAAGGTGGGGGGTACGAGTGGATTAGGATAGATCCCGAATGTGAATGGTTAGCTTCGATCGAATATAATGAGAAACCTTGGTGTTGGATTAGTCAACTTCAAGGTGATAGAGATGTGATCGCTCAATTGGAGGTAAGTTGTTCCATCGGCAAAAGCGGTCTTGTCGTCATGTTGGCTGATTGTCCGTCAGGCTATCAACCGAATGCGAGCGTTCCCATCACCGGTGATAGCAAGTGAATTGGCGAGAACGGTGCTGGTCAAGAATTACTATTACAGAGTAAGGATGGAAGCGGCACGTGCGCTAGCACAGGTGAGCGACTATTATCAATCTACGTCTCGTTGTCAAACACCCTGGCTCACCGAAACCCTATAGTACAACATAGCCGAGTGCGATTATATAGGTTATTTCCTGGTCCTCAAGCTTTTCCAGACCCTCTTTTGTCATCCGCCAAACGATCCAGATGCAGAAGCTTCAGCCATGGAATGCAGACCCCTTCCGAATGACTTCTCTAATTTCTCAGATTACTTTGTGAAAAAGGTATGTCCCGAGTTTACTTCTTGTTTATAAATATGCTGAGCGCCTCCACAGAGCTTGATAGCTGCCATGCCGGATCTTCGAGATATGCAAACTCGAACTGTTTGGAGAAATGTCAGGCAGATCTTGCTCGATTTGTTGATGTTGAATGATAATACCGGGAATGATGTAAGTATATCTGTACATACCATGGGACAGGGGAGAGGCTGATATGCGCTGTTATAGTGGTCCGATTCATACTATCTCGCTTCAATCATCACAGCTATAGGGAATGCCTTTACTTTTGGATCTGCAGCTCAATCGTCACTGGATGAAGATGAACGAGAAGCGGAAGCCTCGTTGCTCAAAGAGTCTGTGGATGCCTTGGACAGGGCTATGACAATGGATCGATTGGTACCTAGTTATCATAATGTGATCACAAAAGCGGGTTTACAGGTAAGCTTGGTTAAATACCAGATAAGCTAAGGGACTGGTGCTAATGGTTGAGTGATAGACGCATATCAAATCTATACTAGCTGGACAGATCACCAATGATGCTCGACTCTTACTCAGTTATACTCGGTTAGCTAAGCTCCGTGCCTCGATTGTAGGGAAAAAGCTGATTTGCCTTTTAGGGAGGGTAACTTTGAGCCCATCCGAATGGTTGCCTTCGACGGACTTTTACTTTGCAAGCCTCCTGGCAAATCGTCGGCTCTCGATAGATACCTTGACAAGGTGATCCGCTCTGATTCTTCTTTCACAATCCGTCGACATGTCGCACGGGGTCTGTCAGAATCGATTCTTATGACTCTGGCTCTGGGAGAGATCCAAGTCTCTCAGCCTGGTGTATTGGAAGATGAGAACGAGGAAGCCAGAGAAAAGAGAAGTGAGGCTCAAAATAACGCAATTGTAAAAGCTGTCAGGAAAGAGTTTTCAAAAAAGGAAGATGTCAAAGTGCTGGTTCAGAATCTACTCATGTGAGCTTGCAAACATTCTTTCTCACCTGTCTGGATTGACTCAAGTAAAATTCTCTTGCTGAGCTCCTCGGTTGATTTCAGTTCAAGCTTCACAACACCAGATCATGAGATCTTGATGGCTTTGCTGAAAGTGGCAGAGGTAATCTCTTCCAGTAGTGCAGAACCCCTTCCTGGAAACATCATTACTCTTCAGACACCCACTGTTGAGACTGCCCCAGCCTTACCTACACCTAAGATCAGATTGAGTATGGGAAGTTCAGAGATAAGACCTGATGTTCAAGGTAAGTTATCGTTCTAGTAATGTTATTGGCGATAACTGACCTTACCATATCATACAGGTTATGGGTTCCCTATCGTCGATGGTCAAATGACACCTGGAGGTACAAGTATCCCATTGAAGATAACACTTAACCCCAATGCAAGTGTACCGCAGAGGAAGAAAGATAAGATACCTAAGCAGCAGAGAAGAGGTCTGAGCGATAACGATTTCAAGGCGATCTCTATTGCTTTGCAAAGACTTGTAAGTTTGCTGAACTATCAAAAAGTGCGCCTTAGCAGCTGACCGAGTTTCAAGATCGCCCATAAAACCAGTTTCTGGTTCAGACAACCTGTTGATCCTGTGCGAGATGGTGCTCATGAGTGAGTTGCAATGCATACACTACTCGAAGTGGTCAATGACTGACACATATGGCCTGCTACAGCTACGCCGCTATCATCAAGAATCCCATGGACTTACAGACTATCTCCGCTAAACTCGATACTGGGATGTATGCGGACCGACAAGAATTCGTAACCGATGTCCAACTCATCATTGCCAATTGTTTTACTTACAACGTTTCACCCGCTAGTCCTGTTAGAAAAGCGGGAGAGGCATTTGAGAAAATGTTCACTACTCGTATGTTCATGTATATCCAGCACACTCCCGTAATGTCAAATATCGCTGACAATGTTCCTAGTCTGGTCGAAAACGGAGCATACGCTCAGCTCAAGTGCTGCAGCCGCTCAACAGGCTGCTATGGCACCTAAACCACCTTTAATCATCCCTCCTGCTCCAGTCGCTGCAGCTCAACCGACAGCTGAGGCCACTTTACCTGCCCCCAAATCTACAGCAGTGAAATTCAAGGTCAAACCTCCAAAAACTGTCAGTATAGATACATCAGTCACTGAACATGTCCCTCCAATGGCACCTCCGCCACTTCCATCTTCCAAGAAATCAGCTTTATCCGCTACTACGAAGAGCCCCGATCGCCCACCGGTGCCGACTTTCCCCTCGACTGAAGCGAAACCTTCAAAGAAGAGGAAAGAACCTTCTAGATCGAGGAACGAGCTTGATGATATCCTCGGTGCAGAAGTCGATGAGATTGAGAAGCGACGGCCATCACTTAACGATGGACTCGATGAGTTGCTGGTACCGAAATCTGAACATGACTCGCCTAAACCACCTGCAGCGAAGAAGATCAAGATACCGGCGTTTCAACCGAGAAACAAATCGCCTGAGAAGGAAAGGACTAGTAGTCTTTCAGCCGAGCCCAAACCAAGCATTACCAGCAAGATCAAATTATCAACGTCGACGCCACCCCTACCGTCGACTTCTCAAGTTCCTTCCTCATCTTCAACTTCAGCTGAGAGTACCTTTGCCGGTAAGAAAGCTAAACCCAAGCCCTTATCTGTAACGATACCTCCTGGAGGAAAGAAGGCTAGTTCGATCGAACGGTCAACCACCGCCAGTGCTTCACCTGCCCCGCCACCTAAAGCTCAACTCCCTCCTCCAGCTCAACCTGATGTCCCAGCTGTTGCTACTGCACAGGTGAAGAGGGAGCCTCCTCCTAATCTACCTCCTACGACGCAAAATACGACTCCGATGAAGAACAAGAGGGCCAAGCATTTGATGAATATCCTGATGAAAGAATTCGCCGCGGTGTTTGTGAGTAGAACATATTCATGTCATAGAAGTGCTTGCTGATGGATTGATTGATTGATGATTGACAGTTCTTGAAACCCGTTGATCCAATTGCGGATGGCTGTCCGACGTGAGTTAGCTAAGCAATCAAGTGGTGCGTCATGCATAGCTGATGTGAAATTGTAATGTATGGATTAGCTATTTGGACGAGATCAAACATCCCATGGATTTTGGTACGATCGTCAAGAAGATTGATAAGAAGCAGTACAAGAACCTGGGTCAATTCGCTAGAGATATCGAATTGGTGTTTGCAAAGTAAGTGAAACCGAGCCATTCCTACTTTCTCCCATAGCCAAAAATGAGAGATGAGCTGATGGATTGAGTGATTGCTCTCGATAGTTGTCGTCAATTCAATCCACCTGGTGAGATCACTCAATGTGCAGATACGGTCGAGGACTTGTACTGGAAAGAATGGCCCAAAGTGGCATCTGCCAAGATGACTCCGGATGAAAGGAAGGCGATGGGTCAGTTGATTAACCAGGCAATCAAAAATCCACATAGTGAATGGTTCAGATATGCTGGTGAGTTGCTCAAGTAATCTGTCAACATATGAGATGGACGTTCTAACTGGATCATCTTCAAATAGTCGATCCCGTAGCCTTGGGTATTCCACAATATTTCGAAATGTAAGGTCACATCATCGACTTCATTTCATCTGTCTTTTAGCTGACTGATGATCGTTATCGAAATCATTTAATCATTTGCAGTATCCCACCGGACGACGCTAGGGATTTATCACTGATCAAAAATAAGTTCGACAAAGGACAATATCGAGAAGCGAAACATATAGACGAAGATGTAGAGTTGATGTTGGAGAATGCCAGGGTGTTCAATGATGGTGGTCCCGTAGTGGACGCTGCGAATGCCTTGGGTAAATGGTGGGCTCAACAGAGAGCTAAGATGGATTAATCATTGTAGAATATCAGAGAAAAGAGAAGAGAAGATCTTGTGACGAAGTATGTATACTATCAGATACATAGTTTGATTTTTGACGTGGAGGATTAGGTAATTCACCAGAGTATAGCAGTATGCAATAATGATAGATATACCCAATTGTCATGTAGTATAATTGATTGAGCACCTTCACATCCGTCAATAGATTGCCTATACAAATGACGGTATTAATGCGATGGGAGAAGTTGTAGCTGTCACAATCAACTCAAAATATGGCTAATTCATGAGGGCATTTAAGTGTATATATAAGAGGTACAAGATCAGACCGAGTTGTTCGTCAAGAAAACAGAAAAATATGGAGAAAGAAATGTTCACATGTATAGTCAAGTCTGAGATAGAGGGAAAAGAGAAGAGAAACCTAAAGTTTTCACAATTGTCCACATGATAGTTTAACCAGATATTTGTACTGTGTTTCTCAATTTTTATTTTTGGTTTTATTTCTTCGTTACAGATATTTGTCTCTCATCAACCGAGGTAACATATGAATATGAGTACCAGATTTAACTGGAGTTTTTGATGGTATCAATCAAGATACACCTTTAAGATGAATAAGGCATGAGATTCGAATTGCTTCCACTACTGTTATCTTCACTCTGATCTTCTTTATTCACATGACCAAATGGTCTAGGAGTGATCAGGCTGCCTTCCAATTCCATACCTTCCATGCTGGGTAGAGGAAGATATTGACCTTCGTCCATCATCCTGTGACTTCCCGAACCCAGACCATTATTAGCTGTAGAGAACGGCATGGTGGACAGGTCGGTTGACGAGTTATTGAGATCATTTTGTGACGGTGAGGGGATGAAAACATTCATCGAAGAGATCGAGGATCGAGCTGAATGTCCGGTTGTTGTAGGCATTGAGGTTGGGGCATTTGATTCGACTGATTTCGTTGATAAGGCTGTCTGTCTCAGAGATGTGATGGACACGTAATCATCGATAAACGTTTTGATAAGCTGGAATAATCCGAATGATTTTTCCGATTTGAGAGTAAAATCTCTCATGACCTGCGAAGTGATGAAACCAACTCTGCACACGATACTGCAAACCTTACCAGTCAGACCGATTGATTCTCGTCAAATGATGAACAGTAAAACTCACGCTCTCAAAGTGATACCGGGTACACCCATGACCTGCTTCAACACCCTATCAACCCACTCCGATAACCTTTCGACACCTCTTCCCTTATTTTGGGCACGATCACCGTCGGCGAGCCATTCACCGAAATCTGCCAGCACTTGTTCCAGGATATCTTGTTCACATGAACAAGACAAGGCGCATTGATCTGAAACTGATCGAATGTCGAGTGAGCTCCAAGCGTGAATCATCTCTCTCGTTTGGGCGGCATTGGAAAGTATAGGACCAAGAGCAAAGGTCACTTGTCTCAGATCAAGGAAACGGGCTGCAGTCCAAGTCCATCAGCCCATGTCTGAATTTCGTTGGAATTCTACAGCTGACTTACTGAACAAGTGAGCTGCTCGAACAGCAAGTTCAACTTTAGCCTCGGAAAACTCCCTGTGGAATGAGGAAAGAGATTCTTCCATTATCGTCTCGAGGTTATCCGCCAAAGCACGAAGAGCATTCTGAGCGGTAATAGTCACATTGTCACTAAGCTTGCTCAGGAGATTGCCGATCATGTGCTAGGAAATGGCAGAATCAGCTCAACTCATGTGACAATGATTAGTTAAAGAATAGTCTCACATCATAGGTGATTGCCATAGCATCTGATATCATAGTCGAAACCGCAGGCTGAACGGAGATCTGGTAGCTCTGATGTGAAAAACCAACCCAGAAAGTTCGGCACTGAACCACAAAAACTATAAGCTGTGTACGCGCAAAGGGACTTATGTGCCACTCCCGATTAACTCACATTCATCTCATACCTATCGTACTGCATAGTCCTCATGGACTGCACCAACGTCTCTTGGTGGTGACAGAAAGAGATCCAGAAATCTTGTAAAGATTGTTCATTTGTCAAATGCCCCGCATCGGCAGCAGTGGGAAATCCAGGAAGATTGTACACCAGATTGGGGACTTCGATGTTGTTCGGGTGGAAGTTGAAACTGCCACTTAAAGCGGCAGTCGTATGCCTTCGAGGAAATCGAGGTCGAGCGGAGAAGACATCGTTGATTGATGTAGCTCTTGAACGATTTCCGGAGTTGGCACGAGTGTACGTTGGGAAGTCGTAGGATGAAGGTGATTTCTTGAGGGTGCTGCTAAAATGGATAAGGAGATCAGTTTCATGTCTTAGAGGAACATGGCGATGGTGGCACTTACGACGTAGAGAAGGGATCCTCCTCCTCTTCACTGTCTCCAAAATCCTCTTCCTCCATATCCTCATCGAAATCCTGCTGAGAAGTAGTCTTGAAATCCATCGACCCGTCTTCGGGAACGACATGCCAAGCGCTGTAATGAGGTCAGCTGTTGATCTTAGCATAACCTTCGAACAGAATCCAACTTACCCGCTAGAGTCACCGTACTCGTTCAGTCTTTCAGCTTCAATCTGAATAGCGGGTCTGATCGAGACGTAGTGGTATTTACTATGTCCTCAACTTATAAGCTTTCATTCGGTCAAACCAATGAGCAATGGAGGAGCTTACCTGTTACCTCTTACACCAAGTCGTCTAGTCTTGATACCAGGGAAAGCAGCTCTCACAGCTTTACCGAAAGAAGCTGAATTGATGGGCTTCAAGCCATACTCGTCACATGAGACAGTGTACGAGTGGTATAAACCCTGGCGTGGCACAGTTCTTCCGGGAGCGTGAGTATAGCTCAGCATCAACCTAAACTCAGAAAGCCTTGTTAGCTATTCTCTCATTGTGCAGAAAATTGCGACTAACCATCTTCGTACCCATAGAGTCCTAGCTTTATCTTGTTGAGTCTGACTCGTTATCCTCTTGATTTCATTTGACTTATCGGTCAAGTCCTTTCGTACAGTCTCTTGTCTCTCAAGTGCAGAACCGGAAAGCGCCACACCCGCAAGTTGGTTTTGGAATTGCAAATCGGGTTGGGACATTTGCTTAGCAAGGATGAACGAGGTGCTTCTTCTTGATCGAGCTAACATCGGCCTTGACGGATATGGGTTGATCGGAGTGTTGTAGGGTGTGTTTGAGCTAGTTCTGATGGTGGAGCTGAGGTCAGCTCTGCCTGCCTCAGAAATCTATTTGCCATGTAAGGACAAGCTCACCTTCGTTGATGAATCGTCATCTTGTTCAAGCCTCCGTTAAGGGGATGCATAGCCGTGGTCGACCAAGGTGTGACCGAGCTGTAGTTGGTCGAAGCACTAAGCATCGAAGCAATCTCGTCATCTGCTTCGGACCTGAGAGAATCCATATCAATCAGCTGCTATTCCTCTATCCGTTGGTATGGTTCAGCTTACTTGACAGAAACACTCTCAGACCTGTATCTGTTGTAAGGAATACTTCTACTTGAACTTCGTTCTCTAGTCATTTTACCTACACCCATACCCATTCCTTGTAGGTTTTGAGTTTGAAGTGCCAACCTTGGAGGTTGTTGTCTGAACACCTCTCCGGTGGGAATACCAGCATTGCTGTAATGGTTCAAGTCAGGCAAGTTGGTAGTAGGCGGCATCGAGTAGACGTTCATATCCAAAGCAGGTAACGGAGTGTTGCTGAAGAGCTTATCATCAAAGGGCGGAATTTGAGAAGCGGACATGGACATAGAAGAGTAACTTGATTGTCTTGAGTGTTCCATGGGTATATGGTAATCGGTGCTTATCTCGGTGGGAAAAGTTTGGACGAGTAATCGAGCTGAATCGGTGTGCTGAGAAGACATGGATGCCAAGGATGAAGAAGAAGATGCGTGAGAGAGAACATGGGAAGGTTGGAAAGATTGTTGCATCGATGGGTAATCCATCGAAGGGGTGAAAGATGGGTTGGCTTGATTGAGAGTTTCTATGCGAACACGCAGAAGATTCGCCACACAGACGCAAGGACCATCTCTCGTCAGCTCACTTGATCGACCTATCACTCTTACTTGAGAAATAAGAAACTTACCAAAACCATCGATCCTCTTTTGTATGGGACTAGTATCGATGTTGAGCATATTGAACCCACCCGAGAACCCATCGATGGGTGTAACCCAAGGAGTGGCGGTCGGCATATCTTGGGGTTGAGGATGTTCGGGTGAGTTTGACAAGACATCTCCATCGAATTGGAAATCTGTAGGCAGACATTGTTGGGGCTGATGAGTTTGATGATGGTGTTGGAGAAGAACATCGGTGGGCGAAGTGGTATCAGGTGAAGAAAAAGATTCAGGTAAAGGGGGATATGTAAATCTCTCAAGGGAAGAGGAAATGGATTCGGCCATCGTGATGACCTTGTTGTGGATCGATGAAACAGAGAACAATAAGAGATGTTTCCTAGAACCTGTCGCGGAAACGGTATCTTATCGTTACAGGACGTGCGAAGGAGATGAAGATCGTTTCGCAGTTACCTCTTCAAAAATGAAGAAGTCTTTTTGTATTTCCAGGATCCCACTCGAGGTGACCAAAAGTGATTCTGCGATCTCATACTGGTCAGTTTCAGTTTTCTCATGGGATCGATCAAGTGATAAGTCAAGACTAGATAGATGGCAAGAGAAAGTCCAGAATAAGCGGAGTAGACAAGATAGCTTCAAACATATTTCAATTCAGATTCAACTGGGAGAAAGAACAGGAAAAGCCATGTGTGTGTGATAGTAGATTTCGGGAATTGAATGAAGAGAAAGGTACTAGGTACTACTGTATCCTGTTGAACGACGATCATATCTGAGGCAATTCCTACTCACCTGGATCTGAAGAATCAAGACCAAACGAAGTTTGTCTATTTCGTTGAGATGTTTCGAGAGTCGTCGCTGAGATACGCTCAACGTATCTATCTGTTTCGTTTTGTGTTGAGATGGGCAGAGTAAAAGGTAGATGGTCGAAACTTGACGACCAGATATCGCACTCAAGAAGAAGGGGATCCCAAGCTTGTTGATGAGTATGCTTGTTTTGTAGTGTTACAGGAGAAGAAGAAGAGGGAATCAAGAAGAAGCAAAAGAGTGTATATTATTGTATAAGAATACATGGAAGAGGATGAAGATAGGGAGACAGAAATGAGAATACAATTTCACGAGATACCTCAGTCAGTATAAACATTCCAATGGGAATAGAGGCTAAGGGGTGTGTGTATGGGCTGTTGATGATGATGATCTGTGCTTGACTTGATACGATAGGGTCAATCATCTCGTTCCTGACCCTTTCCACCGTTTTAGTACCAGCTCACAGAGCACAAAGAGATGGTCCCGACTCACCTAGTACGAGCTATGGTCACCCATGTTGTGCTCATCACCATATCAAGCTTGATTCTTACCATATCCGGTGAGCCATATCCCACTTTCGACAGTCCTTTCGGCCAGAGATACGATGTGGATCATACAATAATTAGCACAGGAACGCTGAATGCCACAGCGTCGCCTGTTATATGCATGTGAGCTATCTTTGCTGTACCTACATAGAATACAAGGGATATAAGCTATGGGTCAGTTCTGTTTCGTAAACCTCGCCAAGGAACATCCGCGGGAGATCAAGATATTCCGTCCGGAACATATGCAGGAACCACCTTTCCTGCACTAGATGAATATGTATTTGTCGATGAATGCGCTTAGCCGCCGACTTTTCTTAATACAAAGTACGTTATGTGTCTGGGTGGGTGCAAAAGTACATGTACAGTAACTGTATCTTTCCCGTTGATCTCCTTATCGGTCAGTTGGTCGATCCCACTCTGAGCTCAGCTAAGATACATATCGTTCTGAATCAGATAAAATACACTGTACTTCATATATCAGCAGTTTCTCGATTTCGGTGGTCCTCGATTTCCCCCCACTCTATTCCCGTGTGTATCGTGGTCCAAGCGGAATTGATTGGTGTGACGCAAAGGAGATCAAAGCGTTAGTGGAAAGGTACAATCAAAGTGCAGGTAAAGTTCTTTTAGCTTAGGGTATCGAGTGCCACTGCCACGTCAGTATAACCCGTATTTACCCCTTGTTTTTCGGAAGAGCAAAGTCAGAAGCTTGGACTCTTTTCGTTAATTTGATACGAGCTGAAATGATCTTCAATCTCAACTCTGGCCGAAACGATCCTCAGCAGCCAAATCGCTTTAACATAAGTATCATCCAATCTGAAACGCTCAGTAACGTAGGACCTGTATCATCCACCTCCTTACCTGTACATCGCAACGTTTCATACGTGGAGATTTTATCATTGTTTCCCAGTATTTCTCACGCCTCAAACCCTCAAACCGTAGATTCACTTCCGTTATCAGCTTATCGAGATAGGCATTCTTACGCACGGATATAATACATGATTCTCTTCACTGAATCCTGACGTGCAATCATCTTTATATACAGGCAAGATAGGTTAACGACTATTTAAATGTATTTTCTACTTCTTCTTCATATCTCGATTGGGATCGGTGTTGCCAAGGTTACAGCTTAGAGTTTGGGAGGAGCGGGCTGGAAAGCGGCACCCTAAACAAGCATAAGCGTTAGCGATGCTCGTGATATATATAGGAGAAGAGGAAATGATGGAGCTTCCAGCATGTTGCAGGAATCCAGTGAATAGATCTCGATGAGAAAAGTACAATACAACTCACCTTCTCGATGGATGGACCAAGCTCCTTGACGGCAGCTTCGAGCAGACCTTTCTCTACATCATCAAGTTGACCGATAGGAAGGATTTTCTCGATACCGTTGGGCTACGAGTTTACCAAATTAGCATGGCATTTCCTAAAAGGTGTCTGTATAACGATGACAGGTCACTCACTCCAAGCTCAATGTTAACAGAGAAGTAGTCCAAATCAGCTCCAATTTCCTTCTTGATAGCTTCACCACCAGCATCAGCAGCGAGGTTGATGTATGATTGAACGATCTTGCCCTTCTTTCCACCGAAAGCAGCATCGATGACGTAGTTGGCGAATTCAGCTCCGGCTGTGTAAATATATTAGCTTGAGTCGGATTGTCAGGACTGAAAAAACGACCAAGCTTACCTTGAGCCATCGAAAGAGTAGCGGAACCAGCACCGTCTGCATCCATCACATGGATATTAGCATTATCCATATGTATATCGCACCAATCTATGCGTAGCTCACCCTTAGCTTTGACAACTTCATCACCACCGAATTGGATTCGGTTTACCAAAGCATCTCTCTTCTCCTTGTCGGCCAGGATCTCAGGCTATGATAGCAGAGTTTGAACTCAGCTGACGTCGGCACACAGGTATAAGCGGAACAAGCAAGCTCACGATGGCAGGTTTAGTTTGAGAAAGCAAAGGTAAGATGGTAGCACCAGAGTGACCACCAACCACTGGGATGTTGTATTTTTGAGCGTCGGTGGGTTTACCGAGAACTGAAGCCACGAAGGTAGAAGCTCGGATGACATCGAGGTGAGATACACCCAAAAGTCTGCAAATAACAAGCATGAGCCTCCTCGTATCGCTTACAAATGTAGTCAAGTCAGAGCTCACTTCTTGGGATCGAAGACACCAGCTTTCTTGAGGGTCTCAGCGAAGACTGGAACAGTCGAGTTGACAGGGTTAGAGATGACCAAGATGAAAGCTTTTGGTGCGGCGTTGGCAATAGCTTGAGCGAGAGTTGCACAGATACCGGCGTTGACCTAGAAAACCATCAGCTGTCAGCATATTTCGATTGTACAGACAAATAGCTGACGAGATGAAACTTACTTTCTGTAGATCGAGAGGAGAGTATGTCCGGTTGAATTGAATCAGCATTTGCCGTAAATTCCCACACATATGAAGAACGATGAGAACGTACGAAAAGATCATCACGTGTCATACCTGGTTTTCTAGGTACACCAGCTGGGATAACAACGATATCGGCTCCCTTGAGAGCTTTCTCAGCTCCATTATCGGGTGGGAGATAGCCTGTTACTTGAGCTGGAGTAGGAATGTGGGACAAATCGGCAGCAACCTGATGAATCGATGGACGTCAGCGCGATCGATACAACACGCAGAAGCTGACAGGTGAAAGAGTCGGTCATAGTAAACAGGACAAAAGATATGCGATCGGAGTTGACGGACGAAGAACGCCAAGAGAGTAGTTCAAATTCCACTTACACCTATGGCGTTGACCACATCGTAGAGGGCGAGCTCAGTGATGATTGGGTTGAGCTTGAGGAGCAGAGAGAGGGGTTGACCGATACCACCTAAATTACGATCACGACTTGATCAGCGTATATTGACAGGATGGTATATGTTCACTCACCGGCAGCACCGCAGACTACAGCTTTGACCATGTTGAATGATTATCTAGATATACTGTGGAGAGCGAGAGAGCTCGTCAGCATTGGAGCGTGTGCTTCTGCTTGTGATGGCAGTGAGGCTGTGATAGTCACTCACTATGTGTGTATGGGGTAAATTGGTAAGCAGCTAGAAGATGATGGAAGAAGAAAGGATGGGTGATGATGATTGGTATCGAAATGGGGATGTATGGTATGGTATGTATATGTTATGTGAGTTGCGTGTACTCTTGTTGGTCTAATTGACAGCGGAGTCCCCATATCTACTCCAGAAATTCGAAATTGATTTAAAACCGGTCGATCCAAATTCGAAAATCGTCACTCGCACAATCGAAATAACCTGCAGCTGACTGTCCCCAATGCAATAACCGGACAATCAGCCGAGTGATTAGCTTCGACCACGTGGTTTATCTCCGCTCGTCCTCTGTATAGCCACATCATGGTTCATGTTTATCATCCTGGCACTTCCGATCATTTCAAGCTAAAGAGGTCTATCTGCCATTGCGAAAAGAAAAAAGTTGAAAAGATGGCCAGGTCATTTTGCGTGATATCATCACCGTATCAGTTGAAATAAGCATAGATCAGATCAGTCAACATGGACAGCTATCAAACTCCCCTCTCCTCGTGAGCTGCACTTTTCATCTCTATGCTCTATGCACAGCTCCTTTGACTGACTTTACGTGACGGGACAGCCGATATGCATCCAAGGAGATGTCCAAACTCTTCTCTTCAGGTGTAAGCTGATCGTTCCCTTGTGGACGGAACACTTTAGCTCATATATGCTTGTAGACCAGATTCGGTACTTGGAGAAAGCTATGGCTCAACCTAGCTATCGCCGAGAAGGTTAGCTATGAAACATGCTACTAGGTCATAATACTTCAGCTGACTTCTATGTCACTTAGGAACTCGGTCTCGCCATTTCTGACAAAGCTATCGAACAGATGAAAGCCAATTTAGACCTTGATGAAGCTCAGATGAAAGTTGCTGCCGAGGAAGAGAAGAAACGACGACGTGAGTACAACCATTGTGAGATTATGGATTTCATATGGCTAATGAGGTGCAATCATAACAGACGATGTCATGGCTCATGTCCACACTTTCGGTACTGTCGCTCCTGAGGCTGCCGGTATCATCCAGTGAGCTGTTAAAGGCCTCAGGTGGAGGATTTTAGCTGACATGTGGTATAGCTTGGGAGCTACTTCCTGTTACGTCACCGAGTAAGTCCATCATTACTCAGAGGTTATCCCCCCTCCACTTCAATTGACAATACTGATACTCCATATTAGTAACGCCGACCTGATCTTCCTTCGAGAAGGACTCGACATCCTCCTTCCCAAACTTGCCGTCGTCATCTCTCGATTCTCCTCCTTTGCTGAGAAATACCGTGATTTACCTACATTGGGATTCACTCATTTCCAACCTGCTCAATTGACCACCGTCGGTAAACGAGCGACCTTATGGATTCAAGAGTTATTATGGGACTTGAGAAATTTGGAAAGAGCAAGAAACGATTTAGGTTTTAGAGGTGTGAAAGGAACGACTGGTACTCAAGCTTCCTTTTTAACGCTTTTCAACGGTGATCACGATAAAGTAGAAGCATTAGACAAAAGAGTGACGGAATTGTTTGGTTTCCCATATGCTTATCCCGTTACTGGTCAGACTTACTCTAGAAAGATCGATGCGGATGTTTTGGGACCATTGTCAAGTTTCGGTGCGACCGTTCATAAGATCGCTACTGATAGTGAGTATCAAACCTCCAACGCACTCAGGTCATCTTGCTGATGGTAGAGGAATCACATAGTCCGACTCCTTGCCAATCTGAAGGAGATTGAAGAACCTTTCGAAAAAGATCAAATCGGTTCATCAGCTATGGCTTACAAGGTGGGTACATATATAATATTTTACAGATATCCTGTGCTTTCTGACTCTCATCAAACATGTCGAATCTGCGAAAGAGACCGATGCTGATGACTTTTGGTGTTGTATACAGCGAAACCCTATGCGATGTGAACGAGCATGTTCTCTCGCCAGACACCTCATGGCAATCTACCAAAACACCTTGATGACCTCTTCCGTTCAATGGCTCGAGAGAACATTAGATGATAGGTGAGTCGCATAACCCATGCTTTCCTCAAATCCTATCATCCGGTACACCGTTCCCAATTCTCGCTGCCCAATAGTCGGTCACTAATATCCATTGGTTGTTTAGTGCCAACCGAAGAGTTACCATCCCCGAAGCCTTCCTCACAGCTGATATCCTCCTTACGACCCTCCAAAATATCTCCGAAGGTTTGGTGGTCTATCCTAAAGTAATCGCACGAAGGATCTCTCAAGAACTTCCATTCATGGCTACCGAAAATGTCATTATGGCGATTGTCAAAGCCGGTGGAGACAGACAAGAATGCCACGAGAAGATTAGAGTATTATCTCATCAAGCTGGATCAGTGGTCAAAGAACAAGGTGGAGAGAACGATTTGATCGACAGGATCAAGAAAGATGATTACTTCCAACCTATCTGGAACCAATTGGATGATCTGTTAGATCCTAACACGTTTGTTGGAAGAGCTCCAGAACAAGTGGATGGATTCGTAAAGGATTGGGTCAAACCTGCTTTGGAGAAGTACCAGGATCAGTTGAAGAACGTAAAACAGGCTGAATTGTCTGTATAAGGAGGAGACGAATCGAAAACGCAAGTTGTTTGGGATACGATTTCTGCGGTACATTTGGGTCAAAATTATGCATTATCTCTTTCAGGTTTATCATCTGCAGTGTCAGTACCAGTGGACATTGGCTTAACCGCACTTTTGCGTTTCATGGGTGACTGGTTGATTTTACCTATACAATGCATTCTCGCAATCTTCCTTATAAATCTATCAATTTGTATTGGCCTACGCCTGTTCAGAATACACCTTGATTGTCTTATCTGCACCACCCGTGATCAACCTCGTACCAGTCTTATCGAAAGTAGAACAGAATACACCCTATAATATCCCAAAATTAACATCAGCTAAGCCCTTTGGTCGAGTCACCCGGAAAATCAAGCAAACTTACAGCTTCGGCATCCAATGAACCAGGTTGAGGAATATCCTTGAGATGTTGGAACGGTAAACCAGTTTTGTAATCCCATAAAGTCAATGAACCGTTATCCGCTGAATATACCATATCATCATATCAGCATCTCGTCTTACCTTCTGCACTAGATATGAGATACATGAACTCACCACCCGAGAACATGACACCTTCAGTGTTCAAACTCAAAGTATTGATAATAGCTTCATGACCGACGAAATTATGCACGAAAGTTCCTTCGGGGCATTTCCATTTCTTGATGTTGTTTCCTCCTGAGCTTGCCGATGCGAAGGAGTATTCGGTCGGATGGATAGCCAATGCTCTGACGGATTTCTTGTGGTGCGTGAGGGTCGTCATGCATTTACCTGCTGCCAGGTCCCATAATCTGGATCACGCCATTGAATTCATCAGCGTTACTTCTTTAGGTTGAGTGAGGTAAAGAAGATTTCTGATGTTGCTGATAGGAAGTGAATAATGATAACTTACCGAACAGTCGAATCCATGCTTCCCGAAATGATCTGAGGATCAGAATCCTGCGTCTTCACATCTGCTACCGTACTGGTATGTCCAGTGAGGGTGAAAATATTTGCTCGACTTCGCATATCCCATACCTAAAAACAAGTCTATCAGCAACAGTTAGATAGTAAAAGAGTAAACATTACTTACTCGAACACTCGCATCTCGACCAGCCGTTACGAGAACGTCAAGGGTAGGGTGAACGCTGTTATATACGTCAGCTGACCGGTACGAAAACGAACGGATTTTTTTTTCAACTTTGACTTACGATAAGGAGTAGACACCGGAGAAATGACCATGATAATGCCTGATAACTTTGTTCGTCTCTAAATCCCAACATTTGACCATCTATCAGAAAAAGCGAGATCAGCGATAAGTTGCATTAGTGTCGTCAGAGGACAAACAAAATCGAGCTGACCTTGTCTTCAGCACACGAGAACAGATAAGGATGTCGATCCGAAACAGCTAATCCTCTAATTGTGGAGATATGACCAGTCAAAGATAATTTCAACTCTCCACTCGCCAAGTCCCAAATCTGTGCGACGACCATTCATCGTCAGCTCCGTATACAATGCCTGTGACCATGGATGGATGGATATCGAGCTCACCTTCACTACTCGATCTCCTGCACCAGTAGCGAACCATTGATTTCCTGGATCGACAGCTACCGCTCTGACCCAACCCATATGACCCGAAATGACTCTTGTAAGTTTCCCTATGGGTTATATCATTTTCCAAATTAGTTTCTATACCAGAAAAGCATGCATATTTGGCCGGACGAGACAACACAAGAAGTATGATGGATCGAGAGATTGGAAAATAAAAACTCACATTGTGGGTGATATTCAGGTTTGACTTCCCTTGCTTCCTTCTTCCTCATCAAAGCCTGCGATAACCTAGACGACGCATGACCACCTTCCGCTGCGAATCCTTGTTGATGTCTGAATTTCACTAGCGATCTAGGTTCAGCAGCGGGAGCAGATGTATTCGATGATCTACAAAACCAGGTCAGTCAAAAAACGGATATTATCCTACAGACAGACACTTACGATGTAGCAGCTTCAGGTCCACCTATCAGCTTCTGACCAGCTTGAGGTCCAGGTGCCGATGGGCCGTTGCCATTAGCAGCGGCAGGTCGTTTGGGTCCTGTAGGTCCTTGTTGACTTGCCAATATAGGTGGAAGTGTTTGAACATCTTTATACTCTGCTGCTAACTTTGAGGCGAGCTTGATCTTGTTTCTGCACAAGACCACTCATGGTCAGCGCAAAGACTGATATGGTGCACCCCCAACGCCATGAGCAGAGTGGATTGTATACTAGACTGAGACTCACGCTCTAGCCAATCCATCATCGATGGAACTTCCTTCTACACCATATACAACCCTCGTTCTCTTCGTACTCCTCCTTACCAAATCAGCTAAAGGCGGTAAACCATTTGCAGCAGTGGACGGTCCCGCATTACCGTCTGTCGATGGGAGGATCGAGGTCGACATGATGTTGATGCGATGAATGGATGATTTATCAATAGGCTAACAACAGTATTGACTTTTCGATGTTAGTAGACAGAGAGAGTCATTTGTTGCATCAAGAACGACATGACGACGGAATCAAAATCCACATGAACGAAAGTGGCGGAAATCACCACAGCTACCCCTCCCTTATCCCCCCACTTTACTTTCGATCTTCTTGTTCATCATCATCATGGCTCAATGTTATGGCTTGATCAATGTGTGCTGCCTTTTAAAGCTTCAGGACAAGATGCGGAGCTGACACCAACGTCGGAAGACTCTTGGCAGCGTATTTATGCTGGACCATCACCATCAAGGAGAAGGACGACGGCGATCACAAGAGCCACCAACCCTCAGGGCAATCTGCTAATCTTGTTCCGAGCGAAGCCATGACTATGGGCTTGTGCTGACTACCGCAATGCAGCTCGACGACGACCCTCCTTTGGGTCACACGCGCTAATTGATAGCACTCAAAACAATTTACTTTGCTCTTGACGATCTGACCGTCCTACACCCACACTAGCTGAACTATCTTATCGAAATCTTCGCTGACTAAACGGATTTGACGGTTGTCAGATCAAGCTGCGTTGTGCTTAGACGATCAATCGCGACGCCCCCATCAACCATCCCAGAGATGCTAGTTACGCCCCTGATGGTGACGGTGGCCGCCTTGACTACGCAGATCTGGGGCTTTGATCTTATCAAGGGAAATCTAGGTTTAGATCGAGGTCTTTGTTCAGCTTTGATCGCGAAATCATATGGAGACCCGACTTGGGACCTCGAATGCCCGGCTGGAGATACAGTATAAGAACACCAAGTAACATGGCTACATCATCCTTGGATCCACCTAGAGCAAACACTTCTCTTCCTATCTCCTATTTACGTGCAATACCAACGTATACCTCAGAACAATTTCAAGGATGTCTCTTCAATCTTTCAGTATCAATAGCCTCTTCGGAGTCAAGGGCAAGGTGAGCCTCTCGCCGATATGTACTGTACTGTACAACAGATCTTGCTCACATCCTTGCCTCCGTAGGTTGTCATTGTCACCGGTGGTGGTACAGGTAAGACCTGTCAACTTCATTTGATGTTCTTGAAATTCATTGCACCGTAAACAGGTATCGGCCGAGCCATCGCTACTGCCCTCACAATCAATGGAGCCAAAGTAAGTTCTCTCTGCATATATAGCAGATTTCTGACTGAATTGCCTTACTGATAGGTCTTCATTATCGGAAGACGATTCAACGTAGTAGAAGAGACAGCCAAAGAGCTTAACACGGCTGCTCAAGGAGCTCAATCAGGTGGTGAATGTATCCCTATCGAAGGAGATGTAGGAACCAAAGCTGGAGTTGTAGAAGTATATGAGAAAGTATCCAAGTTTACTGATAAGGTGGGTTTGCTCATGGCTCTAGTCCATTGAAAGGCAACATGATCTGATTGATCTGTGTTTAATTATAGCTCGATTGTCTTGTTAATAATGCTGGGTTCTCTGCCAACTGGAGAGTCTACTCGGATGATCTTGTACGTACCCTCGTCATTTTCCGTGGCTTTTCCGCTCAGCAGATCGAGCGATGATATGTCGGATAGAACGATCCCACCAAATTGGAAAAGATGCTTTGGTCAATCGAAGAGTAAGTTATACTGTCCTGCTGCATCTGTGTAGACAGTACATACTTCAGCTTGATTGGCTGATGGAATCAAACACTTCAGTGTCGATTTCGCCAATATGACTGCCATCCACGTTTCCGGACCTTACCTCCTTGCGGTGAAATGTATTCCCCTTTTCCAAAAGTCCAACGATGCATGCGTTACCAATATCACTTCCCTTGCCTCCCATTTCTTGAACAGGTGAGCAAGTTCTTTCGCCTAGTGTGATGAGCTTTACTGATACTGGGTGATGTAGGGCTTGTTGTGAATTTGCTTATGCTCAATCCAAAGCTGCAGGTATGCCCAACTTTCATTTCTTGGTCCATGGTTGATACTGACTTAGTCATAACGCGGTAGAAACCCACCTTACTGGACTTATGGCTGCTGGTCTTACACCTTTCAAAATCCGAGTCAACTCTATTGCACCTGGTAAGCATCATACTGTCATCAGTCATCGATCAGTCTTGCTTTTCTAGGGCTGAAGTATCGCCAATCTTCTTAGGTATATTCAAGTCCCAACTCACTACCGGTACGACCGATCGAGAGGCCCCGCTTTGGTCTATCCAGCAAAACCAGCTCAAGAATATTCCTAAGGGGTAAGTGCATGCCCGACTTGCACTGCACATATCTCCTTCCTCGGCAGAAAAGAGGATATAAGTTCATGTCAAGCGAGAAAATCTAATTTATTAATTTATGTAATTGGCCGCTAGTCGAGAAGGTCATTGGGAAGAGATCGCAGGTGCTGCCTTGATGTTACTCTCCCCTGCTGGTGCTTACACCACCGCAGCGAATATTATTATCGATGGTGGTTGGAGACTTGTAAGTATTGTTCACATCATCGCCAATCTGCGAAGCTCATGACGCTGATGAGATTGATTGGTATTGTCAATAGTTTACCTCGGCTAACGATGTTCAATGAGGAAAGGAGAAGCAACGGCCGGCGGGGAGTTTGATATTCATAAGATGTGATAGGTGTTGCTATGGCCGAAGAAATTGAATTGCTTGTTTATCTTGTTAACCGCTCCCCGATCTTGTATCAGGCTAATACTTACTGAACTCACCCACTCGATCGTATCTGTCAATAAGAGACTTATCGCTATCCAGGTCTGAGTTCCATTTTTGGTGACGTGATTTGGACTCGTCCCTCAAATTTATCTGATTTAGCTTCATGGCGTCCTAACACTGGGATAGTTGAGAAAGCTGAATAATCCACCCATCAAAATGCCCTTCGGTCATGACCTGAACCAGTCGGCCATTGACCACTCACTCTCTTGAGTGGTTTATTCCGCTTAATCAAGTAATGTCTCTCAATCCTATGCATACACGACCGAATACATATATATCCAGAAAGAGAGTACTGAGGATGTCAAATGATGCATGAACTGTTAGTCTTATCGATCATATACGCTGACCATGTCACTCTCATGGTTCGAAGTTGGTAATCTCTTTTCAGTCAAGGGGAAGGTCAGTCGGTTCAGTCCATCTTACGTTATTAAGCCTTTTTAAGCTTAAAGCTAAAGACGAGTTAATTTACTGAAATGTGTTTTTGCTTGATGCTTGATAGGTAGCGGTAGTAACGGGCGGAGGGACAGGTGAGGCTTTTTGTGTTCATTTATGGATGTTGGGATGACCGCTGATCTCCTTTGGAATATAGGTATCGGAAGAGCTATCACCACTGCGTTGGCAGTAAACGGTGCCAAGGTGACTGCCAATCTCATCCATACATCCAACTTTTTACGGTTTTCTGATAGGTGCTGTAGGTTATTATCATAGGTCGACGACTTGCGATATTGGAAACCGCCTCGAAGGAGATCAACGAGCACGCCTCCAAAAATGGGGGTCAAGTCATTGCGATCGAAGGTGATATAGCTTCAAAGAAGGGTATCGAAGATATTTACGACAAACTCAAAGCGTTGACTGATAAGGTTATTACAGCTATTTGGGACAACGTTTGAAATCTCATTCTTACTGATCATACGTTTTCTAAATTTCAGGTCGATTATTTGGTTAATAATGCTGGATTCAGCTCGACGTACAAGGTTCAAGCGGACATCGTAAGTTACCGTGACCTTAAATTGGCCAACGTTTTCATGATATAGAGTAACGTCGAAGCTGATACGGTATTGGTAATGTTGTGTGACAGAACGATCCAGTCGAGTTGGAGAAGAAGCTATGGTCTGTCGAAGAGTGCGTTTTCCAAGCACATACCAAACATAACCATGCTGATCTTGATCGTATGCAAACAGATCTGATTTCGTCGACATGGCGAAATATTTTATGTCATCACCATGGCTTCTTTCAGTCAAGTTGATCCCCTTCTTCAAGTACTCGAGTGACCCTGTGATATCCAATATCACTTCTTTGGCGGGATTGAGTATCGAGCGGTGAGCTAATTCTTAAGCCCACATCTCGTAACGTTATCCGAAATCATCTGGCTGATGAGGGATGATGAATTTGTCTCTAACGTAGAATCCTCGCTCATCCAGCTTATGCAAGTGCGAAAGCAGCTGGTATGTTCCAGTATCTTCTCTCAATCAACGTCAAAAGGATAGAAGTACTGGGATGTAGACTGACGGATTATCTTCATTCGGTAGAACTTCATCTCACACAACGAATGGCTGCCAACTTCATTCCATTCAAGATCAGAGTCAACTCCATATCTCCAGGTCAGTCTGGTTTCTCTGTAACATGCTATGTTGATCCAGTGGCAAGCGTACTCACTAGTGATGGCTTGTGGATAGGTCTATTCAGATCACAATTGACCACTGGATCGAGTGAAGTCGACGCTCCAGTCGCACCTATCATTGAACAAGTCGTAAAAGCTCTCCCTGCTGGGTATGTGCTGTTTCCTCTTTGTATAATTCTTCTTATCCACCAGCTGACGCCTTCGGACCCTTCAACTTATGGATATAGACGAGAAGGTACGTGGGAAGAGATTGCGGGTGTAGCTCTCATGCTCGCTACTCCTGCTGGAGCACATATCAACGGGATTGATATCCTTGTTGATGGAGGTGCTAAGCTAGTGAGCACACATTCTCCAATCTAGTATCACATGTCGTACAGCTTCTGACCTTTGGTTTTTGAAGGTCACGTCCGCCTAGATCTGACACGACAGAGGTTGACACATCATTTAGAATAAAATTTGATAATTGATGCATGATATATGACACTTAATATTCGTTATTCGACTTTACAACATCAATATGGTTCGACACGTTAATGATTTTTCGAAAAATCTATGCTACAGGCTGCCATCGAGTATCTCTTCTCGTGTGGAGATAAATCTCCGCCCTGTCTGTTCTTGATTTATGCAGGGTCCACTCGCCGCCTCTACCAGGGACGATATTGGATATCTATATAAGAAGCGTTAATAGGATCAACCGGGATGAGAAGGGTTTTGACTTACCATGTATCTCTTGCCTTCTTGAAGTGCTCCGTCTCCCAAGGCTTTGACATCCCACACGTTCAACATTCCCACTCTTAATGGATCTCTGTTCCCTAATTGGGCATCGACTACCCGGATCATCCTAAAATCGCGGACATCTCGTTTGGGGCATAAAGTCTAGACAACACATGATGAGCTTGCGCATATACACCAAAGGAACCAAACAGCTCACCGCCAGCTCCGCTTCCATCTCTATTTGCTTATCTTGCATCTCTTGCATTATACGCATATTGGCATAACTGGCCAAATGGACGATCTGGTAGGTCGACATGGTTCTGAGGCAGATCAAAGCATCTTTGGCTTCGAGGAGTGTTTCATAATCATACTCCACGGAATCAGGTGGTTCACCTACGGCGTATATATCAGCAACTGTGCAACGTGTAGCATTTGATATATTCAGCACTCACAACTGACCGGATCACTCTCTTCAGCCGATTGGGCGAGCAAAGATGCCAGATCTTCCATCTTCTCCATCTCTTTGCGCATCTTATCTGCGAGTCGGGTCTTTTCACCTTCATATCGTTCCTGAGGGGGCATCAGCGATGAAAAACAATTTCAGAAGAGATCACATGAAGTAAAGATAGTCCAAGGAAGTATAGGAGGGGAGGGCAACCGGGTCGTACGATCGATGGATGCATGCACAAGCATATCAGAGAGTCTGTGACACTCACCATCCACTGGTCTCGCCTGATCTGTTCCTCCTCTTCACCCCATGGCGGTCCATTGCCATTTGTGAACGCAATGGGAAATATCTTCTCCAGCACCACGTCAACTAGAGTGATCACACCACCGTCTACTGAAAGACTCGATAATGACGCGATGAAAGGTCGAGGCTGTTTACCTAATTTCACATGCCACCTGGCTAAAGATGAAGAGTTGCCTGTTATGATCAAATGCGAGCTGTTCAACGCTTCTAGGACATCTTGACCATCGTTCCCAGATTCGAGCTATAGCGTCACAATCAATCCACCGGCCATAGGATCATGGGTAAATTGCGTACCTTGGCTCCTGAAATAGCGATCTTTCGTCCGACAGCGAGTCTACCTTTTGTTACAGCTCTTTGAAGACACGCATCAATCTGAGCTTTGATGCAATACCACCCATCTGTTAAGTCCAAGGAGTATTTTGTCTTGCCTTCTACCTGAGCTTGATGGATATCAGAGATGACAAGGATCATTGGAAGACCAGGGGATGAATCATGTTCTTGTATTCGTTTGATGATTGATCGTTCGGCGGCACCAAATTCTCTCTCATATCTATCAGTGGTCCAATTTAGCTTCACACAAAGGTTGGAATCGTAGACAGCCTACTTACCTATATTTGAGCTGATTGATCACCTCACTCCAACACCATTTCTCCTGGAATATCTCCGGTCTAGCCTGAACTTGTCCAGCTAACTTCCACAAGATCTGCGCCCAATGATTCTCAACCCATTTCGCCTTGGCGAATTCACATCCATCCGCTTGCAATAGAGTCAAAGCGTCTGCATGACCGAGTAAGGAATCGTCTTCAGCTAAGAATCGGTAACGGGGAGCGGTATCAAGGTCGATGGCAAACAGATCATCGGGACTGTCAGAACATCAGCTACGTGCACCTCAGTCACGGATCAAACACGGCTCACATGTTCATCTCCCTTAATTCGTCGATACCATAGTATTGGGGATGAAGAAAGGCAGCATTGTAGTCTTGACGATGCGAAGGTGCTATATTAAAGATCAGTGAATGTGTATATCAAGCTAGAGGAAGCACTCACGTTCTAGATCAAAGACAGAACGGTAATGGGTGACTTGTCGCCGAGTCGAAGGTCCGGGATCCTGAATAGAAGCAGGTAATATTGATGTCGAAGCAGAGCCTGTCTTGAAAGGAGTCGAAAAGCCTCTCTTGAATTGCCGTTGAGAGGGGGTTGAGCCGAGTCCAATTCTTCTAATCGGTCCGGAAGGTGTTTTGATCTGTATAGGTCTTTTGCTCGAAGCCAAAGAAGCAGATGAGTTGCCGATGGGAGTACGAAGAGGGGTTGACGTCTGAGCGAAGGACGATCTCTGACGCATGAAGGGTGTTGTTGTTGGCGAGTTGGCTCTGACAGGTGTCTGAACTGGAGCTTGGGGTCGAGATCGGATGGGAGTTGCCATGTTAGTATCAAGGTCGTTGAATAGATGAGCAACAGCAGCTTTGCTGGCGTTACTCAGAGGGGCTGCTTCTTTCCCAGAGGCTGACTTGAACGAGGATGAAGGGATCGGTCGTGGCTGATTCTCTATCTCAGACATGTATGTTTCTGATGGCAGAGTATTTGTGTTGTTGTTTGAAGCTGATGGGTTTAGACTTGAAGCTGAGTTGAAGGCGGAAGAAAATTGGGGCGTACGTTCTGAAGGTGTATTATCGCCATCGAGGATACTCATAGCTTTCGCGACAGCAGACTCGCTAATCTTGGGAGCCGCTCCACCAGATGCAAGCGAGAAGCCTGATATCTGTGGGCGTGGTTGAGGTGGAACAGAAGTCGAAGCAGAAGGTTGAAAGCCTTGTTCGCGGTCGACTTCTTCAAAAAGCTTAGCTGCAAATTGCATCGAATTGAGCGATGGTGGCGCGAGACGTTTGATAGAAGTAGGGCGAGAAGGGGATCCACCTAACTTGGGCACAGAAGTAGAATGTTGAAATGATGTTGAGGGTAAGGATGAGGAAGGTTCTTCATCCATCGCTGTCGCTTGATCAATCTCGTTGAACATCTTTGAAGCTCGTTGTAATGACTCCGCACGAGGAGGTGCCATATCTTTCCCTTTACCAGTTTTGAATCCTACGTGATTAACTGGAAAGTCTATGGTTGGTTCGTCGAATGGAGGGAAGTGATCTTCTTCTTCTGGATCACTGAGACGAGGTTTCTTAGCTGGTTTATTCTGTTCGAACCCATCATCCATATCTTCTCCAGCCCAGATCTTGTTAGCTTTCGCTATAGCTTCTTTTGAAGGCGATTTTAACTTTTTACCTCCAGCTGTAGCGAACCCTACCATCTTGGGTATTTCCACATCTGAATTCCCACCGAAACCAAAATCGAATTCTGGTTTATTGGGATGAGCTTCCTCGAAGGATCTATCATTACCTATATCTTCATCATCGATATCTCCGAAATCATCCAAGTCATCTGCACCTAGTCCACTGAGCAGGTCACCGACATCTGTAGGGAGGAACGAGTCCGGTATAGCGTCGTTGCCTTGATTGGGAGATTGAGGGCGTGAAGTGGGATGGGAGGGGGGTCCAGGTTGTTGATGAGACGAGGAAGAAGGTAGAGGAGTGAAGTGGAATTCCTCTGTGACGAGGGGCATTGTGGGAACTGGTCCTATCTACTTGTTGAGCATATGGTATGATTGATATGTAAGTGTGAGAGAGAGAGGAAGATGAGAAGGATGAGAGAGATGAAATGGATGATGATGATGACGGTGTTTTTTTCTTCGTCTAGATAATGTTGTTGACAGTCGCGTCGGATCGAGTGTGCTCTGGGTTACGTAAGTCGGGTCGATCGCCGTGAAATAATTTCAAAAGTGATCTGAATTTCAGCAATGGTCTCTTGATGAAATGAGGAATATGATAAACCCCAGGTTTGCATGGTAAACAACGAAAAGACTGAGATAAACAAAGACAATATGACTGGTAAGTCTTCCGGGGTATCGCGACGAGAAAATGTCCCAGAACTGATCATATGCTGTAGCTACAGATCCAAAATTACAAAAAGCCTTGAAGGAATGTCAAAAGACCGTCCTTACCTCTCTCAAAGCCCTTACCAACGCCTCTAGCCCCTCTCCAACTTCGTCCTCCGATATCCCACCAGCACTGGGAGACGTACTCGGTCAACTCTTGGCTCAATTGAGACAATCCATTACAGCTTTAGGTCTATCTTTCAATCCTCCTATTACTATTGACGCTGCGATCCAACAGCTAGGAAATCTATCTGAATATATCGGTAAACTCATTTCATGCGTGTTACTAGCTACCACACCCTCAACGGAACTTCTAGCTGAAGAGTGGAAAGAAGGATTAATAAGTGTGGTGGAAGAGACAAATAAACATATTCAAGTGTTAGAAGAAAATGGGGATTATCTAAGTTCGACAGGTATAGTTTGGGAATCCATTGATAACCTGTTGAAAGATCTATCTAAAGATGAGTCGTCAGCTTTGAAGAGGAGATGGAAGATTCATCAGAGTACAGTGAAAGATGCTTGGCAGGAGTTCAAAGAATTACTAGAATGTACCTCCGATGATAATGGAAGAGAGGATGAGATTGAGAATGAGGACGGGGAGGATGGATGGGATGAATTGGATTTGGGTGGTGAAGCTTTGTCTGAAGAAGAGAGAAAGAGAGCAGAAGCCGTGAGTATCGCTGCTATATACTACATAAGCTGCTCGAGAGACCGTTAGCTTACAATTAATCTGTGTTCGATATTTCAATAGGCAAAACCTTTACTCGCACTTCATCAGATCCTTCATTTCACCATCCCCAAATTCCTGGATCAACTCAACCAAAATGATTATCGTCCAATATTACAGATATCAACGGATTTTGTGAATGCGTATGATAATGCAGTATCGTCAATGCATCCAGAACAAGATGAATCAGAGATAGAAGAGGCTCTGTTAGAAGTCGAGGAGGTATCAAGGAAGATGGCAGGTATGATCAATGACAAGAGTATAGAGAAATGGACAGATATGTTAGATTCCGAAAGGAAGAAATGGGAAGAAAGACGTTTGGATCTGAGTAGTCTGAAAGATGCAATTTGAGTAGGGTGTGTATATGCATAATATATATATATAATCCAGATCAAACAAATGCTAAAAAATGATAATCGACTCAAAAACCATCAAAATCATACTGATCCGTTTTAGGAAAGAAGGGTGTACAGTTTAATTATGTTTACTCGTAAATTTCGTTGACAATACCAGTACCGATTGTCTTTCCACCTTCTCTCAGTGTGAATCTTGATCCTGGTTCAAGAGCGATATCATGTACCAAATCACCGATCATCTCCACGTTGTCTCCTGGCATGACTAATTTCTCATGAGCACCTTCGGTACCGTCTGGGAAAGTGAGGGAAACAGTGACATCGGTAGTTCGGATAAATAGTTGGGGTCGGTAGTTGGCCATGAATGGAGTGTATCGACCACCTTCTTCCTTGGTGAGGATCTGTCAAAGGATGCCGAGTCAGTATATTCATTTCATGACTCAAATAAAGCGCTTCACTTACATAGAGTTGAGCCTTGAATTTCTTGACTGATTTGATAGAACCAGGTTGTACCAAGACCTGACCTCTTCGAACTTGCTCTCTCTTGATACCTCGCAAGAGAGCACCCATGTTATCACCGGCTTCACCTCGTTCAAGTTCCTTGTGGAACATTTCTAGACAGATTATCAGCTTGAATCCGAAAGCGGAATGACAGCTGACTCACCGATACCAGTAAGGGTAGTCTTGAGTGGAGCACCCATACCAACAATCTCAACTTCCGAACCCTTGGTGATGACACCTCGTTCTACCTTTCCGGTAACGACGGTACCTCGACCGGAGATCGAGAACACATCTTCAACGTACATCAAGAACGGTTTGTCAAGATCACCTGTGAAGTCAAACCCAATCAGAAAAAGTCTCTAGGCAGAACCGAGGTATGACGTATTGACCTACGAGCGGGAAGTTCCAACCATTCATCCGCTTTCTCCATCAACTCCTTAATCTTGTTGGCACCTCTCTCTGGGTCTTTTCCTTCCAAAGCAGCCAAAGCGGTACCCATGACGATCGGAGTTTCTTCACCTTCAAATCCGAATTCTGAAAGTAATTCCCTCATTTCCATCTCTACCAACTCCAACATTTCAGGATCATCAACTTGATCAACTTTGTTGATGAATACCACCAATCGCTTGATACCGACCTGTCGAGCGAGCAACAGGTGTTCCCTGGTTTGAGGCATTTGTCCATCGGTAGCTGATACGACGATGATGGCTCCGTCTAACTGAGCAGCACCAGTAATCATGTTCTTGATGTCTAAATGATACTTTATTAGCAAGTTTCCGAATGACAGAATACTTAGGTGGGAAACTTACAATCGGCGTGACCAGGACAATCGATGTGGGCATAATGTC
Source organism: Kwoniella botswanensis (assembly GCF_036426115.1). Lineage (NCBI taxonomy): Eukaryota > Fungi > Basidiomycota > Tremellomycetes > Tremellales > Cryptococcaceae > Kwoniella > Kwoniella botswanensis. The sequence continues at coordinate 11,267,513 of NC_088599.1, read as the reverse complement.
GGTTAGGAGTTTCATATTCGACGTGCTGAACACAGACGAATCAGTACATATCCCACAATACATGGGTGGGGTAGGCTCACAGCAGTGGAGATGGTGATACCTCGAGCCTTTTCCTCTGGAGCTTTATCGATCTGAGAGTAGTCCATGAATTTACCACCACCTTGCTCGGCGAGGTATTTGGTGATAGCGGCCGTCAAAGTGGTTTTACCATGATCGACATGCTGTTCATCCTATCAGCTACGACGTTCTTGCGTATCCTACAGCTTCACATGTACTCACTCCGATTGTACCGATGCTAGTACAAGCTATCAGCGGCAAATTCAACAGAGCAAGGTATAGGAAACTCACTTGAAATGGGGCTTCTTTCGACTGAATTTACCACCAGCTTCAGCAGCGTAACCTCTGGTAGGTAATCTCCTAGGACATAAAGCTACAGCTCTGAATCGTGGAGTAGGGAGAGGTTTGGTAACGAGAGTTCGGGCGAGAGGAACCGATGGTCCAGCCAAAGGTCGAACAGCGGCTATAACATCATAACATCACGAGAGGAAGATCGGTTAATTGGTCAGTCGATTTGAAAAAGAGAGGATCATGGCTCACCTCGAACTTCGGTAGTTCTAAGAGCGGAGGAGAGTCGACTTTGAATGGCGTTTCGCATCATTTTGAAGGGGGGTGATGGGGGTCAATCGAGATGATTGTTTTGATGAGATGGACAGCGAAGATAGGTAGGGTGATCACTGAAATCGCAACTTAAAAAGTCCAAAAGTCAAACCCAAAGGAAGGAAGGGAGGAATGGAAAAAAGATGCCACAAAACCAGAACCGGATATTTCCGAGAGACAAACACATGGTTGACACGCGATTAGCTGCCCTTGGGATGAGGGTGTGTGGAGGGTGTCCATCCCTTTGTCTCCTACCTGGAGTAGAGTAGTAGCCTTCATGCATCCTCACCCCTCTGCTTCATCCTTCTATCGTGTTTCCCGCCCATAGAGCTGCTTTAGATACATCAAAATGGAGGAAGAATACAAAGAGATCCTAGAATTCGCCTATGAGCTGGCTGAAAAGGTAAGTAGATCATCGATAATTGAGGAAAGCTCGGCGGAACGCTTGTAATTCCAGGCGACCGACATGATTCTCAAAGGGTCAGCGGCAAGGTGGACCAGTAAGAAGGATGCAGCAGCTAAGATGAACTCTGTTGACGTGAGTGATCAACTCCTGGGTCAAAGCACATGCCGCTTACGCTCAATGATATAGCTTGTTACGGAGACCGACCAAGCTGTAGAAGATATGATCAAAGCTGCTATAGCTGAGAGATATCCTTCACACAAGTTGTAAGTCCATCAAGCACCTACTCCAGCTGATATGTTAGTATTGGAGAGGAGTCTCATGCTGCTGGTGATCGACCACCCCTCACTGACGAGTATACCTGGATTGTCGACCCTATTGATGTGAGTACTATCAAAGCGGTACTAAGCTGACAGTCAGGGTACCATGAAGTAAGTCAAAAGCCTTGGCGTAGCTGACTGGCAGTTTCGTACACTCGAAGTAAGTCTGGAGAGTGTCCGAATGTTGTGCTGATCTGTTAGTCCCTTCGTAGCTTGTTCGATAGGTGTGACGCACCATTCTGAACCTGTAGTAGGAGTTATGGCCCTACCATTCTTCAACCAGATCGTGAGTTGTAATGTCGCTGGAAAGTGCTGATTGAGCCTAGTTCTCTGCTCGACTTGGCGGAGGTGCCTTTCTGAACCGCACTACTCCTCTTCCTTTGACCGGTGGAATCCCTCAACCTTTGACCGAGTTATCGAAATGCATGATCGGGACTGAATGTAAGTCAAGTTCTATGTAGACAGTTCATGTCATTTAGATGATGTCTCTCGCTTAGGGGGAGGTGATCGATCCCAACAATGTATGGCGAAGAAGACCGAATCCTTGTTCAGGCTTGCTGGGGATCCCACCAAAGGTGTTGAGGGCGGTAGAATGGTTTATGCCCTTCGAAGTGAGTTCTGGTTCTCTCTGTGATTCAACGAAGGCTGATCAAGTTTGAGTAGCCCTCGGAAGTAGCGTCTGTACCATTGCTGCCTTAGTTTCAGGTCAATTAGACATGTATTGGTATGCCGGATGCCAGCCATGGGATGTTTGTGTGAGTCTAGCCTTGTGATCCTCCTTATGAACGGAACGTGGTGCTGATCAAATCATTCAATCATGTAGGCCGGTGCCATCATCGTTTCTGAAGCTGGAGGCTTTTTCTCAGGAGGCAAAGATGCATTCTACAATAATGCTCCGATGGGAGAAATTCTGATGAGCAGGAGATACGTGTTTGTCAGGCCTCTTCCGGACTCGGAGGCAAGTATCTGCTCGGTCGATACCCTTATTCCGCGAAATAGATGCTGACGTGGATTCTGTGGATAGACGGAAACAAGAGAGCAAATTCAACGTCGTTTGGTGAAAGAGCTTTATGAGACTGTCATCGAATGGACCAACGAGGGTATGACCACTTGATAGTGGTCTTGCTTCCCTGTTACAATGCCTGTATCTTCAATTTGCCTCTGCTAGTCGCTTCCTATAGATATACCATCATGTAAATAGATACCTTGCATGCATGCATCAAGCATGAAAAACACATGGAGCTGTTCGGTGATCCGAGAATTTTAACCGTGCTCGCCTCTGTTGCGGGGTCTCCATGTTATTTGCGATGGCGTGATCACCATATTTTGGGAAGAGTGAGCGAGAAATGACGCTGTACATCACCAACTATTCGGAAATCATCTGTCAGAGATGGATCCGCAAGCAGATGAGATAGAAAGGATTTATAAGGTAATGAGATGTATAACCATGAGCTGACAATCTATATATCACCTCATTGCGTTTGACAGGAATCACCCTCTGACTCGAATATCTTTGTGGAATTACCTTACCTCTACCATGCCACCCAGAGCGAGCTTACCTCGTTCAATCCAACTCCCTTCCAACAAACCAACATGGAAACCTCCTAAACCACATTTAGCATCCTATCATCCACCTTCGCCCTCATCTTCTTCTGCTAGTAGTACGAACCATTTCATACCACCTGTTTCACCTCAATTACCAGCCAGGAGGAAACCAGCTTTCAACCCTGGTGGGTTCGGATTACAATCCTCGCCTAAGCCTGCTCCCGCTCCGGGCTCATGGAAGGGTAAAGAGAAAGCCAGGGAGGCACAGCTGGAAGAGATCAGGAAGAGGGATGAGGAGATCAGGAGAGACGAGGAGAGGCTGGAAGGCAGAGAGAGTAAGAAGGATGGTAAAGAGGAAGCGGAAGCTTGCTATGTCGTGAGTTGATATTTCTTAATGTGTCGAAGAATTAGAAAAAATTTAAGTACGGTACATCGACGTCGATTTTGTCGTTTCCATTTGTTATGATGGTGACTGTACTAAGGGAGTATCATAATAACACAGCCACCACCCGCTACACTCCATTTTCACTCTACCAAAAACCTTCCACTCCTCTACTCTCCCCACCCCTTACCACCCTTTCAAATAGCCTACGAAACGTGGGGTACCCTCAATTCCGCTCGCGACAATGCGATCCTCCTTCATACGGGTCTATCAGCCTCTTCTCATGTTGCATCGGGTGGTAACGACGTATCTTCCTCGACCTCCTCAAAACCAGGTTGGTGGGAAGATTTCGTCGGTCCTGGAAAATCAATCGATACAGATAAATTCTTTGTCATCTGTACTAATGTCCTGGGAGGATGTTTCGGTTCGACTGGTCCATCAAGTCCTTATCCCCCAGGAGATGGTGAGACAAGATGGGCAACGAGATTCCCAATGTTATCTATCCATGATATGACAAGAGCACAATTTGATCTTCTGGATCATTTGGGTATAGAAAAACTGTATGCTAGTATTGGATCTAGTATGGGTGGGATGCAGAGTATCTCCATGGCTTACATCGCTCCTGAGAGGGTAGGAAGGGTGGCTAGTATCTCTGCTAGTGGGAGATCGGGATTGAATGGAGTAGGAATGAGATATGCTCAAAGAAGTGGTACGTGTATTTCATTAGAGTAAATCGCGTTGTGAGTGCTGACTAGTTGAGATATAGTCCTTATGGCAGATCCGAATTGGAATAGAGGGTTTTACTATGATGGTGTACCTCCTCACAATGGGATGAAACTGGCAAGACGTGAGTAATTCTCTTCAATCACTGGATATGATAGAGTGGACAGCTGATCATATGTGCGATATCTCGTAGAAATTGCTACGATCACTTATCGATCTGGACCAGAATGGGAACAACGATTCGGACGTCAGATGCTCTCCGAGCAAGAAGCCGCGTTGGACTCAGAAGGAAATCCAGATGTACCTAGACTTAGTCCCGATTTCTTGATTGAGACGTATCTCGATCATCAGGTGAGTTTGTGACCATACTTGTCCATACACAAAAATATAAAATAGCTCACGAATATTTGTCATATCAGGGCGAAAGATTCTGTCTCACATACGATGCCAACTCTATGATCTACCTATCCAAAGCGATGGATCTGTTCGACATGTCTTCAACAGCATTAACATCCCTAGCGAAGAAATTCAATTCTGCTTATCCCGATTCCAACCCTTTCCCTTACCCTTCCGATCCAGTCGGGATCTCAATCTCATCCTCGAAAAACACCGCTCAACCTGCATCCGAGCAAGATAGAGAAGCGTTGGAGAAAGAAACCAAGAAGAAATTGAAAAGATTCATACCCACCTCCAAATCACCTCATTTATCAGAACTTTCACAAGGTCTCAAACGATTAAAGGATATACCAGCTTTGGTATTGGGTGTCCAAAGTGATGTTCTGTTCCCCGTCGAACAGCAAAGGGAACTTGCAGATGCGCTCAAGTTGACGGGAAATGAGAATGTGACGTACTACGAATTAGGTGGGGTATGGGGTCATGATACGTTCTTGTTGGATGTTCAGAATGTTGGTGGAGCTATTAGAGGATTCTTACATTGATTAAAAGAAAGATAAATTTCGGATTGATACCTCGCAACAGTATGAGGCTGGTGTGGTGTCAGTAGAAGGACAGATGATCACATGGATAGGTTGTATGTACTGCAAAATTAAAATGCTAGATTCGAAGAAAACATTAAAAGGTATATGCATACTTTTACAAACAAATTACCAGATTATCCCTCAAAACTAATATCGATAATAAAACAGCTTCATCACATACCCAGTGAAGCGTTACCCACTGAATCTTCGGAGCCAAGCAATCTATTCGATATGCCAGTCAGCTCGTGGACTTGTGGACTCGTGTATCGAAATGATTCAGAATAATGTACTCACGCAAACTCCTTCATCAACGTACATTCTCCTCCATTTTCCAAATCAATATTGTACGCTTGGAACAACCCATCCGCAGATATCACCATCACTTGGGGGACAGTCCTGCCAGACACTCTCCATCAGCTTCTGCATCTACAAATCGTTGTAGGAAATTACTTACCCGCTCATGGCTACAACAGTTCTCGCACCATTCCCTCTCAATTTGATAAAAGCGAAATCTCTTTGAGGTTCCCACATCTCCGATACACTTCTAGGTAAATATCCACCTACACCCCCTACGAAGGATTTACCAATATGGTAGGATCTCCTTCGCAGGGAGGATGTCGCACTGTGATTATCACTTAATTTGGCTGATGAGAGAGGAGGGGAGTTCGATGGCGCGTCAGAAGGTGTAGGTGATCTAGCTCCATCAACATGTTCAGGTATATCTGGATTCTGATTACTCGAGTTTGTTATTCCTGATGATCCTTTCGAGTTATTGGCCAATTTGTATATATGTATAGTCGAGGAATCGGATGATACGGCTAACAAGGAACTTGCCAGGTTGAAGTTCATGCTATATATCTTAGCGCTCTGGGTACCTCTGCGGAATTGCCATAGCTTCTTGGCATCCGGTACAGAAAACACTCGTACGACTGTCCCTTTATCTGAAGCTGTAGCTAACATGGTACCGGTTGAGTTCAGGGCAAGAGCGGCAATAGGTGTTTTATGAGCTTGGATAACGTTGAGCGCCGACAGGGTTATGGTGTCGAAGAGAAGGACATCTCCTGTGGTAGGCGCTGGAGGAGCTGCGGGTACTGCATTGGATGAGAGTGGAGCGGAGGATGCTGAAGGTGCTGGTGAGGGATAGGCTAGGTAGGAGTGTTCGGATGAGGAGGAGAGCGCACAGACGGCTGATAATGAACGTGCGCAGTGATCAGCTTTGGAACTTCACGACCAAACGGGAAGGTCGAGGGAGTCCCGGCAGGAGCATGGGCATGAGTACACTCACCGTTTGGATTAGGACCAGTCTCTATGGTATGTAACAGCTTCATGGTCGATATATCGTAAATGTAGATCTCATTCTCCAATACCACTATTAATCTCTTCCTGTTCATCTTGACGGCAAGGACGGATGTCGGAAAGATGAGCTCGCAGATAGTCGATTGACGCTTTAAGAGAGTCAGTGAAAATAAATGGTTGCGGTTGTTACCTATCACACAGCACATAGCTTACCTTGGTATTAACGATTTGTAATTTCCTTGGACTATTCGAAGGTTGAGTGTCTGCTGCTCCGACCAAGGCGACTAACGATGTGCAGAACAGCATCTCCACGATACCGGTAGCACCCTGGTCATCTATGAACGGGTCAAGCATGAGCTCTCATGTTCACAAGTGAGGATGAAGAAAGTATGATCTCCTTCAATACTTACTTTTGGAATGCACTTTCCCAAATGGATCACAGTTGAGTATAGTATATCCCTTCTTATGTCCTACTGCGATACATGAGAAGTCCTGGTTGAAGTTGCAGCACTGAGCCAGCAGATAGTGAAGTTAGTCATCTGTGGATATGAGGATGTATGAGAATGATGTATATCAATGTACAGATGGTGAGTGACAAGGAGAAAGGGAAGAAGGGACTCACGAGCAAGTCCGGATGACGTTTACCTAGACGAGACATGATGAGAGATGTCAGAGGGGGGCGTTGATGGGCAGGAGTGTCGAGAGAGTAGTTAAGCTGCTCTTAATGATAGTTACGATAGCAATGAAGTCGGCACGAATAATACTATATGTTGGGATGGATGCTGATTATTGATTGTTGAATGTCGAATAACGATGAATGACTTGGCGTCATTGCTCTTAGGACACATAAGTCACAGTGCGTCACGGGGAGATCCGTGCGACAATCCGACTGGGTGGCGGACTGCCAACATGTCAACATGAGACAAAGACAGAATAGCCATTTGATCACAAAGAAACACATGCATGCAACAGATCAATCAAAGTAAGGTATATATAAAGTGGTAGTATATGCATACAGACAAGCGACTCCCTTCCCTCATGCCCCGAACAACATCACCACCAACCCTTCTTCTTCTCTTCTCCAGTCCACCCTATCTGCCTCGTTCCATCATGTGGCATCGAGTCTTGTGGGTGTTGGGGACCTAGCATATGATGTTGAGGATGAGGCATATGAGGTGGAAGCTGAGGCATAAAGTGGCTCTGGGGTGGCCAGAAATTGTTATTTGGTGGAGAGATATCATGATGAGAGGCTTTCGCTCGAAGGTTGAATAATGCAGAGTTGGTAAGTATGATAAGGAAAGTTAACGTGACGAGGGTAAAGCTCTGTTGACAGATCGTCATCAGCGAAAAGTATCGTGACGCACGAGTGTATAGACAGACTTACCATTGTTTTCCAGCTTATTGGATCGACAAAACTATTTATGACCCCCGCAAATGTCTCGGCAATGATGTTGATTCGTCCTACCATCGTAGGATCACGGTTCATACATGCGTCCCAAGCTTTACATGGTGCTTCCCTGTAGCGTACAGTGCGATCAGCGTCGAATTGCTAGTCACGAGAAATCAATCACTCACATGGCAGGGACTCGTAGTGCTGGATCACATCGGTTGGTAAGGTATAAATTCGTACACTCTGCGATTTCTTGTAAGATCTCTATCATGTAGCAGCAAGTATCAGCTCTAGTTGAACTCGTATTATTCAGCTGGTAACTTACCAACGGAATGTTCCTGCATCTTATCCTTGACATCACGTCTGACAGTCAAGACAAACTGAATGCCGAAATATAAGCAGAATAAGACAATCGAAGCGTTTACCGCGAATTGTAAATATCTACAAACCATATCGATAGATTAGTAAGTGGAACATTACATACTACCAGACAACTCACCCTAGCAGCAAAGCAGGTATCTCCGAATGCCTCAGAGCGGGAGGTGTCATGTGCACATTATAATGATGCTCAGATTTCGAGTAACTGGGAGTGGACGAATCGCTATGTCTGACAGAGACCTACTATCGCATGGACATATACCTCAGCAAGATCTCACACCAAATCCGACATCTTATCGTGCTTACCCCTTGTTCACTCCTCCCCTGCTCTTTCCTAGCCTTCTCCCTCTTCTTATTAGTCCTCGTCACAGCACCTTTAGCGTATTTCCGAGGTGGTTCATTCTGTTCATCTCTGTCTCTATCTTTTTCATTCATATTCTCCTGATCGTGCTCCTTCTCATCCTCAACTGTCGCTTCCTTACCCTTCAGAGGCGTTTCAGCAGCTTTCGCAGGAGTCGACAACACCCGAGCCGGACTGTCCATATCGACGTCTAGTTGTGTGGCCAGGCTAGTCGCAGCGGGTGTACGTGGGGCAGTATTGTACCATTGTGAAGGATCGTACGAAGGGGCTTTACGAGGTGTGTTGAGGGCTGCTAAGAGGAGAGGTGCAGAGTCTGAGGAAGGGTTCGTGAAATGGGCGAAACCTGATGCTGGATGGGGGTTGAACGGTATTGCTCGGTCTAGCTCGCTGTGCAGTCCTGATGAAAGAGTATATCAATTATGATTAGTACATACAGTAGCAAGCTCAGCGGAGAATACAGTTACAGTCACTTACGCTTCCTCGCTGGTCCATCTTCACCTAAACCCATACCAACAAAGTTGAAAGCGTCCAATCGTGAGGTATCATAATTTTGATCGATATCCATCGGTCCTGATTTATCTCTCGGTTCGTAAGTGTAGCTATCTTCGTCCATCTTCAGGCTTTTAGCGTAAGAGCATGTATACGATAGTAAGAACGAAGAATGATCCCAATTGTTGAGCAAGAAAAAGTTGAAAGAAACGCAGATATCAACAAATACAGATGGATTTACGATGCCAACTGGTGAACGCGTTCCTGAAAATGTACGACATGTCCAAACAAACTCATCCACCGACTTCACACATCTTGTCTGCTTCTATACCCTCTCTTGACTTGCAGGCCCATAAGCATAAACTGTTCCCAGCATGTCCACAGGTGAGTGCTTGCTCCGTCAAGCTGAAGCTACAAGCTGATGTATCGAATATAGGTGATTTGACGCTGCAACCGCCCGCCGATGGGATTTCTTCCCTCACCTTCTCTCCGGACTCGACCAGGTTATTGGTCTCAAGTTGGGATGGGGTATGTCAGCTATGCTATGAATGTTGTTGTTCTCAGCTGACAGTATGTAATAGACAATACAATTACACCACCTCGTCGCTCCTCCTCAACCACCCGTCATGTGAGCTGAATGGAATTTGCTGTTTGAATGGAACTCAAATACTAAATCTCCAACGCTTTTCTAGCTTCTCCCACCCAGCTGCTGTTCTGACAGCTACCTTCGGCTCATCATCGACCGTAGCTTTCTCAGGTGGCTTAGACAAGAGAGTCAGGCAGTGAGTGGTCATACTGTACTATTCAACTGGTAAAAAGGACGGATTGCTGATGTGAGAGAGTAGGTGGGATTTTGAGACTGGACAATGTAGAGTATTGGGTAAACATGATGATACGATTTCAAGTATAGTTTGGTCTCCCGAGTATAGTATGTCACTTCAATCAACTCCAACTCAGTCGTAACAGTAGCAAAGCTGATTAGCAAATTGCTACAGACGTCTTGATCACCACTTCATGGGATTCGACCTTGAAAGTGTGGGACCCGTAAGTATCTCTGTATCCTCAATCAAACTGAACGACCTTAGCTCATCCCTATTAAATTCATGTACAGATCCGCCGAAATACCATTACGTTCCACCCAAACTCTTCCGGCTAGAGCATACAGCCTCTCCTACGCACCGAGATCATCTCGACTCCTAGTCTCCATGGCTCACCGACATGTCTTCGTCTACGACGTGGCTAAATTAGCTGCCGCTGACGGGGAGATCTCACCTTCGCAAGAGAGGGAGAGTGCTCTGAAGTTCCTAACTAGGAGTATAGCCACTATGGTGGATGGTAAAGGTATGTTCTACTCCTAAGACCAATGATTTGGTTGTAGACTAATTTTGGGGGTTGAGGGTAGGTTGGGCAAGTGGTTCGATCGAAGGTAGAATAGCGGTGGAATACTTTGATCCAGCAGATCAAGGTTCGAAATACGCTTTCAGAGCTCACCGACAGAATGTAGATGGAGTAGATTGCGTTTACCCAATCAACGCTTTGGCCTATCATCCTATGTGAGTAATCTCCATTGACGAGTAAGGATTTCTGCTAAGGTCTTGGTTGGGTATAGACACAACACTTTCGCATCGGGTGGATCGGATGGATGTATCTCGATATGGGACCACAACGCCAAGAAGAGAATGAAGCTGTATTCCAAATACCCAACCTCGATTTCCGCATTGGCTTTCTCACCTGATGGAAGTAAGCTGGCTATCGGTGCAAGCTACGAACATGATAATGCGATAAGTAAACCTGAAGATCAAGGCAGAGTGATGGTCTTGATCAAAGATACAGTCATGGAGGACTGTAAGGTCAGTTGGGTCATATACAAATAAACCAAAAGATTTTCAAGCTGACTTTTCGTTCTTGTTTATAGCCAAAAGCAAAAGCATAGAGAGGTTATAAAGATCTATGCATATCATAAATCGTATATTTTCTTGTTTATGAGCCCCAATCCCCCCAGTCTCCACCACCGTCCCCACCACCTCCACTACCTCCGAACCATCCTCCGTCATCGCTTTGCTGTTGAGACCAAGGATCTTGCATGACCTCATCATCTCCCCATCCTGATTCTTCATCATATCCCTCCATTCCCTCAGCACTAGGAGGATATCTATCCGGATCATCTGAGCTTTCCTGAGATGGCTGTCGGCCATATATCTGCTCGTCCTCTGACATTCCTACTCCAGCGGCTCCGGCTGCTGCACCTGCTGCCGCCCCGTCGGACGGTTGCACATCGGACGATCGACCTTGAGTGGCTTCCACTCCTCCATCTCCACCTCCCCAGAAAACAAATGGGAATCCCATACCACTGAAAGACACGTCATCAGCTTGACTCACGCAGAAGCATGTGCACCACTCACCCGCTACCTGAATGTCGTGAGAAGTAATCGAAATCAACTATGAGAGGGGAAGAGCTTTAGCTATGTAGGAATCGCCGAATGATTTTTGTCAGAACTCACTCGACACTGCCGTGGCCAAAGTCATAGCTCTTTGATCCAAAGTCAACCCTCCTTCTTTCCCTTCCGGCAGGATCAGTGATTGTCCCTGTACGTTAATGTTCGATCCTGGTGGAAGATCAAGTTCGGTACCGGCAGCATCGAAACGAATAACGTATTGTCCTGTAAATCAGATTGATTAGGTTGATGTACACCTGGAAGAAAAAGGCAACTTACCAGTATCCGTGAATAGTTCTCTTCCTATACCTCTGAAATTCCTATTGATCGATGCAACGAGACCTAAAGAGCCCAATGAGTGTTTTCCCTTCCCTTTGAAGTACGAGGTAAGATGACCAAAACTCACGATCATCTCGATCTTTCAACCAGAAGTCCCAAGCTAAAAATCCACTATCCACTTTGGCGAACTGCTTGAACGTCTCTTCTTCTCTCCTGTGGCCGATCGATAGTCAGCCTCAGGCCAGGCTCATTTTGAGGAGAACTTTGAAACCTACCTTTGGAATAAGTTATATCGCCTTCGCCATGGATGCCATTGTCTAGATCAAGATGATATAAGATACCATCGTGTAATGAAAGGGGATATGGTTGACTCACTGTTGCGCTTCTCCAACTAACATACCCTCGGATCCTTCCTGAGCGTGTACGAATATTCTCGAATTTATGAATGCGAATGGACGGCGGATCTATCACAGAAAGGGGAAATTAGCTATATTCCTAACATGCATAATGGTAATAGTCATTCATACCCATAATACCGGTTTACCATATCTATCCATGATGACAGCTCTAAATGGTCGATGAGTACGTAAAGCCTGTCGTGAGATGGTCGACAAGATGGTTTGTTCTTCTTCCGCCAAGCTGAACGAAACCTCAGCTACATAACTGAAACGCAAAACTGGTAATATGGTAGCTTACAATCCGACATGTTGACCATCAGGTGAATGTATAGCATATCTATTGGCTTGTTCAAACTATCCAACCTCTTTCCCATCAGCTAAGATCGCTCAGAACAAAATGACAAGACTTACACCCATAAAGACATTGAGCATCTCCAACTGTCTGACAATCACCAAACTCTCATGCGCTAGTATATCCCTAGCAGCATGATTGTCCTGCAGTATACCTTGAGGATCAGGTGGGATATAGACGGGTCTGGACGGGACGGGAGTCTGGAGGGTAGATGGATCATATTGGTCGAAATCGTATTGTGGGTATGGACCTGGTGGTGATTGGGGTTGAGATGGGTCGGAGGGCTGAGAAGGTTGTATAGGTCTTCTACGAGGTCGGATATGACCCCTTGGTACTGCACTCAGGTCAGCTATAGGCGTTCAAGCAGCTTGATAAAGTAAAAACTCACGTCGATCGTCTTGTCGGAGGATTGGAAGGGTAGTTGTTATCCCTCGATATCGAGGAGTGAGCAGCTGACGACTCGGTCCAGCTATGGCGGACTGTCTCGCCAATTGGCGTATCATCGTGGAGACCTGTGCTATATGTGATGAATTGTATATAGTCCATAAAAGAGGATGATACAAGGTGAGGTACAAGATGAATCTGATCACTCAAAACAGACGACCAGTAGGTGAGACTTTGTTGATCTTTTTGCCGAGATGGTGATGATGATGAAGATGACGTTTTCGGCGAGTTTCTATTTCTACTTTTCTACGGTGACAATTAAATTGATAGAATGGTGGAGGTTGTTCATCCATCCTTTGCCCATTAAGACGAGGAGCACTCTTTGATAGTCTCACAAGCATGATGAACCAGCCAAATGGTGCAGTGCGATGCATGATAGCTACTCTACATGTACAAACACTCTACTGACCAGATCTCTTCCTCCTGGCAGCAGCAACTCTCCTCTGCTTCTCCGCTTCTCTGGGACTTAGCTGTCTAGCAGGAACGGCAGCAGCACTTGGCGTTGGACGCGTGGCAGCAGCAGGGGTAGGAGCAGTACCAGAAGCTGGGGCTGGGGCATTCTCTCTTATCCTCTCAACAGATTGTACTGAAGGTTGAACTCGACTTCTAGCTAAGAGAGATTGTTCTCTGAGTTTCTGAGCTTCCTGATCGGCTTGCATCTCTCGAGCTTGAGCCATCCTGTTATCGACGAACTCTTTGGCAGCTTTGATCGTATCCAACCAATTAGGGTTTTTGAACTCTTTTTGTCCAGGAGGAGGTGGAACGACAGGTGGAGTAGGGATGTTAAGGAGGTTTTTCACAACTTGTTGTCGTAGGATAATGGATTGCAAGAGCGTGAAACCAGTCGAGAAAGTCCAGTAGAATAGGATGGCCTAGAAAACGTATCAGCTTGTTCGGTCTAGTTTGGAAACGATTCAACTCACCGCCGGGAAGTATGAGACGACGGGTAGAGATACGATAGTCGTCATTTGAATGAAATTCTTGATGTGAGCGGTTCTTTCTGGCGATCCCGATTTTTGAGCTGTACCCATACCATCCGCACCGTACTGTATGAGAGTCAACTTGATGTCATAAACATATCAGGAAAAACTCACTTTGAACACCAGGTTGGTAAACAATAACGAAGTCAGGGGAAGGATGTAGTATGGATCCGCTTGCGTCAAGTCGGTAACCCATCCTATACCGCCTTCTTTTAACTGAGGTAAAGGTAAGTTTGCCAATCCTCGGATAATGTTAAAGAATGTCAAGAAGATGGGTAACTGAATGGCTGGTAGAAGAAGTGCTCGAAGTGGATTAACATTGTGGTCTTTCATCAATTGACGCATAGCTTGTCCGGTGAGAGCTTGAGCATGAACATCTCCCTTTGATTTAGCCTCCTGAGCTCTTTCCATCAAGCCTTGTATCTGAGGATTGACTGCAGCGAGTCGGACATTGTGCTTTTGGGTTGATACGAGGATAGGTGAAAGAGCGAGTCGAATGGCAACGGTGATGGAGGCAATGGTAGCCCACCTGCGAGGATGTCAGCGAGAAGGAAGGTTGATAGTGTGTATAACTTACCATGGTAGTCCAGTAGTCGTATGCAATCCCACAATAGCATCCGTGAACCATCCGGATATACTGAAGAAACCATGTTCATAACCCAATAACTTCAGATCTGACACCTGCATGGCAGCATGAACAGCTTCCGGTGACTGCAATACCTCCTCCAGTGGTTTACCAGAATTTAATATCAGATCTGCAAGTGTCGGTGTTACTCCATCTGCTGGTGGTTGAGGTAACAATGAAGGGTCAACGGGTGGGGTAGAGGTGAAAGATTCAGGTAAAGTCGGTTGAACGGAAGAAGCTGATGTTAAGTCTGGATGAGTTTCGGATAATATTGGTTCAGGCGGTGTCTGAGAAGTCACAGGAGGTGCTGAGGCTGCTTGTATGGGTTCCTCTATAGGTGCAGCTTGAGGAGATGCGGTTCGCCATGGTGTCCAAGAGATATTCCTCGACGAAGCTACGAGAGGGGAGCCAACAGAAAGAGCAGGCAGGGCAGGTCTTTTGCCCAGAGCTATGGGAGAAGGCTAAGGAACGTGTGAGTCAAAGTCACATGCTCGGGCTATTCCTAGATGACTTACTCGGACCGAGGCATAAGATAAGTGTCGAATAGCTAGTGGTTGAGGAGAAGAAGAATGAGGTCGAGCGACTCGGCGTAAGGCTGTTCTTGAAAGCATTGTAGCGGTTTTGGGTAGGGTCTATGGGCTGAGGAGTGTGATGACAGCCAGTTGAGCGTCTCTTGTATGAGTACGTTGCTCAAGAGCTGTTACGGATGAGGATGAGCATAGGAGCAGTACGAGTAGCGACAAAATCAAGAAATCAATATTCATCTCTCGAAAAAACACAGTGAAGGTGGAGGGGAGAGTGAGGATGATGAGACGAGTGAGACGAGTGCCACATGCGGGTATTCACTTTGTATTGGTGGTATAATTCCGTCACCCATGTATAACCAGGTAGCTCTCATTGGTTTATTGGTTTAGCAGGTCATCAGCGGCGAGAGCCTATACCCATACTCTCGCATACACACGATTTCAACCTCAACATTTGCATCCATCTAAAACATCTCGGGGCTATCTCTCTACAATCATCATCGTATAACACCTAACCAAACCAATCGAAATGGCTACCACTCTCTTGCCAGGTCTACGAAACGGTGTGTAGCAAATATATCCTTCAGGTGCTGTGCATTTACTGATTCATCTCCATGTCTCTAGGCGTCCTTGCCAAAGCTTCATCTTCGACCCTCCGACCAGCATTCGCGATCGGTTAGTATTCGCTTAGATCGGATGCTATAGATGTATATAAAGGATGTTGACGGAATGATATGTGTATACAGCTCGACCGATCTCGAACACTGCTATCGCTCTCCGACCTAATACCCCCACATCATCCATCAACACCGCCGACTCATCCCCTTCCACCACCACACCTGCTACCGCCATAGCGCAGAGGGGAAGCAATCAGTTGAGTTTGGAAACTCCAAGGAATGGTGCCGGTGAGTGTTATATGCCCGTGGGATAAGCCGATCGGAAGAAGATGAGAAATGTCTGGGGAAATTGAAACATCCTGCTAATATGACCTTGATTGCAGAATATGTGCTTTCGACACTCGACAAAGTAGTTAACTGGGCTAGACAGGGATCGATGTGGCCAATGACTTTCGGTCTTGCATGTTGTGCCGTAGAAATGATGTGAGTCAGCTGAAGTAAGGATGCTTTTCCGTTGATCAAGCTGATATTGTCGTGCAGGCACATGGCTGCTGCTCGATATGATCAAGATCGTTTAGGTGTGGTGTTCCGAGCTTCACCTCGTCAAAGTGATATCATGATTGTCGCCGGTACACTGACCAACAAGATGGCCCCAGCGTTGAGAAAGGGTCAGTCAACATATCAAATTCAGTCCATACATACATGATCTTATGCTGACTAGTCGACGTAGTATACGACCAAATGCCTGAACCTCGATGGGTTATCTCGATGGGTTCATGTGCCAACGGTGGTGGTTATTACCACTACTCTTACTCTGTTGTCCGAGGGTGTGATCGAATTGTACCAGTAGATATCTACGTGCCAGGGTGGTGAGTAGCTTGGGTTTATCGAAGACGATCTTGAGATATGTGCTGATGTTGCTTGTAGCCCTCCTACTGCCGAGGCTCTCCTTTACGGAATGCTTCAGTTACAACGAAAGATGAGAAGGAACAGACAAGGTGTACGATGGTACCGAAAGTAGACGGGTGCGCGATCATGTAGAGTGGTGCAGAGCGGGAGAGGCCTAGTGTCATTCGAGGAGGTTACGACTTGTTGACTTTCATTTCCAATCTTTATATCTTTTTTTTTTGTACTTCCTGCATCATCAAGGAATGTATCATGCATCTATAGTGCTCAATAAGTGGTATGCACGCAGTACATCAACGAGAGTAGCATGTCTTGGGAGTGATGAATATATATATGATGTGGCGAATGGCCTGGTTGCCGCGTGCCTGAACATTGGATGAAATGAAGCAGTTGAACGAGTTTGTTCAAAAAGTTGAGGGTGGTTCAACTCTGACATCCTTGTATATTCTTCTCGGTTCACCTTCCTTCTTTCCTCTTCATCACATATTTTCTCTCTCCTCGTATCTCCATTCATAGCATCCTCGTCGAGCACTGCATCGGACTGAACATATAGCATCTGCAACATATACCCGACTTCGAAACACCATCAAGCTTGGAAACCGATTGAAAACAAAATACAAGAACGTACAAGAAAAAACCCGCCGTCATGGCGTCTTCCTCTCACCTAACCGATATACCTCAAGCAGTACGAATCGCCGCCAGTATAGATCCCAGTGTGAATGCCGAACTGAAGCAGCAAGCTATAGATTATCTGACAAAGGTCAGACAGCTCTCACAGGAGACCTGGCAGGTGAGTCGATCCTCCTCCACTTGCTCGTGTGAGCAGTATAAAGCGGCAATATCAAGGAAGGGAAAGTTGACGTGTACATTTGCAGGATTGCCTGGCACTCTATCTTCAAGGTGCAGGTGCAGCTGGACCATCCAACCCAGGCAAAGATGGAAAGGAGAAATTGGAAACGGACTTGAGGATGTTCTGCGAGCAAGTGGTGGATACGGCTTTGACCCAAAGGTGAGTCTCATGAGCGGAGTAACAAGCTGACTTGGACATAGTGATATACCATCTGAGGCTCAGAAAGCCATGTACACCGCGATCATCGAGTTTGTCGAGACTGAATATGTTCAAGGCCTTTGCGAAGGTGGTCAAGCATGTAAGTGAAGTCGCAAAGGAAATACGAACAAAGCTCACATCAGCTCAGTCCTTCGAAACAAGCTCGCTTTCACCATCGCTCATCTTTTCCTCAACGCCTATCCCATCACCATCCCAACTTTCCTTCGTCCTCTTTTCGCCCTCTTGACTCCAACATCTACCAATTTCCATCCTGCACTCCTCACCCTTCGTGTACTCACGGAAATTGCACAGGAAGTGCACGACGTCACACTTCGAAGTGCTCGAAAGTTTTCTAAAGATAGGCAACAGCGTGATGGAGAGGTCAGGGATGTCATCAGATCCAGTGGCGATGAACGCTTAGCGATGGAAGGTATGTTGGGTCTGGTGGAAAAGGGATTGGATGCGCTGGAACAGGGTGGAGAAGCAAAGTGGTTGGACGTGGTGGAGACAGCTTTGAGAACGATGGTTACCTGGACGCGTAAGTTTATTTCATACTCTAACATAGAATCAGAGCTGAAAATGATGTAGCCTGGGTGGACCTCGGGGTCAGCTTACAACCTAAAACCCTCTCCTTGTATCATCGACTGCTTCGTTCGAGCCACATCTCCTTGCGGACCGCTTCAGCAAACATCATCAGATCGCTCGCTGCCAAAGGTGTGCAGGATCCTCAAGCGAGGTTAGAAGTATTGAGAGTGCTTGATATTGTCTCATTGGTGGATCCGCTGGAATCGGAAACGAGGGGAGTAAAAGATAACGAGGAAGTGGTGGCTTTCCGTGCAGCTGTGGCAGGAATTTTATCTGCCTTCGGGACTGAGCTCATCGCCTTCTCAGAAAATGTAAGTCGCAAAGGTTCGGATAGAGCTGACAGGAAATAGACTGAAATTCCAGAACCTTTACGGAACGAGGCAGAGAACATGATGACGCTTGGGCTTCCTCTCTTACTCCGATTCCTGAGCGATCGTCAATATGAAGTGCCCATCGCCGTTGCTCCCTTCGCGTCGGATCTCCTCAAAGTGGTAAGTTCAGGATTTGTCATGCAGGGCTGATCGCCTTTGCAGTATAAACGAATCTATAAACCTCCTGCTATGCCTCCACCAGCGAAAGCGGGACAGCCGCAACCTCCTACACCCAGTCCTCCACCTCCCCTTACCCCTCAACGGCGTGAATTCTTGGCTTCTATGTTGGACATCCTGATTCGACAATTAGCTTGGCCCGAAGATGCCGAATGGGAGGCTCCTGGTAGTGAGGAAGACTCAGATGATGAGATGGCGTTATTCCGAACATTCAGGATAGTGAGTTAATCTTCTAATGGGAGTGTCTTTTACTGACCCTTTGTAGCATTGTCGGGCCTACATCGAGTCGATTGCGCAGATAGAAAAGGGATTACATACAGAAGTTGTAGCGAGGATTGTGGTAGCTACCCTGGATGCGTTCCAAGCAGGTGGTCCATCTGCTGTCCCTTGGCAACAGGCTGAGTTGGCGTTACATCTGATCTATACTTTTGGAGAATTATCGAAGAGTGAGTGATCCATATCATGATTCTAGCTGACAACCATTCAGGCAACACACGTGCCGGATTTTACGATCTTCCACCCGAAGTCGCCACTAAAGCTGCTCGAGATAAAGTATATCGAGCGAGCGTCAACAAATCCATATCCAGCGGGCGTTCCACACCGACCAGCGATATAGCTGAAGCCGAGGTGGATTACGGAACCGCCAAGGAGAACTTCGATTACGATCAATATCCACTCTCCCCTCTTGGAGAATTGCTCAAACGATGTATGGCTTCGGGTATATCTACCTATCCTCATCCCAGCGTGACCCTTCAATACTTCGAAATCTCAGTGCGATACGTGGAATTCTGGAGATATAAGCCGGAAGCGATTCAACCGATGTTCGAAGCAATTCTGGATAATAGGTGAGTCAAGGAGCACGGAAGCATAGCTGACAATGATTAGAGGTGTACATCACTCTGACCAATATGTTCGACGTCGTTGCTTCTATCTCTTCCAAAAATTATGCAGGGATTGCAGAAACAGCACCGTTGATGCAATGGTACCGCCTATATTGGACAGCATCAAGGTGAGTAACGATAGTGAGAACTAGGCTGACTTCAGTAGGATCTTATGGTGATCAATGCCGATGTGCCCTCCGCCGACTCGCCTGACGAAGACTCGCTTGTCAAAGCCACCACCGGCAAGTCGTATGCTGTCGATCAGTTGTATCTCTTCGAGGCCGCTGGTCACCTCATCTATCTCACCAAATCAGAACCAGGCAAACAGATACCGCTTTTGGAGACAATCGCTGGACCTTTGATGAGCGGAATGGCCTCTGGAGTGGAGCGATGTAGGGCAGATTCGAAAGATCTTCAAGCGGTACTTCAAGTTCACCATCACCTCATGGCACTTGGTCATTTGGCCAAAGGCTTCCCCATGGTGTCTGATAGTCAGGTGGAAAAATTGCCTTATACTCCAGCCTTCAAGCAGATGACAGAAGCGTTATTGCAAGCCTTGGATGCTGTGAAGACGCAAAGAGTGGTTAGGGATGCAGTAAGTCATCAAGAGGGTGTCTGACTATCGCTAACATAATACAGGCCCGATTTGCTTTTGCTCAATTCGTCAACGCCATTGGTTCGACAGTTGCCGAGTTGGTCCCAAGATTCGTCTCTGTGGTGGTCACCGAGTACGAACCTTCGGAGCTGGTCGATTTTATGCTGTTCTTGGGATTATTAATGCATCGATTAAAGGTGAGTCCCAATCTTGTCGCAGCAGTAACTGATGTTTTTAGAAAAATACCTTCGAGACTATGGATATGCTCCTTCTCCCTCTTCTCTCTCGAATCTTCGCAATCCTGCAACAACCGATCACTGGCACCGACGAAGCACAAATTCATGCTCGACTCAAAGACGCTTACCTCACATTCTTCACTGCACTCATGAATGCAAACCTCGACGGAGTTTTCATCACCGAACGAAACAAGCCGGAATTCGAGAACCTTCTCACCACTCTTCTGGGTTTGACCCAAGACTGCTCCGACCCCGGCTCCCAACGATTCGCCTTTGGTTTCTTCGCTCGAAGTGTGATCGCCTGGGGTACTTCTCCCGAAGCAGCAGCTCAGCCCTCAGTCTTCGCTGAAAGTGCAATGTCCGCTTTGAGCAAAGCTGTGGCTAATGGGACAGCAACGGCTACCAACCAGCACTTGGTCGCCAAGGAGGATCGAGCGAAGCAAGCTTTACCAGGTTATGAAAATTTCATCTATCAAAGATTGGTACCCGCTTGTTTCGAAGTTCCAGCGAGGAAGGAGTTCAATATCAGAAGTAGCACTTTGGTAAGTCACCTCGAACCATCAAAGAACTTTGCTGACACCTGTTGTAGACCCTCTTTGAAATGGCAGCGTTGGTCCGAAGCACCGCTCAAGCCCGAGGTCAGGAAGCAATCAACTTCTTACTCAATGATCTCTTTCCTCGATTGAACTGTCCTCCCGATATCGCCAACCAATTTGTCGATAGGTTGAGAACCCAACAAGCCAAAGATTTCCGAAAGACCTATACCGAATTTGTGAAAGCTATGAGGGGTTAGGTGGAGAATGCTAGAATTGTTAATGCCCATCACGAATCATGGTTTTTTATAATTTGCATATATACTATTATTACATTTTATCCTTCTTCTTCTGTCCATCATTCCATCGATATATCTCCAGAGAAACCCGTATCACCTGCATGCATTATACGATCAACATGTGTACTATCCATATTTGCGGTTACAGCGTTGACTCACGTCTATCCACCAATAGGTCCAGCACCTCCAACTTCTTCCTTCTTAGGTTCTTCTCCTATCTTCTTCGTCTCCTTGATATCTTGGCCGCTGACGTTCTCTTTCGACGCATCGCCTGCACCTTTCTTTCCACCCGCATTTCCTACTCCGCCTTTACCCACTTCCGGATCGGTCGTCCCAGTCTTGGTACCTGGTCCTTTACCTTGACCAGCGGGATGAGGGTCAGGTGTGGAAGAAGGTAATGGAGTGTGATTATCGGCTTTCTCATCTTGTGGATCTCCATAGCCTGCCTGTGTACGTCTGAGAGCTGTGGAGTGTAATGGTCGTGCGAGAGCGACACGAGAGGAGAGGGGTCGCAAGGGTCGAAGAGCGAGTCTGAATGACATTGTGGGATATCTGACGAAAGTGCTTGTTAGTAGATGGACAGAATACTGCTATTGACTTTTGGCTCACTGATTTCGTGTGTGTTCAGTATTGGTTATGTATTTGTGACTGAGGAACAGGAGGTAGCCATACCTTCTCCAAGCTCCTATATATGCATTATATACCCACAGTCACTGGACCCAATGTGACCCAGAGTATGACGATATGGTGACGATTTGAATAAGATCGCCGATCGGGAAACTCAAATCTCGCATCTTGGGATCTTACGTTACTCGAGTGGTGATCACACTTACTTCCGCTGGAGCTATCTCACTGAAACCGCACATTCTTTCGTTGTTTTTGCTCGACTATATGCATGTCACAGTTTCAGTACTTGATCTCATGCGAGAACCAAACACATAAAGTGTTCCGGGAAGGCAACACCGATTCATTAGCGAGTTTGCACCACAATACATACACCAGTCTTTCTGAGAGACAGGAAGCGGTCAACAGACAGTGGCACGTCCTGGGAAAGATTAAACTACCGACCTACACTTTCTTCCTATAGATAACCGAAGCTTCAGGCGATGTGTTGATCACAAGGTCACAGTCTTGAGTCGCTACAGCCCCCATCTTGCCTACGTGCATTCTCTGACTACTCGTTTTTACTGATATCACAACCGACCTTTAGTTCTACTTCGGACCTTGTTTCGCTGTCTGCTTCCTGGCTGCCCGCTTCTACTCAACGAAAACATTGTTGTAAAATATTCATCGTAATGTGGTTCCGGAAGGTATACATAGGGTGGAAAGCGCTACATGTGGATCCCAGAGCACTCCAGGGTTTGGTGCGATGACCATGCGACGAAGCTGCTGCTGCAAAGATTGGCAGGAGTCCACTCACCAGCCGAAATTGAGGAAACTGACCTATTAACGGTTCCTTCACCAGAGTGTTTCATTCCCTGAGGGCTGAAACCCGCATACATGCCCTTGTGACAACCTTGTTGCTCGAATTCATTGTCAGCCTAGCATTAGGACCAAGAGGACATCGACCTTTTCAATTTATCTGCCTAGACCAACATTAGCTAAAATTACAACTCAAGACAGCCGCGAATACATTGACATACTAGAGCTACAGTGTTGTGTCACCTGGATTTCATATTCTTCCATCAACCCTCCGCGGCGAGTGATAGGCCTTCTGCTGCCGTTCTTTGCTACGAACAGGTTGACAGAGATACCTACTTGAGCTCAGCGCCTCAGCTATCAGATAAACCGGATAAATCGGATAAATTACGGATGACGTCGCGTAACTCTCACTACGAGTATTTCGGTAATCGCACGACAAAAAGTTCAAGATCATCGTATGATAAGGATCTACATATACTATTTCCGATATACAGTCCACGAATCGTTTGCAAGGCCATCATGCGAGCGAGTCTACTGGTGTCGAGAAGTTTGAATACGTCAACACCGTCTTTGAGGATAATATGTCGTTCAGGTATCCCACGGTTAGGGGGTTCGATCAAGCCGAAAATCCCTCGATCGAGCGGACCGTCCATTTCGGCAAAATCTCATAGTAGTCAAGCCAGTACATCCAATCAAGCGAGACATGCTCACGCCAACGCTCAACTACCGGCTCCCACCGATCTACTGGAGCTATATCGAGGTCTGGTAGCGAGTGGTAGACTGAAATGGGATGATGAACAGGTCCGATGCGTTATGAAGGTATGTGAAAGACATACCAAGCCCCAATCATGCTGAGTCTCTCCCACAGCTCCGACAACTCTTGGCTACTCTCGAAGACTACTCACCTCCGATTGATCTTGTCGCCAAGCTCACACCTTCAGCGCCGTTCATTGCGCAAGATGTCAAGCGGAAGTCCAGCTGGCTCAAAGGGAAAGAGAAGGCTGGGGAATATCTAGGGATCGAAGTCGACTCGGGGGATGAGGAGAAGAAGCTGGTCAAGGTGCTGAGCGGAGAGGAAGAGCTTGCCAATCTCACAACGCCTAAAGGCATACTCTTGACTGGTCCTCCAGGTGAGCAAAATAACCCACCGATCATCCAATTCGGTGCTGAGCCATCACAGGGACCGGTAAATCACTACTCCTGTCACTCTTCTTTCAACTCTTACCACTGCCCAAGCGTCGAGTTCACTACCACGCATTCACTCTTTCACTATATAGACAAGTCTTCTTAGAGCTCGAAAGGAGAAAGAACGCACCGTCGATAGTGGAAGAACTGATGCGAAAGACGGAGAATATGGAGTTGGCAAACAAGAAAGGCTGGAGAGCTGTCTTCGCAAATGGCAGATGGGATGAAGAGGGGAATGAAAGATTATGGGCGAAAGATGAAGGAATGGCATTTATCAGTGAGTAACTTCGGGACTGAGCTGTGCTGATTGATGGCAGTCGCAAGAAACATGATATTGGATTATCACGTTCTCTAGTTAGTACTCCTATCACGTGAAACTCAGACATTGCTAATCTCCCATACAGCTTTGACGAATTTCAGCTAGTTGATGCTTCTTCTGCTGCGCTCATCAGAGATGTCCTCTCATGGTACTGGCGGCTGGGCGGGGTGGTTGTGGCTTGCTCGAATAGAGTACCGGAAGATCTGTATCACCACGGGGTACAACGGGATAGGATGATAGGATTTCTGGATGCGCTGAAAAGTAGATGCGAGGTGGTTCAGGTTGATGGCGGAGTCGACTGGCGTGCAAGAAACGATCACGAGCCCCATGAGGTTATGTTGAAATGGTATAGCCAAGATGACGAGAGCTTCGAGGTTGCCTGGCAGGAGGAGACTGAAGGGTTGAATGGTGAGTGTCATCATCAGTAGCTTCTTGTGCTTCATGGATACAAATCGTCATATGTGTTCCAACACCTCAAATATCATCTACGACCATAGAATGGACGAAGTACCGCATCCCGTTAGCTCTGCGAAGTCAAGCTTCATGTCGCTTGGCCGGTGCCGAAGTCGGGGACGATTTAGGAACCCCGAGCGTCGTAGTTGGGAACATTTGTTCTTTTTCACGATCGTTCGGTTTTATTCACTGACATACCAGCCCTTCACACAGTTGGACCTACTCAAGTATCGGTGTATGGGAGGAAAGTGCCGGTCCCTGCAGCCGCAGGAGGAATTTGTCGCTTCACTTTTGCTGATCTGTGTGAAGAGGTGAGTAAGCTTCCCATCGATAACCGCTAATCCTTTTGCTTCACTCGCTTGGCCCAGCAGACTACCTGACTCTAGCATCTTCATATCATACCTTCTTCATAGATGAGGTGCCCGTGCTCTACCTCAAACACAAGAACGAAGCTCGTCGGTTGATTAACCTTATTGACGCTTTGTGTGAGTCATCGTCACGCTCTGTAAGAAATGTACTCTGACAATGGCTATAGATGAATCTCGGTGTCAGATATTCATCCGCTCACCTGCAACAACGTCGACGCTCTTCTTCCCAGATGCCTTGGATCTGGAAGAATCTCAAGTTGACGAGATGACCAACGACAGGATAATGGAGGCTGAATCTCTCTCCGAAACGCTTGCTACGCCTTATCGACCGAATGTTAGTCTGTATAACACTACCACCCCTGCTAAGAAGGAGAAGGAAAAACTGGAGGAAAAGCGGAGCGGGAGTTCTTTTAGTGTTTTAGGGATTTGGACAGGAGAGGACGAGAGGTTCGCTTATGTATGTATCGGTCTTGATCGCTCTGAGGGCTAACGGCTGATAACATCTTACAGAAACGAGCGGTATCTCGTCTGATCGAGATGACCACTTCGCCCACATATGCTGCTGAAGAATGGTTACCCTTAGATAAAGAAGCAAGGACATGGGAGAACTCGAAAAATCCCACCACCGCACATTCTACCGTAAGACGTGCATCGACCGGTTTGGGGAGTGGCAAAAAGGCCATGGACGATCTCGCGGTGGAGGCTGGTTATAGCAGACCGGGAAAACTGGAAAAGACAGAAGCAAAAGCTAGGAAACCAGCACCTAAGATCAAGGAGCAGCATATGTGGGGTGTAGTCGACGAATGGGGAGAAAAGGCAGGAAAATGGGGTAAAGGAGTGAAAGCTTACGAGACGGAAAAGTCTGATAGGTAGCAGGATCACATGTAACCCATTTTGCATTGACTGATGTTATTTGTACAATTTTTGAGACGATCCAGATCGGCTATTTAGACTTTTCCATTTATTCGTTCCTGTCTGACGACGAATTTTCCATTTACTTTGCATCTTGAACGCCTTGATTTCTGAACGCCCCACAAGCAGGGACAAGCACATTCTTGAAACTGTCCCTCTCCACCCATTCTTCCCAGAACTTCCTGACTTTGGGGCCGAACTTGTAACCACCGAGATGAGGGATCAGAGAGTCGATACCGGCCGCAACGGGCTCTCCGCCGGCGATAGAGACGAGGCGTGTGAGCCATGAAATGGTATGAAGGTCGGCGAGTGACTGAAAGACTGTCAGATTACCGAATATCAGAATGGTTTTCAAACTTACGACTTGGTCTCCGAGAGCAAAGGGTCCCTTGAATAGATTCTCAAGCTTTTTGAAAGCGTCTGGCAAAGATTCCGTCCATGTCCTCTTACAAACCTCGAAGAATTGAGCTTCCTTCTCCTTTCCTGCTTTACCATTGTACAACTCCCATATTTGCTCATTGGATTGTACCTTCTCCTCCAAGAACTTCACGGTTTTTTGCTCCCATGTCAAGCTTCCCTCCTTTGGCGCGACGGCAGACTCTGCAACCGCTTGCCTAGCTTCTTCCAAATAACGTTGGAGGGCTTCTCTCCGAAGAGCCAGTGATTGACCGGGAGGACGTTTTGCCTTCTCTCGTAGTTCTGCTTCATCCCTAGCAGCCAAAACCACAAAGTTGGGATCTACCGTGTAGACATGGATAATGTTGATGATCTCGTCGGAGAGACCTTTGCCTAAGATACCTGTCAGCACACAGCATAGATTGTGATTTCTGATTGAGTGGCGATCATACCTTCGATGGTGGCGGGGGCCAGTGTGGGAGCAGGCTTGTCAGAATGTTGGATATGGCCCGAGCTGGCGCTTCGAGCGTGGTCGAGGAAGTCACAGATTGACTATAAGTAGAGGATCAGCTGCAGCTCATCACCCTATGGGAGTACTCACGATGGTGTCTCTCAAAGAGCGATATCTAGTATCCACATCATTACCAGTAGTCTCCAGTGTCGGTACGACAAGAGTAGGAATTGTTCCTGCCAGAGGATCAGCTCTGAGCCTAAATTATCTAGCAATGATGCTCTACTAACCATTCATGTTGATTCTGAGAAGGTCATACCAAGTCAGCTACGAATGTTAAGTTTTCTTAAGGTGTAAAACTCACTTCAAGTAGGAAGGGGCGAAGTTCTTACAACTGTCGTCAGCACAACCACCAACCTCATGAGCAAGACCCATGAACTTACTTCTCCTTTGGCTGTGAGCAACAGCATCAGTATTTGTATTGTCCCTCCTGGTCATGGCCAGAAAGCACTCACTGATATCCACATATTTGATTATGTACTCATCGCTGGAATAACCTTTCTCGTGCAAGCACAATTGAGGGACGGTGGACCATACCGAAGTGGGCCAACTGGATTGGAGCAGGGGAGTCAGCGCTAGACAGGGTCGTCCGACATGTCACTCACGAGTAGAGGATAGCTTTGGGAAGGGTGTCGTTGTCTGTGTTAGTCATTCTAATGGATATGGGGTCCAGTGGTAGTCAGTGGAATGACTGACCGTGTACATGTAAGATGTCAGATGTTAACTGGTGGGTTAACAGCACTAGCAGCAGGTTCAGGATGAACACGTGGAGAGGGATCTACAACCACAGAACAAAACGTCATCCTCGGTGGAGGTGATTGGCTGTTACAGTTACGTAACAGTGAGACGTCGCGTGATCGGTCAAATCCGCCTGAGCGCATGAATCTCATATGCAAGCGCATCCCACATGTAGCAGCATAATGTAAATTTAGGAGATCATGTCCATTGCATCTGAAACAGAAAGATCAAAATCGAAGCTGGCTCATCCTGCTCGACTTTATGCTCTTATCCCTCTTATATTCTCCTAGTAGACACCGCCACTACACCGAGAGGTGCATTCATTAGACAGCAGGAGAGACCTTGTCAGATGGCCAGTAGCAAAAATCTAGATGAATAGAAAGGAGAAAGGAATACTACTCATTTTCTGAACACGACTTACGCAAAGGGTTTTCATCTCGGTCCCGAACATCATCAGTCCTTCAACAGCCCTTCCCTTGTCGCTGAACCTTTTATCCCTTCCTCGTCTCATTTGCATTCGACTTGTCTTACTGCTCAGAACCGACACAGCTTTGCTCTCAGCCTCGCTCAGAACTTACAGCTCAACGGCAACTCATTGAACACCATGTTCAACCTAATTCCCATCATCAGCACAACTTTTATTCCTCTGGTGTCGTTGTCCTCATTGACAATCTATCTATCGACTCATCCTGCATCTCCCATCTACACTCTGTTTCAAAAGCGTATCGCCCTACCCACTCATCAGGATGAAGATTTCAACGAACGTTATGACATTGTCGAAAAAGACCCTTTCAACATCGAAGATCCTGTAGTATGCGAAGATGGTACTCCGGTCGATCCAGAAAGCTTCTGGACATCAATGAGAAGACGAAAAATAGGCGTGTTGCTGTTGATGATCCCACCCTTGATCTGCAACATCCTCTTGCTCATCTTCGCAATTATCGCTCACACACCTGATCAAGATGAGAAGACCCGATCGATCATCCTACCTTCGCTTCTTCTGCCATCGCAAATAGTTACCCTTTATCTCGCCTACTGTCATATTTCTCAGAAAGAGACTCAGCCTCACTGGGCTACGACTGTTCACCTCTCGATCGATATTTTCATTCAATTTATGGTCCTGGCTTTCCTCGCTCTTCTCCCTTCAACACCACTTCCGTCCGCTCCTACCGGGTTATTCGCATCATTCGCTCGTATCGATGTATTTGCAATTCCTCGTTTCACCCCTGTCTCGCTCCTCAAAATGCTTCTTCCTATTCTCTACGTATTTCCCCTTCTTACGATCCTCTCCGTACGACGGGGTCCCCCTCTTTATCTTCCCTTGGACGCCATATATCCAAGCAAGATCATCGAATCAGTACCTTTGGGAACGGAGTCGCTTGACCCTAGTAAACCCAATGTCAGCGCTGAAGTTCAAGCAAACGTGCCGGAATGGCTTTTATTTGGTTACGCTACTCCTGTCATACGTAAAGGCTATTATTCAGATAGTTTAGATGTTTGGGATCTGCCCATTTTACCAAAAAGTCTTCGTGAGTACAGTACCAAATTCGATATCATCATCAATGTACTGATTTGACCTAGGTGCTCTCGTGCAATACCGACATATGAGGGGAATATACGGGAGACCTAAGGGTCGATTTGGACGTAAAGAGGGCTTCAACCTTCTATGGAAGGTAGCCAAAGCTAACTCAGGGCTGCTATGGGCTCGTAAGTACCAGACGCTGGACCACGATTTGCGCTGACTAACGAATTTTTCAGAAACCCTTCTTGCTACTGCTACCGCTTTCGGATACTATATTCCACATTATATACTGTTGAAATTCGTGGAATATCTCGAAAACGATCCCACACGATCTGCTCCCGCTTGGGGCTGGCTGCTCTGCTTTGGATTGTTCATGTCAAACGCTATCATGTTCATCGCCACTGGAGTGACTTGGTCAATCAGCTCTACCTATTTGCAAGCGCGAATCAAACTCCAGCTGAACACACTGCTCTTCAGCAAGACCTTGCGAAAGAAGGACATCGCCGCAGCTGGCGATGATAAAGGACAAGTGGGAGATGTCAAGGCGGAGGCAGCTAAAGACCAGAAGAAGAAGGAAGCTGCAGGCGAAGATGGAGCCGAGGATGAAGAAGCTGTCAGCTCTAAAACTCAGATCATGGTAAGTCCTACTTCTAGCAGCCAGGGGTGAAGCTCATCCATCGCAAAGACCCTGTTCACAGTCGACGTTGATCGTGTCACTGATTTTGTATTCCATCGTGAGTTGCTTTATGGGGTTACCCGCAGTCCTACTGACAGAGTTCATCTCAAGTTTTTGCGGTCGTCGATTCACCTTTAGAGCTCCTTGTGTAAGTGTTTCAGCTTTCTACTCAGGCGACCTTACTGACCATGCCACAGTGCGAGCGTTTTCGTCTTCAAGCTCTTAGGCATCTCCGCCTTATACGGACTGTTGACCGCTATTTGTGAGTCCCCACTTATCGGATGAGAATGCCACTGACAGCGCGACCAGTATCATTACCTCTTAATCACATCGCCTCAAAGATCGTTGTCAGAGCACAAGAGAATCTCATGAAGACACGAGATCAGCGTACAGCTTTGATGAATGAAATACTTCAAGGTATACGGATGCTCAAATTTATGGCATGGGAACGGTCATTCGAGTCTCGTATAAAGACCATCAGGAAGAATGAGTTATCTTGGCAAGCTCGTAATTACCAGATCGAAGTGGCATTCAATTGTATGTCCATCCAATGAACAGCTGTGCGATCACTAATGCAGCTTTCAGGTATCTGGGCTCTCACACCGGTACTCGTTACTGTCGTGTCTTTCCTGGTAAGTCTCCCCGCTATTCCATCACCAAGTCACGCTGACCATGCCCGCAGCATTACACCCTAGTTCGCGGCAAGACACTTACCCCATCTACCGCCTTCACGTCGGTCGCTGTATTTGCCGAATTGAGATATGCTCTCAACGCTCTGCCGGAGACCTTTATCGAAGCTTTACAAGGTAAGTGCGGAGCTGATAGGAGTATTTGATCCGTGAGCTCATATAAAACCGCTCGCAAGGTTTTGTCTCCTGTCGTCGTATCGAGAAATATCTCTCACTCGCTGAAATTGCGCCAATCGAAGAAAATGATGGTCAAGGAGATATTGTATTGTCATCGGCCACATACACATGGCCTCGGGATGATTCTGCTGTTCCCAATACCCAGAATGGATCATCTCGATCAACCGCCACGACTCCAAAGAATGCTTTCACTCTTGCCGATCTCTCGCTCAGATTCCCGAAGGGAAAGCTTTCTCTGATATGCGGTCGACTTGGTGAGTGATTATGCTTACAATTCAAGCTGACGCAAGCACAGGATCCGGGAAATCTCTACTCCTGGCGGGTCTGCTCGGTGAAGCCGATCTGTTAGCTGGTCAAGTTATCTGTCCTCGATCTTCGCCAGACTCAATGGGCTATTCCGAGAAGGAGATACCTGACACAGACTGGATTATTCCCAACCTGGTTGCTTTCGTACCTCAACAAGCGTGGCTTCAGAACGCCTCGATCAAGGACAACATCGTTTTCTCTTCACCTTGGAACCCGCAAAGATACCAACAGGTCATCGAAGCATGCTCATTGACTACTGATCTGGAGATACTTGAGGATGGTGATCAAACGTGAGTGCGAAAGCAATCAAAGTGTCTGTTGCCAGCTGAATTGAGCTTTCAGTGAGATTGGTGAGAAAGGATTAAATCTCAGTGGCGGTCAAAAGGCTCGAGGTTGGTCCTGATGATCCTATTATATATTCGCGTGTGATGTCATCAAAGCTAATAATCCATGTACAGTGTCGCTTGCCCGTGCCGTGTATAGTCGTGCCGGCGTATTGTTGCTCGATGATGGTACGTTCAAGATAGTGCGGCTTACTAAGTGCTGACACATCAATCTAGTCCTGAGTGCTGTAGACGCCCATACAGCTCATGCACTCATGGCAAATTGTCTGCAAGGCCGGATCCTGGAAGGAAGAACGGTACTCCTGGTCTCCCATCATACTGCTTTGGTCTCACCTGGTGCCGCCTACATCGTTGCTCTCGAGAACGTGAGTGAGCGCCTCACTGAAAGCCTAGCTAACGAGACTGCAGGGCGATGTGAAATTTTCCGGAACTCGGGACGACTTCGTAGCCTCCGGACTTATGGCCAAGCTAGATGAAGAAGATCTTCAAGCCAAACCCACGGAAGGTGAAGCTAAAGAGGAGAAACTCGTGGACGAAACAGCCCTAAAGGCTACGCATAAGAGTGTTATAAGCTTGAGTGGGGTTACAGGATCTGATCCTGGCTCGGAAACCAGCTCACTCGCGCCTGAAGATGAAACGACTCTCGCTAATTCGACTATCGACGTCAAACCCAAGGTTCCCCGAAAACTGATAGAAGACGAGAAACGTGCTCGAGGCAGAATTGCGTGGTCCGTATGGAAGACTTACTTCGGGGTGAGTACTCGTGGGCAAGACAGGGGACAAGTGCTGAATTTGCTTACTATAGGCTTTGGGAGGACCCATCTGGTGTAAGTGGATCATTCCATGAGACTGACCTTGTCTGACTAAATTTCCAGGGATTTTCTTCATACTTGCTCTGGCCATGGCAATGGTCGTCCCTGTGGCCGAAAAGGGTTGGCTTGAGTGAGCGTCACCCTCAATAAATAATTGAATTAATTCGAAACTGACAGAGCAACAAAGATATTGGACAGGTTCAAATCAGTCAACGGCCCAAGCCGGACATACCGCCCAATACTTCGTTGTTGGCTACGCAGCGGTGAGCTCACTTCGTCCAGTCGTATCTTCTAGCTGACGATAGCATAGATCACTATCATTGGAGTGTTTGCTTCCAATTTCCAATATGTTATAATCTATCTAGGCTCACTACAAGCAAGTAAAAAGCTACACAACGGTGAGTCATTATCAACAGGCTCACCAGACGCTAACTTCCTTTCAGCAATGCTCGAATCCGTCTTGTTCTCTACGCTACGATTCCATGACACCACCAGTCGAGGTAGATTGCTCAATAGATTCGGCAAAGACATCGAAGGTCTGGACTCAAGTACTGCTGATAATTGTGAGTAAATGCCAACCTGAACATGCGTGCTGACTCGTTTCACAGTCGTCCGAAGTCTTACACTTGGACTGAATGTGGTTGTGACTTTCATTTCCATTACTTACGTGGGCGGCCTACCATTCATTCTCGCAGGAAGGTAAGTCCACCCTGGGTGTATATGTCATTCCAGCTGACCCTTGCCCTGTGCCAAGTGTCATCCTGGTGATTTACTATCAAGCCGGATCCATTTACGGTCAAACCTCTCGAGACATGAGACGACTTGACTCTGTCACTAGGTCCCCGCTCTATTCTCTGTTCGGCGAGACAGTATCGGGGGTTTCTGTACTGCGAGCTTTTGGAGCGAGTGAGTTTGGTATCTTATCAGGATACGAATCGACAATACTGAATGGAGCACAGGTACGATATCATTGAAGCATATGATGAGACTGGCGGACACGAACGTCTTAGCTTTCGTATGGTCATGGTGAGCTAGTAGCTGCCTCTGTTTCGTTCACGTGCGATGCTGATCCACTACTCAGGACGGTCAATCGATGGCTTTCGGGTGAGTCTTCAAATGGCACTCATATTTCTCCCACTAATTCCATACAACCACAGCTCGTTTCAATCTTCTATCAGCGGTTCTGGTCGGTCTTACTGCAGTTGCTGTACTTATCGCCCCAGGAGTGGATGCCGCAATGGCGGGTTTCGCCTTGTCCTTTGCCGGGACTATCTGTCATGACCTTCTGTTTGTCGTGAGACGATTTGTGCAGCTCGAACAGAGTATGGTTGCAATCGAGCGTCTCAAAGAGTAAGTTCAACGGTAGAGCGAATGACCAAGAGCACTAACACAGTACCTCAGGTTCACCGATCTTCAGCGTGAAGCTGCTGAGTTCGTTGAGCCGAGGCCTCCTGCGTCATGGCCAGAATCAGGAGCTATTACCGTCGAAAAACTCATCATCAGATACGCTGTTAGTATCTGATTGTCTTCGTAGAGTTGTGCACTCGCTGACGTATTCACAGCCTGATCTTCCCGATGTACTCCATAGTATCAGTTTTACGGTAGCCCCTCGTGAAAAAATTGGT
Organism: Kwoniella botswanensis; assembly: GCF_036426115.1. Classification (NCBI taxonomy): domain Eukaryota; kingdom Fungi; phylum Basidiomycota; class Tremellomycetes; order Tremellales; family Cryptococcaceae; genus Kwoniella; species Kwoniella botswanensis. The sequence goes on along the minus strand of NC_088599.1, from coordinate 11,233,852 downwards.
ATTGTCGGTGCGACTGGCTGTGGAAAATCGACTCTGGCTTTGAGCTTTTTCCGTTTTGTAGAAGCCACCGAAGGTAGAATTGTCATTGACGGGGTTGACATCTCCAAAATTGGTCTTACCGACTTACGTAGTCGGGTGACGATCATTCCTCAAGATCCGACAATTTTATCAGGAACCCTTCGATCGACCTTGGACGTTTTCGACGAGTACGATGATGCTGACATCTATGCGGCCTTGAGACGAGTCCATCTTATCAAAGACGACGAGCCTTTAGGGGATGCCGTAGATGCTGAAGATGAGGAAGGCAGGAACAAGAACGTGTTCAGAGATCTGTCCAATCCAGTTAGGTGAGTGTCTGAGGGTTACGGGAAGATCCATTCACTGATATGCTTGGCAGCGAGGGAGGAGACAATTTCTCCAGCGGAGAGAAACAACTTATCTGGTAAGTGAATCTGAATGAATCTGAAACAGGAAATGAGTAGGATCCTTACTCAAGTTTGTCGATCTCGTAGCATGGCCCGAGCTATATTGAAGCGCAATAAGATATTGTTCATGGATGAAGCTACTGCATCTATCGATTGTAAGTACGATTATTCGCTAGAGACAGGTCAGCGTCATTGACCTATACGTGTGCTGTTTAGACGAAACGGACGAACTCAGTAAGTACTCCCTGCTTCCCGTAGTATCCTAGCTAATGACAACCTACTTCAGTTTCAAAAACCATTCGAGAGGAATTCTCTGACTCTACGATCTTGACAATTGCTCATCGTATACACACGATCGTGAGTTGTTTGAGTGAGCTTGCTTGGCACATGATAGCTGATGTATGCTTTGGCATCAGATCGATTTTGACAAAGTCCTTGGTAAGCCTTGCGATTTGCACACCGATAACGAGCTGACTCTCCTCGAAGTGATGGACCAGGGTCGGATAGCCGAATTTGCTAGTCCTGCCGAATTATTGAGAGATCACAAATCCAAGTTCTACGCCGTGAGTGACATCATATCGCATTCGTGGTCCGCAAGCTAACAGAGCGAACAGTTGTGCAAAGCAACCGGTCGGACTGAATTTAAAAACCTCAAAGAGTTGGCGATGCAAGCCGAGAGGAAGAAGAGAAGATCTTGAGTTTCCAGCTTTCGGATGTTCCCATAGAAGGACTACAGTATGCATACTACATCATATTATCGCAACTCTGGCTAGCAGTGATTACTTCTTTGTCAACCTTTCGTACTCCGATTGCCAGTCGTACTTGGGGTCGTACCCAAGCATCTCTCGAGCCTTTTTGATGCTGATACCTCCTTCTCTTGGGTTATCGGTTTCAGGTTCCCACTTGGTGTCAGGGAAAACTTTCTTCATAAGCTCAGCAGTCGGCACTCGGAATGCGTTGTCAGCATTTGCAATGTTGAAAACGTGAGCACCCTTGAGCGAAGACTCGATAGCAAGCCTGAACGCTTGGGAGCAATCTCTTGCATCAATATAGCAGAAGCCGCTAAGCGAATGATTACACATCAGCGATGAGAAACGCAGTCAGACTTTCCTGTAAATGGTAATTATACTCACTTCCAGGCCCGGGTCCATGGGTCATTTTGCCAGTTCTCAAAATCGAGATACTGCTCGGGTATCATGACGTTACTCAATCTGATACTAATGATTTTGGCTTCAGGATTCCATCGGGTGTACTGTTCTCCCATCTTTTCACCTAGCAATTTGGCGAGAGAATAACTTGATTCTGGTCTCTCGGCATCTTCGCGGATAGGTAGCCTTTCCGGTATGTGAGGGTAGAAGGGGATACCGAAGACTGTCTCTGAAGAGGCGATTGCGAGATTGGTGATGTTGAGTACACGGGCAGCTTCCATGATGTTGTAGGTCTGTCGGATATTGGTATGGAAGATGACATGGTTTGGCTACAATCGCATGGTCAGTTATGCCCCGTGCATGACTTCATGAGCACAACCTCTCACTCACTGCTCGAGAAGGAGATGGGATGGCCGCAAGATGAATCACAGCGTCTACACCTTTATATCCCGAGTCAAGATCAGAAAGAGCAGCGATGACTTGTCCATAATCTGTCAAATCGACATGAACAAACTTGGCAACTTTGGCCTCTTCAGGTGCTGGCGGACTGACATCGACTGAGAGAGTATGAATGTCAGAGATGTATCCAGAATGATCAGGACTGGTATCACTCACGATTCCAAACTTCCCAGCCATGCTCTACCATCTCTCTAACCATATATCGACCTAGTTTTCCAGATCCGCCAGTAACGATGACTCTCTTCTTACGTTGCGGAGCAGGCTTCGAGGGGTCCTGCAATCGTCGCTCCGAAAGGGCCTCTCTGCTAGTGAAGGATGATGGCGCGCTCATATTGGATCAACGATGTTCAATTGGACTGGCTGACTAATGATTGTATCTGGAAAAACAGGCAGAGGGAGCCTATTGGAAGCTTGTTCAGAATATATATACAGGATAAGAAGTGGAGGGAGACCCATCGAGGTGACAATCTGGATGATCTGCCGGGCCGGAGGGCACCGGTGAATGAAAGGGGCAAGCAAGCACATGTACCACTAAATGGGAATAGCAGATAGATATATAGATTGTCCGTTTACATGCATCGAAAAATCACAAACATTTCAGGCATTTATAGCATGGCTATATACGTAAAAGACGTTACAGGGAGGGATAGGCGTATAATTGTACCGAGTTGATGTATTCTGACATTACACTAGGACCCGATCAGACCAGACAAGGAATCACTTCCAATGATCGACTGGAGAACAAGTCAGCGTTTGTACATTATGCGAGATTGTCATTATACGAGACCATTTACCTGAATATCGGAAGCGGTGATAGGACATTCGAAACTTGCGCTGTTGCTGATAGTGGGACTGACTGTGACCCCGAGGATCTGTGTTGCGTCGAGATTAGCGTATGCAAGAGGGTTCCAGTGGTCTGTACTCACCTTTAATTTGAGATAGAGGTCGTAGTCTACTGTAATATCTTGTTTAGTACCACCTGAGATACCGCATTTACCTAGATATCATCAGCATTCATTTCAAGACGATTACACTCACTGATCAGATCCTTGAGGATGACCTGATTGGGGTCCTTGGCCAAAGTGTAACTGATTGTCAGCTGCTGTTGAACCTCACACAAACTCACTTCAGGGTGAAAGGGAAATCAAAGGTCGATTGAGTATATCCGACAAAGTTAAGGTTGTACAATGTACCCCCTCCAAAGGTGTTGGTGTTGTTACCAGGATACTGCGCCGTCGCGGTGATTTCCTTGAAATCCGCATTGAACCAATTGGGATTGGCAACACTGTCGAGACGTCAGCATTCGAGAATTGAAGGTAGTTGATGTGGTACTTACCTGATACTGAGGTCAAAGCTGACAGTGAGACCATTGGTGGTAAGAGAGACGGGCGAAGAGCCGATGTTCACGCTATTAAGAGCGAAACTTGGGGGTCGGATATACTGATCATTAGCGCTTTTCAATAAGTATGTCACTCACGAGAATGATTGACAGAATAATGCTGACAACCAAGATGATACCAATGGTGAAACAGCAGCAACATAGCCTCAATGACATCCGTACACCACCACCCTATGTAAGATATGAGCACCATGTCTCGAGATGGAAAGGTTGTGTTGATCGATCTCACCCTTGACCATTGTTTACCCCTTTCATCTTTCCTCCACATCCGCAAGATACCCGTACTCCTAGGGGGTGGTCCCATCTCAGCGATAGACACAGGAGGTCGCCTTAGTCCTGATCGACCCGGTTGTGCTCTCTGGGTGTTCTCTTGATATTGCGCCTCATCGTTCATTTTCTCGGTACTTGAGTTGGGTTGATAATCGCCTACCGACGGGTCAGCGGGGTATGAGGGGTATCGAGGTTCTTCACCGTATGGGTTGGAGTCATTGCTATAGGTATAGCCTTCATTTTGGAAAGGAGGAGGGTGTTGTTGAGTTTCGTCATAACCGTCGTTGTTGTGGTAATACCCTTGTGGTTGCTGGTTGTACGGATCGGCGTAAGTGTTGCCGTACTGATGGGACATGGTGAACAGTGATATATGTCTGTCAGTATCGGTGTGTCGATAGTGAGAGATATATCGATATGAAGATATGAAGATATGAGGTTAAGATTGAAATATGAATGGAATGAAACTGCTATGTACGGGATGTGTTGATGCTGTGTAACAACTCACGCGTAGTCTTCCTATTACGTAATTGGCCAGCTTTGTTGTTCTATGCATGCCATGACAGCAATGTGATTGATCTGTTAGATGCATATGATATGATATTCGACACTTATTGACACCACTGTCAATCATCAGCTAAGCACTTGAGCATGTCAGGCCCACCAGAAGAATCAAGGAGGAATCTCATCCTCGCCAAACAGCGGGAACGAGAAGCCGTAAGTCGATCAGAGTCATGGCTTTCGCGATTGGTATCTTAACTTACCTATTCTAAGATCATTTAGGCCGAACACCAACGTCAGAAGGATGCTTTGTTGAAGGTACGTCGAGAATCCACATCGACGTAGCATACACCTGCTGATAGATGCCTGACTGACCACACAGGAAGCCGAGAAGGATCATACGGTTAACAAGTTTATCGGAGTAACGGAAAATTTAGATGAAAGATTGATCAAAACGACAGTCGGTCTGGTGACGCTCTCAGAATTTCAGAAAACCAAAGATGATCTCGAGGAACGTCAGAGGCAGCTGGCAGCCCAAGTCGCCGCGGATAAAGGGTTAGTCATATCATGACAGATCGCATATACTGACTTCCGTCTGTAGAACGAAAGGTGTCGTGAAACCAAAGAAAACGAAAAAGAAAGAAAAGTCAAAGTTGTCATTTGCAGATGAAGAGGAAGAGGACGCTTCTGTAGGCGACAAACGGACGAGGGATGAAGATGGTGAGTGCTAATCGGCCAAGCAACTCTTATTGACATATACTCCAGATGAAACGAGGTCCAAGAAGAAATTCAGCAAAAACCCTGCAGTCGACACATCATTCCTTCCGGATCGTCAGCGAGAAGAGAGGGAGCTGATAGAACGGGAACAGCTACGCAAGAAGTGGCTAGCTGAGCAGGAGAAGACTAAAGCAGAGACCATCGAGATTACCTATTCTTTCTGGGATGGTAGTGGTCACAGGAAAAGTGTGGAGGTAAGCGTATATAGGATAGTCGAAAGATAGGCAACTAATGACTTTTTTAGTGCAAGAAAGGGGACGACATTGGCACATTCCTGAACAAGTGTCGTCAGCAGTTCCCAGAGCTTCGTGGTACTAGTGTTGAGAACTTGATGTACATTAAGGCGAGTTCTTTTAACTGATCTCAAAAGACCAACTGCTAACAGTGGATGTCGTGTAATTAGGAAGATCTTATTATTCCACATGTCAGTACCAATTGTTCTGGTCCGTATGATGTTTCGCTGACCGATCTGTTCAGCACTATACATTCTACGATTTCATCATCAACAAAGCTCGAGGAAAGTCAGGACCTCTTTTCAACTTTGATGTACACGACGATGTGCGTCTGCTAGCGGATGCGACAGTGGAAAAGGATGAGGTGAGTTGACCACCAAAGGTTAACGTAGTCGCCTGCTGACATGGAGCAGTCACACGCTGGTAAAGTCGTTGAGAGATCATGGTACAATCGATATAAACATGTAAGCTACCTATTGGGATATAAAATCTGCTTTTTGGATGGGGCTCTGACTGGGTTGTTCAAATTAGATATTCCCTGCGTCGAGGTGGGAGGTGTATGATCCTGACAAGGATTATGGTTCTTATGTGAGTGATCTCCATCAGCACTCAGCCATTGTATGGCAGGCTAACGTCATACATCCGATATCCAGCGAGTCGCATAGGTAGATACATACATACATACATGCATATCTCTCTCTATCTGTATATCGTGCAGACATACACCTTACAGGCGATATGCCAAGTCACGTGACCCTTGCTTTGTTTGTTGCCACCCACAACATCTTCTTGTGGTCCCAACATTTTTCTTTGCTGCATTCACAACTAACAGGTCTGCTCTCCTCTCAAGTCATATATATTATTTACCTGCCCCGGCGCTGCCTATGCCGGCTTCAGCTCTACGAAACTTGCTTTCCTCGAGACCAATAAGAACATATCGCCCATTCCGCACCCTCCTCATGCCTGTTGCAACCGCTCGCAGTCCTTCTCCAGCTCGGGACGCTCGAGAAGTCAAGCGGCTCAAGACAGATCACACCAGTAGCCCACCTCGACAAGCACAATCACTGTCTACCCTCATTACATCCGATGATAATCAGCCCAGCGTATCCGCTGATGCTGATCAACCGAATGAAGCTGAACTTGTAGAAGAGCAAATGTCTTTGCCTATCGAATTTCCTAAAACGTACGAGAACGAGCTGAATTATCGCGATAAGTTGGTGCTGGCACCTATGGTGAGGACAGGAACCTGTGAGTACCTTACTCTAGGCAACTCATCAATGCATTATGACTGACTCGAGCACCCTCATCAGTACCTACGGTATGTCTCGCCTTTCCACGAGGTCATACATAGCAGACTGATCCCGTTTTCAGCGACTTCTATCCCTTTACTATGGAGCTGGATTAGTGTGGTCACCCGAAGTAGTAGATAAAGCTATAATAGGATCAGAAAGGACCGTTGATCGTGAGTTGGTTCTGTGCATGCTCTGGGCTGACAAACAGCTGTGACTGGGGTCATCACGTACCACAAGGGACAGGGTCCGATTTTCAGTACTCATCCAATAGAGAAGCCCTATCGTAAGTCTACAATCACCTGAATTGAGCTCACGTGAATCTGCAGTCATCTTCCAGATCGGGTCGTCCGATCCAGAGCTCGCCGTGAAGGCTGCTCAGATAGTTCAACAGGATGTATCAGGGATGTGAGTGACGCTGTTTACTAGATTACTTGTAACAATTGCTGACTTTGCTATTAGTGATCTGAATTGCGGTTGTCCCAAGCCTTTCTCGTGAGTTACTGGTCAGTATAGACGCTTACTTACATGAAGAACGCATTCCGGTATGGGAGCTGCCCTTTTATCTACACCTGATATCCTACTCAACATCCTTCGCGCTCTGCTTGATTCTATCCCTTTGCCCATATCATGCAAAATCCGTTTGCTCCCTACCCAACCATCCACTTTATTCCTTGTCTCTCGTATAATACGGACGGGCATACGCAACTTGACTGTGCATTGCAGAACCCGTGATATGCGACCCGCAGAACGAGCTTTATGGGAAAGATTGGCAGATATAGTAGCTTTAGGAAAGCAACGCGGTTTACCCGTAATTTGTAATGGAGATGGTGATGGTTGGGCCAATTGGGAGAAGATCAGAACCGAGACCAGTGAGTATGGTCAAATATATGGAAATGTGTAGATAAATCCTTAGCTGACTTTCCCGTCAGATGCCGATTCTGTCATGCTTGCTCGTGCAGCAGAACGTAACCCCTCTGTGTTCCTGCCCACTGGACCGGTATGTAATATGACAGAAGTCGTCCCAAAACTGCTCGCCATCGCGAAGCATACCAACAACCCGTGGGGAAACACCAAATTCCTCTTAACCCAATTCAAAGCTTCTCCACCGCCTATATCCAACATGTCGAAGCAAGAGCGAAAACAAGCAGCTGAGATTGTCAGCAAAAGCAAAACAGTAGAACAGGTCGCAGAAGGTCTCAAAATACCTATCGACGACGTTAAGGAGGTGTTCGATGTTATAGTAAAGAAGATTGCGGAACGAGGTCGAGCGGATACGAATATCTGGGAAGAAAGGCATGAAGCGGAGGTCAATGGTCAGGTGATAGATGAGCCAGCGACAGTTGACGGAGAAGCAGAAGTGGACGGTTTCGAAGTAGGTGTTGGACAAGCCCAATCATAGACAATTCAGGCAATACTATTCATGTTATGCATCACCCCTGATCCTAGGCATCCATCGAGTTCGACCGTCACGTCTTGCACTTTTGTCCCAAGAGAACAAATCCCCATGGTTCTCCAACACACTCTTGTTATGCTCAATAACTTCGGCCAACAGTTTTATTGGGTTCTGTCATTAGCATCGTTAGCGACGTTGACTTATTGTTTGACCTACATAAAAATCGGTCAAATCCGCAGTATCTTCTCGTTTCATTTCGATGATCTGTCTAATGCATTGAGAAGCTTCATTGAGTTTCAATAGGGCATCATTGAGCGACTTTGTTGGCTATATCCTTATCAGCTAGCTGTAGGCGTTGCATGTCTTTGCACACTCACCTGAATCCTTTTTAGCGATTCTTGATCCGTTTGAAAGCGCTGAAAGCTTGGTGTCAATCCACTCTTCGCTTTCTTCCCGTCAGGAAGATAGATTGCTTTCAACGTATGCTTGTGCCGTAACTTGAATCGAGCCTCGGAGTAAACAGGACCACCATCATGTATGAGATGTATGGTCAAGAGCTATTCCATCAGCTTGTCTCTAAGCTGATTGACTTACCGAACAGATTGCAGAAGACAAGGCGAGCCACAACTTGGCCCATATGGATGACCATGACTGCGACCGCTGACACATGTGTATTCTGGAAGAAGTGACTTGTTGCATCCACCACCACAGTTCAGCTTCGTCCAGAGACGTCACGAGGTCTGAGTCAAGCGCCGCTAAGTTGGATTCGATAAGACAATCCAGACGAATAGCATGCACGACTTGGGTGATCTCCGATAGATCCCGATACTTCGAGAGATACTCTCCCATAGCTGCTCTCTCTCTCCACGATGCCGACAAAATCGAAAAAGACCTGAACTGACGCGATCGATTGGAGAGAAAGGTCGACATTGTAGTGGTCAAGTACTGGATGATGTATCAGCTTACTATCACGCATCTGGTGACATACACTTGAAACCAGATTTTTCCAAACATTCATCTGATGATCTACAGCTGCATTACCCCCATTGGTAACGTTGTCGTACACTTGTACTGCTGCGTTAGAATAGCCAGTCTCTTCAAAGATGAGCATTCGCACGGCTCGATTGTTCCCGTGACGGCCTCCAACCACCTGGTCGCACGCAAAATCGAATCGAGTCTAATTGTCAGCGAGATAATACGCAAATTCGACTTACCTTGATCAAAGAGCGTAGTAAAGGGATCCGTGGAGTCGAACTCCAACCTAAACCATGTAATTTGCACTGATTGTCAGTGGAGTCCTTACCAATTACACAACTCACTGTCCACGCATCCCACGAATCTTGTCGATACACAATTGCTTCCACATTGATGAGTTCGTCAACCATAACCTTCATATCCTTCCAGGCCAAGCTTTGCGTTGGCTGTTCGAATTCCGGTAGAGGCATATGTTGCCGCAGATACGAAGGAATTGACGAGTCGAAAGCAGCCTTTGCTACATCTGAGGAGTCCGTCATTGACTCAATGCCATCTGAGGCTATTCTCATGACTCGCAGAAGAGGACTGCATGATGTTGACGTTTCGGAGCTTGAAGCCAGATATTGTACCCAGTTCTGGATTCGTCAGCTCCATATGACAACCATGACTTACTCGTCGGTGTATCAAACGTTTTGACATTTGATCAGACCAGTGATAGGACACTGTTACAGGATCAGCGACGGACATCGAAGGTACAATGCTAGACTTACCTGGAGAATACTGATGCTCGAGCCATTCTAGTGCTTCGTTGGCCAAATTTACCACAGCCTCCACCGGGTCGCTCATGCGAACAGCAACTCCGTAGTGATCAAGCCAGCAATCCTCTCCATCTCTGACGTGACCTTTAGCGAATTCGGTGTATGCCAGATCGATACTTTTGCAGTATAGCAGAACGTAGGCTCGCAGAACAAGGTAAACGAGGTATGACTCATGATCAGTATCTGTGTATTGAGGCGGACCTGCCAAATGATGAGGATTGTGATAATGGAGAGCAGTGTAAACTGATTGACAAAGAGTTGCACCTCGATACCATGCCACCTAAGTCATATCAGCCTGATTCATCGAGGATCGGGCAGAAAGTACCTACGTCTAAAGCTAGCATGTTATCCATAGTCCAGCAGAGGTCCGCTGGGGAGAGAGATGCAGCCGGGCTGTAGATGGGAGATGATCTCCATCCTTGCAAGTCGGCCGCACCGGTGTCCATCTTGGGATCCATCATCTAGATGAGTGATTGTCAGTGCCCGAAGGTATAACAGGATTGAGACACACCTGAATGGCGTTCATGGCATCAAGCATAGTAAGCTCTGGAGGCTTGACCATCTCCGTCGGGGAGAGATCTGGAAGGTACACGTCGCAAGTCAGAGCAGAATAGATAGGGATTGTTGGTGAGTGATCTCACTAACCTCGACAGGCAGCCTTCAGCCAGCTGGTGATGTCTTGCATCTTTCACGATAGGACCCGTGATCTATTCCATGCTTGACCCTAGGTGATGTATACCGCTACTTTGACAGTTGTATTGTATGCTGGGGGATGTATAAGATATATTGCATAGCTATGAGAGAATAGCAGATCTCTTGATGCAGAAGTAGCAGCAGTGGAGACCCCACACAACAACCAAATAATGTAGCCAAACAACGGAACGGCCAGGATCCACGTTGTATGGGATTAAATGTGATTAATGAGACGTGAAAATAATAAGTGACGCAGATAGGATTTTATGGAGTGTTCCAAGTCATATCAAACACGCTCACCAACACCAACACCACTTTGCTCTCTCTCTTCGTTCAACATTTTCCTCTCCCTTCTTTCCCTTTCTGATAAAACACTGATCATATAGATAGACCTTGATTGTCATCCCACCGATCACAGGCATCCCTAATCACGACTCATAATCCAAAAAGAACTTGTCAAAATGGAGAACCAAGCGACTTTCAAATTGGTCTTATGTGGAGATGGTGGTACCGTGAGTTTTTCTGCTTCGTTGAGCTACACCTCCCACTTCTGTTCAGTCCCTTGCATTTTACGTTTCCTTTGTCGATGCGAGCGGACGTGTGCTGATCATGGCTTTGAACGCAGGGTATGTAAAACATCTGTCGATTTGGAACAAATAATCATGACTGAACTGACACCATCCAATCTTACCATATTCTGATAATTAGGAAAGGTATGTTTTATCTCGTATCCGCTTTCGCCACTGGTTCGTATGACTGACATTGTTTGCAAATTGCTGTGCAGACCACCTTCGTCAAGCGACATTTGACTGGTTAGTAATGATTTCTAGCTCAGAGGACAAGAGGCCAGAGCGCGGCTCTTTCCTTCAATCTTAAAAAGGTCTGTTTTCGCTGACAAATGCACCCAGGTGAATTTGAGAAAAAGTACATCGGTAAGTTGGCCTTGCCCCCTATAGTTTTCGAGACATAGACTGATGCCGATTGCGTATTTTTCAGCCACTCTCGGTGTGGAGGTTCACCCTCTGACTTTCCACACCAACTTCGGTACCATCTGTTTCAACGTGTGGGATACCGCCGGTCAAGAGAAGTTCGGTGGTCTCCGTGACGGATACTACATTCAAGGTCAATGTGGTATCATCATGTTCGATGTTACCTCTCGTATCACCTACAAGAACGTCCCCAACTGGCACCGAGATCTCGAGCGAGTTTGTGAGAACATCCCCATCGTCCTTTGTGGTAACAAGGTCGATGTTAAGGTAATCTTATGTCTCCTCACAATTCATAATCCAGCTTTCCCCACTGACATCGATAATTTACAGGAAAGAAAAGTTAAGACCGGAAATGTCACCTTCCACCGAAAGAGTACGTCACAAGCCTCTGCAGCAAGATTTCCGTGCTTCGCGCTCTCTCCCTTTTCCATCTTCACATCTGCACGCGCATTCTTTCACGAAGAAAGGCCATTCTCGTAGTCCTCTTGTTTCATGACTGACGTTTTGACTGGGCAAATCCAACAGAGAACCTCCAATACTTCGAAATCTCTGCCAAATCCAACGTGAGTCATCAGCATGACATGATCTATGTATCTTTCAGCAATTAACCTATGTCCCTTTTTTCAGTACAACTTCGAGAAGCCTTTCCTTTGGCTCGCCAGAAAATTGGTCGGGTGAGTGTATTCCAAACTCTGAAACGTTCCCATCATCACGTCAACTGAAAATTATTTCTAGCAACCAATCCCTCGAATTCGTTGCTGCTCCTGCTCTTGCTCCCCCTGAAGTCCAAGTCGACCAAGCCCTTATCGCCAAATATGAGGAAGAGCTCAAACAAGCTGCTAACGCTCCTTTGCCCGACGAGGTACGTGTGCATATTCCCCATATTCGTTGTCGTTGCTTCTGTCACCAGTGCAATATCTTCCTGCTTTTCTATTCTTTCATTTCACTTCTTTGCCATCTTCCCTTCACCTCTATGCTAGATATGCAATATCACAATCAATCGCGTACTTTCTGCTTCCTCAAGTGTTGATCTTTATGGATGGCGCCACTCATGTAATTTCCCCACTGCGAACATGAGAATCGTACTGACAATATGGTGTCACATTTCAATAGGACGACGCCGATCTCTAAACGTGATCTCGATATCCTGCTGTGACCGTAGACGGGGTAGAGTTATTGTCGTATGTGGAAGGAATGGGAGGCTAAATATGTAGACACGTTACTCATGAATACATGTTCATATCGTTTACTCACTTTCAACTGTTATTACTCTCGTTCCATCTTCGGGATTCGTCGATACCCTCATATGCGTCCACGACATAGAGTACATCTGCGTCTCTATCGCTGGATCGTGATTGGGCTTTCCTAACCATCTCTCGCCGGCCGAAAATTATTGAATGGTATAGGTCTCGTCCCAGAACTCCCTCTAGAGGCTGAGACCCCGAGTGGAAAATCCCCTATAACCCATAAGATCAATAGCGGGGAGGCTATCATTCCTGACTTTGTTTCGTTCCCACCATATTGGTGCAACGGGGTCGGATCATTTCAGTAAAGTTTCAGATGCATATTTTCAATTTCACTTCCAGGTTTCTTTTTCATTATAATCTGTCTTTTTTCTTGTTTCAGATCTTCAATTTCGCTTCCAAGCTCAACTATTGGCAATGGGGATTTATGGACCATCGATCCTAACTCCACGACCTACAATAGCCAATGTTTTCGTATGTTATATATAACTACCTAAGAGATATATACTATGACCGCCTCACTCGAATACACCTTGACATTTGCAGTGCCGTTGTTTACGGCAGCTTGCTCGAACTTCGCATCGCCGACAGCATTGCATGTCGAGTTGTCGTAGCTGACTCCACCAAAAGTGGGTACTTGACCAAGCTCCTGTTGACTCGTTGCGTAAGGCGCAGTCAATCTTTTCACATTGACACTTTGGAGATTGTTGCCCAGGCCAGAAAGGCTAAATGTTTGTGATGGGCGCCCCGTGGTAGTCGTGTTTTTATAATAGTCTGTATTGATCAAGACCACTTTCTTCGGTACGTTTTTATTTTCAGCGTACAAGCCATAGGCAGCCAGCGAAGTGGTGCCGTTATCGAGCGCTGAAATGCTGGACATACCCGACAGCGCCTCAGTAGCAAAGAGCGCTCCGTAGTACGGAGAGAACACCTTCGTCGCGCCCCACCAGGAATATGGACCTGCCAAAGACGGATAAGCAGAGTAACCCAGCCAAAGATCATCATGAAACAACTCACTATTACCAATGGTACCTTGGTGGAAGTACAGTCGTGAGTACCCGAGATTGACAGCTTGAAGCGCATAATCCGCAAGCCAGATTGCAGCCCCGAAAGTAGGGGAAATGCCTCCCCCTCCGCAGGTGGCTGTAAAGATCAGCTCCCGTCGAGTGTCAATTTCACTCACCAGAATTGGTCTCTCCAAAGACTATTGGCTTCCCGACGGCCACTGCTGCTTCAACTTCAGGTTTGAATTTGTCGACGAAAGCCTTGACACGGGAGTGTTCCATCAAAGTAGCAAGGTCGGTTTTGGATCCTCCACAAGCGCTCTGAGGATAGGCGTGATCGGCGAATGTTTTGACGATATGGAGAGTGTTATTTCCTTGTTCCTGTGGGGCTAGCTCCTGTACAGAGAATTTGGGTGGTTGAAGGAATACGCCCGCTTGAACGATATCATCTTTGCCTAATGCACTGGACACGGATTTTTGCCAATCGATCTGTATCTTTGCATCCAATGCAGGAGTCCAACTTTGCTTGTTCGCGATAGGGTCGGCGGACGTATACACTACACTCGAGGTGAGTCAAGCCAAGTTACACAGACCGAAAGGTGTAGCAATCGTGCACTCACAATCCGGTTCGTTTCCAAGCTCAAATGCAAATAGCCCGCTGACCGTCTTGACAGCTTGTTTGGCCGCAGCGATACTATTATTGAGTTGATTCAATCGTCTGTTCAGTCCAAAGACTACAGGACGTTTCAATCCCTCGGCCAGATCGAAGAAAGAAGGGCCATAGGTCAGGTTTGATGGAGCACCACCTGGTGTAGGGATCACGAATTTGGCCGGGGAAGTCAAAGTGGCGTCATACAATGCTCGATCTCTGTTGGGGGTCAGCGCCCTGCTTCGACGCTTCCTATTTAGAGCGGATGAGACTTACTGCGTTGTTCCCCCGATACGAACTCTTGTCTGAGTTTTAGAAGCTGCGTCCAGGTTTGCAAAACACTGGCTGGTACTGGCAACATCTTGTACATAGCCTGGGAAGGCGAAGAACTCAAGTCTATAAGACCATTAGCAGGTGCCATCAATTCAACAGCCAAGAAACCTAACTTACGACAGACCAACGGGAGCAGCATCGTAGATTGGTCGCTTATCTCCAGCTGTGACATCGAACTTGACGGCCGAGTCTCGAGGCAAGACATAGCTCGATACACCGAGGGGTAGAAGAAGTGACAACAGGGCGAGGTCTTTGCTCAACATTATGATTGTAGTCAATTGATCTTGAGAGGATCATGGAGGTACGTCCGAAAATTTTGCAGGAGCAGCGGTCGACATATATATGCTCGACTGTTCATGTCTCCGGACCACGACGCGGCCAATCATTGAGCCGTTGATCTTCTTGTTCATTGCGGCGTTCCGATGCCGAACATCGTCATCGCTCAAACACCTACAAAAGAAAGGTTTGAATGTAATCAAGAGATCGCTTGCTCATACGGTGAAACCGTTGCGATCATGAGATCACGAGGACATAGAGAGTGCTAGTCCATAAATGGTAGGTGATCGCGGACAGATGTTATCCCAAGTTCGAGGGTCGGACCGGATGCTATGCCCCGCATGAATTTTGCACCGGGGCCACTGTGCCTGCTAGGAACTGCTATTGCCGTGGAATATCGTAATCCGCAGTTTCTGCTAGAAAACGTAGGTGATACCTCACACAAACGGGATGACCATGTGTCTGAGATATGGGGAAACGGAAGCAGGTGGTACATTACAGATCAGCTACCGAGAACCTCAGGAGCTCCAGATTTTCCAAGGTTCGAATTTTACTATGGCAAATACAGAATTCCTCCAAAAATGTCCAACCTCTAGACTCTCATAGCTCGCCGACCGTCCATCTCCTGGAGGTGAGAATCAGATATTCTGGAAGATTTCAGATCTCTACAGCATACCATAGCTTGGAATGATAAGTCCAGTGTCACAGAGATTCCCTAGCCCCGCAATTGAGACAGTCACAGTATTCAACTTTGTTACACAGTACTCTATGACAATCCACCTAGGAAGATTTACTCTATATCCTCGATGACCACGTTGAAATCCATCTCCTCAGGCCGAATTAGGCTAGTCTTTCGCAGCAGTTTATGACCAATGTACACGCAGGGAAAGAGGATGATCGGAAGGTAGCTGGTACAGAATGTACCCGTATCCCAGGAATCAGTGTAAAAGACCGACCATCCGGAGAAGCTGCAGTGTGTCAGCATATACATGCCATATCTAGTACATGAAACCCACTCACAAGAGCACCAGCGATATGAAGAACATTGCATACTTCCCTGCGATACCATACTTGTTCAGCGGGTTGTGATAAGGTAGACTTGATCGATCGATGCCTTGCGCTCTGGCGCCGCTTTCCCATCGCATATGAGTGAAGCAGATCTATAGACAGAGAACTATTAGATCGACAATAGATAGGTTTAATCCCGTCAACGACTCACCGCCCACCACATGAGCAAACCTCCAGCCGAACCCAAGGCAGCGAAATATCCAAAGGCAACACCAGCACTGGATCCAAGGGACATATAAGCAAGAGCGCCGAAGATAGCGCAAGTCGCAATGGCAATGACGGGGACTCCTCGTGAGGTGACACGAGCGAAGAACGCAGGAGCGTGGCCGTTTACTGCAAGTCCATGTAAAGCTCGCGAAGAAGTATAGAGTTCCGATGATGCGCCTGATAGACCAGAGGTGATCAAACCCGCATTGATGATCGATGGCAAGACCTTGATTCCAGCTGTTTGGATTGCTACGACGAACGGTGAAGCGAGTGCTGTTCCGGCATTGAGTGCGAGACGTGGATCATTGGAGGGGACAGTGAGGCCGATGACGAATGTTCCACCAAGGTAGAAGAGGATGATCCTGATGTATACGTTTCGGATCGCTCGAGGGATGTTGCGACGAGGATCTTTGGCTTCTCCGGCAGCGATAGCAACTATTTCAGACCCTACATAGGCGAACGCGGCTTGCGTGAGGACTGCCCAGAAGCCGAGGAATCGACCCAATGAACCGGGGATATCCCTGCCAAGACGCGAGTGTCAGCCGGAGTGCTCTTGGTCATCAACATCTGCTTTGACTCACATGTACTGAACGAATGGCCCCGGGTTCCTCCAGTATCTGAATCCAATCTTGTCATGACTCGGTCCACCACCTGCCGAGATAACGACTCCCAGGATGATCAGTCCTGTGATCATGATAATTTTGATCGTTGCCAACCAGAACTCAGTTTCACCGTATGCTCCAGCACCGAGCATGTTGATCCCAACAGCTACGATGAGGAAGATGGATATCCAGAGGGCATTGTTAATGGAAGTCTCCCAGAGGTTGACGAGCACTGCGAGAGCTGATAGTTCTGACGGAAAGAAGATCGTCCAGGTGTACCAGTAGAACCAGCCCATGGTGAACGACAGCGACTCATCGACGTATCGAGCGGCTAAGGCAATTGGTCCTCCAGGTAGAGGTAAGAATGCTACCATTTCACCAAGACAAATCTGCTCGTGCCTCAGCGAATGATCAACACGGAAGATTCAGGTACTCACCATGACCGAGTAACAAACCGAACCCATGAATATGAATCCCAACAATAAGCCAAGAGGACCTCCGTTGACCAACGCATCTCCGGTGTACAAAAATAGTCCAGTTCCCCTGCGAGTTCAAGAGGTCAATTGCCGCAACCCAGATACCGCATAAGATCTACAAGTGGAGGTATTTTCCCACTCACAAGACACCTCCGATAGAGATCATCGCCATGTGCCGGGATTTGAGATCCCGCTGGAGGCCTGAGGCATGCCGTGTACCAGTGTACCCAGTTGAGTCGAGGTGGGGTGTGACGATAGGCTCGGCGTAGCCCCCCACGATTGTGTCATCCTTCTTTTCGGCCATTTTCGAAATCACGAGTGCTTGGCTTGCAGAAGAAAGAGCAAAGTGCGCGTTGATGAACTGGGGACATCTCAGGAGGGGTGTATATATCGATTTGGCTCATAGTCGAGTAAATTTCTCTTTTGAACGGGCAAGTATCTTGCAAAAGGGTCTTTTGGTCGGGTTATATGTATAAGCGCGGATGTACCCTCGTCAATGGGACTGGATGATCTGCGCAGCATCGTAGATGATAAGAAGGGTCAAATCGGAAACCAGCTCCTCGTAGATCGCTTGTCGCGTATGTTGAGCAAGAGTCGCTGAGTACCGAGGGCAATTGAGGGCGGGGTTACGGCATCAGATGTGGTGGCGGTATGGGAATCGCAGTGGTGACTGGTATTATGCCGCTCACACCGGAAGCCTGAAACGTTAGTTACTTCATAACAAATGTTGCTCTCAAACAGCAGCGCGTACTCAAACTGTACGAGCATCTCGGCACAAACTCTGCAAGTGCAAACAAAGTCTGTGACTTGTTACGAAACACCGAGATGACCTTATGTTCAATGAACAGGAAGGGCGACCGAGGAGTCAATGTGCTCCTTTGACAACTGTCAAAGCGCTCCCAGTCTCTGCGGCGATGAGGGTGACACCAACGAGAATGCAAACATTTAGAAGGTGCTTGCACCTTGCCGAGATGATAGCACACCTATCGTCACTTCTTTCCTCGTCAGGGTTCAGCTCTCATTCAAAGACAGCAATTCGAGGCTTGTTTTGTGAGCTTTTATGAAGTCAGTGCTGAGTACCGCCACAGACGAAGCTGGCGTGTTGGTATGAAGAAGCTCGGATATTGAGAGACAGAGACATGTTCATCTCGCGCTAGCGGAACGGCGGCATGAGGAATGGCTTCATCGTTTTTTCAAATACCGTCTTCGGATGTTGCAACCATCGTCAACGTGGGGACTGCGAAATTTCAATGGCTATACTGTACTCGTAGGTCAAAGCCCTCTCTCGATCCTTGAGAGTTTACCAAACTTGTGCAGCATGATATGATAACCCAACTTGCTCCGGGTGCGACAACCTTCACGTAGATCGGCACCTCACCATAGGGTGCGCATGCCTTCGATTCCGTGGCCTCGAAAAGTTACAGACAGCTAAAGGCAACAAGTATAGCGTGGGTGTCTTCAGCAGATTTACAACACTAGCAAGGACTTCAAATCGAAGGTTGATGGACTCCCAAGTTGGCACTTGGCCATGGGCTTCTGATCGCCTCTGCCACCTGCGAGTGATCGCGTCGTTAACCTATTGAAAATGCATGAACAACTATTTATCATGAATCTATGAGACTATAAACTCTAATATATAACTATGTCGTAAATCTACCTAAATCGTTCCGACTTTCAGATTTCTAGCTAGAGTTACTGTTATCGGCACATGAGAAAGGACTGGTTATGAGTCCCGATGAGTAGGAGTTCCTGATACTGACAACAGCACTCCAGGTACCAGTAATGACGATGAAGACACCGGCGATGACGATACCAACATTGAGGAGTACGAGCATTCTGTAATACAATGACTTGTCCTCTTTTCGTCGAGGCAAGTTGTCGTGAAGCCACATCCAGCCACATGCTATCATGCACATGAGCGTTCCCAAGGTAGCACCAATGAGATTGACGAGATCACCGAAGAAAGGAATGGCTGGGCAGGACTTTGAGGTCAGCACAAGTCGTTATACATGAGGATGATACTCACCTTCAGCGAGAATGAAAGAGATGGTAACACAGCCGGCGACGGTTCCGAGCCAGACTGCCCAGTGAGTGAAGGAATGAGCGGTCAGATGATCAGAGCCTCTGCGCAAACGAAGATGTCATCAGCAAGATACCCTCTGATCGACAAGAAATCCTACTCACCTCAAGAGTCGAACAAAGATCGCCTTAGCTCCCACATGGGTGTAGATGGTCACACTGACGAATAAACCGGGCAGGGCAACGGCATAGGCGACCTTTTTGATGATGACACCAGCGGAGCCGAGAGCAGGATTGGCGAGATATTGTCCACAGTAGTAGTACACCACAATACCGATTGTCAAGTAGGTGGCGGTAACGATAGATTGACACCAGTAAAGAGCTCGGTCATAGTCCTTGGGCTTCCTCATCTCACCGACAACGTTGAAGAAGGCCGGAGTACCGGAATATGAGAAGACGACCGTACAGACAGCTCCCATACCGCCGAGGAAAGTTCCTTGATGGTTGACAGCAGCGATGTTCTTGTCCCAGGGACCGGTTTGAGGAGCAGCGGATGGACGATCTTGAATCCCAACGGAGATGGTGATGATGAGAATAGCAGCCATGACGGAAACGAATCCGATCCAACCTAAGATTGACACTTTGTTAAGGGTCTGGATCGAAGCGAGGGCGAAGGTGCCGACCATTGCCTGGTGTGTCTGACGTATCAGCATGGTTGTAGAACATGGAACTGGATTTAAGAAGACTCACGACGACAACCCAAGCGACCGTACAAGTGGCATAAGCGGTGACCGCGTTGAAAGCGATAGAGATAGCGACGAAACCGGAACCAGACAAGAAGATCATGAACATAGGGTACGCGATGGTGAAAAACTCTCGGCCCCATTTACCGCCCAAAATATAGCCCACACCGTCCATGGAATATACCTCAGGGTGATTCTTCTTGAACAAACCGACCACATGACCGGTCCAAGTAGTAATGAGACCGATGATGAGGATGACTGAGAGAATAACAGTCAGCACGGCGACATCACATCCAGAACAGAAAGGACTCACTCAGAGCACCAGGGACACCACCCGTAGCCGAAAGCACGGTAGGCATAGCAAGCACTCCCAACGCAATGATGGTTTTCAACATAACGATGGTCGCTTTGATCCAACCCATCGACCTGTAGTCAACTGCCCCCTCCTTTCGTTCTCCGAATACGGCATCGTATTCGGGGTTGTTGATATCGTATTTGTCTCCTTCGGGCACAGCTACGGTATGCGTCTCTAAGCTTCCAGAAGCTGGATAGTCTGTGATATTCTTCTCGACGTCGCTCATATTGGCTTCTCTTGCTGTTTCTGATCGTTGATGGGAAAAGAGAACCCAATAGAGTCAGCTGCGATAGGTATTTAAGGACGAAGAATGTTGCGGGGGACCGAGTCATAAGTCTTATCAATGGTGGAAACTGCTCAAATGATATTCCTTCTGATTCGCTTATAAAGTTTTTCCGCTCATGTTCCGTGGACTTTTCAGCTATGATGCTGGACCATTACGTTAATCATGTTATCTAGGCGGAATCGTTATTACTAAATCAGGGAATTTATCGCCTTGTCCGCCCATCGGTTCGTTCGACGTCACGATTTCCTCATCAGCTTATCATGTGATGATCTCTCCAATTATCTGGGCGAAGGCATGCGGAAATTGACAGGAAGATGAGGATAGATCCCGATAACTGGTCAGAACCGTTCCGATTGATTTACGCGACAGATAACGACTGCTATTGGTAGAGATCTGGAAGGGTGCACTCGACGAGAGCCACAGTTCTGTGCGTGGAATAGTAACATAGAAAAGACAATATGCATGACAACGTATCACAGGCTATGAATTACTGTACAACTCCTTGTTGATCTCGTCAACGGCTTTCCTGGCCGCTGCGACGTTCTCTCTACATGTTCCAAGGTCTGAATGCAGACAGATGGTGAATGGGTTGCCCTTGACGCCAACATCTACCAAGCTGTGATCTACCGCTGCTACCAAGCCCTTCTTCCCCAAAGACAAGGCTGCCTGATATATATCCTCGGTGGTCATCTTTCGACTTCCGGGTACTCCCAATAATACACCTTCTGAGTTGTAGTTCACGTCTACAAAAGCTTCTGGGATGAATGGGATTCCGTACTTCTTGGCGCCTGATTCGTGCAGAGTGTTCGGCATTCCGTAGACAGGAACCTTGAAATGACTTATGGCTCGCATAGCCGCATCGTTGAGCTCTTCATTATTCTGCATCATGATGTACTGCAAGAACGATCAGCTGTGCGGGTGTGTGGATCATGCAGAAACAGTACATACCCACATGCCGTGCGGCTTGATATGGTTCAAAGGTACTCCAGCTTCATCCAAGAACACCTTTAGCGCACCCACTTGGTATAGCCTGGACAACAACGGATCGTTCAGATGGGCTTCAATGGAATAAGCAGGAATTGACACACTCACATCTCAGAGTACGCTTGCTCCGAAGTCATTGCTAAAACCCTTCTACCGAAGCCAACTTTGTCGGGGAAGCCAGGATCTGCGCAGATCATGTTAACACACTATTTTATTCACGAAGGAATGATACTCACGAGCTCCCACTTTGATGCCATGCTTCTTGGCCAAAGCTACTGTCCGCCTTATAGTTACTGGATCTCCCGCATGTCCGCCACAGGCGATATTCGCGGCATCAATGAGAGGCATGAGATCTTCATCTGGACCGCATTGCCAATACCCAAAAGCCTCCCCACAATCCACGTTGATCTCGACTCTTTGGATCCGGTGTGAGCTGCTCGATGTGCTGTTGACCATTGTCATGAGGATGGGGAATGTTGATGTACGAACGAGCGCAAGTCAAGATGAATATTGACCTTAGACGGAATTAAGTGTGTGGTACTAACTAACTTTTGTTGATGCATCCATCAATCAGTTACAAACAGATCCACCGACAAAATATCCATCAGCACCTCCATATCAGGGTGATGCCCCCCCCTAGAGGATCCCGGGGGGATTCCGAGGAATTGATCGCTTAAATGATCCTGTGCCTGTGGGACGCAATCCCTGAATATCCTCCACCCAATCGATAAGCAGGCATTCACATATCAATTCAACCATAAGAGTAACCGGTCTCATCAAACTCATTATCAACGACCTTGCATAACCTCATTCACCACCGCAAATCGAATAATCGATCGCTATGGTGCTCATCATCGACTCATTTCAGCGTATACGCAAAGTGCTTATCGCCAATAGAGGTGAAATAGCCTGTCGTATAATCAGATCATGCAAGGAACTGGGCTTGACGAGTATAGCAATCTACTCGAAAGCGGATAGATCAAGTGCCCATGTTAGGTTAGCAGACGAGGCTTGGCTGCTTCCTGGCAACGACCAGACCGCTTATATAACGGAGGAGGATGTTCTGGAGATCGCAAGGAAGAGTGGCGCCAATGCAGTAATTCCGGGATATGGTGAGTGCAGTCTTCGGGCAGCAACCGTGGATCTGCTAAGTATGGTATTACAGGTTTCTTATCTGAGAACGATGGTTTTGCCGAGAAAGTAGAAGCAGCCGGTCTAACATGGGTCGGACCTTCTTCTGAAGTGATTACGAAGTTCGGGTTGAAGCATACTGCACGTGAACTAGCTGTACAGGCGGGAGTCAGTACACTTTTCAACAATTCTGATCTGACTATTCATGCTGATCGGATTCTAAGGTTCCTGTCATCTCCGGTACCGATCTGCTCAACTCAGCGGAGGAAGCCTTGGTAGCAGCTAGTAAGATAGGCTATCCAGTGAGTCTATCCCTGTAACTCATTTCATCATATGACCCAGATCAAGCTAACAAGACGTATCAGGTCATGCTGAAAGCCACAGCGGGTGGAGGAGGTATGGGTTTGCAAATATGCTGGAATGAATCCGAGATCGAAGCTGCTTTCCACTCGGTCCACGCCAGAGGTGCAACCTTGTTCAAGAATACTGCTATGTTTATGGAGAAATATGTTGCCAAAAGTCGTCACGTTGAAGTGCAGGTATTCGGGAATGGGTTGGGAGGAGCCGTTCATTTTGGTGAAAGGGAATGTAGTATCCAGAGGCGACATCAAAAGGTGGTCGAAGAATGCCCTTCCCCTTTTGTTCACAACAGACCAGGTAGGTTCGATTGTCATCAGTCATCACGGTCAACGTTGTGTGCTAATCTAAGTGATGTATCCCCAGAACTGCGAGAACGTTTGACCAGCTGTGCGGTATCATTGGCGAGTAACGTATGTTATGGTAGTGCCGGTACAGTAGAGTGAGTGACAAGTTGTGTTTCATCCTAAATCATCGAGCTGATCTTTTCATTGAAGATTCTTGGTGGACGATACGGACGGATCATTCTACTTTTTGGAGATGAAGTAAGTAGACAATTTTATTTCCACCACATGATAGAAGCTAAATGCAATACAGCACTCGATTACAGGTTGAGCATGGTATCACCGAGATGTGCTACGATGTCGACCTCGTCTCGCTCATGCTTCAGCAGGCTGAAATGCAAGCCAGAGGCAGAGGCGGCCTAGAGATGACCGCCTTGAAAGCGTTGCAGAAAGACAGCCCTACTGGTTTCGCCATTGAAGCCAGAGTATATGCGGAAGTACCCTCAAGGAACTTTGCTCCTTCGCCTGGCTTGCTACAACATGTGGAGTGGTATGAAGCTGAGGGTGTAAGAGTTGACACCTGGATTCAATCGGGAACCAACATATCCCCATTCTACGACCCCATGATCGCCAAAGTTATCGTGTGGGATCGAGATTCACATGATCAAGCTACCGATAAAATGTTAGCGACGCTTACCCAATCGAAAGTCCAAGGCTGTCCGACCAACTTCCAGTATCTCGCTGCTATTGTTGGCTCGAACGCGTTCAGAATCGGAGATACCACCACCGCATTCTTGACCAGTGATCACTTCAACTTCTCTCCTACTACCGTAGACGTCATTTCAGGTGGAGCTTATACGACTGTCCAAGATCTACCAGCGAGAAAAGGTGTCGGCAATGGTGTACCTGAAAGTGGTCCCATGGATTCGGTTTCTTTCCGAGTCGCCAATCTTCTTGTGGGTAATCACGAGAATGTGGAGGCTTTAGAAGTTACTCTTGTAGGGCCCGAACTACTGTTCCATGCACCTGCCATCGTGGCTGTCACTGGAGGTGTGGTGGACGTCTCGATCGATGGGGGGAAGGTCGATATGTACACCTCACTACTGGTACCTGCGGGCAAGAAACTGAAATTGGGTATGGTGTCTTCCGGATGTCGAAGTTACATCGCGATCAGAGGTGGCTTCCCTACAATCCCTGTATATCTAGGATCCAAATCGACAACTACCACGCTGAAATTGGGAGGTGTACAAGGGAGACACTTGCTTCCCAACGACAGTCTGGACCTGGATCCTCATACAGAAGAATGGGCTGAGCATTACAAGCCGATCACAATCCCTCAAATCGCCCGATTAGACGGTCTGTGGAAGAACAAATGGGAGCTTTATACGATGCCAGGGCCCCATGATGAACCAGACTTTACCACCGAAGAAGGTGATTTGTCACTGTCGCAGCCCTGAACTTCGTAGCTGACTCCGTGCTTTAGATCGAAAGACTCTCTATGAGACTGAATGGAAGATCTCTCACAATGCGTCTCGGTCCGGGTATCGTCTCAAGGGACCAAGACTCCAGTGGTCAAGAGAAGACGGTGGAGAAGGTGGAAGTCATCCC
Source organism: Kwoniella botswanensis (assembly GCF_036426115.1). NCBI lineage: Eukaryota > Fungi > Basidiomycota > Tremellomycetes > Tremellales > Cryptococcaceae > Kwoniella > Kwoniella botswanensis. Next base: position 11,208,857 of record NC_088599.1, on the reverse strand, counting down.
GCAAACGTTATCGACGAGCCTTACTCGTATGGTGGGCTAAACTGGAACGGTGACGATCCGGTCATTCTCCCAGTGGTAGGTGTTCCCATCAGTTGGCATATAGCCCTGAAGCTGAAAGTCTTCACAGGATGGACCGATGGCTGGAGGTCTCGCTATTACCAATACGATCGTACGTGGTGATTTCTGGCGACTCGGCCAATGTCGACCGGGTGATTCGATCCGATTCAAAAGGATATCTTGGAGCTCGGCTCTTCTCCTCCGACGCAGAACGGAAGAATATGTGTCACAGATCAAGGGATTCATCAACGGCCAAACATCTTCTGGCGAATTAAAAACCATCAATATCGACCTTCCGGAGGATTGGGATGAGACGATATTACATCATACACCTGTAGATCCCGTCAAAAAGACAATCGAAGTCAAATACAGACAGGTGAGCGGATCTTCTGACATGACTAAGTGAAGTTAGCTAACTAAATCTCAGGCCGGCGATTGTCATATACACGTTACCTATGGTCCTATGATCGCCAACGTTCTCATCAGAGTTCATATACAGCATCGACTGAATAAGATTGAAGCTGGAGAGGTCAAAGGTGTAGTAGCTGTGATCGGATGCGCACGATGTAAGTCATTTTTTGGGAACTATTGCCCCCTCAATGACTTGTCACTAACTAGTAAGAACACAGCCTACAACGTCCAGTTCGATCCTCTTGTCACTACCCAGGAAGAAATGCTTGCCCGTCTGATCGCTCTCGAAGAAGAACTGGAAAGCGCTTCTCACTCGCCTCTACCTAGTCGATTGTTCAGATTCCCTATTTTGCTGGACGATCCGCTCTCGAAGAAGGCTATACAGGATTACATGGCGACCATCCGTGAATCTGCGGTGTACTTACCCGATAACATGGAGTACATCGCTAAAGCCAATGGGGTCAAAGATAGAGATACAGCCTTAAAATCCATCGTCACCTGTCCTCAGCTCGTAGTTGGTGTCAGCTTCTTAGCGGGCTTGCCATTCATGCTGCCTCTCGATCCTCGATTAATTTATGTCGCTCAAAAGTACAATCCTGTACGAGCTTTCACCGCTGAAGGTACCGTCGGTCTGGGTGGCCCTCTCACGGTCATATATCCGATGGAATCGCCTGGTGGGTATCAGCTGTGGGGCAGGACGTTGTCTACATGGGATCCTCATGCTGCCAAACCAGGCTTTGACCACCCATGGCTCTTACGGGAATTCGATCAAATCCAATTTTACGAGGTGACGTCTGATGAGTTTGACAAAGTATACGAGCAGTTTAAGACCGGTCGTCTGAACTTTGACGTCGAAGCAACTACGTTCGATCCTGCTTCTTACGAGAAGTTCATCGATTCCATCGCCGATGAGGCTGCAGAGTTTGTTAAGAACAGAAATCTAGCTACGAAGGCTGTCACTCAAGAGGAAAACCGATTAGTGCAAGCGTGGCGAGAGAAGCAGGCTCAGAACACCGCTGAGGGTGGGGACGACGCTGGTTCCGAGAGTGAGTAATGCCACGATTATCGGCATAGACGGTAATTGATATTCACTTCTCTGATAGGCGAAGGTGTGAATGTGATTGCACCTATGACTTCGAGTGTATGGAAGATCAACGTGAATGTAGGAGATACAATAAAAGATGGCCAAGTGGTGGCTGTCTTGGAAGCTATGAAGATGGAAATCGGTAGGTTGCCGTGTGCCTCATGCGATGATTTGTAGACCGAAGGCTGATCAAAATGTGCCCTCTTTCTCAGCGGTACGAGCAGATGCAAGTATGGATGGAAAAGTAGTCAAGAAAATCGCATCACCTCCAGGGACTGTATTGGATCCTGGTCAAGTCGTCATATCGCTGGCCGCGTAGGACCCAAGGCAAGCAGGCGATGGCTTAGGGTGAGAGGCGAAAGGGGACAAGGGGACAATCCGTAGAGTTCTGGCGATGTATGTATTTATAGGTCATCGGAAGAAACATATGTATAGGCTCTGATGGTTCGGAACTGACTGCAGCCTACAGATTCACATGAGCATTCAGTATTTGCAAAGTCTCGGCAGCGAATGAGAATGAGTCCGAGATGGGGGTGACTCTTCGGGACGAGGGATGCCACACTACTGTACAGTACTGTACCAAAACAAGGGTAACTCGTGTTCCTCAATGCTGTAATAACTTGATCTAAGCGAGTCCATGCAATATCTGCCCTCCTGTCGTCTTCCTTGTTGGTGCATATATAACATTTTGTCATACATAATATTTCCTGAATAGCTCCATACCTTCACCTGCTCCTGCATCCGGTTGAAAAGCATCTGGAAGAAGTAGCGTTCAGTATTGGAAATCGCCCAATGACCGATATTGGAATTGTCGGGTTTGGACTATGTCTTCTCGGTCCAATTAGATTGATCACCTTCACATCGCAATAATAAAATATAATGTCAGCAGGAGAGTCTTCGACACCTGTGGTACTCGACCACTCACCTCCCGCCAAACCAAAGAAGAAGCGGACAAATGTGGGAAAGGCCTGTGAGCCGTGTAGGAGGAGGTGCGTCTGCGTGTGAAAATGATGAGGGGGAGCTTAAGCCTGATGTCAGCTGACGTGAATGATAGGAGATGCAAATGCGATGGGATTCGACCATCCTGTACTACCTGTGCGGTATACAAGGTGAGTCATTATATCCCTATTGAGTGCCATTATCATGTGTGTATGTATGTATATCTGACTTCAGGAATTGGGAGTAGGATGAATGCTATTGGGAACCAAGGGAAGATTATCGAAAGCCCCTCTCTCGTCAACAGGTCCAAGCTCTCACCACTCGTGTACAGGACCTGGAGAGACTCCTGAGAGAACATGGTCTAGACCCTGGTACAGCCGGAGGCGGTGATGCAGCCGGTTCGGAGGATGATGAAGGAGAGCATAAGAAGGATAAGAAGGATAAGGACAAGATGGAGGAATCTACAGGCGATCTCAGGTCATGGTCGCAGGATCATCTGGTGAGTGGTCATTACCCCCTCATGTCCACTGAATCGGCGAACTTCCTTCGATGGTCATTCTGATTGATACCGTGTGCATAGGTGGAAGGGGAAAAGGGAGAGCTACAGGTGCATGGTCCAACATCCGCTTTCCGTCACATAGGTAAATACAGCAACGAACGGGTCAACAGGTCAAACCAGGACATGTCACCGCAGTCACCAGATCCCCTCCCATATGGGTTTTCCAGATATCTACCTTCAGAGGTATACATAACGCAAGAGCAGCATGACCAGGCTATTGACAGGTTCTTTCGGTTCTACGCTTGTTGGGGTGAGTCTGGTGCTGCCTATCATCTGTGCTGTCACTGAATGCCCTTTGCACTTTCAATCAGGACAACGGACCAATCCCATCCTATTCCGTCAAGATCTTCACACTGCTCTGTATACCGACAACCATCACCAGCAAATAAAAACACCTCATTACTCACCCATGCTTCACAATGCGATACTAGCGATAGCCCTGGGAATAAGCGATGAACCATACCTTCGAGCTTCGGAAACACGTAGAGTATTCGCAAAGAAGGCGAAGGATCTCATAGATGATGAAGGGATGAATCCTACCGTAGCAACAGTCCAAGCTTTTGCTCATCTGGCGTCCTATCACAGCTTGGAAGCTGAGCATAATTTGGGGTGGTTGTATATTGGGCAGGCTCTGAGAACGAGCTTAGCTTGTGAGTTTTCCAGATCACTTTCAACTTTCTCTTCAACCGCCATCCTGTAGGCATCCAGATACTAACGGGTTTCCTTGGGTCGGAATAGTGGGTTTGAATATGGACGATACCAGATTACTGAAAAAAGGGAACGTGACATCGATTCAAGCTAGAGAGGTGAGTGGTGTCTGCCCCCTCAACACAAATCATCACTCACCGTAGACATATAGCGGAATGTCACATTCTGGACGACCTTCATTCAAGAAGGATTGTGGGCACCTTACATTGGAAGATCAATATCATTACCTGAATACACCGCTTTGCCCCCCACAGTAGATGAAGAGCTGGATCAGCTCATATGGCAGCCTGAGGATCCACCCACAGGAGAGGACTGTACGTTGAAAGCTCAACCTGGTATGCTCAGTACGACGTTCTGTCATACCGTGAAATTGATGAGGATCGGTGAGCGGATCATGAATACGCTGTGAGTCAAGCAAGCAACTATCTGGATGCATCGTTTGCTTACGGTTATCTACAGGTATGGTATCAAAGCGGACATGTCGACGTTGATACGCACAGGTGTGATAAGTGAGATCAGGTATGTCCGATCAATCTTGTCATGACATTAGCTAAAACCTCCTCAGTCTCTCTCTTAGTACATGGCTGGAAAGCCTGCCACCTTCTCTCACATTCCATAACCACGCTCCCAAAAATGCTCTACCTCACATTCTCATGCTTCACCTATCACACGCATGGCTGGTCATTCTTCTGCACCGACCGTTCTATCGACCGCTTGCACCGTTACCGAATGGGTCAAATAGTGATAATGCTATACCATCGGGAACATCAACCGCAGCTTGGGCTGTCAAGGTGAGTAGGCACCTTTTATTCACGACGAGAGTACATCTACTGATAAACAAATGTGCTCAGCAATGCGACCGTGCAGCACTACATATGATCACCCTCCTTACCACTTGGCATCGATTCCACAATCTACGTTTTTGTCCTCCGACCGCTATTCAGTGCTGCTTTATCGGTGGAACAACCCATCTTCTATCGTTGGCCAGCGCACAGTCGCCCAAGAGACAGATGGAATCCCTCAGTAGAGCACGAGAATGTATAAAGTTGATGAAATACATGGCCGTCTCTTGGCCTGCCGCTCAACATCAGCAGATTCTGTTGGAGAATCTTCTATCCGAATATGGGATCTCCCAGGGATCGCAGAGATTGACTCAGCAGATCGACCGAATGCATTTGACGAAAGACGAACCAGGTCAAGAGCCTAGGCAGACAGCTCAATCAGCACCAGCGACGGACTCAGGCAGTTTGACACATAATCCAATGGCCTTACCCCCAATGCTCGATCAGTCGGACCTGTACCATCCTCAGAACGCTGGGATTGCGGTCAACCCCAACATTCCGATTCCACCTAATCTAGTTGCTACTCCGTTGAATGTCACTTTGGCCCCTTCAACAGGAGTGATCAATGATCTGAACACATGGATGGGATTGGGCTTGAATGGTGACAGTGTCGGTCAAACAAGGTATTTTTTCTCCTCCCTTTTTCGATCTTTCATTCGCTAGAAATGACTAAGCCAGCACTTCCCGCAGCTATCCCTCTAATCTGATCAACCCAATATCATCCAGCTTTGATGCTTCAGCTCTACCGTCAATCATCAACAGCTTGCTTCCGAATCAGAATCAAAATCAAAGCAGTATGTTCAGCAATCAAATGAATCAACTGGACCATCCGGCTTGGGATCCCAATACATTCGAATTGGATAGAGACACTCAAGCTCTCTTGGATAATATATTGAGACCTCATTTAGACGTGGAGGATCCGTTGCAGTACGATTTCGGTAGTAGTTTTTAGGGACCGTTGTCCATTGGCTCATTCGTTGTATACTCTTATTTCGACTTTTAGGATGCTGTGGGCGTAAGCATTAGGTACCAACAAGCTCTTGCATGTCTTTCCATACTCGTATCCTGCCCATGGATGAAATTGATTCTGTGGGAAGTATTGATCGGCTCTTATAATTCTTTTGCCCACTTATACGCTCCCTGGTGTTTACAGTATGACTCGTCCAACCTAATGTTCTGAGCTAACACAGATCTTCAAGGTATCTTTGGCTGAATTACACCTGCACATTCGACGTCATCCTTGGAATAGAACTGTCTGGTCGGCCTCTCTACAGTATTCGAACGTTGTTGGCCCGGTAGCATATCATATCTCTTATGTCCACCTTATCTTCTGAAACAACAACAAACAACTAACAACGCTCAAACGACATTGATCCCCGACACGACCCTATATCTGTCTTTCCTATCACCTCCGAACTGAGTCCATCACCCTTTCATGGTGCTCAGATATGTCTTCCGCTGTTTGCTCCATACCGACGCCTCAGCATCCGCGCAGACTACTTGACATTCGACTGTGTCGGAACACCGATACCACCTGTTTCGTATTTCCCACTCGCGTAACCCACTGCTTATGCTTTCCCCATTCATGCACTAGCGTACCTCACCTGGCGTCATGACCCCTTCCTGTCACGCTCACATGACAACAACACGAAACATTGACGCCGAGGGTACGTGCGACTCGGACATGGCCTAATGTAGTAGCCTAGGCAATCTAGCGAATGCTAGCGACGCAAAAGCAAGGTAAAGGCGACACGGGTCTCGCAGAGCCTCGCACCTCTCGGATACTGGCTCACTAAAACTATTCAGAGGACAGCAGGAAATTTCACAACTTCTCAATCTACAAGGGTCAAGAGGTGTTGGGATCTCACTTTCAGCACTCCAGGCTTGTCAGCTAAACAAGTCCGACATGAAACATCTCTACGCATCCGTACACACCAGGTCCGTATGCCTAAAGGAGTGTTGCATGACTCAGTCAGATTCGCAGTTTTGGTGGTATCAAGCTTGCACAGACTCGACAAGATAGGCGGCTCGAATGGGGCGCTTTTGGATCTTTGACCTAAACTGAGTGGCTTTGGTAATCACTCCGTGCTATCAATGGAATCCAGGTGTGCGGACGAACAAAGAGAACAGGTCAGATCCTGATGTGAACCCACCCATACAGGAGGTGGCAAGCAGGCACAGACGACAAGACTACATTTTTACGGTTTTTGTATAGAATTTCTCTCAATTTGTTACGGGAATTATTTGCAATTTGTGATGGATTTCCTCTCAGACTCCTTCACATTTCGCATAAATTGTATTTCCTCCTCGCAGATCGTCGGCTTTCACGTCCTTCCTCCTTGATCATCTGACCATTTCCAACATTATCACAAGTGTCTACCTCCCACTAGCTTTCACTTTAGACAACTGTCCGGTTCTCATCCTAAATAGGATTTTGTAAGATGAGCGAATCGATCGAGCAGATAACCTTGTTATCAGTTTTAGTCGAAGTGGCACCAGTGATGGTGAAGTTGGTAGCACCATTGTAGTTGGAAGGTGAGTCGTTACACCATGAGGCATCGGTACCAGTTGATTCCTTTTCAAGGTCCGATCAGCATCTCATACACTTGCTGATTGCTTGACACTCCGCAAACTTACAATGACGATGTTGCTGAAAGCGAGGGGGCCGAAATCCCAAGTAACACCGTTGAGTTCGATTGCGAACACAGCTTGGTTGAATTTTTTGTTGGCTGTATGATCAACGATGATGATTAGTCCTAGCTGATGTCTACTCCCACATCAATGGCGACTCACCAAGGGGGAAACTGCCATCTACGGAGGCGCCCTCTTTGCTGACATTGGTATCATATGCGGTACCATTGGAGTTTAGAGCCATGTCGTAGTGGACAGTCTGGCCGTTGGCGACACTTATACCACCACCCCAGGACAGACTAGGATTACCACAGCACCATCCGGGAGAGAACCACCAGGAACCTGATCTTCCGTCGAGCACGGGCTGAAATACTCCGGTGTGATCGGAGTCTTGGAGACCAGGCCAAAGGTAGTAATATCCTGCGCCAGGAAGTGTAGGTGCCACCATGTCGCCGGCGAAACGAGTGAAGTTAGCGCCAGATGGAGACAAATAGGTCAAGAAGTGCCAGTCTGCAGCTTGAGCAAACACGGGAATGAGGCCGACTGCCGTAGCAATGAGAGGAAGTGTAGACAGCATGTTGCGAAGAGGGACTTTGTTGCAGTGGAGAGTATGGCTGAATTGAAGAAGTGGGTGGTTGTTGGACTGTGTTGCTGTCGTTATAAGAAGAGGGGCGAGTGAATTCGATTTGCCCCTCTTTATATAGCTTTTCAAAGAGGTGTATTCTTTCCGTGCGATCCCGAAACGGGTCATGTCATGGGCCACGATAAACAGCTCCAACACCACTATAGAGCTGCACTGTCTGTAACGTCAACAACCCCCATCTGCGTCATCGGCGTAGGGGCGAAAGCATAACGCCAGTGATAATTAGGTAGAGACTCACGAACGGGACACCTTGAGACCCGGAAAGTGGAAATTATTGTCGCAATAACACCACGAATCAAGGCTCAAACTTCAAGGTTTGCCGCTATCTTATTCAGGAACCCTTGCAAAAACGCTACGGATGAAGTAGGCCACTAGTGATTTGGGCTAGGTACTGGTACGGTCAGTGTTTCGGAGAGGCATGATCGGATTTGATGTAATGTCATCGATCGACGGTGACCATACATAACATTCGCGTTTGGAGTAAACTTTTTCCTGTTGTGGGTGAGGATTTATTCCATACTTACACGAGAATGGACTGAACACATATGTGACTGCCGGTCCTCTTTCGCCCAGTGAGCTCGCGTCAAGTCCATTTCTCTCGTATGTTAGAAGACCCGGCAATTGTGGAAGAGAAAGTTGGATTGGAACCGCGTGTGACCGCCCCCGCCTCGCTCGGGCTCATTGGCCGGCATGGATGAGAGTTTGATCATGACACCATGAAACATTCCGATCCCATGGTTCCTGAAGGGGACAATCGGTGTGGAGTCATGTCCGATTGACATGAAGGTCACATCAAGGTTAGGAGGGATTTGTTCTGCCTTCGATCGGGCGAAACCTCCTTGTGCAACGCTGAACGCTCGTTCTGGTACTGTAGACTGACCGTGAGATCCGAATAAGCCAATAGAAAGAAACTGGTAGCGAATTCGTAACGCGAAAATGAGGCACGTTCTATTTTAGACTGAAACCATGGATCTAGGATCCGAGAGGCACTGGCTGCACCATTATGGTCGTTCCTCCAGGATATCAACAACGGAAGCAAGATGAGATGCTTATGAGGTGAATCTTGTACCCTTTCTGTCAAACGTGTCGATGAACGGCCTCGGTCCGTCAATGCAGCTGCTTTCTCGATGTAGTGGAGCAGTTGTCGCACAATGGGGTGCTGCTCTTCAGTGCTAAGCTGGGCTCGTCAGGTCTCGCGGTCAAACGCTTACTCAATTTCAGCCCAAGCATATATCACATACTTACGCCAATTATCGGCGCATGTGGTCAAATATGGCGAACTCCCGCACTCGCATGTAGGGATTACCTCGTGCGGCGCTTGTATAGCTCCACGTGAAATCAAAAGGTGATGATGTGAAATCCGTTATCGAGCACCTTCTGAAGTTTTACCTCTTGCCTCATCGTCAGGTGTGTCTGACCAGATGTAGCGAGTATCCGAGCAAGTGGGGTCAGTTAATCACCTGGTTCAAGGTGAACTCCCAGAGGCGAAGCTAATCGAAAATGTAAGGATATCGACAAGGTGAGTGCTTCCTCGTAACAGCCTACCTCTCATGCACTGTTGGATAGGTATGATTATGGTCATGATTATAACTATGATTATGGTTATGATTATGACTATGATTATGGTTATGGTTGGCTACTTCAAATGTGATTCCGATTGTGAGAGCAGCTGGGTGCGTGCACGCGTGCCCGGTATACTAATTCCATGGCACCCTTTCATATCGTACGGCGGATATTCTAGCGATGTCTGAACTCGTGTAACTACACATCGCAAGCAGACAACAGCTGATTCGGCACCATACAGCCATAGAACCATTCAGACAAGCCCTTTGACGCTATCACCGCTAGCGCAGAGCCTGTGCTATTGGACCGCTTCAATCAGTCCACTCATCTCGGTGGATACAAACCCCGATGTAAAGGTGGTAGGAGAAAAGCTGTTTGGACCGGTCATCGTCATATTCAGGCTGGAAATCGAGAACGAAGCAATTGGTTGAATCGGCCAGACACATCGTACAGACCAGCAGCATTGGTACTTCCCAACAATGCCAGCAAGGAACCTAGGTCAACTCAGCAGACCGACTGAGGTACAATAAGGTTGAATCGATGTGATATCTTGCGCCACAGTGTACCGTTCAGAGAATCGAAACATTCTGGTATGGTCCGAGGTACGGAACGTGATACCTGGTAGGCTTTTCAGTAATTATCAAACTCTGCCCCGATTGCTATGGGAATTTTCCATTACCCGAGCCCGGACTGTCGAAACAAAAGCTGACTCTCTGATCTATCCGAAGACCGGTCGTGGGACTTGTAGTAGCTGATATGGATTCAGGGTAAGGCCTGTATGGAAGGAGGAAAGCGTGGGATTACGTTACACAGCGGTAGAACAACATGCAGAGAGGAATTTGGCCTATATGAGTCGGATGAGGACTTTTTCCGCCATGTATTATCACCGCACAACGAAGATATCAATGTCCATAGAGGTATGATCCCCTTATGAATGACCATATCAATTCACATACTGAACATACTGAGACGACTACCCATCATCCAGAAGATAACAACAATGAGAACTTACGTTTCATCATTCCTCATTGTCCTTTGTTGAGGACCCGACCAGTCACAACAGTCCCAAAGTAGCCTACAAGTCCTCGGCAGACCAGAATCAGCAAGAAAATCCGAAATTTCAATGATCATGACATTCATACATAAATGGAGCATGAAATGATTCATGGACTGAATGAACCTCTCTTTAACGCACCTTCAAGATGCTCACATACTTTATATTGGCCTGTCTACTAACAGCGGTCAAAGCTGATTACGCCTCCGAAGCAGCCGACTCTGACTCATGCGCTCCTTCTACTCCTGAATCATATAATTTGGAACTACATGTAGCTTCGGTATTTGTGATACTGGTGGGATCCGGTATAGGAGTTTTTCTGCCAGTTCTGATGGGTCCTAGTTCGGACGTCACTCAAAATGTGGTTTTCCGAAGAACATTCTTTGTCCTCAAGTACTTTGGTACTGGTATAATCATCAGTCTAGCGTGAGTCGTAATGTCATACAAATTGCTATAGGTATCCTTGCTAATCCTGCAAGAAAGTTTTTGTCACCTGCTCCAAGACTCTTTTGAGACATTCTCAAAGTGAGTGTTCAAGCCTTTTGCTGAGAGACGCCGAAAGTGCTAATCATGTATCTCAGCGAGTGTATTGGTGAACTGGGCTATGAACCTACTGCACCTGCCATAGCGATGGGTTCTATGCTTGTGATCTGGTTGGTAGATTTCTTCGGTGCTAGATGGGTGAGTGAAATACAATGATTCCCTTAAATGCAATCCGATCTCGTTACGCAAATTAATCTGTAAATCATGCTTTGATCCCAGGCTGCCTTTAAGAATCCCTCAGACTGTAAACCGGTAGAAACCGTTGCGAAAGTATCGACGCCTGAAGCTATAACACCAACCAGCGATTCCAAACTCATGTTTCAAGATTTATGCTGCGAAAGCGGCTGTCGGCCTCTCCAGGAGCTCGATCCGACTTCAAAAAGGGCACATTGGGACGTGCAGTTGCTGGAGGGTGGAATCGTGTTTCATTCTATAATGATTGGAGTGGCTCTAGGAGCTCAGACAGAAGGGTTCGAAGTTACTTTTGCAGGTATGTCATTAGGATGTAGCGTCAGCAATTCAAAACTTATAAGCCAATTGAAATCATAGCCCTGGTATTCCATCAACTTTTCGAAGGATTGGGTTTAGGTGCGAGGATAGGCGCTCTAGTCTGGGTGAACGCTAGGGGTGGTGTAGCATGGAAGAGATGGATAATGTGTATGGCCTATACAGTCATAACTCCAGTTGGAGTTGCCATCGTGAGTCGGCTCCTTACATTCAAACCAGAGCATTGTGTACTGATCATCGGGAACACAGGGAATTGGAGTTCACCAGTCTTTTAACGAGAACGGGAAGGCCGAATTATTAGCTATCGGAGTTTTAAACTCGATCTCTGCTGGTATATTACTGTACAGTGAGTCGCTAGAGTCGTAAAGGTGATGTCAGATACTGACCATACCTTGCATGACAGGCGGTTTGTGTCAATTGCTGTATGCCGAATGGGTAGTAGGAGATATGAGGGATACTTCCAACGCCAAAGTTGTATCTGCTCTTACGGCTTTGGGCTTAGGTCTTTTCGCAATGGCTCTAATTGGGAAATGGACTTGAGAGAACCCCTCAAGTCAGCGGTTACTATTGAAACATCTGATAGGACATAACGACGATGTATCAAAGCAGATCCATAACATGGTGACTCTGGCGTTGGACAATCTTGCGAATGATCTCGCATACTGTGCATTTGAACAGCAACTTATGAGCCGGGCCCGAATCTATCGGCAATTTATCCGACTGCCGAAAGATACTTGCACCTAAAAGCTAAACTAGCTGTACTAATTGCAACTCATATGAAAGGACCGCAGAACTGGAATTTGTGCTTAGGGAAAGACTGTGAGCACGAGCTTGCGGGGATGAGGTGGAACCCCAAAAATGCAAAGATCCTCCTTGCATGGAATAGTCGATCCTACAGGTAAGGAATGCCTATACTGAACTCATGTTTCAACTCCCCTTTGGCACCTCGAAAAGCGGATGAAGCAGATCGTGATATGATCTCCCTAATAGATCCGATTCCTGCAGGATTTTCAAGACCTATCTTCCGCTAATTATTGTATCTCTCCCACTCAACCAGTGCGGCCATTGCTAAAGCTTGACCGTAGGGCATGGAAGTGATCGGCACATCCTTGTAGAATTGAAGATCGAGTCCTACTCTCGTACCGTATGATACATTATTGACCTCTCCACCAGCATCAATTTGAGCAACAACCCCTGCTAGACCTTTATTGGCAGTCTGAGTGTATGTTTCCCCGCTAATAAGCCCCTTTACAAATTATCCGGAAACCATTATCAGACGACGTGAACGAGAAAGGAGAAGTGATGCTTACCAATCTCAAAGACATGTAGATTCCGGCTACAAATCCTGCCGAGGCACTTGTTTCCACGTAAGAAGTCGGATCTACAAGAAGTGTGTGCCATAACCCAGTCTTGGAATCTTGGAGTGGTATCAAAGCGTCGATTTGCCTCTTAAGAACAGAGATCAGAGTCAAGCGAACGGGATCATCGACTTCGAGTCTGTCGTTTAGAATCTCCAGAAACATGGGAATTGCAAGGGTAATCCATGAATTGCCTCGAGCCCATAGTGCGCGGGCGAAATTATGACCATACGAGGGACCGTCGGTATTGGTAGAATATCCTGTCGGCTTGCCGTCCGGAGTGAACTCCCATCCATGATACCACAAGCCCGATATGGGGTCCATAAGATATTGCACGTGAAGCAAGAACTGATAGATTGATTCCTTGATATACTGTGGTCGATTGAACACCACGCCTATCTTGGCCAGGGGGATCACGGACACTGCACACATAAGCCAACTTCCTGAGTTATTTGTACTCACTCATGAGGGTGTCGTCCCATAACTGATTCTTGTGTGAGCTCCGATAATTCACTGCATATTGGTATCAGCTGCTGGACCAGTAGATGTCGCTAATCAAAGTACTCGCTATGTTGGAAGCCGCGTTCTTCAGTCCTAGGCAGCCCATTCATAGTCCATTCGGCCCATTCATCAAGCCATGCGTTCCATTTGGGATTTTTGACTTTCCCGTCCTCGACTAGACAGGCCAACGAGTAGAAGGGTGCCATGGTGTTGATGTTTTTGGGACAACCCTTGCCATCGGTTACTTTGCATTGATGCTCGAACCAGTCGATGATGGTCTGTATTGAGTATGCAGCTGATTGCGAGTCGGGATGCAATTTGGCATGCTATGTGACAGTAAGTCTGGTATATTTGATGGTCAGTTGCCACCGGAAACGACTTACATGAGTGAGGGAAGTATGCGCAACACCATGGGTCCACTCCCATCCATCCCAGGTCTTCGTATTTACGACGAAACCATCCGGCACTAAGCCCATTATCAGCCCTCAGTGTTTGGCATTCGCGGATATTCGAGCTTACAATGCAGGAGGAAATCGCCTTTATCATCCTTGATGTTTACAAGGCCATCCGTGAGAAGTCGGATCAGTCGCTCGGCATCATCCACGGTCTGAAGGGGCTGAGATTGCATGAGTGGTTCTGACGCAATGAGACAAGAATGACTGGAGGGGTCTATGTGAATGATACAAGAACAATCTGAATGAGAATTTGTTTGGGTTGAACATGCGTATTGGATTTTATCATGATAACAGACCTTTGGCTTCACATTCGGAGTTGCTTTTGCCCGTCTCGGTAAGAATGAAGCCGACTGTCAGTCAACCTTTTGCACTTCCAGATAAGAGAATGCTGCGATTGACATTGTGAAGACAGAGGACACAAATGGAAGAATGCAAAACGATACGCACCATCGCAGCCGCTATCACACATCCGCTCGATCTTTGAACCGATCATGAGATGAGCTATGACGTCCGCGTTGTGAGCGATGGTGTGCCGGATATCTTCCACAACTTACACCGAGAAAGAGTCTAGACCGACATGTGACCTGCAAACTTTCATCAATCCACCAACATCCATGAATTGTCAATCACGAAGACAAGGACATCCTTAGGATGATGTCTTGCATGTCCCTCGCTGCGTTACCCAAATAGCTACCATGCAGTTGTGATACCTCAAGATATTCCAGCAGTACCCCCAATCATGCCTGAGGTGATGCGAAGACTTGCAATTTCAGTCGATAGGTTGTTGGCGGTTGTGAAGCGGTCCTGCCGGGAACTTCAAAGATCATATAAGGAAGCAGAAGAGTTCTTGATTTTACCGCAACTCATGTCGGGACCCCATGCGCCGACTCCTTGGGATTGATGGTAGGAAAACTGAAAGCCTTTAGTCCCATTAAGTTTCCGATCATCTGACCTTCGTATCTTCGGGGGGTAAACTTCAACCGAAACTTCAACCATAATGTGAGACCCGGGCAAGTCCGTCAGTGAGTCTACTATTTTAGGCTAGTCTAAAGACTTGGCATTTTGGTCTGTGTGATCCAGTTCTGGGGAAGCAGCAGTTCATTCCACGAACATATGGCACAATCTGAAGCCGTAGACAGACTGCCCCGTTGCGCTCCACCTAGGCCCCGTGGTCCAACATTATACCGTCTGCCTGTGTGGTTCATTCAACCTGCGATGGAATTGGTATAAATCCTAAGATGTGCTGCTCATTAGCAGACTCAGTCACCAAACTCCTCAGCTCTTCAATCTCCTCCAAAATGTCCAACGCAGATCCCATCATTGAACGAGTGAAATCATACAAAGAGAACGAGAAAGAACCTGCCATTGAACACGTCGAACGAGTCGAGGCATCCACCGCCAAAGGAAGAGCTAAAAAATATGAAGATGACGCAGCTGAGATCCTTCGTCAAGCCGGTAATCTTGAATACACCGTAGAGGATGACAAACGAGTACTTCGAAAGATCGATCGATGGGTGCTGAGTGAGTGTCTCTTCTGTTTTGACGGAGATCATATGGCTGATCATGAACTGTTGTTAGTCCCAATGTTCTTCACTTACACTCTGGTACATCTCGATAAGAACGCTTTATCCTATGGTGCTGTGTTCGATCTGCAAAAAGAAACTCACCTCGTTGGCTCTCAATACTCATGGCTTTCCAGCTCCTTGTACTTGGTCCAACTGATCATTCAACCTCTTGCTGCTCTCGCTTTGGTCAGACTTCCTCTGGCAAAATGGGTCGCTGCCAACGTATTCGGATGTAAGTCTCTCCGTCCCGATCAATCTCTGTGCATACTGATGAAATTGCTTAGGGGGACTTTCCGTCGCTTGCATGGCTGCTGCCAAGGATTTCAAAACCTTGATGGTCTGCCGAGTATTTGTCGGAGTATTCGAGGCACCAATCTCTCCCACGTTCATGGCCGTATCCCAATTGTGGTGGCGAAGACGAGAGCAGACCTATCGAAACACCTTTTGGCTTCTTTCTAGTGGTTTTGCTTCCCTCGTCGGACCGCTTACCGCCTTCGGCGTCGGTCATATCCACACTGGAACCTTGCGACCGTACCAAAGTATCTTCATCTTTCTTGGTTGTCTGACAGTAGTCATCGCTCCAATCATCCTTTGGGCTATGCCGGATGACATCAAATCAGCGAGGTTCCTTGATGTCCGAGAGAAAGCCATTGCTGTCGAGCGACTTCGAGCAAATAACACTGGCACGAAGACCTCGTGAGCCGGGTTCGTGCCATTGATCACACAACGATGAGCTGACTATGTGACCGAACAGTCACTGGGAGTGGTACCAATGCCGGGAGGCCTTCCTTGACCCGAAGACCTACCTCTTCGGTATCATGCTGCTCGTCACAGCCATTCCCTCTTCTGGAATCAGCTCATTCGGGGGCTTGATCACCAAAGGCTTCGGCTTTAGTGAGTAGAGATCGTTCGGAGTGGTGGTCTCCATTTCTTGACCGACTTGAATGGAGCGATTGCAGCCTCTTTCCAAGCTATTCTTTTCCAAATTCCGATGGCTGCATTGATGGTCATCTTGACCACGGCTGGTACTTTCACAATCAACAAGATCAAGCTTCGTTTCCCTGTCATTGCGTGAGTGATCAAACGGTGGACGTGGGGCATAGGAATCTTTTGACTAACGGGATCACTTGATTCTTTAGTTTCATCACTATTGCTCCCATCAGTGGAGCCATAGCCTTGATTTATGTAGATAGGAGTAAGACTGGAGCCTTGTTGGGTGCTTACTATCTAGTGACGATTTATAACTGTATCCGTAAGTCTCCTTCTCATTCATCTGTTTGGTTCTGTTACTGATAATTGCCATCAGAACCTCTTTTATACTCCTGGGCCAACTCTAACGCTGCCGGAACCACCAAACAAAGAACCATTGGAGGTGTCCTATTTGTGTGTCAATGTGCCGGAAATGTCATTGGTCCACAAGTTTGTGAGTAGAATTGTCGTTACCCTAGAAAGGTATCCGCTAATGCCTTGTACAGACTTTGCACGAGAGGCTCCAGTCTATCATACTGGTCTTTACACGGACATCAGTTGCTGGTGTTTACTCTGTGTCCTCTGTTTGTTCATGGGTTTCTACCTGAAAATGCTCAATCGTCGACAAGCCAAGAGACGAGAAGCCGCCGGGGGACATGCGAACATCCAAGATACTTCTATCATGACCCTTGAGGAGGCAGCTGTGAGTCGTGCACAAGTCGAACAACGGAAAGGACGAACTGATAATTGATTTTGTTTATCAGGAATACAACAAGAAGCTTGCGGCAGAAGGTGTTCAGGCCAACCAAAACGCTTTCGCGGACTTGACGGATTTCGAAAACCCTGACTTCCAATATGTCCTGTAGTCAGATGGCTATCAACCATCGGAGATTCAATTGATGGCCGGACTGCTTTTATCATTTGGCTGTTGTGCTCTTATTCGATTCGATAAAATGTTACGTGATCTGAGTAGGAATAGTGTCTTACGAAATTAGTCTGTATGCACTTCAGGGGCCTGTCTCAGTGATTCTTGACAGGAGACAGGATCTTGATATGATTGATGTCACAGCGGTCTGACGTTGTGCTCTATCTCGCGCTATGCCGATGTATCGAGGATAAGTTATCAGAATATGGGCAGGTAAGATATGCCCGCGTAGGTATCATACCAATAGTGTAGTGTCACTAACCGGAACGGATCTCGTTCGCAACCGATGGGTATCAAAAGCACATGCAAGTAGCTCACCTCATACTCGTGACTCGAGTTTGATGTTGCCAAAATATCGGGTCTGTGTGATGACCCTCTGCCCGTGAGTGGTGCATACAGTATGTGAGGCAATGAGCACCTAAAAGGATGTGCTATGGTAACGTTTAGGAGCCGAATAAAGAGATATATTCCGATCAAAGATAGATCTCACACTTCATCAACCAAGTTCACTGCACCACTTTGGACGAAGCAAGGAGAATCACAAGTCAAGATCGTTGTCGAGGTCAGAAAGTCGACATCTGATTTTGGCATGAATGTATGTACATACATTCGAGTGGGGGGTACCCTCCTGTTCGATCTCGACGCCTGATCCCGTGTCTGAAGCTTACAGAGCCCGTTACCTCATGAGAATGGTATAAAAGTCTATGTCCATTAGAATGATCAGAATAGGGCAGGTCTTTCCAACGCACTCTCAGTGAACGAACAGACCTACTCTTTTCGACTCAGCATGTCAGAACTAAAGCAAACTCGGAGAGACCTAAACAACCATGAGATTCCCTTGTTGGAGCTGCTCAAATCAACCCTTTCCGCTCTGGATGACATCAACGTATTCGCTTTCTCAGGCAAGATACCAGTTAGAGAAGACGAGAAGGGATTGTTGAAGCTTTTCACAGAGAAGGAAGGGAAATTACGGTGAGTATGCTCAATGTGCAACGATGTTGCGTTATATTGAGCCTAATGGGATGTGACAGATTGCGTTCGTTCCCTTTGAGTGATCTAGATGCTCAGGAGATATATCATGGTGCAGTCCCATATGGGAAAGATGGGAAGCTATTGGGTGGTCGGGTCCTGACGGTGAGTGATGCGAGCATCTATCGTTGAGGCTGTCAACGGAAGACATTACAATTAAGTTGATCGTCTTCTGGGAACTAGGCCGACAGATTTGGTCTCACCGGAGTACCTACCATTCCCTCATGGATACTAAATCGAGTCTCTGGTCAATACTCCTCTCCCATCGAATATCGTATGGACGGATTATTCGCGTTGGGCGTAGGAGACTCAGTGCTACTGCCCAATGAGTAAATCAATTCCGCTGAGCTGTTTGAGACAGAACTAAAGCTGACTCCTACTCCATCGTCGAGAAGCAAATCTACGGAATATGATGAAGAGTGCTCCTATATCGATCCATCTACTAATATCAAATATTACACCTCATTCGACATCAACGAAAGAGCCGGTACACTGTTGATCTCGTTACCAACCAGATACACGGGTGGAGAGTTCGTTATCTCAAAGCCCGTAAACACAGAGGATGGTATGATGCTATCAGGTACTATGGATTGGTCATCCGTAGACGGTGAAGAGTGGGATATCAAATACTGTTATTTCAACCCTCCAGCTCGGGCGATCATTTCTCCTGTTGAGGAAGGGACAATGTTATTCTTACAATACCATATTTGGGTGAACGACGAAGCAGAATATCTCAAATCGGTTGAAGTGGATCAACAAGTTGGAAAGGATGTCATCAAGCAAAGATTGTTGGGAATAATCAATAATGGAAGTATCTTGAAAGAAGGTGGAAAGATCGGATTTGGATTGAATGGGTATTATGATAATTGGGTAGAAGAGTTAGAGGATGAGGATGAGGCTGCGAATGAGGATAACGACGAATCTGAAGAACCAGAAGAGAAAGCAGAGGCAAACAATTCCGAGACTGAAGAAGAGCAAATGGAAAGATGGTCAAAGAAGTACCAACAGAAACCACCTCGAACTGTCACATCGGAAGAGGAAGCAAGGCTCATCAGTGAGCTGCCTGGTAAGTTGAAAGGTGTCGACAAGCTTTTGTTGGATACCCTCTCGGAGATGGGCCTAAATTGGCATTTCGAAGGAGTTTACAGTTCTCCTTCTGATGATGAGGATGATGTCGAAGAAGTGAAGGAGGAAGTTTCTGAACCTGATATTGTGGATGGAGAAGATGGAGGAGCGGCAGAAGAAGTGGTTGGGGAAGATGAAAAAGTGAGTCGATCATTCCGGCTTGATAGTTGTGATTATCAGCTGATCCATTCTGCCCGTAACAGCTCGAAGACCCCACCAAGCAAACAGATATGTGGACTTCTCCCTCTTTCTACGCGATCCAAGGTGAAACCATCTCCGATTCGCGATCCGTTGGAAAAGCCTTGCTTGAAAAAGGGGTGAAGAAGGCTGTAGACATTTACTGGATCAACATTCCAACTTATTATAACAATGGGTGCTGGTATAAGCATGAAGTTAATCAGGAAGATCAAGATGAGGTAGGTAATCTCGCTGGGACAAGCGTAGGATAATTTGTGTTTCGGTCAGCTTTTGATACATTGACATACTATAGTCTAATTGGGATGCAGCTGTTTACAACACTGTATCAGTTGGTGTAGCAATCATAATCGAATTACCTTCGAAAGTCTAGGCTGGTGTTGGGTCTTGGACATGATGATAGTCCTGATTTCTCCCGACACATAATGATCTCTTAGCAAGTGAAAAACCATTACCATATCGTACTCATCAGTTCGGTGCTATCGATGTTAGATCATTCGCAATGTCAGTGTGTATGTTATGTATAAACAACTTGCATCGTTTTCCCAGATAGCAATTTCTATGATTTTCGTTATATACACCCCTAAGTGAATTTCTATTGTTTTACTGTGTTATTGTGTCATCGTTCGACACGATGAGATGATGACCAAAATATGAACATGATAAACCAAAATTGCAAAATCGGGAGATAGACCTAAGATGTATCGATGATGGGTGAATTGTAAGTTTCTCGTACTAATCGTAAGTCTTTTGGTAAGACCAATCTTCCCTATCGTCCGCTAACAACCGAGAATACCTGAAGCGAGAAAAGGTAGTAGATTAGCATCTTATGGATATACTGGTTCGTCGCGATGAAGTATGGATGGTATGTCGATAAGCTGTGAACTCACTCCAACATCAACCTGAACATATACGCCTGCATGTCCTCCCATCTCCAATGTTCTTCTCCAAACTTCTTGCCCTGCTCAGCGATCTTCTGAGCTAATTCATCATGCCCACCTTTTCTACCGTCCGGAGGACCAGCGAAGAAGGCCATGATGTCGTATAGGTCAGAGTAATCGATTTTGCAAGGCTACAGAGATTAGTGAAATCAGCATGTAGGCTTCTGGCAGAAAGGTCCCGAACGATCGTTGCGCCTTCCATCACCACTTATTAAGGCATGATATCTATTCAAGATGGTTAAAGTGAATGACTCACTATGTAGTGTACCCATGGAGTCATCCAATCCGACAGCCATTCTGGATAGATGGTAGCTTTGACGACTACACTTCCTGACATGATGAGTCGGTGGAATCGGGATGACCAGCCATTACCGTCGATGTCGAAGACGTCTGAGGTTGAAAAAACGGGTATTAGTATAAAACGTCTCACGTGCCAAGGTACCAAAATGGAATGGCACATGGGGTAAGATGAACACTGCGCTGGTGCAAGCGTTACCGCACCCACATTTATACTTCGCCGCATCTTCCGGTCTCACCCTATCCTTGAACTGTATCTCTTTCGCCATCTCATCACAAGTCCCATCCTCCTTCTTACACTGATGCGGACCGCCTGTCAATCCTATATCCATATACGCCCCGTTCAATCTATTGATCGACCAGCTCTCCTTGTTCCATGCTCCACCATCAGTTCTTCCTCTGGCTTTCACCCAAATTTGTTTCTCGCCCACCTGACCATCTTGAGTCATCAACGCCAATCTAGGTCGATGCGATTGATGCCATGTATAATCCTTTCTCTTCGAATATGAATCACCGGTAGTCGATCCTCTCCAAAACAATTTGCTTATGCTCTTCTGTTCCCATGGTACATACTTCTTTCGACCCTCGGCAGAAGTGAAATTGTCGTAGGCCTCGAGTGGTGTAGTGAGGAATTCAGGATTGCGGACGAATTTGGATAGTTGGAATATAGGTCGAAGTACGGTTTCGCGGCAGAAATCGAATGATAGTGATCCGTGGAGTTTCAGAAGAGAAGGGTTGGAGCAGAAATCGTAGGTCGGCAGTGGATCATAGATGAACGACATTTCTGTGGGACAGGGACAACATTTGCACATCAGCATTGATAGGGAGATAGCCATGTAGCCGCTGAAAGCGTCCCCCTTTTCACCAGTTCAAGCCGCCCTATGCGCTCGATGACCCCACAATAGCCATTGGTTGCTCGAATCATACATTGAAGTCACTCACCTCCATCGTCTTTTGGATCCCATTCTTCCGTACTTCTACCCTCTTTAATAGCCAAACCTCGTTCCCAACCTGGACTACCTGGTGGACAAGCCGATACTAAACCTTTGACAGGTTGTCTACCTTCTCTCTTTTCCAACTGCTTCAATTCAGCTTCTGTCAGGTACTTGCCCTCTGATATAGCTTGGAGAGCAGCCTGTTTCTGATCATCTCCCAAAATCCACGAACCTAAATCGTGATCGGATAAGGTGAATGTGACTTCTTTAGGCAGGTACTGGGCGATAGGTTCGAGTAATTGGAATAGCAGACGCGGTCGAGCGGATATCTTACGTTCGCCGAAGAGAGAGGAAGGGCCGTCGGGCGAGAGAGTGATATGGCTAAGTATTACATGGTACATGTCATTAGTGTTTAGCTCAACAGCTCAGACTGCGAGGCAAGGTTCACTTACGCAACATGCTGAGTCTCGGTCAAGTCGTTAACTCGCTTATTGAATATTTCCGGTGAGAGGGCGAAGAATGGCTCGATGTCTCTGAAGATTTGATCATACTGGGTGATGCAGATAGCTGTCAGCTTCGGGGTACTATTAAGCCCACAAGGCTAAAGTGGAGTATATTCACTCACATCATCCACAATCTTCACCTGATTCCTCTTGCAGAACTGCCACCACTGATCAAAACCTTTAGGTGGTGCTCTTCCATATCTCCTTCGGTACTCGGTCACCGCCTGAGGAAGGGTTTTTGATTGCCTAGTAGATTTCGAGAAGTCAGTATGATGCTCACACTAGGCTTTAGATACAAGCGAAGGTTTCTCGGGAACAAGACAACAAATTGCCTGACAGGAATTGCTCAAAGATACGAATCACTATTCACTCACCTCTCCAGCAGATTAGCCCATCTCTCTTCACCTTTCTGCATCAATTCCACTATCGGATGAACTTTGATCAAACTCTGTATCCTCTTCTTATCCTTCTTTTTCAGGTTACTAGCATCTTTCAGCAAGTCATGTAATTTTTCCCAACCTTTCAGATAACCTTGTTCCGTATATTCCAACCCTTGCGGTAGATTTGGATCGGTCGAGGACAGCCATTGATTCAGAGCTTTCTGTTGATTCCTCACTTTATCCAATGCTACCCCACCTATCCCACTATTATCGGAATCTGAGTAATCATCAAAGTTGAGGTCGTACTCTGGACCAGGTGAGAATATGAAGAAGGAGATAAACAGTAACCCTACGACTGACAGGACCACGGTGGATCGAGTGATCCTCAGCCTGGGCATGTTGTTAGAATACTTGTACAAGGGTATATGGTATGAAAGAGAGGTGGGGTATGTGATATGTTGGGGGATGTTGAGATGTTTGACGGATTGGGAACAAAGTTGAGAGGCGCGTGAATGATTAGGGAAGGGGATGATCTGCGGCACGCGTACACCACGTGTCTTGAGCATGGCCTCAGTCGTATACTTCCATAATTGTTGGTCGAAGAAGTATGGTTGTATGCATATGCTCATAACCTACACTTGGAATTAGAATCGGAATCAGGATCAGAATTGAAAGTATTAGCAGATGCAGCTTGCCTGAGTCCAACATGCTTTCATAACCTATCGTTCCACTGTACCATGATGAGCGGAGGCTTGAGGTGATTGCTGTATCCCAGTTGACGACTTCAAGATGTCGGACATACTGATTGTGTCATTCCCATTCCAGGTACAACGCATCCTCTGGACTCTACTCCTAGTGTGAGTAACTGGCACTAACGGGGAGATGAGAAAGCCAAGAGAAAGTGAGAGATGGGTGAAGTAGCAGGAGAACGTGATAAACAGGGAATAAGGGAATAAGGGGATGATGACGCATTCAAACCATATTCCCTGATTGTCATCTCAATTCATCTGTTTTTCTTTTTCTCTGTTTCATCCTTATGACGGACGAGCCATCCTGTTCGTGGTGATGCGTCCTTCATTCCTGCGTAACATTCATTGCTATAACACATGATTACTATACTACATTGTACTCTGTAACAACAAGCACAAAAAAGCCCTTGTACGGGCAGATAAGCACAACAAACAATGTCGGGTCCAGCAGGATCAGGTCACGCGAACGGCAGTACATCCAACTTCACCGGCTTGGTATCCAACCTCATCCAGAAGAAGCATAGTGAAGATGATTCGAATGGTCAGCTGGATCTAGATGGTAAAGCACCGAGTAAAGGTCTACCTAGTACAGGGTTGAAGAGGAATACAAAGGAGTGGAAGGAAGCCAATGACGATAATGATAGTGTATCATCATCCTCGTCTATACCTTCCAACGCTACTGGCGAAGACGATGAGAGGCCACAAGCTGACCAAGAGAGGGATCAGGAAGGTGCTGAAGGGAAAGGTCCAGGCAGACATGAAAGATACATACCTAATGGTGAAGCAAACGATATAACGGAATCACCTGAATCATCACCCATGGAAGAGGAAGCATCGAAACCTTTCCCTCAATCTCCTTCGGAAGATATACAGTATAGAAGTCAGAACGGATATGATCACTCCGACCATGATAAGAAGAATAAAGATAAAGGCGAAGCAATCAAATTCACGATACATAAAGATAGTCATGATGTAGATCCTGAAGAGCGAGCGGATAGAAGGGATTCGGAAAGGGAGAGAAAGAAGACTGATGAACTGGGTAGAAGACCGGATGTGATGTCTGGAGTGAAAGATGAAGAGGGACCGAGCTCGAGAAATGAGATCGTGTTGGATCCTAGGATATCATATCTGCATGTGAGTGGGGTTCGTTGCTTGAAATCAGTATCTTTGCTGTATCGGCTGTCGGACGCAATTGGTATAATGCTTCAGTCGAACATCGCATATATCCTATATACTCATATTTCCAGACCTCCTTCGCTCGTAGATGCTGAGAAATGATGTCCTAAACAGGTTCATCAGCGTCGTGAGCCCACCATCGAAGGTGTCAAGCTTGGCCCTATCCTGAAGATAACCCCGGATGGTGAAGGCGAATATCCACCCGGTGAAACTCCTTTACCTTCTAGACAAGTATCCCGCGACGGTCCTTCTACATCAAGCCAGACTTCACCCCAGCGACAACATCATACTTCCACGTCAAGACAAAACTCTCACGAACGTGATATACCATCTTCTAGACAAACCTCCAACGACCGTGATAAACCTTCACGTCCGATCTCTTACTCACGAAGTAGCAATGATCTAGAATCTTACGAGAGAGGGCTGAGCGATACCATCGAAGAAGGTACATGGCGAGATGTGATGTCTCAGCGTCAAACCAAGAATGATGAGGATAAGAAAGGGAAGAGAAGATCGGTCAATACCAGATTCAGCAGTTTTAGGGATATTCACGAGATGTCCAATAATACAGGTGGAGAATCGGAAGATGGAGAGGAGAATGGACACCATGAAGCTTCCAAGAGATGGTCAATGATTCGGAATCGAGTCATACCGTCAAAATCATCTACCGGTCAGTCATCCGCACCTGGACCAGGTAAAGTATCAGCTCTAGCACCGGCAGTGATAGCTAGTATACCAGTTACCACCGAGCTGTTCGCTGGACAATTACCGGTGATGATCATGAAGACTTGGCTGGACAGGGATGAAGATGGACATAGAGCTGTTCCCGTACTATTAGGGAATTTGAGGTTCAGAGTCGGTGACTCAGTGGGACTGAGACCCGGTGGTGAGACTGGTAAAGAAATGTTCAAGCTGGAGTGTGAATATGGGGACGGGGCGGTTAAATGGGTGAGTGATATCATCCTTGACCATTTGTACCGGTACAGTTCAGAAATGCTGTGTATGTTTGTTGATCATCTCAACTTTCTTGATAGGTGATCTATCGAGAACTCCGTGATTTCCTATCCCTTCATGCCCACTACAAAGCAGCCAATTTCGGTACCTCCGTTGCGGGTCTGCGAGCCTCTCGTCGAGTCGAAATCCCGGACTTCCCTCGAATGTCTATCCCATATCTCAACAAGCTGGGTGCTCAACAAGGTGGTAGTGTTCAATCCAACAAGAACCCCTCTTCGTCGGCAGCATCAACCAGTAACGAAAAAGAAAAGCCACATAAACCGGTTGGTAAAGCCGAATATGCCCAAGCGTCTCGAGATGCGTTACAACAGTATCTCGTGGAATTGATCCGAGCAGTGATATTCCGACCCGAGTCCAACAGGTTATGTAAATTCTTTGAACTCTCCGCTCTTACCCTCCAACTAGCACCCAGAGGTGGGTTCCAGGGTAAAGCTGGGTTCCTCAAGATACCAGATTGGAATGCTAGTAGGCGAGCGAACCAACCTGGTTTGGCACCTACCACCTGGGCGGCACATAGGAAACCTAAATGGTTCATTGTGAGGGATTCGTACTTTGTAGCTACGGATGGCCCAGAGTCGGTAGGTACCGTCCACCTGATCATAGCCATCTTCTCCCGTGTAGCTAAGGGAACTACCTGTCTATGTTACACCATGTTGATCAATGACGCCATGAGTTTAGGTCGACTACTACGATGTCTTCCTGTTAGACGCAGACTTTACGATCGAACGACCCAAACGATACTATCGAACTGGATTTCACCTGCTCACCAACCACGGATCGGCTAACCGTAAGAAGAAAAGTGGGAAAGCCAATGTCGAAGGTGATAATCCCAACGATATAGATTTAGATAATCCCTTTAACCGGGAATTGATTATCTCATCAGGTGAAGGGAAAGGATCAAAAGGTCAATCGATGCATGATGAAGGTGAACATCACGCTTCTCAACATACTTTTACTATTGGGAATAGTCAGAGGAGATTGAAGTTGGTTGCTAAGAATGCTGTGAGTGACCTTCTAAATCATCGAGTGAGGAATTTGGCTATCACGTGGACGACAAGTGTCCAGTCGAAGACTGTATATATCCATCTGCTATCATAGAGCTTACGAGTTCCGACCTTTCTACAATATGATGTCTAAGCATAGATTTAGCTGACACCTTCGTTCACTCTCATGCAGCGTCAAATGCATCAATTCATCGTATCGATGGAACGAATAGCCGCTCAATGTATATGGACAGGAAGAAACCGATTTGACTCATTCGCACCCTTGCGAGTCAACGTAGCTGCTCAATGGCTGGTCGACGGGGTGAGCTCATCTGCTTTCTTGTAGGCAGAATCATGAGCTGAATTGATACTGCGTGAATCACTTAGCGAGATTACTTCTGGAACCTATCACGAGCGAT
Source organism: Kwoniella botswanensis (assembly GCF_036426115.1). Lineage (NCBI taxonomy): Eukaryota > Fungi > Basidiomycota > Tremellomycetes > Tremellales > Cryptococcaceae > Kwoniella > Kwoniella botswanensis. Next base: position 11,181,797 of record NC_088599.1, on the reverse strand, counting down.
CAATATGGCCAAAGATCGAATATATATCCACGATTGGTGGATCTCACCTGAGCTGTATTTACGAAGACCAGGTGATGAGAGGTACAGGTTAGATAACTTGCTTAAGCGAAAGGCTGAAGATGGTGTCAAGGTGTTTATAATCATCTAGTAAGCTACATCTATCTCCCACATGTTCATATAGGATGAATAGCTGATAAAAATCCTACTTTTAGCAATGAGGTTTCGGATAAGACTACACCAGTAGACAGTCTATACACCAAGAAGACTCTGACGGGATTACATCCTAATGTGATGGTGCAAAGATCACCGTCGCATTTCCAGACTGGGACTTTCTATTGGTCACATGTAAGTTCAAATTCTTATATATACTTGGGAGCAGCCAAGCTGACAATAAAGGATTTGTATCACGTAGCATGAGAAGTTGTGTGTCATCGATGAGACAATAGCTTTCATGGGTGGTTTAGATCTGTGAGTTGATGTTTACTTGCTGATCTCCCTCATCGACTTCTATAGATCTCTTTGAGACTTTGGATGACTACTATATGCTGATCCGTTTGACGTTTTCTAGGTGCTACGGTCGATGGGATACTTCGCAGCATATTCTGATCGATGATGATCATACCACGCCTGATGGTCCAGAAGGTCCGGTATGGCGAGGGAAAGACTACGCGAATGAACGGGTGATGGAATATTCTAATCTGGATAAACCATTCGAGGATATGTTTGATAGAAGTAAAGTGCCTAGGATGCCTTGGTGAGTGGAATATTCTTCCGAATCTATCCACCATTTCCTCTTTTCCTACTGTTCACTACAATGCGCGTCATGCTGTATGAGCTAATCTGGAACTATTTTAGGCATGATGTTGGACTACAGATAATCGGTCAACCTGCAAGAGATTTATGTAGACATTTCGTCCAGCGATGGAACTTGTTGATCAGAACCAAGAACCACAAGAGACAAATGCCATTTTTATTACCTGCTGCCGACTTCACGGAGAGAGAGTTACAAGATCTCAAATTGCAAGGTACTTGTGAAGTGCAGATCTGCAGGTCTGTCGGCCCATGGTCGATGGGTACCTTGACCAAGATTGAACACTCTATCCAAAACGCTTATGTCAAATGTGAGCTGCTCTCTCCCCCAAATATCGATACCTCCGCATCGTAACGGAAACTGATACTTCTTTCGTATCAAATAGCCATCGAACTATCTGAACATTTCATCTACATCGAGAACCAATTCTTCATCACTTCCACTATCGTGGACGGAGTTCGAATCGAGAATCAAATTGGTGATGCTCTAGTCAACCGGATCATCCGTGCTCATCGTGAAGATACACCTTGGAAAGCATGCATCGTCATACCGCTCTTACCTGGTTATACATACCCTATTGATTCTGGAGAAGCTAGTTCAGTACGATTGATCTTGGAATGTCAGAATAGGACGATTAGTAGGGGGACGCATTCGATCTTCTCCAGATTGAGGAAAGAGGGTATTGATGTGAGTCTAGGTCTACCACATGACATCTCTTGCTTGGTGGTATTGACGGTTGTTTATCTACACTCACTCAGCCCGACGATTATATCACGTTCTTCTCGCTGAGAGGATGGGCCAAGTTCAAATCTGGTGTATTGACTACTGAGCAAGTCTACATACATGGTAAGACGATGATCGTGGATGATAGTGAGTTCTTCTTGTCCTGGGGTGTAACGAAGGGTGATTGAGCTGATCCTGAATTTATGAAATTTAGGACTTGTACTCTGCGGATCTGCAAACATCAACGAAAGGAGTCAGCGGGGAGATAGAGATTCGGAGCTGTTGGCTGTGATCAGGGATACGGACATGATCGACGGGTGAGTGTTTTACTGGGCACTTTTTGGTCAAATTGGATGATCCCAATTTCACTATTCTGTCTGAGTAACGCTTACGTAAGACCAATGCAGCACTATGGCGGGTCAACCCTTCAAAGTCGGTCGATTCGCACATACACTTCGAGTTCGACTTATGCGAGAACATGTCGGCGTTGATGTCGATTCGATCGATGAAGATCAGCTCATGTCACGAGAACCCGTGGCGGATGCAGATGAAATTGAGACTTGGGATCCGGATCACGAGCAACAGAGCGATGACGAGGCGACAGCGGGTATAACCAAGATCAAAGCTAGGACAGCTAGAGATAGGTTGATGCATACCTTCCATGACGGTCTTTCCAGTGGTGAGTTTGGTCACTCCGTGGGATACCCCTTTATCGATGACTGATACTTCGTCTACCATAGTAACCAAAGGGATGAGTGAGAATGCTATTTCGAACGTCCGACGAGCTGCAGACAAAGTGATACATCCCGTCGCTACCGCAGTGGGAGGACAGACCATCGCCCATCATGCTATGGATAATGGTGATCCCAGTGAAAGGGCAGATTACGATCCGGACGAACAAGGTCGAGAAACAGCTGGATTCGCAAGTTCGATGGTACCTACCTTGGAAGAGAAAACGGTCTTCGAACGACGTCCTTCAGGAACACATGCGAATGGTAAACCCTTGTTTGACGTCTTGGAAGAGAGTGAAGGAGGACATGGAACGACTAGCGATGGACATGGATCACCTTCATTGGAAGAAGCTAAAGTACCTGAACATGCCAAAAAAGATACTTTGATCAGTGACGATGACCCTTCAGCTAAGAAGGCTGGTGCACCCAAAATTCTCAGTAAACCAGACGAGACGGAGCTGTACGGTACCACTGCGAACACTTATATACCTGATGAAGTCAAACAAAGTACCAAGAATGATACTGAAGAAACATCTGAAAAATCACCGAAAGACGGTCAACAAGATAGCGCTGCTATAAAAGCTAGGAAGACCTTGAGGAAACATCTCAACGCCAGAGTACAAATTTCACCTTGGAATATGCCTACGCCTACGCCCAAGATCAACCCGAATAGGTTCCATGATCCGCTAGATGAGAGGTTCTGGAAAGATATGTGGGTGGCTGTGGCGGTTCACAATGTGAGTTTGCGTCTTCTATATATTCGCGTGATGATTTGTCGCTGACATGCCATACTGTAGACTGAGATATTCCGTAAAGTGTTTCGATGTGTTGTGAGTTAATACATATCATGACTGTTGAATGCGAATCAGTCATGCTGACATTCCTATTCTAGCCTGACGACCTTGTCACTTCTTGGGCACAATACAAAGCATTCGCCAACCACGCTGAGAAATTCAACAAAACACCCGAAGATGTAGCGGCACCAGGTCATGATGAGCCTGTCAAAGTCACTCACGAGGGACCCGGAACTCACGGAGCAGGTGGAGGAGGTAGTGGAGGTGGACATGTGGATGGTGGAGATGGCGGTGGGGCTGTCCCGGGTGTAGGAGCAGGTAAATCATCAGACACCCGAGATTCAGATGTGGTGGATGGCAAACCGCATGATGTCAAGCACAAGAGAGAAAGTAGTGGGAAATCACCACGGATGGAGAACGACAGACCACTCTCGCCTTCTGCTACGAGATCAAGTGCTCAAGGGTCTAATGAGGGTGGAGTGGATAAGAAGGCTAGTGCGCCTGATGAAGCTTGGGCAGAATGGGAGAGGGAGGAGATGGAAGAGCTGTTGGGGGAGATTAGAGGTCATCTTGGTGAGTGGAATGGGCTGTTCAACTAATCACGTGAGACAAGACAACTGATATAAATCATGATTAGTGATATACCCTACTCGATTCCTTGAAGCTGAAGATTTAGCGAATAATTTCCTGTTTAATGTGAGTATACGAGATCATCGAACATTTTCGCTTTGCTGACTGTTCATATGTAATTACCACTCGTAGTCTGATAAGATCTTGCCATTGCCAATTTACGACTAATCAACGACATCTAACGACCTGAATATTTCGATTGTAGATTACTAGATATGTTATAACATCGCATCAAACCAATTTGGTACCATACATACATACATTACGTTATAATCTCGGACTTGCACATCCATCACCAGGTTTGAAGCTTCTTATCCCTTATATAATACTTCGTCACGTAGTCATTGGCTGGCGTCGTGAACATTTATGCATACCTCCGTACTTCCTATTCAATCGAGAATGGACTTATCGAGCGACCCTCGGATCAATTATGCACCGAATGCGGAAGTCTAGCATTTCTAAGCATTCAATCATGCGCTATGTCAATCCTGTCAGTCTCGTTGGAAGAACCATACTAGCAGATAAGAGCACACTTACTTCCTCCCTCCGGATGACCTTCGTTTCATCGTCCTCGCAAAAATACGCCTTTCGCCAAGCGTAGTGAGCTTTATAGACGGCCTATATCAACACTGTAAGGGTCGAGCGCTCAGTTAGGGGAGCGATAAGCTTACAGCATATCTCTTTGGGATCACGAAAGGAAAGGTAAGGGTACGAACAATACCGACAATGATGCTTACCTGTTGTAAAACCGGATCTTTCTTGAAAATCTCCGGCCAGTAATGTGGTGTCTAAATCACCTTCAGCCAAGACTCGGATGGGCTGCTGAGCGTATGACTCACGTCGGGAGATGGAAAGGCCATCCACCTGGATCATCACAGGGCTTTAATGGAATCTTGATTGGTACCCAGCTGCTGGGATCATCTTGAGCTTGTCGATAGATGGTACTCTTTGGCTCGTCGAATCATCAAAGTCTTATCTATCTCGCTCGTGCATGTTGGAGGCCACGGAAGTGGTGATAGGAAGAGCAGGTGATGGTTTAGTCATCTAGTGAAAGGACCGACTTCGATCCGTTAGCCAATGTGGTTGTAAACAGAGTATACGGATAGATGGACATTATTTATATGTGCCCTACCGGGTATGGATGTATGTGTTTAAGAAAGCAGTGGGAGGTGATCATGGTTGTGTCAAGAATGAAATTCGGCAAGAGTATGAGAGCAAGGAAAGGCCAAACAGGAAGGAAAATGACCGTAGGAGGGTATGAAGGAAACAAGGAAAGAGGAGAACTCACTCGTTCGCTGTTGAAGGACGCCGGAGGTGTCATGAAGGGCATTTGAGTATATTTGACTCTATGATAAGGTGATACTGGTGATCAGTGGGTATCATTAACTTATATAGTAAGGAATTGATGTTAAAAGGACTTGGGACAAGTAGTGTTGAAAGAACGAGGAGACTACTACTGTCCAAGAGGATGACTGGTACTTATAGTGCGATCAGTAGCTGTCAGTTACAACTGGGTACTGTAAAGTATTGTACGAGTATGATGGCATAATAGTCAACTCGTCCTTTGATCGTTACCATTCTCACTGATATAGGGCGCTACAGTCTTGATGCTTCTCGTGTATCTTGTTGCCAGGTAACGTAGAGGCAGAGTGGGGAGAATATATCGGAAGGAAAGGACCGATGAGATGACCACGTGACACCCCACTCGCAACGCGCTGGACCGGGACTGGTACGAGTAGTGTCTGATTGATGCAATCCGTACCGCATCACTAAGTCCTCGGAGCTCGCTGCTGTACTGTATAACCCTCTTATCTGTATCACAGTATGAACATCAACGTTTCACCAATCACAATCCTGTATCAGAGTATCTTATCTTTCTCTTGATCAGCTGGAAGTGATGATGTTTGATGGCGTGAGTTGATCCGGCCATGACCGAAACTTATTCGATGGTTATCAATCACGACATCATTTCATCTATCTGCTCGAGTTCAACCACTTTAACTTCTATCGTACAGATAATATCACATCCAGAGATATCTTTAGAGATTTGTTCTCTTGGCAGAAGGTTATGAGCATGCACTAGATCAGGCTTGAGAACCCAGCTTCGTTGTTCCGCGGTAGAACAGTAGATGACGAGATATGGTACGAATGGCGACATTTTGCGATTGAAACGGGAAATCAAAAACAGATCTGTTCGGGAAGCTGAAAGATGTTCTCACAGATATTTCTGAGACAGGGATATGTATATATGTATACATGAGCAGTAGACGAGATCGCTTTTGTTCCATTCTTTAGGTCCTTTCAGCCTCAGGCTATATTCACTTCGTGTGTCAAAATGAGCAACTCATACCCTGTTGAGAAGGTCGAATCGCGTTCAGCTATTGCTGCTACGCTCAATCAGCCTGGTCTTACCAATAACGAAGTCATCACCTCGATCGACACATATGTCCCACCCAAGAGAACATGGAAGTCCTACATCTGGTCGACACTAGACGTACCAAAAGATGAAGCAAAGTTTTTGACTAAATTGGATATCACGTTGATCACTTCTGCAGCTCTGGGAGTAATGATTCGATATCTGGATCAAGTGAACATTACCAATGCTTTCAGTGAGCTCTCGATTTCCATTGATCTTCACCTCGCAAGTCATTTCGCTGACGTGTATCACGTTTATTCCCGTAGATAGTGGCATGAAGGAAGATCTTGAATTATACGGTAACGAATTGAATTTCGCGAATGCCCTTTGGAGTGCAGCCTATGTATTCGGTCAAATCCCTTCAAATCTCTTACTCACCCGAGTCAACGCAGCGAGGTATATCGCTTTTCTGGAATTTGCATGGACAGCATTCACCTTCGGGACCAGTGCGGTGAAAAATACAAATCAGCTCTATGCGGTCAGGTTCTTGTAAGCCAGCTTTTCTCGGTCGAGATCGTCGCCCAAATGCTAACTTTCAGAATGTAGTGTCGGTCTTTTTGAAGCTGGACATTTTCCGGCGGTTATGTATGTCTGTTCCAGTTATTACAAACCGCATGAATTGGCGAGAAGGAACTCTTTGATCCAAATTTTTGTGAGTGTATTTGTTTTTTGACAAATTCCAATCTATTTAGCTGACAAAGTGAGGGAGCCAGGTGAGCGTGGGGCCCCTCTTCAGTGGGTTCTTAATGTGAGTAATGCATGCATAACGATCTCTGGTGTCTCCTAGCTGACTTTCCTGCTTAGGGCGGCCGTTTACGAAGGATTGGACGGTGTTAGGGGATGGCCTGGGTGGAGATGGATGTACATGTGAGTTCCAACGCGCCTCGTTCGTTTTCTGCCACACTGACCTCTTCGTTAGTATTTGCGGAGCCATCTCTTTGCCCTGTGCAGTGTGGACATTTTTCGCTATGCCCCAATTGCCTGGAAGAGCTAAGCCAAATTGGTATGTTGATGTTGAATCGCTGTCGTGGAAATCCGCCACATTCCCAGATCTTGGCGGACTAACGTTTTCATTCCCCCTTTAAAGGATCTTCACTCAAGCTGAGATCGACATGGCTAGAGCTAGAATGCCAACTGAGAAGAAGTTTTATACCGGTTTGTTCAAATGGAAAGATATCAAGAGATGGCATACCACTTGGCATGTCTACCTGTGTGAGTTGATTATTACAGTGATGCGTGCGGCGATCGCCGAAAAAGATGCTGACATCATTATGAACAGTCCCCTTCTACTTCCTATGTGCTGGTCAGATCGGTCAAGCTGGGTCTTCCAGTAAGTCGTTTGCTTGCGCATACCCATCTGGTCAGCTGATGACTCTGGGTGTAGTGATCTTCTGGGTCAAAAGTTATAATATCAAAGGAAAACCAAACGTATTCTCAGTAGCCGAAATCAACATTATCCCCCTTGGTGTGAGTGTCAACTCAATCTGCGCGAGATTACCGTTTCAGCTGACAACATCACTATCAGATCAATGTTATCACCATAGTGGGGGCGTTGACCTCGTCTTGGATCTCAGACTCTCTACCTGGATCTGCTCGTTGGCCGTCAATGGTGTTCGCCGCATTAGTCGGAGTTGTCATTCCCGCTGCACTCGGTGCCACACCCGTTCATCCACCTAACAGGGGTACTCGATGGGCATTGTTTTGTAAGTAATCCATACCTTCGCTCAACCTATGATAGGGCTAATAAGTCTTCGTCTTGTTCCCTTGCAGATCTCACATCTCTAGCTGGTACAGCAGCGGGAGTCACCTGGACATTCGTCAACGAGACTAGTCGACAAGATCCTGAGAAACGAGCATATGTCGGTGCGATGGTAAGTTGAACATTCCTCCCGGGGGATTGGACAATGCTGATAGCAGTAATAGATGAACGCATTCGCATATATCTTCACCGCTTGGGTTCCCATCTTCACGTTCCCTACATCGAAACAACCATACGTCAATAAAGGAATGTTCGCGACCAGTGGATTCGCCTCGGCCGCTTTGTTGACTGCGTTGGCTATTGGTTATTTGGATCATAGGGATAAGAAGAGAGCTAGACTTTTGGGTGATGACGAGGGTAACAAACATGATCAAGAGTCGAACTCCGTTCCGGATAGTCCGATTGATGAGAAGAATAGTGAATTGAGAGCGTAATTGTGGAGGGCTCTTTTCGGAAAAGAAATCTTTCCAGGGATATTTGGTATCGGATCAGTATATATATATTGAGATATAGTGGATGTCCTTGATGAATGACTGGAGAGTGTTCGAACTCACGCATTCTTTGTCGAGGGACGGCTTTTTGAGTATGGCATCGTGATTTGCTTACGTATAATTGTACACATCATATATACAGTACGGTCATCGAGATCAATTCGTGTCAACCTCTCGCCCTATCAACAATCCTCATTCAAAGGTTCCCGCCTTGATCGAGCCTTTCATCTACAAGTGATAATCTTCCCTGGCCGTCCAGCGTGATCCAGCCCTCAACCTTCTTCTCCCAACGGACAACAACGTTACCTGTAGGAAAATTGTCTCGGATAACAACATGAACACATTTTCCACCCTCATTCCTCCTATCATGACTAAGACCATCTTGCCTCGGTTCTTCTCCAATTTCCGGAGCGATAGCACTGGTTGTGTAAGCAGGCTTCTGACCACTGTGGCTCTCTTTTCGTCGAGGAAAAGGAATCCAAGTCTCTTCACAGGTCACCTGAGACGGTATATGCTGATGCAGATCTTCATGCACCGACCGTCGCTTGGTATATGAACTTGAAAGTATTATTGTCGTACGGAAACTCCAAGGTATGCTCTTTTTCCGAGTCACCTTCATGTATATTGCAGACGATGGTTGGTATACCAGCTACGAAAGGTCTAACAGGCAAGATCTCACCTGTATTGAAGGAATGGAGTCCACGCGGGGCATTTGGAAAAGGCATGAGCTGATGCGAGATGTTGATGACATGCCGCGGAGAGGGGGATCGTTGTGGACCGACGGCAATGTAACGAGGATAGGGAATCGATGGGTGTACAATCTGGTAGTACCATCAGCAAGGAGGATGAATTTAAGCGAGACTTGCCAATGAGTTGAAGTGGAATGTCGGAGATGTCGATACTCGAAATTATATTAACTTTGATTGTCGGGGGAAAGACTGAAGATGGAAAGAAGTCCCTGTTTACCCATGCAATTGGCGCTGTCTCCTGGCTACCAGTATGATCACCGTTGACAGTTTGGTAGTCCTGTCATGAGGTAGGTACCCCCTGCAGTGTTGACCCACTACCATGATGATAAACTACGAGAATCGGGTATGTACGAGATTTGCGAGTAAACAGTCAGCGTAGTTGATTTATGATTACGGAAATTCCTTCCGTGCAGATCATGCTGAATAATCAGAGCACGTCACTTGACAACAGCTTACTCAGACGAACAACTTCATAGAACTCGATCCATCCTATAAGAGCTTACACCTACCCACCAGCTGCACAGTACATCTTCCAATATGCATTCATCTTATGGATCCGATAGAAGTAACCAATATGACGACCACCTACCATTCGATCAAACTGAGAAACGGATTCAACGTCGCTTATGTCCAAGCCGGTGATCCCACAAAAACAAAAACAACTTTACTACTGCTACATGGTTTTCCCTCATCATCCAATCAATTCCGGCGATTGATCCCACTCTTGTCAGACCAATTCCACATCATCGCACCCGATCTCCCTGCTTTCGGTCTGACAACTGTCCCAGACGACTTCGAAGCTACCTTCGATAAATTGACTCAGGTAGTCGCCGACTTGCTCGATGCCCTAGAGATCAAGTCTTTCATCCCATACGTGTTTGACTACGGTGCTCCTACTGGATATCGCTTAGCCTTGAAGCGACCAGACGCTTTCAAAGGTCTGATCATTCAGAATGGTAATGCTTACGAAGCAGGTTTATCAGCCTGGTGGGATCCCTTGCGACAGTATTGGGCAACGGACAAGGGAAGTAAAGAATGGTTAGATATCAGAGATAAATTAGCCGGTGCAATAGGATTGAAAGATGCGAAAGATCAGTACGTATCTGGATTATCCTCCGATCTCGCCAAACAAGTAGATCCAAATACCTATACACTCGATTACTTGCTCAACCTCGCACCGGGAAAGAAAGCTCAACGACAATTAGATTTATTCTACGACTACCAAAACAACGTCAAGCTATATCCCCAATTCCACGAATTTTTCACAAAGACTCAACTTCCCACATTGATCTTATGGGGTGCGAACGATCAATACTTTCCTCTTCCAGGCGCTCACGCCTATCTCACCGACTTGCCGAATGCTCAGCTCAACGTATTCCAAGATGGAAGTCACTTCTTACTCGAAACTCATGTAGAACAAGTAGCTAGAAACATGAAGGAATTCTTGCAGAAGGAAGGGCTGGCGTAAGTTGGCGCAGTCGAGAGCTGTTTGATAGTGGTATATATCGGCACTGAGGTTCACGTCAGTACTCTGTGTCTTCCCATAAGCGATGCCATTCTGTATGTAACAATTAACTCTTTATAGCATACATCGCCACTACAATACTAACAAATCGGCCGTTCATCATAGCTTACTTTTCACTATCACAGGATCATGTCTCCATCCCTCAACCTCACTCAGATCCTTTGCCATCTCCCCTCCACGCGCAGTACCGTTATCTCCAGCACCGGGTCTCCATCTCCATATGTGTTTCCGATCCTCCGGTAGCTACCGAAGTACAGTTGTGTCAGCTGGGTTTGCTTCGTCGGTGTAACAAATTACTTACCTTTCCTTCTATCAAATCCGCAACCTGTTTTCCTACCACAGGGAACATCTTGAAAGTCTGACCCGAGTCACCAGTAGCTACGACGAGACCCTTATATTTGGGATGTTCACACATCAACCAATTCATATCGACTGTATCGGTACACCAACACATTGCCATCTTGAATAACGGTCGATCTACCAAATCAGGTAACCAGAGCTTGATGAGATTCTTTATCGCTTCTAACGATTCGGTCGTGATGGTATCAGTCGGATGTATAGCATGAGCACGAGGGACAGACATGAGTACATCCTTGTTCAATCCGAATGGTCGAACTTTCTGCATGTGCGTGTATCCAGCAAATTCGTTGACGATTTTCAATTCTAAAGTACCCTCTTCAGGTTCCATGATGAAGCCCTAAAAGAACGCTCGAATAAGCTTGGATAGGGGTAAGAATGTATTGAGTGACTTACCAATTCGTGATTATATGTCGTTGCCATACCTTTCAGCTTGTTGGCTTCCTCCGGAGTCAAACGTATATGAGCGTATCCCCATCCCTTCGAGAGATGTATTATCAGCATCCATCCAATGATAAGTAGGATAGTCGTAGAATGAGGCTCACTCACCTTGGTCTCACACTGCCCTTGTAAGTCAAGTAACGCAGGTGACCAAGCACCAGCAGCAAATATCACTAAATCACCGTACCACTCCGTTCCATCAACCGTTCTTACACCTTTGACTGTCCTTCCATCGGCGCCAAGAATCAACTCCTTGAATGTTCCAGAAGAACCAAATGCCGATTTCACCCCTAGTCTTCTCAGTTCATGCCCTACTGCATTAAGGGCATTTCGCGCTGCTACCCATCCTCCATTCTTGACAAACAGGCCTTTCCATCCCTAGTACACAATTAGCGAGGTCAATAAAAGGGCCAAGCACTCACTGTCAAATCCGCATGGGCCAAGTGAGGTGCTCTGGCTACTATCTGTTCCTTGCCCTCCACCCATTCTATCCCTGCTCCTCGACCTTCATCCACTATCCCTTGATACCGTGTTCTAAGACGTTCTTCTCGCTCTGGCTTACTTGTAAGATCCAGCTAAAGAGAATCAAGCACGATCAGCGTTGGTCATATCTTCCGTAAGGCTATTGACTCACCCGTCCAGTATTATGAGCATGATCCTTGAAAACTGGATCCGTCGTCCACATCTTCCAAGCCTCCGTACCTAACTGACCCCAGATTCCCGCCGAGTCATCACCGGCCATCTGTAAGTATCGTCAGCGGATGGAACGGGATCATAAGTATACTCCAACTCACCTTGTTATTGTCATTTCCAGCCGAGTTGAGAGAGGGGTTCTGGAAGATATCCAAAAGCCGAATATCCTTGTATCCCCTTCGAGCAAGGTGAAGAGCAGTCGATGATCCGATAGTCCCTCCACCACCGACTATGAGGACCTTGCTCTCTTTGTTTGCTAAGGCCATAATGGATCAGATGTCCTTGGTGTTCTCGTCCAATTCCAATTCCCAGCTGGGAGACCAACGAGCAAGGTAAATCTTTTGTATATCCTATCGATATCGGACCGAGATGAAAGTCATGCTTGGAAGATGTCTAAGCGAGCTTTTTCCTCATATCTTGAAGATCCCACTTGGCTCTTCCGATGAGAATATGGAGGATATCTCGAGATGTCTTAGTTCAGTCTCTGGCAATCCGATACAGTAAAGTGAGGAGCAGCGAGGCAAGGTGAATCTTCGGACATGATCGTAAATGTCATGATAACTTATCACCTGACCCCGATAGAACGGGGTTTTGAGGTCCAAATCGCATTGGACAAACAAAGAGATGACGGCAGGGAATATTACGGAATTGCAAATCAATTGCAGTTCGTAGCAAATGGTGATTCCAGCTAATTGCAGGATAAGCGAGCAACATGCTGTAATTTCAGTAAGCCAGAAAAGATACAGGGCGGCGCGGCCATAACAATCTTATCTCGTGAGCCTCGGCGAGTTCAATCACTTTTCCGTATCAGCGGACATGAATGAATCCGAGTCGTGTGACTTTTCCTGATCCGATGTCTTGCAACAGCAAGAGGAACGACCAACAAAAAGCAGAATTGATCAAATACACAAAAAAGCTTGAAGAGGGTGAAAACCCTGAGAAAATAGGTAATTTGGAATTTGAATTTGGACCGAAAACTGGGCGTTCGCGGTCGGGTCTCTCTCTCTACGGCGGAGTCTGCTAACTTACTGTATCGCCAAGTCCGTTTTCGCGGTCTTTCTCAACTGCAAATGGAGTCTCCTCGATACCCCAATGCTCAAGAGTCGATTCTCTAAGCGAGGTGAATAACGTTATCACGAGGGACAGAGTACTGTATCTTCTTGCCGTCGATAAGAATGACTTAGTCGTGAAGCTGCTAGCAATATATAAGTCATCACCTCATGACTTGTATCTGGAACGATTTCTTGAACTCCTCACATGCAAGTCGAGATTGATATCAATATGTCTCTTGAGGAATATAACAAGCAAGATCCCCTAGGTCTCGATGGCGACAAGCACGAGGGGGTTGATTCGAACACCCTTGAGGTCCGAGCCGATGACCCATCATTCCAAGACCTCGTCAATGATCCTCACAGGTACGTTATAGTCTTCGATACCAAATCCACTAGCTGACGTTACGATATAGGGGTCTTCGGATGCGACATATTCAGCTGCTCTCGATTTCCGGTGCAGTCGGCGCAGGAGTTTTCGTTTCTATCGGCGGTCCATTGACTTCTGCTGGTCCACTCGGTTTGCTTATCGGTATCATCGTATGGTCCACGGTAATTATCGGTGCAAGTAATTGTCTTATTGAGATGACTACTCTTCTTCCCATCGATGGTGGCTTCATCACTTTCGCCGGTCGATTCATGGATGAAACTATTGGTAAAGCCGTTGGATGGAATGTGAGCTACTTCATCAACCCCCCTCGAGTCAACCGATGCTGATCCTCAATCAATTACAGTTCCTTCTTGCTCAAGCGACTTTGGTGTGCTTCGAGCTTACAGCCTTGAACGTTATGATTCAATATTGGACTCTCACCCTGCATCCTGCTGTGGCCATCAGTGTTGGTATCGTGCTTTTTGCTACTCTCCAGCTGTACTCGGTCAGATGGTTCGGTGAAGCCGAATTTTGGATTTCTATATTCAAGATCATCCTTCAGATTGGTCTGACCCTCTACACACTGATTGCCATGTGCGGTGGAAACCCCAAACACGATAAATTTGGATTCCGAGCTTGGAAGGATCCTGGACCTTTTGCTGGCGAAACAGCCGCGTTGAGGATGAAAGGTATCTGGGATGCAGTCCTCTGGGCATGTTTCGCGTGAGTAATCCACAATGGAATGATCCCACAGTTTGTCGCTGACAAATGTAAATGTATAGTCTTGGCGGTCCCGATTGGATCTCTTTGATTGGTGGTGAAGCTCAAAATCCTCGAAAGATCCTCCCTAAAGCCTTTAACAGCACGGTAATACGTATTGTTGGGTTTTTCGTCATTGGTGGTCTTTGTGTTGGTATCAATGCTCCATCCAATGACCCAGCACTGCTTGGCGCCATAGCAGCAGGTGCGCCAGGTGCTGCCAAGTCCCCATATATCATCTGTAAGTAGTGAACCGTCAGGAAAACGAACAACGCATTTTCTGACGGTTTGTCAACCAAAATAGCAATGAATCGGCTTGAAATTCCTGTTTTACCAGACATCGTGAATGCTTTGGTCATGTTATCAATCTTCAGTACTGGTAATGCAGCTTTATTCACAAGCTCAAGAGCCCTGTACACCCTCTCTCTCAAGGGCGGAGCACCCAGCATCTTCAAGAGACTCAATAGAAACGGTGTCCCATATGTGGCGGTGACGGCAATCCTGTTGTTCAGCACCTTGGCTTACCTTTCCGTCAATTCTGGCTCTGTCGTCGTACTGAACTGGTTCCTTTCTTTGGTTGGTGCAGCCAATCTGGTCAACTGGACATCCATTGCACTGTACGTAGAACTATTTAGATCTATGAAGTTCGAAGATTTAAGCTCACGTTTTCATCGTTAACAGTACTTACATGCGATTCCGAAAAGGGTTAATCGCCCAAGGTCGATTAAACAACGATTTCCTTCCTGTCCGAGCATGGCTTCAACCCCTGTCCAGCTGGTGGGTCGTCATCGCCGCTCCCATAGCATTCGTCGCAAGTGGATACGCCTTGATGGTACCAGGTGGATGGGCAGGGGATAGTTTCGTCTTCACCTACGGAGCGGTCTTTATCTTTGCTGGATTCATCATCTTCTTCAAGACTTATGATGTACTAGTCAAGAAGAAACCTCTCAAGATGTTTATACCAGCGGAAGAGATCGACGTCACCACAGGATTGGACGTGATCGAAGCGTTAACTGCTGCTAGTAATATCCAGGACGAACAGGATAAAAAGACGATGGGTAGAAAAGTGTCAGATTTCTTCTTCTAGTCAATCAGACGAAAATAGTGAGTAACAATAGTATTCTTCATGATTATCAATATGTTTTGGCAGTTAAATCGCCGTCCATATCTTACGTTGTTGGCCTGTATGTCTTCTTTAGTTGATTTTCATGTTTATATTTATCCTAAGAGTTATATTCAGATACGTTATCAGGATGTATGATTACTTTGTCTATCATTTATAGCACGATGGATCCTCTGCACCTCGGTATACAGATCTACCGTTTCCGCAAGTATCTTTAGCCAGCAACGTTCTCAGCCATCTTCCTCCCATCTTTGCCTATCTTTCCTTCAGCTCTTTCCGTATCTTGAGTCTCTCCAAAAAGTCCAACAATCGCATCTATAGTAGTATTCCCACCTGAAAACACAACCGCTATATCCCATCCGCCCTCAATCACCCCTTTTTCTTTCTGCTTTTCATATGCCCATCGTCTAAATTCTTGATTGTAAAGTACCACCGCGAGGGGTACAGCCGCACTAGGTTCTATGAACACTTTCATCCGTTCCAAGACCAATGTCATGACCTGCTTGATCTCTTCTTCTGTTACACTGTATATATTCTCTAAATTCTTCGATTTCGTTGATGATCCACTTGTAAAAACTTTCCAAGGTAATTCACCTACTGGCGTTCTCAACCCATCAGCTATAGTGAGAGTTTTAACTTTCTCGATCCGCTGCTGAGGTACCGATTTCAATCCTCTTTCACCATCATTACCACCTTCATAAGATGGTTCACACCCTATTACATATACATCAGGCTGGTTGGAGAAGTAGATTGATATACCAGATAATAATCCACCACCACCCAGTGGAGCGAAAACAGCTTTCAAATCAGATTTCTCCTGTTCGTCCTTCTTGGCGATTTCGTATTGCTTTTGGAGTTCTAGTGCTGTCGTGCCTTGTCCTAACATGATATCAGGATGATCATAAGGAGGAACCAGTATAGCTCCTGTATCCTGTATGACCTGCTTCACGACCGCTTCTCGCTCTTCACTCGTCGATCCACTGAAGTAGACTTGAGGGGTGTAAGTGCGAGTACCGGCGATTTTGGATGGGGTGGATATAGTGGGCATGACGATGTGAGCGGGGATGTCGAAGGATGATGCGGCGAGAGCGAGTGCTTGGGCGTGATTACCTAGACCACACAGAGAGCTAAGTATCATGTAGGTAATGAGGTATATGTGATCGGAAAAAGGAGAATAGACGGGATTGATATACTCACCCGAAGAATGTGTAACCACCCCTCTCTTTCTGACTTCCTCCAATCCCAGCTCATCGATCAGATGTGTCACCGCATGAAAAGCACCTCTAGCCTTGAATGCACCTATCCTTTGGTAATTCTCACACTTGAAGTATATGTTGAACTTTGGTGATGGGCCGGCGGAAGAAGAGGTCGAAGCGATGGTGTTTATTGTTTTGTTGGTGAGGAGCGGTGTCTTATGTACATGATTCTGGATCTTGGAGTATGCTTTGTGGACTGATTCGGGAGTGAGTGGGAGGGTGGTAGATAAATCTGCCATGGTGAGATGGTGTTAGGAGATACTGAATAGTCTGGATCAAATCGAAGATTAACATGAGGAAAGAAAGTGGATTGTTTTACAGGTCTCGAGTACACATACCTTGTCATCCGCCCACTTGAATTCCTCCACCATTGCTTCTCCTCCCTCGTCTGGACACTCGCATACAGTATGCATAACATCTACCGTGCTCCCATACGGTCCCACTGTCCATACTGGCAACCTCATGGGTTATGCATCGATGCCCAAACATGGTAGGCTCAAGGGTACTCCCACCTATCGTGATAAGTGCCCTCACAGATCATCGGGCGGATGATCCGGAACTGTGTGAGGATCAAATCTCGCTTAAATAGTGGCCCATCGTTTCTACTCAAAATCATCCCGAAGAGGTCCGTCCTTGACTCACAACTTCTTGCAGCGCCAAGATAGGAATACAAATCCTTCATGAATGATATATGACCAAACCACATCGAAATCAGACTTGTCATTGAACCTTCCCAAAAGCCAAAGACGCGATCAAGACCATGTCCCTCCCTACCGTCCCTCATCCTCCTTCCGAGCGAATCGCAATCATCGGCGCAGGCATAGTCGGATCCCACCTCGCCTCTTTCCTTTCCACCTCACTCGGCTCTCGAGTCATACTCATCGATAAAGATATCAAGGGTCTACCAGGATCTACAGGCCATGCACCGGGATTTGTAGGACAATATAACGAGCTGCCCGTATTGACCGAATTGGCCAAACGGTCCGTATCGTACTATTCCCAGGGGGGTGAAGATGGATTTCAGAGAGTTGGTGGATTAGAGATTTCCCAAGGCTTGGAGGAAAGAGCTCAAGCTGCTAGATCTGCTGGATTACAAGCTGAGTTAGTAAACAAACAACAGATATTGGATTTAGTACCGTCTTTGGTGGATGAGGAGTATCTAGCGCAAGAAGGTAATGCGGGGTTGTATTTCCCAAATGACGGGACTGCTACTGCCATAGTAGTCACCCATACCCAACAGGATAAAGCTGCTTCGAATGGTGCGATCCTATCAGATGCTCAGGTTACTTCGCATACCAAAACAATCGATGGGAAGGGATGGAATATCAAGACGGACCATGGTGAGATCGAAGTAGGAAGATTAGTATACTGCACGGGAATATGGGCCTCTCAACTTTTACCTCAACTTGAACATTCTGTGGTATCTGTCTCTCACCCATATTCGTATTCCCGACAACACCCTGTCAGAGAGAAGAAAACGCCCTTTGTAAGATGGCCTAAAGAGCATGTTTATGCTAGAGATCATGGAGAGAGGGATGGATTGGGATCATACGCACATGCACCGATCAAAGTACCGAGAGAAGAGCACGGGGAAACGGCTTATGGGAATTGGGAAGGGAGTTTCGACAATGTCTTGGAAAAGGGATACAGATTGTTAGATGGAGGCATAGCGAAGTCGTTCGAAGGTGAAGATACGAAGAAGTTTAATGGTCTGTTCTCAGTTACTCCAGATGGTTTACCCTTAGTTGGAAAAGTGGAAGATGGATTGTACTGTGCAGTGGGAGTTTGGGTGACACATGCTGCGGGAAGTGCTAGATTGTTAGCGGATGAACTAGTCGGTGGATCGAAAGATGAAGATGAGTGGTTGAGGAAGGCTCTGGATCCTAAGAGGTTCGATAAGTACACAAGCGATGAGGAGAAGAAGGTATTGGAGAGTAGGTCGCTGGCGAAGTATAATGATATCTACAATAAGGAAGGGTAGAAATGTCGGAGTTGAGCAACGACAAGCGTGCTGTTCATCCAGTGTGGTAAGTATGTCCCACTGTAACGAAGATACAATTATGCATACAATGATCTGATCGATACATGTTTACCTATCTTCCCCTGAACCTTCTTCAACTTGACTTCCATTCTTAACCCTCTTCCTGTTTACGTGGATGACTTCGATGAGTCGAGGGAAGCATGTGTGAGACGTCTACTCGCAGGTGGTGATCTCATAATCGACAGTCTTGTTACCTTGACCTGCGATCTTAGGTTTGAAATCGACGTAGACGAGCTGTATCCAGAACGTTTGCGTCAGCGTCTTCTCCCCGCCTCCATCCATGATATAACAAGTCTTCTTTAGGATTGGGAGTCAGATGAGCTACTCACCTCGTTCTTTCCAGAAGTCCACTCTCCATCTGTATCTCTATAGTATACAATCTCATCGCTTCCTGCATCTCTCACTTCGATGGTAGTATGGGAGAGAGCGCCATCGGTCGACCACTTGAGGTTGTAACAGGTTGATTTGGTGACTGGGAAAGGTTTCGAGCATCTTTGGTTCTTGTCCTTGTCGATACATTTCTCAACGGCGAAATCTTTGATCGAGCCCGATGATACTACGCTCACTACATTATGATTCAATAAAGATCAGCATATGTCATAATAATCGTTCACTTGGAACGGAAGGCCGAGTGGCAAGATTGACGATGGACTGATATACCCACTCTCGTTGACTGCTCCGGTGAGGGCAAGTCCAGCGGCGAGGATGCTTTGTAAGTTTGGAATGTACATTATGAGGATGGTTTGTTGTGAGATGGATGAAATGAAGATGAAGAGGAAAAAGAGAAGAAACCAGGTTAGTTTGTATATATGTCGATCATAAACGTTTGTCGTTTGTGTTTCCTCATCATTCCTTTGCAGAGAACAGGTGACACACTACTGTACACACAATGATGTCATAGGCACGTGGGGACCCCTTACCTCATATTCCAGATTTACGGTGCATAGATAGCATCTTATGGACGTCCAGGGAGCATGCATTCATGCATCTGAGTGAGTGGGTAGATCGATTGGTAGTAATGGATTTACTATCATGTAATGTAGGCCTCGAACACGGAGGATGAGGAATGTATGGTTGATGGCGACATTGATAGTGTGACGTGGTGCCTATCGGCAAAGTCAGATCACTTCACTCGGTGATCTGATCTGCAAGAAAGGATGATACTCATACATGTCAAACCTACAACCATTTTAAGCTAATATCAAGGCTTCATCAACCTAAGCACCAACTTGCAAGTGCTGAGGTACGAAATGAACCTCTGAAGCTACTTTATCTGCACTTTCCATAGCAGCTTTCTTGGCGATTTCGGCAGATTGCATTCGGTTTTTAGCCATTGCTTCGGCAATGAACTCTCCTCCGGTCTATACGTGGATTCACAACTCAGTATCTAACCATATATCCAATGGTGGAGTGTGCTGGTATGCACCAAAATGATGATTTTGATGAACTTACGATGGGAGGATACTTCTTTTGAGGACCTTGTATGATACTATCCGTTCTAGCCTGATTGAAGAAAGCGATCGAATATCTCGGACCTCTGCTTTCTTGACCTTCGGGCAATCTTACTCTATGGTAGGTCGATTTCAACCGATCGTCTGACCATCTCATAAGTTGATCACCGATATTACAAACGATACGATCCTGTCTAGCCTCGACAGGCAACCAATTTTGACCCATACCGAAATCGCCTACTACCTTTCGCCCTGGACAGACTTCCAATCCACCTTCTCCGTCTCTTTGGAATAACTAGTACAACCGATGGATCCAGTATCAGCTTCAAGATATTGACAGATTGCAGAGATTACAGTAGTACCTGGTGTGTTGGTGAGAGTGGAAGGGGAACTTACCATAGTCAGAACATCGAAATCTGCGTGAGCACCCGCCCTCCAGAAATTAGGTCCGAATGTCTTTCCCTCGGTCGAATGGTAATGTAATAACCTCAATACATCTTGAGAATCACCTACACCAGGATCAACAGTACCTTCGGTGAATGTGTCGAGAGGTAGACCAAGTCCTTCAGCGAAACACTCCATAACCTTGACCGAGAGACTATAAGAAACCATTTCAAGCAGATCAGCATTTTTCTCTCGGCTATCTACAACATACTTCATTCACTATATTGTGAAAGGGGACGTATATGGGGAATACAGCTGGACTCACTCTCGAACTTGGTTCATAAACTTTTCTGTTCTCTCCCTGAATCCAGGTAAATCCTCATCACTAGGCCAAAGACCTTCCATCCTAGCGAACTGCAATTGGATAGATTCCTTTTGATCGGCAGTACCGGTTGAAGGTCTCACTTGGGTGTTCTTCTCCCACCCTGCGTTCTTGCCATTCAGAGCAGTCTTCGATTTCACCTCGTCAGGTAAAGCGAAGAACTGCTGGGAGAGATCGAACGCAGCTTGTACCTCTGAAGGTGAGATACCGTGGTTTGATAGTGTGCTGGATGGTGGATGACATGAAATCCATCATCAGCCCTTGACTGTCCTTTACTGTTCATAGCAGATGTGAATAAACGTGTAGAAGCAGATGGCTACTCACAAGAAACCCACGTTCGTAGAAGCATCCATCAACTCATTGATGATCTCCTGACGACGAGCATCGAAATCGTGTAAGCTGATTGTAGGTACAGACATTTTGACTTGATAACTTTTCTTTTTTCTGGCTTCCTGCTTGTCAAAGGATACTGTAGAATTTGCAGACTACGTTTCGCTCTCTTTTTATGTGATTAATTTTTTTTTTTCGTCTGCATCCGTCGCCAACGACTTCGAAACTACTCGTTCTTATTTCAGATATACATACTACTATATGCACGTTCTCGTAATCCATGCACTCACATGATATGCGTTTGGATCTACCAATGAGATCCTTATCTTTTCGCCTCCGTGCACATCGGCCGGTGCTCCATAACCCGAAGAATCCAAAAGATAAGAAAAATATCCCTAAGCCCTAAGCGCGCATTCTTTCCTTTTCATTTTTTGGTTTGTCGTTTGATGACCATCTCCGAAGGTTGCAATCCTCATCGCTCCTACGTGGTCATTGTTTCTGAATGCATACTGCATACTGAGCTCGGACAAAACAACCAACCTAAAAGTCCTCATTGGACATACCGAACATACACAACCCGGTGATCCCCACTCAACATGCTGAAATCCTCAATCGCTTCGCTTCTTTCCCTCGCATCGCTCATCTCAGCCTACCAAGTAGAAATTCACCCAGAATATCAAGAAGGTCTATCTATCAATGATGTCCCGCAGGAACGACGGCTGCACTGGATGAGAGTAGCCAACGAAGCTGTATATGCCGATGGACATCCATGTCCTCAGGCTCCTTTCGGGAGCGCTATAGTGAACACTACCTCGGATGAGTTGGTTTGTGTAACATCTAACAAAGTTGGGGTGACAGGTAGTAAGTAACCCTATTCCTAGCTCATCCTCCTAGGATGCGAGTGATATGGATTGAGAGCTGATGGGATGGTATAGACCCAGCGATGCATGGTGAAATATCTGCTATAACGCATTGTACAGAAGTATTGACAAAGAAGGGTCTATCACCTCAGGAGATATTGGCAGCATGGAAGGATTTCAGTTTGTACACCAATGGTGAACCGTGAGTATCACTGGTTCGATGTGGTAACAGATCAGGTATGAGGAAGTTGAGGGATAGCTGGCTAAGATGTTGTCTTACGGTAGTTGCCCTATGTGCGCTTCTGCTATACGGTGGGCAGGATTCAAGGAAGTCATTTATGGGACTAGTATACGGACGATAGCAGAGAGTGAGTGGTACATTCCGGCAATTGTGTTTCCGAAGGACCTGTTATAGCTGATATACCGATGTCATCTGCACCGGAATTAGATGGTCGAAATCAAATTTATATACCTTCTTCACACGTATGGGAGAAATCGTATTCTCTAGGTCATGCTACTCTCATGTGAGTCACCATAAGCATCGATACTTCATCGATACTTCATTGATACCTGTTGACATTGGATATCCGATGTAGGCTAGGTAACATCCTTACCAACGAGACTGATGTATTCTTCGCTCATCAATTCAATGAATCTGCACCTTGTCGTAAGTCCATTTCTGCCAAACATCAAGATGTCATCATACTGATTGCATTGGCTCTGTCTCAGCTACTGGATGCGAAAGGCAGAGTGCACCAGGAAAGAGAGTCCAAGCTTGTGCACCCGTTGACAATTGGCAGGAAGTGGTTCGTAAAGCTGGGAAAGGGCTGGCTATAACAGAGGGAAGAGGGCATGATGAACTGTAGATTGCATGCATCGCTAGTCACATACGTATATCCTCGAGGCCCCTAACGAAGTATGTCACCGTGTACTTGAGAATCTTCAGGGTATTCGTATGCATTCCTGGTCGCTGGAGATCGCCATTTTTCCTATGACATACTCATTGAATACCTCGGCCTCCAAATCAGTCCATGTGATGGAGTCAATACTGGAAAAACTGAATTTGAACCTAAGCGCTCAATCAAGAAATCGACCTGCAGGTTCATTATTAGTTAGTTATACAGTACGTCAGTGACTCCTGTTAATGCAATCTGATTCGTCCAGGCGCAAGGTCCGGTCAGATCGTATCACTCTTATCTTTCTTATCTCTGCTCCATCTCATAACGTAATCAACCCTGAGGTTCGTACCAAACTCTTTCACTCCACCGTCGTACTCGGACACAAAGATATACCTGTGGTCGATCATTGGATGATGCAGTGCATAAGGGAAGAGAAAGATATCACAAGCCCGATGCAAATCGGAGCGAGATATTGCTCGTCTTCGTACTTTGGAAGAAAGAAAGCACTGACTGACGTACAAACTACCTCGCGAGTACGGTAATCGTGAGTTGTTTTGTATAAGCGAGTGACTTAGTCTGATAGATAAGAGAATAATTCCAAGCTAGTAGATTTGGAGCACCAATCAAATTTCTTTTTTCAATGTGATTATTCCGTAGGCACTAGCAGTACTCGTACACACATGCATATGTATATATACCGTATGATTTCATTCTGTAAATTTGGATATTGTCTTTTTTGTAAAATTCCCGTACCGCACTCCACTTGGCTGTACTTCATTCTGAAAACAATCCTTCCTGAAATCGCACCACTACATCGCATCAGGTGATCAAAGATGTCTGCGTCTACCTCAAGTCATATCGAGCCTGAAAGCTCATATGATAAATCTACTGTCCCCACTGTCAACGTACAGCCTTTTGAGCAGGAAGACGATCTAGGTCATGTACCCACTTCGCGAAGAAGTAAATTCAAAGCTGTATTGAAATCTCTCGTCACCAAAGATGGTTGGCTGGGTGATTATGTGAGTATTCATCACCAATTTAAACATGAAGTTGGGTGACTGACTGTATGATACTTTGTACCTATATAGGACTACGGAGCACTTATGATCCCCAACATCCCATTCGTCACCAAAAAGAAACGAGAATTACCATTCTACGCTGTTGATCAGAAATTACCACATCTCTTATTGTTCATCTTGGGTTTACAACAGTAAGTCCACAATCTCACGCTGAAGTGTGGATCACAAAGCTGATTCGAAATCACCTTGTAGTGCCCTCGCAATGGTCGGTGGTTTAGTAACTCCACCTCTTCTTCTCGCTGGACCAGCAGGTGCCAATCTCGGTACGGAGGCTCAACTCTACCTCGTCTCAGCGTGTTTGATCTGGTGTGCGTTCGGTACCGCCATCCAAATTTCGAGATTCAGGATCCCCAAGACTGGCTACTTCTTCGGTACTGGTCTGATCAGTGTCACGGGAACTTCATTCGCTTTCACCAATGTAGCTTTGAGTTATCTTAGTCAATCTGTAAGTGTATCCTCTACCATCCAATCTAGATCCAAGGATTTGATACTGATTATATCTGAATGACTCGTAGTACTCCAATGGAACTTGCCCTTTGGCTGAAGATGGTGAAACCAAATTACCATGTCCAAAGGAGTTCGGTGCAATCCTTGGAACCGCCACTATGACCGGTATATTCGCCATCGCCTTATCGTTCGTACCTCCTCGAGCTATTCGAAAGATGTTCCCTCCCTTGGTCACAGGAACGATGTTAACTTTTATTGGCGCTGCCTTGGTCAAATCGGGAGTTACCAACTGGGCTGGTGGTTCTGGGACTTGCGCCACAGATCATACTGTACTCTGTACAGCTGGTACCCGACACGAATACTGGGGATCAGGTGCATTCCTCGGTTTGGGTTTCTCATGTTTCATCACTATTGTCATTTGCGAGATCTTCGGTTCAGCATTTATGAAATCAGCTTCTGTCTTCCTGGGTTTGATCGTCGGTATGGTCATTGCCGCTGCTACAGGTTTCTTCACCAAATCTACCATCACCAATGCTCCTTCTGGAACATTCCTGTGGATGCAAACATGGTCTTTGTCGATAAGAGGAGTATTGGTCTTACCCATGTTGGCTGCTTGGGCAGTGATCGTCGCTGAGACTATCGGAAATGTCACTGCCTCGTCCGATGTGTCAAGATTGGAAATCACTGGGGAAACTTTCATGTCGAGAGTACAAGGTGGTATGCTTGCTGGTGAGTTAGCTCGTCTCATCCTAATTCTGTAACAACAGATAATCGCTGAACAATGACAATCTTTTGCCTTGTAGACTCAGTCATGGCTACCATCGCTGGTCTGGCAACAGTCCCACCTCTCACCACCTTCTCCCAAAACTCCGGTGTCATCGCCCTTACCCGAAACGCCTCTCGATCTTCTGGATACATGTGTGCCGTGATCTTGTTTTTGATGGGTGTTATAGGAAAGTTTGGGGCGATCTTCGTCGCAGCCCCATCAGCCGTTATTGGAGGATTCACCACTTTCTTATTTGGTGCGGTTGCCACATCCGGTTTGAGGGTATTGGCATATGCCAAATGGACAAGAAGAGATAGATTCATCGCTACCGTCGGTGTGGCTTTGGGTCTAGCAAGTTTGACAGTACCTACTTGGTTCTCTTACATCTTCACTTATACCGGTAACAGTGGTAAGTAGTATCTGTCTGCTGCGAATCACCAGTGATTCGACAATTGGCTGATATCGTTCTGTTTCGATTTCTATAGCTGGTAAAAAAGGATTGATCCAAGCTGTTGTCTTAGTGGTCGAAGAACCCTACCTTATCTCAGCATTGGTTATGTGCGCTCTGAACGTCACGTTGCCTGATGAAGAGGCTGAAGCTGGATCGGTATCGACAGTAGAAGAGAAAAAAGAATGGAACGAGCCAGGAAGTTTGGCTGGTGGACCTTCCTCAAGTACGCGACCGATGACTCCTGAATTGGCTTAGGTTGATCAAACATCATTTTGAATGAGTTTTGGTATGCTGTCAAGGAGAGGAGCTATCAAGCAGAAGTAGGAGCTGAAGTGATATATGGTTAGTTGTTTCCGGTATAACGTGAGAATACGGATGTTTTGTATGCGAAGAATGCAGGAGATGTTCATGTGTTCATCTGAAAATCAACTTCGTGATCTATGATCAATCAATAAATCTTATACATGAGAGCTAAAATGCGGCAAAGAGAGCAGAAGAGCTTCTTTGATTGGTGAGAGGGGAGTATAGCGAGCTTACCGCCACAGTATAGAGCAGTATCGTAAATGGCCCCTGTTCTTACCACACCACAATACCAGACATCTCCTGATACTGATACTTGCAGATACTGAATGGCAATTGCTGAATATTCACAATTCGCCTGAGCCTGTAGCATCTCGGCAGACCGAGCATATTCCTGGGTCTGGCAGTGTAAGAAGAGTTGTAAGCGTAACAAGCGATGAGCAATGATGTCATACGTTGTTTGGTCTGACTCCGGGATAACCTGTTGAGATGAGGATGAAGAGATAAGCAAAGACATGACATTCCAGTGACGCTATGATTCATGCTATGACGGCATAGATAGCTGGTACGGAGGATAATGAAATCAAAACTCATAAGTGCCAAGTAGATTGATTTGTCAAACCCTAGATAAGGCGGTAGAGTGGAGCATCGACACATTGTAGCTAAGTGAGGGGTCTCGATATGCTCGCTCATGCACCCAACATATGCAGATAACGTACTGAGAATTGATGATTTCCCTAGTCTCACTCCCTCTCGTAATTGCATGCAAAGTCAAAGTTAGGTACCGGTCGGAGCTTGTTGAAGCAATATGGATGATGTTGGTTGCACCATGCGGTCCCACGGGTATAAACAAGAATGCCAAGACCATCTCAAAATCATTTTAGTTTATTTTAGGCGAAAAATCCAAACTTTTCATCCTTGACCCCCAAGACTTTCATCCTGTATTTTCCCTTGGTGTTCGTTAATTAGGAACCGCTTAAGTGTTGGAGAAGGAGAGAATGATAAGCCTGCCTTACCTCATTCGCTGAGAGTGACAGTCCAGAAGAGGGAGGAAAGGGAAACAAACTGAACCCGTGGGACGATCGGATCGACAAGGGTTGAGACCAGAGAAGACGATGTAAAATTGATCCACTCTGTTTGGCTCGTGTGATTGAATCAAGTCAATCAATCAGTCCCCATCCATCCATCAATCAGTCCCGGTGATCAGGCCTAATGGGAAAAAGAGTGAGAAGTGGAAAAAAAAGGCTTACCTGTGCATGTACATATATAAGAACCATCAACCTTATCAAACTGCCCCACTAACATATCGATTTATCTATCACCAGTACTATATACATTTCATTCTCGCATAATCTTTTAGTAACCAATCACCACTGTCGACCATGTCGATTGAGAGATACAACCAACCCATGCCATTCGAGGAGGGGGAGAAGAAGGACCTGCCAGCTGATACCTATTCGGGTCCAGCTGGTGAGGAGATCCGACCCAGGGAGGAAGAGACTCACAGAGAGTTGAAGAGTAGACAGATCAGTATGATTGCTATTGGTGGTGCTATCGGTGAGTCCGATCTCAATTACTCGTACTAGACGATTCCCGAAGTTGCAATTACTGATTTGGCCGACATCGACGTTGTATAGGTACTGGTTTGGTCATTGGTTCAGGTACTTCCCTAGCTAGATCAGGTCCTGGTTCAGTCTTCGTCGCGTATTGTATCATGGGTATCGTCTGTTTTGGTGTGCTCTTAGGTGAGTTCTTCCGATCGAGGTCCCTCACGTTAATCAAATGACTGATTGACTGATTGACTAATCCGTGTTGGTTGTAGCACTCGGTGAAATGAGTACCAAATATCCTACCAAGAAAGGGTTCGCCGGTCATGCTACGAGATGTGTGGATCCAGCTTTCGGTTTTGCAACTGCTGTCATTTATTTGTGTAAAGTGAGTCAGCTGGGCGTCCCGCAATTGCACTCATAATTGAGAAACAGTATGCTAACGGTTCAAATTCACCATAGTATCTGATCCTCTCACCCAACCAAATCGTCGCGGGCTCCTTGGTCATCGGATACTGGAACCAGTCTGTGAACAAGGCCGCCTGGGTATCAATCTTAATCGTCTTCGTCATCGCCATCAATACATTGGGTATCAAATGGTTCGGAGAAGTTGAATTCTGGTGAGCACAATATTCCATTATCATCGTCCATCTATCTCCCGATTATACTAATCATAGGCTTTTGACTCTAGGCTCTCATTCATCAAAATCATTACTCTCACTGGTTTGATCCTCTTAGGATTGATCATAGATCTCGGAGGTGTGCCAGGACAAGATCGATTGGGTTTCGCTTATTGGAAACATGGTCGTGCTTTCAAACCATACAAGCTTACCGGTGATACTGGTAAATTCCTCGGTAAGTACAGTTTACCTCACACCGACTCCTCTCACTTGACATATCGGCTATCAGAGCTGACCTGTGTTCTTTAGGATGGTGGAATGCTATGGTCCTCGCTCTCTTCGCATACACTGGTTCAGAATTAGTAGCCATCACCGTTGGAGAAGCTAGAGTGAGTTGAGCACAGGCTATCAATCCTTTTTGGCTTATTGACTGACAGATTTGTAATTTCATCCTCAGAACCCCAGGAAGACGGTGCCAGCAGCGATTAAAAAAACTTTCTTCAGAATCATTTTCTTCTACATCTTCTGTATCTTGATCGTCGGTATGATTGTCGATTCGAATTCCTCTTTGCTCGCACAAGCCGCGAAAGCGGGTACCTCAGGTGGTGCTTCGGCTTCTCCGTTCGTCGTAGCCATCAAAGCTGCTGGTATCAAGGGACTCCCATCTCTTATCAATGCTTGGTGAGTAATAGTACCCTTTGTTTCTTGTCACGCAAACTGTGCTTTTACTGAGACATGTCAATTTGAAGTATTCTCATCTTCACAATGTCCGCTGCCAATTCTGATCAATACGTTGCCGTGAGTTTCCGCTTGAACCGTATGCTCTCGCGACACCAACAAGCTGATTAGACTTTGTCAGACACGTACCCTTTATGGAATGGCCAAAGATGGACACGCACCTAGAATCTTCACTAAATGTACTAAGAGAGGTGTACCTTGGGTAGCATTCATCTTCACTGGTAAGTCGTGTTGCATCCTCAATCAGCTGCTAGTTGCTTTCCTCAACATCTTGCTGATCCAACAATGCGTCTTAGGTGCGTTCATGGGATTGGCCTACTTGGTTGCCTCCGCCGATGCGTTGAAGATTTTCAACTACTTCGTCAACACCGTTACCATTTTAGGGGGTCTCACTTGGGTATCTATCCTCGCTTCCCACGTAGCTTTCATGAGGGGTATGAAAGCTCAGGGTATCTCGAGAGATACATTACCTTACAAAGCTCCTTTCGAACCTTACCTCACATACTTCTCCCTCTTCATGATTTGTCTCGTATGTTTCTTCAAAGGATTCGACGCGTTCATGCCATTCGATTATAAGACTTTCATCACCAACTATATCGGTATTCCAGTTTATGTGATTGCTTACGTCGGTTACAAACGTGAGTGACTCCCTTCGCTTACCCTCTGTCTCGATCACTGCGTCCTACGTAAAAGCGTTCATTGCTGATTGGCTTTTCACTGCTATATTCAGTCTTCCACCGAACCAAAGCTGTCAAGATGCACGAGATGGACCTCACCTCGGGATCAAGAGAGTTCTTTGATATCGACGATAGTGAGACGGATGAGGATCTACGATATCAATCTCTCACTTGGAAAGAGAAGATTGTCTATCAAATCAAGAATTGGTAGATGGGATCAACATATCTACATTCGGACTTTAGTTGATAGCAATCGGTAAGAGATAAGGATGAGAAGGCAGCGGAGGGCCCTAGAAAGAGTGACTGCGTTGAGGAATGTCAACATGATTGGTGATATAATCTATATAGTCACGGTATGTTCATCATGCAAATTGACCTAAACTCATGCTTCATATTGAGTGATCTGCAGTTTACTATATTGTCCATTTTCCAAGTGAGATAGAGCTACTATGATTGAGGTCTAGCTTTGTTATACACAACATACGGGAATCCCAATTTTACCAATTACCATATTCTCTCCACAATCATCACGTCCATTTCCCTATCAAAGCCATTGCGATAACCCCCAGTAACAGCGCGATCAGCGCTGAGCAGACTCGCGCGTTCGAGGTATCTCGCATATCACCGATTACCCATTCGGCGTATAACAGCTGACATAGTCCTCCTGAATACGGTAAAAAACGAACGACACGAGAGATTCAGTGAGAGATTTATCAGGTATCAATATGGACCAGTCGTACTTACCGTACAGCAAAATCCCAGCTGATATCGAATTCAATACTCCAATAGCTATCAATTCCCTTTTCCCATTTTCATTAAACGATTGATGGACACCGATTCCCTGTAAGAAGTATTGTTACTCAGCATCGTGTCTCTCATGGCCTGAGTCCACACTGATCGAATCACTAACGATAGCAATTCCCACAGGAGTGGTTATAGCATACAAAGTGCACATTAACCACTTTGTCCAACTTCTCTTCCAGACTAATGCACCTATCCTGGTACCTAATCCTAAACCCTCAAACAGTTGGTGAAAGACCAATGCTAGGATTCGTAGTCATGCTGTCAATTTCAACATCATGTGATGGTCGGATGATAAGAGGTAAGACCAAGTCTGAAAAAGTAAATTCACCCGCAAAAGTAACTTCGAACCCTCCCGTCTGAGCACCCAACGTAACTCCAATCATGATCGAATGGAAAACTATCCCGCCTTCCAACAGCTGAACGTCCCAGTGTGCTCTTTGGGAATTGGGATCTATTTCGTCCAAGGTAGGGCGGTGGACATGCGTACAGCCTAGATCTGCGAATACCGGTGGTGTAGTTGGGGCAGGTTGGATGGAGTCTTCGTTGGTTGATGTTAGAAGTATAGACGTGGGTTTAGACTGTTCGACTTGTGCGAGAGGTGGAGACTTATCTCGAAGCGACGCCTGTAGATAACCGCATTTCAATCATGGAATTGTCAGTAGACTGGGTAGACTCGACTCACCCATCTAGCACTGAAATAGTCTACTAGCCAAATTACTAACATTGATCCCATCGCTATGGCTGGTGCCGTTGGTCCGTACTCGAGTTCACCGATACATGGACTGCGATTTATATGTATGTCAATATCGGCAGGTATACTGTACAGAGGAAAGGAGCAGAATCTTTGGTAACTCACTTTGAGAAGTTGTCGAACGATTCCTGTAAGAGGTGACAAAACCTATATAACAATGGTTCATCTCTATGTGAGCCAAATCATCTTTACCTTGTCGTACCTAGACACATAAGAGGGGAGGGAGTCCACACTCACGCAAGAGAGATGATTATACCTGTACCGAAATACTTCATGACGAAAAATACTCTTCTCACCCATTCATCCCTCTTACTGCCGTTACTGCTCTTTTCATCTACGTTATTAGCCATGAATACGGGCAAGAAGACCCCTATAGCTGATGCTACTAGCAAGACGAAGACTGCTGTGATATGAAGTCCGAGATCGTATGATCCAGATGGCGATGCTGTACATTGAGTATCATTTGTTGCTTGAGCTTGAACGAACGGGATGATGAAGCGAGAGAGGATGCAAGTCTGGATCATCCTATATTGGACCGTCATCTTGGGCGTCAGTATGGCTATCAGTTATAGGTATATGCATGTTGATATGTACTGATATTTGAGACGGATGGACAAGTGCCATTTGATCGAAAACGAGAAGAGATGCCAAGTGATGCCAAGAGGGCACTACTGCGTATGACAGGATCAGGATCTGGCCATCGAATGTTACCCTATGATCTCGCCAGTACTCATCCTGACTATCCTACTACTCTACTTCAATCAGAGAATCGGGTTGCTGTTCAGTGACTCTTGAGGACTGATTCATGTGAGGATTGTGATGCCAGTCAAGTTGTATCAAACCAAGAATCACCCAGGTATCTTACCTTATGGGGTACTCTCGCTCCAACATATTAATTGTCCATGGAATTCATATCGTTCAAACTAACTTCCCCAAGTCCTCTTTTTATCTCGAGCTATCATTGTACATGCCATACCAAACCATCAACCCAAAGTCCGAAACTTATTCATAGTCCGTCCATATCATTCGTCTAATCCGTGATCTGCACTTTGATAGCACCCTGCTTGGGATCCGCGGCAACATGGAAAGCCTTCACTGCTTGCTCCAATGGGAATCGATGGGTGACCAAAGGTTTCAAGTTGATGAGACCACCTGAGACTAATCGAATTGCCTTGGGGTATTGATTGGCGTATCGATATTGGAATTGCAAGTCGATCTCGTTGGCGGAGCAGTATCCGAATGGGTACTATGGGATGGTTAGCTCACACATTATACAAAGGGGGGTAAATCACGCATGACATTTGAATTATATGATACCAATGAATCACTTACGCTCTGTTCAGTAGGTCCCACTCCGATAACGAATACTTTTCCACCGAAAAGAAGAGACTATTCACGGACATCGTTATCAGCTTTACTGGTCCGTGAGGGGGTTTGCGCGTACTCACGTAGATAGCAGCTCTGATAGAACTCTCAAAACCGGTACATTCCAATGCTATTTTGAGTCCAGTCCCTGCAGCCTCTTTGATCTTCTCAGCTACATCCTCTGGCTTCCACTCTCTCTGGATTTGCACGGTCTTGACGGTGGGGACGAGCTTCTTTGCAAATTCGAGTCGGGAAGCGACAAGGTCGGTGATGACGATGGGGGTACAGCCTGATGCGTGGGCTGCGAGCAGAGTGACGAGTCCGATTGGGCCGGCACCGCTATCAGAGAGGTAAGTAACAGGTCAATCAAAGGCATATTCAACGTAGGAATGGGAAGGGATAGTGAAAGAAATAATAAGGAATGAAGACACGAGAGACTAGGTGGATGAGAGGGGATAAAGGAATAATGACTCACCAAATCACCACTGGATCACCTAATTTCGTACCAGCTCGTTCCAATCCTGCCAAAGCTACTGCCAAAGGCTCACAGAGTGAACCCTCTTCGAATGAAACGTTATCGGGGAGTTTGTGCAACCATGCAGCAGGATGAGCATGGAATCGAGTGAGGGTACCGTGGTATGGTGGAGTGGAAAAGAATACGACACGTTGGCCTAACGGGTTCAACAGTCATCAGTTTCAGCTTAAACGAAGTAGAACTACAGGGTAAGCTGTAACTCACAAGCATTATACCTTCCTGTTCTACATGGATCACAATCCGCTTGACCACACGGTACACCAGCCTCTATAGCTACTCTGTCTCCAACTTTAAGATCTTTCACACCTTCACCAACCTCGATGATCTCTCCTGCTGACTCGTGGCCGGCTCCAGTCTCATCACGAACTATCATGGTAGGTCCTATCGCACCATGTTTCCAGAAATGGACGTCGGATCTACGATATATAGCATTTTCATTAGCTCAATATAATCCTTATTGTTATCTGCGATCAAGGAGACAGGATATGTTGATTTTGTGATGATTGCAGTGAAGGTGGGTTATCTATTCACTCACCCGCAGATACCCGTCGCTTTAACATGAACGACCGCTTCTCCAAACCCAACTTTCGGTCTAGGCTTGTTCATGAGATGAACCTCGTGAGCGGGGTTATAGGCACATGCTATGTTGGCGTTCTTATCCTGTAGCTCTGGTGCGTCGTCCGAGAGCAATTTGAACTCTGGATGTTTGAGGATGAGCGTGGGATCATAGTGAGCTTCGTATCGTGATTTGAGAGGGGCAGAGGGTACGGCTGTAGCTGCTGTTGCCATCTTTGCTGTGTTGCTGGATTGCTTCGTTGAATGGTATACGGGAGGAAGCGAGGGAGGGATATCATCCTGCACTGTGCTTGTCTGTATATATGCATATCCTGCCTACGTGTATACAGAGTCTACTGTAAATTGTGGTACTAAAAGTCACGTTGGTCATAAAATGATTTTAATGGCAGGTCGGCCCGACTGACTCCGGTTGTTGATATTCGCCTACGGCGGACCGGAACTTGCGGTTTTTGTCCTTTTAAGCCTACAGAGGTGATTGAAAATCTGGACTTTTGGCGCACTCAGCTGCGAGTAAACAAGCCATTGCGGGATCAATAAGATGGGGAGGGTGGAGAAAGTGCAAGGGAGTGTACTGCATTAGTGTGTAACGGAGGCAGAATGCTTTGTACTGTACAGGGACGATACTTCAGGTAAGCTTCTTTCCAACGAGAACCGCCGCAGATCCCTGGGTCACCCCACGCAAAATCAATGTGGGGTTTGTCATTTTGGGTGATATGTATTTCCTTATCGATACATTTTCAAAAATCCACAAATTAAATTCTGCCATAGAATCACACTTCAAAGGGGAAAGCAGATTACGAAGAGAGATGAAAGCCATTCAAGTACATCAAATCCTGAATTCACAAATTGATATCCCCTCAATGGATTAGTAAACATATCTGAAAGCCCGCTTGTTCTGGAGATCAGTCAAATCTGCGAACGCTTGATCGTGGTCGATATGCTCGGCGCCCTACAGCAATCACGTCAGTCAGCTATCGGAACAATGGTTCTTGGAAAGAAGAGCGACTCACAGGTTGTTCAGTACCTTCATGATCTCTTCTTCTTACGTGGTTCCGTCTCATGAAGATGATACGGAGTATGAAAGTCATGATGATGAAGAATGCTACAAACATGGTTGTCCGTGAGCTAATGATCCATATCCAAAGTCAGGATGAGAATGTGAGAGGTTCACTTACCGTATAACCCGATGTGCACGGCGAACGCGAGTTTGTATCGAGGTGCATCTTTGGCTCGGAAAACTACGAGATAACTGGTTTAGTACAAGTTGGGATGTGTGATGTATAAGGTTGAAATCATTCACCTTGCGGACCTATGATACAACCTGCACCGTAAGTGACGAAGAGCATAGCAGAAACGCAAGTCTTCTTGGTTTGACCAGCTACAGCACAAAGATATTTCAGTATAAGCTCACCATATAACACTAAGGGCAAAGGGCTATTTCACTTACCGATATTACGAGTGACAATACTGTAAAGTAATGATCCAGCGGCAATGACAAAGTTGGCAAAGTAGAAAGCGAGTAACAACCCTGGAGCAGTCTTGGATGATACAGGTACAGTGAGAAGCACGACTGTACCAGCTAAAGCGATAGCTGGTATACGGGTAATACGTTCAGCTGCTTTTTTTTTCATTTTACACATGTATAGTCGCTCACCCATGGTTCCAGCAAGTACCAGACAAGTTTGATTGGTCAACCTTGCTACCCAGGCGGTACCGAAGTAAATGATTAGTGAGAAACCACCCTGAGCCAAGTTCAACAATTGAGTCTGTCGGACGGTGAAGCCTAATCCTTTAACGATGATATTGGCGAATACAGCAAGACCGTTGACAATGATGAATCCAGCGATTTGCATTACCCAGTAACACCATACCGCGGGATCCTGGAAGGCTATATAACGACAACGAAAGAGACGTCAGTTCTCCACCGTGACGAAGGGGGATAGGCTCTGAACACAGTAAGCTGTCACTCACCCTCCCACATCTGCTCCCACTTCCATCTCGAGTCTTGGACACCCTGTTCATTGATCCTCAGTCGTTCGATGATCATTGTCTTTT
The DNA here is from genome assembly GCF_036426115.1 of Kwoniella botswanensis. NCBI lineage: Eukaryota > Fungi > Basidiomycota > Tremellomycetes > Tremellales > Cryptococcaceae > Kwoniella > Kwoniella botswanensis. Next base: position 11,146,062 of record NC_088599.1, on the reverse strand, counting down.
GCTTATCTGTCCAGCACTGGAGTAAACAATCAAATATCAGTTGAATCCCAGACTGAGGGAACAATGCCATCAACTTACCTTGGCTTTCATAGGTGAATCGGGCAAGAAGATCAGAGTCAGTACACCGACGACTACAGTGAAGCCTAACGACGACCATCATGTTAGCTTGCGCGCAATTGGGCAAGTTGAGGGACGTATAGCTTACCTCCGACGATGATGAACAAAGCTTGCCAGGTATAGATGGTAGGTGAGTTGACGTAGGTGAGACCGAAGGCGATTAGACCGGACACACAAAGCTATAGGAAGAGTCAGCGCCGTATCATGGTTCACGGGTGGTGCGAACCTAAACTCACTTGAACACCTTGCATACCGTACCAGTACGAAATGATTGTAGGATGCTCATTACGTCGGTAGTACATCTACGATGAAGACCATAAGTACACCTTCGGTCTGGTGAAGATAGGTGGATAATCCGACTTACAGTAGTTAAAGTCATGAGAGCAGGTTGCACACCAGATTCGAAGAATCCCAATAAGAATCGCTAATGATAATGAAACGATTATCAGTATCACCTAGGATCAAGTGGTGAGATGCAAAACCACTTACGACAGCCATGAGACCACCGAAGTTTTTACAAACCGCATGCATACATACGATCGTTCCCTATCAAATTAAGAATCAGAAGTAAGCTTGCATTCTCCTTATACAACATATATACTAGATAAGATGCAACTCACCCAGATGATGACGAGGATGCCCAAGAATTTACCTAGAGGTACTTTTTGGATAACCCGATTGACGGGCACCTGTAGCGTTCATGAGCACTGAAGCGTAGGCCATGAATGTTGGAAAAGCAGACTTACTTCTCCGATAAGATATCCAGCGTAAAGGATCGTACCGAGAGTACTGTATTGCTGCCCTTGGAGGTTGGTGTCTGCTTGGAGACCCATGATAGACGAGAAAGCGAGGGTAGCTGAGCAATGCGTCAGCCAAAATATCAACTTCATCACGAAGATGCATCAAATTGACATACCTTTATCGACTACATTTGAAGGACAAGTTAGCCGATCGTCTACCTAGGTAGATCATGGATATGTGGATACATACATGTTTGACAGAAGTAGATCAATAGTAAGAAAGGTAAGATCCTCCAATCGACCTAAACAAGGTAACATGCTGAGCATTAATATTGAATTTTGTGGTATCCGAGGGGAAGGGGACCCACCAATTTCTTGATTTGCTTATTCAGATCATCATCGATTACCAAAGTCGGATCGAGGTATTTCGCAGTCTCAGGATCGATCCTACCATTATAGATGTCTTGCTTCTCCTTCTCTATCCCCTCATCAGCTGTGGCATCGAAATGGTCGACATGTTGGATATCTGCTTTTTCGTTTGTAGCTGTCATTTTCGTAGCCTTTAACCTTTCAATACCAACAGTACAGTGGGAGGACAGGTCTGTCTGATGGAAGGTTACTTGAGATGTAGGGAGGAAGATAGTGGGGCACTTTGGGGGGAAAAGGGGAAAGACCATGGGGTATATCTGTGAGATCCAAAGAAGTGGTACTGTTGTGCTTATCTCGCATCGGACCGAAGATCCATCCATCCTCTTGGCTCTCCGTTCTCATGAGGTCATCTGACTAAAGACTACGGACATTACCGAGTTTCAGAGGAATAGCTCTGTTACGAGTAGAGACGCAGAGGATGTTGTGTGAACGTTTGATGTTGGAAGGACTATTCGGTATAAGTGATACCCGAATCGATTTAAACAACGCTAAGCCTAATGGAGACATGAAGATGGTATTCAAGTAGTGTGTACGAAAGAGATGAAGCTTGTTCTTGTCCTTGCTTTTCCTCCTTCATCGTCAGAAGCACCCCTTTGACCTGAACCAGAGAACTTCGGACCGAGTAAGAGTGATTCTTTGCACTAAGTTCAATTAAGCAGAAAATGGGCGTTCTCAAGTAAACTCAATTTTCTTTTCCCACGCATATGACCCGCACAAATCAACAAGAGTGAGTTCCTCCATCTCGCAACATCTTCAGACCGTTAACCTTTAATCGTACCGAAGGGTAGAAGCACCGTAGACTCATCTGTGATGGGCATGTGATCGGATTAAGCGATAAGCTTAAGCTTAATCTGCTTCCTTCTCTTGCCGCAAATTGCCAGGAATCACGGGTGGGTTTCTTACGTGGCTTTTCGTCCCCTTGAGACAATTTGATCATAAGGGGCGGAGTTGCAGCAAAGTCCGTCCTCGCCAGCTCCTCCTAACTCCGCATGCACCAGGTGGAGTTTACGGTTTTAAATAATCCTGATGAACCTTGTAAGTTGGTTTGATTCCGCTAACGCAGTTCCTAGCGATTTGTAATGCTCAACTTGGCACGGGTTGATCTATGAAAACCATTCTTCACCTTGTTCATACATCCAGCATCTTCACTTGATCATGCATCACCATGACGTACCTTTTGCCCTCGCGATCGTCCTGCATAGGACTCCAGCGGAACGGACGAAGGGGAGTCACTTCTCTCGAATACGCCGATCAAGGATGTCTCACATATTTGAGGAGTCTCCACGTGAGATTCCAAGAGTTTTTCCCTTAGCCCGTATGGGAGCGAGTACTAACGAGTTAAGCGAAGTAGAGAAGATTTTTCCACTGTCATGACCAAGTTTTTCCTTTCGTCACCTATGAAATCACCATGGAGCTATATGGACGAAGCGAGCTCAAGGGCTCCTTGACTAAGGTGGTATACGTAGATCGTCGATGCGAAGTGCTCACGCATAGCGAAGTGTCGAAATTATCTTGTCTGATTCTCTTCATCTCTTTTTTTTCTGATCTTTGAAAGATTGATTGATTTACAGAGTTAAACAAATTATCGAAAAATGTCCATAACACCTACGAAAGATTCCAAACGATCCAGTAACGACGACTTGCCACTCGACGAAGTAGATGGAGAAGTTGGACATGCAGTGAAAATCACTACGCACGATGAGGTTTTTGGGGATATCAAAGAGGATGGACCTAATTATAGGAACGTAAGTGGAGTCTATCTCTATATGACGGTTATCGACTGTGCTGTCAGTCGCTGATGGTCTATTCATGGTCATGTAGGTAGGATGGCTGGGAGCTGTTGTTTTATTATTGAAAAGTCAGATAGGACTTGGTGTACTCAGTTTACCATTTGCCCTCATGACGCTGGGGATCGTACCTGGTTTATTATGTCTGATAGCTATCGCCGCTATAATGACTTGGTCCGGGTACTGTGTAGGAGTGTTCAAATTGAAGCATCGAGAAGTCTGTGAGTTTATTCGGTACTCATCATTCGTATGGTGTAAGCTGTCCTTGAGCTGATTTATTGTATAGACAGTGTCGTGGATGTTGGGGAGATCATGTTCGGCAAGATAGGACGTGAAGTTTTTGCCGCTATCTACTGTATATGTGAGCTACCATCCTCCCTTCCGCTACCAAAGGAATTTCTCAGCTTATTCCAGATCGATAGTCATGATCTTCGTGGTCGGTTCAGCTGTGGTAGGAGCATCTATAGGTCTCAACGCCGTCTCAGTCCACGGAACATGTACAGCTGTTTTCGTCGCCGTCAGTGCAGTGGTCGGGTTCCTCTTGGCTAGTATAAGGACTTTAGGCAACATATCATGGTTGGGTTGGGTCGGATTATTCTCAATCGTCTCGGCCATCTTGACTGTCACCGTTGCAGTCGGGGTTCAAGATCGACCGGCCCTTGCGCCATCTACCGGTGAATGGGATAAAGACTTCCACGTTATTGGTCATCCCACTTTCCTCCAAGCTTCTTCGGCCATATCTTCGCTCATCCTGGCATATGCTGGTGTACCGACCTATTTCTCGATTGCTGCTGAGATGAGAGATCCGAGGTTGTTCAATAGAGCCATGTTCATTAGTAATGCCATTATCACGAGTATATACATTGTGAGTATCAGTGAATTAACTACTTTCAATTTTGTCCTTCATATATTAGTGAATGACTTTACTGATGATGGTCTTGACTATACAGGCTATCGGTACCGTTGTATACTACTACTGTGGTCAATACGTCGCGAGTCCAGCTCTGGGCTCAGCAGGTGCTTTGATGAAAAGGATCTGCTACGGATTGGCTTTACCTGGTTTATACGTTACAGTCACCATCTATCTTCATGTGAGTCAGACTTGTGTCATCTCATACCGTCAGTACATCACACTAAACTACTTGCCTTGCGATAGCTGCCGGCCAAATACATCTTCCTCAGGTTGATGAAAGGTAGTCGACACCTTACTAGTAATTCCCCTATACACTGGGCTGTTTGGTTGAGTTGTGTAGGCACTTGTACCATTATAGCCTATATCATTGCTAGGTGAGTTGATGTGCTATTTAATCCACAATTCGTAGTTTTCTCTCTAGCATCTGGTTTAGGTATGAGCTGCAAGCTGATTCTCAGATCCTCGTGCCGTTCAGTGCCATTCCAGTTTTCAGTAGTCTAGTAGGGTTGATCGGAGCTCTGTTTGGTACCTTCTTCTGTATCATGTTGATGGTGAGTGCTCATTACGTATTTGTGACTGTAACGTGCAGTATCTGTTGGGTATTTACTAATTTCGTTGAAACGTGTAGGGAGGAATGTGGTTATTCGATAACAAATCTCGACGTCATACTGACACATCATTCGGATATCGTGCATTATTCTTCATGAATGTGTTTTTGGTGGTCTTAGCAGCCTATTTGATGATTTCCGGGGTGAGTTTTGTCTCTTCTATTATCATGATTTATGAGAAAGCGTTGTCGATGCATTGCTGATATGATTTATATGTGGACGTGTAGACCTGGGGAGCTGTCCAAGATATCATAGATAGTTATAACGCCGATGGAGGACAGTCAGCTTGGTCGTGTAAGGATAACTCGAATTCCGTATAGAATATAGAGAGATATAGATAGACCAATCCTAATCATGACATGAATGAACGATACAAGATAGATAACGTGTTGGCAGTGGCAGTAGCAAGCTATCCACATTTTAAGCTCCTACCCTACTCGCTCACCCTCCTCCCTCGGGACAAGCGAGGTAGGGAATGACCTGCTCTGTAATGGGTGATGGGCGCTCTGCAACCTTGAGCGAGGCCAGATTTCAGGCGTTATACTGTACGAGTACTGTACTTATCCTTATCTTTGCTTCGTCTCCCTCTTTTCCTATCTTGAGATCCCTTTGCTCACTGCGGTGAGTACGTGTATGTCCTGGATCTTGGTGTATCTCGGATCTTGTCATCCCCCGACACGAACGGGTTTCGTCGCGTGCCATCACAAGCCTTACATACTGTAGATGGATCACTTCCTAGGCCCGAACAATAGGCGAGTCCTTCCCGTGTCTGTGGTTCAACTTTACCCCGAGGGATCTCAAAAACTTTCCAAAAAAAGTAATTATACCCACCCACTCCTCTGGATCCCATCGTATTTCCGTGCGCGGCCGAAATATGAGAATTCGGCAAAATCTCAATGTCTAAAAAAAGCAAAGAGCCCACCAAGAGATTGTGCCAAGTACGAGCGAGTAATATCCTCTGTCGCGTCTCGTCACGCTACGATCCGCCCACCATTATTTCCTCTCGCCAATTGTGGCTTGAGATAGCTTATCTCTGTCGGTCATATCCATGAACACGCACATCACTTTCTCATGTGACTTGTTACGTTGTTACGGTATTGCTCCTTTCTCGTGGACACTCCAGATCCTGCCTGGGTACATTTGGTGTTGTACCATCTGTCCCCGTTCATAACCGTCAAAGGGCTGAGGAGAATAGAGTTGGCTTAATTACTGCTGGCTTGCGCTCTGTTCAGCACATTTATCGGACGAAATGACACGAGTCTGTCTTGAATGCCGAATGGCAGAATACTCGTATCTCTCACGGAGCTCAACTCATCCGTAATTGCCGAGGTACAAGACCACTCACTTTGATTCTACGTACGAATAGCGAGGAGATAGTTCGAAAGCTTATCTTTAACTCGGTGCTCCTTCTTCTCCGCTTACTTGGTTCACACCCTCTGGGAGAACGCATGCGATATGATTGGACGACCTACCAGTTGAACTGATGAGGCTAGATAGGAGAGAGCCGGGTATTGGATTCGCCTGTGTTGGACAGATAAGTGATTCAGATAGCGGATAGCTCAGCTGGAAGGAACCTATCGTATGACTAAGTACTCGAAGGTTACTAAAGTCGAGAGCCAGTTCTGTTCTTTTTCTTTTCACTTTCAATCAATCAATTAATCTTGGTAACACCATCGGATCTTGACGATCCTTCGCAAATACTCTAACCTTACGAGAGGTGGTCATCCGAGCCAAATCGCAACATGTCGTACCCTACTGAGAAACATCTATCTGAGAAAGATGGTATCACCACCTCTGTCTTACCTGAAGAGCAAATAGCTCACTTCAAAGGCGATAATTCAGCTGTGGAAGATGTCATCCTGGCTGAACAAAACTATACGGAAGAAGAGTACAAAAAGCTCAGATGGAGATTCGATCTGATTTTGATGCCTATCATGATGTTGACTTATGGATTACAATTCGCGTGAGTCAAGCCTCAGACCTCAGACCTTGGAGAGAGACCTTCCTGACCCATTGATCCTGGTCAACTGTAGCGATAAAGTCTCGTTATCTTCAGGAGTGGTATTTGGTTTAAAGACTGATACCAAATTGAAGGGAGATGAATATTCCTTACTTACTGTTTACTTCTGTGAGTCCAAGTCTGTTCTGCGACTCATTCTACAAGCAATATGTTAATGTCAAATGTAGACTGTGCGTATCTCGCGGGTCAAATTCCCATGTCGTATATCTTCCAAAAACTTCCTATCGGTCGGTGAGTCCAAGTCCCAGTTCAAATCTCACGTCTCTTCCACTTGCAGTACTCCAGTATTGAGGCTGAGTTGTTGGGCTGGCGCTGATATTCGGCACCTCTTTGTAGAGCCTTGGGCGCCACTGTCATTCTCTGGGGTATCGTGGTCATCGGCTTGGGATTGTGTAACGACTACCTCCAATTATCGATGTGTAGAGTATTGTTAGGCTGGATGGAATGTGCAGTCACACCTGGTTTCTTGTTGAGTAAGTTTGGAGGAAGCTGATTGTTCCGATTGTGATTGCCCCATTAATGGAAATATCTTCTAAACTGATTTCTTGTATTGTATCTCTTTTGCAGTCGTCGCATCATGGTATAAACGATCAGAAGCTACTTTACGAAGTTGTATGTATTTCGCTATGAATACTTTCCTGGGAGGTTGTTTCAACGTTATCATGTAAGTTAGCCTCTCCTCATAAGATATATAGCTTCAATTGAATGAAAGGACGCTTATTTGTACGATGTATTTTTGATTAATAGCTACGCGATCGCCAAAAAGGCCGCAGCAGATGGTGGAATCGCAGGATGGCGAGCAATCAACTTCTTCCTGGGAAGTCTGACTGTCTTTGCCGGTATACTCGTTTTCATCTTCATCGGTATTCCAAGTGATGTCTGGTGGTTGAACAAGGAACAAAAGAAGATGGCTCATTCCAGGATTGTCTCAAATGGAAGTGAGTAATGAATCACCAATCGCATTATATCTTCTTGAGGTCTGTCAGCTCTGCGGGTGCTGATTGATCTTCCTTTTTCGTTGTTTCTTAGCTGGTGATGCAGGTCGACACGCCTGGACATGGTCCCAAGTCAAAGAATGTTTCCGAGATCCCCAATACTACTTCATCATTCTCTTCAACCTTACTGCCACCATCCCCAACGGTGTCCTCACCACGTTCACTGCATTGGTCTACACCGGATTTGGATTCACAGCTCTACAATCGATCTTGTATCAACTACCCAGTAGTGCAATCGGATTCTGCGTGATCATCGGTTCAGCAGTCACCGTCACGTTCTTCCCCAAGATGAGATTCCCCTTGGCTATAACTTGGACATTATTGGAAATGATCGTCTTCCTATATGTCGGTTTGGCGAAGACCGCCAGTAAATGGCAATTGTGGGGAGCATTCTCATTTGCTTCTGTCATTTCATGTGCGACGTTCTTGGTTTGGGCAATCTTACCTCTCAATACGGCTGGAAGGACTAAGAAGAGTTTCACAGGTGCTTCGGCTCTGATCGTGAGTATAGTACAAATAAACACTTCATCCTGTTCAGCAAATCTGCAGCCGAAGTGGGGTTGTCGTCATATTATATTATGTGGCGACATATATCGAACAGAATATGTGCTGATGATATGTAATACTTCCCAGGCATACTGTACAGGTAATATGATCGGATCTCAAACGATGCGAGCAAGTGATGCCCCAAGATACCTCAAAGGTCTTGTAAGTCAACCTCTTCATTTACTCAGCGTTTCTGTGACAAAGTGCGCCAAGCTGACATAGATTCATTGGAACAGACCGGTAACGCGATTGTCATGGCTATCAACGCCCTTATCCTCCTCTCTTGGTGGATCTACCTTCAGAGGGAGAACAAAAAGCGTGATCAGGCTTACGAGGCTAGTGGATTGTCCATGGAGGAAAGGGAGTATCAGAACAAAGTGGCTGGTGAGACGGATGTCACGGATCGACAGAACCCTCATTTTAGGTACCTCTGTTAGACGATCGATATTGAAATCGAGATCACAACGAGCTGGGGGATTTATGATTGGGGCACGGGGATTATGTCGGTCGGAATAACGAAGACGTTTATTTTTATTTTCAAGGGTTTTCATACTCGTATGAAATATGTGGTAGGAGATAAAAGAAGTTAAAAGTTGTGATAGTTGTGGAAGTTGAGGTTGTAAGGGTAGTGTTAGTTATAGTTGTGGGCAAAGGTAGTTGTAGTCATAGTCCTGCTAAAATTAGATTGTGAATGATTTTAAAAAAATGAATCTTGGAAATATAGTATCGTATGCATAAAAAGTATATGGCAAGACTAAGAGGTGTCCAGCACCAAAACAGTTACAATGGGTATAGGTAAATGATACGATTATAAATTGAGATATTGAACATAGATATGTAGTTTGTATGATCTTTTTGGACAGGAATGATTAATGTTATTTTGTTGCTGATTTCCCAAGATTGTTGCTCTTCTCACTTCTACACTAAGTCCCACCAAGATCGATCCTCGCCAAATTTTATGTGAATTTGATTTATACTCAATCTAATTTCCTGCATCTTTACGAAGTCATCATACCCTCTTCGTTGTTTGAACCCATCATCCAGCCCTGCTCTCCATCAACCTTCGTATCGTTCCCATACTCCATCATCTCCACTTCCATACCCAGCTCATCAAATGGCAATATCCCACTCATCCAGTTCCACTGATTCTGGTCTACCTCCACTGATGGTTCTTGAGTTGTTCCTGATGCAGTAGTGGGAGTGATCAGAGGGTAGACAGATGTGGTTGATGAGGGTGTACACATGCCGGACGGAGGTTGGGTAAGGAAGTCATTTTCGGTAAATGAGGATGAGATATTATCGTTGATTAATGAGGTGTGTCTGTCATGAGAGAATGTCGGTTCAGCGATATTATCAGATTCCGACAAGTCGAATGATCCTCTGGTTGGAGAAAAAGGTAATGGTATACCAGCGATATAAGAAAGATCGATACCTTCTTCAGCTGAGATGATTCCACTGACTTGGCTTGAGGTTGAAGCTTTCCTTTCAGTATTTTCACCATATACACTTTCGGAGAATGGACTTCCTAATCCTCCTTCACCATTATTCTGAGAAGCTAACAATCCTTCTAACGCTTCGAAGAACCCTCCATCTAAACCTTCTTCTCCATTTCCAGCTAACCAAGATGGACTACCGATATTTGATCCGGAAGCAGAAACGATCGATGGAATAGATTCCAGAGTATCTGATCTAGGCGAGAGTGAATCAAGTGAGATCTGAGGCGAGGCAGCAAGAGTGGAAAATTGCTCGAATGAGGATGGGTCTAACAAAGCTGACGAGAGAAGGGATTCGATCGATTCTAGTCCTCCTGCGAGGTCGAGATTTGGCTGTGGAGCGAATGGGTTGAACGATGATGCTGTAGTTGTGGGTGTATCGTACACTTGTCCATCAGACATACTGTTCATATGATTGTTATTGCTAGGGGTAGAGTTTGGGTGGAACACCGGATTGAAGTTGAGATTGAGTGGGGAGGGTGGAGTAAAATTGAACACAGGTAATTTACCACCTTCCAAAACATCTACCGGGACGTTTAACGTACCCGTCCCCCACTCGATAGATATCTGGGGGATATTCTGAACATCGAAGGGAGAGATGAATCCGCCATTTGGAATTTCACTTGAATTGGATATAGTCGATGTCAAGGATGGTGATCGGTTCATCCGCTCTCCACTTGAGGGTTGACCGTTGCCGATAGAGGATGATTCGTCGGAGAAGGGTAAGTTGCCGAGTGATGAGTCGAGAATGGACGAATTTGGTGCATTGTGAGATACTTGAGCTTGAGCTCTCTTGGGCAATCCTCTGACTTGTCGTTTGACAGGTGCAGGTGATGAGGAGAAAGGGAAGGTTTCAACTTTGATCTGTTGAGCTCGTTTGGGTAGGGATTGGATGGGTCGATTAGCTGATGAAGATGGATTTCGTTTTGATCCTCGGTTACGTTTGTTCTGGAACTGTATGTATGCAAAGTGAATGGGATGAGAAGGTGCAATGTGGAAGGAATAGATGGGTTGAATGAGGGAGGTATAGTTGGATTCGTTGTTTATTATTGTATGATCCACGTGGTTTGGTTCGATATTCAGGTACGAGGTTGGGTGGTAAAGCGTTTCAAGAACAATAACAAGACCAATTCACCATCAGCAACTGTACCCTATAGTTGTGTGTTTTCGCGGATCAAAGTGGAGCAAAAGGATGATCAAAGCGGGTACAGCAAAGACGCGTGAGATCGAGGGGGTACAGTGAGAACAATAAGAGTATGGGAAGATTTGGGAACGCTTGGATATAACACCCCCTTACAATGAAAATGAATGGAGATAGGTGCCAAGAGGGATGAAGGAGAATGAACTTACCCAGGTCCGTACCTACACAGTGCCCAGAGACTGTCAGCTAGAGTAGGGTTGAAGAGATGGATCAAGGAAGATATGACTGGATAGTATGGAATGGCATTACAATGAGACGATTTACTCACTTGATGAGGTGTTATCCTAGCTGCTTCTGCTATTATCGCTGTTTCAGCGGTCGACAGGATCTTGGTACGAGAATAGGCTGCTTCCAACACAGATATTGTTTGCTATGGAAGAAATGAGTAAGCTTGTGGTTCTTGCCTTGGATAACGGACAGTTCTCACTATATTGAAACAAGTCGATCTCTTGGAGAATTCTGTTTGTTCTCTTCTTCGATGTTGCACGACCGTCTGGAGAACCAACTCCTGTGCTTCTTTCACATACGAGCGAAATTGATGTTCGAAAATCTGGCAGACCTGAGCTTCCACCTCGACATCTTTGGTCTCTCCAAATCTTTCCAAAGATCGGAATGATGATATTGTAGATTCGAAAAACGCTAAAGTCTCTTGGCGACGGCTGTTGATCGAACGTTGCAGTCCCTGCCACAGCTGTTCTGAGGTCTCTTGAGGTAGCGCCTCCTCTAATTGGGTCGGAATGAGAAATTGACGAAGAGGCACTGCCAGTTGGGGCCGGAGGCCTCCGACACGAAGAGGACGAGAGTCACCTGTCTGGTCGCAGATCTTGAGAATATCGTCTGCTGTTTGTAGCAGTGTCTGCAAGGTGCTGGTCATTCTAAAAATGGGTGATTGAGGACGCAACGATGTTCAAGTAGCTGAAGTGAGGTTGAGATGTATTACACTTATATATGGTTTCAATACTTCGACAGTACCAATGAGACAATAAAAACATTCATTGGTGCGTGTGCCAGTGCATCAGGGTACAATCCACGTACAAAAACAGGGGGTGCACCATCACAGCAATCGATGTACAGTGGTGCAGTTTCACACACAATAATAGAAAATCATCTTATTGTTTCGAAATAAGGTAGAATCGTGCTATCTGTCTGTCGCATCTTTTAAATGATATTTTGTACCTGCTTGTTCCAATTCATTTTCAGCAATTTCACCCACATTCAAAGGCGATAAAAGCGACCACCAATCTGACATTATGGAAGTCACCATACTAGATCTTCAGCCCAGCTTCCTTGAGACGTTGACTACGGATCAAGGATGGGCTACGCTGCAAGTAAAACTCGGCGATGCTGGACAGTTTATAGAGTACCACGCTCGATGGGGTAGACTAGAGGATCACTCAGCAGCAACAGCTAGGGCTATTGCGCACAACATCAACATCATTGCATCGGAGGCTAAGAAACTCTTGATCCATAATGACAAGAGTGTAGCGGCGCTATCTTCGCAGCTAGAGGATCTGCTGATGAATGATTGTAAGTCCAGGAGACATGCATATCCATCTTCGTGTGGTATACTGCTAATTGGCGTTTAGATCACTCCAAGAAACGCCCTAGCGATTCCTGTTCGTCCTCCTCGACCCCCCTTCGCTCCTCAAAACGTCAAAGAGCACCATCTCTCCCCTCACCCTCAACACCCATCACCCGCGCCTCCTCACCCACCCCATCCGAAGACTCCTCCACACCCCCAAAGAGAGAAGGGAATCAAAAAGAAACAGATCACTCTGTCGTTCGTCTTTGGTTCCTCAACCATCTCTCCAGACCTTATCCCACTTTATCTCAGAAAGAAACACTCGCTACTAAAGCTGGAATCACACGAAACAAGGTTGATTCCGACTTGACCAATTTTAGAAGAAGAGCAGGATGGACGGATCTTATGAATCGCTTCTGCGGAGGGGACAGGGATAGGATGAAGAGATTGATTGAACGAGTCGAGAATGGTAGAGAAGAACGAGAGGAAGTGTTGAGGAGTGTTCAAAGGATGAAAGATTATCTTGGGAGGAAGGAGGAAGAGAGAGTTGGTGATTGGGTCAGAGAGGTGAGTTGTAGTGCTGAGCGATAGCGAGGTAGCTCTTCCTGCATGATCATCCTGACTACTCACATACTGTCCATATCCTACTCCTGGATCATCACCCATCTATTCTTGAGAGAGAATCCTCTTCTCGTCGCCATCGAGATTTCTGCCTTCACCACCTATTCAAGTACTACTTTCTGTCTTTTGCTTTCACCACCTGATCAGACTTTGTCTTCATCCCTTGCACTGCATACTTGCCATTCGTGACGATGTCCCCTTCACCACCTATTCAATTCCTCATAACGCGACTGACGCTTCACCACCTATTCAAGTAATCAAGCTGATCTCCCTTACCTTGCAGGTCACCGCTCTCACATCATCCCTCACATCGAATACCGGTAGAACCACATCCACCTCTACTTCAACATCGTCCTCTTCCGACTCATCATCCACCCTCTCCCACAACCGATCCATCACGTCCCTCTCGGAAGTATCCAACCTCGCCAAGCCAACTGCTCGATCCCTCTCAGGCTCATCATCAACCTCATCATCCTCTCTATCCGATACATCTTTCACCCTCCAACCAACTCGAAAGCGACTTAACCCGAACGCGGAAGTATTCGTACCTAACAAACGATATACCCCATCCACTTCCTCTTCTAGACAGTCCTCCACTGAATCTGCAAGTGAAGTCGATGCGAGATGGGCAAATCCCTACGACCCCTCTATCTGGTCCACCACCACTAGTATCCCTCTGCTTCCTCATATGTCGTCTGGTACGCATAATACCTGGAGTATGCCGACGGATGGAGGGTTCCAACCTAGGATAAGTAGTTGGAGTAGTAATGGGAGTGTGAGTGGGCTGAGCAGGGCTTTGTGAGGGGGTCGAAACAAGTAGCATTCACACTTGGATAATCAAGTACCATGAAGAACATCGAGATGACCGAAGATAGGGTAGGAAGAAGAATAGAAACAAGACAACATTTCATGAAAAACAAAAACACGTTGAATGGTGGGTGAACCATGGACATTTCACACTTCTGTGTATAAAGGAAAGATCGTTTTCTGGACTCTCACAAAACTGCTATACATTTCTGCTTGTTTTCTTCAGTATACCCATAGTTTCCTTTTTGTATCTTATATACCCAGATCTATCTTCTCATCTATCTAAATCAAAAACGTCTTTGTAATTAAGGTTTCTTCTATATGATACCCGTTTGGTATTATGCCTTTGCTGAATGTATGTTCTTGAGATTGGATTACTTCCGACAGTGAGAATGATGACCATCGCCGATAGACCGCATTCTATATGTTGTGACCGACAGAAGGATCTCAAAGAGATACTGATTTCTGATGTAAGCAATGATATCCTATGTCGATAGTGGATATACAGTGGACAATAAGCTTAATCTTGAGTACACAGGGGTCATGCCGACTCGGCCGGATAAAAGGATCCTGTTTGATCCTCCACTCTAACACCCAACTGAATGAGAAATCTATTTATAATCCGATTATTGATTCATGACACCCCTCCACTTCTTGTCACTTTGCACAACATCGACTAGACTTTTATGGATGAAGAAGAAAGGTCGTGTGAGTAACAATGAAGCTGGAAGCAAGAATGCGTACATAGCAAGGCTTGTCTTACTCATCAACCACGATATATCCAACAGATCATCCGAATCTCCTCACCAATAGGAGGAAGAAAGAGGAAGAAGAATTGTATATAAGGTAGACGGATGGTTGAAGAACCGGAAAGACCGAGTAGGAACATCTTCGAGACATCGATTCAGTAGCATATCATCACTTCATCTTCACGGTCATATAACCCATTCCATTTCAAGGGCGAGTTCGTCTTCACTGGTCACTTTATCTCGATAGGCTTTTCAAATCTCATCAATCTCCCTCGTCCTTCCCCCGTTTCATCTCAATCAAAATTTGGTCGACATGACCGCCATCAATTCCTCTGACGAGGCCAAATCCCAAGATATCGACATAGAACGAGCATCCACTACGAATTACCCACCTATCACTGCCGTTGACCCCACGCCATCTTCATCTCAAACTCAGGTGAACCAACAACTCGCTTCGTCAGAGAAAGATCAACCCCATCCTCAGCCGCAGCTACAGCCTCAGATAGCAGGTGATGGTGAGGAAGACATACCTGAAGGTGGATATGGGTGGGTGATAGTAGGTTGTCTGATAGCTATCAACGCTACGACGTGGGGTAAGTCGATCCTATCTCTAGAGAAGGGCTGGGCTGATGTTTGATTGGTATGGGGTAGGTATAAACACCACATATGGTGTATATTCTTCGTACTACCTTGCGAACAATTACTTTGATGGTGGATCTACACTAAACTACGCTTGGGTGGGAGGATTGAGTGTGGCTACTTGTTTACTTTGTGGACCGTTGGCAAATGCTTTGAGTAGATGGTTGGGATTTAGGATTACTATGTTATTTGGTATGTCCTTCTGTTTTCCTATTGATTTTCCGGTGTCGAGTCTTGTCGCATGTCAGCTTGGTCAATTCGAGAACCGAAGCTGATCGGTATATCCTTCGTTAAAAGGTGTCGCTGGTATCGTCCTAGGTCAATGTATGGCGGGTATATGTAAGAATTTCGGAGAGTTCTTGTTCTGTCAAGGTATCTTGTTTGGGATAGGTAAGTGGGCTGCCTGTGGGACGGAGAGCTGAAGCGTACTACTATGCCGCACATGCTGATGGATGTCGTTTGTTGATGTAGGTCTTGGTCTTACACTCGTACCCAGTCAACCGCTATTAGCACATTGGTTCAAGAAGAGGCTGGCTCTAGCTACGGTAAGTTGACATTTTCCGTCAATGTCACCAGCTGTCTTCATTACTTGTTTCCCGATACCTCATATGACACCATATACTAAATCACATTGTCGAAATGTTATAGGGAATTGCCACCTCTGGCTCAGGACTTGGCGGACTGATCCTCTCCAATACCACCCGACTAGCTATCGACCACATCGACGTCAAGTGGGCACTTATCATCAACGGCTTGATCTCCCTTGTCTGCCTCACTCCGGCTGTACTACTGCTGAAAGGTCGACATAAAGCTGTGGGAGCGAGACAGGCTCCATTGGAATTGAAGTGGATTTACCACCCGGGTTTCGTATGGGTATGGTTATGGGCTGCTTTTACCAGTGAGTATGGATAAGTGGATCCTTCAAAATGTATCATCATCGCATGATGTGGTCATAATCTGAACTACATATCATCCTCCTTCACTAACGGAGAGTCATCGAACCATGACCTCTCCTCGATCACCATAGAATCAACATCGAATGGTTCAATAACAACATGACCGAAATGCTGAATCTTTGTTCTTCTTAGTGATGGCCTACTTCATCGCCCTCTACTCCCTTGCCTCATTCGCCACTTCCGCTCTCTCCCTCCCGCAATCCAAAGGTGCAGCACTCCAGTCGATCCTAGCTGCTGGACAAATGATCGGTCGACCCCTATGGGGTTATTTCCTCGACACAGGAGGGAGGATCAACCTCACCATCGTCTGTTATATCATATGCGGTCTATCGACTTTGGCTATATGGCTACCTGCCAAATCATTTGGCGTTTTGGTCTTCTACGCCCTCATTCAAGGAATGACAGGCGGAACGATATGGTCTGTATCTGCTCCGCTCGTAGCTAGAGTAGTAGGAGTCAAAGACCTAGCATCGGCGTTGAGTATATACTGGTTAATTTTGGTTATACCTGCTGTGGTGGGACAACCAATCGCAATCGCTTTGTTGGATTACAGTCAGAGTCATCTGGGGAGACAGGGGGCAGAAGCTTATTATATCAGTATAGGACTTTGTGGAGGGATGGCGATGGGAGCGACGTTCTTGTTGGCGGGAGCGAAGAGGTGGATACAAGGTGATTGGAAGATTCTGACGAGGACTTAGAAGAGAGAGATCGATCGGATAGATCAGACAGAATGGAGATTTAGGTGAACATAGAAATCAAAAGAAAGAATGTATGGTTCTAGGACGGATTATGTCTCATCAAGGATAGATACGGAAACGGAAAAGGATAGACTGTCTCAGGAACAATCAGAAGGACGATACGTTATCGTTAAGGATGTTCAAAATGGATGTGCAACTATGTTTTTTTCTTTGTACCACTTCATTTCTAGTATCGTTACAGTATGTACAGTAATATATTCCTTCATACCATAGGGTATTTTCGATATCTAAAATTCGTCCACACTTTTGAATCATGTGTCAGGACGTTGATTGTTTAACTATTACATGTATGTATCGCTAATCATTGCTGAGATCACTATACATTGTACGTCAATGGTATACTCGCTTGATCCCGCTGTGCGCATTTATAATTCATAGTGATCAACTGCCTTATGATGTTCTACGTAGCATGGATGCATATATAGTTTAGACGTACTCATGTTAAACTCATGAAAGTCAATATCAAATGGCACAGAGAGCAATGAAAGGGAACCAAGTATATGCGAGGAATGTCCATGAGAACGAATAAAATAACATATGTCATCGAGAGGAGATAATACACAATTGGGTCTACAATCAAAAGGGTAGTTCAATGAGGGTATAGATCGTAAAGTCGTCAAAATGTAATGGTAAATTTATATCTATGCTTCTTGAGAAAGGCTGAGAGCATCGAAGACTCAAAGGAACCGATAACAATGCTACTGATTAGATCGAGCTTAACAAGTGTCGATCAAATTGTTTTTCTATTCAGGAGTATGAGTTAGTTGAAACTACCAAACGCTGCAGATCATAGCTTACAGGAAAAGTCAGATCCGCCTGAGCCCACGTAGTGACATTCGCATTGGTATACACATCCATGTGTCTCGCGATGTAGTCTGCAGTAGGTCTATCCGCAGGATCACAGCCTATTCTGCCTTCTTCCCTTTGATACACTCTGACGTAATCTACTAACATCGTTGCAGGCCATTCGAGCTGATTCCAGTTGACCGCCTGGAATCCGTTGGACATTCCGAAGTTAACTATCTGCGAGTGTGACTGTCAGTCAGTCAAAGCTTACTTTGGGCGATATCAATAATCCAGCAAGAACCAAAGGTGTCGTGACAAGAAGTACATGTACCGAACGAAAGTTACGGTTTTACTCACCATGTACATGGGCTCCTCAGGTATAATCCTCTGGCCAATCTGCATCGAAGGCGAAGGCCCAACAGCAGGAGGAAAGACGGTCCATGTCTTAGCTCCATCGGCTACCCAGGTGATATGACCATTGTCTCTGTTGTTCGGATCGGAAAACATCTCGACGCCTAGCGGGATGAATCAGGGTGTCAGCACGACACGGGTTGATTACCTTATTGCATCATCCCACAGGGGATCATAGCTGATTCCTCTCTTCAACACCAGCTGACGATATTGAACGAAACACCCTTACTCACCATGTATACCGAATCCACCACCCGCTCCGTAGTACCCATTACTCTGCACATGCGTCAAAGCAGAGACAGCTTCTTGGTATATTCCTCCAACATACGAGTTGAACTTGGTAATATCATCATCGTAGATTTCCGCTCCTTTTGACGAGTTTAGCCACTGATACGCTTCGTCGAAGGGAGCGACCTGGAAGGACTGAGATAATTCTCCTAAGTTGACTGACAAGTCGATTTGACCTTCTAGGATATCTACTTCCGGTGCTCCTCGACCGTACGACTCATCTGGACCTGGATGATCTTCACCTTTACATGTACAGGCTGAGAGACGTTGACCAGGTAGACTAGTAGAGAGATTCTGGACTCAGCTCACCTGGCAGAGGTGACAGTACGCATTACTCACTATGAGATACTCCTATCATCACTTCCTGTAGTCAGCGCTGCAGGAGGTCCAGTCCCTTCAGCATTGGTCTGATTCTTTAACGTCCCAATATCGCATGAATCGTAGGTATATGGCCAAAGTCCATCGGTCGTTCCTCCATATCCTGCTCTCCCTAAATTTCCCATGGTCCAGACACCAGGCCAAAATCCTCCTACTCTGTTATTACCAGGTAACGAAACGCGAACTTCGATATAGAAGGAGTACTGGAAACATAATTGATTCCACGATTGGATCATACCGGATTTGAAGTTGAGGTCGTGAATGGGTTCTTGCGTCATCGTTATTACCAAATTACCGTCTTTGGTTGTCACTGCTGAAGGGTCGTACCATTCGAAATCACTACACCGAAGGAAGCATCGTCAGCTGACATCGAAACTGCAAATCGAGGAGCTGACTGACCCTGTAGGCCAATAGTGAATATCGCTAGATGCAGACCCAATCGTGAGCGTGATTTGGGCCTTTGTCACAATAGCAGGAAGCGGACAACTCACACAGCGGTCCAATATGGATCATCACCAGGAAAGAAGGTCCTAACAGGAGCCGAGATAGGTCAGCGCTCTGAAAGGAGTTTACATGTGTTTACTTCACAAGTTGAGGGCAGCAGGCCATCCAAAGCAAGACTATGTTGACATGTTCTCACACACAAGGCGAATTAACTCCAATTAATCGGGAGTGCCTTATCATATCTCTCCATATTCCACCTTCAACCCTTACAAGCTAGCACTGACTCACCTTCCATCCTTGTTGAACTCATCACTCCAAACCAAATGATAATCCTCCCCATCGAATCCTTTCCTATCATACGCATCCTGAGGTGTGTCTTCATCAATCATATGTGGGAAATTCGTTATCAACGGAACTTGACCGGTCGAATTTATACCTCCCAGATTGTACGCTCCATTCGTCTTCAGTTCGTTACCCGTATAGAAGTCTATTATGGGATATCCAGCGAAGAGAGCTATGATCCCTATTGCAAGGAGAGCTAGACAGCCGATGTTGGTGGCTCCTCGGACGGTGAATAGAGATCCTCTGTCGTGCTTTATGAAATTTAAGATCAGCTAAACTCATTCTGGAAAGAAAAGCAATTATTGAAATCATCATGTTATACTACTCCTTCTGTCATGTAAGAAAGGAGAAGGAAAGAGAAAGTAAAGTCTATTCACCTTACCATCCCTCTTCGGATCCGGATTATGCAGCCAATCGTCCGCCTCTGGACTTCCATCAAACGCAGCATATCCAACATGTTCACCTATTCCCCACGGTCTCTGATCTCCTCCCTCTATGGGTGCTCCCGCTCCCGAGGACGTCTCGGACGGGGGCAAGAGGGATGTGGTTGGTGGAACGGGCTGGGCAGATACTCGTGGTCCATAACGGCGAGAGTCCGATGGCTAGAGAAAAGGTCATAGTCATTGTCAGCATGCCAGACTCTTCTTATTCAGATCTAGTCCATGAGATCAGAAGAAGTGAGACCAACAGTGCGGTGATGCGTGGAAGACGATGCCTCTGCATTTTTAGGTGGTAAGGGTGGTGGTAGAGTATCGTTCAGCGGTACAGCCTGATACGACATCGTTGAAATTTTCTATTCCTAATGAGACTTTCTACCTATAATGCGATCGGATAGTATGAGAAAAGCGATGCAGCGGCAAAATAGCGATTATATGTGTGTTGAAGCAAATAAAAGATGAGAGGACAGATTAAACGAGATGAGGAATATCTTTAAATCATATGGAGAGGTGGGATCTGATGCAATAGAGAAAGGAAAGATGGTCTTGATGATCAAATGCGATACCGAAATAGGAAAGGCCAAGAGAGAGGAAGGAAGGAAGATGATGGATGAGACATCCAACCCAAAGCAGGAAGCAGAAAGTAGGAGAAAGGAAGGAAGGAAGGAAGATGTGTGGATTGCATGTTGAGGTTGTTTGTATCGTTTAAAAAGGTCAAACGGACATCTTTCAACGCAAAACACACGAATAACATCGCACAGACCACCTTATTCACTTGAGTGGTTAGTACAAGGAGGTCAAAGCGTCATAGATGTTACGTCCGGATAGCTACCCCGCATTCCCCTGACATATGTTATCAGGGTGAAACGAAGATCCAACACTCAAAAACCGAATTTGGATAGTATAGCCAAGCGAAGTGGAAAGGTAACAAGGCTCACGTTATTACCACTCCCTATATGATTATACGGTTCTCTATTTCTTGATCTATTTGTACGTGAACTTGAGGAAGACGCATTGGTGGTAGATGTCATGACCAGCTTTCGACGTTGTTCTCGTCTTTACTTGGCGGGTAGTGTAATTTGGCTTGACTGCGTTGAATGGGTGAACCGCTTGCTGTTTGATAATTAATTCGCAGAGTAGCTCTAAACTCGCAAGTTTCTCGAGAAAGTCATATTGGGATTGAGAGGAACGTAACTTCGTCTTACATCAACTATCTATAGTCCCCAATCAACCATTCATCTGATGTATATTTAGACTCGAAGTCGATCCGCATCTCCCTTCTTCAGCGGTGTAAAGGAGCGGATCAGTCTTTTTGTAGTTTACACAAAGGACACGCATGATCTTTAATGACATTGCATGACGTGAAAGGTGTGGTTTTGATCTTTTCTAAATCTTTGATCAAATTGATTTATACCCAAGTGGATTATCGTGGCGATGTCTCGTTTGTGACTTTTAGCCGAGGTCGCAAAATGTACAGTAGAGGATTGGAGATGTGGTATCTTCGAGTATTGTACACAGCTTGCCATATTGATTGAAGGCGTGCATTTATGTATCGTACCGGCTTCTGAGTAAATTTAGTGATATCGAATATGTTAACCGTAAGGATTCCCTACAGAGCACCGCTTCAAAACATAAGTACACAACGTGAAGTTGAACGTGGACGACGAGGCACGGCATCTTGGATTAAGCATAAATCGCTGATTCTGCCTAATTTCACCACAGAGCTGTGTGAGATGAGAACGATTTTTGAACAAGCAATTCTTCTTTCAGGTGTAGGTTAACCGATGATGAAGGCGAAGTGGGCGAAGAAGCTATTCGCTCTGCAATCTCGTTCACACAATTCCAAGGGTAGGAAATACGGCAGAGCGGTATGAGGAGACCCAACTTTCCCCCTCATGACATTCAAAAGAATGTTTTGCTGCACTGTAGGTCGTCAGGGTCCGTAGTCTTTCTGGATCTAGTCAGATCGGGGTTGTCAATAACAAGAACACAGACAAAACACTCACACATGTCCTCCACTTCAGTATACACATCACAGGACGTTTATACCTCGAAGCATCTCCAGTATTTTGTCAGTTCGAGCCCCAATCCACCTCCACATCTCGGTGGATCCGGTCACCGTGCCTTTCTTCCCGGGCCGTTAACCGGATCATCATCTCACCGTGTATCAGTCGTCAGTACATCACAGGTCAATACATATATATTCATGTCCACCTGAAGCTATCGTATATTGAGAATGTTGTCTTGATCAAGGACCAAGTAGAGATAAATTTGAACATTATGTCATCTAAAGCTCAATCAAAGTTAGCTGGGAGGGTAGCTATCGTAGGAACGGGTCATAGAGCTAGAGTGAGTGATTGAGCAGACAGGCTTGTTCATCTGTATACATCATGGTCTGCCCATTTCAAGAGGGTCGTGATGAGGATGATATACAAGTTGACTGATCTTTGGGAAATGTTAGCTCTACACCCATTCGATCGCTGCTCGACCTCAACTTGAACTCGTCGCATTATGCGATACCAACTCGGATCGAATGGACCATCATAATGGCCTATTGAAGGAACATGGTAGACCCGAAGCCAAGAAATACCCAGCTGTGAGTATCTCGCATGAATCTAGTACAAAGATCATAGCCAAAGAGAGAAACGTACTTGGTGCTTGGTAGCTGATATCTGGCTTCACGTTTGTAGGAGGACTTCAATAAGATGCTCGAGAGTGAGAACCTCGATATACTAGTAGTTACTACGATAGACTTCACACATGATCTGTATATCGTACCGGCCGTTAAGAAGGGTATCAAAGTATTAACTGAGAAACCAATGACTACGTGAGTGGACTGCTCGATCTGACGAGTAGCCGTCGACTGGAAGCTGATTTATGGAACTTCGATATCACAGTGACGTCGAGAAATGTAAGAAGATCTTATCGGCAGTAGAGGAGAACAACGGATCTGTACAAGGTGAGTTCGCATTTCAGGACTACTGTAAATCGGGCTATCTTATTGTTAGTATTCATACTGACAGGTTAAATTCCTACCGATCGTAGTCCTCTTCAACTACCGATATAACCCTGTTCACTGGAAAGTCGCCGAAGTGATCGCAGAGGGTAAGATCGGAAATGTCAAATCTGTGCATTTCGAGTGGTTACTCGTAAGTTTACAGCTTTGCTGAATAGGACTAGTACTTGTGGTAAGGAAGGGTATATGCTGACCAACATGTTTGAATGGATAAACAGGATACCGTACATGGTGCGGACTACTTTAGAAGATGGCACAGATACAAGGACAAATCAGGTGGATTGATGGTCCACAAATCATCTCATCATGTATGTACCATACCTCCTCTCTTTTCATCTTGTGGATGTTCTGCTGACCTGTCATATTGTATAGTTCGACTTGGTCAACTTCTGGATCAATTCCAAACCTTCGTCCGTATTCGGCATGGGCGCCTTATCGTTCTACGGGACGGAGCAAGGCAAGAAATCCGGTTGGGCTAGGAACTACGATCGAGCGAGGGGTTCAAAGGAAGCTGAAGATGATCCGTTCGCGATTCATTTGGAGGATGATAAAGGGTTGAAGGCTTTGTATCATGATGCTGAGCATGTTGGTGAGTGTCATCTCAAGGCTTACAGCTCAACCTAGATCTCTCTTCGACCTTTTTGAATTTGGCTTGATAGGATCATTGGCTAACGACAATATGTTTTCCCATATGTTATAGACAACTACCACAGAGATATGAATGTCTTCGCGGACGATATTACTATCGAAGATGATATGTCTGTGTTGGTGCATTACGAGAATGGCGTGAATATGACATATCACTTGACTGCGTACAGTGTGAGTCAAATCCCTTACCTGGTCCTTCTTCATCAGCTTCCAATCTCAGCGGCCATGCAATCCCACCAAGTCTTTTTACTTTGTATGACTAGTGCTAATAGCTGGGATTTACACTTAGCCTTGGGAAGGATACAGAGTCATGTTCAACGGTGATCAGGGACGACTCGAACTTGAATGCGTTGAATCCACCCACCGAACAGCCGGAAAGAAAGGTGGTGGAGCCGAAGGTGTCGTACACGGTGAAAAGGCATTGAAGAATGAAGGTCACAATAAGATTACCTTACAGAAGTTATGGGGTGAGAAGGAGGACGTACCCTACGTTTGGGCTACAGGTGGTCATGGTAAGTTATACATTGATCTCTTCACATCCCAGTGTATATCATTCAGACCATCCCTGATATACAAATTACCCTCGAGAGTTAGTGCTGATTGATGTGATTGTTTATAGGTGGTGGTGACGAAGCGATGCTCGACCAGATCTTCGGACCCATCCCGGGCCAAGAGGAACATAAATCTCCTATCAACCGATTGTCAGCTGATCAGAATGATGGTGCGTTGGCTATGGCTGTCGGATTGGCCGCGAACGAAAGTTTCAAGAGTGGGAAGTTGGTGCAGATCAAGGAGTTGTTGGGCAGACAGTTGTAAATTTATTGGTGTGTCTATCTGCTGGCTTTGTAATGTAGGAGTGAATGAGAAGTATGCATATTGGTGTGATCGTGCTGGGTCGATCAATGGAAGGAGGATACACTCTGAATGTTTGAC
Source organism: Kwoniella botswanensis (assembly GCF_036426115.1). Classification (NCBI taxonomy): domain Eukaryota; kingdom Fungi; phylum Basidiomycota; class Tremellomycetes; order Tremellales; family Cryptococcaceae; genus Kwoniella; species Kwoniella botswanensis. The sequence goes on along the minus strand of NC_088599.1, from coordinate 11,121,478 downwards.
TGTTGTCATAACGCTATAAGCGGAGCTCAGGACACATGGGTCGAATGAAAGGGGTAAGAGATTTGACTTGTTATCGGAACGATGAGGTTACAAGCTGGACTTCAAATGCAGCAGGAACGTACGAGTCACACCTGGAATTTTCGGAGGTAGAATCGTTATTGCAGCAGGCTGGCTAGGTCTTGAAAGGAGGTGATCATACACGTTCTAGTCAGCTTGTATAGCGAATGAGAATCAATCTCAGCTCCTATGCATTTACACAGAATTCTTCGTCGATAAGAACGAACGAGAAGATCTTTGATCGTGCTGGATCCAATGGTTAAAAACCTTTTCTCATCAAATAGGATTTTGGCTTTTGCTACCATAAGTTACCATGTCGGACCACTCGGACCAAGAAGAGTCTGATCCGTCAAGAGACAGTCAGTTCTTCGATTGGGACGCAGCTACTTACACCATCAGTCCCGAAGCGTGTGACACCATCGACTCATCCTATCATGATGAGGTAGATATTACTTACCACGTAGACCATCAGACTACAAGTGGTTCTCCTTCAAGTGATACAAAACGCAGAGAACATGATAAAAGGCCTGACCAACTCACGAGGATACACCGAACGAAGGATAGAACGATAGTTCCCTCATTTGAGAATTGGTCTTCCCAGACACCCTATCGTGAACCAGGATGGAAGATGGATACGTACCCTAAGTTGTCCGAAGAGGAGAATCGTATCCTGGGTGAGTAAGACCCACGCCGCACGGTGGAAGCTGAAGTCGATACTTGTGAATATGTAGGGTCACGTATTCTCGTTCCGAAAAAGGACGGTACGTTCTACGAGCACTATAATCTTTGTACTGGACCGAGTCATGATCCGATATACCCAAAGGGTATCACCAGATCGCACCAGGGGGTGATCTCGAGGGAAACTGGCGTAGACTGGTTGACTCAGACCTGTGTGAGTATCCCTTTGCTCTCCTATTACCCCTTCGACAACACATCGGAAGTAGAAAAAGAGATCATGATCATCAGGTGTTGTCGCAGTTGACAATGGTTTCCTATCAATGAGATGATAGACATCCCGAGCGGATTGTATGGAATCGCTCAGAGGTCTCCTAAGCGCCGCAGAAATCGCCAACATCAGAAAGATAAGAACGGAGAAGAATATGGGTGATACCGATAAGAAGAACAGTGGAACCAAGAGGGTCAGATCGAGTATGACTGAAGAAGAAGAATATCAGGAGGCTGTTGCCAAAATCCAGAGAGGTCATTGAGCAGTTTCTTTCTTTCTTTCTTGGTGGTATTCCGTCCTATCCCTCGACGCGTGAAGAGATAAATATTCGAGACATGTCTGAGGAGGAATAGGAGTCAATTCATTAGAAGAGAACACCATAGGCTCGAGAATCCGTTCTATATCCATTGCTTCCCTGGACCTCTAATGCTGTTCTCTTAGATATGGATACTGTTGTTTTGATGGTCTTGATTATGGGTTCCTTCGGGGTTTAGTATAAGAATCTGGTTTAGCTGTTGGACTGTCATTACGTTCGTCCGATGGCAGCGATGATTTTGCAAAGTCGAGATCAAGGGACACTGTGGTCACACGTCCAAGAAGTACTCTTCATCGACTCTATGCAGTTCTCGACACAGTGATCACCTACCTACGCATACTGGAGAACAGCAATGTAGATCGTTCATTCTGGGTACGAATGCTACATTCGACGAGTCTATGCTGTTAGATCTCTGTCCTCTCTTTTACTCGCGCCCAACCAAGAAAATGCCACACTCACCGGGAATTACGGGATTTTGTTGGTAGGTTGAAAGAAATTTCTATACACGTGGCCCCTCCCATTGACACTTTCGTTTTCGTTACCGTTGTACATACAAATTTTATCACTTGACTTTTTTATCTTCTTTTCTCTCTTTCCTATCCCAAACTACTTCACATACCAAAAACAAGCACCGTTTTGCTGAAATCAGTAGACACAATGGTGCGTTTCCTCCCATCCCCTTCTCCCACATCCCTGTTGTTGTTGTCTATGCACGTCGTATGATGGCTATTCCACTTTGGCAGCTTCGCAACATCCTACTAACTCACTTAAGGTTTTGTGTCACGCAATGCTAATCTTATGATCAAATCTATAGCCTAAAGCTCCTGCCGCCTCCAAAACCGCTGCCGCTGGCAAGCCCCTCCACAAATTCTACGTTGACGCTTCCGTCCCTGTTAACGACAACGTCTTCGACCTTGCTGCTTTCGAGAAGTTCCTCCATGACAGAATCAAGGTTGAAGGCAAAGCTGGTCAATTAGGTGACAAGATCCAAATTGCCAAGGAAGGTGAGTTGGAGTTGGACCGTATCATCCCACCCACCATTTGATCGTCTGAGGTTCAGATCAAATACCCTCAGTCGTTTTCCGTATCGCTTCTTGTACTGCATGTAGTGTCAAATTTGACTGACTGTTTCTCTCGCCATCAGGTAACAAGCTCGTCCTCACCTCTTCTATCCCCTTCTCCAAGAGATACCTCAAGTACCTCACCAAGAAGCACCTCAAGAAGAACTCCTTCGAGAACTTCCTCCGGTAAGTTGATCGATCCTTTCTCATCAACATTCTGTATCCTTTCATGAAGTACTCCATCTGGATTCTAGCTGACAGCGTGCCATCCTTCACAGAGTCGTTGCCACCTCCAAGGACACCTACTCTCTCAGATACTTCAAGGTCGACCAAGACGAAGTTGAGGATGAAGAGTAAACGTAGTCAGCGTAGATATTTGTGTTAGAGCGAGGATGACGGAGCATGCATTTTAATGGTGCTTATGTGTGATGATCGTTACAAAGAACTAACTGATAGCAGGCCCACTACTGATGACTGTACGACTATACCGAAAGATGCTCGCACCGCGAATATCTCCAGTCCTTGCCGGGACAGTAACAAAGGACACAAGCAATAGAGGGCATACTGTTGCAAGAAAATCACGTACATTGCTGCGTGGATTCTCAAAAGGAGCGCAGAGCGTAATCTTACAGGACCGTTGCTGGTCGTCGTGTCGAATGATATCCTTCCATGCTTGTTGAAGATCACCAAGGCCAGGCGATGCAAAACTGTATCTGCTTGATGCCCCGAATAGTCACGTGACACAAGGAGCTGAACCGCAGTGACGCGCAGATAGGTCGAAATCAGTCAATCAAATACAGTCGTATGAATCCTTTGTCAAGAGGTAGTTTGTACTGCACACCATACTCCTTTCTTCTCACCTGGCTCACTGAGAGAAGACGAACAAGGAATCACACAGAGCCCATCTTACCAGAGAGCTCGTTGTGGGAACGAAAATAAGAGATAAAGAAGGATCTGCAAAATCATCATCGTTCCATCTCCATCAACGACGTGGAGGTTTCTGACCACTCGCTCTATATATCGACTCATACCTCGACAACACAACGTACACCATTGTAATCAGCCATTGGAATCGCTCTCAGGCCACTGCACGCTCCTCCTTATCTCTTAACCCCCGAATTCTTCGCTCAACATGTCCCAATCCAATCCTTTAACCCGTCGTAACCCCCTCTCGGCGCCTGTATCAGTCCCAACAACTCACCCAGTGCACGCCCAAGGCAAGCCATTTGTAGAATCAGATGCAGACACGAAACTTCGAAGTCACCTCGAAGGACCTACTGGCCCACCTTCGAACATCAATACTGCTTTTGGCGGGAAGAGAAGGGGAGGATCGGCTGGGAAGTTGGGTAAGAGGGAGTATGCGATTTTGGGAGCTATCACTTTGGTGGGGTGGTGGACTAGGATGTATAGGCTAGGCAGACCTGATAGTGTAGTGTGAGTCGGATTCCCTGCCCTCAATGAAAATGAAATGTATCCTATCCACCATAGCCTCTTGAAGATGACTTCCTTCGTCCCATCAAACATGTTGATGATGATCCTCCTCTTGGTGACCGAAATACTGATCTCGCTGTTCATGCTGCAGCTTCGACGAAGTTCACTTCGGTGGTTTCGCAACGAAATACCTGAAAAGGCGATTCTTCATGGATGTGCATCCGCCTTTGGCCAAGTTGCTCATTACTTTGAGTGCTTGGATAGGTGGATTTGATGGGAATTTCGATTTCAAGGATATCGGAAAGTGAGCGACGATCCTGTTTCCACGACTCGCCGAAGTGCTTCTATACTTGGGACACTATCAATAGGGCTGCTCCCCAAGATGTATGTTGCTTATACTGATCTTTTGACTCGTTCAGAGACTACATCGAACCTGGTGTTCCATACATAACCATGCGATTCTTCCCCGCTTTACTCGGTCTCGCTCTTATCCCGCTTACATTCCTCACCATCATCTCCCTTCGTCTATCGCTCGCCACAGCGATTCTCGGATCACTTCTTATTGCGTTCGAGAATGCCTTAATCACTCAATCCCGATTAATCCTCCTGGACTCCTTCCTAGTATTCTTCACGGGGTTGACTACCTTGTTCTGGGTCAGATTCAGTAATCATGATTCCGAAGGACGAGCATTCACCCGTCCTTGGTGGTTCAACCTCACTCTTACCGGTCTCTCCCTGGGAGCGGTAGTGTCTTGTAAATGGGTTGGATTATTTACCATCGCAATGGTAGGATTCGGAACACTCAGACAATTATGGTTGTTACTTGGAAACCTCAAAGTAACCCCACGACAATGGATTAGACATTTTGCAGCTAGAGGATTATGTCTGATTGTGGTTCCGTTAACATTCTATATGTTGATGTTCAGAATACATTTTTGGATCTTGAATGAATCTGGTGATGGGGATGGGTTCATGAGCTCAGAGTTCCAACACACCCTTCAAGGACATGGGATGGAAGATACTTTTGCTGGTGAGTCGAGTCTCAGGTGACAGTCATTGCCATGTATACCTAGCATTGAGCGGGGAAGCTAATCGTGGTGATGGCGCCTCACTCTTTAGACGTATCACTCGGATCGAAAGTCTCTATCAGACATGTCAACACCCAAGGAGGATACTTGCATTCTCACAACCATGCTTACCCGGGTGGATCTAAACGTGAGTATCTTAGCCTTAGCCCTAACACCTCTGTCATGGCAAAAAGAATCCCCTCTCAGGTACTGATAATGTTATTCAATTATATAGAACAACAAATCACTCTTTACCCACACAGAGACGATAACAACGTCTGGCGAATCGTCAACGCCTCCGCAACCGACGGTCCAGCTTCGTACCCTTGGGATGACCTCCCTACTGAATGGGTTCTGACTGGTACCAAGATCCGATTGGAACATCTGATCACCGAGAAGAGATTACACTCGCACGATGTTAGACCGCCAGTCAGTGAAGTGGATTTCCAAAATGAAGTTTCAGGTTATGGATTCCCTGGGTAAGTATCACATATTTAAATCAGCATATCAATTCTTCTTTGATGATGGAAGTGAGTCGAGCTGATATGATTATATGTAGCTTCGCTGGAGACGCCAATGACGATTTCGTAGTTGAGATAGCTCATCGAACGAGAGGCAGAAGAGATCGAACTGCCCGACACCGATTGAAAGCCCTCAGAAGTCAATTTAGATTGAGACATGCTTTGACGGGATGTTATCTGTTTTCTCACAAGGTCAAACTACCAGATTGGGGCTTTGAACAACAAGAGGTCAGTTGACCGGACTACCGAGCTCGTTTGCGCGATGTTAGATGGACTGACTGAATTGGTGATTGTTATCAGGTGACCTGCAATAAAAATCCAACTTGGGAGAACTCTCTGTGGTACATTGAGACCAACGAGCATGCTCAACGTGGGTACAGTGCCCGCCTCTTAGTTGGCTAGTAGTTGGTATCGGAATGACTCGATAGCTGATATCGATTTCGTGGTTAGTTCCCTTCGACGCTGACAAGGTTAACTACGAGAAACCATCATTCTTCGATAAATTCTCGGAGCTCAACGCTGTGATGTGGAGAACCAACGCTGGTCTTACCGAGAGACACGCTTATGACTCCAGACCTCAGTCATGGCCTGTACTCAGAAGAGGTATCGTGAGTATATTCAACCATTGATATCCCGCCAAGACAACGTTCGCATAGCTGATCGCCAATATGTTGCAGAACTTCTGGGTTCAAAATCACCGACAAGTCTACTTACTTGGTAACCCTATGATCTGGTGGTCTAGCACTCTAGCTATCGTTGCTTATCTGGGTATCAGAGGGTTGATGGTTCTCAGAGCTAAGAGGGGATACAGGGACTTACACCAACGTAAGCTTAATATCGTCCAATCTCAAGATGAACCATAATGCTCATATTTGCATTCGCCTGTAGCCAAGATAGCATTCTACGATGAAGTTTGCGCCTACCTCGTCGTTTCCTGGGCACTACATTACTTGCCCTTCTTCCTAATGCAAAGACAACTCTTCTTGCACCACTATCTCCCTGCACTGTATTTCGCCGTTCTCTTATTCTGTACAGTGTTCGACTATATCACTTCAGCAATCCGACCACGAACGAGAATCCAAGTGGCCGCTGTCATTATGGTCTTGGCTGTTTGGTCGTGGAACCACTGGAGTCCACTTGCGTATGCTGGACCGTGGACGAAGGGGCAGTGTGAGAAGGGCAAATGGTTGAAGACTTGGGATTTCAGCTGGTAGGTTACTCCTTCGCTGTATCAACCGAGAGCGAGAACCACTGGTTGTTGTATCCCGGATGATCATATGATGGATCTGACTGACCTTATACCATTGATGTAGTAACGACTTCCACGAAGATCTCGGCATGTATAAGGCCATCCCAGCTGTCCCCAGCAGCAAGATTGGAGGTGACGTTGTGCCCGAGGGGGATGCAATCACAACTACATTCGTTGTGAGCTCAGCTTTTTTTCTCTTACTCCTGACGCATAGAAATAGCTGATCTGGTCTTTATGCACATATAGGAGGAAGCACCTGAACCTATCCACAACGCCTTCGAAGCTGTTGATGTACCCGCCGAGGAGAAGACTGTTGCACCTGTCGGACCTCAGAACGAAGTCCAGATGCAAGAGTCAACGATCGAAGTACCCCTCGATGGTGAGGCCGATGTGGCCAAAGCGGAAGATACTAGAGCACCAGTAGGGAACGATGCTGGAGCGCCTGCCGTCACGGACAAAGAGGTAGATGAAGGTGGTTGGCATGGTGGTGCCGACGAAGATATGAAACATGATCATGATGATCCCGAGGCTGTCAAGACGCAACCTGGTGATGCACCGATTGGAGTTGGAAAGGTGGAAGTACCGGAAATAAGGCTGGATGAAGAAGAGAAGGATAGGTTGATAGATGACTTATTGAAGCATGACGAGCAGGATAACCAATAAGATGGAGCTGCAGAACTGATATAGCGATGATGTAGTAGTCGATCAGTGTGAAGGAATGTTTATGCATATACCGTATGGACTTTTGGTGGATCACGATATGACTCGTTCTCATCTGCTCAATCTCTTTTGGCTCAGAGATGTACGTACGAATCATGCATTAAGGAACGATAGTTAAGTTATCCACACATTGTATATTGGAATGATCTTTTCATCTAGTTTTTCTGTATTTCTTGCATGCTTCATCACTTTGCCGTTGATACCATACGCTATGTAACTTCATTGGTTCGTCATCGCCTCGTCGCCTCAATTTCGCAAGTCTACAAGATCGACTTGCTATTGCGAAGCAAGTGTACACGAGATTACCATCGACGATTGAAGAAGTTGGCGATTATTGCTGGATCAGTGACATCACCATTTATTTGTCTACCCTGGCCCGAGACCTTGTTATTCCTGTAGATCGAATTGGTGTTCGATCCAGCGCTGAGATTCAATTGGAACCCTTGACCCTCCACGATAGGATTGATATGGACAGTCGAGCCAGAACCGACAGTGACAGGTTCAGGCTCGTCTTCTACTGGCTCTTCGAAGACTGATCCTTCATCATCATCGTCGTCATATTCTTCTTCCATCTCTTGCTCTTTCGGATCAGATGCATATTCTCTTTCTGTATCCATGGGGGACTGGCCACCCTCTTGGGGCCAAATATCGTCATGAGGGATGATTCGGATTCCCGATCGTTGTTCTTCCAATCTCATTTCGGCTCTTCGACGAGCCTCAGGTGATAAATCGAGATCATCGAGATTGTAAATTTCAGGATCATCTGGAAGTTCACCTTCATAAGTTGGAGGATTGACTTCGATCCCTTGAGTAGCAGCAGAAGCGACCCCGTCCGTACTCATTGATCGTTTTCGCATAGCGTCATGAGCGCCCAACGCAGCTAACACCAACTCTCGTTGATTTTCGTCGATCCCACCTGCGTTGAACTGGAAACCCGAATCGTATGCTTGTGGAGCTATGAAAATTGTATCTCCCACTGTTGATCTGCCCGCTGGTAAACCACTTGAGTTCACTTGAATACCGTCGCCTGGGTTCTGGCTTTGTATATGTTCCACTACTGGTCGTCTGTGTCTCCTAGCACCGATGTTTGAGCCATCTTCGGAACCAACTAGAGTGTCTGCAGTGCTGATTCCCGTGTGTACTGAGCTGACGTCAGTTGGTGGTATTTCAACCCAAGGTTCAGAGGAGAGGGAAAGAGGTTCATCGACGTCCATTACGTCGACGAAAGATGATGTGGTAGGTGTTGCACTACCAATTCCCGAGCTTGTGACCGTACCAGCCTCCAGAGTGGGGGTGGAGCCGGCACTTCCTCTTCTGACGAGGCCGGAAGGGACAGGGACGTGGTCGAAGACGACGTTGCCATCACCACTGTGTTGAGCCGTTGAGACTGATGGGGTATCAGCGCCTGTGGTTACGGTGTCTGCAACGGAGATGGCATCGTCCAGTTCGGGAATCAACTCAAATGAAGCTTCGCTTGAAGTCTCTTCGTGACCACTATTGGGCGCAGTCGAGGCTGACGAATGATCGGTTTTCCGGACCATGATGGTTTATATTACGTGTTTTCTGATAAATATGCGATGAGAAAAGATTTGGAATTTTGATATGTGGATAGAGGTAAATACGCTTGTGCAAATGAAGAAGAGTACAACTGATCTTCATGGGGGACACGAAGTTTACAAATGAGACCGTGACAAGCAATATATACCCGTGTTGACGATCGTTGCCACCATGGCCTAAAGATCATTTCCATAAGAGAAACAAGGGCTTGGAGAAGCTCATTTATATATCCTTTCATTGACTGCTCCACAGACAAAAGAAAAAGAATTATAACAGACCTTCGATGCCATTCGAAAGATGTCAATGATCTCATTCCTGTGTATGGGTCTATGATTCTGCAAAAATCGTCTTTTCGTGGTCTATGAACATCTCGAGCAAGAATGATATGGCTTCGATGGCATACCTAGAACAGAAGCAATGTGTAATCACACATGTTTCACTATGATTCAACTCACTGGATACATGTCCATGGTCCCATGACGTGAGGTGTATTCGTGTTAGAATCAAGAAAGGCAGAATGACGGTCAAAGGAGGGGAGCAGAAAGAAGGTTGACTACTTCTTGCCTCGTGTGAGTGTATGTTTTTTGAATGGAAGCGATTAGGGTCTCCCGATATGACCGGGAAACTAACCGTATCCACGATGCCTGAAGGAGGGAACTTCTCGCGGCAATGCCGAACGTTGCATAGCTCAGTCCAGGGAACGATTTCTACACTGACAATAAGACACTCCTGAAAACCGATAAAGTAGACTGAAGGACTTGACGAAGATTTATTGCTATTAAGCAGACCTCCAAGTCGTGGTGACATGCACAGCCTTTCTAATTTCCGTATTGCAGCTTGCGGTATCAGTCATTAGGGTCCTCAGATATTGACATCGGTATCAAGAAGTATTGGTGGTCATCATTTATGGCATTATTACAGAGAGTATCGCGCCTACAATTACAGCCACCAGCCCTAACGACGCTCTCGAAAACCCAATATCGATGGTGCTACTACCATCATTCTTGCATTTCTTGGTCTTCTTCTTTCTCTGCCTTTGAGTGGCAGTTGCGGCGGCTTAGAACGTATGCGAAGTTTGCCCACCTGTTAGTGACGTGGTGAGAGGAGAAACAGCCTCGTCTGTTTCGTGTGTGAAAGTACCCCTATTCTGAGAAAGGGCCTGAATGTCGCCAGCAGGTGCAACCTCATCCTCTTGAGTCTTGGTCGGAGTGTGAATGACCTGTCTGTTCGTCCGAGACGAGTCATTATTGTTGGCATTGGCCGTTGCATGAGGTCGAGTTGGAACTGTGGCTCCGTCGAAAAGAAAAAAAGCGGACAAGTATTCGCGGCTATGTGTGATTCGGCACGGTCAGAGAATCTTGTATACAACGAATATGCCTATAACGCATATCTGGACAGGTAATGAATGATGAGAGTGGTGAAGGATCATATCTGGTACTCACGCCGACAAAGTATTGTTTGTACAAGATACTTGTCCGTCAGGTATCTTAACATATGTCTTCCCTAGAACGGTCGTCGTTGGCTCGATGAGTGATGATCGATCCAGCGATTAACGGTAATAAAGCGAGTATGTACAGCATTATCTGAGCTATAATCTTTGATCAGCTATCACAATTTAGTGTCTATGGTGCGTGTAAAGCTCTGTGGTGTTTATACGAAACTGATCTGTGAGAGATCATAAGATGATCAACGAGATGAGTTCATGGTGGATCTGCTGACTCCGTACATATACAATAACAGAGGCACAGAAAGCTCTCATCCATGTCTCGGTCTCCCCGCAATTTCCTTTCATTCATTCCGATGTCATGAGGATGATTGAACTCCCTTGAACTGACAGGACCGATTGTTCAAACCACATAGTTTTACTATGGGAATTTTTATTTGAGCTACCAGATTGGGAGCTTCATGAACGAGCATACGCATGCCGATGTCACGCTGCATACTGCATACGACAATCATCCAATGTGCGTCTTTGTATGACATGCAATTGCTACGAAAGAGACGCCATGTCTTTGCAGCTCATCCATTGGACATCTGCATGTTGCATCGTTCCAATCTGTGTTTTATGGTGCCCTTCCTACTTCTACTTGAACCTCATTTGGATCCTATCAGGAGTATGTTCCGTGGAGCGTTATTTGGATTTATCGGGCTTCACCCAAGTACCTCCGATTATCCTGGAGTAGTGGCAAGCTATTGGCCCCAAGCCTATACCCTTCTAGCTCTTGCTTAAGGGTTCAGAATGCATGCAGTCTCACCGGATCAGATTTTCTGCAAAACATTTCAATGCATCATCGTCACCGTACGTGTTTGTACGTATCATTCCGGTAAATGATGTTGGCGTTCCACGAACTCTCATACTCGACATCTTTGGATTCCTGATCTATTCCCAAGTCGGGAACCCAAAGGTTGCAAACCAGTGTACATCATGTATCTTTCGATGGATCCTTTCCCGTACGCTTAGGACTCATACTATACGTCATGTAGAAGGAATTTTCAATATTGTCGCACTGCTGAGATAACCATGGAGAAAGGACATACAGTATCGAGTGTATAAGAGATCTGTTTCTCGTGCCCTCAGTGCCAATTCACAATTCTCCGTGGGATCTTTCCCTCTGATTCGCGAACGATTTCTGTTATCGCAGAATTGACAGTATATCCTTTGATTATTCGAATCTACTGTATTGTAAATTTCAGATCCTGCCCGTGTCTTCCTGGATTCCAATACGAGTCCTATTCAAAATCTATCGTATAAGCAACCATTTTCAGGTTGCTTGCATGCTCAAATTGCTTTTTGCCACCCAATCGCTTATATGCCGGATTAGGGTTTCACTCGAAACGGTCATAGCCGATTCAAACTTTGTAAAAGCGCGTGATCACATTGGTAGATACCTAATTAGAATTACAATTTCAGACAGAGATAATCCTAATGGGCAATTAGGATTTATGATTTGATATCGATTTGATATTTTACGTCAATTTAGTCCGATTTCGGCGCCGTATCTGGCTCTTAGGGTGATGCCCACCGCATTGTCATCAACCAACAGATTCAATTCAATTCCATATCATACCATCTTACATCCCCTTTTGTTGACGATACATATACAATCTTCTTACAGATCAACTGTACTCTGCTAGGCACTAGATTTCAGCTAGTCAACATGCCATCACCTGCAAAGAATAGTGAACCATCCTTGATACCTCCTCGAGGTAACACCAATTCCCCTTCTCCCGCTTCGGCAATATCAACTTCACCAGCCATAGCCAGATCCCTCGCTCGTCAATCCGGTGCCGCCAGTCCTTCTTCAGCCGGTGCTGGAGGTGGTAGTGGACCATCCATACCTAATATTCCACCTCGATCTGGATCAATCTCTTCACAAGTTAAACCAAATTTATCTACCTCTTTCAAATCGCCTGTAGGAGGTCTAACTCCTCCAATTGCAAGATCCGGATCACCAGCTCAACCTAATCAAGGAAAGGAGCCTACACCTAAACCTTCTAGTGATAGTTTGCTGGGTAGGAAAACATCAGTTTCGTCGGGTAATACAACTCAAAATAAATCAGCTTTGACCACCTCACTCAATTCACCTTCTTTATCTCGTCAGAGTTCATCGGGAAATATCCCTCGTCCGACGACTCTCTCAAGGGATAATTCCGGTACTTCAACACCTAGGAAAGGAAAAGAAGTAGAGAATGATGGTGGAGCTGGAGACTCAAACTTCTCGAACCTGGCTGATATACCTGATGAAGAAAAGGCAAAAGTGTTAGGAAGACATTTGGTTTCTGCCGAAGAGAGAGAACAGTCAAAGACTGCTACGCCAAATGAAGGTGGTGTAGGAGGCACAACCCCCACCAAGGAGGACGGAGCTGGAAGTGGGAATGCAAGTGTGAATGCGAGTGGGGTGGAAAGAGCTGCTGAGAGTGGAGTGACATCGGGTTATGGAAGTACAGAGGATAACGAACAGTTTCCTATTCCTTATGATGCCGTTGGAGGTGATGTGACGTGAGTGATGTTCATTATAATCATTGCACTACATATCGGATTCTACACAGCTTTCTTCTCTTTCATCGCCCCTGCACGTTATGCTAATATCTGATCACACAGCCATGACTTGTACAAATGGCAACATTCTCATCGCCCCGATCAACCCGTCAGATCAGCTTCATTCTCCCACGTCCCCCTGGACCGATCGGCTATCCTGGATCCAACCTTGGCTCACATCAAAGAGCCCGGAGGGTTCAGACGGAATTTCGTCTCGACCAGAGCTGCCGAACAAGGTCTGGAGGCACCAAATATGGTCAGGAATGTTGTGGACTTCTTGTTCCTCTATGGTCACTTTGTGAGTCATCCCACGTTTTACTTCATCAACACTACTATAACAAGAGATCCCAATATGATGCAATCGAGAGAATCAGTAGCCCGTCGTGGCTGGGGAATACATGCTAACTCCCGTCTGCTCATTGTTTAGGCTGGTGAAGATCTAAACGAAGATGATGATATCGACGAAGATGAGATTGAAGAAGAAGACGAAGAGTCTTACCCGGCCATTGGCTCAAGCTCCGGTCGACCATATAACAGAAGACCATTCACAGCTGAGGTCGATGGAGATGCTGGATCACCTGCTGTTAGAGGTGAAAGAGCACCGCTTTTGGGAAGTACGAAGAGGGGAATGAGCATGACTCGTCATAGACGGACGAAGAGTGGGGCAGCGAGCGGGGGTACGGCTACTACAACTCAAGCTTTGTTGATGGTAAGTTTCCGCACAGGCATCAGCGCAGTTGTCGATGATTGGGCACTTGTACTCTGTAAGATGAGATCGCATGCTGATCTTTGACTTGATCGTAGTTGTTGAAAGGTTTCGTCGGTACTGGTATCCTGTTCATGGGCAAAGCGTAAGCTATACATAGTCTTATGAACTCCGAAGGTTTTCAGCTGATCTGTCTCCGACCATGCGATTCAGATTCTTCAACGGAGGTGAGCTGGATCTCTCATGTATGCGCAAAGTGATCGGCAGCTGACATGAGACGATAGGTATCCTATTCTCCACTATTGTCATGCTTGCCATAGCAGGTATCTCACTCTGGTCTTTCTTGCTTCTCGTGGAAGCGTATATGCATGTCCCAGGAAGTTTCGGAGGTAAGCTATCTCGTCCTTATTGCCGGTGGAAGGAGGAGCAAAGCTGAGCTGCTTGCTTGGCTCATGATAGATATCGGAGGAGCATTGTATGGCAAGTATATGAGGTTCGCCATTCTGATCAGTATCGCCGTGTCGCAAATCGGCTTTGTAGCCGGTAAGTTAAATCGATATTCTTGTCGAACAATTTCAGATATCTTATCAGTCCAACGTTTGCTATGTTCTCGATGTTAGAAGCTGACTCGACCTGATCCACCCTTCAGCGTACACCATCTTCATCGCTGAAAACCTCCAAGCGTTCTTCATGGCCGTGACGGACTGTAAAACCTATATACCCGTCAAGTGGCTGATCCTCGGTCAACTGCTCATCTTCTTGCCCCTCGCGATGATAAGAAATCTGGCCAAACTGAGTGGTACTGCTCTGGTTGCTGATGCATTCATCTTGATTGGACGTGAGTGTGATCTTCATTCAACTCGTTCTACTGCTACCTGCAGCACAGGTGCATATCTGCATCTGAGATAGATGCCACCTTCGTTGACGGTGTATGGGCTGATGCTGATTACCCCATCTCAACGCCCAGTCATCTACATCGGTTTCAACGAAGGTTCCGTTCTTTCTAAATATGGTGTAGCGGACGTGAAACTATTCAACGAGAATTCCTTCCCCCTTCTTATCGGTACTGCGGTATTTGCTTTCGAAGGTATCGGATTGTAAGTGCACTTGGATTCGTATATGTCAGTGAGGTGTCGTATGCTTATTCGATGCTTTTGCAGAGTCATCCCCATCACCGAATCGATGAGAGAGCCTGAGAAATTCCCTCGATTACTCTCCATCGTCATGTTCGTCGTTGCGGTGTTGTTTGCAGGTGCGGGGGTATCGTCCTACGCTGCGTACGGAAGTGACATACAGACTGTCGTCATTGTCAATCTACCTCAAGAAGACAAGTTTGTACAGGCTGTTCAATTCTTATGTGAGTTTCCTTTCATAGCCTATCATAGGTGATTTGCCTCCCAGAGGATGTTAGCTGATTTTAGTTGATAGACTCTGTCGCTATCCTCTTGTCCATTCCATTACAGCTTTTCCCAGCTGTACGAATCATGGAGAATGGTATTTTCTCTCGATCAGGTAAACATAACTCCTCGGTCAAATGGCAGAAGAACATCTTCAGAAGTGTGGTTGTGGTATTTACCAGCTTACTCAGTTGGGCGGGTTCAAGCGAGCTGGACAAGTTTGTTAGTCTGATCGGTAGTTTCGCGTGGTAAGTCAACTTATATGACCTTGGAAGGGTTGAGAATGCTTAGGAATTTAAACTGATTCTGTGCTTGTCCACACCACTCAGTATCCCACTGTGTTTCATCTACCCACCGATGTTGCATCTCAAAGCATGTGCCAAAACGCGTAAAGCGATCGTGTTGGATTACCTTCTGATTGTATTTGGTACGATCGTCGGTGCATACACCACCGTGCAAACGATTAGAAGTCTGTTTGAACCTGGGGGTGATAAACCCAAGTTTGGGAAATGTGAGGTGCCCAATGGAATGTAGATGGTAGTGAAAGGAGATACGATGATCATACACGATAGAGAGAATAGAGGATAGAATGTGAGATGCAGAGTTATAGTGGAGGAATAGTAAAGTAATTCATAGCTGCAATGTATGTTTATAGGTTCATTATGCATAGTTCCGCATCTACATCTGAACATCTGGATATGTTGCACGAGGAGATCCGAATGATGACTACAGTCGGGTACCGCCGGGCGGGTGATGTCGTATGTTGGTCGTTGGTGACTATGGGACGATGGATTCAAAGGAGTGAAAAGCGATCAGTGCGGTACACCCGTGCCTGGATGTTGATTACAGAATGAAAACAAATAAGATTGGTAGAGATCGAACTATGGCAATTCAGTCATTTCAGTCATTTATCATCCATACCCATATCCCTCTGTCGATAACTTCCTCATTACACTGTTCATCACTGATTCATAGCTAGAAGGACTTTCATTGCATTGTATCTACCCACCTGTCATTCACAAATACATAAAAAATCACACTTGACAGAAAACAAACACGACACTCTCTCTCGACCCCACTCGATTCGAAATCTTATAGTCCATCATGTCTACTACACCAGAGGTAGAAGTTGCTAGCTCCGGTATAGATCATGTATCTGTGGGTTTACCGATCTTCAATCGTAGAGGGCAATGCTGATGATATCTTATATTGTCAGATCCACTCTCTCCAACCTGAGATAATCATAATCGGCGCCGGTGTCATAGGCTGTGCCCTTGCCTATTCTCTATCTCAATCAGGTCGATCGGTCGTCCTCCTCGAACGGGACTTGTCCGAACCAGATCGAATAGTAGGTGAACTCCTTCAACCTGGTGGTGTAGCTGCATTGGAGGAATTGGGTATGGCAGATGTCCTGGATGGGATCGATGCAGTACCTGTCGAAGGGTATTGTATCGTCTCGGGTGAAGAGAAAGTTGGATGTCCTTATCCCCTGCTAGAGGAGATGGCCGGTATACATCAGGATGGACAAGAACAGAATGGAAAAACAAATGGAATATCAGCTCATATAGATAAGAAAGGAAAATGGCACGTTGATTCCGCATCAGGTAAAAAAGAAGGACGTTCATTCCATCATGGTAAATTGATATCCTCCCTTCGACGTAAGGTGCTCAACCAGGCGAAGAATGTCACGGTGTTGGAAGCGACAGTGAAAGATCTGGTATTTTGTGAACATACAAATAGAGTCATAGGTGTCTCTGCGTCATTCAAACCGGCTTCAAATACTTCTTCCGGAGAAGGAAAAGGAAATGTGGGAAATTCAGACGATACTCGAGATAGTAGACCTCAACCTACAGGAATAGTTAAAAAGATCTACGCGCCCATAACAATCATTGCAGATGGATGTTTCTCCAAGTTCCGACTGACGCCCGGCACGCGTACACCCACGCCCAAGACTCGATCGCACTTTGTGGGGATCATATTGGAAGATTGCAAATTACCGATTCAAAATATGGGTACGGTGTGTTTGACACCCTCCGGACCGGTTTTGTTGTATCAGATTGGAAGGGAAAAGGGAGAGGTGCGGATGTTGGTGGATGTCAAAGGGAAATTACCCAGTGTAGGGGATGGAAGCTTGAAAGTGAGTAAATGATACGCATCTTATTCAGAAAACCATCTCGTGTCTTTTGTGAAATCATGATCATCCATTATATATCGATTCTAACTGGTTATATTTGTTTCGACCTATAGCGTCACATCGAGGCCAATTATGTTCCTCATCTACCAACCGAACTCCAATCCCCAGTTCTCTCATCCCTTGCCACTCAGCGTCTCCGATCTATGCCCAACACTTTCCTTCCACCCTCTATCCAGGGCTTGTCCAACCACCTCAGCGGTGCGATCCTAGTAGGTGACGCATACAATATGCGACACCCCCTCACAGGAGGAGGAATGACAGTGGCTTTCAATGATGCTATCATCTTGACTAAATACCTCAAACCTTCCGACCAGTTACCATCCGGAAGAGCAGGATTGGAAGATTGGGATAAAGTATCGGAATATCTGAGAGAATGGTTCTGGGAGAGGAAGAAGTTGAGCGGTGTGGTCAATGTGTTGAGTATGGCTCTTTATAGTTTGTTTGGAGGGGCGGATGGTAAGTTGGTCTCTGAGCTGTATCCAATAACTTCAACTGACTAGTCATCAATAGAACCCGAACTTGAAGTCCTCAGAGAAGGATGTGTGAAATACCTGGGAATGGGAGGCGAGAGGGTAGCAGGACCGGTCGGTCTATTATCTGCGTGAGTATCATCGGCTCAACCGACAAAGTTCCAGTCTTTGAGTTTTCTCGATCGATCTTGCTAACCTTGTGTCGTAGTCTCACTCCAGCTCCTCTCATGTTGTTCTACCATTTCTTCTCTGTCGCCTTCTACTCCATCTTCCTACTGCTCATCAAAGGTCCACCCAACTCGTCTTTGAGATCTACCAAGTCGAATGCGGTCTTAAACCCGTTATTAGTCTTGTTGACTTTACCGTTAAATTTGATCTATTCGATAAAAGTGGTGAGTCCGATCTTGACAGAAGACCATAGCGATTGTTACATTTTTAGTACGGCGCTGATGTTTCTTTGCGATTGCATGATTAGTTCTGGACCGCTTGTGTGGTTCTTTTACCTGTCATATATACTGAATTCAAGGTATAGATGGACTTGTTAGGATATGGACGGGGAACAAAGAGCGATACTTACTATAGATCGTATTGTAAACAAATAATAGACAATGAGTTCAGATAGATATAGAATGAATCGATTAGCACAGAATGTATACCCGAGTTCTATAATGCACCGAATGAATCTGGATTGCTTCTGTGACCAAGTGCAGCTTTTCAGTGGATATTCCTCAACAGAGTCTCATGTAGTATCATGACATAATATAATTGATCTTCGCATTATAACCATATTCAGATCAGATCAAATCAACCATCCATCCATCCATCCATTCATTCATTCATTCATTCGTTTTCACACTGCATAAATATCATTATTATTTCATAAGCTACGAGAAAGGAGAGAGAAATAGGACCGAGAAAGTAACTTATAATAGACAGCGGGAATTGTCATTATTATTACTAATCATTGTTACCAGACCACCCCAACCCAAGTGACTTATCAAGATATTCAGAAATTATGAATTCGCCGAGCGATTTCATGTCTCGTCCAAAATCATCTTCACCCTAAAGCAGAGTCAAAACGCAATGATACCGACCGGCCATAAATCCAAACTCATTTGACGTTCGACTAAGCTATGTCTCCGGATGGAACTTCTTAACTACATCCGCTACAGCCGATTTAGCCATATACGTTGCGCTTCTCCCTCTAGTCATTGATCCAGGTGTCTGTCCACTGGCTACAGATCCAAATCCAGATGCAGACGAAGAGGATATCTGTCTGTGTATCGTTGTCGGTTGAGGTTGTCCTTGAGATTCTCCACTTCCAGTTCCACTTTGTGAGATAGACCTCTGAGGTGTAGCGACGGGTCTTTCGGATAATGACGCAGCGGGTGTAGGAGGTTGTTGGATAATAGAAGGTACCTGCCCTTGACCTTGGTTCATCGTAGGACTTAGAGGTTGCTGCTGCTGCTGCTGTTGTTGTTGTTGAGTTACTCTAAGTTGATTTAACAAAGCTCTAGTAGCTGCCAACCATTTAATCTCATCTTCTTCACTTGGTGCACATAACACATAAGTTCGCTTAGCAGTGATCAACCTGAATATATTCTCTTCGCTGTGTTTCTCGTTCGATCCACCCGGTAAAGAAGGTTGTTTCTTAGGTGTTGAAGATTGCGCGGCATCGTTAGATGAGAGTCTACCCCGCATGGCAGTGGTGAAATTCTGTTTGGCAGGCGGAGAAGTGGATGTTTGAGCGTGAATATGGGATTGGTGAGACTGATGTGAATGCGGATGGAATGGGTTGTGATTGTGGTGAGAGGGAGGTCGATCTTCTTCGCTTGATGCGAGAGATTCATCAGATGCGTCTACTTCCAATGCGTCGAGCACTGAGGTGAGGGGGATGAATCGGAGTGCCTTTGTGTCCTATTTGATCATCATTATTTATCAGCTTTCATCCCAAAGAAAAGGGTTTCAGAGGAAGCTGAGCCTACCATATGTGATTTGGTATATGTAACGCCCTGACTCGTCAATACGAACCACCTCTTCCTCCACACTTTCCTACCTCTACCCTTCGATCGTTTCATAAGATAAGCCGATAAGATGACCTTGGTAGGATCGATAGGTGTCGAGGGTAGACTTTGAGTAGCATCATTTACACTTCTACCTTGACTGGCTTCCGCTAAATCGATATCATCTTCATCCTCCGAGCTAACAACAAATTGATTGGATCCAGAGGCTATACCGCTACTTTGCAGGTTGAGAGCCATTGATCGATCGCCCGTACCGGGAGGGATAGACGATGCGATACTGGATGTAGAAGGTTCTCTCCTTGCTGTTGTCGATGGTGCAGGCCCACTGACAGACCTAGATGATTGGACTGGAGTAGCCGTTGAGGGGCTCCTACCCGCCATCAAACCAGACGACGACTGAGCTTGAGTGTATGAGTGGACCGATTGAGCAGATGTTGTTCTCGGATTTGGAATACTCATTTTAGCCATTTGCGATGCGAGTGAATTGGTAGTATCCATAGGTGAAGATGGTGGGATTACTCCGCCAGAAGCTAACGAAGGTGATACCTGTCCAGCAGCATGTATAGCTTGAGGTGAGGCTACACCTTGTTGATTAGGTCTATTGACAAAGTATGACCCAGAGGTAGCTACGCTTGTTCCAGGGGAAGTAGTATCGATCACGTGTTCGCTGGTTGATCGCTCTCGATTGGAAGGGATGGGTATGGAACTACTCTTCTGTTGATGTTGATGATGTTCGCTCTTCTCCCTTTTCATCCTTTCTTCTTCCTCCCTCTCTGACAACTTCCTTCGAACACCGTTGATGGCTCGTACCCACTCTTCCATGTCATCTTGATGGGAGGCTTTGGCAAAGAAGGTTCGTTTGGGCGTGACGATACCGAATGAATGAGGGTGTTTCTTGACTGTCACCGGAGCGACGGTGTGGACTTCGTGGAGATCGATGACTTTCTTGAGGGAGTATTCCTGTGTTGATCACGATGTTTGAATCAGCTTTTCACTCTCAGAGTACGATGACGAGGATTTCGCAGCTCACCTTCTCGTCTTTGTAATAAGCCAATTTCTCTGTGCGTAGAACAAACCATCTTTTCTTCCAAGCCTAAAGCATCAAACAGCGCCAACATGAGCATGATTTCTCTTGACGATCATTGAAATTGAGAGTTTGAGAAAAAATATACTCTACTCACCTTTCTTCTTTCCTGCTTCTTCCATAAATACCCGCTCTTAACCACTCTCTCACCTTCCATACCCTTCTGCAATCCTTGTTCCTCCTCGGCTTCACTCGCACTTTCTACCTCCTCATTCTCATTTTCGTTCTCTTCTTCTACATCTTCCAGCTCAGCCTCATCAATAATCTCGCCACCGAACTTTCTTTCTGCTATCGCACTCAGTCCACCTACCGAGGTGGTCGCTGGCGTGAGGATCGGAGAAGTAGGATTGGGTGAGCCGATCATGGGTGGTTGGGTCGAGGAATTTATAGAGGACGAGTCGGATTCGTTACCTGATGCTGAGTAGGTGTGGTATGTTCCTGAAGGTGCATGAGGAGGAGGTGGATGGGTTGATTTCTACATCAAGCAATAACAATGTCAGACAGGAATGTAAATGCAGTATGGGATATGGTCTTACCTTCTTCTTGGGTGATTCGTGCATACGTGAGGAAGGTGCTGATGCAGACCTGAACGATAGTTTACGTTCGATCTCGGATTTTGATGGTGGTTGAGCAGGGACAGGTTGAGATAGTGTAGGTTGTTGTTGTTGGTGTTGTGTTTGTTGGACTGGTGGTCCAGACGTAAGTGGGGCTGAGTTGGCTATATAGTCAATCATATCAGTATAATACAACGAGGAATGATCTTCTCTTTCTCAAGGATAGATGGATGTACTTACATTGTGACATGGTGAATGATGAAGCCCCCGCTACGATATGATGCTAATGCTAATCCACCTCGTTATTGTTCGCTGTTCACTTGACTTTGAATCTCCGATTAAACCCCCGGACCTTGCGGTGGTAAGACAGCAAGTTGATTCGTCGTGTTCCCGCTTTGATGAGGCTCAAGGCAGTTTTAGACTGAGTGTTGTGTATGCTCGTGTATGCTTGATGATCACAGTGGATGGATAACTACTTTATGGACATATGAATGGGGATGATGGCGAGGATGAGGATGATACGCAACTCATACATACCTACAACCCAACCCACAACAACGCTCGGACCGGGATCAATCTCAGATGAATTACGTAACCGATTCATCCTGCGTTCAAAAAGTTGACCACTCGAGAGATCAAGTACAAGAGAAGAGATCGAAAGATGATACGTCTACTGTATCTACCTTGAACGACTCACGCCCACCCATCGCCATGTCACTGTCACGAGCAGGCCCCTCACTACGACCACTGTGTCGACGATGCTTGAAACTACAACGACGTTCCGCACCACCAATCTTCCCTTCTACTCGATCACTTTCCACTTCCCTTCCAACTTCCCGGCAGTACGCCCGTCAGCAACCCTACCCTGTCCCATCTACCGCTCAGCTCAACCCGACTATACCGCGTGATCAATCCGTTCCCAGAGCTCCATTGCAAATTACTGTAGATGATTTCAACGAAAAACCTTCTGCACGTCCTCATCAGATAGTCTCGCTGTTGCTGCAACGAATACCCGAATATATTGACTCTCCCAGAGCCAGAAGGAAACTCAATGCGTGCGGATTAGATACCAGACTTGTGACACATAAGATCCAGAATGAATGGCTGAGGAAAGTCGCGAATGACTTGGGGGGATACGAAGGTAACAAAAATGATCAGGAGGTTCTGGAAGGGTTGGATAGAAATGGATGGAATGGTGAAGATTTGATTATAGCAATGAATCAAGGTCGAATCATCACCACTGTCGAATCCATGGCTTTGAGGAATTTCTTATCGTGGACTTTGACATTAGATCGAAAAGATCTGATAGACGCTCAGCTGAAAATACATATTCAAAGTATATTGAATATAACGGACCTAACTCGATTACCCTACTCATCCGAATTCCTCTCTGCTCGATCGATGAAGAGACATTTTCACCTTCATATCGGGCCTACCAACTCTGGCAAGACATACAACGCCCTCAAGGCTCTGTCTAAAGCCTCATCTGGTGCTTATGCTGGTCCATTGAGACTGTTAGCCCACGAAGTTTGGGAGAGGATGAATCTCGGTACGGTCGGTGAATTAGATGGGAAAGGAAGAGCTTGCAATCTCTTGACTGGAGAGGAAAGAAGAGTTGTAGATCCTGATTCTGGTCTGTTGAGCTGTACAGTCGAGATGCTTCCCTTGAATGGTCTGAATGGAAAAGGGTTCGATGTAGTGGTTATAGATGAGATTCAGATGTTAGGAGACGAGCAGAGAGGTGGATCATGGACGAAAGCCGTACTAGGATTGGCTGCTAAAGAGATCCATCTTTGTGGTGATGAAACTACAGTCAAACTTTTACACAATTTGTTAGAACCATTAGGCGATCAAATCACGATACATAAATATAATAGGTTAACACCCTTGGTGGTCGCTGAAGAAAGTCTAAATAATGATTGGGAAAAGGTAGAAAAAGGCGATTGTGTGGTGACGTTCTCAAGGACGAATATATTCGCTGTGAAGAAGATGATCGAATCCACTGCTGGGAAGAAATGCGCCGTGGTTTATGGAGCTTTACCTCCTGAGACTAGGGCGGAACAGGCTAGGGATTTTAATGATGAGAAAGGGTTGAGCGAGGTGTTAGTAGCTTCTGATGCAGTTGGGATGGGTTTGAACTTGTGAGTGTGGACTATCCTTTTTGTCGTATGTTCAACGAAGTGATTGCACAACACTTTATCGCTGCTTCCATACTACATTATCCTCTATTCGTTCATCACAAATTCGCTAATCCGTCTTATATCTTCCTTCTTCCAGAAAAATCAAACGGATGATCTTCGAGTCCCTCACCAAATTCAATGGTAAAAAGGAAACGCCACTTTCCCTCACTCAGATCAAACAGATTGCAGGTCGAGCAGGACGATACAAGACTTCTTCCGATTCCGACTCAAACAAAAACTCTAATCACATCACTAACCCCGACGAAGCTCCTGCTACCGGTGGACTAGTCACGACACTGCATAAAGCGGATCTACCGATTCTGAGGGAATTGATGAAACGCGATTTACCTTCTATCCCCCGAGCCAACCTCGAAGTGCCTTATAACAACCTTGCTGAACTGGCTAGTTTGTTACCTTCAAACACAACATTCGGTTCATTGTTAGAACAATTCTCAAGTCTCGTGAAAGTCCCAAAAAACACCACCCTATCAGGCTATGAACATAAACTCCCTTTGGCGGACTTGTTAGAACCATACAGAGATCAATTGAGTTTAGCTGAGATTGACTTGTTCTGTTTCGCCCCTGTCAACGTACGAGACGAAAGGGCGAAAGGAATTTTTCAAGAATTGATTAAAGATTTCTCATTAAATGGATATGTAGATCTGGAAGATATTTTCAAATCTTCAAGATTAATCACTCAACTTGAACTTGTTGAAGAAACACTTCGAACATTACCTCCTTTACCACCTGTCTTAGGGATAGGTAGGAAACTGTTAACTCCTCCTATCATCATCTCGTCAATACCGATGTTGGAAACGTTACATAAATCGTTAGTCTTATACATCTGGTTATCATTCAGATTAGAAGTGAGTTTCCCAGATAGAGCCAAAGCTGTAGAATTGAAAGAGAGGACAGAGGTGGTATTGGATAATTGTCTAGAGAGACTACCCGGTTTGAGACAACGTAAACATGCTAAAGGAGAGAGATCCAAGGAGGTTGACAGGTTGGTCAGAGATTGGAGAAGAGAGAATGTCATGCCTAATGGGACCAGAAAGGTTGAAGGTGTTCCTAGAAAGGGATTGACTTGGATTGAGAGGAATGTAGCGGAAAGGGTCAAACAGAGGAAAACTTGGAGGAATGTTAGGGTTGTTGGAGAGGGGGAAGGGGACAAGGAGGAGAATTAGAAGATAATACTACTATATGTCTGCATTACCTGTTATAATACGTCACTCACATCTCTACATACCAATCATCATACATATATACACCTGCATGCAATATACCTATCTTGTGTTGTAGTACTATGCACCCAAACGAGTAATTTGGTGATGTTTGAAGATGTTTTGATTTTTGGGGTTTGACATCTACACTAAATTACCTGATGTGGTAAAATTCATTGGATCATTGATCGCGTCGATGGAATTCCATCTTGGAGACAAAACAATGTCAACAAGTCTTCTTTGGACATTCCTTGCAATTCTTGTTGTCCATCTCACCCAGCGTAGATAAGTCAGGTTACACACCCCCATCAAGGTCATTGCGGCTTTCGGTCCTCAACAAGTGTAGAATCCTCCCTCCGGCCTGCTCATTCCCATCGGTCCTCCTCACGGCTCAACACAATGTCAAAATCAATCCTCGACTCCCTTCCTTCCTGGCTACCAGGCCAAGACCTCCTGCACCCGCATTACAAGTATGCCTCAGCCGGTCCAGCATTGTTCGAACTGGACAAGAAGAGCTTGTGGGCTTTTGTAGCTATGACGGCTTTCAATCCGATTTTCTGGAACACAGTCGCTAGGAATGGTGAGTGTGTGTGTGGGTGTGTCTTATCATAGGATGTAAGAGGGATCTCTAGGATGGAACATCTGTGATATATGACACTCGTCTGTGGTGCTTTCTCGGATCTCGGATAAAAACATCTCTATGCACTGAGATCTATGCACATATCAGTCTCGACAGTCCATCTTTGACTGACTACTGTATGATTGATCCCACGTAGAATACCGAAACAAGACGATCACCAAGATTGTCGGATCACCTTTAGTCGGCACCTACTTATTGGCCATTACCATCTTCTCGATAAGTGCTTTTAGGGATCATCTGTGAGTGGTCCATGGCTCTTGGCTGTTATCTAAAGTATACTACAGTGAATGTCCCAGCTGATATCTACCTATTCTGTTATCTTGTTGTTTTCAAATATAGCTTCATCAACGCCTTGAAGGATCAACCATCCCTTATCGAACTCGATCAACCCCTCATCAAACTCCTCGCCATCATCCTCTTCGTATCTGGTCAAACATTCGTCATCTCCTCCATGTGGGCATTGGGAGTAACCGGTACATACCTCGGTGATTACTTCGGCATACTTATGACTCACCGTGTTACTTCTTTCCCATTCAACGTCCTCTCCGACCCAATGTACGTTGGAAGTGCACTTACTCACCTCGGTACGGCTTTGTGGTTCCAATCTCCCGCCGGGATCTTGTTGGCCGCGTGGATATGGTTGGTATACAGTGTTGCGTTGAAATATGAAGGGTAAGTTTGCGTTGTACATTTGACATTGTTTCGATCACCGTATACAACCCCTACCATTCCATACCCCTTGCATGATCTCAAACACGGCTAATTCTCATTCACATTACTAGCCCATTCACCGACAAAATCTACTCGGCCAAATCCAAGTCATCTCCCGCCGCCAAGAAATCGACAATTAACGATAAGACCGAAACCTACGCTTCTGTCACATCAACTTCCGCTCCTGCTACACCTTCTAGACGATCTGGTCGAATTGCCTCAAGAAAATCATTAGCTGGACAATCTGACGTTGATTCTTCTGATGCCGAGGCCAAACCCGCTGGACGAAAGTCGAGAGCATCCGGTTTGACTCAGGAGTTACAAGGTGCTGCTGGGACACCGGGGAGATTGACTAGGAGTAGAAGTAAACCTAGAGTCGTGGATGATTCGGACTAGGTAAGGGTAGGAATAAGCGGGTAGCGGGGTAGCAGGAAGAGAAGTGGAAGCAGTGTGTAGAGTGTGTATAGTATGTGGATGAGGGGCTTTCAGTATAGTGCAAGGTGCAACGGTGGAAGTGGTGGTGTGGATGGAGTTAAGTGATATCAGCAAAAATCCGAACACTTGTTGGTTATAAATTGGTGAATGGTATATGGCGTGTGACAAATTGAAGTCAAGATGTTATGTCACGTAGGAGGGAAAGAAGTAGACAGGATGTAATATGTGGGATGGCTATCGAGTCAAGCGTTTGATCAGTAAATGATCAGTTAATCTGTTCAACGAATCAGAGCTCTTTTTTTCTTATATCTTTGTTTTCCAAACACAGAGGTTCCAAACTCTTTCTTCATTTCTTTTATATATACCCAGGGGTGTCTCAACGATACCAATCTTTTACATATACCCTTATAGTGGAATGTGGAGGAGCGCATTCATCTGCGCGTGGATGAATGATATGAAAAAGTGACAAATACGCTAGTATGCTCATATAAATAGCACAACGAGATCCTTTGATCTCTTATCCTTGAGACGCCCACAGGCCTTCGAGGATGGATGGAACTATGCTGTATGGCCATGGCCTGGAGATCACCTTGAAGAAAGGGTCAAACTCTTCATATATATGACACTCATATTCTAGTACTTGTACATTCTGTTTCTTTGCTTTCTCTCTTCCTGCTGTTTGGTTGATCTATCATCGGGCCGAACATTAGTGACTATAACTTGGCAGTTGATTGTAAGTGTTACCTTGACTTGCCATAACTGTAGTTTACAAGATGAGCGACTCCGAAGCTTCATCATACGCTCCTACTCCTACTCCCACCCCCGCTACACACTGGCCAAAAGATAAGCGATGGACAACCGATTTGAACTTCCCCAGCGAATTCTCTCAAATGCAAAGACAACCTACTGCCACTCACAATTCCGGCGAATCAGTCAAATCTACCACTGTTGAACATACAATCACTTCCAATTGCAAGTCCCCTTCTACTGCCTCTTCACCAGTGGGAAGCCAGCGATCACCTCAAAATATATCTAAAGATACCGAAAGTATCCAGGGATCACCTAAAGTTGGCTTGATCAGTACGGGCAATACCAACGAGTCGCCTATCAATAGATGCTTCAAAGAGGTCTACCACACTGCGATCAGTACTCACAGTGGGTCCAATTCGCCCACTATGACTGTGGTAACCGGCAATGGCAATGGCGCATCTGGAGAAGGCACGAGTAGAATGTCCAGATCGTCTTCTTTAAAAAAGAAATCGGCGTTAGTTGAGGAGAAGAAGAAAGAGTACCTCGAGTATCAAGAGTAGACGATTGAGTTAAACAAGCTGTACAGTGCATCACATATGAATCACAGTTTTCTAGGTGGTGCAATAGGCATAAAAAATGACAGAGGACCACATCCGTAATCGTTAATGGTAACGTAAATACAACGCATCTTTCTTTGCGGCCTGCCATTGGTAGTACAGCAGATATAGTCGAGTTGAAGCAGAATAGTCGATGTATATCTTTATGTGCTTCTGTGACGTATATTCGTATCCGTCCAATTTTAGGGGGGATGAAACACGAGGTTAGAAATACTCTCAATGCATAAAAGAGGTAGGTACTTCCTGACCATAATATAGCGAAAGCTGTGAAACTTGATACAGGATACGGGATGTTTGATCGTTCCCAAAGGATTTCGCAATCTAGAGCGTTTGAAACCCTTTGATTAGAGTTGAGAAGCATATCATCACAAGGATGGAATATTCGTCACTATTGTTGGACGAGTAAATGCTGTGTCAGAATCGAGTCAGTAAGGTATATATGAATTGTTGATATCGAGTCACAATGTCAGAATATCCATACATTTTGACTCTTGATTCTCACCCGAAGGACAATCGTTAGTTTGATCCATCATGGCTGATACTGATGACAACAGCAAAAGTAACTCACAGCACCTCCAAGTACCTGCAACCCAAGGTAACGACCGATCTTTATCTCCCTCTGGAGCTTCCCAAACCTCCTGTTCGGGATCTGGGTCCGGAGGTACTTTACCAACAAATCCCACAAGTGGTAACAACTCTTCAACTCGATTGCCACCACCTTCAAGGGCACAACCGCGAAACCTCAATGTAGGTTACAACGTGATCATGCATCAGCGCGAAAGGGACATGAGGCAGGGTACTACCCCGGCGGAGACATCTATATTCAACGATTTAGTTTCGGCTTTTGTGGTAGGTTGTTGTGGATGTTGCGATGGGAATTGCATACATCGTTTACGAGTACCATGGAGATCATCTTCGGGATCGGGAGATCAGAGTAAAGCAACCGGGACGTCAATCACGCTTACACCCTCGGTGGATTCGGGGTCGAACGTAGTTGATAGGAGTGCTGATCAACCGAAACCTCATAGTCCGAGGATGGAATATGGTAACTCTTCAGATGGGCACTGAACGATCTTATATATAGTGGGAGTACATACTTGCTATGCATGTCTGATCCACAAGGAAGCAAGGAGAGGAGGTCCAAGCTTACTCCACTACAACGGCGACATCCGCCTCTGTGAATATGGGATGGAATTTCGGTGATTTGATGAATGTGGCATTCGGATCACACTCTCCTCCATGCGGACCGTCTTTCACCGTCACTGCTCACTTCCACTTCCCCAACAACACAAAATAAATTGTAATCGACCTGCTAGGATCATCAGACTTTATCTACCTTAACATCTCCTCATCATCCCTCACAGCAGCAACAAAATCAGGTCAAGATGATGTCCTTTGCTCAAGTGGCTAAAAGATCAGCTTCGGCTGGTTTGAGAAAGCAGGTTCTCATCTCCAGATGTGAGTGTCTCCTTCGACTTGGAGGGACAACCAATGTTGTGATAAGAGGTAGAGAATGATTACTGATTATTTTGCTCTTCTTCTACTACTATGTCCTCAACTTCTCGGTCACACTTTAAACCCAATGACGATAATTTGTCACTTGGTCATCGCAAAATGCCTCCACAGCCCTCCGAACCTCCGCCCCATCATCAGCCCTCAGCAAATTCTCCATGCCAGCCATGTCGCCGACGATGACAGAGGGTGGTATTGCCTCGTGGAAAGTTAAAGAAGGAGACTCGTACGCTGCTGGTGATGTCTTGGTGGAAATTGAGACTGATAAAGCTACGATCGATGTTGAGGCTCAAGATGATGGTGTTTTGGCCAAGATCATTGTGAGTGATGATGTTCTTTCTTAAAGTATATCATTCATCTATCGATATAAACTCTGTGAGACGCTATTGTCTCGATCCGAGATCTAGTACTTTCGCCAGAGTACTGTTCAAACTGTCTCTTTCTATCATGTCGTTCCTGCTCGCACGTACGAGCTAAAGCTGACCGCAATTCCACTCCACTCCACAATAGGTCCAAAACGGTGCTAAGGGAATCGCCGTCGGTACACCCATCGCAGTAATCGGAGAAGAAGGAGATGACCTCTCAGGTGCAGACAAATTAGCTTCTGAATCAGAGGGTGAATCAGCCCCACCACAGAAGAAAGAGGAAGAAACTCCAAAGGAACAACAACAAGAATCTAAACCTGCTGAATCTTCTGAGAGCAAGACCCCTTCGTTGGGTACACCTAAAGATGAGACCAAATATGGATCAGGAAGTGGTGGTAGAGAAGTTCAACAGGTACCGGAGCTACCTGGACAAGGTGATAAACCCAAGTTCTTCGCTTCTCCTTTAGCTAGGAAGTTGGCTTTGGAGAAAGGTATTCCATTGGCGCAGATTAAAGGTACTGGACCAGAGGGCAGGATCGTCAAGGTGAGTTTGAAGGTCTAGCTTGTCTCCCGCCATCTAGATCGTGTATGGTCTTGTGTTGTAGACACCGGAATCAATGATGGAATATTGCAATTGCACTTTCTCAATGAGCAATCGGAAGCTGACCTGACATCGATATGCAGGAGGATGTTGAGAAGTACAAGGGAGGTGCCTCTTCATCTACCGCTACTACCCCAACCTCAGGTGCTACCACCACTCCAGGTAAAGCTGCCCCTGCTGCTCCTGCCGAGTACGAGGACATCCCCACTTCCAACATGAGAAAGACGATCGGTAAACGATTGACCGAATCCAAGCAACAATTACCTCACTACTACTTGACCGTCGAGGTCAACATGGGTAAGTGGAGTATTCACGAAGGAGGAGCAGAATGCTAATCACATGAATTGCTGTCACTAGACCGATTGCTCAAACTCAGGGAGATGTTCAACAAGGCTGGTGAAGGAAAGACCAAACTTTCGGTTAACGATTTCAGTGAGTATGAAACTCTCATTATCAACATTCTTCGCGGTGTAATGTTGCAATGCAGATTTAGCTGATCATGTGTCTATCCATAGTCGTAAAGGCCGCTTCCCTTGCTCTTGCCGAAGTACCCGAAGCCAACTCCGCCTGGTTAGGTGACGTGATCCGACAATACAAGAAAGCCGATATCTGCGTTGCTGTCGCTACCCCCAACGGACTCATCACACCTATAATCAAGGATGTTGGATCCAAGGGACTCGCTTCCATCTCAGCCGAGACCAAAGCTTTAGCATCAAAGGCTAGGGAAGGTAAATTGAAACCTGAAGAATACCAGGGAGGTACATTTACAATCTCAAACTTGGGAATGTTCGGTATCGACAACTTCACTGCTATCATCAACCCACCTCAATCTTGTATCTTGGCCATCGGTAAGACATCGACGAAATTGGAATTGGCACCTGAAGACCCCAAGGGGTTCAAGACGGTTCAAGTTATGAAAGCTACTTTGTCGTCCGATCACCGAACGGTCGATGGTGCGGTCGGTGCTAAATGGTTGAAAGCCTTTAAGGATTACATGGAACAACCTTTAACTTTCATGCTTTAAACGAAACAAATTAGGGGATAAAAGGTTTTTCTAGTTGATGTTTATAGTTCTTTGTTTTTGTGACTCTGCTTCTGGTGCATGGTTGATATTGGATGCACATGCATATATGCACATTCATGATGATACGTTCATTAGACATGATCTCCAATAAACAGTCGTACTGACAGGTGAACCCTTTACGAGCGGAATCAAATATTTGCAGCGACCAACCTCAATGTGGAGGTGATTCAATCTTTGATCTTTTTCCTCGTCTTTCAGTCCATTAAAGAACATATTCGACTGACAAATCCATTGGTAGATTAAAAATATCAGATATACAACATCTTCGAAAGATCAGCAGAAGCACTCCCGACTACAACAGAAACTGACACATTGCAACGAAATCTTGAATAAGCCATTGAACATGAGTGCCACGATACTTCTCCCTGGTCAACCCCTACCTTCCAACCTCGTTACCCCTCCATTACCCCAGTGTGGACCAGGATGTTATGCGGTAGACGGTAGGATATTAGCTAGTGTGGTCGGTGTACCTCAGAGGAATGGCTCGGTGAGTTCCAGCAGCTGCACAGCGTACACATTCCTCGATCGATCATAACTGATATCATGAGCCTCAACCGAGAATAGGTGGTAAGCGTGATAGGCAGGGAAGAAAGTGGGAATACGCCTGATGTGGGGTCTATCGTGAGTGATATTCATATACATCCGCTGTAAGCTGTAGAATATAGCTGATTGATCGAGCTGATCTTCGGTGCTGCACATATGTATATGTATAGGTTATTGGAACAGTGAGTTCACCTTGTCGTTCTTTCTTAACCACTCGTATATATACCTTCCAGCGAAAAAGCACTATCACTCTGAGCGGCTGCACGATCTCATACATGACCATGCTATATAACTCGATCAAAATGCTAATTACGGTTCATACATTCAGGTATCACGTCTAACAACCCAACAAGCTCATCTCACACTGACAACATCGAACGATCGACCTTTACCCGAGACGAGCGAAGAGTTCCAGGGAGTGATACGGATAGGTGATATACGGTTGACGGAGAGGGACAAGATCAAGATGGGAGATTGTTTTAGGCTGGGTGATTTGGTCAAGGCGAAAGTGGTGAGTGTAATAGTCGTTTTAGCTGGTGAGACGACTCTTAGGCTGCATGATATCCGTATGGGGACAGCCGTCGTCGCATCTCTGATGGACCTAGGCAGAGCGATACTTAACGATCTCAATTCATATGGAAGGATTAGTGCTGACTTCCGTCCCATGTCTAGCTCTCACTGGGTGACGCAAGGAGTTATTACCTCTCTACAGCGGCCAACGAATTGGGCGTGATGTATGCTGTCTCAGAAGCTGGTAAGTCCCACTTCACCTTGCCGAGCAACGTTTTGTATAAGAAAGCAACGTAAGCTGATAGCCGATGGGCCATCTTGCATCATAGGAAATCCGTTGTTACCGGTATCGTATCAGGAGATGGAAGATGAGTTGACAGGTAGGAGGGAGAAAAGGAAGGTAGCTAAACCTGAGGGTATATAGATCTGCATATATCAGTCTGTCGAGCATGTCTTCCATGGCTGACTAGATTGCAGCCGAGGTGGTAGATGTGCTTGTACCTCTTTTAGTAGGATGCACATACATGATTGTATTATAGCTTTCCTGCCTACATTCTTATTCATCTGCTTCGTGGAAAAGGACGGTATTTGTACCATGACCAAGTTTAGCTAAATCATGATATCCGTAATCTTGCCCACCCATCATATCGTATGGCGAATTGACGATCTGAGTCATGAGCTTTGTACTGTATGGTTGTGGAAGTTGAAATCGAAATGAATAAATCCCGTGGAGCAGGATTTGTTAAATGCAGTCAAGAAAGTACGCGCAATCGGCGTCTATACGAATCTCTTGGGATTAAAGAGATCCTTGGCATACCCACAGGAAATCGCAAGCACTTCACACACAGCATCCCCTGACATCTTACAGCACTGTGGTATGCATGATTTGGGAGCATTATGGTGATTCGGACTCTTGTCATACGGATATGAATCACGAGACATGGACATGCCTTAAGTTTCGTAAAGACATGGCATGATCTTTTGCATTGATATTGTTTCGGCCGCCTCGCTTTCCTACTCGTATTCAAGTGGTGCTGGTGCTGGTGCCGATACTTTTCGTTAAGCTTGCATCATTTGTGTGATTACACTTTCCTTTTCTTGCTCATCGAGGCACCAAAGCATATTTTAGTACATACAATTCGTCTCAGAACTATCGCCTGCGGATCAGATCGCATCCACTTCAGCCTGAGTATCATGCACCGCCTCGTTATGTCATCTCACACGGAGGACGGAGAAGGCACAACAGGAGAAGGAGGGATAATGGGTAATAACCGTAAAACGGCCGAGATAAGCACAAATTCGTATCTTTCTTTACCGCTTGGCTATTTTTGGCTCCCTTTAGACTGGGAGGTTAATCGAGAAAGTACCACTTCCAGTTAGTTGAGTTCTGTGTAGGGGTATGTCATCTGATGAGGCGCTCGCTCATGTTCATCATCCTGAAATCTGGGAACCTTGGGGCTTTGGGCGTTTCACTGTTTCCTCACGCGAGTGGTTGTCTCGTCTGGTAACCGAGCCGAGAGGGATGGTCATATCGTGCCGCCGAGGAGGAATGAGTACGTCACATTTGGGAATGAAGGGTAGATGTACATATACATAAGTAGAGCTGTGCTCCATAAGATGGAAGACACTCAATCCCCTATCTATCACAGTCACTGTGCAATCTGATCGGAACTCTTACTCATACGATACAATACAGTTATGCCCTCACCACTCAACCTCAACTTGATCAGTAATGCCATAGTGGCAATATGCGGTGTGGTCGTACTAGGTATCTCAGCTTATGTTGAACATACTGTAAGTTTCAGTTAGCCACCTTTCCTTCCCTTCTTCCTTCCTTTCATTGATCAGCTAGCTGGGTATGACCGACTAACATTCTGTATTATACTTGTAGACCCGTAAAATAGGATATACCAGTTCCACCTATACCTACGATGCTTTCGTGGGAGCATTCACCCTAATCGCCATTCTCGCTTTGATCGCTGTAAGATACGGTAAACCGTCTTTTGCGTCGATCGTCAATGAAGTTACTTTAAGTGGATTATTATGGATCTTCTGGCTTGGTAAGTCTTTCCCGTCTACTCATCGAGCCTGATTGGGTTATAAGGGAAATAGGCTGATCATTGTGGTTATGATGCTTATAGCTGCCGCTGCCAGTACAACGCATTATACCAGTGCAGACAGAGCAATCTGTAAACACATTGATGATCTATTTGATCTACCGGAGTTCGAAGATGCACCTGCCGACGCTATTGGTACGTCCATCTGTCTGTCTTCAGTCAGCTCCCGGCTCAACAATGCACTACTGTACTCCTGTATATGTTACTGATGTTTTGAATTCTCGTTCATAGCTCTCGCTAAGAAAGTCTTCAAGTCTACCTGTCGTGACCTCAAGGCACAACTTGCCTTTTTATGGATAGGATTTGTACTTCTGACTTTGACCACGGTCTATCTCGTTTATCTAGGTATGAAACGTGGTAATTCTGTGAGTTGTCCTGGTGTGCCAATCAAAGTATTGCGATCGAGTAAAATGAAGTAAGGAACCTGACTGATCTATTTTTATAGATGTGGAGATCAAACCTGCGATCATACGATCATGATGCTCACTCGCATGCTGATCCATTTGCCGATCCCGTGGGATCTCAGAGAGGCCCTGTAGCTGGAGTAGTCGATGAGGATCCTGATCATAAGCCTTAAGAAAGTCGGCCAGGCTACAACCGCATGTCTTGTTTCGGCCTTACGGAAACCATTAGAGGAGACATGTTTTTCTGGTTCGATGTCAGAAGAAGTCAGATCATCAAGTATAATATTCTTTGTTTGTTTCCAAATCCCCAATCAAGACTACTTTATTAGATCGTAAATGCATTCAGTCAGCTCTCAGCCATTACTTCATGATGTATTGTGTATCATAAATGATATGATGAATATTTGTTAGCTCCAACACATTGCGACAACGCTAATCGACGCTTTAAGTATTCTTGACCGACTGAACCCCTCTTCTGGTCGTTAAACTACACCACGATATGTTGAACTAAATCGATTCATATGTAGAACAGTAATTTCATCTGATATCCAATTATTAGAATCGCATACATGATAACTTACCAATCTGCCAATATGGCCCGATGTTTCGAACTACGATTCACTCTCTACCGGACCCTAATACTCAAGATTATCGATATGCAGATTAGCGTTATCCCAATGATTATATCCCTCAAACCTACTGAGCGTGAAAGCAGGATTAGCCCTTGACGTGGAGCTGTTGGACGGAAGACGCACATGTCTGGTCCCACCTGGTGATCCATGTAAGGGGATTCAACCGAGTTCAAAAATTCTTGGGCTATTGGCCATCTGTAGGCTTTGAAAGATCCAGTTGTATATACTTTCTTATCTATCGCTGTCACAGAACGGATCATTTATTCCAGATTCAGTTCGGTACTGTACAGCTCCTACATACAAATGACACTTACTGGTCTTGTGGTATGCTTGTGTGACATTTAACCACACTACGAGTGCTGTAGACGACTTGTCGGATGTGTTCTGTGCCTGAATATCAAACCAACATCCGATGGGCATGTAACCTTGTGTACCCGTACCAAATGGATGGGTCACTAACGTAACAGGTCTATCACCCTCCATTGGGAACCGAGTACACCTGCCTATATACCCTTACATATCGTGTCTTACACCGGATGTACAGATGGACAGCGCATCTGGAGTGTTTGTTTTTTCGGTGGGAGCTACACTTTGGTTTACGATTCGTTGTTTCTACGGAATGAATATATATATATATATACATACATGTTGTGTACACATGCATGTGAGCGATCAACAAATTACTTATAGTCATTCTTTTGTCTCTTCACTGTCTTTACTCCGCACTTGCATAATCTCTCAATATGTTCGCAAGATCGCTATCCATCATCAGTCTACTGTCCATCATCTCCCTGCGCTCAGTATCAGCTCTAGATTACTCGGAGACGTACGTGGGATGCGTGACCGGCACAGGAACCAGCGGTGCGTTGGCTAGCCCCGAAGTGAACACTATATCCGACTGCAATGTAAGTTTTGCTTTTGCTTTTGCGTCTGCTTCTGATTTTCTTTCCTCTGTCAACATACGCACGGATGACTAATGTATTGGAAATGATATATAGTATGCATGTGCGGATGCCGGGTATACATATGCGTACTTTCAATATCAATCTGCTGGGTCATATTGTTCATGTAAGAACGTTGGTCCTGCAGCGAGTGAGATCACTCCGGCAGTCAGTGGTAATACGAACTGTGGGGGAGCTGCGGCCTCTGTGAGTCACTTCTGTTTCGAAGTACTAGAGGTCGCATACCTGAAGCTAAATCATCACCTCTACTTTTTAAGGTAAATGCTTTAGCGACTGATTATTATTACAATAACTGTTACAACTCACCGACCGCGGAAGATACCACCTCTCAATCGACTTTCGAGGCATGTTTCGAGAGATGTACGACTTACACCAACGCCTTTGTTAGTCCCGCAGGAAACGTATATTCTTGTGTATGCTCCAACACCGCTTCAACCGGCACAAATCAAAATTGTGGTGTTTCCGGAACGTATTTTGCTTATGCCCACACAGCTACTTCATCACCCAGTATTGTCGAGAGAAGACGAAGGAAGTTGGAGAAAATGAAGAGGGATGAGCAATTACGATTGAATAGGTTCTGCCCAGGTGAAACACAGGCTTGTAACGTACCAGGTTCGGAGGGTTCTTTCGAGGTGAGTAACTTGTCAATATGCCTTGACAGTACATAGGGACAATGACTGACGATATTGGCATCTCGGTTCTCTTGTTGACATATCATAGTGCATCGATACTGCTTCGGAATTAGAATCATGTGGTGGATGTTTGTA
This sequence comes from Kwoniella botswanensis, assembly GCF_036426115.1. NCBI lineage: Eukaryota > Fungi > Basidiomycota > Tremellomycetes > Tremellales > Cryptococcaceae > Kwoniella > Kwoniella botswanensis. Next base: position 11,084,035 of record NC_088599.1, on the reverse strand, counting down.
TGGCTCTTACACCAACTCCACAGCTTCAGCTGGTGTCGAGTGAGTGATATTATCTGATACATGAGCGTTTGACTGATCGATTGTTTGTCATAGCTGCTCCATCATTCCCGGTGCTGCTTTCGGCGGTGCCACCTGCGCAAATGGTCGATGTGAGATTTCAGCTTGTCGAGAAGGGTTCCAACTCGTCGATGGGGAATGTCAATAGAAACATGAAGGCTTCACTATAGCAATGAGCGTTGCAAAAGTCCCACTTTCCCTCTCTTTCTTGGTCTACTTCATTCTTTACACTTTTGGGAACGTTTGGGTTGATGATAATGGACAATCAAATATATGTCGCATGATGCATGTCATAGTACTTCATATCCCCAGGATGCATCAAATTGGGATCGTTCATACTGGATACCATGAGATTCAGGAACGGCGGGGTTTCAGCTCCACAATCACTTCCCGTATAGCTGAGAAGACTGGAAAAGATCCGTGATTATCGGATAGCATTGGAGCATCAAGCCGAGAACGATATTGGGGTCCATTCAAAGGTGGTGATAGCAATTGTGAGTCTGGGATTGTGAGTCTAGGAATTAGGGGGTGGGGAAATCTAAAGAAGGGTCAACGCATATGTTTGCTATTGTTTGGATCACCCAGTCGGTTCCGGGTAAGTTGCAGTAACAGGAAGAAGACCAAGCGCCTCACGCTTCTTCGAGCGGGACAGGCCAGCCCAGCCAACATGCGCTATGTTGAGCCCGTGTAGCGCCACAATACTCTCAGCTGTACCAGCGCAGCGCGGGAAGATGGAACCTGAAAAGTACCCCAGTTACTCCTCGTGCCTGAATATCATTTTACAGAGAGAAAAACAAAACAAAAACAAAAACAAACCCATATGATGGTCCGTTCTCCTATTGTCAGACACACATGCAGTACAGTATCTCACTCTTGGATTGGACTTGAACTTGGATGCGAGGTACCTAACAGCGCAGCAACGTGATCACAGTGGCATGGACCATAAGATATCATATTATACCGTGTCGTGGTACAGTGTTGAAGAATCTTCATTACAGTCGGTGGCTACTTTAAGGTAATTCATTCCCTTTATCCGTCCTTCACGCAGTAAACCATGTTCGGGTGGTGTTGCCTTATTGTTTGGGTTCACGCATCCCAATCTTCCATGTAGTGCAGTAGAAAAGGTATATATACTTGTATGTATGCCTTCTCATCGGGTCATTCCTTTTTGTTTATTGCACACTGTACCCCTTTACCGACTCTCGGCGTCCTAATAGTCAAGATGCTTCGAATCACATCAACCCTCTCATTCGTTGGGACACTATCTCTCTTCTCTTTAGTATCTGCCCAAAGTTACTCTGAAACCTACCTCGGATGTTTTTCCGTTGCTACCGGATGGGCAGTCGCCGAATCAAGTCCCACCGCCACCAGTATCGCGGATTGTAATGTGAGTGTACTGTACTGTGTGAGATCACGAAACAGAACATTTCACTCCATACCATCCCATACCTCCTTAAAAATCAGCTGACCCAGTATTTATTCTACTATTGATTATTGTGTACAGGCTGCTTGTGCGGGTTTAGGTTACCCCTATGCCTATTACTCTCATCCTTCGGCGTATTATTGCTCATGCACTACTCAGAGTCCCGCTGCTGGAGGTCTTCGTCAGGCGCAAAGTGGATACACCGATTGCGGAAATAGTCAAACTACTGTGAGTCCTTCCCTTGCCCGCTTATTTTCCCGTACACACGTACACATCCGGTTGAAACGATACCTCTGCCATGGTACGGAGACTATCGAGATGATGAACCATACTTGTCAGGAAAGTCACCATAGGAGTATGCTGATCTTACCTTTGGCTTTACGGGAAACGACGACCAAAAGGTATACGCCCTTTCTACAGATTACGACTTTGTCAAGTGCTATAGTAATCCATCATCTGACGATACGAGCTCTCAATCAAGTATCGAAGCATGTTTCACTCATTGTAGCGCTTATAACAACGCTTTGATCGAATATGGAGGAAATCATTTCGACTGTATCTGTTTGAACGAGTCGCTAGATCTTGAAGGTGAAGCTCAACAGTGTGGACAATCTGGATTGTATTTCGCCTACAACCATACACCCGCTTCTTCGGCTAGTACCGTTGAGAGGAGACGACGAAGGTTGGAGAGAATGAAGAGGGATGAACAATTGAGATTGAACAGGTTCTGTCCGGCTGGACTTGAAGCTTGTATCGTACCGGGATCAGAAGATTCCTTCGAGGTAAGCTCTACCCACTTGACTAAAAATTGTTGTTATCCCTGATCGTATATTGTACGGGTATTGATGAAATGTGATTTCTCAGTGTATCGATACTTCCTCGGAATTGGAATCATGCGGTGGATGTTTGTACGGGTCTTACTCTAACTCTACCTCGTCAATTGGTATTGAGTGAGTTGACTCATATCTTTTCAACGAGAACGACCGTGAGTACTAACGATGTCCTTGACCATACAGCTGCTCTACCTTGCCCGGTGCTGCGCTCGGCGGTTCCACCTGCTTTGATGGGCGATGTCAGATCTCAGCATGTGAAGAAGGTCTCAAACTCGTGGATGGAAGATGTCAATAGATGCCGTACTATTCGTGCCAACATTTTCGACTCATCGACTACGATTTCCATAAACCTTATCTCTACCAATATCTTCCTTTTCTATATCATACTCTCACTCACTCCTTCACTTTTTTGGGCCTTGAACGATGACAATGGACAATATGATGAACTCCACTATAATAATGCATTTGATAAATTCTGGACTTTACTAATGTGATGCTCAATGCGGTGCAAGTGTACATACACTAACCCCTGACGGAATGGAACATTCTTTTCTCAGGGGATGACATCTTTTTATTTTCGGTAGTGTGCATATACTAATGTTTCATTGACCTATGCATCTGACCGTTGGTTGGTGCATGTTTGGACTGTCTTGGTGGTGCGATCGGAGAGGCATCAACAGCGCAAAACGTCATACTAACTCGAAAGTGGCAAAACAAACGTAAACAACGCTGGGATCATTCTTTCAGGATCAGACTGATTATCAAGTTGAATGATCAGCAATCGACTCCCAAGAACATCTTCAAGCAATGCTGATGGTCAGATGGATATGATTCGGAGTATGTATGAGTGAGTGTGTGCCATGAACATACATGTCCGAGATGATATGCACAGGATATATAGCGGCACAATGAATCGGGTTGACTGTGTCCAGGTATACCTGTGTGTATGCTCTGTGTATATGGGTGTGTGTGGGTCTGTGCGGATCAAAAGCACACGCGTAAGACCCCCTTTGGGATGCTGTTTCATCACTTGTGACTTCTGATCAGAGTAAACATCCAAACATCCAAACATACCATCTGATCCAGAAATACTGACCCATTCTCATTCTCATTCACCTTGGATCTTGATCATTCTCACTCCTGATTATCTCCCATGTTCACTCCTCTTCTCGTCATCGTATCTAACAGTACTGCCATCTTGATCACGTACGATATCAACCATCGACATCACCTATTGTAAATTGGCATCCGATCTCACCGTTATAGGTCATTGCTTTTAGTGCGAGTGCTCAAAGCTTCCTTCTTCTTCCTTCTTCCATCTCAACAAGTGGGTATCTCACCATCCACACTCAGGATTCCACCCACACCTTATCTTTATAGACGTAACCACCTATGGCTCAACCGTCACCATCACAACCATCTTCGTACATCGCTCCCTTCACTTACCTCATGTCAACACCTCCGGGACCCGGTATGACCTTTCATCCACCCCCTCACCCTGGGGGAAACAACCCATGGATCAACTTCTACCCTTCTCGACCATCTCTCCCGACTCAAGGTAGTACAAGCACTGCAGATACCAGTATGAACTCTATCGAAGAAGGTGAAGAAGAGATGGAGGAATCGGAACCTACCTACACCGGCAGACCAGAGAGGAAGAAGAAGTTCCCCAGTCAATACGATCCGTCTAATCGAAAACAACCTTCTAAATCAAAAGGCAAAGGTAAAGCAGCTACACAATCTAGATCTAGATCATCTTCCGCCCTCAACAGACAGTCTACCTCCACAGCCACCTCTTCTACCGACGCTGAGATAGGTTCAACTACCGCTATCTTCCTCCCTGATCCATATCAACCCCCGATCCAACTCAAAGGACTCAGTAAGAATGGATTACTACCCGCTCCACCGGGCTGTATCTTAGATGTCAATGATCTACTCATCCTTCATCCACCCGAAAAGCATACAGAAGGTTTGCACGGTCATACTTCTCAATATGAGATGTATACCTGTAGGGTCTGCTCGAAGACTTATGATGGCAAGAATGCCAGGAGTGTGGCGAGAAGACATTTGCAGGATAAACATGGAGTGCCTCTTTCGGTACAAAAGAGAAGAAGCAGATGGGATTATGGTAAGTCAGCTAGCTTTGCACCAGCTAAATCAAGCTGATACTTAACTGGATTGCAGAGCCCGATCGACCCAAATCACGGCAAGATGCGAAAGAAAGGAGTCTGAAATCCAAGAGAGATTGGATCAATAAGCATCGGTAGGTGTAACTGTACCGTCTGTAAGAGAGTATAGGCTAATAACAGATCCCATCTTCTACATAGGCAAATCCAAAAACTAGAACAAACCCACGATGCTTTCCTCGAGCGATTTGGCCCGTCCGGTATAATCACACCATGTGGCATGCGACTTGTCGCCCCTAAATACCGAGGAGAAACCGAAGCTCCCACCGTCAAGAACAATCGATTTCTCGATGGGACTCAAGGTAACTTGATTATCCCTGAAGATATCTTGAGAGGTGTGGAAGCTATCAGGGAGTATAAGGGTGTGCCGAGATATAGCGGTGAATGTGATGGACATCTACCAACGGACGAACCGGAAGTATCGGTGGATATGACTGAAGGGAAAGTTATAGTCAAACAAGGAAAAGGTAAAAAGAAATCTGCGAACGTCAGTGGTGGCTTTTCACTCTGTGCTTCTACATCCCAAAGTGAGATCAACACTCGGTCTACCACCCCCCTTCAAGCCCTGCCCAACAATGTAGGATCGCCCGGTCAACAGTACTACCATCAAGCTGGGACTACTACCACTCCCATCTCAGCTTCTCGCGGTATACCACCTGATCCACCTCAAATATACCCATGGCAGAACCAACCCCTTCAACCTGCTTCCATGACTTTCATGAACGGTCAATACCATTTCATCTTCCAATCCCAATACCAGCAATACCCAGCCCCAATGATCCCTCAGGATCTTCAGGTGGTACATGTGGCTCCCATCGATGAGGATTCTTTACCTTCTTCACCTGAAGACATTGGCCCTATGCCCGAACAACAATGGGTACCATCTGATTCATGGTCGAGCATACAGCAAGAACCTCAACAACTGGAACCTGCTTTGGACATCACGCAACAATGGCAAGGTCTTCAGCTATCTAGTTTGCCACCTGACGAAGAACCAGAAGTACCACCAAAGATAGGTACGAGGGAAGGAAGTGTAGAAACTGAGGGTGAAGCTGTGGCTGCGGAAACCCTGTTGAATCTTCACAGTACTCCTCTTAGAGGTCCAGAAGAAAATGGCAGAAATGATATTCAACTCGCCAGAGCTCAAGCTAAACTCATCTTACCACCGGAAGTATTCGATAAGCCATTATCGGATACTGAATCTATGCAAGATAAGTCAAGTTCAGCAGCTTGGTCGACTTCCCTACTTTCAGCTCCCACGATCATCTCACCTACTAGATCTCGACCTGTGAGATCATCATCCATCATTCAACCTTTCCGTGACCCTCGACCAGAAATTACTCGATCATTGTCTTTTGACGCTCGACCAAACCTAGACGATCCATTTGTGTTATCTGATACACCCACTCGACCATCGTCCGCCAACGGGTTTAACAAACCCACACCCTTCTCATCGATGAGGAGGAAAAAGAGACATACGATTTCTATGCCTAGTCCTTCACCTTTATCGTCAGGGTTCAAGAAACGTAAAGAAGCTCCTACACCTACGTCACCTCTACCTAACACCATCACCACTAGCCTAGGTACCAGATCAGCCTTGAGACCTATTTCCACAAATATCAGTGTGAAACCCAATTATACAGGTGCATTTGCCACTCCCATCAAGCCTTCTGGGTCTACATCACTGGGACCAGGATCAGCGTATCCCCAATCAGTAACTAAAGAATGGTTACAATTCAGTTCACCTAACAATGCTGATGCTGCTATGAGTCTGGGACTTGTCCCTACCCATTTCGCACCTACCACTCCTGGCCTCAGGGGGATAATAGGAGCTGAAACGCCTGAGATGACTGTTCTGGAAGCGAGAGCGAAGAAGAGGAGGAGTGAAGGGGGGAATACACCGGGTGTAGGTTGGGGATTTGCAAGAAAGTGAGTAGGGAGGACTGGGGATAGATGTGGAAGTTGAGGGGAAAGACCGATGAGGCGTACTGCTTTTCCATTGAGTTCGTATGAGTAGAAAGCGTACCTTGGAGAGACGATGAACTGTATCACATTGACCATTTAATTCTCGTGTGTGTTAGACTTTTTCTCCTATTCGTCAGACTATCCGTAGTTTACTTACATTAGTACGTACATACGCTACCAATTACAATACATATATACAGTATCGATCAGTATTATGGACGATAATTTCCTTGCAATCCAATAAATCAATTGCACAGCCAGCTAGCTCTCTTTCTTCCTAGCAGATTCGCATCGCACTTTGCATATAGATACTTCACGGTATCACGAAACTGTACTGAGATTAAGCGCAGAGGAGTGTTGTTTTACACAGCTTCTGATCAGTTCCACTTTTGATACTGACCAGGTCCCAGTCTTTTATAAATTGACGAGGCCGGTGCATGATGGAAAGAAATTGAGTTTCCAAAGGAAATGATGGTAAGAGTACGAGGCGTCAAATCGTCCGTTGACTACATACATACCATAGAGGACAAAGAACGTTAGAGACTGTACTGTGTCTCCGCTCCTTCTCAGTTCCGCGTATGACGACATATAGCAGTACCTCATTTGGAAGTTGGTCAATCAGGTATGACTTTGACCGAAAATCAGAATGTACATTACAGTAATCTTTAAACAAAGTTCGAGCGTTACAGTACAAGCAAGTATGCATCTGAGATATCCTATGATATGTTTGTGATAATTAGATTATGATAATTAGAAATACATAATTTCCGCCTGAGATGATCAATGAGATATAATTTTCTGTTTTCGTGGAGTCATTACACCACGGCATGACATATACAAATTGGAAAGACCGGATGAGAGATAAATGATAGGACGATCTAGAGGAGAACAATCTCGTGTATGATTTACGCTCCTAAAGTTTCTTCGAAGAAATCTATACTTCCCATACCTTCCATACAAGATTTCATATTTGATACTTCCCTCACAGCAGCTTTTGACGCTTGGAGCAATTGGACTGGACCGCAGACTATTAGTTACATGATGGACATAGTGATCAGCAATGGATATCACCGATCTCATCTGTGGTGTTTTGAAAGAGAGTGACTTATGATTAGTACTTACCCGAAACGTTCATCGGTCCAACAGAACTCTCCACATCAGCCTTAACGACTTGCCTCAAATCCGCTCTTCCTTTCCTCCAATTCACTTTTTCTGCCGTCTCAGCGCTCAAGCCAAATCTACCCAGTACTACCTGTCGCTTGGGTAATAAGATCGGTTCATCTCTCGATTCCACCATAGGCGTTACAGGCGTACAGGTTCGACAACCATCATCCCATTGTTCCTGTCCTCTCAATTGAAGTATCCTAGGTCCAATCGAATGAAGTGCTTGATTCACATCATTGAGGTGGATATCCAATTCAGGTGGCCAAGGTTCGTCGGACGAATGTGTCTTCGTAACGTATATATCTATCGTGATTTCGATATCACTTTGAACCTCCAACGAGTCCTGGATACCCTGGTTGAGAAGCGGAGCAATCCATTCGATATCCTCTGCATGCCTTATGTGCCATACCAGATGCAATTTCTTGACTGCAGATTTCCCTTTGCGTAGGTTCTGGAGTATCTGTAAGAAATGACCTAAAACAAAGGTCACTCCTGTACCTCCTGCCAGTAGTAACACGGTTGAATATGAATCCAAGGCATGAGGGTACCCGTATGGTCCTTCGATATATAGCGGGATATCGGTGGCAAGATCGGAGGATAGGGAAGTGCGTAGTCGTTTTGTGAAGCCTGAAATGACGACAAACAGATATATCAGTCCTTCCTATTACACCACACGCGTGAGAATAGTGAAGTTGAAGATATACTCACCACTATGCACTCGGACCAAGAAATATGCTTCATTGGTCATTTCAGTTGGTACATTAGCGATTGAGAAGGGGTGGGATTCATGGGGTAGTCCCGATATCGATGGTGCAGATATGAACCTGACGTATAGTATGAGATATCAGCTGTTTATTGCCAACATCCATGGAATCCATCAGGTGACTTACGCATGTTGACCGGCTTTCCAATGGAAGTTATCTCGCCGTATAGTGATCCTCATCACATCGTGATCTAACAGTTCTATCTTACAATCACCGCTTGTAGCCCATTTGCTGGGTTTATGGAAGTTGTTTTGGTATATCACCTGAGCAAAGCGCAGTAGTCGATCGAATATCCATATCACCATTGCGGGCTATTATAGCGAGTTAGCCATATTTTTGGGCGGGCGCAGCACGCGCTCATAGGTACTCACTATGACCCATTGTCCAAGCCACCTCCAGTGGAACCAAGCGCCTACTAGGTACATACTATGATGTGTTTAAATGAGTTGATATTTGAGATGAAGTCTGCACAAGTTGGCCAACTCACATTGTAAAGATAATATGAGACGCCAAAAAGAACTCATATGCCATCCTTCTGACGAACCTGAAACTAGTCACCCAGAGCATCGTGAAGCCGAAAAGAGCAGCAATACCCTAAGATATGACGATCGCCATCGGAAATTGAGCCTATAGAACCCTTTCCGTCGAGATTGAAGCATGGATAGACTTACGCATAACAGATACTGTCTGAAATCCCTTGCCTTCCATACTCTAGGTGTCCAAAGTATCGCATGACCCCAACTAGTCAACAAGCATATTCTTGAGCTTGCCCGATGTAGGTAATTTAACTTTTGATATGTTATCCCTGTTAAGGAAGAGATGGGATTATTCTTGCTGACTAGTAAGAGGATAATAGGTAATTGCGAGAATGACTGAAGAAGGGAAAAGAAGTCAGTTTTATGAACAATTTGTAAGATTGCGTTGAGGTGATATTCAGGATATGGGCTGCTTCACTTACCATGATACCAAATCGATTTGCTATATTATCATTCCGTAGTGGGAACCAAGCTAACGAAAGGATCAGTCAGCAATGCTCGTCAGCAGCGTGGAAGCTGGGCACTCACAATCGGTCAGATGTAGACATAAGTACATATACACCGTGCAATACAGTATCGTAAACGTCGCATCCATATACGTTTCTGGACCATATAACCACCAAGGGAAACTAGTCAAATACATCTTATTTCTAAAACTTGCTGATAGTCCCGTCGTAAACCTTCTGAATCCATTTGGCTGTCCTTTGTCTAAATCTGTTGTTGTTGTTATTGTTGTTGCTGACTCAGCAGCATTCGGTTGAAGTGGTTGATGTTCATCTTCTTCTGTTTCATCATTAGTGGATATTGGTTTATAAGTCGAAGTCTGATTTTCGTTCATCCGCCTTATATACCTCCTTTTTCTATATCCGTGCTTCACCTGTCTATACACATGGCATATTACCATCAATCCGAATACACCCAAGATCCAATACCAGCTATAAGGCATGACATATGCTTTGTACATCAATGGTCCTTCGTGGTGCTTGTGTCCATGGGCTGGAAGAGTGGTTGTGGTAGGTCCGTTCCCATGACTGAAAGATGTTGATGGATCTCCAGATAAAGCGGAGGACGTAGGGAGTGGGGAAGGAGAAGGGGTAAGGGTGGATGTCACTGGGATGTCGTCGGATGGAGAAGGCATGATGAATGTACGCTGAGGATCTTGAAGTGCTATCATTTTGAAGGATGATGATGGTTTAGTTATGGTCTGCAACGACAGTAGGATATCTGACAGCGGCGATGGTCGGTGTTGACGCAGAGCAAGATCATATCACATGCACGACGGACAAGACTGTCGATGAGATGGATCATAGACGAGAAGTGACGAAACTATAGATGGTTCATAGGAGCAAAGGGATGAGGTCTTGGAAGAAGGATAATATCGATAACATCGACGAAACAAAAAAGAAAGGTTCTGTGAAAGATTGATGAAACCCACTAACCTTGTGATACAACATATCTCAGCATACCATCCCCTTATGCTACCTCTGCCCAGTGAGAAAGTCTGACAGCTGACTGTGCTACGAACTGATTCTCGACCGAAATGTTTGATCCGATACTGGAGGAAAAGAAAGAGGCGCGGGGAGAGGGAGAGTGGTGCGGTCGTAATCTGATAAGGCAAAGGGACTGGACCAGGACTAGCTAGGTACAAGCACAGTGACTGAGTAAGATACTACTACGACGAAAACGTGATGTGTGGGTTGTATGGTGAGATGTTATGAGAAGGAGAGAAAGTTTCGGCCGGTTATCAGATAACTAACTACATCATACAGAGGCAACAGTGCATTGAGTGAAAATTCAGGGTAAACAAGTTTGAGCAAACAAATCGGATTCTCATTTCCTCTGCTTAAGCGCCAGGAGCGTGAACTCGCAACTCTCATCTTTCGGCATCATGCTGAGCTTGCAGCGGCGAGTGATACGGGTTATCTGATATCTAGCAATAAAGGTCATAGCTACGACGAATTTTCGACCGACAAACCGTAAAAAGAAGAAGGGGAAGAAGAGAATAGATCGGCTGTATGCGGTGAATTTTCCATTGGATCCCACTCTGTTGAAATACCAGATTAAAAACCCATCTCTACTCGATCATGCCTGTCTCGTCAGACTTCTCATCACCTGTCTATTGGTCCAACCGATTCGAATCTGAGTCCTCGTTCGAATGGTTGATATCGGATGAAGACTTACTTCCATTCTTAGAGGGAAATCTACCTCAACCGTTTTCAGATCAAGATGACGAATTGGTTTCGATTCCGACAGTCAATAACGATGATCAGCAACGGTCGACCAATGCGAGTCCAACTCTGAATATTCTACATTTCGGATCAGGTACTTCCTCCTTAGGTTCATCACTACAACGATATTTCGATTCAGCCAAATCTACGTCCAAGACAAAGGCAAAAGGAAAATCCAGAGACAAAGTTCAAGTGTACGACTCAGATTATGTACCAACTCCTCAATCATCCCACCCTTCGGACGTCAATGTACCATTCATATTATTAGATGTATTATCACTACAATCCCTGAAATCGAATACACCAGAGGGTAAATGGGATCTGATAATTGATAAATCAACTTGCGATGCTATATCATGTGGTGGTCCATTACCCCGTTCGACAGTCGACCAAGGGGAGGAAGAGGAAAACGGATCTCTATCAAATCGCATAGAAAGATTATTATACAATTTATCCAAAGTGACTAAAGTCGGTGGGAGGTGGATATCTACATCTTACTCTTCTAATAGATTCGACGATGAGATATATACAAAATACGGTTGGAAGTTGATCAAAAAACAAATGATATCTACTACTTATATACCTGGTGGGAGGATCGTCAAGGATCCGAGGAGTGGTGAGGAGAGGGTGGTACATGAGCCTGAAACGGGGGTGTGGATTTATGTTCTAGAGAAAGTATAGCCAGAGTAATCAACTCAGACATCCCAGAATTTTACCGTACTCTTACTGTGCGATTGATAACATGTTTGTCACTACAATCGTGCAATTACCAGTAGACATGCTCAATCTGTCGCTATGCATATAATACAATAAAATATGGATCGGGTCAGTCATAAAACGTATCATAAAGACAAGAAGGAGAACACGAAATATGAATGATTGAACAGAGAACGAAACATGATTGAGGTTTTGTTATATAGGTAATCCATCAGGTCCAAGGGCGATTTTCACTTTCTTTTTCTGTGGTTTCTTAGCGCTTGAACCTATTTCATCAGAACCGCATACATCAGTTATCTTTCTCTCCCTGACGTAAACATAAACAACAATCGAGATCGAATGACTTAGCTCACCTTCAGGTATACTCTTCCTTTTTGAATTACTCTTCTTCTTCCCACCATCATTCTTGGGTGTATTGGTACCCGTCCCAGTCCCACCATTGGAACTCGGTTCATCACCAAAATCTTCATCTTCATTATTCCCTGTTCCCTTGTTAGGATTCTTAAAGAACCCATCATCGTCATCGTCATCATCGAGACCACCAAGGGAATCCCCGAATCCAAATCCATTCCTTCCATTCCTAGTTGTAGTAAGTGTAGGGGCGATATAACCATGAGCCTCAGCTTGTTTCCTCTTTGCTACACTTTCAGCCAACTCCTCATCATCCATGAACAGACTGGCTATCTCGGATGGTTTAGCAACGTCGGAGATGGATTTCGTACCGACTACTATATCCTGTACGTCCTTTTTCGCTCGGGCCATTTTGAGGATTCGCTCTTCGATTGTTCCCCGCGAGATCAGTCGGTAGACTGTGACTTGCTTGGTTTGTCCTACTCTGTGCGCTCGGTCCATTGCTTGAGCGTCGGATGAAGGGTTCCAATCGTGATCGTCTAGCATTATACCATCAGCATCTGGTTTCCCAGTTCATCTTCAAAAAGGCTTCGAGATATCAAACAAAGTGAAGGATGGACTTGGATGCTTACAGAAGATGACAGTATCCGCAGCAGTCAAATTGATACCCAAACCACCCGCTCTTGTACTCAAACAGAACACGAAGATATCGGGGCTAACATAAGTCATACAAGGTCAGAATAAGTGTTCTACCACATAAAAAATAGTCAATCGTTCGATGTGGACTCACTTAGTCTGCCATGAAGTGACCATATCCCTCCTCTCTCCAATCGGTGAACTCCCATCCAACCTCAAATACTTGTACTGTCTAAAGATCAGATACTCCTCAATCAGATCCATCATCTTGGTCATCTGGAAATAAAGTAAAACCCTATGTCCACCATCTTTCAGTTCTCTCAACAAGTCATCCAACCGAGCTAATTTCGCAGAATCAACTACTAGTCGTTTGGTAGGTGGGATCCTAAGTGTCGATATAGGTAATTGATCGTTGGGCGTCGTATCTACCAATCCCTTAGGTGAAAGAACACCGTCAGATTGAGATAGGTGAGAAAGACGTCTGACTGCGAGCGGATCATCAATTTCAGAAGGTGATAAACCATATAATACGGCTCTAGTCAAGGGATCATCTAGAAGTTTATGATCTTGATAATTTAGATAAGATCGATTGAAGATCACAGGTTTGATCAGAGGAGCGATGACATGATCAGAAGCGAACCTCGCGTCAGGTCGCGAAAGGAACGATTGATTCCATACTTGAGTGGTAATTTCCCTTAGGGGTATACCATCAGCAGAAGCCGCATGAGGTACTTTCACCGGTACGTTGAATTTCTTTCTACTTGATGGAGCTGAGAAATCATTTTCATCGATATAGGGACTATCCACCACTTTCTTTTTCTTGGTGGTCGATTCGTTGAGAAGGGAAATTAGAGGATGGGATTTGGCAGATTTGGATATTTCCGAAGGTGATTTATCGAGTATTTTCATGAATCCATATTCATTATTGTTGATATGCGATTGTTGGTTGATCCAATCTTCATTCCATATATTCATCAAATTCCTCATCACGTACGTATCGCTTCCTGCTAAGCTTTCTTCACTTGGTAAATCCACTTTTCCTCCGTCAGTCCAGATGATTTTAGGTAGATTCACTTCGATCGGATTCCTAGCTGAATCAGGTAGGTATAGTTGATCTCCCTCTCGAGCGAGATTACCAGATTGAGAGAAACTTCCGAACATGTATGGCGATACTACGTCGGCTCGTTCGAATAGATCGGGATGATTACACACTTTTCGGAATTGCATGACCAAGTTCATCAAGTTCTTCGCGCCTGACGTGTCGGTCGCATTGTTGGCTTGGGCGATAAGGTCGGATATGGAGACTCGTTGTCGAAGGGCTTTGTAGATGTTTCGCTGACGTTGAGATAGATCCACGAGAAGATCGATCTCAATCTATAACGTAATCACGTCAGAAATGGAAGTATGCGCAGTGCAAAGTGTGAGACTCACCTTGTCACCCAATTCCTTCTGCACATGCTTTTTGACACGCCTCAACATGAAAGGTTTCAAGATCATATGTAACCTTTTCAGCTGCTCAGGTTTGAGTGAACCGCCAGAACCCCCAGCGGCATTTTCGATGTCTTTGGAGAACCACTCGGAGAACTCCTCGTGGGAATCGAACAAGGAAGGCATGATAAAATGCAGTAAGGCCCAGAGTTCTTGACGGATGCATATCACGTCAGCTGTTGTATGGGGATTTACGACAAGAGAATAGCTCACCGTGCATGGAGTTTTGGATTGGTGTACCAGTCAAGAGCAATCTATTTCGACAATGTAGAGAAAGAAGAGATTTCCATCTCGCACTTGAGGAAGATTTGATCGCTTGAGCCTCATCTAAGATCATATATTGCCATTTCATTCCTTGAAGGTATTTTTCATCTTGAACGGCCTGTCATGCGAGATTCAGAGGGCATTCATCAGCTTCCACATTCTCTGCTTCGATCAGCTGACGGTTGTAGACCGACTCACCAACTGATAACTTGTCACTAAGATATGGAAGGGTGAACTCTCGCTAAATGTCTGATTCTTCCTTGACCAGATCCTTCGAAGGGTCTCTCGGTCTTTCGGACTACCCCAATAAGGTAAAGCTTTAAGACGAGGTACGAATCTTGCTAATTCCTGCTGCCAATTATGCAATGTCGATGAAGGTGCAATGACTAAGAAAGGTCCCCAAAGGTTGTGCACTTCCGCCAAGTATGCGAGAAGCGATATGGATTGGATGGTCTACATATCACCGGCATTCCATTTGGTCAATCGTACTATATACAAAGGCGTCACGGTTGAGAAGCAGTTTTACTCACCTTACCCAGACCCATCTCATCTGCCAAAATACCATTGATACCTTGTTCGTACAGATTACCCAACCACGTCAAACCCTTCAATTGATACTCTTTCAGCTGAGCCATCAACATCTTGGGTTGAGTGATTGTAACGGAATTTTCACCCAATGAGGGATTCTGGAAGTTGAGCTCATCACCGTCCACTAAAAATACAGAATCAAAATCAGCTACAGATTCCACATGTGGACACTGATATATGTAAGCTGAGTATGATGACTCACTCGTATCGTCCTCTTGGGCAGTACCAGTCCGCTGAGCATTAGCTTGATCGAATGCAGCAGCTTTATCTTTGGCAGCTTGTACAGCTGCATGTGCTCCTCGTGCAGCATGACGTCGTAGGTTCTCTTCGTCGTCTATACATTTGTCATATATCAGTACTATTCTTTCAGTTGGGATTCGCTCATACCTGCATTTGGAATATCCAAATTAACTCACCATCATCATAATCTATATCTGGTAATGCCTCTCCACCATCACCCAGCCCCAATTCCTCATCTTGATGTTTACCTTCCTCAAGAGGTTTCTCCATACCCTCAGCCTGTTCAGCCTCATGGGTTTTGATCTTCTTCCCAATGAAATGACTATAGAGTTCTGTCTGAGTTAACAAGAAATTCAATTTCCTAGCTTGTCTCTTGGATTCTCGAGCTTCTTCCTCCTGTTTGGCTTTTTCCAATGCCTCTTTTTCGGCTTTCTTACGAGCTATTAATTCTTCTTTCTCGTTCTTCTTCCAGTATACCAGCATCTACGAGGATCAAGCATCAGTTGATCAGCAAAACTCTTCGATTGATGGACCAACAGACTGAAGAGAGGAGATCAAACTACTTACCTCTTTGACGACCCTCTTTGCCTTTGATATGGAATCTCTGATATTCTTATTCCGCTGAGTAAGTTTGAGATTCCTTTGACCATGTCCGTTTCTCACGGCAGCTTGGATACGCCTAGAAGCGGATTGCTTGACGGCGGTATCGTACCCTTGATAGACTCTGTAGATCTGCGAGAGGTCATAAAGGGAATTAGTATAAGATTTTCGGTTTTCAACAGCTATTCAGCAACTACGCAGACAACCCCATTGGTTCGACCTCCGTAGCAGACGCCAAGGGGAGATACCATAAATGTAATTTGCAGGAAGACCATTTACCTTCGGTACATCCCTTACCACATTACTCCACACCATCTTCTGCAAATCTTCAACCAGACCCAATCTCACTCTCGCCTCAGCCTCGGATACACCTCGAGGGTCATAAGAGTTAGGTGCAGGACCAGGGGGTTTCTCAGGTACAGCTTCATTAACGATTTCCGATCCGGCAAAGGGAAGATCCAACATCGCATTAACATCATCAAGTTGTTCGGGAAGTTGAGGTTTGGGTTGAGGTGCGATGGCAATAGGTTTCTTCCCTTTTTGTCCTCCAGAAGGCGTATTTGCGCCTGTAGCGGGTGCGGTTCCCACAGTAGTAGATGGTATTTCCTCTTTTTCAGATTTCGAAGGTCTCGTCCACCTCCCTTTACCTACACCAGGTTCTTTCGCCTTGCTCTTCTTCTTGCTTCCAGTATGTGTGACAGAACCCTCATTCATGACACTTGAACCTCCTACTGATCCAGCTCTCATCGATCGATCTTCCTCCATCCATTCTTCGCCTATCAGACCATCAGAATGTCTATGTCCATGAGTATGGTCATCCTCCGATTCAACAAAATTGATCTCTTCATTATCATTGTCCAATTTCCTTTTCTTCGCTTTGGCCTTGGATGACTTCTTACTACTACCACCAGGAGCTGGTAGTTCATCCCCTAGGAGAGCAGCGATATCCGCATCTGCCTCACCATTGACCGTAGACGCATCTCCGATTTCTGACATGTCATCCATGACGGAAGACTTCTTTCCTTTATCTTTTCTAGCTTCAATCCCTCTAATCCTCTTCCATCCCTTTGCTGGACCAGGTTTCTTACGAACCGTACCATCTTTATTGACCGGCGCACCGCCTTCCTTCTCTTTCATCCTCAACCACATTTCATCCTGGACGGCTTTGACATCGTCCTCTGTCAGACCGGATATATCGTTGGATTCAATCTTACTTATCACCTCTGCTCTTGTCAATCCACATGGTTTAACAATAGACATGGGATCTTTCGATTCTTCATCTTCCTCTTCATCTTCATCATCATGGCTTTCGTCATCGCCAAAGTCGGGAACGGGCGCGTCGGACGGAGGGAAAGCGGGAGAAGAAGCTGCTTCATCGCCTGCCAGACCTAGTAGTTCATCGTCAAGATTTACTCCTGGTGGTTTACCACTGCCGCCCTTGGACTTTCGATTATATTTACGTTTGCCTTCTAAAGTGTAAAAAAGAAAAATGGTCAGCGTTGTGCAAGATGTGAATCATATAATATGATGGAACGCACCTTTTGGTTTGCCTTTACTCGATGAAGCTTCGTCCATGACTTGACCAGGCATCTGAGGTAGATTCAAAGGTTCTTCAGAAGTCAAGGTGGATTTTCGAGGCTGTTTCTTGGTACTGCTAGTACCATTTACCGGTGGCTGTGAACGTGAAAAAACATGTCAGAATATTCTCGGCATAATGATAAGAAGGATATCTCATGATAGTGTAAAAGATTGGGGAGTTTGTACCAGGGTACCATGAAAATGCGGAGAGGACATACCTTATAGGCCAAGACAAACTTGTTAACCTCCTCAACCTGATCTTCCCTAAGATGTTGATATTTCTTCAGATTCACTTCCCATATATCCTCATTTCCCAAAAGTTTATCATCCGGTCGAATCGCCCTCGAGCTTGTAGGTATGACAGGGGGAGGTTGTGAAGTAAGTTTGATAGGTGATAGCGAGATGGATGATCTAGGTCTGGGTAATTCCCCATTTCCATTAAGGTAGGGGGTAGGAGAGATGTATCTTGATTTTGTAGGTGAAGGTGAATTGTATTCTGGATATCTCCTACTACTACCACCGCCACCACCACTTCCTGCGATGTCTCGTTCTCGATCTCGAGTTGTGAACGATGATGAGGTAGGATTAGGTGGTAAACCCTCATGAGCCCTTATACCCCTTTCTCTACTATCTGTGTAACTTGATGGTCGACCAAATCCACTTTCATATTCGTCATACACTTTGTCGTAATATGCTGCTGTTGATGTACTTGCTGGAATAGAAGGTGGATCGTAGATTGATGGTCTACCATATCTACTACTCGATGATGAGCCTACATCAGAGGGATAGGCGGGTGAATCGTATATCGCTGATTGGGTGACTCTTGGTGGTGAGGGTGGGTTGGAAGGGTTCACCAAGGCGGATAAGGACATTCGACCGGAGGGTGTAGGGCGAGGAGGAGATGCCTGTTAGAGAAGGAAGATAATGCTGTTAGTCGAAGGGTATTAAGCGAATAGATGGCATACAGATGAAAGAAGAATACTGAGAGTATCGGTGTACTCACCTCCAATATTCTCCTGTCACCACCATTCATAACCATTCTGCTAGTGGGCGATGTGATTGATCCGGATCCGGAAGATGGTCTTCGCGTATAATGTGAATGATGAGGTTCTGACATCGTGTCGAAGATGATACACTCCTTGGTTATATGCTGATGTGATAGTTGTCGAAGAGGAAAAGCGAGAGTGGAATGGATGTGATGATTAGGTGACGTGTACGTTGTTCCTACAGGTGCAAGTGAATAGGGTTGAGTTGGGTCGGGGTCAGTCAACCATTCAACTGGTAGGTACATGCATCGGCTTGCACCAGCGGTTTGAGCAACTTACTATACGATGCTTATGTCGTTTATATATGATACACTACACGCTCATCTATCTCTTCATTAACTGGATCTATGCTGCACATCAATTCGCAGTGATGTTGGAACTATCTATGATTCACTCGGCGAGTGAACGATGCATCGTTATAGTGACAGCTGGACTGTATGGTGGGTCAGTATGATGTATGACGGATAGCGAGCAAGCGATCTATGGTGGCGAGGTGGGATGTTTTGGGAAGGGGGGGAAGTATGGAATGAATGTATGGAAAGTATGAATGCATTCTGTCTTTGACTCTTTCTCTTTCTTTGGGTTGGAGTCGGAGTGGGGGGGTTGGGACCGTTTCTCCCTTTCTTTTCCGAGTTGCCTGCCATGGTTATGCTTTTTCATTTTCATCATTTTGTGGGTTTTTTATTATGGTAGGTGATTACTTCCATCCAATCGATATCCTATCTCACTCCGTCCCTGAAATCGACATCTATACCAGTAACAAACACGTAAAACACATACACAAGACACTTTTGATACCGGATTCCCCACGTGGTGCATACATACCTATTCTAATCACACGTCATGCTCGTCAATCCACATAGGAGAAACCTATAGGACCGTGTCACACTTGTGCAACAATCTCCCTCTATGCTGTTCTCATCTTAGCATCACGCCTGGCTCACCATCCCTCATTCTCTATCTGAGAACAGCATAGGAAATATAGTACGCACTAGAATAATTCAGATCTACGAGGTTCCCATCTTGAAATCCCCACCCATAAATTGAGCTTCCACTCTCTTGTCACACCGATTAAACATACTTTACAAACAATCATCTTTCTCGGCATACGCCAGTCCAAGGATTATCGTGAAAGACATGCATAAAAACATATATATCATATTCCCCGCTTCCATTCCCAATTTCCCATTTCCAATCCCCATTTTCCTTGCATCCTACACCTTGGCCTCGGCCCCACTCTTCGTCGTGGTAGCTTGAATCGCAGGAGGGACATTAGCTGACGGTACAGTAGAGCTCGATGTTGCATTTGGTGAAGTAGCAGAGCCTGAACCTCCTGGAGCAGGTGACGAGGAAGCTAATCTTGCATCTAAAGCTTTCAATGCGAGGGCTCTGGATTCAAACGTTGATCAGGCCATCATTCTCTACTCAAGTAGCATGATATGCAACTATACTCACCTCCTTCGTTCTGCTTCTGCTCTGGCACCTCCTGGACCAGGTAACAATGTATAAGCACCGGCGTTTATGGGTTCATCCCATGCTTGAACTAGTTTAAGCTTAACGGCGAGTTTGAATACTGTGTTACCCAAGATAGCTACATATGGTCTACAGATATATATTGTATGATCAGCTTAGCAAGTCCTCTTCAGTTTGAACCGGTTTGTACGATGCAATTTCAAGCACTGGACGTCATACACTCACCGAATGATAGGTGGGAACCAATATTGGAAAGCGAAAGTTTCACTCCTATCACCCCTGAATTCACCATTCTCCGATAATTTGAAGAATCTCAGATAGACCCATGCGACTATGAAACCGAATTGGATGAGGATGGCTGGTGATGGACCAAATACTACTACCGCTACGTTGGAGATGAGAAGATGGATACCTGGGAGTGTCTGATATAGGTGTTATACAGTTAGTAACCATTTTCCCACACCACGAAAAACTAAAATGGCCGACATACCTTCACTCTGACTTTGAATTTACCCAATAATTGAACTTGATGTTCTGGTATCAATTGGGTGAAAGCTACGAGGAAACCGACTTGTAATCCTGATAAACCATGGTATGGTAAACCGTATCTGCAGCAGATGTAAGTCGATTGCTTTTCCTTTAGAAAAACCTTCAGCAACTTACAAAGCATCCTGTTGACCCAGTACGAACCACATCAACCAGCTGAATCCAAATGCAATGACATTGGACCCGACAATGGTGATGATACTGAACTTGATCAGTTCACGTATTCCCCAAACCCTCTCTAGGTAACGACATGCTAATGGTATCGAGATTACTGATATTATGAGCTATATGGGCAAAGTGAATCAGTGTTTGTGACTAGCTGGATCGAGATTTAGTGCAGCTCGGAAGATGGTATAATGCAATAGTGATGGTTTTCAGGGCGTGGATGGGATATGCACTCACTCCAAACAAACCCAGTTCTACCAATCCCGCCGTCAAGAACGTCCAGGGGTACCAGATACTTTTCCCAGGGACCAATACCAACCATGGTAATTGACTTCCCCAAGCTCCTGGCTCAGGTGAATTGTCCAAAGCGAGGTATGACAATCCTTGACCTATCACCGAAAGTAGGATGATGGTCAATGTGATGAGTCGTGTACCGAGGGGTATGGACGATAGGAATGGGAGGAATGATATGGCTGGCATGATGGGTGGATGTGCTTGATACTCTGACCACAGCCTTGATGATGGTGATGTATATGGTCGACTGTGGATGTTGAATGTACTGTACCTGTTATTTTGATGATTCGTCAGGTACCGAATGCCATGTAGGTGAGAGTCTGCGAACAGATGGAATGGGATGCATCATGATGATCAACCTTCACCTTTGGCTTTCTACGCGTCCGTGCACAAACACACCCACAGAGAGGAATATTTTGTGGCGCCACTTTACTGTATTTTATCCCAACTGTTGTTATAACCGTATACACACGCACACATACCTCGGAAACCCCACCTTGGTACTCAAAGCTCGAGTAAAGTCATTATCGAATGTTTATCCTATTTTCGAACAACGATAGCTTACATCCCTCATCTACTGCAATACATATCATACAGCACCTCACCTAGTATAGCAGCAACCTACCGCTCTCCAGTACTGCAAATCACATAGATTTCCTTTGCAGCGAATACATACCGCCACCGTAAAAAACAATACTTCATCCTGCCAGCTATCTCGTCAGCTCCAACCCAATTCTTCGAAGTATCCTAATCTCATGTCAATATAACACAGAACAAGACCAACAATATGCTACCTTCAGACCCGCCAAAACCTTCCAGTCGGGATTTCGATCCTTCAACGATGACTGTAGATGACGATGTAGAGATGAGAAGTGAGGATGAATCGCCAGGTATAGAATTATCAAGTGTGGAGATAAACATATTGATATATCTGGTATGTTCAGCTCAATTGTTCCTATGATATCAACCCGACCTTAAAACCTCGCTTGTGAAATAACTGAGCTCACTCGAATTGCAATTATAATTAGTATCTTCTCGAATCGAATTTTACCCACACAGCATTTACCCTCCTATCCGAAAGCAATCTTCCCTCGACATCCTTATTCCAGCATTTCAACCCATCTTATCCTACACCCTCAAACCTGAATAATGGGAAATCCAGTAGACCCAACGGAGCGACACCCATGCAGGGTACTTCCAAGTCACCTGTGCAGCCGAACTTTGGTAGGTCGGAGGGGAGAATAGAAAGAGGAGAATTGATAAGGAAGTTGTGGAAAGCTGTAAGATGGGAAGAAGTCGAGAGGCACGTCGCGTCGAATGGGGTAAGTAGATTCAGCTCACCCACTGATTTGACTGGATAGAACGAGAGCTGATGCACAAAGTTGGTCTGGGTAGGAACCATACAAACCATCTTGTCCTAACCCTTTCCATCTACTTATACCTCATGTCTGCCCACCTTCTTTCCCATCGTCCGAATCAAATCCACCTCTTCCCCTACCAGAAGCCCTACGTTCGTCCACTCCTCCTCCCAAACGTCCCGAAGCGTTTCCTCCTCCATCGATAGCATCCAACGAAGCTGGACCATCCAAGACGATCACTGCTAGTGGGGAAATAAGGAATAAACGTAAAGCCAGACAACCTTCCTCCGAAGCTACCTCACGTCAACCTTCACCCGAAAGATCTAATTCGCCTGCAAGGTTCAAATCGTCAGAGAAAGATATTCAGGTACAGAAAAAGGACAAAGAGAAGAAGAAGAAAGCTAGACTAAGTGAGGGAACTGAAAATAACGATAACAACATGGACATCGATCAGGAAGAAGACAGTACCCCTATAGATAAGAAGGAAAAGGAAAAAGAAAAAGAGGTTAAAATCAAATCGCCGAAGAAGAAAGATACGTTAAGCCTGAAAGTACCCAACTCGACGGCAGGGTCAAGAGCGCAAACTCCAGAATCTCGGAAACCTTCTCCATCGATTAAGTCCAAAGATTTGCCAAAAGATTCGCAGAAGAATGGCGATAAGGAGATTAGTGGTGATGGGAGAGTGGGCAACTGGGTAGAGCATCGAGATGCAGTGAGTACAATCGTAATTCCACAGAATCAGGCAAAATTGTACCCTTTTGGTAATGCATGCTGATCTACTTGACTCGTTTAGGTCTCCTGCGTAGCTTGGAACCCCAAAAATCGCGATGTCCTCGCCACAGGATCAGGAGATGGTACAGCCCGATTATGGGAATTCACCTCATCCTCTACCTCTCCAACAAGTCATCTGACAACACTGAAGAAACCAGCAGTGATATATCACAAATCTATCGAATCGTCCAAGAAGAACGTCACTGCCGTATGTTGGCATCCTGATGGTACGATGTTAGCTACTGGATCATACGATGGTGTGGGAAGACTGTTTACCCCTAGTGGGAATATGCACGGTATCATGACGTATGGAAGAGGTGCTATCAACGCGTTAAAGTGGAACCCTTCAGGATCAGCTATCATTATGGCGAAGGACGATTTCACGGTGACGAAATGGGGATATGGGTTTGATGGTAAGATGGATTTGAAAAATAGCTTTGATGCTCATACTAGTGAGTGGATTGTTCAAATTTGACTGTCTTACTCGTACATATAATGCAGCTGGAATTCTCGCCCTGGACCTAAGAAAGTGGCAGATGATCTGATCGAATGATTCATCATCTCGCAGAGGAAGTAAACGACGTCGACTGGCTAGATGACGACGTATTTGCATCGGCGGGTAACGATCATACCATCTTTGTTCATCGATCCAACGATAAACGACCGAGGTTCACGTTCAAGGGACATTCAGATGATGTAACCAAAATAAAATGGTCACCACCCACGTCTTCTGGTAGTACTAGTGGTACGACGAGATTATTAGCATCAGTATCGGATGATGGAAATTGCATGATATGGAAATTACCTTCGTACCCTGAACCATCAAGTCGTACGGGTGGATCAAGATCATTGAGTCCAACAAAGGGTAAAGAAGGATCTGCGGACAAGGATAATGATGATTATTTCAATGGTGGGACACCTGTACCTGGAGCAGATCATTGTCTACATCGATTGACGGTTGTTGGTGGAAGTGAAAATAAGAGGATGAATACGCTGGAATGGAGTCCTTCGTGCGAGAATGGCAGGATGTTACTAGCTGCGTAAGTTGATATCAAATTCTTCATGCGAATCACGATGATGATGATGTCTGTGACGTGAGTGGAGCTGATACCTGAATTTGCACAACCTTGTAGCGGTGGTCAGGACTCCACAGTCAAAGTATTCGATGCCCTTTCAGGAGAATGTTTACATACCCTAGCGGGACTTGAGACCGGTACTGGTTCTTTGGCATTCTCACCAGCTTCCTTTGGTGGAAGATTGGGTGCGTTGGCTGCTGGTGGATGGGATGGCCATCTCATAGTATGGGATATCGAGGTAAGTATCAGCTGCGACACAAGTCTCCCTATCTCTCCCTACCATGTGGGGTAACGTAAGCTGATTTGGATGAATAGTCTGGTAAAATCATGTTGCAGCATGACATCGAAGAGGATGCCAAGAAACAGAGTGTGAGAGAACAACCTATGATGGTGAGTCCGCTCTGTTCAAGCCCACGCTCAACCCTTGTCAGGGAAGCTGATCTTGTTGATTCATGTGATCTAGCTCGCAATTGCGTGGAGAGAAGATGGAAAACATTTGGCTTGTGGATTACATAATAAGAGTGTGATGGTGGTCAATGTGGATGGGTTGACGGTGGATGATAAATAGTGTCACGTCATGTGATAGAAGTGTAGATGAGAGGGAACAAGAGGATGATCTACAAATAATTTCAGGTTACTTATCAAATTTCATTGGTTCAATTGTTTCATTTGGGTTACATGGGGAATAGAAGACATGGAATGAAATGATATTCGTCAAAGTATAGTTTAGGATTTATATATTATCTAAATATCAGTGATGTAGATTGACTATCTACTCAATTGTCCGTTCACTGCCGACTCATATCTCATCGTACTACCCCGTGAATGATCTCAGACATTCTTTAAACGATCCACAGAGACTCCCACTACCTTGATCAATTGGTGAAACAAGTTCTATCAAAAGATTACTACTCTGTCCACCTAAATGCATCCTCTCGCCTTTCCATGGAAATGGAAGGAGACATTTGCAGGGATCAAGTACATACACGATCCCCTCTGAGCTTTCGCTTTCCGATGACCT
This sequence comes from Kwoniella botswanensis, assembly GCF_036426115.1. Taxonomy (NCBI): domain Eukaryota; kingdom Fungi; phylum Basidiomycota; class Tremellomycetes; order Tremellales; family Cryptococcaceae; genus Kwoniella; species Kwoniella botswanensis. Next base: position 11,058,667 of record NC_088599.1, on the reverse strand, counting down.
CTTGGCAGCGACATCTGAGAATTACTGGGTACCGCAACTCCCTTAAGCTGGTGAGACCGACAAATGGCCGAGTCCAGGCCCAAAGGTCAAAGGATAGGATGCTGAACAAAGTTCAAGGGTGATTCGCTATGAGACTGAGCCGATTGCAAATCCTGTAGGATAGTATTTAGTCAAGCAGTATCGGTGTCTCATACTGTAATGGCGATTCCGTATAAAGGATCTGCGAATGTCCGTTTTGGTCCTTCTAATGAAGATTTCGAGGAACGCTCACGTCTACATGATTTTTACGGGAATATCAGGCAGAGAGACACGGCGGCAGCGAATAAAGAGGTGGGTCAGCTCTTGGATTTAAATATAAAGATCTTGAGATTAGAAATAGATCCTCTTCGTGTTTGGAAGCTTCACTCAATTGCCCACCTCGTTTCGTTTCTTCTTTTTCTTTGACAGACCCATTGACTCGGATTTACCGACTAACATGTCTGATACTACTTCAAGTATTGGCTCCACTAAGGATGGAATCACCGTCACTTCCAGAGGGTTGGAACGTCGAGGATCATCTACAATAAAAAGCTCTCGTAAGAGCTCACAGGAAAAACATGAACAGCCGATGAAGGAGCAGAAAGAAAGGCTTTTCGGAGGCAATGAGAAGGAAGAACAAAATGTTCGTAGGGGATTGACCGCATCTCAATGGAGTGGTGTATCCAATTTCGGAGGTAAGAATATCAAGACCACCACTCCCGTAGGATCACATACCAAGTCAAAGTCTAAGTCATCCTCCACTGATGATACAGAGCAAGGAGCACAAGAAACAGTGGAAGCTGTTGAATCAGCTGGATCTGGAAGTAGTAATCTAGATGGCACCGATAGACATCCCAGTACAACCAGAAGAAGAAGTTCAGTGACTTCCGCCACAAAGCCTGGTCCGAGAATGACTGCAATGCTCAACTACATAACCAAGACCTGATCACGACTTTGAGTTTTCTTAACGTCGTCTACATAGTGTCTGAGTTGATGACGATGATCAATTGCTAGGCCAGGTGAATCTTGCTTCTGTGATGTACCATACATATTTAGTTCATTTCGTACAAATGATCCTTGACGTTATTACTAGAATGATATTGGAAGGGCCGTTCTCTACTAGAAAGACTGCCTCATCATTTAGATGCAAAAATTTCCTGATTCCCGGATGCTCATCATTCACTTGCAGTATGCAAATACGTTACGGTCCCCAAAATGATCGCGGTTTTTCATTATACGTCATCCGCGGCAATGCATTGAAGGATATGTCTAGCTTCTTTGAAGAAAGGAGGAAGCAGTGAGAGCATGGGAATCTCTGTGATATGGATTCTCCATCCTGGTTATTTCCCCATCATGGTCACCTTGTGCCGTACGTATGCAGTATGTTCGTATATCTTAATCGCTATCCGCTACAACCATCATAAGCCTTAGTTGATTGTTGGGTCTTTGCTCGCCCGGATTTGTTCGCCGCGTCCAAGCCCCATCGTATAGCTTAACACGAGTCGACACCATGGCGGAAAGAAGTACCCGACCTTCCAATATCTTCCCAACAACCAAGCGAAGTTCCAAGCCTAGTATATGGGAAGATGACCCCTATAAGAGGCGAGCCAAGGACCTCGCCAAGAAAGAAAGTATATTTCATGGTGACCAGCACCTAGAGAGCAGGACGAGAGAGATGTTGAATAAGAGTAAATGGGGCAGTAAATCGAGTTATTCAGATCGAATTAAATACACCTCAGGCTCGGGTCTATCAGGGGGAAATCGTACCACTTCAACCTCATCTTCGAAAAAGAGTCATAAGAGTACGGGCAATGCTCGTGATACGACGTCATATGGATTGGGACCAGATGAAGAACCTAGATTCCCCGTGCCTAGAAGAATAGGAACGCTCTCTGATCTTATGACACCTAGACATCTGGAGAGGAGGAGATTCTCGGATGGCCAGATTGGAGTTATGAGCTGGATAGCTTCGAGTGGCCATAAACCGAGTCGTACAAGGCGTTACTGATTGTCGTTTGCGCATGTGTAACAGGCACTTCGTCTGACATGAGCTATCTTGGAGAGATGATTCCCGTGTATTTATACGTAGTACAGCATGATGATTTTGTACTGTGTTTGAGATGAAAGCGTGTCTTGATTCATCGTCACTGAATATGCTTCATTCCAATGAAAAGTTTCATAACTTACAGTAATTGTTGATGCTCTGCCGTCCCAAAAAGATCCTTAACTCAAGTGATACATACCTTTTGGAATCGTCTCCTTCTCCTTTTTCCGCTATTGATAAGTATCTACGAATAATCTGAAGACCTCCAGATCCTTTGAATCCTCCACATCCTTTGAGTAGGACCATCAGAGAAAAGGACATTAGAAGAATCCTCTTGATTACTGAATACCAAGTAATAACGGACCATGGAATAGTTGAGGATTTCTTTCGTTGACCTTGCCTCATTCTGAGATATCTCAATCGTTGATCCCTGAACATAAGTCAGAACTGGCTTCAACTGATAAGTCCAACCATCAGCCAGTTGGGTTTGCTAGATCTCATGGTAGCCATAAGACGGGGTATACCGCAATTGTCAGGAATAAAGATGGGAGTATAAGAGGACTGAGACGCAGTAGGAATGGAAACTGTGTTATGATAGGGTTGAGGCCACCTGCAAAGAGCTCAAGCCTAAATATGAGTTCAGGCCATCCAGGAAAGGAGGAAGAACGGGTGGATGTAGAAGAAGTGGGTTCTGAGAATTCATCAGAAGGCCATGAAGGTGAAGGTGGAAGCCAGACTGAAGAAGGTCAAGAAAACACCGGTCAATCGGTTCGATTTACTGAAGATACGGATTTTACCACTAAAAGTACATATACACGTAACAAGAAGGGAAGAAGTAGGAGAGGAGGCTCGTCGGAAGCTTACCAAGGGTCTATCAAGACTTTGAATTTCCTCAGTGGGTATTCACGTAGATAAAAAGGATGAGTTTTGAAAATTGCGAAAACATGATTGATCACAAAATAAAGTGAGGGGGATTAGTATAACCATGTCAATGCATACTGTCTACTGGATCGTACTTGCATTATTCTATTTCTATTTACTTGTTCAACTCTGCCAACCTTACTCTCACGGCATTCGCATGAGCTTCCAATCCCTCTCTCTCAGCCAACCTCACAACGCTCGGACCTAATACTTTCAAACCATCGCCCGAGACGAGCTGAGAGGTGATGTGTTTCTGGAAAGAGAGGGTGTTGACACCTGAGAATTGACGGGCGAATCCGTTTGTAGGAAGGGTATGGTTAGTTCCTGAGGCGTAGTCACCGCACCTAAGTGAATGGAGTGTGATTAGCATGTCTTCTACGCTTATTTTCAAAAAAAAAGTAAAAGATGTGTGATGTGCCATTCCGTCATAATCGTTTGTAGTATTATTATTGAAGCATAACTTACGATTCAGGAGAGAAAGCTCCCACAAAGACACTTCCGGCATTATCGACTTTCTCTACGGCTTTCACTGAATCTTCCAGGTGCAAGATCAAATGTTCCGGAGCATATTCGTTGGAGAAGTCCAAAGCTTGCTGTTCGTTATCCACCAAGACGATCACACTCTTCTTGATCGCTTCTCGGGCAATGGCGACTCGTGGTAAAGCTTTCGCTTGGATGTCAATTTGATTTTCGATTTCTTCGAGGTGTTTATCAGTAAGGTTGATTCCTACTAACACCACTTGAGAGTCGGTTCCGTGCTCGGCTTGGGAAAGAAGGTCGGATGCAACGAATATTGGGTTGGCAGTGTGGTCGGCAATTACCTAGAAAATTGCCAGAGAAAGATTATTAGCCTCTTGTTCGTATTGTCATATGAACTGATGATGATAACTCACCAATACCTCTGATGGTCCTGCTGGCATATCTATAGCGACCAATGCATCCGTATCATTCTGCACTAACATCTTGGCAGCAGTTACCCATTGATTACCCGGGCCGAAGATCTTGTCCACCTTGGGTACTTCGTCCGTACCGTATGCCATAGCCCCAACAGCTTGCGCACCACCAGCTTTGAGTATACACGTCACGCCTGTCAATTTAGCCACGTAGAGCACTTCAGGGGAGATCGACCCGTCCGGTCTTGGTGGAGTGGCAAGTACGATCGTCTTGCATCCTGCCACTTGAGCTGGTACACCTAACATTATCGCAGTGGATGGTAAGATCGCTGTTCCTCCAGGAACATACACACCAACTCTCGAAATTGGTCTAACGAATCGAGAGCATTTCACTCCTGGCATCGTCTCTACTTCCAATGGTTTCTTCTCCGATTGAGCCTCGTGGAACTTCTTGACATTCTCATAAGCTACATCAATAGCTTTCTTCACATCTAATGGTAACTGATCTTCAGTAGGAGTCTGGAATGGTGGTAAGAGCACGTTTGAGATGAGATCGGCTTTGTCAAATTGTTTGGTCATAGCTTTTAATCCTGCATCACCTTCCTTTCTGACCCTTTCTACTATAGGTTTAACCTTATCTATCATTGCTAAAGAGTTTAATACTGGTCGTAACAACAGGTCCTTTCGCTGTTCCTTGTTCAAAGTTGACAACTTGACATTTCTCATCTTGATCTTCGATTCGTCTACTTCAGGGAATGACTGAGGTATAGGTTCAGTAGGTTTCGATCCTTCTTTAGCTCCTGCTGGAAGTTCCGCTTTGGCAGTACCTGCACCGTTGAGCTTTTCTTCCCATTTAGGTTTAGCATCGCCTTTCCTTCTAGTCACCTTGAGTGATTTCTTATCTAAAGCTCCTTCAACATCTTTCAAATTGACGCCTTGGGAGATACACTTAGCCAAAGCGAAGTAAAACAAATCGGCAGCTTCAAATGCAATTTCATCTTTTGTCTTTGCGTCGCATAATTCTTCAGCCTCTTCCATAATCTTACTCCTAAGTAATTTCTCGTCGGTAAATATCCTCTTGGTATAACTTCCTTCGGGAGCATTGGATAATCTAGATTTGAGGGTGTTTTCAAGTTTGGCCAATCCGGTGAAATTTCCGAAACATGTTGATTGAGTTGGAACGTGACAGAACCCTGTACCGTGTTGGACGACCTCGAAGATCAACGCATCACTATCGCAATCTGTCTTGACGGAGAGTAATTCCTGTACTGCACCGGAAGTTTCTCCTTTCCTCCATAATCCGTGTCTACGAGATTGATAGACACCTTTTTGGGTCACTATCGCCTCAGTCACTGATTCCTTCGATGAGTATACTAGACCTAATGGCTGACTGGAATAATCTGAAGAAGAGACGATAGTGGGGAATAAGCCGTCAGGTCGATCAGAAATGATAGGTGCAAGGAAAGCTTCGGCGATTGATAAGTGGGAAGAAGTGGTTTTGGGGGATGTAGATAGGTATTCGGTTGGAATGACGTATGAAGATGGTCGAGATGACTTGATAGATTCGAGAAGTTCTGTAGGGTTAGGTGAAGGGTTTTGAATGTAGATGTCAATATTGGATAGACCGAGAGATTTGGCAGTGTGGGCGCTAGATGAGATCAGGTAGATACCGCTAATTTGTGAGAATAACTGTTGGTAGTTTGTTATTTCACTTTCATCGATTTTGAGTATCAACCTCTCCTTAGGTACCTGGCCAGCGAGTTCTTCCACCTGTGGTGGAGTGACAACGATCTTCTGAGCACCGTTATCCAGGAATGAGATTAGGTCATCGGATGACTCGGCAGCTTGGACGTAGTAGCTCGCTTGGGGTGGTAAGGTTGGAAGTACGGCTTGTACGAGGGTAGCTGGAATGAGGACTGGGCCGAGTAAGGCGAGAGAGGGGAGGAGGGTAGACCCCGATGGATCTATGAGAGGGAGGAAGGGGGGTGTTGACATTCTGTCTGTTTGTCTGTGTTGTTGAATTGCAGAGACGGTATAGAGATGGATGAAATCGGATTTTGATTGTTCTGAAAAAGTCGAAAAGTCGGGATGACCATCATCATAGTGTAGTGATCGAGTCAAGGTATCAACCACGTGTCAGGAGCCACACGTGGATTTATTTGGTTCCTTATCAGTCCCAAGTACTGTATGAGTGTAAGCTTAGACGCGTTTAGAGCTTGATCGTAATGTTCATTTTGGACAGTGTTGTCTGCAATCACTCTTGGAACAGATTTACTTGTAACTTATAGCGAGACCACAAAGCCCACAGGGCTCAAGATACCACCATGTCATCCTACGAGACAGTCACGACAGGTCGGTCGAAGCGAAGCACTGCGGGAAACCGGTAGGTCATCAACCTATACCGTATTGTCATCGGCTAACGATGCTGAGATAGTATGCGAGAGCTTCTCGAAAAGGCTCATCAGGAAGACGAAGACGAGCTATTCAAAGAAGTTGAGGATGATGAGGAATTTGCTGCTCCTGGTGAGCTTGCTCGATAGGCCTTATGTATCGTGAAGCTGACCTTCTGATGTATCATAGTGGAGGTAAAGGATGTATACCTCGAAGAATTCGCTGATACGGATGAAGAAGTTGAGGAGGACGAGGATGCTGAAGAGAGAGCCATACGGCGAGAAGAGAGGCAGAGGGTGGGTCATTCACAAATTCATGAGACAATACCGTACTGATCAATATACTCATAGGCAAAAGGCAAAGGACGAGCGATTTACGATCCACTCTCATCACTCAACAAAAATCGACTGAAACCTTCCAAACCCGATCCTACTGCCAAACTACTATCAGATCCTACGATATCCCTCCTTGATCCATCCCTCGACCCATCTTCCATGGCCCCTTCTACACTGGTTCTGGCAATTCGAAAACAGCGTAGAGAAGCCAAGCGAGAACAGCGTTCGGAAGCTCGACGAAGTAATCTCAGAGCGTCGACTCTAAAGACTGAAAAGGAGATATTGGAAAAGGAGAATCAACAGAAGATCAATCGTGATAAGTACCCTTCGAGGGGTAAGAGGAAAGCAGTGGATGATGGACCGAAAACTCAGGATGAGCTCATTGCAGCTGCTCTAGAAGAAGAGGAGAGAAATAAAGAAGCGTTAAGGGATTGGCTGAAAAAGGAAGATGAGAAGAGAGAATTGAGAAAGATCGGTAGAAAGAGAGTGAAAGGACCGAGGTTGACTTGGGTCAGTAGGACTGTGGGTAAATTGGTGGAGATCATTGGAGAGGAGAGTGTGGTGAAGGAGGTGGATAGGGGGAAAAAGAAGGATGAAGGGGGAGAGAAAGAGGTATCAACAAAGGAAGTTATAGTAGATGGATCTCCTGCTCAAACCCAGACGATACCATCAACGAGTGAACCTCCAGAGACTGCCAAAGAGGATTTACCCGGAATATCTATTTCGGAAGACGCAGATGAACCACCTACCGATCAGCCCGGAACGACTGAGAGTATCCAACCACAGAAAGAGACTACCCTCGATATGCCTGCTCAGCAAGATACGATTGAGTCGACCAAGTCATCGGAACAAATAGAGAAGCCACCGAGTGATTCCTTGCAGCAGACTGCTACAAGCAACGATACCTCAAAACCGGCAACTCATGATCCCAAGAAAGCTATCATACCCATCACTAGCGTCTCACAACCTACTAGTAAAGTACCAATCCCTGAACCAGACGAATCCAAATACACTCGAAACTACCTGATCCTCTCGCAGATACCTGGCGGTCTAACCGAAGAGATCAAGTTGATCTTGGGTGATCATGTGGAGTGGGATGAAGTGCTTTACATACCATCACGTAATAGACCTATCAGTATGTCACCGTTTTCTCTTTTGTGCGGACTTGAAGCTGACGATTATGAGGGCAGATCGTAAACCGCCTATATGCCCATTTACCGGTCTGCCAGCGAGATATCGACATCCGTCCACTTCAATACCATACGCTACAAAAGAGGGGTATCATCAGATTGAAGCGCTCTTGGTTGAAAGGTACAAATATGATGTGGGAGGCTGGTGGGTAGGAGGGGAGGAGGATGTATGTGCGGATGGGATGGAGGGGGTGGAAGGTTGGTGGGAAGCTGTCAATGGGGGGTGGTTGGGAGGGAAGGGGATCCCCGAGGAGGAGGTACAGGATCAGCCAGAAGAGGTGGATACACCGATGGACATTGACCTTGAAGATGTCAAAGGGAAGCGGAAGAGGGGGAAGGATAGTCAGTCAGCGACTCCCGTCCCTGCCACCAAGAGAGCTAAGGGGAAGGGTAGAGTGAGTGTGGTAGAAGAGACACCCATGATCTTGGTAGATGATATGAAGAAGTCAAATAGAAAAGGAAAGAAGAAGTGACCCTCTCTTGTTGTATGCATTACCCCATTGTAAAGTAGTAGACAGTAGTTCATCTTGACATATGCATATACATGTCTATCACCCTATGCGGTAGCTATGAATCACTCTTCGATGTACTACTGTACCCAGCATGCATCGATGACCGAGGTTGGGGCTGCCACACTGGCTCGGCATTTCGGGGTAAACCGTCCTGACTATTTTTTTTTTCTGATTCCCTTTTTCGTATTTTGGCCAGAATAGATAGAGAGACCACCGCACCGTACACCACTACCACCATTCACCACCACAGTGCCGATACTCCACTCACTCTCCCTTTCATCAAATCTTCATTCATCCATTACTCTCTTATCTCTCCAACCCAAAAATACTCTTTCAGCGAGAGAGTTATTAATCCTTCTCCCTACCTAACTTATTCCTCCTTACCTACCCAAACGAAAAAAAGTTAGACAAAATGGTGAGTTACTGCTTTCTTCGCCGCTGCCCCTTCACATGTTGATCATGACTAATCGCCGCTTTTCCACTTGATATAGGTTAAGTAAGTCCCTTCCCCTTCTCAACATCACCTCTACCACCTCGACTAGACCAGAGAGAAACGATAAGATCCCTGCTTGAAGCCACCGTGGAAGGATGAAAGTGGCGGAAGGGAAATCATCGTTTCTCGACACGTTTTCGACCTATCTCCTTCGCTTCCTCATCAATTTCGATAATTCTTAGATGGAATAAGAGCTGACAGACGTGTTCAGCTTCACCGTAGATGAGATTAGGGCTTTGATGGGTGCGCTTTTGTTCTATTCCAATCCCATCGACTGTAAAGGTTGAAACGGAATTCACGGGCTAACGGTTTGTTCTGTTTTCCGATGTACAGACAAGCCAACCAACATCCGAAACATGTCGGTTATTGCCCACGTCGATCACGGTAAATCCACCCTTACCGACTCTTTGGTCTCCAAGGCTGGTATTATCGCCTCTGCCAAGGCTGGTGAGATGCGATTCACCGATACCAGGTGAGTTGTTGTCTTTGTTATGTCAAATTTTTGCTAGACTCCCATCTAGCGGGCATCTCCGATAATATCTTAGGCTGTTAGCTGATATCTTGTGTGCGATTCAACAGACAAGATGAAATCGACCGAGGTATCACTATCAAATCCACTGCCATTTCCATGTACTTCCCCCTTCTTAAAGAGGATGTAGATGACATCAAGCAAAAGACCGATGGTGAGTGAACTGGAACACGAACAGTAATTGCATCAAAGCTGACCAATCGAATCTAGGTAACGAATTCTTGATCAACTTGATCGACTCTCCCGGTCACGTCGATTTCTCATCCGAAGTAACTGCTGCTCTCCGAGTAACTGACGGGTGAGTTGCCAATATTCATGGTGCTAAAAAGCTCCCGCTAATCCCACACCAGTGCCCTTGTCGTTGTCGACTGTGTTGAAGGTGTATGTGTGCAAACCGAAACCGTGCTACGACAATCGTTAGGTGAACGAGTCAAGCCCGTTCTTATCATCAACAAGGTTGACCGAGCTCTTCTCGAATTGCAAGTCTCCAAGGAAGATCTTTACCAATCTTTCTGTCGAACCATTGAATCCGTCAATGTGATCATTTCCACCTACACCGACCCAGTCCTCGGTGACACCCAGGTCTACCCCGAAAAAGGTACCGTTGCTTTCGGTTCCGGTCTCCACGGTTGGGCTTTCTCCCTCCGACAATTCGCCGCTCGATACTCCAAGAAGTTCGGTGTTGACAAGAACAAGCTCATGCCTAAATTGTGGGGTGACAACTACTTCAACGCTAAGACCAAGAAATGGTCTACATCAGCTGCCGGTGGTGGTGAGAGAGCTTTCAACATGTTCGTCCTCGACCCTATCTTCAGACTCTTCGACTCCATCATGAACTACAAGAAGGAGGAGATCCCAACCCTTCTTGAGAAACTCGAAATCAAGCTCCTTGGTGATGAGAAAGACCTCGAAGGTAAACAACTTCTCAAGACTGTCATGAAGAAGTTCTTGCCTGCTGGTGACTCCCTCTTGGAAATGATTGTTATCAACCTTCCTTCCCCCGTTACCGCTCAAAAATACAGAGTTGAGACCCTTTACGAAGGTCCTATGGATGATGAATCCGCTATCGCTATCCGAGACTGTGACCCCAAGGGTCCTTTGATGGTCTACGTCTCCAAGATGGTGCCCACCTCCGATAAAGGTCGATTCTACGCTTTCGGTCGAGTCTTCGCCGGTACCGTCTCTTCCGGTCCTAAAGTCAGAATCCAAGGTCCTAACTTCGTTCCCGGAAAGAAAGATGACTCTGTTATCAAATCCATTCAACGAACCGTTCTTATGATGGGTCGAAGTACCGAAGCTATCGAGGACTGTCCCGCCGGTAACATCGTTGGTCTTGTCGGTGTCGATCAATTCTTGCTCAAATCCGGTACACTTACCACCTCCGAAACCGCTCACAACATGAGAGTCATGAAATTCTCCGTATCCCCTGTAGTACAAGTCGCCGTCGAGTGTAAGAACGCTTCTGACTTGCCCAAACTTGTCGAAGGTCTTAAGCGATTGTCCAAATCCGACCCTTGTGTCAAGACTTGGATGGGTGAGAACGGTGAAATCATCGTTGCCGGTGCTGGTGAATTGCACTTGGAAATCTGTCTTAACGATCTCGAAAACGATCACGCCGGTGTCCCTCTCCGAAAGTCCGACCCTGTCGTAGGATACAGAGAGACCGTCACTGCCGAATCATCCATGATCGCTCTTTCCAAATCTCAAAACAAGCACAACAGACTTTACGTCAAGGCTGAACCTCTTGATGAAGAGCTTACCAAGGATATCGAGGAAGGTCGAGTTGCTCCCAGAGATGACCCCAAGATCAGAGCTAGATACCTTGCCGACACCTACGGATGGGATGTTACCGATGCTAGAAAAATCTGGTGTTTCGGTCCCGATACCACCGGTCCTAACATCTTGTTAGATGGATCCAAGGGAGTTCAATACATGAACGAAATCAAGGATTCGTGTGTCGCTGCCTTCCAATGGGCCACCAAGGAAGGTGGTGTCTGTGAGGAACCAATGAGAGGTATCCGATACAACATCTTGGACTGTACCCTCCACACCGATGCTATCCACAGAGGTGGTGGTCAGATCATCCCTACCGCTCGACGAGTATGTTACGCTGCTCAGCTCCTCGCCAAGCCTGGTCTTCAAGAACCTATGTTCTTGGTCGAAATTGCCGTTCCCGAGTCTGCTCAAGGTGGTGTTTACGTGAGTCAAATTGTCTAACTTGATCATTAGATCAGACGCTGATATAAAATGAATAGTCATGTTTGAACGTCCGAAGAGGTCACGTATTCTCCTCCGAACAAAGAGTTGGTACCCCCATGTACACCATGAAGGGTGAGTGATCATCACTTGTACAGTAATACAACTTTGATGCTAACCATACTTTCACTCCCACAGCCTACCTTCCCGTAGCCGAATCATTCGGTTTCAACGCCGATCTCCGAGCCGCTACCGGTGGACAAGCGTTCCCTCAAGCCGTGTTCGACCACTACGCTCTCCTCAACGGTGACCCCACCGAAGTCGGATCTAAACTCAACACCCTCGCTGTCTCCATCCGAACGAGAAAGGGTCTCAAACCTGATGTACCTCTTTATGATCACTACTACGACAAATTATAAGAAGATTGTGCATTCATGTAGAGGTATGATAGGGTTGGCAGGATTGATTTGGATAGTTTATATATTAAACGAGATGCATCGTTGTGTCTATTTCTGCGATTGACATGGCTTTCAAAGCTAGCTGCATTGTCGTAAGAGAATGATTGGAGCGTGGGCTTGCACTGCGGGATGGAGTGAGAGCCAAAAAGGAAAAGCAAGGTGAGAAGACGAGTTTGGCAGGAATGACAGGATGTTGTTCATACTGATTTTGAAAACCGATCGAAGCACGCAGCCGTGAGTACACACATGTAACGTACGTACAATGAATGTATAGTAGCAATCTGCCTCAAGAGTATGCGGTAGGCCATCTACACATCATTCCGCTTTTCTCTCACATCTTTGTTTATGGTATAAGTTTTCTTGTCAACTCCATACTGCACCATTCCCACCTAAAAAACCATGTCACTCCAGAGTTTCCAGGAATTTCTCGATGGTATAGACGACACCCTCGATCCTCTCCCTTCACCTCCCACCCCTCCGTTACGCCCACGCAAACCATCACCTAAATTCCCTGAGGATGTACTTTCGACCATATTTGACATATTCACTTCAATCAATTTCCCCAATCTCAAAATCGCCGTACGGGTCAACACATTCCTATACAATCGATACCAACCCAAACTGTACCGATACATATCGTTAAATAGTAACAACGTAGGGGATTTCCAATTGCATGCTACATTGATTCTTGCAGCTTCAGATACGGGTTTACCGCCAAGAAGAAACCGTGATCGATTCCTCAACCTGTGTCATTCGATTACCCATCTAGAGATCGACGATGAAGAAGCAAGTCAGCAGATTGTTCAGGTCTTAGTTCTAAAGACCTAAGAAGCTCTCAAACGTTGTTCAAGAATGTGGAATATCTGGTATTGAGAGATGGATTCATGAGATTTCTCCAGAAGATAGATTATCATGCTTTTGATGGGTCATTACACTCAAAAAGGGTCGTACAATTATTGGGGAGATATCTGAAACCTAAACATCTATGTATAGAAAACCTCAGAGCGTACGATAAGAAAAATCCTAAATCACCTGAAATTTGGAAATTGGAGATATTGAAGAGTCACTGGAATCTGCATTCCATGACTTTTCATAATGATGTTGGATCGACGAGAATCATTTTTACGGGTGTCCCACTTCAGAGATTCTTCATGGCGCACCTTGCCGGTCGGTCGCCATCGGTTTTGATGCCAAGTACGGAAGATAATATCGGTAACGACCAGACTCGGGTGCAAATTTATCAGGACTCCCCGAATCATACCGTCGGTATGTCGGTAGATCTGCAGAGAAGGATCAGGGGTCAAGATGTGACGGTTTTTGGGGATCAGTCAATGGGTGAATGCGTTTGCTGCTGTAGGTCCTGAGTAAACGTGGGTACTTCAATGCCTCCAGTACAGTGTTTCCTGCGATTGGCCATTGGGCTCACGGGACAATAGATCAGCTTCGAGTCGAAGGATATCGGAAGATGTGATATCCATACGTTGGTAGTAGAATAGGTGAAAGGTACAATTCGCCAGATGTGATATTCCTGTTGACCCTTCATCTGCCTCAATATGCTGTGTACATGCACACAGGACGTATCCAGAAGCTCTGTACTTTGATGTCTCAGCATTCTCATGTTGCACAAAGGTGGATTGCCATGAAACCATGTCAACGATATCTTCTTTTGAAAGACTATCACCGCTGACGGATTCTGACACGTTTCAAGACAAACGAAACACAAGAGTGGAGCACTGTTCTTGATGACGTCGGTCGTTCCTTTCTTCAGATATTCAAATGCCCCCTCTCTGTTTTGTCAAGCCGGGGGATCCACGACCAGGTCAGGCTATACAGTATAAGCAGTGTTACTCTGTATATCACCAAGCTATCATGGTTCGCCAGAGCTTAAGTCTACTACAGATATCGAAATTTCAACACAACTAATTTTCATAATCGGTTTAACACCATCAACCTAACAAGACAAACTATCAGACGTGTGAAACAATGGCAGATAAAGAGACTACCAATATGACTTCCACCCCTTCCAAAGTGAATATCACCTCATCCGACGGCAATCCCCCTAGTGTGGGCGATGACTGGAAGATGGACGATATTTTCAAGGAAAACACGAGTGGAAGCCTGCTCATCGGAGGATATCGTTTCAAAGACGATACGTTAATGTATGATACTCAAACGCAAAGAACCGTCTTCTTCCAGAAAGATCATGGCTGGGATGCATTCTCAGGTTTATGGAACAAGGGGACTGAGTACAATCCTAACAATCTGCGATTAATCAAAAAACGCAGAAAATATGGGTTCTTCAGAAGTATACCCGATGAGATGCTTGATTCCGATGACGAGATGCCGGGTACTTTTCCTGGAACACACGAGCAATACAAGTCGAATGTTTAACTTGTTGTAGGTGGACGTTTCGCATCACATGATAGTAGGATGGTTCCCTACTATAGCAAAGGCTAGAATCTCATGAATTCGGTATATATATTTATATGTATGCTTCGTCTAATGCGTACCGATATGCCACCCCTCAGCCCCATGCATTCCTGATTTCCCCTCAGATCTTTATAGCTTCTGACTAGAGCAACACTCACACTCGACCTTCTCGTCGGCTTGTTGAATATGGGTGACTTTCTTCAACTCCCACATATCCTCGATTGGCGAATCGACAAGCTCCAATGGTAATCCATACGAGCCCCGCCAATCAGCGTAGACATGTATCTCCTGAGGTATCGTCCTGTGAATATACAAATCATTCCTTGGTGAAGCCCATCGGTAAATGACTTTGAGAGTCGTCTGACTGTACGAAGGGATAACATAATCTTCTAAGAAGAACCTCTGTATTGCTACACCCTCTAAAATCAGAAATTCAACCTTCATGTTTGATATAGGTACTCCGTGATGAACAATTTCTTGTATTCCACCCAAACCCCCGTCGGCTAGGTTCTGTACGAGGTTGTGCCATGTATGGGAAAAAGGTATTCCGAGATTCAGACACAGTTTTCTTGGCTGGATAGTCGTGAGGATCTTGCCTAGGGAATGTTCTATGGATGTGTCCATGCTTATACGTTCAAGGCCATGGCCCTTCTTCGTATTTCTGAATACCAGCTGTTCAACTTGAGGAAAGAAATTGGTGGTTCCCTCCTGCTCTAACATCTGGGCAATCACTTCTAAAATCGTCTCGCCAACTATCGATAGATTCCGCGCTGAGCTGCATATGGAACAAAATCTAGTATACTGATTTTTGGACTTGTGCAAATCTTGTAGTCTGAATTCATCCAAAACAGGGGGTGCCGCAGATTGTAATCGAGGTGGGCATAAATGTTTGAGGATGTGCGCGTCTTCGTCAGACAACGTAATTGAGTGAAATAGGAGGGAGTTAAAAGAAGCACGAAACCGAGAATTGAGCGAGGAGACGCATTTGAGATTCTCGAAAGATAGGGTGGCGAAGGCTGAGATGACGGAGTATTGGATGTCTTCGGGTAGAGATCCAATTGGAAGAAGAAGCGTCCGATCGGAAGGCTGAAGGTTCACTTCATTTGTATGAACAAGTGAATATGGCATATTTGTAGCTATCGAAGGGCTCACAAGAAGATATTAGTCATCAGTAAGTTTACAGGAGGGGCTTATTACATGTAAATTTGGGATCGCATTATGTACACGAAGCTCATGAGTACCAGAGACTTCTCACATGATCTAAGCAAGGTAGGTATTCTGATGATGGGGAAAGATCGTCCTTTGATGGTGATGACGTTGGCCTTTCCGACAGAAGATGCCATCCTCATTCATCTGTCAGGTCTGAGCCCCGGTTATACCAATTATCAAGAACATGAACAACATACCATGAGTCACGATGCTCCGATACGCTTGCACTTGTCCCAATCGCTGTCCAATTCATATAGATCGGCCGGATGGTCTACGACGGTGCATAACACGGGAACGCTCGACTGACTTTAATGCCACTGAGATTTGCCACTTTCAATTTGAACCATGAACTGGAACTGATAATCCGGGGTCTCCTTGAGTACCATCAACAACCCAAAGACGGGTTCACCTCGATATTTTCATTCGACCTATAAAATTCGACCTCATCTCAAAAGCTCATATAATAGCATAGTAGTCAGAACACTGGAGATGCCTTACAGAGCAAGGTGTAATCCTGCTTCTCTCATACGGCGACACAATGCTTCAGTAACAATCAGAAGGGACCCATCGGTGCTAAGACATGGGTCAGTCCAAGAGGGTATAAGGAGAGGTGAGCCATGAATCGCATTGTGGTATGAGGGGATGTTCATGTCTAACCCTGTGACAGGTGCATCGATACCTATGCAAGGCTATCGTTTCAACTCGACCTCATCCCTTCTCTCCCCATTCACATCGTTCTTCTCTCGCGCAAAAAGCTTGACACCCACATCACCCGATCAAGCAGCCTCTGAATTTGTCAATTCCATATCCTCATCTCAAATCGAGTCCCTCCATTCCTCCTACAGAACCATAGTCTCTTCACCTTCTCCATCCAATTGCCTGTCAGCTGAACATCTATACGATGCTATAACGCTATTAGCGGAATCGCGATCATTGAGGGATTTAGAATTACTAAGAAGGATATATGATGATCTACCAAATCGCTTTGGATATACCATTGCTGCAGAGCATGTCAATCTCCTCATTAAAGCTCTGTGTAATAACGGACTAACAGAGGAGGCTCTTTCGCTCGCTCAGTCGATTGATCCTGAGGACGTAGATTGGCGTATACTCCTTCGATCAGCTTCTACCGACTATCCGTTTCTCATCGACACTGTGATTCCTTTCCTTCGACAATATTCCACACTTGACCAATCAGACATCGCCCTCATCATCAGATCGATAAGGAACACCCACTCTCGTTCTACTGGATCACTCTCTCGCTCAAAGTTAGAATCTGTTTTAGGAGATATAAGGGAAAAGGGATTAATGCTGGAGCCATCAACCGAAGCGGAACTGATGAGATTGTACATCTCATTAGGAGACCTAGATGAAGCCAATGAGATCGTCTCGAGATGGAACATGAAAAACATCGTTTCACCCGGGCTATGGAATGCTATCGTGGAAATGGCTATTGCCCGCGATGACCTGGACATGGTGAAAAATACAATTGAGAATATGAAGGAGAAAGGGATCAAACCACCTCAGAAAGCTTTGACGTTCCTATCACTGCGAAAACTCAGATCGTACATCTCTTCAACATCCATTGTGGGATTTTCAGAAATTATTGGATCGGTGGATGGCGCTGAGCGAGTTTGCGGAATAGAAGCTAAAGCGGACGTATGGGCGGAGGCCATCAGAGTGTACTTGTTAGAGCTCAAATCGCATGATAAACTAGATGTGGTATTAGAGGTGTATTCGGAGATATTATCGAGGGGAATAGAAGTATCCGCGGATTTAGCAAGAAACATTATCATACCTTTATCGAATGTTCGACATCATAGCAGATTAGATGATATGATTAGGATATATGATGATTACTCATCTTCCTCTTTGGCTTTCAACACAAAAAAGGAGAAAAACAAATTTCAGAATGTCTATCAATACCTTTTAATGGCATGTTCGAAAGCTCAACCACCATCAACTAGGACTGCTCTGAAACTGCTTGAAGATATGAAGATCCACCATATGGAAATATCGTCGAGCAATATGATTTCGTTACTTGTATTATTGATGAAATCAAGTGAAGATCATTATTCAGCTTTCAATCTCTATTCACATTTCTACGACTTATCACCTGGTTCGATAGATGAAGAAGGGTATAAAGTGATTTTGATCAATTTCTTAAATCTATATTGGACCCAATCACCTTTTTGTCCACCGGAATTGTTCATTGCGATTCTGAAGGATATGAGTAGAAATGGATATCAGCCTGACTCACATATCCTATCAAGTTTGTTAAAACAATACGGTTCTCAAGCGACCAAATTACGTAGAAAATTACGCCCACCTCCGTCAACCCCTTCAACCACGCCATCAACAACGACGACTACATCGACATCGATATCACCATTTGAACAAGAATATCAACAAGTGAATATAGGTGAACAACTTGATATACTCTCTCAATCGATAAGGGATATCCATACCTTACTCAAACTTGATCCATTGATCATACCGGATATACCACTCTTATCTTCCCTGATGGATGCCTATGCGAGGGTAGGAGCATATAGTGAATGTTTCGAAGTTTGGGATGAACTTGTTTCTCGACGGGCTAGAGAACCTGCTCAGAATCTTAGAAGTCTTTATGCAGCAAGTATAAATGTCATTCTGGATGCGTGTGGATGGAGTTATTCTTTAAAAAGGGGAAAGAAAATCTGGGCTTGGGCAAAGAAATGGGATTTAGCATGGGAGAAAAAACATTACGATTCATATGTTGAATTTCTATGTAGGAATTCCCAATTGGCCGAGGCGGCGGAGTTTATATTCGATGAGATGGTTAGTCCGAATCCACAGGCGGACAAGGAAAGTGTCAGGATTGTATTGAAGTTTGCTAGAAGAGAGAAGGATGCGGGTAGAAGTGGATTAGAGGCGATGAGAGACTTTGTGCAAAGGTTAAAAGTCGAGAAGAAAGAGGTGTATGATCAATTGAAGGATGAAGGTGAATTGGAAGGATACTAGAGGTGAAGCAAAGGGGAATCTTGTGTAGCGATATAATCATGAAGTAGTCAACAATGACAAGATGCATATGACAAGCAACTACTACAGTAAGAATACAACAGTTCCAGTATGACTATAGCTACAAGACATGCACCAAACCCGATTTCACAGAACAGTTGTTGCTATTTTCGTTTCGCCTTCCATCCTTTCCAATCTATATCCCTCTTCCATACCTTTCCGATTTCTGTGTCCGTTTCCGTCACAGAAAGATTCTGTAAAACTATCAGAGGGATCATACTGGGTCTACCGTGAGCGCACATGAATGGGAATTTCGTTTGACCCAATTGGGAGATCAGCCGTGATTGTTGATCGAGATCGAGGGAATCTTGGAACATGATTGCGCCTGCGAGCGAGTCATCAGCCATCAGCATTGCAACTGATAATTTGAGCATTTGTGATAGAGTCTAATAGTATAGCATTACTCACCTCGACAAGCCTTTGAATTAGCCAACTCCAACATTTCCCTCGGCATGAATCTCATTTCTTTGCCCCAATCGTTCCTCTTTTCCTCTGTTTTATCTGATGACTGCTCAAATGACCCAATCAAAGCTTCGATCACACCAAGATCATCTGTCAGAACAGGTAGGTGACCTCTGATCAATCTACTCATCTCGACACCCTCTTTTTTACCTAATCTACCGACCAACAAGCTAGGTACAGCATCGACTTGCATTTGAACATAATCACCTTCCAATCCTTCCAGCGGGGGCACAGTAAGGTGTATACCCCATCTTTTGAACACTTCCTTGACACCAGGTTGAGAAAGTTGCCTCATTTCTTGAGTTGTAAGAATGATACGAGGCGTATGTTTCATTAATTTGGTTATAGCCATACTGTCATTCCTAAATCCCATACAAAGTGAAGCCAATATGTTTTCAACTGATATCCTCTCGTCGGCTGCATGTTGATCTACCAATACCACTGCTTTATCTTCGTTGGTGCCTGTGGAAGTATGTAGGTCGATAGTGATAGCAACGAATTTCTGATCTACTTGACCCACGACATGGGCGTGATCTAAAGACGATTTACAAAGTTGAATTTCCACTTTGCGTTGTTTTGTAGAAGAGTCCAATGTGATAGATTTGGCTGATAATGGATCATCTGCTTGGTGTTGGTACGAGTGTCCATGATCATTATGCTCTTCGTCAGATTGCATAGCTTCCAACGATCTCTTCCTGTTTGCGGATGGCTTGCTAAATGGTAATACACCACCATCGATTCTATTCTCCAGATCAACTATCCACTGACATTCCTGACTTGGTTTCTCAGCTATACGAGGTGAATAGCCATCGACATCAATTCGAATCTGTTTTCTTGTAACCAAAAGTTGATCAAAAGGTGTCAGAGGTGGTGTAGGGGGTAACAAACCGGGGCTAAGTAGAAGTTGGGGATCCTCTTGATTCTGTTGGTGAGTGGGAGCGGCAATCGGTATTATGGCTGAGAAAGACAATGGCGTTGGTCTAGTCAAATCCCATTCCTGATGTGAGTCATGATGAGAGGTCACTCCTTTACCCAAAGGCGATCGGCCATGCAAGATCGTCACAGATGATGTAGCCTTCCTTGGACTGCCTTTCGTAGGGCTTGTAGAAGCATCTTGCAACTTTATGCGATCGTATCCGTTCTTTTTGAGATACTCGTCTACTACAGCTAATAGAAGTGCTTGGACCTTGGCGAAATCCTATTACACATACCAGATAATCAGCTGACTCGGAACAGGACTTTTTGAATAGTCGAAGAGATGGCTTACCTTGTAGCCCAAGATTCCTTTTGCCGGTTCGAAGCTCACATCCACTTCTTCCGAAGGTAATGAGACGTTGAGGACATATATGGGATGACGTTCTAGCCTCCTGGGCGATCTTCGTTTCTCTGTGAGATTAGTCTCAGCAGCTGGTCCGAATATCATAATAAATAAATCGAAGGAGCTGCTTACTGGCATCATGATCTTCCAATTCATCATGTTGACCCGCAGAAGCAAAAGTACCGAATCTGCTATTTGAGAATTTCCTTGCGATGGCTAGATGAAGTTCAGAGTGAGTAATGGGGTAGTTGTTGATATCTGCGGCAATATATTAGTGAGCTATAGTACGACCTGGTCCATATTGACGCAGCTCACAGAGATGCTGATGAATCTGTCATACTCCAAAATCAGCTATGCATCGTCCTTTCACCGCGAGGATCTAGCTCACCTTGGTTATATCACCTGAAAGACTTATGAAACCATCTACACGTCTTGATCCCGCTGATACGCGGATACTTTGTACGCGCTATAACAGAACGTCACCTTATGAGGACGGTCACCTTTCAAAGCAAAGGCGGAGAAAGCTCACTCGTACAAGTGCATTGCCGTATAAGGCTCGAAAGACTTGAACACTTGACTTTGTCTAGCATAAACGGACGATATCAGCTCCTACTGAATTGGAGTTGATGATGCTGAATGGTTGAGCTTGGAATTGGGCGACAAGAAAGTGCTACTAACTCCTCTGATATCCAAAACTTTCCTCCTATCGCCCATCCCTCTATCATCCCATACCGACCAGTTCACTCCATACCTCGCCAACGCAAAAACCTCTACGACCTTCTTACATTGTCTCATCAATGTATCTTCGTTCACCCTGAGCATCTCTTCCTTTCGAACAGGTATATTGTGGAATATCTCTTTGACTGTCACTATTGTCCCGCTCTTCGACGGAATATGGCGTGAGGGATCAATGCCGAGATAGAGAGTTTTAGTAGATTTCATTATCTTCGTTAATGCTTCGTCAGTCGAGGTCGTTTTGCTTGTAATGCTAAGTAATGATAAAGAAGATATGGACGATAACGCTGAGGGTGACTACGCATGAGCTGAGTGATATATTCGCAAAAATGTGGTACAACTCACCTTCTCCTCTGAATCCGTATGACCTTACTGAACCGAGATTCGCTTCATTGAGGGTCTTGCTGGTTCCTATGTAGGTGCATCAGGATGGTGAGCATGACAAGGACGATATAGTGTAGGTCCTTCACTAGCTAGATGCCAGACACACTACACTACAGATCGCGCAATGATGCAGGAAAGCAAAGTCAGACAGATACCCACGAAACCTCTTTCCAGCCTTCCTCAACCCCTCTTCTCCAATCCCACATCCATCATCCCTCACTCGAATGCTCTCATTCCCTTTGGCTAGGCTTATGTATATATCCATGTTCTTTGCTCCGGCATCTAGGGAGTTCTGGATGAGCTCGGATACGATCTGAGGGAATGTCGATATGATGAACGAAGAGCGGATTGCGGTGGATGTGGGGGTAGGAAGGGGAGTGATCGGTTCCGATTCCATGATGAGCGGAGAGGCAAACTCTACTCCATGACTCGAACTAAATGCGAGGTCATCGATAGATGAAGCAGTTATAGCCTATCAAGATATGTATATCTACAGGATGGTCTGATGTGAATGGGAAGTAGAAAAGAAAGTATTCGACGGTTTCGTCTCTCGTCATGTTTTGGTTGTTGTTGCCGCTGAACGACCTCCACTCACTCGACATCATCGTCACCTTCAGGTCAACTGCATATCCCTCATTTCGCTTCCTTGTGCATCTTTCCATCCATATACTGAGGGCTCAGCAAAGCACCATGGCAGCAGCGAGCTCGTCCTCTGCCTCTTCCACGTCCAAGCTCGATGTGCCATTGCATATTAAGTATATCCAGAATTTAGACAAGGTGAGTATCAATAGGGCTGAGCTAGTTCCCTGTTCATATGCAGAGCAATGCATTACGAGATGGTCGGGCGATGCTGATTCTATTCTCTTTTGCAGCGCCAGGATCTAGCATATCATCTCACCTCGCATCTCCGTCTCAATGGGATATACTGGGGACTGACGGCTTCTCATATAATGGGGCAGCCCTCGGCGCTGGATAGAGAAGGCGTAATAGAGTATGTCTTATCATGCTGGGACGAGGAAGCAGGTAAGTCTATATATCAACTATCAAGTGCTGGCTGAGCAGGAAAGAATGTGAATGGATTGCTCGCTGACGAGATTCTGTTGAATGTCATAGGTGCTTTCGGACCTCATCCGAATCATGATGGACACATATTAGCTACATTATCAGGGATACAGATTATGTTGATGGAGGATGCGATCGATAGGGTCGATGTGGATAGTGTAACGAAGTGTGAGTGTATGCCAGAATCGCAAAAACATGGTCCATCTTGGTAATCTCGATTGATGATGGAGAAGGTGATTTTATCGAGCAAGACTGATCGTCCCATGCCAAACTTGTAGTCCTCCTTGACCGAATCAACCCCGATGGCTCTGTCTCTGGCGATTCATGGGGTGAGATCGACACTCGATTCACCTACATCCTCTTATCATCCCTATCTCTATTGGGCAGACTCAATCACATACCTCAAGACAAAAGGGAGAAGATAGTAGAGTATATAAGTAGATGCAGGAATTTCGATGGTGGATTTGGGAGAGTTCCAGGAGCAGAGAGTCATTCAGGACAAGGTGAGTATAATAACAAACCCCTCTCTTTTTGCTCTCCGAGATGTCAGTAGCGAGATATATACTAACTTCGATGATTGATATACTTAGTATGGGTCTGTACTGCCGCTTTATCGATACTGGATAGACAAGATTTGATCGATATACCTCTATTGGGAGCATGGTTATCTGAGAGGCAATTGCCTAATGGTGGTTTGAATGGACGTCCGGAGAAGCTGGAAGACGTGAGTTGAAATGCCCAGATTATCGCCAGATCATCGACAGAACTTATTCCATTTCGCCCTTCATCCTCTGAATGGAAACTGAGTTGCTAGGTAGAATGATCGAATATTGATATTTTCCGTATTGGACGTAGGTCTGTTACTCTTGGTGGTGTCTCGCTTCCATATCGATATTGGGTAAATTGAATTGGATCAATAAAGATAAATTGATACATTTCATCTTAGGTGCTCAAGTAAGTTGGTCAACCAGATTCTCCCATCGAGGGACACAACAGCTCATATGATGATGTCCATGTTATAGGATCTGGAAGATGGTGGGATAGCAGATAGACCAGGTGATTGGGTAGATGTATTTCATACGATATTTGGTGTAGCTGGTGAGTCACCTTCCATTCGGATCAATCACTTTTCCGAATCGATCTATCAGTTTAACGAAATCTTGATCGCACATCCAGGTTTATCTCTCCTAGGTTATCCAGGATTAGAAGATATAGATCCAGTATATTGTATGCCAGCGAGATTAATTGATAAACTAGGATTAAGGAAACCTTACGCTACTTTACCAAGAATGGTCACATACCCATGATATCCTTAGGATCACTCGAGTGCAATATATAATATTGTATATACATGCATGAATATCATACGTCGACATTTTACGGTACTGCAAACTATTGCACACCAGTCTCTTCTCCTGGTACAGTCGCATGGCCCTCTCCATCTCCAGCGCCACCAGCAGCAGGAGTCTGAGTACCTGATACAGCTGCTGAACCCATTGCCATAGAAGCTTGACCAGCTTGAGTGGCTGCAAGTCGTTGTCTCTTCTTCTCCGCTTCGGCTTCTTTCTCAGATTCTATTTGGGATACTATATTTTCGATCTCGGATTGTTCGAGGTTCTGATTCGGAACGAAATTAGGTATCAGCATGGTATGTAATGTATAATCACTTTGTCTGCTTCCGATACGGAAGGAAAGCAAATAGCAATTAAGTGATACTTTGAGACTTCATGAAGAGGATTATCAAGAATAGTACGGACAAGACTGAAATTTTGTTCTCGATGGTCTTACAACGTAAATGAGATTAAAGTCCTACTCACAGTAATCACTCCATAACTCTCCATCACACTAATCTCAATGTTCTTCGCACCGGTCTGTACCACTTCAAGCAGCGATTTGACAGTCAACTTGATAGCTTCGTCCCGTGGCAAGTCTTCGGTGTAGTTCTTTTCGAGGAACTCTCGGACCGTCTTGGATGCTCGACCGATCGAACATGCCTAATGATATTATCAATGTATCAGCTTGAAAGTCGACGGAGCTTTAAATACCGGGGCAAAGCTTAAAGAGCAGAAGCATATAGGTCTCAAAGATTCTTTTGAAGATGGGACTGATGAGATCGAGGGTCAAGCTTTGATCAGATACTCACCTTCCAAGCCGAGTAGATACCACTGGGTTCAGTCTGATACAGTCTAGGTACAGTATCATTGGGATCAAAACCAACTACCAGAGTTGAGATTCCGAATGGCCTCACACCACCTGATTGAGTGTATTTCTATAAAAAGCAGTGTATTAGCACATGATATCAAATCAAAGGAAGATTGGGGACCTACCTGTTGAATACCTGCAATATGCTTTGTGATATACTCAATACTGACTGGATCTTCAACCGTTAATCTGTGAGATTGACATTCAACTCTGGCTTTGTCGATTAATATTCTACCATCTGCCGTTAAGCCTAAACATGGAGTATATTACCATGCTTCATCAGCTTAGTCCACAATACATTGTGAAGGATATACTGGCTGAAGAAAGAAGTGTCACGATGGGACTAACCTGCAAAAGCCACACAGACATGATCATCCAACATAGCTACTTTCCTGACCGTTCGTGGATCTTGTAATTGTAAAGTCGATTTCTTTTCTACTCCTAACACCACACATGATTTCCCTCTTACACCGACCTGTACATCGAATCATACAGTTAGCTTACACATTGGCCAAACTGAACCACAATAAGTCATAAGCTAGACTTACAGCACAGGTTCCCCTTCGGACGGCTTCAAGGGCGTATTCTACTTGGAATAACTATTGAATATGAAGTATGTCAGCTTGTGACCATCACTGAGGCGGGACACAGAGAGCTCACATGTCCATCAGGGGAGAAGACGGTCAACGCTACCAAGTGAAAGTCATTGACAAGATCAGCTGGTATTCCACCTCGGAGGGAAAGGACAGCTCACCTCGGTCGTACGATCTTGACATAATGGATAACTAGTGGGGCGTACACTGAATGAGATGAATGTTGGCCTTATGTCTATGTTGCATATGTATCTGACTTGAACATGCATCGAGTATCTTTGGATGTCAGAACAACCCCGCATCATCATCGTTGTCCGACACGCGTCCATGGAACAGATGTTAGGCTCACCTGACGTCTGGAGAGCAAGTAGGCACGTGGCGCTTATGGTCTGCGTGCAGGCCTGGCCTCTCTCTGGTCGAGGGAGAGATGAGATACCGCAGGTGCATGTCAGTATCACTCATGCACTGAAGAACTGCTTACTAGACGAACAGAGTCAGAGGAAGTGTATGTCACAGGAGAAACCAAGAGCGATAAGACCGTTATGTCCAAGATATTAGGTCAGGTATTGGTGGTGGTCGCTGTTCTAGCTTTAGTACATGGTGGGTCCGGAATGCCTTGACGTCTCTATCGATCCTCTGTCCCTCAAAGCTGATCATCGTGCTTATACGTGTAGCTGCATTCTCGACTTATGAACGTATGTCATAGTCCCTTGAACACATCAGTATATCGGATGTCGTACTGACTATATGTCCTGTACATAGACCTATCAACGTTGAAAGCCCTCTCGAGACCTACTGGATCATTACCAGGTTCTGTAAGTGCCATTATAACACAACGCTAATGATGGACTCTGGCCTCAAGGGCTGACAGGATGTATCACACTAGATCATACTCGAAGCTCTGATCTCGCTAGGACTGTTCATACCTGGAATAGCACTCTCATCGGACAGCTTGGAAGATGTCACATACAGAGGAGAATTGGCTAAGAGGTGGGTAGACTCATCTCATTATCGCACACATAAGGCAATCAAGAACCTTTCAAATGTATAATCACAGACGGAAGGAAGTATGAAAGACAGACATGCTGATATTTTTTTACGATCGTACTTGACAGAAGTATAGACGACCAGGACGCCAAGATGGCATTCATGATTCCTTCCAAACGTGGTCAAGCAATATTCGGAGATCAGCAGTAATACGTAGAACGTAATGATATTATGCATGTATAATGAATATAACAATGATCATGTATTCTGATGATGCAGAATAGACCGAGTGCTCTCCTCCCATCTAACCCAAAGTCAGTCGCACATCGGACCCAAAACTCATTCAATATATCTGTATATTAACCACTCTTCCAACCTGCTATTCTACCTCTCTCTCAAAGCCCATTTTAATCCTCCCCACCTCCTTCCTTCCCGCTCAACCCCAAAATTCACACTCTTCTTCCCACCCAGTCTCTCCCTCTGGGACACTCCATTCCATCGTCCCCTCCCATCTACCCAAGTCTGCACACGCAGATTAGCCGGCTTGTTGGGGTTTGCTAATAAGTGGTCGGAAGGAGTGGGTAGCTGAGAGAGGGGTTTGATTATTGGGTTAATGGATAACTGACGGACATGGGGTAAGAGGGGGGAAGGGAGAGTTGATAGGGGGATATATCGAGGCATCGTGCGAATCGCTATGTGCAGATGATCAGCTTGCGATATATGTCGATGAGTAAGAGGGAGTCGATGATACCCACTGCTATGTGTGAGTGCACTTTCTCAGTAGGAGATAAACTGATCAGGATGGAGCGAATGGAAGGAGTTCTTTGGATTTGACTGCGAGAGGCTTGGATCGTAGGGTTCGAAATGGATTGCTGTATTTTGCGATTGCGTGGACGTGGATTATAGGGGCTGGTGTATAGATGACTTGACTAATCTCTCGATACTTGATAGCGTTGGGTTGATCCATTGATTTCCTCCTTGTGCAGGATACGACATGGTTGTAAGTTATTTTTCTCTTGCTATTGCTTCGACTCTTCAACGGGATCAAATTTGGCTTGAATAGGAATTACAAATGGTTTGTAATCGGGTGATCGACCGCGGATAGGGGTGGATTAGAAAGTGATGTGTCACGTGATGCATGTTCACAGGGGAGATAACCCAAGTCGACGGTGGTGACGTCTGTCTCGTCCTTGACAACGGATACAGTGCTCAATCAAGGCCCAACATGAAATTCCTTTCATTCCTTCGCAAGTCCATCTTTCTCAACCTTGAAAATTGAAACTACCCCGATAACCAGCCACGACTCACTAGTCTTATCCGAGCCATCAAGTCTCGTGTCGTACGTGCTCCCCAGGCCGTGATCGGATAGCCCATGGACGGATTCGAACTATGATCATCATTAGTGACTAGCGGTGTTCGCTTGACCGGGCCTTGAACTTTATCCCCCAAAAATCATTAATCTTGGTACTGTAAGTTGCAATCCGCATCTACTATACGTACTCTCATGATCTACCATCGAGCGGTAAACACATAAATATCAGATATCTTTGCCGCTTCATGCTGTCTCTCTCTTCAATCTACATCTTATCTTCCTACGAACACTCTTATATCACTATTGCCGTGTGTCTTGCTAAATTTGCACTTCTACAATAGTCATCTTGTCAATCTCTTTCACCTTCACAGACTATACTCTATCTTATAGCATCTTCCCGCTCATGCCCTAAGGGGCTCAGCGTCATCATGACACTATCACTTCAACTCACCCACCCTAAAATATATCTCATACCAACCATCCTCCTCCTCCTGACACTCGTGTGGACAAGAGGGGTATCATCACCCATCTATCTCCTCATATCAATCTTGTCTTTATGGTGGAAGATCATCCGATTCAGTGTTAAATGGTTCTTCTACCTCGTCATCCCCACATTATTACCTCAATATTACATCTTATGGCCTTGGGTCATCCGCCATAAAATCCCCCAAGCCCGTGCCGCCAGGTTCAGCATAGTAGGAGCTTTCAGAGGATTAGAATGGAAAAAAGATGATGTCGATGTCAGAGCTGAGAGCGGAGCTTGGAGATGGGGAGGTAGAAAGAATGAAGGTGTAGGATACTTCGTTTACAGGATTGAAGATGTTGTGGTAAAAGTCCGGAATGGTGCGGGCAAAGCACTGAATATCAACCAACCGTCTCAAGTAAGTCAGAGCTCCTTGAATGATCACGATATGACAGCTAACCTTTGTCTGCAGACATCTATACCTCTGAGGTCAGGGTTACCACCACTGCTTCGCTCAGTATTCCAAACAGACGGCTTTCTCGTCAAGAACTTCATATGGGCAATCCAAGTTGTCATCCATTACATCCCTGGATTCGCCCGAATTCTGTCAATTGAGCTCAAAAACTGCCGTATTATCTTGGAAGATTTTGACAATATCGAATTAGTCTTTGACGAGTTTAGCTTCGGTGCAATGATCAATTTCCAGGGTGTCGCCGATGCAGAACCACCCAACCCTTACCAGCCCAATACACCTACACCCTCACCTCAAGCAGGATGTCAAGAGTTCATGCGACAAAACCCACTCATATATTCACCTTCTTTCGCTGAAAGAGGCAGAACTTCGACTTTGACTTTTTCGCCACCAAACTCACCGCCATGGTCGCCTATCAGCTCACCTCCTATGTCGCCTACGTTCGGATCTTTGGCCATTCCTGAGCCATCCTTGGGAGGTACACCAAGTCGATATGAAAGATCCACATCCCGTTTGGCCGATGCGAGAAGAAGAGCGTCGGTCTTCTCGAGTAGCACCAGTGCAACCGCTGGATATGTATGGAATAGAGTGACAGGACGATTATACGGTTCCGTAGTAGGAACAGCTTCTGTGGTCAACGTAAGATTGGTACAACGAAAATCATCGATCTTGCAACAATCCGATAGCGTGTCTACTCAGGCACTCTCAAATTCGACCTCTTTCCGCTCCATACATGCACTTCTTCGTCATACGACGTCAAATCACCTCCCTCCAATCACGAATGAAGGATTTGAGACGCTGATAGGAGTGAGCGGTAGGACCAAAGCTTCCCTTGGTCTAGGCTTCGGGCCGAAGAAAGGTTTGTGGGGTGAAGATACCCTTGAAGGCCAGCTGGAGGCAGGGGAAGTGAAGGCTCATATCGAAGGAGTTCAAAAGCTTTTAGACATGGCTAAGAGGCATAACCGAAGATCCGGGAAGAGACCAGTACATGTCAGACCTAACAGGTGGAGCTCAAGAGGATGGTCAAGAGTGAGTTGCTCTGATTCGACATGATATGCCGCTGATATACTTGCATTTTTACCTTGCAGACTGTTCTCCGAGCTATTAGATCAGTCAATGTGAACCTACAAAAATTTACCGTAGTTCACTATCTATCCTCACCTGCAAATCCATCCCCCTCCTCCGTACCACCAGCCAACGAAAGATACACCGTGTCTATCGATCTTACCCGTCTAGATCTGACACTCACCGCAGCTGATTCATCCAACAATGAACGAGCACGAAACGCTTTCGGGACCAACCCAGCACCAGAATCCAAGATACGAGGAGTCGGATTTTCAGTCAATTGGGAATCTATTAACCTCGATTGCCTCGCACCTCAGGAGAAGTCTGAGGAGAAAAGTCAACTTTTTGTCGTTCAGAATGGCGCCATTGATGGTTTCTCCTCCTGGAGACCGGCCGGGTGGAGGCGGGAGGAACTCCTCTTTTCTAGCGATCCCAACCTTGCTTTGATTGTTTTACGAGGTGAAATCGGTTCTGTAAATACAGCCATCGACCTTCAGCTTCTCCATGAGCTGGCTGCCGCTTGGCGACTGACCCATCCGAAAGAAAAAGCACAGCAAGCTGTAGATCAAGTTCAACAACAATCTCAGCATAATCTCCCGCCCCGACTCCGTATGGTCTTCAATGTTGGTCACATTTCAGCTCATCTCGCGGACCGACTGTCAGAGAACTCGACCGCACTCACATTCGACTCCGATGGTGTACACCTAGGCTGTTTTACTGCCTTCTCGGACCTGGTTGGCCGACGAAGGGACAAGACCACCAACCGGAAAGCATTCGAGGATGAGGAGAAAATAAGAGAAAATCGAAACAAGCTAAAATGCGTCGATCTTGTTCTTCCATCATCAGACCTCCCTTCAGAAGCCAGACGACCCCCAGACCGACCCGCTGCCTTCTTATACGAGGACTTCTCGACTTGCCTTCGAGGTGATGCCCAAATGAACATAGAGCCTATCAGAATCAAGATCAAATTATCCGATGACAAGTTTTCGGAACTTGCAAGTATAGGAAGAATACATGGTACGGTCGGTGGAGATGTTTTCGGACGAACCAATTACATCGATGGAAGAGGATTTATAGAGTCAACTTCTTTTGACTGGGCTTCATTGTCTTCCAGTGTGGATCTCGGCATAGACGAAGGAATACACATCAATCTCTGGAGGAAGGATGTTATTGATGCTCTGATAGCGATGGGCCAAGCACATCAACAAGGATCATCTCAGGAACCTCGAAGATCGGCTTCGCAGACCAAAAGTCCACTCGACAGACTGCCGTCCGGTATGTCAGCTCGATTCTCGCTGGGCACTATCAATCTTTTCGTGGGTCACAAAGATATCAACCCTGCATTGCATAGTACCAACGGCTCTCCTGTACGAGGCACATGGATACAGACGTCAGCGGTATTTGAATATGCCTTGTATAGGCATTACGCTCAAGCTTTCCCTTGGCGCCACCAGCTCACCGCGCCCACACGTGTGAAACTTCATCTTCCAGAAGATATCACCGTTCAAGCACTTGCTTTCGCCAGCAGATATAGACCCAATGGCGGATCAGCAGCTTTGACGTCGCTTGTAGTGGAAGACTTGGTAATGCAGCCTATATACAACGGACAGAAGTTTGCTGCGAGAGGTGGAACCCGACAGAAATTAGTGGTCAAATCTGTACCAAGCAACGAACTCAAGGAGGATCAGTGTCATTGGGGTTCTCAGAGGTTATGGGCCCGTCTGAAGGCTGTAAGGGAAAAGGAGATGCAACAACTGCCTGATGATCAAAGGCATACATCGACTCTTCCTCCATTGGAAGATTATCTCTCAAAACTCGAATATAACGTGCCTCCAATCGAAGTCACCGGTACGGAACAGGCACAAAGACCTTGGCTCAGAGTGAAAAATACTCGATTACACCTTACCATCCAGCAAACAAAGGCAGACGTAGATACCGAGTTCAAAATCACAGCACGATTTGATAATGTCGCTATGATCAGCAACCACTCTCACCTCTATTCCAACCTGCATACCGCTCTTACCCTCAGAAAGTTGGCCAATGCTTGGAAACGACCCAAGGTCATCGATAATACTCCGCGACAGTCTTCCAACCTCAGCATCAGCATCTTGATACCCAACTTCACGGCTCACTTTGCTTTCCCACTCAAGGAACAAATTTACCTTTACTCGTCCCACGTATCTATCAATAAGTTACCCTCTAAAGGGTTATCAGTCTCTGCTGATCAGGCATTAGTGTACGTGCCTTCCCCAACTATAGTTGGTGACTGGGAGGAACTTGGTCGAATCAAGAAGCTAGCAATTCAGTTTTCTGATCCCGGATCACCTCTGCTGATACACCCAAAGATTGAGGCTATCCGGGTTAGGATACCGCACAAATACCTCATGAATAGTCTCATTCTGGATATCAACGTGACCATAAAAGCTCTCAAGGTTATAATTGTAAACTTCTTCAGATCTAGCGAATTCATCACTCGACATAGGTCGATAGCAGAACAACCCAAACGAGTGCCCAAGATCTGCCTTGAGATAGGTTACATCTCTTTAGAAGCGAAAGATGACGCAGCCGATACTAGTCTCAACTTGATTTGGCGAGCTGGATTCTTGGAGCAGGCCAAACGAAATTCTTTGGAAGACGTTTTCGCAAAGAAGATCCTCATACTGAACAACAATTCCAACTCGTCATCGGAAGATAGCCTGCATGATAATGGATCCAACCGACCCGAGCCCAGACTTACGAAGAAGGCTACGGTTACTCCCGAAGAAGCTAGACAACGACTTGATTCCCATTTAGCTGGCAACTGGATTAAGAGGATGAAAGCTGCGAAACACGAACAGAGAAGACGGGAAGCCATGACGTTGAAACCCATGCATGGGTGTGGACCAAATATCAAGCTACCTATCAGTATCGTTCCTTCAAGTCAAACTGCCCCATTGTTCCGAGCGACATTTCAGGATGCCAAGTTCACTGTGTCGGATCCTGGTCTAGGACGTAATGAAATCATCGAGTATATGGGTAAAGTCTCATCACCCTTTGACGAAGGTACGGAATTCTCCCTGATGGTCCCTCTGAAATTGGATTGGACAATGTCAGAAGCGAAATGTACTTTACGAGATTATCCTCTACCGATGTTGAGAATCCAGCCTTCCAGCTGTGTTCCTCCTACGCAAGATGGAATGCTATCACCACCGACGTTCCAAATGACCTCCACTATAATCATTGCAGAGGAATTCGCCAATGATGATTCTACAGTTTACGTACCTGTCGAGGTCCTTCCCAAACACTGTGGTGGACCAGCCTATGAGGGGTTATGGGTGAATGTGGCCAAGACAATTATGCCTGTTAAACTGTATGGTGAACCTAGATTCAAGATCAATTCGAAGAAGACAACAGAATTCACTTGGGGAATGTCATACCAATTTGCTGTACAGGATTTCGTCAAAGTGATCGAGACCTTCTCTCATCCCCCTCGAGACCCTTCACCCAAGTTAGGTGCGTTCGATAAGATGAGGCTGATCTGTCATTTGAAACCGATCGTAGAGTTTGAGGGACCAGTGCATCTACATTTGAAAGGTAAGTCCAAAAGGAACCTAAAACAATGTCGTAGAGAACTAGAGGCTCACTGAATGACGTATCTTGGATATTCAGGTACCTTCGATCCATACCAGCTTACTGGGCTTGGGGCTGGTTTCGCCTTAGCTTGGAAAGGCAACACCAAATTGCTGATCAATCAGCCGAATGAAGATCACGAAGCTGTACAGATCGTAGCGGATCATTTGCTGGTAGCTATACCGGAGTGAGTCTGATGAAATTTCACGGTACAGCTAACAATAATACTGATTACCTTTTTGCCCCTAGCTTAACCGCTCTCAACGATAGTGCCGCGACAGGCTCACCGACCAGATCAGATGACACTTCCACTCCTTTATCTGGATCTACGTTTACACATGGAGCCGACGAATCTGAGTCATCTCTGATCAACCGACGATATACCAAACCTTGCGCCAAATTCGTGAATGGTACCAAAGTCGGATTTGGATTCGGCCGAGAGAGGACTTGCAGACCATGGGACTGCGAGAATGGGTGTGGAGATACGGATAATCACTTGCATAGGAAATGCAGAAAATTCGATTTCCTTCCTCACCAGAAGGTCATCTTAAGGAGTCCGGAGGCTATCAAGAGGGAAGAGGAGAAAGTAGGAAGAGTGAGTGATAGGATGGCCACAATCTATATTGACCTTGAACATCATACTCCATGCTGACATGTGGTTGTATATCCAGCCCGTCGACTCCTACGAAGGCTTCCGATCCGATTATACCCATTTCTCCGTCTCGGTCATTGCTCCTACCCACCCTGTCGTCGAACAGCGATTGGAGAATGAAGATCCAGCCAATGTCAACAGCTTCCATTGCACACCGAAAGCGATGCACCATTTCCTGAGATGGTGGAGACTTTTCAACCATGTGA
The DNA here is from genome assembly GCF_036426115.1 of Kwoniella botswanensis. NCBI lineage: Eukaryota > Fungi > Basidiomycota > Tremellomycetes > Tremellales > Cryptococcaceae > Kwoniella > Kwoniella botswanensis. The sequence goes on along the minus strand of NC_088599.1, from coordinate 11,024,466 downwards.
CGTGGCTTCCTACACGTGAGGGGCCACAAGAAGGTGGCTCGCCGGGAAGTCTCTACATCGGTTCTCGAAGGAAGTCAAAGAAAGAGAGTAAACCTCTTGCTACGCTTAAAGTGAGTTAGTGTCTGCATCGATCAAAGCTGACTGAACCAGTACCGCTTCGATCTGAAACCAGTATACGTCTCACATATATACCCTCAAGTGACTAAGGAACTATGGGCGCAAGGGAAATCCGAATCCTTAGGCATCAAGGTCCGAGCTGGACGACTGCTTTTCGATGCTCATCAAAGATTACAAGAGAAGATGGAATACAAAGAGAAACTCCAAGAATTCAGAGCCAACACTCATCGACCGCTCTATGCTGCTGATGTCGTCGCCGATGATCTTACGATCAAAGGCATAAGAGCGCATTTCATCGAGCGGGTCAGGCTTGATGCTCAGCTATATGAAGCTTTACCTCGAGCATCTGAATTACCTCGAGGAACGAAAGTATGGTTCGATCTTACCGACTATATAGATGCGGATAGGAAACCATTAGACGAAGATCCTCAGGTTGAGATTGTCGATTTCGGAGACTGCCCACATGTCTACTTCTGTCGAAGAACCAATACGACGGATTTGAATCAAAATGCCAAACGTGATGATAAGGACCGGAAATCAGCATCTGATGGAGTAGAGAGTAGTAAATTCGGTTTTGAGAAGACCCATCATTGTTATCTTGATGAAGCTGAGACTAGAGCAGAGGTGGACATGAGGATTGTTAGAAAGAGAATAGCGGAATTGCAAGCTAGATTGGAAAGTTATCCTACCGCCAATAGTGCTGAATACCAAGTGAGCCCCCCTGTTGTTGAAATCATAGAAATCATATGCAAGAAGCTGATCTGTGGATCTAGAATGACCTGATGATCACTCAAAATGCTATCAACCTGCTTAAGAAACACCTTGTGAAGATTGAGCGCCACAATCCGGTTCAATTTGATGAGTCTGGTAGACGGAAATCACCAGAAAGACCTTTCCAAGATACGATTGAAGTTCATTCCCCGAGACTCTTCTACAACGATCTTAGTAGACCTTTGCTCTGGGCGTATGCGTATTCTGTTAGTGATAGGAGGAAAGAAGAGTATCATGTTTCTCACGTGTAAGTGTATCGCATGATCGCACCGTGATATTCATCGTCTGACATGAGTGATACCTATAGGTCTTTACGAAACTATCGAGAACAATTCATCCGCCGAAGGAAACGATTTCTGGAAGCTTTAGATAACAGTGAACCGCACGAGACGAATGTCCCCGAAGATATGGTTGGCCAACTGGCCAAATCGTTGACCGAAAAACCTCTGGACTCTATCTTCCAATTCCTGAATATCGATAATAACCCTGCGGCCTATCGAACGGCCAGCCTCGGTATACCATCGGAGTGCACCTTGAGACCGAAAATGCAAATATCAATTTTCAAACCTCAGATCGCTTTGAGAAGCAACGCGACGGAAAGTGCGATCGTACTTTTGGCCGTTGAAGAAGCGTCCATCAAGAGATTCGCGGTAGAAGATCCTGAATCAGAAGCTGATGTCACTTCAGACGTACTCACCAGGTGAGTTCTAGGCAACGACAGCGAGACTTATGCTGACCGGTCATTACGTTTTAGGAGCTATGCGTTGTTGAAAGAAGTGCAAGCGTTCTATCCTACTACAGAAGCACTCAATAGGGAAAGATCAGGAACCGTCTCGAGTGGATTGGATTTCGTACCTCTCGAAATCTTCCTTGATGCGAAGAGTCAAGCGACGGACTACGACCGAATTCTCCTCCGAACTGATATCGCTGGGTCTTACGATAAGTTTAATCGACTAAGGATCCCCAGACAGTTGAGATGGCCCAAAGCTGTGAATGAGAATGGTGATCCGATCGAACATCTCAGAATCCATCAGGTAAATGTCATCCTTTATCCCAAAAGAGCAATGCTGATGCGTATCCTGTAGGACCTCATGACAATCATAACACCTCAAATCAAACTTTTCGCTACGTCAAAACACTACGACGCCCTATACACCATCATCACCGACTTGCTCATCTACTCTGATCCAGATCATCAACATCGAAATCAAGCTGTCAAAGATTTCAGTCGACAATTTGATTCTGCCGATCGAGACACAAATCGATTACTCGTGGATATCCATACATTACAGCAGACTATGCGACACCTTATGGAATTACAACGAGGATATGAGACAAATTTAGAGAAGTTGGAAGAAGCGGGTAAAGATGAGTTATTTAAGATTCGAGCAGACCTTGCAGAAGGATATGAAAGCTTGTACACCATCAATGCAATGATCGCCAATACTCTCGCTAAAGATGATGCTAGAGCTTTCCTGAAGAATGCTTTACGATTAGATATACGACTTAGAGAAGTGTCCTGGCGGATGCTCAAGGAAGATTGTATATCCTCCTTAGCTCAGGTCACAATGGGTTCAGCTCTATGTTCCTACAGCAACAACAAGAATGGTTCGACAGATTGTGCGTTGGTCCTGGGCACCGTCCTGGTCAGCTCCTTAGCACCCGACGCAAAATTCGATGGAATGATTGTCAGTCAAGATACTTCGACTTGGAAGAAGAAAGGTAGACCGCCTTTCGCAAAAGTATACTGGAGTTCGTACCCGCCTATCGGGGGTATACCGGTCTTCCCCGTAGTCGACGTGGAACTTGCAAGTGTTAGGTTTGGTATAGAAGAGAAAATGGGTCATCAGGTTGTAGATTACATTTTCTCAGATCGAATTAGGAGAAGAAGAGAACGAGCAAAACTTCAGCAATCCATGAACGGTAACGGTGCTGCTCCCAATGGTATGAATAGTACGAAAACGAAATCCGACAAGGCGGATACCAGGTCGATATCTTCCAAGGCGACGTTATCAACCGATGATTTGAGCATACCATCTTCGACTACCATGGCTCCATCATCAAGAAATGAGCTTTATCCTCTATCGAGATCTAGATCACAGGTGTCCATCAACTCGCATAATGATATTGAGACGATATCGGCATTCAACAATGGTCAAAACGACGACGCGAAAGAGATGAGGGCAAGAGCTTCGACGAATAGGTATTTCGGGAAAATAAGCTTCCATAGAATGAATTTGACTTTGAGCTATACTGTGAGTGCAGATCGTCTACCTCTTTTGCCATATGACGAGTGTTTGAAAGCTGACCATTTGAGTGTTTAGCGAGACGATACTAGAAAACATAGTACGTTGAGTATGCCTGAATGTGTGAATTTCAACTTCAAAGCTCCCGATTTGGTGTATACCGGTAAATACTGGGTACCCGAGGAAATCTTCGAACATGTGAAGAAAGGTATGACAGTTTTCTTACAATCATACTGTATAACGTGCTGATGTTGGTGATCTGAAATTATAGACCTGAAATCATCGGCGTATGCTCAATGGACTGAACTAATCCCTCAGATATTCAAACAGACTTCATTATTCAGATCAAAGAGGACTTTGAGAAACTTGACTGAACGAACTACCAAAGCTGTTGGAAACAATCTACCATCACCTTTGAAACATATCACCACTCACTCTTCGACATCCGCATCAATCCCTTCTACCAATCGGGATGATGAACCGACTCAGGTGGGGAGTGTAGAAAGGATAAAATCATCAAGTATGAAAAGTCATAAATCCGATCATAACCAGACGATATCCACTTCACCATCAAATATGATAATGTTAGCGGAATCGCCTCAAGTTGATACGCCTTCTACCTACTCGACAAACGGTAGTGGAAGTGGAAGTAGATCGATCAGATCGAATGGAGGAGGTGCAGGGTTGAAATCAGATGATGATACTGAAGATGATCATGAACATGAGCATGAGCATAAGGAAAAGGGACTGAAAGGGTTATTAGGCAAGTTCGGAGTTGGTAAACATCACTATAGTAACAATCATTCAACGGATGAGGTGAATTATCCCCGTGCCCGTATGACGAATGAAACAGGAGCTGACAATGGTTTGTTATATGTAGTTATCAAGAATCAGATCCAGAGTTACAAGTAATTCATCTTTGGATCGGAAATCTCATCAAACATCTTCAATCTCATTTGGATGATCCTACCGAACTATACAAGGACACAAACACAGATCAAATGAGAATTGGGTTGGACCATCTGTAGCGTTGATTTCTATTTATATATCTATTCACCTTGCATACGATATACTCCTTTTTTGATGATTGTTTCGTTCCTTGTTGTTCATTCCACTAGGACGATTGTTGTATATATTTTACGATTGATATTTTTGGATTATCACAACGAAATCAATGCATTGTTTGAATGACAATATCGTGCATCATATGCGCATATTTGTAATCAACATATTCCCAGCTATGAAAAATGTCAATCATCTTTACCCTCCGTTGAACCTGTTAAACTATAACTTTGCTTGGGTAGCTACTAACGATCCACCATCTATGGGAATGACCGTACTGTAAAATATTATCAGGGCTCAGCAGCGAGACCCCTTTCTCGTCTTCTTGTGATTGTAGGGATGACAGATCTTGTCAAAAGAAGGCATTCTTACTCACCCAGTCACCCACTCTCCTCCTTTGGAAGATAACCACAAACAAGCTGCCGCTACGTCCGTTGGCTCACCGATCCTCTTCATCGGTAAACTATCTGCTAGTTCTTTTTCGAAATTGTCTAGAGTGAATTTCATCATTCTACTTCTGAATGGACCTAGAGCTAGGGTGTTGACTGCTATACTTGGACCGAGACGTGTGGAAAGGTGTTTCGATAATCTACATTGGGAAACAAACAGATTAGTATGAAGCGCGATGAATCTTGTTATTTGAATGAACATGTCTGGATGACTCACTGGTGTAGAGCTGCTTTGGAAGCTGAATATGCGTATGTCTCTAGACCGGGAGGATTCACACCGTTAATGGAACCAATCTATTACGAGTGGTTAGTATCGCAGTAACAGCAATATTCTATACAACACTCACGTTGATTATCCTACCAACGAATCCGCCTTCCTGAGCTTTGCTCAACAACGGTACCAATTTCTGAGTCAAGGTGAATACTCGTTGTACGTTGAGGGTCATCAATTTGGTAAATGCTGAATCGGGATAAGTTGATAGTTCTTCTCCCCAAGTTGCACCGGAATTATTGACCTGAAGAATGTGTTATATGCATGTCATCAGCTGCTGAGAGATTTGACTCAGTACCAAAGGGATAGCTAGCTTACCAGTATGTGGAGTACTAATAAGGAAGAAGTGTCAGGATTTAGCTTCTATAGATCCAAACGGCAATTGCTGAAAGAAATGATCGGCTAACCTTTCTCCCTCTTCTTCAATTCCGCTACTACCCTCTCGCATTCTTCGTATTTCGATAAATCAGCTGGTATGGCTATACACTCTCCTGGACCATCTTTCGTCAATCTTTTGGCTGTCTCTTCGCATGCCTTGACGTCTCGGGATGATATATAGACCTATACAGTGGTGGAGATAAACACATCAGTAGACTGCGATATTGACTGCGATCTCGTTCAAGCTTATAGGCTGACCAGCATGACTTACCTTGGCTCCGTTCGCAGTGTATCCAGCTGCTATCTACAAGGAGAACATCCTCAGTACGCTGGTCTCGATTGAACGGTATAGCTCACCATCTCCCCCACGCCTCGACCCCCTCCAGTCACGAGGACAACCTGCAAGATAGCTCGATGAGTAATTTATCCCAAGAGTACAAAGGTAGAGGGAGACACTTCTCACCTTTCCTTTGACGTCGAACAAGCTGTTGATGTCCATGTCGATGTTGCTATGGATACTGGTATGGGTGTGAACGTAGTCAACAACGAAGAGGGGGAAGCTGATGGAATTGTACTTGTAAGATGGATGTGGTCGATGGATGGATCGTGTTCGGTTAAATCACGCCGAGATAACCGGAGTTGGTCCACTCGAAATGTACCACTGATAAAACCATCATACTCGAATCATCTTTCAAGTCCAACACCTCTTCCATCTTATCATGCCATTTACATGGCTGATGAAGATTCATTGTTACATGAACGAGGGGCACAATGTTTTCTTACTCCGGCTGTCCCGATATGGTCACGAGGGTATCACATCCGTCGAGCTCGTGAAAGCTGACGTTATATCCCGATATCCCGATTCGAGAAGAAATACGTCGAGCCCATCATTACATTTAATGCAAGTCAGGTTGAGATCGAACACTTGTGTGAAATGGCAGTGACCTGGCCTGTGTATGGACGATAAGACACACAAGGGGTTGCGCCTCAGACATTGTCACAACTCACCATTTTCGTCTTCCGCCTTATGCTCTTTTTTCTGCAGAATTGTGTTCTGTTGGGGCCTAAACTGTGCCTGTATACATGGTCAGCCTGTCAATCGAGGGTCATTGCAATGATATCGTCGCGGATCCGATCAATGGCTCGACGCATGATGTATCGACCAGAGCAAGAGAGCCAAATTGAAGTCATACATTTTAAGTATATAGCTGTCAGTATATAGCCAATCGATGCATTTGTATCATTGTGGCGCTGATCAGCTATCTGCGCTGTCGTGAGATGATGAGAGAAGCCTTTAGGGGCATTCACCTGCGATACTGCTTGCAACTATTTCGCCATATGACAAATGATAGCGCTATATCCTGTCACTGGTTGGCTTTATGGATAACGGTGGTCCTCGCCCACAAAATACATCAAAGCCAATCTACAAATTCAGCACGTCGAACACACCCATCTCAATCTTCACAACTGTTTCAAAGGGCACAAAACCCTCAAACCGTATACAAAAGTACCAAAAACGTAGGGATAATCTGATCAAATCCTAAAGAAGCAAGTTGTCATAGTAAAGTAGTCTATAGATAATCGAGTCGTAAGGCAAAAGCAATTTTACGCTGTTGAGAGTCGCATACAATACAGCAAATATGTTTCATTGCCAATAAGAAAACCGGCTAGTAGGTATGTCTAAATTTAGGGTTCTACAATAGAAAGACAAATGGGACGAAACATATTAGCAAATTTTTCTTGAAAATTTACGAGTATACGAGGTGTATAAGCGATGTAGAATCTTTACTTACCTGTTTATCAGTGAGATCTTTCCATTCCGCACCGATATCTTCCTCTTGACCATCCAAAGCGCTCATGTATTCTTGTTCTTGGATGACCTTCTTCTTGTTATCCCTCCAGCACAAGAACCCATAGAGGGACAAGAGACCCATACAGACGCAATATCCAGTTAACATTACGGTATAGGCGGTTGGGTATGAAGGATCTTCTTTAGCTCGGAAGGATTGAGGTCCCACTAAATTCCCTACAGCGTAACCTGAAGAAAAGAGCGGCGTCAGCCGCAGAACTACCGTACAACACGCGTCAAACACGTGTTTGTGCCACTTTCACTCATCATCTGGAGAGGTCTTCTCATCGTCCTCGGACTTGTTTTCGACATCAACTCACCTAAATATGAGATTCCAAAGACAGCTACCTTCTTTGTGGTTCCTCCGACGTTGTGATACATGATTAGCTGGCCGAATACCATGTAGGGAGCTGTCCAAGAACGCCAAAAACGTCAGCGAGGCATGCTTGGGGTCATCAAAGATCTGCGGCTGTGATCAGGACTCACCCCAGTACATATAAACGATGTATAAACCAGCTAAGGATCCGCCGATGTTGCTGTGTGGAACAACCTTGAGGACCACCGTGCCGATTAAACAGACTGCAAAGCAGAGGTTCGTCAGACGGAGAACTTTGTCGTTTAAGTGTTTACTTACCTATAACTGAACCCATTGCACAGAGAAGAGGTTGACGAGTTCGCTTGGCGAGCCAAACCCAGAAGAAGGCTGCGAACCATCCGATAGGTCCCTATGTCAACTGGAATTGTTAGTGCTTGGTCAGGCGAACGAGCATGGTGATGGTGACTCACAGTCGGCATGTTCATGAGAGTCAATTGCTTGGTACTGAAATGGAGACCTGCAACTACGATAGAGTAAAATCCACTCAGACCACCATTGGGAATGTTCAAACTATTACATTCAAAGGTCAGTACGTCTTGTTTTCTCAAGGAGTGTGACCATCGCCTTGACAAGTGCAGAGTCTTGACACTTACGTGATTGATATAAGGAAATATAACCAAGTTCGAATATCGAGTAAAGCCTCTTTGACTTGATCCCATTTAGTCTGATTCGGATACAGATGAGCTCGATCACTGCAGAAAGAAGGTGATATATACTTACGTGAGTGTTGACCATACCCGTTTGATTACCCGCCAATCTAGCCACAGCGATGTATCTTTGCCTCTCCGTCTACAACTTAAATCAGCAATGTCACGATGTGAGTGGACGAAAGATACTCACCAACCACCAAGCTCTGGTTGGGTTTGAAGGGAAGAAGATCCAATCCAAAATACCAAAGGTGACGGAGATGCACCTATACAAGACATCAGCATTGTATCAACAACATCGTGAATAAGGATAAGACTTACGCAGTGATCAAGAACAACAGTTGCCATCTGGATAAATGAGCGGTTGGAGTGTAAAATTGAACAGCATATCTAATGATCATTACTGCCCGTTAATGATTACCTCAACCTTACTGAAGTGATCGCCACTCACGATAACAATCCATTGACAACAGAAGAGAGGGTGTTGAATACAATGACAGTTCGGACACCTTGTTCCTCTTTCTTCCACCACATACCGATCTAAGGAGATGGCCAATATCAGCATCGTGGCCTTCTCACTAACTCACAAAACGACTACTTACCACAAGACCAGCTCCCGAAGTGTTCATACCCTCAAACATACCTAGGATGAAACGAACAGCTTGGAGACCGCCAGCATTCTTAACACCCATAGTGGCAAAAGTCATAATACCAAACATGAACACATTGAAAGAGAAAACCTGGCATCCCAAGAAAAGAGAAGTCGTCAGCGTCAAACAAAAGGTATAAACAAGCTGGAAGAGTGCAAGCGTACCTTTCCAGTAGGAAGCTTTTGGATAAGCCATGATTGCGGGAAAACAGTTAAGATGGAACCGAAGAAAACTAATGTTGCATTTTCGTCAAAAACCCTTTCTTATCCCTTAGAAGCTGGGAGGATGGTGCGTGGGTCACTCACTAATGGAAGAACTCCACGAATATTGTTGTCCGACCAAATGCAAGTCCGTTCTGAGACCGAAGCTCGCGGAGGTACCCAAAATCACCTTGTCAATACCGCCCATCATCAAGGACATGGTAACGAGAGGCAAAACGATCATGTCGAGCTGAAAAAATCAAATGTCTATCAGTCCTGGGGCGAAAAATCGCATATTTCTTTTTGGTTTTTCAACTTTTTTGAACTTTGAACTGACTTTTCTAAGCACAGCTTTCTCCTCTGCTTCTGTCCAGGGAGCCATGATCTCATGTGCATCGGCTCGTTGGGCCAACTCAGCGAAATATTCAGCTCCGACATCGTACTATAGCGATTTGGTTTTATGTGTCAGCAACTGCCAATCGCCGCTCGGCTCAATATGCCACATGGCAAGTTTTTTGGCCGAACTCAGAATTGGGAACTTACATTCTTGTCTTTGATAGCATCGAGATCTTTAGTGTGGATGACAGGCTCATCAGGTGCATGAGGTACTACCTGAGGTTCGATCATATCTCCTTTTTCTCGATCGTCATGTTCGTGGTATGCTGTAGTGCCCATCTTGATTATCGATCGTATCGTATCGGTAGAGTAGAACTCGAAGTTAGGTGGCTTTGACTAATGGAGGGAAAGAAGGATAGATGATCTGGGATGAGATCACTTATGTATAAACGCTTCTTCCCGGTATTCTAGTCTATCGATAGAATTCGGGATATACTTTCCGTAAAGGAGTTGTGGTTTCCATAACATGAGATAGGGGGCGCGTGAAGAGGAAAGACACCGGTCTTAGTCGGTCCGTTCAATTTACGGCATATAAATTGTCATTTACCAATTACCTTTTTAGGTGCAAGTCGCATGATTGGGTAGATAAACCCAACTTGAGAGATAAGGTCATGTGAGATAAGTTGAACAGACGGACACCCTGAAATGCAGCTGGAAGTGAAGCAACTCAAACCCGAAATCCGCTCGTACACTGCTTGCATTCTTATCGCTCTCGCGTCTACACGTAGAAACACTTCGGAAACGATTTTGCTTGTTTGTCCACTTTCACGGACCCGTCGACTCAAGATGCTTTCATCTCTCAATCGCAGACACTCAGGGGGTTGGTATGCATGTCGGAAGATGTCGATTAGGTCTTATCGTTTTTACTACTCTACTTGTAACACTCACATCGAAGACCTTAGCTTATCTAGACTCACCATACCGGACAACAAGTTCAGACGATGATATCGAAAGAATCCCCGATCCTCGTGGTGGGAGGTGCAGGGACGATGGGTTCGTCGACTGCTCTCCATCTAGCTAGGAGAGGGTATACGGATGTGAGGGTGTTGGACATGTTCCAGCCCCCTTCTGCTAACTCTGCAGGAAATGATATGAACAAGGTGAATAAAAATAATATATCCGTACAGAATGTATTAGTATAAGCATGTTGATTTGATGTTGTGATGAGCAGATGATCAGTACTCAGTATGTTGAAGGGATATGGGGGAGATTAGCTTTCGAGACTTGGGATGCATGGAACAATGATCGTTTATTTACACCTTTCTTACATCCAGTTGGCAGAGTGAGTCCTTCAACCCAGATTGTTCAAAACAGAAAATAGCATGCTTGCTGACTATGTGAGTGGAACAGTTGGATTTAGCCCATAACGATGAAGGTCGTTTGGAACGGTTGAAAAAGCAGTACGATCTAAATCACTCAACTGGCAGAAGAGACAACGTAGAATGGCTGAGAAGTAAGGAAGATATACTCAAGAAAGCTTCGTACATGAATCAGGGAGATGTCGAGGTGAGTATACTAAGGCTATATCATCTGTAACATTAAGTAGCTGACGATATTCTGTAGGGGTGGGAAGGCTTGTATATCAGAGACGCAGGATGGGTAGCAGCTCGAGATGCTTTGACAGCGGTCGGAGCAGAGTTGAGAAAGCTGGGAGTGAAAAGTGCTTTCGGAACGTCGGGTACTTTCAAATCTTTGATTCTAGGTGAAGATGGACAAACATGTCTGGGTGTCAGGACTGTAGATGGGACAGAGTGGCCTGCGGATCTGGTGATACTGGCTACGGGGGCTTGGTCGCCTACTTTATTGGATCTAGAAGATCAATGTGTATCCAAGGTGAGTGTGTCCACTCTATACTAGAGAGTATACACGCTGAAAGTGCATTCGTGTAGTGCTGGCAATTTGGGCATATCCAAATGACACCCGAAGAGGTCAAGCAGCTTCAGAATACCCCCACGATGTACAGTAGTGAGCTGGTAAGTTGTCCCCGCATCTTCAGTGAGTTGCCTTTCTGACAATGCAATTCCACAGGGCTTTTTCATGGAACCATCACCAGAGGGAATAATGAAGTTCGTCAATGAATTCGAAGGTTACACCCGTTTGGCATCATGTCGACCATTTGGATCAGATAAGGATATCACCATGTCTGTTCCCAGATCTCACGCTCTGAACCCTACGGATACCATACCAGAAGAAGGTGAACAGGCCATCAGAAAAGTAATCAAAACTTGTTTCCCCCAATTTGCAGATAGACCTTTGTTCGATAAAGCTATATGCTGGTGTACAGACTCGTACGATGGAAATTGGTTATTGACTGAAGATCCCAGGTACAAGGGACTGGTATTGGCTACGGGAGATTGCGGTCATACGTTCAAGATGTTACCTATTGTAGGAAGATATGTAGTAGATCTCATAGAGGGTAAAGTAAGTGATCAACTGTTACAAGGAGCTGCCGCCCTCAGAGCTGATTTGTGCATCTGATGTAGCTCTCAGACGAAGATAGACTGAGGTGGAGATGGAGACCTGAGGGAAAGAAAGCTGGTGATATAGGACGAGAGGGACCTAAGCCGGACGATCTAGCTGATAAGCCAGGCTGGTGTCATGACGAAGAGAAGGGGGATAGTACCATTGCAGCTTTGGCTAGTAGAATGACTGAAGCTAAGCTGTAGCGATAGACAGGAAGCCTGTGATTGAGCTAGGTGTATTTGTATCACCCCAGGCAACTCATGTGCGGCAACATCCAGGGAGAGTCAGACCCACATACACTCATATACAAGCCCATGCACAGAACATGCACAGACCCAATCAGACACATCTTTTCTTGTGTATGTACCATTTCTGTCATCAACGAACATCGAGAATCGAGATGAATGCTTGAGAATGACAGCCCTTATCGTACTGTATGCTACAAAATGCATCTGATTGGAAACTTCGATTTCAAGCAAAACGCCCAGGGATTTTCGCGCGCATGTGCTTATCGCTCTATCGGCCATTCCTTCCCGGTTTTATTGACACCTTTCTCTTCTCTTTCTCAACTTGTTCATATCATTACTGTGCGTTTGAAACGGGAGTTAGATCGCAGCTACACAACCATGCCACCCAAGCGGAAAGCGACGGACACAATCTCTGACTCAGAGCACGCTTCGTCAACTAAAGGTCAAACCAAGCGACCAACTCACACGTCCAGAGCGTGCGACAATTGTCGACGGAGGTAAGTTCCCTTTTTATATGGTCATTCCCCATGGGTGCCCACCCTTGGCAACAGCCTATGACACCTCTTCTGTTCATGTATGGGCTTGTCGCTGATGGATTTTATGGTGGTGACGTAGAAAGATAAGATGTGATGGGCAGTATCCGCAGTGTGGTGTATGCAAGGAGAGAGACTGTCCGTGTGAGTACAAGGATGAGGATAAACGGAGGTAAGTGAAACCGATCGAGGTGCCCGAGGTGTATCTTTGAGCTGATGGGAATGAGATACAGGACCCACCAAGAGCATATGGATCTGTTGAACAACAGGATGGATAGATTCGAAAAGCTTATAGAGGATCTTCTGAGAAATACCGCTGGTGGGAGTTCGACACACTCTGCTCACCCAGCCCCTGCTCCTCCATCGGTCCATCCTCATACAGATTATCCTCATCCTCAAAGTACGAGTCAAAATCAGATAGATCCCATCATACCAGTCAGTAGGGACCATAGGACTAGTGAGGCTGGACCAAGCAACTGGAACTCAATTCAACCTATCCCAGATGTTAGTGGGTCAACCTTTCGAGAACAGTCAGATCCTGGTGTTTCGCCGGTGACTTCGTCGAAACTCAGGAATCTAGGTGGAACAAGTGGATACGAGCGATTCCAGGTGTGTGCACCCCTTTTCCCACTCTGTGGACATATAGAATCTCATCCGCTGACCGGTTTGTTTGGAGTAGAGAGTAGAGGAGTCCGCCGGGGCATTACTCCAATACGGTCCCACTTCATTATGGACAGTGACCAGTCCTCGAGAAGAGAAAGAAAATAGGAATGAACATTCCCCTGATCTCATCGAATTGGGAAGTGGAGATTGGATCGATTGGTCATATAACCTTCCCGAAGCTCTCAATATTACTCGGACAATACACGATCGAGTAATAGGACATTTCAGCGCTTTCTACGCTCCATGGGGAATATCAGTCGACATACCGTCGTTCCTCGTAGATCTGAACAAATGCAATCTCATCAGAGCAGCGACCCAAACAAGACCCCAACAATCTCGTACAGCATCTTATTCGCCATTATTACACTGCTGCGTAATATACCTGGGATTACGGTTGATCAAGCATGAATATCCGGCATTGATGAAGACCTATGAAAGTGTGTTCATCAAACATTGCATGAACTTGCTATTAGAAGAATGCGATCATACGGCACTGAGCTCCCTTAGGGCCTACAACCTTTTCTCAACGTGAGTGTGTATTGTTTCTGGTCTATATAATCACACATCAAGAAATCCTGGTGATTACAGAGCTGACGAGATACGATTTAGCTGCCTCCATTTCGTGAGGATGTCATCCAGCGAGAATACCTTGAATGCTGGGCAAAGGCAATTTGCTACTGGTTATCTGTACTCTGGAATGACGATCGCTGGTGTACATGCTGTGAGTATACTTCGCTATGTCAATTGCCTGATCTTAAGCTCACCTTGGGTATTAGCTTGGACTAAATATCAATGTAGGTTATAACTCTCGATCGTATCGTGCTGCCCTACTGATCTTATCTGTTCTTGTGAACTTTTCCAGTGTGCGGACTACGTCAGTAAGGGTCTGATAAGTGAGAAAGAACGAAATCTACGCGAGTATGCTTTCTGGACTATCTACATATTCGATACGGTCAGTTGATTCGCTTTGATCAAAATATACTTCAGTCTTCTCAATGCTCACTTTTGATGTGTTTCACGTAGCTACGAGCTTTAGCTGCAGGTCGTCAACCGATGTTCCCGGATCAAACTGAGGTACCAGTGCCGACTATTGATCCAGCCATGGATGATACGCCATGGACTGCACCGACGACTCCGATAGGGAATGGAATAGGAGTGCGATCATTGAGATCAACAACGTTTCATTGGATGGCTAAACTGGCGAGAATCTGTAGATCCATTTTGGAGAATTTGTAAGTGATGTTTCTGTGTCTGCATAGATTGTTATTTCGTTATCTTATCTTAGATATCTGACTTCCACCCAAATATAGATATTCGCCCGCTTCGCGTTCGACCCCTGCCCGGCAAGACGAGATCATCGATACCGTCTCTCTGAAGCTCGACGATTGGTACAAGAGGTTTCCACTACGCCCTATCGAAATTACCCCATTACCTCATATTCTCTTGTTACACATGTACTATCATCTCTCGGTGATATTCGTTCATAGACCATTTTACAGGGGGCACAGGATGGAGTCAGCTCAGAGATGTAATACTGCTGCAGTTCATATTTTGGAATTATTACATGTGAGTCGTCTGTCTCCCAATGTATCCTGCTTAGATGTAAAAATCCGCTAATTATCCTCAACTGAATGGTAGATATTCAAGCGGACTCATCAGATCAGATATGCTCACCACAACATGAGTGAGTGAAAATCCCTTTCATTTTGTTAGGCGTCAGATATTGGGAATATGACAGCTCTCATAATTTAGTCAACGTGATCTTCGGAGCCGCTACGATATTTCTCCTTCGAATTGCCGAAGCGTCAAATACGAATGATAGTGATGTGCACAAGCGAAATTTCGATCAATGTGTAAGTTGTTCTTTCTCGTCATTCTCATGGTTGTTATCTCTTAACATGTACAATCAGCATGAACTAACAGTCAGATCTTACAGGTCGATTTCATGGCTGAATTAAGTCTAACATGGGTCGAAGCAGGAATTACCCGAAACATCTTAATCGCCTTACAATCAGAGTACGAATTACCAGGGCTTGGACATCCAGATGGACATTCACAAACGCCCCAAACAGCAGGAATGGGAATCGGTAATACCGATATGACTACGTCGACTGTACCGTGGATAGACCCATTTAATGATATGCAGGATATATGGGGGATGATGTTCAACGATCAGAGTTTCCAGTGGCAGGACTTTGGGAATGGTACACAGTAGGTAGTAACTCGATACATTCATATCTGCATATGTATATGTCATATGTCCACCCCTTCTTGTGAACAAAGCGACAGATTGAGACACTTGGTAGCTATGCCATTTGCACAATGTCGTATAAGTCGTGTGCAGATGTTAGAATCATATTGAAAACCGGAAATGCATTCATCTATATACACCAAAAACGAGAGGAAAGTACATAATACATATCATAATCGTATCAATCGCACTCAGCTTGCGTTTGATTCCATTGCGAGACACTTCCATTAGCCCGGGTGAAAGGAGGCGGTTGACTCCCAGGCTTAGAGACAACATATGGACCTTGAGCGCCATTCTGTTTCTCTTTGCCTGGGGGTACGCCCCACCCACCAGCACCAGCAGTATGTACGATAAGCTGTTCGCCAGCCAACATTCTGCCAAAATCGAAATCAGCTCTAAGTCAACAGTGGTTCTTAGGATGAACAAGACAGGTTGACTCACGAAATTTGATGAGCAGGCTTAAGTTTGACTGTCCTGAATCCGCCATTTCTCTTCCTCTTTCTGAGATACGAGGCACCTCTGATACCATCTTCACCTCCCTCTGATCCATGGGGAGCAATGACTCTTCGTTGACCATCGTGACTTGCATCCATATCGACCCTAGCCTCGTAGATACGGATGATACCGTCACCTCCTCGATGTTGACCTGCACCACCTGTACCTCGTCTTATACTGAATTCTCGCAATATAGCTGGGAATCGACTTTCGAGCAATTCAAGATCTCCAATCTTGGTATTGGTCATGTTAGTGTGAACAGCAGATTGACCGTCCCATGTAGGTCCAGCTGAAGCACCTCCGCAAGCTATGAGATGATGTTCGTCAGCACATATTGCAATATCGGATCATACTTGACCAACTCACTTGTCTCGGCCCAAGTATATTTCTTGTACATCAAATGAGTACCGTTCATGGACCCATGCGAACCGGACATGACGTTGAAAGCGGTGAATACGATGTCTGCCACTCTCTGAGCAACTTCACCATTACCTTGTGAAACAGCTGCATCTTCTCCAGCAGACAGGACGGATTCTTCAGGAATGATGATGTTGAGAGGAGCCAATACACCAGCGTTCATAGGGATATCGGTACCGGACATAGTTCGAAGACAGTACAAGATACCCGATCGGGTTATAGCTGGAGGAGCATTGAAATTGGCAAGTACCTCTGGTCCTGTACCTGTGAAATCGAATGTCGCACTTCCATCTTCATTAACGTCGATCTTGACTTTCACAACTGTACCATCATCGAAGTAATCGGTAGCTTCGTAGGTCTTACCGGCGTATGGTCGGAGAGCATCTCGAGTACATGCCTCGGCGTTCTTTCGGATAGCTAATATATGATAGGTTGTCAGCTGGTGAGTGCGGGCATTTAACTTGATTGTGTCATTCAACCCACCCCTCATGTAGAAGTGCACGACATCTTTACCATACTCTTCGAAAAGAGCATGAAGTTGAGCGGTTCCAACAGCACAAGCAGAGACTTGAGCCTTGAGATCAGATAAATTATGGTCGATTCGCTTGGTGGGTTTACAGTTAGGGTAATCACCAGCCGCCATGAAAGCGTCGACTACCTCTTTCTCGTTGAATACACCATCTCTAACGATAAAAGTAGACTCGAATCGTACACCCTCTTCCATACTGTCAATCTGGTTGGGGTGGTGGGAGTTTCCTTCCAATCCACCAATATCGGTGTGGTGTCCTCTAGCAGCCACCCAGAATACGATCTCTTTTCCAGCTTCATCGAAAACGGGTTGGATTACAGTGATATCGGGTCTATGACCACCACCTGCAGTATGTTCGTTGGACAACAGGAAGTCTCCAGGACGAAGTTGTCCCTTTCTTCTGTTGGCCTGATAGATGACGGCATACTGCATGGATCCAAGATGGGCAGGCACGTTAGGCGCATTGGCTACGAGCTCTCCGTTGGGGTCGAAGAGGGCACAAGAGAAGCTGCGGGAGAATCAGCAACATGCCTAACGGTGAGCTGGGATGGCGAGTATAACTCACTCAAGTCGTTCCTTGATGGATACGGAGACAGCAGTCTTTTGTAAAGCTCGACACATCATCTCCGCTACACTGGCAAATCGATGATTGAAAATGGACAATTGAATAGGGTCAACCGAGTTCAGGTCGATCTCCTTCTTGGGACCCAAGCCGACATCGATGCTACAAATAAAGTCAGTTTGGGTGTCCTG
Organism: Kwoniella botswanensis; assembly: GCF_036426115.1. Lineage (NCBI taxonomy): Eukaryota > Fungi > Basidiomycota > Tremellomycetes > Tremellales > Cryptococcaceae > Kwoniella > Kwoniella botswanensis. The sequence continues at coordinate 11,006,702 of NC_088599.1, read as the reverse complement.
TGCATGCCGGTAGATATTAACTCACTAGACGTGTGACTTCAGTATCCTAGCGGTGTTTTGAGGATGAAGGACAATGGTTTGAGTCTTATCTAAAATGATGGCGGGACCGGAAACCTTCATACCAGGTCTGAGATCTTGGAGTCTGAAAAGAGGAATGTCGGTGAATTTACCCAACTCCTCAAAGTATACCGAGTTGGTAGTGAAAGGTTGAGGCTCAGGTACAGAAATCTCACTCGATTCGAGTTGTCTGAGCTCTTCGACGTAAGGGGAAGTCTCACTGAGATTGTCAGAAAGAGCTTTCGCAGTAGCTCGAACTCTGACAGCAGCTACCATGATGGGAGCGTCCAAAACGAAAGCGAATTCTCGTCGATGCTCCTCGACGAAAGCTTTGGCGAAATCGCCATCTTGAGGTTTGGCAATCATCAGGGTGGTATCGGAACCTTGGTATTGCATGTTGAGGTAACTGTCGTATACGATTGAATCAGATGATTCCCCTTGATCGATGAGTTTCTGAAGGGCTCGAGCTTTGAGACCCTCAAATCGCTCGTCAATGGCTGGCAGATATTCCTTTGAGAATTCTTGAACGAAAGGCTCCGAAACGTCGACAGCCACATCTGCGAGAGCCATGCCATAGGCGGACAAGATGGAAGAGTACCTATCATTAAGTATTAGCTTCGTACTTCGGTTAAGCCGTGACATGGCTCACTTATGTACTATGACATTATGCATGCCCAACAAGGCAGCGAGCGCAGTCGCATGTTGGCCACCTGCGCCACCGAAACAGGACAGGTTATGGGCACTGGTCCTGAAACCACGCTGTTCAGTCAATGCTCGAATAGGCCGGGCCATCGAAGAGTTGGCAACATTGATAAATCCAGAAGCGACTTCGGCGGGAGTTAAGTTGGAGTTGTTTTCCTTGTTGATCTGATCGGTGAGAGCTTGGAATTTCTCTTTGACGATCTCGTAATCGAGGGGCATGTTTTCAGTCGGACCAAAGACTATAGTTGCATCAGCGGGTATCCTCTTCATAAATTGGTCCGCAACTCACTTTTAGGGAAGGAATCAATGTGAAGTCTCCCCAAGAACAAGTTCGCATCGGTGACGGTCAAAGGTCCCCCTTTTCTGTGCAAAAAGGTCAGCAGGGTTGGCAGGATTCACCGTAGGGTTATACTTACCGGTAACAGGCGGGACCAGGATGAGCACCAGCCGAAGCGGGACCAACGTTGAAGATTTGGTTAGAGTAGGTGAGAATAGATCCACCACCGGCAGCGACGGTGTTGATATCCAATTGAGGGACCTGAATGGATATACCGGCAGTCGTAGTCTCGAACACATGCTCGTATGTCCCGCTGAATCGAGATACATCGGTAGACTAGGTAGATCTTCAGTATTCACCTCCAAGCACGGTAATCACATGGAACTCACTGTACCACCCATGTCGAAACCAACTACTGGAGATCCGTCTAATGGGTCGTAAGAAGTCTTGGCAAAGCCCACAACACCTCCAGCAGGACCGGCTATCAAAGGAATCAGCGTGCTGTATACTGGGATACAATGTCATCTCGTCGGACTTACAGAGAATAGCTCTGAGACCGGAGAACTTCTTGAAATCCGCTAAAGCACCGTCAGATTGCATGAAGGAGACTCTACATTTCGAATCTTCTAATTTTCCCTTGAATCCTTTGGCGAAACCATTCAGGTATCGCTTGACTTCTGGTGTCAAGTACGCATCGGCAGTTGCAGATTGACCTCTGGCGATGAAACCGATCTTGGCTTCGATCTCCGCAGACACACTGACATTTTCGAAACCCATTTCTTCGGCGATTTTGGCGATTCTCTGCTCGTCCTCTGCCCAGAGGTATGAGTGGGCGAGTACAATGGCGATGGATCGATATCCCTCGTCATACAAGCCTCTGAGAGAAGCGGTGACCTCCTCAACATCTACAATAAGTCCATCAGCTTTGATCGACTTGTGAGAGATTGAGAGGTACTCACTCAATGGCTTGAGCTCCCTGACAGTCACTCCACTACTTGTCTTGATAAGTCTTTCACCGTTCTCCGATACAGTCTTTCCTTCTTCTACAAATTCGTACCATTCAGGTATTATCCTCTCGTCGATCTCCACGACTTTCGAATATAGGACTTCAGGCTGTTAATGTAGCATACGAGATCAGTTTTAGTCCAGGGAAGTGACTCATACAAAATGTACCCACCTTCTTGACAGCAAGCTGGAAGAGGAACGGACGGGTCTGGAAGGCGATCTCCAAAGCATCTGCGTGACCTTTGTTCTGATCGTATCCATCAGCACCTGTTCTCGTGCTCAATTGATAGTTGAAACGACTCACGATCAACAATGCACATCGTTCTCCCTTTCGTTCTAAAAGAGCATTGGTAGCTACAGTAGTACCCATTCGAAGAAATTCTATCTTCTCAGTATCTATAGGCTGATTCCTTGGAATCTTCTCCCCAGTGAACCATTCCAATACTCTTCGTACACCTTCTGCAGGAGCATCAGGGTAACTGATAACACCAAGGGAGGGTCAGCTGTGAGTATCTCTGTGTGTATTTGAGTAATGCAACCCTTACTTATCTGGATCCACACTCAGAAGCTTGACCAAGTGATCTCCTTTCGTCTCACTCATTGCGATCACATCCTACTCGTCTTATCAGCATCAGGTACGTACCCACCAACCGGCCAAGTTGAGGAGAGCGAGTGGAGGTGCGAACTCACACAGAAAGTACCTCCTCGATCTATACAGATCTTGACCTTATCACTAACTGGTGCAGGCATCTTTGTATGCTTGATTTCGATGTTTGAATGATGAGAAACATTGTAAAATCGTAATCATATCTCTTTGAAAGATGTCTTATGACAGAATGAGGTGAAGGTGATTTCGGAAAATGGTTTCCGGATCAACAACAATGTGGAATCGACATACCGTACTGAGTTGGGGCTAAATATGCTTTGTGAGAATACCGGCCCGTTTGACCGTTTGACGGATTGCCTCTACGGTGCATGACATACGTTCCTTGCTCTGGATATGTGCGTATGTAGGAGGCAGGGGAAAGGATGGAGTGGGTTCTTGGTGATTGGCTTATCGCTTGAGATTTTTGGTCACCATCGGTTTAATCCGACTGCAGGTGTTTGCGGCTTTAAAAGTTGTTGGCAGATGGCATTTATGCAGAAACACGGTGAACCCGAAGTGACGGAGTTATGCTTTTTACATGTGAGTCTACAGAGCATGACGTGGTTTTGTGAAGGAAGATAAGGCAGTGTTCTGAAGATCACTGACACTGTAATCGGTAGAGTGGACTATATTACATCGGAGTGGAAGCCGCAGTCCGCGCCAAGCTAGGCTCAATCTCACCATCTGGGGCAGAGGAAGATTGCCTCGAGCTCATCCAATCAAACGAATTCCACCTTCTTTAAACCTTCTCAATTTCGATCGATCCCACTGAGATACTTGCGAGTGTCTGATTGACGGATGGGGACTGATTTTCGAAATTCATCATGTCCTAAGTTTCGCAGTGAGACATGCGTACCGATTACTTTACTGGTGAAGAGGTACTCATGCTGCATACGCCCTCAATTCAGTCGTACGTACGGACGAGTACAGTTCGTATACTCAAATCCCAGCGTTTTCTGGCATCGACATGAGACATCTCCCATGGGAGTACCAGATACTACTGCGAAAGCCTTGTTCAGGATCTGTACTTCTCCTGTCATTTCTATAACCCATTCACAGAGCATACTCGCAAAGGGACTACTGTAGGTAAGATGGGCCTCAACATGATTGTGAACCCTGGACCGAACGATGATCTACCCTCAATTTTGCATCATGCAAAACCTCCTCCTATAGCTCCTCCTGTTCCTTCTTCCTCCTTGCTAAAATCCGAATCCTCCATATCTTCCGGTCGAAAATTCCTACCTGAATTGGAGTGCATGATTATTGACGAGCTCGCTTCATCCAGCTTGACCAATCTTCGAAAAGTGGTCTTGCTCAATCGAACCTTTTGGCAAAGGTCTCACATCAAATTGTTCAACGACGTTAAATTGAGTTGTCAAAACTAGAAGGATGTTGGGGATACGGCTAAACTGCTCTTGGGACCTACCCCATCATACCTCGATTCAAGAGATGAACTCTTTAAGAGAAGAAGAATGAAGAGGTTCAAAACTATCTGCGCATCGATCGTATATTTGAGACTCAGGGACGAGAGAGGTGGTCAAGCATTAGTATTTTCGTTATATTACGCTGGACCCTCCGCTTCAAGCTTATTGCCTAATTTGAGATATCTCATATTAGGTAATAGGTTTATATCATGTTCGAGCTTTCTCAGTCTACCCTCTGAAAAGAAGAACGATTATGGATACAAAGCTTTATGGTTAATCAGTAAGAATGTCAATCCTGAACATGTCTGTATGACAATGGAAAGAAAATGGATTTCCCCTGCGCGATATCGATTCGGTTTACAACATCTCGTATGGCTATTTGAATATTTCGATCAAGTTGGGAGTCTAACTCAACAATTGGATAGTGGTAAGAAACTCGGTTCGTCATGGAGAATGTGACATTAAACAGGTTCTTCATACCTAAATATCCGAACGAGCAGCTATACTTCATTGCAGGTGTAGGTGATACCGATTCTCAATGGCCGGTGGATTTTGGCCGGAAGTCGAAGTGGTTTATGGGAAACCAGGACTCAGAGATAGGCTACAAGGGTTTCCAACCAACTCTTTTACTCCCATCAACGCCAGGATGATAGCTTCGAAGGAGGCGACACAATGTGTGTGCTGTGGGAAAAGACAGAGATAGATAGTGGATAGACTTGTTGTCAGCTATCTGTCGAATGTTATCTTGTTACTTTGTCATCACTTAATCTTCATATCTTGACAGAGTTACTAGGAAAGTGCGCCTCCGTTGTGAAGATATTATCCGCTCCCAATCAGTAGGTCGGTGTCAGCAATTTTTATATCAAGTTTGCAGATAGTCTGTGCTGAGAATGATCATAACATTATATCGCCAGTAGCTAAATTGTCACCTTTGATTGCATCACATCAAGCTCATTCTTGTGCCTGTACCTCTACCTAAATCACCATCCCCCAATTTCCCATCCCGATCACTGATGAATGAGCGATATCTGAGTAATCACACCACATTAGCAAGCTGCTCAATCGAGAGCTATCCCGGCTGAATGTACGACCTACATCATTTGTAATCTCTGTCTGTCAGCGGGGGACACTGACGGACGAGTGCTTTCGAGTGAGGCGAGGAGATGATGATGATGAATCGTTGGCTATACATGGATGATGAGCTTCGCTGCGATGATGATAATATGATTGACTGACTTTTTTGGCCTCCTGTTTGTCTTTCAATGCATCGGGCCTGTCATGTCCCTGGCCCTTTGCATTGTTCCCTATGGTCGCCATCTACAACCCTGTCATTTAGCTGGGCCCATGATGCCCATTGATGTGAGAAACAGACTCACCCTATTGATCATTTCCGATCTATCCGCAGCGTTCCCATCCTCTTCCTTGGGTATAAGTTGTCTATAATTCCTTTTATCCCCATCTCCCCTGATCCCATTCTCTTTCACTTTCCCTTTTCCCTTCATAGTAACATCTCCATTCATAGTCATATTCTCCAATGTGGAATGCACAACTTCCAAATGTGCGTTATACACTACAGCCTGTAAGTCTGCTCCAGACATCCCTTCGGTTCTTTCACCAAGTTCATCCCAATCTACATCATTTGCCAAATGTAATTTCTTAGCTACCGATTGTAATATTTCTTTTCGGTCGGACGGCGTAGGCATATCACACAAGATAGATTTGTCCAGTCTACCTGGACGAAGTAAAGCGGGATCGATCAAGTCCGGTCGAGATGTTGCGGCTAAGACATATACCCCGCTTAAACCTTGAGCACCATCCATCTCGGTAAGGAGTTGGTTGACGACTCTGTCCGTGACTCCAGTGGAATCGTGCCCTCTACATTGTCTGTCAGCTATATTGGAATTTGCAGTAAATTTGGTTAATAGCTCACCTTTTTGGAGCTACACTATCGAATTCGTCAAAGAACAAAACACAAGGCTTCGCTCCACTAGCTCGTTCAAAAAGGTCCCTGACGGCTTTCTCACTCGCTCCGATGTACTTATTCAGTATTTCGGGTCCTTTAACAGATATGAAGTTTAGACCACACTCCCGCGCGACAGCGGAAGCCAAGAGGGTTTTGCCGCACCCAGGATACCCATATAGTAGCAAGCTGGGCATATCCTCAGCGAAGGATAAGGAAGGGCTAAGCGATCAGCTGACTCACCCCGATCGCAATCGCAATGGGCAATTTGCGAATATCTGAGCATACTTGGTAGGCCATTCGAGCGTCTCTCTGAGCAATCGACGAGGTTCATGCAAGCCTGAGTGGGAGTGTGTATCAGACCAATGGTGGAAATGCGTTAGTTAGCCGATAGACAACGCTCACCTCCAATATCACTCCATTTCACATCACTTTTTTGCAAAGCTACACCTCTCAGATTGAGGGGTATGAAAGCTTCTTGAGCCAGAGTAAAATCTTCCATCGTAAGTTCAGGTGTATCTCCCGATTTGATCGACCTGACTATACTTTGCTGCGTTGTATTTCCCACTAAATCAACCAAGTCTGAGATGGAGTATCCTTCCGTCATACCCCCTAAAGTAATATAATCCACATTGCCTTCTGGATCAAGATCTCCGTTCATTCTGAGAGGTTGTGGAAAAAGTTGTTGTTCCACCAATGATTGCAGTATCTCTTGTCTCGATTCCTTCGTGAGGGGTGGTATTTTGAGCGTTTGACCGAAAATGTGTTTAGCTGTTAACATGGGATGTAAGGTTGTGATGTTTGCCGCTGTGACGATGACCAAGACGTCGGGTGGAAGCGAAGCAGGCGAAAATAGTCGACAGAAATGATCAGCTAATATAGCAGGGTTGGACGAGGAGTTAAGCTATCACGAGATCAGCACCCATCATGTCCTCCGACCATACCAACGAGCTTACCTCAGTCTCCATCCCAATCAAGTTATCCAAACCATCGAGGATCAGACAGCATGGTCTCCTCTTTTCAGTGTTCCCTATCCAGCTGAACATCGTTTCTTTTAGCGTCGTGAGTCGACTTTCGGGATCCAGCTTGGCCACATCCACATATATGGGTTCTGAGACAGAGTTATAAGCGTTAAATCGTGCTAAAGCTATTGACCACCTACCAGCTAATATACTACGATCGGCTTCTAATCTCTTCGCCACAATCTTGGCGATTGTGGTCTTTCCTGAACCCTTATTCCCTTGTAGCAGAAGTAATTGACTCAAGGGCGTTGACAGCGTGCGAGATAGATAAGTTGTGGCATCATCGATTAGCTGCTCCGTACCGGGAAGGCAGGAGGAAGCAGATAGATTTGGTCTGCGAAGAAGGAGAAGGAGTTCAGCCCGCCATCCCCTTTTAAGTCATGAAACACGCAGGGTCATTGACTAAACTCACAAAGCTAAAGCTACCCCTTTATTCCTGGTCTTCACTTTTCTCCCCACGAGCGGCATTATCTTAACGTTCCCCCATCCATTCTCCCACTCTTCGGTTGTACCAACCAAACTTATATATCCATCAGGCATCTCATCCCACTCTACAAGCTGTATATCGACGTGCTTCTTCTCTTCTTGCTTTTCTCTGCTCTCACCATTAGGTAGATCTTGCTTCCGCTGATTGTCTGCATCCGCTTTCATGTCATCGTCGTCTAATTCCAGACTCACTTTCACTTCTGAGACCGAAGGTTTCAGCCTTGACTTTCGGCGTATTTTTTCCATTGTATGAGAGGAGCATATTCCTACTTGGCTTGCTGTTGACGTAGATGGTATGTTCAAATGTCCCCAATCAGACACTACGCGTGGTGGAATCATCCGTAATCGAACAGCACTAATCTGCTTGTGTGAACTACTCTTTATTCCATTCTCAAGGACGGAAGGTTCTATCACTTGTCGTTTGGGTTGTATCATGCCTCTTGGTTTGGGTGCGACATAAATTTCTGTATCATTGTTGAGTAAGACGGCTTCTTTCGTTGATGTTGAGGGGTTGGTCTCGTCTGTCCAAGTCAAGTCAATGATCAGGGACATCAGTTGAGAAGCGAGAGTAGAAAGATCACCCACCCACTCGTATCCTGATCTTCGTTTTGCCCATTACCCAAACATCTATCTCTTGTCCCTTCTGTGCAGCTCTCAATTGCGATAGCAAATGATCTTCGAGGAATGAAGCGTGTTGTTCCTAGACTTATGTGTCAGCTATGAATACACCATTGAGGTATTATATCAGGACACATACAAGGATCTCCCAATCATCCGAAGATAACGGTGACACAGAGACTGAATTTGCCCTCGTGGGATTATGGATTATACTGATTTCAACCTGTCCAACATATAAGCAATCCTTGACACTGTTGCAACAACTGTAAACATAATGCTTACTCACCAAGGTACTTTCTGGCCACCCGAGTGACATGGCTACCTCGGGATCTACCTCTATACTCTCCAATCCGTCTCCAGCTTGAGAGAGGGAGGAGGCAGCTGCTAGTCCTGACCATCCTAGGTATGCGGATTTCGGTTGACGAGACGAGGAGGAAGATGATGACGAGAGAGGCGAGAGGTGTATAATCAGTGATTGAGGACGCTACGGAGATGATCATGAGCGACCGCATCGTATCATCAGGAAAACATTGACGTACCGCTTGCTGTTGAGCCAATTGAGCGAATAGGGACAAAGGTAGATGAACGAGATTGGACCGTAGGGAACGATATTTCACAGCACCCTTTCGAGCCATACTGCTTGTCTCTCCACTTCTTGGAAGTTCCACCTATTCGAGAGTGGTTCGTCTCCGTCTCAAGGTGACATGGCAAGGAAAAGACTGAAAGGATGTTGGATGTTGACATGAACATCATCAGCAGTGAGCAACCCTCAAACTCGGCAAAAGAAGGCGAAGAAGAAGCGGTCCACGTGCATTTGATCCCGTCATTCGTCTCGTGCGCTTTACTGTAGAGAGAGGCGGAGGGAGAAGGACAGGACACAACCCAGAAGGATAGAGCTATAGCTTACTCAGGTATACCAGATGATGGCCAAGCTTCAGATAGTTCGATACGAAGACGCACCATGGATATCCCAAAATGAGTCTTCTCGAGTGATACTTCCTTGACATGACGAAAAACCGAATCGGAACCTTCTTTGTACGCAAAAGGCGGGGCTTGAAACTTCAAAGGAGTAGCATAGCACAATCGCACTGTTCGCCGATTATCGTACCCATACGGCACATCATATGTTAAGCGTATTGGCTGGATACTCCAATCCTACATGTTTCTTGGCTTCATTTTAGTCAGGATAGTAGTTGAATTGAGCGATGTCGCAAGATTCTGATGATGCTCTCGAAATCCCTAGTTCTACGTCAGAGAGCGACTTCACAGATGTTATCAATAACAGTAGGTCAAATAGATTTTGTCATTGACTTATTCAGAGCGAATTGAGCCTCTATTTATTGATCTGTCGTGTGGTAGCTCGAGGGAAGATCACTCGACTCGGCTTGATGGTACATGATCAAACGTCAGACTGGCCTAAGGAGGATCGAGACAGAATAATTGACGGTCTGCAAGATTCTGCAGAGAGATATATTAGCTCATTGGGTACCTCAGAACAGGCCAATCAAGCTCTAAATCTGGCAGGGTTACTCCAGGGATTGAAGAATGATCACGGATTCTACATAGGATACTTCTCTTTAGTTTCTCAAGGCCAACCACGATGAATCAAATCAAACCAGTCCCCACAATATGAGTTTATCCCTTGCTATTAGTCCCGCTTTTCCGTGCACAGTGAACATACGATTACCGTAAATCATTCACTTGTATACAATCCTGGTATGCTATTTGGCGATTCATCACAGATTAGCATTGATCATGTGGACAGATTCACTATATAGAAAGAAGAGCAATATGCATACCAGTAAAATTACAAAAGCAAACAAGCAGATTATCAATGTCCGTATATCCGATCTGATACAAACGATCCTACAAGGTATACTGTCTTGACCGTGACACACAATGAGTAGAGAATCTGAGATTGAAATCTGATACCTAGAAAGCAAACAACGCGGCACCTTTCTTCCTTCCGAACGAATAAATCAACAAACCAGAACCAAATAGACCGACCTAAACCAAACGATTGCAATGTTAGCTACGATTTCGACATTATCAATAGAGTTGACCTACAGTGATACCAATAGCTACTTGTACCATTCTAAATCCAATGATTAATCCCTGAGAATAGGAATCACTGTGATGTGGGTTGGTCGTCATTGCCAGACCACCTGCAGCTGCTATACCGGACTACACACATACCAATCATCAGCATGTACCACGAGCGTATTCGGAGTGAGAGAGGAAGGCGGAGAGGGAGACTTACAGGAACGAGGAATAGGACACCAGGTACCATCGAGGTGAAGGCTGTTCCTCCGAATACTCTTGAGTAGATATTACCCATGACCCTATACAATACCAAATATCAGCTCATTCATTCAATGTTCGATATAAGAGAGTAGCGTGACTTACCCAATGACGAAAGCCCCCAAAGCAGAGACCACATCACTCCTATCGAAGATGTAGTGATTCGCCAAAGCATTCGTCAAATAACCCATACAACATATAAAGCACATGACTGGTAATTGTCTTGATCGTAGTGGTTGCATATTCCACATACTCAGTAAAACACTGAATATAGGAATGAACAAGATTAAATATATCTGTGGCATTCCTTGTCTCCACCATGGCCAATCGGGATCTCTAACGCAGATGATCGATCCCTGATTAAGATTCGAGGTAATTTGGTCAGTTGACGAATTGGAGAATGTGAAAGTCCCATTAAACATTGGGATAGGTAAGCCCGTAGTAGCAGAGGTGAAATTTAACATCGAATCGGATATGAAAGAACCGTGTATTTCGGCGTAAGAATGTGCGGCTCGAGCGGCATTTTGAGAGGCTAGTCGAGCGTTACGATCGAATACATAGAACAAATCGGATCCAATGGTTATGCCGAATCCCTATATCACGTAATCAGCTGATGTATCTCTATAGTAATTTCATTGACTTTCAGCTTACCAAAAACAACGAGTAGATGATGGCATAGACCATTCGGACTGATCCAGACATGATATTCTTCGAAGCCAGCTCAAGTGACCCACATACTGAGAATGATAACTGCATATCAGCTAACTCCCGTTGCAGGATTGGTGTACCATGTAATTGGACTTACAAATAGTATATCCAGGTAAGATCAAGACTACACCAGCAGAAGCTACAGCTTGATAACAGAATATACCGGTTGTTGATAGACCTCGAGCTGTGAAAGATACGACGGTTGCGATGGATATTCTGATTCGTAGAGATAGAAACAGTATCAGCACTCTCTTGGTAGAAGGTATTCTGGCGTACACGACAAACCCAAAAAAGCAGTCAAGAAGCGAACCATTGATATACTCACTCAAAAATATTGGAGTACATAGCACTCTTACTAGCCACATGCAACTGCATGAAACTCAACAATATCCCTAACGCACCACTTGCTAAACCATCTACTAAACTCCCTCCAAATCCTACTGGAGCAATTAAACCTGAACACAAGAAAGCAAGTAACATCCTTTGCCAGAGGTTATATTCCATAGGTGCTTTAAGTAATTGATGTATCAATTTCGTACCTTCCGAAGCATCCATTTCGTCATGGACCACAGATTTATAGATGTTGTGAACTTTATGTAATTTACCTAATTCCAATCCACCATTTTGGACTTTGACGAAATGAGTTTCGGAAGTACGTGTGTCCATATCTCCAAAGGAAGCTATGACGATTGAAGGAAAGTGGATGAACTGAGCGTCGATCTCGAGGACTAGGGCTGTAGCGCCTAGTTGAGATTCGATTCGGTGAGAGGGAGCTCCAAAAGTCATGAGTGCTTTGGCGAGCTTGAGTACGAATTGTTGACGAGTGAGGATATCTAGGAGTTTACGATTTAACGATTAGCACTACACCTCTTAATTTATCAGAGTGACTATTCAACTGGGCCGAGTGTATTGTACGAAGGCTTACTCACCAGCAACATGTAATTGAATACTAGCTCTCCTCTTCCTCTTCCCCCCAGGCAACATACTATCCCCCGTACCAGTTCTCATGAACGGTAAATCCGAAAGACTATTCCTCCTCTTATGTTTCTTCTTCTGTCCCGTCACTCTCGGATCATTCTCATCGAACTCATCTGCTCCGACAGTGGTAGAAGCGGTACTATCCAACCTTCTTAATCCTAAAGATTTCATCGTAGGTAATAATCCTGGTCCCTTGCTCTCACCACCTCCAAATCCAGATCTTGAAGATATCCTCCTTCTCATCGTGTTGGTCCTTCCAGTCAATTTGAGTAATTGTGAAAATACACCACCTTTCACATGATAGCTGGAAGCATCATCGTCATCTTCTTCTAGTTGTCTTGTCGTACGTCTTCTCATTCCTCCTTCTTTACCGGGTACAACGAGTTTAGAAGAATCACTGAGACTTCTCTGTCTACCCCTTACATTGGGTGAATATTTGGCTTTCTGATCTTGTTCCCCATACAACGTCTCATCTGAATCACTCCTTGTTCGTTTTTCCATGGAAGGATCTTCGACCCATAATTTATCTTTTCCATCATCGTAAGCTTGAACTTGACCTGGAGCATGAGAATCTCTTCGTTGTTCATGTTCTTCTTGTTGATATGGTGGAACAGGTGAATATCTTCTTTCCCTCTCACCGAACGTACCCCTACCATTTCCCACCCCAGGTGAAAATCCCTCCTGGTTTCTTCCAATGTTCATATTTGGTGATCCAGTTGGTACAGAGAAACGATGTTGTTCCAACATCCTTCTAGGTGGTGTATAACCTATATTCGGTGCTGAGGATCTAGCGATTCTATTACCACTTGTTGGCGGGAGGTCTTGTTCAGTGTAAAATCCTGACCTCGGACTACCATTGACTATTTCTCGATCTCTGTGGACGAGCGATGATCGTAAGGCTGAAGGAGGGCGGTAAGGTGATGGAGCATCTTCATGATAAACCTGTTGAGCTATCGAACCTCTAGGTGAAGAAGTTGCCATCTGTTGCTGCTGGTGGTATTCTTCCTCAGTCGAATGGAGGGTATCCAACGTAGGACGATGTTGCGCAGAAGACCAACGTCTACCACCAACTACCCGTGGAGGCGCAGCGGTGTACCCATCATGCTGAGGTTGGTCATGGTAGTCTTCCTGAACAGGTATTTCCCTATAGTATCCCGTCTGGGTAGGTTCGACAGTATCGACCGATTCGCCCAATTCGACAGGCTCAGAATGGAAAGGATAAGAATTAGAATCGTAGTATTCCGCATCAATACCTTCCTGCGCATCCGAATAGGTGGATACGACCGACGCCCTCTGGTGCTGGTGCTGAACTGGATCGTGGGAGGGTAAGAAGTCTGAGGGATCGGAGCGGATCGGTGCAAGCTCTTCACGAGAGAATCGGACTCTGGAATCTTTACGATCGCCTGGTTTCAATGCTGGGCGGGGAGGTTGCGACATGTTGACGATGAGGGGGTGCAACCCAAAGTGGGAGTATGATCTGGTGAATGGACAAGAGACACTTGGACAGTAGATCTACGAGGGAGTCAGTGAGTCCGAGATGTAAGGTGGGGTTGGGAAGTTGGTGTGAAAAGGAAGGAGATGAGGATGAGTACGCAGTTGTGAGTTTTTGATATTAGTATAAACATGATGGTGCAATAGGTAAATATACCGATCCACTCGGATCAGCCACCTGTTGACGATGACTGAAGTCCAAAAGGAATGTTTTAATTTGGACTAAGCGCACAAGATAATTTGGCTGTAAAGTACTGTCATAGACATTTTAGCTTTTGGTGTTAGTGATGTAGGTGGTTCTTGGTATTGTCGTAGTCTATACATATCAGCCTTTCTCTTCTACACATACCCGTGTCTTCCATGCAGCCCCGAATACATCCTTCATTTCCTGTGTTCAGTGATGTCACTCATCATAGTACAGTGATATGTTCTGAATGAGGATTTATGCCCCTTTCAAATCATACTTCATCCCTTCTAACTCCCCCAGCCTGATCTCAGATTGTCTTTCCCCCCTTCTCTGCATGTCTACCGCACCAACCACCAGAGTAGGTATAATCCATCTTGCCACTTCGCCCAATTCCAACGCTACCACATCCATCCCTGAGCTAGGTAACGAATTGTGGTATCGTATGAATAACGCGCAGAGTGATACGGTCAGATGGACAGATAGGGAATATAAGTGGTTCTCTGGTGATATCTGCGTGAAGGGCAGGTTTGAGGGAATGCGGTCGGGTGAAATTGAGAATGGGAGGAGGATGAATTGGATGATTGAGAGGATGCAGAATATCGGATTAGGGGAGGAGAGGTGATCAAAGAATTGGAGGATCGTACTGAGAATGGGCGCAGATAACATAAGAACGAATACCGCTTTTCTCTGAAGAGCGGGCATATATGTGATGAAATGGAAGTGTGACTTACATGACCAATGCTATCAATACGCCTATATCCAAAGCCAGATGAGCTTGTTTATTATCATCGATGTTCTTTTGTCTCAACAATCTTATCTGATCTTCTTGACCTGTATACCTATGGATGTCAGTTGATGAACTTTCGTTCAGTCAATCTCGACTTACCATCGTTATCGAGGATTTCAGCTGGACAAGGGGAGGTCAGCGTGCGATACTGAAATGTTTGATAAGGGTTGATCTGGCACTCACTCGGGTTCAGAGGTTCTTCATCCTCGTTTAAAGCCTTGCGCTGAGCCGCTGTTCTTTTCCTCGCTTGACCTGCCATGTTGTCAGTCTGTGTCCGATGAGTTGTATGAGGAGTATATCCACTGTCATTTGTTATTCTATCCGTATCCTATCTCATTCAGCAGAAAGGGGTGGCTCATGGCTCGTAGGCTCGGTGATTGTCCCTCGGGGATTGTCCTATGTGTTTACATCATACGTCAGCTTCGTTCGAACATCAACAAAATTCATAGAACGACGCGTAATTTTGTTCTGCTAATGCTCATGCTTACATATCAACCTAGTCATGAGATTGAACATCGACATGCACCATATATGAACACACTTCTCTTACCTCGGTCAGATATCGCTTGACATCGTTAGGATAAACGGAAACTCATTTACCAGGTCGATCTCGAAGGAAGAGAGTCAACCAATCAAGTTCAATTCCAAGATGGTAGATCCTATTTCGTTGATAGCTAGGTTCGAGCACTTGCCTGGGCGACCCAAGTCTGATCAAGCTAGGTGAGTGGTACGCCTCAAGGAAGGCAATACACCGATGTCACAAGAGAATACACAGCTCATGCCAATGCAATGATACGATAATGCTTTAGACCCTTACTTGAGAAGATCGCAAGTCAGGTGAAACCAATAATGAAGAAACGAGGATGGAAAGTAGGAACTCTAGCTGAGGTGAGTATAGCCTCTCCAGAGCAAAGGGCGTTCGGACTGACCTGCATTCGGACTGACCTGCATTCGGACTGACCTGCATTCGGACTGACCTGCATTGTGCAATCACAGTTTCTACCTTCCAACCCATCTTTACTTGGTCTCAACGTAAATGCCGGTCAAAGGATAAATCTTCGATTGAGACCACCAGGAAATGAAAATACTTTTTACGAGTATGATCAATTGGTTTTGGTCATGTTGCATGAGGTGGGTCAACGTATAACTCATGCTGTAAAATGATTTACTGACCTCTGAATGGAATGTCATTGGGACTTTCAGCTCACTCACAACGTACATGGCCCACATGATGCGAAATTCTATAAACTCCTTGAAGAACTTGAAGAAGAGTATTACGAGTTGAAGAGGAAAGGATATTCAGGTGAGTCTGAAATTCACAAGAGAAATGGACCCAAACATCACTTTCCCATCTGCATCCAGCTATGATGCATGTCACTGATGATACTTCCTTGTACAGGCGAAGGATTTCACGGTCAAGGTAATCACCTATCTGGACTACGCGTACCCGAACATATAGGACGACAGAAAGGTCTAGAAGCAGCTGAGAAAAGGATGAACGTACAGAAAGTGATAGGTAGAGGTGGAGTGTTGGGTGGGAGCAGGAATACAACAGGAAAGAGTATGAAAGAGTTAATCATTGAGGTGGGTTCATACGAATTTTTCTTTCCCGATGGTTTCAAAGAGTTTGTTGATGAATGCGACACTGATGATTTATCCTTCTTCATCGTGGGTATAGGCCGCTGAAAGGAGATCGAGAGATGATAAATCCTGTGCGGTGGGACATGGACAGGAAGCTGAGGATGAAAGTAGAAAAGCCCAAAAAGAAAGTATAGGTGTTGATGCGGTGGATCTGCAGAAAGGCTTAGAAATGGATTCAGAAGGTGAAATCAGCTCGAGGGGAAGGGAGACGGACACTAGTGAAGCAAAGGTGATTGATTTGACTGGGGATAGTGATGACGAGGTGAAGTCGGATGAAAAGCCAAATAAAATACCCAAGACGACTGAACGACAAAGAACTACCTCTTCCAGCCAGATACGGTCTACCACCATGAATAACAACCTGAATAAGCTATTATCGCCTGCAGGTCCCTCTACCGTCTCTCGACCTTCGTCATCAACCAACAACACGCCAAAGCAAGTGGCAGTCACCAGAGCCCAAGAATGGACCTGCGAGACATGTACACTCATCAATCCTCCCTCTTCAACGAAATGCGAGGCTTGTCTTACACCCAAACCGGCTACTACACCAGTACAAGTAGAAGGGATAAAGACGGATCAAGGATGGTATTGTACCTTCTGTACGTCTGGTCCTAATGACATGGAGAGATGGAGTTGTGGGGTATGTGGGGAGGTTAGGAAATGGGGTTAGTAGCGATGCCGTGAAAAGCGCACATGGACAATTTAGTGATTGGTGATAAGATGTGTTGTTGTACATATATGAATTGAGCTTGTAGCATAAGATGTATATTCTCATGTCGGAAAAGATGAAGAATGCGCTCGCAGTCATCAGTGAGGACGAACCAGTCCGAGGAATGGATGCGGATTATCTAGTCCGAATTTAGGATAGGATGAAGCGTTGACTCGAGTGGCGAAATCATACGAGCAAGGTACCTGACAAGCTGAAAGCTCTCATACATGCTGGAGTCCATCTGAATCACGTCGATCTTTCATTTTCCCGTGCCGCACGATCTAGGTTAATCAATCACACTGATTTGAATAGATCCGCTTCGGCTGGGTTGCAAAAAGAAAGGAAGGACGGAGGGAAGACATGGTGCCTTTTGAGGAAAAACTAAAACTTGAATTGGGGAATGATGCGATGAATCAGATCTGTGTCGTGTACTCGTATCGCTCCAACATGCTGTAAGAAAGTGAGGAGATAAAGAGAAATAAGCTCTGAACACGCACGGTCTCTGGATCCGCGGATGGGAGTGTCACTCTACAGGTGCCACTCTTGACCCACCCATCAAAGCACCGAAATACACCGAGGAAATCCTATGCTCAGTGCGCTTTTTTGACTTTTTCTGCTCCCTTTGATGCTGTGTGGGATTACCGGACATGGCAATTATCAGTCCGGTCGAATGGGGGTTTCCCTTTTGAAATTTTCATTCATCGCCGCCAGCACCACCATAACCACCACACGTTGGTATCAATACTTGTTATCTATATCTACATCTACTTCTATCCTCATCTCCTCCTTTCCTTCTTTTTCTTTTCCTCCATACTCCATATTCACCTATTGGTGACCCACCATCTCATACATCCATCTGTATCCACGTATACTAGCTATACATCATCGCTCTCTGTTTCAGTAGACGTATCTGTAAGGCTCTAGACGATTAACACGCTCTAGGTCATCTGAAAAATCAGAAAATAAAAAAAGGCTCTCTATACTCCCTTTAACTAAAAATAATATCCAAAAGTAAGTCAGCTATCTTCGCCTGTTTTTGACTGAACACAACGAGCTGATCATACATGATGGACAGTGGCTCCCGCTGCTGCCCCCTCTGCTACCTCTGCCAAAGCTGGTGCTTTCGACCTCGCCACCCTCTTCGTAGCTGACAAAGCTGCCCGAGATGAAGCTGCCGTCGAGCTCGCCAACGCCGCCAAGAAGAACGGTGTTGAGTTCTTTGGCCAAATCGGTCTTAACGATGCCCTCGTAAAGGTGAGTGATCATTCCTGTCCACTTTTGATCGCGACTGTTCTACACTGGATCTCAAAATTTTCAAGTTGCGAACGAGGTGGCGACGCGCGCAAATTTCCCATTCATCATAACGAATGCTGCTAACTTATATCCCTTTGTGTTCGTCAGGCCCTTACCGACAAAAAATCAGCTGCTGCCCGAGAGGGTGCTGCTAGTGCCATCTCCACCCTTTTGGAGAATGGTGCCGCCCCATTGCTCGAACCATACATTGTTTCCTCCGCACCAAACACCCCCTTCCCAGCTCTTCTCGAAGCTTTCGCCGACAAGGCCAAGGAAGTTCAAACTGCTTCCCTCGCTGCTGTCAAGTCCCTCGTTCAGACCATGAACCCATGGGCTACCTTCGTCATCCTCCCTGCTTTGCTCAACCAGATCAGAACTGCCGGTAAATGGCAAATCAAATCCGGCTCATTGGATGTCCTCCAGCAGCTCATCTCTTCCGCTCACGACCAAATGGCCCAAGCGATGCCTGACCTCATTCCCGTCCTCGCTGAAGCCGTTTGGGACACCAAGTCCGATGTCAAGAAGGCTGCCAAGGCTACCCTCGAGAAGGCTTGTGCTTTGTGTGAGAACAAGGATGTGAGTGTGGCTCATCGATGATTTGTTTGTTATCTCATGCTGACTGATCTGTTACCTTAGATTGAAAAATTCATTCCCGCTTTGATCAAGTCGCTCCTTAACCCCATCGAGGAAGTCCCAAAGACTATCACTGTCCTTTCCGCCACCACCTTTGTTTCCGAAGTCACTGCCCCTACCATCTCCCTTATCGCCCCTCTTCTTATCAGAGGTCTCGATGAACGACCAACCGCCACCAAGAGAAAGGTCTGTGTTATCGCCGATAACATGTCCAAATTGGTCGATTCCGAATACACTGTCCGACCTTTCCTTCCTCGATTGCTCCCTGGTCTTATCAAGACTTCCGAAACCATCGCTGATCCCGAAGCTCGATCAGTCGCCAACCGAGCTATCGCCACCCTCCGAAGAATCGGTAAAGTACCTGAATCTTCCGATGGATCCGATCTCCCTCCTCTCAAGATCGCCGAGGGTCCTAACCTTGCTACCAACTTCGTTGCCTTGATCAAGAAGGACGGTGTTTCCGTTGAACAAGCCAACCCTGGTATCGCTTACGCCGGTGTGCTTGCTGCCTCGCTCGTTAACGCTCACAACTACCAGCAACAAGTCTGGGAAGCTGCTCTCCCTTCATACATCAAACTCGCCCTCCCATCTTACGACCCTCTCCCTGCCGTCCGAGAACTTCTCCAAAAGAAGGCTGACGAGGAAGAGTCCGATGAACTCAAGTTCGATGACGAGGAAGAAGGTGAAGATCTCTGTAACATCGAACAATTCAACTTGGCTTACGGTGCCAAGATCTTGTTGCACCACGCTTCTATGCGATTGAAGAGAGGTCACCGATACGGTCTCTGTGGTAGAAACGGTACCGGTAAATCTACCCTTATGAACGCCATCATCAACAACCAAGTCGAAGGTTTCCCTCCTCCCACCGAGGTCCGAACATTCTACGTGCAACACGATATTGATGGTTCCGAAGCTGAGATCTCCATCATCGATTGGGTTCTCGGTGACAAGCGATTACTCGCTACCGAGGAAGAGATCCGATCTACCCTTGAGTCCGTCGGTTTCGATGCCGCCAAGCAAAAACACTCTATCGGTTCGCTCTCCGGTGGTTGGAAGATGAAGCTTGCTCTTGCCCGAGCCATTCTCTTCAAGGCCGATATCTTGTTGCTCGATGAGCCCACTAACCACTTGGATGTCCTCAACGTCGACTGGTTGATCAACTACCTTACCTCCCTCACCCATTGTACCTCCATCATCGTTTCTCACGACTCTGACTTCTTGAACAGAACCATCACCGATGTTCTCCACTTGAACAACTTCAAGCTTAAGAGATACCCAGGTAACCTCGAAGCTTTCGTCGGTATGGTTCCCGAAGCCAAGGCATACTTCCAACTTGAAGTTGCTGAGGAATACCAATTCAAGCTCCCTGCTCCTCCTCTTCTTGATGGTGTCAAGACCAAAGAGAAGTCTTTGCTCAAGATGCGAAACGTCAACTTCCAGTATCCTGGCGCTCCTGTACAACAGCTCTTCGACATCTCTCTTCAAGTATCTCTCTCTTCTCGAGTAGCCATTCTCGGTCCTAACGGTTCCGGTAAATCCACCTTGGTCAAACTTTTGACCGGTGAAACCGAACCTAACAAGGGTGGTCAAGTGTGGAAACACCCTAACTTGGTTATTGGTTACGTTGCTCAACACGCTTTCCACCATATCGATAACCACTTGGACTCCACTCCTCTCGAATACATGTTGTGGCGATACCAAACCGGTGAAGATTTGGAGGAGATGAACAAAGCTACCCGAGTCATGACCGAGGAAGAGAAGCAAAAGATGAAGGAAGGTGCCGTCGTCGTCAAGGAAGGTGTCAAAAGATTGATCGACGAGCTTGTTGCCCGAAAGAAGCTCAAGCAATCTTACGAATACGAAGTCTCCTTCAAGGGACTTTCATCCGCTGAGAACATGTGGTTGTCTCGAGATGAATTGGTTGCTCGAGGTTTCGAGAAGAAGGTTATGGAACTCGATACCCGAGAAGCTCAACGATTAGGTTTGATGAGACCTTTGGTCCGACGAGAAATCGAAAAGCACTTCGAGGACTTCGGTTTGGAATCTGAATTCGTCTCTCACAACTCTATGAGAGGTCTTTCCGGTGGACAGAAAGTCAAGGTCGTCTTGGGTGCCGCTACATGGCGACGACCCCACATCATCTGTTTGGATGAACCTACCAACTATCTCGACAGAGAGTCTCTCGCTGCTCTTATCGCCGCTTTGAAGAACTTCGAAGGTGGTGTCTTGATCATTACCCACAACAGAGAATTCTCCGAGTCCATCTGTTCCGAAGTTTGGGCCATGAGAGATGGTCACCTCGAAGCTTCCGGACACAACTGGGTGGAAGGTCAAGGTTCCGGTGAGCGAATCGACAAGAAGAAGGATGACGATGATGAAGTTGAGTACGACGCTTTGGGTAACCCCATCGCCAAGGCTAAGAAGGAGAAGAAGGTTTCAGCTGCTGATAAACGAAAAGCCAAGAAGGACCGAATGGCCCGAAGAAAGAGAGGTGAAGAAGTTTTCACTGATGAGGAATTATAAGGATAATAGAAATTCAGTTTTTCATTTATAGACATTCATTTATAGACGATTGATTGGTTTCTGTTAATCCATACTCATCAGGATAATGTTATGGTTTTAATCACTGTGTAGATATCTTCGCTTCTCGTACCCATTTGCTTTCGTAGTTAATAGCTCGAGCTTCGGCTTCTCATGATCTAGTCATGTATACCCAACGTTAGGGACGGTGTCCTATTTCTCAAATAAACATGGTGGAAATTCAGGTTGCATATATATATCTTCACTGTCAGCACAGTTTAGCGAGAGGTGGCAGTGTGCACCTCATAACCAATGACGAGTCAGATACTATACTGGTAGAAGCAAGCATCGATGCATCAAGTCATACCTGGTAAACATCCGGCAGATATCAGGATACTAATCAGTCAAATATCGTACTACTTTTACTTGGATAAAAACTTTATCGATAAATCAAGGAAAAATTAGGCAACGAAAAGCCATAATCATTTCTCAAACCTTTTACATAACCACCTGCATTGCAAGAGCTTTGATCCTAGTCCAGACCATCTCTGCCCTGGAAGCCAATTGCCCAAATTTCTGCATCTGATACAGAAATGCATAACAGATATAGATCCTATGTTGAAAATCCTGTGGACATATATCCGTGTCCGGTGACATCAGGTATACCCTGGGATACATCATGCGTTTGATCTCCCGCCAAACTCTGCTTCGAGTCTAGCGAGCGCATTCGTCATATCTGCTAGTCGATCCCTTTCGTTGTCTGTCCCAATCTGGGTCATATATGCATTCAACGCATTATGGAACGGTTTCATTGAGATCTCCCTAGTTTGTCTATCCACATCCGAAGTAGCGTTGGACATCATAAGATTATTGGTGATTTTCTGAATTGTTAACGCTGTCAAAGACATCATTAGCATAGTTAATTATCTGTCTTCTAGGAAGCTATCTTGTGGAGGAGCCTTTCGTACTTACCGGTCGACAATTTTGTGAGATAATCTGCGCTCTCTGTTAACGTTCTTGTGTAGGATCGGGTATCATCGAATGAGCCCCCGGTGGAAGAGCCATCTGCTGACATATTGGTGGCTATGTGTCGCGATGTGAGTTGGATGGGTAATGCGTAGGAGTTGATTCTGTGAGGAGACAATCATACATGATGGTCATGAATCAAGGTTTTTATACCTTACCTCAAATAAAGTCTGTTTCCAGAAAGTGCTTCAAAGTCTCACAATTTGCAAAAGATAAGCCTACTCAGACAATCTAAACTGCGCCTCCGATCAATGTAACGCTTTCGACAACGTTTCAGAGCGTATTATACCTCCATCGGCCAAATGAACAGTTCAAACGGATCCTCTTCACCGACCTGAACCGGGAGTACCAGTGCACCAGATCCAGCGTCTGCACAGGAATATCGAGTCAGCGTGACATGAAACAATTCTTCGGGTCTCATATCACCCAGGTAGTACCCAAGGACCTGTTGAGCTACACCTTTGTTTCTTGGTGTATATGAGCTACTCGACCCTACCCCGACAGCAGAAATATTCAGTGTGAATGTGGCAGAGCGGAGTGACATTGCCTATATCCCCTCTCTCTAAATTCTTCTTCCGCTTACCGGAACAGCATAAATGTTTCCGATCGCTTATTGCAAGAAGACGTCGTGAATCCAACTCAGAACACTCTTCCTTTCTTTCCGCAATGGTACAATCATTCTAACAATCGAAGGGCGACATGTACTAGCTCAAAGGTAAGATCGACACTGAACCCCCTCGAAACGTGGTAGTGCATCTGTCCGATAAATGAAAGAAGCCATAGATCCGAATACAGCGGATTTTTGATCCTCGAAGAAACCAAGGAGCCACACCGCGCAGCACAAGAGGAGTTTCTGGCATGAGTAACTGTAAGAGCAGAAGAGCCTCTCACAATACAGCGCACGACCCAGACACTGCAGTGATCTTTATCAGGGCTCTCGCGGGCAGTGCCCCTACTTGTGCTTTGCCCTCGCCTTGAGTGTACAGTACTGAGGCGTCTCGCCACACATGTATCAACTCATTGAACTCGAGTTTGGGGGAGAGAAGCGGAACGGCCGCATACTGTATGTAAGTCAACCAGGTCAAAGGATGCATACAACATCACATCATAGATACGACTGGTGAACGATTACAGACCACAAATTGGCATCATCCCTAGCACTCTTCATGTTGCCGTCAAGAGGGGTATTCAATATTACACTTTTCGCAGGATAAGTACGACTCGATCTCCTTTTGAGATATATCTAAAAGGAGGCCTCAGGATACATACATATGACATCACTCATACTTGGTAAGTACTGTTATACTGCACTAGAAAAACCAGCTCAAAAGCTTGTTTGTTTAAGTACTGGTTAGAGGGCGCTCTTTCCAACCGCGTGAAATACCAATTGACGCTGCTTTCAATACCCTTTTAACACATCTGAACGAGGAAGATCTTTGTAAAGTGTCACGATGACATGAGTAGTTGGTGAGGACGATACAGATAGATACAGTGGCGGTCACCTTTGACTTTCTTTGTCAGTTGCCGTTATTCAGCATGCAATTCATCATCTCCTTAAGACCCTCATAACCCACTGTAAATGTGAATACCGATATTAGTTAGTTTTGTCGACGACAGCAAAACCCTGTTCCTGACCTGGCTTATCTCGATTCTTTTCAAAGACATATGTGGTACCTTTCCTGGTCTGCTCGGAATAACTGAATTCGTATCCTTCGCCTCGAGGCAGCTGGTCCAGACTGCCAATCAAATCTGGTATCAGCTTCATCAAGCGGAATCACTATGCGGGAATACCCGTATACTCACACATGTGGTGGGATGTCGTCGTCACCCTCACCGGAAGCTTTAGTGATGATTGTTGTTCGGCTAGGGCGGGGTCGACTGGACTGTGCTTCACACTGGCCTTCACGCCCCGGAGAAGCATTGGGCCTTCTTATGCTGCGTGGAAATGGTCGTCTTAAACATCCATCCAGATCAGAATTAGAGCGTCGTTGGGTATATCGTTGATGAGCATAATTGTCTTCAGGACTATCATAATAAGTAGGACGTCGATGATCTTCATAAACTGCATATGGGTCTTGATGGTCATAGGGGTCTGAATAATTCTCATAGTCCTGATATGGATCATCGTGTTCGTCGACATACCGACGATCGCCATGCTCAACACACCCATCGTCATCGTACACCTCTCTCCGAGTGCTGTTGTATCTGTCTCTACTGTCATCCCTAGATGGCCCATAGTAGTAGGAAGTACGAGTGGTATTGTCATATGGAATATATCTTCGTCCGGAAGCATAGCTATCATTATAGGGTGAATACGAGTGCCGGGGTAATTGAGGCGGATCGAGGGGGTACCATTGACGGGACGCAGAATTATAATACCTGCTGCTGCCGTTGGAAGGTCGATAGTAACGGACACCACTGGTTATGGGATGGCGGACGCTTTGTTGACGGGGTCGGGAGTCTGAGGTCATGTTAGAATACCTGATATGGACGATGTGTACTATTCTGGGTCAGATGAAGCATGAGAGTGTTTTCATATAGCATGTGAGATTACATTAACGGGACAATTTCAAACCAAGTACTTCTTGCGAAAATCGTTCGCAACATTCTCCTATCTGGCTGAAAAATGTGACATCCTCAGAAAGTGAGTCTGCTATGCAAAACTTCGTTAACCAGGGTTTGATTTGCAATACATGTAGAAAGGAATGTCAGTCCTTATGAGTCTAGGCCTTTGTGGGATTGCACAATATTGTAGGATATAGTAAACGTGCACCGGACGTTGTGTGAGCTGTGGCAACTTGGGAATCAACTCCATCAGAAGCCTCAACAAGCGGACATCAGTCCTGAGAAGCTGAATATCGTGACCTGCCCATAAAAACACAGAGGCACTTCTGAACGAAGGTATTGTGCTCAAATTTGTGAAAGCGGTGAATTTATATCCTGATCGCGAGGCTAAATTCTCATCTTTGAAGAGTTGCATGATTTGTCCGCATTTGCACAAGATTGCCGTCGACAAACGGTGCAATGACCATGGGTTCACACTAATTCGATAAACATCAAAATACATAATGGTAAAGCGTGCCCTTGCAGTATCCATCTATCAGATGAGATCAATGATGACGGAAGACAGGCATCAAAGCCTTTCGGGCAGTTGTTCTCCGTTATAAAACACAGGTATTGATATTTTCTTTCGGCCATTCTGCGATTTGAAGATGAAGGTTCCTCGATTTCTTGAACGATCTTCCTTATAGCTTGACAATCCAAAGCCGTACCCTGTGGGTACCCTATCCCACCTGAAAGTACAGTACACCGTAATTGAAGCGTCAGTAAACTAATACTTCAATTGACATGTGAATTGAGGAATTCGTACACTGTAATTCACACATTGCGTGGTGCGTTAAGATTCGACTCCCTCATCTCGGATGCCGTGTATGTCCGGATCCCATCATGACCTGCGGATGGTTGACTTTGGTAAGTGGCGGGCGGAACCCTATAAGTCGAAGTGGAGTAATGGCCAGGTCGCGAGTGATAGCTGTTACCTCTCGAAGCGCAAGGCTGTGAGTGACTGCTGTTACCCTGAGGAGAATAATAGTACGAGCTACTGTCTCGAGAGGGGTAAGTGTAACTGCGATGGGTATATGTGCCATCATCAGAGCGACGGGGCTCTCGTTCAACGGCGTCGATTGGATACTGTCGCTCGGTTGGCCTCCGATGAGACGATGAATAATCGTAGGAAGAAGTGGACGGCGTTGAATGGCGATGGGAGGGATGACTGGAGGGAATATAATAATAGTACGTTTTGGTCATGCTGAACAACAAAATGAATGGATGCTACAGTATATGACACCGTTTATCAGACGCAACTGTATTGGAATTGGAAAGTTTACGAGACAAGGAAATGATTAAGAAGAGAAACATGTAAAGGATGGAATGGTGATACATAAATAAGAAATACGCTGATTAGCAAGGACAGCGGCCCTGAATCAGTATAGCGGTGTATCCTTTCATGATACGAATCCGCATTTCCCCACTCTTGTTGATGACACGTCCCGGAACGCACTTGGTGCTTCTGTAGTGGAGCACGACATCATATCGCACAAAGGTACGCCAGCTCATCTCTTGTCATAAGGGTTCTGATATGATTATGTCGACACTCTCTGAGGGCTCGCTCAGGCAAAATTAGAAGATTGCCTACCGCATTTTGGCGATGGCAAATGATATGTAGTGGCTGCATACAGTAAGTTATGATGCGCATCACAATGGATCTACTCTAAAGATCTTGGTGATCACCAGCCCCTCATAAACATCGGCATGACCATCAGGTCAACACATGCATTCATAACCCTTTGCCAATAGGTATCAGCCGGGGCTGTGCACACTACCGTCCGCACTCGCAACATGAATTCAGTTTTTCTCTGTCCATGCACACTCAGTCACTTGAAAGTGCCCATTCGGACCGTTATAGAAATGCGTATATTGACCAGTAGAGCTCCTATAAGAGCCTGTAAGTTGAGAATTAGGAAAGACGGATCTAATTTATAAACAACCACTACAAAGTTAGCTGCATACCGAGCTGTACATATAAGATTGTGGCAACTCACGCTATGACTGTACCTGGAGGAAGATACGTCTCCACCGTGACAGAGCTATCTCCAGTGCTGCCGCTATTTGATGCGTTAACGGAGTTGGAGTACTCTGAATCTTGGCTGGGAGCTCTTTGAGACATTGCGATGGTTTGATGCAGTTGTATTGAGATCTTGAGAATATGAATGAGATGTAGAATTGTTATTCGAATCGAATCAGGAGAGGGTTTGAAGCATACATCAAACATTGACATTGGGTAAGAGCTCGGGACGTACTTGTTATATATGGTGAGTATTTGCCTGTATCGATCACTAAACACTCTCCATGAAGAGAAATATCATTTAATGTACGTTTTTGCCAATCCTTTCACTCAGTTTAATTCGCAAGTCGAAAGGATCTCATCGCAGGAATGAAGGGGCAAGATCAACCAGATCGATCCTATGTATGGTCATTGCACGTCTTCCATTAGAGAATGAAAGGATATGAAGCCAAGTACGGTAAGTACGGTGGTCTTCCTAGATCCTTTATGCATCGTTATATCTCATGACTATGTCAAGCCTTGCCATCCGCATATCACCTTACACATACTTACCATCTTTCAGTTATGATCGAGGGTTCGTTCCGGCTTCGGAAGTCTCAGTGGTCCCATACGGTCCAGAATAATAATGAGTGAAACCTCCCTCTGATCTAGCAGAATTGAGATATTCGTATCCTTCTGGAGTATCCCTAACCGCAATATTGAGATAGTCAGCTATGTCACAGGTACAGTACTTTACCTTACCATACTTAAAAACGAGTACAGCACGATCTATTTATTATAGACAAACCGAGAATTTGAAATTACCTGTAAGCATCTGGGGAATAGCAAGTTGTGATTCCTTGACTACCTGTATTGTTCGAAGGCTCGTCGTTCGCAGGACACGAATCCTGAGCGATGGATTGATCTTGTATATCGGTAGAGTGTGAGTCTCCCATGATGCGTGTGATGGCTCAATAGTATATCTGTGTTTGTATCCGTTGTGAAGGATCGATAAGAAAAATATGAGAAAGTGAGGAAATACAGATCACATTACAGTACGGTACTGTACGAGTATAACCTGATCGAGATACATATACCCCAGCGGCGGCTGAAAAATCCAAAACAATATTTTGTCCAATCAAGAGGATGAAGACGACAGTCATCGACATTCCAGACACCGGGTCGTGATAAAGAAGAGGAACGAGAAGCCCAGTCAACCAGTCAGCCGAAGGCTACTTAGCAAGTCTTCGACCTCGTTTCAGCATGCAGTGCAGTACTTCGACAATTTGAGCTGTCTGAGTCGATGACCTAGACTTTTCGTTCCTTTATCGGTTCTTATCGTTCTTAGCTGTCAGACTTGTCAGTACCCCATTCAATAGCACATCTCTGAAGTCAATAGATCATAAATTCCTTCGCATAAAGTAAGCATTGGCAAGCATCACACTGCACCTCACAGAATGAACACCACCCGAGAGAAGTCACAATTACCTGGCATTTCCTGCATGATGCACTTCCCTTCTTTTCAACTATACCAAACATAAGGTCTTCCCTGCAGTCCATCATGACTCAAAGGTCATTATAAAGAAGGCACAGCAACTCTTCCAAAGACCTTTTGACCCTCCCAAGACACAAGTTCGCAATCCCTATCATCTGTCTCACCGTGCAATCCAGTGGAAATTTGAGTTTCAACACATGCTAGATCTATAGTCGAGTCGAGTATCAAAACAGGGTGATCTAAAGACGGAAAACCAACAAGTGATCAACAATCTCTCTTCGCTCATGTGGTTTATATAGATATGGATACAAGAAATCACTCACGCCAGACACCTGGGGCATAAGACAACCCCATATTAGGAGGTAAGATGAATGATTTAAGAGATTTAGGATCAGGTTTATCATCTGCAGTAGTTTCATATCACAAATCAAGACGTTAGCGATCGATACACGTCTTGATTATAGTAAGAGTATGTGACATTACTCACCTGGTCCGTTATCCGCTACGATCACCAAGAATTCTCCTCCTTCATCTAAAGCTTCTTCGGATTGACCTGACCACTATATCCAAATCATCCCATATCATTACATCAGTGACCATCCCTTAGATATCAATTTCCAAGTACACCGTGTTGAGAAGTCCGATCTACTCACCTCAGCTTTACCCATAGGTAAGAAAGCCTGACTAGTATACTTGTGTCTCTCCATGTACCTAACGTCAAATACCCTTCCACGTTCCAAACCAACTTTCCGCGTAGCTCTAAATACTGAAATTCCGGTGATCGCGCCGGAATCAGCAGGGTAAGTGGAAATGATCGGTGCTAGACAATTATGTTTAATCGTCTTTCCATCAGGAGAGGATTCCGAATCTTTATGAGTCGACGAGGGGCTGGTAGAAATGATTGAACCATATTTGCTGAAATTGTCAGGTGTGATCAATACCGGTTCCAAGATCGCTGAGTTCGATGCATGCGTAGATGAAGAACCGTGATGAAGGATGGAAGATAAGAAACCACTTCCTGCTGGATGTCCATTGGTCTTGGGATGATCAGGTCCGTTGCTCTGTGTATGGGTGTGGACCGGTGCTGGATGAGGTATATGGGCGGTCTCGATTGTTCCTGGTGGGAGGGAAGTAGGTGGGAATGGTGGGATTTGCAAGTACGTGTCAAGTGAAGGTGAGACTTTCTCGACGTATGCTAAACTTGAAGGATCGGGTGTTCCTCGTTCGATCACTGCGTATTCGAGGTCCTGGTGAGATTGTGAAAAATTATTAATTAATACAATATAAGCAAGAATGATCACAAAGCAGACTTACCCCTCCGATGGTGAAGAGAGAGTGATCTACAGACAGCAAGTGGTCAGTCGAAATTTTTCTGTGATCCGAGGATCATGTTGTATCGATTGGAGTACTCACGCCATATACCAGCATCGAAAGATACACCCTGAGCAGCAGTCGCCAAAAACGCTCTTACAGTCTTCAAGTCAGGTTTATCATCGGCTCCATTCAGAGCTACTACTACTATAAATGCTCCGGGAGGTGGTGAGTTGGCGGGTCGACCGAGAGGAATGAACGCTTGAGTAGTATATGGGTGTCTGGCAAGCAACCATTAGCAGCTTGTCTCTGTCAGGTATAGGAGTGGATGATCATCATAAATTATGAACATGGATAATAACATACCTCTCCAACAGTTCGACCTTCATCTTCGCTCCATCCCTCACTTCCAACCTACTTTGAGCCTTCACACAGCCTACAAAGCTTCCACCGGGTTTACCCACTCCTTCAGGATATGTCTCCTCGATCTTCCCCAATCTATGGAACTTCGCTGCTGTACCTTGGTTGGCGACAGTAACGTTGATCCCCTTGGGCGCTGACGATGGGAAAGAGTATCCTTGGATCACTTGACCGTAAGGTTTGAAGGCTTCGTACGTCAGAGGAAGGACTGGTAGGTTCAGTTCGGTGGATGTTGAAGGTGTTAGAGAGGCAGAGGGCGAGAGGGGGTATCCGTAAACTCTGAGTCGTTTTGATCCTCCATCTGCAAGCACATATATACGAATCAGCATGAATTGAATGGAAAAAACAAGATCGAGCAAGTGATGGGAATGGATGCGATTGCAGATATATCGTTGTCCCACCGCATGAAGGTACGAACCCAATACAGTACAAAAGTGCCAGCGAACGATCACCTCACTCACCTGGGTAAACAGTATATCTCACATGACTCCAGACCCTCCCTTCCCCAATGCTCTTCTCGACATCGAAGAAATGCTGTCTATGCGGTCCTAGTGGTTTCTTGCTGACTATCTGTGTCCATTCAGCTTGACTGAGGTCCGATCCTTTCTCAGAGAGAGTCGCTTCGATCGTACATGCCTATGAGATAACATCACATGTTCATCAATCATTAGCTGATCATCCACAAGGACCCCGAAGGATGACAGAGATAGAGGTAGAGGTCCTTTGGAATGGATTTGCTCCACTTTCCATGTCCACCCTCAACTCAACCTCGCTGTTCTTCGCCATCTCACACTACTTTTATTGATCAAGATTGATGAGTACAACTTACCACGGGATAATTACCAGGATGGAACGCCGTATCAACCTCAACCCAACTGATCACCCCCTCTACGCCCATCTTGATTATCACCCATTCCTTTCTTTCTTGTCCTGCGAGTTGACCTCCAGAGGAATATTTGCCTCTTTGATGTTGTGATCGTCTAGTCTCCCATCCATCCGACATGTCCACCCCTCTTCCAGGTAAGAGGAGGTTCTGAGGTGGAGAAAAGTTGGCATCGGAGCATGAAACGATACTTCCTCCTATCAGTGGTGAGACAAGGTCGATAGGTTCGGTTGAACGGTAGTCTGGTGGTAAGGTAGTGGGGAGGGTGGGAGGTGTAGGTGTACCAAATGCTCTGAATCTTGCCTATGAATATGAAAATAACAAGTAATTAACCACCACCCATATCTGGACTGAAATACTAAAACCTAAATGATGAAATGCGGTCGAGAGGTGGATCAAATTGGTAAAAGAATGACTTGACTTACCATTCCTCCATCAGGTATCATCCTTACCATTAACCATCCCCATTTTCCTTCCTTTCCGTCAGTTCCTAGTTCGAAGATATGTCTACTATTTGGACCAAGGTCAACTACAGGTAAGATCTCGATCCAACCTTTGGTGTTTGGCGAAATTTTCTTTGCCGTAGTTGTGGATAATTCGGTTTGGGACAATGCGAAGATCTGAGATTGGGGAGCCTCGTTACCGCTAAAATGGGAAGTGTCGATATCGACGTATGATACAGATGTCGAGGGTGTTGCGAGTTGAATTATCACCCTGTGATAACATTGACAAAATCTTATTCAATACATATCTGATACATACAGAGAAAGGAATGGGTAGGACGGGTTGACTCACCAATCAAAAGAAGGATTATGTCTTCTGGATTCCCATCCATCGTATAATGCTCCATTTGGACCGAACTGGCCTTTCATAGAGATTGATGGCTGTGAAGTGTCATCAGGAGTCAGAACGGTGCTCGTTGATTGCAAAAGTAACATGACATGGGCACTGAAGATGTATTTCACAGATATATATTATTCTGCAATCTGCACGACCCCTTCGTGATCAATACCTCATACCTTTCCACTACCGTATTCATGTAGTACTGGAAGGATGGATATAGAGATCCCAATAAATTTCTTAGAGGTAGGAAGAACACTCACATTGGGTTTCAACAGATTATGTCTCGAAGCGAAGAAATCATCTGAGCAAGCTACTACTTTCCCACCCAAAGAAGCCGACGATACCTCTAAGAATTTAAGAACAGACCCAATAACAATATCAGTCGAGATTAAGACAGATATGAGACATGTGGTTACTTACCGACATAACTTGATCTGATCTTCGAGTCGAATGTCTCTAGATGAATTTGTTTAGGTGTGTATGACATTTTGTGGAGTGGATCAAGATACTAATCGGATATGGTTCAAGGTAGTCTTTGTATGGTGTTTTGAGATAATCAGCAAGCGATACTGCTATGCAGCTGTTAAGTATTAAGTGGACGTTGCTTCTATACAAGCTCAACTCAGATGAATCGCAATCTCACATGATATATGCTCATTCCATTTATTCCCAATGAGATCTGACTCTACTGCATTCCATTTATTCCCAATGAGATCTGACTCTACTGGTTTGCGCCCCTATCTCCCCTGTTGCTTTTAGGGTATCTTATCGTTTGCTAGTGCAGCTACCGCTCAAAACCGATCAAACCGGATCAAGCGGTCCGAGCGAATCACATACCACACATAGCATATAGCATAAACTATAGGAAATATAACATGTATACATCTAAGAGAGGAGGTCCATAGGTCAAAAAGAAAGAAAAGAAAAGTCCATATCATGTAGGAATGATGACTGTTTTATGAAAGGAGAAGATGATCAGATATCTCATATATCGTATATGTCATGTCCCTTATCGCGTATCGTTACCCTTTCGTGTATCCGAGATAAGGGCATGCTTAAGCCAAAGTACCGACTCCGACTAAACCTGCTACGAAGAGGAGAATAGCTGATGGGGCAGATACGAGGTAACCCGCCGAAGAGCTACCAGAAGAAGAAGCGGCCTTTAATTAAAGTGACGATTGGCAATCAGTAAAATGTATTGTACAGATAGTCATGTATGGGCAGAATGAGGTAGGATCTCACTCACCGCTGAAGTGGCTGATTCAGATTGAGAAGCAGTGGTGGAAGCACCAGAAGTGGGTGAGGCGGTGGTAGCGGCTGTGGTGGTGAGAGAAGCGGTTGACGTGGGTGAGACGGTACTATACGTTGGCGATGGAGTGTCAGACTATCGTTATGCAGATATACCAATTTGCACAGGTGTGTAGAGCAAGATGCTGCGTATGATGTAGCAGTCATACGGAAGTGGAACAGGATGAGGTTGATATAACTGATCACTCACGATTCGCCCTCCTTCACTTCAAATTGATTGGACTGAGCCAAAATACCGTTATTGTTATCATTGCTCAAGAAAGAGATTTGATATCCTTGACCAGGAGAGATAGTCTTGGAAGGAGTATAGATGAACGATCCTTCAGAGGTCTGGACGTCTTTCTGGATGACTTCTTTGGCGGAAGAACCAGGTTGGGAGATGTAGATTGAGAAATTCCCGGGGTCGGTTGAGACAGACTATTTGGGTCGAACGGTGGAACAAGGGTGATGGGAAGGTGGGATTCATGTGGGAGAATGGTATATGTCATATGGAGGGAAGAAGGAACGTGCATCGGTATGTCGGTGTTCGTAAAGAGACGTTGTCAAGATGTAAAGTAAACAAACGATGAAGAACACTCAGCACTCATGGCCGATATGTGTTTGATCATAAGGATACCACTCACAGTCCACTCGATCAACTGAGATCCAGTGCTTTCCCATCCAGTCTGATTCGAGGGATTGGTAATCTGAATGGCCTGAGCAGCAGCAGCGAAGAGTGCGAAGGGGATGATAGCTTTGGTAAACATCTTGAGGTATTAAAGGTTTGCTTATGTTTTGGACGTATAAAGATAAAGGTGTAGAAATGGCTCGCGGATGTATGCTGGTTGAGATAGAAGATGAAGGAAAGAAAAGAGGAGATATAGTAAAAAGGAAGTAGGAGGTGGTTTATATATTCAATTTGAGTTTGAATCGAAAGGATGAGAAATGTCAAAAACAAGATGCAGATTGAAAAGTCGTTTCAAAGGTACATACACTACGAGTACTACACTACATTAGTAAGACGAGTTATCCGATCCGTGCATGCTCAATCCGATACCATGCAACTCATCTGGGCTGTACAGTGCGTCTATGGTGCATGCGTTCATACATATCGGCGGTACTGTACATAAGGTGTATCCGATGGGCATTGAGGATAAAGCAATACAAGGGTAAACAAGGGATCTCGTCTTTACACAGCTTTGCTCACGAGATATGGGTACGGGGGAATTCAGGCGATGCGACTTGCAACATACAGGCCACCGAGAAGTGTGTTTGATCTCCTCGTTGTACTGTTAGCATATATGAGCACAATGCTATGTACCAACATGAAGACATATCACCGACCGTCGATGTACAGTCTTCTCATGATGGTTAGAGGTTGACAGTTGACAGTCCCAGAAGACAAACGCGCTTTCTCCCATCTATGATGATGTCTCCCGTACTCCACGTGGTCTTGATTGCCTAGATGGGTAATTCCTGGTTGTTTGTATATGCTAGGTGCACGGCCTGACGGGGTACGGCCCAAGGCTGAGCATTTAGCAACAGCAAATGCATACAAAGATCTTTTTCATCCATCATCACTCCTCAGTTCATTCATATTTCATCTAATCTTCGCGATTCACTTGTCAATATACTATAAACATACTCATATCCACCGACACCGACACCCAGCGCACATATCTATCAAGAATACACATACGCATAGAATCAAAGCAGAAACAGGATGAAGCTTCTATCGCTTCTTTTACCTTTTCTTCCCCTCGGTGAGTTCACGCGTCTTGTAGTGTCAATCGAATATTCTCCCACTCTATCTGTAAAACTCAGTGCAAGAAGCATATTGGTATTATCGTTCTGTACAGAATGTGATGGTTTGCCCGTGAAGATATCCCATCATGTATCCTCATGTTGAATATATATCAATATATCATGTCGTCTATATCTCATTCTCATTCTCGTTCTCGTCTACATCTACACTCGCATTCCCATCAGACATCTTACTAATCTCCCTTGTGTTCCCATACAGCTTTCTCCCTCTCCACAATCTACTGGCCCGTAACCAACCCCTCAGAGACCAACCCATGGGTGATCGGTAATAAAAACCTGGTAGCTTGGAAGACAGGTGGCGGAACAGGTATAGAATCGTTTGATATTCAACTGCACAATTCCAACCGTACCATCATGGTAGGATTCTTGCCCATCGCTTTGAGAGTACCCATGGAGAAATTACCAGGAAAGAAGTACTATGGTGGTGAGATCGAAGTGGATCTGGTTGATGGTCTACCAACGGGAGATGGCTTTTTCTTGATTTTCATGAATACTTACCATGGAGAAGTTTATGCTAAAGTGAGTATACATTCATTCAAAATACAATATTCGTTCGTAGCTACTACGGCTAACCTATCAATCCATCTTAATAGTCACCTAAATTCTCTATCTACGCTACTAAACCTGATAACTACACTGATCCAGGTGAGTCCGAATTCTGGTTTTACTTCTTCATGAAAATCAGATTAAGGACTTTTTTCCACCTGTCATCGTTGTTCTTATTTAATTATTCATGATCTTATGCTAATTTATACCTTACTCTCATAGACCTACCAACCGCCACCGTGACAGCAACATTGACCACCGTCCCCAACCCAACTCAACAATGGGCAATGACTTTGAACGGTATCGATCCAGATGCCACCGCGTCCGGTACCGCTATAGCAGGTAACGCAGGAAGTGGTACATAAGATGCTTTTGTATCATATCTCAGTGCATAGTAAAAAATCGGGATGAACGGAGGATAGGATTCTCTGGATAGAATGGATTTATTTGATTTCATTGTAGCAGACCTGAACGGATGTCACGGAATCCAAAAGAAAGAGGAAAGGGAAAAGGGAAAGGACAAGGAGACTGTCAAACCTTGGATAGAAAGAGGCTGAGGTATTATATGTATCAGAAAGGACATTCTTTAATTTATACTTGTCTGTGTTCCCACTTCGTATTTGATTTTTAAGATATACCATCTCATGAATTTTACGCCTGTCACAGAAGAACAGCGAGAGATTCAGATGTTAAAAACGACAAACGATGGTTTCTAATGCTGCGTTTACTGATTTCATGGATAAATCAGAATTCGACTTTGCAGGTAGAGTAAGTTAATGTACGATCGTTGACAAAAGGCAGACAGAACCCGGGAATGTCTTTTAGGATCATGCACATACGCAATTGCAAAGACAACTTGCAAGGGAAAAGTAGCATCTGTTTGAGCTGTTATTGTCTTCTCTTCGATTTGGAGTTAGAAGAATCTGATATCATGAAGATCGAGTCATTGAAAAACATGTCATGCCATGAGATGCATATTGCAGAAACCATTTTGCGAAAATGCCAAAGGTGAACGGTCAAAATGACCATTAGATACAAAACAAAGAATGAACTTGATAAATTACTTCGGATCGAATATGAGATGACTAAGATAGATAGATAGATAGATCGTAAGATATATGAATAGATAAATTATATATGTGTATTCCCGAAATCATAAAGATAATTATAATTGCGTAGAGAACAGCTCTCCTCTTCACCTTCTTCTTCCACTCTAGATCTTCTCGCTCGAGGTATTGGCGGAATGTTTAATCTCCTCACCTTCAATAGGTTGTAATTTACCTGCTTGTCTAGCTGGGTCTGCGAATACTCTAGTAGGTTCGTTGAGGTGTCTGAAGAATGTAGGGAAGATGACCGCGCAGATGAAACATGCTACAGCCAAAGCGACATAAGGCCAAATCAAATAAGGATCTTGGATAGCGTTTGAACATGCCAAACCGATCGCCGAAGAGATAGCCGAGGAGAACAAACAGATGGCATAGACCAAACCCTTCATTCTTGCTGGAGCTCTGGTGTAGGCTAACTCGTACCCTGTCACCATGACGAAGATCTCTCCTATAGCCGGAAGAGCCTGTAGGGGAGTTAAAGCCCAGATGGAAATTGATGAAACATCTTCACAGACGTCGGCGGTCGAAGCGTAATATCCACAAGGAGAAGTTTTGTATACCTTCCATTGAAGGACGGCACCGTAAATCATGTTGATACAACCCAACATGAATCCGATTGATAATCGAGTCATGGGTTTTAAGGGGTAACCGATCTTTTCGAAGAATGGATATAAACCGTAAGTGATGATAGGAGTGAAGAAGATGATGGTAAGAGGGTTCAAGTTGTCGATAACGTCATTGGGGGCATTGTCGAGAGTGACAGCGGATGATAAGGCATTTTCTTGAGCTCCGATACCTCCGTCGGCCATGATGAATATAGGAGTGAGGAGGAATACCACACAAGCAGCTAGGGATTGTCTCATCTCATCGACAAACAAGTCGTCCCATGTAATCTTGGAATGATCGATAGAACCTTGTTGAGCGAGAATTTGAGATGGTTTAGCCCTGTTCCAGAACTTGTCGGCATCGAAGATGGTTTTCCATCCACCATTTTTCAAACATGTACCGAGTACTCTAAATGCTTCGAGAGTGACGGATCCCTGAGGTGGAGCGTGGTATAATTTCTTGTAAAGGAAGGCAAGTACCAAGGGCATAATCATGTAGACGATACCTGGTAAAAGGTAGGCCAACCAATATCCAACGAATCTTGCAGAGTAGGAACTAGCAATAGCGAAGAAACCACCGACGTTGATACAGAAATAGAAGATTAACAGGTATCTCTGAACGGTAGTTTGAGGATCGACAATGACTCGTTCACCAGATGGGAGGGTCTTGAGCGTAGGTCTCTTGACTGGGATTTGGTCACACATGAGAGTGGCCAAACATGGTTTGATGAATCCAGAAGCGAATGAAAGGATGTATAATGATAAGAGGAATGGACCAATGGCGTGACCACCACCGATGACTGAGGGGATAGCAGAGATGACCAAAAGGACGTGAGCGATGATACCCACACCAGTACCGACGGCGATGGTTTTGAATCGACCCCATTTAGTATCGGCGACGATACCACCAACGATAGGTAGGACATAAGCCAAGAAGATGAATGCGTTGTAGACGGCTGAAGCGGTGACCGTTCCTTTGCCCAATGCACCGGCTGTTTGGTTCTCACCCGCTTCTCCTGGCGCGACAGCTCCTGCACCATTACCGCCCTTAGGTAAGGGTCGGTTGACAAAGTTCTTGACTACTCCCGAACATCCAAGATATGATGCCTAAACCGACACAAAGCATGAGCGACAAGCTGAGAATGCACGATGAAGAGACAGATGACTCACTCGTTCGGCCAATTCGATAGTACATAAAGCGACACTAACCCACTTCATCTTGGCTGGAACTCTGAAGAAAAACCAATAACGTCAACACCGATTTTATATTGTAAGATATCACAGGATCATATTACTCACTTTCGAAGGGTATTGAATTCCTCATCGGTAGGTTCCTCATCATCATTGACATATTCGAGAGCACCGGCAGGGTGAACTCCGGCCTCAGGTTCCAAGGAGACCTTGTCCTTGTGGAGATCTTCAGCATTGACCACGCTGGCTGGTAAACCCGTAGGTGGTACTGGAGCGGACTCCATATCCGTTATACTGGCGTGTGTAGCTATACAGTGGAACGACATCAGTCAGCAAGTCAATCTAAAATCTACACGAACGAGGGTATCAGGTAAAGCTCACCCATTGTTGTTACCCTTCTATGACTGTAGGCGACTATACACAAGTGGCGAAGGATTCTAACTAAAGATAATTATTTTAGTGTTTTGTGAAATGTGGGTGAGTATGATTAATCACCATTCGAAGTCGGCTTTCTTAAATAACAATCCGTTATCTTTCTTGCAATCGCTTACATCTCATCTCACTTCCATTCATGACTCGAAGTCCCATCAAACGCAATTCGATTCGTTATCATCACGACATTCAGTAACTTCACCCGAAGATCCAGTTCAGATCAGATGATATACCGACAACGCCCGCATGGTCTACTTCTGATCTGTCAATTGAACGTCTCTGATAGGTCATGCCACCCAATCCGAGTCGAATCGAGTCCGGCTGATCTACTGTACGCGAACGACAATATGATGCAAAAGCCGAAAGCGAAGGCTCTCTCTCTTCGTTAACTGCCTTACGGATCGGATGGATATGTACCATGCGATGTCAAAGTTTATTTTCATAGTTTCGGGTGGAGTCGTGTGGTCTACAAGCAACGAAATTAGTGTGAGTCCAACGGTGTGTAGCACATGAATGGATGATCACGAAAAGCCAAAGTTAGAACCAATGTGGAACATGTAGGGTAAAATATCATTTGAACAGGTTACTTTAGGGTTATACCAAATGAAACCGCATGGTACAAATTTTTGGTTCGGCCACTCACTCTGTACAGTAAGCACTGTAGTCGTAACTAAATGATCGACCCGCTTTCTGCGGTAAAACATGAGCACGCGCTCGTTCATGTCCAATTATAGAATTTCCAAGGGAAAAATTATGGATAAATTTTTTTTAAGCCGGAAGCCGCGGAACAAGAATTTTGCAGCAGTTGCCTTGGCATGATATGCCATTGATCTGGTTGGTCAAGGTTCACCACATCGCAAGTGGGAGGATGATCCTTCGACACATCGTTCGCCACTCCGTTCGACACATATGAGCTCTGCTCGAGCAGTGCAGCGCCATTCCAAGGTTCTATAGTGAGATATCTAGATACCTGAATAGCATCTTATTGTGTCTGTCCAGGTTATGCGCCAAGATAAGCGCCAAATCAAAGTTGTTAAAAATAGCTACTGCTGTACTCATCTTTCGATAAATCATGTGGAGCGAAGCAAAGATAACAAAGCACCTGTGTGCCGCTGATGTATACAGGATGGTGTTCATATCGGCTTTACATTGGATATCTTGCGGATGGGTACGTCGATCAAGACAAATGATGATAGCGTTATCAAGTACAAATACTAACAAAAGTAAGCTAAGCTAAGCCACCTTGCGTCATGAAATGCCGTTTTTCTCATTCCTAATAATTGCACCTGAGGCGTTTTCTTGTTGGAGCACGCTGTCTGTTTGATCGAAGAGGGATGCATGCGGTCTCGGTGTACTTGTATCACAAGATTCCATATGTGGGCTTGAGATAAGGTGATTTGACGTGATTCGAATCCGCCTTGATAGCGTGATAAGGTGAATATACACATGATCACTCCGATCCGTCAATGCTTCGAGTGGAGGAATGTCAATTGACCTATCAGCATTCTTTCTTGTCTTGGGCATTTGCAAATGAGAAGCACCCTTATGAAAGAGCGGAAATACAACACGGAGCCTGAAGTCAAGCATCACATAGTTCGTGCGACTGTCAGTAGATTCTGCTGTCGGTCAGAGCTGAGGTATGCCCCAGAAGTTCTGTCATCAATCAAGTCAGTCATCGCTGTGCAACGTGTAACTCGACGTACTGCAGTTTCAGAGAACCGGTGCCAAAATCATTGCGCGAGCCAGCCATAGAATTCAATCCCAAATGAGTGCATAAACATTAAAATTTATAAACAACCTATATGTATATAATATGGCTTGGTGTAATTTTGGCAAATGAATTCAATCTAGACTGCACTAATCAAGTGCTAAGACTACAAACGTCCCTTGTGGTCTACCTTACATGATGGCAGCCCAGACCTTTCCAGCGAAGTTCTTTGGTGGTTTCTCCTCGTAAGACTCGGCTTCTACAACATCCAATCCAGACACGAAGTCCATCTCGGTGGTTCTGACGAAATGAGTCTTCTTGATAAGTTTGAATCCAATCCAGAGGACGGGGAAGAGCCAAAGAGGAAGGTAGTTGGTGACGAAAGTGGCAGTATCCCAATTACCTTTCAGGAAGACTGACCAAGCGGAGAAGAAGAGAATGATGGTGATCATTACCATGGCGTATTTGGCAGCGAACGCATTCTTGTTCAAGTAACTAGTGTAGGGCAAAGTAGATTTGGAAATGCCTTGATCTTTAAGACCTTTCTCGAATCGGATGTAGACGAGACAGATACCCCACCAAGTCATAAGTCCAGCAGCAGCAGTCAAGTTTGCGAAATAACCGAATACTTGACCGGCGGTAGATTGTAGAGACATGTAGGCGAGGGCACCGAAGAGGGCACAGAAGATGATGGCCACGTAAGGAAGACCGTTCTTGGTGGTTCGGGCAAAGATCTTGGGAGCTTGTCGGGTGATGGCAAGACCGTAAATGGCTCTGGATGAGGTGAAGAGATCGGAAGAAGCAGCAGACCAAGCTGAAGTTAAAAGACAGGCGTTGATGATACTGGGGAGAGCAGGGATACCAGCTCGTTTGATGGCAATGACGAAAGGAGAGGCAAGAGCGGTACCAGAGTTAAGAGCGAGACCTTCATCGTTGGAAGGAACGAGGAGACCAATGATGAAAGTACCACCGAGGTAGAAGACCAAGATTCGAATGTAAACCTTCTTGATGGCTCGGGGAAGGTTTCGTCGAGGGTTCTTAGCTTCACCAGCGGCGATGGCGACAATTTCGGTACCGATATAAGAGAAGGCGGCTTGAGTAAGCACAGCCCAGAAACCAAGGAATCGACCGAGAGAACCGCTGATACCCTCGTATTGAACGAAAGGTCCGGGATCTCGCCAATATTGGAAACCGATGGATTTGTGGTCGGGACCACCACCAGCGGTGATGATGATACCGAGGATGATCAGACCAGTGATGGTAAGTACCTTGATGGAAGCGAACCAGAATTCACACTCTCCGTAGACACCAGCACCGAAAAGGTTGATGACGACGACAACGATGAGACAGATGGAGATCCAGAGAGCGTTATTGATGGTTTTGTTCCAGAGATTGATCAAGACAGCAGCAGCAGACAATTCGGCAGGGAGAATGATAACCCAGTTGTACCAATAGTTCCAACCCATGGTGCTAGATAAGGGAGATGCGAAATTAGCCTGCGGCTCCTGCCTGAAGCGAAGATGGTTAGTGAGGTAAACTCACAAGGAAAATGCAGGATCCACGAATCGCTCAGCGAGTTTGATGTGACCACCGGGGATCGGAAGGAAAGAGATCATTTCACCAAGTGAGATCTGCAGAATCGGAAATTAGCTGATAGGTCTTGGCGAGGATACGGCTGGAGATCAGAGACCAAAACTCACCATGACTGAATAACAGATACTACCCATCAAGGCGTAACCCAAGAACAAACCAAGGGGACCACCATGAGCCAGAGCAGAACCGGTACCCAAGAACAGACCTGTACCAATGACACCACCGATGGAGATCATTGCCAAGTGTCGGGACTTGAGAGATCGCTTCAAACCATCGTGAGGGACGATCTCTTCCGTATATTGCGGCTGGTGTATCTGATCAGCGCCACCGACCTGCTGACTGTAGACGTCGGCATGTTTCTTGTCGTCGTATTCGTGGTCGAGAGACATGATGAATATGTGTAGGGAGGGAGGCGAAAAGGGATTGAGTTGGAAGGGGAATAATGAGAAAAGAGAGTGGTGGGACGTATATATATATATATACACGAAA
The DNA here is from genome assembly GCF_036426115.1 of Kwoniella botswanensis. Lineage (NCBI taxonomy): Eukaryota > Fungi > Basidiomycota > Tremellomycetes > Tremellales > Cryptococcaceae > Kwoniella > Kwoniella botswanensis. Next base: position 10,963,895 of record NC_088599.1, on the reverse strand, counting down.
GAGATACTGGGGGGGATGGCAATGTTGGAGCGAGACAACGAGATAAGCCGTAAACGAGTTCAAAAGAGGAAAGAAGATAAGAACTCTTCTAGCCCCACAGGGAAAGGGCGATTGGCAAGGGAATCAAAAAATGGAGCAGAGACCGATCTGACTCTGATTCAGAGGGAGAGAGGAGAAGGGCACAAATGAAGGGAGTGATACGACGATCGTTCGCTTAAGCAGAACTGAAAATCGAAATGAGATTCAGGCACCCCGCTTACCTCCCTGAGAATGAACCGATGGCGAGCTATACTTGGACACCTCTCTTTTCTTGGCTTGCAATTGGGTACATCTCCTTATCACGATAAGTCTCGTGTGATAGTGCTTGAAAGCGTTCACAGCTAGCAGCAGGGGGGCTTTCTCATGCTATCAACGGTCGGCAGTAGCCGAATGGTAGACTTATCTCACTAGCACCACCCTCTCTAGTGTACGGTGTCAATTCATCCTTTAGCGAATAGAACGCTGTCTCATCAGAATCAGTTAAGGTCTCATCATGCTGAACACTTTTGGCAGACACATATTCTACCGGCCAGCGATAACCGGGTACCTTCGTTATGGCTGCAACGATTCTCGTGAAGTGTCTCACGACATGCAACATCAAGCAGTACGAAAGCGGCAAACCCGTTAAGTGATAACTCAATCACTCACCTCTAAGCGAGCGATGAGACGGGGATCTTAATTGAAAAGAGTTCTCTCATTGGCCAGTCGACCTGATGCCGGCAATATCGGAAATGCGTTTCATGTGAACTCTGCTATCCCGCTGCTCAATACGAAGATAACGACATGGTGTGTTCCACATGCTTTTTTTCTGTCCCATCGATTACCGTTTCGCGACATGCGGCAATAGAACGATCCTAAAATAGATTCAGTCTGGATAGCTCGGTGCCTTACAACCATTCTGCTTCTTTGGGCAATAACGGAGTTTCCAAAAATCCTTTTTCGATCAATGACGGGAGTGGATCTAATCACCTGCGAAGTAACCGGGTTATGCGTTCAGGAAGTCGAAGACCATCCAGTGCCCCATGTTCAATCTCCACGGGGAGGAAGGCTCTCTAAACGAGATATGCAAGGTATCTCACAATTGTCGATCACGCACCGCATCCCTTGAGGTCAAGCTGCGTGATCCCAGAGTCTGATTGGCTTAGACGACCCTGTCCCAGAAATTTGGTATGCATTCACATCGCAGAGCACAGCGAGGAACATGGGATCGCACCCCACTAAGCGACATTTGACGACTACTTCCATGCCCTGGTACCTCTCTCCACCACAAATGTTCGGATACATATCTTGCTGACTTCGCTAAAATCCCATCATTCGTTCAGTACATGGTATCTCGGCAATATCAGTCGGTTGAGATGCCAAGCAAGAACGATCGCGATTCGTACTTGGTCTCTTCCATAATATAGACTACAGCACTACCGAAGATAATAATAGATAACGAGCTGGCGCAACATTTTCGAGGTGACCACCTAGCCCAAGCTCCCCTCAATCTCTCTGGCAGACATACCTTGAGCAGCAGCTTCGACAAATTCTGTGTGATATTTGACCAGAGTAAAGTCAGGAGGGACAGCAGCACGATAGCGGCAATTGCAAGAATCCTTGCACCTTCGTTGATATTCAAGGAAGAACGAGGCCCGTCATCACCCTGATGTATCTTATGTCAGATTATCGTCTCTGACATGGAGATCGTGCAGAGGACAGCTCCTTCTTTCGATCATAATCGCATCCTGCGTCAACGATGTCAGGGCAAAGTGCTTGCCTTGCACCAAAACTGTCAGGATCAGTGGCCCACCCGCCCAATGAGTGAGATTTTTCCACCTGTCATGAGATACCATCCTCTTCACATCAGCCGGAATATCTCATATAACGTTCTCACATCTGTCAGGAAAAACTACTCAAGCCCGGCAAAACCCGACGGACCAGCTCCAGTCGCTACATGTAACGACTGTTGAGCCTGCTGGATAGGTGCCACAAGGGCATCCTCCAAGCTTCGGATTATTTCTAGTGGCCACTGCTTCCACGATGGTAATGAAGTCTACTGAACGATACTCTCCGCATGACTCCAGAAACGGGCCGATTGCTTAAAGTCTCGTGATCACGCTGCTATGGAGATTAGTAGTTTATTGAGGATGAGGGTGAATGCCTTTATTGTGACAACATGAACCTTCAATAACAGGTGCCTGTATATGTTGGGACTGGACTGACAGTTCATCAAACTGGTTTCCGCTGCTTCACCAGTGCAGCGTGCCAAGCTTCGAACGATGCCTAAAATTAGACTTTCATGTACGTCAGAAAATGATGAAAAAGGCGTCAAGATGCATGTGACCAGATATGATGATTCCAACGAATTCAAGCGGTCCGCTGCGGACCGTCTTCATGCCGGATCATCAAGGTGGAGGTCGTCCTCTCTTGGACAGAGAGGATCATAGTGCACCAATATATATAACGATCGAAGAGAGGTGCTCTGAGGAAAAAAGAATCAGTCAACTGCGCGCTCTGGGACAGCTCAAGCAGAACGAGATCGACTTTACAATGCTAGCACTCACACTCTTAGCTCTGGTTGGACCTCTTGCAGCCTCAGCCGCATACACCCCCCAGGGCAGATCAGCAGGATTGGCCCCTCGAGCAGGTCAGACTTGTATGATTCAATCGAGCGGATCGAACTCTACAGACGACTCACCTGCGTTCCGAGATGCTGCAAAGCAGTGTGCGAATGGGGGTACTCTTCTCTTTCAGGGAGGTGTGGACTAGTGAGTTGGTTAGCCTTCTTGATCAACGTCAACCTCAATTTATCAATGGATCAATTGTACTTGACTATAGCTACTTCAACACACCAGTTAATGCGACGTTGAATAACGTGGACATACAATTGAAAGGTAACATTCACTTACCGCAGAATATCACCTATGTTCAAGGTATCGGTAAGTGATCAGCTTCAGTATCAACTACCGGTCATTTACAAAGGTTAACCTTTCGATGTAGTCAATGGTTCGACTGGCGGCAACGTATGGTGGATCAACCTCACCGGTGATAATCTGAACTTCACTGGTACAACCAATCTATCTACTGGTTGGGTATATGGTAAGTCCCTCTGACCTTCACTTGGAGCCATCATCATGCTAACAATGATGCAGGGTATGGCCAACAATGGTGGGATGCCAACCCTAAGAACGGATCTGGAATTGCCTCTCGACCTCATCTATGGAGATTCAACGTTACGAATAGTCATATCAGCAATATCAAAATCAGAAAGCCTATAGCGTGGTATGTCAAGGTGTCCTTAAGCTGTTGAGATAAGGCTGACTCTGATTATAGGGTCACGACTTTGAACGGCCACGACATTGACGTGACCAACGTTTTCGTCGATGCAGCAACTACCCCAGGTGGTGGTTTCCCTTTCAATACGTGAGCTTCCTACTATCAGCCTTGCTTAGGGATATACTGATTCGTATGTATGATAGTGATGGATTTGATGTTGCGTAAGTATCAATATGTTTCCTCAAAGTCACTGCAAACGGATGATTGACCATAAGTCACCTACTTAGAGCCAAGAATGTCAAGATCAACGATTTTACCATTTGTAAGTCCTCTTGAACTGATACCTTGAATCAGCTGACATTGCATATAGTCAACGGCGACGATGCTGTGACCATCAATAACGGTGGAGAGAACGTGACTGTGACCAACGGTTTCATCGGTGGTCCTGGGTGTCATGGTACAAGTATCGGTTCTTTGGGTCAAGCTCAAGGTGTATACAACACAGTGAAAAACAGTGAGTATCTTAAGTCGACAGTTTAAGAATTCACAAGCTGAGCTTGTTGTGACAGTTTGGTTCGAGAATATCAAAGTGCATGGTTGTGTGTATGGTTCGAGGATCAAGACATACCTCGGTGGTCAGGGTATTGTAAGTATCTCAATCTTTCGACAGTAAGCAGTAGCTGACTCTCCGCTTGATTAGGTTCAAAATGTCACTTTTGCCAATTACGATGTTTCGAACACTACTTTCCCGATCTACTTGACCCAGAACTACTTTAAGTGAGTGTGACCATGATAGATGCAAGAGATTACGGCTGACACGGTATATATCAATCATAGCCAAGGTAGCTCACAAACCCAGAATGGTGCGGGTGTCCAAGAAGGTGGGAACTTCGGCGGTCGAGTAGATAATTCCTCTGTAATCATTGAAGGTGTTACCTACAAGAATTGGAAAGGTGATATCAACACGTGAGTTTTCCTTTGTGGGATTGAGTAATATGTTGACAAACGGTATTGGCAGGTATCAGCCAGGTGATGGATCCTGTGTGACTGATCCCGTAAGTGACCTTAATCCATGTTATCACTCACGATATACTAACACAAATCCTTGGCTTCAGTGTTGGTACGATGTTCCCGGAGCAGACGGTACTCAAGCTATCGTCATTGGTTGTTCCAACTCTACCGCTTGTTCAAACTTTGAATTCCAAAATATCCAAGTGATCCCTCAAGTGAGTTTGAAATCCGCACAGTACACCTCTCTTCTGGTGTGATGACTAATATCAACCCGGACTTGTCTTCCTAGTCGTACGCAGAGACTAAGATTAACTGTACGAATCTCGAACAAGCCAGTAACCCGAACCTCGGTATTGTCTGCACAAACGGTACCCTCATCTCCGCTTGAGCGAACGGTGTCGCAGAATCCAGTTGCAGTAGATCCTAGAACGAAAGAGGACCTTAGTCAAGAAAAAACACATATGTATCAATTTTAAAATGAGAATTGAGTCTAAGAAACAATAAGAATGTATCTATCTATTGTGTTAACGCACAGTTCGTGTTTGAGCTGCTCCGCCTCTCCGGAAGTCAGAGTAACAGAACCACGTGAAGCGCATGACAAGGTGATACAAGCATTGTCCAAGCATTGTGACTGTCACTTTCACAGCTCCATGGGAATTTACGACCATAGCATCTCCGGTCTTCTCACCAAACATGCATGTCCAAGCCGCTGATGCTGTGTAGTCTGAGCATCAAGTGCTCAGGGTTGGTGAAGGACCACGTTCCTAGGCCGCAAGACAATTTCCGATCTGTACCCTGACCCATTCTCATTCCTCTGCTTGGTTTTCCCACTGACCCTCTTTACTTTGTCCAGGACATTCCTATATTTGCGTTTCCCGTTTCTTTGTTCTTCGAAACGACTGCTGGGCTGGGCAGATGTCAGAGCATGTCTTCGAACCCCAAACGTCATTTCTATTGTTTAAACGTTCAATCAACTCCCGAAAGGTTCATCCGAGACATCGCAACAATTCCACCCCCTTGGGCCAAGCCAAAAAAAAATAGACTGAGGTGCCTACTAAGCAGTGACCACCTTCTACCATGCGTGAGCGATGAGATATACAAGTACCAGTAGTTACGTTGTCAATCTGTCACTTGGATTGCTCTTTGACCCTAGCATCGAAAAACAGGGGGCGGTGTGTTTGATGTAATTTTATTGTATTGCATTGTTAGAAAGGGTCAGAGATCTGTGCGGACCCAGACCAAGCATACGATCGCGCATGAGAGAGGTCTGGAAAAGTCGACCAGGATACAAGGACACACGCTAAACGACTCTTTTAGCATGTGAGGTAATGGATGACAAGCATATACATATATCTGACAGACCTGACCGCCCGACTGTTGTTTATCTTCCTCGTCATACATACAGTATCTACTTCCTAACGGTGCTATACATCTCATCTTCACCCCTTCATACCCCAACAAAAAAAAAAGACAACAACAAGATGTTCTTCCTATACCCGCTCACCCTTCTCTTACTCTCGCTCTTCGTAGTAGCCGCACCTATAACCCCATCTTCCTCCAAGAGATTACCCGAATTTGAGCCAGTACGATTCCTCAATCATTTCGGAACTTCTATACCAGCGGATACGAAGATCACATTAGAATGGCAAGGTGGTAGCGGAAGAGGATTCGACGTTTACTATATTCCACAATGGCCTGAACAAACTGATTATTACGTGAGTGGATTGGCTTGACGGTGATGAGTGATGAGTGATGGGGGCGCAAATTGCAGCAAGGGGCGCATGTGCACGGACATCGTGATCGATGCATCGATGTTGTATGCTGATCAAATTGCTCTTTTTTCTCATAGCCCGTCGAGCTAGTATCTGGTACAACCGATACTGAATTTACATGGCAAACACCTAAGAAAGATGATTATCCAAAAGGAACAACATTGTGAGTACTGCAAACCTTTCCCTATGGCTGTGGGTATGTTATCCTGCAAACAGCCCATGAGCTGACTCGAGACTACGCTCACTATCATAGTATCCTCGGTGTAAATGATGTCGTCACTTCGTTGTCATCAGATTGGTACGACGTGACAGGACTTCTAAATTTCGCCCACTAAATCATCCACCCATCAAATCAATACTTCATCAATAACCTGTATACTTATTTACCATTCTGAAACTTCCCATTGTAACGATACTTTACAATCACGACACAATATCACAGACATCGAAACCTCATACTATCAACTGAATCGATACATAACAGCATGACCTAGAACTTGATTTAGATTTTAAAGCAGATTTAGACAGAACGGACAGTCAACTGGATATACCCTCGTTTCTCTCTCATTTTGTTCTACGATGTGGACATTATACTTCTCCTCATCTCGTCTTAAATGGAGGAAAAATATACCTAGCATATAATGATGTCAATATTCAATACCATTTTTTCATGCGATCAATATCCATCAGTTATACGGACAAGAACGAAAAACAGTTCGAAAAATTACCTAAGTTCGAAAAATTATATAAAAGAAGACATGTTATATAAAATAAGACATTTTACACAATATACGATTTTGAGTTAAGGTATATATATATACAGAAGAACGTCCTCACATCACAGTTGGGTATATTGACTTGATTAATTGAATATTTAAACCATCCTTTTGATCTATATCTACTGACATGCTCCATCTGCATTATTCCGCTTGCGTTCTACATTCTCATCTCCGTCTCCCGATCGTTCTTCTTCGGCTGATCCAGGTGTCAACGCAGCTTCCACCGCGGCCTACAAGATACGAAGCAAGGTCAAGTCAAGTCAGTGTACGATCAAACTAAACAAGGAAGGTTTTTGGTATACTCACCACTAAACCTTGATTTGTAGCGGATGGAGTTGAAGGGTAAGTTGTACTCCATCCAGGTAACATTGAAGTCCACTGCCATGGCGAGGAAGTCGGGCCTCCTGCACTGGTTTCTGGTGCAGCAGCCGAAGAAGATGCAGTAGCAGGAACTGCAGTGCTAGTTCCCGCTGGTTGGGAAGTGACTGATTGACCTAAAGCAGATGAAGTACCAGCACCGGCATCAGAAGCTGTAGCAGATGCATTACCATCTACAGCTGTCGCAGTCGAGTTGTTTCCAGCAGCAGCGGTAGTTGCAGTTGCAGTAGCCGTATCGTTACTCGTACCAGTCGAAGTTGCAGAATCCGTTGCGTTGGCAGAAGCTGTAGTGTTTACATTGGTATTTGCGGTTGATCCATCTTGATGGGTAGTATCGAATGGACCACCACCAAGGACATTCCAATCTCTGAGATGGACAATCTGATATGAATTTTCATAAACGTCTGAAAGTTTGAACATGTCCGTTGAACCCCATGAATTTCTTGCCCAAATTACTCGCTCACCATCAGAGTTGGTCGTACCATTATATACAGCGTAATCGTGCGAATGTCCAAGTTGAGGTACGGTAGTCTTCACATCATCCTTGCTTAACGTATTGAAAATCACCGGTGTACCCGATGAAGCCTTCTCACAATATGAGAAAAATTCATCAACCGAGATAAATTCTCTATATTTCGATTCGGTTTCGAACCCCGTCAAGATCTTTAAACCAATCTTGGCTGATCCAGATTCAGGATCCCAATCTGGATTTTCACCACTGATTACACCAGCGAACGAGTCGGTTTTACCCATTGCTTTAGCTCCCTGGCCTACAGCATCATGCCACCAATTTCCGTTTGGGTGATCTTCCGTCTGAGAGATGTAGTTGTGGTCAGCTTCGAAAGTTTGCTGTTGTCCGCTGTTGGGGTTCCACACTGTGACTTGGACGGTAGAGTCGGTAGGCCACGATTGGCCGACCATACTAGATCCGTTGCCGTACTTGACCATGTTCTCGATCCATTTTTGAGAGGAGATGAGGACTGCTAAAGACGAGGCGGCCCACCAACAATTGAGTACTTTGACTACCGAGCACAATCACATTAGCACGATGAGCTGGACTTGAAGAAGTATATCGCGCGAAACTCACCCTGCTTGACATCTCTCACATTAGGTCCACTCTCATTCCATAGTGGGGCCGTACCTCTAGGAACGAGCTGACGAGGTTCGTATATTGGAGAAGCGGCGACTGAAGATTTCGCGGGTCAGCAATGGTACCATGTGTAGTCTGTACGACAACCGGGAGGTTTACTTACCATATGATATGAGCAAAGTCAAAAGAGGAAAGAAGGTTATAATGGTGTTCCGCATATCGTTTTTCTACGGATTTATTGTACGAAGGATGGTTTGGTCCGGTTGATTATACAAGGTTACGACTAGTTTCTCGAGTAAAGGCAGACAATGGTGGATTGTCCTATGAGATGGGGTAAAGAGTGTGTATGTTTGAATGTATGTAGTCGATCAAATCTTTTGGTACCTGTACTCTCTCGATCTGATCTAATATATCAACGAGTAAGAACAAACATGTATGTCGTAGGCTGTATAAAATGAATGATGATTTAATATGGACCCAATGCGAATGGGAAAGAAAGCAGGACTACAGCAGAGACGGTGGGAAAGGAAAACGATGGACAACCTGTTGCGGTGGTATGTGACTACTCATCTATGACTACGACTATATGAGAAAAGAGGGTAAAGTGTGAAGGACAAAGGATACCCAAAAATTTGAGGAGTCTAAGGGGAACACATTATAAGTCAGTTCAGTTTCACTTATCTTTCCTTTTTGCCTTTGGATAAGAGTCAGTAAGGTGGTTTTGGAAAAGGTTAAAGGACCCTTTGATAACCCGATTGAGTAATCGTCATCAGATCTAAAATGTGAGAGATATAGGTCAATTCAATGGCACATTCGCTCGAATAAATAAGTATTATATTCCAGGATAGGGTCGTTAGTTCTATTCATGTTCAGCATTCATCTTGTTCATCCTGTTCATGCCGATCCGTCAAATCTGACTGAACTTCTCCTTCCTAGACTCATCACGATCAAGTCTCCTTGTTCATCCTTACCATTGGCAACTGGGCAGAATCACCCAGTTCCATAATCTTGGTCTATCAATCTAAAGTCCCTTTCCCTCGCTCTTCCTGCCTTTGCCTTTCCATATCCTCCTTTAGTACATCCCTGATAACCGCCCCATCACACCACCCTCTCCAATCCCCATCCCAATTCTCCCCCGCCCATCTTGGCAAAGGCGTCTCCCAAGTGCCCAAGTCAGGTGTAGTATATCTCAAAGCATGTAGATAGATGAAAAGCGTTTCGGGATCCGGATCATCGGGTAAGGGAACGAAACATTCCCCACAAAACCCAGGTGGGAGGTACGCTGGTGCTTTGAGTGGTGAAGGTGCATGTGGATCTGAAGACTGTATTTCCCCCTCGGAAGGATCGGTCGAAGATGTTGACGTGGAGTTAGATTGTGTTTGAGGGCCTTCTAATTCGTCTTGAGCCTGTTTGGCAGTAAAGATAACCTCTTTCCACCTGTTCTCACCCGATGTACATCAATCTCGATTATTTACGGTTGGAAACGAAACATCATACTCACTTGATCCAATCTTCCGCTTCATCTTTTTGTCTCCTCAATTTCGAAATTATACTCCTCGCCTGCTCACTCAGCAGTATCGGCGATGTCAGATCTATATCATCGTGATCCCTGTCTACAGTTTTCTTGATCGGTGCTGCGGAGCCCACTCGCGCTTGCAATGCCGCCATCCTCGATGTTCCGGCTGCAGCGGGAGTGAGATCAACCCCGCCTTTACCCAGATTCTGACCCCATACTTCCGTCGTGGAATATAATGGGTCGTTGGCTATTGGGTGGCCTAAGTATTGGAGGTGGACTCGTATCTGATGTGCTACAGGAAAGGGAATTCCATGTCAGGGAGATACGAAAGTCAGATCAGTACCATGAACTCACTTCTACCAGTCTGCGGGCGACCTAATAGCCAAGCACATGTAAGATACGCGAGGACAATACTCCTTATAAGGCGATGTAACTTACATCTCACAACGCTCTGATCCCTTTCAGCATCATACGATATGCGCTTGAATATCGTCACCGCATCCTGCGTAGACATAATTGATACTTAGCTGATAATGTCACTCGAACTCTCGAAACATGTAGACTGACCTTTCCTTCTGGCGTTATTATGACTAGACCCATCTGCCTATCTACCGTTAAGAGAGGTTGATCTACCGTTATTTCCTCCCTAGAAGAACAAGAACATGTCTTAGACATCAACAACCTGCCTTCCGATGTTATAGAACGACTGTACGATACTCACCCTGGGAATTTCCCTTTTACCCTCGCTACGTATTCTTTCTCGACTTTACCTTGCGCAAATTCAGTTGCCAATCTACTAGCTGCTTTTCCACTTAGAGCGAGTATCATCAATCCAGATGTGAGACGATCCAGTCTATTGACAGCTATAGTGAATATTGCGACTCGATCAACACCATTCATCCAGCTAAGAATGTACCTCCTCTCGTAAAGTGACTCACAGTAACATTTTATCCCATAGTCGGATTCCATCATCTCCAATACCGAATGTCTGAAATACCTTCCGGTGGCATGTACTGGCTGTAGCAGATATTCGATCAGTACTCTATCGTCTCTCGGAAGAATGTATACCGTAGCTGATGGGCTATAGATCATGTAGACTTACTGCACTACCAGGTTTGGAAATTACCACGAATTCTTTCTTCCTATCTATATGCAACACCAAGATCGGATCGTTCGTTATTGGTGGTTCATGTCGGTGGACTGTATTGCTGCAGTTCCATATAACAATAGGAATATTCAGTATGATGAACAAGCATAGAGCATGGATGCTGCACTCACTCTATCCTATCTCCATCTCTCAGGACCAAATCCGGTCGAGCAGTCACACCGTTCACTCTCGTCACTCCAGATTCTAGTGCATGTCTCTATAGACCATCGGAACATTCAGTTCTTTCCTTACACTGAAGATTTTTAGATCAGTGGAAGGTGCGATCTCACATAGTATTCCATCGACCTATCTCTAAATTCTGTCGTTATGACTTCCAATATCTGTCTACCTATCCATCTATCCTCTCCATACAGGCACGATCAGTACGTCTCGTGGGTATGACATGGCAGTTCCACCTTGATGGGATGGGTTATAACGTACCTCTGCTTGACATGAGTCTTATAAGGCCACCAGTAAGGTTTTATATACCTGAGTTTGGGATTCATACCTTTCGGATAAGTTGATCTGCCCAATACCACTCCGACCTCTGCACCAGGTGTGGATGTTCCGCTGGGTCGGTCGATCTCGTTTTCGTCTGAGTCCTGAATTTTCAACTGATTCAAGCGGTCTGGCAGTGGGACTTGCGAGGAGGACGTGGTAGAGGACATCTTGATACCCTCGTGATGAGGGTGATTGCACGTATATGGTGAGATGGGTATGAGAGCAGATGAATGTAAATCTATTCGTCTCGGAATGGGACTTTCATCGACTTTTTTTGAAAGCACGAAGATTGTTTATAGGAGCCCCACATATCTTCCAACTTTTCAATTCTTCGCATCAGACGTTTAATGAATACTCTTTGCTGTCGCATCTTTTCAGTCAATCCCCAAGATATCACGACGAGCAGCCAAGTAATATGGGACCAAAGAAGACGACAGGATCGGCACAGTGTCAGATATGTAAAGCCCAGATATCAAAATATAAATGTCCAGCTTGTCCTGTTCGGTAGTAAGTCGTCCTGCCTTCCCCTTACTCTAGGTGTTAAGCTGACATATAGGTTATCTGGTTACTCAGTTGTTCAGTTGCATGTTATAAGCAGCATAAATGTAAGCTAACATATTGTGCTCCCCATAGTCGGGTGATCTAAGCTAACTCGTTACTGTATTGCAGTGATACACGAGGATCCTTCAACTAAAACACCTCAACCACCCTCACAAACTAACGATGGTACAGTCCAAGATCCGGCTCCCTCAAACGATCACGAAATACCTCAACCTTTCACATCGGATATACAATCTCACGGACCTGCCAAAGAAGACGACTCGCTCCCTTTTCCCAAACCGTTGACATCGTTATTGTGGCCTCCCGAACCTGATCCATCGATATTCACCGACCCTTTACTCAAGGAGGATCCAAAGCCTTTGAAGCGTGAAGAGCTATTAAGGATAGGTGAGTGGAGTGATTCCTTCAGATATCCACTCATCCCACGAACATATGGATACATGTCTGTGCCCAAGCGTTGTATTTCCTATAAAAGCTAATGACAATGATTTATCAACCGCAGCTACTTCACCATCCCTTCGTTCCCTCCTCTCTTCCAATCCCCTTCTCCCTCTTCTCCTCAAATCACTCGATAGTCTACCAACCAAATCCCGTCATATCGCTTTATCCAGATTACTTAACTTAGATCCCGAATCGCTCTCCCATGCAGAAGGGATAAATCAGTCTTTCTTATCTGGTAGGAATTCACCTCCGCCTTTAGATGAATTGCTTTGTACACTCACCAATCCACATGAATCCAATCATATCGATACAACGACGTTAGATTCAAGTGGAAGTGGAAGTGGGGGAAAGGGATGGTATCTGAATGTACCAGGTGAAACAAAAAAAATCTGGATAGGTGAAGAAGAACGTAAATTGATGAGGTTGTTTGCAGCGAGTGTATGTACTGCTATTGACGGACAACAGAATGAGGGAGGAGAAGTGGAATGGGGTCAAGGTCGGTTGGAATGGGAATTTTAGATTGATTGTATATCATGTTAGTAGGAGGACTGTATGATAGGATATGATATAGGTTGTATTTCATTCCGATATGTGATAATGGTGTATACTGCTGTTGACAAGAGATACCTATGAAGGTCGAATGTGTAACGGTTGGTATGGGTCATTCCAGTTCAAAACAAATGTAAGGAAAACAAAAAACATCCATCTCATTGATAGTCATTTTCTCATTTTTGAACAAGAACAAGAGGATATAATTAATCAATCACATCAAAAGTCCCATGACACTGACACTCGAAAACATATTATAGTGAAAAAGAAGAAAATTGATAAGCTACATTTGAATGAAAAGAGATGAAAATGGAAATCTATAATTGTGAGATTCAAGCGAAAAAAATGAGAATTGTTCTTTTCGCTGAGTGTGATAGAAATGACAAGTTACCGTAAAATCAATATGAATATGAAAGTGTCCCTTGAAAATATTGAATATGTATATGAGGAAATGCGTGTTTCTGAATCAACTCGAATGACAAAACGAGAAACCAAAAGAATAAGAAAAAACAAAAGGATGAGGTTCCCTCAAGAGTTCACAACCACCATCTAAACCTATGCGAGGATGGGTTGACTCGTACTTGTGTTAGACAGTACATTACCTACATGCACAGTTTCGTTTGAATCTGCACTCCCTGATTTCTTCGGCTCCCCCTGTACCTCATCCCCGGCATCAAGGTCACGATCGAACGTATCATTATCTTCAGGAGAGGTTATAGGTGTGATATTGGTCATGTGAGAATTATGACTCTGAAGGAAAAACGAACTCGAGTCGTTGGTAGTGGACGAAGGGGTAGGAGTTATTTGTCCTGCTTGAGGTCCAGCCGGAATGGCATTACCCGATTCATGAGTAGATACTGATGATGGTCTGGGCGACCCTCCATTGGTCGAATGCATAGGTCTAGGTCCATGTAAGGAGTTTCTCTTCCTAGTTCCCGCTGAAGGTGGTGGGGATGAAGTAGCTAGTTCGCGAGAGAGCGTTTTATCCAGAACTGGGGTTTGGGGTTGCGGTTGCATTGGAGATTGAGGTTGAGATTGATCGATAGGGATAGGACTGGCTACTTTGGCTATTGATTCCGAAGCGAGTAGAGATTCCCTTCTTGGGGGTAACGAGGATGATTCCGCTGTAGGTGGGGGAGACGTAAGTCCGTTGACTTGAGAAGACGAAGCGACAGGGGGTGAAGTGGTTATACCGGTGGCAGTGGTAGGGGTTCTGGATACGGGTGGAACTGGAGGGGCGGTATCTCTAGCTTGAGGTCCAGGTACGTTGGAGTCTGATCCAGCGATGTATGAGAACCTCTTTCTGATCGTACCAAACAATGATCTTTTACCTTCAATCGGAGGTCTAGCTGAACCAGCGCCAGACGCAGGGGTTTGGGCAGGTGGTGGAGCAGCAACGTTAAGAGGCATAGATTTGTGGGTTTGTCGGGGAGCTTCCTTGGTATCGCGTACCGGCACTTTATAGGCACTTTGGGAAGATTGGATCGGTTTAGGGAACGGTGTACCGGATGTAGGAATGGAACTAGCAGGATGTGCAGGAGTAGGTGAAGGTTGCTGAACGGCTATAGGCGTTTTGGACTGTAGACGTTCAGGGACCGGTCGAGTAGAAGGTTGAGGTGGAGATTGCGGATGAGGGGTTGAAGAACCCGAAGTCGCTGAGGATGTCGAATTTGTACCGGATATACCCAAGAACTTCTTACCCTTCTTAGCAGCTTTCTTTTCAGCTTTCTTTCTTGCCTTTTCCTCCTTCTCTTTCCTCTTAGCCTCTTCCCTTTCAGCCTGTTTCTTTAAAGCCTCAGCACGAGCAGCTTCGGCACGTTGTCTTGCAACTTGCATCGCCGCTGCTTTTTCAGCTGCCTTGTTTTCCTTGGCGAGCTGTTTCTTGGACTTTTTCGTAGCTAGCGCAGGTGGAGGCGCCACTGTGCTCGCTGGAATGGGAGGTGGGGCAGATACTGCTGGAGCTGATTTCGAAACAGCCTCGGCGGAGGTTTGTTGAGCCAATGGCGAAGGGTTAGGTGGAGTGTTAGATACGGGTATAGAGGGTGCAGTAGATGAGGTATAGGCGGGAGATGCACCAGCAGGTAAGGAAGGTGTGATTTCCTCTGCGGATGGTGAAGGTTCAGCAGAGTTGATCGGGGGTGCTGATAGGTTAGAAGATGTTGTAGCGGCCGATGCAGTTCCATACGGTCGTCCGAAATTCTATTGATAGAGACAATGAGCACGTCTCGGCTTGTCCAAAGATTGGGGAAAGACTCACTTCACCACCATCCAAACTCCATCTACCCATACCAGCAGACTTTGATGGAGGAGCTCTCGAGCCCATGCCCAGGGTTTTAGCCCTACCATCTTCTATGATCATGCTACTTCTCCTTTTCTCTTCCACACTCATCGAACCCACCGCACCTAGTCCACCACCCATCTGAGCAGCAATAGCATAACCACCTTCTCTAGGTGCCAGACTACTTAGGAAATCTCTCGAATAATATGTGGATGATGGTCGACCTCCGAGACTTGAGAAAGATTTGTTAGGTTGGAGAGCTTGGGAAGCCAGAGAGGTCGAAGACGAATGAGCAGAAGATAAGACACCCATACCGTTGGCGACGGGTGAAGCAGGTTGAGAAGCGTTGTGCATGTATAGTCCATCTGCATCCTTTCCGTTTGAGGGTGTGACGTCGATGGACGATTGACGGGACTTCGTTCGACGTGACATCCTCCTGCCTGACATGCCAAGAGTAGCGACGTTGGTAAACGACTTCGATCTGGCATCAGGTAAGATCTCCTCGACGGGCGGCGCAGAAGGCCCTACAAATGAGAATAACAGGTAAGTCAGACCAAAAGGAATATACCGCGGCAATGACTCAACTCACATATCACATCACCCGGTAGACCAGAAGTGAATATCCTATCCTTTTCTATCCTTCTGCTTTCCCTTCTTACCGTATCTAAAGGTCTTTCCGCAGCTTGACGCATTGGATTACTCATATCAGGTATACTACTACTATCCTGTTCTTGACCCATTGCCCATAATTCCTCACTTGTCAAACTGCCTAAATCCTGATTCGAAGCTATCGACGATCTATTCGAGATCGAGCCATTCCCATTCCCTCTTCTGCGGAAAGCCGGATTGGGTAATGCCAGATCGACATCACCAGACGCAAGGTTGGTAGAAGAGCTATTGGGTGATTCATGTAGGAACATCCCGTTCGGTAATGGTACAGCAGGTTTGGGTGAACTGGTTGTCATGGTTAATCCAGGTGGTGGTGGTCTTCTATATCCAACCGAGTTTCGAGATTTTACTGAAGATTGAGACGGCGATCTTTGCGTACCTGTGGAGGATGAATCTCCATTCACAGGACCTGGTGAACCGGGACTAGATGGACTCCTCGATTGTCTATTCGATACGGTAGGTCGCCTCTTCCACGCTGGAGGCGGTGATTCTGGATCACCCGATAATTGTCTGTGAAGGGTGTTGACGGTATTGACAGGTGATGGTGGTCCTGATCCCCTACGTTTAGGTAATGATGATGAACGTATTGCCAAGGTGGTCTCGTAGGGATTATCAGTGGTTTCGTGAGGTGAGGGAGATTGATTCTAGATTGAATGAAGAGACAGATGGTAAGCTGAGGTTATAACGTAATTTGACAAAAGAAATGTGAATGGGTAAGGAGATAGCCAAGACAATCACCGTTCGGACCGTGTAAGCTGTGCTGCGGACAGCAATCCAATGAAGAAATGGTCAAGATAGTGAGGATGAGGATCTACAGTGGGGACGAACAAAGGACGAGTCGCGATTGATATGGATAACAAAGAGAAGGGGTGAAAGTGATCTTGGCCATATAAGATATGAGATATGAAATGTAAACAGCTTGGCTCGGTATGACCTTTGCAAGGGGTCGATTTGAGCTTGAACGGTGTGATATCTGACTGACTCTCGTCGCACAAAGGAAGAGAAAAGATGGGAGCGAATAAAGCAAAGCACATTGCTACTACCCTCAACTATCCCATATCGTTTGCTGGAAATGTGATCAAAGCGAAAGACAGATGAAGGGTAAAAAGGTCCAAAAACGTTGATTCGGTCATGGTCATACCGCTAAGACCGCCATCTAATGTTAATCCAGATGATAGTATGTGTACCGCAGCATCATACCCATCAACTAGATCCCATTATCCTATTCACCTTCTCCTTCGAACAAACCCATCGCCATCACCATCAAGGAAAACGAAACAGATATACACTCACCTCCTCAAAAGGTTCCAACTGCGTTCCGTAAATAGTCGACATTATGAAAGGAAGAAAGACAGAAAGGATAGCAAAGTTTTGTTTGTCGGTGCCGTTTGCTGAGAACCCAAATCAAACCAATCCGAACCGAAATTATGCTTCTATCATTCGTTTGCGTAATGTTTTCCTTCTCTGTGATACTAGTATGATGATGATGGTGATGCGTGTTGGAGGAGTTTGGTGGTTTCGTTAAGACGCAGTGACTGTCTGTAACCGATTTTGACACCTGAGAGTGTTGCGTTTTTGGTTGCCCTGAATATAGGTTTGACAGCGGGAACGGCAAGACCAACCTCAGGTAAGAGAATGTATTTACAGGAATCAAGGTATGATGGTACGATATGATATGTATGATGTATCAATGCGGAAAGGAAAGGGAAACGTGATCGAAGATAAGGATGATATCGAAGTAGAATGAGCTGGTGGTACAGTATGATTTTATCGAAAGAGGTAGAGCAGGAAATAGCTGAAAAGGCTGAACCTGGATTGAACCTTCTTATTACGAGATAAGTGTCGATAGGGTAAAATGAGGTGATAGAGAAGGATTTGCTTGGCGATCTCCTGCTTTCGGTCGTATTCTGGTGTGCTATCGATGCTGACGATGATATGAACAATAGTGGTGCTATGGTCTATGGTATATTGCCAGTATACGAGAGAAAGAGAGAATGCTGTGTGATATTTTAGATATTCACTGCGGATTACGAGTATCCCATCTGCGGGTCAAGGGGTGTTGTGGTAGTAGTGGTTTACGGAGATGTCCTCTTTCGTACAGTACGAGATCCAGGCGTATACGCAGTTTGCACAATCGACATTCAGCATCAGTCCGTTATGAGGGAATGGTGCTTGCCATCATCGATGCAACTGAGCCAGCCGACTCCCACCACACTACTGCATGCATATGGTCCGTCTGCATTCACAGTTTGTACTGTTTTTGCCAAGAAGGGTATATACATCATGACCACGTTGTTCACTGTTTTTCCATAGTAGGAACGAGGGTCTGTGCAATGTGACGTCAATTAGTCCGTACTGAACCGTTCCTAACTCATGTTGCTGTTGGGATCAACCAAAGACCGAGTAGTAACCTCACTGCACGCTTCTCTCTCCCTCTCTCTCTCTTTCGCAAGCATGCATAGTAACTTGGTCGTGGGTGCTGCTGAGCCGTAGTTGTGTACAGTCTTTTATATGAGAATCTCAGGAATCGAGAGCTAACATGTAATTTACATGTATTTATCCGCAACCGATTCCAGGGAATTCCCTTCTTTACATTTCACTCATACCCCGATTTACAGGGAATATGACATCCATCGTAAGAGGCGTTACTTCCACTACATATACGGCAAGTCGTTCTGAATGCGGGATTGATCATTTGTTCTTGGTGGTTGTATGAGAGACAGCCGTTTTTATGCATATGCCAATCCCGATGTCTACGATCCTACCAAAGCAACACAATTGAGAGCTAGCACCTCAATGAAGATGGAAGAATGCGAAATACAGTATTGGGCAGCACTACATGCACCAGGCCGGTATTTACGGAAGTTGCGCAGTCATCGCCTTGTCCGCGATGTCCGAGCAAGTCAACTTGCGCGGCCGCCGTTCATACTCACTGAAAGTCCATTCTTGGCTCTTGGACAAAAGTGAAACGTATCACCTTCATAAGAATGACGGCATGGCACCAAGACGAGGTTCAATATGGTTGTTTCATGTGTTCACCGCTGATTGCTTTGCACGTATCATGCATTCTGCTGAAGCCAATTTTCCATCATATCGTACATCCCTCCTTCACGTTTGAGATTCCTATCTCTAGCATGAGGTCTAACATCGCACTAACCGATACGACCGAGTGTACAGAAGGTTTGCTGATCTACTCGAAGGCGACACGTAGAAGCGATTTGTTGGAGATAATTCAAAGCGATCGTCACAACGAGCGCTCCCCGCTGTAGATATAATTCACATAGCCAGAGAAATTCATCATATCTCTGCGCAACACTCGCTTTACATGCATACTGAAGGTGTCATATATGTATGTCTTTGGAAGGAATCCTAGCCTGAAAAGACTACCCAGTGGAAAGAGGGGAAGTATCGCCTCATATTGCTTAAATACGTTTCCCCTTTAAGCCCAAAGTGCGAGACACGTCCACCTATCATCAACAATCCTCAGGACTCATCTCTCATCTCTCAAAGCTCAACACGTATCGTACACTCTCATCTTTCATCGTATCGTCATAATACACGATGGGAGAGCCAGCACAATCTTACAGTCAACAAAATGGTAGTCCGGCCCCTCCGCCTGCCGCTGAGCCGGCCCAATCGCCTGGCGGTCTGGAAACGCCTCTGAAAGATGTCAACGTAGGATTAGGAATACAGAATGGACCGCCTACGCCAGTCAAGGAACTTCCACCTGCGCCATCGGCCAAAGATCCTCAGCCGAATGAACAAGATCAGGATCAAGCTATAGCACCTTTGAGTCCATCAGAAATCCCGCTGTCACCACCTCCTCCACCACCTAAACCTTCGAAAGGAATTCCTATCATCAACGAGAACGAGAGTAAAGAAACGTTGCAAGATGTGGAACTTAGTAGGACGGGAACGCCAGTTAGATCAGCCAGTATCGTATCTTCTCAACGACCCGAAGCATCCATTAGAAGGGATAGTGAGGGACCTGTGACCTCATCTTCAAGGAGAGTCTCTAATCACGCTTCCACCTCGGTAACCTCCTTACATTCCATAACGTCCACTCCATCTTCTCGAGCTCGCTCGACTCGACCCACTACCACGCAGGGCAGTATAAGTGAAGGATCTCATTCTCGAAGGGACAGCACAATGACACTATCCATGAGTCATACCATGTCTCTACCACCCAACACACCAGGATTACATCAACTGTCCACAGTACTTATCATGCCGCCTTTACAGTTATTGGTAGACTCAAAAGAAGCCAAGAAATCAGCTTCGTTCCGTGCAGCAGCTCAAAAAGCTCTGGAACTATGTCAGGTATCGGGTAATGGTGAAGGATCATCTTCTGCTTATCTACATCCTAGAGAGATATTCGAACCTCTCAGATTGGCTATATCCAATCCCCAAACAACATCTGTCCCTATACTCATCACTTCCCTCGACTTGCTTTCGAAATTGATCTCACATTCATTCTTCAGTGAACCTTATGGTCCACCTAAAGGGATGTCACCCTTACCAGACCTAATAACACATACGATTACACTTTCATATTCCGAAAATTCACCTCCTCAAGTTGCCTTGCAAGTGGTAAAAGCTCTGATGGCTATAGTACTGTCTACGGATAAGGGGATGTTAGTCCATCAATCATCGTTATTGAAAGCTGTCCGAACGGTATATAACGTTTTCCTGTTATCGAACGACGCGGCGAATCAGGTTGTAGCTCAAGGTGGGTTAACACAGATGGTACATCATGTTTTTGGTAGGGTGATCAGACCAGAGATGAAGACTGTGTCGGCATCTGGTAGTTTATCGGGTAGAAGAAGCACGATAGGTGAGAATGAAGCTAGGAGATTGGGGTTGGGTCTATCGGATGCAGATACGAAGGAGAATCAGGAAGGTCAACCACAATCTCAACCTCAGACTCCTGTACCAGGTCAAGAACCCACAAAACAAGAGGAAAAATTAACTCTGTAAGTTGAAGCTCAACCACGGCTTTTAGATTGTATATGGTTAACTTGCTGATGACGTGACTGACTCAATGAATCAGTGAATCATTCGCTCAACCCAATCCTAATGACTCGATACCTACCGCTCCAGCAGTCATAGCTTCCGATGCTGAACCTGAACCTGAAATTTCCCCATCTACACCATCCTCACCGCCCAAAGTACCTCAACATACGGTATCGATCCCAGTACCTAATGGAGATGCTCTCGATACACCTGAACCCACCTCTGCACCCATGCAAGATGGCCCTACTGCGAGTGCGCCTGGTGGACTAGACGAACAGGAAGGTACTCTTGATGCTATGGGAAGACCTATCCCTACGGAAGAGTTGTTTGTGAAAGATGCTTTCTTGGTATTTAGAGCGTTGTGCAAGTTGACGATGAAACCTTTGGTGTCGGAGAGGTTAGTCAGAATCATCGTCCAAATCCGGTAGATCTGTGTAATAAGCTAATTCGATGTGTGTATAATGTTAGCGAAAAGGATCTTCGCTCACATGCCATGCGATCTAAACTTCTCTCTTTACACCTCGTTCTCACCGTCCTAAAATCCCACGCCGACCTCTTCACCAACCCTCTCGTCTGTATCCCCTCCAATACCTCGCTGGAGATGACACCGTTCTTACAAGCTACCAAGCAATACCTCTGTCTGAGCTTGTCTCGGAACGCTGTCAGCTCCGTGAATCAGGTGTTTGAACTCAGTGTGGAGATCTTTTGGTGTATGCTCAAGCATATGAGAGCTCAAATGAAGGTGAGTAACCAACACAGATCGGCCGGAATCTTGCTGATGGACGATCCACGAGTAGAAAGAAATCGAAGTGCTGCTTAACGAGATCTTCTTACCCATACTTGAGATGCGACATTCAACCATCCGACAGAAATCAATCATCTTGGGCGTTTTCATCAGACTATGTCAGGATCCTCAAGCTTTGGTTGAGATTTACATCAATTACGACTGTGATCGTGCAGCCCTCGAGAACATCTACGAGAAATTGATGAATATCGTTTCCAAGATTGGTCAAACGCATTTCGCTCCCCCAAGTAAGGAAGAGTTAGGTCAAGGAGGATCGTCAAAGCAAGCTACAGGACACAATGGTCCTGCTATACCGCCTTCGCTCAGTACTTCAGCTTTGGCAGGTGATCATGGACACAATGCCGCTCACTATGCTGGATTATCTCCCGAGATCAAACTCCGTCGACAATCGCTCGAATGTTTAGTCGCCGCCTTGAAATCTCTCGTTGCTTGGTCTACATCCAACCCTTCGACTAAAGCTACACAGGAAGATCAACCTCGACCGAGTGAAGATGGCTTGGGACGACATCACGCTTCCGACTCCATGTCTGGGTCAACAGCCCAACTTGCCGCTCCTACGCCTGTATGGCCAGCGGAAAATTCAGCACGAAGTCCAGCTCCTGGCGTGTCATCCAATGGCTCCAACACTCCTGATATAGGCGAAGACGATGTTGGTAGATTTGAATCAGCCAAACAGCGTAAAAACACCCTACAAGATGGGATCAAGAAATTCAACTTCAAACCTAAACGAGGTATCGCATCGTTGATTGAACATGGATTCATTCGATCGAGCTCCCCTCAGGATATAGCGAGGTTCCTGCACTCGAACGAGGGACTCAGTAAAGCTATGATTGGAGAATACCTTGGTGAAGGTGATGAAGAGCATGTAGCGATCATGCACGCTTTCGTCGACATGTTAGACTTCTCTAGAATGAAATTCACCGATGCGCTCAGGATGTACCTTCAATCATTTAGATTACCTGGAGAAGCTCAGAAAATTGATAGGTTCATGCTGAAATTCGCTGAAAGGTATATACACGGTAATCCAGATACCTTTTTTGCCAATGCCGACGCGGCTTATATTCACGCATTCGCCATCATCATGCTCAATACCGATGCTCATAATCCCAACTTAAAACAGAAACGAATGACAAAGGCTGAATTCGTCAAGAATAACCGAGGGATAAATGACGGGAAAGATTTGCCTCAGGAATATTTGGAAGAGACGTACGATGAAATTCAGAATAATGAGATTAAAATGAAAGATGAGATTGAAGTTCCTCAAGCTACCACTTCCGGAGGGGGTTTGACAAGTGTAGGAAGGGATTTGCAAAGAGAAGCTTACGTGGCTCAAGCTGAAAATATGGCCAGTAAGACCGAATCTATCCTAAAAGCGATGGTCCGTCAACAACGAAGAGGATTAATTAGACCGAATGATCAATTCCATACGGCAAGTAGATTAGAACATGTACAGTTCATGTTCCAAGTAGCCTGGATGCCTTTCTTGGCTGGTATTTCTGGCTCCTTGCAGGAAACAGACGACCTAGATGTCGTTTACTTGTGTTTGGATGGATTGAAAAGCGCGATCAAGATTGTTTGTCTGTTCGATATGGAATTAGAGAGGAATGCTTTCGTCACGACCCTTGCCAAATTCACTTACCTGAATAACCTGGGAGAGATGAAGCCTAAGAACGTGGAGGCGATCAAGTGTTTGTTGGACGTGGCTGTGTCGGATGGTAATAATTTGAAGACCAGCTGGAAAGATGTATTGGTCTGTGTGAGTCAGTTGGAGAGAATGCAGTTGATTAGCAGTGGGTTGGACGTACCGGATTTGAACAGGACTTCGTGAGTGACACGAAACCCATAACATACTTTGCTCTTGTACTGGATACGATGATAATCATTGCATGACTGATGAATTGCCTATCTCCACCCATTGGACCACCCACCCACAGAAGTTCATCGGATAAAAGGAAATCTACAACTATCACTAGGAAGAAAGGTCCAGCTGAAGAAGTGGCAGAAGAATCTAGGTCTTCGCAAGTGACTGTCGCTGCAGATATGGTATTTTCAACTTCGAAGAATCTATCAGGTGTAAGTATGGTCACTTCCTATTTGCTTGTCCGATATACAGCTAGTCTGATCTTCTGATCACCTGCTCAGTCCGCAATCGTCGATTTCGTTCAAGCGTTAAGCGAGGTATCATGGGAAGAAATACAATCGTCCGGATCGTCTGCTCGACCTAGGATGTTCAGTCTCCAGAAGTTGGTGGAGATCTCGTATTATAACATGGGTAGAATAAGATTGGAGTGGTCGAATATATGGTTGATCCTTGGTGAACATTTCAATCAGGTAAGTATATATGTTTCCCTCGGCTGCATTTGTATTGCCCACGTTGTCCCTATTAACCGGGCCGATGCTGATGTGTGTCATCACCATCTAGGTATGCTGTCATAACAACCCAAATGTCAGCTTCTTTGCGCTCGATGCTCTACGTCAACTAGCGATGAACTTCTTGGAGAAAGAGGAATTGTCCCATTTCGGATTCCAGAAAGATTTCTTGAGACCTTTCGAGTATACCATCGTGAATAACAAGAATTCCGATGCTAGGGAGATGGTACGTTACATCGTCCTTATGCGGTATCACCTGCTCCCTCCCTACTCTTGGCGACAAAATGGTGTGAGCTGATCAAATGTAACTTTCTCATGTATAGGTCTTACAATGTTTGCAACAAATGTTACAAGCGCGAGTTCAGAACCTTCGTTCCGGTTGGAGAACGATGTTTGGTGTATTTTCAGCATCTTCCAAAGTCCTCACTGAAAGAGTAGCGAATTACGCTTTCGAACTCGTTCAACTGGTTTACAAAGAGCATTTCTCACTGGTAGTGAAATATGGAAGTTTCTCAGATTTAACAGTTTGTATAACTGATTTCTGTAAGGTATCAAAATTCCAAAAAATCAGTTTACAAGCTATCGAAATGATCAGAGGTTTGGTACCGAAAATGCTGGAATGTCCTGAATGTCTTCTACCCCCTCAACAATTACAACAAAACCAAAACCAAAATTCGTCAAACAATAATCAGGAAGATGGGGAAGGAAAAGAGGGAAAGAAATTGTTACCTTCCGATGATCCAATGTTAAAATATTGGTTACCTGTCTTACATAGTTTTTATGAGATTATAATGACAGGAGAGGACCTGGAAGTTAGAAGATTGTAAGTCTTACATAACATCCCTACATAACAGATTGATTCGATCATGATTTTTTACATGCGTAGATGCTGATTTGCTCTTCATTGGTCTCGTTGACAGAGCTCTGGACTGCCTGTTCGATACGTTGAAAACACACGGTACAGGCTTCTCCATCGAATTCTGGAACACAGTCTGTCAACAAGTCTTATTCCCCATTTTCGCCATCCTACGTGCCAAATCAGATATCAGGTTCAGATCAGCTGAAGATTTGAGTGTATGGTTATCGACTACATTGATATCCGCTCTGAGGGACTTGATAGATCTGTATACGGTCTATTTCCAAGTGTTACAGAGGTATCTGGATGGGTTGTTGGATATTTTAGTGGCTTGTATATGTCAAGGTGAGTTTTTCGCTCTTCCAAGAGTCACCTGAACTACACAAAGGAAAGTTACAGACGTTGACATGATTGTGTTGACTTGCTATCGAAAAATC
Organism: Kwoniella botswanensis; assembly: GCF_036426115.1. Taxonomy (NCBI): domain Eukaryota; kingdom Fungi; phylum Basidiomycota; class Tremellomycetes; order Tremellales; family Cryptococcaceae; genus Kwoniella; species Kwoniella botswanensis. Next base: position 10,938,425 of record NC_088599.1, on the reverse strand, counting down.
AGAAAACGATACTCTTGCTCGAATTGGTACCTCATGTTTCCAACAATTACTTGAAAGTAACGTTAGGAAATTATCACCTGAAAAATGGATGTCGATCGTTTCTGCTTTCGTACAGTTGTTCAAAACTACTACGGCTTTCCAATTGTTCGATCCGGTCTTGCATGCTGAGGTGGAACCTAGTGGAACGATGGATGATGCTGATGGTGGGTTCAGTTTCCTCTCATCCAGCAGCGACCTTTTAAGTCTCCTTGCTGATTATTGTTTGGTCGATTGTTTGAATTCCAAATAGCACCATTCCAAAAATTCGTTGCGCCTGCGCCATTGGAACCCTATACCGAATCATCTCCACCACCCACCCTCACCTCTCTGACATATGGTGAACAACGTCGAATATTCAAGCAGATCATCGTGAAATGCGTGTTACAATTACTCTTAATTGAAACTACCCATGAACTCCTACAGAATGATGAAGTATACAATACCATTCCTGCGGAACATCTGCTGAGGTTCATGGGTGTTTTGGACGATAGTTGGAGATTCGCTAGGAAGTTTAATGCTGATAAGGATTTGAGAATGAAACTTTGGAAAGTTGGTGAGTGCCATGATCTTTCATCGCATCTCTGTAAAGTGTTCATCAGGTGCGGTGGATTGTATGGAACGACGAAGCTAATAGACGACACTGTTCACGTAGGGTTCATGAAACAACTGCCAAACTTGCTAAAACAAGAATCCAGCTCTGCAGCTACGTTAATTAATGTCTTATTGAGGATGTATAGAGATCCGAGAGATGCTCATAGAGCCACTAGGAACGGTGTCTTGGAGAGATTAGTACCGTGAGTCACCATCTCTATTTGATCGGGACAATAAGACTGATGATCTTGTAGATTGGCAACGGAGATCATAAAGGATTTCATTGCGTTAGATCCAGACACTCAGCCTAGGAATATCACCGCCTGGACTCCTGTGGTCATTGATATATTGAAAGGATGTCATGGGTTTGAGAACGAAGCTGTAAGTCATCATTTCAAGTGTCATATGTTTGATTGTGCTGATTTCTCGATGTTAGTTTGAAACCCACATACCAACTTTCTATCCGTTAGTAACGGATATATTGACTAAAGAAGTAGCATCAGAGATGAGGTTGTCAGTCAGGGATTATTTGAAGAAAGTAGGTCAGGTGAAAGGGTTCATAGGTGGTCCGACGATATAGCAGTATCGAAGGCAAGAGAAAATAAAATGTGTAAATTTATATAGGACAGATAAATAGATCAAATACTACTCTTCTATCTCTTTCGTTTCTTTGTTTTCTCCCCTTGCCATTACATAGAAAGGTGATATATCATCGTCGTAACTTATTATCGACGGGGTAGATATATATGATATACATAACTTACTGGATATGTTACATATGATTAGGCCATTGCGTACTGGACCAGTTATTCTGTACAAGGAGGGTGTTGTTTGGTTCCTCGATTGCCTCCACCTAGTGATCGGATCGCGTTTCCTATCAGCGGTGAAGGGCGAGCATCTCTTACTTCTGGACACATTGCATACTGTGTCAAGCTTAGAAGCGCATGGAAGAAGTTAATCCTCAATCATGCCGCCTCTGATTCACAGGTAGGTAATGGATACCTTGTGCTCCACGAAAAAAAAGACATTGCTGAATCTCCAATTGCTGTAGTCTGACAACATTACTGGTCTTGCACCTATTTATCGCATCTCATTCTGTCTATGCGAGCTACAACACACCTCAGGTACCTATAATCAGCCCCGATCTCGCATCTCGAGCGATCATAGATCATCCACTGTACCCTCCAAGAATCAACTACCAGCTACTCGAACCTAATGACGAAGAGTCAGACCTGTTTGATATATCAGAGGGAACCATCTCTTATCCTGTACATGTAACGGGGGATGAGAAGGAAAAGTTCAACTTGATGTTCTTTGCTGATGGATGTGAGTGTGCATATCTGCATCAATCCAACAGGCTCGCAGATGTCGATAACATGCGAGAGATTGACAAATCATGTGTTGTGTGACATAGATACTCTGAACGAATTTGACAAATTCGAAGAAGACGTCGAAAGGTTGAAAAACGACATAATATCACCTAATGGATCAATGGGTCATGTGTCTGATCTGTTAAATATTTGGGCGACCTTCGTACCATCCGAACAGGTGAGTGATAAATGCTTCGAACCACAATAGCGTATACTCGCTGAGATGATACGGCATGGACTGTGAGCGTAGTCAGGCATAGGTACGCATGATCGACCCCTCGAAGGAGCTGCATTAGGATTATATAGACCTGGATCTGAACTGAGAGCGGTATATGTCAAACATCCAAAGAGAGCTAGGAGGGCCTGTAAGTGGTTCAGAGAGGGTGGAGCGGGTAAAGGAGGATGCGACCAGGCTATCTTACTGGGTGGGTCCATGCTATCATTCTTTAGATCAGCCGATGAGATGAGGGAAGCTGACTGGAAGTAAAGGTAATGATCCGTTGTACGGTGGGCTGGGAGGTGAATTCACGTGAGACAGTCTTGCTCATCGAGTGGGTTACAGTATGCTGATAATCTGGTGAGACTCAGAACCATCACCGCTTCGAAAGTTAATGGACCTCAGGTACTTCGTCATGAGCTTGGACATAGTCTGATACCCGTAGGAGAGGAGTATGATGGAGGTCAGCAAGAGCGTTTTCCAGATACTCAGTCGATCTTGCTGATTGTGTATGCCCATATGATCAGGCTGGGTCTATTCAGGTGTTAATTCAGATAAGATTGAGAATCTGGACAAACTAAAATGGAAGGATTTCTTATCAACTTCCGAGCGAGCGAGAGTGGAAGATGCTAAAATGGCAGTACAAGCTTATCCGTGAGTTCTCATGCCTTCTGACAATCGGGCCAATTCAACTTATTGACGGACGTCTTTGTGTGTTAGATGGTGGGATCTTGATTCCGGACGTTTCAATGTAACTTTCATCTCTGCGAACATACCTGAAAATGCCGATATATCGTACCCCACCGCTTTACTACGAACATCACTTTCGTCCATTCCTCATCCTTCTCATATCAATCTCACTCTCAATGATGATTCGATCAATTTGATGCCTTACTTTACTGAAGGATTAGAAGGCTCATTAGATAGGAGATGGCTAGATATCATCATACCTGGGTTGAAACCAGGCGAAAATACGATCCAGGTGGAATTGACTGATGAAGGGAAACAAGCTGAGGCTGGACAAGGTGGGAAGATGTTGACAAGTGTGGAAGTAATCGAATATGGTGGAGAGGGACAGTGGGTTTCTGATGTAACTGGGGAGAAGCCAGCAAGGCTCTCCAGTGAGCATTGCTAATAATTACCTCATGTAGGTTTAATCATACGATTGGGCATATTGCGGCATACCCTACTTTCAACATCAAAGGGCATGTCACTTTGAGACCAGTGAGTTTGGTATGTCTCCGTTAGAGTGATAAATCCTAATGATGACATTGGACATATGTTAGACCAATGAAGCATGTCTAATGCGGAATGTAACTCATCCACGTGTGTCATTCCTGTATTGATGGGTCATTGTGATGTCACTGACGATCATAGGATTGAGTAGGATTCTGTCCGGTGTGTGAGGCCGGTCTGCGAAGAAGCTTAGAAGCAAAGATCGCTCATAAAAAAGAGCCGTAGGGTAGCTAATGCGCCAGTGCCAGGACGGTAGAACGATTCATAGATTGACTCGGATGTAAGAAGCTATCTAACTTGATGAAAGGAGGATGGCAATGAGAATGTTCGTCTTGTAATGAAAAACAAAGGTTGCCCCACCAAGTGATACGGATTCGCTTTACTCTTGCATTGGACGGGGTCGCTTCACAATAGTCTATAGAGATTGCTATATAAGAGATACAGTATGCATAATGTGTGAGATTGTATTACTGAGATATACTACCTACCTGGGTAAACGGCAATCAGATGACCAAACATTGTCTGTTTGACTTGACCCAAGTTTATCTCTCTCAATTTCTTATCCCTCTTATCAATCAATCTCATTTGAGACGAGAAATGTCTAGCCAGGATAGAAGCGAACGAAGAGGCGTGAGAAAGAACAGCCACTATCTATTCGTAAGTCCGTTGATCACCCCAGAGTCATTACGGCCGCTAATGGACCTGATTTTTAGGCGGCATCAGCGAGTGAAAGTGCACAGAAGTCAGACAGCCATGGAGTTTCAGGTGTGTACCATATGCTTTTTGATGTACTGTATCACAATCGGCTCCGTCGTAGCGACACCACCACATGGCCTTCGCAGATGGGGGTCAACGACAAAAATTTCACCAAGCTAGTACGGCCGAATCGTCTTCCAGTCAGGTTCACTCTGGTAGGTTGGGATCTAGTGGGGGAGATAATGATCGATCAGAATCTGATGTTTTACAACGATAACAATGTTCCGTTGAAAAGCGTTTGCCATCGATACTTATACATGTGCTGTCAGTGGAACTCTATGGCAATAAAGATTTGTTAGCTACTACGTGAACTTGGCACTGGTTATCCCATAGAGGTCGTCTTCTGGCTTATAGATGCATCCACTGGAAGCATAGTTTCAGAAAGAATGGTACCTCACTGAGCAGCGTTGGTGCTTTTCTGGGCTCAGGCGAAGTATCAGGGGTGAAGAGAGTGGCACCTTTGATAGCATGAGATACTTATACCCTGCGCGCCTCCATTCTTTTCCCAAAACTCCCAGAATACCTTCAGGAGTGCAGCTGGAGATGACATCACACGAAGGCTAGGTGCCAGTGTGGAAGTGCCAATACAGGACAGAACCTACAATTGAGAAAGGATGTTGATGGTGGAGAGCGAAGAGCAGAGTATCCACATGAAAGGAGATATGGAAGGGTGAAACAGTCACAACAGACATCAAAGGATCACGTTCAACGCTGGCGAAATACAAAGACATTGGGTGGTGGAAAGCTTCTGGAATTCCTTTTCTGTATCACAACTGCCAAGGTACGTGATGTCATGTGAGGTCAGTCAAGCTGTAAGACTTAGCAGAGGGCGAAATCTGAGGAGGACAGTGTGGTCTGAAAGGATGTCGAGCACTCAGAGTATCGCGCAGAACTGAAGTTGACGACTTCGCATTGGAAATATGAGCTGGTACTTATGTTCCCTCCGACTTATATAAAGACAGCATTTCCGACACCCCCAGACAGATTTCTCTTCCCGCATTTACATGCTAATTTGATCATGCCAAACGAATATGGTACTGCAATGACCCTTGCCCGGAGAGGAAACAACGAAGAAGACAACGAGATAGAATTGATCACGAACGAGGATACCCTTCGAATCGATAATCCACCTAAACGGTCTTGCCTTTTCAGTAGGGCCACCAGTGGAGATTTTGTTCCTCGAAGTAATGCCACCTTTGAGAAGGAGTCCGGTGAATCAACCAGTATTGAGTTGGACAACAAGCAAGACGAGCGTATTGGTCACCGATTCATTGATGGTGAGGGTTACCATGTGAAGGCTGATGATGTTATTACAGTATATATACTGATTTTGATCCACAGTGACACAATCACCTGTCGAAAGAGCTACCATCAAAATACCCGATCCAAGTGAGATGACGTATTCCGAACTAGGTGAGTTGTGTTTCCCTACAATACCTCAACCGTTATCTGTTTCCTTATTCGTTTATGGCTTGTTCGTATTTAGGCTGAACGATCTGCACTGTTGTACAGATGAGATCGCCACACAAATATACAATGAGCTATCTCCCGACCTGCGTCACATGCCTGGAAATGAATATCGACGATTGTCAGAATCGTTCGAAGCGACTCACAGAGATTGGGGAAGCTGGATAAGCCAGATCAAGAGCGGTTCGGTGAGTCAGGAAGATTACAATCAAAGAGCAGATTTCGAGTGGAGAGCCATCCGCTATTCTACAAAAGATTCTCTGAAGCATCATAGTATAAAGCATATGTCTCCCTTGCTCCTGAAATTCTATCAGGAGCCTGACAGTGACGATGACAGTGATGGTGCTTGGTGATGGATCACTTTTCTCATACACTCCTATGACCATCCTTTTGCCATTCTTATGGAGTATGATATAAACAGTCTCGAACGGAACATTTACAAATAAACATGTACTCCTCTGATGACTGGGTTCCAGCAGCGTCTTGTATGACGATTGCACACCTTAAGTTGGCTTGGCCTACATTCAATGCACATGACCGTCTCTAGCTCCCCGGGGAAGCTTCCTGCTTAGCTTGAAAATGGGAAGGTATCCAGTGGGAGCAGACGCCGCAACGCTTATGGTCCTTATCAAACCCTTCGTGTGAACGTAGGGTGATCACCCGAACTCAAAGTATGGAAAAGTATGGACATTGGGCGACAAGTCCAGGCCGGGATCGAGAACAGAAGTCACAGGTCACTGTCGACAGAAACGAGGGGCATTCAAAGCTCTCGCTTGGCGAAGCCGAGACTTTATCTTCACAGGGTATGGCCATGAAATGTACCCCAAGTTATAAGAGTGGGATAGCTCCACGATTTCCCGGAAATTCTTTCGCTTATTATTTTGCAAGGTTTGACCCACCAGATTTTGCATAAAGAAGGATAGCTGCTGCATCAATCAAAAGGGGGCAGAGCTATGCATGACTCTTGAATGTTCACTTCCGTATAACAGGACGATCACCTAAGTAGAAATGACATGACTGTGAATCGTCTCATAGGGGAAACTTGACTTGAGATGCAAGTTCTGTTTCCTTCTGAATCATCTACCAAAGTATAGTAGTCATATCAGTAAGTTGTACCAGACCCTGTGTCCAGTGTTGAAGCTAGGTCTCCGACATACCTGATTGAACTCAGTGAGGTCCCAGTGACTCTGTACCACTTCGATCCTTTCTCTGGGATCCCACCACTCCAAAAACCAAAAGAAATAATGCTGGACAGCTATTATACAACATAATAACGGGCCGTAAACCGGTCCAAGGGCAAGATATCTGTATGAAAGTCAAGAAATCGAGCATATCAGCTTCCGAGCACTTTCGATGAAAAGAGAATAAGCGAGTCGCAAACTCACCTAGACAACCTCTCTGCTGTACTTCTAGCAGGACTGTTCATAGCTCTCTCATATACCTTCTCTGTCCTCTCGGCGACTTCTTCCCAGGTATACATCGTTCGAACTCTCTCGTGAGCTTTGATCGGATTGTGTTTCCCGGATTTGATCGTATGTATCGCATGAGTCAGAGCTCGAATCACATCTGATATTCAGATGAAGCCGTTCAGCGTCCGATATGATGATTGGATGATATTGTCATTTAGGTAGGTATGACTCACCCTCTTCATCTGCTCTGGCAAATTCGATCATATTTTCAGGTAAGATCTCTGGAACACCACCTACTTTCGTAGCCACTACAAACAGACCCGCTGAAGCTGCTTCGATAATCGATATTCCGAATGCTTCTGTCAGAGAATTATTGAGGTATATTTGACCTCGGTTCAGGACCTATCGCATACAATAAACGAACATCAGCGAGACTTATTTCATTCTCTCTGCTTGACTAACATGCCAAGGGACCACTTACGTCTCTCACATCACCTGGCCTAACCCTTCCCAGTAATTCCACTCTATCCTGCAATTGATACTTCTCTCTCATCTGTTCCAATTCAACCATCTTCGGTCCATCTCCGCCAACTACAAATCTCACCTCGGGGAATAAAGCACAGATATGTGGACATGAGGCTATAAGGAGGTCTATACCTTTTCGATAGTATAGTCGGGATATTACCACTATGGTTACTATAGGATCGATTCACATCAGTTAATCAGCCTTCATATCGACATCGCTGGTAGTCGATTGGCTTACTATGATCTGAATCGGCCTTTGATGGATCTGGCGTGAAGTCCTCTGGGATCAGAGCATTAGGTATGACAGATACGAGTTCAGGATCCAATTGAGCTCTTAATACAGTATTTTCTCGACTACGCAGTAAGGCATCTAATTAGCAATCAAGATAGTTGTACTGCCTACGTACTTGGTGTTGGATGTGTTACTCACCCAGTGTTACTGACGCATACCACACCATCGGCATTCCTCAGCGCGCCCACCAAAAGCTTGTTTGTCAATACTCCCACTGCATCTCCAAACCCAAACAAACTATGATCCGTGAATACCCCTTTGATCGAAGGATTAAATAGATCTTTATGAAATAAGGCTTCGTGCGCTAAGGAAGATAAGGATCCGTGCCCGTGAATGAGGTCGATACGCTCTTGGATCATTATGCTTCGAAAGTACGGGAGAAATAATAGGTAATTTGGGAGAGTGGCGCTCGAGGATATTGGAAGGATTGGGAGGTAATAGACCTTAAGACCTGGTGAGAGGTGGCGGACACCTACTCTCTTAGAGTGAGAGTGGGTTATCACTATGACCTACGAATGTATGAGCGTCAGCTCCAGTCAACAATGGTATTACTTGATGAACCAGTATTGCGAAGTTTGAAGCGTTGTAAATCTTGGGTTGGTCTCCATGCTTGACGTCTACCACACCCACCTTATGCCCTCTCTTCATCATTTCCACACTCAAGGAATATATGTGCCCTTCAACACCTCCGACAACAGGTAAAAAGAAATCGGATATCATTCTGACATGCAGCACGGTAATACATATAAGCCAAAATGCATAAATCATGATATATATCGAGAATTACCTAAAGTAAACAAGCTCACGCTATAGAGAGCTTCTTATTACTATTCTTTTTCTTCGGCTTCCCAACGTTGCCTTCCTCTTGGACCGATACTTTACTTGTATCTTTCTGATCGCCCGTTTTGACAGATTTAATCGATTTACCTGAATCTGCTTCTTCCTCTCCTACTGCATTCTCCACAGCTTGTTCGTCGGCCGCATGAGTCGCGAAATAACCATTCCTACTTTCTTCCTGATGAGCTAACAATGGTGCAGGTGAATTCAACTCGGATATCGGGACTGGTGTCGAGGTAGGTGAGGAAGATATCGATTTAAGTGTTTCGACCATCATTTCACGAGTTTTCTCCATCAAAGCTGGGACATCTGACGCTGTCAGACCTGTTGTTGGGATTGGTGGAAGGACTACGTAACGTGATGTCAGTTCGGTTTGAGGAGATGCAACCAAGGAACTGACCTTTGATTTTGAGAGTGCCTCGTTTGAATCGAGTCTTACCGTCAAATAATCTATGGTAGTTCTCGCATACTACTGGTACAACAGGTACACCAGCTTGGAGGGCACAAATATTGTCAGGTCAGCTTGATCTGAGAGGTGACAGTCCAATGAAAGTTGAACTTACATTGTACAGCAAGGTAGAAAGCACCTTTCTTGAAAGGTAACAAATCAGATTCAGCGGACATATGTCTTGTCCCTTCTGGGAAGATCCAAAGTGATATCTGTTCAAGCGATATCAGCTAGGTCTGACAAAAAGATTAAAGCTAAATTGTTAAATCCACCCTTTTGCGTTTCATGTCATCTCCAGCTTGAGTCATACTAGCGACAGCAGATTTGTTGTTTGATCGATTGATAAAGACCGTTCCCGACATCATCACTGATACGCAAGAGTTAGCTTACATCTCGTTGTTGGTCAGGTCCGGGTGAGCTCACTCCACCATCCTAAGCCTGGAATCCATTTTATACTCTTCTTAGCCATTATTGCAGCGTGTTTAGGGAATATCCTCCCGAGATATAAGATATCGACCATACTATTGGAAAAATGTTAGATATCAGCTACAGCTATCCAAAATTCCCTCCAGAGGACGACAGTTGATCACAAGGATGTCACCATCAACGCACCTTTGATGGTTCCCTACCATTACCATACTTCTACCTTTCTTTCCAGCCTGACCACCACCTTCACCTTCCAATTTCCAAAGATATTCTTCACCTTCCACCTCAAACTTCCATCCTAATATAGGTCCAGCTACATGATAGAACGTCCTTGCTACGTAGTAATTCGTATTCAGCCTACGACCGGTGAGGGTACATACTAATCCAATGATGAGGGCGAAGAAGGAGACGAGGAGAAGAAGGATAGCGTAGAGTGTCAGCCGTAGCTGAAATAAGATGTTGGCCATGATAGCGGTGAGCTGATACAGCGGGAAGGGGTGTTGAGTAGTTGTTGATACCGAGCCTTACAGGCTACTGATCCATTATATGAATGTGAATGTGATGTCTACCAGGAGATGTTGATGGTGAAGAAGAGAGGAAGAGCAAGAGGAAGAGGAATGTCGAAATGTGGTATGACGACAACTGTATGGTGGGGAACAAGTGGGAAAGGGTGCCTCATTCCCCTTATTCCCGCTTAACACCGCTGGCCCCCAGGTAACTCCCACGTGGGATGGGTGGGTCCGTGCCACCGGCTGTTGGGAATCATCGTCACCGTCTTACCATCTCAATCCCATTCAATGTCATCTACATCTACATCTGCATCTACCTCTATCCTCTCAACATCGCTTCTGTCGATACCAAAGTCATCATCCCTCGGTGGCTGCTATCGCTGCAAGTGACCTCAAGATGTCAAGCAACTACCCCTCTCTTTTCCGTGAGAAGTCTCGTAACATAATGACGTGATGGGCTCAACTGATCTAATTGCCTTCGATAGGATCGGAGGAGATGTCCCTCGTCCAGCTATATATACCCTCTGAAGTAGCACACGATACAATCTCAGAGCTAGCTGAAATGGGAGACTTTCAATTCAAAGACGTGAGTCTATTCTTCATGTTTGATCGTACGCTGAACTGACAGACGCCTTTCCATAGCTCAACCCATCTTTGACCTCATTTCAAAGACCTTTCACCCCTCGTCTCAGGAGATTAGCAGAGATGGCCCGAAGACTTCGATTGTTCCGATCTCAAATCACTGGTCTATCACCTACTTTGGGTATCCCTCCTCTTGCCGCTGTACCTCCCTTCACGACTGTCGGACCACGCGCGCAGAACGCGTACGACGAGTTGGAAGAGAAATTAAAGGAACATGAAAGGAGATTAACCGATATGAATAAATCATGGGAAGATTTGGGTAAGAGAAAATCAGAGCTAGAAGAGAAACGATGGGTATTGAGAGAAACTGCTGGTTTCTTTAACGAAGTGAGTTCACTCTTGGCCATTGGTTGAACGGTATATGATGATAATGCTCGATTGAATAGGCCGAACACCGTCACACTGAGATCCGAACTTCGTTCGACGAAGGCGATAATGCCCCTTTGCTCGAACATGCTGCTGAGTATGGCAATCTACCCGGGGAAACCGGTCTTTCAGGCTTCGATCTCGAGTTCGTGTCTGGTACGATCGAAAGAACGAGAATGCCCACTTTCGAAAGAATCTTGTGGAGAGTGCTAAGAGGTAACCTCTATATGAACTATTCTGGTAAGCCAGTCATCTCTCTTGCTGTTCCTTCACGCTCAAGCTTAATCGATATGCGGTATCACAGAAATCGAAGAACCTTTTGTCGATCCTACCTCTGGCAAAGAAACCCATAAAGATGTCTTCATCATCTTCGCTCACGGTGAAGAGCTTCTCGCTAAAATCCGAAAGGTCGCCGAATCAATGGGTGGTACACTATACAATATCGACTCATCTCAAGATAAACGAGCGGATGCTTTGAGAGAGGTCTCAGCCAGATTGGAAGATGTCGATACTGTTCTTTACAACATGGGTCAAACCAGAAGAGTCGAACTTAGTAAAATCGCTGAGCAGCTAGAAGCTTGGACAGATGCTGTCAGGCGAGAAGAAGAGATCTTCAAGACGCTTAATTTACTCAGCTACGACCAAGGCAGAAAGACTCTTGTAGCTGAAGGTTGGTGCCCTTCGAGAGATATCACTGCAATCCAACTGGGTCTACGGAGAGCGATGGATACAGCCGGAACCTCCGTTCCTGCTATTTTGTCTGAATTGAGAACACATCAGACGCCACCAACTTTCCACCGAACCAACAAGTTCACCGAAGGTTTCCAAACTCTCATCGACTCTTATGGTATTGCCACCTACCAAGAAGTCAATCCCGGTTTATTCGCAGTGATCACCTTCCCTTTCTTATTCGCTGTCATGTTTGGTGATATCGGTCATGGTATTCTCATGTTCCTCACGGCTGCTGCTATGATCTTCTGGGAGAAGCAAATCGCTAAAGGAGGTGTCAATGAGAACCTCGAGACCTTCTTCTTGTACGTCAAATTCGTCTGACATTGTTGTGCCTGGCTGACATATCTTGGCTATCAGTGGACGATACCTCATTGTTCTCATGGGAGCCTTCTCCATCTACACCGGTTTTATGTACAACGATATTTTCTCAAAATCTCTCCATATCTTCAATTCTGCTTGGGAGTGGCCACACAACGCTACGGGTTTAGTCGAAGCTATTCCAACCGGTCACATCTATGCGATGGGAATGGATCCTGGATGGCATGGTGCAGACAACGCTTTGATCTTCAATAACTCCTACAAGATGAAGTTATCTATCATCTTAGGTGTTATACATGTGAGTGTTACTACTTGTATGTACATATACGTATCATACTGACGTGGTATGGGTGTTCAGATGACCTTTGCCATTTGTCTTCAAGTACCCAACCATCTTCATTTCAAGAAGTACCTCAATATCTACGCCGAATTTATCCCTCAAATGCTTTTCTTCCACAGTATCTTCGGTTATCTGGTCATCTGTATCATCTACAAGTGGTCGATCGACTGGTCGCAAGCTTCGTCTGCCCCACCTGGATTATTGAACATGTTGATCTACATGTTTTTATCGCCTGGTACGATCGAACCTGGAACTCAGCTCTTTGCAGGGCAAGCATTCATTCAAGTCGTCTTGCTTCTCATTGCCTTAGTTTGTGTACCTTGGATGTTGGCCTTGAAACCTTACATGCTTTGGAAAGAACATAACAGAATCAAGGGTCAAGGTTACCATGGATTGACTGGACAAGAGAATGGAGGTGAAAGACATTCTACCGAACATCTTGATGAAGAAGAGGAAGAAGTCGGTATGGCTGTTGCTGAATCTTCAGATGAGGATCATGTGAGCTAGCTCCCTATCATGTACACGATCGAAGCTGACATTACCTTTTTTAGCCGTTCGACATGGGAGATATCATTGTTCATCAAGTCATTCACACCATTGAGTTCTGTTTGGGATGTATCTCAAACACGTGAGTCGAGTGTCTCAAGATATCGATATTACTCGGCTAATATACTGGTTTAGTGCTTCATATCTCCGTCTATGGGCCCTTTCACTTGCTCACGCTCAATTGTCGGAAGTGTTGTGGTCGATGACCCTTGATCTGGCATTGGAGTATGAAGGTGGTGCCATTGGTGGTGGTGTCTTCGTCTTCTTCATGTTCGCTGTGTGGTTTGCTGGTACTGTCGCCATCCTCTGTGTTATGGAGGTGAGCTAGCCAACTTCTGTGTTATTATGTTTCCAGGAGCTTACACTGTCAATCTTAGGGTCTATCTGCTTTCTTACACGCCCTCCGTCTTCATTGGGTCGAAGCTAACGGCAAACATTATATGGCCGGTGGATATGTAAGTGGTGTCCGTTCTGCACTGTAGATCAATAACTGACTGGACCTACTGCAGCCTTTCACTCCGCTTACCTTCGCCAACCTCGGTGCCGAAGAAGAACAATAAGCGTATCATACATAGCTCAACCTACCCAGTAAGGCATCATCTGCAATGCGGTTGCATGCATGAGCGAATAGTTTGGGTTCACGACTCGGAACTCGCGTCATTTCAATCTCGACTGACTATCTTACGTTGAAAGTGCAGTGGTACTAACCTAGTGTAATGATGCAGACGCGCGCTGTGGCTTGTGAACATGACAAGTGTACTCGCTTGGCTGATATCAGAATCATACTGGTGCTGGAAAGGCTGTCACGAGGTTAACATTTCATATATCCTACTGACTCATGAATTAGGGTAGTAGAGCGGCCCATTGACTGACGGAATGCTGCACACTTTCTGTTTGTTCAATTATACATCTCCTCATCACTGAATAACAACACATCTCTCTTCTTGTTCACTTACCTACTTTTAGCTGTAGCAACAAACATGAGTCCCAGTCGGATACCTCGACCGGGAGGAATCGGTTCACCCACAATCGCTACCTCCCCATTATCTCAATCTACCACTACCCGTCCAGCACTAGGTACTCTGGTGCATACGAGCAAGAACCCTTTCACCCAACTCAACAATAAGAGTCCCCATGGATCGCCCACACCTTCTAATGGATCTGGCAATTTGAGTGTTTCTTCCAAGACCATAGCCACCAATAGAAGAAGGATCAAACCCCCTTCACCTGACTTGAATGACGATACTTCATTATCAGCTGGAGTCAGACGACCAACTGCAGCATCTAGAATACCCAGTGGTCCAGGACCAGGACCAAACCAGAGGACGATCATGAGACAACCCTCTACTCCGTTGTTAGTATCGAACCGTACTCCGACTCAACAGCCTGGAGGAAATCGACCAAGGGCGTTGTCGTCCACTTCTGTGAATCGTCCAATAATCATTAGAGGAACTACACCTCATGCACAACAAGGCGAACTGACCTCTTCCACAGGGGGAATGCGATCTCTCCCTTCGCAAAAACTATTCGAATCGTCTTTCTTAGAATCTCGCGAACCCCCTGTCCCGCCTCATATTCGAGTCCGACTGAGACTGATCCATCAATTGGGCGTTGTACTGGGTATAGACGCGGTGGGTATAAGTGGGAAGATTGATATTCCTGGATTATTAGCTAGAGTGGATCAAGCGTATGATAGAGAAAAGGATAGATCATCCCCCACCACCGGAACAGGAGGCGGAGGGGAGATGGTAGCGCTCAAGGGGAGTATAGCACCTGGAGCAGGAGGGAAGGGGGTTTTGGGAATGTTCAAGAAGTTGAGTGGAAGTGGTGGGAGGAGGATAGATGAAAGTGTGGCGGCAGGGTGTACGGCACCTCAAGAAGGTAAGTCAATCATCTCCTGCATAGACAGAATTGTGCAGAACATTCTACGATAGGACGCCCACTGACGGTTGTTGCACGAACATAGGCCCAGCATTCGGGGTACCTCTATCAGAAGCTCCGCCAGGAAGTTGGTGTACGTCTTTGATCGGAGGGCAAAAACATGAATTACCTTTGGTGGTATTTACGATTGTGGAGGAAATATATCGAAGAGGTAAGTACGAGATCTATGTGGAATCAGTACAGTATTCAGGCTTCGGTAAGTACTGACGTTTGCGAGAACGTGGATTAGGCATGTCACAACCTGGTATATTCAGATTAGCAGGTGATGGTATTCGTATTTCCCATTTAACCAAGGCATTCAACTTGCCACCTTTATATGGCGATTCGTTACCCATCAACCAAGAGCCTATACATAATTTGACTGGATTGGTCAAGCGATACGTTAGGGATTTACCAGAACCAATATTGGATGAAAGTCTCTTTCCAGCATTTTTGGCATTTTGCGTTGGGACCAACAAAGATTCTGAAACTGAAGGCACAACTCCCGAGAGCGATGAATCACCAACTACAAATGGTACTTCTCCAGCCAAAGATTCAGATGAAAGTCCCACTTCCCATTCGATTTCGGACGATATCCTTAAACTACCTTTAGAAACACGTATAACAGCTGCTCAAATCTTGTTAAAACTCTTACCTCCCCTTCAATTCAGTTTGTTCATCTACCTCTTAGCGTTCTTAGGACAACTTCCCTTGTTTCCCGATAACAGGTTGAATGTCGAATCGATTTCGATTATATTCGGTCCAGCTATGTGTGCAGCTAGAGGAAAAGGTATTTCGGGATTGGGTCCAACGGTAAACACCAATACTTCGACCAAATCCACAGGGAAGGGCATAGGGACGTTCGATCCGGAACAAGTGTCGGATTTGGTATCGAAATCGCAGAATGTACTTGGATGGTTGTTGAGAAATTGGGGTGGGATAAGTGAGAAAGTATTAGAGGATGATGAGGTCTTATCTTCTGGTATCAATGCATCTGGTACTAACACCGAAGATACCATAATGGTAGGAGGTAAGGATAAAGAGAAAGAGAAGAGAAATAAGAAAGATAAACAAGTTATAGATCCCAGATTACTCAGTCCGATTGATTTGAGAGGATCCAATGATGGAATGAGAGCTAGGAAGCCGGATGCTCCTTCTGTCATTGCAAAAGACAGTATCAAAGATGATTTGGCACGAGCTGGAGAACCGGTATCACCCCAATCACCAAATATCCAAACTCCCCATACCCACATCCAATTGGGATTAGGACTACGTAAATCCTCTTCAACGCACACACTCAAATCGTCTCCTTCCTCTTCTAGTGGATTTGGTATGAAAAGCTCGCCGTCATCCGGTGGTATATTCGCTAGAGCTTTGAGTTCAATGTCAATATCCAGTCTAGCTCAGGGCGGTGATGGTGGGATGATTAAAGGTCCAAAGAGAAGTGCGAGTTTTACGAGTTTGAGCAGTTTGGTTAAGAAGGTTGGGAAAGACGGGGGAAAACATGCACCCATGCGTAAGTGCAGGCAGTCTCGTATCCCTCCTTTCTTCATGACGCGTCAGCTTTTACCACACTTGCTACTGTGAACCAATGTGATTCTCGAGCTAACGATAACTTCAAATAGCTACGAGATCATTGAGTGACGATAGAGATAACGGTTCGTTCTTCATATTTCTGACACTGTGCGAAGAAGCCATATAAAATGTCTGACTCCTTCTTTTGTAGCTCACTCCACTGTCAACCCACAAATCACCACAGTCTTAGGATCCCTACACGATCTTCTGGTATCAAAGGACAAACAGATTGAAAGAGATGCAAGGGAATTAGCCTTACTCCGACATACTTTATTGGAGATGGACGAGAAGCTTCAAAAAGCCACTTTGGCTTCACCCTTACCAGGTCCAGTAGGCATCAACGGATGTACTTGTCCTATCCATCCTAATGCTACTATTACCCATCGACCTGTCGATAAAGAACCTACACCTGAAATAACCATCACTTCCACTCCTTCATCGAAGACCATCCCAGTATCCAACTCGTACACCAATCTGAACAAGGAAATCAACGATTTACAAACTCAGCTTTCTACTGCACTAGCAGGCCTTGAGACATCCCGCTTGACCACGCGTAGACAGGCTGAAAAGATCTTGGTATTAGAGGCGAAGAGTTCAAGATTCGATAGTGAGCGGAAGATGGAAATTGGCAAACTTCAAGTTGCCCTTGCACTAGAACAGGCTAGATCGGTGGGGTTGATTGAAGAGAGGGATTTGGCGAGAGAGAGATTGGAGAAGGTTAAAACTACTTTGTTTAGCGTTGCTTAATCTCAAATTTGTTTTTCTCTATGATTGTCCGCTTCATCCATGCATCGAAATGTGCTGCAATTGCCCTCGTTTCCGCAGACAAGACTCCGATAGCCTTGCAAAAGAAGTCAAAGCTTTCAAGAGAATCAACATTGCCAATAGGGCTCTCCCTACTCGTACTGTATACAAGGCGAAGGCGGACAGAAAAGTGACCGAGAGGCCCTTCCACTTCAACAAGCAAAGGGCACCTGGCATTGAGAATGGAGTAATATCGACTGGTATGGTACATAAGTGCGGATGGCAATCAGTCTAATTAGCAATGCGACTCCCGACATTCAGATATCCTTTGATTGCGCCGAGCTACATTCGAAGTCATTGTCATCCATTGATCGAGAAATATTCTCTGAATGGATGGACGATCACTCCATGTACAGGCATTTGGGAATCCGGTGGCGGATTCATCTTCATCGTAATGATTTAGAGGGTATAAATTGGGATTGTCAAAGAAACTTGGTTAATGACCTACCAGCCTCGTTTGCCCAGCTACCACCTGTAAACACCAATCTTGCGAATTCTCACAGCATGTCTTCTGCCAAGGAGTCTATCTTTTTCGCCATAACTATGAGCAGAAGCTCAGATAACAAAACACTCAGGGCACAAGGTAAGTCGTCCGAGCTTTACAAGTAGATCCTTGTGGCGCCTGAAGTCAGCTTGGAGAGAGTGGTACGGTACGCTGATCCTTGTATCCTGCATCCATGGTAGCCGAAAATATAAGATCATTAGCTATTGCCAATATCCAAGGTAGCGAAATCTCACAAGATGAGCAGGACCGGAAGAAGTCGAGACTGGATAGTGCTTATAATTCCTACTGCGATTCGATGGGGACCGATAACGAGCGATTGAGTTTCAGGAAGTTCGAACAGGCCGTACAATCCGCCACGGGAATTAGCGTACCTTAGTTGAAGGAGGAGAATGGCCTTTAAGCCTAAGACCGCTCTCATACTAGGTCTGTTAATGCCGCTACGAGCGATTTTTCATATACAACCTTCCGATGCATTTGTTTATGCAGATTTCTGGGTGGAAGAGCGCTTTCATACATATTCTTTGACGATCCTTTTTCGATCCCATCCTTCTATACTGATACTTCTGTTAGTCTCACTGCGAGCCACAACAAGGCAAGTGCTGGCTCTTTCTGCGACATGATAAGTCAATGGGGAACAACGTCATTTGCACATACCATTCAACGGCACAGCCATATTTGAAGGAAGAACCTGGATAACACAGGTGAAAGGTTACCTCTTTCAGGACGCTATAGTACAAGATGTGTTGCTTCGCGATAGGTAAATTTCCATTCATCTGCTTTCCTTTGTTGGAAGGTTCAGCTGTAACCATACTATATACTTGATCCGGGATAAACGGAAAGTAGTTACAGTACTGAATCTATCACGATCAGGGTCGAAAACTAAGGTATAAATACCCGTATCTGTCCATCATCGTCCATCATGTTTATCGGTATTGTACAAATCCACAGGAACATATTCATCCATTGCGATGTCCTCCCAAGATAATCACTCACAAATCCATTCCAATGCCCAAAGTGCAACAGCCGGTTCTGCTTACGCAAACAGTAACGATCACGAGACTGTTACGTAGATCCCCCCGAATTGACCGGATTGTGAGTAATTGTATACATCACGGTGGAATAGAATACTTGGTTGACCTAACTTTTGAGTCGATGTAGAAGCGAGAATGATATCGCAACATATTCATTGATGTCAGAAAATCCTATAGCTGATGGGAGTGGAGTGACTAGACTGTATATGACCCCGGATAACAATTTCGTACAACTATACATATACCCTAAATGATCGAATATTTCAGTGAACGAGAGATCTACACTCAGACGTTCGTAGCTGCTAAGAACTACTCGCACATACACTAATCAAACCTGGAGGATGTATGTATGCTATTCCATGATATGGCCATTAACAAAGGGCAATAACGAACTCTTGCTTCTCAATGTAGTGTGGCTGATAACGAGTCCTAGGAACGTGTCGAGCTATCGCACAGTAAGTCTACAGGACAGTTGACTACCCTCCCTCGCAAACCTTTATACTGGAACACACTGGATCAAAGGTCGCCTCTAGCTCAGCCAAGCTGGGAAGAAAGGATGTACGCAACGGCCAGAAGACAACCTAGTGGTCCTTGCTACTCTGAACTCAGTGACTCAAGGCTTAAGAAGAGTACTTTCAATGTTCTTCGTTCATCTTCTACTGGAGTGAGTGCATTCTACGATCAGTCTCTACAGCAAATAAGCCTAGACAATGTCAGGCGATACCGAGTCCAACACTTCTCTTTCCAGTACACCCACCTCAACTCGTACTCGAGCTGCTAGTCCAGCACCATCGACCGCTTCTACCGAGAGTCCAAGCACGATAAGGAGAAGTGAATTCTTCAAATACAGAATAACTACCGAGATGTAAGTACAGTTCACTCGCAATTTGTTAGTACTGCATCGTCGCAAGCTATCACTAATTATAAGGCAGCGAGGAGAAAGCACCGAAGGGATTCGAATACGAGACCTCGACTATGGATGGAGGCAAAATCAAGCATATTTTCAAGAAAGATGATCAGAGATCGGTAGTGTACGAAGATGGGAAGGATGAATTGGGAAGGGGTCATCTCTAGATCATTTCATGTGTAGTCGAGCATACCCTCTCAGATATGTTGTAGCCCACTAAATAGCTATATCAGTCATCTGTCGTCACGGTGGGTCAGTCTGGCAGAAGTTATGCATTGAACTTCGATAGGAAAGTCGCCGTCGAGTCCTTCATATCAAGTCATTATAGCAGGTTGGTGCGATTTCCCAAATAGAGTCCTGTCGTCTTTTCAAGCTGAACAGAGGGTGACACTATGAATATGAACCGACTCTCTCACGATACTTTATCATACATACAAATTCTAAGCCTCCTAATTATCCGCTCTTCAAGCAGCCTGAACCTGCTTCAATTGTTCTACTGCATCTTTGTACTCGACGCTACCGTTGATTGAATCTTCCGATTGGAGTGCGGTCTGGGATGCATATGTCAGTAAAGCGTTCTGCCATTGACAGAGCCGACGATAAAGGAAAGAAAGTGGTTGAGATATATCAGGGGTGGGAGTGACTATTGACAGTTTTTATGGGAAGGAAGACCGTGAACGAATGAGAGAACATACGACCAGATCATCCAAAGCTTGTACGGCCTCTTCCAATTGACTCTTCGTCCTGGGTATCATCATCTCGGAATCCCTCAAGACTCGTTCCTTTTCCCACGAAGCGCAATGTGAATGTAAGCTATTTGATCATCGATGACTACTCGACACGACTTACGGCTGCTCGGATATCAGCACCATCTGCACCATTGTCTTTGAGCTTCTCAATGACTCTCTTCTGATCGACCACTTCTTGAACATATATCGATTCTTCCCTGTGTAATCTGTTTATAACGACACGATCAGAAGATGAACGGGACAGCAAGTAAGTGGATGTGAACTTACCGCTTGACTACGCCCGTCTTGATCTTGAGCTGTTTGAGGGATTGTGCTGATGAGTCTGACATGTTGCGCGTGTTTCCTACTATCAATATGTGAACAAAGTTGATGTTATAGGGGTGAGAAAGTGAGAATGTATCTCGGTGATGTTGGGAGGGGTTGCGCGTGATGTGGAGGTCAAAGCCACGTTTCACGTGTGTATACGAGATAGCGTGTAAAGTCATTAAACAGGTACCATCGAAGTGTCAAGGGGACCTTTGGAAACTGTGTCAGTGACATATCGGGTGGTGTTTCTTGATATTTCAACAACGGCCTTAGATGGTACAAAGCACCACATCCCGTCCGATCCGAGCATATTACTGGACAGGAGCTGTCCCGACTAACTCGAGGGCGCTGATCACGAACAGCGCACTCTGCTGCATTGCATGGCCAGGATACTCACTGCCTCGTGTCTCGCCATCGCAAAGTGGATGCTGCTGGCATTGCTGGCCTATCATTGTGACTAACACACCTGGATCTCATTTTGGCGAGCGTCTCATTTGCAAGTAGGAAAGCCATCGATTCAACTTGAGCCACAGTAACCTTTTGAGAATCGCTCCACGCAGCGTCTCACGAGAACAGTCAAGAGTGTACAGTTGCAATCTCAAACTCAAGTGCAGGAGCAAGCATTCATCCGGTCTATATGCTGTATAAAACCTACACCCGCAAGGTCGGCACTGCCCTACTGCAACCACTCCAGCCAGTGTTCGCCAGATCGATACCCCTCTTCCTCCTCTACCACGCCAATCTCCATAGAATCTAGAGCATTGCCATCAGCGGGGTCTATCAGGAAGACTAGCCTGTAGATAGTCCCTGATGCCATGGACAATACCAACAACGACCACCCACACTGAATTGCCTCAATATACTTTGTCAGAGTGTCTAAAAAGCTTCCTCCGCACTAGCAGCAGGTAGATTAAGCAGTCCTAACATGGTATCATGTCTTGAGTAATGTCCTGCGACGTCAAAGTCCAATCTTGCGCCGTGCAATGTATCGAGATCGATCTGACTCGAGTCATCAGCGCTCGAGCACACTTCAAAGCCAGCCCGCTCACCTCCGCATTGATCACACCCTCCTGGTCCCATAGTGGACCGGCTAGTATCTGCCCCAAAGGACCGATGATACTCGTACCACCTCTGGACCAAGCTTTGTTTTCCTCTTTTTCTGATCGCGACAGAGCGAGTGAAGGCGGATAGTCCGCTGGGAAATCTGACGGAGCGTGGTATTGGTTGACTGGTCCACGCATGAGCTTCACTCCCACTGCCCAGAGTTCGACTCACCTGAGATAACGAAACATCTCCCCTCCTGTGCTATGTGTTGCATACTTGGCAGGTTTGTCGGTCTGCTGTCTGCCGTCGGAGCGGTGTATCTGAGGATGGCGTTAACCAAGATGCCCTTCTCTTTCACAACCACTCACATCTCCACGCCCTTCCTATACAGTTGATATCGCGCAAGGGGCATATAATCTGTTATCGCAGCATCAGCATATGACTTGACAGAATGATCTCCACTCACTCTCCCAGCAGATCAATCCGCCAATTTTGCCGATCTTGGTTTGGACCACAGGTAGGTTGTCTTCCACCTCGCCATTCGCAGCTGGGTTGGTAGCCTCGCCTTGAGACCAAACAATCCTTTCCGCTGCGGTAGGCTGAAGCTTTCTATGTTTTGACAAGAGTACGCCTATAGGGGAGAAGAGAAGGTTCGTGCACCATAATGTTGAGCCCACAAGCGAGCGCTCGACTACGCCGATCGACAAGTACTGGCAAACTGTGTAAGTCGGCGATTGGCCAGCTCGCGAGAAACTTACGATGCCCTGCTTCTTAGATACCAAACACAACCTTTGAAACGCATAGAAATCGTCTCCTTCGCGATATATCGGTTTATCGCTGAGCCAGTCCTTTCCCACCGCGTCAAGGGGTACCTTTACACTGGACTATGAGTCCGTCCTCAGCATCGGTCCTTTTGCAACCATCCGGAGCTACCGCACACACACCTTGACGTAATGACTAAACCACTCTCTGTTATCGTCCGTTCTAGTCCCGATCTGAAAGTCCAAAAACCTGGGATATGCGCTTAGTGATGCTTCAGGTAGCACTACCAGGTCTGCTCTGTCCTTTTGTAGAATGTCACCGATGAGCTTCTCGTATTTGTCAAGAGACGCTGTGAGGTCGAAGGCTACCGGGCATGTTTGGACAGCCGAAACTTTGACTTTTGACGGCATGTTGTGATCAGTGTAATCAGGTCGAGGGTGAATCTCTCCTATTGATATACTCGATGAGCTCAATGAGAAGCCAAATAATAAGAAATGACACCGAGCCTGAGATAGTAAACATCCAACGCCGTATCCTTTTACACGGGTTTAGCCGATGAACTCGGACCGGAGTCAATATGTCGTTGCTTATAAAAATAGCCGAAAAGGAGATATGCATGAGGGCAAATTCAGCAGTATAAGCAAAGCTCTCTGGTTTTGTCCCTAAGCGTCGAGCAAGCACGTATGGATGTGACCCCATCACCAGACCTCGCTTTTCCTCGTCAGAGCCCATTCTGAATGCCTGTCCGTAGAGGACTCAGATCATACCTCTCCAGCGAGGAAGGTATGATGGAGACTTCCTCCGAGCGAGTCCAGATCACTCTACTGCAGGTGTATCACCCAACGCGCGGCTAGGACCGGACATATGGTCTCTCATACACTTCGTCATGTTTCCCAGTCGTCACGCTCGGCTGTACGTAGTTGACGACTGCAACCTTGAGAGCGTGGATGGGGATGAGAATTGGTCTGCGGCTGCTTGGAAGATTCCTGGAAGGATAGGTCAGCTAAGAGATGGCAATAAAGTGTTGGATCCAGACAGACTGTGACTGATGGCGGAGGTGAATCTGAGAAGTTGTCATACGGGTGGAGTTGATCGAAGCTATTCTTTGTCGATCGTCTAATTCCTTGTTTAGTTCCTCTTTATATATTCTACGCGGCACCTATCAATTCTCAGTCCAATCGGTCCTGCGATCCTTATGGCGTTTGTGCTAGATTACTAGATATGGCTGAATTCCTTGGCTTAGCTGACAGATTGAATACATCAAGCAGACATAAAAGATGTATCGGAGTATGGGAAAGATTAGATGCAACCTTTGCTGTCGTATATTGTTGCCCTTGTGAGGGAGATCGACTTGAGTCGCCGTGGGTGTATGACCTGTACGACCTGAATATGCATAAATCCATTAAAGACGTACTGTACTGTGCTTGTACTTTTCACTCTGTTCCTCACGTGCAAGCTTACGGGCGAAAGGGTAAGACGGTGAATTAACAATTATAATTCCGTTTGTTAGGAACAGAGCTCAACTTATTGTTCGAAGATCGTACAGCAGTCGACTCTTTTTCCTCATTATCATTGACATTTGATAACTTGACATTGCTGCCAGACCATAGACCACGGCAAAGGCTCACGAATAACATCCTGAACGATAGCAAAGACTGCCGGCGCCCACAAGATAAATTGTCCGACAGCATAGCATTTGGAAGTAAGTAGCGAACATACGCTCGGGGCACCATTTTCAGGTCAAGGTTTCAAGCGAAGAAATACAAGATACATCTATCTTTCTACCCACCAGTCCATCGAATCAAACCAACTCCTTCATCTGCTTGCAACACCATCACCTTCATGTCTCTCTCACGACATTCAACAACGATATGACCTCCTCGCCCGCCCGCGCCTACCCCCTTACCCGCCCTTCCGTCCGACAATACATCTTCTCCCCTCAACTCCTCCTCCGACCTTCCATACGGTTGAAAACCTCCCTGTACGTCTTATCAATCACGATCATCCTTCTCGTCATACTGGCTCTCAACGCAGCTACGAGCGGACCTAGCACAGGTCAGGAGGTAGATGTTAATACTGTACCATCGCATGACTCACCGGCAGATTCAGGAGAAGGTAAAGATGTAGCTAAAGGGAAAGATGCGCATCTTGTAGATGAAGAGATTCAGAGATCGTTTGAGGAACCTGATTTCTCGTTGCTCTCGTCGGTTCAGCCGCATGAGATAGGGTGCGACGTACCCATTGAAGGGAGGGAAAAGGAAAGAGGAGTGTTGATGTTTTTAGGGATATTTTCGGCGGCTGATAAAAGGGAGAGAAGAGATCTGTGAGTTCTGCCTGTACGATTGTTTTTTAAAATATGGACAAGATGGAAAAGTTTGTAAAAGTGAACAAAAGACGAGTTTAGGAGCTTTCCGAGAAAAATCGTACACTAAGGGGGGAAATTGACGAGTTGGTGGAGTTTTATGGGTCGATTCGAATGATCGCTGACCCTTTTGTATTATTCAGATATCGTCAAGTGATAATACCTGATTTCCCTCCTGATCAATTCACGATAAAATTCATATTGGGCACACCACCATACCCCGAAAATCCTATAAGTCAAGAAGCAGTTGCCAGATCGAGGTTGATGAATAAGGTGGAAGCTGAGATGAACGAGTTTGGAGATATGGTCATGTTACCTGTGAGTGTGCGATCATACAGCTCAAACATCTCGTCTCGTATTTTATCGTTGATGATAATGCTGAAATGATTGTATGCGTATTCCGTAAACGTAGATGATCGATAATATAGATCTAGGCAAGACACACGAATATTTCAAATGGGTAGCAAAGGAATATAGTGGACCGGGAAGAGTGAAAGGACGTCCGAGATTTGTCATGTGAGCAAAGATCTCCTTTCATCTACATTTTGTCATTCACCTCCAATAGGATAACAAGCTGATATGGGTTGATCAAATAGGAAAGCGGACGATGATGTAAGTTTCACTACGAACTATAAACCCCAATATACCACGAAGGAAACTGATAGATGATTATTTTCCGTTCTCGTAGACGATACTGGTGATGCCAAACTTGATATCAGGATTTAAAGATCTAAATTGCGCAGATAACATATATTGGGGTACATCAGCAGGAAGATCACATTATTTCGGTGATTATTTTAGAGGTTTGGCATATGCTATGAGTTGGCCTTTGGTGAGTACAGTCTGACCCTCCACCTTCGTTTGACACAACTTTCTAGTATCTTCAAGTTATCCTACATCGCAAGAAGTGACATCAGGCTTATCCGAGCATTTGTGTCCACTTTGAGATATTACAAACCACATGATGCTGATACCTTTCTCCTGCCAGGTCTCATGGATAGGTAACGCCGATATGCCATTAGCCCACATAATCAAAATTGAAGATGCTCGTACAGGTCAATGGTTAAGACATCTCGATCCAGTCACAGATCCAGTCAAGAGGATAGATATGGGTTGGACCATGGGTGACTGGAATCAGCTGGAGGTGGGGGTAGAGACTGTTGCTTTGCGTGAGTGTTTTCATCCCTCATATCAGAATTGCAACAACTAACCTTTCTGGTTTTTGTTTTGTTCTGGTTCTGCAGACTGGCTCAAACTCGACGATTGGGTTAAAAAGCAACATCAGCGTTTACTGGATATATGGGCGGATGACAATCGACCATACGATATTGAACATGGTGTATCACCCAAGGTCAGTATGCAGAAAGGTAAAGAAACACCCGAATCAGCTCAGAAGGAACATCAGAGACAGAAAGATCTAGGTTGGGATGTAGGTGGAAATCTGGATTGATGTAAATGAGGAGAGTGCATTCCAGGGTTATAGGGAATTTGATGGGGAAATGTATTTTGATATAATGTACACCGATGATCGATCATCAATGCTCCTGGACGGATCTTCGCTTCATTGCCTCTGTCTTTCTATCTTCTTCTCTTGAGAGGCAGCCAAGACGTTGATATGAGAGCAATATACAACAATTCATTTCATTTTATTGTAAATATGGATGTTAGGGTAAAAACAAAACCGAAAGCCGAAAAAAGATTTGAAAGTACGTGTTGCTGTACAGTTCTCTTTCACCATTCCTTTCTATTCTACCACACCTGCTACTTCAGGTCTATAGTTGAAAACGATTATAAAGGTTTGGAAGGAAGTTGAGTAGGGAGGATACCGAATCTGTCATTCATGAGATTAGCGATAGACCATGATGGCACAACAGATACTTCGACAGAGGAAGGTGAGAACGAAAGATGGGGTAGTTGTTACCGTGTTGGAGGACGTAAGTGGAGAGGGGAGGATGATGATATTACTCGACACAGAATTGATAAAATAACTCACCTCTTTTTGATGGTCACTCTGTGTCTTGAGAATTTATCATCCGGTGAGAAACGAGCTGTAAAAAGCAATGAAGGTGATTAGTGATGTAAAGCATGGAGATGGAAAATGGGATACCTCCACTTGGAATTGTAGTGATAATGAAAGTAAGGGAAAAGGTTTTACTCACCTGGATGAGCGGATTTAGTAGGTTTACCAGCTGTTGTTAATTTCTAAATGATCGAAAATAACATAAACCGTCAGTATGCTTCTTCCTCTTCCAGATATGCCATTCCCATTCCCATCTTCGTGATTCATATACCGTTTCGATTCCCATGACTCGGTTCTAACTCACTTTGAGGGTGTAGATTCTGTAAACAACCATGACCTATCAGCACAACTTCCAATGAAAGATGATGATGGGTGACTTGGACATACCGGTTTCCCCGTTCGTCAAGAGTGTACATCAAATGCATTTTGGCTGATTTTTCTCGGATGTAGGACGTAGGTAGATTGTTGAATTGGGATCGTTTGATATGATATTGGTATATTTGTTGATGACTTGGCGCAAGTCGATGTGATGTATGCTATGCGATGCTGCAAACGACGAAGAAAGAGGAGATTCGATTTTTGGAAAAATACTCGAAGTGACGGAATCAAATTGAACCACTGAAAACAGGTGATACAAATGGATGGAAATGCCACATCATTCCACATACACAAGGAGGTGGTGACTAGAATTATTCTCCCTCTCCAAGTCAAAGCCAAAACACATTCATATCCATATTCATTCATCGCGAACCCAATCCGATCCAATTCATATATCGTAAAGACCGTGTACCAATGGAATCATTAAAAGAGCGTATATATGATCGTATCTACCAGGATCGATAACAGTTGACCAATAATCCGAAAAATCCAAAAAAAGGCATGATGAGAATGAGAAAAACAACGAGATACCTCATGAACAACTGAATTGCCGAATATCAATGTAGAAGACCAAAATAAGAAGATACAAAATAAGTATTACAATACGATCGAAGTTGACCAGAAAGCGAAGCCTACGGACCTAGCTTAAACGTCCTTCATGCCCACCGAAAAAATCACTTATCAAAAGTCCTTGATTGTTTAGTTCAATTAATGTCCTGGTTTTCTGAATGCTGACCAGATATTGTTTCGACATGGACCACCACATTTGTTCTTACCGTCTGCGCACTATTTTTCGTGGTATGTTTCATCAGCTCGGATGTTTACGAGAGGGGTTTACTCACTTTATGATCGCACTCATCAGGTTTGGCAAGTTCTCCAGCTAATGCATCACCACAATAACATTCTTTACCCTAGTTTATACCAATACAACAACAGCATTAGTCGAACGATCGTGGAGATGGGATGGTAGCACTTACCCATTGTAAACCTGCGTATTTATGACCTTTATCCAAACAGTGTTGAATGCACATATCAGGATTGTTGTTATCGTCGACGTAAGCTAAGATTGGTAATCGTCTGTGCATACCGTCGTAGCAATCTACAAGGATCGATCATCCACCGTCAGCGATCACTGAGGTGGAGTGAAATGATCTTCTAGATAGAATAGTAGGTAGTTGAGTAAGGTTTACTTACCAAAATAACATCCATAAGCGTACCATCCTTGACTTGATTGAGTAGCTCTCAGTTGGAGGTTATTGAGATGTTCGTTTGACCTTTCTTCCACTGGGGTCGAAAAGGCTGGTAAGGCCATAAAAAGTAATGAACCGAGGATGGAAAGTTTCATGGTGCAGGTGATATGTTAAAGTCCGTTTAGTAAAAAGTAGAAATCAAGATGAGATGATAAATAGATGATGAGAGAAAGTAAGCGTGGTAATCGATCTATGAGTATATATATCCTATATCTGTTCAGGTGATGTATGATCAAAGATGGGGAAGAGGGGAGATGATCTCAATCTGATGATCGTAAAGTCTCGGTCAAAAAAGTATGTTATGTCAGAAAATTTGTATGGACGGCGTCCCGACCCGAGATCATTCATCATATTGGATTGAAATATCATCAGTCTCGGTTCTTGTTCATGTTCTGTCTACCCGTCTACACTGCTGTGTAGAAAGTAGCAAGCAGGAAAAAAGCCACTGACATCTGTACGCCACCGTAAATAGCAAAAATACGAAGTACAGTAACGGAATGTTCATCTCCATATGAGTGTAATGATCTGGAACTAGACTAGAGGGTAGTGTACCGGAATAGTGGAAGTACGAGTACTGATATCCCGTTCGTGTGGTAACTCTAAATTTATTTTAGTTTTGAGTTGTCAGTTACCTGAACCTGAACCTGAACCTGACCCGAACCTGAATCATTGATCGACCTGTGAAAGTATGATTCAAAATTTCATTATGATATGATGATGATGATGATGAGGACGTGTACCTTATCTTACCCATTCACCATGGACAGTAGTACCGGGCAGCAGCTAGGGACAGGGCGGAATGGGATGGGTGGTTCTATCTTTAGGTCATTTTGGTCATGTGAGATGTATAGTGTCATACGTTGTATCGTTGACGGGTAGAGTCGTCCCGCATATGTAGCGTAATCTCCGGGAACCTTTGATATTTTGAATGTCAGACAGTTGGAGAGGTACTTCCGACGAAAGGATTGATTTCTTGAATCCTTGAATCGCAGTAGTTTATAGGTACTGTTTAGTCCAACATTGAAGAGTCTGGACAATCAGGTATAGTCAATACTCTAGCGGTTACTCGATTCGGTAGAGTAGAGATGACCTCGTGGATAAGATGTAAGACATCCCTTGTCGATCATTTAAGGCTCGTTTTGTCCACTGAATCGAGTAATCGGAGGATTGGCGGGGATGACCGTTCGAATGCTGTGACGCGTGTCTGGCATTGTACGACGCGTTGCGGGTTGCGGGTAGTCAAGAGAAGATGGAAATGACGTCTGACACCTTGTGGGTTGATCAGTTTGGTATGCCTTGGACATAGATCGTCATCACTCTTCGACTCTTCGAACGCATCGAACCACTTACAGCTTAGCCCATCGAGTGTTGGGTAAAATCGCATTACGACACAAAGGCGGTATACTATATACTACCGCGGATACGGGAGTAAAGTGTCAGTATGGATACTTCCTCATCATGGATCAAGGTGAGAGAAGCACAAGCACGAGCCTGCTGATACCCAATCATTGATGGTGAATTAGAGGGGATCCTTTCGGGGTGCTTGGGTACAGTATGATAACTGAAAAGGGAAAAGGGGATACCATCAAAATTGTACTCATCATCACCAACGAATCCCATTCCTTCTGATAATCTTGGATTCTCTCAAAATTGGAAGTTATCGGGTATACCAACACTGGCCATCTATGTTGATATAAGGATGATGAAGGTGGCACGTCAGTGACTAGAATGATAATGATGGACTCGAAACTTAGCCGCCTACACAGTACAGATGTATCGTGGTCAGACATCACTTTCGCACTGACATCCTTTGATCAATCTTCCTATCTGGATCTAACGCATTGATCGCTGTTTGTGTATTAATCATTGTTGACATATGAAATTACACGAGGCTCAAAGGACACTTGTAGCGAGAAATAACAAAACAGAAACAGTCGAAATTTTCCTTACTGACTACTCACAGTCACTGAATCACGGTGGATGCTGACAGTGACAGTCACGATCGATCAAACCAGGTTGAGTCAACCCAACCAACCACCTCACAACCTGATCATCGCCTTCTCTTCTCTTCTCCTTCCTTCTCTTCATCCACTCTCTTAATCATTTCCTTCTGCCCTCCCAGTCTCAGTAGAGAAATAGAAGATATTCCTATTCCTCATGTCCGATAACCATTCCCCTTCAACCATATACAGTGGGAATGGATATAATCCTTTCCCCAAGAACCTAGTTCGATCGACCGCATCAGCTCACCTACCTCCTCCTTCTACTCATGCTGGCATGAGAGATACAAAGACTTCTTCCCCTACGCCTTACATTCCTAGAATGACAAGTAATGAAATATCTGATCGGAAGAAGAGAGATATAGGAGATGGATGGGGAGAAGCTAAAGAAGATGAGAAGGAAGAGGCGGAGAAAAAGGTAACTTCTATATTATTCCAGGTCATATCATATCGATCATATCGCCAACGAACTGCAAGAAGGGTGACGAGCTGACGAGATTGACTGGTATCCAGCTCGACTGGAGTGAAATGTCTGTTCACACTCCTATCATGACCAAGAAAGTGAGTGAACGATATTCCTTTCACGTATCACAGTGCATTATGGTGTTTGAGCTTGAGCTGACGAGATCACCCCAACCCAACAGTCCGAAATCGGTGATACTGCGTCGCATGTGAAGGGCGATAGTGCGAGTTTCACCATACCGTCTATGATCTCATCTCATAGCTGGTGGATCTGACAACCTGTTCTTTCTAGATCAATTCGAATCCTTCGATTATCCCCGCTGGTAATTTTCATGCAACTACTGCCAACGCGGAAGACGACGGTGGATGGGTATCTGGAAATGCAACAGGTTCTTCCCCTCCTTCCCAACCGTTCCATACCAGAGTAAGCTACATTTTCCTCTCTCATCCACGTTGTTTTGATATAAACATCACTGACCTCGGATTCTTCTCGCATTAGGGTCAGAGTCGAAGATATCCCTCCGGTGCTTCTCAATACCGAGAAGCAAGACCGACTTCCTTGTCTTTTCAACCTGCAGGGGAGGATCGACCGAACTCGAGAACTCATGTTACACACCCATACCAGCTCTCCCTCACATCTTCTCACATGCACTACCATGGTCATTTCAATCAACCTCCTGTTCATCCAGCAGTTCAACCTTCAAGAGGATTCAGAAACGCTATTTCCGGTGCTCTAGGCAATCCACCTATCGTATCCCCTACCTACCCCCAACAACCCATCAATATTCTACCAGCTGCCCACCACCAACTCGCAGATTCACAGGCTCCTCAACCACAGGTGCCAACATATACCGATCCTATCGTTGGTCCGCCACGTCAGCAGATTGCCGGTCTCCGCGATGCAAACCGTATTCCAGTATCTCACGCCAAACAATGGGGCAAATCTGCTACTCCCGAGCAAAAAGGTAGATACGATGACGCTTCAACAGCTATGCAAATCAACAATGTACAACCTCAACTTAACCTCTCACAGCCACCTGGAAACCCGATGTGGAGCGAGATCGGCGATCCAGCCCAAGCTAGCTGGGATAAGGATGATCGTCTCGCTAGATGGGCTAATGACGTCCCTCCCATACCACCTTCCCACCAAGCCACCCCTCACACTTCCATCCCTCCTTCGGAGGCCGAAGCTACCAAAGCTGAGGAAGAGATAGAGACATTCGCGAGAATAGAAACGCCTGAGGGCAACGCTCAAGCTGTTACCATCGAATACTCTCCAGGCGAAGAAGTGAGAACCCCAGCTTTGACTCCGCATGGTACGGCTTCTCCACCACAGGAAGAAAGCGAAATAATCGATCCACCTTCTGCAAAAACTAAACCCGAAAAACCGCCAGCTGTACTTGGTGTAGCTGCGGAAGGTCACGAGCTTCCTTCGACTCCGCCTAGTGATCCTGTCGATAGCTCTCCTCACGGCCCAAGAGGAAGGCTCCAAAATGGAGTCGATCGATCGTGGAGCTCTGGAAAAACTCATTGGTGGAAAAGACCCCCTCATCCGATGTTCAGCCCTCAATACGCCGCTCAACGTATCCTGGTCCAGTAAGTCCATCGAATTGTTCACATCATGCACAACGCTCATTCGTTTTATTAGGTTACCATTCCCTGTTCGGACCGACAATTTGAAACAGCTTATGTCCGATCAATTCTCTCGATACGGAGAGATCCATTCAGTGTGAGTGTCTAGTCCCACGGCGAAGACTTTAGCTAATATTTCTTGAAAGATTCCACTTCGAGCCTAATGGCAACTTCTGCGAGAAAGCCTTTGTTGTGTTTAAGGTGAGAGCACAAGCTCGATTCTGCCCATGACTACAAGCTGACCTACCTAATGCAGGAGAAAGAAGCAGTCAAGAAAGTCTTCAGTGATCCGGAGAGCCGAATCTGGGTGGTCAAATCCTCGAGAACTCCCGGAAGCAATCCGGTCGAATTGGTGATCAAACATTCGTCTCCTCATCACCTCAGCCGAACCGTCTTGATCCGTATCACTGGACCTCGTGTAGACGCACGAGCGAGATCAGCCTCTCCTAAACCAGCCCATCCAAACACGAATGACGAAGAAACATTCGCTTTGAGAGATCAGCTTGGTCCGTATCACCGGGCGCCACTTCCTGCACGAATTTACATCGACGCTGTGCCCGCGTTATTTAGGGACGGACGATTCAACTTTCGAGCCAAAATTCGGCCTCGACACATTTCCTTCAAACAACTCTATGATCATGCAAAAGAAGAGACTGGGAAGGACATGACACAAATTGGTGAATTGGATCTAAGACGAAGAGTTCCTGAGAAAGATGTGAGTCACACCGCCTCGGTCTCACTCAGAATAGGAAAAATAGGCAATCTCTAACGGCAATCTTCAACTATCAATGATAGATTATTCCGGTTCTATGTGACTATTTTGCTGAAGTCTGTGATATTTCGCCCCCGACCGCTAAAGGTCAAGGTTGGCTGGTCACAGTTGGTGGAATACAGGATGCCCGACATTTGATGGACGTGAGTATTTTCTAGATCATTTCCTTTGCATCTTAAGCTGACAGACTAGTTGTTTAAAGGAAATCTCAAAGATTCCTGGATTCTTCGCTCGATGGGCAGATGAGGGAGACGGTTACGACGCGAATGCTGAGGCGGAGGTTCCTCCGTCCGTCACCACAGAACCTGTAACACCCATCACTCGTGTACGAAACGAGATGGAAGGCCGGTCTTCTGCTGCGAACCGTCGAACACAATTCCCGATGTCAGAAGATGTCAATAATGCGACTGAAAATGTCGAATCGCAACATCCCTCATACCATTTACCGCCACCCGAGCCATTCCCATCGGCCGGAGGAGAAGGTCCCATTGTCACCCCTCTCAGCCAACCAATACCCCAGTACGCTTATCCTCCCAGCGGTTACAGTCCTAATCACCCAAATCTCCGACGAACCATTCTACATACCTATAAAGGAAGACCTTTGATACAGGACATGTCATCGGATGAGGAAAGGTTCATCGACGAGAGGGCGATTTTTGTCGGTAGGTTAGTTAAGCATGTGGAAACCAGTGCCACTCTTCTGAAGAGATTCAATAAATATGGCACTATAGTAAGTCAGGCCACCTTTGAATACCAGATCAAATCGAAGCATGCTGATGCTAACTCTGAAACAGTCGACCATCGAGTACAATCCCTCGTACAGCGCCGCTAGCTACGCAACAGCAAGAATTCTTTATCAAGATAAGGAGTCTGCAGACAGAGCAATCGCTCATGAGGTGAGACCTTTATCCGTAGACTCAGCAGTCTCGGGGCTGACATCATCGTCATCCTCTTCCACAGAACGGGTCCATCTCATTCGGTTCATCGATCAAGGTGGAAGTCCGTAAGGTACTCTCAAATGATGTACAAGTATGTCAAGCTGCAATTCACTTTCTTCACTTTCCCACTAGTGATGCTGATCTCTCCAATCATATAGTTTAAAGAGATGTATATCGATGATTCAGGAAGAGCGATCAGTCCTTCGATGGTCTCGCAATATAGTCCGGCATCTGCTACTGTTCAAGCACCCCGTTTCTTACCTGCAATGGACCATGCCAACCAACACCCTTTACCTGCTCTCTACCATGGGATGATGCCTCCAGCGCACTTCGGAATGTGGTTTCATCCACCATCGATGATACCGACTCCCTATCCCGTACCAACACCCATGCATCCAGCATCAGCACCAACCGGGCATGCAGTCGAATCAGCGCCTTCCGTCACCCCACCTTTTATGGACTCTCAAAATCCCTCCCAAATCCCCTCGAATATGCAACTACCCGTGAGTCGAAGCGATTCAGATGCCCAGATTGGACTAGTGCTGATAAGCCCCTAGATGCTCTGCGCTGCATGGGGTATCGGGTACCTACCCCCAGGGGCTCTCCCATTCCCCTTTGCCGCTCCCACCTCAGCGACAGGAAACGAAGGTGCTCAATCTGCGCCACCGGCCGCACCAGTTCCTGGTCCCGACCTAAATCCTGAAACTTCCTCAGCGGAATCATCAATCGAATTGCCGGATGGTCTATCGTCTCGAAGCCGACTCAATCCTATCGGATTCACCAACGAAGACGGTATGCTCAAGCCTGTTTACGATCCCAAAGATCTCAAGGATTACTGCGCAGAGAACAAAATTACTCTTCCTAGAGGCGCCGATACATCGAGTATGGTCAAGCAGGAAGAAGTCACTCTCTTATCAATCCAAAGTGGTGGACACGATCACGCTGGACCAGATCAGCCAGTCAATTCACTTGCACAAGGTACACCTCTCTCACCAAAGTTCGCGAGCATCAATGATCCTCCAAGAGTTAACAACGTTGGAGAGACAAGGACGGTTCCTGTACCCATCCCTTTCAGTCCGGTGGAGCCTTCACAACCTCTCCCTGATCAACAAAGCTACATGAACGTTTCCAATACGAATGGCAGCAGCCTCGTCTCACCGCCTCCACAATCTCAAGTGTGGTCTACGACTGGAATACCTATACAAAATGCCAACTCTGCTGAATCACCCTTATTCACCAATAATCCCTTACCGCTTCGACCTGATCAACAGCAATCACCTCAACATACAACCTCCGGACTACTTTTGCATACCAATGACTCTGTAGCGCATCACTCTCAACCAGTGCCACCTCGCCACGACTTTGGCGGACCACCCGTATTCACCAATGACCCATTAGCGTCTCAACACAATTCTGTTGGATCAACTTCGATTACCAATGATCCCTTAGGGCTTCGCCACCAACACCACGCATTCTTCAATGGAAACTTCAGCTCGTCTAGCCACTTGCCAAGATCCATGCAGGCTCTTCATGCTGACAATTCTTCAATTCATCATGATCGTCGATGGAACTCCCCCACACTTACATTGGAAACAGGTGGTCAGGGAGCTGGAGGGATCTCTCCTCCTGGAACTTACCGACGTACGAGAAGATCAAGAGGTGATATCAGAAACACTCAATCAGGAGACAGTATTGGGAATGCGAGACCGAACATGATTGAGCAAAACGATGCTGGAGGATGGTGAACGAATCTGACAATCGTTACCTGCTGAAGATAACCAAGGTGGCCTTCAAGAAGGAGGACACGTTGTATCAACAAAGCGTTTTACTTATTTATTTGCTTTTTTACTTGGTCACAAAGCTTTCTTCCGTGATACGTCAGGAATTTAGACATACATATGCAATGTAAATATAGTTAGCTCTCTTACCTCCTTTTCCCGTTTCCAACACGATTTGCGGGCTAGATACAGATTCAGATGGGTAAAAAGTATGAAACACTAGAAACATAAAACTGGAGAAGTAACGGGGTAGTTCAGATGATGTAGTATATCAATCGAAGTTGTATCTATCTGTGTAATATAGCTGAATGAGAATGAATGATGACGAAAAACAATCTAGACGCATATGATGATTGGCTGCTTCAGTGAAACTTTACTATGCGTGCAGAATTTACATATTACTCCAAGGTATGCTCAGACAGAAAGGGTTGATAATTCACAGCCTCGAGCTCAGACCATTGTTTTATTCGTGGGACTTGGTTCTTTCATACTGGTTAGCTATTGTGTGAAGAGATGCTGTAGCCTTTGGCTTCAGTAAACATTCTTTACAGCATATGTACAAAAGAGGGGTTATTATTTGGTAAAGTGAATTCATATCAGGCTTGAGATGCTCGAATGAGGTCACGCATAAACGATTTGGGTCAACTTAAATGAATTCTCATGTCTTATACTTACTTCATTCACCTCCATTCTTCTCTCCATTCACGCGTGTTATATGTATATGAATAACAATATGGGGTCCTTCGGAGAAGGGAGCAACTTGTCGAAGGACTAAGTACAGTAAGAGGTATATATATAAGAGGAGGCTGCATGAAACCCTTGTCCATTCTTTTGAAAATCCTTTTACTTTCTGTCATCAAGCACCATATCCTGGCTAGTTTCAATTAAACGAGCCATAGTCTTCACGACCATTTCAAGTATTGAGACCCCTCATACCGTGTCAGAACCTCATTTTGAGGTATCTCAGTCTGAATGCAAGTGTTTGCGAGACTTGATGATCCGTTTTGCCATCCGCTGACTTGAAACAAACACTGTCTTGTACAGTAACAAGCAGAGCCCCATAAACAGTACTCTTACAGCATGAATTCAGAAAATCGATCTAGGTATGTCCCTTTACCAACGCCTCCCACCAAATCCGAAGGAGGAACAGAACAACAATGGATCCAATATTCTGCTCGAGCTGTCCTAGCCTGTAGGCTCAAGAAAGAACTAACCGCAGAAGATATTGAAACCCATTCTGAGTTTTTGGCAAGAGTTGAGGCTCTGTCTGCTGTCCAGAGGAACTGGGTCCCGTTCTATGGGGCTGGTAGGAGCAGGTAGTACTAATCATAGATCAGTTGCCCCCAGAGAAGGGCAGGGAACAGGTGGGACGTCCTCTTCTCACGGGGCCGCTGGATCCAACACCGGTGCTTGAGATTTAGCTGGAGCTCTGATTCTACAGTATTATCGGGTATTATCTCAACGCTACAGCGATGTTTACATAACAGCATGCGAAGCGGTGGAGATGCATATGCATTTCTTGCAACATCATGCGAGCAGTCGAAAATGACGTGTGATGAATCGAAGAAGCCACCTTGAGTCAAAACGCAGATAACACTTGTGGTCACAGTTTCGATGCATGATCAGTGTAGAAATGTCATTTCGACTTGGGATCGTATTCACTCTCTTGCAGTGTCCGTCCGTTCCGTTCAAGTATTGTTCCTGTACATCCCAAAGCTTCGAACCGTGTGGAGCTTGTCGACATGAATATAAATTACTGTAGCTGAAATTACAGCACAGTAAGATGTGCGAAATCATCGGAGCACGGTCTTCGTACGATGAGGGTCCAGACTCAGAAGCAAGTTATTTATGTTGGCGCATTTCTGGATTGATTTGTTAAGAGAGAAAGGATCGAAGAGAAGACTATATGACTTGCTTGTCTCTCGAACGTGTACATTGGCGAGGATATAATTGTCACAAAAAATCATGGGATCGAGCTTTTCTCTCTTTCAATATCTCACTGATCGTTATCTGAATTTAGATCGCCATCACACATAGGTTTCATAGTGCATTTCGCGTAATTTAAATTATTGACGATCATACATCATCTTCAATTGAAGTAGTACAGCACTGTAAGCCAAGTACTGATCGCCTCTAAGGGAGTGACCTAGCTGACTTTGAACTACGTCGTGTGAATCTCAATGTAAGACGTTTGACCAGACTCAAAATGGATCCCGAGGATATCAAGATCTCCAAACTGGTGCCTTGGCCTCCCCCAGAAACCAAATCCAGAGGAGGTTCAGAAATTGAATGGACCCTCTATTCAGCCCAGGTAGCTCTCTCTGGAACCCTCAAGAAGAAACTAGACAAATCAGATCTGAAGGCTCATGCAGATCTCCTGGGTGATCTTGAGAGAGAGTCTGCGAGGACCAGACCATGGTATAAGTATTATGACCCTGAGGGTGAAGATCTCTATAAGACCAGCGCTGGATGTACTGCAGGTGATACATCTTCCAAGGAGCAAGATGGTAATTCGGGGAATAGTACTGCCGCTGATGGTGCCACCAACTGATCTGTGGACGCAGCCGTAGTTGGTCAAATCCGACAGAAGTCAATGGGCATGTTGGTATATCGATATAGCTCTATTACAAATGCTTGCTGCATGCATATATGCGTGTGAATAGGCTCCATATGATGTCACACGTAGCATGAAATGTAGAGTGAAGAGAAGTGCTGGAAGGAAGATTGAAGTCTACTTGCCTCCCTACTCGGTGAATGGATCACACTTCCTAAATGAATAGCACTGAGCTCCAACTCATTGATACGTATCATGGTCTCTCATAATCTCACGTTGAATTGACAAGGAATGGTCGATTTGCCGCGCTGCCAGGATATTGCGATTCCGAATTCATACCGTCATTGACAGCGTGTGCTCAGTACTGTACCGGTGTAACATCTGGTAAGTTGAGTTGAATGAGTCAACAATTGTCTTTATACCCATTATGATGTTGCTGAAATCGCATCGCAGTCCCCACCTTCCAGATCAAGGACCACAAGAACAAGGATAATAATAAACCTAAATGAGCGACACCCACACACCATCGACTGGATTGCAAGGGGGCATAGAAGAAGGTTGGATTCCCTCTGATATACTCAGTCATATGGCTCAACGTCAGATCCACAAAGAGAATACTAAAGGTAAATTCAAAGCTCATTCACAATTAGCGAATTCTGGCGAAGAATATTGCAGAACGAGAAAACACTTTGGGTATAAAAAGGACGCCCCGGAAGGGAGTCAAGGGCGTCTCTCAGGGGACTCTGGAGGTACTTCAGATGGAAATGGCGATCAGACTTCTCAACTTCCTTCCTTTGAACTCCGTTGCACTCTCAATTTCACCGGCCTTACTAGACCTTTTCCTGATAAGGTGAGCAGAAAGCAGACGAGCAAAGGAGCGCATCTATAAGAGCTCTAAGCTTGCTTCTCGTTTTCATGATGATCTTTACAGCTGTACTGTGCAGTCTGATTTGAACCAAGTTACCCTTTCACCTCCTTTGGGAAATCAATATGCGGTCTAAGTAAATGAGCCACCTCCATTGTTGTTCTTCATTCCATGGACTTGAATTAATGATAATGGCTTAATGCTTCGGCACTGTCAAAATATCTCATAAGCCTATACTTCCTAACATCGACCATAGGGAAGCTCATTCGCTTCCTCCCTTCACAATGCTATATTGAAAAATCCATCTTCTACATATCGTATCCTCTAAGATACTACTGACGGGCCCATTCGAGGGTATAGATACTGCAAAGATGCACTGCCAAAATTCGGATGCAATAGATTCAGCCAACCTCAAACACAAGGTTACAGTACAGTATTTCACCGCAACCAATTGAAAAGTTACCACAAGTCAGTCTCCAACATGTATCCCTGTAGACCTCATCATTTGACGACGTTGGATCAAACCATCCACAACCTAGCTTCTCAGCAAGCTACCTCGAAATTCATCGCTGTCATGGGGAGAAATCCTAAAGAGCAAGATCTCGGCTCTGCTCAATACAGTACGGAGTACTGGAATGCCCATCGACACTACACAAACCATTTCGCAGCCCAAG
Source organism: Kwoniella botswanensis (assembly GCF_036426115.1). Taxonomy (NCBI): domain Eukaryota; kingdom Fungi; phylum Basidiomycota; class Tremellomycetes; order Tremellales; family Cryptococcaceae; genus Kwoniella; species Kwoniella botswanensis. Next base: position 10,898,071 of record NC_088599.1, on the reverse strand, counting down.
CGAAAGAATCGTCGGATGTTCAATCTCACATTGAAGTAGCAGCTCGTACCGATCCAGCTGCGATTACGGAGAAGACTAATACCCATGCCCACAACGGGGGATATTGGACTCGTGCCGAGGGGACTAAACATGGTATGAACAGAATCCAATATGAACAATTCCCCGCTGATGGTGGAGCTGGAACTGCCGCTACTGGAGGTGGACGTGAACATCGACCTGATCCTGGAAATCCAATTGTGGGTAACACTTCGGGTGTTCACCTAGCTATCAATGATCAGGTATATGATCAGAGCTTTAACCCCAGTAATAATGGTGTACCTACGCAAAATTACCAACCTTCAAGTCGAGCTGCTGGTACTAGTCATGGTGATACTGGTTATCTCGGTTTACCAACTCATCATAATTCCTATAGTCCCCTGTCTGTCCAAGGATGGTCCGGGACTAATTCCCCGGCTCCTTCCACATCTGGATCGGGCAATGGAGAGGACGATGGTGCAGGATATCCATACTACTCGGGCTCAGAAGGGGGTTACGACATTTCACAAGGTCATACTCCCGATCATTCTGGCAATTACTAAATACAGCTCTTGTATGCTACTAAGCCCTAGAGCGAATAAAAGCATTACTAGATGATATGATATGCATCCTGCTTCTTCTGTGCTTCATATTTTATATTCAAGATCAAAATTGCTAATAGCCACAGCCACAGAGATTGTGCTGACAAACCGTGGTCAATCCCCGAGCTATAAGGTCCTTTATGCTGACATTATTTACAGGACGTGCTAAAGAACTCAAGAGAGGTCTTGTCTCTTTACTTTACCTTACCTTAATCAGTCAACACTCCTATCATTACAATTTCCAGATCATAAACGTATACAAGGAGATTACAGGATGTGTAAACAAGTAGATTGTCCAAATGATGGTAAACCAACTTGGTGGGGGTGTGGTGAGTCCCATTTCTTACTCTCACTTTATAGTCCTCTTGGAAACGTTTGAGTTATTGATGTGTAATGGTCATGTAGGTGCTCATATAGAGATTGTAAGCTCAACGCTACTTCTCATATAATACAAATGACCCAATAAGTGCATAGAAGTCGTTGTGTTGATGTGACTGTCTTCCTCTACAGGCCCTAGCTGGCGTTCCCGAACAGGAGAGATGTCAATGTCCCCATGTTCCCGTTGAAGGTAAACCTGGTGTGTACGAGGTGAGAAAGCAGGACAAGTCAGCTTAAGTTAAGGGATGTGATATTGCCGTGTCAGTCATATGGTGCGAGATCGTTGGAACGACTTTAGGGATGAAAGTGTTACGTTTTGGGTTGGTCGGTGGTTATAAAGTATTGGAAATCGTTGTTGTTGTAGGTGGATCATGTATCGAAGTATGAGGCAGGGTTTTACAACACTTATCTTGCAGTCTTATCAAAATACTGTTGATTTCAGTAGTAACATATGATATTCATATGAACTAAACCCTAAAATACATACATACATACAAAATTACATGAAGAGTTCCCCCATGGAAATCGATGCCCAAAACTATTGCAGCTGATCAAGATTTATTTTACCCCTCAATATCCATCTCCTTCTTCTTATCGTTATCCTCTTTGATCAACTCCGTCCAATCATCCGCTTTACCCTCCACTTCACCAGGTAATGGTACGCCCATACCCATCTCTTCCCCTCTTCCTTTCTTGGTTAGTATCACCTCGCCATTGGGTGATACTCTGATATGACGCAGGAGATCAATATGAGAGAGGTTCATGGATGTTTCAGATTGGAGCCAGTGATACATTAGTCGAGTGGTCGGTGCATGAGTTAAGTCTGGGACTTCTGTAAGTGAAATGTGAGGTTAGCAAATGTACACGAACGTTGCTAAACGAACGTAAGAGGGACAAGGAGAAACGTCAAAAGATAGCGAGTAAGGGTTAATCAAAGAATGAACGAGCACTGACCCAAACCACTCTCATAGTCGTTCTTCTCCCTTTTCTTGATCTCCTCCAACTCCAATAATTCCTTAGGCTTTGGTCTACCCGCTCTTCGTTCAGCAGTCAATTCCTCTATCCTACTATCAAATCTCGCCAGGTATACCTCCGTTATCAATGCTTTGAGTGATGGTAAAGATAAGGGATGTGGAGATGAGAGGGAATGTAAGAAGAACAAAGGTCTTTGTACTATACATACACCACAAAAGAATCAACTGATCAGTATATGAGGGACATCGTATGTCGATCAAGATTGGTACTCACATTTAGCATCTGCATAGTCTTTCCTGGCTTTCGCTTGGGATTTCAATTTGTCCACTCGTAAGTTCACTCGAGTCAGCTGAGCAGCTACAGATATATAGATATAGACTTATCAGCTATACAGGGTATATCGACTCAAGTTACAGCTGACAAGACATACCCTTCCTCGAACTGGGATGGAGGTTCTCCTTCCCCTTTATAGCTTTTTTCGTTATTCTTCGATTTCCCATCTTTGATCGATGTTGTCCTTCTACGTGTATCACTGAGGGTATGAGCTGGATTGCGAGATGGATGTTGTTGTATGCTTGCAACGTATGAGATTGAATATATCAGAGGAATAAACATGCATATGGTCACTCTTTCAGAGTAACTTTCAACTTTTTCTGCTAGATGGGTGTATCAAATAAAATATACCCCTTCTGCACCAAAAATCCCAAAACCCAGTTCCATTTAGGCCGAAAAGTGAGATATCACTGCCTTCTACGTTTGAACATTCCTCGATCATCTTCATACGCTGTTACGCTCCCCGTTCACTGAACAGCACGAGCTCGGGGTTTGGACCAAGAAAAGAACCATACGATGAGAGCAGCACGTCAGATACAAAAGTTGGCAACAACGTCAAAAACCTCGAGGTGAGTCTTGTCTTTCCGCTTCGCTTCTATAAAATCGGTTCGTATACAGCTCTGACCACTGTTTACAGGTCGACACCCTTCCTGCTATCGACAAGACAAGCTTCTACCTCATCTACCAGCACCTCCTCCACATTCATTCCCGATCAACCACCTCATCTATCCACCCCCTCCTCGCTCTCTCAACCCGTCCCCAAACTATCCTCGCAAGGCTTCTTCGATGCCTCCCGGCCATCCATCTCTCTGCCTATACGAGCAAGTCAACGTGAAAGTGAGACCTATACGGAACTTCAAGAATTAGTCTCCAAGCCATCAAGCTTTCGAACCGAAATTGGTTCTGCTAAAATATGGCAAAAGTACATCACCCTCTCTCCGGCATATAGGAGATCATTACCTATCGATTTCCTACAGAAGATATTCAAATATGTCATACCAAATCGGAAACACGTCAGGGAACTATCCTCACTACCTGACACCGATGGCGATGTACCGAAAGGGAAGTTATATAGGGAGAGATTGAAGCATCATTCGAATTTGGGTAATAAATGGGAAAGAAGATTACGTACGATCACCAATGATATGATGTTTTCTTCTAGAGAGATTGATCCTCAAGTATTGATCAGTGGAATAGGGAAATTGGCAATGCTGGGAGATAAAAATGGATGTGAATCGATAATAAGAGAAATCCGATTTAGGTTTGATGATAAATTGACGTACAGACAATTGAGGATAATGTATGGATATGGTCTTAGAAGTATCTCGAAATGGTTAAAAATCCATTCTCATCGATTTACCACTACTACCACCACCGGTGGACCTACGGTCGGAGGAGGAAATAAAGGAGAGTTGGAATTGATCGAAACTGCTGAAAGTTGTAAGAGGTTAATTAGATCTATGCAAGATCGAAATGTTTCTCCTAATTCTACAACTGCCGAAAATCTCTTAAATGTATCGAGGTTGATTTGTTCGACAAATTTGCAAAACGATAAACTACGAAAATCATTCGAAGAATTGAGTGAAAGTATCTTAGTTAATGGGTATAATTTAGATATCATCAATAATCTATCATTCCCTTCGACAGTGGATGAGGAAAGGAGAATAAGGGAATTGAAGCCTTCCGTCAAATTGGCGGTGGTTGATTATTTCGGAAGAAAAAGAGAACTGTATAAGATGCTTGCGGCCTATGATAATCTTTTCCCAGGGGATGTCGATAAGTTACCTGAAGATGTTTGGTCATCCCCAAGAGGTGTGAATCAGTCGACGAAAGTGGAAGAAGAGGAAGATGATATACCTACCCTGTCGAGGATGTTGGAGGATGAGAAGAGGCAAAGAGCTGAGAGAGGTTGGTTTGGACAGAGGAGTGTGGAAGAGCATGGACATGAAGGTGAGTTAGATATATATGGTTTGTGATAATGGTAGTTTCACAGCTGATCGTTTGAGACTCTGAACGTGATACAGGCGTGACATCAATTTCGTCTGATACTTTCCTACCTCAACAATCACGTTCATTCCACGATTACCTCCCACCGATTCCTACACCTTTCGATATCCTACCCCCGTCCTCTCTAGCCGCATCAACCAACTTGCAATCTATCATCTCCCCTACTACACCTTCACAACGTCCGATAGATGGCGAAGGAGCAGTCGTTTCATCGATCTTATCAATGTTATCCCGAGCTTGGTCATCCAAAATCAAAGTATCACCCAACGACACGATGTACAAAGATGTTTCTATCCATATACTTAGATTGGCAGTCCGAGCGGCAAACATCGAGCAAGCGAGGTTCATCCATTCTATCAAGGATGTCTCGTCAGATGGAGGAGTTGGGCCTGATTTGAGAATTGAGGCAAATTGGTTTAAAGCTTGCTGGAGAACTGTCAGGTGGACTCGATCATCCTCAAGGAGGGGAACGAGATTCGCCAAGGTCCTTTTGAACGAGTTGCGTGATGTTCAACAGCGGTTAGCGGAGGAAAGGGTGATACTTCAATCGTTATTACCGCAAGACGGGGTGCAGGAAGAGGCTCGTACTTCAGTGGATGTCATACTGAACCATATCAAACAATTGGAATCTCTCGAATTGGAATTAAGTGAGATAGAAGAGACGATTCAAGCGAATTTACGAATTGCCATTGAACGAAAGGCCCGATCGAACTCTGCTAGAGTGGTGAAATTGGAGGAGAGGAGACAGGCTCAGCTGGCTTACAGAGGCAAGAAGAGGGGTTTGTTGGGGATGAGCACTGAGAAGAATAAGGATAATGATAGCAGTTGGACGTTGGATGCTGCTAGTGCGACTGCTCCCGCGGTCAGTCCTGCGATGGCTTGATCCCCTTTCTCTATCCTGAGTATAGGAAGCTGGGCAGGTATCAGATAGATAGTTTGGATGCTCTGGATACCCAGTACACCCATGTATGCATTGTGTCAGCATCCATACGATGTACGCTATCTTATATGGCATTTGATGGTGTGTGCGGTAGGATTCCACGTGACACCCACGTCGCGTCATAGGTCCATCTACCATCGTAGATAACCTATAGCCGTGAATGATCAAATAACTGTCATCGTTCAACCTCCTCTTCATCTCTTGATATCCAGACACACCCACAGCAGGATCAGTCCGGTGGAGTCCAGAGGTCATCAGAAGATACAGGTAGACGAAGAGTCTATCTCGGTTCTTGTTGGTTCGCAGGCCAGCTACATCGGCTCGAGTCCTTCTGAGGACTGATCCACTTCCCAACTCTCATCTCTCATATCTTATCTCCATAACGACCCACGCCAACGATCAACGACCAACACAATGAACGCTCCCACGCCCCTCTCACCTCTTACAGACCCAGCCTCGCTCGCCAAAATACCTATCCTCCTCATACCCGTTCACTTACCTTCCACACCAATCCCTTTCAACATCTACAACTCGTATCAAACTCTCATCAAGCGATATCAGACTTTAAGGGGTGATGAGCTATCTCGACCATTGACTTCTCGAAATAGGCAATCTACCTATGGAGGTAACTCGTATGAATTACCGCCTAATCCCAGGTTACGGTTTTTCCCTCCTTCGACAGGGAACAGTATATCCATATCTAGAGGATCAACTACGAATCATGTACATTTGTCTTATAGTGGGAATGCCCCTGCTAGACATACTTATCCGTTGAGCTTACTTAGAATGGCGGGATTTCCATTGATAGTATTAGGTATGGCTGTTGAACCTGATGATCAATCAGAAGAAGAATCCTCGAAAGGGTATAGTCTAGAAGAAGAGGGGGAGGGAAGTGGGGATATAACGGATATATCAACACCTACTGCACCGACATTCAACCATCATCCACAGATCTCTTTGGAGCAAAAAGTCAATCCTGAACAATCATTTGATGAGACTATATCATCCATTTTTCCTCCCACGTCCCCATTCCCATTGGTGAAAAGGTTACTGGTTGTTCCGAACCAATTGCCCAAATCGCCTACTTCACCTAGGAAACAAAGTGGACATTCTTCGGGTAGCAGAGGGAATGGGAAAGATAAAGGCTATATGAGGTATGCTCCAATAGATGGAGCGGAAAGCTGGATTGGGAGGGTGTTGGGCGAGGTTGTGGGTGAATTGTTAGGTGAATTGGGTGAAATCGTGAGTAGAAATTCCATCCTCATCGTTATGAAAATATAGATTGTAGACTGTCTTGCAACGATCATCCATACAGTGAGTATACTCTTAATGCTGACCATCAGATCTCTCATTATCTAGGCAACAGCCCTCGAAACACCCGCTGGAATGCGTACCCTCTCGTCAACTCTCCTGCCATCCTTGACATCCACCCTCCCTCACCCGGAGCTAGGTAATATCCTAGCATCACAGCGTTCTACCACACCTAGTGACTACCCTTCTCGAGCCAGTATATCAACTCCGACAGGTATACCTCACTCTCAATCCTTAGATCATCTGAATGGAATGGGCATATCCTTGACTAGAGCACTAACGCCTGGTGGAAGACCTACCTCGATACAACCTCCTTCTTTGCCGCCCATACAGACGAGTTCTATTTCCCCTTCACCACAACCTCAACCCGTTGCAGCTTCTTCCAACCCATTCAGACGATCTACCGCCCTCTCTTCCCCCTTTACTAGGACTTCTTCTGCTACCTCTGCCTCATCGTCCACATCTAATGTTCCCCAAGTGACAACCACCAAGTACACCAATGCGACATTATCGGGAGTGGCCGGCGGTAGATTGATGAAACTGTTAGGTGATATGTACCTCCTTGCCGGTCTATATGGAGATGCAATAAAGTGTTATGACGATGGAGCCGAGAGGTGCAGGAGTGTAGGTGATGTTCTATGGGAAGGGATGGCTAGGGAAGGTAGAGCCGTGGCAGGTATAGGTGAAGCCTGGGAAAGTCGAGATGGATCAGTATGTTCAGCATCACTTGCCTCCATCGAAACGAATGGGTCCATTAGCTAAAATGTATCTTCATAGAACCTCGCTCAACCCTTCCCATCATCCCCTATACCAGTCGAAATCCTCTCTCACTATCTCTCGGCACTAGCTTGTCTTTCCCGCTCACCTCTGCCATACCCACCTACCATACTCTCTCCTTCCCCTCAAGCAGTATCGGGATCGATTTCATTTCCGGCGCCATCATCCAGCTCGAACCCTTCCAACGTAGGCACGGGTGAAGGTCTACTCGCGTATTTACATACAAGCTTATCGCTCAAGGTCGCTCATTTCCTCTTATTGATTTGGGCAGCTGGTGGATGGGGCTCAATAGCACTTTCATCTCTGATGACTCACACTTTACCTCGAAGCTTCATCCCTCCACTTCAACCTCACGAGAATATCGATCATCATCTGAGAAGGAAAAGGCATAGACAATTGACTATGTTATCCACTTCAAGTGGTATATCCCGACAGAGTATCTTCGCCCACGCGGAAAATGCTCTTCAGCCCTATCATCGAGCTATGACCAAGACTGAACAGGTCATCTTGCACAATGAGGCTATATGGCTGAGTAGGTGGTTAGACCTACCTAGGAAGGAATCGTCAATAACTAGAGAATTAATCAAGAAATTAGCTATATTGGTTGTTGAAGGGAGAGAAGAAACCAAACGGTCGAACGGCAGTGGAATTCAAGGTGGTTTCTCTCGTCAGAGTATGAAGACACCGACAATATCAGCTGAGAATAAAAGTGATGAAGCTTCTTCTGCTGCTATTGGATTGGGACTTGGATTCTCAGTGCCGAATCAGACTGTCGCTGTCAGACGAAAAGAATCGACCGAGGGGAACAATGGGATTATGGGGTTGTTCGAAAGGGCTGCTCAGGTTATGGGTATCGACTTGTTATCATTTGGTTTATCACCAGAATCAATTGGTTGGAACGATCAGCATCATGATAATGCTACCAATGATGACGGAGGGGTGAGGAGACCTAGATTCGGTTGGCCAGAATTACAAGTTGAATTCTTGAAAGAGGGAATAGCGATATCTGAGTCCTTGCCCGATCACCCCTCAATCATCCGCTTGTGTCTTACCGCGTTAAATAACTTGAATGGATATTTGAACCCCCAATCGCAACATATGTTGAATAAGATGTATCCTATTTCATTAGCTACGGTTAGAAGGAGAGCGATAGAAATTGGTCAGGTACCGTGGTGGATTGGTGAGAAAATCGTGTTGAGCGTGGAGATAGCTAGGTGAGTTGGTCTTCGTTCGCTCCGATCTTCTATCTGCTCAGTCGATGAATCGGGCATGATGGGATACCGTCAACTGAAAAGGAAACAGAATGGCTAATTCGTGTAGATATTCAGTCTACCGCCAAACAAGATCCCGATCGAGCATTCCATCAATGAGATATCACCGATCAAAGAAGGTAAAAAGGATCCGTTCTTGTATAATCCGAGATTGAAAGCTGCCGAAGCTGGAAAGGTGAGCTGTCATGTTGTTTCCGTCGATTTCAAGTGCATCAGCTAACGTTGTGTATTGATATAGACGGTCATAGTGGCAAATGAGCAAATCGATGTTTTCGTAACTGTCAGAAACCCATTCACATTTGATCTGGAAATACAGGATTTGTCTATTTTGTGAGCTGAAGTGTACAAATCAACGCGTGGAAGACATACAGCTGACAATCACCTTGCTTCGATAGGACTTCCGGAGTACCATTCATCACTTCCCCTTTACCACTTACCCTACCTTCCAACTCTGTTCAGACAGTGAGAGTTACAGGTCAATCGCCAATCTCCGGTTCAATGTCAATCAAAGGGGTATCAATCCGACTAAATGATGGATCTTCCAACGACTTCTTGATCCCTATAGTGGATGGGAAGGCCAAACTGAAATTGGATAAGAGAAAATCTAAGATAAAATCGGATTTGAGTAAAGTGAAAAGATCAGGATTAGATGCTAGATTTCAATCAATCGAAAATTCCAAAAATCGCCATGCCCATGCCCATCCACACGGACTGGAGGATGGTGCTGATGATAAGAAATGGTTAGAATGTAAGGTGGTTCCTGAATTACCTCTTGCATGGATTAAGAAAACTAGTTTGACTCATGGGACTGTGATGTTATACAATGGGGAAACGTGAGTATGGCGTATGCTTGTTTCTCTCGCATCTGTCATAATGTGACTGTCGTTGGTTGGAGTCAGATACTGATGGCTTATTTATGTAACATGTTCGTGTCCAGCTCGACTATAAGAATAACATTGGAAAATTCGTCTTCCGTCCCTATAGATTTCATCAAGTTAACATTTGACGATTCGACTGCCCGAGAGGCACAAGCGATAATTCAAGAAGGTGATTTAACGCCCGAACAGGCATACGAGATCGAATATGATCAGATGAATAAACCTGTATTTACATGGGATCAAAAAGATGGAGCAGGTGATAAGTTGGAGATAGGACCCGGTGGAAAAGTGAATCTCGACGTGAGATGTTTGGGTAAGGTCGGATGGTGAGTTTGGACAATTCAGTCTCAGCTTACTTTGGACAAGTATGTATTTTCTGGGGCACAATGGCTGACGGTTGGTTGGACGTGGTTATAGCACGGATGGCACGATCAGGATAGATTATGGATATCTCAATAGATCATCTTCAAGCTCCGGTGAAGAAAGGCCAAACAACGATTCAGCACCAAGTTCATTTCATACTCGACAGATCACTTTCCCGATATTGTTTACTGTGTATCATACGATTGAAGCTCATTCTCTTGACTTGATACGCCTGGGATCATCTTCAATTAATGTCGATACTACCGCCAGACCCAGTGAAAACGGACCGGTTGCCAATGGTGATATCTCGAAATTGGAAAGATCATCTTCAACTTCGCAGATCAACCAAGATCGATTGAGAAATGCTTTGGAAGTTGAGAATGATGATGAGCATTGTTTGTTGGCTTTGAGCGTCAGGAACATTTATGGTGTACCGTTTGAGATCACGCTGGAGAGGAATAATCAAGGTTAGTCATGCGAGAAGTTTTATACTGAGCGAAGTGGAACGAGACATGCTGACGATCTGATCGTTCTGAATAGATGAGGGTTCAGTACAATGTACGAGATTAGTCCCTCCAGGAGCGACCGAACGGTGAGTGTTTATGCTGAATTTCCTGAAAGGCCAAGCTGAATTATGGTTGTGTGGTAGGATGATCCTTCCTCTCCCACGTTTATCGATCCCACAAGACCTGCTCACACGTCCTATTCCCTCTTTTTCCGAGAGACAATACATAGTGGATAAAGAGAAGAAATCTGCTCGTAGGGTGAAGAAAGATAGAGAATTGTTTTGGTATCGTGAAGAATTATTGGGTATGGTCAAAGCAACCTGGAAAGAGGTAAGCTTGTACGGATCGGAAGCTGAACTCGTAAGGACTCTTCAGCTGACAGTGGTCTATTTTTCTCCTCCAATAGCCCGGATCGATGAGAAGAGGTAATCTAAATATAAGAGATCAACTTTTCTCTTCATCTTTGTTGGATATCCTCCGATGGGATGAGATTGGTATCTCCCTTTCACTTGAGAGTGAGGGTGACAAAGTGAACGTGATGGATTTCGTCAATCTCAATGTCAAAGTGACGAACCATTTCGGTAAGTTAAATGGACCCTTTCGCTTGACTTTCTTCGGAATCGAACAGGAAGGAATGAAAGGAATGTGAAGCTGATATTCTCTGATATACTCAGAACGCCCTTTCAGACCTTTCATCCACATCTCACCTTTACCCACTTCATCAACTGAACAATTATGGACTGAATCTCCAACTCATCAACAACCCAATCAACGAAATTCATTCCAACCTCAACCTCCTACGACGACTTCCAAGAATGTACTGTTTGATGGAATTGCATCTACCATCTTACCGCTCTTATCTCCCGGTGAGAGTGTACAATGGAATATAGGAGTTGTATTCTTGGCTCTGGGCAAATACGGATTGAGAGTGGCTGTCGAGGAGGTTCCCTCGATCGATCCTACGATCGAAGAAGATGAAGAGAAGGAAAAGAAGATTTGGTTTTCATCTGTTTTGGATGTCATTGTTGAATAATCAATAGACGTCAGATTCCATGATATATTTTTATACCCTGCATCTAATATATATATATATATACTGCTATCATTCATTATTATCATGACATATCTGTCGATTTCGTTATTAACATTACTTAAAAGGAGCCTATGTTACGACTTCGTCGATAACTGACCATTGGTACACTTGACTTGTTTACAATCGACACCGAAATAATACACCCTATAAAGAAGCGAAACGAAACGAAACGAAACGAAACAAAGCCCCTATAGAGAAATCATTCGATCCATTCAACGCTAATGCGCAGCGATAGAATGTTTCTTCTGATACTTCTTCAAACACGAAGATAAGTCACCGTAACGTTGATTCTGTAATCTCGGATCGGGTACTACAATCGCAACGAACCTTATGTGAGCGTATGATCACCATGACTGTTTTACTAGGGGAACTCAATTTACAATTAGTACCGTTATTGATAATCAATACTTTCATCTTTGGATGGTAAGTCAATCCGGTCAATAATTTAGGTGTAATTAGGAAGTATCTGAATCATCACAGCGGAATCCGATCAGTCTCGACTATCTTTCGTATTCATGCAGAGATGAAGATAAACTCACTGTCCCGCATCTGAATCACAAGTCACTTCGACCAACTGATTATGGACAGCTCTTTCGGCTCTTTGGTCCATACCCTATCCGAAACATACGAACAATTAGCTTTTGAGATCCGAGAAGAGCAAGAAAATAGCTAACCTGATTGATCTCATCGACTAATGAGAAAGGCGTTCTTGACATCTCCGATAACGACATAAGATAAGTGACAGTAGCCAATGATCGTTCCTACATAACCATTTGATTGGGATTAGCTATGATTGGTGTATGATACAAGATGACTTACCCCTCCAGATTGATGTGATCCAGTGAGGATAGCCAAGCTATCTTCATCCCTGTACGAAACCAAAATCTCAATTCCCCAAGCTGAGAAATCACCTTCTACTCTACGTATTCTAACTTCTCCAGAACATTTCACGCCTATACAAATCAATTCAGCGTATGTCAGCTATGAATCCCATGCACGTGGTATCGGGTCAGCTTCAAACTTACGAGCGAATGCAGCCGAGAATTTGGCTGATACAGCTTGTACCAGAGTTTCTAGAGCCGGATCGAACATGTCCTATAATATTGGAAACAAATCAGCTTTATTCGATTAACACAGGATGTTGGACGTAGAAACGGAACCTACCAACGTCTTCTTGATGTCCCTCTTGAGGCCATTCAATTCGGCTTCTTCGCGGTCAACGACATTCTGAGCTCTTTCGAGCTACACACGGAAAACACACATCAGCTACTTTGCGAATTTCTTTCTGACTGCAGACAATGAGCTCACCTTATCTTTATAGTCGTTATATCTATCCACTACATTTCCAGGTATATTCACAGCCATCTCCAACTGCGCTCGTATAGTGTGAAGTTGACCTTCCAACTCTTCCAGAGGGGGTAAAGCCGATACCTATTCATTAGAGACCATGGTGAGCTAATTACTCCTCGATTATAAGGATCATCACAACTCACGTCTTTTGCTCTTTTCCTCACTTCATCTTTCACCTCATTCGACGATTCTTGAATCGCAGCTGTGAGTTGTCTCCATTTATTGGCAGCTTGTGTCTTAGCTTCGTCAACTTTGACCCCGGCTGAAGAAGAATCGAAATTGCATTAGCGGTCCGATCTGTTACTCGAGGTCAGTACCTCCAGATCCAGCTTACCAGCCTCCAAATCCTTCTTGGCATTATTTAACATCTCATTACCCTCACTTAATTTACTCGAGACAGCTTGCTTGTTGATCATACTTTGCAGACCAGTAAGAGTCGCAGTTACCATATCCGAACAGGTCTCAAATACGAAATCACATGAATCCTAATTTCAAAAACACATCGTGATTATCAGCCACGGTTCTGATCTTAGGCATGGACCAAGAAGAAACAGGAAAGGTTCACTCACAAGCCAAGCATCTAAAGGTCCCAATCTCGCTTTGGCAAATTTCAACTTCTCAGCTTTCAACTTTCTACGTTCTTCCTCTTGAGAAGGTTGAGCTTCCAATTTTGCTAATTTCGCTTTATGTTGTTCTGAGTACCCAATCAAGTATGTATGAGCTCCAAAAGGCAAACTTATTACGGTTGATGCTGGGTGATCAAACTTACCATAATCTGTAGCAGCTCTTTGCCATCTTTTGGCTTTCTCCTGTAACGCTTTGATCTCCTTGTCCAGTTCGGCCTGCAAAACCAAATTGTTTAGATCACCCACGACTGAAGTGCCCTTGATGCTCGATAGATTGACTCACCACCTGACGCTTGATATCCTCTCTTTCGCGATAAACCTCATCCAGTCTAGCTTTCAAAGCTGAATGAGGTTGTTCCCGATCAAATATGATTTTCTTCTTTCTAGCAATTTCCTCCACTATTCTCGCTACTGCGTCTCGGTCGACTATCACGTATATTAACATCAGCTACTTTGATCACTTGACCTGTCTCGATAGGCTTACCTGAAAGGTTGAAAGCCTTCGCAGGTACTTTCTGATTGGTCCTCTGCACAAATTCCCTTCGACCGTAGGCACTTTGGATGGCGCTGGTGTGATCATCTCTGGTGGCCCAAGCCCTGATACCTACCGCGGTCAGGGCGCTCCCGTCGACTTGCACAGATGGTCTTTGGGTAAGAGCCTACCCCGTCGTACAGTACATGGTTAGTGTACGGGTATTCGACCACATGTAAGACGATCGGACTTACGGTCGCATGTAGGTTGGCTCTACTACATAGATAGGCAATTACAGCAGGTTCAGCTTCAACATAATCGATAGCGAATCCATCCATTCCCAATGTTTTCAGCTACGACAGAAGAATTACTATCAGCGGTTGCTATATATGACAGACAAGAGACTTACCGTCTCCAGGTCACATGGACGTTTAGGATTGACAGTTTCGTTGGTCACCTCGGTATAAGCCAGGTTCAGCTTTACTCTGCCACCTTCGATTCTCCTTCCGTTAGATGAGATCCTGGGCGGATAATTGGATTTATTCAAATCTAACAGACGATCGAAATCTGCTTGATTGGTACATATGAATGACTATAGTTGCACGTATCTGTCAGTACAATCCTTTCTGATAGACACCATGATCAGACTTACAGATCGGTCTCGTAGAGAGGTACATTGCTCTACTTGCCAGGCATACTCTCTATTCGGTACACTAACGGATATCATCGGTGGTTTATAAATTGGACCTTCAAGCGTATGCCCGTGCTTCTGAAGCCAATCAAGCATAAATCCAATCGAAGGGTCAAAATCCCTAGCAGCGTTTTCCTTCTGGATTTCGATATTCTCTAACATCCTTTGCCTGAAAGGTAAAGAAGTCAGCCATGCGTGAATGATGACACTTTACGATGTACTCACTTCCTGTTCAAATCCTCAAGCTCTTGATTCAAGTCGTCGAACATCTTTTTGTTGTCTTCATACTCATCTTTCAATTCTTCAAATGTGTTGCCTTTCTGACGAGATGTTGCCTGAAGCTCAGCCTTTTGACCAAAATCTCTCCATCAGCAATGTGCCCTGACTATGAGATCTCCGGGAAAACGGCCACCTACCTTTTGTCGGTGCTTAGCTTTCACTTGATCATTGACATCGTCCCTAGGTTCGTCCAAGATCTTCTGACACGTCTCGATCTGATTCTGGAGTTTCTCTTTTTCTTCCTGTCTTCTCTGGTGATTCATTCTTAATCGCTCAAGCTGCTGATCAATCTGAGTGCTTTTCTCGCCCTGTTGCAGCAAAATCCAATTCAACATTAGCTGCTCGTGCGATGGCCTTGAAGATTTGACAAGCTGATGCCTACCTCATCCCTAGCTTTGATCAACTTGGACCTTATATCCTTCATACCATCCTTGTACTTTGATTCTGTGGACTGAACTTTGACTTCATCTTTATGGGCCTTCTTTTCCCAGTGACTGAAACCAATAAGTCAGTTGAGGAATGTTTACACTGGGAGCATTTATGGTACGACACACTCTTTCAGCTCTTTTAGCGGTTGTCTTCTACCTTGTAACTTGGTGTATCTTTTTGCAACTTGCTCTTTCTCTTTCTTAGCTGCTTCCACCGCTTCCTTCAATTGGGAATGCTGGGATACAGCTACCAAGTGTTCAAGGATTTCCACCTATGTGCCCAGATTCTATCAGCTAGTATCTCGAATGCGAGTTGACGGTTGCGCTAGCTTACCTCCAATTCCCTCGCTTCTCGTTCCTGCACGTGTTCCACATCAGGTGCAAGAGCGTCCACCTGAGCTTGCAGTCGATCGCGTACATTCGCATGACCTTCATAAGTCTGCCATAGGCCTCAGATCGGGCGTTCAATGTCGATATAAGAATTGTGAAGACCACTTACATTAGCGATGTCCTTCACCTTGGCACCTTTCTCGATCAACGTTTCGTGCCATTTAGTCAATCTGGGATCACCAGCTGCTCTCATCGTTTCCTTCAGTACGACTTCTGGAGCCATCTTGGCGAACTCTGCTACTTTATCCTGAGGGAGGAAAGAGCTAAACGAAAGTTATACATTAATTTCTGGTGTTCAGAAGCGGACTTTCTCCAACATACCACAAGTTGTTGGCTTGTATACCGAATCTTTGAACGTATTCTAGCACTTCTCGCCTGGTACATGTCGATCCTATTCCATCAATCGTGTCAATATGATCACTTTGTGTTGTCCATTTTCGAGCACACTGAGTTTTCATCTACTCACCATTATATTTCCATTCTGACTTTTCGTCTTCTTTATTGAATTTCCTCCATATAACGATATTCCTCTTTCCACTTTTGCCTTTCAATTCAATCTCCACCGTAGCTTGATCTGCACCTTGTTTCACATATGCCTTAAGCTCATTGGCTCGACCCATAACCTACATTGGATTCATGGTCAGTATTTGTATACAATATATGTTGGGAAGGAAGAATGAGAAGAAAGGTATTTCAGGCTGAACGCAAAAAAGGTAGATACATGCGGGAAGGGGGAACGTCCTTCAAAGCTGTACAGCATACTCACCTTGGGAGCGAATCCTAGACCTATAGCTATGGCAGCAGCGATACTACTTTTACCCGTTCCATTTGGACCCAAAATCATATTGAGGTGAGGTCCAGGTCTGAATTCGACGTGATCGTATGTCATGAAATTGGTCATTTTGATTCGTACCACTGAACCTGCGACGTATCTAATGTGAAGATATAAAACAGTTCAGACCATCGCACATAGGACGATGTATACCTTCAGGATCCCAGCGGATAGGAAAGCGATATCGACTCACCCATCATCCCCTCTGTCATATTCAGGTTTGAAGCTGACTTTTCCTCTTTCCAGTTGTTCACCTTCTCCTCCCACATCACCATCTACCAAGATACTATCATCCGCCTCGACATCCTCATTCCCACTATCGATCTCGTCCAAGTCGGAGTCATTGATATCTTGACTGTCCTGTACAACCGTCTTCCTCTTCTTGGCTGGACTGGCGGATGAACTTTGACCTCTTTGTTCTTCCTCTTCTTCGTCCGATTCGATGACCTGAGGTCTTTTGCGGACTGGGGGCATGGTGGTACACCTCTGCTGGACCAGGTCAGTGATATGGAGAGCGAGTTGTCTATGGGCCGGATCAGAAGAGGAATGGAGTATTCAAGTAATGTTCATCTTCACAAAGTGGTTGACCGGACGTGAAGTCGAGATAACACGCGTAATGATCAGGCACCGTAAGAAGTTACGGATTTGATTCCGTTGCTCTGACACGTGGAATCGTTCGATCACTTACTCCCCTTCATTCGACTCCTTCCTCTCTCCAACGAAGATCAACAGATACCCAACGATACTCAAGGAGCAGCATCCAGCTTGTATC
Organism: Kwoniella botswanensis; assembly: GCF_036426115.1. Classification (NCBI taxonomy): domain Eukaryota; kingdom Fungi; phylum Basidiomycota; class Tremellomycetes; order Tremellales; family Cryptococcaceae; genus Kwoniella; species Kwoniella botswanensis. Next base: position 10,880,782 of record NC_088599.1, on the reverse strand, counting down.
GATCCATCCATCCATTAAAAGCTATCCTTGTGGATGAGCAAAGGACTATCTATCACCTGATACTCGAACGATCCCTCCAGTTTCCAGGGTCCTCCTACAATGTCATCATCAAATACACCGAATCTTCACCCATCTTCCTCGATACCTGCACCAGTTATACCCAAACCTATCCCATTCGAGAGGATAGATACGCACTCGATCAAACAGCAACTGCACGATGTACTGGGTGAAGATGGATTGCCGTACTGGAAAGCACTCAATGGGTATCTTTTAGGTCAATTGGCGAGGAGCGAGTTGGAGGGGATGGTACGAGGATGGTTCAAAGGTGATAAATGTGAGTGCGAGTTGGTCTGACACTTTCCAGACTATGTTCTCTGGACAATACATCACATGATGGCTCTGTATCATAGGTCTCTTGGTCAGCGTTGATGGACATATCTATATACATGTTTATGCGTTCCTCCTGGCGTGGATGATATAACCGATATATTACCTCTGCACTCGCTGGCCCACATTTCACGCTTCCCGACAATCACTTATCCTTCTTGGACATACCATGTTAATGCACCACAAGGCTGACTCATGCCAACCTCCCTTCTAGTGGAACTACACAACACTCTCCTTCTATCTCTCCTGAACAATGCCTCGATCCCACCAACTCTCTACACACCAATACCAACCACTTTGTCCGCCCGGAAGCGCAAGAGAGTGTCATACGATGATGTAGAATACGACGTGGATGAAGAGGCCATTCAGCCGAAATTGAGAGTCACCCAATGGATATCTGGCTTGAACGGTAGAGAGAGGATGAGGATTAAGAGGTCGGTTTTGGGTAAGAATGGTAATGGTGGTTTGGAAGATGGCTCCGGTGCGAATGAGGGATTGGTCACGGGGGGTAGAAGGGCGTCGGCTTGGGGAGGTCAGAGTAGTAAGTCATTCCTTATCACTGAATATCACGAATCGTCGAAAAGAAAGTATACATCTTGGGATAACTGAGTTATCCAAATGATAAGATGAGATTTTATGATATTATACTTCTTACGTTTCTATCTTGCATCCAAGACGTAATAAAGATCTTGATTAGGACATTCCCACTGTGTCCTCCTCTTGACTTCTCTCAATTTGCCGTTCCTCTGAATATTATCCGAACTTTCATCCTAGTTGAGATTCTTTGTATGATACGACTTGAACCGCAATTCACAACATAACAAACAATGCTGACACACTCGCTCCCCTCTAGATTTCTTCCCACCATCCACATCCAACCCAACCCGTCACCTCCCGTCCTCAGCCCAACTTTCCCTCCAACTCTCGCAATATGCCAAAATACACGGACTCGGTCTAGCGCCAGACTCAACAGCTGAGATTGGTGAATTTCTAGCAGTGGGGTTGGACTCGCATATACAAGATATGTTATATGGGTTGATCCAACTTACGGGACATGATAGACCTGGAATCAGTACAGTTAGATTATCCAAGGATCAAGACCATTCCAACGAAGATGGGGAGAAAAACGATGAGATGCAAGTATCTACAAAGATGAAGAAAGAAGAAACAGATGAATCACCAAAGGTCGATTTAAATTCACTAAACCATTTGTTGATGCTCAATCCTACTTTGAATCCTACCATCTCACCGTCTATATACAAGTTGAAATCTGGACAGATATCATCAACCCAAGATACAACCATTCCAACTTCTTTGAAAGATACAAACATCAATGGCGGTAGTCAAAGTTCATCGCCCGTGACTTCAACATCAAATCGAAATCGAAATAATGATAACAACAATGGTAATAAACCAAGATCCGAAGTTATTACCAATCGATTGCTAGAGAATAGTTTATTGAAATTAGATAATATCACTACTACCGCTCCCGGAGGAGCAGGTGCAGATCAGAAAAAGGAAAAGAAACATACAAGTCATTGGAAATATGAAGATCCGGCTGTATTACTTAAAGATTTCTTGGGATAAATCCAGATGTCAATGTTGAAGAGCGAAAGGTGAGAGAGAAAAAGATTTATGTTATATGGTGTATAAAACGAACTTGTGTTCTACGTCTCCCATCATGCAGTGGGCTGAAGGATGGGAGATAGATGAAGGACTTTGAATCTGCAAGAGTTATCATGGCTTTCGTTTGTAAGGTTGTATATCCGTTTTCCAATCATTAGTGAACGGGACTTTGTATAATGTTCTGGCATACTTGTATAGTATTTTTTTCGTTTTGTAAGAGGAAACCTTTCGATACATATATTCATATAGCATAACTTAGCATAACACAGTGGTTTTTCATGACGAGGATGTATTGAAGTTTATGGGAGCTAGCGGTAGCGAGTGTGAATACACCGATGTATGGAATCATGACGAACAGAGTCGATGTGCATGTACGAGTAGGTGAGCACAAGGAACAAAAGTGCGCTGACGCGGTCGTCGGATATAAGCTAAGGCCGACAGAATTGAGTACACCCACCTGAATAGACCGTGCTGTGCCACATTCATCTCGCTTGTTCCTGGATTTACCGTATACCATTTTGCACGTTAGGTGGATTAGCCACTCTCTCACTCTCTCACACCCCTGGTTGCCTTGCTTGCAGATTCACCGTCAGACAGTCAGTCAGTCAGTCAGTCAGTCAGTCAGTCGATATTCATCAAAACCTTTAATTCCTCCTATACTCGTTCTCCTCTTCCTTCATCCCTCAATCAAAAGACACTCAAAATGGTGAGTACTGTTCTCCAGCTCGGCTCAGATCAACATGAGATCATTAGTAGGAAAGGTCGGAATACTGATGTTCGATGTGATGATGTTATAGGAATCTACCAACAAGCAACCAGTCAAGCTTGCCCGTGTCCTCAAGGTCAGTATTTGTGTTTGTTGTTGATCGGATCTGGGTCTGGCAGTGGGATATACATCATATGGAGGATTGAGTGGTTGATCGATCGGATGGATTGGAAGGATGGAAATAGATGGGATGGGATGTGTTGAGAATAGGATAGGATGGCGGCGAAGGATTATGAGGTCGATCAGGGAAGGATGGTATTCAAGAGTTGTTACGCTCGTACGAGCGAAATACCCTGCGATATCAATCATCCCTCAGGATGGAGCGAACTGGATGGATCTTGGGTGGATGGAAATGGACAAGCTCAGCTCGGATATAAGAGGATGGATGTCATGCTGTCTTCAGAGGCCTTGACATATCACTCTACGGGGGAGATTGGAGAAGCGGCTACGATGATCTGAAGAAGAAGGGCCGTTATGCTGCTGCCAGACTCAGATGATGTGGAAACATATCATGACGAAAGGAAATATAATGCTGACTGTCAAAAATCTTTTTCTTCTATTTCCACTTATCCACCCCTTCCCTTCATACGCATACGCAAATCGTACCAAAACCTACCTACCTCACACAGGTCCTCGGCCGAACCGGTTCTCGAGGAGGTGTCACCCAAGTCCGAGTCGAATTCATGGACGAGTCCAACCGATCCATCATCCGAAACGTAAAGGGTCCCGTCAGAGTTAACGATATCTTGGCTCTTTTGGAATCTGAACGAGAAGCTAGGTGAGTTGTTGTTGACCGCACAAGTGGGAGTGGATGGCGATGAAAGTGGGGCAAGGAGAGGTCAGGTGATCATGGAAGGAACAGACGGTTCTGCGATGGTCTTGTCTTGGATTAATCGGAGGTTTTTCATCCATTCCTTGCTATCTGCACTCGTCGCAATGTCCCGTGGCCAACAACAACGTGAATCTGATGCTGATTCATGTTTTTCCCTTTCCATAGACGACTCCGATAAACAAATCAAATTTCGTTTCCGGTTTAGTTCAGTTTAGGTAGTTTAGGTTGGATGGGATGAGGATATAAGGACTAGAGAAAGTTGATTTGTACATACACTCTAGGTTCTTGACGTGATGACATATACTTCGCATACTCAAGAAGGGTCCATAGGATGATTTGCACGCTGGAAAACAAGGGCAATGGGCTGGAGAGCAGGCAATGGGCAGGAGATGGGCATTGGCAATAGATATTTGTTACCTTGCCTTGTCGCGTTTGTCTTTTGGCCCAACTTTCGTCTTTCGAAACCTGGTGCACGGAGCGTCTGCTTCCCCGTCCTGGATGATATACAGTTGGGCTGCAAAGATTGTGAGAGTGCGAGTAGCGCATCTACAGTGACCTTCTTGCGAATCGAGTGACATCATGGCAACGACGCGTCCATCTTATTACCCATATCTCATCTTTATCCTCAACTCCATCATATCGCCCAGTATGTATTTGTCACCGCCAATACATGAGTGACCTAACCATACAAGACACGGGTCAAAGATCCAAGCTCATATAAGTATAAGGACAAGATACATCGATTGGTAATACAAACGACATAGTCAACTCTGAAATTTCAAAATCGTTCATGTCGACTTCAATCACCTCCTTTCAACATCCACCACACAATTCTTCTGATCTTATCGAACACCTAGAACACTCACACCCCGAAGCAGAATCACGCTTAGGATCCGCCTCCGAAAAAGATTCAGATTCCAATTCAGATTCAGATTCAAGATCGGAAGCAAGTATAAGCTCAGTCCTATACCTCTTCCTGCTAAACAAGCAATTACGATTTCTCGCTCCGAGAGTTATCTTTGATGATATCTGGTGGGATTTCTGGGTATCAGCTAGAAATCGTAAAGCCCAGTTCCTCAAGGAGAGGGGCCTCTTGAGATACTTGGACGATAAGCTGGAAGACTACCTCTCTACGACTGTAGACGAACTCAGTTACCATTCTGTCGACCAGGATCCAGAAGAAGAAGAAGCAGGAGAAGAGGTATTTGAACAGTTGAGGAATAGTGTTGATACACTCACGAAAGAAGAGAGGACTCGTAGGATTGAAGATTGGTTGAATAGACTGGTTGATTATCAACGTGAATCAGGTCAGGAGGAAGGATCGCAAAATCAAAGTAGACAAACATCAAAGAGTAGCGATAAGAACGATTGTCCTGGTCCAGCAACGAGATCCAAAGCAAAAGCAGACAGTCGAAAAAGGGCTTTAGACCAAATTGAGCAACCTATCATCGAACGAGAAGAAAAGTCAAAGTTGAAGAAGAGATAATTCACGTAGTGACAATATGGCGCAGTCTTCTCCTAAGACCACTACAGATCAAGTGTACTGGAATTTACCTGATACCATCGCACCCATACAGGTCTTACCTGATCGTGAGTAACCTCAACTCAGTCAGACACTTGATGCTACGTCCTGGTTCAGTGGCTTATACATTGCTGAATACATTGCGTTGTAGGATATACGAAACCTGCTGCTGCTCAAGTTGAGAATCTTAAAGGGAAAGAATCTGATCCATCTAGAATGGGAGTATTTGTATGTTTATTTGATGGTAAGTCCATCACACCTTTCGGTTGAATACCCTTCGAGGTGCCGTATGATTCAGGAATGGACTTGGAGTACTGAATATTCACCTGTAATTTAGATAAACCACACCTCCATCCATCTTTGATATCATTACATAAACATCGTCTGAACATACACCACATACCATTACCTTCTGACCCATCTAACGATCTTCCAACACCACGATCATCTTCAACTCTCCAATTATCAGGACCTCCTCAGACAGATGAAGATATACCAATGACTGCCACTTCTCCCACCCCGGCTGAAGCGACTTCAACAACACAACGAAAGCCAGAAGCAGACGCACAGGTCGAATGGTTCATGTGGAAATTCTCCGAGGAGGAGGAGAATAGGAGGAAAAGTTATTTGCCACTTGCTTAGATTGCCCATCAAAACGATCAATTCGGATATTGTATCAAGAAATGTGATACGTGCGATAACAGTATTAAATAGCTTTTATATTGATTCTTCATGGTCATATGGAATTAACATTCGATATGACGAGATGAACGATCATGAGGATCCGAGGACCACGAAGGCATACTTGCTGCTGTCAGGGTAGCTTCATATGGTCATTCAACGCGGAGATCATCCCAAAAAGAATGAATCTACCCGTATGCAACATGGTTAAGTGTACATGCCAAACTCAATTAACAGTTTTATGGAACTGAATCCCGTAAATGGACGAAGGGCTTGCCCAGGTCTGGAAAACACCTCAGGAAAAGATCTGACGTATGAGCTTCTACCTCTCAACCCAAGATAGTCTGTAATCAAAGAAAGATGTTAGGGTTACATATCGATCAGCAACGAAGCTTCCGTATACGGTATATGGCTAAAAACAACATCATATCGAAAAAAAAGTGAAGTGTCCAAGAGAGCTCACCAAAAACTCTGATGTGACTTTGAGGGTTCATATTTGTCGAAGCTTCCTTCCTGTGCGATATATCAAATTGATCATATGGCGACAAATGACACTATATTGGCTTTTATGGTAGCTCGAATCTTCTACAATTACAGCAGTGCAAGCTCAATTTTTCAGCTTATGTAGGGTCTGGTGTATGATACATGGCCTAACAGATAGCTTCTCGCTTGGCCTTTTGGGACGAGTACTCTAGTTTTGAGATACAGGAGATCCTTTCGAGAAGGTATAATACCGCACAGAATGTGATACCTCCTTTGAGAGTGAGAATCCTCAACTTACCACAGTATATGTATGTACACCTTGACCCGAGGTCTAACTCAGCGACGTATCGATGTACACAGTTCAAATGTGGTCCACTTCATGCTCCTTGACACAATGAAACCCTCGGAGGAACGAGACTACATCAGGATCTTTATCCCAGTATAGCATCACAATCAGGTATTGTAGATTAGATTTCCTATAAATCTGATTCAACCTACTGAACTGAATTAGGTAATTCCAGTTCTCAAGGGATTCACTCGTCTGTAAGACCTTGACTGTCGTCGCGCAAAGGAGGCTTGTAACGGTCAACAATGTCACCCAACCAGCCTCGAACAGACATTGGGTCGTAATTTCCGTCGAAGGCAGCTTCGAGAGCTCTTCGCATAAGGACACAACTATCTCCCTGCGTGGATGATCTGAATTTCATGTACTGCTCTGCCCACCTCTTGCTCTTTTCTGCGGTGAACAACGAAAGAGACCATGACGCAAGTCAGTCCGCCGTATCGTATATCGTTAACTACCGTGTTGAGAGAACACTCACCTCGCTCAGACAAGCTTCCCCCCGTTTCAGAGACAGCTTTGTTCTCGGCATCAATAGAGCTCTGCACAATACCTGAAGTGTATCGATCATAGTATTGAAACAAACGTTTCAATTTCTCCGCTTGACAAGAATCAGATGAACTGAGTCTGTCATAGCATGACGTATATTGCTCACGCACTGCGAGGGATCACCAGCTTAAAAAATTTCCCATGGTGTAGAGGAACAAGGCTGGACGTACTACTTTGTGGCAGCAATGTATTTTGCGGGTCTCGCCACAGTCGAGCAGCGACGGTCTCTGGAGGGGCTTGCGTCGTTCGATTAGCCCTTTCAGGCTCAGTCGGTTGATTTCCTTCAGTGGATGACATGTTGTGTTGATGCTGTCAATGACAAAGACCCTGATTGTTACTAAGATGCCAATACAGCGATAAGCAGAGAGAATTGGCAGGAGGTCAAGGGGGTACAAATACTTGGAAATCTCATGACAAGACGGACTGCAATTGGAATTCAATCTTCCGATTCCGCCGCAATCATGATTCTCCTTTGTAGCTCATCTCCTGGTGTTGACTCGGGCGGTCTTCGGCATCTCTACACACCCATCTTCCGATGATGATCCCCGTATTCCCCATTCCCCAATCTGGTTATTTCTTCACCCTTTCAATGCCGGATCCATCTTCTCAAGAAAGAACCAGCCTGATAACAGACTCCAAGTCTCAAGATCCAACAGCTGTTACCCACAGCGAGATTCGTCCTTCTTCTGGTGAAAATGTTTGGTGCTGTCAAGGGAGCTTGGTCGGACTTGATTCTGACGTTTCATTGTTTCAGATTGTTAGCATCTTAGCGGAATGGTAAGTATGTAGTCCTATCTCTGCCCCAGACCACCGAGAATGCATGTAGGTGAATTATCGCACACCTTCCTTTGAAGCACCCGAGTCTTTACAGGAATGAACATATGCCGTATGTGCGACAGAGTATTTTACCACCAGAGTGTTTTACCACCTAAGACGCCGCAATGACAAGAAGGGCACGAAGGAAGCATCAGCATATTTGCGTCTATGTTGCTCTGTGCCACATTGAAGAGAGACAATGGATCAGATTCTTAGGTCCGAAGACCTTCGGTGATAACCCTTTTTGTGCACTATCCATCGCTCAAGATCTTCCTTTGAAACAGCTTGAGAACCCCTTCCAATCGAGGCGAGTAAGTATTGTTCTAATCCGCAATCAATCGGAGCTGAAATTCCCTGTTCCGAGACGAAGACAAAGGATTGAATACTAGTTGTGGGAATGTATCGAGAGTTTTATCAATCAAAGTCTGCTGCGGATATGTTACCACCGATTAACGATTCTCTGGTATATAATCTTCTCGATCATCGACAACATGTAATGACCATGAGATCGTCCCTTTGATGACTTTTCGATCGAGGGGACCATCGATGCAGGCTGATCGATTGTAGCGGACGAGCTATTAGTGCCAATATCCCCAAGGTATGGGGCTATAATCCAGATGCCAACCAGCTTTCTTTGTTCATGCGGAATCCAGTAACAGCCTGTATACCTGTCTCGTGATTAAAAGAGGCCTAGCTCGAGAGCTTGAAGACCTCTTCTTTCTCCAGACAATTGTCGACCTTCCACTCATTTCCTTCCACCTGATATCTACAACCGATCCTACCCGTATTCAGCACTTGCAAGATGAAGTTCACTCTCGCTTTCAGTGTCATCACTCTTTTGGCCTCGACTGGTGAGTTTAAGGCAGTAGGGTGGCCGAGTTGCAAAAGATCGTAACCGACTTACCATCTCGATCGTATAGCTGTGACCGCCATTCCCGTGCCCAACACCGAGGCAGCACCAGCACCCACCACCGACATAGCAGCTGCTCCCACCACCGCTGTTGCTTCAGCTCCTACGCCAGCGACTTCAGAAGACTGTGAAGATAGCATGTCCGCTTCCCCTGCGCCCGCCGAAGACTGCGGTGAGAATTGTGCAACTACTCCCGCTGAGGATTGCGGTGATGAGTGTGCCCCTGCACCTGCCCCTACCACCGATATGGCTGCTGCGCCCACCTCCGCTTCTCCTTCTTCGCCCGACACTGGAAGCTCTGGCGGTGACTCTGGAGAGACTGGTGGTACCCCTGCTCCAGCACCCGAAGCTCCCGCAGCTCCTGCTCCCGAAACCCCTTCTACTCCTTCCACTGCCTCTACTCCTTCTGCTCCAGAAACTCCTTCTACTCCGGATACCCCATCGGGATGTACTGGCGAAGGGTGCGAGTTACCTTCAACCCCCTCAACTCCTTCGGGTCCTTCTGGAGGATGTACCGGCGAAGGATGCGAGACCCCTGATTCACCCTGTGACGAGTTTGGAAACGCCATCGGCGGGGGTGGTCACAAACCAAGTGGTTCCGAAGGATCCTCCCCTGTTGGAGGTGGCTCCATGCCTGGCGGTAGTGGAAGCTCCCCTGGAGGCCACAGTGGAGGCGGTGAAGACTGTGATGAGTATGGTAACCCCATTGGTGGTGGAAGTAAGCCTAGCGGTGGAGATACCAGTTCCGGAAGCACCCCTGCTCCTGGTGAAGGGTCTACTCCAGATGGTAGTTCTGGATCAGACAACTAAAAAGGTCGATCTCCGTTCTTAAGTACACACCTATAGGTATATAGCTCATATACATCACGCCCCTGCTTACCAACCGGACATTATTAGAGAGTCGCCGTGCGACCATTACATCCCGTCCTCCCCAGCTTCAGCTCTCCCTGTTTTAGTTTTCTCTCGGACGATTATGCAAAGTTTATCAGTTATTTTACGTCGACGCTCCGCAATGTCAAAATCGCACTGCTCGTACTGACTCTGCCACCCCACATTCGTCACGTGACATTCGGCTCTCGCTCCCCCTTATTTGGATCTCCTCTGGAAAGTCATGTATTGACCGACTTTTTCTACCTCTCATACACCGCATATATATGTAGTATCACCTAATAGACAATGTCCACGGAGAACGAGATAGAATTAGTTGCTGTCTCAGCTCGGAGCTCGACTTTCGACGGTACAGTAGAAACTCCAACTTCGCAGGACCCGCCTAGAGTGGAGACCGGCAATGCCGCCCTGCGGAGTCAAGAGCAACTGAACGATCATCAGATAGAAGCCCTTCCACCCGTGGATGGTGGTAAACAAGCTTGGCTCTTCTTGATAGGTGCGACCTATATGGAGACGCTCATATGGGGACTACCGTTCTCCATCGGTATCTTGCACGTGTACTGGACAAATACATTATTCCAAGGGCAGGGCGCTTCTGCGATAACTTTAGCTGCTACTCTACAGACCGGTTTGCTGTACATGGCATGTGCTTTCTTCGGACCGTGAGTGGATAAGATGACATGCAAATAAGGTCGAATGCTCACTAGTATGGTGTAGGATATTCGCTGCAATCCCACGATGGACTAAGACTTTACAAGTGATCGGTCTGATAATAGGCTCTGTGTCCATGATCTCGAGTGCATTCGTTACGAAGGTGCGGTTATCTCTATGCGTATACAACTGTAATACTGACAGCTATGCCTAGCCATGGCATCTTATCGTCACTGTTGGTATCTTCTATCCTATGTCTTGCGGTGAGTCCAGACATTTTGCTCCCAGATCATTTCAATTTTCCCAAACTGACAAAACTCTCCCTCTCAGCCTGTTACTTCCCTTGTGCAACCCTGCTATTCGAATGGTGGCATGCTCGAAGAGGATTTGCATCTGGCACGATGTATGCTGGTACTGGGGTGGGCGGCACTGTCTTCCCATTCATCATGCAGGCTCTACTAGAAAGATTCAGCTACAAGGCAGCCATGATCGCCTTGGGCTTGGGATATCTAGTAACAGGAAGTATCGCACTCATACCTATCAAGCGAAGAATTCCTCTATCGAGATACGATCAAGACGGTATCAGTCGAATTAGACCAAGAATCGACTGGTCTTTCGGAAAAAGAAAGGCCCTTTGGCTGGGTATGATGGTGATTGGTGTGACAAGTCTGGGTAATTTCGTTCCTAGTTTATGGTTGCCTTGTGAGTCTGCCAATGTACTCGTTGCAAATTGGAATATATCTCACTTCTTACTGTTATTAAGCCTACGCCGACGACTTGGGTCTACACAGTCCTAATGGAACAGCTCTGGTAGCTATTCTGAACGGTAAGCAGTTCAAGACACCTTGTTCGAATAAGAGCGTACTTACTAATCTACAAAATAGCTGCTACTGCCATAGGAAATGGATTATTGGGATACCTTTCTGACAAAATGTCACTGAGATCAACCATATTCATCTCATGTGCGGGGAGTGCAGCAGCTTGCGCATTCTTGTGGGGTTTCGGTCAGAATTCCGGCGTCTTGGTGACATTTGCGATTATCTTCGGTCTTCTCGGTCCAAGCTTCTCGGCTGTTTGGTCCAAAATTATCCACCTTGTCTCCCGTGAGTACAGGAAAATCCCGCTTCATTCTTAGAGAGACTTATTCAAGATTGAATCGTGTCCGACTGCTGATGTTGACCATGTAGGAGACGACCCCGCTGTAACAGCTTTGACTTTCTCCATCTTCGCCTTCGTTAGAGGCGTAGGAAACATGAGTTCAGGTAAATCTGTCTCTCCATTTTATTGAGCTATGGATTTGTAAGGGACTGACGTTCCCCCACCCGATAGGTCCTATCTCCGAATCACTACTCAAATATGATGTACTGCGAGGAGTCATTGGTGCTTATGGATACAAGAACTATGTGAGTACAAGTAAGACATCGATCATACACCACGGCGCTTATCCATTTCGCTCCATCTGATAGGGTATTCTCCTGATCTATACCAGTGTAACGATTTTGACTGGTGGTGCTGCCGGATTTTTCTTCAACAAGGTCCAGAGTGTATAGAAATGGTTTTAGGAGGTGTTGATTGTAAATCACAGCATGTGATCAGGATTGTGGTGGAGCTGGATCACCAGTCCAAAGCGGCAAAACTGAGTTACAAGACTCGCATCAATGCCGGGCATTGTTGTTGTTCTTTACTTGCGGGCGCGTTGTACTGTGAATGTTGACTGCATATCGATACTGAAGAAGCGCGTGATCAGACTTGAAGGCGGAAAAGATGTACATGCATACCATACAAATTCGAAGAATTCTCGAATGTTACACCGGATTCAAGCAGCTCTCCGAACGAACGAACGTGGACGCCGTTGCGAATCACCATCATCTCTTATACTTTTATCCAGCGCCCAATCTCATTGATGCAATGAACTCAAAGAAGCTCATGGTCGATTATATCATCGCTATTCCTGAGTCAGCAGATACCCGTCTCTGAAGAACAACTGGCGCCTCAAAGATATCGAACCGATCGCCCATGATCAGTTCTTGTAGATCTCCATTAACACGTTTCCCGGAGTATGATAATGAGACGCCCTCTTGCCGAGATTTGGGGCACGCTCCGGACCCTTTAGTTGATGTTATCATAGTCCTGCGATAGATCAGAAGGTTTCATCGTAGATCACCAATCTATACAGTATGTACAGTAAGTACGACTTGTACTGATCGTCAGCCGGCGGAAAGATATACGGTTGCAAGAAAGGATCTTCATTCCTGAGCTTCTGATGCAATGAAGAACCTAGGCAATAAGCTATAATTGCATTTCCTTCTGTTACGAAACTTGGCATCAGATTGTCTATGTACCGTATATGTGCGATAAGTCAAGGATCTTAAGCTTTGATGCCGTTCTTCTCATCTTCTACTCTAGCTTCTTCCAACTTTTGCTTGAACAACTTCTCCGCGTTGGTCCATACTGGTTCGGTAGTCCTTTGAGGGAGACTCAAGATGGTAGGTAAGAGGTCTTTGGAGAATTGTTCGGAGGCTTCTCTTGGTAACTGCGGTATCGCATAAAATGGTCAGTATCGCGGTTATATCAGATCGTAACTAAAGATAGGCTTACGAGAGTAGGTAAGTGATCTATCGATACAACGGTACATCTCCTTCCGACACCTTTAGTATCTACTTCAACAGTAGGTTCGGGGAAGGTAGTGTTGATATCGTAAATAGGGATAGGGTTGTGAGGGTTGGTAGTATCACATGATACATCGACGACAACAGCCAATTTTCTGGCATCTCCAGCTTGAGCCATAAATTCGGATGTGATGAATTTGGGGATGGGCTGGGAGAGGTAGATACAGTTTACGAAGATATCGACTGATGTACGAAGCAATATTAGCATATTTACCGGAATGAAGGACGCAGTACTGGGTAGGCTGTTACTCACCATCAAGAATCTCTTGGAATGGTCCACCTTTAGCAGTTTCAGCCATATCCCACTTGACGATGTTCTCCCTAATTTAACGAATAAAGATGAGCTATGGCATGACAGGTTTCAATTCCCCATAAAACTAGCTCACTCAGGTAATCCAGCCTTTCTGAACAGGTCAACAGCACCACTACCACATCTACCAAGAGCACCGATCACCAAAACCTTGACGTTCTCCTTACCGCCTTGAACGGTCTTGAGGGCTTCAGATACTTCAGCGACCATAGCTTGTTCGTTCTTGTATGGCTTGAGTCCCTTCAAAACACCTTTACCGCCGTCCTTTTGTTGAGCAGCCAAAGCCAATGCTCCGGCAGCAGCACCGGCAAAGCCGGCGTGGAAACCGAATGCAGCTACTCTTCGCTTGGTCTTGGGGTCTTCGAGGAATTCCAAGTCGTACAATGTACCTTTGCCCTCTCTGAATCGTCTAAGGACATCGGTCCATCCGCCTTGTTGTTTGTAGCAATGGGCGAATTGGATGTGTGTGTGGGGGAGGGGGTCACTACGTCGACACAGATGAGTCAGTTCGGGCAACAGAAGCACCAGAACGTAATGCAAGCAGTGAACGTGGAGAATGGGAGTGACGGAGATATGAGTTACTCACGTTGACTCGGGGAGCTCCTTCAAACCGATGATAGGAACTTCGACAGGAGCACTTGGCCATTCGTTGTTAGGTACGAGCTTACAACCAACACTACAATCATAGCTCTGTGTCAGCTGATCATCATTAGTAGAGTAGATAGTCGAAAGCTCACGCTTCAAACTCCTCGTCATCGAATATTCGTTGAGGATCTCTCTCAACGAAGACCTCAAAGTTGTTATCGATCAAAGTCTTAGCGGTGGTAGGGGTCAAAGCTGATCGATGTTCGAAAGGTTTCTTCTCGCATCTTAACCAGATAGGTTGTCTTGGTTGAGTCTCGGCTGAAGTGCCTGCTTGCTCGGGAGCTGAAGATGCCATTTTTGTTGATATTTTCTGTTATGCTGAAGAGAGGAAAGAAGTGCGAAGATGTCTGTAGAAGGACTGTTTTCATATATGACCACTGAATCTCAAAATTCGGGTTGATGCGTGAGGGAGTGAGTCGATCACCCTCCCTCTCCATCGGAACTCGCCGAGTTATAAGCATGACGTGGCAATAACTCGGTGGTGGTATCGGTGTATACGTAATAGATCATGGTCTCGTGGATAGCCGAGAGTTGAGTCGTTGAATGGGATGGAATGTTGAAATGTTGAAATGTTGAATTCCATCTACTTCCATTGCATCAACCTACATCAATAGTAGTAAAAGATATATCACAATGTCAGAACCAGTCCCTCAAGAGACTCAAGCCGCCCCTCCAGCAGTAGAAGCCACGACCGCTCCTGCTCCCACCCAAGCTGGCGAGGGTGAAACACCAGCTGGACCCTCTAAATCAGAATTGAAGAAGAGGGCCAAAGAAGCTGAAAAGGCCAAGAAGGCCGCTGAGCGAGCCGCAAGGGAAGAGGAGGAAAGGAAGAAGAGAGAGGCTAAGGAAGCTGAGGATCATGCCAAACAAAATTACGGGAAATTGCCTTTGCACCAAAGCCAGGAGAGAAACCGTGAGTGAATTTCTGAGCAAATAGGGAAGAATGGAAACGAACGGTGGATGGCATGAAGCATGACTGGAGCGACTCTATCCAAGAAGTTTTCAGAGATGAATAACACAGTGCTACATCAATGCTGACCTGTATCTATAACGCTTGTATAGACCGCAAATTCCTCAAGTTTGCTGAACTCTCGCCTGAATCCGTTGGTCAAAGGGTAATCTTCCGAGCTAGAATGCACAACTCCCGAGCTCAAGGTGGGTTTACCTTTCACTGCCTATCTATCCTTTTCTTCACCCTCAGGATGACTGACATTTTCTCACTTACTAGGTGCCAAGATCGTCTTCCTCGCTTTCCGACAACAAACCCACACCCTCCAAGGTGTACTCGTTGTATCAGGTGAAAAGGATGAAAATCAAGTGTCAAAACAGATGCTCAAATATTCTCAACTTATCCCTGTAAGCTGTTCCTCTTCCACGAACGAGTCAAATTAGCTTATATCCTGTCATTCTGCCCAGTCCGAATCCATTGTTCTCGTCGAGGGAGTGATAAAATCAGCCGAAGTAAAGAGTTGTACAATCACCAATTATGAAGTTGGTATTCACAAGGTGAGTAGAGTAATCTAGTCCTCAGTATCAAAGCCTGGCAAGACATAGGCTGATGTAGTGGCTGTTATAGCTCTTCACTGCTGTCGAAGTTGGAGATCTTCCATTTTCAATTGACGATGCTTCTCGAGCCGAAGCTGATTTCGAGAAAGTAAGTTAAAACGCAGCTAGATATTGCCCCCTCGATGCGTCAGGGATATCAGCTGATATGTGCTTGACTTTTTAGGCAGAGAAGGATGAGAACCTCCAATACTCTAGGGTAGCTCTTCCTACTCGACTCGATAACAGAGTAATGGATTTGAGGGTGAGTAAGCTCGCTTTGTTTTCAACCTTGTTGGATTTTGTCTCCGCTAACCAGATATATTCTCTGATGCAGACACCTACCAACCAAGCAATCTTCAGAATCCAATCTGCCGTCGGTCAGCTCTTCAGAGATTACCTCAACTCTCAAGGATTCATTGAAATTCATTCTCCCAAATTACAAGGTGCTGCTACTGAGTCAGGAGCAAGTGTCTTCAAGGTTCAATATTTCAATGGTGAGTTGATTCAGCTGTTGATCGATGTTTATGGGCTTTATAAGCTATAAGCTGAAATCGTTTGACTGAACTCAGGGACCGCTTTCCTTGCTCAATCTCCTCAATTGGCTAAACAGATGGCTATTGCTGGAGATTTCGAGAGGGTATATGAGATTGGACCTGGTGAGTTATCTTGATCTACAACATTGCGATACCACTTGACATCATATCGCATCTGTCTAACAATGATTTCGTGGCATTGCTAAAATCTGACCTTGTGATAGTATTCCGAGCCGAAGATTCCAATACTCATCGACACATGACCGAATTCATGGGTCTCGATCTCGAAATGGCCTTTGAAGAGCACTACCATGAAGTTTTGGAAGTTCTCGACGAAATGTTGAAAAACATCTTCAAGGGATTACAATCTAAATTCCAGCATGAGATTGAAGTCATCAAGAAACAATTCCCTCATGAAGATTTCTTGTTCTTGGATGAAACTTTGAAATTACCTTTCAAGGAAGGTATCAAGATGCTCAAAGAGGCTGGGGCGAAGGGCAGTGACGGTGAGGAATTGGGAGAGTTGGATGATTTGAGGTGAGTTCGCATCCGTATGCTGCTAACTCTAATCTCCGCGTTGCTGTCTTTGAGATGTAATGCATGACTCATACTGACATTTCCATGTTTTACGCAGTACTGAAAATGAGAAATTCCTCGGTCGACTCGTTCGTGAAAAGTACAAAACCGACTATTTCATCCTCGATAAGTTCCCCTTGGCCATCAGACCATTCTACACCATGCCTGATCCCACCGACTCGACTCTCTCCAACTCGTACGATTTCTTCATGCGTGGTGAAGAGATCTTATCAGGTGCTCAGAGAGTACACGACCCCGTGTTCTTAGCTGAACGAATGAAGTCGGTCGGAATCGACCCAGCTTCAATGACTGGTTATTTGGATGCCTTCAAGTTGGGTGCTCCGCCCCATGCCGGAGGTGGTATCGGTTTAGAAAGAGTTGTGATGTTGTTCTTGAAATTGGGTAATATAAGAAGAGCGAGTTTGTTTCCTAGAGATCCAAAGAGGTTGAATCCTTAGTTTTTGACGACAAAGGTGTTTATAGATAGATAGTGGGCTATGCATGCAGATTTCATGTCAAAAGTATGGTAAGACGTAATGTACATCGTATACAAGTTGATCCTGATAGAAGGATATCAAAAAGGTATATGAGAAGATATGATGCAACGATGCTGGGAATAAGTCATAATGGATGGCTAGTGAGCTTTCGCAAAATGAATGATGCAAAATGGGGTATACCTCAAATATAAATATGAAGAAGACACGAACTCAAACCATCACATCCCCTGATGAATGATTCTCCTATGATACTTAGAGTGACGTTACTTGATTCGATCAGTCAATCGTGTATCCCACTAGTTTACTTGGCGTTCTGACACTTCTGACTTTCCCATTCTCGTCAGTTTGCCATTGCACTTCCCTAAATCCAGGAAAAAGACTGATCAGCCAAGAAAACCACCAAGAGTAAAAAATGATATCACACAGGAACACCCACCTCAGTTGATTCCTCGATATCTTCCTCTTGTGTTTTGGTCTCTCCCCTTCACCGCTCGAAGGTAATATAGGTGATGGTGTAGGAATAGGTGGAGGAGGCATACTCCTTGAATCTATTTGAGATCTCGTCAAAGTGGTTGTGGAAGAGCGCGATAGGGTCATTCGCTGATGAGATGGCTTATCTAGTGAGCTGGACGAAGGAGGTGGATTTGATATCGAATGGATTGATCGGACTGTCGAAGGGGACGAGGACGACGATGGTTGAGAATATCTGAACGTATCTGAATCTGAAGAAATGACATTCTGAGACATTGTCCGCTTCATAGTCCCTCTATCTGCGCCAGATCTCAAATCGATAGTCTGTCCACCATCACCGTTGTCCTGTCTATCATGTAGATTGGCAAGGTCAATTGGATCAGGCGAGTCATTCCCAAATAATAAACCAGGTAATACCTCTTTGGCCAATTCCCTAACTAAGATCGCACTATCCTGTTTACTCAAGCGTTCAATGACGTTTTTCAGACCGAAACGGATGACCAGATTCTGTCGATCGGGGTGGGTATCACATACTACCCTTGTCAACCTGAGTAAGTTCAATTTGATAGCTGCGTGAGTGGATTTGTCGAGAGTTTCCGAAAGACGGGTATAGAATTGCGGATGGGATATGGAGGAGGTTAAGGATGTAGATAATCGAAGGATCTTGATGAGTCTGTGATGGAAGGTGATCAAGTCAGTACGACAAGGATTATAGTATATCTGATAGAGTACTCTATATGACGGAGCATTGGAAACTTACGGATCCAATATACCCTCAAACGAAACACCCGAAGCTTGAACAAAGCATTTTACCAGACTGTCAGAAGCTGATTTTTCAAGTAAGACATCTTCGACTCGTGCGGTCTCATCTTGCATCCTACGATGGTATACCAATGTCAGCTTGTGCCTCGCAATTCTAGAGAAGAAACTACAGACTCACCAAGTCAAAATAGCGTCCAGCGCTGATACTTGCCAATATGGGTGAGAGAGGAGATCGAGATATACTGTAGAGGTAAGTTAAAAATTCAGTCATCGCTCCACCTCTTTCCATATGAGACACTGTCACAAGGACCCAAGCAGGATCATTACCCACAATTCAACCCGTCATACCTCCACAACAACCTCCTACTGACTTTCCCAGCATTTGCTAAATCACACAAAATGGGCAAAGCGAAATCGCTCATTTGCGATTTTGATTGTACAACTTTCTTCAATAGGGGTATGATACCACTTGATGCAGCCTCTTCTTGTCGAGATTTGGATAATTTCGTCATTGAGTAGATAGTTTGGAAGAGGTTTGAGACGGTTTCCTGCAACAGACGAAAAAGGAGGAGGTATTAACATTTAGCTCCTGATAGCATTGCTAAGGCGAAACTTTCCGGAGGCATGTTGATCCTCAAAGTGAGAACAGACTCACAGATGCATGAGAACCCTTCATATTTCTAGCTAATATACCAACCAGTATCTCTATACCATTCGAGTTCTGTACAACTTCTATCAGTTGGGTAGAAGTGGCGAGATGTTTGATCGCTTTGATAGCTAGCACCAATGACTTCCCGCTGAGCAAATCACAAGCTTTGAGAATACCTAAAAGCAAACTCAGTTCAGCATCAAGAACTCCTATTTCATACTCTTCAGTACTAGACCAGAGCAAAGCAGCTGTACAACCGTAATATAACCGCTCTTTATTGGGAGTGATACGAGAGAAATGAAACTTACGAGTCATCACACCTCTATTGGCAAACCCATCCTGTACCCTCCTATCACCTTGGGCCACCTGGCAGAACAACAACAAGGTAGATACAGTCCTATTGACAGCCATTTCAAGTTCCTCTTGTTCCATCTGACCTTCGATTTTCTCTTGCTCTATCCCTTTGGTCTTCTCTTTCAACACGTCATCTCTGAGTATCGATAGTAGCGCAGTGGATAAGGGATCCAGTATACCTTCCCTAACGAACATCCTGACAAAATCTGGTTTGGGCGTAGGTGATTGTAGATCGAATACTGATGAGATACCGTCCAACGAGGAAAGGACTAGCGTTTTGTTCAAAGCGTAATCTTCATCTAGGAGTTCAACCAGAATACGCAAACCTCGACATCTATCGAACGAGAAGCGGATCAGTGACGGTCTGTGACGGATGGGCTTTACTTACGAGATGAACATTTGCAATGTCAATGCTGAGCTTGTCAACTGCTGAATGAAAATCGAAGCTTCCAATCTAGTCTCCAAAGAATGCTTTTTGGAGGTGTATGGCTAATTTCGAACCGCATATCAGTATCCCTTCGATGAGAATAGCAAATTGACTCACTATGATCACCGGTATACCACCAATCAAGCAGAATGACTCTAGCATCTCGAGATCGGAAGTGACGATCTAGTACATCCAAAAGGTTCAGCTATTTCTCATACGATGTGAAGCGTCTTAGCATAGCTGGAAAAAGACCTACCAGGTTGACCAGCTTTAACAATCTCACAGCTACATCTCTCGTCAATCTCGATTCCAGCACTTCTAGAATGCTACACGTATCGACAAGAGACTTTATAAGCTGTACGAAGGAAACCTTGGAGTATCAACTTACGCTAACATCCCATGCTGAGCTACGAAATGAGCTTCCAGACCCATTTCAGGTGGTGTATTCTCAAGTAATGATAACTAAATCCATTCGTAAGCGATGACCTCTTCCATGTATGATTGACTTTTAGATCGAGCATAATCAAAGACAAGTGTCGATATATGAACTCACTAATTCATCACAACCATCCTTCAACATCCCATGAGGCGTATTCGGTGTCAACCCTTCCACCAGCTTATTGACATTAGCATGTAAGGTCGCTCTTTTATCTCGCAACAGGATAGCTTCGAGATCCTCAGTGACAAAGTCATCTTCGATCTCCGCGAAGGGATCCTGTTCCTCGTCCGCTTCGTCCGACGCCCACGATACGTTGGACCGACGAGTGAGCTGGAGCGATTGGGCTTGCAATTTCGAGCCTACATCGATTCGTAATCATCAGTTTTTAACGTTGGTTCAGAGAGCTTGAGAACCCACCACTCGCTTGTGAAGGTTGTACCCCTTCAAAGATATCATCATAATCCTCATCCTTCTCCATATACTTATTCAACTCCAACAAGCTCTCACTATTGTCCCCGGTTGTACCAGTTCGAGGGGTATTTTTACCCCTTAAAGAGTTCTGTCGTGAGGAAGGGGGTGATCGAGCTTGAGCTCGAGGGGATGGCGTGATAGGTACAGGTAAAGAAGGTTTAGCAGGAGTAGAGAGTGATCGTTGAGTGGGAGGGACAGGTGAAAGTGGGACTTTATGTATATCATCGGGATGCATCAACCCTCTTCGTCCATTGGATTTGAGCTATGAGACTCTCGTCAGCTACAGATCAGGTAGGCGATCCCTTTAGCTAACTGACCTTGAGGTTTCTCAGTTTCGTTTCCAATCCAGATTCATCCTCGTCCAATCCTATATCAGAATAATCTTCAACCTGGCCTGCTGAGGCTGATCTTCCGTTTGTTGAGGTCTTTGTGTTTTGACTGGATAAGGGAGGTAAGGAATTTATAGCTACCGCTGGCGATTTGGTGGGTCGAAGTGTTGTCTGACTCAGATCCTCGCTCGCTGCAGACTCGTCACGGCGGTCTATCACATTAGCCCATCAGCTTTCTTTATTTGACCTCCATACATGATTAATCCATTTATGTCGGACTCACGGCCAAGCTTCTTTGACAAGGTTATGTCAGCCGCAAAATCATCATCCCAACTTTCAGCATCTCCTTCGCTCTCCTTCGCTCTATTCAACACATCACTAACATGCAGGTTTTTGCCGATAAGTCCAGGTTGGGGAATAGGTATAGGCAATCCAGTGCCTGGATGCAGTTGTGAAGAAATGGCATCTGCGGATGATCTAGAAGGAAGAGCGAATAACCCTGGTCCTAGGGGTCCATTGGATTCTCCTCTTTGTCGGACATTGGATACTGATTGTTTACGAGGCTGAGGTAGTGGTAGACGTCTCATCGTGCCTAGTGCTTTTGGCGAGGCTATGAAGTTGCACATCAGCTTAATCACGACTGAATCCAATAAAGGCAGCTGAGTCAACTGACCGTTCAAAGCTTCGTTCCATTCCTGTACCCTCTGAACAGCCTCATCATAGACGGTCATAGGTTTTTTAGCTCTGACTGTCCCACTTCCACTACTCGAGGATACATTTGCATTATTCTGTCCAACATTGTTGGATTTTCTCTCATTCGATCTGAGCGTATCTTTCCCTCCTGACGATACTCTGACGGAGCTCGCACGGGATTGTGGTCTGCTCGATGGTGTAGATTTAGTCGGGAGCGGTGGTATAGGCGGTTCAGCTGATTTCTTCACGCTCATCATCCATGGATGACGAAGTAATTTCTTCGCCGAGACTCGAAGATTGGGATCTTTCTGGAAACAGTGGTAAAGAAAGTCTTTTACTATCTGTGGAAGGGGTATGGTAACGCGAGGAAGAGACGTATGTCAGTTTGACTATGTGGACACAAAATCAGACACATGAGAAAGATAGGACCCACCGGACTCGCTCCATCAGGTATCTTCATACTTTCATCCTGTACAATCCTCCAGAGCGCCTGCATCGGTGCCAAGTCGCCATAAGGGGGTCTGCCTTCTAACAATTCCACAATCACACATCCAACTGACCAAATATCGCTCGCTGTCGAGGATCCATTCTGCTCTATCACCTCAGGTGCCATCCAATAAGGTGATCCGACAACTTCATTATCATTATCTTCTTTCTTACTATATTCTAGAGAAGAAGATGAAGACGGGGAAGAAGCTGCCGAAGGTTTAGGTTGATTTTTCGACGATACTCCGAAATCTGCCAATTTCACCGAACCATCTTTATTCGTCAATATATTCGCTCCCTTTATATCTCTATGGATAACACCTTGTTCATGTAGATATATCAATCCTTCTAAGACCTGCGATATATAGACTGCTATCAAGCTTTCAGGGAATTTCCCAAATTTCTTTAAGATACTTTGAAGTGAACCATTCTCACAGTATTCCAATACGATAAATAAGTTTTCCTTATCCCTTGCGAAACCTTTGTATTTCACTATATTCGGATGATTGAGGTTCTTCAACAGGTCGATCTCAGACATGATATCTGGTAATGAGGATGGTGGAAGGGACAGGAGTGAGATCGATTTGATGGCTACTGTTTCTCCTGTTAGAAAGTTCAGTGCTCGATAGACTGATCCACTGGCTCCTCGTCCTAGGATGTCGCCTAGTTGATAGTTGGATAAGGCTACTGCGGCTGCCATGGTGCATCCTGGTTGGGTGCTATAAGAGGTGATGAGAAGGGTGGGCCACGGAGAGATCAATGACTATTGACTGGTAGTTCAGTTTGATATTGGTTCTGATTTGGAAGGTGAAGAAGCTGAAGGGGTAGCGACTGTTGAGGGTGTTGTTGTAATTCTAGACAGGGTGGAGTTCTGCTTGATCTGATTGCATGATGCTGAAGGGGAAGGGAGTCAAGATATGGATACCGAGTCCTCGTGTGTGTTGAAGATGTGGAATAGCTGATGATGGTCTGTGCGAGTGTTCCGATGGGGCTCCGTCGTCGTGGAGAAGGGAGATCGACACCTTTGCGACTCCTCGAAGTGCTATATTTTGATGCTCCTATATCTGTATTTGTGTATCTACGAATACGTCCAGCCGTGTTATATACACTGTGCACTTATGCTGTGTGCAACTATCTAGTGTGAGAAGCTAATGCCGGTGTACTGAATTGATTGATGGATGATAATTTATTGTTTCAGTCACCTCGGTCAAACGCGTCGAGAACAACAACAACATCCAAAACCAGTCACGTGAAATGATATGACCATACGCTGCTCTACATATAAATAAGGATTGATCGATTGGTGAGATATGCATGCATGATGTTATGGTACTTCTCTTAGTCTCTCCGACCCCGCCACGTGGAGCTATGCCTATGACTTGCATATCTCCCCTAATGTCTGTGCTATAGCAGGCGGGAACCTGAAAGCGCCTAATGAAGGGCCGAATTTCTCTCCTATCCTCTTTATTGAATTATCGCACGCTAAACGATACGGCATCAATCAATCAGCTCGCCCCATAGGAAACGCTTAGCTGATAGGAACACTCACCACTCCTCGCTGCACCGAGCTCCTTCCCTATCTCGCCTACCGCTCCTGTTCTCCCTTGTCCCAGCAAACCAGCCTGTCCTACCAACCTAGCTTCCAACCCCATGATCGACGCTCTAATTCTCACTATAGCCTCAAGAGACGCAGGAAGCACCTGCTGGACATATCCATACGTATCCTCTTCAATGGAAGCGACAGCAAAAGTGGTCATGACTGTTGGACGCCCATCAATCAGCCAATATTTCCACAAGGTCGACCTTCCATATCTAGCTGAATCACATAGCTACTCACTTTCGATGATCCTCTGAGCCAAGATCCAATCTCCCGCACTCAACCGTATATTCCTCCTTGCCCATTCCTTGCCCATCCAGTCGTATGCACCTTGTCTATAACTCCTCACTTCACCTAGAGCAGTCGTACCTATCGGAGTAGCTTCTATCCGATGTACCACCTGAGATTGTACTTGTTCGACTTTCTGTATCGCCAAATTACCCACTTTGGCTATGGGTTCAGGAGCAGGTGGAGTCGATCGTATAGGTCCATCGAGGATTTCTTTTAGTCCGTAAGTGGATTGTTTCTTCGCGATGGGTCGGAATATATCGCCTTGCTTAATTGGAATCGCTCGTGGATCCGGTACAGATGGTTTGGCAGGTACTGATGATCTTGGCACGGGGGTAGACGATGAAGATAACTTGGAGTTGATTAATCCTAGTTGAAGTAATAGTTCTTGCCATAGTTCAACAATAAGATTAGGTGACTTGGATGCATCGGAGAAAAAGATTTTTCTGTGCGAGGGTATATGTGAGATTCGCAAGAGTTCCATCAGAGTGAATTGCTAATTAGTACAAGCATAATCAGCAAGTTGTCGATCTCATTCACTGAAAGCCAGCTTACAAGGTAGTATGGATCTTGCGATTTCAAAGCTGTAATCAAGTATCTCTCGGGAGTAAGAGGTGATTTCTTGTAAAAAGCATCGAAGTGGAGGGGCTGCACTACATCGTCAGCTGATGATCGTGGCTAGCCGCAAGTCGTGCTTAAACGTTCAGCTCACCTGAACAAGATAAGGCATCAAGGCTTTCACTGGTAGTTGCAGAACGACCAAAGCGACTAGGTCAAGCACAAGTGACTGAGGAGTCAATGTCCAAGCGCTAGGTGCACGAGTGGAAGGTCTAGCGAAGGATCCGATGAATGGGCTGTCACGTAGATGGATATCAGTATCTTTGAAGCTGGAAATGACCACGAAAGAGAGAACACCTACCGTAAGAACAGAGCCCATATCCTCCAATTGACCCATTGCCAGACATATCCTCTGAGTACTATCCGATAGGCAAAAGGAACGACGATCGACCAGACGATAGATATCGAGAGGGAATTGGAAGTATCGAAAGTGAGAGAGTCGGATATAGAATTCTGTACAGCCCGAGCAAAAGGTATCTACGGGAGTGAAACCCACATGGTTTCAGCTAAAAATGATACTACAAATGATCGCTGATTGTATTTTGCGTACCTTCTTCTGAGGCCATACAGGCTTCAACTTATCGCCCAATACGTCTTTAACACCCAACACGAGGAAAAGAGCTAGGTTGGAAGAACAGAGTACGATCCTCCTTTCGTTCAGAGCTAATTTATGTCGCCTATCAAGCATCACCAAGTCAGCTGGAGTGTCGCGATGCAACGGGTAACGACGACTTACGTCGTAGGGCTGAACAAAGCCAATTCATCTGATCCAACCAGAGTGCACCATACGTTGGATATGGTCAAACTAAAGATTGCATAGCTGAACAATAGGGTGATGGATCGCTCGTTCCATATTGATGAGCTGAAGGAGCCTAGGAGTGTAGGGCGAGGAAGGTGCTTGGGGGGTTCTAATCAAGATGGCATCAGTGGATATACACTAAGCATGATATGTATGTCTAGAAGAGAGACTCACGAGTAATGTATGATTTCCTTGTTCTAAGTAATATAGCTAGAGCTATGAACACGGGTAGAGAAAGTAAGATGGCGAATGGTATTTTACCGAATGAGCCTATGAAGAACGACGGAGAAGGTTTCGATTAGCTTTCATACATTGTATACGCAGTGTACCAAAGTAGTGATACTATGATAGCGTGCAGCAGAAGGGTACCTACCTGTATACAAGACTATAGAGCTAGATAATACGACAGATATCCATACACCTGACCTCCAGGCGAACGATATATACCTTTTAGCTAGGAATTTCTGTGACGATATGATGAAGACATAATGCATCAGCTGTTGCAATCTTCTCAGACATGTAAAACGCATCTCGCCGCTTAGAATCAGCCATCATGCGTAAAACGAGAGATGGTAGATATATAATCGATTCGAGGAGGAAAGCAATATCACTCACTCGATATTGCTTTTCTATCTTCGCCAGGGGCTATATACGAGAACGACAAGTCAAAATGAGCTTTCTATACACCTTGTTCACATAGTAGAGTATGGAGCAGATAGCTCACAGGTAACGGTGTCTTCGAAGATGCAGGTGTAGGTGTGTTATTGGAGTTTGAGGTCCGAGGAGGGAGGGGTTGAGATTGTGTTATTGACATTTTTTTTGATCGTTCACCTGTCCTAATTCCGATATTTGCCTGGAACGTAGTGGGATATCTATCAATGGCTCATTCTATTCTATCTCCTTGCTAGGGATGAAGGGTATATATCTGTTCTATCCAAAAAGGGGTCAGCAGAAGAAAGGAAGAAAAGTCAAACTTGAATGCAACTTCAAACGGTGAAGCACAGTTCAAGTTTACGCGTTAATAGTCAGTGGCACGTGGCGATTTTCGAACATATGTTAATATAGCAAGAGGTGAGATTGCTCTGGCATTTGGATGCAGCTCGTAGTTTATATTTCATAATCTCAGAGGGTCAGTCACTTACAATACAGAATACGAATCACAAAGTGTTCAGACTTTCAAAGCATGAAGATCCATTCAATGTCAGGGTAGATATGAGAGAATCTCGTTCTATCTAGACTGTCTACCCTATTCGCACAAGAAAGATAGGCAGGTGAATGCTTTTTAACTATTTACAATAATCATCGATGAGAAGGATACGAATCAAACTACCAATACCAATACCCATGCTAAATTGAAACTGATCAATCGCGTATAAATCTATATCGTAACGAATCTTCAGGCTCTATTTTGCATCTTTTGGCAATTTTTGTTTTTTTGCTGTGTCAACCTCTTTCAACTCTTCTTGATTTGCTTTTTTCAGATATCAAAATCATACTGAAGCGAGAATATACCACATTGTAGCCCCACCTCAAGATGTCATTAATCTTTGAGATCTTTGTTCCTCTCTTATCCAGACGGATGAAGCTCAGCGATTGCCATCATAGTCCTCTGAACATGGTTTGAGATGTTTATGTGTGCCCCCGAGCAGGAAGGTACTTCACGCATCATGAGCGCTCGCTCTATGCTCTACGGATTGAAGTATACTTGAGAAATCTTGGTGCGTTGGAAAGTCGAAGTTCATCAATGTAGCGTGTGCCACGTGCAGATGCCACGAACCTGAGCTTTGGCCCTGAACAGGAAGGATGGACAAAAACATCGTACGGTTCACGGTTCGCGATTGTCAAAAGTTCAACATTGACTTTTCTGCTATTGTCTTTCTGCATATCTTCCATTCACTTGACCTGCAACTCGGAATCAAAGAAGGCGAAGTAACAAGATGTACGAAGCGACAGTCTCAGCCCCAGTCAACATAGCTTGTATAAAGTACGTTTACATGCCAGTTTTCCTCTGCTGTGATAGGTAAGTGTATGCTGATATCTTGGTTTATAGGTATTGGGGTAAACGAAATACCAAATTAATCTTACCTACCAATTCTTCTCTCTCTGTGACCTTGGATCAAGATCACCTGCGGTCCACTACTACTTCCAGAGCTGACGAGTCGTTCGCAAAGGGAGATAGATTATGGTTGAACGGGAAAGAAGAGACTGTAAAAGAGGATGGTAGATTGGGTGTTTGTATTAAGGAATTGAGGAATTGGAGGAAGATTGAGGAAGATAAGGATTCGAGTCTACCCAGGGTGAGTGCGAGCTGTCATTCATGTAATATTCATCACACAGCCAATCCACTTCACCGTTCACTCTTTGCTCTAAGTGGCCATGTCATGATATATCCACTTTACACCTATATTTGCGAAACACGAACTGTACTGATCTTTTCTCCCCGTCATAGCTCTCCCAATGGCCTCTCCGTATCGCCTCATACAACAACTTCCCAACGGCAGCCGGTCTCGCCTCCTCCGCATCAGGTCTCGCCGCCCTCGTAGCCTCCCTTGCCAAGCTCTACTCCCTCCCTCAATCAGCCTCTCAGCTCTCCCTCATCGCCCGTCAAGGATCCGGTTCAGCCTGTCGATCATTATTCGGTGGTTTCGTAGCTTGGCGAGAAGGTTCCGCCGAAGATGGATCAGACTCTTTAGCTGAAGAGGTCGCACCTCAATCGCATTGGCCCGAGATGCACGCTTTGATCTGTGTGGTGAGCGACGCAAAGAAAGGAACCTCCTCGACATCGGGTATGCAACGTACAGTTGAAACTTCTACTTTGCTCCAACATCGATTGAAGATCGTTCCAGGCAGAATGGATGATATTTCCAAAGCTATCCAATCTAAAGATTTCGCAACATTTGGAGAGATCACAATGAAAGATTCTAATTCATTCCATTCGGTCTGTCTCGATACTTCTCCACCTATCTTCTACCTCAACGATGTATCCAAATCTATCATTGCCGTTATAGAGGAATTGAACAGATCTTCTGGAGAAATAGTCGCTGCTTATACGTTCGATGCTGGACCCAACGCTGTTATATATGCTTTGGAAAAGAATATGCCCAAAGTATTGGGAGTCATCAACAAGTTTTTCCCCACGTCCGAAGAAACTAGGGATCCTTTCGACACGAAAGCCGCAGAGTTGCCAGAAGGGTTCAACGTGAATGTCGTTAGGGAAGGAGGATGGGAGAAGGGTGCGGTGAAAAGCTTGATCCATACGAGAGTGGGTGATGGACCTAGGACTTTGGGTAAGGAGGAAAGTCTGTTGGGTGAGAACGGGGAGCCAAAGGTTTTGGCTTAGAGCCGAATTGGGCATATAACAAAGTCTTTGATGGGTACTGAGGTCAAGTGAGTAGTGAAATATAATTCCCGTATATACGTACAAAGTAATATACCTTCATGCATATATCATAGATAATCTTACATACATTCATGCGTCGCACAATATACTACAGTGTTATGTTACAACCAAAAGGAAAACTACACTATACAAACCATCTGATGATTGAAGCTTGATCTGATTCTACATATACAAGATACGATACGACATCCCGTAATCCGCCGTCACCAAGTTACACTATAACTACCAATATTGCCTTGAAAACTTCATCGTATCCAACGAACACATCCATCAGAGCTTTCCATGTCTTTTCAAATGTGCCAATCTAGCTTTCTCAATCTTATTCCTCAATACTCCTTCGGTGAATTGTGTTCTATGAGAGAAAGTCTTGATAGTCACAGAAGGTTGATTATACGGTTCTTTGGTCGATTGCGAGGAAGATAAACCTTGAGTGAGGCTAAATAGTGTAATGAGTAATATACAATTTGAGTCCCATGGAGACGGAAAGAGGTTGTGTGAAAGTAGGTACAAGAGTCAGCTACGATCCTTTTCTTCATCCCAAGAAGGAAATGAGACATGTTTATCTTTATCAGGCAAATTAACTGAAGGAGGCGGTGGGAGATGAATAGGTAACTCGGTGGTATCTGGTGGACCATCAGGATAAGGGAATTGAACAGGCCAAGGAAAGGGGAATCCAATGGGTATATCGCCAGGCGAATCTTGTCTGAAGATGGAACTGCAAGTATGGGATTGAGGGATATGAACCCACCTTTGACTTTGTCTACATAAGGAAGTTAATCGAGATACAGTGAATGTCTTAGGAGCGTAAGTGATCATGGTCGTATACGAGATTGAAACTGGTAAAATATCGTTTAGTATAATTGTATTACAATATGAGTATGGTTCAGATTGTCTGAAGAGATCAGTAGAGAATGAGATTAGATATAACGATGGTATATATACCCTCTTAACACCGGTCCGCATCTATGCTGCCACCACGTCACAAGATGATCCTTTGAGAGGTCACCTATGAAAGGACCAGTCAGGATCCTTAGACAATCTTGAGTAGTACAACCCCTTTCCCCCTAAATGGGTAGATCGTGAATCTCGAATATCGGATCTTGCTCAGAGCATCGATATGCATCCTATGTGATGATGTGACATTCCTTGATACCGAGAAGAAACACCGATCTTCCAATTAGGGATATCGTTTGGGCCTTTGTGATGGGAGTAGGGAGTGATCTGTGGTTTGAGAGTTGGTAACCTTTGATTTACCATTAGGGTTCACTGTGATCTTGAGGAGATGTTGTGATCGTCGGAAAGTAAGGGTACTCCGGCTGGGTTTATATAAATCGATCAACCTTAACAAGCTTGATTTAAGTGATCCAGTTTCGAAGGTATCAGTGAGTAGGATACAGTCATATCCTTAGTCGGTCAGTATCGTCCCAATCAACCAGTATGCCGAAGCCACTGCCAGATTTCGTGGCCGCTACGTCATAGATTGAACCCATCATCTACTTATTGAACAGGGTCTACTTTCTTCTGTATACATCTTACGAGGTTAGTCGATCTGGTCGATCTATGATCATCAAACTGACAAGTCCACCTCCCTGTGTGATATCTAAAAGTCCTGTATCGAGCCATCACACTTTATCGTATCATGCCCCTCAACAAGCTTGTGTGTCGTCTTCGTAGTATGTAGTTGTTCACGTAGGTGATCCGTATCGATTCCTGAGCGGTATGGGTATCACCATATTCTCATTCATTCTCGTGGCAAGATTATCCCCTTCGCTTCTCTTCATGTTCATGAGATAATCCCAATTCCTCCTGTGCTCGTTTCACTTCTTCGACATCACCGGTATACTATTTCACCACAAGTGTCAAATGGTCAGATTGATGGGTTTCACTGTGTGATGTACGAATCACATGCTCAACTGACCTTGCCTTTATCGTCGGACAGTTTCACACAATTCTTTCCATCTATCTGGTTGAGCTTGATCACTATATTCAGTGGTTTGGAAGTTTCGGATGGATTGGAACATTTCTTGAAATCGTTCGTTAGGAATGTTCCTATACCGAAGGAAGCTATGTAAGAGATAGAGGTCACAATCAGCCTCAAATTCATAAGCTGAGATGATATTGCTTGACACAATTGAAAACAACATAACAAAATCCGTGGTGGTTCTGCTCAGGTTATAAGATGAAGCAACTCACCAGCTATACCAATTTCATCACATCCTTTCTGCAATTCCACAGATTTCTCTACATCCAACCCATCACTAAAAATAACTCTTTTACCCCTCCCAATTTCCCCATCATCTTTCCTGACCATACCGGCTTTATCTTCGATAATCTTCCAATGCTCTTTGGCGGATTTGACAAATTCAAACGGATCTCCTGAGTCCTGTCTTAGGGTAGACCAACGAAGGGCTCGTTCAGGATTGGAGATGAAATCCGTAAAGAAGGCTTGAGCGGTGTATGTGTCGGTCAACATTGTTAATGGTGCGCCACCAGGTCCAGGTGGGTAGACTATCATGAAGTATCATAGAATATCAGATGAGATGGAATCTGAATTTGAATATGACATTTGATGCCTTGACAATGCCGACTTACCTTCCTCCCACATGTCCATAGCTCTAGCATTGGCTTCCTTGTACCCGTAAGTAGCGCCAATAGCCATAATCCATTCGTGTGCAATGGTACCAACAGGTTTCAATCCGTACTTCAAAGCCAGGTATACCTAATGATTGTGTTGGAACTTCAGCTAAGCGATTCAAGGTTGTGGATACAGACTAATTCACATTACTTGTTCCAGCTAGCAATCCACCATTTCCACCATTGCTTTTCCACTCTTCATATCCAGCTATCAACCCTCTAATAACTGTATCCTGCGTCCTGAAAGACCTTCGTCGTCTCGTACCGAACTCAGAAAATATCAAGGGAGATACTCCTGATGGTGGTGAAAGCAAATCGAGAGCTTTCTTCTTGGCTAGTTCTACGCGTCATATCGATATCAGCTCACGTTAAACCTGAAGAGTGTCAGCTGGGGTAAGGCAGAGCACGTACCAAATTGTCCATCGTAATTCCAATCTGTATCTACAAACTTGAAGTATCCTTCACTTACTACGAGATAAAGTATCAGCTTGAAATCCAATATGCTTGTGATCGACATGGTAGCTGATAGAGAAGCAACTTACAAATTGACATAATGGGTACTTCATACAGAATAGTATCCCTCCAAGGCCCCTTGATCACTATCCCAATCTCACCAAATGTACCATCTTCAGAATCCTTACTAGGGTAAAAACACAGTTCAACCTGGTTTATAGGGTCAAGTCGCATTGATCCGAGATAATCTAAATATTCATCGGAGAACCAAGGATAAGAGGATTTCAAAGCTTCCCTCTCGTGTGACTGTAACTGCAGTTCTCCGAGTCCTATAGCCAAGAGTCAGGAGCATGAGCTGTCAGTCCGGTAGAGGAGCGCGCGGCAGAGAGCTCACGAAGTACACGTCCTTTGACCCAGTCGAAACATTCCCTATTGAATAGCATCTGAGGTGATCTGTTGGTGAATTTGATGATCACTTGAGCGTCGTAGAAATGATGCAAGACGGCATTTTGCATGGTGAGCTACACGTTGAACCACAGCTTGAGCTTGAGCTCTAAATGAAGCAAACATATCTGAAGGATCAGCTGAGTTGGGAGTACATACCTTGTATAAATCCGTGTCGAGGATTGAGAATGGTATTTCTACCTCTTCGGCTGGTAAGTTGAGGTTGTCTGTCATATTGCTGTCGATGCTGTCAGAAATGGGTGAGGAATGATAGAGGGACGAGAGGGTATATAGGTATGAAAGGGGGGGTGGGGGGGGGTATACTACTGATCTGTAGGTATATAGAGATGATGAACAGAAGGCTACGGTGTGTACTCGAGTCGATGAATATGAATGCTTGCTTATCTTTCAGAGATGGAGAGGTGACCTTCCTCCACCGCAGGAATAACCCGAATACTGGTCGATCCATTTTAGTCACTCCGCCCATTTAAGTGTCCTATGCCATACTTTCACGTAAACCTGCACAACATCGCTACTTTGACTTTTTTCCGGATTGCTCCTACCCCAGTTGATCCACCAAAAACATCGACCTCTAGGCAAACATCAATCCAGTAAACAGCACAAGGTATCATCATCTCCCTGCTGTCGGTGCTGGCAACAAGAGACTCTCGTAACTCATCAGAAGAGAAAACGTCTCTGCTCATGCTTGACTCAAGGTATGTTTGACTACGATCTGACCTGCATTCCCTCCACTTTCATTGGTCCATCAATCTGACTTTTGCCCATCCCTACCACAGCGCATAAGATCACTCACTTCCCCCTCCCCATGCTCTCCTCGACTCGTCAAGCATGCGTGAGGCGTCTCACTTCCTCAATCCCCTTTCCGCCTGCTCTCCCCGCAGAATCATCCCGGCAAGCTATCATTCGCGCCGCTGCCATCGCTCAAGCACCCATACGGCGAGTTCATTCTGACTCAAACCCAACTTCAGTCACAAGGAGGAACAGCAAAGATTCGTCTTCGTCCACTACCAGAAAATCTAGAGGTATATCATCTGGAATGACATCAAATGCTGCATTAGCTTTTGCGGAGGATCCTCGATCATCGCGTTATGATCGGAGGGATGAATCGATAGGGATAACGAGCGATGATGAATATACGCTTCAACCGAATTCTGATCCACCTACACCGGAATGGTTAGATTCATGGTTATACACCTACGACTTAGCGACACTCCCTCCATCGCCTTTACCTCCTCTAGAAACTTTTCGAGGTCTTGTCGTTTCTCAACCTCTCTTAGCCCTGTTAACACTATCGACCCTCCCTCAATCCGATCTTAGGTTGATCAAGCACCATGAACTTCGATCACTCATGCATGGATGCAATAGGGTATTGAGAGAACGTCCAGTCCTTCTGAGTCGATTAAATAACGATCAGGTCCTCAAGTCACTAAGAATCCTACGAGCGATATTGTTCTCTTTATCTGGGGGTAATAAAGGTCATGAGAATTTGAATCAAGGCAATTACTTTAGGGGTAAAATCGTTAGACAATTCTTAGGACTATGTTCAAGGTTGAATCAACTCAGATTGTACAAGTCGGTCTTTCAGGATAGACTCAGGGAACAACTGTCTCATCCAGACGAAGGAGTGATCTACTTTGATAATATAGTAGAAGATCTTGCGTTGACCTATAGATGGAAATTGATAATCGAACTATTCAATCCTGATTCCTTCCCACGACAATACTACACATCGGATATACTGGCTTATTATCTGCAAGCCCATTTTGGTATATTTCAATCAACCAAGATACCCCGTCTGTTCCAACTATATCAAGCATTCGATCTTCAACCAACAGCTGAAGCGTACAATCACTTGATTCAGTCATATTTGGAGATTGGCGATCTACCTACTGCCAGAGATACAGTTAGAGAAGCCAATGAGAAGGGTATAGCAGATCACCAGACTCAGCAATTATCGATATTACGTGGATATAGAGCGTTGGGATATGATGTGGATATTGAAAATAGGGTATTGAGCGATATTGAGAGATTGAATATACCACTATCAGCAAGGTTGTTGAATGCGTTGATCAGGTTAAGGATGCAAAATGGAGATTTGACTTCAGCCAAGTATCTTGCGAAAAGATTTGATTTGAACGATTGGACGGGAATACAAGATACAAGCATGTCAAAACGATCTTTGCACAGTGGACATATCAAGGTTAAACCGAATCTTGCCACTGCGACATTGATCTTTGACTTGTATAGTCAAACGGGAGATATAGAAGATCTAAGATCATTATGGAGAGATATGAAAGTTGGACAAGTCGTTATAACCGATCAGACCATCACAACCTTACTCCGAGCCCTGAACGGGTTAAACCTGCTCGACGAAGCTGTATCGATATTCGAACCCTCCCTGGCGGATAACGAGTGGGCTTTACCTGATGGTGTTAAACCGGATATCAAGTCGTTCAATTACCTTATAGGTGTATTGGGTAGACAAAGAGGATTGAAAGGGATAGAGTCGGGTTTGGCCCTTTTACATGAATATGGAGTCAGACCTGATGATTTGACGTTGAAGATTGTGGTGGATTTCGTTAGACAATCGATCCATCATACACCTACGGAATTGGCGAATTGGGTAGAAAGGATAATGAATTCGTCGACATTGAAACCTACTCAAACCCTATTGGACTCGATAATCCAAAGTGCCATCAAATCGATTGCTCGGACAAGCAAGACCTCACCAAAGGACAATGACCTGTTACGACCATCGACATCTTCCAACACTTTCTCACCTACAGCTGGAATAAACCTCTCACCGCGATTCCGACAATCTCTTGAAGGGATATTAAACGCCTTGAAGTCTGTTGATACAACATCCGGTTCTCGATCTTTGGTCAATCGATTGCGATACGATTCGATGACTTCCAGTCGAATATCGAATTTGCCCTCTGCTAGGATAGTGTGGAATTCATTAATTCAAAGAGGATATAAACCTGATCAAAGACATTTTGTCGCTTTGATGCAGGGTTATTCAGATGCTGGATTGATGTATCAGGCTCAAGATTTGTTGGGTTTAGCAGATCAAGTTGGATGTAGGATAACCAAATCGATGTTGTTTACGCTTTTAGTCGGTTGGGGTAAGATTCAACGACCAACGGAATCGAGAAAGATATACGAGAGAATTAGATTGATGCTTGATCCACATTCAAAACGAAGAGACAAACAAACTGAATTGGAGATTATCACTGCTATGATCCAAGCCTATAACAATTCTGGACAGTACTCCGAGGCCTCCTTGATGTGTTATACGGATTTGAGAGAATTGGATATTCACTTGGATCGAAAAGCCATTGTGGTCTCTTCTCAAGCTCTAAGAGGTCAGGGCGATTTGAAAGGTTGTTTGAGTATTTTGGAGAAATATGGTCCCGCTTTAGATAGAATCACGAGAAAGATTGTTAGGGGAGTGAGAAATTATCAGAGGAAGAAATTGGGTTTACCTGTTAATTCGCCTATAGTCTCCAGCTCCACCACTACGAATACGTTCACGACTCAAGAGCATACCCAGTTGGAGAGTTGGAAGGAAATTGAGATGATGATAGATGATCATAAACATGATGATCGGCATTATACTTATAGACAATTGGAAAAGCTCAAAGCGGATCAAGAGATATTAGATCTTTCAGAAAGATTACTCCGAGAAGATGATTTAGCTAGACCGATTGAACTCCGTCGAATGACTAGGTTGAATAATCGAACGAATCGAGCGTTGAAGAGGGCCCTTTTGGGTGAACAAGCGGTGAAAGAGAGGAATAAAGATCTGATTGAGAGTAGACGGATACATAGATCCGACGAGAAGAGGGGTAGAGTGAGGAGGAGGATTGTCAGGAGTCTGCAGAGACGGTTGGTGGGTGGGTTGAGTACCGTGAGGATCGGGGAGGTAGGACAGAGGGCTTGGAAAGAGAGAAAGAATAGGAGGAGATATAAGACTAGAATGAACGAAGAGTAGTTGGGTGGTACTACTAGGTTAGGATGACTTGTTATTGCATTGACTCATACACAATCAGCTATCATATCATCATGCATCATTGACATACATTCACTGTATCTTGTATGTCGAATATCGATCTGTTTTGAGCATCACTGACAATCGGA
Source organism: Kwoniella botswanensis (assembly GCF_036426115.1). Lineage (NCBI taxonomy): Eukaryota > Fungi > Basidiomycota > Tremellomycetes > Tremellales > Cryptococcaceae > Kwoniella > Kwoniella botswanensis. Next base: position 10,844,081 of record NC_088599.1, on the reverse strand, counting down.
CAGACAGGGGAATAGACCGCTTGTAGATACCATAGTAGGTTTACTCTTATTCGTCATCTACCGAGAATATACGATTAGACTTTACAGGAATGGCATGGCTTGGTTCCTTGCCGGATCTGCCCATGATAAGTTACGTTGTACACTTTGGTGAGATGATGTTGACCGCGATTCAGAATCAAAGTATGCATGCATGCGACAGCATAACCACGTACGGTACTCGTATTCGAAATTATATGTGTACGCAGACCAGTACTGAGTAGGAGAGGAGGACTTACGTAAACGTCATTAGCCGATGACGTCGCTTCTTTCAGTTGTCGCTGAGAAAATTAGGGCTAACAAAACAGAAGAAACAGGATGGAGTGGGTCGATTGTTGTTGCTGTCTTTCATTCGCTCATTTTCAGCCTCAGACATCCCATCATCATCATAACCACACTTCGAGTCTTCAAAGTCATACATATATTCATCATCAACGACTCTCATCTGACAGTCGAGAAATAATATACCTACAACTACTCTTACAATCCATCCATCCATATATAGATAATCAATCATAATGGCCGATACCGTATGTTCATTGCTCTCTTGCCACCTACTTATAGTTACCTTGCATACGAGTATCGCTCATCTCGAATGCTTAACTTTTTTTTTTTTTTTGGCTCACTTATAGTCTATCCATATCCGACGAGGACATCCTATCTTCTTTGGACTGTTATTGTTCTTCGCTCTGATCGAAGGATGTATCACAGCTTGGCTAGGTGAGTTTCGAGTAAACTATCCGAGAATGAATTCGATGAGCTGATCGCTTGGCTGTCGGTATATACAGTGTCTCGATATAATGAGTGAGTGACAATCATTCCGTCTCCCTCTAATTGCTCGTTCCAGTACAGCGAAACCACAGCTGATATGTGTGTTTCTCTGCACAGCCATGATACCTACCCTTCCAACTCTATTCGAGATCGACTCAAGTTCTTGGTCTTCGTCTCATGGTGGACTGTGTTCTTCTCAGCTGCTTACATCGTGCGTTTACCTCCTTCTATTCAGTGCTCCCCAAGTGCTCTGCTCTATAACCCGCTGATTGTCCACCTTCCAACCTTAGGCCGCTTTCTACACCGCTTTCTTGTCTTTCGTAGCTTCCATTGCCAGTCACCTGGCTTGGTTAGCCTTGACGTGAGTCATCCTATTCATTTGCAGTGGCCTTCCCTTACTTTTTCGAGATGACAATGCTGATATATCGTCCCTCATTCAGATGGATTTTCTGGCTCTCATCCACCGCAGCATTCACAGCCGCTCTTGGAGGAGGCCAACGATGCGGTTCGTCTACCTTGACCTACTGCTCACAGAACGTAGCGGCAGAAGCTTTCGGATGGATCGAGACTATCTTGATCAGTTTCGGTCTCGGTGCGATCTTGTTCATTGGTATTGGTGCGATCAGGAGAGGTGATAGGTTGAGCGGAGAGTTGGCGTAGACATGCTATGGCGAATTAGAAGAGTGACAAAGCATGACACAGAGGGACGATGAGTGATAAGAAACAAGAGAATATCTATCGTGGGAAGAGAAAGAAAGAAATATCAACTAAAAGGCATTTATAATAATTTTACTGTAGCCTATATACATAGCTGCAATATTGAACAAACAAGCCTGTAGATGATCAAATAGTGGAAATACACACAAATCAAATATGAATCATTATAATACTTTGCTACCGTCTACAGTATACATAGGTATAACACCACTTCCTCAGCCAACACCGTAAACATACTCGGCCGTTTACATAAGGTACACATTCCAGCGTTCCATTACCCTATTCCTCCACCTATAAACCTATTTTCAGAATTGTGCTTACGTAGTTGAACATGACCTCAATCCCTCAATCAACCTATGTGAGAAAAGGTATTATTATCCCTATTGTTCATACGTTCATATTTTATATATACCTAGACGATGAATACGTAGGATCCCACTTTTCTCTTCTCCTTCCCCACTTGCATCGCAGATTGTATCTCAACACGTTATTTGTATATAGACAAACGTTCATCCTTCGTCCTTGATCCGGTGCCATTTACGTCACGCCCATCAAACGACAACCATCCTTTGCATCAAAGCAAAGGACGGATCATCAAGCTGGCTATTTTGCTGTGCCGAAATTACCGGCGGTCATTTCCAGCTTGACAAAGGAGTCTAATATCAGATAGAAAGAAAGAATACAAAGGAGAACCTCGACGAACCTTAGATAAGCAAGGGAAGAGTTCTCTTTCAGAGCGATTTGTGTATAGAAGATATTTTCCTATAATACCGATACCGACACTGTGAACGATACACGAGATGGGGGCCTTCGACGGGGCTTTTGATAATTTGAGAGGAAATCAGATATCTTCAGGATGTGAGTAATGCTCAGATATACACTCAGTCTCTCAATCTGGAGCAATTATTGATTTCATGAGATGATCAGTTTGGGGTGAACACACTAGTACGATAGATTGGTGAGTCAACTATCTATACAATATCTCCAATCCTTGTTTCTCTCGTATTCACTATTATAAGGTGAATCTGTGGAGGATGGTACTAACCATGTTTGTTATATAGGTGCGAGAAGAACTACGTCCACACTCCCTATATAGCTGAAACAGTCAACACTCTCACCAATCTCCCTTCCATCCTCTTAGGATTGTATGGCTTCTTCTCTGTCCTGAATAATGGATTACCGAAACGGTTCGCATACTGTTATCTAGGATTGAGTCTGATAGGTATAGGTAGTTTTGGGTTTCACATGAGTTTGAGGTGGGAGTGGCAGTTGATGGATGAATTGCCTATGGTGAGTACCTCTGTGTAGGAGATACATCGGATGACGAGACTTGTGAACATCCATCATGCACGAGCTGATTGATTACATATCGTCATAGATATACGTCGTATCATATGCTGCTTTTTTGATATTGGAAACCTCACCTGGACTTGAATTTCGATATGGTATACTAGGACCGTTGGTGATGATAGCTTGGGATGTATTCGTTACTACTTCATAGTCAGTCAACCTCCTCCACTGTCCTATCTCTGGCACTTGCTTAGTATCAACCAAACTGATATGATATATGATACAGCATCTACCTACCCAATCCGGTATATCACCAAATAGCATTCGCCCTCATCCTTATAACCACCACTACCCGAACAGCCTACCTAGCATTTAAACTTCCCCCAAACCACCCCTCGAAAGTCAAGATCGGCAAGACGATGGCATGGGGTGTGGTAACTTTCGCAGTTGGATTTGGAATTTGGAATATAGATAATATATTCTGTAATCAGCTGAGGGTTATACGAGATGCCATCGGACCCTTAGGTGTACTAGTTGAAGGTAAGTCAACCAGAGGAAATCCAGAAGGGAAGAAGGGATGTAAGCTGATTAGGTGATGTTGATGTGATCTTGATAGGTCACGCTTATTGGCATTTGATGACCGGATATGGCTCATTCCTCATATTTACCGCATCAATATGTGAGTATCTCCCTCTTAGCTTGAGAGGCGGTGCGTGAACGAAGAAAAGGTACTGATATTGTATACCGGACCAGTACTTCATCTCTGTATCAAAGTGTCACCTGACGCATATACATTTGACGAGAAGGCGATATTCCCAGTTGTGTATCCAGTCAAGTCGGATGACAGGCGGAAAGTCAAGCAAAATGGACATACTCAATAATGGCCATGCAACGGAAAAGCGGAGATGAGAAAGAGCATGGTGGAGAACTTATACAACGGTGACGGACGATCATTAGCATGGATTAGCACGGCTCATAAGATACGAACCATCTTTATTTGATCTTCATTTGCGATCTTCAGCATAGCATCTTATAAGCATAAGCATCTAAATACACGTTCGGCATATCATATGCATTGGGTCTATATATCATCTCAAGGAATGGCATCGCTTGTTGCAGCTCAGGTGCATCGAGGTAAAGTATTATAGGAACCTTCCACAAACAGCCTCATTACTTGTCGTGTTCCAGCATCTATATTGACCTTATGCATTAGAAACCTGATGTATACCTTCCATCCACTCATGGCATAGCTTATATGCATCAGATGGGCCCTAGAGTGATCGACAGATGATGCCGAGCGCACAGACCGTCTCGGCAGGGAACTACAACGAGGTCCTTTGGAGGTGGCGCTTCGCGCCACCTTCGCTCCTCTATGTATGAACCTTACGTCTCAGATGCATGAGCTGCCATTGCATGCGTCTCGGTCGATGATATGTATCCAAATTGACCATAGGGGTGTTGAGAATGTAGTAGACGATCAGATTATCGTGTCAGATGGAGGGAGGAAGTCGTCGCGTACGGTGTAGTGAGATTTCCTTCCACTTCGCGTCCTACCCCTCTCATCTTCATCTTCGTGGCTGTAGACGCTACACAACGAAGGGGACAATCGGGCATGGCGTAGCCATGCTCGGCCACGCTCGGGGAATTTCCAGAGACCACGTAGAGCGTTTCAAGACGAAGGAGAGGAGACTTGATCGAGAAAAATGGTGGAAAGCCGGGGTATAACAAAAATATTTGGTTCCGAAGAACCACCTCTCCGCTCAGAGTTTGTCATCCTTATGCAGGGGCAATGCTAATCTTCTCTGTATCGTTCCAATGTTATCTTATGCCACGGGGTTGCCCCCGGGCGAAATCAAACGACGCCAAGTGAAGCAGGTCAAGACATCTTTGGCGGAAGGAGTTTTTTGTTTGTTCCCGCTTATGTGGCTCAAAGGGGCGCTTCCGCGCCCCTCCACACTTCATTCTGAGTCTGTTGGACGCGCTGGAAAAAAAATAGGAAGTGGAGGTATGACGGGAAGTCCCATTTTGGGTAGTTGACGTCGAAGGATTGCCTGTTTGGTTGAATGATGGGATCTACAATTGTGTGTGTCTCTCAAAGGACCTTATTGTCTGATTGACCATCTCTAGATTGTTTGATCTATTGCGCCCCATCAATTGAATGTCTATCATCATGCATATGAGATGAAAATTCAACTTAAGCATAGAAGAAAGAAGTAGTACGAGTGACTTGGAATTAAGGTTGGAAGAACACACTGTGTGGGCCGATTGCGCGTAAGCCTAGCTATCTTCTGCTTCCATATCAGTTGTGTACCCTTGCTTGAGCCTTGATCAGGCGATCTGCTCTGTTATCTACTCGCTATAGATGTGACTCAATCATACAGTCGCCAGATATTTAGGTCTGTGTAGAAGCATGATGGAAGGAAAGAAAAAGTCGTAGTTTCCGCCCAACCTCCCTCTGTTTCCTCTCCCCTTCGTCTGCATTTCTTCCAAAGCTCTTCAACTCATTCCGTTCAGCTGTGTCACAACACTCTCAACCGTCCAACTATTGTAAAGAAGGAAAGTACTGCTAGTCAGGATGGTCATACATTGAAATTTCTGGAGGGAAAAGGTTAGTGGAAGTGGGGTTCAGGCGAGGTGTGTCAGGTGAGTATACACCTTCGTGCTTCTCTACTTTCACTGGAATCCACCATTACTATTCCATCAGCAGCCTCATATGACCTTGAACCACTCCCTCTACCCAGCGACACCCATCATGCGCATATGTGGCAGTTCCTCTACCATCACTCATCCCTCGATCACAACTTTCACTCTCATTTTCCGCTCACGTAAATCAACCACGCATCAGGGCAGACTCCGGGCACAAGATAACATGGAACGACACAGAGAAAGATTAGCATTGCCCCTGCACTAAGGAGGACAAACTCTGAGCGAGGGTGGTTCGACGGGCGGCTCCGCGCTGGCTCGAAGAGCCAGCGCTTCGCCTCTCTATGTCCTCCAGCTAATCGCTGGAGGCCGAGCTTCCCTCTGTTAGGTCTCCTTACACGACGGGATGGTCGATGGTGCTGGAGATCGGACAATGGAGATGGTTGTTACTTACGATTGTATCAAATCTTCGATGGTGAAGTGAGTAGCGACGCTTTACTTGTGCTATTTCGACCCGGTCCACGGGCACAACATCATGGTCCTGAGTTTAAGGAGTGTATCGCATATTCATGGCCAGCTGCACCGCATACAGACGACATACAACATTCGCCCGCTCTTTGTTCCGACCGTCTGATCGTCAATCTCACTGCCATAGTTAACCTATGATCTTATCAACCAATCAACTGACGTACAACTGTCAGCAACTCATAGTTAGAGGTAGTACGAATTGTACCATATCGATCGGAGATGTACACGATGGGAGTTCTCATTTGTAAATCGAAAGTACAACGGATCTGTCATGTTTATACTTCAACCAGATTCGATACAGCTGATTGAATGGAGAAGGTACATGTGGATTTTGTTAGACGCTAATCGCAGTGAAAAAGAGGATGCATCGATGCATCAATCAATACCTTACGAATGAAAATCGTCGTGAAATTCTCAAAGGGTATACATGTTTGTTGGACAATTCAAACGCTCAAGAAAAATGTACATGTATACCTATATCTGATCGGACCGGCACAAAGGTCAACTCCAATGACCAAGATTGCTGAAGAATGAGGAAAAGGAAGATGAGTGTAGTGGGAGCACTCATGTCCAAGTAAACGATAAGTCTGCCTATGGTTACCCAGCCTTACATCGCACTACTGAAGGCAGACTACTTATTTCATGGGGCTCGACAACCTTTTCTGCCGATAACGAGTTGTCTGGCCCAATCCCAAAGACACATCATTCAAGAGATAGTAATTCTGTTGATAAAAGAATGAATGTGTACTTGTTTCCCCTCGCTATCGGATACTGACATCATCATGGTCTGTGCGTGGTTGATCAGTTGATCATGATTACAATGTGGGTCCGTGCGTACTCATCCTGATGGATGACTTCGGACACAGCCGGTGATGTATTTCCAGTCTTACTCGTATCCATCTTCCTCTTTCCTCTGTTCACTTTCTCTTTCCATCTTTCTCTTCGATACTTCCAAACCCATCATCCTTCTGAGTATCATCAACTCTGAAAGTCGGTATCGTCTCCATCTACGTATTCAGATGGGTTCTGATGCTGAAGCTGAATGATAGGATACCCCAGATTTGTAATCACTAATATCCACTACCTAATTTTGGACATCCCGAGAAGGAAGATCGATAAAGGTCCAACGGTTGAACATCCTGTTCGCTCCGTGTATATCGAATCTTCAGACAAATACTGTGAGTATTGCCATCTCATTCACATTTCGGACGAAAATCTGATCTCTTGTAGCGCTTAGAGAGCTATACAGTCATTTTCCCAGACACACTACTCACTTCCATCACCAACGCTGTATATCATGTCTTCCTCGAAATCGTCTACCTCAAATTTTCCTTCAAGATCTCTCCTAGAGCCCACCTCCACCTCGCCACCCACATCAGCATCGTCCATGCCAAATCCGCCCTCGCCCAAAGTGAAAGAGAGAATCGCTCACGGCGATTCGTCCCAGAACGAGGAGAAGAGATGTAAACATGAACCTTCAGCTCACGATGAAAGTTTCGAAGACGCTGAGGTTGTCAAAGATGAGAAAGCTGTCAAAACCCCATCTAATCCTAAGAACCATCGCACTGATGCAACGAAAAAGATAGTAAAGGAACCATTCCGTGAACGAGTGAAAAAGCCTCAAGGTATGTTTTCAGTATATTGACAATCACCACACTCATCTTGGGACTGACGCAGCTCATCAAATTAGGCGCAAGAATAAACGTGAAACCTCTATCAAAGGCAGAGATCGAGAGAAGGAAGAAGATTGCCGAACTCATGAGAGCAAGGAAAGGAAGGTCGAAGAGCGACGATTAGTTCTGAAAAGTCAACTCGGATCTCGAAGAATATGTGCAACATGATAGTGGTCGTTCTGTCTCATCCCTCAACCATATTCATTCGCACCTCTTTTCCCTTATACTCTACTATCCAATTGTGTAATATATCACTATTTCCGTATCATGCTATGTACCAGTATATGTCAACACTAAAGTTTTGAGCCGTGATGAATGTGCACATAATCACTATGAAGAGTTATGCGTACACCCCATCCTCGTTACTGGAAATGACCTGTTATATGCTTAGCTTCACGATGTACTGGACCACGCTGGTAGGATTTCTTTCGTCGGGTTTGACGCATCCATTTTCCTTCTGGCTCATCTTGCCATGGTATGTTCATATCCAAACATTCTGCACACCTTCCCTCTTCTCATCTCTATAGAAATATCTCGAAGCTGACCGGGAAATTTCTCTGTGCCAGAACAATCCTAACCTTGGATCAGGACGCTCCAACGAAGTGGCGGATAGATTTTATGCTTCATGATGCAGTAGCGAGATTCGCTTGACATGACCTCAGATTCGTGAAATCATCACAAGATCATCTCACCACATCCACGTCACCATGCTTGCCACAGGATACGCAGTAGTTCTCCGAAGTGGTGGCGGATACTTGTCGCCAATTATGTAAAAGGTCTGGTGGCGCTCCTTTTTTGATTGAGCTCCACTGTATTGTACGCCGACAAACGACTTTGAGAACGCTGCTTCTTCACTTGTGTAGAGCTCTCAAGTCCAGGGGTAAGAGCTAACCTTTCTCTTTGCCTCCTTTGTAAGCCTTATGAGAAAGAAGACCACGACCTGACGCAATCCCGACGAATACAATACTGTACATTGCGACTCCACCGAGTCGCCACTCTGTTTGCTTGGAGGGTATTTTTCGATATATAGACGATTCTCTCTGTTCTTATCCCTTGAACGCTGTCCTGTTCATCATAACACTTTTTACCTTGACCTTCATCCTGTTCATTCATATTTACCAGTACGAACGATAATTTCCCGGAACACTACGAATCTGCGAAAATGCTTGGAGCTTATACCTGTAAGTGTTCTTTGCCTGGGGTGGCGAAAAGCATTGGACTGACTGGTATATATTCACCTCAGATATCTCTTCGGATCCGGGACAGCTTGATGCATTGCGGGACGAGGTGGTGCGCAGTCGAGAGACAACTCATGAAGATGTGGCACGAGTTTTCGCAAGCCAGAAATACGATCGGGATACGTTCGACCTGTACTTTGGAGGTCTGGATTGGGATACTCTCATCGAGAAGTACCACGACACTTCAACCACTGTCGAAGCTAGACCAGCTTCCATCGTTGCACTTTTGGAGACTGCCATTACCAATCAACTTGTTACGGTGGTCAGAGCTCATGCAACCGGACAAGCCATGGCCAAATGGCACGATCCAGAATATTCTGATTCGGAGGAGAAGAAGAGGGTTGTTTGTGCATACGGGCTGGATCATCGGGATGATGAAGGTGCTTTGAAAGTCTTACTTTGGCAAACACAAGGCGACAGTACCGTACCTATCTTATCTGAATACGGCAAAGAAATGCTTGCTATCGATATCACTCGAAGGGTCCAAGATACAATTTATGACGGAAGATCGTCCGAGCAAGTCATAAGTCGCCTACCATCGGAAGCTACAGAGATGCTTCCTGAAAAGGCACGATCGCATGCAGAGAAAGCTTGGAGATTGCGATCACTCGCTTACGATTCTCGATTTTCCGGACCAGACCCAATGAGTCCACTGGTCCTAGACGAAATGATGAGAGTGCAAGAATACAAGCACTGGGATAAATGTCGAGAAGGAATTCCCATCACCTCCGACGAACCGAGCCACGGAACATCATCCAAGGTCAATGCCCAGCTTCCTGCTTATGATCCTGGTGACTCCAGCTTTGTGAGATCTGACGAGGAGCTACCTACGTATGCTGAGATAGAGCAAGCTCTGTCTCGGTTCACACCCACGGATATGGACAAAAAGAGAATATACGAGATGAGAAAGCAGTATGGTGGAAAGAGTAGTGTTTCCGAAGGTTATCTCCATAGCCCTCCCACTCACCGAGAACTCTCTGCGCTCGATCTTACGATGACCGAGGCAATGCCAAGTGCTAGTACCCCAGCAAGTGAGAACGGTGGCTCAACCGGCAGATCACAACGCAAACATTCGAAAAACTGGGAAAAGTTTTCCAAAATTTGGAAAAGTTGCTTCGGATCGATCGAAGATACGGCTTAGCCAGCTCATCGATTCGTTGGTGAATTGCGCCTTGATTCATTACTGTATCGTGATGAAGTATAGTGAACGCGGGAACCGCTATCATGCTGATCTCCTAAAACACCCTGTGGATAGTATATAATGCATTGATTTTGCCCTGTTTCTTCCCCGATCCTACTCAGTTTCGGCCTCGGCTACCACCCTTCTCCCCCAAGTCAAAGCATTCCACCCATCTTCCTCCCACGGCGCAAGCATCACACCCTTCTGCAATCTACTGGTACCGCCCTCGTCTCCCTCCAAGATCTCAGCTGTTCCTCTGAGGCTTTCCATTCTCGCCTTACTTTCTACATCTTCCACACGGCCCGAAATCTGCAGCACATCATTTGCTTCTTTCGATCTACCAACTTGTATTAACGCTTCGGCAAGTCTATTTCTAGATTTGACATTGGTCGGTGATGCTTGTACAGCTCTTTCCAGGACCTTGTGACTTTCCTGTGTATCACCTCCTACTATAGCGTGTAGGTATAGTACGAGATCCGACTGTCCAGATGGATCTTCCTTGACTCGCGATTCGACTGGTCGAGAGGACAATTCGGAAATTGCTGCTTCGACTAGATCTGGATCGGAGGATATCACAGCTATAGCTGCTAGAGTCGAAATCACTTTGAGTGATGGTTTTTCTTGTGATAAGCTATGTGATAAGAGTTGTATCAGCAATATTCCCATAGAGGGTCTCAGAGTCCACGTACCACTCCATAAGATTACTCTTCGCAGTTTCCTTCGCATCATCACCTCCTAGACCCCAGAGCGTTCGACTGAGTAATACCGCAACCTCCTCTTTAATCTTGAGATCCTGTGAGGCGGAAGCTTCGTCTAAACTGTTCTGGAACGCTTCGAGCGATTCGTCAATCTGTCTGAGCCAATAGTGTACCAGACCTTGTAACAATCTACACTGAGCCTTCAGTGAGACGATGGTTCCGTCTGTCGAGTCCGAGATCAATTCCCAACAGTTGTTGAGCGTATCGAGCGCTGCTGGGTATTTCTTTGCAGCAAGCTGAACTCTTCCAAGATTGCATAACGCAATAGCATATCGCGATTCGATATCTGCTGATTCAGTCCTTTCGAATTCCTCTTCCAATACTGCCGCTGCTCGTTCGAGCGACGAGGCTGCCTCATCGGCCAGACCTAATCTTTCGCAGATCAATGCGTACAAGTGAGCAGCAGCGAAATCATTAGGTCTCTGATGACAGTAGTGACGAAGTGCGAAGGCTGGTTGGTGTAGAAGGTTGGAATCGATCTGAGCACCTGGGACGAGGAACCGTTCGAAAGTAGCGATAGCCAAGGCGAGATCCGCTTCGAGCTAAGGATACTAGTCAATTCACGTTGCTCTCAGAAGAATTAGGAAACTCACCAAAGATCCAGCCGACAAGGTAACCGCATGGGAGTAAAGTGCTTTTGCATGTTGTTTATCCCCATTTCTATCGGCCAACATACCCTGACCGAACCATGCAGGTGCGTAATCAGGATCGATGATTTGAGCTTTCAAGAAACATAGGTTGGCAAGTTCTGCATCTTCTAGTCGTAGATATAGGTAACCGAGATTTGCCCAGACAATCGGATCCTAAACGGTAAACCAATAAGTAAGCACGATGACTAAGGACTCGCTGAATGAATTGAGAGGACGCACTTTTGAATACAATTCGAGCGAAACAACAAAGGCATGCTGAGCAACTTGTGGCCCTGCAGTACCGCAGATCACACCCAAGGCATTCCAAAGCCTTTCATCTCCTGCATCCCGCTCTAACGCTAACCTAATGGCGGAGATAGCAGCTTTGAGACATGAGGTCTTGCTCTCACTGTCGGGCAATCGAAGAGCGAGGGCATGAAGCGAACTTGCTAAATCGTATAAAGCTGGATCTGCTACCCGAGGTTCATTCTTGAGTAGATATGCACGATAGGCGAAAGCAAAAATCGAAGTCTTGATAGTATATCCCAAATCCGGAGAGGTTTGCAGTAGATTGGCGGCATGTCCTAATCCTTCTACCTGAGATCTTCGGTCTGCATCGTCTTCGACCAGATGTTGCAGAACGGGTTGGACGACTTCACTCGAGGACAAAGCTTCCTCCAAGCTGGACTCTTCGTTACTAAGCTCGAAGGTGGCATCTCCGATAGTTTTCCACGCCCACGCTCGGTGACTTCGTCCATCCCTCAGCACATCTGTAGCGAGTCGGATGGCGGCGTGTAAGGCGTTCCTTGATCTCTGTCCGAACCCTCCAGCAGCAGTCTGTCGACCAAGCGAGAGATTGGCTTCAGCCAGAGCAGCGACGATACCGATTTCTTGAGTATCTGTAAGGGAAAGCACCTTTTCATATGCCTCAATAGCTTTGTCGAATGCACCTAGCTGAGCTTGAGTATCCCCAATGTTGAAGTATGCTCGCCAGTTGGTGGGCTGAAGCTCAAGAGCATGGTTGAGAGCTTTGAGCCCGGCATTATGTCTTCCACATTTGACATATGATTCTCCGAGCATTACCCACATGGACACATCGGTAGGATCACCTCGAAGAGCAATCTGGTACGCTTGAGCAGCCTTGGCGTAGTTCTTGTAATGCTGTATCCGAAGACATATCAGCTTGAAATCCCGAATGATTATGAAGGACAGACTTACCACCTCTGTAGATCCAAGAGCTTTCCAAGCCCATCCGTTCTGAGGCGCAAATCTGCCTTTTGCATTCATGACTTCGCCTCCTGCTACACCATCTAGTCCACCTTCACCTTCCATCACTCTCATAGCGATAGTTCTCACCAAAGCCCATTCATCTTCATTCGCATAGCCAATAGCAAGTCTATGGGCAGCCTCAGTCTCAGTAGCATCGAGCTCGAATGCTTTCTGGAAACACTTCAAAGCTCTTTCTTCGTCTGGCGGAGTAGCCGAAGAATAGCAGATACCGAGGGACGTATAAGATGAAGGGAAAGTAGGAAGAGCTCGGATGGAAGCCATGAACCATTCTTCGGCATGTTGTCGACTCTCGTCGTCTGTATGCAGAATGAGCAGGTGATCCTCCGTGAACAGTAAGTAGACCGAATTTCTCAGCTCACCTCCAATCATCCATTCTGTCCTACCAAGTCTATACCAAGCTCTTGCTCTTTGATAAGCTTCGTCGTCCTTTCCATCCTGTTCTTTCCTTGCATCTCTAATCTCCACTACTTCTTCTAAGATCTCTCTACCCTTTTCTAACTCGCCCTCATTGACCAAACACCATCCCAATTCTTCTTTCGCAGCGACAACATCATTCTCGTCGCCACCCGCATCGATGAGCGTCTGGAATTCCTTCCTTGCATATGACCATTGACCGGCAGCTTGATGTATCTGAGCACGAGCGAAACGCGCTTCTTTGTTGTCTGGATGACTCTTCAACACTCCATCGAGCAGTCGAATAGCACGAGGATGATGCTTAGGGGCAAAATAAGGGACACAAGCGAGACCGAGAGTGGTGTCGATGGAAGCTCGAACGCTACATGGTTTTCGACCGATCAGCAACGATTCCACCAATGTGCGTGCAGACTCACTTCGGCAAGAATATGCCTCTTTCATTCTCGAGCTCTTTAACCAGAGCTTTCGCCTTGTCACCAAAGGCAATAGCGTTTGCCCAATCCTCTTCTTGCAACGATATTCTAGCCATGACTCGATGAGCAAAAATCGATTTCGGTAGTTGATCAACCAGTTTCTGTTTAGGTTAATTCAGCTTGTGAGGGCCCTACAGGGAGTAGAACCGACTTACAGTCATTCCAGATACCAATTCCTCCCTTTCTTCCTGATCCAAATCTTCCGACAGCACCCCTTCTTTCCCAGCGGCTCTCCTGGCTTTTCGTCGTTCTCTAGCATTCATGCCATTCCTTCCTCTGCGATTCTTGGTCTTCTTATTTGCCTTTTGAGCGAAAGATTCTTCCCCGTTAGCTGGCTGAGGGGTCTCTTCTTCTTCCTCCGGTTCAGGTAAAGGCAATTTGAACCATCTGCAATAATCGTCAATGAAGTCGGTCATCCTGGACTCCGGGAATGCTTTCGCGTATTTGTGGAGAAGCTCGATATCATAGACTACAAATATTTGTTAGAGTCGTCTAGTCGATAGAGGTCATGACGTAGCTCACAGAGGGTGGGTTCATCTTTCCCTTCCAACACCCAAGACCATCCTTCTTCAGCACCTTTACCGGTGATCCCGAGCAACACGAATCCATTAGCTAGATTATTAGTTCGCGACAAAGCCTCATCTTTGTCAGGCGTTGGATATGAATGGGCAGAGAATAGTGAGGTTGTGGGTAAATCTGTCGAGCTCGTCTTCGAAGGTTGAGCTTCTTTGTTTGATTTCGCAGATGGAGTTTTCTTAGCATCTGGCTTTACAGCTTGTTTCGATCTAAAGATCGAATACTCAGCATAGTGCGTTGCTCATGAGACCAGGTCACAACGTACGGTAAAGAAGCACCAAGCTTTCTCCAGAAATTGAATTCTCTAATTTCCACCTCTCTCCTTACGTCTTCCGCTACGTCAGGGTGAGATCCAACTTCCTTCAGGAGTTCGACCATTCTCATACCCAATTCGCCACCCAGCACTTCCGCCTCAACTTTCCTTCTGACCTCTTTCTCCGGTCCCGCACCCAGCCTCTGTCTTCCTACCTTGACTTTCTGCTCTGTGGTTGTATGTACCAGCGATTCGGCTCGAACTAGGAGGTTGGTCAAGAGAGGCAATGATGCGACGAGATGTAGGGCATGAGGTAGAGGAGTTGGAAGGGAAGGTGGTATAGCTGCTGATGATGGTGGGTAGATGGGTGAGGGAAAGGGCACGTATGAACCGCTTGGGGGACACACAGACTGAAGAAGGGGAACAAGAGGGGATGAGGGTAACAGTTGATCTAAAGCTCGGTAAAGCTGTTCGCCAATGATAAGCCGTTAGTTTTGTTAGTATGACTTGGACAAAATCTGACGAGCTCACTTTCTCTGGAGGACCGTATTTGGCGCGTACTTCGAGCAGTTCCTGCAATGCACTAGCACATCTCTGTCCATCGTTTCTATAGCGCAATTTCGTTAGCTGTAAATGTCACCACCAAAGTTCGCAGACTTACTGATCGTATGAAGCTTGTACTAATACTTCTAACAGTTGACCCAGCTTATCCCACTGCTGGTTCTTCTCGTAAAGCCTCTTCAGTCCCATTGATGCCAATGGGTTGGACGGCTGGAGCTTGTAGGCATGGATGTATGACTATCCCGATCGATCAGCTGTTGGTCCTTGCGAACATGAAGCAATCTTACCTTTTCAGCTTCTTCATTCCGCTGCAATTGGGTGAGAGCGAGCCCACGAAATATCAATCTGATCGGGAAGTCAGCTTGTACATCCCTCGAAATACTTCGGTAGCTCACACTTGAGCAGCTTCAGGTGCATCCTCCCCGATCGATTTGAGTAAGTTGGTAGCTTCGTACAGAGCAGCTTCGGAATTCTTCTCTTCCAGCTGCGACTTGATCGATTTCAGCGCCTTCTTTGTGGCCGACATCTTGTGTTTGTCACCTCTCGAGCACTGTGCAATAGGATAGATGGAAAGACGAATTACGATTAAAGGTGGACATGATTTCGGTTGAAAGATCTGGCTATGACGATGGTTGAGATCGTGCTCGTATAACCGAAAACGAGTTATCAGGCTCACTGTCGCAATATCGATAAAAACACCAGATATTCATTCGTACGGAACAGGTCGAAATGCTCCATCCTTCTCTCACCCCACATAAATACAATTAACTCAGGTGAATAGCAGGACAGCATGACTCGATCTCGTGAGTGATAGCAGCTGGTCGTCCGAAACAATTGAAAGTCCATACAGCTGAATCCCACTGTTCGTCCCCTCAGACGCAAAAAACAACACGACTCAATCGACCTTATCGTACTACGAACGAACTCTCCTGCGTAAAGATGGAGCAGCCAGAAGACTAGGTAGAGACTCCTTCAAACCTTTAGATGCATGCTATCTTTGTCTATCAAAAGTCAACGATCCTGTATCATGCTCATCGGGGCATATATACTGTAGGGAATGCTGTATATCCGATTTGATCAGTCAAAAAGCAGGTATAGAAGCTAAGAAGCGCGAGATGGAGAGATGGGAGGAGTCAGAAAGACTGGAAAGGGAAGAAGCAAAGCTGAAAGCCAGAGAAAGAGTTGTATCGGATTTCGAAAAAGGAATGAGTCTAGGAGGATCGTCGACAGTGAAAAGGATACCATTCGGAGAGGACAAGGATAAATCGACTACAAAGAGTAAATTCGAATTGGACAATAATGCTGTAGAGAAAGTCGCGAAAGAAGCTGAGGAGAAGGCCTTGAGGGTGATGGAATTAGAACAATCTGAGTCTAGAAAGGCGAAATTGGCTGCATTCTGGTTACCTTCTTTAACACCTGAAGCTAAACTCGGGCCATTGAAGGACGTGAAATTGCAGACGCTTTGTCATGTCGGTGGATCGCCTCATCCCATATCGTGAGTCAGTCTGTGAGAAGACTTTCATGACTGAATCGTGCTCATATTGCTAACTCTTCGACTACAGGCGTAAGACCCTCCTTCCCGTCATCCTGACTTACCCTCCTTCTTCCACTTCCAAACCGATCTGTCCCACATGTACCAAAGAACTATCCAACGCTACCTCTTCAATCCTCCTGTCCTCGCGTCAGCCAATACATCCAGCAGATGGTGATGGAGATGAGGGACGTAAGAAGAAGAAGCAGAAAAAGGATAAAGAGGAAGCATACGTGTGTGGACATGTGATTTGTCAGACTTGCTCAGATACCATAGTCAAACCTCAAGGAAGGTGTTGTGTTTGTGATGCCAAGGTGGAAGATAGTGGAAGAATACCGCTGGGCAAAGAAGGTGAGTCTGAGTTCAACTCTTTATTGTGTGCCCAGATTGAAGATTGGACGCGCAAGAAAGCTGATTGGTTCGCATATAGGAACCGGATTCGCGGCTGCTGGCGGAGCCGAAGTGAAGAGGGAGGGAGTAGCATTCCGAGTATAGATTTCGAGATGCGAACTTGAGCATGTGTAGTAGAACTTAATGATGAGGAAAACGCTATTCATCACAAGGATATAGTATCTAACCACTATACTGATATGGAGGCTGGGCTGATGGAGCTACCCAGCATGACTGATGGAGAAAGAGTATCAATGGATTTGTTGAACGACTGAAGACTCATAAGTTGAGCTTGATATACCCCTTCGTGATCAGAGGGTTGTCACAGGCCAATTCCTGAACGTTTCAAGTCTACTATGTCGCTCGGCGTTGAGAATACTCTCTCTTGTCTTTTGATTAAGCCCGATTTCGTAAGCACGATGGACGGAATCCCATGATGCGCTGATTTGAGGAACGGTTCGTGTCGGTACCATACTCAACACCTCTTGCGGCACATCTGAGAGAGTAGAATAGGTATAATTCGAAATATCTCTATGTAGATCTTCGGCGAACTTTCTCGCTGAGATCATACAATAAACTGCTATTCCTTCAGCTGTCAATGTCGTTGCACCCTCTGAATCTCCTTCGGATACAGTGATTTGTTTGGCAGCGTAAGTGGGTGTATCGATATCATCTTCCGAAGGCATGTTCTCCGAAATGACTATTTGAGATCTTTCTTCGGAAGAAATTTCAATCCATTTGGAAGGATCACTAAAAGTCTTCAGCATGTAAGCTCTGTCTCCTACAAGTTCCTCTTTGAAATGTTGTTGGTAAAGTACAGTGATAATTGCACTTCGACAAGCATCAGTGATATTTCCATCCCCCAAAGCAGCTTTCATTTCGAGGAAATTCAGAGGTTCATATAACGGAGGAAACCTGTAGTTGTCATAGTCGATGTTCTCCATCACAGTGATTTCCTCATCTTCAGTCATCTGGAACGCTTCTCTAACTTGTTCGATTGTGGTCGAAGAATTTCGAATCGCTTCAGCTCGTAATTGCCTCGTAAGATGATCTGTATGATGTCGAAAGTATACCTAAACATGTTAACGAGAGAGCTCTATCAACAGCACCACAGGCATATATACCGTAACATACCAAGGTTATCTTCTGCAAACACGAGCGAATCGGCTCCAGTCTCTGGCGCAAACTCGAGAGTGGTACAATCATCAAGGAGGTACGAGGCTTCATTAGCAGCTTCTGGCAAATTGAACTCAAAATCGGCCAAGGGCTCCATCACGAAAGACGCCCTGATGTCTGTGATTTTGGTAGTTTACTATACTTGAGACAAGTCGAAAAGCGATTCGTAAGCAAGGTATCTCTTGGATATATATGTATATACGTGTCCTCGAATCCTTGATCCTGACCTTCCCCATGAAGCTTCTGCACACGCTTAAGGGGCGGGTCTCAAAGGACCCCAGGAAGAGCATGTAAAAATATCGGTTGTCACAGCATGTCTGTTCCCTTGAATGACTCGGTGTCTTCGCTCTCTGCAGGTCACTTCTGAGCTTGTCCTCCTTTCTAACAAAGCGATAGGGGAATCTTTGACCCTTCATATATGTGACTTTCGTCAGAGTGAGCTACTCAGAGGTAGGCAGTGCTTCCTGTTAGGATTCACCACCACTATGTACTTGAATCGACGCACTTCTCTGCTTTCGCCACGAAATGCAGGAACATGCTGTAAGCCTGATTTCGATTATCAGAAGATCGTACAGTACGTGCATCAATCGCTATGAACAAGAGTATGTGGACTTCAATAACAAGTCATAAAGCTTCATTGACCTCCCCATCGCTTCACCAAGGAGCAATGTGTTCCCATTTTGCCTTCTTCTATCTGACGACCCAACCATCTCTCTCTCGATCCCCTTTCCCTCCAACTATTCCAATCACTAAACAACTTCGTCCTATTTTCTTTCTCTAATTGTAACGCTTCACTCCTGAAGGACGCCGTGAGATGTGGCGAATAGGCATCACTAATCAATCGCCAATTATCTTCCGCGTGTTCTCTCGTTTTGTAAGGGATGATTTCCAATATGCTATCAGGTATATCTTTTGGAAGAATCCCAATCCTATGAGTATGTGGATCCGTGTTGAAATGCTCGAATAATTTTCTAGAGATGATCGACACAATATGCAAAGCGTACAACTCTTTCCCTTCCTCCGACGATTCTGTATGTCCAGATGGTGAACGGGCAAATTGAATTCTCAAAGTTTCTTCGGCCGATCTGGAATCGTTCAAATCCAAATTCATGGATTCTCTTCTGGGTAACCAAAAATCCTGTGTAGATTGTGGACATCGCCTCGAATAGAATGTCAAGAACGACTTACATCCCATAGCGTATTTGGTTCTCCATCGTTCATCCAAGAATGACTGGATGGGAGCAGCCAACAATGAATCTCTTGTTTGGCTGGCCAACCCCTTATATTGCAATGCAGTAGTGAGCTGATCATAGTCTATTATCCCCCAAATAGAGTCTTCTTCCCAATCTCTTGAAAAACTCGGTGGATCTCTTGAGAAAGCCAGAATGGCAGATCCAACGCTCGCAGAGGGGTCGCGCACGACATCTCTCTGTGAAGAGGTGAGTCCACCATACTCTGATATCAGATTCTCTCGCTCAACACGCCTTTCTTGTCGAGCAACTTCTGCTGCGTCTTCTGTACCTAAAGTAATTAGCTTCTTATGGTACTGTACGTACAAATGCTACACATACCTTCTTCATCATCGTCGGATGAGTAGGGGTCCAAGGGCAATGCGTTTTCTGCCATTTCGTTTTCGTCAGCTTCGGAATGACAGTGTGTCCGATATATAACGATCTTAAGGTGTAGTATTTGGGATGCTGTACCTTTACAGTGAAAGAAATGAACCTATCTCGATGCAATACTATGTTATGGACGTACATAGGGTTGATCTAATTTTCATTGCGAGTACATCCTACAGTAGCATCAGTGTCCTTCCATTTTCAAAGGAGTATTTCGGACAATCAAAGATTGCATCAGCGAGCGTCAGTGCATCATCAAGGGTAGAGCATCCTTGGAGCTTGTACAGAAGCCCCCACGACAACGAAAATATAGTGTTACAACTGACATATTCTACTCTCCCATGCATATACTACCAAGGTAATTTACTATATAATACAACTTTTCCGTTTGTTGAATACAAAATACAATACAAATGGCAATCCCAATATATGCTTTATCTGTCGTGTTATATCCATCTATAAGGTCTGTATCTTCCAGTAAATTACAAGTCAATCAGATCAACTCATCAACCCCTCTATAGGGGGGTACACTCTTAGCCCTCATAGCTCTTCCATACCCCGTACCCAAACTCATCCCTAATCCTGATGATGATGGTGAGGATTCATCATCTCTCGTACTGGAACGAGTAGTACCAAATATTACATCTAACAAACCTCTATTCTTGTGCTTCTTCGTGTCTTTTTCTTTGTCATGGTCAACTTCAACATGCTTTACATCTAGCGCGATCTGATCACCCATTTCAGGCGATATAACAGGTAATGGAACGTGTTTCACCTTTATCGAGTTCCGTGATTTGATTTGCTGTAATTGTAATATCGATGAATTCGAATGATTCGAATCTTTAGATCTAGGTCTACCTCTTTCTTCCGGAACTTCCCGTTCGTCTTCCTCTGAGTTGGTCTCGGCTCCCGTCTCAGCAGCAGAAGGAGCTAAGCTTGGTCTTCTAATTGTCATGGGTGACAATAAATTCAAATCGCTGTTATTGTTACTATTCATGTTCGGTTTGATATCCAAAGCTTTCTTCAGTATAGGGTATGATCGTGGATCAGATAAGTGAACGATGATTTTCCCTTCATTATGCCCACCAGGACCGACACCATTGTGATGAGGGTGATAGGCGTACCCTAGACTGGATTGTCTTGATCTACTGGACGCTCTCGAGAGAGGCTGTAGCTGACCAGGAGTGACTTCCGGTGGCGAATCAGATAGGGAAACTTGTCTGCTCAGTGGGGATAGCGGTGCAGTGTGTATTGATGAAGTGGTCGAGACTCTCGTGAGGGGTTGTCTGGGATGAACGGAAGGAGCATGAGACACGGATCGTCTATACCCAGGTCGGTTCGGAGGTGGTCTAGAAACTGATACGGATCTAGCGGGGAAGGCATAGTTCTTATTGGCAGTAGTAGTAGCCGTATGCTGAGTAGTGGTGGAAGTGACAGGATGCAATGGTGTGAAAGAACTACCCCAACCATCCCTATACGAGGTGAAAGTCTCAACGGAACCTCTCCGTTTATCTAATATCGGTGAGGTTTGCGGTGGATGCACGAACTCCAATTTAATATAACATCTCAGCACTCTTTTAGGCGACTTGTCTCTTGATCGAACCTGAGAACCATTTGTGGGATTTTGAGACCTTCTGGAAGGTGGCAACGATACAGAACGCTGTTGGGGTGATGTCGGTGCTGAATTTAAGGGAGGTGGCTTTTTATGAAATGAAAATAGAGAAGGGAACCACCCTATCTGAGGATCGCTCGGTGTGTTCGGTTGACTATCTGACGATGTGTCATAAGGAACATTCATGACTAACTGAAAAACCGTGTCTTCTTTTCCGGTTGTTATATTGGTTGGTATAGTAGGTGTAGAAGGCGTCGAAGGAGGCTGAGTGGTCGGTAAGAGGTGATATAAGATTCCAGCACAACGTAAGAGATATTTTATATAACTCTTGCATCGTCTTTCACTTTCCCCCATCGGATTTCTCAGGACGATCTGATCTTTCTTAATCTTCCCTTTTTTCCCATGCGAATGTGTATTCGTAGAATCCTGATCATCGAGGTAGATCGGTAGCGTATATTTGATCTCACTTTCGATGAAAGAAGTCGATTTGAACCTTCTACTTTGTTCTTTCTCATCCCAATCTGATACCCTCTGCTTGATCTTATCGCCCAGCTGGTATAGGCCAAACTTGTGCATCCTAACCTTGCCATCAATGTCGAGGAAATCTCTCATCGCCCTTCTAACCCTACTCCATTCCTTCTTCTCGAAATCTAGGTCTAGGTCAGAGGACAACGATGACTTGGGTGGTCGCCAAGGTGAATGAGGAGGGTACATCTCGTCTAGTTCCTGTAGACGATCTCTGACTCTTTCTCTCATCACGTACGGTGAAGTGTGCTTGGGTCCTAGCGGGAATTTGACTTGAAGTAACAGGGACAGTACGGTCAAGGCTATGCACCAGATATCCAGCTCGGGACCATAGTATGTTACTTCTCCAGGTGGTTTCGCGAGGGCCTGAACGATTTCCGGACTCTGTAGTGGAATAGAGTCAATTATATCGTCCATGTCTTCATGGCACATATCGTCGGAGTTTTAGTAACTCACATGAAAAGCGGGACTACCACAACAAGTGGTCAATTTCGGTTCACTCGCCGAAAAGCGAGTTGCGAGTCCCAAATCCAATATCAAGATCTCCCCAGTCTCCACGTCCACCAGGACATTATCACCCTTTAGGTCTCTGTGACATACCCTCCCTTTCTCGTGTAATGTATCTCGTACGACCGACACCAATTGATCGAGGATATAGGCTGCTCTGGATGGTTGGAGAGGCAGGGAATGAGCTGGTAGGGGCACATGTGAAGAAGCGTATTGTTCTGAATCATTATGAGAATCAGCATCACTGCGCCTATCCCTTGACTAACTGATAAATTCACCGATAAGATAGAAATGACCCTCAGTCCTCACCCAGCCTTCTACCCCTATCAAACATGGATGGCTAGGTAATTCCGCTAACAAGGTTGGTTCTCTGAGTAATCTAGCGGATATCAAGGGATGATGGGGATACAACGGTGTATGTTTGAGAGCGTACTGCATATACCACTCACATCAGCATATTTCTTGGTTGGATTTGGAATGGGATAGGATGAGCGATGATGGCTCACATAAGAACCGTCCGCTCCCAGTACTTTATACACCGTACTGAATTTCCCTTTACCCAATACTCCTCCAGAAGACGAATGTAAATAGGTGTACTCCGTTATACCGTGTTTGAGCAGATGATCAGGGTTAGGAGCGATAACAGGATCTTCATGGTGCTACGTCAAGACACATTAATATCAGCACCGATTTGATATCCCTTAATAGCTACCATCCAGGAGGATACGTGATGATATACTTACCTTGACCAGTTCATCCCATTTGACCAAAGGCAAACCAATCCCAAAGGGCGAAACACCCCTTCCACTACTCCTATTCCTACTTCCCCTTCCTCTGCCAGAGGGTGACGATCCCCTACCAGTCCCATACACATATAACGTCCCTGCTCCCGGATGTGGTTGAGTTATCTCGTCCTTTGGCATCGTTTCGATAACTGATTTACGCTCTTTTGACTAAGACTGGATTATGATCATAAGGTGAACGATGTCATGATGATTTCATTGTTCCCGACTCGTTCTACTGATGATGTATTGATGTGTTGATGAATCCACGTCGGATGTTGATATGATATTTTGATCCTTTCTAATCCGGGTGGGAGGTCGTCGCAAGTTGGTGAAAGGAAAGAAGCAATCACTTTCGTATTCTGTATGTTGTTCTTTCAACTCCCCTTCTCCTCTATTTCACCTATTCTATACGATGTATAGGTGAAAATCCTTTTCAGAGCACTCGTCCAGTCCAACCCAAGCGAAGTGGTGAAACAGGTGCAAGACAGACAGATAGATAACCTTGTTGTGAGTTACAAGCGAGATGTTCCGACTTGCTCTCAGTTTGAGGTTCGCTTAATTGATCGTCGCTTGTGCCGTGCTACTGTTCGTATCCAATTATTCCTATCTACAATATCTTGCAGTCCTCACTTCCGTCTCTGCTGGTATATTTTTAAGTCGAATGGTATGTCTAGTATCCAATAAATCTCAAGCACCTTTGGTAGTAGAAGTGACATAGACACGAATCCTTCCCATCCCATTCAATCATTCATACCTCGTCTATCTGTATCTCTCATCCTGGTAATGTCTTGGCTGTCTTACCGGCGTTACCGATGACTGAGGAGATAAGAAACAACCGGGTACTTACACAGGACCAAGATAAGGCATCGTTTAGCACCTGGATTAATGACGTATCATTCCCACTCCACCCTGACTGATCATATCAGTCGATTAAAAACGAGTGATCTGATTTGACGATATGGAACTGGATGAAACGCCCGGATAATTAGGGATTGGTCACACGCCACCATCACAATTAGACAATAAAGGGTCCTTTCCATTGGGTGTTCTGGGTGTTCTGTTCCTGACTTTAGCTCCGGCTTGGAATCAAGTTTACATCATCAGCATGCCACCATCTGGGCCGAGGTCGTAGTGAAAATCTGCATGATATAGGTAGCATGGTCATGATGTATATCTCGCACTCAAATCGGACAAGTACATATATAGAGAACGAAGATGGAGAAGGAATGCAAAAAAGGAATCCTTTCTGACAAGATACGAACGGATGAGAGAAACAAATATGGATATAAAAGTATATGCTATGGAAAGAGAAAAAAGAGATTGTTGATGATGTATCAATTGCTCTGCAATGTGGAAGTGTAAAAGCGAGTCTTTCGCACCCGATTGTCATTCTACTTCTTCATCCCCACCCAACCTTTCTTCCCCGTCCATCCTCCGTTCCCAACCAGATACCGATGATCAACCAGCACCTCCGCTGTAGGTCTATCACCAAGTTCCAACTCCAAACAACACTTCACGAAATCCATCGCATCTTCCAGTCTTCCTCCACCATCGGATTCCAATCCTTCATCCTCATGTCCATTCTTACATCGTTCGACCAATACTTGAACAGCTCTCGAATCCGGGTCGGTCAATCCTTCTAAGACCTCATCGGGTAATTCCGAGAATGGAGTTTCGCCAACAAGTAAGACATAACCTACTACTCCCAATGCCCATATATCCTGCTCTTTCCCACCGTACATCTCTCCTCGGAGAATCTCAGGTGAGGCATAATGAAGTGTACCGGAGAAAGTATCCCAACGTTTTCCAGGTCTCCAGTGGGCGGCCGAGCCAAAATCTATCAATTGACATCGTCCTTGTCCATCTAAGATCACATTCTCATCTTTGATATCTCGGTGAACGATCCCGTTGGCATGAAGGAATCGTACAGCGTCGGTAAGTTGACCAAGTAAGGATCGTACTTCGAAGGGCTCTAAGCCGGTTGGTGAGGACTCCACTCGGTCGAATAGATCTAATCCAGTACCAAATCGAGGCATTACCACTGTGAAAAACATCGAGGTTAGCATTGTACAAATACAGCCTCCTTCGACAGTATGATCATCCTTAGACAGACTACGATCTTTTAGCGTGATATTGTAGATACACTCACAATAGTAGAACTCCCTATCCTCGAAGAAATCCAATAATTTCCCGATATTCGGGTGTCCCCTCTCAGGACTAGTCTTAATCTCAGCTGCAATATATTTTTGCGTCGATACAAAAGAGTCTGCGTCTTTGTCCGAGTGGGCCGAAGACCAGTTGGATTCTGGTGTTCTGAACGAAGAGCTAGCTTGACTTCTTGGGCTATCTGCGGTTGGTAACGCTGGCGATTCGTCATGTCGAGCTCTCGATGGGTCCCAGGGAAGGGGTTTGTTGGGTTTGTGATACAGTAGATGTCGGAGTTGATCCATCACGTGGACTATGAGATTCATCAGTGATTGAACCTATCATACCAACAACCATGGTATCACTTACGCTCAACTGGAATTGGACCAAGAACTTTATGCCTGCGATGCGAATTCGTCAGCTGTTGCATTGGAATCGGCTATTTTCTCAACTGTACTCACTTCTTCCAGCAATCCGCCAGAATTCTGGCCTTAATGATATACTTGATGATCACTTCATCCTAAATACATATTCGTCAGCTAGTCCCCCGTTACCATGAAAACGCCAACTCACTCCTACAGGTTCCCCTTTTGGTCCCTTGACCTTCGCTCTCATCACCAATCCATAGGCCCCTTTACCCGCCTCTTTCAGAATCACATAATCGTCTATACCTCTTCCCCCAATTCCTCCAGCAGTTTCGTCCGTCGGCGTCGGACACTCGCTAGGCGCAAGCGTAGACGGGGCGATGGATATCGTCGAGTCAAGTCTGGGGAATTGCGGTATACTGTTCGCACTGGAAGGTCTGGATTCCGGAGCGGGAGATCGGAAGGGCGAGAAGGATTGCAATGAGGGGTTCCTATCCATTTGAGGTCTAGTCTGAGGTGGTAATGCCGTTGAAGGGGGTATAGCGAATGGCTGAACGACCCTACCAGCTACCAGTGATACTCTGTTGGTATCCCTCCTTCGAGGAGATCGAGGTGACATAGGTGGAGAAGCATCTTTACCGAGAGATTTCTCGACTGAAGGATGTCTAGATCTAGAAATGGACTTTGCATAATCCCTTATCGACGCTAAACTTGCTGGTCCAGGTACAGTGGGAGTAGGCGACGTAACGTTATTGGGCGTTTCCGCAGGTGAAGTCGCTGATGAGGAGGGGGTCTGCAGACCGGACGGCGCATTCACTGGTGAAGCTTGTAATGGTGAAGGCTTGAATGTTGCTGAGGGGATACTAAGTGGAGCTTTTGGTTTTCCAGGTAAAGATATGCTCTTCATCTGGGAAAAGGTGTTTTCGAATGGATTAGATGGTTCAGGTTTCCCATGTAAGACAGGATCAGCAGAAGTTGATCGAGTCGTCATATCAGACGGATCGATCCTGACTTCAGCCAATGCGGGGGGAGTTGAGCCTAAAGCTAAACCGGATCCGATCACTTGGACTCCACCGCCCCATCCGTTACTCTCATCAAGCGGCGGTGAATGTTTATCGGCTTCCAGTTCCTCATCAACCATTGAAAGTAATTTCTCTCTTTCTAATTCTCTCTTCGTCTTGGTTCTAGGTAAAGGCGGGGCGTCACCGGGTTTCTTAACCACTCGTAGACTATCTCGTCTACCAATCGAAGCGAATCTTGCAGGAGGGTCCGCATGGGGATCAGCCAAGATTATATCCTCATCATCGTCGAAAGCCTTATGATGGTACGCATCGTGATCATGAGTAGAATCAACAGGTGTGACTGGGGTAGAATGAGTAGACAACTTTGTGGGCGAATCATCAATCGAAGTTGCCACTTTATCAGCTACCGGCATGATCGGGCTGGGAGCTATTATAACAGGGTTGAAGACTGGGATATTGGATCTGGAAGTTTTGAACTCTATCTCTTGACGCTCATCTGCTGGAGAAAGTACCGGTGAGCCAGGATCAGGGGTATGTTGCTTTTCCGATCCCAGAAATTCTGCCGATACAGAAGTATGCAGAGCAGGTCGTTTATGAGTGCTCCTTTGAGGTGAGTTCTGTCGGTCCGGCTTGAGAAGCATACTCGACGATATCGATCTTGATCTTCCTTGCCCACTTCCACTTGCACTGTCGACTGATCCTTTCCCTTCATCTTCTGAGCTAGACCCGCTGAACGAAGGCTCCATATCTCTACTCTGATGATCCTTATTTCCCGTCCCATGTATCTCCTGCCACTCTGGCGTTGTCTGCAGATCCCTCCATTCTTGAGTCGTAGGCGTGAAAACCATAGCGGGTCCATGATGTTCTGGTATCGATCCTTCAGGACTTGATCCGCCATGATGGAAGGTAGGCGGGAGGTGAGTTTGGAGGAAATGCTGATTGGGCGAGAGGGATATTGATACTCCTGGGTTAGGTTGAGGGGGCCCAGGACCGTTGGTAGGTAATGTGAGGTTCCGACGAACATAGATGGGGGAAGTATGTGGAGAGGTGATTGATCGAGATCGAAGGACAGGTGAATGTTCAGGTGAATTTGCCGTCGATCCATTCCGTGATGGTGGGCGTGAGTGTAAGTGGTGGTAGTACCGCGCGCTGTTAGTTACAATCCAGCTGTATCAGCTATCAATCTATTTCTCTACGCCAGCTGAAACTCACGAATTGTCCCAGACGTTATCTTCTCCACCTTCGTCCACACTAGGCTTTCTATGAGGATCGCTCACATGTCTCTTCCATCCATCTCTACTCGCCGATCTGAATCTCCTTCTACTACTCGATCCAGGTTGGTCCTCAGCCAAATCCAACTGTTCCACCTCGTCATCCACCTCATCTTCATCCTCGTCATCGTCTAGACTCGTAAATCCACCAAAAGAGGCCAAATCGCCATGACTCTTACTTCCATGAGGGTTCGACGTGAATTTGATAGCTGATCCGCTCGACGCAGCTCTGACTCGAGACATCAACACTCCCGATCGATGTCTCCGTGGATTAGGTGGTGGAGGTATAGCTCGATGGGGGTGTGATGGACCAGCTTGCGAATTCTGCAGTTCGTTTTCGTCCACATCTTGGTAAGTATGATAATGTTGGTGTTGGTAGTGAGGGTGGGAAGGGGGTGCGGGTGTCCGTATAGGAGAGGTTGGTGTAGGATAATTAGCAGCAGACTGTTTTAATCCAGTATCTATACCTAATCTCGCGTCGTCTTTCGATTTCGGTGAGAACTGATTGACCTCTGGAGAATCGGTAAGATCAAAAGTATCTATTGGTGATTTCTCATTTAACACTGAATCGAGTGCAGATAACCCTTCATCAGCTCCTAGAGCAATGATGGGCATGATGCCTCCTTTCCTTCGTTACTCCAAAGCAATCCAAACCAAACCAAACCTAATTCTAAGATTTATCGATGATGTGAATATACGAGATCGGTGGCGGATATTCAGTATAGATCGTTATGATGATATGAGCATGAACATGAACAAAAAAGATGATGATGTTGGTGTTCGTCAGATGATAGTCTACGTGTTGCTGTGATTGATTTTGCTGGAAATGGAGAACAGGTGAAATCGAGTCAGTTATCTGTCTCTCCCAGAACAAACAACCCGAGTATGTGTGGGTGTATCACGTTGTTACGATGAGTCAAGCCACGGTAAATTCAGGTAGTGTGGGGAGGAATGTGTTTGATGTTGGTCTAGTATAATTTGAATAGGCAATCAAAACTCGATACAATCCATCGGACCGAGAGATAGATTGGACTAAAACGTGTGTGTGTATGTTACAACAAACACCAAAACAAAGAATGATGTATCACTGTACGATCAAGGAGAGCTACAGTCAAGATGTGCGTTTATACTCGTATAAAAGAGAAAAACACGCGTAAAGCGTATGTATGAAAAGAGGGAATGGGGTGTTCAAGATGGCTTTTGTTTTGAAAGGATCTTATGTGGGTTTACAAGGAATGGTGAAAGATCCAGACTTGATTCAAATAACTTACTGATCTTCCTCTTCCTATCTTAGTCTATCCTGTGTTTGTGTGTTCCTTTCTACAATATCGACGGGGATGTCTAGCCTTGAGGTTGTCCTGTCGTATTGGTGATGACAGACTACGATGGTGAGAGATGTGATATGTGTAGGTACACTAGGCAGTGATGATGAAGATTTGAACGGGAGTTGAGTTTGGAGGTGAGTGGAGTAAAACACTCACTCTGTCATGGGTCGGCCGTATTAAACGGGGTGTAGGCGGACCAGACCGATCAATCAATTAACACATTTATAGTTCACTGTCCAGTTCCCGATATAGTTTGTAATGGATCATAAGGAAATACTTTGTAATGCCTTCGGGCCAAGATTTCGATTTCAACTTGGACTCAAGGTGATCGATCGACACCAAGTAAATAAACGGTAAGTAAAAGGTAACTTATGAGTAAACAATCTGCTTGGTCCCCTTCTTCTTGGTTAGTGCCAAGATTCACGATAGCAAATGCTGTGTTGGCAACCTTGACTTTCATGGCATTATAAGCTTACGAGTGCATTTTGCTATGGGACGATGGTGATCGCACCCCCACGGCTCAAATGTCTTACAGTAGATATCGACCACCCCCAAAGACTTGTTTATCAATCGCTCATCATTATACATGCATTTCCATGATTATTTGTTATCTTCTATACCTAGCTAATTTTTCCTTAATGATTAATGGAGATGATACTGCAGTGTACGTTGTTTCTTCTGATCAATTTAAATACTATTACAAAATGTCTTCTACCAAGATACTATTCGTCTGTGCTACCGACTCCATATCCTCCGTTCCAACTGGATCACTGAACCTCCCACCCCAAAAGGACAAAAGATAGTAACATAAAGTGATCAAACAACCCAAGGTCTTGCTTCCGCTTGGGGACTAGTTGAAATTACTAACACTCCCATTCCCATTCATCTGTTCCCACGTAGCGATGGCAGATTTGGGTGTGGGACATTTATATAATCTTACTGTTCCAGAGGCATCGAAGCCACCTGCGGCGATCATCATTTCAACCTGGAGACAAACAAGCAATTAGCCGAAAAACTGGATACGACTATGAACTGATGCACGGATCATATGGTCGATTTTTTGAGAACCATCGAACTCACAGGATGGAATACCAGAGAAGCGGCGCTAGGCATAAACCCATTGATCCTATGACTATGTAGAGGGTTATTATACGCCGGTGAAGTCGGTAAGTTCAATTTAGCCAATCGGATCGGATGTAAGGGATCACTGAACCCTGTAATTTCTAATTCTTGTCTTGTCGAATGCGAAGTCAAGCCGGATGTCCTATACCACCCAAAATAATCAATGAATGTTGTTTTACACGCATGTTTTGAGTTTCACTTACCTAGCCAGGACAGACGCTCCGGTATGTACGGCCAAAGCCATCAGACCCTCGTCCCTTCTCGGTATAGTATACAGCGGTTCATCAGGTTTTCTCACGTCCCACACTCGGACTTCACCATCCATACTGTGAGCGAGAGAATATAAGAAACATCAGTATCGGGTAAAGTGAAAATTGGGGTCATGCCGAGTCTGCCAAGAAATAACCTCTCACCTTCCAGTAACCAACTCCCTCATACTACCTCTCTGCAGATGTACACTCTGTATCCAGATCTTATGCTGTCTCCAGGTCCTCAATACGACCTCGCCAGCATCTTCCGCACGCTTATCGAACAACCTGACTACTCCATCTCCAAATCCTGCGACGAATACATTCCCTTCGGGTTCGTCCGAAGCTATCGCCGTCAGATTCGCTCCGGCTTGAGTAGCGATGTCCTATGAGATCCTTGTCAGCTACACAACTCCCATTGATGGATTGGTAGACAAGGTAGTAACCTCAAGACATCGCTGTATGGAGTGTTGTGTGGTTGGTATCAGTACTAACCCTCAGATGTCTCTCTACAGTAGCATCCCACAACCTGACCACTTTCATATCCCCTCCAACTAACAAATGTCCTTTCTGCTGCTCCCAAGCAGTCAATACACCACTACTGTGAGCTACGGGATGTATCTCCGATACTGCCCGGAAGGTAGATGCCAGCGCAGTTTCGTTGGGTGTCTCGTAATCTCGGAAAATCCTGATACTTCCTTCGGCTAACGGGGACGAACAGAATTAGTCAATTAGTATAACTTGTAATTTCATATCACAGGCTGGGGAGCTGTCAGAGACAGAAGCCGTGAGAGGGTAAGATGGAATGCAAAACCGGAGTATAGTATTACACTCACTCGAAGCAGTGAGCATCAAACTACTCGCCATCTCATTAATGAAATGAACCGAAGAGATGCTACTTCCAGGTATATTCTGATTACTAAACTTGTTTAATCTCCTCTTTGATTGCCAATCCCATATACTACATCGCGCAAAAGCGAGATCAGCTATAATTTTTAGATGTATTTCGGTAGTAAGTATCCGTGAAAATCGACTCACCAGACATTATCAGCATCGTCCGTAACGGCTATCACAGGGTCATAAGAGTGGAAAGCCAATTGTAATGGCCATGAATCATTCTGCAAAGTACCAGCTTCGACGTTCCATACGTGTGTGGCTGTATATCATCCAGGCAATTAGCTGTGACCATTGTCATTAAAAAGTTCCAATACTCACCTGCATATCCCTCTGCAGCTCGACTATCTTCTACCATCTGCTCGTTCCTAAGGTGTTTCCAAGCTTGTTCGTTGTAAATCGTCGAGCCAGGTTCGTCCGCGTCAGGTGCCTAATCATAGAAAGTACACCACGTTAATATACCAACTTTTTCAAACTATAATATCCTTCCGTAGTTATAAATCATAGATGTAATTTATCTCATCACCTCCTATCAGTCGATTCACTCACCTTCATCTGCGGTTCTCTGAAATACTCCATTGCCCAATCGAAGAACCCACTCCTAAGCGGCAAAACATCATCTTTCACTTCTTTCGCTACCATTCCCAAACCCAAATCGTGCGATCGAGGTAATCCATTATTCCCAAACCTTCCATCAATATCCGTATTAGCTTCCGATCCTTTCGATCTTCTAAAATGTAATCTCTCCATATCTTCTGCCGTCAAAGCTTCTAACACACTTGAAGCTTTTACTAATCCGCCTGTACCAGCAGTAGCGGATCGAGGTAAGGCAGACCCATAAGCTGATCTACTCCTGGACGGTCCGTTTGGACCCGGACCAGGAGCAGGAGAAGAAGGTAATATACGTTCGTGGCCATGATCAGGATAAGGTGATTTATACCCTCCACTAGTCTCTGATAAGGGTATTTTCGGTTGAGTGATTTTCATAAATTCATTTTCTTTCTCTTTTTGAGAATTGATCGAATCAGGTGAATCGGGAGGAACAACTAGACCAGTCATACTTGCCAAACTCCTTAGGGCATTCGCAACGCTTCCACTTCGTTTCAACGAACTGGATCCACTGCCCGTTTCAGAAACATTCGTATTACTTCGTTGCATTTGAGGAGGTTTGAGTTGAGTGGAGTTGGTCAAAGGTCCATTAGGATATTTACCGCCTTCTGAAAAGGCTGCTGAGACCTGTCTAGATAATGTTCTGGGACGATTAGAGGAGTAATGTCTCTTCAATAGATTTCTTACAGCTGAACCTTTGACTCTTGTAAATGCCGAATCAACCAATAAAGCTATAATGTAATCTACCACTGTCGAAGCCATCAGAGCGACTTCCGTATGTGGGTCCACCGAAAGATCCAATAGCGTTTCGAAAAGTACCTTGAACGAACTGAGCAGGGTGAGATTATGTTGATGTTCGTGAGGTTCTTTATCTTCGTTCGAAGTCCATTCTTTTAACGCTTCAGATACTATATCTTCTTCCTCCTCTTCGATATGCGTTCCATTCGATTGTCGCTCCGTTCGAGAGAGATATGATTCCTGTTCGTAGTACGCCCATGCGGCAGAAACCAACCAACCTCTCCACTCCCTTACCACACAACTGATCACTACGACTAACTCCTTTCGAACCATCGGCGAAGCATCCTCTTTCACAGACATCATACAGGCGAATGCTAATCCCGCTTCAATTTCTAATTGCTGTATATCACTTAACCCCAATTGAGCTCCAGTACCTCCTCCACCTTTCGCATCGGTGCTTTCTATAGGAGCGCTCGATGCTCCCAATAATGTTCCAAAGGCATATAAAGCTGCTGCTCTGACTTCTACAGCGGTACTTCTAAGTGCTCCTAGGAGTTCGTTCTGTCTTTGAGATTGCATGAAGAGAGCTTTCGCTTCATCGTAATCTGCCCATAATTGCGCTATGCAGAGTAAACACCAAGTCTTCAATAACCAATCGTCTTCGCCTAATCTAGCTACACACGAGTCGAAGACTTGTACACCGAGACAGGCCGTTTGCCCCACACGGAAATTCCGACATAGGATGGATAAGATGAAAGCTGACATTGCGCGATGTTCGTTCGCATTGGGGATGACGAGCGATCCAGCTTGGGGGTATGGCGCGAGTATCTGTGTGAAATAGGTGAATCCCGAATCTCGAAGTAAGTCCATTTGACATGATCGATCAATAGCTAGTATCCTAGCCCAGATATAGATCAGCACCGGTTTGAGCTCTACTGCAGGTGACGCGAGGAGTTTCTGGACATAAGGGAATATTCCGATAGATAGCGAAAGGTGGACTGCCCATGGACCGAGATCGACAAAACGCGATATCAAAATCAAAGCTCGTAATCGATGCGATTGGGATAACAGGACTTGAAGGACGATAGGTAATTGTTCAGGAGGAGAGCGAGGTATTGGTACACCCTTTTTGGGTCTTGGCGCGAGTCGATTAGGTACTGCTCCACCATGTTGTAGCCAGACTTCGAAAGCTTGAAGATGTTGAGCGAAGAATGTTGATGGTCTATATACGCTCAGGGGAGGTATATTCGACTGACCTGCTTCCCTTGCGGCTTCTAAATCTAAGAGCTCAGGTAACTGCGCTAAACATGCGTCTACAGCTAAATCCCAAGAATGCCATAGAGGGTGATTATGTGCTGAGGGAATTTCAGGTATAGAGGTCGGTGTACAGTGATAAGCCGACATTATCCTTTGGGCCAGCAAAAAATTCCTAAATAACCCAGCAACTAGTAGATCCTGTCTGAAAAGTCGATTGAAGACCTCTCTAGGGAAAGATAACCAAGCTATCGTATCGGTGACGGCGGTAAATATCCAACTGAGTTCTCCTAGAGGTGTACGTCGATCCTTCAAATCACCAGGTATACGCATGACCATATCTACCGTTATCCTCGACCTGGGGTCATTCGGATCTAGCCCACCATTCCGTCGTAAAGGATCTTGTAAAACAAAATGTCTCAGAGCAGTTTCTATAGGTGAGGTAAGACAACATGTGAAGAGATCTGCTGGTAGATCCGGTGACATTGGTAAAATCTGATTGGCTTGACAAGCGGCTAAGTGTAAAGCTTCAGAATAAGGTGAACCTGGTAAACCCTCCGCATGACCAGCTTGCGCTTGAGCAGCTCGAGCTTCGTTATCCCTTCTTTCGGCAGATTTGGCAAAGTTGTTGAGGATGTTTCCGGCACCTGAACATTCCCATACGTAGATGCAGGGCCTGAATGGATATCATTTACGTCAGTCACATCTTGGTGGAAAGAGTGAAAAGGTAACTCACGATCCCAGCCATTCCTGCAGATCATACAGACTAACAGGAATATACTGTGTATAGTCTGATAACGTCTGTCAGCTATTAATTTGTAAGAGATTCTGAGCTGACTCACTCTTATTGAAGACCCATATCTCCCCCGAAGGTGTAGGTTTAGGTACACCATGACCATTATAGTAAAATACCACTCTCTCATCTTTAGCTGATCTACGCATATTCACACATTGCTTCTTCGTCTCTTCAATCGATGGGTCTAGGAACTAAGCAGTATTCAACCGTATAGATATCAGCTAGATTCACGAAAGTAAGAATGTATAGTCTATAGCTTACAGGTTTGTATTTGACTTTGGGATTCAAGGTCTCGAATTGTTGATGTAGGTCTGCCATGCAATACCAATTATCAACATCGATGTCAAACAAAAGACAAAATTGGACTCACTCCTGCCTATAGCTTCTATAGCTTTATTCGAAGGTAGCTGAGTAGGATCAATCCAGCATTCCGTCTTTGCACATGGATTCGTTTTGACTATATCAGGAGGATCTACACCTATATTTAGACAGATGAATAATCCTGCTGTTACAGTCTTCAACTTTGATTTCAATCTCCATGATTTCATTGTTGCTAGTTATTCACCATATCATATATCAGCTCATATACTCTCTATGTAGGGTGCGCAAGAGAGCAAAGAATAATCTGAACGATATACTCACACAGATCATTCTCATCCTCTTTAGCTTTCCCCTTCCCTCTATGTCTCTTCGCTGCCCAATACTGCAACGCAGCCGATATCTCTGTATGTTCCTCTTCGATCTCATCTAGAAATCCTTCGTGTGGCTCGTACGCTTCGACAGGATAGGCAGGGTAGGCCGAGTGGGGTTGAGAGGTCGACCCTTCATCTCGGGCGTAAGGAAGTGAAGGTGGCTCTGCCATTGTTGATTTGTTCGTATAGGTATTGGAAGGGTCTGGTTCCGATGCTATAGGTTGATCATCGCATGGTGTCTCATTGGCATGTTATACTGTAAGTTGTTATTGTCGATGATGATGCCCTGTACGCCAATACGCCATATGCCATACGAAGCAGCTACTACTGCTATCTTTACCGAGGTAGGTAGGGCCTACATGTCACCAGCACCTGTTTATATGCTACCCCCATTCAACAGGTCATATCGTGCCTGATGACATTCCAACCGCTTACCCCGCTTCTTACTTGGTCGATGAACTCGACTCTCAACATTCCTCATATAGCGAGTCAGCAGATACCATACCAGCTCAGTCTGCTTTCCCAACGGGTATCACGAGCAGACCATTTACAAGTGATCTGAAGGTATCATCCGAATCATCCTTTCTTCCCACCTGGATTCAAACGAAGAAAAATATCATCACCATGTCCGACGATGAATTCATGATGGAGGTGAGTCCCTCACTTATTCCTCGATCTTTCAACTCGCTATCTTCGTGTACAGCCTGAAACCGTACATGAGCTGATCATTCATGGATGCTTCAATCTGTATAGGATGCAGCGGATGACGAGGTGAGCTTCTCGATTGCATCGGTCCCTCAGAGCCAATAGATAGCTCATCACCTTCTACTCCAGGAGTACGATTTCGATTACGACGATGATGATGACGAGGAAGATATGGATGGAGCAGGGGATGTGGAGAATCAGTATTACAAGGCAAAAGGTCAGCTTCCCCGCCTCCTTCTATCTCGGGTGAGCAGTAAGCTGATATACTTAGCAGCTTTGAAAGAGGATGACTCGGAAAGCGCGTTGAAAGCTTTTAGGACTATCGTTGATGATCAGCCTGAGAAGGGGGAATGGTGAGTATATCACTCCCACCATGAATCACATTTATCGTATTTGATTGATAATCGAATTCATACATCCTGTCTATCTCAAGTATGAGCGCAAAGATCAATTGCTAATCCGTTAGTTTGTCGCTGGTCATAGGGGATTTAAAGCTTTGAAACAGATGACAAAAATGAATTACCTTCATCTCCACCGACCTGAAAAGGCTATAGAGACATATAGAGAGCTATTGAGCTATACCAAGGTAAGCTTTCTTCCTATTACATTTCTCGATGAAGCGGGTGTAAGCTTATGTATCTTATCTATCTGTCAGACACACGTAACGAGGAATTACGCCGAAAAATCGATTAATAACATCCTCGATTATGTCGGTGGAGAAGGAAAGGTCAATTAACAATTCAGTGTCGACTGGAGGCTTTGTGAATCAAGCTGACTGGGAGATATATAGCACGCGGCTCTTTCTCCTAAAGTACCCTTAGATACATTAGAAGAGTTCTACGAAGCTACTAGAGTAGCATGTGAGGAAGCTAAAAATGAGGTTGGTTCAGCTTCTTCCCCAATTTCTGGTGTGATCCCGTTCAGATAGCTGACCTTTTGAATGGTGAATAGCGACTATCAACGAAATCGAATTTGAAATTGGCTAAGTTGTGGTTAGACAGGAAAGAATACGGTAGATTGACACCTGTGAGTTTCGCATTTGCTGAGACACATGTCATATTTAGCTCACTCTTGCCTTCTGCTATCTCAGATTTTGAAATCGCTTCACGTTACTTGTGCACCTACGAATGGATCTAGCTCGTCAGATGATCAATCGAAAGGATCACTTCGTAAGCTTCCTCGGCAATCATCC
Source organism: Kwoniella botswanensis (assembly GCF_036426115.1). Taxonomy (NCBI): domain Eukaryota; kingdom Fungi; phylum Basidiomycota; class Tremellomycetes; order Tremellales; family Cryptococcaceae; genus Kwoniella; species Kwoniella botswanensis. Next base: position 10,806,528 of record NC_088599.1, on the reverse strand, counting down.
CCATCATAGTATGTCAGAAAGCTTACTCGCATGCAGTCCTCGAACTTTACGCGATCGAGATTCAGATGTACAGCGATTTGAAAGAGAATAGAAAGCTTAAAGTGGGCATCACACAACGTCACCTTGTGGAGTACGCTTACCTATTTCGATATAGGAAATATATAACGCCGCTATGCAGGTGAAGAATGCTATCCCCCATCCTAGGGTGATCGGCGCTATCAAAGAATGTGGTGGTAAGATGTGGATGATGGAGAGTGAGTTAGCTATCAGATTTGTGACACTCGCAATACAATGCAGCTGACATATCGTCTGTGTATGATAGAGGCTTGGGCCAAAGCTTCGACGGATCTTTTCGAATCGTTCAGACAATACGACGAATCAGGTTCTTCCCAGCGTATACAGGTTCTCAAGTATCTGGTATTGACTTACATGTTGATGGGGAGTGAGATCAATCCTTTTGATTCGCAAGAAACCAAGCCGTGAGCTTCCCCAGTCTGGGTCATCGTATTCCAGGATGTAGCTCATCATTTTGTTGAATAGGTATAAAAACGATCCTCAGATCATCGCTATGACCAGCTTGGTGACTGCCTACCAGCGAAGAGATGTCAAAGAAGCCGAGAAGATGTTGAAGGGTAAGTACGACAATGGACGACGTTTAGCTGTTTTATGAGTGAGATTTCCATCACAGCTGATACTATTTGAATTTGTCATAGCCAACCGAGCAACTATCACTGGCGATCCTTTCATCAATTATTTCGTGGATGATTTACTCAGATCATTGAGAACTCAATATATAATCGATATCATTAAACCGTATACACGGATGGAATTGGATTCTTTAGCAAAGGCGAGCTACCAATTTCCTCAGTACCTTGTAGGATCTAGCTCACAAACTTTGGTCACTATAAGACACTCAATATCGCTCGAGGAGAAGTTGAATCGCTGGTCGTCTCATTGATACTTGATGGTAAGATCAAAGGGAAGATAGACCAAGTGAAAGGTTTGTTAGTCCTTGACAGATTGTAAGTTTCTCCCTTCCACTCTGATGAAGATGGGTATCTGATTAATCGCTGGGAAACGCTATGAAATATAGCAATACATCTTCAAGAGAACGATATATCGCGTTGAACAACATGACGGCTCAACTTGACCATCTGACACATAAGATCGAGGTCGACAAGTTGACGAGGGAAGGGGGAGGCAGGAGTGGTGGTTGGGCAGGTGGATTGACTAGCTTTGGTTAAGATAAGACGATGGAGATGGAGATGGACAGGAGAGTTGTACATACCATACGATGACATGCATGTATCATATAGATCAAACCATTAGACAGACAGACGTCATTTAGAGGTCCAAGCTGAGCTCGAATACGGTTGTTTGGTTCCAGAATTCCAAAGGTACCCATGGCGTCATCACCATCAGTGAACGTCATGTTCGTCGTAATTTTGCTAGTCTACTCAACTTTTGTCAACAAAGTACAACAGGAGGTGACTGAGGTTGACTGGACTCGGGTGAATATGCATATATATATATATTCATATAAACAAGGATAATGTGGTCAGATTGGATTGTTGCTTCTTCTTTGTTACTTCTTCTCACCAAAAGTAAATCATAAACCCCATCATCGACAATACCAGACAAACTGATCAACAATGTCGAGCGAACATGGACACAGGCAATTGGGTGGATACAAAGCGTGAGTCATACACCTCTTGGTATTCATTCTGCTTCTTGAAGAATGAATGAAAGGAAAGGAAAGGAAAGGAAAGGAAAGGAAAGAAAGGGGAACCCAAAGAAAGATGAACCACATTCCCTCTTTCCGTCCCATATCACACAAGGAAAACATTACTGAATTTCCTGTTCATACATTCGGCAGTACCCTCCACAATCCCAATGTAAGTACCATAACCCCCTTTTCACCCCATTCTCCTTTTAGAAACATGAGCTGACGAGATTGGCCCATCAGACATCACTCGAAGCCAAAGCCCACGCTGCTCAAGTACTCACGGAAGCAGGCGTAGACCTCTCGAACGATCCTACAGTGTCGACATTCAAAGCTTCCGCTTCTACTATCGATGGATATCATACTCATACCACCCACGATGGACATGCTCATCCTCATGATGGACATTCACACAATCATGCGGATGGGGGAGAGGAGATGAAGCATGAACATCATGTTTTAGGTGGATATAAAGCGTAAATACTTCTATCTATATACTTATATACAATATTATGTTAGTTTGTGACGTTTGAGCTGATATTCGTTGATTTGCTATGCTGTAGGACACTGTCCAATCCAAATACTTCTGAACAAGCTAAGGAACATGCCGAAAAAGTTCTCAAGGAAGGTACAGAGCATGAACATCATGTCTTGGGTGGTTATAAAGCGTAAGCATGATCATGATAATTTCGAATAATCCTTATCTTTTAAGTTATTTTGTTAATGCACCAAGGCTGATCTTTTCTTTGGTATGCTTTGATAGAACTCTACACAACCCTAACACATCTGAAGGTGCTAAAGAGCATGCTAAGGAGGTTCTTCGAGAGCATGGTGCTCCAGTGGCTTAAAAACGGTATGTATCAGTAAGGACGTCGACATGGTTGGAGAAGAAGTAGTATTTCGAGTGATGGTTTGTACCATAATGATAATTGATGAGCACAAATGAAAATGCGAATGAACTCTCATGTCCCATATGATATGTCCATTCCGCAAGCCACGCAACGCACAGTCGGTGAATGAGTAAGGATCTTGTGTCGCTGCAAATCCAAAGTAGGAATCACAAATGCATACCTATCGATCCATGTGATCTACAGGTGAACGACCATTTTTGGGGTTGCAAAGAGAAGAAACTCCGCTGATAACGATCAATATCGAGGTCTCCTGAAAGCATCAACCCCATAAATCAGCTATGAAAGACCGCCTGACGACAGATTCACTCACTCGTCATATCGCTTTCTGTCAACGATGTGTAAAAGCTGGACTTAGCCTATTGCCATCGCCTTCGGTATAATCCAAGAGAGTAAGGAAAGGACAAAAAACACTTACGGTTCATCGTATCGGGGTCGTTCGTCGTACCTTGGTCTTTCCTCTCTGTATCCTCCTCGTTCACTACGGTAAGAGTAATATCTGTTATGTTAAATTCGGCATATCCCCAATGACAGGGAGGAAGACAAAAAGAAAATACCGATCACTCAGTAAAAAGGGAAATGACGACTTTGTCAAGGAAACCAAACGACTCACCCTGCATCTCTTGGAGCATCTCTAGAATAGTAATCATCTCTTCTGTCTCGATCATCCCTGTAAGATCTTCTCTCCTCATATCTCCTGTCGTCGTATCGTCTATCATCGTATCGTCTGTCATCGTATCGTCGCTCTCTGTCGTCGTCTACACCACAACCAAACAATCAGCTTAGTCCAGACGCGAAAGCAACGTTAGCTGACGTACATCTTGGAGGTCCTCTATCGGCGTATCTCGAATCGTAAGATCGAGGTTGGTATGGTCGATCGTATCCACCACCGTAAGATCGAGGGGCAGAGTCAACTTTCACACCGTGGTATCGACCGGGTGTAGGTGTTCTCGCACGACCTCTTTTAGCCTAATCCCAGCATATCGAGGTCGAGTGTCAGTATTCATCAGTTGTCAGAAACGCTGATTCGTGTAGTTCAACTCACATGAGCGATAGTGACTGTTTTACCTTCGAGAGGTTGACCACTAAGCTTTTCAATGGCCAATTGAGCATCTTCACCGGTTTCCAACATTACGAATCCGAATCCTCTTGACTCCTCTGTGATCACAAACTCTAGTCAGATCATTGTGCTCGGGATTTCACTGAGAATCTATCTGACTCACGAGAATGAGGGTCAAGCATGATTTGAGCTTTGACGACGGGCTACGAAACAATATATCAGCTTGAGTGACTGGTGGAAATAATATGATATTTAACTGACTCTACCGATAGTACCAAAGAATTCTCTAAGTTTGGCCTCATCCACAGATCTGGATAAACCACTGATGTGTAGGTTATTTCCTTGATTTTGAGAGGCTCCTTCTTCAGCTCTACGTCATCCAAGTAATTCTTGTTAGCATCCGTCCTCGTTGTTTTATAGATGAAGGAACATAAACTTACCTCCCCCTATCACCATTTGATTTGGCAGCTGGAGATCTCGATCTGTCCCTTCTAGGCGATCGATCACCGTCGTCGCCTCGTCGAGGTGATCCCTCTCGATCTTGCCATACTGGAAGGGGAAAAGAAGAATTGAGACGTCGTCAGTTGTCAGTTGATTTCGGTTTTTTGGTTTGAGCTGGTTAGTCGACACCGACGCGGAAATGATAAAGACAGGTAAGGCGAGATAACGATGAGAGCAATAAGTCATGTGTGAAGAAAGGTCTGAACGGGTTGAGAAGCTGAAAGAGCCGTTTACTGATGTTGACTTTCACTGGGCATCGAGATGACGATTGAGCCAAAGAGAAAGGAAAGGGTAGGATATAATGAGGAAAGGAGTAGTTTCCGATGGGATGCTGATGCTGATCAATCCTGTTTCTCATTCAACTGAAAGAGAGGGAGAAGGGCAGAGATGCGAAAGAGGTGAACATCCACTGAAATGTGTATCGTGAAAAGTGATTTAATAGAATGTTGTTCGCGATTCTCCGAGATGTACTTATCCGATAGGTTGAAGCTGAGAGCTGATAGAACGCGAAATTGAAAACATACCGTCGTTGGGGTCGGACATTGTGAGCTGTCTGATGGGGTTGTTGTGGGTTGAGGTGTTTTAAGATGAGGAGAAGTTGTTGTTGAAGAAGAAGAAGAATATGACAAGGTCTGAACACGCCGAGAATGAGGTGATGAAGAGCAAGAGCATGCTCGACGGGGATACCCGGGGATGTGTAAATGTGGCACCTGGCTTGAGATGGTTAGGTGAATAACCGGCATGTACAGCACAGTACAAGGTGGATCACATCTCATTCCATTCTTCTCTCCACCACCACTCTCAGTTGGAATAATAGCTATAGTGACCTACTCCTCGAGCGCAGGTCTGCCAACATGAGCGAGAAGACAGCTATGATGTCCGTCCTATGGGCGTGTGTGTGAGTTGGAGGCATTGACCTTGGGTATCACGTTCCACTGACCTCTTGCTTCCTTGACGACAGCTCATCATGGTATTGTAAGTTCAGCTAGTCTGCCTGCTTTACAGCTGCAACAGCTGAGTTATACTTACTTATAGACGGCTATCATCTCTCCGAGCTCAATTTCCCCGTCAACTCCCTGACATGCATCACACCCGCTTATCCTCCTCCATCCCGTTTGCCATTATGTCTCGACCTCGACTCGAACTTATACAGCATCGTGACAGCCATATTCACCGTCGGGGGCTTGGTGGGTAGTCTAATGAGCTCATGGGTAGTAGAGAGGGAAGGTATAAAAGGAGGCATAGCTTGGACGGGATATCTGAACTTGGTAGGGGTATTGGGTATGGGTATAGCACCTCATTGGTCGCTACTCGCTTTGGGCAGGTAAGCTTGCCCTAGACTACCATTCTCTCATGTGGTGTACCAAGCTTATGATGTTTGTGATAGATTGATAGTCGGGATATCATCCGGAATAGCAATCTGTCTAGTCCCACCTTACTTATCGATGGTAGCCAAATCATCACCTGAATTAGCATCTAAATCAGGTCAGATCGGAACGATGAACCAGTTGGCCATAGTTTTAGGAATATGTTCGGCTCAAATTGCTGGCCTTCTCTTAACGGGAGAGGTGAGCTTATCGTTCTCTTTGTAGTGCACTCAAGAAGCTAACGATATGTCTGGTGTATCGATAGAAAGGAGATATACCTGGAAGTTGGAGATACGTAGTATCCATATCCGGCGTGATAGCTGCTATACAAATCCTCACGGCTGGATATATTGTCGCACCAGATGAAGATCAAAAACCGTCTTGTGATGCTCCTACACCGATCTTCGACGAGAGAGACGCAGATGTGGAGGAACGCGAGGTCCCGAGGGAAAGAGAAGCAGGAGCTGATGAAGGTCAGTCATCCACCATCCTCTTGAAGAAGTGATATGAGTATAGCTCAGCAAAACCCATTTCATGATATCTAGCAGCTTCCCCGCTTTTGTCCACCTCGACTCCTTCCAAACCCACTGAACAGCTCACTCTGCATTCTATACTTGGGAATCCCTCTCTGAGAGGCCCAGCGATACTCGTAGCGGCATTTATGGCGATCCAACAATTATCAGGAGTCAACGCAGTGATGTTCTATTCTACACCTGTATTGAGACCTTTGTTACCTACCTCGGCTGGGGTAGTCGGCGTAGGTATAACGGTAGTAAATGCTATAATGACCTTACCGGCGATCTTCTTGATGGATGTAAGTTAGCAATGTGATAACTGCTTGCCCCCAACTGCAATGTGCTGATGGTTATGGTCTATATGTAGCGACTAGGTAGAAAAACATTGCTTCTTGCGTCCATCGCGGGAATGGGAATCACCAGTACACTCTTAGCGATAGGACTGAACGGTGGACATCAGACTTTGTCAGCTTTCTCAATCGTAACTTTCATAGCGTCCTTCTCGATCGGTCTAGGTCCTGTACCATTTCTGTTGGTTTCGGAACTGGTTCCTCCTCCTGTGAGTCTAGCTTTCCCACTTGGTCGAACTTATCAACGGTTTGATGGTTCCTCGGAGAGAGTGTACATAGCTGAATGGAGTCATGACTTTTAGGCCATACCAGCCGTATCAAGTCTTTCTTTATCTGTAAATTGGATAACCAACTTCCTCATTGCCATCTTGTTCTTACCCCTCCGCGATATCTTATCGACCCCTATCGACCCTAGGGATCCCCAGAGCGATAGGAGAGGTGAAGGAAGGGTTTTCTATGTATTTACGGGGATATTGGTAGTAGGTGGATTGTTAGTTTGGAGAGGACTCAGACCTGGTAAATAAGCGATTGGAATTGTTAAACTGAATGGTTTTGCTCGTATCTCTGATTATCATTGTATATATGTATCTACCTGGGAGGGACTGTAAGTCAGGATTCGGATTTGGGTCAATGTATGTATGTCGCAAATGTATATCTATCAATTGGGATTGGGAGAATTTCCTTTGGCATCATTTGTTGGCAAGAAAGATAGGTATGTAATCTTGCTTGGTCAGTCGGTTGTCAAGACCACACTGGGAAATCTATTCATTCCCATATGGACTGAATGATCTCGTGTCAAGTGTCGATGCTGGATAAGAGGTCTACTCTGTCTTCCATCAGATAGATGGTATAAGAACGATATTCGATAAGAATAGAACGCACGTTCATCATCATCATCAGTCATCAATTATATGCATCTCATCATGCCATATATCTCTCTCTAACTTGAATGGATGATTTCGCTCCACTTGTGATATCACGTTGATTCCCGAAATAACTTCGAACTGCAGTGTATCCCAAAATAGGGCAAATGCCAAGGGGCGAAAGGGGTGGCGTCTGGATGATTCAGGGTTACATACTACACTCCATATGAGAACATGTTGACGAACGATCGCACGACAAGCAGTACACTGTACTTGCCAGTCCAAGGAACGGTTCAACCCTAATGATGCACAAAGTAAAAAAGCATATGAGTTGATGCGTTGTGGGTTACATGTGGAGAGGGGGAGGGAGTTATCCGTTATTCTATTTGGGTTGTACAATAGATAGAATATAGAAAAAAAAAAGTCAGAAGATGATGGCATGGATCTAATTGATTGAATTTGTTTCTTCTTTCTTCTTTGTTGTGATCTTTGTTTATCAGTTTTGGCTATCTATCATACATCGATAGACACTAACACCGGTATTCATATCATCTGAGTGGGTTACCTTATCAATATACCTGAGTATAAATCGTGTACAGTCCTAACAAGGAGATCATAGTCTATAGCTCAAATCACGATGAGACTCCCCTGGATGAAGAAAGAGGTCGATCTGGAGCCTACGACAGGTGAAGATCCGAAGGATTCTAATGTCCTAGAGAGGAAGATGGGTCTAAGTAAGAAAGGAGCGTGAGTGCCAGGTGCAATTGTAATCTGCTATCAACGTGTAAGCTGATATGAGATGGGATGATCATAATTAGGATCTTCGCTGCTGTGAGTATGATTATCATCTGATTTAAAGGATTTGCATGACGCTCCAAGTTTGACAAAGACTGATGTTGATGATGATGATGATTTTGATGACGAAAAGGGTGCTTCGCTCTTCTCCGATGGGTGAGTTCGTTCATACGTTTGTACAACCCATCTCAACCCAATCTGCAATATTCAAGTCTTTCAACCACTTGGCCTTACCTGGGAATGTACATTGTACAATGACGGATCGCAATGCTAATTTACTTCAATCAGATACGCCAATGCCTCTATCGGTCCCGCGGCGACCATCATCAAAACGTACATTTACCCCGAAGCATTCAAGAACCGACCTGTCAATGCTAAATTGTTACCTGCTATTGCATTTGCCGGTATCATCGTAGGGCAGTTGTCGTTCGGTTGGATCTCTGATAAGATCGGTAGAAAGGTGAGGAAAATCCAATATCTTCTATGGAAGTATCGATTATTGACCTTGACCTTGATGCTGATTTCAATTTCGTTCCAAATCATACACAGTTCGGTATGCTTCTTTGCACCGGCATTGTCTTTGTATTCTCGGCTCTTCAAGCAGCATCTAAAGGACCTGGTGCACAGGGAACGATCAATGCGTTGCTGTATGTGTCTTATCCTATCCTATCACGACCTCTATCTTTCCGATCCGTGCCCCGTTGTTGATGTTCATTTCTGGTCCTCTGGTATTTAGAGCCTATCGATTCTTGGTTGGTATTGGAATAGGTGGAGAATACCCAACTGGGTCAGTAGCTGCTGCTGAAAATACCGAGGATCCAGATATCCCTAAGAAAACCCAACAACGTCTGTTCGTCCTGGGTGAGCTAAACCGTATACTATACGTTGTACGAAAAATGCCAGGATTATCGAGCTGATGAACGGTGATTCGTGTGGCAGCTACCAACACTATGATTGATTTCGCTTTCGTCATTTGTCAGTATACATTCTTCCTGGGGGTCTGATTGGAACTGATCATTCCCTATATCGGAGATTGGAGAAAGACTGATATTTGAATTTCTGTCCACTTGTTCGTCACAGCCTACTTCGTCTGTCTCGTCTGTCTTTGGATATTCGGTATGAACCACCTCAATGCCGTTTGGCGAGTGACTTTAGGTCTCGGAGTGGTACCTCCCATGTTCTTGTTTTACTTCCGATTGAAAATGAGGGAACCTGAAGCATATGCTAAACATTCGATGAAACATACAAGAATACCGTGAGTGATACTTTTATCTTTCATTTCCGTAAAATGGATGATAACATGTGTGTGCTGATATCTCTTCACTTGACAGATACTGGTTGATCCTCAAAAGATAGTAAGTGTCCTACTCTATCTGACCTTTGCTGAATGAGGATGCTAATTCCTGGTACAGTTGGGTCAAGCTTGCTGCTGTGTCCATCACCGTCAGTGCAATCCTCCTTTTACCACCCAACTTAAGCTGAATGATCCCCTGTATTTTAGTGGTTCTTATACGATTGGATTACCTACCCATTCGGACTTTACGCCACTCCCATTACCGCCGCTGCTGATCCCAATGGAACTCTCTATACATCTATCGGATGGGGTTGTCTTATCAACTTTTTCTATATCGTATGTCATCAGTTTCTCTCTAAATCATCAGTCTGAACAGTATGTTGATCACTCTTATGAATGGTCTCTTATATAGCCCGGTACTGTAATCGGAGCATTTGTGGTTGATTGGTTTGGCCCTAAATACTGTATGATCTTTGGATTATGTTGTCAGGCTATCGTAGGGTTCATCTTATCTGGTACTTACAACTTGTCAGTACTCCCTACCTATTTGTATCCTATGTTAATTGGAGGTACTGATTTTACGGATGAAAATAGGTTGACTGAACCTGGAAGGATTGCTGGATTCGCCATCTTATATGGTATCTTCCTATCTTTCGGAGTAAGTGTCAGCCGACTCAACTCTGATTTGTATATGATGTTGACGATACTTTCTATTCACTCAAACAGGAACTTGGTCCAGGAAGTGAGTATTTTCCCAATGCCGAATCTAGCTTCGAAGGAATCGTTCACTTATTGATTTTTTGCTCTTCAGACAACCTTGGTCTCCTCGCTTCCAAAGCTATTGGACCTACTGCTGCTAGAGGACAACTGTACGGTATTGCTGCTGCTGTTGGGAAGGTCGGTGCTTTCATTGGTACTTACACTTTCCCTCAGATCCAAGCAAGTTTCGGGTGAGTACAATCTGCCTTTCAAGCTGGTTTCTGCTGTTGAAAGAGCTGACCATGGTCGTTCTCCACTCGCAGTGATGAAGGTTCATACGGATACAACACCGGTGTATTCTGGTTAGGATCAGGATTAGCCCTCGTATCAGCAGCGATTACCTTGGTTTTCATCCCCAATATCAGACCTGATGCTATGCACGATGAGGATCTCGCGTTTAGGGAATATCTTGAAGCGAATGGATGGGATACTTCCAAGTGAGCTAAACCTAAATTTCCATGTATTATGAGCGATGCTAACAAATTCTCGTTGTAGGATGGGTCTCAAAGATACTGTCTCGGACATTGAGGGAAAACAAATTGCTGCTCATGGTAAAGCTGATAAAGAGCTCGACTCGAACGCTACCACTGCCCCTGTCCTCTAAGGACCTCTTCATCCGACTTTACAATTTCTTTTTCTATGGTGCCATTCAACACGGCCTTTTGATTTTTCTTCTCTTATCTATTCCGGTAAAACTTCAACTGTTGTTCTTATAATTCAATCTAATCTAATCAAATACGATCTCGATCCAATATCAACAAACTCATCAATTTAGTATACTATAATGACAGTTCACAAACTTTTCTCATATACTGTAGTATGCTTTGTATACTTGTATACATCTTTCATAGTATATCAATATCAATAAAATGCTACGGTATGTAAGAGAACGTGTGGATGTTTATCTGCGTGAGCGAGGAGGATGGTGTCGATCTCTGAGTCTAGGTCCGAGGCTGCTTCGATCTGCGAGCGGTGCGATTTATTAAGGATGAGTATGAGTTTGTATAAAAACCCGAATGACCAGAGTATTCAAGAAGGAAAGGACTTACCGCTTTGGCCAATTCCAATATTGATTGACCAGCTATCAAAGCTTCTTCTGGATTATCTTTAATTTCGAAATTTATAATATGTATTGGTCGGTTATATTCACCTCCTCTCGTGAGTAGATCTAAGATAAAGCATCGCCTCATCAGCTCGATTTCATTGTGTTCATTGTATATTCTAGGTGATGACCAAGATGGGAGTGAGACCAACCATCACAGACAGCATCATAACATCTTTCTTCACAAGTAATAACGACATCCGCATTGACCGTTCTTAACTCTTGCCATTTCTCAGGTGCCTTTTTGACTTTCCTATTCCTATCTAACATTGGTAATAAGCCATTTCGTGTGTAGAGTATGGGATCTTTAGATTCTAAATCTCGATAAATATCATCGTATGGTGTACCAAATCGATATACGTTGGGTTTATCTATTGCTGGACCTGGGAGACGGACCGCTGAACCTGTTCCGGCTGATATGACTCGGAAAGCGTTTTTACTATAACCAAACAACACGAGTCAGCTATAATTCCCTATTCCATATGAGGCCAGGAAGATGCGATGGATAGCTTACTTCAGAACCATATGAGCTTCCATTGATCGATTCTATGAAAATCATATAATCAGCTAACACCCTTCATGCCGTTGAATAGAGGCCAAGCTCACATTATTACTAGCGCAGACTACACAGAACAGAGGTCGTCTTTTACCCTTATGCGTCTCTCCTCCCCCATTTTGTATGACCCCATCCGAAGAGGCTAGAGCCATTCCATTGGGCTTTACATCTGGTTGCGGTATAGGTAAGGTAGTGATCGCCTGTACAGGAGGCGGCGTAGCATATGAAGGGGGAGGAGGTGTGGGCGTAGCTGTCGCGGTGGACGTCTGACCAGGTCTATATCGATTCCTCGGATCTTGCGGTCTCAGCCTTGGGTCTGCAGCTGAAGCTGCTGGAGGAAAAGGCGGGGTCGAACTTCCTGAAACAGCACCCGTCTGAGGTGGGAAAGGAGGAAAAGTTTGCTGCTGCTGTTGAGGAGGAGGTACTCCATAGTTTACTGGTGGCTGAACTGAGCCATATTGACCTGTAGGAGGAGCATTGTATTGATTGGTAGATGGGGGAAGGGAGTTGGAAGGGGATGGTCGATAATTATTATTAGGATTGTTGTTTCGCCGCCTAGGATCCATCTTGAATATGCCACTTTGTACTGGAGTATGTTCGTAGTCGTGTTATATCTGTTTTAGGCTGATATGCATGATCGTTGAGCTATGATTGAGAACGAAATGCAATGGATGAAAAAGAGGGATGAATGAATCTCAGTATCAGTTATCTGACACTTCGTAGAGACACACTGAAAACGCGGTTGACAGTCGATTTGGTACATCTCAAATTCTTGGTTGACTCTTCAAACAGCCTTCAATCCATCCGTCTCTCATCAATTTACCCTATCACCATCAATCTAAGCTCTCACAGCATCCTCAAGAGGTACTCCCGGTGCTAGCAAGAAGCGACTTCCGCATCCCTCTCCTCGCTCGTCGCCATGCCCAGCACATATATACCCCATCACCTCGTTCACGCCCACCTTCCTCCTCCTCCCTCGATACCCAGTGCCATACCAGAACTCCGTATACTGTCCGACCAAGCTGTTCCTCTGACAGACGAAGACTATGCTGAACCATTGCATCCCGACCACGCTGTTTCGGCCATCCACGATCAGTCGACCAACATCCTTGCGAGGAGTCTCTACAACGGGCACGTCTTGGAACTACGGTCTTTCAATCCGGTCATAAGTAAAGCTAGACCTCGTGGATTGGATGGTTCAGAGATAATCAGGATATTCTTCCCTGAACGACTACGTCCTCTAGCTCAAGCATGTATAACAGTCTCCAAAAGAGATAAAAGGCTTTTCGTCTTAGTTGTTTCTCAAGCGAACGTCATCTACAGATTGAATTTCCCTCTTGGAACGTTCCGATCTGGTACTGAGGACAGGTTCGTCTTCACCACGAAGGGGAATGACGATTGGTATGAGGAATGGGAAGTACCAGAAGATGTCGTAGGAGCATGTAGTGGCATCAGTGCTTGGACTACTTTAGATGAGAATACCATAGTCTTAGGAGGAGGTGACGGGGGAATAGTGAGGGTGACTAGGTCTGGATACTGGTCATCAGGTGAGTTGACTGTCTGCGTGATATGTTGACTATGTCTAATTATTGTACGTTAGATTCTGGCCGGTGGATTGCTACCCACCACAGAGCATCTTCAAGACTCCGTCTTCCTTCCCTCTTCTCCCGTTCTGCTAATACAGACGAACAAATCATCTCATTCGCTCAATATCACCATCATGATCATATCCGAGTCTTATACACACTCTCTCGAGATCGAAAATTGAGGACATGGAACGCTTCGACCGGCGCTTGTCTTAGAACAGTAGACGTTAGATTCACATCGCAAGAATTGATAGTCAGAGGTTCTCAGGATGGTTCCAGCTCAACTATCATCGAAGATGGTTCGGTAAATATGATTCGTGTTATACCTCATCCATCTTCCGCTTCACGTTATTCTCACCTCGTCATTGCCTTCGCATCGACACCATATAGCTCATCTTCTGCGGGGGCTTTCGTTGTGTATCGAGCTTCCACCTCGAGCCATAGCGTTAGCGATCTGTCACCCGCTGGAGACAAACCTTGTTCATCAGCTTCTGCCGGCGCTGAATTACGGGGCTTCCAAATCTTACCTCCAGTGAAGGCGGAAGGAATAGATGGTGGATGGAAACTATGGGCTACATGGGATAAGAAAGGGTCGACGTTCTGTGAGACCCTCACCATGGACGATATATTCCAATTCACCACCTATATCGAAACGAACGATGCTCTTCTACTATCGGAATGGCAGCAAGTGACCTCATTGAACGATGAAGAGAATTTCGACGCAGCATATTTCGATAATATCCTTAGCTCTGATCCACCCAATCCAGCTGATCCAGAAGATAATGGAGATATCCCCGCTGCGTTCATTCAACACTTGTTTCACCCCGGTCGATTCTCCATACTCACCCTTACAACAGCTCTGGAAGACTATATACATCAGCTCTCCCGAAAGAATCAGGCTCAACAGATTGCTACTTCCTTTGCATCGTTGTCGAAAAGGTTCGGCGGCGTAGTAGGAAGTCAAATCGAGATGGAGTACAGCCCTCAGACAGGTGCACCGGTAGTGGACGCTTATAGAAAGAAGTTGAAATTAGATTGGCTGGGAGTATGGTCCAACGTCCGTGATCTCGACAAACAAGCTAGATGGCCGATCACTACCGCATTACTCGATAATGATCTGCTTGTCCTGACTCGAGAGGGTGTTTCCACCTCTGTACCGACCGATCTAGTAGGATTAGTGGACAGATTAGGTAAATCCGAAATCGATCCAAATCAATTCTTACAGTTATCTGAAGGTGCTGTACGAAGATTGTACCCTGCTCTCGCTCCGCCAAAAGCGCGAACTTCAGCTATTGCCGTTTCGATGGCTGGATCGTTCATCAGCAGTATATTGAAAGGTCAAGACGCTACGGAAGACACTGGTACTGCTTTGGATGATTTTGTCAATACAACTGCTGAAAGGCTTGCGACGGTTACTCATGAACCCCCTGAAACGATCGCCGGAGGTATATGGGACGATTTTGTTGAGGAATCGCTTGCTGAGGAAGATCGAGTATCTGTCAGGCGTATATTATCGGAGAGTTCTTCAATCACTCGAGGATTGGATGAATCCCTCAATATCCTACAACAAGCTTCTTTCCCTCTCTCAGCATCCACTCTCGACGAACTCAGCTGGTCCGGATCAGGTAACGCTCTTCTCACTTCGAACATCGCTCAATTCATCGAATCTCGCTTCAACCTCGCTCGAAACGTACTGCTTGTCACTTTCTTCCATACGTTCGAATCTCGTGACCATTCATACGAAGATGACGAGGGTGAAGAACTGATCGAGATCCTTGCTAGAGCTCTGGTGATATTCCATCGTTATAAAGTCCTAAAATGGGTATGTGATCAGACAGGAGAAGAAGCCAGAGAGCGAAGTAAGACAAAACGATCAAATAAGAGGAAAGTCAATGGAGGAGATGATGTCTTGGCTGAGGGTTTCGGAAGCTTGAGAATGAAAGAAGGTGAAGAAGATCAAGGATTAGATTCGGACATGTACGATATTGGATATTCACTCGTTCATTCTTTACTTGCAAGACAAACACCTCAGTCAGTCACAGCTGGAGCTATCGACCGATTCCTTGAGACTACCTCTGCCTTCGTATCTGGTATCAACATGGTCGAGGCTGATCAGACGGATGTCGGAGCTCGAAAATCCGATCTTCAGCTTGGATATAGGATATTGATAGATGGACATGCTCAACTTGCTGGCGCTTTTACCGATATGTACCCCCTCTCTGCGGGGATAGCGTATGTCAAAGGTAGAGCATATTTGGAGTGTGGTGTGATAGAAGAAGCTGTTAAATTTTTGGAGAAAGCTGCTGCTGGATGCAAAGGTGAGCTTGCAATACCTGCTTCGTCTGATTGTCTGACTTGACGCTTGCTAATCTGGGTCGTGTCAGATGGATCGCTTTCACCGATATTGCCTTCTACATCTGGACCCAACGGACTCAGCGAGTACTACCGCCATGTATGTCGTGTGTTCGATGATCAAGGTGCGGATGAACCCGTAGTATACTTCGGTCAGCTTGCTATACAGTCAAATAAAGAGGATATCGCCTCGACCAAAGACCTGTGGACAAAGGTTTTCTTAGCTAGTATCGCGCTTGGAAGGTACGAAGATGCATACTCAACTTTGACAAGTTTACCATTCTTGGATCTGTGAGTGCCAATTCATTCGTCTTTCCGAGCTGTCTGGCGTCAGAATTCGGCTTGTTGATGTTCTTCTCTGCACAGGAAACGAGACTTCCTTGGTCAACTCATCTCGGTGATGTGCGAGAATAACGAAGTGGGACGACTCAACTCCTTAGGATTCATCGGTTTCCAGAAAGATGTCGAGGAGATGTTACGATTCAAAGCTAGGAATTCTGATCCACTTAGATTCCCTAACTACTACAAGGTGTTGTATTCATGGCATATCGCTAGGGGAGATTACAGGAGTGGTAAGTGTCACGTATCCCATCTCCGAACTTGACTGACATAGGTGATTGACATTATCATCGTAGCTGGTGAGATCATGTATCTCCAGGGAAGACGGTTTGCCGAAGGCAAGAGCTCGAAAATCCCCGCATTCGAATTATCAGCTATGCAAGCCAGGAGTTACCTCGCGGCTATAAATGCTCTTTCATTGGTTGAGAAACGTAATGCATGGGTTTCGGTCCCTGGAGCACCAAGTAAAGCTTTACGTGTAAGTGATCCTACGTGCTTTCCATAAATGTGTTCAGCTGGTCTGACGGATATGGTACAGGGGATTAAACGAAGAAAAGTATCTAGTTATATACCGGAAGAAGAGTTTACGAAGGAGAAAAGACCGGTTGATATCATCTCGCTTGCCGATATCGAGATGGAATATACACTTGTTCTATCTCAGTTGAGGCTGTCGAGTCACATACCAGATCTGCATGAACACGGTAAGTGGAACTTGCCCGGCTTACTGTGTTGAAGAGACAAATGAGCTGAGATAGAATTGTAGGTGTTACCGTCTCTCCGCAAGAGGTAGTCGGCTTGTTCATCCAAAGAGGCATGTTCGACATCGCCCAATCGGCTGCATCGTCCTTGCAGGTGGACATGACAGACTTGTTCCAAGCTCTTGCAGCGAGATGTGTAGAGTTATCCCGCCTATCCGAGCATCATGGGTGAGCATGCTCCGTTATTGGAGGTCAAATTCTCATGAAACCCTCATATTGACCGCGACACATAGTGATTTCTCTGCCGCGACGTTCCTACAATCGTCGCCTATTACCGCACGTCTCCGAGGTTCCCCGTCAGCTTTATCCATCAAATATCTCCAAACCGCTTTATCCCGACATGATTCGTCTAGGACGAATTGGAAGTACCGACAAGCTGTGGCTGATACATTGTTTGAGATGAACAAAGATAAGAAGAAAGGATGGCAGATGCCTGTATGGCTATCACAGTGGGAGATGGACAGAGATCCCGAAGCTTGGATTGGTAAAGCGCTGAAATACGGTTCGGTGGAAGAAGCTTTAGGATGGACTATCGATTTGGTGAGAAAGGTGAGTATTGAGCATTCTATCTGACTTGTATACGGAGGTAATGAGTTGACGGTATGATTTAGGCAACACCACCTGAATTGCTGCCCAAAGGTAAATCCCACGTTTCCAACCTCCCTTACAACCTTATAGATAGAGTTTTGGCTGCCTCGGAGGAAGGTGATGAGAAAG
The DNA here is from genome assembly GCF_036426115.1 of Kwoniella botswanensis. Classification (NCBI taxonomy): domain Eukaryota; kingdom Fungi; phylum Basidiomycota; class Tremellomycetes; order Tremellales; family Cryptococcaceae; genus Kwoniella; species Kwoniella botswanensis. Next base: position 10,788,983 of record NC_088599.1, on the reverse strand, counting down.
AAGAAAAGAACGTACAGCAGAAAGCGAAGGTATTAAGGGAAGAGGTGCAAAGAAGGATAAAAGGTTTAGAGAAGGTGTAAGTTGTGGTCTAACGATGAGTCCAATACAAATGCATTAATGATCAATCGAAATGAGATGATACTATGAACACATATGGGAACTGGAGCAAAGATGTTTGGCTATGGGCAACGATGAGGATATCGAGATTAAGCCGCTGTGGCAAATGAGGGAGGAGCTGAATAGGCAGAATTTCTTGAATCGAAAGAATCGGAGTATCGACCGGACCTTCTGTTCCTGGAGGATTGTGAATCATGAGAACTCCAAGAGCTCCTGTCACTGCTGCGATCAGAATTGCTCTGTGTGGTACAGTATGACATCAGCACTGCTCATCGATGTAACTTCAAGCTATCTTCGAAACGCTCACACTTCTACAATGAGATAACTCATCGTCGCTGGAACTTCCATTATCGTACTACAGCAATCCCACTTCTCATCAATATCCGCTGATTCTCGTGTCGGGAAAAAACTCACGTAACTCGACTCATCCTCCTGTCCAAATTGATTCCTACACGCATGTCCAATCAACCCATCTATGTCCCTCTTTAGCCCCTCATCCTTCAAAAGATCGATCCCTGAAAGCTTATTTGCAAACGTCGACACGATACTTTGCACACTTTTCTCTACATCTCTGGCTTGAGAACTGACTTTAGACTCGTCATACCCCACTTGAGCCCTTCTAGCCAGTTCAGGAGGAACTTCGCCGTACACTGATAGGCCTTGAGCCGCTTTACAGGCGAAGTACTGCATATCGTCATGACTACATCCCGGAAGATAATCTTTGAATTGAGCTAGTGACCGGACTGCATCGCGGAAGCTCGATTGGTCGGATGCTGACATGCCTGAGGCTGAGGCGATACGAGGTAGGAGGTCGGCGATTCGTGATTCGATGGAGGATGACATGATGGTATCGTTGTTCAGTAGTTATTGTGTATAGTAATGAGTAGGTTGGTGTGTGGCGTTGGGCTATGAATGGTTTGGAAGGAGATGATCAGTGGTGGCATAGCTGAGATAGGCAATACTCCTATATATGCTGTGCAAATGTGACATCAAGGTGATATACACGTTGAACGATCCTTTATTGAGTCTTCTGACTCGTTCCAGCATCATCACCTTTCTTCTTCTGAGTGTCCTTGCTAACTACCTTAGGCTAGGATAACGTGATCCGTTTCAGAGAAGTGACACTCAACCCTCTAACAACGATTTTCGCCATCGACAGCAGGTTGATCGAGAACACCAAAAAGGTGAATGAACATTCCTAGGTTCATAACGATGCCATGTGGGCGATATGCAAGCACGTCCCCTTGTCACAAGAAAGAGTAAGTTACTCAAGACCACAAAGGCCGCTCTCAGAAAGGTAGTCAATGCATGTGTATTAACAGTATTAGAAATCTTCCAAACTACAAAAATCGTTGTTTTCAGTATTTTTCTGCAAAGGTTTTGGTCAGTTACAGTTTGTCATAGAACCATCTAACAACATAGGGTGCGAGACAGTTTGATGCAATAGCTTTCTTCCTGTCCGTTGTCTTTTACGAAGGGAGAGTACTTCTCATCATGGGGCTCATACCTTGAGGCAAAGCCCCGGCTGGTCCACCAGAAGTAGAGATGGAAGTGTAAGAAGAGAAAGAGCCGTTTCTGAATCGTCCGGTCCTGTAGCTAACTTGAGTTCTGACACCATCATCAGTGACTTCTTCAGCATCACCGCCTTCGGTCATACCTCCATCAGGATGATCTTGTCTCCATTCGATGGCTTCGGATCGATCTTGATCCATCTGAGAGACCATCGATTGCCACATTTGACCGATCCTCGATAACGCTGTGGGTACATTCTGTCCGTTATACTCTCTTCGAACAGCTGTTCTAGGAGCGGAATAGCTTTCAACGGAAGGGCGAGTTAATCGAGTAGGAACGTCAATTTGATTAAGTCCATCGACGATGTCTCCTACTCCCGTATAGGGAACAAGGGTATTCTCGTCGGAGGTTGGACCGACAGTGGTCAACGCCATTGGAAGGGGTGTCTTTCCGTTCCTTCTGAGATCTTGAAGAAGATGAGTGGGAATGCCAACTTGGTTATAACCAGTGGCGAGTTCATCTTCGATCTCTTGGGCGGACTTGACAGTTCGAGGAACGAGTGCTCTACTCCCTTGTTCAGTCGTGTACATCTCGTCACTCGGGTATTCGGTATGGCCTGGAGGAGCAATAGAGGCACTTTGCCAAGTACCTGGTAAAGGACCGTCACCCAAAGAAGGTTTTTCAGCCTGCAAATACATATCGATCAGCATGATCTATATGACACGGGGCTTGAAACAGACAAGAGCTCACGGGACCCATAACGCCGTGTAAAGCTAATCGGAAGAGATCTCTCTTTCCCATCAACTCGTTATAAGCGGCCGTAGCTTTGGAAGCACCTTCTGAATCTCTTGAAGCCCAAGAATTCAGCCTTGAGGTCAAAGATGGATCTTCGGCGAGATCCTCTCTATCGAAAATCGTTCTTCTGACCCTATCACGCATGATTTGGGTGGTGTCCTCGGACTCAGGATCGCTGGCGCTGTTGGCGATCTCACCGAGTAATCGATATCCTTCGGAGGCAATTTCATCTTTGGCAGCTTCGGTAAAAGTTCCATCAGTATTCAAGAATTCGGAATTGGTATCTGCATAGTGACCTCCCATACTTGATGGGTTGAGGGTCGTAGGTGCATGAGTAGAAACAAGAGCCATGGTAGTAAGTGTCTATTGATGTGGGATTGATAATTTGTCGTTGTTGTGAAATGACATGGGAAGTGGCAAAGAGGGAAAAAGAGTTGAACCTTCGTCTCTTTCTAACGAGTATATATCCCCTTAGATCGAGCCAGAATGACCTTCGAACACCGAAAGATCTGTCCTTTGAGCAGCTCCACTGCTGAAAAGAGAACCCATAACGCCTAGTCCAGGCTGCATAGTGGCGGTGGAGCTATAAAGGATGAACGTGGCTCGTTGGCACCAAGCTCAGGAATTTGTTTCGATTTGACTTCTTAAGTATGGCCTCAAAATCATTCCTATACTGCATGAGTCATATCGATGTATCAGTCCGTGTTCTCGACAATGCACGAATGATATTCAGAACGAGGAGCCATCTAATCGGTAGATTAGCGGCCCAAAAGTCAAGCTCAAGTGTTGGTACTTGCATACCTGTGAAACTACACAGAGAACGCCCCCGGACAAGGAAAGGTAAACCATCAGACTCACGATAGAGCCAACCTTCGGAATTCCTGCTATGCTTCTTCGCACCTTGCATGCTAGCATATACCGAATGAAAATGAACACTTAGTGTACGAAGGTGGACTGCTGTCCTCCTCCACCACCGATGCCAGGTTCCGCCGGAAGCAATTTTCGCGCAATCTGCTTCTGACGTTTAGACGTTTCTTCGATCCTCCTCACCTTCACAAATCATCATCGTCTTCATTTCAAATTATCTCTCACTTTGACTGTTCAACAAACGACCGCAACGGCTCCCAAGTGTTACCAACGATCAGACTGACGAACATCATCAGCGTCAAGCGAAACTCAGGTCAACATGTCTACAACACTTGTGCTGCCCGGTGACTCCATCCCTCTACCTTCATCTTCCAAATCAGTAGTTCTTGGACCTGGTCTAGCAGCCTCCTCTTCACGTATCCCAGCACCCTCCTTTGATGAGGTCCCCTCAGTCATATCAACTAAATTGGGATTGATGAGCTCCGCAAAAGGCAAAGAAAGGAGCGAGCAGTTCTGGGTTGAAGGCAGGTCGAAAAGGGTGAGTCGATATCTTCGTCGCGTTTGGACCTATCATACCTATACTGATGCAATCCTCATATCTGTGTAGTATATACCCGCTCAAAAAGATATGGTCCTCGGAACAATCATAGCCCGACATGCTGAAGGGTATAGAGTCGATTTGGGTTCATCGCAGATGGCTCAGCTAGATGGATTGGCTTTCGAGGGTGCAACGAAGAGAAGTAAACCTAATCTTAAAGTGAGCCAATTTCCCGATACGACCGAAATCATCGCTCAGACATATACAAATAGGTCGGAACCTTTGTGTACGCCCGAGTAGCTCTTGCGAACAGAGATATGGAGCCTGAGATAGAATGTTTCGATCCTAACACAGGTAAAGCAGAAGGTTTCGGTGAACTGAAAAACGGTTTGGTGGTATCGTGTTCGCTTCAACTATGTCGACAGTGAGTATGGCAACCATCACTGTCAAATGTCCACCGATGGATATGATTTTGACTCTGACGTTGTCGTACTACACAGTCTGCTCAATCCCAAATTCATCGTTCTCCCGACTTTAGCTGCTACAATCCCTTTCGAGATCGCGGTGGGCCTAAATGGCAGAGTGTGGTTCAAGACTGAAACTGTATCGGAATCAATAGCACTCAAGAGAGTCATCGAAGGTGTGGACAGTGGGGACATCAAACCTGAAAAGGGTGAAGTAGATCGCGCGGTAAAGGAGTATCTCGCTTAGATGTCAATAGGACAGTAGATACCACGGAAGGTTAATTGGTGAAGACTTATCTGATTCCCATGAGGATGTCAGTGAAGGCCACCGCTCGTGCGATGCCAGATTTGGGTTAATGAAGCGGAGATGAACATAATCACTAAGCGCACGCCTTAAGTTTTCCTCGTCAAATACAGGTTCCGCATAAATAACCGTTGTGCATTCGTTTCACCTTAAGTCCAGCATCATTGCCAAGATCTTTGTTCGGTTCCACTGAGCCTAGCAACAAACAAAGGGGGGATCCTTTTGCTGAACGGTGGCATTTGCATACAGATCTACCAGAACTTGTGCCGCTCGAATTTAGTATCCTAGGTATGTGACCTGACATCTATCGATGGGCACTCAGGGAAGGTGAAAATTGACAAAGATCAACAAGCTAAAACATATGCCGTAACAAACTTGATTCAAGCTTCTTGACAGAGAGGTTCCAATGTGTCCACTCGGTTCATGAACTTGGTGCCGTGCCAATAAAAGGTCTGAAAGATGTTAATAATGAGACTTGCTGTTGGCGGAACATCCTGCTTTGCGGTATGGGCTTCCGCCATGTTCGTGGAAGTTCTCGGTTTGTTTCCGTCTTGGTGTTTGGTCGTCGAGGACGGAAAATCGAAGCCGAACTACATAAGAGAGTTCGGGCATCCTCCCCTTCAAGACACTACTCTGACCAATCTGTTCATTTCTTCCTCACCTTCTCCTCAGCAGAACACTGGCATATCATCTCGAACAACATGTTCTCAGGGCACTGATGCAGGTTGCACCGACACAGCTCAGCACAGTGTCGGACTTACTAAGACTTCGTTCGATAATTTGGGTTGTAGGAATAGTATGACCTATCCGAATGACGGAATTCAGCTTGCACCGTGTTCGATGTCGAGGAATATCTACAAACTTGAAGCGATGTCTCCATCGTAACTTTGACAGGATCTGGAGTGAGCCCATATCTCCGTCTCGCAGTACGATTTTGGGCTGACTCTCGACGGATCCGTAGGGGAGTAACACATATACATGCCATTGCTCGCAAGGTAGGCTGGCCTCAGTAGGCGACAGTGTGACTTGTGGTGCCGGTACTTTTTTTCCGAGTGACTGGCCATTCGCCATCCCGCTAGCTTTGAGTTGCTAAAGTGATACATATTTCGAGTAGACCTTCTATCACCCGGCAGGTTAGTTATCTTCTCACCATCGTACTCGTGATCTCTATACTAATGAAATTCCGCGCCTTGCCCCTCGTAGGAGCTCAAGCATCAGGATTGTCGAGAAGAAGAGCTCGGCAATCCAAGGATATACAAGCCAGAAGGCGACGACGAGAAGTCGAATATTGCCCTTATGGTCTGACATCTTGTAACGTTGCAGGCTATACCAACAACTATGAAGTCAGTTGAATTGCTCTGTCTAGGTCATGTAAACCTGCTGATCTGATTATGAATCTGTATCTTGACGTATCGACCGGACTGGCGTCCTGCCGTGGTTGTATGCATGGTCACTATGACAATGGTACTGATGTAACAGGTCAAAAGTAAGTTCCCTTCTTTTCTTGTGAGATAATGATAAAGAAAAGAGCAATACAGATTGTTGCACTTCCAGCTGTACAACATAGGGTGTCGCTCGCGGTGCTTCGACATGTGTTAACGGGAAATGTGTCGCCTCGGCTTGTAAGAAAGGGTTGAGATTGGTAGATGGACAATCTCAATAGACTTTCATCACTTTGTGATAACAGGTATCACAGGAAGACGCTTGCAAGGGAGGGCAGCCATCGGACAATATTATATAGCTTCATCTCATGATGGACTTTCTTTTGGTTATACACGTAATTTTGGGAATCCATGATGCCACTCTTTGACTGATTTTCCCTATGTCTCGAACTGAACGAAGCCGACGACTGAATGCCGATAGCTATATACCGACACTTGCAGCTTCGCTGATATGATTTTGTGGTCAACATATCCGTTATCGAATATCTTGTAGCGACTGGACAAGGAACGAATGGATAAATGGTGACCTATCCATTGATACATCGTCACATACCAGAAAGTCATGACTGCTTGGTTTCACGGGAATTCAGGAACGGATGATCAACAACCCAAACCCAAACCCAAATCCCACAATGTCGTAATCTGTCAGTCACCGCGCTACGTTGCGTTTTGTTTATTATTATCCTTCTAATGGTGATCTGTCGGAAAGGCCTCTTAGCGATTTACTGCATATTTCAAAGTTCGAATGATATGGTGATATTCCAGGTTATTTAGCTACCATGTAATATAGGTAAACATTCATAATTTTCGAAATTACGGTATGATGTTTTGGCCTGTTTAGTTGTTTGTTCTTCTGCATGGTTCGCCCCCTGCAATATGACCATTATATGTATATATAGCCTACATTCGGGTAAAGAATTCTCTGGTATACATACGTCTAGCATATTTGTCAAGCCAGTAGCCCCACTAACGCCGCCCAAGCCTATACCACTTAAGGCGATGTCTCGCTCCTGTGGGTGTATTCACCTTCCTCACTTTGACCCAGCAAGTGGTCGCGGACAACCTTTTCTCGGGATGCTACAAGAACGACGGTAGCACTTTCACAGTTCAGCAGGAGGATGAACCTAGTAGCTCGTTAGAATGCTCAGTGAGTTTTTCACCCCATATCTCAGCTGTAAGTTTTGATTGACTAACGGATAACTATGTCTGCAGACATTTTGCGGAAACGATGGTTACTCCTATTCAGCATGGAAGGATGATGATTCCCTGTGTTACTGCTCGAACAATTATCCACAAGAATATTACCTGTTATCAGGGAGCGATGCGGCTTGTGATTCGCCCAGTAATCTGAATGTCAGAGTCACCCAAACATCTTTTATGAGTACGGGATGCGTCGATAGTGTCACATATGCAGAGGATGGATGGAATGACTTTCTCGTGCTCAATCCTAAAGATTGCTTTAGGAATTGTAATGGTGCTTATGGAGCTACATACATTGCGAATTCCGTAAGTTTTTCACCCTCAGAGTGATAGCAGACTGAACAGGAGGTATAATCCAATAGCAAAATGGATATTATACTTGCCATTGTCATTCGGATGATTTAGTAGCGACAGGTGACCCTGTGACCTGTTCTGCGTCCAGCTATTTCGTGAGTCTAACTCTCGCCTTGGCATAAATCTAGTACAACAAATCCTAGATTGACCGTGTCTCGCTTGTCACAGTTATTCTATCATTCGCAGGGTGAGCGTTTGTTTTTCCCCGATACTGCCAGAATTGCCGTGCCTCTGACGATGAGTTGATAGCTGCTCAAGCTTCAGGCTTGACTCGAAGAAGAATACGGGATTTCAGAGAGATGCAGGCTAGAAGATTACGGCGGGAGATAGAGTATTGTCCATATGGTCTGACAGCGTGCAATATGGATGGACATTCGGGCAACTATGAGGTACCTTCTCACCTGTGATCCCGTTTTGGGCAATGCTGATCAGACGTGGTGTCCACCCTTCAGTGCCTCGATACCAATACCGAACTTGAATCCTGCGGCGGGTGTCTTTACGGCCAATATAACAACCACACTTCAGTGGTTGGTGAAGAGTGAGTTCTCTTCATGATAATTGAATGGACTGGATTCTAATCCCATTGTGACAGTTGTATCACCATCGGAGCTGCTCTGGGAGCCTCGTCATGCATCAACGGGAAATGTGTAGCATCAGCATGCAAGAAAGGATTGGCCCTGGTAGGCGGTAGATGTCAATAGAAGTAGTGGTCGAGGAGGGAGTGACAACGGAAGAGTCAGTCTTCCTCGGCAGACCGATTGGATAGGCCTCATATGAGTTATATGGACAGGTATTCTTCTACTTAGGTACAAATCTGGAGTTTCGGGTTTTGTGATGCCATTCTCCCCTTTACTGACTCGCAAGACAGACAGCATTAGTATTCTTGTGGTAGTCACCTGTATCGGGCGCGAATTGCTTTCCTTTCGATCATGGAATGCAGACAGACCGGTGACGAGAGTAAATCAACATTGACATAAATACTTCAGATTCCATCAGCGGCGACCCTTGCTTCTGCATCCTCCCGTAGCATGTGGTTTCATACCAACCGTCTTTCACCTAAGGTAGCTTCAGACCACTGCGGATGGGAACACCAGGAACGGACGATCAGCCATACAAAGCACTAAATGCCGTAATGACATGGGAGACTCGCCGAAGGTTATTCACCTTCGGTATTGACAGTAGTAACCTTAATTTTGCTGGATTCTGTCCCATATGACAAAACTCAACTTAATGTACGTGAACATGGTTGAGAATCCAGTAAATTTGTTCATATGATTCGGTAGGAATCCTGCAAAGATATGTGCGGATCTGAGCTCCAGAGATTCTGACTTACGGTACGAGTCTCGTTATCTTTATCCTAACTGCACTTGTTTGCCTTGTTTATGCCTGTTTATTTCGCTGGTATTGATTTCTGGAGGGAAATGCTTTAAATGCAGCATGCTGCTGGTGATGAATCCTCATTCTGAACCATACATCGACTTCGCTTGTCTGAGAACACTTATAAGCAAAGCGGTACCCCATCAAGATCTTGTCACATTTCCAACAATGCTTGCTCCTTACCTCGCCCCTGTTGGTGTATTCACCTTTCTCACTCTCGCTCAAAATGTCATTGCGGACGGATTGTTTGTAGGATGTTACAAGAATGGTGCATTCACTGCTCAGATAACTCCTGCAGCCGACGATTCGCTCTCATGTTCCGTATGTCCCCTTCCCTCTGTGCTATTATGTTGATCTTCTACTCAATCTGTCATCAGTATACTAATATGATTTGGTTTTATATAACGATTTATCTCGTGCAGACTGTTTGTGGAAATGGTGGATATCCTTTCTCGGCCTTCGAATCCGATACCACCGCTTGTACATGTTCTCAATATTTCCCTACTGGATATTACATGACCTCTGGAACAGATAAAGCGTGTGATTCCAGTTCATCCCTGCAAGTCAGAGTTACCAAAACCTCCTTTTCGAGTTTGGGATGTTTGGACTCAGCTGGATATAAAGATGATGGATATGTGGACACGGAGGTCAATAACCCGAAAGAATGTTTAAGTCAATGTGCGAGTGGATTTTTGGCCACATTCAGAGATACTGTAAGTATGACTTTGACCTTGACCTCATTCTCGTTGCACCTCAATTCGTGACCTGTCTGATGATATACTGCAGGGCGCTGCAACATATACTTGTCACTGTGCGGCGGGAGGATTGGAAATGGTCGGCGATTCCGTTACTTGCGCGACAAACACGTACTTCGTAAGCTCCCGTCTCAGCTCTACAGCTCCTTGTGGGGCATGGGACCAAACTGATCAGGTTGGTGTTCATTCATAACTCACAGGCGTTCTACCATTCAGCGGGTGAGTACAGCACATACGGATATTGTAGGAGATACAAGATACTGATCGATCGTGACGTTGATCACGATATCTAGACGCACAAGCTTCGAGTCTTTCAAGACGGACGTCCCGCGAAATCCGGGAGTTCAAGGCCCAACAACTTGCAAGAAGAACAGAGTACTGTCCGTATGGATTGACAGCTTGTAATGTCCGTGGGCACTCCGGTAATTACGAGGTCAGTCAGACTGCCAACCCACCTCAAGGAGAACTTTGAAAGCTGATGGTGATGACTAGTGTCTCGATGTTCACTCGGAACTGGAGTCTTGCGGGGGATGTATGTACGGTCAGTACGGTAATGCCACCGCCGCGGTTGGCCAGGAGTATGTCATCTTTTCACTTGCTTCATATCAGATATGACTAACAGATGTCCGCGCCCGTGCATAGCTGTACAAACATCGGCGCTGCGCTCGGAGCCTCCACTTGCGTCAATGGACAGTGTGTAGCATCAGCTTGTAAGAAGGGCTTGAAGTTGGTGCATGGAAAGTGTCAGTAAGAAAGCACGCTATATTTTGATAACCTCCACGTACCAGCCTTCAAGAAGGAGACTGGATGGACCATAGTCAATACAGTAATTTTACATATCAATCTATCTTTATTATTTTGGGACTTTTGGATGCCACGATTTCTCCTTCTGTTATCTCCAGATGATGGTTTCTCGTGTTGGCATGTATACACCGCCGGAAAAATACTACTATCAATGACCCATCTCCACTGGATCGAGATTTGCGGGCGTTAATAAGCCGATTTATCTCTTATACATAACAGGGAATGACCGTAGTTACACTTGTATGAAAGACAATGCAGATCGCGAAGTGCTCTTGTCATCGTCGCGTTAAGACCCTGAGAATGTCATGTTCGATTTAGGATCTTCACATTTCGCGCAGATCGGTCAATCTCTGTCTCTGTTTCTGCTCCTATGTTTATTGCTATGAGCAAATGCTGACCTCTACAAACCTCGACGAAATCACTGCATATGTGTCATTCCCAGCCTTGCGTCATTACTCGATTCCGCTAGACGGTGTATGTTACAAGTAGGAATGACCGGTTTGTTTGATAATCCGTAATTTTAGCTTAGACCAGCAATCAAGGCCATCGGGGCTCCCCTGAAACTCCAACAATCGATCGGCAAATACCATCTAATCGTAAGGTGAATCGAAACGATCGATTTCCAGGCTTCTGGGTAGGTAATGGTAATCGAATAAGATGACGAATAGATATAAGCCATCCCGGTTATTCAATGCGGTCAACTGCACAAGCAGTCATCGTCAATCGTTATTCTTCCAAAGATGATCGAACCCGATCCGGTTCTGCTGTAATACTCACGGATCCAAGACGTCATCCCAGTCCGTTGTCGATCAGAGTTGTACGAACATTACATGCACAAAAAGGTATATAATCCCTTGTCTCGAGGTCTTTCCAAGTGATTTTTTCTTCCCAACAACAAACACAACAAATCCACTCTCACTCGTATCGACCCAACCCCAACCAACCAACTTAACTTATTCACAATGTCTGCCAAACAAGTTGCCGGAGGCCACAAAGCCGCTATCAACAACGATAGCGTTCCTCAAGAATCCAAGGAACACTCCAAACAGTGAGTACAGCCCCTCGTCGCCTCTCAGGCATATATGAGAGCTGATCCAACCGATGAACAGAGTCGTAGACGAAATCGAGAACTCTGGTGATGTTGAGACTGAAGCCGCCGAAGGTGATAGACCCAAGAACGAGGTGAGTTCATCAATGCACACATAGAAATGCATCATACACTAGCTGATATCGTGAGACAGGGTAACGTCATTGGTGGTCACAAAGCTACTTTGAAGAACCCCAACGTGAGCGAGGAGGCCAAAGCTCATTCAAAACAGGTGAGTGGGTTTTGTAACCTTCGGTATCTATGAGTACGGATACGAATGCTGACGATACGGCACTGCAATATAGGTTCTTTCCGAGAATGGTGTTGATGTAGAAGCTTAATCTGCGGTACTGTCCGTCTGTCAGATATTTAAATGTAGCAATAGTCTTGTCTGTATGCATAGTGAAGCCATAACAACTTTTCATGCTTTTGCACATCAACCCTGCTTGACTTCTAGTGCCCAGTTCATTAGGCGGCCATTCCGGCCGGAAATCACGCGTGCCTATCTTTGGCTGTTGTCGCCACTTCAACCTCCGCACCGTTGCGTAACTGCATAAGTTATCTCTTCATTTCGTTGTTTCGTTATTGCTCTTATACATAGTCATTCTTATCTTCTTGGATTCGACATATCCATTCAGCGAGATTCTGTCTGTGTGCGCTCTCTGTTCATCACATACTACATACTCTATCGGCTCGGCCAGTAACGTAGAAGCAAACACGTCAAAATGGGTGGTGGTGATCTTAACATGTAAGTAACCTTGTCTCTCTTGTTCTTCTCATAGGGGATAAGCAGCTGACCAGTAATGTTTCTTATATAGGAAGAAATCCTGGCACCCAGTGCTGCTAGTGAATCAAGAGAGAGTATGGAAAGCTGAAAAGTCCGCCAATGAGGAGAAGAAGATGTTGGCTCAATTGCGGAAAGAGCGAGAGGAGGAAAGGCAGTTGGCCGAATTGCAGAGATTACAAGAGGCTACAACGGGGAAGAAGAGGGTGGAAAAGATGGATTGGATGTATGCTGCTCCTGGAAATGAGGGAGGTGCGTTAGGTGGACAGAAGATTGGAGAGAGGGAGATGGAAGAGTATTTGTTGGGTAAGAAGAGGGTAGATGAAGTTTTGGCTAGAGGTGACAAAGATGTAAGTTATACATGCTTTCTTGTCGTCTTATAGACGAATGGAAGGCGATATGCTGATGGAATTTTCACGTGCTTGTGGGATACAGGTCGGAGCCAGTCATAAAGATTTCATAGCTGTACAAAATGCCAACTCAGCGAGGGATACCGCATCGAAGATACGTGAAGATCCTTTATTGGCTATAAGGAAACAGGAGCAAGCTGCGCTACAAGCATTGATGAACCGACCTGATATTAGGAAACAACTCAAGGCTGCGAAGAAGGAGAAAGAGAGTAAAGAAGATCGAAAAGCCAGGAAGAAGGCCGAAAAGGAGGAGAAGAGGTCGAAGAAGCATGATAAGGATAGGAGGTCGCCAAGATCTGATTATTCGGATGATAGAGATAGAAGGCATCGAAGAGATTCGTACGATAGACGAAGAGATAGGTCAAGATCGTTCTCACCAAAACGAGAAAGGGACGATCGGGATTATGGATCGAGGAAGAGATACAGGGATGAGAGTCCTACCAGGAGAGATGAGAGGGATAGAAGAAGGGATGATGACTCGAGAGGAAGGTACAGGGACGACAGGGATAGGAGTCGAGATGATAGGGACAGACGAAGGGATGACACGGATGGTCATAGGAGAGATAAACGCGATGACGATCGAAATGGACGTCGGATCGACTATCGAAATGGCGATCGGAATGATCCTCGTATCCCACCTCCTCGACAGTACCCTTCCGAATCTAGAGATGCCAAACCTCATCCATCCAGACCCTCAGCGCTAGACATGGCTGATCGACCGACAACTTCTTCACGTTCTCAACCGACACCTCCATCGGCGAACGTCAATGGAAATGGTCAATCACTAGACGACATGCGTGCGGCGAGACTAGCAGCTATGCAATCTTCAGCTACTGAGATGTACGACCAGCGAACCAAGACGCTAGCTCAACGAGCCGAGGAAGATAGGAAGGAGTCGGAGAGGGATGAGAAGATGAGGGCGAGATACGGACAAGAACAAGCTAGCGCTGGTTTTTTCAAGCAGCAAAGTGGGATGAACCTTTCGGAGACTCTATCGCGAAGAGCTGGGAAGGGGTTGTTGAAGGATATCTAGGGTATTCCTCAAGTACTTAAAAATGTGTACTCGGTCTATGCCTATTATTCTCTCTTCCGATTTGTATTCTGTATGTCACTTGCATGTATTTCTGTTGAGCAGAACCAGTATAGACCTCTCTGTGAAATACGTGCAAAGCCCATGTCTGTAGAAGTGCTTTTCTTGTGCCCCTTCCCCAGAACCCATCCATCAGAATCGATGCCCCACTACAAATCAAGGGTGATGCATGTCTACCGCAATTGATGGACCTAGACGAAGATAGACCTACATGTCTCAAAGCATGTTACCTTCAACTCCAGACCAGCATTTCCAGCATTGCGCGGTTTTGGCAGAAGCGTATATATATCCCAAATATGCGTTCTTCTCCCTAGCAGGGTGTTGGACACAGTATCGAATAATACTCTCGCCTTTTACTAGAGTAATCCGTGTATCCGTCACAGACCTGCGTTCGAATTTCTTTCTCAACTCACATCATGAGTCTAAACATGTCATCATTTAAGTTTTTTGACCCTGCAAAGTGCCACCTCCCATCTTCTCATATGGAGAATTCCTCAAGAACCGACCGGGCCTTGATCGCAGGATTGCTTCTTGTGCAATGGGATGCATTGAATGAAAAAGCGGAGGGTTGCATGAATTGTCTGTATGGATATAGCTAATTGTGTCGGAGGGGTATGCAGAAATGGTCCGAGAAGCTAGGACAGAGCAAGTGCCACATGAAAGAATCATGACAAGCGCTCCCCTAGATCCCCGAGTATTAGCGTATTGACTGACTGCTGGCCGCGCACAAGGGAAGGGCGAGGCGCGGGGCTCATCAGCGTACATGGACGGAGTGGCGGAAAGTCGACTGTACAACTGCAGTCTAACGGGGAATGAGAATGACTCACTAGCAAAACGGGCTAATCGCTATTTCCTTTCTATACTCATACTGGCTGGCCACTGAAACTGAAACTCCTTTAATCGGCTTCTGAACACAACGTCCATCGTATCGTATCTCATCAGCACTCGTCATCGCCCATTACTATCAGTTGCTCATCCATATACTGGTATATCGCCAAGGCTGTGTCGGAATCAATCATAGCCATTGGTTTATTCGTTATTCGGTCATCGGATACCCACCTATTCGCCGGACCGAAAACCCATTCTACTCTCAGCTCACCATCGAGAACAAGTATCAGTCACCCTCAGTCCCATTGATTCTTTACTTTTAGCCATTTTGCTTGGCTGCCATATCTCAAGTCTTCATCACTCCGTTCGATCCCCCGCGACTATGTCCACATCATCCACTACACTCACCTCGGGGTGGTACACAAATGCATAGTGAGTCCTCACAACATCGTCATTCATATTCCCACAGATGCTCATATATCCAGCCCACATAGTTCTGGACCCTTTCGATCTGGTAGACTACGTGCCCCCTCGCTCTTACCTGGCTCAAGAAGGCCCGTGGTCACTACCATCCCAGTGCAACAGACCCTGGTAGTCGATCTCAATCATAATCACACTCACAATCACAACGGTAACAACGGCGCTGGAGAGGATAATAAAAATGTGAGAAGGAGAGAGACGATTTTCGGACCGGACGTAGGTGAGGACGACGAACCCGGTTGGACGGAGAACAAGAACCAGGAGATTGGGGTGGAGAAGGTGAAAGAGTGGGTGGAGAGAAGTAAGAATGAAGAGGTGAGAGATCGTTCCACTGGCGATAGCAATCGACGAGATAGTCTTAAAATGCTGATATGTCGTATAGGGTCTACACGCCACCACAACCCTCCAAGCATTGGTCAACTTAAAACGACCCACTTTGCTCTTGCATCAGATTGAGAATGCAATCGAAGAAGGCAGATCATCGCTCGATAAAGCGCCCGAAGAAGATATCACCGTAGCAGCTGTTACCTCATCACCCACACGGAATTCTATTTCAGGTGCAAATTCAAGTCAAGGTCATTTCAAGCGAGATTCAGTCCAAACGCAAATAATCAATGCTCCTCCTCTACACACCTTATCATTCAAGTATGATGCTACGACTCCTTTAGTCAGAGTACAATTGGAGATCTACCCTACACCTCGTACACCTGCTACTCATGTCGACGGTGAGGGTGTCGTAGAAGGTAAAGAAAGTATAGTGGAAGATCACGATAACGAACCTAAGATTATTTACTCGGGATTACATCAAGGTGGTTTTAATCAATCTTTCACTTTACCTCATACCTCCGCTTTGGACCTTAGTGATGCTATCATCCCAATCGAAGAACAACAACAACAACAAACCGATGCAGCCGCTGCTGCCACCGTGGCTCACAATCAAGCTCAAAATGTACCTGTCCCTGAACCTGTCACTACACCCCCAGGAGAAGATTCGACAAGTGGTAGTAGATGGCGAAGGGGTTTATTCAGGAGAAATAGGGAACAAGATCTGGAAGCGGCAACGGGTATCGAGATGACCAATCGACTCGATGCGAATGGTCAACCAATCGCTGCTAATGGAGAAACTCAAGGTGAGGGCGACAATGCAAATGAGAAGAAGAAAACGGTAGAAAAAGGAATGAGGTTGTTAATCCGGATTGACGGTGTTGGACCTGAAGGTGAGTACGATTTGCACAAGTCCACCTCAGACGTCAAACATATCATGTTAACAATTTCTTCTTTCAGGCGAGCCATTACCAAGGAAAAACGCTCAACTCACTCATATACTTATAAGTGGTACTTGGGTGACGGACAACAACGCTTCCACAACCAATACCACTCAACCACCTGAACAAGGTCAACTTCCAGGAAAGAGAGTCTGGGTGGTCAAAGTAGCAAGGAGAGAGGCGGTCGTACGTCCAAATTTCTACTCACTCAGTTGATGTTACATTGTGTTGACGATCTGGTCATTCATCAGATTGGATCGCACACTTTCCTTCTCAAGGAGATATATGGTCTATCATCCACTTCTACCTCATCTACTTCCAATACGCAATACCCACCCACTCAAGATGATCCATACGCATCAACACCTAACGAATGTATCGTCTGTCTGACCTCGCCAAGGGACGTCGTCTTACTCCCCTGTCGTCATTTGGTGGTCTGTCGGGACTGTGCAGTAGGTATGGTTGAATATGGTGCGGGCGGCAAAGTGGGTCGAAGGGAGGATGCAGAAAATAACACCGGAGCAGACGCTACACCTACTGGTAATGGCAATGGCGCAGGTGCGGGTGGTAGTGGTAGTGGCAATAACACAACTGCTCAAGTTGCTGGAGGGACCACGACGCAAGGTAGAGAGAGAAGAAAGAAGAAGGTCAAGGGTTGGTATTGTCCAGTCTGTAGACAACGTAAGTCCTTTTTTCCCTTCGTATCGAATAATTTAAAGTATGAATCTTTTAAGTTGACCATTGTGATTGATGAATATAGCATACACTTCTCTGTTGAGATTAGCACTTCCCGAATCGTCTGCGGTAGACTCCCCAGCAGAAAATGAATTAGCGAGAGTACCATCTCGAGCCGCCTCCGTACGAACTACCCGAACTGCTCGATCGGTCCTCGCTCCATCTATCGCACCTACTCTACCGGACGGTGCGGAGAGGATGTTAGATGCCTTACGACCTGACGACGTCAGAGCGAGAGATAATGACGATGAGGATGACGATGATGATGAGAACGTTAATAGACAGGTAGAAGAGACAGAAAGACCTCAATTCGTATTGGGCAATGAGGAGGATAAAGCTGAAACTGAACATAAGGAGGATATCAACGATTTCACAAGATCTACAGCAGATCCCAAAACCTTCGATCTTGGTCAACCTGTCTCGTCGACTACGGATGGGGATGGATCAAGGAGGAGTCAAGATGGTAAAGGATGGAAAGAGGTGTAGAGCAACAAGAATGAAAGCTTGAATATCGGATATTCGACTGGTTTGATTTCATCGGTCGGGAGAACAATATTCTCTCAAATTCATATACATGTACGATAAATAGGTATACAGTATATAGGGTCAAGGAGTCCTCGCAATCGCAAAAAGCAACGCAAAATTCAAAAACATGTTTTTCATTCAGGTCGTATCAGTATTTTTTATTCAGTTTGTGTCACTTTTTTCCTCGGGGTTGTAAGGTATATTGAATGTGTCCGTTTGTGCGTGTATGAAATATGATAGTTCGTATATTAGGGTACTCTATGCAGTTGAAGTCGTTCGGATTCGAAACGTCAGAGGCTGTGAATTCACTACCTGTTATTACAGATGAACCCATATTTTGTAAGTTACAAAAAGCGGGTCATACTAAATTCATTCAAGTTCATAATTTTCGATCTTCAAAATATTCAAAGCCAATATACCCCAAGCCAAATAAAACAATTTGATGTGACGTACTGTAAATAAATATATTCGTTAAATAGACTAAATGAGAACAAGAGAGCAAAGAGACACAAATCATACGAAACAAGACTAAATTAAACTAAAAAAGAAGAAGCAAAAACAAAACTCGAAGATCAATAAGGAGGATAATGTGAATAGAACTTCAAAAGTAAAACCAAGGGCTGATAAGTCGAGTGTACCAATAAAGAAAAGTTAAGGAATGAAAGAAGAAAAGAGATTTTAGTACAAAAAATTGATCAATCTTTTGATAACTGTTTGTATACTAATCTCATCCCATATATCTACTGTACCCAATCACCCGAGTACTCGGAACTATGTCTCCTATGTCCATTACCATGTCCACTTGCGGAATGTTGATTATGGGAAGAAGTTGATCCTGGAATATGATGATGGGCCGTATCATCATCATCATGATCAGTCTCGTCGTCATCATGATCACCTTGACCTGGTGATCTTGATCTTTCCCATTGTTTCAATTCTTTTGTAAACTATCAAAAATCATCCACCAATATCAGCTTCTATATCCTGCCTATATCCTAACTGGTTTTAGTATGAGACACTGAACAACTAACCTTATCAAAAGCCATACTAGCTTCTTCACTACCTTCATCCTCATCTTCCGTCTCTCCCATCCCCATTCCCATTCCTTGATCATCTCCAGATGAAACTCCAACTTCAAGTAAAGTTTGAATCCGTTGTTTAGCCTGATCCAAATCTTCTCTCAAAACTTCAATCTCCCTTTCGTATTCTTCCACTCTCATTCTCAACAATTCAACCTCCCTATTACGAGCGTTCAGAACATCTTGAGAAGCCTGGAAATCCTCTTGTAATTTGGAATGTTGATTTTGTAACAAGCTCAATTTCCTATTCAACTCGTTGGTCTCATTCAACAATGATGGAGTGGATGATCGACCTGAGGACGATAAATCCCTAGTACGAGTACCGGGTTGACCACGGATTGAATCAAGTTCATTCTGAAGGGTCGTATTGGTAGCTTTCTGCTTATTCAATTCGTCCTACAAACCGTCAAAAGACAGAACTATCAGCCTGCCATCCATCAATTCACCAATGACCAAAAACACATCATGAATATGAAGTTTACTCACCTTCATCCTCTTCAACATCTTTTCGGTACCCTTGACATACCTAACAGCAGTTTGATAATCATTCTCAACCGCTTTCACTTTCTCTTTATGTTCTTTCTCCATATCATTCATCTTCTTCTCCAATTCCCCAACACGTCTATCACTATCACCCGTAGGTGTAGGCGACCGCATCGACGAGGCAGTAGGTGATCTAGCATCTTTCAATCTTTCTATCAATCTTCCTAAACTCTCAACCTTATCTTCAGCTTCTTCACATCTCATTCTCAAATCCTCAATTTCCCTCTGTGCAGCTTCGTTGGCTCTACCTCGATCTCGCAATTGAGTTTCCAGCTGAGAAGTAGCAGAAGGAGGTTCTTTCTCCAAATCACTATCCGAAACTGCAATCCCATGATCAGCCAGCAAATTTCTCAGGACTGTCGAACGAGTTTCCAGATCGGTTAGGTGGATTTCTTTCTCTTTCAATTCTTTATCTTTCACAGATTGAATCTCTTTATGTTTCGAATTTTCAGATTGTAAATTTAGCAATTTCGTTTTCGATCCTCTCAATTCACCTCGAAGCAGTTGTAATTTAGATTCTAATTCACGGGTTTTAGATCGATGATGAGAAACTCCAGATTCAGCAGAATCAACCCTTTGTCCAGCTTCCTTCAACATTTTCCTCAATGATTCGGTCTCCTGTTCTAAAGCCTTGATCTGATCTTGGTATCCTCTAGAATATCGAGATTCGTCCGCCCTCATCTCTTTGTGAGAATCCAATATCTCACCCAATCTAGAGGTAGTTACCGCACGGAGCGAATCAGCTTCTTCACGAGATTGAGTCCAGGCATTTTCCACCTCTCGATATTTCTCTTCGGATATCTCAGCATCGCGAGTTTTGATTTCCAGTTCAGCTTTCACCTCTGCCAGCTCCTCCTCTAGGGATGATACTCTCGCATTGGCTTTTTCGTATAAACCTTCCATCTCGGTAGTCCTGAGTCCCGCAGCTTTCAAAGCGGATTGAGCTTGTTCGATCAACCCTATATTCTCGTCTCGTCCCTTGATAGCCTCTTCAAGATGAGTCTGAAGGTGGTCCTTCTCAGCTTCACGTTGTTGCACCGTCGAAGAGAGCGTTATAAGTTTTTCGGTATGTTCACGTAGAGTTTGTTCGTTCTCCAAAAGCTTCTCATGCAGCTGTTCGATCTCCTCAACAGCCTCTCGATGAGCTTCTTCAGCCTCCTCCGCTCTTTTCAGAGTCTCGGTTTCTCTCTCGGCCGCAGCAGTATGTAAAGATCTAACAGAATTGACAGTCTCGAAAACCGATTCCAACTCTTTCTGCGATGAGGCATGGGCCAGAGAGATGATGCCAATCTGTTTCTCCAGTTCCACTATACGTTCTTTCTCAATTCTTGCCAAGTCGATTGGTGAATTAGATTCCAGCGTAGCGATTTTAGCTCGGTAGAAAGCAGCTTCTTGCAATGCTCCTCTTCGCAATCGTTCAGCTTCCATCGCTTTTTCAGAAGCCAGTCGAATTTGAGCTAACATGTCGTTCTGTGTACAAAGCATCATCAGGTGTGCCACAGATCATACATTCACCATGAAGAAAGGTCAACTCACCTGAATCGTAGCCTTGTCCTGTTTCAGCTTGACCAGCGCATCTGTCAACTTATGTATCAACTCCTTTTCTTTCTCTTCACTCTCCTCATTCTTCTCAGGTAAACTGATATCTTCTTCTTCACCGGTGACGAAACCTTGTTGGACAGCTCTCGCCAAAATCACTTTCAAAGCCAATTCTCGTTTCTTGCCTAAATCAATCTCATGTTCTTTATTTTTGATCTCCCTTAACAAGTCCTGGGCACCAGATAAAGATGATGGTCGATTATTCGCAAAGCCATTTGCAGAAGTGGGTGATCTACCATAATAGAACGCATCAGGTGGTGGAGCAGGTCTCTCACCGTCCAACATCCTCAACCTGGGCGAAGGCGATCTGGTCCCTAAGACCGAAGGGTTGAACCCGGTTTTGACATTGGAAGGTGGCGAAGCAGGACCGTTATGTGTAGGCGAAGTGACTCGGCCGCCGGGGAAATTACCATTGGAAGGTGATACAGGTCCATTGGCAGGTGACATCGCTCGACGATATTCCTCATCACCTTCTCTTCTTGGTCTTTGGGGTGGCCCACCGCCATTGACGTTCGCTCGGGGTGTAGCTTGAGCTTGGTTCAAATCACCCGATTCAGATCGTGGCAAGGTCGCTCCGAGCGGTTGCATATTAGGTGGAAGTCTTTCACCATTACCAGGAGGTGAAGCTGCTCTGGAGAGACTATCTATCGAGCTAGAGTTGGGCAGACCACGTTTGACCGATTGAGGGGTGTCGTTGACTCGTTGCTGGACATTTTTAGGCGGAGTGTCCTGTTTTTGTAATTGCTCCTGGCTTGGTTGAGGCTGATTAGGAGTCGGAGACTGATGATTCTGGACTGATGAAGGATTTCTAGGCGGTTGAGTATCAGGTGGGTATTTGATTTTACCCGTATCGAGAATATGTATTACAGTAGGGTCATCTCGAACGTCAGTCAAAGCCTGATTGGCTTCTCCACCAACTACGAAGATCTTCCCTGCGGCAGCTACCATCGCATGACCTGATCGAGCGCTAGGTACTGGGCCCATGTTTTGGAACATGTACCATCGTTGGTCTGGGAGGAGTATGTCAGTCAATGGAATTGTACGTGCACATGAAGCTGAACCTACTGGATAACTTGAAAGCTGCTAGATCACCTAAATCCTTCCCTTTTACGTCTCGTCCACCAAAGACGTAGATCGTATCATCTACTATTGCGGCAGCATGTCCTTCTCGAGGTAATGGAATATATCCTATACAGGACAGTTCCGACCATGCACCAGTAGCGACGTCGAAAGACCAAGTATCGTTGTAATGGTAATTACCGTCGGTACCACCGAAGCTGGTCGTACATTAGCCAAGATACTGTGATTGAGATCCAATCAGAACTCACAGATATAGTTTACCGTTGTTTCCAGCAACTAATATATGACCTGTTCGTCTGGGCGGAGCAGGCGTAGTGTACTGTATCTGTTCCCATCGATGTGTGTTTCCGGATACTAATACAAAATTCATTCAATATCGTTATTAATGGGGATGGAAGTTGGTCATCACTTACACTGCTTGATATCATACATCCAAAGATCATTCATGAAAGCTCCATCTGCCTGCCCACCAAAGACGTAGAATTTCCCTTCGACGAGACATACTGCGTGGCCGTATCTCCCCACCGGACCTTTCTGAACAGGCACGCTCGTCCATTCTTGGGATCCTGTGCGGTATCGTCAAGAAGCTATCAGTATTATTCTTTGGGTTTGTTAAGGCATAAAAGATCACTCACTAAGATCCAAAATATATAAACCTTCATCTTGTGGGTCATCCACATTCACTTTCGTATCACCTCCCCAAACAATCATGATCCTATCTGCCATTGCGCTCGCATGCCCCACCCGGGGGATCGGCGCATCACCTTTGGTCTTCACTGGTAAGGTTTCACAACTCCTTATATCCATCGACCACAAATCATTTCTCACTCTTTCGTGAACTAATCCACCGAAAATCAACATGTGTCCCGAATGGGATGGGAAAGCAGGAACGCTCAGACCATATCGCGGGAAGGGTGATTGAGGTGCTGAGGGAGGTGAAGTTTGAGGCGTGTATAATCCTAGTTGTCGGGTCATCCATGGATACGATGTATTGTTTATTAATGCCGATGGCTGTTGTTGTTGTTGCGGTTGTTGTTGAGGGCCTGAACCAGAAGAGGAGACTACAGGTGAAGCATTGGGATTACTAGGTATACGTTGTTGAGGTGGTTGAGCCTGAGGATGAGGCGGCGGTTGAGGTTGATTGTACCTCTGCGGTGGACCTTGGGCAGTCTGGGGAGACGAATGATCGTTGTGAGGTGGTGGTGGACCGTTCATCATTGAACCTGGACCTGGACCGGGGGCCATCTGAGGGAAGACATTAGATATAAGTTCTGTAACTGTATGATTGTTTAGACAGTAAACTCACCGGACCAGATGTCATTCTCCTCCCATTAGCCATGGGAGGAGTACCCTGCCCTTGAGGTCCAGCATATACCGATGGCCGTTGAGGTTGGTTGGGCATCCCTGCAATCTGAGAGGGATTGCTATATCGCGAGAACGATTTACGTCGGGTTGAGGGTGTCGTCATTGTGATTTCAGTGATGAGATGTAAAGGTTGACAGAGAGGATCGAAGGTGAGATGAAATAGTCAGCAACAGCATATTTTCGCAGCATTATGTCTACATTCAAAGTATGGGTAAGAGAGCAAGGTGAGACATTGAATGGAGCTCCAGTATATGAAGACGCGAAGATGAGAGGATCAGAAGGATATCAAATCAGGAGGCTGAGACCAGGCCATGTTGAGTATTCCTATTCAATAGGTTTACAACAGTAGAAGGGCCCGCTGCGTATAATGCAACCATGTCTTCTGTCTCCTTTACATATTCATTTTTCATGATCTTATTACCATTCTTCAAGTCTACTTCCAAGCCGATATA
This sequence comes from Kwoniella botswanensis, assembly GCF_036426115.1. Lineage (NCBI taxonomy): Eukaryota > Fungi > Basidiomycota > Tremellomycetes > Tremellales > Cryptococcaceae > Kwoniella > Kwoniella botswanensis. Next base: position 10,765,132 of record NC_088599.1, on the reverse strand, counting down.
TTGATCATATTGACAAGAGACGAGAGACGAGAGGACTCACTTCAAAGGTGGACTTGGTCCTGGACCCATATCATTCGAATGCGCTACATCCTTCTCCTTGGACTGTTTTCTCTTGAACAGCGACATCCTCGGGTCTTCTTCTTGCTCTAGTCTAACAGGTTCAAAGTCGTCGAAAGTGGAAGGAGAGGCTGACTATACTGACATCCGTTCTGCGTTCGGCGAGTGAAGAGATTTAACCTGTCGAAAATGGAGTGTGGTGAGTGATTCCTGTTTTCGTCAAAGGGGTCGTTGATTACTAGTCGATGTAGAGCTGATTGATTCTCATTAGACCATAAAAGTCGTGATTGTGTTGCGATGAAGCAGACAGTAGCGTTAAAGGCGGAGTTATCGATTATTGGCTGGTGAGTGATATCCCGTTCGACCGTATGAGGGATGGATGCTGTTTAGATGGTAGATGGTGGATGGTGGATGGTGTTGATGATCGTTTCAAGGGGTAGTGTTGATGGTGTATATAGCGTTGAACCAAAGGACCGACCCGTGCGTATCTAACACAATAACACAATATCAAAAGGACCAGCCTATATCTATCTCTTTGGTTGTCGCGTACAATGATATCGGCGAAATGGGATATGAGCGAGATGTAATGTACTCGATATGAGTCGCTAGGTACACGTTATGCTATGCTATGCTATTCAATGTCATGTAATGTGCTATATGTTGAGGAACAATAAACGAGTACTCGTAGTACATGAATTCAGGGGTGGGGTGGGGGTGTGAGTAAGTGTAAGTGGCAGAGAAGAGAGAGAGAGAGTGAAAACCAAACGCGTCGTTAACACACCGGAGAAGATCAAGAAATCACATAAGAGGAAATCATGTTCTCATTCATCACCAAACATTTACGCGTCTGATCCGAGTGAGAAAACATGATATAACATTCAGTCATCTATCTGATCAAATGATGTCACCTGCGATGTGATAACTCTGATGCGAGGCACTCGTGTTCAAAGCAGATTTGCCAAGTTGGCAATGCAATGCTGGGTTACTTTCCACTTGACTGGCTTATTTGCGTTTATCTCTTTTTGCTTGGGTTCGAGCAGTATATGTGGATGTAGAAGATCCTTGAATTTACATGGCATCGTAATCGTACATTCTATGTTATATAAATAGCATTGGCGGAATTCAGTGGCTAGATCGGATGGGGAAGACAGATTGGTATACAATGTACATATAAAATCACACCAACTATGATTACATTACAGAAGTACAAAGCTTTGATTTGTACAATTACCAGGTAAACAGATCCAGACAGATGAAGGGGATTGCACATGAAACAAGGCAGATCTGGTCCAATCCAATAGGCTCATCTATCATGAGGGAGGCTCCGTTCCACACAAACCCGTTAAAACCAGAATATAATTCGGTGGTAGATTATATCCACTCAGATCCATCATCTTCGATGACTACCCCAACATCAACACCGACATATCAGCTTCCCATCCTGACCTCAGTGATCAGCAGCGGATGAAAATCGACTTACCAGGTCGACTCGTCCCACTCCCACTACCAACGACCAGCCTCGCCCCACCCAACTCTTCATCCTCCTCTTCCTCCTCACTCTCCTCATCCTCGTCATCAAACTCATCACCCTGAGCCAAACTCTGTCCTAGGAGATTCGCAAATTCATCCATCTCTTCTTCCTCAGCAGGTGGGTTGTTCGATTCAGAAGCAAGTATCTCTTCATCCGAATCTTCGATATACTCAGATGACTTATATTTGGTCGGTGTGGGAGGTTCGACCATTACACCTGAACCTTTCTTACCTCTTCCTTTCCCATTTGCACCAGTCCCCGCTTTAGCTTTTTTAGTCGTGCTCTTCTTGACCTTTGCAGAAGTAGAATTAGAAGCTGAAGAAGATAACATAGGTATAGGAGCGGATTCTAAAGGTTTTTTCCTCGGTAGACCCTTTCCACTCTTAGTTTGCCTCGTCACCACTGGTGGTGCAACTTGGGTCTGAGCAGCAGACGGTCTGGCTTTCTTTTTAGGTCGAAGAGTTTCTGCTTCCTCTTGAGTTTGAGTAGTATCGACCGATTCCGTACCGTCGTCTTCGTCATTCTGGGGTTGGGTACTTGACTTGGCCAGAGGGATAGATTTCGACGACGTGGAGGAAGTGACGGAGGGTGCTTTGTTTCTGGACGTTGATCTATTGAGGGTCAAGTGAAGAGTGGATGGTAAGGCGTGAAGGGTGAATGACTGATGGCCATAGCGAAATTGGTCAATATCGATTATTGAATCATATAAGGACAAAGAGATAATTCAGATAGTGGGATACACTATGGGAGATAACGGAATGATTATTCACCTTCGCTTCGTCATCCCATACCAGCACACATTCCCTAGCTTTACTGTGTTCCTCCCTCACATCAAACACTTGTTGGATCCCGGTCTACATTTCGATTCATATATCAGCTGCTACATTCATGCTTGTCGAACAGCTGAACAGAGTATACACTCACATAGGTATCAAATACCACTTGACCATTGCCGCCTATCCCCGAAGGGACGTGATACTGTCCCGGGGTGTTCTGAGTGATGGAAGCAGGCTTGAAAGCGTCTAAGAGTATGTCGAATGACATGTTCAGTGATTTCTTCGTGATTCATTGAATAAGTGATATGCTAGACCTACACTTGAAAGCTATCAATTCATTCTCATCCCTTCGCCTCTTCTTTGATTGTACCCCCATTTGAGCGTTGATAGAGGGTGAGAATTGTACGGGGTAAGTGCCAGAAGGCACCGATGATCCTGCCATTTCCAGTTGGAGTGTTATTGCGAGTACGCTATGTCAAGGACACGAATATGCCATCTATGATAGGTTGACTATCTTGCTCACGAATGTGGAAGGGTGACTGAGACTGAATGTATTGCTCAACATGTATGTGAACCCACAAAGGGTGTACTCTTCACAACAATTCAAGCCGGTATCCGATGCCGATCAACAACCCACAACAACGTGGCAAACACATGGTTTTGCTGATTGGTGCTCGCGTACTCAGATTTGTCCACCTAATCCATCCAAAACCTCATCCATCCTCAACTGTCAACTTTTTGCAATTCAACTTCACATCTCATGCCCCATCTTCGACCACAACATCTTTACTGATACATCACAATTACCAATCGTCTGCTCCACTCCTGTAGCCCATCTTACCCCACAATATACTCTTCCTTCCTGCCGACACTCCATCACTCCTGCCCCCACCCACCCATCATGCCACCTCGTCCCTCCGCCTCGGCACCAGGAATGGCCACCAAGCGAATCAAGAAGGAAATAGCGGACCTGTCAAAAGAGAACCTGGGGGCGATAAGCTTACAGCCGAACGAATCAAACATATTCAATTGGAAGGCTATCTTACCTGGACCGACGAATAGTCCGTATGAAGGCGGGGTTTTCGAGGTGGATATTAAAGTACCAGAGGATTATCCGTGAGTATCCAAACTCGACTGGTCACAGATCTTATTCTGCCATATCATGTCATGGTCGTGATCATCTCGGAATTAGGGCCTGTGTACTCGGTCGGTGCTCGTCAATACATTCAAGAATGTTGCTGATTTCATGTATTTGTATTTCAGATTCTCGCCACCTCATTTACATTTCGTCACCAAAGTATATCACTGTAATATAGCAAGTACAGGAGCCATATGTGAGTGATAACAAGAGCTATACCATGCATCGCCTTTCGCGTATCACCAGCTGATCATCATACCTCTATCATACTGTCATAGGTCTCGATGTGAGTTATGAACTCAATTTCGGTATACCAATTTTCGTCGTCTGCATTTCCTTTACTTACCTCATGCTTTCTTTGTTAGCTCCTCAAACACGCCTGGTCTCCTGCCTTGTCACTATACAAAGTGATCCTATCACTCTCTTCTTTACTGACCGACCCTAACCCTGCCGACCCACTTGTACCGGCCATCGCACAGGAATACAAGAGGGATAGGAAGAAACACGATGCGACGGCGAGAGAATGGGTAAAGAAGTGAGTATACTCTTACTCTTACTCTTACTCTTACTCTTACTCTTACTCTTACTCTTACTCTTACTCTTACTATTACTCTTACTCTTACTCTTAACTAGAATAACCCTTTGAAGTGATCGTGTTTTCACCTTTTGACCAAAGAGTATTGACCAACATTGACTGATTTCACTTCAAATTTTAGATACGCGACACCCAAACAAGCTCCTCCACCACCCATCCCAACTACAAAAGCATCCACTTCCCGCCCCAAACTCCTTAACCGACCTTCCTCCACCACCTCGGCCTCAGCGTCAACACCCACGCCGCAGATAGCAGGAACGAGACGACCTGCCTCTACGCGAGATACGATTGATCTAGCTTCCGATTCAGATGAAGGAGAAGGTCAAGGAGATGTATCGATACAGGTTTTAGGAAATAGTTCGAGAAGTACCGTCGTGAATGGGACTAATGGCAATGGTGGTGAGAGAAGAGGTACGAAGAGGACTAGGTTGAATAATGTACCTGCGGGAGGAGGAGGGGGGAGTGTAGGTGATGCTATTATTATTGATGAGTAAGGAATAAAAGTAAGAGGGGAAGACCTAAAGCAGTTGGTGAGATGGAGATGCGAATCCAGAGGCGTTCTAGTCACATGAGCTGTGGATACAATCATGTTCATTAGTCATTCAATCACTTCATCAATACGTGTTGTATCATTACCTCAAATCCGTTCTATCATTGTAACATATCATGTCACGACAATACAGTACATGCTCGTTTCTCTTCATTCTTATTTCTTTTCTTTCTAGAAATAAAATGTCTGTCATTTGGTATTTCTTTCACATTCTACACTATTCACCCTTATGATGAATGACGAATTAACGACAGATGAAAAGATGTAATCTGGTATTTGTACGAAAATACGAAAATACGAAAGTAAGAATTACTTGTTCGTTTACTTTTGCAGTAAATCAATTTGTTTTTGTTTTATACACTTAACAATGAATCAGTGTTACCTTTTGCTGGCAAAAAGTTGTCTTACATTATTTAGTTATTCCATCAACTTTCAAATATGTCACGTTTGGATTCGCATGCGCATTCGCATGTTAAAAGCAATCGCTCGAATCATCTTCATTTCATACAGTATATCTATAGGTATTAGAGATAAATAGTAAACATCCAATATACAACAATCCTCACCCAGCATTTTCCTCCTGGTAGCAAATAATACCGATTATATACGAGGTGGTAACCTCCTAGGTGGCGGAGGAGGTACGTATCCCGTACTAGTATTCGTATTGGTAATGACCACAGATTGTGGTGGTTGAAGTGGACGAGTATGTGTTGGCGGTGGTGGCGGTGGCAACGAGCTATTATTGCTTGTAGTCGGCACGAACTTGCTTGTTGGATGTCCATTCCCATTCGATACGTTGGATGCCCATTGACGTCTTTCTTTCTCCATCCTCAGTTGTCGGGGTAAGAAGTAGAAGCCGCCTAAGTAGGCCAGAGCAGTGATCTATAGACGATCAACAAATTTGACTGTCAGTCAACAGATCGCGATATACGACATGATATGGCGAGGGCAAAATAAGTCCCATTAGACACTCACACCGACTACCAAGCCCCATCCGACTTTCCATCCTACATTGGGTTTCCCACTTCCTGACCATCTTTCCCATTCTTCGTCTAGGCCTGGAATTACACATCATAATTATCAGCCAACATCATCGATCATCAGCCAGCATTTTTTCTTCTGCCTTTTATACCTCGAGGGAGGAAAGGTATTTCTACTCACCCCACCAAACCGTACCAAATCCTATACCCACTACGACCAAGCCCAATATCATATGCAATAAATTAACCGGACCTCTACCGCTTTTGGTTTGCAAGCGATGTTTGGGTTGCCACCAATGTGTTAATATACCCAGTAGAGTCTGGATGATCGATAAGATGAAGAGGGTCAAGCCAAGTTTCTGGAGCAACGAAAACAATTAGCATGAGGTCATTTGAGAAACATTAAGACCACGGTGACGATAAGATAAGTCAACTCACCCTATGAGTCGAATTGAACCCTCCAGTGAAATTTGCCCTGGCGATACCAAAAGCAGCTACGATCAATCCGAAAGCTATCAGACCATTCAAAGCTCCATGCACAGGGAACCACCATCCGTGCATGGTCAAACCTCTCGATATTCTCGGTACCAATATACCTATCGGCAATATCGCCATCGTGGCTATCCCTCCACAAGCTACATGAGCTATCAAGACTTGCTTAGAACTACCACCTGTACTTCCTCCTGCAGATACCGACGTGGTTCCATTACCACTCGTCGTCGTTGTATTAGGCAGAGAATTGGCCAACAATGATATTTGCGTATTCCCACTTGCTAGATGTTGAGCCAGACTAGACGTAGAAGATGACGAACTGCCTGGATTCTTGTTCCCATAAGCCCATATGAGATTGGTAGAGTTGGTGGCACTGGAGTTGGAAGGGACAGTGAAGGTTATAGATGTAGTGGAGGAGTTGGAGAATGATGAGGAGCTCAGAAGGGTAGCTTTCCGAGGTGGGTTCGAATCGACTAGAAATTGCAAGCATAAGAAGATGGAGGGATCAGCAAGAAGCTCAAAACGAAATGCGAGTGAAATAGATTGATGCATCATGTTCCTGGGAGGAGTACGTTTGCCCTCGGAAGAAAATGAAATTAGGAGTGCACAGCGATATAATACCAGATCTCTGGGTCTAGGTTAGCGACAGAGTGACTTACCAATAGGAGTAACGTGATTGCTCGTTTTCCGCTGCGAGAGAGTGATCGAGCCATCAGAGTTGGGCCAGGCTATGACCATAGGTGTATTGACTGGTCTCCACAGGTCAGCTGTTACCCTCTTCTGGTCTTGAAGGGAAGCAGCTCACTCATAGTATTGCCAAATCCACTGGTCGCACGATATTAACGTGTCAGTCGAGGGTTGATCAAGAGTAGCGTTGAAGGAAGACTTACATCGCAATCCAGCCAAATTGGCTCACAGGGATATTCGTCCCAATAGGCGGTTGAAGTGTATCTACAGGATTTCACGGTGTCAGTGACTACAATCAGGATAGCATGGACTCATTGAGACTCACAAGTATCAAGATTTTTGTCGCTGTCATGCTGTCCAGTTACACACATGTACTAGACGGCGAATGAGGTGATCAGCAACTGAGGGCAGACAAGGCACATAATAGCAAGGTACTAACCCTATTACAATACTGTTGACCTGTTATAGCAGCCTGGGCATGTAAAGCCAGCACGAGGAATGTTGTGAGAGATATCAGGAGGGTGTTCATGCTTGTACGAGGACTATAGAGACGATATGAGTTTCTGCTGAGATATTGCTGAGATGTTGTTGAGATGTTGAGGAGATGTTGAGGAGGCGGTGATGTGTAGTACCGAGTGAGACAACAATCAAGATCTTGGTGGTGCTCTATATACCCATAGGTGAGATGTTGACGCTGCACCAATGACGCGAGAAGCTCAAAGGATCTTGTTCGCTACCGTTTGGTTCTAGTTGTCACTCCGACAGTACCGGTATGTGAGACGAGTATGATCAAGGAGTGTATGCCAAGAGCGATAAGAGTAGTGGAGAAACACATACACTACACCTAGTAATGTTTTTATCTTCACCCTATGGCCGTGATTTGTTTACACCATTGAACCAATTACGTAATTTGTCACGTGGGCGGTGGTTTCCGCTTCTCCGCTTCTCGGCCCACAGCGTCGAGCAAAAGAAAAAGATGGAAATCAAGATGGACGTCCAGGTTAAGGTGATGACTTATGAAGGTGGTACAGTGACAGATAATCGAATCAGCAGAAAGATACTATACTTCATAGGTATATACACAGAGCTACACACTCTCCTCCATTCTCAATCAACCTCCATCCCCATTTAGCCACCGATATGTCATTCCCCGCCTCTCTCAAACCGGCCGCTAGATCAGCCTATAGATCCATGCTGAGAGCATCCCGAATAACGTTCAATGGTGGGTCCATCATATCGCACATACCTATGAGATATCATGACTAATATGTTGGCTCTCCCCTTTACTAGGCGATCCAACAAGACATGTCCAAATGTTATCTGTCCTACGTCAAACATTCTCTTCCCCATCGCTCACACCGCCTCAACCAGGTTCAGCCGAACTGCGTTCATCCCCCGATGCCACTTTCCAGCCGATAGTCGAAGAACAGGTGGAAGAAGGTGAGATAAAGAAAAGGATAGAAGAGTGGAAGGAGACTGCTCAATTCTTGAGGAAGAATGTGGTGCAAGGTGTACAGGATGAGGATGGAACGTGGAGTGAGTGATGGTTCTCGAGACGAATTACCTCGCCTGTCTCTATCTCTGTTTGGGTGTTTGGGAGTGTTTGTGCTGATTGTTTCATTTACCGTTCATGTAGAACTGAGGGTGACAGACGAAACAGAATTAGGAGACAATGCGACGATCAAAGAACCTCCCAAATTACCTTCGACGCCCTTCCCCAACAGGAATAAACGTAGATGTACGGATTAATTATCTGTTCAACGAGGACAACGCAGGATTATTACAGAATGATCATCAGGGAGGACGACTACATCATCTGAACATTCACATATATAGCATTAGAAATGACATATCATTCACATCTCACCACGATCTCGTATCGGTTAGGTAGCCCAGACTATCATCCTCGTCGTGCAATTTGGACCAAATGAGCAATCACCATCCTCAACCCATTCCCTTCCACTGAAATATCTCTGTTCAGGTCATCCATTCCGGATCGTAGCAAACCTAATCACAGCAGATCTCCCAACATGCGCAAGTACACAACTATGAGATTCGACAACCATGGGACTTAGCATTCGTCACGGTGATGACAACTGATAAGAAGTCAGACTCACACCGCAAGTCAACCATGCGCAACATCCACCCCCTCTAAGTCTGCTGACTTCTTCACCTTGTGCCTGCGATTGTTGTTGCTGTCGATTCTCGTTGGAAGGTTGTGCGACTGGCAGGTTCGGTCATCTATCAGCAGGAACCAATTGTGTGGGGATATATGCCAAATAGAGGATACTCACCCTTACTCATCCCGACGTTGGCTGAAGGTTGTTCCTTGTTTGGTTCCATACTGATTGTCTTGTTGACTCCTGTCTTGAAGCTATAGAGAGATTGACGGATATGGGCGAGACACAAGATCAAAGTTGACATGGGAATATATGACTCGCATATATCTTTGCCACCCGACTAGGGTTAGAGTGGGGCGCAGTTGAGGCGAAGCCAAGGATGCAAAAAGCTGTACACACATCCTATACACATCCTTTCCTTTGTACCTCTTTAATTGACTCGACTGATCGTACCTTTGTACATACCAACAGGATGATAATGAGAAATTGAAATTCTTGGTTATTGCTACTGATGGATGTAAGCACTCAATAATCCTTCAAACCTACAAGTCTTCTCAGTAGAAGACGAACAGCTGATTTATCATTCTCATTCATGGTGGAACAGTATGGGACAGACTCTCTTCCGAGGAGGTGATTCTCCTCTTATCAGCACATTCAACTCATCCCAAACACCCTCCCATTCCTAAGAAAGACTTACCTTCTCACTTTCCCTAATTGGAACCTGGAAATATCCGTCGATACCCAGCTGAAGATTTACCCGGCACCGCACCCGAGGACTCAAGGGGTCAATGGTTATTTGAGGATGATAATGCTGCCACAGACCTGATCAGGAACGGCCTAGATGGAGATGGAGATAAGAAAGTACATGAGATGAATCTGAGTTGGGAGGAGGCGCAGCTAGGAGCGTTAGGGATGATACGAGTGTTATGTGAGTCCTCTCTCCATAGAGTTTAAACACAAGAATCATGGACTCGGGCTGATTGATACCGCTTGGTTTGGCTCTTGGCTCTTTGATGGTGTCGTTCATTTCGATACTGATAAATTACTTTCAGGCGATCACTAGGGTTCTGGAGATCACAATATCTGTACCTCAATTTTGCAAACTCGAACTGCTCCTGTTTTTCAATCCATTTTTCGAAACTTTTGCTTAATTGCTCATTTATGTTACACCGATGCATCCATGATTTGGACAATTGCTTTTAAGCTATGGCCAACAAATCCCGCTTACCAACTTGGTCTTCTGTTTATCTACGTACCCGCAGATCGACTAGGTCCGCAGGGTAAAGGTAATTCAGTCATCAGCCTAATCAAATACGTATCCGAATGTTATAACATCGAATCACCCACATTCATGCCTGGCTGACATAACTGTATTGAGATCAATTGATCATTACATGACATGAGACCGTTGGCTAAGCTGGAAGGGCGTATCCGCTCACTCGACAATCTTTGACTCCACATGTACCTTGCTGATCCTTGCGATCGATATGACCGTCTTTCTCAGGAATTTTCGAATGATCTGCACCTACACCACTGTCTGGTTGATTTACATCACTGCCGAAAGATGAAAATGAGTTTGATGAATCTTAGCTTTACCTGTTTTGATCAGTTGCTCTTCGGACGGTCTTTTACTCATGTCGATGAATAGCTTCAGTATTCGCCACTCGCTTTTGAAGAAGACCATTCGTCTGTTGACCAACTGCCATCCGGTGAAAACACTTACACACATATATATGGAATGCAAGGAACACCTCTGTGTTGAGTTGCGTATGCAGGACCCCAAGTCAGAGTGTCGTCATCATTATCATCACCGAAGCTATGTACAGAGTCGTATGGTACTGTTTGTACACCCTACGTTGAACTGAAACTCAGAGCGGCAGTCCGGTGATGTGATTTATGCAGACGTAGCTCATCCTCTCAGCGATCAGATCATGCTGTATATATATTGGTGATTTGCCAGCAAGCCAAACTGGCAGTTACCGTGGAATTTTGGGCATTCTGAATGAATATACGGAACGTATCTAAATAGCAGGACCACTGCATGATTCAAACGGAGCTAGCTCCGGGGGATCAGCGTATTCGATACTGTCTTTAGGGTTTACCGTCCTTTGCTGTATCTTTCCTTTCTTTCATACAGTACTATATCGGACCAAAGAAAGGAAAATGGGAATGATGATGAAAGGAGTAAATCTGACGATACGGAAATGCACAGTAAGGTGACTTCGTTTGTTTAGATAGCAAGATTCCGGTCTTATTGCTATCGTATGATTCAGATACCTCGTTTTGTACAATACTGTGACAGTAGTTCAACACAGCAATAACAAGATCAACAACAACAATACAGCATCTATCCGATTTACTCATCGACAAGCCCTCACTCGTAAACTATTGCCCAATCATTCGAGCAGAACTCATCTTCACCTATATCTTGATCGACGATACTTTTCATCCCATTTGAAATTTCCAAGGAAGATGACGTTCCCCCAAAGACCCTTCTTACTGGGTGCGATAGCCCTTTCAGCCTCTCTAGGCTTGACATACATCCTGAAAAATGAAATTCACAAATTAAACGGGCCTCATCAATCCCTTCCTTCGTCTTCCCAGATCCAAAATCCATATCCAGTCTCTAGACTTTACCCTACGCCGTCACAACCGCCTACGTTACCGAGAGATATCGAGACCGGGTTGATGTTACCTCCCAGAATAGCTATGAAGGCAGAAGAAGATGGTAGTTTGATTGAAAATGTCGTTCTATATCTTGGATAGAGGAAAGATCATCAGATTGGCAACGGTCATTTACCTGTACTGTATCGAATTCCTGACACTCATGAAGACGTTCCGAGCCTCATTGATACGTCGCTGCACGCGATGAAATTCCAGCAGTATTTTTTCCAATTCAGAACGCGGAGCTGTGATGTCCATAATATGATACATACATTTTCCGACATTCCTTTATTCCGTTTGGTCAATCGTATGTGATCGAACCTCTATATTCTATTTGATGATTGAGCAGAGCAGTGATACCTATCTGAGAAGGATGATACTATAAAGCGATTTTACTATTCTTACGCAACCAGGGACCAGCTCGGTAGAGAACGAAGCTACGACATTATATGACTTGTCATCAGCATTCAGATATGCCAGGAAACACTTTATATTGAAGTAGTGCAGAATCAACTCACGGAATGGGTATCATGGCTACACTAAGGATCCCAATGATCGTATTACCCCAAGCCACACCGAGGTTCTTGAACAATGGATGAGCAGCTATAGGCATGCCGGCACCTTCACCACATCACGTCAATTACATTCCCGATCAGTCTCACCAAATAATACTTACCCATCATAGATCGGAAGAAATCGTTTGAAGCTAAAGCTGATGCGGCATATCGGGGGTAGGCTAAGTAGGGTTGAAAAGAATGAGTAGAATTCGAAGTTTGCGTAGTGGGAGGAACGCACCATATGGCAAATATGTCAAGAATGGGTTGAAACTATAACGAAAGTACGATTTAGCTTTTGACTGGACTGAAATGTAATAAGACTGCTGGCTCACATAAGGGTCGATCCCATACCGAAGGGTATACCTGACAGTACTGGTGCTATCCAATGACATCGTATAGCAGTCCATGCGAACCAGAGTACACAAGTCTGTAGGGTCCTCGTAAGCGTAAATGCTAACATGGCCGACGGGCAATCACTCACAGGAAAGCAGAAAGCCCCTATAAAAGCAGTAGGTAGACGAGTTTCTGGTGCTGGCCGCGGAGCCGCAGGATCGTAAGGTATATCGACCCATTTCCTGTGATCGTGATCCATTAATCAGCACTACTGTTCAGCTATTAAGGAGCGAAGGAGACTTACCAATTCCAGAAGCAGTATATGACCCAGCCAGTGAACGATCCAATGAACAAAGCCGCAAAAGGCAGTGTCGAGACACCAAGACTCCAGCCATATCCCTGTTCATACACCAGGGGAAAACTCTCGAAAAAGCTGTACAAAGTGGCGTATACTAGTCCAGTGTACAAATTGATGGCGATGATGATGGGCTCTGTAAATGTCAGAGCTATCGGGCGTAGCAGCGAGTCTACGACTATTTGCCGATATGGTAATGCTGCATGGGTGATTTCCGACTGAGACTGGTAATGCCAATTGCCATTCTTCTGACGTATACGCTGAGCTCTTCGAAGCAGGATCGTGTCCGGAGAAGTCTACAAAGTCATGAAGCAAGTGTTAGTGGGATGGCATGAATCGACGGGCAACCAATTCACGGTACTTGAAATGAACAACGACTAACCTCAGGTAAAGTGAAGAACAAAACGATCAGACTGAAGCCAGACATTATAGTCATCTCCCAGAATGCCCATCTCCACCCATGATGTTCGACTACAAAGCCGGAGATGATCGGTGCCATTGCTGGTGCGGCTTCAGCAGCCAGACCCCAGAATCCCATTGAATAGGCTAACTTGTGCGATGGGAACATGTCATCGAGGGATGCACCTACAGGTTTTCATCAGTAAATGCCAATTGGAAGATCACGGGGAGATGTTAATGAACATACCTGCCGTTGCCAGAGCTGGTGAACCCATAAATCCAGCTAAGAATCTCAAAATGCAGAACCCGGCAAAATTCGTTACAAGAGCAGTTAGGATGTTGAGTATGAAAAAGATGAATAGCGTTATGATATAGATCGACGTGCGTCCAATCGCAGGCACTTCACTTGGTCCCGACAAGAATAATGGGCCAACTAGAAGATGCGCACACTAGCTCAGCAATATTCGCTTGAGATGTATTGCTGATCTTACTTACCACCATAACCAGCGACAAACAGAGATATACCCAAAGAACCCACTGTAGTAGATACGTCGAAGTACTCGGACGCTTGTTCAAGAGCTGGTGAATAGATCGCCGAACCAATATACACCGTGGTGGTGAGAATCATTATCAGGAATACCACATAGCATTTCTTGTCCAGTGTCCTGTATCGACCGGTCAACCTCATTCGTTCAATATAAACTGTAGTTGCACCATGATTCCCTAATCTGGCGGGATCTTGAGGTATCCTACTCACCAGTTACGGGGATTCTCACTGTCCTTTGGACCATACCAAGTCACCAAATGCAGATCAACTCCTCTGACGCTAGGTAGACTATCGGTATTGATCATCTGTCTGTCACCATCTTTCACCTCTTCCTTCATTCACACACACGAAACTATATCAGCACAACATCCTTCCAATGAAGAAAGCGTGGAGTGATATGCTCACAGCCTGATCGAATTTCGGTATGACGAATCCATCTTCTTCCTCTGCATACCTCAAATAATGAGGTTTGTGTACAAGTCTTAACAAATGACCGAAATACTACGAGTACTCGCAAGGTTCAATTCATTACGTCAGTCATTTTCATCGCGCGATCGGTGGAATCGCTGATACTCACAGAATCTCTTATAACGTCTCTCATCGATATTCTATGATATGTACAAGAGTACTATATGCACAATGCGAATGACAGTAGTCATATATACATGAAGATAAACACAAGAAAGAGAAAGACATCAATTCGTCGCAGGTATATATATATACTTGAAGAAGAGCGATGGTATCATTTATAACTACCATCGAATCGAAAATTCTTTCGTTTGCGAGTTTATCATGGCGCGATTAGGCGAGTTAACCGACACCCGCTTCGCTTGGCATCATCAGTATTACCAAGCAAGCCGTTTTATCGTTTTATCTTCTGCTGAGTCAATTGCATGCAGCCCAATTGGACAGCTCGCATCCCTCCATCTGTGCTCCATGTATGGTCTTACTATATCGATGCATTCAAGATATGCATGCTGTCCACGTCTTCTACGCGACGCTTTTCCGTTGCTTTTATGCTTGTTCCAAATCACTCGATCTGCTTCGCCTCTTTCTCTATCCTAGTAGATCTGCGTTCCCTGATGCGCTAATAGCAATGATTGTCTGTGTAAACAAGAAAGATAATTCAATCAGCTTTGATCCTAGAGCCGCTAGTCCCTGCTATACCATGCGATCTTCGCCAAACACGGCCTATCTGCGTGACGATAAAACGGGGACTTACCTCATCTTCCAAATACTTGGCTACAGCGATACTATCACTCAAACCCTTCCTCCTTCTCGTCTTCAAAACTAAGTCCCTAGCTAACGCTTGTCCAGTGGCAGGTTCAAGTGGTCTGAGTTGGATGGACGAATCTGTTGGGTCTCCAGGAACGACCGACCAATGATCGAAAGACATCTGTACGAAGGCTTGACCCATCGTCGCTGTACGTAGATCAGTTTCGAACCCATTGGCATCTAGTACTGGCATGTGCGCTTTGACCGTGTATAGGGGTGAACCGGGTTTAGGTATGTCACGGGTTACGTGTCCTCTTCGTCGAGACAGGACGGTGTATACTGCTGCTACACAGTCGGCGGGAGCTTGTACTTCTACATAGTAGACCGGTTCAAGTAGACGGGGAGTTGCCTAGATGATAAACAACCATGAGCTGCTGATCAAACTTGTCCACCTGATATTACTTCAACTCACGAGTAAGAATGATGAATAGCACACTCGTCGAGCTGTAGGAATAATCTGACCACCACCTCGATAGATTGGTTCTTGCGCTAGATTAGCATCGAGAATCCTGAATTTGACGCCTCGGATCGCTGAACGAGCGAAAAACCTCCATCAGCGACTACATTCGCAACGCATCTATAGCTTGATAGCTAATCCGACTCACGTTCGTCACACAATGGTCCTTCCCTTGTACCCCACTGGAATCCCTGTTTGACACTCTCCCTAACGCTGCTCAGCAATTTAGTATCCACCTAGAAACAATTCACGAATCCGGTCAGCTCAAGAACGTCTTGAGATCCAACAAGAGAACAGCCAACTTACCTCAGAAGGTAAAGTGTCGTTGATCAAAACATTAGGACCGTTTTCTTCAGGACCGAAAGCCCAGATATTACGCGAAGCCAGCAGATCCCACTGGTATTTGCTCTCAAAGAATTTACCTCTCTCCTTATTTGTCATTCTCATCGTAACCTTTCCAGACTCGATGTCATTCGCTATACCGGTTTCCAACGGTTCTGAGATCATCGTAAGTTTGTTTCTGCAAGAAGGAAACCCAATCAGCTTGAGTTAATCATCATGCAATTACACAGCGGGAAGACAGGTCCACTCACTTCTTATTTGGTGTCTCAGCATAACATTTCAAAGCCGAAGTTTCCACTACCGTCTCACAGAACTTGGTTACAGGATCAGAAACTTTAATTTCTATCTCTGAGAACACCTTCCTCAGATCATGTAATATACAATCCAAGTATAATTCTCCGGTACCCAATATTATGTGTTCACCTGACTCTTCAACTTTGGTAGTGACCAATGGGTAAGATTTATTGATTTTCCTCAAACCCTCTAACATTTTGGGTAATTCTGATGGTGAGATTGGTTCGACGGCAATTTTGACAACGGATGAAGTGATATGTTTGATGGGTTTGAATATGTATAAATCGTCTTCGATATCTTTGGAGACGATCGTAGCCGTTTTGGATATCGATGCGTCTACTCCGGAGAGTAAGACTAAATTACCTGCTCCGGCGCTCGGAACATCAACGGTATACCTGATCGCGTTTCATGAGCTTCACGATCTAGTACAATAGGTTATACCAGAAGCTCACCTCGACTCATCGATCAACACCCCCTCAACTATAGCCGAGACCATATCCTCCTCGTCTTCCAGTGAATATCCTTCTCCCAATACCTTGACTGCCTGTCCTACTTTCACAGTACCACTCATGACTCTGCCGTATGCTCTGAATGTCTCAGCATCAGAGGTATGGTAAAGTTTGGCGACGTGGACAACTGTTGGACCTTGAGAGTCACATTTCACCATCGAATCAGTCAAATCGGAAGTGAGAGGACCGGTGTAGGTGTGCCGTACCTAAATTGAATGCGTGAGCTATAGTCACATAGTTTGACCGTGCCATCGTGTATAAGCTCACCTTGGTCTCGGCGTTCGCTATAGGCGAAGGAACATGTTCCGTTATCATATCCACCAACCCGGTCGAAGGACCGAAGAACGCTTCTAGGACCACCTTCAACAAGGGTCTAACATCCATCTTGTACGCAGCAGGTTTAAGTGTTATCCGAAGATCTGCTAATGTCTCTTTCAACGTCTCGGAATCTTCACTCAACACCTGTACACCCCAAATCAGTAAAAGCACTTGACAAGTGAGATGACACTGACCTGTGTGTACAATTTATATAATGGCTCCAAAATGAAATGCACGAAAGACCTCTTTGATTCTACATCTGCGGGTTTCCTCGTGAATTTCCTCTTTTCCTGATCGAAGTAGATATTTCCCCATAATCTCAATGCGAATTCATCTACGTCGAAGGAACCGAACGTATCTGAATACATAGATGCGAATGTTCGAAGAGTGAAACACCATCCCATTTGCGTCGACGCGAATGCGACGTTTCCACGTTCAGGTGAGAGCCGGTAAGAGTCATCAGGATCAATCGATCTATAGTTGGATTAGATAGGTGACATCAATTTGAGTTGTCATTCGAGTCTTTTACGGATTGCTATACCCGTGTCCACTTACGCAATGATAGAGTTCACTTCTTCGATAGTATGCTTGATCTTGAAGAAGGCCTCACTAGGAGGTAATCTCAATTCCAATATCAACCTATCCATCTTATTCACCACTAGTACCAAATTCAACTTCTCCTGTAAAGCATGTCTGATGATTTGTTCTGTGTTGTGCATGACACCTTCAACCACATCCACCACTAGTACCACACCATCAACCAATCTACCGACGGACGCCACTTCATCCACGAAATTGACGTGTCCGGGAGTATCGATTATGTTGACTAAGCTGGATTTCCCCTTTGAGTTTTGCAAGACCAATGACATAGGTCCTGATTTGATGGAGATATCTCGGGAACGCGATAGTACATGTGTATCGGTGTAACGTATCTTAAGATAACACATCATCATCAATCTGCAATATGGAACGAGAGGAGAAGACTCCAGGACTCACGGGCTTATCCACATCATAAGTCATCTGATGAGTCTCAAATACCAACATATCCAATAACGAGGTTTTTCCATGATGGATGTGTCCAGCTACCATCACATTCCTTATCATCTCTGGGTATTTCATCAGATCTATCATGAAGCTGATTTGAGAGGTACATCACGTCAGTCTTGTCCTTCAAGTCTCACAAATAGAATTCAGGAGCATAAGATAGCGATATACTAACTTTCTATCGAATCTAGTCTCCGGCAAGTCCTTCTCCTGTACGGTGAATCTCTTCACTTTGATAGGAGCTACGATAGGTTCAGAAAGAGGTTGTAAATCTTCTTCCTGAACCATCGCTTCTACATCTTCACCATAAGTCTCTTCAGCCGTAGCGTAATACTTCTTATCTTCATGTAAAACCACCTGATTACCTGCTGTACCTACATACGCCTCAGAACCATCAGCTGGACAACTCCTATAAGGAGACAGTACGAATCACTGACCATCAACACCATGTAAGGTCATTTGCATGCCCCTATCCTCATCATCTTCCATCTCCTCATCTTCATCTTCCAATCCTTCTAATGGAGCATAACTCTGAGCGGGAGCAGAAGGTCCAGGAGCAGATGGTGCAGATGGGACGATCTCCACATCGGATTCTTCATCTGATTCTAAATCTCCTCCGATATAGTTACCAAACTCTACAAGACAAAAGCAATGTCAGCGATGTATCCGTCTGCTTAACTCGGAATAGACGCACCATCGTAATCTTCGGTGGACATTTTGAGTCGATTGGACGGATGAATGTGACTTTCCTGGGGATGTAAAGATCTTGGGCAGTCACAATACGATTCGGACTGCTTTTTCGGTCTTAGATGTGCGAGATTGACGGATGCTGCAGCTATGCAAGGTGGTTGTTATTGGATTTGCAGGAATCAAGCAGCAAGCAATCGACATTCGATGTTAGATGGTCTGCTAGAACAGGTGAATGTGGCATTTCACAGGGAAAAATAATCATCGACCCGCTGATTTAATCCATTTTATCCCAGAAAGTCGGAAACCACCCTTCCTGTCATGTAGCTCACAAAAGTGCATACATATGTAGGGTTACACTTTCGATAAGACACAAGATAATATAGACGAGCAGTCCCCCTCACATCGACCCTTCAAGATGTCACGACCAACCACATCCCTTATTTCTCGCTCAGCCCGACATGGGATCACCTCCCGCTCCTTGTTCACCTCAGTACCCAGGTACTACTCCAACGAACCTGAATTACCCCCTCAACCGAAATCAGCTGAAGCTCTTGGATTCAGAACTCAACCCGGGAGACAACGTCAATTACCTACGGATCTCAAGATCAACATATCTCCTTCGGTCAGGAAAGATCTGTTCAAAGAAACTTCAGGAGTGAGAATTGAAAGGCAACAGGCGAAGAAAGGTGTGAGTTGTTCATCGAATATTGGTAACTGCTGTGTGGACGAATGCCAGAAGAGGGTTACAGCCACGTCAGGAGCTCTGAACTGTAGAGGGCTTTAGCTTCGAGAGATAGATCGTTAATTTTCCATACAGCGATTGTGCTGACTATATGTCATACTTCCAACGTTAATAGCGCAACGAAACCAAATCCAGAATCACTTTGAACCCTCGAGCGTCCAACGAAAACAAAGATACACTTGATATCAACAATATCCAAGAAGAATCGAACTTCTTCGAGAATTCAGATCTTACTTCTTCCGGTCCATCCACTTCTACTTCTACCTCTCGAAAAGGATCTTTGAAAGATGTATCGTTGGATGTGATCAGCGAATCACCTTCCAGATCGTCTTTACCTCCTGATGTGATCAGAAGACAAAGAAAGGAGAATAACCGGACAAACAATAGACAAGGACAAGGACAAGGGCAGAACCAGAGAAATGCCAGAGCAGGTAATAGACGGGGAGCATCAAGAGATACACCCAAATTAAATGCGAGAGAGAAAAGGGTGATGCTACCTAAACGACAACTAACGTTCGAAGTTGCCGATCATTCCAAGAACGGTTTGTTCGGTAAGAACCCCTTGTTGTTGCAATCCAGCAAGAGTAGTGTAATCATTGGCTTGGGTCATCGTGAGCTGCTATTCCAATACCTCGAATCACACAATGAAAGACAAGCTGACCAGTTTGTCCTGTAGCTCGTAAAACATCATCAACGCACCAATCCCTATCCACACCTCAATTCCCTTCATCTCCTATCCCGATTCTATCCCCTCTACCATCCAAGTCATCCGAACAAGCTATTCAAATCGCTTCTTGGACAGCAGCGTTGAACGGCTCTATAGCGCCCAGAGTCAAGGGCAGGCTGGAAGAGATTGTTCGAGCTCAGTTAGGTAGATGAGAGGGCAAATTAGCAGTTGGACTACGAGAAGAGTATGAGCAGGAGATATATGTATGCACCACGAATCGAATAACTCAACATTATATAGTCCTTTCATGCATGTACTGTAATGCAAAAATTCACAATTGCCCTTACTCATACTTGATCGAGAAACGTATCGTCTATCGTTCCAATGTTGATGACATCGACTCTATGCTGTTCTCCGATCAGAGAAGCCACCTACTGGTTGGTTATACGCCATGGAACAGAGAACAGCATAAAGCCCATTGCTATTTGTTCCAAATATACTCCTATGCGTTTCTCCGGGAAAAAATATCACTTGATCATGTGAAAACCCTGTGTATTTGTTTGAAGAACCGCATAGGCTATCGTTCCAATTGTACTCATTGCGTGGCTATGCGTTTCTCCTGTCATCATGAGAACAGCATAGCGCTCGATTTGAAACTTTATATGGCTTAAAAGACTGAGCTCTATGCTGTTCTCTTGTCAAACCACTCTGTGGCATAGCCATACGGATTTGGCGTCGTCAGTCATGCATAAGAAATCGATATCATATGATACAATGAGCAACAAAGTGACAAGTACAGACAGAACACTATTTCAGACCAATCAATCCTCCTCGTCATCCATTCTGTCCTCTTCACTCCCTCCTTGCCCATTGCCATCCTCATCTTCGTTCTCCCTCTCACTCCCTGTAGCCACCACATTCCTATTGTTCCTCGTCTGTTCTATAGGCTGATTTTGTTGCTGCTGTTGTTGCTGAGGTGAACTAGGTTCATCATACGTTTCATTCGGGACTGGTGCATCGAACCCTTCATTCGGTAAGGATGGCGATGATTGTTGTCGTTCGATCAGACGGCGTAAGTGCATCGAACGAGGTGGTGGGATTGAGTTTGGGTGAAGAGATGGTGAAGGTGGAGAAGGCGGTCGTTTGGCTCCCTACATACATGAATACAGGGTCAGTCAGTAGGCTACTCACGCCTTCATGATTGACATAGTACGTAGCCTCTCTCCGCAGAAGGTCTCCTGAGACGCATGAAGTAGATGGTACCTTCGGCCACTTGTTCCACAATATCACGCTCCGAAAGGACATTACTCACAGCCATTCCGGGAGGTACTTCCCTCCTTCCTCCCCCACCCGAGCTTTTCACCTCTTCCAGCCCCCATTCTTGCCATTGACCCCCAGTCCTCCCGGTTTCTCCAGTCCATTCTCCACCTCTCAGGTTCATCGACATACCGATACCAATCGTACCCAATAGATTACCTACTCCCTTCCCTTTACTTCCACCTGGTTTCTTTCCTAGACTTTGTGGTCGACCATAGGGGTATGAAGGGTGTATCTGATTAGGCAGAGTCTCATCCGCATCAAATCTCGGTGGTTCAAGTTCGATAGGTATATTGAGAGTTTCATCGTAGCCTGGCATTACCGACCAACCTGTTTCGGGTGGTTCGTCGACTAGTAATGAAGAAGTGTAGGAGGGTGTGTGGTGAAGGACATTATATCGTGCGTCCTGTTGAGCCCAGTGCATATCAGCGTCAGCGTTCATTTTATCTCTTGCAGTGATCGCGTTACTTACTGTGATGCTCGTCGTCATACTGATCACTGCTTCTCAGTGATATTATCATAAATCAACATCAGCATAACAGCTGCATCTGAGAAAGTCAAAACACGTCCATCTCATCAGCTTGAAAGGGTAGAGGTTGGTTGAGTGAAGCGACAGCAAGGCTTACGTAATCAGGAGATTCTGCCCAAACAAGAAGAGGTAAACACGCGACTAACATCTCTGGACATACAAAACGTTTGACTCTCTACTCTACATCTACTGCCTCCCTTTCCAACTTCAACAACAATCTGGTTCATCTCTTGCTTTCGTTACAACTATCCAACACATCTCATTCAACAGAAGGCGCGATAACATCTAACATATTCCTTAAAGACACAGAAGCAACGGCACCATGGCGTCCACCAAAACTCGTAGAGCTCCTCCTACCAACGTAGTGATGTCAACACCCCCACCGCAAAGTAGGAGTAAGAGTATGTATAGTGAAGTCGAGAAGCAGGGCCTGTTGGCGAACTTCGATATAGAGGGTGAGTCCGATCGTCGATCTCAGATGAGCTGGATAGGCTGATCTGATATCCACTTGACACTTCTGCCCGTTCAAATAATTTGATTCATGCTGGATTCACCACCGGACTGTTCGATCCGACGCACTATACCTTCTTTCATCTCCTGTGATGATATACGATTGAATGCGTTCTCAGTGGCCGACAAGACACTCTACTTCCGGTCAATACTCTCCCGTACCCTCGCCTCATTCAGAATGAGGGAAGAGTCCGAGATCCTTTCTATCCCGAGGGAACTGAGGGGTATGACCTTAGCTGAATTGGAGAAGAAATGGGGCGGTGGATGGGCAGGCACGTTGCAGAAGATACGAAGGGAAAGTTTCGAGAAGAAAGAGAAAGTGAGGGAGGAGAAGGAGGAAAAAGAGAGGGAAGAGGTTGTTAAAGCGAAGAGGTGAGTTTAGGGTTGTCTCCGTTGATCTCCATTTATCATGCCAGTGAAGTATACTGGAAAACCCAGGGCGTCGTAGCATATCGTCTTGAGGTCCTCTACTGATATGTATAAGAACCACAATTTAATCTGTACTGACTTTCGCGCATGTATAACAGGAAACGTAATGGTACTGCAACCACAGATAACTCACCCGAACGAGGAAAGAAGAATCGTGAGTGAATCTTCCAGCTATGCTAGATGTGAACGACACCAGTGCAGCTGAACTAACAATTGGGTTCATAGCTCGTCGAGATGCTCCAACACCGTCTTCTACACGCAAAGCTCAACCACCTTCATCTAAAACACGAAGTAAAGCTGCTACGTCAGCAGCAAATAGGAAAGGCAAGAGTGTAGCCGCGCCTTCCACATCTAAAGGACCAAGTGTGAGTATCATAGCAACCACTGCATACCACGTCTGACGTAACTGTCGGATCCAGTCTCCTATTAGATATAGGCCTATAGCTGATATTCAATCATGTGCCAGTCCCTACCCCAAAATCACATATTCAACCCTGCCTTACCACCCACACCTCTGTTCGCCTCTCGGTCCAATCCCAATAGACCTCTCACCTCGCCTCTATCTAAATCCTCTACGAGGAGTAAACCGACTTCATCTTCACGTCCACAATCAGAACAGGAAGAAGCTTCTACTTCAGAAGAGGAAGAGGAAGAAAATGACGGTGACGATGATCTGCCTAATCCGGAAGAGATCGAAGCCAAGATGTTATCTTCCAAGACGCCTTCATCGAAATCGACTTCATCGTCAAGTAGATTGAAAAAGAAGAGAGAACCATCATTAATATTCCGTCAGTCACTCGCTGCAAACACCAATAATCATACTCATGATGACAAGGAGGAAGTAGAAGTAGATAAAAATGGAGAACCATTATCTCATATATCGCTTTCTGACGGTCGGACCATATCGTTCAACCCTTTTAATCTTACTCCCGGGCGAGTTGAGAAAGAGTTGAACCAAGGTGAACAGAAATTGTCAAAAGATGAAAAGAAGAAGGTACAAGAACAGATTAATGAACAGGTTATAAAGAGTCTAAGAGAGAGGATGGAGAGGTGGAAGGTATGATATTCTAGTATCGCTTGGAAGTGATAGAAGTGGGGTTTTTTCTTTCTCTGCTTCATGTTCTGATTCATGTATCTCTCTCTCTCTATCATATATCAACTTGTATGTTTCTCTTCCATGTTTCTTACTTCTAGTCGAATACCCATTCCAATACGCTAATATACAAACGAAGTGACATGAATTATATCTTATCTCATATACCTATCAGCCAAGATCGTCGGCGTAAACACCACACGTATTGCATGTGTTGTATAGTTCGATCGAGATCCTCAGCCAGGTCACAATGCACATTGATATATAACAATACACATAGAGAAATCATAACCCATCATTCATCGATCATCATCTTTTAACAACAGTCACAAGTAAAACCTGATCGCTGATTCACCTTCCTGTACCCTGACCATGCATCTATCTATACGTTCATGGAGTTGATCAAAGAGATCAAATGAGCACTGTCAGATGCGTAATCCGGTTGAGCTACTTTCCTACATTGATATCTGACTCTAGGTTGGTCCTACATCAATTATAACACACTTGTCAGCCTGCTTACTTCACTTCTCTAGTAGATCCCAGAATGTATGAAAATGATCTAATCCGCTGAGTAACTCACATTAAAGGAATCTTGTTTAGCCATCATTTGGAAAGTGAGTGTTTTACCGGTAGCTTTCTGGAAATACGAATTCACATCACTTCCTTCGTCCTATACATGCGTCATGATCAGCTCCAGGTAAATCCGATCAAATTTGCCAATACAGCTCACCTTTAATCTCATCAACTCGTTGGCACTGATATCCATGATTTGTTCAGCTTGCTCGTTGAACGCTGTAATCCAGAATGATCCAGTATGATCCATTACGTTCATCGAGAGAATATATCTGTGATAAGCAGATTGTCAGCCTGGTCCTAGCCATTTCATTTGCGCGCACACTCACCTATGAATAGGTGCATCCCATTTCCTATCACATTTCTCACAATGCCAGCCCGAACCATCATCCACCACTTTCTTATTACAACCCTCTGGGTTCGCACAAGCTGGATAACTGAAAGTCTCCTGTTTAACGAAAGCGATAGTCGCTGAAGTGGTGAAATAATCTGTCTTTTCAGACATTCCCAATCCTTCATCCTTAGCTTCTCCGATAGTCTTGAGTTCAGATGGTTTGGCGCCGACTCCCGCACCTGCTCCACCTGCTCCGGAAGTGTTATTCATGGCGTTGGTGTATTGTTGGAATTGGGTATTTCGGCCTTCCGCGTCGAACCTATCAAGTAAAACCATCAGTCATCGATTACCCGACTGATGCTGAATGGAAACAATGTGAGGAAGTCATAACCGTTAACTCACCATCCCCTCAGTTGGTGAGCTTCAGGAATATCAGGGTTGATGGACATTGTCGCAGAGCTGAACATCGATAAAGATCTACCACCGAAATCACCAACTTTGACACCCTTGAAAGCTACGACAGGTTGATCGTCCGCTTTGAAGGTATCGGCCTGCTTACCCCACAGGGTAAGTCGGACACTGTGACCGGAAGAATCGACTAATTGGATATCTCGTTTGGCGAACTATTGAAGTATCACAGTTAATCAACTTGATCAACACATAGATCACACAGGTCAAAATGAGCGATGATCCAACTTACAGGTTTGTTGGTAGCCTTTGATGTTATTTCTCCCATTTCACCCA
This sequence comes from Kwoniella botswanensis, assembly GCF_036426115.1. Taxonomy (NCBI): domain Eukaryota; kingdom Fungi; phylum Basidiomycota; class Tremellomycetes; order Tremellales; family Cryptococcaceae; genus Kwoniella; species Kwoniella botswanensis. Next base: position 10,739,484 of record NC_088599.1, on the reverse strand, counting down.
CTTCCTTTACTATACCGATGACATCTGCGATACTGTCTGTTAGTGGAAACCCACCAATCGGCTTGTGTGTATCTACTTACCACATAATTCGTCCTTTTGCACATCTCCTAGCTGATCGATTCCCTTAAAGTTGTACTTGACTTGAGGAACGGTATCATCATCGCACTATGCAGGGTTGTCAGCTAATTTCCCCGGACGAAAAGTGCCGTTACATAAACTAACAGGTTCGATTTCCGTTTGGTTCTCGAACATGATCTCATACTCGTTATTAACATTGCTGAACTGCTTCTTGGCGATGTTAATACGAGCTCTTGAAATGAAGAATACCTAATCACCTGAGTCAGCTAGATGTCTGTATACACCTCAGACCTAACAAGCTTACCTTCCCTTCTTCGAGTAAATTGTAGAAGTTATCTACAGCCTCGTTGAATCCTGTAGCTCTGATTTCTCCCTATTCATCACGATCAGCTAGCATCCTTCCATCTGTGATGAGAGCGTCTACCATATGACTCACAGTCTCGTCCATGAAGGTTACGCTGAACAACTTTCCTTCACCTCGTTGATTGGAATAATGTTTGATATCTGATTTTTGGGTGACACGAGCTTTGATGGTCCATCTACAATTTAGTCGCTATATCAGCTAACAGCGGAAGTCGGCTAGCCTTCAGCTGGTTGACTCACTTGTTCTGATAAGGACTCAATCCTTCGATAGGATATAACGGACCAACTTCAGCTTTTCCTCTTCCACCTGCACCCGCTCTAGCTTGAGCACCACCTCTTCCAGTAGCCGACTGTTGTCTAGCTTGGAACCCGCCGACTTCCTGTTTGGGTACCGGCGCTGGTGCAGCTGATGTGGATGTGGATTGATTTCCTTGTTGCTGTTGTTGTTCGATGTTGGTGGGATTACCAATCTTCTCTCCATTCCATGGTACAGTCTCCAGTTGAAGGATGATCACGAGTCTGTAAAATCACCATGTATGAGCTATATTCGCATGAAAGAACAGCACGAGAAGAAAAGCTCACTTTCTACCTTGTACTGCGTTGGTTACATATCCTGTCAATTTGATCAATACGTTTCTATCTATCTCTTTCGATTCGACCATCCCATTGAGCTGGGTGGCAATCATAGCTTGGATAAAGTGTTTTCCATCGGATAAGATCAGTCTGTGATTCATCATAGGAGTCAGCTTGAGACATGGCTCGTCCTCGTCCACCTGCTAGCTGAACTCACCTGTATCTGTCTTGTCCAGAAGCGCCAGGAGCGTTGATCTTCTTTACGCTCAACACTTGTAAAGTGGGAGTGACACCTTCAGGAGCGTCGGCAGAGTTGAACACCAACTCGCAAAAGCCTGCTGTAAGTGGACTTGACATGTTTGCTCGTGTTCAGAGGTAGTGGCGGTCAAGAGGTCTGAATGTGAGAAGGAAAGGAAGAAGAATGCGAGATGAGGAAGAACAAACGAATTGAGCAACGATCAGAGTGGATGAGTCAACCCTAGTCAATGTTAGACCGAGTTGACATAGGAAAATCACTCATATAGTCGCGTGTGGGACGCGTCAACTTTTCAACGCCAACGGGATCAAATCAATCATTACATGTAAGTCATGTAAATCGATATTACCCCGCGTAATATAAAGCTGGGTTGAGTTGATCAGCGAAGCAGCAAGGTCCGGAGAGGTATCTGCTAATGTTGCACTGTCACTTATTCACATTGACATATGATCACTTCGTGAATATCAACTCTCAACAACAGTATGCCAGTTCGAATATCATCAGAAGACGCTCCAGAAGCGGGTCCATCTCGCAGGTCTGTCCCGCCTCGAACATCGCCTGAGATGGATGGGGAGGATGGCATGATTGAAGAGGAAGGATGGACAAAAGAGACGTTCGAGAATCGAAGCATCTCCAAGAGTACCCATTCGGCTATCCCCTTGGTAGGTGCATTGTGCCAATCAGCTAACTGAGGCTCGATGTTGCTGGTAAGCTGATCCTCTGGTGTTCTATGTAGTTACGAACGACGATGGACAAACTGAAAGAGGTCATATCCCGAACAGAAGAAGGTCTGGAGATCGTCAAGGAGACTGCTATTGCTCTGGAAGATTCACAGCAGGATGAACCTGTAAGCTATCCCTTCTTGTCACATGTGATAAGCATGACAATCATAGCTGATGTCCTAAATCTACAGTCAATAGACGAAGCTGAAAATTCATTCTTCAAAGCCTTGGACCAGCGAGAATTGCTTACTATAAAGATCGGAGTGTTGGAGGATATCATCAATCAGCTTAGAGCAGGTGAAGAATATGTGAGTGAACTATCAGATTATTGTTACTCGATCGTCGTAATCTTCATTAATTCAGACGCTTTCGGGGATATAGTCGAATATCGAATCTTCTTACGAACAATTATCAATTCCGAGGGAGACCGAGTATCTGGGTAAATCGAAAAGAGGGAAATGTGAGTACGAATTTGACCTCGAGCAGTTCAAGGGACTGACTTACGAACACTTGATCACAGATAAAAATTCGAAGGAGTATGCCGACTTCCGTTCTGCTCTATGGGTGAGATTCCTGAAAAGACTATTACGTCCAAGCCAAATTGATTCTGATTTCCAAAGATTTTGTAGGAGGTCAATCATACGACAGCCTGTCCACCGGTCTCACAGTGGCTAGAGAAGGGACCGGATGATGAATCAGATGACGATGATTTCGATGTTGGTGGTGTTACCCAGAATTACAGATGTCCTATCACTTTGGTCCTGTTCGAAGATGCCACTACCAGGTGAGTCTCTGTACCTCTCTCCGCGGTGCAGTTTGACACATAGCTGATTGTTGATAATATTTGTCTTAGTAATAAATGTGGACATAACTATTCCGGAGCAGCCATTAGAGATCTAGTCGATAGTGCTCGTAAATCGCGAAGACCTGCGAAATGTCCTGTGACGGGATGTTCGGCTGTGTTAGATAAGAACGATCTGAAGGTAAGTCTGTACATTGGGTCAGTCCTGAAGAATACATAGGCTTATGATCTCGTCACTTTTGTAGCCCAACCCTGCTTTACAAAAGCGCGCGGATGAATTCGCCCGAAGAGAGAAAAGGAGGGAGGATGAACGAGAAGAAGGTGATGATACAATTGCGATCGAGGATGATGAGGAAGATTATTGATCAAGTCGACCCGTGAGAATACCATAACATAACGACGAGAGTGAACTGTGTACACAATTGAACGAGAAGTAATGATATATAATGACGAACGACCGAAACAAAACGAGTTCACACGCGATGGCGTTGTAAGCTGATCGAACGTCGACAAGTCCAGAAGAAACTGGTCGTTTTTTTCTGGAAGTCTGGGGCGAACAATTCTGGAATTTGCATACTATATCCACATCTGCAATGCACATAAGCACGAACACGATTATCAAGTTCTACTATATACATCGGATAACAAATATCTATTTCTGAAACCCTCCTACAGCCAATGGTTGTTCCATCTTTTCTGCCTTTTCTTTTGAAGTTCAATTGTTTCATATACTTGTATTTCGTTATTTTCTCTTACTCAGCTATCTTCATTCCCATGAACGAAGCCTACTACGTGACCAGGCTCAGTCTGCACTCCTGAGAAAGTTACTTGCTTCGAATGTCCTATTATAGGATGCCAAGTTTGGAGAAATGTTCGATCAACCTCAGTTTCAAACAAGCCAAGAAATCTTCCTTTCCTCCATGTCGTTCCTCATCAACCTTCCTGTAAAGAACGATAAATTTGGTCTTGTGCCCTTTCATTATCATAGTCAGATTTCCATACTGATCATCTTCTGATGCGATCTCATACACTTCTTCGCCATCGTAAGTACCTTTGGCCAAGCCTATTTGTGAGGCTCTCTCGGTGATCTTCATTAAGGATACGGTCGTACAACTGGCAAAATTGTGAATTGCAATGGAATTTGAGCTATGAAGAACCTCAGCCTGACACTCGGGATGTAGTCATCCTACAAAAAAATGATACGGAGATGAGACGAGATTAGCTAACTTACTAAGTCTCTTCCATTACTCCATATCACCCCATGCTTGAATTTCGAGCATTTCATGTTACAAGCCTTGAAGATCTCCTCTTGAACGAAAGTGGCGTAATCCCTGTAAGTCAATTGTTCGATGATTGTCTCGGCGGGTCCATCAATCTCATCGGATGAACACTTCTTGAAATTCAAGATGTCAATGCAATTTTTCACTTCGTGTAGACCTTCACCCTCTATATCCAATTCAGGTAAGACTTCTTTGAGGGGTGTGTTCACATCGTATCCCTTCAATTCAAGTGCTTTGTGTAGTGCTACTAGGGTGATGAACAGGCTCGATCGGCCAAGTGGGAATATGTCCTGTCACAGGTTTCAGTACATCTCACTGAGTCCTGTAGAGTGCAGAATGAGACCGGAAAAAGGAAGAGGCAGAGACGAAAAAGAATAGATAAGTACGGTATGACCCGAACCGAAGTATCAAAAAGTGGCGAACATGGCAAAGCTACGGCATTTTGCGATCTCGATGAAACTCACCGCTCCCACTACGTCCCGTTCGCCATCATGCGTACCCATAGGATAAGACACACCCAAAGGTTCGACTTCACCATCAATCTCTCGTATGATGGCAATTTGACATCCGAAAACACCGAATTTCCTGAAAGATTTTAGGATCTCGACATATAGGTCTCCGGGTAAGAGGTCTATGGTCTTTCTGAGATCGGAGGTGTCAGTCATGTTTTGTGTTTGTGTTTCTTGTGTGGAAAAAGGGGGATAATTCAGTATGTCGGATGTTCGATTTTAAAGCGCAGACTGACACCTGACAAACGTATATATATAATATGTAACAGGAGAATATCTGACTAGGCATGTTTGGACTTGCATTCTATAATTCGAAAAAAAGTTTGAGTCGACTCACTTGTAACTACCTTTCTTGGAAAGAAGAAAGGAGATTTTTCAGATCTGAGGAGGAATAGAACCTGCCGTGATTCAGGCGGGTCTTGGTCTTGATAGCCGACAAGTTGTCTCCAACATACTGTATTGGATTAGAAAAAACTGTATGTATGTATAATCTGGTACTGAAACTCAATTCGTGCATTGACAAGAAGGGGCCAGGCCAAAGCCAATTTACACTAGGATCTGCCAAACGGTATATGCATCTTCAACTAAAACGAGTGCACAGTAAAAACTGCGAGGATGCTTCGTAGGCCTTCATCGGCCATAATCGCGGTGAGGTACAGTTCATTTGATCGCACTCCCATCCTTTGAGCTAGTTATCATCCGTCTCTGTGCCACTGGTGCCTGCTACCGCTGACAACCTCTCCTTCAAGTCGGAAGCCAAGACCCAGATATACTTTCCCGTTTGGGTGTCGACAATGCATCGGCAGCTATGATACCGAGTAGGTCAGCCAATCAGGCCAGACCTGTGACAACGATCTGGCCGGAAGAAGGCTTACCTCAAGGGGTCAGTTGCACAATCATCATGACCGCAGCCTGAAGATCCGTCAGGGTAAGTATGAAGTGCCAAGTGGTGCTTGAATCCATCCGATGTGCCACTCTCTGGTGACTGTTTTGACTGTTCGGTATCTTGGGGCATGATTGTTGACTATACTGTAGTGAGTGCTTAAACAGCCAAAATTGGAGCAATAACGTACCATTGTGAACAGAGTGAGGCCAGTCCCACCATTATATTGGGTGGTCGTGTGTGGCGGGGGAGGCTCCTTCAATGTAACAGAGCTGACTGATGGTTCTTCTAAGCTTGAAAGGGAATTGCAGTAGCCTTGTGCTGTCATTGTCATATACCAACTTCTCACGGGATATAAAGGATGTACAAAATATGACGTCTGCTTTTCTTCATACTACCCTGAGTGATTTTGGGCAGCCATGTGAATCACACTTGAGCTTCAGGATGACAGTCTCCTGACCTGCTGACCTTGGAAGGCACGGTCCCATGTATATCAAGCGAATATGATCCTGGAAGCGTGCACTCAGTAGGCGGGCTAAGACATGATGGATTAGAACATTGCCTTTTGAGTGAATGATGAAGCGACTGCACACAATAATCAGAATGCATACAATCCATGGTTTTGGGCCCAGCCATTCACATGGCTAGGCAAGCTAATTCACTTCTTTTGCCAATAGATCCCAACTTCATCTCTGTTTGCACCAGTGATGCGGTGCACAGACATACTCGAGACGAATCGGATCTTTGCACCCACGGTGCCGTCATCTCCAAATTGTAGTCCTCCTGTCACTGCCTCCGTAGTTGGGTCACTCATCTCATTCAGCTCACAGGATTTGTAAATATAATCATCTTGGGTCCGGCCGTCTCGGACGATTCGAAGACTAAAGTACCGGCCCATGGAGTTTTTCGCAGGGACCACCATGATGATGGCCATGGCAGTCGTAGACGGATTATATACTGGTGGAAGGATGGACAGCAAGATCGTAAAGTCACTTGTCTGAATCTCTTAGGCAGCTTTCATGCGCGCATCCTATCGATCTGTCGGAAAAATATCCCTCGACGTAACTATGATCCTTGTACCTCGTGGTCGATTGAAGGGGGGAGGTATTTACAGTGGCCATAGCTGTTCTCTCAGTATCTGGCTTGGATGCCTTTTGAAATTCAGGCTTGTCCTCTGCGGGATGGATGTCTTGATGGCAAAATGAAGATCTAAGAGGAACAAAATCCAACTAATTCCCTTCGAAAGGGTGTTCTGGTATTTATAGCTTGCCAGATGCAGAACGGAAGATGCAGGTATTCCTGGCATCATAATGGGTTCTAGGAATATCCTCCTTTGTGAGAAGTGAGCAGACCTATGGAGTATGGATACACTTCTATGAATAACAGCAAGCCTCTGTCCTTCTAATCCACTTTGTGATCAATCTTCTTGCGCGATCCTCGGGGCCAAATGGTCTCACACGGGCGATTGGAGAGGCGAAAAACCCCTTGATACTGTGGAGCTAATGCAGAAAGGTCTAGATGTTCTTCTTATATAGAAAGGATAACTTAAGAACCGCGTGACGTAAAGAACAGGTCAATTTTACCAAGTCTACAGCTTAAGAAGAAGTGCAATAGAAACGTATTAACACAGATGGTGAAAGTGGCGCTTGTCCCCACAATTTGCCACTTGTAGAATAGCCTGCGAAAAGGAAAAACGTATAAGAACATATATATATATATTGGCTGCAGCGTGCTGTAGAATCATTGGCATGTTAGTAGCGTAGAGCTAGCTGATTCCACTTGTTCCACCGTGAGGAACAATGTGATGGAATTCACGAATACATACATGAAACTGTTTCGGGCCGTTATAGCTACGAATTTGGGAGGTCGCCTCAAGGTCGTGTTGATGCTGTGTCTGCTTCTTCTGTCAACACATACACAAAATGATGATCATCCTCAACAGACAAATCTCTTCACCATGAGACCGTACATGAGAATGGATGCAACACCGCTAATTCTTCTTCATCCCATACTCAGCCATGCGATGCGTTCGGATTCGTACGCTTTCTTTGCTCTGTCATGTGTTTTGGTTCCCGAAAGCTTGTCCCCACTCGTTCCTCGCCGCCGCAGTCTGATCGACCATTGTGTCACTATGACTATGGTGAAATGCCTTTTAGTCCACTCCCTTTAGGGTACACCTTCAATCCCTACGTCTCGTCACTTCAGCCAGATCAAGTCTATCTCGCAGGTGTGTTCTTATCTCAGATAGTCAACTTCACTACTCGACCAGTAAGTTGAACGAAGACCATGGGCCTCAACCTGGGGTAGCTCATTGCACTTCCATTGCATAGCAATCACGGAATCCCTTTGACCCTCTCCCCACCATTTCAACCCTGGTATTCCCGGACTGGGTTCTTCAAGAAGTTCGATCTGAAGTCCTCAACTCGCTGCCATCCGATCTACTCAATCCGGATGGTGTCAATCTACTCCTACAGTGTCCTCCAGAATTTGCCCAACAGCTGCATCAACAAGCCCAACTCATGAATCAAACTTATCCCGGGGTGATGTACTTCGGGTGGGGGCGCATGCCGATCGCAGAAAGCCCGTGACCTTACTCTCATTATGCACCCCGCCTTTATGGATGAGGAATAAGTGGCAGCATGACAAAGCATGCTGCTCTGGAACTACTGGGGATGACTAGGCAGCATGTATATGTCGCGCCGAAGTTATGCTCTGAGATATACCATCGACCATAGATATCATGTTATTTCATTCATTCTTCACCTCTGAAGTCCTTATCCATCTATTCTTGCTAGCATCTGCAATGCCCACACCGCGTTCGTTCAGACTTTCATCGCCCACATGTTATGATTGGCTTATCCTGTGTGATTCTCGCTGTCACTCTTTCTTGTTGCTTCCGCAGGCCCTCTTGCTCGAACCGAAGTTCATTGTCTTCAAGAAATCTTTGATCTCCTGTGAGATCGGATGGTTCTCATAATCAGCGGAACTGGCTGTATGAGAGTTGAGGGGAGAGCCGGAACTCGATGAGGCTTGCTTGGAGTCCTGGTGGGATGCTTGTTCGTCGTTGGGCATATTGCTGATAATGAGTCTACCGAAACATATCAGCCTTGAGTGTCCAAGCATCGGTCGAAGCGAGCTTACTGTTATCTTTCCTGTCTCCGGTCACGGGATGAGAATTAAAATCACGAATGATCTGGGAAAGAAATGCGATATAACGAGAGGCTGCTGAATACTATCAGTTGACCACCCTTTATATGATGCATAAGATTCCTGTTGAGAATACGTTTCTAGACCGGCGAGCGTTTCTCTGTGCTGTCGTAATGACATCCTTTCGTCCATGACGTTCGATTTGCAACCCGACATCTCGGAATTACTGTACATTTCGTTTCGCAATACTGCTCAAGTGTAACAGGTGAAGCAATGGTCTCCCCGAGAAGCTAGCCGAAGTGACAATGGAAATCTGAGGCCGGCCCAAAATGCATCCAGCAGAAAAAAGCATTCCGAAATGTAGATTATACTCAGCGTGCTTACGTATAACAGAATCAGGACAAGTACCCAAGTGTCAATTTATCTAAATCATCAGCTTTGGATAGAAGACGGACCACAAGTCGAGGACATGAATTCACCCGCAACGGTTCGGACCCCCCTATGACTGACGAAAAGATCTAACCTATACCCAACATTCTGTTGCTTCTATCCAAGAACAAAGGGTCGTGACTGTGCTTCGGAAGGGCTTGGAGGAAGTCTGCTTCCCACTTCCTGATTGGGACATGTATGATCTGTGGCACCCCTTGATCGAAGTATTCATACTTTCGCAATCATCGATGTTCTAACATGTATAACCAGAATCACTCCTTTGGCAAGATGCCCTTTGAACCTCGTCAGTGACGTTGAGCGTGTGAGAGCTCCTTTATCTCTGAGTTCTTGCCCAGACCTTAGATGTCTTCAAGCGAAGACATTCGTCCTGCTGCTTCCATGAGTGAACCTCGTACACACCTCGCTAGGAGCTTGCTTCGAATTCTCTGAACCACCATTCTTCACACCATGCGGCAACATCATCGATGCCGCATAACTCGTTTATACGCTGGTTGGACTATGCCTACACGCTGCCCTGATATCAGTGTTTCCGTGTGGATTCTTCCAGCTGTGAGACACCGGTCCTCAGCCGCGAGGATCGGCCTGAGTATCCAAAAAGAGTGACGTTCGTACTTGAAAGAATGCATTGACTATGCCTCCGCTAACTCGACTATATTGTGAGCTGAGCAATGCAATCAGATGATCAAAAGCAACAAGCAGAAAGCATTGCAGGTACGCCAGCATCATCTATCCACCTACGCCTTGCTTTGGGCTCCGGTGGACGTTGAGCCACACAAGAGGTGCCTATGTGGGTAATGAAAGATGTTTCGCCAGTACGCCAATCGAATGTCCCTTGACATGCCTCTTATTCCTGAAATTAAAAGGCAGCCAGTAGAGCCTTTGATGGATTTTGGGGCCTGGCCACTCACTCGTTGTATTGATTATATAATAGCAACCGTGGCATTTACAATAACCGGTTCCAGTACTTTTACCTGTGGCTCTCCAATTGGAGTTCCGTCGATTGACAATGGTGCAATCACCCGACTTGATGGTAGCAGTACCTTCTTCACCCACTTTGACGTCTACCCCCCTTTCGGCACACAGCTTGTTGATCCATTCGACCTTCTGTTGAGCTTCGAGGAGGCTGGCACCTCTCAATATGCCGTAGAGGGTGTTGCAAGCATCTTGGAGGCATTCACATTCGGGTTCAGGAATTTCGGACATTATGACAATACAGTGTCGTTACAGAAGATCAACAAACAGTCAAGGCTGGGAATCCTGTTTGGTCAGTAGGTAGATTGATAGATTCCAAAGGTCGATTGTCAGGGCAGAGTATTTTAGAGCCCTCATTGCTCACTTCCTCGAGAAAATAAGAATTTTGATGGCATGACACAATCCTATGTTGACTTTTTGGGATCAACGGATGGTTGCGTTTTTCACGTATGGAATTCCAGGTTCAGATAAAGGAGGGACATCCTTCCTTCTACCTATAATCTTGGCAGCGGTATGAGCGGATATGCCCCTTTGCAAAGATCATAGGCCTTATGGAGTCATCACCTTGTATGTATGAGGGGCCTCTCCTTGCGTGACGTACAGAACAGAATACTGATCAAAGGGTATATGGCCTCCTTTCGGCATAACACGTCAATGCTGCGTCAGCGGATATCTTCCAACGCTCGTCATGATAGTCTACGTCGAGACCAATTGCAAGACTGTTGTATAATCGGCCCGTTTAGCCGGTGTAGAGAACACTCCCGTCTCATCAAGATTCATCTCTGTACTTCTCAGACTGGTGATCTACTTACTCTCTAAGCACTGCGACCCCAGCCTTCTCCGCCCCTACAAAACCATCCACAATAACCTTCGCCAAAACTCCGGCATCACTCTTGTGCATGTCGTGTGTTGCACCTTTAACCCATCCGAATTTGACATAAGGATATTCCTTCTCTAGTCTCTCAGAATTTTCAGGTGGATAGACGGTTTTCACAGACGGGTCTGCACCAAGGATTATAATTTCAGTAGAACTGGACGCAGATTGGGAAGGAAGGAGGTTAGAGTGACTGAATTCGCCCTTGACCATGGCCTATAAACACGAAGTTAGCTCCAGCAAGGCTCACAAACATCATGACATGCGTAAATCAGATAGGACTACAATCACAAAAGACGTTAATGACCAAGGAAAAGAATACTCACATCGCTCAATTGTACGATAACTTCCGGATCTATCAGACTCAAACTCAATCGCCTCAAAACAGCCTCGGCTCTGATCCACGCTGGGTTGGCTTTGAGTATACTCTCTTCCGAGGGTATATCCTTGGTGAAATTGACCATCCCGTCTAAGGCCTCTTTGGTGAATGGTGGGTAATCCAATATTGGTTCAGCTAATACTAGTCTTTTGGGTTTTTGATTTTCCGGGAGCGACGAGTACAGAGAGGATGCGAATGAAGAGCCGAAGGATACCCCGCCAATGACCTCGTACGGGACATCTTGATTCCTGAGATGATCGGCAAGGTGCTGAGTGATTGATTGGACATTGTAAGGTCGGCTGTGAGGTGCCCAGCCATGACCTAGAAGATCCGGTGCATCGACTCGCTATCCTTTTGTTAGTCCAGATGCTAGCCTGGGAATTGGATGTAACTTACATAGCCTGCAAGCTGTCAGCCTCGTTTCGGAGATAGAATATCAGTAGCTTACCTTGAGCGACCAAAATCTCAGCTACCTTGAACCATACTGCTCCGGTTCCCATCAATCCATGTAACAACAGAGCTCTTTTGGGGGATGATGGGTTGCCCCAAGATTGAATGCTGAAGTCAAGATTTGGCATGCTTCCTGATGGTTCTTGCTGTGGGTAGTCGACTAGGGGAGATCAGGGATCGGAAGGATGGTATGGAAACTCGACATGGCCTGCGATAACAACAACGAAGAGTGCGTGATAAATACTCGAGTATCGGCCCGCAGCCGGAATAACATTAACCCGACATAACGACAAGTCATGCATAGCTTGGTGGCGCAGATTCCTTATGTCCTGGTACTAGAGTGGCAGCATGAGAGTACTGTAGTAGTGGATTGGGTATAGCATGTTTTACTAGTTGTGCATATTCCTGGTCATGTCGTCTGATCTCCTGCACATGCTCTGACTAGGCATTCTTTCCGCGATGAACACTTTATTCGGATCCTGGGCAACGACTCTCCGAGGTCAAAGGCAGAGTGAGTACGAAAAAGCCAAAAACAAATGATGCGTTAGAATATCCTTTAGATACAGTTGGCCACGAAGAGTCATCCCGACCCCAGAGCGCTCTCTTAACCCGGGAGGGTACTGATACTGGTTCGGGACAAGAAACGTATATAATGACCATGAATTCTGGCGACATACAGTTCATGCAATGAGGATGCCTAAATATGTCGACTCCGTGCCTCTGCCTACAGGGAGTGATGTAACAGACTCTGATGTGAATCTATACTCTACATGGGGACCATCGTGATGATGGTGTATAGCGACCAGATCCACCATGGATTGACAGGTTGTGTGATGGTACCTTATCATCGTTTCACGTGGGGATAACACCGTATGTCAGTCAACACGCACACACATATCCATACACATTGCATGCACAGCTCCCCTTCCAGAACGAATTGCAATCAAACTTCATTCTCTTTCGAGCCTCTATCCCTTCTTGCTATCCGAGTAAAGGTTCGAGCGTCATTCGACTCTCATGACCATGTCTCTACCAGCTCCAGCTCCTTCCCTTATCCCACTGGCACCGATATCCAATCCATGTCCACTTGTTTCGAATACGACGCCGAACAATCAAGCTGATCCGTCACCCTCCTCGAAATCCTCAAGTCGGTCGATCACCCCTCCCATACCTGGAGCTTTTACTCGTGAGCCTGTACCTGTGCCTGTATCGAGCACACAGGTCAGTCCACAGAGACCATCAAGCCAGCGATCCTCCAGATCAAGTCGTACTTCTCATACACCGTCTCCGCCTCTCATCAGCTCACAGCCCACGCCTATACTACCCATGGGTGAGCGTTCCACGACCTCATGATCTATGAGAGATAATCAGAGAACAATGCTGATGCTGAGACTCTAACCAGATCCGAAGCAGCCAATCTCGTCACAAGATCTTTTCGGTACAAAGACTAAGGAGAAAAAGCAAGGATGGTGTAGATTAAAATGGGAAAGGTGTAAAGATAGATGCTCAGAGTGCTGTTCCAATGTGAGTCCGCTCTTATGTTCTCAAATTCTCACCCGGTCAGATATGCTGACAGTACGCACGCAGTGTCAATGCGAGGTTTCTTTCGGGGTCGGGATGGATTTCTAGGTGATTTTCGCATCGCGATAGAAATAAACTTTACCAGTACAGTTTCTCGGATGGAGAGTGACATCATCAGGGCAAAATGGTAGCAGTAACTAGACTTTCTTTCACCAATCCTTTGGTATATTCCCGTGCATGATATTGGTGGGATCAGAACTGCCCTATTGAGAACGATTTCTTAAGTCATTCTTCCTCCCTCAAATGAGCTTTGTGAACTAGATCGCACTCATGTGACCCTATGTGCAATGTACCATAATAAATCATTCCTTTGGTTCTGTCTGTCTCATCTTTCGATTCTACCACTTGGAAGCCTTGATGGGACATCTTACTGAGTTAGTGGGAAATTTGACATCAGCTTCAAGACCGACATACTTTCATCGAAGAAAGCGTTGCCACTTACTCCACTGATGTCATTGAACGACAAGGCCCGCAAGAGCAAAACCCAATTGATGAGAAGGTTAACCCAACTTCCGGATGGTCTACCATTCTACCGACATATCTGCCTCTGAGCCCGCATCCCTCTTCTGGGTCTAGGTAGAGTGTCCCAGAAACCTCACCTTCCTCGGACAACGTGGCGGCCATCGACTGTAGTGCAGCTTCGGTATCACCTCCCCAAAGTGCGGCTAGTCGCGTTTTCATGGCTTGATGGTTTGGCTTGGTGGGATCGAAGCTAGCGGGTTTAGGCAAATCAGCCACTCGATCTGCGCCTACGTGCCACCGACCAGGAGAGTGCTCAGAGAGATTAGTATGGAAGGTTTGGTCATCGTCCCATGTGGACGAAGGAAGACAGTCGATTGACATGGTCTATCGAGACAGCTACCGCCGTAGATCAGGACCATATGGAAGTGGAGAGGTGCTAAAAGCTGTACCGTATATCTAGAAAACAGAGTGATGAAACAACGACACCACAAGTGGTGAGTCGGGCGAATTGTGCGCTTACTCATGTACATCTTTGGTGTATCCTAATTTATATCTTTAAAACCATATCGCTCCTGATGCGACCGAACACACCTCTTACATGCTCTCCTTTGAGAAAGACATATACTCTCCTTCTTAGCATGTGAGTCATCTGGAGATCGCACATTCTGTAAAGCCACGGACGACTCCGGCGAAGCATGAAAGGAAAATGGCGCCTCAACCAGAATTCGGTGGTTCGCTCGTTGAAAAGAAGTGGGATTTGTTACAATAGCTTAGGCGGCCACAAATCAAAATCCAGTCATATCGCACTATCATGGCTTTGGATGCCACTCGTGGCAGTCCTTCTGAGGTGCAGACCTTGTGCTTGTAATGTACATTTCCGGTCAAGGCTTGTCTACATACAAAAGAAGGGAGTCGCATCATACATCTCACATCGAGTTTTTCCCTATGCCACGCACTACAGGCTTAAAACAGGAAAATAAATAACCAAAACGATACGCTGAAGAAAGTCACCCGTGAGCAAATCGGACATGGTCCTCTGCAGATTATCGTTCAAGTAACGATGTCATTATCACATCCTGTTCCCTGTTGGGTTCTTGACCCAGTCACACCGCTCGATTCACCATCATGGGTGAAAACCCACCCTGACCTTTGGCTAAATCGTTGAAGCAGGTTAGCCCCGAATGCCGCAACTTCATTTTTTGGAAAGAGGGTTAACCACAGTATCGTTTCAACTTACTGTGGTGGGAGTGAGGAACAACAATTGTCGCGACAAGAGATTGCCACCTGCACAGTAGGTTGGTCGGCTTCACCACCGACTGAGTATCCCTCAAACTTGAATGGACTGCCGGACCCGCCACTGAACGATTGCCAATGAATACTGATATCGCCAAGGGTATCACCATCGTCTGAGAGCACGTCAAGTCTCTGCGTGCCTCTGGTCAGTTCCATGTTCGTATTCTCGGCTGGGGTAGACATGGAGTATTGATAGAAAGGTTACGTGAAGACTAGCTTTGAAGTCAATTGGGGGAAGGGAAGAATCAAGAAGGTGATACGAGTGAGCACTTTCACTTATAGATAGAATCTTGAGAATGTAGTGAGTGATCTATTTATACCTCGTCGAAATCGGCATTGCCTGAAAGGTCACCGAATGACCCTTTGACTACAACCAACGATGTGGTCATGTCCTTCTTTCTCTTTTGTTCTGTGAAGTATTATCTGTTACTCGAGACACTGTCGCTTGCTGGAATAGAAAGGAGTGATAAACATGTCGTCAATGAATCTTTGCGTCATCTTCCGATACACGTTCATCCGTAATAATCACTCTTTTGAGATTGATGTCAAACATGTTTAGCTTCCTCAGCCACGTCAACATCCTTTCAACCTTTCTTTCATAAGCTATGTTCCTTGGGCATTTTAGGACGCATACACCTTATCAGATACTGTTAGAAAACGCTGAATGTATAACAGGCATCAGATCGCTTCCTGGTGATTTTGTCACGAAAGCTAAGCGCTTATTGGCATATATATTCTTGTTATATACCCTACAGATGATGCATATTAGGGAACAAAGGGACGATCATTCGATATGATCTCGCAACGTAAGAACGACGACAAGTCAAAGACTTAGCAATCTGTTATAGAGGGTCGATAAGAACATCCTTCCGCTTGAGAATATCGTGCCAGGCTATGATAGCCTTTCAGATCGGTAGTATATGTCCAACAAGTCTTGGATCTAGGTATGGTACAGTACGACATTCGATAGTCAACATCAGCTATGCGCTTTTAGGTACCTAGAAAATACCCGTAGACGAATACACTGCATTTGCGGAAAAGAGAGAAAACTTACTTGTCATCTGCGAACTTTGAGCAACACTCCTCAGGACAGTAAAAGATACTAGTAAGACCAATTCCAGTATCTGTCCTGTCCTGATGATCTACCAATGCTAAACAGGGGATACCATCGACCGTGACATTGCATACGATCCCTCCTTTGTCAGTCGTATCGACAGATTCTACGAATGTGATCTTATCCGATAATTGTTGGTTCCGTTCAAAGTCGAACTCGAATCTGGATCTCTTGACTCTTGCTTCTTCTGCTTTGACATCACTGGCGGTACTTGTGACTTCGTTCGTAGCGATATATCGGGATTGATCAGACATGTCAGGCGATGGGTTTTCTGTAGGAATTCGGATCTGAGTGATGCACGGAAAACACTGATTAGGATTTGTGTAAACTAGGTTGGAATGGAATGAAAGAAGAAACGCATACCGACGTTGTCTGATGCTTTATTTGTACTCTCATTATCTCGAGTGGCTATGTCATTAGCCCTCATGTGCAGCAATGATTTTCCTTTGACATCCTTTGACCGAAGTTATTGTAGTCTCGAACACGACTTGAGAAGAGTTCATAAAGGTTAACTGCATCTGAAGCGAGTTCCAGATCACTCGAACGTGCTCCATCAGAAAGAAGTGTTTCTACTTTCCTTGTGATATCCCACGGCGTCATTACGACAGAGACCAAAGTGATACAACAGAAAGTCGAGAAGGTGCCATGTACTGTCGCGATCAGGTCATATCATATCATACCGATTTCATACTAAATTATATGCTACATCATGATTTTCACATCTCCGTCCTCTCTTCAATAAAATCGAAGGTACCTCTGACAGATAATGATTTATCCGATCCATTGACCATTGTTCTGTAAGAGGTATTACAATGTCAGAATGAAGCTTCGAGCTATGATGGATAGGAGAAAGCACTTACAAGGTGCATCATTTGACCAGTCATAGCATTGGATTCGGGAGAAGCGAGGAACACTAGAGGGTATCAAGATCGTTTAGCTGACCGTTCTTTCCTTGAGCATCAGAGAGATGTATAGCTTACCATACGCAGGTCCCATCTCCGCGGGTTGAGAAGCCCTACCATGGAGGGGTAAGGTACCAAGTTGCCATTCTTCCATTTGTTCAGCTGGTCTAGAAGCAGGTTGAAGTGGTGTATAAACCGGACCTGCGGACCAAAGTAGCTCAGGTCAGTCTGAAGGATCTGATATTTCTTCTGGGAGTCTGACTTACCGGGACAGACGGCATTGACTCTGATTCCCTTAGGAGCCAATTGCATAGCCAAGGATCTGGTGAAAGTGACTATAGCACCTTTGGTAGATGAGTAGTCCATCATGGAGGGAGATCCCTTGAAGGCGGTGACCGAGGATGAATTGATGATTGATGCGCCTCGTTTGAGGTGAGGGAGAGCGAATCTGAGGTGATCAGGGCATGTAAGTATGTGATATGTGAAAACTTGTTAAGAGTATCATTGGATTTACTTGGTAAGAGCAAACATTCCTAGAATATTGGATCGGAATGTACTCTCGACGTTCTCGAGCTCGATATCGGCCAAATCCTTCACCATGATCTGTTTACTAGCGTTGTTAACCAATATATCAAGTTTACCATATTCCTTGATGTGTTCCTCGACGATCTTCTTAGCGTTGGCTTCATCCATCAAATCAAGTGCGAGTGTAAGACATTTTTGGCCGTCTTGCTCAATCGCCTTCTTGGTTCGTTGTGCGCTGCGACACAAAGCGAAATATGTCGGGTTAGATATGTCGAGCAACAAGAGAAGGTTTTGGGTTCTGTACTCACTCTTCCTCCTCTTGTGGTAAGTATACAATAGTAACGTCCGCACCCTCCCTGGCGAATTGTTGAGCAGCCGCTCGTCCTATACCTGAATCTCCTCCGGTGATAATTGCCTTCTTCCCCTTGAGTTTTCCGTTCCCTCGGTACTGCATACAAAACATTATCGTTAAACATGATCACGATGCAGGCCTAGAAAGTTTCAATTGATATACTGGTTAAACTTACCTCTTGCAAGTATGGTTCACCATCATCATTCCACCATTCCAACTTGGTGAATTCTGCTAAAGGGTCCATAGCGGTATCTTTACCAGGTAAGTTTTGCTCTTGTTTTTTGATTTCTGTCATTTCCTAATCTCACCATGCACAGTTTATAATATCGTCAGCCCCAAAGACATACTGATCAATAAGACTTGAGATAGGAGGACTGAAGGGTTCACTCACCTTGTAGGCTGTTATGACCTTTGGCTTTTCATCTTCTTGACCCATTTTGATCGATGTTGTTCTCAAATTTCGTTTGATAGTTGTAGGTAATATTGGTTTTCTGACTAAGATAGGTGTACTCTTCAGTATACTCTGTTTGAGTAATGGATGAAAAGATGAAAGAGGGAGTGATAGAGGGATTGACATTGTATGCGGTAGTTTAGTAGTAGTTCGATTCTGCTGGAATTGCTGGCGAGCGAGGGTGAGTGAGTGACGTTTGAAATATCCTGCTCAAAGGAATGTTTTACAGTTGAAATCGAGTGACGTCAAGGTGGAGTAACCACACTAACACTGTAAACAATTCTCCGATATCATACACACTTTAAGGACAGGCCCAGATCCAGATTCCAGAGATACGGTTACATCACATCCATCTCTGTCTACTCTGTCATCCATCGTCACACTTAAAAGTCCAGTACATGGTACTGCCATTCCTAATCATAACCGAGCATACTGTAACAGGTAGAGTATATATACATCGTCATCTATCATAGCATGTCGTGCTCTCTCGCACTGAAACCCAGAATGTAAATTGAGGTTATGATTACAGGACATCCATATATATGTCATTTCCCAACGCAGTCTACGTCGATACTCGCAAAATCAATCAACACATCCTTTCTGATATATCTTCCCAAATCACCTCGACGTCCTCCCACCGAATGCATACCCTATATCACCCCTTCGCCTAAACTCGTTCATATCAGGGGACAGATTCTGGACATTCGCATGCGCATGAGCCACAACACCTTCCACTCTTTGGTTCCTCTTTCGAGTTTCTGATATCTGTCTTTCAAGGTCCCTAAAAACAAAAACAGTACAACATGATTAACGAACCGAACATTCACCTCTCTGATAATTCATTGTTATTCACTCACCTAACTTGAGCTTCCAACTGCATCGCCCTCTCTTTCCCACCCTGTTTCTCCGTTTTGATTTTTTCCCCTGCAACCCTCAACCTATTCTCGTACTCTTTCACTCTTGCTTCCCATTTATTCTCCGCTTGTCCTGCTTTCTGCTGTGCTTCTGCCAATCTAGCTTCAATGATGGCTAATTGATTGGCCAAATTCATTGCTCGTCTTTCGGCGGATTCTGCTCGGGATTGAAGTGATTTGATTTCGGATGATGAGGAGGTGGTCATTCCCGTCCGCTGGGATGAGAGTTGAGAGGTGAGTTCGTGGTTGCGTGCCTATACAGATCACATCACTTGTACTTAGCATATATTGCAGGTAAAGGTGATGCCAAAAACGACGTGAAAAGGTATGAAGATCAACGACTCACCCTGGCAGCCTCCAGTTCACCTTCTTTGACTGCATATTTACTCTTCCACTGCATCTTGGCCAATTCCAACTTCTTGACTGCAGCTTCAAAGTTATCCAATGATCGCCATTTCTGCTCGAGCTGTTTCTTCAGTGCGCTGTATGAGAGGTATAGCGTCAGCTCATTCCATGGGAGGAACATGAAAGGATAGACAAGTGTGCAAGCAAAGTGAGAGTTTGGTGGACCTACCTTACACGTTGATCAACAGACGACTCAGTTTCTTTGATCTTTTTCTCGAAATCCGTTCTGATTTGAATCATAGATTTCAACCTTTGTACTAAAGTATCTCGGAAGACGGTAAAGTTGGAAGGTGTAAGGGCATCCTGATACGAGTATAAAAATCAGTGCCATATCATACCCTGTGTGACGATATGGATACTCACATCCTTGCCTAAGAACCTGTTTACATCCCTGTAAACTCTCAAAAGCAATTCACTTCTCTCCTGACGCTGCGATTCAGATTGTTTTTGCAATGCGAATCTCTCATGTTGCGTTTCAGTCAGGAGAGGTTCGAGCTCTTCGATCCTTTCTCGTAGATGTATCGCTTCTTTCTCATGCTGCTTAGCGATCTATATATGAAGTGCACATCAATCAGTTCCTCCTAAAGCAAAAGAGGGTAGATGCAAAATAAGTTATGCTGCTGGTATTCACCTTATTAGTCTGATCCAGCTTATCAGACATATGTAATCTACCCTGTCTCTCCGATGCCAATCTATTCTCAAGATCGCGTTGTTTGTCGAGCTACAATTCAGGTTACAGACATCAGTATGGAATGTTTCCCGCTCCTAAGAGCCGAAAGATAGGGGACTAACCATTCTAGCCAAATTCAAATCCCTATCTCTCAATCCCGCATCCCTTTCTTCCAGCTCCCTCTTCAAAATTTCCAAATCCTCTTCAGCTCTATTCAAATCCCTCTTGAATCGCTCCAACTCCAATTCCAGACCGAACCTATCGGATGTATGCTCATCACCCAATTTCTTCCTTTCGTCTTCCAATGATCTGAGGGCGTTCTCGACATTGGATAGATCTCGTTCGCGTTGAGCTAATCGGTCTCTCGTAGAATTGAGCTCGGCAGTGAGACGGGATAATGACTATACCATCAACAGGATGAATGTATCAGTATAATGGTCATGATTATAGCCTTTTATTGTGATCATTTTGGTTAGAAGGGAGAACAGTCCAATACCTCACCTGATCTTTCTCTTGTAACCGCCTCTTCCATCCTCCTTCCTCACTCTTTCGTTCCCTTTCTATCCTATCCAACTCCTCAATCCTCATCTCCTCGACCTTCTCAACCTGAGACAAAGCTCCATCTCTTTCCTGCTGCAACTTCCTTCGAGCTTCTTTCAAGGCACTGACCAGATTCTCATAATGCGATTTAGCATTTTCGAAAGCTTCATCGGCCGATTTCAGATCGGCGTTCAAATCTGATTCTTTGATTCGGTAATCTTCCAGCGCTTCTTCGAGTTCGTATACTCTTTGGCCAAGCTATATTGGCGATGAGGAAACTAGATCAGTCCTGGCCCGCAAAAGAGGTAATCTTTCACTCACCTCTTCAACCTCCCTATTCGCAGCTAACAGCTCCCCGTCTTTCTCCCTATTATCATTCTCGATATTCCTCAGCGTCTCCTCCAGTCGGTCGTGGGTTTCAGCCTGTATAGCCTGAAGATCTTCAATCTTATTCAATGCAGCAGATAATTCTTCTTCTCGATCGCGTAAAGCCTCATGTACCTCTTTCGTATCTTGTTCACGAGAGTCCAGGGCCTATCGAACAACATCGAAGCATCGAGATTAGCTACAATCTCTACATCCACAGCAGAACACTATCTCGGCGTGAAAGTCTCACTCACATCCTTCAATTCATCCACTTGAGCTCTAGCTTCTAATACCTCATCTCTCCATTCCTCTTCGACCTGCTGTAATTCCTTCTCATGATCTCTCAGATGCTTATCAAGTTCGTTGTTAAGCTCTTCAATTTCTCGATCACGAGACTCCACATCGAGTTGAGCGGCTGCTAGTTGGTCTTGCAGTTCGTTCAGTTTCTGATAAACCATCATTTAGTTATCTTCACCATTAGTGACTAGACGAGATCAGAGAGTCTTGAACAGAAGCAAGAAATTCCCTCACCTCTTCCAACAGTTCAGCATCGGCTTCTGATAATGCACCTTTCTTAGCCAACGATAAATCAGCTTGTAGAGATGCGTTCTCCTATATTGCAATCCGATCAGCTAACTCACTCCTTGACATAGATTAGGGGAAAACACGAAAGTACCTGCTCTAACTCCTGTACCTTATTAGCCAATCTACTCTCTTTACTCCTACTCAACCCTTCCGCATTAGACTCTCTCAATCTCTCCAACTCTTCTTTGAGATTATCAACTTCATCAATCGCCCTATCAGCTACCTCCTGAACTCTTTGATACTGTTCGTTGGCATCTTCCAACTGTATTTTCACGTGTTCCAACTCATCTTCTAATTCTTCGGATCTCTTCCTCCATATCTTCTCAGATTCTTCTGTATCTTCCAACCTCTCTCTTAACCCTTCATCTCCGTTTGCTTGCGACTTTAATGCTTCTTCAGCTAATTTCCGTCTTTCTTTCTCTTCTTTCCACATTCTCTCCAATTCTCTCAACTCTGATCCACTCCCTCCGGCCGAGTGCGAGGCAGCGGCCAGATCCCGATCTTGCTGCAAAACCAATTTCTTCAATTTCTTCAATTCTTTAGATAGATTTAATATCTCCAGTTTCAACTTGACATTTTCTTTTAGGGCTGCCTCGATATGCTCCGGAGCCATGTTGGAAAGTCGTTCTTTAAGGAAATGATTCTCGAGTTGAAGGTTGAATACTTCTTTTTTGGATTCCTCGAGTTGCTACACACAGTACCATCGATAGGACTGACATTAGCTTTTCTCGTCCATGCTCAGGACGACACAATGATAACATGGCTGCAACTCACCTTCTCTTGATCACGTAAAGTCATCGGACCGTTATTCGACATATCACCCGCCGCTACACTATGTCTCCCACCTCTCCTACTCACTCCCCCATGATATGGAGCCTTCTTCTGAGCATATGATGATTTCTGAGGTGATGCTGCGAGACTCAACGAAGAGAGGAGAGCCTCATCATCTGTATTATCGCCATCTCCATATCTCGCTCTCAATGGTCCATCTACATCCAGATCTGATCCAGAAGCTGATGATTGCGACGATACGCTTGTTTGACGTTTTAGGACTCTCGGACGCCGTGGGGCGTTGGACTGAGGTAAGCCAGAGTGAGAAGAGGATTTACGGACTGTCGGCGGAGGTGAGAGTGAGTGAAGGGCGGACGAAGGGATCCGTTTGGGTGAGGAAGGTGGGGAAGGTGATTGATCATGTCGTTGAGCTATGAAAGATCCACAAGGTTAGATCCGGAGCATTGAGAAAATACCTGATATTGATGTAAGACCATGACGTACCTCTGCTAGGTCGGCCAAGTGCACTACTGCCAGCATTGCCTGCTCTCGCCGCTCTTTCGGCCTGTTCCCTCTCCTCATCCTCTGATCTGAAACTTGATCCCAACGATCCCAGCGATATATCAGGTAAAGTCTGACCGTGAGCTAAGACCGTTGCATCTCCGCCTGAAGGTGCCGGGGAGGCCATGAGTGCGGCCAACGAGGATGCAGGGGCCATATTGAGTGGCTATGGTGATCTAATGATGGCTTCCTATAAAGGTATTAATAGGTGCTGCTTATATCGTGCTTGACATTCTTGTTAGGGTGGGTCGATTATACGATTGCGGCTGCTCTTGCGGGGGTTGTTTATTGATGATGAGGTTCTGAATGTCGATTGTCGTAGGTCGGTTGCCAAACACTTGCGCTATGATAGAGGTGCTTTACTACGAATTGATATGACAGTAGTAGTAGGAGCAAAGATCGACCTGAAGGGATGTTCGCTAGTTGAATGAACACCCTATGTATGATATTGTTGTTGTTGTTGATGACATTTTGCTTTTGTGTGTTTACACTTTACGCGTGGTCGAGAATGAAATCATGCTACTCGTAAATTACCCAGATAGGAAATAATCCATCATTGATTTTTGGTTCCTCGAAGATAGAATCCGAAATATTGACGACTGCCGGATGGATAGAGAAGATCACCTGTACTGACTGTACTTTGACACTCGTAACCACCAGACAAGGTCACTCAACTCTTTAGCCTGTAGAGCTATAGTCATGTCACTACCATCGCCAAGCATGCCCTCTTCCTCTTCTTCTACAAGCCCGAAAGCAACCACAACGCCACATGCACTCTTTCTCCCCTTCGATCCCAACTCTCCTCTACTGGTAGCCAAGGGAGTATTAACGACAGGTGAGCTAATCAACCCTCACAGCACTGAGATCATATGTCAACCTAGCTCATAATCCTTACTCAAACCATCTCTGGTTATCTAGGTACAGTCGGAGCTATCACTGGAGCGTCTATTGGTGTAATTCAATCCAAAAACCCCTTCGCACTCTCTATCAATATGACCATTAACCTATCTATAGCAGGTCTAACATTCTTTAGTATGTTCTCACTCCTACTTAATGTATCTTATCGAACTGAAGAACTATACTGACATTTTATGCTGGGGGATTTAGGTATCAGAGAATATCTTGTATCTCCTTTACTACTATCCATCGAACTCACCCCTTCTCATTCCAGACGACTAAGCCTACTACAACACGGGGAAGGAGGGTTATCAGAAGTTCAACGTGGTAAACTACCTAGTCTATCTGAAGTGAGGTGGGACAGAGTATCAGATAGTGCTATTGCAGGTGGCCTGACTGGTGGTGTACTAAGTGCTGCTTTCCGTAAGTTAACTCAACTCAACGCCAAACTTGCATTATTGATATGGTTATTGTTACATAGGTGGAAGGGCGACATTCGTCAAAGCGGGTATAACATCTTCCCTAATCGCTTCGATACTTCAATTATCAATCAATCAAGCTAGAGTGATACGTTTGAAAACTTTAGCTAAACGGCAGTCTACCTCCACAATAACATCACCACCTTCCCCCCAAAAGACTTTGGAAGGTTCTTTCAATGATCAGAACCAGTCTCAATCTCAAATAACACAATCATTCGAACAACCTCTTAAAAACCCCATACCAAATACAGATATCAAGCTAGAATCGCAGAAGCATGAGAGCAACGTTACGTTCCCGGAGAGGATGATGAATAGCTTGACCAAGTTTTTGCCAGTTCGCAAATTGACGAACGAAGAGTATGTCCAGACATTGGAGAAGAAAAGGATGGAAGTGGATAAGATGTTGAGGGAGATTGATGAGGAAGAGAAGAGGATGTATGATTGGGCGCAGAGTCAGAACGGGACCCGATCGTGAGGTAAAAAAATTAGTGCTCATTGTTCAAGTATAATCTTGATGCCATATAACATGATACTCTTAACGATGCATGATCTACTAGATTGAACATGTACAACTGACATTCACAACTTTATTGTCTCTCTGCTACGGAACATGCACCATCGCCACTATATTCCCCCATTCTCCCTCTCAATCGACACTTTTTATGTATTTTTTTTTATGTTTCTAGCTACCCATACAATCTACAACCAACTATGAATTCTCATACAACCGGATCCTTGATCATATGATCTAGAATCTTGAGATATCGGCCTCAGTGGGGAACCCAGAATCCTGAGAGCCCAAAGCTCTTCTACCTCTTGATCGACTTCTTGCCCCGGCTGATAATCCTTGTTTGGCAGCTATGAAATCGTCAAATCTAGCTTGGTCTGCAAAGTGCAACGTCATGTCAGCTCGAATCTCCAGCTTCCCCGTTGTATAGTTGCACAACATGTGTTGGATCACTCACAATTAGGGTGCCATCTGGATAAAGCGGGTCTATTTTGAAGGATATCATCCAAGTTCCATTGGATTCTAGCTTTGTCAAGGGCCTATCATTGTACAAAGTAGATATGATCAGCTGATGGATATATCCTGATCATGGCGTAACTCACATTATTCGTCTCGTTATCTGGACAAATCACATAGAAATCACCTTCCTCAAAAACTTTATCGACCATATAATCGACAGTCTGTTCGGGCGTCCATGCGCCAGAGGGTTTGGGTGCACCGGTTTTGGCTCCTGTTAATCCTGTGTGAACCCATCCAGGACTAAACGTACGACCGCAAATAGGATTTATTAGCATTTTTATTGAACAAGTGCTTGGTTTCGGAAAGAACGACATACACGAAGAGATGGGCTGAACATCTACTATCAGGTACGTTTCGAAGTTCGTGTGCGACTGTTGATTCAATCGAATTGATCAGCTACTATTCAAGCTTCAGTAACGTGTGGTAACTGACTCACGCTGCTCTGTAAATGTCTTGACACCAGCTTTGGAGACGTTGTAACCTGCATTACCGCTATACACAACAACCGAAAATCAGCCTTGAACATCACAGATTAACGATTGGAACATAGACATTTCGGATAATTCCTCTTGGTCATGTTCCATACATTATATATATCTTGTTCACGGGTCAACTCACGGTGGACATGTGATTCCCTGTTTACTGCCCGTGACAATGACAGCACTGGCATTCTCCTGTCTAGCCATGATGGGCGCAAAAGCCTGACAGACATTCAACACTCCGAAGAAATTCGTATGTAACACTTGATGCCAATTCGATTGCAGTTCAGATAAAGGTGTTGAGAGGGAGAATGCTGGAGTGGGTTTGGATATTCCCGCATTGGCCATGAGGATGTGGATCTGAAGTCAAAAAACATACAATATGTCAGCGAAGACCAGACCAAGGAGCCACAGAGTAAGGTAGTACCCCGTATAGGTAAACATTATTGAAGTGCAGACGGATAGATATATGTTTTGAGCCATTTATGTACTCACCTCACCAAATTCTTCCAATACCTTATCTCTCAATTCCACTACGTCCTCGACCTTACTAACGTCCGTCTTTGTTGCAAACACCTCTCCTACCCCATCAACAGCTTTTACTTTACCGATAGCAGATTGTAAAGATGATTCATCAATATCGGCGAGGTACAAGGACATTCCATATTTAGCGTATTTCAAAGCTGCCGCTAGACCAATACCGGATCTGTCACATCATCGCAACATCACAATACGATTAGCTATTGCTAAACTTTTGGCAACCAACATATAGATGCACGTATCCCTCCTGTGGACTGTGATCAACCAGGTGGATGGGGATGTAACACAACCAGATCTGATTGTATGCCAAGTAATATGTAACGGACACGACCACCACTCACCCAGCTCCTGTGATCACTGCGACGGCTTTAGGATGTAATATCTCTGAATTGGCCATTTCGAATGTTTGTTAGACTTGTTGGCGTATACCTGATACATGGGTCGTGTGATGTGCTTCGTAGACACTGTAGATGGACAGATGAGAGGATCATCTGTTGCGTTGCATTCCATTCGATCCACCATGGAGATTGGCCAAATGGCGCTATTGCCGGTCCGATACATAGATACAGGTTCTGACGTCATCCAGCTTACAAAAAATACCACCACCGCGCAATTCAAGCGACGGGTAAGAGGCACATGCAGGTGAGAAGAGCACAATTTGGCAAAAGCCATAGCTTCAGATCGTTACATGTTCGAACCAAGTATGATATACAGAACAGCTGAGTAGAGTCACCAGCATCGAGATCACCTCAACCAGTAACCCTCCCATTCACCATCCCTGACCGCTCTGGACGTAGCATCCTTCAATCTTCCATCATCCCATTCAATCCAAACTCGTACCACGTCCAATCCTAGCTTCTTCACTTTCGCATCAGACAACTTTGTCCATGGACCAGGTATCGATCCCTTCGAGGGATGTTGGAGGTGGAAGAATGGTGCCAATTTCGATGATATCGATGTAAATTTCTGGTGTTCAACAAAAAACCAAGATAATCAGTTTTTCTGCCCTTTTGTCGATGATCAAGTTGAGATACTTACGTCAGCACTGAGTATACTATACTTATCATCCAAAGCTTCTTTCCCCCTTAGTCCCAGCCTCAACAAAAACTCCAATATCTGCTGAGTAGCACCTTCATCCTTGGTACCCAATTCCCAAAGTACTTTAGGTAAACTCTCGAACCATGTTTGAAATTTACCTCTCAATTCTGTGTTGCTAAATGGTATGTAAAATGGATACCTCGGATGCCGTTGTTCATGTATTTCTGTTAAAGTGACTACGAACCCATCTCCAACAGTGCGTATGGAGGAGGTCGAGCTTGTTCTCAAAAGGTGAGAAAGGAAGGCATCGCCAACTGTCGAGGGTATATCCTCCTCGTCGATGGACCTAGAGGGGGGCTGGATGAGAAGAGAAAATATAATTGGGAGTATGGCAGTGTAAGCTGCAGGGGTGAGTTGGGGAGATAAGATATCTTTCTTTGGAGCCTATCGTACAATCAAGAATGAACAATCTTCGATTGGCTAGCTAGAGTGACCAATGGTCAATATAACCACTCACGAGTACTTCAACAACCCATGAGGCGACTTCTTCCAATGCCCATTCATCTGCACTTTCCTTGCCTTTCCCTTTTACGTTCTGTTTCCTCCTCATCTCTTCCCATGTATTTTCAATGACCCTTACACGCTCTTTCCAACCTATTTCCTTCGTGTTCCTGGTATCTTTAGGCCAGATCAGCTCGACCGGTCTGGGAGCAAGTAATACTGCCAAATTCGAGTATACTAAAGACAGCTCGAATCCCGCTGTCAGTCCACTCGGCGTGGGGACGTTTAATCGATTAGAGGAGAAAGGGAACCATGCTGCCATCCGTTTTAGGAAATCCGATATATTACCTCTAACTTCTTTCAGTTCTGTCGAAATGGTGGTAGACGATCGAGTGAGGATGGCACGGGCGAGTAATTCAGTCAGGGATGCGGTAGTGGTGCAAAGTGCCAGAGGGATATCTTCGGTAGATGGAGTCGATGATGTGGATGACGGTGAAAATGCAGTGGGAGCGTTCTCGAGGAATGTAGAGAGAAGTAAGGGATGTAAGGAAATGTATAATTGCTGAGAAAGAAACATGTCAAATGAGTACTCCGTATGTCTTGGCAATAAGGACATGAGATACAGTATTACCGACTCACTGATAGAACAGACAGAACTCCATCCTCATCCTCGTTCCCCTGAGCGGTCAGCCTCCCAACTTCCCATGAAACTTCTACTTCTTTCTGCAAATCCCATCCTGAACCTACGACCCAACCCTCTTGAGCCAAGTCTTCAAACGTAGGTTCATTCTTCACCTTTATTTCAACACCCTTGCCTTTGTCCTTCTTTTCTACCCAGCCTTCTAACCACTCTTGGTTACTCTGCTCTTCGCCCTGACCTAGACCTTTCTTGACAAACTCCATCATCGCTCTTAGGGTGACAAGCTTCGCTCCGCCAGTCAACCTCCCAATCTGACTATTCACTCCTAGACCAACAGCCAATCTCAGACCTTCGAGTATATTCGACGATTCCCTCGGCCAATTGCCCACTACGTGTGAGGGCACGTGGGTGAGGAGGAGATGGACGAGTTTACAGGCGTCTAATCGGATTTCAGGGAAAATGTGCGAGAGTGATGAGGATGTCTGAAGGATTAATAGAGGAAGATGAGGTGAGAGTGTGGACTAGAAAGGTAGATGTTTTTAGTATTTGTCATCTAGTGAACATAGGGACAAGGAGTGGGTATAACGTACGACTGGAAATTGAGGGAGGTACCATGCTAGAAGACCTATCAAAGCCTTTCGTACCGTTGCGTCCTAGTGTTATATTATCATCAGCTTCCACTCTAGGAAGGACTTTCATACCGCTCTGGCCAATGATCTAATTCTGACATAGAATGTAGAACTCACATCATCAGAAACTAGTCCTCCTAAAGCTCTAAGAACTTTCCCAATGTCCCTTCCCACATCAATCGACAAGATTTCCTTGACTCCTCCCAAAGATTCCCTCCTGACACCAGCATTAGGATGTCTGAATCGAATAAACAGATCTTCCAACGTAAGACCATTGGCGGTGGTAGGTTCGCTTGGACCTAGTCCATCGGAATTAAGGATAGCTCGGGAGATAGCTTGTTGTCCAGGTAAAGCAATGGCTAAGGTACAATGCATAAAACCATCATCAGTCATCAATCATCAATCATCCACAGGCCTCTTGAGCTCCACAAAGACAGAGAGAATATCGCTCACATCTAGCCTTGAACGAAGTGTCGGTAGCATTACTAGCTTGTTTCTTCCCTTTACCAAGCTTCAATTTCGCTTTCTATCAAGAGCAAATCAAGAATATCAGCTGTTTTACCGGGGTTACGGCGACGGCCCAGAAGAATCAGCTCACAGTGAAATCAGCTTGTTTTTCCTTCTTCTTCCTTGTGGCTTTTGGCATTTTGATCGATTAAGATACTATGCAAGTGACTTGATAGAGTATGTATCAAGCTGTAAATTGACAACTTTCTGTTGACATTTTCAGGTGGAGGATTTTTAAGATCTACCCTGTGAATTCGATGTCACGTGATTCAACCTGGGTCCACCATAGGAGACAGAGTTGAGATTTGAGATTTGAGGGTGTGGACAAACGGGGACAGAGTCTGGGAACAGAAGGTGCAGGAGACAGAGGATTGGGAAGGAGAGAACAGAGTGATGAGTGCGGAGACAGGACTATCTGAGGGAAGGGAAAACCACTGCTGACCGTCGTCGTCACGTGGATTTTTGGCAGCGAACATGTAATCTCGCGATTTTCTGAGAAGCTGTCGCAGGATATCTTCCCTCCTTTCATGATTATCGAGTCGAACATCACGACAGACAAGCAGATCGACTCATATTGAATGGATGAAGGAGATAGATGGCGATCTAAAGACGTCCAGGGGTTGTTTTGCCACTTGATCCTCTTTACTGCTTCACAACTAATTCATCTTTCGCTCATATACTGGGTTATCATCTGAAATAAATACTCTGAACCATGTCATCGTCTGCTATCACATCGACTTCTGAGCTAGTACCTTCCTACCTCAGCAGCTCGAGACGAGTTTCTGCTTTGCCATCGGATTGCTCTACCTTTTCAACCTTTTCGTCGCTTAGCGATCCTTCTAACCCATCTAAGGATTCTCTTGGATCTTCCCAAGCCGGTGAATACCAGGGCGACAGACTGCTTCGAGATACGTCCACAGGCTCACCGGCCAAGGACGCACGTTTTCGAAACCAAAGGCAACGGCTTCAAAAGTGGTACTCTGATTCTTCGAAATCACCAACCATTGGGAACAATGGTATTATAAGTAAACCTAATACCTCTAGACGAAACTCGAGAAGAGATACTACAAATTACCGCCGATCTGCTCGATCCAAATTCTCAAGGTCGAGAATGGGCCCTAAATCCAAAGCAAGAGAGTTCCGCTCTCTCCTTCGAGAGTTCACAGCCAAAACTACCCTCGCCTCACCGAGCCTATCAGCCAAAGACCATTTCCTATCTTCAATCAATACTAGCAAATACGACCAAAAATTTATCGATAACCTATGGGATGCCGCATCAGATTGGGCCGAAGATTTACATATCAGAGTAAAGAAATTCAGGATCAACAAAGGCGAATGGATTTCGACTGTTGGGATGAACTTGGATGCATTCAAAGCTTCCATTGCCACTCAATTACTCAGATCGGACGATGCAAAGTCTAAGACTCGGCAGAGAACGGTCGAGAGACGAGTGGAAGAGAGCGATGGTGTGGTAAGATTCAGAGATACAGGTAATGCTTGGAACTTGGACCGAAGGTTTAAGAGGGATGACGCTTCTCAGTTGCTTTGAAAGCGTGTGATCACCTCATGGATTTTTCCATGACATATACATGAACTGTATACGCACGATACAACTAGTAGTGCTAAGCCATGATGCGTGCGTCGTACGACTGCCATAGTGACATGTCACCCTGCAATACACATGTCACTTCATCTCTTCCACACGTTCTCTTGCATGAAGGAGACAATCTACATGAGTGCTATTTTGGTGATTTGCCACTTTCCAACATGACGAGTTGTCAATGTGTTCTCGAGCTGCAATCGCTACCTGGTTACTGGACAGCTCGTGGTCGTCCAGATCTCGAGCATGGTCCAATCATCTCGCAACCTGTTCAAAATCAGGGTATGGGTGAGCCATTTCCCGATCGTTGTATAGTACAGAGGGAGTTGCCACGATGCTTTCATTCTAGTCGTTCCGCCAATACTTTCATCGGATGATCCAGACGTTGGGAGATTCTTAGTTTGGAGATGCAAAGGACAATCTCAAAGTGCATTTCGAGTAAGTGACGTACAGTACTCGTCCTGCGAAATCCTCTCCACAATTGTAGTCGATCTGATATGAATGCCTGGTAAAGTATTTGATGACATGCTGACATCCTCGGTTGATCAGCTCAATTGCATCAGACCTTCATTGTGGTGGCGTCCAGTCTGTTGTTGATCCTGAACGACGCCCCCTTAACGATGGAAAAAGCGTATGAAGTATAATGCAGTATGAAGAAAGAAACTTAGCACCATAAACAGACGAGTGTGACAAAAGGGTGTAAAGTATGCCGATGAGTTTATGGAGGAATTCTACTTCTAATGCCTGTATGTACGCTACGTGAGGTTTGTCAAGATAGTTCACGAAGAATGGACATTTTGTGACGGACTTGTCCTTTCAGAATCCTTGAAAACTCGATAGCACAGAACTAACATGTTCTTACTGAGATGATGGTCATATGGGAGTCCTATATCATTGGAGGTGAAAGGTAGCAGACACGGTCTCCTCAGTACGGGAGACCCTTGTCTCGATCCTATACATCATACTGAGGGGATCCGCACAAGTAGGAGGAGAGATTTGTGGCAATACTGGATTCGGAAGGTGGCAGTAGCGCAATTCAAAGGATCCAAGATAACTCGAGGCCCCTTCAGCTTCCGCTCCACTGGAAAGCGCCGGGTATGTTCACTCGGGTATGGTTGAAGTATGACGACATTCTCGAAGTGAAATGGAAGACCGACGATGTTCATATTCAATTTCCGTGACTGAATGATGACCTGTTGGTGAGATGTGCCATTTTTTGTGCACTCACATGTGAATCGGTTTCAACTCATGAACAAGAGTCATATTATACACCATAAATCGATATAGCGCATCTGTTTGAGATAGAAACACACTGTACAGTACATCCTCTATCTTACAGTACCAGTCATGAATCCAGCTTATTCACGGGATCGTGATGACGAGACCACCTCTGGGCAGACTACCCCTCGCGCCAAGCCAATTCATCACGATGATACATCTATATATACCCAGTATACACATTTATCTACATTCAATCCAGAAGAACAATTTACAAGCGATACGGTATTGAGCCGTTTTCTATGATTCAGTTCCTGAATTTACCATACGCATTGAAGAAGCCCATTCGAAGTCCATGGAAGTAGACTGGATCAGGGTGTTACACCATACCGGTAATGCTAGGTCTAACAAAGGCCCGAAAACGTCAGAGAAATGTAGGGAGATTTGGTACTCTGCTGGAAAGACTATCAAGGAGTCATCTGAATCAGATCGGACCGATAACGATAACGATAGTATTGTACTCGGAGAAAACGGATTACATCCAGATATCGATATGACGCTTTCAAATGATGAAGCTTGTCAAGCCGCTTTAGCTCATCTAAAGATGTTCGAATGGATTGAGAGGAGAGCAGAGTCTAATTTGCCGGTGTAGGAATCATCAGGGGAAAAGAAAATAATACGTAGAAGGAAAGAGGTCACCTTGTCCTGTAGAGTACACAGTCTGCCCAGCATGCACGCCTTCTGTTGTCAGGCAACTCCTTAAAGTACGGATGCGCAACATCTAAGTTATTCATTTCTAGTACACTGAATCTGAGGTTGCTACTTGCAGTCGTTCAGCATGTTGATCTCTCCTATTGCAAATGCTAATGATAAACTATGTCCCGCTATGTATGCATTTTCCAGATGATCTATGAGCTATTCACCCTAGCTAATTCATCCTTCACCGCACCTACTACCAGATCATACACCCTACCTATCGTGCCCTCTACGACAATTCCATTATCACCTATCTTCTTGACCAATACTACACTTCCAGATTTCACTTTTTCCTCTGGAGGAGTGAGTAATCCAGGTCCACACAGTAGGGTTCCTTCACCTGCAAATTCAGATGGGATCGAAGGTTTCAATTTGGTAAGATTCGATTTGAGAGAGGTCAGTCGTAATGTACCGATATACAGTGATGATGGGATTGAAGATTTTGCAATATGATATGGTACAGGTACTTTCTTCTTCGTTGTGACCACCTCATTGACATCTGTGTCTTTGGCTTCTTCCGGTTCAGCTTTGACTTGCACCTGGTCATCTTGAGCTGTCTCTTCGGTAGCTTCTTTCGCTGGCTCGCTAGTCATCTCCACATCTCCATCTTGGCTAATTTCGACTTTCTTCTCCGCCTGTTCTTCCTCAATCGGCAGGGGTTTGACCAGTTGCGAACTTTCTAGTACTGGAACGGTAGATCCAGGTGCGAAAGCGATTTTACCATCTATCATGGCTACTTCATATCCTTCGAATTTGGACCATTTCTTGGTCAATCCAGCCGATATGGTATCGCTCAGAGTGATAGAGTACGACTGAACGTGTTCACCTATCTTCACCTGTTCTTCCGTAGCAGGAACGAATATATCTCGAGTAACGCCAGAGACAGAATTGAGGTAATTCACCAGGGACGACGTGATCTCTTGTTCGGATCGAACAAGTATCTAAGTGTGACCAATGAGCAAGGTTAGCTATACGAGTTCACCGAAGACGAGATAAAGTGATTGGATTCACCAGTTTACGAGGTTGTAAATCCGATATGATAGTTTTGATGGATTGACCATCATGCAGACCTTCCATATCCACAAAGAATATAGATGCTCGCAAGTCGAGATTGAGCTGTTCTGAGATATACTTTGATGGTGGTTCGGGTTGCACTTTCTGCAAGTACGGAGATAGCAGTAGAGGTGTCAGCAAGTGCTCTAATTCGTTATTGATCGGAGTATAGAAAGACCAAGGAAGGATATATCAACCCACCTGTTTCTCTTCCTCCTCCTCCTTTTGTCTCTTCTTCTCCCTAACCTCCTCTGTTTCGCCCTCTTCTTCAATTTCCCTCCCCTTCCTAACCCACTGACCGATATCCAGTCCCTCTCCGTACGCATCAATCTTTCTTCCCCTCCTCTCCAAGAACGGGAACATCCTAAATCTGGTCATTTCGCCAGGTCTATTGTACACTCTCATCTGTTGTCCTTTCACGTATATATCAAATGACATTGTCCTATTGACATCCTCTCCATCACCCGCAAATGCATTAGCATCTTGCCGTCTCTTCGTGATGACAGGAGCCATGATTCCATCATCTTCATTAACATCCGATTCACCCGATTCCGACTCCGAGTCAGATTCAAGATCATCAGCTTCTAGCATCCTTTTCGATCTGTCCAACGCTGCTTGATGAGCCGCTTCTCTTTCTTTAGCTAACCGTTCGTTCTCAAGGTGCGCATCTAACTCTGCACCAGCTAGAGGAACTTTCGAATCCATCTCTATCTGTAACTGGCCTTTCAATCCTCCTAGTTTCCCGATCTTCCCTTTACCCCACTTTGACGCTTCTTCTTGTTCCTGCTCCCACCGCTGGTACAGATCTCGAGCTAAAGTGGTATCCTCTCCACGAGAGGTGAGAAGGATGACATTCCCTTCCGTGCTCGCCATAGTGGTGAAGAGGAACCGTGACGGACCGTGAGACATGGATGGGGGGATGGCCAAGACAAGTTTGGGTCTCATGAGTGGGTACGCCTGAAGGAGATCGGAAGGCGTCAAGAAGAATTGCACATGTCTAATCAACCATTCACTCATGAGCTTCATCCTTGATAATCGAAGACAGCAGTAAAAGATCGTGCGTACCTGAAATCCAAAGCACCGTATTCCGATCCCAGAGCTGCACCAGCATTTCTCCTCTTCTTTCTACCTTTCTGACCACCAGCTAGATCTCCTACAACCACTTCTTCGCCACCAGATTCCTTGACCACACCCCCCATCCATTCTATCAAGCTCCTAGCAAACGAAACCATATCTTGTCCTGTTCTGCTGACAAGGCATAAGGGGTAAGGCCACGGGTCGCTGGAAGCTTGCCACCGCTTATTGGTAGGATTCAACTTGAACGTCCAATGTTGGTCAAGCAGTATCAACAGTTCCAGTAAACGTGGTGAGGGGTCACAAGGTAGAAGCACGGAGTGATTCGATTCAAGAGTGGAAGTTACAACATCTATGTATAACAATTGAGCTTCGGTATGGCATGAGCTAAGAATATGAGTGCTCACCTAGCAATGCTGTTTCTCTTTCCCTTCTCTTGGGGTTGACCACCTCACTTCGACCTCCCTCCACGATCAACAGATCAGGTCGTAACACACCTTCAGCATATCCTGTTGGACCATTGTGACCTATGACATTCACATAAGCATCCTATCATATCTCATATCCCACAAGGTGAAGATTGACTCACCTCCAACCATACCATCCAGATGCCTCTCACTTGTATGATTGATCCCCACAGCATATAGGATCGTACCCGACGTGGGTGAACGAATCTTGAACAAAGTTCCTCCTAAGGTATGACCGGAAGGGAAAGGCGTCAATAGCAGATGTGAGAGATCGCCTACATCATGACCGTTAGCGGATACGTAATTCGATATTGCGCATGCACCTACCACCAAGATGTAGAGGTTGATTATATCTGATAGCCTTTATCCAGTCAAAGGCTTCGTGGATCTCTTCTACGGTAGGCACAAATGGCCCTCTCAGTGGTTTCTTCCCCTTATCCAATTTGCTACTTTCTGCTCCATTTGCACTAAGTGAACTCCCTTCATCCACAAGACATTCCGCTCTCCATGATTCTACTTCTGCTAGACAGACCACTCGTCCCATCTCCACCGTCGGCTGAGTAGCGTATACAGGACATGTCAATCCCCATCTTGCTCTGGCGTAAGGATACAGGGAGAGGTAAGTTGCAGGAGAGTGTGATAACAATACCAACGAGAGTGTGGGTGCGAGTCTGCAAATCAAGCGCAAGGATAAGTAAAGTCGTTGTTTCCGATGCCCCAGGTAGCGGCGTGTTTGATTGACTCACTCTCTGACTTTTTCCTCGTACTCCCAATTATCCTGCAACGAGCTTGCCCGATAATCCCTCTGTCCCAAGTCGAGCAGTATCCTCGCCTCATCAAGCTCTAAAAGGTAACATATCGGTTCTGATGAGGAGGAAGCTGCTGCAGAGGAGGACAAGGGGGTGAGGGTGATCATGGTATCAACGAGGGTCCTTTACACCACTCTCAAGACAGACCGAGAAAGCGATGCGAGGATCTGGATAAACCGAGGTGATGTGATTCCTGATGTATTGGCCAATATCTGTCTGGTCTCTGCGATAGTGGGTGATTTGGCGATAGTTATGTAATTTTATGAGAGTGAGTAAGACCAGGAGAGATGAAAGAGGAAGAATGTGGAAAAGGGGGTGTTGGGATCAAGGATTAAGGATCAAGGATTAATCGGTTCCTGAGTTTGAAAGTGTAACACACAGGATCATCCCATCCCATCCCATCCCATCCCATCCCATCCATCCATCCCTCGAATTGTGTGTCGCTGTGCAACGTTACAACATGACCTATAAAGCATTGACAATAGCACAGACATCGTAGAACAAAGACCTAACCCCCCTTCTCACCAGCTTCAACTGTATCTCAGTATATTACTATGCGTTGAACACCATCACTCACTGAAAACCCCTCCGCGACCACCCATTTCACCTTCCGTAATTTCAATCATTTCCATCACCCCAGTATGGGCTCACCGACCAAGCAGCATTTCTATGCCTCGCGGCCGTCCTCTCGTGCAGGTTCTCGACCGACCTCTCCACCCACGCCTGCCGAGGTACGCTCACAGGCAGTCGCAAAGCTGAAAAGAGCAGCTTCGTTACCTCGACGACCGGATGGACGTAGACCATCCCTTGCTCAAGCTATAAACGCTGAACACAGCACCGTTACGAATCACCACACCGCACAGATCTTCAACACCCAGAATGAGAATACCAACACGTTGAGTGATCAACAACAGCAACAACAACATGCTGGACCATCCACACTTGACGTTTCTCCCAACCCATCTGAACCTCAAGAAGTACTATCCCCTTCACCTGTAGCGACAACTTTCGACCACAGCAACATGTACCCTTCACCTACTCCCGGACCAGCGATGCAAATGCAACGATCAGTATCGGCAAATTCAACATACCATATGGCATCTCCTATGGGGCTTCATACGCCCCCAGCAGCAGATTGGGCAGCTATGCAACTCGCTCAATCCTACCTTCCTTCCTTGACCCCGACAGGTCTATCACCCAACCCATACCCTCACTCTGTACCCATAGGCGTAGGACGTAATACACCCAGTCCCCTTCCGACTTTAGGTGAATTAGCTACATTGCAGAGGTCCAATTCCAATGCAGCCAGAGCCCATGCTATGTCAAAGCTTACTGGCGGGAAAGAAGCTCCACAACCTGAAGATGAATTTACGTTATCTACCCCTTCACGCGTCAACCTCACCAGAGCAGGTACGTTAGGTGGACCAAGGATGTTAGGTTTGGCTATCAACAAATCCCATGCTGCCGAAGCTCCCATGGAGGATACTTCGCCTGTTTTGACTTTGGCAGAAGCTAGACCTAGGTTACAGAGGAGCTTTACCGTTTCTTCCTCGAATATGGGTGAAGAGAGGAGAAGTGCGGTAGGAAGGAGGATGGTGGAGAGATTAGCGGAAAGAAGAGCTGCGAGACAGAAGGAAGAAGAGGAAGTGAGGAAATTATGGGAGGAAAGAAGGGCTCAAGCGGAAGTTGTGGAATCGGAACAACATGAGGACCAAGATGATGAAGACCAGGATATTCCCGGCGAGGAAGATGGCGACGATGATGATAAATACTACGACGAGAACCAGGCGCAAGAATATCAAAATCAGCATTCTCATGAAAATCGCGATGACCATCATCATGAAGCTCAACCGGACAATGGAATACCTTTATTCACTCGACATTCACCTCAGGAACCACCTCAACCTGAATTTATCCCTGCTCGTGGCGGTGATCTACTTGCCGCTGGGGCAGCGTCGGGTGATAGACCCATATCGAGGGTCACCATGATCTCAACTCAAGAGCCATTCGAATATGAAGATCATCTCCGAAGAAGTCTGTCTAGTAGGACTGCTAGAGGTGCAGTTGGTACTGCAGAACCTTTACCTTCCATCGTAACCCCAGAACATGATAATCAACAATATACCGAGAATCTCGCTCATACCGACGTGCAAGTCTCCGATGAACCCCTTCTCCCTCCGAAACCCTCATATGCTACACCCACTCGACCCGGTCATGCCCCACAAAGCTCAACCTCGACGGAAAGCACCATACAGGGATCTCAATCTCCGGGCGCATCAACATTAAGTGGTTTAGACTCAATGATGTTCGTCATGGGAGGTTCTTCACTTCCGGGATCAGCGGGTTTAAGACCTCATGGAAATGGCCAGCATTGGCCTCAAGAGGTTCACGAGGGTAGTGAATGGGGAACACCGGCGAAAGACCTGCATCGTGAGTGATCGCTTGGACTCATCAAAGATACTGATGTAGGGATGCTTTTGCTGATGTACTTCATTCCCTAATGCAGAAGCCACATTCACCGACTCTCCCATACTCCACAGTCCGGCTGAATTCCACCAAACTCAAGTCCCTTTGACTGAGGGCCCTGTCGATGATGAAAGTGATCTCACACCTCCTTCTCGTACCACCACCCGCACAGATAGTATGATGTCTTGGGAAGAAGTTGGCGGTAAAGAAGATCAGGAAATCCGGGTACCTACCGATAAGACGTACCATCAGAAAACCGGTAGTTTTTCTGCTAAACTCAAGGGCAGTGTTAGATCTGCTATGAAGAAGAGAAGTCAAAGTAGAACATCTATCACTAGCTTCACTCAGAGTCCTCCAGCTAGTCCGATGAACCTTCAGCCCGCTACTTTCAGTCGACGAGGTTCCGAGTCTTCCACCTCGCCCTCTTACTCAAAGGAGCATAGCCCGAGACACCAACCATCTGTCAGCTCTCTGTCGGCATCAATCGCGCCTGATCCTCAAGCTGCCCTGCTGCTGCAACATCAGTTATCAAATGATCCATCCCAAGTTTCGTTCTTACCCCGAGCAAATCTCAATGATCCCCGAATCATGAGCGCCAAACTGTCTCCTTTCCCCGGTATAGCACAGCTGGAACGAAAGAATACTGATGGTACCTTAGCACCGGGCGAACCTCCTAAACTTATACATCAAGTTTCCGATTCCGCCGTACCGAGTCAACAACGCGCTACACCATCAGTAGTCCAAGAGTCTATCTATGCCTTACCACTTCCCGCTACTCATCCAGATGACAGACGCGCTTCAGCCGATAGCGCCACGAAAAGAAATTGGTTATCTAAAGCATTTGGTCATTCTACTTCCCCAAGATCATCAGGTAGTGTATCTCGTGAGAGCTCTTCACCTGATGTCGCAGGAGAAGCTAGAACGTTGGGACAAGGAGCTCAAATCATCTCTTCGGATGTCGATCCCTTCGCACCTCCTCCACCTCCCCAGCATACATTAGGTGTGAAACCTGCCAGGCATAGATCGGCTTCGCCAAGTGTGTCTGTCGTCCCTGAGGTCAGCGAAGAAGGATCAAGATTTACTAGATTCATTTCGATGCGCGGTGAGAACAATACACCGGCTGTACCTGAACAGATGGAAGAGGATTTAGATCAAAGGTCGAAGGATGTTCTCACTCGGATGGATGCGGTGTTGGCCATGGGTCCGGATGATCCTGCTAGACCGGAGATATTGGACGATCCGCCTAGAAAACTGTTATTGTCTTCTCAAATACTTCAGGTAGTCAATACACATGTAAGTGACACTCGACTCATTATCCCTTCGCTTTCTGTGATTGCTGATATATTGGTTACGTGCAGACCGTCAAAGACCGTTATCTCTTCCTTTTCAACGATATCCTGGTGATTGCCAAGCCCATCATTTCGCACGGCATTCATGCTACACTCGATATGAAATATATTGTCAAATCAATAGTCTCCCTTGACAGATTGGCAATATCAGGATTCAACGAAGAGCCCACCGCTGAACCACCTCGACATCCAGTAGTGACCAACTTCATCGAACGTTTCGCTCAAGATCCCGTTTCAGCTTGTGCCTATTTGGTCGAAAGGAGTAATCCAAAAGTCGATACCGTTACATTAGCCTCATTGATATTCAAAACACCCGAACTGGATAAAGCTCAAGTAGGATACCTGTTGGCAAATAATGATAAGCTGATGAGGCATTTCATCGATCGATTCAATTTCTCGAATATCCGGATTGACGAGGCTCTTAGAATGTTCTTACTATCTGTGAGAGTACCTACCGAACGTACATCTTGCGAGAACCTTTTGAGAGGATTTGGATATAGATATTTCGAAGCGAACCAATCTCACATATCTTACGATCGAGATCTTGCTGCTGAGTTGTTATTGAGCATTATCCAATTTAACGATTCCTTGTACGGTACTTTCGGATTCTCTTTGCCCAACCATGCGATCAACGAAGAAACGTTCGTATCGGCATTCCAATCGAAAGATCCTCGAGGATTGGTACCGGTGGAATTGTTAAGTGATATTTTCACTTCAGTCAAACAGACTGAATTGGTACAATCGCTCGATCCGTCCGAAGAAGTTGGTCGGTCAAAGGAGATCGCTATCAATCCTAGAATACCTTCAAAATTGTCATATAATACTTGGTCAGACAAGATTACTATCTCCATACCGACTCCAGATCCATCTTTCAAGATCAAGCTTTTAGGAGAAGGGCTGGTGTTTGAGCCTCTCTTGTTGGACTTTGCCAATTCGTCAGAACAGTCTTTCAGATTGAAGGGGACTAGTCTGGGCGTCAGACATCTATTGTTCAACAGAATAGGAAGTAATGCGTAAGTCTACTTACATCTCAGTTTAAAAAGCTCATTTCGCTGGCTGATATATTCGCTAATTGCTTGTTTGAACGTAGCGCTCTGTATGGTAATCTTGGTAATACCCGATTATTCACCATCGAACGAGCATTCATGAAATATACATTCCACGTATCGTTCACTTCTCATTTAGGCCTGAAGAGGAAATACTGTTTCAGTCTGAATGATCTGGAAAGTAAGAGAAGATGGGGTAAACTGCTATCTAAACAAATCAATCTTACCAAACAAACTAAATCGTCGGCTATCACAACGGTTCAAGAGAAGATTAGACAAACAGCTGAAAATGTTTCGATCCAAGTGTTAAGAGACGCTCTGATTCCTTCGGAATGGAAATCACAACACCAACCAATAGATGCTTCCGCCATGATCTCGAATGGTAATGGCTGTAGAGTAGATAGTAATAATAATAGAGGTAGAGATAGATCAAGTGCAAGTAAAGAAAAGACAACTAGATCAGGTAGTGTTTCCATTTCATATACCAAACCTTTAAAGGAAGAATACGATCTAGGTCCATTGGTACCTACCAAATCGACTAATCCGCCTCTTGGATTGAATGGCCAAGAGAGACAATCGGGTATAATGGAGATTCAAACTGGGAAAGAACTTGTTCTGTTGTGTAGACAGAATAGTCTCTTACCTGGATTATTAGGATTGTTACATTCTGCTAAAGAAGGTGCGGAAGATGTAAGATCGTTGAAAAATGGGAATGAGATCATAGAGAGGAATGATTCGATTAGGAATAAAGGTTTGAGAGTTTAGAGAAGCTACAGTCAGGTGGTGGTCTAACGACTTTTCATGAAGATCTCATTTTTCTTTTGGTTTGACCTTGATAACTCAGATTTTTCTTTGTACATTCTTTTGTAATTATTCGTCATTACCATCGACTTTTCTATATTGTATATTGTAGGAATATTGTATATTGGAAAATTCGTATCAGTCAACCATTGTTCTCGTTCTGTGCCACATCAAGACAAGTGAAGGATTGCAACATTTTAAATTGCATAAGGTAATACATACTGCAGCAATACTACACCAATATCAGGATAAAGTCCGTATATATAAATTACATGTTTCATGTACAGAACAGGAGATGTTAACTCGTATCATTCGAGTATACACGGGTCCCCCCGAAGAAGCCAAAAGACTTAATTATAAGATATGATAGTATTTTAATTTGGGTTACACTTTCTTAGATTTGGATTGAAAGAACCTCGTAAACGAAGATGTCCTCTCTCCCATTTTAGGTTTTGCCGAACGAGGTGAAGGAGGTTCTATAATTGTGATTGATCTATTTTTGGGTAAAGTAGAAGAATTTTGAGTTTGAACTTGAACCGAGAGTTGTACTTTGTTCTTGCCCTTGTTTGCCAATCCATCAGATTGAGGGAACTGATAGGATTCATTACCTCTACCGCCATCTCTCTTTGTTGTCGATGCTGCGATTGGGGTAGTAGTGGTGGCAGTGGCTATGTCAGTGTGAGGAGGGAATGTGTATCCTTGTTTGACCGAATCATTGGAAATAGGGAATGAAAGTCCTCTAAACAAGCTTGGTCTTTGACTCTGTACCGATCCTGATCCAGATCCAGGTGGAGATTGTATATCCGTAGGGTATCTCTTCAATCCAGGTTTGTTACCACTGACATTCACCTCCTTGGGAACGGCATTCGAAGCCGAAGGGCCATCATCCAAGACCAAGTGCATATCTTCTATAGACAGTACCTTTCTTGCACTTGATCGGTCACCAAGTCTGACTATTACCTCCTCCTTAGGTTCAGAGGTATCTTTGAAAGGTAGTACTTTTGCCGCGTCATATTCAGGCGATGGAATTGGTCTGCCTCGATCTATTATCATGTTAATTCCTCGAGGCGTCTTGGGTGACCCAGAGCTCTCAGAGGCGAAATAGCTTCTCGATGTAGTAGGTGTGATCATCGGATCATAAGGCCCGGAATTTGGGGTAGTGGACGTAGGTGATAGTGATGTAGGTGAAGTAAGCGAATTCATTGAAGGGAAGGTATAAGATGGAAGAGCGATCGAAGAAGGTGCATTGGCTCGTAATTTGTGTCCGGGTACAGAAAGTGGAATTTCTTCAGACCGTACTGGATTAGTCGACGTTGAAGATGAAGGTGCCACTTTGGGACCATCAATGACGATTTGAGGTGCCAAATAACCATATTCACCTATACTGACTATTGAAGAGTTCCGAGAGTCATTTAGTACAGACTCATTACTGGTTGACGGTCTACCCGGCTTCATTCTCGTATCGACCTCGGACGACTTCCTAGTTGAAGATCTCCTTGTACCGTTTGACCCTGACATCCTCCTAAATGCACTTTCCTTGACCAACGACATCCTTCTCTCGGCTAATGAGGCTCTCCTAGAAGCATCGTTGATATCCGAACCATTGAATGATCCACTCCTGGTAGTTCTCCTAGATCCTATGCTCATACCAGGGACTAATGAGCTTCTTCTTCTTTCACCCAGAGAACTTCGTCTTGACGATTCGCCGCCGTCAGAGATTACCGATTGACGTCTCAGACTTTCTCTTAAAGGAGATACACCAAGAGGTGTAGTTCTGGCTAGAGGGAACGATCCTGCCGCTCGAAGCTC
The DNA here is from genome assembly GCF_036426115.1 of Kwoniella botswanensis. Lineage (NCBI taxonomy): Eukaryota > Fungi > Basidiomycota > Tremellomycetes > Tremellales > Cryptococcaceae > Kwoniella > Kwoniella botswanensis. The sequence goes on along the minus strand of NC_088599.1, from coordinate 10,695,069 downwards.
CAATGCATGGATGGCCTCCTTTGAGGATGATGATGTGGTTACATGAGGATTGGAGACCGATCTAGCTAGACCTGGTCGTGGTGGGGCAGCACCGGGCGGTACACCCACTGTGCGCGGTGCGACATAACTGGTGATCGCTCGGTTGAGTGAAGGTCTACTTGGATCTCGTAAGATTGCGTTGGGCTGAGCTGATGGAGGAGGAGTACCGATCCTCTCAAGGGTAATATCATCTCGGGTGAATGTGGGGGCTTGTAATAGTGATGATGGGCTGACTGACGATAGGTCCAATCCATTATCATCCGGAGCTACAGAGGTAGGAGCAACTGCAACCGACTCTAGAGGGTAATTTGAGAACAAGGCAGGAAGGAATGCGCCGTTTCTTGAATCCGGTGAAGGGACATACGATTCAGTATGGATTTCGGAATCGTCATCGTATTCCGTATCGTAATCTTCCGTACATGATGACCAAGCTTGGTAATCCCATGCACCATCTAAATCATCCTCTTCATCACTATATCCATGAGTCACTTCCACCACCTCTGAAAACCTCCTTCGAAGCAAATCTAAACTAGCTATATTCCTCAGGCGGGCTTCTTCCATTGCATCAATAAGAGATGAATTTCTACGAGATCTGAACATTGCCGATGACAGCGCACTAGACCTCCTTCGAGTCAAAGAATGTTGACTTTTCGCACTTGATCTTCTCCTCTGTTCGGCCAGGTCGAAACCTAACAAGCTAGGATTTGATTTTCGACGAGCTTCGAAAGGCAATTTGGGTGCTTTAGTCAATGACATAGAAATTGATGATCCTCTTCGACTATCTAGACTTCCAGAGAAACTTCCCCCGGCCCTCGAGCTAAAACTTCCCCTGGGGGACATTGATATGACCGATCCACCAGCTGATAAAGCCCATGACGGCCTTCGACCCATACCCCACCTGGGTACTTCCTCATCCTCTTCTTCTTGTTCCCTCACCTCATCGTACTCTTCCGCTTGGATCTCCTCGTGGCTGTTATCATACTCGAATGCTTGATCTAAGGGGAAAGTGGGAGATTGAAAATCTGGGGACGTCTCAGAATATGATGAGTCCGGTGAATGAACTGCTGAAGGTACAGTGGAATCCAGTGGGTCAATCAATTCTTGCGAGTAGATGGTTGATACTGGAGCTCTTGTCCACGGCGCAGGTGCGAACCTGTGGAAGATAATCACAGGCATCAACAACATTTCGAAGGTCGCAAGAGATCAGATAGGTTACTTACGTTGCAGCAGACATATCGATTGGCATGTAAGCCAGATTGGGCTGGTAGTCGATGGAAAGGTTTGTGAATTTGTGCTGCTGTCTTGCAAGTTGATAGATGTAAGATGGTGAAGTTTGATATGACAGGTATTGTTTATGTTGTTTATTCGATGATGATTGATATAAGCAGTGAAGGATCTCGACGGTTATGGGGGCCGAAAACGAAAAAAATTGATGCTTTTCGAGGATGGTGATCGGAAAGAAGCGTGGGATTTGTGGGATAGATGATGACGAGCGAACGGTTTCAACTGACAAGACTTGTATAGCTTGAATTGGATAATAAACTTTCATTTAGACATCTAATCAGGAACAACGTTCAATGTCCCAACGTCTATCGTGGTATTTTTGGCAACTGTACAAGACGTATTCTGCATGGTTGCCAGACGATAAGTAAGAGTACGACAGGATAATTGATATAGGCCGATCAATATGTCTTAATGACAGGACAAAAAAGCCCAAAAAAAGCCAGGAATGTCTCACCGATAGGGAAGTTGGTAACTTATCGTTATTCGGGTAAAGTCAAGTCCCTCAACCACAACCACGTAGATTTTCTTTGAGTTAGGTAATTCATCCGAGACAAGACTCTGGTAACGATCTTCGAATGATCTGATGACGTGGTGTAATGGGAGACAAATGGCTGATACCTTTTGTGGTATATCCTAAGTTCTTGTAGCGTTTGTAGCGTACTTCGCCAAAAGCATGCACATATTTTCGATGATTTGCTCGGTGATTGGAGGGAAATAGTGGGTGGGAGGGCGGTCATAGATCCCCGAACAACAGCAGCAACAATGACTTCTTCGCTTCTTTCTCGGACAGCAACGAAGTAAATATTTTCCTTTTCGGGTTTGAACAAGATCGACAGATTACGAGACTGATCGACGTGAATTAATTCTTCGAGATCTGAACAAAGAACATTCCTCACAAACTGGCAAGTTGCCTATTGCAGAATGACAGCTCATCCCCAGGACAGTCGGGGTGGGCGGATGCACAGGATGAGAACACTTGTCATATGGGCGCCTAGTCTTCAGGATGAGAGCAATCAACCCGCAGGAACAAGGTCAGACTGTGAGGATTCAATCTCCGTTTCTTACCGAAATCAGTTTTTTTTCGTTTTTCGTCTTGTCTGTCTCAGGGCTTAACGAACTGATCGACAGGTACGAGTTTCTCCGTACCTTATCAGGTACTGTACACTTTGTTTACGCGTGGCAAGGTGTTCATGCAGGCCACGTATGTATGAGGCGTTCTCAAAGCGAATAGGCAGTCAGTCAGAAGAGTGCGTGGTACTCACCGTACATCCACAGGCGCTTTTCAGACAGGTTACAGACCAGGTAGTCTCGCGCGTGCGATCTGCTTCAAGGGGATCAAGACGCTCAAGCTGGCGTATGAGGTTGTCACTGGCTTGAAACCCATGTCAGCCTTCAGGATCTACATCAGACCATGACGGATTCGTCAATCCATCAGCCGGAGGAGGAGTGAAGGTGTAAGGGATCTGTTCTCCATGTTCCTTGGCTGATTATAGTTGCCAAGATTCACATGGCAGTCTGAAAACCGAAAATGAAGAGCTGAAAGACCCGAAATATGATCCGCACGGCCTGCGCTGAAATCGGTCCAAGATCTGGACATATATCAGGTTATCCCAGAAGTAACAACCTTGAGGGGGTATCCCGCTCTTCACTTTGATCAGGTACAAATCGCCTCAGTAAGCCAACAGTATAAGCGTGAGGAGAGGAGGCCAAAAAGCAGTAGGCGCGCAGAGAAGTTTCACGCCTAAAAATGCCCACCCTTCAGGTGCCTATATCCCTTCCGTTGCTACGTCATCTGATGGGCCCCATGCGAGCTGGATACGTGTTTGATTAGATGAGGATGATGAGGATGATGAAGATGATGAAGATGAACAAATTCGAATGTCAGCTCAAGGTGCACCCAGCATCCAACTGATCTCGCTCATCCAAAGTCATACTTGACCACTATCTGTAGCATCTATAGACTGGCCTATAAAGCTTGTGCCGCTAAGCCCAGTCTTTCGGCCAGGAAACCCCAAGATGTGGTGGCCGTTTCAGTGGTTGGTCATATACGTTCTTGGAGGTCTAACTTTTATACCGTTGGTAGTAGTTTTTGCTGTCGGTGAGTAAAGCAGCTTGTGACAGTCTCTGTATCGAGTCACTGATGATCTTCGTTACCATAGTCTACGTATACAAGTACGGTTCGGTGCCTATAGGAGATCCGGATCCGTTCAAAGTCGAAAAAGCAGAATTGCAAGGTCAAGAAGAGAAAGATGAACAAATTGGAAAGAGCAAGACGTTGACCTCGATGGGTGACAAGCCAATCTCGGGATGGTTGACAGTGAGGCGTCAATTCAAACCTCTCAGTGCTGGTGCTGGATCAAAGAATGCTATAGCGACCGGTACAAGTGCTGAATCAGCCGATGAAGCTGAACACGGAGAGCTAGAAAAGGAGGGAGAAAAAAGAGATACAGAATCAATTATCACAAGTGGATCGACAACATCCACTGCAACCACTCCCAGTAACAACAATCCTTCGACATACTCCGCTCGTATAGCTCAAACGTATCGATCGATGGTAGAATCTCGTGCATCAAGGAAAGAACCGGTTCCTCAAGAGTTCTTCTTCTGTGTGCTCAAGGGATCTGTACTGTTCTTATATGAAGATGAATCTCAGAGTAATTGTGTGGCTGCTCTCGGTGTAGATCAATATACCGTTAGGATCGAAAGGGAAGATGGGAAGAGGTTTAAGGGCAAAGATGCTGAGATGTTCTCCAAGCGGAATGCGGTGGTCTTGCGAGTTGCGAAGGGGGTAGAGAAAAAGGGATTACCCTTAGTTAGTAAAGATACACAAGTGGGGAGTGAGGAAGGAAAGGAGAGAGAACTGGAGAATAAACCGATCTTCTTGTTCACCAAGTCGAATATAAAGTAAGTGGTACCCAGTCTCCCTTCTGTTGTTATGGGTTGGATACACCTAGTTGCTGAAACGACAAGCTGACTGATCTTAGAATGGAGGATTGGTACCTCGCCCTTCTCGAGGCTTCATCACAAGCCGCTCAAGCCAAAACATCCGAAGTATTCGAATCGAGGGATATGCAAGCATTGGTGGACACCATCGATACTGAACCAGATCCCATACCGATGAGATGGTTCAACGCAATGCTTGGAAGGATATTTTTCTCCTTATGCAGAACGGAAGCCCTCGAACAGGTGAGCCACAGGTTTATTGGATTTTTGGTACAAGCCTGGAAAGCTGATTCTCGCGGAACGCAGTTTATAATCGCCAAAATGATGAAGAAACTCACTCGGGTGAATCGGCCTTCATTCTTGGGTCCAATAGTAGTGAGAGAGGTGAACGTCGGCACGTCACCACCATTGTGAGTCAAGGTTACATTGTTTCTAGACTTGCTAGACTGACCAAACCTGTCAGTTTCTCCAAACCTATGCTCAAGGATCTTACCGCAGAAGGTACAGCGGCTTTCGAAGCGCACATGCAATATCGATCTCATCCTAGTCGTCCCAACTCTCATGTCCGCATCACTATCGCTACGACTGCAACTATCCCCACAGGGTTCAAGCCTTACGTGGTCGATCTAGTACTAGCTGTAGTCGTAAAATCCTTAGAAGGTAATTTGGTCATGCAGATTAAGAAACCTCCAAGCAACAGAATTTGGTATGGGTTTACTTCGATGCCGAAAATGGACATTGAGATCATTCCGGTGGTTAGTGAGCGAAAGATCCAGATCGGAATGGTATTGAAGGCGATTGAGAAACAGTTGAGGGATGTTGTGAGTGCTTCTGTCGCTGTCTTCACTTGACCCATTGCTTAACAGTCTCTATAGATCGCAGAATCTGTGGTTCTACCAAATATGGACGATCTTGCGTTCTTCGACACTGCCAAGATGAGTGTGCGCGGTGGTATCTTCAATGAATCCAGCAAGATTAAACGAGGTGAAGAAACGGAACAGCCGGAGACCGCTGTACCTGTATCAGAATCAGAAATTCAGACGTCGAACGAAGACCCGGCTTCGGCTGTTCCCAGTACTTCAAGTCTACGGAAAAGGAATCCTCTAAAGTCCAGAACCATCGATATCAACGAGCTGGGACAAGCTGAAGAGGCACCTCAACTTGGTCTACCTCGCACAGATACCGCTCCACCTACACTGAGTAACGGCACTACAAACAGAACGGCTGCTACCGTCCAAGCCACCAAGAAATGGTTTGCGCAAACTGGATCAGCTCGTCCACCTTCACTTACCGCACAGACTGTCACTGGGGGCTTCAAGCACTCTTCGGACGACAACCAGTTGCGGCAAAGGTCAAACAGCTCCGAAGTTCAGGGCACAGCTCTGTCAGATCCCACTCTAGTCGATGCTAATTTCACGAACAGTCCAGCGATCGCAGCTGTCCAAGTGTCATCTAGCACTGCACCTTTGTCAGAAGAGGAGAAAAGATCCCTTGAAGCCGTTCAACCCTCTGATAGCACACCCACTCCCACTCCTCGAGGCGATATCAATATTCGTGCGTTGCAGGGTGAGCCCCGAGCTTCGGATGCATCTGTCGCATCCACCTCAAGCTCAAGCACCGGAACTATACCGTCAGCCGCTCCACACAGCTCAACCGCTTCGCTCATCAGCAGTCTCCGAGCTCGTGACAAACAGGCAATCCAAGCTCAGGTCGGAACAGCTAGAGACAGTCTGAAGAAATGGGGTGTTGGACTGGCGGCTAAGCGTAAAGCTATGAAGGAAGGTGTTCAGCATAGAGAGGAACACCGTCCGCCAGCATTATACCGGCCTCCAGAGGAGGACTTTCGAGAGGATGAACGATCATCAGCCTCAACCTCGCCCAACCGATCTTTGCAGGATAGATTGAATGCTGCTGCTCATGCGGGCGCTACCTCCGTGCCTATGACTATACCCTCAAGAGGCAGATCTGCTTCTTCGAGCTCCAGACCCAGTTTGTTCGCTTCACCCAAATCGGCTGCCTCGCCCGCTTCTGCTTCTCCACCGAAATGGTCGCCACCTTCATCGAAGCCGACAACCGGAGTAGTGAGAGACGACATCTCGCAAATTTCCAATCCGTCTACATCTGTTCCGTCACATACCAGAAGAACGTCCAATACGGCACCGGTATTTGTACAACCTACTTCTGGAAGATCTATGGTCGTACCTAGAGTACCGAAAAGACCTGGTCAAGTCACAGGGATAGGTCATAATGCTGCTGAGCCTATGATTAGGAAGGTGTCAACGGAGGATGGACTTAGAGAGAAACGGGTCGAGGATGTCCATGCAGAGGAATCAAGAGCGCCTCCAGCACTTCCACCCAGGAAATCGAAAGAGTCCTCTCGACCCACTCAAGACAGTGCTGTCGGAGATAGCAATTCACCGGATATCCCTTCACCGGCTAAACCTTCAACACCTGCACCTTCAGACGTACCACCTCCTTTACCTCCTCGAAAGTCATCACCCGCAGCTTCAAGCACCAACGTGAACACAAAAAGCGGGTTGCCACAGCAACCTGACCATGTATCACAGATAAATGATACTCCTCCGCAAGCCTCTCGACCGGAACTTGCTGAAAGATCAATTTCGATTGCAGCGTTACCGTCAATTGATACTACCGATCCTCAATTTAATGAAATTCCCAATATCGATATCACCTCTCCAAGAACTGTCGAGATAGAGTCGGCTTTATCGAAAAGTCCCGGAACGACTTCGACAGCCGAGAACGCTCTGAGGAGTCTGGTAGCAAAGAATGAGGAAGCGCTGAAAGCAAAAACGATAAAGAGTGTACCACCTTCACCGAATCCGGATATCTCCACTACCCATACGATAGCGAATGATCATGCTAGTGGTGTTGCAGAAGATGATGGTATTACTAATGCGCAAAATGATGGAATACAAGCTGTCGAATCGAAAGATTGAAGGATGCATGATCACGAGTGAGGAAGGATTATATATGTTGTACCATGTCCATGACGAATTGATGCATATTGAGGTTTCTTTGGATTAGGTCCAATAGCCGGATGATGAGGATGATGAAGAGTTTTCATGTTCTCACGCACACTATACAAGGCTACATATAGGACGGTAAACAATGACCGATCCCCGTCGTTCATATCTTCCGCAATAATCCGAAAGATCCCAGCTACAGTAGCCATGGCAACACACATCTCAAAATAGTACCGTACAGATTGACGATACAGAATCACCACACATACCTGAATTCCTGAATTCTTGAATCCCTGATCATCACGAGCAACTAGAGTATCGTAGCAGCCTTGACTGCTTGAGATCCAGATAAGCTTATACTCCAGATTACGCTACTCTACCATGGGCCAACATTCAGCGGACAAAGCGAGTTCATCACCGGTAACAGATCCTACCAATCCTCCAAATTATTCTGGACCACCGAAACCATCACCTCCAGCTGAGACTTCCGCGCCATCAAACGAAGGAGTTAGTAGACCTGTAACAGACCAACCTGATGATCGACCTAGGATGAGTAAGTGCCGCGCCATCATCACCACCCTTTTGAGTTGATGCAGTGGCGAATGACCCTTCGAGTTGGCTTATAGCATTCACCAACGCTCCTATCGTTGTTGATAATACTAATCTACCTAACGAAGGGGCGTTGTACTGTTCGTTATGCTGGGGTTGTTGTGTGATCAATGTGAGCATGATTGTGTGACCATATCGTCTTTCTTTCCTATATACTAGATGGCAATCGGGGGTATCTTGTTGATTGATTTGATTCCAGATACCTCGTTAACATATTTGACAGTAAGGATGGACCTCAGTGAGGGACGGAGGGTATAAATATGGCATGCCAGATCGAGGTTGAATGGGTAGGAATGAGGAGCGGATGTAGATAATGAGTGATATTTGGTGGCGAACATATTGTAGACAAGATGGAAGGTGAGAAGTGAGCCGTCACCAAATGCATATTCGTCATATGTCAAGCTTGAATTGATCAACGGAAGATGTCCTTTGATGGGCTTCTGTTGGTGCTCCGAAACCCGCTCAGCTGCACACGATGATCGATGTCTTGGACAATCGTTCAAAGAGTGGACCATCCTTCAATCCGAAATGTGATTCTCAGAGCAAGTTTGACAGATTTGACACCTCGAAGCCCTCTCTTGTACAATTATGTACCATCGTATTTGATATGTCTGACCCTTTTGGAAGTATCAGCCAGTACACAGGAAGCAATAAGAATGCTCTGAAGCTTAGCCGAATTACCACCAAAATCACCACCCCTTGGGTCAATCTCAATGTGGAGATTCGGATACACACAAGAATCAGATCATAGTGAACGTGGAGCGTAATATTGGCGATGAATACTACAGTGATCTTCTTGCTGACATCCATAGCGAAGGAGACAATGCCGGTGATGCGGAAAGTGGGGTGGCTCATATGTGGGTGAGGGTAAATGATATATGGGATGTTTCCAAGGTGAGTCAATACCGTGCCTTCGACTAACACGTTGTCGATCGAAGAAGAAGAGAAGGATTCACTTCTGTACTGATTTGTGTATTCACTCCGATATGGGAATTAGCAAGCCCCTCAATACAGGTATAGAGGTTCGAACGAAATGCCTATCAACTTCAAGCAGCGACTCAAAACCTGTGAGCCACAATTAGCAAGATGCAATCATATGCCTTGAGCGGACAATACCACCAGCAAAGGATCCAGAGTCTTTGATGTGACCATCTGAGGGCTTTACGACATGGTAACGACATATATAGGAGACTGCTGAAAGACACACTGAATCCTCAGGAGTCAACGATAGCTAGAGAATGGGATTTTGCGGTGCCTTTCATGTTAACGCCATACGGTCAAGATAGATTCACAACACATTGGCAAAGTGGTCTTGACAAGCTTACGAAAGACCTGAACACACTCACGTTGTTCCTCACATGTCAGAAAGAATGGAATGACCAAGCGCAAATTGCGGCTCAATTGCTGGAAAATGGTAATCAGGCCTTTGAACTTCTAGGAAGTCATGTCGACAACAACCAAAATGGCGAGGGATCGTGGAAGTCCCAGATGCTGTGTTATGGCTCTCGAAGAGAGTGGGCAGAGTCTGTTGAAAGATGGTTGTCCACTGCACGCGAGGCAGAAAACAATCAGGATTGTGCTTTCTAGAATCGATATCATAGACTTCAAGGACATAAGTGTTGAAAATTGAGTCTCACGATGACTTTGATCGCAGATTGCTGTAGAATTTCATGCATATGAGGGATCTTCCTATCATGCATGCTTCTTCTATGATAGCGATTAGAAACATGGCTTCTGCGAAGAGGCAGAACTTCCGGCACTGTCAAAATAATTTTATCTCGGTACTGATTCTCTTCTAGTCTAGATCATTCCATGACGCCTTCGGTGTCTTCCCTTGATGACTTTGATCTTCATAGGAGTCCACAGACACCCCAACTTCTGTTTTCAAGCTCCCAAAGCCAGTCTATTTGTGGACATAAATGCCGAGGCGAGTATAAGCATTCCCCCCCCCCCCTCTCTGTATATACAAACGAATCTGTATCACAGTAACCAGGACTTGACATCTTCAACTTACAGGTATAACTCAGATAGCCTAAATAAATCTACAGCACAAATGTCCGACGAATCTGAGAGGCTTGTGACCGCAGCTCAAACTGGCTCATCAGCCAGTGACGAGAGCTGGCCGATCAACTTGACCAGTACATCAGGACCGCAAAGAAGCGATGGTCAAAATCCGCATGCTTTTTCATCGTTCGAGAGTGCCATGTCCGCAACTGCCGAGCTGGAACTAAGCAAAGCTATCGGTAAGGTCAGGAGGCTCAACCGTAAACGGAAAGACTTTTGGCATCGTTATAATGAGCATAATGAGCTTCTAGACGGTATAGAAGATGAGCTCGAACGGTGGACGCAGGCTGGAGACAAGTTCAGGGAAACTCTTGAATCTGCCCAAGCTCGTACACCTCAACAACAAGCTTTGATTACCGAGTGGGACTCATTATCGCCGGAGTCAGCGGCGGTGGAGGAGTATCCGATCGACGATTATGATTTCTCCGAACAGTATAGACAGTTGCTACAGTTTGATGCTGAAAGAACAAAACGTTTGGCCAGTGCCGCCAATAAAGACGATGGTGATAAAGCAGTTTAATACCAGTGATGTATAGGTCAGTCCAAAGCTGCACGGATGTAAAGTTGTTGAGGTATCTGCAGACTTGTGCATGAATCAGTTGTGCCACTCGTACAGTATTGACAGCGGCCGTAATTACGGAAATGGTTCAGGGTCTAGAACGGACCTGATTACGAATCACCTCCGCTATCGTGAGGATAGCATAGCAGTATGCAGGATCTACTTCCTCTATTTCTATCCGTGCACGAAGCTCAAGTCGCACAAAGGCTCTGTCCCGTGCACCTAGTGCAAGGTCTGCCAAGCATCACAGCGTCAAACAAGGAGGTCATGTGATGTGAGATTGCATCTCGCCTAAAGACTGAAGGTTTGGGAGTGTTGTTCGTCGAAAATCTACGAATTGACCCTGGACAATAAATCTCCTTGATTTTTCTTCTCCCTGGCGAATAGATCCGTTTCCATAGCCAAGATCCCTTTGGAGGTCCTGGTTAAGCTCGAAAGACCAAACAACGTCAACCGACCAACCCTATTGCGTCGAAAAGGGAAGGCACAATACGCCAAAGTGAATGACGCGATTGGTTCCGATAACGGCCGCGATAGCCAGCGGCATTTTGCTACTGACAAAGGGAAGGGCTAGGGTGACGAAGATGGGGGATCTGAGTGGAAGATGAATCTAGCGTTTCCTAGTGGGCTCCAAAGTTCCCCCCTTTCCTCTTGTGGGATAGGCTGTAGCAATCTATAGGAGACGAGGGCTGTGTTATATTTCCACATATATACTCGTATGTCCGTTCATACTGCTTTTTTTCTCTTTCTCAAGAACAATCACAACAACAACAACAGCAGCAACAACCACAACGAATTATAACTGAATCATTGCAATCAAGAACTTACGATAATCTCAGTCTGAGGCACTTAAACATGCTTGTCAAATACCCCGTTCACGTAAGTATTTCCGATAATCGAACGTAATTTCACTGCCATATAGGTCTTCACTGAAACGACTTATCGATATAATGGTTGTCCGAGAGGTCAAAACGGTATATTAAGCTGATGTGTACGTATGTATGACTTAGTTCGTCGCTGCTACGAGAGATCAGAATAAGACCGAACCAGAGTTCGAAGTCACGATCGATGTTGATTCTGATCAAAAGCTCGAAAAGGCTTTCGATACAGTAGTTAAGAAGTTGCACCCAGAGGACTCGGAGAAACACAAGTACACGTAAGTATCTTTCGTTTATTCGTCTACTTCCATCATTGAGTCAAGAAATGTAGAGCAGATATGAAGGAAGAATGACCGGTTTCAATTGCTATGGTGTGATGTAGCTGACATTCGTGGTCGTTGTTGTCAGTTTCCTCCTCCAATCCCCTAACTTCCCTCCTATCGTCATCAACGGTGCATCCGTGAGTTGCTTGTCCACCTTCCCTACACCTAATCTACTTTCAGACGATCATACTTAGATACTGACTATTTGAACGATATATCATGTGTACTTAGAAACCTTCCGACTTCCCTAACTTCTCTAGAGACTGGAAGGTTATCGTCATTTCAGCCAAAGCCAAAGCAGCCCATTAAGTCGATGATGAGTCGGGAATTGCAGTAGACGACGTATGATAGGGGAATGAACTTGTTTTATAATATATGCATAAGATGGTAATTTCAAGATTCAAGCGGAATCTGTCATGACCGCTGATCGAAGAGTTCGTTTTACTCCTTGCGTTTATCGCTCACGCTAAACTTCTCCACTCATTTTACAGCCCATACATCACATTCTCATGCTCATTATTCTCATTCTCATTGTTCGGCTACAGGAATAACTGGGCATAGCAGCTCCCGGTCCACTGGCATAAATGAGAAAGAAGTCGTACTACTACTACACACATGATCCCCGCCATTACACACAGCTCAATCATGTATGTGAGATCATTTACATCTACACTGCCTCATCTGTATTCACGCACACAGATCTGTCTTTGATCTGGACTACTCAGTATCAATATCTACTTCTGACCGAGTGTCCGTGATTTGAAAGGATATCATGTGTTGTATGACTGTCCGTGATGACCGTTTGAAGCATCATGCTTCGCCCTGCATACATCGTCCAAAAGGTATATAAGAACAATGATCTTCGTTGAGGGCATGGTGGTCTTCATACCATCTTACCGTATTCGCTCACTTCTCACAGGTAATATACTCTTTCCGTTCAAGCGTGTTGAAATTAACCATGTCAGGCTGTATTGATGGACCCACTTTTGTCGAACAAGTCCGACTCATCGTAAGTCTACAAACCTCTCGACAGAAGCATCCCTCAATTGATCTTTGTTAGCTGATCATGTGATATTCAGTTTATCGACAAGACCCAAAACCCCACTCACGTCGTATGGGAAGGATGTATCTCAGCGTTCGGACCACTGAGTGGGATATTCGAAAGATGGGTGGAAGAGAACCACCCAGGAAGTCCCGTAGGACAATATTCGTAAGTCCGTATTCACTTTGGCACAAGTGGTCTTACTGATGAGTATGCCGATCGTAAACAGATTCACCCTTGATAGTTTGCAAGGTCAACCTTTGAGTGGTGACGAAGTGAGTCAACCTGTCAAAAGGTTGTGATATGATTCACACTGATCGCATGCCGTGGCCGTGGAAAATTGTAGACTTGCAAGGAACTTGACGTTCATTCTGGTAGGAAGATCTACGCTATCGTCTGGCTTGGTTAGTCCACCAGATAAAAGAGGTTTGCCGAGGTTGCTTTGGAAGAGATGAGGGCAATATATCGGTTATAAATTGTAGGTGCTGGACTATGCAAGATGATCGGGGGAGGAATTTTAGCACGACGGTTGTGCTGGTTTCTGCATTCTTCTGGCTTGAGCCTTGATCGATGATTACACGAGTTGCAGCGCATAAGCACAACAGATTGGCTGATTGAGGATGTTTCAAAGATCTGCATTAGCTATGCATACACGACCTGTGCGTTAAATACACTGACCAGCTCAACATCCTCTATCCTCGAAGTTAAGGGCAGATGACTTCCTTCGATATAGTACATGTCGATCTCACCGGATTACCGGATGATCAAATGATCATCAACTTGCTGACACCTGTATATCGTGCAGCGAAGAATATATATATATATATGTATGCATTCCAAGACTCATAATGCATTTTGATTTCCTTGATCTCCCTTATTATCAAAACTTCACAGTGCCGCTGCTTTGAAGTCCTTCTGGTCTTATATATTCCAATATGTCCGGCTGTGTCAGGGGTCAAAGTTTGGTTGAGCAAGTTCACTTATGGGTAAGTGATCCCTCTGCGATCCCTTCTCTTCCCATATCTAAGGCCGTCCTTGCCTCTATCGAACCTATTCATCCTTGGATTTCGCCTGAATCTTTGACTCTTTACCTAGTTCATAGAATACCGCAACAACGGAAGTTACACCTACCGCCACTCATGGGACGGCTGCATCTCTGCTTTATCACCTTTACGATTCATCTTCAAACGATGGGCAGGGGAAGAACACTGTGGTGAATCTATTGAGAATTTCCAGTAAGTAGGATATTCCTATACTTGGTTCCACTCCACCGTCAGTACACCGGTCATCTTGACTACACATCGCGGCAAGCTAGATGCTGATAATCGGCTGTGTGTGATGTACCGTAGCTTCAGACTTGAGAATCCTACTGTCGGGCGTACTCTGACAGGCGACGAATCCAGTAGAGATCTTGATGTTCATTCGGGTACTAGGATCTATATTGCCAGAGTCGCCGGAGATGCAGAATAAGAGTGATCTATCCACCTCTCGTCCTATCCAAAGAGGGTGCGTCCGATTTGAAGGTTTGTTGCGGCGGTGAAAGGGTCAATTGATGGGATGTTTTATACTGTACATACGTATGCGACCTGAATCAAAGATGAGATCTGATCCACAGAAGTTGTATGTTTAATTTCAGAGAATCACTCAATGCCAAGCCATCATCAAATCAATACCGTATGTCGCGCGACATATCTGTCGTAGGACATACGAACTGTATCGTGGCATTGATTGCAGCAGTACGATCAGTGATACCTGTGTTGAGATACCTCGCTTCTTCTTGTCAGAGAGCTGATCTGATCTGTTGACCATGTACAATGACCATCTTGCCGGATGACCATAGATCTTGAGCTAGCGGTGATGCATGAGCAGACAAAAGGTATATAACGGGTCCACCTGCTAAGGCAAGAAAATTGTAATCAACCACCAAACCAAACCACTCATACATTTTACCTTCAACAAATTCAAAGCAGTATAAGAACGAAATGTCAGGCTGCGCTAATGGACCTACTCTGATTGAAGAAGTCAGAATTCGAGTAAGTCCATCCATCACGGTACACTGTACTACCTTCTTTCAGTGACATGATTGACAGATGTTTGGCAGATCATCGATCTCGATGCTCAGATCCCCATCAAGAAAGGATGGCAAGGGTGTATATCCGCCGTATCACCTTTGAGAGATCTTCCAAAGATGGGTTGATGAAGTCCATCCAGGAAGTAATTATATATGGTATTAGTAAGTGACAGACTCGTTCTTGGGGATGAGCAAATATTGATATTTGATGGTAATATGATATGGTAGTTTTACACTTTCTTCGCCTAATGGACATACCCTCTCGGGAGAAGAGGTGAGTACGATCCGATCAGAGATTCCGTGAATCGACCATATGCAGAGGAACATGGTGCTGAGTTGTTTGAACGTTGTAGTCTTGTAGAGATCTTGATCAACACACCCTTACTACCATCTACGCTAAAAGATTGATCAAATGATCTTCAATCTTTTAGCTTGATCACCAGTATCTGACGTACTGAAGGTAATTGTCAGTTGATGTTGAAAATTATGGAAGAGTTTTTGATTGTATCTGCGTATCGTGTATGTACTGTGATTGCGATTGTGATCATGCGTCTTGCTTGGGCACGCCGTTTAAGAAATTATGAGTGTGCACAATCTCTTGTATATTAGCCAGATACACAGATGTCCTCGCCGAGTCATCGAGATTTCTGTATTCAGGAGATTGATCAATCGATCCAAGAGAAAATTTTGGCCGGTCACTTGACTGAGATCTCATCAAAAGTCGTCCATGAAAGGCATCAAATTAAATCAGTCATATATCCTTCAGCCTGTATTTTGCTTATTCAATCTTCCTCTCATCTCATCGATAGAACATACTCGATCCACTTCCACATATCGTATACTGTTTACTGCAATATGTCAAACTGTCATCCCGAATCCTTCGTTGAGGAAGTCAGATTTATCGTTGGTCTCCATCCTAAATAGCTAACTCAACTATTTTCTCACTATCACTGTAGACTGTATTTCGTTGACTAAAACTTTGCTCATGTGATGAATGCTGTACCACAGATACTGTAATCGACCGTTCTTTCACTCAAGCTCACTGTAAACCCCTTCGAAGGACTTGGCAAGACTGCATCTCCGCCTTTGGCCAATTGAAGGGATTGTTCCAAAATTGGGTGGATGATGTTTATACAGGGGACGATGTTGATCAATTCCAGTGAGTCCTGTCTTTGATGAATTCCCAGTGATCGTAATATGTCTCACGGTGAATTGGGGTGCAGATTCAGACTTGGATTTGATGGTCAAGTCCTGACAGGGGATGAGGTGGGTACGATCTGTGACACAAATCTGGTGCTCTGACTCATTGGCAATATTGTATAGAGACCTCATGATCTTGGACTTCATACGCCTACGAAGATCACCGCCACTCGTCTCTTCAGATGATGGCAAGAGGAGAACCAATAAGTCCAGGCAGAGTGGGGGTGAGGACGGTTTGGATCGATTAGCATTATGATATTTCGATATTTTCGATGTCTGGAGACGTGCTAGGACTATGTGGAGACGAAAGACAAACGAGATGATATTGTTCATACACATGTATTCTGAGTCTATCCAACGACCAAGAGTTTCCTACTCTTCCTAATAATCTATGCGGTTACTGCAAATTTGGAAGAAGCTTCGTCGAAAAGTTTGGATTTTTCTGCCAAGTCGACTGCAAAAGGATGTTGAGGAGCGTTGGTAGCGAGTTTTCTATTGAAATGAGACATATGTCGGATCAGCATTTCCGGTCAAAGAAATTAAATGACGATAGCTAGGAAATGTAGTGAAACTCACTCGGCATATCCTTCAATACCCAAACTCGTTCCCACAGCCAGGACATCCCCTTGCTTATCCCCAGTCTCCTTCTGCGAAGCCTCGAGTATATCCGCTTTAGCTTCGTCGACATGGCCCAGCAGTAAGTGAGCAGCAGCGTGAGAAGCCAATACTGGTGGTGTACGACCTGAAGGAAGTTGATAGAGCTCTTCGTAGAAGTAGTACGATTGGTGGAGAGGTCGAGCGCCCTAATGAAGAGAATACAAATCGGTGTCAAACGATCAGAGTTGGTTCTTTCAAGTAGTCTGGTTTACTCACTGTCTTGAGTCCTATCCAAGCTTCGATAGCCTGTACCAACGTCGAGTCATTACCGATCCTCTTGGCGGTGTTGTAAGTACTTTGAGCGAGGTCTCGTCTATCGAGCGATAAGAGAAGTTGAACGAGGAGGGCGAGGCTATGCGGGATTAACCAATTCATCAATATGATGACCATTCCTTATTTCAGCTACATTTTCAGATGGTGAATCATCACTCCACTCACCACTCCAAATCCTCTTTCCCTCTACCTTCATTCAACGTAGCAACCGCCTCCTCAACCTCCCCAAGGAGAATAAACACCGTGGAAGCTATAACCCTCACAGTGGATTCCTCAACTTCATCCTCTGATCCTTCCACTTCCAAGACGAAATCCCTGATTTCATCTACCTTGTCTTCTCCAGCGAGGTGCGAGGCGAACGCGTCGACTGTTCGAGCTGCTATGGAAGGTTCGGACGAGGATAGGAAAGGGGATAAGATCGATTTGGCAGATTGGATATCTGGTGGAGTGGATGACAAGTGAGATCTGGCGATGTACAGTGCTCTATGGAGTGAGGAACGGTCGTCGGAGGGTGTGTGCGGCTGGAGGAGAGCTTCTTCTATTGCGGCTGGACTGGTTGTCAGCTATGGGAAAGATGTTAGCGATAAGAGGAGTGGGAATAATCACCTTTGTAAGAAGCTGTACAATATAGCTTGTCAGCTACTGTGACTTAACTGAAGAGATCGAGCTAGCTGTTAAGTCGACCCTACTCACCCTGGTAAAACAACTGCTTGACGTGATACAAGGGATCCAACTCCATTTTGGTGTTCTTGCTGACTGGTTTATGCTGATACTTGAGTGAACATGATAAGATGAACGGATATGATTGCGATGAACGCGACGACAGCTCTGTCGGTGGAGTGACGTGGTGGTGAACGCAACAACAACAGCAGCAATACGCGGGTGAGAGTGGCACTTTTATCGACTACCTGTACTTTCAGATGAAAAGAGTGAAAGATATGATGCAACGATCCATGCGATGTACTGAGTGTATAACGGACGAGCGAAGGGACTAAGGATACAGAAGAACTGACGAATATTATTCTATATTATATATGAGAAATCTATGTACAACTTCATCCTCTTTGATCTCAAACATATGTTACACTCTGCACCACTTTCACTTTCTCCTTCCCACACATTCAGCATAGGGCAGTTCAATCGTCCATGGTGAACTACCAAGCCCCCGTCATCTAGAAGAAAATAGGTGCAGGGCAAACTTTATCGCCCTTCTTCAATTCCCTCAATCTACTATCCACCAGATCCTTCTCAGGTTCAGTCAGAGGTCCACATACACCTGGATGACAAGGGTGATAGACCCCGTCTACTCTCGTATAAGCAGTTTCGTATAGTTCCTGCAACTTCTCAGCGAGAGGTGGATGGGCAGGTGCGCAAACTAGAAGAAGGAAAAATGAATATCAGCTAGATGTCGCACAACTGAAGCTCAATTTCACTCACCGTCCGTCACTTGTTTGGCCCAGATGAAATAAGCTTGGATACGCTTTATACCCCATCCTACAGGTGGACAACGTCGTATGGACTCGAGATTGTGGATTTTGCTATTACAACGTCCAATACAAAATTCAAAGATTAGTCAACATAACCTCTCTATTGCTACGGATTAGTCAATACTTACTCTGCTAATTTGACTTGCTGTGCTTCACGAGATTTGTACGGAGCCGATCTGAGTTGTGCCGTCTTTCTTTCCAGTCCAGAGAGGGAGGTATCATCGGTACATTCCTATATTCAAGCGAATGATAAGCATCTTTTGGCTGCAATCGACAGTGCTTCAGAAGAATCGAGAGCAAGTGTCAACTCACCTCTACAATACGAGCTACATCTGTTCCGAATAACTGGGCAATTTCCTCTATAGGGCATGGCCATCGTGAGCGCCATATTGAAAGATGAATTACATGAGTGAATCAGTAACCCAACTCACCTATGGTAGTGTGTGTATCCTCGACCGTATCATGCAATACAGCAGCTTGCAACACTTTCACATCCGTTACTCCAGTCGACGAGAGGTAATTTGCCACGGCCTATGAGAATGACATGGCCAAGTCAGCACTATTCCCACAGAGAGAGGTAATATTCGTAAACTACATACGATAGGGTGATTGATACTAATCAGATAAAATGATTATCAGCTCAATCTATCGGTAATTATTCTACTCCAGTTCATATCGAATCTAGGCGTAAGACTTACTATGGAGTTTGATCTACATCTTTTCTCCTTTGACAAGAATGTTTCTATACAAAAGTCATAGTCAGCCCCAAAAAAAAGGACATATTCGATATTTCCAGCATAATTCCTCATCATACTTTTATGGACATGGAACATATGTCCATGTCAAATCTCTAACATCCACATCGTTTCTCCTAGATCCTCCATTTCAAATCAAGCAGACAAGGTTATCACTCACCCTAGCAGCGAAATCCACCGTTCTCATCAACCTACTCAACTCACTCTCATCCCTATACTTCTTACTTATCCTCACTCCGTTCACTCCGTTTACCCCGTCGGGTCGTTGGGGGGCAACGTTTACGTGCATAGTTATATCTGTGAAACTATCAGATCTGGATATAGGTGGAGGCGGACTGGGAGCGAATGTACGAGGTGGTGGTGTACGTGAAAGATCGAACTCCGATGGTGTTCTATGTATATCCAAGGATTTACGATTGTTGAAGTTCGATGTGGTAGGTGAATTGAGTGTTAGAGTATTTCCATTATTTGGTAAAGGTGTGTTATCGAATAATAATGATCTACCATCTCTATTCCCATTGCCATTCGTTTGATGGTCGGTATGGGCATGACCATTGGGATCTGAAGAAGGTGAAGGTGAGGTGGTTGTGATTCTACTGGGAGGTTGAGGGATATTCAATTGTAATGCAGATGAGGAGGCGGCTTGAGGTGACATGTTGGGTATGTCAGTCTGGAATAGTGGTGTATGTGAAATGTATATTATGATAACGTCTTCGGATCGAACACCAGTGTTGTTATTCAGTGTGAAGAGATGCTGAAGATCGTTTGTTAGAAACGTTCTTTCTTTCCTTGCTGACAAATCGTTATCTTGACTTTCCTTTTACCCACCGAAGATGAAGAAGAGGGAAAATATCCATAAGCCCGATACCCCAATGCAGATCTAAGATGATTTCTTGATTTCTCCTTCTGAATTCCTTAGTACTGCTTGGGTTCGATAATCTATGCAATTCGCGGAATCGGTCAAAGCGGTCTCGATGTTGAATACCTTGAATGACCCATGTGAATATTGACACAGCTATGTCTTTACCATTCAGATTGGATAATGGCGACTCGACCAAGGGTGTGATAGACCAAGGGTTTGATAGTGCGAACTCTACTTTACGAGAGATGTAGTGGTATAGCAGTGTGAGTATAGTAAGAACAAGAATGGGATATGTTGTTGATTCTGCTTACTCAACACGATGTGAAGGACAGATGACGTTTTCTGGCAACACCTCGGCCAATTACAACAATACCATTAGGTCTAATAGCTTATTACGAATTATCGTAG
The DNA here is from genome assembly GCF_036426115.1 of Kwoniella botswanensis. Lineage (NCBI taxonomy): Eukaryota > Fungi > Basidiomycota > Tremellomycetes > Tremellales > Cryptococcaceae > Kwoniella > Kwoniella botswanensis. The sequence goes on along the minus strand of NC_088599.1, from coordinate 10,674,631 downwards.
TCAGCTCAGGTGGCAACATTACGATTTCATCCAAAGCACACTTAGAAGCATATCCTGAAAGAACGCCATATGAACAAAATACATGACATGGCTTCGACTTTCACTTCTTCATTAATTCTTTTAATTTATTTTCGTGTATAAGCTACAATAGGTTGTATGAAATATCACAAAGTGGGGGAGGATATGGAATAAACATATAAGGGAAAAGGATGAAAGAAAAAAAGCAATGGAGGTTGAATGGCACAGGATCCAATCTCGATAAATCCGACGATGAAAGACTATATGCTTGATGCAGATCAATTACACATCAAAAGCATCACTTCTCCATCCTTCCGATTTCTCTTCCCTCCTCTTTTGCTCCTTTGCTCTAGCTGTCAAATCTTCACCTTCGGCTTTAGCTTGATCAGTGGCTTGTTTGCCTTTACCTCGGAACTGGTCGGCTGCCCCTACAGCTCGGTTCGTAGAGGAGGAAGCGGCAGCCTTGAGTTTCTGTCTTTGGGTGTTGGAAACGTATGAAGGTGGTTTGTTGGGGAACAACTATTCGCAAATACATCAGTACACTGCTCATCTAGACTTGAAGTGGATATCGAAAGAACCACTTACATCCTCATCAACTCCAATGTGAAGTACGTATTCACCCCTTCTACCATACTTCACAACACCTTTGGAACCAACTGTAACAGGGCCAGAGGTAGACGGGTGAGGGAAGATGGAATCGCTGAATACTGCATTGATAAAGTTGGCAGCGGTAGGTCGAGCGTTGGTGGCTGCGATGGCTCGTTGTTGAACACCGTATAATCGGAAATCAGCTTGTCGGAGGTATTCAGCAATTTGAGCTTCGAGAGCGTGGGTGAGGTTCCGCTGGAAATGCATGTCATCAGCATATATCATAATTTACAGATGCGGCCAACGTCTGTGGATACTTTACTCACCTTGACGAAAGCCTTGATAACAGGTCTAGCGAACCAGGCCGCCAACCATTTGTTGTTTTTCCTGATTTCAAAATCGAACCCAGAAATCCAAACTTGAACATCTTTAACCACGAAGAAAGTCTCTTGATCATCTTCATCGGCGTTTTCCAAGGTGACATCGAAAGATATTCCTTGAGGTCCAAACTTGATATCTAACAAACCGGAATCTTCAAATGGCATAAATCCAGATTTGAGGTTGACCCAGAATGCGATGTTCGAAGCTGAGAAGTGGAGACCTTGTACCCTAAGTCTGACAGAGGCATCGTACTCCGATGCGTCTGCAAAGGTAATCAACCGATCAGCACATCTTCGTATGGGGAGGAGGCTTTCGCTGGACAGAAGAGAAGTAGGGTTCACACTCACATGTAGCATATCCTTGGGTGAATCGAAGATCATTGTGTTGGACGAACCTGATTGAATCAGGGATGAACGATACAGATTCAAGTCTGATATCATCGATAACGAGGTCGACGTCTAAGATAGGGTATCAACATCAGCTTGAAGTACCATACGAGGCATAATGGGAGCAGAGTACCATTTAGTTGAGAGGAAGATCACTCACCTTCAGATTTATATTCAACCCTTGGTACTGGAATCTCCTTAACCAACCCAATCAACCTCGGTACAATCACATCCATGAAATCCCTATACAACCCTTGACCTTCTGCCTTCAATGCTCCCACACCGACTTTTCCAGCGTGAGAGAGGGAAGAACCTAATTTCTCAATGGATTCAACGAGTTTGTTGGTAGCTTCATCATTGGTTATTCCATTGACTATCGATTCCAATTGATCTTGTAGTTCTCTAGCATCCGCTTTCCATTGGGGGTTTTCAGCAATGAGCGATTGTCCATCATCGTACAATGAGGTTGCCTTTCGATAGGCTCTTTGAGAAGTGACATAACCGGGTTCGTACAATAATCGATCAAAGTAATTACCAAGTTCTTCGAAGTATGCGGAAAGTTTGTCGTCGCTTCGAACGTCATCGGCGGCCTACAATCAACGATGAATGATCAAAACATCAGTATAAGTGTGACGATCTCCTGATGATTCATCGAGGTTGCTAGACAAGAAGAAGAAAGGAGATTTATTGTTTGACCTCGAGCCTAGACATACCTTCTGAGAAGCACTGATAACATCATCCAAACTCTTATTCGAAACCTTCTCTACGAAAGCTTTCAAATCCCTACCAGCCTGTTTTACTTTCTCATCCTCGTCATCCACATTAGACTTCTTCTGAGTCTCGTCTAAAGCCTGTTCAGCCTTGTTCGCATACTTCTTAAACAAGTTGACGATGGTAGTGAGGGATCTTCTGTACTGGGGGTTTGATTGAGCTTGAGTAATTACTTTTTGTAAATTACCAATCAATTCATCTTTCTTCTGTTGACCTTCTGGTAATTTCTCATCGAAATATTGTTTAACATTTTCGACCTCGTCCCATATACTTTCTCTAACGTCACCTTGAAGTTTACCCGTTCTGGCACCTTTCAACCCTTTTTTACCTTTATTTTGGAGGTTTTGGAAATCGACACCTTGTTCTCTCTCTTTTTGAGATGGTCGGGTCTTCTCGGCTGCCTGCTTGGCATTGTCCGCCGCGACTGATGCAGCATCCGCGAAGATATCCCGGGTAAGGAGAATGAGATCGGATCCAAGTTGTCGGAAAGTATCGTTGGTGACGATTAGAGAAGCGATAGTTCTGAATGATTCGATAGCTCGTTGACCATCTTTGGAAAGTTCCTTTTGAGAGGGTCGAGAGGCTGATGCACTGGATACATCAACATCAACATCGGCCGTAGCGGCGTTGTACTAAGAGAGAGAATTTCGTCAGCTCAGACCTCTATAGTAGGAAATAATGGTGCGCAGTCAAGACTTACAAAGAAGTTCTGCAATAAATCATCATCGTTCTTCTCCTCTCCCCAATTCTTAGCAGCTCTCAAAACACCTTTGAGATCTTCCAACACCCTCGTGCCTTCCGCACCTAACCTTGCGGTTCGCGAGTTGGGCCCACCGGTAGCTTTGAGCGTATCGGATTCGAGGATCGTCTGGATCAATTTGGATAATTGGGATTGGGAGCTGCGTATTCCACCGAATAGGTCATTAGTACACGACAAGAACAAACGTTTATGATTGTATATATATAGTGGCGAATGTTATACCCCTTGTCTAGTAGATACAAACAACACAAGGCAGAAGAAGCTAGAGTACTCACGGTAATTTACCTGCACCCAAAGCTCCACTCACTTCAGCCACTTTGATTCTCTGCCCTTTAGATGGGATGGCATTCTGCACATCCCTACCTGAAGGTAATTGTGCGGAACTCAAGAGAGGTTGTCTCTCTGATGCTGTTGTCGACATGGTAGGTACGATCGCCTGTGAGTTGTTACGAGTTAATGGGATATGTGATTGAACTGTCTCTAACACTGAGTTCAAGAAGAAGCTCATGTGTGTGTATATATACTATACACTATACTCAGAGGTGGAAGGTTAGGAGTGGACAAAGGGAAAGAGAGAGGCTGTGGAGGGTGAGAAGTAAGATGGGTGTATGACGTATAACCACACTATGACCCACCCATCACACGATCAGCTCAATCCACCCAACGACGAGTAAGCTCAAGAGTTGACTGTGTACTCTTGGATATTACGATGACCTCACTGTACAAGGGAGAGGGAGTACCTGACCGGATTATCGCATCATTACCCTGAGTCACATCACACATCACACAAGAGCACGTTTGTTGGAATTGCGGAATGTGGGGTCTCCTGGTCGTACCTGAAACCTGATACAACTCGTACATGATGCATACATAGAAGAGATAACAACAACAATGAAGCATGGAGAAGGTCATTATGGGTCGTTAATCGCAGACTAGGTAATGACGATGAAAACAACGACTACATGACATCCTCTTATTACTCCTCCTTATCCACTCCCACTCCCATACCCATCTGCCTCAACCTCTCACTCAACTCCACTTCCTCCAACCCATCTTCCCTCCTCATCCTCCTCTGTCCCGTCGGACTCCAAATCAACGGTGGTCCATTACCATTGCCGCTACCACTACCATTGATATGCGGTGAGATGGGTCTAGGCGAGGTAGGAGTAGAGGGTCTTGATCTGTGTAATGTCGATGTTGTGGAACGGATAGGTAAAGGCGATAATATAGGTAAAGGAGAAAGTGTCGATTTGGGTATATCCGTAGGCAGAGATGAGGGTGATGGTGAAGTAGTAGATATCAAAGAAGGTTTTCTAATGATTCTTGGCTTTTCAACTACCAAACCCATATCACAATCCCGTTTCGAACTCGTACTATCCCCTCTGTCCACTTTATCCCCTGTGTTATCTACTTCAGATCGATCCATTTCCATATCTCGTCTAGCAAACCATTTCATCCTGACCATTTCCCACTCCTCACTCGTCTTGCCCAACGATCCAGGTGAAAATGCCAAACTACTTCTTCTCCTCTTATTACCTGAATTTGTGGGTGTGGTGGGAGGTTCAACAATCTCATCTGTCCTTTCTACATCCATCATCTCCCTTGAGTCCGGAGGGGTAAAAACAAATACCACTTTCGTACTTTTCGACACATAGTATGATTTTCCTTCGTGAGAATGACCTTGAGACGGTGTATAAGGTAATGAAGTTGAAGGCTTTGGTCGATTGATGTGGGATGACGAGGAAGGTATACAGACGAATTGGAGTTGGATAGCATATTTTAACACCCCTTTTCCTGCATTTTCAACCATATCGTCCCTAATCTTGCAATACGTTTTCTCCCTGACTAGTAGCCTCCCTCCTACTGGTACTTTCCTAAGATCGTATGGGATAAGAAACACCTTGATGGGTGAATTGGAAGATTTGATGAGAATTTGTAATTGACCAACTGGCGAGACCTGATATCCAGGAAAAGAAGGTGGCTCATCCTTTCGTGTAACTGTATCTATAGCATGAGAATGTGGATGGTGATGTGGGTCTGGGCGTGGGTATGCGAAAAAATCGTAATAATATTTCTCCAAATCCACTCCCCCCGTCCAAGGACTCTGATATTGGCTCTGCGTAGATCTGGTAGGCAGCGAACCCATAGCCTCGGGATCTTCTAAATCGTAATACACCGCTGAGAAGGGGATTTCTAATGGACTGGAATACCTAAGATGAGCAGGACATGATTTCCCTTTCCCTATCGATACTAAGCTTATCGAAAATTCGTTGGTAAGTTGATGAGGCTGATGGGCGGAGGACATACGTGAGTGAAGTAGAGAGAGGTGGTATGAGCCTAGCAGAGGTTGAGAGCGGGATAATCGACGTGAAGGAGAGGGTGAGGAGGAGGGGGATTGATCGATTGAATGGATATTGTCATGAGGAGGGGTGTGAAAGGAAGAATTAGGTGATATGCTTCCGTTCGTATATCTAGGTGAAGGCGATACGAGGGATGTCAATGGCGATAAAGATCCCCTCGAGGTCGGCTGGCAACTACGTCGACTAGGTGTGGGTATAGGCTTTACCCCATTACCAGCGTAAGAAGTAGGTGAGGGCGTGCGTGATATGGCTGAGATGGGTGGTTGAGATAAGGGAGAATGTCGAATAGGTGAGTACGAGGTGGATGGGGAGGCGCCAGGGGAGGAAGAGGAAGAGGCGGGCGTGGACCTGGGAAACTGTATGTATGTCATATCGTCGAGCTACAGTGTGTTGGTGGTCGATATATGACTGAGATATACATGATGTACGAGCGAGGAAGTAAGTAAGAAGCTAAAGATGTGATGTGATTGTGATGAATTGAGTCGTTCTTATGTTTCGGTTATCGTCATTACACATTACCCTGAAATCCCCCCCTTCCGCCTTGGCTTAGATCCTCTTGTCAGAAGCTCAATCCGTTATCGGGATTACACTAGACTACCAAGGTCAGCATTGACGATCACTCGTACATACTGAGCCAGCGTTCTGAGAGCGGAATGGGGATCAGATCAATTGATCTGGTTGGAGAGGGATGGGTTCGTGCAGATATGCGCAATATGAGAAGGAACCTTTTGCCTAATTGTCTGGAAGACTACCTACCGTCGAACGGGATGTTTACAACAGAGCGTATGAATGGGTCAAACCTTGTTCTGCCACTTTCTAGAGTTGATGAACACAAAATCCCTAGGTCTGTGGGTGTAGACTTGAAGAACAGGAAATAGAGCGTTGTCACACTCTACTACTCATTACTAACCTAATTCAATAACAACCTTAATTGCTGGAGCTCACATAGTCTCAAACATGTGGATTTCGATCCATCAACTTCCTTCGATATGTGTCATATCATACCATGTAAACCATACAAGATGCCTCAGACCATACACCTCACAATTGGCAAAGATCTCCTCCAGCGAACACATATTCTCAACCCCATGTATCACGAGTTGGAAGCGGGCATTGAACTTCATCGTACTCCCGAAGTCTTCATCAAACCTCCGAAACAGCCAAGATCAAGCGACGATCAAAGCAGAGTGTTACCTGCCGGTATGATCCCTTCCATAGAGAGTGTTCTCGAAAGAGCTAGTAGGTCATTGTCAAAGTCATGATAGCTATCTTTGATGACAAGGGCTAACTCAGTGTGATGCGATTTGTACCTCTTCTGTCAGACTCTAACTCACAAACTACAGAATCATCCTCATCCCGATCGTCTCCAACCTTTCTCGCCGCCGAGCGGATCAACATAGTAGCCTCTGAATATCTGGCCCGAACAGAATTATGGGACATATTTCAAGGCATCTATCATACGAAGAACGGTCAAACCAAATCATTCCTCGTTCATGTCACATCAACCTGCCAATTCCCTGCTTATCGTCCATACAATCCACCCGATTTCACAGGCGGAGTAGAAAGATTTTCATGTATGGAGGTTCCAGCGGTAGCTCGTGGAGAAGCTAGGTTCTATCAAAAATACCATTCTGGTCAACTTGATGGTATAATCCCACATTATATAGGATTATACAGGGTCTATCTACCATAACGTGTGAACGGTCGTGGTAAGGCTGGACAAATATTGGCGATGTTGGTTGAGTATTCTGGAGAACCATTGGAAAGGATTATCTATCCTTTTGCTCATGGTATCGTCGATACGAATACTTGGTAAGTCAGCCTTTTGGGTTTGCTTGTATAGAACAGTATCCGAAAATAAACATGCTAAGATGGGTTTGGACCGTACTGATTATGGTATGACAACCTAGGTCACGGATCTTTGATATTTACGATCATATCCATTCTATCGGATTCTGTCATAACCACCCTCTCCCTTTGCACGCGGCTAATGTATTTTACGACAAGGCAACCGATCAATACAGACTTATAAACCTCTGGCGCGCCTTTAACCTGCTCGAACCAGATAAGAGGTGGGATAGGAGAAGCATGGAGAGGTTATTGGCCGCGGAAAAGGATAACATAGAATTTTACAAAGACGAGAATCGGAAACGTATTAACGGAGAATGGTAAAACGCAGATCTATTCTCGATGCGCTCATTACATCTACTTGACCTCGATAAGTGATCATTCGAGCAGACTTTGCAAGTCAACTGTAATTGCGATATTACCGATATATATGTATCCATGTTTTCATATATGAGTGCAGAGAGATCACATGAAAACTTTTAATCAGATAAACGCATAAATTTTTGTACCCATTGATCAGTCAGTCAATATATGGTGCATGAGGAAAACGTAACATCCCTTGAGACGACTATAAGCATATTCTAATTCTGCTATAGATCGTCTTCGTCTTCTCCCAATTACCCCTACTCCAAGTGCAAGTCCGATCCAAAACCCTAAAAACAAACCATACGTATATACTAATGACGATGAGCTTATTTGTGGGTGGACTTGATCTTGAAACCTCTCGACTATAGGGTAACGAAAGATATGTCAGCGATGTCTCATAAGTATGACTTCATGCGTATGGGATGGTATGATACGACAAAACTCACCTTTCTTCTACCTCGAGCTTGTTCGAACTTCCTACCCTTTGAGGCGATGTAAGGTTTACCACCCTTGAGGGGACCACCGAAGTGTTTGACGGCCTCCCTGACGTTTCTCTTTCCTCTGAGCAAAACGGTGTTGGATCCGGTAGGAGCTCGGAGGGCAAGTTGGTCGAGGGTGATGGCCTCACCACCAGCAGCTACGATTCTTTCCTTGGCGGCGGTAGAGAATTTCAAAGCGGCGATGGAGAGTTTAGGGAGTTCAGGTAATCGTTCGTCATCAAGGATGGTACCGACAGTGACGATGGTCTTTGAATTGTCGGGGTTGGAGTTTTTGGTTTCCTTGACGATTCGGGAGAGGGAGATAGGGGGTCGGTTGATCTACGAAAACACAAAAAACACACACAAAAGTCAACGACGAATTCCAAATCCCATCTTCTCTTCTACTAAAATATTCCTGCAATCTGCAAAGCAATCCAACCCACCTTGCTCATAAACAATCTCTTGAGGATGACTCGGTTGAATTTAGAGTCGGTTCTTCTAGCCAAGAATCGGTAGAGCTTGACAAGCAAGAGAAGGTAAGGATCCTCCGACTTGGGAGCAGATCGGTTTCCCTTTTTGACGTGGTGGTAACGGAGATCGATACCCATCTGTTGCGTTTGATGATTTAGCGGAGGAGAAATAAGAGGGAGCAGTTGAATGAGAGGTTGAATGAGCAAGAAAGAGAAAATTTCGTCAGCATTCAATACCTCCATATTGACGTTCTCATCTCATTCGCCCTCCAAATCCATCTTATCCAAATGATACTTGTTCTTCGCCGGAGTATGTTTGACTTCGCTCCTGGTACCACATCCACCTATGCTATGTGCCCTTATTTGATCTATCTGGCTGGATGTTGCGTATGTTCTCCAATATTTGCTGTAGCTATTCCTCCAACGATAACTTCCTGTTCCATGAATCTCATAACTTTCCTTTCTACTCTTCCTCTCTATGTACACGACAATAGAAGTATCACTCACTTTGTTAGCTGATTTATATGAACCTACCGAGGATGAAGTAGAAGGTGAATGATAAACCTCTAAATATTTGAACAAAGTATCGACAGTGACAGGACAGGAGCCAGCATCCACCCAAACCACCTGGTACTGTACAGTCGAGCTGCTTACCACCAAAACTAAGCAAATCTGACACATGACGGAGAATCGCGAAACACCGTTGGTGCTTATAGAAGACAAAGCTGTGTGGCGCGGCATTCACCCTTCGGCCCTAAGTCCGGTTTTTCTTATCACCGATGTAGGCGCTTCATTTCATCCCGTTGTTTGGTTCCCTCGTTGTGCCTGGAGAGGAATCGTGCGTCTCCGGTTACTTCGGGTTGAACGATAAACAAGGATACAGGGATACATCACTGACATGTCCAAGCTTTCTTGTCAGTCTGCAGTGAACATCCATACATTCATCACATCAGATCGATCAGAATGGCAGATTACAAGAGATGTCTACATCAACCCACCCTCATGAAGCCAAAAGAAACTAAGTATGAGAGATATGACGCTACTCAGATATATCGGTTTCATTCTCGGCTGATCGTAAATCGCCACCCAACCTAACTTGCCTTTCCATGAATTCGATAACATTGTCAGGTTGAGTGATGTTCTACTTTTCCATGTCTGTTCTCTTGGGCCAGACTTTTGGTTGTACGATGACATGACAGGTGATGTGATCGTACATCATCTCGAGATAATCCTCCCCTTTTTGTTGAATCTCACAATCATTGATATCAAAGTTAACTCACACCTCGACTCAAATTGATACTTGACCAATTATAAGCCACCTGTCTTCTCGCAGCTCGACTTCCCAAATCATCAGCATCGCTTCAAGTCACCTACCATCGACAAGAATATACCGAAAATGGGCGAGGGGGAAAGACGAAGGAGTAGTCAGCACATATCAAGAATGGATAATATCATTCAATATGGCCGCAAAATCGCCCTTCTCGTCTTAATCTCGACTGCTCAAACCGCACGCGGTGTAGATGCGAACAATGTCACACCCCGGTAAGTCCTCTCTCACTATACGATGGGTCATCGTAGCCTTTGCTGATATTCAACTCAGATGGGGTCATGCAGCAGCTTATATCCCTTCCCCTCCCACCCTCATTATACAAGGTGGTAAAACCGACCCATCATCTTCTTACACCTACTCATCCTCACCTAATACAGGCGAGACACTCATACTCCCTCTCACGTCGTCATTCTCAACATCCTCTGCACCTTTCACATCCCTCAATTTACCCTCCGCCCCCACTTCAGCGTGGCATACGCTCACACCTCTATCTTCCGAAGGAGAAGGGATCTGGAAGTTACTATCATTCGGTGGTGATGGGGGTACTGCCGAAGCTGTTCAGACAGGTTCAAATTCAGCTTGGATAATGGATGTCAAGACCGATGGACCGGAGGTGAATTACACAAGACAAGAAAGTGGGAATGGTCAGCCTATGAGAAGGATCTATCATTCCACTTCTTCCACTTCGGAAGATGGACAAGTGTATATTACAGGAGGACTGAAAGATGATGGTTCAGGAGTAACATTCTCGGATGTTTATTCGTTCGACTCGTCAACATCCTCTTTCTCGCCATTACCTAGTCTACCTATAAGGCTATATCATCACTCCTCGATACTTCTTCCAAATGGGACTTTGCTTGCTCTGGGTGGAGCCTACACTTCACCTTCCACTGGAGGAGCAACACTCCAGCCTTATTCGAGGATATATACCCTTGATACTACTTCCTCGTCAGCTAGCTGGACGGAGAGACAGATACCTGGACCAATGCCTGAGGGGAGAAGAGGTGCGAGTTTGGTGATGAATGAAGATGGATCGAAGGTTTTCTTATTTGGTGGAGCGAATGCTGGATTAGGGGATGTGTATGGTGATAGTTGGGAATTCAACTTGGCAGATGGAACATGGAAAGAAGTCACGACAGCTGGACAAGGTGAGCCACTTGGTCATCTAAGATAGGTATTCCCCTCGTTGTCGGGAATCAAGCTGATTGTACTGTATCAGGCCCTAAAGCACGGTACGATCATACTGCCGTGGCTATAGGTGGGAATCAAATTGCTGTCTTTGGAGGTGAGTCCAACTTCAAGCTGAAGTAGTGTCATTCAGCTGATCTGGTGTTCCGTCAGGTTACGGTGATGGAGGACCTGCCGATTCGACTCTGCATATTTGGGATACCTCGACGAGCTCCTGGATCACCGATTTCACACCTATTCCTACGTCTTCGACATCGACCACCTCAACAACCTCAAGTGGTAAGTCCGTAGATCCAAGCGGTATCTCCGCTTCCCACATAATTGGAACAAAGACAAAGTCTGCATCGGGGTTAGAACATACACCCTCAGGTGCGACTATCGACTCTTGTGCGTGGTGTTCACCGATGATATACCTCTGACACTCCGGGCTTGTGCTGATCTCTGCGGTTTTCCACAGCTTCCGCTTCCCCTTCTTCTTCAAGTACATCTGCACCGACCGATGCTGGCGCTCATAGTCATCCCCTCACGCTTCCAATCAAAATCAGTTTAATCCTTGGTATACTCGCCGTGATCGGATTGTTGGTGGGGTTATGCCTGTGGAGATGCCTTCGACGCCGAAAAGCCAAACAAGCCGCGATACTAGCTTCCCCTTGGCCTGCCAGTGGATCCAGAGCCAGAACACCTTCAAGGCCATATAGATCAAGGGAGAAAGGTGGAGAAGGATTGATGGAACAGCTCAGTCCTGAAAACCCTATTGAAGGTGGTTACGAAGCTTGGGGCTTAAGGGAGAAGGGTGCGTCGATCGGTTTAGGGATGGGAGCTATTGGAGCTACTCTGCATAGTATCTCCAGTAAATTCAGCGGAAAGAAGGAAGACCCCTATGCGGAGCTTCATGATGATCCTTCGGAAGAAGTAGGTGGACCCCTCAGAAAGTCGTCGAGAAGGATTGGAGACGGTATTAGATTACTTGGACCTAGACCACAACGGGAAAAGTCACTCTATTATTCACCTGAGAAACCAGTTAGGAAAGCTAGTATGATACGGAACTCCCGAATCGACATGCTCGGAGGAGAGGATATGCCCAATTACGCTGCTGGAACTAGCTCAAGGAATGTGGAAGGTGAAGGCGAAGATGCAGATTGGGTGATCGATTCCGATGAAAGCGGCAGAAATTGGAAATCTGCTAAATCGTTGCTGAATAATCGACAGTCCGACGATGAAAACCAAGATCCATTCCATGATAGAGAAATTTCTTTCGACGATGATGCTCCGATTTTACCTCCCTTGAGGGTCCGAGGTGGACCAGTCCCCACGCCTCATGACTCACGGAGTGATCTGGGTACTCTGGACGAAATTGCAAGTATGTCCAACCCTTATTCTGAACTTTCAAGAAATCCACAATCCGAATTATCCAGAAGCCCTTGTTCGAACGTATCAAGAAATCGATTATCTCACAATTCATCGTTGGAATATCATCTACCGAGCTTATCACCTTCAGACCCACTTGATCTTACTGGTTTACTAGTTCCTCCATGTGATAATAGGTATTCGCAAACTTCCATACCTACTTCTGCTCGTTCAGGTAGATCAGGTAGATCAGGTCAGTCCAATGCTCTTTCGGATGCTGAAGAAGGTATAATATCCGAGGCAAGATATCTTCACTCTCAGTCGCCTACTTTGGTCTCACCCGTTGAGACAGCCTATGTACCGATCAAAAGAAGTGAATCGTTTTTCCGCAGAATGGCAGCTGGAGGAATCACTTCATTGTTGTCATCTACCAAATCGAATTCTTCTTCTTCTCAGAAGAAAGAAATGGATATACGTGATCCGGCACCTCAACCTACCCTCTGGCCTGTAATGTCAAGTGAAAATGTCAATTCTCCCTCGAACCCTTCATCAATCTCACCTGAAAGCTCCAATCATCCTCCAACAAGTTGGAAAGGCGATACACTTGATCTACCCTCGAACGAACATGGTAAAGGGCCGAGTCTATCTTCGCTGAATTCAGCTAAATCAATGAGAGATATGGTGTTAGTCCAAAGGGAAACGTCAACTTCCTCAGTGGAAAGTGAAGCTGTAATAGAGATGGAAAGAGCCTCTTCCCTTGTTGATCAGACTTGGACACAGGTACACAACAAAGATGAATCCGATGGGACATTAGTAAGAGCCGAAGAAAGTGATTCACTCTCGCCATTACCTTCTGAAACCTCTACTTCGGTAATTCCTCTTCGACCGGATGGAGCGGGACATTACAGATCTGGTAATGGTCAAACCACTTTCGATGACGGTAATTCAGGATTAGAAACTCCAGGTGAAATAGTATTTAACGGTGCGGATTTCGCTTCGCCACCTATATTGCCGATAAATGATTTTGCTTCAATACCATCTAATTCAAGACAGAAAGCGGTAGACCTGGACACGGAGCACGACCAAACACTTAAACAATCCTCTTTACGACCAACCCCTTCTCCAATCACACCTAAACGAGCGATCTCCAGAACGTTGAATGCCACAGTGGTTGATGAATCATCTTTACCTCCTTCCGGATCACCTGTACCCTCACCTCTGGTACAACATCGTCGACCCGTCAGAGACGTGGTCAATTCAATCAATAAAAGAGGAAATTCCACGCCTTTCAGCTTACTTAGTCCCATGTCGAATTATTCGCCTGCTATTGATCGAAAATCGTCTTTATCTTCGAATATCACTGGTTCGTCAAATGTTACCCGAACGAAACCAGGATCTACGTCCAGTGGACAAGGGGAAGGGGAAGATCCATTCGGTACACCCAGACATAGACTTGGTCCTGGTACTTCAAAGATACAAAGACCAGTGACGATACATGGATCACCCGATGCAGGGGATACTTCGCCAATGAGCAAGAGAGTATCGTCATCGTCGGTTGATAAGAGACCAACGACGATGTGGGAGGTGATCAAGAAAGAACAGCTCAGAGTGGTTAATCCGGATCAAAATCAGCAGAGAAAGTTTACTGGGATCGATAATTGAAAGAAGAATGAAGAGGATGACATGTGTGTGTTTTTCCATATTTGAAAAGTGGTTGTGATTTGTGATTTGTGATTTTATCTAGTTGCTTTGCGATATTTAACGAGTTTGACGAGGTCTTGGGAAACTTGATTTCCTGTTGTTGATAAAGATAGTTCACTAGATCATAATCGAATTACTGTATTTACATTTCATTTATGAAGGTTTATTTTCTTGATATAATTGAAAGGATACAAACAGTACGAGCAGTTATATTTATACATGATATCGCTCTTGCTGGTATTCTACCGTAGTACAACTTATAGTTGGAAGTATCGGCAGATGAGGTAGCATACTCGGTTTGATATGATGCTGGTACTGAAGAGGCTCAAAGTGGTGTATAGACGTACAATGCTGTATTAGCTTATTGTTTGATTATTCAAGTATTCAAGAGCGGTGTATCCAGACATTTTGTTACTATACAGTACTCGTGAGTCAATGAGAATCATGCGAATCCGTCATTCAACACGAGTATGTGAGACATCCTACTGTTCTGTTCGTTAGTGTTATATCTGACTTCCCTTTAAACCTGGCTAGACCCAGCTGAGGTATCTAGAAATGACCCCCAACGAGATAGACTGATTTAATAGTGTATGCCTTCACATAAGGTGAGATCACGATAATATCACAACTTATGCATGGGGACTTCGATTTGGTATGAGCATGTTTGATTTCTATATATATATATATCTCGTATTTCGTATTTCGTTCCCCACTTGGAGCATCAAGCTCTGAATTCCAGTTCATCCTATAATCTCCTCGACTTTCCATCGTCAGTTGAAGAGTTTAACCCTTCCTTGATCCATGTCCCACCACACCCGCTCCACTAGCCTTCTCCCATTTAGTATCACCCTTCACACTCCTCGCTCCTGGTATACCACTACCAGCGATGGCACTTTCCACCTTATCTTTCAATCCTTTTTTATCTTTCTTATCTTTCTTTCCTCCACCTAAAGCCAATCCTAACCCGATGACACCAGCAAGTACGTACAGTCCTCTTTTCTCATCATCGTTCAAATTCCTTTTCTCAGATTTGTATTCCTTCTGGCCCTCGGTAGATTTAGGAAAGTTGATTTCGGGTAATTTGATTCCAGCGTTGGACCATGCTCTACCAGGAGCGGTGATCAACGAGCTCAAAGCGTCAGTGAGAGATGGGATGTCCTTGAGGGACGGTCCAGAAGATTCAGTTTCCAATGAATGAGCGTCGTGCGATTCGTGCACTCCATGAACTGGTCCGCCTTCCAGGTGCGTAGAAGCTGATGCGACGGTGAGGACCTTTGGTGCGGACAGGGAAGGGGCGGAGTCGGTGGTGGTGCCGGATGAGAAGTTATCGGGTGTGAGGGGCTGTATTGGAATACGAAGATTGAACTCAGTATCATATTCGAAGTTAAGGAAGATACTGATAGCACCACATGCGAGTTGGCTAAGAAGGAAGGGAATGAATATAGATTACTCACGATAACCTGCTCGACATCCTTCTCAGCCTGACTACCAGGGAATCTCACATCCAACTTCTCACTAACATCTTTTGTAGCGGCGACATCGGATTTAGGTAAACCAGGTGCTACTGTGATTTTCTCAGGTTCGATCGGATCGACTTTCCTGGCTTCTGTCCTCTGAGATGAGATCTGTGGTCCGGTGGAAGTAACACTGGGATCTTCGGAGGTAGCTGGACCAGGGCCGGTGGTGGAATCCCTCTTAGGTTTGGGTGGCTGACTGACGGAAGCTGTGGTCGATAGACCCCTTGCACCGTTAGCGAAAGGAGGGAGAGGGCCGAGAAGGGAGGATTGTTCGGCAGATTCAAGTCGGGATATCAATGTTGCTCTGCGATGTGATAAGAATTGAATCAGTATATGTCTGTCATCACCACACAGATATAGATGTAGGAGAGAACTCACTTGTTACCCTGTTGTGACAGACCCCTCTTCTTCAATTCTGTTTTCAGTGTAACCACCGTCTCATTCTTCCAGTTCCTCTGACTGGACAACAAGACCGCCGAAGCCAGGGACCTAGATCGAGGTCTGGTGATTGGAGCTGGGGATGGAGCGAGTACAGAGGACGTGGTGGGTCGTAAGAGACCAGCTGAAAGCTTGCGTCGGAGCATGTTGTCGAAATTGTTGATGGAGAATAGTCTGCGTAACATTAGGCAAAACAAGACGGAAAGTATGATTGGTGTGTCAAGGAATGAAAGTGGTAACTAGGGAGAGTGGAGTGGGGTTGTTGATCTCTTGGTGGTCCATCCCATGGGAAATGGAAATGGAAATGAACTGGAAATGAAATGACGAACACACAACGCGGAGCTAAGGGTACGTGGGTATGTATATCACGTGATTCGCATCTATCACGTTCACCACGACTAGTTTACTCCTTTCATCCACCGCATACCGCAGCATTAGCATCGAAAGACAACTTTATGCAGGTCGACCAGTCTGACATCAAGATAGGATTGAGAACAGACGTATCATGCACAAGATAAACATATAGCAACATGCCATCTACCGCACAAGCACGCCCTCCGCTCCTCAACTCCATCGTCCACCTCCTATTCTCGGTGGCAACCACCGTCCTCCTCTACCTCATCTCCCTTGGACCTATCCCCCAACATGTCGGATTCGTCATGGATGGGAATAGGCGGTATGCAAGGGGACTGGGCAAAGAGGTATCGGAGGGGCATGGCGAAGGATTTGCAGCGTTGAAGAGAGTGAGTCGCCCCTCTCCAAGAGACTCAGTAGTCAAATGTAGTACCGTGCATTGAACAACAACGTAGTGCTTATCTGTTTCTTTGTTCGTGTTACAGACTCTAGAGATTTGCCTTCGACTTCGCATACGAGTGGTATCAGTCTACGCATTCGCAATTGATAATTTCAACAGATCAGAGAATGAAGTTTCTGCGCTGATGAGGTTGGCGAAAGATCGTTTGGCGGAGTTGTGTCAACATGGGTGAGTCGGATTGAACATACATCATGTGTTTGAAATGTCATACAATACACTATTATGAAGCTGGGATAATCGGCAACTGACTTTCTAATATATTTTTAGGGCGTTACTAGAGGAATACGGGGTACAGATCAAATTCATTGGACAGATATCCCTTTTCCCACCTGATGTTCAGCAGGCTATCAAAGAGATGGAAGAGATGACTGCGGGACATAAAAAGTGAGTTGGGTCCCTTCCTCTGTTCCCCATCTGGTCTACCGTAAATCCCTCATCAGTTGATCATCATGCACTGTAGTTGCTGATATGATACACTACAGCGGTGTATTGAATGTTTGTTCACCCTACGCATCCCGAGATGAAGTCATCACTTCCATCCAAAGCACCGTCAGATCTATTCATAACCGTGAACTGAAAAAAGACCAAATTACTTCTACAACCGTTTTCAACAACTTGGGCACTTCGCAAGCTATCTCTAAAGTCAATCCAGGACTGTTTAAGAGACCAGAGGAAAGTGGGAAATTGGATATACTAGTTAGGACGTCGAACGTTAAGAGATTGAGTGATTTCATGATGTGGCAAGTGAGTCATCGCATCCCATTCTGGTCAGAAGTCATTGAATACAAAGGTATTGTTGTCTGACTGGTGAAAACATCACTTAGGCATCGGAAGATACCCAGTTGCACTTCGTCAATACTTTTTGGCCAGAGTTTGGTTTGTCCGATATGATACCTATTTTATTGGGTTGGCAGCAGAAACAGTGGATAAAGCAATTGGGTTGGGCCTGAGGATCATTAGTTCATAGTCACGTAGAGATAGAGTAGATCTTGGGTTGATCAAGAGGGTGTTGTAAAATGGAATATACGGAGTGATGCATGGTATTATCTTACAATACGAGTCCTGAAATGATATATATGCGAATTGAACCCATCTGACTTCTATTCTCTACCTTTATTTCAAGAACGCCTAATCGCAACTCCCATCTTCCGGGCCATCTTTCCACCTCCTTTCTAAATTCTTAATACTACATTCAAACAGTGGTTTACCCAATTTCTTATTCACCGTGTTATGTCTCTCACATAACCACTTCATGAAATCTTCTCTGTTCTTCACTTCTGGTGGGTTCTGGCGAATATCTTTTTGGAAATCTTTAGCACACCATGAACAAGGGTAGAAGATCGACAATGATTCTAGGAGATTGGTTATTTGAGATCGGTGTGTTTGGGTAGGGTTGGAAGGGTAATATGAGGCTGTGGTATGAAGGAAGGTCCATGTGGATCGACCTAATGATGCTGTATCTGGTGGACAATTGCTCCTGTCCACTTCTACAGGAGAAGAAGTAGGGTCACTTGAAGAAGAAGAAGAAGAAGATGCTTGAGAGTTGTTGAGGAGATTTGCGAATCCTGCCATACCCATTCCTTTCAACGCTGTTTTACTCTGACTCTGACTCGAAGTTCCATCTGACGACTGCGTCTGCTTTTTCTTGTTGATCTTTGCGAAATCCTGCCATGTATTACAGACTTTACATACTTTTCCGTTTTCATCTAAGATCAGTCCTGGAGGTAAATGAGGATGGGTTTCTTTGGTAGTTCGCCGAGGTTCGGATGATACCTGAGGATCTGACGACGATATGGGTGGTAGAGTCATGTTTATTTCAGCTGATATCGTTGCCTATCTTCTCGAAGACGAAGCTGAGATTCTGCGCTGTGTTAATGATCGGGGATGGAAATCCTGTAAGCATATGTATATGGAGGTGTTAAAGTCGAAGTCGATTAGTCATTGTTTGTCTCTTTCTCCTCCACCAGCCAGGGACAGGGATGTGATTGTGATGTGAAATCAAAACATTACGAGTACTTGCGCGACGCAACTGATATTGATTTCTTTGGTCTGGTCTCCGTCGTTGTTTTTGTCTTTGTTTTTTCCTATATGCACACTTGGACAGGATACACTATACAAGTAAAAGACCCTTGTGGAACCCATCACGACGAATCGAAGGTCTCCTACCTATGACAATCGATCGTGAATATCTGGGATAATAAAAAGGATGGAATTGAAATGACCAACCGTCCCCCTTTTCCTTTCCACAACCTCCGACATCCTAAATCTACCAACATCAAACATCCTCTACCTCCTCCTCCGATCACTGGTGGATACTCACAGCCCTTTAATGGCAATCACTGTCAGGTAATCAGTTTACAAGAACGAGAGTGTACAGATAATCCTTCAGACAATGTAATCCCTCAAAAGAGGCATAGTACAGGTGTAACATCATCACAAGGGAAGAAGGACAACAATGTATCTGTATCGGTCTCTAATCCAGCAAGACCAATACCATCAACTAGCAAGCGTAGCGGAGCTAGAAAGATGACGGAGAATGGGGAGAAGGTGCCTCGACCGGATGCAGCCTCCAAAGGGTCTGTAATGAGGTTAAATACGAAGAAGTCATCAGATTCAATGCCTGGTCCTGCTACTACATCTACTCGGGACCTCTCATCGCTCGATCGCTTGCCAAGTACTAGTGCTTCCAATCCTACCAGCTGTAGAATGGGTGATGCCTCTCCTTGTGAAACGGCGTCAGATCACCCGAACGTCGAGAAACAACCCATCTCGAAATCCCAGAACCCTCGCCCGTCGAGAACTTTTTCCGGTTCACAACCCTCTCATAGCTCCGATGGTCAACATCCAAATGTCCCATCTTCTTGCCTTCCTCCTCAATCTTCTGCCCTTCCCGCTCAATCTTCTGCCCTTCCCGCTCAATCTTCTGCCCTTCCCGCTCAATCTTCTGCCCTTCCCGCTCAATTGGCTTCTCGCCCAAAACAAGTCGATGTTCCTCCTCGATCGGCAGGATTAGGACCTGTGAAGATAACCCTCAAGATCACACCTACTGTATTTCCTTCTTCTCAGCAAGAATCACTCGCTCGACCGCCGCAGATTCAGACCACTCCCAACGCTCGAAAGCGAAAGCTGGGAATTCCCGATACAACTCAAGGTACATCGTCTCGACGCCCCCTTTCTACTCAGTCCGGTTCCAACCCCAAACACCTAATATCTTCTCGATCCGCGAACTTCGAACCTTCAACGGCAGCCCCTCCGACCGCGCCGACTTCATTACTTACTGGGAAGGCTGTCGCTAAATCGCCGCAGACTAAGGAGATTGACACCTCACGACAAAGAAGATTGGATACCCGCAATTCGTCTCAGGATAAAACGCCAAAACACCACATCCCTGCTAAACCCGCCTCCCACCTCAAACAAGTGGTTGCTCCTCCTCAGTCGTTCGGGACCTCAACAACACCCTTACCAGTTCCATCGATCTTGCCCCCTGTTGGGAAAATATTTATCGAATCGCCCCAATCTCAGACTAGTACCACAACACGAAAAAGAAAGTTGGATACCAGTAAATCGCCTCAGGACGGATCGTCAAAACGTCCCAAACTTGGACTTGGACTGGCCGAACACACTAGGCCTCGAATGACAACGGACGTCATCGATTTGACCAATATCGATGATGACGATGATGGAGATGGGGATGTAGATATGCAAGACACCGATCATCGCTCGCCGTCAACAAAGGTGAAAACCGAACGCGTATCACCTCGCACTCATTCTCGAAGATCAAAGCCTCAGCAACGATCGAATATTCAAACTTCCCTTGATGATCCTATGGTGGATGCGATTGGTGTAAACCCTCAAGATGATGTACGACGTCAATCACCTCCCCATATTTCCATACAACAGATCGATCTCACTAAACCTCTTAATTCAGATGAAATTTGGAAGATCGCCTGTAATACCCATGACAAATTCTGGACATTGTGTTCGAAGAAGCTGGTGGTTTCCGGTGAAGAGTTCGTGGGTTCTTCCGAATGGAAGCGAAAATTGAAGAATATAAGGCAAAGACATGTAAGAGAAAATGATCGGACGAAGATGCCAGTGAGTCCGTCATACATCTAACAAACATCCGGGTGCATACTGAATTTATAAATAAATCACAGACGAGAAGCATCAAGCAGAGTCTTCCATTCTTACCTCGCAATCTGAGGGCTGGTGTTCCTCACTTATCAAGACTCAAATTCCCATATCTCAAAGATAAAATCACTGCGAGAGTCATGACACCGAAGTGCTTTCAACGGTTCTGGGACGAATGGGACAATAGGGAGAGCAACGTGCGAACATGGTAAGTTTTCCACCTACCCTTATGACATGTCTGTTCGAACGCTGATTTTGTACGATGATCATCAGTCGAGAACTACGGATACTGGTGGTGAAACTTGGCCGATTCGAATTTGACAATGCGTCCATACCCGCTGTGAACGGACCAAAACCTGATTCTGTGACCATCTCATTCTATCGTGATGGCGTGAGTGAATTATGCTTCTCTTCGTTAATACTTTCCCTTGCTATTTCCTGTTCGATCATCCCATTGTCAATATTTGATATCGATGTGAAGAGGATTGAGGAGTGCTGATCTAAGATGGGTGCGTACGGTGCAATAACAGATTAGAGAGCCATTGTTTTCGAAGACTTTCCAATTGAAAGATTTCGAGTTCCGCCCAATCGGGATGAACATCCATGCCCCATTTCCAATAGAATACTCGCG
Organism: Kwoniella botswanensis; assembly: GCF_036426115.1. Classification (NCBI taxonomy): domain Eukaryota; kingdom Fungi; phylum Basidiomycota; class Tremellomycetes; order Tremellales; family Cryptococcaceae; genus Kwoniella; species Kwoniella botswanensis. The sequence goes on along the minus strand of NC_088599.1, from coordinate 10,653,107 downwards.
TTTCTACGGAAACCGTTCCCCTCTTTCTATGCGCGCAACTTTCCGTTCGGGCAATCAACTCTGGAAACATGTTTTCCTTTCGGAGAGGATTGGCCATATAGAACCGAATGGGAAATTCGTCACGAGATGTGAACCTTTCACTTTACGCACTGCCATTCGATCTGACCAGTCAATCTTGCGGTTGTTACCTGCCCCTGTTTGGGCTTTCGATTCAGCAACCCCTCTTCAGCCATTGCCCAGAAAAATCATCGATAAACCTGCATCCTCCGATCATATCAAAATCAGGTTCACAGACAGTGCGGGTGGATCGCATCAATGCTTTTGTGGTTTAGATGATAGATTAATAGAGAAGTTTGATAGTGAGGAGGAAGTGGCGACATATCTTGCTGTCATACACAAAGGTGATCTTCAGGTTCGAAGCAAACGGGAAGAAGTGAGTTCTCTCGTTTTCTCCTACTTTTACTGTTCAGAGATACTGAATTTGAACTTGCTTCCTTTCCTCCAGACCGATGGTCGTCAAATTGCTCATATCGAATTATTGCAAATTGGTTCTTCCCCTGAGGAACAACGCATTCAGAGCGATGTACGCAGACACAGTGTCACACGTGAAAATCTTGATGTTTCCATCGCGGGCTTGGTGCAAGAACCTTTGACGGAGATAGGTAACCCCGCTGCTGGCTCGCCATTGGTCAGCCCCGCACCACCTCGAAATGTCTCGAAAGTTTCCGAGTACGATGTCCCCACGGATCATCTACCGTCGGAGCAGCAGTCCTTGCCCAATGTCCTTCCTATTACCCAAATCGAGATCAACAACGCGTTGTTGGTTCCTGGATCTCGTACCGAGGAAGTGAAGGAGAAAAGCTCGACACCTGTAATTACGGTACCAGCCCTTGGACCATTGTCCATTACTATCACAGATGCTGGGAGCGCCACGAAGGGCAATGATACCGTTGATGCCATCAAAGATAGGCCTCAAGTTAATACTATTTTCGTTGAATCCCTCAAAGACACTCTCTCCACGATTCCCGATATAGAGAAAGATGCTCACACAATGAAACCTACTTCGAATGGATTGGCTGGACCGTTCATGTCTGATCGGAATAATGAATATACGGATTGGTCAACTCGAATCGACCCCGGAACGTTGGCGGACCTCTTTCCTGCGCTGGACGACGTTTGGAATGGAGGGAAGATCAGACACTTGATAAGGGATCATGAGGAGGTGAGTGTAATCCTGGTTCCCCTCTTGCGAGAGGTACTGTGCGAGATGATACTGATCGTTGGGGACTTTGCGACAGGCGGTGATATGGACGCGGTATCATGTGAGTGGATGGATTGCCACTGAACGGTGATCGGATAGCTGATAAATGAGTGGTTCGGTATGATACTGCAGCTTACGGAAGGTCAAAGGTTCTTGGCTTGTTGTTGGAATCGATGGGTATATGAGAAGGGGTGAGTTCATCTTTCTCAATCTTGCTTTTGATCCATTGAACTGTCATCAAACTGATGGATATGGTAATGATCAGACCGATACCAATTTCAAACAGATTGAAATACTACCTATCATTTATCGAAGCTTATGGGCAGGTTATGATTAGAGCGGGAATAACCAGAGAGATAGGTGATCTTTTACAGGTAAGTCGGAGGTCCAACTACCTGCTACCTGCTCCCATGGCATCAAAAAATACCAATTGAGTCGGTAGTGAATTGACCTTTATGTTGATGGATTATTTTTTGTTATCTTGACAGATTCATTGGAGAGATAAATATATATCTTTGAAGGAAATGGGAGAAGCACTGAAAGTTTGGAATGAGATTTCAAGATTTCATGAAAAGTTGAAAGAGGCAAGGGAGAATAAACAGAAAGAGAAAGGAACGAGGCCAATCGCACGGTATTAATGTATAACGGTAATGATAATGATGTTGATCTGATATGACCTAATCAAGAAGGAAGGATTTGTAGCGCATTGTATTGTATCTTTTACTCTATACTGCAAGTTGAACATCGCGTCAAATTAGACAAGCTAATCTATAGATTTGAATCTACATGTTGTCATCTGTACAGTTGCAATTGATTCTAACAATGACGAAAGATGGGATGGGAATAGATGATTTGGTGACATGCGCAATGTACAATGTTTGATTTCTCATTTTGAATGGTCGCAATGTAGATTATCTGACATGTTGAAACGATACTAGTAGTATTTACGATTGCATCAGAGCGACAAGCTGTTATGGTCATACAACATGAATTAAGATGAAATACTCGTATGTGATTACATGACTTTCTGTTGTTTATTCTCCCCATTAACATTACTCAGATCATCTTCCGGTCCTCTCTTCATACCCATATTTGGACCTCTGGGAGGTACCCTGCCCGTTAAAGCAGGAGCGAACGGTATACCTCTTCCTCTCCCACCACCTCCTCTAAATCCACCTCGTCCTCTATTCATGCCGAATTGCTGCTGCTGCTGCTGCTGCTGTTGATGATGTTGATGTTGTTGGTGGAAAGGTAATTGATTACCCATTCCCATGTTCATACCCATGTTATCCATCATACCCATACCCATATTCATCCCCATATTCATACCCATGTTCATATTCATTTGGTCCATCATCATCACGTTCATTCCCATATCGTTAAACTGATTTTGCTGTCCGAATCCACCATTTCCTATTTGACCTAATGCTACGTTCGGTGCGCCACCATTCCCACCGTTATTCAGATTCATCATTTGTAATTTCAATAATTGAGTTTGGAGTAATGCGATTTGCTGGTTTAAGATATTTCGAGCTGGAGGTAGAAGAGAGGGATTTAATAACATTTTCTTGGCCTACATGGCAAACATCAATCACATATATAGTCAGTTGTTTTACAAGATCTGATTTTACATGATAGATTGTTTGACTCACCCCCATAAGATATGTATTTATCACCTGTGGTGTAAGGTTATCGAGGTCAACAGCTTGTCCATTCGCTCCTATCATTTGATTTTTTGATTGTTGATCGATATCCGACCCATTTAGATTAGGTCGAGGATTCTTCTCTGCTTTGGTAGGCGATATAGCACCTTCTTCGATCTATTTCGTTCGGCGTGAGTACTATTTAGCTCATTTTGCAAACACTGCAAGAGGCGCAACTCACCTCGTCATCGATTTTATTACCATCCGCTTGGATTTCATCCGGATTATCACCATTATCATTACCCTCACCATTTTCCTGTGCCTCTTCCTTTTCCTTCTCATCACTTTCTTTCTTCTCCTTCGTAGACCTCTCTACCTCACCTTCCACATACTTATTCACTTTATCCCTCAACTCCTGATTCACTTCCAATTTGTCTAAACTCTGCACCTTTGATTCGCACGTATAACACTCAAATTCATTTTCCAGCAGATGGTTCGTTATGCATTCTTCACAGAAATTGGTCTTGCAGCATGGTGTGGTGGTAGCTTCCCATATGAGTTTCTTACAGATCGGACAAATCAACGATGGGTCCAACGGTTGAGAATCACGGACGTCGGATCCAGTAAGTGCTCGTGGTTTCACAGCAGCTTGTTTCTGCCATTGACGTCTGAGTCGAAAGAGAAGTGGTCAGTATAGGTTCCTTCCATGGGTCTAGAATGAGAGGATTGTGAGACGTGTAGACGAGGAGATCACTCACTGATCAGGTACAGCACGTACAAAACCTCCATCAGCAGTCAACATTGCACCGCCACTTGAACCCTCTACTCCACCAGGAGTCTCAACAGTCTTCAAGAAACTCCTTGGAATACCTGTAACTCGGACGAATCGCTTTCGATCATTCGCACCTGGATCTTCGTTATCCGGACAATCCTCGATCCAATGGCCTAGGCGATCACAGTATCAGCTGAGTCTGCACCTCTTTGTAATCAAGAATGAAGTTGAACACTCACCTTTTTTACCACATCGATAGCAGATATAACCAGCGGGAGGCTCCTTGTCGTGCTGTAAGCCGAAATCGTATTTTTGGGTTGCAGCAGCTACGGCCGATCCGGAGGGTTTATTGGATCGTGCTGCTCGAACTGCTGGTGCTCGATAGCCTCTGTATAGTAAGGTCAGCATAAGTCAAAACCTAGTACGTCGTGACACGGAAGCGAAGTACTCACGCTGACATATCCTCTTGCATCTGTTCCCAAGTTTCCGCACCTTGTGCCAAAACAGCTGCTATCTTAGCATCTTCCTCTGCGTTCCCCGTTGAAATCGGTACGCTGGGCTCTCCAGGCTAATAAGGCGAAACGATCATCAGGATCCCACATCGATATGTTTACAAGGGTTTGTTCTATGAATTTCCTCAAAATAGAATGCTGACTCACCTTGGCATCGTCCCTCCCATCGAATCTTTTGGACATACTTCCAAACGTACCCGCCGAGCCCCTTACTCCACCTATCCTGTTCTGCTTATCCTGCATTGCCTGTCTAGCATGAGACTCGATTCTATGATCACCCGTCAAGGCATCTGCAGCTGAAGTTCCCACAATGTAATTTTGGGCATTACCTCGTCCTTTCGCTGAAGAAGGTAATCTCCTAGCGATAAGGGATGAAGATCGAGGAATTTGATGATTGTCATCTTTGAATTCTGGGTATATGGACACAAGTCATCAGCATTTGTTCGTTTACTCAACTTCCGATCGTGTAGATACGAATGTATATTAGATTCTTGTAAAGCAGTGATTAGAGGAAAGGCAAGATGAAACATACCTTCACCAGTAACATTATCATATACACCGATATCAAAATCTTTCCCATTACCCATTTTATTACCCAGTATGATCTCCCTCTTCAGATCGAATACTGAGATATGAGTTCCATCGAATGTCACTCGCTGCTCATTGCGACTCGCCCCCCAACGGTAGAATACTGTTGACATGATGAATAAGAATTACTGGACGAGTAGTTTGTGAAAATCGACAATTGGTGGGTTGCCTTCCGTACACTACTAATTGAGATTTTTGGATGTTGGTATAATCTTCTATTCACTTGTAGCTCGGACTTCCTACTACAGCTGCGAGAGTTGAATTGACAGGAGCGATCTGGTAGTAATTCGTTTGTCAGAGAGACTGTAAAGCGTCAAGGTGGAAAGAGTTGTCCCTGGTGGTGATTTTGTTCTTTCGTCCTGGAGCAGTCGATGCCGTACTTCTCGGGATCCCCTCGGTCGCTGGTGGTGAAAGTATTGGATTGTTGTGAAGATGACAGTTCCAGAAGAAGGAGGAGAGGCAAATTCAACAAGGCGAGATGAGATATGCGAGGGAATTGGGCTCAAGTGTGTCGGGTGAGCATTACGTAAGTGATTTCTCACTTAGCCGATAAGATGACACGTCAAGCTACTCAAAGATGTGAACAGCTATTTATCTTTGCGTGAACATCTCTCTTTCCATCCACTAGCGAACTATCAACATGGTCAGGTCAACAACGATATTCAGAGTGCACGATGGGCTGCCACTGGCTGCCAGTGTGGATGATGAGAGTGTGAGTAGATAAATTCACCCAGCAGAAGAGTCCAAGGATACAAGGCTAATCTATCATCTCGTGGATATAGACGGAGAAAGCATTGACGGAGTACAAACAACAATCGAAATTGATATTCAGAAGGCTGAACGCAAATAGTGAACCTGCATGCTCGATCGAATCTGGTCAATATACCTTACAGTGGGTAGCGTGGCATCCCATACCACTCCATCAAGAGAGAACGTTTCACTAATATATGGTTTGGTATAGTTACTTGATAGTGGATAAAGTCATTTACATGTGTATATGCGATTCCTCCTATCCTCGTAAACTAGCTTTCAGTTATCTAGACGAATTATCAAAAGAGTTCCAAAGATCTTATGAAGGGAAGATAGAAGGTGTTACTAGACCATATGCATTTATGGGATTCGGTGAGTCAAAGTCCCTCCCAACACCGTCTCAGGGATCTACTAACATCGATGTATCATGATGACACTGTGTAGACACATTCATATCGAAGACTACACGTTTATATCGAGATTCCCGTTCTCTAACTCAGGGTGCTGGTCCGGCAGCTTCTGCCTCGTCGTCAAACCAACCTCCAAACCAACTTGATCAATTGAATGAAAATTTAAAGGATGTAACGAGGATAATGACTAAGAATATGGAAGATCTATTATGGAGAGGTGATTCTCTAGATCGTAAGTCGATAGATCATACTTACTTCCAATCCAAACTAAAACAATCAAAACCCTTACCCAGGAGTGGTAAAATACTACAATGTCGAAGAGGTGTACAATTTTGCTTACTTTCTTCTTGATACGTGATATATACGTAGGAATGTCACATTTATCGACTTCTTTGAGATCTGAGTCTGCAAAATACAGAAAAGCAGCCAGGAATATAAACCTTCAAGCTCTGATTCGAAAATGGGCTCCAGTAGGAGGGATAGGATTCGTCGTCATTTTGTTTATCTGGTATAGGTTTTTCTAAGATGGATCACCACGTGAAGAATGGATTAAGTCAGGCAGTAAGACGGTGGAAACTATGTTAGGCAGGTAGACTGGATTGAGTGTATTCCAGTGTTATGGCCGGATTCTTAAGTTAGAGAAAGGATCCATATGAATGATTACAACAAATCATGATATCAATTTAATGTATCTTACATGTGTATATTACTCTATGGAACTAGCAGTTGACTACCATTTACAAATCATACAACTGGCAATAACTTCCTCTACGCTCGTCAGACTATATATGTCCCTCAGTGAGATATCTCTGGAACTTAGCCTGTAACAATCCCAGAGTCCATCTCGCTCTTCTCCAACCACCTCCCAGAACAACTATACAAACCACCATAAGCGTCAAACCCACACTTAGATCTACCACCGCTCTCCTCAGCGCTGAAAGCAGGTATAGTATGATTCTAATCGTAAGTTTCGGTTTCCTAACTTTCACCCTAGTCACTGTAATCTGGTTCGAACCTCTACTACCCGCCGTTGGATTTCGCAAATGTTGAGAAGCCGAAGCTGAAGCAGAGTTTTGTAATTCATCTTCTTCCAATTGATCCAATTCATCTTCCCCTTCACTATTTCCATTCCATGCAAACCATCCATTCCTCTTTCGATCGGCATTAGCCTGTTTTCTTAAGATTATACTCTGATTCCTTTCCAGGATCGATAATCTCTCATGTAAGGCAGAAAGAGAAGTTTGTATATTATGTAGATTGACTGATAGATTCAATGGAGCAGCGTTGAACGTCGAAGCAGATCCTGGACCTGCTATCCTAGTTGGATAGTTCGTTATGGGCGTATGACCCGTAGGTGGAATGGGATTTTGGATATTTAAATAAGGTGAATTTGATATATCTGGTGTATGTATCTGAACGAAATCCTTCACTGCTGGTAAATTCGGCGAATGAGAATATTGAGGCATTTGCACGTTGGGATTGGAGATCGGATTTCTTAGATAGTTCGATTCATTAGGTGCCGGTACTGGTTGACGTTGTCGAAAAGAATGTATAGATCCCTGTCCACCTGCCAGACTATGTGTTCTAGATCGAACATGTGCGGGGGGTATACTATCCTGAATGCTCCTTTGCGGTTGTGATTGCGTGCCGGAGGGAGATTGTCCCGCTTGAGAGAGATTGAGTAAAGAACGGTGCGAGGATGTTAATGCTGATGGAGGGACGATATTTTCCGCTACGTCCGGAGGAGGCAGTAACGGATCGGGAGGTAGCATGTTGTAATTTGGTGGGGAAGGTTGAGCGATAGGTGATGCTTGGGAAGAATGATAAGATGATGAGGACGACGCAGGGGATACTGGTCTAGGTGGTTGATCTTGATTAATACTCGTATCGAACGATTCTAGTTCTAAGATATGATTCTGGGTTCCTTCCGACTCGCCGTGGTTGCGAAGAATCTACGTTTGATTGACATATTTTTAGCACAATCGTGATGAAAGGACGTTGGTTTCGTTTGAGCATTGAATGGGAAGGACTACTCACCTTCAACAATGCATTCACATATAATCGCTTGGCCTCTTGCTTATCTATCCCTTTCTGTTTGTTCCAAGCGTCCCTGAAATACACCCATATCAGATTGCTTGACTACTGGTTTATTATGGAGGAGAAGACTGTACATACCATTTCGCTTTTCCCAGTATGTCCAACATACCAGGTCGAGGTATAGAGATATCTCCTTCGGTAGCTGGGAAAGGATGCGAATCACAATCAGCATGATTGACCGTTCAACCTAGGCGATCGGCTGAGATATTATTACCTACCTTGCTTATATAACGAATAGAGCCATAATTTCTCCTCGTAAGACGTCTGTACTGGACCACCTTTCGGGAGACTATACAAATACGACGTTTCGACTCAGATGATCAGCCATTTTTAGATGTCCAATGATAATTTTCGGTATTGATACTAACCTCTGTACGATATCTACCGCACGATGGAACTGTCTGTTCACCATCTCATCAGCTTCGTGAGTTGATTGTTGCGCCTGAAACTGATCAACTCACCCATCTATGTCTGCAAACAAACCCATCGTTCACGGCTGAGACACCTTATTATCTATCCTCTGTCGCGTGGATCGGATATCAGATTTGAATTGATGATATAGATCGCCTTGTGGAGGGTGATAATGAGAATCGACTTGGATGATGGGATCGTCGAGATATAAATCAAGTGACTATGATGAGGCCATCAATACTGTACTCCGATACATGTACAACAGATATGATCCAATGAATGTTATCAGTATCTGTCTCTATCCTCCTCTTTCAGCTCATCGCCGGCTCAGACATCAGATACATCCGATCCCACATTCAATTACGTAATGGTCCAGTTTTTTCATTTTCAGAATTTCAGGCTGGGTTGAATCCATGGACAACCTTTTGATCAAAGTTTCCAGTCGCACAAATAATCCTTCTCCAAATATATTTCCATATACACCCAACTAATAAATCAAAAACACCTCATCAACAGGCGACGAGTACCTTTCCTCGACTACCCAATAGCTCGTCGCCCATCCTCACATCCACCCCTGACACTCTGTTCGAATACCTGGAAGCAATCTCATCAAGATGGATATCGCTCATTCAATCCACTCCGAGGTCACCTCCCTCTCATTCTCCTTCCTCTCCACCGACGATGTCAAGGCCATGTCAGTGAAGAGGTTGGATAATCCCATCTTACTGGATAATCTGAATCTACCCACGAAAGGGGGTTTGTATGATTCCAAGTTGGGACCTATGACTGCTAGGGATGTGTGAGTGTCTTCGTTAGCCTGTCATCTCTTGACACATCGAACTACTGACTAATGCCCACTTGTAATCAGGTGCGAAACATGTCATCTATCTTACTTTGCCTGTCCCGGTCACTTTGGTCATATCGAACTTCCCACTCCAGTCTTCCATCCTCTCTTCATGAACCAATGTTATGGTCTCCTTCGAACCGTCTGTCTGTTCTGTCATCACTTCAAGATGCCCGAGCTTATCGTGAGTAATCATCCACATGCATCGTACTTGGTTTAATGCTGATCAAGTGACATGCTGTTGTAGCTCGCCTCTTATGTCGCTCGAATACGACTCCTTGATGCTGGTCTCTTAACCGAATCTCATGAAGTAGCCCAGATATTCGCCAAAGCAATGGGTACACCAGCCAGTTCAAAGGACGACGAACCCGATGCGGAAGATGTAGAAGGCGGACACAAGACCATATCAAGAGAGAACGCAGCGGAGCTGATAGTGAGAGTGGACGCATACGTCAGTGCTACTCTCGAAGCTGCCAAGAAAGTCTCGAATGGAAGTACGAGAGATGCCTATAAGGATGGTTTGGTATTTGAAGAGAGAAAGAGGCTGTTGAGCGAATTTGCGAAGAAGAACTGGGCGAAGTGTAGTAGATGTTCTGCGTGAGTCAGCCCCTCGCTCGATTGATAAGTAAAAGCTGATATATAACGCGTGTTTAGTTATGCTTACACTTTCCGAAAGGAGAAAGCCATCAAGATTATTGAATACGACCTCTCAGTCAAACACAAGCAATCCAACAAAATGGCTCATATCAAGCGAAAAGACGTGCTCGCCATCAACTCCAAATTCTCCAGACATCGACGTTCGGCTGATCCCCAAGATATCGATGAGGGTATCGAAATGGACAGCGACAAGAGTAGTAGTAGCGCTGAAGAAGACAACGCTATGGATGTCGATGAGGAGGAACCCGTGGAGGAAAATGACGACAACGAAGAAGACGATCAAGAAGAGATTGCTAGAACTGTAGCTAAATCGGCAAGTGGACAAGTGAAAGGTGCAAGAGGGAGAAATGAAAGAGTCATGTCTGCTGCAGAAGTCAGAGCTCATCTTAGGTTACTTTTCGCCAAAGAACCTGAAATTTGCAAGCTCCTTTATGGAAGACATGGTTTGAATTCCAACCAGCCAACATCAGGTCCAATGGCAGATATGTTCTTCATGGACGTCGTTCCTGTTACACCAACACGATTTAGACCGCCAGCCAAGATGGGTGAAGAGTTATTCGAAAATTCGCAGAATTCCCTTCTCTCAGCTGTCATCACCACTTCGCATAGAATCCAGGAGTTGAATGGTAGATTGATAGAGCAAGCTAAAGCTGAAAAAGGTGAAGCTGTACTGGATGCTATAGCAAAAGCGGATGGTGCGAGGGCATTCGAATTGTTGCTGGAAGCTTTGATCAAATTACAGCACGATGTCAATAGTTTCATGGACAGTACCAAGAACCCGACGGTGATGAGACAAGGTCAATTGCCCCCTCAAGGTGTGAAACAATTATTGGAGAAGAAGGAAGGTCTGTTCAGAAAACATATGATGGTGAGTTAGTTGGAACGATTTTTCGATCTCGAGCTGACATTCTTCATAGGGTAAACGAGTCAACTACGCTGCTCGATCGGTCATTTCCCCCGATATCAACATCGAGACCAATGAGATTGGTATTCCTCCTGTATTTGCTAAGAAATTGACATATCCTGAACCTGTCACTGAGCAGAATGTTCACTGGTTAAGACAATTGGTGATAAATGGTCCCAAGAATCACCCTGGTGCTGCTTTGGTACAGAACGAGGACGGAACACAGATATCTCTTGTGAGTATCTCAATTCGCAGGAGAGATGCAGGCTAATCTGACTTGAAAATTAGGACCGAACTACCCCTGAGCAACGAGTTGCTATCGCCAATCAATTGTTGACCCCGCAAGGTGACGATCACGGTATAGGAAGTAGTACTGGACCACCTAAGAGGAACAAGAAAGTCTACCGACATATTCAAGATGGCGATGTCGTCATCTTGAATCGACAACCCACCTTGCACAAGCCCAGTATGATGGTACACAAAGTCAAAGTTTTATTGGGAGAGAAAACTATCCGAATGCACTACGCCAATTGTAACTCCTACAATGCTGATTTCGATGGTGACGAAATGAACATCCATTTCCCTCAAAACGAAGTTGCCCGTGCGGAGGCCAAGTTCATCGCCAATACCGACAACCAGTATCTCGTACCCACGTCTGGTAATCCACTTCGAGGTTTGATTCAAGATCACGTAGTAGCTGGTGTGTGGATGTGCAACAAATCTTCCTTCTTCACTCGAGAACAATATTTCCAACTTATCTACGGTGCCCTTCGAACGGAAGATAACTATACTGGGCGAGATAAGATTATCACACTTCCACCTGCAATTTTCAAGCCCCGACCACTCTGGACCGGTAAACAAATCATGTCTACCATCCTGGCAAATCTCACTCCTCGAAATGCCAAGGGCTTGAACTTGACATCGAAGAACAAGGTTCAGAATAAACTCTGGCGCAGGGATGACTCATCTGATCCAGCAATGTCAGAAGAGAATGTCATTTTCCTCGATGGTCACTTGATCTGCGGTGTACTCGATAAATCTCAATATGGTGCTTCGGCGTACGGTCTCGTTCATTCGGTTCACGAATTGTATGGTCCATATATCGCAAATCGACTTCTCGGTGTGTTGAGCCGACTTTTGACGAAGTACCTTCAACATAATGCCTTCTCCTGTAGAATGGATGATTTGATCCTCACTGCTGAAGGAGAGAAGATGAGAAAGGATATCTTGGATAAAGCCTCAGGAGATGGTGCTACAGCCGCTATGAAGTACGTTGGTCTTCCTGAAGGCTCAAAGATCGAGGATCCCGATACAGCAAAGAATCTTGCTATCCGACTTGAAGAGATCCTACGTGATGATCACCTCATGGCTGGTCTTGATGCAGTCATGCAGTCCGCCTTCAACAAAACTACCTCTAAAATCAATAACGATGTTCTTCCCGATCACTTGGTCCGACCTTTCCCTGACAACAATATGCAAATGATGACTATCTCCGGTGCGAAAGGATCCAAAGTTAATGCTTCTCAGATATCCACATTACTCGGTCAACAAGCTTTAGAAGGTCGACGAGTACCAACTATGGTATCGGGTAAAACCCTTCCAGCGTTCAAACCCTTCGATACTAGTGCCAGAGCGGGTGGATACGTAGCGAACCGATTCTTGACTGGTATCCGACCTCAGGAATACTATTTCCATTGTATGGCTGGTCGAGAAGGTTTGATCGATACTGCCGTCAAGACCAGTAGATCGGGTTATCTACAGCGATGTCTCATCAAACATCTTGAAGGTGTTAGAGTGCACTATGATCACACTGTTAGGGATAGTGATTCGTCAATCTTACAATTCATGTATGGAGAAGATTCTTTGGATGTTACCAAACAGAAACACTTGGAACATTTCGATTTTGCCGCTCGAAACCATACATCCTTAATCAACAAGATTCGACCTGGAGATATACAAGGTAAAGTCAATGATGATGCTTTGTCCCACATGAAAAAAGCGTTAAAGAAACCCCACAAGTACGAACCTGTTCTGGCGATCTATTCGCCTTCCAGGTTTATCGGATCAATGTCTGAAGAATATGCTAGGAAATTAGACAAGTATATCGATGATAACAAATTCGGATACATATCGAAAAAGGGAGTGAACAAATCTAGTCCGTATGCGAGCGAGAGAATACCTGATAAGGATTTCTTGAGACTTGCTAGAGCTAGGTATATGAGGAGTCTGGTAGAGCCTGGGGAAGCGGTTGGATTGTTGGCGAGTCAGGGTGTCGGTGAACCTTCTACTCAGATGACTTTGAATACTTTCCATTTGGCTGGTAAGTGGATGCATCTTTTGCGATTGCGTCACACACTCGAGACTAACTCTTTGTATGATGTTCAGGTCACGGTGCTGCGAATGTTACACTTGGTATTCCTCGATTGAGAGAAATCGTCATGACAGCTTCTTCCAAACCCACCACACCCACCATGAAATTACCTTTGAGAGAAACAGTATCGGATAAACACACCGAATCGTTCATCAAGCAAGTTTCACGACTGACACTATCTCAAGTGGTGGAACGAGTAACGGTGACTGAACGATTATCGTCCAAAGCATCCGAATCTAGCGGTACGAGACAGCGTAAATATACTGTCTTGCTTGAATTCTATCCTCAAGAAGAATATGGACCAGAGTACGAAATCACCTCTGAACAATTACACGAATCTCTTGCATTCTCGTTCGCTCCTCGATTGAAGAGAGAAATTTTGGGTGAAATGCGTACGGTGGCTAAATCGGCTCAACAGGATTTACAAGTTGGTAAAGGCTTGAAAGTGAAATCTGGTGCAGACGATCTGGCAGAAGATGAAGATCATGATGTTGATCATGAAGGAAATGCCAAGAGGAGAGGAAAAGATGATGAATTAGATAATGAGAATGATGATGAAGATGCCTACAACGAAAAGAGGATCAAGCAATCTAAACAACATGAATATGAAGAAGATTCAAATGCCGATTCTGGTATAGCCGATTTAGAAGATTTCGTTGAAAAAGAACTTGATGAGGCGGATGATGATGAGGATGAAGAAGCGGATGCGATTGAAAAAGCAAGAAGGGATCAGAAATCTGATGATTTGGCGGAATTGTTCAAACTCGCTTCGAAATATGCTACGACGTTTAGCTTCGATGGTCATAAGGGTAAATCGGCTCAATTCGATTTAGAGGTGAGTACGAAGACGTCTACATTCAGTAGGAATCCAAGGGTGGGAAAAATATTGGTGCTGATGTATTGTTTGACAGTTCCCTGCCAATGCACCTAAGTTGTTATTGGTCGATTTGATCGAACGAACCTGTCGTGCTGCTGTGGTTCATGAAATCTCGAATATCGGTAGATGTATGAAGATTTTCAGTGATAAAGGAGATTTCACAGTGAGTAGGACATCTTAAGCAAGATTTACAGCAAAAGCAGATGATCAGATTGTACGATGCTGATTGTTGATCGTGTTCTTAGCGAACACTCATCACTGAAGGATCCAATTTGCGAGGCATGTGGGCGTTAGCCGACGAATTAGTCGACCTCGATCATCTAGCTTCTAACGATATCTACGCGATATTGACGACATACGGTGTAGAGGCCGCCCGAAGAGCTATCATAGATGAGATCAGTAGCGTCTTCGGTGCTTATGGTATTGCTGTTGATTATAGACATTTGACAATCATTGCGGATTACATGGTAAGTGTTCTGTTCGACCTGCTTCAACTTATTATCGTCATCAACCCTTGTCATAACGTCTTTTTACTGATATCTTTTTTGTTATATTACAGACCCACGCAGGTGGATATAGGCCATTCAACCGAACGGGTATAGCCGCCAAATCCTCACCATTACTCAAAGCATCTTTCGAAACTACTGTTGCTTTCTTATCTGAAGCTACCCTTCACGGCGATTTCGATGATCTCACCTCACCTGCTGCTAAGATCGTAATGGGTAAACCAAGCTCGAGTGGTACGGGTTCGTTCGATATCAGAGCACCTACCAGGATTGCTTAGGTCGTGATTTTCTTTAATTTTTTGTTGTCTTTTCTTCTGTTTACTTTCGCATTCTTATAGTCTTGGTGATTGCTTTCTGAAATCTTGCATATACATACAGAAGTTGGAAAATTGGTTTCTATGCATGAAATTACTTCTACAATCATCATCACTGGTGTCTATTCCTCATATCCTCGCCCATATATGTGACGCACTTGCATTCATGTCAGCATACAGCTTATCAAAGTATTGTACCGTATATCAAGAACTAGTTTAATAATCTAACGTGTAATTTACATGATCGTACAACCGTCTTCGCCACCTAAAGAACCTAAAGCACCTAGATCCTGTGAGTGAAGACACAAAAGTCAATCAGCTAAGTCTTCACTGAATCCGCATCTGTGTACTAGGAGGGAGAAGAGAAGAAAGATGTCACTTTGATACTCACGAATCCCTCTGGTAAATCACCCATAATCTCCTTCGGTGGACCTCCTAAATCCTGCATCTCACTGACCAATCCAGCAATCTCTTTACCATCTTTCTCGTCTGAGTAATTGGGTCTTTTGAATGTCCCTACGATCTTTTGTACGATCTCGTTTTGTTTGCGGTATTTGATTAGATCTTCTTGAGTCGTTCCTTCAGGAGGGGATGAGAGGTATGTAGGGTACTGTTCAATGATACATGATCAGTCCAAAGGAAGTGATAAAAATGCAGATGGACGTTTGATTGTGACGATATGATAAAGTGGAATATGAAGGACTCAATGACCCACCTTCGAAGCCAACTCGTTCATGGGTTCCTCCAATACTTCTTTAGTCATCAACTGCCTCATCATACCTTCCAATACATCCGCCAAATCTCCATCTCCTTCTCCATCTCCTCCTTCATCCAAATTCAAATTCAGATCTTTTAACAAATCCGGATCACCGCCTAGACTGGCTAATAAAGCTGATAAATCCGGTTGCTGCTGAGTATTACCGTTGGTATTAGGTTTTGATCCAGCCTTATTTAACGATTCAAGAGTCTTAGCTAAAGTCTCTTCATAGCTTGCTTTTGCCTGTGGCTGTGGCTGTGGCTGTGGCTGTGGCTGCGGAGAAGACTCTCCGTTGCTCTTTTGCTTCTGGTGATCATCCAATCCCATAGCTTTTAGTCCTTCTCCCGATAAGACCATCTCCAAAGCTTTCTGCCAAGCCTCCTCTTCAGCTTCTTTACTCAGCCCGCCTGCATTTGCAGACGGACTGGATGATTGAGCTTTGGACTGCGCAGATGATGATGAAGAACGAGGAGGTACATCTAACATTGGTCCAGGTGGATGTGTGCCTGCTAATTGCTTTAGGAGTTCGTCCATACCTTCCATCAGGGAAGCTTCGAAATCGTCGTTGTCGTCATTGTCGTTGGTTTCCTGATTCTGGGTCTGAGGGGGCGAAGTAGTTGTGATCGGAGGTGTAGGTAGTATGCTGTTGTTCTGCTGAGAAGTAGTATTGAAAGATGCCAGCACGTCTGTATTGTCATACTGGATATCAGCAAACGGTCACATGAAGAGTGGAAGGGGGGACAAGAATCCACCATCTAAATCATCCAGATCATCGTCATCATCATCCTCTACAGTCGTATTCCTATACAGTTTCGACGACTCTGCTTGTTCTGGGGGAGGCATCTTGGCTATGAAGAATTGGTGGTAGGAGCAAGATAGCTTGGACAGTACTCGAAATATGAGCAAGATGATACTCTCACTGGTAGCACTTGAATTCTTGTCAGTTCTAACTCGACGGTTAGCTAGAGATGCGTATTAACCGGGGATTATCAGATCACTCGATATCAATGCCACGTCAGGTTAATCGGGGATGTGGGTGAGATCGGTCGATGTCCGCAATCCGCTGCCGGGCGAATGACTCATTGTGATCTAATCTTACCACAACTCATCTTACGAAGCCTAGCTCGACGCCATAGGCACTATAATTATCATTGCCGTATGGTGTCGTACTGCACTCAGATAGCGGACACGCTTACTCGGTCCTAGTGCACAGCTTCTAAGTTATGGTCCCCGCGCATCATATGTAGGGGGTATGTCCGTGAGAACGTACAATACAATTCGATGTCACGAGACGAGATGGGTAGTGGTATCTTGAGAAAGGTATATATACACCATGAGATTCACTTCATATCCTCGTCCTGTCTCAACAAATCAACCAAACAAGCTTATCCATCTTGTCTTGACACTTACCCCTGACTCTCAATCCCAATCTTCACATTCACCATTAAATACAGCTACACCTACAACTTACGATGGAAGCTGTTTTCCTAGGAGCATCAAAAGGTATAGGCTACTTTACCGTCCTAAACCTCTTACAGAACAACCAAAATTGGAAAACTACTTTGTTACTTCGTAAGCCTGATGTATTCGATAAAAACCACCTGATTAAACCGTTCATCGAGAATGGTCGATTGAGGATCGTTCAAGGTGATGCGACCAACGAAGATGATTTGAAGAAGTTGTTTGAAGGGAAGAAAGTGGATTTGGTAATGAGTAGTATAGGTATGTTTCGACATCGTCCACTGTGTCTTGTCTGTTCAAGCTCAACATATGATTTTGTGCTGATTTATCGGTATAGGCGCTGCTCCTCAATTCGGTTTATCAGGAATCAAAATTGACCAACCTGACCTATGTACACGAGGATCTATCGCCCTCTTACACGTGCTGGAGAACCTGCCTCAGGATGTACCTCCCCGAGTGATCGTATGCAGTTCGATGGGTATAGGTGAAGCTCATAAGGATATGCCTCTGGCAATGAGGGTGAGTACCTAGTCGTCAAACATCGTTCGCTGATGTTTGATGACACTGTATAACAGTATGACAGTATGTTGACTTTGAAACTGTTTTTGCATACACAGTTACTTTATTCATGGTTACTTGATAAACCTCATCAAGATAAGAAATCACTCGAATACCTATTCCATCGATCAGCCACCAACTTCCCTAAGATGACCTCCCCACACGATATCCCACCGGAGAGTCTATTATCAAAACAGGCTATTGAAAGTACAAAGGCCAATTTTCTTCCCGAGGTGATCATCGTCCGACCAGCGTTCATGCCTACGGAAGAACCGTTCGATGCCGTTCCAGGACCGAAAAATAAAGTAGGAGTGGAAGAAGGTCTGAGTTGTTATACGATCAAGAGGAGTGATGTGGGTCGATTCATAGTTGAGGATTGTTTGCCTGGGAGGGGAAAGATGATAAGTGGGTGAATAAATGTCCAGTAGTGGGATATATATGATAATCAGTACGGCCATGACGTATCGTGATGATTGAATTTGGTTCTGAATGATCGACTTTCTCCTTGGTCCTCTTTCTTTCGTATTTCTACTTTCTCGCTTTCACATCAAATCATAATATCCTTGTATATAATTCATCGATATTCATCTTAATGAACAGGGTAGATAGAATATACGCTCATCGCACCACAGATCGATGGAGGACAACAGTAAAGAGATTAAGCCATGAGCATAACTTACTCATCAATGCATTTTTAGTATTCCAGATGCAGACATGATCATACAGCATATCTCAAGAAAATCCTGTCCCATATCCCAAACTAATCGAGTAAGTATAACGTGAAGAATCCTTTTCTGCCGAAGTATGCAAACATCGTATCAGAGACTATATGTATTGCACCAGGAGTAGTATGGCCCAGACCAATCGATCACATCACCTCGTCAAGCTCGGCGGCGGAGTCGATACCACTGGTGTAGGCGGTTCGACCTCCAGCCTCGGCGTGGTAGTCAACGTCAAAGTATTCGTCCTGGCAGTGGCTGTGGGAGTAGGAGCGGAAGTCAAAGGTGTACCAGGAGCAGTCATGAATGTGTTGGATGATGTACTATCTTCTATTTCATCATGAGTGTCGTCGGGTCGACCCACGTTGATAGGTGTTGGGATAGGTTTCTGTCTGAATGTCTGCATGTTTCCAGAATCGTTATTTCGTGATGAATTCAAATGAGAGTCGTCAGGTAAGTCGAGTTCGTGATTTTCATCTATCAGTCCATTTGGTTCATATTCATTCTCATTCCGGTTCGTAGGTGTATTAGGCCCTCGCTGATCATTCTGATTCTCCCTCTCAGGTTGATCAGCTCTCTCAAGTGGATCCAACTGTTCATCCTCAATTCCACCCGGCGGCGGCCTGTTCAAATTCCTCCTCTCGTAGGCCTCCTGATTCCTCCTAGTATTCTCACTCATCTCCCAACTAGGAAGCTGTCCTCCTTCCCCTTCTCCTCCGTCCAATCGTACATCAAACGAAGTTGATGAGCCTCTCCTCCTTCCTCCAGCTGCTTCATCAACACTCAAACCCTCTCCTCCCGTCCTACTTCTTCTCCTCCTCTTATACTCCGGTACGTCTTCTATCTTCTTCCCCGCAACGCTAATAGCCTCTTTCGAAGCTAAGAACTTCATCTGATCTTCCGACAATCCCGCACGAGGTAACGTAGTCGAATCAAAGGACGCCCTCATAGCGGTATTGGGTAATGGGCTCGAAATCAATAATGAATTTGTAGATTCCCATGGAGTGCTGGTAGTCGATGGTGACCTAGATCTACCAAATGCGAAGGATGATGAAGCTCGGGAAGTGGTAGGTTGTAACAAGAGTGAGGTGGAAGATTCCCTATTCCTAGTTCTGTTACGATCATTACGGATCTCCATCATTTGAGCGGAAGAGGGGTTTGGTTGTTGAGTGAATCCCGCTCTTGATAGTAGGCCTCTGAAAGTTGATGATGTCCTCGTACGTAAATTACGAGGTGGCGGTACATCCTCATTGACAGAAGCGGCACTAGGATAGACCAAAGGAGCGGACATAGCTTCTAGATAAGTCGGCGTCAAACCCCATGATCTTCTAGCTAGTGATTCTCGTCTGACGAGCGATTCACTCCGTTGAGGTGTCTCGGGCGAAGGGGTATCAGGTAGTGGCTGATGTTGATCCGAAGGTGAGAGTGAGGGTGTACGAGTATCCGGTCCGGTATCTTCACGTGTTTCTCCGACAGGTGATAGTCCATTATCCCGAGTATTGCTTTCTTCATGGCCTCTAACAGTAGAATTGGATCGCATGGAGGTTGACCGACGATGTGAAGGTAATAAACCTCTTTCTAGATCGCCTTCTAGACCTTCCTCCGGATGAAGTTCTTCGTCAGAGTATGAGCCTGATGAGAATGACGATTGGGATCGCTGTCTATATACGCAGAGGAAATTAAGAGAATCAGTACGTGCATCATCAGAATGTACCATCCTACATTCCCCTCTCATATCATATCTCTTGTTTCTCACACGATTTTCCGAAGCAATTCCACCTCTATCACTCACCTTACCAGAACCAACTCCTCATCACCAGCCTCCTTACTATAAACCGGCAAAGTCTTCACACTCCGTCCAGACTCAGTCCTTCTTACATTCCTTTCCCTTTCTCTGGCTCTCCTAGCTCTTCTCTCCGCTGCTGTAGTATTGGTATTGGGTGTAGGACCATCATTGATGGACGATGCGTTACCGTTGGTCAGCGGCGTAGTGTTACCGGACAACTGATCAGCAGTGACGGTCCGAGGTAGACTCTCCCTCGTTGATATGGGTTGGAGGGCAGCGGTTGAGCTGGAAGGAAGGGAAAATGTGAGGGATTTGAAGAATTTGGGAAGCTTGGATCGAAAGTGGACCTGAACAAGTGTAATGATCAGTACTGGTCGGAGAAAGAGTGAACAGATTCTAAGAGGACAGAAGTGGAGCGGACAGAATAACTTACCAATCCTATACATGTGATGGCTGCTACCAATATCACTATGACTGGAATGATAATCTCCAATGCTATCCCTCCACCACCACCACTGTTACTTCCACTGTTAGGTTGGTTGTTCTCCGAAGTTGAGTTATCTGAAGAAGGTGGGAATAGACCTTGTCTTCCGACTAATCGAAGGGGAGTTGCGGATGTTAGGGAAGGAATCGTGAGTGAGAAGAGAAGTAAAGCAACGGCAGTTGGAACCATGTTCAATAGGGTCCTGGAAGGTGGTTATTCGGTAGAGTATCGGACTCGTATATATGGGTAGGATGTTGTTCACTGCCCTCCAATATCGGTGTTTGATATTTGATGTATTATATCATAAATCCACGACTAGACCGCTTGGAACATTCAAATAATCTGATCAATCTCCGTCAGAGATCTCCGGGATACGATGGATACAATGCAGTTGGCAATGATATCGATGGGGTGTATATGATCAATGATGGTGAGGTTGGACGTTGAATGGTACACCATACAACGTGATTGATACGTTTTCTCTCCTTCTTGTTCCTGCTAGTGTAATAGTCGATCAATCTTACCTAGATGATTATCTCCTTTATGGGTTTGACTCTCCTTCCTTTCGGGCTATGCTATGCTGATGACCACAGCGACAGTATAAAACGGTCTACTCGGTCAACAGTTGATTCTCCGTTCGAGAAGGAGTGTCCATCAGAAGCGATGAGTCGTATAACCTTTTTCACAGGTGGTGGTTGATCGATGTGAGATCATCAAAGGCCCTAACTACTAGACTAGTGGGTCCGTGTGTGTGGTGTGATGAGGAGATGATTCCATCTTTGTACATCTTCTGCATTCTGTTATATCGTTCATGATGGACCATTGGACCATGTGAACTTCGCAGTCCCACCACGATATTCTTTTGAAAATATAACCGTAGTCGTACGTACGCAAGTCTGGAATCCTCAAATGGTAAAAAGCTGTGTATGCTTTTGTATCTTGTTGACATGGGTCATGGATCGATCAGGTGGAAATTAAGCTATGAGCTATGAGCCATGAGCTATGTATGCTGTTTGTGTTTCGGTTATAGCTCATACTCGGATGAAACGGTGCCTGAACCATCGATATAGACATCTGACGTGTGCTGCGAACCTCGTCTTGGTTTCGATAACATACGAGTAGATGATACATATACGATGCTGCTCTTTATATATTCACCCACTCATCGTACCATACTCGTGTACAGAGATGCATTTATTATATAACGCATT
The DNA here is from genome assembly GCF_036426115.1 of Kwoniella botswanensis. NCBI lineage: Eukaryota > Fungi > Basidiomycota > Tremellomycetes > Tremellales > Cryptococcaceae > Kwoniella > Kwoniella botswanensis. The sequence goes on along the minus strand of NC_088599.1, from coordinate 10,631,214 downwards.
CATATACTGACCTATACTGATGATCGAATTTTCGAAAGAACCAAGAGATAATAGTAAAAAGTATGGAACAATAGAAAGCCCCCCCCCCCCCCATCCAACTTTATATATACAATAAAAATGGATAAACTTCTTGAGCAAATATGAATATTAATCTGTACTCGTTTGGATATCACCTATTATTAAGTCTTATTTTGTATAGTCATAAAATGATCGTTAATTTCGTTTCACTTATTCGGGAATCGCCAGTCTACCAAACTACCGAATCAAACAGGTGGAAACATCAGCATCTGTACCTATATCTATGCGATGAGAAGATATAACTCACCATAAGTAGCAGGTACGACCCCTTCCCTACCCGTCAGCGGATCCCTAACGAACCACCACTCCGTCGACTGTTCATCATCTACTATAATCACCCTCTGTCCAGCTTTCATCGGTAATTCACCTTCTTGTAAATCAGGTCCATCAAAATCATATCTCATCGTTGTCTCCCTTCCATCCTCCTCGAGCTCTTCATCTTCATCTTGAGGGTATTCTTCCGCGTCTGATCCTATAGGATACGCCCCGGAATTATAACTTGATGGATCAGATACTCTGTTCTGTTTATTGGTCGCAGCCGCCGCACCAGCACCAGCTAGACCACCACCTATTAAAGAAGCTTCAAGGGCAGCTTGAACGTTGTTAAATACATTTTGATGCGTTGAATCCACGTCCCCATCCGAGCCGACTTCTTTCTGGTCATTATAGATATTCTGTTCTTTCCTCTCTCTTCTTCTAAAGCAGAACGTTAACAACAAAACAATCAGAACCAATAGCAAGATCAATCCAGTGGCGATGGCAATAGCTACCAAGACCACCAAACCTCTCGCAAGGTAATGTCGAACTTTGAAGGAGAAATCGGATTCTGACCAGAACAAAGAAGATCCAGCGCCGAGATCGCCACTCGAGGAAGTTCCGACCAAGTATGGGTAGAAGGTCGATCCATCGTATAAGGCCGAAGTGACGTTTCCTGAATTTTCCAAATACAAATCACCGGAAATCATCAACATCCTATCTGATTCGATTGATCCTTGAGGGTCATGTTCCGATTTCATAGGTACGAAGGCAAGTTGAGAGACCAATGATCCAGGTGCGAGTGATTCTGATTGAGCAGTCCAAGTAGCTCCATTCCATTGTTGAAGGTAAGAAGAACCGTCAGAAGTGGAATAGCCAGCTGCAAAGATATTGCTTGAATTTTTATCGTCCACTGCGATGGCTAATGCTGGACCGGGTAAAGTACCGAGAGGGGTCCAAGACGAGTTGGTAAAGCTGTATGATGCGACGTAGGCTACATCGCCAGAGGAAAGAGCGAATGATCCAGCGGCGATAAGGGTATCGGAAGAATCCTATGTACAACCAGTATTAGCATATATCTTATATGGCATGGATTTGACCGCACTCACGCCAGCAAAATCAACAGCTCGGACTTCACCTCCACTCAACCCTGACCCAGGTGTAGACCACTGAGCGTCTTTGGAATCCCAAAGACATACAGCCGCACACCCAAGTGAACCTGCAGTACCGAAATTACCAGCAACGACTACGGTGTTTGTGTCACCTCTTGTTCGAATAGCGTTGACCGTGACGTTATCGGAACCAGATGGAGCTACATCTTCTGGTCAGCTTTGATATAAGGGTTGGTGGTAATGTAACATACGATTCAAGGCAGCCATTCCTCCCGTTACCCAATTCCCAGCTTTCAGATCATATACCATCAGACCACTTCCTACATTCTGTACATTTAATGCTTCTCCTCCGATATAAACGTTGTTACCGATGACATTGAGAGTCTTGACTACACCTTCGAGCGCAGTGGAAGGTCCAGTAAGTCCACCGTCCTTCTCATTGTAGAAAGCTAAACCCTGAACGTCGCCGGAGGACGACGTGAAGTTACCTCCTAAGATCGTGATGGTCGGTTTACCAGAAGCGGAAGAGTTGGTCCAGAACGCTCCGGCCAATACAGCTGGAGCTTGGGATGTTTGAGAGGGGATAGTAGGTGGTGTAGCTCGACTCGACAGGACCGTATGGGCCCTTTCGACAATCGCATCGGTATATCTAGCTAACCATGATCGAGTATACGAGTGACTCGCTCTAGCAACGATGGATGATCGTCTTCTTGAGGAAGGTGATGACGAAGACACAGGTGCTGAACCGGATGTACCGAAATTGACACCGTTGAGAGATGAAATCACCGCATCTCCATTATCGTTGGTTGAAAGAGTCGCGACTCCCCCGACTGAATTTCCAGCTGTTCCATACACTTTTCCAGCAAAGAACGATTCGGAGGAAACGCCTGATGAAGACGATGGGACGGCACCTGCAGAGACATTTCCGAAGACGATACCAGTATTGATCCATTCTGAGGTCGATACGTCGTATACTGCATACCCTCCTGTTCCAGTCGAAGTGCCATTGGAAGAGACGATATGAGAGAAGTTACCCATAACGATGAGCTCATTGGTTGATGCTGTCGAAGCTAAGAGATCCGTGACATATCCATCTACGCCTCCACCAAGTGCTGCCCAAGCTTTCAAGCTGGGGTCGTACCTTGCGATGTAGTTGAGAGCGACTCCGCCGGATGAAGCAGTAGAGGTGAAATCCCCGCCGAAGAAAACGTATCCGCCAACCACAGCAGCAGTGTTGACAACCCCACTTAGACCCTGAGAGGCTAGTGCAGAAGCTTGACCTGATGATGTATCAATCGAGATAACGTTGGTGAAGTTGTTTGATGCCGAGAAGTCACCCCCAACGAAGACGGTGTTATTGGCTGCGACGATGGTGTTCACTATCCAGGACGATGCAGCTGACCCCGATGCGTTGAGAGCTGCATCGAGGCCGAAACCTAATCGAGTCAGAGCAGTCTCTGTGTCATTGGTCAAAGATGACGTAGCGGCGTTGAGAGATGAGTTGGATGATCGAGCGTATTCGAACACGCCATAAGCTACATTATAAGTTGAGTTGGAAGTGGTATTGGTGATGGAGTTCCCTGATGTGGAGGTACCATTTGATGAGGAGGAGCTGGTAGAGACGATTGATCCTGTCGAATCGGTGATTCCAGTGAGAACAAGTTGGATTCGATCAGCTACAACGACGTAATTGTTTCCTCGGGCTGGTGCAGCAGGATTGGCAGCAAGAGCCAAGCTGAGGGTAGGTGTGAAAGCGTCGGTAGTAGCGTCCACTGGACCGGAATACACCAGAGTTTTGGTATCGTAATCGACCTGTTCTGATATCGTACTAGTCCATCCTAGTCCACCTTGTAAAGGGAAAACTTCGATATCCACTGAAGTCCTTCCATCACAGTCTCCTATGTTTTTACACCCAGGAATGAAGACGTAAATATCGTATTGGCCGGCTGATCCGACATATGGGTAGAAAGTGACTTGAGCGTCGGTAGGATCACGGGTGGAAACGGATGAAGAGAGGTATGATTCGGTTGCAGAGTCGGTCGCGGCTGTCTTAGTTGACCAATCTCCAACAGATTGAACAGTACTATTTTTGCCTGATGAACAAGTGCTTGAAGCGCCTGCACCAGTTGCAGAAGAGTAGGCACCTGAAAAGTAAAGGGTTATTTAGCCAAAATGTCTTCGTTGAGGGAAGAAGAAAGTCAAAACATACCATCAGTCAACAGCGAAACACTACTTAAAGCAGCACCATCCCCAGTCCATTGTTTAAGTTGAATTTCAAATCCCGTCAAGTTATGTGTACCTTGGGTAAATATGAAATCTTGAGCTGCGATTGAAGAATCGGTAGATAACGGACAATGATCCGTGCAAGTTTCATTTTTACCTGTCTTTGGATCGGTATAAGTCATGTTGAGTTCTTGATAATCAGGTAAAGAGGTGAAACAGAAATATGTTGTTGATCTTCCATTTTCATGTCCGTTTACCATCCTTACTCCAGTAGCTGGTAGATATTCATCTCCTACCAAATTGACATTTGATATAGTATTTTCCTGTGCTAACCATGTTGATGTACCTGGACATAACAATCCATTTGTATCTCCGTAATTCTGTCCATCCTGATTCAGACTTGAACTGGGTCCAGCTTGTATCTGGTATTGTGCTGAATCGCTAGCGCTAGCAGAGATAGTCAATGGAGTCAAATATCCCGATTGTCCTACAGTCGTCGTATTGACCGGTGCATTGGGTTGAGATGTGATATTTGTTCGAGAAGTTGAATTGAGCGATGAAGTCGATAGATAGGTCGTAGTGAAATCACCACCGAAATATAAACTTTTCTGATCCGATGAAGGTGCTATACTCTGTACGACACCGTTCAACCCACCAAAAGAAGGTTCTGTCCATGCGGATGAGGATGTCGACCATAAAGCTACATTCCCACCCTGACCTGTTGGAGCGTTGAACGAACCTCCAAACCATATCTCGGAATTATCGTCATCGCAATATAACGTATTGACATTTCCTGATAATCCCGATGACAATGCTGAAAATGTATTTGTCGATAATGAGAATGATCCTACATTATTCGCTGATACGCCACTCAATGAGGTAAATGTCCCTCCTATGAATAACGTTCCGTTCCCATTTGAAGAGTCGGGTGACGAAGACCAACATAACGAGTTGATGATCCCACCGTCATTCGTACTACCCAGCGCTCTAAATATCCCATCCTCAGTCCTATAGAATAATGTATCTCCTTTTGATGAGAATGATTGAGTGGATGAGGAGGAGGAGGAAGAGGAAGATGCGAAAGGTGAATCAGATGAATACCAATCTAAACCTGAGAACGATCCTCCCAAGCCCACTGTACCCATCTTCCCAAAATCCACCTGAGGAATGGAGGAAGGTGCGGTTGAGCCCCCCGCCATGACGGTAGGTACGAATGCGAGGATGGTGGAGACGATGAAGGAAGGGATGGCGGGGAATGGTGTGGACGTTGAAGATGATATTGACATTGTCAAGAGGGGTATAAGGAATGTCGAAGTGATGAATGAGAAAGGGGTGAAAATTGCGTTGAGAGGGTCGACACCCCCTTATCACGTCTTTGTAGTGAAGTATCGAGGTCTAAGCGCTCTTTATATATGTTTATTTTCTAATTGAAGGAAAGGAATGTCCCAGTGAACAAAGCTTGGTTGGATCGAAATAAGAGGTAACGAGCGTGATGGTCGATGTTGATGATGTCGACGTTGAAAGGTTAAAAGAGTGTCTATGGTGAGTCTAACATAGTAAGGTGTCGTTGTCGATTGTGAGAATAGAAAAGAGAGAGAGAGAGAGAGGTGTATGAATGAAAGGTATAAGCGTGTAGGTTGATTGACTGTTGATGGGATGTAAAGTGTCAGAGTAAGGGATGATGGCTAGTTTGGATTTTGGCTGAAACGTAACGTGGTATTTGACGTGTAAGGTGTATCCTTTGTCTTTTTCGTGTTCCCTTCTGCTCCTGTCTGGTGTATATCTCTTTATGGTCTTGGCTCTATGAATGATCGACGGTGATGAGTTTGATGCTATGCTATGATGCTGTGGTGTTGATGTTGGTGGTCCGAGTGTTGTGTGTATCGTGTTTAGTAACTAGCGTTGTCTTGATTTTTCCATGTTTACTGTTTTTACCCTGAATTCCGTCTAGACGTTGAGAATAAAATGATCGAATCGTAAGGTAAAGCGCCACAAGCACTCTTGCAGCGTGAATGCTTTTACTTTCTCATCTGGCGGTCATCTCCGCGTTCACTCGTAATGTTCGTCTCACTGAGTTTCTTTTCTTTTTCTCTTCATTATCTCTCTCACACATTCACCTGGTATATCCAGAAATCGTAACTCTGTATATCACCCCGTTCAATCGATTTTGTGTGATAGCTTGTACTGTCTTGTATATTGTTCACTCCTCGTTGTCCGTGTTCTGACGTTTTGTATCTAAACCCTAGCTTTCTCTTGTACAATGTTTGACCACGAAACTTACCCTTCTCCTCCCACTCTGCCCGCTTCCAACAAGACTGACGTACTGACACTTAATTATAGCCCTACTCATACTACTCGACCGTATCTCCCTCTTGATATCTTCTTACTTATCCGATCTGTACTAATCACAAACTCACAAAAAGCAACTGCCGCGAGGTTAATGCAATGTTCAAAATCATTCTACGAGATCTTTTTACCTGTATTACAATACGGCCAGCTCGAACTAAAGAGTGGGATCAAAGGAGAGATTGGGGTGTTCGAAGGACTAATGATGTCTGATAGTCAGTTGTCATGCTATTATCCAGGACGATACCATGTATCATCCGAGCTGACCGGATTGTTTCATCTCTCCTCAGGCGATGACGAAGATGGTCAACTCAAACAATCACATTTCAGTACCTACCCATTTCCAACTCTATCAACGCACCGACGGAAACTGTCCTTACTCCAGCAATGTAGACATCTAATCATACATGACTTACCATCTGCTCTGTCAATTATCGACGCCCAGCGATCTGTAGGAAAAGAAAGTCCGATTTTCCCAAATGTGGAAAAAGTCTTCTTTGGAAGTAATCTCATCTTATCATTAGCCATGGAGCTAGACAAAGAAGGGTGCCAAGATATACAGAACTTATCAGAATTCATCGACCCCCAAGAAATATGTATATGGTATCCCTCGCCTATCGCCTTCCCTGCCAAACACTCTGGTATATCACCTTCATACTCCCTATATCGAAGCTTGGACTACGTCCAACTGGATGAAAATCGATTTTACGAGATAATTCATCAAACCTCCTCATCCGGTGTCCCTCCATCATCTTCCACAGCATTATGCTGCGATGAGATATACGATAAATCGATTTCATTAAAATACTTCATATCATCTTTCAAACCCTCATGTATCACTTTACATAATGTCAATATGCAAAGTATAATCTACATTCCTTCGGTCAAAGAATACAAAGTTTTTTACGCTACTTCAACTCAAGCAGGATCGCCCAGTCGATGTTCAATACTCAAAGATCTTTGGCTGGAATCGTTGAGCCTCAAAAGAGCTGTTAGGATCACAGAGGGCTTACCGTGGAATATTTGGAAAGAGGCTGGGATAGAGAGGAATTTCATATTTATTGATGCTGAATTATCGGATCATCACGCTGATGAAGAAAACATTAGTATGGAGATGGACTCACATTCAGAAGTAGAAGAAGGTGAGATCTCAGTGGCAGAAGAAGAAGAATGCGGGAAGGTGGAGAAGTTAGTTAAAGGTTTGTTGAGATCTTCTTCGACTTGGAATGATCAATCTCAAGCGGGGATAAGTTTTGTTCACAGGGGTGAAGTAGATGGGTGTGACTGTTGTGGAAGTAAATAGTTGAAGTTCGTGGTGATACTCTACATTTAGTAATCTTGTAATCTTGTAATGCATCTAGTGAGATACCTCAAACCACTCTTATGTGGGATCCTATAATTTGCTTTTGAAGAGAAGAGAGACATTCATTCCAATCTCGTTCACATGTGCAAATAGCCATTGACATGAACATGGACATGATACATGATACATAGACATGATTAACTGAACCCCCTTGTGTAAAAAGAAGTTTCGACATGATATATACATACTGTATAAAATGATAAAATGATAAAATGCTATATTGTGAGAATATAATACCATGAATGTGAAATATTGCTAAATTGGATCGATAATGGTATGAATCGATGAGTTGGGTATACAACATGAATGCTAGGATATAATATTGGATCGTAGGATCGTAATTGTGAAGAGCGAAACGGGAAACCAATCGTTCGATGTGCGTTGTTGTATGTTGTGAAGTGAGACCAAAGGCGAATGAAATTATTAGAATTATGAAATGGATAAAACCCAAAATTGTTGAGAATCTGAACCGTACGATGAGATACAGCTGAATGAGTGATCAAATGATTGAACAAATAAAATACCAAAAAAAGAAAAACAAGTTGAACGAGATCATTCCCATATCCTTCCTTCCAACCTTTGCTTTCCTTGATAGCTTCGTATGAACGATTCGAGTCCGCTTCATCCAACCCAATCCAATCTAATGAGCATCAACTTCCATCCCATCCCCACCACTCTGATTTTGATGTTGATGTTGGTTCTGTTTATTAAACGAATTGGAAATATCTTCTACCCATTGATCATGGCTCTTTGCCTTATTCCACTGCCCAAAGTAATCGCCCGTCTGTATTTGTGTCTGTGTTTGTGTTTGTGTTTGCGGTAGTGGGGGATGACCATTAACAGGTGAAGAGGGAGGAGGTGGTGGTAAATTTTTACACAACGGTACGAAGAACGCATGAAATCCTTTTGCTTTTTCCACTTTCAACTCCAACGACAATTGTACATTCTTCTGTTTTTGGTTCGTGGAGCCCGATGATTTCTTTGATGGTTTGGATGGTCTTCCGACAAATGATGACGACGATGAGGGGACGGGTCTTTGGGATTGCGAGTGGGACAATGTTGGTCTTTGAGAGAGAGAAGGGGTGGGAGGAACGGAAAATGATTGTTGATGTTGGTGAGAAGGTAATGATGGGATAGGAGTAGGTTGACCACTTCCACTTGTTGGTGGAGTAGGATAAGATGGGTATATCCTTGAAGAAGATTGACCAGGAGAAGGGGTAGGATAGAATGATTGATGATGTATATGAGGAGAATGAGTGGGTGTAGCTCGAAGGAATGGTGATTGGGGACGTGAAGCTGGATCGCAAAGCATCGTTATCGTTGTGGTATGGTTCTGCCGAAAGACAAGTCAATAGGTGATCGAATATACAGGTTGTCTGGTGCGCTCACTTGACTGTTGTGGTTGACTGTGGAGTTGCACGCTGATGCTGAGGTCAATGCTAGTGCGGGTGCGCGATGATATTGATGATGTTGGTGATAGTCAGATGCAAGAACGTTGAAAGGTATTCCTCTTGGATCTATCCGTGAAGTCGCCGTTCTGGCCGATTGTTTTTCCTGCTGTGATGGTGGTGTTCAGGGAAGATGTAGAACGAGTGAGTCTGTGCTTTTGACGTAGAAATGAGAGAAAAACGATGGGTGTTAACGATCTTCTGCAGTAGACCGACTCGAGACACGTCTGCAGTATGTTTAAAAAAACCTCTCAAGCTTGTTCCCGGCGGTACAGGTCGTACACTCGAGTAGTCTGGTCCAAGATTAATTTGGTGAAACTTTTTGAGGGTGTGTCCTCTGCTGCTCTTGCAGTTTGATTCAGGGTAATCTCACTGATATTTGGAATCAGAATCAACACGCGAAATTGGATTGGAATGGGAATTTCAGGGTAAAAGAGTATGGTTAGTTGTGTTAGTATGAGAAATTAGGGGATCCGTACGTGAGTGGCGCTTGTCCAGTTGATAAATTGGGAATGGCACTCGAGCGATTGGGGGGGAGATCTCTCTTGGTCTCTTGGATGATTGGTCAACTAGAGCAATCAAGCAAGGTGTGGCGAAGCGAATTGCCTTGTTAGAGGCTGCTCTTTGATCGATGACTATTATTATTAAGCTCGTGGATAGATGAATATAACAATATCGTGTAAGAAATCAAGAGAGGAAAGGGGTAAGAGGTAAAGTAAGATAGCAATTGAAATGAACCAGTACATGTAAACTCAGTCCTTTTTATATGTATAAGTTCTATAATATACTGACGGACCATGAAATATTCAACCGGAGATTCATCTTTTCTGAGTCAGACACGATGAAAGTGGGGGGATATGACAAAAAAGGATAGGATAATTGCGTGAGCGTGAGCGTAATTGAAAGTCCGATAGGAAGGTGGTTGAGTGTGAAAGGATCGTCGAGGGTGGCATGGCATGGAGTACCATTGGTTGCTGTAGTGCGATTCTGTGAGATTGATGATGGATTTGATAATATCTCATTGGACTTCAGACCAGCCTCATTCGACTTTGAATGCACATCTTCTCCGCCCCCCACGGTGAGGCACGTAGCGAGATTATCTTGTATTCACTGGGCTCCTTGTTCATGTCTGCATCACGAATTGCGCTCAATACACCTGACCATTACCTCCTTTCATATCCAGCCCCATTCTCAAAACCTCTTCTTTAGCGCCTTCCAATCGCTCTTATAAAACAGCGAATCGTTTCATGTCTTCCAAGCCGGTAATACCGATAAATTCGGGAATGCCTTTATCCACTTCTCCTTGGTATTTTTCTGAAAGGGAAATTGACCTTACCCCTCCTGTCGGAATGACTCATGTTTCACGGGGCTTCTGAGATTGTTTTAGCCGAGGAGGTCAGTAACGTCAACCCGTTTGTTGGGATATACGAGGGCTCGGATATTCGAACGGACTTCGAGTCTTCCGTCGGATCTTGCCTATGAATCTCTTCGGATCAAGTATCTGGTTTTGATGAAGGAAGACAAGACAAGATCTCACCCGTGAGCTCGGCCTTGCCGCGATCTTTTGTTCATTCACTATGCACTGGAGCTTGAATGTCATCGGGATCGACGTCGTCTGATTGAACTCAGCCAGCCAATACGCGACTGATCTTTCTCTTGTCTATGGACTATCCGACCTTCTTCGCGGTGTTCCATTCAGCTCCACTAGAGGTAGTTTTTGCATGACAAGATGAATACGCATACATATGTACCAAGCAAGGGAATCTGCATCAATCTGAAGAAGACCACCAGATGCATTTGTCAAGAGCGCTTTACACCCTTCCAGCCATTCTCCTAGATTTACCTGGTCTACCTCCTCCGCCCCTTCCGCCACCACCCCTTCCACCCCTACCACCTTTCCCACCTCGTCCTGGTTTACCACCTCCGAATGAGAAATCATTCGTACTATCTCGAGTATTTTGCTTGTCCCTTCTTGAAGAACCACCAAAAGAGTATTTGTTATCTCGGACATGTCGGGGCATCTACAGAGGTATGAAGGTCAACAAATGACACATAGATCCGACACGTGGCGTGAGTAACGGAGTATCATGACGCGATGAGATTAAAGAAAAATGCAATATCTTTGAAGTGGTGTGCAGATTATAGGGTGAAGACGTGATATTAGATTTTAGCTCACCTTCGCCTTTCCACCTCTGCCTCTACCACCACCACTACCTCGTTCTGGTTTACCTTCGATGGCATCTTCCACCGAAATACCGAATTGGTCATCATCTCCATCTTCCCCAAGTTCCATACCCTCCTTTCGTTCTAAAGGGGAGAAACAAACGTTAAATCATCAGTCAAACACCCTTTCTCTCAGTCCTCTACAGCATCATGTGGAGTTGTTACTATGATTGTGGAGCAAGAACAACACTCACTCCTCTTCAGACCTTGCACTCTATCCTGGAACGACTTCTTATCCATCTCTCTCTGTTTGAGTTTCTCATGTTGGATCTGTTTACCGAATTTCTTGAGATCTCGTTGTTTCTTGGCAGCTTCGGATTTCTTGATTCCTTGGCTATATACGTAAAAACATAATGATTAGTATTGGTTCAAGAATATCATTCGTATCATTCGATATTCGATGAAGGAATGAGCAACATGTACATGGATCACGGTCTAGATGAGTTTGATTATGAAAGATCGAATACTCACGCTTCCTCCACAAGTTTGGTCCTTACTCTCTCCATGTGTTCATCAGACTTAACCATCTCAGCATAATAATCGGTCGGCCGAGTAAATGGTATATCATGTTTGGCAGCGAGCTTCTTAGCTTGAGGTACACATTCCAAGGCGATCTTATAGCTGTCATAGGGAAGACGTGTCAGCTTGAAGGCTGCTTGGTTCCATCGAAAACATGATAGCTAAACTCACAAAGCCATTTCTCTTTGCAAGTCTACAAGAACACCGTGTTCATCAGCCTGCTAGAAATCTGCCAAATGACGACAACAAGAATGAAACTTACCATCACTTGGATCAACTTCAACGATCTCCTTGCTGTTCAATACGAGATGCTCCGGCCAAGGCATACTGGTAACTTTGATGGCTTCGGTTATCGTCCTCATAGCAGGCTATACAACAAGTTAGCTCCTTTGATATCCAAGGCATAATTAATTAATTAGCTCACCTTATTGTTGATTGTGACCTTTCGCATGGGTACGGCATCTTCATCCACTGATACATCCGATTGCAATCCGTCGAGCGAGATGGCATCCTCGTCCGGCTTCTCATTGACTATGGTGTTGTCGAGCTGAGAAGAATAGGAGAAAGGATCAATGGTGTTCTTTGAAGTTTATATGATCGTTATACTCACATCCTCCTCGTCCTCTTCTTCGTCATCCTCTTCATCGCTATCCTCATCTGACAATGCTTCTTCCCCGGAGACCAGCTCCTCATCCTCGCCCTCATCCTCTCCGTCCTCTTCTTCACCCTCTTCGTCCTCGTCATCCCCACCCAGTAAAGCTTTTTCGAACTCATCTAGATCTTCTGGGTCTACCAATTCCATCAACCTCTTGATCCCCTCTTCACTGACTCCATAATCATCTTCATCCTCACTACTATCATCGTCCTCGTCTTCTAATTCCTCTTCGACTATTTTCTTAGATGGTTTAGGCTTCGATACTTCCTCTTTGGCTTTTCCTTTACCCACTTTAGCCTTCCTGGCGTCTTTCTTACTCAGTGTGACCATGTCGATACGTGTTTAATGGACTGCTATGTATATGTAGTATGATACGAAATGACAGCTAACTGAAGTGGAATCCTTAAAAATCAAAATAATTTTTGGCGGTAAGTGGAGGCTCATTGACTGTTCTTCACCGCCACAGCATCGGAGATACGGAATTACCGGCCAATCACTATAGCTGGCGGCGAGACTCACTCACTTGCTCACCTCATCTCACTCAAACCACCATCTACATCTGCTACATCTCACTCATCCGCATCTATATCTAAAAGACACGCCAGACAAAATCAGAGTAGGACCGCCAGTATCCCAAAGCTCACGATCTATCCGTTCGTACAGGAACTGCTTCTTTCGTCTCTAGCTCGTCGCGTGAAAACGAAAACATACCACTTCCTCTTTCTTCATTCTTCTGCTCTTTCGCTCTCTCGGTTCTGGTTCTGGCTCTGTTAAGGCTATCTCGGATTGTACAATTAGTATATCAATAGAAATAGGAAATAGTGAATGGATGCAGGTGAATATCTTTCTTCTTCGTTTTGTCATCATAACGAAGATCTGTGCTACAACATGTCTTTCGTTCGAAAGCAGATTATTCCACCATGTCACAATCGCAAGAACCAAATATGATGGATGATGGGTTCTCTTATGATCCGAATTACGATTACACTCAGGCATCCGGATCACAACCCTTAACGCAAGATTACAAGGACGATGTGAAGTTCGGTATGGACGGTATAGAGGAGGAAGAGGAGGAAGAAGAACCAATTAGTCAAGAAGATTATTGGACGGTGATCAATGCTTTCTTCGATGAGAAAGGCTTAGTGAGACAACAGTTGGAATCTTTCAATGAATTTATCGAAAATACAATGCAGGAGATTGTAGATGATAATTCAAAGATGACGATGGATCAGTTTTCTCAGTATACAGGTGTATCAGGTGATGAAACTGTACGTATTCCCCTAATCCCCTTCAAGTGCTCTAGACATGGCTGATAGAGCTGGATTGGATGAATCAATAGAAACGTTATGAGATTTCATTCGGACAGATTTACCTTGCTAGAGTCAATCATACGGAGATGGACGGTAGAACCAATATGCTTTTCCCTCAAGAAGCGCGTCTTAGAAATTTGACTTACTCAGCGCCGTTATACGTCGATATCAAGAAGAGAGTACTTCAAGCTTCTGGTGTAGATGATCCGATCGAAGCTGATTGGAGACCTGCTGTTGGATCTGATGGTTTACCTGAAGGAGTGGAGGAGGATAAGGCTTCTATAGGAAAGGTAAGTGTACCTAACTCATTTGTCAAAATCGCTTTTATTGAATGGGATCGAAGAAAGCTAAGTATTTATGATACTCAACAGGTCCCTGTCATGGTCAGATCCAATTTCTGTCTTCTTCACAACCTTCCGGATGACCAGTGTCACGATATCGGAGAATGTCATTACGATCAGGGAGGGTACTTCATCATTTCTGGTTCAGAGAAGGTATTAATCGCTCAAGAGAGGATGGCCACAAACCATGTCTTCGTCTTCTTAAAAGCTGCTCCTTCAAGATGGACCTATTTCGCAGAAATTAACAGTCAAAAGGAGAAAGGTGGAAAGGTAGCTGCTCATACGGAAGTCAGATTGTATCAGAAAGTACAAGGCCAGGTGAGTTGAAGGCCCTCTCAGGTTAAATTGTATGTTGCGCTAATAGCCATCATCAGTCCGGTGGTGTCATTCGTGTTTCTCTCCCCTACACCAAAGTCGACATCCCACTCGTTATTGTCTTCCGAGCCCTTGGTATCGTGCCCGACAGAGACGTCCTCAATCATATCTGTTTTGGTCCCAACGACGAAGCTTTGTTAGAATACCTCCAACCATCCATAGAAGAATCTTTCGCAGTTCAGGACAGAGAGACCGCTTTAGATTTCATAGGTAGAAGAGGTCAACATGAGAAAGCACCTAGGGCTCAGCGTCAACGAGCAGCGTTCGATATTCTTCACAAGGAGTTCCTACCTCACGTCTCGACTGCAGAAGGTTTCGAGTCGAAGAAAGCATACTTCCTCGGTTATATGGTACATAGGTTGATTTCAGCCGCGATGGGTAGAAAGGAGCTAGATGATCGAGATCATTTCGGTAATAAACGATTGGATTTGGCTGGACCACTGATGGCCGAGATGTTCGGTCATATGTTCTCCAAGCTCAGGGAAGATATGTTAAGGTATTTGAAGAAGGTGAGTCGACTCGTCACCGAAAGCATGATTTAAGCTGACTCTGTTTCTAGTGTGTTGAGACCAACAAACCTTTCCAGCTGAACACTGCTATTCGCCCGAACAGTATCACAGATGGTCTTAAGTACGCCCTCGCCACTGGTAATTGGGGTAAACGAGGGAATACTCGAGCGGGTGTATCCCAAGTGCTCAATCGATATACTTTCGCCTCCACACTTTCTCACTTGCGACGTACCAACACTCCTATCGGTCGTGATTCTAAAGCAGCCAAGCCTCGTCAATTGCATAACACCCATTGGGGAATGGTTTGTCCCGCTGAGACTCCCGAAGGAGCTGCATGTGGTCTGGTCAAGAATCTCGCCCTTATGTCGTACATTTCAGTCGGTTCTTACTCCGCTCCAGTGATGGAGTTTTTGGAAGAATGGGGTCTAGAAGAGTTGAACGAGTATCAGCATGCACCTCAGGCGACGAAGATCTTCGTCAACGGTGTTTGGATGGGTATTCACCGAGATGCTCCAACATTACATTCCAACTTGTTACAGATGCGACGGGGTGGTCAACTCAAGCATGAAGTGTCGATAGTCAGAGATATCAGAGAAAGGGAGTTGAGATTGTATACAGATGCTGGTAGAGTGTGTCGACCGTTATTCATCGTCGATCACCCCACACAATCACTTCGACTCAAGAGGGAACATATCGATCGATTGGAAGAAGCTGGAGAACAAGGTGCATTGGCAGGGGCTTGGGATCAGTTGTTATCAGAAGGTATCATCGAATATGTAGATGCCGCTGAAGAGGAGACCATCCTCATTGCAATGACTTCGGAAGATCTAGAAAACGCAAGGAGGAAGAACAGTAAAGAGGAACTGGTGAAAGATAGAGCAGCACATGATTTCGAATCTTTCGATCCGACTGCTAGAATCAAGAGTACCGTGTTTAGTAAACAGTATACCCATATGGAGATTCACCCTAGTATGATTTTGGGTGTTTGTGCTAGTATCGTACCTTTCCCCGACCACAATCAATCTCCTCGTAACACCTATCAATCTGCGATGGGTAAACAAGCTATGGGAGTTTTCCTTACCAACTACCAACTTCGTATGGACACTATGGCCAATATCCTCTACTACCCTCAGAAACCACTCGCTACTACTCGATCTATGGAATACCTAAAATTCTCTGAACTTCCCGCTGGTCAAAATGCCATTGTCGCTATTATGTGTTACTCTGGTTACAACCAGGAAGATTCCGTCATCATGAATCAATCATCAATCGACAGAGGTCTTTTCCGTTCGCTATATTATCGATCGTACACTGATACTGAGAAGATGAAAGGTATGATCAAAGCTGAAACTATCGAAAAGCCGGATAGGAATGAGACCTTGAGAATGAAACATGGATCAAGTGATAGATATGCTAAATTAGATGTGGATGGCTTGGTCAGTCCAGCAACCAATATCAACGGAGATGATATCTTGATTGGTAAGACTGCGCCATTACCTGAAGAAAGTGAAGAGCTCGGTCAGAGGACGCAAATGCATCAAAAGAGGGATATCTCGACACCACTCAAGAGTACAGAACAAGGTGTTGTCGATCAGGTCATGCTTACTACGAACGGAGAAGGGCATAAATTCGTAAAGATTAGAGTCAGATCAACACGAGTACCCCAAATCGGTGACAAGTTCGCTTCTCGACATGGGCAAAAGGGTACCATTGGTATCACATATCGACAAGAGGATATGCCATTCAGTGCGGAAGGTTTAGTTCCAGATATCATTATCAACCCTCATGCCATTCCATCCCGAATGACAATTGGACATTTGGTCGAAGCGTTATTATCAAAAGTATCAACTTTGACTGGATCCGAAGGTGATGCTACACCCTTCACTGAATTGACCGTCGAAGCGGTATCGAAAGTCTTACGATCGAAGGGATATCATTCCAGAGGATTTGAAGTGTTGTACCATGGACATACGGGTAAAAAATTACAGGCTCAAGTTTATTTCGGTCCGACATATTATCAACGATTGAAACATATGGTCGATGATAAGATTCATGCTAGAGCTCGTGGACCCCTTCAGATCCTCACGAGACAACCTGTAGAAGGTAGAAGTAGAGATGGTGGATTGAGATTCGGTGAGATGGAAAGGGATTGTATGATCTCACATGGTATTGCTGGGTTCTTGAAGGAGAGGATGTATGGTGAGTATACACAGTCAAGGTTCAGTCTCCCTGACCCAGCTTGAGGAGAAGGGATTTTCAAGCTGACAATTTAAATGGATACGTGTAGACTCATCTGATGCCTTCCGTATACACGTCTGTGATATCTGTGGTCTAATGGCAGTAGCCAACTTGAAGAAACAAGAATTCCACTGTTCCGTTTGTAGGAATTCCACGCAAATCTCACAGGTCTACATACCTTACGCGGCGAAATTGTTGTTCCAGGAGCTTCAAGCTATGAATATAGCGTGAGTCATCTTCCCCTGGTTAAACAGATTGCTTCATTTTCACCGTCTTTTGTCTCTTATTGTCTTTTTGTCTTGTTACTCTTGGCCCCTCTCTTTCTTTGTTCTACAAAATCAAGGAACAGAGGTCCGGGGGTACAATTAAAAGATGGACCCAGCTGACATGTGATTGTATCGGACCTGATTAGGTGCCGAATGTACGGTGAGAGTGATTAAGCCCGTAATGTGATGTACCGTGTTATGTCATCGAAGGAAGAGAAGAGAGAAGGACGTGAGCGTGCTGTCATGTCCTTGGGTATCATGCATATATAAAATGTAAAAGCAATAATACTCTTCCTTGCTCGAGGGAACAAAAGGACTGAGAGTTATGTCCGAACCGAATAACTGATCGAATGGCAGAGCAAGGGTATCACAGGTCGATGGCGGACTTCTCACCACTCATTTCCGAGGAATGTATAAGGCACTACTTGCATGACATGTAGGGCAAATTCCCAATTGAATGTATGAACTTTATTCCTGACCTTCCTAAGAAGCTGGCTACTACATGAAAGAATTGTTATTATTCGTCATGGTAGTACGCCAATACCCTGAGGTGATGACGAAATATAGTCGAGTGCAATATTTTGCTTTGTTCTCATTTTATGCTTGTTCAATTAATTGGATGGACGTTCCTGACTCGACTTGAGGAATGTGAGATGGAGTGGGGAGGGGTGGCAGTGCCAGACAGGGAAGCCAAGTTTCACGGGAGGGTTCCGGACTAGACGCTATACTGACTATGTATTGATATGTGCGAAAACGAACATAGAGAAAGTGATGAAAGGAGAGGAGGATAAGGGGGACATAAGATACGATGCGATGTGATGATCTACATATTTTCGGACATATCCTCTCCGTCAGATCAATTAATCGTGCTATTGGGGAGTCGTAGGCTGAATGCTGGAGAAGTTTTTTTGGGCTTATGTAGGACTTGTAGTCATATCTCTTCCTCTGAACCTTGGAGTAGCTGAGTAGGATCCTTCAGATGATATCATCATACACAAGGCTCGTGCTCTTGCCCACCATTTTGAAGTGATACATACTCCTTTTTCATCCTTGACCTGATCATATGATTTGACTGTCCATGTACAGACACATGTAGTACGTACCCACCTACATTTTCACCTATTTTACCAGTGCAGTATTTTCCGACAATTAGGACCAATAAAACCAAACGACGCATATACATAAAAGGTATCATAGAGTAAGGCAGACAGTGCTGTGGAAAGTGGGGGACAAGTTCAGTTAGTTTTATAGGACAGATCTCGGATCTCGATTTGGTAATCTGTTTTCGTTTTCGTTCTTCACCTCGTTCTCTTCTTCTTTACCTGTCCATACCTTGTTTTCACCATCATTGTCACATGCAAATAAAGAGGCATCAGCCTTCTTTCCCACCTTCACTCCCAAATTCCCAAATTCCTTTCGCAATGCCATTCAACTCGCGACTCTCGACTATACTGCAACCAAAACCGATTTGCAGTCGTCCCTCGGCAGATGACCTCTTCGCACATCCTATCTAATCGCATGATTCCAACAATCTATGACCGACGCATCCAGTCCCATAGAACCACCACGCAAATCAGTACCTCCCTTCATTCACCTGCCTCGACATCATGGTCCGTCCCATTCAATACCTTCACTCAACCCCCTCGCGAGGCTCCCTGCACATTCAGATTGATTGCGGTACCGATAACACAACCATATAGATGGACTGGTGGATAATATAACGGATAACCGGTCGAAGTTCGTAGATGTTCACTTCGAGGAGATAATTAAAGTTAGGATTTGAGCTGGACACAGATGGTAAGTCACGTCTTCGAATCAATTCCTCAATATGCTCCTTTTTCTCATCATCTCTCCTATCTGCATTTGTCTCCACACATCACGAAATCATATCTTGTGTGCAAGTACTATGCTATCACATGCAGACAATCTCTTTGCCACTGTATCACCTTCCAGAATGTCTCGGTTGATTCGAAAGTACGTTCGGTTTTGTTTGGTCTGAGACACTTATCCACTCCTTCTCCTCGGCGTAACCAAAGAGATTTATTTTCTACTTCGGCTTGTGTAGATCTCCTTCTTTATAAGTTCTTGCTGTATATAGAACCCTTCTTGACTTTTCTTCGATTCGGTGAAGAATGCATCCCCCCATCTAAGACATGCTTTTCGCGTTGAGATTTCGTTTTCAGGCGACTCGATATCGTACCATATTTCATTAACAGATTTATCCTCTACTTCACCTCTCAATCCGCTGGTTAGAACTTTCAGGTATTCATCGTCTTGCGGACTCTTTCTCTTCTCTTCTTCTTTCAGGGTAGATCAGTCGACAGGATAGGTAGATCAGTCGACAGCCAGATAGGTAGATCAGTCGACAGCCAAATCTTGTTGTTCTTCTCGTTGACTGCCGTGTCACTTCCTCCCTCATGCGAATGGAGCAACAGAGCTATGGTGTATTGTTGTAGGTACATAACGTCGTGATAGACAAGGAGCCTTTTCTCCATTTGCATCATTAATGACCTTGACCCGTTATCAGAAAATTGATGGACAACTTTGTCTCATGATGGCGTCATAGGAGCACTGTCCTTACACATGAGTCATGCATTCATAAGTCATCTGCTTCCTCAAGCTACAGCATTGCTATCATCAGAAGAGCAAGCCTCCCACTGCTAGCTGTTTACTTCTCTTGTGAGATGTCGTGGATACAGGTCTTGTCCTATGCTTACCTTGTGCACTGTGATCCAACGTTCCTTCTTCAAATCCTCATACTGCAGGTCCAACCTATTTATATATTGCTGCTCTTGTCCAGAACAGCACATGATCAAGCGAAAACTTCGTAAGATCCTCCCCCTCTTCATCATCTTCATCATCTGATACCTAGATGCCGAAAAGTTCTTGATGAGTCATCAAGTAGTATCTAATCTTCAAAGGGTTACTCCTATTTCCGAGACCTGTATGTTCCATCTCGGCATCGATCTCGATAAAGGTTAAAAAACCAGAATCCCGTATGGTGTCCTACCGCGATGCTATCAATAGATTTGATGCGTCCTATAGACCAGCAACCATCGGCTTATCACATGGGCTTCATCGCTTAAGTGAATGAGAAGTCTAAACCTAATGGTCAAGCTCAAGCAGCAGACAGGCATACGACCTGACCTGCGCTGTCCTGCGCCATCGTGTCTTCTACCGACTCGACGATCATTGTCATTCCCATTCATCACAAGAAATAGTACGTACGTATCGATACTTCCAACAGGGACAGAGGATTCCAGAAAACACCAAGTAGGTACCAGACCAACATCTCACCAACTTAATCTAAGTTTGGTGTTTTCTTTGGTGGATGCTGCGGACTATACCCGTGTTTCTGATGTTACGCAGATCGAATCATACGTACCTTTCCGACCATTGCTACTTTCTCACTCCTCTGATTCGATCTGCAACCCATCCATCTTTCATTATCCATTTTTGTTATTCGATCTGTTGGATTATAGATTTTCTTGCTATTCATTTTCACTTTTCCACTCGTAATCAATTTTAGTCATATAAGCTCTAATTCTTCTTATGGCATCCAGGGTAAGAACGACCATTAAGAAGTAACGGTAACGTAATTGTACATTGGATCTCAAGGAATGTGGCGATACTGGTACGGTACTGGTACTACATATACTGTATGGTGAGTATTGGTGACACTTGCAAAAAGTGGTGATGATGAACTTATTCTTGTGATACACAAACGCTTAGACCTCTTTTTTTTAACGGAGAAGACTGATTTTGTACTTTCTACGACTTTCATCTATTCTCTCTCCCTGCTTTCCTTCGATCACTTTGACAGCACTTGACGTGCTGATCACGTCCCTCTTCGTCTCGACATCAGCCAAACCGCACGCCTCGACATCCTCATCTACCTCAAGGCACTCCGACAGAAGGGCTTAAAGGCCTTTTATCGACCATAAGGGGCCTTCAAGCTTCATCCCCCCCTTCTCTCAGTTTTTTTTTTCCTGACCTACTTATGAGAAGGTCTCAGGCTGCACCAAACCCCATCTCAACCATCCACCGTACATGGGAATAGGTCAACTTGTCACATGAATCAAATCACCATTCAATCGAAACATTCCTCTCTTATGGACGAACTCATGACAAGAATTCTGATTTTGACAGACGGATTTGAGAATTCGACGCATTATAAGATATTAATACTAGGAATATAACTTAAGCTCTTTAGCTTCTCACCCAGCATCGCCCGCTTTCATCTATACATCATATCGGACACGACCGTATTCCAGTGGCAGTGTCGTATCATATTCAACAACATACTGAACGTTCAGGAATACACTAACACCTTTCAATCCGACATTGTATCACCTCCAGAAATTCAAAAATGGACGATAATATACCGCTGAAAAAGCGGAAGAGTAAATACGAGAGGGTAGAATCAAAGGAGAAGACACTGGTATGGGTGAGTCTAAATTGACTTAACAGGGCTCTTTACATACAGAGAGTCATTCATCTGCTTCGTTGTACAGATACAACGAACCGATTGTATGAACTGTATTGACTTGCATCACTCTCTTTTCATCTGCTGGATCATATTGCTCACGTTGTTTTGCTGTGTTTTGTAGATACGAGAAATCAATAGTTTTAACGCAGATGGTCAAGCCACCCTATCACCTCCTCAAGGCCCATATATGTTAGAACTTCATCTACCTCTTTCGTTGCTGTTTGATGCCTGGGAGAACGAACGAAAGAAGGATGTACCGTTTTCTTCTTGGTTGTGAGTTCAAAGTCGTCTCAGTGATCAAGTTAGCCATTGACTGAGAACAGACTAATGTCGCGTATTGATTCTCTAGCTACGCCCGATATCCATATAACCATCCTACACCATCCCAGAAACCACCAGAAGGACAGAACGAGCCTCAGCAACTTAGTGGAGAACATGTTAGTGACATCCTACTCTCTAACACCGTTCTGAGAACCTTAGCAGTATGGTTTATCTTCCCTTGCAAGGGGTTGATGTGTCTTGAATATATTCGTGTCTCTCATACTGACTGCCAAGACTTGTCTTTTTCGCAGACTCCATATACTGTCAATCTCCAGAACGGAACCACTATATTCGCCAGGAATTTGGTCATCTTACCTAGACCTATAATAGAGCCGCAGTCGCCTATCGGATCACGTAGAGGCTCCACCCCACTGCCTTATATCCCTCAGACGGAAACTGTGTTCAAACCTCTGTCGCCTACCGCATCGGTTTCTAGCTCCAGAAGAGAGAGGGACAGGGATCAATACGATCATCGGGACAGGTATAAGATGATGGATGGGGATGATCATAGAGATGGAGAACCGGATGGGCATTCAGGATGATACCCTCACAAAAGAGGGAAAAAACGGACGTGATCAGAAATCCGGGAGAAAAAAGAGCATTACGAGTGAGGGTCTGGTATAGTAGGAGGATTAAGGTGTGAAGAAAAAGGGATAAGGATCATTGCATAGATGTGTTTTTTTTTAAGGAGAATACGGTTCATCTTGGTTTTGACGATACATATATTGGTAATTTCCATTACATCACATACTGTAAAATTACATTCATAGTGAACATGTTCTCTGTTCATTTCCTTTGGGTAATTTGGTTTATTCACCTGTGGGACTAATTTTCATAATGAAACAAAATCGTAACATGTGTATGCATTTATTTTCTCTGTACATGTTATATGTCTTCTTTCCCCGTCTAACCATCTCAACTCGTGACGATCATTCAAAGCCTAAAGGGAGGATCGTTAAAGGGATATTGTGTACTCGACACCAGGCGTACCATCGCTTCCGCGCCTCTGTGTGCAGTACATGGATTGGCATGTAGCAGTCAGATAGACTATTATTCACCTAGTCTCTGATTGCAGAACAGTGGTGGGTTATAGGCGAAGCTGAGTCAACAGGAGCACAAGCTCTATACCTTTCGCTCTATCTCCGATTATTATTGGCCTGTCAGCGCTCCCGCGTGTCGTTCTGAGGATCCAATCCTGTGGTATGCAGAACCAACACGAGAGTGGCGGAAAGAAATTGATCTTGAGTTCCAATTATTCAAGAATTCACGTATTTCGGCCTCATATGCAGGATCCAGGTAAGAGACATCGGAAGATACAGTGTAAAGGGTAGTTTTACACTTCACGATAGGAATAGAATCATCCTTATTGAAACAGTCGTCGTACTCTTCTTTCTCGTCCTTGCCTTTTGCTGTTGCTGTGCTGAAGGAGAGACTGCCTTCGGTCAGTCGGTCGGTCCATGATGCCATACACGCTTTACACGTCCTTTGGAAAGATGACCGTGCGTCTGAGGATATTGATGGTGGTAATTCTGATTACTTTGCGGTACACAGTACATGGTCACACAGTTATCTGCCCGGTTAGATCATGCAGAACATTGATGGAATTAGTCTAGATGACGTGTACGTGTCGAGTCGATCACTATAATCACATGTTGATACCATGACCATTTCAGTCTATCATGCATATAAAGGAACGTACCATTCTCCTTCTTTTCGTTTCATCCTTTTTATCTTTCTTTCTTCATCCGTCTTATTCAACCTGTCACACATCCCTCCAACATACTTAATAGGATCATATATCACTTAGAATAGATCATAATGGGTGAAATTCATCTCGAAGTCCAAATTGAAGTGAGCTCTCACCGTGCATTCAATGTAACATCTTCGTCGATTGTTTGCCACCCGCTGACTTGACTTGATTGATGCTTTAGATCCACGAGCATCACAAAGAGCTCCATATCCTTGGAGGGGATCATAACAAGCCTTCCACCTATTCTACCGTCATGGCGTGGGATCAAGAGTTCGGTGTCATCTTCAAGAGATGGCATGATGAGAATGACAAAAAGGAACCTCTCGAATGTTACGAGTGAGTTCGACTATCCTTTCGAGCTTCAGTTTCTTTCTTGCATCTTTCCCTAATGTGGTGCTAAGCTGACGCTGACTCTGCTTGAATGGACAGGTTCATCTTCTATCCTCTTGGTAGCCCCCACCCTATTCCCGATGGCTTCGGTCCTGGTCCGGTCAATAACCCAGTCATCGTCAAGCCTGAGGACGTAAGTGATGTCTAATATCCCTTCATCACACTTCTCCTCTTGATGTTAATTCGCGCTCTAGCTGATACTTTCTCCTCCCCTAGTCCCCCAAATCCCTTGGGCTCTCCAACACCATTCCCCTCTGGGTTAAGAACAACCACCACCATCACCAGCACCACGAGGAGTATTCCAAAACTGATGCCTAGGTCGACGTTTCCATCGGTCTACCTCGACTAGGTTTGTTGAAGCTCCGTGGGCGATGAACTTATCTGGGTAATCTGGTAGACTGGAGTATGAAGATTGCGTAGTTGTATATAGCGAGTTATGCAGATATATCGTCGAAGTAATGCTCTGGACGTCCATCAGCTGATCAAGAGACCAAATATATAGGAGCAAGGATTGACAGTGCTTACCTCTCATCACTGGACTCTGTCTTTCTTCCTACATCTCGCGGGTCGTCTGAGTCGTTATCTAGCGTACCACTGCTTCATGCGTGCTTCAACAGACGAGTGACTGAACAACTTGGAGAAGAAACCCGTGACGATGTCAACAAAATATATCAACCAGACCGGCCAAGAAAGAAAATGCTCGATCTTGGTAAGGAACGCTCTAGATCGTCCTCCAAATC
This sequence comes from Kwoniella botswanensis, assembly GCF_036426115.1. NCBI lineage: Eukaryota > Fungi > Basidiomycota > Tremellomycetes > Tremellales > Cryptococcaceae > Kwoniella > Kwoniella botswanensis. The sequence continues at coordinate 10,606,263 of NC_088599.1, read as the reverse complement.
AGCAGACTTGCGTGAGATCTCACCCCTTTACATCTCTCAGTATACATACATACGAGAGCCACATCTACAAGTCTGTGAGATTGCCAATACGGGACTTTGCTATTTCCACCAATCACAAATCATCACGAGAAATACTTCCACCTTATGCCGACTATACTACGATCTCACTTCTTTGACATCAGCATGATGACTTTTCCTTCGTCCATTTTTGTCTTTGTTCCTTCTCGTTCACATTTCCCTTATTGGAAAAGATCGCCTCAATTGATTAGTCATCATCCGTGCGTAACCACATTCCTCGTACAGCACGTATAGCATACACGTAAACATTCCTCAGAACTCTGAAGGGCCTAAGGGCATGTGATTGGTGATTTTTGTAAGAGGTCTCTCGGATATTTATTTGATTGGTGAACCTTATTTCTGAGCTGACGTGATGGAGGAGTGGCACTTCTGCTAGTCTCTGTATGAACGGAATGCTTCGTCATGACATCCCTCATTTCTGCATGAGAATCAATACTTTTGTATATGTTCATATCATGTCAAAGTCATTCTAAGCGACTCATAAATTATCACTCTCCCTACTGTCTTCAGACTGAGAAACAGAATCAAGAGCCCCTTGAAGTATATGGCCATGTCGGAATCGGATCATATGGAAATTACGGTAAGTCCAACATTTATTCTCCTGCGCTACCGACTTCTGCTCAACAGATATGAGAAGTTTAGGGTTCAGATGAAGATACTTCCCATTGTGCTGATATATCGGTAAATATGTATACCTTAGGTACTCGAACTTAGGCCTGATGAAGATGGAGGAATGATAATTGGTCCGTCCAGATCGATAAGCGTAGGTGTACAGGAGAAGCTAGGTGATGTGTTCGAGAGAACACATGGACAGGTGGGGATTAAGGCACCCCTCGAAGATCTAGAGTAAGTCAGCCTTACATTGTTAAACAAAAATGAACCCGAGAAGGCGAAAAATAGAGACAGGTCGAAAAAGTGACAGGATGGGCAAAGCTGAATTGTAGGATACTGTATTCATAGATGGGTAGAATTTCCTTTTGGAGAACCTATACCGTCAACAGATAAAGAAGAGGGATCAGGTGGCGTACGTGTGCCAGCTACATTGCATTCTCATCAGGTGAATACATCCATCATTCAGCATCTTTCACTCTTCCTTGGCCTTCCTTTTTGCTGTGCTTGAAAGGTGATCTGATTGTCGTTCGGATAATTCCAGACACCCGAATCGTTACGTTGGAAAAGTGGAGTGAGGATTTATTATAAACGTAAAACAGATAAGATAGACTATTTCAAGGCACCGAAAGGCCGATGATACGGTATGTATGACATCCAGATATCGGATTTGTGAGTGACAATCCTAAGTAGATAGTAATACCATTGAAGTGGTATAAGAGGGATTTCTAGTTCCACTAACACTTTAGCCTATTCGTTCCAGTGTATTCGTGTAAATACATACATCAAGGACGTTGAACATATATATTTGACATATGTACGGTGTAATCACAAACTAACCATTCTCCTCTTCGCTGAATACGCATCACCCGATACAATACTGTTAGTCTTGTTTCGGAAACCGATGATATCTGTATGTCGGAACACCGAATCCAGTCAACTGATAGCCGATACGTCATCGAATAAGTCAAAATCACTTCTGAGAGGTCTGTGCGCTGAGTATTCCACACAGATTTCAAATATCCTTGGACGAATGTTAATGTTTCAGGGCTCAAAGGCAGAAATTGATACCAGGACATGGAATGATCAGCAGGCACCGACTACCAACAGTGAAACTGGGGTTTCTCAGAATACCATGTAGAATCATGAATCAGAGTTTGAGAGGATAGATAAACGAGCTAACCCTCCTTTATCATTTCTCCTGATCTTTTCTGACTTCCTCTCGTCTTTCCCCTTCCTTACCATTATTCTAATGTCACTGACCCTCCTTTGAAGAAGTAAAACGTTCAAAATCAGCTGACAACTCGGTATAAAGGGGTCTAAAGAGAATGATCAGCATTTTTTATCATGATGGATATGACGTTTAGGGTATCAAAGACGAGAGTACCTCGAGAGATTTGGTCACCGTCTTGGTCCTCTTCGAGTCTATGGTTGTCCGAGACCGAGGTATCTGAAAGGTATATAAACCCCCTCATCCCAACCTTCGAGATCACTTTTTCTTCTTTCTCTTTCCTTTCTTCACCAACAAAAATAAGAAATCTAAAACACTTAAAACTTCTCAAATCAAAATCAAAACCCAACTCAACAAACTTTACAAGATGTCTTCCAACCGAGAAATCAGCGTCACTGTGAGTATAACGTATCTCTTACTCAACATTCCTCATCCCACACTTCAACCCATATCGAAAATCACTTCACCTTCACAAATATCTTAGGATGTGTGAGACTATATATACTCTTCTATCATTTATGACAGAAGATACAAAATACAACCTTCGTTCTCTTCACTCCTGTCTACTGCACATACATACAGTATGCTGACCATCCCTCACTCATCTCAGCTCTACGAAATCAAACGAGTCGAGAACGGTCGACCTGTCTGCGACAACAGACCTTTCAAGTCTACCATCCAAATGAACGAGAAGCTCGAAACCCTCTTCCAAAAATGGCAAAAAGACAGAGAACCCGAGACTCCTCTTAAAGAGTTCGAGTAGGTTTATTCTTATTCTCATGATTGTCATTGTTCCACTTCCTTACATTCATCATTGATCGAGATCATGGCTGATATGAACTCTCCTTCTCCTACTTAGATTCCTCCTCTACCGACGACGAAACGATGAACCAGGACACGGCGGTATGACCTCTGGTGGTCCAGATTCCGGTAAAGGAGTCATCAGACTCAGAGGTGATCAAGTAAGTCTTCCTCAACTTGGATTATAAAATCATAAAGCAAGACGAAGCTGACATGACTTCACTTCGTCAGACTCCCGAACAAGTCCACATGCAAGACAACGCTCGAATCTATGTCAAGAGAGAGAACCTCCAATGCGACGTTGAGGAGGAACCTCAAATGGCTTAGGTCCTCCCTGACTCAGGACGGTAGGATTAATTCCCATAGTCCATAGTCAACTCTGGTAGGAGAGTGTGATGATTGTATGAGTACTTTAGTCTTATGAGTTAACGATGAGAGATGAATCTATGATGACGATGAACAATCACTTGGTCACATGATGCAAGTTGCTATACTGTACAGTATCATACTGACATTGGAATTACAATCAAAATTTCATTAACTATAGCTCTTGAAGTTCTGATGAATAGAACTTCAGTCAAAACTTATGACAGACATATACGGTATCTTGTCCTGGTCAATCATGCCTTTTGGTTATGTGAAATGTGAAACCAACACATGCCACACAAAACATCATCAACGATACATGGCAACATAAGTGAAAACAAACATATCTGATAGTACATAAACGGTATCATATCACAATGCAAGGTATTTCTCGCCCAACTTCCCACGACACGACCTTTGACCATCGCTTCACCACCTGTCAGGTACAATCCCATGATTCCTCAATATCTCTTCTTGTTTTACGTGTGATCTCACTTGTCTTTCCATCTCTGCATTAATCGCCCAGACCCATCGATCCCTCTCGAGCTGTACGTTATGCCATAACATCAGTGTCAGATACGTTCGATTCATCGATAGGTAGAGATTACTCACCTTGGATCTCGCCCGAAAGATCAACAATTGACTTGGTCTCTTTGATAAATCGGGAGGTAAGAAATTCTGATCTTTAACCAGATCTTGATTTTCCCAAGGTTGAGTGACTTTCTTCCCCCAGCCTTTCTCCTTTTTGGACGATGAAGGACTAGTCAACCTTACGCAGAAGGTAGTATCTTCCGCACCGTCCGATGATTGAAGACCATCTTGATACACCCTAGATTCCGAGGTGAATGCGTCCGATGATGAAGTGGAGGGTATTTCATCTAGCGCTAGCATGCCTGAGTAAACCTGTGCATGTCGAATTCAGTGGTAATTCTCAGTGCAAGTACAAAAGTCGACTTACGTATGCTCCGAACAAGGGATACCTCTTTTTTCTCGTATGGAACGCATTCTTCTTCTTGATTTTGAAAGATATTAGAGTACCGCCGGAGAGGACGATATACTTGGATCTACATTGATGGTCAATGATTAGCAGTTAGTATTCACCGGTACGTCATTTCTCTAACCAACACACACACATCTCGCCAGTATAAAAGAGAAGAAAGGTGTGTTGGAATCAAAAATGGCTCACCTGAATTTATCCCATTTATCTTTCCTCATGAACAACCTCCCAGATACAGTTATACTCCTACATCCCTTGATGACACACCAATCCCATACCTCAGAGAGGAAATCATCCGATTCATTCGATAGTTCCGTACCTGTGAATGGATTCTCGCGAGAATGAAGGGTAATAACGTCCATGCGTTGTCTGGCACTATGATCATGAAGTACAGACAATACCACAGTCAGTCAATGAGTAGGATTCATCAAGATAAGTGTAAGAACACCAGTCTTTGGTCACTGAAACTCACTCAACACGATGTCTTCTCTCCCAATACTTCTTCAACCCCCTCAAGTTATCTACCCATTCCTTGGCTAGTTCAGGAGACTGAGCCTCAAGTCTGACATTCCCACCGGTGTTCACTTCAACTTCGAACGTCCTACCGTATGGCTCTTGAGGCACTTGAGAACTAGTCGTAGTCGCAGTGGCATCTGTGTCTATCCGATTATATCCACCTTGTGAACCAGTCGATCCCGATCTTGAACTCGAAGGTCGGGGTTGGTGTTGATGTTTGGTCTTATCAGGTAGGATCTTGATAGATACTATATCTCTTAAGTCGATACATCCCGAACAACGTGCAAGGAAACTAGCCATTCTACGATGTTCTTCATCGATGAAAGTCTTGTATAATTCCGGAAATAGTTCGGATGGAGTTGAACTTTCTTTGGAAGGTGGGAGAGGTGGTCGAGCTTCTTTCATATTTCCTACGAAGATGTTACCTATTGTATTCAATCACTCAAATTAGCTCATGCAGGGTAGATCAAGACATAGTGTCTCGTACTTTACCTGACGTTTAGCAGGTCACAGCAGTACGGTTGAAAATGTGGGATAGAAGATGTATATTGGATGTAGAACACTCACCATCATGAGACGATATATACACCTGTTCCTTTGTCGAACCATCTTTGTGTCTCGTAAGATACCCTTCTATACCTGGCGGTTCTTCAAGTGAAGTACCATCTTCCAACTTGATCAAGCTAGGTCGATGTCTTGCAGATCTCAATTGTAAATCACGACAAGTAGTTTCACCCTATTCCAATATCAGACAAATCAGCATGGTTTACTGAAGAAGGATATTGTCCATCTGCGTTGAGATAGCAGAATAATGGAATATGTTGTCACTCACCTGGGCCCTTGCTAAACCAGATAACAAATTCCAACCTCTTTTCTTACCTTGTACCGTATCACCATAAGCTATCCAATCTAAATTCCCATTCTTCTGATTCTTCCATACCAATTGAAGATCCAATTGCCCTTTCGATGTCGAAGCAGATTCACTTTGTCTCTTTAGGTCTTCGACATTCAGGTCAGAGTCAAGTAACATTTTCCAACACGTTTCAATCACTTTGGTCTTCTCGAATTTCTCTAGTTGACTGGTACTTCCAAGTGGATCATACTCATCATCTCCAGTGGGGTTCGTAAACAATCTAATGGAAGTTGATAAAGATGGAATTTGAATATCGAACCTATCAGGTAAACCTTCTTCACCATTTGTATTTAATTCTTTCCATATTTCCCAATACCAATCGAGAGATCTTGATCTTTCACCCAACTTCATTATAAATACCTGACTACCTTTGTTATGACCTTTGAGCCACTGGATCTGCTTAGATTGTTTGATTCGATTTCGCATATCCCCTAACCGACTCGAATTGCTCCTCATCAAGTACGACACATCATCTTGAAGCTTATACACCGACGTCGTCAAGCATAAAGTGACGTCCTCAGGATTGAATATGGATAAGCTGGTTCGATGAGGTATGAGTGGAATGACAAATGCCAGATGTTTATGACCTACGATCTTCTCTTGGAAGGGGTAGTTGTAATTGGAATATAACTCGATTTGATTCTTGCGGTAAATTACTATGTATTCTTCGAGAGGGTCAAGTCGAGCACAAGGGTTCCGGCGCTGCATGAAGGAAGGTGTGAGGTCAGATAATCTCTTCCATATTTGTAGTTTGAGAGCCGATCGGTGACATCTGAAAAGATGAAGAAAGTATAGCTCACCTGAGCAGCTTCGTCAAACCCTGGTAACTTATCTTCCCTATGATATCCGACTCTGACAATCATCCGATCTGTATTCACATACTCCACCATTCAGCTACTTCTCTTCACATCACAGCCTTCCGTTTGGGGAGTATAAATCATAGCCAAGATATTTCCTCCCATAGAAGAGTATGCGTTACTCACCTCTCAATATCACTTCTCCAGGCCTTTTCACCTCTTCCCAATCTTCCTCTTCCTCCTCCAAAGCGATTTCAACAGCTTGATGACTCGTTCCTTCCGCTTCTTGACCAGTTCGTTCAAGTACTTTCATCGGATGTACCGGATCCCTATCACCTTGTACACTCTCATTCCCTTCTTGAACTCTTCCTAACCTTTTCAGACTCGAAGTAGGTTGAGTGGGATCTAAAGGAAATTGTACACTCTTCGATTTACCTTGTTTACCTACCGCAAATACGGTTGAAGAAGATGAGTTGTTTCCTTGAGCAGATTTGGTTGAGGTGATATCTAACTTAACATTAGATGGTCTTCGCAATGCCGATTTGAGCTTGGTTGATATACCTTCATTAGATTTTATTTTCTTAGGCGACGGTTTGATCGTACTTGTACCCAGGGTGGACGGTTCTTCCAAAACGTCATGCGTTGATGTTACTGTTATGGCATTTTCAGAGATGAGAGGTTGAATAGAGGATGATTGTGAATTCCTTATCTTGCTTCTATCTCCTTCTTCCTGATCTAAATCGGGATTGTCACCTAGAGAAGGTTGAGGAGTTACCTGATATCCTATATCCACATCTCCATGTCCTTCGTCCAAAGCTAAGGTTGATTTCGAAGTATTACCTTCGGAGGTAGACAAAGATGTGAATTCCGTTCGAGCAGTAACGAATGAATCCTGAGTTGTACGTGTTGATACTGTAGGTCTGATAGGTTTCCGTTGCTCTTTCTCTTTCCCCTTTTCTTGTGTTGTTGATTTAGGCGGTGGTGGTTCTTCTTCTTCTTCTTGATCATCTACTATTGTACCCAAGAATTCCCTTCCTATATCAAAACTCTCACCTGACCACATATCCTTTCCTTTCCCTTTACTTCCAGTCTTTCCCTTCGATCCATCCTCGAGGGGAGTCTCCGGATCCAGTTCCAAATGTTGTTCAAACTCTTCACCATTCCTATCTCTTCTCCTAATCTTGATGCGTCTAGCAGCCTCTCTAATCAAATGTCTCTCATCCGCTTCTCCATGGGAATCAGATCCTATAAAGCTCGTCCCATCTCTATTGCTACCGTTGGCTTCTCCGAAGAAGGGTAAATGGGAAATGGCACTCCTCTTCAATTCACTCAATCTCCTTCTCTTCTCTACTACTTCATTAGAATTGAGTGTTTTCTGAGGAATGGAACCGATGAATCGTCGAGGTATATGATGTTCCCTATGGGATTTAGAAGAGATGATTTTCGGGGATGGTTCCGGGATGGGAGCATTACTGGGACGATGGGAAGATAGGTCTCGAGGAGCATGATTTGGATCAGGGGGTCGGAAGTGCTTGGCTCGGGATGATGAAGTTGGTTGAGGTATTGCTGGCATCGTTTGTTGAGGGGCTAAGCAGCCTGACAGGTTGGTAGCCTTATGGCCGATCCCCTTGAGATCATCAAACCGAGGATTGACGACAAATGTTTGGGAGTATTGGATGAGTATGAGTCACTCTTTCGCACTGCACAAACAAATACGAGTGAATCCAGGGATGAAATGGGATGGGTTATGGTGATGACGTACAAGGGTGTGGCGATCACTCCGACGGAATAACTCATGGCTTGAGCTCATGAAATTTAAGATTATCGAATATTGCATATCGGATTTAACTGAACCTGCTCAAGATTCTTCATGATCATAATATCTATATAATGTATAAGTCGGGTTGAAGTCTACCAGTGAGATACTCCTTTGCTTTTCTTGTCCTTTTACCTACTTCATCTCCATTGTCTTTTTAATCTCTTTGATCAACTTCGATACTACGTCGGAAGAACAAATGCAAGATCAGTCGTCCATCCTTCCTCTGCCTATATGCCCCAAACTGATGACAATGTCAATTCTCGTACTCACACTGCCGTTAATTGTAACATATTCATGGGAAAAATCGCATGTCCAAACTTTTGCTTCCTCGTTACCATCTCCAAGATCAATTTCAATCTCTAGATCTTCCTCTTTGAGGATCTCGCTAGCTCGAGCTTCGTCGATGTTAGGTTCTGGCTCACCATTGGTGAGTAGTCGCAAGGGAGTGGTGTTTGAGGATGTAGCGGGAGGGAGGAATGATACGGACACGGATGTTGGAGAGATTGGGTTGGGTGAAAGAGGGGTGTAGCCGCTATATCGGGGTGAAAGGAATATCAGCTCATGATCTACTTGTTAAGGAAGGTTTATGTCGATGAGACATAACCTTAGATATTCGAAATTGGAGCTACTTACACAGCACAAAGGATTCTACCCCAGTTGGCATCTATCAGGTCCGAAGTCAGCTTGGTAGCTTGGATGAAAATCTAGTATAACCCACCTTCACCATACATCGCAGTCTTGAAGAGACTTGAATTGGCTACTGATTTAGCAACAGCATTTGCAATTTCGTATGTTGGGGCGCCCTGTGAAACAAAAACGACCAAGGCGATCAGCCGAAATCTCCAATCGGGGTTGTGTGGCATATGTAACAACCCACCTTGACTCGAATAGTGACAAACTTGGTCGCACCCTCACCATCCCTAACTACCAACTGAGCTAATTCTTCTGCAAACTCTCTCAGATGCTCTTTGAAAATTCCAAACTCCTCCGGGTTCTCTTTCTCCGTCAATTCTTTCATCTTCTCTTTTGTCTCTCTACCTCCATGTTCCGCTGACCCAGCAGCACCATTCGCAAGACAGAGAATCGTATCGTTCGTCGACATATCGCCATCTACAGTGATATTATTGAAAGATCTATCGACAGCGTAATTCAAAGCATTTTGAAGATCTTCGGAGTTGATAGCTGCGTCTGTAGCAATTACACCTAAAAGCGTCGCATGGGGGGGTTGAGGAGGTCCCATATTAGGTGCAATCATACCTGCACCTTTATCTATACCTGCCATTCTAATTAATCTATCACCAATTTTGAATGTTTTAGCACGAAGTTTGGGGAATGTATCGGTAGTCATAAATGCTTTTGAAAGATCTAACCATGATTTAGGTGAATCATCGAGAGTTCTAATTAATTCTGGTATTTTATCTAATATCGATGAAATGGGTAAATGTTGCCCAATGACTCCTGTTGACATTACCAATGTACCCTCTTTATCACTTTGCGCACCAGAAGGAGGAAGTTGGGAAGTAGTTGTGTTGGACATTGACCAAGCATCTTCTAAACCTTTTTTACCCGTTACTGCATTAGCACATCCCGAGTTGACTATGAATCCCTTGGCTCTTCCATTACTATTTCGGAGTAGCTCAGAAGTGACTGTAACAGGAGCGGCCTTGAAGACGTTTCGAGTCATACATGCCGCTGCTGAACAAGGAGTGTCGGAAGTCGAGACTAATATACCTAAATCTAAAGCACCGGCTTTCTTCTTTATACCAGCGTGAGTCGACGATACGGTGTAACCTAGAGGGAATGCCTCGGGAGAGTAGGTGTGGACATGATGATCTTTAGATGGAGGGGGTTTGTTGGGTGTGACGGCTGTTCCGGCTGAGGTGGTGCTTGCGGCACGAGCAAGGAGGGGGAGGGAGATCGCTGCTCGAGTAACGGAAGAGGGACAGGGGAGGGAAGGAGGCATCTTGTAAGTGCTCCGGATGGTTCGCCGAGTGACCAGATTATTGAAAGACCTCTGAAGTATAAGTAGATTGGAGTTATGATATCAACCTGGGCTCTTTCTTATCTTTGGCGAGTAGGAGAGTTGTTTTCGACTCATGATGTGGATCACGTGCATGAAATGCGGATCTTCCGTCGGAACTAGCTTTGGTGGTGGTTGATCGAAGAATCAGGCAATGACGAAACTGATGAGGATGAAGATGATGAGCAAAGGGAAACAGGATTCAGATGGATTCAGTTGTATTGATGAATTCCCGTTGTATGGAATACCATGACGATATAGATCATGGTCGACAAGGCAACACACGATGACATTGATACCGAACTCGAATTGATCTCATCATCACTCTTACCGGCTGAACGACTCGCCTCCTCAGGTTCAGGATCCTGGCCTAGAGTGATTGATATAACCAGCGAAGACAGTAGACTGTCACTACATATCAATGTTGATGAGGGGTACAGAGTCAAAGATGCAGTGCAGATAGAAGTCAAGAGCAAGTCTATGGGCAGAGAGGAAGCTTCGGGATGGAAAGAGCGGGTGGGAGAAAAGATGGAAGATTGGAATGAGGAAGAAGAGTGAGTAAATACATACTATCGTTCCAAGCATATGATATACATACATATCACTGAGAGTACATCGTAGCTATCCGCTATATCAGATACTCACTATCCATTTCCTTCCTTTACTGGCACCTTCCACATCTACTCCACCCATGACAATATCGCCGTCCCAAGATCCAGTCCCTATCAACGACACTTCACTCAAACCTCATCACTGTCTACTGATTTCCCATCATCTCCTCTCCAGCACCAAACGCAAGGACCTCTTATCCTTATCTTCCGAATTATCGCTAGTGGGTTTTTCCAAAACTGGTCATCCCGGCATAATGTATGCGATAGGATTATTATCCGATCTGGAAGAGTGGATAAGGGAAGTCAAAAGTTGGAATTGGCTTGCTCTGAGAGTACGTGTTGCCCCTGAGCCTATACCCGAGGAGGAAGGGGTGTTTGAGAAGGCGGGGAAGGGGAAAGAGAATGGTGCGAGGGGAGGGAAAGGAAGAGGTGAATGGGTAGAGTTGGAGAAGATTAATGAAGCGCTTGACTGGTTGAGGGGTAGAGGGCAGGGGAGGGAGAGGATCTTGGTTGATTGTGGGGTGGGTGGTTGAGGGTGATGAAATAGAAAGCAAGTAAGATCTATCTGGTTGCGATCATATCCATGGGTCGGCATGTCCATGAATGTATCGATATCGATTGCAAGATCCGAAGGATGACGTGTGATGTGACGCTCTTCACCTGACGCACAGACCTCCCCATCCAGATGTTCCTTCTCATTCCTTGTATCTCATACACTCGACATTGCTCTCCTTCTTGCATTCCTCGTTCCCTCAACTGTCACCCACATCTCTTCTATCATTCTCTTTTCAGTCTCGACTCGCCCCTCGACGCCCCTCAAGATGCAGGCTGCGATAGAATATCTCAGACAGCGAAGAGGTCCGGGAGAAGACCACGTTATTGTGACCGAGCATCACACTACAAAAGTGAACTTTCTACTTCCTGGTTTGCTGATATGTCATTGACTGATCAGCACGACCCACAGATCTTCCAGCAGCTCAGCACACTCGATATCACCGAAGAAGACCACGATGGTACTACTTCCACCCCTATATCGAAGTTGTTGGGACTTACCAATGATAATCCTTTCCGAGATTTCGAGAGACCACTTAACATCCCTCGTAAAGTCCAAGAATTCTGTAATTACGTTCAAGAAAACCACAAGAGAGGGTTGAAGGAATTTACTAGGAAGAGATTGGTGGAAGAATTTATTGGTACATTATTCCATCTCTCATATGGAAGATACGAGTATAATTATGAAGATTGATTTAGTTTGCTTTTTCACTCAATAGACAACCCGTTCCCCCTCTATCTCCGACCCAAGGAGTATATGCTCACTGCGAAAGCTATCAAGCGAACGCATGATTGCTCAGAAGGGAAGAAAGTGCTTCCTTCCGTCTACACGCAGCTGGGTGGGAAAGGAAAGTTCAGTACTCTAGATCGAGTTGACGATGAGATTGGAGAAGAGAGGAAGGTGGATGAAGATGAAGCTTTGTCAGTGATTCTCACGAAATCGACATTGTGCAAGATGGAATTAGGCTGATAAATCTCCATCTGACATAGGAATTTAAAAATACATCTCTCTAACAAGCAAGAACGAGAGCTTCGAGCATGGCTCCAAGATCGTACGGAGAAGATCACTCCCCATCTCAATCATTGGAAAGGGAATATCGAAGATCATCCCATCTTACGAGAATGGCAAGAAGCTGCAGAAAGCCTCCAAGTGAGATGATCCTCTACTATCTCTTGACTATGATAGACTGATATCGCATGTCGTCAGGATTTGGCGCGAGTAATCCCTGAACCGATGTTCCCTTTCTCAAGCTACCAGATGTTCACCGATGTGCCAATCACACCTGACCGAGGGGGTGACATGACAGTCTGGGAGGATGGTCAAGATGAGCTTGGGGATGTGTCGGGATGGGCAGACGATGATATTGGAGATGAGGCTTACAGAGTTGAAACTCTCGAGAAATTCGGTAAATTCATTGTTCTGATTATGAGCTATGATTGCCTGCTTATACTTGTTCATTTTCAGATGGAAGAATACTGCCAACAACGACACATACTAGTGCGAAACCTCTTCGCTTTGGCAGCACTGGCCGGAAAAGCTATGAAGATGATACGCTACATTGGCCTAGACATGAGTATCAACCCGAGGCTGACTCGCCAAGAGATGACATCTCGATGATGGGTGAGTGCTCTTCAAATGATGGTATGTGGCCTATATTCACTGGTTCTCATATCAGAATCATCAACATATGCCCCGCACAACAAATTCGAACACCCTGATGTGGAGTATTCACCCCATGTATATAGACCAACGCCCATCTCATCACCTACAAGCGGTCACATTAAAACTTATTGGTCACCCAATCATGATGGTCCATACATAAGTCCCGAATGCTTAGATGGTCCGGCTCCGGTCGAAGAATTTCGACCGAAATGGAATGAATCTACCGAGACTATTCTCAAGGAGTGGCTCGATCCTGCAGCTTTTCAAACACCTTCACCGAACCTGGAGATGCAAATGAACAATGCAAATCAGTCATATCAAACAACGAGTCACCAAGACCAGATCATCGCGCAGAACCAGTGGGATGAAGGAATGAGCACGCGTGAATGTCATAGCCCTGATTCCGCAAGCAACAGCTGCTGACTGATCACCTACGTACCGTTGATCCAATAGGACGACAACCTACATGGGATCCCGCTGCTACAATGCCCGTGAAAGCTTCCGGCTCAGTCGAACGACACTCGCATGCACACTATCTAGCCTCTGATCACTTCACCCATGTTGATGGAATGGAAGGTATGTTGGCAAATCAAGTGAGTACTGGTCAGACTCGACCGGGCCGATAGCTAATATTGCGTGCGATGGAAATAGCGTGACTGGGTGTAAGTTGAGCATCTCCTTCAAAGGACAAAAACTGATTGCCCAAGCTGTAGGGCGACACCTGAAGTTCCGACGCCCTACAACGATTACCAACCCAAACTCGCTACTCCTTATTGGGAGACTTCATCCCTAGCACCGCACACCATTGCCCCTGAACTCATCAATCCCTCTCATCCTATCGTTGGTTCAGAAACATCTCTCGAGAATGATGGACATGCAGCTTCTCCTATGACACCATCTAGACCACGATGGGCTACTCAACCACCGTCTCGAGTGGATGATCACCGGGGATTGGATCAGAAAGAATCATCGCAGCTTTTCACGAAAGCCAGGAGTGCGAACACCAGGACACCCGATCAGTTTTCTCAGCCCGCTCTAGTCCCGGTCATCTCGCACAAACGAGCCACTCCATCTTCGACCTCAGCAGACCAACAGCGAGCAACTAAAGAGTTAGCCGCGACTAACAAACTCTCTCTCAAAGACATTGTACTTGCTCATAAAGCATCGAGCGATAATAGAGACAAGAAGGGCAAGAAGAACCCTTCAAAAAGTGACTCGTTCAAGAGACCTTGTGCTCCGAACATGTTCTCCCTCGATGGGTACCTCGCTCTTCACCAACGCAACGATCTCCTTAGCAAGTCGGGGAAGAAGTATCACGAGAGCAAGAAAGATGAGATTGATAAACGACTTGAGGAAGAAGAAAGGACCCAATGGATGTCTGATCCATGTATCAAGAATCCCAAATGGTATAACAACGCTATAGAACATCCAACTAATACACCACGAGAGGGCTCTTTCCCAATTCTAGTGGCAATGTCAATCTTCCAGAATCTCCCCTTGATCCGAGCTCTTCGATCGGAAGGGTTTTTGTTGGTTGAGAGGGAAAATAAGATGCACTCTGTCGACATGGTTCTCTCACCTGCCATCGCTGTACTCGTCCAAGATCTAGCTAAATTGTCATATGGCTACGAACAATTACTCAAAGATGTAAAAGATTCATGTACGAAGTTCAAGAAGGTCATAGTGATCTTTGAGACAATCTCATTCGCTAAGTCTGAAAAGGACCCCGAATCGAAGATAAAAGTCAACCCGCCCACAACAGATGCTCCACAGGGGCTTGCTACTCTCAGAAGACTCCTTCCCATCGCTTTGAATAGTGTCAGGGAGACTATAGGAAGCGTCGAATTGGTTTTCGCATATGATGGAGCGAGCCAAGTGGCGAAGAACCTGATGTGGCTGATGGACGATGCAGGGAAGAAAACTTTGAAGAAGGATAAGAAAGGATATCAAGATGTTTATGGGGATAGAAAATGGTTGGAAGATGAGCCGGATGTGAGTAAATCGTAGCTCATCAAGGGATTTACTGTTCCAGTCCACTACAGTATGTAGGCGGGAGGAAGAGTGAAGCTGATGTCCTGAGATATGCAATAGGAACAAGAGCTAGAACTGCTCATGACTCATTTCGGACTCAATATCTTCTGTGCATGGTATGCTACCAGTCGATATGGTACGGCTCAACGTGTGGTTACGGGGATGGACGATGTACAAAGGAAGAAAGCTTTCGAGCATGTATTTGGGGAGACTGCTGTAGTGAGCTGGAAATTGCGATCTCAGATATGGGAATTGAGCTGACATGGGTGTGTGGCAGGAACGATTCAATGAGGAGATTGCGAAGAAAGAAAAGGTATTTCGAAAGGTTAAATAAGTATACCGCCCTGAGCAGCAAGTGGCGACGCAGTTTAAAATGGAACGCAGTAGACTGGTTGAGTGTGATGATCAATCGAGACATGATTAACAGATATGGATCGTGTATTAGTGGACTTGTGATGAAATGCAACATACATATAAGTATGTACTAAGATCAGATGGTAAACAAAGACGATATAAACCCAAGCTAAGATCACCAGGACATCAAACACGACAGCAAATTACGAAGTTCACCTATCACTATCCAGCATACTAAAAATTCGGTTGACCATTCTTTTTAGGGTTTATCGGACTCCCAATTCTCAAAGCCATCGTATCCATCATATCCCTTTCACCTGAACTCTGAATCTTCCCATTCCCATTCTCATTACCGTTTCCCGCTTCCAAGTCGTTGCCAGTGCCACTCCTATTGCGTTTGACCCATGACTTTAGGTATGTATGGATGATGAACCATCCGAAAACCAATACCATTATCGAAGAGAAGATAACGACGAAGTATGCAGCGGGATTCCAATGGAAATGATATACTTCCTTCAGCGATGACAGTTGAGTTAGACTGTATTGTGTAGGAAGAGCTGCTAAGGCCGCTGCTGCTGATGAAGAGGTTGCGGCTGCTTGAGCAGATTCAGGTGATGTGGCGAGAGTGGCATTGATCTGATTGCAGAAGGAAAGAGAGGTGATTTGAGCGGCTAGTGCTGGTGTATTGCTTAATGATGCAATGATAGTCTGGCCTTGCGTTGCATTTACAGATGGGACGGGAGATGGATCCTCGGACGATGATGATGATGATGATGAAATGGTTGTAGATGTTGGAGCCGAAAGTGAACTCGTATCGCTGAATCATGACCAAAAAGAAATTAACAAATTTCGTTAGTTCTCTGGTACAGTATGGACAATCAACTTGAAAGGTTGTATAAGTCCCTCACTTAAACATCTTCTCACTCTGTATAATAGCATAATCAAAACCCATCCTCTTTCCTTCTCCTTCAACATTCACTAATCTCAATGTATGATCTGTATCTACCAGATTATGCTGTTCGAACAGTAGATGATGATAATCCAAATCCCCTTGTTCTTGAGTGAATGTCCCAAATGTTTGATCATCTAATATAAATTCGATTGAACTGTATGAAGGACCTATCATACCGTATGTCCAAATATCGCTGCCTACCATCCTCGACCAACAAGCAGTCAGTCTCGAAACTTTTCTTGCTTAATCGACTTTCGGCTGAATGGTATCGGTAGATGCTCACCTGTGAAACTCAATTCTACCCAACTACCTTTCTCCTCTGTCCAAGATATCGAGCTATTCCAAAATTGGTCTAATATCGGAACCATCTGGTCGACCTGTTCAGAACTTATATATTGATTTGAACCATTTATACGTAACATGTTCCATCCTTCGGATAGAGAAAGAGATGGGGTGGACCATTGTGAGTCGTCTATTGTATAATTCTGGGACCTACATTGTGGATTGTATGGGATTAAATGATGAAGTGTTCGTGTTCAGCAGGAAGGAAGACTTACATCTTTATATATCCAATGAGACCTGTCCAGTGACCCTGGGACCGAAATGTTCTGAGATCGATCGAGGAATGTCTTTCTGACTTGAGGCTCCCAAGGATAGTTGATAGAGTTTAGTATCGGCCTATCAAGTTGGATCTCTTTAGTGCGCAACTGGCGAGTAGGTGAATAAAGAGCGTAAGAGGCGAATTGAATGGATGTAGTTCACTGAGGATTGATTAAGGCGTAATTGTCAAGCGAAAAAGAGCGCAAGGCGTAGCAAGTACAAAAAGATCGTGTCAGTCTTCCACTTCATTCATGACCTGTCAAAGATCTGATAAATCATCTTTGTGTTCCAGTTTCGCTCCATCACTTAGTACCAACGCAGATCGCAGTGTCTTCAAAGCCATTGCTCATGTCATTCTGCTCTGAACAAGCAATATGAAAGGAACATCTACCAGATTACAGTGACCTACCTTTAAGGGGTTATTAATCTTCCCCTTGATAAAGGATGTCCTTCATAGTACATGAAGACATACTACCACCATCCACCAATAAAGATTTTCGATCACTGATAAAAGTATAGATTGCTACATCATGTACTATGATGGTCATCGGTCCTCCGCCACAAGGGACTGACAGTCGCACAAACATAAAATCCGAGTATGCATACAGTCATTGAAGATCCAATCAAAGCATCAGTCAAGTAGAATACAGTCAATCCCATCCCATCGACAGTATCAGATTATGCAAATATGTATATAAAATGTAAACCTCAGAGGTATTTCACCACTACCTAACTTCCCTCTCAACAGCTCTATATCCTCTACCTCTCTTCTTAAATCTCCACCGTTTGATAGCGACCAGCAATCTACTAATGGGTTTCTCACCGAACCTCTCGAATCCAAACGCAGCCGCAATGTTGATAGCTGCTATAAGTAACAGTTCGAATTTGAATTCCAAGGGAAGTTTGATGATATCCAATATCAGTGCGATTGGCTGAGCAGGCGATAGGAGAACGTAAGCTGAGAATGCCCCAAGACCCAGCAGACAGATGACAAGTGATGCTATAAAGTATTTCCAACATCAGCCTGGCCTTCATGTTGATGGAGTTTGAGGCAGCTGATCAGAGAGCGGACTTACGGTTTGTATACAGAGGTTTCCTGTACGGAGGACCAACGCTGAATACTCCAGCAACTAGGATATATTGGAAACACGATACCAAGAACAGCGCCGAGTTCTCATAATTGAACGTCTCGAGTTTATCAACATTGGTATTCGGCGCAGTGTACCAAGATTGTTTCCTAACCCATACAAATACGAATATCTGTACTGCGGAGTTGAGTACGATCTGACCAATGATACTGATAAGAACTTTTCGTGAGACAAGGCTGGCCGTAGGACGTTTTGGGTGAATCTTGGGGTATGGGAGTGTTCGTCCCACTAGGCGGCAAATGTCAGCTGGATTTCTCCAACGCTTAAGACAGCTACACGTACTGGCTACGGCAATAGGTATAATGACGAATAGGTCAATGTATAAGAATCTATGGATAAAATAGAGATGAGCTATCACGACTTATTTGGGAAGTAACAATCAAGCTGAACATACTGGAAATCTCCCAAACTCGAAGCAAACGAATAAAGCAATGTGACCGTTGTGAACTGGATCATCGAGTAGAGAGCCCTATATGACAGTAAAACAAATGAGCTACGTCATACAGGTTGTCATCATGTACAATCAAGCTGATATCACTCACATATACTTGAAACAACTGAAACTGGTGACCAAAGCCGCTCTACCTTCTTTGATGATCTCGACCATACATCCAATATCAGGTATCCTCGAGGTGAATGGAGCAGCTACACTGGCTTCGGCTTCACTTAATGATACTCCGACATCTGCAGCTTTAAGAGCACCACAATCATTCGCACCGTCACCGCAGAATGCCACAGTATAACCTAATGCCTGTAATCGTTCGACCAGTTCTGCTTTTTCGTCTGGTGACATTCGAGCAAAGATGACTCCTTTGACGAGCATCTAACGAGTACCACAATCGTTAGCTCAAGGGTCAGACGTCAAGCTTTGTGCTACAGTCCCCTCACTGTAGGAAAAAGGGAAATGTGATCCGAGAAATTCAAGAGATATGGACTCACCCTCTCCATAGTTTCCAACTCGGCATACTCCAACATCCACTTAAACACATCACCCGTCAAAGCCAATTGATAATCGTGACTCTCTGGATCTTGACCATCCAACGTAACTCCCATCTGAGTAACCATGGGTTTCAAAGTATATTCATCCAATTTATGACGTTCATCATCGACAGATGACCAGTCTAATTGAGCGCCCTCCGAGGTACCGGTACCAGGTATGAAAGTCGGTATGTACACGCTGGCCGAGTGAGATACCATACCGCATTCTCTTGCGACTGAGATTGCAGTTCGGACGTTATCTCCTGTCACCATTCGACATGCCAGATGAGCTGCACGCAATGTGTGGATGTTCGGTGCTGTATTGGGTTTGAGCTTGTTCTCGAATACAATGAACCCAAGGAATTGAAGATCGGATTCGGCCACCTCACTGAGAAGATGACTCAGTCAGCTAACATATGACAACATGCATTAAATATAGCTTACCGTCTCATCCTTTGCGCTTTGAGCCAAGTCAACCCCTCGATGGATTTACCGGCGATAGCAATTACTCGGAAACCATTTCGAGTATAGTAAGAAAGCATATCATCGTAATCAAGTGGGACTATAGGTCTCATCAGCTCTTCACCAACATGGTACGCGGCAAATAAGCCAGCTCACAAGTAGAAGGATCACAGATATCAGGCATGACTTCCGGTGCGCCCTTCACATAGACTTCCATACTATTTGATTTTAGCCTCTTGACGATGACACTCATCCTTCGTAAGGCCGAAACGAAATCGTAAGTCCGGATGACACCGAGTTCAAGGAAGTGGGCGTGCTTTTATGAGGAGATAAATCAACTGTCAATCCTACTATCTGAGAGGAAGAACCGGATATGACAGAAACCCGCACGAACCTTGCTACCAGCTTTCAAAGCATCTTCCATCTTCCACCGATCCGTCCCGGGTGGTCTCACAACAGTCTGAATGAGACTTTGAGGTTTTGTTCCCGATCCTGATCCGCTCGCCGAGGTGGAAGTAGCCTTGTTGGGTATAGGTCTCGATTGACCTTCGTCCAATGTCCAGCCGGTATATTCGAACATCTTGATATCCAGTGGATCACCAATGACTTCACCATCGATCAACTTGAGAGCATGACATGTGGCTAAAGCATATAATAAAGGCGTTTTACCGTTGATTCCACCTTCGATCGGCACATCTTGAATCTCGGAATGTAATTCGGAAAACCTTTGATCCTGTCTATCGATCGTACGGACCCCCAATACGTCTAATCCGTCTTCTGTCAAGGTACCAGTCTTGTCGAAACATACCACGTTGATCTTACCACCTATGTTGACTCTGTTAGGCGATATACAGAAGATACCGCTTTTCCTCAATCGTTCGATAGCGAACGTGGTACCGATGGTGAGTGTTGCGGGTAATGCAGGTGGGACGACAATGGTAATCAGGTCTAGAGCTCGGAGGGCGATGGTATGCCAATGGATCTAAGGATTGAGTATCGTCAGCTTCGTAACGAACGTATTTGAAGATATAGCAGACTTGCCCCAATCCGGATGAACTGAACAGCGGAGACAGCGAATCCCAATCCAGCGATGATAGTCAAAACACCAATGAAATTCATGGAGTCACGACTTTTATGCTTGTTAGCTATCTTTACGATCCCGGAATATCAATCAAACAGCTACTCACTAGAACTTGAAACCCATCGGTTTAGGGAACAACATCGATCTTACTAAAGCACCTTTAGTGGTGTTGAACCCAGTTCTAGTCACCATAGCCAATGCCACTGGTTCTTCCGACTTTGGTGCCCAGGGTGGTCTAGCTCCAGCTCTGACTCTTATGATCTTCGTACCAGAAAACAAGTAATGTTTGGCCAGATCACCGTCGATCTCCGAAGATCCTTGTTTCGTTTCCTTTGACATCGATCGTAGATTTTCATCTTTCACAGGTATTTTACTGACCGGTACTGATTCTCCAGTCAACATCGATTCGTTGACGATCGCATCGCCGGAGAGTAATACAGCATCACAAGGGAAGACAGGCAAGTTGGCATCGGAAGCGTCGAATATATCTCCAGGGACGAGCTTGGCACAATCCATAACCACCCATTCACCATCAACCAATACTCGAACATCACAGTGGAATCGGGACATCTCCCTCATTCGTTCGATAGTTCGCTTGGTTTCGACCAAAGTAGATAGGATCGACGTGATGGAGATAAGGGCAATAGCAAAGGCATAGTAGTAGTAGTCGTCCAGAGACCATAGAACGATGGAAGCGATTTGGAATACGTAGAACGGGTGGAGGACCTAAGGATGCGTGATGTCAGCTTAATACATCGACATCTCGAGGTGTCAGCACGCTCACCTCATCGACGAGTAACCCAAAGATAGACTTCGACGCGATATCAATGATATTATCGCCCATTAGGACCATTCTTTGTTCTCTAACGGGACTCTCAAGTCCATGAGCCACGGCTCTCGCAGAAGTCCATTTTGGATCTCTCCAATCTCTGATCATCGCCCATCTCCCGGTAGCAGGATCCAGTGCGAATTTAGTATACCTATACTCCATGGTCTTTAAGAATCCCATAGTCTCCTCCCAGGTCGTCTTTCCAGGTTCTAAATCGGGTAATAGATCTTTGGCTCCTCCTACACCACCACCAGCAGAATCACCGTTGGACGTGTGATTGATATTGGGTGAGCCATTGTGACCTCGAAGAGACGGCGCAGTAGATGATCCGGCTGTAGGCGGGGCAGTTGGAGCGTGATGAGGGAAGACAGTCGATAGTGGGTATGGATAAGGAATGATCTGCAAGGGTATCACATGTAGATCGCCATATGGAGTCTAAATTAGGGATCATGACAGATCAGCGTCGACATGGAACACGTGTTAGCTGATCGGTTTACTTACCTCGACAACAAGCCAAGTTCCTTCTTTTGCTTCATCAAAAGCCGTTTCTTTACCCAAAAACTTGACCCATATACTAGGGATCCATCTACCCAACAGTCCTAGAGCACCAAAAGTGACAATACATCCAAACCACCAAATAGCATTCCTGAACGGATCTGTTCTGTAGCATGTGAATCTTATTGATAGATCTTCGTCGGGTAAAACAACAGTTTGCCTGGATGGCACAGCAACACTAACGAAATCTTTAGGTTCGGCCATGTCGTATGGTCTTGCATTCGGTTCACCGAAAATACCGTCTGTTGCTGATGGCACTAAAGGCATATTGGGTGAGGTGGGTCTCGATTGGGGCGGCAAGGAAGTGTCATCCGCCAGAGAAGATGTGTATCCTTCTTCGGGATCTCTCTCAGACATATAGGAGTCGGCGTCATCTTCATCACCATACCAATCATCTTCTTCACTCGTCGAAGGTGATCTGGATCTTGTCCTGTGTCTTCGACTGGAGGCTTCCGACCCAGACCCTCTTCGTGATCTAGAATGAGAATATGATCTTCTATGACCGTCTGGTAGTCCTGCTTCTTCGTCTTCTACCTCGTTCCTTGAAAATCCAATGTACGATGCGATTCTACCCAAGGTGGTTGAGGGTCTTGCGGGACTCATCATTGGACTGGCCGGTGATGGCTCATAATCGTCGTCCATGGCAGCTGGAGACTGGGCTTGGGCTTGAACATGCTCATCAGGTCTATAAGAGAAATATCCACCTGAGGGAGCGGCGACTTGACTTGATTGAGCTCTACTGTGTCGCCGCGTTGATCGTTTACTATATGACCTTCCCATCCTTTGCCCTGCCCCGTGGTCTTCGTCTTCCGAATCGATGGCGAAGACTCCAGAGCTCGGAGACTGGAGTAAGTCCACTTGTGAGCCAGTCTGCCGACGAAACTGACCAGAGGGTCGATCTTGCGTGAACGACTGTCTAGATGCTATTGAAGCACGTCTTGACCCTGGTCTTATGTGCGTACGGGTAATCGAAGAAGGTGTGATTCCGCCATCTACATTCAATGATCATCAGTACATGCGCATTCTTGAACTGCATAAGACGACACTGACCATTCTCACCACCAGCCCAACTCGTCCAACTTCCCACCATCATCTCCTGCGGACCTTCCTTCCTCTCCCGTTCTCTTTCGATCGCTACAGCCTGTACCACCGCATCCGGTGCGTTCTCTGTATAATCATATGTAGATGGACCTGCATCTTTCTGATGCTGAAGCGGGGCAGGTATAGTCCCCACGACATTCTTCTGGTCTTTCGGTACAGGTACAGGGTGAAAAGTGTCTGGAGCCGTGGGACGTGACTGGGAGATCGCAGACGGCAAGGCAGTGTTGGACACCCCTGGCGATGGTGGGTCTGCCATTTTGATGAGGTGTGACTGATGGTGAGGCCTTCACTTTGATCGATCGGGTGTTGATTTTCGATACTGTATGGTTATCTTCATTATCTCATCCTTCATCATCATTTCGTCCTCTACATCCCTAACCTATTTTAAGAGAGAAGCAGAGTTACGTAACCTATGTACCCTATCAAAACTCGTGGATATCACATGGCTTTGGTTCCGACCCGAGAATGATTCTGGTATTTGCCACCCAGTTCTGTAAATTTCTGAGATGATCGACACGATTCATTCCATGAAAGAGATAGATGATAGACTGATATTATACATTTGGTAGTACTTGACTAGATCCTACAGACAATATCGCACACTCTTCACTTCTTAGCAAACACACAGAGCACAACCCAAAACCCAAAATGCCAGACTTGAACGAACTCCTTCGATGGTCCATCGCCAACTCCACTCTCCCTTCCTCGCAAGATGGCCAACAGACAGCGGCAGAAGGAGGCCAGCAGGTATCTTCCTCCGAGGGAGGTCTGACAATCCGATACAACCCTCCTTCCTCAGCCACCCACAGCGGTACATCAGCTCTACACCCCTCAGATCTTGCTCCGGCAGATTTATCACCCGCTTCGACACCTGGTCCAGGAACTCCTACGGGGGAAATACCATCTCAGACGTTCCCTTTGCCCAGCACTACACCAAAGAGGGATGATCTTACGACGGAGATGTTAGATTTAATATTGGGTAAGAGCGACTCGATAACGATGAAGGAGAAAATGGCTTTTGCCGTTGATGAGAAAAACCCCCTGGAGGAGAGGGTAGAAGCATTGGATGATTTTGAAATGGTAAGTTCATTGTCACATCACACGATAGAATGAACAATAGGTCTTAATGCTGATCTCGTTTTCTTATGATTTATCAGTTAATCGAATTGATAGATAATGCCAATAACATGCCAATCCTCAAACTCTGGCAACCACTCTTAAGTCTACTATCATCCCCCGAAGATGAGATTGTGTCAAACGCATTATGGATAATAGGTACAGCTGTACAGAACAATATCAAAGCGCAAGCTGCTGTGAGTCTGCGTCTGAAATATTAGCTCGTCTTTACCCTTACTGATAATTACATTTCTTTTAGCTATATATACATTCTGCTTTCCCATTAATACTCCAATCGTATCTCAATTCCTCCTCCCCCGCCGTTAGATCAAAAGCAATCTACGCCCTATCCGCATCGTTAAAACACTGGCCATTAGCTCCCCAAGCTCTATCTCAAAAACACGAAAATGTCACGGTAACGGGGTATGAAGTTTTGTTAAAAGGGTTGAAAGATTCCGATAAGAATGTCAGAAAGAAGGTATCATTCTTGGTATCTACGTTGGTACTTCAATCTAATGATAAATACGATCAAAAAGAATTACCAAATGAAGTACGAAATGTCATCGAGGAACTCACCAAGAGTAACACAGTCAAAGAAGAGGGTCTGATAGATGGATTAAGTAAATCAGGTATCTTCCAAGAATCATTGGATCAACTTCAACATGTGAAAGAGGATAATCTCGAATTTGAAGAGAACAGTTTAAAGAGTTTGATAAATGCTTTGAAGACTAGTGGGTTGAATGACGAGGAAAGAGGGCAGTTTAAAGGTATCTGGAATGGATTGAATGCTCAACAGAGAGAAGATAGAGGTTTGGGAAAAGATGAGATTGAATCGGTGAATGGGATATTAGCATAGGATATGTGTATGATGTTTTTAGTTTATATTTGACCAATATCATAGAGCATACAAGTACGACCTGCATGTATATAGATAATTGCATTCGCTATTTGTACCAATCCATTATAAACCTTATATACAAAAGATAGTCCAGGAATCAAGTCAAAAGATGCTGTACAGCCAAATGAACACCCGTCATTATCGCCGTTCTCTGAGTATATACACGACAATGAATACCAAACTTATCGCGAAACCAGCTATGAAAGCGAACAGGACCAATACGTCTCTGTAGATGACCAGGAGAACAAATCAGCTGGTATCCCTAAATTCAAGAGATTATGTTTGAATTTTGAACAACTTACCTATAAAAATTATTCATACCAAACCCGAATAGAGTTTGCATAATTATCGTAGCTCCGATTTCGACTCTTACGCCATTGAGTGAATCCTAAAGTACATTTCATTATCAAAATTAGCCAATAATCCTTGTCCTTATTAACGATCTTCGATATGGGTAATGTCGTCAGATAGGGAGGAGATCGAACAGATTTATACTTACAACTATCTGCAATCCACTTCCTACCTCATTCACACTTAAAGCCTCCAAAGTATATCCCAAAGTTGAGAAATACCTTAACCATCTCAACACAGGTGGGATCTGCGATATATTTACGAAGAATCTGTGGATCACAGGTTCACAGGTAATTACATCAGTCAGCTTGTTCATCCAGGAAAACGATAGTAGTACTCGATTCGGAAGCTGATGTTGACTCACCCTGCATAAGTCATCAAGAACAGATTACACAACGAACTTAGGAGGATGGCCACTCCCCCATTCCTGAATAGGCAGGCTAGAAGGAAGTTCTGATGGAAGATACAGACAATTAGCTATTAAAATCTGACGAGGCTATGTAACATCAGTTACATTTCAGTGGACTTACGAATAGTGTCATTCCCATTGAAAACTCTACGATAATCAAGAGGAATTTAAAGAATCGAGCTGCGTCGTGAGATAGTCCGACCACTATACAAGCAAGGAGATCGGTATACGGCGGGACGGAGAACACTGGGAGTACTTACTGAAGTAAACGATTATGCTGTCGATCGATATTCAAGAGTCAGCCGAATTCGTGACTTGCATGCGTCCGAGATTCACTCACCTAACTAAGATAGTAGGAATCAACCTCAAGGGTATCACGTCAAATATGACTCTGGTCAATAACCATGCTTGAGGTCTACCAATCCATACCTATCAGCTAATTCACTGAAGTTGTTCCAAAGGGTAAGTTTGAACATACGAGTAAAATTCTCCCGCCCTTTCCCTCAGAAACAATCCTCTAACTTCTACGAGATTGTATAGAGCACTATCATCCATGATCAGAGTTGATCGGTTCTCATACCTAGTAAATTGAAGAGCTGGCTACTCGCTCACCTCAGACTGGAGAAAGCAATCAACGACCCGAGGAAGAACAAGCTTCCTATTCTGTTTTGGAAACCCGCGATGGTAATTCCTACTTTATAGTACAACCCTCCAGCGAAAATACCAACAAGGCATGAGAGAAAGATGTGGGCGACCAGGAGTGTTTTGTCTCTGCGATGTCATGCATATGAGGTATCAGCATTTCAAGTGGTCGTTGAGACATTTCAATCAATTTCTCACTCACCTTTTTAGATTTCGCCATTCTCTTCCACTCAGAATCTCCACCTGAGTCAAGAACGTAGTCGCACAATGTGATCTAGGCCACTTCCACCAACTGTCTTTGATCCTACTTTGACTTTCCAAGGTCGCCGTAGGATTATCATCCCTAGAAGACAGCATTACGTTTGATCGAGGGCTCGGTGGATATGTGATTGTTTTCTCGTTCAGGGGGGATTCACTGGCCTGATCTAGATTCGCATTACCATCTTGCTCGATGCTTGTGTAGGAAGTTTCGCCACTGGAATCTCTTTCAATCTCACCATTATGTTGAGGAGGAAGATCATTTTCCGAACTTGCAATTTCCAATAGGTAATCAGCGATATTATAACCCTCAGGACATCTATATCCTTTCTTCTCAAAGTATTCTTTAGGGGCAATACCACCTCTACCGAAATACAGTTGATTTCCTCTACTCAACAAGATCACTTGATCGAAAGCCTGATATAATGCTGAACTAGGTTGATGTATAGATGCGATAATTGTCGTACCACTCTCCGCCAAAGTCTTCAATAGTCTAACGAGTCTTGAGGCAGATACAGAATCTAAACCTGAAGTAGGTTCATCTAATACCAAGATATCAGGCGAAGAGACCAATTCAATGCCTATCGAGACTCTTCTGGCCTCTCCTCCTGATATACCACGATGTTCAGATGATCCAATTCGAGTGTTGGCAATATGATCGAGATGTAATTGAGAAAGAACAGTTTGTGCTCGTTCGATCTTGGCTGACGATGGGATGGACTCAGGTAATCGAAGTTGAGCAGCGAAGATCAGTGTTTCTAGAACGGTAGAAGTAGGCGAGAGGACGTCCGCCTGGACGCAAAAAAATAGATCATCAGCTACGATTACACTCATTGAAGTAGGTAATTTGTCAGCTTAAACTCACCTGATCAACATATCCAACTCTCACTCGGCTTCCTCTTCCATCCTCTTGTGTAAATCCTACACTTCCCTTTACGATTCCCTCTTTCCTCTTCCCCGCTAATATATCTACCAACGTAGATTTGCCAGCCCCACTAGGTCCCAATATACAAGCGAATCCTCCAGGTAGTATACTACCTGACGATCCAGCTAATACACTCTTTCCTTGATTGATGTCTGGATAGCGGGAAGAAGTAGCCTTTTCAACTTCGGTGTTACTATTTGATCTTTTCCCTGAACCTTTCAAGAAGCTATACAGGTTCTCAGACCATCTCGAAGTGTACGAGGGACTCTTAATGTTATATCCAACATTCTTCCACTCTACTCCTACTCCACCTGATTTCCTTATACTTCCATTAGCATTCATATCCCTCCTTGCTTTTCTTCGCATGATGAATCCCCAGATGATGATTCCTATAATCGCTAGGAGGATAGCTCCGACCACCGCTAACCCAGCTATCACCCCTCCGCTGAGACCATCACCTGATGCTGCAGTCGAGGTGATACCAAGCGCTTGGTCAATGACGTATTGTTGGACACATTCACCAAACGAGCATGAAGAGAGTTCAAGTCCGTTGGTACCGAATAAAGCGACGAGGAAGGATTGTTTAAAGTTGCATGTGTTCGAGGCGAGACAGTCTATGGTCAATGGTCCGGCGAGGGTATTAATGGCCCCAGTGAGATTCTGAGAGGGTGACTGTGAGATTGTCAGCATGTTTATCTTATTGTGATCGGGTACGGAGGTGATGATCAAACGCAGAGTGGAGAATGACGTGGATAAGAGATATCACTCACTGTCCCACCACCGCAAAACAAGGTATTCTCTCTACATTTACATTCCATCTCTGGACAAGTCCATGTCGACCCATGCCCACTTCCTCCTTGACCTGCTACGACATTCTGTGCACATCCCGTAGCCTGACAATAGAACTGCTCAACACCTTCATACCATAATTGCATCTGAACCTGTCCATTATCATGCAGCAGACCAGCTTGGGTCAACGTATCTTGCCCTCCAGGTGAAAGAGACGAATTCAGCGAACGGGTGATAGTCGCAGTTGATGAGCCAGGGAATAACGCTTGGAGGGTAGATTGGATGACTGAGCAGGATAATTGGGACGCGGAATAGACGACGGGGATGGTCGAACATGTCAGTGTATTGTTGAGTGCTGAAGTGGAAGAAGATGAGAGCGAGTTGGATGAATTGAGGTATCTGGTGAGTGAAGAAGTACATGATGACGAGGATGTACATACTACATCAAAGATATAGGTCAGTTCACTCCGATACAGAGGTTTACTATATGCCAGTGTCGACTGACCAGAACATCCTGGTCCTGTCCATCCATCATCACACCCACATCCACCCGCAGAGACATTTCCAAAACCCCCTGTACCGCCCGGAGCAGCATTGGCAGGGTTATACAGGTTGCCCCCGCAGACCGGAAGATCACATTGAGACGAAGGGACGTTGAATCCTGGTGGACAGAGACAAGTCGAGTCGAGGGAGCTACCGAAGTTTGAGCATTGTTGTGCTTGAGCTGAAGCCATGAGCAGTAAGTGGGAAAGTAGCAGTGAAACAATCATGATCCACGGTATATCCACTTGAAGTTAGGTATTTGAATGATCAAGTCGAATATATGATCTTGAGCTTAATGAATCGGGATGTGATCTTGGGTGGTCTTTAAGGTAAATCTTCCCTTGACTTACTTCTTCTCTTTTCGGTTCTCACAAGCGCATCCTTTAGAAAAGACAGAAACGATCTAGAAACCCTCTACGGATCTATCGATCTAACAGTCTATGGTGGTCTAACCGGTTGATAAGAGATATGTAGGTCGAATAAGGTGGGACCACTTTTACGGTGAGATTGTTTACGATACCGATTTCACTTCGCACGTCTTTTTAAACATGACCATGGAATCCAGGACAGTAGGTGATCGACGCTTTATAGTCTACCCTGAATCAGTCTAATCAGATCTACTGTGATTTCTAATGGATCTATCTCCTAAACGAGTTTCTAACCGACACTAATCTTTATGACTAATGCCAATAAGCAGTGATAAGGAATAAGGAACGATGAGGTGACATGCATGTATATCGCAGCAGAATTCCTATATGTACAGCTCTACCATCTCAGTACATGTATATATCACAGTGAACCTCCCTTTCCAAACCTTCATCTTGGCCATGTATTGTATACCAAGTCCAATCCCATCGTGTGTGCGAATCTACTATCTACAATCTATCGATTCTCCTTTGCCTTGTCCTGTATATTTATGTACACATATACCTCTTGGTATGTTTTCGTCTAATGCGCGTGGAAACAAGTCGAGCAAGTCCCTTTACTTTTAAAGACATTCTGGGTGAAATCCTCACATCCACAAATCCCACATTGTCCTGCGTTGACCTCACCATGTGAAGCTTGCGGAGAGATGTGCATTGAGGACAACCCATTTGAGACTGTATTGTTATGGTCATGATCATGATAATCCTCGTCGTCCTCTGATCCAGCAAAGGGCGAGAATATCTTGGTACTTGCAGAAGTGGCTGTACCAGATCTCTGTCTACCAAAGATAGGTTGAGGTGGTGTAAGATGAGCCGAGGAGGAAGTAGCACCGATGTTCAGGAGGTTATTTGAAGATGCTGATCTTCTAGATTGTGGCGGTGGCGGGGGAGGTCCCTTTTTGCCAATTGTATTTGATCTTTCCCTTGCTATAGCAACAGGATGAGCTTCAGCAGCCAAAGAAGCGGTTTGATTATGTTCAGCATCTGAAAATCCATATGCATCGGATTCCAATTCCGATTCACTCTCTGTAAAACCCATCACTGGCGAAGGCGGTAAGTTGTTTCGTTTGTTGGAAATAGTGGATGAAGCCGGGGGAGGAGGCATGTTTCTCTGACCTGAAGAGCTATCAGGCGGTAGCATTCGTCTGGTCGGCATTGGGGGAGGTACGGCAGTTTGAGGTGAAGGTGTATAATCTTCGGTGTATGATTTAGGGAATAATCCCGATCTACCATCACATTCGCCAATCCACCAATCATCCGATACCTTGGTCTTCACTTCTATCACCTGCCCAATCGTCAAATCCAGTTCATCCGACGCATTGCCATGATAGTCATATAGCGCTTTGACATAATGAGCGTTGGGATCGGTATACTTCGGCGGAGAAGTTAACGCTCGTCGCATTGCGGGTGGTTGAGGTGCATTGTAGAAAGAACTGGAGGTGGAAAGTTGAGACATCGATCTTGTTGGTGGTTCTTCCCCATAATCTTCGTCTTCTTCCGAATTCAGCGCAGCTCTGGAATCATTGAATTTATCTTTACTGTACGATGATTTCTTCTTGTGCGAGGATGACGCAACAGCTGAAAGACCTGATTTCCGACCAAATGAACCGAATGAGGGCAACATCGATTTCTTCTCCTTGGATTTACCGTTCGAAGAAGCATTACTATGCGATCTGGATCTGTTCGTTGTGACGGCTCCTTCGTCGTCGGACGATTGCGGTAACCCATGTCGAGAGGTATGTGATCGGGTGACTGCTGTCCGTCCGAGCGATCGAGAGGAGGTAGCCGTATTGGACCTGGCACGAGTGTTTATTGATCGACTACCACTATGTATAGCGTCTGATGAGCTGGCTTCGCCATTGTGACTGGATGTGAAAATGAAAGCTTACTTTCCGCCCCAATTATTGTAAAGATCTTTCAATATATCATGGCATTTACTATGATATTCCAATTCAGCTTCTAAAAGATCTTTAAGACCAATAATCTGCTGTTCTTCAGTCTCTTGTATTCCAATCATTCTTTGTTGAGTCTCTTCTTCTATTTCTTCACTAAATACATGAGATCCCTCAGTCAGCTACTTAGCCCTTGTAGTGGTCGGATACGAAGCTCACAATCTAGCCTTGGCAATGTTGACCTCTTCCTCTAGTGCCGCCGAATCTTTCTTGCTATTTTGAGCTTTCGATATCGCCGCGTCTAAGGCGAGCCTGTTAAGGATGATCAGATCAGCTCTGTACCAATAAAAGGGATTTTCGTACTCGCCTTCTAGAATCCAACTTTTTTCTTAGAGCTTTATACTCGTTCACCGCTGCCAATGCAGTTTCTAGAATAGTTCATCAGCTTCAAAAAGTCCCAGCCCATATTAGCTAAAAACGTACCCATTCCAGCGATATAGCCATCGCCCAGCCTAGCACTGAAGTCCTCTTGAGCCTATACAGCAAACCGATGGTCATAAGCTATATTCCCGTTGTAGACCATGAAAGTATAAGCTCACAGCAGCGAGTCTACATCTAGCTCTTCCATACTTCGATAGTCCATCACCTATCATCCAAAGTAAGCTACATTCCTGCAACTTCTAAAGTCACACAATGGCTCACCATATTCTTCACCTATCTCATCTCCATAATCAATCATGACCAGACCCAGAGCCTCGGTGTAAGTTATCTTGTCTTTGCCTGACCCGGGCGGTGGATAGGGGTCAGCAGTGGGTTTGACTTTTGTTAATTGGTTGTAGAACGGTTGCGATGTTGCGTGTAACCTGCGAGTCATAACATTACAGCATCAGTTCTGATCATCTTAAAAATTAATATTATAACAGAGATTGCGTCGCTCAATGAAGACTGACCGCTCAATCCCTATTCTCCTAACGTCAATCTCCTTCTCGAACTCTGTAAATTCAGAAGAGAGGTTGGTCTTCTCTCCTGAAAACACCTGTGTACATCAAGATGTTGGTCAGTGCTACTCCATCCCAACTGCAAGTGATGGAGACACAACATTGTCACATACCTTCTCATTCGTCCATTGCGTTACCTTGCCCAACTACGGAATGAGACTCGAGTCAGCGGCGTGCTGACCAGGGGTAGGGTGGACATACCTGTTTGAGCGCTTTTCGTTGCATTGTTGTCGATATATGTGAATACCTAGCGATAGATTTACTATCACTACTATCTCACTCTGTAAGTGGTCGGAACAGTATACTGTCCGTAATTGAATGAGGTGAGAGGTGTGGATGGATGTTGTCAAAGGAGATCATAGGTGGTGTCATGATTTCATCGTTACATGACAGCTCAAGCTCACAGTACTACTACTCACTGTACGTAACGGGTAACGGGACCGTTCCTTGACGACCGACTATAGCAATATTTCTAATCACCGTTACGGAATATTCCTAATGGAAAGTCTTCCCGTTCCTTATCCCATTAGAACGCGTCAAGGCATCATCATCAAGCAGCTACATCTTCAGCTCATCTTGACGAATTAACGATGAATGTATTGCTATTTTCCTCATTGACACATTGGAGTCATTGCATAGACACCTTCCACACCGCTCAACATGGCTCGTACGATATAGCAAAGTACTGAACAACCCTAGACAAGAAGAGGGGAGGAAGCTACCACGCATCAGGCCGCAACATGTCTTCTTCCCTTCAGATCGACACCTCCAGCCTGGTCGTACCATCCGCTTCGTCCAGTACCAAACCATCCCCTTCAGTCGGACTCACTACTTTCCCAAATCCATTCGAAGATGAACCGGAACAAGGGATCTTACCTACCTTGCTATCCAAAGTCAAGCAGACTTTTACTTCATCCTCGTCCTCAACTAATCCAACGCCTGGAGGAGGAGGAAGTAGCGCCGTTGCGAATAGTAGTAAAGACAAAGGATCACCCGTGGAAAATTCGAGCAAACCAGAAACCGAATTGAGACCTAAACCCTACCAGACTGAGGCTCAGGCTATAGCAGAAGCGGTCAGAAAAGGTGCCCAACAAGCTGCTTTGGCAGCTTCTGCTAGAATACAAGATCAAAATCAGATTAATGTTCCCGTACAAAGTACGAATGGTAGAAGACAGTCATCCGGCCCTTCTACTTCAATTCAACCTTTGTCGAGTACTACCACTGTGACTCCATCAGTGGAGATCTCTCGTCCAGTCAACATTCAAGCTACTTCTCCAAGGAAATTACCTAGCAAAGCCCTTCGACCACCTCTCAGTACGGTGAATTCGGTAGGAAGTGCTACGTCTTCAGTCCAATCTCCGTCTATACTATCTTCCTCGCACTCTCAAGCACCTACAAATCGAAGGATACAAGCTCCCAATGAAAGACAATGGAAACCTTCTCTAGCTGCTCCTGCACAAGTTACCATCTCACCCGTTACCAGTGTGACGACAACCGTACAAGCTTCAGCTTCTGCCTCTGGGTCTGGACCCAGTAGTAAAAGACCACAAACACCTGAAGTGACTACGCCGTTCCCTGCTGGTCCGGGATACAATATCAATCGACATCGTTCATCTCATCATCATAATCCCTCTCATGGTGGCGTGCCCTCCTCGAGATCAATGACGCCACTACATCACCATGTTCATGTTAACTCCTTGTCCAACCCCGTCCAAAGGGTCCGCAGAAGCTCTATAGCTACTCTCCCCGACTCACCAAGTTCACTATCAATATCAACTATGTTAGCTGCCAATGCGGAACTATCAACAAATTTCAATTACGTTCCTGGATTTCCGCTGAATCAGGACGATACGAGATCCATCAGGAGTTTAGGTGGTTTTGTAAAGAAGCACAACTCGGTGTCGAAGATCATAAGGAGGATCAGGGGTGAAGGGCTGAGCAAACATTATTGGATGAGTGATGATGCTTGTAAAGAATGTTATGATTGTAAATCGGTGAGCATTATATCAACCAGCTTTGTCAAAGTATCTGCTAATACGCAGGTGAGATTACTAGGTATTCACAGCATGGCGAAGAAAACACCATTGTCGTATATGCGGTCAAATATTCTGTTCTCGGTGCGCATCCAATATCATCGGAGCCAGAAGGTTCGGTCAAGAAGGTGCAGTCAGAGTGTGCAACCTTTGTCTGAAGATCATGGAAGAATACAGAGACGATGATGAAGACGATAGAAGATCAATCAATTCCGTATCGACTTCTGTTCATCGATTCCCCAGTATATCTGATCGAGCATTCTTGGACGCAGCCATCTCTCCTGAAGTACCTTATGCCAAATCACCTTTTGCCGCCAGTCAGCTATTCACGAGTCATCCCAATGAATCGCTCACTGCTATCGACGAGAGCTCCGTTCCGACCAGATGGGGAGGGGAGAATGATCTGGATAGACCATATACCCCTCTTGAGATTGGTGGGGGATCTCAACTTTCCGATTCGGAAGATGCACATATATGGACAAGTAGTCGACCTCAGACTGCAGCACCGTTCAGAAGACCAATAGAAGATGAACAGGAAAGCAATCATATCCCAGAAGACGGAGTACATAACGAACAAGATGCCTCTCAGCCGCAATCGAGTCCTAGTAGCCCAGAAGCTCTGGCAAGTGGAACTCAAAGTAGAGCGGAACCTGTCAGTAAGAAAGGTAATATGGGTCCACCGGCTTTACCACTTCCACCTCGAGTAGAATTCCCTCGGACCGATACCATGTCGACTGATGGTGGATTGGAGACGAGAGTACCCCTGACTAGAATGGACTCCAACTTGCCCTTGATAGGTCTCAGGACGAGACTCAGCTCTAGAGCAAGTCAAGGTGGACTGACAGCTCTGCTTGATTCTGAAAAGTCAGAAGGTTTATGGAGAGCTAGATCTCATTCATTTGCGTAAGTCAGCTGCGTATTTCGCGTATATGACTCCTATGAAGCTGACACATCTGTTTATTAGACAAAAGCCAGAGCTCCTTTCTGGAGCCAGCTTAAGCCATTTCCACCTCATGCTTCAGCAAGCTATCGCTCGGGCAGACTTACCCCACCCTCAACAATGGCATCGAACGCTTAGCAATTTATTGCTAAAAGTGTCCACCAATCTTCAACCAAATGTCAAAGCAGGTGATGATATCGATGTCCGAGCTTATGTCAAAATCAAGAAAGTCCCGGGAGGAAAGATTAGCGAGTCTGAATATGTGGATGGAATAGTGATCAGCAAGAATGTAGCTCATAAAGCCATGCCTCGTCGATTGGTCAATCCCCGAATCATGGTTGTCACCTTTCCCCTGGACTATCATAGAGTGGAAAACCAGTTCATGTCGTTAGATCCGATTCTGGCTCAAGAGAAGGATTATCTTCGATTATTGACAAAACGTATTATAGATGTCCGACCACATATTGTCCTCGTCCAGCCAACAGCTTCGCGTATTGCATTAGAGTATCTACTAGAAGCCAATATAGCTGTTGCTAGAAGCGTCAAAGTGTCGGCTATACACCAGGTAGCAAGATGCACCCAAGCTGATGTGGTGGCTTCTATGGATCGACTTGCGCTGGAACCTAGATTAGGAAGATGTGCGGAGTTTAGGATTCAGTCGTTCGAACATGAACTCATACCGGGAAGAAGGAAGACCTTGATGCGGTTTGAAGGCGGGCACAGGGAATATGGATGTACTATCATACTACGAGGAGGGGATTTGGAGACTCTAAGAAAGGTCAAAGTGGTCACCGATTTCATGGCTCTAGTGGTCTACCACCTCAAGAACGAGATCATCCTTTACAACGATGAACACAATATATTCCCTCCTCATCCACCATTACCAATAGAATATCAGGAACTGCTAGACGTGCTCAAGGAGGAAGAAACAGTCTCCCATGAAAAGTCGGAATCTAATGCCACTATCATACAAATCACTGATGTTGACCAGGATGGTGAACCGATAACACCGAAACCCGCTGATGACGACGATGATGAAGATGAGAAACAGGTGGAACGTCGTGAAGCGTTACAGACCACTAAACAAATCGCTCAATCCCTTCAACCCTATCTGACAACCGTCCTTTCAGCTTCTGCTGCTATACGATTTCCCCCTCCAGCCACGCTCGCGAAAATGGCAGAGCTCGATCGTGCGCTAGCGAACTTACGACAAAGTATCTATGACGAAGAGGCTGCTCAGATTCTGCAGGAGGAAACAAAGATCGTAGAACCGACAAAACCAACTGGTCCTATCGCTGAATCAGATTCATCGTCAACCTCCCTGTCCACAACAGTGAATGATAATACTGAATCGACCACAACTGAGGTTTCAAGTAGTACAGCTATGAGTGCGATACCCGTCCCAACTGCTCCGATCAAAGAGGCCACTCGCGATCCTTATCGAGTGTTACGAAAACCTGAAGAAGTCGCTCGTGAAAGTGCATTGGCTCAAATCGAACATAACCACTTCGAACAACTCAAGCTATGGCAGTGGTATACCCGTAGATTTACCGATCCACTTCGAGCTGAAGATTATCAGGGAATCGTATATCTCTATTCACTAGGTTGTGAAGGTACGGATAAACCGTGTGTCGAACCTGCTTTACAGACTATCAATTTCTATCAAGCGGGGGATCATACACTTGGACAATTCCTTGAAGAATTGGCTCTCAATGCTGCCCAGAGATGCACCAGCAAAACATGCGAGAGATTATTGCTATTCCATTTCCATCTGTTAGTTCATGGTGAAAGGCGATTACAAATTGCTATGGATCAATTTCCCTGTCCATCGCCAGGACATGAAGATCAGATAATCACGTGGTCGTACTGCCGACTATGCGCTACGCCATCACCCACAACGATACTAAGAGAAGAAACATGGAAAATGTCCTGGGGAGCGTACCTAGAACATTGTTTTTACCCTCCAGAAACCCGAGCTGGATTCACTTGTCCTCACGATGCTTTCAGAGATCAAATTCGATATTTCGCCCATAGGAATCTAGCGATAAGAATCCATAACGAACCTGTAGATATATATGAACCGTTAAGACCATCGATAAGCCTACAGGTCAAAGCTGAAACTAAAGTCATATTGAAAAACCAGGAATATGAAAGTGCCTTACATAAGAATACAGCTTTCTTCGATTCGGTTTTGTTTAGATTAAGAAGCTTTGATACGGATATTTGTCCACCTGAAAAAGTATGTCTACCATCCCTTCCTTCCTAGCCATGACGTAGTACGCGAGGCTGATATGGTATTTCGGACCCAGATCGGATCACTCAAAACAGCTTTGGAAAATATGTTATCTCGAGCTGTGGCGGATAGGGAAGAAATGGTTAATCTCCTTAACAGGACTTACAAGTTGACTCCGATGACGGATGTCTTGGCTTTGAACACTGTCTTGAGAACGCTACAAGATAAGGTCGTACAATGGGAGTGAGTGATATCCAGGTCATGTACGGCCAATGTATTCTCTGACACTCGGAAATAGTTCCGACTTTGCCGAAATCGAGAAATCATTCATGCCATCCGAAAAAGACTTGAGACGAAGTGAGTATCCTTCTCAATATCAACTTTAGCTAGACTGACAATACGTGTTGTAGTGACTGCAACTCATCTCAAACGCCTCTTTGCGAATCAAGATGTCTTCAACTCACTCGATCGGAATGTGGCCAGTCTGACCGTATCTGAAGCGGATGAAAAAGAAGTCAAAGAGGATATCTCTTCTGAATCGACACCGGCACCCAGTGAGCCGGTCACACCGGGCTTGGAATCGACCGATACCGACAATGCCAGTCTGTCGGCCGCGCCATCTGTCCTCGATCTCAATAGTGATACTAACACGCCTGTCGGCGGAGTCATTCGTGAAGAACCTAATCCCCTATCTCATCCGCCTACTCCAAGTAGGGAGAGGGAGTATGATAGTGATTCTACTATATCTGCCATCAGGCGTGATTCGCCTGAAAGAAGTCCGCTGAGGGTGGCCGAATCAAGTGGCCTAGATAGTGATACGCATCAATTCATATCTCGTTTACCTCGTCGATCTAGACCTGCACCAAGGTAAGTTACTTATTTCTCTCGCTCCTTTCCTGAATGAGTTCAACTGATAACACTCTTCGTAGCATCGCCGACCTTGTCCAACGGTTCAACGATGTCACCAAGCTTCAACCTTACGAAGCGGTCGAAGAGCCTGAACGTCCTGGTTCCTCGGCATCGGTCCGTCGCAAAGCTCGTAGAAGCCCTCATCCTGAGGCTTCGGATAGCGATCATAGTCCCAGGACACGACCACGCTTACGAAGAGGAAGAACCGAACAACCTCCTGTCCGATACCGGGAAGTGAACAAACCCAGCGGTCTGCTTTCGGATGGTGATCGAAGTTATGCCACCAATGCCTCTCGTATCCCTTCGACTTACAGTCGAAACAAATCGCTTGCCGGACCATCATCTGAACATCTTCGACCTGGCCTGCGATCAAGAACGCCATCGTATACTGGTAGGCTATCGCCTCGATCACCTCGATCTGCTCGGGTCTCACTCGAAAGACCTCAAAGATCAAGTACCGAACCTGTCTCGTCAGGTCAGCCACAGGGTGCACCGCCTTTAGACACCAAACCTCGTATGACAGGTAAAGGCAAATCTCCTCGACCGCCTGAGCCATCTTCAGGTCGTACATCCCCGGGTCTCGTTCGTACCGCTGCTCGACGTACACTTGCCAGCTCTTCTCGTGTCACCTCCATCGCCAGACATTTCGATCGATTATCCCGTGAAGCTGAACGCGAGCGTCAGAAGCGTATCTCAATGGTTCGAGGTAAACGAGCCAGACCAGTAGGAGTGACCAAAGCGAAAGTACAAGTCTTCGATAATTTACGAGATGCCTTCAGAGACGAGTTCGATACGGACTCTTCCGAAGCGGATAATGAAGAAGATGACATGGGTACGGATGATAGTGCTGAATCAGCTGGGGAAGTGGATGAAGATGGCCAACCTAAACAACGTAGAAGGTCTTCTCCAACTAAATCCAGATCACGGAAAAATTCACCTGTGAAAGCTACAAAACCACTGGAACCTATCCCTGTCCAACCTTCGGCTTCACCGTCTACAGAATCTATCCCCGAACAAGCAGAGACGAAAACAGATGAAATATCTATATCGGCATCGGGAACTTCTCTGGCCACTCAGTCGATCTTGAGTGATACGAGATCTGAAATGTCTTTTACCGATAGATTACAAATTGAATTACCAAGTTTCGAAACTAGTGCTCCCTTACCTAGCCATCCGGTAACCCCACAATTATCGATTGATACCGCGGATGAACTGCCCAAAGGACCTCAACATCCCACGATGTCGCAGATGTCTCAGATGTCGGAAAGTGAATTAAGTTCAGGTGGTGTCGAAAGATCAAGTATACTCAAAACCTTGACTGGACTATGGGCATTTAGGGCTGGTGATTTCACCCCTCTCGAATATCCTTTATCTGCATCCGAACATCTGTTCGCTGACTCAAGAGTCATCATACGAGAAAATGAACCTACGAGTATCATCGCTTTTACCCTCAGCTCGAAGACTTACAGGGATAAGATGAGAGAAGCCAACCAATCTAAGAATGGAAGTGGGAATGGTAGAACGGAAGCTTTCATGCCTGATGAACATCATCATGGGAATGATCGAGCGTCTACGTGGGATATCGTCTCGATGGATGAGGCTATGGATAATGAAAATGATCTGAGGAGAGAAGGTGGAACACACTTGAAATATGGCAAGTCCGCTTTGATGATCTCTTGAGTGAATAGGGTGCTGATGTAGTATTTATCCATACTAGACTTTGAGTCTGGTGCTTCGACGATCTTCTGCAGGATCTTCTTCGCTGAGCAATTCGCTGCACTGCGTTCTGCCTGTCAATGTGAAGATAGTTTCGTGGAGTCACTCGCTAGATGTGTTCAGTTTGACGCATCGGGTGGTAAATCCGGATCAGCCTTCTTGAAAACTAAAGGTGAGCTAATTAATCTCGTGTCTCCTCATAATCCAGAAGTTTAGCTGATGTACTATTATCATATCAGACGACCGATTCATCGCCAAAGAGATATCTCGATTAGAAATGGATGCATTGACTAAATTCGCTCCTGCATATTTCGAGTATACCCGCAAAGCCTTTCAGGGTCAGAGACCAACGGTCTTAGCTAAAATATATGGATTTTTCAAGATTGGTTATCGAAATGCTATCACAGGTCGATATATGCGGATGAACGTTTTGGTCATGGAGAATCTATTCTATGAACGAAGGTTTTCCAAGATATACGATCTGAAAGGAAGTACGAGAAATAGATTGATTCAGCCTACTGGACGGATCAATGAGGTTCTTTTGGATGAAAACCTGATGGAGATCGTATATAAACATCCTTTATATCTCCGTGATCACTCGAAAAGAATACTCAGAACGGCATTATTCAACGATACGCTCTTCCTGTCCAATTTGAACGTTATGGATTATTCACTCGTAGTTGGAGTTGATTCGGAGAACCATGAACTGGTAGTCGGTATCGTAGATTATATAAGGACCTTTACATGGTAAGTTCAGCTGTGATTGTAGATAACCATAGGCCGTAGTAATCTGAAGCTAATCCATCTTGTTTGGCGGTGTAGGGACAAGAAATTGGAATCTTGGGTCAAAGATTCGGCTTTCTTAGGTGGAGCAGGCAAAGGTGAACCGACAATCGTAACTCCCAAGCAATGTAAGTGTTTTGAGCTTTATCTTCGCAGCGATATACAAATGTTGAGAGTCGGAAAAAGCTGATGTGTGATGGGTGAACAGATAAACTTCGTTTCAGAACTGCAATGGAAAGGTTCTATTTCCCTTCTGTTCCTGATAGATGGACGAAGGTGGGATTGGATGAAGTCCCAATTGAAGAGGATGGGCAGTCAATCTCAAATAACAACAGTTGATCAAGATAGGTTCTCGAAATTCCTTGCCACAATCTGTTATCGCAAATCCTCCCAGAAGTTGATAACAGAGTACTCATTCAAACGTTAAATGCAAGTAATGCTTTGTAAGATTAACTCATGTCTATAT
The DNA here is from genome assembly GCF_036426115.1 of Kwoniella botswanensis. Taxonomy (NCBI): domain Eukaryota; kingdom Fungi; phylum Basidiomycota; class Tremellomycetes; order Tremellales; family Cryptococcaceae; genus Kwoniella; species Kwoniella botswanensis. The sequence continues at coordinate 10,564,873 of NC_088599.1, read as the reverse complement.
AGAACCATTTGTACATATATGTATATACATAGAAAATACCCTGTTGTGCCAAAAATAATGAATAATGATAATGCCCTTTCACATTTTATCTGATGTACAATTTCTCGCATCGATGCTGTCATTATATGTCATGTGTCATTGTACAATCATCTATGTCTCTTCTTTATCAACTGCTTCTCGCATCATATCTGATAAAATGACGGTCAGCTCAAGGGAGATGTACGATGAATGGTAAGTAGAGAGCTCACCTCCCCATACGGACGTTGCCATCGAATCAAAGTAATCATCTGCAATGACTTCCTCCGTAGGCGATTCCCTAGTAACGTATCTTATATCAGCATCATTCCCCTTCAATATAGAGATTTATCATGACACACCTTCTATAATGCGCATCCTCGGAGGATAACATACTTCCATTCGAAGTTTGTCTTCCCAAGGACGGTCTAGATTGATGAGTCGGTCTATTTCCAGTGGAGCTACTAACAGACAACGCAGGTGAATGTCGACTCATCGACGCGTTATTGTTGAATGATACGTCAGGAGAAAGGGGATGGGAGTGTGTACCTGTACTAAATACTTCGGGGGATGGAGTTGGACTAGACATGCGAGATTGGGGAGGTGAGGGTGTTGTTTCTTTGAGTTCGCCGGGGAGGTTATGGAATGGATTACGATCGATCTCGTCCAATGGGGGAGTCGCAGGCATGGGCTCAAGCACAATTGCAGGTATACCTACAATAATCACAAGATCAGCTGCTGTGAAGGATAAGGGCAACATGGCTTTGTCAGCTCTCACCTTCAGCTTCAGCATTGAGTGTTCTCCTCCTCTCGTCTCTTGAAGCTAGAAACCTTCTTCTCCAGTATATAGTCCGCAGAAGACCTCTCACTCTATCGAGATTTACTAGATCTGTCACTCGTTCGGTCTTGGCTCGTCGTACAAGAAGATCATCAAGTCTATATAGGGTAAATCGGACATTAGCTGAGTCTCATGACAATCACTACAGCTAATACTCACTGTAAGGCCTTCTCATCGTCGATTAACTTATAATGCGCCAACATCATTAACATCGATGTGAAACTAATCCCCCTCCCGTTCTCTTCGGATATCTTGGCTTCGCTATATAATCGAGAGAACAGCAATCGTCTTTCTCTGACTTGTCGATAATCGATCTGGGCAATCTGATCTTCCAATCTCCGAATATCGACTGCACGTCTGACACCGTTAGCTACGAAGAGCTTGCCCGAGGCATTATCAATAGGGTCGGGGAGAGCGTTTCGGATCATGTTGGGTATACTGTATTCGATTGGGTAGGTCCGGACTTCGAAGACTCCGGTAAGTCGCTGGAAGGCGATTCGTCAACTCATGTCTTCACAAGAGATTTGCTATATAAGAGGAGCCGACTTACTGAAAAGAATCGAACAAAGTCCTTCCGCTTGATATATCCAGTACGTTGTGTATCGAATTCTGCCCAGAGTCGCTTGAACGCCCCTACAATAGCTATCAGCATAACTAACCGCTATTTTCAAGGAAAGATGGTAGACATACGCATTTCCTCTCGATTCAACGAAGATCCACCAGGCATTTGATAAACATAAGCAAAAGATTCGACCACCACACCAGTAAACATGTTCAAGAAGATATACCTATTTCAGAATTGTCAGTGGTGCTATATTTCCCGGTCACAAAATGTTCAACTCACATCGAGACAATGTTCCAGCTGATGAAGAGTGCATAAGCTCCTGGAGCACTACCGCAATCTGATTCCAAGAAATTACTATTCTCGGTACATCGAGGTGGAGATATGGTACTGACAATAATTCATCAGCTTCTTGCTCGATGCAGTGGGATGCATCTGGACTTACTAGTCGTGCATATATCCATTCCATCCCTCACTTTTGTGACCCACGAGACGTCAGGTATACTCGAATATGATCGATGAGAGTCAATGACTTACCCCGTAGACATGAATGCCAACATGATCAAAGCATTACCAAATGAATAATAGTTTTGGAATCTCGTCCCGGCATTATTACCCATCTTAGTCAAACCGAAAACTTCAAGGTACATGATCGCGAACCAGATGAAGAGTGTCGCCCAGAGAAGGAATAGATTGCCGATAGCAGGTAAACTCGCGCTTAATACACAGACAAATCAGCTACCTTCGTCCGACTAGCAAATGTCAGCTGAATGTTCTGCTTACACTGAAGTCTTGAACAACTGATTCAAAGAGCTTATCCTTTGTACCAATTTGAGTGAGATAGACACCAAAAACAATTTCTGCAATTGGATATTAACCTGATTTCCAGGCAGTCCAGCACTGGCAGCCTGTAGAGCGGGGATAGTAGTAGCGAAACTTCCAGTGATAACAACGACATCGAACAAATTCCATCCGTTCGCTCTAAAGGATCTGAGACCCAATCCGTAGAATCGTATCAGTAGGTCGATGGCATATAGGACCGTAAGACAGAGGAAGATGATGTCGAGTTGAACCTCATTGAGGATGTTTTCGGAAAAATCTTGCATCCTGCGGTAGAATAGGGTCGTAAGATTAACGGACACCGAGACTGCATTGGACAGTTTAACTTACATCAATAACAGGATATGAAGATAGTATATCCAGGTGAAGCTGACCGCCCAGAACCCATCTTTGGTCGTAGCTCTATCGTAACACCATGCTCTGAACGGTAATGTCGGGCGACCTTTGGGTAGTTGAGAGGGTGTTTGAGCTTTGATAAACTTTGATAGATCGACCCATTGTCTTTGTTCTGTTGTAAGAAGCGCATTACCAGACCGCGTGCTGAAGTTTTGAATGATGATACTGCGTGTGGAAGAGAGTATCAGTAAGATTGCTCCTTGTCATCGATTGAAGACAGAAAGATCCCTGACTTACCTGACGAAGAGCGTCAAGATGATAACACCTCCAAACAGATTGAAGATCAACATAAAGATCGCATTCCATTGGGAAGCCATATTTTGAGGTTGCTCATCCCTCCCTACGATATTCATGAGTGAAGCCATGACATCGATCCAACCTTCTAGGGAAACACTTTCGAACAAGATCAAGATCGATTCTCTGAACGAATCGAATGACCATTTTGATGCGTCCAATGCAGGGTTCGCCCATACTCTCGGTACCAAGTATGTGATAGAATCGTCGATCGATGAGGACGCGTATTCATTTATACATGTTGATTTACCGGACACTGAATCATCGTTGCAGTAATACAGCAATCCGGAGAAGATGTTCAGACTACATGATACCAAAGATCAGCTTCTTTTGATGTGAGAGGTAGAAAGTGGACTTACCCCCACACGGCAAAAGGTATCAAATACAAAACCATCAAAATCGACGCATCAAGAATCTTCAAAGCCCCAGCAAATAGAACAGCATGTAACGTATCTCTCAACCTCGAAAAGAGGGTTATCAACCTCAAAGCTCTGAAACTTTTCAAAGCTCTAGTCATTCTACTTAAACCACCTATGAATATGAGAGACGTGGTAGTATTGATTAAGAGAGTAATGAGGATGATGAAATCCAGAACGTTCCATAACGAAAGTAGATATGCGTTGGGCGCAAACATGAAACCATCCGCGATGATCTTTATTCCTGCTTCAGCGATGAAAACCGTTCCGAGGGCTACTTCAGTAAGATCGAACCATGTCCCTCTGATGTAACCATGTTGGCCATAGTATTTCCTTCGGTATGCTGGTGACGCCACTGCAGCTACTACGATACTTGCCACCACAGCACTGAAGACTATAGCTTTCACTACTAGTTGAAGTATTGGATGTGCTGGTCTGCCGAATATACGATCTCCGTAAGCGGGTTGCACACATGCCTGACAGAATCGTCGAATTGGGTTATTCTGACGAAATATCCAGAGAGATTGGTCGAAACTCGGATGAGCCGCGATAAAGTCTGCCTGCTGATTACGTCGCTCTCGAAGGGCATCCATATGTTCGTCGCTCGAAGGGCCAGCGTTCAGGGGAGGGAGGAGATCGGTTCTGCGAGGAGATTAGCTCATGAGTCAAACATGCATGCTTGTCCACTCACAACCCTCGATCATCATCCAGATCATTGTCAAGATCCTCAAATTTGGGTGTAGTATGCCTTCGTAGGTTCCTCAGTGGTATAGGTGATTCTTCTTTATCTCTACCCAAGAGTCTTCGCATCGCACCTTTGGCACCGGCTGTGTTGCCCCAGGCCCCCTACAAGGCGGCAGTCAGCTATGCGTTCATGTTTGAACAGACAGCAGCTCACATCAGAATTGGGCACACTGCCCACGTCAGCTCCGATATTCTGCCTGAGCGGCAATACTAAGCTGGGTGGTAGTGTACCGACTTTAACGGCATTATGTCGAGCGGACATCAGTCTGTATGGGTTCAATCGATCGATCCAACTTATATGAGCAGATTGAGGTTCGGCTCTTCTGATGAATGCTTCGACTTGTTGTTTACGTTTTTGCTCTTCGGCAACAGCGAAATTCTGTAAAGAATGAGTGACAAGCATCAGCGGGCGCTTGACGCCATAATCGAGATCAGCTTACCTCGTTGATGACAGCGATGAACAATTGTACGAGGATGACTAGGGAAAGGCATGTGAGCTATCTTCACTCTAGGTCAGTGAAGCGAAAAACGTACAGAATGAGAACAACATCCATCCGCAGAGGAAGATCGCCGAGAGCCAATTCTGAGCAAATTGACCTTCAGATCCCATCTATAGATACGGCAGTCAGGTGAACAGACTCCCCATATACCATAAGATAGTTTACGATGGTACTCACCACATTGTACAATACATCTGTCCAATTTTCCGATGAAGATATTTGATACATTCCTAGAAAAGCGTTGAAGGTTTGTGAGAAATCGATCGGATCGCCTTCTATATCACCTCGGAATAGTTGTAAGGCCTGATGGCATCAATACGATCAACATGAAGTTCTCTTTATATGACAGAGGTTGAGGCTTGTTACGTACCATCAAAGCGCTGAGGAAGATCATCAGGAATAGAAAAACCACCATGTTGAGTAAACCCGCAAAACTACCGAAGAACGTGTTCTATAATTCACCCATGCATCAGATTAGTTGAGAGTCTTTTGCCATCAAAGCGCAAGGAGATATTACTCACTAAAAGCGGTTTCATCCTTGGAAATGCCAAAATGACTCTATACCATCTCAACAATTGGAAGACCGTTAACCATTGGTATATACCTCCATTTGCGATAACGGGAATCTGGATGATGGAACATGCGATAGCCAAGAAGAGATCAAAGCAGTTCCGTCCGCTTAGGAAGTACGAACGCCAGTCTGGGAAATGCCCTGTTATTCGGATAATCATTTCGACGTCGAAAGCTAATGTAAACGCAATCTCGAGGTTTTCTATTTTGAATGACCGTGATCATCAGCGGATGCCTAACTTGTAATTGTGATTGGACATGACCAATTTCCAGAATGTTGAAAGGAAAATATAACTAACTCAAAAGATCCAACATCGAAGCAGAAGACGAAGCGGTTTTCGTCCCCTGAGTGACCATATCTGTAAGAATCAACAGTACCCAAAATATTTCCGTTCTCTGGTAGATGGTCAACACCTTGTTGTGCATCTTGCGCTGTTTATTCTCGGCCGCCCACTGAGCGTCTGTCCCGAGTAAGCTTCTGTTTATCACCATCCCAGAATTAGCTCAACGTTCACATAACACCAAAACAGAGTATATATACGCAATCGAAGGCAGAGACTTACTCGTCACCTCCGAAAGCACTTCGTTTCGTCTCAGCCCTAATATCCGAGAACGTATTGACGACGACAGCGACCAGCAGATTCAACAGCCAGAAATTGAGCACGATGACCCCAGCGAGAAAGTAGAATGCCGAACTGAAGAAATCAGAGTCCATCGCGCTGTACATGACGGGTGCCCACGTATTTACTGGAACCAATAATCAGCCTCCATCGAATAAACAAGTGCTATCCTTTCGTGGTTACTCACTTGAACAGATGATGACGACCTGAACGAGAGACTGGAAAATATTATCAAAGCTATTCACGCCGTTATTCGGATTATCATCGGTTGTCTGTTCGCTCATCAATACGTGGCTTTTATGAATGATAAAAAATCGTAGCGACTCACCTTACAAACCTGTCCTAGAGGGCATATATAGCCTTTCGGACTGATAGTGCTCCGTGATCCATCCAAATTCAGGTACGCAACATGTTGAAGTGTGATTGGGTCGAGCGATCCCCCACATTGGTTCTCCAGTATAATCTCATTCGTCGAATTGTTCGGATCCGTCAACACGCAGAAACGTCTGAAGGATCCTTTGAAAGATTGAACACCGATAATAGAAAAGATACCAGCTGCGAAGATCAGGAAATAGGCCACGGTAATCAACATTGGTCCAGCTCTTTTCAGAGAGTGTAGGATTGTTGTTGTACCGCTGGTGATAACTAACAGCCTTCCCGCTCGAAGTACCGATAATGCCCTAAAAATGTATACATGTCTATTGGCAGTTGCTTCATATCCCGATATAGCTAGGAAGAAGGTGATCCAATATGCTATGACGGCGATCATATCGATACGATGCCATGAATGTCTCAAGTATGGTCGACCTTGTAAAGCGAGGTTTTTCTGCTTGGCGACAGCACTTTGGAATGGTGCTTCAGGTAGTATCGGTATAACCCTTTTGGGTTCCTCCTTGATCTTTGATATCGACATCGAAGGTCCGCCATTATGACGATGGGTCCTAGATGAGCCATTTGTGGGATCGTTATGAGACCTCCATGCTGCTCGATGAGATGTTTTGGATTTGGATAGGTTACGCTGTAAGTTGGTTTGAGCTCGTCCTACTCGCCGCTGAACGGTTGATATAATGCCAGAAGGAGAGAAAAGGAAGTCTCGGAGCGATCGATCGGGATCGAGCAAAAGGCCGCTGACAACTATACGAGCAAACATTTCGAGGCTGTGGGTAGATGGGTCAAAACTATGCGTACGATCTATTGAGGCTAAAGATGTGAGTTGGACTTACGTGAAAATGCAGAATAACACAAGAAGCACGTAGTCTTCCCAAGATTGGAAATATCCATCATCTACCCTTGGCTCATTCTGCGCAGGGGCGGATTGGATGGCCAGTACGACAACGTTGGTGATGATCAGGATGAGGATAGCGGGTTCGGTGTAGCTGCAGCATGTCACAAGAACGAGCAAGTCAGATATGAGTCAGAAACAAAGACTTTCAGTGCACTCACGGATACTTCAGCAAATCATTCATTGCCTTCCTTACTCTCGAATTCTTGCTGAAAACACCTAACGTCCTACCTCTCAGTCCAATTTCCGGTGGTCTGGGATCGGGTCTCTGCGTCGTCGTAGCCCCGACATCCGGTATCCTAATTCCTAAACCTATATTCTCCCTTCCCTTCTGTTTGGCATCTTCCTCATCATCGTCACTACCTAATCTTTCCACTCCATCATTCTCCTTTCGATCTACACCCATGATATTGACGACTCGTACACTAGCAGATCTAATCGTTTTGCTGACTTTGCGCAACGTGCTCGATCGAGCTAAGCCTTTCTCATCGTAGGGTCTTTTTTTCTTCCCAGGTGATGATCCGTTACTCAATGGACTTCGTTTCTTCTGACCTGGAGAAGAGTGTGAAGGATGGTCATATGTCTGTCCGGGGGTCAACCTCTCTCTATCTTCATTGAACGATTCTATATCTGATCCCGAATTAGATCCAAGGGAAGTTTCACTCTCGTATTGCTTGGATCCGAAATTCCTATTTCTAGGTGGTGATAATGGTATATCTTCTATAGGCGTATTCAGATCTTCAGTAGATTGCAATGGATGTGTTCCTTCCCATATATCATTTCCCGATGTAGCGTACACAATATCCCTCTCTTCTGTTCTGGGATTCAGCAGGTGTGTACGTGATGGAGTTGCTAGTCCAGATGTAACAGGTGGCTGCGAGAGGAACAAATTGGTATCTTCTCTTGATCGGTTCCACGATAGCCTTCTAGATAAACCATCCGAATTTGGAGTGGGCGACGAAGGAGAAGCGACGGGTGAAGGTGAGCTGGATCGGATTGCTGAAGAGGTAGAGATGGCTATGCTATGATTTGTATTTCGAGAGTTGTGTCGTGAGTGTCGAGCAGAAGAGGCCATAGCTTATCACCTCACCTCTTCTCGAAAGAAGGGGGAAGGTGAAGATGCAAGGGGAGCGTTCGAGTTGAGAAGAAGTGAAAATGGGAGATAGTCTGTGAGTAGGGTTGGGTTTCGGATTCAATTTAGCTCCTGGTGAAGTATACGCTTATGTTTCTATGTGACGGTCGGATTCGCCATTGTTCACTGTGATCCTACTCTGTAGTTGATGTCTATGGGTATGGATAATCTCTGGTTAATGGACAATATGAAATATAGAATATAATCAAGAAATGAGAGGAATGGCAGATATACAACATTTCACAGCAACAACTACGGTTATATCACTGCACGACTGCACGTGCCTGACGCGATCTGCCAAAGGTCATTGACGCGATTGCCTTCACGATAAGGTAGATGACATGAGATTCATTCATTCCAAACGCCAGTATATATCATAGGTATCTACCCTCTATACGGTTTATGTTTTGTTGCTACTTGCTCGACGTTCTTGAAGTAGTAAAATGAATTTCGGATGCTTAGTCCATCAAATCGTATAGCTGAAGATCATTCTCTTGGAGCAGAGTGGCGTTCTGAAACAGACATAGAGCGACAAGGTCCGGTCGAGACTATAGCACGATCGTGAGGGTCGAAGTAAGTTGACATGCACGAACGGGGTCGCTTGGAGATACAGTGGGCTGTTACTCTGCACAAGATATGAGAAGAGATTCGAGGTCCCGATTGACTCACGATACGCTGAAAGATGTCATTTTGCGGACTTTGGCGGTTCTGGCGGCGGTTGTTGGGAGGATGGTAGACTAACAAAAAAGGGTTGATTCTATATTAGCAATGAAAGACTAAGCACCTTGTTACTTTTTTCTCCTCTAACAGCCTCCATCCGTGCATGACGAGTCCAATTGAAGATTTGTTGGAATCGTTCGACAAAGCTTACAAAGATATCCCTGGTCTACCTAATTTACCAATATTCACACCGCCACCGTCTTCCCCCCACTTCCCAAGGAGACAATGAAGAAGACAGTCCAATTTCATGCAAAGTGCATCATTCGAGAGCATCTCCGACTGTTTACACATGCTGAAGAAGAGTTCGTCGCCCCCGCACATCTGATGTTCCGCATATGATATGTAATGTGCGAAGAAACCTACAGTGATTGTAGGAATAAATGAACATTGGAATATCTTTCAACATGGATAGGTTCAGCAAGTAACGAAGCATGTAAGTGCTCATATAGCAATAAATTATAGAGCAACAAGCAACACACAGAATAAATAACCGAGAAGAATTGTTCAATAAAAGTCCATGTCACTTCCTAACTAGCAAATTGTCTACTAGCTCTTTTCCTCTTATCATTCCCCCCTCCTCCTCGGGGTCCAATAGGTCCTGCTGTGGCAGCAGGTGGAGGCGGTGAAAGTATCACGCTCTTCCTCCATTCCTGAGCCTGTTTTATACCTTCCTCTCTACCCTTTCCCTTTCCACCTTGCTGTTCGACCCCAGATTCTCGATAGAATCTCTCCCTTTCTTTCCTTTTCATCTCTTCCTTTTCCAGTTTCTTCTGTTTCTCCCATCTCAGTCTCGCTTCTTCAATCTCAATCTCCTCTTTCATCTTGGATGTCACCGGATCTTGTAATCTAGATAATCTCTTACGATGTCTTTCAGCCAATTCATCATATGTCATAGCTCGTTGTCCACCTGATGACATATGTTGGGGATTCCTACCTCCCCTATGATCCGCTACCGATCCAATTATTATTGGTGTACCTAGCTTGTTGCCATTACCATTACCTCCATCATTCAAATAGTCATGGTACGTCGAAGGTCTATCCAAACCCTCACTCCTCGTTCTCTGCATTTTGTCGGTAGGGAAGGTACCGTTATTTCTTGCACTTTCAGATGGTCCAAAATCAGATACTCTAGGTTCCAACATACTCGTCGTCCTGTCCCTTTTATCGTCCATTCCCATGCTCAGAGGTACCGAGGAATATGCTGAAGATCGATCAAGGTAGTTTCTCTGTTGTTGTTGCTGTTGATGGGATTCTGAAGAAGTGGGACTAAGCACTTTACGTTCTGATAAATATTTCTCCCATTCCGATTGAGGTGGCGGAGGGGTTGATTGGGCATTTTCAGACGTGGTTGCTTTCATATCAGGGAAATCGAGATTCCTGCTGCTCGTCGACGACAGATGTCTCTCTCGATTACCCATAGCCGAAGTCGATCTGAAGTCAGACGAAAAATCCAAAAGTTTACTACTCGTAGTTGAAGTGTGTCTTTGCTCCTTGTCGCTATTCGTGCCAAGTGTAGGAGTGGGCGTGATCCTTCCAAGTATATCATTACCGGTTATCGATCCTGCAGGCGTAGATGCTTTCAACCTATTTAAAGAGCCCCTAATATCTTCTCTGGCTTTCTTCACTTCGGCAAGTAATCGCATTTGCTGTTCCAATTCTGGGTTAGATCCTGTAGGTGAGTTGGGTTCAGGCTCAGGACTACCGGATTTGAGCTCTTGAAGTCCAACAAACATACTTTGGGGTGTATCGAGACCAGTCGGGGATTTGACTGCGACAGGCTCGTAATTCCCCTTAGGCTCGGTATCTCTCAATAAGCTGAGCGTACTCGAAGGTCGATTATCGCGAGCGGACTCGAAGCCGAGCTGAGGCAGAAGTATAGACTCCCTTGTGGCTCTCATCGCTTCGCCATTGAGAGAGCCGTAAGGGTCGGTAGGTCCACTCGATCCAGGTCCAGAAGTAGGACTGGCATTGCCGTGTTTCTCTTCCCACTCGTTGAGTTCCGCCCCGACATTCTTGAACCTCTCGGCGGCACGTTCGATCTCTTCAGCTTCAATCTTGGCTTCTTCCTCTTCTCGCATCTTGCGGTATCGCTTGGTGAGGATGTTGAGTACACGGAACTGAATAGCTGCGCCGATCTGTCCAGGAGTATGTTGTCAACACCAATGGCAGCTGTTCACAGTAGGTAATTATACTCACCACCACCATAGCAGCCAAGATCCCCAATTCAATCATCATAGTCTGAGTAAGGGGATATTTGAATCCGTAAAGCTTCGGGAACAGGTCGTGGAAACCGAGATTGTACACGTAGAACTAAGCGACCAGCGATACAGATTAGTTTAAATATGAAGACAGATGAGGCAGGGCATATGGTCCCGAGGTACTCACCTCCTTCAGCCCCGCTCTAGTATAACAGTCCACCCCCAACGTAAAGGCCGTCGCCCCAATCCAAGCCGTCGAAATAAGCATCATCCACTCATTAGTCTGCTTAGGTAACGAAGCAACCAATCCTCCAACAGACAAACCTCCGAGCAGACCCCATCGTCCCAGGACAGAGGTAATCAGTCCTCCCTGTCGAGTAGCGAGGAGGAACCATCCGAAGGTGAATCCACCGATGGCGGAGACCCAGTATTTTGCAAAGGAGTATAGGAATATACCGGCTGCGCCACCGAAGAAGGATGCGATGATGCAAGCTAAGAGATATAGACCTCTCAAAGTGGTTGACGGAGGATTAGGGGATGGAGGTTGGATGTTTGGCTCGACACTGGTTTGTCAGAACAGATAGGTCAGCTCAACATCGAGCGATGGTAGATAAGTGCGGGACGTCTATCATCGATAACCCCGCATGGTCATGCATATGATGTGATGTTTGGTTTCCCAAAACAAGTTGATTGTATGATAGAGTTGATCCAGAATGGAAAGGAATGATCCACTTGTTCACCCACCCAAACCTCAATACCATGACCAGAGTGAATAACATCAAGGCATAACCCGATGAAATCGCATTTGATGACCTATCTCATCAAGTAGTCACTCGATTAGCTGATCATTCCTCCGAGGCCGATCGTAACAACGTTTTCTCGAATGGTAGGAGAGAAAGTCAAACTCAACCTACCAACGATTTTTCCCACCAAGCACAGCCACAGGTATCCCACTGATGATCAACAATCCACCCAACACTCCAAAAGCAGGATCGATCTTGATATTGAACGGTATGAACCCGTCTCCTTCTTGCCACGGTTTAGTCTTCTCATTCCCATCCCATGGGATAGTCCCATTCGTATAATTCCCTTTCCAAATGGACTCGTTCACTGAGGTATAATCACTGGCATTGAGTGTAAATGTCAGAGCGAGAGTCGTAGCTGGTTCGAAGGATGCCGAGAGTGTCGTGGTTGTTGGATAGGTAGTGAGAGTGGTGGTGAATGTCGTAATGTTCAAAGTGGGAGTAGGGGAAGATGAAGATGAAGAGTTGGAAGATCGGGTGGCCGAAGAGGAGTTAGTAGCCGAGCCTGAGGCTGAGGTAGATCTAGAGGAGGAGGAAGTGGGGTCTTGAGCGTATACCAGGGGTAGTACAGCGATGAATAGGTTGAAGAACCTCATTTTGAGTCGAGTCCACGATCGCGGGGAAGCTGTGTTGTTGGTGTCAAGTTAAAATGATGATATGTGTTGTCGTAGGCTCGATACAGTTCCTGGATTTCGTAGGATACAACTACGATGTAGCAAGGAGAGAGTGAGAATAGCGAGTGATAGCAGGGAAGTCGCAGGTGTTGTCAAAATCGGGATAGGTGATACAGGATGTATAAAGGAGTGAAATTATTGACGAATTCGGTCGGGTAGCAAGTAGATTAGGAAGTGATCAAAGGAATGAAAAGGAATGATATAGTCTTTCTCCTCGTTTTGGTCTTAGCTGTTGATAGTGGAGTGAGGTAGCTGTAAGAGAGATGAAAGGTTGATAGATAAACAACTTGACTTGCAGCTAGGAAGTCCTACACGGGTATGAGGGTAGAGTGAGTGAGCGAGGTACCATCAAGGGTCGTGAGGGAAGAGAGATTGGAATAGATGGTCTAAGATCGTAGTGGTAGCATGTCGATATGATAGTCCTGATTGAAGCAAGGTCCTTTGGAATGGGAAGGGATCGATTCACTCCACTCCACTCACTTTGTTTTTATCGTTGAATTGTCAATCCCAATCCCAATAAATCAACATCATGAAATATTCTATAACCTCATATCCTGGATGATTACTTTGTGTGTGAATGATATGATTCGAATCAGATCGATCAATCAACGTTCTACACAATGACCGAAAATTCAACCCAACGCAACCCTACCCTGACGTAGAACATTGACCGAAGGAAACGGCCGGAAAGTAAAGTGTCATCCTGTATGAGTGTGAGACATGATTGAGATTATGTCCATTCTCCAACGGCAAGCACAAGCAAGCATGCAAGCTTCTAGTAGGCGAATGAGATGAGGCTATGCTAAAGTTATGGGAAATTTCATGGGATTCGGCAAATAAACAACCAATCGAGGCTGGATGAGACATGAAACGCACTTAAACTCAATGGACTACCTCCACCTTCCCTTGAACTACTCGTAAAATAGACACGTGATTTAGGATCAATGCGGATGATAGGCAGGGAACACGTTAGGATGGCATAAGTCATGAAGGTAACAATAGTATACAAAGAAATGATGAAGTGATGATAATATACAATGAAAACAGGAGTTACGCCAGGTCAAATGATGGATAGTCTACAAAGCTGGATGATATATTGTTGATCTAGATCTACAGCATCTCGAAGAAGGATGAAAATCGGGACTAGGATAGATGAGACGATCTATGTTCTAGGTGGTTTTTTTTCTTCCATTTCTGGTTTTACGATATCAAAATTATCATGATCATGATAACAAGCGATCATGTCGATAGATGCAAAGATCAGCGATGGCCCATATGCATTTTGTCATGCGAAAGTAATCACTCACAGAATGATCCAATGTCGTAAAATCTTCACTTGTAGTGGCAATCTTGACGAGCTGTTTTAAACAAATACATAGACACGATCAGCAACTTGCCGATCATCATCTGACAAGAAGAATTTGATTACAATGATATCGATTGCGGGGTTAGATCACTATATCTCACTCACATAATTCCCCAACTTGGTCAATTCCTTATCAACCATACCTTCCGGTTGTCCAGCTTTATTAAACGCTCGAATCTGTAAAGACGCACACATCAGCTAGCTAGTCCCCGAAAATCGATTGCCAGCTGAATATATATCACTCACTTTGAGCCCTTCACCAGGATTCAAAGCGAAATTCCTAGAAAGATCATCTATGTGTATTGTCTAAAATTCACATCATGGTTAGCTCCTGCTTGGTTACTTGACTATGCTTGCCAGCTCACTCACATTTTTAGCAGACCAATGAGGGAAATGAGCCCAAAAATAAGCTAGCGGTTTGACCCTAATTCTCACGTATATCAGCTTCTTGCCCTCTGTAGACCATGCGGAATCAGCAAAGCTGACTACGTACTCATGCTCGAAAGGTTTGCCATTTCTTTGCGTAAACACCTAATTCCACAAATTCATCAGCTAATCCATTGAGGGAGGCTCTCTACGGGTGGGTCAGCTAATTTGAGTGGTTGATGGATTTACAGGAAACATTGTCGTCCTATCAGAGACGAAGGCAATTTTATAACCCCTTTCCCCACCTATCATATCCAATTCTACCAGTTTCGATTCCAACCATCTCCAATGAGTCTGTGACCAAATGACTATATCATAATGCGGGTAGACCAGCTCGAGAAATTCGTGTAGTCCAGGTCGAGCACATTCCGATGAAGGTAGTGCACCACTGATGAGTGGTTTCGTATCGACGATTGCTATATCATACATCATAATTAGCTTCACCGACATTTCGATTGGCACAAATTTGGAAGCTCACTATAGTCGAGGTCTAGGACCAGTAATTTTTTGCCTTCTCTCGGTTCGTTCATAACCTGGCAATACGAATTAGTTTGGATAATTTTGAGTGGATACGTAAAAAAGTGACTCACAGTGATAGGTACTTTATCAACGATATTCTGAATCATCCTCTTATTCCTCGGGTCATCGGCAGGAGCAATCCCCTTGACCTGATTAGAGTACGTCACGTCGAAGTCGTCCGTGTTCTACAGGTCAACATTAAATCAACAACTGATCGCTCAGCATTATCTGTATCTTTGAGGTGATAGGAGGTAGCTCCGTTTGAAAAAGGCATGATGCGTCGACCTACCTGTACACCCACACCCAACTTATCCTTAAACCTATCTTCCTCCCTCGTTCCTACCATGACGAACTTCTGACCCTTCTTCACGCCCAGTGTCCCGAATCTCTTCGCATCGTGTTCATTGGATAATTTACCTTTTGGTCCAGGGAGGAGGTTGATCAATTTCTGTCCGTCTGGTGGGACACCTGTAAGAGTCGAAATGAGATGTCTGAAGTCGTATACCCTAAGAGCGACAGAGCAGCAAGAGATCAGCGCGCAATAGCAGTCAAGGCGCTACAGACCACATGTTGTGAAAGTGGTTGTATATTGAGAAAGAGGTGGAGCATCGAGTCAAGGGGATTGTCATCTTCGGATGAATAGATGCTCTATAGTTCATATACTGTATGATAGTTGATGGCACCGATTCACTCACATATCGTTCCCTCCCACTCTCAAATCAAATACCTTGCCTGACCAAGTCATCTTCAACTCCCACCATTCTTCGAATTTTTCCAGTTCCTCTACTAAAGGTACAGCCTGTACCGTATTGTTGTCCGAAGGATCTTCTTCCTCTGGCTCTTCAGCTTCGTCCGAAGAAGCAGAAGCGGTATCTTGACTGTCATCAACAATGGTTGAGGAAGGAGTACTCTCATCTAGGGTTGATGTAGACACCAGACCCTGCTGATCTTTATACATCTCTACATCACCATCCACCTCAGCCCCCTCTCCCTCTCCCGCTGGCGCTGGGACTTCAACATGATACAATTTCGCTTTCTTATGTTCCGAAGGAGTCGATTCGATATCCGGTTTAGCAATTACGACTGAACCTTGATCTGGTGTATGGCCATCTTCCATCACGTTCTCTCCATTGGTATTATGGGCGTTACCATCACTTCCGCTTGGAGGGAGGTCCGAGGAAGTCATGATGTTTGTTCGTATTGGTATTTGTAGTAGTATAGACGATAAGAGTTGATGAACTCGTAAGTGAACAAAACAAGTGGATAACCCAAGTGGAGGTTACCAGATTCGAAGTCTGAGTCATGTTTATATGATCAAATCGTTCTTTACAACTGAGTGACCAAAAGAAGTTCAATCCTCCTATATGAATGGACCATCATAATTACATACTCCTATCCACTCAAGTTGACATCATCTCACCATCCTCAATCCCTTGTCATGTACCTCCTTTGATCACTCACATATACACAGCGACATATGAGTACACAAAAACAAAACAAGACACGTCAAAGCGGGTTAGTTCCTCGGACTTGCTTTCAATCTCCGCTCATGATACCAATATGTTGATCGAAAAGCTCATTATATACATGACAAGAAGAAAGACAAGTTGACTGACAAAAGACAGAGAGGGGTAGAATAGAAATGAATGCTAGGGAATCAAGAGAACCATTGTTTTTTCAGCGAAGTAAGATTTTGAAAGAGGCCAAAAGTCCGTGTTCGTCTGACCTTTGGAGTTGTAAACATCGCATAATACTTTGATTGGTAATGATCAAGAAACAGGTATATATGAACAAGAACAAGAACGAGAGAAAAAAAGAATGAAGATAAATTTGTTGCGTATATGTATATGTATATGATTGATTATGCACAGGATAAAAAAGAAAATATCATTGTTGATTCAGATTACTCGGTGGTTACTGATTTAGCCAAGTTCCTAGGGAAATCAACGTCGACACCGTTCATGACGGCCAAGTCTGTAAATCCCAACATGAATCAGTCACATAGTTCTTTCCTCACACGATGGACGATCTGAATCAACTCACGGTAAGATAATAGTTGAAGTGGTATGACGTTGATTAAACCTTGTAAGCAATCAACGGTTTGAGGTACTCTGATACATTTAGCTGCGTCGGAGACTGTCTCGTCATCTTCGTTACAGATGATGACTAATCGCAGTGTTTGAATCAGTGACATACGTTCTAGTTTGAAATGGCTTCAATAAGAAGCACTCACTGGGTCGGCCCTTTCTGGCAGTCACTTGTGCTAAAGCAGATTGGACTTTAGGGTAAAGAGAGTCTCGAGTCATGATGAAGATTACACTACAAACCGTTTGATCAGCTGACTATACTTCTGCGACGAATGACTGACAGACCACTCACGGAAGATGTTCATCGACCAAAGCAAGAGGACCATGTTTCAATTCTCCCGCCAAGATCTACATGACCACACCGATTCAGCTTAATATCTCGGTAGCAGCAAAAGATACCACTTACACCTTCAGAGTGCATATACGAGACCTCCTTGATCTTCAAAGCACCTTCCAGACAAGTCGCGTCTGTTCAAGCGAAGAAGTCAGTTGTATAGCCTACCAGCATTGCTGTAGTTCCAACTCACATTGGTATCCTCTACCCATAATTAACAAACTCTTCTCCTTGGCCAACATGCTCTTAGCCATCTCTTGCAGGGCTTTATCCATAGCTAGGACTTTCCTAATTTGAGCGGGGATATCATGGAGACCATCAATGATCTGTTGTCTTCTGGCGGTCTTGAGGATCGAATCGTCAGATAATTGAACGGCCATCATGACCAAAGCGACATATTGAGAGGTATAAGCTTTGGTTGAAGCTACACCGATCTCGGGTCCGGCGTTGATATGGATACCGGCGTGAGTCTCTCTAGACAAGGTCGAACCAACTGTGTTGACTACACCTAAACACAAGGCACCTCGCTCGAGACAGTATCGCATGGCAAGGATGGTATCGGCAGTTTCACCGGATTGAGAAACGAAGATAGCCACATCGTCTCTGAACACTGGAGTTCGTCGATCAAGGAAATCAGATGCTAATTCGACAGCGACTGGTATATCGGTGAGTTCCTCGAAGACACCTCGAACGGCGATACAAGAGTGATAAGAAGTACCACAGGCGACGAATAGCAATCGTCGACCTCGTCGGATTACTGGAAGATAGGCCTTGAGACCACCCAACAGTACTTGTCGAGTGTCGAAATTGACTCTTCCTCGCATGGTGTTGACAACGGATTCTGGTTGTTCGTAGATTTCTTTTTGCATGAAGTGGTCGTATTGTCCCTTCATGATCTCGGCAAGTTCGATTTCCAGGTGTTCGATGGCTCGAACAGAAGATACGGTGTCGTCTCTTCGAAGTCGGTGGATGTGGAGCTCTGCCGAGTGTTGTCAGCACGCAGTCATCAATGCTACACTCAGGAAAGTATGACTCACCTCCCTCGGCAATGTGGGCGATGTCATCGTCTTCGAGGTACAATACTCTCTTGGTGTGTTCAATAACGGCACTAGCATCGGAAGCAACGAAGAATTCGATAGGTTGAGGCATGCCATCTTCAGAAAGGAAAGCTCTCGATTGGGATCTTCTGAGTTTGGGTCCAGCGGCACCATGTCCATCAGCCACGGAGTTGGGCACAGCAAGCAGACCACCGGCTTCGACACCGTCAACTAAGTGAGAGATAGGTCAGCTGGAATTCTATATAATTTGTTGAGAGACCCACCTCGCTCCTCGTTTGTAGGCAATTCTACATCTACAAAATCGACCTTCAACTTCCTATCTGTCTTGACACCGATGAGTAAGGGGGACCCTCGTCGAGCAGCGACAATCTCGTCAGGGAAATGAGTGGATTTGAAGACGAAGGCGAAGGACCCTTCCTGTAACATCAGAAACATGATACAGTAAGCGACGATCATTTCGGACATTGTCACAAAACAATCGACTGATATGACGGTATGTGAGATTTTTAAAAGAATACTCACGAGCTCCTTGATAACGGTCTTGATGAGTTCAGTAAAGTTCAATCTCTTGTGAGGTTGACTATCCCAAACGTATTTACAGAGCACAGCGACGGCTTCGGTGTCGGTGTCAGTGTGGAAGGTGTAACCTCGTTTCAAGAGGACGAGTTTGAGTTCTTTGTCTATATGAGATCATTAGCACTAGATCTATCGGTGTTACTATCTCAGACAGCTTACAGTTGGTGATGATACCGTCTAGAGGAAGTCATCCGGTCAGCTATTTGTTGTTTGGCCATTGGATGAACGATAAACTTACTGTGGACCAAGCTGAATTCGGTTAGAGCGTTAGAGACGTGAGGATGACAATTCGTGTTGGAAGGTACACCGTGTGTCGCCCATCTGGTATGAGCCATAGAAGTTTGAGACAAGAATACCTTTTTCATGTCTACTTTTTGGGGTTCGGCGGTATTTGCTTCAGCGGGTGAAGGGGTAGCAGTAGCCTCTGCGATATCTTTCCTGAGAGAAGCGACTTTTCCAACGGTCTTGAACATAATCAACGGTGAGGTTGGGGTATCTCCATCAATTCCGATACCTAGTTAAATCGAGATCAGCAACAATATC
Source organism: Kwoniella botswanensis (assembly GCF_036426115.1). NCBI lineage: Eukaryota > Fungi > Basidiomycota > Tremellomycetes > Tremellales > Cryptococcaceae > Kwoniella > Kwoniella botswanensis. The sequence continues at coordinate 10,545,360 of NC_088599.1, read as the reverse complement.
TTTCATACTCGTACGAGAAGAGAACACGGATGATTCGGATCGAGTCATACTCACCAGCACTATCGTATCCTCTATATTCAAGACGAGCTAAACCGTTACACAACACATCACAAACGTATTTCCTATCCTTTTCAACAAGGAATGAACAGTATCCGAAGATTCCTACGTTCCCACGACTACCTCAGCATTGTCCTTCGCTGCGCAGACCATGATGAGCACTTACCACACATGATGAGCTAGCTTGTTGTTATGGTAAAAAAGGAGGGTATGAGAATGAATGAAAGAAATGGATTTATGCTGTTCAGTTGAAGATTATAGAGTTAGTAAGTGAGATGGTAAGGATAATCAATTGAGCAAAGGAAGTTTAGCGAAGATGGAAAGATTGTTGCCGTTTGCGTTCACGAACGAGCCAAATTTGCAGGGTGTGTGTTTGGATATGGTTCGACAATTATGGAGTGTTGTGTGTGAATGGGATTGGGGAGAGATGGCCAAGATAGAGATGCGAGACGAGGACAAAGGGATCGTTGAGTTGTCCGAGAAGCGAAGTTTGTGTGTGTGTCGTTGGATGGAGACAGAGAGGATATAGAACGGAAAGGAAGCAAGATATCAGCTGTGCCCTCAAATTATTCTTGAACTATCATACAATGCTAAATCCGAAGATATCCTTGATACTATCAAGAGCGTGAAAGATAGACGATGAATGAGAGAGTTCAGATGAATGTGAAAGCGAAGAGGGGCTGTGCGAATTTGAAATTTCAATGAGCATCAACTCACCTAAGAAATGGAATAAACAATATCTTCTGAATTTGAGATTCCTCTTGATGAAAAGTTGGGGTTATGCGATGATATGTGTGTATGTATATATGCTTGGTGAATGGTATGATATTGATGAAGACAGAAGGATGGGAATGAGGTGGTGGATGAGTATGTGAGATGAGTTGGTGGTGTTCTATTCAGATACTACGTCAGGGGGAGGGAGGGTTTAGGAGAGAGGAAAAGCAAAGGTAGGCTCGTGAACGCGTTTCAGAACAAAAGAGGGAGGGAAAAGGTTCCTCGTGTCGATATAGTAGATTCGAGTTGGGTTGGGTATCAGCTGATGAATGATTATATCTCCAAAAAGGGATACGAAGCAGAAGAAAGAAGGGATGGGTTGCTGAGGACGAGGTAGATAGATGTATAAATTGGGATAGGATGGACTGAAAATAAATGTCGGCTTGAAGCCTGGTTTCATTCCCTTGGTGGTGGTGGTAGTAGGATGCTAGAGCAGCTGCCACCTTTACCCGCTCGGTCACTGGTTATTGACTACACTCATATGTACGTTGTTGATAGGGAATCCCGCGTGGGACACTCAGGGGATGATAGGGCGATGCATCAAAATGACGAGGAGGGCGTATACTGGATATACGTCCCTTGATAAGCGATTCTGTGAGTCTATAATAAGAAAAAATAAACCACGTCATTGCAATGCAGCTTACACGTGGTGGAGGTCTGAGCGGTTGACTGGATTATTTTTGTTTTTCAAGTGGTCGACACCGGTTGACGCGACTTGTTTCCACTCTGATGCTCCGACGATCGAATGATTATGTTTTGATTTCAACCTTTTCTCTTTTCTATTTTTTCTTTTGCCGTCTAATCGTTTCTTTTCTTTCATCTACAGCTCATTCAATCCTGCAATTCCTTCTTGATAGTCCTTCTAGTTTCGTCTTGATACTTGACCCGTGATCACACGTCCGAGGCAGGCTCACTCGACATGCTAAGAAGACCATTATCAAACAAGAACGGCGATCCACCCGTGACTTCCGCCACCGGGGGAGGGTTCGGTCTAGTCACCTTCAAAGCATTCAAACCACCTTCAGCGAAAGCACCCAAACGTGACTCAGCCCTACCAGCGCGTAAAAGGAAAGCGGTCAACTACAAGGGTCAAGGTGGTGGCAACGATAGTGATTCAGACGAAGATGGCAAACCTATTAAAAAAGGTAAATTCGCAATGGGAAACAAAGAGTATGGTGAAGATGGTGTGTTGGGTGATATGGCAAAATGGTGCAATAGGAAGTTCCCGGTATTTGAGCCCAAGGAGAAGACTGTTGTATTCACCAAGAGGTGAGCTAGGCCTATTGCTATCGATTCAATGGATGCAAGCTGACAGAGCTACAAATGCAGCTTTTCCATCCCAGTGATGCTGAACCCTAGATCCTCTGAACCAATCATTCACGCTCTTTCCCACGCTTCTCTTGGTGCTCGGCGTCATCCTACTCTCACTCCTCGACCATTACATGACCCCATGGCAGATACAGCCATAGTACTATTCGACCCTACAATAGATGATAGACCACCTCCGGAAGAGATCGATGCGGCGAAAGCAGAGGAGGAGAGAAGAAAGAAAGAAGAAGAGGCTAGAGGACCACATAAATCATTGAAAGCAATCCTAGGTATAGTGGACGTTAAGAAAGATAGGAAGGAAGTCAAAGTGCCAGTAGTCATCGATCCTAGATTATCGAAGGTTTTGAGACCACATCAAATTGAAGGTGTAAAGGTGAGTTACAATGCCCACCACCGTCTTCACCAAGCGTAGGCTAAAACACTCTTCCTAGTTCTTATATCGGTGTACGACTGGGCTACTTGCTGCCAACGCCTGGGGATGCATCATGGCAGATGAAATGGGTTTAGGTGAGTTGCGATTGTTTTTGCCCGGTGAACGGTGCTGATCAGTCTTTGTAGGTAAAACACTACAATGTATCGCTCTGCTCTGGACCTTACTGAGGCAGTCCCCTATTGCCGGCAAACCAACTTGTGAAAAGGTCATCATCGCCTGTCCTACTTCTTTGGTCGGTAATTGGGCCAACGAATTGGTGAAATGGCTTGGGCCCGGAGCAGTCAACCCAATGGTAGTGGATGGAAAAGGAGGAAAAGCTGAACTGATACCCGCAGTTAGAAGATGGGTCCAAGCTCATGGACGGAACATCACCTTACCAGGTAAGTAAGCCATCCATCTTGGATGAACGTGTATGATGCATTCCCAGCTGACTCTGTAATGAACGCAGTCATGATCGTGTCATACGAAACCCTTCGAACGCTTCAAGAGGAACTAGCCAATTGCGAAATCGGTCTTTTGTTAGCTGATGAAGGCCATCGACTCAAGAATGCCGATACCTTGACATTCCAAGCTCTTACTTCTCTCAAAGTCCAGCGGCGAGTAATTTTGACCGGTACTCCCATCCAAAATGATTTATCGGAATATTTCGCCTTGCTCAACTTTGCCAACCCCGAGTACCTGGGTTCCAAAGGTGATTTCAAGAAGAATTTCGAGTTGAAGATTCTCAGAGGTAGAGATGCAGATGCCTCTGATAAAGACAAGGCAGAAAGTGATGCCAAGTTGAAAGAATTAGGTGGACTGGTCAGCAAGTTCATCATTCGACGGACCAACGACCTGTTATCCAAATATTGTGAGTTAATCAACTACGGTGTATTGATAGCGTGGTGCAACATGTGCAACATGCTGATTACTTATATGCAGTACCCGTTAAATACGAGCATGTGGTATTCTGTCGACCATCACCTCTTCAACAGAAATTATACAACCTTTTCGTCACGTCCAAGGATGTACAACGACTTTTGCGAGGAAAAGATTCCCAGCCTCTTAAAGCCATCGGTCTGTTGCGAAAACTCGTCAACCATCCTGATTTACTCAATTTACCTGAGGATTTACCCGGAAGTGAGAATGTCCTACCGGACGACTATCATGGAAAGGGTAGAGATAGGACAGTGGATTGTAGCTATTCGGGAAAATTTGTGGTTCTTGAGAGGTGAGCTGGCTTGATGCTTGTCTATGATACCGTGGAAGCTAATCTATTTGCGCTTCCAAAGGATGCTGGCTCATATCCGAAATCACACCAACGACAAGATCGTACTTATCAGTAATGCCACGCAGACGTTGGATTTGATGGAGAAGATGTGCAGGAACAACAGGTGAGCTAGCGATGTTATATCTATTCTTTGCCCAAATAGCTGATTGTCGTGAATCAGATATGGCTATCTTCGTCTGGATGGCTCGATGTCTGTACCTAAACGATCAAAAATCGTATCCCGGTTCAATGATCCCGAGGGAAAAGAATTTGTCTTCTTGCTATCCTCTAAAGCTGGTGGATGTGGTATCAACTTGATCGGAGCTAACAGATTGGTCTTATTTGATCCTGTAAGCTACCTTATTCCTGGCAGCGTCTGGAAATATAGCTGACAGACTTTCATGGTAGGATTGGAACCCTGCGAGTGACCAACAAGCCTTGGCACGAGTATGGAGAGATGGTCAAAAGAAGGAATGTTTTGTTTATCGATTCCAGACCACCGGTACTATTGAAGAAAAGATATTCCAAAGACAGTATGTTCTCTTCACCAACTCTTCCTGAAGTATATTCGATGCTGATCATCGAATTATACAGATGTCAAAAGCAGAATCTCTCTGCGTGTGTAGTGGACGAAGCCGAAGATACCGCTCGACATTTCACTCAAGATGATTTACGACAGCTATTCAAGTACAATGCCGAGACGGCGTGCGATACCCACGATACATATAAATGTAAGAGGTGTAGGGATGGTAAACAATTTGTGAAAGCCCCTGCATTGTTATATGGAGACGCAAGCACGTAAGTCAAGTCGACTTTCTACTCATACCCTCAAAGCTGACAGTGAATGGTGTCTTCTTTTAGCTGGAATCATTTCCCTAATTGCGAACTGGGTAAAATGCACGATGATCTCTTAAGAGCTGAATTGGGTTCACCAGAAGTTTCATTTGTTTTCCAATATATCTCCCATTAATCATATCTGTATTTTTTCCATCTTCATTCATTTTCGCTTTCGCTTCTTCCCATTTTTGGTTTTTGTTTTTAGGTGATACCTCGTTGTGATATAGTACCTTCTCTTGTTTTTCTTGTTGGTGTTGGTGACTATATGGTCTTGTTGTTATTAGTAGACCCGATCATGTTATATCGAATATATGTATACATGTCTAGATTGCTCAGTTCCCCTCTCTCTACTGCAAGTCATGAAAGACCCGATCGCAGAGGGAGGAGGGAGTGGTATGTCCGGCTAACGGGGCACCGGTTAGGCGATGTCCGATGAGGTGGTTTGTGTGTTTGGTGATCGAACAGATAGCGTCATTGACGATCAACATGACAACAGGTCGATACAGTTATCTGCTATTGTATCTCACTTGGAACGTCATCTGGAGGATTACTCCATAGATAGAACTGTATTCAAATCAGATAAACAAACCTATATCGACAATTTGGATATAACAGTACGAGCGATAACCTGCACGCCAATCTTACTCTCGACATTCACTTGGGATCTGAACGCGTCGATCG